>NC_139012.1:61889732-71141725 GCF_964374135.1 Grampus griseus
CCTGCACAAGCCTCTAGGCCAGCCTCAACCACCAGAGGGCAGACACCAGAAGCAAGAAAACTACAATCCAGCAGCCTGTGGAACTGAGTCTGCAAAGGCAAGTCAGAACCTACCCTGGGACCAGCTGGTCATTGGCCCTTAGATGACAAGAGGGGAGTGCACTGCTGGGACATATAGGACATCCCCTACAGACGGCCACTTTTCCAAGGTCGAAAAACATAACATTCCACATACATAAAAATACAAATAGAAATTGAGACAAAATGACATGGCAGAGGAATATGTTTCAGATGAAGGAACAAGATAAAACCCCAGAAGAACAACTAAGTGACATGGAGCTAGACAATCTACCCAAGAAAGAGTTCAGAGTAATGACTGTGAAGATGATCCAAGAACTTGGGAAAAGAATGGATGCACAGAGAGAGAAGTTACAAGAAGTTTTGAACAAAGAGTTAGAAAATATAGAGAGCAACCAAACCGAGTTGAAGAATACAATAACTGAAATGAAAAATACACTAGAAGGAATCAATAGCAGAATAAATGAGACGGAAGAATGGGTAAGTCATCTGAAAGACAGAGTGGTGGAAATCAGCCATGGAACAGAATAAAGAAAAAAGAATGAAAAGAAATGAGGACAATCTAAGAGACCTCTGGGACAATGACAAACACACCAACATTCACATTATAGGGGTCTCAGACGCAGAAGAGAGAAAGAAAGAGCCTGAGAAAATGCTGGAAGAGATAATAGCTGAAAACTTCCCTAACATGGGAAAGGAAACAGTCACCCAAGTCCAGGAAGCACAGAGAGTCCCAGGCAGGATAAACTCAAGGAGCAATACACTGAGACACAGTAATCAAATTGAAAAAAAATTAAAGATAAAGAGAAAACATTAAAGGCAACAAGGAAAAGCAACAAATAACATACAAGGGAAACCCATAAGGTTACCAGCTGATTTTTCAGCAGAAAGTCTGCAGGCCAGAAGGGAGTGACATCATATATTTAAAGTGATGAAAGGGGAAAACCTATAACTAAGAATACTCTACCCAAGTAAGACTATCATTCAGATTTGATGGAGAAATCAAAAGCTTTACAGACAAGCTAAAGCTAAAAGAATTCAGCACCACCAAACCAGCTTTACAACAAATGCTAAAGGAACTTCTCTAGGTGGAAAAGGCTGCAACTAGAAACAAGAAAACTATGAGAAGACCTAAATAGACACTTCTCCAAAGTAGACATAAAGATTGCCAACAAACACATGAAAAGATGCTCAACATCACTAATCCTTAGAGAAATGCAAATCAAAACCATAATGAGGTATCACCTCACACCAGTCAGAATGGCCATCATCAAACTCTAGAAACAATAAATGCTGGAGAGGGTGTGGAGAAAAGGGAACCCTCTTGCACTGTTGATGGGAATGCAAATTGATAAAGCCACTATAGAGAACAGTATGGAGGTTCCTTAAAAAACTAAAAATAGAATTACCATATGACCCAGCAATCCCACTACTGGGCATATACCCTGAGAAAACCATAATTCAAAAAGATACCACAATGTTCATTGCAGCACTATTTACAATAGCCAGGACACTGAAGCAACCTAAATGTCCATCGACAGATGAATGGCTAAAGAAGATGTGGCACATATATACAATGGAATATTACTCAGCCATAAAAAGGAATGAAATTGAGTTATTTGTAATGAGGTGGATGGACCTAGAGTCTGTGATACAGAGTGAAGTAAGTCAGAAAGAGAAGAACAAATACTGTATGCTAACGCACATATATGGAAACTAAAAAAAAACGGTACTGATGAACCTAGTGGCAGGGCAGGAATAAAGATGCAGACGTAGAGAACAGACTTGAGGACAGCAGGGGAAGGGGAAACTGGGATGAAGTGAGAAAGTAGCATTGATATACATACACTACCAAATGTGAAATGGATGGCTAGTGGGAAGCTGCTGCATAGCACAGGGAGATCAGCTCAATGCTTTGTGACGACCTAGAGAGGTGGGAGGGAGGCTCAAGACAGAGGGGATATGGGGATATATGTATACATATAGCTGATTCACTTTGCTGCACAACAGAAACTAACACAACATTGTAAAGCAATTATACTCCAATAAAGATATAATAAAATAAAAAAAGAGAAAACTATTAAATGGGAAAACTACCAGTAAAGGCAAACATACAGTAAAGGTAGGAAATCATCCACACACAAAAGTGATATATAAACCAGTAATCCTGAGAGAAGAAAAGTACAAATGCAGGATATCTGAAATGCATTTCAGATATTGAGAAATTGAGAGATCAGCAACTTAAAACAATTATGTATATATAGACTGCTATATCAAAACCTCATGGTAGCCACAAACCAAAAGGCTATAATAGATATACATATAAAAAAGAAAAAGGAACCTAAACACAGCACTAAAGATAGACATCGAATCACAAGAGAAGAGAACAAAAGAGGAAAGGAAGAAAAAAGACTTACAAAAACAAATCCAAAACAATTAACGAAATGGCAATAAGAACATACATATTGATAATTACCTTAAATGTAGACAGATTAAATGCTCTATTTCCAAAAGACATAGACTGGATGAATGGATACAAGAACAAGACCTGTATATATGCTCTCTACAAGAGACCTGCTTCAGATCTAGAGACCCACAGAAACTGAAAGTGAGGGTATGGGAAAAGGTATTCCATGCAAATGGAAATCAAAAGAAAGCTGGAGTAGCAATACTCATATCAGACAAAATAGACTTTAAAATAAAAACTATTACAAGAGTCAAAGAAGAACACTGCATAATGGTAAAGGGATCAAATCAAGAAGAAGATAACAACAATTGGAAATATATGTGCACCCAACATAGGAGCACCTCAATATATAAGGCAAATGTTAACAGACATAAAAGGAGAAATTGACAGTAACACAATAACAGTGGGGAATTTAACACCCCACTTACATCAGTGGACATATTATCCAGACAGAAAATCAATAAGGAAACACAGGCCTTAAATGACACATTAGACCAGATGGACTTAATTGATAGTTATAGAGCACTCCATCCAACAGCAGCAGAATACACATTCTTTTCAAGTGCACATGGAACATTCTCCAGTATAGATCACATGCTGCGCCACAAAGCAAGCATTGGTAAATTTAAGAAAACTGAAATCAAGCATCTCTTCCAAATACAACATTATGAGATTAGAAATCAACTACAAGGGACTTCCCTGGTGGCGCAGTGGATAGAACTCCACACTCCAGGGGGAGGCTGGGTTTGATCCCTGGTCAGGGAACTAGATCCCACATGCATGCCGCAACTCAGAGTTCACATGCCGCAACTAAGGAGCCCGCGAGCTGCAACTATGAATCCTGTGAGCCGCAACTAAGACCTAGTGCAACCAAATAAATAAATATTTTTTAAAAAATCAACTACAGAGGGGCTTCTCTGGTGGCGCAGTGGTTGAGAGTCTGCCTGCTGATGCAGGGGACACGGGTTCGTGTCCCGGTCCGGGAAGATCCTACATGCTGCAGAGCGGCTAGGCCCGTGAGCCATGGCCGCTGAGCCTGCACGTCTGGAGCCTGTGCTCTGCAACGGAGAGGCCACAACAGCGAGAGGCCTGCGTACCACACACACACACACACACAAAAATCAACTACAGAAAAAAACTGCAAAAAACACCAACATGTGGAGGCTAAACAACATGCTACTAAACAACCAATGGATCGCTGAAGAAGTCAAAGGAGAAACAGAAAAATATCTAGAGACAAATAAAAATGAAAACATGACAATCCAAAACCTATGGGATGCAGCAAAAGCAGTTCCACAAGGGAAGTTTATAGCGACAAAAACTTACCTCAGGAAACAAGAAAAATCTCAAATAAACAACCTAATCTTAAACCTAAAGCAACTAGATAAAGAGGAACAAACAAAACCTAAAGTTAATAGAAGGAAGGAAATCATAAAGATCAGAGCAGAAATAAATGAAATAGAAATGAAGAAAACAATAGCAAAGATCAATGAAACTAAAAGCTGTAGTGAGGTGGATGGACCTAGAGACTGTCAAACAGAGTGAAGTAAGTCAGAAAGAGAAGAATAAATACCGTATGCTAACACATATATATGGAATCTAAAAAAATGGTCATGGAGAACCTAGGGGCAAGATGGGAATAAAGACACAGACCTACTAGAGAATGGACTTGAGGATACGGGGAGGGGGAAGGGTAAGCTGGGACAAAGTAAGAGAGTGTCATGGACATATATACACTACCAAACGTAAAATAGATAGCTAGTGGGAAGCAGCCGCATAGCAGAGGGAGATCAGCTCGGTGCTTTGTGACCACCTAGAGGGGTGGGATAGGGAGGGTGGGAGGGAGGGAGACGCAAGAGGGAAGAGATATGGGGACATATGTATATGTATAACTGATTCACCTTGTTATAAAGCAGAAACTAACACACCATTGTAAAGCAATTATACTCCAATAAAGATGTTAAAAAAAAGAAACTAAAAGCTGATTCTTCGATAAGATAAACAAAATTCATAAACTTTTAGTCAGACTAATCAAGAAAAAAAAGGGAGGGGGGCCCAAATCAATAAAACTAGAAATGAAAAAGGAGAAGTTACAACCAACACCACAGAAATAAAAAGGACCATAAGAGATTACTACAGGCAACTATATGCCAAGAAAATGGATAACCTGGAGAAATGGACAAATTCTTAGAAACGTACGATCACCCAAGACTGAACCAGGAAGAAAGAGAAAATATGAACAGACCAATTACAAGTACTAAAATTGAATCTGTGATTGAAAAACTCTCAACAAACGAAAGTCCAAGGCCAGATGGCTTCACAGGCGAATTCTATCAAACATTTAGAGAAGAGTTAACACCCATCCTTCTGAAAGTATTTCAAAAAATTGCAGAGGAATTTGCAATTCCTCTGGCCTCTATGAGGCCACGATCACCCTTATACCAAAGCCAGACAAAGATACCACAAAAAAAGAAAATTACAGGCCAATATCACTGATGAACATAGACACAAAAAACCTCAACAAAATACTACCGAACCAAATCCAATGATACATTGAAAGGATCGTATACCATGATCAAGTGGCATTTATCCCAGAGATGCAAAGATTTTTCAATATCTGCAAATCAATCAGTGTGATATATCACATTAACAAATTGAAGAATAAAAGTCATATGATCATCTTAATAGATGCAGAAAAAGCTTCTTATAAAGTTCAATATCCATTTATGATAAAAACTCTCCAGAAAGTGGGCAAAGATGGAACCTATCTCAACACAATAAAGGCCATATATGACAAACTCACAGCTAACATCATACTGAATGGTGAAAAGCTGAAACCATTCTCTCAAAAATCAGAAACAAGACAAGGATGTCCACTCTTGCCACTTTTATTTAACATAGTTTTGGAAGTCCTAGCCACAGCAATCAGAGAAGAAAAAGAAATAAGAGGAATCCAGATTGGAAAAGAAGAAGTAAAACTGTCACAGTTTGCAGATGACATGATACTACACATAGAAAACCTAAACACATTACCAGAAAACTAGAGCTCAACAATGAATTCGATAAAGTTGCAAGATACAAGATTAATATACAAATCTGTTGCATTTCAATACATTAGCAACAACAGATTAGAAAGAGAAATTAACAAAACAATCCCATGTACCACTGCATCAAAAAGAACAAAATACCTAGGAATAAACCTATTTAAGGAGGCAAAAGACCTGTACTCCAAAAACTATAAGATGCTGATGAAAGAAATTGAAGATGACACAAACGGAAAGATATACCATGTTCTTGGATTGGAAAAATCAATATTGTCAAAATGACTATACTACCCAAGGCAATCTGCAGATTCAATGCAATCCTTATCAAATTACCAATGGCACTTTTCATAGAACTAGAACAAAAAAATTTTTTAAATTTGTATGGAAACACAAAAGACCCTGAATAGCCACAGCAATCTTGAGAGAGAAAAATGGAGCTGGAGGAATCAGGTTCCCTGACTTCACACTATATTACAAAGCTACGATAATCAAAACAGTATGGTACTGGCACAAAAACAGGAATATAGATCAATGGTACAGGATAGAAAGCCCAGAAATAAACCCACACACCTATGGTCAATGAATCTACAACAAATGGGACAAGAATATACAATGGAGAAAAGACAGTCTCTTCAGTAAGTGGTAATGGGAAAACTGGACAGCTACATGTAAAAGAATGAAATTAGAACATTCTCCAATACCATACACAAAAACAAACTCAAAATGGATTAAAGACCTGACTGTAAAACAAGATATTATAAAACTCCTAGAAGAGGGGCTTCCCTGGTGGTGCAGTGGTTAAGAATTCGCCTGCCAATGCAGGGAACATGGGTTCGATCCCTGGCCCGAGAGGATCCCACATGCCACGGAGCAACTAAGCCCGTGCGCCACAACTACTGACCCTGCGCTCTAGAGCCCATGAGCCACAACTACTGAGTCCGCATGTCACAACTACTGAAGCCCACGCACCTATAGCCTATGCTATGCAACAAGAGAAGCCATGACAATGAGAAGCCTGCACACTGCAATGAAGAGTAGCCCCTGCTTGCCACAAATAGAGAAAACCTGCACACAGCAATGAAGACCCAACACAGCCAAAAATAAAAACAAATAAAGTAATTAATTAAAAAAAAAACTCCTAGAAGAAAACATAGGCAGAACACTCTTTGACATAAATCACAGCAATATCTTTTTGGATCCATCTCCTGGAGTAATGGAAATAAGAACAAAAATAAACCAATAGGACCTAATTAAACTTAAAAGCTTTTGCATAGCAAAGGAAACCATAAACAAAACAAAAAGACAACCTACAGAATGGGAGAAAATATTTGGAAACGATGCAACCAACAAGGGACTAATCTCCAAAATATACAAACAGCTCATACAGATCAATATCAAAAACAAACAAACAAACAACCCAATCAAAAAATGGGCAGAAGATCTAAATAGACAGCTCCAAAAAAGACATACAGATGGCCAAAAGGCACATGAAAAGATGTTCAACATCGCTAACTATTAGAGAAATGAAAATCAAAACTACAATTAGGTATCACCGGGCAGAATGGCCATCTTCAAAAAGTCTACAGATAATAAATGCTGGAGAGGGTGTGGAGAAAAAGGAACTCTCCTACACTGTTGGTGGGAATGTAAATTGGTACAGCCACTATGGAGAGCAGTATGGATGTTCTTCAAAAAACTAAAAATAGAGCTACCACATGATCCTGCAATCCCACTCCTGGGCATATACTCGGAGAAAACCATAATTTGAAAAGATATTTGCATCCCAGTGTTCACAGCAGCACTGTTTACAAGACATGGAAGCAACCTAAATGTCCATCGACAGATGAATGAATAAAGAAGGTGTGGTGTGTGTGTATATATATATATATATATAAAATGGAATATTACTCAGCCATAGAAAAAAGAATGAAATAATGTCATTTGCTGCAACATGTATGGACCTAGAGATTCACTTCATACTAAATGAAGTAAGCCAGACAGAGAAAAACAAATATCATATGATATGGCTTATATGTGGAACCTAAAAAAAAATGATACAAATGAATTTATATACAAAACAGAAACAGACCCACAGACATAGAAAACAAACTTTTGGTTACCAAAGGGGAAAGAGGAGGGGGAGGGATAAATTAGGAGTTTGGGATTAACATATACATACTACTATAAATGAAATAGATAACCAACAAGGACCTACTGTTTAGCACAGGGAACTATACTCGATATCTTGTAAAAACCTATAATGGAAGAGAATGTTAAAAAAAACAGAAGAATATATAACTGAATCACTTTACTGTACACCTGAAACTAACACAACATTGCAAATCAACTATATTTCAATAAAAATTAAAAAAAAAACACTAAGAGGAACCAGGGCTACTTGGGGGAATGGTTGATTCCAGGTCTGGGGCAGGGAAGGAACGTGATGAGCCTGGAGCATCTTCTTACACCAGAATGTAAGAAAATGCTCAAAGAATGATAGGGTCACATCAAAAGAGTAAAGGAGTCAACTTGTAGGGGATTTTATCAGGCAAATGTGGGACAATTTGAGGATTAAAATAAATAACAGATTACAAGCCACTGAATGAAATAGGAATGCACAAATCCATACTGACATACATGAATAAACGAATGAATGAGGAGGAGGGAAAAGCTCTTCCTTACAGTAGAATGACAACTACTACATGTAGAAGAAATGATGGAAACAGAAAATCACAATCAGACAACCGTCACGATGGTAGTTAATTCATGTGGGAATCACCAATAGATGTAAAAGTTGGTGCATGTGGGTTTAACATATAGGGTATTGGTATAGTTTTGGGAGTATCTCCCCACAAAATACTTATAAATTACAAAGCGAAAAATAATGACTTTATGGTGTAGAAAACTGACAGGCACTAACTTGCCAAATGATTGAGGTTGGCATCACCAGGGGTAGGATGAGTTAACACAGAGTTGCTTCCTGAAGTCATCCATGGAAAACAGCACAGCATCTTCTGCAGCATTCCCACCTGCGTCTGGTTGTGAGGAAGCCTCAGAATGACTCTCGTTGACAGAAATCTTACAGAATGAAAAGCTTGTACCCTTTAAAACTGTTAATGTTGTGAAACAGAGGGAAAGACTGAGGAAAATGTTCCAGGTTGAAGGAAACTAACAAGATGCAAAACTCAGTGATTCTGGATGGGATGCTGAACCAGAAAGGAAAATGACACGTTGAAACACTTTTTGAAATTTGAAAGGGCCTGTGGGTTGAACAGTAGTGTCCAATCCATGGTGATTTCTTGTTTTGGATGGATGAATTAGCATGAGTTAGAGTCCTTATTTGGGGGCAGGGTGGAATTGAGTATACTGTCTTTAACCTGCTCTCAAATGATTCATAAAAAAGAATGAGGGGGAGTGGTGTGCAAAGGTAAGAGAGAGAGAAAGGATTACAAAAGATAGTGTAAATGTGGTAAAATGTTGAAAACTGAAAATTTGAGGGGGGAGAAGATATGGGAGCTCTTTGTACTGACAAGAGGTGAAGTAACAGGCAAAGGAGCCATGATTGGTGGGTAATTTAGTAATATGTACAAATTTTGAGAAAAATATAACGTACCAAAAACTGACCAAGAAGAAATAGACAGTCTGAGTAGTCCTTTAACCAATAAAGAAATTGAATTAGTAGTGAAATATTTTTCCATTTAGAAGACACTAGGCTCAAATGGCTTTTCCAAGAGAATTTTAATAAACGTTCAAGGAACAAATAATTCCAATCTTACACAACTTCTTCCTGAGAAAAGAAAAATAGGAAACACTACCCAACTCATTTAAGAGGTTGCCCTAATCAAGATAACAAAACCAGAGACCATGGTAAATTACACACTAAGCTCACTCATGAACACAGATTCAAAAATCTTAATAGGATATTAGAAATTTTAATCCAGCAATGAATAAAATAATAACCTATAATGACCAGGATGGGTCTACCAAAGGAACACAAGGCTGGTTTAACATTAAGCAATCTTTTAGTATAATTCACCACATCAATTGATTAAGGGAGAAAAAGTATAGGATCATATTATTAGATGCAGAGAATGCATTTGATAAAACTCAACATCCATTCATGATAATAATTCTCAGCAAGACAGTAGAGAAAGGACCTTTCTTAAGCTGATTAGAGGCATCTACCGTGAGCATTTAATAAAGTTCAACATCTGATTAAAAAAAAATAAATAGAAGTGAATTTGCATAATATGATAAAGGACAGCTATCAAAAGCCTACAGCAAAAACCATACTTTAAAGTTTAACATTAAAATAGTTTCCTCTAAAATCAGGAACAAGAAAAGATGCCTGTGCCTTTATCTCTACTCAACACTTCCCTAGCGATTCTAAAGTGCAGTAAGACAAGAAAATGATATAAAAGGTTTGAAGATTCGAAAGATACAAATAAAATTTTCATTATTTATAGATAATATAGGTTCAGTCTAGAAAACAAAAGAAACTAAAAATAAATAGTATTAGAATTAATAAAATTTAGCAAGATTGCTTAATATAAGATTAATATATAAAAATCACTTGCATTTCTATATATTAGGCACAAATACATACAAATACAACTTTTAAAAAGATGTTATTTATAATAGCAACAAAACATAAGATTAAATCATAAAATATATGCAGAATCTTTGTGGAGAAAAATTTTAAAACCTTTTGAAAAACCCAATATACAAAGTTAACACAGGTACACCATGTTCAGGGATGGGAAGCCTCTATATCTCAAACTGATCTATAAATTCAATGCCCTTCCAATCAACATATCAGAGGAACTTTTTGAGGAATGTGACACTATGATTCTAAAACTTACATGGCAGATTAAAGGGTCAAGAATAACCAAGAGGGACTTCCCTGGTGGTCCAGTGGTTAAGACTCCACACTCCCAATGCAGGGGGCCTGGGTTTAATCCCTGGTTGGGGAACTAGATCCTGCATGCATGCTGCAACTAAGAGTCCACACACCACAGCTAAGAAGTCCACATGCCGCAACTAAGAAGCCCACATGCCGCAACTAAGAAGCCTGCATGCCACAACTAAAGATCTCACATGCTGTAACGAAGATCCTGCACGCCGCAACTAAGACCCGGCACAGCCTAAATAAATAAATAAATATTTTTTAAAACATTAAAAAAAAGAGAAAGAATAACCAAGATATTCCTGAAGAAAATAAGGTGTTTGGGGCGGGTGGTAAGGGGGCAGAGGTGTAATCAACCAATGATATACAATATAGAACCCAGAAACAGACTCATGTGTATATGGATATCTGCTACATGACAGAGGTGACACTGTCGATCAATGAGAAAATAGTGCTGGGATAACTGATTATCCACGTG
Organism: Grampus griseus; assembly: GCF_964374135.1. NCBI lineage: Eukaryota > Metazoa > Chordata > Mammalia > Artiodactyla > Delphinidae > Grampus > Grampus griseus. Next base: position 61,900,705 of record NC_139012.1, read on the forward strand.
GAAAAAAAACTGGATCCCTACCTTACATCACACACAAAAATAAATGCTAGATGAATGAGGATACAAATATAAAAGGAAAAATGTATGGCTTTTAGAGGAAATATAAAAGTTATTTTTTAAAAATGGAGGTATAACTGACATAGAAAAATTAAAAAAAATTTATAACCTTGGGTAGAAAATGCTTTTTAAAAAGATACAAAACGCATTTAAGAAAATTATTTGTATATTTAGCACATTAAAGAACTATGCACTGAAAAACATCATTAAGTGAAAAAGCAAGTGACAAATGGGGAGAAGATATTTACCGTACACATACCCAACTGAGAATGAATATCCAGGATGTATAAAAAATGCTTACAAATGAATAAGAAATAACTACCAAATAGAAAATGGTTAACAGGTATTTCATGGAGAGGACACATGTATAGCCAATCTATCTAAGTAGAAATCAGGGGGAATCACAACCACAAGATATCATTTTATGCCAACCAGATTGGTAAACATTAAAAGGTTGACAATACCAAGAATTAGTGGGGATATACAGCTATGTAAATTGGCCCAATCTCTCTGGGAAAATTTTCAGCATTATCGGGGAAACTTGACAACAACAACTCAAGAATTCTACTCCTAAGTGTAGTCCCTAAAGAAACTCTTCCATATGAACATAAGGAACATATATAAAAATGTTTAAAGCAGCATTGCTTGCAATAGCAAAAAGCTGGAGATAGTGCAAATGTCTTTTGGCTCAAATACGGATAAATAAATTGTGGTATATGGCTACAATGAAATACTATACAGCAGTGACAATTAATGAACCACAGTCATACCCATCAACACTGAAAATTCTCTCTTTAATCCTTTACAAAATAATGTACTTTCATAATGTTGGCTTTTGCTTTCAGAGTCTCGGAGAAGTTTTTGTGTCTCACTATTTTTAAGTATTTCAAGTTGTGATAGCGCAAGTTGGTGATGGAAAACAGGCTCTGAGTCACTGGTGGAGGGAGTGGTTTCATTTTGAGTCATGCCTAGGACACTTATAAAATAATAAATTGCACTGGGCACAAGTCCACAATGCCAGGTACTTCTCAGATTTTCCAGGGGCCACTTCCTCCTATCTTCAATTTTCCCACAACTACAGTTCTACCTCTTAATGTCTTCATGTGTTTAATAAGAAGCAGAACGTTCCTGTGGTGGTCCCTGGCACTAAGTTCCCCAGGACTGGCCAATCTTTGAGGACAATAACAATCTGGACCGCCCAGCTCCCACCCCGTTTGTCTCCCAAATTCTCCAAGACCTTGACCACGACAGATTGGGCAGGTTTCCATTTCAATTCTCCTTCGCTCTCTGACCAAAACTCTCACGTATGCGAAACCCTCATCACCCTCTGAGAGTCTGCGCAACTTGGGACATCCTCAAGCGACCAGATTTCAGCAAAACCTACGAACAGAGTCAAATACAAGTGTCAAATGATTTATTGTGTTGTGTTTCCTACCCACACGGCCGCCGCCGGAGGAGCAGCCTTGTGTCGCCTCATCCACGCCTCGCCGTGACGTCACACAGGGCGCCGGGAAATGGCCGCCGGGCTCCTACGTCATTCGGTCGCGCAGAGTTGGCTGTTGCTATACAGTTGCTGGGAGGAGGCGACAAGTAGGGTAGCAGGGGCAAAGATCATGCAGGACAGCGAGAGGTTTCCTGGGCAGCAGAGGCCGCTGGGCTGGCGATGAAAGAAGCAGGGCAGATGCAAAATCTGGAGAGCGAGGGGGCCGGACGGTCAGTCAGCACCCAGACTGGCAGCATGACCGGTGAGTGCCCCGAATCCTCCCGCCACTCGCCTTTCGCTCTCCTCTGTGCGTCTCCCGCCGTTTCACTCTGGGTTCCCTGCCTGGCCGTCTTCGCCTGCGTTTCTGCTCCTGGGTGTCCCATCCCCGCCCTGGGTGCGTCCCCACCTCGGTCACTGGAATCCCTTGGCCCGGCTGCACTGGCTTTTGAAGTTGCGCTCACTACTCCCCTTTACTTTTCCTCCCAGGACCTGGAGCTGGGATCGACGAGCCTGAAAATTACCCAAACTGTGTTTTTTATTAGATTTCAAAATTAACCGCACGCGACGCTTTCCTATATTTCAACTGCTTTTCCTTCTAAGGTCACCGTATTTTTAGGTCTGGGTCCTAACCACTGCCCTTGTTGCAACGCTTCATCACAGTCCAAAGTAAAGGTTGCTCCACGATGATCTCAGATGCAAGGACTTTTCATAACTTTTTTTGGAGTGTTCCCATAGCTACGTGTATCAGCTGTACTATTTTTTTCTGCTGGGTGAAAGAGGGCCCAACTTTGGAAAGTGCTGGAAGACGTTGCCGGCAAGGAGGTTGAAATCAGTCTCCTGATAAGAAAGTGCTTTGATTCTCTTGCACACGAATCCTTTTTCTCTGCTTCCTGCTAAAACAGCTGAGCTAAGGCTGCAGCACCCAAGTGGCATTGATCTTAGTTCTTATTTTCATCATTAGTAAAATGTTAAAGTGTTTGCCCTCTCTTTTGCAGGTGAAATACCAAGGCTTTCTAAAGTCAACCTTTTCACTCTGCTCAGTCTCTGGATGGAGCTCTTCCCATCAGTCAAAAGTCAAAGACAAAAGTCTCAGGTATAATTTGTTTCCTTGGACAGTTTTTCCCCTTAGACAAGCGGTGGTCTAAAATTTGATTTTATTGCTCTAGTTTCAGTCACACTTAAACTCAACAAGGCTTCAAATTTGCAAAATACCTTCATGGTTTAGTGTGATACTTGTAATTCATAGCTGTGATAGTTTCTCTTTCCAGTCTAAAAGTAGAATATGTAGTTACCCTCTCAGACTGCCATCTGTATTTTCTTTGGTCAGGTGTCTGTTAAGGTCTTTGGCCCATTTTTTAATCAGGTTGTTTGTTTTCTTACTGTTGAGTTTTAAGAGTTCTTTATATATTTTGGAGAACAGTCTTTTATCAGATGTGTCTTTTATGATATTTTCTCCTAGTCTGTGACTTGTCTTCTCATTCTCCTGACATTGTCCTTTTCAGAGAAGTTTTTAATTTTAATGAAGTCCAGCTTATCATTGATTTCTTTCATGCATCATGCCTTTGGTGTTGTAATTAAAAAGTCATCGCCATACTCAAGATCACCTAGGTTTTCTCCTATGGTTATCTTCTAGGAGTGTTATAGTTTTGTATTTTACATTTAGGTCTATGACGCATTTTGAGTTAGTTTTTGTGAAGGATGTAAGGTCTGTGTGTAGATAAGGAATTCACTTTTCATGATACAATGATATCTCTTGGAGTAGTTTTCTCCCAATACCTATGTAAAATGTTTTATAAATAATAAAACATTATTTAAAATGTTATGCATTTTTATTCCCTATTTTTCAACCACTCCCTTAACCCCCACCCTGGCTCCACATATTATTAATGGCTTTGAGAAAGTTCTTCATTTTCTTCATGGATTTTGAAGTCCTTTATTCTTCCTAGTTATTAACAGCTTAGTATTATTTTATGAAAGTAGAAGACTTCTAAGCTGTTGGGTTTCTTTTTTTGGTTTGTTTTGGTTTTTGCTGATGAAATTTCTCTTGAAGAGACAGATTAGAAGCAAATGTTTAGAGATTTAAGCCTTTTAAAAGTGCATTTAAAAAGCTGGGCTTTGCAATGGAGTGTTATTCAACCACGGGAAGGAAAGACATCCTGCCATTTGCAGCACTGTAAATGGACCTTGAGCACATTATGCCAAATGAGATAAGTCAGACAGAGAAAGACAAGTACTGTATGATCTCACTTATATGTAGAATCTAGAAAAGCCAAACTCAGAGAGAGTAAAATGGTGGTTACCATGAGCTGGGGCGGGGGGACAGATGTTGTTTAAGGGTACAAACTTATGAGTAATAAGTAAGCCCTGGAGATCTAATGCACAGTGCAGTGAATGTAGAAAACAATATTGTATTATAATCATCAAATATGCTAAGAGATAGAGGTGCTAATTATTATTATTGTTATTATTTTATTTTTTATTTTTTTTGCTGCACTGGATCTTAGTTGCGGCATGTGGACTTGCTGGTTGTGGCATGCAAGCACCTAGTTGCGGCATGTGGGATCTAGTTCCCTGACCAGGGATTGAGCCTGGGTCCCCTGCATTGAGAGCGTGGAGTCTTACCCACTGGACCACCAGCGAAGTCCCTAGAGGTGCTAATTATTGCTACAATGGCAATCATATTACAATATATAAATGTATCAAATTAATGTATTATACACCTTAATTTTGCACAATGTTATATGTCAAGTATATTTCAGTTAAAAATAAATTAATTAGGGCTTCCCTGGTGGCACAGTGGTTGAGAGTCCGCCTGCCGATGCAGGGGACACGGGTTCGTGCCCCGGTTCAGGAAGATCCCACATGCCGCGGAGCGGCTAGGCCCGTGAGCCGTGGCCGCTGAGCCTGTGCATCCGGAGCCTGTGCTCCGCAACGGGAGAGGCCACAACAGCGAGAGGCCCGCGTACAGCAAAAATAAATAAATAAATAAATTAAAAGCTGGGCTTTTTACAAATTGAGTAATAATTTTGAAGAACCTTTTTTAGTATCAAGATTTGGTCTCATTTTAATTCATTCACACACCACACACACACACACACACACACACGAATACATCCTGTTCTTTTTCAGCAGAGGCACATTAAATTAAATAAATAAGTCCACTATTAATTGCACATGATGTTCATAAAGTTGATTAAGATCTTTTTCCTATTAAGAGAAGAAAAATGTTCTTTAAGCTAAAGTAATAAATTTGTTTCACTTAAATTATTTATCCTGCTTTTGCTATACAAATTAAGTCACAGAAACTCTAAGATGCAATTTCACAAGTACTTGTATTGGAAACATTGCTTCTGACACTTTACAAACCTTTGTCTTTTTAAAAATAAAATATTTTTATGTGTTATGAAAGTAATACATGTTTATTATTATTATTATTATTTTTTGCGGTACGTGGGCCTTTCATTGTTGTGGCCTCTCCCGTTGCGGAGCACAGGCTCCAGATGCGCAGACTCAGTGGCCATGGTTCACGGGCCCGGCCGCTCCACGGCATGTGGGATCTTCCCGGACCGGGGCACGAACCTGTGTCCCCTGCATCGGCAGGTGGACTCTCAACCACTGCGCCACCAGGGAAGCCCCATGTTTATTACTTATAAAATTGACAGAAGAAAAAAAAATCCCTCATAATTCCACCACCTAGAGACTACTAACATTTTTGTGTTGTTTCTCAATCTTTTTTCTCTATTTTCTTTACTCATTTGATATCATTCAATTCTGGATCCTTACCTTTTCACTTAACATAGGAAAATCCTCATGCTGTAATACTGTCATAAACACTGGAGTGGCAACTTAGTCTAATGCTTTGGGAGTAGCCAGTGGTTTCGCAATTAGCTTGCCTGGGTTCAAATCCTGGCTCCATCTCTTACTAGTTGTGTAACCTTGCGTGAATTACTTTACCTTTTTCTGTGTCATCTTCCTCATCTGTAAAATGGAGTGTTACTGGTACATACTACATGGAACTTCTATTGAAAAATGAATGACTTGATATTTGTAAAGGTCTTAGATAGTGCTTGGCATATACTATGTACTTTATGTACTTGTTATTTTTATTTTTAAATTCAGTTTATTTAAACTAAATTTTTTTTTAAAGTTCACCAATTTCTCCCACCCCCACCCTTATCTTTGTCAACCACCATTCTGTTCTCTGTGTCTGTGAACTTGGGGGGTTTTGTTTGTTTGTTTTTAGATCCCACATATAAGAGAGATCATATGGTATTTGTCTTTCTCTGTCTGACTTACTTCACTTAGCATAATGCTCTTGAGATCCCTGTGTGTTGTTCCAGATGGCAAGATTTCATTGTTTTATGGCTAGATAATATTCCACTGTGTGTGTATGTATATATATGCCACAATTTCTTTATCCATCCATCTGTTGATGGACACTTAGGTTGTTTTCATATTTTGGCTTTTGTAAGTAAATGATGCTTCAGTGAACATTGGGAGTGCATATATCTTTTCAAGTCAGTGTTTTCATCTTCTTTGGATAAATACCCAGAAGTGAAATTGCTGGATCATATTGTAGTTCTATTTTTAATTTTTAGAGGACCCTCCATACTGTTCTCCATAGTGGCTGCACCAACTTACACTCTCACCAACAGTGCCTGACAGCTCCCTTTTCAGCACACCCTAACCCCAACACTTTTCTAGTCTTTTTGATAATAGCCATTCTGACAGGTGTGAGGTGGTATCTCACTGTGGTTCTGATTTGCATTTCCCTGATGATTAATGATGTAGAGTATCCTTTTGTGTACCTGTTGGCCATCTGTATATCTTCTTTGGAAAAATGTGTATTCAGATCTTCTGCCCGTTTTGTAATTGGATTTGTTGGGTTTTTGCTATTGAGTTGTATGAGTTCTTTATATATTTGGGATATTAGCCTTTTGTCAGATATGTGATTCGCAAATATTTTCTCCCATTCAGTAGGTTGCCTTTTCGTTTTCTTGATGGCTTCTTTTGCTGTGCAGAAGCTTTTTAGTTTGTTGTATTCCCAGTTGTTTATTTTTGCTTTTGTTGCTTTTGCTCTTGGTGTCAGATTCAAAAAATTGCCAAAATCTATGTCAAGGAGCTTACCACCTGTTTTCTTCTAGGAATTGTATGGTTTTTATTATCATTTTATTGTCCTCTTAATGATTGCATAACAGTCCATTGTAGCAATGTAACATGTTTATTCCCTTATTATTGAACATTTAAATTGTCTGTCATTTTTACCAGTCTTATGGAATTATTAACTTCAACCACTTCAGAATATAACTACTATCTGAGTTTTCTATGTTGTCAAATATTCACAGTGTATGAGTGTGCCTTGAGGATTGTTCAGCAAGTTATATATTGAGTATAAAGAAAAAGAATTTTTAATGATCCAGTCTAAAACTAGATAAATGAGTAGGAGAGAAACTATTTATGAGACTTCTGAGTACTTACTTTTAAGTAAGTACTTAAAAGTTTTGAAGTACAAATCGAGTACTGTTGAACATGGCTGTCATTTAAAAATAGTTCTCTCTCCTACTGGTTTATAGTTTTAAATTTCAGTTAAGTAAGACTTACCTAAATTGCCTGAATGTTACTTTAGTAAGAATTAGAATAACTGCATTGTTCCCTCATATTTCTCTGCACATCACATATTTGTCTTTCTCTCCCTGCTCTTCCCATTGTGTCCTCTGGTGTTGTACCTTATCTTTATGCTGAAAGACCTCACATACTTTTCCAGAACAGAAGTAATATAGGATAACAGTGAAGACAATGGATTTGGGGCTCAGATCCTTGCTTACCCATTTATTAGTTATGTAACCATGTTTGAGATATTGAATCTCTATCCACAGTTTCTTCATCTGCAAAATGGGAATAATCATAGCTACTTTTGTAAAGATTACATGAGGTAATTTAGGGCCTGATACATGGCCAACACTCAGTAAATGTTAGGTATTATTATTATTATCATACATATAATCAGCATCACCACTACTACCATCCACACCCCCATAATTACGTTACCAACATAATTACTTCCTCCACTTCCTGTTCTACTTGAACAGAAACCTCATTCCCAGGACATGGCTTTTCTTGTAAATTTCTTAGAGGTTACTCCTTTTCTAGCATCCAGCCCTTGTTTCAGAAAACCAAGAGGTCAGCATACACCGAGTTTGTCATTCCCACTTTCAAACTTTCTTCAATTTATTGCATATCACACCTACTTTGGGGCTCACAGGATTCTGCTATTTCATTCTGTCATCTACTTACCTCATAATCACTTTCCTGTGTTCTTAAATCATAAGCTCTGTAAGAGCTGCATCCTGAGCAACTGGCTTTATGGCTGGCACATAGAAAGGGTTCAATAAATATTTGTTGAATTAATAAATGAAAAATAAATCTGCTAAGAAAATTTGTGTTCAAAAACTGGTTGCATGGATGGATGGATGGATGAACGAAATTATCCCCTGGTTCAAAACTTTCTACTTCAAGTTTTACTTTTAGAGGAGACTTATGGACATTCCTATATTAGTGTCAACAAAGCTCATGGCTTAAAACAACACAAATGTATATTTTTACAGTTCTATAGATCAGAAGTCCAAAATGGGTCTCACTAGACTAAAATCAAAATGTTGCCAGGGCTGCATTCCTTCTAGAGACTCTCAGGGAGAATCTGTTTCCTTGCCTTTTCCTGCTTCTAGAAGCTGCCCACATTCCTTAGCTTGTGAACCTCTTCTTCCACTTTCAATGCCAGCGATGGCGGGATGAGGCTTTTTCATGTTGCATCCCTCTAGCACTGACTCTCCTGCCTCCCTCTTTCACTTTTAGGACCCTTGTGATTACATTGGTAATATGATTACATTGCCCAGATAATCCAGGACAACCTCCCCATCTCAAGATGATTCGCAACTTTAATTCCGTATGCAACCTTGCCATGTAATATAACATAGCCACAGGCTCCAGGGATTGGGACTGGGAGGTCTTTGGGGGACCGTTATTCTGCCTACCACAATCCATAGTTCACATCCTTGGTACATAGTTCTTCACCTTCCCAGTGCCAGGTAATTTACCTCTATTCCCCTTTTGTCCTTCTTAGCCATGGCCACATTAGGACTTTTCCATTGCTCAAAACTGCCCCAACTCTGAAACCTTAAACTACAGAATTTTATTTTCAGTTCTTCTGTATTTTGGAAAAGTATTCAGGGGTCAGATTATAAAAGCCTTATTTACTAGGTTGAGTAGCCTGAACTTGAACCTGAACAAAGCAGGAAGTCGATACAGAGTTTCATCGAGGAAAAAAATAAATGGCCACAGCCAAAGAAACCAGTTTTTAAATAGGAAATATTGAATTAATCACATCTTATGTACTAATCTTTTTCCCCCCCTTAATCTGCATTTAATTAGGAAAGGGAGGAAGGAAAGCATGGACCCTTAGGAGGTAATGAAGAGATGGCCAGAGTATCTACTGACAAAAAACAGGTGAATTTTTATGATTTAAAAAAAAAGCATAGGCTCATAATAACAAAGCAAAAGGAATGGTATAAAGTAGAATAAAAGTCTCTTTTATACTCAAGTTCCCCATTCCCACTTCCAAGAGAGTTTTTGTATCCTCTTCTAAAAATCATACATTTACAAGACTATACATGTCTCTCCAAAGGTTGGGGGTGGTGAGGGAGAACAGATGGGATTATGTATTCTGTAATATGTTCCTACATCTTGCTCTTTCTTAAAATTTTTCAAATTTAACTCTTCTCACCTTCCCATATTAGTTTACATAGATGTGTTGAGAAACACTCTTCATGTTCTTTCAAACTCCAACACATCCTGCTGGTCTTGCCAAGAATGCAAGGCCCTAACTGTTCTTTACCTAGGCCATTTCTCAAGAGTTGTGTTTGCCGCAAGCAACCTTGAGGGTTGAGATAATGTCTCCCTCTGGGACATAGAGCAGGTTTGCTCACTATTTGCAATAAAACATAACAGATTCCCAAGCTCAGTGTTCCTCTCCTGTAACACAACCCGCTTCATGTCCAGGAATCCATATGGACCCATCTGCATGACCCCTTGTGGGACTTGGGGGCAAGGGAACCATCACAAACATGATGTCACATGGCTTGCTGTGCTGTGAACCATAAAGTCCTTTGTTTCTGACCCAGGAGTTTCATGTCTTCTGCTAGCATCCATGAAACAGTAACAGGCTAACTTACTAGCTTGTAAGTACGGTAAAATCAAAGCCCAAACCTGGCAAGATGAGCCTTGTTCTTTTTAATATTGCATAGTATTTCCTTGCTATCTTAATCTTTTGAGTTTTCCAGACAGATTCTGATTCATTGGGTGTGAAGTGGAGACATGTATATTTTGAAAAAAGTTACCTTGATGATTCTGATGTACATTCCTGGAGATTTCCTGACTATTTCTGAGAGTGAGTCTCTCAAATGCCCAAAAGAATATAGAAATAATTTATTTTAGAATAGTTAGATGTTTTTAATTATAAGAAAGGCAAAAGGGAAGAGTCGTGAATTGCCATTTAAGTAAATGTACTACTTCATGTACAAACCAGACTGTCCTCTCTTGCCTATGTTTTAATGTAAAACTCTGTGACTAGGATTACATAGACACTTGCCAAGATGTTAGTGAAGTGAAGCAAAATCAGGATCCAGAACAGTGATTCACTGCGAAGATTCAGTCTTCTGGGAGTTGGAGTAAGTGGAAGTATCGAAATGGAATGCAACTTAGGCTTTTATTGGTTTTGTTTTGTTTTCAGTTTGGGATGGAACAATCTTGGTCCCAAACTTGGTATTTTGGCCTTAACTAGAAACAAAATGGAAAAAAAAAAAAAGATATTTTCTGAAGTGAAAAGGACTCTAGACAAAAAAGTGATAAACTTGGCAAAGATTGTTCCAATAAAAAAATAAATTGTTGAGTATGTTTCCCATTTTTTAGGAATAATTTTTTTTAAAGTCTTTTGTGGTCAGGGTTTCTGGCTTTATTTCTGTCTGCATAACTACTTAGAAAATCTAAAGCTAAAATCATTTAATTGCAGCCATTTCCATTGGTCACAATTGGTTTAAATAAAAGGAGCTCTAGTCTACTGAGATCTTTTGATAAGGCCTCATCAGTGGCAATTTTTTTAAAAGCTTGCTGGAAGTATTTAGAAGTAGATACTAACATATACTTTATGTTTGAGGAACATAAAGCTCTTAAGAAATTTTGGGATAGGGAGGGGGGAAGGAGTCAAGGTAAATTTAAGGCTTATTTTAAAAGCCAGTATAGGCAGGTCTTTCATATTTAATCTATGTTTTTGGACATATATTTTGTAAGGGAAGGATTTTTATATTCCTTTTAAATGTCCAGAATGTTTAGGAGATGGGTGATTACCTCTGAAAGGGAATTCTATGAAACCTTCTCTGTTCCTTCACATTTCACAAAGTATCATTCTCCGTAGTTTCAAAAATTTATACTCATAATTGAAACCGAAACTTGACTATTTTAGTAAATACAGCTTTGGTCTGATCTTTAAAGTGATTTCAAATGTGTCCTATTGGGAATAACTGTAGAGTAGAATCCCTTTGAAAGGGAGTAGGGAATAATGGACACTGTTCTCAGCCCAAGTCCCCCTCATATTGTAAAATCCCTTATGAACCCAAGGATTAGGTTTACATTCCTTACTTCAGGATCTTTTGCTGTGAAAACAGTGTAGACTGTTTTGTGGCTTATGTAGAACTGATTTTTTTTTTTTTTTTTGCGGTACGCGGGCCTCTCACCGCTGCGGCCTCTCCCGTTGCGGAGCACAGGCTCCGGACGCGCAGGCCCAGCGGCCATGGCTCACGGGCCCAGCTGCTCCGCGGCATGTGGGATCTTCCCGGACCGGAGCACGAACCCGTGTCCCCTGCATCGGCAGGCGGACTCTCAACCACTGCGCCACCAGGGAAGCCCTGTAGAACTGATTTTTAACCTTAGTCTATTCTATCTGATATTAATATTGTCATAGCAGCTTATTTGATTAGTATCTGTGTAAGTTAGGACACTTTAGGTTTAAAGTAACCACTCTTCAGAACTCCAGCCAGTGCTCAGCCTCTGGGGCTTAAAGCAAAGTCGGCCCAGTCCCTTACTGTGGGTGGGAAACTGCTGAGATAGCTGCACTTTACTGCTTATGCTTTGAGTTCTGTCTTCCTTTCTAACACCTGAGGGTTATGTCTTCCTTTCTTTTGAGCTTGACTATGCATTTTAAAACATTTTTAAAATTATAAATAATCTATATATTTGTAGGAGGTGGGTCCTACCACATTAGGCTAGACTGCCATAGTCCTAAAGATTGTTAGAGTCAATTTTTAGAAAGAAGTTGAGAATTATCTTTATTTTAGTCAGTATTTAAAATAGTTAAAAATTTAGTAGATGTAAGCTATCGTATATAGGATGGATAAACAACAAGGTCCCTGTATAGCACAGAGAACTATATTCAATATCCTATCATAAACCATAATGGAAAAGAATATTTAAAAAAAAGAATGTATATATATGTATAGCTGAATCACTTTGCTTTACAGCAGTAATTAACACAACATTGTAAATCAACTATACTTCAATAAAAAAATTTTTTTTGAAAAATTAATATGACCTCTGATTTAGTTCTGCCTTTTACCATCTATGGGTCTTTCAGAAAATCATGTAAACTCTGGGCTTCACTTATTCATGTGTAAAATCACAGGGTTTTCCAAGTTTTTCCTTATTATCTAGAAGCTTAATACTAAGTAGTCTTAGACTAGATTAAGAAACAAGTCAAATCGACTTCATTATTGCTCTTTATTAGGTTAAAATGTATTCATTTTTTACTAGGGTAAATTTATGATAATTAAATGCATAATTGTTTGGTTAATAAAGCCTAGATTTAGAAAATTTCTGGTAGAAAGTCAACATTAAACTTTCAGAAAAATTTTTGGACCTAATGAGAAATGTGCTTTTGTTCAAACTGTTCAGATGAAGAATTAAACAAAACTTTCATTTTATTAATAAATCAAGTATAATCCATGATACGATCATTAGATATTATAACTAATCACATAAATTATAAAATAAATTATTATTTTGTATCTTAATGTAGGTGAAGAGAACTGGTCTTGTGGTGGTGAAAAACATGAAAATTGTTGGTCTCCACTGTTCAAGTGAAGATTTACATGCTGGGAAAATCGCTCTGATAAAACATGGGTCAAGGTTGAAAAACTGTGATCTTTATTTTTCCAGAAAACCATGTTCTGCTTGTTTGAAAATGATTGTAAATGGTAAGTGCAGATAAGGCTTTGTTGGAGATTAATAGCATTTATCTGAGAACAAATCAAGTGGGAACAAATTGCCTAAATACCACAGAGATAATTTAAAAATATAAATATATATCTGAAGACAGTTTGATGTACTGTAAGAAGAAGAGTCGGAAAACATGGATTCTGGTCTCAGCTCTGTCACTAACTAGTTAGATGACCCTCAGTGTATTGGTAGATTTAATACTAGCTGCTATAACAAATAAACATCAACATTTCAGTGGCTTAATACACTAGATACTTACCACCCATGTAATAGTCCAGTGCAAGTGTTGCTGAACAGCAGACAGCTATTCTCCATGTGGTTGATCCGTGGGCCTAGGCATCTTCTGTCTTGTTGCTACTGTCATCCTTCTGGCCTCCTCTGCATCTAGAGACAGAGAGTAGAGAAGGCATACCTGCTTCTTAAAAACCCTGGCCTGGAAGTCACAGACATCATTTCTGTTCACATCCATTGTGGGAACTGTAGTTTCTGGCTGGGCAGCTGCCTCCCAATGACTACTTTACCCTTTGGAAGGAGGAGAACAAAGTATTAACATATAGCTATCTATCTCTGCCACTCTGGGCTACTCACTAATCCTCTTTGTGCTTATGATTCTATTTTGCACCCAGGTAAGTATTCAGACCACTTTCCTATTTAAAAAATAGTATATCTTTTACATAGGCACTGTGATGATTGTGATTTATAATATGAATTATATACTTAGTCTTCATTCCATTCTGGACACAGAGCAACTAAAATCTTTTGAATTTCCTGAGTGTTAATAATGAGAAAGGTGTCTTTTGTTATTCATAACAAGTCCCTTTCCACCATTACTGAGTTTATGTTAATGAAGTAACTTTTGGGAATCCCCTATGGATGGGGCCTGGTTGCCAGGGGAACCAGCCAGGTGACTAGAGTGTTGGAACTTGCAGCCTAACCCCCACCAGACCTCTGGGGAGGAGAGCCAGGCTATAGTTTGAGTTCAAACACCAATGGCCAGTGATCTAATCAATCATGCCTATGTAATGAAGCTTCCTTAAAACCCAAAAGGACACGGTTCAGAGAGCTTCTGGGGAAAAAAAGGCTAATGTAGTTCCTAATCCTTTCCCTCAAGCTGTTATTTGGGGGCAAAAAGGGGCAAAAACCAATTTAATGTAATACATCATGTAATACCAAATGAGTAATAACAGCTGTAAATGATACATGAGCTCAGAGGAGAGACAAGTGATCCCTGCAGCCTGGCATGTTATAAATAGCTGGGGCTTAAGCTGGACCTTCATGGGTCAGATGTAGAGGAGGAGGAACACATTCCTAGTCAGGAGGACAATGCATGCGGGGTCATCAAGTTGTGAGAAGCAGGGTTCTGGGGGTCAGTGTTCGGGGTGGAAAATTATTCTTGAAGAGAATAGTGGCAGAAGGATTATAATGATAGGTTGGGGCCTTAATGGAGAACTTTGAAAAACTGTCTGGCCTTTGGGCTTTATCTTATAGAACAGAGTTGCTAAATTTGCTTTGAGGAAGAGCTGTTTTTGTTTATATCAAAGTCTTAAGAGTAATGATCAGATCGGTGATCAGGGCAGTTCCCTTAAGCTACAAGTGGAAGCACTTCCAGAAGAAATGGTCATGTGGCTAGAGTCTCCTGGCCTGCATCGAGTATTTCAAGCTGGTAAGTAGGTACCTATGATAAGTTATTAGATTCTGTAGTCTTTCCCCTGCAATTACAAATAGAGAAGGTAAGTGTGATAGTGGTGGTGGCATTTTTTTCTCCTTTTCCCATTGAAGAGTTTTGAGCAGGATGTAACATGATTAAGATGATTATTTGTTGTTGTTATTGAATTAGAACATGGAAAGATAAAGAGCTTGAGAGCTTGGTTAGTAGACTTGCATTAGTTAAGGTGTAAAATAGGGTTAAGGTGGCGGCATTGATCTAGAAAGGAAAGAATGTGAAAGAACCAGACATTTGTGGACTGATCTCTTCTAGAGTCGAGAGAGAAGAATGAATAAAAAGTCGTGTTTTGCGCTGAGTTGACTACACTTAAAGCACTCTTAATAGCCTCAGAAGCCAAGAATTAGAAAAATGGAGGAGTACGAGTAATTCACCATTGCTTGTGTCTTTGAGTTCAGACACTTAAACCTTGCAAGAGAGATAATGAAATGTGGAAAATAAGGAAGGACATGCAATGGAAATGCTTTTATGCTGGTATTAGAGCCATATATAAATAAAATTGCTGTGTTTGATTAGGCTTATACGTTATTTACTTATCTTGGAAAGGGGCATGGTTTAACCCCATGCTCTAGCTAACTTATTTCAGTTATAATTACTGTTACCTCAGTTACAAAGCAAACATTTCTAAAGCATAGTTGTTCTCAAAGTGTGGTCTGTGACCTCCTCATGGTCCACAAGGTCAAAACTATTTTCATAATAGTACTACATTTATGCTAATAGTACTACAAAAATGTTGAGTAAGCCTACTGTTGCAGTTGTATGAATCAAGGCAATAGTAGTAGTCATTGTACTCTTACATAGCCACCTATTTGGAGTTAAAAAAAAAGGTGGAGGGTGTGGAGTTTCATGTAAGAATGTCATTGATGAAACAGTAAAAAAAAAAAAAAAAATCAATTTTATTAAACCCAACCCTTAGTACGCATCTTTTTAAGATTCTGTATGAGAAAATAGGAGGTGGACATAAAGCACTTTTGCTATAAACCTAAGTATGAAGTTTGCCTTAAGGAAAACCGCTTATGCAATTGTTTGAGTCACAAACTGAATTATCCAATTTTTTTCATGGAACACCATGAACTAACAAACCATAGTTACTCAGACTTGGCTATTTGGCAGACATTTTCTCAAAACTGAATGAAGTGAAACCGTCACTTCCAGGAAAACAACTGACAGCATTTATTGCCACTGATAAAATTTGAGCCTTCAAGTGAAAATTAGAATTGAAAAACTCCTGTCTGCCATCATCATAAGCTTACAGCTTCCCACTGCTTAAAGACTCTTCTGATGAGATTGGTGGTTATATTAATGAATTTTTTTTTTTTAAGTATTGTGAAATCAGTAACTCTTGTTTTCCAAATGACCAGTGCATGACGCTAGAAAATCATGCGTGAGTGAAAGAGCCATTCTAAGTGTAAGATAGACCAGAGGACTTTAACAGTACAAAAAGTTTGTTGTGTGACTTCAGATTCCACACTGTTACTCACCTCTAAGAAACTATCCCTTCTCAAAATTTTATGTAGTGTGAAGAATATTCATAATTATTTGAAATGGCTGTTAAAATACTCCTTTTTTAACTGCGTATCATGTGAGGCCGGACACTTTTTATATATACTTCAATGAAAAGCTAAGGCAAGAGGTTGAAAGCAGAAGCAGACTTGAGAACCCAACTATCTTCTATTCAGCCGGATAATAAAGAGATTTGTATAAACTTTAATGCCATTCTTTTCAACTGGTGTTTGTTTTGGAAAATTGTTATTTTTTATTGAACTATGTTATTTATATTAATTTATGATGGTTCTTACTGCTATTTTTAATGAATTAATTATATTTTAAAATTTTGTTTAAATTTTCTAATGCAGTAAGTATCAGTAGATATAGTCCACATAAACAAAAACTCTTTGGGGTCCTCAGCGATTTTTAAGAGTGTAACAGAGTCTGAGACCAAAAATTTGAGAACCTTTGCTGTAGCTTCTGCTACTAGTACATGAAAATATGTTTAAACATTGGTCATCCCCTCTTCTTGAATCAAGATTACTAGGAGCAACCAGAATGCTTAGATGAAAGATTGATCATTACTGCTGGTTAGGAAATGAATTATGAGAACTCCAACAGAGGGAAAAAGAAACAGCCAGAGGAAACATTCTGATAGCTTTGAGGCCTTCAAGATTACTTTACAGCCCAAGGCACAGTAAGGGTCAGTAGTAGGAGGGAGTAGATAGAAATGTGTGTTTGTTTAACTCGAATTTTTTAGTTCATCTATATCTTTGAATGAAGAGAACGTGTGGGCCATCTGCCTGTTCACTTCTGGGCACAATTATCAAAAACATAAATGCCTCTCCTAGCAGAAGTTACATGAGACACCAGCAAAGGCATTTCTTTGTTGTAAAATAGTAACTAATTGATAAACATTTATGTGCTTAGTTTTGTATAAGGCATCTCATCGTTCATTCTCAAACACAAATTGAAAACTTTTTTCATATTTGTTACCCAGTTTTGTTTTCTCTTTTGTAAATTGTTCATATATTTTGCCTCTCTTGGAGGCTTTATTCTTGTCAATTCATATGTGCTCTTAGTGGATTAAAATCTCTGTACATCAAAGATTACTAACCTTTTCTCTGTTACATTTATTGAAAATGTTCCTTCTAGTTTGTTGTTTTGTCTTCAATTTTGTGGACTTAAAAACAATTAATATTGCTTCCTCTCCCGCCGCTTCCCTGCTGCCCTCACATTACAAATTCTTTGTGGACGTTTTGGATAACTGCATATTTTATTATGAGGAAAACTAATGTGTTAAACCATTCCTCTATTTTGGCCATTTAGATTTTTTCTATGTTTTTACTGTTTTAAACAATGCTGCACTAAACATATGCATGCATGAATTTTCTTTTGTCTTTATTTCAAATATTTTCTTAGAAGAGCTTCCCAGAGGAAGAGTTTAGAGTACAGGTACATTTTTCATGTGTGGATGAATTTGTTTGTTTCAGGTACAAAACTCTAGCCAGTATCAGTTATGTTATGGTATTTCTAAAAGCTGCCATTTGATTACTTGGAGGACTCTGGTATATAGTCCTATCTCTGGGCTTTGGGACCACACTTAGCAGAGGTAGTGATTCCACAGATACCTTCCATGGGTTTTGTTGTCGGCAAACTTTTCCTATAAAGGGCCAGATAGTAAGTATTTTAGGCTTTGCAAGCCGTAGGGTATCCATACAGCCATTCAGCTCTCAACTCAGCTACTCCATTGTAGTACAGAAACAGCCAGAGACAATGTCAAAGATTAGGTTTGTCTGTTTCCACAAATCTTTATAGGCACTGAAATTTGGGTTTTATATGATTTTCATGTCACAAAATAGTTTTCTTTTGATTTTCCAACTATTTAAAACTGCGAAATCCATTGTTGACCTGCAAGCTGTATAAAAATAGGCAACAGGACAGATTTGGCCTGTGGCCGTAGTTTGCCAGCACTTGGGCTCTATTATTGGTGACTTGGTAATAGACTTTTATTATATTGGGGCCTTTGGACCTACTGCAGTGATATGGTGGATTTATCAAGAAAACCCTTAATTTCAGCATGCATCTGATAACTACCGTTCATATTTTGTGTTTCAGCTGGAGTTAACCGAATTTCCTATTGGCCTGCTGATCCAGAAATAAGCTTGCTTACTGAGGCTTCTAGTTCTGAAGATGCAAAGTTAGATGCCAAAGCAGTGGAAAGATTGAAGTCAAACAGTCGGGCCCATGTGTGTGTCTTACTTCAGCCTTTGGTGTGTTACATGGTGCAGTTTGTAGAGGAGACCTCTTACAAATGTGACTTTATTCAAAAAATTTCAAAAACATTGCCTGACACTACCATTGACTTTTATTCTGAATGTAAACAAGAAAGAATAAAAGAATATGAAATGATATTTTTGGTTTCCGGAGAAGAAATGCATAAGCAAATACTGATGACTATAGGTTTGGAGAACCTGTGTGAAAATCCGTACTTTAGCAATCTAAGACAGAACATGAAAGACCTTATCCTACTTTTGGCCACAGTAGCTTCCAGTGTGCCCAACTTTAAACACTACGGATTTTATTGTAGCAATACCGAACAGATTAACGAAATTCACAATCAGAGTTTGCCGCAAGAAATTGCAAGGCACTGCATGGTTCAGGCAAGGTTATTGGCATATCGAACTGGTGAGTTTATACACTTAGTTCATAAATCGGGGCTGCTTGGGTCGTATTTGTCTCAGAAGTAAAGTATTCATTTCATCTATGGTAGCGTTTATTGACTCTTAGATACTAAGGTTTTGTTGGTCATACAAATAAAGAGAAGTTAGTGAGACCCTTGAGTAGACAACTCTTAGAGTAGTTTTAGGATTTCTTGTGGCCTATATCAGGTGCTACATTTATAAATCAGGATCTGATTAGGCCCTTTCTGCTTCTTGCTTTTATCATTTCACAGTTGAATGAGCCCTCCACTAGATAGGACAAAAAGAGAGGGGAGAGAGAACCAGAATTATTCTTTTTTTTCTTAACTCTTCAATATTCTGTAGGTATTCAGTATTTAGTAAAAACTTAAAAAATCTTTAAAAATATGAATTCAAAATAACAAATAGAATCAAAGTAAAGGAGATTTTTTCATATTCTTCCAATTTCTGGTATGTCTTCAATCAGCAAGTGGAGAAATCAAACATTTTTACTTTATTATATTAAGTTGTACCTGAGTAAGTATGTGAAAAAGGAAAATATTACTTGGGAATTTTCTCTATCATGATAAAAGGCGGTATCTGTATTTCCAATTATAGAACAGTGTTTTTACATCTCAGCAGACATAACATTTTTCAAAGTAGAATCATGATCACTTTTTTTTTTACATCTTTATTGGAGTATAATTGCTTTACAATGGTGTGTTTCTGCTTTATAACAAAGTGAATCAGTTATACATATGTTCCATATCTCTTCCCTCTTGTGTCTCCCTCCCTCCCACCCTCCCTATCCCACCCCTCCAGGCGGTCACAAAGCACCGAGCTGATCTCCCTGTGCTATGCGGCTGCTTCCCACTAGCTATCTACCTTATGTTTGGTAGTGTATATATGTCCGTGCCTCTCGCTCGCTTTGTCACAGCTTGCCCTTCCCCCTCCCCACATGATCACTTTTTAAAATGCAACTTTGAAATAAGGAAAAGAAAATGCAGGCAGGAGGAACAGTAGAGTAAGATTTGGTGAGTAGGCTATAGTAGGAATTTTTAAACTTATCCCAAGAAAGAAGGAGAAGAGAGAAAATCTTCAGAAAAAGTCCATACAAATGCCACTGATCTGCAGTATATGCTCAACAAAGACCACAGGTTGAAGTAATTTCAGTAAAATGGAGGTTTTCAAATGGCAGCATGTTAGAATCACCCTAGAAACTTTTATTAAAAGTAAGAATGCTCAAATTCTAACCCAGACCTACTAAACCTGGTCCCTAAGGGTATGTCCTAGGTCTGTGAATTTTTAACTTTCTGTAAGGGATTCCAACATTCAGCAGGGTTAATAATCACTTGATTCTTATTAAAGAATTTGATTCTACTATAGGCACAAACTACATGATGCCAAACAACTGTATTCTGTAAAGGTCTGACTTAATGTAAGTGTCTTGTATCGTGGGCTCTATGTTAGTCTCTGCCAACTCCAGCTTTATAAAGAATTTTTCTCCCAACCATTCTGGAAGGACAGAAACATAAATGGAAACAGCTGTTACAGCTATACTTCACTAATTCTCATTTGCTAATTAGAATTCAGCAGATTCCAGAGTGAGCGTAAGATGGGAGGTGTGAGTCTGTTTTTTTACTGAATCTCAGGAGCTCCTCTCCTAATACCTAACAATACCGTGTATGGCTCCACTATGCAGTAATGTATAGATATGAATTTGCACATATATTCTTTATTAGATACTCTACTAGTATAGTTATAGTATTGTAAATTTATCTGCTGTTACTATGCAGAGTTTTGTACTTATGCGCTTGATGGGTGAATTAGGTTTTTCAAGGTTAATTTTTTGTCTATGTATGACTTTCTTGCCTGGAACCCAAATCCTGAATAGAATGCGACTCTTATGTCATGTGCTCCTTTCCACTGTGAGCTCTTCCAGGGGAGAGACCATGTCCTCATCATTGTTTTTTCCTTAGCACAAAAGAAATATTTTTATATACAAAGATAAGTGGTCCACAGTCCCCTACCCAAAGCTCTTGAAGCCAGATGAAAAGGAATTCAGAATTTTTCAGATTTTAGAAAAATAATATGTACATGCTATATGTATGTGTGTCAAGGTGTTTTAAAAAAACTTGATATAAAGGATTGCAGATAAGGAATTCTGGACTGATACTCCTCATTGATGATAATAAAAAATTTACTGAGCACCTACTGTGTGTCAGGCACAGAGCTAGGTGATTTATATATGTACCTTACTTAACATTGAGGACAATCCAGCAAGGTAGATATCCCCTTGACTTAGTGTGTTTCTAATAACTCTAAATTTTATGCTGTTCAGCTCACATAACTTTATTTCACTCTAATAGGTGAAGAAATCATTCCGTTAAACCATTTCATTTAAAAATATACATATGATTAAAAAGAATGCCAAAACTTCTAACAGAGTTCTGAAACTAATTGAAAGTAGGTAATTAATTGATTTTTGAATGATGAGTAAATAGGATCCACAGAGGTGTCATTAAAAATATGTTTCTAAGCTACTTTGAGGGTAGCAAAAAAGTGACAAAATTTGTTTAGACTCTAGGGGAAAAAAACAGAGATAGGAGGGCATCACATCTTACCTACCTGGTTTAAGTGTGAGTTTTGATTTCTTTTTATGTCCTGTTTCCCATTAGACTAGGCGTTTTCCAAAGCTGACGATTATGCCTTCCTTCTGAACCACAACGCTAATGATGAAAGTAGGTTGGAGTAGCCAAGAAAGTTAACTGTTTCAAATCATAACTCAGTGGTTCTCAACTTTTAGTTGCCTACGAATCAGAGGTGATGCTCATGAGAAGTACAGATTCCTGAGTCTGCCGCCTCCCTTGGAGAGGTTGATTCATGGAATTTCCATGGGAGCCAGGAGTCTGCCTTTGTAACAAGCGTCCAGTCATTCTGATGCAGTTGGTTTGTGAACCACACTTGGACAAACCCTGACATGACCACAGTATTGGGAGCTAAAATAACCATGCCTGTGTTCCAGAACCATAGGATAAAGAGTCCTCTGACTTTCAGTGACCAAAGAGTCTCAGAAATTTGGCTCAGTGATTTTAAGTTGACCTTTCCTTCAAGGGTATACAGAGAAAATCCTGTGAATGACCAGATCCTGGGGAGCAATTTACAGACATAAAGGTTTTTGAGAAACTTTACATAAAAATTACTGATGTGAAAAGATTTTTGAGAAATTACCTCATCTGTCATCCAACCTTGGGGGCTGGGTGAAATCTACTCATCGTATATGGATGAAATTTTATTCTGATTTCAAAAGACATGTAGTAAAGAATATTTTCTTGGTGAAACTAGGCTTAGCTAAGCAGTAGAGCTTTATTTTTGGCTGCGTTGGGTCTTTGTTGCTGCGCGCAGGCTTTCTCTAGTTGCGGTGAGTGGGGTTACTCTTCGTTGCGGTGCGCGGGCTTCTCATGGCGGTGGCTTCTCTTGTTGCGGAGCACGGGCTCTAGGTGCATGGGCTTCAGTAGTTGTGGCATGAAGGCTCAGTAGTTGTGGCGCACGGGTTTAGTTGCTCTGCGCCGTGTGGGATCTTCCCAGACCAGGGCTCGAACCCCTATCCCCTGCATTGGTAGGTAGATTCTTAACCACTGTGCCACCAAGGAAGTCCCTGAGCTTAGTTTAAAAAATCACATTTTTTTTCCTCCTAACAAGATTTAGGCTGTCCCTAGACTGAAACAGAAAAAGTGGCTCCTGGACTAAAAAATAATAATATGAAAAATACTTAGTATCAATGGTAGGAAAAGTAGACTCTTGATATGAAGAGTTTCTATTTGAGTTTTTCATTTTCTGTTTCAGATTTATACATGTATTAAGTACAATTTTACTTAAAGGTTTTCATTTATAATATAAATGAAATATAATCTTAGGTTTTTAACTTCTATACTGCTTACCTTAGAAAGGAGCATAAAGCCATAATTATATTCTTTTCCCTTCATGTTGTATTCTGACAATCTTGGAAGGAACAAAACTTTTACCCCCAAATTCCTTTCCTGACAGTCTCCATACTATGTTTCTCCCATACACTGTTTGTTTCTCCCATACACTGTTCCTCAGTATCCTGCTCCTTTCCTTCATAGCCCAGCACAGCACCTAGGTTCTTAGATGTTTCCTTGTTACCATCTTCCTTCTCCATTGGACCATAAGCTTCATGAGTATAGGCACTCAGGTATTCAGTAAAGGGGAACCTTTGTTACAAAATTCTTCACATCGGAGGGAGGCAAGCCGATTGGGTGTGGAGGGCTAAATTTTAGTCAGTTTCTTTGCCTGTTTTCTCATCTAGAAAAGGAAATTTTGTCTGCTTTACCTTTAGGATAAAAATGAGATAATGGATAACAAGTGCTTAAAATAAATTATAAAAATGCTTTGTGGTATAATTTTGAAAACCCAAGCTTGCTTGACCTGAAGATGGGGAATTTCATTATAGTGTCATAACTTTCTTTAAAAATTAACTTTATCAGGCATCCTAGTTTTTCATGCATAGGTAGAATAATGTTTCTTTGTACTTTTACTAGAAAAGTATTTAAATATGTTATTATTGGAAGGATTATCTTTTAGGAAATTGTGGGGTGAAGCCACAGTTTTGTTTAATCCTCATCAATATGAAAATGCCTGAGGGCAAGTTCACAGATAATTTTCACTTTCTCTGTGTAAATGTACCTACTTAACTATATTGGTCTCTTATTAAGATTTTGATAAATACTATGGTTTTTATAATTTGTGTATAATTGTCCTAGAAATTTTTAACTCACCCTTAGTAGTAGTAGAAAGAAAAAGTCAGTTCTTAATATTTAGAATTTCTATTTTGGTTTTGTATTTTCTGTTGAAGGTTAATAGTTTTAAGAAATACAGCCTTTCTTGTTGCAAAGTAAATAGGTTGGTTCTGCAGGGAAATTATAATGTTATATTTGTGACTTCTGCCACTTGATTTAGAAATGGGCATCATGTCACTAACTTGGCATTCTTTTCCCCTCAAGGTAAACTGTGAAGGTCAGGGAAAGGACATCATTTTATTTAAATCAAAATTCCTTTCATGTACCTTCCAGCAAAAAAAAAAATATATGTGTGTGTGTGTGTGTATATATATATATATATATATGAAAGCCCATAAAGATTTGTTTATGTTTGTATTATGAGTTTGAACTTTTTTCATAGCAAGAACACTTTCATGAAATGTATTTTCCATGATTAGAGTGCAAAAGATGCTAGGAGAAGACAGATTTGATTGTTGTGAATGGTTATTACACTAAATCCATTAGTTCAGAAACTTCTTTCTTAATTGATTTCATCGTCTATTAGAAATAGTCATTTAAAAACTTACTTGTTGGTGGAAATTCAATAAAGTTACCCTCAGTTCTGGTTACAGCTTTGAAGTCACCTGAGTGCGGGCACTGCCACTGTGTTATCTCTGCACATAGATCACGTGAGATTGGGTTGGTAGTGATACTGTCTATAGTTAGTTCGTACCTAGCTCCCATATAGTCTATGCTTGACAATATTTATTTTCATACTTTTTCCGTAATTAGTGAGGTTGTCAAGGATTGCTGCTACATTTATGAAGTATATTTCAATAAATACATGTTCATTATTTTTGGAAAAAATGTATTTCTGAAACTAACAAATCATTGATTTTTACTGAGTTACACGCCATGTATCTTTCAGAGGATCATAAAACAGGAGTTGGAGCAGTCATCTGGGCAGAAGGAAAATCTGTGAGTATGAAAATAATTCTTTATAAACATTTAAACTTGATTTTGTTTAAACATATTTCCATGTTAAGTACATGACATTTTGTTGACCCCTGGGGATTAATATTTCTTATTGGTGTATTTATTAAGTTTTATAAACATTTGCATATTCTCTCAACAGTTTTTTTATATAGATTTATTCATTTAGTGAACATTTATTAAACACCTGCCACAGGGTTGGCTCTGTGCCACAGTGAACAATGGGGAGTTAAGGATCACATAGTCCACCCTTCATAGCCTTATATAGTCTAGTGATGGAGACAGAGGTGAAAAAGAGACTGGTATATAACTGTAATTATAACCTGATACCGTGAGAGCACAGAGGAGGCACCTTTACTCTGCTTGGAGAAATGAGTAAAATACTATTAGGGGAGGTCAGGTGCTATTAGTCTTGAAGAATGAGTAGGAGTTCATCAGGCAGAGCAAGTTAGTGGGACTAGAAGGGTAACATGCAGAGGTAGGGCGTGAGAATGTGGGGAAATGCAAGTAATTTGGCACATTGAAGTCCAGGGTCCTGTGTCTAGCAGAGTAGCAAAAAATTGGGCTGCACCATAAAGAACTCTGTATACCACATAGAGAGTTTAGACTTTATCCATCAGACAGTGGGATACACTAGCATAGTGCTAACCAACAGAAATAAAAGGCAAGCCAATACGTGATTTAAATTTTTTTAGGAGCCACATTAAAAAAATAAAAAGAGGGCTTCCCTGGTGGCGCAGTGGTTGAGAGTCCGCCTGCCGATGCAGGGGACACGGGATCGTGCCCCGGTCTGGGAGGATCCCACATGCCGCGGAGCGGCTGGGCCCGTGAGCCATGGCCGCTGAGCCTGCGCGTCTGGAGCCTGTGCTCCGCAGCGGGAGAGGCCACAACAGTGAGGGGACCGTGTACCGCAAAAAATAAATAAATAAATAAATAAATAAAATAAAAAGAAACAGGTGAATTAATTTTAAGAATATATTTTACTTGGGACTTCCCTGGCGGTCCAGTGGTGAAGACACCGCGTTTCCACTGCAGGGGGCACGGGTTCGATCCCTGGTTGGGGAACTAAGGTCCCACGTGTCGCGCAGCGTGGCCAAAAAATATATATATATGTATTTAATCGTCTGTCCAGAAATATTATCATTTCAACATGTAACCAATATAAAAATATTTGTTAATGTTTTTAATAAAATACTTTGCATTTGGGGGGAGTATTGATTCTTCACAATCCTGTATGTATTTTATACTTATAGCACCTCTCAGTTTGCACTGACCACATGGTGCTATTGGCTACTATACTGGACAGAGCAATCCAAGAATATTTTAAATGGGAAAATGATCTGATTAGATTTGCATGTAAAAAATGAAGTGGGGCTAGACAGGAACTAGGGAGGTTAATAAAAAGAGATGATGAGGACTTGGAATTCTGTGGATGGGTTGGGAGGGCATGGAACCAAGAGATACTTCGTAACTATGAGGATGACTAAAAGATGAGTAGGGGGGCCTAAGTGTCCTTCAACAGACTTTATAGCAAGTAATTTTACTATTTGGCTGGATATGTCATGAGCCCCTCAAGTTCAACCTAGCCAATACATTCAGTATCTTCCCGGCTAACCTATTCCTTCACTAGTGGTCACCATCCCATTCCCCATTCCACTCAAACAATCGATCACCAAATGCTGTGAATTCCACCTTCAGACTATCTCTTGACTCTTATTTCTTCCCAAATTGTTAGCACCTATTAGAATAGGTTCCTCTGCCAGAAACTCCCATAGTATTCTGTACAACTCCGTGGTGACGCTCATCACAGTTAAATTTACATGTCCAGTTTCTTATCGTCTCCAGATCAGAAGGTTCATGAGGGCTGGGATTCTCTGTCACATTTACCAGTGTATTCCCAGAACCTAGCACAGGGCCTGGCCTATGGTTGGAACTCTCCCTTGGATTTATATAAATGCTCAGCAGCCTTTTGGCTTAACACCTGGTTCTCAACTACTTTTTGGAGAATTTAGTTTCCAGTTATATTATCTAGAGTGTAGGCAGCATGGTAAAGTGGAAGGACATGGGTTTGGAGTCAAGCAACCCATCCTTGAATTCTGGCTATGTTGCTTACCAGCTTTGTGACTTTGGACAAGTTATTTAATCTCTTTTGGCCTCAGTTTCCTTATCTATACAATGGGAATAGTAATAGTACTACTGTCTAGGATGTTGTGAGGATTAATTAAATGAAGTAACACATATAAAAGTGAGCATGATGTTTAACCTTTAGTGAATGCTCAAGGATAATTTGTTATCAATGAGATAACATATTATTTGTAAGCTTCTGTCGGCTCATCATAACAATGATTTTTACCAAGCTGCTATAGTACTGAGTCTGTTGAAACTATCACATGAGTAACTATGTATAATATATTGAAATTTAGTGAGGTTTATGGCATATTCCAAAGTATTATAAACAGTTCTGATTTATAAAATATTTTACTTTTATAGTTGATAAAACATTCATATTGACACCTAATATGCCACTGACCAGGAGAAATAAAAAAACCACTTTAAAAAAAAAAAACCACTTAAGTAGGAAGTTCTATTACATACACACACACACGCACATATACACAAAAACACAGTAGAGGCTCAGTAAACATGAAAATTAAAGGAAAGTGCATTATTTATTTTCCAACTATATACACTAGCACATTTTTAGCCCAAAACAGAAATTGTCTGTTCAAAATATTTTTAGGATTTCTGACTTGCTAACCAGTAGCACAGCACAGAGCATATAAGAAATTAACAATAATTTATTGTGTACCTGCTGTGTATGGAACACTGTAATAGGTCTACTTTAAGTGGCAGAAAGGAGGTATAAAACATGGTTTCTGTTCTCTAGGATCTTATAACCTATTCAGGGAGAGGTGTCTGAATCAAGTGAAACAGTTTGTGAATTAAGCTACTATTTAATTAACTGCTAAAACGAAGGATTGCCTTGAGATTATATACTAGAGATGATCAGGCTGCTTGAAATTTAACTTTGACAAGACCACACTGTGGCAGGAAAATCTAATATTGTATTTTTCTGATGGCTCAGTTTATCATGGAAAAGTGAATTCATTATAAGTATGATACTAAGCTTTAAATATACAATGTAAGATGCCTTTTCAGAATGTTGAAAACAGCTTTGTTGGTTTGCTTACTTTTCATAGAGAAATTGTGATGGAACAGGAGCAATGTACTTCATAGGATGTGGTTATAATGCTTTTCCTGTTGGATCTGAGTATGCTGACTTCCCGCACATGGATGACAAACAGAAAGACAGAGAAATAAGGAAATTCAGATACATTGTACACGCAGAACAGAATGCCTTGACATTTAGGTATGAAATTTGTTCGCATGTATTTTCTATAAAATGTAGCAAGGATTAGTTAAAATTAGTTTTCTTTTAGCTGTAATTTATTGCCTTTTTAAAAAATTCCAAGAAATATTCTTTTCAGAAGTATAACTTTGGTCCTACTTGGTCTTTGCTACCTGACCTGAAGCCATTGTCAGGGATCCTGCAGGGTTTCAAATTTATTGAGCAAGTCTTTTTTCCTTTCTTCCTTCTCTGTCCAATATAAAACTGCTTGAAGTTTGTCCTTAGGGTCTTGCATATTTCTGCATTATATAATCAGTTTTGTTTTCTAAATGTAGAGCCCATATATTTATATTTATGAATATATAGATTTTATTATGAATCAAATTGCTTTAACATAGTTTTTGTTAGAGATTATAACTGGCATTACCTCCTTCTAATGTTAATTTAGATCATTTCCACAAACATTTCTCAGCATTTACCATTAAGTGGGTGATCTTAGGGGATTTAAATCTGCATAAGTCATGGTTTCTGTCCTTGAGGAGCTTATAACACAGTATGGGATATAAGACTGTATTCAACCTAACATGGTCAGTTGTGTGGGAAAGGCCAACAAAAAGTGGGTAGAAATTCAGGGGCTGCTACGGATGGAGGGGGAGTGAGAGGGAAAAGCTTTATGGAGAAACTGGCATTTGAGCTGTGCTTTAAAGGTTTGGTAGGATTATGCCATTGGAGATGCTTACTTGAAGGGAAACCATTCTTGCTTCAGGCATAGCAGTGGGCTAGAAGTAGGAAAATGCTTGTGTGTTTAGGAACACAGATGTTACACTTAGGCTGCACCATGGAGCACATGGGATCGGTTGGGACTGACAAGAGAGGACTTTGAGTTTAGACTTCATTTGGTAGGTAGTGGAGAAATTGAATGACATTGACAGAGCCACACTAATGATTACTTAGGTTGCAGGCATATTGTTTGAACAGACTAGATGCATACAATTCTGCTGCCCTAGTACAGGGGAACAGAATGAGAATCTGAACTAAGGACATGGGTGCAGAAGGCTGGTGGTGGGGAATGTAAGACTGAGAGCAGTGTAAACCATAGAACCCAGAAGTACAACTCCTGTATCCTCAGATGAAGCATTCCTTAGTCCTAAACTACCCCTGGCATGTAAAATTTCACCAAACTCCTCTGTTTTTTTTCCTTGTGCTCTTCATTACAGATTACTTGCTTCGTTTTGTCAAATCCAAATGCTTGTTAAATAAAATTATCCTGTGTTAGGGAAGGGAGTAAGGGAACTGTAACTCAAAACAGAACTCTAATATTAATTTATCAATTTAGTAAGCATTATTAAATATCTGTTAGTTACCAGATAAGAGGTAGACCTTTTGGCTACCATGATGACTTAATGTCTAATCACACATGGTACATTCTTAGGGAAGGTGTTAGTTCTAGCCCCTAATTCTGGCATTATAAAGAGTTACTTACTTAGAAAGCATTGTTTTCTCTCTCTCTCTCTCTCTCTCTCTATTTTCATTTCCTTTGTAATGTAATACTGAAAATCTTGCCATTGACTAATTCAGCAAGAATAAGGCTTGATCATTATTGTGTATAATGTTGTAAATCCTAAAGCAGCTCAATTTTAATGTTTAAAGATTTTTCTAAAACATAACTTACCCTTTTAGAAACTATCTTCCTGATATTTTATATATATTTTTTGTAGGTGTCAAGAGATAAAACCAGAAGAAAGAAGTATGATTTTTGTGACAAAGTGCCCATGTGATGAATGTGTACCTTTAATTAAAGGTGCGGGCATAAAACAAATCTATGCAGGGGATGTAGATGTTGGAAAAAAGAAGGCAGACATCTCTTACATGAGATTTGGGGAACTTGAAGGCGTTAGCAAATTTACAGTAAGTAGATACACATTTTTTCAAATATACTTTTTATTATATTGTTAGGTACTCTGCTGCATATTTTAAATTAGCGATTCTTACCCTTTTAAAGAGTTATCATTGAGTTTATGTTTATGTGCAAGCACTTGCTTAACTACAAATGTTCAGCTTAGGATCTGCCTTATGAATATAGATTTCTATCAAGAGTTGTGCATTGACCTTACAGATCTTGAATTAGTTAGTCCTTTGGTGCCATCTGGTGGCTAACAAAAGAAAATCCTTGACCCACCTCTTCCCTCACCTTTCTGGATTGAAGTGGTAGACAGAGGTGAAAGTAGTTTAAGATTACCCAAAAGAAGGGGACACGGACACACACACACACACACACACACACACACACACACACACGTGTGCATTTCTCATGAGAAAAACCAGGAAAAAATAAGAAGAATTTAATATTTGACATTTCAAAAAAAGTGCTGGGGTGGTTTGTGGAAAACTCAGAACTTTAATTCTTTGTGCTTTTTTACTACTTTGGTTTATAAAAAACTTTTTCTTGGGCTTCCCTGGTGGCGCAGTGGTTGGGAGTCCGCCTGCCGATGCAGGGGACATCGGTTGGTGCCCCGGTCTGGGAAGATCCCACATGCCGTGGAGCGGCTGGGCCCGTGAGCCATGGCCGCTGAGCCTGTGCTCTGCAACGGGAGGGGCCACAACGGCGAGAGGCCCGCGTACCGGGAAAAAAAACAAAAAAACCTTTTTCTTTTTAGAAATAATCTCAAGCATACAGAAGTTACAAAAATACTACAAATAATTTTTTTTTCCAGAACATTTGAGAGTTAAGTTGTTGCTATGATGCCAGATCACTCTCAGATATTTTCTTGTATATTTCCTCAAACAGTATATTATCCTACATAACCACCACAAAACTCAGGAAATTATCATTGATATGTTGCTACCATTTAATCCAGAGTCCAGTCAGGGTTTACCAGTTGTCCCAATAAAGTTCTATACAGCAAAAGGATCCTGTCCAGAATCATATGTTGCTTTGATAATTCTGGCTTTTTTTTTTTTTTAATATTTATTTATTTGGTTGCACCGGGTCTTAGTTGCAGCTCGCTGGCTCCTTAGTTGCAGCACATGGGCTCCTTAGTTATGGCAGGTGGGCTCCTTAGTTGCGGCTTGACAGCTCCTTAGTTGTGGCATGTGAACTCAGTTGTGGCATGCATGCGGAATCTAGTTCCCTGACCAGGGATCGAACCTGGACCCCCGGCATTAGGAGCACAGAGTCTTATCCACTGCGCCACCAGGGAAGTCCCATAATTCTGGCATTTAATATAACATTTATATACTGTAGTTTGCAGTGGGTACAAAAGGCATATGATAGAACTGTTTACAAATTTCAACTTTACTTTTCTGTTTGAATCCAGGGTGTCTGGAACATACAAGGCACCTAAAAATTACTTACTAAACCATATATATATTTAAAAATTTATTTAAAAATTAATATAGCAACACATTAGTTTTCTAGTTTGTGTGTGAAGAATCATATATTTTTATCCTTTTCATTTTTGTCATATATTTTTGTTTTTTATTTCCAGTTGTCTTATTTAAAAGACATGATTTTAAAAAGAAAAGGGGGGCACTGAAAGAAGGGAGAGATGGGACAGATGCCTCTTTTGTAAAACTAAACAAGTTTGTATCCATCTAATCAAAAGGGAAATCACCAGTTCTGTATTTTTGTTTTCTGTTCCTTCATTCCTCCTGAAGATTGGGAGGAAATAATTCTCTTTATAAAGTGTAAGTGACCTAGCTCTTCAGGACTGTGAGTGCTGGGTTAAGTGAATTCTGAAATATCTTGCTTACTGGTGGATTTTAGTAGCTTTTCCACCGTAAAGAGAATGAAGAGATCAGAAGAATGTAAGACAGGGCAAGAGAAGCAGGAAGAGACACGAAGACAAAGGGAGTGAAGGCCCCTCGGGCAGAGATGGGATTCAGAAATACCTGTTGGGCCAAGACCCACCCAGGAGTGCCCTCATTCAGGTACACCTGGTCTCTCTGTACTCCTTCCAGTGAAGATTAGCTCTCCACCCTCTGATCCTTTCCCTCATCTGGCCTGGCTTGCAATATTATGTCAATGATTTAAACTACTTGGTTATAGCTAAATGCCTAGTTTTGTAAATACCAGTAACTAACACGAACTAGTATTTGTTCCACGTTGGAATTTTTATAATGATTATATTGCTTTTAGACTGTCAAAAGTAGCATGAGTACCAGTAAATTTCATTTTTTTAAACATTAAACCAATTGAAATTAATTTTGTTTGAAAATTTTTTTCTTTTCTCTTTGAGGTGTTACCATATGCCTTGAGATAAGAGGTTCTGTTCTGTGGGGTTGTTGCAGACTAGGCTAGGGCTGGGCAACAGTATTTCCAAGAATATATTTTACCTGTGTAAACCCAAGTCCATTTACTGAGAAACTATTTTTTTTTCTGTTTAATACATGTAAATTTTTCTTTTTTAGGTTATATTACTTTTTTTTAAATTGTGAAAGTAATGTATGCTCATTATAGAGGAAATAGAAAAAAGAACAGATATATAGATGAAAATAAAAAAAGAACAGATATTATCCCACAGTTCATAGATACCACTGTTAACATGTTGCTGTATTTTCTGTGTCATTGAAAATTCTTCAGAAATAATTTTTAATGATTACACAGTATTGCAACCTATGGACATAACTTATTTAACCATTCCCTTTTTGTTGGACACCTAGATTGCTTCTAAGTTTTCACAGTTAGACATAGTCTTTTTATGATGATCTTTAAATGTAAATTCAAGGTTATTAGTTTTTACTTTGCCCAAAGTAATAGATTTTAATGGTTTGACATGTTTTGAACATGACTTTTTTTTTTTTTTTAATTTCACATATATCTTCCCATTGCTTGGAAATCCTCCTTTTTCCTGGTGCTAATCCTAACCATCCCATTTCTATAGGTGACCAACCAGTTCTAGATGTCTTCCCCTTCCAAGGACTTTTTTATACATGGTAAAATGTCTGTCTTATATCTCATTCTCCCTCAAGGCCCATGATATTAATGACTTCATCTGATGAACTAACTGATGCTTCTGGAAGAGGCCCCCAGGAACTATCCACTTAATTGTGTCTTTCTGGAGAGAGTGCCCTAGTGGGGCTTTTTTGGTTAAGTCATTAGTGTTTCTGATGATGGGGATTTCTAGGCAAATAAGAAAGGAAGGGTGTGCTTTGAGATATTGATTACACTCAGTTTTTCTTATCTGCTGCTCCGGTCTTCACTGTAATATCTGAGAATCTTCATGCTTCTGTATTTCTTTCTGAATGATTGAGATGGAAAACTATAATCAGAGGAGATGTGATATGATATGATATGGTACAATAAATGGTATGCTATGATAAAAATAATAGTATATATTATATTACTATATTAAAAGGCAAGATAGTCTTTGTCTTATTTTCATTCTTTCTATCTAGGCCTTCTCTAGCTATTATAAGATTCTGTAGGACCTGGAGCTAGAATATGAAGTGGTGGAAATTCTATAGTATTGGGCATGGGCAGACCCAGGTTCTGGTGCTACTGCTGTCTTTAGTCAGTATGTAACCTTGGGCAAGTCACTATGCTTCTCTGGTCTTCCACTTCCTTACCTGTAAAACGGAGGTAAAGGAGGATTTTTATACTTCCTTCTCTAAGAATATTGATTCTCATTCCAGAAGTCATATCATTCAGGGTCATTCAGAGTCATTATTAGGGCTTGGTTGGTACGACACACTAACTCTTTTTTCTTACATTGTTTTAAGCTGTTTTGATATTTGAAAGCACAGTGCTGAAATGCTACTTTTTTTTTTTTTTTTTTTTTTCTGTACGTGGGCCTCTCACTGTTGTGGCCTCTCCCATTGCGGAGCACAGGCTCCGGATGCACAGGCTCCGGACGCGCAGGCTCAGCGGCCATGGCTCATGGGCCTAGCCACTCTGCGGCATGTGGGATCTTCCCAGACCGGGGCACGAACCTGTGTCCCCTGCATTGGCAGGCAGACTTTCAACCACTGCACCACCAGGGAAGCCCTGAAATGCTATTTATTAAACATATAAATAAAATGTTTGTGTCCTTTTACAGTGGCAAATGAATCCATCAAGAACTTGTGTTCTTGAGCAAAATGAGCCTGAAAGCAGAGAAAGTAAGTATTTACAAGTCCTTTACTGAGGTTAACTTTGCTGCTAAGAAGAAAAGAAACATAGTGAATTAGAATGATCAGGTGTTGGAAATTGATGTGGTTGGAGATGGAGTATATTCTTTTTGCAGGTTACATTTTTGCCATTCAATTTGTTCACAGACGTTTGTGTATCTACTATTTGCTAGGTGTCATGGAAACTGCTGATTAATGACTAGTCCTATGGGCTCTGCAGTTTAATACAAATAATCATGAACAAATTGAATTTATAAATTAAATTTACATGAGAAAGTAGACGACAGTGCTCTTCTATACCAAAACAAAAGCCTCTTGGGCAGTTAGAAAGGAAAAATACATGTAATTAATACAGATGGATCTAGGGCCAAATTATGAGGATATGTACATTCTTATTAGAGTAAAGCCACATTAGCTCAGATTGGTCAGAGAGTGGAAATATTCTGGTTATTTGAATAATCTAATTAAGAGTCATCACAGTTACCATAAATGAATTAGTAATCTTCAGAGCTTTATTATTTGCATATTAACCAGATATTTTTAATGTAATACAATCTTTGGGATATCTTGCAATTCCTCAGGCACATAATTTGGAACATTAATTATTATTAACTGTACAATATTATGTTAAAATGTTATCTTTCTGTTTGAATTCAATTCAAGGTAAGTAGAAGTTTAGTATAATAAGTCAAATTTTCTTGATAATAACAATGATTTGACTACTCTGAAAAATCAGGAAATATAAGCCTTTATGGGCAGAAGCAAGAAGAACAATCCTGTGGAACAAAAACCACATTCACAGAAAGACAGACAAGATGAAAAGGCAGAGGGCTATGTACCAGATGAAGGAACAAGATACAACCTGAGAAAAACAACTAAATGAAGTGGAGATAGGCAATCTCCCAGAAAAAGAATTCAGAATAAAGACAGTGAAAATGATCCAGGACCTGGGAAAAAGAATGGAGGCAAAGATCGAGAAGATGCAAGAAATGTTTAACAAAGGTCTAGAAGAATTAAAGAACAAAAAACAGAGATGAACAATACAATAACTAAAATGAAAAATACACTGGAAGGAATCAATAGCAGAATAACTGAGGCAGAAGAACTGATAAGTGACCTGCAAGACAGAGTGCTGGAATTCACTGCCATGGAACAGAATAAAGAAAAAAGAATGAAAAGAAATGAAGACAGCCTAAGAGACCTGTGGGACAACATTAAATGCAACAACATTCACATTATAGGGGTCCCAGAAGGAGAAGAGAGAGAGAAAGGACCCAAGAAAATATTTGAAGAGATTATAGTCGAAAACTTCCCTAACATGAGAAAGGAAATAGCCACCCAAGTCCAGGAAGCACAGAGAGTCCCATACAGGATAAACCCAAGGAGAAACACGCCGAGACACATAGTAATCAAACTGGCAAAAATTAAAGACAAAGAAAAATTACTGAAAGCAGCAAGGGAAAAATGACAAATAACATACAAGGGAACTCCCATAAGGTTAACAGCTGATTTCTCAGCAGAAACTCTACAAGCCAGAAGGGAGTGGCATGATATACTTAAAGTGATGAAAGGGAAGAACCTACAACCAAGATTACTCTACCAGGCAAGGATCTCTTTCAGATTTGATGGAGAAATCAAAAGCTTTACAGACAAGCAAAAGCTAAGAGAATTCAGCACCACCAAACCAACTCTACAGCGAATGCTAAAGGAAGTTCTCTAAGTGGGAAACACAAGAGAAGAAAAGGACCTACAAAACCAAACCCAAAACAATTAAGAAAATGGTAATAGGAACATACATATCGATAATTACCTTAAATGTGAATGGATTAAATGCTCTAACTAAAAGACACAGGCTTGCTGAATGGATACAAAAACAAGACCCATATATATGTTGTCTACAAGAGACCCACTTCAGACCTAGGGACACATACAGACCGAAAGTGAGGGGATTGAAAAAGATATTCCATGCAAATGGAAATCAAAAGAAAGCTGGAGTAGCAATACTCATATCAGATAAAATAGACTTTAAAATAAAGAATGTTACAAGAGACA
Organism: Grampus griseus; assembly: GCF_964374135.1. NCBI lineage: Eukaryota > Metazoa > Chordata > Mammalia > Artiodactyla > Delphinidae > Grampus > Grampus griseus. The sequence goes on from NC_139012.1 coordinate 61,936,742, forward strand.
AGGAAGGACACTACATAATGATCAAGGGATCAATCCAAGAAGAAGATATAACAATTATAAATATATATGCACCCAACATAGGAGCACCTCAATACATAAGGCAACTGCTAACAGCTATGAAAGAGGAAATCAACAGTAACACAACAATAGTGGGGGACTTTTAACACCTCACTTAACACCAATGGACAGATCATCCAAACAGAAAATTAATAAGGAAACACAAGCTGTAAATGACACAACAGACCAGATAGATTTAATTGATATTTATAGGACATTCCATCCAAAAACAGCAGATTACACTTTCTTCTCAAGTGCGCACAGAACATTCTCCAGGATAGATCATACCTTGGGTCACAAATTAAGCCTCAGTAAATTTAAGAAAATTGAAATAATATCAAGCATCTTTTCTGACCACAAGGCTATGAGATTAGAAATCAATTACAGGGAAAAAAACGTAAAAAACAAACACATGGAGGCTAAAGAGTACATTACTAAATAACCAAGAGATCACTGAAGAAATCAAAGAGGAAATCAAAAAATACCTAGAGAAAAATGATAATGAAAACATGACGATTCAAAACCTATGGGATGCAGCAAAAGCCGCTCTAAGAGGGAAGTTTATAGCTATACAAGCCTACCTCAAGAAACAAGAAAAATCTCAAAGAAACAACCTAACCTTACACCTAAGGGAACTAGAGAAAGAAGAACAAACAAAACCAAAGTTAGCAAAAGGAAAGAAATCATAAAAATCAGAGCAGAAATAAATGAAATAGAAACAAAGAAAGCAATAACAAAGATCAATAAAACTAAAAGCTGGTTCTTTGAGAAGATAAACAAAATTGATAAACCATTAGCCAGACTCATCAAGAAAAAGAGGGAGAGGACTCAAATCAATAAAATTAGAAATGAAAAAGGAGAAGTTACAACAGACACTGCAGAAATACAAAGCATCCTAAGAGACTACTACAAGCAACTCTATGCCAATAAAATGGACAACCTGAAAGAAATGGACAAATTCTTAGAAAAGTATAACCTTCCAAGACTGAACCAGGAAGAAGTAGAAAATATGAACAGACCAATGACAAGTAATGAAATTGAAACTGTGATTAAAAATCTTCCAACAAACAAAAGTTCAGGACCAGATGGCTTCACAAGTGAATTCTATCAAACATTTAGAGAAGAGCTAACACCCATCTTTCTCAAACTCTTCCAAAAAAATTGCAGAGGATGGAACACTCCCAAACTCATTCTATGAGGCCACCATCACCCTGATACCAAAACCAGCCAAAGATACTACAAAAAAAGAAAATTACAGACCAATATCACTGATGAATATAGATGCAAAAATCCTCAAAAAACTACTAGCAAACAGAATCCAACAACACATTAAAAGGATCATACACCGGGCTTCCCTGGTGGAGCAGTGGTTGAGAGTCCACCTGCCAATACAGGGGACACGGGTTTGTGCCCCGGTCCGGGAAGATCCCACATGCTGCGGAGTGGCTGGGCCCGTGAGCCATGGCTGCTGAGCCTGTGCGTCCAGAGCCTGTGCTCCGCAATGGGAGAGGCCACAACAGTGAGAGGCCCGCGTACCGCAAAAAAAAAAAAAAAAAAAAAGGATCATACACCATGATCAAGTGGGATTTATCCCAGGGATGCAAGGATTCTTCAATATACACAAATCAATCAGTGTGCTACACCATATTAATAAATTGTAGAATAAAAACTATATAATCATCTCAATAGATACAGAAAAAGCTTTTGACAGAATTCAATACCCATTCATGATAAAAACTCTCCAGAAGGTGGGCAGAGAGGGAACCTATCTCAACATAGTAAAGGCCATATACTACAAACCCACAGCAAATATTATTCTCAATGATGAAAAACTGAAAGCATTTCCTTTAAGATCAGGAACAAGACAGGATGTCCACTCTCACCACTGTTATTCAACATAGTTTTGGAAGTCCTAGCCGCAGCAATCAGAGAAGAAAAAGAAAAGGAACACAAATTGGAAAAGAAGAAGTAAAACTGTCACTGTTTGCAGATGACATGATACTATACATAGAGAATCCTAAAGATGCCACCAGAAAACTACTAGAGCTAATCAATGAATTTGGTAAAGTTGCAGGATACAAAATTAATGCACAGAAATCTCTTGCATTCCTATACACTAATGATGAAAAATCTGAAAGAGAAATTAAGGAAACACTCCCATTTACCACTGCAACAAAAAGAATAAAATACCTAGGAATAAACCTACCTAGGGAGACAAAAGACCTGTATGCATAAAACTATAAGACACTGTTGAAAGAAATTAAAGATGATACCAACAGATAGAGAGATATACCATGTTCTTGGATTGGAAGAATCAATATTGTGAAAATGACTATACTACCCAAAGCAATCTACAGATTCATTGCAATCCCTATCAAATTACCAATGTCACTTTGTACAGAACTAGAAAAAAAAAATCTTAAAATTTGTAGAGACACAAAAGACCCCGAATCGCCAAAGCAGTCTTGAGGGAAAAAAACGGAGCTGGAGGAATCGGACTCCCTGACTTCAGACTATACTACAAAGCTACAAAAATCAAGACAATATTGGTACTGGCACAAAAACAGAAATATAGATCAATGGGACAGGATAGAAAGCCCAGAGATAAACCCACACACCTATGGTCAACTAATCTATGACTAAGGAGGCAAGGAGATACAATGGAGAAAAGACAGTCTCTTCAATAAGTGGTGCTGGGAAAACTGGACAGCTACCTGTAAAAGAATGAAATTAGAACACTCCCTAACACCATATACAAAAATAAACTCAAAATGGATTCGAGACCTAAATGTAAGAATGGACACTCTAAAACCCTTAGAGGAAAACAGGAAGAACAATCTTTGACATAAATCATAGCAAGATATTTTTTGATACACCTCCTAGGGTAATGGAAATAAAAACAAAAATAAACAAATGGGACCTAATGAAACTTCAAAGCTTTTGCACAGCAAAGGAAACCATAAACAAGACGAAAAGACAACCCTCAGAATGGGAGAAAATGTTTGCAAACGAATCTTAGGACCAAGGATTAATCTCCAAAATATATAAACAGCTCATGCAGCTCAATATTAAAAAAACAAACAACCCAATCCTAATATGGGCAGAAGACCTAAATGGACATCTCTCCAAAGAAGGCATACAGATGGCCAAGAAGCACATGAAAAGATGCTCAACATCACTAATTATTAGAGAAATGCAAATCAAAACTACAATGAGGTATCACCTCACACTGGTTAGAATGGGCATCATCAGAAAACCTACAAACCAAGAAATGCTGGAGAGGGTGTGGAGAAAAGGGAACCCTCTTGCACTGTTGGTGGGAATGTAAACTGATACAGCCACTATGGAGAACAGTATGGAGGTTCCTTAAAAAACTAAAAATAGAATTACCATATGACCCAGCAATCCCACTACTGGGCATATACCCAGAGAAAACCATAATTCAAAAAGACACATGCACCCCAATGTTCATTGCAGCACTATTTACAATAGCCAGGTCATAGAAGCAACTAAATGCCCATTGACAGATGAATGGATAAAGAAGATGTGGTACATATGTACAATGGAATATTACTCAGCCATAAAAAGGAACGAAATTGGGTCATTTGTAGAGACGTGGATGCATCTAGAGACTGTCATCCAGAGTGAAGTATGTCAGAAAGAGAGAAACAAGTAGGTGCATTTTGTTTCCTCCAGCCTAATAAGAATAACTATCCCCCCAGAACAGTTTTATGAATTGTTGGCTATACACTGTTGAATGAATCCAGTTTTTAAAAGGTCAGATATTGTGTTACCTGAGTGAGTTATCTAGAATCTGTTCTTCAACAGTTGAGAATTATTTTAAGATAAGATCAGTATTCCTTTTTAACTTAAGCATTATTTTGATCTTACAACCTCTGTGACTTTAACGAATAGTCATTTATTTGAAGTGACATTTTTCTGACGTTACGTTATTCTTGAACGCTAGATGGTGTGTTGGGACCCATACCCCGGGATGAAGAACAGCACCAAAACAAGAAGCTGCGTCTTGCAAACCACTAAGAAGTCTTGTGTAAACTAGGGTGAAGGCCTCAAGAATTTTTATTGCACTTTTAAAATCCAACCTTCTTAACTCAGAAAATAAGAATGGATTTTGGATATAATCGAAAAAAATTTTTAAAGAAAGCTAATTTATTACTAGCATATGAATGATATTAATGAGAATATTTTTATTTTAGATTTGTGTGTTTTCCAGAGTATAGTGGTGTGTTTTTTTATTACACTGAATGAGGTATCAATAATTTAACAAGACCCAGTTCAATCGGCCATACAGATTGATTTCTCCTTGTCTTAGCTTTACATTAACCAGTTTGAAAGGGGCTGGTTTATTGGATCACACATCTCAGCAAAGAATTACATACCTTTTCAGAAATATTAATTTTTAAAAATAAATTTATTTAATTTATTTATTATTTTTGGCTGCATTCGGTCTTCGTTGCTGCACGCGGGATCTCTCTAGTTGCGGCAAGCGGGGGCTACTTTTTGTTGCGGTGCGCAGGCTTCTCATTGCGGTGGCTTCTCTTGTTGTGGAGCAGGGGCTCTAGGCACGCGGGCTTCGGTACTTGTGGCTCGCAGGCTCTAGAGCGAAGGCTCAGTAGTTGTGGCACACGGGCTTAGTTGCTCTGCGGCATGTGGGATCTTCCCCAACCAGGGCTTGAACCCATGTCCCCTGCATTGGCAGGCGGATTCTTAACCACTGCACTACTAGGGAAGCCCAGAAATATTAATTCTTTTGGATTATGAAGGTGATAATTAGTAAACTACTCCAGGAAAATAAACGGCAACCTGGCCATTTTTAAGTCAGTGTGTGGCTCACAAAAAGTTCCCATTTATACTCAAAGCTTTCTAATAATCAGAATTTACTTAATTAGGATTGAGTCATAAAAATGAAGTTGGTGGACCTGGTCTCCATTATAAAAGTACATTCCTAACAAGGTTATTAATTTTTCTTCAGTCTTTCGATATGTAGAGATCACGATCATTTGTTGGACTAGGGTGTTTTTATATCACTGATTTTGGGTAGCAAAAGGAAGAGAATATAATTCTGAGACAGTATTACTATTTGATATCACTGACTCTTTAAACCACTAACAACAAACTTCAAATTTGGTTATGATGTTAACAGAGAAGAAATATTTTAGTGTGGAATACTGAAACTAGCCTTTTTCAAGTTCCATTCATAAATGCTGCCCATTATTCCCTCCATATAATTAGCACAGAATGTCTCATGGCTTTGAATGGAAAGCCTTATAAAAACACTTGCAAACCTTAAGAATACTGAAAGTCTTGAAAGTAAACGTTATGGTCAGTTCAGTTATTTTCCAAATTGCTCTTCGTGAGTCCTCTCATTTTTATTTGCTGAGAAACTTTCAGAAAATTAGCCCGAGTCAGAGAGGGATTTGCATGGCCTGTGGCCTGCAGGCCTGGGGTGTGACATGCTGAGGAATGACTGCCCTGGTTATATGTGGGGAATCAGGTTCGCCTCTGCTGTTGCCCCCTTTCCAGGGCATCACATATCATCACAAGGCCTCCTATCAGTTTCTCAGAATTTTACACAGGACAGTCCACATGTTGACCGATGTCCCTGCTTGGACAGCAGCGTGCTTAGGTCCTCCGGGGGTTTAGTCATCATACCTGGCAGTTGAGAACTGCTGTAAACATTTCACCACAGATGTAGGACATAGAATAGAGAGGGATGGGAGGAAAGATGCCTTTAGAGGTAACTAAGGCTAATTTGAAAACCAGTGGTTAAGCTATTCTTTAACATTTATCGATATTAAATATTGAGATTTGCTTACATTATGCTTAAGTTCATCTTATATGATGTGTTGTTTTCAACTGATGTCAGCTACATCAACTATTTTGTAAATCAATGAGCAAATGTTTTGCCAGTTTTGTGGATTTATGTGTTGGACATAGTGGGGAATATCAGAAGGGAGAAACATACAAATGGGAAGAGCTATGATTAGGAAATGGAAAACTGGTTATTTCTGTAGCACTATTAAAATGGTCATGATAATGCCATATTTTCTTCTGTACAACTGGCCGGATTTCAACATTTATTGAGAGTTTACCATGTAGTACCAGAAGGAAAGCTCTTTGAGTGTAGGGATGTGTGTATGTGTGTATGTATGTGTGTGTGGGTGTGTGTGTGTGTGCGCGCGCGTGCACGCACGTGTGTATTTAAACTGCTGAATCCAGTACCTACAACAGTGTCTGGCACATAACAGGCATTCAATAAATATTTGTTGATTGACTGAATGACTGCTAGACTCTGGCTAGACCCTGTAGATGAGATGTGTAAGAAATGCGTCCTGACCTCAGGAAGCTCACAGTCTAGCGGAAGTTGCAGGCATGAAATCAAGCAATAGAGTGATTCTCAGAAGGGGGTCCCTGGACCAGCAGCATTAGCCTCGCCTGGGGACTCGTTAGAAGTGCAAGTTCTCAGGCCCACCCAAATCTACTGAGTCAGAAACTCTGGGGGCGGGGCCCAGCATTCCCTCCAGGTGATTCTGATGACCCTCAAGGTTGAGAACCGCCTTGTGGATGTAACTGTAGGAACAGTGGTGGCACAAAAGAGGACAAGCATACACTCTGGTGAGTCATGGAGAAAGGGTCTTGTAGAAGTGGAGGTCCTGAAGGGGCTACAGGGTGTTGCCAGGCAAACAGTGGGGGTGAGATGAACTTCTGGGAGAAAGTAATGGAGATAGATGGTCACACTGGGAAGCAGGAAAGGGAAGTGTCAGGGACTCGCACAAAGATTGCTGAGCTGTACCAAGAGCGCCCTGGGGTAGCCCCCTGCCTAAAATCTAGGAATTCACAGTCAAGAGGGTTCATCCCTTAGCGTGAGAAATCAAAATTTGCACTTAAAAATACATCATCCTTAATTTCAAAGATCGGGAGGATAATAGTGAATTCATAATTTGAAAAAAAGAGCTCTGCATTTGTTTACTGCCAAGTGACAATATAATATGCCACCTGGAGGCGGGGTGAGTGTGGGCCTGGCTCGCCACCCAGCTGTCAGGTAGAGTGCGTGCAGGTTTACATGTACTGTTTCATTGCATCACTGCCAAAGCTTTTTCTTTTATTCAGCTTTTCTATGGGTTTCTCTTCCTCAGTTACTTATTGAGTTTGAGAATATACCTTCTCTCATAAATCTTCCTCGTTTTATGCGTGAACAGTTCAGCTTTAAGATCTGCCACAACAATCTGCTTTTGACCCACTTCAGAGCAATTTTTTGAAGTTCTGGTATTGCCAATAGTGGCCACTTGGCATTTAGCTGAGGCTATTACTGTTGCTTTTTAGGATTAAGCAACAGTTTAGAACATTCATTTCATGTGTAATATTCTTCAGGGTTTTTTTTTTTTTGCTATCATTTAAAATTATAACATTTCTGATATACAAGAAAAGTTAAAAGCCCCATTAATCAGTATCAGTTGAAAATGAGACCCATTTAAAATGGAATACCCTTTAGAACCTTGTCCATAAAAATGTATTTACTCTATTCAATGAACTGCATTCAAATAGAGTCAGATTTCAAAGGAACTCAGATCTCATCTGTTTAGAATACTCCTTTATAGTTCTGGAAACAGAAGCATCCAGAAGGTGAATGATTTCTTCAAGTCTAGTTCAGAATGTCACAAGGGCCTAAATCAGTATCAGGGTTTTTTTGTCCATTTTCAGTTTTGCTTTTAATGTAAGTGCACATTTGTCCTGTACATGTTGACATGTTGGCTGATTTTAACATGTATATGACAGTAATAAAAGACTTCCATTACTATAAATTATTTTTTAGTAAAATTACACCTACACATTTTAAATGAGCAAATAGTCCTATAAACCTTATTTTGAAACAGTAAGTCTCACGCTGTCCTCTGTATCACCCCACCCCAGAGGCCACCAGGCTCAATTATTTTAGCTGAATTATTTTGTATTTATTTCCAAATCTCCAAATCACATGTTCCTTACTAGTGTTTCAGTTTTAGGTATTTTCTTTTGAATTACCATTATGAAAGAGCTTTCTTTCACCTCACTCTCTCCACCCACTTCCATCTTTCCATCCTCCCCACATTCTTTTATTTTGGTGGCATCAATATTCATTGTCTGGTATTATGACTATGTAAATGCTACTCACAGGTTTGTCATGTTGTGTACTGTGATTACTTTCCCTTTCCTTATAAAATTTATTTTTCTGAATTTAAAATTTGACTTTTTTTGAAGGGGGGGAGCTTGGTTTTCTGTATTTTATTGCTAACCTGTAGCCAAACTCTTCTCCCAGTTGTGTGACCAACTCTTCTCCCAGTTGTGTGACCTTCTCTCAGTATGTTGAAGCACATTGAGTGTCCTAAAAAGCTCTTCTTATTGAAGAAATCCCTCCTAGAGCCTCTGACCACCTCTAGCCTGGGCTAATTGGTCACTAGACCTTCTGCATTGCTGGCTTCCTGGGGTCTTCCTCCACAGCTCTGCTGGAGGGAGCTGGGGGGCATTCTTCACCCTCTCCTTGAATTGGAACACCTGTTTCCTGGGATCCAGTCTTTTTCTCAGTTTGGTGGGCATATCTTTCAGAAGGGCTCTGAGAAAAGGGTACATGGTGGTGGGATGACTGTCAGACAAGACTACTGTTGGGGAACATTTTCGATGCTATGAGTATCTGCAGATGTCTTTATTCTACCCTCAATTTAATTGATAGTTTGTTGGGTGTAGAATTCTAGATTGGGAATAACTTCCCCTCAGAATTTTGAAGGCATTGCTTCATGATCCTAGTTACACTACTAGAATAAGTTTCAAGGTTTGAGTTGTCAATCAGACTCACAGGAATCAATGAAGGGGGACTTCCCTGGTGGTGCAGTGGTTAAGAATCTGCCTGCCAATGCAGGGGACAGTTCGAGCCCTGGCCTGGGAAGATCCCACATTCTGCGGAGCAACTAAGCCCACGCCACAACTACTGAGCCTGCGCTCTAGAGCCCGCGAGCCACAACTACTGAAGCCCGTGCGCCTAGAGCCCGTGCTCCGCAATAAGAGAAGCCACCGCAATGAGAAGCCTGCGCACCGCAACAGAGAGTAGCCCCCGCTCGCTGCAACTAGAGAAAAGCCTGCGTGCAGCAACAAAGACCCAATGCAGCCAAAAATAAAAATAAATAAATTTATAAAAAAAGAATCAACAAGGGTTACTTGGCAGCAGATGCTTAGAACAATGTAGAACACAGCACAGCCTCATGCACCACAGCAGCCTCCCGAGACCTCACATTCACAGGCACAGCTTCCAAAATGCCACCATTGAGTCCTCTTTTCTCTTTGTCCTATAAGTTTATGTTTAAAACACAACTCCTTTACTTTCATTTTATGATTTGGGGGGAGAAAAAAGAGGTAAATTAATGTTTGTTCACTTCCATTTTTGTATTTTCTGTAATGTTTTGGCTTTAAGCATGAAATTCCTTTCCCACAGTCATTTTAAACATTTTTATTAATATATTTAGTATAAATAGCCACCCCCTAATATCATTATGTATCTTTTCCTTGGGGATAAGCCCCAAAGATATTGTGTCAGAGGAGCATGTGTTCTGCTTAGGGCTATTTTTAAGACTTGATGCAGATGAGGAATACCTGAAAACTACGGATTTTCTAAGACACAACCTTTGGGGATAAAGAATTAAATCTTGTTCAACATCATAGCATTTGGGTGTCTTTCTATTTGTTATTTCTGATTGTATATTTTAAAAGGCTTGAAAATAGAAACACTTTACCAGGCTAACCATGTATTTTGGTTCTTGTTTAACTCTCATCTTTGCTGGAATTGGTCCACTAGGTGGCTTCAGGCTCAAGTTTATTTGCAAACCATATATCTGATAAAGAGTTAATACCCCAAATATACAAAGAACTCATAAAAATCAACATTACAAAGCACCCAGTTAAAAAAAATGGGCAGACATCTGAATAGACAATTTTCCAAAGAAAACATACAGATGACCAACAGGTACATGAAAAGATGCTCAGCACCACCAATCATCAGGGAAACCCCAATGAGAACCACGATGAGATATCATCTCACAGCTGTCAGAATATTCTGTTATCACAAAGACAGCAACGAATGTTGACAACGATGTATAGAAAAGGTAACCATTGTGCACTGTTGGTGGGAAGTAAATTGGTGCAGCCACTATGGAAAAAAAGTATGGCTATTTCTCAAAAAAAATTAAAAATAGATCTACCATATGTTCCAGCAATTCCAATTCTGGGTATTAAGCAAAAACACTAATTGGAAAATATATATGCACCACTACATTCACTGCAGCATTATTTATAATAGCCAACCCAATTGCCCATCAATTAATGGATAAAGAAGTTACACACACACACACACACAATAACTGTATGATTTCAATTATTTGTGTAATCTAAAAAACGAAGCAAATGAACATATAACAAAACAGAAACAGATTTGTAAATACAGAGGAAAAAACAGGTGGTTGCCAGAGGAGAGGGGGGGTGGGAGGAGGAAAGAAATAGGGGAAGGAGATCAAGAGGTACAAACTTCCAGATGCAAATAAGAAACAGTCTTGGGTATGAGATTTGGGAAATACAGTCAGTAACTATGTAATGTCTTTGTATGGTGACATATCATAAACAGACTTACTGTGCTGATCATTTTGAAATGTATAGAAATATCAAATCACTATGTTGGGCAACTGGAACTACCAGTGTTGTAGGTCAATTATAGTTCAAAACCAAACTCACAGGAAAAGAGATTTGTCCTTACCAGAGGCAGTGTGCGCGTGGAGAAGGAATTGGACGAAGGCAGCCAAAAGTTACAAACTTCCAGTTACAAGATAAATAAGTACTAGGGATGTAATGTACAACATGATAAATTTAATTAACACTGCTGTATGTTATATATGAAAGTTGTTAAGAGAGTACATCCTAAGAGTTATCACAAACTTTTTTGCTATTTCTTTAATTTTGTATCTATATGAGATGAATGTTCACTAAACTGATTGTGATAATCATTTCATGATGTCTGTATGTCAAATCATTATGCTGTATACCTTAAACTTGGGTACAGTGCTGTATGTCGATTATATCTCAATAAAACTTAAATAAATAAATGAATAACACATTAATAAACCTAACTTAGGAAAAAACTTTATAGCAAGATTAAGTGAATCCTATGCCAGGACTCCAATGTTTTGGTTGTTAGGAAGTATATTAATATAACTAATCAGCTTACAAATTCAGGAAAGGCATGTGACCAACTTGATAGATGCAAATAAAGTAGCATGGTAGAATATTACAGGTAAAAATTATAGAAATAAAGAAGATATTAATGCATATGTACTCAAAGAAATGTCACATACCCACAACACTAGTTCACCTATAGAGAAATAATAGATTAATTTCCTCTAATTGTGAGATCACTAGGAGACATGAACACCTAACTTACTTAACACTTTGAGGTATTAGTAAAAAAAAAAAAATACCACTGGAAAAGAAGGATTAAAATTATCTCCATTTGCAGAGCATATGGATATATATCTAGTAAGCCCAAAGAACACCTGGAAATTTGTTACAGAAAATAAGACAATAAAATATTTTAAAAACTATAATAAGCATGTAGTACGCAGTTCATATAGACACATCGCAAGCAGTTACCAGGTATGTTAAAAGGGAGGCTGCAATTTTTAAAGTATAAAATAAAAATAAGAACACGTGAAAAGCCTACATGAATAAAATTATCATGAACTCCTTATATAGATAATACAGATTCGAAGAAAAGGAAAAATCGATTTCCTTAAATATAATAAATCATACATAGAGAAAAATATACCAATATGCATATGTTTATGTATATATTTGTGTGTATATGTGTATGTGTATACATATATATACACACACACACAAGTGTTTTTCTGGGGATAGATAATTTATTTACATAAAATGAGAATATAAAATGTACATAAAATAGAGTTATTTTATGAAATAAAAGATTAGTTATTAACTTAAATATATTTTACATGCAAGATACTTTATATATGTTTCATGGAAACTACAAAGAAAAAAATCTATTGTAGTTACACAAAAGATTAATCCTTTTTCTTTAAAAAGAATTAATTCATATCACATCAAAAAAAATACAAAGAAACTACAACAACAACAATAACAGAAAATAATGAAAGTCCTTATCAACAATTAAACATTAACAGATGAAATTCTCCAATTAAATGACACAAAGTGGTTGAATTAATTTAAAAAAAGAACCTACAGGGAATTCCCTGGTGGTCTAGTGGTTTCACTGCCGGGGACCTGGGTTCAATCCCTGGTCGGGGAACAGGGATCCTGCAGGCAGCATGGCGTGGCCAAAATAAAAAATAATTTTAAAAAGAACCTACAATATGCTCTCTACAAGAGATTCAATTTAACTTTAAGGACGTATATAGGTTAAAGTGAGAGGATGTAAAAATATATTCCATGCAAATGGCAACCCCAAAGAGAGCAGGAGTACCTATACTTAGATAATACATATTTTCAATCAAAATCAGTCACGAGACAATGTTACTATACAGTGATAAAGGAGTCAAATTATCAAGAGAATATTACAAGTATAAATATGCACCCAACACTGGAACATGTAGACATTTAAAGCAAATATTAACAAAACTACATACAGAAAAAGCAATAAAGTAACAGGGTACTTCAATACCCCATTTGTAAATGTGGATAGATCATCCAGGCAGAAAATTCATGAGAAAACATTGACCTGCACAACACTTTAGAAAAGTAAACCTAACGGAAATATACAGAACATGCCATCCAAGGGCACCAGAAAACACAGTCTTTTCAAGGGCACATAAAACATTCCCAGGGATATGTCATTCCTGGGCCAAAAAGCCAACTTTAACACATTTAAGACTAAAATCTTATCTCAAATCTTTCCAACCACAATGATATGGAGCTAGAAATCAATAGGAGAAAAGTCTGGAAATTTTACAAATACATGGAAATTAAACAACACATTCCTGAATAACCAGTGGGTCAAAGTAGAAATCGAAAGAGAAATTAGACAGTATCTTGAAAAAATATAAATACAAAATATCACAATTTAGGGAATACATCAACAGTAGTTCTTATGTGCCTACATTTTAAAAAATGAAAGTTTTCAGAAACAACCTAACTTTGCACATCAAGAAAGTAGGAAAATAAAGAATTAAGCACAAGATTAGAAGAAAGGAAAGAGCAAAGATTAGAGGATAAACAATGGATAAAGAGACTAGAAAAAAAAATCAAGCTACGAGTTGGTTTTAAAAAATAAAGCAAACTGACAAACTTTTAGCTAGACTAACCAAGGAAAAAAGAGAAGTCAAAAAATCTGATAAATGGAAGAGGAGACATCAAAGAAATACAAAGGACCATAAGAGTATATTATTAACAATTACATACCAACAAATTAGATAAATTATAATAAATTCCCAAAGCATGAATCTACCAAGACTGAATCATGAAGAGAAAGTCTGAACAGACCAATAATAAATGAGGACATTGAAACAACAAACATAAACCTCCCGACAAAGAAAAGCCCAAGACCAGATGGTTTCACTGGTGAATTCTACCAAACATTAAAAAACTGGACTTCTCCAGTGGCGTAGTGGTTAAGAGTCCGCCTGCCAATGCAGGGGACACGGGTTCAAGCCGTGGTCCAGGAAGATCCCACAAGCCGTGGAGCAACTAAGCCCATGCACCACAACTACTGAGCCTGAACTCTAGAGCCGGAGAGCCACAACTACTGAAGCCCGCGCACCTGGAGCCTGTGCTCCACAACAAGAGAAGCCACCGCAGTTAGAAGCCCACGCACCACAACAACGAGTAGCCCCCGTTCGCTGCAACTGGAGAAAGCCTGCGTGCAGCAACGAAGACCCAATGCAACTGAAAATAAATTTAAAAAAATAAAATAAAAAATTTAAATTTATAAAAAAAATCATTCTCAATGATTTCTCAATTTCATTCTCAAAATCATTCTCAATTCACCAATCATTCTCAAACTCTTCCAAAAAAATTGAGGGAAGACTCCCAAGCTCATTTTATGAGTTCAGCATTACTCTGACACCAAAGCCAGATAAGGAACACTACAAGAAAATAAATCTAGGGGCTTCCCTGGTGGCGCAGTGGTTGAGAGTCCGCCTGCCGATGCAGGGGACACGGGTTCGTGCCCTGGTCCGGGAAGATCCCACATGCCGCGGAGCGGCTAGGCCCGTGAGCTATGGCCGCTGAGCCTGCGCGTCTGGAGCCTGTGCTCCGCAACGGGAGAGGTCACAACAGTGAGAGGCCCGCGTACCGCAAAATAAATAAATAAATCTATAGGCTGATATTCCTGATGAACATAAATGCAAAAATTCTCAGCAAAAGTCTAAATAAATCAATAAGGGTGATACACATTGCTAAAAGAATGAATATATGATCCTTTCAATAGATGCAGAAAAAGCAATTGACAAAATTCAAAACATTTTTATGACAAAAGCTCTCAAAAAATTGGGAACAGAAGAAGCATGCCTCAAAATAAGACCATATAATACACATCCACAACTAACCTTGTACTGTACCTTGTAACCCTGAATGGTGAAAAATTCAAAGCTTTTCCTTTTTAATCAGGAACAAGATAAAGGGTATCCACCCTCACTACTCTTATTAAAGACAGTACTGAAGTCCTAAGCAGAGCAATATGACACAAAAATAAGAAATAAAAAGGCATTCAAAATGGATAGGGAAAAATAAAGCTTCCTCTGTTTTCAGAAAGCATGATCTTATATACGACCTCTCCTCTCCCCCAATATGGTGAAAATAAATTCAATAAAGTTGCAGGACATAGAACCAACATACAAAAGCCAGTTGCATTATATGCAACAGTAACAAAATATTTGAAAGAAATAAAATAATTCCATTTACAAGTAATTGTTGTCCTCGACCACCCTAAGGGTCCCCGGGCGTCTGTGACAGCACGGGTCCGACCTCTTTAGTCGGCTGAGGCACCCATCCCCCGTCCCCTCCCCCCGGTACTTTATCTAATAGCGGAAGGAGCGCAGAGGCACGTGGCTAAATCAGGAAACCTGCGAGCGTGTGGATGAGTTTTACGCCCGAGAGCGCGAGAGGCAATTAAACATTATTGGAACCCACTGTAAGCGCAGGGAGGGGAGGTTAGGAGGCGGAGTCCCGCCGTAGCGGGTCCCGCCCCAGGACCCCGCACAGACACGCCCCCGCCCCTTCCCCGCCGTCAGGAGGAGGGGCTCTGCACCTCCCCCTCCCCGATTCCCCTCAGGACGCTCAGGTTTCCACCCCCACCCCGGGGCCCAAGCAAGCCGGGCGGAGGTCTGGGGCGAGATGAGGGACCCAAATTCCTCTGGACTAAGGAGGCAGCTCTTCCTAAAGAGCAGTCGCAGCTCCGAGCGAATCCCTGCGGCTCGAAAGTTGGCCTCGCGACCCCCCGCCCGCCCCCGCAGGAGGTGCAGGGTGCGGGCCAGCTTACCTGGCCCGAGGCCCCAGGGGCGGCCGGGGCCTCAGCGGGCGCGGTCCGTCTTAGCGCAGCGGCCGAGCGGCCGTGGACTGGGTCCGCGTCGCGCCGCCCTCCCCTCCGGCTCCCGGGCAACTCAGCTAGGGCGGATGGACGCCAAGAGAGGCCGTGCAGGGAGTTCGGGCTCCATTCCGGGCGGCGGGGCACTGGGCCCTCAGTCACTTGCAGGGCCTTTTATCCGTTCCCTTCCGCGCCCCACCCCGGGCGCTAAACGTCAGGTGCCCCGGATTTAGGGCAGGTGGCGGGCTTCTAGTCATGTGACCCGGCTCCACTCACTCTGCCTCCCGAGCCTGAAACTTCAAAAGTCGGAAACTTCTCCTTGATTCCAGCACCTAACATAACTTTTGACGTAAAGGCTGGGATCAATGACTGTACAACAGATGGATAAGCGAGAACCTTCTGCTGAGGGAAGGGGTGTGGGGACAGGAGGGGGAGGCTCAGATGGAAAGGGAAGAAGGAAGTTGGGGGAAAACTCTCAGAGAGGAAGGGCACAGGTATGAGCACAGCCCACCCACCAAAATACCACCGCTTTTACAGGCTCCACGTTTTACAGGACCACCAGCCCCGTTTCCCAGATGCCAACACCCACGCAGGCTTACAGCTTGCAAACTGCAAGCCCAAGAGTCAAGCCGGGTATTTCTGGGTCCAGAGTCTTGCTTCTGGAGAAGCAAAGGGCAGTCACACCGCAGACAGCCTGTGAGGCTGTCCAGCCACTGGGCCACCTGACCAGGCTGGAAGTGCCCCGTCGGATGCTGAAGGGGCAGACCTCTGTCCTCTGTGTGATGCGAGGCAATTTGGGCCAGAAAGTCAGAAACGCCCGGTTACCAACCCCTCCTCTCTGGGCACGTCCTTGGGGTTCCTCCATCCCCGTCTCCCAGCCTGGCTGTCTGGGCGGGAGCCACAGGTGGGATCCGCCGGTGCTCTGGCGCCCTCTAGTGGCCGTTCGCTCTAAGGCCAACTCTTAGCCCTTCCTCCTGCCTCCCTCCCCAGCCCTGGGGGCTGCACTGGCCTTGGGCACCTGCCAGCCTGATTTTGTTCCTCCTTTCCCTTTAAGCACAATGAAGTGCCCTACAGAGGTTTAGAATCTCTTGAAGAAAGAAGCTCTTTTAGTCAATACACCTTGACCCTGAGAAGGTGGTTTCTAGAATGAACCTGAAATACTGTATTTTTCTCCATGTGTTTCCAAGAAGAGAGAGCTCTAGTTTTCTAAGTCAAAAGAAATACAAAGTTATAAATACGATGTTGTGAGCCAGATGGAAAATCAATATTTTAGAAAGTTTATTCTTTTTGAATGGACCTTTCATTGAAGACAGAATAAAGGATTCCCCTGCAGATTCCTTGAACTGTAAACACATAAAATCCCTCTGGACTTGATTGATTCAGTTGTGACATTTAAAAGAGAAAGCTAAAACTGTGCATGAGCAATTCTTCTTGACAAAACCGTTCGATCAGTCAGCCCCCTTAAATCCCGTGACCCCTGTAGATCAAACAGGCCCCTTAAATCCTGAGACCCCCTTTGATTTATCAGCCCCCTTAAATCGAGTGACCCTTGTTGATTCATTAAGTTCCCTTATATCATGACCCTTTTTGATTAAAATAGCCCCCTTAAATCCTGTGACCCCTGTGTGATCAAGCAGCCTCCTAAAATCCCGTGACCACCGTTAGACCTATCAGCGGCCTTAAATCCCATGACCTTCTTTGATTCAATTAGTACCCTTAAATCCTGTGACCCCTGTTCGTTCAGTCAGCAAGATAGCGGTTCTGGTTTCACAGGGAAATATCAGGAAGTGTTATCTATCAACAGCACAGTCCTATTTAGGCAAGTTCAGGCAAAAAACAAACAAACAAAACAAACTTTTGAGTTCTGTATACATATCCTACTATTTAAGACTTGCAGACCATTTATCTCTTTTTCCTTAACTTTAGAATTTCCATTCAGCTAAAAACACATTTGAATCTTTTATTCTGGTTGCTTTGCACCTAATGAGGCTTAAATTATGGCTTTAGCATTTTTAGCAAAGTTCTTCTGAATGATAAACGATTTACGATTTTCTTTTGTCCTCAGTTGCTTTACCTGCCTTTCAGGAACCGCTCTCATTTTCAAGAACTTGAGAGTGAGACTTTGTGATTTGAGGAATTCCAGAAGAGGATGCATCCTTATAAGGTTAAAAAGAAAAAATAGTGTCATTTAGTAGTGTACAGAAGTGTGAGGGCCAAGATAAAGGATGAAGTTCCAGCTTCTTAAAAGTGTGGAGGAAGGGGTCTGCTGCTGGCGATAAAGACATGGGTTAGAATGTTTCATGAGGGTCACTCATCACCACCTGGTCCCCCTCCCTCTTCTGGGACCACAAGCCAGTAAAGAAGCTGGTCCCTTTCAAATTGTACACCCGTGTCCCTGAAAGGAACCAGGTGAATGTGCGTGGCTGGATCAGAGTAAAACGCACATCTAAAAGGGTCTGCGTTAATGAGGCTGAAGGGCTGGGACTACTGCCTTCGTATACAAAGGACAGTCCTTTTTATTTTATGTTATCTCTTGTCTATTTGATGACAGCCATCCTGACAGGTGTGAGGTATCTCATTGTGGTTTTGATTTGCATTTCCCTGATGATGGGTGATGTTGAGCATCTTTTCATGTACCTGTTGGCCATCTGTATGTCTTCTTGGGAAAAATGTCTATTCCGTTCCTTTGCCTGTTTTTCAATTGGATTACTTGATTTTTTTGCTGTTGAGTTGTAGGAGTTCCTTATACGTTTTGGGTGTTAACCCCTTATCAGATATATGATCTACAAGTTTGTTGCCCTGACTTCTGCTTTCTGGGTGACGGGGGTCCAGGCACTCGGGATCCTCTGTTTCTCACACATGTGGTTACAGTAGTGGCCGGGGCTGTGTTCTGATAAAACTCCACATGGCCGGGGATCACTAACCCCTCTTCTAGGAGGCGGCATGCGGAGTGCAGCGGTGGGCGGGCACAATTCCCCTGAAGTCATCAGTCAGATGGTCATGCGCCGTGGAGTTCACATCTCCCAGCCCCAAAGTGATGGGGCAACTTCTAAAGGGAGGACCTTGCAGCTGAAACACTGAGCAGGTGCTCTTGTTCCTTGTTGGAACGATCTGGAAACCAAGTTGTGTGGAACAGGGAACTCCCCCAAGTCACAGAAGCTCAGTTCAGACTTCCTGGGACGCCAGACCTGCTCCGAGTCACCCTCACTGAGGAGCGAAAGCCCTCAGGCAGGGACGGGAGGAGCTGCTGGATTGCCCTTGCCCTGCTGGCCAAGGAGCAGCTCTGCGATGAGTGGCACATGCCTTTTGCTTTGGGCATGTAAGAAAAAGCCAGGAGACTGGCTTTTTCCTCTGGTCGAGGGCCTCCTGTGTGCCAAGCACAGCAATCCTCTGTCACGGTTGGAAAGCTAGACACAGATAGGTCAGGGAATGTTTCCAGGTCACACAGCTGGTAGGGGCAGCGCTGGGGTCTGATGCAGACCAGATGCCCAGCCCTCACTCTCTCCACTTTCCCAGGAGCCGTCGTGATCCCACGTGTCAGCGTCCCTCAGAGAGGCCGAGGCATCGGCGCTGGGAGCCTTCCCTGCCTAACAAGGCAGGACGCCGTAAGAGGGAGGACAGGATGCCCAGAGACTGCTCTCAGCAAGGGACCCAGCACACACTGGGCTGTTTCTCCTTGGAAACACATGGAGAAAAATACAGTATTTCAGGTTTATTCTAGAAACAACGTTCTCAGGGTTAAAGTGTATTGACTAAAAGACCTTCTCCGAGAGATCCTAAACCTCTGTAGGGCATTTCATTGCACGTAGAGGGAGAGGAGGAATGGAATCAGGCTGGCAGGTGCCGAAGGCCAGGGCAGCCCCGGCGCGCTGGGGAGAGAGGCAGGAGGAAGGGCTGAGAGTCGGCTTTAGAGCCTATGGCCGCTAGAGGGCACCAGAGCACCGGAGGATCCCCCTGCGGCTCCCCGGCCCGACCTCCAAGGCTGGGAGATGGGGTTGGAGATGGGGTTGGCGGAACCCCAAAAAGGTGCCCAGAGAGGCGAAGCTGGTTACAGGGCACTTCTGACTCTCTGGCCCAAATTGCCTCGTCTTCCTGTTTAGGAAGAGCTGCGCAGCATCCTAGTCTGGGGAATTTAGTCCTTCATCTCGCCCCCGCCCTCCCACCGTCTCGCTAGGCCCAGCGTGGGTGGGGAGGGGGCCCCCCCCGCCCTGCGCGTCCCGGGGGAATCGTGGAGGGGGAGGCCCAGAGTCCCGCTGGAGTCGCAGCGCCCCTCCTCCCGAAGGCGGGGAAGCGAGGGGGGTTGGGAGGGCTGTGCGGGGGGCGGGGTGTCCCCGGGCTGGACCTGCGGCGCTGGGACTCAGCCTTTCAACCTCCTAACCCCCCTCCCCCACCCCGCCTCCCTTTCAGTACGTTCCAGTAATATTTAACACAGATCCGTGCGCGCCACCTCCAGAGTTTATGATTCGGTGGGTCCAGTATTAGAGCCCAATAATTTGTCTCTCTGACAGTTTCTCAGGTGATGCTAATGCTGCTGGTTTGGGAACCACACGCTGAGAACCGGCGACTTAGCGATTCACTTAGACAAACTGTGCATTTTCTCTCCTGGGGGGTACAGTGGAGAACAGCACTGGTGGTGAGGAAGCGATCTGCCATCTACTGAGCACCTGTGACATCTGCCGTGTGCCAGGCACCTCAGCAGCACTTTACGCGTATTATCCTACTTAATCCTCTCACCCGGCCCGCCAATCAATTCGTAATTATTTATTGAGACCCCGTCGTGTATCATGCCATGCGCTGTGCTAGGCTCTGAGGATGTGAAACCAACCCCACAGACATAATCAGGGACACATTCTTGAGCAGATAATTATAAGGGCAATTAGCCTAATCCATAGAAAGTGGAAGACCAGAGAGTTGAAATAACTTGGCTTGGGTTACACAGCTAGTGGGTGACAGAGGAGACAAAACAAAAACCACTTCATTCCAAAATGTACAGTCCTTCCGCTAAACCAGAGGTTCTCTGGTTTTTGGTCTCAGGGACTCTTTACACTCTCAAAAATTATTAAAGACCCAAAAGATCTGTTTGAGTTAAATCTATCAACATTTACTGCACTGTATTAGAAATTAAAACAAAATGGTTCACACTTTGAGAACCACTGCACTAAACCAGGCTGCAAATAGTAACATCTTTCTTAGGTTCTGAATCCTGACTTGTTTTTTGTTTTTTTGATTTTGGCTGCGTTGGGTCTTCGTTGCTGCGCGCAGGCTTTCTCTAGTTGTGGTGAGCAGGGGCTACTCTTCGTTGCGGAGCGTGGGCTTCTCATTGCTCTAAGATGTGCACAGATCCTCTCAGCTGACACAACCGGGCATGCTATCCCCTGGCTCCCAGGACTGCACTCAACCCTGACCAGCTACTGTGCAGAGGGGGAGTTCCTGCCACTGTTCAGGGCAGCTCATTGCTGACAGAGGTTGGAAGCGGTGTGGGAAGGGAATATCACCCCTTTTCCTGGTCCCTGTTTGGTCTCTGCCAACATGCCATGGCTCCTGTCCTGGGCAGAAATCCCTAGGCTCTCATGGCCTCAGTAAGGGTACTGAAGTGGGTTTGGTACTAAGTAGGATAAAGCTATTCTTATCCTTTGAACAACCAGGTCAATAAGGACTCTTTTTTTTTTTTTTTTTAATTTTGGGGAGGTTTAAGAAATGGCTGGGTGTCTACGGTCCAAAAAAAAAAGGTGTTCCTCTGCACCAGCAAAGTTCACAGTGATAGGAAAATTCCTTGTGGGTGGGAAGGGCATTGAAGGAAGAAGGAGGAACAGGATGGAAGGAAGAAGTGAGGGGAGGAGGGGAAAGTCCCCAGTTACAAGGTTTTAAATAGTTGCTTTGCTTGTCCTATGTGTTTCCCAGCAGCACTAATGGGGGAGAGTATTCAAGGAAGGGACAGGAAAGAGCAGGCAAAGAGGAGGGGACTCCTCTAACAGCCCAATACTTTATATTCTGTGGCCGGAGGCCCATTTGCCTCTGTAAACGAGAGGTGCAGGGAAGGTGGCAGGGAGGGCTGAGGGTTGCTGGGTCTAGTGATGAAGATCAGAGACGACAAGGAGAATGGCAGCAGAGTCCTGTTTGGATCCTCACATACCATTTCCTATATACGAGTCCCAATAACATGCACAGCATGCAGGAGGCGGCTGCGTACCAAGGGGACGCTTTTAAAAGTAAACCTTAATTAGTCCCTGGGACTCACTGAAACTAATTTTTAGAAGCAAATCACCTACTCTGATTCTAATCTTGCCAGACACCTTTATATCTGGCTTTGTCTTGTTTTTTTTTTTTTTAAGGTATCCCAAACTAGCCTGCCTAAATTAAAACATGCTTATTCACTCCATACTGCTTCCCATCAAGGGCAGGGAGCTACATTTTAAGGTTTTCACCTCAAAGAAAGAGTACTGGCCTGGGCAGAAGCGGAAGCCTGGGTCTTGGACCTGCTCAGTTCCTGATGATAAACCAAAGTGATTTCTAGACAAAAGGGGGAGGGGGGAGGACTGGGAAGGGGGAGTCTGAGGCAGTTCCGTGGTAGTTTGTCCTGAAACCCTAGCGGAGAAGCCAGTATGAGGCACCTGCTGAGAGAAGCGCCCAGAAACTGCTGGCTGCATCTGTAGGAGTTAACAGTAAAGAGGTAGGAGTGTGTTTCTGAATCAGAGTGGAAGTGTCTTAAGAGGGCCCCCACTGGTGGTCCCTGAGCTGCCTCCCTTCCACGAGTGGGAAGAGCGAAGCCCATGCAGAACTGAGATGAAGCAGGGGTGGGGTTCAGCCGGGCAAGAGCTGTGCTGTCTGTGGCAGGGAGCCCCACAAGTCAGAAGAGAAGAACTAATCATTTGTTGCAAGAAAACTTGCTGAGTACTGGGGGCAAAAGTGAGAGGGGCCACTAAAGGAAGGTGGAAGTTCTTTGATGGAGAGCAGAGAAGCCTAGGCACAGTGGCCCTGAGTCCACACTCGCCCTGATCTTTTAAAAGTGATGTGTCCCAGCTATTGTAACTAGTGCTGCAATGAACATTGGGGTGCATGTATTGTGGAACTAAGCCCAGTCAGTGTTAAGTCCTAAGTATCTCACAGGTTCTAAAGCTCCTGCCTCTGAGCCCTAGGTTTGAATCCTGCCCCACCATGGGCTCAGTGGACAATCAGGCCGGTGACCCTCTCTGCGCCTCGGTTTCCACACTTGTAAAAAGTCAGGATAATAAGAGCACGTGCCTCACAGGTGGTTCTAAGGTTTGAGTTTAGTATTTGTGAAGCACCTAGAACAGGGCCTTCTCAGAGCAGGCACCAGCTCGGCCACAGATGTTCTTAGGGGGTCCTCACTGTCTTGCATCCCCTCACTCAGTGCTCCCCATGCCAGGCCACTCTCCTCCTGACCGACCGTGCTCTGACAGGCAGGATGCATGTCACTTCCTGCTGAAAGGCCAGCTGCCTCCATGATGGCCCGAGACCCTTTGGGTGGCATTGAAGGCTCTCCTCCCGGTTCCCTCCACGTGTCCACACGCCCAACACTCAGGGCACACACCTGTCTCTGGCCACACGTGCTTCATGCCCATGGCCCCTTTCGCCCAGATCCCACACTGGAGTGGAATTCCCTCTCCCACTGGCTGTGAGCCCCGCAGGGTAGCTGAGGGAGTTCAACATGGGAGCGTCCCCCGGGCCGGCACATCACAGACTTTACCTCATTGATTCCCTGTGAGGCAGCTCCTCTTTTTGCCTCATTTTACAGGTAGGAAACTGAAGGTCAGTGATTCTCAAGATCAAACACTTGTAGTGGAGCTGGGATTGAGTCCAGGCGTGGCTGTCCCCAATGTCTACATGGGTCCATCGACACCGCACAAACCTCTCATGTCACTTAAGAGGAAAAAACGGCCAGAGGTCTTCAAGGGGGGAAAGACATTAAGAGGATGTGGAAACACCTCCTCCAGTGCAACACATAAGTGGTGGGCTTGGGATGTGTCCGTTTAGCTGGAACACGTTCCCAGTCTCCTCTCCTGCATGGTGATGAATTAGGGCTGGGGTCAAGAAAAAGCTGGCAGCTGCAAGTGGAAATGAGGTGGCAGCCACACTTTCCCCGGGAAGGTCGGGCCATCACAGCTCAGGACGTTGCCGCAGGCCTGCTGGCTCACCCTGCCGCTGGGGCCCCAGCCTCCCTGCCCCTCCTCCGTCAGCTGCTCCAAATCTGGGCTCAGCTGGGGGAGCTGTACAGTGAGTTGTGCGGTCTTACAGTCAGCCACGGCGTCGGAGGTGGAGGCTGGGAGGCCGGGAAGGCAGTGTGGGTTCCAGATCATATCCATGGATTCCAGCTGTCCTCATGGGTGCCCACTTCAATCTATCTTCCCTTCCCTGCTGACTCAGGCCCAGTGCCAGACGCAGGGGACAGGCTTACGAAGGCCACGTACCCAGCCCCCACAGCACATAGGTCTGACCCCTACAGTAACCCCCTACAGTAACTCTGTGGATCAACCCCTGACGGGCACAGAGAGTGAGTTCAATGAATGCTGGTTGAATAAATATTTTGGTTGCTTTATCTAGACTTTAAATTTCAGAACTAAAATGAGGGGAACTCATTTTTTCAACCTTCGCTAATGGATAAATTATTAATGTATATTACAACAACATGTTCTTCCAAAAGGCCCCTGTGATCACAGCTTTCACGTAACATAGATGGCTCACAGGGCAGTGATTAAATTACAATTGATATTGAGTTAATTGATGGTAAAGGGACCGGGACTTTTTGTATGGTTCTGTGACTTTCAGGGTATTGGTAATTGTACACCTTCCTCCTGGGAGGGAGTGATGAGGGACTTGGTTATCTCAACAGGATCGTTTGTACATGCATCAGAACGTCTGCCTTGTGGTAGCCCCGTGGTGCTGGGCCGCTGAGGAATCTGAAATGGAGGCACGGCTGGCTGGGCAGCAACCAATCTATCAGGAATCTAAGCTGATATTATGTCCAACTGCAGAAGTAAGTCAGGAAAACAGAAGCAGATGCAGAAGAGTGGTTTGGAATTAACACCTGTGTAGAGTCAAGAGATTGCTCAAAATGATACAGAAATTCAAGATCGAATCCCTTATCCCATGCAGAGGTCTAATTTGATCTTCCAACACCAGACAACCACATGAAGCAAAGTTACCCCCTGAAATGAAACTAGCTTTTGAAATCTTTCTATTGAGTTATCTTTAGGTGGAATGCAATATTTCCTCCTTTCCTTGGGGGCCATGATGAACGAAGTGTCTGCCCCTGGGGTGGAGTCAAAGAGCAGGCCTGGCGGGAGGCGGCCCAGACATGCAGCCTAGTTTCCGAAGACATGGACTCAGACTGGCCCTCAATCCTGGCTCTGCTGCCAGCTGTTTGACCTGGATAAGTTACTCACCCTTTCTGCGATCCAGTGCTCTCCTCCATAAAGTGAAGAGTGATACGACAGGGTCTCTGAAGAGGCTTAGTGCTGGCCAGGCTGATCATTTTGTCATACTTTGCTTTAATTACGGTAGTCATATAACAGCACTTTCTGTATGTCAAAAACAAAATCACATCCTTGTTCACAGCCATCTTCTGTCTTTTCAATCTTCTTAGAAAGACTAAGTCTAGCTTTTCCAGGTCTCTTTTTGTTTCCAGCCTTTATCTAACTATGGGCCCTCATTAAAATAGCCAAAAACCTTCCTGAAAAAAACATGCAGGAAAAGATGTACGTGCCATATGTACAATATTCTTTTGGATAAAACAGAAAAAAAAGTAAAAGATATAAATCTTAATTTCCTCTAGTATAGTAGACTAGAAAGATCTGTAAACCTATTTTGAAACAACTATCTTTTCATATTTAAAAAAAAAAATCCTAGTGATTTTTGAATTTCATTTTCCTTCACTTTATTACAATCACTTTCAAGTCCTGTGTAGTTTCCAGACGGCACTATGGCTCAGAGCAGCTGCGTCTCACACAGACCAACCAGTGTGGCTGGCAACAGAGGCTTTGGAAAGCTTGCTGCCCTTCCTCAGCATATACTGCTCCCCAGAGCCCTCCAGGACGAGAACCCACAGGGCTGGCAGTTAGAACACTTGCTCAAAGGCTGAGTGCCCCTCGGCCTTTTCTCCCAGGGTAATAATCCCAACATTTGGGCAGATGCCTGGCTTTACTCAGAGTCTCGTCCAAGAACATTATGATTTCAATCCATCCTGGCTTCATTCTAGGACCTTCACCCCCGGGAGCCTCCCAGGCAGCAGTGGGGGAGGGCACGACATAATTCCCCACTCCCAGGACCTCCCCTCGTTCACAGCCTTGAGGATGAAAAAATGAATAAGAGCAGGAGTTTGGCCTCCGGCCACCGTGGCTTTGTACCCCAAGTCTAGTCCACATTGTCTGGGATACTGCTCAGAGCCTCAGTTTCTTCAAATATAAAATGGGAATGACTCTGGCTGTGGTGAAGCATCAATCAATAACGTGAGGTGTTTCTATACTGCCTGACAGGCGGCCCTTGGTCAATGGCAGTGAGCCTCACTGGGAGGATGGGACAACCAAGGACAGGGGAAGTGGTCGTGGGGCCTCTGGGCAGCCTGGGGTGCCCTCCGCCTGGGGCTTTCCCTGTTTGGAGCGGTGACAAGAACAGAGAGGCGGGACATACAGAGGAATGAAACCGACCAAGGAATATGTGGCACCTTTTCATTTAGTCAGTCTTTATTTAAATGTGTGCTTTTGAAATAGCTTATTAAATATGACCTTTTCAAAACCCAATTCTCACAATATTTACAGTGACTTTTATGCAAACATATTTTAACTGTGAGCTTCTTGCTCCCTCTTTCACGTTAATAATCTACAAATTTGTATCACAGCAAAATCCCAGCTACTTCATTTATTGCCTTTTAGACTAGTTTTGTTTGTGAGGTACTAAGCTAGGATAAGGGATTGCTAGGAACGAGCTAATTCAAGCTCAGAGGAAATAAAATATGTTTTATTTATCAAAAAAGAATTATAACAAGACCTTGCTTTCCAACTGAAAACATGTGTCCCATGATGTGTGGAACAGTATTTAAGCAATGAAATACATTTCCAATGGTCATTATTGCGCCGCCTTCTTTTTTTAAAGAAATATTTACACTCATCTCTCTTAAACAAATAAAATCAGAAAAGTCAAATTTGAAGAGATTATGGACTGTCAGGGAATGTTATAAAAATAATCTGACCTCAGTGACTGAAGAATGAAGGTCATCAGACGGCCCGGCACTGACCAGAGCTGCTGCAAGAAGGTCCTGCAGGCCCTGCAGCATCTGCCTCAGGATCTGACGCTGGACACGGAAAGACACAGCCAAGAAGGATGAAACCGCACCAGGTGATTCTTCAGATGCTACATCTACAAGGGCACTGATCCTGGAGAGGGATCTTTCCCTCTCTGGGTGGAGAAATATCTGGTTGAAGAACACAGTACCCAATGTTGTAAAAAGTGAAGATTCCTATGGAAGCCATAACTCATGATTTGGAAACAGAATTATGAAAAAAATACAGATTAACAATTGTACCTTTAATGTCTTGTAAATAGCGCTTAAAATTCCGTTTTATACACTTGATGTCTGAAAACAAACCATGGCCTTTTTAAAAAAACACAAATTAATCCTTAACCATCCTAGTATGCAAGAGAATATTTGAGACCAACATTTTTATAAGTTTTCTACCTTTTCACTGAGGAATTTGATGTGAAATTAGAACGACAGCTTATTAGAAAATAAAGTGGAAAAAATTTTTAGTCCTTTGAGGATTTTTTTCATGCATTTAATCATTTGCGCTTCCAACGGCAACATTCCCTTATTTATAAAGGCCTGTGCAACCCTCTGGACCCATGGTTTTGCACACGCTAGGCATCTCAATGCAATGATTCCTACTCTAAAACACACTTTCACCACAAAACTTTTTTCCCATAATGAGAAGTATGAATGAAATATTCCAAACATTCACTAACCCGACAGAAGTCTGTGGGAAACAGCAGTGACTTTTGCTAGAGCTGTGGTTCTTACCCATCTGTTCCAAGTTCTCAAGTAAGCAGGTCCTACCCTGTGGGTGCTCTACGCCCATGACTCTTGTTAGTCCATCCTGTTTGGACTTAGTTGGTCCCATGCTAACCTGGTCAGAGTGGAGAAGTGTGTGTGTCTGTGTGTGTACCATGAGTTGGTCATGCTGAGGAGATCCATTGGGGTGGAATGTGGGGCAGTAAGCAGAAAGGTGGGCATCAATTCCCTAGGAAGTTAGGAATGAATGATTACAGTTAAAAGATATAGGCAGGGAACAGAATACGTAATGACTGAAAACATGGATCTTATTTTCTTGGTACCTTGAGAAATTTGTTTGTTCAAGTACAGATGGGCAAAACAGTTTTGTGCGTCTTGCCCCCATGCCCAGTTCTCTAAGAATTTAATCCTCTTCGAGAACTCAGTGACGCCCATTCTTTGGGCTCCTACTACTTGGTGGCTCGTGGTGACTCAGGGCTCAGGTCTGCAAGCCCACAGCCTTGTTGCCCTTCATCAAGAAAGGGTTAAAATTGCTTCTATGAATGTCTAAAACAATGGCTCTGATTTCACATAAATAATCACAGACTCGATTAAGATGAATATATTATTCTAAATTAATTTTTTTCTTTCAGACATTTATATTCCATCTACCCTGAACAATGAATTGAGAAAAAAATAGCCACCTCCAAAGCCTTCCCAAGAATGAATACTTTTTGAAATGACACTTTTTGTACAAACTGAACAAATGAGACAGTGACGGTGGCAGGAAACTGGGTGAGACTTCAAGGCGCCGTTTTCTTCAAGTCTCGAATCTGTTTAATCAAGTAGTTCTTCTCATCGGTGAACTGCTCATCGTCCGTCCTTTCTTTTTGGAAGCTGCTCAGAAACTCGATGAGTTTGGGTTGGTTTTTTAGTAGAATCTCCACAATAGGCTGTGCTTTGTGAGGACTGGCCACAAACACCTGAAACATGAGAAACAAATACCTAGGACAAGGAATGCACATCAGGGAAAACACGGATCCCACCTGTGTCTCATTTGTTACATGTGTTAGTAAAATACAGAAAGCCCCAGATTATACTTCCTTATTGAGGAAAATGAGTCATTCCCCATTCATATCCATTTTCTACAGAGAATATACAAATATATTCAATATATTTAAATTATATATGTAATCATATATTTAAAATTACCATATAACTAAATATGTGATTATAAAATTAAATAAATACATATAATTCTATATAATGAAATAGATAATATATAAATATAAAACCATATATATATAAATATTCAATATATATAATATATTGAATATACTTAATATATTCATCTGGCTCAAAATTCAAAAAGGACAAATGTGAAAAGTCCCCCTCTCACCTCCTCTCCCTGGAGGTCACCAATGTTATTATTTTCTTATGTATGTGGAGCTTTAAAATTTATAACTGCCTAGGTCCCACCTCCCAGAGACTCCAGTTCAGTAGATCTAGAGGGGAGTTCTGTCTCTCTGTATTTTTATAAAGTTCCACAAAGATTCTTATGTGTACTCCTAGTTGAAACCATGATCCTGGGCTAATAACTCAGCTGTACTATAAAAGACAGTGACAACTGTAATAACAGGACACAATAACTCAAAACTATAATGCTGGGACTTCCCTGGTGGTCCAGTGGTTAAGACTCTGTGCTTTCACTGCAGGGGGCGTGGGTTCCATCCCTGGTTGGGGAACTAAGATCCCACATGCTGTGAGGTGTGGCCAAAAAAAAAAAAAGAAAGAAAGAAAGAAAAAACCAAGCATATTAAAAAAAAGAAAAACTATAATGCTGACTGGTACAGTATTTTGCAAAGGACACACTTCCTAGTTAGATGCTATATATATAATGACATGACCAGAATATCCATAAAACTGTTGACTGCTATATAGCTCTCTGGTTTCATGTTCTGGGCTCCCCACTCCTCAGAAGGGCTGAGTGCTTCACCACCAGCCCCTCTGCACACTGCCCCCTCTGCACACCGCCTCCTCTTCCTGAACCTCCAACAGTGCACAACTCTACTCCGAACACACTGTGGCCAGTGATCGGTTATGGAGACAGTGGGAGCTACAAGGTTGAACCCTCAAGGTTCCTCCAATCCAGCAAGCATGAGGAAGGAAAAACTACACCAGGATGTAAAGGACCTATGAGAGGGAAATGAAAAGCTGTGGAGGTTCAAAGGAGGTGGAGATAACATTAGATTTCTGAGTTTGGAATAGGAAGGGCTCATGGTGTAGGTGAAATGAGAGTTCATGAATCAGATTTTCTCTTTTTTTTTAATATCAGTTTGGTAGTTTGTGCATTTCTAGGGATTTGTCCATTTCATCTAGGTTATCTAATTTATTGATGTACAGTTATTTGTAGTATTCTCTTATAATCTTTTTTATTTCTACAAGGAGGTTGAATCAGTAACCAAAAACCTCTCAACAAAAGCCCAGAACCAGATGATTTCACTGGTAAATTCTACAAACTTTTAAAGAAAAATTAACACCAATCCATTTCAAGTTCATCCAAAAAATAAAAGACAAGGGAATACTTCCTAACTCATTCTATGAAGTCAGCATTACCCTGATACCAAAGCCAGACAAAGCTATCACAAGAAAACTACAGATCACTGTCCTTTATGAATAAAGATGCAAAAATCCTCAACAAAATACAAGCAAACGAAGTCCAGAATAATATTAAAAGGATTACCTGCCATGACTAAATGGGACTTACTCCAGAAATACAAGCATGGCTCAACATAATAAAATCAATCGATGTAATACACCACATGTACTAGACTGAACTGCATCCTCTAAAAAGATGAATGTTCAAGTCCTAACCCTTGGTACCTGTGAACATGACCTTATTTGGAAATAGGATGTAATCAAATTAAGATCAGTTCATACTGAGTTAGCTTGGGCCTGAATCCAATTACTAGTATCTTTAGAGGAAGAGGGAATTTTGGACACAGAAACACACAGAGATACACAGAGGAAAATGCCATGTGAAGATGGACACAGAGATTGGAGTTACGCATCTATAAGGCAAGGAATGCCAAGGATTGCTGGCAACCACCAGAAGCTAGGAGAGAGGCACAGATTTTCCCTGAAAGCTCCAAGAGGAACGAACCCTGTTGACACCTTGATCTTGGACTTCTAGTTGCCAGAACTCTGAGACAGTGACTTTCTGTAGTTTTAGGACACTTAGTCTTTGGTACTTTGTTATAGCAGCTCTAGGAAACTAAGATGACATATTAGTACATTGAAAGAAAACCATATGATCATTTCAGAAAAAGTATTTGACAAAATCCAACACCTTTTCATAATAATAATAATAATAATAATAAACACTCAACATGGGACAACTAGATATCCACATGCAAAAAAATAAAGTTGGACCCTTACCTTGCACCATAAACAAAAATTAACTCAAAATTGATCAAAAAACTAAATATAAGAGCTAATAGGGCTTCCCTGGTGGCGCAGTGGTTGAGAGTCCACCTGCCGATGCAGGGAACACGGGTTCGTGCCCTGGTCCGGGAAGACCCCATGTGCCGCGGAGCGGCTGGGCCCGTGAGCCATGGCCGCTGAGCCTGCACATCTGGAGCCTGTGCTCTGCAACGGGAGAGGCCACAACAGTGAGAGGCCTGCGTACTGCAAAAAAAAAAAAAAAAGAGCTAATAAAACTTTTAGAGGAAAATATAGGGGTACATCCTCATGACCTTCTATTTGGCAATGGTTTCTTAGCTACAACATCAAAAGCATGAGCAACAACAAAAAAAATGGATAAACTGAACTTCATCAAAATTTAAAAATTGTGTGTATCACAGGACACTATCAAGAGCGTGAAAAGACAATATACAGAATGTAAGAAAATATTTGCAAATCATATATATGATCAGCATCTAGTATCCAGAATATATAAAGAACTCATACAACACAACAACAAAAAGACAAACAACCTTTTTTAAAAAGGGGCAAAGGGGGACTTCCTTGGTGGTCCAGTGGGTAAGTCTCCGCGCTCCCAATGCAGGGGGCCTGGGTTCGATCCCTGGTTGGGGAACTAGATCCCGCATGCATGCTGCAACTAAGAGTTTGCATGCCACAACTAAGAAGTTCACAGGCTGCAACTAAAGATCCTGCATGCCACAACGAAGATCCCGTGTGCTGCAACTAAGACCTGGCACAGCCAAAACAAACAAATAAATATTAAAAAATAAAATAAAAAGGGGCAAAGGACCTGACATTTCTCCAAAGAAGATATACAAATGGCTAATAAGCATGTGAAAAAATCCTCAACATCATTAGATCATTAGGGAAACACAAATCAAAACCACAATGAGACTAGGCCAGCTACAATTAAAAAAAAAAACAAAAACTAACAATAACAAGTGAGGAATGGAGAAATTGGAACCCTGTACACTGCTGGTGGGAATGTAAAATGGAGCAGCCGCTATGGAAAACAGTTTGGTAGTACCTCAGTAAGTTACACACTGGATTATCATAAGACTGAGCAATTCTGTTCCTAGGTATATACCAAAAGAATTGAAAACATTTGTTCAAACAAAAACTTGTACATGAATATTCATAGCAGCACTATTCACAATAGCCAGAAGTCCATCAGCTGATGAATGGATAAGCAAATTGTGATATATCCTTAAAATGGAATATTATTCAGCCATAAAAATGAATGAGGTACTACTGATCATGCTACAACATGGATGAACTTTAAAAACATTATGCTAATAGAAGAAACTGGACACAAAAGGCCACACATTATATCATTTCATTTATATCACATATCCAGAACAGGTGAATCCATAAAGACTGAAAGCAGGTTAGTGATTGCCAGGGGCTGTGGGTAAGAGAAAACGAGGGGTAGTTGCTGAATGGGTATAGGGTTTCCTTTTGGGGGGATGAAAATGTTCTGGAACTAGAGAGTAGTAACAGTTGTATAACACTGTAAATACAAAATGCCACTGAACTGTACACTTTAAAATGGTCAAAATGGTGAATTTTTATGTTATATGAACTTTACTACCATAAATTAAAATTGTTACTTATTAAAAAAAAGTACCCCAGGCTCGTTTACATTGTTACACAAAATGCCTGATGTTTACAGAACACCTAATATGTTAGGAAATCACATACTGGAGCCAAACGTGTGGCTCCTCTGGCTACCATTAGTTTACAAGTGAGCTGCTGGGAAGTTTTAGCTAGGAACTGTCTGGCATTTGTGGTAACGACAGCAATAACTCATAACAGTCTTTATTCCCAAAAAAATTTTTTAGAAGATTAAATATATAGAACAAACTAAGCTTCTCTGTTTGAATCCAAAATAAATGTGAAACATAGTGGAATTTGCAGACAAGGCATCACTGGATCAACTCTACTGAATCCATACACTGTACAACAGACCTAAAAAAATGTTCAATTTGTTTTCAAGTTTAAATTTTTTCCTTATTTTTATTTTTTTATGGCTTCTGAACTCTGCTGCCTCTAAAGGTAGTTGCTGATTAGAGGTGACTAATGCTCTAATGTACAATTCCTTTGGGGCATCCGGGACACTGAAATCAAAGCTTGAGATGAACCTTTCATGAGGACAACCATTCTTGTTCTGTATACTTTTTCAGGTGAATTGTCAAGCTGGCCTTTGGATTTTGGAATAAGCTAGGGTGGAGCTTCTTGTTTTCATGGAAATGGCTATTGTGGCCAACTGCTAGGATCTGAGCAACAGAGCAGTACACTCAGACCCATTTTCGGCAATGGCCATGCCTGAGTTCCAGCAGCTCTGAGAGGTGAGCCAAAAGGCACTGGCCATCCCCACCCTCTAGGTGCGAAAGACAGTGGCAACAGCGTCCTTTGCTATTAAGGATGTTAACAGGGAAAGGAAAGAAAGATCAGCTCATAGCTGATCCCTAAATTCACGTTGGCCATATCTCTGGAAGAGGCAGGATCACAGAGACAAAGGTCTCCTGAACCTAGTATCTTAGAATTAGACTTTTGATTTTAATTTAACATTTTGCAAGTGAGGAAGCAGATCCAGATGGATTTGCCCAAAGTCACTGGTGGCAACCGCGCCACAACAAAGACCCAGGTCTCTTGACTTCCATGACTTCCATTTAGTCCTTTCCCATCATACCATCCTGTTCGCCAATAGCAGAGAAAACATGAAATGGCAACTCATTCAAGTCCTTGAACTTTTCAAGCAAGCTAATGAAAATTGGCCACTAATAATCTGGCAAAGACATTTTTAGTCATGTGTTCCACATTTTCTGTACTTTAGGAAAGGTACCTGGGGAAAAAGACTATTAATAAAGAACTGTGAGAAAACTCTAGGACTCAGCTGTTACTTTTTCTAAATAACAAAATATTTTTGGCAAGTAAACAATTCAGTTTGCCCTTCAGTGCAACGAACATAGTTAGGGTCCAGAGTAAGTCCAGTTTATACACATACAAGTAAACAAGTGGTCAACTATTTTTAAATGCACCTATTCTGTCCAATAATGAGATGATCCAAATTCTGATCTCAGAGGATGGAAGTAGGTTATTTCTATTTTGCCACCCACTGAATACTTCCATAATACTGCATTTTGGAACCAAGTTATATGAAGCATGTTCTCATCTAGGATGATATATTAAAATTCTGTGGGAGCTGGAAAGATAAGACACACAGCCTTCTATAATTTCCTCAGTCAAAAGGCAAGGGTCTTAAGAGGGCCTATCATTTTATACTCTGCAGGCATTTTCCTGTCCTACAAGAGCCTATTTTTGTCTCATCCAATTTGTGTTTATTCTTTATTAAATAATTCTAACACAGAGAAGAGCACAGCAATAACATATGAGATTTCAAGTTCCCACCATAGAGCTCTATCATTTTTGCCAAACTTGCCTTCAGAATTTTAATAAAATAAAACATTACAGATATAATTAAAGGCTATTAGACATTTCTTCATGATATCATTCTCTTTCCTACTCCTCCCGTGAAGTGACTGCTATCCTGAATTTGGTATTTATCATTCCCATGCAGGTTTTTAGACTATAACTGCATATGTCTGAATCCATACATAGCGTTGTTTTGCATGTTTTTAAACTTTAAATAAATAACATCCTTTTAACATTTGCTTATCCCACTCAGTGTTTCTGATACTTATCTACACTGATCCATATAACTCTATTAAGTTTAACCCATTACTATATGCTATTGTATGAATACAGCACAATTTATTTTCCCAGTCTCCTGTAGATACCCAATTTTTCCCATTTTACAACATGCGAAACAATGTTGCAATAAACATTTTGGTACAGGATTCCTTATGCATGTGAGCAAGATTGTCCCTAGGAAATTGCCAGAAAATGAGATTTCAGGACTGAAGAGTATGGACACTTTCAGTACTTTATTTTGCTAAATTGCTCTCCCAAGTGCTTGTACCAATTTACAGTGTATGACCTACTGCCCTCCAACCTTACCAAAATTTGATGTTGTCAGACTTAAACATTTTTGTCAGTATGAAAAATGTAAAGTGATATCTCTTTGATATTTTAATGGCCATTTCCACAATTACTACTAAGATGAGCATCTTCACCTATTTGTTGACCAATCAGGTTTCCTCATCTGTAAATTACCAACTTGTATGCTTTGCCTATTTTTCTATTGAATTGTTTGTCTTTTTCTAAATGATATGTCAGTTACATGTGTCACATTCTGTCCTGTTTTTCACTTTGTTTATGATGTCTTTTCAAAAAGAAGTTAAATTTTAATGTAGTCAAACTTATTTTCTATTATGTTTTGTGATTTTTAATTCTTTTTAAAAATTCTTCCTTCCCCAACATCATAAAAAGTCTCCTATTTTCTCTTTTAAAAGTTAAAAAATTTTGCTTGTCAAGTGTAGATCTTTACCAGAATTTATTTCTGAATATAGTGGAGAGTAGGGTTTTCTATATGAATAATCTATTACCCTAGAACCATTTATTAACAGTAACCCTTTCTTCACTGATTTACAATCCCTCCACTATGAAATATCAAATTTCATATTTGCACAGGCTTATTTCTAGGCTTTTTACTCTGTTTTGTTGTTCTATTTATCTATCTCTATGCCAGTACAATATTGTCTCCATTTACTATAAATCCATAATAAGTCTTAATATATGGTAGGATGGATTTCCCTACCTTGTTTTCCTTGAAAATTGCCATAGATAATCCCAGGCCATCGTTCTACCTTACAAATTTTAGAGTCAGCTTGTCAAGTTCCAGGAAAAGTTCTGCTGGGATTTTGATTGTAATTAAATGGAATTCATAAATTAATTTGGAATTTGAACTGCTCTAGTGGTCTTTTGGACAATAAAGATGTGGTGGCTGAAAGATGGACTAAAATTGTTTTTTACCTCTCAAAGCAACAATTACATACCTTATAAACTGCCATGTCTCCCATTTATAGACTTATAAATTCAATCACTGAATATACATTATAAAGGCCAAAAAAAAAAAAAAAAGCCTGGAACTCTCTGAATCCTTAATTCTACTCTAGATACCTATCCTAAGAAAATAATCCTAAATATGGAAAAAATTAGCTGAATACATAAAATGCTCATTGTAGCTACAAATTGAAAATAACCTAAATATAAACGACACAGGAATATTTAAGTAAACTAGAGTAAGTATACCCAATGAAAAACTATAATGCCAATAAAACTACTGGCTCTTTTTAAACACTATATATAACAACAGTGAATTAATGTTCACTTACGGTATAGCATTGAGTGATAAAATTAGTGTATCAATTGTGTGTACAATGTAAATACAGCTGCAGAAAAAACCTTCAAATATGTGCACAGGAAAATAAAATTTACTAAAATCTTTAAAATAGTTAAGTCAGGGGTATGGGATTATAGATTAGATTTCTTCCACCTACCCTACTTTAAACAAATCTATTGTTTAAAGTTTCTAGGAGATGATTTTATTACTCTTACATCAAAGAAAAGATATTAGAAAGAAAAAGCAGGTGTTATATGGACTACTTTTCTTTCAAAACGAATTAAAATATTTCTAAGCAAGTAACAAAGCAAGTAGTACTCAGTGTTTCTTTAGGTTTCACTTAAAGTTCAAAGAAACACTTCAGGCAGAAGCAAAGCATTCAAATTCTGACACAGGTTTTCGGCTTCAACTCAATCACTGATTATTTTAGTAACTTTTGGGAAACAGTATTCCCCTATTTTCTCAGCGAAAAAAATGAAAATATGTCGAGATATGGATTAGTTAGCAAATCTTTTAGAAACAAATGGGCATTCATTAAAATAACTCTAAAATTTCACCTAAGTCATGCAAAACAGAAAGACTGCCTATTTAATTTTCTCTCAAGTATAAAGGAGGGTACACAGTAGGGAGTTTGCCATTTGCGACTGGAAAACAAATGCCCACATTATTTCTGCAGCTTGCACTTTACCTTAAAGACATGAAAGGCTTCAAACTGGATGTTGGGACTTTTATCCCGGAGGAGGTTCATCATCAGTTTGAGGTTCTCTGGCTTGCTGATGTACTTTGTCATGATGGCAAAGTTGTGCCGGTCCAGGATCAGTTCACCTAGCAGCTACAAAAAACACAGAATCAAATTAGAATCTGTCCGAGAGTCATCTTATTCAAAATATATCCCACTTCTTCACACCGGAAAACAAAATATAAATGTGAGTTATGAATGTTGATATGAAAAAAATTCAGAGTCCTTAAGTACATCTTAAAGCATAGGCATGGAAGCTGTTGTTATTATTAAGTTATTTTTAAATTTTTCATACAGTTTTGCTAAAGTCAGTGCTTAATGCATTTCTGAATCTTTTTTTTTAAGCCAGTCATTGCTACTGCTTAAAAAAGCTTTCTCTGCTGCCCTCATCAAGAGCTAGCCAGAAATAAATTTATTATTTTCATCCCTTACTTTAATGTGCTTCCCAGTAATGTACTGCTCCTTAGGCGTTGAGGTAGGATAAGAATAAAAAAATTGACTTAACAATTATACCTTCCTTATCTGAATAAATATACTCTAGTAGCTTGCTGGAAAAACAGGTTATATTAAGTGACTCTTACCTTCTCCCTAAATTTTATTACAAAACCTGATATAGAGCCAGAAAAAAACTCTGACCCTGAATTCATATGAAATTTAATATGTGCAGCAAGTTTTTATAAAAAAGTAAAGCAAAACATTTTCTGGTGACAAATTATTAACTCCTAAAATGCGGCATTACTCCATGTTATGAACTGGATGTTTATGTCCCTCTAAATCTATATGTTGAAATCCTAATCCCCAATGCGATGGTATTAGGAGGTGGGGCCTTTGGAAGGGGACTAGGACATGAGGGTGGAGCCATCATGAGTGGGTTTGGTGCTCTTAAAAAAGAGATCCCGGAATGCTGCTGGCACCTTGATCTCAGACTTGCCAGCACCCGGAACTGTGAGAAATAAATGTTTGTTGTTTAAGCCACCCAGTCTATGGTATTTTTGTTATAGCAGCCCAAACAGGCTAATACACTTCAAAACAAAATAAAAATACCAAGAGTGAGAATAGTTGAAGACCCCCTAGCAGCATATGGCTGAACTTTTATTCTCACTGTAGTGGTAGCAATTCCTAAAGCTTCAGCAACCAGGTGGGTGAAATGTACCCTTAACATAATTTTATATATGATATACTTAATGATGACCAGTGTTGGATGTTAGATGGTCACCAGTTAGTCTCAAACATATGCAATAGCAATTGTGTAAATTTGTAGTCTTCATCTTTCTTAATCTCTCCTCAGCATCTAAAGCTAACTGGATACTCTCCTGGAAACTTTCTTTGTTCCTGGTTTCAAGGCCACCGCTTTCTTCTCTTTTCTTACCGCTTGAAGCGAGTTCCTATGCTGCCTGTTACTGATTCCCCTTCCCTTTAGGCTCTATACATGCAGGGATTTTCCAAGCTGTAGTTTACCTCTTTAACTCCCAACAATCTCATCTATGCCCGTGGCTTCAACTATGACATCCAGGAAGATGTCTCCCAAATCTATTATACATCTCTGTTTTAATTTCCTTCCTAAACTCTATACCCACATTTTTAACTCCCTGACCCCCACCCCAAGCCCTGGTTGAACACTTAGCTGGCCTATCACACTCAACATCTCTACAACCAATTCCCTTTCTTCTCCTTGTTAATGACATCATGATCTGCTAGTCCCCTGGGGAAGAGAGTTGAAATCTTTCTCAGCTCTTTTCCTTCCTTTACTCCTCATACCAAATCTATATCTAAGATCTGCCAATCTTCTGTTTTTAAATGTCTTGAACATCCTTCGTTCCATTTTTACTCACTCAGACCCTCCTACCTTCCATCTGGACTACTGCAACAGCACACACAATGGTCTCTTTTTCAGTCTTCACCCAATCCAACCCATTCTGCACATTATGTCAAATGAATCTTCCTGATGATCAGCCTTATTCATGTTACTAATGCCACTTATAACATGAATGAATAAACAAACAAGTATCTAGATTCCTTTGAACTGGGGATAAAAATTGAAGTCCTTAGTCTGGCATTCAAAACCCACTGTGACTGGAGTCATTTCTGCTGCATCCTTTCCTCTGCCCCCTCACTTATTCTTTCTCATTCTTCTGCTTCTGTGGCTTCACTACCCTTGCTCCAAATTTTTCCCAGCTTTACTGAGGTATAATTGACAAAACTGTGTACATTTAAATTGTACGTCATGAAGATTTCATATGTGTATACATTGTGAAATATTTACCACATGCAATTTAATTAACACATCTATAGCCTCACGTAGTTACCCTTTTCCTTTTTGGGGTGAGAATGCTTAAGATCTACTCTCAGCAAGTTTCAAGTATACAATACAGTATTATTAACTATAGTCACCATGCTGTATGTTAGATCTTCAGAATTTATTCATCTTATAACTGAAAGCTTGTACCTTTTGACCAGCATCTCCCATCCCCCTGCCCCCCACCCATAACCACCGTTCTACCTTCTATTTCTATAGTTCAACTCTTCTCCTCAGCTGAATTTCCTCTCTTGCCTCTGTGCTCTTTGTTTTTTCCTAGCTGTACTCACTTTGCCTTACAGTGCAGAGTTACTCATGAGCTTATTTAGAATATAAGCTCCATAAGGGCATGTGTCAATTCCTACTAGTGTTTGTATCCCTTATAACCTAACTGTGTGAGGTGTATGGATATCGTTGGGGAAATAAAGTACAAGCAACACAGAATCCTCTCTACAAAGTGTAGAAAAGAAAGAAAGCAGTTTTATTATAGAATATGCGTATTCAGAGCACAACACTGCAGGTAATCTACAAAAAAGGCATTACGAAGACATAAAATTCTATCTTATTTATACAACCAAGCAGCTACAATCCAGTACATATATATACTCTCAAGATGAAAGATAACTGGTCCCCTATAAGAGGACCAGACAGTGCCATTTGCTGTGCACCCTTTCATAGTTCACCCTGAATTCACCTGGCCATTGAAGAAGCCATTTGTTTTACCTCATTGCTTTTATCCAACTAATGTAGAGAATAATAAAACTTCTCTTATCTCTCTGACAAGCAAATGGTTACAGCTTGGAGAGGAGCATCAAGGTTAAACTTTCCTGTGATAGAGAGGAAGGAGAGTTATCTTCCTAGATGTTTACACTGCAGGGGGATGGCTCCCGGATTCTCAAAAAAAAAAAAAAACCAAAAAACATTCTGGGTTGTAAAGCTGACAAGAAGCTTCTAAAGATATATATGTGTGTGTGTATATATATATATATATATATATATATACACACACACATATATATCT
The DNA here is from genome assembly GCF_964374135.1 of Grampus griseus. Taxonomy (NCBI): domain Eukaryota; kingdom Metazoa; phylum Chordata; class Mammalia; order Artiodactyla; family Delphinidae; genus Grampus; species Grampus griseus. The sequence continues at coordinate 61,977,236 of NC_139012.1, forward strand.
TTATATATATACACACATATGTGTATATATGTAGCTTCTATGTAAATATAGATTCTATGTAGATATATATTTATTTAAAATATAACATATTTTATATGTTATAATAAAATATAATTATAATATAACTCTGGTGGTCCAGTGGTTAAGACTCCATGCTTTCACTGCAGAGGGCATGGGTTCAATCCCTGGTTGGGGAACTAAGATCCCGCATGCTGTGTGGCGTGGCCAAAAATACATATAAAGCATACACACATACACATATCAAAAGGTCTTATAGCAACAGAGCAATTTCATTTAAAAAATTTAAAATTTGTATACATACACACATTCAATAAATATTTGTTGAAGTGACATTTATGAGTTAAGTTCAGATTAAGTCACTTCAATTCTTATTACATGGGGATGCCTATATATAAATTCTACCCAATCTATCCTCTGTTTATATAATTTCACTACTTTTTGGAAACAATCAATTATGTTAAATCATTTGGCCAAAAACACTGAATCTTTTAGCCATTAAATATTAATCTATTAATTAATACTGACAGTGAAAAATGCTGCATTTCATAGTAATACAAAGCATTATACAGCAATACTATACTAAGTAAAAGGAAAAAAATTCATATTTTTTACTTCTTTAACTTTCATGTTATAGGCTTCATAGTATACAGTGAAACCACGCACAATAATGAGTTTTTAAAAAACTCTGTGTTTTAATGATATTGACCAGAGCTCTCCCCAAATCCAGAATTCCACCAAGCTTCTTTCGAATTATAATCTTTCTAGTGATTAAATACCAGGCCTCTGAAGAAGATAAGAAATAAATTCCTAAGCTATGTCATATAGTGAAAGGAATTTCTCTGTTAATTATTTTTTATTGACACCAGGAACCTAAGCACCCCAAGATAGTTCAGAAAAATTTAGAATTTGATTAACAAAAGGCAGGAGGTAGCAACTACTTTGGAATCAGAAAATAGCCTAGTAAATACACTGTTACAATAATCTAACCTCTCTTGTTTTCTAAAATTATGAAACATCTATGTGCAAAATATTACAGAATCCAGAGATATAACCATAGTAAAATCAAAATAGAAGATACTGCTACCACAGATCTAATTACCCAAAGGAAAACCCAACAGCACACAGTGGAGCTCTGCAGACAATGTTCTGATGAAGAAAAGAGCAAACAATACTTAAGGAGCTCTTTCCTTGAATAGACTGATACAAGACCATCTTAGCAATATCTCTGCCTAAATCCAACATTCAAAAAAGGCCAACTCTTCAGTAACGATTTTAGCAATTTTTACATTCTTGATATACTTTATCTACCTTTTACTAGTGCTTTTCACTGTCTAACCAGTGCTTGGTTTTATCACATTGTAAATCAAATATTTGTGAGACAGTCAACTGTAAAGGATTTTAAGTGGGAATAGCAGCTCATGTAGTATGTGTGGGTGCATTAATAAAGAAAGAGGCCTTATGAGTGGGCTGAGGCATCTGTAAATAAGTAGAAAACAATCAGCTTGAAAAGGGAGAGTTTAAAGGAGACTTTCTATACCACATGCGGTACAAAGTCAGATGCTCTTTGCCATGTCACTGGAATAGCGCTGAGGTCTTCAGCTGGAGAACTATGTGAAAAGAGGAAGAGAGGCTGGATGGTGGAGAGCCAGGTGGCAGCAGACAGAGGTGAGAAATGAGTCTTTCTTGCTCCCCTTTGCTACCCGCTAAATTTGTATTACATGTTGTACTAATCATACATCTACTGGGTTAACAGGCTTCGATTTTTAAATGCAAATGCATCCTGGTAGGAAAAAGTCTAACTCAGACCCTAGTCCCAATTATTTATTTAGAATAGATCGGTGCCTTCAGTCCAGAGACTGAACTCTGGGGACAGTGACGAGGAATATTTATTAATGAAATTTATTTCAATTTTCTTTAGCAAATATATGCAGGTCTTACCATGTGGTAGGTTCTGCTCTAACCATTTAACAAATATTAACAAGGGAACAGGACAAGGTGGGGTTGAAGGCATCCTGAGAAGAGAATGAGGGCAATGGGCACATGGATAGGAGGGGATGACAGGACAGCAGGAAAGAAAAGCAGGAAGAAGGCCAAGAAGGGAAATGTCTGGGTAAAAAACTGTAAACTTTATAACTTTGCCTAAGGCCCTAGAGACAGTCGATCACAGAAAAATTTGTCACAAGTTCTTATCACTGTGGAAAATGGTACAAGGATAAATTCTAAAGTCCATGACCCTCAGTTTTCTTGATCCCAGTTTGGTTCAGTCACCTTAGTTCATATCAACCCCTCTACTTTGGCCCAGTATCTGACAGGTTCCACTGAAAATAGGAAGGACTTGGAAAATTTATGAGCAGTTAGCTATATATTGGCCCTTCAGAGCATCGTCACCTCTGTTTACTGTTCCAATTTCCACTCCCCGCCAGGATGACTACCTCTGTAACACAGACAAGCTTTCCTGGTTTGACTGTTCTTGTGTCTATTCTTTAAGTACACGGCTGTCCCAACAGGATGTATCCTTATCTTCAACTGCTTTTAAGAAGCTTTCTGGACATGGGAGAGCACAGCATTGATGTCTCTGCCTTTGCCTGGAGCTCCATCTCATTAATTCAAGCTCCAGCACAGACAGCAGCACACCCATGATACTTTTCTTCTATGTGGATTACTCTGTATGGGTTTCTGCACAAGGAGAAACTCAATCAAGAGTGCTGAATGACTGGCTGAAAATAGTACACTGACCTCTCCATCAACAGGTAAAGCTGGAGCAGCAAGGGCACAAGTACAGGGGAGAGTGGTCAAGGCTGACACATAATCATGGGGAAAGTGAATTCACAAATATGTGGTACAAAATAGATTTAATTTATTGCTTTAGCTTAAAACTATCAAATATTTAGAAACAAATGCATTGTTCTACAATGTCATCATTCCAACATTTAAAAAATAATACTATATTTTTATAATTAATATATAAAATAATATGAATATATAATAATATAAAATAATATTTAGTAAGCTCAAGCATCATACAAATTGCTTGACTAAAAACGGCCAATTATTATCTGCCAAAAACATTCTTTTGGATATCTGAGTAGGATCTGAAGGGCAGAGATGCAGCTCTAGCCAATGTCCTACTCCCTCAGGAGCTGTCCCACCTCCTCTTGACCAAATGGCTACTTCCAGGCACCTTTTCACTGAGGGAGGGAAGGCCACTCACAGATGGATGTGGCCCAATTCTGCTGGGTCCCTGTCTGATGAGGGAGAGAGGCATTTCAACAGGCATTTCATAGGAGATAGAATCTCAAATCAGAAATGCCGTTTGGTTACATACAAATAAAAACATACCCCTCATCCTGTATTTATTCTGTACTTATTACTTATATTGTTACTTCCAAAAAGTATTTGAAGCAGGGCACTTACCTCGTTTTGCTACAAAGTACAGTCATAACGTTGAATGTACTTCTCAAGTTACAAAAAAATAGAATAATTTTTCTCTATTTATTTGTCCACTATTAAACCTTAGTCATCTACTAACAAGAATATCAACTTCTGGAGACTCTAACTTAAAGAAATTTGATATTACCTTTAAAGATTGTCTCTTAGTCACATAATTCTCAGACTGGAGCAATTTCTCATAGTCTCCAAAAATCTAATGAAAAGAAAAGAAATATTAGAGTGTAAACCCAGCAGTGATTTCTCTGCATTAAGTTTGCTACTTCTCTTTGTTTTATTTTAGTTCTGTAAATTAGAAATTGAGTAGAAAATGAAGTAATTGAGTCCTCCCAATAAATCATTTTGAATAAAACATCTGTTAACTCATCTAATGAGCTACAGGATAACTCATTTTATGACATTTTAAAGACATTTTAAAGAAATCTGTTTATGTAGTCTTGCTGATAGCTATTAGTCTGTGAATAATTTGAGAAAAGATTAAATACACTTAGCAACTCATAAAGAATCAAACTGTCAAATTCATAGCATGAACGGGTAGAGGAATAGGGCTACTTCTGCCACATAATGGCCATGTTAATGCCAAGTGGCCTCTCTGGGGCACTTCCACTCTCCCCAGAAGCTAGGGGACGCTGGTGATTGGGGTCCGTTTCCTAATGTGATTGGTCGTCAATCACTGCCCAGTCCCTTTGGTTGAACACAGAGTGCCAGCGGCTGGCAAAGCTCAGTGTCAACCTCCCATCACACATAGACACACTCGGAGACCACTCAGGTGGGAGGAGCAAGCCTGGCAGAGAACTGAAGGCAAGAGAGCTCAGGGGCTGAGGAGGGTCCTGGTCCTCAGAGGAGCAAGTGCCAGGTGTGTGTGCGTGTGCATGATGAGGGGAAGCTGTGCACACTGAGGATAATTCCTGATAGAGAATTAAGAAAGTGAAAAGTAAAAACAAAATCATGTAGCTCACATTAAAGTCACAGTAATTATACTCTTTTACATAAAGGACTTGTTTATTCTAATTGTCATGGAACACAAGGAGGATTTTTCACTAAATCTGTCACACGAATGTCGTGGTAAATTTTAATTGTAACTATAAAATGCAAATACACGCAGATAAGGTATTGTTGACTCCCCAAGCTACCAGTTTCATTATTTTAGGTCATATATCATGTTCTCCAGCTTCAGGTTTACTGCTAAAGAAATATGAAACTCAAGAAGTATGAAATGTTTAGGGAGTATGAGTTCTCAGAGCTAATGTTCAGGTCAGTGTAGCAGGCTCAGCATCTGTGAAACTACTAAATTACACATGAAGTGACTATAGATACAGAGACAAATTTAGGTAAATAAGAGTCAAAGAGAATGAGTTTATGGTCTCTCAGATTATTGCTTATTATCCTTGAATGCAAACTGCACAACACATTTATCTCACTCATCCTATAGAAAAGATTAGTAGTTAACACTACAGGTTTTGTCATAAACTATCTTTGCCCTCTTTATTTTCATTTATTATAAATGTAACATCTAATGAGACTTTAACATTCCATCCAGCATCTATAGTTACTGAACAACTAAACTATAATAACAATTCATTTCCTAACTTCAAAAATACGTGATTTTCTTTTAATCTTGAAGCTTTTGGATATCTCTGGCAATAATCTTTTTCTCCCTTCATGTTTTACACTTTGATCAAAGTTCTCCAGTTGATCCCATGGGTATTCTCTTGATAATTTTAAGATATGAAAATCACTTTTGATTTCATGATTATATTGATAATTCTTAATCTCAAACCAAAGGAAGATCAGCAAACAACTTATGAATAAAAAATCCATAGTTTAATTTCTGTGACTTGGATGTATGAAGACATAGGATACTGATAGGGTATTTCATATCTTCCCAGAGTCATCTGTTTCCTTTTACATTTTTGTGTGGCTAACTAGAAAATTTTAATTTACATAGTGGGTTGCATTGTATTTCAATTGGACAGTACTGGTCTGAAGCAGCTAAACTAATACTGGAATAAACCTTATAAAGTTTTGCTTCTAGGTTTGTGCTACGTTTCACTTTAATTATGCTATTCCTATTGCTGATACACTTAGCAAAAGCAAAGCAGCTCTTGGATGGGTCTGTTCATTCAATATTCATTTAACACCACCAAATGTATGGCACTGAGTTAGGTATTAGGGATGTAAGTAATAATGATAAAAATTAATACATGGTACTATCCTAAAAACTTTAAATTTTGTCAAATTCCTACAGCAATCCTATGAAGCAGGTATTATTAATATCTTCATTTTTTGGTAAGTGCAGTAACTTGTCCGGGATCATACAATTATTAAGAGGTGGAGCAGGATCCTGAAGCAAAGCAAGTGGATACTAAAGTCTATACTGTATTCTGAAACACTGTGTTTGACAGATAAGGTTCCTGCCTCCCAGGGAGCTTAAGAACCAGTCAGGAAGATATAAAGACACACCATAATAATACAACGTGGAAAACGTGTGAGAGAGAAGGAGAGAGGGAGAAAGGGAGGGAGAGAGGGAGGGAGAGGGGGAGAGAAAGAGAAAGAGACAGAGAGAGAGAGAGAGAGAGAGAGAGAGAGAGAGTGTGTGTGTGTGTTTGGGGGTGGGGGGATTACAGAAAGCTTCCTAGAAGAGTCACATTATGCAACCAGGCAGGACTCTGAGGGGCCTTCCCAGGAACATACCCTCCTGAGTCCCCCACTTCTTGTTTGTAAAAAAGCTTCAGCCTCGGGGCTTCCCTGGTGGCGCAGTGGTTGAGAGTCCGCCTGCCGATGCAGGGGACACGGGTCCATGCCCCGGTCCGGGAGGATCCCACATGCCGTGGACCGGCTGGGCCCGTGAGCTATGGCCGCTGGGCCTGCGCGTCTGGAGCCTGTGCTCCGCAACGGGAGAGGCCACAACAGTGAGAGGCCCGCGTACCGCAAAAAAAAAAAAAAAAAAAAGCTTCAGCCTCCTAGGTCTTCCCCGAGTTTCAAAGAGCAAATTTAATCAGAGAAGTGAGAAAATGCAGAAACAAAGGAAAACAGCCAAGCAAGACAAAATAATAATAGTTTAGCCATAAAACAAAGTCAAGGATCTTTTGTTCCTCCTCAAGGTCTATAGATAATATCCTGAGCCATATCCTTGAGTTGTTTTGCAAATACTGAAACCCTCACCAGGTGGAAGAAGTTAACTGCATACTGTCCACAGGCATGTAGACCTCATACTGGTTGGAACCAAAAGGTTGATGATGTTAACCCCTGAAATACCACCCTGTCACCTTACCACCAACCAGTCAGAAGACTGTCCATGAGCCAATGAGGCACCCTGCAACCCTCACCCCTTCCCTGAAAACCATTTGGGATTGGGGTCTTTTGAGCATTAGCCGCCCCACATTCCTTGCTCGGCCTTGCAATAAATGTTGAATTTTCCTTCATCACAACCCGGTGTCAGTAGACTGGCTTTGCTGCATGTCGGGTGAGTTTGGTTCAGTAACAATTATAGCTAATTATCAAAAGGTTGAGATGGATTCACCCTTAGAGAAGGGAGTTGGAAGACATATATGTATTTTGGTATTTCTACTAGTAAGTAAAACTAGTTATCAAACCAAGTAAAATATTTATATTAGTAAGATGGGGTGCTCTTCCATTTGGAGTTTCCTACTGCCTCTTAAGGGCAACATGGATGCTCTTAAGTCAAGATCAAAGTGAGCAGGTACTAGTTGTTTCCTGGAGCTCCAGAGCACAACAGGAAGAGATGTGAAAAACAAGAAAGCCCTGATCTCCTGCCATCCTCTATTTTCCATAGTTTCTTGATGACCTGACTTCTAGGTAATAAACCAATCGGGTGTATGGTTGGTTTCAACTGTGTATCATAAATAGGAGTAAGTGCTAACAGATCTAAGAAGGAGAGAGAGAGAGGAAGAGAGAATGAGGTAAATACTTAAAAATGACTTCTACTTACAGTGTCATAATTTTGTTCTAAGAAGTCTGCTACCAGCACTTTATGTCTGGTCAGTAAATCCTAGAAAAAGAAAAGTCAAGTGAAACAAAATTATTATAGGTAACAAATTTTATAAATCTTTTTCTTCTAAGATTTTCCAAGTCCATTAATTTGAAACATAAAAGTTTCAGAATATTTTCATTTACATCATTAAATTACTTCCATTCTTAGTTTAAGATGTGAAATACAATTTGTTTCATGCTAAAAACAGCAGAGTGCTTTAAATTCATACCATAGAAATAATTCAACTAGTGAAACAAATGTCACCTAACAGACAAGTGTACAGTATATTTCTTCAAGCCATAACTCTACATTGTGAAAATGATATAATAAATATTCAAATAAAGTCTATGACTATCTTTTTAAAATGTCATTAATAACCATTTATTAAAAAAAGAACTCTGAATGTACTAAAACCATATCTCACAAGTTAACAGATTTTCAATGATTAATCTTTAATTTTTCTTAACCACTTTTGAAACGTAAGTGCCTAGGATGCTGGGAAGCACAAGAATGACATTTAACAGGGCCATCTCAGCATCATCCTGCTCTTGGGTTAATGGGCTGGGAAGTGTTGTTCAGTTACTAAGTAGCACAATGCACCCTTTCAAAGTTGAAGACAAGTAGCCTGATCTAACTACAGACATAACTCTCGGAAAATTGAACAAAAGCATAAAGGAATGTTTCACTGAAAATTCACACCTAAATTATATCCTTAATTCACCTTAATGTTGGAAGAAAACAAGCGTCAGCTAATCCATTTAACATGCTTAAGGGCTAAATACCCTGTCTAGGTACTATGCAGAATTTAATTAAAAACCTAACAAGAATTTTCAAGTTTTCAAAAATAAATTCTTATACTTTAATACATATTTAATTAAAGCTTCTTAAAAGCATATACAAGATACACAACATAACCTCACAGAGAAAAAGAAGGCAGCAGCAATGGTAAAACTCACTTATTTCTATTTCAATAAAAAGTTAAATATTTAAAGCACTTTGCACTACAATTTTCTTTTTTTTCAGTTTTATTTTTATTTTTTAAAATTTTTATTGCAGTATAATTGATTTACAATGTTGTGTTAGTCTCTGCTGTACAACAAAGCGAATCAGTTATACATATACATATATCCACTCTTTTTTAGATTCTTTTCCCATATAGGTCATTACAGATTATTTGAATAGAGTTCCCTGTGCTATACAGTAGGTCCTCATTAGTTTGCACTACAATTTTCAAGTTCAAAAATAATGAGACTGGCTATTAATTTCATTTCATATTACCTTTCATCACAACTTGATTGACCATTGGGCCTATCAGTGGAGAAATGTACTTTTTTCCTCAGGGGAACATGTAATACTGTTCTGGAATCACAATTTTAAAATGGGAAAATCCTCTAAGGAATTCATTCCTGGTCCATCCCAGGTCAAAATTCAAACCAGTTCCTATGTCAGGGGACACCTCAGAGAGTAAGGTAGTTCCACAGCATCCTTTGGGGTCCCTAATCTTTTTCTAAGTGGATATTCGGGATGCCTAGTTTTCAGATACTCTCTTCCCCAATCTCCTGAGCAGTATCAGTGATTTTCTAAGCTGACCCAGGTTAGAAAGTTCTCTCCATGGGCTGCAGCAGACACTGTGGATGGCTGCACCCATGGGGTTCTGCATCTATTATGACAGTCATCAGCCTCAGGTATGAGGACCATGATCTCCCATGGCCTCAGGCCCTGCACATACCCTGATGGTGGCAACAGAAAGAGTACTTTGCAGATGAGTGCTGCTTGGAAAGGTTTTCCATTCACTATACATTAGTGTTACACCAAAGAAAGAGGAATAAGGAGGGGGTTCTGTTAGTAGCAGCTCCTTCAAATTCTAAGGGAAAAAAATAACTTTAAAATCCAATAATAGAAAATATAATATGGTAGGGTAGAATTCCTCCAGCACACGTGTATGATGGATACAGCCAATAAGTGATTCGTGCACATACACTCTTATACTTGAGTGTGTATACATTATATATACATAGATATACCCTCCAATTTATATACATAATAAATGTATGCACAAAACTGGAGGGATTATACAATATATATATACACACATATATAACATAATACATGTATATAAACATAATACATAGACAAATACAGATGTTGCATTATTATAGATCAAATAACTGAGTGGGAGAAAAATTGCTAAGATCCCACCCCAAAATGAAAAAGCAGAAAATTGCCAAGAAAAATAAAGTTCAAATTTTAAAGAATTCAAAGTTAAAAAAAAGTATTTGAAATAGTGTACTCTTTCATCCCACCTCCTAACAATTGTTTTGACAGGGCTAGGTTCTGCATAGTCTAAGTATAATGCTAAAAAAATGTTGATATTGACATTTTAGTGAATTCTTCACAGCTTGGGAGAACTCAGGGTGCAATGACAGAGGCAGACATGCAATGGCAGGGACACGATACATCAGCCAGCAGCAGCTGCATTTATTGAGTTTTTACTACGTGCTGGAGAGTGTGCCGAGCACCTTACATACGTTATTTCTAATCTTCACAACTCTGCAAAAACAGAGATTATTTTCCTCATCTCACAGATGAAGGACATATAGCAAGTCAGGTACAGAGAGAGATGGAATTCATACCACTTCTTATCATGTTGATTCTTAGAGGGAGAGGTGAAAGAGATTGTGGTTGTAAGGAATCTTTTTTGGGAAAGGACAATTTGTAGACAATACCATGACAAAAACATAAGCCAACAATGTGAAAACACCAATGACTAACTGGGCAGTAGTCATCTTGCAGTTCAAAACAAAAAAGGTTAAGCCTAAGAAGTTAAAAACAAAAGCCCAAACCAACCAGCCAACCAAGTAAACAAATCCCCTTGAAACCAGCTACTTAAAAAAAAGTGACTTATGGTCATTACATTATATTAACCAGAGCATTTTGGTAAAATATAGATAATAGGCATTTTCAATATCAGTAGCATACTAGGAAAGTTTTTAAGGTTATTTAGATTTTCAAGGACTTAAGTTCAACGGAAAATATGCTCATGTACAAATCACCATAGTTTATTTTTGTGATTCAATATTGTGCTGAAAATTAAACTGAGCTGAACATATGATGCAAGACACTATTATCAAGTATAGTTTATTCTATTAAATATTGAAAAATCTTTGGGGAAATTTTCAAAAATAAATGCTCAGTTGAATTTGATCTTCCCCCTCCATTGAGTTGTTCTATGTTTACAGTTATTTGTGAAGTCTTATTTAAGGATTTTTAAAAAAGGAACTAACTTGCTTCCATGACAGCAAAGAGTCATCAGATTTGAAAAGGAAAAAAATGGCACTACAGTAGCTACTAATAGAGAACATCTCCTCAGTTGTTTAGGAACAGATATTTGCTAGAAAGAAATGGAACCATCCTTTGTGTTAAATGTCCTTCTTCCTATCTGATGCACCAAGGCCCCTCCTACCATGTGTTCTAGATATACTCTTGGGGGCTTCATCTGTAGCCACTGTACAACTGTTGTTTTGCCAGGTGAGACTTGTCGCCTATGAAACAGAGAAGGCTCCTGGGGTTTCTCAATACCCTGAGCACAAGTCCATGTTTCTTGCCCTCGCTGCTCCTCTTCTCTCCACCCACCGCCAACTCTCCTTAGAGTCTGTCCCCTGTCCTTTCCTCCTCTTTTCCTTCCTTCCCTCACTCTTTGCTCTTCTCACTGGTTTTCTTCTTCCTTACTCTGTGTCTTTGTCTTCTTCATAAGCCCCTATGAGCTTATGACAAGCATTTTGAGTTGCCTTTTCCACAGTGTGACAGACGGGTCTAATTGCATTCTACTTACTGAATCCTCTTATGATCCACATCATACACAGTTGGCTATGCTCTGACCTAAGGAATACAACTTTCTGCTTTTAAAAGTTAAACTGCCTCTTAGAGCCAAATAACTAAATGCTGAAGTTAAATAACCCAGCTGATTCAGAAAAAATTACCTTAAAAGTAGCAAAGGCGTCTGAAGCAATATCAAATGTTGACAACTCCACATACTTAAAGAAATCTCTGAATTGATTAGAAAAGAGGATGATTTTCGCAAGCGGTTCATGTCGAATACATTCTCTCAGCATAATCCCACAACGTAAGGCGATCTGTGGGGTTTCATATCTAAAGCATAAACGAAAGAGAAACAGAGAACAATGTTGTTTTATTAACAAAATAATATTAATGGTATCAAAAGGACCATTTCAATACTACTGTTAATGGAAGCATAGATACCATTTGTCACAGTTCATTCAAACACCATTCTTTCAATACCCACTAAATATCCACAATGTGCCTGGCACTATTCCAGATGTTGGGGACAGAATAGTAAGCAGACAAGGTCACTGCCTTCCTAGCATTCACAGTTTAGTGCAAATGTTTCTGGTGGGGGAGGAGACAGACTATAAACAATGAAAAGATAATTTCATATACTTCAGTGCTGTGAAACTGAAGACAATAAAATAGGTATACTATAGAGTATACTTAATTTGCTCTACTTTAAACTGAGTGGTCAGGGAAGAGGCAAAGCATTCAGGCAAAGGGAACTAACTGTAAAGGCTCCAAGGAAAGAACCAGCAGCTTTGTAAACCAAGGTAAGGAGTTTCATTTTTAAATGTGATAGGAAGCCTTTGGATAGTTTAAAGAAAGCAATTAACACAGTCTGTCATATGCTTTAAAAAAGATCACTCTGGCTACCTGTGGAGAATCTTGTAAAACAGGGAAGAATGAGCTGGGGAGCTAGAGTGGAAGCAGGGAGACTAGCTATTAGGAGGAACAGAAGCCCAGCTAGAGATGATGGGGACTTGGATTGGGGTAGAATAGTAGTAGAATAGAGGACTGTGGGCAGGTCATGCATATTATTCAGGGGAAGAGTCAACAAAACTTGTACATGTTGTAGTTGGGGTAGGGTGAGGAATAAATTTGGGGTGAGGGAAATTGAGGATTCAAGAATAATAAAATAATATTTACATGAAATTCAGAATCAAGAATAAAATCTCTTTCCCACAATTTAGGAAACAGGCTACTTTGTAACATCAAATTTATAAATACAGTAGGGAAAATAGCAAAGAAAGGTATTTGAGAGAATTCATTAAACCAGTGTGGTATTTATCCATTTTTTCCCCCATTTTTATGTGGAATAATATTCACAAATATCATCTGAATATTCCCTGAAAAACTCATATTGACATTAAATGTTAATATATTCAGATAGGCACTATTCTTTGCAGAATATTAAAAAATGCCAATTTATAGTGTTAGCAATTTCTCTTATCAGAAGAATTTGAAAATCAGCTTATTGGCATGCATGGAAGAGTTATAAGGTGGGTTTTTATTAAAGATGTTATAAAGATGGGTACGTTTTCTGAAATGTGAAGGAGAAAAACACTATCATTTATTAATAGAGTACTTAGGAGAATATAAAATGAAGACTGTTGACCTAGAGAAAGAACCTAAGGGGCAGACAATTAAAATCCAGACTTATTAGTAAGATATTTATGGACTTTCATAATTTTGCTTTAAACTTAACTTTTCAATTTCATCTCTCATCACATTCCTTAATTCCTTGGGGTATGCCATTCTCTCAACCTAGAATGCCCTTCTCCTTAAGTTTCCATCTCTAAGATTCTCTCTCGTCTTTCAAGACTTAGTTCAAATGCCACCTCCTCCTTGAAGTGTTTCCAATCACCTACCATTCAGAATCACTCTCCCCTTCCTTCATACTCCTACAACAGCTTGTCTGTAATTCTACTTCAGCACTTTTCTCATTCTACACTATAGTACATTGCAATTAATTGTTATAAATCTGTTTTCTTTACCTCATTACAAACAACTTAATTGCTAAGGATATGTTTTACTTATCCTGTTACCTTCTCCTCTCCTCCATATGGTGCCTATGTCTTATTTACTGTTACCTTCCCCCATCCCTACCCCAGTCTCCGAAGAGTGCCTAGGATAATGCTTTTCACAAAGGCATATAATGAATTTAATAAACTTCAAACTCTGATTAAAATTCTTAATACTAGAGGACTCTAATGAGACACAAACTTTGGCTTAGAGAAAAAGCTGTATGATCTCTAGCCAATGTTTTCTCATTTCTTAATTCAATTGTCAAACTGAAACTATCTATAAAAAAGGTTTCTACTCCAACTTTTGTGTATAATTAGTTCTCTTTTTTCTTTCATTTGGTGAAGTTTATTGGAACCATCTGTGATGCACTGACTATTCTTGAGAACCAAGAGAATATTTTAAAAGATGCTACTCTAGGTCAGAACACTTGTCATCCCATCCTAGTAGTTTGTGCCCAAGAGTGGAACTGTCATTTCTCTGAGATGACAACTTCTTAAAGTTAGGAATATATTGGGATATATAAGGAAAGTCCTAATTTTCCTCAGTACCTTTAAGGAATTTATAATTCACATACATCATTTCAACCTGACTACCCTCTAGGATATTGACTTTTGATAGTTTATTGCCTACTATATAAAGAAGTCCTCCATAAGTTAAGCCTACCTTAAGTTTCAAATCCCAAGAACATTAATATACTTAGGTTTGGTAAAGAATCAATATTTGGGCTTCCCTGGTGGCGCAGTGGTTGAGAGTCCACCTGCCGATGCAGGGGACACGGGTTCGTGCCCTGGTCCGGGAAGATCCCACGTGCCGCGGAGCGGCTGGGCCCGTGAGCCATGGCCGCTGAGCCTGCGCGTCCGGAGGCTGTGCTCCGCAACGGGAGAGGCCACAACAGTGAGAGGCCCGTGTACCGCAAAAAAAAAAAAAAAAAAAAAGAATCAATATTTACCTCATCTATTTTATTCTACTTGTGGATAAGTGTCTCAAGGACAAAAGACCACGACAAATCACTATGTTCTCCATAACAATTAACTTAATGGCAGGTTGCTGATAAAGGTTAATCCAATGAATGTTGAATCACTATTTTATAGAATTGAATCATATCTTCCTACTGATTTGCAGTTTGGATCATATAGTCCAGACTATATAATTAACTGTGTCATTGTGCAGAATGCACACTACTTTTATGCATGCTTATTCAAATAATAACAGTGTGTAAGATCTGTTTCAAATTTAATAAAAGCCAAAGTGTAAGAGAAATGATCTCATCTAGCAGTGAGCTACAGTAAACATTACACAAAAAATGGTTAGAAGAAAGATCTTGTGCAAGAATATCTCAATTTAAGAACACAGATTATATTATGTAAGGAGAAAAATGACTTTTGTTGTTACTGATGGAAGAAACAACGTCAGCAAGCACTAGTAAAAGTTTTGTAAAATGCCATTCAGCAAACACTTGGCCTCCTCAATATAATCAAGAAGTTTTGCTTCTAACCTAGAAACATTTGCTTACTTTAAAAATAGTGAGCTAACTCTGTCCACTGAAAAGGTCTAGAAGAAATAACAATCCAATGTCAATGAGCATCCCTAGCATCCAGATTATAGTCCCTAAGAACCATTTCTAACTAAAACGAGAAAGAGTCCTTGGTAGAGATGGCTAATTCCAGGTCTGTATTAGAAAATGTACAAGATGGGCCAGAAAGCAAGGAAACTCTCACAAACTAATGGGAGTGATATCAAAAGGACATAGGTCAACTTGAAGAGGCCACAGACAGATGATCAAGCATCAAAAAAAGTTTTTAGGGGCTTCCCTGGTGATGCAGTGGTTGAGAGTCCACCTGCCGATGCAGGGGACACGGGTTCTTGCCCCGGTCCGGGAAGATTCCACATGCCGCGGAGCGGCTGGGCCCGTGAGCCATGGCCGCTGAGCCTGCGCGTCCGGAGCCTGTGCTCCGCAACGGGAGAGGCCACAACAGCGAGAGGCCCGCGTACCGCAAAAAAAAAAAATTTTTTTAAGTACGACTATATAAGATGTATGAAAAAACACTAAGTCCACTAGTTCATAATGATACTACAGGGATACAGGGGTGAGGAGGAGGAGGAGAGAAGAAGAGAGGAACAAGGGGGAGAGGGAGAAAGACAGGGGGAAAGAGAGAGATAAATAAATGGACACCAATGGAAGTTCCTAGGTTAACAATTTATTACTTTCTAAACTGATAATTGAAGGGAAAGAACTAGGCATTTATTCTTCCTCTCCAGTATGGACTGTACTTCAGACTAGTTAAATTGTGGTGGAAGAGGGAAAGTTATTCTCTATAAAACTAGTCCAGTCAATAAATACATAAGGAATAATAAAGTTAGAAAATCACCTTTTTGTAACCCCTAAGGAAATGACTGAATCAGGCAATGTTCATCAGTGGATGATAAAACAATTAAGTGTAGTTGATGGGGAACTTTATAATGGATTAGGCTGCCACCATCTGAACTCATTGCTCAGTCTTAGCATTACTAAATGTATGTCTCCTGATGTGATGAAACACAAACTACACAGCACCACTTACAAAATATGACTGCCATAATAAAACTGAATCTGAATCTAATCAAGCCTTTAAATATAACCTCCAGTGAAGCAATCTGACAAACCTAGAATAAAGGAAATTATGTAGGATAACTGATTCAGTTTTTCAACAAGTCAATGGCATAAACATGGGAGAAGGTGCTGTTTTAAATGAAAAGGGACTTAAAAAAGACTTAAGTGACATTATAAGCAAATACAATAAGTGGACCTTATTAGAATTCTTGTTTGAACAAACCAACTAAAATTTGGGGGGGCAATCAAGGAAATTTGAGTATGGACTGGGTATTAGTTATTAATGAATTATTATTAATTTTTAAGTGCAAAATTACATTGTAGTTATGTAAAAATTCTTATTTTTGAGATGCGTATTGATGTGTTTAGGGTTGATATGATGATATTACATGAGATTTGAGATTTGCTTTAAAATACTCCAGTCAAAGAAAAAAAAAAAGAAAAAACAAGGGAAGAGGTGTTGGGAAGACAGATGAAATTAACACAGCAAAACACTGACGGTTGTTAAGGCTAGGAGATGAGTACATGGGATTTCTTTGCACTGTCTTGTTTTGTATATGGTTGAAAATTTTTGCAATAAAATTTTTACAAATAAGATTATTAGGAGAAATTTATTATTTTAATATTGGACTTCTGGAAAATCTTCCACGGGCAATGGTTCTTTACGGATCACTGAGAGCAGTTTAGTGACCTCACTCTCAAGTTCTCTCAGTACCCTGAAATGTCATTTGCGTGGGCCAGGAGAAAAGTTCGTTTGAAGTGAGAAAGTCCTTTTTAATGATCTTTTCATAAAATTTGGGTTCCAAATCCTTTTACTGTGTTTTGTATCCCATATCCAAATGATTCTCCTTGATGGACAAGAATCAATTTCTTTCTGTCTTACATTCTTTTTTTTTTTTTTTTTTTTGTCTTACATTCTTTATGGTTAGACTTAGGTCCAGTATAGCATGTTACTATCATATCCCTAAATGACATCATTTTTTTTATGATTTCTGTCTTTTTTTCTTTTTTATTATTATTTTTATTGGAGTATAGTTGATTTACAGTGTTGTTAGTTTCTGTGGTACAGCAAAGTGAATCAGTTATACATACACATATAACCACTCCTTTTTAGATTCTCTTCCCACATAGGTCATTACAGAGTGTTGAGTAAAGTTCCCTGTGCTGCACAGGAGTTTCTTTTTAGTTATCATTTAATATATAGTAGTGGCAAAGCACTTAGTTCTGTTGAGACATGTTCTTACTAACATGTTTAAAGAATTGAGGTAATTTCAAAGAGCAATTCAACTAACAGAATAATGCTGACCTCCATCTTGAGCCATAGTCATCATCTGACTCCACTGTCTAATCTTCTTTTTTTTTGCATTTCTTTTCTTTTTTTTTATTTTTTAGATTTTTTTTTTTTTTTTTTTTTTTTGCGGTACGTGGGCCTCTCACTGCTGTGGCCTCTCTCGTCGCGGAGCAACAGGCTCCAGACGCGCAGGCCCAGCGGCCCTGGTTCACGGGCCCAGCCGCTCCGCGGCACGTGGGATCCTCCCAGACCGGGGCACGAACCTGCGGCCCCTGCATTGGCAGGCGGACTCTCAACCACTGCGCCACCAGGGAAGCCCCTATTTTTTAGATTTTTATTGGCGTATAGTTGCTTTACAATGTTGTGTTACTTTCTACTGTACAGCAAAGTGAATCAGCTATACATATACATATATCCTCTCCTTTTTGGATTTCCTTCCCATTTAGGTCACCAGAGAGCATTGAGTAGACTTCCCTGTGCTACACAGTAGGTTCTCATTAGTTATCTATTTTATACATAGTATCAATAGTGTATATATGTCAATCCCAATCTCCCAATTCATCCACACCCCCTTTGCCCCCTTGGTATCCATATGTTTGTTCTCTACGCATGTGTCTCTATTTCTGCTTTGTAAATAAGATCGTCTATACCAATCTTTTCATATTCTACATATATGCGTTAATATACAATATTTGTTTTCCTCTTTCTGACTTACTTCACTCTGTATGACAGACTCTAGGTCCATCCACATCCCTACAGATGACCCAATTTCATTCCTTTTTATGGCTGAGTAATATTCCATTGTATGTATGTACCACATCTTCTTTATCCATTCCTCTGTGGATGGACATTTAGGTTGTTTCCATGACCTGGCTATTGTAAACAGTGCTGCAATGAACACTGGGGTGCATGTGTCTTTTTGAATTATGGTTTTCTCTGGATATATACCCAGTAGTAGAATTGCTGCATCACATGATAGTTCTATTTTTAATTTTTTAAGGAACCTCCGTAATATTCTCCACAGTGGCTGTTATCGATTTACATTCCCACCAACAGTGCAATAGGGTTCCCTTTTCTCCACACCCTCTGCAGCAATTATTGTTTGTAGATTTTTTGATGATGCCATTCTGGCTGGTGTGAGGTGATACTTCATTGTAGTTTTGATTTGCATTTCTCTAATAATTAGTGATATTGAGCATCTTTTCATGTGTTTGTTGGCCATCTGTATGTCTTCTTTGGAGAAATGTCTATTTAGCTCTTCTGCCCATTTTTTGACTGGGTTGTTTGTTTTTTTGGTATTGAACTGCATGAGCTGTTTGTATATTTTGGAGATTAATCCTTTGCCAGTTGCTTTGTTTGCAAATATTTTCTCCCATTCTGAAGGTTGTCTTTTGTCTTGTTTATGGTTTCCTTTGCTGTGCAAAAGCTTTTAAGTTTAATTAGGTCCCATTTGTTTACCTAAATGACATCACTGTTTGATATCTGAATGCACCAATCAAATTATGTCCCCAGTTTTCAAGCAACTTTACAAGAGATAATTCAGTAAAAATGCTGATTTTTAACAAAGAGCTAAACCTCTAGCTAACCTAGAAAATGGTAATGGGTAAAGCTGGTTCCGTTCAGGGCTTCTTGTCTACTCTGTCCTCAGGGTCTTCTATAATTACCTCTCCCTTCTTATCTCAAGGGCTTCAAATCTTATTAAGGACGTATTAATGGTTAAGAAGATGGGATTTAGAATCAGATCTGGATTGAAAAATTGGCTCTGTTACTTATTAGCTGTATTTATAACCTTGAGCAATAGTCTTACTCTAAGTTTCAGTTTCCTCATCTGTAAAATGGTAAGGATAATACCTAGTCCTCATAGTATTGTTAGAAGGATTAAATGAAATAACATAAGACGTTGAATGTAATGCCTGGCACACAGCAAACACTCAATAAATGGTATCTATAAAACAGGATGTGAGGCAATGAGTCTAAAGTTTGGGTTAAAAAATAAAAGAAGAATCATTATAATATAGGATAAAAACCAGAGAAGTCATCACCAAATTGTTGATAATGGTTTCTTTGGGAAGGATTATGGTATGCACTCCCTTTCTATATTATAGATTTCTAAAATGTTTGAATTTTTAAAATTTATTTGTATTGAAGTATAGTTGAATTACAATATTGTGTTAAAATGTCTGAATTTTTAAATAATAAACATGTATTACTTTGAATCAGAAAAAATAAAATGTTTTAAAAATATCTACTCTTACACAACATTATAAAGCAATTATACTCCAATAACGATATAAAAAAGAAAATAAATAAATAAAAATATCTACTCCTCTTCATCCCCAATATCACCACTAAAGTTCTGGCCCTAATTATCCCTTGCTTGGACTCTTCCAAGCTGGAATCTCAGACCCCCAATTCTCCAAGCCATTTTCTATACTGCCACCAGAACTCATCACATCTAGTCCCTGGATGGCTCCATGTTGCCTTTAGAATAACATTTAGACTCCTTGGTAGGACTGAAAGACTTATGAAAGACTCTTCATAACTTGGTCTTAGCCCTTCCAGCTTTATCCTCATCCCTACTTTCCATTCACACTAGGTTCCAGCTGCATCAGAATTCTTGTCATCCTCCAAACACATTGTGCAATTTGATGCCTCTGTGGCTTTGCATGGGAGGTACCTAATCCTTCTACTCTCTGTGTCTATTTGGAAATTTTCTACTTTAAGACCTGCTTCATTTTTGACATCTCAAGCAGAGGTGATGACTTCTTCATCTGTGCACCCACAGAATAAACTGGTAAAGAAACAACAATGAGTTGTAATGAGTTATCTCTGCTCACTGTAGACTATAACTGCTTGAAGACTGGAAAGCTGGATATTGTTCTGAGAGCACAGATTCTGGAGTCAGACTACTAGAGTTTAAAGTATACCGGCTATGTGACTTTGGACAAGTTACTTAACCTCTCTGGGCTGCAGTATCCTCTTCTATAAAATAGGTATAATAAAAATAACAACAACAAAAACAACAATAACTATCCACAGGACTATTATATAAATACAAAGCAGGGCCTGACATATACTAAGTACTATGTTAACTACTACAATTACTATACTTACTATTATTAGTGCTATTATTATTGTAGACCCCTAATAAATGAACTAATAAGCAGTTTTAGCCTTACAAACTAATCTAATTATTAACTTTTCAGAAGATATGGAAAGACGGTTTATAAAACTTTCCTGATGAATCAGATTTGAGGGAGTTATGCTTAAAATAAACAATTCCTATTTTTCTATTGTGTGCTATAATTACATGAAAATGGAGTCTTAGAAATCTGTATATTGAGAAAGTGTTTTTTTTTTTTTTGAGAAAGTGTTTTTTAAATTAAATGACTCAAAATTACTTTTTCCACATATTGAAAATAAATGAAAGCTAAGTTTTTTCTTAAATACAGAAAAAATGACATATAATTATTATAAATTATCCATTATAATAGGATTCCTGGTAAATACAGGTGATTAATGAATAGAAGAGTTCATATTTGAAATATAAGGAAAATTTCTACTTACATCAATTTAATAGTTTGTTCAGAAACTGAGTGATCTTTTGCAACAACTAATTTGTAAAAGAATAGTAGTCATTTGAATTCATCATAAAGTTCACCACCAAATAGGACAGAGACACATTTTCAAATAATTAAAGATAAAATAAAGATATACTGATTATTCATACTCAGTAAATTTTATATGTAATCATAATTGCAAAAGTGCCAATGCCCCACATGTTTTATCGAATCACATATAAATAAATATAATCTAGTAGGAAAAAGTTATTAAAAGAGATTCCAACCTTTATCATTTGTCTCTCAAAATTATTGATTTATAACTTACAGCACCACTTCTCAAACTCCCTTCCCTCCTCTAATTTACTCTGCAGCTACTTTGGAGCCTCCCACTAGTAAACCTCCAAAACCCTCTCCTGATATTAGTGGGTTTTCTCCCTCTGATTCCTTCCTCCTCATCTCTAAGTCTTGTTTGTGCCAGTGGACATAACCTTCTAGCTTAGTCTAATTCCCCTGCCTGGCTTCCTATCACTAGGTTTTTTTCTCAACTCTCTCTACTGAAAAAGGAGAAGGGGTGGGAGAAATATAGGGGACAATTACACATTAATGAATCCTGTGCACATCACAAATAATAAAGGCTCACTACAGATCTGTAATATGTTCCAGCAGATAAATTATTAATGAATAACAATTAGAATTAGTTGTTTATCTTGTCTCGTTATTTCTAGAAAGGGAAAATAAAGTTATATTCTCCAATATAAGTTGTAATTCTTCACCAACTTAATTTAAAAAATAAATATCCCATTACGCTAAATTTTCACATCTTCCACAAAGCATATATAATGTGTCAATGTATAAAATGTATATATATTCTATCATATATAAAAGGAATGAAAAAATTACCCTACAACCATACTTTATAATTTATTGGATTGCTTTTATCTGAATTCTTAAAGCTTAACAGTAATAATTTTCATGTGTTTATAATTTCCTTGGTAAGAAGACACTAAATTCATATCTTTAGCAGAGCCACTTGTATCTGGTGCAGCTCTTTGACAAAATAAATACAAGGCAGTTGCCATCCCCTGACTGCTATTCAGTGACAGCAGCTACATGAAGGAGATCCTCCAAACAAATAATTCCCACTCCAGGAATGAAGTCCGTGGAGTTGCGTGTATCCTTCACATAACGACCCCATGGTGGAAGATACTGTTTTAGAACATCCACACAACTTCTCTTCCACATCAGCTGACAGGCTCTCCAATATATTTTTAGGACAACACATTTTAGCATTCTCAAGGGATCATTGATTTACAAACTAACTTTAAATGATTATTAATTTATCTTCACTTCCTGAAACACAAATCTGATATTCTTCTTCCCAAACTCTCCAATGACTCCCCATTTCCTACAGGATAATGTCAAATGCTTAGGCTTAACATTTTAGAATCTCCAGAAGGGGGTACAAATTGATCATTCCAGCCTTATCCACCAATGACCAGCTGGGCAGATCATAACCCATTACATTTTGTAGATCTTATCTGAGCTAGAAACAAACACTTCCCTTTATAGTATTATTCTGACACTTGGGTATGGTCTTAATTGTATTTGTTTAAAATTGCACATATATCTCAATGTGAACTGCAGCTCTTAAGAGGGATAGGGATAATAATTTTTTAGACTAGTAGTTACTGAGTACTGAGTACCATGTGCTTGGTGCTATGCTCTGCGAGAACTACCTCAGTAAAGACTCAAAATGACATACTGAAGTAGGTTTTATTATTGTCTTCATATTACAATGAGGAAATCAAGACTTAAGGAAGCTAGGTAACTTACCCAAGGTCTTAGCAAGTAAATAGCAGAACCCTGACTGAACACATAGGTCGGTCTGACAATGCATAGTTTAAGGCATATAATGCAACATTATCTTAGCGCAAAGGTAATATTACAAATTTTATAGATAAGAAAACTGAGGCTTGGAAAAGTGCAGTGACTTGCCCAAAGTCGCAGAGCTAAGAAGTGGAAGAGACAAGAAACAGGAAAAATCAGAGAGCAAAAAAAGAGCTCTTATAAATTAAAAATAGGGTCGCTGAAAGGAGAATTCAGTAGAGTTTATCTTCAATGGAAGATACAATTAAGAACATCTCCTGGGTAAGCTGGGATGAAGTGAGAGAGTGGCATGGACTTACATATACTACCAAATGTAAAATAGATAGCTAGTGAGAAGCAGCCACATAGTACAGGGAAATCAGCCCGGTGCTTCGTGACCACCTAGAGGGGTGGGATAGGGAGGGTGGGAGGGAGACGAAAGAGGGAGGAGATATGGGGATATATATATGTATAGCTGATTCACTTTGTTATAAAGCAGAAACTAACACACCATTGTAAAGCAATTATACTCTAATAAAGATGTTAAAAAAAAAAAGAACATCTTCTGACAAGTAAAACAAAAAGACAAAGAAACAGAAAATAGAAGAGATATGAAATCAACCCCAGAGATTTAACTTTGACTAACAGGAGAACGAGAAAGTGAGAACAGAGAATATAGAAGGGAATAAATTTTCAAAGAAACAGTATGTGACAGAGAATGTTAACTGTCCACAGAAATCCTTTCTCCTCTTCTTCCTGGGCACTAACTACATTTCTCAGGTTTCCTTAAGAATTAAGAGGTCAAGTGACTAAGTGCTCTCAAATGGAATGTGAGTGCGAGTAATGGAAGCCATTTCCAGGCCTGGCTCATAAATTCTCCCAAGTACTTTTGCCTTCTTGTGGGCTGAAATGGCAATCAACAAAGTGATCTTAGGAACCACATGTTGAAGGAACCCCTGCTGACCTAGAACATCTGTTCTTCTCTATTATGTGAGAAATAAATTTATCTTGTAGTTGGCCACTCTATTTTGGGGTCCATTTGTTATAAAGCTTAAGGTTTGTTATAAGTTTAGCCTACCCTAACTAATACATGATACAAGTATATTTCCCTTTCCAGAACTGAAAGACTTAACTCTCAGTAAAAACAATATTTTGTACTAAAAAACAAAGTAATTATAGTACACTACTTTGTTCAACAATGAATAATAATTACATAGCTATAATAATATAAATGTGACTAATAAAATTAAAAATTGTGATAAAGTATATTGGGAGGGTTAAGAGAAGGAAAATGGAGTAACAGTGGTGGTGGAAATACTAAATTGTCATCTAGTCTATGAGAAAGTTAAAAGATATTTTTTAAAATTGGTAAATCAGAAGTTAGTAAAAGCCCATTATTGATAATATAGAGGTAAATACCAGATGAACAAATAAAAAAGATGAAAGTGGTTGTCTTTGGGCAATGGGACTGAGGAATAGAGAAGGAAGAGACAAAGAGCTGATGTTTGTTGATATTTCTGATTTTTAAACTATGTGGTATGTATTATTTTGATACAATAAAATGTTTTAAAATGTACAAGAAAGGATTCGGGAATTGAACACAGACGAGATGGACTAGAAGAGCATGCTAGATTCAAGATGGTAAAGTAGAAAGATAGAGAAGGGGAGACAAAAGATAGTCTGCTATCCCCAAGCCTTTCTACATCCATATTTCTGGTTTTAGGAGTTGGAGCAGCCTCAGAATGCCCAAGAAACATTTGTAAATGAGTATACATAAAAAGTAATAATCAGGAATTCTATTATCTGACCCGACTTTAGTTTTTTGGCTGCCCTGTGGTCCCATATACATACAGTGATATTTATTCTATCCTCACGTGAAGCATGTCACCATAGTAGATGCTAGCCATTGAAAGGATATCGTGTGTGTGTGTGTGTGTGTGTGTGTGTATTTGTGTAATGAGGGGATTCAGTCTTATGCAAAGAGGCTAAGTGGGCAGCTAGAAAAAGGGCAGATTGGAAAGCACAAGCAATAATGTAATAGGAAGAGATAACAGGAAAGTGGAGGAAAGAGAGGCAGTAAGTGGAAGGGAATTTATTTAAAAAGGATTTTGCTGCAGCCTGACTAATCCCAGAGACATAGATTTGGAGGGCTAACTTCAAGCATGGCAAATATGAATCCAAAAGGGATCGTTTTCTCAAATGAGGCTAATGCTATATATTACTTTTAACAACTTTTCTAAACTCAAACCTACTTTAAAGGAAAGCACGCACCTACCCTTTGAGGAGCATAAATAGGATATGAGGATGAGCACTAATGTACTCCACAGTAGGACTCCGAGTGCCTATCTGTCGTCTCAGGATGTTGTTAAATATCTGGGTCACATCTTTTTTCCCCTGTTAAAGAAACAACGAACCATTAAGTTGTATACTTTAAATGGGTGAATTGCATGGCATGTGAATTATTTCAAAAGCTGTTTATACACACACACACACACACACACATTCCATTTAATATGACATAGTATTTTCCCACCTGAGATTGTGAATTCTTTGACTTAATTTGTCTAATGATAGGTACAAAATATATAAACAACCAAAAAAATCAAGATCAAATAAAATCAATGCCCTACACATATAGTAAGCATTTCAAACTGTTAAATGCATGAAGTACAGTCAAAGCTTGTGTGTCAAGGCTTTCTGATTTCTCATTTTTATAGTAATAAAACCAAAGGTTAAGGACCACTTTTTAATGAGGGCCAGGGAACAGAAAAGGATATTTAGGGAATGGAAATTTTCAAAAACTTAGGACCATAAAATGGCTTATTGAGAAGCTGATCCTGGAGTGCTTATTTTGCTTATTTTTTATAAAACGTAGCTTATTTTTTTTAAACGTAGCAATCTCTAATAATCATTAGAGATTAAATTAGAGATGGACTAGAAGAGCATGCTAGATTCAAGATGGTAAAGTAGAAAGATAGAGAAGGGGAGACAAAAGATAGTCTGCTATCCCCAAGCCTAGAGATTAAATTATCACAGTAGGAAGTTTTCTACCTTTTTTTTTTTAAACATCTTTATTGGAGTATAATTGCTTTTCAATGTTGTGTTAGTTTCTGCTGTATAACAAGGTGAATCAGCTATACATATACATATACCCCCATATCCCCTCCCTCTTGCATCTCCCTCCCACCCTCCCTAGGAAGTTTTCTGCTTCTTTGAGCTGCTTTCTAATTCAAACTGAACAGTTGACTTTGCATCCAGCCTATTTTCACAAGGCACACCTGCCTTTAAAATGAATGCATCAACTCTTACATGCAATACATTTTCATCCTTTGATCTCTTATCACATTGTGTTTCAAAACATCAAAGAGTCTAAAGCTGTGTCTTGAATAGTGCCCAAACATCAAAAAACACAGCTCTGAGTTTGATCCTGAGCCCACAAATCAGAAACTTTGCAATCTCAGCCATAACTCTTTTTTTTTTTTACCTCATTAGAATATGCTGAAGTATTTTTTTTCATCAGCAATTTTAAGGCTTAAAGGATTAGACAAAAATTTATGGCTATAAAGTAATGAGATTTTCTTTCAAACAATTTTAACCCAAAGGTCTGTCTTCTAACTAGCCGTTATTCACGTAACAGCAGGATCCTCCAATACTTTCCTCACCCCAATGGACCACTTTCCTCTTGATTCCTGAAGAAGAAAATGGGTTTGCCACACAGATTCCTGAGTCAGTCTCTGCTACCCAATCTAAAGCAATGCCTTGGGCCACCATCACTGTTGTCAGCTCTGGATTTCAAATCCCTGCTCCTAGCTCCTCTCAGCCCTTGTTCATTGTCTTGCCTTCTACAACTAGTTATTTTCTCAGCTAGTTATTTTATATACTGTTTATCCAAGTACAGAAAACCACCTCTTCTCCTTCATTTGACATATACTATTAGTACATAGTTCTTTTATCAAGGGTTTAAGGGTAACAAAGGGTAATTATAGCACAGTGCAGAAACAACTTCAAATTGAATCCTACACATCATAATTAAAGATTATTAAAGATTCCTCAGCATTCCTGATCATCTTTTTCCTTAAGCCCCTTCCTCTGTCATGGCTCTGGAGCCTTCTCTCTCCCTTACTCCAGACCCTTCTCCTATCTCTCTTCTATTTCCTACTCCTATCAAATTTAGCCAAAGAGACGGCATTTCTCAAATTTCTGTTATTTTACTCTGCAAAGGGAATCTAAGCTCTTTTCTTTCAGTCTTTTTCCTTCCAAACATTGCCTAGAGACCTCACCTTTCACAACTAACAAAAAAGCCCATGTAGGTGTCTTCTAAACAAAAGTTCTTTTTTTTTTTCTGTAAGGAATGCTCCATCCTTTTAGGTTATCTGGCAAAAGCTGCAGCCCTTCCGTAAAGTAATAATTTTCCTTTCCTGTTATAAAAATATAACAAAGATTTTACAGTCAAATGACTGTTACACTCTTCAAAGAAGCCCCAGGAGAGGCTATTCACTTACTGAAGTATTATCATTATTCCTGAATTATGCTCTACACATTTACTAATTCTTTAAGAAAAGTGGCTTACTGCTGTGCTTCGGGACGTCTTCCTTTGCTCCAATTCCCTTACCTCTGCTTCTATTTCTCACTCTCATACCTACATTGATTCATTCATCCAACCAATGGATATGGAACTAGGCATGGGAAATGCAGTCCTAGTACTCAAGATACTCTCAATCCAGAACGAGCTGTAACAGGGCTACCTAAGAACCAAGAGATGAGGAGGGTGGGGTTCTGTGTGATTAGACGGAGTTTTATCAAATGGTCACTAGTTTATATGGATACTTTAAGCTTGAGAAGGAAAGTTGCTGCCTGTGGGCTGATCATTCATGCTTCCAGTCCATAGAAATACACAAAACATTTCTGCAAGTGGGCTCATAATGCTAGTAATGGTGCATCCTTCCTGAAAATACTATGAGTATATAGTTGGTGGAATGCTTAAAACTGAACCATTTTCAATTTTAACTGTTTTTCATTCATTCATTCAACCAAGAGTGTTTATAAGTATTTATTTGCTATGGGTTTGATTGAGGAGGACAGCTTCACCTACTGAATATCACATTCATTTATAACTATGTTCTAGGCATCAACTAAATGAACAAAGTCAAGAACCATCTGGTCAATTATTCCTCAATAAAGCTGAAAAAAAGAACTGTCTGCAATTATCATGATAATAGACCTTCATAATGATAGTGTTGAGTCATCAGTAAAAAATGATTACATCTAGTATATAATTTTGGAGGAGAGGCAAGTATACAATGCATGTTATAAAGAAAATGTAAAGTAATCCACAAAAGTAATCTACTTAACTTTCTTCATTTGAAGAGTTAATCTTTAGCTACATGGAAAATGCACATATTCAGAAAGATAATTTTTTCCCCAAGGATTCCAGAGAATAAAAGTTTACTCTACTTGATAATGTATAAGTCAATTTTTAGGCAATTGAATGTCTTAATCCCCAAATAATTTTTAAGTAAACTTCTCTATATTTATTTCTAGTATACCATGTAAAATAAGGGAAATTTGCATAAGTGTTTCTTACTGTTCCTCTTTTGTTTTCTAAGCCAAAGCTGCACAAAATTGTGAGGCACCCTAAGTTTTTCTCTGGTCTACTCCCACCTCCCCAATTCTTGGAGAGCACTTTGAACCTATGCTATTCTGTGGTCGCTCAAGGCTTCTCCAGGTCACTGGACCTGACGACATCTCATCCCTGACTCATTCTTCAAAACGTAACCAACCTTGGTCATATTCCTTCCAGCATCCCATTGCAAATTAAGCTAATCTCATAAACTAACTCAAGCTAACATATTAATTAGTGATGATAATAGCTTAATACATTGCTGCTTTCAGGGAAATGTGCAAAACAAGGGGAGATTTATAGAAATATAATACTGTATTCCAAGAGCAGGGAGTTTCCCAGTTATGGTCACTCACCAACTAAATTTAAAACTAAAATAATAAACACAGAAACAAACATCAAAGGTTATAACAAAAATAAACCAGCTTACATTTAACTTAAGTTTGAGAAAGAGAGAAGATGAAAATATACTATCTGACATCTGTATATATCTGCACATGTATTTAGTGTTCTTCCATAACATGTATATGTATATATATTTTACTTTGTTTAATATTTAAAAACAATGATATAAGTTCATATTATTCCTATTTTATAGATGAGAAGGTTTAGTCTCAAAGAGGTTATGATACTAACTATCAAATGGCAGAGCAGGGACTCTATAAACATTCCTAAATCCAAGTCAAGTGTTTTTCCACTATGCACAGCTCCTACAAATGTCCATAATACCTCATTTTAAACTAAATTTAAAAAACATGAAAGTATATAAACACAATGATAAAACTACACTTTAATTCCACATATGCCAGGTTTAAAAAGGAAATAGGGAGTAAGATGGGGAGGGAGAGTGACAAGCCAGGCAAGAGGAAAAAGTAGGAGATTATTGAGCAGAAAATGTCAAGGTTAGAGAAACAGGTAAGAGAGGGAAGGAAAGAAAAAAACAGGTGTTTCTGAAAGGAAGGCTGAGTTGAAGTCTGGGCCCTGAGAGGCCCTCAGTCAGTGTAGTTTCTAGTCAACACACTTGACTTCACTGTCCAGAGCAGTCTTGCCCTGCATTCCTCCTCCTCTGCTCCAGTCGGCCAAAATCTTCCCCTATCTAAGCCATCCAGAGAGCTGTGGGCTAGTATTTCCACAGATCCCCAGAGCCCTGACCTTATCTTGGTCTAATCACTGTAATGAGTTTCTTTTAACTTCCTTGGTGACAAAACACAAAGCAATTTACTTCAGAAATCTCCATTCTCTTCTATCTTTGAGAATTAATGGAGATCCAAGCACTTACCTGAGAGTATCAAAAGCCTGATAGTGGTAACAAAACAGCAAACAAATCAAAACCAAGACTTCCATCATTGAAATGTGCCTTACGTATATATATTTCATTGAAGAACCACTGATGATAAAATGCTTACACATATTCACCACTTATGTTTCTAGGTGTTGTTTTATTTATTATTTAGGCAATTAGGTATAATTGCTTTCAAAATGAGATAAATATCCTATATTAGTAGCATTTAACAAACTTCTTAAATCATTGGTATAAATATTTCAATTAAAGAAACAGGTCTGGAGAAAATAAGTTTGAATCTCAGCTTAGGCTCTTAGTAACTGAGTGACTTAGGGGAAATTACTTAATATCTTTGAACTTTAGGGTCTTTACCTGTAAAACAAGACTAATAATATAGTACCAATCATATATAGGTTGCTTTCAGAATTAAATGAGATGAGTGCTTGGAAACTGTACAACATGCAGTAAGCACTCAACAAATGTTATCTATTATTATTATTATTATTGACCAGTAAGTTTCTTACTTAGCTGCATAAAACTTAATTCCAGTATACCTTTTGCTTTTTTAAAAAAATGATTAAGATGATTTTAGAACTTTCAGGGGAAAATGGGATTTTAAATAATATATAAACAGTAATAATAAAAAATTACAGTCAAATATTGGTATGTATATAAAAATTGAAAAGCAGAATTGTCATCCTTTTGCAGATAGTTTACCTCAAAGTCTATCAGCTGTAGGTCGGCTATCAGTGTCACCAGCAGCCCACTATTGTAGAGTTCTTGTGCTAGCTGAGCCACAGCTTCTGTTGGGGGTTCCTTGTCACTTGTCCCACACAGAATTTCTTTCATTGCTTGCAGTGATTTCGACACTTCTTCTGAAGCCTAGTGACCAAAAAGTATGCTAATAGTTGAGTAATAAAAAATTTCAAGTTATAAACAAACAAACAAAAACCACTTATTGAGCCCTGCTTATTTATGATTAAAGAACTGTGTACAGTTGCAAACAAAAACCATTCAGTAGGCACTGCGTTTTTTATTTCAGAAAATGTTACTAAAGTTAATTTATAAAAGAGAGATCTTCAGTATTTCTACTTAGTTAGAATAATTGAAATGATCTTCCTTTATTTAAAAAAAATTTTTTTTAATTAAAAAAGTGTTTTTACTTTTTGGCTGCACTGTGCAGCACGTGGGATCTTAGTTCCCTGACCAGGGATCGAACCCACACCCCCTGCAGTGGAAGTGTGCAGTCTTAACCACTGGACTGCTAGGCAAGCCCCCATGAACTTCCTTAAATCATACTCATACTGAACTTTACTAGTAATTAATTACAAATTTAATTTATAAATTAAATTCAGTCCATTTTGAAGACTTATCAGTAGCTAGTAGTCTTTATTTAAATCATTTGTTAATGTTTTTCAACAAATCCCTATTATTCTGTTTTTTTTAATGGAGTAGGTACAAAATCATACATTGTCAAAACCCATAACCTTTGTCAATCCACTGATCCCTCACACATAATCATTATCTTTTTGTTATCTATGAAACTTAAAAAAAGAAGCAAAAGATCTCACATTTTTTTAAATGGCCTCATATTTTATATGTTTTTATTAAAAACATATAATTTTGCTTTTATTAATTCTTAAAAAAATTATAATTAATTTATTTTATTTTAGGCTGTGTTGGCTCTTTGTTGCTGTGCGCGGGCTTTTCTCTAGTTGCGGTGAGCGGGGGCTACTCTTCGCTGTGGTGCACGGGCTTCTCATTGTGGTAGCTTCTCTTTTTGCGGAGCACGGGCTCCAGGCGCGCAGGCTTCAGTAGTTGTGGCTCTCGGGCTCTAGAGTGCAGGCTCAGTAGTTGTGGCGCACGGGCTCAGTTGCTCTGAGGCATGTGGGATCTTCCCAGACCAGGGCTCGAACCCATGTCCCCTGCATTGGCAGGCAGGTTCTTAGTCACTGTGCCACCAGGGAAGCCCTCATTGCATTTTAAAGAATAATAGGAGAATACATAGAGGTAGAAAGTACATTAGTGAGTATTAGGGCTTGGGTAAGGGAGAAGGAGGCGCTGAAAATGTTCTGAAATTAGATAGTGGTGATGGTCACACAACCTTGTGAATAAACTAATAACCACTGAATTGTACACTTTAAAATGGTGGATTATATGGTATCTTAATTACACTCAATAGAAAATTTTTTTAAAAACAGGTGAAGATAAATAAATAAATAAATAAATAAATAAATAAATAAATAAATAAATAAATAAAGCAAGGGCTGCCCTGGTGGCACAGTGGTTGAGAGTCCGTCTGCAGGGAATGCGGGTTCGTGCCCCAGTCCGGGAAGATCCCACATGCTGCGGAGCGGCTGGGCCCCTGAGCCATGGCCGCTGGGCCTGTGCGTCTGAAGCCTGTGCCCCGCAAGGGGAGAGACCGCAACAGTGAGAGGCCCGTGTACCGCAAAATAAATAAATAAAGCAAGCAAGCAAGCATGGGATACCAAAAAAAAAAAAAAAAAACAGGTGAAGAAAAAAAACAGGCCAATTAGTTAACAATTTGCTGACTGTTTTTAAAGAAATATAGTTTTATTACTTTCAAGTATTGTATTCTAATCATTATAATTGAAGAAGGAAATGAGGAGAATAAGGCAAAATAATAAAAGTAACTCATAGTAGCATGACACTACTTAAAAAATTAGTTTCCAGATACATTTTATGATATTGCTAAAGCAATCCTTAATTTATTAAAGGTTGGAAGTTCCTTAAATTGTGACATATATCCACAGAAGATTACTTTAAACATATATAGAGTTAAGAATAATTATAAAGCAAACACCAGTGTGACCATAAGAGAGGTCAAGAAATAGAACATTTTTAGCATCCCAGAAGTCACTTGAATGCCGCCTTTTCAGCCGGAAGTAAATACTTTTATGTTTTTGATGACAATCATTTATTTACTTTTCTTTATAGTTTTCTCACCTATGTTTGTATCCCAAAACAACATAGTTTAGTTCTGCTGATTTGGAATAGTACCTGTACCCTCTTATGATTTGCTTCTTTCACTCAACACTATATTTGGGAGGTTCATCCTTGCCGCCGCATGTAGCAGCAGTTCTTTAACATTCATTGCTCTGTAGTATTCCATCAATGGCTGGACCACAACTTCTCACTTCTACTGTTGATGGACATCAGGGTTGTTTCCACTGAGGGGTTACTATGAACAACAATGCTACGAACATTCTTGACATGCATCCTGGTGCATATTTGCAAGAACATCTCTAGAGTTTATACTAGGAGGGGAACTGCAGGGTCTTAGAACATGTATATCTTCATATTTAACAGATAATATACTCAACTCATTTCCAAACACCAATTTATACTTTATCACTCATAGTGAATGAAAGTTCTTATTGCTCTCCACACTTGTCAACATTTAATAGCATCAGACATTTTTCATTTTTGACAAGATAGTAGGAATGTAATACGAATTTACTGTTGTTCTAATTGGACTTTTCCTGATCACTAATGAAAATTAGTGTCTTTTTATGTCTTTTCCTTTTTCCTCTCTTTTGTTATTTAGATTCACTCTTATATGAAGGTCATTTCTTCATTCTATTGAGCCAATATTTTGCTCAATATTACAAAGTACACTAGAAATAAAAATATATTTCTACATTCCTTACAAGATGTAGGATAAAAAATATATTTCTACATCATTACAAGAATACAATATTGTATCATTCACTGGGACAGAAAGATACCATTAACTCAAGGGTATTTATTTTACAGATATCTTGAATCTTGCCATAAACTAGTCCCTTTAGAGACAAATTATATATGTAGGATTCAATGTCCCTTTGAAGGAATAACTGAATTACTAAAAACCCCTTCCTCTGAGGAAGCCCTTCTTGGTAGGACTTTAAAACAATGTTAAAATGAGGCTGCACTGGGAATTCCCTGGCAGTCCAGTGGTTAGGACTCCGCACTTCCACTGCAGGGGGCGCGGGTTCAATCCCTAGTCAGAGAACTAAGATCCCACATGCT
The DNA here is from genome assembly GCF_964374135.1 of Grampus griseus. Taxonomy (NCBI): domain Eukaryota; kingdom Metazoa; phylum Chordata; class Mammalia; order Artiodactyla; family Delphinidae; genus Grampus; species Grampus griseus. The sequence goes on from NC_139012.1 coordinate 62,010,816, forward strand.
GCGTGGTGTGCCAAAAAAAAAAAAAAAAAAGAGGCTGCACTGTAGTAGAAACTATCAGTTGATCTTTAAATATAAACATTTTACCCTCTATGTCAGTATAATATTATATACCAGTATAACCCCTTAGATTTTTTCTTCATTCTGAGTTTTTTTCCTTCCAGTTTTATTAAAATATAATTGACATTCAGCACTGTATAAATTTCAGGTGTACAGCATAATGATTCAACTTACATACATCATGAAATGATTATCACAATAAGTTTAGTGAACATCCATCATTGCATATAGATACAAAATTAAAGAAACAGAGAAGAAAAGAATATATTTTTCCTTGTGATGAGAACTCAGGATTTATTCTCTTAATAACTTCCATACATAACATACAGCAGTGTTACTTCCATTTATCATGTTGTACCTTACACCTCTAGTACCTACTTATCGTACACTTGGAAGTTTGTATCTTTTGACTGTCTACATCCAGTTCCCTCTCTGCAGTACCCCTGCCTCTGGTAACCACAAATCTGATCTCTTTTTCTGAGTTTCTTTGTTTGTTTTTGAAGTATAATTGACCTACAACACTGTTAGTTTCTGTTTTACAACACAGTGATTCAACATTTCTATACATTTCAAAATGATCACCACAGGGCTTCCCTGGTGTCCAGCGGTTAAGACTCTGAGCTCTGAATGCAGAAGGCCCGGGTTAGATCCCTGGTCAGGGAACTGGATCCCACATGCCGCAACTAAGAGCCTGCATGCTGCAACTAAAAGATCCTGCACACCGCAGTGAAGATCCCATGCGCCGCAACTAAGACCTGGCGCAGCCAAATAAATAAATAAATATTTAAAATATATATATTAAAAAACCCAAAATAATCACCACAATAAGTCTAGTTATGATATGTCACCATACAAAGGTATTACATAGTTATTAACTATATTCTCTACACTGTACCTTTCACACCCAACTGGAAGTTTGTACCTCAATCTCCCTCAGCAATTTCTTCCCCCTCCAACGCCAACCCACCTCCCCTCTGGCAACCACCTGTTTGTTCTCTGTATCTATAACTCTGTTTCTACTTTATATTTGTTCATTTGTTTTGTTTTGTTTTTTAGATTCCACATATAAGTGAAACCACACAGTATTTGCCTTTCTCTGACTTATTTCTCTTAGCATAATGGACCTCTAGGTCCATCCATGTTGCTGCAAATGGCAAGATATCATTCTTTTTTATAACTGAAATGGATTGGTGGTTGCCAGAGGTAGAGGGTGGGGTGTCACCCCTTAGTTTAAGTCTAGAGGGATCCAAGGTTGGTCAGAGGCTCTAGAAAGTGAACGAAGAGTTCAAGACAACAGACCCAACAATTATCAGTTGCATAAAACCCAGAATCAATTTAAACGTACTTACAAAGAGCCTACGAGTGCATCACAGACCATGTTTAGGATTCTTCATGAAGCTTTTACATTAGCTTTTTTGGTCTATTCATGTATTTTAATAAAAATGTTATTATTTTACCTCATACCTTATCTGTCTTTCTGTCTTGCTTTTCCAAAACGGCCATGTTGTCTTTCAGAATTTTCACGATTTCTGCTGGATTTTTGTGCGATTTACTAAACAAAGGCATTTTTTTCATCTATAGAAATCTCTTCTTCCAATGTGGAATGCTAAAAACAAACAAACAAATAAACAAAAATTATAATTATAATTCTTAACATGATTAAATTGTTATACCAAAATGTCTTATAAGTTTTCAATAACCAATTCAGTAATATGAAACATTAAAATCAGTCAAACTAAAACAAGTTTCATTGGGACTTCCCTCGTGGTCCAGCATTTAAGACTCTGTGCTCCCAATGCAGGGGGCCCAGGTTCAATCCCTGGTCAGGGAACTAGATCCCACATGCCGCAACTAAAGGTCCCCCATGCCACAACTAAAGATCCCACATATCATCTAAAGAATCTGCATGCTGCAACTAAAGATCCTGCGTACAGCAACTAAGACCCAGCGAAGCCAAATAAATAAATACATAAATATTAAAAAAATAAAACAAGTTTCACCAAGTTTTGTGCCAAATTTAAATTAATATAAAATATTTTAAGAAAGATATTTTTTAAAGTTTACCTAAAAGTTTTTACTCAAAGTTTAAAATCTTTCCTAAAATAGAAATTCAAGATTTATGCAAGAAGGGGAAAAGGAGTATTTTTAGAGAATAACCTGATATTTAAAACTAGATATTTTGACCAAAGAGAGTGATGATGATGATGGTGATAATAATAATCATAGATAAAATAAAACATGTAAAACAAAAGTGGGATTAGGATCCACATACTTTGGTAAAGCAATGTTTAAAAACATGCCACTCCACAGCAATCACAAAATTACAATGTAAAATTGTTTAGAATCCGTTTTTTATTTACTCTTCAAACATTCAGCTGGCATACTCACTGATGAAATGAGGACTACCATGATGGGGGGTGAGGTGGGAGGGGAACAGGAAAATCAGTTCTTCTTTTTGAGAACATCTATTTACATAGAGCAGAGAAAGCCAAATATAGCTGTCATTGCCCTATTTACACTAAAAATGTGTTATTTTTTTTTAGAAAAAAATCTAAAATTAAAGGCTCCAGTTAGTAGAGGCATATTCATTTACTTTACATTTATTAGCAAAAATATTTCAAACATTACAGAAATATGATGTGATAAATCAAAGGCTCCCATTAACCAGTCATCCAGAGGCAACAACTATTATCAGTTTTGATACATATTCCTCCTGAATTTTTTCTATGTATATAAAAATATATTTTTTAAAACCAAAATAGAATAAATACTAAATATAGTATTTTTCAACTTTTCCCCACTTTTTATATCTTGAATATCATTCTATGAGTATATATTTAGATGCACTACAATATTTTTATAGCAATATCCATTATACAGACATATTATGTAATTACTTCTAGTATTTGGTAATTTCTTATTAAATTATTATATAATTTATTTTACCAATACCTTTATTTTTTTTTTTTTACCAATACCTTTATTGATAGACTTTTGGGTTAATTCCATTTTTCCTCATATTTTTCTTATTAACAATGATGCAATTAATCAATAAAGAATATTACACACAAATGTACACAGCAGTCGATAGCAATACTCTAAACAGTTATTCCTCTGGCATATCCTTGGCTATGGTTCTAAATATTTACTTCATCTCCCTAGACTCCTACTTCCCAAATCTGGTTCCCTAGGACTTCTGTCAAATCTCTGAGTTACCTTATACGCTTTCAAAAACTTTCTTCAGTATTTGTTGTTTGTGATCAAGAATAATGCTAAGTGGCACTCAACATACCTGCTAAACAAACAGGAGGTACTTAAACCCCCAAATTGTTCTGAGTTGGTAATTCATCCGCTATGATTCCGAAGTTATCACCCTTGTCTGCATGTCATTTGCTCTATCTGTAAAATGAGTGTTCTGTTTTTTAACTGTGAATTCACCTAGTCATATCATTTAACTCATATTTTTTTTCATCTCATTCACCAAGATATCAAGAAAAATTTTGCCAAATGTTTTGGGAAAGCCCAGATACATTATATTTATTTGTTAGTACCAGTTTAGTTACCTTATTTTATTTTTTAATACATCCCCATGACTCACTTATTTTGTAACCAGAAGTTTGTACCTTTTGACCCCCTTCACCCATTTCATCCACACCCCACCCTCCACCTCTGGCAACAACCAATTTGTTCTGTGTACTTATGAGCTTGGTTTTTGGTGTTTTTAGATTCCACATATAAGTGAGATCATATGATATATGTCTTTTTCTGATTTATTTCACTTAGCTTAATGCCCTCAAAGGCCCATCCATGTTGCCACAAATGGCAAGATTTCATTCTTTTTATGGCTGAATAATATTCCATTATACACACACACACACACACACACACACACACACACACACACACACAGCACATATGCTTTATCTGTTCATCCATTAATGGGCACTTAGGTTGTTTCCATATCTTGGCTATTGTAAATAATGCTGCAGTAAACATGAGGGTGCATATTTCTTTATGAATTAGCATTTTCATGTTCCTCAGATAAGTACCCAGAAGTGGAATTGCTATATCATATGGTAGTTCTATTTTTAATTTTTTGAGGAAACTTTATACTGCAAGGGGGATTCTTAAAGAAAGATAGAGCATGATATTTTGAATTAGATAGGCCAAATATAGCGAGCTCTAGCATATTCATCACTGGTCCACACCCATTCTAACTCCATCAAGGCCAAAGATAAAGTATGTAAGATGGAGTCCTGAAAATGGTGCTTCCTTGGGATAAAGTGGTAATAGTAATAAATTCTATGTCAGAGTTATAGAACACACATTATATTTCAACAACACAAGAAGCAGGAACAGGAGAAGATGCCATGCTAAGTCCAACGGACTGACACCAGGTGAATGCCTCCTGGGCACTGAAAGCTGTGGTGGGGTTGCACACATCAGCCTGCCCTCCGGCGTTAGTGCTGACAGCAGGCCATGCAGCACACAAATATCAGAGGACTGACATGGGCCCTATTGTACTTTTCCACTTTCCAAAGTAAGTGAACAGAATAAACAACAAATAAATAGTTTCTACTAAAAAAAAAAAAAAAGCACAAGCAAAGGGGAGAAATGCCCTGTGGACTTCGACAGGAAAGGTTACTTCCAAAATTAATTCTCTGTAGGAGATAGAATAGATATAATTGGTAAAATAAAAATTAAAAAAAGGAAGAGAAGAACTTAGACAAAAAGAGAGTTGGTCAAGATAAAAGATCAAAAACACATAATATACACACATATACAGAAACACCCCAAAATGCAGCATGGCAATCCAAATCTGCATACAGCAGAAATGACCCCACAGAAAATTGATTGAGGACAACCAAAAGGTACACAATTAGTTAGTCTATATTTATTCATTCAGAAAATATTTACTGAGCACCTGTAAGGTGTGAGGCGTTGCACTAGTAAATGCAAAATAAGCTTCAGAGGGTGCACAATGTAGTGGGAGACACAGCCACACAAAGGGTTTTGCCAGAATGCCAGAAAAGGTTAAACAAACTTAAATGATGGAGAAAAGGTACTTGGTGTGTGTTCGTGTGTATGTGTGTATAGTATATATTATGGAAATATGGAGAAGATACAGTGTTCTATCTATAAAAACGGGTATTACAACAATGAAAAGAGGTGGAGGAAGACAACAAATGCAAAAGGAACTAAAAAATGGAGAGAAACAACAAAGATAAAACAGCCTAAGCAGAAAAAAAGATCTAAATGTGGTCATTTACAGAATTTTTCTAGTTGAGATTAATGATGAGACCCCAAATTCAGTGCCTTGTGGCTTTTAGAAGAAACCAACATTCTTCTCTTAAAGCTCATTCCTACAAAATGACTGTTAACAACAAAAAGGATAAAAATTAAGCTGTCTTTGGACTTCCATAAAACTACATGTCATAAAACCATGGAGAGAATCTACAGAGTTCTGAAAGGGAAAGTCTATAACCTCACAATTAAGTCTCTAGCCAACATATTTATGTGTGAATAGACCGTGTACACCTACTAAAATTCTTACAAAAAGATGAGATGGAGTCAAACCCACAAGAGTTCAAGAAAATAAATGCTAAAAACCAGAAATAGTTCTTGAAAGGGAGCCTTGATAGTGCTGGCAGAACATTTGGGAGGGTGCAAATCTACAATGCATTCATGTCGGAATAAAAATAAATAAGGATTCAACTAAATAAGTTAAAAAGGAAACTGCCTCAAAAATCTCAAGAAAAGAATGATGGAAATAACAATAGAATTAGAAATAACTGAATCAGAAAAGTAAAAGAAAAAGAAAATCTCTGGTACTTTTTGGTGCCTGTTTTTTCTGGTGCTAGACCTGTCTGCTCTCCTTCCCACCCCACCCTACCAAAAGGGTGGGAACATGACCCAGGCGGGGCCAGAGTATTCCTTCCACTGCCCTGGCTACAGCAATTGGCTCACAAATGGATTGTGACACCATCAAGCTAATCAAAATGCTTCAACAGCATGCTTCAATGCTTTTCCCCTAGGTATTTTAATTTAATTTAGTTTAAATGAAATATTTAGGGCATCTAGAAGAAGAAATAGAGAACAATGTAACAAGTTCCTGTATATTTACCACCCGGCTTAAAAAATAAAACAACTAAAGCAACGCTCTTGGTACAATTTTCTGATCCCATTTCCCTCTGGCTCATACTGTACCTATTTATCATTACCCTTACCTATATATGCTTTCACACTTCTACTAATATTACAGACAATATGTGATATTGTTGTGTATGCTTTAAAGCGTTATAGAAATGGTATTACATGGCCAGTTTCTTTTTTTCTCCCTCAACACTGTGTTTATGAGATTTATTTGTGTTAATACACAAATCTCACGTTTATCTTACGTGCTGTATAGCATCCCACTGTATGACTATACCACAATTTATTTATCAGTTCTCCGAGTTCTGATTGTTTTCAATTGTTTATTATTACACGCATGATCATAACACAGATTCTTTTGCCAGTCTACTTATACATTTGTATGAGAATTTCTCTAGGGCAGTGGTTTCAACTTTTTAAATAGTGACTTGCAGTAAGAAATGCATTTTATATTGTGATCCAGAGCAAAGGAATGTATAAATGATTGTATAATTGTTTCATGAAACAATACTTGCCCTCTAGATAGATTCCATTCTGTTCTATCTGTTCTATCCTACATTATTTTTTTAAAAAGTGCTGATCATTATCCATTAATTCACTACCTGCTAATTAGTATGCAAGATGTCATTACAGGGGGAAGCTAGATGAAGGGTATACAGGATCTCTCTGTATTGTTTCTTATAACTGCATGTGAATCTTTAGTTATCTCAAAATAAAAAGTTAAAAATAAAGAATCCATCACTATGGAAAATGGACAGTGATAATCCAACATAAGGATAATTACTGTTCCTGAAGTAGAAAACTAACAAATGAAAGACGTACTTAAAGATGTACAAGATGTGTCTATTTGTCTACTCAATCCTTCAGCAAGCCACCCTTTTAATTGTATACAGCCACAGAACTATTTCTGGAATGTGGCTCAGCTAATGTTAATGGTATTATCTGAATGAGATTTGTGATACATCTAAAATTTTTTCATCTTGATATTTTTCTGTATTATCTATAATAGTGGGGAATAAACCCATGTAACTAAGAAAAGAACCGAATAGAAAAACCTATTTTGTTTTTGAATAGAAAAACTGAATATCATTAAAATGTCAATAATCCTAAAGTCCATAATTTGATACAATTCCAGTCACAAGTCCAAAAAAGTTTTTAGTAACTAAATTAAGCCAAGAATACCAAAAAAAACTCACAAGGATAACGAGTTTTAAAAAGGAAGATTTCTTACGAGGGAATGAAATTAAACGTGCTATCAAGTGCTATATGTGAAAGTGACACAAGAAAAACAGACCAATGGAACAAAAGAGGCCAGATATAGATGTTACTATAAGTGACTTTCAAACTTCTGGATGTAAAATAATTTCTCTAATTTTAGAAGTGATGAAATAAATCTCAAAAAAAAAGACTGACAAATCAGTTAATATAAATATGTTACAAATCTAATAAATTGTTTTGAATTTTTATGGATAAAATAATAAAAACATTGTAGGCAAACAACAAATAAGAGTGACAACAAATAAGAACAACAAATAAGACAACAAATAAGAATTCTGTGACATGAATATGAAAGACAGGGCTAATATCATTATAAAAGGAGATCTAAGACAAATAAGAAAATCATTAAGAAATAATGCATAGATATTAGAAAACCACAAAGGAGGAAATACGGTTAAACACATAGTAAATGTTTATTCTCTATAATGGAAAAATGCAAACTTAAAGTGAAGGACTATTTTGCCCATCATATAACAAAGTTTTTTGTTGTTGTTTTGAGAAAATTCAATTCTATTGATGGTGAGATGCAACAGGCCCTCTCTTTTCTTACTGGTGGAAGTATAAATTGGATAATAATTTGGCAATATGGATCTAGAGCCTTTAAATATTCACAACCTCTGACTTTAGTAATTCTGCTTCTATCAATCTGTCCTAAGAAAATAAACTAATTAAGGTTACCTTTATAACTTTTTTTCCCATATTTTAACATCTCTAAAATGTGCATGTGTCTTACAATTGATGGAACCTTATACTAACTGGCAGGGTTTTTTTTGTTTTTGTTTTTTTTCTTTCTTAGTGGTACAAGAGTATATGCCTTACAACCAATGGCTTCTTAGATTTGATGAAATATAGTATATGGCTATGAAAATGTTTACAAAGAATGTGAAATAAAATGTACATGTTAAAAAAACACCATCCCATAATATAGACCATAACTACAACTATGTAAAAGCAAACAAAACCACAAATACACAAAACCTATGCATAGAAAAAATCATTTAAAAAAGTTAACAGTGATTGCCTCTGGGTAGCTGGCTTATAAATACTTAGTTTTCTTCTTCCTTCAAAGTTTCTTTTGTCCCCAAACTTTGTTCAATAGATCATGCAAATGTTTTTACAATGGAAACACCTTCTCATAAATGATACTTTTAATGACTAAATCACCATTTTTTAAAGTTCAAACTGTGGAATATCTGATCATCATGTCTTTTCAAAGCACTAGTCAAACAAATATGATTTCTGTTACTTGGCTATGAAATTTCATTAAGAGTAGCACTTGGCTCAGATTCTGGAGAGAAAGCCAAAAAAAATTCTTCAGCTCTGCTCCCAGGGAACTCAGGCCCTGTAGATTTTTAGTAGACTTTGCCAGCTTGGCAGCATTCCCTTTCCTAAGGCACAGTAGAATATTTCATATTCCTAACTTATGTGTGAGCGCCTCTAAAGATGACCCAAAGTCAATCACTCAAATACCTCATCTGAACATGTTCAGTGACGTAAGTGGAGAGGAGTGTGTTTGAAGGGGGCCAGGGAAAGGGAAGCTAGGAGAAGAGGTCATTTGGGCATTAAATACCCTCACTGTTATCCCTTAAAGTATTTTAAAGGGGAATAAATGTCTATCTGTAGGTGGCTAATGAGTATCTCTAGGCCTTTATGTCTAACCTCCAAATGTGCCGTTCAATAATAGTTTTCAGTTCAAAGACTTTCCACGAAAGCTTAATGGAGTGGGAAATTTATCACTGAAGACAAGAGAAGTCTCAAGATTTCCATAGGTAAAACCATAAAAAATATAACCAAACTGCTAACTCATTGTAAGAAAGTCAACTCAAAAATGAGCCTTGTTTTCCTTCACATAGGTTATTTTACAATGAACAATGAGTAAGAAAGGAAGATTTCCAAAAGTCTTTCACAGAGCTTGCTAATTTAAACTTAGTCACAGGTACCTTCGCTCAAACTAAGAAAATTAAACCATCACATTAAAATAAATTTCAAGAAAGTTCAGAAATTACCATTCTTTTATGTTTTATTCCAAATAGGACTCACAGATAGAAATAATGCAATCAAAAAGTACACCTATGGCAAATAATTGGGCCAATAAGATTCATTTTTAAAAATCAATGGGATGGAGATTACATGAGTATATGTATTTGTCAATATTCAGTGAACTGTTCTCTTAAAATGGGTACATTTCATTGAATGTAAATTTTAAAATAAAAAAAAGTACACCTAAACGTTCTACTGTATTTGTTGCATCCCAAATAGGCCTCTTCCCACCACAAAATCATTGATTACCTTCACAGATATAATAAACTACAAAGCATATCATTATTGTTATATATGTTATGATATCAAATCCATTATAAAACATATTACATATGTCAAAGTACCTTCCAATCAATGCCCGCTATCCCTCAACCATTCCATTTTAAAATATACTTCCTAGATGTAATTAGAAGACACCACAATTGCATTTTGTACTTGAAGACCTATAGAAACGAGTGAAAATCAGTGGACAAAGTATAAATAAGGACTTTCACTGATCATCCTTTTTCTCAGTTCAAAATGACTAAGAATGGACCTGTTTTTATAAGTTTTGTTAACAGAGTTTGAGGGAGCACCATTTTCAAAAATGAACAATTTACATAGAAATGAAAAACTTGTAAGAACTGTTTTATGTACCCTTACTCATTTGGAAGCCTTGATCAGACTTACATCAGAATAAAAACTCTTTTACAAGAAAAAAACCCATGTCCTTGGGAATTGCTCCTTAATTCTAATGTATTGTAACCACTGAAACAATTTAAAAATAGAACTAGTTTATGAAATTAGGAAGACATACAACTACCCATTTATTATTATAAATATTAACCTACTAGACTACTGTTCCAGGAAAAACAACCAGAAACTTCATTCACAGTAATGTTTCTGTTGACAGCTCCAGTCATTTGTTGGAGTTAAAATTTTCTACATCTATTAGCTAATAAAGATTGTCAATGGATAATAATTTTACATTTGAATTTCATAATCTCAATTTATAGCAGAGATCTGAAGCTAGGTCAGTATTCTCAAAGACTAGGAAGTGTAATCAAAGCATCAGTTCTCACTGAAATTCACAAATGGCTATTTTTCACAACAGAATTATCAAGGGAAACTTGTAATTCTTTTTTGGGGGGGGGGCGTGTCTTTCTTTTAAGCACATACATATACAAAATAATCATCAAATTTTGGTTAGATACTGTTACTGGTATTAAGGCAAAGTTTATAGTTACAGTGTGAAATACAACCATTTCATAGCTTCAGTAAGCCCTGTGCCTATCTATGAACTCTCAATCTATAAAACATTAACATGGGAGAGTAAAGATGCATGTGATTTAGCTGAAATTATCTCTCATCCTATAGACTTCCAGGATTGTAAAGTTCTTCTGGATGGGTAAGTTAATATGACCTCTCATCCTTCCACAGCTGGAAGAGACTAGATGAGTTTCTGCTGGAAATTTAAGACATATAAGTCATAAAATTAAATATTTATTATTTCATTTAGAAACAGCAAAGATTTCATCTTAAACAAACTATTTTAATTACCAGTGGAACACTAAGTATGTCCATAATTAAAAAGCATGCTAACAGAGATTTTTTCCTTGTTAAGGGAATCTCAGCTAAATATTATCTTTAAGCTGCATTATAAATCTATACATGCATGTACACAGACATCCATACCTCAGAAATGGAAAATTGTCCAAACTATTCCACATTATTTCATTCAATCATTCAACAAATATTTATTAAGCACCTATTATATGCCACTTGGAACTACTCAAAATCATTACTTTTAAAATGTGATTTGAAATAGAACATAGAAAGTATTTTTTGATCAGATGGAAAGGTTTTTCTGCCTCTAAAAATCATCTAAGTATAATCTGCATTCATTGTATTGTTTATTTCATTACATATGTTTACTGCAGTACTAACTTTAACATTTTATATCTTGGCCTTTTAGAGAAACTTTTTTTAAAAAATTGAAGTATAGTTGATTTACAATATTGTGTTGGTTTCAGGTATACAGCAAAGTGATTCAGTTATATCTATATATATATATTTTCCAGATTATTATCCATTATTGTAGAGAAACTTTTAGGGCCAGCGTAACTAAACTTAATTTGGATAGACCTAATTTGAGTTTTCCGAATAGGCCACATTTCTTCATATGGGTCCTAGTACACATATGCAAATACATAATTCTTCTGAGTTAAAGTTGACACCTTACTTCAGAATGTCCCATGTACTCAAGATACCAAGCTTGTAAATTGCCTCCCCTCATCACCATCCCTACTCATTCAAGATTACCCCCAAGTTACACCACAGTCTTCTCTTTTTCTCTTAACAGTTAGGCCTATTCTGTACTACTATTGCTTTGTTTGCTTCTTAAAATTCAATTCTTGGCTCTCTCTTTCTCGTAATGAAAACTGTGTGCCCCTAAACCCCTTTCCTTTTCGGGGTACCTTGGAAAAACTACTCAGTTCCATTTTTGTAAACCAAAGAAAGAGTTGAGTTCCTATCTGGTAACTATTTATTAGGTACCTACTTATATGCCAGACACTGGGCTAGATCTCAGAAATGGCTGATAAGCATAAAAGCAATGACTAGAAATATTCCTGTAGCAAGGAAAAGAAAAATCACTGATTTTAATATAAGATTAGATCTCATAAACAGTGCAATTTATCTTGGAAGCTCATAAAAGTACCTAGAAATGCTGTTTATAAACATACTGCTTTTCTTCAAGTATTAATATTTAGGAAAAATAATGTCTTATGCAACTTGTAATTGTTTTTATATTTAGTTTCATCACTGTAATTGATTTTCTAATATTTTTCAGGGTGGTGATGGTTTTTCTATTGTGTAAGTGAAATACAAACTTAGGCTATAATAAACACCAAGCAATCATTATTTGTTAAATTGTTTCCCAGAGAAGATGGTTCCCAAATTCCCAACAACCCACTCACAAATAAACTTCTAAGGTACAAAACACTTGGAAATTGGGGATGGCTTATTTTTTATTTCTATATTTACAATCCTATAGGCTTAAGAAATGGTGCCACTACTAAGATAATACCAATGAATTACTAGTTTAAAATAAAAAATTATTTGGAAGATTGTGAAGCTATGTGTAAATCTTCCATCAGTCTAAGGACTGAGTGTGGGAAATTCTGTAAAGAAGTAAAATTTGGTTTGTGATATAATCTCTATTGTATTTACTTTTGACTTCAAGTATAAGATACTAGTCCTAAAAAGGTTTTCACAGACAAGCTGAGTTTCTTTTTATACACTGGTCAATAGGTTAAAAAAACTCCACAAAACAAAACCTGTTCTACAGGCTTCTGCACACATACAGGAAATATTAGAGAAAGTACAGTAGTTTTACATTATATCTAGAGTACAAACCCTTTTAATAGGTTCATTGACACCTTGCTTAAGTTTTCATTTCTGCTAAGTTGTTCTGCCTTAAAGGACTCACTTGAATCAATAACTAAGGACATCTTTTTTGAGGCTGGCAAACTAGAAACATTGCTTAGAATGATGCATCTTTAAGCAATGACTCACTTCTGCAGCTAACAATATATACTTCCTTCTTACACAGAAGAATGATTACATGCCTTCCATCGATGCCTTTAAAAAAACATATAAAATTAGCATACAATCTCCCAAGTTAAGATTGTACAAATGAAGTTTTTATTGGAATGTGAATATATATTTTAAGAGTTTTTTCTTTTTTCTCTTCTCTATTGTTTACATACATATATGCATCTGGTTAAAATAGTTCTTCAGCAGAACAACAATATTATATAAGAGTTTGGTGCCAGCTATAAGAACAAAATAACTGCCTTATTCCTTAATTTGAAATGTGCATTCATTTTGTATCAAATGTTAAGTTTGATATGTAAATTGTCTAATTTTTATTTTCACTCCAGAACTTTGAAAAAAATCATGTGTCACTTATTGGATCTAACAGAAGCATTCAACATTCAAATTACATATCCCTTTATTTAATGGCATCATTAACATTTCTAATTGAATTATGAGGGAATGCTGTAATTGATAATATCAAACATCACAATGATTATTTTAAATTTACTGAAAATAGACGGAACGAGGTAACTTTTGAATTTTTATTCAGTTGAAAGAGAAACATGAAAAATGGTATCCTGCCACTATTTTATTTTTGGAAACTCTTTGTAAATAAAAACCCATTTCCAAAATAAGATATTCCATGGACACGGAATAGTTGGTAATGATTCAAGTGCCTTAGGCAACAGAGAAGTATTGTTTTGTAGTTGTTTTTAAAACCTCTCCTAGTAACAGCAGTTTATCATGCACAAAGAAACAAGGTAACAGCACAGTTTAAAATGAAAATATAAGCAAAAACTGTAAAACCTCAGCTAAACTAAATTTTAATTCCATCTCTGTGAACCATTATAGGTAACCTGGTTGATACTCACCAAATGTTACAGAAAAGCCCAGGCTCGCCTAAGCAACGAAAAGTAGACACGTGGTGAGGTGCTGAAGACAGCTCTCTCTGGGGCTCAAAGCACTTTAGATGAAGTAGCCTTTATCTTCCATTTAATAGAGGGTGCCTCCTATTACCAAAGCGTGGCAGAGAAGAGTTTCCACAATCCTGTCTTGACTTTCTGTCTCCCTCTTTGAAGAGTAAGTTACCACCGGAAAAAGTTAGCAGAAAATGATCACTGAACACTCACACAGGGCAGCTGTAAATTTCCACTCTCTTTGCTTGCTCTCAGATTCCAAGCCTTGCTTGTCTCTTAATCTGTCACAGGCAGTTCTGTTTCTGGTCAAACCAGCTTGCTTATGCGTTCTCCTCTCCTCCTCTAATGCACTCTTTTAGATACATACCACACAGTCACAGCTCCCTCTTTTTCTTCCTCCTTCCCAATCATGCAATGTCACAAGAATGTGTGTAAAGCAATTAAGTTGAGGCAAATTTAATTCTTGGCCAAAGGAAAAAAAAAGAGTCTAGGTATAAACAAAATTTTTTTCTCATCAAATTTTTTCCTTTTAAGTCCTATACTTGTTCATGCATGGTTTTGTCAACAAATTAAATTGGCCTGACCATCTTGTTTAAAAATTTGAATAACAAAGGCATGTTGATAGTGATAATAACAGATTCATTTGCTAATATGTTAGATTCCCAGGGAAGATGCTATTCCCAATCATAATAAGAAAGTGTAGCAAGTAAATACACAGTATTATTAATTTAATCTTGAGATTTTAAAAAGCAAGGGAGGTGGGGGGGCGGGGGCGTTGGCACAATGGATAACGCCTCTGACTACGGATCAGAAGAGTCTAAAAAGCAAGGGAGGTGTTAGAATGAGTATTCATAATTTAATTTCAGTGTAATTTTGTGAAAACTTAATTTATTAAAAAATACGGTATATTTTGAAACTTAGAATCAATTTAGTTATAAAAAGGAAATTATAAAGAACATAGAGAAATATTAACACCAAAACTATTAAATGGAGCAGCTTACACCATTTATGTGCAAACCAAATGTAACTATTTGGTGTAGAATGTCTCCCCCTCCCTCCCCACCCCATCACACAAAAGCACTATTTGTCAGGATACGTAATACCTCTTCAATGAGAATTTTAAAAGCTAAAGGTTTCAAAAAACATTTTTTCATTAATATACATGTATAATTATAGAGTAAAATTTCTTAAAATTATGGATCTTTCTGCAAGGTTTGAGGATGAGGAATTAGGTAGAAGACTGAGTGGGATGGCTAGTGACAGGCTTAGATGGCCTTTATTAGATTCTTTGGAGTTAAAAGGTAAGCTTGGAATACATGCTAGCTCTGTGAGGATGCTAGTCAGAGCCTGCTTTGGGGTTTTCTTTTTTTAATTAATTAATTAATTAACTTATTTTTGGTGTTGGGTCTTTGTTGCTGTGCGCGGGCTTTCTCTAGTTGTGGCGAGCAGGGGGTACTCTTCGCTGCGGTGCGTGGGCTTCTCATTGCCGTAGCTTCTCCTGCTGCACCAGCTCTAGGCGTGCGGCTTCAGTGGTTGTGGCACGTGGGCTCAGTAGTTGTGGCTCAATGGGCTCTAGAGCGCAGGCTCAGTAGTTGCGGTGCACGGGCTTAGTTGCTCCGCGGCACGTGGGATCTTCCCGGACCAAAGATCGAATCCGTGTCCCCTGCATCAGCAGGTGGATTCTTAACCACTGAGCCACCAGGGAAGTCCTCTGTTCCAGTTCTTTAGTGCCAAAGACTTTTAGGTTCTCTGTCTCCCACTATGTTTCCACTCAAAAGTCTTGTGCTCTTCTAACAGATCTCCCAATTATAGAGCTGACAGAAATAGTTGTTAGACCTATTATTACTTTAATCTTACTCTCTGCAGAACTAAAATATCTCTAAGAATATGAACTTAAATAAATTGAAAGGTAATTATTTGTACTTAGTTGTTTATCCTTATGAAAAATAAGTGAATGAATCTTGGCTTTATTACTTAATCTATATATCATATATATTAAATATATATTTCTTAACATATATACTTATTTTAAAATATATTTCTTTATCTGGCTTATTTAAAGTACAGTTTAGAAATTTAAATATGTTACAAGGAAATTTTAACACCTAAAAATCAGGCATCAAGAAGACTAGGGCTTCCCTGGTGGTGCAGTGGTTGAGAATCCACCTGCCAATGCAGGGGACACGGGTTCGATCCTTGGTCCGGGAAGATCCCACATGCCACGGAGCAACTAAGCCTGTGCACCACAACTACTGAGCCTGTGCTCTAGAGCCCGTGAGTCACAACTACTGAGGCTGCATGCTGCAACTACTGAAGCCCATGCACCTAGAGCCCATGCTCCGCAACAGAAGCCACCACAGTAAGAAGCCTGCGCACCACAACGAAGAGCAGCCCCTGCTCACCGCAAGTAGAGAAAGCCCATGTGCAGCAACGAAGACCCAACACAGCCAAAAATAAATAAATAAATAAAAGAAGCCTAGAGATTAGTCTGCTGTTTGTTACTTCAAATTAGTAGTTCTGTAAATCTGGAATCTTATTTCCTATTTTTAAAGAAACAATAAATGGAAATTATCCCAAAACCCTAAAGGGTATTAAGAGCCTACTATCTTCTTAAGATTATACTCAAAGAGTTCTGGTATAACTGAAGAAGTTCAGAATTTGTAAGGGTAGAACTTAGAATAACTATAAGGCTGATTTTTTAAAAGTCACTTTAAAATTAGACTTTATATCAATCTGTGATGGAGTCTAAGGCACAAAATAAAGACAAGTCATCTAATACATAATTAAACAGATTGTCTGCATATGAATGTATGTTTACATTTGATTCCTACTAAATACCATTTTTTAAGATGCATACAAAGAAATCACAAAAAGTGACCTTATATTAGGCCACAAAGACATCAGTAAATTTTCAAAGGAGAAATAGTGCAAACTTCATTCTGTAAATACAACACAATAAAACTAGAAGTTATTTTTAAATTTTTCAGAAGATAAGCAAACTGTTCTTTAAAAATACCCTATTAATACGTGAAAATTAAAAAAGAACATTCTTTCAAAAATTATTTGGACAGAGAATTAAAAGTACAATTATAGGGACTTCTGTTTCAGACTATGATGGAGTAACAGGGACTAGATTTACTCTTCTATCTTACATAATTAAAAAACTGGACAGAATTAATAAAACAATGGTTTTCAGACACTGGACACCAGGCAGCTCAGCCCAGTAATCCCTAAGAGAAAGGAAACAAACAAAGGTAAGCTTCACAATTGTCCCAGTTTGCAGAGCAGGAAGGGGAACCCAAGCAGAGCATGGCAGTCTCCCTGAGTTCAAAAGACAGAGTTGATAATTCAAGAAGGCCAATGTGGCTAAAATTCACAGGGCAAAATACCAGAGAGGGAGAGCTACAAAGAGAGCCCCAGAGATCTGCAAAAAGTTCCCCTCAAATCTTCACTGAGAACTGATCAGTGCACGTCCATGAGAAAACTCTCCAAGGCCAAGGAAAGAACCACTGGAAAGAAGCAGGCTGAAGAATTCCCACTACACACACAGGCTGAGAATAAATAGGTCATGTTCCCAACAGTCAGAATAAAGAAATCGCATAATAAATGGGAGATTGGGTTGAGTACTCAGAAAAATATTGCCTCAGTAGCAGGACCAAATTAGTCCTAAAGGTTGTTCTGGTCCCCCCCAATAGAGGTTACAAGTGAGCTTGAAAGGATCAAATTGTTTCCAAATAACTTAAGTGTATCCTAGAGAAGAATTAAAAATTTTTAGAAATCTAGCACACTACAACATAGAATCCACATGTTTAGCATCCAGTCAAAAAGTACCAGGCATGCCAAAAGCAGGAAAACACATGCATAATAAGGAGAAAAACTTAATAGAAAATAGCTCAGAAATGACACAACTAACAGCATTAGTACAAAAAGACATTAAAACAGCTATTACAAATATACTCCATAAGTTTAAGAAAGTATAAAAAAGCATAAGTATTGTTAAGGAGAGCCCTGGAATATATTAAAAAGACACAAATCAAATTTCTAAATATTAAAACTACAATTTCTGAGATAAAAATTACACCAAATAGGATGAACAGATTAGACACTGCAGAAGAAATAATTAGTAAACTTGAAGACAAAACAGAAGTTATCAAAATGAAACACTGAGGGCTTCCCTGGTGGCGCAGTGGTTGGGAGTCCACCTGCTGATGCAGGGGACATGGGTTCGTGCCCTGGTATGGGAGGATCCCGCATGCCGTGGAGCGGCTGGGCCCATGGGCCATGGCCGCTGGGCCTGCGCGTCCAGAGCCTGTGCTCCGCAACGGGAGAGGCCACAACAGTGAGAGGTCCGCGTACTGCAAAAAAAAAAAAAAAAAAAAAGAAACACTGAGGGAAAAAAAAGACCAAAAGAAAAAAAAGAATTAACGAGCATTCCTAACTATGGGAAAACTTCAAGCAGCCTAATGTATGCATTGTTTGAGTCCTAAAAGGAGAGCAGAGAAAAGGGGAAACAGAAAACAATGTTTGAAGAAATAATGACCAAAAATTTTCTAATTTAATGAAAACTAAACTGAGAGAAATGAAAGAAGAAAAATACAAATCTACTACTATAGTCCAAGATATAAATACTCTTCTTTCAATAATTCATAGAAAAAGTAGAAAATCAGTAAGTACGTAAAAGACTTGAACAGCACTAAAACCAATTTGATCTGATATATATCAAACATACAAACATAGAAAATATGTTCTCTGATCACATTAACTTAGAAATCAATAATAAAAGATATGAGAAATTCCCAAACATTTGGAAACTAAATAGCACACTACTAAGTAATCTATTGGTCAAAGAAGAAATAAAAGCAGAAATTAGAAATTATTTGGGGGAATTCCCTGGCAGTCCAGTGATTAGGACTGGGCACTTTCATTGCCATAGACCCAAGTTCGATCCCTGGTCAGGGAACTAAGATCCTGCAATCCATGCAGCATGGCCAAAAATTAAAAAGGAAAAGAAAAGAAATTACTTTTAACTGAATGAAAAGGAAAACCTAACAACAAAATCTGTGGGATGCAGGTAAAGAAGTATTTAGAGAGATGTGTTTAACATTAAGCACTTATATTAGAAAAGAAAGCATGCCTCAAGCTAATGACCTCAGCTTCCACCTGAAGAAACTAGAGGCGTTAAGCCCAAAGCAAGCAGAACCAAGAAAATAATAAAGAGCAGAAATCAATAAAGTTAGAAACAGAAAAACAATGAAAAAAATCAATGAAACAGAACCCGATTATTTGAAAAGATCAATAAAATTGCTCAACATCTTACAAGACTGACAAAGAAAAAAAGACAAAAATATCACTATCAGGAATGAAACATTAAACCATAAAAAAGCTATGAGAAAACGCTGATATTTATTTGATCTCTGGGTAAGATAGTTTTTTCAGACCAGATCTATTTAAGAATAATGTTTTAATTTGTTAAGCCCTCCCTCCTCTTCCTTTTTAAAAACTGATTCTGGACTTTTCAAAAGACCAAGACAATTCTGTTACAGAAACTTTTGAGAATGTGTTTTGTGGTGCCATTTAACTTGTTCTTCTATCCCCTGTATTTCCTATAAAAAGGAAGTTAGCTCTGAAAGCATAATAAAACATAAACATTTTTTACAAGATAAGTTCATAATGAATCACACCAAGAGGCAACAGTCTCATTGTCCCACTATTAGTGATCTATGTTTGATGACTGAGTTAGGGTAATAATAGCACATTTCTTTATTGAAAAGACATTTCCCTTTTTGACTAGCTAGTAGGGTATAGACTGATATTTTTTTCAATCTGCAAATATGCAATTCTCTCTCAGTGCTTCCTCCAATGATTTTAGTATTCATTGGTGATCCTTCCCTAAATCAATTACTTCACCAGGGTTGCAAACCGGTAATTTTAAAAATTCTATTCTTTCTATGTATATTGGCTGGCACTGTTTTGTAGAGAAGAGCTTCTCCTCAACTATACTTCTAATTGTTTAATTCTCTTTATTTAATCACCAATTTTGAGAGTAGGAAGCTAGTAATATTCACTTCCAATGGTGGCAAAGAGAGATACGTTTTTTTGGTGGGGGAAGTCTTTCTCTTCTCTTGAATATCACTATAGGTTCACAAATTTTTACAAATTCAATGTTTCAATCAATTACAGGCACTATTCTTTTTGGTGCTGTCCTTGTAGCCTGGGTTGCCCCCCAAAAGCAGGGTCTGAAGCAAAAGCCTCATGTAATATTATTTTAATAAGAAATCCAATCACAATGAGCAGGAATGAGGAAATAGGGGAATAAAACAAAGAAGGAATATGTCAGCCAATATGACAATGCATCATCAAGCTGGCCACCTGTTAAATCTATCAGACTGAAACTCTTAGAAGCTATATGAACTGCATTTCAGGATCACCCCTAGGGTTCGGGGGTGGGAGGGTGGGAAAGGAAGAGGAAGAATTTATCTACTGATTCTCATCTTGGATTGATCAAAGTCTTTCCCCAAAGGGAACTAACTCCCCTACACTTGAGTTTAACTCCTCTATTCTTCCCGGTTGCACATGTGTGGGTCTGGGCACTGAGTGGACCCCAGAGCAGTGGCCACATGGAAGCCCTGTGACACGTAGCAAAGAGCTTGCAGAATGACAGGAGATGAAGCTATTAGGTTATGCCTGCATGAGGGTTTGCATAGAGGTGAAATGAGACAAGTGAGTCCTAGAGGATCTGCAATGGTATATAAGAGGTATCTAAAACAATTGCTCAAACTTCCACAAATTAGGCCAGCGGGAGTCCTTTCAAGATAGCTCCTACATCCTTCTGATACAGTTTCAATAATCCTTGAACTTTCATTGCTTTCTTGTTCAACACAATGGTGCAGGCTCACCTTGTATTTACTTTCTCCCAGATCTGGGCCATTTCTCCAGAGAGAAGTTTTCCAAATGTGAGGAACAGTGCACTTACCCTTGCTCAAAAGTGTTTACTTACTGCATCCAGCTCCAAGATCTCTGTTGGTTTTATGCTTTTTAATCAAATTTGAAGTAGCTCCTTATGGTCTAGCATTCTATGGCTCAATTATAAATTTACTCCCCCACCCACCCAGGACATCTAATAAACAAGGCAAAAGGAACACAGGATACCAGGAATAAATACTCCCACATGAAAAAGGGTAAGTGAGGAAACATTAATCTATAATATGTATGATATTTTGCTGGACAGGAAGAGCAAGCTTCCCTGCCTGGGGATGAGTTCCTTAGCTACCAAACTGGTTGCCCCTGGTTCTAATCTCTCTAATCCCTGGGAGAATCCTCCCTATCAATTGTCCTCCAACGTCACATTTGAGAGGGTCATTGTGGATGGTTCATGACTGACAGCTTTCCTGCTGAAGCCAGTCTACCTGTTTGGGGGCCAGATTTAGGGGTCTGGGAGTTGCCAAGGGATGACAGAACTTTATTTCTCAGGCTTGAATTTCTTTGACAATACAACGGTCTTGGATTATCATTTGGCTTTTAATCACTTTGCCTTTTGTCTTCTACTCATCAAAGCCAAAAACTGTTGAATCTGTTGTGATTTTTGTCTCTAACCAGCTTCCTTGGTCTGCCCATTACTCAAGCCCCCAGGTTAAAATGCTTCCTTCTTGGTCTCTTCTTCCAAAAAAATGGGAGAACTTCCCCTTACACCCAGGCTGCATCCTATTAGATTGCTCTGTATTCGGGGTTGACTGCCCCACAAGGCAGAAGTAGAAAAAGATGCTTGGGTTTTCAGGCTTCTCCTAGATTCTAATCATATCTTTCTCACACTTTGTGCCTCCCTACTTTTGCTCAAACTAATTTAGCTCATGGCTGTGATCACACTGGAGAGACAAATATGCAGGCATAATGCTTAGGAAGTTCTTAGGCTCTCAGGTTCTGTATATGCCTTTTTAGTTATCCTTTTCCATATGAGCTCATTATCTCTTACTCAGAATCCTTTGACTCAAATTCTACCCAGGTGGAGCTCTGCAAAATCACATGTTGCTCCACTTGAATGATTGATTCATTTCATTAACCTGTGACTTTGCTTATTTACAATATCATTATCATGAGGAGGGTGGCTTAAAATCTGGCAACTGGAAGTGATGTCTGGAAGGTCTTAAATAGACTTTCTCCCCCTCACCCCGCCTTTTTTTTCTACTTTACTCATATCATTGGGTCATTCAGCATTTTTTTTTTCATTCAGCATTTTTTATTGCAAGAAGGCAGAAATTTTATAGCCTCCTTTTACCCTTACCTTGCGTGCATTTTCTTAAAGACCTCTTAGCCTAGTACACTCATTTATTACTTAAATAAATTCCTATTTATCAGTTCTATCCATCACTCCACTTCCCATGGTCCACTTCAATATTTAACTCCCTATAGAAAGGGGTCAGCCTCTGTTTCCCCCACATTCTTCTCTCCTGATCAATAACACTGTAGTTACCTAAATAGATAATAAAGTTTGTTTTTGTGTTTGCTTTAATTATACTTCTAAGGTTGGTGAGGGTAAAATAAAACAAGAACTCTAGTACTTTAACACAGAGTGTAAATTAACATAACTTTTTCCTGTAGGGATATTAACAATAAGTTGCAAAAGGCTTAAAATATTCATTTTCCTTTTTATTTAGTAATTCAATGTCTACAAATTTATTCTAAGAATAAGTATGCAAGGAAGAATATACAGGGATATTTATTACACTACTTATAGCAAAAAACCCCAAAACTAAAGTCCAAAGTATGTGATTGATTATAATCATTGGGGTCCATGTGGCATGGGCATTGGCCAACCAAAGCAGATGTCCAAATAACCAGCATAGTTGCAGGCCATTCAGCATGCCTACTGAATATTGAGCAGTGTTCATTCATTAATACAGAATAACACGGTCAAGTTGTTTAAGAACATTTAAAGAAATGGGGATATATTTATTGCATAATATCAAGTTTAAAAATTCCAAGATGCTAAACTTAGTAAAGAATATGAGCCCCCAATTTTTGTTCTATTTTTTACATAAATATTTCCTTCTATTTGGACATGGAAACAATACCAAAGGTTAACATTAGTTGGAACACCAGTGGTTACATTCATACATTCTTGTGTTTTCCAAATGTTCTAAAATTAACATGTACAGTCAGTTTTGCTACAAAATGAGGTAAGTGTTCCTAAAAATCTCCATGCTATGCAATATCATGCAATAAGAACCACAGGAATTCTGGGGAAAACCGGGTTGGAGCTCAATACTCAAAAATTTCATCAGTGACATATTTTTTCTCTTAAAGTAGGAACCTAATAAAAATAGTAGCACACTTTTACACATGTTAAGTGGTTTAAAAAAATACATAAATACCACAATAAATATGGTACTTTTCCTTGAAAAAGACCTGACATTTTGCTTATGGTGGTGGATGTTAGGAGACTTATAGCTTGTAAATTATTTCAAAATAGTGGAAATAGGATTATCTGAAATCAGCTGGAGAGTTGTAACACCAAACATGGATGAATGTGACTCATATAACATGTGGTACACAGAGACAGCTGGTACATGCTTGAGGTGTGTGCATGTCTATGTTTTGTGCATTTCTCCATGGTTTATGTTTTGTGCATTTCTCCATGGCTTGGTTCAGCTGGGTGGTTTTCTGCATTCGTAAAACTGTACAAAAGCAAATGAGAAATCTGCATTATGCTCAAATGTTTCCTAATATGTCAATCATATTGGAACAAATTTGTGTTTTCAAAACAAGTGTTAAAAGCAGAAATGACTCTTTTACCACTGTAAAATATATGTATATGTTGAGTATGCTAACAAGTACTGTGAACCTATTGTTGTAATTTTGCTAATTTGGGTAACTACAGATTTTTTTTTTTAAGTGGTATTTACCTCTTACTCTCGCTGTTTTGTTTTGTTTTTTAAACATCTTTATTGGAGTATAATTGCTTTACAGTGTTGTTTTAGTTTCTGCTGTATAACAAAGTGAATCAGCTATATGCATATGTATATCCCCATATCCTCTCCCTCTTTCGTCTCCCTCCCACCCTCCTTATCCCACCCCTCTAGGTAGTCGCAAAGCACCAAGCTGATCTCCCTGTGCCATGCAGCTGATTTCCACTAGCTATCTATTTTACATCTGGTAGTGTATATATGTCAATGTTACACTCTTACTTCGTCCCAGCTTACCCTTCCCCTCCCCATGTCCTCAAGTCCATTCTCTATGTCTGTTCTTTATTCCTGTCCTGCCCCTAGGTTCACGAGAACCACTTTTTTTTTTTTTAGATTCCATATATATGTGTTAGCATACGGTATTTGTTTTTCTCTTTCTGACTTACTTCACTCTGTATGACAGACTCTAGGTCCATCCACCTCACTACAAATAACTCAATTTTGTTTCTTTTTATGGCTGAGTAATATTCCATTGTATATATGTGCCACATCTTCTTTAGCCATTCATCTGTCGACGGACACTTAGGTTGCTTCCATTCACTGTTTTTTTCTCCTCGCTTCTCATCTATGCTTTTGTTTCTCTATTTTTCTCTCTTCCTAAAGATTACAGTATAGGTACAAAATACCACAGCTACAACTTCAGGTAGCCCAGGAATAACATTTGACTTTTCTTCAATAGTCTTATGCCAAAAAGGGAGACCCAAAGCAAAGAATCTATTTATTATCTTAGGAGTTTGTCATGCTATCCATGTACCATAGATATCTCTAGTTCTTCTCATAATTCCCATTTCAGACAGAATTAACAACGTGGCCCTGGAACTTGCTTAAAGATACTCAAATTGCTTTCATAAAAGCAGAATACAGAAGAAATGCCAGAGGACAAATGCTTTAGAGGTGTCCAAGTTGCACTGAAATAGGGGTTAATTGATAGAATGAAAACACATTTCCAATTGTCCATTAATTGCTAATCCTTGGCCAAATTTGGAAATCTTTAAAAGTTCTTAACTTCAGCAAGATAACAAAGCTTCTTCATTAGTCTGTTTTCTCTCTTATACTAACTCTGCTTCCATCTCCACCTTCTGCTTTTTTTAGGAAGGAGGAAGCTTGAATTACAAAATTTAGGTGACACCCCTGCCTATTGGCTGTATTTCCAAAATGTCAGAGCAATCTCTCAAAGCTGAGACCATCAATCTTTTTCTCACTTTCTAGCACTACTCTGGCCCCCTACTGGTACTGCACTGCAGTGGCAGCTGCAATATTTGGCCCTCAGCAGTAACATCTACTATGCCAGTCCAAGGAATGACTGCCTTGTTTCCCTAATGCCAAGATAAAATATATCTCTACATATATCTATTTAGTAATAAATAAATATAGATATATAGTCTCTGAAGGCCTTTATGTGATAAACTATTCTGAACACTCTTCTCATATCAAGTGCCTAGTTTCACAGTCCATAAAATCTTTGAAATTAGGCAGACTCAGATTTGAATGAAAACAGATTGTACGTAAGTAACATATCTTTAAATTGGAGATAACAGTATATACTCCAGGACTAGTTGTGAGCATCAAGTGAAATAATATACATACATGCCTGACTCAGTTAACTGTTAAATGTTAGACACTGCTCCACTCATAAAAAACAAACAACAACAACAACAAAAACTCTAGCGTATATTAAAAGTACATCATCCAACTTGCAGTTGCTCTATCACTACTCCTGAATGGGGCAGATCCACTGGAGGAGTCACAAGCAGTTTGTAGTCAACCTCATTTACGAAACACTTAGTAGATGCAAAGTGCTATAGTAGGTGCTCCAGAGATACTCATAGCCCACACACCAACAAGTCATTAACTATGTGTTTAAGGACTTTTAAATTTGTCTTATATACCAACTAGACCAAAAGAATTCCGTTAAAAGAATTTTGAGTGCAGCCTTTTTTTTTTTTTTGGCCACACCACGAGGCCTGTGGGATCTTAGTTCCCTGAGCAGGGACTGAACCCGGGCCCTCGGCAGTGAAATCACAGAGTCCTGACCACTGGACCGTCAGGGAATTCCCTGAATGCAGCATTTTTAAAAAGCATAGGATAGGAGTACAGAAACCCTGGAGTTTAGTCTAATTTACTCTAAGCAAAAGACAGAGTTGGGGTGGGGGCAAGGGAAACGGGACCCTTAACCATTTGATTTAAGTAAGAAAATTACAAGAAGTCTCAGAGGTTCCAGAAGCGGTGCAGGGATTCCAGAATATTTGTGAATTTGAGATTAATAGCGAATTATCAAGGAGATGCTCTATAACAATGCTTTATTTTACACTCGATTAATCCACATCTTTCATTCTAACAAACATTTTGAGGGTATTTTCTATGTGACACAAAGTAGTTTTCATAATGAACTTCAATTAATACTGTCCATACTTTCAGGGTTGCTACTAGCTTCTATGGTACTTTGGTAAAAGTCAGAAAAAGGGACAGGTGCAGTCAAGCAGGCGCATAGATTAACCAGCAGATAGCACCTTCATACAAAGAACAAGTACCCTTTTCACAGGCAGATGCAGCCCTGCACCAGCCTGGCACATAGTTTGATGTGACAGAAGTGGGGATGTGAGCTGGATTTCAGGCCCCACTCACTTCCCTGGCCAGGAGGCTTTGGGCAGTGGACAAGCCATACAACTAAATGCAATGGCCCTGAACACTTGACAATGGCAAGGCTCTGTTACAACTTTCTTATCACTTCAATGTATAGGATTCATTCATCCAACCATCTGAGGGAAATCTGCTCTTTGGGGGTACAGAGTAAAATAAGAAATTCATATTTTATTAGGGGATATAAGACATGTACTAAAAATAAATAGAGTGTAAGGCAAAAAGTTATGAATTACAAATGAAAAGACTAATGAAATACCAAAAAATTCAGAAGAGCCAAAAAAACATACCTTGAGGAATCACAGAAGGTTTCATAGAAAAGGTGCACTGAACTCAGTTTTGAATGATGGGTATGATTTGGTCACATGGAGATAAGAACACAGTATTAGGAAGTACAAGATATAAATAACAAGCAATAATTTAGCTTATCAGAAGCAAATGCTATGTGAATGACACTAAAAAAAACTGAAAAAAAACAGGTTGGGATCAGATTATGAAGAGCTTTAATACTAGGTTAATGAGTTTAACTGTTAATTTGTGGGCAAAAGGGAGCCATGATGTAATCAAACTCTCTTTCATGAATATGAATGTGGCAGTGTGTAAGAAGAATCAAGAAGGCAGAGAGACAGGAGGAGATGAAATTAAAGGCAATTGCACTAGTCTAGGATGGCAATGAAAGTAACTAGGCAGTCTACCTATCAGAGACAATAGGTTTGGCAACTGAATAAATGTAGATGGTAATTGAGAGAAGAGACAATATGATGAGTTTCCATGCCTGTGTGAAAGAGTAGATGGGTAATATTTTCAAAATAAATAAGGACCAACGAAGGAAAAACAAATTTTTGCAAAATAACCAGTTGCTTGATATGTAACAAGTTTGAGGTGCCAGCAAGACTTCTGGATATAGATGCCTACAGAGGCAGTTGAACACATAGCATAGAACTTGGAGAGAAAACAGAGCCAGAGATACATTGGGGGTCACTCATTCTGCCAGTGCAATATGAGAGACCAAAAAGAAAGCCAAGAACAAACCTTTAAGGAACGTCTATAAGTTGTGATAGAAAAAACTGACTAAAGAAACAGTAGTTAGAGAAGGACAGGAGAACCAGAAAAGTATACTATCACTATGAACAAAAAGGAGAACATCAAGAATATGAAGTGTGCAACAATATGGAATACTGTAGAGCAGTGATGAGCATCCTGCCTAAACCTGTAATCTAATTTCTAAGGCCCTCTTTCAATTCTTACAAACCAAAGGTATCAGGGGAAATAGGTATATTCAGAGAACCACTTAGGACAAGGAAAAGGACCTTTAAGAATTCATATTCCCCTAAAATCCTAAAGACATAGGCTGATAGGCCAAAGCCAGGCTGGGATCACCAGAGCATACGGTACTACAGCAAAGCATAAAGCAGGCAGAGGACTCCAAGCCAGTCCTTCTGGGAAATTGGTAATATTCGTTCTGATCCAGGTAGCATGGCTCAACTGACTTGCCTTGAACACTGGATGAGAGGTTGGAGTAGTAGTCCCTGACACACAACAAATATTCCAGGGCAAAATTAGGATTGTAAGAGGTTAGGGATGAGGTAACGGAGGCATGAGCATATATTACTGTTTCCAAGTGTTTTGATAAGGAACAGAAGGAGAGCTTGAAGGACTAATGAAAGGTATTTTTGTTGCTTGCTTGCTTGCTTTTTTTTTTAAACTCTCAGTAGATTGGGTGGAACAGATATCAGAAAGATGCAAGATAAGAGGATAATTAGTGAGGCAAGAGTCTTAAGCCCACAACGGAATATGGGATCAAGAACATAAGTGGAAAGTTTAACCCCCAAGAAGAATGATATATATCTTTCTAAAATGAAAAAGGAAGAGAAAGTATGAGTGAAATAAACTGTCCAGGTAAAGAGAAATAAAGTTAGAAAGCACATGATTGCTTCCATTTTCTCAGAAAAGAAGAACTCAAGATCATCTGAAGAGAATGAGAGTGGAGTAATAGAATGTGCATTTGAGCAGAGTGAAAATTGATGTTATCAAAAATCATATAGGGACTTCCCTGGTGGCACAGTGGTTAAGAATCCGCCTGCCAATGCAGGGGACATGGGTTCAATCCCTGGTTGGGAAGATCCCACATGTCACGGAACAACTAAACCCATGTGCCACAGCCACTGAGCCTGTGCTCTAGAGCCCAAGAGCCACAACTACTGAAGCCCGCGCACCTAGAGCCCGTGTTCTGCAACAAGAGAAGCCACTGCAGTGAGAAGCCTGCACACCACAATGAAGAGTAGCCCCCACTCGCCGCAACTAGAGAAAGCCTGAGCACAGCAACGAAGACTCAACACAGCCAAAAACAAAATAAATTAAATAAATAAATAAATAAAAAGGAAATAAAACGAATCCTCCTGCCAATGCAGGAAACACGGGTTCAATCCCTGGTCGGGAAGATCCCACATGCTGCTGAGCAACTAAGCCTGTGCACCACAACTACTAAGCCTGCGCTCTAGAGCCTGTGAGCCACAGCTACTGAAGCCCGAGCACCTAGAGCCCGTGCTCCGGAACCACAACAAGAGAAGCCACCACAATGAGAAGCCTGCGCACCGCAAATGAAGAGTAGCTCCCGCTCGCTGCAACTAGAGAAAGCCTGCACAGCAATGAAGACCCAACAGAGACAAAAATGAATAAATAAATAATAAGTTAATTTAAAAAAAAAAGAAATGAAGGGGTACCAAAATAAATAATAATTTAAAAAAATCATATAAATGTAGTAAGAAGAAAAGCTAAAGGCTATAACTTGCATACATCAAATTCTAAGCTCAATAGTTACAATTCCACTTACAATTGCAGCACAAACAATATTACCAGGTGAAATACATGCTATGGTATTCCTCCAACTTCCCAATTCAAGGAAAAACAAAGAATGAGGTAAGAAAGAAGTCATGGAATCCTCAGATACAATATATCAATACAATATCATCATAACCAACAAAAATGGGCTTAATGCTATAACCATAGTCAGATGGTAATGACTCTCTTATTTCCCTGCCCTTCTTTGATGGATCTATTTTCTGTTTTTTTCCACAGTTGATACTTGTATGAAAAGTTCTTCCTTGAATCAATTAAGAACACAACATAGCTTTTAATGAAAGAACAACTCTCATCCTATCAAGAACTGACACATGTTCGTTCTCTTTTTATAAAGTATGTCATCTTCCAATTTTCTGAGTTTTTACAAACTTTCACTTTGCTACAAATTATTGAAATCAGAGCTATACAAAAAATTTTATGTTGGAAAATCATATTATTTCTGTTATAACTCTTTAAAAGTACAATTTGTAAGCTGGTGCTTTAGAACCAGGAAGGAAAACAGGATCTAAAAAGAACACAGAAAGGACAAAGAGAGAATTAGGTTGAATAAAGGGACAGAAGACCTTCAGTTATAAATTATTCAGTTTAAAATGTCCTGGGAGGGAGAAGCGAGAGGAGGCGCTGGCGGCGGCACTAGGGGGGCGCGGGGGTGGGGTGGGGTGCGAGAGTGAGTGAGCGGCTGAGTGAGTTTATCCCTATGGTTGGTGAGAGGCCCGGGGCCTACCTCCGAGGAGCGGGGTCGCAGCGCCAGCTAGCAACGGGCCCCTCCCGGGCCCCGGCCCGGCGTCGGCTCAGTTGTGAGGAGGAGGGGAAGCGAGTGTCCGGCCCCAGCCATGGAGGGCATGGACGTGAACCTGGACCCCGAGCTGATGCAGAAGTTCAGCTGCCTGGGCACCACCGACAAGGACGTGCTCATCTCTGAGTTCCAGCGGTTGCTCGGCTTCCAGCTCAACCCGGCCGTCTGCGCCCTCTTCCTGGACATGACCAACTGGAACCTACAAGCAGCAATTGGCGCCTATTATGACTTTGAGAGCTCAAACATCAGTGTGCCCTCTATGTCCTTTGTTGAAGATGTCACCATAGGAGAAGGGAAGTTGATACCTCCTGATACTCAATTTATAAAAACATGGCGGATCCAAAATTCTGGGGCAGAGGCCTGGCCTCCAGGGGTTTGTCTTAAATATGTCAGGGAAGACCAATTTGGACATGTGAACATGGTAATGGTGAGATCGCTAGAGCCCCAAGTGATTGCAGATGTCAGCGTCCAGATGTGCAACCCCAGCAGAGCAGGAATGTATCAGGGACAGTGACAGATGTGCACTGCTACAGGACTCTACTATGTAGATGTCATCTGGGTCATTCTCAGTGTGGAGGTGGGTGGACTTTTAGGAGTAACACAGCAGCTGTCATCTTTTGAAACGGAGTTCAACACACAGCCACATCACAGGGTAGAAGAAACTTCAACCCGTTTGCCTCTCCCCAAAAGAACCAACAATCAGATGAAAACAACTTAAAAGACCCTGGGGGTTCCAGGTTCGACTCGATCAGCAAAAACACATGGTCTCCCGCTCCTGACCAAACCGAGCAAGATGAGAATAGACTCTCACAGAACTCTGTAAATCTCTCCCCCAGCAGTCACGCAAACAACTTATCAGTAGTGACTTACAGTAAGGAATCTCCTCTACCCTAGGAGATGGCCATGAGAGAGCTCTGTCTGCCAGCATCTCACCTGGATTCTAGCACACTTGCTATTACATGAGATCTTGGGGGATAGAATTTCAAATAGCGAATAGCCTTTTCTGAAGTCTTTAATGAAAGGAAAGTCAAACTCAACCAACATCCTTCATCTCATTGTAGGACTTTAAATAATATGTTTTCATTCACAAAAAAATAATAATAAAATAAAATGTCACGGGAAACTAGTCTCAAAGTATCTCTTTCTACAGTTTGAAGATTGTTGATAATGGAAAGTACTTTTTGACAAGATATTTAATTTTCAGACTCAAAGACATTGACAGCAAACAACACATAGAATTATAATAAAACATATTCACTGAATGGAAAAATCTCTATGGAATTAGTTCAGTAACTACAGTTGGATTTCATTATCTTTATAAAACACATTTTACCATAACTCTGAAGACTTATAAAACATGATCTAGAATAGGAGAAATGATTATAATCTATTAATAACTACTGACCACAGAAAAATACCTTTAATAAATGCAAACACAGAATGGTATCTCGTTTTACAAATAAAATATGAACTAGTGTACTTTTCTTGCTATATTAATTCTTTAAAAATATATCTTTTAGGGCTTCCCTGGTGGCGCAGTGGTTGAGAGTCCGCCTGCAGATGCAGGGGACACGGGTTCGTGCCCTGGTCCGGGAGGATCCCACATGCCACGGAGCGGCTGGGCCCGTGAGCCATGGCCGCTAAGCCTGCGTGTCCAGAGCCTGTGCTCCGCAACGGGAGGGAGAGGCCACAATAGTGAGAGGCCCGCGTACCGCAAAAAAAAAAAAAAAAATTTATATATATATTATATCTTTTAGCCTTTTGATTTCAAAATAAATGCTCACTGTAAAAAAAAAAAAACAACGAACTTTTAATTTTATATGCTTCTCTATTGTTTGAAAATCCCCTCCCTTCCTCTTCTCTAATTACACTCCCCAAGGTTAACTACTAATAATAGTTTAGTTTTATTCTTCCTGACATTTGTTTCCAGGCAAACACAGACAGACATACATGTTGTTCGAGTATACACACAACTTTTAAAACATGGGATCATACCACACATACTGTTTTATAAGTTATTTGTTTTTCTTAATAGTAGATCCTGGATTTCTTTACATGCCAGATTTGATAGATAAACTTCATTCTTTGGGCCTCTCACCGTTGGGGCCTCTCCTGTTGCAGAGCACAGGCTCCGGACGCACAGGCTCAGTGGCCATGGCTCACAGGCCCAGCCGCTCCGCGGCATGTGGGATCCTCCCGGACCGGGACACGAACGCGTGTCCCCTGCATCGGCAGGCGGACTCTCAACCACTGCACCACCAGGGAAGCCCCAAAACTTCATTCTTTTTAAAGAGCTGCATAGTGTTCCTTAATATTGGTGTACCAATTTTGTTAACCACTTCTCTACATGTAGATATTACAGTAGCTGCTGCTCCCCCGCCCCTTCTATCTTATAATCTATTTTTAACTTATTCACTGATAATACAAGGATAAATTAGGATTTAAAATTATGATGCCAGTTCTCCTTTGAAAGAAGCTGTAATGTGGTCATCTAATAGTAATAAACTTTTTTTTACTTTAAATAAAGATTTTGGCCTTTCATCACTGATAATCATATACAAAAGTTGTCACTGTTTTCCATGCAGTGTTATCAATAACTCTGAAAATTTTCAAATATAACTGATTTTCAAATTAACTACACATTATAGCCTAATTCTCCACTATCACTCAATTACATGTAACAACTCTTTATTGGTGTTTCTACAAGCCTACTGTAGTACGGCGTTGTCTAAGGAATTAAAAATAAGTCTTTCACAAAGGACTTGCCTTCAGGGAGCTTACAACTTTTGGGGAAAAAAACTTATTTACGTATATGAAACAATTACACCAGAATATAAAGACTGGAGAAAATGTAAAGGGAAGAAAAAATAACCAAGGGACCAAGTATTATAAGGTACAATATAGAGATTACCTAGTGAGGAGAGAAAAGATAAAGAACTAATGGAAGAAATGGGAATTTAGATGCACTTTGGAAAAGTACTAGGATCTGAATAGGGAGATAGAAAAGGGGGGAAGATACTCCCAGCAAGGGAAAATGTTTTAGGAAAATCTTGAAGACTGGCATGAAAAAAGAAAGGGGAAACAGTAGGAAAGGGGAAAGAAAGAGAACTAGGAAAAAGGGAGAAAAGAAAATCATGGTTAAGACAGAAGCATACAGGAAAAAGTTTCTGAGATGGAGTGGTGGGCAGGGAGGGTTGTTTGTTGCTTAGGCACATATATTTACTGTCAGAGGAAGAAGCCTGGGGAGAGGTAAAACTAAAAGATCCTAGTGGGAAAAGAAGTCAGTGGTAAAGGAAAGAGTGAAGAGAACAGTGAGACACAGAGAGATCTCCTAGAGGGAAGAAGTAACCCAAATGGTAGCTGCTCCCTAAACACTTGGCCAAATGTTTTAGTCGCATATCAACCAACATTTAGCATTCAGCCCCTTCACTGGCTTCTGCAAGAAATCCAGGTACACCAAGGATTTCCTAATTTCCATACGTTTTTATTTGTGGGGTCACAGTGAGAGTCACATTACACAATATACAGCATTTCACTTGGAAAGTCTCATCTAACATCTCTCGAGGGTTCCCATTCCCCTCCTGCCAGGTTTTCCCTGTACCTTTCACTTTTTTCTTTCCATTATTTCTGTCCCAGGTTCTACTTCCAAATCTGTGTACGTAACTCATCCTGAACCTTAACAAAACAGGCCCTTCCAATGGACACAACACACCTCTTTAAAAAGCAATTTAAGGGGCTTCCCTGGTGGCGCAGTGGTTGGGAGTCCGCCTGCCGATGCAGGGGACACGGGTTCGTGCCCCGGTCCGGGAGGATCCCACGTGCTGTGGAGCGGCTGGGCCCGTGGGCCATGGCCGCTGGGCCTGTGCGTCCGGAGCCTGTGCTCTGCAGCGGGAGAGGCCACAGCAGTGAGAGGCCCGCGTACCGCAAAAAAAAAAAAAAGTAAGACAAAGAGGAAGTGCTGACTTTTAAGTGATGAGTTGGGGAACCCATTAAAAACAAATTAGTTCTGGTTTTGTTTTTTTATTCCTGCCCGTACAAAGGGGATGATGCTTTCTCTCTAGAGAAGCTCATCTTAGGTTACTCTGAAGTGTTCTACTTTAGTACTAACTTTCTTCATAAATTGTATCCTGCTACTCTGATTAAATCATCTCGCCATCTCTTTTATTTTTCCTATATTTTTTTTCTCTGTGTATGGCCTTCCATGCACAGTTGACCCTTGAACAACTTGAGGTTTAGGGGTACCAACCACCAACAGTCAAAAATCTATGTTTAACTTTACAATCAGCTTTCCATACTGCGGTAACCACATCTGTGGATTCAACCAATTGCAGATCATGTAGTACTCAAGTACGTATTTACTGAAAAAAATTCACACATAAGTGGACCCGTGCAGTTCAAACCTGTGTTGCTCAAGGGTCAACTATAGTTTCTTACTCTTTTTAACTGTGCCTTATATGCTGGTTTAACATATTATTTAATTTTTAAGTTCTATTATGGGATTTTTCATTTCTGATATTCTAATTCATTCTTATTTTAATGTGCCTTGTCATTTTTATAGTCTATTACTCTTTATTTATGTTTTAGAATCCCTCTTTTTTTAAACATCTTTATTGGAGTATAATTGCTTTACAATGGTGTGTTAGTTTAGGCTGTATAACAAAGTGAATCAGCTATACATATACATATATCCCCATATCTCCTCCCTCTTGTGTCTCCCTCCCACCCTCTCTATCCCACTCCTCTAGGTGGTCACAAAGCACCAAGCTGGGGACTTCCCTGGTGGCGCAGTGATTAAGAATCCGCCTGCCAATGCAGGGTACACGGGTTTGAGCTCTGGTCCAGGAGGATCCCACATGCCGCAGAGCAACTAAGCCTGTGTGCCACAACTACTGAAGCCTGCACGCCTAGAGCCCGTGCTCCACAACGAGAGAAGTCACTGCAATGAGAAGCCTGCACACTGCAACAAAGAGTAGCCCCCACTCACTGCAACTAGGGAAAGCCCACGCACAGCAACGGAGACCCAATGCAGCCAATAAATAAATGAATAAATTTATTTAAAAAAAAAAAAAAGCACCGAGCTGATCTCCCTGTGCTATGTGGCTGCTTCCCACTAGCTATCTATTTTACATTTGGTTAGAATCCCTCTTTTATTTATTAAATACATTTATCTTATGTATTGGATATTTCTAATAGCTGAAATATCTGTAGATCTGTTTCAATTGTGATTTCTGCTGACTCTTGCTCATAGTGTTTTGATTTTTTCCCCTTGTATGTTTTGTGGGTTTTTTTTAAAAAATGAGTTTATTTGTTAGAATTTTAACTATGATTATTTGATAACTAGGTTGATAATTCCTTCCATGGAGGATTTGTGATTGTTTCTGGCAGGTACTGAAGAGTGTTACAGACCCAAGTCTATTTTAAATTAAAACTCTCAATTTGTAGAGTTTAAGGATCATGAAAATAGTATAAAATAAGGCATCAAATCCAAGTGAATGTAAGCAGGAATTATTCAGGGAGATTTTTAACTCCACCCAGAGCTGTATGACTCTCCAGGATGGTCTCTGATAGGCCCCCTTCACTTTGCAGAACGCAGGGAATTTTCCTCCGTCTCCATTCTTCTCCATGCACAAGTTTCTATGCCAAAAGAAACTGATGGATGCCCTCAAAGTATTCAGTGATTTCAGCACTCGTTTACCTCACAGAATATACTTGCTTGGTTTCTAGCCCCAGAAAGTTTCCCTTATTTTCTTATAGGTTCATCCATTCATTTTAAAGGATTTTTAAAATACTGAATCTAGTATTTTACATATTTGGTGGATGTCTTGTCTATCATACTACCAGAAATGGAAGTCTATTTAATACTCCTACAATTGCTTTGTAAAATTTAAATCAGGATATAATAATTACTCCTGTAAATTTTATTTTAGTGTGTTAACTGTAGTCTATAAGTCTGTCAAGGGTACTTATAATCTTGACTGAGTTATTATATTAGCTTACCTTAGAAGTTGTGTATCATCTGCAAATTTTCTTCAACTTTCTCAGCCTTCACCAAAGTCACTGATCAACACAGCTTCTGACAAAAAGAAAAGCTTAAAAATTAATTTAAAAAATCTTTATAGAAATTTCAACGTTTTCCTTATTATCATGTACATAGAATTATAAATTGAATTTCCATCAGAATCATATAAAAATGAATCAAATTAAAATACGAATATCTCCCTACCCCAATTAGTTCAAGTGGCAGACTTTTTAAAAATTAGTACTGAACCAAATAAAAATATTTCATCATTAGGGAAAACCAGTATAAATGTGAAGGGGTGGCTTAGATGAGGGGAACTCTAGCACCACTGAAATCTCTATCAGCCCTAACCTTCCACAGGAGGAAACCACCTTATCTAAACTAGTATCTTAAAGGCCAATACAAAAAGGTTGTGCAAAGCTTAGAAGAGCTTTAAAGTGTCACGAAGGGAAGCTTTGAAAGGTTTTTTGCTTTTGACAGCATCATGAAAACCCATGCCTGCTAGATTTTTTTTCTGCTTTGCCATAATTTTAGTTCACATCTGTCACTAATTTCAGTCATCAATGGCAACTTTTATAAAATTTCTATCTCCAACATCAGTATGAGGGCGTGTATGTGTGCATGTGTGTATGCTTACATTTTCCCATTAGAAATAAGAGAAAACTTACACTCTCTCCTTTAATACAATGCTCTTGCATGAAGAACGTATAAACAACTGACTTTGGGTCTGCATCTTTATTTTCTGAGCAGCAACTACTGGTTTAAACAGAACATTTAGCTCTGGATGTTCTTTCTTCTCAATATTTGATGTATATCCTGCAATAATGTAGTAGAAAAAACACAGGCTTTGGAATCACATAGATCTGGGTTTAAATCTCAACATCCCTCTTAGGAAAATAATATCACAAGTCTCAACGGGTAGCTGCACGAGCCAAATTATATAGCATATACATAGTGCCCAGCACAAAGCCTGCTACGTAACCTGTACTCTGTTAGCTGTCCTTCTGTGTAATTTTGTACTTCATTTCCACTTTGCTCAATCTATCAAAGGACTTTCCAGACTAAATTTTCTAAGTCATAGCCCTGATAAACTACTGTGGTTTTGTTCAACAATTAACATTTTGCAACACTTATTTTACCCAACAATAGACATAAAATACTTTAAAAATAGCAATACATCGGCTTCCCTGGTGGTGCAGTGGTTGAGCGTCCCCCTGCCGATGCAGGGAACACGGGTTCGCGCCCGGGTCTGGGAAGATCCCACATGCCGCGGAGCGTCTTAGGCCCGTGAGCCATGGCTGCTGAGCCTGCGCGTCCGGAGCCTGTGCTCCGCAACCGGAGAGGCCACAACAGTAAGAGGTCCGCGTACCGCAGCAAAAAAAAAAGCAATACAACAATTATACTACTGAATATACCCCGCTAAGAAGATACAGTTATCCCTTGGTATCCATGGGGGATTGGTTCCAGCTCCATCCCCCCATGGATACCAAAATCCACGGATGCTTAAGTTCCTTATATAAAATGGCATAGGGTTTGCATATATCCTATGCACATTGCACATATACTTTAAATCATCTCTAGATTACTTATAATACCTAATACAATGTACATGATATATAGTTGCCAGTAAGGGGTAAATTCAAGTTCTGCTTTTTGGAACTTTCTGGAATTTTTTTCCCTGAATATTCTCGATCCATGGTTGGTTGACTCTGCAGATGGAGAATCTGAAGATACAGAGGGCCAATGTACAGTCCAAAATCTATGTTCTAAAGTCACTAAAATTGTTGCTTTTCTTGTGTGGCTATGTCACCAAACTTCTATATAGTTATGTAAATTTATTTCCTTTGTAGATTTTTCTTCTCTTTCTACCTTTTTACTTAATTTAATTTTTGAATATGTAAACATACATGATTCTAAGATTGAAACCATGTAAACAAGTTATAATTAGAGAACTCTATCATTGGCACCTTTCCCATTCCTTTCTTCTACATATTTAATAGATTACTCTTCAGTGTCTTTGTTTTTTCCACTTTGTAATATATTCTGCAGATCACCCGATATTGGTACATGGAGACTTTCTACATTCTCCTTATGCCTTCTAGTGAAAAGGGTGACTTGGAAGGGACACCATCAACCTGAAGATTATTCCATTGTTGCATGTACTTTAATCAGTTCCCTATTAATGGGCATTTTGGTTATTTCCAATCTTTCGCTAATACAAGTAATTCTGTTGTGACTAAATTGATACAAATGCCAGTTTATATTTTATGCCTGTGTGTCCTTAGAACAGATTCCTATGTCTGGGTCAAAAGACACACGCATATGTGATTCTGCCAGATACTACTTAATTCCCTCCTGGGCTTTGTGCTTTTGTATCCCCACCAGAAATGCATCAAAGTGCCTGTTTCCCCACAGTCCATAGAATATTTTATATAACTACAGATTTTGGTGAGAAAGGCTTTAGTGTAGTTGTGGTTTTTAGAATAGGTTTCATTTGTATTTCTCTTTGTATGACTGAAGTTGAACATCTTTTATATGTTTTGTCATCTGCATTTTTTTCCATGAAATCTATTTTCATATCTTTGGCCTGTTTTTCTACCAGGTTGATGGTAATTTGCCTTGATTTTTGGAGGTTATTTTCATTAAGGAAATGAGCTCTTTGTGCTGTATATTCAAATATTTCTTCCCAGTTTGTCACTTGTCATTTGACTTTGTTCATGGCATTTTTCACCACGTAAATATTTTTTTAATATAGTGGAATTTATCATAGTTTTAATTTTCTTCTGAGATTGAGTCATAGTTATAAAATCCTTGGCTTACAATTTCATAGACTTTAAATTTGTTCCATGCCTATTTTGCTTTGTATGTTGCCATTGAGAAGTTTGTTGCTAAACTCTTCTTTCTGCCTGGAAGCCCAGAGGTACTTTTCATTATCTTCAAAGTCCAATAGTTTTATTAGGACATGACTTAGTGTTGACTACTTGGGATCAATTTTCCCAGTACACAAGGAGCATTTTCAATACATAGATTTAAATCTTCTGTTACTTCCAGAATGTTTTCATGGATTTAAGTTTAAATATTGCCTCAGCTACTGTTTTTTTCTTCTTAGGAACTCTAATTTTACATATAATCTATATAAATCATTTTCTGACTTTTTACCTTTCTTCATTTAATTTTCATTCTTTTGGCTGTCTTCATATTTTTTCTCAATGCCCCTTATATTCTTTCCATTAGGTATCTTGGACTTCAGCTTCATTTTAAAAGATGATTATTTTTTGTCTTCATTTTGTTTCCTGAGTTCAGAAAATTCACCTTCCATTTCTTCCCTTCTTTTTTTGTCTTGGGGTTCTGAATTTGAAACTTTATCTCTGCAAATGCTTGTTTAAGGGTATTTCAGTTAGGAGTATTTAATTCAGGTAGTTTTCTTTAGCTCTTTAGTTGAGTAAGCTTTGGGGGAGACTTTCCATCAGCTGAAATATTTTGATTCTCATTTTATTTTTTCTACTTATAGTAACCTTATATGGGTGTTGCCTGCCATTTTCTGTTCATTTTGAAGGGTTTCAATTTTCTTAAACTAATTAACAACGGTACATAGACAGGAGTGAGGGATTTGGAAGAAATACTGGATTTTTTTAGTTCAACAGCACCTTCTGTTGGTTTAATAAAGTACAGACTTTTAAAAATCAGTGACTCCTTTTTGGGTGAAAAAGGGTTCATCTATCTTCTACTCTGTTTCACCAAGATCCTTAATTTCTACTACCTCTTCATTCTCTTTACCACCGAGCCTCCAGGTAAATGGTGACCCTTCCAAGTCATTCTGTTGCCAGAAGCAATACCTTTCTGAGATGGCCTCTTTGATCCTGTGTACTTTCAAGTCCCTTTTGTCTAAGGAGTCTTAAACCTTAGTATTTCCCTCCTTAGGGTGGGGTTTTCTCTTTTTGGAGTTATTTTACTTGCATTCTACTGACGCCAGTTCCTGCTTCCTTTTTCTCTGTTCTGAAGTCTCAACCTCACTTGTCACCTCAGCATGGGGTCCAGAGCTGAGTCTGCTCATTTCAGTTTATCTGCCTACATAACCATAATTTGAAATTACATTAGTTAGGCAAGGGTGGTGGTGATATACTTTGCTCTCCTTACAGATCTGTATGGTTTTTTTAAAAATAAATTTATTTATTTATTTATTTTTGGCTGCATTGGGTCTTCGTTGCTGCGTGCGCTTTCTCTAGTTGCAGCAAGTGGGGGCTACTCTTCGTTGCGGTGTGTGGGCTTCTCACTGCGGTGGCTTCTCTTGTTGTAGAGCACGGGCTCTAGGCGTAAGGGCTTCAGTAGTTGTGGCTCACAGGCTCTAGGGTGCAGGCTCAGTAGTTGTGGCACATGGTCTTAGTTGCTCCTCGGCATGTGGGATCTTCCTGGACCAGGGCTCGAACCCGTGTCCCCAGCATTGGCAGGTGGATTCTTAACCACTGCACCAGCGGGGAAGCCCTGTATGGTTTTTTAAAAGGATGTATGGAGAGATTTGGATTTAGACAGTTGCCACCATCCTACAGAAAACTTGACCCAGGTTTAATTTTAAAATTTTTAAATTATTTTCTAGTCTTATTACATGTGGTCAAAATTTTGACTTTTTATATTTTGGAACTGATATATTCTTTGTGGTCTAATACATAATAGATTTTTATAACTGTCCTATGTGCATTTGAGAAGACATATTCTCTATTAATGGATTCAGACTTTGATACAAATCTGTAAGATCTACCTTACTGATTATGTATAATAATGACTAATTTTCTTGGTCCACTTAACCTGACATTTTGAGAGAGGTGTGTTAAAGTCGTCTATTATTAGCAGGTTTCTATTCCTTTTTACATCTAGTAGTTTTTACTTTATGAAAACTATTGATGTGTCATTTGGTAAATAGATATTTTAAAAAATCTTCATTGTAAATATAACCGTTAGCTTTATATGGGCTATTTTATAGTATCCTTCATCTTAATGCTTTTTGAACTAAACTCTGCTTGTCTGATACCAAGATGATGAACCTTGCTTTTTTTAAAATTTGCATTTTTCTGATATGTTTTCACTCTTCCCTCTATTATTGTTATTTTAAAATTATCCTTCATTTCTTATGAACTCCTTTTATTATTCATACTTTTTACAACTGTATCTTTTGCATACAGCGATCATTAAGTTGAGCCCATATACATTTATTAATACACCTGACATATTTAGTGTTGTGATAATGATTCATGTTCTATTCATTTTGTGTGTG
Organism: Grampus griseus; assembly: GCF_964374135.1. Lineage (NCBI taxonomy): Eukaryota > Metazoa > Chordata > Mammalia > Artiodactyla > Delphinidae > Grampus > Grampus griseus. The sequence continues at coordinate 62,052,385 of NC_139012.1, forward strand.
TGTACAGATAAGTACGTATAGAAAATAAATACATATAGAAAATGTGTGCATATCATTACATAGTTCTCTTTGCTCTTTTTAGGGTAGGTATTTCTTTTAGTATTTAGGAAAGTTTTTGTTATTGGGGTTAACTCTATAGTAATATCTTTATACAATACTCTTCATTCCCCTCCCCTCTTTTTAAGATACTGTTATTTAGGAAAGTTTTTGTTATTGGGGTTAACTCTATAGTAATATCTTTATACAATACTCTTCATTCCCCTCCCCTCTTTTTAAGATACTGTTCCCTGCAATTAGCAGTAACAAAATTAGTAACTTCCTCTTCTCCCCCACCATCTAGTTTTGATCACGGGTATTACTTTTATTAGCGTTTTATCTTACATATCTAAGTATACATACTTATTTATAGTATTTTATGTCCATCAGTCAGCTTCAAGTGCTATCCTTTTCCTTACAGCTAATTCCTATGAGGCAAACAACCACTTAATTCTACTTTTCACTTATACTCCTCTTCCCCCCTCCCTTTTTCTGTGGGCTATGCTATTTCTACATCATCAGATTATACAACATTTACATACCATTCTACCACAATTATTCCCATCTTACAATCTTAGTGCTACACGAGATATACTCAGTGCTTACCACCTGACCTCATGTCAAAGATTCTCCAGTCATTTCCTGGTTGTCTGAAATTTGTTCTCTAGTATATTCTTCAAGAAAAATTCATAGGAACAATATTCTTTGAGTTGTTTCATGTTCATATATGCTTGTTAATGGCCTGAATTCTTGAAGTATAATTTGGTGAGATATGGAATATTTATTTCCTTGAATATTTAAAAAATGTTGCTTTGTTATTATCTGGCATGAAATGTTGCTGCTAAAAAAATCTAATCCAGGGCTTCCCTGGTGGCGCAGTGGTTAAGAATCTGCCTGCCAATGCAGGGGACACAGCTTTGAGCCCGGGTCCAGGAAGATCCCACATGCCGCGGAGCAACTAAGCCCGTAAGCCACAACTACTGAGTCCATGTGCTGCGTCTACTGAAGCCTGTGCACTTAGAGCCTCTGCTCCGCAACAAGAGAAGCCACCACAATGAGAAGCCCGCACACCGCAACGAAGAGTAGCCCCCGTTCACTGCAACTAGAGAAAGCCTGCGCACAGCAATGAAGACCCAACACAGCCAAAAATAATAAATAAATAAAAATAAATAAATTTTTATATTAAAAAAATCTAATCCAGTCTAATTTTCTTTCCAGGTTTACTTGGTCTTTTTTCCATGGGTGCAGAAAGATTTTTTTTCTTTATTTTTAAAATCCAACAGTTCTACAAGAATCCTTCTGTGTTAACTGACTGGTCTGGGTTGAATTCCCCAGATGCACAGTGTGTCTTTCAATGTATATAGACTTAAACCTTCTTTAAAGTTTTCCTGAATTATAGTTCTAATAGTTGTTCTGTTCCACTGCATTGGTTTACAATTTTTTTATCATGGTAAAATAAACAACATAAACAACAATAATAAACAACAAAATAAACAATATAAAACGTACCATTTTTAAGTATACAATCCAGTGGCATTAAGTATATTCACAATATACTTGTTAATGTTACATAATCATCACCTCTATGCTTTGGTTTAACAAAGCCAAATACATTCCTAATACACTTATTTTGGCTCTCTTTGTCTTGTCACTTTCTTTTCTTTAAAAAAATATTTATTTATTTATTTGGCTGCGCCAGCTCTTAGGCACAGCACATTGGATCTTCGTGGGATCTTTGTTGTGCCATGCGGGATCTTTAGTTGAGGCATGCAAGATCTAGCTCCCTGACCAGGGATCGAACCCAGGCCCTCTGCATTGGGAGTGTGGAGTCTTAACCACTGGACCACCAGGGAAGTCCCTGTCTTGTCACTTTCTTTTGGCCCCTTTTAAAAAAACTTTATCTGTTTGATTTTCTTCAATTTTCTCTTATCTACTCTTTATTTCTCTTATTGTGCTTTCTATGATGTATATTCACTCTTGTGTTCTTTCTAATTTAATCATCATTAGAAATATCCTTTTTTCTAATTCTTTCTGGAGTTCTGCCAGCTCTCATTTCACATCCTTCTATATAGCTTATTCACCTCATCTCTGAGCTCCTTTTATTTCTGATTTGTGTGGTTCCTTCAAAGGTTTCATCTTTCCCTTAATTTCTCTTTGCTTTATTTTGAAATATTTAATTACCATTTTCATCTGCTCTTTGGCCACTTTTTTTCTGGTGTGTTTTGATTATATGATGCAATGCTCCATGGCTCATTTGGTTTTTTTTCTTATGATAACTTAGTATGTAATTATCTCATAGTCCCTTTTCCAATATACTTATATGTTATCCTAGACTAAGAGGTTCGTTCCTGTGTCACATTGTACGGACATACTTCGGTTTTTAAAAATCCATTCCCCAGTTGAGATATCTGGGTTGTTTCCAGTTTTTGGTGATTACAAATACAACTGCTATAAATATTTGCAGAGGGGAGACTACAGGTTTTCATTTCACTTTTCATAAGAAAAGCATACAGCAGTTGTGGGGGAAATGCAAATTAAAATCATAATAAGATGTCACTTCATATCTCATTATAATGGTTAAAATAAAAAAAAAAACTGATAATTCCAAATGCTGGCAAGAGAGAGAAGCTAATGGAGCTCTCATATCTTGCTGGAAAATTTCAATCTAGGAGTGGGATTGCTAGGTCATATAATAAAGGTATGTTGGATTTTATAAGAAACTGTCAGTCTTCCAAATGGCTATAGTATTTGCATTCCCACTGGCAAGATTTGAGTCCTGTTGCTTTGTATCCTTGCCATCACTTTGTTCTCTTCTTTTTCTTTTTGTTTTGTTTTTTGCCATTCTAAGAGGTTGTATAGTGGAATCTCACTGCATTTCCTCAATTACTATTCTATACTTTTCTCATGTAACAAAAATAATGATCATTTTTCTATGTCATTAAATAGCCTGTATCACTAAATACCCTTTGAAAACAATCCTTTTAAAAGGTTGAAATATAGCCTATTGTGATGGGTGTGCCGTAATTTATAAAACCATTCTTCCACCATTAGGTAATTTTTATTTCCAATTTTTCACAAGTACAAAATTACATTGTGATCAAAAAGTTTTGACTCCATCTCCATTTTCACAGAAGCTTCCTAGAAAGGGTCAAAGAGTATACATATTTATGTCTCTGATGCATTCCAACAAATTGCTTTAAGTATTTATTTCTTTAATTACAAGTTAAATACTTTTCATGGAAGCCGTTTGTACTTGTACTTTTGTCACCATGAGTCCATGTCCTTTGCTCATTTTCTGTCGGGTACTGATGTTTTTATATGTTGATTTGTAAGAAATGAATACACTCGCCAAAAGTATAGACCACACTTCACATGTAAAGCAATATAGGCCTACCTTTGACCTCCCCACTCAATTCTTTATTCTATTTGAAAAATGAAATATACTTCAAATGAACAAACATTTATCGAATATTAACTACATACAAACGTGTTCATCAGACTCAGGAAGTAGTCTTGCCTTCCAGGGAGTTATTTTGTTTCTCACAAGCTTGTAAGAAGCAAGTACCATTGTATAAAATGCACAATTTGAATACAGCATGATTAGAAGAGATTGTGATTGAATGAAACCTATTTATACTTTAAGAGGAAGTTGAGCTAGGCATTGATTACTTTCAAAAGAAAGTAATTTTGGACAATGTAAATCATTTTTACACACAGAGAAAAGGAAAGTACCAGTCCCTAGGTCTGCAAGTGATAGGCCATGAGCACAATATTTGAGGGTCACAGCAACCCACCTTACTTCTCCCAAATGTAACTGAAGGAACCTAACAGAATCATCAAAAGTTCATGAAATCATAACAGAAATGATGAAATTGTTACTTTATTTTGTAAAGATATTAAAAATAACTTTCTAAAACCCAAGGTTGAAAATAAAATCCTACTCCTACTACCACTTGCAAATATTCTGCCCACTCCCCGCCCCCATATATTTTAGCCTTTAAGTTAAAAGCCTGTGGCATATAATGGCAGGAAGTGAAGCAGCCATCTTGGTCCACAAGATGGAGCTGTATGAGGATAGCAGAGCAACAGGTTAGAAAGAGCTTGGGCCCCTGACAACTTTTTCTAGCAAAGCTACCTGGTCAGCTCATACTTTTACACAGGAAAGAAATAAACTTTTTATTTTATTAAAAAAATATTATTTTAGACCACAATTATTTTTCAGTTTCTCCATTACAGAAGCCAAACCTGTATCTTAACTAATACAAATTTCAAGTTAAGGAGTATGGGCTTTGTCAATCATACAATGGCATATAAAATGTTGTTAAGAAAAAGAAAAGGAAGGCCTAAATTAGGGCAGTGGCAGTGAGAGCAGAAAATGAAGAAAGCCATTTTGGAGGCTAAAGCTACAGATTATACAATTGGGCAAAAGGAGAGGTAAGAATTTGAAGTTTTACATCTGAGCCACTCAGAAGATGCTTATCCCATTAATCAAGATAGGAAACATGAAAGAGGAAGAGTAGTATATAAATTGAGTAGATCGAATTGTCCAAAAGGCTGTGAGAAATGTGTGTTAAGTGCTTAAGAGAGCAGAACTTGACTTTAGAATTAGGGCTCATTTGCACAAAAATGATGGTTTAAACAGCAGGAACAAATGAGATTTCAAAGGGAGAAGTCACAGTAAAGGCAAAACTTTAGTGTTTCAGTTCCCCTATCCTTTAAAAAAAACAAAATAGGGCTTCCCTGGTGGCGCAGTGGTTGAGAGTCTGCCTGCCAATGCAGGGGACACATGTTCGTGCCCCGGTCAGGGAAGATCCCACATGCCGCGGAGCAGCTGGGCCCATGGCTAAGCCTGCGCGACCGGAGCCTGTGCTCCACAACGGGAGAGGCCACAACAGTGAGAGGCCCGCGTACTGCAAAAAAAAATAAAAATATATATATATAATAATTTAAAGTTTACTCCTTTAAGTGAAATATGAATGTCCCATGTGTTTACCTCACAATCATTTTCAGTAGTTAATGGACATTCTCATGATTCAGGCATCCAATCAATTTCATTGATTAGCTGAACACCACAAACTGCAGTAGTCATTTTGATCTTTATATAGGTTTTTTTTGTTTTTCTTTTTTTTTTAAATTGAAGTATAGGGACTTCCCTGGTGGTCCAGTGGTAAAGAATCCATCTTACAATGCAGGGGATGCAGGTTCAATCACTGGTCAGGGAACTAAGATCCCACAGGCTGTGGGGCAACTAAGCCCACGTGCTGCAAACTACAGAGACCACATGCCCTGGAGCCTGCGTGCTACAACTAGAAAGAAGCCTGCACACTGCAAGGAAAGATCCCGCATACCTCAAAGAAGATCCCGTGTGCCGCAACTAAGACCCAATGCAGCCAAAAATAAATTAAATAAATAAATAATAAATCTTCTTAAAAAATAAAAATGAAGTATAGTTGATTTACAATGTTGGGTTAATTTCTACAGTACCACAAAGTGATTCAGTTATACATATATACATTTATTATATTCTTTTCCATTACAGTTTATCTCAGGATATTGACTATAGTTCCCTGTGCTATGCAGTAGGATGATCTTTATATAGTTTTAAGTCATTTTTTATTTTTAGTCACATCATTTAATTTATTCCCATAATGGACTTTATTGGTTGAATACCAGAAAAATAATGGTGAAACACACCAAATTAAGGAGGAATATAGAAATATTTCTGAAAATCTCAAAATGTTCCCCCAAAGTGACATTTGTATGGTCAAAATTATTTACGAGGCCCAGCAAGGTATTTCTGGTACTTCAAAAATAAATTTAAAAAGAGGAATGATTATTATATGCAATTTAGTACGAGGGGAAAACCTATCACATTTTAATTTTTTTTTTAAATAAAGAGGTGCTTGTATTGTTACTTATATGTGGAATCTAAAAAATAAAACAAAGGAACAAATATAACAAAGCAGAAACAGACTCAAAGATACAAAGAACAAACTAGTGGCTACCAAAGGGGAGGGGCGTAGGGGAAGGGGCAAAGTAGGTGAAGGGGATTAAGAGGTACAAGCTACTAGGTATAAAATTAAAAAGTTACAAGAATGTAATATACAGCACAGGGAATATGCAACTGAGTCCCCCTAAAACTGAGTTCCTCTGCTGAGTTTATTATTAACCTCTCTATCCAAAACTTTATTCCATTTCTTGTCCCACACCTGTTCCTCTCAAGATAGAAGAATATCAAACTAAAGGGGGTACTGAAATCAAACAGGTCTTGGGGGGGGGTCCTCCTGTGTACAAAAGCCCCTCCATTTCCCCCATTTTTTGTTTGTAAAAAATGTCTCTAGTCTTCCAGGCTTTCCCTGAGTTCCAAAGAGCAGGCACAGGCAGTTACTAATTAGGGAAATGAGAGAATGCAGAAACAAAGGAAAAGCAGTTAAACAAGAAAAATAATGGCAGTAATTCGGCAATAAAGCAGAATCCTAGTTCCTCCTCAAGGGATATACATAACAATCTGACAGATATCTTTGTCAGGAACTAAGGCCCCCCACTCACCCAGGTGGAGGACAGTGACTACATTCTCAAGCACTAGACCCCAGACTGGTTGGAACCAGAAGATTGATGATTGAGATTCCTGAAATGTCATCCTGCTACCTCACCACCAAGCAATCAGAAGAAAGTCATGAATCTTGCAGCTCTCACCCACAAATGTTGCTTTTAAAACTGATCCCCTGAAAACCATCCAGGAGTTTGGGTCTTTTGAGCATGAGCTGCCCATACTCCTTCCTGGGCCCTACAATAAATGGTGTACTTTCCTTCACCATACCCAGTGTCAATAAATAGGCTTTGCTGCATGGCAGGTGACCAGACTCAAGTTTGGTTCAATAACAAATACAGTCAATATTTTATAATAACTTCGTATGATGTGTAATCTATAAAAATATTGAATTACTGTGGTTTACACCTGAAAATAATATAATAAGTCAACTATACTTTAATAATAATAAAAAAGAAGTGCTTATAATCACTCTAAAACCTTCACTCATAAAATCTTTTGAATTTTTTAAGTACCAAACACAAGAATTCCAAACAGGTTCTGAGAGCAGTTTTTATTGACTTTTTTATGCTCTATTAGATAAAGAGATTCTAATAAACATTCTGTCACAAAACATATTCATTTAAAAGGTATCATCAAATTTTTTCTTTTATAATTAAACGGTGCGTCACTTGATAATGGGGAAAAAATCTAAATTTGTATATATGAGATTGCAAAAAAAAATAATCTCTAACATATCAATCTAAGTTAAATGACTTTTACTTAGTTACTTAACATTGTTCATGCAAAAGTGATATTTTAAAAAATTTCTACAGATCTTCAGGTTATATATTATGAAATCTAGAGAACTGTATTCTTCAAAGAAAAATCTGAAGACAGTTACCTAATTTGTTATTTTAAAATTACATACAGAACATATTTACGCAATATAGTAAACGTAGTATTTTGACTTTAAGTTGTGTTAAAAAGAAAATAGATTGGGATTGATATATATACACTAAATGTATAAAATGGATAATAAGAACCTGCTGTATAAAAAAATAAAATAAAACAAAAAAAAGAAAATAGAAAAGCAATAAATTTTCTTCAGCAGAAGAGATCGAAGGCACTAATGTTTGGTATCATTTACTGAGATTGTACGCTTTCAAGAAAAAATGCAACTACAGCATTATTACTTGAGGGTTCATTTTCATTATCTAAATTTCCTTATAGTAGGATCTCATAAACAGACCTCACAAAAGATTTATGAACCTGTCCTCATTATTACTCACATGTATAAAGTGGAAGCAAAAAATAAATTTAGTTCAAACAAATTGAAGGTCAAGTTTTCCAGAAAGCAGGTTAAAAAATTATGTTTCAGTTAGGCTAAAAAAATGTATATATCCATACCTCCCAATTACTGTATGTTTTAAATGTATTCAATCAACAATTACACTTTTGAATGTATGCCAGTAACTATGATATGTGAACGCTATCCAAAAGTTTTTGCAAACATTTACTGAGCAGCTCCTTTGTGTTATCGCTGTTTGTTAGCCACCAATCGCTTACTTTTTTTTTTGGCTGCACTGCACAGCTTGCGGGATCTTAGTTCCCCAAACAGGGACTGAACCCGTGCCCCCTGCAGTGGAAGCACAGAGTCCTAACCACTGGACCGCCAGGGAATTCTCACCAACTTTACTTTGATAGCCTATACAGTCCTCCCTGGAAATCCGCCCAGGGTTGGTTCCAAAACTCTCCGCAGACACCAACATTCCTTATGTACATAGTACCTAGCCATCAACTCACCACTAAATTACTGATACTGAACTCTTGCAATTTAAGTTTTTAAGGCTCATGAATAAAAAGTAAAATTGTAAAAGAAAATTAATTTTCAATTATTATTTTACTGCTGTTCTCTTTGGTACTCCTGCCATGGTACTTTTGAGTTGGGTTACCAGTTAACCTTGGATAAATGAAAACTAAACTCAAGGCAATAAGTGTCTTTGCTTTCTTCTCATGAGTGTCAAAACTGCTGAAGTTAATCACAAAATATTAACCTTTTAGCTAGGTTTTCAGATCCGATAAAATTTCCCCTCAAATGAATGACCATGCGTGCATTCTACTTCGATTTTTTAAAATAATAAGGAGGAAAAGGAGGTAATTCCTGTCTCCCTCCTCCCATCCCCAAAGAGCTGAGAAGTTAAGATGCTTTTTCTTACAAAAACCTCTCCCTACCCATGACGAAGCAACCAAGGATGCCAAGGCAAACCCGGAGATTCCTAAATCTTTAGCAGATTGTAACAAGGAAAACCAAAATTTGACAAAATTCTTCCTTCATTTCCACTGTTTCTGCAAAGATCAACTACTTTCTTGCTTTTAAAAAAAGACCACTGCAGGAATGCTGGCTGTACACTTAATGAATAAAACTGCCCTAACGCAGAACCTGACGCTCACTACTACCAAAAGAGGGCCTTAGTCAGAGGTTAACTACCGAGTAGGGCAAACACTTTAGCAGTCACTCCCTTGCAAACGACAGAAAATGAAGACGTCTCTTTCGAATCTGAGGACAGTCGTGAGGTATCTCCCCCTGTCCCCTTCCATTACCAGCCTTGTTCCTTTCTGAATCAGGCAGTCCATCAGCCAACCTCCTTTGTCAGTAAAGAGGGCTGATGGTCAGAATCTTTTCGAGACAAAGATTATTGGAATAGTTCCCTGGAACCCAAGGTATCACTGTTAAGGCATCAGAGTCCTCGCCAAGCCCCGACAATAACAAACCAACCAAAGCCTGCGCTCCCCATCACCGCCACCATTTATCGCTCTTCCTAGCCAGGGCTGAGACTCAGACCAGGAAAACCTTTCCCTTTCAGGGAAGTAAGAAGGCGCCAGGTCTGTTTCCTCAGGCCCTTCCTCTCCTCCACTGCTCCCTCAGAACACCTCTACATCTTGAGCTGCTAAGTACGCTTTCAACCGCCAAGCAGCCCCGTCCCAGACACACCCAAGATGGCTCCAACCACCTACCAGAGGAAACAGCTGAGCCACCACTCCAGCGATGCCGTCCTCTCGACTGCAGATATCCCCATTGGTCCAGCCAGAGAGCGCGAGACAACCCGAGAGTTCTGACAGCCAATCGGGAGACGGCGCGCTCCGGCGCTCCCGCGTTGCCGACGGTACGCGCGCGGAAGTTCTGAGGCGTGGACCCAGTGGGTGTGCAGCCAATGGGCTCCGGGCCAGGTGGTGGGAACCTTCAGTGTCCGACTCCTCCCATTTTGGGTTCGCGTTAGGCCTGGCCGTTAGGGTTTGGGCGGTCCTCCGTCCCTGCTGAAGCGAGGCGGGACTGTTTTTGTTGAGGTGAGGTCTAGTAAATGGTGAAGTACTTCCCGGCCAGAGGGTACCTGGGTCCGTGGGGTCTCGGTGGCGTGCAGTGGGAGAGGAGTCCGACCCGCGGGGGAACCCAGCCTCGCCAACGGAGCGGGAGGCGTGGAAACCGCAGTCGAGCCGGTGTAACCGAGGCACGGTCGTGGTTGGCCCTCCCGACGGCTCTTTCGGCCCAGCACCCGGGAACGCGGCGGAGCTCTCGGCCGCGTGGATCCCAGCCCTTGTCACCTCCCTTCTTTCACCCACGTGCAGTCCCGGGCTGGAGAAGGGACTGCGGGCGCTCTGAGTTCTCAGCCCGCATTCCAGTCTCTTGTCACCCGGTGCACATCTTCATGTGAGGTGATTCCTAAGCACCTGGGGAACCTGAGGCTGTAAAAAGGGCTGCGGGGAGTGGACTGCAGTCCAAAATCCAGAAGCAGAATTTGATGGTTTAACCACTGACCCATTTCACAGGTAAGACCACACAAACCCTAAATAAGTAAAATCATCTACCCAAGATCACGGACTTGAGGTCAGATCCTAAGAGCTCCTGACTCTCGTTAACCACAATCCAATAAGAAATTATCCCCAACAGGTAGTTAAATAAGGAACAGTATGTAATTGTGCTCTTCGGCACGTGGAAACCTGCAGTGAGCTCTGCATGTATTAATGAGGCGGTAGATTGAAATAATCAAAAAACGGGCTCAAAAATCAGACTGCTTGGTTCCTTAGTTGCTCTCTGCCACTTACAGTGTGGCGGCTTTAGCTTCCTTGTGAGAAAAACGGGCATGCTAATTTATCCCACATGATTGTTAGGCACATTAATACGAACATGTGAAGTATTTAGAAGCCTGCCTGTCACATGTTTTATATGCAATAAATGTTCATTACTGTCATCACAATTAAAACATAACAGGAAATGGTCAGTTTCCTAAGAGCCTATTTGTAAAAACGAAAAGGAACCATAAAATGAAGCGAAACAGACTATTTTTCTGCCAAAATGAAAAAGAAGGGGAAAAATATGAGCAAATTTTAAAATCCTGTTACACTCTCAAATAACACTGGTTGTCTCTGGATGATGAGATTATGAGTGATTTAAATTTTCTTTGTGCTTTACTATATTTTGCAAATTTTCTTCAGTAAACATGTTTTAATTTTGTAAGTTCAGTTACTTTTAAATTTTCAGAAGGTATGAACAACACTGGTGAGAGCTTTCTTTAAAACGAAGCTATTACTGAGTGTGCTTATATGCTACAGGTGGAAGTATAAATTGGTAGAACATTTCTGGAAGGCAGTTTGGCAATATGCTCCAGAAGGCTTTAAAATGGACAGTCCCTTTTTGAAAGTTATATACTTAATTTTTAAATTAGTGCATTTTTACATTCTCCTTTTATGAAATTAGAACCTTACAGATACAGAGCACAATCCACAATCCATTACCTACCCCCTTCTCCCATTCCACACTCAAGACTTTGATGCAGAGCCTTCAAGTCCTTTTTTACACTTACATATTCTCTGTAGGTGCATATATGCATTTGTAATTCTTAAAAATCGAAGTGGTATCATACTATATAATTTTGTAATTTTATTCACTTGACAGTGTTTTTGCAGTGTAAACGTGTTATTTTATAGCTTGTTATGTTATTTACAGCTCGTTTCTTTCACCTGCTCGATAGTGTTCCAATGTATGACTGAATTGTTCTGTTAATGTAAAATATTTATCTTTGTCTCATTTTCATGTTAAATTATATTTTGTTTGATATGTACTATGTAGCGCATTTTATTTACCATTCTCCTCTTGATGGACATTAGGTTGTTCAGTTTTTCACCTTTCAAACAGTGCTGCAGGGATATCCTTTTATTTGTTTTGCTGTGCACATGTGCTGTTTCTCAAGAATATATACCTAAAAGTGGAATTGCTTGGTTTTAAGTTATGAACATTTTTAATAGGCATTGCCAAATTTGCCTCCAAAATACTTCTACTAATTTACCCATCCTACAAAGTATGACAGTTCAATTTCCCTACAATCTAGATCAACATGAGATACTATCTTTGTACTTTTTGTCCATCTGATGGATGAAAATTATACTCATTTAAAAATTTTTTTCATTCTCTGATTACCAGTAAAACTGCAGTATCTATTCATATGTTTATTGACCTGTAATATATATGTTTCTATAATTTCTTTTTTTAAATTGCCCATTTTTCTATTGAATTATCTTTTTCCTAATGATTTGAGGAGTTCTTTTTGCATCCTGGTTACTGTGTATCCTGTATAGTTTTTAAAAATTTCTTTAGAGTCTGTGGCTCTGTCCACTTTTTGTTACCATTGTTAAAAAATGTTACAGACATTTTCTCCCAACTCTTTGGTTGGCTTTTAACTTTAAGTTAAAATTTTAAGTTTGTTAGTTGTCAATTATTTATTCTACAGATAGATTTTTCTCTTCTTTACAATCTTTAGGTCTCTTTTTATTTTACTGTATTTCTCTAAGACTTCCAGTACCAAACTTCCATTGGTGGCAAGTGTCCCCATCTGGTGCCTGACTGTAACAAAAATGCTTCTGATGTTTCCTCATTGAATATGATATTTACTTCTTTGTTTTGGTAGGTAGTCTTTATCGGGTTAAAGAAATTCTCTTTTATTCCTAGTTTGCAAGAGTCCTTGTCTTCCCCCCCGCCCCCCCCCCCCACGGCCCCCGGCCCACCCCAGAATAGTTGTTGACTTTTATTGAAATTCTTTTGTGTGTCTTTCTGTATTTAAGATGATAGTTTTCCTCTATTTATCTGTTAATGTAGAAATTTACATTGAGTAACTTTACAATGCTAAACTTTTTGGGTATTCCTGGTATAAACCATACTTTGGTAACATACTTTTACTCTACTGCTGCATGTTTTTACTTACTATATTTGCTTCTATACCAAGAAGTGCGTTTGGCCTTGAGTTTCTTTTCTTATGCGTCAAGGTTACAGTAACCTCAAAAAAATGTTGAGTAGCCGCCCATATTTTTTCTGCTCTTGAACAGTTTGTATACTATGGAAATTATCCATTCCTTGAAAGTTTTGTAGAATTCTTCTATAAAACTTTTTGGACCTGGTATACTGGGAGTGAGAGATGGGGATGTGTGGCATGCAGCTCTGGTAAGATCTTGAATTGTTTTAATTTCCTTTTCGTACTTATCCCTCTAATTTTTTTTTTTCTTTTTTTCTTGAGCCTAGTTGGTAGTCAATAAGTTCAATTAGATATTCATGGTGAATTGTTCTGTCAGTGTAAAATATTTGTCTCTTTTATTGGTTTTCATATTAACTTCTATTTTGTTTGATATGAATGTTTCTTCTTGTATTTGCTGGTATGTCTCTTTTTCACATCCCTTCATTTCAACCTTTTGATGACATTTTGTGAGATTTAAGTGGGTCCCTTATTTTAAAATATAGCTAGGTTTTGCTTGCAATTTAATCTGAGAGTCTGTCCTTTAATAAGTGAGACTGAACACATTAACCTTTTTTGTGATTATTAACATAATTGGCCTTTTTCTTGTCCTCTTATTTACCTTGCTTCCCATTGTATCCTTTATATCTTATATTTTTCCATTTCTCATTTTAATTGAGGTTTGCCCCAAGGTTTTAATTGAGGTTTTCTTTGTTCTGTTTTCTTTTTCATAGATTACTTTTACATTTTTTTCTAAAGATTTATTTATTATTTTTAAATTTTATTTATTTTTGGCTGCGTCGGTCTTAGTTGCGGTGCGCGGGCCCTTCGTTGTCTTGCGCGGGCTTCTTTAGCTGTGGCTTGCACGCTTGAGGGTGCGCGGGCTCTAGTTGAGCTGAGTAGCTGCGGGGAGAGGGCTTAGTTGCCCTGCGGCATGTGGGATCTTAGTTTTATGACCAGGGATCGAACCCACGTCCCCTGTATTGTAAGGCGGATTCTTTACCACTGGACCACCAGGGAAGTCCCTACTTTTACATTTTTAACACAATTATTAAATTTATATTTTCCTAACAAAGTCTGCATTTCGTTTGTATTGATATCCTCCCTACGAAGAACTTAGTATGCTTCTACTTTATTTTCTCAGATCTTGCAAGAATCCTCTTCCATCCCTCCTTCAGAAAAGAATGTAAATTTCCTATGGTTATATCTTCCAGCAATTTGGTTTCGTCATTAAAACCCATTTTTAATCTGTAATTATCTAGCATTAATGTGTTTTACTCATTTATTTGCTCACTTTTGCTTCTTTTACCTCAGTACTTCCTTCTACGTTAGTTTTTATTCATGAAGTACTTCTTTATTTCTTTCAAAGTCTTTGAGTGTCTGTAAAAGCCTTCCCCCCAACCCCCACGTTGAAAGATACCTTGGCTGAAATAGTATTCTGGATTCAGACTTATTTTCCCTTAACACTTTGCATCTGGCATTTCTGATGAGAAGTCTGAGTACCAGTCTAATAAACATTCCTTTTAGATAATCTAGATTTTCTGAAAGTTTCTAAGACTTTGTCTTTCTTCTTGATATTCTGAAGTTTATCCATGGTTTGTCTAGTGGTATGTATTAAAAAGTTTATCTTGCTTGATACTCAATGGACCCTTACCCACACTAGCCACATTAGTAGGCTAATGTGTTTTCCAGTTCTGAGAATTTTTTGGTCATTATTGCCTCTTCATTCTAGTTATCCCTCCTTTTTTTTCTTTGCTCTGTGTTCTGAGTGAATTACTCAACTCGGTCTCTCAGTTTACTAACTGGCTCTTCATCTGAGTCTATGCTATTATATCTATCTATTGAGTTTATTCAATAACTGTTTTTATATCCAAGATAGCCAATTGGTTATTTTAAAAAATTGTATGTTTTTTCATAGATGAGGTTTCCTTCTTTAGCTCTTTGATATTAAATACAGTATTTGCTTTAAAATTATTTTCAGGATGCTCTATTAATTCTCCTCCTTAATATAAGTTCATCAGTTTGGTAGGCTTGTTAAGTCTTTTTCATGGTGTAGCTTTCTTCATATGTTTGATGGTTCTTGGTTGTGTATTCATCTCCTCTGAGAGGATTTACTCTTCCTTTTGCCGTGGTGATGTGTTTGTGGTTGGCATTATCTCTGCAACTTCCCATCTGTTTCCTTTCCCCAGAGAGGTTGCACAGACTCAATCTATAGAGAATTCCCTTTTTGTTTTCAACATGACTTTATATTTTTAATTACAAAAAAAATTACCATTTCTGCAGATTTGGTGTGGCAGTGGGAGAAGAATGTATATGTTGACTAACACCTTGAGACTAAAATTGCTGATCTCTTTTTGACCTTTTAGTTCTACCTCTAGGTGTATGTCTTCAGGAAATAATCAGATATGCATAAGATATATTCCAGCCTTATTTATTATACTGGAAAAATAGAAATAATCTAAATGTACACTATACAGGTTTATAGTACTAATTATTAACTTATTAAATTTTAATAATTGCATAATTATTGTTTATAATTGTTCATATTACACTAAAGAACATAATAATTGTTCTTTAGTGTAATTTAATATATGGATTATTGACCAAAGTACATTATACAGCCACTTAAAAGTCATATTACAGGAAAACATTAATGACGAGAGAAAGTACAGGATATATTATCAATGAAAGATTATAAAAAATTATACATACTAAAATTCAAATTTTGTTTTAAAAGTATATATAGTGAAAGAATAATAATAATTGCTAGCATTTATTGAGTCCTTTGTAATGTGCCAGGTATTCTAGGTGATTAAGTCTTAACCTCACAACAATCTTTTGAGGTAGTTAGCATTATTATCCCCATTTAAAAAGTTTTTTAAAGTTTTATAAAATGGAGTTAATTTATATTAATTAACATATATTAAGTAGATAGTTCTTAATTTTTCTGTTAATTAACATATTAAGTAGATGATTCTTAATTTTTCCGTAATTTTCCTAATATTGATATTTTACATGTTTTTCCAGTTAATATGTATTCTTTTTTCATAATAGTTCATGCTGTTTTAAAAGATAGCGCTATTGTTATAACAATCTCTTTTTTCTTATATATTTTATTATTTACCAATATGCACCATTCCTTATTGTTTTCCTTACAGAATGTTTCATGCATTCATGGACCGAAAGATGGAGTTGCTTTTTATTTTTAAAATAATATTGTCAATGATCTGATACGACTATATGTATTCACTTGATGAAGATGCATGGACTTGTCATTAAGTTGGACTAGTGATCATTTCTGAAAGTTTCTTCAACCACAATTTCTACTTGAAAATTCAAGTATCAAAGAATATTTGGTTTAGAGTGGTATAATGATGTATTTTCTCTGAGTACTGCAAATTTCATAGAGACCACAGTTGGATTCCAGTTATATTCTACAATCAAAGTGATTCAGTTCTTTGATAAAGTTAATTTCGAAGAATTTTATGTTTGTAAACAACACCAAAAGATGGGAGAAAAAAATGGTAGGTTGAAAAACCATTGTTAAACTTTATGTTTAAAAGTATATAGACTACTTAATGAAGCTGAATTGTGGAATTTTCAAGGTTTTTCTGTGCAAGTAACTTTTCTGAATTAGAAAGAATTAATAGGATTTATAGGACTTACTCTCATGTAGCAACAATTTTGATTGTCTTTATAATTAGTTGTGTATCTGTAATACTAAGTCAGTATCTTAATGTACTTTTTAAAAATACACTTTGGGCTTCCCTGGTGGCGCAATGGTTGAGAGTCCGCCTGCCGATGCAGGGGACACGGGTTCATGCCCCGGTCCGGAAGGATCCCACATGCCACGGAGCCGCTGGGCCCATGAGCCATGGCCGCTGAGCCTGTGCATCCAGAGCCTGTGCTCCGCAACGGGAGAGGCCACAACAGTGAGAGGCCCGTGTACCGAAAAAAAAAAAAAATACACTTTCTTCTTTTTAGAAAACTTACAGATTTACAGAAAAATTGATAGTACAGAGAGTTCTCATATTCTCTGCACCCAGTTCTGCCTGTGATTAAAATCTTACATTTGGCTGGTACATTTGTTACAATTAATGAACCATTATTGACCCATTATAATTAACTGAAGTCCATAGTTTATTCTTATTTCCTTACTTTATGTCTTTTTCTATTCCAGGATCCCATCCAGGATACATTACATTTACTTATGTCTCCTTAGGGTCCTTTTGCATATGACAGTTTCTCAGACTTCCCTTGTTTTTGTAAGATTTTGTATCCAAGTGTTTGTAAGATGCCCCTTCATTGGACTTTTTTGACTGATTTTTGTTTTTCTCGCGATTAGACTGGGGTAGTGGATTCTGGGGAGGAAGACCATAGAGGTAAAGTGTCAGTTTTATGAAATGATATCAAGGGCGCATGTTACCAACATGATTTCTCACCTGCTGTTGTTGAGCTAGATCACCTGGCTGACATAGTGTTAAGTGGCTTCTCCACTGTAAATTACTACTCTCTTTTTTTCTCCCTTTCTCTACTATACTCTTTGACAGGAATTCACTGTGTGTAGCCCATACTTAAGGAACATGAATTTATGCTCCTCCTCTTTGAGAACAGAATATTTACATTAATTTTTCAGAATTCTTCTGCAAGGGAGATTTGTTTCCTTTCCCCAGTATATGTTTTATTCAATCATTTATTTACATCAGTATGGATTCATGGATACTTACTGTATACTTTGGGTTATAAGCCAGTACTGTTTCATTTTGTTCTTCAAATTGTCCCAGGATTAGGCATTTGGAACCCTTTCGGTCAGCTTCCTGTCTCTTTGACATACCCCCATCAATGTAGGTGGTTTTTGTTTTGTTCTTTGTTTTTAGCACTTCCTTATTTTCTGGTACTATATGATGCTCCAGGCTCATCTTGTATATTGGCATAGTCCTTGAATGAGCCCTCCTGATTCCTTTTATTGGAGAATGGTATTACAAACTAAGATCTGGGCAGTAGGTGTATTCATTTGTTATTGGGTTGTCTTGCTTCTGGCCCTCTCAGCTGACAGAGCAAAGTATATATAAATATAATTGTATATACACATATCTATAAATATTTCTATATGTAACCATCTGTATCTGTATTGAGCTAAACATGAGTTTATACTGATGTTTCTGGCTCTAATCCATTACCACATGGATTATTCTAGCTTACTCTCCTTGCTTATCTATAAATTCCCATTATCTGTTATCCATTTATTTAATTGCTCGATTCTAGTATATGTGTATAGCAGTATCAGAAGTACTGTAAACTTATTCCCAGGTGTGACACCTCAGTGCTTGTGCAACTTCCTTTTGCCTGTAGTTTTACAGAGTCCATTTATTTCCAAAGTTATTTAGGTCAGCACCTTTTCCACTCAGCCCTTCAGAGAGGTTGTGTATACATTCCTTCCTGGGATCCCTGATCTCTTAAATGATATTTTAAAATTTGCATACATTAAGCTTCACTCTTTGTGCTTTCAAGTTCTATAGGTTTTGACGAATGCATAATGTCATGTATACACCACTACAGTATCATACAGAATAGTTTCACCACCCTTTAACATACTTGTAATATGCGGATTGTTTACAGGTTGTAGTACTAATTTCACTGGACAGTTATCTAGGCCAGCGGTTTCAAACTTTCTTTTGGTCTCAGGACTACTTTATACTCTTAAAAGTGTTTAAAACCCCTAACAGCTTTTGTTTATGTGGATAATATCTATTCATATTTACTATATTAGAAAACTGAGAAGCTTCAAAAATGGTAATTGGCTTATTTTTTTTTAAATAATAAACCCAACATGTTAACAAATTACATTTTTGTGAGACATAACTATTTTCTGAAATGAAAATAATTAGTGAGAAAACCATTGTTTTATATTTTTACAAATCTCTTTAATAGTTGGCTTAATAGAAGAGAGATTCTCAGATCTTCTGCATTCAGTCTGTTGTGATATGTTGCTTTGGTGTAAATGTATAAAGAAAATGAAGCTTCACACAGACAAGAAGTTGGAAAAAGGAAGAATATTTTAATAGCCTCTCAGATAATTATGGATATTTTTCTTTGATACAACTACAAAACTCAACAAGTAGTCATTCCTTCAAGGTTAGTTACAGTGTGGAATCTGAATTCTTATCAGTGAGCTTTTTTTTACACTGTTACATTAAAAATCCATTGGTTTGTCTTGCACTTTGATGGGCCTTTTACACATGTATGATTTTATAACATCATGCATTGGCCACTTGGAAAACATTGGTTCAATGAATTATGCAGATTTTTCCAAATGTTGACACATTTAATCATACAGTATTTAAAAATTACATTTGTTAATATTGCTACCAATCTCATCAAAAAGTGATTAGTTATTGAGAAGCTCTCAAGCTTACCATGGCAGATGCAAGTTTTCTAAATTTTCAGTTTCAACTTGATAACTTGAATTTTTCATTAGCAACAAATGCTGTTACTTTTGTCCTTCAAGTGATAGGCTCCCTTTATTCATGTTTGAGAAAATGTGTACCAAACACCCAAGTTGGAAAAAAACAATTTTTATTAGTGGTTCTTTTAAGGAAAAATGGTTTTCTATGAAAAAAAAAAAACCCAGCTAGTTTAGCTTACAACTCAAACAATCTCCCTAGTGCTTTTCCTTGAAACAGCCATTGTACTGTGGTAATTATTATTTTTTTTGGTAATTATTTATGTTGCTTTATCAAAGACCTTCTTAAGTGAAATTGGTGGTAAATAATAATAATGACTTACTAGTAGTTCGGTGCAACTGCCTTGATTCACACTAAGGCTCCAACATTTTTACTCACCAGTGCTTTTGAACCATCAGTTAATGTCAATATAGGGAAGAAAAGGGCAAATAATGTCTTGATATTACTATTAAAATAGTTTGACCTAGCGTATTGTCTGAAAGGATTTGGGAACTCCCAGGAGTTCATAGACTACAGTTTGCTGATAACAGGCTCAAAGGTGTCCAGAGATTCTCTGTACCAATGTCCTGAAGCTCTTCAAGTGATGGATGGAGAAATATAGATATATACATGTACACATACCTAGGTCATTATCGATGTATTTAGTAAGCACTCCATGTTGATGTTCTACAGAAGACCCTCTTCTCATTCTACAGATTCTCTCTAATCACATCTATTTTGTGGCTTTAGCAAGAATTTGTGTGCTATTGACTCCAAAATTTGTATATCTGGATCAGATCTTACCCTGGAGCCTGTGCATCCAGTTTACTCACCCTACTTGAATTTCTCACTTGTCTCTCTACCTTTATTCCCTATCGCAGTGGATACCATTATTATACATATGGTTGCCTGAGTCAGAAATATAGAAATCATTCTTGTCTCGTCCCTCTTCCCACTGCCACTTTAGTGATTTTTTAGAAGCAAAATTAGTAACATAATAAGATGCTTAAACCTCTTGAGTGGCTCCCTATAGACTTCCATATAAAAATAAAGTTGCTTAGCATGGCACTCAAGGCTATGTCAGCCCCTATCTGTCTCTAAAACATAATTTCTCATTCCTTTTGTCCTTTCACATTGCATTTTTTTCAAATGTTGAAACCTTTGTCTGAACTGTGCTATGGGGAAAAAGGAAAAGTAGGCTTAGTCTTGTGTAGTACACATCAGGCCAGAGAGTTAACAGGGAAACAGCACCCCTCCTGAGGCTTCTATGGTAGCAGCAGCCCTAATTAGCCAGAGGTCCCCCTTTGGTTAGATGACTGCCAGGGAGAGTTGGGACTCTGAGTCCTAAGCCTCTTTTGAAGAATCTCACTCCATTACCAACTTGGAGGTTCTGGGTTTAATTTTTAATATTAAGGAAAATGTATTTTTTGTAAACTTACTACGCTGTCTGCTCATTAATCCTCCCAATGGCTTCTCAAGTGACCTTTCTACAGTGCAGTTACTGTTATGTTTCTCCTTTGCTTAAGGCCCTATTCATTTTAAACATTTTATACATTAATTTTATATATTTTATAAATAATTTGTGTTTAACATTTTAGGTATTTTTTGTTACTTTTATTTTTGTTTATTTATTTTTGCGGTATGAGGGCCTCTCACTGTTGTGGCCCCTCTCCCGTTGTGGAGCACAGGCTCCGGATGCACAGGCTCAGCGGCCATGGCTCATGGGCCCAGCCGCTCCGCAGCATGTGGGATCTTCCCGGACTGGGGCACGAACCCGTGTCCCCTGCATCGGAAGGCGGACTCTCAACCACTGCGCCACCAGGGAAGCCCCTGTTACTTTTAAACATGGTGTAAGATTTGACTTTCGCCAATTTATTTTAATTGCATTTCTCGTATTTCTGTTTTCAGCTTTGAAAGGATGATTTCGCTAGAAAATTTTTAAGGTGTTAGCTTGCTGGGCATCTGAAATGTTGGCTTATCTATATAACTTTATCTATAAAAGTTTTAAACATATTTTGCCTCCTGTAAGTGTGAACAAAAAATGTTACCTGCCATTTCAGTAAACAGTGAATATTGCCTGCCATCAAGCCATCATCCACTGCATCTGCCCCCAGCAGCACGCCCTGAGGGGAATTCAGAGTGTAGAAAAACCGGATACTAGTCCTAGATAGTTAAGATGCATGTCTGAGGAATAACTTCAATGAGCCCAAACTCTTGCATCTCCCCAGACACAGAAAAGCACTAAAATCATTAAACTGAGATGTCTGTCTTTTGTGATTAGCAGTAGTCTTTTGATGTTTGACTACATGTTTTATTACCACCACCCCCCAGCCCCCACTCCCCCCAGCAAAAAACTTCTGTATATCCTGGCTCCTCCCTTACCTCTTCAGAGAAGTTCCTCAGAGCTGTCTGAGAGGCTGTTTCCCAGGCTGTGGTCCTCAGTAGTTTGCCAAATAAAACATAATGTGCAACTTGTTTGTGCGTTTTTCTTTCAGTCAACATAATTATTAAAAAGTTACTATCAAAGATAGTTTTTAAAGCATTATTGTTAGACATTTAGTTATTTCAACAATTGTTGAGATGTTTCCTTCTGGAACCCTCCACTTCCATACTCAATGGAGGTTATGTCCTTGAAACTTTTAAAATGAATGTGTCTATAAATACACCCACTCCCACCCCTAGCATGAAGTCATTCCTGCTGTTTTCCAGTCAAGAAATAGTGTCACTACACAGAAAGAAAAATAAATTGTTTAGGCATTTAAAGTTAAAAAAAAAAAGTGTCACTGAAGTTTTCAACACATTTTTTTTTAATTATCACATTTAATTATCACATTTCAACACATTTTTTTAATTATAAAAAATATTTTTAATTATTTTTTTTAATTTTTTAATTATTATTTAATTAGAAATAAGTGAGATACCCAGGTCATATTTTTTGCTTGTAGGTCGTTGTAAAGAAACAGTGACCAAAATCTTTTTCTTCAAGGAAAGTAATAGGCCAGTTAAATTTTGATTTTTATTTAGAAACCAAGTATATTTTTAATAACATGTGCCTTAGGAAAATTATGTCTACTGAGCTCTTAGGCTATTATTTTTTCTTTAGGTGATGCAAAAACTTTCTGGATGGAGCTAGAAGATGATGGGAAAGTGGATTTCATATTTGAACAAGTGCAAAATGTGCTGCAGTCACTGAAACGAAAGATCAAAGATGGATCTGCCACAAATAAAGGTATGAAGCAATAAAAACGTTCAGTACATTTAATGCTGAATATTACCCACTGATAATATAATATAATTCTGTTTCCAGTATTGCTGTTCGTTTTAAAAGTCAAATAACTTCTTTTGTTTTTTAAGAACCTAACATCAGTTCTACCTGCTTTTTGTGTGTGTGTGTGTGTCCTGCTTCTATAAACACTTGTTTTTACCATACTGTGGACATTTTGTAAAACTGGATGAAGCTGGTTACTTTGAATAATAGCTGCTGAATTTATCTCTATTTATCTCAGGCTACCTTCTTCTCCCTCACTTTATCTTTTTTTTGGGGAATGTATTGCAAAACTCATTGTAGAACATTTGATACATATAGAAGAATATAACAGAAATTATGTATTACCCAATCATTCAGAGATAACTTATTTTCTTTAATATAAAAGTAAATATATAAATATATTTTGCCTGCTTTAAACAGAACTTGCCTTAGTAGTCTTCAGAAAGCAAACCTTGCGTTCTACATAGGCAGTCAGTTCAGTCATCCCAGTATTTTTTCTGCTTCTTTGTCTTCAACCTAAGTGGTTGTAGAACATAGACTTTTATATGGAAATTTCCTTCATTCCATCAGAACATATGATTTTTAAGCAAAATCTCCCCTGACTATCCTTTATTTTTCCCCAGGATATTCTTAATACTTTATGGATGTTCTTATGACATTAATCTATGATGTGCTTGTCCACAAAATTAATAGTATTTTTCATTTTAATATTCCTTCTCATTCCTTCATGAATCAGATATATCTAGGTTTGAATCCAGTTCTGCCACTTCCTAGCTTATTGACCTGGAATAAACAGCTTAACCACTAGGCCTTAATTTCTTTGTCTTTAATGTATTTAGTAGATAATCATAAGAACCTCTTAGAGGAGTTGTGAAGATTGAATGAGATAAAATATGTAAATTGCCTAGTACAGTAGCTGACATCTTGAGTGAAGGTGATACTGCTGCTGATTGTTTTCATTCTTTTTTCCTTTCCTTAACAGAATACATCCAAGCAATGATTCTAGTGAAGGAAGCAACTATAAATAATAATTCAACTTTGATATGGGGTATGTACATTTCTAATCCCAATCTAGAATATTCTCTGCTGTTTTCTTGCTTTGAAGCAAGCCAGCCTTAATTATGTCAAGTTAACTGAAGACAGTTTAAAAATAAAACTGTAAGATCCATATATGGAAATCAGTTTCCCTAGTAAACAAAAAGTCCTACCCCATAGGAAATGCATACTCTACTAAACCTCTCCGGGAAGAATTGTATCTCTTTTTCAAAAACGCTTCTACTATAAGCAGGGCAAATAGAATTCCAAGACTCCACACCACTATAAACCTATTGATACTTTGTGTAAAGAACAATACTAAAAGGCACATTCTGGTATAGATAAATTGATGGAAATTTTTTTCATTTCTAGATTATTATTAGACCATCAGTCTAACAAATTTATTTTAGAAGTAATTGAACAAAGATAATGTACCAGGATTATAAAAAGAAAAATTGAAAAGTTATTTTAGATAAATAACAAGTCCTGTATAGCACAGGGAACTATATTCAATATCCTATAATAAACCATAATGGAGAAGAATATGAAAAAATATGTGTGTGTGTATATATTTTTATATATATATATATATCTGAATCATTTTGCTGTACACCAGAAACTAACACAACATTATAGATCAACTATATGTCAATTAAAATTTTTTTTAATTAAAAAGCAAGTTATTTTATCAGAATCACTGTCCTATAAATCTTAGACTATCATTAATTTGCTAAAGTGTTGAGGAGGTACATTTACTAAATTTTAATTAATATTGGTAAATATTTCAACAAATTATAATTATTTTAACTCATAATTTGGAGCCATAAGGTTTTAAATCTCTGAAAAATGGCTTAACATCATCAGTTTAGTTTTATTGATTTATTGATTGATTGATTATTGATTGCTGTGCCGAGGCATGCGGGATCTTCGTTCCCTGACCAGGGATTGAACCCATGCCACAGCAGTGGAAAAGAGGAGTCTTAACCACTGGACCGCCAGGGAAGTCCCAAGTTTATTTTAAAGAAAGCTTTTGTTATTCAAAAGTATTTTCAATTTCAGTAGCTAATGTACAGTTTTAGAAGAGTAGATTCTTTAAGAAAACAGTCTTTCAGTATCCTTCAATAGCACTTGGAATCAACACATCCTTAAGGGATTACATTTGCTTTGCAAGAGAAGCTTTTAAATGCAGGAGGTGGTAAGAGGAATTAATTCTAAGCAACTTTTTTTTTTTTCTTTCTGAAACAATCTTTCCCACTAAAAGAATATAGGTTGGGTTTTGTTTTGATTCTTTTTTTTTTTTTTTTTTTCCTGCGGTACGCGGGCCTCTCACCGCCGCGGCCTCTCCCGTTGCGGAGCACAGGCTCCGGACGCGCAGGCTCAGCAGCCATGGCTCACGGGCCCAGCCGCTCCGCGGCATGTGGGATCCTCCGGGACCGGGGCACGAGCACGCGTCCCCTGCACCGGCAGGCGGACCCTCAACCACTGCGCCACCAGGAAAGCCCTGTTTTGGTTCTTTTAAAGTAAAGATTTCATCAATAGAAATACTGAGTACTATAGTTTCATATTTTTATATATAGTTCATCTTAAGTGTAACAAATTTATCAAAATAAAAGTATATGTTTGCTAGTGGTAGAGCAATGTTTTAAAAGTAATTGGGGAGTTACGTAATTGACATTGCTAGCATATGTACGGATTAAACACTTTCTAGTAATAAAGATTCATGTTAGTATTTATATTAAAAGGAATACTGAGACTGGGGGAAACAAAAGGACTTGGTGTTGAGGTCAAAACAAGCCATCCCAGATCCAGCCTGAATTCTCCAAACCACTAATTACCTTTAATTTTCTTTGATTGTGTATAATTCTGTAAATATCTGCTGTATCCCCATACAAAGACTTGGATACTGTTTTCTTGAAAGAAATTATTATTTCTCCTTTCTCCCCTTAACTAATAGTTAATTTAAAATCTCCATGTTTTTTAGTAAATCTTATTTCTAACTATGCTTATATTTATTTGTTTTGTTCCTATTTGTTAATATGGCTTTATATGGCTCATTCAAAGAAATTAGCTGGGAAATTCTTAACTTGTTAAACTTATTTAATTTTTAATCAGTTATTATATTATTTACTCAGCTCTCTTCCACTATCAGATTTTAAATCTTCTTTTTTCACCTGTATAACTAAAGAGGGTTTTTTATGCTAATTAGCCAAGGATGACCTTGGATTATAAGTTAAACTATTCTTTTATTTACTTAAACTTTTTTTTTCTTTTTAATAAGAGTGGTGTGCACTAAAGGACCAATGCAAGTTAATGATCTAAGGCAGGATGAGAATCACTTTTTTTCTTAAGTCCACTAGTACATAGGAAGAAGCACAATTAAAAACAATTTTTTAAAGCCAAACATAGACTATTCTACGTATCCATTTTTTTCAAAATAGGAGCAGGAAATCTATAACTTTTTCATTAAATACATAGCTTATTTCTATAGTGAAGTCATGTTAGAAAGAATAGATGAACTTGAAAAAGAAGAGACAACAAATGAGATGAAATTAAGTGTGGAAAGATATAGGAGAAACTAAGAGAAATATGAAAATACAAATGGAAAGACAAAAAGAGATACCCAAATACCTCCCTCTCTCCCCCAAAAGTAGATAGAATAATGAGAAAACAAAAGATACATAAACTTTCAATTTTGTGACCTTAATAGAGCCTTTAAGAGTTATGTTTTTTTGTAAAATACAAGCAGAAATAGGGATACTTGATGTTTCACTTTAAAGGTTGATTAAAATTCAGATAAAGTTCGGCCAAACTACAATTTCTGCAGTAGAAATCTCTTCTATCCTAAGTCTTTTATTTTATCCTATCTTATTTTCTTAATGTTTTTGAAAATGTTGACACCTAATTTTTTGGCTCAATCTTGAAATCGTAATATGTTTTCAGATTTAAGGGCTATATATATATCTAGTCAATAAAGATACTATTTAGATTTTACAGTGAGTGATTTTTAACTTGGCATTCTTGTTAAGTTTGTAATTTTTTCATGTAGATCATACGTCTGTGACCCAGAATGCACAGGAAAACAAATCAAGTTCATTGCCCTCTACATCACGTGAAGACTCCTTTCCAGAAGACTATACCTCTCTGTATGTATATAAATTAAATTTATTTATGTCATTAATGCTTTTGCTCCCAAAAAAGGATTTACTGTTGCTAATCATTTGACGTAAGAGTAGATAAAATATATAAAAAAGGATGCTTTCCCATCAAAAGTTTTAAAAGTTGTGTATTTTATGTACATCAGACTTGTCAAGAGCTGGGAAATCAGTTGGCATTCTGTGAAGCCATGTTCTGCCTTGTAGTTCAAGGTGTCTAATGACAAAACAGTTCTCAAGCCAGATAAAAACAGAGAAGCCCCTATAGTGACTGATAGAAGTAGTCACTATCATCAGTTTACCCCTACCCAGAGACTGGCAGAAAGATGCAGACAATACCAGATAACCCTGCTTTACCTACGTATCCGTTGTTTACTTACAGCATTTTTGTGTTTTTGCAGGGTCAGTAACTAGATCTACAGCACTGTGCATAGGATTGGTTTTCTTTATTTTTGTTTTTTTCCAGTAAAGTATCTTCATACATGTAAGAAAGTTGATCTTCCTCCCCACAAAATTGGATTGAAATTAGGTTACTTAACTCCTGAGATTTGTAGTAGGTTGGTTTTCTTTCATTTGTTTTATGAAATGAAGCTTAGATAAGAAAAGAATCATTTCTTTTTTTTTTTAAATTAATTTTTAGGAAAAGAATCACTTCTGAGGTTCATATCAGTATTTCATTTCCATGTTTTTCTAACTTTTCTTTATAAATATAAAAAGATTTTTTCCTTTGTTAATTGCCTGATAACTTGAGCCTTACACCTCTTGATTTTTATTAAATTAGTCACCAGAAGAGTACTTGTAAGCCAGCTTAGCTAACTTTCTTGAAACCCTAAATTCCAAATTACAGATTTTACCAGCATGTTTACTCCTACATTTTAGTCGTAAGTAGTTCTAATTGTCTATTGTTCCAGTAATGACTAACTTAGAGCTGTACTTATTAAGTGTCACATGAGGAAATTACATAAAAATACATTGTAAACTGTAAATTACTGTACAAATTTTAGTTTTTATTTAAGAACTAATGATAGCTTATATACAATTTTCTCTCTTGCATATACCCTAAGTTAATCCCTTCATATTCAGAGAAGAACTTTTTGAATCTTCAAATTGTATTTCATATTCCCCTTCCCCCAAAATAGGGGAAATCAAATGATGACATTTGTAGAAAAGAATGCCACAGAACCCAGTTTGGAACATAATTTAGTTGGTTACATCAAGCTGAAAAGGGAAATGAAACATTCAGTTTACTGGTTGTACAACACTGTAGCTATATAAATTACTTGAGAGTAAATTAGCCTATATCAAAACAAAGAACAAAGCTGTGAGAGCCTAAGAGAATTTATTACAGTGAATACTGAGTGAAACCAAACAAAGGGATCTATATCTTAGGTAGACAAGTAAATAGTACTGCTTATAGTTCAGAATACATTATAATGAAAAAGTGGTAGAAAGGAACTTGGCACTTAATAATAGGGGAAAAGCAATTCCAGGCACAGGCTTCAAAAAACAAGGAAATATTGGATACCTAAATAAATAAATAAATAAAAACAGAAATGTATTATAGTAGACTAGGCTAAAGAAGATAGAAGTTAAATGGAAGAACAAAACAAAAAGTACATTATAGAATATATTTCTTACTATGGGATGTACCCCCAGCATGTTTCAAAAATACTAAAACAGACTGAAGTTATTTAAGGGAAAACATAACCTTACCTCATTTTTTCTGCTTTTTTTCCCCCCTCATTTTTAATGTATTAGGTGCTACTGCATTGTAGTCCATGGGTGGTGATGGATTTGCATTGATCTTTGAGCTGCATTCTCATCAACTATTTTTTGCTACCTTTTTGAGAAATCTTAAAGATTGAAAACATAAAAAGGGAGATGGCAGAAACCCATACTCACACCATCCAGAATTAACAGCTATTAACCTTTCATTGTATTTGCTTCCAGTCTCTTTTTTAAAAAGAAAACAAAACACTATAATCTCTTTGAGCCATACCTAACTTCTCACCATGACAAAGTTCCGTTGCCCTCTCTGCTTCTCTAGGAGCAGTCACTATCATCAGTTATTTTTCTAGTTCATTTTTTAATATTTATATAGCCATAAATAATATATAGTGCTATTATAGTTTTTAAATTTTACATAAATATTCATATATGTACCTTCTTACTTGTTTTACTCAGCATTAGTTTTTTGAAAGTTTTTTTTTTAATTTAATTTATTTATTTTAATTTTTTTGTCTGCGTTGGGTCTTCATTGCTGTGGGCGGGCTTTCTCTAGTTGCGGCGCAAGTGGGGGCTATTCTTCGTTGCGGTGCGTGGGCTTCTGATTGCGGTGGCTTCTCTTGTTGCAGAGCACAGGCTCTAGGCATGCAGGCTTCAGTAGTTGCAGCACATGGGCTCAGTAGTTGTGACTCGCAGGCTCTAGAGCACAGGCTCAGTAGTTGTGGCGCACGGGCTTAGTTGCTCCGCGGCATGTGGGATTTTCCCAGGCCAGGGCTCGAACCTGTGTCCCCTGTACTGGCAGGCAGATTCCTAACCACTGTGCCACCAGGGAAGTCCCTACTCAGCATTAGTTTTGAGATCTAATCATGTTGCTTCTGTGTTATAGATCTATTTCATCTCCTTGTTTGGATTTCCATCATGTGAGAATACATTTTATTAATTCCATTCCTTTAAGGATGGATAATTAGATTGTTCCAAATATTTACTGTTACAAATAGTAGTGCAGTGATCAGTTTTATCCCAGCCTTTCTTTTAAGAAAGTGTTCATTGTGAAAGTCAATTAAGGAAATTAAAGGTATAGTCTGGGATCTTTAAGATTACCCCAAATCAGGACTTCCCTGGTGGTGCAGTGGTTAGGAATCCGCCTGCCAATGCAGGGTACCCAGGTTCGAGCCCTGATCCGGGAAGTTCCCACATGCTGCGGAACAACTAAGCCCGTGCGCCATAGCTACTGAGCCTGAGAAGTCCTCACACCTCAACGAAGAGTAGCCCCCACTCGTTGCGGTGAGAGAAAGACCGCGCAGCGATGAAGAGCCAATGCAGCCATAAATAAATAAATTTATTTTTAAAAAAAAAAGATTACCCAAAATGTAGAAGAAAAGGGCAAATGAGTGAGAAAAAGAAGAGAATGATGAATAATGTTCTCAAAAAAGAAACTATTAGCAGAAAACCAACAATTTTAGTGAACACTGTAAAGTATTTTCAGAATCATCCATATGTTATAATGCTCTTTACAAAATGTTAAGAATTTCAAGCTAAGGCGACAGAGTTAGGACCAATGTGCTGCTGCTTACAAAGGCAGTGCAGGAAATCACAATGTCTAAACTAGGATTCAGAATTATTCCAGCAGCTAGAAAATGAAAATACATATATTTTCCATTAAAAAATTTGGTACTTAAATAAATATGAAATGCAGATGTTCTCAATATATTAAAAAATAATGTAAACTTGCCTAACAGAATCATTGCTTTTGGAAAAATCTGCCCTGTTTTTTCTGAACTAGAACAAACAAATGAACAAAAACACAAGAAGCTAGAATAAGTGAAGCAGAAGCAATAGTCAAAGAAGGTAACTTCTGAGTATAAGGAAATATCAAGTCTGGAGGCAAAAGGTTTTACCAAATACCACAGAAATGAAAATTACTAATAGATAAGTATTGATTTTTAAAAAGTTTTAATATCAGTCTTAAAGTATAAATATCTTACAAGTATCAAAACAAACAAAAAAAGCCAACAAAACAGCAAAAATCAGGCTAGCACCTTTGCAAAAGCTCAGAAAACATCTATATACATAACCTTCTGGGAAATTTTCTCAAAAATCCTCTTGCTGACCAAAAGAGGAGTCAGAATGTATAAGATATAGTATTTAAGAAATGGCAGTGGCATAGAAACCATCTAAATATAGAGTTAACTATAATAAAGATGAGTCCTTAAACTAGAGACAATGGAGGCCCTGCATGGTATGCAAAGTTTTATGTTTATAGTGTATTTCTAGAGAGGGTTCATAGCTTTCATCGGATTGTCAAAGGGTTTATGGCCCTAAAAAGTTTAAAATATCACTATTGTGGATATGGAGCTTCTAAATAAAATTTTAGCAATTCTAATCCAGAGAAATATTAATGAGATGACTTAGAATTTACACTAGTCAAGCAAGAATGATTTAGTATTAGGAAATATATTATTTTACAGAAGTAAACCACAGGAAAAAAAGCTTATCTTAAGATGCCAAAAGACTTTTAAAAGTAATATGAACCATTAGAAATAGAACTTTTTTTTTAATTTTTGAATTTTATTAATTTTTTTATACATTATGTTCTTATTATTTATCTGTTTTATACATATTAGTGTATATATGTCAATCCCAATCTCCCAATTCATCCCACCCCCACAGCTTCCCCCCTTGGTGTCCATACGTTTGTTCTCTACATCTGTGTGTCTATTTCTGCCCTGCAAACCGGTTCATCTGTACCATTTTGAAGAATTTTTTCTTAATGTGGGAGAGAATATGTTTCTTAAACCAGCATCCCTGTCCTATATACTGGTGAAACTTAGAGACATTTCCTTTAAATAAAGATTAAGACAGAAGTGCCTGCTATCATAATTGTTATTCAGTATTTTTATGGAAATTCTAGCCAGTATAATAGAATGTAAAAGAAAATATGATTATTGAAATGTACAAAGTAAAATTATTTGTAGATAGTCTTATCCTTCTAGAAAATCTAAGATGCAAGTGTAAAATTATTAAGCTAAAACGAGGGTTTAGTGACATAGTCACATAAAATAAAAATATGAAACTCTATACCTTTAGAAAATATGAAATTAAGTCCCCATTCACAACACCAGAAAGTAAAATAAATGAGACTAATTACAAGAAGTATATACCTGAGGAAAATTAATTCTAAAGATTTTAATGAATGGATAAACTTACTATGTGCCTGGATGGGAAAACTGCATATTGTAAAAATGGTAATTCTTCCCAAATTAATTTATAGATTTAATTTCATATGAAATCCAAGCATTTGGATTTTTTTTAACTTGGCGAGCCATTTAAAATTTAATAAATTTTATCTCAAAAGATAAAAAAATCAGAAAACACCTAGAACATGTTTAAAAGGCAAAATAGTGAGGAAGGACTTGCCCTGAGAAATATCAAAATGTTCCATCATAGTATGGAAAACAATGTTATATTGGTATAAGAATTAACAGTTCGATCAAAAGGCAGAATAAGTCTAGAAAATAAGAGGACATTTTTATGTATTTCTAAGAACTTGAGATATGATTAAGCTAGTAAGTCAAAAGTCAGAAGGTGAAAGAAGGAGGTATTCAGTAAAAGACTCTGGAACAATTGGGTATCATTTGGAGAATTTAAGTTAGATCTTCGTGTTACGTCAAAATAAATTCCAGATGAAACTGGACTCTCAAACCATAGAAAAATTAATTATAAAATTAGAACCCTAAAAAACAGAAAAATAATAAATATTAGATATCTTTCTATAACATTATGTGTCATGGCATTATTCATAATATTGTTTATACTTTATTATAAATACTTAGTTCACTGCCTAGAATGTAAGCTCCTTGAGATCACAGAGCTCTCATCTTTTTTTCCGTAGCACCTGGCACATAGCAGGCACTCAAGAAATCGTTGATGGAAGAATGAATGAATGAATGAATGAATGAACGAACGAATGAACAAGCCCCCAATAGGAAAATGGACAAAGCATATGAATAGACAGTTAGCCAAAAGGAAAAAAAAAAAAAATCAATAAACATGAAATTATGTTCAAACTCCTTATTATTTAGAGAAAAAAATTAAGGTAATAAAATATTTTACACCTATCCAATTGATGAAAAATTTAAAAATAATATTCAGGTAGATGAGCATTCATCCGTGCTATGAGAGTATAAATTGGTCCAGCCTTTTTGGAAGGCAGTTTGGCATCTTTTATTGATTAAAATATGTGTACCTCCTAGTACCATGATCGTAGTCTGTAAATGCCATTTCTCATTAAATGGAACCGTAGTCCCTTAGAGAAATGGCTGATTCCAGACCTGAGATATCTTGTGACAGAAAGCAAAAAAGCTATCAAAAAAACAAACAAAAAAAACTGTATGCCAACACATATATATGGAATTAAAAAAAAAAAGATTCTGATGAACCTAGGGGCAGGACAGGAATAAAGACACAGCCATAGAGAATGGACCTGAAGACAGGGGGAGGGAGAAGGGTAAGCTGGGACGAAGTGAGAGAGCGGCATGGACATACATACACTACAAAATGTAAAATAGATAGCTAGTGGGAAGCAGCTGCATAGCACAGGGAGATCAGCTGCTGCTTTGTGACCACCTAGAGGGGTGGGATAGGGAGGTTGGGAGGGAGACGCAAGAGGGAGGGGATATGGGGATATATGTATATGTATAGCTGATTCACTTTGTTATACAGCAGAAACTAACACACCATTGTAAAGCAAAAAAAAATCTGTCACTTTGGTAGTTGCTAGGATACAACTCATCATTCTGAATATTAGTAATTAAAGAAAAGAATCAAGCATTTATCCGCCTGCTTATACTAACTGTATTTTAGGATAACCCAAGAATTGATGAATTTCTTTATGAAAGCACTCTAGCCGGAAAATGCAGTAGGAATGATAGAATTAGAAGATTGTTATTTTTACAACTACTACCCCCACCCCACCACACCCCAAAGAAACAGTGGCCTTAGCCCAGTGGTCTCAAATGAATTGTGGTCAGAACAGGTGTTTTGTTTTAAACTTCTAACTTATTGAGGAGTGATGCTCTTGTAAAATGCATAAAATGTTGCAGCAATGTTAAATTGCTGTAAAAGTTTCTAAACTTTTGCACTTTGAATTTTTGTACTTACCATGAATTGTTAAAAAACCACTGGGAACTGGCACCACCACACCTGAACGTAGCACTGGTCTAGACAACGATCATGAGTGAATGCCAAAACTGTTAACTGAAAGTGAGGAGCTTTAAAATGGATGGAAACACCCAAACCCACTTATAAATCTAAGCATCGCTAAATGTGAACAATCAGACATTGTTTGTCTCCTTATGTGATGCAATAGGAAATTCATAGCACCACATGTGAATT
Organism: Grampus griseus; assembly: GCF_964374135.1. Lineage (NCBI taxonomy): Eukaryota > Metazoa > Chordata > Mammalia > Artiodactyla > Delphinidae > Grampus > Grampus griseus. The sequence continues at coordinate 62,086,248 of NC_139012.1, forward strand.
ATCTCCCCTGACCCCCCACCAAAATTGAACCTGAATCAAATCAGGCTTCTAGAACTGACTACTGCTTTGCCAGGAATGGAAGGGGTGAGTTAAATGACAACACCACATGGAAGGCATCAGCCAGATTCCAGAATGTGGGAACTACTATAGGACAAGTGACACAATTTATTTAACTTTAACCAATAAGTGTCATTAATGAAGAGGGAGGGAGCACTACATAAGGTTAGAGACATAAAAGACACCTGAATCAAATACAGAGTGTAGGGGTTGTTTGATTCTGATTCAAACAGATTTTAAGACAATCGGGGAAATGTGAAGATGAGCCATTGAGATTATGTATTTTTAAAAAGACTTATTTGTTAGAAATACATACTGAATTATTTCAGATAAGTGTTTGCTTTAAAATACTCCAGTGTTTCAGGGTGGGGCAAGAGGGGTGGAGAATAGATTAAATAAAATAGGCAAAATATTGATAATTATTAAAACCTGGTAATAAGTGTCAAACATAAAGCCAGACATTAGCTGTAGTGGTGAAAACAGGTTTTATTCACTAACTCCTGACAGTAGGAATACGAGCTGAGCTCCATCGCGATTTGTGCTGAGGTGACTGGCGTTTTAAAGGGCAATGCGGGAGTAAGGAAGGGAGTACAAGCTGGGGCTCAAGTGAAAACTTACTGAAGGTTAATCACTGTGAATGCCCATGAGGCCAGCTGTGTGTTCTGGCTGGCAGTCATCAAGTTAGGATTCTGTCCTCCCACAGAGACTGGAGGACAGAGACCCTGTCCGTCCTGATGATTACCTTTCAAAAGAATGGCTTTCAGGTTTTTGAGAAAAATATTCCTGAGTTATAGAAACATATACATCTCAGAGAGACCCAGAAAAGATTCATAATTTTAAGACCTTCTTAGTAAATGTTCTAAGAAAGGTCAGGGGCTTGTCTTTAGGTGTTGGCTAGAAGAAACAGCCTTGAGCTTTCTCAAGGAGGCATTTTGTTGAGAGGCTGGGGTTATCCTAGGGACATGCATGTCCTTATGCTGCTAGAAGCCTTGCTAGAGTTTGGTTATCACTCAGCGCAGAGGGTTGGACAGAGTCATTATGTGCTGGGAGTTCTGGAGTTCTTACAAGTACATGAGGTTCCAGTATATCAGTCTTTATGAGAAAAGAATACTCTTAAGTGTATGTTTGAAAGTTTTTTAATAAGAAGTTATTCTTAATGTATATTCCCCTTGACCAAGTAATTCCTCTTAAAGGAATGTATTTTAAGGTAGTAATCAGAAATTTGCAGGGCTTCCCTTGTGGCACAGTGGTTGAGAGTCCGCCTGCCGATGCAGGGGACACGGGTTCATGCCCCGGGCCGGGAAGATCCCACATGCCGCAGAGAGGCTGGGCCCGTGAGCCATGGCCGCTGAGCCTGCACGTCCGGAGCACAGGCTCCGCAGCAGGAGAGGCCACAACAGTGAGAGGCCCGCTTACTGCAAAAAAAAAAGAAAGAAAGAAATTTGGTCAAGGACTTAATGTATGAGGATATTCATCGAAGTAGTAACACAGAAAAATAGGAAACAAATATTTTCAACATGAAAAGATTTATAAATTATAGGACATCCTTTCACCTACTAGATTATCAGAAATCCGGAAGCATCAAGAGCCTCTGTGAAAGCAGGCGCTCACATAAATTGCTGGAGAGGCTGACCCCATGGAGAGCAATTAGGCAATCTTAACAAAATTACTAATCCATTTACCCTGTGACCTAGCATTCCGGTTTCTGGGATATCTTCATATGTATGAAATTATTATATATGAGGTTTTTTATTACATCATGATTTGTAATAGCAAAAGATTGAAAACAATAGAAGACTAGTTATATAAATTGTGGAATTTATGTAGAGGATTACTATACAGCTGAAAAAAGGATGGGGCACCTCATATCTGTGCATTCAGTATGGTACCAACTAGCTACATGTGGTTAGTTAAATTTGAATTACTTAAAATGAAATTTAAAATTCAGTTCTTTGGTCACAGTAGCCACATTTAAAGGTGTTCAGTAGCCGCATGTGGCTAGTGGCTATGCCACTGGACAGCACAGATATAGAACATTTCCATCAATGCAGAAAGTTCTGTTGGACAGTGCTGCTTTATATAGTGAGTATAAAAATTTTTCTAAAATACCTATATTACTTTTATAATAAATAACAGATACCTAGAGATAGATTGAAAATATTAGGTAACACAAAACAGGTTTTTTTGTGTGTGTGAAAGTTTAAAACCTGAGTTTGGAACACGTGGAATCTTCACAGAGTTTTTTTCTTAAAGTCAATAACCTCTCCATTTTCTCCTGTAGTTTACCATTTTCAGATGTGTATGAGACCAGGTGGGTTACATATTATGGGGAAAGTTCACTTGGTACAGTTGTTGAAGGTAAAAAGAAAAAACAGCATAAAGGATTCTTAATTAATTATTTTTTTACCTAGCCTTTACTGTTTTTTGCTTGAACCAAGTTTGTCTGAAGACATAACCTTCCTCAGGTCTTTATTGAACTCATGTCCTACATGAACTCTAAATTTGCTAGGTGCTATTGGTGTAGATGTAGCAAAAAGTTACCACTGTAATCACAGCTTTCTGGAATACTCTGAAATTAGACTGTGATATAATAAAGATACTTGCTTTGTCTGGGTCCCCAGCACACAGCTTCTAAAACCTTTGGAATCTCCTGAGTAGTAGGAATGTCTTTGGCATGCAAATGAGATGACTTGGTGAGGCGCTCCTAGTTAACTTAAGGATGGGGTTTGGACGCCAGAAAGACAACCTTGGTTAGAAGCCTAAAACTTTCAGCCCTACCTCCCAACCTCCAGGGCAGGGAGAAGGGCTGCAGGTGGAGATAATCACCAGTGGCCAATGATTTAATCATTCATGCTTAAGCAGTTAACCCTCCATAAAAAACTTTAAACAACAGGGCTCCTGGAGCTTCCTGGTTGATGGACAGTTTGAGTTGCTGGAAGGGTGGTGCATTTGGAGAGGGCATGGAAACTCCATGCCCCTTCTTACCTACCTTGCCCCATGCATCTCTTCCATTTGGCTGTTCCTGAGTGTATCTTTTATTATAAACTGGTAATAGTAATTAAAATGCTTTCCTGAGTTCTGAATCTTTCCAGCATATTATCCGAGAGAAAGGGGTTGTCAAGAGTGTGGGTGACCTGGAAACTGCATTTGGCATCTGGCATGGGGGCAGTCTTATGGGACTGAGCCCTTTAACTTGTGGAATCTGTTGCTGACTCTAGGTCGATAGTGTCAGAATTGAACTGAATTATTGGACACCCAGTTGAAGAAGTGGTGCTGGAAAAAACACCACATATTTGATGTCCAGAAAAAAAACAACCCTTCAGGTGTAACTTTATGTGGCTGCAGAACATAGTAAGATGTTGATTTCAGAGTCTGGCTTATTTTAGTGTTGTCTAAGAAGAAGCTAATAGGAGTTAAATACCACCTTAGTGTGCAGTGTTTTTTAAAAAATAGGGATTGTGCTATACATTTGAGATACTAATAAATAATTAATTTTAAACAGATCTACAGAAAATAAGGAAATTCCCCCTCTGGAAAATAAAGTTGCAGACTTTAGAGAAAAAGAATCATCTTCAAATTTATCTTACCAAAAGCATGACTGCTCTAGTGCCTGTCTGATGAAAATGCCACTTACCTTCAAGGGAGAAAACCCTCTGCAGCTACCAATCAAATGCCACTTCCAAAGACGACATGCAAAGACAAACTCTCATTCTTCAGCACTCCACGTGAGTTATAAAACCCCTTGTGGAAGGAGTCTACGAAACATGGAGGAAGTTTTTCGTTACCTGCTTGAGACAGAGTGTAACTTTCTATTTACAGATAACTTTTCTTTCAATACCTATGTTCAGTTGACTCGGAATTACCCAAGGCAAGAAGAAATTGTTTCTGATACGGATATTAGCAATGGAGTGGAATCAGTGCCCATTTCTTTCTGTAATGAAATTGACAATAGAAAGCTTCCACAGTTTAAGTACAGAAAGACTATGTGGCCACGAGCATATTATTTAAACAGCTTTTCCAACATGTTTACTGATTCTTGTGACTGTTCTGAGGGCTGCATAGACATGTGAGTAGAAAAACATGGCATTTCAAAAAAATCTTCTGAATGTAGGGGTACTTGTCAAGAAGTCCTGCTGTGTATCAGTTTGTCTGTCTATCTAAAACCAGTTCATCGAGAATCTAAAATAGAAAGATGCATCTCATTAGCAATAGGAAAGAAAAGTTATTTCAGTAATTTGGGAATTATTTCTTCCAAGGATAAGTATTCCCTTTAATCTAGTACCATACTCCTAATAGCAGCAATTACAGCTAATGCCATGGAACTGTGCCAAACACTGTGACAAGTGCTTTACATATATTTTCTTGTTTAGTTCTGACAAAACCCCATGGGGTAGGTAATATTATTTCCATGTTACAAATGAGGAAGTGGAGAAGCCAAGTGTAAGGTCAACAAATTTAAGAACCAGAATTTGAACCCGTGCTCTTAACCATTATGTTATATGTTGTATTTTACTTTTGCAAATCATTTCCTTGCTACTTTTTTTAGAAAGTTAATGGTGCCTCTCCTGATCATAAAATTGACATTCCATAAAAAAAAATGAAAACATGTTCTAATATATTAAGACTGTGAAAAACATTTTTTTTTCAGGATGTGTAATTTATTGGTATTTGTAGGTTTGCATATGTAGAGCGGACTTGCATTATATGTACATTTAATTTAATGCAAATTTAGCTGCCTTTACTAGGAAAAAGAAAAAGCATGAGAGAGATAAAGAGAAATAATTTAAATTATATACATAGTTCTCACCATCCTCTCAGAAGGAGTGTGAGATATCAATCTGCTGTTACCTCAGTTTGGCTCAGTTCCTTTAGATCTGTCATAGAGGAAACCTCTCACTGTGCCAAGTTTTATTCTGTTTAAATATAAGTTGTTGTTTTTTCAGCATTGCCTCTAAACGTAACCCATCTACATCTGGCCAAGCCCAATCTCTTTCAGTGATGGAGGAAAAAAACTAACTGTTGGACAGTGTTTACTATACTTTATGGTCAGTTTAGTGGGGTTTTTTAAAGAATAATTTTGACTGTTTGTGATTTTTGCCTTAGACTGTAGAAAGTAACCCCCATGTAACATGCACCACCAGCATATATATTTTCATCTATTGGTCAGAAATTACAAGAGAAGTCACAAAATAAGCAAAAGCTGAAGCCCACTGGGATCTGGAATTGGACATGAGCACTGGGGCCAGGGATTCTAATCCTGACAGGATGGGAATTAAACATGTCCCATGCATGGCAGAGAGTGGGCGCTGAGCTCTTTGGGGGGACAGAAACAGGGACCTGCACAATGCTGGGAAGCAGGCTAATAACTCACAGGGCCTGGAATTGTGTTAATAACAACTGGGTTTAGAGCTGTGAAACCCATAGGTCAGAGCCAGAGCAATGAGGAAAGCAGCCAGTGTAGAGGAGCACCCAGGAGTAAATTCCACGAAAAGTATGATTTCAAACAGTCAGAACACACGAAGACATTTAGGACCATGAAGGCAGCATAAGTCCCAACAACTGGCAGCATTCACACCTGAAGAATCAGAGGTAAATGTAGAATCTGACTGAAAAAGACTTTAAAATAGGTATGTTTAAAATGTCCAAAGAGATAAAATATTAGCATCCATGAAACAAGAAAAGGAGATTATTTTTTAAGTATACTGTATATGTAAAAGAACCATTTGGAAATATGGGAAATAAAATATATGGTCATTGAAATAAAAACTAAATAGATGGACTAAATGGTAAGCATTGGTAGAGCTGGAGAAAGAATTAGTGAATTGCAAGGCAAAACTAAAGAGATTCCCTCAGAATGCAAAGAGATAAAGATATGGGGAAAATAAATTTACAGGTTAAAAAATATGGAGGATAAATGAAAAATTCTAACATACATCTGAGAAGAAAAGAGCATTGTTCAGAGATAATGGCTGAGAATTTTCCAGAATTGAAGAAAGACAGGAGTCTTCAGAGTGAAAAAGCCCACTGTATACTAGAAATGGAAAATAAGATAACTATATCTAAATATATCATGATGCAACTTAAAAAGTATCTAGGGCAAAGAGTAAATCTCACACTATCAGATAGAAAAGAGGAAGAATAGATTGACAACACACTTTTCATCAGAAAGAAGACAAAAAGGAGGCATATTAGCTTAAAATGCTGACGGAAAATAAAGGTAAAACTAGAATTCTGTACCAACCCAGATGGTCATTTGTGGGGAGGGAGGAGGGTTCTTACACAATTACACAGCAGTTGAAGACATGCATAACTGCTTTCTAGCAATAGTACTTTTAAGTCTATCTAGAGCATTGTTTTTCAAGCTACAGGTTTAGTAGGATGTAAAATCACTTGTAACTAGCATTTTAAAAATTAAATCATATAGAAGGTACCCACGTGCATCACACATGATAAGGTACTTCATGCCACTGTTATTTCTGCTTGTATGCATACACATATAAATATGCATGCCTCTGTAGGATTGTGAAGAAAATATATTTCTTACTGTGAGTCATAGTCAAAAATATTTGAAAGCTACTACCCTAGAGATGCTTACACATGTGCATAAGAATAAGGATGTTGTAGCATTTTTGGTGTATTGAAAACTAGAAGCAACTTAATTGTATACCAAGCAACTTAATTGTAATCTAAATGCTGTGGAAAAGTTAAAAGGAAATAACTAGATTTGTATATAACACAGATGGGTCTCAAAAACATATTGAATGAAAAAAGTTGTAGGATAATAACTATAGTACTTTTTAAAAAAATACAATATATTGTTTGTAGATAAATATGTATGTAAAAAGTATAAAGGATGCCTCACCAAACCTCTTGAGAGTTTAGTTTTATCTGTAATGCTTTTTTTTTTTTTTTTAAGGAAGATCATATATACAGTATATATGTTTTAAATTACAGTTGGCCCTTGAACAATGCAGGGGTTAGAGCTGCTGACCCTCCATGCAATAGAAAATATAACATATAACATAGTTGGCCCTCCATATAAGGGGTTCCACATCTGTAGTTCCACATCCGAGCATTCAACCAACCGTGAATCGTGTAGTACTGTGGTATTTACTCTTGAAAAAAATCCATGTATAAGTTGACCCATGCAGTTCAAACTCATTGTTCAAGGGTCAACTAAAAGGACTAGACAAAATGATGACAGCTAATTCTATATGGTCAAAATATGAGTGTTTATTGTATTATTGTTTGTGTTTTTCTGTACTTTTTAAACTTTGCAAAGTCATACTAAAAAAAGCAACAGTAGATTTCTACATCTGTAAATAGAATCCAAATTAATGAATTTATTGCTTGTTTTTTTCTGTTGCAAACGGTAGTTACCACTCTGACATGTATTGTGTATAAACAGAGAAATGCAGAAGCAAATCATAGAGGAAAAGACCTTAAAGTCACTTACCATTCAACATACGAGACAGGATTCAGAGATTTTAACCAGCTTACCAGTGGTTACATACCTAGTTTATAGCCGAGATAACCAGGTTCTTTACTCCCTATCGATTTACAAGTCCCTGTCATGTTAGATAGTTATCTAAATAGTTAGAGGGAAATTTTTTTTTTTTTTTTTTTTGCAGTATGCGGGCCTCTCACTGTTGTGGCCTCTCCCATTGCGGAGCACAGGCTCCGGACGCGCAGGCTCAGCGGCCATGGCTCACGGGCCTAGCCGCTCTGTGACATGTGGGATCTTCCCGGACTGGGGCACGAACCCGTGTCCCCTGCATCGGCAGGCAGACTCTCAACCACTGCGCCACCAGGGAAGCCCGGGAAAATTTTTTTATGGTTGCATGTTTACTGCTTAGCAATGTTATGAAAAACAGATTGTAGTAGCCAGATACCCAGCATCAGTCTCCCCAATTTATTTTCATGTCACTGGAGGGAGAGATAATACAAGACATATGCAATATGCCCTTTTGAGTTTGACACATATAAGTTTATCCATTGTAAGAGAGCAGACATAGGAGAATTTTTACAAAGAAGGTTTTGCAGAATAGGAAATGAAAGGAATTCATTTTGAAAAGTTAGAGAAAACTCATAAAGTTAAGTATTTCATGAGCAAATAGAGGTACAGGGCAGTTTATAATTATTTATAAATTTTTGGTAGATGTTGTCTTTCAAAGAGGTCTTTTTTATTTAGGGAAGAAGTCTAACAGTCCATGAACCAAACAACTATTCTAAATATAATTACATCCTTTACACTTTTGTCAAGATAGTCTCTTAACTTGGTGCTTTTTTATTCTGACTTCTCCATCCGTTGCCTTTTAGAACAAAATGTGCATGTCTTCAACTGACAGCAAGGAATGCCAAGACTTGCCCCTTGTTAAGTAGTAAAATAACCACTGGATATAAATATAAAAGACTACAGAGACAGATACCTACTGGGTAAGATACCTTGAGGATCCGTTGCAGGGTGTTTATATCTTTGAAGAAGGGTACTTTATCATTGTGGCCTGTAGTCTTATAAATGTTGTTAAATCTTAATTTCTTATACCAAAAATCTAAATTAAGGAATTAAAAAAACAAACTTGTATATTGTTCTTGGAAATGGAAGTCAGAGAGCACACATGTAACATGCAGACTGTTTCTAACACTCATCTGCTTTGAGTCTGACTCTTTCCCTGCTAGGGTTAGCTTACTTTGGGTAGACGGTTCCCCATTAAGATGTATACTGTGCAAAGCTTGTCGGAGAATTGGGAATTTTCAACTTCTCATGGCTGTTATTAATAAAAATAAACAGAAAATTTTCTTCCTAGACTTTCCCTTCCTAGACATTTCCTTCGTAGACATTGCTAGACATTTTTAAAGAGCTAACCTTTACTATGTGCCAGGCATTGTCTCAAGCACTTTGTAGATACCAACTCATTTAATCTTCACAAAACAACCCCAAGAAGTAGGTAGTATCATATAATCCCCATTTTAAAAATGGAAAATTGAAGTACAGAGAGGTTAAATTCAAGGTCACGCAGCTAGTAAATGCTGGAGCTATGATGGAAACCAGACAGTCTAGCTCTAGGAGCCTTCACACTTAGTCTGTCTCTCTTGGTAATTATTAGTGACGTAGCAATATAAAATGCTTATGCTTTTAATTTAAGATGTCTGATTGATTTTTCTCTTGTATGTTTTATTGACAGCATTTATGAATGCAGCCTGTTGTGCAAATGTAATCGACGAATGTGTCAAAACCGAGTTGTCCAACATGGACCTCAAGTGAGGCTACAAGTATTCAAAACTGAGAAGAAGGGATGGGGAGTACGCTGCCTAGATGACATTGACAGAGGGACGTTTGTTTGCATCTATTCAGGTAAAGCAAAGGTTTACTTTCACATTACTCTATAGTAAGATCTACATTTCTGAATCTCCATTTTACTAGTCAGGGCCACTGAGATCTTATAGCAAGGACAAGAGCAACAATATATAGGAGGAGCATCAGAGGAAGACAAGTGACTGGGAAATTGAGCACTGAAGGGATGAAATGCCTTAGGAGGAGGTATCAGGTGTTCCAGAAAAGAAAGGCTAAGGGATAAAACTTGGGTTATTGTGTGAGGCACATTTTTTGGTCTCTGTGGCTGCAGATGCTTTGGGGTAAGGTAAGAAAGCTTCCTATTTAAATAGGAAATCTAAATGACTGATTTGCTAAGGTAAAGATTATTAATCAAAGACTGTCTTGTTCAGTGTCTTGAGCTATTAGAATTTAATAGGTTAACATTGTAATAAATACCTTCAGGTGATGATTCAGGCAAAGCAGTTCACTCCATTTCAGGGACTCAAGAGAGTTGCCCATGTTCTGAGTGAAAGTTTCCAACCAGTGTGTTACAGTTGTGCAATTACTGATTCTTTCAGGCCATATCCCACAGGCCAGACACGTTGGTCTCTAGTTGTCTCTTCCTTTTACCCCAGAGTGTTAGGCAAAAATCCTCACTTTCTGTGCGTACCATGAAATGAGAAAGGTTGGAGAAACACGACTCTCAACGCAATCTAAAGGAAATGTGCTAGGCAGCAGGGACTAGAGCAACCCTCCTCATCTGAAATTCCAGGTTCACTTCAGTGAGGGCAAGAATTATCAGAGTTCAGAATAGTCACACCTGGATCCCTACCACATACCACTTACAGACACACATACTACACAACTTACCTAGACAATTCATCTCTCGTATTTCTCAAAATAACTCTTTGATGCTGCCCGTAAAATGCCAAATCGTGTCCAGAAAGTATCATTCATTGGCTTTATCTGCATTGCTAGAAAATGCACCTAAGTTATCTCTCTGATCTAGTTGCTAATTTTGACTTGTTAACTATAATTTTGAGTTCCTTGAAAGAAAATGCGTAAGCTTCAGGTGAAGATTTTAATTACACTAGGGCTTAATATGAGAATAGGCACATATCACCACAGATTTAAATAGGTCACTTTATAAAAAGAGTAAAGGTTTTAAGTGATAAAGCATTTATAACTAGACACAAAAGCTGAAATTTTAAGACTAGAGTTCACCTCTCTAATTTTCTAGAATGCTTTCTGATCTGTATTTTTGTTTTATATTATTGTAGCTAAATCTCTTCTCTTTCATGTTATACCACAACAGACAAATACTTCTTTTAGATGTCCTATATTTTTTCATGTACTGGGAGATACGAAATCTCTTCTTGGTCTTTTATATATTATTTCTTACAATAGCTTTCTAGGATGAGTTAGTGTTTATCTTCATTCTAGAAATAAGGTATACCCTATAGGGTTCTTTAGTAACAGAGCAGAAGAGATGCCCTTTTGTTGCTAGTAATTGTGTTATTTTTTGTTGTGTTAAGCTCTTTTACTTTTTTCTTTTAGGAAGATTACTAAGCAGATCTAACACTGAGAATTCTGATGCTATTGATGAAAATGGAAAAGAAGAGAATATTATGAAAAATATGTTTTCAAAAAAGAGGAAAATAGAAGTTGCAGATTGTGAGGTTGAAGTTATCCCATTAGAATTAGAGACATATCCTAGAAGTGCTGTGACTGAGGAGTGTCCACCTAAGCTCCATAATAATCCCAAAGAGCCCATTATGTGAGTGAGATCTTATGAACCCAATCAAGATTGATCTATGCTGTATACTATTGATCAAGAGTAGTTCTTTCTCTTTCATCTTTCTTTCTTACTTTCCACTTCCACTCCTATATATCTCCTATATGTCAACTTGCTTCACAGTTGTAAGTTTAACACTGTGAGATATCTAGGGCACTTAGATTTAAAAATCTAGCCAACATACTTTATTTCCTCAGTTTCCATTTGTGGAGTTTTACCTTTAAAAACTTTGACTTTAATCAGGTTCTTTATGGATGTCGTAACTTTTGCAGTTCTTTTTATTTTCTATTACTGTTTTATTTGCAAAGCTTTTCTTAGGTTTTCTTCAGTTTTTTAATATACTTCAAAAATGATTGACTTTAAAATATGATTATACTTTTTTCTTCTAGTGAGGGGTAGGCATAGATGTTATAACTTAGATTAATTTCTAATGGATATTTATGTAACAGTGAAGCTATCTATATTTCAGGGCACAATAAAGAGCATTTTTAGTGATATACAGAATAACTTTTTTTTCCTTTTCAGAGAAATGAAATGTAACAATATTTCAAGAATTCAGTATCATTCAGTCATTAGAAGTCCTAAAACCAAGATGGCCAGTATTCAACACAATGGGGAAAAGATGGTAAAAACTGCAAAATGTAGATGGTGCCCTTCTGAGAACATTAACTATTACTTAGTTCAAAAATTGTGTTACTTAATAATGTGTAGGATTTCTTTTATTATTTTGTAACGTGGTGCTGTTAAAGTGTTAGGACTATGTTTTATTTACTTAGTATCTTCCATGGTGGTTGGCATGTTCCCAACTTAGATATATAAGGAGAATGTTGGTCATGATCTGACAGTGTATTCTACTGAGACCTATCCAGTCTAAGAATTTGTAGAAGAAGCTAAAGTGTTCAAGAGTTGATAGTATTACATAATAAGAAAAGAAGGATAGAGTAATTTAAGTTAAGGAGAGATGGTGTGAGATGTAGGAGAAAGAAGAGAAGCAGCCTAATGAAAGAATCATCAAGAAAGCAACATTTTACATGATAGCCTCTGAAGGTACACTTTTCAGTCTGTACTGAGAAGAATAGTCAGAGACCGTAACTTCGAAACAGAATGATACAGGAAGAAAAGAACAGGCAGACATAATGGTAGTTCACGGTAAGGCTTGTTGATGAAAAATAAAAACTCTGCCCTAGGTGGTGTGCAAATATTTGCCCTCTGCCTAGTAACATTCAGTAGGTACCTCCTCAGTACCACATGATTATGAAAAGATTGGGCCGGGGGATCACATAGGCTTGGGTTTGCCCTCCAGCACTGCAGCTTACTAGCTGCTTGACATCTCTCTGTCTACATTTCTTTATCTGTACAATGAGAATAATAGTATCTGTCTCAGAGTTAAGAGGATTAAATGAGATAAACATCAGAAACTTTGTGTAGCACAATGCTTGACACCCAACTAAGTGCTCCACAAATGTTGACCATTGAAGTACATAAATAATAATAATGGTCAACATGTATGGAGCACTTAGTTGAGTACCAAGCATTGTGCTCAGCATATACCCCTTTTTGAAAGTTATCATTACCATTTAAAGTGACTGCAGTGTCTGCAACTCATGGAGACAGGCAATTCCTTTAACCTTTTCTTTGAAGTAACTAGCCAAAGAGTGTTTTTAATCTTTGCACATCTTATAGTTGAAGCCAAATTTATAATCTGGCATCAGAATTGAGGGATACAGACAGGTGTATTTGAGTTTTATTTTGAATTTATAATGCCTAAAGAGTGTCTTGACAGTCCTTATAATTTTCATAGCTGTTGCTCACTAAAGTGCCTAGGAGTAAAATACAGCCATAAGGGCTCCATCACTTCAGAGAGGCTTTCAAAACTAATCTAGTAGCTATAGCCTGTGAAGATTGACACTTGACGAAAGAGCCCTTACTGCTAAATTAAATTTTTTTTCCTGACCTAGGAAGTAAAGACATCTTCCTTGTTTTCTTTTAAGGGATTTACTTCCTCAGAGTCTGTCACCTCAGAAGATAATGGTGGATTTAAACCAACTCAAGTACATCTGAACTCTAAAGCCAAGGAAATGAGAGGTAGGCTTTGTTTCAGTCTGATTGCCTGCCTCTTCTGCCTTTTTGTCTCTCTTGCTCAGTACTTGTGGCTCATTTTCTCAGACTCCATAACAAAAATGTGGCATTCATCACAAGAGTTTCTACTTGTTTAGATCAGAGGTTGGCAAACTATAATTGGTGGGCCAAATCCAGCCCACTACCTGTTTATGTATAGCCTATGAGCTAAGATAATTTTTACTTTTTAAATAATAACTGAGAAAAAATGAGAAGATAAGTAATACTTCGTGACACTTGAAAATTAGAGGAAATTATAATTTCAGTGTTCCTAAATAAAGTTGTATTGGAACAGAGCCACACTCTTTCGTTTACATGTTGTCTCTGTCTACTTTCACACTATAGCAGCAGACTGAATAGTCACAACAGAGACCATGTGGCCCACAAAGCTTACAGTATTTACCGTTTGGCCCCTTACAGAAGAAGTTTGCTGACCCCTGGTCTAGATGCCAACCATGACTTGATGCGTGGCAGGAGAATGGGGTGGTCAGCTCCAAGTCTGCATAGTCCATGTATGGCTTTGGAAGCATTGTCCAATGCAGCTATTTCCTAACCCTTCGTTTAGGCTCCTTAAAAATAAAGACACATCATTCTCCTGCAGTATTCCAGCCAGTGCTGCTGCAGGGGATGCTTAGCAAAAAGTGTAAATATTGCTACCCTGAGTGCTTATCTTTCAGTGTTACCGGACCTGCCATGGTTAATATTGCAACCTGACAAACTTGGATTTTGTTCATTTGCATTTCAATATATCCCTCAGTGGAGAGGCATTGCTGAGACATGACCCTTTGTGAAGAACTGACCAACCATTGCCTCTTCTGCCTTTGGGCTTCCTTGCATCTGCACCCCCAACTCCCCACCTGGTCTTAAAGGATGGAGACTGGGGGAGGCAAGGCAGCTCCTTGACAGAAAAGGTCTATCAAGAAAGGGCACTTATAATAATTTCACCTGTAGAGGAGGAAAATCTCTTTCTACCCATCTTAAGCTGTCTAGCCAGAGCCCTGTAAATTAGACTGACAAAAGACACATTGACAAGAGAAAAACAAAAGTTTATTAGTATGCATATTATACACATAACACATGAGTACTCAGAGATGAGTAACTCAGAGAGGTGGCTTAGAACTCTGGCTTATCTAGTATCTTAGTCAAAGAACAATAAATTTTTAGAGGAATAACAAGACAAAGGAAAAGGGCCTTGAATATCTCGTGGTGGAAATTGTGGGAACCCAGATATATGTGAAACCAATGGTAGATAAAGGCTAGTTAGTCAAGTATGCTATGTAGATTGCTTTGGTTCAGTCTCCAAGCTGACAAAGGTCTATAGTTATCTCTGGTAATTAACTTTTGTCCTTCCTAGTATTATAGATGGAGGGACACCTTTGTAAATTTATATCCTGCTTTTAGACACATGGGGGGAGGGCTGAGCTTTTCCTGTATTGCTACTTAATTGCCCTTAGCTCAAAATAGTCCTTATGTCAGAGATGCATATTTTGGGATGACATTCTGATATATCACCATTTAATGCATGTGAGCCATACGACTACTGTTACTTTTGGTTCTTTTGTCATTTCCATTGACTACTACAATGTATATAGCAGGCACCACAAAAATTAGTTATGTACTATTATGGCTCACAAGTAACCCATGATTAAAATATGAGTACATGTAGGAGTAGCAGCCAGCAACAGTGATAATTACATCAAAAACATTAATTTTAGAGAAGTATAATTTCTTCGTGCCACTGAATTAGGTGACACAAATGATTTTTTAAAAATAAATCATTTTATTCCATTTGACATGCATTCATACTTTTGAATATTTTCAAAAAATTATTTCCATTATTCAATAAGAAAAATAAGTAGTTCATCTTCTTCTAAAGTACTGTTGTTTGTAAAAGTGTAATTATTGAATGATCATCTAGTAAAAACTCCAAACATTAATGTATACAAAACCCATAGCAATAGTTATTACTATTGGGACTTATAGAGGGTGACTCCATCAGGGTCTCCTCAGGCCTTTCATTGGTATATTAAAGGCCTAAAGTACTCCCTAAATACCCTCTCTGTTACAGCTGTTTAGAATACACTTAAATGCAGATTCCAAAGTTGAAGAGAGGTAAGTCAGTTTCTAAGGAGTAGAGATTAAATATAGTAACAGGAAGCAACATGTATACAGATTCATAAAAAGACATTGTTATGTAGTAGAAAGAAGGCAGGCTTTGGGGTCAGATATTTCTGGGTTTCTTACCCCACTGCTCATTACTATTGCTAGTTAGGTGAATCCCTTAAGCCTTCAGAGGCTTGAAGTTTTCATTTGTAAAATTGGAGTACTGTCTACCTTAATACATTGTAAGGATTAGCAATAATTAGCACAGCTTGCATTTAATTAGAATTGTTACTCTCACCACTGTTGCTCAGCCAATTACATTTCCTGACAATTCCTTCCACAATGTTTATTAGAGGACTCAAGCTCAAACCAAGCTGAAGATTCTGAAGACAACCCTGTGATTGAATCAGATGTGATAGATATAACTAAATGTAGAGAAGAAACTCCACCAGGGGGCAGATGTCACCAAACAGTCACACTGGATGATCAGAATGAGATTCAAATACAAAAGCCCCAAGAGGAAAAATCTCCAGCATGTCAAAACCAGCAGGTCTTTTGTGATAAAGAGTTACCAAGTGAAACCAAGAATGCTTCATCTGATTCTCTAAAGAAGTTCAATAAAGGGAGTGTGTTTTTATTGGATGCCACAAAAGAAGGAAATGTGGGCCGCTTCCTTAATGTGAGTATATGGGCTGAGGTTCCTATGTCTAAACACATTTTTTTTTTCCTAGGCTTCTTAACAAAATCATGAGGAAAATATGATTAAAAGACTCCAAAGCCAGACTACCTAGATTAGAATGCCAGTCCTAACCAAATATACTTCAATTAAAAAATTTTTTTAAAAGTGCCAGTCCTCCACACATGACCTGGGGCATGTTACTTGACCTCTCTATGCTGTATTTCCCACCCCTATAATATGGAGATAATAATAACTGTCTAGGACGTTATGAAGATTAAATGTATTATATATAAAGTGCTTAAAAGGTACCTGGCACACAGTAAACATTTGCTTGAGAAAGCTATAAGAAATAGTAAGAAAATCATATATGTTTATTGAAAGGTTTTCAAGATTCATTACTTCAAAAAAATATCACAATGGGACTCATAGAATAAGCTTCTCTTTTGTGTCTTACATAATACAGTGAAATGCCTCTATCTATTCAAAAAAATCAGTTGGGAGTACTTATGTTTTGCTTACTCTCACTAAGTTTTGAGTGGTTTAGTGGCTTAGTACAGAAAACCAGTACATTTATCAGAATATTGCATTTTACTATCTTACTCCTTTTTTATTCCTAAACCATAGTCGTTTTCTGTTTCTGTGTATGTTTGGGATATATGTAATGAGATTTATTTTTGTTTATACAGAGAAATATTTATGATTTCTCTGATTTTAAGGTTCAAGACTTAAGACTCCTGGCATCTTCATGATAAGAGGGATAACTTGTATTATTGGCCATAACTACTGAGTAGTGTGGAATTACCTTGTAGCTTTCCCATCATACTGCTATTCTATCCTGCCTCCTACCGTCATACATGTTTATCAAAGAATGTATGGTCTCAGGAATCCTACAGGAAAAAAAATCCGCTTCAACCTCTAGTCCCAGTGTGTATATAGACTCTCTTTGGCCAACTGGACCATGTGGAAGCCACCTGTATGCCCCGTACTCTCTGGGCTCCACTTTGTCCTTGCTTATCCTATCCAGGAGAGTGAAGAGGAGTCGTGGAAGGAGGATGGAAACTTTGATACCCTCCACACATCTTTGGAAAGGTCCACTCTAGTACTCTGATCCCTGGATATGGCCTTAATTTTTCTCTTTGATCTGTATCAGAGCTCTTCTTCCTCTCTGGGGTTGAATTAGTGGGATGGGCAGCTTTGCTTTTTCCCTTAAAGTAATGGGAAGCATGCATGGCCCATGATTCTTTTATGCATTCCCTTTGCGAAGCTCAACACTCCCTTCCCCCCCCACCCCCCACCCCCCACCCCCGGCCACGCCGCACAGCTGGCGGGATCTTAGCTCCCTGACCAGGGATTGAACCTGTGCTCTCAGCAGTGAAAGTGGAGTCCTAACCACCGGACCACCAGGGAATTTCCTCAACACCTCTTTAAAATGACTTTTGAGTAGTTTGAAGTTGACGTTCAGTGATTATTTTTATTTTATTTTATTTTAATTAATTTATTTTTGGCTACGTTGGGTCTTCGTTGCTGCGCGCGGGCTTTCTTTAGTTGGGGCAAGCAGGGGCTACTCTTTGTTGTGGTGCATGGGCTTTCTCATTGCGGTGGCTTCTCTTGTTGCGGAGCATGGGCTCTAGGCATGCGGGCTTCAGTAGTTGTGGCTCGTGGGCTCTAGAGCACAGGCTCAGTAGTTGTGGCGCACGGGCTTAGTTGCTCCGTGGCACGTGGGATCTTCCCGGACCAGGGCTCGAACCCGTGTCCTCTGCATTGGAAGGTGGGTTCTTAAGCACTATGCCACCAGGGAAGCCCTCAGTGATAATTTTACATGTAATTCAGGTGCCATCAGAAGAGAAAATACTCTTAAGTCGGAAAATTTTTAAAACCAAAGAGCTTTTCTCCTTGCTAGATAAATCTTTATTTGGCTTTTTTCTTTTTCTCTGTCCTAGTTAGGAGGATACTTGGTTAACAGGGAACAGAATCCTCTCCTCCCTTCCTCTTTCCTACAACTGCTTTTCTCTATTCCACTTTCACTACTTCTACACTATTGCCAAACATGCTAGGAGCTATTAAACATGCCAGGAGAGCCAGAAGATCATTAAAGAATGATCTCTAGGACTTCCCTGGTGGCACAGTGGTTGAGAGTCTGCCTGCCGATGCAGGGGACGCGGGTTCATGCCCCGGTCCGGGAAGATCCCACATGCCGCAGAGCGGCTGGGTCCGTGAGCCACAGCCGCTGAGCCTGCGCGTCCGGAGCCTGTGTTCCGCGACAGGAGAGGCCACAACAGTGAGAGGCCCACGTACCAAAAAAAAAAAAAAAAAAAAGAATGATCTCTAGCAAAGGACTGTTGTGGCTTCCTTTCTGGTAGGTTATGTTGAATGGTGGCTGCACTAGAACTATATGGTTGGTTTCACCAGCTGGGTCCATCCCTTCTTTATAGGAGGAAAAAAACGGGCTTTTCTTTCTTTTTAAATTTAATTTTCTACTTAGATAATACATTCACAAGATTTCAAAGTTTAAATAAAATAAAAAGCCTTAGAGAATACCTACATACATACATACAGCCAAACAGAATTCTGTATCAAGGTAGCTCTGACCCTGCCAAGTAGGCACCATGAGTAAAGCTTACCAGGCCCAAATTGAAAAAACTGTGTGGACAGGAAGTTATCATTGAAATTTAATGGTGGCAAATATGTCTGAGGAAAATTGCTGGGATTTGATCCCTTTATGAATCTGGTGATAGATGAATGTGTAGAGGTGGCAGCTAGTGGGCAACAGAACAATATTGGAATGGTGGTAATAGGAGGAAATAGTATCATCATGTTAGAAGCCTTGGAGAAAGGAGAAGGTCATGTTCAGCAGAGAAATCAGTTACGTATACAGGTACCCTTTCCAACAGGTCTGTTTGACTGTGTTGTAAAACTCAGGTCATATACATTCTTCATATTAAACTTTTTGTTTTGTTTAAAAAAAATGTACTGTGCCCACATTCACCCGGCCCCCACTCCACCCTCTATAGTTAAATCATTTTTACTACTTTTTTGTGTATTCTTATAGTTTCTTTATGCAAATACAAGTAAATATAAATATATGTTCTTATTCCTACCCATTACATAAAAGATAGCATATTATATTTACTATCCTACACCTTGTTTTTTTTTAATTAGCAACGTGCCCTGGAGATCTTTCTAATCAGTACACAGAGCTCCTCGTTCTTTTTGTTTATATTAATAGCTGCATAGAATTCCAATGTGTGGATATCCTAAAGTTCATGTAACCAATCCTCTTTAGATAGATATTTGGATCGTTTCCAAACTTCTACTGTTAAAAACAATGTTCAGTGAATAATCTTACACATGGATACATGTGCAGATATATCTGTCGGATACATTTCCAGATACTGGATTGCTGAATCAAAAGACATGCATCTATAATAACGATAAATACTGACAGATTATCTTCTATAGGGGTTTGCACCATTTTGCCTTTCTACTGGAAAAATGTAAGAGTGTCAAAACAGGGCTTTTCTGAATGGATTCCTACCGTCAACAAAATTGTAATGAGCTATGATATTCTATATACTAGTCAGGAAAAAAAAGATATAAACAAAAATAAGTTAGATGTGTTGGAAACAGAATGGTATTCTAATGCTGCAAAGAACAAGGTATCAAACTTGATGCTATGTCTAACCTCTATGTTTATTTTTTTAACAGCATAGTTGTTGCCCAAATCTTTTGGTACAGAATGTTTTTGTAGAAACACATGACAGAAATTTTCCATTGGTGGCGTTCTTCACCAACAGGTTTGAAAATTTTTTTTATATGATTTCATTTTGAAATTGTGACTTTAAAAATAACAATAGAAAAATATTAAGAGAAGATATATGCTATAGCCCCACATATCTGGCACCCTAGAATATTCAGTTATCCCAGACTGTTTGTGGTCAATAAAATTTTAAATAGCTGAAATTTTCATTCTTATTTCCTCTTAGAGTTAATGCCTGAAAAGGCTAAGGATGGCAGGCCTCAGCCAGTTCAGTTCAGAGGATAAATGATGCAGAATGCTACATCTTTGAGTCCAAACTGCCCCCAGCTACCACACCACATGCCTCATCACATTACTGGGTTCCACTGTTTGCAAACCACACTTCCTTCCTTGTGGATATTGACAAGTTTCTTCTTACTTATGATTTTAGTAGATTTGAAATAAAACTTAAGTGATTATTCTTAATAAAAGAGCATTCCTAATTGGTTGTTGTTGGAGAGAGAGAGAAAACCATATTTTTGAGGATGGTTAATGATGTTAATATGAAAATTGATATAATCAAACTTGGTTCATTTGGTAGTTATTCAGGGTAATTTATGATTATTTTTAAAATTTCTACTTTCTAGGTATGTGAAAGCAAGAACAGAACTAACGTGGGATTATGGTTATGAAGCTGGGACTATGCCTGAAAAAGAAATATTCTGCCAATGTGGGTTTAATAAGTGTAGGAAAAAAATATTATAAATCTGTAGCTAGTGCCTGTTCATGAAATTAGCTTATCAAGCTGAAATTAGAGTCATGCAAAAGAAACCCCAGTGGTCAGTGGCATTAATTTAGGTTATGATCCATCAAGAGAATTCCTCTCAGTTTACCCTTGTTGGGGGGTCCATTTGCATTACTTAGAAACACTAGGAACAAAATAAGGACATTTTCATATGCATAGGGTATCTCTTTATTCTTACTGCTGTTCAACTGTACATGAGTAGGATGGAAGTGTATATTTTATATGAAATACTGCTATATAATTTGTAACTTATTTGTAAATTATATATTAAGAAAGACAAATGTCACAATTGATTTCAGCACTTCTTATTGCTTTTGGAATTATCTTTGACTTTCATGGCCCCAAAGGGCCAAAGCTCACATCTTTACCTACAAAATTTATTTATGTTTAATTCCTGGCAAATAATTTACCATTGTGAACCATAAGGTGGGCAACAGAGCCTGAAGCATCTGTCGAAATTCACTTCATGCATATTACTTCCAAGTATTTTAGTGCTAGTTGGAGAAGCTGTATCTGGCTCCGTGAAAGTGTCCCTCCCATCAGTCCGTTTGAATGAGAAGGGGTAGAAGCTCTCCTGTGGGGAAGGTTTTGGCACACTCTTTGCGATTCAATTTCTTTTCCACAGATTCTCTTCACTCCTTCCACATAAACACGGACAGGAAAGGAGGGAGTAGAAACTTGGAGGAATTAGAATATTTTTGTTCTAGATAGAGCCTTATGAAAAGGAAACTTAGAAAATAGTCAGACATGGCTTATTTAAGCCAGAAGAGATTGTGCTGGGCAAGAATTTCACTTAACAAAACAATTCTACTGAACTGCAAAGTCTGAAACAGACCCTTGGACTCTCCTAGGCATGATGTGCAAATTATTTTCCTAGAGAAAGTTACTTTGCTCTAGGTTACCTGACCACGATTGTCTAATGGAAAGAGGATGAGAATCTCCAAGAGTTAAAACTAATTTTATCTATAACAAAGATATACATTTGGCTGCCAGGAACTTCCCACTAGGAACCAGGATGGGAATACTAGCTCAAAAAGGAGTAATTAAAAGTAGTTCTGGTTTTTGAGGGTTTTTTTTTCTTTTTTTTTTTTTTTGATCTTGATTCTGGATTTAGTTTGGTTACCTTTCAAACAAAAATCTCTTCTAGGTTTGGACCCGATTAATTTCTTTAAAATATTGAACTAAATAAAAATTTAACTTGAAATTGGTTTAGAGAGTGGGAAACCAAAGAGCTAGGAAAGGGAGCAAAATATTATAACCCAAACAGCCTGTAGACAGATGAGGAAAGTTGAGAAGTCCATTTATTCACAGTAAAGATGCAGGAATTTTAGGCAATGCACTAAAATAAAATGAAGACACTTGATAAGTATGGAAAATGTTTTTGTGCAGAAATCACCATCTTGATCTGCTTCATTCTGTACTGGTTCACAGCTGTCATCTTCCGTCAGCATCCTAGAGATTCCCTTTGTCTTCCCTATGTCAGGTCTGTTGCCAGTTAAATCCCGTTATTTCCCCTTTCCTGGATTTACTCCCACATATTGGTGAAGCACATCCTCCAGTAGCTTTTGAAAGGGAAAAATGAGAGGTGAATATTTTGAGCCCTTGTATGTTTGAACATGTTATTTTACCCTTACATTTGATTGCTATTTTGGCAGGGTATGGGTACTCAGTTCGTGAGTAGCTTCCATACCCAATTTTGAACACATCTGCTACATTCCAGTGTTGCTGCTTTGAAGTCTGAAAATGTTCTCACCTCTGGCCTTCAGGGTGACTGTTGGAAGTCAGATAAAGCCGTTCTTTATCTTTTGTATACGTGGCCAGTTTTTTTCAAGCTTATAGCATTCTCTGTCCCAATGTTCTGTTCCCAGTAAGAGTTAGTTTTCATACCTCATACCAGGTGCTTGGTGGGAGGGATCTTTCAATCTGAAAACTTTGTTCTTCAGAGAAATTTTCTTGAACTATATTTCTTTAATGAAATAGTTGTGTTGTCTGTTATCTGTTGTCTCTTCCTATTTATCTAGACATTAGACCTCCAGGATTGGTTCTCTCATTTTCTTATCTTTTCTCTTAATTTCCAGCTTTGTCTTCTTGCTCTACTTTCTGGGAGATTTCCTCAACTTAATCTTACAATTTGCCTATTGTGTTGGGTTTTTGTTTGGGGGGTTTTTGCGGGGTGGGGATTGGGTTTTGTTTTGTTCTGGTTAGGTTTTTTTTTTTGGGTCTCATTTTAAATTTCTAGAGCTCTCTTCTCTGAGTGTTTTTTTTTCTTCAATATCCTATTTTTGGTTCATGGTTGCAGTATCTTATCTCTTTGAAAATACTATTTATATAGTGTAACATACATACAGGCATTCATATCTATATTATCTTTTTCCTGAATATTCTGTGACCTGCAAGGTTTGTTTCTGTGTTTTCCCTGTATGTGTCCTTTGGTCTTTGTCGTTCACGTTTTAGGCTTTCCTCAGTTAGTTAGTTAGATCTTGGCAGTCTGCTCATTCTTTTTTTTTTTTTTAAATAAGGGATTTTTTTTAACATCTTTATTGGAGTATAATTGCTTTACAATGGTGTGTTAATTTCTGCTGTATAACAAAGCGAATCAGCTATACATATACATACATCCCCATATCTCCTCCCTCTTGTGTCTCCCTCCCACCCTCCCTATCCCACCACTCTAGGTGGACGCAAAGCACCGAGCTGATCTCTCCCTGTGCTATGCGGCTGCTTCCCACTAGTTATCTGTTTTACATTTGGT
The DNA here is from genome assembly GCF_964374135.1 of Grampus griseus. Classification (NCBI taxonomy): domain Eukaryota; kingdom Metazoa; phylum Chordata; class Mammalia; order Artiodactyla; family Delphinidae; genus Grampus; species Grampus griseus. Next base: position 62,109,609 of record NC_139012.1, read on the forward strand.
AGTGTATGTATGTTCATGCTACTCTCACTTCGTCCCAGCTTACCCTTCCCCTCCCTGTGTCCTCAAGTCCATTCTCTATGTCTGCATAGAGGACAGCATCTTTATTCCTGTCCTGCCCCTAGGTTCTTCAGAATCATTTTTTTTTTAGATTCCATATATGTGTGTTAAGTCTGCTCATTCTTAAGAGTGGAACACTGAAAAACTGAGATTATAAACTGAGAGCGGGGTAAGGGGCTCTTCAACTGCTTCACCTGACCTAGCTGAGCTCTTCAGTTTCTTATCCAGTCTCTTTAGGACTTTCTTTCTGGCCTGGCAAGGTGTACTCTTCCATCTTACTGCTTGAAAGAAAAAAAACTTTGCTGCCAGAGCGTGCTCTTTTCTCCTGTTTTGCATCTCCACACTCTTGCTTCTGTAATCCATTTGTGTTTGTCAAGACTATCCAAGTTATCCTTTTTAATATTGTTCTCTTTTCTGTCCCCAGTTTGCCTCCTTTCCTCTCTTTAAAATCTGCTCAAAAAACAAGACCTCCAGGAGTTTTCCTTTGATTAGTTCCTCAGCAAACCACCAGCTATTACATGCTTCTTTTACAGAGCAACTTATTTTTTAACTGTAATTTAATTATATGCGTTTGTGTTCTCTACATGTGTATTCCATGCACCAAAAACCTTGTCTTGTATGGTGCTGTGTACCCAATGGGTGCTAAATAAAGGCTTGCGACTGCAACTGGAATTACTGTCAGTTAATTCTGCGTCCGTTTATGATAGACCTGTTTAGGCCAGACTTGGTGTGATACAGTTTTTAGAAAATAATGGATAAACCCTCAGAAGAACAATCATTTCTCCAGCTGAGTCCAGGGGCTTCGGCCACCTTTACTCCGACTATCGCTTAAGTGGGCGCAGGGTGGGGAGCTCCTGGCATGATTTTTTTTTTTAAAAAGCAATTCAAATTCAGACTCAGATCTGGAGAAGTTGCGAGTTTCTGTTTGAGAACTGCATCTACAAAGCCGACGGGTCTCTTCCTGCTCGGGACTTTTCCCGCGGGTAGGGGAGATCAATCATCATGATTTCGCCGAAACGGACTTCCGGCTGCGCGGGCGCAGTGCGCAGATATGGAGCCGGCGGGACCTCCCGAGCCCGAGTCGAGCTGCGGCGCCAGCTGGTCCGAGGCCCGGGCTGGGCGGGACGGGGTCCCCCACCCAACCGGTGAGTACTGCTCGGGGGGCGGGGGGCGGCAGGGGCAGTCGGGGCCCAGGGCAGCTCCCTGGTCGCCGCCGCCTGGGGGCCCGCGAACCCGCTTCCCGAGACAGCGCTGAGGTCTTGGCTCAGCAGCCCCTCGGCCGCCGCCGCTTGGGGGCCCGCGAACCCGCCTCCCGAGACAGCGCTGAGGTCTTGGCTCAGCAGCCCCTTGGCCTCTGGGCGTCCACCGCCGGCGGCCCTGCTCCCAGACCGCTGCCCAGGGCCTCTCGTAAGGAGAGGGTTTGCCTTCCGTTTACCGTTTATTTACCGTTTACCTCACCCACTGCTAATGGAACAGCCCATTGCTACAGTCCTACAACGCTAGGAATACAGCCAGCAAGGAAAACCGAAGGAAATGCCTGGGAGTTTACTCTCCCAGCGCGGTTTCACCCACCCCTAAAACAATGCCGTCGGAGAAGTGCTCTGGGGAGGAAGGCTGGAGGGGGACCCCTCTTGAAGAGAAGTGGTCAGCTAGGTCTCGGGAAGCAGTTTGAGAAGTTTCCACAGAGAATGTAACGTTTTAGAACCATCCCCTCCTTTCCATGAGTAGTTCAAGTCTGTGGCCCTCTCCTTTAAGTGAGGCAACAGCCTTCTGGCTGGGCTCCTTCCCTGCGTTTCAGCAGATGTAGAGCGCTTACCCTGTGCAGGCTCAGCACCAGGTGCCGGGGATGCAGAGACGAGTTAGGCAGACCCTGCCCTAGAGAGTCTAATAGGGAACTCCTGTGTGACCTGCTAAGAACCACAGAATCACAAATGAGGGGCTCCTCCAACTCAGCCTGGTGTTCAAGGAACATCCTTAGTTTTAAAGAGGAAGAGTCACCCAGAGATACAAAGCTTGAAAAGGTGGTCCAGAAAGAGGTGAAGACTCGAAAAAAGGCACCAGCCATAAAACATCAGATGTGGCAACCACAAGCCAAGCAGTTGACTATTTCATTTAGCTAGTGTGTATACAGAATGCAAGATGAGGAGTTACCGGAGGTGAGGTTACATCCTGACCTTTTCCCCAAACTCCAGACTTGTATAACCAACTTCATTAATGCCAGGAACGATCTCAAACTGAATATGTCCCAAAGAAGACTCCTGTTTGCCTGCACACACCCACACACTCCAAACCTGCTCAGCCACTACCAGCCTTCCCCATTCCATTCACCTGGTTGCTCAGACCAAAACCCCAGTGCCACTCTTGGTGCCTCTCTTTCCTCCTTACCTCCCAACTAATGCGTTAGTCAGACTAGTCAGTTCTTTCTTCAGAATATATCTGAAGCCTGGCCTCTTCTCACCGCTTCCATCACTGCCATCCAAGGCACCATCATCTCAGGCCTGGACTATTGGTCCCCTGGCTTCCACTCTAGCCTCTCATACAGACAAGCCTGCACAGTAGCCAAAATGATCTTTAAAAAACAAAAAGTAAGTGTGATTCTCCTACTCAAAGCCCTCCAATAGTCTCTCATTACTTTCAGAATAATCTTACTGTGGCTACAGTGTACCCCATGTCCTGATCTGATCCAGCCCCTACCCATCTTGATGACTCTGCTACCCCTCACTGCACTGTGAGTCCTCTAAGCCCCCCACCATATTCAAATATCTGCTCAAATGTACCCTCCACAGCCTTGCCTGCCCATCCTGTTTAGAAGAGCCCTCCCCCACCCTCATTAATCTCTACTTCCTTCCCCTGCTCTTTCTTCATAGCACTTAACCACATCCTGAAATAATACTTGTTTGATGTCTCTGTACTACTAAAATGTAAGTTCCATGAGAGTTGAAATTCACATCTTATTCCCTGCTGCCTAAAACTCTACATTAAGTATATGTTGAAGGAATGAACGGGGTTGTATGTAGCACTAAAGAGCTTGGCTTCTGATCTTTAGGTGATAGAGAAGGGTTTTTAGCAGGAGAGAAACATGGGCAAATGTCCATTTTAGATAGATCACTCTGGCAGCAACGTGAAGAATGAAGTGGTGTCATGACAGGGAAAGCAGAAGGAGGGAAATGAGATTATCAGAATGAACCAGGTAGAAAACAGTGAAGGCAGGGCAGTCCACTGTCCACGCTGCTGCCGAAACTCACTCTCAAGTGCACATGTGCGCACGCACATACGTTCACACGTGCCTACACACAGATCAGGTCATGGTACTTCCTGTGTTAATTAGGACTTGTTGGCTACAAATAGTACAAAATCAACTTGATGTCATTTAAGCAAAAGGGATGTTTGTTACTGGAAAGCAGGGAGACCACACTCACAGACCCCAGGAACATGGATGCTATAGCATTTATCAGAAACAGCCAGGAAATAGGGCCTGAGAAGCCGTCATAAACTTTGACAGCACTCAGAATATCTGCTTTGTTCTCTTTCTTTGGTCCAGTTTTCCTGATAATGGGATAGAAGATGGCTACCCTCACAGCTTCTCAGTTTTTACATCTTCAAGAAACCAGCCCAATCTGAACTAAAATCTTCTATTCTGAATTCTGTATATGTGGGAGATGGGCAGGTTGGTCCTCTGGGACTGTCAGCTGTGCCTAGGGAAAGAGAGTCACGTAGTATGAACATACCTGCTGGGGCTTATCCCTGTGTATGATTGTGAGTCAAATGGATACCCTAAGGAAGTCCACTGAACATCCTATTCCCTGGCTGCCTGCCACCCCTCCCTTACAACACAGACATCCTTATTCCTCTTTTCACATTCTGAAGCTGTCCCCAGTATTGCCTTCTGGCTATCCCAAATATACATCCTGCCAAACTTCTCCGAAAGTTATGTCCAGTCACACCATCCAGAGACAATGTGATAAAGCCATTCATCTTTCAAGTCCATTACCAAGCCTCTAGGTAATATCTACTCCCCTTCTGTTTTGGTCAGTTCAGGTATGCAGTCACTGGACTCAGTAATAACGTCTACACATCTGATATACAGTGGCAGAACTAAAATAGTAAACTGCAATGAAAACTATTGATCAAAGGAGAAAAGAGGAAGGAATTTCCAAGCCAGCACCATAAATTGGTTGCCAGTCCAGAACATAGGCCATACCCTATTGGAAGGGGATTGTAAATGGAAGTATAGGGTTAGTGAATCTCATTCTATCAGTTTCACTCATTTCTTTAGTGGTGGAACATGTTCCTTGGCCATCCTATCCGACTACCCCAGATTCAATCCTCTGGGTGGATTGCCCTTGTCTGGTGAGCTTTAAGACCGTCTCTTGGAAGAGAAGCATTGGGAAGACACCCCTGCAGAGGCTGTGGCCTTAACAATCCCTTCCCAGGTGGAGCTGAGCCTGGAGATTGCTGGCGAGACTGCCACTGTTGGTTTGAGTTAGTCGTAGTTCATGTATTCTTGGCTTATAATTTTTCTTCGGCTTCATTCTATAGAACCTTTCCTGGTTACCAGTTTCATTTTTGAGAATTCTCGTTGAGTCAGTCTCTGTGAGTCCTTAGGCCTGCTAGACCCAGTAGAAAGACCTTGGGGAGACCTACATATCTTCATTGTTCTTGGTCTCAACTACTGATGGAGACCAATGGACTCTTCCCAGCCCCCATGATACACCTGTCCCTCACTGTCTGAATCTATACAGTTCCTGAGTTCAGATAGTGAGGAATATCAAGTTATCCAAATGTATTTGGTCCATGAGTTTCAGATAATGTGTAGCAAACGATCAGATGTGAGGGATGCCTGTCTGTGTAAAAGCCTATAATGTTACTCTCCCAACTACAGAGAGTTCTGTGATCCCCCAGTCTAGAAGAATAAACAAGTTAAAATAGCCAAGCTCTTTTAGGAAATTGTGATGAGGGGGTGTTTTAGCAGGAAAAAACTCTTAGGTGGAGCCTGTGTGTCCACCTTGCGTTTCTGTCCATCAGCACTGGAAACTCCAGATCAGAGGACAGCAATGTTGCCACCACCTCTGTGTTCCCAAGTGCCAAGACCCTGCAGACTTGGGAGTGTAGCTCAGACAGGCAGAGTCCCCAGAGCAAGCACAGGGGACCACACTCAGGTATGAGCGGCCTGATAGCTCAGCCCAATGCAGTTCACCGGTCTGCAGGTGCAGCTCTGCACAGGAAAGGGTGACAAGGCAAAAATACCTAACTCTTACACAAGGAGTGCTGCATAGCCTATCAAACATTATCATATTTTTTTATTAGGGAATTTTAGCACTAGTAATTTAACTGCCTGAAACTTTTTTTAGCCTATGCTTTACAAATTTTAATGTCCAGTTTGAGTGTTCTTTTAAATAAGAGCACGGTATTTAGTCGAAGTAGATTTTGGGTCCAAGGTGAATAAAATTTGGGGATTTTTTTTCCCATTTTCATCCTAGGATGGAGGCTTTGTGTGGTCAAATATTAAAATATATTCTAAAACATTGAAAATTGTAAAGTGTTGTATTGGTGGGGGAAGTGACAGATCAGTGGAACAAATAGAAGTATGTAGAACAAATCTAAATATATGTAATAATTAAATATATGAAAAAAGATTTTAAATTAGTGGCTAGCCATTATGAAAATAAGTTAGATCTCCATCTCATACTTTACAATAAAATAAATTCCACGTTAATATTATAATGTAAGAAATAAAATTCTAGAGGAAAAGAAGAGGTGTCTTCTAAGTTATGTTCCCCCTACCCAAGAGTGAGAAGTGATAAAGGATTGATATAATTTCATCAAACAAAACCTTTAAACATTCTGTATATCAGAGAACATTATAAACAAAGTTAAAAGGCCACATATTTGACTAACAAAGAGTTAGTATCCTGGATACACTACAAGCTCTTATAAATCAGTAAGGAAGTAGTGAATAAACCAATAGAAAAATGGGCTAAGGACATCAGTGCCAGAGAAGAAATGCAAATGCCACCTTATGGTAACTTAAATTCATAATTAGAGATTATGATCCACTTCTCTCTGCACTTTGTGTTCTTTCTTTTGACATGGTCATCTAACCTTCTGTCCCAGCTGTACCTTTATAGTATGTTTTTAAATCAGGTAGACACCCTTTCATTTTTTTTTTGAAAGTGTTCTTTACTGCCCTTGCTCATTTGTTCTTCCAAATAATATTTTTTTTCAAGTTCTTTAAAATAACCTTCTTGGGATTTAAGTTGAAATGGCATTAAATCTAAAACTTATGTTGACTGAAGAAAAACACAACCTAAAAATTGCGAGATGTCTTATTTGGGGAGCTTACTGAAGACTGTGGCCTGGGAGACAGCCTCTCAGCTCTGAGGAACTGATCGGAAGAGGTAAGGAATGAGCCAGGATATATAGGAGTTTTTGCTGAAAACAAACATGTAGTCAGACATCAAACAATTACTGCTAATAACAAAAAACAGACCTCTTAAGTTAATGATTTTAGTGCTTTTCTAAGTATGGGAAGATGCAAGAGTCTGGGCTCGTTGAAATTATTCCTTAGAAATGTGTGGTAACTGTCTAGGGCCAGTATCCTGTTTTTTCTCGATCCTGAATTCCCCTCAGGACACACATTGTTGGGGGGGGGCAGGGTTTGCTGCAGTGGCTGATGGCTTGTTGTCGGGCAACATTTTTTTGTCCGCACTTATCTGAGATAGAGTTGACAGCATTATAATGTCCAGCCTTCCTATCCAGGTGCACCGTATTTCTCTCCATGTTGAAATGGAGCTTAAAACAACTCTTTCATCATGTTATCCCCCTGCTCAAAAAATCCTTCCTGGCAGCCTTTCACCATCTGTTTCTCAAATTCTTTTCCAGCTTCCTTTGCATGAACTCTCCTCTTCAGCCTGGCTGGTTTTCTGTCTCCCAGTCAGACCTCTTGGTCTCTTATATATCTCTGCTTCTGTCTGCAACGTCCCTCCCACCCCGACCCCGCTTCCTCTCCATCTCAAGGTTGTACCAGCTCAAGGAAGTGTCCTTGACAGAACTCCGTCCCACAAGGAGCACTTCCTCCTCTGTCCATAGCGTATATTGTATTTCCTACTCAGCAGTTACTTGTGCCACGTATTCTGTTATTTTCCAGAATACTATTTGGTCTCCTTGTTTATTTTGTAAGCTTCTTGCAGGCAACAGTTCTGTCTCATGTTTTTTTTTATATGCTCTGCTGTGCCCTTCCGTACAGTAGCCACTCTCCACATATGGCTCTTGAGCATTGAAAATGTGGCTCGTCCAGTTGAGAGGTGCTGTAAGCACAAAATACACTGGGCTTCAAAGACTCAGTACAAAAGAATGAATTAATTGTTTCCTTAATTAAATGTTGAGAGGGTAGTATTTTGGATATGTTTAGTTGAATAAAGCATATTAAAATTAACTTCACCCATTTCCTTTGACTGTTTTAAATGAGGCTCCTAGAAATTCTTCATCTGCACCTGTGGCTCACACTATGTTTCTGCGGACAGCGCTGGTCTAGAGCTCTCAGCGCGGTGACTCTCGTACAAGAGGAGCTCCCAACTCGGTGGTGGTTTGAGATGAATGAAAAGCAGCAGTTCGCCCATTTCATTTCATCTGAGGAGTTTTGTCTCAGTCTCCCCCCTTTTTCTTGGTTGATGTGGAGCAGGAGGACTACTAATTTGTAGCCCTACTAATAAGCAGGACCCAAATCCAGGAGACAGACGTTAATTAAGGAAGAAACTCATCTGAATGTGAAAGAAATGCTAGCTCCAAAGTGAGGTCTTCTGACATTGTGAGATGCAAGATGTAGTTTAAGAGAGACATCAAGAGACCTTACACTTTTAAGTAACAAAAAGGACTTTTAGGAAGCGCTTAAGCGGTTAACCTCATTTAAATTTAAACCTTTCGCCATTAAATGGTTAAATGAATTTTTGTTTCAAAACTAAAATTTGAAGGTAAAATTGAAAGTGCTTTCTGCCACAGAAAACTAAATGAATAACAGGATGAGCATTGGAAAAGGCAAAGAAATGTTAAATGGATGCTTGTGGCCAAATTAATAGCAAACTAATAGGTTAGAGAAGATTGCCTCTCACCCATGCACCCAGTGGATACTGGGAACAGCTGGCTTTTTTCCCCCCCTGTCTCTTCCCTGTTCTTCCTAGCTCTCCTTCTCTTAAACTTCTTTCCTTTCTTTATTCCGCTCTTAAAAAAAAAAACTCCTGCCTTCGTGTATCTTTCTCTCCTAATTTATTATAATGCTAGATTACAGCACATTTAAAGTATATTGCTCATTTACTTCTTTAATTCACCCCAAATTTATTTATTTATTTTCCCAAATTTATTTTTGAATATAGTATGATATAGGGATCTAAATTATTTTTTACAGGTAGTTAATCAGAGCATTATTTCTTGAATACACCATTGTTTTCTTGTTGATTTATAATGTCAGTAATCATTATTGAGAGCTTACTATGGGCAAGGCAATGCTTTGAGAGCTTTGTATTTAAATTCCTGCTTATGTTTCTTAAGTAAAGGTTTTCCTCATGTTTAGACATTTTAAATGAAACATTTTTTTCTTTTCTTTCATTAAGCCATTAAGAAAATACAAAGTTGCTTTTCTGCTTGGGTCCCAATTTTTTTTCTCCCTGGGAGTTGAGACTCTCTCATAAAACAAGTTCCCTGCCCTCTACTTTAAGATGGGTGGAGGAGTTGCAGACACCAAGAAATTCCACTTTTCCATTTCTCATCAGGGATGTTACTTTATAGGTGTCTTTCAGGTTGCAGAAAGGTTGCAAAAAAGGATATGCGCACTTTGCCCCAAAGACCTCGAGTGTAGTGTCCTGTACTTTGCACAGTCAGAGAATATAGCTGCTCATGAAAACTGTTTGGTAAGTTACTTGAAAACACATGAGTCCTTTTAGGGAAGGACATACCAAAATAGATAAATGTACTCTGGATACAACAAAGAGTAACACGTTGGCTGCCCATGGCTTGGGCTTTTTTTTTAATGAAAGCTTCTTTATTTCTTTATTTATTTTTTGGCTGTGTTGGGTCTTCGTTTCTGTGTGAGGGTTTTCTCTAGTTGCGGCGAGCGGGGGCCACTCTTCATCGCGGTGCGTGGGCTCCTCACTATTGCAGCCTCTCTTGTTGTGGAGCACAGGCTCCAGATGCGCAGGCTCAGTAGTTGTGGCTCACGGGCCCAGTTGCTCTGCAGCATGTGGGATCCTCCCAGACCAGGGCTCGAACCCGTGTCCCCTGCATCGGCAGGCAGACTCTCAACCACTGCGCCACCAGGGCTTTTAAGTGGGGATTTGGGGAGCATATTTTTCCCTTTTTAAAGTTTCAGATCTTAACACCTTATGATTACTTTCAGTTTTATTTATAACTGATCAAACACACAAAGAATTATGATGAAGTTCCTTTAAAGATACTTTAATTATTTCAAATATAACAGATACCCATAGACACTTCACCCAGATTTATAAAATCATGATAGTATATGATATTTGCCTCAGCTTGATTTTTTTTTTAAGAAAAAAAAAAACATAGATAGTTAAGGACTTCTTCTCTCTGTTCCCTTCTCTCCACCCCTCCCCAGAGGTAATTGCCATCACAAATTAGGTGTTTCTTATTATCTTGTGTTTTTAATTTTATGCTCCCACCACGTTTAAGTATTTATAAACAAATATATTGTTTTACATGTTCTTGGACTTTATAGAATTTCTATCAGATTCTGTAGATTATTGATATATATCCATGTTGATAAATGTAGTTCTAATCTTTCATTTTAAATGTTATATTATTCCATTTTATGACTATAATCACCATTAAAGTATTCTGTGAATGACCATTTATGGTTTTCCAGTTTTTTATGTTACTGACCAGCTGTCATAAATATCCTTGTATAGGTCTCCTAATTCACAGGAGAATTTCTCTGGTCTAGGGCACTTAGAACTGCTGGACACAGGAAGGGAACATTTTGCACCTCACTAAATGTGCCAGATTGCTCTCCAAAGGGATCGTACCAAGTTTGACTTCCACTATTTTGGAGTTTGCTTCTCTTCTTCCTTGTCAACACTTGATTCTATGAGATTTATTTTATTTTTTGGTATGGTAAAAGTATGTTTAATTTTGAAAGAAATTGCTGAACTGTCCTCCACTGTGGCTGTACCATTTTATATTCCCACCTGCAATGAATGAGAGTTCATGTTGTTCGTATTTTTTTTAATTTTATTTTATTTATTTATTTTTATACAGCATGTTCTTATTAGTTATCTATTTTATACATGTTAGTGTATATATGATGTTCATATTTTAATTTGTAATTCCCTGATGACATATGACATGTGGTGTTGAGCATCTTTTCATATACTTATTTGCCATTTGTATATCTTCTTTGGTGTTGTCTGTCCAGATCGTTTGTCCAGTTTTTAATTGGGTTGTTATTGTTTAATTGGGTTTATTGGGTTGTCTTATAATTAACTTTTAGGAGCTCTCTATATCTTGGATACAAGTCCTTTATCAGATATATTTTACCAATATTTTCTCCTAATCTGTGGCTTTTCGTTTCATTCTCTTTACAGTGCCTCCCTGGATCTGTGGTTTGGTGTCTGTCATGATACTATGAGATTTTCATGTTTTCCTCTCTGATGGGTGTGAGATGGTCTCTCGTTGTTATTTGCATTTGCAGTTCCTAGATTACTTAGTGAGCTTGCACCTCGTTTGCTGTGCTCCTGTGTGGTTCTTTTTTCGATTCTGTGACTTGTGTTCATAGACTACACTTTATCTTTGAGATCTTAGTTTTGCTTATATGTATTTATTCACATATAAATAAATTCTAATGCTTTATTATATATGTTTGCTTTTAATTTTATTTATGGTGCTTTCTCTCATACAGAAGCTTGTGATGTAATTAACATTCATCATTATTTTCCTTTATAATTTGTAGGATTTTTCCCCTAAGAAATTCTTTTCTGAACTAAGGTTCTGTCTTTATTCCAAAACGTTTAAAAATTTTGCTTTTCTCATTTAGCTTCTTGATCCAACTGGGATTTATTTGGATTATAGTGTAAAGTACAGACCTACTTTTAGTTTTCTTTTTTATGCGATTAACCACCTTCCCCAGCACTATGATTGAAAAATCTATCCTTTCCTCACTGATTTGTAGTGATAATAATGATAACTGTTGTTATTATTTGGTGTTCACTGTGTAAGGTAATGTTCTGGGAGCTTAACCTAGGAGCTCTGGGAGATTAACAGGATTAACTGTTAATCCTCACAACTACCCTAAGAGGTAGGTATTATAATTATGCCCAAACTAAAGGTGGAACAACTGAGGCACAGAGAAATTAAATCACTTGCCCAAGGTCACAGGGCTGTAAGTGACTGAGCCGGGACTCTCACCCAGCTATCTAGTTTCAAACCCTCATGCTAATCCGTTGCTCTAACAGTATTGTCATACGTGCACAGATCTCTTTCTGGCTCTCCATTCTCTTCCATTGGTCACTTGTGTATTCCTGAGCTGGTACAACACTCTTTTTTTTTTCTTTTAAACAAAACTCGCATTTTATTTAGGTTGAAATAAACTATACGAAATTGATTTTCTTCACCAAAAATAACAAGGAATATTTTCTGTATTATTCCTAGATAAACCACAAAACACTTATTTTTGTAGGTTTTCTAGGTTTTGCTTGTAAATCAAGATGAGGCAGTAGATACAGTCATGGAAAAAGAAGAAAACAGACAAATCAGTTGTCAGTATCCATGGCCTCTGATCCTGTCTTGACCATGAAACAGAAGTGTTCAATGTATACCTGCCAAAAAGCTTATGAAGATGTAGGCTCAGTAAAGGAATGTAAACAGCAACAACCAGATGTGGAACAACAATGGCAGGCTCTTCCATTCAAACTTTAACTATAACTTGTTCCTTTAACTTCATTTGATAAAGACAGAATCTACACTGAAATCCTTGTTTGGCGAGCTCACACGTTTCTCTTACAATCTGATAATTTTCTTAACTGTCCCTTACAGATTTTTAACAGCATACTTAAAACTCCTACTATTCAAGTCAGTCATGAGCTTCATTGTAATGTTTTATGAAACGTATTCCTTCCTCCGATACCTCCTCAAAATTTATTTCTTCAAATTGCTGATAACTCAATACCTGACAGTTGGATCCACAGTGATGTTATGTCTAAAATGACTTAACTAATACAATTCCAAAGTGCCATTAGCAGAGATCACACAGAGTGTAACATGGTACTCTCAATGCTATCTTTTGGAAGAAGAGTTAGGTCTCCAAAGCATGAGAGTTCAAACAGGCCATCTAAACAGGCAGATTATCAGTGACTAATGAGCTGGTACAACACCCTTAATTACTATGATTTTATGATAAACCCTGGCTTTTTTTTTTTTTTTTTTTTTGCGGTACGCGGGCCTCTCACTGTTGTGGCCTCTCCCACTGCGGAGCACAGGCTCTGGACGCGCAGGCTTAGCGGCCATGGCTCACGGGCCCAGCTGCTCCGCGGCATGTGGGATCCTCCCGGACTGGGGCATGAACCCGTGTCCCATGCATCGGCAGGCAGACTCTCAACCACTGCACCACCAGGGAAGCCCAGGTCTTCTTTTATGAATTTCAAAAATGTCCAACAATTTTTTTTCTAGAGAGGTCTAGAACTTTGGGTTAGGCCTATTCCTGGGTTTGTTTTTTTGTTTGTTTTGTTAATACATTTTTTTAAAAAAATTTATTTATTTTTGGCTGCGTTGGGTCTTCGTTGCTGCACGTGGACTTTCTCTAGTTGCGGCTCTAGGCGCACAGGCTTCAGTAGTTGTGGCACATGGGCTCAGCAGTTGTGGCTCTTGGGCTCCAGAGCGCAGGCTCAGTAGCTGTGGCGCATAGGCTTAGTTGCTCTGTGGCATGTAGGATCCTCCCGGACCAGGGCTCGAACCCGTGTCCCCTGCATTGGCAGGCGGACTCCCAACCACTGCGCCACCAGGGAAGTCCCTGTTAATACATTTTTAAAGTGAGCTATTATTGGTATATACAAAAACTGTCAATTTTTATTTATTTTTTATCTCATCCAACGATCTTGCCAAACTCTCAAATCTAAAAGTCAGATTCACCTGGATATTTTATTTGGACGATCCTCATCTTTAAATAAAGATGACTTTTCTTCCTTTAAATTTTTGGGCCTCTTAATTTCTTTTTCTTATTTTGCTGCATTTTTCTAGAACATTGTGTTATAGTGGTGATTAAAAGCATTTTAGTGAGCCTTGTCTTGTTTTTTATATTACTGGGATGCTTCTAGGTTTTATCATTAAATTTGTGCATACTTTTTAATACTTTTACTTTATTAAAATTAGGAAGTTTCCTCTTATTTCTAGCTTGCTACAAGTTAAAGTATTGAATATTATGAAATGCTTTTTTCTGCATCTATTGTAATGCTCTTCTGGCTTCTTTCACTCTCTTTCTCTGGCCATGCACAATGCTAGATGCTTTATTTTTTTTTTTTTAATTTATTAATTTATTTATTTTGGGCTGTGGTGGGTCTTCGTTGCTGCGTTCGGGCTTTCTGTAGTTGCAGCGAGCGGGGGCTACTCTTCGTTGCGGTGTGCAGGCTTCTCATTGCTGTGGCTTCTCTTGTTGCAGAGCACAGGCTCTAGACGTGCGGGCTTCAGTAGTTGTGGCTCTCGGGCTTAGTTGCTCGCAGCATGTGGGATCCCCGGACCAGGGCTTGAACATGTGTCCCCTGCATTGACAGGCGGATTCTTAACCACTGCGCCACCAGGGAAGTCCGATGCTTTATTTTTTATATACACAACTTTTTTTAATCTCAAACTTACAGAAAAGTTGCACATACAGTACAAAGTACCTTTTTTGTTGGAACTGATGAAAGAAATATTCACATATTTAGATATAGGGAAGTCATTCTGGCTTATACATGAGTTAACTTGAATTTTATGCTAACTAAAATAGCCTGTTTGTGGCCTATCGAATATACACTGTACATTTGCTTTAATTATTAGAGAAAAGGACACATTGACCAGAAGTAAAGAATGTCCTTGTTAAAAATAAAGATTATATGCCCCTCCTCCTGGGATGCCAATGCTGGTACTCCTTTGATGATAAAACTCCCTTCCCAGGTTCCAAGGCCATACTGAGTCACTGTGTACATGCTAGTCTGTTCTTTTTTTTTTTTTTTAATGTTGAAGAAATGTAACCCTGACTCGTTTATTGCTCTTTGTTCTGACAAGATATAAAACTGTGCTGGAAACAATGCTTCTCCAGAGCAGTTTCTCAGAGTAATCTGGGAAGTGGGCTTCTAGGGTAGTCCTCAGTTTGGCTCAAATAAAACTCTTTTCTATTCTTATTATAGACTGTTTAGTGATTATTTTCGTTTACAGAAACATTTGAAATTAATTTGAGACATGATGCGTTATCTTTCCTGAATACTTCAGTATGTATTTTATACAAAGGACATTCACATAATCACAATGTAACCATCAAAATCAGGAGTTTAATATATTACTACGATCTAATCCTCAAACCACCCAGGTTTCAGGTTCAAGTGTCCTAATAACTTTATAACAAAAGATTCCGATTCACAGGTTACATTTGGTTTTCATGTCTCAAATTTTCTCCTTTTAATCTGTTAGTGATAAATTATGTGCTTGTTTATTTTCTGCTGTTAAACCATTCGGAGATTAACACTATTTGATTGTGATGTTTTATTCTAATATACTGTTAATGTTAATTTGCTATTTTTAGTTAACGTTGTCAGTATAATTTACGTTTAAAAATCACCCATTTTGGGCTTCCCTGGTGGCGCAGTGGTTGAGAGTCCGCCTGACGACGCAGGGGACACGGGTTCGTGCCCCGGTCCGGGAAGATCCCACATGCCGCGGAGCGCCTGGGCCCGTGAGCCATGGCCGCTGAGCCTGCGCGTCCGGAGCCTGTGCTCCAAAACGGGAGAGGCCACAGCAATGAGAGGCCCGCGTACCGCAAAAAAAAAAAAAAAAAAGCACCCACTTTACGTGTACAGTTCAGAGAGTATTAAGTCATGTATTTACCAACGTAACCACCACCACCATCAAGATGTAGAACATTTCCATTACCCCAGAAGGTTCCCTCATGCCTCCTTGCAGCCACTTCCTCCCCACCCCAGCTTCTATAGCTTGAGCCTGTCTTTCTCATCTCACATGAAAGGAATCCTACAGTATGTATTCTGTGTGTCTGGCTTCTTTTGCTCATTACAGTATTTGGAGATTCATCCATGTTGTTTCTTGTATGTGTATTTTGTTCCTTTTTATTTCTGCACAGTATTTCATTGTATGGCTCTATCACAATTTGTTTATCCACTTGCCTGTTGATAGACATTAATTCCAGTTTGAAGACACTAGGATAAATCTGTGAAGATCTGAATATGTGTCTTCATGTGGACATACACTTTTTTTGTGTTATAGTCACTAATTTTTTTAGATTCCACATATAAGGGATAACATGCAGTATCTGTCTTTCTCTGTCTGACTTATTTCGCCAAGCATAATACCCTCCACATCCATCCATGTTGTTGCAAATGGCAAACTTTCATTCTTTTTTATGGCTGAATAGTATTCCATTGTATGTATGTGTATGTGTGTGTATGTATACATATATATATATATATACACACACACACACACACACTACATCTTCTTTATCCATTCATCTGTTGATGAACACTTAGGTTGCTTCCATACCTTGGCTACTGTAAATAATGCTACTATGAACACTGAGGTGCATATATCTTTTTGAATTCGTGTTTTCATTTTCTTTTATGTATACCCAGCAGTGGAATCGCTGGATCACACGGTAGCTCTATTTTTAGTTTTTTGAGGAACTCCATACTGTTCTCCACAGTGGCTGCACCAGTTTACGTTCCCAACATCAGTGCAGGAGGGTTCCCTTCTCTCCACACTCTCAACAACATTTGTTTGTGTCTTTTTTGACAATGGCCATTCTGACAGGTATGAGGTGATATCTCTTTATGGTTTTCATTTGCATTTCTCTGATGATTAGTGATGTTGGGCATATTTTCATGTGCCTGTTGGCCATCTTATGTCTTCTTTGGAAAAATGTCCATTCAGGTCTTCTGCCCATTTTTTAATCAGGTTGTTTTTTGATGTTGAGTTGTATGAGCTGTTTGTATATTTTGGATATTAACCCCTTACCGGTCATATTGTTTGCAAATATTTTCTCCCATTCAGTAGGTTGTCTTTTTGTTTTTTCAATGGTTTGTTGATGCAGAAGCTTTTAAGTTTAATTAGGTCCCAGTTGTTTATTTTTGCTTATGTTTTCCTTGCCTTTGGAGATAAATCCAAAAAAAAAAATTGCTACGATTTATGTCAGTGTTCTGCCTATGTTTTCTTCTAGGAGTTTTATGGTGTCCTGTCTTACACTTAGGTCTTCAATCCATTTTGAGTTTATTTTGGTATATGATGTGAGAAGATGTTCTATTTTCATTTTTTAACATGTAGCTCTCCAGTTTTCCCAGCACTACTTATTGAAGAGACTGTCTTTTCTCCATTGTATACTGTTGCCTTCTTTAAATGTGGACAGTAATGCTTTTATTTCTTGAGTGAACACCTATAAGAGGAATGCTGGATCAAAAAGTAAATGTAAAAGTAAAGGTAATTGCATCATTTTACACTTCTAAAACAATGTGTAAGAGTTTCATTTGCTCCACACCCTCATTGATACTTGGTATTTTCAGTCTTTTTAATTCTAACCAGTCTAGTGAGTGTGTATTGGTATCTCATTGTGGCTTTGATTTGTCTGAGGGTTAATGATTTTGAGCATCTTTTCACGTGCTTATCCACCATTTGTAACTCTCCTTCTCTGAAGAGTCTGTCCAGGTTTTTTGCCCATTTTTAACTGAATTATTTGTCTTACTGAGTGGCAAGAGTTTTCCCTATATTCTCGATATAATTTTTTTGTCAGATATATGAATTGTGAATATTTTCTCCCAATTTCTGGCTTGCCTTTTTGTTTTCTTAGCAATGTTTTTCAAAGAGCAAAACGTTTTAATTTTGGTGAATTCCAACTTAGTAACTTTTTCTTTATAGTTTCTGCTTTTTATAAGAAATCTTTGCCTGTGCCAGTGTGAAAAATTTTTTATCTTATGTTTTTCACGCCCTTTATTATTTAAGTGTATGTGTAATGTTGATCTTTCATTCAGAGGTAGTTTGGATTCTTTTGGTTTCAAGAAACTTTTAGAAGCGCGAGCCAACCTAAATATAAAAGGGGCTTTGCAATAAGTTGCAGGGGCAATTTTTGGCTCCTGAAGACAGGCACACAGGTGGGTATAAGAAACAGGAGCTGGGAAGCCATCAGGAACCCAGGATTTCCTCTCTAGCCCTCATTTTTGTTTTCCTCTCTTTGTTGACTGACTTGCTCTGACCATGTGGCTCAGAGCCTGTTTTAGTCCCCTAGGATAGGGACTTTGACTGGCCCAGCTTGGGGTCAGGGCCCCGACCAGGTCCAGTTAGCCACTGGGGGTCAGGGTTATGCAGTATAAAACATGTCTGGGGATCAGGACAACTCCCAAAGAAAAGCAGGGTGACTTGAGATCTGCTCACACACGCCAAAAGGTGGTCACTGTTCTACGCGCAAGCCATCTTCCACTCCTGGTGAGTACTTTTTGGTACCATTTTCTGACTTGCAGCTTTCAACATTACTTTGCGCATACTCTGGCTTTTTCTTTTCCCAATCTGCAGCTGTATTCCTCGGCGCTTGTGGAATGTGAGGATCATGATCCGTTCAATCATGATAGAAATTTTGATGTGGAATCGGTAAAGAAAGAAGTCAAGAGAGGAAGGAAGTTGGTAAGTATAAATGATTCTATTACTCAGATGAACAGACCCTTGGTGATGCTTTCAAAAGAAAGTCTATTTGACTGATAAACCAGGGGATAGAGATGCAACGTGGAGAGCTGAAAGAAGTAGGACCTATATTGGAAACTTAGATTCAGTTGAATATTTTAATATTTTAAAATAAACTACAATATGCTTCATCGGCAAAGTAGATATGAGTTAGAATGCTTTGGCTATAAGTGGAAGGAACAAACTGGCTTTAAAAAAAAAAAAAAAGTGGGCTTCCCTGGTGGCGCAGTGGTTGAGCGTCCGCCTGCCGATGCAGGGGACACGGGTTCGTGCCCCGGTCCGGGAAGATCCCACATGCCGCGGAGCGGCTGGGCCCGTGGGCCATGGCCGCTGAGCCTGCGCGTCCGGAGCCTGTGCTCCGCAACGGGAGAGGCCACAAGTGAGAGGCCCGCGTACCGCAAAAAAAAAAAAAAAAAAGTGATGCTTATTTTCTTAACTTAGAGGAAAAATTGACTTCGCAGTTGGTTGATTCAGTGGCTCAATGATGGATCATGCCCATCATCCTTTCTGCCCTCCTGTCCACAATATCAGCTGGTCCCTTTGTGATCATAGGGTGGCCACAGGCAGCGGCTGAAGCATCAGGCTTTCTTGCTCTTACCACAAGAGAAAGTTCATCCCCAAGCATGGATTAAGAGCCCTTCTGAAAGTTTAATTAGGCCACACCCCTCTTTCTGCACCGATTGCTAGAGGCGACCATAACTAATCAGGATCTACCCTCGGAGCTGGGGTCAGCTCCCCCTGGGAAGGAAGAATGCTGAGTAGTTGCTCTACTGGGTCTGCTGTAGTAGACTCCCTCCGTGACAGGCCCTTCGCAGCTTAATCAGTGGTACAGCAAGCACGAGCGCTAACACCCTACCCACCACCACAATCCACAGTCAGGTTAGTGACCTGGAACAAACATTTTTTTAGTCCTTGCAGGATGTCAGCATATACATGGGCAATTTCCACATCGCCTGATGTGCTTTGAGAAACGTCAGCATGGGCCGCTCAGTGAGCAGGCAGATCAGCACAGCTGGGGCTCAGGAAGCCTTCCTAGTTGGGAATGTAGGGGGGAATGAGGATGGGGACGGGGGAAATTCAGAGAGAGGGAACAGGGTGTGCAAAAGCGTGGAAGGCAAGAAAGAAGATGTGGCACATTCATGAAACCATAAGCATAGGACTGTCCCTGGCATTCTCTTCACTGACCTCATGGAATTCCACAGGATGTACTGGAAGGCGTGAAGCCATTCCCTGCCCTTAGATAATGAATTGACAGTTTTTCACTGTGATAGTGAATGCTGCAGAAAACATCTTTGTGCATTATCCTCGTGTGTTGGTTTGATTGGTGCTATACAGCACATTCCTAGAAGTGGAACAGCTGAGTCAAAGAGAATTCCCTTTAAAATCTTTGAAACATGCTGACAAACTATCCCCCAGAAAGACTGTACCACTTTATGCTTCTGTACATAGTGGATGAAAGAGCACTTCTCCCAGCCCGTGACGAAAATGAACATCTCAAACCTCGTTAATTTTTGCCAGTCTCAGAAAGTTTTCCCTTGCGTTTCCCTGATCACTGGAGAGGTTGCACGTTACCCCTCTTTAGTAATCATCCCAATCCTCCCGGCTCACCCAGCTCCAGCAGCTCTTCAGTGATCCCTGGCCACGGTCTAGCACAGCAGTCACTCCCTTGCAAACCCCCTGGACACCCTCCTTACTCACTGAGCAGAGCCCCAGCCTGGGGAAGTGTGTCTGTCTGATGTCTGCAGGAGCTGAGTAGCGCTGGTAGTTGAGCAGTTAACCGGAGAAAAACCCACAGATGTTTTGACTGATCTTAGATTCATGGCCATAAACCTCAAACAGACAACCAGCACTTCATCCTCCACCCTCCACATTTACTCTTTCACATCCTATCATCTCTCTTTAAAACCTTGCTCCACCCCAACTTCTCCTTGCCAAGTTGAGGACTATCCCTGATTTTTTTTTTTTTTTTGGATACTTTCTTTTTTAGAGCAGTTTTAGGTTCACAGGAAAACTGAGGGGATGGTACAGAGTTCCTGTATTCCCCCTGCCCCTACACGTTCACAGTCTCCCCTTTATCAATACCCTCCTTTATCAATACCCTCCACATGTTACAACTGATGAACCACACTGACACATCAGAAACACCCAAAGGCCATAGTTTACATTAGGGTTCACTCCTGGTGTTGTACATTTCTTTGCCAGATTCTTACCGAGAAAATGGAAGCGACTAGACAGGAACCCCTACTGTCCAAACCACTGCCCACCAGCCTGTCCCCAGACTCTGACTTCCGTCCTGTCAAAGCCAACCCTGCACATGGGCTTTGGAGCCGTCCTCCTTCCCTCCTTAAGGACTAGGTTCTTGCATTTTCCTCTACCCCCTCACATCAGTATCCCTTCTTTCTAACTGATTATTCTTGTCAGCATATAAACATGATCAACTGATCATGTCATCTTAAAAAAAAAAAACAAAACTCTCCCTTATACACAAAGAACTGGTCATTTACAGTGTCACTTGTCTGACCTTAGTTGACCTGTCAGCAGTATCATCACACAGTGGTCCCTGCCCTGCATCTTGAAGTAGTTCCTTCTTTTGACTTCCTGGACATACACTGCTAGTATGTCTTTTACCTTTCTGGCTGCTGCTTCTCAGGTGCCTTGGCTGTTTTTCCTCCTCTGCTCAACGTCTACAGTTTGGAGTGCCCAAGGCTCTTTCCTGGGCTCCTTCCTCAATCTGAACATCCTTCCTACATGACCTCATCCAGTTCCCATGGGTTCAATACCATTCTTATGCCGAGACTCTTATCTCCAGCCCCGATGACCAACCTGACATACCTACCTGGATAGGTAATAGCCTCTCATGTTAAACTGGCCGGAAAAGAATAGTTCCATCCCCTATACACTCATACACACGATCCATCCAAACCTGCTCACTTCTCCTCAGTAAACAGCACATCATTTGTCCGCCATCATCCCCGTTTGTATTCTCTTCCCATTTTTCTGTGGGCTATCAGAGTCTTACCCTTTATCTACTATGCAGCAAACAGTCTTTTCCCTTTTTTTAAATGGTATCTATCACCTTAAAATTCGAGCTTAAATTTTTTATATAGTCAAATCTGTCAGTCTTTTTCTTTTTCAAGGTGTCTCCTGCCTTGCTTAGAAAGCCTCAGTACTGTCCTATTCTTCTTTCTCTTATATTTTCTAATTTTTTGCAGCTTTTTAAAAATACTTATTTTTTATATAGTTAAAGCTTTAATCCACGTGGAGTTTATTTGGGAATATATTGTGAGGTAGGGATCTAACTTTCTTTCCTATACATATAGTCAGATGGCCCCCCAACATTAAATCATTCTTTGTGCTCTGACTTCAAATTCTGCCTTTTGCACAATCTAATTTCTCACCCACAATTAAATTTCCTTTATTTATATAGTTGCTTGTGCTGACCTTGGGATACTGTGTGAGCTGTCACCTCCTGTTTTGCTAGGTGGTTTCATTGTGCGCCGTCATTCAGCCAGAGCATGATATAAACCAGCTGTGGTCATGGCTCAGATTCCCCCAAACAGGTTTCTGTGGCCACGTACTCTCCTCCTAGCCATCTCTACGCCACCTTCCTAGCAGACCAATAGACTGATATATAAAAGCAAGAGATCAAATGAATCGAGCTAAGAAAAAAACTTATTCCTCAGGGGCTTTTTTGTTTTTGTTTTTTTTTTTTTTTACATTTTTGGCCTTTCTACATAGATGCCAAAGAGATTTCACTTCCTTTCTCTCACATCTCCTCAGTAGTGCCTCTGTAAGACAGGCACTGTGATCCTCAGGGAGGAATTCGGGTCTAAGAGAGGGGAAGGGACTGGCTTGAGATCACACAGCTGTTAGTGGCACTGCCAGAAGCTGACCTTGGTCACAGGCTCAGTGTCCCCAACAGAACCTTTTGCCTAGAGCTGGACAGTGTTGCCAACCCTGCTTTTTAGAAATCTCTTTTAAAAAGAGAGGAGAGGGGGTTTTTTTGGAAGCAAAAAGGGTTTTCTGCTTTTAATCAGATCATTACAAAACATTCCAGTTAGTTGAGGTTTTGCTGAAATTTCAAAATGAGCAGCTGAATGTCAGGACCAGGTGTTTGTAGCTGAGGACATTAGGACTGCCAACTTAAAAATAATATTTGATGACATCTTTAACTTTAAATTTTAACAAAGATTCTGAAAAATCAGGTGCTTACTCAGTAAAATCTGTTCTTCTGTAGAAATGCACATTTTGTGGGAAAGCAGGAGCCACCGTGGGATGTGATTTAAAATCCTGTCTCAAGAATTACCACTTTTTCTGTGCCAAGAGTGACCATGCAGTTCTACAAGCTGATGGATCTAAAGGAACTTACAGGTATCTAATAAAACAGTTTTAAAGCCACGTTTGGGGGATGGAATAAGGACAAGGAGACTTTTTAAAGCTAATTTTATACAAATGATTTCCAAGTAAGAATGTGGTTTGGGAGATGCCCAGCTGGGAACGTAACTTGAAAGTACCTTCCCTAAGTGTCATAGGAAGAAAAGAAGCAGGGTTGGTTTTGTTTTGGGTTTTACTCTCCCTGCATCCTTTCTTTCCTCATAGAAAGCACTGGTTGACATGGTAGCACAAGTAACCTAACGGTGGCCACGAGGCTGGGAACCAGTTCACACTCGCTCTTTTCTGTAAACAGGAAAGGAGCCTGACTTGTTAGTTCTAGGTCCATGCTTTACCCATCTTGTCTCCAAATGAATGTATTTTCCCATCACTCTCACCACCCTCTTAACTATAAATAGCCTCTAAAAATGATAAAGAAACTATGCAGCAAATACAGTTATCAGTCATTAAGTCCTTGAAGAAATTTACACCTTGTTTGTGTTGCCTTTGGCTTTGAAATCTTGCTCCTTGTTTTTCAATAATTCTCTAATGTTAACTTTGATCCAGTAAGGCATATTTCAAGTCCAAAATAAGTATATTTGTTTTATCCAGGAAGAAACGTGACCTTCCTTCTGATGAAAGAAGTCAGTTCAGTTAAGTCATTATACAGTTTAGTCAGAAGAAATCAGTAACCCAGTTTTTGATTGATTCAGGTCATGTTCAGCGAACTCTTTTTTGTACATAGATGCAGTCTAGAATATGTCATATAAAGGTGAAGGAAATAACAGTCAAAAGGTTAGGTTTGACCTTTTTAAAGTTATGAGATGGAATAAAACATAGAATGATGGTCTAATGTTGACGAGCCAGGCAGACACTTCTCACTTCTTTGGGGCATATGAATAGATTCTGATTGAACTGGACATTTTAAATTTCAGTGAAACATATACATTTTTTTCAGGCATAGTATCTGAATAATAGGATTAGTGTTATGAGAGAATTATTTTTATTTTTTTATTTTTTTAATTGAAGTAGTTGATTTACAGTGTTGTGTTAGTTTCAGGTGTACAGCAAAGTGATTCAGTTATACCCATATATATATATTCTTTTCCCTTTATAGGTTATTACAAAATATTGGGTATAGTTCCCTGTGCTATACAGTAGGTCCTTGTTGGTTACCTATTTTACTGATATATATAGTAGTATGTATATGTTAATCCCAAACTCCGAATTTATCCCTTGCAGAGGATTATTTTTAATATGATTTTTGTAAGATCTGTTACATTCCTAAATGATACTTTAAAATTCCACATGGAGGGTAGATTTTTTTACCCCTTTGGGCATATATCCCCAATTTTATCAGTGTGTTCCAGAACTATTTTATTACTTTTATCTTTTAATCACTTACTTTATGCCAGGAATACTTCAAAGTACTTTACAAATGTTATTTCGTTTAATACTCTAATAGCCCAGTAAGGTAGGTACTACTATCCCCATTTTAAAGATGAGGAAACTGAGGCCCGACAGTAATTTGTATCCAGGCCACACATTTGGTAAGAGGCAGAGCTGGGCTTCAGGGCTCCAGAGTCTTTGCTCTTTGACACCATATCCTCTTTAAGCTTAGCAGCCATATATTCTAAAATGTGGGCAAGCCTAACATTCAAAGAAGTTTGTTAAATAATTTAAAATCTGATTTTACACAGGTATTTTCTTGCTTGAGACTAGACAGGAAATGTGTAAATATGTTAATTTTATATTCTTTTTATATTTGATTTGCTGAGAAACTCATGAATTGAAATATTGTTTCACTTTTATTATTTACCTTCCCAAAGAGCTTATTTTATTATGACTTCTCCAAAGACCTAAAACACCCACTAAAAAGACTATTAGCAGAGCTACAAGGTCAAACAAAAAGGAGTCAAGTTCCTGCTATACCTTAAAGTCTGAAAAAATACTGATCATATATTAGTAGAACCAATGAATAGAGACTCATAAAATAATCTTCTTCGTCATAGTTTTATCAAGTATCAGGTGAACTTTTTCATTTTTAAATTGAATTTAAGCATTTGGAGTGGCTGTCACGCACGAGACCCCTTGTTAGGTATAGTGAGAATATAAAGAGAAGCAAGATGTGAACTAAAACTATCACCTCACAGGAGGACCAGAAGGTCAAACCTAGTAGGAGCACGTGGCCTGATGGGAGCAGGAGGGGATTTACATGAAACTGGCTTGGACTTCAGTTGATAATTGTTGAAAATGGGTGATGGGTTGGGGGCATGGGAGTTCATCACATCTCCACTTTTATATATGGTTGAAAAAAAAAATTAAGTACCTGGCAAACAAAAGTGCTGAGAAACCAGAATCTGAAGGGCGAGGAGATTAATATCGATTGGGGGTGGGCGGGTGGGGTGCTGGGAGGACTGCATGGAGGAGGCGGGAACTGATGTACGACAGGAAGAGTTCATACATTCCCCTAGGTGAGGGGGACCCTGCATCATGAGGGTCAGCACCGTAAGGAAGGGAACTGGGGGCTGCGGAGGAAGAAAGGCTGGAGAGAAAACAGGGCCTGAGCAGCTCCTTCAGGTTTACTCACTCCACTTCTTTGCTCTAGCTGCTCTGCTTCTTCCTTCTCTTCTAGGGCACTGATTAGTTCTAAGCTCATGCAGTTCAAATCTAAGATCTGGGGGAGATGCCTGTTGAGTTAGAAAACTACTTTCCCGTCACATAATGCATGCAATTTTGTGCTTATTGTTGAAAGTCAGCAGAACTTTGTGTAGTCAGATGAAAACTTGTGTCTTAGCTGTTGGATCTCTTAAGTATTTTCTTTATACAGTAAAATCTTACTGACCACTGTATATGAACAAGTATTGTTCAAAATATGTAGTCAGCACTCACCCCTGCAGAGAGCACGCTGACCTGTTCAAGGGCACAGGGGACGCTGGCACAGGGTCCATCTACACTTGATGTCTGTCAGTAACTACACAGGCTTGAACAGCAATTTTGTTTTTAACAAATAAATATTTAAGGTTAAGCCCGCATGAAAACAGATTAGTTCCCTTTTAAATTACAGTGCAATAGGCATAATATTTGAAAAGTGTAAATACAATTATTTGACTCTTTGAAATTTCATGTTTTCAGAGTATTGTGCCGACAACATGCTGACCTTCAAAATGGTAAGTCTATAAAATTTAGTGTTGTGGGTTTAAAGAAAGGTAAACCTTCGGTAAGACATGGAATAATCTGATTTACTGGCCTCACTAAGTTAAAATACAAATTTTTGAGTCAAAATGTTACATACTTTTAAAATTGTCAGTCCCTGTGCAGTGTGCAGTATAATGAACTAAACTTTTCTTCTTCGTGAACTAGACCTACCCTCAGAGAAGCCTTTGTCTGGTGTCCTCCATTCTCACTACAGTCAGCTGACCAGACCAAAACATGGTAAGAAGCTTTGACTTTTGTGACTACTTGTCTTCTGAGAAGACTATCAGAATCTTCAGTAGATAAAACTGATAAAGTGCTGTATGTTCCCTGAATGCAATTCTCCTAAGAATGCATGATTAGCCTTTCCGTTCTGAGGAAAATTGGGTCCTGGCTACCTGGGGTTACCTGACCTTTGTGTACTGCCGGAAGAGCAGTCTTGCCAACACAAGATGTGGAATGCTCTCTGTGGACAGGAGTCGGCCCTCTTCGGGAAAGGCTTATTAGTTCCCTGTCATGCCAGCTGCATTTTGTGGTGTAAGCAACGCTCTCTAAACAATAGCGTTACCCTTCAGCCATTCCCCTTGCAACTTATCAAATACTATCAAAAACATTGCTGTCAGTCAGTGTTCACTGACAGGGAAAGATGACAATAATGTATTCGTTTTAAAAAGCAGATTATAACACTGTAACGAATCCTCTCCCCAGAGGAAACCATCGTTGTTTCTTTCGAATTCTTCCAAAAATGTTCTGTGTATAGAAACATACCTACTACTATATTTTGCTTTTTCACTTAGTATATCTTAGAAATTCTTCTCTATCAGTGGGTATAAGTAGATCTTGCCTCATTTTTAAAAGGCTTCATAGTATTCCACTATGTATATTATTCAGTTGTATAGCTGAACCACAGTTGAACTAGTCTCTGCGTGACTGACATGTAAGTTATTTCCAGCTTTTTTCTATCACATTTAATACTGTAGCTAACATTTTTCTCCACTCATCTTTGTGCCTTTATGTAACAATACTATTAGAAAGACTTCCTGTAAGTAGATTGCTGGGTCAAAGAGTATAAACAATGAAACTTTGGGTAACTGTTGGCTAATTATCTTCTAAAGAGGCCGCACCAGCAGTACACACTGACCCAAATCCTTGCAGACATTATATATTATACATCTTAATCTGATCAATGAAAAATTCTGTTTTATTTTGCATATCTTTACTTATGGGTGAAACTGAGTATACTCCCCTATCTTTTGATCAATTATATTGTTTCCCTGTGATCCAATTTATTTTTCTGTTTAATGAACCCTCTCTCCAGAGTTACCCATTTGCCCATTTTTCCACCCAATTGCCTTTTTTGTATTGATTTATAAGGTCCTTTTATATTTTAAAAATTGGCCTTTTGTCATTTTTTTGCAAACATTTAATCTAAGTTTGACATATCTTTTGACTTTGTTATAACCTTTGGCATATAAGAGTTGTACATTTTCTGTAGTCCAGCATCAGTCTTTTCCTTTATGGATTCCAGTATCTACATAATTTATACTTTTCTGCTTACTTTTCAGGAGTGAAAAGTAAAAGTGGGAGGAAAAAACATCTCTCAACAGGCAATCCTGTACAGGTAATCTGAATTAATTTCATTATAGCTTTAAGTTTCTCCATACAATGTCTTTTTTTAACCTTCTGAATTTCAGGTGACACAATGATAGATGATGATGAATATTAAAGAGAAGTTGGATGTGTCTTGGGTATCCAAGCACATAACCTCCAGGAGATGACTGTCCCCTGGCTCCTGTAACACATCCCTGAGTACCAAATCAGTGAGAGGATCTGAGCCCACAGGGTGTTTATGGTCTTAAAACAGGCATAGGTGCAGTGGAACATCCTTACCTAGCCAAGTATTTCCCGGCTGTAGGATCCACATTTGACCTAATTTGTGATTTATAATTTTCTGGATTCCTATTCTGTGTAAAGCATATGAAAATGTTTTGGGGATTTGCAACAGCTCGTGTAAGCTTTAATTAATATGAGCCAGCAACCTCTCACCCTATTTATACAAGAGGTGCTTGTTACACCTGTTAATGTTTTGTTAGACAAAAACAAAACTACATTTGATGTTTACATCTACATATGAACATGGAACATGATTTTCACCATAAGCATATCATCACTGAATTTGGTTTTCACTTTATGCAATACAGTAAGTCCCCTACACACGAACCTTCAAGTTGCGAACTTTCAAAGATGCAAACGTGCATTCACACGTCTAATCACATTCATGTGTCTGGAGTACATTGTCGCACGTCTGCATCCTCTACAAGTGGTTGTGCTTTTGTGTACTCTACAGTACTGTATACAGCAGTACAGTAACTTTATTTCAAGCACAGGACCCGAACGTAGAACAGTACATGAAGACTGCAGCAGCTGTTAAGAATGCAACCCAGTGCTCCCATGTCATCTATGACAGGAAAAGAAGAGCTACTACCCAGACATCAAGGGATCGTTTTGTCAAGAGGGTAAAGAGAACTGAATCCAGCAAGGAACCAGAACCTGTGCCATCACCGTCAGGCGTGAGTGAAATTGCACCTTGCCCTCCATCTCCTATTGCTGACGATCCTTCAGCTCTACCATCTCCCACCTCCTCTCCCTCCTCCAGTCAGTAACTCTTCTTGCCTGTTCATTCGATGCCAGCCCCTGTGTGCCAGTTGTTGTACTGTACTACTGTACCTTTCAAGGTACTGTACTGTAAGATTAAAAATGTTTTGTTTTCTGTTTGTTTTTTATGTATTATTTGTGTGAAGAGTATTATAAACCTATTACAGTACAGTACTTACTATATAGCTGATTGTGTTAGTTGGGTACCTAGGCTAACTTTGTTAGACTTACGAACAAATTGGACTTACAAATGTGCTCTCAGAATGGAACTCATTCATAAGTAGAGGACTCACTGTATTAAATGTCAACAGTAAAAAATTAGTGTAAAGTAATCTTGATCTTTCTCTCCTTTTAGCCACCGGAAAGAATGGAATTGGATAGGAAGGAAAAGGATGGCAGACACACAGGTTTGCTATAAGTTTTGTCTGTTAACGAATATGACTTACAGTACTTAGTACCATTTCAGAGCTGGTATCCCACTTTATTATTTAGAATTTCAGAGTTGGTATCCCACTTTATTATTCTAGACTTGTAGTAATGAATTATAAGAATAGAAATCTTTTATCATAATTATTCACTCCATCATAACCCCAACAGATCAAAATAACTTATAACAGGTTGGGATGGTCCAACTGCTCTTCAGTATTAAGAAAGGATACAGCTCTTGATATAGAAGCCAGAGTTGCCTGAGTTCAGAATCCAATGACATGCCACCCCTCACACTGTGACCCCCCCCCCGCCCCCCCGCCAAGAAGCTTAAGCCAGTAATTGTAACTTTCTCTTAAGGAAACAGACGTTCCATAATAACAGTCAACTGTGACAGAAAAAAATGAGGGAGGCTGTTATCTCAAAGATTTGAAGCTAAATTTTAGAAAATTCTCTTTATTCATATAATTATTCTAAGCAGAGAAGTTTTTATTTTCACTTTTTATAACATTTCATTGTTTCAGCATGAAAAAAATGAGGTATGATGAAATTACAATTAATAGAAAAGATAAAGGTGCTGTACGTATTACCTAATAATGCTCATCCACCATTAGGCAAAGTCTGAAGAAGTGACCATAAAGTGATGTATGATAGCTGTCCTGAGACAGACGATTTCCTTCTGAAATGTTTTTTTTATTCTTAGATGCAATTGTGAAAGTTCCTTTTCTTAAGAAATGTAAAGAAGCGGGTCTTCTTAATGCTTTATTTGAAGAAATAGTAGACAAACTTCATTTGATTCACGAAAGACTCAGGGATGAGACCACTTCAGAATCAGGTATTGAAATAACAAAATTTCTACATATAGAGACTTCTCACAGACCTACATGTTAAACAAAACCAACACCCCCCCCCCCAAAAAAAAGTAAACATTTTCTTTCTGCGCTGTTTCTTTTTTCTTTTCCTTCTTTATCTCATTCTTGAGAGCCTGTTTGGAGGTTCTAGCAGGGGAGTGCAGCTACTTGTATACCCTTGACCGAAGAACGGTCCTCTTCTATTGGGGAAGGTCATCCTCTTCAACCGAGCGCGCAGCTTCGGGAGGGACGCACGTGGAGCGGTGAGGGAGGAAGGGGACACCCGCCTAGCCAGCCAGATCAGCCGCATCAACCCTGGCGATCAGTGGGGTGACACATGTCGCAGCCAGATCGCCTTCACATCCTTTATCTCATTCTTTAATACAATTTATTGTTCCAGATCTCTTGTCTTTTTATAAATCAACAGGAGGTAGGTAATTGACAAAATCATTACTTTAGTAAAAAATACCCTGATTCCCTGAAAGTTTTAATGTCTTTTCCAGAGGTTCATAACTGAGTGACCATCAAGAGAATGGGCAAGTTCAGAACCAGGTTCAGTCACACACCTGCGCTCCCCCCGCTCCCTGCGGCTGAGCACGCTTGCTGCTAAGATCTGAGAATGGCATTCATTATGCTAGTTTTGATTTGACTCTAATTCTGTTCCTTAAACAAGCAAGTGCCTTTTTTGATACTGTAAAGTATAGAAGAAAGAAGTAATTTTAATGTTTTGGTTGATGTTTGGTTTAGTTAAATGTGGCCTTTCAGAAAGAGCTCTTCGGGACGCTGAAGTTCCATTTGTACACGCAGGTATACAGCCACTTAGCCTTCTCATAACCTGTGTTAGGAGCTTAAAAACTTTATTATAAATACAGTCGACACATAACATGAGTTTGTACTGTACGGGTCCACTTATACCTGAGTTTTTTTCAATAAATACTACGCAATAAAATACTATACAATCCGTGGATACAGAACCACAGATACAGAGGAACCACATATTTGGGAGGCTGACTGTGAAGTTAGTTAGTTATGCTTGGATTTGTGACTGCACGGGGGTCAGCACCCCTAACCAACCCCACATTGTTCAAGGGTCGACTGTATAGCTGTCTTAGAAGGAAAAACCTTGACAGTCTGTATTTTGGGTAACAATGTAAAATATATGATTATTTGAAAGGGATTTTTTTCTACAGGACAAAACCAAGAAGTGTAGTTAAGAGCAAACAGACATTTGACATTCTTTTGTTCGTTTACTCTTGTCTCTAGACCAAGCACATCTCGAACTTGAGCATGCCCCTCAGAACCACCAGGGGGGTTTGTTAAAACAGATGGCTGGGCCCCATCCCTGGAGGTTCTGATCCAGTAAAGGTGCTAAGAATCTGGATTTCTAACGAGCTCCCTGGTGAGGCTGCTGCCACTGCAGTCCACAGGGGATGCCTGCTCTGTGTGCTTTTCCTTTTTGAGGGTTATTCTGTGAGGTGTTTCTGCCTATGTAAGTTATTTAAATTAAAACTGAAAATGTTCTTCTTCCTCCAGACTATGAAGAAATTGGGACTTCACTTTTTGACTGCAGATTGTTTGAAGATGCATTTGTAAATATTCAAGCAGGTAAGAGTTATAACTGAGCAGCAAAGTTTATAAACATTTATCATATATATTAAAATAACACTATTCAGGTGATAAAAATCCTATTTTAGAAGAATGTTCACCCTTGCATTAAATGAAAAAGCCCATTAAAAAACAATATGAGCCCTCACACACAGAAGAAAAAATATATATACACAGGGTCACACATGCACACAGAAAAACTGCACATAAATGGAAACAGTAGTTATCTGTAGGTGACTGGATTATAGTAATTTCTTTTGTCTTAGTGCTCATTGTATTTTCCACATTTTATATATACACACAATGCTTTTGTAATCAGAAAAAGAACTCATCTAAAAAAGTGGAAACAAAAAATTAATTGCAAAATGGAAGTATTTGGGCACCATGTTTGGAAATCAGCAGGAACTGGTGAGGCTGTGATAAACCATGCTGCACTGTCTCCCTCTCACTTGGTATGATGTGTATAAATTTCAGTTCTTTCAACATTAATCTTCAAATCTAATGGGAGAGGAAGGGTTGTGATTGATTCTAAAGTTCATCATCAAAAAAAAAAAAAAAGAATAGCCAAGAAACTTTTGAAAAAGAAAACCTAGTGGAAACAGAGAGTTAACCTTTCCATAAAACATCAAACAGTGGTCCTTTCACCACTATTTCAGATGCCTTCAAAACAGGCTAAGTTTCCACATTGATGAGTCTGACCTGACTTCTCCATCAAGGCTGCCCCACACAGCTGGGCAGGCTGTGCACTGCACATCCCAGTGGGAGTGGAGGGCACAGGTTGACACAGAGTTTAAGGCAGATGGCTCCCCCTGAAGTTGTACACAAACAGTGCCCTAAACTCTGTTCTTTTCCAGAGATGTATTTGTCTTTCCAGCAAGTATATTAGGAAAATAGATATTCCCTGTGGTTTTAAAATATTAGTTCATATTCCTGTCTCAGTATACACAAGCCTTTCTCATTTTTGTTTTCATATTACACATTTCTATTTGAATTTTGTATTACATTTATAATCAGCAGAAAAAGTCAACAATAGTGTGTTTTTTTACCAGTCTCTTGAGAATGTCTGCATACGTCTTATGGGAATATCCTTTTTTTTTTTTTAAGAGGCCTTTAAATTTTTTTTCTAAAAAGCTTTATTTTGTAGGTGACTTTCATGTATGTTTATTTTTCTTTCATATAAAAGTAACATGTTTGGAACATGTCACTACCTAGGTTAAGTTAGTTGGGAGTACATACAGTATAGTGTAGTATTTGGGGGGTGTGAGCTCCCGGGGGTGACACTACTTGGAATCGCATGAGAACCAACTTAAAAGACTTAACTTCTCACACCCCAACTGATAAAGACTCTTTTGCTTAATTCATCTTTTTCAGTGTTCCAGAAAGTTAACTGCAGGTATACAGATATTCTTGAGGTGTTTAAAAAATTGCCACTGAGTAATATTATAGTTTATAACGCCTAACTAAAGTAGCTTCTAAGTTTCCACAATGAAAGCATTCCTATTTCTAAATAAAACCGAAAGCTTTTATGTAACATTAAAAATTGGATGCATTTCTCTGAAAGATTTGCCCTTAACTCTTGATAGTCTAATGGCATCCTGTCAACATGGATATTGTGTAGCATGAAGGTTATTTAGTTGCTGCTTTCAAATCCTCAAAAGTATACAGAAGTGCCTTTTCTGCTATAAATGTATACAAAATTTTAAAGATTTACAGACCAGCTTTATGTGTGATAAATACTAGAATTGTATCCTGAACTAGAAGAGGAATCAAAAGCATAAAAGCATCAATTCCTGCTCACAAGACCCTAGATCCTTTTCATTTGGGGCACCGCATTGTGTACTATGCACTTTCAGAAGAGGCTAGAAATAGTGCATTGTGTATAAAACTACTGAATAACCTGAAATAATTTTCTTATTATAGCAATAGAGAACAAAATTCATCTATCTGAACAAAGGCAGCAGCAGCTGAAGGACGAGATTGAGCTACTTCAGGGCTTAAAACAAACCTTGTGCTCTGAGCTTCAGTCAAGTTCTACTTCAGATTCTTCTCCGTCTTCTTAAGAATGACCGTTTCGTAAGCCAGGAATCAAGCACAGTTGCAAACAGGCTGAAAGCTGGAGACGGGCCTGTGAAAGCCACACATCTTTAGCACTAGGGCCCTCGAGTCTCTCTGGCCCTCAAACTCTGATCCTTACCAGCCCTTAACTGTTCTTGCTGATTTGGCATCTTATTCCTTTTTATTGCCTCCTCTTCCTCATCATCATCTCACTTCTACCCCTCCCCCCCCAGTAAAATATTTCTGATTCTACTTGAGTAAATTGGGCCATGCCTCCCATCACTCTAAAAATCCTTTGGTGGATTTTTAGATTTTTAGTTCCCCCCTCCCCCACCCCCACTACAGTGAGCTAAGTGGATTCCAGGTGCTCCTGCCCCCAGGGCCTTTGCACATCCTGCTGTGAAGTCTTCACTGCTCCTCCTGCTGATGTCCTCATACCTGTTCCATCTGAGAGTACTTTCTCTTCGTACTTTCTCTTCATATCCCTTTCTCGGTGTAAGCCACTCTATCATACATCAAACCACTGGAGTATAAGCAGTCTGAGGGCAGAAACTCACTATTCCTGTGTTTTCCTCCCTATCGCATTCCCAGCAGCTAGCATGCTCAAAAAATGTTGAAAAAATGCATAAACTGTTTTTATCTTTTGAGACTAGTTCCAGCCCTTTAATGTTTCTTTGATATAATAAATCTGAACGTTGTACCTGTACCCAACATACCTGTGTGTTTTTAAAATTTCTCTTCAGCCACAGCACATGGGCATAACATCATCTTCAAAACAAACATTTAAAACTGGATGGTCTCTCTGAAGGTTTTTCTCAACCTAACAATACACAATTAAGATTTGTATGCCCTACTACCACGTCTGACCTCTGAAAGCTCCACATTTCTGCGTTTCTACCACACTACTTTGATCCACAGTAGTGCTACATACTTCACCATGAGTTTGATCTGAGTCTCCAACATGGTATCTGGCACATAATATGCTCAATATCTGCTGAAGAATATGATATAAACGGAAGAACATGTCCATTCCTGTTGTAATGGCAACCCCAGCCCAAGTCATTAATAACTGAGGGGCAAAATCTCAGTGGTTTTCAAATTTGGCTACACATCAGGATCACCTGAGGCACTTAAAAAACTACGGAAGCCAAAAAAAAGATTTTGGAAGATGGCAGAGGAGACAGACTCTGAGCTCACCTCATCTGACAGGCACACCAAAATTACAACTATTTATAGAACTATGGATCAAAAAGACCGAAGCAAACAGAAAAGATCTTCTACAACTAAAGATACCAAGAAAACCACAACCAGACAGGGGGTGGGGTGGGGTGCAGAAACACAATACAGTCGAGACCCACACCACTGGGTGGGCGACCCACAAATGGGAGAATAATCACAACTGCAGAGGTTCTTCCCAGCAAACAATGGGTCTGAGCCCCACATCTGGATCCCCAAACCCAAGGGTCTTGTGCCAGGAAGACAAGCCCTATTAACATTTGGCTTTGAAGGCCAGTGGAGCTTACCTTTGGGAGTCCCAGAGGGCAGGGGGAAATAGAGACTCCATTCTTAAAAGGTGCACCCAAAAACTCATGCTCCAGGACCCAGGGCAGAAGAAGTAATTTGAAAGGAGCCTGGGACAGACCTACCTACTGATCGTGGCGAGTCTCCCAGAGAAGGAGGAGGCAACTGGAGCTCACCCTGGGGACAAAGACACTGGCAGCAGCCATTTCTGGGAGCACATTCCACCATGGAGACACTGGTGCCTGCAAGCGCCATTCTGGAATCCTCCCTCTAGCTTATTAGTCTCAGGATCCAGCTGTGCCCCTGCTCACTAGCCTATAGGTACCAGTACCAGGATACTTCAGGCAGAACAACTGGGGTGGAGCATACACGCCCCCTTAAGACCCCCCTGAGCCCACAGCCGTCCCAGGACACAGCCCTGCCCACCAGAGGGCCCAGGACCCAACTCCACATACCAGTGCACAGGCAACAGACCCAGACACCCTGGGATCCAGCTCTGTGCACCAGTGGGCAGGCATCAGCCCTAGAATCCCCTGGGCCCCAGCCCCACCCACCAGCAGGCCAGCACCAGTCGTGGGACCACCTGAGCCCAAGCCCCGCCCACCAGGAGGTAAACTCAAGTTTCAAGACACCCCAGGCCCTGCAGCCAGCTGTGTCAGGAAATGACCCCACCTGCCAGCTGTCTGACACCAGCTCTGGAACCCCTGGGCCCTGCAGTGAGACCCCAGGACCTGGCTTCACCCACCAGTGGGTGGGAACCAGCCCCAGATCTCATGGACCTGACTCCTGGCTCCAGTGAGCCAGCACAAGCCCCAGGGCCAGCCTCCCGGGGTTCCACAGCTGGCCACCTCATGATCCACGCTGCCAACCAGTGACTGGCTCCTCCATACAAGGCAGGGCCTGGCAACCAATCAGACCAGAGGCCAGCCACACCCACCAGGCTGCCCACAGTAGTCAGCCCACCACAGCAGAAGGACCCACACAGCCCACATGGAGGGTGCCCCTATAGCATATAGCTCCGGTGACAAGAGGGGAGTGCATTGCTGGGACACATAAGACATCCCCTACAAAGGGCCACTTTTCCAAAGTCAGGAATCATAACCAACCTACCTGATACCCAGAAATAAATACAGTAAGTTAGGCAAAATGAAGGGACAGAGGAATATGTTCCAAATGAAAGAACAAGATAAAACCCCAGAAGAAGAAATAAGTGAAGTGGAGACACAGTTCAAGGTAATGATCATAAACTTGATCAAAGAATTCAGAATAAAAATGAATAAACAGAACAAGAAGTTAGAAGTTTTTAAAGAAGAGTTAGAAAACATAACAACCAAACAGATGAAGAATACAATAACCAAAATGAAAAATACACGAGAAGGAATCAAAAGTAGACTAAGTGACACAGATGAACAGATCAGTGAGCTGGAAGACAGAGTAGTGGAAATCACTGATGCTGAACAGAAAAAAGAATAGAAAGAAATAAGGACAGTTTAAGAGACCTGAGACAACAAGCATACTAACATTCACATTACAGGGATCCCAGAAAGAGAAGAGAGAGAGAGAAAGGGCCTGAGAACATATTTGAAGACACAGTAGCTAAAGACTTCCCTAACCTGGAAAAGGAAACAGTCACCCAAATCCAGGAAGCACAGAGTCCCAAACAGGATCAACCCAAAGAGGACCACACCCAGACATATTATAATTAAAATGGCAAAAATTAAAGATAAAGAGAGAATATTAAAAGCAACAAGGGAAAAGCAACAAGTTATCAATACTTATAAGGAAACTCCATTAAGGATATCAGCTGACTTTTCAGCAGAAACTCTACAGACCAGAAGGGAGTGGCACAATATATTTAAAGTGATGACAGGGAAAAACCTACAACCAAGAATACTTTACTTGACAAGGCTCTCGTTCAGATCTGATGGAGATCAAAAGTTTTACAGACAAGCGAAAGCTAAAAAAGTTCAGTGCCACCACCAAACCAGCTTTACAAGAAATGTTAAAGGAAATTTTTTAGTGAAAAAGAAAAGGCCACAACTAGAAACATGGAAATTATGAAAAGAAAAAGCTCATTGGTGAAGGCAAACATACAGTAAAGATAGGAAATCAGCCATG
This sequence comes from Grampus griseus, assembly GCF_964374135.1. Classification (NCBI taxonomy): domain Eukaryota; kingdom Metazoa; phylum Chordata; class Mammalia; order Artiodactyla; family Delphinidae; genus Grampus; species Grampus griseus. The sequence goes on from NC_139012.1 coordinate 62,146,397, forward strand.
AACAAAGCTAGCAGGAAGGTTAAAAGACAAAGTAGTAAAATTGTCTATATCCACAATAAGCAGTTAAGGGATACAAAAAATAAATAGATTTAAAATATGATGCCAAAAACAGTAATCATGAGGGGAAGAGAGTACAAATGTAGGGCTGTTAAAATGCATTTGAAATTAAGAGATCAGCAACTTAAAATAATCACATATATATATACAGATTGCTATATAAAAACCTCATGGTAACTGCAAACCAAAAATGTATAATAGATACACAGACAAAAAAGAGAAAGGAATTCAAACATAACACTAAAGATAGTCGTCAAATCACAAGGAAAAAGAACAAAGAAGAAGAAAAGAACAAAAAAGAACTATAAAAACAACCCCAAAACAATTAACAAATGGCAGGAACTACATACATATCAATAATTACTTTAAATGTAAATGGATTAAATGCTCCAATCAAAAGACATATAGACTGGCTGAATGGACACAAAAACAAGACCTGTACACATGCTTCCTACAAGAGACTCACTTCAGATCTAAAGACACATGCAGACTGAAAATGAAGGGATGGAAAAGGGCATTCCATGCAAATAGAAATTAAAAGAAAGCGGGGGTAGCAATATTGTACCAGACAAAATAGACTTTGAGGTGGGAGAGGGAGGATGGACGGGAGGCTCAAGAGGGAGGGGATATGGGGACATGTGTACGCATATGGCTGATTCGCTTTGTTGTGCAACAGAAACTAACACAGTATTGTGAAGCAATTATACTCCAATAAAGAACTATTAAAAAAAGACTGTAAAGAAGGACATTACATAATGATCAAGGGATCAATCCAAGAAGATGTAACAATTGTAAATATATATGCACTCAACATAGGACCACCTAAATACATAAAGCAAATATTATCAGACATAAAGGGAGAAACTGACAGTAACACAATAATAGTAGGGGACTTTAACACCTCAATTACATCAATGGACAGATCGTCCAGACGGAAAATCAATAAGGAAAACACTGGCCTTAAATGACACATTAACCATTGACAAAACAGGAAGACAACCTACTTAATGGTAGAAAATATATGCAAATGATACGACTGATAAAGGGTTAATATCCAAAATATATAAACAGCTCATACAACTCAACATCAAAAATACAAACGAAATTAAAAAATGGGCAGAAGACCCGAATGGACATTTCTCCAAAGAGGACATACAAATAGATGGCCAAGAGGCACACACAAAGATGCTCAACGCTGCTAACACTAGGGAAATGCAAATCAAAACTACAATGAGATATCACCTTACACCTGTCAGAATGGCCATCATAAAAAGACCACAAATAGGGGAGCTTCCTGGTAGTCTAGTGATTAGGATTCACTGCCGTCACTGCTGTGGCCCGGATTCAATCCCTGGTTGGGGAACTGAGATCCCACAACTTGCACAAAGTGGCAAAATAAATAAATAAAAAGACCATAAATACCACCAAATGTTGGCAAAGATGTGGAGAAAAGGGAACCCTTGTACCCTAATGGTAGGAATGGAAATTGGTGCAGTCACTGTGGAAAACAGTATGGAGGTTCCTCAAAAAACTAAAAATAGAACTATCATATGATCCAGCAATCCCACTCCTGGGTATATCTCCAAAGAAAATGAAAACACTAATTCGAAAAGATATGTGCAACCCAATGTTCACAGCAGCATTATTTACAATAACCATGATATGGAAGCAACCATGTGTCCATCAACAGATGAATGGATAAAGATGATGTGTGTGTGTGTGTGTGTGTGTGTGTGTACTAGTCAGTCATCAAAAAGAATGAAATTCTGACATTTGCAGCAACATGGATGTACCTGGACAGTATTATACTTAGTGAAATAAGTCAGAGAAAGACAAATACTGTATGTTATCACTTATATATGGAACTTAAAAATAAAACCAAAAAAAATAAAACCAAAAATTTAAAAATAAAAATGGAATTTAAAAATAAAAATATTGAGTATAACAAAAAAGAAACAGGCTCACAGATACAGAGAACTAGTGGTTACAAGCGGGGTATGGGAAGGGGGGAGGGGCAAGGTGGGGGTAGGGAATTAAGAGGTAAACTAGTATGTATAAAATAAATAAACTATAAGGATATACTGTATTGCACAGGGAATACAGCCAATATTTTATAATAACTATAAATGGAGTATAATCTATAAAAATTTTGAATCACTATGTTGTATATCTAAAACTAAGATAATATTGTAAATCGACTATACCTCAATTAAAAAAAAAAAAAAACCAAGACTCCATCCCAGACCCACTGAATAAAGATTTCCCCTGGTCTAGATGATGCTGTAACTTCAGCTTCCCTCCCTGATGATACATCCTATAGCAAAGCTTATCTGAGTAACAGTTCTGATGTCATGATGTTTATTTCTTAAAAAAACCCTCTGTCCACCACTTTACTTTCAAATTTCACCATTCATGGTGGTAACTCAGCACAAGGGAGCAACATGTATTTGTCATCAAGTGGCAAATATCGGGCAAATTAAAACAGACCTGGATTTTTACTTTAGCTGTGTCACTGCTGAAACAATTATTTAATATGAGACTAATTCTGCCTACTTTACGGTACAAAATATGGGCACTAAAAAAGAAAATGCGTGTGAAGCACAGGGCATTAAAATGCCTGGCATTGTGGGAAATAAATGTTCTCATCCACACCACACGCACAAACACATGCCCTCCCCTTGCCAACATTTCCACCTGAGGGGCCCTGGTTTATTTTCCCATTCTAACCAAACAAACTTGCTTATGGTAAAGTTCTGGAAGGCTCATTATTCCGAACCACCTCTAAGCCCTTGCTTGGGCCACTGACCGTTGTTTTGGAAATGAGCTAAAAGGACATTTGTGTTGCCCCCTATGCTGCACAAACATGACCTTCAGAACAATTGCTTCTCATGCTAACCCTACTGGGTTTCCTCTCAATGACTTACGAAAAGCTGTTTATAAATGTTATTATGTTGTTAATTCCTAAACCTCTCTCCCAATAATTTTTACATTCCTTGACGATAGGGACCATGTCTCTCCCTTCATTTGTAAGTCCCCAAAAGGATCCAGATACGTTTTTCTACTGCGACAGTTCAATTGTAGTATCTTTCAGCAGGAACAAAACCAAAGCATATCTTCTGGGGTGGGAAGGATAATTGAGAAACAGCATGTTCATGGTGGTACCTGTTTTTAGTCTGATACCCAAGAATCACAGTACTGGTTTTTTTTTTAAACTGTGGCAAAATACACATTACCATGTTAACCATGCTAAAGTGTACAGTTCAGTGGCGTTAAGTCCATTCACATTGTTGTGTATCGTCCACGCATAGAACTCTTTCCATCTTGCAAAACTGAAACTCTGTACCTATTAAACAATAACCCCTTATACCCTTTCTCCCAGCCCCTGCCAACCACCATTCTACTTCCTATGAATCTGACTACTCCAGGGACCTCATGTAAATGGAATCATACAGTACTTGTCCTTTTGGGACTGGCTTATTTCACTTAGCATAATGTCCTCAAGGTTCATCCAAGCTGCAGCATGTGTCAGAATTTCCTTCCCTTTTAAGGCTGCCAGATTATTGATTTTTGAGAGGGAAAAAATAACTCTACATGCCTATTTTAACAGATTGCTTTATTTATTAATATGTCACTCTAAACATTACATATATACAACCTATATAACTAGCGTATCAAACCTTGTTCCAGTAGGAAGTTCAAGAGTACATTTTAGGGCTATGTGAAGAAATACCAATACTTTGGCTTTCACTATTATATCAGATGAAAAAAACAATTCAAAGAATAGTTTTCATCTCCTGCTATGATTAACAACAAAACCAAGTAGAAAAATAAGAGAGCCTATTTTTAAAAAAAAACCAACACAAGATACTCAAGTACTTTCTGAGAGACTTTTTTCTGTTCTCTTCACTGAAAATATAGTCATACAAATTACTCAGTAATCTAATATGAGAAGTGGTTCTTCACCTATTGGGAACTCAGTAAATATTTGTTTAGTGAATGAACTATCTATGGAAATGGATCTATGTTAATTTGTGCTTTTTTAAAGTTTTTTTTCAAGTAAGAGCAATAGTAAACTTACTGAAGTTCTTGTTTTGTCCAGATCATAAGCCTATAGACAGTGACTGTTAGAAACACTACCCATCATAGCTAATAATCAAATTAATGTACATTTATCAACCTAGTAAGAAAATTCTATTATGTTGCAGAGCTAATTCTAACCTAATAACTCATTGGGCTTCAATCACTTGCAACATGGTAAAGAAAAGGGGGCTGAGACTTCCGGGTTTATTTCATCTATCAATGAATTTCCATCTTTGGGCCCTCACCCCTCCAATATACACTTAGAAACATTGCTAAAAACAGTAGCTGCAGCATCTCTTCACCCTCTTTTTAATTGGGGTCTGAAAATGGATTCGGTCTCTAAATTCAGAGGGAGGACCTTCCAAACATGACACAGTTCACTAAAGGAGCCCCCACAAATGGAAATGAGTCCGTGGGCCAGAGAGCAGAACAAAGCTTTGTCCTTGAAGCAAGCTCAACGGGCACACGTGATAAAACTCAGAGTTGAACACTCTTACTTCCCAAAGTCACATTTCATAGCCAGACCAAAAAAACACCCTCATAATTTAGATCCTTTTTCAAAGTTACCTAACACAATTAAAAGGAAAGGAAAATCAAACGTGCAAGCTGGTGACATTTCAAATAAGCAAAATGTGTGACAGCATTTGGCATAGATAAAAATCGATTAAAAACAAATTCTATTAAGTCCTGTAAGAAACTTGGTTTTAAGAACCACTTATTTGAGTCGGACGTAGCAGATCTGATGATTCAGCAACCACAATTCAGGAAGGCAAGAGTACATTGAATATATCACTATTTTCCTCTTATATGATTAGCATTTATAGGAGAAAAGGTGGAGGGATTTAAATTTGGGTTCTCAAATTTAACCTTAAGAAAACGCTGTTAGTAGTGGAGACTCTGAGTTATAAAATATCCACTTTCACCCAAATGAAGTTTCTTTCATTATCAAGTTTTCACAGATAGTTCTACATTACGACTCTTTACGTACTTAAGTCTTAAGAGAAACCCCGACTAACCTAGAAATTCATCTTCACATAATCATTTCAATAGGCTTATGTTAAACTGAATATTATTTTGAAGTTAAAAAAGTCATCAATAATGCAAATACACAAACAAAAGCCTCAGACAATCTTAACTATTCCTTCACAGTGAAGCTACTGAACTAGCAACTAATGCAGCCCTTCAACAAGCCCCCAAGTCAGCATCTGTCATTCCCAGTGGGGCCTCTACACCTCTCACAGTTGGCACCCTATCCCAACCCCTGGCGTCAAAAGGGTTGTCGATATGCAAGCCAGGAGACTTGCCGCAAAGCCCCCTTTCCAACTTCAGGAGTTCCTCTAATCAAAACCAAACCAAACAAAAATCAACCAACCAGCTAGACTTTCACCCTTGTACAATGTCCCAGCCAAACGTTAAGGTCACATTTAAAATATACACATCTGGAAATAAGGGTTGTTTAAAATGGGTTCAGGAAAAGCCGTACACCCTTCCTGTATCCTTACACAGAGAAGTGTATCTCCATGTGAGCAAATCAACCTGATGGGCTCTTTTACCTGCAGAATTACATCACCCATAGAGCACAAACGACACACCATCACCAGCAGCCCCAGAGCACTCACACAAAACCCAGCAGTCTTGGGCTTCAGTTCTTAAAGGCTCCACATTTACTGGCTTTAGCAATGAATTCCTTTAGCAGAGGGCCATCCATTTGCCAAAATGCTGCAGTCTGTGTAACTTCTGTCAAATGATTGATGCAAAACTTAAAGCAGAATTCTTCTAAATCCTGGACACACACAACAAAAATAAAAACAAGAAGAGGCCTTTTTTAATTAACTTTGAATTACTTCTCTCCAGCTCCCTCACCCTCCCCCAGAAGAGATTTGAGGCCAGAAACCTCAAACTAGGCAAACAAGTGACCACAGGTACATGTCAGAAAAATACAAACTATTTACTCACCACACAGTAAAAGCAATGGTTCCCCTACTCAAGTCTGACTCTTCAAAACACACACACACAAACACACACACACACACACAGTGGGGGGTGATTTCCTCATGGTTATCACATAGTCTAGTCACTCAAAGACATGGTTTTAAAAAAGCTGAAACAACTTTTGTCCATATCATGTTTTACCACATTCAAGAAGTCAGAGAAAAGAATTAAGATGTGGGTCATTTGGTCCAAGGAAGCGAAGACTTTAAGAAACAGAAAAGTGATGAAGAGAAATGGTCAACCTAAAGTGACACATTAAAAATAAAACTTCCAAAGACCTTAAATTCACTTTCATGCTCTCCTATATAAAAATGCCTTCATTTTTAAAGCCACAAAGAATAATATACTACAACTTCCACCATGCTAATTTCTCGGATAGTCAATCCACAAAAGAATAGTCACAGAGACTTGACTTTTCAGTTAGACAAATGGAAGTTACCAACTACCAACATTCAGAGGGAGAGTAACATACACAAGTGGCAAACCAGAACAATTTAAAAATCTATTTCTGGGCTTCCCTAGTGGCGCAGTGGTTAAGAATCCGCCTGTCAATGCAGGGGACACGGGTTCAAGCCCTGGTCCGGGAAGATCCCACATGCTGCGCAGCAACTAAGCCCATGCACCACAATTACTGAGCCCGTGTGCCTAGAGGCCACGAGCCACAACTACTGAGCCCGTGTGCCACAACTACTGAGCCCGTGTGCCACAACTACTGAAGCCTGCGCGCCTAGAGCCCGTGCTCCGCAATAAGAGAAGCCATCACAATGAGAAGCCCGCGCACCACAACGAAGAGTAGCCCCTGCTTGCTGCAACTAGAGAAAGCCCGCGCACACAGCGAAGACCCAACACAGCCAAAAATAAATAAATAAATATTTTAAAAAAGATCTATTTCTACCTATGCTAAGACATGCTTTCATCTCCAGCAAAACTCCACTATATTGTTGTTTGTCCCTTCAAGCATTGGAACAGGGGCTTCCCTGGTGGCGCAGTGGTTAAGAATCTGCCTGCCAATGCAGGGGACACAGGTTTGAGCCCTGGTCTGGGAAGATCCCACATGCCGCGGAGCAACTAAGCCCGTGCGCCACAACTACTGAGCCTGCACTCGAGAGCCCGCAAGCCACAACTACTGAAGCCCGCGTGCCTAGAGCCCGTGCTCCACAACAGGAGAAACCACCGCAATGAGAAGCCCGTGCACTGCGATGAAGAGTAGCCCCCTCTCACTGCAACTAGAGAAAGCCCGTGCGCAGCAACGAAGACGCAACACAGCCAAAAATAAAATAAATTAAAAAAAAAAAGTGGAACATATTTACTAAATCAATTAGGTACCTGGAATGTACACAAAGATGAAGTCTAAGAGCTCAGTTTCTGTAACGTGGCCAACAATACTGAAGGTCAGTACTCAGGGTTCTGTCAAACTAGGATCTCAACAACTGTTAAACTGTAGGGTCTTGGCTTCGTGTTTCCCAGCCACCACCAAATGAGAATTTTAGGCAGGGTGGGGAAGGGCCGCATCCGCATACAGAAACACCCCTTTCAGACCCCTGCAAACGAATACTTCCCTATTCTAAGAGTCTCTCGTCCCTCCCCTCCAGGCAGATAACCAGTAAGAGATAAACCACATTTAATGTCTCTCAGCCAGCTACTGTCAGAGTTTTATTCTCCAGATAATTGAAAATGCATTTAACATGTTAGCACAATACCTGAATCCATGTTTTTTAATAAGAGATTCCCAGTGGGGTGGACAGCTGAATGCTCGGGTGTATTACAATAAACTAAAATGTTAAACAATAGAAAACATTTTCTCTCTCACATTATTATTAAAGAAAAAGGACTACTCCTGGTATCATAACCCAATGGTTAATAAATAGCTCTAGGGACTAAATGATACCCCACGGAAAGATGAAAGTCATATTTTAATCTTGTTTATCAAAAATAGAAAACTAGTTTATCTACATATCACTTAGGAAGAAGGAGCCAGTCATAGCACAAAAGGTTCTTCAAACCATGTAATGTATCAGATAAGGATCTTAAAATACTAAGTTTTAATTATATAATTTCAAATTCAAAGGAGAAAGAGAGGACACTAAATTCTGACACTGCAAAACCTTACCACTTCTATATCTGTTTATTTGGAATTAAAGACCTTGGTAGTATAATGAAAAAGTGAGTTTATTCAGTTTACCTACTGTATAGATTACCTTGAGTATAAACTTTAAGAACTTTTTTATATGGTACAGGTATACAAATGGTGCTTCTAATTACAAATCAGTTCATATACCTATGAAAATAGTCTTATCAAACTGCCTTCCCTTCCCCTCCAATTAGTTTGGAAAGATTTCTCAGTACAGTTGATACTTGAAAACCACAGGGGTTAATCCAAGTACAATTAATAGTTGGCCCTCCACAATCGCAGGTTCAACCAACCGTGGATCATGTAGTACTGTAGTGTTTACTACTGAAAAATACCCACATGTAAGTGGATCTGTGCAATTCAAACCTGTGTGGATCAAGGGTCAACTGTATTCAACAAATGTTTAACAGTTTCAAGAATACTGAAAATAATCTAAATCTGGGTTGTTTAAATAACTAATTACACGTTGGATAAGGCAGAACTTGGGAAAAGGAAGCATTGAACACACTTGAAGAGAGAAACTGGAATTTGCACGTTCATTTGCCTGAACCAGAGAGTGGCACAGCCAAGCACATTCACTTCGCAACCTGAGCCAGTGTGCTATTGATGTTGACGTGTGGATTAGATAAACACCCTTCTGATAATTCTTAAATACTATAAAAACCTACATGATCTGTTCACCTCACGCTGCAAACGATCAGATCTTCAATTACCCAGAAGAAAATGCAACTCTTACCCAACTAATAAGTCAACTATAACAGGACTGCTGGGCTTAAAAAAAAAAATTTTCTAAGAAGGATGAGAAGGACCACTTGACCAGTAGATGAAAAAAGTTCCTAAGAGTCTTCTCAAGGCCATGGAATAAGAAAGTGGGGAAGGGTGTAAAATCAAGGAGTCTAATATGGTATTCTTGGTGTTTTAGAAACCAAAGTCCATGTTTATGACATTCTGTGGTGAAATTATTGTAAGTGGTTCTGGGGCAAATCAGATATCAGATTTGTTATAATTAATAAGGAAGATCAAAATAAAATATTGCTATTCTAAATTTACAAATTTGCTCCAAATCTTTAAGCATTTAAATTAAATTATTCCAATAACTCTACACACTCTGAAAATAAGTTGTTTTTCCTTTCCACAGATTTTCTTTAGAAACAAAACACAGAGAACTGATGGTCTTAATATCCACATTTTAAAAATGCTAATGCAGCCTTCAACGGAGTTCTTATCCAGCCTTAAAATCTAAAATACATGAGAGTGCTAAGACTTCCTGTGGGAGGACACTTGGCCAGGGTGAGACCTCTGTGTCACAGGCCACCCTTGAGACACATTTGAGACGGCAGATACCGAGAACCACACCTAACTGTCCAAACGTGTTGTTAAAATAATTAGATAACAAAACCCAAACACTATAGTCTCTAATTCACTTGATAGTATAGTTGACCCTTGAACAACGCAGGTTTGAATTGCGCGGGTCCACTTACCCAGGATATTTTTCAATACTACATACTACAGCCCTACAGGATCTAAGTTTGGTTGAATCCGCAGATGCGGATGAACCAGGGATATGGAGGGCTGACTGTAAGTTATACGCGATTAATCCCTGCATTGTTCAAGGGTCAACTGCATATCAAGCACAAAATATTCCACATCAAAGTAGGTTTTGATTTTGTTTTTTAGAATGTATTTAAGTGTCTCACTGTACTGGAAAAAAATTTTAAAGGTGTCTTCTCTCACTACCCAAAAAGTATTTTACAGTCTACTGATCACAAAAAACTTTTAATTTAACCCCTTGAAAAAAGAAATAAATGCTGACCATCTGGCTTTAGCGTGAAGCTTTCCAATACTCATATCCCAAATCAATTTTGGAATTAGATTCCTGGCTCATATTTATTGCTTCTCCCACCAAAAGCAAAATTTTAAGACATAGCTGCTCAGAAAGTAGGATTTTCTGGAAAGTTCTCTATTCTGGTTAAACAGAAAAAAATCCCCAACTGTTTCTTCTAATGTTCAAATAGACACAGAAAACAAAAATCTCCTGAAAAGAAACAGTATAAATAGAAGCATTTCAAAATATTAAAAAAAAAAAAAAGTTTATAATGTGATCAGAAATATCACGAGACAATGTTTTATATGCATTTTCTCCCTTGATGTCGATACTTATTCAGGTTTGTACTAGAGGAATATTTAAGTGCTCCTTCTCCAAGTCCTTCTTTACTTTATAAAGACATGCAGAAAGTTTGACAATGCATTCATTAATGCAAGGGTTCCACAACAATTAGCTTACTTTTTAAAATCTCCACAACTACTGAGTCAATACATTTTCGCTCTTTTTATGTATGTCCATTTGCTTCAAAATTCTCTTGTTAAAAGGAGGCATGGGGCTTCCCTGGTGGCCCAGTGGTTGAGAGTCCGCCTGCCGATGCAGGGGACGCAGGTTCGTGCCCCGGTCTGGGAAGACCCCACATGCCGCAGAGCAGCTGGGCCCGTAAGCCATGGCCGCTGAGCCTGTGCGTCCAGAGCCTGTGCTCCGCAACGGGAGAGGCCACAACAGTGAGAGGCCCGCGTACCACCAAAAAAAAAAAAAAAAAAAAAAAGGAGGCATGGAGGAACCACAGTAATTTTTATAGCAAAGAGAAGAAGCATGAGAGGCAGGTAGTAGTCTCCATCCTCCCAGCATTTCAACCAACAGAGTGAAGGGAAAGTCAAGTAGGGTCCCCAAGTTCAATGTCTGAAAACAACGGATTTTGCAGCTAATTTCCAATCTGTCTTAGGAGCAGCTTCCCATCAACTAATAGATATAGTAAGTGGGTTTTATTTTTATATTCTAGAGACTTCATTTATTTACTTTCTACATTCTACAGTATTAAGGAAATAAAACGTAAAGCTACATTAGTCGATTACATAACTCCCAACACAATCAAAACCAAACAACCTAGAAAGAAGGCTTTTTGCCTTCTATTTTCTAATTTTTCTACAGTGAATGTATAATATTTGTGGGGTTGTGAGTTGTGGTTTGTTTTTTTAAAAAAGCAGAACTTCATGGTGAGGTGTTTCAAATATTACACATTCATTCGTTCATTTAACTCAACATACATTTCTGAGTGCCAACTATATGCCTGCACTGTGACAGACTTTGTGGAAGCACATGTGTTTGTGGTCTCAAACAAGGGACAGCTTTTAATGTATCTATACTTGATATCAGAAAAGTGAAAACTACTGAAGGAAATGATCAACCGGCCTGGGTAGAAGTGGAATAAGGCATTTTCTATAAATGTTCTGGGGTAGAAAAGCTGAAAGTGCAGAAGAAATTTCCAGCAACTCAAGCCGAGATATCTGCCTCTGCCCACGTGGTTCTGACTGGTTTTGGTCAGCAAGATGCTAATCCCAAGAATATGGAACTCATCAGCACTGAGGAGGAGTATGGTGAGACACAGAGGATTCTCAAGTCAATCACCAAATGGACAGAAAAGCCATGGACCAATTTAAAATTACATCATTGGGCAGAAATAAAATCTAAAGAAACAGCATTTCTAATAAAAATGTTCACGATGACAAAGAAAGGGTAGGAAAAAAACTATATTTCCATTTCCCATGAGAAATGATTGACTTTGATCATCATTCCATCTGTTGAAAAGGTCACAGAGAAAATCAGCTATATCTGACCTTACCAAATATTTATAATCATAACATAATCTGAAATAAAGATAGGGTACATTTTGAAAACGCAAGACACAATGGTCCATTTCGATCCCCAAATGTGACAAAGATGAAGTCTATCCACCACATCTCCAAAGCCACAGCTGCAGATCTTTGCAGGTGTCTGGTAAATTCCCTGATACCAGGTAATCTGCCTCATCATATGATGACAAAATACCTATAAGAAAGACTAATTGTTCCATTTAGGGTGCACACCTTAGCTAGACATCTGTAACTCCAAAACTCTTGCTCTTTGACTTTTATTCTTCATGAATATGTAGAACCAACCATACCAGCCTTGAGTTCACTAATTATCCTTCATGTATCCTTCACGTGGTACAATCTTCATTCAGTTCAACAAACATTTATCATGTGCCAGGCACAAGGCACACAGATGAATAAGATACAGTTCCTGCTCAGAGGGAGCTTACAATCTGATGATATCGTGGCTCTTAACTTAAAGAAAATGTACATAAATGTCCGAAACACAAGACTCCCAAAAGCTCATTCATTCAGAGACTCTCTAGAGATCCATCAATCAATCCAATATAAAAAGCAAACAAACAAAAAGGAGTCCAGAGCAAGCTCTTCACCCATGAATAACTGTGAGTGATAATTAGACGATGACAGAATTTTCAGAGCACACACAGCTAGCTATAAATCACAGGGCAGCCTTGGTTTACGACAGGGGAGAGCTGGGGAGACAGCAAAGTGGATCTTGAGAAAAATATATTAAGCTGACCTGGAGAAACACTTGAAACTAAAATATGCTGTTTGTTAGTCCCACTAGGTATGGCACTTTATATTCCAACCTGCAGTATAGCTGCTGGGACTTCAGTTAGCTTCCTAGCTTAGGTAAAAATATAAGTAGAGAAACAACCGTGTTTGAAACTATGAACAGAGAATAAAGCAAGCCAGATTTCATTTTTTAGGGGTCAGTCAGTTCAATGATTCCCTACATAGAAGTGAAGTTACTCATCACGCTTCTTGTCTCACACAAGAAAGGAGAAACGTGCTCACGGGGTGTTAAGGGCGGTTTGTGTTTCTGCTTATTATTTTATGTTACCTCTGCATCATATCTGACCGCGGCAGAGAACAATGAAAAGGCATTCTCCACGGTGATTCCTCGCTTGATAATGTGCTGACAAAGTTTCTTCAGTCTGTTTTCACAGTACGATGTCGCCAAATCCAAAAGACCTGAAAGTAAAATGTGGAAAGCTTAACTGAGGTTACAGTAATTTCCAATCATTTATAAATATATATATATTTCACTTTGGTGAAGAGTTATGTAGATAAATCAGCAGAAGCTTCTTAGGGAATAACACTCTGAATTTTATTAAATAAGTTCTCTTTTTCAGTCCATCCCTTCCCCACCTCCCAAACATACCTCTCCTATACTCACTTTATACAATTTCTTCTGTAGTACAAAGGAAGGGGAAAAAATTGAATTTCCCCCCTCATTTTGTTTCCAAAATGATACGCTAAATCCATTAGCAACTTATACTTCAGTATTAAAAAAGTAAAATAAGACCACAGTCGTATAGTGTCCATAATTATTAACCATATCGATACAATACTATCTTTAAAACAATTTTTATTGAAGTACAGTTGATTTACAATGTTGTGTTAATTTCTGCTGTACGGCAAAGTGACTCAGTTATACACAGGTATACATTCTTTTTTTTTTTTTTTTTTTTTTTTTTGCGGTACGCGGGCCTCTCACTGCTGTGGCCTCTTCCGCTGCGGAGCACAGGCTCCGGACGCGCAGGCTCAGCGGCCATGGCTCACGGGCCCAGCCGCTCCGCAGCATGTGGGATCTTCCCGGACCGGGGCACGAACCCGCGCCCCCCGCATCGGCAGGCGGACTCCCAACCACTGCGCCACCAGGGAAGCCCTACATTCTTTTTTATATTCTTTTCCATTATGGTTTATCCCAGGATATTGAATATAGCTCCCTGTGCTATACAGTAGGACCTTGTTGTTTATCCATCCTATATATAATAGTTTGCATCTACTAATCCCAAACTCTGAGTCCATCCCTCTCCCAAATACAGTACTATTTTTTAAAGGCATTTACTTCAAATCTTTCTTAAAAACCATGTAAAAACCAATAAACCTGAAACTTTTTACATTTCAATACTGTAAGAATACAGGGAGTTATATTTTTGACCCTGTGCCCTGGCCAGTCCCAATGTGGCTGGTACCTATGGCATCTTCAGGCGGCAGATCCACTGTATCTGTGTAGAGGTACTGGAGAAAGGCACGGTACACTGGGTAGGAAAACTGGTCTATTTCTATCACCTCCTTCATGTCCTCATTCCAGTAAGACTGGAACATGGATCGAAAGTGCTCACACCTAAAACGGAACAGCAAAAGTTACCTAATTAAGTTGATGAAATCAGGGATAAACAAATATTACAAGTATGCTTAACTACTAATATTTGAGTAGTATTGCGTTGGCCAAAAAGTTTGTTCGGGTTTTTCCATAAGATGTTACAGAAAAACCCAAATGAACTTTTTGGCCAACCCGATACATTCATTCCATGTACAAGAACCCAAACATATTCCGCAGGCAAGGGCTTTTACATTCACCTTTTACGTCCGCTCACTTTCATTTTCTATACTGCCTATTAAATAGTAAGAATTATACATGGAGCCTGGAAGTACCTACCACTTCAACAGTACCACTGTTTGCATCTGATAGACCCCAGTCAGATCAAGCCTTTCTGCTTGCTTGCTGTTTTTAAAAAATGTTGTAGAGAAGGGCATTTTAAACAATGAAATTAAAAGAAATTCAGAAATGAGTGTTCAAACTTTTGATATATGTTCATGTCATTCAAATGATTCATTTTTTGTGTGTCATGTAATCAGCATATTCTTAAAACTGTTTTAAATGTTAACTGAATGACATTTAAGAAGATTTTTTTTCATTACCTTACATGACAATTCTCCTTCTTTTCTGACTCATCTTCAAAACAGCCACCACCCCTATTTTGTTCCTTTGCTCTGACCTGCTCCCCTCCCTCTCCTCCCAAGCCAGTTACCAATTTATTTATGAAACACATTCACTAGAATAGTCACATATTTCAAGAAAACCTAAATAGGTCTTTTTGTACTGTATTTCATACACAAATCCACCTATATGAGGAACTGATTTCTTTCTATTTGTTTATTTATAATTTTGGCTGCACTGGGTCTTCATTGCTGCACGTGGGCTTTGTCTAGTTGCAGTGAGCGGGGGCTACTCTTCGTTGAGGTGCGCTGGCTTCTCATTGTGGTGGCTTCTCGTTTCAAAGCACAGGCTCAGCAGCTGTGGCTCACAAGCTCTAGAGCACAGGCTCAGTAGTTGTAGCGCATGGGCTTAGTTGCTCCGCAGCATGTGGGATCTTCCCAGACCAGGTATTGAACCCGTGTCCCCTGCATTAGCAGGCGGATTCTTAACTACTGCGTCACTAGGGAAGTCCCTATGAGGAACTGATTTCTGAATATTCAATTTTCTTCAAGTACAATATACTTTATAATTTTTTAAAAATCACCTTTTCAAATCCTTTTAAAATGAGTCACACTATAAACACAAAAATACTTTCAATATCCACTCAGAATACTAAAAGAATGGCTCCACTTGCAAAGGAACTTACCTCATCTGGGAAGTAAAAAGATGCAGTTGTCTAAGCAAGAACTAATAGATGAAATCGGTCAGAAAACTATACAGGAAAGGAACAGACTGGATGGCCACAGGTTCACAGATAGAAACATTTCCCGTTCACCTTTTCAGTTAATACTTTGGTGCAGATACTTACTCCCTTAAAGTAATGAATGACATAGCTTTTCGGTTCCTTAAAACTTGTTATTTTTGTAAATAAATATTTAACTACATTTTCAAAAAAGACTTGTAAGTGGCTAGTTTAACTCTCGATGGTCTGATTTTATGTGCCTCTTTCTCTGTAATGGTAGCCTCAGTGAGCAGTGGTCCAGGTACTAATAAATACAAAGTTCCCTCACATTTATACGAAGAACTCCTGCCATTCGCTATATTTAAAAACATTTCTTTAGTTGGGAATTAGATGTCTCTCAGGGCTAGGAAGTCCAGTATTCCTAAGAGTTTTCTGCTTATGGAAAACAAATCTTTAATTAAGAGTAAAAAAAGATATATAGGCTTTTCACTGATAATCTTTTATATTTTCTTAAACCTTATATACAAATTTTTGATCAAAATAAGTATTCACGATCTCCTTCATTTGAAAAACAATACAGAAAAATACTACATTACACTTTTTCTAAAAGGCACGTGAGTGCACACACACACACACATAACACGCAAAACTCTTCATAATAAATAGATTGAGTTGTGCCATTTCTTTCTACTACCAAGATTATTTCTTATTAGTCCCCATTTTGTGGAATAACAAAGAAATGGAGATTGTAGAAGAAAGTAAGGTTATTGATGACTTTAAACTCATGCGAAAATACCTGATTTTCAAAACAGCTTTATGGACATGGATATATTTCCCATCAATTCGAAACTTCAGATCGGCAGTTTCCGGACTGTCAAATTCTTTCTTCAGTGACTCTGCAACTGTTAAAAAGTCTTCATGCTCTGAAGGAAATGAGCACATTAATACAGGAAGCTCAGGAAACATGTTCAAGCTTTGAAAGACTTCAGAAAGATAATGATTAGCATGATGGATAATTCCATCAGATATTTTTCAGAAGAGTTCAGACCTTACTCAACAAATCAATTTCACAGTATTAAATTAAAATCAATGTCACAGAAATTAAATTAAATTTCACAGGCTAATGGGGAAACAAAATCTCAGGGATCCTCATTGGCACTGAATGAAGGTACTATAGATGCAGGAGACAATTTCTGTCGTCCCCTGAGATGAGAAGGTGATTTTCAGCAGCTGCTGTTACCTAAGTGTCCTAAGTGTATAAACTTCAGAAAAAAATACATATTTGGAAAGGCCAAATACCAGTCTGACATGCTAAGTTAGACATTAAAAACGTGTATTTTTTTTAAAAAAAGAGAAAGTTATAGATCATCATGATTAGGTAACTACTTCTCTCAAAAACTGAGTGGTGCTCTTCTAAGGCTAAGAATTTATCAATTTTCTTTGACAGAAACTCTAAGGACACCTTTGCTCTGCTTCAAGGAGTTGGTAAATTTGACTCAAGGAGTCCTAAGAAATTTGACTCAAGGAGTCCTAAGAAACAAACTCACCACTTAGGCTAAGAGTGTGTTCTTTCACAGGGTGACCCTTTTCCCTCAATATCTGGAATCTAAACGTCCTTCTTAACGCTAAAACTTAATGCAGTACAAGCAATAATCTCTACACACTATCTAAAAGCAGAGCAAATTTACTTAGTCGGAATGTATACTTAGAAAGAACAGCTTTACAAAACCATGATCACACTGCCTGACAGGAAGGTGTAAGTACATGTAATTCTTATATTTAAGTAGAATTGTGCTATCATGAAGAAAAGTTAAGGCACTTGTACAAACTCATGCAACACTTTCCTGTGCTTTCCATGTGTGAACAAAGGGCAAGAGGTAGAAGAAGGCTAACGGGGAAATTTTTAAAGTCCAGAGACCCACCGCTGGCACTGAATGAAGGTACCATCGATGTAGGAGACAGATTTCCACGTCCCCCGAGGTGAGAAGGTGATTCTCAGCAGCTGCTGTTACCAGGGCACATCTTAGAGCAGGGACAACTGCTGAAAACTAGGCTGAAGCTTAACAAAGGAGCTTTCCACGAGCTTATCAGAATCTCCCAAGGAAATAACATTTGCCTAAGCCCTATTCCCTTAACGCACATCCTCCCCCTTCCCTGATAATGCAGAGCTCTCTTGGCTGTGGAGGAGGTGGACAAGCTCTCAAAAACCAGGCTTTCCCTGACCCTGTAACCTGAATCCCCAGTGAATGAAAGAAAGGAAATAACTAAGATGGGCAGAGTCCAAGAGTCTAGATTGCTACCAACCTCCCCACAGAAAAAACAGCTTCTTATCAGTGCCTAACTCCTGCATCTAGTCCTAAGAGTTGGACCATCTTGGTTTCTGGCAACAAGTATAGTACCTCCCTTCAGAGAAGAAATGTTCTTCATAGGTGTGAATTCATCCTCTGACTTTCTTCCTGACACACAGCTGAGATCAGAAACTGAGAGGAAACAAACACTTCTGACTTTTGGCGGGTGCAAGAGAAAGAAGTCACCTGGGAGATATATTCAGGGACCATACTTTTTCCAAACTTAATAACAGAAAGTATTAGGATGTTTGGTCTGAAAGGAATGTCTTTTCAGGATTAGGATTTTAAAATGCAAGAACCTGAGGGAAGCCTTTTTTTTTTTTTTTTTTTTGCGGTACGCGGGCCTCTCACTGTTGTGGCCTCTCCCGTTGCGGAGCACAGGCTCCGGACGCGTAGGCTCAGCGGCCATGGCTCACGGGCACAGCCGCTCTGCGGCATGTGGGATCTTCCCGGACCGGGGCATGAACCCGTGTCCCCTGCATTGGCAGGCGGACTCCCAACCACTGCGCCACCAGGGATAAGGAAAGCCTTTTATAAACAGGTCCAGGTTAAGCAGTATATGGGACTCTGAGATGTGTACAGGGTCTATACATAGGTGTGATTACGGCCAAAGAGTCCCATTCCATGAACTAAATTTTCTTTGATCACAATATTCACTGCAAAAAAAAATACTGTATTATAAAGAACCTGAAAAAGTTCCATTTGTTTCACTTTAAGTTGAGCAGCAGTTTCACTTTTCCTAAACATACTCTTGCCCCCATGACCATATAGACTGGTCACCTGATGACAGGACAGCTCCAGCTACCTGACACACCTGAGCATGACATGTTATTACAAGACCTTCAATATCAATTGCTGAGCAACCCAAACCCCATGTTGTCAACAGCTATATTAATTTTCAAGCACAGCGTATCATGACACTTATTTCCTCTGCATCACAAACAAAAGAATGATTTAGAAGAAATACATTAGCAAAAAGTTAGAAATAAACAAGAAATAAAAGAAAAAGAGATTAAAATCATCATGTTAATGGCTACTCAGCTTGATTACATTTTAACATTTTCAATCAACAATGGACCCTTGAAGAAGACAATATTCAGAAAAGGGACAGATTATATAACCAAACATCAACCTGAATCCACTATCCTTTTTTTTTTTTTTAAGGCCGGGCCGTGCGGCATGTGGGATCTTAGTTCCCTGACCAAGAATCAATCAAACCTGGGTCCCCTGCAGTGGAAGCTCAGAGTCTTAACCACTGGACAACCAGGGGAAGTCCCCCACTATCCTTTATAATACCTCTGTTTTGATCCCCTCCTCCCCAAAAAAGTATTTGAGATTCATTGAGAGAAAAATAGGGAAAGAAATTGGAATTAACAACTCCACAAAGTTAACAAAACCACAAGTTTTTCATTTTTTTTTTAAGTTCATTTTTGGTTCATGTTATATGAGATTATGTAATAAATTTAATATAACAAAAGCACTTAAGAACAGGTTCCTCAAACAAATAATTTGTACATGAACGTTCATAACAGCACTATTCACAACAGCCAAAATGTGGAAACCATCCAAAATAAATGGATAAACAAAATGTGGTCTACGTATACAACAGAATACCACTCAGCCATAAAAAGAAAAGAAGTACTGATACGTACCTACAACCTGGATGGGTCTCAAAAGCATTGAGTAAAAGCCAGACATAAAAGGTTGTACATTGTATGATTCCACTTACATGAAACACCCAGAACAGGTAAATCCATAGAAACAAAAAGCAAACTGGTAGTTGCCAGTGGTTGGGGGAAAGAAGGAATGGGTGTTCTTTTAGGGTGAGGAAAGTGTTTTAGAACTTGATATAAATGACAGTTGCACAACATGGTGAAGGTACTAAACGCCTCTGAATCGTACACTTTAAAAATGGCTCATTTTATGTACGTGAATTTCACTTCAATTAAACTGAAAACACTGAAGGGGAGAAAATAATAAATCCATATAATATTCCATAACGTTTTAATAAATTGTATTATGCAAATCTAATTTGGGGAAAGGTATTAAAGCTAAAGGAGGATAAAACATCTTGAACCTAAAAAAAAGCCCACAGCCAGCAAATGTGCAGGAACACCCGTCAGCTGATGACACCCCTCGCTGGGGGGAGCAGCCCTGAGTTTCCTTACCTATAGACAGGAGGCGCCAGGTGACGGCGGGCGTGGCGAAGCAGGCGAACACGTCGTCGGTGGAGGAGAAGTGGGTGAGGTGAGGCAGGGTCACCGACTGGCCCCGGCACTGGCCCCACATGTACACGTGCCCTCCCTGCGTCTTGGCTGCAGACGTGTGGGCAGAGTGGCAGGCCGCAATCTCTATTACCCTGGGAAGTTTTCAGAAAAATGCACGTCACTTCTTTTTCACAGAAGCCTAAGCGTGCCACACAAGGTAAATAAAAAGTTCATGCTCAGAACACCTCAAAAAGCCCAAGATCCAGGGACTTTAGCTAGCACGTCATACTGACAAAAGCAAAAGACTAGAGCAAGAGTACTGTGTGTCTCCCTTCCTGGCTACCCCACTTCTCACGCTAACCTCATTCTGAGTTAGGATAAATAATGCATACTGTTGAAGAAAACCTGGATAAAGGGAATAGAAACCAAAGTAAATGAGGGAAGTGGACACTGGAAAAAAATGTCCTGACAGTTCTGGAGGCTTAGACAGTAGCAAAAAATACTGTATTCAATATACCATTTCCTTACAAATACAACTTTATCTCTCACCCCCTACCAGTGCTCAGAACACTCAGTAGGCTGATAGGCACTGGTCCGGGGGTCATGGACTCTGAATGTCCCAATCCAAATGGACATCAAGCCAAACTTACTACATTCTCCGTATGCTTCTTAGGCAGGGTCCCAGAATCAGAAGTCAACATTCTAACACTGAGTGGGTAAGACCTTACAATATGGCTGAACGAACATTAAGCATCTATTCTAGTAACACACATTAAATCAAATCAATATTTAAACAGATAATGCCCTTTCAAGGGCAGATTTTATTTGTTTAAAAGTTGTTTTAGTTGGCTCAAAAAGAAGAGTTTACACTACGCTTTAAATTTCAACATGGTGACAGACCTTACTTTTCTTCCCTACTAAACAGGCAACAAGAAGCTGCAGGGATTATACCCAGATGCATTAATGCCTGCCTACCAATCTCAGGTGGTTATCTGAGAAAGCTGTGTAAGGATCACGTCAACTTCACGTTCATTCTGACTGGTACAACACTCCTTTGTTCAAAATGAGAATGTTAATAAACAGAAGAGCTACAAAGCCAAAGACCACAGCTCCAGCACACACAGTCCCAAGTCCCAATGCACACACAATTCCAAGACACGGTACTGACAAGTTACCTTTCTTTCTCCACCATGATGTGTGCTGGGCTTAGCAGGTTATTTTTATTGCCAGTTCCCAGCTGCCCATATGTGTTAGCTCCCCAGGCATAGAGCAAGCCCTCATCAGTTAGTGCTAGAGTATGTGCATAGCCGCAGACAATCTGCAAGTAAATTTAAATGGTTACCATCAACAGGAGAACAGGAAGGGCAGGGAAAACATCTACTTAAAGATTAGGGCCAGCTTCTGCAGAATGCCAATTCATCATCAGGTGTGGGCTGACATTCTCTGGAACATTAAAAAAGCATTAGAAAAGCCTATGCCTGAGACTACTCGATATTTTTCCATTCTTTTTTTTACTTATCAAGACCAGTGTGCCAGCACCATGGTCTTGCTTCCCATCATGGGAATTTAGGAAAGATATAATATTAAATGTGGAAGATGAAGGCCCAGGGTACTCTTCAAAAAGACTTACTAAAGAGTAAATCTCTGGGAATTCCCTGGCGGTCCAGTGGTTAGGACCCCACACTTCCACTGTAGGAGGCATGGGTTCGATCCCTGGTCGGGGAACTAAGAGCCTGCAAATATTCCGCCAAGTCAGAGGAGGGAAGATAGATGGGGACGAGCACCTAAGGGTCCACAATACATACCTGGTTCACACAAACGCTGTGCAAAGCTGCCACTCTCACGGGGGTCAGCTGATTGCCGTTGTTTCCCAAGCCTAGCTGACCATTGCCGTTGTAGCCCCAGCCGTATACCTTAGACAGAGAAAGGGGGAGAACAGGCTTTTGAAACTGCTGGTAAGAGGGAAGAGCTAAAAAGGCCATCCATCTAAACAAATCAGATACTTTTTTCACTTCCAACACTCATATTCCACTAAATGTGATCCTACAACTGATCTCCAAACAGAAGATGCTTTAGGGGTAGGGATGACAGAATCTAGCAGACTCCATAGCTTACTAGTTGGATAGCCTTGGGCAAGTCATGAACTCTTGTTTTAGGCATGAGGAAGCTGAGGCTCATTAACAATTACTAAGTACCTACTGTATCTCAGGACCTTGTGAAAGGTACTAGGAATAAGCCTTTGGAAACAGTTTAACAGGAGAGACGGACACATGCAATTTTTTTGCAGCCAGGCGGCAAGTGCTATAATAGAGAGATAATCAAGGCACTACAGGTAGAGAGGAGAAAGGATTTAGCCACAGAAGAAAGTTTAGGCAAGACTTTTCAGAAAGCAGAGGTCTGAGCAGGGCTGAAGGCACTTCAGGGGGAGGGCACAGAATGTGCTAGAGACAGCTGGGGTGGCGGCTGGGGAGAGAACAGAAGGAAAGGTAAGGGCCCAAAGGGCCAAAACACAAACCGAGGAAAGTGCAATGCATCTGTGCATCTCCCACTGAAATATTCCAAAACTGAGATCAATATGACTACATTTGTATTCTGGAAAGATCACGCTGGCGGCAACATGAAGGGTGACTGCGGCGTGTAAGACCAGAGGCAGGGAGACCTCGACATATAACCTCATCTCCCATCAGCAAACAGGTGAGCTCTGATGAGGGTCCAATGAAGGCGGTGACAGCGGCACCACAAGAGGGACCAGGAAAGAGGTTAAAGAAGGAGACATAAGGGAATGTGGCGATCCCTTAGACACCCTAAGCAAGAGGGGGTCATCAGCTGAAAGCAGCAGAGCTGGGCATAGGTTTGACAGCGAGTGTTAAAGGTTTAGAATGACCAGCATGGGACATGGGTAAAGTACTGGTCAGGAACAGACAAGAGGCCTGGCTCAAATCAGAAACACGAGATATGGGTGGCAACAAGCCCCATGGCAACACAGGGCAAACGGGCATCGGCGAGGGCCTTTCCAGTCAGGGTGACAGAGGGAAGTGGAGTTTAGGGTACTAACAAGAGATGGTTACAAGCACTTTCAATGCCAGAAGTCTAATACGTTTGAACTTTCTGGGGAGAAATTTGGCAATAGCTATCAAAAATTCTAATGACATACTCCCTGACCCAGAAATCCTATTTCTGGGAAATTATTCTATAGACATACTTGCATGAGTGTGCAAAGATATACACACTCACAAACAGTAACACAGAAAAGCAGTGCAACAATGTTTATAAACAAATATAAAGAACAATTGGAAGGCCCATCAGGAGAGCTCTGGATGCGGGTCATGTCACAAGGAAAACCAACACCCATACAAAGAAAACTAAGCAACTATTATAATGGAAGCAACTATCAATGGTCTGATAATAGATTCAGGTAAAACATACGTTGTTAAGCAGAAAAGCTGCAGACTGGCCGAAAAAAGCAGTAGGTATAACAATCCCATTGTTTAAAGAAGGTACTTATACTCAACCATACATAACTAACTACAGAGAAAAGTCCAAAAGGATATACATCAAACTATTAACAAAACTGAAGGAAAGGTATTCACTTTTTACTTTGTATCTTTCATTTGTTTTCCTTTGTTGAAATAATCACATATAATTTTAAAATTAAATTCATTTTTTAAAATAAAGAAGTGGAAAATACTGGAATGGAGGATGTTAGATGACTATCCCAAGGAATTCGGAAGCCCTCTGGCGTGATATCAGGATTGATTCAAAAAGTGAGCTAGGGCTTCCCTGGTGGCGCAGTGGTTGGCAGTCCGCCTGCCGATGCAGGGGACACGGGTTCATGCCCCGGTCCGGGAAGATCCCACATGCTGCGGAGTGGCTGGGCCCGTGAGCCATGGCCGCTGGGCCTGCGCGTCCAGAGGCTGTGCTCCGCAGCGGGAGAGGCCACAGCAGTGAAAGGCCCGCGCATGGCAAAAAAAAAAAAAAAAAAAGAAAAAAAAAGTGAGCTAACAAAGCCGAGCATTCAGTAAACTCTAAGCCACCCTCGCACCCCAATGCAGGACGCCGTACGTCTGTGTCCAAAGAAGCATCTTTGAATAATTTTTGTGCACTGAAACAGGCACAGGTGGTAACAAGTCCATTGACATAGAAGCTTCAACCAGAATTATTTTATAGAAATAACGATCAGCTCAAAGGTGACTATGGTAGAAGGTCACTGAAAGGTGGGTTTTTAAAAGTAGCCAATAACAATCAGGACCCAAAATTCTCCTTTTGCCAGTTGCTTCTTCCTGTGGACAAACATTCCAGATGTAGGTAGGTACAGAGCCTTCACGCCCATTAGAGTTACTGCTTATAAACATCACCAGCTAACTTTAAAGAGTGCACATTGCCTCTTGCCTTCTGAGATGGCCCGCACACTCTGTCAGTGGAGTGTGTTTCTCCCAGGGCCGCTCTCACTTTCTGAGATGGACCGCATTCTCTCTATGCAATGAGTATCTCTCTAAATAAACCTGCTTTCACTTAAAAAAAAAAAAAAAAAAAAAGAGTGCATAGTTCACTTTTTCATTGGAAGAAAGAGGTAGTATTAAATTCTTTTATCTACTACATTAAACCACAAACAAATACCTATAAGCATTGGGCTATCTGGATCTGGCAAAAACACATTAGAACCTTTACTTGCAGATAAATCTTGGAATTTAAAAATTCATAATGAGGAGCAAACATCCTGTGGTTACAACCTCAATCAGTTAACTGTCTAAGGAGCTATGAAAACAAAGCACTCTTCCTTCCAGAATCTACCTGGAAAGAAAAGGACATTTCACTGAAGGAGGAGGTAGGAGGAGAAAGGGGGATGCAGACATCGCTCACCTCACCATTGTCCAGAACAGCCATGGACGAGGTCTGACCGCAGGCAATGCCAACCACCCTCTTAATATGTAAACAGTTTGTAACTTTGCGAGGAGTTGGTTGATTTGCTGTAGATCCTGATCCCACCTGGCCACAGTTGTTATAGCCCCAAGCAAACACCTACACAACGGAAGGGGAAAAGAAAAAGAAAGAGTAAGGGTGAAAATTCTACCTCTAACACACAATAACAATCATAAAATAAAAATAAACCCACTTAATGAGTACTTACAATGTGCTAAATGGTCCTAAGTGCTTTACATGCATTAACCCATCTAATCCTCATAGTAATCCTGTAAGATGACCCTGGGATAGGTACTAGTATCATCCCCATTTTATACATGTAAAATAGAAACAGGTTGAGTGACTTGCTTGAGACTCCACAGCTAGCAAGCAGAATTTACTACTAATCTGAACCCAGTCAGTCTAGCAGTGCTCTTAACCACTACGTTATACTGCCACTATAATTACGGCAGCTATATAGGATTTTTAATCCGGCATCAATAGGAAATGGGGTATATGCCACATAAGTATGCCACAGTGATATGAAAAAATCAGCCTAACTCTCTGGGCACAAATAGTCATTTTTTTTCATCGAAACTTTTGAAACCATACTATGCTTTTCCCTCTCTCACTAATCACCAAAAGGAGACATTATATAAATTTTCCTGATGACACAAGCCTACCATCATTGTAATTATCAATCATAGTTCCACGTCCTAACACAGTCATGCTCACAAGTACTAAGGAGATGCTGTCCCTACAGGAATGACGTGGGGTTGTTAGGCTATTCTTGATGACATTTTATGAGTTCTCGTTTGCTGTCTGTCAGCTCCAAGCAGCTCCCCTCCTCAACTGCATCCTGCTTACTTTTGGCCTGTGATCGGCCGTAACCTGAAAACCAGATTTCTAAGGGAGGGAGACACAAATAGAGCTCTACGCAAAGTTAAAGAAGAAAAACAAAACTAAAAATCACTTTAAGTTAATTATTAACTGAGCCTATCAAACAAGAG
The DNA here is from genome assembly GCF_964374135.1 of Grampus griseus. Lineage (NCBI taxonomy): Eukaryota > Metazoa > Chordata > Mammalia > Artiodactyla > Delphinidae > Grampus > Grampus griseus. The sequence continues at coordinate 62,172,491 of NC_139012.1, forward strand.
TGGGACCAGAGAGAAGAATTACAGAGGATGGGGGATGCTGGTAGCAGAGGAGATAACTTCCTCCATCACTAGGAGAATTTGTAAGGACCCCCTCACCCCCTTCACTTGCCTGTGGGAAGTGGTCCTCACACATCCTGAGTTCCGGCTTCCACAATTCTCTTTTCCTCTGCCAGCACTTTCTATCTAAGTTCACGTGTCTGAGGCTGCCCACGTGATGTCTTAAAACCCATGGCTGATGTCTTAAAAAGAATATGTGCTACAGGTTCATTTCATAGGCACGAAAGAAATAACCTGCCATACTTCCTGAAAGTGGATTCACAGGACTAGCTAGTGTAATAATGCAAATATTTATCCAAAGTAGCATATGCTTCAGGTTAAAATAAACCAGGAATCCAGGCTGCACAAATTAGCAAGTTCTAATTTCAACCATCATTCTTCTGCACTTCTTTTCAAATATCCCAAGTTCCCTTCCAATGCAGTTGCCTTTTATTTTAAAAATGGGGACGAGGGTTCCACTAACCAAGAAACAGACTAGGAACAGCAGATTCTGCACATAAAGCCTGCTAGGCCTGGCTCCAGCACATCCCAGCCATGAAACCTTGATCTCCCTAAGGTGCTTTGGTTTGTTCACCCATAACCTACCCTACTTAGTAAAATCACGGTAACAGCACTGAAGGACTTTAAACAGGGAACGATCTGATCTGATCTGCATTTCATAAATCACAGGGGGCAGAGAAGTAATACTGCACAGGCAGACCAACTAAAAAGCTATAGAATAAAAGAGACCATGGCAACAGTCCAGGAGATGACAAGGCCTGACCTAAGGTTATGGAGATGGAGAGGAACAAGACGATACAAAAGACTGGAAGGTAGCACCAACAGGATGAGTAACATTTAAGATAAGCATGGAACTTGGGGGGTGAACAGGTTGTTCAGAACCTACTGGAATGTTGGTAAAGTTATTTTCTATGACATCATTACATTTACTGAAAAACAAAATAGACCTTAGGGGATGGGGGTCATTAAAAAAACAAAAGTATAGAACACTGTCATACACATCTGATTTGTAATCTTAGCAAAAAGCATGAGACTCAACTGCCTTAAGAATTAACTCTACTGTCTTCAAAAGAGTGGTCCTGATCACACAATATAAGTTGTATTAGGAAAAGGGTTCATTCCCATACTGTTCTTAGCGACGCACACGGGGCTGCTATGTTCACACCATATCCAAGTACAAATATGGTCATTTTTTTTGGAAAAGCAAGGCACTTTCACAATAGCCAAAGGTAGAAATGACCCAAATATTCATCGACAGATAAATGGATAAACGAAATAGACAATGAAACATTATTCAGCTTTAAAAAGGAATGAAATTCTGCTGCAGGCTGCCACATGGATGAACCTGGAGGATATTATGCTGAGTGAAATAAAGGCGGTCACAGTGGACAAATACTGTATGATTCCACTCATGTGAGGTACCTAGAGTAGTCAAATTCTTAGAGATAGAAAGTAGAATGGTGCTTGCCAGGGGCTGGGAGTAAGAGAAAGGAGAGAGAGTTAATGTTTAACTGGTACAGAGTTTCAGTTTTGCAAGACGAAAAGAGTTCTGTGGATGGATGGTGGTGAGGGTAGCGTAACAATGTGAATATACCTGTCACTAAACTGTACACTTAAAAATGGTTAAGATGGTAAATTTTATGTTACATGTATTTTACCACAATTTAAAAATAAAGAATAAAGGCAGGGCACTTACCTCTCCATCAGCTGCCAGAGCCATTGAATGATGTGAGCCACAAGCTACTTCAACCACTTGCTTGATCAAGAGGTTGGTGCAGACTTGGATGGGAGCAATGCCTTGGTTGGTCGTCCCATTCCCAAGCTGGCTATATCCATTGTGGCCCCAGGCATAAACAACTCCATCTATACAGGATGGCCGCACACAAAGAATCAGCTCAAAGAAGAAACAGTAACCCCTGTACTTTGCTCAACTCATCTTCCAAGCTTAATTTCTTTTTGTGACATTGTGATTTATAAGAAATACGTATCTGGTCATCCAGATTACAAAAATACACTTATCTTGTATATTTAGTCTTCACCCACAGTTCCAGTCTCACAGCTCCCAAAACCGGTGGAATATCCTAAGTGTTGAGAACGATAAGGGTATCTTTTGTTATGTGACTGAGGTGACTTTTGGAAGCACCTAAGGACGATGGGTCTGTTGCCAGAAGAGCCAACCACAAGATGAGAGGGTTGGAGGGGAGAGGGGCTGGCGGCGGAATTAACTGCGACTACCAATGACTTAGACAATCATGACTATATAATGAAGCCTCCATAAAAACCCAAGAGGACAGCTAATTCTGGCCCCTGTTCAGAGAGCTGCCATGTCGGGGAACCAGAACACTTACATGTGCCACTGTGCCAGGCACCAGGTTCTACGAGGACAGAAGGTCCTTTCTTCGGGCTGTTAACTCATATCCTTTAATATCCTTTTATAATAATCAGTAATCTAGTGAGTAAATGGATTTTCTGGAGTGCCGGGAGCCATTCTAGCAGATTAATCAAGCCCAAGGAAGGAATTCCCTGTCGGTCCAGTGGTTAGGACTCTGTGCTTCCACTGCTGAGGGCCCGGGTTCGATCCCTGGTCGGGGAACTAAGATCCCACGTGCCACATGGCGGGGCCCAAAACAAAGGAAAACCCAAGGAGAGGGTCGCGGGAACCTCTGATTTGCAGCAGGTTAATCAGAAGCACAGGTAACAACCTGGGCTTGTGACCAACATCTGAAGTGGAGGGTGGTCTTGTGGGACTGAGCCCTTTACCAATGGAATCTGATTCTATCTCCGGATAGGTGGTATCAGAATTGTGTTGGATTCCTGGACACTGTGCTGCTACCCGAGAATTACTTCTTGTTGGGGGATGCGTGCGCGTGCGCGCACACACACACATGCACACGCACGCACACACACACGCACACGCACGCGCGTGCGTGCGCACACACACACAGAACTGGGTCCAGGAACTCTCTATTCAGTTGATGTCAGAAACAGGATTTGCAAGAACAGCCCTGGCTCACAGACACGTGGTTTTTGAAGACAAAGGATAAAAGGGCAAGGAATGAGGAACCTTTGATTCCCAGATGGCTACCTAGTCACCATGGTATGAAACTGCAGCTGTGGTGCAATCAGTTACTAAAGGTGAAAGTTACCAATGCCGTTTAGAAATGGGAGCAGACGCAACTCCCAAAGAGTTGGCTCAATGGATATATAAGGAAATGCAAAATAAGAAGCACACTAAATAAACAATCCCTGGGACTTCCCTGGTGGTCCAGTAGCCAAGACTCCACGCTCCCAATGCAGGGGGTCCGGGTTGAATCCCTGGTCAGGGAACTAGATCCCACGTGCTGCAACAAAGATCCCACATGCAGCAACGGAGCTCCTGCGTGCCACAACTAAGACCCAGCACAGCCAAATAAATAAATGAATACTTTTAAATCAGTAAATAAACAATTCCCCGCTTATTTCATATGCAAGAGCCAAAACAAAACAAAAGGCTTGGCCTTGATGCTGATTCAAGCTCAGATCTGGGTCAATCTGAGCTCCAGCCATTAGCCTCGAAGCTGCCTAGAAAGGGAAATGTTATGCAACAGAAAGTACCTCGAGTACCTCTGGGTCGCCAAGAAAATAGTTCCCATAGGAGAAGGGCAAAAACAAGAAACAACTGAAAGCAAGGGATATAAGTGTGAAGGAACCGGCCTGCTTTGAGGAGCAGCAGCAGCAGCTTCCTGAGGAACCTTTACTGAACCGGATTGTGAGAGGAACTAATTCAAGGGCTGTGTCGTTGACGTTGAAGGCTGCAGGGTGGAAGAGCATGTCTGCATTGATGCAGGACCCACTGCTCTCTACTGAACAATCACAGGTGGCTGTACATGATCCAGACACTCAGGGGGTTATTCCCGAGCGGACAGCCAAGGTTGGTGGACTGGACGAAAGCCACTGTAAAGTCTGTTTATCCTGATGAGAGGGATTTCCCAGCTCCCCCTATTGATGCCAGGGGGAACACCCCAGATGAAGCAGCTGAGATGCTTCGTATGCAAGCCATGTGGGACTGGCGTTATGATGACTGGGATATTCACCCACTGAATACGCCCATTACCCAGATTACGGTAAATGCTGTGATTAAGGGGGTCCCTGTTACATGGGCACCTCATGTAACTTTACTGCTACAAAATCAAACAGTTTGAGACACCTTATCTAATTTGCTATCTCAACTTCCCCATAGGGGCCTTACTAAGAACATTAATTATGAAAATAAGGAAAGACAAAGGGGGGAGGATCAAGGGACTCACCCCAGCAGAGCGGAAGTCTTCAAACGGTTGTTACAAAGTGGGATGAATAAATCGGATGCTGATGCAGTTGAAACCAAGGTGTGGCTGCAGCACGACCAGAGACTGGTGAACCAATGGGACCCCATGTTGGTCTCTAAAATTAAAGGGCCCCAAACAAGTCCGCTCTATTTATCCCAGCTTGGAAGGCATTAAAAAGCCAGAAGGTAAAGATTAAGATAAGAAAATTGACCAGGATGCCCTGGGGCAATGGTAAGGAAGATTAATCAAGATAAAGATTGACCTAAAGGCCAGGATCTTCTGGCCCGACCCCCAGCAAGGCACCCAAGGGCATAAGCACATGTGTGGGTGAAACAGCCCTGGGGAGGAGAGGAAACTTTTCTGATACAGGACCCCAATGCACTGTGATTCCAAAACCTGTTGGTGAAGTCTTAACAGCTAAGGTTAGAATGGGGGATACAGATGGGTAACAGTTGATGGGACTCAAGTGAAAATCTGAATGAAAACTGGGGTTTTGGAACAGATTCTGTGTGATGTGGACGCATCCCCCTTACCTGAACGGAGTCTTGGGATGGATATTACATCGGACTGGGGACTGCTCCCCCAACCTAACATTGTAAAACAGAAGGCGTGTAAATCTGCCCTCAGGCCTGTTTTACTGGGCGCTAGATGGGAACCACTAGAACTGCCTGAGCCCGCACAGGTGCTGAACTTAAATATAGAACACCTTGTGGACAGAAAGAGCTCACCATTTTAATTAAAGCTGGAACACTGGTACCAATGCACTCACCGTACGGTAGCCCTGTGAGGCCTGGGGAACAGGCAGGTGGCTCCTAGGGGCTAACGGTAGGCTGTGGAGGCGTAAATAAAGTTGTGCCGCCTACAGCCTCAGCAGTTCCGGTCGTGGCTTCAGCCCCAAAGAAGATGCAGCAGGCCAGCAGAAGCCGGAACCCAGGGGCTGACCTTGCACGTGCTTCCTTCTCGATCTCAGAAAAAAGCCAGCAGCAGTTTGCCTTCATGTGGGGAGGATCCCAGTTTACTTTTACTGTGTCATCACAGGTTTATCTGAACTCACAAGCTTACGATCACAATTTGGTCAGAAGGGATCTGGACTTGACACAGGTCTCAAGTGCAATCATACACTATACTGATGACATTATGACCATGTTGGAAACTGAAGAGCAGGCAAGGAGTGATGTGAATGCCATGGTGACACACATGACCCACTGGGGCTGGTTAATAAATCCCACAGAGGTCCCAGGGCCTCCCCAACAGTAAAATTCTTAGGAATAACCTGCCGAAGCCACGAAGAACATTCCGCCAGAAGCTAAACTAAACTGCTGTCGCCACCCACCCCTAGGACCAAAGCAGCAGCAGCAAGCCAGCATTTGGGTGGTTTACCTGGCATTTGGAGAATACATCTTCCACATCTGGAAACCACGCTAGCTCCCATCTATAAGGTTACCCGAAAGACAGCAGTATCTGAGTGGGGACCTGCGCAAGAGCAGCCCGTGTCTGAATTAGCAGAGGGCGGCAGCTCTCCCAGGGCTTACGGGGCTTTACGGCCCCATCAGATATGATTCTGAGGGTATCTGCCACCTGCACTCCGCAAGAGGAGCTTATGGCAAACCCGGGAGCACCTCCCAGCAGTGACCACTGGGATTTTAGACCAGAAAATTCCCAGATGCCGCTGTCTGGTACACACCATTTGAGAGAAAATTAGTAGCCTGGGCATTAATTGAGACTGCCTCAGTGATTGAAGGACATAAAATAATCATGAGACCTCAGATGCCCATAACATCCTGGGTGGTGTCGGAGAAGCCCTCTAATAAGAAAGGCGGTGACCCGAAGAGTTTCATAATAAAACAGAAATGGTTTACAGGGGAGCGTGCTGCTGGGGGGATGCAGACAGGCGTGAGCAGGGAGCCTCTTTTCATCTAGGACTGACTTTGGAGCTGCCTGAGGAGCTGCTGGAACCCACTGCCTTGTGGACATGCCCTGTGAAGCTCTAACTGAACACCAAAGAGCCGCTTGCTTTACAGACACAGTTCCAAGGTGAATGGACAATATCCCATTTGGAGAGCGCCCACGTTAAGACCAGTGGATGGCAAGACTGACTGAAGGAGTCAAGAATAAATCAGTGCAGTGGGCTGAACTGCAGGCTGTTTTCCGAGCAGTGATGGAAGAATTAAGCAATGGTAAAAACCCGTATGTTTGGGTCTTTACCAACTCATGGGCTATAGCCAATAGCCTGGCTGTATGGTCAGGTAGATGAGCAATGGAAACTAGACTGTTAAAGGGATGCCCACATGGGGCATGGCCCTATGAAATCACTCTGGGAATTTAAGAGGCACATTAAAGTAGGACACGTTGATGCCCATCACAAGAAGCTGACTGGAACCACCAAGTGGACCATTTGGTGCACTCCCTTGACGCGGCCACCTGGGTCCATGGAATGAATGGGCACGGTGGGGCTGCAGCAATGCAGAGGTGGGTTGAATCTAGACATATTTCTCTTGCACTTTGAGAGGCACAAAATGCCAACAAGAACCATTCTGTCAACAAGAGAGCCAGGGACTGCAGATGGCTATGGGGAAAACTCCCTGGGGGGAAGGCCACCCCCCCCCCCCCCCCCCCCCCCGCCAGAGCTAGCAAGGGGATTACACTGGAGCAATGCCAGTAGCCTCAGGGGCTATAAATGGGATCCTAACAGGAAGAGATCCTTTACTCTGGACTGAGCCTTGCATACCAGGTAGTAGAGGCAAATACTCAAAATAGTATAAAGGACTGGAACAGAAAATACTGTACCTTTTTTTTCTTTTTGCTCAGACAAATCACTGATCAATGGCATGGGTAAAATAAAGGCATTTTAAAACAGTGTCTCAAAGATTTCTCTCACACCTGCTTCCTTGAGAAGCTACTAGGGATGTGTTTCACCCAAATGAGGGTATAATCCAAGGAGGAAGACACAGGACACAAAAAATAGGGGATCCAGAAAGGACAAAGGATCCAGAAAGGACAAAGGATCCAGAAAGAACAAAGAAGGGACATCCGAGGATGACGGTGAAATGAAGTTTTAGGCCGACGGCTGTGCAACAGCCTAGAGTGACCAGTCCAGGCTAGAGTAGGGCGATAGAACACTCCGGAGATGTACTGATATGCTCAGAGGTGCCCAGAAGCAACACTGTGCTATAGGGACTTCCCTGGTGGCGCAGTGGTTAAGAATCTGCCTGCTAACCCAGGGTACACGGGTTCGAGCCCTGGTCTGGGAAGATCCCACATGCCGCAGAGCAACAAAGCCCTTGCGCCACAACTACTGAGCCTGCACTCTAGAGCCTGCGCGTCACAACTACTGAAGCCTGCGCGCCTAGAGCCTATGTTCTGCAACAAGAGAAGCCACCACGATGAGAAGCCCAGGCACTGCAACGAAGAGTAGCCCCCACTCGCTGCAACCAGAGAAACCCCGCACACAGCAACGAAGACTCAACACAGCCAAAAATAAAATAAAATTAAAAATTAAAAAAAAAAATACTGGTGCTCGCTTCGGCAGCACATATACTAAAATTGGAACGATACAGAGAAGATTACTATGTCCCCTGCGCAAGGATGACACGCAAATTTGTGAAGCATTCCATATTTTTGTAGTGAGGTGGATGGACCTAGAGTCTGTCATACAGAGTGAAGTAAGTCAGAAGAGAAAAACAAATACCGTATACTAACACATATACGTGGAATTAAAAAAAAAAATGTTACGAAGAACCTAGGGGCAGGACGGGAATAAAGATGCAGACCTACTAGAGAATAGACTCGAGGACACGGGGAGGGGAAAGGGTAAGCAGGGACAAAGTGAGAGAGTGGCATGAACATACATACACTACCAAATGTAAAATAGATAGCTAGTGGGAAGCAGCCGCATAGCAAAGGGAGATCAGCTCGGTGCTCTGTGACCACCTAGAGGGGTGGGATAGGGAGGGTGGGAGGGAGACACAAGACGGAGGAGATATGGGGATGTATGTATATGTATAGCTGATTCACTTTGTTATAAAGCAGAAACTAATACACATTGTAAAGCAATTATACTCCAATAAAGATGCTAAAAAAAAAAAAAAATACTGCGCTACAGAAGAGTTCCAGCATACATTTATGAAAAACAAGTAAGCCCAGGAAAACAAACAGTTGTATAAGAAAGGAGATGCCTCAGCTATAAATAATACTTATCGACTCCTAGTAATGTGAACACTGAATACTGATTTAACCAAAGTGGTGATATCCCTATAGTGACGCAATAAGGTGAGGGAAGGTAGGAGAAAGAGAGCTAAATTCTATCTGCTGTTACAAAAAGTCAAAGGATAATATCTAAAGTAAAAAAATTCAGAAATAGCAGTATAAGCATGTTAATTTAAAAATATGAGAGTAAATACCAGAAAAAAACACCTGAAGGAGTTAAAAAGTAATTCCACCTGAATAGCAGTTTCTAAGAGTAAGGAGGAGTGAGACAGAGTCCTGTTTTCTACTAAAACCCATATACTATTTGATGGTTTAAAGTGTTAAACTGTTTTTAAACTATGTGACTATTTGTAATACTTATAAAATACACACAAATATATGTACCATACATACATTAAACATCCTATATATCATGTATCATATGTATGTTGTATTAAATGTATTATAACAATCAAAACTGAATTAAAAACAAAAAGAAGACTATTCCCACAAGAAAACCAGTTATTTGGGCTTCCCTGGTGACGCAGTGGTTGAGAGTCCACCTGCCGATGCAGGGGACGCGGGTTCGTGCCCCGGTCCAGGAAGATCCCACATGCCGCAGAGCGGCTGGGTTCGTGAGCCATGGCCGCTGGGCCTGCGCGTCCGGAGCCTGTGCTCCAAAACGGGAGGGGCCACAGCAGTGAGAGGCCCGCGTACCGCAAAAAAAAAAAAAAAAAACAACAACAGTTATTTATATTTGTGTTTTATGTTTATTTATATCCTAATTGTAACATTCAAGACAGTCAAAACTGTAGGATCTGGACTCTGAAAATAATTCCAGAAGAAAAGTTATAGTTGCCCAAGGTCATTACTTTGAAGAAAACCAAGAATCCGAATGCATGTGTTTCTGTATGTTTGCTCCAGAAAAAACTGCTTCAGTATTTTATGGTCAGAAATCAATGCCTCATTAAAATTAACATGTGTTAGGAAAATATTAAATCATCAGGTCACAATGGATGACAAGCTGAACCAGTCTGCAAAGAAGCAACTGCTTGAAAGACCCCGTGTGATGCCGGAAGGCATGATGACACAATGCAGAGGCAAGATAATCACCTCATTATACTCCACACCAGTTCCACTCTTACCAGACAATCATGCTCACATCTGGATCTCACAGCCTGAGAAAGATGTGGAGAACTTGGGAGTGGATTCAGATGTAAGTTAAAGGCTGTTAAAAAGCTCAATACCAAGACCCACGGCAACATCCAATTAAGCTGTGATTCCCCAGGCTAGAGACAGAAAGGTGGAGAAGCAAACGCTCCCACGTGCGCCCTACAGTTTACCCAACAAAAGGCTAGAGAGCAAGAACTAATGTGCCTAAAACATAAAGGGAAGAAGCTGGGTTATATACGACAGATTTTCAGAGAGCTCTGGGTGCCCACAGTACAGATAAATCACCAAGGAAGAATGCGCAGGCCCCTCTGGTGATCTTGGGGAGGCAGAGAGGAAAAGAAGAATCCACCCCACATTCTTTCCATATGGCACCCACACGAATGCCAAGGAAAGAACTGAGATTTCTTGAATTCAAGATTCACACAAGGAAAACCAGTACTAACTGTGTTTTTAAAAATGTACCAAGTGGGCTTCCCTAGTGGCACAGTGGTTAAGAATCCGCCTGCCAATGCATGGGACACGGGTTTGAGCCCTGGTCCGGGAGGATCCCACATGCCATGGAGCAACTAACCTTGTGCGCCGCAACTACTAAGCCTGCGCTCTAGAGCCTGTGAGCCACAACTACTAAAGCCCGCGCGCGTGCCTAGAGCCCGTGGTCCCCAACAAGAGAAGCCACTGCAATGACAAGCCCATGCACCGCAACGAAGAGGAGACCCCTCTCGCCGCAACTAGAGAAAGCCCACACACAGCAACAAAGATCCAACGCAGCCAAAAAAAAAAAAAAAAAAAAGTACCGAGTAAAACCTGGACGTTGCCTTGCTACAACAATTCACTGAAAAATTAGGCTGAAGGACCACTTCATCTGCTATAGTTCATCTTCCACAACTTTACATAAGTTGTCGAAAGCCTCAAAAGTTTGCTTAAATTGCAAGTCATCCTATGGCTGTTCCAGAGGGAACCTGAAGTGTTTAACTTTTACCTGTTTTGTGTACTTCCGCTCAGAAATTAAGACACAGATCATTCAAAATCCAATATCTGATACAAACCCACCACCCCTTAGCTTAGAATTAACTGCTCGATTTCCCACAAACAGAAGCTGGACTTATTCCCACTTTACCTTCGGTGCTGAGAAGAACATGCGGTCCACTCCCATAACTAAGGCTCTTAATCTTCTTTCCACATAAGGCTTCCAGCTTTTTGGGCACAAGTGTACTCTGGTTATCTCCAGTTCCTAGACAGTTACTGTAGTTCAGTCCAAATACAAAGACCTGGGAAACAAATAGTTCTGTCTGAGTCACTTGGCCTACATTTACACAAAAGGTCCCTTCTCCACTCTGAATATAAGACACACTAAAACTCAGTTTGACAGCTCAGTAGCTAGGAAGAGACTGACATGGTTGTTAAGAAACATTCAGGGCTTCACTGGTGGCGCAGTGGTTAAGAATCCGCCTGCCAATGCAGGGGACACGGGTTCGATCTCTGGTTCGGGAAGATCCCACATGCTACAGAGCAACTAAGCTTGTGCGCCACAACTACTGAACCTGTGCTCTAGAGCCCACGAGCCACAGCTACTGAAGCCCATGTGCCACAACTACTGAAGCCTGCACGCCTAGAGCCCGTGCTCGACAACAAGAGAAGCCACCGCGATGAGAAGCCCTCGCACCGCAACGAAGAGTAGCCCCCGCTCGCGGCAAGTAGACAAAGCCCACGCACAGCAACGGAAGATTCAATGCAGCCAATCAATCAATCAATAAAATCTATTAAAAGAAAAAAGAAACATTCAACGTCTGCTGACTAAAGTTTTAGAATATTTGGCTATACTATGAAACTCAAACAGTAGTAGGGATGAGGGGTATTAAATCAAGAAACTGAAAGAAAAGACAAATTCTATCAAAGACAACCATCTTTTTGGATTTTAGGCTCTCTTCATGCCCCACTTTTTCTCAGTCTTCACAATGCACACTTTAAAGCTCAACCCCAAATAAGCCCTAAAATTAAGCCCTGGGTTTTGAGAGATGCTTACCTCGTCATTGTCAGTAACATACAGTGCTTCGTTGGCTGAGGTGCCGAAGACACACGCCTTCCGAATAGATGCAATTTCTTGAGGTGAGAGCAGAGTGAAGATTGGCCACTTTCCTACATCCACCATGACTCTGGTTTCAAGTAATTCCTAAAAATAAGCCGACATCTCTGCTGTAACAAACAAACAAAATTCCAAAATAAAAAATTAAATAACCACTAAACTAGAACAAAAAAAGACAATGTTAATACAAGGAAACAAAAGCTAATTTCAGAATAAACCACCTACTTTTGGTTAAATGGATCGCTCACTTGCCCCAGCAACGTGTCCAATCCTTCCTCTACCTTCAAACCTGTGCCTTTTCCTGTAACGGGAGGAACAATGTGCTGGAACCAACTGTCTGTCTTGCCCACTTACAAGTCAGTGCTCATCTGTCACATACATGTTTATGTGCAACCCGACAGCAGACAATGGAGAGAAGACATGCCAACTAGATGAAACCAAGGTCTTGTCAGGTATTTTCCCCTCCAGGGTACTGAGATAAAGTTAAAGGTTACAATACTCATTTGTCTAAGGCAGTTAATTCTCAACTAGGAGTGTGTGTGTGTTATAAAAATCAGAATCATTATTTCTACCTCCCTACTCTCCCACTACCACCCACAGGATGCCCTGAAAGACCCTCATCCCTTGTAGAAAATCACTGCCACACTGAGCCACTGTTTAATGATAGAAATGGGACATCCCTCAGATAGCCCGGAGCGGCAAAAACATTAAGAAGCAGTAGCCTAAAATTTACTGGATGAAAACATAAAAGAAAGTATTATGTTCTATTCCTAATTTATATGACCACATATATACATGGACATTTCATTTCACACGGAGAAAAGTTACATGAACAAGGGTAAGAGAATTCACCCTCATCTTGGTGTCAGAGCTGACGACTACAGAATTCATGCAAGTAGCAATTAGCTTAAAGAGCACCCTATAAAATGTAGAGATATGTATAAATTTCCACAAAACTCTAAATTTGAACTGTTTAAGAAGTTTTACACAAAGAATCCTGGTCATAGTTCCAATTCTTCGAGAGTTAAAAAGTATTTCTAGAAAGTCCAGGGGGCTGCACAAAGCACAAAACCTATCATGCCAAGTGAGTTTCCATTCTGGCTCTCACCTCTGGAAACTGAAACAGAACCAAGCAGTTGATAAACACAACCAGGGTTTCCTAATGGGCTACATAACTCATAATAACTCGGGAAGTTCCTTCCCGCCCACCCTCTTTTCAGACCTCTAAAATTAGCCAAGCGAGCCAAGGTCTTTCTGGCCTCAGAACCTCCAACAGTACCTACAGAAGAGATCCCTGGGGCTTGGGCTTACTTAGCCAGGGCCTCAGTTTCCACCGCCGAGGGAGGTTTTATCCATCAGCACCAGCTTGGATGACAAGGACCAGATGCTTGCAATACCCCAAGGATCACAGCGCATATTCAATAAGCATTAAACACCATCAGGACAGGCTGGTCCCTATCACTGCATAGCCAGACTCCTGGACTAACATTTGAATGTTCTGAAAAGTGTGCATGAATGTGTATGTATGTGCGTGCGTGCGTGCGTGTGTGTGTGTGTGTGTTGGTGGGAAGAGAGAAAGGATTTCGGGGAGGGTAAAAACTAATACATAAACATGTTAAAAAATTTTTGTTTCAAATGGTACAAAAGGATAGAGGAAAGTAAGTCTCTCTACCATCCCTCCCCAACCCACTCCTCAAAGGAAACCACTGAAACAGGTGATTCTAATTCCTTCCACAGTGTAGACTTACATAGCATTATACGTGTGAGTGTGTGGAAGCTTCCCCCGCTGCCACTTAACAGTACATCTCTGAAATCATTCCTATTAGCACATAGAAGAATTACTTCATTTCTTTTCAATGCTTCTACAGAGCATTCCATGACATCGATTTAACAGCTTACCTGTTTCTACTGGGAGACATTTAAGTCACTTCCAGTCTGTTGCTAACATGAACAATACTGAAACTACCGTTTGCATACATTATATACATGTCTTTTTAATATATGTTTCTAACATAAATTCCTAAAACTGGAATTGCAGGGTCCAAGTCTAATAGCTGTTTCACCTTTAATAGCTATTTCAAATTGTCCTCTACTAAAGCAGTACCAATACATAAAAGAACCATCCATGCTGGCAGCCCCTTTCACCTGCAGCCTTGCTCACAGTGTGTTATCACGGTGTCTCAGTTTTGTTTAAACTTTAATTTCTCTTATGATGAGTGAGGTTGGGATAATTTTTTAAAAATAATCACAGTCATAGCAACAATAACAACTAACACTTCTTGAGTATTATGTGCCAAGCACTGTTCCAAGTACTTTACATTTATTAATTCATTTAATCCTCACTTTATAGACAAGGAAATGGAGGTAAAGAGACTTTAAGAGTTTGCTCAAACTAGTAAGTGGCAGATTCGGGACCTGAAGCCACGCCACCCGGAGCCAGCATGTGTACCCTTCACCTCTCGGTCTCATGTGATTAAGAGTCCAGGTGCCATTCTTTTACATAAAGTCCCTATTTTTCCTACTGGACTGCCATTCTTTTCTTTGTTCTTGATTTATAAATGTTCTTTGTATGGTAAGAAGATTGTCTTAAATGCTTTTAGAAGTAATAGAAAAGATGCCCCCCAAGGGCTTCCCTGGTGGCACAGTGATTAAGAATCTGCCTGCCAATACAGCGGACATGGGTTCGAGCCCTGGTCTGAGAAGATCCCACATGCTGCAGAGCAACGAAGCCCGTGCACCACAACTACTGAGCCTGCGCTCTAGAGCCCACGAGCTACAACTACTGAAGCCCGCGCGCCTAGAGCCCATGCTCCCCAACAAGAGAAGCCACTGCAATGAGAAGCCCACACACCACAACGAAGAGTAGCCCCCGCTCTCCGCAACTAATGAAAGCCCACGCGCAGCAATGAAGACCCAATGCAGCCGAAAATAAATAAATAAATTTATAAAAAAAACAACAGAGGGGGAAAACATAAGAAATGAAACAATGTGGATATCTATAAGCAGGTAGATAAATTCCAAGAAAATCCAGATGCCTATTTTCCTAGAATATGAACTGTATCAAAGCCTGTATCAAAGTGTATCAAAATTTAATATTTTATGGTAATATACAATTACATTTTAGATGGGAGGAATAATTACATTGGCCAAAAATATGATTCACCACCTTTAACATTATAACACAAAAGGATATTACCATTCAAAGTTATACAACTTCCTGACAGCACTATAATCATTCTGAAGTCATTAATCACTATACAGGCAACTCTGCCCTAAGGGTTTGGTAATCTGCTGAAAAATAATCAAGCTAACTTGCATAATGATGGCTTATTATACAAACTGAGTCTACCCATTGCTAAATTACTTGAAGCATTATTTAACAAGACATTTCTCCAAACACTTGTAACTTGAGAGTCAATATAAAAGCCAAGTCACATATCTTCCATGTCCACACCCTTCATAAAATCAGAAAGCATCACCAGTACCCCTGGCCTGGTAGAAAGGACAGAGATTGCTGAGGACTGGGTTTTAGTCCCAGGTTTACTTTTTTCTTTTTTGCGGTACGTGGGCCTCTCACTGTTGTGGCCTCTCCCGTTGCGGAGCACAGGCTCTGGACGCGCAGGCTCAGCAGCCATGGCTCACGGGCCCAGCCGCACCGCGGCACGTGGGATCCTCCCGGACCGGGGCACGAACCCGTGTCCCCTGCATCGGCAGGCGGACTCTCAACCACTGCGCCACCAGGGAAGCCTCCCAGGTTTACTTTTAATCAAAAGTAACCATGATAATCTTCCTGAGCCTGAGTTTCCCAAAAAGCTGTTCTATAAAAATCTACAATTTTATGTTAAACATGTAAGGAAGAAGTTATGTGGATTTATGAATGCATGAGAACAACAAAGGCAGTAACACTGGCCAAGCAACAAATTTACTGCTAGCAACTCAAGAAGTTAGTAGGATTCAGCAGTAATTAACCAAGTACCTAAAGAAAGATAATCCAATGTTTTCCCTTCCCATGTTACTGTGCATCAAAAGGGAAGATGCTAACAAAAAGCTAAACTATGTGCTTATTCTCAAGTAAAAAACAAAAACAAACCAAAAACCCCACAAAAACCAAAAGTACTCTGTAAGACTGAAGTATGTTATAAAACAATATGTACTGGGACTTCCTGGGTGGCACAGTGTTAAGAATCCGCCTGCCAATGCAGGGGACACAGGTTCAAGCCCTGGTCCGGGAAGATCCCACATGCCGATGGAGCAACTAAGCCCATGCGCCAGAACTACTGAGCCTGTGCTCTAGAGCCCGCGTGCCACAACTACTGAAGCCCATGCGCCTAGAGCCAGTGCTCTGCAACAAGAGAAGCCACAGCAATGAGAAGCCCGCGCACCACAATGAAGAGTAGCCCCCATTTGCCGCAACTAGAGAAAGCCTGCGTGCAGCAACGAAGACCCAACGCAGCCAAAAATAAAATAAAATAAATAAATTTATATAAAAAAACAATGTGTACTACGTGAATACAATTTTTTTAAGTATAACGTATAAAGAAAAAGGATATACACACACCAAAATGTACTTCATTGGAGAGATTAGAGGTGATATTTTCTTCTGTTTAAATATATTCCAAATTTCTGTAACATACACTTTGTGATCAAAAATATTTTATTTTATTTAACATCTTTATTGGAGTATAATCGCTTTACAATGGTGTGTTAGTTTCTGCTGCATAACAGAGTGAATCAGCTATACCTATACACATATCCCCATATCTCCTCCCTCTTGCGTCTCCCTCCCACCCTCCCTATCCCACCCCTCTAGGTGGTCACAAAGCACGGAGCTGATCTCCCTGTGCTATGCGGCTGCTTCCCACTAGCTACCTATTTTACGTTTGGTAGTGTATATACGTCCATGCCACTCTCACTTCGTCCCAGCTTACCCTTCCCCCTCCCCGTGTCCTCAAGTCCATTCTCTACGTCTGCATCTTTATTCCTGTCCTAAGTATTTTAAATGAAACTAAAGCTTAGTTATTTTAATTATGCTTACCCCCTAAGCTGTTAAAAGTTTTAAGAGGTATTCTTGCTTTCAATTCACAACCTAGGGTGGCAGAATGTTTCAGGCAAATCTGTAAAATGAGTTTTTAATATAAACTTAAATGTAGAAGGTGTGAATGTAAAAGGGTACAGCCAACATGGAAAACATTATGGAAGCTCCTCAAAAATTAAACATAGAATTACCATTTGATCTAGCAACTCCACTCCTAGTGTAAAGATTTTAAAGCAGGGACTCCAGATAGTTGTACACCAATGTTCAAAGCAACATTATTCACAACAGCCAGAAGATGGAAAACCCAAATATCTATCAACAGATAAATGGATAAACAAAATGTGGTATCTACCTACAACGGAATGTTACTCAGCCTTGAAATGAAATACTGACACACAGTACAATAGGAATGAACCTTCAAGACATTATGCTAAGCGAAATACGCCAGACACAAAAGAATAAATACTGTATAAGTCCACTTACACAAGGTACCTAGAATAGTTAAATTCACGGAGACAGAGTAGAATGAGGTTGCCAGGGCCTAGGTGGTATGGGTTTGGGGAGTTATTATTTAATAGATACAGAATTTCAGTCAGGATGATGAGAAAGTTCTGGAGACTGAGAACGATGACACTGGCATAACTTAATGTCATTAAACCGTATACTCAGAAACGGTTAAAATGATAAATTTAATGTTATGTATATTTTACCACAACTTTTAAAAATCAAATAATGATCCCATGGGCTTTTATCAAGCCTGTATTAATAAACTCAAAGATGCATTTTTAAAAATTAAATGTAGAAGTTTCAGACCTAAAAAATAATTCTGGGAAAGTATAATCATAATTCTGTCTTGGGAAGGCAAGCTCAGATTAGGGAAATTCTGAATGGAACATTTCTAAAAGAAATATTACCTTCTTAGAACTTACAGCAATTCAAACTAGACCAAACGAATTGCCTCGATGAACAGGTCCTTCCAGGGCTTGATTGATAATCATAAAAATGAGTTGTAATTAGCATGTCAGTTATGTTAAGTAGTTAACTTGTGAAGTTCAATGAGATAGTGACTTTTTTGCATTATTTTTATTCATTATTTTATTTAGGAAATTCTCATAAATAGCACTGACATGTTCAGACTGAATTATCACTCATGCATTAACAGGTGAATCAATGATTTTTTTGCTCTATGGAGATAAAGCAAGGACAGAAGAACAGAAAAGAAAAATGGAAGCAGAGATTGGAAAAGAGTTTAATGCTCTCAAAGGATAATATGCCAACCCACTTGGATCTCCATATTTTCTTTGGCACTTGAAAATACATCCTGTGTTCCCACAGACTAACTCTGTGTCCATTAGTACTACAGATCTATATCCCATTCCCTGGGATGGCTTTTCCTAGCGACTGGCACTGTCCCTCAGAGAGCTGGTGGCATGGGGAAGAAAAGGTTATTTCATTTTACACTCTGAAAGCAAATTCAATCAAGAGGACAAACACAGACCTTCCAACTTTAGAAATCTATATCTAGAACTGGAAGACTGAAGGAGTAATGTAGCAGCCAATCTTTTGAACCCTCTAAGAGCACATTTGTTTTCCCTTCCCCTAAGAACCAAGTGTTAAGAGAGGGTGAGGGGAAGGCTTTGTTTTACTGATCCAGCAAAAATATATTTGAATATGTCTACAGAGTTTAAAAAACAACATGAAATAAAGAAAATAATATAGGAAAACTTTGTTTTTGATGAAATAATGGTCTCAATACTAAACAATACCAGAAATTTAGGGTTGCCTCGTAAGCCAGCACGTGGCTTCACAGAGACCTCAACGCCCAAATTCTAACCAGGTGTATTTGGCGCAAAGGAGACTGATGTTACTGATGAGACTTTACACCTCCCAACCCATGTTCTGCTGACCTAAGAGCTTGCTAAGGAAAAGAGGTCAAAACAGAGTGAGCAACCCAGAACTGGTTAGCCCCGAGATTCTGACTGCTTTTCTGGTGTCATCCTTCGGGCATGAAGTGACTTGTATCATTCTTTATCTTGGAAGCTGATATCCTCACAGGAAACACGAAGGACTCTGAACGTTGGGACAATCCATTGAAAATGGCCTGTATGTTCCTCAGCACACAAGCCATAGCCAGGTTTAGACTATTTGAAACAGCAATGTCAAATATGAAAAATGATTTTTTAATGGCAAAAAAACTTTAATTAAAGCACTTACACATAAACTGAAGATTCCTAATAGAGGGTTCTCTATTTTCATAAACTGGATGGGTGATGATTTTACTTCTCAGTTTAGTTGCTAACCCGCCTTACAACAGGAATTTATAGTTAATGAGCTACTGATAAAGTCTAAGATGCCTTGCCAAAAAAACCTCTGCCGTTATGATAATGTGAACAAAATGATAGTATATATTAATTCTTCTGACAATGACCCCATATACAATAATGCGGGGGGAAATCATAAAGCAATACAATCATGGCCCCTGCCTCTGAGGAACTTCAGGACTAACAGAAAGTCAATCCTAGTAAGTGGAAACCTAGAATGCAAATGCAGTGAAACAACTAAGCAAGCACTGAGATGCAACATGCAAACATACAGCCCACGTGATACATGCAAATGGAAAAAAAATATGTGCACAACAATTACTATATAAAAATTATGTCTCCCAGAAAACTGTTACATGAAATCCCAGAACTCAAATTCTCAGTATTGTAAGCATATGACAAAATGTAAGCATTTCCTCAGTGAAGATCATCCGGGTTTCCTGCAGGAACAAGTGCTTTTTCATAGCCTTCTTCCTTTTTCACCAACAGAAGTTCCCATTTGAAGACAAAAGATTTAAGGGTGTGGCCATCTTTCCCTATTTTTGAGTACATTATATTTCAATTCTCAGAAAACTTTCAAACAGAGGAAACAGGAATAGGGTTTGGGGTAAACTTCTGGGGCACAACTTTACAACTCATTATGTCATATATCCACGCTACAGCAAAAGCAATTCAAAAAACCTCTCAAGTTACAGAAGAGCCACATGTTACTCATAGCATTTTCTTCCATACTTATTCTGATGAGCTTTTTGAGACTGAGCAGATGCTACAATTCTGATTTGGACACCAAATGTGTTTCCCAGGTCCAGACAAGCCTCTGAAAGAATCGGCCTAAAAGGCTTTTAAATAAAAATACACTTTAAAACTATTTCACCTATCCTCTGGTATAACTACATCAAAGGAGCAAAGTTTCAGAGATTTGCTGAGACACTGATGCTGTTACAGGTAGAACAGCTGTCATCCACTTCTCTTTTCTGCAATATTACTGCACTGCAAGAATGAAAACGAAAGAATGTCCTGAATACTTGACATATTCCACAAAGACTAAGGGACTCTAAGAATGTAGCATTCTCCAGAGGAGTTTCTGCCGTCCTTCATAAAGATGCAGCTGTACAGGTGACAAGGTAACCCTCCTAGCTTCATTTAAAGACCACATGCTGGGCTTCCCTGGTGGCACAGTGGTTGAGAGTCCGCCTGCCGATGCAGGGGACACGGGTTCGTGCCCCGGTCTGGGAAGATCCCACATGCCGCGGAGCGGCTGGGCCCACGAGCCATGGCCGCTGAGCCTGCGTGTCCAGAGCCTGTGCTCCGCAACGGGAGAGGCCACAACAGTGAGAGGCCCGCGTACCGGAAAATAAAATAAAATAAAATAAAGACCACATGCTGCTGTCTTAGAATTTCCTAACACTCACTGTGATTCCCCTTTGCCTCATCAGTTTCCTTCAAATTCATCACTCATTTAAGAAGACTACTGTCACCTCCCAACCACCAACAGGTTACTTAACACGAAGCACAATTTGCAACAATGGCCTCAGGAAGCAATTCTTAAGCCCCATCATCCAAGAGGCTGCTTTCATTTCATTGCACAGAAGCTTTAGGCAATTCTAGGAAGTCGGGAATCTGACCACTCATTGTAAGTGACAAAAAAATTTTACTGAAGCCAAGTGTTCGGGTTAGCAAAGCAAACAACCCAAGTGGCAAAAGCATTAGCAACAAAAAAGAATAACATTCAGGGTTGTGAAGCTGACTATGTTGCTTTTACAAAACACTTTTATTTTCAAAAGGAAACCAGAAAAAAAAAACCTCCATGATTACAAATAATTTTCTTCTATGGTTTTGTGTTTTTTTTTGCACCAAACATACAGACTTTGCAAAATAGACTACATAAAAATAGATGGGTCAACAATTAAAGAAATGGATAGGACACAATAATAGTTCATTTTATTTTCCTAATAAGTCCAAGGCTGGAATGGAGGGGCCCAAGTTCAAACCTATTTATGGTATCATGAACCTCTCCTACGGGGACATCTTTGAAGTGATTTCATCTACTAGTCTCTGCTGCATGAAAAGTATCAACTGTGCCCTGTAATGGCCTAAAGCCAAACTAAAATTCCAGCAATAGACAGGCAGAACCACACTACATTCACTCCGTAAATGTTTACTGAAAGTCCTCTAGGTAAACATGACACACAGCCAACATCGCCCTCTCACCCCCAGCAGAACTTCCATGTGATCAGGGGGGTCTAGGCACATAAACAGATGCTCACCACAGTGTGGCCATGCTCTGACCGGGAGGTTTGGATGCTACTGAATCACCCGAATCAGAAAGTGTCAAGTACCTGAAGAGAAGGCAAGCAGCTGGAACAGTGAACATATATGCCAGGTAAAAGTCTGGTGGAGGAACTGAAAGAAATTCAGCACAGTTGTAGCCAAAAAACTTAGACTATCCAAAGAGCAACACGTAACCACTGAAGGATCTTAAGCAGGGAAGTGGCGTGATCAGGTATGTATGTCTGTGAAAGATACTTTGGCAGAATGTACAGACTAGATGGGGGTGATGGGGGAGACATACTCAGAGCCTAAGGCGGCTGCAGGAACCAGGAAAGAAAGAATGGAAGCCTATGCCAGGGAAACGCAAGTGGGGGAAAACAGGTAGACTCAAAAGCATTCTGTACCTGACTGAATGGGAGGAGGGAGCAGGATAAGGAAAAAGGCAGAGCCAAGGCTTACACTCAGATGCTCAGCTTAGGCAGTGAGCGATCTGTAATGCCACTTACTATGGTAGAGAGAACACAGCTAGTTTCAGGAGGAGATGAGGAATTCTACCCTGGACATTTTACCTTTAGCTACCTGTGGGATATCAAAGTAGGCATGTCCAGGGCTTCCCTAGTGGCGCAGTGGTTGTGAGTACGCCTGCCGATGCAGGGGACACGGGCTCGTGCCCTGGTCCGGGAAGATCCCACGTGCCGCGGAGCGGCTGGGCCCGTGAGCCATGGCCGCTGAGCCTGCGCGTCCGGAGCCTGTGCTCCGCAGCAGGAGAGGCCACAAAAGTGACAGGCCCGCGTACAGCAAAAAAAAAAAAAGTAGGTATGTCCAATAGATATTTATAAATCTGAAGATCAAGAACGATCTGTATAGATACATACATATATGTATAACCACTTTGCTGTACACCTGAAACTAACACAATATTTGTAAATCAACTATACTTCAATAAAAAGAATAATTTTAAGAAGAAAGAGATCTGGATTGGAGATTTGGCAATTTGGCATGAGATCACTCAGGAAAAAGTGTGTAGAGTAAGAAGAGAAGATGATATCGGACAGAACTCAAAGGAACTCTGACAGCAAAGGGACAATGGGTGCTCCATAACAGAGACGGAAGGAACAGGCAGAATAGGAAGATACAGGAGAACAGTGACACAGAAGCCCAGGGGCGTGAGCATCACACAGAGGAGGCAGTGTCAGTGTCGGACGCGGCTGAGAGGCCAAACAAGGTAAGGACAGAGAACGGTCCACAGGATTTAACAAAAATTGTTGCTGACCTTAAGAAGAGTTTCAGTGAGGCTGTGGATGGACAAGGCCAGGCTGCGGCAAGTTGAGAGCGTGTGAAAGGTGAAGAGGAGGAAACAGTGAATGGAAAGAACTTGCTCAAGAAATTTGACTGTGAAGAGGGGCCTCCCTGGGGGTGCAGTGGTTGGGAGTCCGCCTGCCAATGCAGGGGACACAGGTTTGAGCCCTGGTCCGGGAAGATCCCACGTCGCGGAGCAAATAAGCCCGTGCGCCACAACTACTGAGCCTGCGCTCTAGAACCCACGAGCCACAGCTACTGAGCCCACGAGCCACAACTACTGAGCCCGCATGCCACTACTACTGAGCCTACGTGCCTACGGCCCGTGCCCCGCAGCGGAAGAGGCCACCGCAATGAGAGGCCCATGCACCGCGGCGGGGAATGGCCCCTGCTAGCCGCAACTGGAGGGGGCCAGCGCACAGCAGCGGGGACCCAACGCAGCCAAAAATAAATAAATTTATTTAAAAAAAGAAAAAGAAATTTGACTATGAGGGAAAAAGGAGAACGGGGGTAGTAACTGTAAAATGGGCTGGAGCTGAAGGACATATTTTGGATGATCTTTTTATTCCAAACATGTTAGAGACCTGAAAATGTTTAAATGTTATTGGGAAGGAGTCAGTAGAAAGACAGAGGAGAGGACATAACTAAATGAGGTTTCTGAGAAAGACTAGGGAATGGGATCTGAAGCAGAGGTGCACATAAGCTATAGAAAGCTGGGGAATCTTCCACACAACACAAGAGAAGGACAGATACGATGAAAGGGAGTTTAAAGGTTGGGGAACCAGAGGTTGGAGGTAATTTCTTTCTTTAGCATTCTCTCTGCTATTGAGACTCTGCTAAAAGAGGCTGCATTTTTCAGTTCCACCACCAATTTATGAGGGCTCCAATTTCTCCATATCCTCACCTAATTATTGTCTGTCTTTATCGTTATAATCATCCTAGTGGGTGTGAGGTGGTAGGTCATTGTGGGTTTGATTTGCATTTGAGGGCATTCTCTCCTGAGGTCACCAATTCTCCCAGTGAAGGAAGATGGAAGGCTTACTGTTGAGAACAAAAGGGGAGGTAGCAACAGAAAATGGGGTGAAGCAATAAAAACAAGGGTCTCAAGTCTGAAGCAGCCACCAGGGAGGATGGGAAAGAGCACTGACCAGGGAAACCTAAAAAGATGCTAAGACAGAGCCCGGGGGGAGTTGGAGACCATAAGTCTATAAAGGCATCCATTTGATCTCCTGTGAGCTTTTCTTCTCCCAGAAAAGAGGTTTTTTTGGTTTTCTGGGTTTTTTTTTAAACCGAACTAACCAGAATTGGAATGGAAAGTTGCTCAGAGAACTTTTTCATTTAAAGGCAGGAAGAAGTGCCCCTGAAAAATCCATCAGTTATTTTTTAAAGTCCTGCAACATATCCATTAGAAACGACAGTCTGCATAAGATTCACTCTCCTTGACCCTTGAGAGCAAAGCACCTCTCAAGACATGTGTTCACTGCAGATCTTACATCTGTACTGTCAAGACTTATGACTACAAGCATGGTGCTAAATTGAGCAAATGGCCAACTGCAAGGAACACCACACATCTGTCATCTCAACAACTGGCAATTCCTTTAAAATATGTCAGATACTCCTATCACCAAGTGTTAAGACTGATAGTAACAATCATATATACAAATAATAACCAACTACACAAAAGAAAATGACTTTTGACTTAACCAGTTACGTAGTAGTCGACATAGCCAGTCTTCAGTTTAATCAATTCAGTAAGTACATCCCTATGTTAATATGAAGTAAAGATTTAACTCATTTAGAGATTTATCTTTAAAGCATGCCACTGCATATGCTGGCCACAATTTTGTGCTCAGGGATCCCATCTTGGAACTGACTTACATGTGAACCACATTTATACCCAGGGTTAGTTACCTTTTGCTGAGTAATATGGCATTCCTGAAACTCAGTGGCTTAAAACAACGGCAATTTGCTATTTCTCTCAATTCTGTGTTTTGATTGGGCTCAGCTGGGGTCACAGGCACTGGGAACTTGACTAACTAGGGCTGAAACAGGCCTTGCTCGCATCTCTCTCTCAGGTGGGCTCTCTTTCTCCACCTAGTCTAGCCCAAGCCTCTGTACATGCTGTTGGCCTCCAAGAGGGTAAATGCTGGAGCTGCCAGGCCTCTTAAGGACTAGGTCCAGAACTGGCACAATCACTTCCACCACATTCTACTGGTCAAAGTCAGTCACAAGGCCAGCCTAGATTCAGAGGGAGCAGAAACAGACGGCATCTCTTGATGGGAGGAGAAGCAGTAGTGGAGGGATGGGAGGAATTGCTGGCAGTCATCTTTGGAAAACACCTCTACCACAGCTGTAAACAGTATTACTGAATGTTTTACACAATACCACTTGAGTTCAGGATTGAAGCACTAGAGAGGGGATAGACTTTGTCTATTTCCCAAACTAGAACTTTTTCTTAAGCATGGAAAAGAATACCTGGGCAAAATATTCTTTTTCCCCCATGGAATGCTAAGCTTAGAAAAGCCATGGAATCTTTTCTGGGGTTGTGGAATAAATAGAGACCATCCTTCAGGAACGGTCTGAGTATAATCTTCCCCAGATGAGACTCATCATTTTCTGAAGTCATTTCACACTTTACAATATATTATGTATGCATGAGTATGATATCATTTTTTAAAGTATATCTAATACTAGAAAACATAGAGGTCTCCCCAACTATTTGAATTCTTGCTATCCAAACTCTATCTAAACTCAAGAAGCAAATAGATTTGGATAAATTCTTCAATACTCAAACTTTTGTAACTGGCTCTCCTAGGCTCAAGAATGAACTAGATTTGGATATCACAGTATCTCTTACAATCTGGAATCTCACTATCTGAACACAGCAACCCAGTAAATCTGTCTCATAAAAAGGACTTACACCCCAGGGCTTCCCTGGTGGCGCAGTGGTTAAGAATCCACCTGCCAATGCAGGGGACAAAGGTTCAAGCCCTGGTCCAGGAAGATCCCACATGCCGCGGAGCAACTATGTCTGTACGCCACAACTACTGAGCCTGGGGTCTAGAGCCCGTGCTCTGCAACAAGAGAAGCCACCGCAATGAGAAGCCCGCGCACCGCAACAAAGAGTAGCCCCCGCTCACCGCAACTAGAGAAAGCCCGCGCACAGCAACAAAGACCCAACACAGACAAAAATAATTTAAAAAAAGGGCTTACACCCCAAAATATTAACTTGTTATCTTTAGATGATATAAATTACATGTAATGTACATTCTTCTTTATGCTTCTGCTTGGATTCTAGATTCCTTGAGGGTCCAAACCTTGTTTCCCATGCCTGTCTTACTCTTTAATGTAGTACACACAGAAGGAACAGCATAATAATAATAATAAAGGTCTTAAAAATTAAATAAATTCAAAAAAATTTTAAAAAATAAAGAGCGATGCTTTCTCCAAAAAAAAAATAATAATAATAAAGGTCTTTGACTTCCCTTCAGTTTCATCTTCCCCACTCTTTCAGATAAAGGAGGACACTGTCTCAGACTCCTCAGCTTGAACTGCTGATTATTAAGATGTAGCCAAGCTCTTGTTGGACCACAGAGGCAACGCTTTAAAAATTTTAAAAGAATTTTTTTAAAGCTACAAACTTGATTGCATTGGTTTTTATGGCTATTTGATTTCCGAAGTTCTCAGAACTTGATCATTTGGATCACACATAAAAGCCACCGTGGAAGAAATCTCTTTAGAGATTAATATCCCCTCTTCAAGAGAAATGCTGGAGGGTAGAAAAAAAGGACCTGTCTAAAAGTATTAATAAATGGACTGGTATTTTCACAATGATTAAAAGATACCCATTCCACAGATCAACTGCTATATTAATAGAATCTAAATATACAGTTACATATTCAACCCTGAAAGCAGCTTAAAAAGGTGAAATTCACCAGCGCCCACTTCAAATGGATACTTTCTAAAATCTAAAGCACACTATAAACTGTTGTCAGGGTTAAATCATTTTTCCATTCCTTTCAGCATTATATACCTTGGTATTTTCATGTTACTAGCTCACAACGCACACCAGCTTCAGCAACTCATAGTATTTGCCTCCAAGGGCTATAATCTTCCCCCCAAAAAGAAAAGGCCAAAGACAAATAAGACTATGAATCTGGGGGGGGGTTAAGTGTTATAATATTACTTTATAAAATTGTAATCCCCAGGTGCAGAGTTCTGCAGCAGATGACTTCGGAGAGTCTCACATACAAATAAATATAAACAAAAAGCTTACTTACGAGAGCAGACCAGAGCGTGCCTAGATGTTCATCTCAAATATAATAGAGTAGGTAGTCTACCCGAGGCAGGACAAGAAATGTCTTTTCATTCGGTTCATCGCACTCCTGGATAAAAGTCCCTATTAAGTGAAACCCCTTGGTGGACTCCGTGGTGTGGGGGAAAGGGAAACAGCGTATAGTTTGTGACATTCGGAGGCGAGGAAGAGATGCTAAGGGCCGAGGGAGGACCGGGAGAGTCGGAGGGGAGGTCTCCTCTCACGCAAACAGCGTCGAGAGCAGAGACAGACTTCAGCTACGAGCAAAACCGCGTCCCTGAAGCTCAAAAAAGAGAGGGAGTAGGGAAAACTTTCCCGACCTTCTCCCAACCCTGTCCCCCCTCCTCTTCGGAAGAAACGCTAGCAAAGGCGCTAACGGTGCGGAGCCGGCCGCCCCATCACCCGCCCGGATGCAGCGCCCAGCGGACGGGGGGCCGGGGGACCCGGACCGGAGGGCGGGAGGGAGAGCGCAGGAGTAACAGGGCGCGCCGGCCAGGCCCGCGGGGAAGGGGGAGCAAGGAGAAGGCAGGGGCGAAAGGGGCCTCCGCGAGCTCGGGCCCGCGCCCCCCCTTCCCCACGGCTACCTGGGAGGCCAGCCGCGGCCGCGCGCCGTCCATGTAGGCCCAGCAGCCGGGAGCGCCGGGAGGACCTCGCAAGCGTTGCGGGACCCAGCGAGTGGCGGGCTTAAAGGCGGAGCTGGCGAGTGGGCCGGGGGCCGGGCTGCCGGGTCACGTGGGCCGGGCCGCCTCACGTGATACCGCCTCCCAGCTCGCTCGGCCAGCCCCGGGCAAATCCGCTCGCCGGGCAGGCTGGGATCCTGTAGTCTCTCGGCCCTGGGCCGGCGGGCACGGGACTCCTCAAGAAGCCGATTGGCCGTCCGAA
Source organism: Grampus griseus (assembly GCF_964374135.1). NCBI lineage: Eukaryota > Metazoa > Chordata > Mammalia > Artiodactyla > Delphinidae > Grampus > Grampus griseus. The sequence goes on from NC_139012.1 coordinate 62,200,416, forward strand.
TCCGCCCCCAGGCTCTGCGGAGAGTCGCGGTCGCGCTCGGTGGCTGCCGAGACTCAAAGGCTTTTGTCTCTCTGGGAACCAGGGACGCGCGAGGGGCGGGCTCCTGCCGCCCTCCCTGGATGATTGATTGGCCGTGGGGAGGGCCGTCCAGCCACCCCAAAGGGACCTAGGACGGACATGCAATTGGAAACTCCTCTCCCTGCTCCATAGCGCGCCCTACCCACGTGGGCATTACTGAGGTGGTGCTTGCAGGGAACAAAGGGCCTCGGAGGAGAGGCTCGTTTTACTCCAGAAACGCCCCCACCATCCCCCCATTTATCTACCGGTCGAAAAGCCCCTAAGGGCCGGGAATAGAGAAGGTGGCAACTGAACCAAGATCAGAAGGAAGGAGGGAGTGAGGCACAGGGCCCAGGTAATGGAAGGAAGGAAGCGGTACCTCGGGGAAGCAGGCTGTCAAGATTGGAAGGGACCTAAGACAGCAAAAGACCCATTTTTTTTTCTTGTTATAAATGAGTAAACCGAGGCTGGGAGTGGAGATGCTTCCTGGTGCTTCATGCAGCCTAACATCTATTGAGACCACAGTCATCTTTATAAAGTACTGCACAGCTTTCTGGAAACTCCCTGGCTCTACAGTATAAAGTCCCAACTTCTTGGCATAACTTTCCAAGCAATTTTGTTTAAACTTTCCCCATTTAAATAGGAAAACACAGCATTTTCTAAGCTAAAAGAAGCCTACTTTTCCTCATCTTCCAGCGCTTGTGCAGTACTACTGGAGGCTCTGGCTGCAGAGAATTCCTGTTTTCCTTGACTGCTCAATTTTCCTTAGATTACTTACTTTTTCCCTCAGTTGCTTTACTCCTCTTTATGTTTGTTCATTCTTTTGCCTCAGCCTGAAATGCCTTGAGTCAGCACCCTCTCCTCCCATAAAGAAAACCAGAACCAGACAGTAGTTAAGGCAGTAAAAACAGATTTTAATCAAAAACTATTGCAATAGGGGAACTGAGCCCAGTTGTATACAGAGGTTTCTTTTCCCCTATTGCAATAGTTCCTGAATAAACTCTGTTCTTACTGCTTTAACCACTGTTGAGCCCTTGTTATCTTTAACAACACGCCAAGGTACACATCAGTCTCCTACTCATCTTTCAAAATCCAGGTCAAATACCACCTACTCTTGTCTTCCTACCCTGCATCCTCCTCCTGATTCAACAGCATCGGCAGCTGAAGTTCATTCAGATGGTGTCAGATGTAACTCCTTCCCTGATTTCCAGGACCTTGTACATATTCTGATACATAAATCTCACATTGCTCAAAAATGTACTGTTCACTTCCTCTAAGAAGTAAATTATCTATCCCTATCTTCTTCCCTAGATTATAAACTCTTTAAAACAAGACTTCTGGGCTTATTTCTGTGCCCTCAGTAGCCAGTGAATGAGGAGGGTCCATGTGGTAGGCCCTCAACATCCACTGAGGGAAGGTCCACGTGATAGACCCTTAATATCCACTGAACGAAGTGGCTTGACCAAGGTAGCGGTTCAGTGAATTTACTAAAAGAGGCCTACTTTTCTCAAAACACTGAAGTCAGTTTCTTTAGGTATCAACCTGATCAAAATTACTTCAATAAAACATGTTTGAGAAAAAATGGGGGTTTGCGTCATCGAACACTTCCTGAGCACTCACTGCTTATCGTGTGCCTGATGCTGTATTTGCAGCATCTTGGAGGATGAAAAGTTGAATAAGACATGGTTGCTGATCTCAAGGAAGGTGTAGTCTGGTTATTCCAGTCCAGGGTGAAAAGTGTGATACAGAATGCTTAAGTGAACACATATGGGGGACCACGAATTATACAGGGGGTTAGGAAAAAACTTCCTGGGAAGGTGAATTTCGTGGACAAGTGGTAGTTAGATGAAAAAGGGAGGGAAGGCTCTTCCAGAAGAGAGAGCAGTGTGTTCAAAGATAGGGAAGCCTGAAACAGTGTTATTTAAGAAAAGCAAGTAACACCTGACTGGCTGCACTTGATTACCTCATTTACATCTGGAACAAAGGAAACCTAATTAGGTTAATGTTAATGTACTTGAAAGAATTAGCCATTTATTAGTATCATTTATTGGACTGAGTAACTTTCCATTAGACAAATCCTAGGCTCTTCACCTAAAATTGACCTGTGCACTAGTGCTGGGTGATTTCTTTTTTTTTTTTACTTTTTTTTTTTCCAGCTCCAGAAGCTCTCTATAATTGTTATCTGAAAACAGCAAAATTAGTTGTTCCAAAGAAGATTATTTTAGAGCTCTCTAACCTTTTTCTACAGGGCAAAAGGCTGTCAATTTACAAGTAGTACTTTAAGAAGAAACTGGGCTCTATCTCCAAGGCGCGCGAGGACGAGGACTCTTCCTCCTGGCGTTCACGCTAATACAGGACCATGCTGGTGAAAAGCATCTGTCAAGAACCTAGGGAAACACAGTTAACATAAGGGTTAAGGTGGGTGGGACACAGAACAATTCTAATCACTCTTAGAGGCTTCAGAAGTTCATTTCAAAAGGTAATCTCTCAGTAAATGGAAAATTAGAACATCATCTTTTGTTTGCTCCCTTTTCTTCCACTGTGCTCTTCTTCTGTAGGTGTCATTTGGGGCAGGTGTGGGTCAGCCAATCCAGCCCCACTTCCTTCAGCTGGACTTGATTGAGTGCACCTCTTACACAATTTTCTTTGCCAAGAAAATCTTCTGAAGGTCCCCCAGGCGGACACTTGTTTTTCACGCGTCACTAGAAAGTTCTTGACAGTCAGCAAGCAAAAATAAAAGGGATTTCAGTTACTTCCTCAAAGACTTGAATGTTATTTCTCCTGAGAGAATGAAAACAGCTGGGAGCACTCAGATTATCTCCACCTTTTCTTCTCTGCCCCTCCCTCTTCTCATGGCTGGTCAAGATTGAGAAAGATAAGCCAGAGGACCACCAACTCTTACAATGGCTAAATAGGGAATATTTAGGTCACTATATAAGATTGTTTACCTGTGTATGTAATTCATAGTCAGGAAATCTGTCTGACATTCTCAAAAACATCATTATTTCTGAGAATTGAGAATGACATAACTTTTAGGGTTTTGCAAATGTAATAAAATATAGACTCTATCTAGAGGGAGATTCCACCGTGATTTTCAGTTAGCTTAACCAAACAGGTAAACATGATCAGTCACAATGAGTTTTACAACCTCAATCCTTATTGATCAAACTACTTTGGGGATAATTTCTGCTCTTATAGTTGGGATAAATAAACATGGCATAAAACAGGGCAGGGCAGGGGGAAGCTTGAGAGAAGTGATAATGGAGACTAGGAAAAGAATTTTAATTCTAATTCCTTTTTTCCCTCACCCCAAGAACCAGATGAATTCCCTTTGCTCACCATGAAAACACATTAAATAAACAAACAAGTATCTTAGCCCTGGCTAAAGTAGACTACTCTGCTGATTCATATCTTCACCTGCACTGAGGCAGACGCTATGCTGAACAGGTGGCATAAAAAGATAAACCTGGGGTGGGATAGGGAGGGTGGGAGGGAGACGCAAGAGGGAGGAGATATGGGGATATATGTATATGTATAGCTGATTCACTTTTTTATAAAGCAGAAACTAACACACCATTGTAAAGCAATTATACTTCTATAAAGATGTTAAAAAAATAAATAAACAATAAACAGATAAACCTACTTTGCTCCCTGGACCAGACATGAGACTGCTCCTCTCATAGTATCAATATCACTCCCACATAAGATCACCTTTATGTGTAAAAGTGATCCAATACACTCCGTTTAGAATTGCTTCCTTGCCCTTTGTCAGATGAAAGAGCTTCTTAAATATGGAATTCAACCAAGGAATCCACTTTATAACAAAGGAGAGGTAGCAGTGGGCACATGGCTGTGGAATCCACTGGACCTATCCCTTGGCAAAACACCCAGAAGCTACTGGCCTAATAAGCAATAGAGCAGCCTGTTGAAAGCTTGGCTGAATCGTCATCTTGGGGATGATACCCTATGAGGATAAAGTGCTACCCTCAAGGATGTAGTAATGCTCTAAATCAATCACCATTATATGGTGCTGTATCCCCAGAATACCTGGGAATGAGATCCAAGTGTGGAAGCAGGAGTGTCCCTGTTTACCATCAATTCCAGTGACCCACTTGGGGAATTTCTGCTTTTTCATCCTCACAACTGTAACCACAGGTTTAAAGGTCTTGGTTCTCAGAGGGGGAACATTTCTACCAGGGAACACAGCAGGAATATCCATTGAACTTTAGGCTACACCACCACCCAGGCACTTTGGGCCCCTCATTTCAAGGACCAGCAGGCAAGAGTAAGATCCTGGTGGGCGTAATTGACTCTTACCATCAAGAGGCAGTAGGGCTACTGTTACACAGTGGAGGCAGGGAAGCATGTGTTTGGGGCACCCAGATAATCAACTTAGACATCTTTTAGTACTGCCTTGTGCAATTTTGATGACAAATGGACAAGAGCGGCAGGTGCAGCCTGAGAAGGGCATGGTAAACAGTAACTGGAACACATGGGTTTAGAGAGTCTGAGTCACTCCACTGGGTAAATCACCTAAACCTTCAGAGGTGCTAACTGACAGTGAGGAGGCAGAGGATGGCTACTGGTCGCAGCCTCAAGACCAACTGCAGCAGCAGGGGGGGGTTGTAGTTCATCTTACTAACCTTCCTCTTTATAAGTTTCCCAAGGAAAAATGGCACCCCAGTGTCCTGAAGGAACTGCTCCTTAGATTCGTGTGAAGGAAGTGGATCTGAGTGGCGCAAGGCATGGACCGTCCTGCATGTGATACCGCCCTGCCCAGAACACAGCTGCAGCCCTCTTAGGAATCGCTTCAGCTGAAGAGAACTGGTTTGCTGAAAGTCAGCCCCCTTCTGGGAAGCCAGCCTCCCCTGAATGACTGCTGCTCAGTCTTACTTTCTTTTGTTCAATAGGTGTTAATTAGAGTCCCTCCTAATAAACTTTCTATGCGCTAATCATCTCAGAGTCGACTTCCCAGGAAATCTTATCTTTGACAGTCTCTTTAGTGTAGATTGCTGTTTGAAGGAGAAGACACTAAACAAGTAAAATAAATTCATGACTTGTACTCTGAAGGAGATGAGCAAGATGCAGTAATAGCAAACACAGGGAAGGTGTACTTGGAGAGGAGGTGACATTTAAGCCAAAAATTATACGATAGAAGTCATGGGAAGAGCAGGTAGGAGAGCGTGTCTTAGGAAGAGAAACATCTTGGATAAAGGCTCTTCCCAAAGAGCTTAGCCTGTTGAAGTACCACCCAGAGATCTGTAGTCCTTTCAAAGGATTTTTTTTCAAATGCAATGGGAGGCCTTTAAAGGGTTTTTAAGCAAGAGTGTAAAATGCTGTGATTTGTGCTTTTAAAAAATTCTCTCTGATAGTGAGGAAAAAGACGGGATGGGAAGAAACCATTAAGGAGGTCACTGCAACATCAAGAAACATGCCCACCCAAAGTTTGCCCCTTCCCTCCAAACCATGTTCCAGGTGCCCAAGACCCTGGAATTCCCAGTCCACTTCTAGGATCTGCATGGACCTCTTCCGTATATTCATCCCCCCTAAGACAGACTGCACACCCTTAGGGCCATGGGGTGCTCAGGGAGGGACTGTTGTAGGGCTTGGAAGTTGAGTGTCCCCAAGCATATGTGTAAAGCTCCTTGCAGTGTGAGATGAAGCCAGGATTGGAAAAGATGGGAGGTGAACTCTGGGACAGGGACCAGGATGGTACTCCCTCCCTGCTGTGCCAAGTTCCAATATGGAACCCCAAAGATTCCAAGAATACTAAATTCAAGGCTTGGCCATCCAGGTTTTTAAAAGCTGTATTTGTCAAGACACAATAGAATATATTTTATTCAAGTTGTTGGCTTGATTTTTAACTCATAAATTTTTAGACATATGATATGTGGGCCTCCATTTGTAATTTTGCACTGGGTTCTACAAATGTTAAGGATGGGCCTAAAAGTCACATTCACCTACAAAGAAACAATACACATACAAAGCTGGCTTCTTATTACAAACAATAGATGCCAAAGATAATGAAATAATATCTTCAAAATGATGGGGGAAAATATCTGTTAATCTAGAACTTTCTATCCAGTTAAGCTAACATTCAAAGGTGAGGATAAAATAAAGACATTTTCAAACCAAGACTAAGAGAATTTCCCACTCACAGACCCTTGCAGAACGAAGAAAAATAAACCAAGGAGGAAGGATTAGAATGCAAGAATCAATAATGAGCAAAGAAATCAGTAGATACATTGGTAAATCTAAGTAAACACTGACTATAAAAAATTACTAATTTTTAGAGGGTAAACACAGGGTGAAACTAGGATATTACACAGCAATCACATTGAAGACGAAAGGCAAGATTCAGAGTTTAACATTCTAAGGTCCTTATGATGTTGCATATACAATGTTAAAAAATTTATCTATTAATTTTAATATTTTTAAGGAAAACATCTTAAGCAAATATGCAAAAAAGAAGGGAAAAAATGAATAGTTAGGATGGACTGAAAAAAGCAAAATAAGTTTAACCAGTAGTACATATAAAATCATCCTCATTTCAAAATGGAAAACCAGGCACCAATGTATTCTTTGTAAACTTCCTCTAACCGAAACCATTGACCATAAAATACCATCTCTGCCACTATTGTTCCCCAATTATAAAGTATTGTTCAGCTGTTGCTCTTCATTCTTATAAAACTCCATGGAAGATAGATACTAAAATGTTAGGGGGAATCTCATATACTTGGGGCTTTTATACCAGTGAGTCTAGTATCAATAACTATTTGCACAAAACTCTACACTTTTCTGTGGGCAATACCACAGAAGATCTCGAGGAGACCTTCAAGACAGCAGAGGAGTAAGATGTGGAGATCACCTTTCTCCCCACAAACACATCAGAAATACATCTACATGTGGAACAGCTCCTACACAACACCTACTGAACAGAAGACCTCAGACTTCCCAAAAGGCAAGAAACTCCCCACGTACCTGGGTAGGGCAAAAGAAAAAAGAAAAAACAGAGACAAAAGAATAGGGACGGGACCTGCACCAATGGGAGGGAGCTGTGAAGGAGGAAAGGTTTCCACACACTAGGAAGCCCCTTCGCGGGCAGAGACTGTGGGTGGCTGAGGGGGAAAGCTTCGGAGCCGCAGAGGAGAGCACAGCCACAGCAGGGGTGCGGAGGGCAAAGTGGAGAGATTCCCGCACAGAGGATCAGGGCCGACTGGCACTCACCAGCCCAAGAGGCTTGTCTGCTCACCTGCCGGGCTGGGCAGGGGATGGGGGCTGAGGCTCGGGCTTCGGAGGTCAGATCCCAGGGAGAGGACTGGGGTTGGTGGCGTGAACACAGCCTGAAGGGGGCTAGTGCGCCACAACTAGCTGGGAGGGAGTCCAGGAAAAAGTCTGGAGCTGCCTAAGAGACAAGAAATTATTGTTTCGGGGTGCATGAGAAGAGGAGATTCAGAGCACCGCCTAAACGAGCTCCAGAGACTGGCGCAAGCTGCGGCTAACAGCTCAGACCCCAGAGATGGGCATGAAACGCTAACGCTGCTGCTGCAGCCACCAATAATCCTGTGTGCAAGCACAGGCCACCATCCACACCTCCCCTCCCGGGAGCCTGTGCAGCCCACCACGGCCAGGGTCCCATGATCCAGGGACAACTTCCCTGGGAGAACACATGGTGCACCTCAGGCTGGTGCAATGTCACTCCGGCCTCTGCCGCCGCAGGTTCGCCCCTCATCCATACCCCTTCCTCCCCCCGGCCTGAGTGAGCCAGAGCCCCCTAATCAGCTGCTCCTTTAACCCCGTCCTGTAAGAGCAGGAACAGATGCCCTCAGGTGACCTACATGACCTACATGCAGCGTCGGGGTCAAATGCAAAGCTGAACCCCAGGAGCTGTGCGAACAAAGAAGAGAAAGGGAGATCTCTCCCAGAAGCCTCAGGAGAAGCAGATTAAATCTCCACGATCAACTTGATGTACCCTGCATCTGTGGAATACCTGAACAAACAACAAATCATCCCAAATTGAGGCGGTGGACTTTGGGAGCAACTGTAGACTTGGGGTTTGCTTTCTGCATCTAATTTGTTTCTGGTTTTATGTTTATCTTAGTTTAGTATTTAGAGTTTATTATCATTGGTAGATTTGTTTATTGATTTGGTTGCTCTCTTCCTCCTTTATATATATATATATATATATATATATATTTCCTTTTTCTCTTTTTGTGAGTGTGTATGTGTATGCTTCTTTGTGTGATTTTCTCTGTATAGCTTTGCTTTTATCATTTGTCCCAGAGTTCTGTCTGTCCTTTTTTTTTTTTTATTACTGTTTTTAGCACTTGGTATCATTGGTGGATTTGTTTTTTGGTTTGGTTGCTCTCTTCTTTCTTTCTTTCTTTTTTCTTTTTTTATTACTTTTTAATTTTTTTATTTTTAATAATTATTTTTATTTTAATAACTTTATTTTATTTTTTTCTGTCTTTATTTCTTTTTTTCTCCCTTTTCTTCTGAGGCATGTGGCTGATAGGCTCTTGGTGCTCTGGCCGGGTGTCAGACCTGTGCCTCTGAGGTGGGAGAGCCGAGTTCAGGACACTGGTCCACTAGAGACCTCCTGGCTCCACGTAATATCAAACAGCAAAAGCTCTCCCAGAGATCTCCATCTCAATGCTAAGACCCAGCTCCACTCAATGACCAGCAAGCTACAGTGCTGGACACCCTATGCCAAACAACTAGCAAGACAGGAACACAACCCCACCCATTAGCAGAGAGCCTGCCTAATATCATAATAACGTCACAGACACCCCAAAACACACCACCAGATGTGGACCTGCCCACCAGAAAGACAAGATCCAGCCTCATCCACCAGAACACAGGCTCTAGTCCCCTCCACTAGGTAGCCTACCCAGCCCATGAACCACCTTAGCCACTGGGGGCAGACACCAAAAACAATGGCAACTATGAAACGCAGCCTGCGAGGAGACCCCAAACACAGTAAGTTAAGCAAAATGAGAAGACAGAGAAACACACAGCAGATGAAGGAGCAAGGTAAAAACCCACCAGTCCAAACAAATGAAGAGGAAATAGGCACTCTACCTGAGAAAGAATTCAGAGTAATGATAGTAAAGATATCCAAAATCTTGGAAATAGAATGGAGAAAATACAAGAAATGTTTAACAAGGACCTAGAAGAACTAAAGAGCAAACAAACAATGATGAACAACACAGTAAATGAAATTAAAAATTCTCTAGAAGGAATCAATAGCAGAATAACTGAGGCAGAAGAACAGATAAGTGACCTGGAAGATAAAATAGTGGAAATAACTACTGCAGAGCAGAACAAAGAAAAAAAATTGAAAAGAATTGAGGACAATCTTAGAGACCTCTGGAACAACATTAAACGCACCAACATTTGAATCATATGGATCCGAGAAGAAGAAGAGAAAAAGAAAGGGACTGAGAAAATATTTGAAGAGATTATAGTTGAAAACTTCCCTAATATGGGAAACGAAATAGTTAATCAAGTCCAGGAAGCACAGAGAGTCACATACAGGATAAATCCAAGGAGAAACACGTCAAGACACATATTACTAAAACTATCAAAAATTAAATACAAAGAAAAAATATTAAAAGCAGCAAGGGAAAAACAACAAATAACATGCAAGGGAATCCCCATAAGGTTAACAGCTAATCTTTCAGCAGCAACTCCGCAAGCCAGAAGGGAGTGGTAGGACATACTTAAAGTGATGAAAGGGAAAAACCTACAACCAAGATTACTCTACCCAGCAAGGACCTCATTCAGATTCGACGGAGAAATTAAAACATTTACAGACAAGCAGAACTAAGAGAATTCAGCACCACCAAACCAGCTTTACAACAAATGCTAAAGGAACTTCTCTAGGCAGGAAACACAAGAGAAGGAAAAGACCTACAATAACAAACCCAAAACAATTAAGAAAATGGTAATAGGTACATACATATCAATAATTACCTTAAATGTAAATGGATTAAATGCTCCCACCAAAAGACATAGACTGGCTGAATGGATACAAAAACAAGACCCTTATATATGCTGTCTACTAGAAACCCACTTCAGACCTAGGGACACATACAGACTAAAAGTGAGGGGATGGAAAAAGATATTCCATGCAAATGGAAATCAAAAGAAAGCTGGAGTAGCAATTCTCATATCAGACAAAATAGACTTTAAAATAAAGACTATTACAAGAGACAAAGAAGGACACTACAAAATAAGCAAGGGATGAATCCAAGAAGAAGATATAACAATTGTAAATATTTATGGACCCAACATAGGAGCGCCTCAATACATAAGGCAAATGCTAACAGCCATAAAAGGGGAAATGGACAGTAACACAATCATAGTAGGGGACTTTAACACCCCACTTTCACCAATGGACAGACCATCCAAAATGAAAATAAATAAGGAAACAAAAGCTTTAAATGATACATTAAACAAGATGGACTTAATTGATAGTTATAGGACATCCCATCCCAAAACAACAGAATACACTTTCTTCTCAAGTGCTCGTGGAACATTCTCCAGGATAGATCTTATCTTGGGTCACAAATCAAGCCTTGGTAAATTTAAGAAAATTGAAAATTGATATGATTATCAAGTATATTTTCCGATCACAATGCTATGAGACTAGATCAATTACAGGGAAAAGTGTGTAAAAAAATGCAAACACATGGAGGCTTAACACTACACTAGTTAATAACCAAGAGATCACTGAAGAAATCAAGGAGGAAATAAAAAAAATACCTAGAAACAAGTGACAGTGAAAACATGATGACCCAAAACCTATGGGATGCAGCAAAAGCAGTTCTAAGAGGGAAGTTTATAGAATACAATCCTACCGCAAGAAACAAGAAACATCTCAGATAAACAACCTAGCCTTACACTTAAAGCAATTAGAGAAAGAAGAACAAAAAAACCCCCAAAGTTAGCAGAAGGAAAGAAATCATAAAGATCAGATCAGAAATAAATGAAAAAGAAATGAAGGAAACAATAGCAAATATCAGTAAAGCTAAAAGCTGGTTCTTTGAGAAGATAAACAAAATTGATAAACCATTAGCCAGACTCATCAGGAATAAAAAAGGGAGAAGACTCAAATCAATAGAATTAGAAATGAAAAAGGAGAAGTAACAACTGACACTGCAGAAACATAAAGGATCATGAGAGATTACTACAAGCAACTATATGCCAATAAAATGGACAACCTGGAAGAAATGGACAAATTCTTAGAAATGCACAACCTTCCAAGACTGAACCAGGACAAAATAGAAAATATGAACAGATCAATCACAAGCACTGAAATTGAGACTGTGATTAAAAATCTTCCAACAAACAACACCCAGGACCAGATGGCTTCACAGGAGAATTCTATCAAACATTTAGAGAAGAGCTAACACCTATCCTTCTCAAACTCTTCTAAAATATAGCAGAGGGAGGAACACTCCCAAACTCATTCTACGAGGCCACCATCACCCTGATATCAAAACCAGACAAAGATGTCACAAAAAAAGAAAACTATAGGCCAATATCACTGATGAACATAGATGCAAAAATCCTCAATAAAATACTAGCAAACAGAACCCAACAGCACATTAAAAGGATCATACGCCATGATCAAGTGGGGTTTATCCCAGGAATGCAAGGATTCTTCAATATACGCACATCAATCAATGTGATACACCATATTAACAAATTGAAGGAGAAAAACCATATGATCATCTCAGTAGATGCAGAAAAATCTTTTGACAAAATTCAACACCCATTTATGATAAAAAAAAAAAAACCTCCAGAAAGTAGGCACAGAGGGAACTTACATCAACATAATAAAGGCCATATATGACAAACCCACAGCCAACATCGTCCTCAATGGTGAAAAAATGAAATCATTTCCACTAAGATCAGGAACAAGACAAGGTTGTTCACTCTCACCACTATTATTCGACATAGTTTTGGAAGTTTTAGCCACAGCAATCAGAGAAGGAAAAGAAATAAAAGGAATCTAAATTGGAAAAGAAGAAGTAAAGCTGTCACTGTTTGCAGATGACATGATACTATACATAGAGAATCCTAAAGATGCCACCAGAAAACTACTAGAGCTAATCAATGAATTTGGTAAAGTTAGCAGGATACAAAATTAATGCACAGATATTACTTGCATTCCTATACACTAATGATGAAAAATATGAAAGAGAAATTAAGGAAACACTCCCATTTACCACTGCAACAAAAAGAATACAATACCTAGGAATAAATCTACCTAAGGAGACAAAAGACCTGTATGCAGAAAACGATAAGACACTGATGAAAGAAATTAAAGATGATACCAACAGATAGAGAGATATACCATGTTCTTGGATTGGGAGAATCAATGTTGTGAAAATGACTAACTACCCAAAGCAATCCACAGATTCAATGCAATCCCTATCAAACTACCAATGGCATTTTTCACAGACCTAGAACAAAAAATTTCACAGTTTGTATGGAAACACAAAAGACCCTGAATAGCCAAAGCAATCTTGAGAAAGAAAAATGGAGCTGGAGGAATCAGGCTCCCGGATTTCAGACCATACTATGAAGCTACAGTAATCAAGAGAGTACGGTACTGGCACAAAAACAGAAATATAGATCAATGGAACAGGATAGAAAGCCCAGAGATAAACCCATGCACATATGGTCACCTTATTTTTGATAAAGGAGGCAAGAATATACAATGGAGAAAGGCAGCCTCTTCAATAAGTGGTGCTGGGAAAACTGGACAGCTACATGTAAAAGAATGAAATTAGAACACTCTCTAACAACGTACACAAAAATAAACTCAAAATGGATTAAAGACCTAAATGTAAGTCCAGACACTATAAAACTCTTAGAGGAAAACATAGGCAGAACACTCTTTGACATTAATCACAGCAAGATCCTTTTTGACCCACCTCCTAGAGAAAGGGAAATAAAAATAAACAAATGGGACCTAATGAAACTTAAAAGCTTTTGCACAGCAAAGGAAACCATAAACAAGATGAAAAGGCAACCCTCAGAATGGGAGAAAATATTTGCAAATGAAGCAACTGACAAAGGATTGATCTCCAAAATTTACAAGCAGCTCATACAACTCAATATCAAAAAAACAAACAACCCAATCCAAAAATGGGCAGAAGACCTAAATAGACATTTCTCCAAAGAAGATATACAGACTGCCAACAAACACATGAAAGAATGCTCAACATCATTAATCATTAGAGAAATGCAAATCAAAACTACCTCACACCAGTCAGAATGGCCATCATCAAAAAATCTACAAACAATAAACGTTGGAGAGGGTTGGAAAAAAGGGAACCCTCTTGCACTGTTGGTGGGAATGTAAATTGATACAGCCACTATGGAGAACAGTATGGAGGTTCCTTAAAAATCTAAAACTAGAACTACCATATGACCCAGCAATCCCACTACTGGGCATACACCCTGAGAAAACCATAATTCAGAAAGAGTCATGTACCACAATGTTCATTGCAGCTCTATTTACAATAGCCAGGACATGGAAGCAACGTAAGTGTCCATCGACAGATGAATGGATAAAGAAGATGTGGCACATGTATACAATGGAATATTACTCAGCCATAAAAAGAAACGAAATTGACTTATTTGTAGTGAAGTGGATGGACCTAGAGTCTGTCATACAGAGTGAAGTAAGTCAGAAAGAGAAAAACAAATACCGTATGCTAACACATATATATGGAATTTTAAAAAAATATGGTTCTGAAGAACCTAGGGGCAGGACTGGAATAAAGACTCAGATGTAGAGAATGGACTTGAGGACATGGGGAGGGGGAAGGGTAAGCTGGGACGAAGTGAGAGAGAGGCATGGACTTATATACACTACCAAATGTAAAATAGATAGCTAGAGGGAAGCAGCCGCATAGCACAGGGAGATCAGCTCGGTGCTTTGTGTCCACCTAGAGGGGGTGGGATAGGGAGGATGGGAGGGAGACACAAGAGGAAGGCGATATGGAGATATATGTATATGTATAGCTGATTCACTTTGTTATAAAGCAGAAACTAACACACCATTGTAAAGCAATTATACTCCAATAAAGATGTTAGAACAAAACAAAACAAAACAAAAAACACAGTCTCTCTCATCAAGTAGTTTACAGTCTGTTCAGGAGAAGCAAGCTCTATAAACCCACCTGAAAATAAACCCTACTATAGAAGAGAGCAAATGGTTAAGAGCCTTGGATTGTATAAATGTTACAGTTCAGTGTAAGTAGGATCCTTTCCAACCAGGATGTCTTGGAAGTCTTTGAATATGCGAAATTTGATCTGGGCTTTAAGAGAACTGGGAATAGGCATGAGCAAAAGTGTTAAAATATCGGAAAGTGTTGGAGCCAAGAAAAGACATTTTCAAGAAAGAAAGATAAGCGTTGTGTGAAGTACTAAGAGAAATCATTGAATGAATCATAACACTGAAGTCATCAGAAGGAAGAAACAATTTAAAATATTATTTTACACAGATATAAAGAACAAACTAGTAGTTACCAGTGGGGAGAGGGAAAGGGGGTGGGGCAAAATAGGGGTAAGGGATTAAGAGGTACAAACTATGTATAAAATATACTGTGTATATAATACATAACCTACAGGGATATATAGTACAACACAGGGAATACAGCCAATATTTTATAATAGCTCTAAATGGAATACAGCCTTTAAAAATTGTGAATCACTATGGTGGACACCTAAAACTTACATGATATAGTACATCAACTATACTTCAATTTTTAAAATGTATTATTTTAAAGATAGCACCAACTTAAATTTTTAATTCAATTTTTCTTCTTTTATATTGTTAATTTTTTCCCCAAAGTGTATGTAGCAAATATAAATACAAAATACTGACTTTCTGCAAGTTACATAGGTGAACTGTTCAGATTTTTCCTACTTCTACATTCAACTTTATTTCTCTAGTTTTTTTTTTAAAAAAGGGGGGGCCCAAGTCTTGTATACTGCAGAAGAGATTTCCATACTATTGCTTGTGTTTTAGGCTCTTGGTCTGTATTATTAAGAGTCATGATATTGGTAACATCTAATATTTATTAAACAGGTACTGTGCTAAGTGCTTTACATGCTATTTTAGTTAATGCTAGCTGCCATAACAGATAAATGCCAGAATCTCAGTGGCTTAACAAAATCGAAGTTTATTTCTCACTTACGTAAAGTCCAAAACGAGTGTTTCTAACAGGCATAAAGCTCTCCTCCACACCGTGCTTCGGGACCAAGTTTCCTTCCATTTCCTGAAGATCGTTGTCCTGACATCTTTAACAAGTAGCTTCCGGGGAAACTGCAGAAGTTCAAAGAACAAAGATCACAATGGGAGATTTTTGAGAGCTGAGCCTAGGAGTGACATGAATTTCTTTCTCTTACATTCCATCGGTCAGAATTCAGTCTTATGACCACAATTAACTGCAGGTGACGATGTGAAATGTGGTTTAGCTGATTATCCAGGAAAAAAAAGAGATGATTTGGTGAACAGTTTGCGAGTCTCTGCCACACATACATTTTTCCGCGTTTAATCCTAACAACCCCGTTGGATATGTAGTATAATTTATAGCACTTTACAAGTGAGGAAACTGGAATTTGTGAAGTTCCTTACCTCACGGTTAATAAATGACAGAACTCAAATTCAAATCTAGGCAATCTAACTAAAAAACTATATTCCTTATCAAGTTAACTGCAATATGACTGAAATTCTTGTTACTGAAGAAGAATGTTTAGGCTTTTTTTAGTTATAGGAGAGGTATGACAATTTTAGAACTGTAAGTAACCCAAGCCCATCATTTTAGTGATGAAGTAATTGAGATCTAGAGGTAGAATGTCCTGTTGAAGGCTCAAATCACTGCTGTTCAGGCATCATACAACGTAAAGTACACTTTATAAGAAAATATAATCTTGACAAATTAATAACTTATGTCATACTTTCTAAAAGTTAACTTTCTAAAAAGATTTAACGTAGTTAAATGCAAGCATTTAGATTTGCTGCTTGAAAAGGAAGCACAACACAGAGTAAGCCTGCCACCGTGTGGCGTGAGCCAAACTTAACATCTGTTAAATGTTTTATTCCCATTTATTGTGTTTGCTTCTAGTTTATTTATTAACCAACCTAGATTTGACACTGTCTTTGATACGAAATTCAAACCCAGCTATGGTAAATGCTATAGGTTTAACTACTTTTTAATTTCAAGATACATTTCTTCATCCAACTCCAAAAATAACTGCAATATTTCCGATCCCGCTACAGGGGTGACCAACTTTTAAAAGGTGGCCCAGGCACTTCCACAAGAGGATTACTTACTTCAGTGCTTCACAAACAAGGAAACAAATTCAACAATTAGTAGGATTTGTCTCAGTCCACTCAGAAGTGAATCAATGAGCCATATTAGAAGGCAGAGTTCCCAATCTTACAATAGGGATCTCCAAGGAGTCTTCAGGTATGGATAAAACACCCCTAGGAAGAAGGAGAATCAGAATTTATACAGGAGTCACCATTTCCTAGAGTTTTAGCTTAATATGTTGTAACACGCCAGGCAGACATTTTCCTGCCCTCTCCCTGCATTTATCAAAATAAAAATGGTCTCTAAAGTTGTTTAAAAGGCAACAGATCTAGCGGGTGACTAAATGGAAATCCGGTATTGCTGCTGCCTCTAACACTTATTTCAAATGATTAGGGGTGGGGCATTGGTATTCATATCCTGATATAGTTTTTACATGTCCCTCTTTCCTTTCTTAAAGTCTTATTCCTACTTCTTTCTTTTTCTACCACGGCAAACTCTGAAATATCAATTTCACATATAACTCACCTGATGTGACTGGGGAAAGCAGTTAAAGGGAAGAAAAGTTTTCAGTGTTTGAGGGTTTAAAAAACCCCACATCTTCCCTTTCTCTTTTCTTTTTTTACTTTTTTGGATGGAGGGTTCATGAGAATAAGCCCACACAATGGTATGTAAATTTGTTATTCCTACCTAATGAGTTAATTGAGATGGGAGCATCAATTTAATCCAGTGACTGTGTGTCAGTATCTCTCTAGGGGAAAAAAAAAAGTGTGTCAACGGAAATCCAAGCTTCTCTACACTCCAGATTTCGCCCCATCTCCTCACCTCCTCCAGCCTCCACATCTTTCCCAAGCACAGGTATGTACCAACCTCAAGAACACCACTTAGGCAATGTTTGCTAGGGGCCAAAAGTATCTGAACAATCCTATGTTGTGTAAACACCCATTCTTTGGGGAATGCTCTGCCTTCCCTCCAGAGCAGCCATTGATCTCCCATCTCATCGATACCTGTGCAGCCACATAAGATTGGCCTGGGGAAGCTGCAGCACTCCCTGTTCTAGAAAGGTCTCCTGCAGATTCTGAAAATCTCTAGGGTCACATAATTTCACCTGTTTTAGTATTATACTTCTTATGGCCTTCTCAATATTTAATAAATTATTTTAAAAAATAGTAACAAAAGATAACCAAGGTAGACTTATATGTACTAACATGGAGAAATCACTGCAACATTGTTAAATGAAATGTTACAGATATCACAATTACATTAAAAAAAGACCTAATCAAACAAAAAAAATAATAAAATATCTGCTCCAAAATATGTGAGTATATTATAGAAATATCGCTGTAAAAATGTACATCAAACTGTGGGTTACCTCTAAGGAGGGGAGTAGTGATTTGGACGGTAAGCTTAGGAATTTCACCCTGTAGACTTTTATGTTGTTTGACGCTCATACAGAAAAATATATTCATCATACCTTATATAATGATTTTTAATAAAAGGAAGAGAGTTGAAGTAAACACTCTGTTGCTTGCTGCCCAGAGTGACAGTAACTCATCTGGGAAATGTAGTAAAGTCTCAAGTGCTGATCTGAGTTTCCGAGACGTGACCATCCGAGCTCCTTCCTAACCAAGTGGTTTTTTTTTCCTGTCAACTAAAAATACACTATCCAGTTCAGGAAATGTGGCTGACGGAATAGCAGCTGCCGCTGAGGACCTACTTTGCATATTAAAACAACCCTGGAAGATAAATAGCAAAACCTCCCTGTCATCAGTTCCTGTTTTGAGGCACGGCTGGAGCTCATCACACACGTCCGTCTTGGCCTCCATATTATCCTTCCTGCATATTTTCAGGAGACAGTCTCTGGCCACTGTTTCTTTTCCCCCTTAGTGTCAGGAAACTTCCTGCAAATATTGTAAAAGCAGAAGCTGAAGGAGCTTCAGTGCAGAGCTAACACTCTTCAGATCTTTCTTACACTGTTTCAGAAAGCAGATCACCCACTGCTGTTTCCTTTTCATGTGTTTTTTTGAAACGACAAAGATCAGCTGTCAAGATACTATTTATGTTCAGAGTGAGAGAGAGAGAGAGAGTAAAAAGAGACAGGCGCAAAGCTTTCCCCCGACTCTGCCATGTTCTTTACTCAGTTATAAAGAGATGGTGTTTCCAATAAAATGGAAACTCAAAACAGTGAAAAGTTCTGGAAGATGAGCTGTGCTGTAAATGTAAAACACAAGCCAGTTAAAGTGATAATACCTCAAAGTACAATTTGTAATGCAAAATAAAGACATTTAAAAAGAGTCTGGAATACTATATTCTATATGTAATTCTGTTACATGATGTCCTAGTCTCCATGTACATGAATAATGTTGACTTCTTCCATTCATATGGCATGCAGATGCATTTTGAAAGGTTTTTAAAAAGATAATGTAAAAAAAAATAATGTGATAGACTGTACAGAGCACTGCTCATAGCTGCTCAGTAAAAACTGCACTGTAACTATAGAATATTAGAGCGGAACAAAATTTAGAGATGACCTAGTCCAACCTTCTTGCTTTACAGATGAGAAAACTGAGGTTCAGAAAGATTAAATAACCTACCCAAGGTAACACAGATAGAAAGTAGCAGATCTGGGGCTAGAATCCAGATCTCCTCGTTCTTCAACCTGCCTTCTTCCTTAATACATGATGGTGCCTCACTAACCCAGCCTCGCTATCCTGCCCTGTCTCTCATTTGCAAGATAGCAAGCAAGAATTACTGCAGCATTTCCACTGATTTCTTATCTTTGGACTCGATGACCAGGCTACACAAGCAACCAAGTGTGAGCACCTGGGACGTGCCTGCTGGCACACACACGCGTGTGCACACACACACACACTGTTAGCTCATGTTAAAGAGATCTTGGAAGAAAGCATGTATGTAAGAAGACAACCCTCTACCATGGAATGCTGGGGAAATGCAGTCGACACTGTTGCCCACCCAACACTATTCCCACTTTCTTCTCACTAAGAATAGTGCAATTGTATTCAGCTATCAAGAGACAGAGACAGTACGCTCAGAGGTGAACCCTGCCTGGTCAAATCAAGTCATTTCATTCTCTTGGACAATGAGATATCAGATAAAATTGACTGGGAGGCTCTGGGGGAATATTTCCTTCCTGATAAAATAAATACACACACACACATGCACACAAACACATGAGAAGACTGCCACCTTTCCCTTCTTCCTGCTTTTGAATTTGGTTGTGTGAGGATGAGAAGCTTGGTGTTGCTGCACCGAGGAAAGGAAACATCACCCAGAAGTTGATGCCAACGCAGAAATGTGGAGAGAGACTGGCTCCCGGATGACACTGCTGAGCTGCTGAACCAACCTGGGACCTCCTCCCTCCTTACCTACGGTCGAGTGAGATCATAAGAAAACCTAGCTCAGCCACTTGCAGCTGAAAGCAGAGTTACTTTGCCTCTCTGAACCTCAGCTTTTTCTTAATAAAATGGTGATAACGATACCTACCTGGCACAGTGGTCAAGAGGAGGAAATGAGATCATTAAACGCCTAACATAAAGAACCCAGTAAATGGTGCCTACCAGTACCGTTACCATTCTCATCATTACATCAAAATCCTCAACAGTGGGAACGCTTCCTCTATTCCCCAATCTCTGCGGCACCTGGAAGCTTTTCCCCACAACAGTGTCTGGGGACGGTACATCCAGCTACCACCTCCTCTCTGAAGGCTGAGGAACTCAAAGCATGGGTGCTTTGAGCCTGGGAACTGGAGGGCTGGACAGTCTGTAAAAGAAAAAAAGAAAAAGAAAAATCCAACTTGTAAAATCAAGGCGTAACTCGTAGTGCAACATGATGACATATTGTCAGATCTGAGCAAGCCGTAAAGCGTTCATTTCTTCCGTCCTAGAAATACCAACTCTGGCAATTCAGCCAATGGAAATAATCCAAATGAAGAGAAAAACTTTATTCACAAAATCTTTAATTCAGCATTATTTTAGAATCATAGTATTTCTCCTTGATGTAATATAGTTATGAAGCCAACACAAAAGTTTTTAGTGGAGACTATGTAGGGGTAAGGCTGTGTAATTTTCTATATAGACTTAAATGAAATAAATCAGAATACAGACGGGTATGTACACTCTGGTTACACCCACGTGGAACAGCTATAATTAGGCCGGACTGTAACTGGCAAACCGATTATTAAGTGCAACGGAACACAAGAAATAAGGGGGCTGTGAATTGTTGAAGAAACTCTGGCCAAAAAAGGGAGGAAAGATGAGAAAATATGAGTGATAGTAGTGGGGCACACAAAGGGCATTTGTCTTCTCTCCACTAAGGCCATTAGACGGATTTCAAAATAATCCAGGCGGCTGAGCCCAGAGCTGAAGGCGCGGGCAGCAGAGATGCAGATGTGGGCCCACAGCTGTGCTCTGGGAAGGCCTCCCATCAGGAGTCCCAGGCCTAGGACACTCCACGTAGGCACTGGGGAAGATGTACCGGGAAGTCAGCCCAGCTCTTCAGACGCTGTGAGGCAGGCACAGAGCATCCCAAACCCAGGATTTAGGGAACACAGGGAAGCAGCTTCCACAGGCCATTTGCAGAATAAATATTTCTTGTAGAATGTTTCCTATTGATTCACCCTCTGTTAGGAGAGCCTCATGTGTAGTGAAAGTACTAGAAAAGCATAGGCAGACAGAGTTCTGTGTTCTGGGAAGATCTGTGGAGGGCAATATATCAGCAATATTCCATGAAACCAATTGCCTAGGAAAAGCATGGAAAGGCACAGAGCTATCACAGATATATCTCTTTAAAAGGTATATGAAAAAATAAAATAAAAATATTTATATATTATAAATATCTTTGCAATTAGTATCTACTGTATCTTATGCCTGATTTAGATCTTCATACACAAAAATTCCCACCCACGATGAATGTGGAGTTTTAGGGTGGTTGACTTGCTCCTGCACCTGGCCCCTGTGCAATACTGAGCATATGGTGGGACACTGTTCTGCTCCAAGGGGGTCCATAGGACACTAGAAGCCAGAATTCATGAGGGTGAGACTGCACACTGCCTTGAAGGAACAGACTTCACTGATCAGACAGCAAGAAGCTGTACCCTCTGGCTGTCACCATCTATGACTTCTGATGTGGGGTCCCCCATTGTCATTCCACCTGGCTCCCCCATGACTGGTCCTCACTCATCCTTTCCTCTATCCAACTATCTCCTCCTATGGGAGGGGCCCCAAACAGCAACTCACCTTTTGTTTTACATAACACATATTTTACAATGTCCAATATTTTAAAATCAAGAAATGAAAATCAGAAATGATAGAATCTACCTGCCCACATGGTCTTGAAAGAAAATCAATATAATGCTTTAACTAAAAGATAAGGAATAAATAAAAGGAAGGTAAATGTAGTAAGAGAATCTCTGTTTCCATCATAAGTGCTCAGGCACAATCACAGCACCTAAACATAGAAATAATGTGGCCTCCTTGCCTGGTGGCGCAGTGGTTAAGAATCCTCCTGCTAGTGCAGGGGACGTGGGTTCAAGCCCTGCTCCGGGAAGATCCCACATGCCGCGGAGCAACTAAGCCCGTGCGCCACAACTACTGAGCCTGAACTCTAGAGCCCGCGAGCCACAACTACTGAAGCCCGCGTGCCTAGAGCCCGTGCTCCGCAACAAGAGAAGCCACTGCAATGAGAAGACTGTGCACCCCGTTCGCCACGACTAGAGAAAGCCCGCAGGCAGCAACGAAGAACCAATGCAGCCAAAAATAAATAAATTAAAAATAAAAAAAATTTTTAAAAAGAAATACTGTGGCCTTACTGGCACCTGATACAGCATTTTCCTGTGTCTCATCAGCAACTTAAATGCCGCAGGCATTGCTGCTGTCAGAGATGTGATTTTTTAAAATGGTGAACAGCTCACGCTAAAACTCCAAACAAAACAAAGCTTTCCTCAATTCACAGAGTAGTGACATTTCTGGAAAACGTCATGTACGTGAAACGATGCAGAAAATTGTCTGGGTTTACATATAAAACAAAATTAGGTTCTAGGATCAGATAATTTTTACAAATAGTGGGCTTTTAAAACGACAGAAATGTCTGGGGCATTCGAAAGCTGAATTCAAATTCAAGAAACATTCTTTCTTGTGCAGAATTATCCTGGGCACTGTAGCAAGTCTAGCATCTCTGGTCCCCACGCACTGAATGCCAGCAGTGTGCACTCACCAAACTTTCCAAGTGCTGCCACTGGGAGTCACTGGTCTCAGTTTATCCCTCGACCTTGTGCTCTCTACCCACTTTCTCCAAGCCTGGGGAAAGCCTACCCATGGCCATACCTACCTGTAACCAGGTTCCCATAAACACACTGCACCTGTGGTAACCACCCCAAATTCAGATACACTGCTTAGGGCTCCACGGGAGTGCCTAATAAAGGATAGTCACAGATGGAGTTAAATGTCTGAGAGAATTTCCACTTTTAGCATGGTTGGAGTGTTGATTCCCACCACAATACCCCACTGGGGTATTTCACATGCCCCTCACATCACCCACTGGGGGTGGGGCTGCTGGCTGCAACCCCTCCCTGCCTCTCCCACTGACCCTTGACAGAGCCGATGCCTAAGAAAGTGATTAAGAGAAGGTTTACTCAAGAGATTAAATGCCTCAGAGTATGTTACCATTTGGGGAAAGAAAGAAAGGAAAACCATGAAAAACTAATGTATCATACTTGCTTACATGTGCACAGGCTGTCTCTGGGAAAATATCTAAGAAGCCGATGATGTGGGTTTCTTTTCCCAGGAAAGCACCTGCATGGCAGGAGGACAGGGGTGAGAGGGAAACTTCCTTGACACTTGACCCTTTTGTACCTTTTGAATTTTGTATGGAGAGCTTGAAAATATAAATGAATAAAACCTGATCTTCGGGGCTTCCCTGGTGGCGCAGTGGTTGGGAGTCCGCCTGCCGATGCACGGGACATGGGTTCGTGCCCCAGTCCGGGAGGATCCCACATGCCATGGAGCGGCTGGGCCCGTGAGCCATGGCCGCTGAGCCTGCGCGTCCGGAGCCTGTGCTCCGCAACGGAAGAGGCCATAGCAGTGAGAGGCCCGCGTACCGCAAAAAAAACACACACAAAAACCCAAAAAAACCCACCTAATCTTCGAAAGATGCAGTCCTTGGAAACCACTTACTTGGGTATTGCCAAGTTGAGAAAGTGAGAGACTAGAGAAAGATGAGGCTGTAACAGACAGACAGAAAGCCAGGTTCCCCCATGCAGCCCAGGAAAAGGACGGCTGGAAGGAGGAATTTGTCAGCGTTTCTCCAGCACTTTCCAGGGGAACAAAGCTCTGATTCTAGCACTTTCTCCCTTTGAACCTAACTGTAGAGAGGAGAAAAGAAAGCCGTCACCAGGCTCTGTTCCATGATAAACAGTCCCTTAAAATCCACCAACTTTCCATTGTTTCCAAACAGCCTGTTGGGACGCAGTTTCCACGGTTGATGTACTCACCTGTGCATCCGCCATGTCTCCCCTCCTCCCACACCTTCTCCAGGTGTGCTGCATGGAAAACTGGTCCCTGATCTTGGGCCGAATAGATCCCATTGGAAATGTAAGAAATAGCATTCTGGCCTATAAATAATTTCTTTGTGAGTGCAGAGAGTATGCCTTGATCCTCCGGGCCTGAATATCTGCCCAAGAATTGGCAAAAAATAGATTTCTAAACTCGTTCTCTGAACCATGGGGCGCTATCCAGTGGCCATCATGGGAAGTCCTAAGTTCTAGGGACAGTAGAGGTGGGGGCCCAAGACCCTTGTCTCTCCTGGTATCAGTGAGCCCAGCAGAGACACCCGTCTTTATTATAGTTCTAGAAGCTGCAGTCACAGGCTTACAGAGCTGCATGTCCCTCTCCAACCACGCCTCTGTTTTTGATGGCTCCCCTTCCCTTATTTCACAGTACTAACCTGGGACTAGGTCCCTGATGTGAGTAATTAGTGATGTGCCTTAACTTATGTAATCCTCCCAATAACCCTTCAAGTTAGGTACCACAGTATTAGCATCATCTCCATTTTACAGATAAAGAAACAGAGGCACAGAGAAATTCAGGAACATGCATGAGGTGACACAGCAAATAAGTAGTGGAGACCAAGTGTGCCCCCAGATGGTCCCAAACCAAAACCCACTCTGTTACCTTCTGCTCTTCATTGCCTCCCAGGTCAGCGGCCCTTCTATCAGCAGCCGTTCTATAGCTCCCCACACGAGGGCGTCCAATGAAAAGCTTTCCTCCTTGCTGAGCCAAAGGGATGGGGTTGGAATGTACAGGGGTAATTCGGGCCACACGGCCTCCGGGTAGAACTAGAGCCCCATTCAACGTAATGGCTGTTTCCTTGCTTCTCACCTTCTCCAGATTATAGGGACCTTAGCCCTCAGGAAAGGCTCCTTTATTTCCAGGGGAGACTGGTCAGTGCTCAGGGGTCCTCCCCCTGAATGCCTGTCTAGACCCTAGAGGGCGATGTTTCTCTAAGAGCCTGACTGTCAGTACCAAAGCCGGGCTTCCAGATGGCGTGCATGCTGGCCCTGGGGCCCCAGGCTTCCCTGGAATCCTCAGGGCAGGAGGCAGGGGGAGTGCCTCTCCCTTCACTGTGTCACCTGGGGGCACTTAGCACCCAAGCAGCCTGGTATGGTGCCTCTGAGCCCCTCAAGTCAATGGCTTCTTCAGTCTGCCAGACTCCCTTCTCCCCTGGGCTCAGACAAGGGGAACCAGGGCCAGAGTATCATCCCTGGTCCCTCAGCCCCCACGCACACCTTATCCTTAGCCCGCTATATCCTTATCCTCTGCTGGCCCCAATCCTCCTACAAAGTCCTGGCAGATTCCTTGCAGGATTCCCACTGATTTGTCAGGCAGGCCTGGACAGGGCTGGGTCACGGCTTCATCTAACTGCCCAGCACATGCGTGAGATGGACAAGCCCCCCTCCAGACAGTCCTTTACCGCTTTGAGACTGTGCACTTCCTTATAAAATCCAGTTTTAGCAAGAACCCTGCTAAGTCTGTTTAATGAGAATTTCCACCCTCGATATCTGACCAGGTTCCTCATTCTCCACCAACCCCCAGGTGATGTCTGATCACCCTGGCCTGTCTTTAGTGACGACTCTGTTAGGTCAGTTTAGCCAGAACCCCCCTTTCCGATGATGTCTCTTACTAATTTTCCATCCACTGACACCACAGCCCTAGGCTCCTTGGCTATAAATCAACAGGACACAGTGGCGCCCGGGTTTCTGATTTTTCCCAATCGCTTCCTCCTATTAAAATATAGCAGCCTAATGACAACTGTTACAATAAGGTGTTTGCCATTTGCAAAGCACTTTCTCCATGAGTAACACGACATGGTGAAAGAGAAAGAGACGAATTATAAATCTCAGCAAGACCATGAGCAAATAATGTACCCTGTCTGAGCCTGTTTCTTCGTTGGTAAGATGAGAGAATCACACGCCCCAACCTGGTTCTTGACATTGTAATGAAAGAATGTGCCAGAAAGGAGAACTGTCATTGGTTACGAGAGCCAAATCACTGGAGCTCCAGATGCAAATCAGAATCTGCTACAGAAACAAGGGCTTCTGACTGGCCAACTTTTTCAAAATTCTATTTTCTGAAGGCATCATTTTTACTGGGAGAAACATAATTACACTGTTCAAGAAAAAAATTTAAGCAATGAGCTTAATCACGCATAGTTCTACCCATTAACACAACTTTTTGATTTTTATGGTTTACCTTCAGTATATATATATATACCTATTTTGGTTTACCTTCAACATTTAAACCTATTTTTTAAGAATGTTTTAATCCTACTTAGGCAGTTTTTAAGCACATATAGTTCCAAGCAAATGAAAGAATCTCCAGGCACCAGAAACACACTGAGGCATGAGCTGAAGGAAGAGGTCTGATTCTCAGATTTCTCCACCGAGGGGATCCCAGGATTGTGAGAGGAACAGCAGGAGATCAGCGGACCACGGCACGGTGCTGAGCTGGGTGCCCTCCCTCCTGCATATGGAGTCTGAACGGCCAAGAACCGGGGAGTCGGCTCTGGGCCTGGCTGGGGGCATCTTTGTGGCACATCCTCAGCAGGACTGCTCTGCTCAGGGAGCCCCAGGGGTGAGGGCGGGGCTGCGGAGCCTGTGCCCCGCCCCCAAGCACCTGGGAAAAGGAAGCACAAAAAGGGAGAACCGGCCACAGTCACTGTACTCGTTTCCCATCTCGCTCTCAGGACTGAGCGCAGCTGCAGGTGCAAGACCACCACAGAGGGGGAGCTTTCGGCCGCAGCCTAATAACACTGAGGTAACTTTAATTTCACTCTTCTACCCCTGGCATGAGGAATGAACAGAGGCTATCTTATTTTCCTCCAGGGGCAGCTGAAATATACTCCCCTGGGTGTGAGATGTCCCTCCCCCTGTTCCAGCCAAGTTTTCCCTGGACTAAGGTGGGAACAGGTCTTAGTCTTAAAATTTGAGATTCTTGAAAAACCTGTGTAATGTCCTGGAGGGAATTTACCTTAGTAAGACACTGGAGGAAAGCACTTTGCTCCGAGCCGTACATGTGTCCAAGGTCAACAGTATTTATAAAAAGCACTGTTTACAGGATGCGGCCTGGTCCTGTGGGGGGGGGGGGGGGCAAAGGAAGCAGAAGTTACCATGAGCCGACTGCCCTCCTCCATCAGTGCACTGACCCCAAGATAGCTTCCCCTTCGGGGTTTAGGCTTACAGGAGGAAAACAGAGGCTAGAAGCCACAGACCTGCAAGAACTGAAACATCTTTCAGTTTGTCTAACTGGAACTTCGTTGTGCCTCCCTGCTTTAACTCCCAAGGAATGTGAGCCCACATTCCGTGTCTTTTAGGGGGAGGCCCTGCCCTCTTCTCTGCAGCGGGCACCCCCCAGAGATAGGTCAGCGGATGCTGACTCACACACCCCTACTTCCCTGCCCTTTCGAAGCCCAGGCCTTTGTTTGAAATATGACACTGTAAAGATACTTTCCTACTCGGGCGTAGAAGCTCTTCTCCCATGTGCCCGCAAGGATTTGTGTTTCTTCTGAAAAGAATGGCTGATGTGTGCACCCGGCCTTTCTCCCCTAGGGTCTGGCAGTGGCCCCCATGGGGTCTGTGAACTCCCGAGGCCACAAGGCAGAAGCCCGGGTGGTGATGATAGGCCTGGACTTGGCCGGCAAGACCACGCTCCTGTACAAACTGAAGGGCGACCAGCTGGTGGAGACCCTGCCCACCGTGGGTTTCAACGTGGAGCCTCTTGAAGCCCCTGGGCACGTGTCTCTGACCCTCTGGGATGTCGGGGGGCAGAGCCAGCTCAGGGCCAGCTGGAAGGACTACCTGGAGGGCACGGACATCCTCATTTTCGTGCTGGACAGCACAGACGAAGCCCGCTTGCCCGAGGCAGCGGCTGAGCTCACCGAGGCCCTGGCTGACCCCCACCTGGCCAGTGTGCCCCTCCTGGTGCTGGCCAACAAGCAGGAGGCAGCCCACGCCCTGCCGCTGCCTGAGATCAGAGACAGACTGGGCTTGCACAGGTTCCAGGGGCACTGCTGGGAGCTGCAGGGCTGCAGCGCCCTCACCGGAGAGGGGCTGCCCGAGGCCCTGGAGAGCCTGAGGCGCCTCCTGAAATCCCACAACCACTGTAACTCCAGGTGCGCGCAGGGGGCAGGCTGTGGGGAGAGCCAGAGGCCTTGACCGGGGCAGAGCAGCCTGTCTTCTTCGCTCATGTGGATCGGAAGACCAGCTAATCCTGGAGAATCTCAAATTCAGTTTCTCAAACAAGGAATCCCCCTGCGCTCGGACAGCATATTTTCCTCTTGGGACTTATTGTCACCGGTGTTTGTGTTGAAAATCAACTATTCTTTGAATAATGATACTCTGAGGGAAAAAGCAAACCTCAGCATACTTCATTTAGTAACTCATTACCACGTCTAACTAAGCAATTGTAATAACAGAAAAAGTGGTTGCAGAATAATTGAGACCTAAATTCACAGAGGGAAAGAGATTTCAAAATCAAATCAGAATATCACCTGGACATGGGCATGATCTTATGAGTGATTTTCCCCAGGAGCCCCTGGGTGTGTGTCACCATCACTCTGAGGGCAAGGAGTCAGGGCCAGCAGGATCGAGTCTGCTTCTGCAGGATCTTGGGTTTAGAAGTTCAACGGGGCGCTCAGCCCTGGGCAGAGGCCAGGAGTTCAGGCCTTCCAAAATTGATCCTCTTCTTTGACCCTGATTAACCCTTCTCCAACTTTTTGTTATCCTGTACTGGTCTTTCTCTAAAACCCTTCATTGTTTTCTTTCTGTTTTCCTTCTCTTTCTCTCTCCTTCAAGCACACAGGTTTCCTTGAAGATCAGATTAATCAATGATTTCATTCATTTATTTATTCACTTTATCAAAAAATATGCCGAGTATTGAATCTGTGGCAAAAGGCAATGAGCTTTAGATATGAAGCTGGACCTCCAGATGGCAGGTGTGAATTTTGAAGATATGTATAACAGCAATGCACCTCTCACTATTAATAGTGAAAGGGAAAGCCGAAGCGTTTTCAGGTGACGTTACCTAAGATCCATGAAGCTCCTGAAATTATTTGCAAAATGTTACGCTTTGGGCCATTTTTCTAGGGAAGAAGATCCATAACTTTTGTCAGACTTTCAAAGGTACCTGTGACTCCCTAAGATAAGAATCACTGATCTGGTCTTATACCTCATTCCACCCAGGAATGCTTTCTATACTTTTTAATGGCAAGTAACTTCCATTTGGTACCTATTCTCGTGTTAAACAGCTCTAAATTTGGATATTCCTTCCCATCCTGGGCTACCATCAGCCTCCTTAGAACTCCTGATGGTGGTTCTGCCCTCTCTGGAGTGACACAATCACTCCAACATCTGAGAGGTCCCTCTACCCAAAGTCTCCCCTTCTAACATCAAGTTAGGTGTGCCTAGTTCTTTCCACCATGTGTCAATCAATGTGTTTCAAGACTTCCTATGTTAGACACAGAAAAGGGCAAAGATGCAAAGACAAAGGAGACTCCAGCCTCATGGTCCTCTAGATGGGGAAGCAGGAGGACATGACTCCCATAAAAAAGGAGAGGTTGGGCTTCCCTGGTGGCGCAGTGGTTGAGAGTCCGCCTGCTGATGCAGGGTATGCGGGTTCATGCCCCAGTCCAGGAAGATCCCACATGCTGCGGAGCGGCTGGGCCCGTGAGCCATGGCTGCTGAGCCTGCGCGTCCGGAGCCTCTGCTCCACAACGGGAGGGGCCACAACAGTGAGAGGCCCGCGTACTGCAAAAAAATAAAAAATAAAAAAAAGGAGAGGTTGAGAGTTTACTGTTTACTGATCACGTACTGGGGCTGGTTCCGTGCTCAGTGTTCTACAGAGATTATCTCTAATTCTCCCAACTCTGCAAAGTAGGGATCATTCCCATTTTATATAATTAGACACTGAGGCTCAGAGAGGTTGTGACTTGCCTGAGGCACTGCTCTTAAGTGATATTTCTGGAATTCGAAACCAGATATTCTAGCCCTGATGATGCCTGCATTTTCCCACGACATCATGCTTCTAGAAGGTTGAAGCCAAGGTTGACCTTCAGTAGGCAGATGAGATGGGAGAGCAGCCTAGTCAGAGGGAAGAGACAGCTTGGAGGCATGAGGGAGAGTGTAGGAAGGACAAACAAACCAGAAAGGCTGAAACACGAGGTTGGGGTGAGGGGTGGGATGTATTATAACAGGAAACAAAACTGGAAAGAAAGTTTAGCTCCAAATTAAGGAAGGCTTAGACTTTCATAATCAGGAGTTTGTCTCAGAGAAGTGAAACCATCTGGCTTCCATTTAAGAGGCTAATTTAGTGGCAGTGTGGAGGTGAAATAAAGAGAAGGGGGGACGCTGGGGACGGAAAAGTGGACAGCCCAGCTAGATGCCCATCATGGTCACAGAGGAGAGGAGAGGGAGGCAAGGACATTGAGAGCCATTTTTAAGACAAAAGGCTGAGAAAGGAAGAACTTGAAGGTGCTCAAGGTTTTGAGTCTGTGTGGCAGGTGGGATTGGAATGAACTGAGAAGGTGGACACAGGAGGGGCAGGTTGGGAAGGGGCTAGAACCTCTGAACCCTGCTTTTGGAATGCTGGGTCCGAATGTGTTTATAGCTCTTTTCAGACTGTTCCGTTATCTGCAGAGTTTGAGGCACTGAGGACCCTCTGGAGGCATCTGCTGGTTTCTGCTCATGGAGACTCATTTCCTCACATGACTTGTCATTTTTTATTGTGAGCTCATCTTCAGTAGGATTTGTTTTTCCTGTGTGACTCCCGTGTGCTCTGGGTTATGACAGTTTTTACACAGAGTGGTTTCACATTAGCGTCTACCAGGATCCTGGAGGTTTCAATTGTTTTAGACCAAATATTATGTTAGTTTCTCTGTTTGGGGCTCACGGACCTCACAGGTAGTAGGAATTTGAACTCTGTGCTCATTCATGGCACAGGCCCCAGGGATTCGGTTTCTGACAGGCAACTGTTTTTCTTTGCACTCCCAAGATAGACCGTTTGCTTTGGCATGGCTGGCTGAGCTGGCGGGCAGAATTTTCCAATCCCCTTTTAAGAAAGGGGTGCCACTTCAATGCTCTTGCTTTTCTGCTGAGCTCAGATCAAAATTTTCTCTCCTCCAAGCAAGAGTGAGGCCACATCTCCTGTTCCTGTACAGGTGCTATGACTGCAGCCTGGTCCCTCGAGCCTAAATCAGGCTCCTCTAAGATCCCCCTGGACTCCAGGCTTCACTCACCTGCTTCAGCTGTGGTTTCCCTCTTCAACTGGTTTCTGCCACTTGAGGATTTCCTTTTTTTTTTTTTTTTTGCTCAAGGGCAGCCTACATTAAAACAATTATTTTTGATTATAGTTTACCCAACACTTATGACTCCACAGTGGAAAAGGGTCCATCTGCCATGCCACTAGGCATCTGCCAGGGTCCCTGGGAAAGGCTGAGCCCACAGAGGTGGCCAGAGAGGGCAGACACAGGGCCCAGAGCCAGTGCCGGGGAGGAGGTGAGGATGCTCCATGGCACACAGGCAGTGGCCTGGCTTTGCCCTCTCCAGTTCTTTCATCCTTCCTTCTCCCGTTCCAGTAATGTTGGCTCTGGAAGGAGGGTGAAATCCCATTCTCTTTCAGAAACTTCCCTGAAGACCATGGGGTAGCTGGTCTTGCCTGCCGGGAGCAAAAGTGGCAACGGGACAAAGCTGGCCCGTAGGACTGGGAATTCCACTCCCATGGCCACTGCCAACTGAAGGGGAGGGCAGTCAGGGGCCAGTAGGGTAGCCTCAGCCCTTGCCTCCCCACCCAAGACAAGCCAGAGCCCGCCAGGGACATGGTGGGGGCAGACGGAGGGGCTTCCCTCCTGCTCTTCTGCTCAGAGAGAAACATACACATATGTATGTATACAGGTACTTATATCACAGAGCTACAGCACAGGGAAGCTTAGCAAGAAACAAATCATGCCTTCTGTTTTGTTTTTTAAAAGGTGCTCTCCTTATGAGAGGGGTATTTTGCGTGTTCCAATTCACCCACACCTTTCAGGTCCATCAGCCTCCCGTTAACCCACGAGCGGGAGTGAGGAGGTGCGTGAGCAGATGTGGCTGAAAAGCACGAATCTATTTCCTCCTTATATATAAAGGAATCTGGTTTTCTTCTCCGCAAACACTGTATAGAGTGAGATTTGTTCCATGTTGGAGAGCTGATTACCTCTTTGAATATGGGTTGAGTTCCTCCCTTTCTGACTCATTGATTCTGAAGATGTTTCTCCTTCCCCTCTTGGATAGAAGCAATCCTTTGGTGAAAGTAAGAACTGCAGGAGTTGGGGTTTAGTTTGGTCCTGCTGAGTTTTGGGTTTCAGCTGTCCATCCTCACAGATTTCCACAGTCATCTCCTCCCACTGGGGCTGGGGGAAGCTGTGTTCTTTAAAGTGGGCTAGGCCCCCATCCTCAGCACGTGGTGAGCTGGGACCTTGCCTTCCTTCTCGTTCTCCAGGTTTTTTTTTTTAACTAATTAATTATTTTTGGCTGCATTGGGTCTTCATTGCTGCGTGCGGGCTTTCTCTAGTTGCGGCGAGCGGGGGACTGCTCTTCATTGCAGAGCGTGGGCTTCTCATTGCGGTGGCTTCTCTTGTCGCGGAGCACGGGCTCTAGGCATGCACGGGCTTCAGTAGTTGTGGCACATGGGCGCAGTAGCTGTGGCTCCCAGGCTCTAGAGCACAGGCTCAGTAGTTGTGGCGCACGGGCTTAGTTCCTCCGCGGCATGTGGGATCTTCCCGGACCAGGGATCAAACCCATGTCCCCAGCACTGGCAGGCAGATTCTTAACCACTGCACCACCAGGGAAGTGTCCGTCCTCCAGGCAGGTTTTAGAATGCACGACACCTCAAGTGTCCTGGCTGCAACCTCAGGTGGTACGGTGAGGTCACCTCACAAAAGACTCGTACTTTCCCCAGAACCCACCTGATGCAACTCAACACCAGCGGGGTACTGCTCCCTTCCAGAAGCCCCAGCCCCGAAGATGGACAGAGGCAAGGCAGTCAAGCAATGAGATTGTCCAGGCTGTGCCTCTTGCCGCAGAGCCTGGGTCAAGGTGGGAGAGTCCCTGAGTGAGCGGGAGGTGGGGATCCCATTCTTGCCATTTTTTGGGATTGAAAGGGCAAATACAGATGAAAAATAAGAGGCTTAGCTTTCCCTGTTGAAAATAAGGGAAGATGCTTCTCCTTCCTCCCTCTTTTTAGAGCATTCACTTGAGAAAACTGGTAACTCTAATTTCTTTTCTCTGTCTCTTTGAAAGGTATGTAAAGTTTTTAAAAAGCTAACTCAGACTCCTGCTAGCTTTAGGACTGTCTTTCTCAAGGACCAGGGAGCCATCCCTTTGAAATGCCATCATCAAGGGAGATAGGGCCCCTCTCCCATCTCTGTGGGAGGGTGGGAGCCTTGCTCCTTGTTGCAAAACTACCTCCTGTCATAAAGATAGGAGAAGCTGGTTTTTCTTTAGGTTAAAGCCAATTAGGTAACACAGATGGTGACCCCAATTACCAGGCAAATCCAGGATGAACTTGGTGTGAGGACTGGTTGTTATTGTGTAGGTAAGGGCCTGTGTCTGCCTGCCTGTACAAAAGGCTGAGATTCCTGTCTGTCTCTGCAGTCTCTTAGCTGATTGCCTGTGCTGCACATCGCATTCTGGTTTGATGCTTATTCAATAACAAAACTGTTTTCTTTCTCTCCTACCTTTGTGGAGAAGGTTTGCTGGGTTGGCAGATTTGTTTTTAATTCTCTTTTCCTAACAGATTCCATTGGCCTGGCTCTGTGAGCTCCTGATCGCACCCATGATTAGTAACAAGACATGGGTGAAGAGTAATCACCCCGAATGCCTCCTAGAAGGTTTTGGAGGGCACTTAATTAGGAATGATACCTGTGGCACTCCTCTCCCACAGGATTATGGAAACCTGTGATCAGAATCCTGTGATTGCCTCTGAACTCACCGAGAGAAGCATTTCTCGGTGCACTGAAGTGTTACCCCTGTATTCCCTTCCCACACGTCTCGTAAAAGCAGTGGCTCAGGAAAAACAAAATAATTTTAGAAAGGAAAAAAGGAGTCTTTTATTTTTACCTCATTGTCTTGATTTCCACTCCTCTGATATATTCACCCCCAAGGAAATTTGGCTATGGAAAAGTATTTAAAATTTTTCCATGAGAAATGGTATTGTTCTGCCTCAGATTTCAAGCTAAAAACCTAATAATGAATCCTTCTCCCTCACCCTGGTCCCCTCCAGCAACCTGGGACCCATGGGCATTTTTGCAGCTTACTTCAAGCATGAAATTACAAACCTAAACTAATTAATTCTCATCAAAGCACTTCCAATTCTTCCAAAAAAAGGAGGCAACATTATTAAAAATTATCTCCGGATTATGAACATGACACCATATCATTTTGCAATGTTTGTTCTACCTTTTTTCATATTCCACAAACTTCAATTTCATATGGCACTAAGCGTTGGCTTAGCCTGGAGGAGAAATATAAAGGATTCAGAGAAACATATATAAGGATTTTCAGGGTTATGAAAATTCTTCCATGAGAGAATTGCTACCAAGATGGAGACGCAACCCCATCCTCTGCTCAAGTTGGTGCCGTCTAAACGCGCTTGGCCTGTGCCCACAGGCTTCGAGTCTGGCCTTGAAGTCAGTCAGAACGGACTAGAACAGGAACTCTATAACTCACCAACTGGGCAAATTATTTAACCCAACTACGCCCCAGCCACCTCATCTACAGAATGGGAGTGATAATAGGGGGCACCTCGCAAAGTTCTTATGAGAATTCAGCGAGATAATGTGTTCATCAAGGCAGCTTGTATCTCTTGAGCACCTACTATGTGCAAAACACTGAGCAATGTGCAAGGGCTACAAGGATGGAGGAGATACAGGCACTGTCCCTGCCCTCGACATACAGTCTAGCTTTCAATAAGGGACAGCGGTTAATATTGTCACACTGAAGCACGCTACAAATGCAAATGAAGCCAAGTTCTGGGGGCCCAGGCTTTTCTTGCAGATCCCTCTCCCACCCTCAGAATTCTCCAGACTCAGACTTGTTCTGGGGTGAAGAGGGGGCCAAGGCTGGTGGAAGGGTACAGGGGTTAGGGGTGCAGAGCCCTAGACTGCTCTTCTGATGTCTGAACTCTGGACACTTAGCCTCTACCCTCTTCCCTACCACTTCTATTTAACATCCCCATTCTAGAGCTTCTCCCCTGGCCTTCCCACGCCAGAGCACGTTTAATTCGAGTAGCCAAAGCCCAGAATTAGTATCTCTTCCACGCACTTTAAATGCACCCTCCCGTTGCAAAGCCTGGTGGACTGAATAGACAGACGAATGATTTGAGAAGATGGGGGGTTGAATCCCACCCTCAATTCTATTCCTCTCTGAAATTCAACAGTTACAGATTCATCCCTTGGACTTCGGTTTTTCAAAGAAAATATCCCTAGAAGAAAGGTAGCAGGGATAGTTATTGGCATTGTAATGTGAATGAATTGTCAGGGTCTTTTCAGAAGAGGTTGTGTAAAGGAAGCAAAGCTAAATGTTGAGAACGGCTGAAAGAAGTATAGGAGGTGGGGGAACTTCCCCAGAGGTCCAGTTGTTAAGACTCTGCGCTCCCAATGCAGGGGGCATGGGTTCCATCCCTGATGAGGGAAAGGAGATCCCACATGCCTTGTGATGCAGCTAAAAGAAAAAAAAGTGTGGTCGCGGAGCCGGGGGCTGCCAAAAAGGAATGAACCAGACTTCACAGATTGCCTGAGGCTGGGATGAACGTGCCCGCCCCCCTCACTGTACACACAGCAAGGACCTACTGTATGCAGAAAGAAGGTCCAGAAGGGAGGGTCTAGGTGTGTGGACCACCATCTTCTCAGGCACTTGGAAAAGGTGGCCTCGAGCCAGGGAGTGCAGAACTAGGGGGCTGGGCCAGGAGCACCCCTTTAGGCTGAGAGTGGGCAGAGAATCATCTGGCCTCTTCTTCCTCCCACCCTGTCATCTCAGTCCAGTGTCTCTATCAGCAGTTGCCTTCCCAGGGCACGGAATAGAGCAGGCAGGTCTGCAGAATGGATCTGGGGTCGGGAGGGGAATGGAAAATGGAAATAAGCGGCCCAAGCTCTTTATTACCGTTCAGTAGAAAGCGCTAAAGTCCAAGGGACGACCAGCCAGAAGGCGGCTTCAGATCTAACTGGAGAAGCCACTCTCCCTCAAACGTATCCTACACTTCAAGTGGGGCTTCTGAGTTTAAAAGGGCAACGTCATGACCCAGGCAGAAGAGGATCACAAAACTCCGTGGGCCTAATCCTACCTGGGGAGGAATTCTTTCTTTTAAACCAGCATTCCAAACTCTTCAAGCAAGTCATTCGCAAAGGTGCCCCCTTCTACCACTGTGAAGACAGGATCAAGTTCTCTAGGTCGATCGGGTGACCCCTAGGAATCAGGAGCTCTGGGTGGGGGGGCGAGAAGCCTGCTGGCTGTTTGGTGCTGACACAGCCATGGGCCACAGCTTCTTACACAAGCTTCAGGGTGGCTCCACCACAAACCCTTCCTTCCCCTCTGCCAGTGATGGTGACTCAGGAGATTCCGGAAAGGAGCTCATGGAACACTCAACCAGCAGGTTTATCCTGAGGTGCTTCTCAGCATTTTCTAGATAGAACATTAGGAGCTGGTTCCAATCTAAGAAGCCTGGCGTTCACTCCCCTGGCTCTGCCTGCAACACTCTGTGAGTTCAGGCTAGAATATGATGAATGTACGGAAGGGGGGCTTTAGGAGAGACAAAGAAAGAAAGCAAGCTGTTGAGACTTGTGGTTTGATGTTGTGAAATGCACACATACATGTAACTCTGCTAACTCCTCAAACCTGACTGGAGGGACAGTAAAGGGATTTTTTTAAAAAAGGCCAAACCCCACAAGGAAAAAGAAAGCCGAAGTGCATATAGCAGGCTTGAGATAGCACTAAAATTACAGAAGATACAGAGACCTCACAGATCAGAGAAAGTAGAAACCTAAGTTGGTGGGGGCTGGGAGGTAGGGGTGTGTGTGTGTGTGTGTGTGTGTGTGTGTGTGTGTGTGTGTGTGTGTGTGTGTGTGTGTGTGTGTGTGTGTGTGTTTAGTCAAAGGACTTAACTCTGTATCGGGCACTGGTCTAAATGTTGAAGGTGTGTTAGCTTACGTAATCCCCCAACAATGTGAAAGTTTGTAACCTGATTTTGCAGGTGAGGCATAGAGAAGTTAAATAACGTGTCCCAGGTCACACGGCAGAATGTGAACCTCTGCAGGGGTGTGGCCCACAAACCATGCTCTACACAGCCTCACCGTGATTAGCAAGCCCTTCTGACCCAAACCCCAGGGGATCTCAGGACTTGGGATATCAAGCAGCAACAAAGTGGGGCAGGAAACAGAACTGGTGGAAAGTCTGTATGAAGAGACATACTCTCAGGCTCCTTCCCCTATTTTACTCAGCCCAGGCGACTGCCCCTCTGCTCCCTGGTAGGATACCTTCAGTTTATTCTCTGGAGGCATTGCCCAGTTGGGGATGGGGTGAGACATCCATGAAAAAGTTCCGTCAAAGTCTGTGAACTGAGTGGAGAGGCTGCCTGGACCCCTTCTCCATTCAGCTCGCAGGGGCTGGCCGTGAGGTTTACACACTGAGGCAGGCACTGGGAGCCCCTCTCCGGGAACTGACTGGCTGGAGAGAAGACACACAACACTGACATGTGAAGGTCTCTGGATGAAACAGTTGCCTCACCAGTTGAGGAGCCCTTCCTGCCCATGTACCAGGACTCACACAAACTTCTAGCAGCTTTTTGGTATCTCCCTCCTTCCTCCACCTACATTTTTATCACGGAAAAATGTAAACATATAGAAAAATTTTAAAAATACTATAATGAACACCCATATACCCACCTCTTAAGTTCTACAATTGTTGATATTTTAACATATATGCTTTATCTTTAGATATAGGTGTACGTACAGTATTTTCTGAACCATTTGAAAATGACTGCAGACATTATGATATTTCACCTCTACATATTTCAGTATCTCTATTCAAAGAATAAGGATCTTATATAACCCAAATGCATCACACCTAAGAAAATTTAAAATAGCTTCCAGGGCTTCCCTGGTGACGCCTGCCGATGCAGGGGACACGGGTGCCCCAGTCAGGGAAGATCCCACATGCCGCAGAGCGGCTGGGCCCGTGAGCCATGGCCACTGAGCCTGTGCGTCCGGAGCCTGTGCTCCACAACGGGAGAGGCCACAACAGTGAGAGGCCCACGTACCGCAAAAAAAAAAAAAAAAAAAAAAAAAAGCTTCCAAATATATTCTAATATTAAATCCATTTAAAATTCAAAATCCATTCAATCCATTCAAATTTCCCCCACTGTCCCTAGAATCTCATTGCATTTGGTTATTACGTCTCTTTATTCTCCTTCCTAGAACAGTCCTCTTTCCTTTTGTTTGCCCCACAATGTTGACTTTTTGAAGGGACCAGGCCATTAACTGAAGAAGTGTCTCACAGCTGATTTGTCTGATTGGGTCTTCTGTCTTTGAACTTGTCCCCACATCTCTTGTAAATCCTGTCAAGTGGAAGTTAGATCTAAAGGTGCGATTAGATTCAGATCAGATGTTTTTGGTAAGACACATAGGTGACATTCTCTA
This sequence comes from Grampus griseus, assembly GCF_964374135.1. Classification (NCBI taxonomy): domain Eukaryota; kingdom Metazoa; phylum Chordata; class Mammalia; order Artiodactyla; family Delphinidae; genus Grampus; species Grampus griseus. Next base: position 62,239,040 of record NC_139012.1, read on the forward strand.
CTTCATGCTGCATCTCATCAGGAGACAACTTCTGCTTATCTCACTAGTGGGGAAGCAAAGCTCCACCTCTTGGTAAAGGCAGTGGTTGCTGGATCACTCCAACGTGAAGGGACCTTGGGTAATACCTGACACAGTGTGAATATCCTGCTCAACGCCTTGCAGGAACAGACAATAAAGGATGACAGGACAACTGAGAAAAAGTCTCCAACATAAGAGAGAGAGACAAAAACAAGCAGGAAAAAAACAACTCAGAGGAAAGAGTGATCACTGCAGGAAGCAAAAGAAAACTTCCCCCAAATGGCAAATCTCCTTAGAAATAAGGGAAAATATCACAGCCATGAAGCTAGATGGCTATAAAAAATATTTAGAAAGCAAGAAAGAGCTCTTGGAAATCTCCACTGAAAAATCCAGTACAAAGTTGGAAGATAAAGTAGAAACAAAAGTCTCCTAAAAAGTAGAATAAAAAGATTAAGGATGAAAAATTGGAAATTAAAACATAAGAAAACTAGAGGATTAGTCCAAAAGTTTTGCATCAGAATAATGGGTATCCCACAAAAAAAAAAAAAAAAAAAGAGAAGGGAAAAGTAGAGGGGGTGAATTATCAGATAAATAAATAAAATATGAACATTTCCCCAAAACCCATGAGTTTCCAGCTTGAAAGGGTCTATGGAGTGCCCAATACAAATGCATGTTATAAAGATAAACAAAAAAGCACAATACTGTAAAATTTCAGAACATCCTAAAAAAGAAAAATGGGTCACTATGAAAGGTCAAGAATCAGGCTACTATTAAACTTCTTAATAGTAATACTGAAATCCAAAGGACAACAGAGCAAAGCCTTCAAAATTCAGAGGCAATTTGAACAATAAAACTGTACGATAACCTCTAGAATAAAATAAATATCTAGGAGTCCATTTTGATACAAGTGAATAAATGAATGACTAAGTACCTGGAGGAGAAGGGACAGCTCTATCTTACAAAAGAATTTCATTAATAAATGTAAAAGAAATGAGAGAAATAGAAAATTATCATTAAGAACATTACAGTAATAATTGTAGGCAAGATTCACCAATGGATGCTAAAATCTGTAGGTGAAAGTTTGAGGATAAACAAGATATTTGCATAGTCTTAAATTATGTCTACCAATATATTTACTCCTTATAAAAGGAAAAATGGTAACTTGACAGTGAGAAGCCTGGCCTCAACTACTTAGCCAAGTGATCAAGATGAATACCCTGAGTAGTACACAGCACCATCATGTACCCCTGATAGGATGCACTCAGATGGACACATCATCTCTGTGGTATTCTTGCCCCAAATCCATAACCTCAATTTAATCATGAGAAAATATCAGACAAATCCAAACTGAGGGACATTCTACAAAATAATTGACCAGTATTCTTCGAAATTGTTAAAGACAGACTGAGGATGTGTTCTAGATGTAGGAGATGAAGAAGATTCAGCAGCTAAATATAATGTGAGATCCTGGATTGGATCTTGGAAAAGTAAAACGACACTACTGGAAAAACTGGTGAGATCCAAAGTCTGTCACTTTGTTAACAGTAGTGTGGCAACGTTAATTACTTACTTGCTTTTTTTTTTTTTTTTTTGATGTTGTACCCTGAGAAGTACATCAGAGTTAACTTCTTTTCTTTCCTTTTTTTTAGTTAATTTCTTAATTTTGATCACTGTACTATAGCTATGTAAGATGTTACCATTAGGGGAAGCTGGGTAAAGGCACTAGATAGAGCTCTGTAATGTTTTTGGACTTTTCTGTAAGCCTAGAATTATTTCCAAATGAAAAGTTAGGGCTTCCCTGGTGGCGCAGTGGTTGAGAGTCCGCCTGCCGATGCAGGGGACACGGGTTCGTGCCCTGGTCTGGGAGGATCCCACATGCTGCGGAGCGACTGGGCCCGTGAGCCATGGCCGCTGAGCCTGCACGTCCGGAGACTGTGCTCCACAACGGGAGAGGCCACAACAGTGAGGGGCCTGCGTACCGCAAAACAAAATAAAAAAGAAAAGCTAAAACATTCCGAGGGAAAATTATTTCCAACACAGAATTTTACACCCAATCTAGCTATCAATCATGAAGATAGAATAATGACATTTTCAGACAAACAAGAACACATGCTTCTTTTATCAGAAGGCTATTGGTAGTCATGCTCCCTCAAGAGAATAAACCAAAATGGACACCTGGGATGCAGGCAATGTGGAATTCGCCACCAGAGGGAAGCAAAGGAGTTTTCAGAACAACATTCCCAGAAGGATGTCTCAAACGAACCAAAAAACCCAATAGTTTATCTTATCTGTTTGATTGTATCAGTGAAATTTTCAGTTTTGACAGTCTAGGGTTGTATTTTTTATTTATTATTTATTTTTGGCTGCGTTGGGTCTTCATTGCTGCGTGCAGGCTTTCTCTAGTTGTGGTGAGCGGGGGCTACTCTTCGTTGCGGTGCACTGGTTTCTCATTGCAGTGGCTTCTCTTGTTGCGGAGCACGGGCTTTAGGCGCGCCGGCTTCAGTAGTTGTGGCACATGGGCTCAGTAGTTGTGGCTTGCGGGCTTAGTTCCTCCACAGCATGTGGGATCTTCCCGGACTAGGGCTCGAACCTGTGTCCCCTGCACTGGCAGGCGGATTCTTAACCACTGTGCCACCAGGGAAGTCCCTCTAGGGTTGTATTATTGATAAGTATGTAGAAAACCAAGCAAACAGACAAAAAAAAAGAAAAGAAAAAAGCTCCTAGGGAAACGAAAGTTGCACTTTTTGTAATCACAGTATACTAAATGGCTCAGTTGTGAAAATTTTTTACATAAGTCATAATAATGTAAATACTAAAATATTCATTTAACCAAAATATCTATATTGGGAAGATGCGGGGAAGGGAAATGTATGTGTGTGGGTAGAGCATGGGGGAGAATGTAAGAGAGTTAAATTCTCATTTTCCAAGGTAGGAAGAGAAAAAGATTATGTCTAAGGTTGAAAAATCAAGAAACAGCGACACAAATTTGGAAAAAAAAATGTAGGGAAAAGATAAGAAGGCACAGCTAAAACAGTTGTTTCTGGGGAGAAGCAGTCAGGGCTTAGTAGGGATGAGCAGAAGACTGTTGTTTTCCATTATAAGCCTCTGTTTTTATTTCACTTCTTAAACTAGATACCTGGTTATTTTTATAAAAATAAAAACTAGGGACTTACCTGGTGGCGCAGTGGCTAAGAATCTGCCTGCCAGGGCAGGGGACACAGGTTTGATCCCTGGCCCAGGAGGATCCCACATGCCGCAGAGCAACTAAGCCCGTGCGCCACAACTACTGAGCCTGCGCTCTAAAGCCCACGAGCCACAACTACTGAAGCTCGCGCGCCTAGGGCCTGTGCTCTGCAACCAGAGAAGCCACCGCAATGAGAAGCCCACGCACCACAACGAGAGTAGCCCCCGCTCGCCACAACTAGAGAAAGCCTGTGCGCAGCAACGAAGACCCAACGCAGCCAAAAACAAATAAATTTTAAAAAATAAAATAAATAAAAACTACATTTTAAATAATAAATAAATAAGGCATGAGCAACCAGGACATCACGGGTAACCTTGCTTACCCAATGGTTAATTTAAGCGTATAAACCCAACTAACTGTAGGCTCGAGTCAGGGTCTCAACCTTGCCTATTTGGTATTTCTTCCTGCTCTGATTTTGGGTAAAGCTGGTCTTCCCCTGGCTGGCCCCAGTTCTGACCTCCTCAGTGCTTTCCTTGGCATCTGTATGTCAGAGCATAACGGTTCGCACCCTTAGCCGTGGAAGGGCACTTTGGTGGCCGCACCACTCTCTGCACTTCCGTTGCCTACTGTCTCCTCATTTGGGCTCCTGGGCTACCCACCCCCACCAGAACCTGAGTTGGACTGATCAGGATGGTCACCTGGTTCTCTGGTCACAGGGAGCCTGTGGGCTGTTTAACCTTCAGAAGTTTCCCCCAACTGCTAGGCTCCCTGTAGCATCTTTGTTGCAACAGAACTCTGCTAGCAGCAATTGGCAGAAGAAACCCTTCATCTCGTCCCTGTGTGCCACAGGTGAGCATGGTGGTATTATTGGCCCCAATTCTTCACTCCTTTCTCCATCCACACACTTGCTATGGCTTCATCATGGATGGAATGTCCTTCTTTGTCGATACTGGGGTTGGTCATATGACTTTCTTTGCCAATGGGATGTCAGTAGACGGACACAAGCAGGGGTTTGAAAAGTGCTTGCACACTGGGGTTTACCCTCTTCTGCCTCTGCCATCAGAAGAACAAGCTTCAGCTAACCTGCTGTCTAAGGAGGATAGGATGAGAGGCATGTAGCGCAAAACCACCGAGTGGTCCAGAGACCTGAAGTGAGTAGCAGAGCCACTGAGCCACTGCAGCCTTAGCAGAGTCGACCAGCTGAGCCCAGCCTGGATCAGTCAAATCCCGGATGACCCACAGAGCTCTGGAGACAAACGCTTATTGCTGCATATGCCACTGAGAAGATTTCTGTGGTTTTTTTCCCCCTCAGTGCTGGGTGACTAACACAGGCACTAAATGTTGGAAACCACCTATCTACAGTTTTATACCAAGATTTCACAGGTTTATAAAATAATGCTCAGGGGTGGTATCCCAAGGTCAAATCATAAAAAGAGCTTGAGTCTTTAATCATTTACGAGTTAAGGAAAAGAACTTTTAACCTCAGACAGGTGTGGTGGATGACAGAGATGTCCTACTTACTTAGCATATGCTTTGACACTTTTTACTGAAGACAGTCTAACATAAATGTGGCCACGCCGGGGGGATATGCACCCCTAGATGTTGAGGGTGAGCGTGCGGTGACAACGGCTACTTCTCAGTTATAAGTTGTGTGAAATTGCATATTAGACTTCTTAGATTCCTTAGTTTCCCAATTTCACATGCTCCCAGGAGGAGTCCCTGCCCACAGAACTCTCTCCCATCTTGGGGGTGTTTAGCTGATTCTAACTTAATGGGAATGTACTGATCAATGCTATGCTGAGAGCAGGTTTCAGTAAAGAATGAGGAGCAGGCAATGGGTTCTAAAAGCCAGAGATCCCAGAATGGATTCAAAGCAGTGACTCCTGTAGGACGTTGACCAAAGCAGAGAGGAGGAAAACATCATAACGCACAGGGGAAAATGCACCTTAGCTGGGCAGGACCCCCTGGGATTTAATCTCACCCAGTCCTGTAACAAACCACCCTCGTCCTGACTGCAGTGTCTCCTCTGCTTGGAATGGGGCTGCCAGCTGGGAGAGACTCAACCGAAACTTGGGGGTCTGGGGATGTGAAGAGGAGGGAAACCAGGGATGAAGGACAGGTAGATTCAAGGACTCTGGTTGACATCTTGCTTGGATTTAAGATAAAAAATAGGGTAATACATTCTCAGAATGGCCAGGGTAGCCAGGGCTGAAGTCTTCCAAATCAGGACTGAGGCTGTGTGTGGGACGGGTTCACTTAATAAAAGGCTCCTCCCAGGCCCAGGGCGCTCTAAGCAGATGTGGGGAAGCACAGGCTGAGGAACCAGAAGGGAGGAAAGGAGGGAAAAGCAAGAAGATCGCCGCCCAAGGGGCTCCTGGCCTCGAGGTGAGCGGCACCTCTGGGTGTGGATGGGGGCAGGGACGGGGGAGATGGCTGTGGCATCTCTGGGAGGATTTGGAGACACAGGGGAATCCTCCCCCACCTGCTGCCGCATGACGGCTCAGCTACCAGGCCAACTGGGAGGTGGTAGAAAGCCAGGGCTGAGTGGGATTAGCAGTGGGGAGATGGGCCAGGCGGGGCTGACTCATGATGGGATGAGCTCAGGTCCGCTTTCAGGAGGGATCAGTGTCCGAGGAGGTGTCATCGGGGGTGGATGCAGCCACGAGTTAAGGCAGCTGACAGCTCTCACGGCTCTCAGCTCTCATGGCCGTGGCATGGTTTGTGCCCGTGCTTCCCAAGGTAGGATCTGTGAAACACTAGCTCTGAAGGTTGCGAAGGGCTACTGGCCTGAAAAGAGGGTTCCATGGTCCAACAAGCTTGAGAAACGTGGGCTTAATGGAATTACACAGGTTTCTCCACTGTAGGACATCTCAGAGCCCTGAATATGATGATGGGAATAGGCGATCTCTAAAGCAAGGCAGGCGGGGGTATGGTATAGCACTTTTGATCATGACCACGGAACCCTTTCAACACAGAACGTGACTTCAGACTAGTGAACTACTGACGACGCTTTCTTACTGAACTACTGAAGCCGGAACCAACAGGAAAAAGACCTGGTTCCCACGTGTCACCTCCACCACCACCGCCAAGCCCCTCTCCACCAGTGAGGTCTACTTAGAGTTTCAGGGCCAACAGGCAAATAAACTGAGGTTCACGACAGATTCTATCCCCATGGCAAACTGAAGTGCTACCTACACAAAGCCACGGAGGCAGAGGTCCAGCTCTAAGGTACCCAGGCACCCAGCTGGGAGGCTGGGGCCCAGTGGGCCCACAGACCCATGGCAGCCCCACCCAAAACTAAGATCAGCCTGGCAGCGGCCCTATCCCCCAACTGGGGATAGACCTCGAGGCTCAGGCCTTGTCAGGCTTGGCTCTGGACATGGGAGGGGCAGCCGCGGAGAGGACAACCCCAGGGGTCCAGCTCAGCTGGTCTGGGTGAAATGCAGGAGTCGGCAACTCACAGTCGTAGCTGTTTCCAGCTCCCGCACCGCAGGAGGCTCTGTCACCTGTTTTCCCAGTTTCCTCTGGTCTCTCCGGGTGCTGACAACGTTCCATCCAGGTGCTGACGAAAATCCCTCTTCTCTGAAGCACAAGCAGAATGTTTCCTTAGAAAGGAAACAAAAAGATTCCGAGGACAAGGAATCACAAAAGCCCCGATGCCACCAAGTAACAGCAGCGGGAAAGTAACTCAAACTCGGTCTCAGATGGTCAGACTGACAAAGCCTCCCGGCCCACAGGCTGCTTAATTTTTACCTTTTATTCTCTGTGATGTGCCTGCTCAGAAGCCCCAGGTTTCGGCCGGTTGCTCTGCTCCAGGCCTGGGCGCCTGGCACGTTTAATTGCTGATTCTGAGATTGTCTCTCACACGGAGGCAGCGGCGATGTCGTATGTTCAGAACCTGGACAACAGACCCAGTCAAAAGCTAAATAAACGTGGAAGCGTTTACTTGGATCAGAACAGCGGGTGGAGTGTTTGATATGTGCTCATCCTCACAGGAGTGTGTGCCAGGTACCACGACTCCGTTTCTGGATAAGGAGACTCAGGAGCCAAGCAGCTGGGCCCCAAATCCCACGGCATGTGAGCCGGGGCAGTGGGTTCGAACTCAGCACCGCTTAGCGGCAAAACCGGCACAGCTCGGCTCCGGGTTCTGTCCCGTGTGCTCCCTGTGGCGCGGGACAGATGCTCACCTTTCGTGGCCAGTTCTTCTTCTGTAGAAGGAAGATGATAATCCCCGTCCACAGAGCGTGAGGGATTATCGTGAGGATCAGATAATACAACGAACAGAAAAGAGCTTTGAAGTGGAATGAATACAGGTGCAGGGCGTTAATAGGACCCAGTGTTTTCCTAGATACCAAATAACTTGGCATCCCAAAGGTTTCCACTTTCTCTAGTTCATGCTTACAAACTGACCAAGCAAAGGAAAAAGGCAGACAGATTCAAGAAGACGTACCAAGAACCTGAAAGCCTACAGGAGGTTAGGAAACAGACAGCACCCCCCCCCCCGCAATTAGGAGGCTTTCAACTTGAACCTTGGAAGAGCTAACTCCCCCAGACCTCACCGCTGCCTCCTGCCCACACCCAATCCCACTCCTAAAGGCTCCACACACTAAAAATACCCCAGCCACCTGCTGCCCAGGCAGGCAGTAAATCACTGGCCCTCGAACACCAGAATCCAGGCCAGGCCTGGCCTGACGTGGCTGCTGGCGGCTGACACGCGCCAGATGGGGCAAGTCCACTTCTTCCCAGCCCGGCGGCCAGGGGGCCTGGGAGGAGAGTGCCCCCAGGAAGCAGAGGCACTGCTGCAGGTGCTTCCTGGGTGTAGGGTGATTGGAGGTGGGTGTGTCACAGGAGGAAACGGGGCTCCCTAGGAACGGGCAGTGGCTCCTACGGCGACAAGTATATATAGAATAAGGTCATCTCATCAAAATACACAGATCAGCCACTCGACTGCTGTCCTATTACCCCAGGGCCACCAGATGTCACTGTTGCAGGGGGCATGAATATTTGTGGTCCCATCTCCGGACAAGCACTGGCTTTATGGAGACAGTTCAAACTGTGGGCACTCGGGGCACACCAGTGAGATCCATTTCCTGCTTCCAGTTCTTAGTGATTCGATCCCGCCCTCCCACCCCCACCCCCGGGACCAAAATCAGTCCGACGCCCAAAATGCAACCAAGAAATGCCAAAAACCTGTTCACAGTTACTTCCAGCACAATACAGTGAATCAGAAATGAGAGGCCAAGACAGAATATTTAGTTTATTTTTAAACTAAAATGCATCATCAGCAAACACATTTGTGGGGAACAAGAAGTCACGTGCTGTCTGGAGTGTTGCTCAAATTTGAAAAAGTGGGGACCCTGAGAGCACGTCCTCCACTTTGTCACCCCTCCCCCTAGAAAAACCAAAGCATTAAAGTTAACTGCTGCTACCTGACCACTTGGTCCAACCAGTGACAAATACTTACAGGACAATACAAAACACAAAATCAAAACAATGAAATTGAGAGCCTACTCAAGTATAATGAATAGACCTAGATGATCAGGAATGTGCTGAGGTTAAGTTTTTGTTTCCATCAAATTGAATAATTTTCATAGCTTGCAGGCTTCTGGGAACATGTCTAACACTGTTGGGCTAGAAAGAGTACTTTTAAGTGCACTAGGTTCTAGTTCACTGAAAAGCTCTGTGGCCTTGGGCAGGTTATCTAACCCCTCTGAGCCTCAGTCTCCTCGTATATGAACTGGACCTGTCCAAGGCCCCTTTAAACAATACATGATTATAGGATTCTAAGCGTGGCCTTGAGGGGCCCCTGTGTAGCTGGGAAGGTGGATGTCAAAAATAACAAAACAATACAGGGCCACTTAAGTGACACAGACAAGGGCTACAGGAATTCAGAGTCCTCCCCCTTCTGACTCCTGGGGGACTGAGGGAAGGCTTCTGGAGGGGAAGGGATTAAACACCTAAAAAGTAACACTGCAGCACGCTCGGCATACTGGATCCCTCTCTTGAAGAGTTGGGAGGTGGCCAATCCAATATTTTAAGATGTCAACTTGATCTGTGTGGACATAAACAAAATAAACGATAACTGCTACCTATCAACCTCTATAAGCGCATGAATTTCTCAAGAATGGGAGCATGTTCTGTAATACTATCCAGTCGGTTTTGTGTGTACATGTACAACTGCTACTTCTTAGATGATAAATCTGGGGCAAGGGACAGAGAGGAAAGAAGGGGAGAGGTTAAAGTCCTTCTTCAAATGTTAAAAGCCTCCCCCAAATGTTAATACAAGCACAGGCAAGAGCTTGAGAAATGGAAACTAAATTTGTAACAGTGGTTCTGTCTGATGATACTGGGGGTAATGATTATTTTTTTCTTTTTGCTTATCTGGATTTTCCATTTTTCAGCAACGGACATGAATCAATTGTATATTTTTTTAATGCAAATATATTCGGGACAGATAATACATCAAACCACTATCAGTTATTAGCATCTTAATGTGAATTAATGGATATGATTTGCTTCCTGCAGTGAAGTGGCAGTGGGATATGGATTTTGTTAGGTCGGGTCTGCCACTGGAAAGGGAGAGAGGACGTAGAGTTTCCAAAAGCACAGTGGGTGGAGGAGGCCTGCCAGGCCCCTCCCTATTACCTCAAGGGCATTTTATTAAATATAAGGACAGCAACAGTTAACCTTTCTCATTCATGGTTTTGCCCAAATATTCTCATTATAAATTATTTATTTTTAGATCCAAACTCCAGCTTTCCAACCAAACAAAGAAAAAAGTGCTCATGGATTTTAAGAATAATTTGGAAAAAAAAAAAGAAAACAAAGGATTCTTCTCCAAACTCTGTGCATTTTGGTTTCCATCAAGCCTTGTTTGGACAAAGTTTTATTTTACTATTTCATACTGCAGTCTGCAGATTCTTCCTGGAGCCTCAGTGCCAGCACTTCAGGAGTTGTAAAGCTGACATGATTAAATACAAGAAAACGTCATCATGTAGACTCTGATTTTAGATGGCTTATGCCGATAGTTGCCTCAACATTACCTGGAAAGGCAGAGCATGCCGAGGAAATTTCTAGTGTAAACAATACTGGGGAGTGATGGACAGTCTGAAGGAATCCAGTTACCATCCACATAAGCAGTTCATAACTTATTGCAAATCATCTGATACGTTCATCCAAATATTCCTTCTATGGCTGGCTCCTAGGAAACGAATGTGATAGAAGCGGGGTGTGCGGGGGGGCGGATAGGGAAGTCAATGATTCCTGAGGTCCCAAGCAAAATTGAGGCTTAAAGTATATTTGAACTATCACCTCCAAGTAGCTGGAGATATCGAGGCTTGAAAAGAGGAACAATATTGAAGGCAGTGACTTATTTAATTGAATCTAAGATGCCATCAGATTATAAGATGGATTATAGTTTTGTAAGAAAAAAACACTGCCAACTCAATTATGACACATCAACTGTAAAATACATTCTAATTTTTAAAATGTTAAAATGTGGGTGGAAAATATCTATCTTAGAGTTAATGAGATACAGTATGACCTATGTCACCTTGCCCCTACCTCCCTGTCACAGGGAGATGGGCTCCTATTCTCAGTGACCTGTTAGACTTCATATGGGGACATCAATCTTCCTTCCAACTCACTTAAGGGTTAAAACATTTAGATCTGTCCTTACGTGGCAGTAGAATGTATCTGTCCTCCAAGTTCCTGTCAGAGTCTATAATCTCCATTTCTCTCCCATCCAATACTCAGCAAAAACTCAGTTGAGAAAAAAAATCATGTTTTCAGGACTGTCTGCAGGATATGCAGCCCATCCATTTTTCTCTACTCTGTTTACCCTCAGATTGAGCCAGATCAGCAGAGAGCAAAGTACTGGAAACAACTGGGTAATCCCTCATAGAAAGGTTTTTACAGACTCTCTCTCTGGCGTCCTGCCTTCAGCCCACGTGGGGGACACTGTTACAAACAGCCCGAGTTGTACTAAATCCTGTCGTCAAGGACATAGCGTCCTCTTCGTGAGGACCCACTGGAGACACATTTCAGGGCTTCATACCAGGAATCTTTAAAAATAAAATGTTTAAATTGAAGTATAACATATATCGACAAAAGCACACCATTCATAAAGGTACAGCTGAATGAATTATCGCAAATTGTAACAACCGCTCAAAGGAAAAAAATAAAACATTACCAGCACTTCAGAAGCCCCTTCATGGCTTCTCCCCATCACTATACCCACCCTCTTCCCCAGAGGCAATCTCTGTCCTGATCTTTAACATCACAGTTTTATCTGTTTTTGAACCTTACATTACAAAAATAGAATCATACAATATGTATCCTTTTAGTCTGGCTTCTTTCACTTATCACTATTTCTTTCACTTATCACTAATTCATCCATGTTGTTATGAGAAGTAGGTTGTTAATTTTCATTCCTATAATTTTCACTGTACAGTAGTCCATTGTATGTATATACCACAATTTACTCATTTAGGTTTTTTCCGGCTTGGGGTTATAATGCTGCCATTCTGGTACACATAGTAAAGCACTTCTGTGAAGTATACCTAAGAGTCAGATTGCTGGGTTTCAGGGCTTGCACACGTTCAGTTTAACTTCAAAGTAGTTTTCCACTTTACCTTCCACCAGCAGTGTATGAGAATTCCAGTGGTTCCACATCTTCACCAACCCTCATAATGGTCAGTCCTTTTAGTTTTAGCCATTTTTATAGGTGTATAGCAACATCTTATTGTGGCCTTAATTATCATTTCCTAAATTGCCTTCTCTTTTATGAAGTGTTTATTCAAATATCTTGTCAACTCTTCTATTAGATTGTCTTTCTCTAATTGATTTACCCATTGGGATAGGTCTTTTGTCAGTTATATGTACTACAAATATCTTCTACCTTCTGGCTTTTTTTTTTTTTTTTCTTAATTTATTTTTGGCTGCGTTGGGTTTTCCTTACTGCATGTGGGCTTTCTCTAGTTGCGGTGTGCGGGCTTCTCATTGCGGTGGCTTCTCTTGTTGTGGAGCACAGGCTCTCGGTGTGTGGGCTTCAGTAGTTTTGGCACGCAGGCTCAGTAGTCGTGGCTCGCGGGCTCTAGAGCACAGGCTCAGTAGTTGTGGCACACGGGCTCAGCTGCTCTGCGGCATGTGGGATCCTCCCAGACCAGGGATCGACCCCGTGTCCCCTGCACTGGCAGGTGGATTCTTAACCACTGCACCACCAGGGAAGTCTCTGGCTTCCTTTTTTATTCTCTTAATGGTGAATTCTGATGAGCAGAAGTACTTGATTTTAATGCAGTCAAAATTGTTGCAGCTTTCTGTATCCTTTTTAAGAATACATTCTTCTACTTTTTTTTCTTCTTGAAGATTTATTGTTTGCCTTTCACATTAAAATCAATAAGCCCATGCACCTAGAGCCTGTGCTCCGCAACAAAGGGAAGGCACTGCAACGAGAAGCCCGCGCACCACAACGAAGAGTAGCCCCCACTCGCCGGAACTAGAGAAAGCCCACACGCAGCAACAAAGACCCAACGCAGCCAAAAATGAATACATAAATTAATTAAAAAAACTAAAATCAACAATTCACCTGGAGTTGATATTGTGCATGATGTGAGGTAAGGATCAAAATTCATTTTTACCACGTGGACATGCAACTGAGCCAGCACCATTTATTGAAAAGACCATCCTTTCCCCGTTGTTCTGCAGTGGCACGTTTTTCCTAAATCCAGTGTCCACATACAGGAAGGTCTGTTTCTGGACTTTCTAGTCTGTTCCATTGGTCTATCCGTCTGTTGGCTTTCTGGTGCCAATACCACATTGCCTTAATTACTGTGGCTTTATATTAAGACTTGATGTATGGTAGAGCAAGTCCTCGAGCTTTATGCTTCTACAACATTGTCTTCGCCCTCTTGGCCCTTTGCATTGCCATAAAATATCTTAAAATCAACTTGTTACCATTTAAAAAATGACAAATAGGTAAATCTGTTGGGGTTTTGATTGGGATTACATTGAATCTATAGCTCAGTTTGGGGAGAATTGACTTCTTTGCAATATTGAGCCTTCCAATCCATGAACATGACATATCTCTCTACTTATTTAGGTCTTATTTAACTTCTCTCAATGTTTTATAGTTGTTTTTGTTTTCTGTGTAAGCCTTAATATCTTTCAATTTTCCCCTAAATATTAGAATGTTTTGATGCTATAGTAAATGGTATTATTTTTCCTTTTTTTTTTTTTTTTTTGCGGTATGCGGGCCTCTCACCAACGTGGCCTCTCCCATTGCGGAGCACAGGCTCCGGACGCACAGGCTCAGCGGCCATGGCTCACAGGCCCAGCCGCTCCGTGGCATGTGGGATCTTCCCGGACCAGGGCACGAACCTGCGTCCCCTGCATTGGCAGGCGGACTCTCAACCACTGTGCCACCAGGGAAGCCCGTAAATGGTATTTTTAAAAATTCTATTTTAATTGTTTATTGGCAACTGGTTTGTTTTTAATCTCATGAAAACGGAACTCTGTTACTCAGTGCTTCCCTATCTGATGTGCCATGAAACACCATCCTACTTGTTCAAGTGGTCTGCTAAATATGTTGGGAAAAGCTGAGTTAAACAAGTTAATCTAGTTTCTTCACTGCAGGACTTCTAAAGTCTTTAATGTGCTAACGTAATATTCCTCAAACTTACTTGGCCAGACTTACTCAATATTCAATGAATATAGTCAGGTATCATTCAGGATAAAAGCACAGAAAACAGCAATTACTCTAGGTGTTTTAAGCAGGAGGATTTAATAGAGGATGCTTATAAAAATCACTGGAGAACCCCAAGAGTAGGTGCTTGGCTCAGCTTCTAGGAATGGCTCCCAAATGTCCACAAGATGGACCCTCCCAAGGCAGGCACTGCCAGTGAGGCCACCACTGGAGCTCCTCAGCCCGCAAACCCTTTACTCCCACTGCCCCAACCACAACTGCCTCTCAGTACCCACGAGGTTGAACGCTCGATGTGCTAACGCTCCAAACCCTCACGTTTCCATAGTCATAGACATTACCTGTCGCCACAAAACAGCAAAAGTAAAAAAAGGAACAGCTGAAAACGGTCTCCATGCTTTCACCCTCCAAACCGCTCACAAGCACCTCTGAAAGGTGACAGCAATTTTGCATCCAGGACCACAACCTGCAGCTCTCTGCAGGATAAGAGGACACCTAGAAGGAGGGGGAATGCAGACTGAGCTAAGTGACAGCATCCACCACAACCAACCAAGTGCCTGGTGTATAGGCCGGGCACCCTTCTAGGCAGAGAACACATCTGTGAGCTAACAGGCTAGTAAGAAAGCCAGGTGTTGAACAAGTTAATGTGAGTACCCGCTCCCCACCTCTGACGGAAGTGCTATAGCCATCTGCCAAAACGAGTGTTTTCTGAAACATAGGGTGATCATGTCTCCCTCTTGGTACTGAAGGTAAGTGTTACATTTATGCTTCACTTCTATCAGTTACATACGACGTCACGGCATGCATTCTGCATATTAATTTTACCTTCATCTTATTGTTTCTCACTCATTTTGCCTATGTTCCTATTTCCTGATTTACTTTTTTTTTTTTTTTTTTTTTTCTGGTACGCGGGCCTCTCACCGTTGTGGTCTCTCCCGTTGTGGAGCACAGGCTCTGGACGCACAGGCTCAGCGGCCACGGCTCACGGGCCCAGCCGCTCTGCAGCATGTGGGATCTTCCCGGACCGGGGCACGAACCCGCGTCCCCTGCATCGCCAGGTAGACTCTCAACCACTGTGCCATCAGGGAAGCCCCCCTGATTTACTTTTTATCGTATTTTTGTAAGGTATCTTAAATCTTCCTCCTTAAAAAAGGACAGATATAAATCAATCATCTGTGTGAAACCCCAATGTTCACCCATGAGGAGTTACCCCACTCACAAATTCCTTCCACTATCATTTTTGTTGGCTTCACAAATTTGATAAAGTGCAAAACAGAAGCACTCATTTCATTCCTGGTTTCACTTTGGTAACCAGAAGACTGGAGGGAAGATCAAAGGTTGAGGCAACAACATGTTCTTTGAAATAAAAAATTAATATAACATGCTCTACAGCATTTCATGATAATTGGTTTTATTAACGTAGAACAATTAATGCTAGCCATAAAAGTATATCATTACATGTGTTATTATTACAAGTTAAAATTTATTCTCTGTTCCCTGTATTGCCATTTAACTGGAAAAAACAACAGACAAAACTTGTCAACCTTACAGTCCATTTGAAATTGATTCAACTGAAAGCAATTAGCTTGTTCAAGAATGACAATATAAAAGAAAAGTATACACTGGAATGTATTACATTCTGGCCCAACAAACAGGTTTGATTCATTCTGGCTCATAAAGCATGCTGACGGTGTTTATGATTTTGAAAATTCACTGAAACTTTTTGCCTGAATTGAATCCTCTGTGATGCATGTTCTTGAGTTCTACCCATGACTGCCACAGTAACAGTCCTGGGATCAGAACCCAAACACCATTGAAAAATACCAGGTAGACCCAAAAGTAGAGCCAATTGTTGGTGTTGAGGTTGGGGCTTCCCATAAGCCAGTCTGGGCAGAAGGTCATCCACCCGCCATACAGTTCACACACACACAGGGTGATCTGTATGAAATGCCTGTTAGAGAGAAAGAGACAAGGGATGAAACTGTCAGCAGCATCAACAGTCTTCCACGGCAGAAAACCTCCCTGAAGTTGGACCTCAGGTTTTACGTAGAGCTCCTTTGATGGGGCAAATTGATAATTAATGAAGACCCATGCTTTCCTTGGAGAAGCAATAGTGCCTTTCCTAGAAGATTATCCTCAGAGTTAAAGAAGGTCTCTTGGGTATCCTGTCCTATTCTTCGGAAGATTTGGTGAGGTCACAACTGACCCGGTAAAGAGAGACCTGGATGTGAATCTCTCTAGGAGCCGCAATTTCACCTGTTGTAAAAGGGAGAATAATAGTCCCTTCCTCGAATAATATTGTGGAGATTAAATGAGATACGTAGATAAAGCACTGTGCCCGGCACATATTCAACAATGCATATGTGTTAAATGTTTGAAATAATAAACAAATGGGTGCATGTAGTAAATCTACAACCACGATCATGGAGTCAAAGACATGGAAGGCACCCAGGAGAAACTTAATTCTTCCTGCCAACGCTCTATGTAAAACTGGGTGGGGGAAATTGGATTAAATGACCTTTGAGGTCTCTTTCAAATCTGAAATTTTATGATGAAGCTTTACATAAGACTTCTTCGTTGATCCAAGATGGTGGAAAATGGAATGCCGTTGTGCCTACTTGACACTGTTTTAGGGAATTGTCCCCAGGATAGCAATCTGTTTGTCCCAGGTCACCCCGTCCCTAAGATGGAGAGGAAGGAAAGGGAGGGAGGAAGCGGAGTTCAAAGTTCCAGGGTCTGATTGATGGATGGTTAATCTACCATCTTTCTGTTTCGTCTCCTCACTCTTCTGCTTTCCTCATACCCTCCATAGCCTGCTTCTGGAAAGATTTCTTATTTATCTTGCATGTCTACCTCAGAGTTACATGAGAGATTTTTCTTTGTGTCAAGCGGAATGGGAGTTTTCTAGAATGAGTTGGAGGGAAAGGATGCAAATATTACCTTTTGATTCTCCAAAATACTGGTGGCAAATCATCCAATGCTGTCACCACTGTGCTTGTCTATACAGCACCTAGGTTGTCAATACAATCATATTTCTCATATTTTTTTAATTTTGAATGGTCTGAGATTATCCTGGTGGCACCATGATCCTTAACTAATATCTAACAATTTTTGTTTCTAGTCTACTTTTTGTCTAACAAAGAACTCTGGTCATTATCCCCTCCAAATGTCACACTGGCGTTGGGACAGCTAATGTTCCTCCTCTTTTCCGTAGGACAGGAGAAGAGCACTTACCGATAATGTTTCCCTTTGACGATGGCATAAATGAGAACCAATGCCAGAAACCCTCCCAGGACGACAGTCAGAATTTCCAAAGACACAATGGTTGGATCCAAATAAAGCCATCTTGCGTCAGCTTTGCCATATTCTTTCCCTGAAAACAAAATACATTTTGTTACTCATCTGGCAATCATTTTTATGACAGAGGAAATGACCTTTTTTTCCCCGTTAGGAGGAGATAAAAGAGTAACTACCACTCTCTCTGTAGTCTTCATTATGCCTTAGTGGAAGGCAAGAGAGGCCCTATGACGAAAACGCATTTGCCACCGGACACAAGTAATAACAACAATATCATGTTATATTTGTAAAATGATTTGCATTTTCCAAAGTGCTTTCACACGCGTGCCCTCTTCACCCTCTCCCTTTTCATCGTAAGCAGCAGAATTCTACATCAGTTTGACACAGTCAGACTTTGCAAAGATAATCTTTAATAGTTATCTTGGTAAATGCATTATAATTCCTTACGTCAAAATTTCAACATGAAGTCTGTATTAGTTAGATGTGGGAAAATTATTATTAAGGAAATGTTTATAAAAAGACACATGTTTATTAGGGATTGAAGAGGAATTGAGTGCTGGGGAGGCAGCAGGGAGGGGAGGGGAGGAGAGTAACACAGCCTGGACTACAGAATGAATCCTAAATGGACAAAGGAGCATTTCGGTCTGCTACAGGGACAGAATTCACTAACACAGCTACCACGAAATTGTGCTGACCAGGGAGCAGGTGTGCCCTAAGAAATCTTTCCAGGCCCCGTTATCAGGATGCTTACTTCTAGGAAGTACCATGAGGTCAGATAGTCTTTTTAGTGAAGGACCAAGGGCCATGCACTAGGTGAAGTCATATTCCCCTCCCTCCCTCCCTCCTTCTCTCTTCTTTCCTTCCTTCTTTCTTTCTTTCTTTCCTTCCTCCCCACCTCCCCCCCCCACCTCTGTCTCTCTTTCCTTTTTACTTTAACAAAGTAATACGTGCTGGTCCTAAGATCTCAAATAACCAGAAGAAAAAAAACCCAAAAACCCTCTTCTCTCCCTTTAACTACTGTTCTCACATTACTTAGAAAAGGTATGAATGGTCAAAAATTAGCTGCGTGATCTGATTGGTCTGAGCAGCACAAAGCAATAGTCTCTTTTTTTTTACATCTTTATTGGAGTATAATTGCTTTACAATGGTGTGTTAGTTTCTGCTTTATAACAAAGCTTATAACAAACATATACATATGCTTATAACAAACATATACATATGCTTATAACAAACATATACATATACATATGCTTATAACAAACATATACATATGCTTATAACAAACATATACATATGTTCCCATATCTCTTCCCTCTTGCATCTCCCTCCCTCCCACCCTCCCTATCCCACCCGCTAGGTGGTCACAAAGCACTGAGCTGATCTCCCTGTGCTATGCAGCTGCTTCCCACCAGCTATCTATTTTAGGTTTGGTAGTGTATATACGTCCATGCCACTCTCTCGCCTTGTCACAGCTTACCCTTCCCCCTCCAACTTAAGTGTCCATCATCGGATGAACGGATAAAGATGATGTGGCACATATATACAATGGAATATTACTCAGCCATAAAAAGAAGCAATAGTCTCTTAATGGTTAGAGTTAGGATCCCTCCAGGGCCAGGGACAAAGGGTTCCCATGAAAGGCTGTCCCCAGAGAAAGGACACGCCAGTAAACACTATTAGCTATTTAATAAGATAACACACAGACACACGCTGAGCGGAGATTCTGTGAAAGGCCAGACGCAACTGGCAGACAAGGCAAAGCCGTCCAGCCTGTCCTTAGCCGACTGCCTGCCATGACCTAACTGGAAAACATCATAGTGAAAGTAAAAGTTTTCCCTATAAATTTAAACATAGATACAGGGCTTCCCTCGTGGCTCAGTGGTTAAGAATCTGTCTGCCAATGCAGGGGACACAGGCTCGAGTCCTGGTCTGGGAAGATCCCACATGCTGTGGAGCAACTAAGCCCGTGTGCCACAACTACTGAGCCTGCGCTCTAGACCCTGCAAGCCACAACTACTGAGCCTGCACGCCACAACTACTGAAGTCCACGTGCCTAGAGTCCATGCTCCGCAACAAGAGAAGCCACTGCAATGAGAAGCCCACGCACCGCAGCAAAGAGTAGCCCCCACTTGCTGCAACCAGAGAAAGCCCGGGCGCAGCAACAAAGACCCAATGCAGTCAAAAATAAATAAATAAAATAAATTAAATTAATAAAAAAAACCACATAGATACAATAGGTGAAATATACTATCTAGTGTAGCCAAAATCTAAGAAAATATCACAAGTAAAAGGTCAATGCTTTAGGAGCTAAGAGATTAGTGGGTGTTTAGACATTCACAAAAATAACCCCATTCATTCATTCTTTTTTTAAAAAAATTTTGATTTATTTATTTTTTGGCCACGTGGCATGTGAGATCTTAGTTTCCTGACCAGGGATCGAACCCATGCCCCCTGCATTAGAAGTACAGGGTCTAACCACTGGACCTCCAGGGAAGTCCCCTTCATTCATTCTTTAATTCAACAATTTTTTTGTAGTGTATAGACGCCTCTATGCTAGGTCTCAAGAATGCAGCAGCGACCAGGACACAAAGTCTGCTGCTGGTGGTTCATACTGTAGCGAGCTCAAACCATGTAATAAGTGACGGGGACAGAGAATAGGGACATGGAGAAAAGGCACTGCACAAGCTAGGAGATGAGGTGTTCTGATCGCTTCCTCTTCACCCTACATGCGAGGGAAGGGTTCCCGCCCTGGGCTCATGCGGTGGCTTAACACACAACAGATGACACTGGGCAGATGAGGTTGACGGCCGTTCCTTAGTCACAGAACACTCGCAGGCTCGGGGAGAAGCACACTGTGCCGCGTGGGGCTGCCCGAGGAACTGCAGTGAACGAGGAGGGACTGCGGGAGGTAACACCTCTGCAGTAACACCAGGGCGGGTGACCCCTGGTCCCCGCGGCAGGATGTGATAGGATTGTCTGAGTAATTCTGAGGGCTGGCAGGGAACTGAAGCCGGCTCCTCAGGGGTATGCAGGCACCGTGCTGGTTCCGGAGACCAGGAGGGCTGCTTGTCTAGGGACCTTATATGAGGAAGCAGGGTGCAGAGGGGCCTGGCACTTACGACATCTGAGGCCCTCTGGATTTTACCAGACGTCAAGGCACACATAATCTGGGATCTTAATCTCAGGCCTTTCTCTTAGTCCCGTACCTTCCACAGTGTCAGAAATCAAGGCTTTGGATTGGGATGAAGGTGAGGATGACCAGCAGGCAAGATCAGCGGGCAGCCCATCCTGATTTCTGTCCTGAAGGGCACCTGGTCCAGTCTCAAGGGCCAGTTGGATGAGGGTGTCATATAACAGGACCCCCGTGTGGCCTGTCAATTGCTCCCCCTTGGGGAAGTGTGTGACGATATGTATGAACTGAAACACAGCTCCCATCCCCTAAACCAAAAGGTCTCTTCTAAATTACAGAAATAAAGCACATTTGCACGAAAAAAAAAATTTCAGGGCTTACATCACAAGAGGCGAGCCTTGAACTGGGGGAGGGAGAGGGTATCTCGGGGAGGAGTTTGAGCAAAGGCCTGGGGCTGAGAGCGCTAGGTGTGTCTGAAACTGCAGGAAATTCAGCAAAGCTGAAGGAGACAGCGTGTGTGTGTGTGTGTGTGTGTGTGTGTGTAAGTGAAAGTGGGGTGAGGGGGGTGGGGACAGGCACTGGAAGCAGGCCCTGCTATCTGCTGGCCCCAGTGGATCAAGCCTCTGGCATCTCCTCATCTACTGCTTAACCTTGACCAACTCTTTGCAGGTTAAACACCTACAACAGCGAAAGGGCAAATAGAGCATTAATAAACCTGATGATGTGATCCCCATCCTTTATTTTGTGACTGACTGCCAGGCTCAGGAAGAGGTTTAGAGGGAAAGATGCACACGAAGGGCTGGAGGTTTCCAGTAGCCAAGCCACGGCTGTGCCCTTTGCCACAGAGTGGAGATTAGGGGCACAACTCTTCTTGACCAAACACAAGGCAGCCTCCTCCAAGCCCTCTTCTCCAAAAGGTCTCGACCTTGGGCTCTGTGCTTGGCCCACTTAGTCCAGTTTCAACAAGAATCCTGCTGCGTAAGTTTAGTGAAAATCCTTCACTCTTGGTCTCTGATCACTACCCCCAATCCCCAGTTTTATTGAGATATTACTGACATACAGCACTGTGTAAGTTTAAGGTATATGGCATAATGAATTGACTTACATATATTGTGAAATGATTACCACAATAAGTTTAATGACATCCATCATGTCATATAGATACAAAAAAAAAGAAAAAGAAAAAATGTTTTTTTCCTTGTGGTGAGAACTCTTAGGATTTATTCTCTTAACAACTTTCAAATATGCCATACAGTAGTGTTAATTATGTGGTACATTACATCCCTAGTACTTATTTATCATAGAACTAGAAGTTTGTACCTTTTTTTAAAAAATAAATTTATTTATTTTTCTATTTATTTTTGGCTGCGTTGGGTCTTCGTTGCTGTGTGCAGGCTTTCTCTAGTTGCGGCGAGTGGGGGCTACTCTCCGTTGTGGTACATGGGCTTCTCATTGCGGTGGCTTCTCTTGTTGTGGAGCACAGGCTCTAGGCACACGGGCCTCACTAGTTGTGGCACGCGGGCCTCACTAGTTGTGGCTCGCGGGCTTAGTTGCTCCGCAGCATGTGGGATCTTCTCAGACCAGGGCTCGAACCTGTGTCCCCTGCACTGGCAGGTGGATTCTTAACCACTGTACCAGCAGGGAAGTCCAGAATTTTGTACCTTTTGAACATCTTCATCCAATTCCCCCACTCCACAGTCCTTGCCTCTGGTAACCACAAATCTGATCTCTTTTTCTATGAGTTTGGGTTGTTTGTTTTTTAGATTCCACATATGAGATATTACAGTTTTTGTTTTTTTCTGTCTAGCTTATTTCACTTAGCATAATGTCTGCAAGGCCCATCCATGCTGTCACAAATGGCAGGATTTCCTTCTTTTTATGGCTGAATAATATTCCACTGTATATATACACCACAACTTATTTATCCACTCCTCTGTCAATGGACACTTAGGCTGTTTCCATGTCTTGGCTATTGTAGATACTGCTGCTACGAACATGGGAGTGTAGATAATCTTGATATCTGATCAAATTCCTCATCTCCCACCCTCTGTATCTTAATACCCTGGCCTGCCTTCAGCAAGGATCCTGTTGAGTCAGTCTATCAAGAGTCCCACAGCCTTGATGTTTCTTCTCAGTAATTTTCCATCCACTGACCCCAACCCTGCTCCTTGCCTATGAATCTCCACCTGTCCTTGTATTTAGAGTTGAGCCCAATCTCTCTCCCATTGCCATAGTCCCTCTTGAATAAAGTCTTCCTTACCATCTTTAACAAGTTCTACAACCTGCTGAATCAAAGGACAGTCCACAGATCAATATATGGGAGGCCCTACCCCAGACCCTCTGAATAAAAATCTGCATTTTAACAAGAACCCCAAGCAATCTGTGTACTTTAAAGTCCAAGAAGCACTACTTGACATTATCTACTAGATTTTCACTTTCACACTAATAAAGGGTATCTCCATTAAATGAATTTTCACTTTTTTTAAAAAAAATAATTAATTAATTAATTTTTGGCTGCGTTGGGTCTTCGTTGCTGCACGCAGGCTTTCTTTTTAGTTGCAGCGAGTGGGAGCTACTCTTCGTCTCATTAAGGTGGCTTCCCTTGTTGTGGAGCACGGGCTCTCGGTGTGCGGGCTTCAGTAGTTGTGGCACATGGGCTCAGTAGTTGTGGCTCGTGAGCTCTAGAGTGCAGGCTGAGTAGTTGTGGCGCACGGGCTTAGTTGCTCCGAGGCATGTGGGATCCTCCCGGACCAGGGCTCGAACCCGTGTCCCCTGCATTGGCAGGAGGATTCTTAACCACTGCGCCACCAGGGAAGCCCGAGTTTTCATTTTTTGAAGGTGAAAATGTAGACTGAAGATGACTGATAAAGATCGAATTAGATATTTGCATTTCATGGGACTGAGCCAAATCTGGGCTGTTTGCTTTCTCTGAGGCTGAGCAGGGCAGCCGGGGTAGGAGGACAGTGACTTGAGCTGGAATTCTCAACCCCAGACTTCCCTAGCAATTCTCAAGCACAGTTTAATCTGGCAGACTCGCCAGAAAGCTGCACAGCTGCATATTCCTTAGCCCGTGGAACTGAGCGGGTGGCCTCAAGATGTGGGACTCAGGGCTTCCCTGGTGGCGCAGTGGTTGAGAGTCTGCCTGCCGATGCAGGGGACGCGGGTTCGTGCCCTGGTCCGGGAAGATCCCACATGCCGCGAAGCGGCTGGGCCGGTGAGCCATGGCCGCTGAGCCTGTGCGTCCGGAGCCTGTGCTCCGCAACGGGAGAGGCCACAGCAGTGAGAGGCCCGTGTACCGAAAAAAAAAAAAAAAAAAAAAGATGTGGGACTCAGGCGCCCTGAGCTACCATGGCTAGGACCTGACAGACATCAAAGATAACATGTGTTTTGCTTTGGGAAGCACTAATTGTGGCTGACTCAATTCTCTAGAAGAGTTTTACAACACTAGTGGTGAACAGGAGTCCGGATCCTGGCTGGAGGACACGATTTCAGAATTGTGGGAGAAATGAGATAAACAATGCAGATTTTCAGATGCAAAATCTGAAAGAAGTTATCCTGCACAAGGCAGCTCTATAATAGTGGCAAAGAATCCAGTTGCTGCACAGCTCATTTATTTGTCAGTACTGACACAGCACATTGGAGGTGGTTGATACTGACTGACTGAATGTTGATTGATTTACAGCAACATGACGAAGATAGGGAAAACTAGTTAATATCTCTGCAGAGCAGGAAGATTTCTGGAAATTATCTACAAGACCATATGTATATACATATATATGTGTACATATATATGTATATATATGAAAGTTAATAATAAAAATATGGAAAACACCCAGTTTAAATACTGCAAACTCCTCAATCTGCACTCACTATAAACATTTGAAATTATAGGGCTTCCCTGGTGGTGCAGTGGTTAAGAATCCGCCTGCCAATGCAGGGGGACACGGGTTCGAGCCCTGGTCGGGGAATATCTCACATGCCGCGGAGCAACTAAGCCTGTGCACCACAACTACTGAGCCTGTGCTTTAGAGCCTGTGAGCCACAACTACTAAGTCCGCGAGCCACAACTACTGAAACCAGCACACCTAGAGTCCGTGCTCCGCGACAAGAGAAGCCACTGCCATTAGAAGCCGGCGCACTGCAATGAAGAATGGCACCTGCTTGCCACAACTAGAGAAAGCCCATGCACAGCAACGAAGACCCAGTGCAGCCAAAAATAAATAAATTAAATAAATAAATAAAAACAAAAATTTGAAATTATAGCTTTATTGAGATATAATTCACATGCCAGACCTGTGTTTTTAAATCTGTTTAAAGTGTATAATTCAACAAGTTTTAGTATATTCTCAGATTTGAATCACCACAAATCATGTAATTTTATAATGTTTCTACCTCAAAAAAAAAACTTGTACCCATTATCAGTCACTCCCCATTTCTGGCTTATGATCCCGTCCCCTCCCCACACACCCAGGCAACCACTAATCTATAATTTTTCTCTATAGATTTGCCTAACCTGGACATTTCATGTAAATAGAATCATACAGCATGGGTACAGGTACTCATTTAATTGACAGCCATACTTGCAATTAATCCCTCAAACATGGCAAATGCAAACGTTTTAAATTACTTACACAATGAAGCGATCAAGGCATCAGAATCTGTGATGTTTCCTACCAAAGACAAGTAGACAAAAGGGCCTTCCTAGAGAGAAGAAAACGAAAACATGCTCTAATTTAGCATCACAACCACAGGATGGTACCACAGTGTGGCCAGCGTCCCCTGCCCCGCCCCACACCACACAGTCCCAGGGTGCGTGCGTGGGTTCCTAGAGCCTGGCTCCCTGAACTTGGAAATGGATATGTCCAAAGGGAATGTTTATATGTAATAAATGTCAGTTTTCAATGATTGGCATTATAAAATCAGAGGTGTGCCCTGATGGGGAAAATATAAGTTGAAGATTTTGCACAAGAAAAGAGCTTAAATGGTATATTAAATAAGCTAGACTCTGGGTTAATCCAGGGATTTTACACCGTTGAGAAGTACCTCACAGTACTTCATTTTGTCTCACCTCAAAAAAATCCAAGATCTCTCTTAACAAAAGTGGCATTCAAATATCTGTATCAGAGCCGAACTAGTTCTTTTTCCTGCACAAGGGCAAATTTAGGAAAATTAGAAATGCTTACAGGCTATATTGAAAATTTAAGGTAATGAAATAGCTGCAATTATACTTTGAACAAATTTTGTTCCTGGTCAATACAACCCTTCTCATTTCTTTTTACCAAAACAATCACTTATGTGACATCAAAATTGTGTCTCCGCCTAATCCCCGAGGTCACTTCTGGTACAACTTCCCAGAGGCAACCACATTTAACCACTTCTGTCTGTAGTTCTGGCAACCATTTTCATAACATGTAATATACTTATATTACTATTTCTTTAGACATTATCAACTGAAAATCATCCTGAAAAATTACAGTATAATTTATGCTGTTCCCCTTCCCCTTCCCTTCTTCCAATTTTTGATACTAGGGGAGGAAAAACTTCCTTCTACCCTCTTAGGTTCTGTAGCTGGCCTAAGAATTAACCGACATAAACAGATTAAAAAGAAAAGCATACATATCATATTTAATATTTTTACATGTACATGGGAGTCTTTGAAGGGAAAATGAAGACCTGAATAAGCTGTTAGGCCCCAAAACTTATATGTCTTTTTACACAAAGAACAATAAACTGCAGGGATGTGACAAGACCAAGGGGCTTGAGCTGAGGACAGTAAATTGTGAGAAAGTGACTAGGAGATACGTGGGGAGAAAGTAATGGAAGACAAGGGTTATTTTGGTAGGTTTATTTGTACAGGACCACTTCAGCACTGACACCCAGTCCCCAGTGATAAGAATGTTCTTTTCTTCCTGGTAAAGGGAGGGCACCTTTCTCATGGGAAGTTCAAAGACCTGATTTTAGGTAGAAAGAGGGAGGTCAGAGAGGCCTTCCTGCATCTACAGTTTCTCAATTGCCTTCAGTTCAAAATAATCAATATGCCAAAGGGGTATATTTTGGAGTAGTGTATTCTGAATCCCTTTAATAGCTATATGAATTCTCTTTTTTTTTTAAAAAATATTATTTATTTATTTATTTTGGCTGTGCCGGGTCTTAGTTGTGGCATGCAGGATCTTTAGTTGTGGCATGCGAACTCTTAGTTGTGGCATGAGGGATCTAGTTCCCTGACCAGGGACTGAACCCGGGCCCCCTGCATTGGGAGCTTGGAGTCTTACCCACTGGACCACCAGGGAAGTCCCTATATGAATTCTCTTTAATTCTTCTATTAGTTATCCAAATGTGTAACTTATGTAGTAAACTTTGGGGAATTCCCTGGCGGTCCAGTGCTTAGGACTCCTTGCTTTCACTGCCGAGGATGTGGGTTCAGTCCCTGGTCAGGGAACTAAGATCCTGCAAGGCGCTTGGTGTGGCCAAAAAACAAAAAAAAAGTAAAACTTAAAGCCTCAGCTTACCCACTCATCAATGTTGTGCAGTATTTGGACTTCTTACGATATCAGACAAGCATGAGAACACCCACCATCCTCTCTCCCTCTCCTCCCCATTTCCAACTCTCAACCTCTGTCCACTTTGCTTGTATGTTGTTGAAATTGACTGCATTTCCATTCAATCAACAGCATTTACAACATGGTGATTATGTAAATAGTGTTCACTGCAATGGGCCACAACTTCTTCCTCTACAAACCCCGTATTTTTGTCACTTAAGAAGAATGTGGCAAATGGAATATTTTTTCTTACACTCATACATTTCTCAAAATCAGGCTACATTTTATTTTATTTGTTTCATGCTACAGTTTAGTTTGCTTCATATCTGGGCCATGACTTTGTTATAAGATATTTTTGTTTATGCTACAGTTTGTAATTGCCTTTCTTCTTCTCTAATTGAGAGAAGAAACCTGACTTTCTCCCCATCTCATTAATACATCTTCCAGCTTTTTATCCATTCCAATCTTTGCTGAACAGAGGCTTTGAAACTGGTTTATTTTCTCTTTTCTTGACATTCTGAAAGTTACTTAATTGGTAAGTGTGGTTTATTACAGAGCATATGTAAAAATTATATTCCTTAAAGGAGATTTTAAAAAATTACATGTGAGATAAACAATGTTTTTAAACAAGAAGTACTCCCCATCCACTCTGCAACTCCTTATTTTCACCAATTGATCTTTTATTTTTTTTTTTTGCAGTACGCCGGCCTCTCACTGCTGTGGCCTCTCTCGTTGCGGAGCACAGGCTCTGGACACAGAGGCTCAGCGGCCATGGCTCACGGGCCCAGCCGCTCCGCGGCATGTGGGACCCTCCCGGACCGGGGCACGAACCCGCGTCCCCTGCATCAGCAGGCGGACTCTCAACCACTGCGCCACCAGGGAAGCCCATGATCTTTTTATTTTTAGCAGAGCCATAGGAAATCCACACCACTTCCCTGGCATGACCTGGGAACTTTCTAGACAAAACACATCCACTGACCAGCCAGTAGGGGCCACAAGACTGAGCTGAATTTGATCCTCTCTAGGCCTCAGTACATCTATCTGTGAGATGAAGGACTTCCCAAAATTAGATTGTTGATCTCACCCTAAAACTAGATGTGACTTCCACTAGCAGCCTCTTCAACTGGGGCCATCAGCAAACATGGACACAGACGTCCAGTCTAGAATCTTTCCTCAGAAGCAATTCCCTGGGTAAGAGCAGCATGGAAACCTGGAATCTATAACATGCAGGGACCCAGGAGTGTATACCAAATTTGTTCCCTTTTATATCTACCTGTTGGAGTTCTACTCCTTTTTCAAATCCCAGCTCAAACCCTCCTTTTTCCAAGAAACCTTCCCAAACTTCCTGGTACAAATTAATTTCTCCCTCTCCCTTGTTACTAAATTTGTGTTTCTGTAATCAACTGTCTGCTGGTGGTGGATCTCCAGTGCCCATTAGATCATACATCTTGGGGGCCTGGGATGTTGTCTTCTCTGTCTTAGAATCCTCAAGAACCCAGGGTGATATTTTGTGTCTGCTAACCTTGATTTAATGACAAGTCCATGTAATGAATTACTTAGAAAGAAAGGTGCCCTGTGGGGCTTTTAGAAGGCACTATATATTTCTTACTGTATTACTACTCTAAGTGTAAAGGCAGTATAGCATATAAAGTATAATGAACATATCCACCCTCCAAATGCTGATCAGATGTTA
The DNA here is from genome assembly GCF_964374135.1 of Grampus griseus. Classification (NCBI taxonomy): domain Eukaryota; kingdom Metazoa; phylum Chordata; class Mammalia; order Artiodactyla; family Delphinidae; genus Grampus; species Grampus griseus. Next base: position 62,267,600 of record NC_139012.1, read on the forward strand.
CCTCCTCCAGGAAACAAGCCTTCACTAATTCTCTTGATAGGAGGTAGATGTCTTTCCTGAACAGAATCCTACTTATTTGTCTCCTCCTCAAAACCATCAGTTCTTTAGGGTAAGTCTTTGCCTTTGTCTCTGTATTCCAGATGCCTGATAGATGGGACATGCTAATAAATGCTTACTAAAAGAATAAGAAATAAAAGGAAGGGTGGAGGGAATGAGTTAAAAGAAAAAACAAAACACAAACCCAATTTAATTAGAAAATGGGCAAAAGAAACGAAGAGACATTTCACCAAAGAGAATATACAGGTAACAAATAAACATATGAAAAGGTGTTCAACATTGCTAGCCATCAGGGAAATGCCAATTAAAACCACAATGAGAGTACTTCCCTGGTGGCGCAGTGGTTAAGAATCTGCCTGCCAATGCAGGGGACATGGGTTCGAGCCCTGGTCTGGGAAGATCCCACATGCCGCGGAACAACTAAGCCTATGCGCCACAAGTACTGAGCTGCGCTCTACAGCCCGCAAGCCACATCTACAGAGCCCACATGCCACAACTACTGAAGCCCACATGCCTAGAGCCCGTGCTCCACGACAAGAGAAGCAACCACAACGAAGAGTAGCCCCCACTCGCCGCAACTAGAAAAAGCCCGCACACAGCAACACAGACCCAAAACAGCCAAAAGTAAATAAATAAGCCACAATGAGATATTACTATCTATCTGTCAGAATGTCTAAAATAAAAAATAGTGGCAGTACCAAATGCTGATGGGGATGTGGAGAAAATGGATCACTCATACATTTCTGGTGGGATGAAAACGGAACAGCCTCCCTGGAAAACCTGAGTTTGGCAGGTTCTTAAAACTAACATGCAATTACCATATGATCTAGCAATTGCACTCGGGCATTTATCCCAGAAAAATAAAAACTTATGTTCACACAAAAACATGTACACAAATGTTGACAGCAGCTTTTTTGGTAATAGCTAAAAACCAAATGTACTTCAAAAGGTATATGGTTAAATAGACCACGGTACATTTATACTTTGGACTACTCCCCAGCAATAAGAAAGAACCAGCTACTGACACACTCAGTACCTTGGATGGATCTCCAGGGAATCATGCTGAGTGAAAAAGTCAACCCCGAAAGGTTACATACTCTATAATTCCATTTATATAACACTTTTTGGAATGATAAATTTTAGAAACGGAGGACATATTAGTGGTTTCCAGGGTTAAGGGGTGGAGGGAGGGGAAGTGCAGGTAGTTACAAAAGAAAAACACTAGGGATCTTCATGGTGTTGGAACTGTTCGGTATCTGACTGCTGTGGTTGAATACACCAGCCTACCTGGTACAATGGTGTAGAACTTAACACACACACACACACACACATAAGTGCAAGCACAACTAAGGAAATCTGATTAAGGTCAGTGGATTGTCAATGTCAGTGTCCTGGCTGTGATATTATACTATAGTTTTGAAAAACATTACCATTGGAGGAAACTGGACAAAGTGCACAAGGGATCTCTGTTATTTTTTAACAACGGTACATCAATCTCTAAATTGACCATAAAGTCAATTATTTCTAAAAAAAATTATTAAAAAACCCAGACAGGTAGAAAGAGAGACATGGAAGAAAGAGCAACATTACTAATTAATAACATTAAACAAAATCGTCAGGACTTTTTTTTTTTAGAGTAAGCTGGGCCCTGGCCTCAGACAGCTTGTTATCTAGTTGTGTTACACTGACATTCTGCTCAATAATGATTGGAGGAAGAGGAGGGAGCAGTGGCTGGGACAGTAAGGGAAGACTTCCAGGAGGAAGCGGGCCTCTAGGCCTGTGTACAAGCTGCTCTTCCACCTAGAGTACACATGCCTGGCTTTCCACCCACCCCCAAAAAGTATGTAAATATTATGGATTTTAAAAATCACGGTAAAATATACATAACATAAAATTTACCACTTTACCCATTTTAAGTTTTAAGTATTCAATTCAGTGATATTAAGTACATTCACACTGTTGTGCAACCGTCACCGTCATCCATCTCCAGAACTTTTTCATCTTCCCAAACTGAAACTCTGTCCCCATTAAACAATAACTTCCCACTCCGTCTTCCCCCCAGCCGCCGGTGGCCACCATTCTATCTCTGCCTCTAGGACTCTGACTACTCTAGGTACCTCATTTATCTTTTGTGTCTGACATTTGACTTAGGATAATATCCTCGAGGTACATCCATGTGGTAGTATGTGTCACAACTTCATGTCTTTTTCAGACTGAATAATATTCTATTGTATGTATACACCACACTTTGTTTATCTATTCATCGGCTGATGAACATCTAGGTAGGTTGTTTCTACCTTTCGGCTACCATGAATAAGCTGCTATGAATACTGATGTGCAAGTATCCGTTTGAGTCCCTAGTTTCAGTTCCTTTGGGTATTTAGGTAGAAGTGGAATTGCTGGATTATATTTAAAATTTTTTTTAAAATTTTTTATGTATTTTATTTGTTTTTTGGCCACGCGGCATTTGGGATCTTATTTCCCCGACCAGGGATCGAACCCGTGCCCCCTGCATCGGAAGCGTGGAGTCTTAACCACTGGACTGTCAGGGAAGTTCCTGTTTTACTTTTTGAGGAACCCTCATGCTATCTTCCACAGTGGCTGTACCGTTTTGTATTCCCAACAGCAGTACACCAGAGTTGCAAATTTCTCCACATCCTTGCCAACACTCGTTATTATCCTTTGCTGTTGCTGTTTTTCACAATAGACATCCTAATGGGTGTAAAGTGGTATCTCATTGTGGTTTTGATTTGCATTTCCCTAATGACTACTGATCTTATGGCTTATTGGCCATTTGTATTATCTTCTTTGGAGAAATGTCTGTTCAAATATTTTGCCCATTTTTTAACTGTTTATTTGTTGTTAAGAATATAAATATTTTTCAGTGGAGAGATCACCACTTGGTACTTGAACTTGATGGGCTAGACTGCCCCATGGGCATGAGTAACCGATTATTCTGCTAAAGTCAAAGCATTTGGCAGAGCAGAGTAGGGGCCACTATCAAAGGGCAAGATCTGCCAGTCCATCATGGGGAGCAAGGGGTCTGCAGCGAATCTTGAGTGCCTTTACTCTCTTGTCACCTGATAAACTCCTCTGCAGTCTTTATTTATTTATTTTTAATTCATTCATTCATTCATTTATTTTTGGCTGCACTGGGTCTTTGTTGCTGTGCGCGGGCTTTTCTCTAGTTGCGCCGAGCGGGGGCTGCTCTTTGTTGCGGTGCACGGGCTTCTCATTGCGGTGGCTTCTCTTGTTGTGGAGCATGGGCTCTAGGTGCGTGGGCTTCAGTAGTTGTGGTACGTGGGCTCAGTAGTTGTGGCTCGTGGGCTCTAGAGCGCAGGCTCAGTAGTTGTGGCGCACGGGCTTAGCTGCTCTGTGGCATGTAGAATCTTCCCAGACCAGGGCTTGAAGCCGTGTTCCCTGCATTGGCAGGCGGATTCTTAACTACTGCGCCACCAGGGAAGCCCACCTCTGCAGTCTTTAAAACCCCAGTGACTTCTTTCCACTGTGCTACCTCTTGACCTGGACACAATTTTACCACTCACTTACCAGACTGCACAATAATGGTTTACTTTTCTGTCCATTTCTCCTTCTAGCAAAGCTCAATGGCAGGACCAGGTGTTGATTAATGTAATTTACCTGGAATACATGGATGGTGAGCTTTAACAGACAATCCTAGGCTGAATCTGCAAACTTTGTACAGCTATCCTTGAATCATGTAGAATTGGCCGGGTCTCCTAATTTCTCTGTCTGCAGTTTTTTCTTAGCTATAACAGAGATGAAATTGATCCAGACACATGGTTTTCAAAGGTCTTTGGGTAAAACATTCTCTATATGGAGAAAATGCTCTTGTGTGAAAGGAGAAATAGGATGGCCGCAGACTTGGGGCAGGTCTGGGGGGTCAGTGTAGACCTGGATGGTGCGATGGGTCTTCACAGGAACCCTGCCCTCGTGCTTTATGTAAAAAGGGCGCCGAACAGAGGCACACACACGTGGCTTTCCTTCATGACATAGGCCATGTAACGTTAGCATTAGCAACTACCTGATTCTTCCCCCAAAACAACTCTAAGGGCTTCTAACCCTTCCCTACACCGTCAAGTCCTGGTATGTCGCACCACAGGAAGGACACTGAATTTAAAGCCAGGAAAAGAACAAAGTGAAAAGGGGTAAGGTGTCAATATCAGGGTTCCAGGGAACTGATGTTCCATCTCTGGAAGGTTCTGTGATTCTAGGCTTGGTCTGATCTTATCCTGTAAGGAACTCACCATGAGAAACGTAAATTGACAAACACAGGCCCACTACTATCTGCTGCTGAATCTCCACCAGTAGTAGACTCAATGCAAAACTGAGCAAATCAGGGCCACAAGGCAGTGGTCCAGCTTCAGAATGAGACCAGCTCTTATGAGCCTAAAGATTCTTTGGGGGCTTCTGAACCAGATCTGTTCTAAGCAAACAGGCCTGAGATGGAAGTCCCTGGAAACATTAGTTGCTATTTGCCAAGGGTCAAAATTATCTGTAGAGAATGGAAACAGACTTAGTTCCTCCCATGAATTCACATTTTATATCAAATGAGCCATAAAGCACTCTTTCTTCCCCCTTAAAATTATTTCTAGGCTCTGGAACACGAAGTTTATATTAACTTGCAGAATAAGCTTGGAAGGTTATCAGCTCCAAAAGTCTTTAATCATAGTGTACGGTGAAGAACTAGCCAACCGGAACTAAAATTCATGTTTGAGCTCAACCGCTACCTGGAGATTTTAAGGATCAGATGAAAGGAGCCTGGCAAGCAGCAAAGGCCGTCAGGAGGGTGTTGCTATAACTGGGAAGTAGGGCTTGAACCGGTGTACGGGTGAGAGCCCCGTGCTGCGCGCTGGAGAGCTGGGTGAGCTTGAGCAAAAACAGGGACAGTAGATTTTATTTCTTACAGTCCCTGCTACCTTGACCTCGCTGAGCTTCAATTCCCTAATCAACATAAAGGAACAGAGTAAAGCTCTCAACAGATGTTTGATGTATGAATGAAAGAGTGGTGAGCAGTGTTAGACTAGATCCCCATCTTCACCTTTTCAGAGTGCCTCTTACTGACTGGAAGCCCGGAGTGCAGCACTTGCTCCACTGACCTCACTGGTGAGGTCGATGAGCAGCGGCCTGTGTGGGTGCCTGTCAGGAGAGGGTCAGGTGTGGAGGGAGGGGCCCCATGGAGGATGGTGGGGTCAGAGCCTGTTTAAGCCCCAGCCTCTCCAGTGGGAACGGGCTGTGCGTCCTACACCTGCCGGTGCTCATCAGCCCTGGGAAGAGCAAGCTCGTGGCGACCTCCAGGGTAGATTCCCTGAATGACTGGCTGGGCATGAGGATGTCTTCAAGAATTCCTGTGCTATTATTGTAGTAATTCCTACCATCGTCTGAGAGGCAGACACCTGTCCCCTAAGAAGCACAACGTGACTTTTCAGAGATAGGCTTACTCAGGACGTAGGAGCAAAATGATAGGCGGTCTGGATTCCCGTTAAAGGACTTGAGCAATAACAAAAGAAAAAGGGGGAGGGAGGGAGAAGAAGAAAAAGCAAGTGCATCAAAATTTGAAAACGCCAAACCTATTCATTATACTATTATCTCTACATTTGTGAATGTTTGAAATTTTTCACAGTAAAACTTAATTTTAAAAAGATATATAGCACCTTGTCAGAAAAGAACTGTTGCCCCTCGCGTTTCTGGATTCCTGACTCAGGACCCCGTGGTCCCAGAGGCCCTTGGCCTTCACGCTTCTAACACACAAGTGGGGCCCCCGGACCACGGTCAGGAGCACCTGGGACTCCACAGCCTGAGCTTCAGCTCTCCCAGGATCCCCTCTAGACCCCAAGCAGCCTGGGTGTTGGGTCTGGATCAACCGGGGCTGGCACAGCTGAGGTGAAACCAGATGAGGGGTGCAGCACACTGCATGCAGAGCGAGCACAGCACAGCAGTAAGCCGTTTGCTATCCTTTTCCCCTTCGGATGCACTTTAATATCAAACAAACCGGTGTTTCAACAGTCACTGCTATGAGTCTCCAGATTACTCCAGCCTCAATAAACCACAGGGCAAACCTGCTCACCTTCTGCCAGCCCCACAGTGTCCTACACACACACAGACACACGTACACGGACACACGGACACTTGCACAAAAGGGATAAAAAGTAAGGAGAGCCAATGGTCATGACCAAAAAAAGAAAGGGAAAAAAGCTCTCATTATTCACACTCCGTTTTCAAATTACCTATGCCCTTCTGGTGAACGACCAGCCATCAAAATGCCAGCCCTGGTGTCTGGCTCTGGGTGACACGCTGAGAGAATTCTCTCTTGTTGTCCAGTTAAGTCTGCAGAGAAGCTGTGCAGAGTGGGCTTTTGCAAATCACGCTGATAAGGGCCTTTTCCTGTCACAGCTCACCTGTCCTACCCAATGTCGATGCTCCCAACACCCACGGCATGCTAACTTTCCAACAGATTTTTCTTTACTCTCTGACATCCCTTCTAGTGGTGTACATTTACTATTTTAACTAGTAAAAATTATTAAAGGGATACATGCTGAAAGTTAAAAAAAAAATACGAAAGCCTATAAAGTGAAAGGTAAAAGTCTCTCTCCTGACCCCCAATCTCATCCTCATGAGATATCATTGTTGAGCTCCACAGTAGCCTTCAAGAAATTTTTCATGTATATGTTATTATGTAGCTACAAATACTTAAAATACTTTCTCCCTGCCATCAGTTTTTCTACTGTTAACCTAGAGGGTGATGAGGAAAATTCCACAATGTTTATTGACTTAAAAATTTTTTAAGTTCTGTGTATCAGGAATTTTGGTTTAAAAAACATAGGAAAGTTCATACTAGATGCTCTAAATTGTGACCGAACTATACCTATCTAATTGAGTTGCCAACAAAATCAGCTTAAAACCTAAAATGTATCATGGCAAATAAATTAAGTAACAGAGGTCAGTCTATTTTTCACTTAAGGTATTCCAGACATGTAATTCTAACAAAGGATTTTATAGACTTTAAGACAGCTACAAGTCAAAGCTCAGATTAAAAAAAAAAGGGTGCTTGAGCTGGGCAAGCTTCTACTATCTATAATTCAACGACCACTTTGTAGAGAATGCTCAGTTTACTCATTTCACCCTTAAAGAAAAATTTAGCAGCAAAAAGGCTTTATAGAAATAAAAGAGAACATACATTTTCTGTTTTGTAATTTGTGTTTGTATTTGTAAAGGCTGAACTTATACTTAAATATATTTGTAAGTTTTTTTTTTTTAAGGTGCATTTGGATGAAGAACCAGAAAAACAGTGCAACATGAATTAAGAGTGGGAGAAAAAAGTGGAATAAGAATAGAATCAGTACATAAATCCTGTCAAAATTTATTAGCATTTTCTGATCTGACTCACAAAACCTCCGTCTAATCAGACTTGATTTTTCCATATCATGGCAACAGCATACATCATTGTTTCTGGAAGGATCAGCTGCTTCAGCCTCCTACAGTACCTCAATGACAAGGCTTTAGTGACTTCATAAATATATGCTGCCCAGCTGTCATCCACTTAATGAGATGACAACTTCCATTTGACGGAACCTGTCCTAGCAGATGGGCTGTCGCCTGACATTAACAATGGACCATGCTGGCCCTTTTGTGTACTTCAGGAATCATACAGCCACACAAGTCCTATTGTTCCTACAACATAGCAGCTTAGTGTTTGATTTAGGACTTAAAGAATATTTCTCCCGTTTTAAGAATATACCCTTCTCTGCTGAGGCAGTTGTTACTTCTTAGAGATTTGAAACCTTCCAAGGCTCATCTTAATTGGACATGTGTATTACCACATTATTACATAGGGATGGGATGAAAATTAAAAGTTAATCCAACTAAAGGGTATGGCGAGGAGGGGTCACCAAAGGGACAGAGGAAGAATTAACATTTACTGAACTCTGCTAAACGCCAGGCACTGTGCCGGTGCCCTACATCCTTGCTATTCAAATGTGGTCCACAAACCACAGCATGAGCACCTCCTGGGAGCTTGTGACAAATGCAGGATCCCAGACCCTATCCCAGACCTATGGAGTCAGAGTCTACATTATAAAATGATCCCCAGGTGATTACTATGCACAGTCAAGTTTGAGAAGCACGGCCCTAAATTACAAAGCTTTATTTAATCCTATAATAACCATTTGAAGAAAATATTATTTCCATACTTTATAGACATGGCCCCCAAATTCATGTTGAAATCTTTCCCCCAAAAGATGATGGTATTAGGAGGTGCTTAAGCCTTGAGGGTGGAACCATCATGAATGGGATCAATGCCTTATAAAAGAGGCTCCTGAGAGACCCCTAGTCCCATCCACCCAGGTGCCAGCTACGAACCAGGAAGCAGGTTCTCAGCTGACCATGCTGGTGTCCTGATCTCGGACTTCCAGCCTCCAGAACTGTGAGAAATAAATTTCTGTTGTTTATAAGCCACCCAGTCTGTGGTATTTTGTTACAGCAGCCTGAAAGGATTAACACAATAAGGAAACCAAGACAGAAAAAAAAAAGTCCTTTCTTCCTTTTTTTTTAAACATACATTTCGCTTTTCATTTTTCTTTGCTGCCTAAAGGGTTTAATGCAAAATACGAGTCTTAGCAAACTATGAAATAAATAGTTGTACATTTTTACTATTCTCACTGTAGTGAGAATCTTGACTTTTCTGTACATGCTCTGCAGACTCCTCAGCCTGTACTTCTCACACACGTTTAATGCACATATATTCCATAATGCACATATAGTCCTTCCTTCCCCTCCGCATGACAGAAAGGGTTTTCAGCAGGGAAAGGGGTGCTGCCCAAGGTTTCACAGGTGGGAAATGGCTGGGCCAGCTGCACCGTTGGACCCCAAAGGCCATACTCTTCCCACCTGTCCACTCTGCCCCAGGCTTCTTGAATAATAGTCAGACCTCCTCTGTAACAGCCCTGCGTAACCAGCACTGCCCTTGAAAGGCAGCCTGTGGCGTGTGTGAGGGTGAGTGACAGGACAGAGAAGCACCAGGAAAACATGTCGTGAGAAGCAGTGGAGCTGTTTCATAGACCCGGGATTCAACTTCCCCTTGGGTTACACAAGAGGGCACAAGTAGGACCCTAGAAGTCGAAGTCACAAGGAGGCTAATTTTAGCTCAACATAAGGAAACATTTTCTTGTAACTAGAGCTATTCTATTTTGGAAAGACGGCACTGACAAAGTTTTCAAGCAAAGAGTGGATGACCCAACATCTGTCTGGACTATCAGTAAAATCCCTATACAAGGGGGAGGCTGGCCTACTTGGCTCCTAAAGGCCTCAACTATGGCGGCTTTCTCCCCTTCCACACACAGTACTGGGCATTCCTTTATTTTATTTTATTTTCTTAATATCTTTTGGCCACGGGACATGTGGGATCTTAGTTCCTTGATCGGGGATTGAACCCGCATCCCCTGCATTGCAAGTGCAGAGTCTTAACCACTGGACCGCCAGGAAGTCCCTGGGTGCTCCTTTAGATGTGTGGGTCCCGATGCATGCTGTGCCCAGCATGACTCCGCCCCCAGTTCCCATGGGCTGGACCGTGTTCTACACTGTGACCGCCACTCCTTTGGCTGTAGGTGATTGGATGAGAGGATCAGGAGGGACGAGGAGGAAGACAACACATAGGCTGGGGCCTGGCCTTCAAAGAAGCCTATCCAAAATGCCACACTCAGACACAGAGGAGCTGGGCTCCTGAAACTCTTACTCTCTGGAACACAGATTCAGAAACAGGGAATGAATCCAATCAGACTCTGAAAATTAATATGTAGGAGAGGTCAGGAGAGGCCAGGAGAGGCCAAGAACAAATCAACATTATGAATGAACTCAAGTTACTAGGAAACATGGTGTATTCGTTTGGTTGGGCTGCCACCGAAAAGTACCACAAACTGGGTGGCTTAAAACCACAAATACTTATTGTCTCACAGTTCCGGAGCCTGGATGTCCAGGATGAAGGTGTCAGCAGGGTTGGTTTCTTCCGAGGGCTGCAAGGGAGACTCTGTTCCATGCTCCTCCTTCTACACCTTCTAGGGGCTTGATGGCAAACTCTGGCATTCCTTGGCTTGTAGGAGCATCACTCTGATCTATGCCTTCATGTTCACATAGTGTTCCCCCCGTGTATATGTCCCTACCTCCAAATTCCCCCCTTTTATAAAGACACCAGTCGTTATTAGGTGAGGAACCATGCTAATGACCTCATTTTTTTTCTAATGACTTCACTTTAAGTTAATTACACCTGTAAAGACCAGATCTCTCAACAGGGCCACATTCTGAGGTCATGGGGGTTAGGACCCCAACATGGGTCTTTTTGGTAGGGACACAATTCAACCCATATTCAACCCACATGGATATGGGTAGAGGCTGGACTTCCCAGCCTCAAGAACATGAGAAATAAATGTCTGTTGTTTAAGCAACCCAGTCGGTGATATTTTTGTTATATCAACCCTAGCAGACTAAGACACTAAATGCTGGTGAGAATGTGGAGCAACTGGAATGCTCAAGTATTGCTGGTGGGAATGGAACATGGTACAGCCACTTTGGAAAAGAGTTTGGCAGCTTCTACTCTAGTTAAAGAATCCCACTCGCAGGCATTTACACAGGAGAAATAATATATATGCCCACACAAAGACTTAGAAGTAGATACCCACAGATGCATTATTTATAACAGCCCCCAAACTAGAAACAACCCAAATGTTAACTGGTAAATGGATAAATAAATTGGGATATAGCTGGGATACTAGTCAGCAGCAGATCATGCTAAATGAAAGACTACATACTGTATGATTTCATTTATATGAAATTCTAGAAATGGCAAAACTTTAGTGACAATAAATCAGATTAGTGTTTCCTGGGGCCAGAGGTCAGGGCTGGGATCATCTACAAAGGGGCATAAGAAGACTTTCAAAAAGTGATGAAAATGTTCTATACTGTTACTGTGATGGTGGTTGGTTGCATAACTCTATACAATCACCAAAATTCATCAGACCGTATACAAAAATGGGTGAATCTTATTGTATATAAATTATAACTCAATAAAGCTGGAGGGGGAAAAAGAGAATTCAGAAAAGTGGCTGGTTACTATATAGATATAGATATAACCCAGTAATTTTCAGTTATCACAACAATAGTCTGTTAGAATACAAAGGAGAAAAATCTCATAATAGCAATAAAAATATAAAATATTTAGAAGTAAATTTTTTTTTTTTTTTTTTTTTTTTGCGGTACGCGGGCCTCTCACCGTTGTGGCCTCTCCCGCCACAGAGCACAGGCTCCGGACGCGCAGGCTCAGCGGCCATGGCTCACGGGCCCAGCCGCTCCGCGGCATGTGGGATCCTCCCGGACCGGGGCACGAACCCGAGTCCCCTGCATCGGCAGGCGGACTCTCAACCACTGCGCCACCAGGGAAGCCCTAGAAGTAAATTTTAAGAGACTATCACAGAAGATTTATTTAAACAAATTGAGATCCACTCAATTCTTAGAAGAGACTCAGTATTGCAAAGATATCATTTAATCTCAAATTAATCTATACATTTAAGAAAATCCCAGGGCTTCCCTGGTGGTGCAGTGGTTGAGAGTCCGCCTGCCGATGCAAGGGACACGGGTTCGTGCCCCAGTTCGGTAAGATCCCACATGCCGCGGAGCGGCTGGGCCCGTGAGCCATGGCCGCTGGGCCTGCGCGTCCAGAGCCTGTGCTCTGCAACGCGAGGGGCCACAGCAGTGAGAGGCCCGCGTACAGCAAAAAAAAAAAAGAAAAAAAAAGAAGAAAATCCCAAATCAAAATACCTAATTTTAGAACTTGGAAAAATGAATCTAAAGTTCATCTGGAAGGATATATAGTAACATGCTTGAAAAATGGTGATGAATTCGAAGGATATATAGTAACGTGTTTGAAAAAGGGTGATGAGTTCACTTCGTTGGCTATTCAAAAGCACTATAGGGGCTTCCCTGGTGGTGCACTGGTTAAGAATCCGCCTGCCAATGCAGGGGACACGGGTTTGAGCCTTGGTCCGAGAAGATCCCACCTGCCGCGGAGCAACTAAGCCCGTGTACCATAACTACTGAACCCATGCGCCACAACTACTGAGCCTGAGCTCTAGAGCCTGCGAGCCACAACTACGGAAGCCCTCACGCCTAGAGCCCGTGCTCCACAATAAGAGAAGCTACCGCAATGAGAAGCTCACACACTGCAACAAAGAGTAGTCCCAGCTCGCTGCAACTAGAGAAAGCCTGCGTGCAGCAATGAAGACCCAAGGCAGCCAAAAATAAAAATAAATAAATAAATTAAAAAAAAAATAAAAACGACTATAATGCTAAAATGGTAAGAAACAGAACTGAAACCAAAAGATTCATAAAATAAAACTAAATTTAAAAAATCCCAAACATATCTATGCATATAAAAGATTTCAGCATATGATAAAAATGGAATTTCAAGTAAGTGGAGAAAGAATCGATTATTCAATAAATGAAGTTGAGATACTTTCTTGCTCCCCCCCAAGAAAAGTGTATAATAAAATGTAAAATTATACATTTATAATTTAAACGTAAAATTATTTGCACTAACATATGTCTATCTCTTTCAGATCAATAAGGAAAAGATGAACAGCCTCATAGGAAAACAGGCTATAGGGAACTCCCTGGCAGTCCAGTGGTTAGGACTCCATGCCTTCACAGCCGAAGGGCCAGGGTTCGATTCCTGGTCAGGGAGCTAAGATCCCACAAGCTGCACAGCATGGCCACAAGAAAAAGAAAAAGAAAAACAAGGTATAGGAGGTGGACCCAGGACTCAGCCCCAGATTCCTGTCCCAAAGCCTGGTACAGAACAGCAGAGCTGCCCTCCCTCAAGAAAACATGAGGCTCAGGCACTGAGGGTATCAGCTGTGATGAGGATGGAGCAAAGACTAGGTACTCCTTTTTTTCTGGGAATCATGTAAGTCTCCTGCGTTCTCATGAGACTCTGCAAAAGAGAGAAGACCCCTAATAACTGAGGTCAAATTTATTTCCCACTCCCAGGCAGGACAGGAGGTTGCCAATTCAATTTATTTTCTTTTTTTTCCAGCTTGATTAAGGTATAATTGACAAATAAAATTGTAAGATATTTAAAGTCTATAATGTGAATGTTTGATATAATTGTAAAAGGATTCCCATAATCGAGTTAGTTAACACGCCCATCACTTCACATATTTACCTTTTAAAATTTTTGATAAAAGAAAGATGAGCTATTTCTTACACGACACATTTTGTGGTAGAAAAACTTATATCTCCTTAGACATACTTCTTGACTTGAATCTCAGGTTTGAAATTTGTCCTACAGAAGAAAAGACATCTGTTCAAGAGTGTTTATTGTACTTTCTTGTTTGTTTTTAGCAGCAAAAAACAAAACCAAAAAAAAACCCCTGGGCTTCCTTGGTGGTGGAGTGGTTAAGAATCCGCCTGCCAATGCAGGGAACACGGGTTCGAGCCCTGGTCCAGGAAGATCCCACATGCCATGGAGCAGCTAAGCTCATGCGCCACAACTACTGAGCCTGCACTCTAGAGCCCACAAGCCACAACTACTGAGTCTCTGTGCCTGAAGCCTGTGCTCCACAACAAGAGAAGCCACCGCAATGAGAAGCCCAGAACTAGAGAAAGCCCGCACACAGCAATGAAGACCCAATGCAGCCAAAAATAAATAAATAAATAAAGTTATTTAAAAAAAAAACAAAACCAAAACTGAAGGTTGCACTGTTGGTTCAATTATGGTATATCCATTCTATGGGAAAAGGATATTTTGACCCGGGTCCCCCAGAAAGTATCATGATATGTTCTACTACTATTATGGGGATTGCTATCCCAAGGAGGCAGAGGAGGGGAAATGGGAAATGGGACAAAGGAGAAGGATGAATCAGTTATGAGGGTGCATTACAGGGATTAGTAACTCAGTAAGGCTGCTTAGTAACAAGCTAACTGATGTCTCAACCTTACATTTTTCTAGAGATTTTATGAACTACTGCTTCTTTGGGGAGTTCATCTTGGGGGAGGATGGAAGAAGAATTTATCCTGTAGTTCCCAAAGACCACCGTCAAAGGTTTCAGCCTGTGGGTAGGTGTGTGGGAGCTGAGTAGGTCCCCAGGATCTCACACCCGAGTGGCATCCAAGGGGCCTGGGGCAGGAGGTGTGAGCAGGTGCTGCCTGGCTGGGCCCCAACGAAGCTGGAGTTGGTCGCTGTCATGGTGGCAGGACTAGAGCATATTGTCAAGGGTCCGATGAAGCCAAGAAGATCCGAGAGGATGCAAAAGAGGTATCTGATACAATATTGATACCTCGTACTGGATGAGTGTGAGAAAGTAGCTGATGGGAATATAAATGGGTACCATCTTTCTGAAATCTTTAAAAACTGGCTTCCCTTAGGGTCAGTAATTCTACTTCCAGGATCCATCCTGTGTAAATACTTAAGACAAGTGAATGAAAATGTACAGAGAGCATTCTGTATAATTGCCAGCAACTGGGAAGAGCCTGTAAGTCCAACAATTAGGGATCGGTTAAACAGATTACACATAAAGTATAATGGAATCCTATGCAGGTATTTAAAATTATGAGGTAGTTCAATAGACTGATCTGTATGGTCACTGGACACAGTTAAATGAAAAAAGTAACAAAGAATGAATAATATGATCCCATTTTTGTAAACAGAATTCTGAAAAATATATTTATCTGGATATATGTTTTCATATAAATTCTGGAAGATTATTTATTTATCTATCTATTTATCTAGGCTGTGCTGGGTCTTACTTGCTGCACATGGTATCTTTGTCGTGGCATGTGGGAGCTTTTTGTTTGTTTGTTTTTTAGTCGTGGCATGCAAACTCTTAGTTGCGGCATGCACACGGGATCTAGTTCCCCCAACCAGGGATCAAACCTGGGTCCCCTGCATTGGGAGCACGGAGTCTTACCCACTGGACCACCAGGGAAGTCCCTGGAAGACTATTAAGAATACTAACAATAATTATCTCTAGGCAATTTTATCTTTTTCCTCCTTTTAGATATATAAATGTTATGTTTTGCAATGATTGTGGGAATATACGATTTAAATAAATTTTGTTTTAAAAGACTGTCTGACATAGAAAAAGAACTGATATTTTAGATATCTGAGCAATTTGAGGCTTAAAATGTAAATGACTGATACTGCTATAAATTGAAAGGATAGAATCATTCTTCCATTCATTCAATATTAACAAATATTCCATAATAGCTCCTACAAACCAGGCAAACATGCCAGGTACTAGAGACAGAGGAAGACAAAATAGCTACAAACTGTGCTCAGTGTTATAAAGGAAAAAAGATATTTCCCTAGAGTATCTTTTCCATTTCAAAGGAAATAAATTTTACTTGCATTAAAATTTTTTGAAGTATTTACATACTTCTTCCTTATACAAAAGATTTTAGGTCAATTACAACAAAAAAAATTCATTAAATGGTAAAATATACATAATTTACCCTGAATTTGGATCAGGGTCAATAAGAATGTCTATATGCAGACCATCTTTTGTTGTTATTATAGAGCTTAATGTGATTCTGAGCTTCCAAGCAGCCAAAGTGAAAAGGAGAAACATTTATATTGCTCTTGCTTCAGAGAGAAATAGACCAATTGTTTTTTAGGAGAAATTAAGCTTCTCCTAGCACTTATCTGTGAAAGAAATTTCTCATATGGGTTTCACATTGAGAGTGATATTAGTAACTATTATTCTCCAAATGAAACAATAGGAGAAAAACTCTGCCATTCCATAAGCTCTGAGAGGACAAGGGCCATCCATTTTGTTTACATCTAGCACAGCAAGACGCAAGTACCCCAGCAGGCACTCAAATTTTGTGGAAATGAGGAACAACGGAAAAATACATCATTTCTGAGATGTGGCTACACAGACAGCTATCCCTATTGCTAAGGAACATCCTTCTTCATGATGTTAGAAAACAGACTGAATTTTGGTCTGCAGAAGTACAAGGGCTGTCTACCCACACCCTAAATAATGGACAGTGGGTCATTATGGGTGCCATTCCCTAGGCTTTTAATTAGGCACCATTTCTAAGTTTATACTAAGGTTCTCCAGAGAAACAGAACCACTGGGAGATTATATCTATATCTAAATCTGTATGTATATATAGGTCTATCTATCTACCTAGATCGATCTATCTATCTAAAGAGATTTATCATAAGGGACTGGCTTATGCAATTATGAAGGCTGACAAGTCCCACCATCTGCAGGGTGAGTCGTCAACAAGCTAGAGACCCAAGAAAGCTAATGTAGTTCTAAGTCCAGAGGCCTGAGAACAGGGAGAACCAATGGTGGCGATCTAGTCTGAAGGCCAGCAGGCTTGAGACCTAGGAAAAGCCATTTTTTCAGTTCAAGTCCAAGGGCAGTACAAAGCCAAGGTCCCAGTTTGAAGATAGTCAGGCAGAAGGATTTCTTGCTGACTTGAGGAAAGGCCAGATTTTTGTTCTAGTCAGGCCTTCAATTGATGGGATGAAGCCCACCCATGTTAGGGAGGGCACTCTGCTTTACTCTACCAATTTAAATACTAACCTCATCCAAAAACACCCTCACAGAAACACCCAGAAAAACGTTTGTCATAATATCTGGGTACCGAGGAGCTTGAAGATGGCAGACGAGTAAGACGTGGAGATCACCTTCCTCCCCACAAATACATCAGAAACACATCTACATGTGGAACAACTCCTACAGAACACTTACTGAACGCTGGCAGAAGACCTCAGACCTCCCCAAAGGCAAGAAACTCCCCACGTACCTGGGTAGGGCAAAAGAAAAGAAAAAAGAAAAAACAGAGACCAAAGAATAGGGACGGGTCCTGCACCTCTGGGAGGGAGCTGTGAAGGAGGAAAGGTTTCCACACACTAGGAAGGCCCTTCACTGGGGGAGATGGTGGGGGGGCCAGGGGGGAAGCTTCGGAGCCATGGAGGACAGCGCAGCAACAGGGGTGCGGAGGGCAAGGCGGAGAGATTCCCGCACAGAGGATCGGTGCCAACCAGCACTCACCAGCCCGAGAGGCTTGTCTGCTCACCCGCCGGGGCGGGTGGAGGCTGGGAGCTGAGGCTCGGGCTTCGGTCAGACGCAGGGAGAGGACTGGGGTTGGCGGCGTGAGCACAGCCTGCAGGGGGTTAGTGCACCACGGCTGGCTGAGAGGGAGTCCGGGAAAAAGTCTGGAGCTGCCGAAGAGACAAGAGACTTTTTCTTCCCTCTTTGTTTCCTGGAACGCGAGGAGAGAGGATTAAGAACGCCGCGTAAAGGAGCTCCAGAGACGTGCGCGAGCCACAGCTATCAGCGCGGACCCCAGAGACGGGCATGAGACGCTAAGGTGGCTCCTGCCACCACCAAGAAGCCTGTGTGCGAGCACAGGTCACTATCCACATCTCCCCTCCTGGGAGCCTGTGCAGCCCGCCACTGCCAGGGTCCTGGGATCCAGGGACAACTTCCCCGGGAGAACGCACGGCGCGCCTCAGGCTGGTGCAATGTCATGTTGCCTCTGCCGCTGCATGCTCGCCCCGCACTCCGTGCCCCTCCCTCCCCCAGGCCTGAGTGAGACAGAGCCCCCGAATCAGCTGCTCCTTTAACCCCGTCCTGTCTGAGCGAAGAACAGACGCCCTCCGGCGACCTACACGCAGAGGCGGGGCCAAATCCAAAGCTGAACCCCAGGAGCTGTGCAAACAGAGAAAGGGAAATCCCTCCCAGCAGCCTCAGAAGCAGCACATTAAATCTCCACAATCAGCGTGATGTACCTGCATCTGTGGAATACCTGAATAGACAACGAATCATCCCAAATTGAGGAGGTGGACTTTGGGAGCAACGAGATATATATATATGTGTATATATATATATATATATATATATATATATATATATATATATATATATATGTATACATATATATTTCCCTTTTTCTCTTTTTGTGAATGTGTATGCGTATGCTTCTGTGTGTGATTTTGTCTGTATAGCTCTGCTTTTACCTAGGGTTCTGTCCATTATTTTTTTGTTTGTCTGTTTTTTTAGTATAGTTTTTAGCACTTGTTATCATTGGTGGATTTGTTTTTTGGTTGATGGCTCTCTTCTTTCTTTCTTTCTTTCCTTCTCCTCCTTTTTTTTTTTTTTTTTTGCGGTATGCGGGCCTCTCACTGCTGTGGTCTCTCCTGCCACGGACCACAGGCTCTGGACACGCAGGCTCAGCAGCCATGGCTCATGGGCCCAGCTGCTCTGCAGCATGTGGGATCCTCCTAGACTGGGGCATGAACCCACATCCCCTACATCAGAAGGCAGACTCTCAACCACTGTGCCACCAGGGAAGCCCTCTTTTTTTTTTTTATTACTTTAAAAAAAATTTTAATAATTTTTTTTTAATAACTATTTTATTTTATTTTCTTCTTTCTTTCGTTCTTTTTTTTTCTCTCTCCCTTTTATTCTGAGCCATGTGTATGACAGGCTCTTGGGGCTCCAGCCAGGCGTCAGGGCTGTGCCTCTGAGGTGGGAGAGCCAAGTTCAGGACATTGGTCCACAAGTGACCTCCCGGCTCCACGTAATATCAAATGGTGAAAACCTCCCAGAGATCTCCATCTCAATGCTAAGACCCAGCTCCACTCAACGACCAACAAGCTACAGTGCTGGACACCTGATGCCAAACAACCAGCAAGACAGGAACACAACCACACCTATTAGCAGAGAGGCTGCCTAAAATCATAACAAGGCCACAGACACCCCAAAACACACCACCAGATGTGGTCCTGCCCACCAGAAAGACAAGATCCAGCCTCATCCATCAGAACACAGGCACTAGTCCCCTCCACCAGGAAGCCTACACAACCCACTGAACAAACCTTAGCCACTGGGGACAGACACCAAAAACAACAGGAACTATGAACCTGCAGCCTGCAAAAAGGGGACCCCAAACACAGTAAGTTAAGCAAAATGAGAAGACAGAGAAACACACAGCAGATGAAGGAACAAGGTAAAAACCCACCAGACCTAACAAATGAAGAGGAAATAGGCAGTCTACCTGAAAAAGAATTCAGAATAATGATAGTACAGATGATCCAAAATCTTGGAAATAGAATGGAGAAAATACAAGAAACGTTTAACAAGGACCTAGAAGAACTAAAGAGCAAACAAACAGTGATGAGCAACACAATAAAGGAAATTAAAAATTCTCTAGAAGGGGCTTCCCTGGTGGCGCAGTGGTTGAGAGTCCACCTGCCGATACAGGGGACACGTGTTCGTGCCCCGGTCCAGGAAGATCCCACATGCCATGGAGCAGCTGGGCTCGTGAGCCATGGCCACTGAGCCTGTGCATCCAGAGCCTGTGCTCCGCAACGGAAGAGGCCACAACAGTAAGAGGCCCGCGTACCGCAAAAAAAAAAAAAAAAAAAAATTCTCCAGAAGGAGTCAATAGCAGAATAACTAAGGCAGAAGAACGGATAAGTGACCTGGAAGATAAAATAGTGGAAATAACTATTGCAGAGCAGAATAAAGAAAAAAGAATGAAAAGAACTGAGGACAGTCTCAGAGACCTCTGGGACAATATTAAACACACCAACATTTGAATTATGTGGGTCCCAGAAGAA
Organism: Grampus griseus; assembly: GCF_964374135.1. Lineage (NCBI taxonomy): Eukaryota > Metazoa > Chordata > Mammalia > Artiodactyla > Delphinidae > Grampus > Grampus griseus. The sequence continues at coordinate 62,287,299 of NC_139012.1, forward strand.
GAAGAGAAAAAGAAAGGGACTGAGAAAATATTTGAGGAGATTATAGTCGAAAACTTCCCTAATATGGGAAAGGAAATAGTTAATCAAGTCCAGGAAGCATAGAGAGTCCCATACAGCATAAATCCAAGGAGAAACACATCAAGATACATATTAATCAAACTATCAAAAATTTAATACAAAGAAAACATGTTAAAAGCAGCAAGGGAAAAACAACAAATAACACACAAGGGAATCCCCATAAGGTTAACAGCTGATCTTTCAGCAGAAACTCTGCGAGAAGGGAGTAGCAGGACATAATTAAAGTGATGAAGGGGAAAACCTACAACCAAGATTACTCTACCCAGCAAGGATCTCATTCAGATTTGATGGAGAAATTAAAACCTTTACAGACAAGCAAAAGCTAAGAGAATTCAGCATCACCAAACCAGCTTTACAACAAATGCTAAAGGAACTTCTCTAGGCAGGAAACACAAGAGAAGGAAAAGACCTACAATAACAAACCCAAAACAATTAAGAAAATGGTAATAGGAACACACATATCGATAATTACCTTAAATGTAAATGGATTAAATGTTCCTACCAAAAGACATAGACTGGCTGAACGAATAAAAAAACAAGACCCATATATATGCTGTCTACAAGAGACCAACTTCAGACCTAGGGACACATACAGACTGAAAGTGAGGCAATGGAAAAAGATATTCCACACAAATGGAAATCAAAAGAAAGCTGGAGTAGCAATACTCATATCAGATAAAACAGACTTTAAAACAAAGACTATTACAAGAGACAAAGAAGGACACTACATAATGATCAAGGGATGAATCCAAGAAGAAGATATAACAATTGGAAATATTTATGCACCCAATATAGGAGCACCTCAATACATAAGGCAAATACTAACAATAAAAGGGGAAATGGACAGTAACATAATCATAGTAGGGGACTTTAACCACCCCACTTTCACCAATGGACAGATCATCAAAGATGAAAATAAATAAGGAAACACAAGCTTTAAATGATACATTAAACAAGATGGACTTAATTGATATTTATAAGACATTCCATCCGAAAACAACAGAATACACTTTCCTCTCAAGTGCTCATGGAACATTCTCTAAGATAGATCATATCTTGGGTCACAAATCAAGCCTTGGTAAATTTAAGAAAATTGAAATCGTATCAAATATCTTTTCTGACTGCAACGCTATGAGACTAGCTATCAATTACAGGAAAAAATCTGTAAAAAATACAAACACATGGAGGATAAACAATACACTAGTTAATAACCAAGAGATCACTGAAGAAACCAAAGAGGAAATCAAAAAATACCTAGAAACAAATGACAACGAAAACACGACGACCCAAAACCTATGGGATGCAGCAAAAGCAGTTCTAAGAGGGAAGTTTATAGAAATACAATCCTACCTTAAGAAACAAGAAACATCTCAAATAAACAACCTAAACTTACACCTCAAGCAATTAAAGAAAGAAGAACAAAAACCCCCCAAAGTTAGCAGAAGGAAAGAAATCATAAAGATCAGATCAGAAATAAATGAAAAAGAAATGAAGGAAACGATAGCAAAGCTCAATAAAACTAAAAGCCGGTTCTTTGAGAAGAAAAACAAAATTGATAAACCATTAGCCAGACTCATCAGGAAAAAAAGGGAGACGACTCAACTCAATAGAATTAGAAATGAAAAAGGAGAAGTAACAACTGACACTGCAGAAATACAAAGGATCATGAGAGATTACTACAAGCAACTCTATGCCAATAAAATGGACAACCTGGAAGAAATGGACAAATTCTTAGAAATGCACAACCTTCCAAGACTGAACCAGGACAAAATAGAAAATATGAACAGATCAATCACAAGCACTGAAATTGAGACTGTGATTAAAAATCTTCCAACAAACAACACCCAGGACCAGATGGCTTCACAGGAGAATTCTATCAAACATTTAGAGAAGAGCTAACACCTATCCTCAAACTCTTCCAAAATATAGCAGAGAGAGGAACACTCCCAAACTCACTCTATGAGGCCACCATCACCCTGATACCAAAACCAGACAAAGATGTCACAAAAAAAGAAAACTATAGGCCAATATCACTGATGAACATAGATGCAAAAATCCTCAACAAAATACTAGCAAACAGAACCCAACCGCACATTAAAAGGATCACACACCATGATCAAGTGGGGTTTATCCCAGGAATGCAAGGATTCTTCAATATACGCAAATCAATAAATGTGATACACCATATTAACAAATTGAAGGAGAAAAACCATATGATCATCTCAATAGATGCAGAGAAAGCTTTCGACAAAATTCAACACCCATTTATGATAAAAACCCTCCAGAAAGTAGGCACAGAGGGAACTTACCGCAACATAATAAAGGCCATATATGACAAACCCACAGCCAACATCGTCCTCAATGGTGAAAAAATGAAATCATTTCCACTAAGATCAGGAACAAGACAAGGTTGCCCACTCTCACCACTATTATTCAACATAGTTTTAGAAGTTTTAGCCACAGCAATCAGAGAAGAAAGAGAAATAAAAGGAATCCAAATCGGAAAAGAAGAAATAAAGCTGTCACTGTTTGCAGATGACATGATACTATACATAGAGAATCCTAAAGATGCTACCAGAAAACTACTAGAGCTAATCAATGAATTTGGTAAAGTAGCAGGATACAAAATTAATGCACAGAAATCTCTTCAATTCCTATACACTAATGATGAAAAATCTGAAAGTGAAATTAAGAAAACACTACCATTTACCATTGCAACAAAAAGAATAAAATATCTAGAAATAAACCTAACTAAGGAGACAAAAGACCTGTATGCAGAAAATTATAAGACACTGGTGAAAGAAATTAAAGATGATACAAACGGAGAGATATACCATGTTCTTGGATTGGAAGGATTAACAGTGTGAAAATGACTCTACTACGCAAAGCAATCTATAGATTCAATACAATCTCTATCAAGCTACCACTGGCATTTTTCACAGAACTAGAACAAAAAGTTTCACAATTTGTATGGAAACACAAAAGACCCTGAATAGCCAAAGCAATCTTGAGAAAGAAAAACGGAGCTGGAGGAATCAGGCTCCCTAACTTCAGACTATACTACAAAGCTACAGTAATCAAGATAGTATGGCACTGGCACAAAAACTGAAATATAGATCAATGGAACAGGATAGAAATCCCAGAGATAAACCCACGCACATATGGTCAACTTATCTTTGATAAAGGAGGCAAGAATATACAGTGGAGAAAAGACATCCTCTTCAATAAGTGATGCTGGGAAAACTGGACAGCTACATGTAAAAGAATGAAATTAGAACATCCCCTAACACCATACACTAAAATAAATTCAAAATGGATTTAAGACCTAAATGTAAGGCCAGACACTATAAAACTCTTAGAGGAAAACACAGGTAGAACACTCTTTGACATAAATCACAGCAAGATCCTTTTTGACCCACTTCCTAAAGAAAGGGAAATAAAAATAAACAAATGGGACCTAATGAAACTTAAAAGCTTTTGCACAGCAAAGGAAATGATAAACAAGACGAAAAGACAACCCTCAGAATGGGAGAAAATATTTTCAAATGAAGCAACTGACAAAGGATTAATCTCCAAAATTTACAAGTGGCTCATGCAGCTCAATATCAAAAAAACAAACAACCCAATCCAAAAATGGGCAAAAGATCTTAATAGACATTTCTCCAAAGAAGGTATACAGACGGCCAACAAACACATGAAAGAATGCTCAACATCATTAATCATTAGAAAAATGCAAATCAAAACTACAATGAGGGGCTTCCCTGGTGGCGCAGTGGTTGAGAGTCCGCCTGCCGATGTAGGGGACACGGGTTCGTGCCCTGGTCTGGGAAGATCCCACATGCCGCGGAGCGGCTGGGCCCGTGAGCCATGGCCGCTGAGCCTACGCGTCCGGAGCCTGTGCTCCGCAACGGGAGAGGCCACAACAGTGAGAGGCCCGCGTACCGCAAAAAAAAAAAAAAAAAAAAAAAGAAAAAGAAAATGGTCATGAAGAACCTAGGGGCAAGACGGGAATAAAGACACAGACCTACTAGAGAATGGACTGGAGGATACAGGGAGGGGGAAGGGTAAGTTGGCACAAAGTGAGAGAGTGGCATGGATATATATACACTACCAAATGTAAAATAGATAGGTAGTGGGAAGCAGTCGCATAGCACAGGGAGATCTGCTCGGTGCTTTGTGACCACCTACAGGGGTGGGATAGGGAGGGTGGGATAGGGAGGGTGGGAGGGAGGGAGAAACAAGAGGGAAGAGATATGGGGATATATGTATAATTGATTCACTTTGCTATAAAGCAGAAACTAACACACCATTGTAAAGCAATTATACTCCAATAAAGATGTTAAAAAATATCTTTTTTGATACCCCATGGCCCAGTCAAGCTGACACATAAAATTAACCATAATAAACATTTACCATTAATACACACCTAAACTAACTGTGATTCACCAGGCTCACCAAAGAGCACAAGGACTATAAATTCATTTACCAGAGAGGATATCTAGCTTAGAGTAGAACTGATGAAGATGACGATGCCAAAAAAGGAAAGGAAAACAGGAGCCAGTAACAGACGGTGAAATAAAAGGCAACTTCAGACCTCATGGTAAAGTAGGAGGAGGAAGACATTTTTAGAAAGTCCCAAGGTCGGAGGCTGAAGTTATTGTGGTGGAAGGCGAAGAACAGATGGTGATGTTAAATGGAAAAGGGTAATGTCCAAAATACACAAATCAATAGGGACTTAAGCAGCCTCAGGATTTCTTGAAGAAAGACTGCCCGTGGGTGTTAAGGCAGAATGAATGGAGAGACTACCCAGCCCAGATTTGCTGTGACAACTGCCCTGCACCCTGACGGACAAGCCCAAGTTGTGCTCCACAGTGATGAAAAGGTGGGAATGACTAGTCAAGGGGCTTGAGCAGAGGACAAGTGGTAGACTCAGGCAGACGCAGCTCTGCTGGAGGTCAGTTCACGGGGCCAGGCAGCACACGGTGTCTGTGCGCACACGCCTCTGCCCTTCACTCTCCCCTTGACCAGGCTCCTGCTCACAAACAGGCTCAGACTTTCCCATCTTAAACCCAGAGTCTCTTGCCTGCCCCTGCCTGTCTTTTGAGCTTTCCTTTGTAAACAAAGAAGAACAAAGGGTGTTGCTGAGCTCCCAGCCCTACAAGAATTAAGTCAATAGCCACTGCAGTCGCTGACGCACCCTGAGAGGAACTTGGGATGAAAGACAGGGTGAGACACTCTGTGCTTCAGAAAAACAGGCCCCATAGGTAGTTAGACGCATATCTCAGGAAGAATTTTTAAAAGCCAGATCCTTGCATCTTCCTGTACATGGAAAAGCACTGATATCATTAACTGGAGATATCTGCTCTTTGCGACTAGCAGTGATCTTTTACCAAGATGTAGGCTGACTGCACGTATTCCCGAGCCAAAAACCATAAACAAGCTGGTTTCTCCCCCATCTTTTGGGAGTAGTTTCCTCAGAGCTCCCAAGAGGTTGTCTCCTGGCCCATAGTCTTCAGTAAGGTCCCTGAATAAAACTCAAAACCCTTAGATTGTCCATTTTTCTTTAAGCCAGTGCCTTCCTACACTCTCCTTGCTCCCATCACCAAATCTCCTGAAGGTCTTGCATATGCAGCCTCCACTTCTTCTCTATCCTACCTGCTAAGCCCCTGCCTCTGGCTCCTGGTTCCTCCATTTAAGCAATACTACTCTACCACTGACTTCCTGATGGCTGGTCCCAGAGGCCCTGGCTCAGTCTTCACCTTTTTTTAAATGTTAAATTTTAATTTTTTAAATGGTGCTGCACATTTAACAGGGATCTTGAAATTCCCTCCCTTGGGTCCCAGGACCCAGCACTATCCTGTTCTTGGTCTTTCCCACTTTCTCCACTTCCTGATCTTCCTCTCCCTGATTGTTCAATGCAGACATTTTAAAAGACTCTGCTGTCATCCCTCAGCCTTTTCACCTTTCTGTTTTCTCTTACTCAGAAGTCACTCATCCCCAGGGCTTCCTGTTGTCTCCTCCAAGGCAATGAAGAACTTCCAACTCTCTATTCTGCCCTGTTTTCCCAACAGGTCTTACATTTTCAATGCCTCTGGCCATTTCCCCTCAACCACACCCCCAGCCCCAGATTCACAGTTCTAAAATCCGACTTTCCTGTCTTTGTTAACGTTATCAACATTATCCATGTCTCTTTGTTAACGTTATCAACATTATCCATGTCGGCCAGGTTCTAAACTCCAAGATCATCTCCACCCACAATGTAAAAGGGGTCAATTTGACTTACAAAATTCTCCCCTGCAAAGTCTCTTGTATTTATCTTTCCTCCCCGTTTTAACTTCCACCATCACCTTAGCTCAGCTCTTTCTTCTCACTCCTAAAATACTGCAATTGCTTTTAGCTGATCTTCTTGCCCCTGAACTGTCCTTTCCAATCCACCCTGCACCTGTTGGGAGACAATTCTCCTTGACTATCTCCTAGTCCTGCACTGTCTGGGATGTCTGAGCACAGGCATTTACACATAATTTAAGGATATTTATGTAAGGAGACATTCCAGGGAAGTAGAGCTTAGAGACATCTCCCTCCTGAGAAAAAGACCTTGCCTCCTCTTCCCCAGAGAAGATCTGTTTTCATGCCTGAGTAAAGATACAGTCTCTCTCCAGAGAGAAGTACGAGCAGGTCACCAGCAGCTCCATATAAGAAAGGAGCCTAATTTGGGGGTTTTCTCCTGTAATGCACCCCCAGCATGCGCAGGTATCATCTGGCCCTCACTGTATTGCCCTGTGGAGCTTGGGGAATCAAACAGGCTAACTTGTTTAACTTGTAAGAAGGGTAAAACCTCAGACCCCTTACAGTTTGACTTATACCACCACCAAACTATCTTTTGCAAGATCTACTTTGGCCATACTTCCTTGCTTGAAACCCTTCAATGGCTTCCTACCACAGAATAAAACTCCCAAGTCTTACCTGTCATTCAAGTTCCCTTTCCTGCCTGTCCTCCCACTTTATATAAGGGACTTGAGAATTTGAGGATTTTTGTATCCTCAGGGGTCATGGAAGCAACCTACCATGCATACCAAAGGAGGATTATAGTATTGAGAAAGAAAGAGAAAGCAAAGTTTTCAATAATCATCTAGGTCTGTAGATGTTTGTCAGTTGGAGAGATGTTGCTGGAATCTTACCCTATGTAAATCTTGTGCTCTAATCAATCTGGACTTCCAGATGTTTCCCAAACATAGGGGTACACATCCTGCCTCCAGGCTCTGGCCATGCCTAGAATGCTATACTTAGATCGCAGATGAGGGAAAACCCATGAAGCACCAGTGCAAGAAATGCCTATTGCCAACTTTTGAGGGATGGTGAGCCATGCCATTGATTTCCTCACGTATGTCACCATGGCTCCTACCAGATGAGAAACGAACCAGACCTTCATCTTGGCCATAGCTGACTAAACTGAAGGTCAGTTCTGCAGCCCCGAATAACCACAGTCTGGCTGGACATCTGGGAGGTGAACTACCTCTGGGAATGCTTGGCCTGAAACTCTGTCCAATAGGGGAGCTCTGCATTTGATGGCGGCCAACAAACCCAAACATCTTCTCTATTTGAGAAGTAAAGGCAAAAGGGGTGAGGAGAAGCAGCTTAGGTTCTAGTGGGAACAAGTGAGTTGTGGTTTCAGATCTCCTCCAGACTCTACATTCCAATCTTAGCTCCTGCCACATTTCTAGGTATTCTTGCAACGAACGCCCAATTATCCCAAAGATAATACGGACATGCATTTGTCTTGCAGGCCTCAACCACTTAGTCAAGTGCCTTCTCACCAATCTCTAAGACTTGTGTACCAAGATGCTGGTTGAAATAGTGTGTAAATAGTAAATTTAACCAGCCAATATTAACGGGCCTGTTTTTATTTATCATATTTCTTCATCAATTGTAAGATATATCCCAATCTCAGAGACATAAAATATCAACAAAAGAAGCCACAGTGGTTATGTCATTCATTGTTGCAACATGCAAAAAAATGTGCATTTTAGAATTAAAGAACTAAGATATGGTGCAAACAGTGGGATGTTCTGCAGCTGGGACAGGTAAACGGCACAAGATGGGGCCGTGGGTGGGGGCAGGGAGGCATTTCCTTTAGAACAAGGATGGGGGAGAGTGGAGCAATGATTCCACCCATGGGGCTACACCTCAAGTTGCCACAAATGGAGATGTGTGTAGTGCTACCTGTCACAGTCTGTGAGTGAAAAGTAGAATTAATTTTAAACCAGGTGGAATACATATATGTTTTAGTGTTTTTATAACTTTTTTGTGTGTCTAAAATATAATACTCTCTTAAGTGGGCCTAGCAACCTGTTTCACTGCCCCTGTTCTTTGGGACACCTTGTGTTCACTGACAGCTTAAAAATCAATTCCATAAATAAAGGAGTTAAGGGAAGTATTTACTGTCTGTTATCTCCACAAGTTGACTATTAGGAAAGAAGGAATTTCATCATTCCAGCAACATCTGGTATGTGCACATATCCAACGGATAAACATCTATAGCCCTAGATGATTATCCAAAACTTTGCTTTCTCTTTCTTTCTCAATACTCCATCTCTCCTTCAGTATCCTCAGGTGGATTGCTTCCAGGACCCCTGGGGATACCAAAATCCGCAAATGCTCCAGTCCCTAAGGTAAAAATGAAGTAGTATTTGCATAGAACCTGACATCCTCCCTTATATTTTAACTCCTCTCTAGCTTACCTTTAATGCCTCACACAATGGAAACGCTATGTAAATAGCTGCGGGGAAGTAGGTTGTGAGGGTGGCAAATGCAAGTTTTGCTTTTTGGAAATTTCTAGATTTTTTTTTTCTTTCTGGTATTTTCTATTCTCCACTGGTTGAATCCGCAGCTGCCAAGGAGGATGGATTGTATAGACTCTGGCTTCACATTAGCTATAGGTTTGCCTAGATTTAAGCAAGGTCAAATTTGCAAAAAAAGATATTGTGGCATAATTTTAAACAAAGCTTTAAAATAAGAAGTGCGTGCACAGGGATGGGGGCATTTTCAATAGAATCCCTTAAATACAACCGTCCTGGCCATTTATAAAGTGAGTTGAACTTTTAAGGATATGTTTCCTAAAGCCTGGCGTGAAAGAAAGTGCAAGCTTTGGAGCCAGACTAAACCTGACTCTGAATCATGCCAGTTGTGTGGCACTATAAAGTCACCTAACTTTGCAGGGCCCGTTTTCTCCTCTGTAAAATGGGGACAATAACAAGTACCTTACGGGGTGTTCATAGGTCAGAAATTTTAAACACAGTACTGTGCCTGCATACAGTCGTCACCCAACAAATGGTGATTACTATTGCGGGGCGGGGGGGCTGGTTTTGGTCCAGGGCCCAGCACGCCTCATCACCTCTCCCTGCTCCCTCTGGGGCATTCAAAAACTCTCTCAATTACGTTCAACATTTATGTGCAGGATAAGATGTTAAGGAAGCCAGGCCTTTCTGTAGTTTACAAACCGACTAACAACACCGTACACGAATAACAATTTTCACGGTTTTCTGATTTTTTGTTTTTTCTTTGGTAGAGGAATTGGCACCATAGGGAGGCTGCGCTCTCTTTTTACAGACTTGGGACCTCGGAGAGGTGTAGTATCTGGCCAAAGGCCACGGGCACCGCGGCCTCCACAGGTTTCCCGGGTCTCCCGCCACAGGGGACGGGGCGGCCGAGTCGTCCATGTCGTTTTCTGGAAACTCTCTGGGACGAGGGAGGGAAGGGTCCCAAGAGAGGCGGCGTCCGCCCGCGTTTTCGATGCCGAGGCGACCACACTTACCAGCGCGAAGTGCACCAGGGCGTCGAAGCAGAGCCAGGCTAGCGCCCCGCGGTCCGCAGCCCCCAGCCCGCGGCCCAGGCGCAGACCCAGTGCGCAGCCCACGGCCAGCAGCGCGGCGCACAGCAGCAGCGGGCCTCCAGCCGCGGCGCCCAGTTCCCAGTCGCCGCGCATGCTTCCCGCTCCCGGAGCCGACCGCGGGGCACCACCAACCAGGATTGCCCGGTGCGGCGGGAGAAGCGGGGCGGCGAGGGGGCGGGGCTACTCGGCCGGGACGGGGCGGAGCGGAGCGGACGGAGGCTTACCCTTCCGCCTGGCCGCCCGGCCGCCCCGCCGAGTCGCTGGCTACCAGAGCCCGGAGGTTTTCTTAAGCCAGGAACGTGCTCACCTCCTCGCTTTACTGCCGGAACCAAACCTATTACCAGACCACGCCCGAAGGGCTGGTAATAGGGCCACACCATTTGACGCAGTGTGATTTTTAACAAGGTTCAAAGCCTTACACCACAAAGTGAAATCCAGATGGTGGAAATTTTGCCAATAGAGGGGGGAGAATTTTAGGAACAAAAGGTTCTAATTAGGCTCTTGCAAGCAACCACCACTAGGCATTTTAAAGCCCTTGTGGCTTACTCTGACCCTATATCTTAAAAATCCAAAAAGCAGGGACTTCCCTGGTGGCGCAGTGGTTAAGAATCCGCCTGCCAATGCAGAGAACACGGGTTGTATCCCTGGTCTGGGAAGATCCCACATGCCACAGAGCAACTAAGCCCGTGCACCACAACTACTGAGCCTGTGCTCTAGAGCCCACAAGCCACAACTACTGAGCCCGTGTGCCACAACTATTGAAGCCCGGGCACCTAGAGCCAGTGCTCCACAACAAGAGACGCCACTGCAATGAGAAGCCTGCACACCGCAACAAAGGGTAGCCCCCGCTCGACGCAACTAGAGAAAGCCCACGCACAGCAACGAAGATCCAACGCAGCCAAAAAAATTTTTTAAAAAAATCCCAAAAGCAGCAAGAGTATGAGGGAGAGGAGCAATAGGCCACATCAGGTTGGTACTAGATGCTTTTTTACCTGTGGTATCTTATCTTCACAACAACCCTAGGAGTTCAGTGTTTTCTTATTTTACAAATGTGAAAAGAGGCTCAGACATTAAATAATTTGTCTAAGGACGCTCAGTGGCTGGGCCGAGGCCAGAGCCCATGAATGGGTGTCCCCAAGGCCTTTGCTTTTTGACCCTGCAGTGTGAGTAGATACTTAATATATATTGACAACTACAGTCGGCCCTCTATATTCGCAGGATTCGCATCTGTGGATAGGAAGGGACAACTAATGGGACTTGAACGTGCACGGATTTTGGTACACACGGGGTCTTCTGGAACCAATGTCCTGTGGATACCGAGGGACGACTGTATAGCTCTCCTTCAGTGACGTGCCCCTTTGTTCCGATCACCATGTTTAACCTTTTCCATCCAAAAACAACAGAATACACATTTTTTCTCAAGTGCTCAAAGAAGTCAGAGTTTAAAAAGATTGTAACCCTTATTGATCAAGCCTGTGTTTTCAATTTGGGGTAGCCAGGTAAAATATAGAATGCCCAGATAAATTTGAATTTCAGATTTTTTAAAAAAACGAAATTTTAAGTATATACTTATACCAGCATATAACTAGGGTACTTATGCTAAAAAGTCATTTGTTGTTTTAAAATGTGGTTTGTACATATAATAGAATATTATTCAGCCATAAAAAGGGAATCCTGATATGCTACAACATGGATGAACCTTGAGGACATTATGCTATGTAAAATAAACCAGTCACAAAAAGACAAATATTGCATGATTCCCCTCATATGAAGCACCTAAAGTAGACATATTCCTAGAGACAGAAATATAGAATGGTATTTGCCAGGGGCTAGGGGGAGGGAGAAAAGGTGACTTGTTTAATGGCTATAGAGTTTCAGTTTTGTAAGATGAAAAAGTTCTGGAGTGTGGTTGCACAACAATATAAATACACTTAACACTACTGAACTGTACACACTTGCAAATGTTTAAGATGGGAAATTTTATGTGTATTTCACACAATTTAAAAAATGATTTCTGGCATTGAACACAAATTCAAAAACTTTCCCCCTTAGTTACTCTGTATCATTTTTTTACATAGCAGTTAACACTAGATGAAATTATTTATTTATACATGTATTGTTAGTCTCTTGCCACTAGAGTATAAGCTCCACAAGGCCAGGTGTCTGGCTTGGTTACTGCTGTATCTCTGGCACCTATTACAGAGTTTGACATATACTAGCTGCTCAATTAAATAACTGCTGACTGAAGGAGTATGGCCAATCCTGCCACCTATGCCTTGGATTCTCTCCTGTAACTTGGAAAATTGATGACTGCTCTTCTCTTGTATATTCAATGTCTTTCTCAACTGGATTTCCCCCATCAATTTCCCCACACCACTCTTTAGCGACTATCCTGCCCTGTTCCCCTTCTGAGCAAAATAAAAGCCTAAGAAACTGATTAGATTCACTGTCTTCATATTCTGCCCTTTCCTCAGTCCTGCCTACTCTAGTTTCCACCCTCATTACTGCAGTGATAACAGCTCTCACTAAGGGGACCAGTGACCTCCGCATCACTAACCAAAGGACATTTCCTGTCCTTACCTTACTTGACCTCTCAACAGCATCACTGGGCACTGAAATCTCTTTTCCCTCAGTTTTCTGAGAAAACACACAGCTTTTCTTCCCCCCTTCCTAACCATACCTTCTGTTTGCTTTGCAAGCTCATCCTCCTCTACATGCCCCTTGAATGCTGGAACTTCAGTCCTAAGCCCTGTTCTCACTCCAAATGCTGAACCCAGGCAGTCTCACCCTCACTTCCTGCTTTACTAATCACCAAAATAGGGGAGTCAAATCTCTAGCCCGGCCCCCTCCTCTGAGCCCCAGACCAGTATTTCCAGTTGCCCTCCTTGACCGTCATTTGGATGTCTCCACTCAACACAATCCAAACTGAATTCATCACCCTCTACTCCCTATGTCTGAGTCTCTCTCAGTGTTGCTTATCTTTTTCCTTTTTCTTTTTGTATTTTGGCTTCACCTCAAGGCTTGCAGTGTCTTAGTTCCCCGACCAGGGATTGAACCCAGGCCATGGCAGTGAAAGCACCAAGTCCTAACCACTGGACCACCAGGGAACTCCCCCTCAGTGTTGCTTATCTTACTCTATTTACATTCATCAGTTACAGCAACCCAGAAACACAGAAATCATCCTTGATACTTCCCTCTCCCCAAACTCCGGATCTAAGAATCACCTACTCCTGTCTGTTTTAGCTGCCAAGTATCTCTTGATCCACCCACTGTTCACCATCTCTTACTTCAGGGCTTCACACTACTTCGACCTGACACATCACTAAACCCAAAGTATATTTCCTGTCCTTACCTTACCAGCCAATGATTGTTACTGAACACAATTCTCCTGTCATCACTCTTGCCTAATAATGATTTACCATTGCTCTTAGAACACCAAAGTTTCTTTCCATGACTTACAGGCGTGTGGTCTAGCACCTGCCTCTCTCTTCAGCCCCTCCCCTGCCCTGGTAGTCCTCCTCCCCACTATCATCTTGGCTCCAGCTGTACTTTCTTTCCCTCCCTGGACTCCCATGCTGCTTCCTACTTTGTATGTACTGTTTCTTCTGCCAGAAAAGTTTCCAGTGAATCTGCTCTATTAACTCTGCTTTTCCTTCACCACTATAAGCTATGTAATTTTTGGGAAACTTAACTTTCCTCTGCCTGATAATAGAACCTTCATCACAGAGTTGTTGAGGGCCGAGTTGGTACTTCTCAAGCACTCAAGCCAGTGGCTGGCACGTAGTAAGAACTCACTGCCAGCCTGATTATCACCTTCCTAACGAGGCTGATTCCCTCTATTATGGATCATTGTGTATCTCTTTTTTCTAACATTTGTCATAACTTTTTTACTATTATTCATGTGTGCGGACCCTGCGCCCTAGCACAGTACCTGGCTGGAGATAGGATGCTCAAGAAATATTTGAATGTTCCTAAAGGCTTAGTCAAAATTCTTACTTATAAAAGACTGAAGACATGGAAAGGATACATATAGATATGGAATCTTTTCTTATTATGAAAAAAACTGGGCTGAAATCAATAAAATGAAATGTATAAATTCTTCTATTTAGGTTTGAAAAATGTAAATGCCTAACTACTGGGAAGAAGAGAGCTGAAGACAAAGGGAACTGAGGCTGTTACTTGATCACAAATCTAATTGTGATGAAGCTTGTAAAATAATTGAAACAATCTCCTCCACATTAACAATATTAAATGGCCAGATAATGGAATGTTCCCGTTCCATTGTACCCAGAAACTAGCCACACCACACTCTATTCGTGGGGTCCTTGGAAGTCGCGAAGCCGACAGGAACCAGGTCCAGGAAGGACTTTATAAGCAGGTTGGCTAAAATGCATGGAGTGTTCAGGTTGAGGAAGGAAGCTGATAAAAACAGATCTGTGTCTTCTGCTATTTGGGAATAACTAGAAGTCTACTCAGAATCGAGAACAGTTCATTTATAATGATGGTCATTTAAGAGTGGTTGGGCTTCCCTGGTGGCGCAGTGGTTGAGAGTCCACCTGCCGATGCAGGGGACACGGGTTCGTGCCCTGGTCCGGGAAGATCCCACATGCCGCGGAGCGGCTGGGCCCATGAGCCATGGCCGCCGAGCCTGTGCGTCCGGAGCCTGTGCTCCGCAACGGGAGAGGCCACAGCAGTGAGAGGCCTGCGTACCGCAAAAAAAAAAAAAAAAAAAGAGTGGTGACTTCTATTCAATATTAAGAAAAGACCTGGTCACAACTGAAGCTATTCCACAAGTAGAACTGGCCCACTTGGAGTGAGTGCCTCACCATTTACTTCTCAAACTCTTCTGACTCCTAGTCCTGTAGGAATGTGTCCATAAAAATGGCCTGCCTCAAAAAAAATCTGATTTTATCTTTAAGACATTATGCAAAATGTGTCCTTTACTCTCTAACACTTAGGCTTACAGTATCATAAAACTGTCTTCCTTACCATCAAGTAAAATGGCTGTCCTGTGAAGATGGCCGGTTTCTCTTGCGGCTTCACACATTACTTGGCACAAGGTCCCATTTTTCTTCCAGGGACCACAGTTTTAAAAAAGGGAATTACTCAAGAAGGTGGATGGCAGGCAGTTCTTCAGAGTTGGGAAGAGGGATGTTGTAGAAGAAATTCCCTGCAGGGAACACATCCTTTATAGCTCTGCTCAGCCATTGATCCCCTGCTTTTAATCATTTTTTATAAACTTGTAAGTCTCCTGATGAGGCCATTCTCTCATAATGCTTCAAAGAGGTGTTTTTCAAACTATGCTGTGATTTTTCTGCTCCAACCCCAGCTTTCTCAGAGAACTTCAAGATCTTCAACTAAAAATGTTTGAAAAACACTGCTACAGGGCAGTGCTGAGAAGACAAAGGGCAATCAACACATTTGGTTGTTTCACACTTCTTTTAGCCACAGGATACATTTAAGAGGGTAACTTGTCCACATTCCCATTCCCATCCAAGTCCTTTGCAAAAGATGGGCTCAGCACTGCCCACAGGGGATTTGGGAAATGTGGTTAGGTATAGCTCTGCTTTCTCCTAAAACTGAGAATGAAGAAAAGGCACATTTTTGTCTCATTTTTTAATCTTATGTATCTGAAAAAAAGCCTGGCACTATTCATAGAACAAAAAGGCATGATTTAGGCTCTCTCCTTTGGAGAAGTTTTCTACCTGAATTGATTTAGGCCAACGGTTCACACCTTGGGGCAGTTCTGGCCCCCAGGAAACATCTGGCAGTGTCTTGAGACATTTTTGGTTGTCCTGCCTTGGAGAGTGGAGACGTACTACCCACAGCTAGTGGGCAGAGCCTAAGGATGCCACTAAACACCCTACAATACACAGGACAGCCTCCCACAACAAAGAATTATCCAGCCTAAAATGTCAATTTTTTTTTTTGGCTGCACTGTGCAACTGCGGTATCTCAGTTCACTGACCAGGGATCAAACCTGGGCCCACAGCAGTGAAAATGCGGAGTCCTAACCACTGGACTTCCAGGGAATTCCCTAAAATGTCAATATTGAAGGGTTTGAAAAACCCCAACTTACGTTAAAGTTAGTTGAGGAATTTCATGGGCAAATGAAGAGGCTAAGGATGTGAACAGGCTGCATTCCCACATCCCTTTTCCTAAACACTTTCTCTTTATAGAGTACTGAGCCCACCTATACAGTTGACCTTTGAACATCGCAGGGGTTAGAGGTGCTGACCCTCTACATATTCGAAAATCCCGCCTGTAAGTTATAGTCAGCGCTCCATATACGCAGTTTCTCCATACAGCAGTTCCTTTGTGTAAGTGGTTCCACATCCGAGGATTCAACCAACTGCCGATCGTGTAGTACTACAGTATTTACTATTGAAAAAAATCCACACATATGTGGACCCATGCAGTTCAAACCCATGTTGTTCCAGGGTCAACTGTATATAGGTATGTACAGATAGAACCTCATCTATATACTGTGCTTTTGAGAAGCATTCTACCACTGTTTTTCAGTTATTTAACTAAGTACAACATTTATATGAAGAGTTCCTTTTACACTTTAGACAAATGACTGGTGGGTAAAAGAGAGAACTCCTTGGCCTATATGCCTTAAGACTTACAGCTTAATGTACAGAAATTATACTCCCTTTCTCCAAACAGATTTAATTAAAACCCCCAGTTCAACTAGGGCTAAGAAAATTCATAACCATCACTGTAAGACAACTGACATTCACAAATTTTTACTTGCAATAATTAATTAATCTCCTCAGAAGGACAACGCTTCTGAAGTAAATTATGGCAAGATTAAATAGGAGTATTGTAACTTATTTACTTATATACTGAGTTCTTTCAAAAATACTTTGAAGTGTCATTATATGAAAGTAAAAATACCTGTATACTAAAAAGTTTGGCTGCTCCTTTGTTCTTTCAATTAATCCAAGATTTCATTTAGAGCCTCAACCTTACTTCAATAACTATCTTCCAAAGTTCTTGTTTTCAAGGATTAGACAGGCCTTAAATAAAGCTTGAATTTTTGTTTTATGAAAGTCATAATTACACTATCATCTCAAATGGCCTTTCTATGAGTTGTGGTATTTAAACCTGAGATACATAGAGAGAACACCATGTGATGAATGAAGGCAGAAGGAAATTAAGATACTTTCAAAGATAAGTTCTTCAATGTTTTACCATATTTGATAGCAGCTTTTTTATTGGTTACAAAACCTAAGCCCATATACAAAATTAGGAACACATTTAGATGCCTCTTTTGAAAGAATGTTTTAGTCTTTTTTAACCGAGTTAAAAAAAAATAAAAACAATGCAATTTTTCAACACTGTTTTGAAAACTTAAAAGTGCAGCAATATACTTAGTTTCCTTTACCTACGAAATTTTGCATTTCCATTTCCAAACTGATAAGGTCACAACAAATTGGATCAAGCCAATGCATACGTAAGTCTGCACTACTTGATGCTAATGTTCACTTATGTTAGTTTGCACTTAAAACACAAGAGGAAATAGGAATCGGCACAGTAGAGGCCCAATTTAATCTTAATGTGTGCAAAATTTAAAAGGTAACTGTCAGTAAGTATGGAGAGTCCAGAAGAAAGTAAACTGGAAGGGGTACAATTCACAATATTGAGAAGATTTGGACTTCAAGGGTTTCACCGAAGTTTGTGACCTTAATTAGCTTTGACTTTGTTATTCCTACTTTTAGTGAACACCACACAGTTTCAAAAATTTAGACTACTGAACAGGATGCAGTTACCATATGAAGCTTTAACTC
This sequence comes from Grampus griseus, assembly GCF_964374135.1. Lineage (NCBI taxonomy): Eukaryota > Metazoa > Chordata > Mammalia > Artiodactyla > Delphinidae > Grampus > Grampus griseus. Next base: position 62,305,059 of record NC_139012.1, read on the forward strand.
AAAATTTGGATAAAGAAAAAAAGGCACAATGAACTTCAACTCAATTTTATGTGCACAAGAGTTGAAAAATCTGAGCCACCTTAAAGAGAAATTGATTCTAAAATTTATAAAACCTATAAATAATCAGAGGCCAAACCACTATATTAAAACAGATTCTCTAGCAAGTAAAAATCTTGCAGTTTAAACATACTCTTGTATCCACTTTAGATACAAGACAAAACTCACTCTTTAAAGTGGCTCCACCTTGGCAGATACATATATTTGTAATGAATGCACACCTGCTATGTGTTGTTTATCAGTGAAAACACCCCCGCTGATTCACAAAGCTCTGATGGCATCTGTCTCATCTTCATCACAGTAAATACACACCCCCCCCATCGGATAACTAAATTAGTTTAGATTTTCTATCCCTTCACATCAATTCATTGGGAAATTATACCCAGTAAACAATAGCAATAAAACCATTCCTGTGACAGCACAAATTATTCAGTTTAAAAAATTTCAAATTCTTTCATGAATAGCTGGGTCAGACAATTTACCAAAAGCAATGACTTTACACAGTAATACCAGATTTTGCAGAATTACTTAAAGATCACTGCAAATCAGGTTTATGTTAAATAACTGCAGATTATTCCTCTATGCAGATCCTTGTCTGAATCTTTTTATATGTGAATATGCTTTTAGAGTAGGATCTGAATGAACTTTCCAATAATCAACGAATGAAGTTTTATGATACTTCTAAATAGTTGTTGTTTTGTTGCCAACCACATTATCAAAAGCACTGGTTACTAAGAAAAAATATTTTAAGACTAAATTACAGTAAACATGAAAGCTCCACAGTTTAAACCCAATATAAATCAACCATACCCAATTATCAATTTAAAACGAAAAATATTAACTCCTGAAAGCTGAAAGCAAGATTTTCTTTTTTAATATCACCAATGGGTACTTTAGAATTTTGTGTTTTTGTTTTTATTTATTTTTTTCTTTATAGTCAGGGACTCTTGCTTTCAACTTAAACAGAAGTTCAAGTCCGTAACAGGTTGCAGCTCAGGTAAAATACCATGCACAGCATTTGATTACTTCAAAACAGCAGGAACACACAGGCTGAAGTGAGTGGTCAAATAGGGCTTGCTGTTCTCAAAAATTAGGTATAATGGCGAAAGCATTACCATCCATAGCTAAAGTTCTTCCTCCAACCCTGGCTTCTGAGGCAGATAATAAACACATCAATTACTGGTAGATGAAGTACAGTTTTTTAAAACTTATCTGTTTAATCAATAACCAAGTTTCTTTTTTTTAAGTTACTTTTTGTTTGTGTCAGTTCCACCAATGAAAATCATTTGGCTTGTACTTTAAAATCTATTCTTCCACATAAAGAGTATGAAAATATGTTTGTGGAGGACAATGATGGAGGCTCAGATCAGACTGCACCTCTTTAAAGTCTTCCAACATGTGTATGTGTCATACCAAAGTGTCTTGATCCATAGCGCACCATTTTCCAAAGGAATATCAAGTGGGCAGCTGACATGCCACCACTACAGAATATTCTAAACTGGAGACTGCGGTTGTCAGCGTGTGGCACCAGGGAACAGGGAAAAATAGGGTAGTTGAGATTGTTAAGGAGAATTCTAAAACAGTTTAGGAAATCATGCATATGCATTTACAGTCCATGTGGATAGTGACTTTTGGCAACTGCAAAGTGACTGAGACACGGCTTGCTTTAGAAGCATCAAAACAAAGAGGCATGTATGTTTTGGAGCCTTTTGTACTTGTTGTTCTTGTCATTTGGCAGCCATCTGGTGGTGCTTCATATTGAATGTGGGAAAGATGCTGCACTCAATTGAACTTAAAAATTAAATTCTTTTGTTTGAAGGTTGGCTGTTGGGTCAAAGTTGTAAGTACCTCCTTGTGTTGCTTCAGGAATGAGGCTAGGATCTTCATCAATCTATAATAAACAAGAAAAAAAATCTTTATTATGTTAAGATACTACACATTACAGTGTAAGCGGAATTGATTTACTTCTTAGGAGAGAATTCCATATGAATGTTTTTGTCACCTAAAAAATATTTTAAGTAAATCAACAATGTTATTAAGAAATCTAACAATTAAAAATTGAACACACATTTAAAAATTGCCCCATGCTTTAGTTCCTGTATCTGTAGATTTACTCTACCTATCTGAACATACATCATTTCTATAATTACCATTTCTTCCCATTTAACAAACCACAAAAGCAACAAGGTGACAGAAATACAGTATAAATTTAGTCATGGAAAACTCTTAGAAAACTTACTTTATGTATAGATTTTAATGTACACGTAGACATATCATACTTTAATACATACTTACATCATCACCAGAGAAATACTGATCTATGATTTCAAATGCTAATTTATATATGTCTTCATTTTCATGCTGCTGTAAAACTTCAATTTTCTCCAAACCTGATAAAAATAAAAGTCAAAATAATTAGGTACATACTAATAAAAACTGTGCTCATTGTAATCATGGAAAATCCTAAAGAACTCAGAACACCCTCCCACCACCCTCCAAAGATGACAGTTCATCTAAAATACAGATAAAACCCTGAGCTGCTCTGGTTAGAGGGCCAGCATCCCACTAATTTCTTCCTCTTTCGAAGCCCTAGAGGTATCCTGGTCCCTGAGGCAGGCAGCTTAAAAAACACCTAAATACCCCATTTGACAGATGAGGAAGCTGTGGCACAGAGATGTAAAGGGATTTATTTCAGGTTACATGGCAAGTTAGTGACAGAACTAGAATCAAGATCTCTGCCACCACCCTGCCCCAGGACTCCTTTAATATAAACATACTGTTGCATACAGTAATTTTTATCCTTCTCTTTGTTTTCCAAATGTTACTTAATGATTGATATAAATATAAGATAAAGCTTTAAATTTTGAAGTAAAATTTTTTTTTTTTTGGCTGCATCATGGGGCATGTGGAACTTCCCCAACCAGGGATCGAACCCATGACCCTTGCAGTGGAAGCACAGTGTCTTAACCACTGGACCACCAGGGAAGTCCCTGAAATAATTTCTTAAAAAAAAAAAAAAGAATGAACAGGGTGCTTACGTCCTATAGCTACAGTGAATCTGGGAAATATTTTTTCAGAAAAGTAACTATAGAATGCCTTTATTTATTTTCCCAATATATTTACTCCATGTATCATGTACATGTCTATTAAATCCTTAGTAATAAATATTCTTCCTTGAAATGTCTTTTTAGCTAAGTTATTTTGAAATAGTTTCAGTTTTTATATAGTAATATTCAAACCAGAAAAATGGGAAAATAGGTGTCAAAGATAATGGATGTGGAGTACCTTATAAAATCATAAAATGCTAAGTAAATACGTATCCTAATTATAAGTATTTATCTCATAGACAGAAGCAACTATCTTGATAAAAAGCTGGAGTAACAAGCTCAAACTCTCTGGGTTAAGTTGTTCTGAACCAGACTACAATGTTCATTTCAAATTATTTAAAAAGTAAAACATCTTAAAACAAAATAAACAGTGAATTAACAGTAGTACAGTAAGAAAATCTGGCTTTTAATTATGCTCCTATCACTAACTACTTCCCTGACCACGGACAAAACTCCTTAACATCTCCAGAATATTTTCTTCTTGTTATTAAGAAAATACTTCCAGTCTGAACATTCTATGATGCTATCACATTTGTTTTCTCTTAAAAAAATAAACTCGGTAGTATAATCGAACAAATTAGTCAACGAAACGTATAAAATAAAACATGACATTAAGATAAGTTAATTTAAGGTTTGAGCAATTTAGTACACATTGAACAGGCACCTTTAAAAACAGAATTTTAAAATATATGCTTCATATGTCATTACCAGAGAAAATAATTATATAGTATTTCAAATCACAGTTCTTTCTTATTAAAATTTCAAAGTAATTTCTGTAGTAATAACCCTAGCATGGAGTTCTAGCAATCATAAGACTGAAACAAAATATCTAGATGACTGTGAAATCACTGACCTTTTCCATAACCTATTCCAATATATGGAACAGTATTTCACAAAGTGAGGTCCACAGAATCACATGATAATAGGTGTAACATGAAAACAAGTGTTTTACTGTCAAGGAGTTTGAGAAATGCCAAATTAAACAAAGCCTGTAAGTTTCTCTATTATAGCGGTTTTCAGAGCTTTTAATTTGCTCTTATGCAATATGACTTCAGGAGGAGTATTTGTGTTTCCTGAAAAGCATTGTCAATCTCTAGGAATGTTATGGCGTAACTTTCACAACCGGTTGTTTTCTGGAAAATCTTCTTGGACTACTAATATAGCAAACAAAGAATAGCAACATCCTCGGATGATGTTAATATTAATAGCAATATATCCTAAGTTTTCTTTCTAATTAGCTGTCTGTAAAGGAACTAATGTTTCAGAGTTCCAGTGCTCAACTATTTTTCTTTAATCAACCCTCTTACCTCCGCATTCTTCTATTATTTCAGCTATTGTGCTTGCTTCATCACCAGCCATTATCAGAATGTTTTTCAGACCATCTAGAACCACCTGAACAACTTGAGAATCTTTTACTGACAGTAAATTACAGAATGGTGGTATTACATTCTGCTGTACAAGGTACTCAACCTAGACAACAGAAGAGAAGAGATACTCTTATTTATATAATTATCTTTTCCCCCAAAAGAACACAGTACGGGGCTAATAAACAATCAACAACTCCTAAACCTAAGAGAGTAGTATGCTTTCCAGTATTAACAACTAGTAACAGTTTTTTTCCAAACTCACTTGATCTTTTCTGCCACTTATCGTTAAGTTGCTAATTGCCCAAGCAGCTTCTTTTTGTGTTCCAAAGTCCCCCTGAAGGTTAAAAAAGAAATGTTAAAATGAATTTTTTGGTCAAACAGTCTTGGTTATAATATATTAACAGACACGATGAACTCATAACAATGACTGACCTTGGCAAGTTGATGAATAATCATAGGGATCAATCCAGCATCTATTACAGCTTGAACTTGTTGCTGGTTGCCTGCTGTAATGTTGGAAAGGAACCACACTGCTTCCTATAATTGAACAAAATAAAGGGCAACTTTATTTGAAAAACTGTATCTTTAATGTGTTTATATTTTTATTTTAATATAGTTTATATACACAGTAACAAGTCACCTCAGCTGCATTAAGGGAAACACACCTAAGAGTGATTAGGTTATATAGAATCTCCCATTTTTAAACATATAAGGAAACTTCTATCCATAATATCTGGACCCATTAACCTAGCATAACCTTCAATAATATAGATACCTAGGACTATACAGGAGGCACTATTTTAGACAATGGTGATACGGCGGTGAAAAAAAACAGACAAAAGACTTTACTCGTGGATCTTGTATTTTTTGTGCATGAGCTCCCTCTAAAAGACGGATGATAGAAATAAATAGAAGACGGACTTTCCTAATAGTTTGTGTTAAAACTACTTCTAAGAAAGGTGAATTGTTTTATTGTAAAAAATATTTACTTGCAGGGACTTCCCTGGTGGTCCAGTGGTAAAGAATCTGCCTTCCAATGCAGGGGACGTGGGTCCGATCCCTGGTCTGGGAAGATCCCAAATGCCATGGGGCAGTAACTAAGCCCACACACCACAACTACTGAGCTTGCGCGCCTCAACAAGAGAGCACGCGTGCCACAAAACTATAGAGCCCACATGCTCTGGAGTCCGCACGCCACAACTAGACAGAGAAAACCCGCACGCCACAACTAGAGAGAAGCCAGAGCGCCCCAACGGAAGATCCCGCATGCCTCAACAAAGATCTCACGTGCCACAACTAACACCCAGTGCAGCCAAAAATATAAAGAAAATAATTTAAAAAAATTTTACTTGCAAGATATATTTACAACTTAAGCTTCTAACTAGTCTAGGATGGTCTATATAACAAATTTTATTGTAACCTTAAATGATTTATGTCACGAACAAATAGGTTTATTATAAGTTTAGTGTCAAATGTGTATCTTCTTCCTCCTCTACAATGAAAAGATTGTAGGAGAGTACCCTGGTGGCCTAGTGATTAGGATTCAGTGCTTTCACTGCCGTGGCCTGGGTTCAATCCCTGGTCAGGAAACTCAGATTCCACATACCACAACTGGGACCCGGAGCAGACAAAATGAATGAATGAATGAATGAATAAATAAATAAATAAATATTAAAAAAGAATCCAACTGTCAAATTATAGTCATGCAACTATATAAATATAATTATGACAAAGAAAAAATCAGTTTTGTTAGTTTGAGGGATAGTGGCATTTCAGGCAGATAAAACTGTATTAAATTAAATGCAAATCAAAATCACGAGACCCCACTTCACAGTACTGGGTGGCTATAATAATAATTAAAAAAAGGAACTGGATCTCTTATAACATTTTTTGTAGGAATGTAAAATGGTGCAGCTCCTATGGAAAAGAGCGTGGTGGTTCCTCAAAAACTTGAACATGCAATTACCCTATGACTTGACAATTCTACTCATAGATATATACCCAAAGGAACTAAAAGCAGGGACTCAAACCAATGTTCCTAGCAGCATTACTATTCATAGTAGCCAAAAGGTAGAAACAATCCAAGTATCCATCAACAAATGGACGAATAAACAAAATATGGTATATAGGCACAATGGAGTATTTATTCAGCCATAAAAAGGAATGAAGTTTTGATACATGCTCCAACATGGATGAACCTTGAAAACATGCAATATGAAATAAGCCAGACATGAAGACTGAAGTACTTAAGCACATATTTATCAGTAAGATTGTATCTTAAGCTTAAAATCTTTTTTTAAAAAAAACCAATTTTAATGATCCTTTAATTTAGGCACTGCAGTTTTTCGTTCAATCTCATTTCATAGGGAGATTAAACTATGATCTATTTGTTTATAAAACGCACCAGCAAAAAAAAAAAAAAAAAAAAAAAATACCGGCCACCCAATGGAAAATTTCATATGTACTCTCACCTAGTGGCTACTAATTTGCTACTGCTCAATCTACTGAAATAAAAACATTGGTTAATATACAAATAATTTTATTCTGTGATGATCATGACAGCACTTAATAGCAAGCAATTAACAACGGAAACAAAATAACTGCAGAGGTGTTTTGAAATAATTCTCATCTTTAACTAGAGTGGTTTTGAAGAGAATCACAAGCAAACAGGAATAGAAACAGAAACAAGAAGGCAGTCAAAATTGAGATATACAAAAAGAAAGAAATGCACTTACAAGGCTGTTATACGCCTTACCTTATTTATCTTCTCTTTTGGGTGTGATAAGAGATTTGGGAAGTGTGACAGGACATCACAGTTGAGAACAACCTGGGTCTGCTCGTCGGTACCTGTCACTATGTTGCCAACCGCTCTGAGTGCTGCTGTCTGGGGTGGGGATAAAATGTTTTCTATAAATTTGTTTATGATGAAACTGATAATATGCTTTTTATAATCCTGAGAAAATGTAAAAATGCGAAGGGTGAATGATTAAAATTTACTGCATTCTTACACAAATCATTTCACTGAACTGGAAAGTAGTTTTGAACTTTAAACAATAGTTTTATGAAAACTGGAACTATATAGAAAAATTGTGTGGAAAATAGTTGGAAAAATATTAAAATAAAAATTATAAAGGTCCTTCTTTAACAGCTATTTTTACCTATTAGTAAATTGGTACCACAGATTTTAATAAAGGCCTCTAACGGGCACACATTTGTATCTAGAAAGTCACTTTGGCAGAAGTGGGATGAATAGATCTATCAGCCATGTACCCCTAATTAGAGTGAGGAGAAACGAGAGGGAGAGGAGAAAATGCAGTTTGGAAGCTTTTGCAATTATCCAGAGGAAAGAAAATAAATCTTGAACTAAATCAGTGGCTCTAGATACAAGGAGAAAACAGATTTGAAAGCTATATAATAAGGATTGACAGGGTTTTGTAATGGAGGGGAGACAAGAGGAGGAATATCAAGGTTTCTAGCTTGGACTATGCTGTCCACTGAAAGGGGATATAGAAAGAGGAACAGGTTTGTGGGAGAAGATGGTATGTTCACTTCTGTCTGGTTGAAATGACAATGGAGTTCTTAGAGGATATGTCTAAGGACGCAAGGACAATTGGCTACATGAGTCTGCAACTCAGCAAAGAATCCGGTTGAGATGAAGATTTAGAAATCAACAAAAGCAGATTCAGTAAAATAGCACGAGAAATACTGAAGAAATGTGCATATAGACAGAACTGAAGCCTGGTTGTACAAGTTAACTGGTTATAGCAAATACAAACTTTACACAAGTAAGAAAAAATGTTTAAGTACTTACTTGAACTTTCACTTCCTGGTGGCTCAGAAGGGGCACAAGAAATGGCACAACCCCTGAATCAATAACCATCTGTATCTGCTCATTACCTCCATCTGTCAGGTATGACAGTGCCCAAACAGTATCCACAAGAATCTTCAGGAAATAAAAAAGAATTACCATTTAATGTATTTGTTTGAATGTTTGAGATACATAATACACTTATGGAATGGTGACATAAAAAGTAACTGAATTTTTTTAGCTTGGTAGCAAAAATATCTGCTAAGCTGATACATCTACTACGTAGTAGATAAAACTCTCTCAATGGCTATCTCAGGCCACTCTTCACAAAAGTGAGACAAAGAAGTCTGGGACAACTTCTACCCCAACTTCCATATCTATCTATTAGGTAGATAAATTTAAAAATAGGCAGAAAAGTAATTCTCCCTGCCCCCACAAACTAAATACCCAATAATCACAAGGAAACACTTTATACATAGAATGAGACCAATATATCACGCTGCTTCCAGTTTAGAAGAGCCCAAAGAGATCATTTATCCATATTAGTAGTTTTTGAACATGTTTAGCAACGTAATTTTTCAGACTATTAAAGTAAACATAAAAGAAATGACTTGGCATTTTAACTTTGGGGAAAAAAATAATTATTTGTAAATCTCTTGAAAAATGTCCCAATTGAAGAGCATACAGTATCAACCTTGCCTTACACCCATCTAATTTTGCAAATAATAAAAAAACAAAAATCAGGCTCAGGTTTGTTGACTCATTCAAAGTCAAAGAGCTTATATGTAGTTTTCCTTGGTGTCTTCACAGAGGAATGTAAGCACAGGCCTGATCTCATGTGAAATCCAGAGATGTTTCCTATTAGAATATTCAAATTAAAGACATTTGTTGCTCTAAAATAACAGCAGCCACCTGAATTCAAATCTCTCCATGTAACCTTCAGAAAAGTATATGGATTAACAAGAGCAAATAAAACCACACATAGCCTGCACCTTCAACATTACTAGGAGTCTGAGAATGCTACAAATTTCAAATTACCTGTAAGAAGAGAAAAAACTAAATTCTACCTTTTGTCTGGACCTCCTGCCCTAAGGCTATGTGAGACTTCAGAGAAGAGCAGTGAAGAGCTTAAAGGTAACATATCCTAGTAAAACGACTCCACTTTAGTGGGGCAGAGACCATGTGGCTCAAAAAGCCTACAAGATTTACTATCTGTCTTCTACAGAAAAATCTGCTGACACCTTTACCAGAAGATGAGCTTCATTCAACTAAGAGATAACCGAAGAAATATTTCACTGTAGATCAAAAACTAACACAAATGTGAGGATAAGAGTGGAAGAATAATTTAAATGTTATATGTTCCAGAAAAATTGAAATATTGCACTTGACAAATGGGAGGACAGAAGGTATGCCTGAGAACTCCATCCATGTACCATCCTACCCCCACAAGGAAAGCCTCCTTGCTGGAAGGTGTCTACAGATGCTGTGTGTGTGAGTGAAGCTTGTCTACTACCAAGTCTGGCAGTAACAGGTAGCGAGATTTAAACAGAAATCAGAGTCTCATAACATAACACTCAAAATGCAGGCTACAGCTGAAAATAACTCATAATATCAAGAACCAGGATCACCTCAACTGAGAAACGAAAAGAAAGTCAACAGATGCCAACACTGAGATGACGCAGATATTGGAATTATCTGACAGGATTTTAAAGTAACTGTCATTAAAATACTTCAGCACACAATTATGAACACATTTGAAACAAATGAAATATAGTAAGTCTCAGCAAAGAAATAGGAAAAATAAAGAAGAACCAAATGGATTTTAAAACTAATAAACTCAGTAACCAAAATTTAAAACTCACTGGAAGGACTCAATAGTAGAAGGGAAAGAAAAAACAAAATCAACTAACTCAAAGACAGATCAATACAAATCATCCAATTGGGTGAGAAAAAAAAAGACTGCAAAGAATGAACAGAGCTTTAGGGAATTGTAGGATGATAACAAAAGATATAATAACATTTATGTCAGTAGAGTCCCAGAAAGAGAGGTGAAGCTGAAAAAAATATCTGAAGAAATAATGATGGAAAACTTCCCAAAATGGGCAAAAGACACAAACCTAGATTCAAAAATGGGAGAATGAGGTGAGAGAAAAGAGAAAATAGAAATAAGCTCATCACTTGCTGTATGGGTAAAGATAGGAGTCAAAAAATACCATTTAAACCTATCAAAACAGACAATAAAAAAACAAAAGGCATTATAAAAGGTATAAGTATAAAGGTAACATTAGAACAAAAACAAACATTCCTAAATACCAAAAGAAATTTTTAAAAGAGAGAAGAAAGAACACTAAGTAGAAAATAAAACACACAGAAATTATAACACAAAATAACAGGACAGAATTGAAACCAAACATATCAAACAATATGAAACAGGCTTAACTCACCTGTAACAATAAAAAGATTTTCAAATTGGCTCCTAAAACAAAACCCAATTCTATGTTGTATACAAGAGACACACCTAAAACAGTCATTTAAAAAGGCTAAAAGTAAAAGGACAAGCAAAGGTACACCAAGTAAATGATAACAAAGCAGAGACTACAATCCTGTTAGCAGACCAGTAGAATTCATTCTACAAAGTATTACAAAGAATAAAGAAGGCTACTTTGTAAAGCTATATCTCACAATTTATAATGAATATGTAACTGTTAAAAACATCTATTCACCAAGTAACCCTGTAAATACCACTACAAAGGAGAAAATAAAAAGACGCAAGAAAAAAATAAAAATATACTGAAAAAAGATTTTTCATACACTGTTGTCAGTATGAGAAGTCAAGTAGATAAAAAGTGAGGATACAGATTTTATAAATATACATCAAAATTTAAACCTGATAACAGATAATAAACTTGCAAATGGAGCACAAAAATATTATTAGGTCCAAAGAAAACATCAATTACATAAAGCAGAAATATTATAAAACTATTACAAGGCAATAAAATTAGATATTAATAAATACCAAAATACCACATGGAAATTTAAGAGCCTTATATTAAACAACTCTTGGATTAAAAAAAAAAAAACAAAACAGAAAAAAAATTTCTAGAAAATTATAATGAAAACACCACGTATCAGAATCTATGGGATTTACCTAAAGCAGTGTTCAAAGGCAAGTTCATAGCCTTAAAAATGTATACAACAGAACTTAAAAGAATGAAAATAGATCACAAATAAAAAGCTAGAGAAAGAACAGAGCAGGGACTTCCCTGGTGGCACAGTGCAGGGGACATGGGTTCAAGCCCTGGGCTGGAAAGATCCCACATGCCACAGAACAACTAAGCCCGTGCACCACAACAACTGAGACTGAGCCCTAGAGCCCCCGAGCCACAGCTACTGAGCCTGCAAGCCACAACTACTGAGGCCCGTGTGCCTAGAGACCGTGCTCCACAACAAGAGAATTCACTGCAATGAGAAGCCCACGCACCACAAGGAAGAGTAGCCCCCCTCACTGCAACTAGAGAAAGCCCATGCGCAGCAATGAAGACCCAACGCAGCCAAAAATAAATAAATTAAAAAAAAAGAACAGAGCAAACCAAAAGAAAGCAAAAAGAAACAGTAAGTACAAAAGTAGAAAGTAATGAAGTAAAGAACAGAAAAACCACAGATCTAATTAAAAATCAGAATCCTAGTTCTTTGAAAAAATTGAAAAAAAGTCCTAGTTAATTTAATTAGAGAAGTGGTAGGAGGAGCACAAGTGTACAAAATAAGAAATAATGAAGAAAATAACTCTTGAAACAGTAAATTAAAACAAAAAAATCATAAAGAGATTACTTTGCATACTTAAATGCCAGCAAAATTGAAAACCTAGATGAAATGAATAATTTCCTAGGACAGTAGTTTACAAAAAACTAACCTCACTAGAAATTGAGAGCTTAAACAAGCCAATTTCAATAGCAAAAATAGAGAAAATTATCAGGGAACTAATCACACAAGTATCAAGACCCAAAAGGTTTCAAGAGGGAAACTACCAAATCTTCAAAGATCAGATAGACCTCAGGCTATATAAATTGTTCCAGAGCATAGAAAACGAATGAAGCATAATGTTAATACCTAAACTTTTAAAATGCAATGAAAATACAATATTAATACCGAATAAAGATAGCATAAAAAAACTGTAGACCAGTATCTCTTATGTGAATAGAGATGTAAAAATTCTGAATAAAATATTAGTGAAAAGGATCCCATACTACATTAAGAAAATAATATATGATAATCAAGTGAGATTTCTCAAGGAATGCAAGGATGTTTCAATTTTAGGAATATCAATGTATGTCATATTAATAGACTTACGGAGAAAATCATATAATCCTCTCCATAGACACTGAAAAATTCCAACACGCATTCTTGATGTCAACACTCAAAATGGGATTTTACGGATATTTCCTTAACATAATAAAACATCTATAGGGCTTCCCTGGTGGCGCAGTGGTTGAGAGTTTGCCTGCCAATGCAGGGGACGCGGGTTCATGCCCCAGTCCAGGAGGATCCCACATGCCGCAGAGTGGCTGGGCCCGTGAGCCATGGCCGCTGAGCCTGCACATCCGGAGCCTGTGCTCCGCAACGGGAGAGGCCACAACAGTGAGAGAGGCCCACGTACCGCAAAAAAAAAAGAGATACAGTTTCTCATAGAGTGGCAAAAATTTTAAAATGACAACACATGGACAAGGCCATGAAGAAAGTCACTTTTGTATGTTGCTGCTGGGAATGCAAATGGCACAGCCCCTAAGGCAGGGAATTTGGCAGTGTATAACAAAAATTATAATGCATTCACTCTTTGACCTAGCAATCTGCTTCTAGGAATTTACCCTGAAATATTATCTCCAGTAATATGAAAACACACAGGATTACTACCTGCTACATTATTCATATTTGCAAAATTCAAGAAATGGTCTAAATGCCTACCCAAAATAGTGTGTTTGAATAAACCATAGCCACAAAATGGAATACTGTGCAGAACAATACTTGGTTGCCTTGGCCTGTGATGTTTTAGGAAGCTGCTAAATGAAAGGTAACATTTTTCCATTATAGCTCCCTACTATTAGCAGAAAACCATTCTTTTCTAATATACAGTAGCCTAGAAAAATGAAATATTTAAGATTTCTAAGCTCAGATCAATTAATGGTTTTTGGTTAGATCTTCATGACACCACCTCAAAGGCTGGGGGAAAGTAAGCTATAGCTAGGTCTCAGGCCCCCCTGAAGCTGTAAAGACTCTTCTAGTCTCTCTTTAATTTTGTTTTATAATATATTGGGCCTTCACCGAAAATCTCGTTTTAAAAATGCTTTAAAACTTTGAAATTCACAGCACAAGATTATCAGGCTATTCTAGTTTTTTCTATTTTCATCAGTTTGCTTTCCTCATCTCCATAATCAGGCTAACAGCTGCTCAATGTCTCTGACATTTGTAATTTTACCTTTTGCTGCCTTTTCCCATCTGAGCTGCTTCTGCTATTTTACACCTCCTCCAATATTCTTTTTTCTTGGTTTTTCCCTTTTTCTGGATTTCTATGGTAAAATGCCTGGCTTTTACAGTCACTAATAGTCAATGAGTGTACTCTTTTCCTTCCAGCTAATAGTCAGATTAATCATGTGCCAATGAAGTCTTTGGCAATCCTGAGCTACTTTATTTTTCACTATGTCTGTTTTTCTGGGCTAGAAACATTTAAAATTTTTTTACTTCAGCAATATTTCATGTACTTGAAGACTGCTAGAAAGCTGATCTCTAGACACACAGTATGAGACACATATATACACGGAAAAGATAGGCAACTCAAAGGATCAATGTATTGAACAAACTTCTTGAAAACTGGTATCTTATGAACCAAAGGAAAATCTCTAGCAATCCAAAGTCTCCAAAGAATAATATAGTCAGCTCAAAGAGCTTTACCAATTTTTACCACCTCCAGTAAATATGCTAACAAATAATGTCCTGTTAGGCAGGCACCCTTACCGAAAACTGCTATTAACATGTACACCATTTCCTAGTAGGTGTCTGTAGAATGTCTATGGAATGTTAACATCACACATGCTTTAGAGACAACTAGAGCTGAACCAAGTTAAAACTGTATACTTATCCTTATATGCAGTAAAGGGTAACTGAGTAAAGCTCAGGGTGCTCAAATCCTATACATTCCAAAGAAAGGACTGGTCCTTGATCAGCTCCTTCAAGATAACCTCTGAGCCCTGGGATTATCCTGCTTAATAACATTGCATTCCTGAGACCCTGGGCCACACTGTATCAGTCTGACTCCTGGGAGGGGATAGAGACTGAGTAGTTAAGGTCAGTCAGCCTATGTGACTGACTCCCCAGTAAAAACCCTGGACACATCAAAGTTCAGGAGCTTCCTGGTTGGTAATACTTGATATGTGTCGCCACACATGGTTGATGGGAGAATAAAGCATTGTCCTTACCAATCTACTGGGAAAGGACAACTGGAAACTTGCACCTGGGTCCTCCTAAACTCTGCCCTATGTACCTTTTTAGCCTTTGTTGATTTTAATCTTGTGAAATGGTAAGAAATATACTAGTCTCTGCCCCCAGTTTCTAGCACAGGGCTCTAAAACCTTATAAATTCCTAAGTGATAAGAACATTAAGAGCATCTCTTGTTCCAATATCTGGTCTTTGACCCCATCCTTGACACCCCTGTAATGTCCTAAGCAATATGAGCACTAGGAGCATCTCTTGCTCTAATGAGGTAACTCTGGACGGCCTCCTGGAGGGCTCCTGGACGAAGGCTGGTCACCGGAAAGACCGAGCCATGATTAGAAGCCTGGAAATTTCAGCCCTGCTCCTCACTCTCCAGAGAGTGGAGAGGGGCTAGAAGCAGAGTTAACAACCGATCATGCCTACCTTTGGAAACCTCCATAAAATCCCAACAGTAGGGGGTTTGGAAAGCTTCCTGGCTGGCGAACACACCCACACCAGGAGGCTGACATACCCCAACTTCACGGGGATAGGACCCTCCCAGATCCCGCCCTATGTATCTCTTCATCTGGCTGTTCATCTGTATCTTTTATCATATCCTTTAACGAACTAGTAAATGTAACTGTTTCCCTGAGTTCTTTAAGCTGCTCTAGCAAATTAATAGAACCCAAGGAGGGGGTCTTTGAAACCTCTAATCTATAGCTGGGTGGTCAGAAGCACAGGGCTTGTGACTTTGTGATTGGCATCTGAAGTGTGCCTGTGGGCTGGGGGAAGAGGTGGCCATCACATGGGACTGAGTCCTTAACCTGTGGGATCTGACACTATTTCTGGGTAGTGTTGGAACTGAATTAAATTGTAGGACACCTAGTGGGTCACAGAGACTTGCTTGTTGTTGTGGGGAACCCTCCCGCCCAGCCCTGCTCAACACATTTGGTGACAAGAAGTATGAGCAGTGAAGTGTTCTGTACAAGTAGTGAAGGAGACACATAGGAGAGATATGCACCGTAGGGAAGAACTGGGTTTTTCCCTACACAGGAAGGAAAAGACTGAGTTTTCCCTAGACAAATCAGTACCCTTTTGCTATAAATTACAAGCATGAGTGTAAAAGCTTCTCAGTGATTCCTTCTAGCCAATCACTGAGCCTGAAGGTGGTCTCGGGGACCCCTGACATATCATCAAGCGTCACTAGCCATCAAGTCTCAGCACATAACCAATCTGCTACAACTGATTAACTTCATTTGTAACAGCAGTAGATTTGTATCAAAAGTTAGATAATACTCAAAATTATCTGTGCATGTCAAGCCATGGATGAACAACTTCAAAAAGGACAGGAAAACCAAATGCTACAGAATCACTGCAATTGCACCTTAACTTTTCTAAGAAGCACAATAACTAGAAAGCAAATGAACACAGACTGACCTGAATCAGTCCAGATTTCTTCTCTAGTCCTCGGGGGTCAATATTTAGTGATTCTTCTAATGTCACAAAGGCATACGAATGTCCATAAACCACCTAATTCTCTCCACACCCTAACGCAGCTTCTCCAGCAGTCTCACTAGTGACTGTCTCATAAATGAAGTCTGTCCTGTTTTTTTTTTTTTTGCGGTACACGGGCCTCTCACTGCCGTGGCCTCTTCCGTTGCAGAGCACAGGCTCCGGACGCACAGGCTCAGCGGCCATGGCTCACGGGCCCAGCTGCTCCGTGGCATGTGGGATCTTCCCGAACCGGGCCACGAACCCATGTCCCCTGCATCGGCAGGCGGACTCTCAACCACTGCGCCACCAGGGAAGCCCATGTCCTGCTGTTTTATACCTCTCCTTGCTGCTATTCTTCTTTTCTGTTGTGTCCTACCCTAAGACCCAAGTTAGATATTTGGGTACTATCCCTGACTCCTCTCTTCTCTCACCACCCATATCAAAACCAGCAAATTTATCATCTAAACATTTCTACAGTCCTCCCTTGTCTTTTTATTGCTAATGTCTAAGCTCTGGTTCTGGTCCTCATTTTCTCTCATTCACACCACAAAATCAACACCGATCTGTCTTTTCAACTCCACTTTCCTCTAAAATCTACACTCCACTCATAATTGGTATAAATTATCAATCCATAATGTAGCTCCCTCTCAGCTACATAAAGAGGATACATGAATCCTAAGGTGGTACACAAGACTCTGTATGATCTAGAACCTGCTGAATCTCTGCCTTATTTTTTTCCCCACTCTTTGCTTCACAATTTATATTTCCATCTCTCTACTTTAAAAAACTCCTTGGCTGGTTCCTTTTCCCTTCTTACCACTGCTCAAATGCAGAGAATTCCTCAGAATTCAATTTTTAGCCCTTTTTCTAAATCTTACTCCATGTCCATATTTTCATGAATTTCTTAAGTACTGATAAATCTCAAAGATGTATGGCCTTTTCCTTCCTGGAAACATTACTACAGAGGAACAATAAATAAATCAGAATGAATGTGTCTGTCCTACAATAAACCCATCATCTCCCTCTACCAGTCTCATCCGTTTGCTTGACTCCTGATGGTCCATGGCATTATTATCCATTTAGATTGCCAAATTAGAAACCAAAGTAATTTTTACTTCTCCTTCTCTTTGATCCTTTCCTCTTGAAGTTCTAACTCACTTTCTCTCTCCTAACCATCAGCTTCGGGCTCATACCTTCATCAACTTCCTTAAACGTATTATGATAGTAAAATAGGACAGGCTACACTCAAACTTTCCCCATTCCAGACCCTCCTTGCCTCTTCCAAGTTATCTGACTATAACGGACATGAGCATATCACTCCTCTATTTGAAAATCTTCAATGACTCTGCACTGATTACAAGATAAGCCCAAATTCCTTAAAACAGCATTCAAAACCCTGAAACTTAACGCCCCAGCAACCGTGTTGGTTTATTAACCACCTGTATTCTCCACACCCTCCATGTGTTCTCTTGATTCCTTATTATTGCTCCTCATGTACCTGAAATGACCTTTTCAACTTGACAAAATCCTTCTTATCCTAGTTGTATGACTTTAGACAAATTACTTATCTGTTTTCTTTTTACCTTGTTTGTAAGATGGAGATAATTATAGTAACCAATCACATAGGATTTTTTATAAGGAATAAATGAGTAAACATATGAAAAGAACTTAAAACAGTGCCTGGCACACTTTAAAACCCTTAATAAATGCCAACTATTAACATAATCATCTTCTTCACTTCTATCACCACTTCCACCACCATCTCCTTATAATGCTTATTTCAAATGTTACTTCCTCAATGAAGCTTTCTGGTTGCCAGAGAGAATATGTGCTTTCATAATTCTAGCATTTTGGTCATGCCTCTATTTTACTTTTCTTTTCTTGTTTGTTTGCACACATATTGTGTGCTTATGTGATCATGGTATGAAAGAGCATAGGCTTTGGACTTGCCTTCAATTCTCAGCCATGGCTTTTATTCACTGTATGACCTTAGTTAGGTTATTTTACTTGACTAAGTTTCAGTCTCCTTACTTGTAAAATAAGAGAACAAAACTTATCTCATAAGGGTGCTGGTAAGATAAAAGGAGATTATAGAAACAGATTTAGTATAGCAAGTAACTGACAAAAGTTCATTCCATTCACTCTTTTTACCTGCTACTAATGTTGAGGTCTTAGAGAGCAGGGCCTCTATGTCTTCTTCATCTCTGTGCCTATAATTCTCTGTGCAATTCTGGCTTAAGTGGAACAACCTGTGTTTGTTAAACTCAATAAATATACTTATAACTACAGTACTTCATCACTTTAATACCTCTAGCTTTCAAATAAATAAGACCAATAGGTGATGGAAGCTTTTATTTGCCTATAATCAATTCCATAATGTCCTAGGGTAAATGTCTTGATGGAAATATCAGATATTTTGCTTATTTGCCTTTTAATTTTGGCTTTCAGAAAGCTTAGGACTAAATTTAGCATTCGTAACAACAAATACATTTATAAAAAGAATTTTACCTCCTCCCCCTTTCTTTTAAGATATTTATTATCTTATGTCTGTTGCTAAGTCACTTTTACATCCATTTTGAAAACAGGACAGTATATAACTGAACAGTTTTCACTTAATTTTTATGACAGTTCAGGCTAACACTTCACAAATAAAAAGTTACTTTAGTTGCCTTTAAAAGATACCCTCCTAAGAACTTAAAGTCCTAAAATTAACTAGCAAAACGTGTAGTTCAATATTTATACAGGAACTATACATTGCCTCTTGAGAAATGTTAGCAAAGATGCATTTTCTTCATCCCAATGATAAATCACACATAATTCTGACACCCACATACATACATATTATGTGTGTGTGTATAAACAAAGATAGGATTATAAAAACAAACATACAACAAATCAGAAAGAGATCTTAGTTGGAACATCAGAAGCCAAATTAATGCTAGATCAACGCTAGAATCAGTTCTAAATTCACTGAAATTTAGCCTTTTTTTTTTTTTTTTGCGGTACGCGGGCCTCACACTGTTGTGGCCTCTCCCGTTGCGGAGCACAGGCTCCGGACGCACAGGCTCAGCGGCCATGGCTCACGGGCCCAGCGGCTCCGCAGCATGTGGAATCTTCCCGGACCGGGGCACGAACCCGTGTCCCCTGCATTGGCAGGCGGACCCTCAACCACTGTGCCACCAGGGAAGCCCTATCCATTGTTTTACTCTGTGGAAGAATTTAACTTTTAGCCTTGCTACATTCAGGAGAATTTTCAGACTACCTGATAAAAAATTTGCCAGCATATATATAGTAATTGCTTAACTAAATCTCATGTAATGGACAAATCATGTAAAGATGCCTTTGCATTTAAAACTATACTTGAGTCCTCACTTCAGCAGCACATATACTAAAATTGGAATGATACAGAGAAGATTAGCATGGCCCCTGCACAAGGGTGACATGCAAATTCATGAAGCATTCCATATTTTTACGAAGTGAGAGAGTGGCATAGACATATATACAATACCAAATGTAAAACAGATAGTGAGTGGAAAGCAGCCACAAAGCACAGGGAGATCAGCTTGGTGCTTTGTGACCACCTAGAGGGGTGGGATAGGGAGGGGTGGGAGGGAGACGCAAGAGGGAGGAGATATGGGGACATATGTATAGGTATAGCTGATTCACTTTGTTATAAAGCAGAAATTAACACACCACTGTAAAGCAATTATACTCCAATAAAGATGTTAAAAAAATAAAAATAAAAGTATACTTGATATCCTTCAATACTGTATCTCAAAAGGTTGTAGCATGGGCGTTCGTGTGGTTTCATAGAAAGTAAACACGATCTGTCATCAGAAGATCTCAGTTTTAAATACCGACTGTGACCCTTACAAGCTCTGCAACTTTGGATAAGTCACTTAATGTTTCCCTGAGGCCCAGTTTCTTACTCTGTAAAATGGGGACAACAGCATCTAGCCTACTTATTTTAAGAATCAAATGAGATTTTAAAAAAATATGAAGAAGCTTTATAAAGCTTTTACCACTTTATAAATATTAATACTTTAAAACACTATTATGATACAAATAACTAAATTAACTATATATGTGATCATTTGTCTAAAGTTAGCATTTTTGCTATCTGAATGATGTAAGATACAAACTTAATTTAACTTTAATCCTGTTTCTGAAAACCACATACATTGTGAAAGCTTGACAAGTTAATAAGATATATGCTGACACTTATTAAAAGCATAAGAATAAATAACCCTTTAAAAAATAATAATAAAAACGCTTCCAGTCCCATCCAGAGCAAAATCCCAAATCTAAGCTTCTGCTTTACTTACGTTTATGTCCGTATGGTATATGAGGACACATAATGCTGGCAAAATCTGAGGAAAGAAGACAAACAATAAATAATACTAGACTTGATGAAGACGTCTTTGTAAAAATGAATAACTGTGATTTAAAAAAGCAGTAAATACTATTTGCAGGGCAAGAAAAACAACATTAAGTTTGTTTGAATCTCTGTTAGGAAAATAAAAATATGATAAATTCAATCTGAAAAACCAAAAAAGTATTTCAGATGTCTAATTGAAATATTCAATTAAGTCTGGCAGAGATTAATGTACCTTAAAGGAAAAACATTTGTTTTCAATAACCTTCTTCATGACATATGTCAACTGGAAAGAATGGAGATGCAAGTATGTAGTATAGCTATTTTAAGAATCCACCTTCCAATGCAGGGGACGTGGGTTCAATCCTCGGTCAAGGAACTAAGATCCCACATGCCACAGGGCAACTAAGCCCGCACGCTGCAACTACTGAGCCCGTGTGCCACAACTACAGAGCCCACGTGCTGCAACGAAGAGCCCGCATGCCACAACTAAGACCTGACACAGCCATAAATAAATAAAATATTAAAAAGAAAAACTAGTGCATTATTTAAAAAAATTAAAAAGCTATTCTTAAAACTGCTGTCATTGTCTCACTTACCTGCTTAAAGTAAAAATAAGATTTTATTTAGCTACTTGAGTCAAATTAAAGTTTTCAACCTCAGATTTAGTCAAGAAAATTATGACCAGTATAAAGTATAAAGTTTGTTGAATTCAGGCATTACAGATCTTCTTTTAAACCTGGGCGGGAGGGGGCAGTAGCAGGGAGAATCACTAAGTACCCCTTCCATAAGGGCAAGAGGTGGCAGAAGATTGTGAAGGATATCAATTATGAAGATTAAAGATTCACAGTCAACATTTCTCTGCACAGTCAAGTGATTAAAGGTTACATAGGATTTTTTAAAACTTAAAATACTCAGATTCATTTACAAATTATATGTAAATAGCAAAGATTTTACTCTGCTTTAATCAGCAGATTTAACACAAAGCATGCCACATATTAAGAGTATTATTTTGTCAGGAATCAAGGGAAATTTCAATTGGACTTAATACAAATTCACTCAAGAACATTTGCATATAAGTAGACCAGTTTTATCTGTAGCAATCCCTTATTTTTTTAGTGTTAACCAACAATGCAATGTAGTAATAAAAGTGAGACTTTTTCTTCTTTTGTATTTTTCTGCTTGAATTAGGGAGGACTGACATTCACTCAGCTGCCATAGAGTCTCAACTTTTATTTCACAGGAGTCAAAATTAAGTATGATACGTTACTTAAATATCTCATACCTGCCATGAAATCAGTATATACATTATTTCATTCCCTGTGCATGAAAATCTAAGGCATAAACATAGGGAAAATATACCATCTGGCCTTTGCATTTCTTCATTTACCTCCTGAACTGTCTCCATAGGCGGTGGGGGATCCTTATTCCTGCAGAGATTGACAATGACCCATGTGACGTTCCGAAGGAAGGTGATGGGAATGGAGGGATTGATGAAGGACAGAAGAGGTTTGACAACTCCCAGTGATATGACATAATCTCTACATTGAGGACCATCACCTACAGAAATGAAAATTGTATTTAAAAAAAAAAATTACATTCAGGATGAGAAAGTCTGAAATGTATGCAATGGCTTATGTTGGGACACTGATGTTCTATGTTTCCTCACCATTAGTCAAGGGCATCAAGTGTTGCTATCTCTCCAGATTTTGATTGGGGAACACAAATTTAACCTACCAATCCTCATAGCAAATTGCATATCCATTTCAAAGAGGTACAATCTTAAGTTAGTATTTATGAAACAAGAAGGTAGTCAACCCACATTAAAATTAGAGGAAACATAGTGTGTAATGGCTATGCCAATGTAGGAGAAAAGTTAATTAAGATACTTAATTGGAGTCTTTTCAAACCTAAATTCAACTTACCTATAATGTTTCCCAAAGCCCATACTGCTTGTTCACAAACATTCTGATGTGGTGAATGGAGAAGTCTTAGAAAAAGAGGTACGGCATCTATAATAAAGAAAAACTAATATTTACACTGCAAAATGTTGAAGAGTCATAGATTTCAGCCTGTATACAGAGTCTGGCACACTGTAGTTGCCCAGTGATAATTCACTGAATGAATAAATGTGGCAAATACCTTTACCCTAAATATAATAAATTTTAGTGTTTTCCCCTAGTAGTATTCAAGTAACAGACCTATTGACAGTGTCTAGAAGTTGCTATTATATTATTAATTAAAAGAAAACAACAGCATAAAATTTTTCCTATAATTCATTAAAAAAAATTTCTACCCTGAACATGTAACCTTAGAATATAATATTTTAGTCAATATGATCCAATTGCTGACATGGGATTAACTAAAGAAATGATTATCCCCATATCAGGCCTACCCTATATTTCAAGATAATTTATCATTATAATCCTTACTCTTTACATAACTTATGTGTTAACTCACATTCCAAAACACTGGTATCATATTCATTACCTGTAGAAACTAAGCATAAGCTAGATCACTTTTTCTTAAATTTCAGTCAATTGTGCACTACCTCTAGGATTTTTAGCTGTATCTCTGTACTACCTGTATTATTTATTTAACATTTAAATTAAAACTGACTCACACTTTTAATAGCTTTATTGAGATATAATTTATATGCAATATAATTTATCTGTTTAAGTGTACAATTCAATGGTTTTAGTATTTATACAGAGTTGTGTTGTCATCACCACAATCTAATTTTACAACATTTCTATCACCCCCAAATCCCATACCCAGAGAAGTCCTACTACCCTCTCCCCAAGTCCTAAGCAACCATTTACTGTTTTCTGTCTCTACAGACTTTCCTTTTCTGGACACGTCACATAAATGAACTTGTATAATATGTAGTTTTTTTGTTTGGATTCTTTCATTTAGAATAATGTTTTTGAGGTTTGTCCATCTTATAGCATGTATAAGTACTTCATTTTTTCTTATTGCTGAATAGTATTCAATGGTATATCACATTTTGTTTATCTACTCATCAGCTAATGGATACTGGGGTTATTTCCATTTGGGGGCTATTATGAATAATATGAGTAATGCTGCTGCAAACATTTCTGTACAAGTCTTTCTGTGCACATGGTTTCATATCTCTTGGTTCCATGTAGTAGGGGAACTGCTGGGCCATATGGTAACTCTATGATTAACCTTTTAATAAACTGTTTTCCAAAGAGGCTGCACTATTTTACATTCTCACCAGCAATGTATGAGGGTTTGAACTGACTCACATTTGTATTTTAACTAATTTTATTCATCACTTCTGTAAATAGAATACCAGTATCAATCACCACACATAGAAGATAACCAAAAAATTAAAAATGAAAACAAAACACTGTTATTTAATTGTACCTACTCGTCTCTATTGAAAGCCCTAGTCTAAAATCTGCTGTTCCCTTTGTGTTACATCTAGCATCTACCTAGAAATCTTCTTTGACATTACTGAAATATCTAAAACAAAAGTGAAAGAAAATAGTATTCTCACTACTTGATTCAATGTAACTTATTGCTGTATCATTTACTACTTAGAATCACCTTAAGTACCACCTGAAGTCAGTTAAGTGTGCCACACTTTAAGACTACCTGGTGACATCCAGTTTTTTTCAAAGAGCTTTTGACAGTTTGGGTCAACATGCTAATAACAGTTAGCCCATCTTGAGGTAAGCAAAATTTAAAAAATATATGTTACAAGCTAAAAGATATAAGTTACTCAGCACCTTGGAGACATTAGGAATAGAAAATTTAAACCCTATTACTAGGAGATGGTCTTGACCCAAAAAGATAAAACTCTTATTCACTTTTTAGTAACCACAATTAAAATTATTCAATGATAGATTAATGACAGCTATAGTAAAGATATCAACTATCATAAGTAACTTATAATATTCATAATTTTTAAATAAAACTGTCTTTACAATAAAACACCACTTCCTTCCCTTTAAAAAAAAAAAGGGTCCAGCAAGTAAGGAATTAAATTAACTAATTTACTTACTAGACTGTACAACAGCTTGAGTCTGTGCAGAAGTTCCTGATGCTATATTGGTTAATGCCCACGCAGCTTCAAACTGTAATGAAGGACTGTAAAAAACAATAAAAAATCTTTAGACACATAACTACTATTTACATTTATGACCTGCAGATTATATGGTTATCCTTTACCTTGTCCTTGAATTTTGTCTTATTATGTCCAACTGCCTGTTGGCTATCTCCACCTGAATGTCTCATTTGCTCTCAAAGTCAGTCAATATAAACTTACTTCTTTACGTCCATTGGTAGTTGCAACATTTTTTTTTTAATTTATTTATTTTTGGCTGCGTTGGGTCTTCGTTGTTGTGCAGTGCATGGGCTCTCTCTAGTTGCAGTGAGCGGGGGCTGCTCTTTGCTGTGGTGCGCAGGCTTCTCATTGCTGTGGCTTCTCTTGTTATGGAGCACAGGCTCTAGGTGCTCGGGCTTCAGCTGTTGTGGCACTCAGGCTCAGTAGTTGTGGCTCGCGGGCTCTAGAGCGCAGGCTCAGTAGTTGTGGTGCATGGGCTTAGTTGCTCCGCAGCATGTGGGATCTTCCAGGGCTCGAACCCGTGTCCCCTGCATTGGCAGGCGGATTCTTAACCACTGCACCACCAGGGAAGTCCGACAGTTGCAACTTTTAGCCAGTCATTATTTTCCTTGACTCCTTCCTCTCCCACAGACATCTAATCAATAGGGTCATGTCAATTTTACCTCTTAAATATTTCTTATATTTATAGCACCATCCCTAATATCACTGTGTTAGCTGAAGCCCTCATCATCTCAGATGAATCACTGCCACAACCTCTAGACAGGTCTTAAAGCTCTTATTCCACTACACCATCTGCTTTACATACCAGAGATATTACAAGGCTACATAATTTTGCTGAAAGGATGAGATCATTATAATTTGGAATGGTGATGGAAGACCTCACAAAGAAAGGGAAAACTGAACTAGATTTTCAAAGAGGGATAAAGAAAGAAAGGCAATGACAGCTGGAAATACAAATAAAAGTATCATGGGTGGGATGATCATGATGTGTACAGATGACTATGAAGGGATCAAGAGAGCTAAAGCCAAGAAGGTATGAAAAAATATAACATGGGATGAAACTGGAAGGGTAGGTTACCTAAGTTTGTGTGTGTGGTATGGGGAGTAGGACTCAAATCTCAGGCTTCAGAACTTGAAATTTATTCTACAGACATACTAAGTATAGAGTGTTACTGAAAAGTGAAGTAAAAAAAACACTGTTGGAGTCCATGCAGAATAGATAAAAAAGGTTCAAGGCCAATGTAGGAAAAATCTGGTAAGAAATTATCTACATTAAGTTAGGATAGATAGCTGAAAAACACACATTCTTTTAAACAGAATACCAAGGTAGGAGGGGGTGGTAGTGAGCAAAAGCCAAGGGGAGCCAAAGGTTAGGGACTTAGGAGAAACTCTGTAAATATCAAAGAAAGAGAGTGAGGTTGTTAATATCAAAAGGGTAGAGAGATCCGAGAAGGAAAAGGTTTTAAGGAGAATAAATGTCAGCGATATAGAAAGTGGTGAGGTTAAAAAGATGGAACAGATGAGAAAATGAAGGAGCAGACAAGAACTACATGACGAACTTTGGCAAAAGGCAAGAAATAAGACGGTATCGAGGCTGAGGAGAAATAAAGGGATGATAAGATCAAAGATGATGAGACAGTTTATGTTGTCTCAGACTAGAAAAAGAAAGGGTTATTAAACTAGGCTAGGTTGTTTGGCAAAATACTGACAATGAGGGCCTTAAATGAGAAAACATAAAGACGTAAAAAATACAATTACAAAGCTACAGAAAGTCTTCTAAGATGTCATTTGAAAAAAAGAGAAGACAGAGAAAAAATAAATAATGAGTGCAATAAGTAAATAATAAATGAAAACGTATTATATGCTTGATATTGTATAGTGTTTTGTTTATATTATTTTCATTCCTCACAACCACCTAAATTTTATTGATGAGGTATCTGAGGCTCAAATGCTACTTGGGTTTTGGTTAGCAACAAACTCTGGATTTAAACCAAGGTCTGTTTGGCTCCAAAGTCTATGGGGCTTTTAGATTATGACACAATTTCCCATGACAAATTCATCAAGTCAGATCGAGACCACCGACTAGTGGTAGTTTTCTATTTTTACTTTGGGTGGTAGTTACACAGGTCTGCATACATTTTAGCATATTCTTCTGTATATATGCTGTATTTCACAGATACACCCACACAAATGAGCCCATGCCAAAGACCAAAAAGTAAAAAAAAAGGAGAGGAAGGAGAAGGAGAAGAAGAAGAAAGAAAAGCAAATCAAGAACAAAAAGAGGGCCTTAAAAGTAGAGGTAAATAGAATTTTTGTTTAACAATTGAAATAAAACTTATTTTTACTTAAATAAATCTTGTTATAGAAAATATATATGATAGTATTAAAAAAGTGTTAAGGGCTTTTGGAGGGATGGTTGTGGCACATAATCAAAGCAGAAGGAAGTATTTTTAAATAATGCAAACCCTTAGTAGAAACATTTATATATCACCATTTTATCTAGTCACCTGAAAATCTCACAGACAACACTTAACAAAATATCTGAAGTCTAAACGCCCCTTAAATGCAAAATTAGCCTTTGTTTTAATGTATTTTGGAGTTGAAACTTACATTCTCCCCACTTACCTCAAACTGATGAAGTTTAAGATATAGCACACCGAGATCTCTCTAAACACTAACAGAAATGGGACCAGTACCTCAAAAGATACCAAGTGGTGTTTTTCCCTTTCTATTCTGGAAAATTATAATCTGCCCTCTTATTTTTAATTTACCACAAATAAAAACCATGATGATAGACAACTACTCATGGTTGGAGTTCTGTTAAAGACTTCTCAGAGTATCAGCAGATCAGCTGGAATATTCCCAGGGTAAGAAAGAGCTACTCAGTTCTGGAAGCCATTCATGTTGACTCAAGTCATGAGGTTAATCTATATATAGACTCATAAGGAAAGAGTGACTCAAACACTATTTGGGTTGTTTTAAAATATTACTTAAAAAAAACCAACTAACAAATAAAGACTAAATATTTGAGATAAGTTAGAATAGACAATAAACAGACGCTAAAATTTTCCTAGAAAATATACACACACTTCATAAACTAAAAAGAGAAGAACTTTAGGTCTACTGAGTATGATCACAGAATAAGAAAATTACATTAAAATACATGACAAATGACAAATATGATAAATGCAAAACCAAATGGAACCACTGGTTAAATAATAATCACAAATTTTCAGTTAGCTGAAAAAAGTGAACAGGGAGTTAAATCCATACTTACTTATCATCCCTTTCTAGACATTTCACTAGAATTGGTAAAATTCCAGATTTTATTAGGTCATCAATTGGTGGATTTCTGTCACTGGATAATAGTTTTCTAGAAAAAGAAATATAAGAAATTAACTGCTATAATTTTCAAACTATGAACAGAAATATAACAATGTACTACTTCTAGACTATGAGCTAAGACACCCTAGGCATGACACCTAATTCTCTCTCTGGACAAATCAGTACTTACCTTGCAGCCTGGACAGCACTCAACTGGACCACTGGGTTATCACTTGTGGCATTCTACAACACCAAATGTAAATTTCAGAAATTAAAAAAAAATCAATTTCAAAATACTTCAAAATGAAAATATTAAATTAATAACATACCTGCAATATAGCTTCTAGTGTTACATTTTGCTTAAAAAGAAAAAAAGATAGTTCAGCAAAGAGTTTAATAGCAAAATTACATTTATTGAATAATCTACTTACTAAAGATAAGAGTTAATATACCTTAATTATCATTGTAAAACTGGTCTTAGATTGAGAATGAAGTTCTCTGGTTATTATAAAAATTATTTTTAAAACACCTTATAAGAACAAGGTAACTTACTGCTTTAAAATCAGCATCAACATCTGAATCTTCTAAACTTTCTTCTTGGGGAACATTTCTTTTTTTCAGTAAGTGTTCATCTCTTTTGTTCTGAAAGACAACCAATAAATAGCTAAGAAGTCGTGAAGGCTGCTGTTAATGAAAAATCCACTAAAATTATTTCAACTTTATCAGGCAACTATGAAACAAACACAAAATCTCTACATAAGGATAATATGAATTAAATGTGTATACTGCAAACCCATGACAGGCCACATTCTGGATTTGATAACAAAATTAACTGCTTTAAAGGCCAGCATTCATACACAGACACCAAATTTATTAAGCACCAACTCTTTTGACCAATACTGTGCCTCCTAATCTGGAATGAAGATTTAAATTTTTAAATTTAAATTATTATTATAAAAGTCTAGCAAATATATTTCAACGAAGTATGCAAGCTTTCTTCAACTTCCTGCTAATGGTTGCCTGAAGCAATTTATTCAGAAGTCAGCTTAATGAAAAAGTTTACTTCTCAAATGTTAAGGTTTGTATGTTTGTTGGGAGTGGGGGGAATGGGAATTCATTAGCATAAATGCTATCTATTTGCTATAATCTCAGATTTTAACTCTTGTTATCTGGCTTTTCTTTTTTGTTTTTTTAATCATCTTAACCTTTTCTTTTTTTTTTCTGGCTGCACAGCACAGCATGTGGGATCTTAGTTCCCCAGTCAGGGATTGAACCTGTGCCCCCTGCCGTGGAAGCGCAGTGTTAACCATTGGACCGCCAGGGAAGTCCCCTATCTGGCTTTTTCAACAGCATGATACTTCTACATTTTATGGGATTTCAACTGTTTGTAATGGCAACCTGTGCCATTTTACATAATATATAGATTAAACCAAAATTTCCTCTAAGATTTTAGTTTGTCTACAGGATTAAGTCAAAATAAATTAGATAAAAGACTAAATGATATCTAAGATTCTTTTCAATTTAAAATTTCAAGACCTTCTAGTCTTCAAAACAATATTTACAGAAGTGTTTGATTACAATAGAAAGCTACTGATGAGATACTGAGGTTAAAATTCAGATCAAATAGGAAAATTAAAACTAGAAATAGACATCTGAAGCTTACTGGCTTATCTGCATGACATCTACTTGTGTGCTATGTACAAGTAAGCATGTTTAAACAGATGCTTATGTATATGTTAATCCTTAAGAGATTACCAACTTCAAATTATATCACAGCATACTTATTTAGTAACTACTCAAATAATTCTACATTATTTAAAAATTAATGCAACTCACAAATATGAAAATCCATGAATTCACATTTTATAGTCCCAAGTGGCTCCCCACAAAATACTTATTAATTTATAGAGGAAAAACTTGGCAGACAGCATCTTGACCAAGTGGCAAAGGTTATCATCAAGAGAAAAGGAAGAGGTCTTCCCTGGTGGTGCAGTGGTTAAGAATCCGCCTGCCAATGCAGGGGACACGCGTTCAAGCCCTGGTCCGGGAAGATCCCACATGCCGCGGAGCAACTAAGCCCATGTGCCACAACTACTGAGCCTGCGAGCTACAACTGCTAAGCCCGCGTTCTACAACTACTGAAGCCCATGCACCTAGAGCCCGTGTTCCACAACAAGAGAAGCCACTGCAACGAGAAGCCCGCGCACCGCAACAAAGACCCAATGCAGCCAAACAATAAATAAAATAAATAAATATATTTTTTAAAGGTGACAAAAAAAAAAGAGTAAAGGAAGAATCTGTATAACACAGGGAACTCTACTCAATACCCTGTAATGGCCTATGGGAAAGAATCTAAAAGAGTGGATATATGTGTATGTTTATGTATAGCTGATTCACTCTGCTGTACAACTGAAACTAACACAACATTGTAAATCAACGACACTCCAATAAAAATTAAAAAGAAAAAAATTTTCAAATACATTAAAAAAAAAAGAGTAAAGGAAAAATCAACATGGTATGCCTTCTGGTCTGATATACCAAGAAAACAATATCATCTTGGTGGTACTCCTGACCAAAATAATAACAATAATAGTAGTGATAGTAGTAGTAATAACAACCACCTGAGAAAAGTCGAACAAACCCAAATCTGCCATTCTATTAAAAAGCCAGTCTGTACTCTTCAAATACACAGTCATAAAAGATAAAGACTGGGGCTTCCCTGGTGGCGCAGTGGTTGAGAGTCCGCGTGCTGATGCAGGGGACACGGGTTCATGCCCCAGTCCGGGATGATCCCACATGCCGCGGAGCGGCTGGGCCTGTGAGCCATGGCCGTTGAGCCTGCGCTCCGCAACGGGAGCGGCCACAACAGTGAGAGGCCCGCGTACCGCAAAAAAAAAAAAAAAAAAAAAAAGAGATAAAGACTGAAGAACTGGATCAAACAAGACTTAAGAAACATGACAACTAACTGCAATGTCTAATCCTGGACTGGATCTTTTTATAAAGGACATTATTGGGAAAAAACTAGCAAACTATGAGTGGGGGCCTAAGGACTGGATAGTAGAAATTTATCTACGTGACCTTGACAAACACACTGTGGTTACGTTGAAAGGTGTATGAACTGATGTATTAATGATGTATTAAGGGTGTAAGGGAGCACCACACCACTATATATATATATACATATATATACATACACACACACACACACACACACACACACACAGATCAGAGAGAAAGTGAGAATAAGGCAAATATCGGAAAATGCTAAGAATCAAGGAAGCTGGGTGCTGAGTGATGGGTGTACTTTTTTTAAAAAATTATTTATTTATTTTTGGCTGCGTTGGGTCTTTGTTGCTGTGTGTGGGCTTTCTCTAGTTGTGTCAAGCGGAGGCTACTCTTCATTGCAGTGGGTGGGCTTCTCATTGCAGTGGCTTCTCTTGTTGCGGAGCACAGGCTCTAGGCGCACGGGCTTCAGCAGCTGTAGCACACAGGCTCAATAGCTGTGGCACATGGGCTTAGTTGCTCTGTGGCATGTGGGATCTTCCCAGACCAGGGCTCGAACCTGTATCCCCTGCACTGGCAGGCAGATTCTTAACCACTGCACCACCAGGGAAGTCCCTTAAATTCCGATTTTTTTATTCTCTACTTGCTATAAACTTCTCTTGTAAAGTTAACACTTCAACTGTATTGCACAGGTTCTGACATGTAGCATCTTCCTATTGTTCCTATCTTGGTATTAACTAATTTCCATTAGGATTTCTTGATGCCCAAGGTATTTAGAAGTGCTTACTTTTTTCCCACAATTATGAGGTTTTTGTAACTATCTCATTCACTGATTTCTCATTTAATTGTTTTGTGATCAGAGAACGAAGTCTGAACAACACTGAAATTAGCTGACATTTACTTTATACCAGAGTTTCCTGAAGTTTCTCAGTCTATAGGCCTAAGTGTAGGCCAAAGGAAGTACCCCCCAGTTTCCTTTATCAGGTGGTTAGGTCCAAACAACTTAATAGTAATTTGGGGGGAAAAACACAGAAGTTAAAAGAAAATAATTTTATTTCACTCAGACAAAATATGTGATTGAAAAAAACTGTGCAATCTAATGTTTAAATTGTGAACTATTTCAAGATCTAATGATTCTGTGGTATCTGAAATGTTAAGTGTCACTGTGTTTCTCACAAAAATTTAGAATATCCCAAGGTATTCCTTTGATTCACTATGGAGCCCCATGGTACCTCACTGCACAGGGTAGCAACTATGGCTTTATACTATCACAAAACCAATTTTCAAATATGCATGGGGTTTATATGTGTTTATTAGATAATATTCACATATTAAGCTATTTACACCTTTCTATCTCCTGTTAACTAGTGTGTTTACTGTTGACAAAAGTTCTCCCACAATGATTATGTCTTTTGACAAATTTCTCCTTGTAATTTTGTCGATTTTGGCTTACATATATTTGGGCATACACAAGTTTAGTATTATTATACCTTCTTAGTAAGTTGTTTCTTTTATCAAAAATTAAGTAACAACCTTCATATTTGAACTGAAAACATCCTAACATAGTCCATTTGGGGCACCCTAGGGCACGAAAATCATACTTCACTCTCAGCAAAAAAATATGTACAACCCAAGTTAAGATAATCAGTCTCTGGGCAGGTTTCTGGTGATGTGATTTAACCATTAAAGGAGGCGTCACCAAAACCAGGAACTTAAACTGTCCTTCTGCTTGTCACCTAGAGATTTTTACCCTCTTAGAGATTGTACTATAAATTCAGCACCTATAAAAGGTATCTTTTTCTTTTGTCAAGTGGGAGGGGAGCTCAGAGGATATGGAAACTGGCTTAGTTTCAACACCTACCTTATCTCCAAACACATACACACACATTACATCCATTTTAAAGTTCCTTTAGAAATCCATTATTAATCTATTATCCCATGTATGTATTTAATACTTTTTAGATCTTCTGTTTTCTGACATTTGGTTGAACCACATGGAATTGCCACTTCGTAGATCAAAAAGCTTAATTACAGGCAATTTCTTATGACTTGATCTAATATTTTTTGACTTAACAAATTCTGTTATTAATCTCTATATAAAGTTCTTCTTTTTCATTCCATCTTGAAAAAGTGGCTTGCAATCCCATACCTAAATATGTGGAACAAGTCAGCAGTCACTTCTTACATATGTGATGAAGGACAGATAATTATTTACCAGCCACACTTCAAACTTAAATAAGTAATTAAATTTGTTTTTATCCAGCAATACCCTCATTGTTTTAAATCTTTATCTAGTGCTAGTCCTGTAAAACTTAAATCTTTATTTTACAGATGAATAAATGGGGACACAGAGAACCTGGCTAAACTAAATTATATACCTGGGAAATATCAGTTAAGATTTGAACCCAGAGACTGCAGAGCTGAGACTGTGGTGGCTACAGAGACTGTTTCTTAAATATATTCTACTGCTTGCTTTTTTAAAGATGTAGTCCAACTCTGGTTGCATCTAAAGAGGTAGAAAAAAAATGCTCACAAGACAGATTTTCCCCTCAATATAAACATTTATGAAGTGACACTACTGCTGGGTGGTTACATGAATATTCACCCAGGAGTTTTATATATTATCTTTACATTTTGGGCACTCTGCTCAATGTGTTATACCTCAACTGAAAATTGGAGGGAAAAAAATATTACTTGTTCATCAATCAGGTAAAAATCTGACAACCTAACACAAATTATTGTTCCTGAAGAATCACTTAACTGATCTTAACAAATGGCTGCTTTTCTTCTTTTCAAATGGATTCTAATTTACTAATTCAGGGTTTTTTAATTAAAACTTCTATTGAGATAATTGTAAATCTGCATGCAGTTGTAAGAAATAATGCAGAAATCCCTCGTACACTTTGCCCAGGTTTCCACAATAGTAACACTTTGCAAAACTATAGTAAAACGTCACAACCAGGACACTGACATTGATACAATCCACTGATTTTATTCAGATTTTCTGTCTTACTTGCATTCACTGTTATGTGTGTTTATGTGTATTTAGTTCTATACAACTTTATCACCTGTATATGTTCTTGTATCCACCATTATAGTCAAGATACTGAACAGTTCCAAAACCAGAAAATGCCCTCTCACCTCCCAGCCCCTACCAACCCCCAGTAACCACTAATCTGTCCTCCATTTCCAAAATTTTATCATTTGAAAAATATTCTATGACTGTAATCGTACAGTATATAATCTTTTTGTGATGGGCTTTTTTTGCCCAGCATAATTCTCTGGAAATTCATGCAAGCTGCTGCTTCTATCAGTAGTTTGCGTGTTTTCCAGAGTGTCTGTACCATTTTACATTCCCACCAGCAATGTATGAGTGATCCAGCTTCTCTGTATCCCCACCAGCATCTGTTATTACCACTGTTTTGTTATTTTGGCCACTCTGATACATGCTTTTAGCTTGTCTTAGTCCGTATTTCCCTGATGGCTAATGATGCATTAATCAGCAGCAGCAGCAGCAGCATGACTGCTGTTGGTATATCTCCTTTAATGAAATGTCTCTTAATATCTTTTACCCATTTTCTAATTGGATTGTTTGGGTTTTTTTTTTTTTTACTACTGAGCTTTAAGAGTTCATTACATATGCTAGATGCCAGTCCTGTAATGGATATGTGGTTTTCTTCCAGTCTCTAGCTTGTATTTTCATCCTATTCACATGGGCTTTCACAGAGCAAAATTTTTAAATTTGTTAACATCTGATTTTCCTTTTATGGATTATGATTTTGTGGTGAAGTATAAGAACTCTTTGCCTGGTTCTAGATCCTGATGATTTTCCTCCAATTTTTTGTTTCTAAAAGCCTTATGCTTTACTTTTACATCTAGGATCCATTTTGTGTTTTTGTATAAGGTGTGAGATTTAGGTTGAGGTTCTTTTTCTTTTCTTTTTGCCTATGGATGTCCAATTGTTCTAGTACTGTACCATTTGTTTAAAACGCTATCCTTCGTCCATTAAATTAGTTGGGTGTTTTTGTATGGGCTGATCTCTGGGTTCTATCTCTGTTCCACTGATGTCTATCCTTCTGCCAGTACCACACAGTGTTCATCACTGTAGCTATTCTAGCAGCCTTAATATTGCGTAGAGCAACTTCTCCTATTTTACTCTTTATCAGGATTATTTTAGCTCTTCTAGAGCTTGTGTCTTTCCATGTACTTTTTAGGATAAGCTTGTCTATGTCTACAAAAAAACCCTGGAGAGAGTCTGAAAACAGATAAACTTGAGAACAGGCATCTTTACTAAGTCAATGACCACAGTATACGCCTCTCCATTTACTTAAGTCTTATTTGATTTCTTTCCTCAGCATTTTATAATATTCAGCATACAGATCCTATACATGTTTTCTTAATGTATATCAAGGTATTTTATGTTCTTTGGAGTGCTTATAAATGGCGCTGTGCTTTTAATTTTGGTTTCTGCAAGCTCATTGTTAGCATATATAAGTGATTAACTTTTATGTGTGATCTTGTTTTCTGTGACCTTGCCAAACTCACTTATTAGTTCTAGAAACTTTTTTCTAGATTCTTCAGCATTTTTTTTAACATCTTTATTGGGGTATAATTGCTTTACAATGGTGTGTTAGTTTCTGCTCTATAACAAAGTGAATCAGTTATACATATATATATGTTCCCATATCTCTTCCCTCTTGCGTCTCCTTCCCTCCCACCCTCCCTATCCCACCCCTCCAGGCGGTCACAAAGCACCAAGCTTCTTCAGCATTTTTTACATAGATAATCATGTCATCTAGAAATAGGGAGAGTTTTATTTCTTCTGTTCCAAATTACGTCTTTTTATTTCTTTTTCTTGACTTACAGCACTGGCTAGAACTTCCAGCACTACAATAAATAAGAGTGGTGAGAATGGACATCCATGTCTTGTTCCCAGATCTTAGGGGGAAAGCATTTAGTCTTTCACCATTAAGTATGATGTTAGCTATGAGGTTTTTTGTAGATGCTGTTTATCAAGTCCAGGTAATCCCCTTCTATGTCTTATTTGTTGAGTTTTATCAGGAATGGGGTGTCAAGTGCTTTTTCAGCATCAATTGATATGATCATATGACGCTTCCTCTTTAGCTTGTTAATATGGGGAATTTAGGCTTTTTTTGTTTTTAGGCTATTTTTAAAAAGAGATATTTTATTTAAGTCAGACAGCTAAAACAAGTACTGGATCTGATCAGTCCAATGGGCATTTTAGTGGTGTTTTTCTTTATGTAAGAACTCAACCTGCCCCAATCCCAGATCTAATGACAGTAAAGTACTATGGCATATCTGACTGATCAATCACCAAGAGAAGATGATATCAAGTTTAATACAATGTGCCAAAGTTATGAATGCCAGTGACAGGTTTTGGATCAATTTTCAATTTATAAGGCATTATTCACTTAAACATTTACACTGAGAGGCATTATAGCATAACGGTTAAAAGCTCAGCTCTGCCATTTTTCAGCTGTGTGACTTTATGCAAGTTATTTAATTCCTATGTAATTCTGTTTTCAAAATGATATAAAACAGAAATACAGACTTCTGTGTAAGTGTTGATGCATAAGGGCCTAATTAAATAAGAAAGCAAGAGATCAAGGAGACAAAAGAAAAGAGTTCAAACAAAAAGAGTCTGAGGCCAGTAAAGCACTACATATTAATAACTAGATTTCACCCTCAATTTTTATAGATCAGTATCAGTGTTATTCAAAGTATGGTCACTGGCTAAATGTCCTCGAACAAATTATTTGTTGTAGGTTTGCTACAAGATAAGGAACTTGTGTTAGTAATCAACTGTGAAAATAAACACACCATTTAGTTCCATTATTCATTTATTTAGGCAGAAAGACTTTGGTGGTAAAGGAAGCAGTGTCTTGTTTAACATTTTGACACAAGCTCCCTGACTTGTCACAGATCAGTGCTTCTGAGCACTGTTCTATATCTAAAGTGTTTTTCTTAAAGCTTCAATAAATGATTTAAATTTAAGTAAAAATTTAAGATATCATAATTCAATTAAATTCTTGAACATGAGCATGTAATGAGTACCAACTACATGTCCAGAATTTGACTGGGCATTTTGGGATGGGCTAGGAGAGAGACCTGGGAGTACTGGGGTTGAGGGTCAGGGCTGGGTCAGGGAGTGTGGTTACTACCTTCACTTTAGAAGCTTACCATCTAACAGAAGTGTGTAGAGCTCATCTAAGAAACTGGGAACTAGTTCTCTTTCTTGTATTTTCAAGAATCTCAATGTCAGTAATAACAATGCTGTGACTGTCTCCTCAATGGAGCAATAGAGACAGCAAGGCTGAAATCAGAGGCAGACACTCTGACCATAAAGAGTGGAGGAATCTTCTTTTGAAGGGCTCTACACACCTCCAGAGAATTATATCAAAATCAATTAAGCTTTGAAGTATAGGCTTTGTTTCAGGAAAGGGTCACTTTCTGCTGCTTACTTAGGGAATTCTGAAATGTGAAATAAGGAACTGCTTGAGATTTCTTCAGTTAATTTTATTTTGATCCTCCTACAAGGATTTTTCAGGAATTAATCATAGTAATTGAAAAGGAAATAATGTTATCCAGAAGGAAAAAAAAGAGGAGATAAGAAAGCGGTCTCTAAAGAAACCAAGGTGAATATTTAAAAAGATGTATGTACTCTTGGGGCTTCCCTGGTGGCGCAGTGGTTGAGAGTCCGCCTGCTGATGCAGGGGACACGGGTTCGTGCCCCGGTCCGGGAAGATCCCACATGCCGCGGAGCGGCTGGGCCCGTGAGCCGTGGCCGCTGAGTCTGCGCGTCAGCGGGAGAGGCCACAACGGTGAGAGGCCCGCGTACCGCAAAAAAAAAAAGATGTACTCTGATAAGCAAGAAATTTTAATTCTATTAATTAAATACAGAGGGCAGCACAAGTATAAAAGGAACAAATCACCAAATATAAATATAAGTGAATAGCTTAGATTTATAAGCATATCAGAAGGGCGAAAAAGCTTAAAACAGGAGAGGATTCTGAGTAATACTAAGACCAATACAAAAGTTTCAGAATTGTATTCCAAGCATGAAAAGTTAAGGGAAAGTGAAGGTTCACATCTGGGGAGAGCTGGTGTAATGTGAAGAGATAACAACAAATGAATAATTACTTAATTCCAATTTTATTCCTATCAGCTCTATTACAGAGAATGATCTTTACATGATGAATGAAAAACCAGATACAAAAAGATACACACCATTCTATTTATATAAAGTTCAAAATATGCAAAATATGTAAAATAATCTATAATGTTAGAAATCAGGATAATGGTTGCCTTTGGGGGAAAGCAGAAACTGTGAAGGGGCCTTGGGATACAGGTAGTGTTTCTTTCTTGATCTAGGAGCTGGTTACACAAATGTGTTCACTTTGTGAAAATTCATCAAGCTGTACACTTAAGTTGTGTTGACTTTTCTGTAGGTGTGTTATATGTTAATAAAAAGTTAAAAAGAAAAGAAAAAGAAGCTAAGTCCAAAGTGTTACGACTGGCAAGGAGCTCACCTTACTTTATTAAGCTAAGGTTTAGTTCACTTCTCTGGTCCAAATGACCCAAGGAGCTGAAAAAACTTGCACTGATGTTAATCTGTAAGTATCCATGAAGTTAAGGAGTTGAAAGAACATGGGATTAGCAAGTATTTTTCGAATTTAATAAAAAATGGAGCAGAGGGGGTACAGGAGAATGGATCTCAGGAACTATATACTATACCAAGGAGCATAACATCGATGCTGAGTAAAAATTAATAACACAAAGTGGGTATGATAATACTTATTGAGTAAATAAATGCACAGGTCCATTTGATTCTAGTGACTCACTGAGAGAGTGTGTACTCTCAGAATCAAGACCTTCTTTCTCTCTAAAACTGAAAAGTTTCAAGATGATAATTTAATATATGAGTTTTAGGAGTGAATTAGATCAAGAAAATCTAATCTAAGACAAACACAAAGATTTAGAAATAAGTTTCAAATCTATTTTTTTAAATGTACATGTATATAGACAGAATTTATTATGTGTACTTTGTTAACTGGTAATTAAAATTTGCTTAAAATAAAATCTGATTGCATGAAAATACAATCTAATGAAGGTAATTCAAAAATAATGGAAGAAAAGAAATTTTAACAGTAGTTGCATTCAATTGGTAAGATATAAGATTATTCTACTTTATTTTTCTAAAGTGTCTTTAACAAGCACATTTAACTTTTTTTTTTTTTTTTCCACATTTAACTTTTACATGAGGAAGGTGGAGGAATTCTGTCTAGCACATAGCCCACACAGAAAGAGGTTATTAAGAAAAAACAATGGTAACTTCATCAGATGTTGTGAGAATTTCAATGACAGTGGTAAAGTACTTCACACAGTGCCTGGTAACTCAATAAATGGAAGTTTCTATAAATGTATACCATTATAAATTATTTAATGATATATTTTTATGCTGTGTAGTTTTAGGGATGCCTACTAATTTGCCATAGTATTTTCATTATTCAAGTTATAAAAAATTTTAGCATCAGAAAAAGTCTAATTATTTTTTATTAAACACAAATCACTCTTACCTTTCGCAGTTCAACTGTCACTTCATTTCTGTGTCTTCGCATTGTCTAAAAAGAAAAACAAAAATTTCATAAGTATCTAAATATTGATACTGCTAGTACATAAATTAAGGTCTCTGGCATTTAAGATTTAAATTTGTTTAAGATTCTATTTTTAAGGATTAATCAGTTTAGACTTTAAATGATGAACTACAGGAGGTTAAAAAGCCAAAACTCCTGTCTATTTTACTGGATGTCTGTTGGTTAGTTTTGTGGGGAGTGGGAGGTAGAGCTTGGCTGCCTAGGATCCATCCCCGTTTCCTAACTGCACCCAGGTTTCTATGGGGAATTATATACTCTCCATTGTGTACAGTCTTGATGGAACCATCTATTAAAGCATCTCACTTTCTCCTAGCAAAAACAGGGCATGAGCTTAAACTCAGCCAGCAGAACTCTCCCCTATAACTCTAAACCTAGAGCAAAATGGAAAGAAAAAAAAAAGCACATTAATTTCCAAAGGAAGCATTTGGACAAGGTAGTGAACCACGCCTATATCCTGAACTTGCTGTGTTCCTAGTTACCTGGTTTCCGTAACTCATTCTTTGAACCACCTCATATTCTTTTATTTTACTTTTCTACTTTTTTCATCTTTTTATTATGGAAATAGAAAAGTTGAAGAGTAGTGGGCACAGAGAACACCCAGAGAGTAATTCAAACAATGGGACCCCAAGTGGTGAGTGCACAGGGGCAGGGCCCCAGGACAGAGCCAGAGGAGGTGGAAGAGGCAGCCGGGCTGGGGGTGGAGCACAGGAGACCCGAAGAAGGCGTGTCCCAGAGGCCAGGTGCCGACGGGCGGACGAGCCACAAGGAAGCCTCCAGAAACCCTGACAAGTGCTTGGGTGGAACGCTGGTGGGAAGGCCGCCATAGTTTCTAAAAAGCACCCAGCAAAGGTAACAGACGCTGAGTACTGGCAATCCTTGATTTCAAGGAGTCTTGCTCCAGGCCAGCAGTTTGGGAACCTCAGAGTCCACACTGGTGAGGAAGCAGGGTTCTCGGGGGCACAGCAGTCCAGGACACCTTTTGAGCACTTCTCAAGCATCATGGCAGGCCCTTCTCACAGCAGCCCTGCTGGGTCGTCCTCATCGTCCCTGGTCCTCAGGTAAGAAAGCCTGTAGGGGTCCCCCGACTTTAAGGAGCGGCTCCTGGCCTCTCCTGGGGATGGAGCCCCAGGGCCCTGTGGGCAGGCACCACCTTGCTCCATCTGCAGGTGCACCGTCTCTAGAGGCTTCTTCTTTCTCTGAGTCGGCAGGGTCTGCCCGGAACCCCCACCTCATATTCTTCTAATAAATTATGGTTTTGCTCTTAAGTCAGCCAGAGCTGATTTTTGATGCTTGCAACTAATGTATTCTATTGCAAACGATTCATGTTTAAAAAAAGTAAATGCCTCATTGTCATGGCCTTAAAATCACATAAAAATGAAAATAAATTTGGGATAGATATTTTGTATCAAAAGATAAAGAAGTATCCTTCTACAATTTACTAAGAGGCTCTATCAGGAATGTCTTAACAGGAATTAGTGAAATGACTAGATATCCCTTCTCCCCTTGACATAGTGATATAATGCATTACTTTATTACACATACAAATATGATAAATGGTTACATTTTCAGAATAAAGGCTACATGTTATGGTATATTATTATTTTAATATACTGCTAGATTCAGTATGTTATTATTTTATTTAATGATTCTTTTGTTATGGTACCTCTGTCAAGTTTTCTTAAACTGCAGTGATAAATTAATCTCTTTGCAGGGAAAAAATATCCCATGGAACCCAAATTACAAACTTTGTTAAATATATTGAAATATTAACCTAGATATAAACTCGTGCTTAAATATAGATATATATTAAATATAAACAAAACTACCAAACAAAATTCAACTTAGTAACATTTATTTAATGTGATGGAATGATGCACTGATAAAACTATTATCACTAATAGGGTTCAAAAGTACAAAGAAAGAGCCCTGAATCTAATTCTATATTTAATATGTTTCTGCATTTAGGCTTCAACACTATCAATACAGAGAATGCTTTATGTATAAATCAATCATACAAACTGTAATAAATATTGAGCAATCAAATACCAATATTAATGAAGTGTTATTTGATCACTCTGTAAAGAAAGCTGTCTTTATTCACTTGAAGATTAGAATTGCACCAATTGTCAAAATTTGCCTGTATAAACATCTAATCCAATTGTTACTAGAGCTGAGAAGAAAAAGTATTTTCATTGCAATAACTATTACATTTAATTGTTTACAAATTGTTATAAGATAGTACACAACAAAAAGACCCAGGCAGCCTATCTCCTCCAAAATATGATCAAGTTACTGCTACACTGTAATTTCCATTAAAGTGCTACTTCAGCTTGGATAGAAGTGATGAGTTAACTTCTGAAGTACTCTAAATTAGGAATCCACACTTCACAGGGGGTTAGTTAGCATGTGAAGTGCCCAAATCAGAGGTTAGCTCCCAATTAGTAAGTGTTTTGAATATCAACATCTGAATTTAGACATGTGTTTGTTAATTAGCATAAAAGATGTTGGAAATAATTTTATATTGCTGAACTGGAATTCTTCAAGATATACGGATTAACTAGAAACACTGTACAAGTGTCTTGATTCTTACCTGTTTGCGGTTTAAGAATCTGACAAGCCCTGCAATTTGTCTTCAGAGAAGTTTCTGAGTCTAAGTTTCCTTTTGATCCTGTGTCCCACCCCATCTTCGAGGATTCTGTCTGCTAATCCTAGTCAGATCTTTCTGGTATCTGCTGAGGGTTGAAGTTTTATTACAAGGTAGTAGAGTCTAAAAGAGCTAAACCCATAAAACAAGCTATATGACTTTTTGTGACTGCTTGCTAATACATGTTTGTATGGGTAGCAAATTCTGTCTAAGGCTTGTTTTATTATTTTATTATATATAACTCACTGGGAATTCCCTGGCGGTCCAGTGGTTAGGACTCAGCACTTTCACTACCAAGGGCCTGGATTCAATCCCTAGTTGGGGAATTGAGATCCCACAAGCCGCACAGAGTGGCCAAAAAGAAAGAAAAAAAAGAAAAAAGAAGAAAAATAACGTAACTCACTGATAGTAAAATTTCTAAGGAAAACCACCTATTGCCCTCACCTATCTATATAAAGGCCTCCTATTCATCTAAAAGAACCTATGAGTGTAAATGGCCAAATGGCTTAGGTCAGTTAAC
Source organism: Grampus griseus (assembly GCF_964374135.1). Lineage (NCBI taxonomy): Eukaryota > Metazoa > Chordata > Mammalia > Artiodactyla > Delphinidae > Grampus > Grampus griseus. The sequence goes on from NC_139012.1 coordinate 62,347,989, forward strand.
AACAGGTACTGACTACTATCTATGATACAAGTACCTTTGAGTTAGTCATCACTCATTCTCCTCTCTGTTTAAGTTACAGAAAAAGGCTTCTTCTTAGGGCCTCTCCTCCCTTACATTCTTCCCAAGTGAGCTCATCTACTCTTAAGTCTTCGATTACTGTTTGAAGACCACTCCCAAATATCTATCTTTATTCAGCTCTCTTGCCTGGGCTTCAAATCTGTAAGTATAATATTCATTCATTTGATAAAAATTTACTAAATTCAACCAAAATGCTCCAGGGCAATATGCCTGCAACTAGGAGGCAAGTATAGCAATTACAGTCTAGTACAGTGGTGAGCAAACTGCAGCCTATGGGCCAATTCTGGCAAGCTGTCTATTTTTGCAGGACCCCACAGGAATAGTTCGTATATTTTTAAGTGGTTACATTATAAATGATATTGTGTCTACATTAACTTAATTTTTGTCTCTTGGCCCACAAAGCCTACAATATTTACTATCTCTCCTTTTAAGAAAAAGTTTGCCAGCAGCTGTTCTAGGGAAAAAGATGGTAGTAATAAGCAGTAACACGAGTCTGTTAAATGTTAAGATAGGAAAGTAAATAATAAAGTTCTATACCAGAAGGAGACATGATCAGAGGGTCAGGAAAAGGCTCGCTGAAGAATTAAAATATGTGTGCATGTGTATATGTTTAGGATTAGAGGACAGATAATTTTAAGGCCTCAAACTCAGCTGCTTAAATATCACACCTGCTCCCCCATCTTCCCCTCCCAAAAAAACACCCCCTACGATTCCATGAATATTCCCAATATTAGGAAACAGTGCAATCATCCAAACCGTTGCACGAACCCCCATCCTGGGAGATCATCCATGTCTACTCACTCTCTCATTCTCTGACATCCAATGGAGTCACCAAAATAGGATTCAAACCTTCTAGCTTTATTGCCACTATCCTAGACTAAGCCACCATCATGTCACATGTCACCCGGATCACTACTAGTCTCCTAGTCTCCTTCTACGCACTGAATCAGTTTTCCACAATGCAGCCAGATCATTCTTTTTTTTAATGCAAACCTGTGTTGCCATTCTCTTGAATAAAACCTCTCGATGGGACTTCCCTGGCGGTCTAGCGGTTAAGACTCTGTGCTTCCAATGCAGGGAGTGCAGGTTCAATCCCTGGTAGGGGAAATAAGATCCCACATGCCACACGGCCGAAAAAAAAGTTACCAAGACAGCCAAACCAAAACCCCATGGATAAAATCTACAAGATTGGGTGACAAGGTAACCCCACGAATTCTCAAATACAAGAAGGATCTGGTTAAATCACCAACTATAGGACTCACATGGGCTCAGCATATCTGCAGAAGGAAACACAAGAGCAGAAGTTACTGGGTAACTGAAGGACTTGAGGGGAGGAGAACCCCAAATCATGAATCGTTAGAGTTTAGAAAGGCAATTTGAGAATAGCTGCAAATGGAAGGGATCTTCTGCACATGCTAACGTTGTAAAATATGACGAGAGTAGACTCAAAAACAAGGGGCTGAAGTCCCCCTACCTGGAAAAAGCCCTATAACTGAAAATAAATTTCCGGGAAAAGAATTCCAAGTGATCTGGGCTTCCCTGGTGGTGCAGGGGTAAAGAATCTGCCTGCCAATGCAGGGCACATGGGTTCGAGCCCTGGTCCTGGAAGATCCCACATGCCGCGGAGCAAGTAAGCCCGTGCACCACAACTACTGAGCCTGCGCTGTAGCACCCACGAGCCACAACTACTGAAGCCTGCGCACCTAGAGCCCGTGCTCCGCAACAAGAGAAGCCGCCGCAAAGAAAAGCCCGCTCACCGCAACAAAGAGTAGCCCCCGCTCTCAGCAACTAGAGAAAACCCGCGTGCAGCAGCGAAGACCCAATGCAGCCAAAAATTAAATAAATGAATAAATAAATTTATAAACAAACAAACAAAGAATTCCAAGTGATCAAGACATGCTCAATTGGGGCAAAGTAAAGAGAGGATCCAGATCAAAGTGGGTTAGTGAAACAAGAGCCAGATCTCAGAAAATAGGAAGATATATAAATAAATATATATATATATATTTTATTTAATCACTTAAAAAAAACAGAAGGGGGTCTAGAGTGGTAAAGCTAGAAAAGCTATTCTGACCCCCCACTCACTCCGAAGAGTTCAGGAAAACCTATTATAAAGTATACAATATAAAAGGGTTGGGGTCAAATTCTATGCCATAAGACACAAGGAGCAGAATGATGCAATAAAAGACTACCAAAAAGCTGTACCAACAAAACATGTAAAAATTATATCCTAGAGAATGATAGAAGATGTGAAAGAACATTATAATCAGAATTAGAAACACTCAGTAATGAGGTACTAGAAATCAGGAAAGAATCTGAAATAAAAGAAAAAAATATTTCAGAAAGGAAACCTAACCAAGAACAATAACACAACAGGTAATGCTTAAGAGATATAGAATGTGCAAAGAACTAAAATTTTAATAAAAAAGAAATGAAGGTGAAAATTATTAGAATTAAAGTGACAATAAAGATAATAATTAAAGGGAAAAATATCCTGAAACTAAAAGACTTGAAATAAAATGCTGAAAAAGCACACAATGTACCTGGGAAATCAACCCAGAAAAACCAATACCATAATATATTAGAAAGACTAATGGATTTTAAAAAAAAGAAAAAGAAAAAAAGAAAGAAAAGAGAAGAGAAAAGACAAGACAGATGCCTCTGGATTTCAGATATGTATACACACACACATATGGCAGATCTGATAAGTGAGTCCAACAAGGTCACAGGATACAAGATAAAAATATAAAAATCTATTTGTATGTCTATATACTAGCAATGAACACATGGGCATCAAAATTAAAAATACAGAGAATATTCTAATTTCATTCTTTTATATGTAGCTGTCCAGTTTTCCCAGCACCACTTTTTTTTTTAAATATTTATTTATTTATTTTGGCTGTGCTGAGTCTTAGCTGCAGCACACAGCATCTTCGTTGTGGCGTGCAGAATCTTTAGTTGTGGCATGCGGACTTCTTAGTTGCGGCATGCAGACTCTTAGTTGCGGCATGCATGAGGGATCTAGTTCCTGACCAGGGATCAAAACCGGGCCCTCTGCATTGGGAGAGCGGAGACTTACCCACAGGACCACCAGGGAAGTCCTAGCATCACTTATTGAAGAGACTGTCTTTACTCCATTGTATATTTTTGCCTCCTTTGTCATAGATTAATTGACCATAGGTGTGTGGGTTCATTTCTGGGCTTTCTATCCTGTTCATTGATCTATATTTCTATTTTTGTGCCAGTACCATACCATTTTGATTACTTTAGCTTTGTAGTATAGTCTGAAGGCAGAGAGTCTGATTCCTCCAGCAATATACTAGCAATGAACACATGGGCATCAAAATTAAAAATACAAACAATATCATTAATAATCTCTCAAAAAAATAAATACTTAGGTACGAACCTAACAATACATGTACAAGATATAGATGTTGAAAATGATACAACACTGATGAAGGAATTCAAGAATCTAAAAAAAAATAGAGAGACACACTGTGTTCATGGACTGGTAGACTCAATTTGATGTCAATTCTCCTCACAATGATATATAGACTTAGCATAACTGCTTTCAAATCCCAGTAATACTGAAGTTTATACAGAAAGCCAAAGTAATTAGAATAGCTAAAATAATTTTGAGGAAAAAAAAAGTGGGAGGAATCAGTCTATCTAACTTCAAGATTTATTATATAGCTATAGTAATAAACACTTGTGTGATATTGGTGAAGACATACATACACTGATCAATGGAATAGAATAGAGAACACAAAACAGACCTACATAAGTATGCTCAGCTGACTTTTGACAAAGGTATGAAAGCAATTCAATGGAGGAAAGTTAGACTCTTCAACAAATGATGCTGTTCAGGTAGATATTGATAGACAAATATATGAACCTCAACTTAAGACTCATACCTTACACAGAAAATAAAACAAAATGAATCATGCTTAAAAGTAAAACTATAAACTAATTTTTTAGAAGAAAATTAAGAAAGAAACTTTAGGATCTAGAACTAGGCAAAGAGTTCTCAGACTTGACCCTAAAAGCATGATCCACAAAAGGAATAACTGGTAAACTGGACCTCATCAAAATGTTAACATTTTGCTCTGAGAAAGCTTCCCTGTGGCGAGGATGAAAACACAAGCTAGAGACAGAAAAAAAAATCTGCAAACCACATATATATGATAAAGGACTGGTATCTGGAATATACAGAGAACTCTTACTCAAAATTAGAATACACAATCAATTAAATTAGAAAACAGGCCAAAGAAATGAAGAGACATTTCATCAGAGGATATACAGATGGCAAATAAGTATATGAAAAGATGTTCAATGTTATTAGCCATTAGGGAAATGCAAATTAAAACCAAAATGAGTTATTACTACACACCTATCAGAACAGCTAAATTAAATAACTGAGACAACACAAATGCTGGGAAAGATGTGGAGAAACTCCTACATTGCTGGTGGGAATGTAAAACGATACCTGGAAAATCATTTTTTTTTTTTGCGGTACGCGGGTCTCTCACACCTGTGGCCTCTCCCGTTGCGGAGCACAGGCTCCAGACGCGCAGGCTCAGCGGCCATGGCTCACGGGCCCAGCTGCTCCGCGGCATGTGGGATCCTCCCAGACTGGGGCACGAACCCGTGTCCCCTGCATCGGCAGGCGGACTCCCAACCACTGCACCACCAGGGAAGCCCCCGGAAAATCATTTCTTAAAAAACTAAACATGCAAAAAAAAGAAAAAAAAAAAACTAAACATGCAAATACATTGGACTTAGCAACTACTGAACATTTATTCCAGAGAAATGAAAACTTAGGTTCACAAGAAACCTGTACACAAGTGTTTATAGAAGCTTTATTCATAATAACCCAAACCTGGAACCCAGACATTCTTCGCAGTTTAAAGAAACTGTGGTACATCCATACCACGGAATGCTATCCAACAATAAAAAGGAATAAACTATTGATACAAGCGACAGCTTGGATGAATCTCCAGGGAATTATGCTAAGAGAAAACAAACCAATGCCAAAAGGTTATATACTATATGATTACATTTATATAACATTCTTCGAGTAACAAAATTATAGAAATGAAGAAGAGATTAGTGGTCGCCAGGGGCTGAGGAGGGGGCAGGATGGGAGGAAGTGAGCATGGCTACAAAATGGCAACATGAGAGATCCCTGTGGTGATGGAAATGTTTTATATCTTGACTGTGTAAATATCAATATTTTACTATAAAGCTGCAAGACGTTACCATTGGGGGAACTGAGTAAAGGGTCTCTCTGTATTGTGTTCTACAATTGCAGGTGATTCTACAATTATCTCAAAATAAAGGTCAATTTTTAGAAACTTTTAAAGGGAACTCCCTGGTGGTCCAGTGGTTTAGGACTCAGTGCTTTCACTGCCGAGGGCACGGTTCAATCCCTGGTCCCACAAGCTGCACAGCACAGCCACAAAAATAAATAAATAAACAAGCAAACCTTTTTTTAAAAAAAACCTTTCTAAAAAAAGGGTATATTTTACATCAGATGCTGAGGAGGGGAAGAAGAGGTCACTACCAATTTCCAAAATGCACAAAATAGGGAAGCAGTAGATAATAACTAAAAGAGAAGGGACTAAATAAAGCTAACTAACCACCATAACAAAAATATAAACCTTCTAAAATATCAAAAAACATACTGAAAGGGCTTCCCTGGTGGCGGAGAGGTTTAGAATCCGCCTGCCAATGCAGGGGACACGGGTTCAAGCCCTAGCCTGGGAAGATCCCACATGTGGTAGAGCAACTAAGCCCATGTGCCACAACTACTGAGCCTGTGCTCTAGAGCCCACGAGCCACAACTACTGAGCCCACGTGCCACAAGTACTGAAGCCCACGCGCCTAGAGCCCACGCGCCTAGAGCGCATGCTCCACAACAAGAGAAGCCACCGCAATGAGAAGGCCATGTGCCACAACGAAGAGTAGCCTCCGCTTGCCACAACTAGAGAAAGCCCGCGTGGGGCAACAAAGACCCAATGCAGCCAAAAATAAATTAAGGGAAAAAAAAAAAGACTCAAAGCCTTCTCAAAAAAAAAAAAAAAAAAAAAACTGAAAGAAATACATAAAATAGATTGCATAGAACTATTTTACACATAAATATATGGGAATAGGGAGGAAATAAGGTAGAGAGCTCAAGGAAACTAGGCTACATTTGACTTTAGAACTGTACGAAAATGAATTATATATGTGTATGACAAAATTAAACTTTAAGAAAAAGCAATCCATAAAAATTTTTAAAAATTTATGAACCTAAATGTGCATCCAGTTGGTAGCATAGTCATACTATCCTATGTAACTTTTCAACACAGTAATCTGTATATCCCCAGTCAACCCTAAAGACAAGAGAAGCCTGCATTTGTATAATTGACACTTTATTAAAATTTTGCCCTTTTCAAAACACAGGTCCTGGGTTTCCCTGGTGGCGCAGTGGTTGAGAGTCCGCCTGCCGATGCAGGGGAAGTGGGTTCATGCCCCGGTCCAGGAAGATCCCACATGCCACGGAGCGGCTGGGCCCGTGAGCCATGGCCGCTGAGCCTGCGCGTCCGGAGCCTGTGCTCCGCAACGGGAGAGGCCACAACAGTGAGAGGCCCGCGTACCGCAAAAAAAAACACAACAAAAAACACAGGCCCTATAGAACATATTGTTTACATATAATTTCATGTGGTTTTAGAGCCATCAGAAAGCCTCTATCAACTCCAGGTTAAGACTCTCTATAACAAAAATAAATAAATAATTTCACAAAAGGACAGGAAGGAACTTTTTGGGGTGATGGAAGTATTCTACAACTGGATTTTGGTGATGGTTGCACAACTGAAAAATTTACTAAAATTCAAACTTTTTTTTTTTTTTTAAACATCTTTATTGGAGCATAATTGCTTTACAATGGTATGTTAGTTTCAGCTTCACAACAAAATGAATCAGTTATATATATACATATGTTCCCATATCTCTTCCCGCTTGTGTCACCCTCCCTCCCACCCTCCCTATCCCACCCCTCCAGGCGGTCACAAAGCACCGAGCTGATCTCCCTGTGCTATGCGGCTGCTTCCCACTAGCTATCTACCTTACGTTTGGTAGTGTATACATGTCCATGCCTCTTTATTGCTTTGTCACCGTTTACCCTTCCCCCTCCCCATAGCCTCAAGTCCATTCTCTAGTAAGTCTGTGTCTTTATTCCTGTTTCACCCCTAGGTTTTTCATGACATTTTTTTTTTCTTAAATTCCATATATATGTGTTAGCATACGGGTCTCTTGTAGACAGCAAATATATGGGTCTTGTTTTTGTATCCATTCAGCCAATCTGTGTCTTTTGGTGGGAGCATTTAGTCCATTTACATTTAAGGTAATTATCGATATGTGTGTTCCCATTCCCATTTTCTTAATTGTTTTGGGTTTGTTATTGTAGGTCTTTTCCTTTTGTGTTTCTTGCCTAGAGAAGTTCCTTTAGCAGTTGTTGTAGAGCTGGTTTGGTGGTGCTGAACTCTCTCAGCTTTTGCTTGTCTCTAAAGGTTTTAATTTCTCCATCAAATCTGAATGAGATCCTTGCTGGGTAGAGTAATCTTGGTTGCAGGTTTTTCTCCTTCAACACTTTCAATATGTCCTGCCACTCCCTTCTGGCTTGCAGAGTTTCTGCTGAAAGATCAGCTGTTAACCTTATGGGGATTCCCTTGTGTGTTATTTGTTGTTTTTCCCTTGCTGCTTTTAATATGTTTTCTTTGTATTTAATTTTTGACAGTTTGATTAATATGTGTCTTGGCGTATTTCTCCTTGGATTTATCCTGTATGGGACTCTCTGTGCTTCCTGGACTTGATTAACTATTTCCTTTCCCATATTAGGGAAGTTTTCAACTATAATCTCTTCAAATATTTTCTCAGTCCCTTTCTTTTTCTCTTCTTCTTCTGGAACCCCTATAATTCGAATGTTGGTACGTTTAATGTTGTCCCAGAGGTCTCTGAGACTGTCCTCAGTTCTTTTCATTCTTTTTTCTTTATTCTGCTCTGCAGTAGTTATTTCCACTATTTTATCTTCCAGATCACTTATCCGTTCTTCTCCCTCAGTTATTCTGCTATTGATCCCATCTAGAGTACTTTTAATTTCATTTATTGTGTTGTTCATCGTTGCTTGTTTCATCTTTAGTTCTTCTAGGTCCTTGTTAACTGATTCTTGCATTTTGTCCATTCTATTGTCCATTCTATCTCCAAGATTTATACTAACAATGAGCAAATTATACTATATATAAACTATACCTAAATAACCCTGTTTTTAAAATTCTCTACAATACAGATATTTATATACTTGTTCCTTGGGCTACCCAGTCTGTTTTTCTAAATACACTAATTGAAGCAAATGTAAAAATTTTACTTGCGGAGAAGGAGGTAGAAGGCTATATAAGGATATAAAATTGGCCTGTCAAGTGGTGATACTGTTAGAAAACAATAGCTCTGGGACAATAAAAACTAAATTTGCCACCAACTGGTTCATTCATGTTTCAAGGTATTTATGCCAAAGCTGACTTCTGAAAAGCAATGGAAGCCCCAGGGCAGTGAAATGATAGTCTTCAATGTGCTGAAGGAACATTAACTTTAAACTCAGAATTCTTATAAAGAAGGAGTTGTAGAATTTAAATACCACCACTTTACAACAGTTAACAAATTAATGGATCTAGGCAATGTTCATCAATGGTTGCTAATACCACAAAAAGAAAGAACCCAACATTATGTACCACCTAATAAAAATTATATGTTACCCATGAAAGTGAAAAGCCAACCCATGGAATGAGAAAAGATTTGCAAATCATATATCTGATAAGGGACTTGTATCTAGACGACATAAATGGACCCTTACCATTCAATAATAAGACAATACAATTTTAAAATGAGCAAAGGATCTGAATAGACAGTTCTCCAAAGAAGATAAACAAATGGTCAATAAGCACATGAAAAGATGTTCAACATAATTAGCAATCAGAGAAACAGAAATCAAAATCACGAGACACACATTAAAATGGATAAAATAAAGAAGACAGCTAAGTACTGGTGAGAATGTGAAGAAACTGGAAACTCTCATACACTGCTGGTGGGATTGCAAAATGGTGTAGCCACTGAAAAACAGTCTGGGTGTTCCTCAAAAGGTTAAAAACATTGAGTCATGACATGATTTAGCAACTCTACTCCTAGTATATACCCAAGAGACATGAAAACATGCCTGTACAAAAACTTGTACATGAATGCTCATAGCAACTCTATCCACAATAGCCAAAAAGTGGAAATAAATGTCCATCAACTAATGAATACATACATATAATGTGGTATATCCATACAATGGAAACTCATTCGGCAATACAAAGGAATGAAGTACTAACGTATACTAATAACATGCAAGAACCTTGAAAACATTATGCTAAATGAAAGAAGTCAGTCACAAAAGGCTACATATTATATGATTCCATTTATATAAATGTCCTGAATAGACAAATCTATAGAGATAGAAAGTAGATTAAGGAATTCCCTGGTGGTCCAGTGGTTAGGGGGCTCCACGCTTCCACTGCAGGGGGCACAGGTATTGATCCCTGATTCCACATGCCTAGCTGCACGGAAAGGAAGGGAGTGAGGAAGGAAGGGAGGAAGATTAGTTGGGGGGGGAGGAGGGAATGGGGAATGAATCCTAAAGGACGCAACATTCCTTTTTGTGGTAATGAAAATATTCTAAAATTGGATATGGTGATGGTTGCACAACTCATATTTAGTATGAATATGCTAAAAATAAGCATACTGAGCAGATATGAAAATGTATGTGAATTATATCTCAAAATGTTTGTTTTTTTTTTTTTATAGTATATAATACCACATACAAATCAGACTTGGGGAAGGGAGGGAGCGAGGAAGAAAGGAAGGAAGGAAGGAAGGGAGGGAAGGAGGGAGGGAGGGAGGAAGGAAGGAAAGAAAAAGAAAGAAAGAAAGAAAGAAAGAAGGAAGGAAGGGTACAAAGCCTTTAAATTTAACAACCAATGTACCGGAAATAAAAAGAACAGGACATACTAAACATCAAGAGGTTGCAATCAGCAAAATTCAGGATAAACAACCCCATTTCTCTAACAACAACAAGCAACAAGGCAAAAGGGGAAGGGCGAGTGGCTTGGGAAATGGAGTAGGAACCTATAGATTGACAGAGATTTAAAAGACATATCAACCAATCACAATACACAATACATGGACCTTTGGATACTGATCCAAACAAACTATAATGTGATTTATACATACATTAGCACGTGTTCATGTGTGTTATATATAAAAGACAGCTGGGGAAATCTGAACACTGGATATTTAATACTAAGTTACTACTATTAATTATGTTTAGCTGTAATTTTAAAAATTACTAACTTTTAAAGATATGTTATAAAGTATATACAGATTAGAGTAGAAAATAAATTCACCAATAGAAGATATCCCTCAAATAAACCCAAACATACATGGACACTCGATATGATAGAGATGGCATTGCAGACAACTGGGAAAAAGACAGGCCATTCAATAAATGGTCCTGAGCCAAATAATTATCCATGTGGGGGAAAAAAAGAAACTAGATACCTACTATACCACCATACAGAAAAGTCAACTCCAGATGGTTTGAAAATTTATAAAAGCAACAGTGAGTTTTTAAAGAAAAATATCTTTACGATCCCTAAGTGGAGAAAGATTTCTTAAAAGCAGAATACAAAAATGCTAAAACCAGAAGAATAACTTCATTAAAATTTAGAATTTCTGTTCTTTGAAAGATGCCACACAGAAAGTGAAAAAAGAAACCAAACCAGAAGAATACTTGAAGCATGAACAATAATTAATAAATATCCAGAATATACAAAGTACTCATACATCACTGGGAAGACAGGAGAAAGACAAGAAAAGGCATTTCAAAGAAGATAAAACAATAATGCCAACATGAAAAGGTGGTCAACCTCATTACTCAGGAAGATACAAATTAAGACCACAGTGAGACACCATTTTGCACTCAAGATCGCCAAAACATTAGTAGGTATAACATCACCGAGTGTTCATGAAGATGTAGAGCAACTGGTGAGATGTCAGTTGGTACAACCATTTTGGGGAGAAAATTTGGCAAAATATAGTAAAGATGAAAAATACCCAAGTACACAACAATTCTACTCCAAGGTATATAAATCCTACAGAAATTCTTACATATACCCATCATGAGATATATATAAGTGGTTTCTGGCATCATTGGTTTGTAATGGCAAAAAATTTTGAAAACAACTCAAATGTTCATTAAAAAGAAAACAAATGGAATTGTGAGACAATAATTACTCAGCAATGAGGATGAATGAACTACAGCTACACAAATGAATCCAGAAATGTTAAAAAAAATTTTTTATCTTTTCCTGTTACAAATACAGTATGAATATTTCATATAAAAAAACAAGCAAGCAAAATTAAATGCTATGTTATTTCAGGATACAGACATATATGGTAAATCTGGAAAAGCAAAGTAATGATTTACACATATTTATGACAGTGGCTTACTTTTTTTTTTTCTTTTATATGTGGAATTAAATCACACATGCTCTGGCTCTGGAGTCACACATGCAATTTCACTACAACACAGAGGCCCAACCCCCAGGGTACAAGTCCCCCAGCCCTGCCATGGCCAGTACAGCGACAGGAGAATTGAACAAGAATGTCACTACTTAGGCGTGGATTACTTCTGGTAGGAAGCTAGGGATGGGAATCAGAGAAATAGCTTTTGTTCTAGTTCTTAAATTGAGTACTGGATTCATGGATATCTCTTTTATTATTGCTTCAAAACTTATATCTACATTATCTATTTTTGTATATCAAATGTTACAAAATTTTTTTAATGTTTAAAGGAAAGAAAATAGCACTACTGATATACAACCATGCGTTTGAGTTGTCAATAGTTGTGATCCATTGACATTTTGCCTCCCATCTCACTTGTGACCAGTAGCATCAACACACCAAACTGGAGTCATGCAGAGTGTAAACTAATACTAGTAATTCCCCATCAGATTTCAGTCCTAAGAATGTGATCCAGAAAACACTGACAATCTCAGTATCACTCCAGTCTAATTCAAACTCTCATTCACCTTCTCATGCTACACTTTGCTCTGGGTTAGTACTTCTCAAATTTTTAGCCTGCATCAGAATAAACTGGCTTTGTTAAAACACACACTGCTGGGCTCCATTCCCAGATTTCTCAGCAACAGGTCTGGGGTAAGGGTTCAGAATTTGTTTCAAACAAGATCCCAGATGAGGACTTCCCTGGTGGTGCAGTGGTTAAGAATCCACCTGCCAATGCAGGGGATTCGGGCTCGAGCCCTGGTCTGGGAAGATCCCACATGCTGTGGAGCAACTAAGCTCGTGCACCACAACTACTGAGCCCGTGTGCCACAACTACTGAAGCCCACGTGACTAGAGCCCGTGTTTCGCAACAAGAGAAGCCACCACAATGAGAAGCCCGCGTACCGCAACGAAGAGTAGTCCCCGCTCGCCTCAACTAGAGAAAGCCCGCGCATAGCAATGAAGACCCAACGCAGCCAAAAATCAATCAATCAATCAATAAATAAAAATGATCCCAGACGATGCTGATGTTGATGCTGCTGGTCCAAGGAACCACACTCTTAATCACTGCTCTAGGTTTTATTTTCTTCCATAAAATATCCAACAAAATTATCATTAAATTAGAAAGTACCCAAAATTATACTGAACAATTTTCCTCTAAGGTTTAATGTAAATTATTCAACACACACTGAATACATATTGTACAAATTACATGAGTGCACTATCCTACAATGGCACAATACAGTGGTTAGAAACGTTTGCTCTGGAGTCAACGGTCTAGGGTTAAATTCTGGCTCTCCCACACGCAAAGCTGATGACACTCTGGGAATGTTACTGGTCTCTCTACCTCAGCTTCTTTCTCTATGAAATAGTAACAGTGCCTCATAGGATTATTGCAACAAATGAGTCAAATTCATGTTAAATGTTTATAATGGGAACAGTGCGTGGCATAGAAAGCCTCAAAGAATATTAGCTATCTTCATCATCATTAATGATGCTTCCATATTCCTCATGTGTCAGCATCAATGTTGCATCTATCTCCATACCACTTCAAGACCACTGCTTCTACCCAGCTGTGGAAAAGGTTTATACCATTTAACCATATCACCTTGTGCCCATTCTCATTTCTGTCACCAGTGCCCTTATAATCACTAACGACTAGCAGCTGGCTTAGTTTTCCTCTCCAAACCAAGTTCTGACCACATCCCTGGTGTCTTCAGCAACACTTCAAACAGCCCAGTTCAACAGGCTGGCCAGGTACAGGTTCTTCTTTTTTTCTAAGTTTCCAGCAATCCTTTCATCAAGAACCAGCCAGAGATCTGCCAGGCCAATCAGGATAAATTCTGGATGTTTTACATTTCATTCAAAAACTCTGGAACGGTCAACATTTTAATATGAAATGGGTAGACTTTCCCTTAAACACTATGTACAATGTTCTCTAATTTGAAGAATCTCTGACCCTAGTGGCAAAACTCTCCCTACATCCAATTAAGGCATTAAACAATTCACCATTAATTAGCCATTTGACAGACTGATCTAGATCCACAAAGATTACTTTAGTCTCTTAGCTCCTTGACTTTCTCCCAATTTATTAACCCCTTCCTGTTTTTGCTTCATTCTCACATAGTCCTCATACTTCAACACCTTTGCCCCTTGTATTTCAACCTTGTTGCCCTGGCAAAAAGCTAACCTTGGGTCACTTCAAGTCTCACTGCAAAAGCTGGGCTGCTAAATGTTGCAAGAGAAAACAAAAACAAACCTCAACCTCCAATATGGGTATTATCAACTATAGGTCTCCAATCTCTAGTAAACTCTCAATGCTTGCTGTTTGGAAATCTTTCCAGCCTTCCCTAGGTAGGTTTTCTACAAAAAGCTACTGCTCTCAAGCCCCCTTTTCCATACCCTCCTTCCTCTCTGCAGAAAACCAGGCCTTCTGTTTATTTATTTTTATTGGAGTATAACTGCTTTACAATGTTGTGTTAGTTTCTGCTGTACAATTAAGTGAATCAGCTATATGTACACACATACCCCCCTCCCTCCCACCCACCCCCCAATCCCACCCATCTAGGTCATCACAGAGCACCAAGCTGAGCTCCCGATACTATACAGCAGGTTCTAACTAGCTATTTTACACTTGGCAGTGTATATATGTCAATCCTAATCTCCCAATTCGTTCCCTCCCCCACCACCCCTGGCATCCACATGTCTGTTTTCTATGTCTGCGTCTCTATTCCTGCCCTAGAAATAGGTTCATCTTTACCATTTTTCTAGATTCCACATATATATGCGTTAATATACGATATTTGTTTTTCTCTTTCTGACTTACTTCACTCTGTATAACAGACTCTAGGTCTATCCACAGCTCTACAAATGACCCATTTTTGTTCCTTTTTATGGCTGAGTGATATTCCCCAATTTCGTTCCTTTTTATGGCTGAGTGATATTCCACTGTATATATGTACCACATCTTTATCCATTCACCTGTTGTTGGACATTTAGGTTGTTTCCATGTCCTGGCTATTGTAAATAGTGCTGCAAATGAACACTGGGGTACATGTGCCATTTTGAACTATAGTTTTCTCAGGGTATATGCCCAGTGGTGGGATTGCTGGGTCATACACAGTAGTTCTATTAGTTTGTTAAGGAACCTCCATACTGTTCTCTATAGTGGCTGTATCAGTTTACATTCCCACCAACAGTGTAAGAGGGTTCCCTTTTCTCCACACCTTCTCCAGAATTTATTGTTTGTAGATTTTATGATGATGGCCATTCTGACCGGTGTGAGGTGATACCTCACTGTAGTTTTCATTTGCATTTCTCCGATAATTAGTGATGTTGAGCAGCTTTTCATGTGCCTCTTGGCCATCTGTATGTCCTCTTTGGATAAATGTCCATTTAGGTCTTCTGCCTATTTTTTGATTGGATTGTTTGTTTTTTTAATATTGAGCTGTATGAGCTGCTTATATATTTTGGATATTAATCCTTTGTCCATTGATTCGTTTGCAAATATTTTCTCCCATTCTGACAGTTGTCTTTTGGCTTTGTTTATAGTTTCCTTTGCTGTGCAAAAGCTTTTAAGTTTCATTAGGTCCCAGTTGTTTACTTATTATTTTATTTATTTCCATTACTCTAGGAGGTTGGTCAAAAAAGATCTTGCTGTGATTTATGTGGAAGTGCGTTCTTCCTGTTTTCCTCTAAGAGTTTTATAGTGTCTGGTCTTACATTTAGGTCTTTAATCCATTTTGAGTTTATTTTCATGTATGGTGTTAGGGACTGTTCTAATTTCATTCTTTTACGTGTAGCTGTCCAGTTTTCCCAGCACCACTTATTGAACAGACTGTCTTTTCTCCATTGTATATCCTTGCCTCCTAGTTGACCAAAGGTGTGTGGGTTTATCTCTGGGCTTTCCATCCTATTCTATTAATCCATATTTCTGTTTTTGTCAGGCCTTCTATTTATTAAGAAAAAAGAAACCATTAGATAGTAGCAATTCCCTCAACTTCATTTCATGCACTGCACCTCCACATTTCCTCCTCAATCCCATCCCCAATAAACTGCATCTTCAAACATCCTTCTTTCCTTTCATTCTAACACAGTGACAGGGTCTATCTTTCTTTTTTTTTTTTGCGGTACACGGGGCCTCTCACTGTTGTGGCCTCTCTCGTTGCGGAGTACAGGCTCCGGACGCGCAGGCTCAGTGGCCATGGCTCACGAGCCCAGGCGCTCCGCGGCACGTGGGATCTTCCCGGACCGGGGCGCGAACCCGTGTCCCCTGCATCAGCAGGCGGACTCTCAACCACTGCGCCACCAGGGAAGCCCCTGTTTGTAGATTTTTTGATGACGGCCATTCTGACCACTGTGAGGTGATACCTCATTGTAGTTTTGATTTGCATTTCTCTAATGATTAGTGATGTTGAGCATCCTTTCATGTGTTTGTTGGCAGTCTGTATATCTTCTTTGGAGAAATGTCTATTTAGGTCTTCTGCCCATTTTCGGATTGGGTTGTTTGTTTTTTTGATATTGAGCTGCATGAGCTGCTTGTAAATTTTGGAGATTAATCCTTTGTCAGTTGCTTTGTTTGAAAATATTTTCTCCCATTCTGAGTGTTGTCTTTCTGTCTTGTTTATGGCTTCCTTTGCTGTGCAAAAGCTTTTAATTTTCATTAGGTCCCATTTGTTTATTTTTGTTTTTATTTCCATTTCTCTAGGAGGTGGGTCAAAAAGGATCTTGCTGTGATTTATGTCATAGAGTATTCTATGTTTTCCTCTAAGAGTTTTATAGTGTCTATCTTTACATTTAGGTCTTTAATCCATTTTGAGTTTATTTTTGTGTATGGTGTTAGGGAGTGTTCTAATTTCATTCTTTTACATGTAGCTGTGCACCACTTATTGAAGAGGCTGTCTTTTCTCCATTGTATATTCTTGCCTCCTTTATCAAAGTATAAGGTGACCATATATGCGTGGGTTTATCTCTGGACTTTCTATCTTGTTCCACTGATCTACATTTCTGTTTTTGTGCCAGTACTCAGTTAGCATTTTAAAAAACTGAGCAAATTTTTCACTTTACAGATAACTTTGCAATGGGATTCCTTTAAAACGTAAGTTCTCCTGATTAACACAAGAGGGCTGGAAAGATAGGACTAGACAATAGGTCTTTATGTTTCAAAGAGTTTTATATTTTAGAGCAATACCAGGAAATAATTTAATGCAAGAATGCTACCCAAAATAGAGAAAGGAGGATTGTTACACATTATGAATATATTCAATATCTTAACTGTGGTGATGGGTTCATGAGAATATACATGTCAAAGCTTATCAAACGTGTACTTTAAATATGTGCGGTTTATTGTATGTTAATTATACCTCAAAGAGCTGCTTTTAAAAAAATAAGCCTTAGTGAATATGACTCAAACTATTAAAAAACCATATTTCTATGTACCTTTTTAAGGTATTAAAGCTACAAGAGTGATGCAATGGAAAGAGTACCTGAATGGTTATGCCACTAGTTATGTGATCTTGAGCACATTACTTAACCTCTCTGAACTCCAGATTCCTTATTTAAGAAATGAAGATACCATGATCTATCTCCCTGGGACAGTACAGTGAAAGTATTTGCAGTAAATGGTCCTTCATGATGTCTACGAAATACGATTTGTTATGTACTCTACAAAGTAGGTGTACATATATAAGCCATTCATTCAAACTTATGCTTTAGTAACTCATCAAATATCAATGTGAGTACTAAAAGCAAACCTATTTACCTTATATATAACCTAAATCAAAGTCCAAAATGTACATACCTCTATTATCATTTTTCATCTTTCTACTTTCAAGCTACTTGTATCTTTATATTTAAAATGCAGCTATTGGGACTTCCCTGGTGGCACAGTGGTTAAGAATCCACCTGCCAATGCAGGGGACATGAGGTCGAGCCCTGGTCCGGGAAGATCCCACACGCCACAGAGCAACTAAGCCCGCAAGCCACAATTACTGAGCCTGTGCTCTAGAGCCCACAAGCCACAACTACTGAAGCCCGCGCGCCTAGAGCCCTGCTCCACAACAAGAGAAGCCACCACAATGAGAAGCCTGTGCACGCAACAAATAGTAGCCCTCGCTCACTGCAACTAAAGAAAGCCCACACACAGCAACGAAGACTTAACACAGCCAAAAAATAAATAAAAATAAAATGCAGCTATTGTGGGCAGTATATAGTTGGGTCTTGCTTCTTAATCCAGTCTGACAATTTCTGCCTTTTAATTAGAGTACTTTAGTTCATTTATATTTAATGTAATTATTGATGGGGCTGAAATTAGGCATTTGTTGTCCTATTTTTGTTTTCTATTGTCTCATCTATTTTTTGTCTGTTTCTCTATTCCCACTTGCCTGCCTTCTTTTAGGTTAATCAATTTTTTTTAGTATTCTGTTTGATTGCTCTACTAGCCTTTTAGGTTTGCCTTTTTATTTTTTTATTAGTTTTCTCACTAGGGATTACAATTTGAATCTTTAACTTTAAACAATCTATATAGAATTAATGTTCTACTACTCAACTTAAACTAAATGGCCCAGCATTTGTGCATGTGTGTGTGCGTGCGTGCACGTGTGCACACCACACGTGCATGCATAATACAGCAGATTGCCAAGCATTTGGGCAGATCTTACAATCAAATTTTAGGACTCACTCTCTTTATAGCTCCTGATCTTCCAGGATTTCTGGCTGTTTTGTCAGCCTGGAACTCTGTACTCTTATACTTTGAGCCAATAAGGCTGTAGTATTCTGCACCAAGAAGTGGGACGATTATAGAGTGACCCTCTTACTAAAACCCACTAACTCACAAATTTCATCAGATGGTTATGTTTTAAGAATCGGCTCGCCTCCAGTTTCTGCCTGCTTTTGATCACTCTCCAGTACCTTTAAGTGAAAATTTTAATATATTTTGTCCAGGGGGCTTCCCTGGTGGCACAGTGGTTGAGAGTCCGCCTGCCGATGCAGGGGACGTGGGTTCGTACCCCAGTCTGGAAAGATCCCACATGCCGCGGAGCGGCTGGGCCCGTGAGCCATGGCCGCTGAGCCTGTGCATCCAGAGCCTGTGCTCCGCAATGGGAGAGGCCACAACAGTGAGAGAACTGTGTACCGCAAAAAAAAAAATATATATATATATATATATATATATATATTTTGTCCAGAGTTTATAGTTGTTCAATAACTCTAAGGTACTGCAGCATTACTGGAAGACAGAACGCCATGTTACTCTTATTACATGCAGTTTTCCATTCTGAATGCCTTCATTAAGCAAGGTAATTTGTGCTAGTATTAGGCATAATTTGCTTTTTTCTTTAGTAATAGCTTTATTCAGATATAATTCACATATCATAAAATTCACCTTTGAAATGTAAGTTCAGTGGGTTTCAATATATTTAGAGTTGTGCAACCATCAACATTTTCCTCCCACAAAAAAACCCACATACCCTTTATCATTCATTCCCCATACACCTACTCTATATCCCTTGGCAATCACAAATCTACTTTCTGTATCTATGAATCTGACTGCCTGGCCATTTCATATAAATGGAATCATAATATGTGGGCCTTCTGTTGGTTTGGCTTCTTTACTTAGCATAATGATTTTGAGATTCATCCATGTTGTAGCATATGTCAGTACTTGTTTTTGCTGCTGAATAATATTCCATTGAATGGCTATACCACATTTAGTAGAATTCACCAGTGAAGCCTTCTGGTCTTGGGCTTTTCTTTGTGGGAAGTTTTATGATTATGAATGGAATCTCTTTACTTGCTACAAAGTCTATTCCAATTTTCTATTTCCTCGAGTCAGTTTGGTAGTACGTGTCTTTCTAGATATTTTTCCATTTCATCTAGGTTATGTAATTTGCTGGCTTATAATTGTTCACAGTATTCTCTTAGTATCTGTTTTATTTCTGTAAGGTAATTTTTTCATCAGTCTAGCTAAAGGTTTGTGAATTTTGTTGATACTTTCAAAGAAACAACTTTTGGTTTCACTGATTTTCTCTATTGTTTTTCTCTTCTATTTCATTTCAGTTATACTTTTTTATTTATTATTTTTATTTATTCATTTATTATTTATGTTTGGCTGCGTTGGGTCTGCGTCTCTGTGCACGGGCTTTCTCTAGTTGCGGCGAGTGGGGGCTACTCTTCGCTGCTGTGTGTGGGCTTCTCATTGCAGTGGCTTGTTGCGGAGCACAGGCTCTAGGCGCACAGGCTCAGTAGTTGTGGCACACGGGTTTAGTTGCTCCGCGGCATGTATGGGATCTTCCCAAACCAGGGATCGAACCTGTGGTCCCCTGCATTGGCAGGCAGATTCTTAACCACTGTGCCACGAGGAAAGTCCCTATACTTTTTATTTTAAGTATTTACAGCTATAAATTTTCCTGAGTACTGTTTTAGCTTCATCCAGTAAATTTTGATATGTTGTGTTTTCATTTTCATTCATCTCAAAGTGTTTTCTAATTCCCTTGCGATTTATTTGACCCACTGGTTATTCAGAATGTGTTATTCAATTTCCACATTATTTGTGAACTTTCCAAGTTTCTTTGTTATTGATTTCTAATTGTATTCCACTGTGGTCAGAGAACATATTTAGTATGATTTTAATATATTTTTTTAATTTATTGAGACTTCTTTTATGGCCTAATGTAACATGATCTATCCTGTAGAATATTCCATGTGAACTTGAGAAGAATGTGTATTCTGCTGCTGTTGCATGAATGATATACAGATGTCTGTTATGTAGCCAAAACAATCCTGAAAGGAGGAACAAAGTTAGAAGATTTACATCAGCTGATTTCAAGACTTACTATAAAGTTCCAGTAATAGACAGTGAGGTAATGGCATAAGGATAGACACACAGATCAATAAAACTGAATGGAGTTCAGAAATAGATCCATACCTATACGATCAACTGATTTTCAACAAAAGTACCAAAGTTATTCAATGAGTGCTGGAAAAACATCAACCCCTATCTAAGAGTATATCAAATATTAATTCAAAATGAATTATAAACCTAAATGTAACAGGTGAAACTAACAAATTTCAGAAGGAAACACAGGAGAAAAATGTAAATTAAAACCATAACAAGACACCACTATACACTCACTAAAATGACAACAATTTAAAGGACTGCCAATACTGGTGAGGATGTGGAGCAACTGGAACTCATATACTGCTGATATGAATGTAAAATACTACAACCACTTTGGAAATGAGTTTCAAAGTTTCCTATAAATTTAAAGACATACTTACCATATAACCAAGCCATTTTACTCCCAGGTCTTTATCCAAAGAAAACACACACACACAGGCTTGTAAACAAATATCATAGCAGTTTTACTCATAAGTGTGCAAAACTGGAAAGAACCCAAATATCCAATAACAAGTGAATGGATAAACAAATTGTGATATATTCATACAATGGAATATGGGTCGGCAATTTAAAAGAATTAACTCCAAGTAAACAAACCAATATTTTTTTGTTTGTTTGTTAGTTCTGGGGTTTTTTTGTTTTTTTTAAATTAACCGCTTGATTTATTTTTATTTTTTAAAGATGCTTTTGGAATTGCCTTGTAGATATTAAAACCGATTCATGATGTGAAAATCCAGAGTACAGTATTTGGAAATGCCAGGAGGAAGTTGTGGGGAAGGAATTTTATGTCAAATAGACTGTGTATCAGTTTTATCCATAAAGGGACTATAAATCATTTGGAACTGTCAAAATGAGTGCCTCTTGTGGTTGTGAGACCCTCATTGATGGGAGAAACTTGATGATCATCTGGCAGAGACGTTAAGAGAAGAATTGGGGAGTGTTGTGTGAAATGAAGGAAAACCATCCTTTAGCATTTTGGAATATAAATATGTTGGGTTGGCCAAAAAGTTCGTTCAGGTTTTTCTGTAACAGTGGACAGGAAAAAACGAACGAACTTTTTGGCCAGCCCAATATCTCAGTATTAAGTCACACTTGAGAAGAAGTTTGATTTACAAAATGATATTAATGTTATATTAAACAAACAAAAAAGCCAGACACAAAGGAGTATGTATTGTGATTACATTATATGAAACTGTTGCAAAGGCAAACTAGTCTATAATGTCAGAAAGCACACTAGTATTTGCCTGCAGCTAGGGGAAAAGGACTGACTGCAAAGGGACATGGGGGGGGGCTTCCCTGGTGGCACAGTGGTTTAGGAATCCACCTGCCAATGCAGGAGACACGGGTTCAAGCCCTGGTCTGGGAAGATCCCACATGCCGCAGGGCAACTGAGCTCGTGCGCCACAACTACTGAAGCCCGCACGCCTACAGCCCATGCTCTGCAACAAGCTACCGCGATGAGAAGCCTGAGCACCAGAACGAAGGATGGCCCCTGCTCGACGCAACTAGAGAAAGCCGGCGTGCAGCAATGAAGACCCAAAACAGCCAAAAATTAATTAACTGATTTTTTTTAAAAAAGGGACATGGGGGGTTTCCCTGGTGGCGCAGTGGTTGAGAGGCCACCTGCCGATACAGGGGACACGGGTTCGTGCCCCGGTCCGGGAAGATCCCACATGCCGAGGAGCGGCTGCGCCCGTGAGCCATGGTCGCTGAGCCTGCGCGTCCGGAGCCATTGCTCCGCAATGGGAGAGGCCACAACAGTGAGAGGCCCGTGTACCGCAAAAAAAAAAAAAAAAAAAAAAATTAAAAAAAAAAAAAAGGGACATGGGGGAACTTTTGAGGGGGACAGAAATATTATGCATCTTGATTGTGATGGTGCTTACAAGGGAGTAATTATTTGTCAAAACTCATCAAGCTAAACACTTAAAATGGATAAATATACCTAAGCAAAGTTTATTAAAAGCAGTTGTTACTTGCAGGAAGAGAGGTGGCAGGTGTGGGTGACGTGTCATTTTCTCCTTTGAATTTATATTATCAATATGTGTATTACCCCTGTAATTTAAAATCAGTTCATTACTGAGAAGTACTCAAATTATTTAAAACCCTTCCTAAATTAAATTGCCTCAAAGATTTACTTTTCTATAATATATAATTACCAATAACAGTCTAATTTTTTTCTCCTAGTAATACTATATTGTGCACTGGATCTGTTTCTTATCACCACTGTAGCAGTTGATAAATATTCCCTGTAATTCAAAAAATTTATAAGCCGTCAATAACTAACCCACAACAGTGTTATAAATAAATAAAACATATACTAATGTTTATATGACACTTAATGCTATGCTTATTTATTTTATATAAAGTGATTTTATTTACAGTACTGTTGTACAGCCAAAATGACATTATTGAAGTTTACTAGGCAGAGGAACTGAAAAAGAAGTGTAGGAAGGTGCTGAGTCCTTCTTCAGATCCTATAATACCAAGACACCAGATATCTTCTACTTCACTAACAAAAACCACAACAAACAAACAAAAAGTAACCATATTCCGAAAGTCTGTAGCACCAAAACTATCCCTTTGCTACCACCATCTTAGTCCCCTTCACTAAGAAGAAAGCTGGGATTCCTATTTCTCCTCTTCAGTACAACGGGGGTGGGGGGGAGGTGGGAGGAGGGTATTTCAAGCCATACTAGCCCCCCAAATCTACAGCTATATCCTGAATTCAACAGTTGGCAGCATTCACAACTAGGGCACTCCTGTAACACCTAGGCCTGGGTGTCCAGATGCCTGGTTTCTTCTGCGTTATAAACTCAGAACTTATAAACTAAGTTTGTCTTCTGCTTCTCCCTTTTCTGCCTCTTGCTGGGGCCTTTGGACTTCCTTTCAAGACTGTTCCTACTGTAAGCAAATTTGCCCAACTTCCCTTCCTCCCAAGTACCTGTTCTGCTGAGAGGAGTATAGTTTTCTCAGAAATAGGTCCAGTACCTACTATGTTTACCAGAAGAAAAGCATACAGAGGAATATTTTGGTCACATTATATTTAAAGTGTAGTCATGACCACAAACATCATAATCCTCACTTAATGCCATCATGTTCACAAATACAAATCTGAGAATTAAAAAACCTGGTAGGGCCCCCTAATCACTGCATGGAGCTAATGTCTAGTTTACTAGAAGATTCTGTCTGCACTGGTACCTAATACAATTTATCCAGAATGTGTTCTTATTATGAAAATATTCTAGCTGTTTTTCACAAAAGCTAAACAATATACTAAAGAACTTATTACCAGAAGAGAAGTGTGAAGTAATCTGAAATAGCGCTTCCCAGCCTCTTTCACATCATAGCGCATGCACACACACACACACACACACACACACACACACACACACACACACACAAATATTTGTACAGCAGACTGAGATTAAGGGACAAGACCGCAAGGGCTCCACCACTCAGATCCCTGGCTGGCCACCCCTAGGGCAACACATGAGATGAGAAACACTGATCTAACAGACCCTCGTGCTAATGCTCTGGGTCACTGCAGCAAACCAGAGGGAAGGTCATCGATACACTGTCATCAAGAAATGAGCTTAATAAAAAAATTGTTTCTGCTATACATATATCAAACCTACAATTCTTGTTCAAACCATGAAACATTCCCAGTTCATGTAATCTCCACTATAAAGCTCTGTCAAATCTTTAAGGCCAGTCCCTCCTCTATGTTCCCAAACCACCTTTACTTTTATTAAACAATCACAATCTCTCTTATAGTTACCTATAGCTGTATTTATTTGTTAGATTAAATACCCCTTGAAGGCAGAGATCTTGTTTCATTCATTTTTATTTCCCTCTACTCCACAATAACAAAAAAATGGTAGTTTGAACAGCTAATGTTAAATCTAAAGTTGCGTTGTCATGTTCACCGACAATGCTGTTTGAACTTTACCATAATCATTGTACAGACCATGTACTTTCTCCCTCTCTATTCCAAAATTTGATTTAGCTCAACACTCTCAAATATTCCACTTTCCCAATGTTTCAAAGGATACACAAAAATGTTAGTTTGCATTAGCCCCACGTTCACAAAACTTAGAAAACAAAAGAAAATGTCCAGCCATTATAGAACTCTAACATCCAAGTATCAATTCCTTTATTCCAATCAAAAACAATGTTCCCAGAATTCAGCACAAAACTGAAAACACTGCTGCTACCAGCCACAGTCCATAACAGTAACTTTAAATTGTCCAAGGGGATTAAGGAAGCATTTTAAATCACTGTCACCCCTACCGAAGGATTTTAGGCAACGAGAATTTATTCTCATACAAGAATAAATCTGCATTTTATCATTAAACAGTATGAGGGCCTTAACTGGAATTACCAGTTTATAATCTTTCTCCCCCAAATTTGTGAATATATCTGAATGTTAAAATTTTCTTATTTAGAATCATGATTTGTATTTTCATCTTCTCTTCCCCTTTAAAATATTTAATTTTTAATAGTAAGTAGAATAAATAGAAGTATAACTAAGAAGTGAATAATTAACTAATATGAATTAGTATACAAATTAATGTCATGCAGCACCATTCCCCAAATATTCTATCTACTGCCTATGTTTTTGTTTAAAACACCAGTTGCTAAAGTTATGAAAAATTTTTACAAAGTTTAAAAAGAAAAAAAGCCTCAATAAATGTCCCTAATTATACATTATTCCAAAACCAAGATACATATATATGATATTCATGGAACTAGATTCAAATTAACAAAATTAGTTCAAATTTACAAAGATACTCTGCTACACAGATTAATATCGTGTAACATCTAGCTGCTAGGTTGTTTATCATCTATGTATGCATCTCTATCGTCTATATATATAGCCCAATACTTAGTTAACATGATCATCCTTTCCATGCTACCTACTTTTTTCTTGCACATTTGAATTTTGAGAGGAACATGTAGATGTACTACACAATGTAATTATTTCCATGTCTGTCCAGCTACCTTCCTCCATACTCTCTCTGTTCAGCTTTCTACCTCTGTCTCTCTACTGTTATCTTAAATAAAGAAAAATGACTACAGTGTCTACCTGAATACCCTCTGAAAACATCACAAAGATGTTTGGAAAACTGGATATTTACCTTCGCAATTCTAAGATAGGGAATGCAAAGAAAGAGTATACACTATTTCAACAAAGGAAGCGTCTATAACACAAATTCACTGGTGTCCCACTTTGTCTCTCTGTAATTTAACGCTTCTACATTTAATAAGAAAACTTTTTGTTGTGTGTTTTTTTAGTCAAGGTATAATAAACTGGAATAAATCAAGCTGTTTCAGAGACACAAAGTGTTTTAACATCTTTCTTACAAAGTATAGCATTTATTAGAGTCATCTTCATTTCAAAAAGGCTTTAGTTGCATAAAGTCTCCTCATTCTATAATAATTTGTATACCATCTTTGGAAGTTACAAATTAACTACCTGTTATCATCAAC
Organism: Grampus griseus; assembly: GCF_964374135.1. Taxonomy (NCBI): domain Eukaryota; kingdom Metazoa; phylum Chordata; class Mammalia; order Artiodactyla; family Delphinidae; genus Grampus; species Grampus griseus. Next base: position 62,374,087 of record NC_139012.1, read on the forward strand.
TATTTTGAGAGAGACAGGATTATTCTTTTACTTCTCTTCTTAGTTGGAGAGAGGAAAAAATTATTTAAAATATTAATTTCCTATGTCACATCCCAACCCCAAACAACTGACCGAGAAGGTTCCTTTTGGTCTATAAATGTGCAGTATAATAGTGGGTATTTTTACTTTGAAATTTCATATCAAAAGTGTGTTTTTAACTGGGTATTTAATGACATGACAATTACTGGTCTCGGTTTTTGTTTAAGTATAATAATATCATATGTCTGACCTCAATATTGTGATTTATAATATGAAATATACAGTTGGTGTTTGTCCACTGTTCCTGGTACAGAGCTCCTAAAACTCTTGGGATTTCCTAAGTGTAGAGCACAGTGAAGGTGTCTTTTGTTATGTTAATGAGGCAACTTTGGGATCACCTCAGGTAACCTAAGGTTGGGGGCTGGATGCCAGACCTGTGATGAGAGGGTTGGAACTTTTAGCCCCACCTCCCAAACTCGGGGGAGGGTAGAGAGGCTAGAGATTGAGTTCCACCACCAATGGCCCACGATTTAATCAATCATGCCTCCATAAAAACTCGGAAGGTGAGGGTCTGGACAGCTTCCAGGTTGGTGAACACGCTGAGATGCTGGAGACTGGTGCACTCTGAGAGAACATGAAAGGTCTGCTCCTTTCCCCCATACCTTGCCCTATGCACCTCTTCCATTTGGCTGTTTCTGAGTTGTATCTTTTCATAATAAACTGACAATCTAGTAAGCAAAATGTTTCCCCGGGGTCTGTGAGCCAAAGTAACCCAACACAAGGAGGTTTATGGCCAGTTGATCAAAGGCAAGCAGGGGTGGGGGTGGGGAGCAGTCTTGTAGGACTGAACCCTTAACCCATGGAATCTGACGCTATCTCCAGGTAGGTGGCATCAGAATTTAGCTGAACTGTAGGAAACCCAGCTGGTGTCGGAGAACTGCTTGGTATGGGGAAAAAAATCCACACACTGGAATTGTTGTCAGAATCAGACTTACCTTTTAGACATACATGTTAAAATATTGATATATAAAACAGGATATCTGGAATTTGCTTCAAATATTCCAGGGAAGGGTAATAGTGGGTAGGAAAAGAAATGAAACAAGACTGGCCAAAAATTATAACTATTTTAAAATGGTATACAGAAGTTCCATGTATTATTCTACCACTGTATGTTTCAAAGTTTTCTAAAATATTGCTTTTCTTTTTAAGTGTGCTGTGTTACCCAAGTACTAGAATCAGAAAACCTGGTTATCAACTAGGTGAGTGGACAATATTCATTATTTCTCTACGCCTTCAGTTTCCACCATCTGTGAGAAAAAGGGTTTGGACTAAAGTTCTGCATCTTGCTAGCTCAATCTTTTAATGATTCAAGTGAGTATGATTTCTACACTTTATATTTGGCTTAACAATTCTAACTATAATCCATGATGCTTTCATAGCTAAATTTGATGCAATGAACTGAAAACTGTTCAAAGCCATTACCAAAATAACACTATAGTACTGTCAGTCTGCTTGGATTCTAAGGGCCAACTGTATTCACTCTATTACATACACCTTTTTTTTTTTTTTTTTGCGGTACGTGGGCCTCTCACTGTTGTGGCCTTTCCCGTTGCGGAGCACAGGCTCCAGACACACAGGCTCAGTGGCCATGGCTCACGGGCCCAGCCGCTCCGCGGCATGTGGGATCTTCCCGGACCGGGGCACGAACCCGTGTCCCCTGCATCGGCAGGCGGACTTTCAACCACTGCGCCACCAGGGAAGCCCCGTACACCATTTTTAAAGGGACTTCAGCATCCACAGATTTTGGTATCCAAGGGGGCTCCTGGAACCAATTCCCAACCAATACCAAGGGATGACTGTACTTATCTCAGCTTGGCCTTCATTCCTAGATATTTTGCATTCCCCCAAACACCTTTTCTTCAAGTATTACCTCTCTTAGACTCTTTATTCTCTGGAGATAACTTTGTCAGAGAAAACAGAAGCCATCAGGCATAATCTGTTCCAGTTTCCATACCCTACTGCAGCCCATCCTTACTTCTATCTCTATTTCTTCCAAGTCCTTTCCAACTGAGGCCCCTTCAAAACCTAACCACAACATATATCTCTTACTTCACATCTGTAACAGCTCCCCAGTATTCCAGGCTCAATCATTTATTCCTTTTCTAGCCAGGTCCGTAAGTCTGTTTTGCTCCAGTTTCTTCACAAACAGCAGTCAATCCCATACTTCTCAACGACCGAGAAACAACAAAAATAATTCTTTTAAGCATACTTCCTCCTCAAGCTAACCTGTGGTCCCTCCTTCCCATGAGTACCAAATTTTTAAACTGAGTTTCTACTGATTGGTTCCATCTACTACCTCAACTCTGACTCACTCCTCACCCTATTATAACCTAGCTCCCAGCCTCCACCACTCTCTGAGTTTTCCATTTAATCACCAGCCCCCAACCACAATGAACGGCTTATTTCAGGTCCTCATCATACCTCTCACCTCTCCCCTGCAGCATTTAATGCTGCAACTGTTAACCCTTTTTCAGGAAACTCTTCTCCCCTAAAGTTCTTTTTTTAATTTAATTTAATTATTATTATTATTTTTTGGCTGCATTGGGTCTTCATTGCTGCACGCGGGCTTTCTCTAGTTGCCGCGAGTGGGGGGCTACTCTTCGTTGTGGTGCGGAGGCTTCTCACTGTGATGGCTTCTCTTGTTGCGGAGCACAGGCTCTAGGCGCGCTGGCTCAGTTGTCGTGGTGCCGGGCTTAGATGCTCCACAGCATGTGGGATCTTCCCGGACCAGGGATCGAACCCGTGTCCACTGCATTGGCAGGCGGACTCCCAACCACGGCACCACCAGGGAAGTTCCTCCCCTAAAGTTCTGATGCGACTCTTTGCTGTAAGCTTCCTACAGACTCATTCTTCAGTGGCACTCACTAGTCCTCTAAAATGATGTGGTTCCTGGGGTTCTTTCCTCCTAGTCCTCTTTTCTTCTTACCCCTACGAGCCCTTATCTATATTCTCTTAAACGCTCTAATCTCTGTTTAAACTATTTTCCAAACCTTCACCATTGGTCACATCATCCTAGAACAGGGGTAGGCAAAATAGGGCCTGTGAGCCAAATCCAGCCCTCCACCTGATTTTTTAAATAAGCTTTGTTTCCCTATTGTGTTTGTTGCTTTCATGCTCACAGCAGAGTTGAACAGTTGTAACATAAACTGTACAGTCCTCAAGGCCTAAAATATTATGTCTCTTTACAGAGGAAGTTTGCTAACCTCTGTTCTAGAAGGTAAAACATACCAAGTAAATAGTTCTGATAACTTCCTGCCTTTGGCTCCCAATGTCAGTGCTATTAGTCAGACCATCCATCTCTAAGACCCCTGAGAGTTTTCTAACTGTTCCTCCCAAGCTCTCTTCCCACCCTCACCAGTCTATCTCCTACAGTACAACCAAAGCAATAGTTCTCAATGCACAAAACCCACTTACCAATTTAAAATTTTCCCCACAGTAAAGCTTGTTCACAATCTGGCCCCAGCCTATCTTTTCCAACTTTCTAATCACTCAACCTGTAAGAAATACTGAATGAATTTAGTTCCCCAGAGCATATGATGCTGTCTCTTACTTCCAGGCCCACCCAAGATTTACTACCAAAGAAATAACTACACATTTTTCTAGCTTCAGCTTAGGCACAATCATCTCCATGAAGCCTTTTCTGACTCACCCACGCTCTTTCCCTATGTGCCCACTGTACTCTCTACGTAATTCCATTATAGTAATTGTTTCCTTTTACATCATTTCCAGACTAGTCTTCCTTGAGCAGGGACCCTGAGGCAAAGTAGGAGAATGGTTATTCAGGGCACAGGATTTTAAAGTACGAAATCTAGGACTGAATGCCAGTTTCGCCTATACGTTCTTAACAAATTATTGACCAGGGTATTTTTGCAGAAACTAACTCCTGCGCCCAGCGATTTGTTCTGTAAGTGAATACTGAAACACCCATGTTTGAGTAAATATCAACAACTTTTTCTGCAACTCTGCAAACAACTTTTTGCAACAACTTTGTCCATGTCTTACTAAAGCATTCTAATACTTCGTTAGAGTGTGATAGGCAGGCACCTAATACTTCGTTAGAGTGTGATAGCAGGCACCTCTGTGCAGGGGAACAGAACATCTATTACAACATACCATGTTTCACTGCACTTTCCCCTGGAATAACAGACTCTACACTTTCTGACAGCACTTTTTTTTTAGTCCTGTGGATATTATTTCCTCTAAAATATGTTCTTTTATTTTACCTGATAGTCGACAAGGTGGATCTTTGTAGGGGGCTCTTTTGTATTTATTTCTTTATTTATTTTTAAATATTTACTTATGTATTTATTTGGTTGCGCTGGCTCCTTAGTCGCAGCACGTGGGCTCCTTAGTTGTGGCTCCAGGGCTCCTTAGTTGTGGCATGCGAACTTAGTTGCACCATGCATGTGGGATCTAGTTCCCTGACCAGAGATCGAACCCAGGTCCCCTGCATTGGGAGCAGGAGTCCCATCCACTGCACCATCAGGGAAGTCCCAGTGGGGGGTTCTTTTAGAAATGCCACAAGAAGAACCAGGTGCGGGACTACCACTACATTCACCAGAACAGTCAGTTACCCATTCTCTAGCTACTGCTAACAAAAATTGCTTGTAAGTCACTTTATTCTGTGCATTAAGGCTACAATAAATTTTAAACGCATTGAATAAACCACAATTGCTCAGATAGAAACCCACTTTCTTATACCATTTTCGAGTTTTCTGGAGGATATTGAAGTTTGCCAGATACTGATCAGATTGATCAACTCCTTTCATACATTTATTATACCCTAATACAGAAGTGGGCTTAGTTATCTGATGGCCAGTCCTCCTGTCTTCCTTTCCTGTAGAGGCTACGGAGGCTTCAGGAATAGTTGTCACCATGCGGACTAGCCTCATCTTTCCATATAAGAAGAATCACTTCTCCCTTCCGTAAGAATGTCATCTCTCCCCTCTGTAGATTTTTAGACTTCTCCTTTAACTGGTTTAGTAGACCACAATTCTCTTTTATAGTCTACAAACACTGATTTTATTTTTCAACAATATTTCAGATGTGGACATACTATTGTAATAACTGCCTTGGTAAATATGGTGCCACGAACCAAGATAAGATTGTAGGACCGATAATACTGTTTCTTGCAGTTTCTTTCCTTCAATTGTGTAAATCTCAAGGTTGCATATATATCCAGTTTCACTTTTGCTAACCATCCTGACCAAAATTCCACATTTTGTAAGTTATTCCGTATTACAGGCTTTGAATCTGAGTCATCCTCTCCACTTTATCATTGCCTCCTCAAGTGATAGCTCTTGTTTGGGTATATAAATCGATTGAAATTTTGGTAGAAAATAATCCAGAAGAGGCTTAACTTTTGAAATTCTGCCTGCAGAAGTGGAGTTTCCGAGTTATCATTAAAGTGAAGAAATGTCATTATTTGTTTGAACCTTCTTCTTGTCATAATCTTTGGAAAGATAGGTGTTTCAAGTAAGGGATCAGTCGGGATATTCTTTCCAGTGTGACTTTATCTGTCCCATCAAAATTATTAATCCAAGAAACTTCTTCATTTCACTATTGGTTACATCAGTTCATTGTAAAGCCTTATCATACTTTTTATATGATTTTTCATTCTGTTGGTGATACACGTTTGTTTGGGAAGTGACCAACTCAACGAAGTCATTACCAAAAATTAATTCTGCTATTTCACTAACACTTTGAGGGTTATCACATTCAATAGCTATACCTAGGGGCTTCCCAGGTGGCGCAGTGGTTGAGAGTCCGCCTGCCGATGCAGGGGACACAGGTTCGTGCCCCGGTCCGGGAAGATCCCACATGCCGCGGAGCGCCTGGGCCCGTGAGCCATGGCCACTGAGCCTGCGTGTCCGGAGCCTGTGCTCCGCAACGGGAGAGGCCACAACAGTGAGAGGCCCACGTACCGCAAAAAAAAAAAAAAAAAAGCTATACCTGACACACCTATTAAAGTCTTCTAATTTTTGTGTAATGTCATCTTCAATCCACTCTTCTGTAGAAACAAAGGAGCATTCTCCAGCACCATGAGTTTCATTTTCACTTTCCGTATCAGAATCAATCACTAAGGTTTTTTTGTCTTTTTTTCATCTAATATTCACATTGTCTGAATCAGAACTATATTCTGAAGAACTATCATCTTCTGAGACACCAGTATATATGTTGCTCAGACAATCAGAGAAAGCACCTGCATAAAATTCACCTGAAAAATTCTTCTTCACTCAAAATTTCGCGATGCATCATTTTTGAAAATTGCATTTATAATATACACAAGGTTGGAACAAAAACCTAACGGAGCAAAATGTGAATAACAACAATCATTAAGTTGTATAATGAACGCCTTGATCAATTTTAAGTTCTAAAAACTTTGCATGGTGATGTTAATTGTATCACTCTCTAAAAAGGTATTGGTATATCTCCAGTTGATAAAGTTAGGATAACAAAAGACGTGTTAATACATCTCCAGTCAATAAATTGTTAAGCAAATTACTTAACTCATTTTCTTCATCTGTGTAATGACAATTTTGTAAGGATTATTTAAGATTATTCTTATAAGCACAGTACCTTGTACATAGTAAGTGCTCAACAGTCATTGATTATTGATATCGATAATCATTGATTATCATTATTTTCATTGTTTTATCCCCCACACTTAGTTCAGAATTCAGATAACTTCTGAGTAAAATAACTGGAGCAAGCTATTTCTGCACACATTATTTTCAGCTGCATACTGAATATTTCCATTTGAACAACGTTTGGCTCCCAAAACTTGTTATCCTTACTCCGAACTGTTTCAGTTAGAGTACCCAATCTGTTAAGGTTTGCCCAGGACTTTCCTGGTCTGAACACTGAAAAGTCCTGTGTCCTGAGAATTCCCTCAGTCCTAACCAAACCAGGACAGTCTTCACCTTAAATTAGAGAGATGTTGCAAACAATAAAAAACAGATTTGAGTTAATTTAAGATACAAGGGGAAGCAGGGAGACAGGAGAATTACTGGAAAAATACAGCACAATTCAAAGAACCAAAGGAAAAGCTAAAGAATCAGATCTATGAAAAAATCAGGACGAAAGCAACTCCAAAGATCTAGGTGGCAGAAATTAATGGAAGATTTCTTCACAGTACTTCTGCCAGGATGAATCACTTAGGTCCCAGTATCAGCTCACTCAAGATTTAAATGCCAGGGGACAGCATCTGATGGGCCTATTTTGTACTATCCAGAAAAAGTGAAGCACTTTAATTAACCGAAAAAAGCAGGAGCATTTAGATGAAAAATTCCATCAAGAGGTATCCAATGGAAGAAGAGTAGCTTCCAAAGGCGAAATGAGAATGCTGTTTCCAAAAGAAAGGGGAACAGATAAAAGATCACCATATCAACTGTTGCTTGAACATGCTATGCTTTCAACACTCCATGACTTGGTCACCGTTATTCATGTTATTTTTCTTTCTGTCTTGGCAAACTCCTCCTTCAAGACCTAGCTCAAGGGTGATCTTCTGCGTAACCTTACTCAATTCCCCCAGATATAGTCACTCCCTTTCTACATGCTCTCATAGTACTTTGCAAATTATGTACCTATATCACAGAACGATCATACTGCACATTAAGCATATGTTTAGATATCGGTCTCTCCCACCAAACTGAACTTCCCTAGAGCAAGGACAGCATTATTCGTATTTACAGTCTTCGGAATTAACAATGCCTCCCTGGCACATAGCAAATGCTACATAAGTGTTTAATAAATCTGTTATCTAAGTCACTAGGATAAAAACTATATGAAGCAACAAACTAAAAGGAAAGAAAGGAGCTACTACAGGTAAACATGCTGACAATATCAAAGAAAAAGCTGACAGACTAAGAGCAGGGGAATGACAGGCAAAAAAAATTATGAAGAGCAAAAACTCCATAAGCACAGAAATCAAGGCCAAAATTCTGACAAATCTAAGAACTCGAAGGCATCACTTACATAAGAGCAAAAAGTAATAGCCATATGCATAACGATGATTCTCAAGAACCAAGAAAATAACTAAATTATATTCTACTTAAGAAGGCAGAGACATGCATAGGACATTTTTAGAAACACTGGCATTTCAAAATAAAAGAAAATTTGGTATGTAAACAAATAAACTTATAACCCAGAAAACTCAACAGTTCAGAATGATTAATTCCAAGTTAATATAGTCATGATTCATTTTACCATGTTTTAATTGTTAATGTTCGTATCCTAAGCTGTGGCAAATTTTTTCTTAATGGCAAAATGACGAAGTATAGCTACATCCTCCTTACATATTTAATACTGCTCTACTTTGAAGGTAAAGGAATAGAGACTTGGAAATGAGAATATAGCCAAACCTTATGCTAAGAAAACAAAGTCAACTTAGGAATGCTATCAGTCATGGAAAGAGAATATCACTGACTTTGAAGTTAAAGATTTTCTAGATACACTTTCTAACTCCTTTACTGGATCCCAAGAAGTCAGGTGACTTTTTCACTTCAAATGTTATTCAAGTCTTTATCATATTTCACCCAAACAACTAAAATTCATTTCACCAAACATGGTAACTCTGACATCATGACATTAAACTACTCTTTATCATCTGAACCGCCTGATCAGTCAAACATCAATATTGGGATATATTCTGAAGCACACAGCATCACCAATTGAAGGTTTATTTAAATCAAAAATACTTAAACTAAAGATAATTAAGCCTTTCAAACTAACCTCCAGTTTACAGAAAATTCAGAGAGTCGTAAGAAATAGGAGGAACAAGTTAAGCAACACCACAAAGAGAAAGACATATCCAGTAATTAGGACAGTCTGATAGGTTGAACCATATGAAACTGCTGATATTTGGCTGTTTTGAACCTCAAAAATGGCAATTTCATGTGGCTTGACTTAATATAAGGAAACTGGGGCTTCCCTGGTGGCGCAGTGGTTGAGAGTGCACCTGCCAATGCAGGGGACATGGGTTCGTGCCCCGGTCCGGGAAGATCCCACATGCCGCGGAGCAGCTGGGCCCGTGAGCCATGGCCGCTGAGCCTGCGTGTCCGGAGCCTCTGCTCCGCAAAGGGAGAGGCCACAACAGTGAGAGGCCAGCGTACAGAAAAATAAATAAATAAATAAATAAATACACACACACACACACACACACACACACACACACACACACACACACGAAACTGACCTGATTTCTTCTTCACCAAATTAACAGCATTTTTTAAATGGTGGGGAAAAAACAGCAGAAAGGTGGAAGCAACCCAAGGATCCATCAGTGGATAAATGGATAAGCAAAATGTGGTATATCCATACAATGGAATATTATTCAGTCATAAAAAGGAAGGAAAATTTGACACACACTGCAACATGGATGAACCTTGAAGATATTATGCTAAGTGAAATAAGTCAGTCACAAAAGGAGAAACATTGTATGATTCTACTTACGTGATGTTCCTAGAAGAGTCAAATTCATAAGGACAGAAAGAAAAGAGGTTGCCAGGGGCTGGGGAGAGTGGAAATGTAGTTAGTTTAATGGGGACAGAGTTTCAGTTGGGGAAGATGAAAAAGTTCTGGAGACAGATAGTGGGAATGGTTACACAATGATGTGCATGTATTTAATGCCACAGAATGGTACACTTAAAAGGTTAAAATGGTACATTTTATATTATGTATACTTTACCACAATAAAAAACATGGTGGTCCTAGAGAAATGGAGATAAAAACAAAAATAAACAAATGGAACCTAATGAAACTTAAAAGCTTTTGTACAGCAAAGGAAACCATAAACAAGATGAAAAGACAACCCTCAGAATGGGAGAAAATATTTGCAAACAAAGCAACCGACAAAGGATTAATCTGCAAAACATACAAGCAGCTCATGCAGCTCAATATCAAAAAAACAAACAACCCAATACAAAAATGGGCAGAAAATCTAAATAGACATTTCTCCAAAGAAGATATACAGATGGCCAACAAACACATGAAAGGATGCTCAACATCACTTATCATCAGAGAAATGCAAATCAAAACTACAATCACCCCACACCGGTCAGAATGGCGATCATCAAAAAATCTACAAACAACCTAGAAAATGGTACAGATGAACCAGTTTGCAGGGCAGAAATAGAGACAAAGATGTAGAGAACAAACGTATGGACACCAAGGGGGGAAAGTGGCAGGGATTGGGGTGGTGGTGGTGGTGGGATGAACTGGGAGATTGGGATTGCCATGTATGCACTAATATGTATAAAACAGATAACTAATAAGAACCTGCTGTATAAAAAAATAAATAAAATAAAATTCAAAAAAAAAATCTACAAACAATAAATGCTGAAGAGGGTGTGGAAAAAAGGGAACCCTGTTGCACTTTTGGTGGGAATGTAAACTGATACAGCCACTATGGAGAACAGTAGGGAGGTTCCTTAAAAAACTAAAAACAACTACCATATGACCCAGCAATCCCACTACTGGGCATGTATCCTGAGAAAACCATAATTCAAAAAGAGTCATGTACCACAATGTTCACTGCAGCACTATTTACAATAGCTAGGACATGGAAGCAACCTAGGTGCCCATCGACAGATGAATGGATAAAGAAGATGTGGCACATATATACAATGGAATATTACTCAGCCTTAAAAAGAAACGAAATTGAGTTACTTGTAGTGAGGTGGATGGACCTAGAGTCTGTCATACAGAGTGAAGAAAGTCAGAAAAGAGAAAAATACTGTATGCTAACACATATATATGGAATCTAAAAAAAAAAAAAAAAAAAAAAAGGTTCTCATGAACCTAGGGGCAGGACAGGAATAAAGACACCGACATAGAAAATGGACTTGAGGACACAGGGAGGGGCAAGGGTAAGCTGGGACGAAGTGAGAGAGTGGCATGGACTTATAAATACTACCAAAGGTAAAATAGATAGCTAGTGGGAAGCAGCTGCATAGCACACAGAGATCAGCTCAGTGCTTTGTGACCACCTAGAGGGGTGTGATAGAGAGGGTGGGAGGGAGACGCAAGAGGGAGGGGATATGGGGATATATGTATACATACAGCTGATTCACTTTGTTATACAGCAGAAACTAACACAACAATGTAAAGCAATTATTCTCCAATAAAGATGTTAAAAAAAAAACCATGGTGGGAGGAGTCTCTTAAAGGAGATTTAAGAAACATAACCAAATGTGATCAGATCTTGTGTAATCATGGTTCTAACAACCAAAAGTTAAAAAAAAAAAAAAGTTAAAGGACAACTGGGGAAATTTAAATGTAGATTACATTAGCTGTTATTAGGAAATGATTAATTGTGTCAGGGTGATGTGGTATTTATTTAAGAATGCACTCTTATTTTTTAGAGAAGTATGTAAGTCTTCAGGAGTAAATTGTCATGACTGACATATAAGAAAATTTTAAAAATTATTTCTCTATAAATGTGTCTTAATCTCCCAATATTTTACCTATCATAATAAAAAGTTTGGACTTCATTTGGGAAGCAGTTAAAAAAAAAAAGGCACTGAAAGAGTAGAAGTTTCAGTTAAAAAGCATATTTTAGGAAAATTATTGTGCTGGTGGCACTTACAATGAAGGTACTTATTTAAGAAATATTTTAGTGCTTAGTTTGCTCTGCCACTGTACTAAGAACTAGGTAATGGAGGTACATATAGGAGAAACAGATAAAACATAATAAAAATGTATTATCTAACCACAGTGAGGGAAGAAAGTTTCCTAACAACCTGGGGGGGTGAAGGGAGATTCAGAAAGATTTCTCAGAAGAGCTAAATCCAGAGGTGAGTATTTAAGAGGGGTAGGAATTAACCAGGCAACAGGAGGGAGGGAAGGATATTCCAGTCAGCAGGATAACCCTGAGAATAGAAACAGAATTGGCAAGCAGGGGAGGGCCGGATTCCAGATTATGTATAAGCATATAAGAAGTTCAGTGTTGCTAGAGCTTAAAGGTGTGGGGATGGGGGCTGGGGGACGGACACAGAACCTTGAAAAATAACCAGGTATCAGGCTCACTAAAACATCTCATGAACTGGAGGAAGAACACCACTTTGGAGGCAACTTTTAAACTGCCAGATGATAAGTAATAAGGCTGAAAGTAGGCTGGAGGCAGTGGAATAGAGAGGCAGGGCCCAAATCCAGAGACAGCACAGAGATTCAAGCTACATGACTGGCATCTGACTGAATGCGGAAGATGAGGAAGGAGTCCAAGAAACCTCTCAAATTTCAAGTTCAGGTCACAGTGAGAGTGATGATGCCATAAACAGAAAAAAGAAAAAACAAAGGCTTTAAACACTTTGAGCTTGAGAAGCTGATGTGATGCTCATGTGATTAATTTCCAGCAGATGATTAAAACAGATTTATGTTCCCCACACTGAAGTGACCGTTAAAACTAAGGGAACTGCTAATGTGGGTAAGAAAAAGCCAATAGAGAAGTGAGTTGTGGACAGAATCCCAAGGCATGCCTATCATCAATGGGAAGAAAGAAGAACCAGCAAAGCCAACCAAAGAAGAGTAATCAATGAGGCAGAAGGACCAGGAAAGATTATATGTCCAGATAGTGAATTTGAGAAAAGATAATTATAAGTGTACCTGCTATATGACGTATAGATTCCTGAAAAACTTCATGTTCTGCAAAATTAGGAAGAAAGAGGAAAACATATCAAGACGGTTGGAGCAATCAGCACCTTTAAGACAGAACATATGGTTAATTGGAGCCAAGAGGCATACTCCTGGGCTTGCTATTTTCAACTGTTTCTGTACTTCAACTACTTGTGTTCAACTACTGCTAGTTGGGAGGGCTAAATAGTTAATGTGCTGGTAAAAATCAAATATCAACCAACATGAATTCTGCATGAACTAACATCATTCCTCTTTATCATTCAAACAAGAATTAGTTTATGTTACATAAATACATTATAGCAGAAGAGATTGTCAAAGGAGGGTTGTAGGCAACGGTATCAATGCCATAAAGTCAATAACAAAAGAAATTATTAATATTTTAGAATAATACTGTACCTTTCACTCCAAGTACATTATCTAGTCTCTTTTAAAGAGTATTTATTAAATTTTATATACTGGTCTAAATGACCCAACGTCCCTACCATGAGTGGGCTTCTTGACAGACCACATACTTTAACAGCTGCAATACACACACAGAATTTGTTGTACATCACAGCAACCTATCCCAAAGAGGTAAAGGAAAACTCACTTAGAAAAAAACAGAGAGAAGGGAAAAAATAGGGACTGATTGTAGTATGTTATTCGTCAGGAAAGGCCCTGTGGAGAATTTCTGAAGGTTTTTTTTTTTTTTTTTTGCGGTACGCGGGCCTCTCACTGCTGTGGCCCCTCCCGTTGCAGAGCACAGGCTCCGGGTGCACAGGCTCAGCGGCCATGGCTCAGGGCACAGCCGCTCCGCGGCATGTGGGATCTTCCCAGACCGGGGCACGAACCCGTGTCCCCTGCATCGGCAGGCGGACTCTCAACCACTGCGCCACCAGGGAAGCCTCTGAAGGTTTTTTTGAACTATAATGACATGGTATGGCAGAACTGCAATCTTGGTGTTCCAGAGATATATGAAGGAGTATGAGTGAAGAAAGAGTTTGCCAGAGTGAGCCCCACCAAACAGATAGCAAAAGAAGGCATTCAGGAGAACAGCATATATAAAGGCATGGGAAGGAAACGTATTGGTTACAGCCCCATCTCAAGTACTTTATCATGGATAGCAATACAAAATATATAGGAAATATAAGAAAAGCAGTAGGTGAGGTAGAAAAGGCAGACCTTTTTTTTCCTTTTTTTTTTTTTGGCTGTACGTGGGCCTCTCACTGTTGTGGCCTCTCCCGTTGCGGAGCACAGGCTCCGGACATGCAGGCTCAGCGGCCATGACGCACGGGTCCACCCGCTCCACGACATGTGGGATCCTCCCGGACCGGGGCACGAACCCATGTCTCCTGCATCAGCAGGCGGACTCTCAACCACTGCGCCACAAGGAAGCCCAAGGCAGACCTTTTTATGAAATTATGTGAGGCATGCTAAGGACCTTTAATTTTATCCTGAATGCAATGGGATGATTTGCCAGGGAAGTAACACAAAAAGGTTTCAGAAAGATCAATCCATAAGTTCACTGGGGAGGGAAGATACAGGGAAACCAGGTGCACTATCACACCTGTATAGGAGACAGTGATAGGGGCCTAAACTAGGGCAGGGTGGTAAGGTTGGTAACAAAGGTAAAAATATGAGGGCTCATCAGATGACTAACACAGAAAAGTGAACGAAGGGAGGAAGGGAGTCAAAGTCAAGGATAAGGTTTGAAGCTTGAACAGTTAGGTAGTATTTCTTACCAACAAAGGTTCCAAAGAGAGAAGCAAGTTTGGTAGTGCTAGATGAATTTACAAATGAGAAGATATTTATTTATCCCTAGTATTAGAAATTGAAGCCTAAAGTTTAAGTGTTAAGGCCAAAGATATGGGTTCTTATTTTTCAGTGAAACCAATGAACTGGCTTCTTACTAATAAGGAAACTTTGCAAAAGTGAAAAAGTAGAAGGTAAATAAATCAAATGATAAATAGGATGACAAAAGTTTTTATTTGCAAGGTTTTAAAATATCAAAATAGGAATTTCCCTGATATAGTCAAGATTTATTAAATATTTTCCCCATTAATTAACCTTCAGATGTGCATCCATACAAGCCAAGTCTTAGGCTCCACTCAGTGAAGAGACAGTAAAGCACAGTGAGCACGAGTTCTGGCTTCAGTGTCATGCTGCTGCACTTTAAGTCTCGGCTCTGCCACTTAAACCACCTAGGACTTGGGGCTAGTAAGTTCAGAACCGCAGGCTTCAAGTTTCCTTGGAAGTAAATGTGGATAATAATACATACATACTTTATAGGACTGTGAAGACTAGATAAATAATCCATATAAAGTACTTGGTACAGGTTGACTGTAAACATTCAGTAAGTGTTAAGAATTTTCAAATAATTATTAGTTGTCACTGATGAAAATGTCATATCTTTCAAGTGTACAGGAGCAAGAAAAACTTGACCTGGATGGCAGTTACCTGCATGTTTGATTTTTAAGTATTTACTAAATGGAACTATGTATTTCCTAGTTGTAGCTACAAAATCCATTCACCCTACCCAAGCCTTGAACTGCTGTCCATGATAATTACTCCCTCCCCTACCTCCATCTATAAACCTCAGGATAAGCGTTATCCCTTTTCTCTCCTGTGAGCTTCACACAGAAGAGGAAGAGAACAAGGGAAGAGGAGGAGGTTCAAATCCTCATTCCATGTTAGGACCATCCCCGATCTCAAATTTTTGGGAAAATTCCTCCTACATATGGGATAACAGTACCATTCCTCCAGAATTAATTCTACATATTACTGCCAGTCACCTTTTTTCCA
This sequence comes from Grampus griseus, assembly GCF_964374135.1. Classification (NCBI taxonomy): domain Eukaryota; kingdom Metazoa; phylum Chordata; class Mammalia; order Artiodactyla; family Delphinidae; genus Grampus; species Grampus griseus. Next base: position 62,389,579 of record NC_139012.1, read on the forward strand.
TTCCTGTAATCATGCTACACCTCCTAACTCTACTCTAGAATAAATTCCTTCAGATCTCTATATCAAGAAGTTTCCAAGCAACTCTTTGCCACAAAAATATTCTCAGACCACCACAAGCCACCTGGAAGTCTCATCTCTTCACTCCTTAATCTAATCTCTTCTTTTTCACCTGGATCTTTATTCACTAATTTCTCAGGTGCCCTGTTCAAGTTTAGTCCATACTTTCTATAAAATTCACCAACCTTTCTTCTATGAAGCTATTCCCAACTGAATGACTATGAAACTACTTTCTTCCTGAACCCTCTCCCTACTCACAATTCCCTAGCATAACCCCACACTTTTATTTTTAGAAAATATGTATTTTATTCTTGCGCCTAGCATCTTATTTGTGTATCAGCTGGCTGTATAATTTATATCTTTTATCTATCCTATGTGTGAAAAAGTAGGAATGCTATCTCATCAAAGTACATCTCACTGTTTTTGAAATAGCCTGATAATCACTGCTATTTAGTCACAGAGCTAAGCTGCAACATAAGTTTCTAGTGTAATATAGTTTCTAAAATGGCTAAGACTAAACTAGATATGGTGTCTAGTCTCAGTTATACCAAATTCTACAATAAAGTCACTTGATCAGATTTGACCCCAGTTCATCCTTTAGTCACATTTCTAGCATCCCTCTCTCTCAGCAGTCCTACTACAGCAGTAACTGAAGAGTCCTACATTCTCAGGACTCTTCAATTACCACTCCCTGTCTGGAATGCCCCTTCCTTGCTCTCTCCCTCTCCCAGGCCAACTTTCTTTCATCCAGGATCAGCTCACTCCCATTCATCCACTAGGAATCAACCAGAACATCTCCCCTGACTGCTCAGCTCCAAGTCAGGATTTTCTCACACATTCTCAGAATACACTTACTGATGTATTGCATTGTAATTATCAGTTTACTCTCCTACACTCCTACAGAACTGTAAAGGTAAACTCCTTGAGGTACAGACTGAACAATGTTAGATACCCAATAGACAATTAATGAATGAATGCTCATACCCACTCCATGACCTTGTGCACGCTGTACACACAGTCTTGAGTTTCCTCATCTAAAGTACTTTCCTCCTGTAAAGTGTGGATAATGCTACACCTAGCTCATAAAGTTGTCACAGGATTAAAAGAGGTATCATGAAGCTCTTAGTATAGTGTCTGACACATGGAACTACCATTTGAATGTCTGCTATTTCATGCCTTAGTTACCCTCCTGAATCCTGGGAATTGTAATGTCACCAATATTTTCAGGCTGAAAGGCTTAGCAAGCATGCATCCAGAAGTCACTGGTTACATTCTGATTATCAGCAGATATTTACTGTGTGCCTATTATGTGCAGAAGTCCTTACTATGTATCACTGAGCTGCCAGAAACAATAGGGGCAAAAAATAAGACAAAAACTTGTACCAGTATCCAAGAGAGGAAAGACTGTTAATTAGTTTTTCTGTACAAACAATACACGTATTTTTTTCAAACTACATTAACTTTTGTTTTATAATAGGAGTTAGCTTCAAGAACAAATACTGATGGGCAAAATTCAAACTTAACTCCTATCATCAAGTGGACCAAAAACAAGAGGCAGTTACAAAATTTCTTGTTGCTATTCCTAGGTTTCACTTTTGCTTGTAAGTATCAATATTTCTCACAAAAGAAATTTAGCCATGACCAGGACAGAGATAGATGAACTTTATTTGTCTCAATCAAATGGGAATTCCATAGTATTTCCTAATTGGTATGTAATTTTATAGCTCCAAAAAATGGCCTGTGTTTTCTCTATTTTTCTACAAAACAGAACGCTGACTGGCATTATTTTCCCTCACCACCTTCTCTCTTTAGGACAGGATAAAATGCACACTTCTTAGTCACAATGGCCCCTTAGCAAGAATGACAAAACTGCAAATCATGTCACCTAGTATTAGAAAAGGAGGCTGTGGACTTGAAACACTTTCCCCCTAACATATCCAGAGGTGAGAGTCCCAGTGAAGTTTGTGCATTAAACTACACTGCTTTTGGTAGCTGCAGAGACCTCTAGCGCTGCCTGGATAAGCCGAGTTTGCAAATAGTACCTGCTAATGTCACCTTAATGAGACAATGGCAACATGCTGAGTAGCAACAGAGTGACCACGATGAATGTTTACAGTTTTGCAATCATTTGGAAATTCTACCAGTTTGGAGCAAGAAATATATACAAGGCCGTATGAACGTACGTATCCAATTTATTTCAGTAAAACGTGTCAAAGAAATGATCACCCTATGCACACCCCCACTACAAGAAAAGGCTCAGAAAACAGGTCCTGTGCGCGGAGGTCGGAACAACGTCTCTTCCAAAGCCTCCACACAATAGATGGTAAACTATTGTCCACCTTCAGCTTGCTCCAAATGCCAGCAGTAAGGAGAGTATGAGCTGGAAAAGCTCAGCACGACTGCTCCAGAGAACCGCACCGGAATATTAGAAAACGGTCCTGGCGCATCCTACCCTCCCCCATCCACCACCCTCCGACAAGTCAGTTACCCGGCTGGTCCCCACCCCCCTCTGCGGGCCGCCACCGCCCGCCTGGGCCCGGCTCGCAGAAGGTAGGCGCGGGGACCGGCAGAGTCGAGGCTCCATGTGCGGCAGCGCGGGAGGCACTGAGGGGGCTGCGCCAGGCGGAAGGCTGCATGGGGAGCGGGCGTGAGCCGCGGCCGCCCCCTCGGTGGGGCGGTCGACAGATCCGGGCGGCAGCATCCCCGGCCCGCGAGGCCCCGGCCCGCGGACCCCGCCTCAGCTCCACACCTCTTCCTCGCCGACAGCAGGCCGCGCCCGCGTGACGGGGCCGAAAACCCCGGTATTTCCAGGTCTCTGCGCCGGCAGCTCCGGGGGGCGGCTGCAGCCCGGCCCGCGTCCCGCCGCCCGCTCCGCCCAGCCCCTAGCCGCGATGACGAGAGGCGGCGGCCAACTCCGACCCACCGCGAGCCGGCAAGAACCAGCCCGGCGCCGGCCCCCCGCCCCTCCCTGCCGCCTCGGGGCCGGCGCGGCCAGGCGGGCGAGCCGGGCGGGCCCCAGCCGCGGAAGCACACTCACCTCTACATCTCGGCCCTTATTCTTAAAGCTCTTGATGCGGTGGTTCTCTAAGCCGGGGTTCTCGGCCATGGCTACGCGCTGCTCCGGCGGCGGCTACTCCGGCGGCTGCGGCGGCGAGTCTCGGCGCGGGAGGGGGAGGTGGGGGAGGGCCGGAGGGAAGGGAGGGGGAGGGGGAGAGGAGAGCACGTTCCGTGACGCCTCCGAGCGCGAGGTGGCAGCAGCGCCGGGGGAGGCTCAGGCGGACAGACGGGAGGGGCGGGGCGGGAACAGCGCTGAGGAACCGCGGGCGCCTGCAGAGCCTTGAGTCACGTGACGCAGGCGGCCTCCGGCCTGGATGCTAGCCGGCTGGATGTGCCCGATGGTTCTCGGGATGACCCCCGCCAACGCCCGCCCCCCCAGCAAGGACTCCCCACAACCCCTCGGAGCTGCAAGTCATGTGCTAGCAATGGAGCCAGACTTACCCGCTTTTACTGCCCCCGAGACGCGGAGCTGCGGCAGGAAACTACAGTTCCCAGCATGCCATTCTTCGGCGGGGATAACTCTCCCGAACCAGGAGAATGTCGGGAACCCTAAGCGCGCGGCTTTCTGCGCGCTGCGCTTTGAGCGCCTGGGCGCGAGACTCCGCCCCCAAGGCCGCCTCTGGGCGGGGTGGGGTGGGAGGAGCTTCCCCGGAGTTGGTACTTTGCGCCCCATTGACAGGGAGGGGGCGGGGCTTCCTGGGAGGCGCACCTCTCTCCCCGTAGCCTAGAAAATTAGAAACGAATCCATGGTTCGTGCTTTGTTCCCTTGCTTCTTTGGGTCGAGGTGGGGGTGGGGGTGGTGGGGTGGGCGGAGTCTCCTGAAATAGCATCCACCCTCATTCGCTGTTCCCTTGCTCTGCTTTGGTTTTATAATTAGCATTTATTTCCACCTGACATGTACATATGCATGTATGTGATATATGTGTTTATGTGTGTGTGTTACCTGGCTTACTGCATCGGAATTAGCTCAAAGTAGGGACATTGGTAGGTCTATTGCTGAAACCCTCTGTTAATACAGTGCCTGGCACGTCGTGAATAATCAATAACTACCTGAACAGATTAGCGCTCTAGGGTCTGTTTCTTCATCATCCTCCCAAGCCCCGTTCTGCAGCCTCCACTCTGGCAGTTCCTGCATTTATGTACCCTCAATACCTCCGTTCTGCCACCACACATAATCTTCTCAGCCTTCAGGAAGTAGTCAAGCCCTGATCCGCAGACTCCCCAGTCTAGCATCTCCTTTTAGGGTCATCGTAGGAATGATCACGGGAAATTTGGATCCATAACGCTAATAGTTGCTTTCTGGAGCAGGTGGGCTTCTCTGAATGTATGTGAAATAATTTAGTTTCAGAATCTCTGGCAGATACAAGTGATCTTATAGTACAGTTCAAATGACACTGAGGTCATTCAAAGGTTGGGAGAAATATAACCATGAAGAGATTGAAGAAGATATTCTTTCAAAGCAAAGGGGACTTAGAGAGCCCGAGGTCCAGGGGTCATGAATTAAGAGGCCTTTCCTGGCCTGGCTATGTCTGGGCCACTTTTGTGAGTGATGGGTGGTGGCTTGTTGATAAACACAGGCTCATTTAAAGGCTTCAGACCATTGTTGCCATATTGGACCGTGGGCCGGTCTTGACAAAGGTCCCATTTTTCAAGGGAAACCAAAAAGCTGGGTTCTTTTTTCTTCATTTAAAAATGTCGATTTATATTTTTTAGTGGACTTTAGGGAATCAGTCACTTAAGAACTCCAGGCCCTCACATTGTGTGATCCTGGTCCAAACACTCAGTTGATGGGGAGAAAAAACACCTAAAGGTTAGAATGAATAAATAGATTACTTCAACTCTAGTTCTTAAGGCGATAGAAGTTGCATGTTTGCCATTCCTCCTGATTGACTGAAGAGAAACTTCCAGACTGTTGCTCAATCTCCATTACAATTTAACAAGAACTTCTCTTTTCAGATTATTTTACCCCTTTGTACCTCTTCTCTTCACCCACTTGCTATCACCAATCATGTAAGTTACCATTTTAGAATTTTAGACATATTCAGTGAGCACTTACCATGGGCTAGTCGTACTAACACTGGGATATATTTGTAAACAAGGCAGCCTGGTATCCTGCCTCCACACAACTTCATATCTATCAGAGTAGACAGACAATAAAACAAGTTATCACCCCAAACGTGTTATGGGTGTCAAGGCTCACAGCATGAAGATCCTTATAACCTGCTGATTCCTAATGTGTGAGGGCAAGATTCCAAATAGAGTTCTACATGTCACATATCTAAAATTTAAAAGTTATAAATCAAGCTTACAAACTCAAAATATCTTCTAACCTTTGATATTGACAAATGCGCTTCCTTTACAACCTGGAAGTCTGGGTTTGAATTTAAATTTCTTGACTTCTTGGACTTCTGCTTCAGAATGTGACCATGCAAAGAAGGATTGAAGCCAGCCCCCAGCCCACTTTTTGTTCCCCTTCTCTTCCCTGTCCTGGCACCAACCCACTCACCTCCAAAGCTCTATTCACATCCCCCTACCCTCCGCAAGAGATGCCCTTTGGCCATTGCTCAGGCCTAAAGTGTGCAAAACTGTGGCGTCATGTGCCCCCAGGAAAACAGACCCAGAAAAGAAGCCTGGGAAGAAGCCCTGGAAGCAGGCTTGGCCATTTGAACAGGGAATCCCAGAGCCCTGGTACCCAGAGCTGGGCCTAGGAGCACAGGTTCCAGTGAGCATGACCCCTTGGCTCCATGGACTTCCCATGGGGAGGAGTGCAGCAGAAGAGAGCCAGAGTCAGGTCCTCTAAAGGGCAGGGTCGTGAATTCCTTGGCGGTCCAATGGTTAGGACTCCAAGCTTTCATTGCCAAGGGCCTGCGTTCAATCCCTGGTTGGGGAACTAGATCCCACAAGCTGTGCAGCACAGGAAAAAAAAAGAAAGGGCAGGGTCCAGAGCAGGGTCCCTTCTTGCCCAAGTCTAACTTAGTCAATTTTACTCTTTGCCATTATTCCTGGTGACTTCAACATCCACACATTTAGTACCCTGACCCCAGAGTCCCTCCACATTCTTAACTAGACCAGGTTTCTACCACTTGAAACCCCACCAGGCCTTCCAAAGTCCTTCATCTCTTGGAAATGACTGTCTCCAGTGACTCAAATTTGGGGCTTGTCACCGTTAGCCACCATCTCCTCTTTTCCCTCACTCTAGTCTTTGCCTTTGTCCCAAAACTTCTGACAACTCTTCTTTCAAATGGATTTCTTTTCCAAACATACTTTGAGTGTCCACCATCTACCAAACATTGTATTCATCAGGCACTTACATTAAAGAGCAGGGGGGTGGGGAGCAGAGCAGAGACAGGAAGGAAGGCCCCTCTGCCTGGGTAGTCAGTCAAACTTTTCTTCTTCCTCTGACTCACTACCCACCTTCCCAGTGGACAGTCAGGTGACAATCCACAGAAGGCAACACAAACACAACAGATCCAAGAAGGAGCTCAAGATTCTCCCCCTAGGGCAACTCCTTCTGCAAATCCACCAACTCTGCTCATGGCATAAACATTCTTTCAGGGACTCCACTCAAAGCTAACCGTCTTTACTCCCTGCCTTTTTCAACTCCCTCACCTAGTCACCATGTCAGTTCACCATTCAATACTTCTTGAATCCAGCTCTTCCTCCCCCAATACCTCCTAACAGGTTCCCCTGCCTCCCCCATCCTCTCCACAACAGTCTGACTCACTTCCCGGATCTTCCTGATTTTACCTCTTCTCCCAGTATTCAGTACAGTCCACTCCCTCTGTGACTGTCAAATCATTGCTCAACTCCTCAGTCTAGTGGTTAAGACCACGTGTGATGCAGTCATACTGCAGTATACTTTTCTCTCTTCTGACTCCCGTACACGTAGCTTATGCTTCAGCTAACATGTTCTACTCACCCTTTCCCAAGTATGTCTTAATCTTTCAAGCTTTCACATTTTTGCTTTTTCACTTACCTAGAAGGCCCTGGCCTATCTCTGCCTGTCAAATTTGGTCCCTCTTTAAAGACTCAGCCTAAGAGGTCACTTCTCCCTGAAGCTTTCCCAGCATGGTACAGTGGAGAGAACTTCAGAATCTGAAAAATCAGACCGTAGGGCGGACTACCTACCAGAGCAAGCCAGGCAAGTCACTTTACCTTCCCTGAATCATCTTCTCATCTACAAATGAGGATTCTGAATCGTCGGTTTTCGTAAGAAGTTCTCAAATGCATGCAGAAGTGCTTTGAAATTGCTATGTTCATCCTAGTTATTTCTCTTTCCAGCCAGGACCCATATCTTTCTCTGATCCTCAGAAGAGCTTACCTACTGTTCCATATTGCTGCAACTTGTGTTGAGTCTTGTCTCTCTCACTCACCTGGAAACCCTTAAAATGGCTTGTACATATTTGTGTTCCCCAGCCGAGAATAACTGGATCTCATGCATTTTCTGAATGAATAAATGAATTAACAAGTGAATGAATGGACTCCTTCCCCATGGTCAGATCAAAAAATGTCAAGTAACTCTTTCATGGTCACGAGGAAACAGGGTCTAGGCAATTTGATTCCAGGGCCCATATTGGTAATTTGTTTCTCTGAGTGTAGATGCACAGAGAGATGGGGACAGGAGTAGTTCCACAGCCTGGAGCTGGGGCATCTGCAGGGTCTGGCCAGCTTACCCGTCTCCTGCAGGACCCTTGCCTCTGAGAGCCATGTGCCTTGTTCTGGCCCACAACACATGGAGACACTGCCTTCATCGAGTATAAATGAAAGGGTTTCCACAGGACACTGAAGTTATAGTCAATTGTTAGAAAAAAAAAAAAAGTCTAGGTAGACTGGTTACCAAGGAAAGAATTAAAGAAGTGTGAAAAGTTAGTATCTAGTGAAAAGAGATTTTACAATCAAGTCAGCAGAGCTGGAACCTATCCAGACAAACCGTAAATCCAGAGGTCAGACAAAAAAGGGGCTATCATGTAGACTTCTATTAAGTAGGCACCTATGTTTCATTTGCATATCACCCTTCGTAGGAGACCTAGTCTGTTTATTAATATTGAGCAGTAAAGGCTCCAGTTTGTAAATATTCAGCTCTAAACCATTCACGGAAAACAGGATAACTGGGGGCAGGAGACTCCTGAAAATAGAAATCAAAAAAGCTTGGTTAATTAGTTTGATTGTAAACACACTCCTCTGTCCTTACTACTTGGGTTATTCGTGATTTCCTAGATTGGAAAACGCCTAAAGAACTGAATCTTGCAGTAAGACTACAGTTCTAGGCACAACTTTTTTCCTGTTTTCAAGTTGCTATGTCCCTTATAATCAACATTGTCGATATATTAATAATCCCTAAGTAAAATATACAATAGAAGCTTGCCAAAAGAAGTTCTCCCTACCTAAATTTTGTGAGCCTTTTGAGGTTTACCTTCCTTTAAAATCTGTAATTTAAATGACTTTGATTCGGATAAAAGGTTATCTTTTTCTCCCAACTACTTGTTCACATTTGCTCTCTTCGATATCCAGATCCACTATGCATGAAATCACGATAGCCTGAGTGTTTATAGACCAGGCAATGTGATGTCCTACAGCTGTGCAACCATTAGCCACATGCGGCTATTAAATTTACTTAAAATTAAATAAAATTTAAAACTGATTTCCTCAGTCACACAAGTGTCATTTCAAGTGTTCATTAGCCACCAATACTGCGTGTACCATATTGGACCACAGAGATATAGAACATTATCACGGAAAGTTCCATGAGACAGCACTGCCTTAGAAAGAACACAGATTTAGCAACTGACAGGCCTGTGTTTAATTCCCATCTTTTACTAGATTTGTGACCACAGGAAGTTCTTAAACTTTCAAAGCTTCAGTTATTTACATTATAAAGTACAGCTAGAAATACCTACACCTGTAAAGTAGTCAGTTAATGCCCAGCACATTTTAATTGCTTAATAAAGCTATTATTATTATTAATGCTTAGGGATCAAAAATTCAAGCTTTTGAGACTCAAATATTCGACACCAATATTTTCTTCATACCATGAGTACTCAATAAATCTTGCTGGCCACTCAAAAAGATTTAAAAAATTAAAAACATCATAGGATACTTTTGTTTATTTGCCTGTTTTTTTTTTTAAATTTTTGGCTGTGCCACACGGCATGCCAGATCTTAGTTCCCAGACCAGGAATGGAACCTGCGGTGTCCCCTACACTGGAAGCGTGGAGTCTTAACCACTGGACTGCCATGGAAGTCCCCGGATACACGTATGTTTGTTTCTTCATTTATGACATCAAACTTCTATAGGAAAACAACAAGTTGAATTGCCCTGGAGAAACCTAAGGTGTGGGTAGCTGTTTAAACCCATAAATTGACCCAGGAGATTTCTGATTCCCAAACCATCCCTAAAATTTAATTCAGGAACATGTCCAGCAAATGTCTGCATTTGAACAGGATGTCTGTTGGTGATCTAAGTCTGGCTTGCAGAGCAGTGAGGCAAAATTCACACTCCCCCCTCCCCACCACCCTTTAGCTTGGAGATAAAACCCATGCTACTTGCACACTCCAGGACTTTTTGTGTGTGTGTGTGATACGTGGGCCTCTCACTGTTGTGGCCTCTCCCGTTGCGAAGCACAGGCTCCGGACGCGCAGGCTCAGCGGCCATGGCTCATGTGCCCAGCCGCTCCGCGGGATGTGGGATCTTCCCAGACCAGGGCACGAACCCGTGTTCCCTGCATCGGCAGGCGGACTCTCAACCACTGGGCCACAAAGGAAGCCCCACTTCAGGACTTTTGAAAGTACTTCAACTTATCTAAGCATCTCTCCAGCCCCTCCCACTCTCCCCACTTTCAGATCAATCTGGAGCCTTGTATAACAGCATCCCAAACTGAAAGAGTGAGCTGTGGATAATGTGCCCACAGAGCTTAATCCCCGCCACTCTCACAGAGGGACACATTACAGCTAGGAATACAATCAGCCAGATTCCAGACTCATAGGACAATTGTTCAATGAATCACAAAACAACCCAAACAAAAATAACCAGGAGAAGCTATGGGTAACTTACAACTCATCACGATATGAACTGCTAACGTCACACTCATTTGGAAATTTTGGTTTTTCTAAGCTTCTCAAAGAAAAATAAAATGGAGAAGCAAGATTATGCAATGAGATGATAAAAAGATAGAGGACAATACTCTGTCCTTACTATTCAAAGCTGGATTGCAAAATATTCTAATTAAAGAAAACTTTAGTTTGTTTCTCCTTAGAATTTAGTTGAGCTTTGCTCAGGTTTTCTTTCATATCAAAGAAGCCCAATAAAGGGAGTCATCTCTCTTAGAAGATTATAGCCCAGTGACTGATGGGAACATGGCTGGGACAAATGAATACATTGAAAATACATAGAAAAATACCATAAGAATGTTTTCTGACCCACAGTATGAGCAAATACAGTTCCAGTCACTAACTGCCAAAGCAAAACCTGAACCAAGCCACACCCTGCCATTTGAAATAGCCATAATTCTGAAAATCTGTCTTCATTAGTAGCCATTTGTTTACTGTAGAAATGAGAATAATTAATTACTTAACATGTTCTAAGCACTGTTCTAAGTGATTCACACTTATTAACAACAACCCTACAAGGTAGGTAGATAATACCATTTCCTATTTTACAGATGGATCCACTGAGTAGTTAAAATGACTTGCCCTAGGTCACACAGTTAATCAGTATGAGAGCCAGGATCTAAGCTTGGGTGATCTGGATTCATTTCACACTCTTACCTCTGTGGGCAGCTGGAACAATAATGAACTTAAACAAGGAACAATTCCTTACTACTCACAAACCTATGATCATACATCAAGACTGATATCTTGGGGCTTCCCTGGTGGCGCAGTGGTTGAGAGTCCACCTGCCGACGCAGAGGACACGGGTTCGTGTCCCCGTCTGGGAAGATCCCACATGCCGCGGAGCGGCTAGGCCCATGAGCCATGGCCGCTGAGGCTGCGCGTCCGGAGACTGTGCTCCACAACGGGAGAGGCCACAACAGTGAGAGGCCCGCGTACCGCAAAAACAAACAAACAAACAAACAAAAAACTGATATCTTATAGCTATGGATGTTTGCAGAAACCAATTAAAAAGAAGAACCCAAAACTTTTTTTTTTTTTTGGCTGCGTTGGGTCTTTGTTGCTGCACATGGGCTTTCTCTAGTTGCGGCGAGCAGGGGCTACTACTTCATTGCAGTGTGTGGGCTTCTCATTGCCGTGGCTTCTCTTGTTGCAGGGCACGGGCCCTAGAGCACACGGACTTCAGTAGTTGTGGCACGTGGGCTCAGTAGTTGTGGCTTGCGGGCTCTAGAGCACAGGCTCGGTAGTTGTGGTGCACTGGGCTTAGTTATTCCACAGCATGTGGGATCTTCCCAGACCAGGGCTCGAACCTGTGCCCCCTGCACTGGCAGGCAGATTCTTAACCACTGTGCCACCAGGGAAGCCCCAAACCCCAAACGCTTGATTGTAGTCTATTCACCAAACGCAATTCTCCTTGGTTTTCAAAATCTTCAGTAGGAAGAGTATCTCAGCTGGCAGTAATTTTTAAAAGTCAAGAGGTGAATCCTAGTCACATTGTTTTGGCTCTAAATCAAACTGCACCTGAAGTTGGAATAGTTCATGAAATTTTCTATTTTTTTTAAAGTTATATAACTGAATAAATTTTCCTTTCAAAAAACCTGGTTGAGTTTCAACAGAAAGACCCATAACGGGGAATTCCCTGGTGGTCCAGTGGTTAGGACTCTGTGCTCTCACTGCTGAGAGCCCGGGTTCAATCCCTGGTCGGGAAACTAAGATCCCACAAGCCTTGCAATGCGGCCAAAAGAAGAAAAAAAAGAAAGACCCAATAACCAATACATATCCTCTTCTGCAGCCACTGCCATCTCCCCCCCGCCGTAGGGGTTGTCTCAGGGGTGGGCTATGACCTCAGCCAGTCTATTCAGTGGATCTCAGGCTTTTGTGGGCAGGACCAGAAAAGAAGCTCAGTAGAAAACTGAACTTGAACCTTGAAAGACATGAGCCTGGAGATGCTGTACTCAAGGTTGCTGGAATCCACTGTTCTGAGTCCAGGGTACCAACCCAACCAAGGGAAGGTAGAGTCAAGAGATGGAGAGAAACAACAAGGACATCATTTGAGTCCTCAATCATTTTCAATGCCTTTAGCCAATAGATTCCATTTTTTGCTTGAATTCTATCATTAGTGATTGAAAGAGTTCAAACACACCCTTTTAATATTTCTCAAATTTATCTTCTCTCTTTCTACCCTGCCTGGGATTAAGCTGGCATCACTTCTTTACAGGATGCTCCAGTTATCTATTTTTGCCTTACAAGGATCCTAAAATGCAGTGGCTGAAAACGATTTATTATTTTTCCTGCTTCTGTGTGTTGGCAATAGCTGATTCTCCAGATGTATTAGCTTTAGCAAACTAACAAATGACTCCCTGACTCCCAGGGGCTCGCAACAACCAGTGCTCCTTATTCTGCTATCATGTCTGCCGCCATATTGGTGAAGGCTGTGCTTCTGCTCCGTGTGTTTTCACATTCTGGGACCAAAGTTGCAGGAGTAGCTCTTATTTGAGACATGCCATTCCTGTGCCAGAACAGCAAAGAGCAAGAAAATAGGTGGAAACATACACAATAGCCTTTAAAGCCTCAGTTCAAATGGTGTCTGTGCTATGTCCTTTCACACCCCATTGACCAAAGCAAGTGCCTTGCTTTGAAGGCTCCTCATAGCCGTCAGGATAAATTAGGTTGACACCCAAGGCCCTTCTGAGAGGTTAAGTAAGGTAAGGAGATACATACTTGCACACATACAAGCACAGAGAGGAGGAAATTTTATATGTATACATACCCCCCCACACACACACACAGTATTATACCACTCTTTCTTTTTTATTTTTTTGGCCTCATCACGCAGCACGCGGGAACTTAGCTCCTCGACCAGAAATGGAACCCACATCCCCTACAGTGGAAGCACGGAATCTTAAAGTATTATACCACTCTTGAAGCAACTTGACTTCTACATGGCAGGTTGAGGGTAAGCCTCAACTTGAGCTCTGGAACCAGTAATTTTCTTTATTTTTTTTTTGAATTTTATTTATTTTTTATACATCAGGTTCTTATTAGTTATCTATTTTATACATATCAGTGTATATATGTCAATCCCAATCTCCCAATTCATCACACCACCACCACCCCTGCCCTGCCACTTTCCCCCCTTGGTGTCCATACGTTTGTTCTCTACATCTGTGTCTCTATTTCTGCCCTGCAAACTGGTTCATCTATACCATTTTTCTAGGTTCCACATATATGTGTTAATATATGACATTTGTTTTTCTCTTTCTGACTTACTTCACACTCTATGACAGTCTCTAGATCCATCCACATCTCTACAAATGACCCAATTTCGTTCCTTTTTATGGCTGAGTAATATTCCACTGTATGTATGTACCACATCTTTATCCATTCATCTGTCGATGGGCATTTAGGTTGCTTCCATGACGTGGCTATTGTAAATAGTGCTGCAATGAACATTGGGGTGCATATGTCTTTCTGAATTATGGTTTTCTCTGGGTATATGCCCAATAGTGGGATTGCTGGGTCATATGGTAATTCTATTTTTAGTTTTTTAAGGAACCTCCATACTGTTCTCCATAGTGGCTGTATCAATTGACATTCCCACCAACAGTGCAAGAGGGTTCCCTTTTCTCCACACCCTCTCCAGCATTTGTTATTTGTAGATTTTCTGATGATGCCCATTCTAACCAGTGTGAGGTGATACCTCACTGTAGTTTTTTTTTTTTTTTATTTTTTTTTTTCGTTACGCGGGCCTCTCACTGCTGTGACCTCTCCCGTTGCGGAGCACAAGCTCCAGACGCGCAGGCTCAGCGGCCATGGCTCACGGGCCCAGCCGCTCCGTGGCATGTGGGATCCTCCCAGACCGGGGCACGAACCCACGTCCCCTGCATCGGCAGGCGGACTCTCAACCACTGCGCCACCAGGGAAGCCCCTCACTGTAGTTTTGATTTGCATATTTCTAATAATTAGTGATGTTGAGCAGCTTTTCATGTGCTTCCTGGCCATCCGTATGTCTTCTTTGGAGAAATGTCTATTTATGTCTTCTACCCATTTTTGGATTGGGTTGTTTGTTTTTTTAATATTGAGCTGCATGAGTTGTTTATATATTTTGGAGATTAATCCTTTGTCTGCTGATTCGTCTGCAAATATTTTCTCCCATTTGAGGGTTGTCTTTTCGTCTTGTTTGTAGTTTCCTTTGCTGTGCAAAAGCTTTTAATTTTCATTAGGTCCCATTTGTTTATTTTTGTTTTTATTTCCATTACTCTAGGAGGTGGATCAAAAAAGATCTTGCTGTGATTTATGTCAAAGAGTGTTCTTCCTATGTTTTCCTCTAAGAGTTTTATAGTGTCTGGTCTTACATTTAGGTCTCTAATCCTTCTTGAGTTTATTTTTGTGTGTGGTGTTAGGGAGTCTTCTAATTTCATTCTTTTACATGTAGCTGTCCAGTTTTCCCAGCACCACTTATTGAAGAGACTGTGTTTTCTCCATTGTATATCCTTGCCTCCTTTGTCATAGATTAACTGACCATAGGTGTGTGGGTTTATCTCTGGGCTTTCTATCCTGTTCCATTGATCTATATTTCTCCTTTTGTGGCAGTACCATACTATCTTGATTACTGTAGCTTTGTAGCATAATCTGAAGTCAGGGAGTCTGATTCCTCCAGCTCCTTTTTTTCCCCTCAGGACTGCTTTGGCTATTCGGAGTCTTTTGTGTCTCCACACAAATTGTAAGATTTTTTTGTTCTAGTTCTGTAAAAAATGCCACTGGTAATTTGATAGGGATTACACTGAATCTGTAGATTGCTTTGGGTAGTATAGTCATTTTCACAATATTGGTTCTTCCAATCCACAAACACTGTATATCTCTCCATCTGTTTTTGTCATCTTTGATTTCTTTCATCAGTGTCTTATAGTTTTCTGCATACAGGTCTTTTACCTCCTTAGGTAGGTTTATTGCTAGGTATTTTATTCTTTTTGTTGCAATGGTGAATGGGTTTGTTTCCTTAATTTCTCTTTCTGACCTTTCGTTGTTAGTGTATAGGAATGCAAGAGATTTCTGTGCATTAATTTTGTATCCTGCTACTTTACCAAATTCATTGATTAGCTCTAGTAGTTTTCTGGTGGCATCTTTAGGATTATTTATGTATAGTATCATGTCATCTGCAAACAGTGACAGTTTTACTTCTTCTTTTCCTATTTGTATTCCTTTTGTTTCCTTTTCTTCTCTGATTGCCTTGGCTAGGACTTCCAATACTATGTTGAATAATAGTGGCGAGAGTGGACATCCTTGTCTTGTCCCTGATCTTAGAGGAAATGCTTTCAGTTTTTCACCATTGAGAATGATGTTTGCTGTGGGTTTGTCAGATATGGCCTTTACTGTGTTGAGGTAGGTTCCCTCTATGCCCACTTTCTGGAGAGTTTTTATCCTAAATGGGTGTTGAATTTTGTCAAAAGCTTTTTCTGCATCTATTGAGATGATCATATGGTTTTTATTCTTCAGTTTGTTTATATGGTGCATCACATTGATTGATTTGCATATACTGAAGAATTCTTACATCCCTGGGATAAATCCCACTTGATCATGGTGTATGATCCTTTTAATGTGTTGCTGGATTCTGTTTGATAGTATTTTGTTGAGAATTTTTGCAACTATATTCATCAGTGATACTGGTCTGTAATTTTCTATTTTTGTAGTATCTTTGTCTGGTTTTGGTATCAGGGTGATGGTGGCCTCATAGAATAAGTTTGGGAGTGCTCCTTCCTCTGCAATTTTTTGGAAGAGTTTGAGAAGGATAGGTGTTAGCTCTTCTTTAAATGTTTGATAGAATTCACCTGTGAAGCCATCTGGTCCTGGACTTTTGTTTGTTGGAAGATTTTTAATCACCGTTTCGATTTCATTACTTGTGATTGGTCTGTTCATATTTTCTATTTCTTCCTGGTTCAGTCTTGGAAGGTTATACCTTTCTAAGAATTTGTCCATTTCTTCCAGGTTGTCCATTTTATTGGCATAGAGTTGCTTGTAGTAGTCTCTAATGATGCTTTGTATTTCTGTGGTGTCCGTTGTAACTTCTCCTTTTTCATTTCTAATTTTATTAATTTGAGTCCTCTCCCTCTTTTTCTTGATGAGTCTGGTTAATGGTTTATCAATTTTGTTCATCTTCTCAAAGAACGAGCTTTTAGTTTTATTGATCTTTGCTACTGTTTTCTTTGTTTCTATTTCATTTATTTCTGCTCTGATCTTTATGACTTCTTCCTTCTACTAACTTTGGGTTTTGTTTGTTCTTCTTTCTCTAGTTCTTTTAGGTGTAAGTTTAGATTGTTTCAGATTTTTCTTGTTTCCTGAGGTAGGCTTGTATTGCTATAAACTCCCTCTTAGAACTGCTTTTGCTGCATCCGATAGCTTTTGGATCATCGTGTTTTCATTGTAATTTGTCTCTAGGTATTTTTTTATTTCCACTTTGATTTCTTCAGTGATCTCTTGGTTATTTAGTAACATATTGTTTAGCCTCCATGTGTTTGTGTTTTTTACATTTTTTTCCCTGTAATTGATATCTAATCTCACAGCATTGTGGTCGGAAAAGATCCTTGATAGGCTTTCAATTTTCTTAAATTTACTGAGGCTTGATTTGTGACCCAAGATGTGATCTATCCTGGAGAATGTTCCATGTGCACTTGAGAGGAAAGTGTAATCTGCTGTTTTGGGTTGGAATGTCCTATAAATATCAATTAAATCTATCTGGTCTGTGCTGTCATTTAAAGCTTGTGTTGCCTTATTAATTTTCTGTCTGGATGATCTGTCCATTGGTGTAAGTGAGGTGTTAAAGTCCCCCACTATTATTGTGTTACTGTCGATTTCCTCTTTTACAATTGTTAGCAGTTGCCTTATGTATTGAGGTGCTCCTATGTTGGGTGCATATATATTTATAATTGTTATATCTTCTTCTTGGATTGATCCCTTGAACATTATGTAGTGTCCTTCCTTGTCTCTTGTAACATTCTTTATTTTAAAGTCTATTTTATCTGATATGAGTATTGCTACTCCAGCTTTCTTTTGATTTCTATTTGCATGGAATATCTTTTTCCATCCCCTCACTTTCAGTCTGTATGTGTCCCTAGGTCTGAAGTGGGTCTCTTGTAGATAGCATAGAGATGGGTCTTGTTTTTGTATCCATTCAGCAAGCCTGTGTCTTTTGGTTGGAGCATTTAATCCATTCACGTTTAAGGTAATTATTGATATGCATGTTCCTATCACCATTTTCTTAATTGTTATGGGTTTGTTTTTGTAGGCCCTTTTCTTCTTTTGTGTTTCTCACTTAGAGAAGTTCCTTTAGCATTTGTTGTAGAGCTGGTTTGGTGGTGCTGAATTCTCCTAGTTTTTGCTTGTCTGTAAAGCTTTTGATTTCTCCGTCGAATCTGAATGAGATCCTTGCCGGGTAGAGTAATCTTGGTTGCAGGTTCTTCCCTTTCATCACTTTAAATATATCATGCCACTCCCTTCTGGCTTGTAGAGTTTCTGCTGAGAAGTCAGCTGTTAACCTTATGGGAGTTCCCTTGTATGTTATTTGTCTTTTTTCCCTTGCTGCTTTCAATAATTTTTCTTTGTCTTTAACTTTTGTCGGTTTGATTACCATTTGTCTTGGCGTGTTTCTCCTTGGGTTTATCCTGCCTGGGACTCTCCGCACTTCCTGGACTTGGGTGGCTATTTCCTTTCCCATGTTAGGGAAGTTTTTGACTATAATCTCTTCAAATATTTTCTTGGGTCCTTTCTCTCTCTCTTCTCCTTATGGGACCCCTATAATGTGAATGTTGGTGTGTTTAATGTTGTCCCAGAGGTCTCTTAGGCTGTCTTCATTTCTTTTCATTTTTTAAAAATTCTGTTCCATGGCAGTGAATTCCACCATTCTGTCTTCCAGGTCACTTATCCATTCTTCTGCCTCAGTTATTCTGCTATTGATTCCTTCTAGCATATTTTTCATTTCAGTTATTGTATTGTTCATCTCTGTTTGTTCTTTTATTCTTCTAGGTCTCTGTTAAACATTTCTTGCATCTTCTCGATCTTTACCTCCATTCTTTTTCTGAGGTCCTGGATCATCTTCACTATCATTATTCTGAATCCTTTTTCTGGAAGGTTGCCTATCTCCATTTCATTTAGTTGTTTTTCCTGGGGTTTTATCTTGTTCCTTCATCTGGTACAAAGTTCTCTGCCTTTTCATTTTGTCTCTCTTTTTGTGAATGTGGTTTTCCTTCCACAGGCTGCAGAATTGTAGTTCTTCTTCCTTCTGCTGTCTGCCCTCTGGTGGATGAGGCTATCTCCAGTAATTTTCTAATCAGGGGAAATTCAGGAAGCCTCTGTCCAAACAATTCTCAGGCTTCTGTTGAGCCTGTTCTGACTGTAGGCCTTAGTTCTAGTAACTGGGATCCTCCCTATTTTTTTAACTGTAGTAAGAAACACGTAACATGAAATTTATCATCTTAACCATTTTTAAGTTTACAGTACGGTAGTGTTATATGCCCTTGCTGTGAACAGGTCTCCCAAACTTCTTCATCTTGCATAACTGAAACTTTATACCCTTTGAGCAATAACTCCCCATTTCCCTCTCCCTCCATCCTCTGGATCCAGCCTTTTGCCCCATCTGTAGGGTCACAGTAGCTCAGCTGGACTTCCCTGCCCACCTGCCAGGGCTCCTGCCAGCAATGCTTGGCTCCTTTTTGTCTTCATACAGTCTTTGTCACAGAGCTTCTTCTCAAAGCCTACTACTGGGTCTGCCCCCAAGTACAGCCCCACCCATGAGAATCTAATTTCTTCCTCCTTTCTGGATGCAAATCAGGAGCTGAGATAATAATACTGGTGGGAATTCCCTGGTGGTCCAGTGGTTAGGACTCCCGCTTTCACTGTCAAGGGCCTGGGTTCAATCCCTGGTCAGGGAACTAAGATCCCACAAGCCGCAAGGCGAGACCAAAAAAAAAAAAATTACTGGTAATACAAGGTAATAATAGCATCTATAACTTATTGCATATGTCCTAAATTCTAGGCATCATTCTAGATGTCTGACAGATAGGATCTGTAATCCTTACATAACCTAGAAGTATTGCTATTTCCAGGTGTGTCTCTGTTTTCATCAGGCACATTTTTTTTTTTTTTTTTTTGGCTGTGCCGCTGGGCCTGCAGGATCCTAGTTCCCTCAAACCCAGGGCCCCGGCAATGCAAGTGCCAAGTCTTAACCCCTGGACTTTCAGGGAATTCCCCATCAAGCACCATTCTTGATGTAGATTTCAACCCTTCTTCAAGTCCCTCATACAATCCATTAGCACCAAAAGTATTCGCAAGCAATGTGAAATTTACTGATGCGTCCCTAAAGGAGTGGAACAGAGTTCTACACTGCACATCCAATAGAAGTCAAAATCCTCAATAGAACTGGCTTTCCTCTGACCACCTCTTCTGCTGTGTTACCAGCAGGTCTCCTTTTTCTCCCACTTCTAAGGCTCAGCCGCCTCAATTTTATGCTGAATGTATAATAAAGTAACAGGTAACAGAATATGTAATATAAATATAGCTTAAATATCGCTTAAACAATAAGGTTTATTATTGCTGGAGGTATCATTTCCAGGTTTGGTTAATTCAGAGGTACAACAATGTCATCAACCACCCAACCCAGGTGCTTTCTGCCTTTTCCCTTTGCCATCCACAGCAGGTAGATTTTTAATCCTCAGAGTTGTCCCTCATGGTCACAAGATGGCTGCCATAGCTCCAGGAATTATATCTGCAGATAACTACATCTAAAGATAGAAAGAGGAGCATTTCTCTTCGTGTCCCCTACCTCCCACCCTAAATCAGAAAGGAAAGTGTTTCCCAGAAATATCTCAGAAGATTTATCTTTAAACTCATCCACTATGGTGGGGTTACAGGCTTGTAGTAACTAATTGGTGTTTTTAGCCTCCAGAGTTGGAAAGTGGGTTCTGGCAACAAGGACAAAGTGTGGGGAGAGAATGGTTGTTGAGAAGTGATCCACTAGTCTTGGCCATACAAAGCAGCTTGGTATCCTGCTCACTTCTGTGCTCTGCAAAGTAAAATGCCTCACTGTTAACAGGCCATGCTCCCTGGAAGTCTAGGTCATAGCCATCTAGTATTACTCAGGGAGGACCTTTAGAGACCCACCCCTACCCTTAACCCTAGTGGGATTATCAAAGCAGAGGATGTTAAAATGCCTCCCCAAGAGGACTTCTGGAAATACCTTTACTACCATCTCCATATACACAGCAATTCTGCAGACTGTTATTACCCCGTTGTACAGATTTAGAAACTGAGCAGCAGAGTCTTGAAGTGACTTGCCCAGAGTCAAACAACTATCACATTGTAGATTCATGTTTGAATGCAGGGCTGCCTGGCTTCAATGACCTTACTGCCAGTGAAAGAAGAACAAAGAACAAAAAAAGAATGGGTTTAAAATTTACCAGAAGGATAAATAACTTCTTGGCCCTGCAATAATTAAAAACCATTACAAGATTCTAAGGAGGAATGTAATTTCTGTCTTTGGCTATCTTTTAAAGATAAAATAGAGCAGTGCTTTTAGCACTTTGCTGAGAACATGGAGGCGTTTTAAAGTGTCTGAATGAATGAACACAAGCCGTGCTTCTGAGTTCCTGACACCCAACCCTTTAAGTGGAGACTGGGGAGATCTTCATTCAATAGCATTTACTGAGGACCTGGCCTCTGCCCCAAGAAAGGGGGTCTGAGGCCAAAAAACTGGGTAAACATAATTTTGGCCTCTGTGTGGTAAGAGCTATTGTGGAAGTATGAACAGAGGGCTGAGGGAGTGCTAGTCGGGGAAGGGGCAGGAGGGTGGATGTTAGAAAGACCAAGATCATCATCGCCCTGACTGAGGTCATGCCTGTGTTCCAGGACAGTGCAGTCACTCATGTCCACAACAAGGACCCTGAGTCATGAGGAAAGAGCTATATTAGATTCAGAATACACTGTACACAAGGTAGGGGGTGAGAAATGTTTTGGAAAGATTTCCTTCCAAAATGGTTTACAAGAAAACATTTTAGCAATTCTAAATGTAAATTTCAGGGTTTTGTTTGTTTTGAAGCTCAGTTTATGGAACACTTCACGTGGCTTATGTACTTACTTCATGTAATGTAGTAAGTAATTTGAGTATATTATCTTGTTTTAAAGCTTACAATAATCCTGTGAGGTAGATAGTCCCATTTTCCCACTTAAAAAATGTTCTTTTTAATTTTTTAATTCCCCTCCTCACTTATTCTTTTAGGTGCAGAAACTAAGGATCAGAGAGGTTAAGCAATTTGTCCAAAGTCTCTCAGTTCCTAATTGGCAGAGCCAGATTCTGACCTTTCCTGTCACACGACCAAGATGCCATCTAGGAAATTCATTCTCAAAAAACACATTATTTCGTGGGAAAGTTAGTTTTAGGTTAGTAAACTGTATCCAAATAGAGAATAGGTATCCCGTGCTTACACTTCAGTAGAAAATCAACAAAAGTGACGATCAAGGTTGAATTCATCAGTAGATCCATCAGTAGATCCATCTTTCTACTTTCTACTGATCCATCAGTAGAAAGGGGAGGAGAACCATTTTTAAAAAAATGGATACTGTATGATGCTCTATTCTCATATGTATTTCTGTAACAAAGTATTTATTAAGGAATTCAATTTTTTAAAAATTTTATTTATTTATTTATGGCTGTGCTGGGTCTTCGTTGCTGCGCGGGGCTTTCTCTAGTTGTGGTGAGCGGGGGCTACTCTTCATTGTGGTGTGCGGGCTTCTCATTGTGGTGGCTTCTCTTGTTGTGGCACACAGGCTCTAGGCACGCAGGCTTCAGTAGTCGTGGCACACAGGCTCAGCAGTTGTGGTGCACGGGCTTAGTTGCTCCGTGGACATGTGGGATCTTCCCGGACCAGGGATCGAACCCGTGTCCCCTGCATTGGGAGGCTGATTCTTAACCATTGCGCCACCAGGGAAGTCCCAGGAATTTAGTTTTAAGGAGAACAATTTTGCCACCTTGATCATCTGTTTGGGTTGTATTTTCTAAATCTTGGGCAAGATGTGCTGCAAAATGTGAATGGGAAAAACACTGAATCAAGACCTTTGCCATTCAGAGCTGTCCATCCCCTGACTGCTTTTCAGAAATGTAGATTCTCAGGTCCCTCTCCAGACCTACTGAATCAGAATCTGCATTTTCACAGGATGGCCACTTACTTCATGTGCACATGAAGTTTGAGGAGTGCGCTGCTCCAGATAGATCCCTTTCCCTGGCATCCTCCCTCCCATCTTGGATGATGTTCTATGAGTGTATGAAAATCAAACACACAGTAGGTCATATCATGGGCTCTAAAAGACAAAGTTTATGTCAAAACAACATTTACTATCTCCTTAACTGGATTTGTTTTTACTTTATCTAGTAACTCCTCTCAAACAGATTTTTAGGGAGATCTATGGTCATACAAGAAAAAGGGGAAAATAATGGGGAAAAAGAAGCCAGTGGGAAGGAAAGGGAGGGTGCTGTGGTTTCCCAATGGCACAGACCCATCATGCAAAACCCTTGATGTATTACTGAATTTCTGCACCAGTCAGGCACAAAGCCCATTACCTGACGTGCCCACTGGGTTGTCTGGATTTTGAACAATGGCCGCTCCCATCTGGAACCCTTTGCTATTTTGCAACTGTTTCAGTGGCTCTGCTGAAAGCAGTGAAACAACAGCTGGTGAATAATCTCATTTTATATTAATAGAGCAGTGTTGACCCATCTAGGTCCCTCAGTACTTTACAAAACAGAACATCCTTTCTTTCCCAGGTCAAGGAACAGAGGTCTCAGCCATACTGCATTACAGCACAAGTAGGGGCCATTGCAGAAGCAGGGGTAGAAAGAGCCCTTTTCCTGCAGACAGAACCTACTGGACTCTTTCAGATGAAATTTAAGTTAGGTTGAGAAGGATGGGAGAAAATACCTGCATTAAATCACCAGACTTTACCTATGGTAAGAAATAGCCACAAAGTAAGATGATTCTTCTCCCAAACCTGCCTCAGTTTTCTTTATGTGAAGCTCTTTCTGTGGAAGCATGGTAGAGATGTCAAAGTTGGGTGATAATCCTGGAAGATAAATCCTGGGCTATTTTTATTACCAGGGCTAGCTGGTGGTTTAACATGAGTGGAGTCAAATAAAACAGAACGTGACGACACCACCCGTTAATCGGTGTTCCTGCCTGTGCCAGTAGCATTTTCAACACTGTAGAGAATTGCAAAGGAATAAAAAATAATCTGGGGCTTCCCTGGAGGCGCAGTGGTTGACAGTTCACCTGCCGATGCAGGGGACGTGGGTTCGTGCCCCGGTCTGGGAAGATCCCACATGCTGCGGAGCAGCTGGGCCCGTGAGCCATGGCCGCTGAGCCTGCGGGTCCAGAGCCTGTGCTCCGAAATGGGAGAGGCCACAACAGTGAGAGGCCCGCGTACCACAAAAAAAAAAAAAATAATAATAATAATCTGTGATTTTGAGGTACTTCATTTTGCTGGAGGATTTATTCAAACAATGACTAACTAGAAGCAGGGATGTAAGATATAAGCATTAAAGATATATACCGTAGCCATTGACATACTATCATTGACATATACAGGGTGGGAAAGCTAAAGTGTTTTCCTTAAGCAACATTTCTGGAGGTTTTGTCAAAACTTTTTTTTTTTCCAGGAGAAAAGTAACGTTTTCTTTTCTTTTTTTTATTTTATTTTTTGGCTGGGCTACGTGGCATGTGGGATCTTTGTTCCCCATCCAGGGATGGAACCTGTGCCCCCTGCAGTGGAAGCACAGAGGCTTAACCACTGGACTGCCAGGGAAATCCCAAGTAATGCTTTCTTTAACATTATTTAACATTTTCTAAAGCTTAATTGGGAATTCCTGAGCCAATTCTTTCAATGTGGAATAGGAGGAAGCCGCTAGAAGGGAATTGTTAGGTGGATTTTCTACATGCCGCCAAAATAAGTAACCTATTCTAGGGCTAGGCACAGAACCTGAGGTGAGCACTGAAGCCTGACCAGAGGGAAGGAAGGAGAATGGTGGAAATTTCTTAGAACCGTAGTTCCTGACCTCTACCCTTTGTTTGGTTCAAGGACCCTGTGATGGTTAATTTTATGCCTAAACTTGGCTGAGTCATAGCGCCCAGATATGTGGTCAAACATTATTCTGGATGTTTCTATGAAGGTGTTTTTGGATGAGATTAATATTTAAATAAGTGGACTTTGAGTAAAGCAGATTGCCTCTGTAATGTGGGTGGGTCTCATCCAATCAGCTGAAGGCATGAATAGAACAAAAGTGACCTCCCCTGAGCATGAAGGAATTCTCCAGCCCAATAGCCTTTGGACTTGAACTATGGTATCAACTCTTCCTGGGTCTCTAGCCTGCCAGCTCACCCTGAAGGTTCTGGACTTGTGTAAGCCAGTTCCTTAAAATAAATTTCTATATCTATACATCCTAATGGTTCTGTTTCTCTGGAGAACACTGAGTAATACAGAGTCCTCTGAGTTTTTAGAAGGAATATTTAACGAATGCCTTCTATGTGCCAAACTATGGTCCTTCCCCCCAACCCCCCCCCCAAAACCCTGCAAACACAGGCTTTACTTATGGTCTACAGGGAATCACCAAATCTTTGAAGCACATCATGGATTCCCTCTCTCAAATTAAAACCTCCTGGGCCTCCAGCTAGTAAAAGGGATATGACTGAATAATTCCTCTTCCAAATTTTCCTGTCCTGAAAGCAATTACCACCTGGCAGGTGGCTTAAGGAATGTAGCTACATGAAGTTTTAAAAGCATCAGGAAGGTGTCCCACCAGAAATCTCCCTCTCCCTCGCCTCTCTGAGGGGCCAGGGACTATACAGTATTCTGTAGTACAGGCTTCTTAATTTAACTGCAGTAAGGCATTGCTACCTCACATAGTGTGGCTGAGACTAGCTGGTTATTCCCAAACATCAGCACTGCCTCCTTGGCACTCTGCTCCTCAACTTGTTCTCACTGATGGAATGTGAGTGAAGGTTGTATGTGTGGCCTCCGGTCAGAGGACATTCACATGGAGAAGCCTTTTCATGCTGTTTCTTCCCTTGCAGCAGACCCAGTGAAGGACTTTTTGGAGATGATGACAGAGGCCCTGGATGGATGGAGCTTGAAAGAGCAAGAGGCCAGATCCCCTTTCTCTCCTACCACTATATTGGACTGTGATAGAAGCAAGAAATAAACCTTAACTTTGTTAAATTACTGAGATCTGGGAGTTGTTTGTCAGCTTATCCTGATGAATACACATGGGGATTTTGTCACTGGAAAAAAGATCTTCGTAGAAATACCAATTTTAAAGAGCTAATATGATTTACTCCATTATTACCCATTGACCTTAGCAGAGACTAAAGGAAGGGTCCTGAGGAAATAGCCCTAGTTAGGACTAAGGAGTCTAAACTCAGAGATGACATGAGGTGACCAGGCTCCTGTCAGAAGCTGCCATGCTGCAGAAGCGCAGAGGGCATCATTTATACAGGCTCTGTAGTTCCCTGGAGTTGTGCGGTGCACAGCCTGCCCAGCCTTACAAAGTAGCCCTGCTCCTGGGAGTGGCAGACCAATATAAAAGCAGCAGGAAGAATTGAGAGGGGCAGTAGGAGGGCGGTGCAGAGCACTCCATGCCTCTTTCCTGGTTTCATCCTCCAGCCAAGCGTTGGCCCTGTTATTGCTGAGGTACCTGAAAATTCTACCCACACTGCAACTAATCACATTCCAAAACAAAAGGACTGACTTTTAAAGCCCTTTCCTCCACAAAAGGAAGCGTATCTTCTTTGAAATAGTTCTTTAGGGTCTACTCTAAGTTACTGGTTACTAAAGGAGAAACTATACTGGAAAATGACTTATTTTTTGGCCCTGCAGTTAGAAAATAGGGATTATTATTCCCATTTGTCATGGAAAGTCTTTCTTTATGACTCCTCTGTACATGGTCCCCCACCCCGTCCCCTTTCAATATACTTTATATTATGGAACATTTCAAACAGTACAAAACAGAGAAAATAGTGTAATGGACAATTGCCAAGCCTCAACAATTATTAACGTGTGGAAATCCTATTTCCCTCCACCTAACTGGATTATTTTGAAATTAGTCCCAGATTTCATATAATTTCATCGATACATATTTTAGTATTGTGTCTCTAAAAGATAAGGACTCTTAAAAAAAACATAACCATAATGTCATTATCATACCTTAAAAAGTCTTAATATTATCAAATAGTCAGTGTTCAAACTTTCCAAATTTCTCATTATTTATTAAGTTTTTTAAAATTAGTATTTTATGGTCCATACATTGCAGTTAATATATCTTCTTCATCTTTTTTAACTTACAGGGTCCCCTGCTTTTTTTTCTTTTTCCTTTTATGTGTTGGAGAAACTGGATTATCTGTTCTGTAGTTTCCCACATTCTGCATTTTCCTGACTGCATCCCTGTGGCATCATTCAACATGTTTCCTCAAGCCCTGTATTTTCTGAAAGGTATTGGTTAGATCTTGATTAGTTCAGGTTCCATTTTTTGACAAGGATACTTCCTAGCTGGTGCTGTGAACCTCCTACTGCATCACATCAGCATCACATGATGTCTGATTGTCTCCTCTTCTGTGATGCTAGGATTGATTAGTGAATTCAGGCATTTCCAGCCTGATCCATTCATTTAAAAGTACCCCATAAGCTTTTCCCCGATAGTTTTTAATAGCCATTGATGGGACCTCCCTGGTGGCACAGTGGTTAAGACTCTGTGCTCCCAATGCAGGGGGCCTGGGTTCGATCCCTGGTCAGGGAACTAGATCCCACATGCATGCCACAACTAAGGAGCCCATAAGCTGCAACTAAGGAGCATGCCTGCTGCAACTAAGACCTGGTGCAACTAACTAACTAAATAAATAAATCTACATTTAAAAAATAGCCATTGATGATCATTGTTTAGATCTATTATTTCATTAGGGATTAGAAAAGTATGGTATCCTAATTCTGCAATTCTTCCTTCATCTGCAAGCTGGAAAGCTTCTGAAACAAGAACTTTTCCTTAACAACAATTCAGCTATCCTGAGATACAGTTCATATAGAAAAGACAAGACAAATGCTCAATTCTTTCCCTTTTTAAACCAGTTTTTAGAGTGATGAGTTGGTTCCCTAGCAACCTGTAAAGGTGACCTATGAGGAGGTTTTTTTTTCTGGTATAATTATAAACTCATGGATTTTAATATATTTGATGAATTTCAATCCATTGGAGATGCTCAAATTATTCCATCTTTGAACATTGAGAGTCTCTTTACATTGGCTCCTGACTTGAGTCTTTGGGACATAACACAGTCATCTCTGAAAGCTTCCTTGCTTTCTAGTATGACAAAATGCTCATTTCTTGCCCTAGCTCTGGAATCAGTGATTATCCACAGAAGCCCTGGTTCCCTTTAGTGACCACAATTGAATTGAGGGACCACATTCTGGGTGCCAGGGGTATTTCTTGCTCCTGGCATTGCCATGTGAGTAGGCCTTTTCAGTGGCCAGAGCCAGACTGGCCCCACTTCTGCTTCATCTCCTCCTACTGCCCTCATTGACTTCACTCCGAGCACGCTCTCGTCCTTGCTCACTGTGCCACTAAAAGGAAGAGAGCAGGCAACTCCTGCTGAGGGTCACGTCATTGCTCTTGTTGTTCCCCATGCCTGTCATGCACTCCTCCAAACACCGCTGCTCACTCCTTGTGTCCTTCAGGCCTTTATTCAAATGTTGCCTGCTCAGTGAGACCATCCTGAACACCTCATCCAACACAGAACACAGATCCCCTGCCCTCTCCAATATTCTTCACCCCTCTCCCCTGCTTGAGCTTTCTCCCAGCACAATACTATGTAACTTACTTGTTGCTATTTTGTCTGCCATCCATTTACTCACTAGAATGTACAGTCCAAAAGGGCAGAGACTTTTGTCTGTTTTGTTCAGAGCTGTATCCCTGGCATCTAGAACAGGGTCTGGCACAGAGTAGCTGCTTATTAAATAGCTGTTGAAGAAATGAATTGCAGGACTTCCCTGGCGGTGCAGTGGATAAAGAATCTGCCTGCCAATGCAGAGGGCACGGGTTCAAGCCCTGGTCCGGGAAGATTCCACATGCAACGGAGCAACTAAGCCCATGTGTCACAACTACTGAGCCCGTGTGCCACAACTAAGACCAGTGTAACCAAATTAATTAATTAATTAATTTTAAAAAGAAAGAAAGAAATGAATTGCAGGACATCCCTGGTGGTGCAGTGGTTAAAAATTCACCTACCAATTTAGGGGACATGAGTTCTATCCTTGGTCCGGGAAGATCCCACATGCCAAGGAGCAACTAAGCCCTAGTGCCACAACTACTGAGCCTGTGCTTTAGAGCCTGCGAGCCACAACTACTGAGCCCACGTGCCACAACTACTGAAGCCTGCGTGCCTGGAGCCCGTGCTCCACAACAAGAGAAGCCACCACTTGCCACAACTAGAGAAAGCCTGCGTGCAGCAATGAAGACCCAACGCAGCCAAAATAAATAAATAATAAATAAATTTCTTAAAACAATTTTTTTTTAAAAAAAGAAATTAATTGCAAGGAAATAAGGCTATTGTGACTGATCTTAGCCCATCCAGTCTTTCAGTTATTAGACACTTTTGGCAAACATTTGTAGCCTCCAAAAATGAGAGGTCTGTGGGGAATGTAAGCTCACCCTGCCCCATTATCTCACCAAGTCTGGCAACGGGACTAAATTCAGTCACACCCACAATTGTTAGCCTCATGGGCCATTGTAAGGACTGTGGTTTTTAAGCTGAGTAAGACAGGAGGTGTGAAAGACAGGAGTCAAGGACAACTCTCCAGGGTTGTGTTATTTTGTTTTTATTTGTCTGGGGGGTTTGGGGCCAAAACCAAAACTTTTAGAGTGGTGTTGCCATTTACCAAAATGGGGAAGAAAATGAGAGAAGCAGGTTTTGAGGGACAAATCCTGTTGGTTTTGACAGACCAGTGAGATATTGGAGCTGTCAATTGGGCAATTAGAAGGGTTTCCAGTTCAGAGGCGAGGTCCTGCCTGGGTAGATAAATTTGGGAGTCATCAGTGCAGAGATGGCACTTAAACCCTTGAGGCAACAAGAAAAGAGGAGATAGAATGGAGACAAAGTTTCAGGATTGATCCTTGGGTACTTTAAGGTCCGGGGTAAGAGGAGGAACCAGCAAAGGAGGCTGAGAAAGATTGTCCTGGAAGGCGGCCAGAAACTGTGGAGAACATATTGTTCTGAAAGTGTTCCAAGGAGGATGGAGTGAGCAACTGCCTTAAATGCTGCTGATGGGGCAAGTAAAATGACCACTGGATTAAAGATAGTAACTGGGGCTTCCCTGGTGGCGCAGTGGTTAAGAATCCGCCTGCCAACGTAGGGGACACGGGTTTGATCCCTGCTCCAGGAAGATCCCACATGCTATGGAGCAACTAAGCCCGTGCACCACAACTACTGAGCCTGCACTCCAGAGCCCACGAGCCACAACTACTGAAGCCAGCGCACTTAGAGCCCATGCTCTGCAACACTAGAAGCCACAATGAGAAGACCGTGCACCGCAACGAAGAGTAGCCCCTGCTTGTTGCAACTAGAGAAAGCCCGCGCACAGCAACGAAGACCCAACACAGCCAAAAAAATAAAAAATAAAAAAATAAAGATAGTAACTAACCATCCCTAGGGGATAAATCAAAACCAGCACACAAATACATACCCCACTCCCCACGCTGATTTATCTTAAAGTAAATCATAAACAATATGACAAGGTTTTTCCAGGTACATTTTATGGGATGGAGGGCAACGATATGGCCCAATCTTACCTAGACCGGAGTGGGGAGCATGCAGCCTGGTGTTTCTCATCTTCACGGTAACACTCAGGCCATCTCAGACATTGGAAAACCAGAGCATCCCCTTAGGCAGGGTTAGAGAAGTGTCTTTCGTTCCTGGGAAACACCACTCCAGGGGAGATGCCCCCCTCACCTGGGTGTTAAGGGGAGGTAGGGCAGCTTCAGAGCGGACAGGTGAGGTCGAACGGGCTGCCTTAAAAGTGGAGGCGTGGCAGTACCTGCGGGGTGGGGGGGGAGGGGGGGGGAGGGGGGCCTAGCCACCCTACCTGGAATCTGCCTGCACCTAATATCCGCTTCTCCCCACTTTCCCATCCTATTTCAAGTCAGAACTAGCAGCCTTCCTATCAGCCTTTACCAGGGAGCCCTCCGCCTCACATCTTCATTCCACCCCACTTTTCCCCAACCTTTGACTGCCTCAGCCTCTCCACAGGGAACACAAAGGTCAATAGCTTAAAGAAAATTCATGATAATTGAAAACAATGATGGGGACTTCCCTGGTGGTCCAGTGGTTAAGACATTGAGCTTCCACAGCAGGGGGCGTGGGTTTAACCCCTAATGGGGGTGGGGAACTAAGGTCCCACACGCCCTGCACAGCCAAAAAAATAAAAAATAAAAATAAATAAAATTGAAAACCATGATCACTTTGATACAGGTAAGACTGAGACAAATCTCTCCTTTAGTGGAACACATTTAATTCCCCACCTGGCCCTTTCCCTTGGGCATAAGTACCTATAGCCTCCAAAACTATAAGGAGGTAGGGAAGGGGGATGAGGGGACCCTGACACTTAGCCTAATGTTTCATGTCAAATACAAGGAGAGCATATTCCTTCACCAGAGCTATCTCCTTGAGCCTCTTATAATCAAAAAGTTGATTATATGGTTTCTAATCAAACATTTTTGCCCTTAAGGTATCACCCACAAATCTACTGCAAGACAGTGCAATATATGAAGTCAGGTTTGGGAAGAGTCCCTGACCTCAGTTTCCTAGTCTGAAACCAAGCAGGACCCTGTTGGGCTCCCAGGTACAAATCCTATCTGTGCCTGAGTTCCAAAGGGCAGGTTCAAACAGTTGCTAATCAGAGAAGGGAGGGGATGCACAAACAAGGGAGGAACAGTCAAGAAACAATAGTGCAGCCTTGGGGCAGAGTCCTGGTTCCTCCTCAAGGAACTTACATAACAATATCTTTGAGTTCACCTGCAGGAACTAAGGCCCCATCCCGGTGGAGGATGTAACTTGGTGCTGAGCACAATTCCTGGAGCACAGCCCTGTTGCCTCACCACTAGCCAATCATTAGAAAATCATACAGGGACTTCCTTGGTAGTCCAGTGTTTAAGAATCCACCTTCCAATGCAGGGAATGCGGGTTTGATTACTGGTTGGGGAACTAAGATCCCACATGCTGCGGGGCAACTAAGCCCGCGTGCTCTAGAGCCCGTGTTCAGCAACTACTGAGCCCATCTGCTCTAGAGCCTGTGCACCACAACTAGAGAGAAATCCATGTGCTGCAATGAAGATCCATCCCGTGTGCCACAACTGAGATCCAATGCAGCCAAATAAATAAATACAAAAAAATAAATACAAAAAAAAAGAAGAAAGTCATACACCCTGTAGCTCTCACCCCAAACTCTGCCTATAAAAACTTTTCCCCCAAAACCATCAGGAGGTTCTGGGTTTTTGAGCATGAGCCACCTGTTCTCCTTGCTTGGCCCTGAAATAAACCTTTCTCTGCTCCAAACTCAGATGTTTTGGTTTATTTGGCCTCACTGTGCCCTGGGGACACAAACTTTGTTTGGTAACAAGTCGATCCATAAAATGCAATGATTTCCAGCCACAAAAACCTTTACACAAATCTATCTGAATGGATGTGGAGCCATCCCCTAGTCATATTAGGTGAAAAGCAGAGTATTTATTATGTTACCATTTGTGTAAAAGAAACAAAGAAAAAAAAAGAGGGCACAGAACTTTTCTGAATCTGTGACAGATTGGTATATAGAGAGAAAGGAGACTTGTATTTCACTATACACCTTTTTGTTGTTTTGCAATTATTAGAATGTACATAAATCATCTATTCAAAAACTAATTTAAAAAAAACTAAAGAAAGCACTTAGGAAATCAATACTATTCATGTGATTGATTGATCTTGGCCTTCCAAGGCGGACTTGTAGTTAAGAATTGAATAAGGGAGTGCTTTTAGAGGGATACATTGATCTCCTAGGGAAAGGTTTTAAAGCTGGGGGCAGGCTTGGGATAAGGAGAGTGGAAAAGGTGTCAACACACACCCAGAGACAATTGCACTTGAAAGAACTTGTGAAGTACTTAAGCTCTCGGACACTTAGGAAACTACACCCTAGCTGTGATACCATTATAGAGGTGAGAATGAGCTGATTTAGAAAGCCTAGGGCAGTCACCTTCAGTTCTGAAGATTGTCCAAGGAGTCTCCTCTGCAGTCTTGAAGGGTTGTGTCAACTTCATGCACATCTTCAACAGAGGCTGTTTGTCTTTTCCTGAAGGGGAATGGGGAGAATGCACAGAGGTTCAGAGCCCAGGCAAAGAGAGGAGGAGTTGGCGGCTTTGGATCCTCAAGTCTGTGACATTTCATCTCCAGTACTTGCCATCTTGGTGAGGAGTGGGAAATAGAGAGGAACTTGGTTTATTCTTTGGGAACTATCCTGGGGCTGACCCACAGCGTCAGGTCAGACTGAATTTGGGATTTAATCCAAATAAAATCTTATTCTGGGAAGCAACCTCAATCTAGTTGTTACTTTCTGGTTGTTCGTTCTAGAATTGCTTTAATCATGTTAAAACCAAGCTGTCCATTAGCTTTGAGTGGAGAAAGAGAGGTAAAGAGAAAAGGAGGGAAAGATATTAGTTAAAACCAAATCACTGATGGTTTATGGATTGCCCTTCAATTTACCCCTCCTATCAATAGCATTTCTAGTGACCTGGATGGAGTTACTGAGTGGGAAAGACCGAGGTTAGCATCCCAACTCTATTATTAGTCCAACAACCCTGGGCAAATTGAACCAGTGTCCTCCTTGGTAAAGGAAGACACTAATGGCTACTTCAGTGTTATAATCAAATGAGAGCCTTTGTGCAACTTTTTTTTTAATATACATTTATTTATTTATGGCTGCGTTGGGTCTTCGTTGCTGCGTGCGGGCTTTCTCTAGTTGTGGTGAGCGAGGCCTACTCTTCGTTGCAGTGCAAGGGCTTCTCATTGCAGTGGCTTCTTGTGTTGTGGAGCACAGGTTCTAGGCTCACAGGCTCAGTAGTTGTGGCACCCGGGCTTAGTTGCTCTGCGGCATGTGGAATCTTCCTGGACCAGGGCTCGAACCCGTGACCCCTGCATTGGCAGGCGGATTTTTAATCACTGTGCCACCAGGGAAGCCCCCTTTGTGCAACTTAATCAGCATCTTTTTTTAGCAACTATCATGTGATGGGAAGAGGGATAAACCAGTCCTTTTGCTAAAGTGTAGGCAGATCGGTTAGGGGGGCTCCCCAGAAAAAGAGTAGCGGGAATGGTTTTCTTGACATGAGAGAGCCCATTTTGGCCTAAGCCATTTTGTGATCTAAGCCTGGCCACAATGCTTGCCCTTTAACAGGTCTCAGTAATTAATGATCTTAAGGGAGGGGATGAACAAACAAGAAAACAATAGTGCAGCCTTGGGGCAGGGTTCTGGTTCTTCAAGGAATATACAAAACAATAAATCTTTAAGTTCTGAAAGAATTAAGGCCCCCACTCAGGTGGAGGATGGAATGATGTTGACCCTTCCGAATCAGTCAACTAAAGCTTGGACTCTGTCAACCTTTGCCCCAATTCTATGCTGAATTCTCCTCTGCTCAAGCTCCCTCGTGAATATGCATGTACCCTTAGCTTAAAACTTCTGCAATTTTGCGGTTGGGGAAGCAGTGTTGGGAAAGTGTTCTCCTTCCTCGCTGCAAGTAATAAATCCTTCCCTCTCCTGCTCTTTGGCTTGGTTGTGTCTATTGGCTCAACACCCACCAAGAGGTAAACCCAGTTTTCCGATAACAAAAGGGCCTCAGTGACAATTTGAGAGGTAAGTGCTAAGCTGTGGATTGATCAAGGGAAAGAGAGAAGGGTGTAGATTTGCAGAAAAAAAAAGAAGGTCTGTTACAGCAGTTAAAGCAGATTTCCCCCACCCCTGGAACTCTCCACCACATTGCTCTACTTTATCTTCTTAGCATTTGTCAGTGTTTTGTTTCCATGTTACAGCCAATCCCCCTCCTCTAGAGTGCGATCTGCTACAGAGCTCGACCTCTGCCTTGTTTCCTACTAGGTCTCCCGCGCCTAGAGGTCTTCTCTTCCTTCCCTGCTTCTTTTATTCAGGGGTGGGGGGGGTTAGTATATTGATTGGATTTTAAGATTATGGTAACCTCATACATGTTTTAGAGATTTTTAGGGGTTTTTTTCCCCTATGGCCTGAAATAAGGATACCTTATCCCTGGGAATCTTCGGAAGAATTGGTTCCAGGACCTACCATGGTTACTGAAATCCGTGGTTGCTCAAGTCCCACATCAGTTGTTTGAAATCCGCGGTTCCGCAGCCTTAGATTCAAGCAACCTTGAATCATGTAATACAGTATGAATTTATTTTTAAAAATCCACCTATAACTGCACCCCGCACTTAGTTACAGTTCAAACCTGTGTTGTTCAAGGGTTAACTGTAGTTTAAACAACACATCAATTATCTTTTTGTTAAAGCAGTGCTACTCAAAACGTGATCTGCAGGCACGAAAATGCAAATCAACTTTGTCACTAAATGTACAGTTTGTAGTTCAGCCTATTTTTTGTGTGCCAGACAAAATGATATTATTTATGAAGCCATTGCAACAGTTCTAGAAGAGTTAATG
Source organism: Grampus griseus (assembly GCF_964374135.1). Classification (NCBI taxonomy): domain Eukaryota; kingdom Metazoa; phylum Chordata; class Mammalia; order Artiodactyla; family Delphinidae; genus Grampus; species Grampus griseus. The sequence continues at coordinate 62,424,562 of NC_139012.1, forward strand.
AGGAGGGGGGTACTGGAATGGTCATAATGGATGTTCTCCATTATGCTATTTACAATATATAAAAGTTTAAGGGACTTCCCTGGTGGTCCAGTGGTTAAGACTCTGTGCTTCCACTGCACGGGGCACAGATTCGATCCCTGGTTGCAGGGAAGTAGATCCTGCATGCCGAGCTGTGTGTTCCAAAAAAAATAAAATAAAATAACCAAGACATTCAAATTATTGACATGGAACTGATTTTTAAATTATGATACATCCAACCAATAGAATATAATTCAATTATTATAAATAATGTATATCTATAATTGATATGGGAGGTCTTTCACATTTTTAAGTGAAAAAAACAGATTGCAAAATAGTTTGTGTAGTATTTAATTTGGGGGAGAATAACCCTGCCTCGTGTCGGCTCATGTACATTTACATGTGAAAATTTTCTCAAAGTATATATCCCAAAATACTAATAGTGCTTTATTCTGAGTGGCTAGATGAAAATTGTTCTTAAAAACTACCTTTACCCCCCAACCTATAACAAGATCAATACAAAGTATAAAACTGCTATATACACCAATCTCATCAGCTTAGAATATAACAAGGCCTTAACACATTTAATATTCAAATGAATATGCCTATATTCATTTGAAAATATATATCCCAATATACGAAACGTTCATTTTGCTCCAGAGGTTCTCTTCTCTGATATTTCCTGGGACCCCCAGGTTGACTTGCTCAATTCAAAGGTGTCATTTCAGGACACCATTAATAAAATCAGTTGTTTGTTTTTAGCAAGACTTTCTTGACGAGTAGTATGTTGATGTATGCTCTGGCATAAGCTCCTTATCTCTTTGCAGGACAGTAACAGTTTCATCACTGGCTACTTGCAGTAACACTGCATCAAACCGTAGATAGAACCCAGATCTACTGGCCCACTGCTTTTTCAAAGGTTAGATTGAAATCACTCCTCTAATCTCTTCCATGAGTTTTGATTGGTGTAGATTTTCTTACTTTTTTGGGGATCAATTTTGGTAAGTTATATTTTACTAGGAAAATATTTTACTAGGAAATATTTATATTCCTAGAAAATATTTTACTAGGAAAATTGATTTTTCTCTATATTTTCAAATATATTGCTGGAGTGTTACACAGATTTTCTTATAGTTCTCTGTATCTCTTCCATATCACTTTTGATTCCTAATTGAGCAGATGGAAGAGCAGGCAGTAAAAGAGATTAAAGAGAAAAATGAGAGTAAAAGAGAAGAAAGGGTAAAAGAGTAAAAGAGAAGAAAGGGTCAAAAAGATTAGGGTTGAACCAGGAGAGTTGAATATTATGCTAGGCACTGCAGGTACAAAGATATGCCAAAAAAAAACACCCCAAAACAAAAACAAAACAAAAGATATGCCAAGCCTCATGCGGCTTCATATGTTGTCTCTTTACATTATTCTGAATTACTTCATTACTAATTGCTATTTGGAGAAATAGCTACTGCTCTTCTTCTTCTGCTTATGGAAAATCTAGATAGAGGCTTGTCCAAGGGTTTTTTACATTTTTATTTTTAAATAAAAAAAAATTTTAAGAAAGAACACAAACAAGGAACTTCTCTTTGCATTCAAAGCCTGACCTTAAGATTTATAAAGTCAGTACTTATATATTACTCACTAGTATTAATAATATTAAAGTTTATTTACTTTACTTACTTTTGGACTTAAAGGACAATTCATCAGTTAATCAAGATATTACAATTACTCATAAAATAAATTGGTTCAATTTATATTTGTAAACATCTTGTCTTTTTTTTTTTTTAAGAATACATCTATCATTTTATTACAAAACCATTCTTTTGGCATTAGTTGGTAAAAGCAAGATACTGTGAGTGGGGCAGAGCAGCTCTAATGTAACAACTGCACTCCCTGCTTTTGGAACGGAAATGTAAGTTACTCATATCCTTTACATACAAGTTACTTGCAATTATTAATGCTGCAAATCCCGACACATATACCATTTAGGGAGGAGTTGATGCTAAGGGGTTAGAGTAAATATTGAAAGGCTTCAAAAGTTCCTTTATGGGACGTTCTGTTTCTCCTCCCTCCCCCTAATTACTCTGCTTAAAAAGAATCAAATTACTTAAAACTAGTCTGAATAGCAGAAGCTTGTCAGTCTTTTACCCACTGTTTCCATAACATATTCCTTGGCAAGTCTAGCCTGAAGTGATCTCTCTCCCTCCACTGAACTTTCAGAACTATAATCCCTATAATTTGTCAATTGTATATTGTACTGGGACATCTCTTTCTTTTTGACTTGTTCTCCTTTCTTTTTTAAAAATTTTATTTATTATTTATTTTTGGCTCCATTGGGTCTTCGTTGCTACACGCGGGCTTTCTCTAGCCGTGGTGAGCAGGGGATACTCTTCCTTGCGGTGCGTGGGCTTCTCATTGCAGTGGCTTCTCTTGTTGCGGAGCATGGGCTCTAGGCACACAGGCTCCAGTAGTTGTGGCACATGGGCTCAGTAGGTGTGGCTTGCAGGCTCTAGAGCGCAGGCTCAGTAGTTGTAGCATGCGGGCTCAGTAGTTGTGGCACATGGGCTTAGTTGCTCCGTGCCATGTGGGATCTTCCCGGACCAGGGCTCGAACCCATGTCCCCTGCATTGGCAGGTGGATTCTTAACCACTGTGCCAGCAGGGAAGTCCCTGTGTTAAAACTTTTAAAATAACCTTTATTTTTTAGGCAGTTTTAGATTTATAGAAAAACTACAAACATAGTGCAGACTTCCCACGTAACTCCCGTCTGGTTTGCCCTGTGATTAACATCTCACATAATATAGCACATTTGTTACATTTAATGAACCAGTATTGGTATATTATTATTAACTAACATCTATACTTTATTCATATTTCCTTAGTTTTTGCTTAATGTCCTTTTTCTGTTCCAGGATTCTGTCTAGAATACCACATTACATTTAGTCATCATGTCTCCTTAGGCTCCTCTTGGCTATAACAGTTTCTTAGACTTTCCTGATTTTTGATGACTTTGGAAAGTACTGAGAAATACTGGTCAGGTATTTTGTAGAATGGCCCTCTAATGGGATTTGTCTGATTTTTTTCTTGTAATTAGACTGGGGTTATGTGTTTGGGGGAATAAGATCACAGATGCAAAATGCTATTTTTATCACATCATATCAAGGGTACATACTATCTACATGATTTTTGACTACTGATGTTGTCCTTGGTCATCTGGCTGAGGTGCTGTTTGTCAGGTGTCTCCACAATAAAGTTACTCTCCCTATCACCCCTCCTTTCCATACTGTACTCTTTGGAAGAAAGTCCCTATGCATAGCCCACACTTAGGAGTGGGGAGTTATGTTCCACATTGTTTTTTGTTTTTGATGTGGACCATTTTAAATTCTTTATTGAATTTGTTACAATATTGCTTCTGTTTTATGTTTTTTTTGTTTGGCCACGAGGCATGTGGGATCTTAGCTCCCTGACCAGGCGTTGAACCCACACCCTCTGCATTGGAAGGCGAAGTCTTAACCACTGGACCACGAGGGAAGTCCGTGTTCCACATTCTTGAGGGTGGAGTATCTACATAGATTATTTGGATGGGAAGTTTGTCTCCTCTCCCCCATTTATTTACTCAATCACGCGTCCTTCTATTTTTTATCAGATAACATGAAAGCAGTGTCCAGTTATTGGCCACGTGCTTCTAGCCCTCTGCTGGAAGGTGGGCATCCTCAGTGGTCTGCATCATCCTGACCCACAGAGCCAGCCCTGCGGTTGGAACAAGTAGGAGTCCTACACAAACTTCAGCAAAGGGTATCCCAAGAAAAAGGACACTTCAAAGGAAAGTGAGTTTCCAATATCTAAACTGGAGACTGATGACGAGAAAAATTAGGATGGTGATTTGAATCCATGTAACCCAATAAGCTAAGTATTGTATCATCATCATCATCCTTATTTTAACTTGGTATTCAGGAGAATAAGTCCTTTACCTAAAATCCCCCAAGCCTCTGCCTCCAAATCTTGTGCTTTTTTGCAATTTGTCCAAATTATATCCACTAATCATTGATTTTTTGTTGTTTTTCCTCCTTGGCAACAGTTAGCAGAATTATCTATTGCTCCTGCTTTTGGCCTGTCACTGCCTTTCATGTGCCTTCCTGCTCCCTTCCTGTATTGTGGGGAGTTTCCTCATGCTTGGAAAGTCTACCTCTGAAGTTCCTTTTCCTTTTTCCTGGACATCTATAACATCTAGAAGAGCTGTACTGCAATAGAAAATTTTGCTATTGTCACTAGGAAAACATTTATAGAGTAACATTAATTTTCAGGCCCTCAGCTTACCCATCTTCACCTTTTCATTGATAGTACCTCCTTTTTTTTTTTTTTTTTGTGCTACATGGCCCTCTCACTGTTATGGCCTCTCCCGTTGCAGAGCACAGGCTCCGGACGCGCAGGCTCAGCGGCCATGGCTCACGGGCCTAGCCACTCCGCGGCATGTGGGATCTTCCTGGACTGGGGCACGACCCCGTGTCCCCTCCATCGGCAGGCGGACTCTCAACCACTGCGCCACCAGGGAAGCCCGATAGTACCTCGTAAATCTCCCTCAAACTCTATTTCTCAGTACTCTGGAGCCTCTTCATCTCTTATAAGCCATCCTCCATGGGACCATTATTATAGGACATATTCACCAGGGTATAAACAGGCACTCTTACAAATTTGTTAACTCAGTAATATTTATTCCATAAGACCTTTTATGTATAAATAGTTGTGCTAGATAACTATTAGATAAAAACTTCAATGTACCATTTTTTCTTATTAAACTTGCATAAACAGGAGTCAAGACCTTTTGGAAAAAAAAATACTGAAGGTAGAATTTTAGGTAGCAAACAATGAATGAGAAAAGATTCTAGAGGGTAACAACCTTCCCAGTTTCCCTGAAATTATACTGATCTCTTACTGAGCATGCCTGGATGAAGGGCTCTGGATGCTACACCTTGATGTGTCTGTTGTGCTCCTGTTGAGACAGTAGCCTAAGGTCAAGACCTGCTCATTAATATAAAGTCAATTAGTTGTTTAGTTTATAAACATTAATATTCAGCATTATGTTCTTGAGTTCACTCAGGTACACCACTTTAGGTTCTCACCCTAATTCTGCTTTTCATCACTGAGTGATTTGAGACAAGTTACTGAAGCTCTCTGATCCTCATAAGCCACAGCTGCAAAACTGAGGGCTTGCTCTAGATAACAATAGCTCAGATCTATCAAGTGCTTACCATATGCTAAATACTGACCTAAGTGCTTTTCGTGAATTATTTCATTTTATCCCTATGAGGTAGGTACTATTATTTCTTCCATTTTACAGATGAGGAAACTGAGGCCCAGAGAAACTATAACTTGCTGAAGTTTCCTATGAAAAACACAGAATCTAAGTCAAGGCCAAGAGCTAATGCTCTTGGGAGGTACAATTCCAGGGCAACGAGAGTGGGGGGAAAGAGAAGTGAGGCAGGGAAAGTCGGGAAGCAAATGCCAGGTGATGTGTTACCACACTGGCTACTACTTTACCATGAGCCATGAAGCAATTCAACTTGTCTTGCAGCAGGAGCAGCTGCTTGGGCCCGTGGAATGACCTCCACACTGGCTGCATGGAAAAACCACACGCAAAGGGTCCAGTGGAAGGACAAGAGGAGAGCGTTTGCTGTCAGCTCTCCCCTGTCTTTCTCCTACTGACTCAAATTTGCCCCATGGGGAGTCAATAACCTGACACTTCCGGGGTGTCACCGGGCCTCTTTAGCAGTCACTGGGGAAGCTAGATCCCAGCTTTGTGGGTTGGTACTTTATCAAAGCCTGGAAATGGTGGGAGAAACCATAACTCTAGTTACGTAGCAGGTGGTAGACTTGTGTGGGCCATGTATGGCAGCTGAGGCAAAACAAGAGGCTGAAGAGACAAGTGAGGCTGGGAGATGCATCTGATATACACAAACAGTATGAGATGGAGAGATGATCTCAATCCAGACACTTTGACTCTAGGACTAGAGCACCAGAGATCAGTATGCTACAGATCTCTGAGAGGACTTAAGTGTATTCATTTTTATGTTCAGGTATATATAGGTCGAATGCTTGTCCTCTCAGTGTTCAAGGTTCAAGTCTTAGATGACAATATCCCCTACCTTTCTTTTTTTGGCTGTACCATGCAGCAGGGACCAGGGATTGAACCCATGCCCCCTGCAGTGGAAGCACGAAGTCTTAACCACTGGACCCTCCAGGGAAGTCTCTCCTCTCTCTTATCTTTCAAGCAAAATCATATGCATTTCTCAAATCCTATTTGGGTTAACAATTTTTCTCCTTCTGATTCAATCACTCCCTCCTCTAAATTGCTGTGTGCCTTGTATATATTTCTATTATTGCATATTTGGTATTTATTGGTATATACCTGCATCATACCAGGCTGTGTGTTTACTGAGGGCAGGAATCTGTTGTGTTTTCAGATCCTATAGCCCAGGTCTGCCTAGACAGGGCATTCAATAAATGCCTGTAGAACTAACTGATACACAGTTTTACACTTGAGCAGCCCTTATATTTAATTTTTAAAATTTGGAACTGTTTCAGATTTACAGAAATATTCTAAAGATAGTACAAACAGCTCCCATATGACCTGTGTCTAGTGTCCTTTATTATTAATATCTAACATTAATATGGTACTTTTGGGGCTTCCCTGGTGGCGCAGTGGTTAAGAATCCACCTGCCAATGCGGGGACATGGGTTCGAGCCCTGGTCCGAAGATCCCACATGGCATGGAGCAACTAAGCCCATGTGCCACAACTACTGAGCCCACATGCCACAACTACTCAGCCTGCATGCTAGAGCCTGCAAGCCACACCTACTGAGCCCATGTGCCATAACTACTGAAGGCTGTGTGCCTAGAGGCTGTGCTCCGCAACAAGAGAAGCCATTGCCATGAGAAGCCCGTGTACCGCAACGAAGAGTAGCCCTCGCTCGCTACAACTAGAGAAAGCCCGCGCACAGCAACGAAGACCCAACGCAGCCAAAAATAAATAAATAAAATAAATTTTTTAACAAATGGTACTTTTGTCACAATTAATGAACAAATATTGATACATTATCATTAACTGAAGTCCATACTGCATTCCGATTTTTCTTTGTTTTTTACCTAATGTCCTTTTTTCTGTTCCAAGATCTGACATTACATGTAGCTGTTATCTCTCTAAGCTTCTCTTGTCTGTGACAGTTTCTCATACTTTCTTTGTACTGAATGACCTTGACTGTAAAGGAGTGCTGGTCAGCTGTTTTGTAGGATGACCCTCAATTGTTATTTGCCTGATGTTTTTTTTCTCATTAGACAGGAGTTATGGGTTTCGGGGAAGAAGACTGAGAGATAAAGTGCCATTCTCATCACACCATATCAAGGGTACAGACTATCATTGTGATTTATCAGTGTTGATGTTGACCTTGATCACCTGGCTAAGGTGGTGTTTGTCAGGTTTCTCCACTCTAAAGGTACTCATCCCCCCACCCCCCTACCTTCTCACACTGTACTCCTTGGAAGAAAGTCAGATGTGCAGCTCACTTTGAAGGAGTGGGAGTTATGTTCCACCTCCTGGAGGGCTGGGTGTCTACATAAATTGTTTGGAATTCTTTTGCATGGGAGATGTGTCTATCCACTCCCATGTAATTATTTATTCAATCATCTATAAGTATGGACTCCTGGATATTTATTTTATACTTTGGGTTATAATCCAGTACTACTTTATTTTGTTGATCGAGTGTTCCAAATTTGGCCATTGGGAGCTCTTTTATTTGACTCCTTTGTCCCTTTCACATACCTCCACCATTATGCAATTTGTTTTATTTTGTTGTGTTTAACACGTTACTTTCTAGCCCTACAAGATGCTCCAGGCTCATCTTATATGTCTCTTGCCTAGTCCTAGAATCAGCCATTTCTCTGAGGACCCCTTGCTCCTTTCATTGAAGAATGGTACTGTAAACCAAGGTCTGGGCACTCGATGTGCTCACTGCTACTGCAGTGTTGTTGCTTCCAGGCCCCCTCAGTTGACAGAGCAAGGAAACATGGGGATATCCTAACTGGGAATATTGTTTTAATCTTAAAAAGCACGTTTTAGAAAATCAGAACAATTTAGACTTCTGGCTGGCTCTTCACTCTCAGTCTCTTTTGATGTCTATCCCCTGCCAGTTCTTTTGTGCCAGTCCAGACCAGTTTGTCCTCCCTCCCTTCCTTGCCTGCCCCTGCTCTACTCCCTGCTGCAGTGAGCTAACCTCTGAAGGCTGCATTTCCTAGGCTCCCACGTCCGCTGGCTTCTGGCTGGGTTCTGCCAGAAGTGGGCAGAGGGCAGCACCTCCAGCAGTAAAGGTATCTCCTCTATGGCTCCAGCTCCTGCTGGACAGGCCCACTGTGCTGCTTCTGTCTTCTAGGCCCTGCTGACATCACCTCTGTCCTTTGTCCCTCCTACCTAGAGGTGTCAGTGACTTCAGGCTGTGGTCTGTCTCCCCACCCTGCACTGGTGGGCATCTCAACTTCTCTTATCACACATGCAACCATTTCTCTGAATAAATCTTTCTGTTTAAAATACACAGTGCTGGGACTTCTCTGGCAGTCCAGTGGTTAAGACTTCCACTGCAGGGGGGGATGGGTTTGATCCCTGGTCAGGGAACTAAGATCTCACATGCTATGTGGCATCGCCAAAATAAAAATAATATAAAATACACAGTGCTTTCTAATTCACTAGTTGGACCCTGAGACAGATATGTGTGTAGTTTTTTATAAAGTGGCTCCAAGGAATGGGAGTGGGGTTTGGGAGGGAGAATGAGTCCAAAGCTGTACTACGAAGCCAGTCACTGCTGTGGGCAGCTGGGACTTGAATCCACTGGGGATGCCGAGTTGCTAGGGAAAATGGACTTCAGAATTGTAAGGCTGCCTCCAACTGCTCAAAGGTTGCCTAAAGGTGGGTAACTCCTAGTACCTCCAAGTTTTCACACATATCTGAATGGCTCAGTAGGTCGACACAGGCATGGGTGGTGGCACAGAAGTCCCCACCTCCACCCCAACAGAAATCTAGAGATTCCATAGGCAGCTGAGGGGAGGGGCTGGTGGGATATATGTGCCTGTTTGCTGCAGGAATGATTAAACTTTAAAAAAAAAAAGGGTGGGCCAGGAGGATGTGAGGCAGGCACAGAGGCATCTGATACACTGATATCTTTTTTTTTAACATCTTCATTGGAGTATAATTGCTTTACAGTGTTGTGTTAGTTTCTGCTGTATAACAAAGTGAATCAGCTATTTGCATACGTATATCCCTATATCCCCTCCCTCTTGCGTCTTCCTCCCACCTTGCCTATCCCACCCACCTAGGTGGGCACAAAGCATCGAGCTGATCTCCTGTGCTGTGCAGCTGCTTCCCACTAGCTATCTATTTTACATTTGGTAGTGTATATATGTCAATGCTACTCTCTTACTTCATCCCAGCTTACCCTTCCCCCTCCCCCTGTCCTCAAGTCCATTCTCTAAGTCTGGATCTTTTTTTTTGGTTGTTTTTTGTTTAATGTAAAACTTTATTTTTATTATTTTTTTATTTAGCATCTTTATTGGAGTATAATTACTTTACAGTGTTGTGTTAGTTTCTGCTGTATAACAAAGAGAATCAACTATATGTATACATATATCACCATATCTCTGCCCTCTTGCATCTCCCTCCCACCCTCTCAATCCCACCCTTCTAGGTGGTCACAAAGCACTGAGATGATCTCCCTGTGCTATGCAGCTGCTTCCCACTAGCTATTTTACATTTGGTAGTGCATATATGTCACTTTGTCCCAGCTTTCCCTTCCCCCTCCCCATGTCCTCAAGTCCATTCTCTACGTCTGGATCTTTATTCCTGTCCTGCCCCTAGGTTCATCAGAACCATTTTTGTTTAGATTTCATATATATGAGTTAGCATATGGTATTTGTTTTTCTCTTTCTGACTTCCTTCGCTCTGTATGACAGACTCGAGGTCCATCCACCTCACTACAAACAACTCAATTTTGTTTCTTTTTATGGCTGAGTAATATTCCATTGTATATATGTGCCACATTTTCTTTATCCATTTATCTGTTGATGGACACTTAGGTTGCTTCCATGTCCTGGCTATTGTAAATAGTGCTGCAATGAACATTGTGGTACATGACTCGTTTTGAATTATGGTTTTCTCAGGGTATATGCCCAGGAGTGGGATTGCTGGGTTGTATGGTAGTTCTACATTTTAACAGCCAATGCTCCTCATGCTCTGCTCTAGGCCCTCTTTTGCTCTAATTTTCCACTCTTCCTGAACAATCTCACACAAACTATCTACACAGATGTAGAAGGATCAGAGTTTGATTTGTGCTTTAAAAATAATCTATTAGAACCACCGACTTACTTTACTTTTACCACTGCAAAATTCCCTTTGCAGATAAGAAAGATACTTTCAGATACTTCCCCTGTCTAATTAAGAAAATGGACAGTTTTCTGTTGATCTTACACTGGTTGAATTAATTGTAACTAGATCAGTAAGGACTACTCGCAGGTATTTATGATGAAGCTGGTGAGAAAATTCAACTTTCTGAAAAAATCATAGTGGTGATAATTTTAAGTAAACAAGCACATTCTTTACCACAAGGATTTTTTTTTTTTTTTTTTTTAGGCCCGCTCCCGGGCGAGGTTCACTGGTCCGAGAGAAAGGGGCCAGAGAAGTCGCCTACCACAAGGATTTTAACAAGTGCAATTTTCTCTAACAAATATGCACAGTTTCAAGATTACAAGTCAACAGTCCTTGGAGGAGAACTATTAAAATTAAACTCTGACTATGACATGAATGCTATTTTAAATAATCAGAAACCCAACTACATCATGGTTAGCTACAGAATGAATATATATTTAACTTAAATATTATGATAAGTAGTACTTGAATATTCACTAATGTTCTCCCTGTCACTCTGAACAGGGTAATCACTTTGCACTCTCTAAGCAATTGTGTTAATTTTTTTTTTTTTCACTCATAGATTCTCATTAAGGGTCAGTGAAACTTGTGGCATAAGATTCAAAATTGGGGAGAAGATTTGGGGAGATGGTGGAGTAGGAATCACCAGGAACCTGACTCCCCTCTTAGACAACAATTGCACTGGCAGAATCCATGTGATGTAACTCTGGAATCTATTGAAGGTTTGCAACTTCCAAGGGAAGGCTTGGACAGTAATTGTCATCAATTGCAATTAATTTTGGTCAATTTAAGCTCTTAGCACAGTAGCAGCTACCCATCTCCCACTGCTCAGCACCTTTGAAGGCAGCTGTGCACATGTTCTTGGAGCAACTTATACACAGCTTGTGGGAGCCAAGGTGGGCAAAAAGCACCCTGATCACCAAATACTGGGGATCTGTGCTCTGATCACTGGTTGCTGCTTCTCATCACAGAGATGCAGGTAAAGAGACGGGCTGTCACTGTTGCTGACCTCTCCCCACTGTTGTAAGCTCCCCCTACCCCGCTGAAGTGATTTCTGGGGAGTTAAAGGACTGGCACCATTTCTCACCCCCCTTCAGTTTTCTTTTTCCCTTTTGGGAGACAGACATTAAAGACTAGGACATTGAAAAGCAACTACATATACAGGGAAAATTAGAAAGTGACTCCACATGCTCAGGGAAAGGTGCAGGCTCACCAAAGACCTAAAAATACCTCAAGTTTACACCTCAAGCTGATTCTTGGCACTGAGACACCCTACAACAATAAAAAAATAAGCAAAAATAGTAACACAAAACAGCTAACCCTAAGGAAATGTAAAAATATTATTTCCAGAGTTACCACATTAGTAGATTCAAATGTCTAGTTTACAGAAAAAAAAAAAAGCACATGGCATACAAAGAAATAGGAAAGTATAACCCTTAAAACAACAACAACAACAACAACAGAAACGGTCCCTGAAAAAACTTTATGGCACTGATGGGCAGATCTCCTAGACAAAGACTTTAAACAGCTGTATTTAACATGCTCAAGGAACTAAAGGAAGATGTGGAGAAAGTTAGAAGATGATTTGTGAACAAAATGGAAATATTAGTAAAGAGAAAACCTATAAAACAAAAATTATGGAGTTGAAAAGTACAATAACTGAAATGGGAAATTCACTAGAGGGATACAAAGATAGATTTGAGCAGGTGGAAGAAAGAATCAGTGAACCTGAAAATAAGACAAGGGAAATTATTGAGATGAAGAACAGAAAGAAAATTGATAGAAGAAAAGTGAACAGAGCCTAAAGGACCTGTGGCTTACCATGAAGCAGACCAACATACACATCCTGGAAGTCCCAGAAAGAGAAGAGACAGAAAAAGGGGCAAAGAGAATATGTGAAGAAATAATGGCGGAAAACTTCCCAAATTTGCTGAATGATATGAATATAAGCATGGAAGAAGCTCAATGAACTCAAATTAAGATGAATTCAAAGAAACCAACACACATTATATTCAAACTTTCAAAAGACAGAGATAAAAATTTGAAAACAGTGAGAGGAGCAACTTGTCACGTACAGGGATCTTCATTAAGATTATGAGAATATTTCTCATCAGAAAATATGGAGGCTAGAACAGTGGGCCAACATATTCAAAGTGCTAAAATGGGTAAAAAAAGAAAAAAACACCCAAAACCTGTCAACCAACCAGGAATCCTATATCCAGCAAAACTATCCTTCAAAATAAGGGAGAAATTAAGACATTCCCAGATAAACAAAAAGCTGAGAGACTTTGTTACCAACAGATTTGCCCTACAAGAAATGCTCAAAGGGGTCCTGCAGGGTGAAATGAAAGGGCACTAGACAGTAACCTGAAGTCATATGAAGAAATAAAGACCTCAATACAGGTAAATACATGGACAGTTACACAAGCTAGTATTATTGTAATGACAGTTTGTAACTCTACTATTTGTATTCTATGTGATTTAAGAGACTGATTAATTTTTTATATTTTATTTATTCATTTATATATTTTTAAATTTTGGCTGTGTTGGGTCTTCGTTGCTGTGTGCAGACTTTCTCTAGTTGTGGCAAGCGGGGGCTACTCTTTGTTGTGGTGCATGGGCTGCTCATTGCGGTGGCTTCTCTTGTTGCAGAGCACAGGCTCTAGGTGCACAGGCTTCAGTAGTTGTGGCATGCAGCTCAGTAGTTGTGGCTCGCAGGTTCTAGAGCACAGGCTCAGTAGTTGTGGTGCACGGGCTTAGTTGCTTCATGGCACGTGGGATCTTCCTGGACCAGGGCTCGAAACCGTGTCCCCTGCATTGGCAGGAGGATTCTTAACCATTGCACCACCAGGGACCCTGAGACTGATGCATTTTAATGAAACAATTGTTAGTCTAAAAGCTAGTATTATTTTAACTTTGGTTTGTAACTCTACACTTTGTTTTCTATATAATTTAAGAGACTAAATCATTTAAAAGAAATATTAGTTTATGTTTTGGGGCACACAGTATATAAAGATGTAATTTTGTGACATCCAGAACCAAAAGGGTTTGGGATGAAACTGTAAAAGAGCAGAGTTTCTTTTTAATGTTATTGAAGTTAAGCTGGCATAAATTCAAATTAGAGTGTTATGACTTTAGGATGTTAAATGTAATCTCCATGGTAACTACAAAGAATATTGCTGAAGAATATACACAAAAGAAACGAGAAAGGAATTTAAATGTTTCAGTAAAAAAACCAAAAACACCTAAATACAAAAGAAGATAGTAATGCAGGAAATGAGGGATAAAAAGCTATAATGCATATAGAAAACAAATAGCAAATAACAGAAGTCAGTCCTCTTTTATCAGTAATTACTGTAAATGTAAATGTATTAAACTCTCAAATCAAAAGATTTGATTTGCAGATTTGCAAAATGGATAAAAAAGCATGATCCAGGGCTTCCCTGGTGGTGCAGTGGTTAAGAATCCGCCTGCCAATGCAGGGGACACGGGTTTGAGCCCTGGTCCGGGAAGATCCCACATGCCACGGAGCAACTAAGCCCGTGCGTCACAACTACTGAGCCTGTGCTCTAGAGCCCGCAAGCCACACCTACCGAGCTCACATGTCACAACCACTGAAGCCCGCACACCTAGAGCCCATGCTCCGCAACAAGAGAAGCCACCGCAATGAGAAGCCCGTGCACTGCAATGAAGAGTAGACCCCGTTCGCCGCAACTAGAGAAAGCCCGCGTGCAGCAACAAAGACCCAACACAGCCAAAACTAAATAAATAAATTAAAAAAAAAAAAAAAGCACGACTTCCCTCGTGGCGCAGTGGTTGAGAGTCTGCCTGCCGATGCAGGGGATGTGGGTTCGTGCCCCGGTCCGGAAGGATCCCACATGCCGCGGAGCGGCTGGGCCCGTGAGCCATGGCCGCTGAGCCTGCGCGTCCAGAGCCTGTGCTCCGCAACGGGAGGGGCCACAACAGTGAGAGGCACGCGTACGGCAAAAAAAAAAAAAAAAAGCATGATCCAACTATATGTTGTCTATAAGAGACTCACTTTAGATCCAAAGACAGAAATACATTGAAGGTGACAAAATGGAAAAAGATATTCCATGCAAATAACCAAAAGAAAGCAGGGGTGGCTATACTAATACCAGAAAAAATATACTTTAAATTTAAAAAGGTTAAAAGAGACAAAGAAGGACATTGCATATTAATAAAGCTTTCAATATATCAAGATAAAATAATATAAACATTTACATACTAATGACTGGCCATCAAAATATATGAAGCAAAAACTGATAGAAGTGAAAGGAGAAACAGACAGGTTCTATGACAATAGTTGAAGACTTCAGTACCTCACTCTCAATAATGGATAGAACAACTAGACAGAAGATAATTGAGGATATAGAAGAGTTAAAAAACAATAAGTGAAGTAGACCTAACAGACATACAATTCATCCAACAACAACAGAATACATATTCCTCTCAAGGGCACGTGGGACATTTTTCAGAATAGATCATATGTTAGACACCCACACATAGATTTTAAAAGACAAATATTATACAAAATGTCTTCTATGATCAGAATGGAGTACAGTTAAAAATCAATAGCAGGGCTTCCCTGGTGGCGCAGTGGTTGAGAGTCCGCCTGCCGATGCAGGGGACACGGGTTCGTGCCCCGGTCTGGGAAGATCCCACATGCCGTGGAGCGGTTGGGCCCGTGAGCCATGGCCACTGAGCCTGCGCGCCCGGAGCCTGTGCTCCGCAACGGGAGAGGCCACAGCAGTGAGAGGCCCGCATACCACAAGAAAAAAAAAAAAAAAAATCAATAGCAGAGAAGGAAAATTGGAAAATTCACAAATTTGTTGAAATTAAACAACATATTTTTAAACACTAATGGATCAATAAGAAATCACAAGGAAAATTATACTTAGAGACAAATGTAAACTAAACCACGATGTACCAAAACTTATGGGACACAGCACCAGCAGTGATATGGGGGAAATTTATAATTATAAGACCTTATATTAAAAACAAGAAGGCTCTCAAACCAACAACCTAACTTTAAAACTTAAGGGCCTAGAAAAAGGACAAACAACTCAATCATATGTTTAATAAGGGATTAATATCCAGAGTATACAGAGAACTGAAATTCAATGATAACAACAAAAACCTGATTTTAAAATGGGCAAAGGACATGAATAGACATTTCTCTATAGAAGGCATACAAATGGCCAAGAAGTACATGAACAGATGTTCAACATCACTAGTCATTAGGGAAATGCAAATCAAAACTACGAGGTACCACTTCACACCCATTAGGATGGCTATAGTGAAGAAAAAATTGCTGGAGATGTGGAGTAATTGAAACACGTGTGCAACATTGATAGGAATTTAAAATGGTACTGCTGCTGTGGAAAACAGTTTGGAGTATCCTCACAAAATTTAAAATAAATCCCTATGATCCAGCAATTTAATTTCTGAGTATATATCCAAAAGTACTGAAAGCAGGGTCTAATAGAGATATTTGTACCCTCATGTTCATAGCAGCATTATTCACAGTAGCTAACACACAGAAGCAACCCCAGAGTCCATTGATGAATCAGTGTATAAGAAAAATGTGGTATATACATACAATGGAATATTATTCAGTCTTAAAAAGGAAGGAAATTCTGTAAAATGCCACAACGTGCGTGAACCTTGAGGACACTATGCTAAGTGGAATAACAAATCAGAAAAATGCACACTGTAGGATTCCACTTACATGCACTACTTAGAGTTGTCAAAATCATAGAGACAGAAAGTAGAATGGCGGTTGCCAGGGGTTGGGGGGAGAGAGCAATGAGGAATTGTTTAATGGGTAAGAGTCTCAGTTTTACAAGATATAAAGAGTTCTGGAGATGGCTGGTGGTGATGGCTGCACAACAGTGTGAATGTACTTAACACCACTGAACTGTACACTTTAAAATGGTTAAGATGGTACATTTATGTTACATGTGATTTTGCCACAGTAAAAAAATTGGGAAAAAAATGAAAAGGAGAGAACAGGGGAAAAAAAAAAGAATCAACAGTGGTACCAATCCCAATTGAGTCAAAGCATTTGAAAAAGGTTGTTTTAGCCTTTTAAAGATTCCGTATCCAGTCTTGTCCCGCAATTCCAAATGCTGTCATTGAAGGACTGCCCCCACTGGAGACTGAGGAGGGAAAAGGGTGATGCCTCACAGAAGGGCATGAGGGTGCCAGCTCTCAGCCCAGGATCCCGACGGGCATAAACAGTGTTTGTTTGTAATCCTAGTTAATGGCCTACATTTATAAGTCAGGAGTTTTGCAAGCAAAATCAAATTTCTGGTTTCTTTAGATAACTGGAAACTCTTTCAACCCTGGGCCTGCAATCTCATGTGACAATGGCAGAAGCTGGCCAGTGGTGGCCACTTAAACTGAACACATGCTCTCCTCTTGGACACAGCCCATCTGTGGACACCTGGTCATTCATGTTCCGCTGGCTCCAGTAGTCACTGGAGATAAGGAGATGAGAGGGCATGTCCAAACACAGGGGCGGCCCCAAAAACAGACCAAAGGACCCAAGCACTCAGCACTCTCTCTCATACACATACCCTTGCATCCTAAACTCCAGCCATAATGAAATCCTTTAGTTCCTTTCACTTTTTCTCCTCCCAGCCTTTGCTCAAATTGTTTTCTTGCCTGAAATGCCCTCCCTCACCCTCTCCCATTCACTTGGCCAATTCCTACGCATCCTTCATGATGTCAGTTCCTTTAGGGAGCCTCCTGGGCCTCCAGTAACTGGGTTCAATTAGAAGACATACAGGTTCAGATGGATGCCAGCGAGGCCCCTAATAACTGTGATTTTTAAAAGGCAGATGTTTATTCTCTTTTCTGGGAGGGTCCTGTCTGGCGTGGCCCTCCCCAGTACCTTGGCTCTTCTCTCTAACTGCTCCACCATCCAGGGCTGACTTACCCATTGGGTGGCGCAGCAGGCAGTGCCCAAGTCCTGTGATATTTTTAGGGGTCCATGAAAATGTTTAATTTTAATTTGGTTTAGAATCAGAAGAAAAACATGAGTATTATAATAATGAATATATAAAAATGAATCCAGCCTGGATTATATGTGCCATTATATCGATGCAGTTGTAAAATATAACTTTTAATACTTTTTTATGGAGGAAGGGGTCCACAAAGGCAAAGATGTTTAAGGCTCCCCAAATTCATAGAGTGGCCCAGCCGCCATCCTGGGGGCAGTTACGATTGTATGTCTACTCTGTCTCAGCAGTGCGCTGAAGGGAGAGAAGGAAGGAGAGGATGTGACACTTCTCTTTAAAGGGCATAACCTGGGAGTTGCACATATTATTTTTGCAACCCCTGTCCAAATCTCAATCCCATGGCCACACCCAGCCATATAGGAGGCTGAAGATGCAGTCTTTATTTTGGGCTGCCCGGTGCCTAGATAAAAAGTCTCTTGTGAGACAGGAGAGGTGCTAGTGGGAGAACCAGCTCCCTCTGCTGCAGTGACCTTTCTAGGTGTTTCCCTGGTCCTCATCCAGCACATGCTGCCCACTGCCACAGCTCCCCACTTGTAGCCACCTCACTTGTGTACATACCTTACCAGGCCGTTGGCACTGAGTTTCCCACCTCTGGGCTAAAGAGATTACAGTGTGTCCAAGGGCAGACAAGAAGGTCGGGATGAGCTCTCTGTTACAACTCCAGTACTCAGCGTAGAGTCTGACTCACAGGTGACTGAAAAAGAGTTCGGAGCGATGCTTCTTTCCTAACATTTAATTTTAAAACTTGGTAGCCATGCACATTTATAGCACTCATTCAGCCTCTGATGGCTCAAGAACCAACAGCCTAAGTTTTCTGCCCTTTCTTTGCACCATATTTCCTCTTAGCCTGATTTCTTTCGTTTCGATTCTAATTTTTGTTTTATGAGACCAGACATGAAGTCTTCTAATATTCAACATTAAAGTTTAAGTTATACCATACTAGATGGGTAATTTTCCACTTGGTTCGCAATATTACAATACTGACTCGTTTAAAAAAAACTTTTTATCAGGAAATCTTCAAACATATCCAAAAATTTAAAAATTTTAAAGGGAGAGAGAATAGAGTAGTGAATTCCCCTACACATCTATCATCTAGCTTCAACAATTATTAACTGACAGCCAATCTTCTTCAAACATACCTCCACCAACGTTTCCCTACTATCAGATTGCTTTTAAGTCAATCCAAGACAATATATCATTTTATCCATAAATATTTCAGTATGTTTGCCTGTATCAGTTATTCATCACCGTTGTAACAAGCCACCCCAAAACATAGTGGCCTATAACAACGATTTATTTGCTCACACTTCTGCCATTCAGGCTGGGCTCAGCTGGGTGATCCTTCTAATGGTCTCCCCTGGGTGATTCATGCAGCTGTGGTCATCTAGTGGTTTGAGTGGGGTGGGCAGGTCTAGGATGGCCTCCCTCACTGTCAGGGGTCTTGGTGCTGGCTTGTCAGTGGTGGCTCTCTCTCCATGTCATCTCTCATCATTCAAAAGTCTGGCTTCGTTCTGTGGCAGTGGCAGCATTTTTTTTTTTGGTACGCGGGCCTTTCACTGTTGTGGCCTCTCCTGTTGCGGAGCACAGGCTCCAGACGCGCAGGCTCAGCAGCCATGGCTCACAGGCCCAGCTGCTCCGCGGCATGTGGGATCTTCCCGGACCGGGGCATGAACCCGTGTCCCCTGCATCAGCAGGCGGACTCTCAACCACTGCGCCACCAGGGAAGCCCAATGGCAGCATTTTAAGAGTATGTAAGTGGAAACTATGAGACCACTGGAGGTCTGGGCTTCTGAACCCACATGGCATCACTTCCACTTCATTCCATCAGTCTAAACAAATCAAAACATCAGCCCAGACACACGCGGTGGGAAAGTGGATGTATTCCCTTGATGGGAGGAACTGCACTGTGGCCAGGTTTTTCAATCTACCACAGTGTCTCCAAGACAGCGCCTCTGGTTTTGTAACAACCACGATTACACTGTCAAATCTAAAAAATTTTAACAATATAGTATAATCATTTATTATTGATTTGTAACTTCAGAATTATGAAACAAAAATCGTGTTAATACAAATATAATGGTGTTCTGGGATACTGTTTTTTTTTTTTTCTTGGTAGATATTATTAATGTGGATTTGAACCTGAAGAGAAAAACAGTGATGTAAATCTCCAAGATTTAAATTTTAATGTGTCTAACTGGCTCCTTGAAAAAGCAATGTAAAAAACAGTAAATGTTTCATGATTAGAAGAATAGGGAGCCTCTTCTGAGAAATTACGTATTTAGTTCACTGCAATTTGATTTCTAATTTGCTGAAAGATAATGCAAATGGACTATGTTTATTCATGTTGTAATTTCTGAGACTTTAGAGAGACAAAGAGAAACTAACTGGGGCGGAATCCCCAGCCTCCTCAACAATAATCCTAAATGTGCCTTTGTGATAAGCCACGGCAGCTGCAGACCACAATGACTGCCAGGCTATAAGTGGCCCACAAATCCAGAATGCCAGGAAGTTGGCCAGGTGCGGGCTCTGTCCAGCAAACAGGGCTTCCTCCAATGTCGTTTTTAATTGTAGAGTCACTCTATTAACAGTTGAGGCCATAATTACATAACTGGGCTTATCAACAGCAAAAAGGATTCAAAACTAATTTACAAAAAAATAGAGAATTTACCACTCCCCCCAAAAAAAAGGTCTAAGGTGACTATGAGCTCTTCAGAGGGCAAGAATTCTCAAGGAACTTGAGAGGCAGCACTGAATAGCAGGAGTCATAAGGTTTAAGAGCCCTGGCTTTTATAGTCAGAGGCGGCTTGGCTCCCTGTTACCGTATGGCCTTAAACAAGTTACTCAACCTCTCTGAACTTCAATTTCCTCATAGTATTGCTTTGAGAGTTATATGAGACGATGTGTATAAAGTACTTAATGGCAAGCCTGGCACATTTAATCATGAGATACATAATGGCTATTATTGGGAAACATGTATCACTCATCTTTATATTCCTAAGATCCTGTCAAAGTGCTCAGGGCAATGTAGATGGTCAGTTAATGCTTGCTCAATTAACACTAATGAACTGACTGAAGGTCGTTGTGCTAAAGATGCACATTATTTCCTGATTGGCACCATTTCTTTCTTGGAAAATTTGCCCCTGCTCCTCCCTTAACCCATCGGGTCTCACTGCGGCTATTTGGCCAATATTGATTTGCCAACAGTGGACACCAGCCTCAGACGTAGCCCATTAGATGGTACTGGGCCCTGGAGCTGCGATGTCCTGAAGACCCAGAGGTAGGCAATCCACGACTGTAGAGTCAAATACAGCTCACTGCCTGACTTTGTAAATAAAATTTTATTAGCACACGGCCACACCCATTCACTTAGGTATTGTCCATGGCTGCTTGTGCACTACAAAGGCAGAGTCAAGTTGAAGAGTTGCAACAGAAAGCACAGGACCTGCAAAGCCTAATTATTTACTACCTGGCCCTTTATAGAAAAAAGTTGGCCCCATGATGTAGACCAACAACGATGTTTTGCCATTTGTATGTTAAAAGGTAAGCAGAGGGGCTTCCCTGGTGGCGCAGTGGTTGAGAGTCCGCCTGCCGATGCAGAGGACGCGGGTTCGTGCCCCGGTCTGGGAAGATCCCACATGCCGTGGAGTGGCTGGGCCCGTGAGCCACGGCCGCTGAGCCTGCGCGTCCGGAGCCTGTGCTCCGCAGCGGGAGAGGCCACAACAGTGAGAGGCCCGTGTACCGCAAAAAAAAAAAAGGTAAGCAGAAAAGGTCATCTGCAGAGAGAAGTGGGAGAATGGTACAGACAACAGAGCATTTGGCCACAGTAAGCAAGAGAGCAGAGAAAGGAGTGGCAGAGACAAGAGAGGCTTGAGGAGGACTGGAGGGTCCACTTCCAAGGGGGCTGCTCTCGAGGTTAGCAAGTAATGGACGGGAGGCCTTGGCTCCTCCCCAAGTGGACCTCTCCTGGGAACTCCTGAGTGTCCTCGGGAGATGGCAGCTGGCTTCCCCTGGGGCAAGTGACCTAGGACAGTGTCTTTTATGATCTAACTTCAGAAGCCACACACACACTGTTGTTTCCACAATCCTGTTGGTTACTCACAGGTCAGGCCTGTTCAGTGTAGGAGGCCTGTGCACCAGGGCAGGAATACAGGGAGGGGAGAATGAATCACTGGAGGCCATCTGCTGACCTTCCATCTGCTGAGGCCCCTCTGAATTCCCCACTGGGATTCAGTGAGACTCTGCTTATAAGAACTGTCTCCCTCTTTTTCACTTGACATGACAAGTACATTTCTATATCCTTGCAATAAATGAACCCTAAGAAAGCGATGAAGAATCAAAAAGACATATTATTTGTCCCATCACCTCTTATCAAATGAAGGGGTCTCTGAGGTCTTGGCCTTCCAGGGCCCTTCTTGGTAAGCTCTGTCTCTTCCTGGTATGCGGCACTCCAGCCTAGACCTTATTTATGCAACAAGAGTGACTGTCAGGCCCTGGGGAGACGGCCACAGACAAAACAGAAAAAGACCCTGCTCCCTGGAGCTTACATACCAGTGTGGGGAGACCAACACTGAAGAAATAGAGAACATACCAGGTGGAGATAAGGGTTATAAAAATAATTAAAGAGTGTGTGTGTGTGTGCGTGTGTGTGTGTGTGAGAGATTTTATAAAGCGTGGTCAGAGAAGGCCTCTCCACTGAAGCAACATTTGAGCAAAGACCTAAAGAGAAGGAGTGAGCCGTGAGAATACTGGAGGAAAGGGGACCCTGGGAAGCCAAAAAGTGGGCAGTAGGAGTAGGATGTGGGATCAGGGAAGAGTCTTTTAAGCTGGAACTAGAACACGTCCAGTAGCCAAGGAGCATCTCATGATCCAGGGATGGAGGAGAGAGAGGGATGAAATCCAGAGGCTAATGAAGGGCAACGGCCTCCAGCAGAGCTGGGACCCTTCTCTCATTGTAACGGGAGTGAAGATGGGATGTGGAAGCAGGTTGAAGATGTGATGGGAAGATGAATTCAGTATGACTGCTTCTGGGATTCTCAATGAAGTGTGAGGCTGAGTGATGGGCCACAGGGATTCAGAAGGTTTGAGGAGAAAGAGAAAGATGATGAATGAATTTCTGGTGATCCAAGAAAGCAAACCACTAGGACAGCGCTTCTGAAAATTTAATGTGGAAATTAATTACCTGGGGACTTTGTTAAAATGCAGATCCTGATTCAGTAGGTCTGGGTGGGGCCTGAGCTTCTGCATGTGCAAAAACTCCCTGGTGATGTCTGTGCTATTGGTCTAGGACCACCGCTTAAGTAGGAAGGGAAATATATAGGATTTGTGGGCAGTATGCAGGGACTTTTATGATCTGTGGCCATGAATTAAAGTGAGAACACTCACCCCAGCTGGTGTTCTTTTTTGGGTGATTTGGTATAGGAATAGAGTAGGGGACAGCTGAGAGTTAGTGGTATTTATAAGGAAGTGCTTTTAAAAATATGCCATTTAACCTAAGCTATGATGGGTGATGAAAAAATGATAAGGCCAATGAATCATGGGCATTGATGAGGATAGAGAATTGCTGGGATGCGAGCATTAGAACCAATAAGCCTGAAGGAA
Source organism: Grampus griseus (assembly GCF_964374135.1). Classification (NCBI taxonomy): domain Eukaryota; kingdom Metazoa; phylum Chordata; class Mammalia; order Artiodactyla; family Delphinidae; genus Grampus; species Grampus griseus. The sequence goes on from NC_139012.1 coordinate 62,447,677, forward strand.
AGAAAGAGGTGGTCAGAAGTGAGGGGCTTCACAACCTAAGTGTCCATTGACAGATGAATGGATAAAGAAGATGTGGCACATATATACTATGGAATACTACTCAGCCATAAAAATAAATGAAATTGAGTTATTTGTAGCGAGGTGCATGGACGCAGAGTCTGTCATACAGAGTGAAGGAAGTCAGAAAGAGACAAACAAATACCGTATGCTAACACAGATATATGGAATCTAAAAAAAAAAAAATGGTTCTGATGAACCTAGGGGCAGGACAGGAATAAAGACCAGACATACAGAATGGACTTGAGGACATGGGGAGGGGGAAGGGTAAACTGGGACGAAGTGAGAGAGTGGCATGGACATATATACACTACCAAATGTAAAATAGCTAGTGGGAAGCAGCCGCATAGCACAGGGAGATCAGCTCCGTGCTTTGTGACCACCTAGAGGGGTGGGATAGAGAGGGTGGAAGGGAAACGCAAGAGGGAGGGGATATGGAGATATATGTATACGTATAGCTGATTCACTTTGTTATACAGCAGAAACTAACACAACATTGTAAAGCAATTATACTCCGATAAAGATGTTAAAAAAAAAAAAAGAAATGAGGGGCTTCAAATTGGGACTTAGAAGTGACGACAAGGTCAAGCATATGACCCCCAGGATGGAAAGCTACAGATCACTCAAGGTGAGGTCAGGAACATAGAGGCCAAAGTGTTAGATAGATCATTCCCCACATAGTGACAGAAATGGTTGGTGAAAATGAAGATAGTGAGCTCAGTACTCAAGTCCTTAAGGAACAAGGAGGCTGTAGATGAAGGCAATTGGAGGGTGGCATGAACTTTGAAGGAGCTTTGTGCCAGCACAAAGGGATACAAGACAGACACAGTTCCCTTTCTGAGTGCAATGAGAAGCCATGAAGGGTTTTAGACAAGTGCTATAGACCAAATGTTTGTGTCTCCCCTAGATTCATATGTGGAAATCCTAACACTTAATGTGACAGTATTGGGAGGTGGGGCCCTTGGAAAGTGATGAGGCTCCACCCTCATTAATGGGATTAGTGCCCTTATAAAAGAGCTCCCTCGCCCTTTCCACCATGTGAGGACAAGAGAAAACAGCCATCTGTGAACAACGGAGTGGGCCCTACTAGACACAGAATCTGCCGCCACCTTGATCGTGAATTTCTCAGCCTTGAGAATTGTGAGAAATAAATTTCTGTTGTTTATACACGACCCAGTCTATGGTATTTTGTTATAGAAGCCTGAACAGACTAAGACAGCAAGGAAGTGATATGATCCAACCGAGATTTTGCAAAGATCTCTTGGACTGCTATGCAGAGAAAGGACTGGAGGGAAGTTCAGTGGCATCTGGAGGCTATTACAGTTATTTGGTTGTCAAAGTGTGGACTCCAGCAGCATCAGAAATGCTCATTCTCAGGCCCCATCCCAGACCCACTGAATCAGAAACTCTGGGGGTGGGGCCCTGCAATCTGAGTTTCAACAAAAGCTCTCCCAGGGATTAGATGCAAGTTGAAGTCAGACAAAATAAAGTGGTTTGGATTAGAGCAGTGGAGAGAGAGCGAGCATGGAGCTCGCTGGAGGAAGGACCAGGACAGAGTATGGGATGTGTGGGTGAGGGGCAGGTCTCTAGGAGAAAGAAAAGGACAGATGCAGTGCTGTGCACTGGAAAGGGGAGGATGGAGGAGAAGCCAACTTGCTGGGCAAGATCAAAAGTTCACTTCTATCCATGGTATGGGGCAAATATGTTCTGGAGAAGTTGCTGGGAAGTAAAGTTGCTGGGAAGTAAAGCTGTGGGTAAAAACCACACTAGTTCCCAGCAGGAAGTTGGTGATGTGCTCCTGCAGGAAAGCTGCACTGGCCACTGTGGGACACAATGTGATGTGTCATCTGTGGCTCTCTAACAGTCTGGCCAAGTGTCAATATTTCACACTTGTAGTTGGGGGCATGGTGGAAAGAGCACTGAGTTTGGAATCCAGAGGAGTCAAGCCCCTGGGCTCAAGTCACTTCCTAGCAAGTCACCTCACTTCTGTGAGCTCCAACCTCCACATCCCTGCAAAGGACATACTATATCTGTCCTGTCTAAAGGGGCACTCTCAGAGTCAAATAAGAATTCATTGATAATTCTAAATCATTTTACAAATGTAAGGGAAGCAGTATTCTACTGTCATCATTATTACGAGATTCTAGTCTCAGAACAGGTCTCTGTTCAGTAGCTGCCCCCTTGCCGGGATACAATGACAATGGAAAGATCCCTCCAAATACATTTTCCTTCCTGGTTATGACCTGCAATCTACTGTACAAGGTCATTCCTTTGACTGGACTTTGTGCCCTGGCAAAATACAGGTACCTCAGGGGAGGAAACACTCTTTACAAAAAAGATTTACCACATACCACATGCTTGTGTTTTACACCCATCACTTCCTGTGCCCAGTAGGAATTCTGTGCACTGGACATTACTATCCTCGTTTTACAGACAAGGACGCTGGGCCTGGAGACCAGGCGACTCACCCACATGGACAGAGCTTCTGATGGGCGGAGCCAGCCCCTGCCTCTTGTGCTGCCTCCTTCTGGACACTGTGCTCTTCCTGCGCCTGCAGCTTTGGATGGATGGATGAGGACACTGGGCACCAGGCTGGGGAAGGGTGCTCGGCCACGCACAGGGAGAAGGAAAGGGTGCTGAGGCCTGAAGATTTGATTCATCAGCACTACCCAAGGCACCGGAATTGTTCTGTAGACTTTCTTTTCTTCTATTATGACTTTCACCCACTAGCACCTTTCAAGTGTCTTCGTTCTCCATGACACCCAGTCACATTTACTTAGATATTGGTGATGGCACGTTTGAACAAGGGCTAGGGAGGGCCTCAGAGGCAGGCGGGCCTCCCTGAGGCCACTAACCTATAGAACAAATGCACAGCAAGGGGTGGGGGACAGGAAGGCTGTCTCGGCCCTGGAGTCTTTTTTCCAGGGATCTCAATACAGTTCACCTTGCACACAGCATTATGCTTGTGAACTTTAGTGTGTGCAGAAGAGATGTTAAAGTTGTTTCAAAGCTGTAGCAGTTGATGACACCAGCTTGCAACACTTCTTGTGGAGCACGGGCTCCAGGCACGCGGGCTTCAGAAGTTGTGGCAAATGGGCTGTTGTTGTGGCTCGCGGGCTCTAGAGCGCAGGTTCAGTAGTTGCGGCACATGGCCTTAGTTGCTCCGCGGCATGTAGGATCTTCCAGGACCCGGGTTCGAACCCGTGTCCCCTGCATTGGCAGGCGGATTCTTAACCACTGCGCCACCAGGGAAGTCTCAACGCCAGCTTGTGACATGAGAGACCAGCAGAGTCAGAAAGGAGCCTGTGTTCCTTGTTTTACAAACACAGAAGCCAAGGGCCTTGTCCACAGGCTCAATCTGGGGTTGGTGAGTGCAATAGAGAGGACCAGAATTCCAGCCTCCAGCTGCTCCTGTAATCACTCCTATACTCTTAAAAAGAATTGCTACAAGACCAAACAACAAAACATCCAGAAAGAACTGGCATCTTTTTCATGAGTATGTCCTGCATTAAAGAGTGTTTTCTGAATATGCATTTGGTGCCAGTTCTCCTGTCAGCGCTGCCCTGCTGGATCACAACTGCAGATACCTAGCAAGGTACACTCCTCCATGGTTTGCATGTTGTGGGCCCTGAACTATTGTCAGGATGGTAGGTGGATGGATGACTGCAGGAAGGAGCTGGAGAATATCACCTGGACAGCCGCAGAGTACAAATTCAGTGACACAAAACATCAAATTAACAGTAGTTATTTTCTCTGGCACAGGACACCATGTCTTGGAGGAAAAACTCTGCCGTCGGCCAGCAGTGTAGACATCAGCAGTCAATTACATGTAGTTACTACTGTTGTTTTTTAATGTGTCCTGACTCCTTCAATGGAGAGGCAATAAAAAAAAACACTTGCTCCTACACTGTCCTATATACTCCTTTGAAGTGACTGTGAAAATCAACCATCCTGAGGGATAGAGAACAGGAGAAAAGAAGGAAAAGGAATTAACCCTCAACACCTTCACCTTCAGAATTAGGGCGGTAAAAAACAAATAAATAATAATAATAAAAAATCACCAGTGGATGCAAAGAGAGACAGACATACCTAGGGCTGCAGAAGCAGCAGCAGGTTCTGAGGAGAAAAGGCAAGTATTAATAAAAGCTGTTTTGGCCCTCTTGTCCCTGGGGTCTTCTGCTGGGCCCATGACTAGGCCTGCAAGTCACTTGGTCCCCGCTGGAGAGCTGGACACTTGGGGCTTCTGGCCACAAAAGTGTTGTGCTGCTTTTGGAGTCAGGCAGAGCTGGGTTCTATTCCACTAGCTGTGTGCTCTTGGCCACTTACTTAACCTCTCTGAGCCTTAACTTACTCATTTGTGAGAAAAGAACAGGACTGTCCAGAGTAAGTGATGTAGCACACTGGGCATCAGGGCACGCTCAGCGAAGCCCTGGAAAGTGAGCGTTTCCGCTTTCCCGAGTTACTGTGAGCAAACTGCCATGGGGAAGAAGCGGGACAGCTGGAGGCGCGCCCTCTGCCGGGCCTCAGATCCACTCTCCGCGTTCCTTCCGCCCGAGGGGCGAGTCCAGGCCCGAGCTCTGAAGACAGTGCGCCTCCTAGAGGCCGTCCTCTGGAGCAAGTGGAGCAAGGACTGCTTGCTACACAGGGTTGAAGACAAAGCTTAGGGTCTCCCTAGGCCAAGACACAGGGTGGAAAGGAGTTGCCCAGAGCCGGCAAAGCCTTTCACTGTTTTCTGAGGGCCTAGGGCGGATCCTGTCGGTAGCAGGCTGCATCCCCAGGCTGCCGAGCTGACCACAGTCGGGTAAGCTGAAAGAGCTACTTGGTTTATTCAAGCAGGAAAGACTCAGACTCAGCTAGCATTTACTGAGCACTTACTGTGTTCCAATGTGGGTGCTGGGTGCTCTTCATTTACCTTATCTCGTTTAAACTTCTCAGCAGCCCTGCAAGGGAGGGTTTATCCTCTGTTTTCCTGATAAGGTAACTGAAGCACCCTAAGAGAAGTTATTTGCATAGTTGAAGCATGGCTACATCGGAATTTGTATTATTTTGAGGGGGCTGCTATAATAAAGTACCCAAAACTGGGTGGCTTAAACAACATAAATTTATTGTCTCACAGTTCTGGAGGCTAGAAGTCTGAAATAAGGTGGTGTTGGTTCCTCCGAGAGGACTGTGAGGGAGGGATCTTTTCCAGGCCTTTCTCTTTGGCTTGTAGATGGCTGTCTTCACTCTCTGTATGCATGTCTGTCTCCAAATTTCCTCTTTTTTAAGGACACCAGTCATATTGGCCCACCTTAGTGAACTCGTTTCAACTTGATTACCGCTGTAAAGATCCTATCTCCAGATAAAGTCATATTCTAGGGAACTGGGGGTTAGAATTTCAACATAGGAATTTTTGGGGACAATTCAACCCATAATGGGATTTAACCCAGGACTCCTGATTCTAAACCTGGTGCCTGCCTGTATAGTCAAGCAGTAGTTCTCAAACGTGGGTGTATATTGGGTTTACTTGGAGAATTTTAAAAATATTGATGCCTGGGTTCCAGCCCCACAGATTATGATTTAATTGACACTGTGTATGTCTGGACATTAGGATTTTAAAAAGCTCCCCAGGTGGTTCTAGGAGAAGCCAAAGTTAGAACCACTGGCTTAGAACACCTTTCCATCACCATCTCTAGGTTCCACCTCAGAGGAAGGCAGCACCTCTCTCCTTGCTTTGCTGCCAGGGAAAGGAGGCCAAATTTGTCTTTAATGTTCTAGCCTTGGTCCCACTTCTGTTCCCCCTTTTTAATTTTTGAAGAACATTTGCTCTTCACATCTGTCAGAATCCGGACCTAGCACAGTGCCTGACCTGCAGGAGGCCTTAATAGATGTCTGAAGAAGTAGGAGAGGGAAAAGAATCACAGAAGAAGAAATGTGAAGGGATGGAATTGGGAAATTCTTGAAAAACTAGACAAAGGAGATTTCCTGATACTCACTGAAAGAGAATGTTAGCACAAATCTTGCCCCTTGATGAGTAATCTGCCAGGGACTGGCCTCCCAGTGATACGCAACAAATTAGATTCACAACTTTAGATTCAATAATTGTGCTTGGAATGAGGACTAATCCAATGAGGACTATTTTGGGTTTGTTTCCCCTTCCCCTCCAAACCCCCAGGGCTGGCAAATTACAGTCCAAGACAGTCTCCTTCTAATGCTGAAGATCCCTGAAAGACAAAGAGTAAAGTCCTGACTTCAGTGTTTTGTGGTGGGGAATGAGTGACCCTGGTTTTCTTGTGCCCAGGCTTCTTTCCCCACCTTGGGCCTAATCCACCCCACCCTCTGGGCTAACTGGGGCTGCCTGGGAATGACCTAATTAGGACTGGCCTTCCTCTCTATGCATTACCAGACAGAGAAACCTCTACCTCCAGGGGAAAATGAATTTACACATCCAAGTAACATGAGATTTGAGAAGCACAACTATTTGAAGTGAAAAATAACATATTAGATTACAGAATCCAAGTATACATATGAAAACAAATGACTCTAATTTAATTTTGGCCCAATAAACATACAAAGAGATAAAAGAATATATGGCAAGATAAACAAAAACAAGAAAACAAACTGATAAGAAATCTTAGATGTGAAAAATATAATAGCTGAAAAGAACCCATCAGATGGATAAATAACAGAATGGATAGGGCTGCAGAACAAATTAGCAACTTGGGAGATCAGGTGAAGGAAATCTTCCAGAGGAAGGAGGAAAGGACAAAGACAAAAAATATTTTTTAAAATCTAGGTTATTTGGAAGATAGAAGTAGGAGTACTACCATGTGGCTAATAAGAATCCTAGAAAGAGAGGAAAAATAAAAATGAAGAGGAAGAAATGTGAGGAGAAATTGAGATAATTTCTGTAATTATAAAAGATGAAAGATTGAAAGGGTTATAGAGGAGTAATAATGAAAAAATCCATACCAGGAAATTTTATAGTAAAATTAAGAATTTCAAAGAAGCAGAGAAAATTCTAAAATACTGCAAAGGGAAAGAGAAGATCACAAAAAGGGGACAGAAGTCAGGTTGACATCAAATTTTTCAACAGCAACAAGTGATTCAAGAAGATAGTGGAGTGGTATTTTCAAAATATTGAGGGAACAGAAATCAGAAACAGCCTCTTTCCTATGTCCAGTCTGCCACTCAAAAGCAAGGGCATGATTAAAAAATATTCTCAGGCATAGAAGTCTCCAGAAAATTTATCACACAAAGACTACATTGGAAACTGTTTTGGACCAAGGGCTTAAATAAGGGGAGAGAAAATCTAGCAGATATTGCAAGAGATATGTGAAGTAAAGTTGATCAAGTCCACTGGTAAAATTGGTTTGACTTAAAAGAATAGCTATGACTAAAGAAAAAAGAACACATATTCCCAATAAGCTGGCATTAAAGTGTAGGTAATAACATGATGTAGATTTGGGGAGTAGAGATGAAGAGATATGAGGGTACAATAAAGCTCTCATTTGGGGAATATATACCTATTAAAGAAATGGTTAACAGTAAGTATAGAAAAAGTGGGTCAGACTGAAATAAAATATTAAGATCACAGAAACAGGTCCAAATATATAAATAATTACAGCAAATATACATGAACTAAATTAATCAGTTTAAGAAAAAGATTGACAATTTGGATTTTTTTAAAAATCCAAGCATGGGGACTTCCCTGGTGGTGCAGTGGTTAAGGATCCATCTGCTAATGTAGGGGACACGGGTTTGAGCCCTGGTCCAGGAAGATCCCACATGCTACGGAGCAACTAAGCCCATGCACCACAACTTCTGAGCCTGTGCTCTAGAGCCTGTGAGCCACAACTACTGTGCCCATGTGCCACAACTACGGAGCCTGCGCTCTAGATCCATGCTCTGCAACAAGAGAAGCCACTGCAATGAGAAGCCCACGCACCACAATGAAGAACGGCCCCCACTAGCTGCAACTAGATAAAACCCACGCGCAGCAATGAAGACGCAACACAGCCAAAAATAAATAAAAAATAAATTTATAAAAAAAAATCCAAGTATGTGCTGCTAACACGAGACAAACCTAAAGCATAAGGAAAATGCAAAGACTGTACATAAATGAATGCAAAATGATACATCAGGAAAATACTAATCAAAATAAAGTTGGTTTATCTACAGTAGTATTAGATAAAATGGATCTAAAGCCAACAGCAAAAAGATGCATAGCATCTATGTATGTAATAAACAAAGGGATGCCAAATTCATGAAACAAAAATGATGGAACGACAGACAGAAATGGGTAAATTCACCACTGTAATGGGAGATTTCAACAATCTTCTCTTGATTATTGGTAGATTGAAGAGACATCCCCCCAAAATATATTTTAAATTCATTGTGAAAATTAGAGATAGACACAGTTAAGATGTTGGCATAGGGAAAGATATTGTAAAGAAGACACAAAAAATATTGACCATAAAAGACTGATAAATATTACTATATAAAATTAAGAACTTTTGTTCATCAAAGTTACCTTAGAGAAAGTGAAAAGTTATATATATAAGATATTCAAAATACATAAAACTGGCAAAGGATTGGTATGAATATGCAAAGAACTCCTACAGATCAGTAAAAGAAAACAAAAAAAGCATAAGTAGCCCAACAGGAAAAAAAAAAAAAAGAAGAAGAAATATAAGGGCAATAAATATATGGAGAAATGTTTACCATAATTATTAGTTTGGAAGTATAAATCCAGACTGCAATGACATACCATTTTACACTCATTACGTTGGTAAAAATTTAAATAGTCTGATAATACCAAGTTTTTTCAATGCTCGTGGGAGTGTACATTTTTTAACTACTTTGGGAAATGGTTTGGCATTTTCTTCTAAATTTGGACACTTATATACTGTTATAGGTTGAACTGCGTCCCCCAAAAAGTATGCTGAAGTTCTGACTCCTGAAACCTTATTTGGACTTTGCAGATGTAATTCACTAAGATGACATCATACGTGAGTAGGGTGGACCTTAAATCCAAAATGACTGATGTCTTTATAAGAGAAGAGACAGAGAAACACACAGAGAAGGCCATGTGAAGACAGAGACAGAGATTGGACATATTTTTGTATTTCTACCATCCAGAACTAGAAAAGGATAAATTTCTGTTGTTCTAAGTGACATAATTTGTCAAGGTCTTAATTTTTGCTTTAGATGGTGAGTTCATGGGTGCTTATCTATATTTACAACTATATTTATATCTATACCAATAGAATCATATCTACTGGAAGAGGCCACCTAAGGACCATTGAGGAAAGTATGTCATAAATAGGATTATGATTAATCCTAATCCATAACTATATACCTGAGGCTATCTACTTCCCAAAATAGTTGGGCTTGTCCAGATTGGTTCATGTTTCTACAAACTGGTCCTTCGAACTCACTTTGATTTTCCCAAAGGTCTGGAAGTTGGAACACTTTTTCCAGGCTAACGACGACTAGCAGTATGGTTAATCAAACATGCAGGTCTGGCTTGCAGGTCTGGCTTGCTTAGTGTGCCAATTAAGTTAGAAAGCTCCATTGATTAAAATAAAGGAATCCAGGGACTGAAAGTTCATTGAGTTCAAGTGCAATCAACATAGTAGATGAGAAAAGGAAAAAAGGAAGGGCATAAGTTGATGGGACCCTCTTAGATATACAGAGATACCAAGTAGCTTTGGCAGGAAGTGGCAGCCAAAAACCACGAAACCACAACCTTAATAAGTATTAATCAGAGGGTACAGCAGGGATAAGAACCAAAACCCAGGTGGAAAAGAACAGGAAAATGGAATCTTCACTGCCCATGGATCAGAATGTAATGTTTCAGGTATGTTCTTCTCAGCAAATATTCCTACCATTTGCTTTTGAAATGATGGAGCTGGTTTAAAAACAATATATGTCAGGCACCTCAAGAACCCTACATTCTGTAGGCAAAAGTGAAGACAGAGTTAACAGAGCACAAATCTGTTTCATCTGACTGTATGAGTTTTACGTTTCTCCTTTAAAGGCCTGGCTACTGTGTGGTTCAGAAGCAGTATGACACAGGGATCTGGGAGGCTTCAGGGATACCCACACCCAGAGAGAAGTCTGCCAGTCAAGGAGCACTGAATTGTCATGGTGTAAATTTGCAAAACCTTGACAGCTTTAGTGATATGGCATTGGTCTTGAAATTCAGTGCACGGTAATTTTATTTTATGGTAAGGAAAAGGATATGAGAAAAGAGAAGGTAGTATAAGTATGTTTTTCAAATTTCTTCCCTCTTCTACCCTATAAATAAAAGGGCAAAGATATTACTGAGCAAATGTTCTTTACAAAAATTTGATGTATTCTCATGCTTAGAAATTTTGCTATAGGGAAAGTCACTGCTACTGTTTACATGAGACATTCCTACTCTGAAATCTAAACTCTGAAGTATTTACTATGCTTAGATAAATCACATATTTTTCCTTGTGAGTATAGCCTGTTCAGGTTTATACATACCACTGTGTAATTCCCCAAGCACTGTTCCCAGTTTAAAGCGTGATGTTGGATACATTTGTGGAAACTGATGTGAAAGGTATTTGCTCTTTAAAATACTTGCTAACTGGCCAGTTAAAAGCATGCCTTTGAATCTGAAACTGAATTTGGCTTTGGTCAGTAGAGGCTCCAGGAAAATTGATAAAATAGGAGAAAGAGAAATCAGCTTCTTTTTAAACTTTTTTTTTTTGGCTGTGCCATGCAGCTTGTGGGATCCTCGTTCCCCTACCAGGGAGCGAACCCGTGCCCCCTGCAGTGGAAGCGCAGAGTCCCAACCACTGGACCGCCAGGGAATTCTCTCAGCTTCTTTTTCTAGAATGTGAATGGAGAATCCAAGACTGAGGATGGGAATTTTGTCATAATGATGGCAAAATTTTAAAAAGAAGAGACACACATGAATGCAGCTCAGGAATCCAGAAACTTTCCTGGTTTCTGGCCCTCCTGAGGCTTTGATTCAAGAAATACCCTAATATCTTTCTGTAATCTTCTGCCATGCTCTAAAAGATCTGCAAAATCTAAAAAGTCTGTATTATTAGGAAAAAATTATTCAATTGTGAACGGAGCCCAGAAGATGGTAAAAAATATTTCTTTACTGTTCTCATCACATCATTGTTCATTCCTGACCCCCAAGCTATGCTCCATGACAAGGCCCAGAGCACATCTCCTTCACTAAAGCATTGAGAATTGCATTCATGAGTGGAGCCCCTGCAAGCTCTCTCAAAGGAGATCTCTGTAGTTGCTTTCCTTGGTAAGACAGGTAAAAGGTACTACCACTGATACAGTCTTTCCAATTCTAATGGGGATAATGGATCTCAGAGTGGCAGGGGTAGTGGCAGTACTTAATCACCAAAGACAAATTGGATGCATCTACTGTGAGAGGTAATCAGAATGCCTTGGCCTGCAGAGATCTTTGATGGTGGTTAATTTATCATGCTACTCCTAGGAATAAAATAGGTAGACAGTTTATTAGAGTACTGCTTGATCTATATGAGAGGGGAAAACTTCAGGTCTGGTAGCCAAACACCTGACTTGAGTCACCACCGTGGACAGTCAGGGCATCTTATCCAGTTTCCAAATGTAAGTCAATTCACAGACCCAAAGCTCCTTGATTAAAGAGGAGGCAGGTGCCCCTTGGGGAAGAACCCTGCTGTCTCCAGAACATAACCGGAACACATGGTCCAGAATCAAGGGGTGAAAGTAGGAGTGGCTCTTCTTACTGTTATACCCAATAACTCACTCACAGGTAATTTTCACTTGTCATCCTGATGAGAGCTCTGCTGGCTGGGAGGTCTTCGTCCCCAAAGAGAAAATCTTTCCACCAGTGGAAATAACAGTGGTTCTATTAGATTGGATGGTGAGGCTTCCACCTGGCCATTTTGGGCTCCTCATGCCATTGAACCAACAGGCAGAAAAAGTGTTACTCTAATGACTAAAGTGATTGACCTTAATTACCGAAGGGAAAGTGAGTTGCTGCTACACAATGGGGACAAGGAGGACTACATCTGGAACATGGGGGATTTTCTGGGGTGTCTTTAGGATTTCCATGACCAACGTTAAGGGTTAATGGAAACCATAGAAACAAACAAACAGAAAAACAAGATAATTGACTACTGGGTTCTTTTGGGAATGAAGGTTTGGGTTATTCAAGTAGAAACCCCACCAACTGAGCATCTGACTGAAATACAGAATGATTCTAGTCTACTTGTTACCGTGACATATTTTCACTGTAATGCTAGATAAAACAAGTCTATGTCAATTTCCTTCTGTTCCTGCTGGTGGAGCATACATGTTATGGAGCCATAAGCATGGTCATGTGCTTCCTTCAAGGTGAAGACTGCCTTACTCATCTTTCCATCTAGCCCAGCCTTGTGCTTGGCACATAGTAGATGCTGAAAAATATTTGTTGAATGAATAAGTTCAGTCTTCCCAAAAGAATCAAAAAGAAAATTTACTGTATCATGTTGAGATTTCAAGAGCTTATTTGGGTTCTACCACCATTTCTGAGAAGAGTTATGGATAATATATAAGTTATGCCAGTAAGTATACCAATCTTATTTTCCAAAATCCTTAACAAATAGGCAGGAACTGTTTTATAACTAGTGTGACAATTGCTTACAGGAAGATATATGTATGCTTCTAAAATGTGGGAACATTGTTCTTGTGATGAGTTTAAACATTTTCCCTGTAATTTAACTTCTATTATTATATTTGCTTTAAAGTATCCTTCAAAAAAATTTTTTTTTTTTTTGGCCACGTCACGATGCTTGCGGGATCTTCATTCCGCGACCAGGGATTGAATCCGGGCCCCGGCAGTGAAAGCACCGGATTCTAACCACTGGACCACCAAGGAATTCCCCAAACATTGTTTTAAAAAGATGGGCTTCATTGTTTGAATCTTCATAAAGTCTGAATCTGTAAAGTCCAGCAAATACTGAGCCTTTTCTAAAAATGAGTTTAATGGGAGGAACAAGGTCCAGGAAAAAATTCAGGAATGCCAACAGAAGACACGTTGTAGTAAAATTCATTAGTTTTTTTTTTTTTTAATTAACCGCACACAGCACACGGGGTCCTGTTTCCCCAACCAGGGATCGAACCCTCGCCCCCTGCAGTGGAAGCATGGAGTCCTAACCACTGGACCGCCAGGGAAGCCCCTTCTTTAGTATAAAGTATTGTAAATTTCTAAGCCTCAGTGTACATAGTCCAATCTAATTACAACAATGTAACATAAGGCCAAAAAACATGTTTTCTCATTAATTGTCTTTGAGGCCACACCTCCATGTCTGCACATGACCCAGGAATGACAGTCAGTGAATCATTAACTGCTGTTTATTTATGCTAATGGAGAGCTGTCACACAGATAATCCCGAAAGGCAGATATTTATTTCATCATTTTTGGCACCTTTATAAGAACCAGCCATTGAATAAGGGTAATCAAATGTGAATCTCTCTAATGATCTATCCTGGCCTTTGTTCAGTCTTGGACAGTTGTATTAGTATGTGTTTTGTAGGACTGCTAAACTATCTTTCATGTTCTCAGCGTTAAAGCAGATATACTCCTAGATTCCTAGCTTCTATCAAAAACCCTTTAGAAACCTTTCCTTTAGAAATTGTTAACGGATTTGTCTAATCACATGGCAGTGTAGAATGAACTTTATACAGTGCCTGAAGGAGTAAGTGCTTATATTTATTTAATGAATATTCAATTACCTGGATTTTACTGTATCACCTTGCCAAAGACACCTAACCTCTCTTGGGCCGCTTTCCCCATGGCGGGAGTGAGGATTTGGACAAATGGTCTCCAACATGCCTTCTCGTTTAACAATTCAGTTTCAAAACATCTCCCTATACCACCTCGCAATCCTGTTTCTTACACAGCATGAAGATAATATGGAGCTTTTTGCCTCTAAATATTCTTTTCCTTAAGTTTCAAGGGTTGCTGCCTTAATTTTTAGTGTTTTGGAATTTGACAGCAAGTCCAAGTTCACCGCACCCATCCACACTCACCACGATTTTATAGATTGGGGTAACGTTCCTCCTCAGCCTTGACTTCCAGACCGAAAGGCTGTTGTGTCTCGTGTGCCTTCTCTGGGTCACTCGTGCTCTTCTTCCTTGAGCTTCTTCAACTCACCTTTTCACCAGAAACGCAATAAGTGAACCAAACATAGGTCAGGAAGGACAAGTTTTGTGTCTTGTTTCTTATCATGGTTGATAAGATTCTCTGCTTAATTTTCAAAACCCTTTCTGATAATAACATTTTACATATGCTTTTGATTGTGACCACACATTGGACTGGCACTTCAGAGATCTCTGTGTGACCTTAAATAAGACCTAGGAGACCATCATACAATTTATCCCCAAATATACAATCTCACTGTTTCTTGTTCATCACTGGTAAGTCACTTCTGTCTACTCACAAAACTGTGTGAAACCTCTTATTTACCGTGTTGAACTAGCACTACATTCCTCAATAAACTATAGTATCATCTCCCCTTTTCAGAATTAACACAAAAATTTTTTTTGCAATATATCATTTTATATTTTATTTATTTTTCCTTGGTTCTTTGCTGTACTTTTTAATTTTTTTTAACATCTTTATTGGAGTAGAGTTACTTTACAATGTTGTATTAGTTTCTGCTGTATAACAAAGTGAATCAGCTATATGTATACATATATCCCCATATCTCTTCCCTCTTGAGTCTCCCTCCCACCCTCCCTATCCCACCCCTCTAGGTGGTCACAAAGCACCGAGCTGATCTCCCTGTGCTAGGCAGCTGCTTCCCACTAGCTATCTATTTTACGTTTGGTAGTGTATATGTGTCCATGCCACTCTCTCACTTTGTCACAGCTTACCCTTCCCCCTCCCCATATCCTCAAGTCCATTCTCTAGTAGGTCTGTGTCTTTATTCCCTACTTGCCCTTAGGTTCTTCATGACCTTTTTTTTTCTTTTTCTTAGATTCCATATATATGTGTTAGCATATGGTATTTGTTTTTCTCTTTCTGAGTTACTTCACTCTGTATGACAGACTCTAGGTCCATCCACCTCACTACAAATAACAATTTCTTTTTATGGCTGGGTAATAGTCCATTGTATATATGTGCCACATTTTCTTTATCCGTTCATCTGTCGATGGACACCTAGGTTGCTTCCATGTCCTGGCTATTGTAAACAATGCTGCAATGAACACTGTGGTACTTGACTATTTTTGAATTATGGTTTTCTCAGGGAACATGCCCAGTAGTGGGATTGCTGGGTCATATGATAGTTCTATTTGTAGTTTTTTAAGGACGCTCCATACTGTTCTCCATAGTGGCTGTATCAATTTACATTCCCACCAACAGTGCAAGAGGGTTCCCTTTTCTCCACACCCCCTCCAGCATTTATTGTTTTTAGATTTGTTGATGATGGCCATTCTGACTGGTGTGAGGTGATACCTCATTGTAGTTTTGATTTGCATTTCTCTAATGATTAGTGATGTTGAGCATCCTTTCATGTGTTTGTTGGCAGTCTGTATATCTTCTTTGGAGAAATGTCTATTTAGGTCTTCTGCCCATTTTTGGATTGGGCTGTTTTTTTGATACTGAGCTGCATGAGCTGCTTGTACATTTTGGAGATTAATCCTTTGTCAGTTGCTTCGTTTGCAAATATTTTCTCCCATTCTGAGGGTTGTCTTTTCATCTTATGGTTTCCTTTGCTGTGCAAAAGCCTTTAAGTTTCATTAGGTCTCATTTGTTTATTTTTGTTTTTATTTCCATTTCTCCAGGAGGTGGATCAAAAAAGATCTTGCTGTGATTTATGTCATAGACTGTTCTTCCTATGTTTTCCTCTAAGAGTTTTATAGTGTCTGGCCTTACATTTAGGTCTTTAATCCATTTTGAGTTTATGGGTATGGTGTTAGGGAGTGTTCTAATTTCATTCTCTTACATGTAGCTGTCCAGTTTTCCCAGCACCACTTATTGAAGAGGCTGTCTTTTCTCCATCGTATACTCTTGCCTCCATCAAAGATAAGGTGACCATATGTGAGTGGGTTTATCTCTGGGCTTTCTTTTTTTTTTAAAAAATTTATTTTATTTTTGGCTGCGTTGGGTTTTTGTTGCTGCGCGGGCTTTCTCTAGTTGTGGCAAGCAGGGGCTACTCTTCATTGTGGTGCGCGGGCTTCTCATTGCAGTGGCTTCTCTTGCTGCAGAGCACGGGCTCTAGGAGCACGGGCTTCAGTACCTGTGGCTCTTGGGCCCTAGAGCGCAGGTTCAGTAGTTGTGGTGCGTGGGCTTAGTTGCTCCACAGCACGTGGGATCTTCCTGGACCAGGGCTCGAAACCGTGTCTGCTGCATTGGCAGGAGGATTCTTAACCACTGCGCCACCAGGGAAGCCCTCTCTGGGCTTTCTATCCTGTTCCATTGTTAACACAAATTTTAATGTGACAAATCCTTGTATAAATCCCTGGAGATCCTACATCTCCTATTTCCTTGTTTTCAAGTTAACTTATTTGGAGACTCGGCAATTGTCTGAATGAATCGGAATCACTGAGTTTTAGAAAACATCTAGTTTGGTCTCTAACCCAGTGGGAACCATATTTATGAGATCTCTGGGATAGTCATCTAGACTGTGTATTGATTATATTTTCTTATTTTCTGTATTCTATTTTTTTTTTTTTTTTTTTTTTTTGCAGTACGTGGGCCTCTCACTGCTGTGGCCTCTCCCGTTGCAGAGCACAGCCTCCGGACGCGCAGGCTCAGCAGCCATGGTTCACGGGCCTAGCCGCTCCGTGGCATGTGGGATCTTCCCGGACCGGGGCACGAACCTGTGTCCCCTGCATCGGCAGGCAGACTCTCAACCACTGCACCACTAGGGAAGCCCTATTTTCTGTATTCTTAATGCTTTACTGAGGGCTTATTGTCAGAGGAGGGACTGCTTCACCACGGTTAGCTAATTCCTAAAGAAGGCAAACCACTCGTCCCAAGGAGCCTGACTTTCATTTGCAAACCAACCAATCCAGAGCCCCCCACCTTCCTTACCTGGCTCTTACTTTCCATGTCAATCAATATTTCCCTGTCCTACTCACCCCAGAGCCAGGTACCAGACAACTTGGGACAGCCCCTGTACCCCAGAGCCTGCTGAAACTATTCAAACTAGCCAATCCTGAGTATGCTTACCCTGCCTTGCACATGGAACCACAATAAGGGCTCACGCCCATGCCTTCCCCTTGCTCCTTCGGCCTCCTGACCAACCCTGATGCTTACCTGTGAGTCCCTGTGTGGCAAGGTGTGCCCTCTCCTCTTGGAAACTGTAACACTATCTTTTTCAACGGCAGTAGCTTCCTGCTCACCATACCTGAATAAGAACAAAATCTACATTTTAAAAACAACTGTTAAAACAATTCCAGGGACCAGAAGTTCATTTCTTTGCAAGGCAGCAATTTCAGTAGTGAACTAAGTAGGAAAGTTCTTTTCCATCTTAAACTAAAATCTGCTTCCCTGTACCTTCTAATAATTCTTACTCCTGGGCAACAGAGAATAAGTCTACCCATTTTTTTTCAAGTGATGAACCATCAGATATCTGAAACACATCTATGACTCTCTTTCCTGAAATACATTTGTGAGAATCACACACATGAATCTACAGATTTTTTTTTTTTGGCTTTATTTCTAGTCAACTTCTTCAAATGATTAGCATTTCACAAGTCATACCAGCTTCAACAGCTCAGTGGGTTGAATACATTCTTCCAACATTCCCAGTGTCAAGGACCATTCATTCATTCATGCATGGATTAATTAAGCAGCTTCTCAGCAGCCTGGTAGCCTTTGCTGGTTTATCACTGCCCTTGATTTCAAGGGCAGTGTCTGCTGGAACTGGTCTACTCCACATGTGGCTTCATTAGCACTTACTTGCCTGGGTCTGGGGACCCAGTTTGTAGTGGTACCAGGCATGGCATAGACTAAAATTTCTGAATCCTTTAAGATGAATTGCCATGAAACACTTTTTATCCTGTACTTAAGTAATCATGTTGTGATTCTACTGCAGCCTTTTAGATTTCTAAGTGTGAATGTAAAATTCCCCCATTCTCTAGTGTACAGGGCTTCCTCCAGAGTCACGTGCTTTCCTCTTGTTTAAAATTCTTTTTCCCAAAATAGGTTTATTGTAAAAAAATTATCAGATAAATTTGCAATGCAAGAGCTAGATCCCTGTAATCTTATTCCCAAGATATGGTATTTTTGATGTATATATTACATCATATTTTTCCTATACCTAAGGCTCTAGTTTTCTGGGTTTTGTTTTTTATCGGTTGTTCTATGCTTGCAGGACCAGGGATTGAACCCCAGCCCCGGCAGTGAAAGCACTGGGTCCTACCCACTGGACCATGAATCAGATTATACACACAAATTTTCACAACTTTTTTTTCATTTATCAATATATCTTGGGTATTGTAGAGCCATACTTATGAATGAATTACCATTAACAGAGTTCCTTGAGGCCAGGGACTATTGTGTTTAAGTATTTATGAAACACAGCACATAAGTGATTCAATTTTTGAATGACTACATTGTAATGATTCCTACGGAACTACAGATTACACATTTCAGCCAATACTGGGACAATTTTTCCTTTAAATTTCTATAGAAGTCTTGGGTGGTGTGTGATTCATTTATATTGCTAATTATATCTAACGTTGTGTTTATACTCATTATTTCAATAATTTGGTCTCAGTTTTTTTAAAAGACCAAGTTGAAAGGGAGTCTCATATCCTATTGCACGAGTTTAATTGATTCTATTGTTTCCACTCATTCACGTGCAGTCCAGTTAGCTCCCAAAAGTATTTCCCTGCCAGGTTGCATAAACAATGCAAATTAATGTAAGTGGTAGTTGATTATATTCCATTTATGAGTACTATGTACAGGGAAACTCCACAGTTTTGATTATAAATTTTCCACTCACAATATCTAGTGTTTTTACGTTATGTAAAGGAAATTATTGATTTAATGTAATTTATCAAGATTACTCTAAGATTTCACTTCCATTTCCAGCTATGCTTTTGCTGGTCCATATCTAGACTTACATTAAGAAGTAAACATACAGGGACTTCCCTGGCAGTCCAGTGGTTAAGATTCCTCGCTTCCAATGCAAGGGGCATGGGTTCCATCCCTGGTCGGGGAACTAACATCCGACATGGCGTGTGGTGCAACCAAAAGAGTATTAAAAAAAAAAAAAACAACTGTTTGGTTAAAAAAGAAAAAGTAAACATACAGTAAAAAAAAGAGATGTGAGCAACACTGTCATACATGTGTCTGTTTTTGTTAATGATTTTTAAAAGCCTTAAATTATATTTTGTACCATTCTTAAATTATAATACTTTGTAATCTAAGTTGAAAATATATTCAAATAATCTTAACTGATGAGCCAAAAGCAGTTAAAAGCCAAATTCTCTTTTTCTGGTTTTTAATAATGTAAACTTATTATTTATGAGATTTTCATTGTTTCACATATCTAACATTGCAAGTCCCTTGCAATGTTTAAATCACTGAAATAATAATATGGATAATAAATCACTGATTAATTTTCAATGTGAGTATAAAAAGCTACACCAGTGGGCTTCCCTGGTGGTGCAGTGGTTGAGAGTCCGCCTGCCAATGCAGGGGACACGGGTTCGTGCCCCGGTCCGGGAAGATCCCACATGTCGCCGAGCGGCTGGGCCCGTGAGCCATGGCCGCTGAGCCTGCGCGTCTGGAGCCTATGCTCCGCAACGGGAGAGGCCACAACAGTGAGAGGCCTGCGTATCGCAAAAAAAAAAAAACAAAAAACTACACCAGTGTGAACGAATGGATTTTTGCAATAAACAGAATCAAGACAGTAGACAGTCTCTTCAGCCAGGAACAAATTGTGTGTTAAAATACAAGAATGTTTTATGTTCCATCCATGTCTATATTTATTAGCTATCATTGAATACTTAGGCTATAGGTATATATCATACTAATGGTCTACTGGCTTCAAGAAAGGCTTTATTTTTAAATTTTTCCTAGCTCAACATAGTTTCTTAAATAGACTTTATTTTTTTAGAATGGTTTAGATTTACAGAAAAATTGAGACAATAGTACAGAGTTCCTATATATCCCCTCTCCCAGTTTCTCCTGTTATTAACATCTTACATTATTATGGTTCATCTGCTATAATTAGTAAACATATTGATACATTATTATTAACTAAAGTCCATGGTTTATTCAGATTTCCTTAGTTTTTACCTAATGTCCTTTTTCTGTTCCTGGTTCGCACATTACATTGACTTGTCGTGTTCCCTTAGGCTCCCCGGGATGTGACAGTATCTCTGACTTTCCTTGTTTTTGATGACCTTGACAGTTCGGAGTACTGCTCAAGTATTTTGTAGGATGCCCCCCTACTGGAATTTGTCTGATAATTTTCCTCAAGATTAGACTGAGGTTATAGGTAATTTTCCTAAGAGAAATTAGATACCTAGAAATTAAAAACACATCTAGACTTCATCAAACTGTTGCCATGGACATAACTCATGTACCATTTTTAGTATTGTACCTATTCTGTATGATTAGAGGTATCAAACATAGTCTTGAGAAAAGAATATGATGATTAAAAAAAAAAGTTTGGCTTTTAAAAAAATAAATAGGAGGTAGATAACATTATAAAGAGAGCAAACAGTAGTCATATTAATTCTCTTTCCAAAATAAGCATATTCTTTATGAATTAAAACTACTAGGCCAGAAAGTCAGGTAAAAATGCATAAACAATATAAAGTTAGTTCAATTCTATATATCTACAGAGGTAAATTTGGGATTTATGTAAATAGATGTTACTCAGGTATATCTATGTTTTCAAAACATTGTCACGTTTGTGTCTATCAAATGGAACAATAAATAAATATTGTGCAGGATTCTTTTGTCTATGGGGCAAAAATAAGTCTTAAATCCTTAGAAAATTTAGAGTAGGCAATCATTCTCAAAGAATTCTCTCCTGAGCAGTGGTTCTCAATCTTTCGCATGGATCAGAATCACCTGAAGGGCTTGTTCAAACACAGATTCCTGGGTGCTATCCCCAGCAGTTTCTGATTCAGTGGGTCGGGGGTGGGGCCTGAGTGTCCATTTCTAACAAGTTCTCAAGTGAGGCCGAGGCTGACGGTCTGAAGGCCACACTATGAAAACCACTGAGCAGAGAAAACAAAGAAGCTACGTTCGTTAATTGCCTACGATGACAAAAGTGTTTTACGTATGTAATATTATTTAACTAGTTACAGAATCTCATCAAGGGTATGATTATTCCTTTTATAAATGGGGAACCTGAGCTCAGAAAGACTGAGGAACTTGCCTGAAGAGATAATGGGATCAGGTGGCAAAACTACAATTCAGATCTCCTTCCATTCTAAAGCCCTGTTTTTCTAGTACAACATACTGCTCCACGTTGGTAAAGGAGTGAAATGCATGCATCCTTTGCATGCCCATCTGGAAAGGAGACTGTACCAGATATAGAAAGTGATTTGTTCAGCTTAGTAGGGTGTTATCTAAAGGTCAGGGATTCTTCCTGAAAACTAGGCAAAGGCTCAGGGTCGTGGAGAGAATTCACTTATCTCCAAACTTCTGAAATAATCAAGGGTGAAGTGAATTACTGTATAATTAACAAAACAGGAAGAACATGTATTTAATATACTACTGAATAGTCCTTAATTACTAATATTTTATTATTCCTTACAGAAAAATGCACATTTAAATAAAAGTCCTTAAAAGAATAATCTCATTTCCACTTAAGTTGAAAGCATGATACTATTCTAAATGTCTGCTGTGTAGGCTACATCACCAATCAACCAATACTTACTCAGGTATTGAAGTAACACAGCATGACGGTCTTCAACAAAATACTCTGACAGCTACTACAACACTTATCTCCTTTCACAAAGAAAATCAAAAGCAATGACATACAAACAAAATAAGCAATTTAAATTTTAAGAAAAGTGGTACATTTTATAGTAAATAAATCGCCAAAAATGAAGTTGCCAATAACATAAACTTGTCACTTTGTTATACTCTATATAAAAAAGACACTGAGACACAAAATTATTGGACTGCAGACTTAAAATAGTTAATGAGGTCTACACTTCAGAATGACAAAAACCTCCACCCAACTCTGTATCTCTATCAAAACAAATATTTTATGTTAAGATTCCCTTTTAAATATCTATATACGTATTTCCATTTAATACTGTTAATCAAACCCACAGTCATATTTATTTAAATAAGAATTAAATAAACTGCCCCAAATGCTGATTTCATTATCACAAAACCTAAGTATTTTAAATCACAACTTCAGGATGGTATATTGTATACTTTGGTTCCTTAGACACCATTAACGAGCATATTTTTAAGGATATACTGTCATCTGTAGGTCAGGTAAAGCTTTATTAAATGGTAAACACTTTTAACAGTGCAGAAATACAAGTTTCAAAAACAAATACATTCAGAAGATCTGCTGTTCAAATAATATCTTTTCAAAACCAGGTGGAGGAGTATGATAAAATTCACTGAACTGGCAATCCAAAATTGCACTGTCATCAACTAGAGATAGAAAAAAAAGAAAATAAATTAGAAGCAAACACCTTAATTTGAATGAATACATAAATTATAAACTGTTTTCATAATGCCATAACATTAATAGGCAGGAAGAATAAACGCATCTGCTATCCAGGTTACAAAACATGATCCTATTGGGTAAAAATAACCACAATGAAGAATAAAATCTATCAAGAACACTGAAAGGAAATACATCAAAATATTACTAATAATTATTTCTAGATGATGTAAATATCGGTAATGTGAGTTTTTCCTTCCTTACCTACCCGTATCTTCTCAATTTTACACATTAAGATAAATTACTTCTTAAAAAATATTTTATTAAAAAAATTATAGATTCACAAAGAGTAGCAAAAATAATACAGAAAGTCCTGTGTACCCTTCACTCAGCTTCCCCTAGTGGTAACATCTTACACAACTACAGTACAATATCCAAACCAGAAAACTAACACTGATACTAACACTGTTCATTAGACTACAGGCCTTATTTAGCTTCTACATATTTTTACCAGCATTTACTCAAGAGAAATGAATGCATATATCCACATAAAGCCTTGTACATGAATGTTCACAGCACCTTTATTTGTAATGGCCAAAAACTGGAAACAACTAAATATCCATTAACAGGTGAAGGGAAAAAACAACTGTGATATATCCACACAATGAACAATACTACTTGGTAATAAAAATCAATGAATTGTTGATACATGCTACAACATGGATAAATCTTAAAATAATTATGCTGAGTAAAAGAAGCCAGACAAAAAAAAGAATACAAATTGTATGATTCTATTTATATAATACTCTAAAAATGCAAGATAATCTGTAGTGACAGAAAGCAGATAGTGGCTGCATGGGGTGGGTGGGGAGAGGTGAGTAGAAAGCATTAAAAGGGGGCAGGAGGAAACTTAGGGGTGATGAATATGTTCATTATCTTGACTATAGTGATGATATGGGTGTTCACTTTATAGCTACTTGTTAAACTGCACATATATGTTTAATACACATTAGTATTTTATACTTAATAATAAATGCAGAAAAAAAGTTAAGTACTGGATTTGACATTCATGAATCACTAGTGATTTTAACAAGGGTGGCTTCAGTGAAGTGGTGGTAAAGGCACCAACACCGGTTGAAGAACAGGTGAACGATACAATATAAACAGTGATGGAAGCTATTCTATAAGAAATGCAGCCATATAGAGAAGGGTAAACAGAGGACTGGTGAGGGTACGAGTTTAAGGGAGGGTATTTTGGAATGAGAATGATTCAGAATGTTCAACAGACATTGAAGAGAGAGGTTGATGACATGAGACAGAGATGAAATAATGACAGTAAAGTCCCAGAGTCGGGGAGTTTGAAATCTAGACCAGAGACTGAGTTTTCTGAACATGAAGGGCACCACTTCCTCTAAGATGGGATGGGAAGAAGGCAAGACTGGAGTAGATCCAGAAAAGCTTCAGGAGGATGGGGAGGAAAGCTGGAGTTTACCACTGATGGTCTGTTTCTCTATAAACTGGAAGGGGAGGTCAATCTATGGAGAATGAATAGGGAATTCAAGAACTACAATGAAAGTCTGGAATGTGCAGAGATGTAACAACACTTTTCTTTAGTGTTATGCAGTGTTGTCTCTCCATAGGTTGAACGCAAGAACTGACAAAATGAATGACTGGATGGATCTAGGATTAGGGATAGGATAGAAGACAAAGGGTAAGGGAATTTGAATTTTATTTTTATCTTTGATAGTATCTGGCTAAAATATTTGATTTAATTGGACTGATTTATCAATTTCAATTTATAAAATACATTACTATATATAATTTATTACCTTTAACTTTATTACATTAAAAATAATGCCAAATCAAAGAAACAGTTTAGAATAAAAATCTCATTTGCTATATTCATTTATAACTCAGTCATTCTACTGATATTTATTTCATTTCTCAGACTAAACTATTTTGAATATTAAGCTACATTCCCATGTATTTAAGTAAATACATTTCTTTTAGGCTTACCCAATATTGCAAATACACTAACCTATATCAAGCTTAAAAATACACCTTTACATGCAAAGACATGCAAAGATATAGAAGGCAAAAATCACTGAAAAGTAATAATTTAGGAAAAAAGAAGATAAATGAAAACCTTAAAATAAAGCACAGGCTATGACTGTTATTATCAAATTATTAAATATTTTTATTTGTTACTGTATATTTTTCTGCCATTCCGAACAAACACTGCTATTTTTCCAGTAAGTTACTACAAAAAAGTTAACAATTTGTTTTTATTATGGCTCAAATCCTTAGATTAATTGATTAAAGTAATTAAATGAGAAAATGTTTTTAAAGCAACTAAAACCACAGGCAGAAAAATCATATACCTGTTGATTTAAAGTTGATAACATAAAAAATGAAGAATAGAGTGATAAAGGCACAGTGCTTATGTATATTTTTTATAAAGAGAGACACCTTATTTTTTAGAGATACAAATAAAATAGTTAAGAATAAAATGGTATAATGTCTGGCATTTGCCTCAAAATACTACAAGGAGGGGGAGATGAAGAACAGGAGGACTGCAGGGAGGGGATGAAACGTGACTGGCTACTAGTTGATAATTGTTTGAAGTTGAGTGATGGGTACATGAAAGTTAATTATTCTATTCTCTTCTATACATGTTTGAAATTTTCTGTAATAAAATTAAAGTAACTAACTGGTACAGAGTCATCTCTAAGTAACCCAATTCTTGGAGGGATACACTTGTACAGAAACTATAGTACTTACACATACATGGCTATCAAAAGCAAAACAATCAATATGAAACCATTCTAAGTCAATATTTCTCTCAGAAGAGTTTTAACATTTAGGTAATTTTATAAAGGTAACCAATGCTCAATCTACATGAAATTCCCATCCCTATTTCCAAAATATTCTTTACAATTACATTTCCTGGCCATCTAACTCTTTCTAACAAATGGCAGAAATATCTTTTTGTAAATTCCATAAAGCTTTTTGGAACTTTCTAGAATATAAGACTATATGATATAAAAGGGAATATGGTTATTGCATATTTAAGTATAATCATTGTATTTAGCAAGTTTACTTTTTAAATATATGGGGAATAAAAACTTTCCTTGGTCCTGTCAAGTGGGATTGTGATAACCTACTGAGTACACTACAGAGGTCCTTATTAACTTGTCCAGCCTTCCGAATGACAGTTATAAAGTTAATGAAAATGCTAAGCAAAAGTTAACATATATCTAATAATGTTTAGCAATATTTTAGCTTACCATAAACAACTGGATACACTGTCCCTCGTATACCTGATGCTGGACAATGCATGTTTTTTCCATTCAAATATACATTTAATTCTACATGGTCATATGTAATACCCTAGGAAGCAAAGTAAATATTAAAATGGGTAAAAATATACATGTTCCATAAAAACCTGAATAGCCAGAAAGCACTGATTGGGGAGCATGGAAACACAAAAAACTAAGCAAAAGGTCACAACAGCTTGTATTAAGGTTTACAATTAGGTAGAATTCACTTGAACTGAGCTAAAAAAAATTAGTGGTGATTATGTGGGGGGAAAAAGGTAAAATCCCGAGAGTCCACATTAAAGGTAAAACTAAATCTTAGTATTATATTCAGATAATCTGGATTTTATATTTTGAATATTAAGATGATATAAGTACTATATACTGTAAACAAAGAGACCTTTTAAACTCATATAGAAAACACTGCTCTTTATATACAGAATTTGATCTCAAGGGGGGAAAACAGTGAAGTTTTCACCATTAGGGATTATTATCTGTCACTGCTTTCAATTGTGATGAATTGTCTTTATACAACTTATTTCCAAAAAGAAATGATATATTTCTGTATCTCTTTACCTTGGCTTCAAATATGTCAAGTGTATTACCAAGGTAAAGTGGGTATTTACAACTGCATATAATTGGTAATTAGTGTCAAGTTGAAAAATAGAAAAACAACAGCTCAAAAGACTTTAAAAAGACAATAGAATAAAAATATATTACTTTGTACATTATTAATGGTACACAAATCACAATTAATAACAATTATTATTATTAATGCTGGAAAACAAATAATCTGTATTATGTACCAAACACTATTCTAGGCACTTCGTATTTACTCATTTAATCCTCGTAAGATAGGTATTTTTATTATCCCCATTTTACAGATGAGGTAGCTAAAGCACAGAGAGGTCACATAATTCACCTGAGTTTGCACAGTTAGAAAGTGGCAGAGCTGGGATTTAACCTCATGCAGTATGGCTTCGGAAAACTTATTCTTAATTGCCACGCAATTCAAAACTTCAAAACTTTTAAGAACTTTTATACTTTTAAAACTCTCTTTAAGACTTTGTACAATATTTACTAATTGATGACAAAAAGAGAGCTTTACTTTGAAGAATTAAGAATAGACAGTGGAGACCTTTCAAAAACCATCACAGACCAAGAAGCAACCACTTCAAGGATTTCTGACTGTGGATAAATTATATGAACCTACAAGCTTTTAAAGGTAGAAAAACATCTTACAGATGATGTAGTCTTAACTCCCTCACTTTCCAGTTAAGATAGCAAAGGCCCAGATGAGTCAATGTGTTAAGTGCTATAAAAGATTCTCAAATCTTAGTAAGGCCAGGGTTAGACTAAACAGAAAGATAAATGCTGCTTTTGTTTCACTTCAGTTTACGTACTTAAATAATAAAGCTAAGTGATGGCTAGGATTAGCTTTTTTAATGAAGTCGTCTGTTTTCATTTAGAAAACATGATTACAAAAATAAATAAATAACATGATTCCATAAAAAGCAGTGTGTTACTCCCTTTACAGGATTACTGGGAATCTAGCAGTTCAGATCAGCAGGCTGTAGTCTGGGCACCCTTCCCCACCTGCTGGCAGCATCACCTACTGCAAGCAAGCAAATTTTCAACCCCTCCCTCCAGCACCAATACCCAGCACCCGAGAGAGAAGCGAGGAAGGATGTGAGAACCCCTGCCCTCCAGCAGCAGAGTTTAAGTTCAAGTATTTTCTAACTTAATCTGTCCTTTTTTTTTTTTTTTTGGCTGTGCCACGTGCATGAGGGATTTTAGTTCCCCGACCAGGGATCGAACCCATGGCCCCTGCAGTGGAAGTGCTGAGTCCTAACCACTGGACTGCCAGGGAATTCCCTTAATCTGTCCTTTTATATGCTCTAGAAACTAGGTTTGACTCTCTCATAATGATACCGAGAAATGTGATGTGTTCTAAGGATTTATCAATAATTATTTGCAGGTTTGGTGAAGCGACTCTGAAATTAGACTGCCTGAGATCACTCCAAATAAGAAGTTATTACTTAACTTCTAATCTGTAAAATGGTAATAATACCACCTATTTCACAGGGTCATTAAGAGGATTAAACAATTTAATCCCTGCCAGGCACTTAAAGCCATTCTGGCCCATAATAGATGCTAGAGAAGTGTTTGCTATTATTATTATTGTTACACAGAATGTTTATGAAACTTCTCTGAAATTAAACTGAAAACAGCAATTTTAAAATGTAATCTGCACTTTTCTAAACTATATATAAAAGGAAAAAATAAGCATAAGCTGTTTCAGGAATGCCTCCCTGGTGCTATAGTAGGCCCTGTTGGTACTATTATTACTGTATAAATACAATCATTTGGTTAGATGTTGAAAGCTTGTTTTTCTTGATTCTCCTGAGAGAATGGTATATGACTGAAATTCTACACATGAGAATGTTTTTCCTGTCTTATAATTCATTCCTCTTTTCCTATGCTATTGTCAGTAATTTAGTGAAATTTGTTCTCAAATGTTTAAACTAGGAAGATAAAGTTAATAGAGTAGGATAATGTTTTACTTTTCAGGATTCTGCTTATATTTCATCTTTTTGAGTCCTCCTTTTATCAGAATGGGCATAAAAACTCAAAGTCTAATTTATTTATTTATTTTAATTTTTGGCTGCATTGGGTCTTCATTGTTCTGTGTGGGCTTTCTCTAGTTGTGGCGAGCGGGGGCTACTCTTCGTTGCAGTGTGTGGGCTTCTCACTGCAGTGGCTTCTCTTGTTGTGGAGCATGGGCTCTAGGCGCACAGGCTTCAGTAGCTGCAGCACGTAAGCTCAGCAGTTGTGGCTCACGGGCTCTAGAGAGCAGGCTCAGTAGTTGTGGTGCACGGGCTCGGTTGCTCTGCAGCATGCCGGATCTTCCGGGACCAGGGATCGAACCCGTGTCCCCTGCGTTGGCAGACGGATTCTTAACCACTGCGCCATCAGGGAAGTCCCTCAAAGTCTAATTTAATAATGCTGACAGACTAAAAATGACATTCTTAAATCTGTCAATTTGAGGTATCAGTCACCTCAGGGAATGAGACAGGAAGGCAAGAATAACATACAGTAGAAGTTCAGTATATCAACAAAGAAAAACATTTGTTACTGATTAACCTATCTTATGTTTGAATTTCATTTTTTAGTATAAACAGGTTGACGGCACCAACCTGACTTCAAGATTCTCTTCCACGAAATAACCATTTGAATAAGGGTGTTCTACATTATGGGTATCTGGCAATGACCTACAAACACAGAACCAACTATTCGAAAGGAAAAGCAGATTTTAAAAATGGTTTATGCCTTTAGTTTCCTTTAGTTAATTTAGGAAAAACATACTTTCAATAATTTACCTATTTGAAGACTCTTCTTCACTTTTTTTTTTTTTTTTTTTTTGCAGTACGCGGGCCTCTCACTGTTGTGGCCTCTCCCGATGCGGAGCACAGGCTCCAGACACTCAGGCTCAGCAGTCATGGCTCACGGGCCCAGCTGCTCCGCGGCATGTGGGATCTTCCCGGACCGGGGTATGAACCCGTGTCCCCTGCATCGGCAGGCGGACTCTCAACCACTGTGCCACCAGGGAAGCCCCACATTTTTTAAATTGCATAAAAGATCAGACCATAATTAAAAATCATTTCCACATCTTCCTTCACTCTTTTCAAAATATTGTATACTTCTTTAATTCAATAACCTGGATTTACCCTGTCTGTTTTATCTTATTATTAGAAACTCTTTCTAATTGTTTACAGATTCCTTTCAACTTGGTATGAGAGCCAGGAACCGAAGTCTCTGCATAGGGAGACCCAAGAACTCTGTTCTCAGTCAATAGCTAATGGCCTGAACTCAGTGTATAAGGTTCTTGGACAACACTGTTTGAGAGGAAGTATCTGGAAAAAGGCAGAAAGGGATCTCTGGATTACATTTTCAATAGGGTGGCTTTGGTAGAGACTTAAATATATCTAGTTGGGAATAAAATCAGAGAAGTCAATAATATGTAACTCCTTCTATCCCCTGCTTTCCAAAAAAAGTTTTCTACAATCAAGCCTTAGAATATTGAGTCAGTTTTTTGAAGAGTTCTGAAAGTGAAGGAAGTTTAGTAAGGTTATGTTTAACGAGGACCAATGCTCCTGATAAAATGCTGTACTTCTTTAACAGAAGTTCATAACAAATTAAGCAATAAATGTCAAATTTTTCTCTAAGAGATCTCCAGCTGCAAAAATACCTAATATTTTCTAATATAAGGGTTAGCAAACTTTTAAAATTGTGGGCCAAGATTTCTTTTATGTGAGAGAAGCAGGAAATGATCAGCAGCCAACCTGTCATCAACTCTCCCTTAAATGGAAATAAGGGTTCACGCTTATTTTCCTGGCCAGTGGCAGCTCTAGAAAGGAGAAGGCAGTTAGGTAAGGCAGCAGCATCGACATCAAGTGCTCTCTTTGGAAAATGTACTACCTCATTAGATCCAATTCTGGTGCTTTGGAATTCAAACCACAAACTCAGAGGCAAAAGTAGAAATACTAAAAGCAGTTCAAGTTTAATAATTTACAGTGGAAAACAACTCCACAAGAAAACTCACCACCACGTCTCCCTCCTGTGGAAGGCTGTTTGCTGGCAGCCTATTTTTCTCCTCATTGTTGTGATATAGGGCTCCATCATTTCTCATCACCAGACTATGCACATCTCGGCCAAGAGGGATCTGATTCAAGTTAACTTTCTGAGTTGCAACACCAATACCCCAGATTCCTAAAAATATAATAATTTAAATGCTCCCCAAATCTGCAGTATACAAATATGAAAGGAGTTGTTTTTAAAGAAAGTGGCATATTATCACTAAACTATTTTTTTGTTAATGTTTAAAAAATTCTTTTAAAAGTAGTTTGCAAACTATACCATGTTCTCCTGCAGATGTAGTACAGCCTGGGAGATAAGCGAGTGGGCCCTGGAGTTGTACTACCTAGGTTTAAATTCTGACTTTGCTATGTCATCTTGGGCAAGTTACTTAACCTCCCCCTGCTTCCTCACCTGTGAACTATGGATTCTAACAGTACTATCCTCTTAAAGTTATCAGAAGATACAGCAAGATCATCCAAGTAAAGCACTTGCAACAGTGTAAGTATTAAAAAAAAATGGGTAAGTAAAGCACAGAGGAAGTATTTTTAAAAGATACTAACTATTGTCATTATTATTATTATTATTCTCTAAAAATATTATTAAAAAGCTACACAATGAATATAAATGGCCTGGGGTTCTATTTCAAGCACCACGTCTGAGAAGCAGGAATTTATTGTCTTTACTTTTTGCATCTATAATATGTGACAAATAATATATGACCTGGTCAGTATCATGGAGAGGAGAAAAATAATGATAAAGTGTAAAATCATTTTCTTATCCAATACCTTAAGTTCATGAGTTTAAAACCTTTTGGTCTAAATTGACTTTTAAAGCAAGCAGCTCTCTTCTTAATCTAACAGAATACCTACAACTCCTGGTTACATCTCAAAGGGTTTCCTTCTCAGTTTTTATCAAAATCAGTTAGGAGAAATTCTATAGATCAAAGAATGTTTGAAGACCATGTTGTCAATCAATCAGTTTTCCTGGATTGAGTGAGACCATCAGAAAGCTGCATTTCTGGACTTCACTGTCTTGGCCTCCTAAATAATTTGATTATATAATTTATCCTCCAAGGTGGGACAAGAGTGACAGCAAGTGATAATACTAATTTCATGGGACAACAGTTCTAGACAGGGTTACAGAGTCCCCTTACTCCTAAAGAACTGTGCACACTGTGATACACTTGGGCACAACTGCCTGAAGCTTTCATTGAGGGAACAATGCTACAAACTCCAATAATGCACTTATTCTAGAGATATTATTGAGGATAGCACCCTTTATAGAAAATCCACATAAAAATTTGTATTACATTTCAGGCTCAAGGAACTATCTGCTTCTCTTGAGAAAAGGTATGTTATACTTGAGAAGATTACAGTAACCAGAGACATTATGCAGCCAGTGAGTTAACTTACAAAAGAATGGAATGGAGGACAGATTCAAATTTATTTCACACACTTAAGAAAAATCAGTATTTAAAATGAATTTAAAAAACAAGCCCCAGAGGAATATTTTATGTCATTCAAGTAAGAGTAAGAACAGAATTAATTTACTCCACTCTAGATTTCCAATTCTGTACGTATATTACTCATGCCATGTTTCACTAGACATTTCTTTATAATAAAGCCTTAAAAAAATTTCCCCATATTCAACACTGCCACAAGTTAACTAATTAATAACTATCATAATACTCATGTAGAATTGCTATACAACTAAAGAAACTTCAGAATTAAAAAAAATTTTTTTTAATTTTTAATTGAAGTATAGTTGATTTACAATATTGTGTTAGTTTCAGGTGTACAGATTCATAAATTTTTAAAGAGACTTTAGACTTCTATCAGAATTCTAAATCTGCCAATTGCTTCAGAAGACACTGAATCAGGGAATCTTAACAAGAGTTAAGAGAAAACCTCAGGATCATAAGTTTAATTTTATCCTAAGATAAAACAGCAAGAGTCTACACCTTATATGCTTGACCAAATGAAATGGTTCATCTAGCTGCCACTAATAATTAACCATATTAATAATAATGCTTGTGCCTTAAACTGTTCCAGTATGTTGTGTCTTTTAAACACTTTCATATATATAGCTCATGTGAGGCAGGAAGGGCAGCTCCTGTAATCCATTTTATAGATGAGAAAACTGAACCTAATATAACGAAATTGACTAATTAAACCAGGATCACACAATAAGATGTGGAAGAAAATGGTCTTCTAAGTAAGCGTTTGGTGTTTTTTTAATTACCTCATTAATCTTTTTCACATATTGAAAATTACTCCTCATATTTTGAATAATTAGGACTTTTAATAGTCAAGTACCATTATACCAACCTGTGGACTGGATTTTGAATTCAAAGTAGCTTTTGTTTTGATGTAAAGGTGCACTGGCTAAACAACCTCCTGTTCCACATATTCTTCTTCCATTTTTTACAATGACAACATCCGTTCCTAAACAAAAGAATATAGACACTGTGTAAAGTTTTACATTCTCTTAACCAACAATCAAGGTTAATTTGTTTCACTTTTAACTCTTGGTCTCCAAAAAATAGGGAGACTATATATACTTTGAAATATAAAAATACTGATAAATTATTTAAAATATTTAATTTACTTTTTTCCTGGGAGAACATTAATATTAATTTGTGGCTAGAAATCTTGTTTAATTAGGCAGTTTCAAATAATAATTCTGAATTATACTGAATATTTGAAACACTTTTAAGGTAGAAGTAGACTTTTTTTTTTTGGCTGCACCACGTGTCTTGCGGGATCTCAGTTCCCCGAACCCCGGACCACGGCATTGAAAGCCCAGAATCCTAACCACTAGGCCACCAGGGAACTCCCAGAAGCAGACTTTCTTAAATTTTAGCCAATGAATCAATTTGATGATTTCATAAATATCTTGATTTAAATAAAAACATAAACACTTGAAAGAAACTGGCAAATTAGTACCATTTTCAGTTCAATCTAAACAAATCAATCTGCTAAAAACTGACTGAATGTCTACTAGGTACAAGGTCCTATGCTAGTGCTTTGGTCAAGTAAGAACTGAAGATGAATGGAACACAGAAAGGAACATACATCTATGTTCTTGAAACAGCTGACACGGGGCTTCCCTGGTGGCGCAGTGGTTGAGAATCTGCCTGGCAATGCAGGGGACACGGGTTCGATCCCTGGTCCGGGAAGATCCCACATGCCGCGGAGCAACTAAGCCTGTGCACCACAACTACAGAGCGTGCACTCTAGAGCCCAAAGCCACAACTACTGAAGCCCACGCACCAAGAATCCATGCTCCGCAACAAGAGAAGCCACCACAATGAGAAACCCGCACACCACAACGAAGAGCAGCCCCCGCTCACTGCAACTAGAGAAAGCCCGCACACAGCAACGAAGTCCCAACTGAGCCAAAAGAGAAAAAAAAAAAATGGGGCTTCCCTGGTGGCACAGTGGGTAAGAACCCGCCTGCCAATACACGGGACACGGGTTCGAGCCCTGGTCCGGGAAGATCCCACATGCCGCGGAGGGGCTAAGCCCATGAGCCACAACTACTGAGCCTGCGCTCTAGAATCCGCGAGGCACAGCTACTGAGCCTGCGTGCCTAGAGCCCATGCTCCACAACAAGAGAAGCCACTGCAATGAGAAGCCCGCGCACCACAACGAAGAGTAGCCCCCGTTCGCCACAACTAAAGAAAGCCCGGGCCCAGCAATGAAGACCCAACGCAGCCAAAAATAAATTAAAAAAAAAAAAAAGAAATTGCTGTCATGGAAAAATGCTAATTTTAGGATTTTAAAAATGTTTGTAAGATAGCTGCTGTCAATCATATTGCAAATATGTAAACAAGATTTCAACATCATTAAATGCATTGTATTTTCATGGAAAATTTTAGTTCAAGTAACATTTGATAGATGAGAGTGAGAAAAAGTCTCTTCATAATGTGACTCCAATACCAATTCTCTTCCAAATATTGATTTAGGAAAGCTTATCAGAGAACATGAAGAAAGTTAACAAAATTCTAATACGTAAGAAATATCCCGTAACATCGAGGCATGTGATTCCCAAGATCCGTAACCAGTATGACTTTTCTGGTAGTAAGTGTACAAGCCAAGCAGATCTGGCTGTGAGAACTGTAGGGAACTCCTCCAGAGGGGGTTAAATAAAACTAGAACATAGTAACAAAAGGTATTAACAGGGAGGCAGGTCTCTCATTAACTCACTGTTGAATTCATACTTAAAAAATTATTTGGGACAAATACATAAGAGAAATACCAAATTTTCAGATTTTATCACAATTCTAAACTGGTTGATTTAAGAAGGACACTCTCTTATTTAAGGTAAAACTAAGATCCTATTATATGATTATTAAAAACTTATTAGCATCCTTTTTTTTTTCTAATTACAAATGTTAAACCGCAGATTCTGGGAAAGTGTCTTTATACATAATTTACATCTGGCTGCCCCATATACCTCAGCAGTTTCAACTGGAGAACATCCAGGGCCCAGCTCCTCCTTGATGGCAAAGACCATGGAGTCCTTGGCATCCAGCAGACGCTCGACAAATAACTGATACAGAATTGAATGAATATGCTCTGCTAAGTACTGTGAAGTGGACATGTAGTATCTGTTTTCCCTTTCCCAACAGACTTTGCTCTGGAGATCAAAACAGTTCCAAGGAAGCTGACTCAATCTCTGGTTTCAGGGGTACAGCTTTGACCTAGGTTAAGTTAATCAGTGCATTCCACATTTCCTGGCCACACTGACTGAGTGAAAAACGGTTATATGACCTAAGCCACTACCATCAGAGATAGTCTCAGGACTTTTGCAGAGAGAATGAAGGGATAAAGATTCTCTCATTCTTGCTGGATCTGAATGAGGAAGCCTACAGCCCAGGGAGAGGCTGTAAGTTATCATGGATGCCAGCCTTCAGGAACAAGCAGCAGAAGACAGAGGAAAGAGATGAAAAGAAGCTCAGTCCTTAGCAGCACTGAGTCTTCCTGAAGATAGTGCTGCTTTTGTACTTTTTAAATTTACATGAACCAATAAATTTCCTTCATTGTTTCAACTGTTTTGAGTTGCAGGTTTTACAGCTTGTAACTGAAAGCATCCTAAGTGAAAAACATTTCAAAGAACTACGCAAATAAATGTTTTTTTTTTCATACCCAGCAATACTTTTTGGTTCTCGTACATATCTGAGTTGGAACCACAGAACCAACTCTGAATATGCTATTATTCTCTTACTTCAATCTCATTTCTTATCTCCAAGGCATTCTGCTAGGTACTGAGATGTTTTATACAGAAAGATGGATATATTCACAGAACATTTTAGAGTGTTTGTGAATCACTGGAGAATTATCTTAAGCTTATTCCATTTCTCTTTTTTAAGTACAAAGATATCCTACACTTGGATCTATGTGATTTGTACAGTTTCATTAATTATCAAGATTGCTTAGAAAGCCAAGGCAAATTTGAGTATAGCCAGAACACATATAAACATAGCCGAAGTGTATTTTTTAAAAAACATTAGACATTTCCAAATGAACGGCATCCCTTTCAAAGTAGCTACCTTGGAAGACATTTATTTCTAAAAAGTCAATTCACAATTAAATATGGAGGTTGTGGCAAAAATGAGGATATTTATAAAAACTGCTCCACAGAAATTCCCAAGAGGAATTCCAAATCGTTTTAAGTGATGCAGCATCACCAAAGTAAGTGACAACTTTGAAAGAGACAACATTCATTTGCATATGACGTGTATAGACTATTTTCTTAACAAAAAACGGCAATCACATTCTTTAGGTGACCTAATACAGCCTTTCACATATCCAAATACATGCATACTCACTCAGTGTGCTTCTCATATTTCAACTTAAGATCAACTGATGCTTGAAACCTGTTCCTAACTTGATGAGCCTCTCCTCTTATATTATTTGCTTTCTAAAATCATGCTTCTTCTGTGATTGAAGAATTTGAATTTACTGGAAGACAGGTTAAGAAAAGTTTCCACGCAGATGGTAATGGGGGATGACATTACTCTACTGAAAGATGCTGGGCAGCTCTGGAAAAAGGAGAACATAGTGGAATGAGTACAAGTGACCGGTTCTTCGTGGAAGAAGAGACTAGAGAAAAGGAATACTTTAAAGAGCAGATTGTAGTAATTCAGGAGTTTGGCAGTAGAGATAGAAAGAGCTAAAGCTGACCATATGCTCCAGGATCTACGCGTGGTTTTCCTTTACTGTGTTCCTAGCATCTAAAACAATGCCTACCGTATAACATCAGCCAATAAATATCCGTTGGGTGAACGAATAAATGAAATGGAAACATTTTCTGAGGGAAATTATAGAATTTGAACAACTGTCTATAAATGATGATGAATAAGAAATAAAGAGATATACATACATATATATTTATGTATCAGGGGTCTATATTATACTTGGGATATCTAAGAATTAAAATACCCACATACAAAGTGGTAAACAATTATCACATCTGTGATTTAGTACATGCTACAGACATATAATGAGCAGAGTATTTCCAGAATTATAGAGAATCTGGGCGGGAGAGGGTTTTGCTATAAATATTAAGAGTTCCCTTTGTTATTTCAATGCACTGTCCTTTAGCCAAAGAGAGATGTGGGGAAAACTGAAAGTGCAGATGTATACTTTGAAGAGAATAATCCGCAAAAAAAACAGTATTCTGAAGTAATTATAGTGGGAAATCTCTCCTTCTAGAACCATATTCCAGAAGCATGGAACTACATGGGACAAGTCTAAGAACAGAAATAATAAGGTGGTAAAAGAGGCTACAGAGGGGAGGAGAAGAACGTTAGGAGAGAAGCTGTAAGCTCATTTGACAGTGGAAGGAAAAAACACAGATGCGAAGAAGCAAAGCGCTGTTTTATTTCTGCAATAGCCTGACCTGCTGGGAAGAGGCCGGTCAGGAGAAATTACAACACCTCTAAGCGTGACTAACAGGGGTCGGACAGTGGGAGGTTTTCGTTGAAATGACAGGTTGTGACCTGAGCGGTGGCTTCAGGCTTCTGCAACTTGCCTTGTTTTGACTTTAGGAGATGAGAGGAAAATCATTTCCAATAAAACAACCGATAAATGATGGGCTAAGAGAAAGCTGTCAGGGCAGAGGAAGGAGCCGAGGACAGCTGAAGCTTTCCGAAAATGTGTGGGACTGGACTGGAGCTAGGCAGTGGAGCATTGTAGGAGGAGAACAGAGTCCTCCCCACTCCCCTCGAAGGTGACGTCTTACACGAGTCCCAGGAGGCGGCAGCCGGGAGGACACTGCTGTGGAAACGGGTAGGTCCACACACCCATCTTCCCAAGACAGGAGCTGACAGGGCTGCGCAGCTCTGAACGCAGAGCCGGGCCGAGGTGGGGTCGGCCGGAGTCTGGAGGAGACCCGCGAGGCCAAACCGGGTCCAGGGCAGCGTCACAGGGTGAGGGACAGGGCGCGGAGCCCGGCGGGGCCCGGCAGCGTGCGGTCCTCGTAACTCCAGGCTGACCCCGACCAGCCGCGCCCGACCCGGGGTGGGCCGCTGGGTCTGGGGAAGGGAGAGCCCTTACCCATGTGCTGCGTGTCCAGCTGCACGGCCGGCATCTCCTTCAGAGGGATGTGGCCCGTCCCGCCATCTCTGCAGCACCGCAGGCAGCAGAACACCGAGGCGGCCATATCTCAGGGACCTCCGACGCCGCCGCCACTGCCTACCGCGCCTAGACCGCGGCGACACCCCCCACCCCCACCCCTCTGCTCCGCCTCCCGCCCCCTCCCGAGCGCCGGAGGGCGTCTGGGTGGAGCGCGGAGGCCGGTACCGCAACGCCGCAGGCCGGGAGGGCGCAGCGCAAGCTGAGGCGAAGCCAGCTAGGGCGGAAGATACGGAGGACCGGCTGGAGGGGCGGGGCCGAGCCGGGGGGCGGGGCTAGTGGCGAGGCGAGGCGGAGCGCGTGCCGGACGGGCGGGGGACGGCGTGCGCCTGCGCGCAGGAGACTTTTCCTTTCGGGCCGCCCAGTCTGTGTGCCGATATTGACGGCCGCGCGAGCTTGTCTGGTCTTTACAGAAGCGCAGGGGTCTTCGGGTGCTGTATTCTTAAAACTGTGTCCCCCCACTTCGACGTTATCTTTAGGGATGACTTGACAGAGGCAAATCTGGCTGGGGGAGTGGGAGCTGATTTAGAAGAGCCCCACGGTTTCCCCCGCGCGTCCCGGAGTGAGAGAAATTTGCCTCCTGGGAGAGCCTCCGCCACACACCCCCATCACGCCCCCCCTACCGTGGCGGGTTTCTGAAGAGTTTTCTCAAGTCCTAAACAGACGCACAGGGCCCGGAAGTAATGGCTGTTAGTGACTGCACCGTGGGTATGCACCCGGCGCTCTAAATTGTCGGTCCTGCTGCATTTTAGGTGCAGAGATGGGCGTTCCGTGACCTTTGGTGCCGCGCGGCCGCGAGAGCCCAGGAAGCCACCCCGGGAGGGGACCTCTGGGGCGGGAGGGCGATTCTTGACCGGCGTCTAATAGGCTCACCCTGTTCGTGGACAGAGGATTCGGATTCTCATGAGTGTGATGGGAACTCGGAGGGCAGTGGGAAGGCTGCGGGGCCTCCAAGGGAAGTACTCAGTTCCTACCGCGTGTTCTTTCTTGCGTCCACGTAGGATCCTCCCGTGGCGAGCGCCTGTCATCTCCGTGCTTACTTAGATCATCCGCCCCTGATCCATTTTTGCATCTTATGATATCATTTGGCGTCTGGAGATGGTCTGGGACAACCTCTAGAATTAACCTGGCTCAAACCTCTGTTCCCAAATAAGGTTTCCATCCTGAAGTCTTCCCCAGGGTTCAAGTCTTGTGAAACTGGATGCGAAATGCCCCCTTAGTATGTAATGGGTTCCTCTACACAACTTTTTAGTGACCTGAGTACAAATATCCTTTATGGAGAATTTTTCTCCTCAGAATAGGAGAATTTTTTCTGGGTCCTGGGTCTCTGATGTTTATACAAATGGTGTTTTCATTACAATACTTATGAAAACCTCCAAGTTTTGTACTTTGAGATTTAGTTATCATAGGATTGGTAACCAAGGTGATTACTGAACCCCTCACTGCCTATAAAGTACTTTCTTGGTAATCACTTTACACATGAAATTTTATTTTACTGAAAACCTTGACCAATATTCTGAGAAGTGTTAACGTTCTAGTTTTTTCCATTGGGAAGGAGTGGGGAGTTGAATAGAATGCTGCAGAAACAAAAATTTTCTGCCTGTGTGTGAGGTAGGCACTCTTTCACATCTGTATCTAATTGAATTCTTGAAAGGTTTGAGAGTGAATATTGTCTCTACTTACAGATGAAGAAATAGGCTTGGAGGGATTAAATAATTTGTGTAGCCTCAGATGACTAGCAAATAAACAAGGTAGGATTCAAAACCCATCAGTCTGACTCCTAAGCCTGTATTTGCTCCACCAGATCATGCTGCCTCAAACTCTGAAGTTCTAACTCTTGCAATTAATGCTACAATCCTCTTAAATGTGCTCTCAGTTCAAAATGCAGATGTGCGCTTTATTTTTGTATGTTTCATTAATCTCTAAACTGGCCATAAACTTCCATAACTCATGTGTTTAGACAATAAAAATCAGTTGTTATAAGGTAAAATATTCAGAAATATTATTAAAAGTAGTTAGTACATGTATTAAATATATAATAAACATTCAGGCCATTCAAGTTAGTCACATCTTCAATGAAAAGCCAGAGTCTTGGGCTTCCCTGGTGGCGCAGTGGTTGAGAGTCCGCCTGCCAATTCAAGAGACACGGGTTCGTGCCCCAGTCTGGGAGGATCCCACATGCCGCGGAGCGGCTGGGCCTGTGAGCCATGGCCGCTGAGCCTGCACGTCCGGAGCCTATGCTCTGCAACGGGAGAGGCCACAACAGTGAGAGGCCCGCGTACCGCAAAAAAAAAAAAAAAAAAAGAAAGAAAGAAAAAAGCCAGAGTCTTAGATGGCTGTGAGTTGGCCATTACTGTAGAGACAAAATTGCCCTAGTCTTTCCTGTCTAGAAAAGTAATTTGCTGGGGCACTGCCCAGTGAACTTTGCCCCCATTATAGCAATTCAAGTGTACTCAGCAGTATGAAGCAAGCAAAACTGGTTAACTCCTGAGACAGACTTCCCTGTCTTGGCAGATGAATGCCATCCATGAGCTCGCAGACCTTATTCCTTCTTATATCTGAGATTCTATTATCCTTCCATTATTATTTTCAAAGAAATTAGCCTTTCTTTTTGAACAGCACAATGTTAGAGCTATTTTGACAGTCTTTCACAGCTATCACTTTAAATAACCATCACAAATAAACCCTACAAAAAGTTTCCTAATAGTTAGTTAGAAGGTCATTTATCTATGTCAAAAGCAATAACAGAGAACGACTACTTGAAAAAAAAAGTCTATCTGCTTCAGTGACACTTGCCAGGAACTCAAGAACTGATAGGACAATAATGTAAAGCATGTGCTTCCGAGTTGACTTTAACATAGTGCTCAGGATTTTCTTTAATGATTTTTATGCCAGCCAGACATCTCCTGTTAGTCAACTCTACTCCCTGTACTGGGTCATACAAAATGGTTTCTTTCTTAAAACTCATTTATCAGTGTATTAAGCCAAACTTTTTTTCTTGGAGTAATCCAAGCCACATTTGTGATCTTTTAAAAATCAGAAACATTACAAAAACTCAGACCCCTAAAAACTAACAATGTTACTAGAGCCTTGATCTATTCATTATTATAATTTTGAGTAATAGTAACTGACATTTATGTGGTGCTTACTGTTGCCAGTCACTGTTCTAAGTACTTTTTATAAACTAATTTAATCCTTGTAGCAACCCCATGAGGTCAAGCTGTCTTCCACTTTACAGATGCAGAAGCTGAGGCAAAGAAAAGATAAGAAATGTGACCAAA
Source organism: Grampus griseus (assembly GCF_964374135.1). Taxonomy (NCBI): domain Eukaryota; kingdom Metazoa; phylum Chordata; class Mammalia; order Artiodactyla; family Delphinidae; genus Grampus; species Grampus griseus. Next base: position 62,489,220 of record NC_139012.1, read on the forward strand.
GTCACATAGGCAATAAGGGAAGTTGGACTCAAACCCAGGCAAGTCTGGCTCTAGAGTCTGTGTTCTTAGCCTCTATGCAAACTGCCTCCCTAGGGTGCTATATTTAAGAATAAATACCCAATTTTCTTTTTGTTTCCTTCTCTCCCTTACTTCAGAAGTTGATATTTGATATTTCAATTTACCAGGCAGGGACTTCCCTGGCAGTCCAGTGGTTAAGACTCCTCGCTCCCAATGTAGGGTTTGATCTCTGGTCAGGGAAGATCCTGCATCCCGCGTGGCACAGCCAATAAAATGAAATGAAATGAAATGAAATGAAATGAAATGAAATAAATTTACTTGGCATTAGTTGCACTCATTTAATCTGGGTTTGCTGAATTATAAGGTATATTACCGATATTCAACAACCAAAAATAAGGCAAATAGCATTGAGACACTTTTACTTACAACAGATTGATATTAGTCATGTTGCAGCTTTGCTGTCAGCAGCAGTGTAGAACATTTTCCAGCAGTGTCCTTCATCGGGTGTCTCTAGATGGCCCAAAGAAAAGGATATTTAGTACTTTCAATTGTTAAGACACTTAAGCCAGGTTGAGATGGAAAATACAGAGCTCTAGCATTAGGAAAGAAAAAGAAGATGGGGTAAGATAAAGGAATTTGATAGAGGTACAGAAAAATAAGAATAATAGAGGATAAAGCAGAACAATTTTTTAATAGTAAAAAGGAAGAAAAAGAAGCCAATAGCAAGTGCTCTATAAATAAGGGGCCAGGGAGTAAAAAATGTGATTTACCAAAAACTTTCAACCTGGAAGAAGTGTACCTTCATCTCCTTCCCTTCTGTGGATGATAAAGCAGGCTATCTTTATCATGAAGTGCCTGTTCAAGTCTTTGCCTTTTTAAAAAAACTGAACTGTTGTTTATTCATATTGATTTGTAGGAGTTTTTTTTAATGTATTCTGGATAAAAGTCTTCTGTCAGATATAAAATTTTATGAACATCTTTGAAAACGACCAGGACCCTGTGGGGCCCTCCTGGGCACAAAAGTCTTTCTGTGTCCTCCGTTTTTATATTTGCAGGAAAAAGGCTTCTGTCTCCTAGACCGACCTTAGTGAATACCAAAGAGCAGATTCAAACAGTTGCTGATCAGGGAAGTAAGGGGATGCAGAAACAAAGGAGGAACAATAAAAAAACTATAGTGCAGGATCATGGTTCCTCCTCAAGGGATATACGTGTAACAATACCCTTGAGTTCTGCAGGAACTAAGATCCCCACCCAGATAGAGGATGATAACTTCAGGCTGAGCTGCAAGATTATTGGAGCACCGCCCTGTTACCTCACCACCAACCAATCAGAAGAAAGTCTCACACCCTGCAGCCCTCACCCCCAATTTTGCCTGTATAAGCTTTTCCCCCCAGACCAGGGGAGTTCGGGGTTTTGGAGCACGAGCCACCCATTCTCCTTGCATGGCCCTGCAATAAACCTTTCTCTGCTCCAAACTCCAATGTTTTGGTTTGTCTGGCCTCACTGTGCGTTGGGCACACCAACTTGTGAACTTGTGTTTGGTAACATTTTCTCCCAGTCTGTGGCTTGCCTTTTTGCTCTTTTAGTAGTGTCTTTGATGAAGCTCTTAATTATAATTAGATCCAATTTATCAATTTTTTTCCTTTATAGTGAGTGCCTTTTGCATCTGTTCAAGAAATCTTTCCCTACCTATGAGTTTACTCTTAATTTTTAAAAGTCAGCATTGATCACCACATTCATTGATTTATGGAATCTCTCACTAGGATTTTTGGCTAATAAGCTTTGTTGATAAACAGTGCGGGCTCAGTAGTTGTGGTTCACAGGCTCTAGAGCACAGGCTCAGTAGCTGTGGTGCATGGGTTTAGTTGCTCTGCGGCATGTGGAATCTTCCTGGACCAGGGATCAAACCCCTGGTCCCCTGCACTGGCAGGTGGATTCTTAACCACTGCACCACCAGGGAAGTCCCTGGTGTTACATTTTAGGTTAGCTCCTAAATTTTGATTGCTGATCAAAGTAGCTTAGTATTTCATTTGTTGTGCACTCAATAACATTGGGAAAGAGTATACTTTTTCTATGAAATAATTTTTAAGGGTTCACTATTTGACAAACCCTATATGTCTATTGTCAATAAGTTTTAAAATAACATTTCTTTTTTTATATATAGGCAGTAAAACCTCATAGTCACACAGGTTATGTTTGTATACTTACATATTAACTATAATTCATCATACAGGTGATTTTTGACATCTTAGTGATTTATTTCAAAGCTGTATCATTGCTTAATGGAATAGGAGAAATTATTTCATGTGAATTTCCTTTAATTATCGTACCAATAATTTATTTTCATATAAATTCTTCTCCAACATTATGTGGCTCTTCCCATTTTGTGATTGTGCCATTCTGTAAGGAACAAGACTTTTATCCTTTTAATTAAAAGATTGAAAAAAATTCCAATCAGATTATGATGGTTTTCTAACATTTCCTTTAAATATCAGAAATATTATATATTTTGCCAACTTTATCAATATTTCTCTGTAAAATGTACACTTAATCTTGATGGTTTCATTGCTTCACTAGAAAGGCATATTGGCACAACGGGTACTTTATCTGTGAGCAAAGTTATGAAACACAACTTCAAATAGCTAACTGAATGTTACCATCTTTTTTTAATATTAGACATTTTGAAATAAGAGCCAAATAAGAATGTTCATATATGTATATATTTACCATATATATATATGTGTATATATATGCAGTTCTCACAACAATGAAAAAATGGAAACTATTCTGGCTAATGCAATTGGATGGGTGTTAATACTAATCACCAAGACACCAAGGTTTTCTCATTTGTTGTCTTATTAAACCTTCACAACGACACAGTCGAAATTATGATCCACATTTACAAGATGTGGAAATGGAGATTGAGAAAGATTAAGTATCTTAACCAGAGGCATAACTAATAAGTGCTAGAACCAGAAATCAGGACTACTTGCTTCTTAAACAGGTGTTCTTTCAGTGTTATCTTTCGGCATTTGAGGGTATATAGAGTAGAGCTTAGATTAGTCAGACTAAGGCCATGACTATACATTATGACTAAAATCTTAGATGGATTAGTTGTGGGGGAATTTCTTAGTTACATTAAATGGAGGTGATTATTAGACTTGGAAATTAAGTAACAAAATTTCTGCCCCTAGATTTAATTTAATAAACTCACACATGACGGAGATTAGCTTCCCAGGAGAAGTAAATCGAAAGACGATATATGACCAGAGAACATCAGGTGAGATGTTCTTGATAAAATCCCACAGAGACCAAACTGGACTGAGTTGAGGAAGGACGGCAAAGGTGGGAATTCCCTGGTGGTTCAGTGGTTAGAACTCTCGGCTTTCACTGCCGAGGGCATGGGTTCAATCCCTGGTCAGGGAACTAAGATCCCACAAGCCGCGCGGGGTGGCCAATTAAAGTTGTTCTGTGTGTAGATCAGTAAATAAAGTTACAATTGAAAAAAAAAAAGAATAGCAAAGGTGCCTGAGAAGAGGCCAGTGAAATAGGATGAGAAGCAGGAGAGATTCTTGTGTCAAAAACCAAATGAAGAAAGGGTTTCAAGAAGGAGGGAGTGAACAATTGTGTCAAATGCCACTGAGAAGATGGATAAAATGAGGGCTGAGAATGGCTGCCTAGATTTAAGAACATGGAGGACATTGGTGGACTTGATGAGAGCTGTTACTGTAGGGTACAAAAGCCTGACTAGAGTGGGTTCAGTAGCACATGGGAAGAGAGGAAGTGGACATAACAGGAATAAACAACTTCTGAGTTTTTTGGGTTTTTTTTTTAACTGTAAAAGAGAGCAGAGAAATGGCCTGGTAGCTGGATAGAGATGTGTGAGCCCAAAACATTGTGGGGTCTAGAAGTTTTGTTTTAAAGAAGGGAGACACTACTGTTTGTTTGAATGCCGATGGGGAGGGATCCAATAGTGAAGGGAAGATTCCTGATTCAAGAGAAAGAATTGCAGGAACCATATCCTTGAGCAAGTGAAGGGGTGGGATCTAAAGCATAAGTGGTGGAGTTGACCTTCAGTAAGAGCACAGATCATTCATCCTTAGTAAGAAAAGGGAAGGCAGAGCATAGAGGTCTATACAGTTGAAGTAGCTTTTGATACAGCCATTTAATAACCTCCTTGTCAATCATTTGGTTTCTCAGGGATTCTGATACCAGGAAGAAGGTACCTAGCACAGCAGAAATGGGATATTTATGTTACTGGAAGGGAATATTACATGTTGTAAATTAATAAATCGACATTCTGGTTGGTTAGTGAGTGGCTTCGAGTCCTGACAAAGTACTGCAAAGCAATTTAGACAGCTGACAAACTGAACACAATCTTGCAATGAATTTTCAAGGAGTTAATACTCTAATATTTAAAGAGCTCCTAAAAATTGAGAGGAAAGAGACTAACAATTCTTAGAAATATAGGGAATAGACATGAACAGTCAGTCCACAGATACAGAAAAGCCAATGGTCTTAAACATGTGAAAAGATACTTAACCTTACTTATAACAAGAGAAATGCAAATTAAAGTTACTTGGAGGAAATACTATGTTTCATATTAATGATATTTTATACTTAAAACATTTTTCAGAATAGCTTACAAAAAAAGAAAAATAAATCAATATGCCATTTCTTAACAACTAGATTGTCAAAAGCCCAAAACTTCGATGATACACTCTGTTGGAGAAGCAGTTACTCTCATACACTGCTGATGTATTGATAAATGCAAAATGATATAATCACTACGGAAGAGAATTTGGCCAAATCTAGCAAACGTAAATATGCATTTACCCTTTAACTCAGCAATCCCACTTGTGGGAATCTAGCCCAAAGTCACACCAGCAAAAATGCACATGATGTTTATATAAAACTCCTTGTTGTGACTTTTGTTTTTTTTTTTGGCCACTCTGCGTGGCATGCGGGATCTTAGTTCCCCAACCAGGGGAACCCATGCCCCCTGCAGTGGAAGCGCTGGAGTCCTAACCACTGGACGGCGGAAATTCCCTGTTGTGGCATTATTTGTAAGAGTAAAAAAGTAGAAACAACCCACATGTCCATCAATAAGGGAATTAATTGAGTAAACCATGATATGTTCACATAATGAAATGCTATGCAACTCTAAAAAGGAGTGAGAAACATTCCTATATATTGAGATGAAGTAAACTCCAGGATATATTGTTAAGAGAAAAAAATCAAGCTGAAGGATAATAAAGCATGCTGCCTTTGGTGTAAGAAATAGCAGATGAGAATAAGAATATATAAATGTATATGACTGCATTTTTTGAAGGAAATAATGAAAGGATAAACAAAAAAACAATAAAAATAATTACTTAGAGCAGGAGGGAAGAAACAGGGTGGAGGGGATGACATGGAAGAAAGTGAGGCTTCTGTGAATGTGCCTTAGTATACAGTTTTGACTTGGGGACCATGTAAATATTTTACATATTTAAAAACAAAATTAAAACAAAAGAAAAAAAGTAATCCTTAAACAAAACAAAACAAAAACTTGAAACTAATGAACCCAAGTTTATGACCAAACCATGTCCCACTCTGGGTTTGGGGCACCTCACCTGGTTGGCCCTGCTAACCCTGGCTGGTTCCAGGTACCAGAGAGAGACTTAGAAAAGTTGGAAGAAGGAACTCCAAAGTGTGAGGTTCCCTGAAACAAGGGGCCCAGAGAAGAGGTTTAAAGGGATGGACTGATATTAGGGCAACCAAATAGTCAATGATAGAAAGTTCTCCCTTACCGAAGAATCACAGAGGGTAAATGGAAGAAGAATGATACCATTTAAATGTTATCCTTAAAAAAAACCACAAATGGGGCTTCCCTGGTGGCGCAGTGGTTGAGAGTCCGCCTGCTGATGCAGGGGACACGGGTTCGTACCCTGGTCCGGGAAGATCCCACATGCCGCAGAGCGTCTGGGCCCGTGAGCCATGGCCGCTGAGCCTGTGCGTCCGGAGCCTGTGCTCCGCATCAGGAGAGGCCACAACAGTAAGAGGCCCGCGTACCACAAAAAAAACAAAACAAACAAACAAACAAAAAACCACAAATGAAATAAAGGATCAGGGCAATGATCATCAATATTCATTGATGATTGATGATTTGTCTAAAATTATTAGATGAAATGCTGATGGAGAATTATACCGTACTGAAAGCAACTGAATCCACTGGATAGGCTGAGCATCGCTAAAACTGGAAAACCTGATGTTACGTCTCCTAACGTGGTGTAAGAAAAAGGACACATCACCAATGCAAAGTGTTTCTGCCTTAAAAGCTGAGCTTAAATCTGATGAAACGTCTAGATTTGGCTTCCAATTTATAGGCATAGAGAACAAGTTAAATGACTCCACTAGAGCACCATCAGCCAAATCCAAATATAGGACTGTCAGGATCTGTGCAAGGCCTTGGATTGTACCCTGCTTACAAGCGGTCCTGTTTTGTGGATGCTGGCAGAAGACCCAAAATTCCTCAGTCACAGACAAAGGACTTTATTGCTCACAGCAAAAGTAGTATTCAGAGCTTTATGTTGATTTGTGTTGGTTCTCCATGTCCCACAAGCCCCACAAAGGTGACACAAAGGGTCCGTGATGGATGTCTGGGAATGCAGTGGGTTGTACTAGAGGAAAGAATCATGGACTGGGGAGATTCTCTGTATAGTAAGTGAAAGCCAGCCTGCTCTTTGTCTGGGAGAGACATTACCCCTTCTTCAAGGTTGCTTGCTACAAATACAACTCTGAAAAATGGCCCCAGGAAAGAAAGGTCAGAGGTTTGCATTCATGGCATACCCAGCAGGAACATGCAGAGACACCCAGGTCCCATGGCAGATTCCTCTCCACCCCTCAGCCCGGAATAATGCAGTCTTGGCCGAACTTGAGTTTTTACTCAAAGTGTGCCGCTCCACCAGCTACTCTGATTAATCTGACCACAGAGACTGGGAGCAAATTCATTTCATTTGTCTCATTCAACATTTAATCAAAACTACTATCAACAGGACTCCAAGCAGCAGGATGGGGCCATCTTGTAGTCTTTACTTCAGTCACACTCTTCCCCGCCAAGGGTACAGACTCAGCCAGCTATGAGTAAGTCCCATAGGGGATCAGTAGGTCTTATTTCAGATAGCCAGGATGAGGTCCAAGGTGAAGCTATAATCCATTATGATCCACACAAGGGGGTTTAGACTGACCTTCTGGTCTACAGTGTCATTGCAATAATTACAGAGTGCAATAGTTGGGTCAAAAAGCAATCCCATCCCCAACAGAGAGATTGTGGCCCACACTTTCCCACATACAAAAATATAACCTGAGCACTCCACTTTGAGATTTGTCGCTCAACGTGGTTTGTATTACCATTACTTTGGTTAAGCTACAAAACCACTGTCACTAAGGAGTTATAGTCTTGATCACCATATATGACATAACCAAGGCCACCTGGGCATCAGGAGAAGCATATGATTTTGATTTTCTTTTTTTTTTTTTTTCTTTTTTGGTTTGCTGGCAGTTTAATCAATGGATTCCTCAAGTACAGTTGAGTAAAAATAGGTAACAAAGGATCATTTGATCTACATTTTTATTCGTCTTCTGATTACTTTAATGGTCTTTCATTATGAGAAAATGGAGAAACTCCCTGAAAAAACAAAAAAAGTAGAGTTATCTTGCTCCATTTTATTCATCATTCTGTTTTAGTGAAGAGAATAACTTATTCCAATTGAGTTTGGGAATGGGGTTCCTGATGCCTAATTAATGTAATTCTGGAATTCAGAAAGAAAACCTCCCTTTTCCCAGACAAGTCGGACCAAGCTATTCAAGTCATATGCAAGATTAAATGTGTTGAAAATGGGCTTCCCTGGTGGTGCAGTGGTTGAGAGTCCACCTGCCGATGCAGGGGACATGGGTTCGTGCCCCGGTCTGCGAAGATCCCACATGCCGTGGAGTGGCTGGGCCCGTGAGCCATGGCCGCTGAGCCTGCGTGTCCGGAGCCTGTGCTCCGCAACGGGAGAGGTCACAACAGTGAGAGGCCCGCGTACCGCAAAAAAAAAAAAAAAAATGTGTTGAAAATGGCCTGGAGTCTGAAGGGGCGAATCAACATCGCCATCATACTCAGTATTTTGAAGGACCTACTGTGTGCTAAGCACAGTGCCGAGTGTGCCACAGGCCTTCTCCCCAGTCCTCCCAATGATCCTGTAAGGGGAGGTACCAGTGTCCCCATTTGCAAATAGATTTCAGAGAGATTGGTGGCTGTCCAAGGTCAGATTCTCTGGTCAGATTAATCAGAGTAGCTGGTGGAGTGGCACACTTTGAGTAAAAACTCAAGTTCGGCCAAGATTCTGGGCTGAGGGGTGGAGAGGAATCTGCCATGGGCCCTGGGTGTCTCTGCATATTCCTGCTGGGTATGCCATGAATGCAAACCTCTGACCTTTCTTTCCTGGGGCCATTTTTCAGAGTTGTATTTGTAGCAAGCAACCTTGAAGAAGGGGTAATGTCTCTCCCAGACAAAGAGCAGGCTGGCTTTCACTTACTATACAGAGAATCTCCCCAGCTCCATGATTCTTTCCTCTAGTACAACCCACTGCATTCCCAGACATCCATCACAGACCCTTTGTGTCACCTTTGTGGGGCTTGTGGGACATGGAGAACCAACACAAATCAACATAAAGCTCTGAATACTACTTTTGCTGTGAGCAATAAAGTCCTTTGTCTGTGACTGAGGAATTTTGGGTCTTCTGCCGGCATCCACAAAACAGGACCGCTTGTAAGCAGGGTACAATCCAAGGCCTTGCACAGATCCTGACAGTCTTATATTTGGATTTGGCTGATGGTGCTCTAGTGGAGTCATTTAACTTGTTCTCTGGTGGGGAGGTCATATTTCCAATTTACAAAAAAGAAACTGCAAAATCTTCTATACTCCCTAGGCGGCAGAAACAATTCTTAGTACCCTTGATTCTCCTTTTTTCACAACTCTGGATCCCAAAGGACTGTCAGCCAGCATTTTTGGTCCCAGTGACAAATCCAGCTCTAATGTAGATGCTGTAGGGGAATAAGATACTCCAACAGTAAGATGGGCTATCACAGCCTTATGCCACTGTAGCTTTACGCCTCGGACTCACTTGGGCTGATTCCTTGTTCACCAGGCTACCTTCTAATTCCCATGTAGGTCTGAAGAGAGAATGGAGTATTTCTTTGAGTATTTCTGGTCCTTGTGACAGTGATTTCTCAGGCAAACCAGAAAAGTAACTTTTGATTAAGAGCTGTCACATCATATGTGTAGAATTCAGGGAGAAAATACACCAGTCATTCCTTCATCATCATCATCATCATCATCATTTTGGTTGCTTGTGGGCATAAATTCCTCAGTGTAAATTAAATTGGTAATATAGTGACTACAAAAGGGGGATGGGGAATATTCTGACCCACCTTGTCATCCAGAGCCTTAGTTTTGAACTGTTCTAGTTGATTCAGTTCTCATAAAGTCTTGCTTTATCTTTTTCTCAACTTCCAGGTTCTAAGCACTACTGTTCTCCCACTGTTGACTTTACTTGCCCTCTGACCTCATGCAAGGCCCATCTTATCAGCTGAGATCTTAGCTTCTGTTTCTCTACTTTTAGCTGTGTTATTTCAGGGTCCCTTGGGAAAGGCCCATCCTATCCAGGCCCTTGGGCCACAAGGATGCTCCAGTGGCTGGTGCACACTGCACACCCAGAGCTGGGACCTGTCTGGGCAGCTTTTTGCACATAAAATTCCATGACTATAAAGATTTCCACCTAGTACATGTTGACAAATAAAGGATATTGGTTTTAAAGACTTTGTTTTAACCGAAGCACACAATAGAACAATGACTTATAAACCAATATCTAGTGAAAACTGAGAGTATATGGAATATTTTATTTTTATTGGTTGGTAATTATGCCTGAATGATTCACAAAATTATTACAACATTCTTGATTTTATGGTTCCCCCAGGAAATCCTTCCCTATTTTAAATAAAGTGCATTTTATCTATTGAATGCATTTGATACCTCTATCCTGTTACACAATTACAACACTGTAAATAAATATAAAGAGCTATGTGGTTTGACTACTTCAACTATATAGAATTAGCTCCCTAGGAAGAGCAGTGTTTTTATCCTTTTCCCTTTAGAATCAAAAGGCGTCTGATGACAGCTCTTTGAAAGGATGATGCTGAGACAACTGAATCTTCTCAAGCCTTCATATCTCTATTCTGTTGTGTTAATTTGGATAACTATGAACAGACTGAAATCTATGTCTCTGCTAGGGACCCCAAAGAGCTCACTGCATAGGACCTACCCCAGCTTGGCTTTATATTTTCTACATTTTTCTTCTGTCACTGTTCAGAAAAGCTATGGGGTTAAAAGAAAAAAGTGTGTGTTTGTGTATGTGTGAGAAACCATTTCAGTTACCATGTGTTTTAGTACTTAGTATTATTCAAATATATTCATCTAACATTAGGACTGCTCTAACTGGCACACAATTTTTATATATACTTATATACAGCTTCATAGCATACAGTTGAAGACGACTTAGCACCTCTGATGTGAAAGGCACTGGGCAATCTTTTTTTTTTTTTTTTTTTGCAGTACGCAGGCCTGTCACTGCTGTGGCCTCTCCCGTTGCAGAGCACAGGCTCCGGACACGCAGGCTCAGCGGCCATGGCTCACGGGCCCAGGCGCTCCGCGGCCTGTGGGATCTTCCCGGACCGGGGTACGAACCCATGTCCCCTGCATCGGCAGGCGGACTCTCAACCACTGCGCCACCAGGGAAGCCCGGCAATCTTAAATCTCTTGTGCAACAAAGTAGGGTATAAATCAACCAACTAACAAACTATACAGAGATACAATCTGGGCAATGCAATGAGAACTGTTCTAGTCCTAACCTTGCTAAAACGTGGTAGATATTTTAAAGGCCAAACTCATACTTTAATAATTCATAAAGAATTATTATATAAGGGATTATTACTGAAATAACAACTAGAGCTCTTTTTATAACTGCATGAAGGAGAATCTATGTGTACTATAAATATCTATCATTCATCATTTCTTACATAAATAGTATTTATCATTGTTTCTATAATAGATAAAGTACTATATGTTACCCATTCTTCAGGATTAACTATTTTATGTTAAAGCTACATGAGACAATGCTATTTTAACCTCTCTACAGGATGTGTGAAGTTCTAACATACCTGTGGAAATTCAACATTTTCATTTATCACCTGGCACACAACATTAGCCTAACACCTTCTCCTCTCCATCCTCATCCTCATTCCCACTGCCACCTCCTGTGAATTAGGACAGAGGAGAGAGATACTGTAAAAATACAACAAAACTGGGTGAATCTTCCGGTCTGCTTTTATTACCACACACCAGCTGACCCAGGTCCAGAGAGTGACATTTGTATATTTGTTGTACACACTTTCACTCAGTTTACTTCACAAAGCTTAATGCGCTCTGTTCAAATTTGCTACAGGTACATTCTTAACATTTCAGGCATGCATAAAAATAGAGGTTTTGTTTCTGTTTTTTGCCAATTAAATCAAATAAGGAGGTGGCTCTTGTTTTTGGCAATAGGTCTCACATATGCTGAGAATTAGGTGAGGATTTTTAGGGGTGGGAAGCCTGTGTATGGGCTTCCTGTGAAGCCATTAGCTGAAAACCTTTGGTTTAAACCACAGTGTCCAGGGCTGGCCTCCAGCAGGTCAGCGTGCCACCACTGTCTCAGGGGCACACGGCCTCCCACCTGTCCTCACCCCCAGCACCTCTCCCACCCCTATTAGTGGCTATGCACTGAGGGCGGGGAAGAGGCTTTCACTTCTACATTATGCTCTCTGCACTGTCTGCATTTTCACGTATTTACTCTGTGTGTGTGTGTGTGTGTGTGTGTGTGTGTGTGTGTGACAACACTGAAGTTCTACTTTCTTTGCCTGCTTTTTTACAAAGCCACACATTTTTTACATTGTATTACAAATGTGAGGCGCTCACCCTGGTGCAGCCCGCCACCCACACTTGCCCCTTCCTCTCCGCCTCCCACCTCCTCCTCTCTCCCTTCTCACCTTTTGCTTTTTCTCTGCTCTCATGAGCTTCCACTTTTGTCCTTCTTTTGCATAGATTTTTCCGAACTGCACTCTTTGCAGGAACCGTTTTAGAGATTCTTCCAAGGCCCTTATTTGTAATTACATCCACCTTTTGTTGCCATGATGGCTGTCCTTTAGGACTTGATTCCAAGACACTTGTCCAGAGTGACTCCTGAGTCGAGTGGCATATTTCTCCGCTTCTTATATTTTTCCCCCCTCATATATTTTGACAAGAATTTTGAAAAATGTGTTCTTCCTCTTCCTTTAAGTCCTTTTTCCTCCTGGCTTGTAGAGCAGGTTTTGTTACCGGCAGAACTTTCTCTAAAGTGAAAGGAGACAGAGAGTTAACTAAAAGACACACTGAATTGCTGGGTGTGTCCAGAGTCTGATTAGGTTTGAGAAGAGGAACAGAAAGAATTTTTGTGTTTTAGAAATTGAGGAGGCCTCCTGGCCTAGCGTGAAAAACTCAAACAGATAAAATTCTATTTTAAAAAATCCAGGACTTCCCTGGTGGCGCAGTGGTTGAGAGTCCGCCTGCCGATGCAGGGGACACGGGTTCGTGCCCCAGTCCGGGAAGATCCCACATGCCGCGAAGCGCCTGGGCCCGTGAGCCATGGCCGCTGAGCCTGCGCGTCCGGAGCCTGTGCTCTGCAACAGGAGAGGCCACAACAGTGAGAGGCCCGCATACCGCAAAAAAAAAAAAAAATCCAACAAAGTCTAGTTGGGAAGTTAAGTTAGCATCTTGTTACTAAAAGCATCAGAGGTCTTGGTTATATATATTTTTAATGCACTTGTTACTTATTAATTTAATATGCAAATGCTTACATCTCCTCCTGGCCCCGTTCTTAACCTCTGTTCTTTCCCTGTTAAATCGTGACCTTTCCTTGCAGCCCCTCACTCTGAAGCGCGGCTTTCAGGACTACTCCCAGATAGCCTGGGGCTTCAGGGGAGCACCGATTAGACTTGTCGCTCCCGTGCAGGCCGTAGTTTCTGCGCACAGAGAAAATGCTGGGGTGAGTCATAGTTCTTTCCCAACAAAAGGGCATTGTACTGTGCTGTTTGGTTCAGGCTCTTCCGTGCCACTTGTGGTTGCAAACGTATGGGACAGGAGGCTGGTTCCAGAGACGCACCGCTCAAGTTGTATTCTATGCGCTGCTTTGGGCGTGCCCCGATAGACCGTGAGATCCTTTAAGGTTGCGACGCTTTGATTTATCTTCGATCCCCAGCCCTAAATGCACTTGTGCCTAGCTCAGGGAGTGCTAAGCAAGTGTGGCTTGGTGGGAACCCTGCAGGAGAAGGGGAAGGGAGAAAGTTTGCTCTGTGCCCCAGGAGCAGGAGTGGTGCCCTTAGGAAGCCAGCTCACCTGCACATAGCCGGCAGGGGGCGCAATTGCATCAGTACTAGATAGAACGTGTTTCTTCGGCCCCACTTGTTAATTTAAGCCTTACCTGTTTGGTGAACCCAAAGGCCTGAGTCCCTAGAAATTTAAACTTAAACCTGCACATACGCATTAGAATATCACCTGTTGTACAGAACAAACCCGCATTATATTTAGTCCAAAAGGCACAGGAATAGTCCAGAGTTAGCTTACAGAATACTGAGTCAGGACATCTCACAGAGTCAGATGTAAAGAGGAAAAGTACCTGGTCAGTCTTCCAGGAAATTTCAATAATTTTGAAGTTGGAGGCTCTTACACTCACTTGACCAACCTGTTCCTCTAATCTAGCCACCTCATTTCTCAGATGAGAAGCCAAGGTTTATGAAACCAGTTATCTAGGCTCCTCAAGAAGATGTAGCTACAGAAAAATTATACAGTACTTTTCTGGGTTTTAGGCATGTGTTGAAAACATGTGGAAAGGTGGCCATTTGGAAAAATTGCACCTACAATCCTCCTTTCTCTCTCTCTCTCATATTTACATAGGTACATACATGTACATGTATAAAACATGTAACATTTATGCACAAAATATATGTATATAATATGTATTTTATATATAATAAATATATATTAAAGATCTCTCTATCTATCTATATTTTTTCAGGCCCTTTAGAGAGGCAGCATAGCCTAGTGACCTCAGCATATGGCTGTGACCCACCCAGACTGTCTCAGTTTGAATTCTTGGTTCTGTCACTTAGCTGTGTGACCTTGGGCAAGTTACTTAACCTCTCTGTGACTTAATTTCCTTGTCTATAAATGAGGTTAATAACAGTATCCGTTTCATTAGGTTATTTGAAGGATTAAAAAAGTTAATCTTTGTAAATCTCTTAGAACGGTACTTGGTACATAAAAAAGTACTATAATAATTTTAAAATAGAATTTATATAATTTTGAAAAATACCATTTTAATAATGAATGTAGATAACACTGCAAGGGTACTTTTTAAAAGGTTGGAAGTTGGCTTTTAATATATCTTTTTTAGGGAAAATCGATTGTGTCATAAATGATAGAAGTGTGAGAAAGAATGTGCAGCTAGTGAACCTGCCCACCAGATTGAGTCTGAAGCTTTACATTATGATTCCAGGCGAGGCTCTGGTTTCCAGGGTGCAGAAAAGTATCTGACATTTTTTTTCTCATTTTGGAAAGCTTAAAAACAACCACCCCAAATTCAAATGCCCAAATCTTCAAAGAATTGTGTGCTTGGAGCATTTTAAATGTACCTGCCCCTTGCAGTCTACTGTTTCAGAGAAATCATGACTTTATTTTTGAAGTTGGCTCTTAATCAGCTTCCTCCCCTTTTCCTGAGTGTCTCCATCTGAGCCAGCCATTGCTGTATTCTGCTTGTCTGTTGGGGCTGCAGGGAGTGGCTGGCAAGAAAGATGAGCAAGGATAGTCTGTCCAGGCCACATGGGACATCTCGACTCCAGGGTCGGCCGTGGAAAAGGTGGGTCCCTGCCCTGCGATAGGCCACTAGGATCCAGCTGAGGACCAGGTCAGGGCAGTCGGGCCCAGCTCTAAGGGGCTGTCACTGGATAGGTCAAAGCAGCTCTAAGAGGGCAGAAGAGGCAGCTCTTGGATCGGAATTAGAGGCCCTACCTGGGGAGAAGCACAGCAGAAGAAATGCCCTAGGGTCTCACCTGAGGAGAGGAGTGGCGGGAGGTCTCCAGGAAGAGAAAAGAGTCCATAAAAGAGGTCCTTGCTGTGAGGGGGCAGGGCAGAGAAGCTGTCTGGGAAGAAGAATGGCTGGTCTACAGTTGGGTGGGGGGCTCAGATCACCAATAATCAGGGAGATCTGGTGAGGCAGAAGAAGATGCTATCAGGAAAGTTCCTGAAGGGCCCGAAGCAGGCCCTAAATTCCCCACAGGCAGCTCTTCACATGCTACCTGGAGGCCACCATTGGGAGGCTTTGAAAGAAGATACCGGGTTACCTATACAAGCACTCGCCAAGCCAGGTGACCCATTGAGAGAAGCTGCTAATTGTAACAGAGGCAAAATGTTATCTGTACTAAGTTTAAAAGAGTTTTCCAGGGGGAAATGAGGACAGGCCAATGCAGCCAAAAAGAGCTGGGTGTTGGTTTTGCAGAAAGCTAAGTTACACTGACAAAGAGGGTTGCCAGGTGTCCTGTATTGAACCAGACAGCATGGTATTTTAGTTTCTGGTGTATTAAAATGCAGCAAATACCTGTTTTTTAAAAAATCACTATTATTTCAGATATACTTTTTCTTACATTTTGATTGATTTTTAATCAGCAGAGGTTTGTAATTTCAGCTTTTATTTACTCCTTCTGCTAACTATTAAATGGACAAGCACTACTTAAAGGAGCCTTATGATCCTTTTGAAATGTGAGGAATTCTTTTAGGTATCTATGTGCAAGTAAACTGTTCCAAGACTAATGTTAAGTATTCTGTTAAATAAAGTAAATGTCTGTCCCTTAGGAGGGGAGGGTACACTCTACAAAACAATTTTTTCCCTCAGTCTCTGTGGTGTGGATATTTTTGTAATCCTAGGAAATAGTTATCTTTAGGGCAATAAGAAGAGCTAACATTTATTGAGTGTTTAGCATGTGCCTGACACTGTGTGAGCAACGGTTGTCCTCTACCCTCTTTCTCACAACAATCCCGAGAGAGGTGTTCTAATTATCCTCATTTTACAGAAGAGGAAACAGGCTCAGAAAGATTAAGTATTGAGGCCAAAAACCTAGATGTTATTCTTTTTTTTTGGTTTATTATTATTATTATTATTTTTTTGTGGTACGCGGGCCTCTCACTCTTGTGGCCCCTCCCGTTGCGGAGCACAGGCTCCGGACGCGCAGGTTCAGCGGCCATGGCTCACGGGCCCAGCCACTCCGTGGCACGTGGGATCTTCCCAGACCGGGGCACGAACCCGTGTCCCCTGCATTGGCAGGCGGACTCTCAACCACTGTGCCACCAGGGAAGCCCTGTTTATTATTTTTTAAAATTTATTTTTGACTGCATTGGGTTTTCATTGCTGCTCATGGGCTTCCTCTAGCAAGCGGGGGCCACTCTTCGTCATGGTGCACAGGCTTCTCATCACAGTGGCTTCTCTTTTGGAGCACGGTCTCTAGGCACATGGGTTTCAGTAGCTGTGGCTCCCAGGCTCTAGGATGCAGGCTCAGTAGTTGTGGCTCGCGGGCTCTAGAGCGCAGGCTCAGTAGTTGTGGTGCACGGGCTTAGCTTCTCCACGGCATGTGGGATCTTCCCGGACCAGGGCTTGAACCTGTGTCCCCTGCATTGGTAGGCAGATTCCTAAGCACTGTGCCACCAGGGAAGCCCTAGATGTTATTCTCAGTTCCTCTTTTTTTTCTCAGACGCCTCATTATTAACAAATTCTGTCAGCTGTAACACCAAAATATATCTAAAAATCTGACCTTTCTTCATCCTAGCTGAAGTCCTCATTATCTTTCTTGATTAGATGTTGCATTAACCTCTGACTGCCCCCGAGGCCACTCTTACCCCCGGTACAATCTTCCATGCACACTACAGCCAGAGTGGTATTTTTAAACTGTAAGTCAGACCACGTACTCTCCAACGACTGTCCTTCACATATAAAATAAAGTGGGGGACTTACAAGGCCTTACATGAGCTGGTTCCTGGTTGCTGTGTGCAGTCTTCATTCATTTAACAAAAAATTATTGACAGCCTACTATGCCCCAGGCACTGTTCTAGATGCTGGGCATACTGTTCCTGTCCAGAGCTTACATTCTAGTGGGAGGAGACAATAATCAAAGAAGTATGTAGGATGATACCCATTATCTTGTAATAAGCTATAATGGAGCATAATCTACAAAAATACTAAATCACGAGGCTTTACACCTGAAGCTAGCACAATATTGTAACTCAACTATACTTCAATTAAGAAGAAAAGAAATATGTAGGCTATCAGATGGTGGTGAGTGCTATGGACAAAAGCGAAGTGGGAAAGGAGAATAGGAAGTGTGAGTGGCAGTGAGGGGCCACTGGGTGGCTGAGCAGATGACCAGGAAGGCCTCCTGAGAAGATGACAAGGGAGCAGACACTGGAAGAAGAGGAAGGAGTGAGTCAAATGGATTCTGGGGGAACATTCCAGGCAGTGGGGATGGCAAGTGCACAGGCCCCAAGGAAGAGGTGTGCTTGGCATGTTTGAGTAACGGCAAGGGGGCCGATGTGGCGAGAGCAGAGAGAGTAATACAGCGGGTAAGCGGAGGGCAGAGAGGTCCTGGGTGTGGTCGGGGAAAGCGCAGACCATGTAGGAACTTGTAGGTCCCTCTCCTGCTCCACTGTAGGCATGGGACTTTGAGTGGGTGGCTGGGCAGCCCCGGGAGGAATATGAGCAGTGCAGTGATGTGACTGGGTAGCAGGGCAGCAGTGGCTGCAGGGAGACTTGTTCAGAGTCAGAGGTGGGAGCGATAAGGGTGGCATGGGCCAGGATGGTGGCAGTGGGGGAAAAGGGTTCAAATGTTGGTGATGAGCCTGTAAGTGAGAAGCGAGAATTAACCGTTGGATTTACTACGGTGAAAGATTTAGCAACGGAGGCAGTTTCAGTAGAATGGTGGCTCAAGCTGGGCTGCAGAGGGTTCAGAGGAAATGGGGGGAGAGGAAGTGAAGACAGTGAGTGAAAGTGGTTGTGCTGTAAAGAATGTCAGAAAATGGGTGGTGGCTAGAGGTGCAAGTTGGGTCAAGAGAAGCCTTTATTGAAGTGGAAGAAATTACAGTGATTTCTTATGATGATGGGACTGATGGAAGAGGAGGAAAGAAACTTGCTAGAGCAGGAGAGGGGGTGAGTTTGTGTACCTTTGGAAGGCCTTCAGCCCCCGTGATAGGAGGGGAGGTGGGGATATGGACACAAGCACGGGTGGGTGGGCAGGTATCGGGGTGGGAGCTTGTGGGCCTCCATTATTGTTTGCTTCTATTTTCTCAGTGAAATAGGAAGCTCATCAGTGAAGAGTAAGGGTTGGGGAGGAAGTGTTGGAAGTTTGAGGAAAGAGAAAATGGTATGAAGCTAAAAGGAGTTGAATGTTTACTTAGGGGAGTGATTATAATAATAGATCTCATATCTAAGCTGGTTAAAGAGGGACGTGAGGACATGAGGGAGGACGGGAGCAAACAGTAGACTACAGGATTGAATGGAGTTGGGGAATTTTTGGAGTTGGGATTGGAAGACGGGAGGTGATGGTGAAAAGTGGGAGGCTTCACGTGCCACCAGTCTCTCTCCTACACTCTGTGTCAGCTCACTAGCCTTCTTCGGTTCTTCCAACACTTCACGTTTGTTTCTGCCTCAGGGCCTTTGCACTTGCTCTTCCCTTCACATCTTTGCATGATTTGCTCCCTAACTATGCTCAGCTTTCTGCTCTGTCATCACATCCTCAGGGAGATTTTCTCTGCTCATGTAGGTAAAAGGCAGCCTCTGTCCCCTGACCCTGTTTCATTTTTCCTTGTGGCATTTCTTGCCACCTGAAGTTATGCTATATTCATTCATATGTTTACATTCTGTGTCTCCCACTAGAATGTAAGTTCCACAAGGGTAGGAACATTGTCTTGTATACCACTGTATCCCTGATACGTAAAAGGCACTCAGTAAATAAATAAATTTAAATGAATAGTGAATACATGAACTTCCCAAGGTCACTCAGCTAATAGGTGATGCAGGTAAGATTCCCACCCAGCACTCTGGCTCTAGAGCTTTTGCTCTTAAACACTCAACAGAGAGAAAGAAGAACTAGAAGGAGAGAGAAGCTGCTGTAGCCCTCTTGGAGCTTTCAATCTCTGAGATTTTAGGAGCTTCCCTATAGATGGAGTTTGAGGGGAAGAAGGAAAATACTCCTCTACTGGAAGCTTTATTGGAAAAGGCAGAAGGTGAAAAATAATTTCCTGGATAGAAAAACAGAAGGACAAAAACAAACCAGTAACAATGTACAGGTCTGAGATTGGAGTATTGATCGAAGGCCACTTAAGACTTATTTATGATTTCTTTTTCCAAAGAAAATGCATTAAGGCAGTGCTTTTGGAATTAAAATTAAAAAATTATCCATTTTTTAAAAGAAAGAGAACTGCAGTCAATCTGGTGGTGAAAGCAAAGGGTGAGACTTTAAGTTCATCTTTCCTGGGAGAGCAGCTGGTTTAGAAGATAAAGCTATGCAGATGTAGGGCTTCCCTGGTGGTGTGGTGGTTGGGGGTCCGCCTGCCGATGCCAGGGACACGGGTTCGGGTCCTGGTCTGGGAGGATCCCGCGTGTCGCGGAGCAACTGAGCCCATGCGCCACAACTACTGAGGCCCACACTCTGGAGCCCACGAGCCACAACTGCTGGGAAGAGGCTCGCGCACTGCGGTGAGGGGTGGCCCCCGCTCGCCGCGACTGGGGAGGGCCCGTGTGCAGCGGCGGGGACCCAGCGCAGCCAAAATAAATAAATAAAATTGAAAAAAAAAAAGCTATGCAGATGTAAAGCAAAGATTTTGAACCATCCCTTTTCTGGGTTACACTTACATCTTTAGTTTCATGAAGGATGACTTGAAGCAGCCACACTTGTGATGCAAAACTTATTCCTCAGTGTTATTTTCCACTTGTAAATTGGTTGGATCTACTTGAGTCAAACTGTGCTTTTGTAGACTTCGTTGCTTCTTTTGGACGTGTTCTTTCAAATTAGGTTACAGAAACAAGAGCTGAATTATATACACAGCTGCAGAAATAGACTCTACTTTCAAATGTAAGATGAAAAATATGAAAATTGAGAGAGTTCCTTTAGTGTTGAAACTGCCCAACGTTCTTGGTAAAGTTCTGTTTCTTAACGCAGTCAGAAATTGGTGGGTGGGGTGGCCACATGGCCTGAGGAGTCAGGCAGGCCCCCTTTAGAGCAGAAGTTGCAGTCACTCAGATGGATGTTTGAATCCAGTTCTGTTCCTCATAGTTGGATGACCTTGGTCAAGTCATTTAACCCGGTTACTTTCCTTACTTGCAAGAATCCATGTGCCCAGAGCTCCCTCATGGGGTGCTGTGAGAATTAATTGAAATGATGTATGCAGTGTCATGGAGTGATTTGCTTGATAATTGGAAGTCATTGTGTAAATTGCTGGCAGACTACTTCTTGCTTTTGTGCACTTGTGTTTTTGTTCTCACTCTGTTCATAGACAGCATGACGATATAATTTAACCTCCACACTGGGACTCTTTTGAGAATGAAAGGGGACACCAAACCAGAGAGAACTCTGGGCTTAAGTCAAGATTCTCCTCCAGGCAAACCAAGATGTTAGGGTCACCCTCCCGAAGACTGAGAAGCCTGTAGGAAGGAGGTGCCTGCCGGAGGGACAGAGAAGAAGGGGATGAGGTGGGCAAAGACGGGTTTTGTCTGTATTGGCATGCTGGTTAGGAACTAGAAGTCAGTTTGAAACATATTAAGAACAGAAGAAGCCCTCTTTCCCTTCTCTCCTGCCACCTTATAATTTGGCGACGGACCTTTCTCCATTGTGCCCAGATTCGGCTGGAGATTAAGCCAGCACGTGCCAAGATGGCATCAAATCACAGGGGTAGGCTGGGGACCCCAGCGTGGTTATGAGTAGGCCGTTTCTTCTGAGCCAAACTACGGGGATTTATGCTACTGTGTTTATTTCTCTTTGTTACTTGCCAGCACAGTGATACCCAAACCTGCAAGAATTTAAGGATAACTGACATTACTTTAAAATACCCATTCCCAGGCCCCCACCAGAGAACTGAAGCCAAATCTCCTGACATTCCGTATATTTAAATGAGTGTCTGGGGCAGTCTCTGTGACCGGCAAGGTTAGGAAACATTGCCCTTGCCTTGAGAAAAGCTGTTTACCAGTGGTCCCCAACTTTTTTGGCAGCAGGGAACAGTTTCATGGAAGACAATTTTTCCACAGACTGGGTGGGGGGAGGGTGGCTCAGGCGGTAATGGGGAGCTGTGGGGAGCGGTGGGGAGCGATGGGGAGAGGCAGATGAAGCCTCGCTCGCTGGCCCGCTGCTCACCCCCTGCTGTGCAGCCTGGTTCCTAACAGGCCACAGACTGGTACTGGTCCGTGGACCCGGGGTTGGGGACCCCTGGGTTAAACTTTCTGGCTTTGACTTGATTGTGCCACGGGATATTAAGAAATGTCTTTTGTCATCTCACATATGGGCCTCAAATATGAAAGGAAGAATCAATCCGAGGAGGCTCTGATGGAGCAAAGATGATGAGTGTCCCAAAATACAGACAAATCTCCAGGACAGGGTGTAGGGTTCTGTTGTCTGTCTGCTTCTGGCCCTGCACTCACTGGGGCCTTTTTCAATGTCAACTTTGGAGGAGCTGAGCCTTATATTTATTATAAAAGCAGTGATTCCATGTCCTCATACTTTATTTAGTTATTGCTCTTTCTCTTCTTTCCCCATCATGCTTCCGGAAAGAATTGTTCATACCTCCTGTCTCCATTTCCTTAATTCTCATTCACTCCTGACTATAGTGGAATGAAGCCTGGCCTGGGTGATCTGCCCTGTGTGATCCTGAGCAGGTTAATGAATCACTCCAGCCTTAGTTTCTCCACTTGACTTCTACACGAGATAATGCATTTCATGCCCCCTACCCACCTTTGCCCCGCATAAGGAGATGAACTTTCTCTTCCTGAAAGCATTAGAGACCTAACTGTAAGATTCAATTATTCAGTTATTTTTCAGGGCTCAATTTACTTTTCTCATCAACAGCTAAGACCATACTCAGTTTTTGAAATTCTTATTTTTTTCTTACATTTATGTCATTTTTCCCAGTTTTTGCCTCCTGGTTCTTTTTCCTTTACATATACCTTATACTTAGATGTATCAATGGAATTATGTGGCCATTAGAAAGTATCTCTATAAAGACTGTGGAAAGATGATTACTTGAACATCTTAAGTAGAAATAGTGCAATGCAAAATGCTACATGTTAAAAATAGGTAAGGTGCTGTTGGTCTTAAGAAGGCATTATGGCCACATGACCAAAGATAACAGAATCTTACCCTAGACTGTGGCCACACCCACACTCACACCTAAGATCCCTCAGGGACACAAAGGGAACGTAACAAATGAGAATTAAAGTATCATTTGCTATGTGTACTCTGGTAAGCTGGGCCTGAGCACTGCTTTGGGCTTCACATCTGAAGACTTCCTCTATCTTCCAGGCATAAATAAATTCTTACCTCGGCAGGAGCGCATCAGATATGTATGCCTGGTTCTCTGCCTGAGAGGGAACAGATCCTGGTTTCAGCAGTGAACAAAGAGGCAGCAAAAAAGATAAATTCTCGCTTGAGTGTGCTGGAGCAGGCTCACATGACTTGAGAGCTGATTCTGATAACTCTTCCCAACTCTGCAGTCAGCATTCAGTGAACTCAAGTTGACAGCTTGCAGTCAGCCATGGTGGGAGAATTTACAACATGGAAACTGGTAAACACTGCGAAGTGTGGCTCCCTATCCCCCACCCTTGCCCAAAGCTGCGTGTTAACTGTTGATTAGCACACCACTGGGAGAGGCAGAAAACATGTTACTCCCCTACTCTGAGCTGGCTCTGGTTATGTGCACCACTCTTTCATTGCAGGAAGAGATAGCAACGTCTAGATTCATTATCTGCAATAATAAAGATGATGATAATGACGATAAACACTTAGTGAGCACGTCTAGATGCTGTGCTTCACTGTACCAAGTGCTTCCCCTGCATAGCCTTAATATATACTCAAATGACTTTATGAAATAGGGACTGTCATTACCTCTATTTTACATATGAGGAAATTGAAGACCAGAGTAAGTAATTTGTCAAATGTTCCACTGCTGATGAATAGAAGATTCTGGATTCCAGTCCAGGCAAGGCCTCTCTAGAGTCTCAGCTCTGATCTCCATGACAACCCCTTCCTGTGGAAAGTAGGAAGAGAGGTTGGAAAGTGTCATCCCCAACTAGCAGTTGACAGCATGTATTACTATGATAGAAACATTAGATGTTACGGAAAAACCTGAATGAACTTTCTGACCAACCCAATATTTAAAAGATGCATCCTTGTGTATTGTGATACAACTTTTATATAAGATTTTCAAACTTGCAAAATAATACAACATATTTTCATGGATATTTACATATGTGGTAAAAGTGTAAAAACATACATGGAGATAATGTGGGTACCTGGCTATTTTTTATGTTACCACTTTTTTGTATATTTAAACTATTTTGTAATAAAAATTTAATGTATTTCTATATAAGGTAATCCGATTGGTTTTAATGTGAGATTATAGGTAGTTCTACTCATTTATTTTATTTAAAAAATTTTTTTAAAGATGTTTATTTATTTATTTATTTGCCACGCTGCACAGCTTGCGGGATCTTAGTTCCCTGACCAGGGATTGAACCTGTGCCCCCTGCAATGGAAGCACGAAGTCCCAACCACTGGACCATCAGGGAATTCCCTCTAATCATTTATTTAAAATTTTTTAATATTGTTGTATTGTCCTTTCTTTTTTTTTTTCCTTGGCTGCATGGCGTGGCATGTGGGCTCTTAGTTCCGCCAACCAGGGATCGAACCCATGCCCCCTGCATTGGGAGTATGGAGTCTTAACTGCTAGGGACTGCCAGAGAAGTCCCAGTATTGTCCTTTCAATTATAAAAATTTTTAAAAGAGTGAGTGCATGCTAAAACTGGTAAAACCTGAATAGCCTGTAGTCTATTTAGTTGTCAATGTTAATTTCCTAGTTTGGGTACTGTACTATGGTTATATAAGATGTCATCATTGAGAGGAATGAGTAATGCAATGGATCATTATTATTTTAAATGGATTAATAAATAAAGGTTATTTTATTTATTATTCTCAAAAAGTTCAAGAATCTCGGGGCTTCCCTGGTGGTGCAGTGGTTGGGAGTCTGCCTGCCAATGCAGGGGAAACGGGTTCAAGCCCTGGTCCGGGAAGATCCCGCATGCCGCGGAGCAGCTGAGCCCGTGTGCCATAACTATGGAGCCTGCGCTCTAGAGCCCGCGAGCCACAACGACTGAAGCCCGTGTGCCACAACTACTGAAGCCCGTGTGCCTAGAGCCTGTGCTCTGCAACAAGAGAAGCCACCACAGTGAGAAGCCTGCACCCTGCAACGAAGGGTAGCCCCCGCTCGCTGCAACTAGAGAAAGCCCGCGTGCAGCAGCAAAGACCCAATGCAGCCAAAAATTAAATAAATGAATAAATAAATAAATTTTTAAAAAAAGTTCAGGAATCTCTGTTTTAATGGAAACTTCCTCTAACCCCCAGGTACTGTTAGATGTTTTATTTTTTATGTTCCATCCCTCTATCATAGCTCTAACCATATTGTAGGTTGTTTATATATAAAGTACTCTATACATTTAAGCGCTATTCTTTTTCTCCAGGAAACTTTGATGGGCCATAAACTTTTTTCCATATTTAAGAATTGGGATATAATTCATATACCATAAAATTCACCTTTTAAAAGTGTATAATTCAGTGGGTTTTAGTACATTCACAAGGTTGTGTGACCATTACCACTATTTAATTCCAGAATTTTTCATCACCCCAAAAAGAAACCTTGTAACCATTAGCAGTCACTTACCATTCTTCCCTCTCCCCAGTCCTGGAAATCACTGGCTAACATTCTGTTTATATGGTTTTGCTTCTTCTGGACAATTCATCTGAATGGAGTCACACAATATGTGGCCTTTTTGTCAGTTTCCTTTCACTTAGCATGATGTATTCAAGGTTCATCCATGTTGTAGCATGAATCAGTATTTTGTTCCTTTTTTATGGCTGAATAATATTCCATTGTATGTATATACCACATTCTGCTCATCCATTGATGGACATTTGAGTTGCTTCCTTTTTTTTTTTTTCTATCCTGAATAATGCTGTTATGAACATTCAGGTTAAAGTTATTGCGTGAACATATACTTTCAGTTCTCTTGGGTATACATCTAGGTGTAGATTTGCTGGATCATACAGTAACTCTATGTTTAATCTTTACAGGAACGGTCAAACTTTTTTCCAAAGCATGGGCCAGCAACTTTAAAAGAACTTCTTTTTTATTACTATAAAAGTAATACATTATATAACCATTATAGAAATGTTCAAAAATTCATTAAAGAATCAGGACAAAATAAAAATCATTCTCACTTTTTACTATTTATGGATAACAACTGTTAATCCTGTGATGGCTTTTTAATATGTGCATATGCATGCACACACATACACACAAATAATCAGTACCATGCTCCATTTAGTTTTGAAATTTGCTTTTCTTCACATAATAAAAGAATTTTTCAAGTTGTTAAATAGCCTTCTAAAACATGATTTTTAAATGGCTACATATTATTATTTTGTTTGAATGTACCAGGATTCATATAACTCATGTCCTTTTGATGGATAATTAGGATATTTCTAATTTTCCCTTGAAAGTTCCATAACAATATCCTTGTTATACAAATTATGTTTTTGATTCTTTTCTTAGGATACATTTCTAGAAGTTGAATTAAATATATATATTTTGAGTGTTTTTGATACAGATTACCTAACTGTCCTCCAAAATGTTGTATCCATCTATGTTGGTTTCCAGCAGCAAACAGGATGGCCTGTGCCACTCAATGCTGGCCTACTTGTCATTAAAAAAAGGCTGTATAAGTGTTTTGCTTGGTATTTCTTTATCAATGAGAGTGAAATTTTTTTCGCATGCTTATCAGTCATTTGTATTTCTTCTTTTTGTGTCCTGTTTTTCGTGTTCCTGGCTTGTTTTTCTACCTTTTGTTTGATTTGTTATTCATTTGGAAGAGAACATAGTCATATACATTGCATGTATTTGTTCTAACTGAGTTTGTGTTTTTTACAAATTTATCTTTTTTCTTTTTTATACAGTATAAAAGTAATAGAGACTCGATGTAAAAATACAAAAAGATTATAATAATATAAAACATAGATACTGAACATTTCCCATTTCCATCTTCTCACATTGATAACTTGGTGTATATTCCTCCAAATGTTTTTTCCTATCAATATATTATGAATTACATTTCCTTTCAAAATTGGACTCATAGTATATATACTGTTTTTAACTTGATTTTTCACTTATTATATCTTATACATATCTCATTGTTAATACGTACTGCTTTATAACTTCTTTTAATAGTTATATACTACTATCACTATATTGTATTTTTAACATAAAAGTTTTTTTTACATTTTTATTTAGTCATATCATTAAGTCTTTTTTTTTTTTTATGGCATATTGCTTAATTTTTATGCTTAAAAAGAAAGTTCCCGGGCTTTCCTGGTGGCGCAGTGGTTGAGAGTCCTCCTGCCGACGCAGGGGACACGGGTTCGTGCCCCGGTGCGGGAAGATCCCATATGCCACGGAGCGGCTGGGCCCATGAGCCATGGCCACTCAGACTGTGCGTCCAGAGCCTGTGCTCCGCAATGGGAGAGGCCACAACAGTGAGAGGCCCGCGTACCGCAAACAAACAAACAAACAACAAAAAAAGGGCTTCCCTGGTGGCGCAGTGGTTGGGAGTCCGCCTGCCGATGTAGGGGACACAGGTTCGTGCCCACCCCGGTCCGGGAAGATCCCACATGCCGCGGAGCGGGTGGGCCCGTGAGCCATGGCCGCTGAGCCTGCGCGTCTGGAGCAAAATTCTCTGATGGACTATTCAAAAAATTATCCTTTTTTAAAAAAATTTTTCTTTCTTTTTTTTTTTTTTTGGCTGTGCTGCACGGCTTGCAGGATCTCAGTTCCCTGACCGGGGATTGAACCCAGGCCACGGCAGTGAAAGCACTGAATTCTAACCAATAGACCACCAGGGAACTCCCAAGTTATCCTCATTTTTAAGAGACAAGCTCTACTGTAAAAGACTACTGACACATCTGTGTAAGCTATAGGAGGAGTATGGAAAACTTTGTTTTGCAGATAAAGAGGGAAAATATTGTTTTGATAAAATAAAATATATTAGAGTGCCTATTTTAAGTGAATAAAATTCAGAATACATTACCATTTCATCTGGTGTTAACAGGTAATTTTTAGAAGTTTGAAATATACCACTAATCTCTGAAAAAGAGAATTCTTACTTCCCTAAAACATTCATGAAAAAACAATTATTATCACTGGGTTAGGTGCTGGGGCTGCAATGATGAGAAAACACGGATAAACACACTCATACAAACGCACACAATATCTGACTTTACGGACTTTACAGTCAAGTGGGGAGAGAAACATTATTAAATTATTACACAAATAAATATATAATAACAAACTTTAGCGTGTGCAATGGAAGAAGAGCATAGGATGGTATGAGATGATCATGAGGGATCTGACCTTGGCCTGGAACTTCTTGGAAAGCTTGACATACCTGGGATGTGTCAGTTGTGCTGTGCTTGGGGGATGAGGATGACGAAGAGGAATCTGGTGGCCAGTGAGGGGGTTCCTTCAGGAGAGAAGGGACTTCGGGAGCAGGAATCCTGAATCTGGAAGGAGCAGGGGCCTCCAGCAACAACACAGCGGCTAACACAAATGCCTGCAGAGAGGGAGGACTGTGGGAGAGGAAGAAGGGGCATACCTCGCTAAAGTGTATTTAAATTTAAAAATGGTGTAACTACGGGCTAACAGTTTGTGATCCCTGCTTTACAGGGATTGTGAGAGTCATTAAATGTTAGCTGAAGTCCTGACAGTGTCTTGAACCTGAGTGTTCAAAGAATTACAGAACTTAAATGCTGGGTACAACCCAGCAAGAGTCCCTGAAAGAGTTGGAAAAAGAAAAGCCCGGTGTGAGCATGATGTTACTAAACGCCAGGGAAAGAGGGCCTTTTAAGGAGGAGGCAGTGAGAGCTGCTAAGAGATCAAAGCAAATGAGAACTGAAAAAATGTCCATTGAATTTCACAGCACAGAGGTCAATGACCTTCACAAAATGCCTAACCTGTGTTCATATTGTATAACGAGTCTCACACATCTTCTGGATTGTCTGTGTCTTTTGCCTGACTGGGAGGGGTGTGGGCTGCTTTAGATCCAGCGCAAGTTCCCAGAGATCCGGCCACATTCTAGCAACAACTAGCACAGTGTTATAAACAACAAGACCATTATAAGATAAATACATTTTTGACAAGGCATTTATTACCACATGCTTTGATATCAGAGAGACTCAACTGGACTCATGTTAAAAAACAGAAGCATGGATTTCTTGTGCAATGCTGTATAGGTAGGTATCTGATAAATTTAGACCTTCAGAACCAAAGTTCTATGAGATATACTACTGCCTTTACTTAAGATAAAGAAAGTACAGGAATCTACTAGCTATTGAAAACTATAATAGAAAACTGTTGTACCTTTATTTGTAGAAGAAATGTTCTAAAAATGTCTCATAGAGCAGGGTGAGAGTAGTTTTCTAAATTGAAATTATAAAATTTATTATTATAACTGACATTTTTCAAGATAAAACTAGAGCACATAATGATTAGTGAATGCTACACAAAGATTCCAAAATAAACAGTTTCTACAAATCAAGTTCTCTTAAACAACTGCAAATATTTATACAACAGTAGTCTTTACCTGAATGAATCATTTCTTAAGGCCCTCATAAAGTGACTTTCATCAAGAATAAAATTCTACATGTATGGAAATTAAGTTTAGAGAAAAAATTAACATAATTGAGTGTAATCATTGTTAAAAATATCAAAACAGAGCACTACATTTCAGAGTATATGTAATGATTTTTAAAGCTCTAGTGAGGCGTACTCTAAAATGTAGTTAATATTTAAGCAACATACTAACTTTAGTCATACAATATAGTTAAGATCATTATATTAAGATAATTTATATAGGATTGATATATATATATATATATACACATAATTTCCTCTCATAGGACTTTAGGAGTATTTGTCATTGTTAATTCTTTCTACATTCATTACATTTTATTTACAAATTGAAAATTTTAGTAAACAATACACTTGAAATTAAATGGTTCAATGGAATTTGACCTAGGCACATATGTTGTACTTTTATATACATTACTGCATTAAAAAAATCTATAATTTTCAATAACCTCAAAACTATTAAAATAAAGGAAATTTCTTCCCCCTTAAATCTTGGACCCTGTTATCAGATTAGTCTTCCCAAAATTCTGTTTTCATCTTGTTAGTGCCATATACGTAATTATTCAGTGGCTTCCCATTTCCTACAGAATGAAGTTCAACTCTTTATTCTGACATCAAAACATTCCACAATTTGGCCTCAAACTTTTTTTCCAAACTAGGCCATGCTCTTCCCTGACTCAGTATCAGTATCAGTGAAGCTAATTCCCACCCTGAACTTGTGTTCCTCACCTCCAATGCTCTTCCTCTTACCTTCAAATCCTATGATCTTTAATTCTGTTTGACTCCCACCTCCCCTGTGAAATCTTCGTGATGCTTCCATGCCTTCCTCTGATCTTTTCTTCACCACACCCCTCACATTGACTCTTAAACAGCCACTATTACTGAACTAGTTCATGCTGTTAAGACTTTTCTCTTCAACCAAATGGGAAATTCCTCAGTTAGTGTCATTGGTGCCTAGCACAATCCTGAGTATATAATTATAAGCATATGTTAATATCATCTTAATTACCTCTGACATTTTATTCTTATAACTTATTTTTCTATCTAAACAAACGGCACAACTAAAGGCCAAGTTTACTGTTGCTTAAGCATCTCTCATTCTCTCCCAAAGCTAACTGATATTGCTGTTTGCTCCATCTAATGCACGATCTTCACTGTGCAACTGAAATATATGCAACCTGTAATTTTCTTCAAACCAAGGACTAATTCCTTTAATTTCATCAAGTCTTAGGTAAGTTTCTGTCTTTTGTGATAAATGTATTTTTACAGGTAGATTCTTTTCCTTTTAATGGAATGTTTTGGATGTTCCAACAATTTCACTGAAATTGTAAAGCTTTAAAAAGCACTGCAGAGTCTTCCTTTCATTAAGTGAGATGTTTTTTCCTTTTCCTCTCCTTTCCCTAAGCACAAGGAAGGAGGTACAGCAGTGGAAAGATAAATGCTTTTAAAAGGCCACCCTGGGGACTTCCCTGGTGGTGCAGTGGTTAAGAATCTGCCTGCCAATGCAGGGGACACGGGTTCAAGCCCTGGTCCAGGATGCGGAGGAACTAAGCCCGTGCGCCACGACTACTGAGCCTGCGCGCCACAACTACTGAAGCCCGTGTGCCTGGAGCCCATGCTCCTCAACAAGAGAAGCCACCGCGATGTAACAAAGAGTAGCCCCCACTCTCAGCAACTAGAGAAAGCATGCACGCAGCAATGAAGACACAACGCAGCCAAAAATAAATAAATAATACATAAATAAATATATAAAATAAAATAAAAGGCCACCCTGGGCTGGGTGTAAAAAAAGCAGAAATTATGGTGCTAGCTTCCTCTACTACGTAGGCAGTTTAGCTCTGCTTAAGACTATTGTGCTTGAGCCTCACATTACAAATCCAAAACAACCGTTATTCAAAACCAGCATGGTTTTCTTCTCCCATATAGCAGTAGCAACCATTTATTAAGTACTTCCTATATGTCAGATACCATGTTGGTTGCTTTGTATGTTATCTGATTTTCACAATCAAGTGAAACATTATCCCCATTTTACAGAAGAGAAAACTGAGGCTTAGAGATGCTTAGTAACTTGAACAACTTGTATATGGCAGAGCTAGAGTTTGGATGCAGAATTGATTCCAAAGTGTCTGCTCTTTTTGCTGCACCTTGCAATGTCAGTGCCTTGTATTGCCAGGAATTCTCATTGGGGAATGTCGGGGCTTGCATTCATGACTGGCAGCTATTGGGAAGGGAAGGACAGAATAGTAATGAAATGTTCCAGTATATCTAAGGAGGCTCACCAGCACCCCTCTCCTGCACATAACTGCTCCAGTCTTAATTATTAGACGTTCCCCATTCTGATAATTTACATTTCAGTGTACACCAAATTTGGCACTGTCCCTTTTGTTATGGAACATCTGATCACGTCTTGGTAGATGGAAGGAAAGCTGGAGGATTTCACCTTTGTCAAGGCTGAGGACAAAAACAACACCATGAAATAAATCACAAAAATAAGTATATGTGTGTATATATATATTTCAAATATATAACATTAGAAATTCTACCTGTAAAAATATGTTTTTCACAAAAGACAAACTTACATAAGACTACATCTTATTGCTGTGGTGACATATGAATTCCAGTCTTAAGCTTAGTCTGCTTATTTGAAGAACAGTCAATAAAAGGAAATTCCAGTGTGATAAGAATTTTGACAGTCCCTCGGTATGGGATCTAGTTATAGTGTGCTCTTCCAGGAAGGAGGTAGCTGTGTGGGTGGGTTTTAATCCATGTATGTAGGTTTTTAAAATTTTTTAATTTATTTTATTTTTGGTTGCGTTGGGTCTTTGTTGCTGCGTGCAGGCTTTTCTCTGGTTGCGGCAAGCAGGGGCTACACTTCGTTGCAGTGTGCTGGATTCTCATTGCCGCAGCTTCTCTTGTTGCGGAGCTCGGGCTCTAGGCGTGCAGGCTTCAGTAGTCGTGGCACACGGGCTCAGTAGTTGTGGTGCACGGGCTTAGCTGCTCTGCGGCTTGTGGGATCTTCCTGGACCAGGGCTTGAACCCGTGTCTCCTGCACTGGCAGGCGGATTCTTAACCACTGCACCACCAGGGAAGCCCCGTGCATGCAGGTTTTAATCTCTTTTTCTAGTCACACTATATGTGGTGATTCCCTGATTGGCTGTTTTATTAGGACCATGGGAGGGAAAATAGGTTATTCTTCCTTCCCTATTTTTCTACACGTAAGAGAGTTTAATATACGATGGTCTCTTAGTAGTTTATTTTTTTGTTAACAATCTAGGGATTTCTATGCAGATTTAACCAACGTTTTACATTTAGTTGGTTATAAGCTAATTAATTAGTATCTACCAACAACCAGGTACACATAGGACAATTTCTGATTTATGAGTTAATAACCTTTCACTCTTGTATCATTTTAATATTAGGGTATTCAAAATGTTTCTACAAATCAGGAGTTTGATTTTCTTTTAATAACACTTATTTAGTAGGAGACTGGGCTGCAGTTTTCGTTGGCACTGACAGTTACCGTGCTGTAGAAAGACCGTGTACCTGGAACCTGACTTTAGAGTCTCAGCGCTGCCTCTTGTTTTTTGCCTTGGAGAAATCACTTCATCCGTTTCCTCATCTATAGGATGAAGATCATAATTTCCATTCCACAGTGTTCTTATGAAGGCAAAATGACATAAATATAGGAACTGTTCTTCAAAGGCAAAATTGGGTTTAAGGGAGACACACACAAAACTGGATTTAAGGGACCCTGGGCATGGTGAGGAACTGGACATCTCAGAAGGGAGTGGGGAGGAGCTTTTTATGGGGTTTGAGCTAGTATTAGTAGTCACCGGGTCCAAGTACTGTAAATAGACCTTGAATACCTTTCCCCCCAATTCTACTTCCAAATCCCAGACTTCCCCAAGTGGGGCGGGGGTGGGGGGCGAACTCAACCCCAGGGCATATTCTGTGATTTTTGTCCATGCTTCACATCCCCCAAGATGGCAAGTTTTGGAGAAGCCATTCTTTCATCATTGCAATCTTCTTGCAACCGCTCCTTGGTAAGTGCTTAATGCGTTTGCTAATTAGAGAAGGTCCCTATACAGGGTGCCGGACATCAGAAGAGTGAGTCAGGCTAGCGGCTGATAATTTAGAGCCATACTTGAGTTTTTCCTTCTCTCCAAAGAAAAGGGCAGTGGTGTTTTTCCTAAAAAGAAACCTTGAATTGGGTGGCTAGTGTTCGGCCTAAAGCCTGCAAAGAAATACATAGATGCAAGGTGTGGGTGGGTGCAGTAGTTAACTATTTTGATTGTGCTGCGTCTGGAGCAGCGCGGGCGCCCGCCCCACCCACCCCGGGTTGTGGGGTGCGGGGCGGACAGTCGTCTCCGTCCCCCCAAGCCGCTGTGGCCGGGCCTCTGGTCCTGAGAGATGCAGATGAAGCGGTGTGAAGGGTTGGGCTTTTTTTTTTGTTCCTAAAAATGCAACGAACAAAAAAAAAAGTACAACAATCCAAACCCAACCATCTTGTTGCGCGCCGGCTTTCTTCCCAGGCGGCTCCACCGGGGACAACGCCGCCTCCCGTCGCCCGCGCTCGGTCCAGGCCGACCCCGCGGGTCTGCGCGATCCACGTCCCCTTCCGGGCGCCCGGGGAACGGCGCTTCGCGGGCGCGCGCAGCCTCTCTGGAAAGGAGAGAAGCCAGCAGCCAGCAACCCTCCCCTCTCCCAGGCGCACCGCGGCCGGCGGCGGTCATCGGTGGCGGTTGGAGATACCGGAAGGACTCCGCCTCCCCTCACCCACTCCCTCCCCGGGGGAAAGGCGAGGCCTAGCCTCGGAGGCGGACCGAGGTGCCGGCGGAGGAGGGCCTTGGGGCGGGGCCCGTCGGCGCCGCGAATCCATTTTGCAGCCGTTCCGACTCTTAGCGCGCGGTGCCCGCGGCTGGAGGACTGGCCGCGGCGCGCCTCCCGGTGGGTACCCTCCAGCGGCCCCGGAGGTCCGAGATAAGTACCCGCCGCCCGGGTCCTTACGGGGAAGGGGGGTGGGGACTTGCCCTGGCCGGGCAGGCACCTGCGTGAGTCGGGGGGGCTGGCGGAGAGCTCAGTCGGCGCTCCAGTCCCGGCAGCACAGCGGAAAGCAGCCAGGCCCCGGAACGGGGGGATGGGGAGCAACGGCGTGCGGGTGGGCGGCGGGGGCAGCGCGTCCGGGCTGCTGAAAACCTGGTCCGCTACCCAACACGCCTGGGTTCACTTCCAGCGCCTCGGGATCGCCTACAAAAGAAAAGGCGACCATGAACCGGAGTCAGAGCACGCGACCACCCCCTGGCACTGAACCTGGGGAGGCTGCCTGGCCCCGTGGGAGGGCGCCCTCACCGAGAAGCTCCTTAGCACAGAGATGGCCAGCCTCTCCCATGCTCCTGGCTTTTTCATCAGGTCCTAGCAGGCTGGCTTTATTTGTGGGGGATGATTGAAAAAATTGAGGGTGAAGACTAAGGACCCTTTGCACATAAATGCATAATACCCTCTCTTTCTTTGTTCTTTCTTTACAGTAGCCTCCAGTCACGACGTGGGAAAAAAAAAACAAACAAACAAACAAAACCAAAACCTGATTGCTCTGCCCTGGGAAATTGTAACCCTGACCAATACACCTGCTTGCAGGGGACAGAGGTAAACTACAATACTTTTCCCTACGTTAAAAACAAATAAACAAACAAACAAAAACCAACAAAAAAAGAAAGCACCCAATTTCGTCAGGCCCAGAACCTTTCAAAATTGAACTTTGTGCAGAATGTATGTGTTCCCACCCTCATGGATGGTCTTTGTTCTTTTCATATTTTGTCAAAACTCAGAAAAATTGATTATATACTTGGAAATTCTTTATGTGACAATTATTTGAAACATACTATAATCCAGAGATTCACACTGCAAAGGAAAAGAGGCTACAGCAGCTTTTCTTTCTTTTTGATAATAGGTTTCTTTTTCCTTCTGTGTCACTGCTGCTAGGGCTTATACAACAGGGCTTCAGTTTTCTGACTCTACAGACCTTTATATAAAAGGTATTTTAAATGCAGAATTTATTTTACATAGCCACTTCCTCTGGTAGAACTTGATGGAGCTATTGATTAATTGGTTATACTTCTGTCTTGCACAATAAGCACATATGTTTCTTCATGCTCTCCTATCTTGCCCTAAAAATACCATCTTTTTTGCACCAGCTGATGCACTAAACCTCTCTGGCAAGTCCTTCCATAACACCAGGTTATTTTCATTCTCTACATTTATTGGTTACCTGGCCCTGCTTCTGCCATAGCTGTTGTTCAGCTATGCCCATTTCCACGAACATGCTTTGTACCTGCTATGCTATTGTAATACTTACTTTGTCCTCCCTTGAAATTACAGTTCAAGGAGTCCAACTCTCCTTTAGGACCTTTCTTGGTTAATACACTCATGCTCTAACATAACACTGTAAATGAGTATTTACAGTTTTCACAGTATCTATACACATATGTAATTAAACCACCTTACACTGATGTAGCTCAGTAGTTTACAAAATTGTCACACATTACTTAGTCTTTCCAAGAACATTATGAGGTAGGTACTGTAAAAATCCTCATTCCATGAAGGGTAAAACTAGTGCTTAAAGGTAGGTATTCAGATGCAGGTTCAGTGCTCTTTACCCTTCACTGGAGAACCTGTTACAACCTACTTTGTAAAAATTATAGAATTTTAGAAGGGATTTAGAGAGCTCATGCTTAAGGTTCTCCATTTGATGAATGAGGATACTGAATTCCTGACCCACTTTCTGGATAGTGCTAAGGTCTGAGAATTGGGAAACTCAGGTCCTATGCCTTGCTTGCTGTGTACAATTTGGGGGAGCAGGGTAGGCTCAGTTTTTTCACTTGTAAAGTTAGGTATTTAGCTAAATGATCTCTAAGATGTTTTTAAGCCCAGTACTTCTGTTTTATTCCTACTCCATAACTTTTAGCACCATATATTCTTATATATTGGTAATACGTAGACACATACTAATATTAACTGCCTTAAACTGTTTTATATTTTAAACTTAGGTAGGTATGGTAAAAAAGTGTATGGTAAAAAACTATGCCTTTTTCTTATTTTTTTACTAAGCTCTATAAACGTATGATTCTGTTGTAAGGTTGGGAATTGCATGGAGAGGTGGAGTACTGTCATACATCATTGGTCAGAGTTCAGAAAGTGGTATGCCCTTTCTAGAGGGAAACTTGGCAGTCTTTTCAAGAGCCTTAAGAATGTTCCTACTCTTTGACCCACCTAACAGTTGGACTAAGACTTTTTACAGAACGTTCATTAAAATGTTATAATCCACCCAAAACAAGCAGTCAATAAGAAACAGCATATCCATAAGATAGACGGTCATGTTCTAGAAGAATTTATAATAGGGGAAATGCATATGATAAAACAAGTGAAAAAAGTGGATACAAAGTTGTGTTATGCTTCCAGTTTTGTTAAAATATGTGTGTGTGCAAACACACAGTATTGGGAGGAATGTGCCAAAATAATGTTAGAAGTAATATACCAAAATAATAATAATGGTTATTCCTTGCTGATGTAACTATGGGTAATTTTTTTCCTGTATTTTCTGAATTTTCTGTAATCACAAATTACTTTTATAATTTTAGAAAAACAAAGTCCACTTGCATGGATAACCTCTCCAACTTCAGTATGGTGTCAGCTTTCTATGTCCTTTTGTAAGGCAGTTATCACACCTTTTATAGTAACAATACCTTTGTAAATGTGCTATATTTCTGAATTTAGGGCAGGAATTGACTTTTGGCTTATATTTCATCTTTTAAAATATCATTGGATTATCCATTTTTGTTACTCATGAAAGACACTGCCATTGTCATTACCTTGCCTTGGGATTTTTAGATACTAGAATGGTGCTAGAGGAATAGTACTCATAACAGTTAACTAAAAACAGGTGTCCTTTGACATACAGAATAGTTACATTCCAGTTAAGCCTTCTGTAAATATAAAGCAAATTCCCATAATGTGAACGCTTTCTAGTTCATTTGCATTATAGATGTAAATATATTTCTAAGGAAAAGTTGAACTGAAAACTTTTGCCAATAGTTTAAATTATTGTCTTTCCTGTGGCATAAGCACCACAAGTATATCTCCTTGGCAGTAACCTGGCTCCCCATTTAAAACTCCCAGAGGAGCTCTTCCTTTCTTCCCCTGCATATGTGCAGTATTGAATATGAGTGAGGAGTGCCAACATAGTATTATAGAATACAGCCAACCTAAAAATTGCTTAAAGTTTAGCATAATTAGCTTTCTACTTGAAATATTTTCTAGATCAGTTTTACTTAGAATAAAATGCGTATGTAATTCTACACTGAGCAAAAGGAACTTTGTTCAGACCAATTACATTTCCATCTCAGAAGTAAGTGCTTATTAGCAGGTAGGTAGTACTTATTAGTTATGCACTAAATACTTGTTTTCACTTGGCACAGTATTACATACTACGTAAATAATTTCACTTATCTACATAGATCTAGCTTGCTGTGTACTGAATGCTAGACTTTGACATCACTTTCTGAAAGCTGGAATTAACCTCAAATGCAGAGCTAGATGATGAAAACTTTTAATAGATACCAACCTGTTGGGGATAATAATTTAGGTTAATGATTGCCAAGTTTATTGTTGTGAAAGAAGACAATTTGTTCTAGGGGTAGAATTTTGCTACCTTCATTTAAACCTGTTTACATTTATTTGGGAGAAAAGGAACCAGACATTTCTAGTTTGTAAAACCTTTGCAGAAGTCAGTAGTTCCAATTTAAGTTAATTTTAACTCTTAACAGGTAAAGATAAGTAATCTGGGTTTGGTTCCTACCAGACCAGGAGAATAATTTGGGCTATATGTATGTTTCCTTCAAATTCAGACCCTCATTATATTCAAATTGATTTCACCTGGATGGGAGAGAATGGGATTCACCACCATTCGGTGTCCTCATAGATTTCTCAGTAGTTGTACAAAAATGGGATAGGGATATCTGATCTAGCTGGTATCCTAAAACTATTGATTTAATGCTGCCGATTTACAGGATTACAGAATAATATCTTGGGTGATTATCAGGTGACACAGGGAAAAGAAAATAGGGAAAGAAACATAAGAAGTAAGGTAAAGAGGAGGTGTGAGATAAGGAAGGAATAAGAGGAAATCAAAAGATTGCATTCCTTGAAATAGAATGGGGAAGATGAGTTAAAAGAAGAATAAACAAAGGAAAAGTCGAGGCAAAATAGTGGCACAGAGAAGAGAATGAAGGAAAGGAAAAAACTCATTTTTTCCAAGTTTTTCTGGACTATGAAGGTAATGACCTAGTTTTTTGTTTTTGAGACTGTCACCTTAGTCCAAAAACTTGTGAATTTTCTGAGTAGGTAGGCCTTCCAAGCTGCTGGACCTTCTGTACTAGGTTTATTTTGCCCTACTTATCAGGAATTCTACTAGAAATACCTTGGAGGAAATTTTGACTACTACTTATTCTAGGATAATGCCAGAAAAGGTAAGTTACTTATATCTTATATGGACACAAAGGTAAATTATATTTTGTTTGCAAGGGCCACATAACAATTAGATGAGCTATTTTAGATGCTATATGTGGTATATTTATTTTATTTTTTTATGGCTCCTTAAGGTTTTATTTAAACATCTTTATTGGAGTATATGGTATATTAATTTTAATATTCCTTTTTTAAGTTATCAGAAATTTTGTCTTTTTCTTAATCTCACTTTATCCTGTTTGGATCATATAAGTTTGGGAACAGTCTCTAAAAGCCAGAATGAGGTGTTAATAACACATTGATATAGAGTATTAAAAAAAAACCCCAAAACTTGAGGGCTTCCCTTGGTGGCGCAGTGGTTGAGAGTCCGCCTGCCGATGCAGAGGACGCGGGCTTGTGCCCCTGTCCGGGAAGATCCCACATGCCGCGCAGCGGCTAGGCCCGTGAGCCGTGGCCGCTGAGACTGTGCGTCCAGAGCCTGTGCTCTGCAACGGAGAGGCCACAACAGTGAAAGGCCCGCATAGCGCAAAAAAACAAACAAAAAAAAAACAAAAAAAAAAACCTTGGTAAATAATTTTCATATATTGTTAGATACCTTTCAAAACACTTATTCAATGAGGAGAAAAACTAATATGTATAAGTGGTTTGTCAAAGGTCATAGACTGAGAGCAAAACAAGTATGTCAGTCTCCTCACAGGGCTTGATCCAGAGATTCCAATAATATATTTTTTATTTTATAAAAGATAAAACAATATTACAGCAGATTAAACTCTCTGTGAAATTTATCATAGTTAGCTAATGTTTTTGAAGTTTTACTTTTTTAGCTCAATATTGTTTTCTTATTATTGGTCCCCTCTTTAGGTTTTTTTTTCCAACTTTTTATTGTGAAAATTTTCAAATATACTGAAAATTAAAAATATATTACGGAGGGCTTCCCTGGTGGCACAGTGGTTGAGGGTCCACCTGCCGATGCAGGGGACACGGGTTCGTGCCCCGGTCCGGGAAGATCCCACATGCTGCGGAGCAGCTGGGCCCGTGAGCCATGGCCGCTGAGCCTGCGCGTCTGGAGCCTGTGCTGCGCAACGGGAGAGGCCACAACAGTGAGAGGCCCACGTACCGCAAAAAAAAAAAAAAAAAAAAAAAAAAATTACAATAGATATCCTTACATCCTCTACCTAGATTCAGTAGTTGTTAATAGATTCTTAGTAAGTTTCAAGAAATGATTATTAGT
Organism: Grampus griseus; assembly: GCF_964374135.1. Classification (NCBI taxonomy): domain Eukaryota; kingdom Metazoa; phylum Chordata; class Mammalia; order Artiodactyla; family Delphinidae; genus Grampus; species Grampus griseus. The sequence continues at coordinate 62,529,122 of NC_139012.1, forward strand.
GGATCTCATACTAAAATATCAGTATACTACTTGAAAATACAGTATACAACTTGAAAATAAGATTAACTAGTGGGATGAGGGGAAGTGGTTTTTTTTTAAAGGTGAGCTCTTTTATTCCAAGCTTTGTTCCAAGATAAGGTTGATTGGTGGCTGTCTGTTTAGTAGAGCTCACGTAATTTAGTTTTGTCTATGAAGTGAGTTTCAGAATTTGCTATCTAGTTACTTGTTAGGTATTTAGATACTGCTTTGAAATTCCTGAATTCAAAGATGCCTCAAAGCAGGATGGAAATTTGATTTAAATCTCTCAGATATAAGGTATAATATATTGGCTTTTCTTTTTCTTCTGTAATGGGATTTGGGAAAGAAATCATGGGTATTATTTTGAACTTTATTTTTTTTTTTTCCCTCACCACCATCCCCTACCTCCTGACCCATAGCGGTTTCACTTTTAATGGCTTTATTGAGGTGTAAATTCCCACACCGTATGTTGAGAGTTTAGCTAAGCTACTGCATGGCATTGCTGCCTCCTTGGCATCTGTTTTGTTTGACCAAGCAGCCTGCAGTGACCTTATCCTGACACCAGGTCCTCGTACAGGTGCCCACCCTGGAAAACAGCCCGCAGAGTCACAGGCGTGTGTAAGTTTCTGGCATGACTTCCCCAACAGCCCATGCCTTCCGCATTCTCCCCTGAGTCCGAGGGCCTTCCCCTTGCTCATCTCTTAGATAAGACCCCTGTGAAGTACCAAAACCCTGCTCTTTTGGTTTGAATTTGCCAGTCTGGCCTTAGCCCAGGAACCCGACACCACTTCACTTTCTTTACTTAAGTAAAGGCATTCACCCCAGGTCCCGTTGCTCTCTGCACTCTACCTTGACCTCCCCATGGGGCCCCTCCTGCAGGACTTGTGAGTAATAAACTTCTCTGTTTCAGTTTCTCTCATGGTCTATCATTGAACCATGGCTCACTATCTGACACCTTGTGGTCCACTTAACAAATGATATTTTAACAGTCATAACACCGTACACTTCACTCATTTAATATTTTGAACTTTATATTGCTATCAACTAATGAAGTTCAAAGATTTAATAGGAAAGTTTCTTTTAATTAAAAGGTTTTATTTATTTTTTAAATAAATTTATTTACTTTTGGCTGCGTTGGGTCTTCATTGTTGCACCCAGGCTTTCTCTAGTTGCGGCGGGCAGGGGCTACTCTTTGTTGCGGTGCGCGGGCTTCTCGTTGCGGTGGCTTCTTATTGCAGAGCATGGGCTCTAGGTGCGTGGGCTTCAGTAGTTGTGGCGCACGGGCTTAGTTGCTCCGCAGCATGTGGGATCTTCCCGGACCAGGGCTCAAACCCGTGTCCTCTGCATTGGCAGGTGGATTACTTAACCACTGCACCACCAGGGGAGCCCAAAAGGTTTTATTAAAATTACCTTTTAAGAGTGAATAAAATGAGCACCTGTTCAATTGTAATCATTTTGGGTTGATCATACAAAAACAAAAGGGCTTCCAGGAGGGAGAAGTCATATATATTAGCTTTTACTTCTATTTTATGACTCCTTTATAAGTGTTGGCTTTTCCATTTTTAATATTCTGGTTGTTGTGTTACTGTTTTCATTTGCAGAGACTGTTGTTGCTATATACCTACTCAAGGTTGTATTGATCAGTTTTCATAGTCTTCCTTAAGTGTGGATATCTTGAATGTTTGCTTAAAAATAAATCTGTGGTGGTGTTATACAACTGTGCCTTTGTCAAAACTCATAGAACGGCGTACTGAAAGGAGTGAGTTTTATTCTACATAAATTAAAAAGTATATTTTAAAGTATAAATATGGTAGGAAAATGAAGTGGAAAACCAGAGAGGCGGTAGGTAACTAGGTATATATTTGGCTACTTTCTTTGTTGGTATAAAACTTGGGAAATTGTTGGGAATTCCCTGGTGGGGCAGTAGTTAGGACTCCACGCTTTCACTGCTGAGGGCATGGGTTCAATCCTTGGTTGGGGAACTAACATCCCAGAAGTCGCATGGCGTGGCCTAAATAAGTAAATACATAAATAAGTAAATAAATACATAAATCTTGGGAAATTTTTAATTCAAAAGAAGAAATGAATCTTGGAAAACTTATTTGCCTTTATATACTTAACTTGACATTGGTTAAGTTGAAATTTTATCACTGGTGAACAGTAATTTTGTTCACATAAAATTTCTTGATATCTATATTTGTCCCCCAGAAAGGGGGGATATGTACTTTGGTTTCATCAAAGGAGTAAGCTCAATTGATTTATTTAGATTTTTATGTGTTAGCCACACTTTAGAAAAGGATCTATAAGTTCCTTTACTGTGAAAAGCATACCCTTCACTTAGTGAGACTAAAAACCTTATTATGTATTTTCCTTTAAAACTTTTAAGGCAACAAACTTGCCATGGTTTCTTGGGTTGTTAGGCTATATGTCTCAGTTTTCTCTAAAAGTCAGCTGTGGAAGTGGTCACATAGTTTTGTGATTAAAGTTTTGAGTATAAAGCTAAGAAAAGAAAATAGTGTTTAGTTTTAATGTGGATTAAAATGAGAATCTTTAAATTATAAACCAAAATTTGTAAGTTATATCACGAAAAGTGGAACAATAGGATCTACCATGATTTTGATGCAATTTTTTTAAAAAAGGGACTTTCCAAATACCAACTTTTTTCCTCTGGTTCATTTTAAGAGCTGTAAATTGATTGTGGCTTTGGGATGACTGTTTATTATTTCTAAATTTTCCTGTTTGTGACATTTTCCTTTTGATCATACTTGATTGCCTTAAAATTCTTCTTGGTCCCTCAGTTTTCTCCAAAGTTTCTCTTTGTCTTGGGTGCCTTTTTTCTCCTTCTCATGACAAAACTTGGTATCCTTTGTTTTTCCTTTTATTTATTTAATGTGCTTGGATAGGATTCTCTGGAAGTGTTAACCTTGCAAGGATGAGTAAATTAGGTTTACTTTATTGAATGCTGCTGCCACTACTTTCCTGTTCCTACAGTTTACTCCAAAATCTAGCCTTAGCATAGAATTCTTAGGTGAAAGATGACAGAGATCAATGGAGGTGATAAAGTGTAGAACCCCAGGACTAGTGATGGAAGATCATCAAAAGTTTTCCTTCTTTGCTCTAAAGAGTCAGAATGTTTTATAGCTGCTTGATAACTTCTTAGAGAGCACACTAACCTCAGTCTCTGTAGCCGTTCTCTTCTCAGTGCTTTTCAAAGGTTGTATGATTTGCCATGTCACAAAAGATTTTTCAGAAAAATAAGCTTCGTCACCATTTTTGCCGTGTAACACTAAATTTGACAGAATACTCTTTGCTTTAATTCTACATATATATGTATTATATATTTGTTATACATATATCTCTCACAACCTAATAGAAAACCATAAACTAATTAGTCTTGCAAGTTCAGCTTATCTTTTAAATACTATTTATCTTCTAGATTGTAGCTCCAATTGTGATTCTTAAAATTACTGTTAAAATTTATTCACTTCCTGGGACTTGCCTGGTGGTGCAGTGGTTAAGACTCCATGCTCCCAATGCAGGGGGCCCAGGTTCAATCCCTGGTCAGGGAAATAGGCCCCACATGCATGCTGCAACTAAGGAGCCCACATGCCGCAACTAAGCTGGCAAGCTGCAACTAAGGAGCCCACAAGACGCAACTAAGGAGCCCACGAGCCACAACTAAGGAGCCCACCTGCCGCAACTAAGACCTGGCACAACCAAGTAAATAAATAAATAAATAAATAAATATTTTTTTAAAAAGAGTATTATATAATAAAAATTATTTACTTTTGGTTATAAGATGGCATAGAGATTAGTAGACCCTATTTTGTTACTTTGGTGGTAATGTTATATGTGTGTGTGTATATATCCCTCAGTAAACTGAATGAGGACATATTTAGCACTATTTTTGGTTCTAAAACTTCAGGGATAAAAGTTTTAAAGTGTACATTTTGAAAGAATAAACTTGAATTGAGAATTGGTATTCTCTATGGTATCCTCTAGGTCAGAGATCTCAAATATTTTGGTTGCAGGACCCCTTTACACTTAAAAACTAAGGCTCCCAAGAGCTTTTATTTACATGTGTATTATGTATAGATATTTAACTGTATTAGAATGTATGATTTATAACATGCATTGGTGATTTGAACCAATTAGTTCACTGTGTAATATAGATCTCCAAATAGTGACATATTTCATTATACACGATCTCTCCTCTAAAAAAGCCAAAGCCCACATGTTAATATCACCACTTGTTTCATTACAAGCTCTTAAGTGGCAAATATGTTTTCCAAAATCCAATTTTCACTCAAAAATTCAACTTTTTATCATTGGCGAGAAATACTGTCATTTGTTTCCCTTGAAGTGATGGGTTCATTTTGTTCATTTTCAAAAAAAAATCTGTCAGATACCTAAGTCTGCACAGCCATAGTTCGTCATTTGTTGTTTCAAGTAAAAATGGTGTTTCACGAAAAAAGCGGCTGATTTAGCTTGTAGCTCAATCACCTAATTGCTTTTCCTCCAGACAGTATCTGCTGGTATGCAGTAGAAATGCTTTGTGGTTACTTCATATTTTGTCACACAAAATATTAAAAAGACATGTCCACAAGGATCAAGATTTAGTAAAATGAGTAATTTTTACTGCTTCATCTAGAACATTCTAAAATGAAACTGGCTGCCCTCACCCCTGCCCCCACCGTGGGTACGTGGTGGTGAAGAATACAATAACCAGGAATCCGGTTTGGTGCTACCTATTGCCTTGTTTGATTCCTGCTAAGGCTCCAGCAGTGTCTACTCACCATTGCTCCTTTTACAGTGCACTGTCAACATTGTGCCAGAAGTAAATAACATCTCAGTATTACTATGAAAATAGTATTGTCCTCACAGATGCCCTGGAAGAGTCTTAGGGACGCCCAGGTTTGTCCCCACTGGCTTTGATTACTGTTCCAGTGGTTTGAAAAAATATTCACTTAATTCTCAAGGGAAGAATGAATTGCAGCTGTCTCATTTTATGTTTTTACCTCTGATTTTAATAATTGTAATCTTGCCTTTGAAATAGAAAAATATGCCAGTTTTTAATAAAAGTCTACATGACAGTGCATGCTTGGATTTATATTTCTGTGCTGCTTTCTTTAAATAGCATACCATTTTATAATTGTGGGCCCAGACTAAAGAGCTCATTCTCTTCAGACACTGAGTGGCTTTGTTTCTGACAGCTAGTAGTCAGCTCTGTTTTAAAACAAGCAGTTGGGTCCTGCTGGCTCAACTTGCAGTTGTCCTAGTCCTAACCCTGTCTCAGCCAAAGACTGTTGTTGGAAAGCCCACACAAAGGCCTTGTGTACAGGGAGCCCTACTAATAAGGAGCGTGTTCTAGTCCCAGCAGATTAAATCTGCTTTGGTGTGCATTCCCTTCACAAATTTCTCACTTATTTTCTTTGTTTGGTTATTTCAGTGAAAAATCATTTTTAATGGCTGTGAAGATAGTTTCTTCTAACTAGTCCGTAGTCCAAATGAAGGGGTTACTGGAGTAAAATAAAATGTTTCTTTCTCTCTGGTAGGAGATGTGATGGAGCTGCTTGAAGAAGATCTCACGTGCCCAATTTGCTGCAGTCTGTTTGACGATCCTCGAGTTTTGCCTTGCTCGCATAACTTTTGCAAAAAATGCTTAGAAGGGATCTTAGAGGGGAATGTGCGGAATTCATTGTGGAGATCATCTCCATTCAAGTGCCCCACATGCCGCAAGGAAACTTCAGCCACCGGGGTCAGTAGCCTGCAGGTTAATTACTCCCTGAAGGGTATTGTGGAAAAGTATAACAAGATCAAGATCTCTCCCAAAATGCCAGTGTGCAAAGGACACTTGGGGCAGCCTCTCAACATTTTCTGCCTGACTGATATGCAGCTGATTTGTGGGATCTGTGCTACTCGTGGTGACCACACCAAGCATGTCTTCTGTTCTATCGAAGATGCCTATGCTCAGGAAAGGGATGCCTTTGAGTCCCTCTTCCAGAGCTTTGAGACCTGGCGTCGGGGAGATGCTCTTTCTCGCTTGGATACCTTGGAAACTAGCAAAAGGAAATCTCTACAGTTGCTGACTAAAGATTCAGATAAAGTGAAGGAGTTTTTTGAGAAGTTACAACACACATTAGATCAAAAGAAGAATGAAATCCTTTCTGACTTTGAGACCATGAAACTTGCAGTTATGCAGGCCTATGACCCAGAGATCAACAAACTCAACACCATCTTGCAGGAACAACGAATGGCCTTTAACATTGCTGAGGCTTTCAAAGATGTGTCAGAACCCATCATATTTCTGCAACAGATGCAGGAGTTCAGGGAGAAAATAAAAGTCATCAAGGAAACTCCTTTGCCTCCCTCTAATTTGCCCTCAAGCCCTTTAATGAAGAACTTTGATACCAGTCAGTGGGAAGACATAAAACTAGTAGATGTGGATAAACTTTCTTTGCCTCAAGACACTGGCACATTCATTAGCAAGATTCCTTGGAACTTTTATCTGTTATTTGTGGTAATCATTCTGCTGGGCTTTCTCATTTTCTTCAGTCCTACCATATTCCTAGAATGGTCTTTATTTGATGAAATCACAACTTGGAAAGACAATCTTTCAAACTTTAGTTCCTACCTGACTAAATCAGCTGATTTTGTAGAACAATCAGTTTTCTACTGGGAACAGTTGGCAGATGGGTTTTTCATTTTCAGTGAAAGATTAAAGAATTTCACTTTGGTGGTGCTGAACAATGTGGCAGAATTTGTGTGCAAATATAAACTGTTATAAAATCTGTTTGAAGTACATAGTTCTGTGTCCTTTGTTAGAAATTTGTCAGAATACAGAGTGGTAGTTCAGATTTGGTCAAGATTCCAGTCAGATATTTTCCTCCACAAGTATTCCTTTCAAAAACAATGTCCTACACATGTTGTTGAAATTAGGTAGTATAAAGATAAAAGTGAAATTTAATAGTGTAGTCCTGAGCCCTCCTTCCTTTTTAAAGTGCTTTTGAAATAAGCATCCTACCCCTAATACTGGTTGTGTTTATGCTATGAAAAAAGGGGATGTGAGAGAGTACATGATTTAATATTGATGAGGTAGTGTAATAATGATTGTTCTTAAGCATGTAATAAAGACTACTCTTGTAAAGCAACTTTTTTTTTGAGAGTGAACATTCTTTAAAAAGGAATAAGATATGGATTGAATTTCCAACTTTTTCTGCAGAGGGTTGATTTCTTTTTTTGGTACAATGTAAGTCTCATGTAAACAAAAACTGGCATTACCTTATGCGAAGTTTACGTTTTAAGGAGGGTGGAGATTTATTTCAGCTTGCCTTTTATCTGCTTAGGTTTTGTAAATTTATCACCAGAGGAGTTTGGAGGTAAACTACAAAACTTAGGTGACTGTGCAAGCAAAGGCATGGGTAAAAACAAACAAACAAACACATTGCAAGAGCAGGAAATGGAAAAGCCGCTTTTTTACTGGCAGCTAAGTGTTATTCCAAAGTACCATGGCAACTGTACAACCAATCAATTCACTTGTTTAAAGAATTTTTTAAGAGTAGTAAGACTAATTTAATGATAGATGAAACAATCTATCAGCTATTATAAAGTACAAAATGATCAGCTAAACACTAAGGCTGTCCTGTCTGCTCACATGAGATAAAGATGCCCTGTCTCCCACAGAACAAAAATAATTTTTTCACCTTGTTTAGAATTCAGATGAAAACAAGAAGTGACTTTATCTTAGAACTGCTTTCAGTCAACCTTATTTCTGTCATGGGACAAGACATTCCTTGACAGTCCAGAGGGTCTTTACCCCAGTCCATTAATTTGGTTGAGAGGAGGTAATACAAGCAGGGACAGGAAAAGAAGGTGGCAACTAAATTTCAAGTACAGAAGAATCATTCTAGTTATGAGAAGAGTAGTCAAAATAAGCTGCTAGTTGAGGTAATGACTGCCTTATCCCCAACTGACAATCCAAGATTAGCCACTAAATTTCTAAAGGGATATAAAAAATTAAGACAATGTTTATAAATATTACCTCTGCCATGAGGACTCATAGTAGATAAGAGGTTTGGAGAGGGGGAATGCTTTTCTGCTCCCAGTATATTTTATAGATTTACAAGAGGTTTTTATGAAGGTTCTTTTTTTTTTTTTTAATGAGATATAGTAAAGGGATCTATTTGACATATGTCCTCAGACATATTGGCAGTTTTCCTTAAACTATGGAGTTCCTCATCTGTTATTTTTTCATTCTGTATACTGTACGTTCCCAGGCAACTCTCAAATTTGTAAACACAGCTATGGACACACTATTTGCTTTAACAGTAGTTACCTGGAAATCGAGGTCTCTGTTTTTGTTACATTCCACTCCCCTACCTTTCTTAATCATATGTAACGTTTGTGGTCACAGGTTGATTTTCAAGTTCCTAAGTCTGTGCCTGATGGTGTGTAGCCTCTAGTGTGAAGCAAGAGGAAAATGAGTAGTCAGGAACTGGTCACTTTGAACGTGGGAGGGAAGATATTCACCACAAGGTCTTCAACCTTAAAGCAGTTTCCTGCCTCTCGGTTGACACGTATGTTAGATGGCAGAGACCAAGAATTCAAGATGGTTGGTGGCCAGATTTTTGTGGACAGAGATGGTGTTTTATTTAGTTTCGTCTTAGATTTTTTGAGAACTCACCAGCTTTTATTACCCACTGACTTTTCAGACTATCTCAGGCTTCAGAGGGAGGCTGTATTCTATGAACTTGATCCTCTGGTGGATCTCTTAAACCAAGAACACCTGCTACAGCCAAGACCTGCTCTTGTGGAGGTACATTTCCTAAGCCGAAACACTCAAGCTTTTTTTAGGGTGTTTGGCTCTTGCAGCAAAACAATCGAGATGTTAACTGGGAGAATTACAGTGTTTATAGAGCAACCTTCAGCACCGACCTGGAGTAGTAACTCCTTCCCTCCTCAGATGACCTTACTTCCACTGCCTCCACAAAGACCTTCTTACCATGACCTGGTTTTCCAGTGCGGCTCTGACAGCACGACTGATAACCAAACTGGAGTCAGGTATTTTGTATTTTGAATCCTCTATTCTACACCGGTTCCTGATGTATCCCCTCAAAATTGAAATTTTCTCATTTCAGTTTTGGAAAAAAATGATTACTCAAAATGATTTTTTGGTGGGAGTAACCAGCAGAGTTGGGTGGAATGACCAGATAATTATTGTCCAAACTGGGATACTTTTCAGAGTGAAAGAAGTTGTTATTATGTGGGACAATAAGAATAAATCAAAGTTGTCCAGGGAAAACTGGGACTATGGTCATTCAAGTTGTAGGAGGAAACAATTTTATAGATTATGTTCCATTACTATGGAATGAGAAGCCTTTTTCTCCCCAAGGGTTTCTTTTCGTTGCTGGTATATAGTAAAGGCTCAACAGTTTGTCATGATTTCATTACACTATGTACAGTTGTTCTTTCAGTCCTTCTGATTTGGCTACTGATTTTTCTCCATTCCACTTTATTTTTAAACACCATTAAGGCAGATATATCTCATGGCAAATCTGGTCTCCTCTTACATTGTTGGCACTCTTTACACAACTCAAAATACTGGGATAGGCTGTCAGTATATTAAGGATAGTTGCTTCTGAGTCAGTCACTTTCTCCCCCTGTTATTCTTGGCTGGACCCTAAGACGGATTTCCACTCTACTGTCACGGACACTTTTTTCGCCGCTTAGAAATGTCTTAATGCTGTCCCACTGTTATTTTACTGTGAAAGCTGGCTTTAATTTTCAGGAGGGGAAAAAAATGTCTACATATGTTCTTTACTGACAGTATTTAAATAAGATACACGTTTTTGGGGTCAAGGTAGACAGACATATTTGGGGATATTTTCTTAACTTTTGCAGTAACCATAAGAAATGACCAATGTTTACCCCTCCCACAACATACCCCTTGGTCCTGCATACCAGCTGAAGAACCCAGTAGGACAGTAGGACAATTCTTAAGTTTTTACGCTTTATAATTTCCTGCCTTTCCAAAGAGGCATGAAATGTCATTTTGGGGAAAGAGATCCAGCTAACAGGCTGATTGAGAAGAAAACCTAAGACCCTATCTTCACCTCAAAATGTTTTAAGATACCTCTGGGCACAGTTGGTGGGGTACTAACATAAATAGAAGGGAAATTACCAGTTGTTGTTTTTTTTTTAATTTGTGTGATTAAGATCTTTGGGGATCCCTTTCTAAAAAGTTAAAAAACTAAGAAAAAATGGTGTCATTGATTTCAAGAAGAAACATGCAAGATAAAAAGGTATCATGGAAATACTAAATGATTTTTAAAAGCTATGCATTTGGAGAAAATGACTATAATCTTGAAAAACAGAAACTCAAGTTGGGATATTCTTTGTGTGTACACAGTGACAGTAGTTTTCCCTTTGCTGTTAAGTGTTTGTGTTTTACAAATAGTACAAAAAATTTTTTCATCTTAATGAGAGAATGACATTATATTTAAATTCCAAAACCAGAAGCTATTTTTTAAACTGACTTTTTCTTGCATCCCCAAAGAGTATTCTTTTCAGTTGTTTGAAGTTTAGAATTTTTTTCAGCCTATAAGTGGTCATGATTTTCTTCTATAGTTCCAATTTCAAAGTAGAGGTAGAAACCCAAATAAGGTGACATTATTGGGAGTTCAGGTGATCGGATGAAAGCTCTTGGTCTTAAGAGGCCCACCTTAGGTATATAATTATTTAGCTAGCAATCATTTTTATTTCTTGCTCACTCCTTGTGGTCTGAATCTGTCCATTCAGATGTTTTTCTTGATGGTGGAAAGTGGAGGAGTGAGCCTGAATGGCTGCTCAGAGCCTGATGTATCATCCAGCTGTTCAGTATGTTCTACTAATATGATTTATCACTCTGAGGTCTTGGTAACCTAGCAAGTTGCTCAGTTATTATCTCTCAAGTTCACAGTACTAGAAATACTTGGCATGCATCTTGCAGAGGGCCATACCACATTATCAAGTCAAGTTATGGTCACAGGATTCTAGAGTCTCTTTGGTAGCCATCTTCTATCTGACCGTTCCTGTATAAACTAGCTCAAATGGAAAAGTGTACTTGCCTTATAAGTTTTTAAAATAAGTTTTGATTTTCCAGTTCCCATTAGTTTCTTTTATCTTTTTCTTATGCCTTGAAATCTTCCATTTTTCATTTTGGCCTCTTAGGGAATCAAGTATTTAGGCCAAGTGATTTCTTGCAAGTACATTCCACTTTGTTATCACCTACTATATACTATTTGCATCTTAATTTTGTGAGACATTCTGTAACATTTTTTCTCTTTGACAAAAGTTTCTAGGCTATAAAATCAAGATCTGGGGTTTGGGGGTAGATGAAATGATTTACTAATGTTAAAAATTTGCTGTATTAAACATAAATGTGCTTTTGATATGTACTTTTATAATTTTTACATTTTATTATTGAATTTTTTTCTTTGCCTAGAATGGGTTTCTAAATGTGAGCTACAATAACCACTCTATCAATCATAATTAAAAGGAGGCTAGGGATGACCCCAAGGCTCTTTTTATCCCATAAAACCACAGACAGTTTAGGTAGCTGCCTGGAACTAAAGCCTTTTTTTTTTTCACATCTCATAAACAAATGGTGGCAGGACACAAAGGATATAAAAATATCCTGATGGGGCTTCCCTGGTGGCGCAGTGGTCAAGAGTCCGCCTGCCGATGCAGGGACACGGGTTCGTGCCCCCGTCCGGGAGGATCCCACATGCCACGAAGCGGCTGGGCCCGTGAGCCATGGCCGCTGAGCCTGTGCATATGGAGCCTGTGCTCCGCAGTGGGAGAGGCCACAGCAGTGAGAGGCCTGCGTACCAAAAAAAAAAAAAAAAAAAAAAAAAACTCCTGATGGTAGATAAAGAAGGGGCAATATAGCTATATCTTTATGGACATGTTATGTTGACATTATTAAAGCAACATATAGTCAATCTGAAAAGTTCAGGTATATTTTTCTTGAATAATGTGTATCTATCGAGTTTTCCAGAAAGTTTTGTCATTTTGACTCCAGAAGCCTTTTGACCCCATGTCTTGCTCTTCAACAATGGACAGTTATTGAGAAAAATTGACAATAAAGTCTTCTTGACATTTAACATCTGCAAAATTTCACCTGCAAAATGCATTTGATAGGAGAAAGTCACAAAAGAAAATTTGTAATGTCAGTGCTGGTAATGGGTAAAATTAGATCTAGGGGGAAACTGTAAATGTATCAGATGTTCATTAAAAAGATTGAATCAATTAATTAAATCGATTAGAACAATATTTAGTAAGTTGAAAACAAAATTTGGAAATAGTTAAATTACATTATATGAAAATTAAGCTAATTTAATTGTTTGATCAAATTGTTTGCTCCAGACAATAATTTCTCAATGAAAATTCATCAATGTTAGCTATATTCCTAAATGTGGAATTAAAATGACTTTGGAGATCACAGCAAAGTCTCTGTTTTCAGTAGCCTGAAGGTACTGGCTTGGATTTATAAATGAAGTCTTTAAAAATATCTGATCAGAAAATGGTTTGATACCTTTATTTGAGGTTATAAATCAAATATTTCTGTTTAGTTTTGCTGGTTATTAAAGGGATGTTTTATAATTGAACATTTTTGTGTGTCCTAGGTATGTTTCTATAAAACCTGATAACCGAAAACTGGCCAACGGAACTAATGTCCTCGGCTTACTGATTGACACTTTATTAATGGAAGGCTTCCATCTGGTCAGCACCAGAACAGTATCCTCTGAAGACAAAACTGAATGCTATAGCTTTGAAAGGATAAAAAAGCCTGAAGCTCTTGCCATGAACAAAACACTGAAACCAGAGACTACCCTCATGCCAGAGCAATCTCAGAAAAAGAAATGAGGTTCTCTGTTCTCTTTTAGAGTAAAAAGAAATTGCCATTTTCTGGTTTGGAAATTCCATATTTAGGGCATATATGTTAGTCAGATATGTACTCACCCTAACTTTCTGGCCTTCTACCATGCCATCTTTGGGCAACCACAGCTTAACAGTGCTTAAGACACACTAACTATGTGCTGCTCTCTAAACAACACCGTGCACTTGGTGCTTTGGTGCACATTCCTTCTACCTTCAATGCCTCTTTCCCTTTCTCTTCTTCATGAACACTTACAAAGCGTTCAAGAATGGACTATGGAATCAGACTGCTTGATTTCTAATCCCAACTAAGTCACTTACTAGCTATGTGGCTAGGGCAAGTCATTTAACCTCTCTCTGCCTCAACTTTTTCATCTATCAAATGAGGATAATAAATATATCTCCCTTATAGGATATATGAGGATTAAAGGAGATAATGTAAAGCATTCAACACACTGCCTGGCGCATGGTAGGCACTCAGTAACTATCAGTGATGATAATGATGAAGAAGATGGGTAACCCACTTTCAACTGTACCTCTTCTGTAAGGCCTTGTTTTCCTCCTTTCCTAGGCATAGTAATCAGCCCTTTCCTCTATCTAGACTTACATGCCATCATAAAAACAAATTTTTCTCACTTGAATGTGAGCTCGATCCACTCAACAGTTTTAACTCTACTATGTGTAAAGCACTGTGCTGAACACTTGTTGAGAAATACCTTTGTTACCAATTAGCACCTACTCTGGTAAAAAGCTTTTTGCATATAACTTCTACTAACATTTAAAATACACATATTACTTTTTAAAAAATATTTATTTATTTGGCTGCATCGGGTCTTAGTTGCAGCATGCGGTATCTTTTAGTTGCGGCATGAAGAATCTTTTAGTTGTGGCATGCAAACTCTTAGTTGCGGCATGTGGGATCTAGCTCCCTGACCAGGGATCGAACCTGCATTGGGAGTGCAGAGTCTTAGCCACTGGACCACCAGGGAAGTCCCCTACACATATTACTTTGACTTAGTGAGTCCTCTTGTAGGAATTTCTCTTATATACACGTCTTTAAAATATTAGGATAAATATCTAGAAAGGGAATCATTAGATCAACGAGTACAAAGTACTCTGCACATAGTAGGGTTAAAAAACATTGAGTGGAAGCAGTTGAGCAGCATTTTAAAAAGTACCATTCATTCATTCAAAAACATCCGTTAAACGTTTGTTGAATACTATACTAAGTTTTCAGAATTAAAACATTTACTCATGACAAAAATCCTTATTCTCAAGGAACTCACATTCAAGTGAGACAGTGTATCATCATAACAGCGAAAAATTGGAAATAAACTCAAAGTTCATCAACAGGTAATGGGTATAAAGTATGGTTCATACAGTGAAATACCGTGCAGCCTTTAAAAAGAATGAGACAGCAGTTTATAAACTAAGAAGGAAGGATTGTCAAATATATATAAGTTGAAAAAAAGCAAGGAGTAAGACAATGTATAAAGTGGAAAAATATATTTCCACTTTATATGCAGTATCTAGTTTCCATTTGCGGAAAGATATATAATACTCATATATCTATATTCATGGAATTTTCAGCAAAGATATGTGTCACCTGTAGAGAGGAAACTGGGTGAGTGGGGTTTGGGTGTGGGAGGAAGATTTACTTTTCATCAGACCAGGGAGGTCTTTTTTAAAAAAGAAAGAAAAAACCATACCTGAAAGATTGTGTGTGTGTGTGCCAGGGTTGGAGGCATGTTATGGCATAGTATGGCCTATTATCTCATACTGACATAAATTTTACTCTTCCATCCTTTCTGTGAAACCCCTACACTTAGTAAAGAAATTACACTCCAGAAATTTCTAGTAATTACTTATAGATTTGTGTACTAAGTTGCAGGGAAGAAAGATTTAAAAAAAAAATTTCCTAATAGTACGTCAAAAGATTATGTATAATGGAAAAGTGCAAAATACTTCAAGATTAGTAACGTTAAGGTTAGCAACGGAAAATAATGACCCAAATAAGAAAAAAGCCTTATGAATGAGTGTTTTGTTTTTGGTGGCACACATCCTCTCTTTACTGCAGAAAAAACCAACTTAGTTGTTTTAGTCTGTCATCTTAGTTTTGGGGATGATGTGTCTGGCCTGGTTCCCTTGCTAGCATCATATTCGAGGGCACAATATTTCTAGTTTGCTAAGTTTTGGGCACGCGTGTGATTTAACTAGCTGGGTGTAGTTGGCATGGTTATATATGTTACACTGTTTAATTCCGTATACGGCTTTGCTGATAAGATGATTCAAAACTGATAACTGGTTAAAAGAATAGTGAAGCAAAAAATACTGTAACTACAGGTTGGCAAGGAATAAGATAGGAAATGTTTAAACCGCTATTATGTGTTCTTAGTCATTCACACTTGCCGGAAATTAGCTTGAGATGAGAAATAAAATGTTCTTTTTAATGTGCTAATAGAAACATTACCCTATGGAAACATGTAGTATATATACGTTTAATTAATTCAGTCAGAAAATATTTATTGACATCTACTGTGTGCCAAATACTATTCTAGACACTGGGGAGCAAGGAGCTGCAAGGAGCAAAATAAGGTCGTCCCTTCTAGAGCTCACTACAACTACAGTTCATAACACTGACAATGGGTTTAAATTAAAATAACTTAAGCTTTTAATTAAACAGTTCCTCAAAAGTCATGGGTTCACAATCCAGAGGTTTTCAGAAGGAGATAGATAACCAAAATTTAAAAATGTATATTATTCATTAGGAAAAGTGTACTTTCAGAGTGGATTGAGTTTCTTATTTTAGTAAATATTTTACAGATGATATTATCTGGAGACACATCTGTCAAGATTATCTAAGTAATAAGCCTCTTGTCTTCACTCCAACATAGAGTGGGGCACTGTAACTGGTATGTCAAGACGTGCAAAAGAGAGTCTTGTTTTAGAAAGGGAGGCAGGCATATGGCTGGAAGAAAACAGGCTTATGTTAGATGCACCACAGGCAAATTTAAACTCTTGCCTGCTTTAGAAAAAAAAAAAAGACTTTAACATCTTCATATGAGCATCACTTAACTTCTTGACTGAATTGATTATAAGAAAATCATAAGAAATTATAAGAAAATAATGGCAGAAGCTTGTCTTGGCCAACCAAACTGAAAACTTTGGTCTATCAAATCATATACTCCTATCAATCCATCTCAGATATACAAGTATGAGTCATCACAAAGCATGGTTTGTCAGTCTTAACAATACCAGTGATAGTTGGGTCTCCCCTATTCTCCCACTTATGTTTGTTTCAGCCTCTTTCCATCACCTACAGTTTCATTTCTGATAAGGCACTAAAGATTTTAGCTTATTCTTGAACCTCAACAATGTAACCTTATAAATTGTTGGAAGTTCTCCCTACAAAGATTTTCTGAAAAGATGCTCTGGTGTTGAATTTTACTCTCGAATTTAATATACAAGTCATAATTACAAAGAATCTACAAGTCATAATTACAAAGAATCCTTAGGTTATGTTAAAGTCGAAATTAATTCGGGCTGCTTTCAAAATATATCTGAATTCAGAAGCCTGAAGTAATATAAAATGGTCAAGGGAAAGCAGCTTGAGAAATATATGATTTAGGGAATTGTAAGCTGTTTCTATTTGTCTTGTATTCTGTTTACATCTGACAAATGTCAGCTTAGTTTTATAAGTCTTTGTATTGGTTCTCTATCATAAATAACAGAAATGGTCACATTAACAGAGACCTTGCTGGAATAACAAAAGACTTGCTAAGACTTCTAACTATCCCGTATTCTACTTTTATTTTTCCTCTGTGCTGGGGAAGTTGACTCTGTAATAGCACACTTAGCAATGTAAAAGCCACTAAGAGGAAATTTTTAAAAAGAAATTTGGGAAATTTTATTACCTTCCTGGAGCCAGTGAACCCGTGGAAAACACCAGTGTGACATCAAACTTATTGTTTTAAACAAAAGTTCAAGGAGTATAGAGATGAGATGAAAATATATTACTAAAAATACTTAGATTTCTGGAAAATCAACAACATCATAAAAACCATAATTACTCACCAGCTTGGTCCCAGAACAGCTTTGTCATGAATTGTTAGGCCTTCTATTGGATCTATCTGAGATGAAAAGTTATGTGCAAATTTTACCAAAAGACTCATCATCTCAATATTTCTGAGCTCAGAAAATGCCTTAATATATATCTAAGCTATGAGGTCGATCCAACTCCCAAAATATTTTAATAGATAAAAAGCTAACACCTTACATGGTGATGGGGAAATGAGTATTAAGCATGGCACAGAATAAATAAGCAACAAAATACAGCAAAATAAATAGGAATTTGCTCCTAAAACTGAAATGTGCCTAAGACTTAGTTAATCATACAGAGCTTTCTGCACCTTCAGATTTCACACCAACACCTCAAATCCATAAATCATTGTTTTAAAGTGGTTTTTTATCAGTTGAGTAAAACACACCAACTACCAAGTGTTTCTATTTCATGTTACTTTTCTCATTTCACAATCTGGTAAGAATTTGAATGTCTTTGAGTTCCCAAGTTGGAAGCCAAACAGGAGAGGTTTATCTTACCCTTCTTGTAATAAGAGACCCCAAGAAAGTCTGGCTGCAATGTCTGAGGTTCCATGAGTTCTTTTAAGATGAGGACTGGGACTGTGCTTTATATTGGTCTTTATATTCCCCCGCAGGGCTGGACATCTAAGAGTCTTAACTGAACTGAACTGAAAAATTTGGAACACTATAGCCTCAGTAGACAGGCACTTGGAAAAACAAGAATTATAGTAGATTCAAAGATAGATGAGTATACTTTACATAAAGAGTCTGAAAGAGTTGATTCAAGTTAAAGACTACAGAAAAAAACCCATGGTATTTTCTACTAGAAGTTTATGTGGGTAATCACACAAAAAATGAGATGAAAGTCTAGATGTATATAGAAATACTAAGTAATTGAATGTTATGCAAAACTGGACTTTCCTGGTGGGGCAGTGGTTAAGAATCCGCCTGCCAATGCAGGGGACACAGTTTCGAGCCCTGGTTCAGGAAGATCCCACATGCCGCGGAGCAACTAAGCACGTGCGGTACAACTACTGAGCCTGCGCTCTAGAGCTTGCAAGCCTCAACTACTGAGCCTGTGTGCCACAACTACTGGAGCCCACGCACCTAGAGCCCGTGCTCCACAAGAGAAGCCACCACAAGAAGCCCGCGCACCACAACGAAGAGCAGCCCCCGCTCACTGCAACTAGAAAGCCCGCGTGCAGCAACGAAGACCCGACGCTGCCAAAAATAAATAAATTTTTTTAAAAAAGTTATGCAAAATTATACATTTAATCAGAGTAAAACAGCTCAGCCAAAACTGGAATATACCATAATTTGCTAGTAAAAATGCAATGCTACGAGTGCTTAGTAATTAAATAAATATTACAGGAATACAAATTCCGAATGAATGTTACATGACTATAATCAATATTAAATCTTGACTTACCTCCATAATTTAGGAGTCATGAAAAGATAGTCGAAGTAATCAGACCAGGCACATGAGTCAGTTGCAACTAGGATGGAAATACAGAAACAAATGTTCCCAGTTCTGGATAACCTGCCTTGAAGACATAGGTTCACTGAATTCGGATTAATCAAATAGTTCAAGGATTTAGGTAAAATGGTATAAAAGACTCTGGTATATTCAGAAGACATGTTACTGAGTTTTTTAAAGGCATTTTGGAGGCATAGATTAACATTTTAGGTTTCCTTACATATCATTAAAGTAGAACATATTAGAAATTTAAAACGTAGAGTAATGTGGTACTTCTGTCCCATGATGGGCATGTAATTACTAGGTAAACAGATCAAGATACTTTGACTTTCTAAATAGGAATCCTATAAAACAAGGTTTAGCTCCTAGAAAATCAAAATACTTGCTTTCAATTAATTAAAAAAAATTTTTTTTTGTTTTGATTTGGTCACTTTTTAAACTTCTGGCTACAATTTAAGCAGTACTGAATTCCTATTTGATTTTTTTTGGCTAACACTTTTCTTCAGAAGCAAACCCAATTTAGGGTGAAAAGGAGAAAATATTTTAGACCTCTTAGACAGAAGCTTCATTTCCTCTTAACTGTGTTTCTCCATCAAAAACAAGTATTCAAATAAGGAATCTCAATTATCTAAACCTATTTTTGGCCATCTTCCGGAATTTCTTGTTATATCTCTTTTGAAATGCCACAGTTGCACTCTTGGAAAACTTGTCTTCCTGGTTTTCAAATTTCTGTTTATTATTATAACTCTTCAGCCAGAATGCCAGGTCTTTGTGCTGTACTGTGTCTTGAAACTGGAGACCAGCACATTTCCCACAGTTCAATTACTTGCTTTTCCATTTGAGAAATTAAAGCCATGTCAATTTTACAGTTTTAACTGACTGAATTATTTGGACTTTAAGTTCTCAATTTCATTCCCTCAATGTAATACTGGGAAAGATATTTGTTTAATGAATAGAAGCAAAGGTAAGGTTCAAGAATAATTAGGGGCTTCCCTGGTGGCACGGTGGTTAAAAATCTGCCTGCTAATGCAGGGGACATGGGTTCAAGCCCTGGTCTGGGAAGATCCCACATGCTGTGGAGCAACTAAGCCCGTGCGCCATAGCTACTGAGCCTGTGCTCTAGAGACCACAAGCCACAACTACTGAGCCCATGCGCCACATCTACCGCAGCCCGTGTGCCCTAGAGCCCGTACTCCACAATAAGCGAAGCTACTGCACTGAGAAGCCCATGCACCTGCAACGGAGAGTAGCCCCCGCTCACCACAACTAGAGAAAGCCAGCACACAGCAATTAAGACCCAACGCAGCCAAAAATAAATAAAATAAATAAATTTATAAAAAAAAAGAATAATTAACACATTTTAGTCACTGACCTTCATAACTGATACCAGTGTAGGGTTTTCCTATAGGCACAAGCTTGAGATATGACACTCTAAGAAAAAAAGGAGAGTTTTAATTCCATTTTGGAAATGTTTATTTAAGACTACATACCTAATCAAATAATTTTTTAATGTAAATGTATGTGTTTATGTACTTCTTTTTAAAAGAAAGGGATATACTGTCTTTAATAAATAACTTCAGTTAGCTTGTCTACCCTTATCAGTTTTGAGTGGATAACTGATGAATTTACCTCTCCAGCCAGACTTTTACATAGGATTCCAGTTCTGTATATTCAGCGACTTTTAATCCAAGCATTTCAAAAGGAATGCCTGGATATCATCTTAAATTCAATATTACAAAAATGGGACTCAAAATCTTTCCTTCTCAAACTATCTTCTCTTAACTCTCTCCTTTCAGTGATACTATCATTGTCTTCCAGTAAAGAAAATGTGTAATTTTTGACACCCCCCCTTTTATCCAACTCATCATGATGTTCTACAATTTTTCTTTTGAAATATCTTAAATTTATCCTCTTATCTCCATTCTTATTGCTACCATTCTGTTCAAGTTTTCTTCACTCCTAGATCACCACAGTAGTCACATGCCCAGTTTCTTTGCCAACAGACTTTCTTAGAATCCTTCTATATATAGTATAGCCACATTTAATTTCCAAAAATTCCATTATTTTGTAAGTTCTCATTATTTTGTTTCAAGAGGCCATAATTACCTCCCTATTCCTTGCTATATCAAGACTAAAAGTCCTCTAATTGGTTATCTAGGCAAAGGCCCAATAACTTAGTTCTAACCTGGTTATCTAAATTCATGTAACCTTTGTCTCAGGTCTTAAGGCAAAGGTCCCAAGTTACTTTTGGGGGAATACTGCATTCTATTTTGGCTGCATTCTATTTCTCACCCACAAACCAGAAAAGTCCACTACTTGACAATTCAGTGCATCTTATTTACAAGCATACAGGCCACAAATTACAAAATGAAGACATTTTTTTATTGAGTCAGCAGAGACAACTGTCTAATCCCCCTGCAATTCCCTAAAGTTACTTACAGTTTTGAACTGAGGAGACCATCTCATGTGGCATTTATCGCCCTTTACTAGAGTGAGCTGTTGTCTGGCACTTTGCTCTGTACGGACAATGAGTTTTCTGCTTCCAGTCTCAGTCCTTTCTCCACATGGTCTAGGTACCCATGATATAGTCAGTTCTCACATTTTTTTTTTTTTTTTTTTTTGGTGGGGGCAGTGGTGATGTCAAAATAAGTGCCTAGAAAACAGGTCATAAGGCAAATAAGTGTAGAGGGGAAACTGCTTCACCGTGGGAACCATTATTTAATTGCTGGTTGAATTCCTGACTTCTAGCTAAATGTTAAGTATAACAAATATGTCAACCTCCCTCAAAGCCAAACCCAACCCAACAGCAACATTAGACTTTTCAAAAAAAAGTAATTTATATTTATATAGGTTCTGGAAATCAGACATAAATGTCCTATAGATTTTATATAAAAGCTCTTAAGGATACATAAAAATAAATCCTTATCACATTATAAATATGACTTAAATGTCCTAGCAGAAAACAAATGCTACATATTTGATCCACAATTTTCTCTGCCTTCTGAGATTTCTGAAAGCTTTTTCGTGTGACTTGGGTACTGTCTTACAAAATTGTCCAAGAAAGTTTATAAGAAAACCCATTTCACTCAATAAGGTAGCTCTAGTAAGCGGAGGGATTCAGAAGCATACAATTAACTTTAGAGAGTCACTTTAAAGAACTGCAGCAGATGTTCAATACATTTATTTTTGTGATTATGGTAATGATGCTTCTTGAAAAAAATTTTTTTGAAAAGTATTTTTTAATGTAAGGACTTTTCATTCTACTACCATCTCCCATCTCCTCAGAGAGACAACAAATAAAAGCCAATAGGGAACAGTTAAATTATACTTTGTTGGAAAGTTTTAGATGATCAATCAGATCATTTATAACCCTCAAAATTTCATAGGCTTTCCAGCTATTCATACCCCCACCCACAGGTTTCTGGCTTTGATTTTTTAAAAAAAACTTTAAGGTAGCTAAGACTTGAATGTTAATAGGTAGCATAGAATGAGAGGAGCCCTGACCCCTGGTAAGTGAAACAGTAAAAGGTGGAGAACTTCTAAATTACCAGGCAAGAGCTTGGGCATTTCTATATTTATCTAGCTGGTATTCAGCCTTTCCAAAACATTAATTTATCACCAAATCACTACTGATTTTCAGCAACCAACTGCCATTTATCAAGCACCCACTATGTTAGACTTGCAGAGTATACAATACAAAATAAAATAGCCTCTGCCCATAAAGCAGGATGTATTAATTGTTCTAGGTCAGGTATAGGAGCACAAAAGAGAGAAATGGTATTTCTGTGTGAGGAAGGAAAGTGAACTGGGAAAATTTCTTGCAGGGGCTAGATAGCCTAAGAATATTTAGACAGCTGAAGATGAGGGAAAGGACATAACTTGAGCTAAGGTTTGTATGCAAATTAGAGGTTTGGAAAAGGAGTACAGTGTTTTTATTTGGCTTAACAACAGTACTGTGGTACTTGTGATCATTCCCATAGTGATAAGGTCAATCTCACCTGGGCAAAAAATATCCCTGATAGTAGACTTTTGGCTATGCAACCCCTGCCTCTCAAGATTTCTCACTTGATTTGCTCAGTTAAAGGCTATAGACCCCCAATATTTCAGGTAAACTCGTCTAATTTAAGCCTAGATTCCTTCCAACATTTCTTACAAATCGTGATTTTTTTCTTCAAATATCACACCTTGATTTTCGAAGGGCTGCAGGCAATCTGAATATACTCTCATTTTCTTCAATTAGAAATTAGGGCATTTTATGCAAAGGAAGGAAAACAATCTCAAGCATGGTTACACTCACCTCCCTACCTACTCCCCAATACCAATCTGTTTTCAACCCAGTAATTCTACTTTACTCCTTCCTACTTGATCATCCTTTGGTTCATGTTTTCTGCACTTGTAAGTCTCCAATTCCTTCATTTCACTGAATCAGTCCTATCTATTCTTTAAGCCCAGCTCATTTTCAACCTCCTCTAAGAAGTCTTCTCTGTTGTCCAAATCCACATTTTCTTTGAGCTTCTATTGCTACTTCAGATCAGCAAGACAGATTACACTCCACTCTTCTCTAGTTGTTTCCTGTAAGTTAGTATAATATTACCATTTAGGCCAGAAGTTCTTTGCCAACAGTGACCATCTTTTTTAGACTATAGTGAAGTACTGGGCATAGAATATGTCTTTAATAATAAAAGATTATCTCACTTGAAAAATGCCAACAGAAAACTTTCAAGGCATTTTAAGTATTATTATTATAACTATTCTTGATGAGATGAAATTATAATCACTCTCATTTACAGAATATGACACCTCAAATTATCACCTCAGATTTTTCACACTATTCAAAAATAGATTTGCATATGATAAAACTGTCCTACTCTACTTAGGTAGAGTATATAACACACATTTATGTACATAACCATGATCAAAACCAGTAGCCATTCTTGGGATTCCCTGATGGTCCAGTGGTTGTGACTCTGTGTTTCCATGGCAGGTGGCACGGGTTTGATCCTTGGTCGGGGAAATAAGATCCCCCATGCCACAGAGCCAAAAACGAAACAAAACAAAACAAAACACCAGTGGCCATTCTTGATAATTTAGTCCCTTCTGATACAATTTCTGGCAGTAAGAGAAACTTACAAGTACATGGCCTTGCTTACAACCAACAGATTATAACTGGAAGGTTTGTAATTTGAATTCTTTAGAGTGTACACCTTTTGAGTGTGTTGTCAAATTAAGAATACAACATAATTTTGTTCAGTTTGAAATAAAGTGAAATTTTGCTTAAAGGAAACTGGAATTCTTCAAATTGAATCCTTAGTTAACCTGAATTTGTCTCTTGCACTCTACTTCAAGAAAGAAGAAGTTAACTTTAAGAAAAATTATAATCAAACACCCTCTGGATGTTATGGCTTAAAACACATTAAACACTACTCTCGAAACTTCTATACTTATTATTACATAATACTTTATATGACTTGATCCTTACATAAAATTTAACAATATTCAGCATACTGTTTGATATACTGAAATATTGTAATTTTTATTAATGTTTTACAAAATATTCAAACAAGGTTTAAGATCATTGTAAATGTCAGTTAACTAAATCATCTGGTACTGCAGTGTCCCATTAATTCAATTAAATGCTTTCTTTATCTGATAAACATTAAAAGATTTCTTATTTTTCATTTACAGTGAGTGCCTCTCCTTCTTCAAGTTTCTATGGGGGTTGTTTTCCTTTTGTTGGCCATGTCTCATACAGTCAAGGTGACAATCTGACAAAAGGGTAGGAAAAACAAATCTAATTTTTTTTTCTAGAATGGAAAACTTAAATATATAATATCCAAAATTCTAAGGTGGTAACTAAGGTTTCCACATAAATCTACAAGATTATTTAACTTTTTTTCCTTTGCTTTAATGAGTAATATGTCAGCATACAGAATTATTCATAAAATAAATACATTGGAGGCTGACTCTGTTCTAGGATTATAAAACTTTGGGACAAAACAGATCCAAGTTCAACCTCTTACTTAAAATTTACAGCTGAGGCTTGGAGAGAGCAATTTGTTTAAGGTCACAAAAATTTAAGCCAAGCCAATTTTTAAGTATTTGAATAGGACCACATTTAACTTCTCTAGGATAGGAACAGTTTAAGCTTCTGTTTACATTGTCATTCCCCTGGCAAAGTAACCAAGCTACCTGAACACTTCTTTAGGATAATATTCACAAATTTTATTATACTGAATTATAACTTTTTATTCTGCTTCATTTCATGGTCTTCTAAACCAGGGGGAAAGCTTAAGCTTTCCTACATGCTCAATTGTCATCTTAATAAAATGCATTTTGATGACATTGAAGATACTAGTATCAGAGGCAAATGCCTCTGAACAAAGTGACTTGTTGAATGAATAGCTGTATACACATTACTGAATGAGATTCAAGTGATGGAAGTTTCATTGTCTGAGACTTTAAAAATGAGGACAAAATGATAGAAAATAACTTACAGATTCTCATGTCTAGAATCATCAAATTAATCTAATGGAAATTTTCACTTCTAATTTATATTACTTGATTTTCTACAGTGTTCTTAATTCTTGTATGAATTCTTGAAGGAATCCTAATCTTAAATTATTTCTTTAGAAATGCCTATTTTATTGCAATTTCTTTTCCCTAGGAGCCAGTAACAGAACCAAAAACATAGTCTAAAAAGGATTATTTAATCTAAAAAAATCATTTTGTTTCTATGAGAAGCTTCATCTTTTCAACTGTGGGAAATTAAATACAAAAACACTGAGCATTAAAAGTAAACACTTTGAAAACACAGAGAAGGTTGAAAAGTTATAAGACTATTTGTCGATAACAGAATTCTAAAAATTCTGACTTACCACCATGTTAAATAAATTTATTAATTCATTCAATATTAATTTAAATGTTTATTGGATATCTACTCTGTGTCAGTTTAATTTTAATGTTGTTCTTATATGTGTAAGGAAATTATGTTACTTGAAATACATCAGGTATCACAAATTATAAAATTACACATTCTACACATGAATAAATTAAAATTATGAAAATTTAAATAGCACAATTTCATATAAAAAGATTATCATACTAAGACAGGAAATGAAACAAGATGAAAAGTAAACTTAGCCAAAAAAAGGAATTTCCAACAATTTTAGTCTTCTCCGTGGCAAGCAATTAGGCAGGCCTGGATTGAAGATGAGGTTATAAGATGATTTCATCATTCTCATGCTTCCTTTTGTAGGTCTCTGGATAAATTCTATTGAGCAATTATCTATTTAAAGCTAACTAATTGTTGACACTGTGCCATGTGTTGTATTTAGAATCTTGATGCCAAAATCCTATACTAATGCAACAGTATCTTAGGCTTTTTCCTTATCTAAAAATGAGGGTAATGAGTATTACTGGCAGTGAGCAATTAATTTTAGAAAACATCTTAAAGATAAAAACAATATTAGAGTAGCAGACATATCAGGTATATTATCAATGCATACATTTATTAATTATAAAACACCCAAATATTTTGTTGACAGGTAGGCCAAACCTAGTTTGGAAGGCATTAACTATGAAGAGCAACAGAGGCCACCATGTGAAATCGACCTGAGAGCAAAAGAGTATTAAGGCTAGAGCTTCAGTTAATTTGGGAATATACTTGGGTCCTCCAAACAAAAGTAGAGCCCGGAAGCCAGATGATTTCCCAATGTAGGACAAAGCATCTGAATGACATGGATTTAGGCAGGTAGGATTTAGAGGCTGGGTACTGTGGGTTGAGGAAGCTGGTAAAGTTCAGAGTCTGGGAGATAGCAAGAAAAGAACACAAATACAGTGCTAGGAAAAAAGGTCACACCGTATGACCTCAGTGCGAAAGATTAAAGTGAAAACTATTTCTTGATGAGGTAGAAACAGAGGCAGTCACAAATAGTTGTTCTGGTTGTATTCTTACATACAAGCTGGTATGAATTCATTGGCCTAAGCAAGGCTGACTTGGATTTTAAAAGCTGTCTTAAGCAATCAACTGTAGGGTCAGTCAGATGAATGATGAAGTGGGAAAAACAGCAATTAAATAATTTTAACCCTTTTAAAAGCACTTAATATTTTTTGAAAACCCTGAATCTTGAGATGGTAGCAAAGCTAACTGGAATTCCTGACCTCCATTGTGTTCTTGTGGCACTTCAGGAAGAACATCTGGGAAACAATTTCAATCTGCTAGAGACAGTTTTCCTTAGACTTACATAAGGTATATTGTCAGTTTCTTTTGTCTGTTACCTAGGAGATAAAACATGCTCTGTGAAATTTTTTATTCCTTAACTAATGCATCATCTCAGTAAGAGATAAAGAACCTTCACAAAGACTTATTTCACATATAAAACTTGCTACTACCTGGCAAGAACTATTTCATGTTTCTCATTTCTCTTTCCTTGTGATCCTTCAATGAAACTGATATTTGTGATCTGGAAATTTCACCTAATTGATCCTAGGAGGATTCCATTGAAAAGACCTATCTTCTGGCTATCTAACAAGTGAGTTGTTTTGAGTAGCCATACTAATATTGGTATCAATGTATTCCATGATAAGGAAGGGATGTAACATAATACTGAGTGCTATGTGCGATCATGGGCTCTATTTACTATATCAGTCACCAAATGAGCTAAGATAGTCTGGGCTCAAGCCTATTAAGCTTACAGGTTAATCAGAGAGAAATAAGAAAAATAATCACAATATGATGTAACATAAGCAATAATGAAACTACTATAGGGATGATAGAACAGAAAAGGGAGCTATTAATTTTCTGTGTGTGTATGTGAAGGGGGTGGGAGGAGGTTGCCCTTCTGAGGCAATACCCGAGAGTATTTCTGAAGGCTCAGTAAGAACTTGCTACACTGCCTGCAATTGCTCTCTAAGACAGAATGAAGTTAATGATTTTTAAGCCTGCCAGAAGTCCAATTCTTTAAATTAACATAAAATACAAAGAAAATGGTATGTCTTATAGCTTAGGAATAGGTAACCTGCTAAATAAGTTTACAATTTAAATGTATAATTTGTCTGCAGCCTTTTAGTTACAAAAGGTTTATTTTCTCTTAGATTTTGATTAGCTTCCAAAGAGACATGTGAAGTGAGAGAACAATGCTGTTTGATGCTTTGACACCTTAAAAACAGTACAACCAAGTATGACCTATAGATTGTGTAGACTTACTCTGGACAATTAGGTGGGGCAGTTTTCTCAGGGGAGGACAATGCTACTAAGGGCTGACTGAATTCATATAGCTGCATGTATGTTCATGGACTACACATACATACAGAAGGACATGGACACATAAACACCCACATCCAGTGTTACCAAAACACACTTCTCAGAGCATGCCTCCTTGCAGTGGGATGGTAGCACCATCATGGAATATTTGAGAAGGTAATTTGTGCTTAGTATAGTACTTCCACATACAAACCTATTTTAAAGTCTTAACATTCTTTGGAAGGTATCACTATCATTTTGAGCATTTTAGGGCTTAATATTTAGTTTTCTCTCCCCTACCTTTTGTTAACTATAGGACAGAGGTTGTAGATATAATTATTAAGAGCATGAGCTCTGCAATGAAACTACCTGAGCTTGAATCCTGACTCCCCCACTTACTAGTTATGTGACATCAGGCATGCTATTTCCCTGTGATTGTTTCCTTACCTTATAACATGGGAATAATGACGTATCTCCCCCATAAGGTGGTTATGAGAATTGAAAGGATTTTTAAATGTAAAAGTTTCTGGCAAAGGACAATGTGTCAGCAGTTATTTCTGTCACTAATAGCACCTAAAGCTTGAGTGGTTTCCATATGTACTTAAAAAAAAATTCATCCACAACCCAAGGGGTGGTATTTAAATGTTTTGATTTGACTGATTTGGGTCACTTTCACTAAAATAAGCACTCAAAATAAATAATAAATATTTACAGGCCTATTTCCCAGAGGGGCAAATAAACATTAACAAATGTGCCAGGGCTGATGTTCCTTACTGTATTAATAATTCTCTCCTATCAAGAATCTCTATATAAATTTGAAAGAGAACCAGAGTAGTCTGAAAAGTACTTGAACTGTAAAAACTAAGAAGCCTGCATTAAAAGACGTCATAAAAGCTATCTTCTCAGCCAAGGCGTAACACTTCTTAATCAAGTCTCAACTATGATTTAGGCTCAAAAGACTGGCAAAGAATATACAGATTATTTCCTGTATATGTGATGACAGAATCAACTAGACCCAGTGCCAATTTCAGAGTGAGATTGATCTTCCTAGGAACACTCCACTTAATAAATAACTGAGCATCTACTATGTGTCTAGTAAGGTAAGAAAAGCTCCAATTGAAGCTGAATCCCCCCCTATATTTAACTACAGAAAGAGAATTCCAAAAGTGGCAATTCTAAGCCCAAGCTATGGCACAGCAGTCTTCTGAAATATCCAAGCACCCTGGAATATAAGTATCAGAGAATGTCCCACTGACACTATGATTCAACTCTCTTCAAATCAAAACGGTATGATTAAGAATTTCTCTGGAATTGGTTCCTTCCTGTTAGTTTATCCAAATTCTTCAACTTTATTCTCCTCTGAAGTCTTAAGAGGAAAATGAAAACTTAATGATCCAGTTCTATACTGGACTTACCCAACAGCCTTGATAAAGTAATCTTTCTTGAAACCAAATGCCAACTTTTAAGTTTTAGTATTCAAAAACTATGTTCCAATTTCAGTAACTTATTAACATTTATTTTCATTATTTGTTTTCAGACAAGTGACACATACTTCTTGAAACCATGATCTTGAACTTCTTAAGGGAGTACCTTCCTTAGATACTGTCAGTTCTGTTAAAATAATAGTTTTCAGTAAAAGCTGTGCTAAAACAAAAAATCTAGAAATATCCCTGTAGTTTCCTTTAGTCAAAACTTGTTAGCACAAGTGCGCTTATTTTAAAGGCAAGAATTTGTTCAAGCTGATGTATTGATTTTCATCATCTCAAATGATGTCTTTAAATCTTATTCCCTCCTCCGCCCCCATGTCATCGCTCTGTCGTCCTTGGTAAAGCAGTCCATTTCCATAATGCACACACACATCCATAGTCAGTAGAAATCCCTTGCTTAAGTTTATATTTGCATCCCTGAAACTCAATCTCCCCAGTTTTGCCCTTCTATATTTTGCAATACAGAATAAAAGTCTCAATATTGTTCTTTTTCAAGCAAGCTTCTTAATACCTCCACCCACCCCTGAGGACATTTGACATCTCATATTTTTTCAGTTCTCTGAATGCCCTCTGAAACTGGTTCACATCCATAGTCTGCATGTGTCCTGACATGAACCATACAAACCAAGACTTTCAATCAACAATGATTTGGGAGAACACGTGTTTATTAGCATATAGCAATAGTTTATCCTAAATAAATGAAGAATTTTCATGCTAGTTTTGAAATTTGTTGAATCTTTACCTAAATTCCAAACTAAATTATCCAATTTGACTACCCAAAAAACCATCCACAATTCTTTTTAAAAAAAGGAATTTAATGAATATAGAAATATTGTAAAATCACAAATTTTTTCCTGAAGAATATAACTATAAGGAACTTTTTAGAAAGAGTAAGTAATCAATTTTTAAAGATCCAAATTCCTTGGGTTTTAGGGGTAAATACATCTAAAGAGTTATATTCAAAAAACTGGTCTGATAGCTTAACTATTATGGACCTGAGGCTTTACTTTTGGGTGCTTTCCCTATTTTTTCAAAGGATGCAATGCCCACTAAAATGGTGACAAAAGTGGCATAACAGAGGGTCTAACTTGACATCTGTACCATAGGTGAGTTCTGGTGACAAACACCCCTCTGAGTCAGATTTTTAGACTCCCAAATGTTTATTTGATTAGCCAAGTTGTCAGATTCTAAACCTGCCTGTCTAAAACTACTGTTAAAGAGGTTTAGTTAAATTATAAAATATTGAAATATGAGAAATTGGTTGAGACATACTATTTTTACATTCTAAATGGGTCACTGTAACAGACAGGTCATACACTATGAATTTATATATGTGTCGTGTTTACATTTTGATAACCATAGCCATGTGTTTGAACTGAAATGTCTGTAATTAGTAAATGTTTTTTGAATATCAAATGTGAATTCCACAATTTTAGAACACCAGCTCAGCTTTTTGATAAATTTGATGTGATTATTGGGGTACAAAAGCAGCATTTCTCTAATGGTCCTAGATTTCCTTCAGCAAATCTTGAGCAATACATTTTCAGTAATTATTTTTCTTTCTCTCCCAATGAAAACCCTTCAGTGACATCCCTTGCCTCAGAAAGGCTCTCAAACTATGCAAAGGTACGCTTGGGGATGACATGCAGGTGTGAAAGAGGAAGCCAGAGGGTAAACAAGATGCATCTTCTCATGTACTCAAATTTACTAAAATATTTTGAGAAAAAAGAAATTTTAAAATGTATGCATTTTTACAGTAAAACATTATGGAACAAATGATAAAATTAGTGGTATTTTTTGGGTATACAGTTGACCCCTGAACAAGGGAGTTAGGGGAACTGACCCACCTTGCAGCTGAAAATCCACGTGTAACTTTAGAGTTTGCCTCTGTACCCGCGGTTCCTCATCCTCAGATGGTGTAGTATTGTAGTACGTATTTATTGAAAAAAATTAAGTGGACTCTCACAGGTCAAACCCATGTTGTTTGGGGATCAACTGTATTGTAGATAAATGTAAAGAAAAACCTTTTGAGCCAGGAGCATATCTCATATCTCTTTTCCAGAGGGTGATGTTCTTTCCAGTTTCTGGCATAGTCATGAATTAAGAAATAAATTTGTTAATCCAACTACACAACTAGAAGGAAACAATATACTGCTAATAATAGTTGCCATTGGATGGTAAAAATGTAATTTTTAAATAGAATTTTTTGCCTTTTTCGAGGTTTCTATGCCTATACATTATTTTTATGCTGGGAAAAATTAAAACAAACTTCATTTTAAACAAAAATTCTTTTAAGATCTGAAAGTCAGTTTCACTGTGCTATTAAATATCTATAACTATAAAATAAACCAGATTTGTTTTTCTTTATAGCTTATTAATATAGTTTCAAAATTAAAATAGATACCTACTCCTTTTCTTATACTTACCTTTTGAGGTTTTGGGGGCTGGAAGACCGGGGAAAAGACAGCAAAACCTCTCAACAGAGAATTCAAGAAGTGATTCTTGAATTCCTTTTCACCATTCCTTTGAGAACACAGAGTAGATTGCTCCCCTGAAGCTGATTTTAAAGTTATCTGATTTTTGAAATTACCTGTTCAGTCCTTCCCATGATAGTTAATTCTTCATTATCACTTCTAAATTTCCTGAACCCATAGGAACTTAGGGTTTCCATTTACAGATTTCTAAAGGAGGTGATTAAGTGGTGGTAAGGCTGCTGCAAGTAACTTTTTATTTTTCAAGGAGCTCTCTCTCCTTTTCAAAAAACAACCTCCCTCCCCCACTCACAAAAATCATACATGCTTATTTACCATAAGAATAAGTAAGATTTATCTCACATCCATAGTGAACCAGTAATAACATTTTAGCATATGTATTCTTTTAATGAGTCTGTTCACGCTATTTGGTAACCTTTTTTCACTTAATCATGAAGTTTCTAGCTCATTAAAATACTGATTACATTATTTTAAACAGCTGCATCGTATTCCACTCAGCATGTTATTTAATCAGTTTTTTATTATTGGACAGTTTAAAAACTTTCAATCTTTTGATATTATAAACACTATAATAAACACATGGATTACTTTTTAAATGAGAATATTAATAGCTTTTACAGTATTAGAAAATTGAAATAGAGAATCCAGTATTCTTTAAAAAAAATTTTTTTTTTCTCAATCATTCAGCTCTTTATTAAATGCCTTTTTATGTGCTATGATGCTCTAGGTCACTCAACTTTGGCCAGATACAGATCAACTATAAAGCTTTAAAATCATGATGCCTGGGTCCTACTCACAAAGAATTTTTTTAATTTGTTAATTCTTTTAACGTGCTAAAATCCTAGAAATATATTATGACTGGTCCACACTCTACTGTATGTGATATATATTTTAATATAACTGAGGAAAAAATCAACTATATCACTTGTCAGCATAAAATTAATATTTGAACTTTGGGACCTAATATTTAGGCTGGTGTTTTGAAGTTCTGGATATCTTAGTCCACTTGCTTTTTGTTCTTAAATTTAAATTTTTTCTTCACATTGCCAATACATTTATAAAAGGTTAATATGCATGAATAAATGAGATACAATTAATGATTAATGATAATGAATGTACTTCTCTGTTAAGTGAGAGAAAAAGGTTAAGAGCTACAGGTATAAACCATTCATAACATGGGAAGGAGGGATAATGCCAGACTGTTAAAGTCAGGAAACACTCAGCACACACAAGAGGTTTGACCTGCTTTTTAAAAATGTACAGGAATTAGTCGGGGGAGAACTGGGGTGGTGAAATGGCATAAATAAGGGCACAGAGATAGAAAAACAGACGGAGCAGGACTAGTTTGCTTGAAGAAAAATGGACAAACTTAAGGCTGGGGCAAGATCATGAGGTCTAAGTTAAGAAGTCTGAATTTTATTTAATTAGCAAAAGCATGATGAAACAATTACAGGCAAAGAACTCTTCAGCTAAAATGCTAATAGGAATAAGTGAGAAAAATGGCAGCAATTCCTAGAATGGAGGAGTTGAAGACAACTGTGATTTGTTTGAGTAAATGACAAATGCGAACAAGTTCAGAGTGTCTCTTGGAGCTATTAGCTTTGACTACCTAAACTGAGCAAGTAAAAAACAATTTCAGACCAATCAAGTCACAATTCACAAAAACCTGATCATCACACATACACCTATTAACCATTTAAACATTTTGTTTATGTTCTAAATGGTCTCAGATGGAGGTTCTAACCTTGAGTGAGATCCAAAAAAATATTCTATCTACAAAGGTCACATAGGCTGATGCACATACAACTGTCAAGTTTCTCTTAAAGTAAGGAAAATTAAATCTGTACATTAAGCTAAGAACTTAAACAGCCCTAAGATCTGGCTCCTATAAACTTTTTGGGCTATGATTCTCCTTCTTGTATATTTGATCATAGCCATCGAGACCTTTTTGCTGTTCTTTTTGGTACACACCAAAAATATTTTAGCCTCAAGGTCTCTGTAGTTGTTATTTCACCTGCTTGAAAGGCTCTTCTCCCAGAAACCTAATGGTTTGCTCCGTTTTTTATATCTTTGTTCAAATGTCATTTTTGTGAGGCATTTTTGGACCACACTATTTAAAAACACATCTGCCTGCCTTCCAAACACGTTTAACCCATCCCTCCCACTTCCCTTGCTTTTTTTCTTCATAGAACTTATCACCATCTGACATACCACATATTAGTACTTATCAGTTTGTCTATTCTATTACCCATGCCTCACTCCCAAAATTGTAAGCTCATGAGGGCTGGAATTTACCTGTTTTGTTCAGTGCTGATCCTCAGTGCCAATATAGTAGAATAAATAAATTTGTAGTCCTCTCTATATAAATGCTTCAAATCTATTTTTAATGCTCCTTGTTAAACATAAGCCAGAAAAGACATTTATGGAAAAACAAATTAACATAAAAATCTGCATAGACTATGTTAAAATGTACAAATTCTCTTAAGAAATGACGTACTTGAACTTTCTTTACTTCTAACTATGGGACAACATTCTACTTTGTTGCTTCATGCTAAAGTGGTATTTTTAACTGATCACATGAAAACTTAAAAAATTTATCCTATAGTTTAGTATCATATGCATTAAAGTCCAAACAGAAAAAAACTTTTAGTGGTTCTGTTAGAATTTATGTCCCTGAAAAATGTTACTTTCATAAATACAAGCATTCCCAAAGATTTTAAAATAATGAGATGTGGAAATAAGCAAACTCTGGAGTGATTTTAAAGTTTCTACTACTTCCTAAAGATATTAATCCATGCTAAGTGCTTAAATTATAAAATGAAGATATACAGAATAACTTTAATAACAAGTTAATCAAATTGACATTTAGTGTAAAGGTGGCTTAAAAATTTTTCTCAGCATAATTTCTCAAACAAAATCTAACCCTATAGCATAAGATAAATAGAAACAATAACAAGATTCTCTAGGCAGTTTACATTTTTTCAAAACACAAAAGTTCAATCACAAGAATATGATAAGTATCAGATTATTCAAAGTTCCACAGAATTAAGGGAGACCTGTACTCATACATATGCTAATCTAAATGTATTGTTCATGAAGTTTTTGCATGAATCCCATGGATTAAAAATCAAGAAATAGACCCAAAGAGAAATGATAAATGTTGAATTTAATTTCAGTATAATAAAAACAAAAACCCAGCAACTAACTTGTTACCTTGCACAGTAATTTTAACATAGTTTAAACTTATTTATTTTGCCAACATTTTCTTCATTGCAAATAGCCTAAAAAAAAAAAATCAGAAATCTGTGAGATCTATTTTATAAATAAACAAGGTAAGAACATAAACTCTTAAATTCTGCTGGAGAAATTAATTCTCCATTAAAGGGGCTCAAGCTATTAGTAATAAAACAGAAATTTTAGGAAATCCCTTGATAAGAGGTAAGAAAATAAAAAATTTTAGCTGGAAATGTACTGATGATGGTCTCTTACTTCTTCTCCCAGACATGTAAGTATTGGGTTGGCCAAAAAATTCCTTAGGGTTTTAAGTAAAAATAAAAGACACATTTTTCATTTTCACCAAGAATTTTATTGAACAACGTATTTGCCCTTTTGTTCTACTACCTTCTGTCATTTTTCAGGCAACTTCGTAATTCCTCCTTCCCAAAATTTTTTATCTTTTTGAGCAAAGAACTATTCTAGGTGCCTTTTATAGTCTTGCAGGGAATTTAAATTTTTTCCATTAAGAGAATTTTGTGAAGACTGAAGTAAATGGAAACCCGAAGGTGCAATGTCTGGTGAATATGGTGGATGAATCAGAACTTCCTAGCCAAGCTGTAACACTTTTTGCCTAGTTATCAAAGAAACATGCAGTCTTGCGGTATCCTGATGGAAGATTATACGTTTTCTTTCTTTTTGCTTCTTAAATTTATTCATTTATTTTTGGCCGCGTTGCGTGGCATGTGGGATCTTAGTTCCCTGACCAGGAATCGGACCTGCACCCCCTGCGGTGCACGGAGTCTTAACCACTGGACAGCCAGGAAAGTCCCAGATTATGTGTTTTCTGTTGAGTAATTCTGGATGCTTTTCATCGAGTGCTGATTTCAGTAGGTCTAACTGGGAGCAGTACTTCTTGGAATTAATTGGTTTTCTGGAAGGAGCTCATAAGAGGGGACTCCCTTCCAATTCCACCAAATACACAACGTCACCTTCTTTGGATGAAGACCGGACTTTGGGGTGGTTGGTGGTGGTTCATTTCACTTGCCCCACGATCTCTTCTGTTGCACATTATTGTACAGTATCCACTTTTCATTGCCCGTCACAATTTGTTTTAAAAACGGAATGTTTTCGTTACGTTTAAGTAGAGAATCACACGCGGAAATAAGGTCAGGAAGGTTTTTTTCGCTTAACTTATGTGGAACCCAAACATCAAAGCGATTAACATAACCAAGCTGCTGCAAATGATTTTCAAAGCTTGATTTGGAAATTTTGAGTATGTCAGCTATCTTCCACGTGGTATAACGTTGGTTGTTCTCAATTAATGTCTT
The DNA here is from genome assembly GCF_964374135.1 of Grampus griseus. Classification (NCBI taxonomy): domain Eukaryota; kingdom Metazoa; phylum Chordata; class Mammalia; order Artiodactyla; family Delphinidae; genus Grampus; species Grampus griseus. The sequence goes on from NC_139012.1 coordinate 62,565,379, forward strand.
GATTTGATCCCTAACAACTTCAATTGGTCTACCCAACCGTGGAGCATCATCCAGCAAGAAATCTCCAGCACAAAACTTCGCAAACCACTTTTGACAGGTTCGATCAGTCACAGCAATTTCTCCACACAATGCACGAATCTTTTTTTGCGTTTCAGTTGTGTTTTTACCTTTCTTGAAATAATAAAGCAATAATATGCCGAAAATATTGCTTTTTTCTTCCATCTTCAATACTAAAATGGCTACACAAAAATTCACCAATTTTGATGTTTTTTTTTAAATGCACTCTGATATGACAGCTGTCACAATACAACCTAACAAAACTGTTTCGAATGAAGTTAAAGACAACTAAGCGCTCACTACTAGAGCCATCTTATGGGAAAAAACCGAACGAACTTTTTGGCCAACCCTATTAATAACAGATCTAAATACTTACTAGAGCCAAATCTATCTCAAAAGTTTGGGACATTAATTTTTCTCCTTTTTGCTAATACTCAATGAGAAACAACACTTAGAATATAACTTTTTCCATGAATAAGGGATAGTAATATCCACCTGCAAAAGGAAAAAAAAATTGATTTAGAATGTCAACTTCTAAATAAATAAATACATTAACTTAGAAATCATAGTTTATTAAAGTATAATCTTGCTAATCCAGTTATGGCTAACCTGAACATATATCAGTAATGATACCTGGTGGCTTAAAAACACCTCTAATTCTATAACAATTAAAAGGTTACATAATTGATTGAAGAAAATCTTTACTGTTAAATATGGCATTTAGTCTATGATCAAACTGTCAATTCTACTTTCACATATATGTGATCTTAAGAGACTTGAAGTTGAATATAGTATGCAAGCTGAATTGTTCAACTATTACGATTATCCCTCTGACTACCTCCTGAATACTTGCCTGTAGTCCTCTGAGTTAGCTCCAAACTCAATCCATACTCCAAGTAACAGATTTAAGATGCTCAATATTGGAATTATTTGGCATCAACTTAAACCTGAATGAAAAAGATTAGGATTTTTTTCCAAAGAAGGTGGAAAAAATGAAAGCTTAATATACACCCATATATAGTTATTTCTTCTTTGCAAAAAAATAAATGGCCATATTAAGACTAACATGAAAGGGTATAACTTTTATTTTACTATTTGCTCTTTGTGTTTCAAAATTACACAAAGATGGAAATATATTAACTCTTAAAAATAAAACTTTAAGTCCTGTTGAGTTACCTAAATGAGTGTTTCATTAGGTACTGACAGGCTATTTCACCTTCTCTAATAAGAGACTGGAAAGAAGTTGCATACTGTTATAATGAATTTCAATGCAACAGTTTTTCTATACTTTCTTACTCTCCCAATATTTCAATTTTTCTTTAATCTATTCTCAGGATTGAATTAAATAAAGTTTTTATTTAGCCCCAAATGATCCTTTTTCACATCTTGAGCACCTAGATATAAAGATTTATTTAGTACATATAAAATGCATTTAGAAGGCAAATTAGACTAAATATAATTTTCTAAAATCTGACTTCAAATACATTAAGGAAAACAAAAGAAAAAATAGAAATCTAATTCCTGGGTTCTTCCGGAAAATACTGGACAAACTTTGTAATTCATTCAATAAATATTTCTAAGTATCTATGTATTAGTTCCTGAAATATTCTCAGTGGAACCAAAAATTACCATATATTTGTTACGGTCTTTCATGAAATGGCTGAGATAAAATAAAGGGAACAGGCTAAAAGCTTGATGAATGACTTTTAAAAGCCCCAAGGCAATATTTCCATGTGAAAGCTGGCATTTGATTCTCGCCAATATGGTATACTACTTCTTTATTTTGGGAAAAAAATTTTGCTGGAAAAAAGTGAGATTGTTCTTAAAAATGAGAGCTTTGTCTTATATATTTTCTTTACCTTGAAATAAGAATTTAAACAGAAGATGCTCAAATACAACTCCTTAAATTACATCTGAAATACTTTCAGGGTTTCCAATATAGACAATTATAATTGAAATGATTTGTTAAGAACTGCTTGTATTTTATAGATTTCCTGCTTGGTTACAACTGAAAGGAGATATTCCTTGTAGGAAATAAGACCAGGAGTATAGTACACTACACAACCACACTCTTATCCTAAACATCAATTTTTAGTTTAATGACTTAATTAAACACCAACAAATAAGGAATAGAAGGTAAAGAAAACATTGTCCTTCAAACTTCAATTAAATTAAAAAATTTTGACTGTTTGCATCTATAAAATTAGTGACTATCATAATAATTTTTGGTCTTATGCTAAAGTTAAATATTAGATATAAAAAAAAGCAAACAAGGCCTTCATATTTTCGACTTTACTTTCTAACGAAAATCTGTGGCTAAGGATTAAAAAAAATTTTAAAATAAAAACAATAAAAAACCAATATGATAGGATAAAGTCAGAAGACGTAAGGTTAAAGATCCTAATCTGCATGTGTAGCAGATTACTTAATTTGAGTTTCTGTTTCCTGAACTAACCAACAAATATACTTGTCATTTACAAGGTCTTTCCTACTTTTAAAGTTATGATTAAGTCTATTTTTGAGACACAGGATTTCAGGAATTTAATTCACATGTTTTGATACTTTCCCCTTTCCCTTATAAGAGAATATTTAGAAATATTACTAAAAATTATCCTCTAAGTTCTGTTCAAAATGTGTATTTTATAATGTACATTTATCTGTGAGATAAGCAAATGTCTTAATGTAATTTCATTTTACTAGAGAAATAAAGGGAAAACTAATATTTCCGTTCTACCTGAAGTAAAAATGGAATATTTAGACTGAATACAAATATGCATTAAAATAAATTTATTTGATGCTGTATGAGCTCTTTCAATAAACTTGATGGCATTCAACACAACCATTAAATTGCAATTATACTATTTTAATAAAAACATCTAAAAGTTAGTACTAACTTATTTTTATTGAATCATACTAAAAATAACAAGATTATCACTAATACTGAAAATTAATTATCAATAAAGCTGAAAATACATTGGTAATATACATTAAAATATGACTGTAGAGTATGGCCAACCTTACTTCAGCAGCACAGTTAATACTGGAGATAATTTTAGAAGTTTAACGCCAATATTTACGTGCTGCTAAGGCACTGCTGACATTGCTATCATAAGAGCTATGAATAAAAAGAAATATATTTTCTTCAGAAGATCAGATCCTTGTATTTTTGAGGCAGCACAATATGGCCTGCACCTTTTCAAAATCCACAAACCATTATGTGCTGCTACTTTACTCCAAGGTTTTGTTTTTTTAAACACACATTAGCACCTAAAGATACAAAAAAAAATTTCTTTCAGGAAAAGAGAGGGTAAATACATTAAAAAACCCATGTTTAAAGATTCTAACATTAACATAGTATGCATAATTAGTTATTTCTTGGAAGCTTTTGAGTAACATAATAAAACTTATTCCTACATTGAAAATTTAAGGAAAAGCCTATTATGTGCGAAGCACCTTGCTATAGGTTAGGAACACAAAGTTGTATAATATGAGAAAAATAAAAGCATTTTTTTCTGTGTCAACTTAATAAGTAAATACAATTAAATATTTAATCAAACTTTTGAATGTATTAAATATATGAAGTTATTTTTTCCTTTTATAAACAGTGAATTCATAAAATTTGGTCTTTACCTTGGTAAAAGCATAATTTACAAACAGCATTTAATTCCTTGCAGTACACCATTCAAATGACATCTTCATCAAGTAGGTAAGACTTCATGTCAAGGGAAAAATAAGAAATGACATACAAGAGCTAAGTTTCAATAAACTTAAGCTAGCAAAACGCAAATATACTTTTAAAGGAAAAAAATCAGAAGTCATGTGAAATATTTTAATACTAAATACAGTAAAAATATACAGAAGGCCTAAAACAAACCAATTTTCTCTTAATTTGTTAAAAAAATCCAAATATTATTTTACCCTCAACATTTATCTATTAGAATAGTTATTGTTAGACTTGGATATCACTTTATATAGGAAGTAATTCTAAAATATGAACCTTGGAAAAATGAGTTAATTTTGTACCCAGAGATGAGAAATAAAACAGGAACCCTGTGGCTCTTGATCTTCCTAGTCTCTTCCTGTCCCCACTCTTCACCAGGTAAGGAATTTTACTCCTAAACAGTTTCCACATACTCAGATGTTGGAATGAAATTTCTTCTCTCTCTAGAAGATACCAGAAAACTACCACCACTGTAGCTCAAGCTTCGACAACCTCTTTTATCGCAGTTTTCTTACCACTAAAATGGCTATGCTAAAGCTACACTACTTCTATTACAGAATAAGGGGATGTGCACTGAAATTTGCCCCTCCCTTCTAATATCTAATTGTTTATACAAAGCATAACTGTCCTATATCCCACATTAATTTTTTGTGAATATTTTCCCATTAAAAGTATATGTAGCTAATCTTTTCTTTTTTTTGGCCTGCCGCTAGGCTTGTGGGACCTTAGTTCCCCAACGAGGGGTTGAACCCGGCCCTTCGGCAGTGAGAGTGTGAAGTCCTAACCACTGGACTGCCAGGAAATTCCCATGCAGCTAATTTTCTATTTGAGCAACCAGTTTCATATCTTACTCTATTATTGTCTCAAGTTTCAGCACAGTTTTTAGTATGTAACCAAAATAAATGTTTGTAATGACTTGAGAAACACATATCTGTATTTATCAATTATATTAAGGAACTGTCCTTTTAGGCTACCCTCCCTGCTCGAACAGACAAAACTGTGAACAGATTTTCAAATATACATAATTTATATATGCACATTTTTCATTTAAAAATATTTTATTGAACATCTACTATGTTCCAGGTACCGTCCCAGTTGTTATGTGTGTCGGTATACTGGTGTACCGAACAGACATAATCCCTTCTCAAGAAAGAATCTAAAATCATTTAAATTATAAGACACAAAAACATAAAGCAAATAATTGTTCAAGACTGCGTATTTTTCTTTGCCCATGCAAAGCAGACATATACGTTAAATGATTATTCTAAAATCAAATGGGTTATTTCAATTCGTATCTTTTTTTTTTGCAAAATCTATATGTATCTCTCTATATACATATTCGGCAGTGAAAGTGCAGTCCTAACCACTGGACTGCCAGGGAGTTCCCCTAAATCTATAAATTTTAAACTAAGCCAAGTGTGCCAAACTTGAAAGAAATAAGTGTGAATACTGCAAAATACAAATAGTTTTATAAATCTTTAAAAAAACCTTCACAGTGAATGTCTTCACTTATTATTGTTTTATTTTTAAAAATTGTGGTTAAATATACGTAATATAAATTCTACCATTTTAAAGTGCATAGTTCTGTGGTATTAAGTCCATTTACTTTGTTGTGCAACCATCGCCACCACCCATTTCCAGAACCTTTTCATCTATATCAACTGAAATTGTACCCACTAAATACTAACTGCCCACTCCCCCAATCACCTCAGCCCCTGGAAACCACAATTCTACTTTTGAATTTGCCTATTCTAGGTACTTCATGTAAATGGAATCATACAGTATTTGTCATTTGTGTCTGACTTTTTTTACTTAGCCTAACTTTTTCGAGGTTCAACCACGTTGTTCCATATATCAGACTTCCTTCTTATGGCTGGGTAGTCATTCAATTGTGTATATTACTACATTTTATTTGTCCACTAATCTATAGACATTTGTTTTGTTTGATCTTTTGGTTATTATGATAACTGCTGCTATGAACATTTTTATAACTATCTATGTGAGTCCTGATTTCAATTCTTTTGGGTATATACCCCATTAGGCATCACTGGATCATACAGTAATTCTAATTTTTTGAGGACCTGCCATACTGTTTTCCAGTGGTTGTACAATTTTACACCTCCATCAGCAGTGTACAAAACTTCCAATTTTTCTACATCCTTGTCAAGACATATCTCTTTTTTTGATAATGGCCATCTTAATGTGAGTGAAGTACTATCTCGCTGTGGTTTTGATATTCATTTTCCTAATGATTAGTGACATTGAGCATCTTTTCTTGTATTTATTGGCCATGCGTATATCTTCTCTGGAGAAATGTCTATTCAAGTCTTTTGCTCACTTTTTAACTGAGGTTTTCTTTTTTTTTGTTACAGGAGTTCTTGATATATTCTGGATATTAATCCCTTATCGGATACATGACTTGCAAATATTTTCTAGGTTGCCTTTTCACTCTATTAGCGTCCTTTGATGCACAGAAGTTTTAAATTTTGATAAAGTCCAATTTATCTTTTGCATAGGCCTGTGCTTTTGGTGTCATATCCAAGAAATCATTGCCAAGTCCAATGTCATGAAGCTTTCCCCCTATGTTTTCTTCTAAGAGTTTTATTGTTTTAGTTCTAACATTTAGGTCTTTGATCCATTTTAATTTTTGTATATGGTGTGAGGTAAGTGTCCAACTTTTCTTTTGGATATCCAGTTTTGCCAAGACCATTTGTTGAAAAGACTGCCCTTTTCGCATTTAATTGTCTTGGCACATTTGTTGAAAATCATTTGAACATATATATGCAAGGGGCCTGGGGCACCTCATTTATTTTCTTGGGCCTCCAGTTTATTCCAATTGGTCTATATGTCTGTCTTTATGGCAGTACCATACTGTTTGATCACTACAGGTTTATATTAAGTTTTGAAATCAGGAATTGTGAGAGCTTCAACATTGTTCTTCTTCTTCAAGATTGTTTTGGCTATCTGGTGTCCCTTGAGATTCCATATGAATTTTAGGATGTAATTTTTCTCTTTCTGCAAAGAATGTCATTGAGATTTTGATACAGATGGCACTGAATCTGTAGACCACTTTGGGTAGTATTTCATCTTAATACTCCCAATATATGAACATGGGATGTCTTTCCATTTACTTGTGTCTTCTTTATTTCTTTTAGCAATGTTATGTAGTTGGCAGTATACAAAAGTCTTTCACCATTGTGGTTAATATTATTCCTAGGCATTTTATTCTTTTTGATGCTATTGTAAATGGAACTGTTTTCTTAATTTCCTTTTTGGGTTATTCACTGTTAATGCACAGAAATCCAACTGATTTTTTGTTTTGTTTTGTTTTGTTGTTTTTGAGGTACGCGGGCCTCTCACTGTTGTGGTCCCTCCCATTGCAGAGCACAGGCTCCGGACGCGCAGGCTCAGCGGCCATGGCTCACGGGCCCAGCCGCTCCGCGGCATGTGGGATCTTCCCGGACCAGGGCACGAACCCGTGTCCCCTGCACCGGCAGGCGGACTCTCAACCACTGCGCCACCAGGGAAGCCCCTCCAACTGATTTTTGAATGCTGATTTTGCTTATTAGTTACAACAGGGTTTTGTGTGTGTGTGTGTGTGTGTGTGTGTGTAATCAAGGTTTTTCTACATGTAAGATCATGTCATCTGTGAACAGAAATAATTTTACTTTATAAATCTTTTATACCTAAAATCGGTTCACAGCTGTCTGGCAATCTTGGCCCATTCATTCATTCTTCTAGAAAAACATCAGACAGGTGTCTCTTCTCTCTTCAAACTTCCAATATCTCCCTTTCATCTTCACTTTCACTCAAAAACCAGAAGCTATGAGAAGAGAATTTCTGCCAGTTTCCACCACACCTATCTACATACATGTATCTGTCCCCATATAACTCTTTCTTTGAATTATGGATGAACAATCACTGTTCATAAGACCAATCCCTTCCCTTTTATACTAGATTTTATCCTCTCTTGCTTACTTAAGGATATTCCTGTAACACTCTCCCCTACATCTTTAATTTTTCGCTCTATTGGATCATTCCTATCAGCAAACATGTTATAATTTCTCTCATCTTAATTTCATCCCTTACAGATTATTACTTTGTGATAATATTGCAATTTTATCACTGATGTTTTAATAAACGCTCAGAGAAAATTTTTTTCCTATTTTTATTTCTATTTTTAACTGAGACAAAAATCATAGCTTTCGATATGAAACCTGATAAATTTAAAATATTAGAAAACATTTATTTCCACATGCCAGAAAAATATGGAAATTCTTTATTTAAATGTATAATAAAGTGAAAGATTCCAGTGGAGCAATTCCAGAAATAGGGAAGGTACATCTCTCTTTACCTGTGTTCAACAGCAACAATAATCTCTCGAGCTGGTAAGCTTTGATTTTTCCTTTCCATTTATAATAATCTTCTACTTTGGGGTGCCAAAATAGGTTTTATATTATGCCTTCAGGAAGGGGTTATTTTAAACTCAAAATTTCTTTAATCTATAGACAGTTTCCATTGTCACATGATATGAAAATATTTATGCTACTTTGTTGTTTACACATATCCTTTATGTGTTACTAAATTACTTTAGATTTTTCAAATACTTAATTTTACTTTTAATCTGGTATTAACACAATTTATAATAGTAATTACTTTCTTCAAGTATGCTTCAAATTATGCACATAAACCTCTAAGGAGCTGGCTATATATAGCCCCTGGGCCACAGAGTGACTATCCTTGCTCAGGACAGTGGAATACTACACAAGTGGTATGATATATAGATATTATACCTGGAGAAAATAAAATTCACAGAAGACAGATTAAAACTTGCTTTTCTTTTACTTCTGATTTTTGGATACAAATGCTTAAAAACAAGGATTTTATTAACAAGATACATTTAAAATTCAGTGTTGAGAACAGGCTTGAAATAATATTCAGATATAATCCAGAAAGCCTGTTTTATAATCCAAAAAAACCTAGTTTTTCAGTTTAAGTGAATATAAATTTGTATTGTTGCTACATTCCCTTGATTTTTTTCTGATGAAGAAATTAATGAATGATTACTTAAAAACTGTGTGAAGTGGATTTCAATCTATATAATTTACTCCAGAAAAGTCAGGAGATATATATATGTATTTACACAACATATATATATACATATATATATATATATATATGGTACAATATATAGAGTTATATATATGTTATCATTTTATTATTAGATATGTTATCATTTTATTAGATTTCCTAACAATAGTTTCCTTATATACAAAGTTAAACTACTTACAAGCTAAACATTTATATTGAGTTTTAAATTTTTGATGACTTTACTCCCTAGATATGAATAAATTATAAATATACCATAATGTCAGCCAAGAAATGCAATATAAAAAGTTTAATGAGAACATAAATAAATATGCTGTTTATCTTAACTTTTTTTCTTAGACACATTCTTCTTTTGCATTCAAATCATGGATACTTACTCATTGCTATTCTCTCTTTACAATTTTTATGCTGTGTCAATCATTCCTTGTATTCAGTTGGTCAGTAAAACCAACTGACCCTTTCTTTGAGATCGCAATTCATCAATTTCTTTGCCATTCTTAATGTCATACCTTAAAATCACGTCTAAGTACCTGATAATTAAAATTGCATTTCAGCTTGACTTCCCATCTTTAGTCAATTAATAAACTTCCTGAAACTCATATATTCAAGAATATATCTGTGGTTTCCCAAGTGGAGTGTGTACTTCTCTGCCTAGTATCAAGGTCTATATAATCAGGACCTAACCAGTATTTTCTATTTCTCTCCAATGAAAACACTCTACAATTCAAGTTAAAAGATATCTTTTAAATGCCTTATGTGGACCTTTTTGAAATAATCAGAAATTTTAACAGGAACTAGATATTATTACAGTAAGGGATTATTATTAATTTTGTTAGTGTGTTCAAAGTATGGTGGCTATATATTTAAGGGAGAAGGGTCCCTATAAGTTAGAGAAGTACATGAACTATTTGTGAGTGGACAAAAGACTGATCAAGCCTGATGCTACTGTGGCCACCAGGTGAGTAGCAAGTGGAACAAACACAATTACTCATCATTTGAGTGTGACTATCCTCTCCCATTGAGTGATTTTTCAAGGCTCCCGCAAGAACTGAGATGCTTATAATAAATTGTTTTTCAGTTCCTTCCTCCCCTAAGCTGTATATTCCTACCCCATCTTTGAATCTTCACTAAACCTACTGCTGGAGGCTAAAATATTCACTAACGCCTTTTCCACTTATGCCTACTTTTAAGGACAATTTAAGTCTATCTTCTCTGGTGGATTCTTACTTCAATCTTTCTGAAGGTTACTAATACTGAACTGTCCATTCACAGTAAGTTTTGAATACAGACTATTATTCCCAGGATTTAGTACTGTGCTGAGCAGATAACTGGTTTCATTATTTCATACCTATCCTCCTTTCAAACTGGACTATGTGGCAATGCTTCCAATGGTATGGACCATGCCATTTCTCCACTCCTACATCTCAGTCCACTGGAAACCTCATAGTGCCTACATCCTTTAATCTCTCCTTCCAAGTTTGCTGGCTAAAACAAGAGCCACCTTCAACAAGTAGATATGGAAAGAGCCCTGATGACTAGATGCAAAACCAAAAAAAAAAAGCTATTAAAAAAATCAGAAAATAAGAAGTTCTAGACATGTCTCCTAAGCTCTTAAATCATCCTGACTGCAGTGGAATTCACTGGTCAATTTCTGCATTTTTAACTTTATCAATGAAATGAATAGTAGAAATAATTTATTGAGGCAGCAATTACATAGAGCAGTGAATTTGAAGGCAGAAGACCCAAGATGAAATCCTGGCTCTGTCCCTTAGGAATCAAGATCTTGGATAAATTACTTCAGTACACAGAGCCTCAGTTTCCTCTTTGTAAAATGGGCCTATTAACGTCTACTTCACGAAACTGCAGTTAAGACAGCACAATCTTAAACTTTTATGAGCACATATAGTAGTGAACAAGTATTCAACAAATACCTGCTGAATCTAAATTTATAGGATTTGAAACACACCTCAGACAAACTTAGGGTTTTGGCGGACTGTGATTCAATATAAACCAACAGTACTGATGACAAAGAGAAAGTGGAATCAGGATGCATTAATAGAAGTATCTTATTCATAAGAGACATACTGTGTTTTGTACCTCAAAACACATTGAGTATACTGGGTTCAGTTCTATATACAATATTTTAAAAGGAATACTGACAAAATGTAGCAGATCCAAAGTGAAATACCCAGGATACTAATGGTCTAGAATTCATATTGTGAGAACCAGTGGAAGGACTTGGGTATGTTTAGCTTAGAGAAAAGATACAAAAACTATTTTTAGAAGATAAATCTAGGGCCAAAAATTAAGTTGTATGCTAAACTGAAACCTGCTCTTTTACAAGAATTTTATTTTCTATGAGTTATTAATGACATAAATACAATTTATAACACTAAGGAAAAAGTCTATTTATTATGGTTCTAATTTTAATATTCTGAGGGCTAAAATAAAATGAATACAGATCAGTTTAAAAATTGACTTTTGGGCTTCCCTGGTGGCGCAGTGGTTGAGAGTCCGCCTGCCGATGCAGGGGACACGGGTTCGTGCCCCGGTCCGGGAGGATCCCACATGCCGCGGAGCGGCTAGGCCCGTGAGCCATGGCCACTGGGCCTGCGTGTCCGGAGCCTGTGCTCCGCAACGGGAGAGGCCACAACAGTGAAAGGCCTGCGTACCGCAAAAAAGAAAAAAAAAAAAAAATTGACTTTTAGGAAAATTCAATGTATTTTACTAAGCTGTCTTGTTAAGGATTTGGAGGACAAACTGCCAATTTTAAGTTCTGACTATAGGGCACCAAATTCCAGAGGCATAAGAAACAGCTTGTAGAGCCAAATTAAGGAAAACAAAACTGAAAAAAATTTTAATAAACTTACTGGATATAACAGGAAGAGTGAAACTGACAGTCTAGGCAAAAAGTCAGGTATGACTGCTGACAAGTAGATACATGTTTAAGTCAATCTGCATTCAATTTATTCCTGTTTTTACAGGGAGATAATTTTGAAGACTCAAATTTCAGACAAATAGGCAAAGGGCAAGACTGCAGACAGTAGTCTGGGATGTTACCTACTGTACTTATGCTTAGAACTTGAAATCCCTATCATACTAGAGTTCATTATATTTGTATATTCATTTCCTATTTAAATCAAGGCCTGTGCTATTAAATTCTGACTTGTTTTCATTTCCTAAGAAAATATCCAAAGTAAGTTCACAAATAATAAGTTTTCTATTATCCTTCTTTGAATCACCCATCTTGAACTGAGAAGTTGTTCAGGGTGGGAAAACAGCGAATTCATTCCCTTTCTATAGTTTTGGCATTAAAATTCAAATTTTATAGCTATAATTCTTGTGAGATCAGAAACACAGCACTGCCGTAAACATTAAAGCTCAAATTTAACTCGTTCTCTTAAACATACATGTGTCAAATATATAAAATTTTGAGGACAGGAACACCTGGCATTTGATTAAGCATTGTTTACTTCTCAAAAATAGCTGTTATTTGAACAATGACTGAAAAATGGCTGTTGCATATTGTCAACTTTCTCTATGTTCACAAACTGTAAAACAATATACAGCTTTAAGAGCTTAGATATGATATGTTTACTAAATTAATATCAATTGATGATGTTATTAAGTTTGCAAATCCTTCCTTACCACCAAATGCTGACAGTACCTAGCATCCTTATAAAATTTTCTGCTTTGGATTATAACACTCTTTACTAATCCAAGTGCCAAAAAAGCAATTTGTTTTTTTCTCTTTTGGCACACGTCTTTCTCTCAGAAACATTCACATTATAAAATTATTCAAGATAATTAAAATTTCCCCATGAATGGCAATAGGTAGACAGTAATTTACACCAGTAAATTTCCATCACAAATAAATTAAAAATAGGAGAAATTTCAGCTACATCTAGGGACTCATAAAAAAAGCATTACATTTTCATTGAAAACACAACAGATTTTATATCATTTGCCATATTGACTGCTTACTGCCCTACTGATTACAACATTCTGGTTTTATTTCCAGTACTTTCAGTCAATCCTACATTTACACTATTTATAATTCAAGAACTGACAATATTTTCTATAATGGTATAATTACATGCCATTGCTATTCTATGGCTAACTTGATAACTTGATTTCTAAAAACGATAACCAGTCCTATGTGAGAAATAGTTGTCATTTCTTTTCACTAGCTTATCTCTTGGACAGCAGGCAAATTTAATAAGTCTCCTGAATTACAAGGTAATTTATCTCCATCACTTTTGTTTACAGGACTACTAACATTGACAGCATTGAATAGTGAATTTTCTGCTTTATCTTTTGTTTCCTATTTACAAAGTCAATCGCTTAAAATTTTTGTTATTGTAGATTAAAGAGACAGAAGCAATGATATTAAGTGCTGACAATGAACCTAAAGATGTTATTTTATTTAGCACCAAATGATACATTAATTTATTTTAAATTCACATAACAGAAATATATAAAAATCAAAAAACATAGCTCAAAAAAGAAAAAGTAGGAAGAAGTGTGACTATTTCTAAATGTTTTATGTTAAGCAACAAAAGTTTAAGAGCTTAAAATTGAAAAACAAATTTGAAAAATATTTCATCTCTACTCAATTTGTAAAAATGAATCAAAAACACTATCATTATTTAATTTTTACAGTATCAAACATATGGAACACTAATACTCCACAATTTCTGGAACATCCATATTCCACAAGTGAATAGTTAAAAAAAAATCCCTCTCTTAAAAAAACAATGGGGACTTCCCTGGTGGTCCAGTGGTAAAAGAATCCATCTTCCAATGCAGGGGGCGCAGGTTCGATCCCTGGTCGGGGAACTAAGATCCCACATGCCGTGGGGCAACTAAGCCCGTGTGCCACAACTACTGAGCTTGCGGGTCTCAACTAGAGAGACTGTGTGCCGCAAAACTACAGAGCCCACATACTCTGGAGCCTGAGTGCCACAACTAAAGAGAAAACCCGCACACCACAACTAGAGAGAAGCCCACGCGCCATAACGAAGAGCCCATGCATCGCAATGAAAGATCCCGCATGCCTCAACGAAGATCCTGTGTGCCGCAACTAAGACCCGACACAGCCAAATAAACAAACAAATAAATAAATAAATATTAAAAAAAGAAACAATAGTGTAAAATAAACATAAAAGAGAGAAAGACGGAATACACACACAATCATGAAGTATCAATGACCACTGTCACTATGTGCCTATTCTTCTGGGTATTGTTTAATTGGAAACAACGCTATTCTAGTATCTAAGATTAAAAGTAACTCCAGGCATATTACATAGAAGAGACAAGAGTAAGCATTTCAACTATGAAATACCACAAATGACCTATTTTAAAAGATGCTGGAGAGTATCCAAGCAAGGCTGCTTGCTTAGAAATTTATAAAGGAGATGAAATGAGCTTAAGAATGTGATGTTATCTGTACTTATAAATCTGTTGGAAATTAATGATACCTATTTCTTTTTGAAAAGTGGACTGCCCTCCAGTCTACAGTAAGACTGCAATACCAACTGAAAAGATTTCTTTTTCTGAGATTTAAGTTGAAGAAAAGCTGAGCTGGCTTCCAAGGGACCAATTAAGAAAGCCAAGCCTGGATTATATAGGATTCTTTGGGGATTTGCAAATGTTTCCATTCTAGTTTTCCAGCAACAAAAATATAAAGGGAAAAAATTATAAAAAGAAGTGATCAGTGGCATTTGGTTACTATTCTTCAAACTGGCTCATTACTACAAATTTTCAATATTTAATTGATTCACACCCTAAAAACTACTTAATTGAGCTCAATGGCTGATCTATGATCATAAAGTCACTCCTTGACACATACACATTATTTAATAATAATACACATTATTACTGGGTCACTAATGCAATGGTATGAGGTAATGTAAGAGAAGCACCTGAAGCACTAGTTTTCATTTAAACAGGGCCATCCCTCAATATCAAGAACAGAAACAGTAGCAGTTGAGTTTCTTTTATTTAGAGATGTAAATTAGCTGAAGGAATACATGGAAATGAATCTTTTTGGTAACTGATTTTAGGGTCTCAAATTTAGGGAAATAAGTATCTTGTGTATTTACCATAACCTTGTTTTTGACAGTTTTTCTAGGGGTATGATATTAATTTCAGCTAACCTATTAGAATTATTCCCTTAGCATTTACAAGTTTCTCAAAAGTAAAATGAATCAGGGTAAAAATGTTTCTTATTCTAAGAGGTGTGCATGTGTATATATAAAAGGAAGGAAAAGGGATTGCCTTCCTGTTTTTCCCACCTCTTGAAGTTTAACAGCTAAATTTTAAGCACGTCACAAAGAAGTCAGAAGTGTAATCTAGTAAAATGTAAAAACAGATAAATGAAAAAAACTATTTCTCCAGTGGAGAGGACACTTCCACTTTATAAAACCATAAAATAACTGTCAATAAACCTGAATAATGATGATAATAAAAAAGACCACTACTTATTTATAAATTCCTTTGAAGGAAAAGGGTTTAAAATTATGATTCTCAGATTTAGAGATGATACAGCCTGGCTGTAAAATCCTTTCCAAAACAGAAAACTTACCCAAGGCAATGACATTATTTTTGCTCTAAAATGGACTAAATTAACATCAAACTTCAATGTGTTGGGGGTCAGGGGAGGTTAGAAAGTTGTCATTCTAGGATGGTAGAAAAAAAATTCAGAAATAAAGCAAAATATGACACCAAACAGTAACTTTTTACAGCAATGGCAGGGGGACTGTGAGTTAATACTTACAAGGTAAGAATTGCAGGGCTAAGTAGGGGGCTTGTTTTATATGGTCTTCATTTTGTTGTTATTCACCTAGGAAAAAATAAGAGGGAAGACTTAAAAAATTTGATCACATTATATACGTTAGAAAATTTTCAACTGAGGTTGACAATCATTGTTTTTTGATCCTTATATAGCACTGAACAATCACAGATTAGAAATACCTAGCAGCAGCATTTATATATTTCAGTACAGAGTACTATCATTAATTTTTTAAATTCACTTTTCTATTACTATCACCCTCTTGAAGTTTAAAAGTCAAATATGTGAGTGTTACTAAAACTCACACTTCAATATCTAACTTGGAGCACACTGAGGCTTCTGGAAGACATCATATAATTGCAGATATTTTAAGATAAATTCAGTTTCATACCTCAACATTGACCAATCTCTTTCTCTTTGTCTCACACACATACACACGAAATCTACAAATCCATATACTGCCCAATTCCAAGAATTCTACTGTAATACAATATAAATACAAAGCTTAGGTTGGAGCTTAAAATGCATGTAGAAATTTCTGAAAACAGTATGCTATGATCTATGGCCAAAATAAAAGAAAACACAGTCATGAAATTGCCTGAATTAAAGAGCAAACGAAAGAGTAGTGATAAAAAAAAGAGAAACTATTTCCATGGTTGTCCTTTCCTTATAAGAGTAGGGAGGATTAAAAGCCAGTATGCAAAGGAAGGAAACAGTATGGCTCATCTTCAAAAATAAAAGAATTTAAAATTTAAAAATATCCTAGCAACGTAAGTTGGTTAGAATGTTTGATTTCTGTGGGCCATGACTGTAAGTTGTAGTTTGTACACCAACTAACAGTTAAGCACTTACTACAAGACATAGCAATAGAATAAATCCAATCCACGCCCTTAATGGAGTATTCCAAGTGTATATCTTATTGTAGAATATCTTCACCAAAAAGGACAGTACATTTTTAAAACTTATTTGAAAAATAAATATTTCAAATCCACAGAAAAAATCAAGAGAATAGTAAAATGAATCCCCACATCCTACCCCTGGCCCTCCAATGCAGCTGTATTTAATTCTAATATTCTGTCATACTTTGCTTTTATTTATTTACCTTTTTTTTTTAAAGAAAAAAAGACTACACATATAGTTGAGTTCCTTTTGTACCATACCTTGGATCCCATTCCCCTCTCTCCTAAGACATAATTACAATCCTGAATTTGGTATTTAATTCCTATGCATCTTTTTACACTATTATTACAAATTCAAGTATTTAAAACAATATATATCATTGCTTTCAAGCTTCATATAATGTTATCATACTGTATCTAATCTTTTGCAACTTTTTTTGTTTGCTGAAGACATTCATCTGTGATGATACACATAGCTCTCATTTTAATAGCTGTATAATAAACATTTTTTATCACATGACTATGTCCCATATTTGCCATTCTCCTGTTACTTAACATTTATATTGCTTTCAATTTTTTGTCATTCTCCTGTTACTTAACATTTACATTGCTTTCAATTTTTTCCCATTAAAAGTAAAAATAAAGACTTTACTACAAATGTGTTAGTTTATCTAAAACATCTAGGAATGGAATTGCTGAGTTAAAGCCTAGGTATATCTTCAACTTTAGTAGGATGTTGCCACATGCTCTCACAAGCAGCATATGAAAAGTTCTCCTTTCTGTATTTTCTCCAATACATATTTAGAAGTACATTTAAGATAAATAGCTACTATCTAACTGAAAATTTAAAAAATTCTTAAGTGATCAACTCCCTCTGTTTTCATCAAGTACAGGTTAAATAGAGGTATACTAAATGTTCCAAACAAATACTTAAAATTTGGTCCAAGGTACTTGAACAAAAATAAGCTCTCATAATATAGGTTTTCTTCATATGACTGAAGAAATAGCAAGACTTAATCTAGAGCTACTGTGTTAGAAATGATAAAATTCATAATTAGTTACTGAGCTTAGAGGAAAAAAAAAAAGCAGAAAATGTAAATGGTTTATTAGTGTGAAGAATTCTTCCCCAATTCATTCTGGGCAGTGTTCTCACATGTGGTGCTTCTAAAAAAAAAAACTCACTTAGTGTTTATAAAAAACACAAATTCCTAAGTCCAGCTCCAGAGATTCTGATTCAGCACATCTGGAAAAATGCTTTACTCTAGGTTATTCTGGTACAGGTGGTCCACAGATACTTTACACAGTAATTAGTAGTAAAAACAAGGTATTTTCAATATAAAGCATTATGTAACTCACTTTTTTGGTTAACAGTAGGTAACAGTAATTAATATGTTATCTGTTAAATTACATCAACATATTAATGAAAACACACTGTAGTATTAGGGGGAAAAAACCCATACCAACCAACCAACCAACAAAACACCCCATGGTTACCTTTTTAAAAGAATGCTATTGTAAATGTTGGACTTTAAGATGGGGCATTAGGCTTACACACTAAAAACACCATTTGTAGTTTTCCACCAAGAATGCTACAAATGAAATCAGAATTGTAACAGAAATCCAATATTTACTTCCCTTTAACTACAACATATTGGAATTTGGATACAAAAGAGGAGAAAAATATACAGATAGTATTTAGGTTATGCACATCTGTGCAAATTCAAATCATTAAAAATCAAAAACACTCTTTTATACTATTTGAAATTACAGAGTCCTATTTCCAAAAGATTTAGAATAATCTGAACTTTCCATATACAAAGTTCAGATGTAAGACATTATTTTAATAGTGAGAAAAAGTAAAGACTTATGTACTTTCACCTGCAGCCTGCTTTGTCTTTATACACAACACCAAGTAGTACAGGGTGTTGTTCTTTTTAGTTACAGTGAAATGAACAAAAATTTGGCCTTGTTTAGACTGGGTTATAAAATAAAGATAATATGGGGCTTAGCATATGGTCCCAAAGTGAAAGAAACACTCTTATGTGGCCATAGTCAACTTTTCTTTCCTCAAGTGTACTACCTAACTTGTGTTATCAGCAACTAACTATTAATAATTTATTCTAGGCTACCAAAGCATGAAACATACCATAAATACTTTCAGAATCAAGTCAGTTTTCCATTCAAACAGATGGAATTAACCGAATAAAAATTAAATGAACTAAAACCAGAGTAAATAGTAAAAAACAGTAAAAGTCTAAGAACTATAAGCATCTACTGTTCTCTTTAAGCTGCTTTGGGAATAAAATACCTTTTTGTCAAAGAATGTATTCATTATACTATATATGGATTACACTGACAGTTTGGCCTCTCTCACTTGGTCTGTAAAAGCTGGTGGGTGCAGGCTCTATTGGCCACCATTACTGCATATTGATGCTATTCTGTACAATAGCTGACAAGCAGTAGCAATCTCTCAGACCCTGTTCCCAACTGTAAAGAGCAAGAACAAGGGCTGTGGTGATACTTGTTTATTCACTGTTGCTTCCACTGAAGCAGCAAGCTGAGAAAAGCATATGCAACTAACACAGAGAGGAAAAAACTGGCTCAGCTCAACCTACCTAGTAAGTCTGCTTTTCTCATTACATGATAAAATTAGTTAAGAAGGAATTTTTTCTTTAAAAAGTGGGATGGAGAGAGAAGAAAAGACAAAATTGATGTTTTGATTAGAAATGGAACCTGTAATGTATCTAAGGAAAAAAATTAATGACACATGTAATGACACTTCAGCTCCTAGTTTAGATCTAACTGCTCAATTATCAAAATTCTCAGAAGAGTTTTAACCAGGTTCAGGGTGAATTCATAAAGACTATCTTCCCTAGCCATTCTTCTGGAAAATAAGAAAGCATCTAAACTTTAATCAAGAAATGAAATTATATTATGCTTAATAAAGAGCTCCAGTCTCCCAGGTTCCACATATCTAATCACCAATATATGTTTGACATCAGACACTATTAGCAAATAAGTAAGATTTTAGCCCATAAAGTTTTTACAAAAATTCCAGCTATTAAAAAAAATTTCCACATGTAGTTAAGCTACTATGAATGTGTAATACAAAGCTAAAAACTTAGTCAGTACATATCAATTGATGACTAACAGAAATAGAAATATTTGTTCTGTCAAATTATCTTTAAACTTAAATGATTCTATTTACGGACTTATAACTTTAAATTTAAAAGAAATTCTTATTCTTTAACATTTAAGTATTTTTGATTCTGAAAAATATTTTAAAAGTCAGAAAAATTAGGAAATCTGTAAATTATTTTTTAAATGCAAGAATAGGCTAATAAACTTAAATAGCTAGTCAAGAAGGCTAGGTTTAAGATAAATAAAAGTATAAAATATAGTAATATTTACAATTCAGATAATATTTTGTTAAAAACCCCCAATCTTTAATTTTTATCAAAATTGAAAAAGTCATTTTTCTGCTTAGCAGCAGCTTAATAACAATGTTAATAATAAAAATTAAAAAAAAAATCTGAGGATCACAGGATAACAAAATTACTAAATATATTTGTTTATTATGAAAGCTATCCAATAAAAAAGTTACAGCAAATATCAAAGAAAGATTTTTAAAAATTAAGACATTTACAAACAGTAATAAATTAATAAACGAATAACCAGTCAATTAATCAGTCTCAGCAACTACATTTGAATCAGGCTGCATGTTTCTCTTCCAAGTGACTCTAACCATGAAAATAGGAAAGTAAAACTAAGCCAAATCACATATGTTAATGAAATATCAAAAGTGTGGTTTGTGGTGCTGAGAACTGAAGTTCTACTTCAAAATGATATTAAATAAAAAAACTAAGTCCTGACATTAATTAAATATTGCCTTTTGAAAATGCTTATCTGACAATACAATTCTGATGCATTACGTCTTATCTGAAGAAAACTGAAACATTAAGGATCTATTTGCTAGTCAGAAAAAGAAAACATAAAATACACACATGTACAAAACTGCCTCAAATAAACATTTAAAATTTTTTCATTAAGAAATTGTATCTACTCTTTAATGAATCCTCAGTAACACCATAAAACCTCAAAGAAAATTTTTATAGCTGACAAACTGTTTAAAATATAAGTTGTCCTTATATACTAGCATTATACATCAATGACAAATATGAATAATTTCAAGTCCCCTCATACATAGATATGTTAAATTACCTCTATTCTAGTTTATACAAATATTCTTCTCCCCCTAAGGATAACTATTTCAATAAAACTAGAACACTGACAGTATAACTGTATTTTGGGAACAATTAAGAATTTTCCTGAAAATAAACATCATTTAACCCTGAAAATGCACTTATCCAAAAATATAAATATTGCACAAATAAGATAGAAATCTATCACTGTAAAAAATATAACACAATAAATCCTTTCCCCCAAATTCTGTTATAATGAACTACATGTAAGGCTTAGTTAGATAGTCAGGTTTGTAAATTAAAAACAGTCAAAATCCTTACAAAATGTCCTTTAAGGGACAGCCAATCACATGTAGCAGTAAAAGCCCTTATTAACCTGTCTCCTAAAATAACACATACTACTAATTAGGTTAAAGTTTCTTACTCTGTAAGAACTGACCAAATAGAAGAAAACTTAATATCTACACCAACTCTTTTAGATGTTAAATTATTTACTAAGCTAAAAATTTGGAAGTTTATAAGCTATCTATGGGACAATTTCATGATGCTAAATACTTGTGTCTAAATAATAAGTTTTGACAACTTCAGAGATCACAAATCATAAACTCTCTAAATCAGGAACAACTCTAATTTATATCTTTTCCACAATATAAATTCAAAAGCTGTCTCTCTTTCCCCATTTAACTCATTAAGGCTGTGTATAAAGATATCTGAATTGAAAGTGATAAACTGAACCTGGATTTTTCCCTCCCCCAGATACCCAGAAATTGGATTTTTCACTTTTCATCTCAATGTTCTCTAACCTAGAAAACACTGGTTAAGTTAAAGGGCAAAAACTGTATTCATTTTCATCCTATCCAAACTAAGCTGCTTTTTTATAACATTCTCAAATCAAAGTTATGAAGACTTTCTATACCTTGTATTTATCTCAAACAAGCACCTTACAGTATAATGACACCAATATCTGAACTCCACCCTTACATCAAACTGATTTCTATTAAATTTTAACGTTTTACTTAACCTTAACTGTCAACGGATTCACATTCCTGGATCACCTAATATCTAATAAAACAGAAATATCTGATTTTTAAAGTATTTTGATATGTATCTCAATGTTCAAACACATTCTTAAACACACATCTGAGAATTTACTTAAAAATTTTTTTAACATTCTTTAAAGATAAAGGCAGTTCTATGTCCATGGTGATAAATACACTTCACTCTTAAAGACTAAGATTACACTCTTCTTATGAAAACAAACCTTTGTGATTTCCTATATCTTAAGTATATAAAGTAAATATTTTTAGGTGAAAATAAATTTAAAGAAAAAATTATATTATTTTTTAGTAAACCTCACTTTATTTAGCAAATAGTGTTTTAAAAAACATATTATGGTTAGTGTTTCATGTAATTTATACTTTACTAATCAAAACTTAACCAATACTTAGTAATACTGTTCAATGAATTTTCACTATACCAGATTACAATTTAGAAAACAGCCAAAATTTTTATCAGCTAAGTATCTGAAAACTTCAACTAAAACTATAAATTTTATTTCAAAGCAAATAAACATGCTGGAAAAGTGGTTCTGTGATAAAGTATTTTGGAGGTAAAGACCAAAGTCACTGGAAGTTCTGGAATTCTACAGTTTATTTTTAAAGAGTTTGCAACTTTTGATATGAACAATTTAAATATTTTACTCAGAGTACCTATGAGTAAGATGCTAGCTTCTGCTTAAGAAAGTGGGTTTTTCAGTTTCAACCAAATTGCCACTTCTGGTTAGGACAGTCCTTGGAATACTTTAAATTCTCTTAAAATATTCTCATTAATCTTATCTGATTTTGTAGGGTCTATCTACCACTATACCTGTCAAAGAGCGAAACACCAAATTCCTTTTGATTTAAACCTTCCATTTTATAATATGAAAAATCCACTATTTAAGACTTTTACATATAACACTGTAATAACAACCTTAAGAAAAAAAAAGAAAGATCATTATATATACACTTATTTTTAGAATAAATAAATTCATTTGGAGTTGGACCTAATACAAGATGATAGGAACATCAATTATATGGAAAAAACCTGAAGTTTTAATAAATCAAGAGAACTCAACTGTGGCCACTTCACTGGATGATTTCTGTCTATTAGTAAATATTGATTTTAGCTCACCAAAATGTTCTGGCTTTACCAATTGTCTAGCTCAATTATATTGCAAAGATATAAAATTGTATGCTTTTAAAATTCATTAGTATACCTTAACCTCCTATCATGTTCCAATGCATTATGTGAATGTTCAATCAAAGAAGTTAGGTTATTCTCCAGAATTGGCTCTCTCCTAAAGGTCAAAACCTGCAATAAAAATGTCATGTATTATAGCATGAAGACACTCAACAGATTTCCGCCTCCTGCAGTTTCACAGTGGATCCCTGAACACAGAAGTAAGATCTTCAAAACGACCCCAATCTTGCCTATATTCAAAGAAACCCTAACTTGAAAATAATGTTTTAAAAATAGAAATATCTTGATTAGAAACACCTGTGATATGCTTTATCATCTGAAGCCTCTTCAAACAAATCAGATTAATATGTTTCTGCTTTCATTTCTCTTTAGAGCATTCATTTTGAAAGCAGTGTAGATGAGTGTGTGTGTTTATGTAAGTAGTTATAAGATGACTGGTAAAGGGGACTCCATAAGGAAAACAGAAATATAGTTTGTGCCTCTAAAACTCATAAAATCCACAGTTTAAGAAGTTACTCAAAGTGATAGAGACAAATTTTTAAATACCTTTCTCCCCAAATTATCGTATGTTTTAATGGTGACAGAAATTACCATCATTTTCAACTTCAGTCTTTTCCCAAGCCTGAGTGAATAATAATACTGATATTTCCAAACGTTTTAAGACATTACAGTCTAACAGAACAAAACTTAGAAATTACTTTTAAAACAAATTAAAATATTTGTAAGTAATAAATGGATGAGTATCGGGCCACTGGCTTTTTTAATGTGTCCAAGTAGAGGTGGTGTAACTAAATGTATGTAAGGGTGTTTTCATTTGTTTCACCTGAATCTTAATAATTTAGTGGCAATCAACTATACAAAAATATTAAATTGTTAAATTACCACAGGTTTATAATGTACTATATGTGAACCACAATGCTCTGAGCTTTCCATTTTTATTTAAAATAAAATAACCCTTTATTCCTCTGCAGCCAAATATCTGATTGTTTAATAACAAAAAACACACATATATAACTCACAAACACTAACCCTGAAACCATGACATTTAAAAAATTAGAATAATTGTACATAGTCTTCCTCAAAAGATATAGACAGTTTTCTATATGTGAGCATACAGTAAAGGAAGATATCTTAATTTTAAAAAATCACAGGATAATAGAAGAAACCAATATGTACTCCATTGCAAGTGCTGTTTTTAAATAGTAGGGAAACAAAAAATACTAGATAATAAAGAACAAAAGAGGTTCAGATAGAAGACAAATATTAAATCAAATGTGTATGATAAAAAAGATGTTAGGAAAACCTTGAAATATTAAAATTCAAATCTCAAATCTATTACAAAATACAGCTTTTTACACTCAGAACCCACGACAAGTCTTTCCAGTGCAAAGATTCTTCAGTGAAATATGACAGGATCAAACAAAAGTATATTTAACTTCTCATAATTTGATAAAAAATATTAAGAATATAATTCATATATATATTTAATACTTTTATATATTTCCAATACTTTAAACTTGTCTTTCTAAAAGAAAGATCCTTTAAAGTATCTTTAAGACAGGCAAAGGAAAAAAAAAAGGCAAGAGAAAATCATTTCCCTACCAGAAAGCAATATTTCTAGGAAGGCTCTACAGTCATTTGTTCATGCAAATAATCAGAAAAATATATAAACACATATTAGTAATGTGACATTCTACAACTGATGTTACTCCTATAATATTAAGACAATCGAGACTTTAAAGTTCTACTACTGTCACTTGTAAAAATTAAATGCAAAAGTGGCTTAATCTCATTTTCGACACTTATTTCAAAGAAAGTGGTAGTTTATTACTGATTTCCTTAAGAGATTTGGAGCTACCAAATTTCAGCAAGTCATAGTTTGAATTCTAATTACATGCCAAAATTAGTTGCCTGGCACACAATGTTTCTAAGTTTTCTGAATTAAAACAAAACAAAACAAAACAACATGTAGAGTAATACTCTGACAATTCTTTCTAAGATGTGTTTTCTAGTTATAATCAGACCAGTAATCTGTTTCTTCTAAAAAAGGGTTAAAAAGAAATCAGTGAAGATTATTAAGCTTCATTAAACAAAAGGAAAAAAAAGACAAGAGCCAATTTTAGCCCAGTAATATTTTAAAATAAGAGAGACAAATTTTTATAGAATAAAATTTCAAAATCGTGTGTAAATTTATACTCTGATGTTTTTAATTGGAGAAAGCTTATGTATCCTGTAGAAGAAATCTCTAATACAGTCGCTGGGCATTTTTTTTTTCTTTTTGTAAACCAAATCAACCGACTAATATTTCTGGATTGAAGTTATTTAGTGACATTCTGAACAGTTACTACATACTAATAAGTAAGCAGAGATAAAAATATATGTCTCCACAAAACAA
The DNA here is from genome assembly GCF_964374135.1 of Grampus griseus. Taxonomy (NCBI): domain Eukaryota; kingdom Metazoa; phylum Chordata; class Mammalia; order Artiodactyla; family Delphinidae; genus Grampus; species Grampus griseus. Next base: position 62,590,796 of record NC_139012.1, read on the forward strand.
AAAATAAACAAAAATGTAGCACACAAAGCATGATGAAACAAGGGATCCAGAATATGAAAGGTATTGAAATTTTCATCCTTAGCTCTAGATAAACATGAAAAGTGATTATTAATCTGATTAGGAAAAAAGCAGTGTTACATACAAACACCTGAGGCTACATTTTGTAAATGTACAACTAAGACAACTTAACAGCATTAAAACAAAGTCTAAAACCGCACTTTTATAAAAGAGTATGAAGGGCAAACAAATGAAAATCAATGCTATCAGGAAGACTGATACCTTACCTTCTCTAGTTCCCTCTCCCCCACAAAATGTAAACATAGCTTTGAAAAGAGCTGAGCTACGGTAGCAACACCTTTCTCCACCATTGTTTTCCTGTGGTAATACAAGACTTTTCTAGCCCTTACAATAGAAAATAAATTAGAATTATCCATTTCTGCAGAGAAATATGGATAATATACATAATATAATAATATACATCTGCTGGAACTCATACCTACACGCCCACAAGTCTAAAACCAAAATCTTCCTCTTATCTAGCACCACATAAAAGGGAAAATATTTTGAACGCTTGTGGATTTTATTTAGGTGCTAGTGTGTTCTCAAGCTTTAGTGTAGTATTTTAAATAAAGGAACCCCTTCACTTCTTTTCAAAATGGCTTATTAAACAAAACAGTCCTTCACCTATCACCTCCCAAAACAAACGAAAAAAACCCATAAACCAAAACACTAAAAAAGTATGGTTAAATTTAACCAGCCTGGTGGAATTTAAAGCCTTTCCCCATCCTACCCTCAAAACTCTCCAAGTCACATAATAATTTGAATGAAAATTAAAACACAAAAACCAAAACAGTGAAAAAGCAAAACCCACCGGTTCTGGTATCTTAGGTAAAATTACATTTAAAATAGAAATAGGGTCTTCTACAGTTTCATTAAAGCAAATTTTATAGAGAGGATAATTAGCATCTCTTATGAAATTTTCATGAGATGACTCAAAATAAACAGCTTTGAAAAAAAGCAATGAACATAGGTTGTGTCATTCCAATTCTTGTTTTGAAGGCAATACAAAATAGTATGACTTATAAACTCAGCTATTCCCCTTATTAATATAAATTATATTTATAGCTCTACAGAGATTTATAAAAGTCGTAGGATCTTTTCATTTGAATATTTTCTCACAATGCACATCTGACCTAATGTGAGAATACAAACTCTAAGTTTCAAAATTTCAATTACTATTAATAAAAGGATATAAATTTCTATTAAAAAACCTTTAAAAAACCATCTATGGCTATCTTGTTTATCAGTGAGCTTACCGATGTTCTTTGAAAACCACACCCGCCTTTTATCAAGATGCAACTAAACGGAATGACAAGCTTGGTAATAAAAAGAAATATATTGACGGTTGTCTCAAGCAACATTAAACAACTGAAAACTAACCAAATAAAACACAACACACCCACACTGTTCTATGCAATATATTTCTTCATAATGAATTTATAAATGAAATCATACACACGCACCTGTGCTACTTACCTGTTGTATTGTCTAAATTAAGCAACATAAATTTATTGCAAATAAGGTTTTAAGTCCATTGCAATGGCTGAAATAGCAAAACCTATATATTTTAAATTATATGTGAAAAGTTTAAGAAATGTATCCAATTTTTGTGGAAAATGTGGAATGTGCTCATTCTTAACATTAAGAAAATTGAAGTTTCTTTTCATGGAAATAAAAGAAACAATTCTCCCATAATCTGCATCTAACAAATACATGTAGGTTAAGATGAAAAAATTTTGTCAGAGGAATAAAAAAATCCTAAACTCAGTTTTTAACCAATAGAGAACAGAGGCAAATATATAAAAGTCTTGTAATTTCAGCCAGCAGAATTACAATTTTGCGAAAATCGTCTTCTCTAGGATTTTCTTTTAATATACATTTCAAAATCACTCGAAAATTCTTTATGGAAGAAAAAATACTAAACACCAGCTTTTTTTTTTTAAACTCCCCGTCTTAATGTTTCATAACGTGGTTTTCTAAATGTATAATTTTTTGGAAAGCCGAGAATTATAATCTAGTGTTCAACATTCAAACCCCCCAGTCCCGCTTCCTTCCAGCCAATCAGGGGGTAACAAGTTCGGTGTTTTGGGAGCTCCGTTAGACACAATTTGAAAAACATCACTTTGCGCTCTCCTACTCTCTTCGGGGAAAGATTCTAAGTGAGGGCGGGTGCCCCAATCTTTACAGAAATAAGAAATCAATCAATCGTTACATCAATTCCAGAGGGAAAAACTTTAGGCAGGCGGTCCTAAAAAGTCTGTGACTGAAAGCCTTATCCCTCTTTTCGAACAACTGAATAGCTGCTGCAAAAATCATCTCCTGCATATTCGCAACTCAGAGTCGCGCGCCCCATACGCAATACATCACACCAGCAAAGGGTTAATCTAGGGTGCCTTCAGCGCAGAAAGGGATTCATGATCCGGTACATCTTCAATGAGGAATTTTACAAAAGCCATTATCTAACTATAAAGTATTACTTAAAGTTAAAGGCGTCACTGGCTCAAATCATTCAAGAGTTGTCGAGTAAAAACTGGTAGAAACTACGAGAAAAAAAAAATCACTAAAGGGAAAGACAAATAGCCCTTTCCCCTCCGCGTCAAAGCCAAGAGAGCTCCCAAGAAAAGGTGGGGATTGCAAAATTACCGTTAAGTTCTTCGGGTAAAGACTTTTCGGGAGGAAAACATTAATACAGTTTCAAAGATTGCCTTTTTCCTTGCGACACGTTTCAAAGACTGGAGAAAGAAAAAGTCTTCTCAGAAAAGTGCGACTCTGAGAAGGAAATCGCAAGGTCGAAGCCCCATCTTTCATCTCACCCAAGAACACACCCCCGCCCCCCCCCAAGAAAGGACGACACCGTGAGAGCAAATGACAAAAAATCCCGAGCAAAAAGCGAAAGTCCAGCATCTTTCCTAGGAGCCCGCTAAAACCTCAAAAGCCTGCCCCCGCCCCATCTTGTCCAAATTGGAAAAGCCAGACTCGGTCAGTGCTACCCCTGCCGAGACCCAGGCGCGCAGAGCAGGAGGGCGGCGTGGAGAAACCCACATTGCTAGGGCATCTCATGCTTTGGCATCAAAGACGACAATATAAACGACTGGGTCCCGCGGAGGGTACTATCCGCACGTCGGCCGGGAGGCACCCGCTACTCCGGGTCCTCAATTTTCCGCCAACCTTAAGTTTCTTGTCACGGGAAGACAGCCGCAGCGGGCCGGGAAAACTGCCATAAAAGACTGCTCGGTTCGGCAATGGGGGAGGGGGCGCTCGTCCCCCTCCTACTGTCAAGGAGCCTCTGCCTGCCGAGCCCCGCCGCGCCCCGTCTCCGGCCCCGGGCGGGGGGTCCTGCTGACAGATCCGCTGGGCGGCGGCCGCTCAGCCGCAGCGCGTCCGCGTCCCGCTCAAACTGCAACTCCCCTCCCCCCACACCCCCGACTCTCCGCGCTCCCGCCACATTCTGCCCGCCGCCGCCTACTCAGACACCCAATTACCCCCAACCCTACCTCCTCGCATTTTTGGCGATTAAAATGAAGGCGGACCCAGTTCCCACTCCCTGCACCCCCCCCCCCCACCGCCTGCCGGTCCCACCACTGCCACCTCCCGAGTCCCGCTCTGCTACTTCTTCAGGCTCTTACCGGCTGCGCCAACCCTGGCGAAGCTCCGCCAAGTGCCCTTTGCTCGAAGTAATTTTTGGCGATTTTTTTAGTAATTTTTCGGCTGAGTCCTAGTGGCGATACGCTCTCCGACAGGTTATCCCGTCTCTCCCGCTAGATTGATGAGATCAGGCATCACTCGAAAATGGCGCCGAAAGCGCTGAGGCTCCTCATTCAAATTCGTTAGAGCCAACCCCGCCGCCCCGGGGCATGCCGGGAACGCGGGCTGCCTCCACAGCTGTCAATACCGCCTCCTAACCTCCGTACTCTAGCTTTCCCGACACTTCTGCTCATGCGCAAACTCCTACCCCAACCCCCCCCACGCCTTGAACATGCGCAGAATCATCGAGTGTTCACCGTTCTGCCTTCGCTCACTCAGTCGCAGCCCTTCTCTTTTCTTGCGCGTGCGTGCAGCTCCTATGCTCAGCCTAAGAGGTAGAGGGGCCGTGCGGAGTGTGGGCCCGAGAGTCCGTAGATGACGTATCAGTCGATAGGCATTTATTCTACCGTTCAAGGAAAACAAATAAGTGTGCAGCTTAGGCGAAAAGAAAAACATCTTATTGCCAGTGTCTAAACTCCAACGGAATGTGTCTGAGACCGTGTGTATGGATACACGTGTACTTGAATCAACCCCGCCTGTGTGTACAGCTCTTGCTGTTAAGTCAACGCTTTACCGGAGCTATCGCACTTAAGCCTCAGAACAACTTTATGAGGTAGGTACTATTATCATTCTCCGTTTGCAGACCAGGAAACGAAGGCTCAGAGACGTTGTAAGTAATTTCCCTAAGGTAGCACAGGTAGCAAGCACGTGGACGAGTCCGCATCTGTCAGATTCTGGAGCCCGGGCCGTTCTCTACCATGCTGTGCGACCCAACCTGTGTGTGTCTGCGTGTGTGTGTGTGTGCGCGCGCGTGTGCTGGAGCCCGGTTCTAGGTTCCCTGTTATGAAGGCACTTTCACTGAATCTAGTTTCTCTCACCGCGTTCTTGTTCTTAAACATTCTGCTCGATTTTGGAGAGGTAAATGGGTTATTGGGCAGTCTTTGGGATCGCTTAGGGTGATTTTTAAAAAAAACGGTTGGTAAGGTAACTTAATCTTGCAAAGACGGGTTTCTGTTGTGTCACGCACTGGTAAAGTAATAATAGCTAGATACCATATATTGACTGTACTCTGGGCTGCCATGGTGCTAAAATAAACGCTTTACGGAATGATCATGTTTACTGCCCACATCAGCCCTATGAAGTAGGCATTATCTTTATTTTACACAAGAGGATACCTGAAACTCAGATTAAGAAACTTGCCCCTAAGTTTTATAACTAGTAAGTAGAAGCACAAGACCTAGGTAGATCTGTCCAACGTCAAAAACTGGACACTATGGTAAGACAGTAGATGATGATACATTTGTCAATACTGGAACACCTTCTTTAAAAATCTCTTTTAATCATTCATTTGCTTGAGAGAATTATCCTACCTGCCACAGGCTAGTTAAGATGGAAAAAAAACCAAACTGCCATTGATTCTAAATGATTACATTTTAAGATTATTTTAAAACTGGTTGCTTTTTTTCCTGATCCCAAGTTACAATGAATTTTCTAAAGAATCCAACAGTTTAAAATCTGGGGCATTGCTACACTTATTTCTAGTTTTTTGTTGTAAAACAACTTGTGATGAATCATAACTGAGTGTACAAAGACATACATCATTGTGAGGGTTAAATTAGACAACGCAGGTGAAAATGCCTGAAGTGCTAAGAAGTAAGGAAATGGGAGAAGGCTAGCATGGTTTGCATTATTGTGGTACAGTTGGAAGAGAAATGGATTTTAATAATTTGACATCATCAAGAAGTAACATGATTGAGTAGTATGGGGCTTACGTCTCTATGGTACGTTTGTGCACTGGTTAAGTGAGTAGACTCTGGAACCAAACGGCTTGGGTTGGAGCTCAGCTCTGCTATTTACTAGCTTTGTGACCCTGCATGAGTTACTTTTTCTCAGTTTGATCTTTTGTAAAAGGATTAATGCTAGTACCTCAACCGGTTGTTGTAAGGATGTAAATGAGCTAATATATTAAAGGTATTTGAACAGTGCTTGGTATATTAGTGAATGTTAGCTATTGTTGTAAGTCAGTTATTAACACTGATCTTTTAAAATGGTTTCTTTAGAGGTATTTTAAAAAACTACAGTTAGGGCCGTTAGGAATTAGCATTTGTGTTCAAGAGCCCCTTAAAATGATAAATCAACCTGACGAATTATTTTTGCCAAATAAAGTAATGATTTCTGTCAGATGAATAAAGATGTTAAGAGTAACCTAAGAAGATGGAATCGTTTTACTGCTTTTTCTAATTATTAAAGTTAAAGGGAAAAGGGAATAAAACCACTCTAAAATGTAAAGTAAAAACCATCCAAATTTCTATCATCTAGAGATAAATACATATCCTTTGTAATTTAAAAATATACCTGTGGAGAGAATCAGCTAGGTGAAGTCTGGATAAGTGGTATATTTGGGGAACTTATTTGCAAGATTGTACTAGAACATCATGAATTGGTAAAGTTTTAAATCCAGTCCCCTTTTAAGATTTATTCTGTCAAGAGAATTCCAAAGTGATGATGATATTAATAAATAATAACATTTATTGAGTACCTACAATGTGTCAGCTAAGCATGCATATCCATTTTCTCCTTGAATCCTCATAATAACTCATGAGGTGGGTGCAATTATTATCTCCCATTTTCCACATACTAAAGTTTATGTAGAGGTCACTTTTAGAAGATTTAAGTCCTGTTTTAAGATCCTATTTAATAAACCAACAATCCTTCATTAAAGCTTCTTGATTCACTAATATGGGAGAAAACAAAATCAGGTAACTTGGTTCCTAAGCCTGAAACCAACTGGAAAAAAAAATGGTGTTTTGAAAATGAAGAATTTTATGTTTGACCACAAGGGGGTGCAAATTCCCGAGTTGAATTTTAAAGAAAAAAAAAAGAGTACTTTTACTTCAGATCATCAGATTCACAGGTAAAAAGCTAGTAAGAATACCTTCCTTGAAGTTTAATACTCCACACAGTGATATACTTTATGTGAAGAAAGAACTCAGTTATTTAGGGACTCAGCTGGGGTAGAAGTTGTCAACTTTCTTTCATTTTCAATACAGTGAAGAGTTAATCACCCTACCCCCACCCCTTTCCACCCACCCAGTTTGTTTTTCTGCATACTCTTCTTGACTTGTCATAAGAGTAAAACTGAAGTCATAATTTAAAATTTGAGGTTTTACTTGGAAACTGCCGTGCAATCACCAGCAAATGAATGGTAAATATGGGTAGTGTGGAGAGCAGAGGTCTTGTAATTTCAATGCTTTTTTTCCCTCCTGCTGTTTCTGATGAGTAAGCTGCCACTGATGGAATGTTGGCTTCAACATATTAGCTTATTTAGATAAAACTGTGAAAGCTATAGGTCTGTTCATCTTTTAAGGAAGAATGAAGCCTCTTAAAGAAAAACATTTTGAACAGTAACTCAGTATACACTGGTGAATGTTTTAAAAACAATTTGCATAGATGCAAATTGCATAGATGTAAAAGCTACATAAATAGCTTTTATTTTCCTGTTGGTCTTGTTTTTCTGAGGTGGACTTAGTTTAAAAAAAAACTCTTTTACTTGGAAATAATTTCAAATTTACAAAAAGTTGCAAAAATAAAAATAGTTCAGAGAACACCCATATCATTTACTTGCTCTTTTGCAAGGTCTCTGTCTCTCTCCAAATATATATATATATATATATATATATTTCTTTATATGCAATTTTTTTTCTGAACCATTTGAGGTTAAGTTACATACATCCTGGCCCTTGATCCCTAAATACTTAAGTGTGTATTTCCTGTCAACTTCATAAATTTACATTGAGAAAATACTTCAGTCTACCATCCACATTCGCATTTTGTAGGTTGGTCCTTATACCATTTCCCCCTCCAGTACAGGAGCCAGTCTGGGGTCAGGCACTACATTTAGTGGGTCTTGACTCTAGCTTCTTTTACTGAAACATTTCCACAGCCTTTCTTTATCTTTTATGACCTTGATATTTTTGAAGAATATAGTTTCTCCTTCCACTCTCCTTTTTGATAGAACATTCCTTATTTTGTTTTTGTCTGATGTTTCCTCATGATTAAATTGAGGTTTTGCATTTTTAACTGGAGTACTGCACAGGTGGTATTATGTCCTTCTCAGGGTACCACTTCTGGAAGCACATGATATCCATATGTCCCTCACTGATGATGTTAATTTTGACCACCTGATCCATATATGGCCCGAATTTTCCAATGTATAGTTACTGTTTTTTTCCTTCCTGGCAAATAATCAATTTGTGGGGAAATATTTGAAGATAAAGCTTGCTCTTCATCAAAGTTCCCATTTAAATATAGCATCCATTATTGCTGATATAATTTTACCATGATGGTTGCAAAATGATTCAACAAATCTAATACTCCTTTCACATTTACCAGTCAGCCCACAGCATTCTACTGCAAACAGAGCCCTTTCTTCTCCTCTATTTATCTATTTATTATCTGCATTAACTTATGAATTCCTATGTTTTTCCATTTCTGTATTTACCTTGTTTTCCTGTATTCTTTCTATATTTATATGTGTGTGTATATATATATATATATATATTTTTGTGTGTGTGGTACACGGGCCTCTCACTGTTGTGGTCTCTCCCGTTGTGGAGCACAGGCTCCGGACGCGCAGGCCCAGCGGCCATGGCTCACGGGCCCAGCCGCTCCGTGGCATGTGGGATCTTCCCAGACCGGGGCACAAACCCGTGTCCCCTGCATCGGCAGGCAGACTCTCAACCACTGCGCCACCAGGGAAGCCCTATATGTGTATATTTTGTACATTTTTTTCTGAACCATTTGAATGTAAGTTACACACATCATGACCTTTCACCTCTAAATATTTAAGCCTGTATTTAATTATTTTAGTGTTCGAATTGTCCCAGATTTAGCTAGTGGAAGCACCTTTAGTTTGGGTCCTGTCTTTGTGGTATGCTTATATCATTTTTTGGGCGTACTTCCTTGCTTTCTGGTATAATAAGATGTTCCAAGTTTAGCTTGCGCTTACCCTGCCCTAGCCCTAGTGTTAGCTTTTTCTCCAGAGCCCTGTTTCCTCTTAGTGGAGAATGGTATTAGATATCAAGGTTAGGTATGCTCATTGCTGCTTCTTGGACCTTTCAGGAGACAGAGCTAGGAAATATATACATATATATGCACATTAAAATATGCATACACTAAGATGTACATATATGTTAATAAAATTAAGCTCATGTATATTATTATTTGTATTATAATTGAGAAGATATCATAGCAATATTTATAAAGTTCTGAATAAAGTCATGAAATCACAATCCACATTAACAACTCATACAATTTTCATGTTCCCTTAGTAAATATCTGTACATATAATTTTATAGGGTCATAGTGTGAAATAGTTTTCTTTGTCTTTTTCCACTTAACATGTAAGAAGCATCTGAGTTACTATATCATTTTTACAATCTCATTCTAAGTTTCTCTGCTATGTATCATTTAGCAGATTCTACCATTCTTTTATTGGTGGACATCTAGGCTGTTTTCAATTTTTTGTTATTATAAATAATTCTGAAGTGAACATTTTTATATTTTCCTAATTAACTTTCTTATTTATTCATTTATTTATTAGACGATTTCTCAGAAGTGGGAATATGTTTGATATGTACTGGCACACAGATTAGTCAAACATTTACCAAAGTCCATATCAGAATTGGATATATAGAGATGAGAAGTATGTAGTCCCTGTTAGCAAGGAGCTGAAAGTCTAATGGAAGAAAGATAAATTCTTTAAAAATTATAATTTGAAATGTACAGGAAGAACATTAACCCAGGTAAGGAATAGGTGGCTCAGGAAAGCTTTTTAGGAGGGAGGTGGTGGTTGAGCTGCGTCTTGAAGGATACCTTGGCGAAGCCTTCGAGGAACCAGTGTAAAAGAGAGAGCAGAAGTAGGCCATAGAGAGCATTTTAAGCAGAATCACTGGAGTGTAAGGAAACAGAGGAGTCAGAAAGAACCTGGCATGGTCAAGAATATTCAGGTAGTTGTGTGATTTGTTGCCTAGGTGCTTTGGAGGAGTTGAGAAAGGTTAGCCTGATCAAGTGGATAGAGATTAAACCATGAAGGGCCTTACATATCACTTTTATATTGATGCAATTGAAAAATTTTAAACCAATGAGTAATACGATCAGATTTATATTTTAGAAATTCACTTTAACAAGGGTACTGGAGAACAGATTAGAAAATGCAAGAGTGGTGATAGAAAGTCCTGCAGAGGCTATTGTAGTATCTAGGCAAGAATTAAAAAAGTATTTGAACCAAAGAATTAGAAATGAAGTATAAACAAGATTGGATTTACTTACTCAGTATTAACTATGTAACTATTCCCAGGTAACTATTTAGCACCTACTCTGTGTTATATATTGTTCAAGGTACTGAGCATATAGGGATGAGCATAACAGCCACAGTTCCTCCCTTTATGCTGTAGTCTACTGAGAGAAACAAGGATTAAGTTAATAATCATACAAATTACAACAGCAGGAAAACACAGGATGCCCTAAAAGCGTACACCATGGGGACCTAACACTGAAGATTTAAGTAAGGCCTTTCTAAGGCGGGACAGTTAAACTGAAACTTAGGAAGGAAGACCACTCTAGGCAAAGGAGGAGTGTATGTTAATGTCCTGAGCAGAAAGGACCAGTAAATTCAATGCCCATGAGGCTAGAGCAGAGTTAGCTAGGACGGAAAAAGTTGGAAGGTAAGACTAAAGAGGCTTAGGAGCCTTTGTATAATACATGGAGAAGAGAGAGAGGAGGCGTGTAGCAGGACTCCTAGGTTTCTGGTGTGGGCAACTGAGTGTCTCTTGGTACCATTTCCTGAAGGAAAATAGAACAGGTTTGGTGGATTATGATATGTGAAATTTTTTTTTTTTTTTTTTGTGGTACGCGGGCCTCTCACTGTTGTGGCCTCTCCCGTTGCGGAGCACAGGCTCTGGACGCGCAGGCTCAGCGGCCATGGCTCATGGGCCCAGCCGCTCAGCGGCATGTGGGATCTTCCCGGATCGGGGCACGATCTCGTGTCCCCTGCATCTGCAGGCGGACTCTCAACCACTGCGCCACCAGGGAAGCCCAGAAATGCTGATTTTTATATGCCTTTGGGCCAAGTACGTACTTCCATCCTCTGTAGAGGTAACTGGATATTAGGATTGGATTTTTGATTTGGAAGTCTGGAATTTGGGGGAAGGTCTGGTTTGCATGTTGTCTGTAGATTTACTAGTTGACCAATTGTAGATGGTAGTTTAAACTGTGGGATTGGATGAGATCACTGAGGGAGGTATGTAGACTGATAAAAAGGTTCAACACAGAATCTTGGAGAACATTGGTAGCTACACAAAAAATGTATACACCGGAAAAAAAATTTGCTATAAATAGTAAAGACACATGACAAACTAAAAAATATTTTTAACATATAAAGTAGGTAAAGGGTTAATATCCTCAATATATAAAGAGATAGGTCTTTAAGAAAAATAGTTAACCAATACACAGTTAGCAAAAGAAGAAAAACAAATACAAGTTTTTCTTGTTTTTCTTTTTCAAATAAGTTCTTGGAGAGGTTTTATTTATTAATCAAACTTTAAGTACTTAAGGAAAGCAGAAGTTATAAAATTCTAAATGCTAAATATTTAAGAGACCTTAAAAAGCATCCTTAAAAGTGATTGCTGTTAAAATTTACAAAGACTGGGCTTCCCTGGTGGCGCAGTGGTTGAAAGTCTGCCTGCCGATGCAGGGGACACGGGTTCGTGCCCCGGTCCGGGAGGATCCCACATGCTGCGCAGCGGCTGGGCCCGTGAGCCATGGCCGCTGAGCCTGCGCATCCGAGCCTGTGCTCCGCAACGGGACAGGCCACAACAGTGAGAGGCCCGCGTACCACACACACACACACACAAATTTACAAAGACTAACCAGAGTTTCAAGTTGAATTTAAAAGTTAAGGAAGAACTAAAGTTTTTTAGTTCATAACTTTGATAAGAATTTAAATGACCCCTGAATATTCTTTTCAATGCACGAAAGACATTTAAAAAACCTCCTCACATTGACGGTATGAGTGAGTAAAGGCTGGTGGCAATGTAAATTAAAGCAGACCTTTTGGAAAGTAATTTAGCAATAATAAAAAAGATTATAGAAATAGTCATGTTTTTCCTGCCAGAAATTCCAATTTCAGGAGTCTAGGTGAAATAAATCCAAACTATGGAAAAAGATCTATATAGGAAGATGCCCATTGCAGCATATTAAATAAAATAGCAAAAAGGGGGGGGGTTGGGTTGCAATGTATAGTAGTAGTAAAATTATTGAGTAAACTGTGGAAAATTCACTGGATTTACTATTAGCATCATCACAAAATGATGCATACCAACTGGAAAAATGTTTGTAAGTGCAAGATGTTAGAGGTATAATTAGGATGATTGGAACTACTTCTAAAACACACAGAGGAAAAGTACAAGGAAAAACTTTCAATGCATATCAAGGTTTTCTGATCAAAGCTAAAAAGATAAAAGCCAGTCTAAAATTTGGCATTGCTGACCCTGCCAAACTATCTTTCTAAGGAACATTGATAGTCTATGAGCTAGTCCAGTGATTCTTAAACGTTGAGAATTTGTTGACAGTTACAGATTCTTTCTCTAGAATCATGTGCATATGTGAACTGTTTGCACGTAATTTTAGAGATGGATGATGGTCGATGGAGTTCCTGAAGAAAGGTAGAGGAAAATGATTCATTTTTATGATAGGCATAATAATGGTTCTCCTAAAGATGTCCGTATCCTAATCCCTGGAATCTGTGAATATGTTATGTTACATGGCAGGGAGTATTCAGGTTGTAGATAGAATTAAGTTTGCTACTCAGATGACCTAAAAATAGATTTTCCTGAATTATCTGAGTAGGCTCAATATAATTCCACAATTTTTCTAAATGTGGAAGAGGGAAGCAGAATAGTCAGTGTCAGGGTGGTGAGATGTGAGAAAGACTCAACCAGCTATTGCTGGCTTTGAAGATAGAAGGGGGCCATGAGCCAAGGAAGGAGGGCAACCTCTAGAAGCTGGAAAAGGCAAGAAAACAGATTCTTTCTTAGATCCTCTAGAAAGGAATGTAGCTCTTGTGGGATCTTAGTTTCCCGAACAATGATTGAACACCCCCACCCCCCACCCCCACCACAGCAGTGAAAGTGCTGAGTCCTAACCACTGGACCACCAGGGAATTCCCCAATTCTGGTTTTGAGAGTTTCATAATGGCCTGGAATCTGTCTGTCCTTGTTCTGTGTCTTCAGCACAGTTACTGGCATTAATATTTAATGGGAATGAATGGAACTCAGCAAAGAGAGACAGGATCACCAATTGCTCTGCCACCTGAACAAATCTGAGAATTACTTGTTTTACTCTATTATGTTCTGTGTATTCTTATAATCTGTGAGTTAAAACTGCTCTAGATTGATTGTTAAGGCTGTTTTCTGAAATAAATTGATGTTTACTGAGTATCACTTATGAACAAGGTATTTTGTTTTAAGACTGTACTTGTTTATTATCATATATTTAAAACATTGTGCTATAAATAGCTATGCTTAGGATTTTCCCCCTCCAGGAATATTATAACTAGTAAACTAGAAGAATTATAATAAAAGGCAAAAAGAAGAAGGTTTAACAATGGCTGGTTTGAAAATGTTTCTAATCTCTGTCATATATCCATAGCTATTTATTTTTTACTATGAGTTTTTAATTTTTCAAATTTAATATTTACCTGATAATTTCAAATTAAGCTTCTAATCAGGTTAGTGTATTGGTAAAAATATTGTATATATTGGTAAAATACTAAATCTAAGTATTTTTCTGTACTTTTTTTGTTTAACAAATACATCAAAGTACTTTTTGTCTTTTTTAGGTCTGTGAAGTGTCAGACCTCAAGACAGACAACAACTGTTTCATTAGGTTCACAGTATCTAGTGCACTAATCATAAACCTGTACAACATTTACTGAAATTTGTTGGTAATGTGGTGAGTTTTTCCCACATATTCACCCATTTACACTCCCTTTTTAAAATGCAAGTGTGTCATTTATTTCAGATATTGACAGAATCTTTGTTCTGTGAAGTAACTTTGGTAGTTTCTTTTCCCTGTAGCTAATTGATACATTAAAAAAGCAATGATAAAATCCTCCTCAGAAGTAAGAGAATGGACTTAGGACATGGGGAGGGGGAAGGGTAAACTGGGACGAAGTGAGAGAGTGGCATGGACATATATACACTACCAAATGTAAAATAGATGGCTAGTGGGAAGCAGTTGCATAGCACAGGGAGATCAGCTCGGTGCTTTGTGACCACCTAGAGGGGTGGGATAGGGAGGGTGGGAGGGAGATGCAAGAGGGAGGGGATATGGGGATATATGTATATGTATAGCTGATTTACTTTGTTATACAGCAGAAACTAACACAACAATGTAAAGCAAATATACTTCAATAAAGATGTTAAAAAATAATTTAAAAAGTTACTTAAATGGTTCATAACTATATGCTTTAATTAATTACGTATCAGTTTATAAGTACTTTATTATCCATAAATATTTTTGGATGATCCTTTAAAAATCACAAAAGGCAAAAAAAGAAACTACTCTTAGAGTAGTTTCTTTTTAGAGTATATCCATATTAGTTATAGGGGAGAAAATTTACACATGGATCAGGAAATATATTTGTTTGGGGAAATTTACTTTGCATGGTTTAGAGCCCCAGTTTCTGAAAGTCATTTATAACAGATTCGTACATATTTTCAACTCTGATTCTGTTAGGATTATGGAGGTATAAGGGTTTTTTTCTCCTATATAAAGAATTGTTTTGCTTCCACATTCGTGGAACTAATATTATAGGACTGAACTAACATTCATTTACAATTAATAATTATAATATTTAGTGAAGAAGTATGAACTACCCACCTCACAACCCATTACCAATAAGGATACCTGGAAAGGGATAAACCCATTTGTTTGTTATTTACTTTCTAAAAAATTAGTGTGAAAATGCTGGCCTTAAATGATATATTAAATACAGTGTTTTGAAACATTGTTTTAAAATAATTTAAATTTCCTTAGTAAAGGAAATTTAGCCTATTCAGGTTTGGAATCGTAGAATATTAAAAGTTAAAACACACCTATTTGTAACTGCCCCCTGGAGCTGCTGAGAACAAACTCATTCCCACCTACATGTGATAACCCCTTAAGTATGACTTCTAGTACTTTCAACCATGAGGACAACTGAATCTCCATTCTCCAAACATCTATGATTTTAAACCCTTCACAGTCTTGGTTTCCTTCTCTGGTTGTTCTCCAGTTTAACAGAGCCTATCTCAAAAAGTGACACCCCAAATGGTAAATCATATACCATATATAGTCTAAAATACACAAGCATTGGTTAACTTTTTGTCTGGTCATTAAAAATGTGTGTATTTGGGGAGCAATTTAAGTAATAAAAAGGACTGGTAAATAATAGTCATGGATCTATTCTTGACCCTTTATCAAAGGAAAATTGAATAATAAACCTTACATTGAGTAAAAAACATTTAAAATGACAACTCATGGCTTTGTCAGAGACTTTATTGACTTGGGATTAGCCTTGTCCTGGAAGTTGAGTAGGAAAGGAATCTATTAACATTTATTTCTTATTCATTTCTAGTAAACAGAAGTAAAATTGGGACTCTCTGGTCTCTAGGAGATATGACTGAGGATGTATGACCTGTTCTCCATGACAGTTCAGCCTCATGCTACATTTTCTATTCTTAATATGTAAAAACATTACTTCGTGTAGAACAAACCTATAGGGAAATAGGGAGAATAAAATACAGCACATTCTCTTTTGGCAAAGAAATGCTTACGTGTTTTAAACAAATTAACTTTTTAAGGCAGCTCTGAAGAAGTAATTTATTTTAAATAGGTGAACAGTTTACAGCTCTTATGGGAACACTTTTTCCTTACTTTTCTTCGTCATAGGATTAGGCCCTATGTTTTTAATTTAACTCCTTTAATTTTTGCTGTTAACATTTAATTTACTTGATGACCCCATACTGTTAACTTTTGACCCAGTGAACTCAGGATGGTATATACAGACCATATACCTGATTTTAAAGAAACTCTTTAAAGAAAAATAATGTTTGAAGTGAACAGAAGATTAAATTCATTTCAATGTTCCATGTAGAGAAGTATCACACATACTTAACCAAAGAACATTTTTCCCCTTTGGAGGATGTATTTTTATAAACATGTGGTTTTTACAATTAGATGTTTATGCCATTGGCAAAACAACCCAAAGCTGATGTGACTGAACTGCAATATTTCTAATAAACTGTAAAACCACTAATACAGTATAGTAGATATGAAACCTTTTCCTGACAAGAAATTCTTATAGCATGTAGCTAAATCTAATGGTCCTTCCATCTACCTGTACTTATACCCAATTTCCTTTCCTATCATAAAATTAAAATTCCTAAAGTTGAATCCTTTCGATGTAAAAAATGTTAGTACATATAGTTGTTAATTATGATAAAGTTCAAAGCTTCTTCTAAATTACTTGATGTAAAGATACTTTGTATATAACTTTTATTTGCCCTTAAAACTGAACCTGTGGACTTGCTTTTGAACATTTCCTCCCTAATTATAAAATAAGAGTCCTATTATTTATTGAACTGTTTAAAATGCAGCTTAATGATTATTATGGGTATCTTCAAATATGCCATATTTACTTTATTCAAAAATGAACAGATAGTTAAGCAATAACTGCTATATGCTAAACACCTTTATGTATAGGGGTATTAACAAGCCTTCTAATCTCTGGAAGTAGTGCAAGCTATATATGTTTCTGTATAAAACTTCATGGTTTGCTAATAAGGTATCATGGTTGTTGTTTCTTAATTTAAATACTAAGGGAATGTTATAAAAGGTGTTTTAATTTCATTTTATTTTTTAAATAAATGGAAGTATTTTTGTGTGTTTTTATAGCCGTGGAGGGAAATAATGAGATTTTGCACTAGGGAAGTAATGCTTGGAATAGAGGTTAAAATAAGGTAAGAAAGCAGGTCTTAAGTGAGTAAATGGAGTGAAAAAAGCTGGAGTGGTAAGCGGTTGTGGTCAGAGATCAAGATATTGGAGTCTAAGGCCATGGAGTAATTTCTTGGTGTGTGGCTCTGGGTCTGGAAGGCTGAATGAAGTGGTTATAAGATGGTGGAGTCAGAGTTCAAGGTTGTTGGATGGGTTGTCTGTATGGACATGGAAATGGCACACAATAGCAGAAAATGCAGGGGAGGTGGATACTGGCAGCCAAGTGCCAAAGTCCTCGATGAGTAAGGGAAGGAGTGACTGGGCAATTAAGTAATGACAATGAAAGAGAGGAACAAGGACTAAAAAATTTCCAAGACTGTTAATCATGCCCACAAATGAAGAGTCATGAGGGCAAGGACTAGGTCTTATTTAATGCTGCAAATATTTGTTGAATTAATGAATAAACAAATGATGACTTTATCATTTTGAATAGTATTTATTCATGTTGAATAAGTATTTCTGAAAACTTTGTGTTTTTCTATTATAAGAAATTGGGATTAAAGAAGATACAAATGGGCAAGAGGTAGAAAAAGGTGAATAATCCCACACCCAGAAATAACCACTATTAACCCCCGTTATTAAATTTTCACAACTGTTTTTTGTTCATATATATTTCCTAGCAGTAAATATTCAAGTATAATGTACTTTAATGACTGAATAAGTATTCTACTATAGAATATAAGGATGTACCATAGCAGTTTCTTATTTGGGAGTATTTATATTGATGCCTACCAGTTTTTCTCTACTGGTAAAAGGAACAATGTATCAATAATCGTTAAATTTTTGCCTTATTTATTTCCTTAGGATTCAGTCTTAGAAATGGATTTTCCGGTAGGTTCTTCATAATGAGCCTATTTATCTTTATTTTAGGTCTACTTCTAACAGGCTTGTTTATATGCATTCTTATTCTATCCTGGATTGGAATCAGAAAATTGGACAGTGTTGCAGGTTCTGACTGATGCAGGCACACTGACAGTGATGAAAGTGAGAACTGGTAAGTAAAAGTTCTTCTTCACAGGAATAATGATGGGTGTTTTAAAAACTTGGAATCAAGTAAACTTTTCATGATTAAAATAAGAAATGATTCATGAGCTGAATAACAGGATATAGTGGTCAGTTCAGAAATACATATTCAAATTAAATAAAAACCTCTATGAATAACCTACATTTATTGACAGCATCCAATTTTAGGAGAGATTTTAAAAAATCGTGAATAGGGACTTCCATGGTGGTCCAGTGGTAAAGAATCCGCCTTCCAGTGCAAGGGACGTGGGTTCGATCCCTGGTCAGGGAACTAAGATCCCACATGCTGCCGGACAACTAAGCCTGTGCGCCACAACTGCTGATCCTGAGCGCCTCAACTAGAGAACCCGCATGCTCTGGAGCCTGCGCACCACAACTAGAGAGAGGAAACCTGCATGCCACAACTAGAGAGAAGGCTGTGAGCCACAACGGAGATCCCGTGTGCAGCAACTAGGACCCGATGCAGCCAAAACAAAATTGTGAAGAGTCATCAAAGTCACTGCTCCTCAAGACTTTTTCACAAATGTGTGGTTTGGTCAATAGCAGAGAAGAGTGAATAATAGCCCTAGAAACTTGGTCCCAAGATAGAATTTTCTTTAGTTTCACATTTTATCTTAAATTTAAAATGAATGTGCATTATATACCGTAATAGTCCTATGGTTAGTATAAATACCACGCCACGTGGTATACCATTTATACCACGGTTAGTATAAATGTTAGCGTGCCACAACTACTGAGCTTGTGCGCTTCAACTGGAGAGCCCACGTGCTGCAAACTACAGAGCCCACGCACCACAACTACTGAGCCTGAGTGCCATAACTAGAGAGAAGCCCGCATGCAGCAACAAAGAGCCCACGGGCTGCAACTAAAGCCCGACACAGCCGTAAAAATAAATAAATAAATAAATATTAAAAAAAGAAAATCGACTGTTCAAACAAAAATAATAACAATGTATAATGGGGGTTACAGCATGCATAAGTAAAATATATGATAACAATAGCATAAAGGGCAGGAGGGGAAAAATAGAAATATGATATTTGCTATATGTGAAGTGATATAATATCACTTGAAAGTAGGCTGTGATAAGTTATATATGTAGACTATAAACCCTCAAGCAACCAGTAGAATAATAAAACATTATTAGGTAACAAGCCAACAAATGAGAAAAAATGAAACCATAAAAATTCAATCTGAAAAAAGGCAGAAAAAGGAAGAAAGGAACAATAAACAAATGGAACATAGGACAAAAGGAACAAATAGAAAACAGTAAGATGATAGACTTAAATCTAATCATATCAAGAATCACATTAAATGGAAATGATCTAAAAATCCTTATTAAAAGGCAGAACTTATCAGATTGATAGAAAGAAAGACCCAACACACTTTACATATGAAAATGCAAAAACATTAAGAATGAAAGGATGGAAAAAGATATACCATGCTGTTGCTCACCCTAGTCAAAAGAAAACTGGTGTGGCTAGACTGACATCTAGAAACAAAGTAAGATTTCAAAGTGAAGAATATTACCAGAGATAATGAAGGTCATTTCAGATAATAAAGGGGCCAGTTAATCAGGAGTACATAACGGTCCTAAATGTTTATGCCCCAAATAACAGTAGGTTCAAAATATGTGAAGCAAAAAATGATAGAACTGCAAGAGAAACAGAAGAATCTACAATTATAGTCAGACATTTCAGTACCCCTCTTTCAAATAATTGCTAGAACAAGTTGAAACCTAGCAAGGATATAGTAAACTTAAACAACACTACCCACCAATATTACCTAATTGACTTGCCTAGAACATTCCACTTAAAGTAGTAGAATACATATTCTCTTTAACATGAAACATTTACCCAGAGTGAGCATATTTTAGGCCAGGGGTCAGCAAACTATTGCCCTGGGGCCAAATCTAGCCTGGTTTTTTATTGGCCTATGAACTAAGAATGGTTTTCACATTTTGAAAGATTTCTAAAAAACAATATTGAGATTGTATGTGGCCCACAAATCTTAAAGTATTTACTATCTGACCCTCTACAGAAAAAGTTTGCTGACCTTTGTTTTAGGTCATAAAACGTGTCTCAGTATATTTTAAAGGATTCAAGTCATGCTGAAGTATGACCTGACCACAAAGGAATTAAATAAGAAATCAGTAACAGAAAGCTAACTGGAAAATCCCCAAATATTTTGAAACAAAATAACATGCTTTTATATAATCCATTGATTAAAGAAGGACTCAAAAGTGAAATTAGAAAGTATTTTGAACTGAAGGAAATAAAAATATAACATATCAAATTTTGAATAAATGAAATGCCTATATTAGAAAATACAAAAAATATCTCAAATCAATGACCTCAACTTGATGTTAAGATACTAGAAAAAAAGAGCAAGTTAAACACAAAGAAGCAAAAAATAAATCATGAAATAATAAAGATCAAAGTAGAAATCAATGAAATGGAAAACAAAAATCAATTGAGAATATCTGTGGAATCAAAGCCTGGTTCCTTGAGGTGAGTAAAGTTGATAAACTTTTAGCCAGACTAGTCAGGAAAAAAAAAAAAAAGACACATATCAGGAAGACAAGTAATCAGGAGTGAGAGGAGGTGACATCATTATAAATTCTACAAATAAAGGATAATAAGGGGATATTATGAACAACTTTAGGCAAAAAAAAAAAAGTCAACAACTTAGATGAAATGGCCAAAGTCCTTGAAAGACATAAACTACCAAAGCTCATTCAAGAAGAAATAGATAACCTGAATGGTCATTTGTCTGTTGAATTATTAGTTGAAAATATTCCCACAAAGAAAACTTCTGGTCCATAGGGCTTCACTGACAAATCCTTCCAAACATTTAGGAAAAAAAAAAATACGAGTTACACTCTTCCAGAAACGTGAAGAGGAGGGAATACTTCCCAACTTCTTCTTTGAGGCCAGCCTTACCCTGATACCCAAACCACACAAAGACATAACAAGAAAACTCAGGCCAATCCCCCTCATAAACATAAGTGTAAAAATTCTAAACAAAATTTTACCAAAATCCAACCATATATAAGAAGGATAGTATTATTGAGTGGGGTTTATCCCAAGAATACAGGATTGGTTTTAACATTCAAAAATCAATAAGTATAATTCACCATATTAAACTAAAAAAGAAAAATTGATCATCTTAATAGATGTAGAAGAAAATTTGACAAAACCCAATTTTCATTTCTGATATTAAAAACTCTCAACAAACTAGGAATGCAAGGATACTTCTTCAACCAGATAAAGGGTATCTACACAAAACCTACAGATAACCTCATACCTACTGATGAAAGACTGCATGCTTTCTAAGATCAGGAACAATACAAGGATTTCTGCTCTTATCACTTTTATTCGGTATTGGAGGTTCTGACCAGTACAATCAGGAAAGAAAAGGAATAAAACAATTTCAGATTGGAAAAGAGAAAATAAAACTGACATAATCGTCCACCTATTCCACTTGGTGGAATTGACAAAAAGCTGCCAGAATAAGTGAGTTTAGCAAGATTGTAGGATAGAAGATCAATATATAACAGTCATTTATATTTCTACATTCTAGCACCAAATATTAAAAATGGAAGTGCAAAAAATACAGAACATTTACAATAGCATAAAAAATACGAAGTTCTTAGGAATAAATCTGAAAAAGGCATGAAAGACCTGTACACTGAAAACTACAAATAACACTGAGAGGAATTAAAGATGACTTAAATAATTGGAGAGATTTACCTGGCTCATGGGTTCATATTGTTAAGATGTCAGTTCTCCCCAAATTGATCTAAAGGTTCAGTACAGTCCAAATAAAAATTCCAGTAGGCTTAAAAAAAAAAAAATTTGAGAAGCTGATTCTAAAATTTGTATAGAAATGCAAAAGATCTAGAATAGCCAAAACAATTAAGTTTTATTTATTTTTTTGTTTACTTATTTATTGCTTTTAGGTAACTTTTGGAGGCAAAGTAGGACTTAAGAAAGGTAGCATTGGTGACCACCCAGAGGGATGGGATAGGGAGGGTGGGAGGGAGATGCAAGAGGGAGGAGATACGGGGGTATATGTATATGTATAGCTGATTCACTTTGTTATAAAGCATAAACTAACACACCATTATAAAGCAATTATACTCCAATAAAGATGTTAAAAAAAAAGTAGCATTGGAATCAGACAGATCTGGACTTAAATCCTAGCTCTGCCCACTTACTGTCTACATTATCTTGAAGATATAACTTTACTTGGGCCTCGGTTTTGCCCATCTGTGAAATGGGTTAATAATACCTCAAGAAGCTGTTGTGAATATTAAATGAAATAATAAATATTTGAGCACTTAACAGTGTCCGACATATAGCATGTACTAAATAAATGTTCCATTGCTAGCTACTATGAAGATACTTCTACATAAATGTAGGAATCCAAAGCCATATTGGATTAGATAATGGTAAGATGCTGAATATATTTTATGATATAATCTTCTGTTTACAGAAATCGTATCACAAAAACCCTTAGTTCAGGGAGGGTCAAACTTGATCCTTTGCTATTTAAAGAAACATGTAGGGTAGCACATTCTAAAATTGAACCTTCTTTAAAAGTGCTTTTTTATTTAGTTCCATAGCCAAGATTTGCTTTGGGGATGAAAATTTATGTTGGTCTGACAGTTTTACATTAAAACAAGCCCCACATTTAAGGGCTAAATAGTTTGGATGACTTGCATTAATGTACCTTTTATACTTTTTGAAGCCATAGCCTTTATACGGGAGTGCCATAGCCTTTATATGGGAGTACCATAGTCAAAGAAAAGTTTTAGGTATTTATTTTATGTGTTTTATCTTAAGGCACATAATTTGTTTAAGCTGGCTAGGAGGACATTCAATTAAAAATTCAGAACATTGAGTGAGATAATCCAGAGAAACAAAGTCTTTTAATTTTATTCATTCAGCTTGTTATCCTCACCCACTAAGGGGTCAGCTAACATGAAGAGATAATGTTTAATAAAGGACAGCTTTGTCTGACCTGAAGTAAAGAGTTCCAAAGCTAGATTACCTCTTTTGAAATTGCTTTGAAATTGCTTTCCTCATCTTACAATCAAAGTTCATATGCAGCCATTTGATGTTGTTTATTGCATTCCCTTTTTAGCCCATAGGGTTTCAATCTATTTCTATATAATGATGACTTTCATATGTCATCAGTAGCTTATTGAGAAACCTTGAGTCCTCTGTCTTCTAGTGATATCCCACTTAGATCTGACATTAAGTTCATTTTTTTCCTTCAAGCTATTTTTTCCAAATTTCGTGGCTATTATTGGTGACAACACAAATTTTGGGACCTTCAAACTTAAAATCTTAGGTTCACTTCCTTCTTTCCCTCCCATAGGTAAACAGCTGCTAAACTTGTTACTTCTTATAGCTACTTCTCTACAGTGGTACTTGATATATCCCTTTTCATTTTTAAAATTGCCCATTTAATCCAAGCTCTTAAATGTCAAGTTTGTATTGTAGCCTCTTGTATTGTAGTGTATAGAATTATATTGCAGCCTCTTGGTATTCTCCCTAGCCCCCATCCTATCTTATCCCTTTCCCCACTAGTCTACACAAAACATAAAATACTTTCCATCAAACACTCTGTAGAGAAGTATTGCTCGGTGAATACGGAAAACCTGATTAAGTAGAAAAAAGGAATTTAACTGGAATCTCCCTTCCTTTCAGTGATTCTACTTGAAAGGAACGGAGGAGAGCAGAACCTTCAGGTATTGAATCACGACTTTGACAAATACCACATGGGAGACGTGGCTGGCAAGAGACTGATAATATACGATAGAAACCATTGGAAAGATAAAAGGAGCCATAAAATTCAACTTCTGCTAGCCATTCTTTCCCTTTTTGCTCTCCATACACCTCAGCTGGGAATCTTTATATGTGCAGTATTTATTTGGCTTGTGTTATCCTGGTCATTATAAAGTTATCTAGGAGGCTAAGAGAGCTGACCAACTGAGAAGGGAAAGCAGTCTGTTCTGACAGTGATGACAAAAGGAGTTCAAGTCATACCAAACATCTTTCTCCCATTTAGAAACATCCTAGTATTTAAGACCTAGTATTTCATTTCTCTCTACTCCCATATTTGTGTTCTCTGTTCTTATCGTGTCTGTGAGATGACCTGCCTATTCCTGCTCTGCAGTAGTTGTGTATATTGTTGCATCTCTAGTGCCTCGAACAGTGCCTAGCACATAGCACATAGGAAGCACTCAGTAAATATTTGATGAATGAATGAATGGTTATCTTTTCTCTCTGGCAATCCAAACCCATTGCCACTTTCAAAAAATCCACATGAGATTTTCCGATTCCACTAAACTTCTGTCCATATCAATCTAGTTTTAAATCACTTCATTTTGCACATCCCCTTAGCAATTATTTGTAGTTTGTACTTGATTAATATACTCTTATTATGTTACTTTTCACATATTCCTATATCTTTTCTATATATGTTGTATTTTCAACTAAAAGATAATGCCTCAAGTGTTAAATACTGTATGTGCTGTTCAACAATGCCTCATGTGCTGCAGAAAGATAGACCCCCAATAGATGGGCAGGCTACCTACCTCCTTTTGAAACATATTCTCTGGATCAGTGTGATCTGCCTTGAAAGGGAGTTTAGATACATAGGTTCTGTTTTTTTGTATTTCACTCATATATTGTGTGACTTTGAGCAAATTCATTCCTTCAGTGTTCAGTTTAAGAACAAATTAAGAAACAGTTTCCTAAAGAAAAACATTTTAGAGTTCCAGAAGCATTTGTATGTTGGTAACATTTCTCCAGAAATATTTAATGTAATATACAAGTCTGGACTGGTCAATTTTAATCTTTCCTTGGAATTTCCATAGAAAAGTCCATGTAGCAGAGACACTGAAATAATGTTATATAGAAAATATTAACTATAGAAAGAACCATAGCTTCTTCATAGAGAAGAACCGAGATAATATCCTGGATTTTTGCAGTACTTAAGCTACTCCTTAGTTGTCTCACAAAGGAATTTAGTGCAGAGGAACACATTCAAGGTATTACTGAGGTTCAGAATAAGACTGTACAAAGTGTAAGAGTGTTTTCTATAATAGTTTCTATAATAGTTTTCAAATAGTTAAATTAAGAGTCATTCATTCTCTGGCCTCTTTCTCCATCTACACTGTCTTCTGGCAACAATAAAGTGCACCCTATACATGAAAGCAATTTCTAACAATGCCAAATCAACAGCAGTTTCTAGGTCATTTCCATTCCTTCCTCCATGAAAATGTACAACATTTAGGTTATTCCATGTATTTCCCCCATGCCCCAAAATTGTTAGGTTGCCAGAGAAAACTGATCAGGTAATGAATTACTGTTTGCCTTCAGGTAGTCATTCTAAGTACATACAAAATCAGACATTAACATGAAAATATGAGGGGAAGAAAAACATCAAACCACAGAATTCAGTTTTAGTTTTACTGACATTTATATACCACACTTCCTGTTTATGATTTCAAAAGTGCAGCCATGCAGTGCTTCTATTAAAAAATGAGTAATTGGGAACACTTTTGAGGATTAAAATGGCAACTTACTCAAAGGAAACCCCCCCCCCCACTAAATTTACTGTTTGTGGAATTGTTATCTTTGTTGTGTAAAAAGTTGAATATTTTTCAAACATCATTTACTAATAGTGTAATTAAAAGGGAACTTGATGGCCTTGTGCCTTTAAAACAAGCAGCCCAGTCAAGAGTCTTAGTTCTGAATTTGACTAGTTGATGGGATAGGGAAACCAAGCCAACGCCCTTCTAATCTATATCTATCTATATCTATGTATCTATAAAGGTAATTGTTGCAAACATTTGCTTCTTTCCCCTCATTTTGAGATTTCAGTTGACTGTTGTTATGCATTAATTAACAATTAGTTCTGGCTGAAGGAGGGAAAGGGTAGAAGTGAATACAATTCTTAAATGAAAGGTCCTTTCTTCCACTACTAATTTATTCTATTTGAAGCATAATTGTATGAGTTAATTTAATTTTGGTGATCACTTCAGAATGTGTGTGTGTGTGTGTGTGTGTGTGTGTGTGTGTGTGTGTGTGTGTAGAGAGAGCACCCAAGTGAGCAGTGGCTGCTAGCTAGACATCAAAATCCATGTTCTCACTTCTTGACCATACAGATAAGCTTATTCCCAGCCTCCCCTGCAGTTAGCTGTGGACATGTGACTTAAGTAGCTGTGGACATATGACTTAAGTTACAGCCAATGGAATGAAAATGGAAGTTATATGTACTACTTTGAGTCCCCGCCCCTAAAAACTCCCCTTCCTACGGGCTGAAAGAGAAAAGACCCCCCAGGGAGATCTTGGAACTTTGGTACTGAAAGCTTAGGTACAGAAAGACCTTGAAAACTAAGTACTGAAGTACTTGTTTATTTTAGCAAGAAACAAACTTGAGCCATTATACATTTTGGGGTTGATCTGTTAATGACAATTAGCTTACCGTAATTAATTCAATGTACAAAACTTATATTTGCAGTGTCCTCTGATGTACAACTCCAGTGGGCAACATTTACATTGTAATGTATGTAAATGACATTTCCTGAAGCACAATTAAGAGGCTACAGGTATGTATACATATGGATATATATAAATGTTCCCCCCAGGGGTCGTGTAACATTGTAGCTCTGCCAAACCGACTCCAACTTCTCTCTTGGGTTTTATTTTGTAGGAGCATCCATTTGTGTAAAGGCACTTTCCTTTTGTGTTTGTGGTAATAAATTAAGGTGGAATGGATCATCCAACAAGAATCTTAAGGGGAAAATGTATACTTATGAACCACATCAGACCTCTTTGTTAGATTTGTTCAACTGTGTTAGCTACAGACTCTTCTTATAACCGATTACCCTCTGGCATGCATTAGGCCAACAGAGAGTGTTAGCAGCGCCCTTCCCCTCTGCCCGCCAAGCTTACTGCTGTGAGTCATAAAAACTTTTCTGGGCTTCATTTTCCTTTTCTACAAAATGAGAGCTGGATTATATGACCCCAAAGATCCCTTCACTAAAATTCTACTATCTATGACTACAAAGTCCATAGCTATTCGTAGAAATAATTGTTAATGTGAATGTTCCTTTAGATTCCAAATTGATACTGTATAGGTGCTTAAAAGTAACTTGAAGCTATAAAAAAGATGTTTAACTTGCACCAGTTCACAAAGAGGCACAACAGAGGTTCTACTTTTCTCCCAAACAAAAACTATTAAATTGAAAAGATTTTTAACTCACTCAGGATAGTTTTTAGAGTAGTTATAAAGCACTATGTCACCTCTCTGATTTCTTTACTCAGTTGGTGAACTATCAAACCAATGCAGAATTTGACATTTATTAAAATAATATACTTGGGCTTCCCTGGTGGCGCAGTGGTTGAGAGTCTGCCTGCCGATGCAGGGCACGCGGGTTCATGCCCCGGTCCGGGAAGATCCCACATGCCGCGGAGCGGCTGGGCCCGTGAGCCATGGCCGCTGAGCCTGCGTGCCCGGAGCCTGTGCTCCGCAATGGGAGAGGCCACAACAGTGAGAGGCCCGTGTACCGCAAAAACAAAACAAAACAAAACAAAAAAAACAGATATCAATCTTATTCTTTCCAACGTCTGTAGCCTTCCTCATGCCATTTTCTCCCCACCCCCTGTATAAATAAGAGCATAATGGAAGAAAGGTTTTAAGGAGAGATGCACAGACAGTGAATTTTAAAGCTTGAAGGGATTTCAGAGATCATTTAGTCAAAATTCATCGTTTTGCAAAGGAAACTGACACTGGAAAATTAAATGTCTCACTTAAGGTCTCGATATCACCATTGCTACTTGCCAAAACCTGGGTTTCCTTGATCCCCAAATCTGGCACATTTTACCTTCTACTGTAACATGCTTCATCTGAGGTTGGGTCAGACCAGATTAGAGAGAGTACTTTTGGAGAGGGTGGGTACAGGGCACAATGGTAATGGAATGGTAATGATCAGAGTCATAAAATATCTGTGGAGATCATCTATTTCCTAATAATTCTAAATCTTTAACTTTTTTCTTACTCAGTACTGCTTTAAAAATTCTTGGGGGAGAACTCAGATCACTTCTTTGTCTCACATAAATAACACTAAGTAATAAAAGTGACTAGATTACAACTTATGACTTTTACTTATTTGTTCATTTACTTTTGTCTGTCTCTTCCACTAGAATGTATCTTCCAGGAGGGCAGGCCTATATCTTTTTGCTTACTCCAACTCCCTTCTAGCAAGTGTTTGACACATAAAAGATGTTCAGTAAGTACTGGTGAGTGAATTATTAAATCATAACTACTACAAAGCAGTAATCTTATTTGCTTTGGCTCTATTTCTTCTGGAGGTTTTCCCAAGTTTTGTGATTCCATCACCATTCTAAATTAATTTTAGAATTGGGTGAACGTGCTCTGTTCTTCATATGCTCTGAAGTTCAGTCTAGCACAATTGAACTGTTCTATAATATTAATTTTGGTACTCTTAAACTCTTGTGCCAAATTTGCTAAATTTGGGAATGACCTTGATCTGTAATTTTATTTAGGTTTTTATCCACAGATGAATGTGTAATTCACCACCATGAATTAGTGGTGTGCATGTGAAATTAAACTGATGATGAGTCAGGAGGCAACACTGTTGGGTGAGCAAATTTGGAAATAGGAAAAAAGAGATGGTAAACCTTGAAAAATAGAAATATTAGGCTGAAATAAGTATACATTTAAACTTCTATCTCAAATTAAATGTAAGTTTCAAACCTGATAAAAAGAAGTAACTAATATTTTGAAGAGTGCATTTTTCCTTAAAGGTAAGATATTAAAATAAAAACAAAGCAAAACAAAAACACTGAGCCTAAATTTAAACATTAATCTCAATTTTAAAAGGTAGGCCTCATACCTTTTTCTCCTTAGGTTTATTTTCAATATAAATATATGTAGAGAATTAAAAGAGATATATATTTTTTTAACAGCAAAATTTTTACCAGATGAAGAAGCTTAAAAATGTTGGCCTTGTAGTCTATTTCTAGGAATTCATCCTAATTTAGCAAATAATCTGAAATGCTAAAATAGATTTATGCATAAAAAGTTCATAGCAACATTATTTATAAGAAAGTAAGGAAAATAGCTTAAATGACCACTTAAGGAAACACTACTCCACACAAGGATCATTAATGCAGCCACTGAAAATGTTTTTAAAGAGTTTTAAATAATTTGAGGAAACATTTCTGATAAATTGTTATGAAAAACAGACAGTGTGCTCAAGCAAACAGTTTAAACTTCATAAGCTTAAAAAACTGCGTGGAAATATGTCAACCAATAGTCAGTTACCTCTAAATAAAGGAATTATTGGTTGTTTTTTTCTTGCTGTCTCTTTAAAAAGTATTTTTTCTTTACTTTATTTAAACATATTTTCAAATTTTTCTTCACTTACATGTACTACTTTTATAATCAGAAAAAGAAACCTATTACTTGGCGTAGATATGTGTTTATGTGCCAATGATGTGTTTTCAGTATCATCACGAGTATAAATATTGTTGCCCAAAAGAAAAGTTTGATATTGATTTAAATCCAAACAATGGAGTTTCCAAAACAAACACTGGTACATATCCTATAACTTGTAAAATTATAGTGGTTTAATATAATTTATTAATTATTTCGACATAGCAGGCTCTTAGTATGTTCGTTGATGATGAGATGGTTAGAGAAGGGATACTCAATTAATTTACCAAGTTCCTTGAATCTGTCAGTTAGCAACTCTCCCACCAAGAGATTAATGATATAGTCCTATGTTAAAAAGTTGTCCATAAAAATCTCCCTTAGTTTGTGTGGTGCACTTTTGCAAACTATTATTTTGTATTTCAAAAAGAACAGTGTCTTAAGTGCTAATTTTTTACAGACACAAAAGGGAGAAAAATTGATTCTTACCTTGTTTATGTTGGCCAGCTATGAGCTTCAAGTAAGATTCTGTGATCTGTAAACCACCAGTAAAAAAGGTTTCTTGTGGAAATAACTGGCAACAATACTTACCTTGTAAGGTTGTTATGTTTTAGAAATCATGTATGTAAAGTACCCAGCATAGTACATGGCACCTAGGCATTCAGTAAATGGTGGCTGTTATAATAATACAATATATAATATTACTATGACATTATCTGTCATATATAGAGGTTGAGTTGAAAAAATATGAAGTGCAGTCTATTTAAAAACATTATTCTACACTTTCAGATAAAGATGGGGAGTGAAGGCTGATCACAAAATTTTCCTGCCCAAATACTTTACAAAATAGTTTGCGCGAAAAGAAGAACAGTAAAAACTCCTTTAAAAACCTTACCAGGGACTTCCCCGGTGGCGCAGTGGTTAGGAATCTGCCTGCCAATGCAGGGGACACAGGTTTCAGCCCTGGTCCGGGAAGATCCCACGCTCTGCGGAACAACTAAGCCTGCGGAACTACTGAGCTTGTGCTCTGGAGCCCGCGAGCCACAACTGCTGAGCCTGAGCCTGAGTGCCACACTACTGAGGCCCGTGCGCCTAGAGCCCGTGCTCCGCAACAAGAGAAGCCACCGCAATGAGAAGCTTGCGCACCGCAACAAAGAGTAGCCTCCGCTCGCAGTAACGAGAGAAAGCCCGCGCACAGCAACAAAGACCCAAGGCAGCCAAAAATAAATAAATAAATAAATTTATAAAAAAATTACCAGAAGCAGCGAGAAAAAAGAAAAGTCTGCAACCTAAGCCAATGAAGGCCAAAATAATACTATTATTTCAAAATAAATAAATAAATAAGTTTGGATCAGCAAGAAATGAAATAAGCATGGCTGGAAATCAAATTCTCACCAAAAGAAAAGACTGGAAATCCCAGCACATTCCCTAGTCAATTCATCAAGATGATTATGCCTTGTCTCCTCTCTCCTAAATCTCCCACATTTCCCTGCTCCTCACTTCGAATATTTTATTGATAAATAGAAGCTATCACAAGAGAAACTCCTTTTTCCCACATTATACCTATCAACCTGACTTCATCTGTACTCTTCCTTTATAAAGGGTCAACTCTCCCTGCTCTTATCTAAGGCAAGCCCCTCTACTTGTACCCTGGATCCCATCTTGTATAGTCAAGGATTGTGCTCCTGTGATTACCCCCTCCATTTCCTGCATCCTCAGTTTCTCTCTCTTTACTGGATTATTCCAATCAGTAAACATACTGTAGTATTTCCTTCTAAAAACACCATCACCCTAGACCTCATATCCTCTTCCACTTACTTGGTGAGTAGGAGCCCATTTTTTCTGCTCCCTTTTATAACAAGCTTTTTTTTGCAGTACGCGGGCCTCTCACTGTTGTCGTCTCTCCCGTTGCGGAGCACAGGCTCCGGACGCGCAGGCTCAGCGGCCATGGCTCATGGGCCCAGCCACTCCGCGGCATGTGGGATCTTCCCGGACCGGGGCACGAACCCGTGTCCCCTGCATCGGCAGGCGGACTCTCAACCACTGCGCCACCAGGGAAGCCCCTATAACAAACTTTTAAAAGGTTGTCTCTACTTGGCAGTTTCCACTTCCTCACCATACATCATCTCTTTAGTCCATTCCAATTAGGATTATTGTCTCCATAGCTCCACCTAAACTGCTCTTGTTGAGATCATCAGTTACCTTCTTGCCAGATCATTTTCCTTTTCCCAAATGTTTGGGACTCCCAGGCATATTCCTCACCCTTTTTTTTCTTCACCATAATATTAATTTCCCCCTCAGTCATCTTATCCAATTTTTCTGATTTTAAATATTGTCTGTGTTCTTAGGACTCCTGAAATTTGTATTCTATCCCTAATACCTTTGTCGAGCTCCGAACCCGTATCTACCAACTCCACTCAGATGTCCAATAAGGACTTCAAAGTTAACTCATTCAAAACAAACATACTGATTTTCTTCTCCCTCTCAATTTACTTCTCCCCAAGTTCCCCCCATGTCAACAAGTGGCATTATTTTCATCCAGTTGCTCAAGACAAAAACCTAGAAGTCATCCTTAATTCCTCTTTGTGCCAGTTATTAGGCTGTTATCTCTTAGCAATAAACCATTCCATACTCTGTGATGCTGGGACTGGGATTCTGCAAGCTACATTTCTATACTTTGCCAGCTGAATCCTTGCTACAGTCTGTCAGTAAGCGACATTAGAAAAAAAAGACTAAAAGTCAGGAAGAGGGAAAAAGAACTTGCTCCTCCTTGTTGGCTTTCTGCACCTGCCAGCATTGCCCCAGTTATGGACCTTCACCCTCACAGCAGCAGTTAGCCCCAAATTTCAACTATTTTCCACTTCCCTAGAACCAGCCTCAGCACACCTCTCAGAGCCACTAGCAGCAAGTGGGCAGCACCCCCTGCCCCAGGTCAGGGTTCCAACTCTGCTGGGTCTCCCCTCCTAGCCCCGGGGTTCTAGTAACTTCAGGTCTTCCCAAGTTTATCCAGGACTAGGTTAGTTCCTGAAGTTATTATATTATCTCAGTGCTCCCCTTTTCCTTTTTCAGTTAGACAACACCTGTCTGACCAATTCTTTATACTCAATTTATTGCTGTTGAAATACTTAGCAGCAGCCAGAGTGACTCCTCTAAAGCATATGTCATCTCCTTGCTCCTCATCACGGTTGGAACAAAATTCAGCCTCCTCTTTCAGGCCTTCAGCCCCTTTTGTGACCCGGCCTATCCAACTTTCTAGTCTCACCTCTCACCAGTTTCTGATTACTCATTCAGCTCTAATCATTCTGTCTTGAACACACCACTTTTCCACTGCAGGGCCTTTGTACTTGCTCTTCTCTACATCTGGATTGTCCAGGTCTTTGCCTTTCTCACAGCCTCGTTCCATTCACGTTTATTCTCAAATGTCATCTCGGAGAGGCCTACTCTCACTGCATTATCTAAAATGCACAATTCCCCCCCACCTCCATTTCCTTACCTGGGTTTCTTATTCTCACTACCTGACTTTGTTATGTTATTTCTCCCTCCCCTATTCTCAAGTAAAAAGCTTCATAGCTTCACATAAAGGAAGGGATGTGATCTTATTTATCCCTGGTGCTGGCACTCAATAAATTCCAGTTGACAATTGAATTTAATAAGTGAATGCAGAAGAAAAGTGGACCAAAGTAATTGCAAACAAGGTAATATGCAAGTGAGACAAAGACAACATGATATAGCCTACTTCAACTCCCTGAGTACATAATGCAACAAATGAATCAGAAAAAGCACTTAAAGATGTAACAGAAGAGAATTTCCACAAAATCATGAAAGAACTGAATCTGCAGAATAAAATGTTCAAAGAAAAATGGACATATACTATTCATATCAAGGCATATACTGGTTAAGCTATTAGCCATGAAGAATGAAGGAAAAAATTCAGACCTCCAGGCCGAAAACTAACTTATCAGAGGGAGGAAATCATGCTGGCCTTAGACTTCCTCTAAGCAATATTCAAAGCCAGAAAACAAAGGAAAAATGTTTGCAGTCTTAAGGCAAAGCCAGCATGACGCCAAACTATGATATCTAAGTAAGTGACATTCAGAAATTGATGAAAAAGGCAAACATAACATCCACGAATCCATGTTAAAAAAAAAAAAAAACTACTTAGTGAGGAGCAGATAGCTAAGTGATGAATCAAAATTAATAAGTAGGAATTGAGAACTGAGGTGTGTTGCGACCACTGGATTTTAAAATAGAGATCAAGACCAAATGACCAAAGGAATTAAGGTTACAAAACAGGAACATTAAAACCTTCACTTTAAAAAATAATGACATAAATAAAAATATATCTTTTTCATGGCAGAGTCAACTTGCATTTCTAAATTGGAAACATACAGATAAAAAAATCTCCAAACTCTTAATTTTTTAAACTTTGGATATTTTAGGACATAAGATCTCTTGTGGCAAAGAAACATTTTTCTAGAGTTCAGCAATTCCTTCAGCTTATCTTACTACTACCAAATTCAAATAATTTTAACACTTTAAAAATTTAAAAAGTATGCACATTCTCATCTTAAATAAGATTAACTTATTTGTATAAGTGCATAGAAATATGCCTACCACGATGGTCACTTAATATTGATGGTAAAATCTGGGATCTGAGGCGATTTAAAAACCTTCCTATAACTTTCTATATTGTTTGAATTATTTATAAATGAACATGTATTGTTTTTATGAAACCAATAAAAACACTATCCTTAAAATACTATTATATACAGCAGTGTGAATATACTTAATACTACTGAACTGTACATTTTAAAATTATTAAGATGGCAAAGGGCTTCCCTGGTGGCGCAGTGGTTGAGAGTCCGCCTGCCGATGCAGGGGGACACGGGTTCGTGCCCCGGTCCGGGAAGATCCCACATGCCGCCGAGCGGCTGGGCCCGTGAGCCATGGCCGCTGAGCCTGCGCGTCTGGAGCCTGTGCTCCACAACGGGAGAGGCCACAACAGTGAGAGGCCCACGTACGGCAAAAAAAAAAAAGATGGTAAAGTTTGTTATGTGTTTTTTTACCACAATTAAAAATAAAAAATACTATTATAAAAATTATGATATAGGTCCAGCCATTATGGCTTTACAGATGGATTTTGACTATCCCAAATTCTCCTCAAATCAATTTTTTCCACCAAAGATTACCCCTCAAATTATACCCTTCACATAATACTCTGTGCTTGCTTATACCTTATCTAATTTAATTTTAGAAACAGAGACCATTCACTGGCAGACATTGTTATAAGTATGCAAAATGAAAAGATGCATGTAAAAAGTAACTAATATGTTGTATTACTCTATTAAATATCTTAGTGTTATGAAAATGTAAATATATGTTATTTGATTTACATATTTTGGTGGAAATCTTTTAATGATTTTTTTTCTGATTGTTAAAATATGTGCCCATTTTAGAAAATATGAAAAAGAAGGTAAAAACCACCATAATTACATAATATATTTTGGTATATTTTTTCTCCCAACCCTTGAGGAGAAATAGTTTTGTAACCTAAAAGATTTATCTGTACATTAAATTAAATATTAGTGTTTCTCTGTGGCATTAAGTATTTTTAGTGGTTGAAAAAATTCCATTAGATTGATGTACCATGGTTTATTTAATCACTCCTTTACTACTGAATATTCAGATTGTCTCCTCTCTATAGGTGCTGTAATGATCATATATAAATCTTTGACTTCATATCTAATTTTTTTAGGATTGGTTCCTGGAAGTGGAACTACTATTATCAAAGATTTGGACACTTTTGACTCCAGAAAAGTAATATAGTAATAGATGAGTTTGTAAATTTCATTGCATTCTTAGCAACACTACCTGTTAGCACTTCTTTTCTTTTTTTCTTTTTTTAACATCTCTATTGGAGTATAATTGCTTTACAGTGTTGTGTTTCTGCTGTATAACAGAGTGAACCAGCTGTATTTATATATATATTCCCACGTCCCCTCCCTCTTGCGTCTCCCTCCCACCCTCCCTATCCCACCCCTCTAGGTGGTCACGAAGGACGGAGCTGATCTCCCTGTTCTATGTGGCTGCTTCCCACTAGCTATCTATTTTACATTTGGTAGTATATACATGTCAATGTTACTCTCTCACTTCGTCCCAGCTTACCCTTCCCCCTCCCCATGTCCTCAAGTCCATTCTCTACATCTGAGTCTTTATTTCTGTCCTGCCCACAGGTTCTTCAGAACCACTTTTATTTTTCAGATTCCATATATATGGGTTAGCATACGGTATTTGTTTTTCTCTTTCTGACTTACTTCTCTCTTTATGACAGACTCTACATCCATCCACCTCACAACAAATAACTCAATTTCGGTTCTTTTTATGGCTAATATTCCATTGTATATACGTGCCACATCTTCTTTATCCATTCATCTGTTGATGGACACTTAGGTTGTTTCCATGTCCTGGCTATTATAAATAGTGCTGCAATGAACATTGTGGTACATGACTGTTTTTGAATTACGGTTTTCTCAGGGTATGTGCCCAGTAGTGGGATTGCTGGGTCATATGGTAGTTCTATTTTTAGTTTTTTAAGGAACCTCCATACTGTTCTCCATAGTGGCTGTATCAATTTACATTCCCACCAACAGTGCAAGAGGGTTGCCTTTTCTCCACACTCTCTCCAGCATTCATTGTTTCTAGATTTTTTGATGATGGCCATTCTGACTGGTGTGAGGTGATACATCATTGTAGTTTTGATTTGCATTTCTCTAGTGATTAGTGATGTTGAGCATCCTTTCATGTTAGCACTTATTTTCAATCTCTGTCAATCTGATGGGAAGACTCTTTCTGTAATTTAGTTTCATAAAGTTGCATTTTTGCTGATCCACTCAATAACTTTACTATTTCAAGGACTTATAATTCTTTGTCTTCTCCATGATGCTTAACAGAGCCTTGCTAAGATACAGAAGAAATGTATTGTTTTATTGGCTTTGGCAGCATTTCTTTTAAAATACATTATATCTTGAACACATAGAAAGGTGAAGAAAGATAACATCAAAAAGGATCCAAATTATTTTACTTAATAAAAAGTAAGATTGTATTCAATTCTTAATGTAGTCATAGAGCGTTATTACTATCAGCCAGCAATATCATATTTTATTTATTGAAATCATATTGAATTTATTGCTTAATGTGCCATTTTTACTACAGCACTTTTCAAAATGCTTCAAAATGCTTAGTCTATAAGGTTAAGAAAAACATTCACTAGATAACTACTTTGAAATAATTTCCTCAACTCTGCCTTCATTCAAGAGGCCTAAAAACAGACTGGCCTACTTCCAACTTTCACGTTATCTTTGCTATGAAGTCATTCTATAGATAGGTTAATAAGCATTCTGGCATACAGAAAAATAGTTTCTGTAAAACTATATTGCATAGTTTGGCTGGGGTTGTTCCTCCTTCAGAACTGCATTACGTAATTTTAAAGTGTTTACTTAAGCTCCTTTGGGCTGCCTCCATGGTAGCTATGAAGTCACTGAGAATTAGGAACAGTTTGGGGCCTGATAACAAAGTCTATTAGTTTAATGTGAACACTTTGTCAATTTTTTTTATCACTGCCATATAAGGAACTTTAAAAACAAGGATATTAATTCATTTTATTTTTTAAAAAGTTTGCTACTTCAAAAATCATTAAGAAATACACACACACACACAAAAGGTTCATAAATGTACATTTGCTCATTACCTAAATGTACTTATTTTAAAACCCGTACTCTATAGCATGAATTCACAGTGTGATTTTGACTTATAAATAATTATGCAAAATTACCAAAATGTATAGAGCACAGGCTTTAGGAGAGTATGAATTATTAAAACGGCCTAAGCACTATTTCTATCTGTAAATCATAAAGGAAGTTTTCTATGAGAACATCAAAGATATATAAATTATAATAATATCAGCTTTGGGAGAATTTAAAAAGATACTAGGTTATAAGATTATTTTATCTTGATTACACAGAGAAAGGGAGTATCTTCAGTTCCTCAGAGAACTCTTGAGCTCCTTTACCAACTAAATAAGAATGTGTCATGCAATGTGCGTTGTACAAGTGGGAGAAGAGT
This sequence comes from Grampus griseus, assembly GCF_964374135.1. NCBI lineage: Eukaryota > Metazoa > Chordata > Mammalia > Artiodactyla > Delphinidae > Grampus > Grampus griseus. Next base: position 62,628,311 of record NC_139012.1, read on the forward strand.
CATTCAGATTTTGTATGTTAATCAAGTGTTATATCACCTCAAGGAAACATGCAAATTCTTATAAAATACCTAAAATCTCAACCATCACTTTAGAATTACTGAGTTTTATGAACCAACAAGCCCAAGTAAAGTCAAGATCCTGACATCTGGGACATCCCTGGTGGCGCAGTGGTTAAGAATCTGCCTGCCAATGCAGGGGACACAGGTTCGAGCCCTGGTCTGGGAAGATCCCACGTGCTGCAGAGCAACTAAGCCTATGTGCCACAACTACTGAGCCTGTGCTCTAGAGCCCACGAGCCACAACTACTGAGCCCACGTGCTGCAACTACTGAAGCCCACGCTCCTAGAGCCCATGCTCCGCAATGAGAAGCCACCGCGATGAGAAACCCGCGTGCCGCAACGAAGAGTAGCCCCCACTCACCGCAACTAGAGAAAGCCCGCGCGCATCAACAAAGACCCAACACAGCCAAAAAAAAAAGATCCCGACATCTAAAAACATGTAACCCTTTAAATGTCATTTTATTTTAATTATGTAACATGAGTTTATTATAAAATTACTTATAGGAATAATCTCGATAGCATTTTGTTTTTTAACTTTGAAGTCATTGATGGCCTTGCCAATGATCTAGTGAGGTCCAAAGTCAGGGACAATTCAAGGAGGGAATGGAAGAACTTTTAGGACCTGATTATCTCCTTGAAGGTGCAGCCACTGTGCGTGTCCTACCTAGCTTAGGAGAGAGAGAAGTGTCTGTGTATAGGAGGCCTAACCTGGAGGGGAGGGAATGGTCATGAGGGAGAAAAATGGGGGATAATTATGAGACTGCCCAATCAGATTGGCTCTCGATTTGCTTTGCTGTAATGATGAAATGTTTGGGTTTTTATATTTCATTCTAATATCAAAAAGAGGATATTTATTTGGTTTCTTATGTTTAAACATTTTTCATATACAATATATTTATACATCTATTTATCTGAAGTTAATATGTGTGGTGATTTCAAACACGTTGCCAATTCTCTTCCCATTAAAAGGTAGAGTCTGATTCTCCTGTCTAGAATTGGTATGGCATTAGTTATTTGCCTCTAGCGAACAGAATGTGGATAGGATGCTCCAGACTTCTACGCTTAGGTCATAAGTGATACAGTTTCACCTGGCTCTCAGTCTTGGGACCCTTGGAGCCCAGAGCCCTGTTGTGAGGAAGCCCACGCCACAAGGAGAGGCCATGTGCAGGTGTTCTGGCTGAAAGCCCTAGCTAAGGTGCCAGCCATACATGAGTACGGATTGCTAGGTGTGGAAGTGAACACGCCTTCGGGTGATGCAAGCCTTCGGCCTATGAGCTGCCCCAGCTGACTCCCAGTGGACCGGAAACAAGCTGTCTGCACAGCCCTACCCATACTGCATATTCATGAGCAAGTAATGTGTTTTAAACAACTAAGTTTTGGGGGTGGTTTGTTTTGTATTTGAGTCCCTGCTTCCATTAAATCTCTAGCTCAGGTTAGCTGTAACAACTAGGAACACTTTCCCTCCACTTTTCCTTGTTTCCCTAGCCAGACTGAGATCTTAGCACCTCCAGGTACTAATTGTGGATGATTAAGTGTGGTTTTGAAGTGCTGTTAGGAACAAAACCCACCATTATGGGGACCCATTCTAGCCAAAGTCCTTTTCCTTGAAGGCTTAGTGGTTGAGCTGCGGAAAAAGAAAGCTTGACGCCCTCCATCTCTCCTTTTCTTCTTCACTAGGTATCCCTGGTTTTAAAAAAGAGGGGAAAGCAAGATTTAATCTTCTCCTGCCCTCATCTCCCTTCTGAATTCAAATCTTTGGAAAGTTGCTTTCTTTTTCACTGAAAAGGTACACAGCCTTTTCCGTCTTACAAACGGACCAAGCCAGCCACAGCTTTTTATTCCTTATGAAGGAAGCAAAACAGAGTTCCTCCTCCTGAACCCGAGGCCCACGTCTCCTCCCTCCCCAGACCAGAATGGGGATGGATCCCTTGTTCTGGCCCCACCAGCCAGTCACTTTCCCATCCCACCAACTCTTTCAAATTACCTTTCTTGAACCCCTCTTCTCTCTATCCCCACTGCCACTAGGTACACAGCAGTGGTTCTAGTTGATTCTTACTTAGATCACAGGATATTTTATTTTCCATCTTCCAGTCTCCAGGACCCCAACTGGTGTAATCTTTTCAAGGACCTGTAATCTTTTCATACTTGACCATGCATTTCCACTAAAAAAAAAAAATCCTTTCATGGTTCTCCCTTTCCTGCAGGTTTCAATCCGGAGGCCCAATAGTCATTTACTCACAAAGCAGCGTAAACCCTTGAAATTGTATGCAAAATTGTAATAGAAGTCTATAGGTACATTTTTTTTTTCCTGGAGAGAGACCAGATTGCTTTCCGTAGGTTCTCAAAAGGGTATGTGTTCCCCCAAAAGATAAAGACTTGTAGGTCTCAGGCTAAAGTCCAAACTCCCCAGCATGGACTACATGGGTGTGACCTGGCCATTCTTCCAGCCTCCTTTCTTTCCCTTCTCTTTACCCCTTTCACATCCCACCCATTCTTACTTGGCTGTGGTTGTTCACTACAGGCCTTTGTACATGATGCTTTGCTTGCTCAGCTTGGGGAAATCCTTTCCTTTCCTCTCTGCTTAGCTGGTCTAACTTTTGCCCATTCAGGAAACTGCCTTCTTTCTTTTAAGAAGCACCTCAGGCCATGCTACCTACAGAAAGTTGTGCAGGCTAAGCAAGCTAGGTGTGAACTCTTGCCTCCCTGAGTCCAGCCTAGCAATTGCTCTTTCTTTTAGCATCTACCTCCTGGATTTACAAACTGGGGTGGGGGGTGGGAGAAAAGAAGATAAAACGTAAAGTAAAACCTGTAAAACAAGCAGTGACTAATAATTGTGCAGCACTTATACAGAAGAAGAACCCCAGGCTGTAGCGTACACTTTTGTAGTGCTTTCTTGGGAGGCTGAGATTGGGTAGTACATGTGTAGTTTATAGTTCCCTCAGAGTGTTAATGATAAATACAACACACACCTTCCTGTCAGAGAATATCCTATATGAATTTTCAACATCATCCAGTTTTCCTTTATTTTATGCCCAGCCAACAAATGGTGTTATGTATTTAACAAATACTGAAATTAATAAACAACATAGTTATGATATTCTGCCATCTACTAGGACTGCTGGGTCATTAATCTGAATTATTTCTCCTTGGTTCACGCACCACCACCCAAAAAAGACGGTCTAACATCATGATGTGTCCTTAAAATTCTCCATCTACCCAGGAAGATGTTCCAACTTTTTGAGATAAACCGTGTACTAAGTCTGCTCGTGAGACCTGCTTTGTCTTACAGCACAGACTTTAAGTCAACCCTTCACTCTTTCAAAAAGTTAAGTCTTTTAATTGTTGCCTCGAAACAGAGCTCTTTGCCCTTCTTGGGCGGACGGATCTCAACGAAGTGTATTTCCCTGCTACTAACGCATAAACTTATAAATAGCGCTTACCGCGCTGAGTCACCAAAACCCGGAGTTTCCCCAAATAGCTTATAACGACTGCTGGAATCGAGTCCTCCAGAGCGGTGACAGGCTCCTATCACACACCCGCGAGGCTGGACCCTAGCGGCTCCCCACCCAGCTCCCGGAGAACGCGGGCAAAGCCACCTATTCCCAGCCAGGAGTTGAGTGTCGGACCTTTTGAGCGCCGATGGCGCTCTCGGGACGCGGCCCGACTTGGCCTTGACCGCTCAGGGACCGTCTCCGCCCCCTCCGGAGCTGGGAGCCGCAGGGGGCCGGCACAGGCCTCCGCCCTGCGCCGCCTGCTCACACAATGGGGCGCGTCGGGAGAGGACGGCCTCGGCACCCGCTCTGGTCCCAGGCCCGGGACTATGGGCAGCTGGGGAAGCAGCCAGGAGCTAGGGCGATAACGAAAACCCCCATCTCCCCTCTGCCCACTCCCACACTTCGAAATGGCTGCGGCCGCTGGTTTGGGGGCTGGGGGAGTAGGGCTGGGGGAGGGAGCGGAAGTGCCACCCCCTGCAGTCAGGGGATAGTGACGTCACCCCTACTGTCGGCCTGTAGCGGGGGCGTCTGCCCGTCACGTGACCCCAGCCCCCCCACTCGCAGCTGAATCCCGCGCGCGCGCGCGCGCTCCCTCCCCCAACCCCTTCTCCCCAACTTTCGCCCTCCCCGCTCCAGCAAGGCTGTCAACAGCGCCAGCTCCGCCCCCTCCCCCGCGCCCAGTGTAACCGCCACGGCGGCGCGGCGGGCGCTCGCGCTCAGGTCAGGGCTCCTGGAGGAGAGCATGCCTTATGTCCTCACCTAGCCCCCAGTTGACGGCGCGCTGGGTGCGTGGGCACCGGAGCCAGGGTGTGCGGTGGCGTGCGGCGACAGCGCTTCTCCGTTCAGCCCTCCCACAGCAACCGCAGGACGAGGTGGAGACGCCAGGTCCGAGCTCAGAGGGGGCGAGTTGTGCTCAGCAGCCTCCAGGTCCTGGCACGTCTCCGCTGGGGGTCGGCTCCCAGGCGGGAGCGGCAGCAGGGAGCCAGCCGTCGACCCCCTGCCCGGCGGCGCGCGCCTCCGCGGCGCTCCCGCCTCCACTCTCCCTGCCGCCTGGGCGGCGCACGCTACTCCTGGCTTCCTCGCGGGCCGCGGCGCGGCCACGGGCTGTACGACGAGGGGCAGGCGCGGACCATCTCCTCGAGCCCCCTCGGTCACCCCGCCGTGCACTGCTGGGGTTCCAGATTGGGTGGCTGTCACTGCTGCGCCTCGTTCCATTTTTCCCCCCCTCAATTCTCTTCTAAGTAGAGGCTTGGGGGAGGGAATAGAAAACCCAGTGTAGAAAGGGGCGGTGCGGACTGACCTGTCAACGACGGAGGAGGAAGACCCCCGGTCGGGGCGAGCTCTCGAGCCCGCGCAGGGACCGGAGCCCTGGGTTCGCGTGGAGCGGCGCGGCGCGGCGGGCAGCAGCTGTGCCTCAGCCAGGTGTCCCCTCTCGGCGGGGCCCGCGCTGCCGCGCCCGCCTCCTCCCCTGGCGCCGCGCTCCCCGCCCCATCGCCAGGGACCAGGGAACCCCCCAGCTCGATTTTTTGTGCAGTTTCAGCAAAGCTCCGAGGAAGTTGGTCCTTTTGTTCCACTATTTATAGATTGCGTCAACATTGCGAAAAGGAGAAGGCGGAGCGGTGGCCCCTCCCCCTCCCCTCCCTCCGCCGGCTCCTGGGAGAGAAAAGCCCCAGCACACGACCTAAGTACACAGCGCGCCAGCCGCCCGCCCGCCTCCGGCCTCCTGCTCGCCGCTTCCCCCTCCTCCCTGCCCGGGCCAGAGCGCTGCCAACCCCGTCACGTGCCCGCCCGGGAAAACCAGCTCCCCGGGGCTCCGCGCCGCCCGCCAGGCTCCGTGGCGGCGGCGGCGGCGGCGGCGGCTGCCTCGCTCAGCTGTGCGCCCAGCTCGTGGGCTCCGGCCGTGGCCCAAGCGTCGCGCACAGCGTGGGCACCCGCACCCTAGTCACTCGGGGGGGGGAGAGCCGGGGTCCGCGACTCTTGGATGTGCTCACAAGGCTTCCGTGCTTCCGCCCTCCTCCCCCACCCCGCCCAGTCTCGGGAGCGCCACCGCCCCGGCGCGGAGTGTGCGCGCGTTCGGGCCTCGCTGGGAGACAGGGGCCTGACTTGTCCTTCGCGCGGCCGCTTCCCCAGAAGCTGGGATGCCAGGCCCCCCCAGGCCCCCGCACGACTGGTTGTGGGCGGGGGACTGAGGGACGCCGGGGTGGCTGGCGGCAGCTCTAAGGCTGGCCGGCGGAGCGCGGGAAGTACGGTGCGGCAGTGCCGAGACGCGCGGAGACGCTTTCCCTCCTCCGCAGGTGCAGCGGGGCGTTGCGCGAGCTCACTTAACTGCTTCCCGGACATCTGCGGACCAAGGAGTTTGCAGGCCTGAGCTACAGTGGGGGTAATATAGTTTTTGAGGAGTTACTGGAAGTTAGATCTGTGACAACAACATTCGAACTTTTCTTTAAAACCTGATGACGAAATGATAGGCCCCGCCATACGCCCCGAAATGAAACTGAGCTCCCTTGCCGGCCTAAAGCCTCTGTTCCTGAGCTCGATGTAAACAAGGAGGGCGGTAAATACGAGAGGAAGGCCTTATTTTAACGAAACCAAGTGCAAGTAGCTGGTTTGAGTGTAATTTACCTTCGCAGCTTCCGGTCATTTCCCTAAGTGATTTATTTAGATCGCAGTTTAACTTTACAGAGTCGGAATAAAATAATTTAGCCCTTCAGATCACGGGTGGAGGAAAGCCCGGGCTGAGCTGGGACGAGTGCAGGAAACGCGTCGGACCTTTCCGGGCAGCTGGACAGTGTGGTAAACAGTCTGGAAGACTTACGTTTTTTTCTAAAGAGTTTGGAGAGACTTTTCCGTTGCACCCCTCCGCGTTCGGGCTCAAGTGCAGGCCGGGGGTGGGGGCGGGACTCTGCATGGGCCCTTACCCGGAGCCGTGCTTCCTGGCCCTGCACTGGGAGCGTGCAGTCCTAGGGGAGCTTTCGCACGGGCCACACGGGGCAGCAGCAAGCCTGCCTCTATTTGAGAAACCTTTCCAGGTTTGGCTTTTTTTTTTTTTTTTTTTTAATAAAGGGGGAGACCTTAGGCCATGGGTTCATCGATGTAGGATACGTGTGCTTTGCTCGCCATAAAGAGGGAGGCGAGATGAAGAAAAGCGAGCCTGTGCAGTGGTTGCTGGGTTTCCAAAGCGCAGAGCTGAGTGGACCGGCAGCAAATGGGACTAGGCGTTAGTCCCCTCACACCTGATGGTGCTCAGGGCCTGGTGTGGGAGCCGGATCCCGGCTGTCGAGCCTTCTCTCTCGGTTTCCTTCCAGTTTAGTGAAAGGCCCCGGCCTCCTCTCTTCCCGCCTTTCTACCCTGCCTATTCTTCTGTATTTGAAAGGCACAGTCCTATGAAGGCGAATTCGTTTCCGCGCCAATTTTGTTGCATCAGTATCTACAAATCACGTTTCTTTGCGCGAAGAAAACAAGCCAGGGCCACCTGGTTTTTCTCGCCCCTGAAAGGGACAGGGGTACCCAGGCCTCAGCCTGAACCTTCCCCTCCCCCCGGCCCGCTTCGGACCGAACAGCGGTGTACCCATCACTTTGTCAGGACACGCGCTTTTCACCCCTACTTTGTTCTTCTGCAGTCTTCCCAGCTGCGGAGAGAAGGGAGCGAAAGCAAAACGAAAGCACCCGGGGCGCATTAGTCGCGGCGGCTTCCCTGAGCGCGGCGGTGGGAGGCCAAGGTCTGGGGTCGGAAGGCAAGGGTGGGCGCGGGGGCTGCGTGGAAACCGGGTGGCGGGTGGTCCCCGCAGGGCCCCCGGGAGCTGCCGGGAGCTCCATCGCTCCTCCTCCCTTGGGAAAAGCCACCGCGTGTGAGAATATACCGGCCCCGAAGGAAAAGTTTGGTCTGGGTCTTCAGTTGAAATTCGAGACTGATTGGGACCGTGCGGAGGGGTCGCAGAGGCAAAGGATGGTGGCGCGGGCACGAGCGTTGGCCCCCGGTGGATGATCCCGGGGAGAGGTCCGGGCGAGCGGGAGCGCAGCGAGGGCGCGCAGAGGCTGCCGGGGAGTGGAGGCCCACGGAATTGTTGCCCCACTGAGGTTGGATAAGCAGCCCGCTTCCCCGCAAAAACCAGAGTTCTACGCGGTATAAGGACTTAAGGGAACTTTGGTGACAACCTCCGCGCCCGCCCGCCCTCGCGGTAGTCACTGCGGGGACAAAGGCGGCCTGCGCAGACTTGGACGAGGCGCGGCCCGTGTGGGCGGCCTTAGCGGCCGCAGCCTTTTTCACTTAAGAGAAGGATGAGTATCTTTATGAGGTGAAGGTAACCTCCACAACCACCCCTCAGGGGTGACAGCTACAGTCTGATCAGCTAAAAGGCGTCCTCGTTCCCCCACCTGCCCCCGCAATGAACAAACACTGGGAGATTGGCCTGCAAGATGCTCGCCCTGTCACTCCAGTACATTTGTGTAGCCAAACGCCCGAAAAGCCCCACCTTGCCCACATAAACAGCAAACTTTATTCCATTGCATGGTACCTTTCTTGTAGCAATAGCTGTGGGTTTTGGCAAGTGTTAAAAAATCATTTGATCCTAAATGAGTCGAGTGTGGAAACATAGTTTTCTGTGCGAGTAGTTTGGGTTTGTGTTTTCTCTCACTGGCGCCTAATGCACGGCGCAGCGCATAGCTGTTACACCTCTACCTGTGCAGGGGCGCTTTCGCACCGCGCCCTTTCACTCTGTAAATAAGTAGACTTGGAATTATGTACATGTGTGCATTGTTTAGATATTGCATCTCTGGTTATTCATTTCACCGAAAGGACTCAAAAACGGCTATAATTTTAAAAGATGCAAAATTGAATTCTTTTAAGCGAATCTCGAGAAGGCAGTCTTGGTTTCCTGCTAATGTTATGCCGGTAACAGGCAGCAGCCAATCCCAGACTAATTTTGTTCGTTTTTATTCCTTCCCTCTTTACCACAACTGCAAATACCAGAAAGTTCTGTGAAAAACATGGCCCACTCCACCCAAATTTCTTTATACAATGGTGAGAGGAGACCTGCAGGTGAAATAGACCCGTAGGCTATTACTTTTGGAAAGACTCTTCTATTTCTTTAAAAAAAAAAAAACTCAGCAAAAGCTATTTTTGACTCACTCAACAGACTGATTAAAATGCTTGCTTTCACCATGCTCGCCCTTTGGTTTCATATGTGGCCGCTGTTCTCACTTTCTTACAAGTTTTTCCTCTTGTAACTTATTTTCGTGAAACAGAGATTCCATCAGGTTATCTTGCTAAACTGGGCGTCTATAATTATGAAGTTGGTCTTTTCTCCTCCGCCCCACTTAAAAAGTACACACACGGCCTTGAAAGCCCGCAGTTGTCTTTATTTCGCACCCCTCCCCCTTTTCTTTTTATTTTAAATCTTCGCATTCGCAAATGATGCTTTGCCTGGGCTAGGTTCAGACTACAGCATCTAAAACGTTACCCGTCCGGGTAGTCCCTTAAGGCATCGAAAGCCCAACCTTGCGCAGGCCACTGGAACCCGCACCAGAAACCTTGATCTGGAGTCCAGTTTGGAAACACATCTGTGCTTTTCGCAGTAAAATGGTAACTTGCCCAAGCGATGCATCTGGCTTTAGATTTTATGCGGAATATGATCTGGAAAAGGGAACGCCTGTTTCAGGCGCGGCAACATGCCCCGCGCGGATCCCCGGGGGCTCCCTCCTGCTTAAGAGCGCGCGGGGCCTCGACCCGCAGGGCCTCAGCCAACCTCTGGGCGCCCTGGTTTGGGTTAACCCCACACTAGCTCTCTCCCTTCCCGGCCTCGCCTGGGGTCGCTCTCCGCGGCAGACGAAGCTTGTAGACGAGAGGAGAAAGTTGGAGACTGAAGATCAGATGTCCTTAAAGGGGCTGGGGAAAGGGAGAAGCTCTTCGCAGCTAGTGCCAAGAAACTCGGACACCCCGCGCTCGCCCCGAGGCGAAGAAAACTGTCCTGGGGGAGCACAAGTGTTCCCGAGACTTTGCTAAAGATTCGGGAGTCCGGAGGTAGCCTGTCCCCCACCCGCGCCCACCACCGAGTTGTTTCATAATCCCCTCTGGGCCGCCTTAGGTGAGGACCGGGCGGGGTGGCGTGGGGGTGAGGTGAGGTGAGGATGGCGGCTCTTCTCTGTTTCCCGCCCTCTTCGCAGCGGAAACGTCCAAGGGGTTAAAATGGCGCGGCGGAACGGGCTCGAGGAGCGGTGCCAGTGTTCGGCCCCGACGGGCGGGAGAAGTGGGGTGGGGGTGTGGGATCCCGGAAAGGGCTGGGAAAGCGGGGACCAAGGGGAGCTGTGAGGCAAGAGTTTCTGCTCTTGGGGGTTGTGTCCAAGGCAGTTGCCGGCGGTAGTGGGGACGGCAGCGGCAGCAGGGGAGGCAAGCGATGGTTAGTGCACGTCTTGGCCCACCCTGGGCAAGGTTATGTCAGGAGAGCGCTCTGGCACCGAGCTCTGGCCCGCGGAGAAGATACTCCCCCCTCGGGCTCTTTCCGCGAGCGGGGCTGGGCGGGCGCGGAGGGGCGGGCGGTGCGCCGCGCGAGCCCAGGGCGCTGAGGTCGGCAAGTCGCGTTGGGAGCGGGCGGCGGCCCTTCTCCGGTCTACGTGGAAAAAAATCATCTAAAAGAGCACCCCCTCGGCAAGCAGCCCTTTAGCGCCGGTAAAGAAGATAGAAAGGGACTCAGGGAACGAGGGAAGCTCAGTTTAGAACTTCCAGAGTTTCCAGGTTTGTCCAGCGAGTGGGACTCTGGATAGCTCTCGAAGAGCTGAGCCCATTTTCCCTTCCAGAACAAAACTAGAGGAGCATTCCTCCAGAGGAAGGCTGAAGTTCAGGCCCCACGTGGAACCCGAGCAGCCCCCGCCGCCTGACCTCGGGCTCGCTTCTCCCAGGGCGGCGGGGAGCGTCCTTTCTGAACCGCCCCGGGCGGGAAGCGCGCGATTCGGAGCGCGCTCCGCTCTGGGCCCTGCTGCGGGCTCGGACGTTAAGGCAGGAAACGCCTCGTCCCGTTTTCAGTCTCCCAGTCAAAACATTTGGCTGAATCTCGAAATAACTTTTTTGATAGTCCGGAAAAGAAGCACGACAAATGGACTCACCATCAGCCTTGCGTCAGCGAACCATTTCCCCTGGACTACAGTGAGATTGGTTTTTTCATTAGTTGCAGGAACTGAGTTTTTGATGATTTACCTGGCTGCTCAGGCTCCTGGGTGTATTCTCCTCCCCTCCTTTCCCACTTCATCTGACTGTCAACTCCCTTCTCATTTTTTTTTTTTTAAAGCTCCGCATACGCAATTGCATCGTATTCTTTGTAACATATGTAGCCTCTAGTCTAACTCAGCCTCTATCAGTGGTCAGCACAAGCCACAATGTTTGCATAGCCCTTACAAAACGGGTCATGTTTTCGGTTCCTTTGATCCACAGAGACGAAAAAGTTTTGCTTTGCATTTCCCTCCCGCCCCCCCCACCCCCACCCCCCGCCATCGCTTTCAGTGACAGTGCTCTCCTCCCAGTTACAAGTTCCTTCTCCTCCCGAGCAGTTCGGGATTTATTTTTACAGGGACCTAAAGCGTTAGGAGAAATTCACCGTGTGCTGACTCACCTTCACTTCCCCACCCCGAACCCCCCGCCCCAGACAGGATTAACACTAAAAGATGTAATCAGTTAAACTAACAGACTTTAATATCATTAAACATGGATCTCTCCACTAACCTTAGCAGTTACGTCACTTCGAAGAAGGAAGTAATAAAAACAAAATTCTTGCAAATAAAATAAAATTATGGAAGCTGTCCCTTTGAGGTCCGGATGCAGAAGAAAGTGTTTGGTCTTTTTAAAAGAGCTCTTATTGATAAACAATTATTAATATTAAATAAAATTTATAAAGCCAGCCCTATCAGGTTGTCTGCACATAGTAGGTACTCAATGAGTATTTAGTCTCCCTTTCTTCTTCCCATCCTTGGAATTTTGGCAGGAGATAGACTTCCCAGTGGCTAAGAAAATTATGCTCAAACTTCGCTTCTGGTTCATGTAATCTCCACTCACTCAGACAAAACAAAACAAAACAAAACAAAACAACCAAACAAAACGCACACACAAAAACCCCAAAAAAACCCTCACAAAATTTATCCAGGGAACTTTGATAGCTTATTAAAACTTAATGGAAATAGCTAGACAAAATAAAAAGTATGGTGATTACATACATATAAATCCGAAACACATTAAATTATTTCGAACTTTTCAGTGGCTGTAATAGGTAACCATTGCCATTTGATTTCGTTTACCAATTTCTACAGTAAAAACGAAAATTGTGGGCTCCCGCTCACTTCTCGAGTTTCTGCTAGAGCAGCCTTCACCCACGCACTGATCTATCTCGACCTCATGTTTTTCATAGCGCAAATTTTATCAGACGCTATTCAGCTATCCACTTTTAAGACTTGTGCGCGCGCTCTCTCTGTCTTTTTAATTTTAAAAAATAAAATGAGAAAATAGAGAAGGAGGTTGTAGCACTCAGGGGTGGAGGAAACCCACCTGCCCGCTCCTCTCTCCCCGGTCTCGGACTCGCTGGAGGAGAGAGTCGCCGGGAGCGGCTTTGCGGATCTCGCCGGGTCACCTGGTCCAAGCATATTTTCTTTGAGGCCCATTCGCAGGAGTAAACAGTCACGTCGTAGTGAGTTTCTTGGCAGCTTTGCACTGCTCTTCAAACAGCAGAGAATTATCGCACGTTCGTCTCCGCTTACAAGGCTCCTGCCTCAAACTGTCAAGTATTAAAAAAGGGTTTCGAGCAGCCCTTTTGCCCTTTCTCCTTCTAAATGACGAGGCCGATCACGGCGGGTGACTTTGGCGTCTGCCGCAGGTCTCAGCCCCTTGGAGCCGGGCTGCCCCGTCGGCTGAGCGGGAGAACAGGGGCACCTAATTAGTCCGTGGCTCCCGCCAAGGTGAGCGCGTGGGCGCAATGCGCGCTTCGCGAGAGCTGCCCCCAAGTTCAACCCAACGCGCCTGAGGAAAACTTGGGGCTCCAAAGTCCCCTCTTTAGACAAGCGCCCGGAGGGGATCTTTGGAGAGACCTAGGGGCGCGGTCGTGGCTTCGGGACCAGGACTTTACTGTTTTGAGATCTATTTATCTCGTTCTAGAAAAATACCCCATACGTGAACCCATACGAATACCTCCCCGCTCTCCCCTCCAGTGGTCTGCAAGCCCCGGGTGCGAGCATGAATCCTGAGTCCCGCACCGGGTTCCCGCTCGCGCAGAGCCCAAGGCGGGCCGCTGAGGTCACAATAAGTTCAGAGCCACGGATCCGGGTCAGATTTGAAAAAAAAAAAAAGTATGTTCCAAGTCCGGCCCGGAGCTGCTGTCTGGGGCTCAGTCCAGCTCCCCCTCAAAATCCTTCCCAGAGTGCAGAAGTTGGTGATTACTTCGTGCAAACTGGACGTCGCGCTTGAAGGGCCGGCGGAGCCACCGGCTTGCCTTCGGGGGGTTCCTGGCATCAGTGGGACCAGGACGTGTCATTATTGTTGCAAACGGAGACGTGAATGGAACCCCCATCCTCCACCACCCCCGCGGCCCGGAATAACTCCAGGGCTCTCTGGTTTGGATGTCTAGGGGTCGGAAGGGCCACGGCTCCCAGGACCCCTGGGGTCCCGATCGGGCCTCGCACCGAGGGGCGCGGGGCAGCGGGGACGGCTTCGCGCGCTGAGCCGGGGCCACCGAGCAGCGGCGGCCCAGGGCAGCCCACGCGGGTTCCGGCGCCGCAGCGAAGTCAGAGGCGCTTCCAAGCTCGGCCTGGAGCGAGGGGCGCGCAAGGGGAACCGCTTCTCGAGCTTCGTGGAGCAGGCAAGTTTGGCGGGGAGGGGAAGGCGGGGAGGAACTCTCTGTTTCTGAGGGTCTGGTCGGTCATAGGAAGCGCTTGGGGTGCGGGTCGCAGGATTCTGAGAGCTCGAAGCGGCCGCGCTGGGCCTGGCCTGAGCGACCCGGCGGCGCTCCCAGCCCAAGCGGCGCGGCGGTCTCCGCCTTCTGCGTGCGGGCCGCAGTCGGGCCACAGGTCGTCCAGTTGGGGCCGGCCTAGCCCTCAGGGAGGCCTCTGACGATGGCCGGACGGCAGGGAACCCCCAGGCCCCGGCCTAGACGCGGAGAATTCACAAGGGTATTTCTAGGCCCCAGCGGCCTCTGGTCAGGGGTTAGCTCAGAGTCAGGTTTCTGCTTCCACCAAAAAAGAATTACACAAGTTTTCCAGATCTGCAGTGATCTTAAGGCCGACTGCTTTCTTAGGAGCCTATAGGTATTTTTGCCTGTAGAAGTGAATTTGAGCCATTCCTCTTTCCCTCTTGTGAGCTGGTCACAGGCCTGGTAACGATTTATACCAGGCACATTCAGGTCTGTGCCTCCTTCTTGGGACGTGGTGTGTCCCACACACTGCTGGGCCTGCGGGGTGGGTGGGGGGAGGAGGTCCTGCCCTGTGATGGGGAGGTGAGCTTCCCTGCAGGACTAGTCTGATGGGGGTGAGAGGCCTACCTGGAGGACGGCAGGGGAGGCACGGAAAGGAGGAGGAGACAGGCCCTGAGCTGTGTGTGGAGGGCTGGAGGTGGTGAGGGTAGCCCTCTCCCTAAGAAAAAGAGGCCTGTGGAGTTTTGCTGCCTGGACTAAGAAGACAGGGTGGGTACGCCCAGTCTAAAGGTGGATGGCACAAGACTCCCACCTCCCAGAGACCAAACTAGGATGGCATATCTATATTTTCCTGGCTGTTCCTTCTATTTTAATTCTTTCCCATTTGTTTTCTGTTTACTCTTTAGTAAAGTGTTTCTGAAACTCTTGCCAAAAGGAGGTCATTCAGTTAACATATTTATTGAGAGCCCATTGCATGCCAGGAATAGGAATGGGATAATTAATAGGACGTTTCCTGACCTCACAGGGCTCACAATCCAATTTTCTCTATAGAGAAAAAACAAGGCAATTAAAATATGCTGTGAAAAGGGACACATGGGCTTATATATGGTGAAGTGAGCGTGGCTGTTTAGGGCTACTTACAAGAAATTCAATATTTCTGGAACATAGAGGGGAGAGAACTGGGTGGGGGTGTAGAGAGACAGCCTTGGGTGATTAACCTGGACCCAAAAGAGAGGTTTAAAGTGTGAGCAGTGCATCATGGGGCCTTCATGGTGGTGGCAGGAAATGATGCTAAGGGGGGCATGGTGCTGCACTAGATCAGATGCCCTCTAGATTTCCCTTCTGGTGTTAAGATTTGAAGATTCACTTTTATTTTATTAAAGGATCTGGTATTCTGTGCCAGCATCTGCTGAGGCATGTATAGATTAAAAAATATATATATATATATATATATATATATATATATATGCTTATTCTACCTACATGGTTAATATTTCACACCTTGAAAAGAAAAAAAGAAACCTAAAAACGAATTTAAAATATTTAAAAAAGAATTTTTGGCCGTGCTGTGAGGCTTGTGGGATCTTAGTTCCCCGACCAGGGATCAAACCCGGGCCCTCGAGTCCTAACCACTGGACCACCAGGGAATTCCCCTTAAAAATTAATTTTAAGAGAACTCATCTAGCAGAAAATTTTGTGAAGATACTGCAGTTAGAAAATTGACATTTGAGATGAAACCTAAAATAGTGAAGAAGATACTGCCCTGACCTCATGGAGTTTACAATCCAATGGAAGATACAGAGAAATAAATACAAGTTGTTCAGCATCCCTGGAATATAAAGGGCACCAGACAGGGCAGGCTTTAAACTCTCAGAAAGTCAGATCATGGGGGTGGGGCATTTAGCTCAAGGTAGCTCAAAGAAGTCCAAAGGAGAAATCTGGAGAGCATTCATAGGAAAGAGAAAGCTTTCATGGGTTGACACAGCCCTTATCCTCTCTGGAAATGCCGGTGCCTTCATGACATTTGTGAGTCTCAGGACTGCTATAAGCTAATGACTCTTCTCTAGAGGGACAAAGGAAAAGTCTTGCAACTAACTAGACTTTAAAAAATGTTAGTTTGATGTCTTAATGATTAATTATGAAAATACCTAGATGTTGTACTTTTAATTGGAACCACTGAATCCGTTTGTAGCATTTTGGTAGGGGCAGGAGGGACAATAAATTGAGTCCCTGCTGTGTTTCATAGGCACTTCACGTACATTGCCTTTCCTAACCCTCATAACAACTCCATGAAGTAGGTGTTTATATTTCTATTATATTTCCATTTTATAGATGAGGAAACTGAGGCCTAGTGAGTTTATTATGCAAGGTCACTTGGCGAGTCAAAGTGGCAGAGCTATCTGACTCCAAGTCTGTTCACTCTTCTCATGAGGGCTTTTCGCAGCCCAGAGGGTGATGATCCTTGAAAAGAAAATCATATTAAGAGTATTCACATTTGAGGACTTTCAATCCCTGTGGAAAAAATAGGGTTGAGTGAACTTATAGTATCCCTATAAGTTATTTTAGGGTTGCCAATATAAAAATTGAGGAGATCACAATAAGTAGGAATGTTTTATACAGATTGAATTCACACATGTGATTCATTTGTCTTTACCATCCTTGCTTGCTAGAAAATTTCAGAATAAAGAGATGCTGATGTATTAGTTTTGTTTTATTATACAGAGAAACATATGTATAGTCTTATATTTAAATGGAAACTCCCTCTTTATTTCACAGTTTGTAGTCTCTAAGTCACTCTCCTTGGGTTGTGACTGAATATAGTTTGTCATTAGTATGTAGACCATCTGGGGTTTGTGATTGGGGGAGGGATTATGGTAATATTATAATTTTATAGATTGATAACATTTGATAGGTAAAAGGAAAAGACGTTTGTGGGGTTATTTTTAATCCTAGGATTACGTTAATCAATCAATTCAATAAATATTTGTTGAGCACATACTACTGCCAGGCGAAGACAAATCGAGTCCTTGCTGTGGAGAGTGTGTCAGGAAGGAAGGAATACAATGTGTGCTCAGCTCCTGCTATGTGCCAAACACTCTCCTAGACGCATTTAATGCTTCAGACAAACCTGCTGTCTGTCCCTGTGTATAGAGTACATGCAAAAAAAAAGGGAGGCTCAGAAAATTTAAATAACTTGTTCAAGATCACACAGCTTGTAAATGGCAGGGCTCCAATTCAAGCGCGGCAATAAAGAGTATGCTTTTTCACTACAACACACTGCATTCTTGCCTGTGCAAATACTAAAAACTGTGAGTACTTGCTAGTCATTTTATCCTTCCTTGGCCTGTGTCCTCAGCTAAAACAGCTGGATAACTGTTCTTATCCTGTTTACCTCATGGAGCACTCTTAAAACTCAAACTGTAAGAAACTTTTTTTTAAAAAAACTGTCCCTAATTGTTTAGCTGAATTGGATCTCACAGGAGAAAAAAACATATTAACTCTAATAACAGGTTTATTAATAGTAGTCTATTGATGGAAAAAATAGTTTAGTCCAGTAGGATCAGAATTTGATGAATTACTGCTGTTCTTTGTTTTATTAATTAATTTAATGCCAAACATTTATTGGACATAGTAGAATTGCACTGAGCCAGTGGATACAGCGACTATGTCAAGTTACTTTTCCAAAAGGGGCTTCAAATCTAGTGGGTGAAATAGAATATATAAACAGGTAAATAATGAAAATGTGCTATAACAGATGCCCAAGGTTTCTTGAGATCTAACAACATTCTGAGCCTCCCTCACCAAGGCTAGAATCTTTGTCTCCAAAAGTGTTTATCAAGCTAGGAGACACCTGGGCAGCTCGTTAAAAACATGGAATCCCACTTCACTCTCATATAATCAGATTTTCTGGAGGTGGGGCCTGACTCTCCATTTTAAACAAATTCTCCAATAGTTCTTATTCTAGTTCTAGACCAGAATTTGGGAAAAAGAGCTAGACCACTTGATTATAGTCAAGTGGCCTAAAGAAAAACAGTCCCCTGGTCCCTAACTGGGATGTGGTTATACTCTACCAGCAAAGGTTAAGAATTCAAACCCACTTAGGGAATTTGGTATGCTAAAGGGTGGGAAAGGTTGATGGGAAATTTTCAAAGCAGATGATGATAGCATACAATTATAACACATCATATTGGGGGGAGAAGCATTTGGGCTAATAGTCTTACCCATGAGTTAATTTAAAATTGTGAGTGGTTGCCACTCAACTCCAGAGCATCTAGTTGATTAAATAAGAGTAGAGGGCTTCCCTGGTGGCACAGTGGTTGAGAGTCCGCCTGCCGATGTAGGGGACACGGGTTGGTGCCCCGGTCAGGGAGGATCCCACATGCTGCGGAGCGGCTGGGCCCGTGAGCCATGGCCGCTGAGCCTGCGCATCCGGAGCCTGTGCTCCGCAGCGAGAGAGGCCACAGCAGTGA
The DNA here is from genome assembly GCF_964374135.1 of Grampus griseus. Classification (NCBI taxonomy): domain Eukaryota; kingdom Metazoa; phylum Chordata; class Mammalia; order Artiodactyla; family Delphinidae; genus Grampus; species Grampus griseus. The sequence goes on from NC_139012.1 coordinate 62,646,215, forward strand.
GAGCCCCGCGTACCGCAAAAAAAAAAAAAAAAATTGATAATAAAATAATAGGAGAGTAGAGAGTTCCAAACGTTCTTTTATTTTTTTAAGCCAAGGAATCTTTTATTCCAGTGAAACTTTAATGGAAGGCTGACACATAAAGAACTGCCGTGGCTGAAGAAAAGGATGGGTGAGGAAGAGGTGGGTGCCCTGAAAACCACAAGTGCAGCTGGGAATTCAGCAGCCTGTGAGGGATTTGAGCCAAGGACCAGGCTTGTGTTCCAAGCCTGGCACCATGTGGGCACATAAGAAGTGCATAGTGTTTGATGGCTTCTATGGACTGAATGTGTCCCACCCCTGCCAGATTCCTATGTTGAAACCTAATCTCCAATGTGATGGCATTTTGAAGATGGGGTCTTTAGGAGATGATAGCTTATGAGGGTAGAATCCTCATGAATGAGATTACTGCCCTTGTAAAATAGACCCCAGAGAGCTCCCTTGCTCCTTCCACCAGGTGAGGCTACAGTGAAAGGACTTCTGTCTATAGACCAGGAAGCAGACCCACACCGGACACTGACTCTGCTGGCACCAAGATCTTGGACTTCCCAGCCTCCAAAACAGTGAGAAATAAATTTCTCTTTTTTCTAAGTTACCCAGTCTATGGTATTCTGTTATATTAGCCCAAATGGACTACAGTGACTGAATGAATAAATGAGTAAAATGGCATAATTTCTGCTTCAAAATGTAATTGAAGAATGCAAACCTTGCTAATATTTTTTTATCAGTAAAGACTAAAGTAAATAATCCATTTAGTGGCTTATTTTCATCACCAAATTCTTTTGGCCACTTATGGTCTTACTTGCCTTCTTTGAACATGAATTTATGAAGCATTTGGTCTTTACAGTCTAATTTCCTCCAGGACTGTTTCCACTTGACTTAAACAGGAAAAGAACCCAGGTGAAGTCAGGAAAACTGGTGAAATTCAGGCTGTTTGTTTTTGGGGGGTGGAGGTGTAGGATAGGACAAAAAGGAAGAAAGGAAACCATTTCTCTGTAAGAATGACATGTGATTAATTTTAAAAATAAAATTTATTTTTTACCTGATGATGAAAATAATATATTTTCACCGTAGAAAGTATGGAAAATACAGTAAAACACAAAGAAGGAAATAAAATTTACTTTTCCTATCATTACCCAGAGATAATGCTGTTATTGATGTCTATCATTCCAGTCATATCTTTATACAGTATTCTTTTTTTTCAAATTAGGATTACATCCTAATGTGTTTTTTTGTTTTTTTTTTTTTGCGGTACATGGGCCTCTCACTGTTGTGGCCTCTCCCGTTGCGGAGCACAGGCTCCGGACGCGCAGGCTCAGCGGCCATGGCTCACGGGCCCAGCTGCTCCGCGGCATGTGGGATCTTCCCAGACCGGGGCACGAACCCGTGTCCCCTGCATCAGCAGGCGGACTCTCAACCACTGCGTCACCAGGGAAGCCCCCTAATGTGTTTTAAACTTGCTTTTATCATTAAATAATATACATGAATATTTCCTATGTCATTATTGTTCTATAACATCATTTTAAAATTTCTACATCATAATCTATGGAAGAATATACCACATTTTGTCAAACTAATTTCTTATTGTTGAACATTTGGGTTATTTTCCATTTTTTCACTAGTATGAAGTGTGTGACATTGAGTATCCTTTAATCTTTGTGTGTGTGTGTCTGTGTCTCAGTATTTATGGTATGTTTATTTTTTAAGGCTTTTGACCCTCCAGAATGGTTGGACTCTTGCTGAAAATGGATGCAAGTTCTTGGTCCTCACACTGCAATGACCATCTGGCTATTTATGATCTGTACTGGTTATTTGACAGGGAGCACACCACTTTCCTAGATTTGGGAAGGAAGGGAGGGTATTAAAGCCCTGGGTGTAGTGTAGGTATTTCCCAGATATTTGCAGTTAAAAAGCTATCTCAATATTTTGTTTTTTCTTAAAAAGCAGCATAGTCTGAGGAAGGAAGGCTGATTAGCTGGCTCCATGGCTGCAGCCTCATGCCTGCAGGGTGTTCTGAGTGTTTTCTTCTCCAGAGCCTCATGGTTGTGCCTAAATGAGACATTACCCAAGAAGAACCTCCACCACCATGACCACCACTGCTTCTGAACTGAGTCTGTCTTTGGCTATAAATTTGCTTTGGAGACTTCTCTAGAAGTTAAATTTGTTTGTGTGGAGGCTGAAACTAGTCACTTGCTCACATGTGTAACATGAGTCACATTACAATAAAGATCTAGGATGGTGGTAAATTGTTCTCCCTAAACTGAATCAATAATGGCAGTGGATATTAGCACTTATAACTTACAAATGATATCTTTCCCAGTCCCTCTCAGTTCAGTCTGGGTTTGACTTTTTTTTTCATTACCTATACACGAAGGGTGTGTGTGCGTGCGCGTGCGTGCGAGTTATTTTGGAAATTTTGAACAAGATTTCCATATGTTATTGTGGTATACTGCTATAACCAAGTGTTAATTCAATACACACACACACAGACACACATACACACACATACACACACACACACATTACTCGTTTAGGGAAATACACTGACTTCTCTTGCTCACAAAACTGAAAAATTGGCAGAATCTTTAACTTGTAACTTGGCAGTATTGCAATTTACAGGCAAGGAAGGCAAGCTAAATTGGGTGAAAATTGTTTGAAAAAAAATTTTGAGTCTTAGACAGTGAAAATCATGTGGCTGAGTGTGCACATTCGGATGTTTTCTGCTTGATTTTTAACCACATCCATTGGCACTGCCAGAGGCAGTTAAAGCTTCCCAGTGAAGACGTGTGATGTCCAGGGGAAGGTGTGGGGATTTATGGCTATCCTGTCCATGCTGTTAATGTTAAAATGACTGTTGGTTTACTTGTTTTGAAATATTGATTAGGGAAATATGAAATGTGATTTTATCGAGCTTCATAAATCCACCTTAATTATGAATTATATAAACACAGACTTGGGGGTTGGGAGGTCAAAATCAGACATGTTTGCAGGCCTGAGCTTTTTCTGTGGGTTCCTGGAACATTCGTGGTGACTGAGACGCAGCAGGAACCTGACAACGCTAAGAACAGGCTTTCTCTTCTGAATGCTGGGGGCTTTGAAACTGTCTTCATAATGAGGGAGGATTCATAAAGTAATGAAAAGCTGTTTCCTTTTTAAAACGTTCAGACAGCAACACAAACATCTGGGAATTTATTTAAGTACTCTGGTTCCCTGAATTACCCATTTCCTTAACATATACTTTACTTATTTTTCCGAGAGGGGGTAAATTTCCACTTTGTGTTTTTCCCAGTTCAACCGTGTTAGGCTCCTCATTTTAGCATTTAGTTTGCTTGATATTTAAGAGTACAAAGTAAGGCCCTATCACTCGAGCTATGATTTGGGGGGCAAGGGGGACTGGGATGTTATCAGGTGTGTGGGGCGAAGTGATTTTTGTGTGGTCAAGTTTCATTACATTATAGTTTCACATAAATCAAATAAAGGAATAGATGGCTAAAAAGATCTAGTGTATCTTTTAAAAGATCATTAAGCAACAATATTTTGCTCAATACTTGAATTAAGCAAAACTTCCATTCTTTTTCCTTTTCAGAATTTAATTCCTCTTTCCAGTTTCTGAAGTCATGAGACTTCTCTTTCTTTCTCTTTCTTTCCCTCACCCTGCAATGTCTCAAGTGGTGAAAATGCATGTGTGGTGAAGGGAGGTGGGGAGTAGTGGTCAGAATTCCCAGAAAGCTAGGATGAGAGGACCCAGCTTGATTTCTGCACTTGGAAAATAGTTTATGTCTATTTAGGGATGCGAGATCCGGATGGGTATAAAAGTCGGGACATACTTAAATATTTCAGTATGTAATATCAGATGATGAGTCAGTGCAGCATTTATAGCTTCCTGGGTTGTCAGTGTGGTTTGGTCTCTTCTTCTGTTTTACTTGTCATATTTGTAGTAGGTAAAGTCAGTGTGGTTTTAAATGTTCAGGATTGGGCTATTTTTAACTAACTGGACAATATTATCATATGTGGCTTGCCAGTTTATAATCAATTAAAATATGAGAAAAAATATGAGATCTATTGATTAGCATGACTATACTAAATAGAATTTAATTTAGTTGATTTATTTAGTAGGAATTTTAGGACATCACAGTTACTACTGTGAACTTCAATGGCTTAGAAGCAACAGTTGTTACTATGCAGCATTGGACATGGAAATGTGAGGACTGGGCTTAATAGATACACATCTAGTGGTATAACCTGTCAGTTGCCTAGTTTAATATCCTGTTGCCAGTTGAAATACTATTCATTTACCCTCGCCTCGTAAAAGTAGGTTGCAGGACATATTTTAAAAAATTCTAGCTATATGAACTGGTTAGTTTATTTATTAAAAAAAATTTAAACAGTAGTTAATTGTGATTTGTGGGTAATTCCTTTTCCCCCCATTCATTTAATTTCTGCTTCCTTAAATAAATGAACGAGTATTCTGGATGTCTCCTTCTCCACCTCAAATTTAGGAGTATTGTGAAGTGAGACTAATACACTCGACTATGGAAAGGTATATATTTACACCGTATTACCTGGGTTCTCTTCTCAGTGTCTCTTTCTGGTTCAGATGGAATTACCAATTTTATATCTAGGTCTGGTGAAATAAAAACTGAGGGAGAGGGGCCTCCCAGGCCCCCATTTTCTGAAATGTCATGTTGCCTGACATGAATGAATACACAGTCACACTCTGGTACCTTGGGACTGTCAGTGAATATATGCACAGATCCCAACTAGGAGAGGATTCCCTGTGAGGAAAAGATAGGCCTAAGGCCCTCTAAGTATGAGGATGTGTTGCAACAAGTCCCAGAAGTAGTTCATTGTTGAGATCCAGAATTACATGTTTGGTTTTGTGATACATGGAACCAAAGCGAGACTTTCATTAGCAAAGGTGAAAGTGCCTAATTCTGTGATATCAAACTTAGTTGATTAATGAGAGGGCTGACAGTTTTGGATGTTTTTGTTTGTTTTGGTGTGTGTGTATGTGAAGAGGGTGTTTGGTGAGAGCTAGGCAGTGTGAGAACAGTTCTGGGGGTCTGATTCCTTTGGGAACAACCCCAAGTTTCTCATCTGACCCTGGTAATCTTTGATTATCATTCAGCACAGTACCTGGCTCTTAATAAACGGGTCTGTTTCATAGCTGCAATAGAAATCGATCCCTCTACCATGTGGTCACCTCTTCCCTGTCTCCACCCGCCTGCCCCCAAATTTGGCCTTTCATCTTGAGATTTGGGTCACAACCTCTGTGGAAGAGGGTGGAAAAAAGCAGAATTGGCAGTTATCCCAGTGATCTGAATTCTAATAAATCAAGGTCTACTTTATTCTACTCTTTTGGGGGGAATTGTGCCTGTTGGCATTTTGTGGGAAGGATGCATTTCTTAATGACTAACTCTACCTCAAACTTTTTTTGGACCCAAGAGGGGCTATAAAAAATAAATAGTTAAAAGGGGCACAACTGAAAGTATAAGATTTACACTCAAGCCAAGAACTTTATTTGCATATCAAATAAATGACAGAGTCATGCTTGTAGTCTCAGAATCTCTAGCTATCATAATCAGTAAAGAAAGTGAAACCAGATGTTTTCATTTAAGCTTTGAATTGTGTTACTATTAAAATAAAAATCAAGTTTCTTTAAGTATTCTTCTAGGTCCAATCTAATCATTTTTTTCTACGTAGAATTCTTGGAAAGGCCAGTGGCATTTTGAGAGTGGAACCTGGAGTTTTGTTGGATTTAACAGTTCTCCATGAAGCTACATACAAATTTTGTTCATTTGCCCTTTTGCTGTATATTTCTTAAAGCGCTATTTTTGTTGTGGTTTCAGTGATTCTCATCCAAAAACATAGCAGCCTCATGTCATGGAAAAACACTGGACTGGGAGAATCAAGTCTCGTCTCAGTCCTTCCATTAAATGAAAAGATTTGAGCTTTCGGAAAACCACTTTAACTCTTTGCACCTCAGTTTCGTCAGCTGCGTGTTGGTCTGCCACGTAAGGTCACTTCTTATGTCTACTATTTTTAGTCTTTATTAGAACAAGCACATTTCAATTGAGCTACAAGGATACTCGTCCGTAGAAATTAGACATCTCAAGCTTCAGCATAACACTGCTTAGCGTTTAAAGTGAGTGTCAATGTTGGCAGAGTGTGTAAATCTTAGCATTAGAAAAGCAAATACCATTAACTTATTGAACTGTTTGAAATATTTTAATGTATTAAGAATAACATTTAATGTTTTTTCTGTTATGCTAGTAATTCATGTTTATTGCAGAACATTTACGAAATTCAGAAAAAAAGAAAAAAATTGATCTTAATCTCATCACTCAGAACTAACCAGTAATATTTTGATATATTTTCATTCCTTTTGGCTCTTTATATTTCTCTTACATTCTATGCCATATATGATTTATTTTTACAAAGTTTGTAAAATATTTTTACATTGTTTGTGCTATTTTGTATTTTTTTTCACTTGAGAAAACATTGTGAGTTGCTTCCCATGTCCTTATTGTGAAACATGAGTTTTGAAAGCTTTTTATTTTTGACTATAAAACATATATTTACCAGATATAAAGATTTAAGCAATAACTAGTTTTATAAAGCAGAAAATTAAACTTTCTCTCTCTTCACACACTGCCAACTCACTTTGTCTCAGTCATATTCCCTGGAGGCAACTCCATTTAAAGCTTGGGGTATATTCTTATGGTCATTAAAAAGTGTAAGTATATAAATATATATGTATGTCTGTGTGTATGAGTTTTTTTCTTAAATAAGGTCATTCCACTCAAGCCACTTTACACTTTGTGGTTTTTCAGGCAGCATCACAGGTGCATAGTTTATTTTTTCTTCCAGTTTTATTGAGGTATAATTGACACACAGCACTGTGTAAGTTTAAGGTGTACAGAATAATGCTTTGACTTACATTGTGAAATGATCATCACAATAAGTTTAGTGAACGTCTATCACCTCATGCAGATGCAAAATTAAAAGAACAGAAAAAATTTCCTTGTGATGAGAACTCTTAGGATTTAGTCTCTCTTTTTTTTAAATAAATTTATTTATTTATTTTTGGCTGTCTTGGGTCTTCGTTGCTGTGCGTGGGCTTTCTCTAGTTGTGGCGAGAGGGGGCTACTCTTCGTTGCAGTGCATGGACTTCTCATTGCGGTGGCTTCTCTTGTTGCGGAGCACGGGCTCTAGGCGCGTGGGCTTCAGTAGTCGTGGTGCACGGGCTCAGTGGTTGTGGCGCACGGGCTCAGTAGTTGTGGCTTGTAGGCTGTAGAGTGCAGGCTCAGTGGTTGTGGCGCACGGGCTTAGTTGCTCTGCGGCATGTGGGATCTTCACGGACCAGGGCTCGAGCCCGTGTCCCTTGCATTGGCAGGTGGATTCTTAACCACTGCGCCACCAGAGAAGTCCAGGATTTACTCTCTTAATAACTTTCATATATAACATACAGCAGTGTTGATTATCTTTATCATGTTGTATATTACATCCCTAGTATATACTTATAACTAGAAGTTTGTACCCTTGGACTGCTTTCATCAAATTCCTCCTCTCCCCACTCCCACATCTGGTAACCACAAATCTGATCTCTTTTTTTCTGTGACTTTGTTTTTGAAGTATAATTGATCTCCAACACTATGCTAGTTCCTGTATGCAACATAGTGGTTCGATATTTCTATACGTTTCAAAATGATCAGCAGGGTGGATATTTTCTAGTGGGTATGTACAGTCAGCATTGCCCCACAGTGATTCCATTCATGGTTGACCAATTTTATTTAATCAATCTCCTATTGCTGGACATTGTGGTTGATTTGAAATTATTTTATTTTGCTTTTAAAAGTGTTGCACAAATATCTTGTATGTAAATTTTGGGGTCATCTTTGATTATTTCCCTAGAATGAATTCCTAGATGTAAAATGACTGGGTCAAATGTTATATACATGTGATTTTTGGTACATATTGCCAGTTTGCCTACAGCAATATCTTCCTGGTTTACATTCCTGAGAGCCATGTATGAGAAGCTTTTGTCCTGTCCTTTTCCAATTCAGAACTTGTCAAAATTTAAAGTAAAATTTTCATCATCACTGAGTCAATTTTTACCTCAATTTTAGTTCAGGATATTCCTTTCAAAGTATAGGAAAAAAAGTAATTCAAAATCTCTGGTGCCTTGATCGTCTTTGATTCCTCTGGTGAGACTTTGTAAAGGACCCTTGGAAATTTTGAGTTCTACTATACTATATTTCTGTTTTTATTTAGTATCATGAACTCACAGATTAATGATTTATATATTTCGTCTTTTAAATTTTGAAACTGGCTGGCTTAGATTTCCTCTCCTATTAAAATATAAAGTCCTTTGGGAATGAAACCTATTAAAGGACATTGTTATTTATAGCCCAGTAACTAGAATCTGGTCTGATTGAGCTTCTAAAAATCTTTGTTAGTGGGAGATGAAGAGAGCCCAAGGTTGGAGGATAGGGTGCCTTATCTAAGGGGAAGGGTCATTGTTGGAAGAGGGAAAGGGGACCAATGGAGATCCAGTGTAATGAATAGCAATTTAAATACATTGGAGTTAAAAATTGCCAAGATCCAAAGCTTTTTCTTAAGCATATAACAGTAAAGGTAACCATATTTTATATGCATTGAAAAACAGACTTTAACACTTTGGTTTTAGCAAACTGTGACCATTAGTAGCAAACCACAGTTTCATTCAGTCTTTAAAGAAATGTGTGTTACATCTTAGTTGAACGTTTTCCTGGTCTTTAGATTTTGTGACTGGAGATACATTGGAGTTATTACTAGGCTTTTTTCCTAGAAAAGAGAACTCCCAAATGGGCAATGTTTTGAAATATAGCCAGCACCATTTTAATACAGCACTCTACCGTGGGGTTCAGTTTATGACAATGGAATGCAACAGTAACTAGTCACAAAGGAATTGAGGTCATAGTATAATGGGGAGCAGGTTCAAGCCTAAGTCAGGATGCTTGTGTTTGATTCCTGGCCCTGGATTAATTAATAGTCCACATTACTCTGGACAGGTAAGGTAGGTCATGACAGTATAGGCATGTAATACATAATAGTGTGAGCGAGCAATGCCACTTAGGGTCCTAACACTCCATGATATCTTCATTAAATCAGGTGGTCAAAATACAACTGGAAAAAAGAACACCTAACCACCGAGTTCAGTTTAAGCCATACAGACAGGACTTTTCTTCCTCTTCTCCTGAGTTTGTCCAGCTATAGCAAAATATTGGTACCAGTAAGATATAAACTAGAATCTGTGACCTTTTTTCTTCATTCATTTATTCAGCAAAGGTTTATTGACTATGACTATGAGTCAGATCCTGTGCTAGTCACTTAAATTTACAGTGGTAGGAGTCAGGGGAGTCAGACTGGAAGGTACACAGAAAAGGAGCCCACCCTACATCTGGCATCCCTCGGTTCTGCATTGAGATGCAGATGCTTGGGCCTGTCGAAAACTTCATCACTGGCTCCCCTGTGAGAGATAAGAACCCGTCTTTGCAGTTATTGCTGCCTGACCCTTCTTCAGTACACAGAGGTTGGAAGGGGGAAAAAAGCAAAATTTGAATATTAAAACTATCCCTGTCCTCATAGATCTTGATTCTTGAATTTCGCTGTCATGCTAATATCTTGAGTCATTTATTTCATAGATGGTAGCGATTTGTTTTTGATAAGTAGCTCAGTACCTTTTCAATCATCAAAAGACCAACTTGTCCACACAACAGGATAGTAAATTAAAGACACATTCTAAATACACTTTCACACACACAATTCACAAATGTATGCAGGAACACGCATACAACTGTTAAAACACCCTGCCTTGCTGGTTCTTTTTTTAATTAATTTATTTGGTTGCACCGGGTCTTAGCTGTGGCAGGCGGGCTCCTTAGCTGCGGCATGTAAACTCTTAGTTGTGGCATGCATGTGGGATCTAGTTCCCTGACCAGGGATTGAACCTGGGCCCCCTGAATTGGGAGCATGGAGTCTTATCCACTGCACCACCAGGGAAGTTCCCTTGTTGGTTCTTAAGAATAGAATTAGACCGACAGTTGAGAAATACAAACTGAACCACATATATTTGGGGAAAAAATTATACCTTAAGAAAAAAACAAGTTCTGAGGCAGAAATGTGCTATTTGAGAAACAAGAACTTGTAAAACACCACACTTTGTCAAAACTGGCTTAATGGAAGCAGCATCTTGCCAAAGTGTATCTAATCAGTATTTCACTGTATCGAGGCCACAAAGTAGGGAAGGTTTCATCTTCAGTTTTGCAAAAACCGTTTTTCTTTCTGTTTTTCAAAAAGTATCCTGTCGTAATCAAGAGTAAAATATTTAACTTCTGAATACATTTATTGGATTCTTATTTAATAAAAATTGAGAAAAAGACTTGTAAAGAAAACTCTTGGTGTATTCAGTGTGGCACGTTCTCCGAGGCACAGGAACCCAGGGTGCTCTAAGAAACACTTTGACATTTTCAGGACTTTCTGCCGTCTGGGATGTAGATCAAACCTGCAAGGCATATCTGACCACCTTAGGACAAGGAATGATCGTCTCAGGCATCAATCATGCTCTATGTTTGATGAAAGATTGGGATAGAGTCGAACCATGCATTTCAGTGTGGGACTTTAACATTTGCATTCGGCATTTATTAGCTGATGAGTTACTGGAGATTGGCATTCTTTTGGAGAGCCGATATTATCTAGTCATTTAATTGCGGCCTAGAGGTGTACGGAAGGGTGCCTCGGACAGCATGTTTTCTGAGTGTTGGGCAAGACTGATGTTCACAAAACTTGTAGCTGAACGTAACATTATCCAATGCTAGTCTTGAAAATACATTGACTCTGCAAGAGATTGTGGAAAATTTAGAATAACTAAGACTTACATTTCCAAGACTACCTTGGCTTTATGAATTAAATTCCAGTATCTTTCTCCAGTTTTCTCTCTGTCACCCCATCTGACCATCCCTAGACCCTGTTTAACAATCCTCAAACCCCTTCCCCAGTCCACTTTAATGGACTCAACATCTCAGATTTCACTTTTATTTTTAAATTAATTTTTAATTGGAGTATAGTTGATTTACAATGTTGTATTACTTTCTGCTGTACAGCAAAGTGAATCAGCCATACATATATATATATATATCCACTCTCCTCTAGACTCCATTCCCATATAGGTCATTACAGAGCACTGAATAGAGTTCCCTGTGTTATATAGTAGGTTCTTATTAGTTATCTTTTATATATAGTAGTGTGTATATGTCATCGGATTTCACTTTTAGTATTCTAGGAATTTATTATGTAAATCAGAGCAAGAAGCAAACACAGAGGAAAGAAAAAAATTGATCAAAAGTGTGGAAAAATAGGACTATATGAGGGTTAAAGGAGCCAGGATTATTTAGCTTGGAAGAGAGAAACTTGTGGGTGGCTTAATATAACTTTTCAGGTATATGAAGGGTTATTGTATGGAGACTGGTGACCAGCTGTTCTCTTTGCTGCTGAGAAGAGGACAAAAGGAAATGGTCTTTAACTTCAGCAGGGGGTAGCTAGGTTGAACATAGGGAAGAATTCCCCCAAAGTGAGGTTTGCTAAGCATTGGAATGGATTACCGTGGAATCTCTTTCTGGAGATGTTTAGAAATAAGTCAGAAACTGATGTGGGAGGAATGGTTTAGGTAGGTGGAGCCTTGCTTAAGGCACTGGAGAATCAACCAGATGACCTGCCCTTTGCTGGTCCCTTGAGTCTACACCAAGCCAGCTGGACCTCAGTCTGACAGGGTATGGAGGAGTGCCAGGCTAGTTCATGCCTTTGACTGTTTTAGCAGATGCTGAGCCAGTGTTCACGCTGCCACTGGCTTGATTTTCTTGGTATCTAATTATTATTTGGTGGGAAGTAGTGATCGGGGCAGGGGTGGAAGGAGGTTAAGAATACTGCCTTGTCATAGGCAAAAATATACATAGGCCCCCTTCAAAGAATTCTGAGTGAGTAAGGGTAAATTCTATGAAGTGTGAGAGGCCTTGTAATTTTGTTCTTTCTTTTTTTTTAGGCCTCAAATACTTTTTTCCCCTCAGCAATATAGCTTCTATGTGTTCATTAAAACTGCTCTTTCCTTAAAGCTTTTGAGATACAGAAGTATGTGTATGTCTCTGAAGAAGTGTCCTATTTAGTTCTTGTTAATAAACTAATTAGAATAGTAGAATTTTAGGCTTGGTTGGAATCTTGGAGTGACTATCTTGTTTAAAGCAGTGGAAAAGTTTTTCCAACCTTATTAATAATCCCCAAATTGTATTGCCATGACAGTAATAAATAATATAAATATTACCACAAGAATTAAGTAAAATCACATTAACCAAAATAACTCAGTGTGTTATTTTTAACTCAGCTGTAAGTATAATACTTTTACTGAATTGAATTTTTCTATTTTTAAAAAATTTAATTTGTCATTGAGACACGACTTAAGAGATTTGACAATCTTTACTCAGTTTTAAGTGCTAAAATTTTGAATACTGGCTAATAAAATATTCTTGGTTGCTTCAAACATGATTATTCCAATAGAACCACAGTAAAAGATTGAATCAATACTAATAGCTGATTATGAACACACACACAATCAAATGTAAACCCTTTGTTACTGAACAGTTCAGATGAAAGATTATACTACTGCAGTTTTTAGCCTAGAGATTTTTCTCTTTCAACTATTTTAAGAAGTTTTGAGATTAAAACTGTTTTAAACTTTACTTCTGACATCGTCCTACAAAAATGTCATTAAAGAAAACGAAAGTAACATTTCACTGTGCAGCATCAGACTAATGAACGTGGTGTATTCTTTCTCTTTTAGTCATTTCCTTTAATGCTCCATTCACAAATATTCATAAAGAAGCAACTGCGTCGAGGATGTGCTTTGGCAGGCAAGGAGAGGACATGTGTTCAATTTCCCACCCCGTTGTCTGGCTTTGAACTATTAATATAAAGCCCAGAAACCTGAACTCTCACCTTTCCTTCCCCAATAGGGGTAACCAGACTTATTCATATTAACCTGGTGAACATCCAAAAAATTAATGGGTCAGTCTGATAGTCTTAGGGCTTCCTAAATTTTCTTTGTTCTTGCAAGATATTCAGGTCTATAAAACCTAATTTATTCTTAGGGACACCAGCAGACTGTCTGAAGTCAGATATTTCATCTAAAGAATATGACAAATGGGGAAGTAAGGGCAAGAAGCCAGAGGGAGCTCGATGCTTCTGGCCCAGGTAACACTTGATAAAGTCAGGTCAGCAAGTCTCTCAGCTTTACTAACAATGACACCCTGAAGCTTGGGTTTGGTCAATAGCCTGTACGTGACTTCTCTCTAACTGGAAAGGTCATATGTCAGAATATTTTTTCAGTTTAAAAAAAATCTGCTGGCAGTTCATCCTGATTTCTTGACACAGTTTTGGAAAGGAGCAAAGCTAGAATATTTGATGCATCTCATGGGTCTATGGTAGAGTTCGACACATGTGCACGCACACTTGTTCTTAAGATTTCTGTGTGGTCAAGAGAGCTTGCTGTTCAGAACTCAAAGTTGGCCTAAGACACCAGACTACAGTACTTGCTTTCTTTGTTCTGTTTGACTGAACTAAATGTCTTCAAGTTTCGTTTTCAATTTTTATTGTAAAAACTGTGAAGGCAACGTATTTGCTTACTGCTGGGATTTAATTCTATCTTAAAGACCTGGAGCAGAAGTTTTATACAGGTTTCAGAAAGCTGGTGTTTTATGATACATATATAGTACAAGGTATAAAAATGTAAAGTAACCCAGTAAGAGTAAAAACACCATAACAAAAACTAAAAAAAAATCCAAAGTTGAATACTTAGTACACCTCTTGCAATAGAAACCCAGACTTTTAAGTGATTGCAGCATGCATTTAACGTGAGGAATCTGTGAACGTTGTTCCCTAACAGTTAAAAGATCTGATGGTGTTATATGTTTCTGTCCTCTTATTCATGTTGGCCAGCTATTCATATATTCAGATGCAGTAGATTCATGGGAGAATTTCTAGCAGGAGTTCTGGTATATTATTCTGTGTTATGCTTTCTCTATCTTTTTTTTTTTTTTTTTTTTTTTTTTTTTGCGGTACGCAGGCCTCTCATTGTTGTGGCCTCTCCCGTTGCGGAGCACAGGCTCCGGACGCGCAGGCTCAGCGGCCATGGCTCACGGGCCCAGCCACTCAGCGGCATGTGGGATCTTCCCAGACCGGGGCACGAACCCGTGTCCCCTGCATCTGCAGGCGGACTCTCAACCACTGCGCCACCAGGGAAGCCCTCTCTATTTTTTATGATGCACATCCTATTGATTCTGCTCATGATGGTAGAAAGGACTTATTTTGGATTATGATTGCACTATTGATACACATTTGATACTTTGTCTAAGATAATCAAAAATCAGGTAAAGGCAAGAGTATTTTAGCTTTTTAATTAAGATATGCATTTCCCACCTGCTCAGCCTAAAAACTGTCTTGTAGGATTAAAGGGAAGGGGAGTGTTCATGGGAAATCATTTTTAAAGGAAAAAAGAATGATACATAGAGTTAAAAAGCAACAATATAAACTGTTAAAGGACCAATGTTTCAACACAAACAATATCCAAGTTATATAAAAGCCCTGAGTATGATCCGTTTATTGTTATTAGTTTTTAGGCTTTGTAGTCTTTGGGGACTTTGCTGGCCTGGATATCTAGTTCAGTAGAGTACATTCAGCTGCATTGTGCATTTTGAGTTCTATGGAACTGCTGTGCTTCATCCCTATTTACCTCATCCTTGTGGGCAAGCATCTGCTTTTTCATCTTACTGCTTAGAACTGCAGCTGGATTTCTGGAATTTTGTGGCTGTCTGGTATTTTCTTCTGCATATTAATATGATTAAATTGTACCAATGGTTCTCTTTTGATCCCTTCAAAATGAATATACTCCTAATATTTTTAGATTATAAAAATAAGATAGCTTTGTTGGAAAATATTCGAACAGTATAGGAAAGTACAGAGGTTAACAACAAAAAAGACCCCAGGATAACACTGGTAGTATGATAACACATTGGTGATCATCCTTACAGATGTCTCTCAATGTACATATATTCACATATAAAAATGTATAAGTAAATACACATGCACTTTTACATAAATGAGAATACTAAACAAACTGTCTCGTAACCTTTTCCCATACTAATAACTACAGATATACGTCACTATTTTACTGGATGCATTATGTATAATGTGTATGGAATGCTGCCTGGCATTCAGTAGGCCCTCAACTAATAGTTGTTGAATGAATAAGCAATAATTTAGTTAACCAATCTCCTATTAATGGACATGATTTATTTCCAAGTTTTCAGTATTGTAAATTACGTTGCCATGAATATCCTTTTGCACCTTCTTGGGTCACATGTGCAATGATCTATTTAAGGAAACTTCTTAGAAGTGGAATTGCTGGGTCAAAAGGTAGAAATATTTAACAGTTTGACAGTGACAAACTTGCAGAGTTGCTGAATTTATGCTAAAGTTGTTCAAAATTATACCATCAGCCACAGTACACGAAAGCGTCTGTTTCCACACTTTCTTCCCTACACTCTGATAGTTACCAGTGTTTTAGAATTTGCCATCCTGATAGAAAAATGGCTGTACTGGTTTTATTTGCATTGTTCACATTACAAGCAAAGCTGAATATCTCTTTACATATTTACTGGCTGTTATTCATTGTGTGTTCTTTGTCCAATGGTTTTCTCTTGAAACACCAGAGACCTGTTTTATTCTGCTGAAGGCATCTAATTTTATAGTCCCCAAATATACCCCAAACAGGTAATAAAATACTTCCTTTAGTTGGGTATACTGGTAAGTGAACATGGGGAACCATAGTCCTCCCTTGTCAGAGAGAACAAAGAAGAGAATTTGGAGATTTTACCTCTTAGTGTAGTGTCTCTTTGTCTGAGGACCACTACCAAAGTTTTAAGAGGTTTGTTAAAGAGGCAACAGTCATCTGGACCAAAGATTATGTTGTTCAATATCTGGATTCCAAAAAGTGGGGAAAAATCAGCTTATTATTTATGTATATTAAAATGACACACTATTTCCAACTGCTAGATACAACGTTCACCTTTCCTCTGTTTTTGTTTTTTTTAGCTTCATCAACAGGCTTCTGAAATATGTGTGTGTGTGTGTGTGTGTGTGTGTGTGTGTGTGTATTTAATTAGAGAGAAAGTCATTCCTAACTTCATATGTAGTGTTGGGACCAAAACTTATTCAGTGAGGCTAATTTTTTTTCAGATCAAAGTTGCTGCTGAATTCCCAATATGAATAAATCACAAGGGTTTTAGTACCCTTCCAGAAAGTGATAATAAAATGCTTGTTTTTAAAAACAGTAGGTATGTTATGTCCAGTGGGGTTAGTTCAATTCTTAATTTTGCAGACCAAAATGCCAGAAAATGAACTTTGGTTTCTTGGTGAACTGACTTCCAGCAGAGAGATTGTGAGGTGTGTGACGTGTCTCCATACTTCCCCCTTCTTCAGCCTCCTTTTTCCACTTGGCACACCTTGCTCAGCCCTCTAGCCTTACTTGGAAAAACGTCCTCATCAGTGAGTACTTGTGGGGTTAGGGTGATAAGGATTCTAAAGGAAAGAGTGCCTTGTTTCAATTCAAATAGCTTGATTAGTCACAGAGATACTTAATCGACTACAAATAGTAAAATCCTCCAGCAAGCTTCTTTGTGTTCATCAGAGTATTTTGTGCTTGTTTAAGGGGAAAAAAAATGAACAAATGAATGCAAACTATGCAGGAACTGTCCAGTTAACAGAGCTCTAATTTTCCTGATTCTAAATTGTGTAAGCATTTGGGTATTTTTAAAATTTAATTTTTAACGTATTTTAAATTTGTCTTTAAAATGTACATAACATACAATTTACCATTTTAACTATTTTAAGTGTATAGGTCAGTGGCATTAAATACATTCATGTTGTTGTGTGGTCGTCACCACCATCCATCTCCAGGACTCTTTTTGTCTTGTCAAATTGAAACCCAGTACCCATTAAACAGTAACTGCCCATTCTCCCCTTCCCCCAACCCCTGGCAACCACCATTCTATTTCGTGGAGATTTTTTTGAGGGATAGTATATTATATCTCTTTCTTTTAAAAATAGGATAGAAATCCATCTATCAGGAATGGTTTTAGTTGCATGCCTGCCTGGACACACAGTTGGACAGTCCTATAATTTAATGCATCTTCCTGAAATGCGTTTCGGGTCATTTCTACACATAACTTTAAAAAATACTTCATATGAGTACTAGAGGTTCTTGCATCTCTTATCCCACTAACTTTTTGCAGCCATAAGAATATCTTATTAAGGATTATGCAAAATAACCTCCTACAAATCCTGATATTATTACACTGCCCAAAAAACTTCAAAGCATCAGGAAAGTTTTTTTTTTTTTTTTAACTAAACCAGATTCAGCTGGCTACCCCAATTGGCTACAGAGTACTAAAGAAGAGACTGAACTTGATCCTGCTGCCCTTGCATACACAACACTCCCATTGACTCTAGAGAAGACTTAAGTGCATGAAAGGATTCCAAGATCAAAAGGTTAGCTCTACGGGGAGCTGTGTCTGGCTCAAGCAATCCATTTTTTTTTTCTATTGACAGTGAAAACGTTTTATAGTTCTTTTTCAAGGTTTTTCAAACTTTTACAAAAACAGGCTACTTGTGAAAAAGTGAGAAGGCATCTAATTGAACTATATCCAGAGGACATCATGGCAGAGACCAACCGGGAGGAAAACATTTCTAAATCAGAGTGATATTGGCCAATCATTTGTATTAAAAAAAAGTTTTTGAGGCACCAGCTGAGGGAAATTTTCATTATGAGACCTGGTTGGGCTGTGAAGCAGAATGTGAGATAAATTAAAACACAAAGTTTGTGAGTTTTTATCCTTGTCTGTTAATGACAACACTTTCAAGGTTATATAACCTTTACATTTTATGAAATCTGTGAAATAGGAAAAAATACATGCTATGGGCAGATGATCAACCAATATTTAATTCATTTCTGGGAAGATAAATGCCTTAAAACATTTCAAAAAGAGAAATATCCTTTAGGAGAGTAATTAACAAGCAGGAGTAGTAATAGCATTTTTGAGGCAAGTGAGATACGGTTCTACGTGTGAATTTTCTACATCTATTGCAGCTCCTTAGTATATCTAAGAATTTATTCATTTATCAAACATGTTTTTGGGTGCACTTACTATGTGCCAAACGTTAATCTAATAGTTTTCCAAAACTTCAACTGAACAAGTGTACAAGGAAGTGGATTACATTTAGTAAAAGAGGATCGACAAAATACTTGAGACAAGTATTTTGTATTCTCAAATCACTCTTCGTTAGTAAATTTACCTCAAGAATTTTCTCCAGCTTCACCTGGAATGTACAAATTTTTATGGCAAGTGGCTTCTGTGATCTGTCTCCTAGGAAAAACTGTTCTAATGTTTATCCTAATATAGGTACCAGGACAGAGAACGGTACATTGAACTGACTTGAAAAGCATGTTTTATAATCAGAAAACCGATTTAATGCCATTAAGTTGTTGTTTTTTGTTTTTTGTTTTTGCCATTAAGTTTTGATCTTAAGCATCCTCCGTTGTATGAGCAATGGAAAGGCTTGGTGAGGAGCTTGTCTGAACAGTTCTCTCGCATTTTCACATAATTGGGCTTGACAGTTTTCTGCCATTGCACAGGATAACTGCAGTTGATGGTGTTCATGTTTTTACTTAAGGGCCATTGAATTGTATTAGAAACTTTATACTACTCTCTTGTAATCCTGTAAGTCATTTTTGAGTTGCATGATTGAAAGTGAATAATAATGTACCGCAAAACAAAAATTACTCATGCAGTTAAAGCTTTCTGTGTGTAGTTTTAGAAACAACCAGTCCACAGAGAATAGGGCTCATGAAAGAAATGAAAATACATGTTCATCCCTACCCACTCCTTGTTGTCTAGGCTTAGTCAGATCTGGTGAAAACATTAAGCCACTTACCCTAAGTGGTATTGGATAGCTAATTTATTCAGCTTCTGGAAAGTACTGAGTTGATGCTTACAGAGGCAGGATTTAAAATTTGGGAGGGTGGAGGAAGGTTCTAGCAAACTCTTCCACGTGCCCAAAGGCCCACAGAAATCATGTGCTTTTTTTTTTCAATTACCTTAGGTTTTCTCGGTAATTTTTAGGTGTTTCATGGGTCATGTTCTTGTATAGTGGTTAAGTTGGCTTGCTGAAATGGATCTAAAAGAAAAGACTGAGAGCAGTGACTGATTGAAAAAGAGTTAATGAGTGGGTACTCAGAAAATTGAGGAGGTATAACTCCCAAATTTCTCTTCTAGCCAATTAACAGTAAGGTCTGAAACTTTCCCCATTAGTGTCAATCAGGCCATTGTTTCCAAGAAGGGGCCTGCTAAAATTCAAATATGTCCCTTTGGAGTCTTAGCACATTAATTTAGGTGATTTTGTCAGGCTACCTAAGCCATTATCTATGGAACTAAGAAAGAAGGGTCCAGGAGGAGTAACTTGATAGATACTCAGGTATTAACAGAGAAGGAAGTTGGAAGAAGAAAGGTCCTGAGAATATAATACCATCTGTTGAAGGCAGGCCAGGTGTAGGCACATAGCATGGAAATTTGGCAGCTTGAGGTGGCATAAACATCCTAGAATGATGGCTTTGTTGGGGTTGGGGATATTAGAAACAATGGAGTCACTCTGGTAAAGAGGGTTTAGGTGTCACTGAAGACAAATGCAACCTGTTTCACAACCTGATTTGGAGTTTGGTCTTTACAGTAGCTCTTCATAGGAGATTAGAAAGCCTTAGCCTGTATACGGGGAAAGGCTTCATCTCAAGTCTTCACTCTGCTTGATTGAGGCTGCTTGGGTTGGGGTGCTGGGTCAAAGGAGAAGTTCTGAAGCCAAGTCCAGACTCAGGGGAAGGAATTCTATCGTTTAATGATTTCTGCCATAGGTCCCAGGGGAACAAGTGGTCGGTTATTGCAGCCTTAGATTCTGGTGCATTTTTGAGAATTAGGTACATCAGCAATGACAGTGACAACTCAGTCCAGTCCTGACAAGTGTGAGAAGAGCTTGGGGACATCCAGCTAATGAATCTACAGGAGTTCTGGGCAGCCTTGATGGGCTGAAGTATTCTCCTTGCATATTTGTATAAACCTGCAAAATTGTTTCTTGAAGAGATAAGGAAGTGATATGTTTAGACTTGGATCAGCATTTCCAGCACATCTATTGATGGGCTAGCTCTTCAGTGTGTACATGGCAACGGGATGAGCTATTATTAGTACTGCTCATATCATGGGGTATCAGAATGTTTTTTGCTACACAGATGAGGAGGCTGAGGGCATTGATTTATTGAAATTACTGTTGACATTTTAGCTGTGATTCTTAGTTTTTTCTCTAATGTCAGACTGTAAATTCTCATGTTCTTGAGAGAAGATTTTTGAAGACAATAAAACACAGACTCATCTTTAGTGGAAGAGTTTTTCTTGAATGTTTGCTATGTTTTTGACATTGTGCTGAGTGCTGTGAGGATACAAATGAAGGAGGAAATACCCTCAAGGAAGTTACCATTTATTAAGAGACCCAAGGCATTCCTGGACCACTGAAATAATGACAGTATATGAGATATACTGTGTATATATATATATAAGTATATATATATATACTTATAATGATTTAGTAGTTTAGAAAAAGGAAGGAACAGTGGGATTATTTAAGGAGCTAAAATACCATAGTCTGCTCTTCTCATTTAGTGGTCAGTGACTCTGGAGTTCTGTGAGAGAGGGGCTAAGGAGAATGGAAGAAGGCTTATTCATCTCTTACTTCCTCACTCAGCAGTGTTGCTCTTGTAAACTCAATGTCGACAGAAATTTGGGAATTGATGGGAAAATTATTTTCAGAAGTGGAGATGAAGGTAGTAATGGTAGAATATATTTTTTTAAAATTAATTAATTGATTTATTTTTGGTTGCGTTGGGTCTTCGTTGCTTGCGCGGGCCTTCTCTAGTTGCGGCGAGTGGGGGCTACTCTTTGTTGCGGGTACGTGGGCTTCTCACTGCGGTGGCTTCTGTTGCTGCGGAACACGGGCTCTAGGGTGCACGGGCTTCGGTAGTTGTGGCTCGCGGGCTTTAGAGCGCAGGCTCAGTAGTTGTGGCGTACGGGCTTTGTTGCTCCGTGGCATGTGGGATCTTCCTGGACCAGGGCTCGAACCGGTGTCCTCTGTATTGGCAGGCAGATTGTTAACCACTGCGCCACCAGGAAAGCCCTGATGGTAGAATATTAACCAATGGTAACTCATCTTCTGTCCACCAACCCAAAGAGCTGAGTGCACATATGTACTCTTCTAGGTACTGCAGCCCATTCCTGGATGGTCACAGGTCTGTCTGAGGTCACAGGGACTCACCTTGATTTCTGGTTTTCCAGTCAAATGGATGTTTCAGGCAGGGAGAGGCAAAGAGCCATATATGGATTTCCTTTCTTCCTCATTGCTTCTTCCCTCCTCTCACCTCCCTGCCCCATTCCTTGTGTTTTTACGGATTTCTTTCTCTCCCTTCCTCCTAGTGGTACATCTACTTTCCCCTAGCATTCCTAGTTTCTTTTTCACAGCTCTTCATGGCTGTCTACATGCCATTGTCTCTGTCTAACTCTGAAGAAGGGAAAAGAGAAAGAAACAAGTGTTGCTAAGCAAGACCCTTCCCTTCCTTGCATGTTTGGAAAACCACCTCATGGAATATAGCTCTTGAAGTACAGGGTTTGAATTATCTTTGTTGTTCTGTACACATCCCAGTGTGCTTAAGTCATTCCATTAAGTTTAAGTGAGAGCAATAACAGTCACCTATCTTATACAAGACATTCTGAGCTTCATCCTAGATGCGTGGTGCATTGCTCTATCTCTCTCATTCATTAATTCATTCACTGAATAAAGAGATAAGCAGAAACCAGATCCCGTTAGGCCTTCTAGGTCAAAATGAAGAGTTTAGTTTTGATTCTAAGAACTGTGGAAAACCGGGAGACTGACACAGTCTCATTGGGGTTTTTAAAAGATTTGGCTGCAGTGTGAGAATGGATGAAAGAGGTCAAGGGCAGGATGAGGAGAATGCTCCTCTGAGAGGCTATTGCAGAATTCCAGGCTAGAGATAATGATGTTTTAGACTAGGCTGGAGTAGAAATGGGGAGAAGTGGACCAGTTCTTGCCAAAATGTGTATTTGCAGGCCCAGTCCTATTTCTCACACTGCTGTAGACTTCATTTATGGCTGGGGACTGGCTTCAGCATTCACATGCTTAGGTTAGTGTCTGAGCAGCTGGGTTACACCCATAGCAGCCAGGCCTCATTGGATCGGATGTAATCTTGACCCACGAGCCACTCATGCATATCGTAGGGGCCTGATGCTGCTCAGAACGTTTGTTTGACAACTTGATTACTACATTCCACTGGCTTAAAATATTTTTTAATAAAAAAGAGATGCTGGAACTGGTGGTTTAATAAATTGCAAAATGCTTCTCCCACCCATTTCCTGCTTTATGTGCACTGTCATGTGAGTTATTTCATCCAATCAATCTGCTGAGAAAAGAATTTTAATATTTGGGGCATAAGGATGCCAGTGTGGCTTTGGAAAACACCAAAAAGCACTGGACACGGCAGGGGTCATTTTCACAGATATTTGCTAAGGGTTGGGTGTGTGCAAGATAAGAAAAATGATGTGGCTTCTGCTTCCAAGAAGCTTGAGAAGAAGAAAAAGTAACAAAGTTACCGAGTATCTTTTAAGTTGCTGGCCTTTTACAACCTCCACCTGTTCAGTGCCTCTGAGGTGGGTGCCATTCTTACCCCTATTTTATGACAAGGAAAGAGGCACTGTCATCTGTCTCGGGCCACACTGCTGTCCTGTGCAGAGCCACAAGCTAAGCCCAGAGCCCATGGTCTCCCCACTCCGTGCTGCAGGTACCACTTCACAAGATGTCAGAGATCTTCTGTTTGAATGCTGCCCCTGCTGCTTTACAGCTACAAGATCTTGGCAAAAATGCCTTACTCTCTCTGAGCCTCAGTTTCCTTATCTAAAAAATATGGATAATGGTATTTACTCAAAAGGGTATGTGTGAAGCATGTATGAATGTTCCTGGAACACAGTAGCCAGGAACTAAATTTTGCATTCCATTTATTTTGTGAACCAGCATTATGGCAAGAGGAAGTGTGATGTGATTCTGTTGTAGAGTACTAAGCAACCATGGCAAGATTTTTTGTTTCCAACCGCACAACTGTCAGAAAATCTTGCATTAGGCATTTGGGTATAGGGGTTAGGAGAAGGATGTAAGACTATGGGATTTGTGTGCAGAATATCTGTGGGAAGGGAGACATTCCCAAGCATCCTGGATCATCCTACCCAATTCAGGTAGCAACAGGAGGGGAAAGAGGCATTGTTTATATAAGACATATAAATGAAGCCCTCACATCCTGTGGGGGCAGTTTTGTGTGTCCTTTGGAGCTGAAATTAATGGATATTTCCCTTTGAAAGGTCAGCTCTACAGGCAATATCAAAGGGACCTCATACTGTCTTTTTGTGAGGGATCATATTTATGTTTTCAATATGATGAAAACCAGTTTGCCCCCCCTGAAACTAGACATGTAATCTTTGATAAGCTGACAAGAGGGGAGAGAAGACAACAGCTGCAACCTTCCAATCTATAGCAGGCTCTTAAAAATAATGTGTGAGACAATAGTCCTGCTAAGTTTTCTACAAAGTCACCCATCATATGCATGTGAAGAAGATAAGAAACTACGACTCTGGGAGAAAAAAAGGGCCAAAAGGCTAATCTTAATCATTGAACTGTATCACCGTATTTGTCCGAAGTTTTTTTAGAGTAGATCATGGAGGCAACATTCGAGGGGGGATTCTCAGTCTCACTGGCTGACTGTGCTTTATTAAAATCATTGAAGCATAGATGATTGCTGGACCTTTACTCTTCTTTCCTTACTTGGTGTCTGCTTTGAACCAAATCTCACTGGATATATAGGAGCACCCAGAGCCTTTGTTAGACTCATCGGTGTCCTCTCCACCCTTGGATTGCTTCTCTTCCAATGCTGTTTTCCTACCATGTGGTCTATTCCACACCAGTGGCCAGTCTCCAGCAATCGAATAATGAAAGCTCTGTAAAAGGTGCTACCAGTGTGTCCACAGAATTATGTGTTTCTAAGTCTTGCAAAAGCAAGATGTTTTGGGTACAATCACTCAAGGTCACCTTCTCTTTCACTCTGACTTCCTCCCCATCACCATTTGTCAGCTGCCATCTGAGTGATGGGCATATTTTGGATCCGGCTAAAAGGAAGTTGAATTGGGGATCCAAGTAGTTTAGTGGGATAGTTTTAAGTAGTTTGCAGTCCCTTTTGTAACCATCTGGGTGAGGAATGGCTTCTACAAATACTCCTACCACCTTGGATGGCTCACCAGCATGGATGGGGAGCTCAGGTGAGGGCCAGAGGTCCTAAGGATGTGAGCCAGTCCTATGGCATTCATCACAGGAAGTAATGGGGGTAGGTGGAGGGGAAGAAAGTGTTGAAGCAAGGTTTGAGAAGCTCAACTGTGGAAAATACTTACTTCAGCAGACATAAAATTGCGAGCAGAATATTGATGCCTAGCCAAATATATTCTCTCTTGTCTGGAATATGCTTGATTATGTCAGATATCCAATTATAAACTCACTATATGTATGAATAGTATGGAATAGATTTGATCAGAATTAGGCAGAACAGCAAGAATGTCTGGGTGAGAAGATGCATGTTTTTGGCGTCCCATTCTGGATCTCGTCTTATTGTATCTGTTGCATCTTGTCCCAACAAAATTTGGTGGTTTCAGGGGGGAAGGACGCACAAAATTGCCACCAAAGCACGAGAAACGCCCTGAGAAACAAGTGTTCTGGTGACAAAATTCTCACACACATTCATCAATAAGCCACAGGATGTGGTATAAGAGGAATTCACTTATCCAATTATGTAACTCAATGCAATGTAGAAACATTAGAATTGTTCTTGTGTATGTCATAGTTTCAGATTAGTTTTGTATTTTTTCCAGAATTATTGTTCATACAAAAATTCAGGTGTGACAGGAAGGATGTATCTCTATTGAAAGCCAAAAGTGAACATTGAAAGAAAATATTTGCAGTACTTGTCATCTTTAACAAAAAAAATGTAACTTGTGTAATTTCTTTACTCATTCTCCATAAATATTCATTTTTGTATCGAATTTTGTACTTTATTTTCCTTAAAGAGGGTCGCAACATTTGTACAAGCTTTAGGCCCTCTAAAACCTGGATCCTTCGTTCCTTGTGTGGGCGTGTTCAGTAGCAGCTGGGCAGCTGGAGGAGCGTGTGTAGAGGGGAAGCAGCGTGCTGAAACGGAAGGAGAAACCTTGATTCTACCACCTACAAGCTGTGCGGCTTCAGCAGTTCCTTAGCCTCTCTAAACTTCAGTTTCCTCAGCTGTAAAGTTTGGATGGTCCTACTTCACAGGATTGCTGTAAAACCTAAAGGGATACTTAACACAGTGCGGGGCATGTGATCAAAACTCCATATATATTTTTATCCTTTTTTTCTTCTTCTCTCTTGCATGGTTCATGGGTTTATCTTAGGTCAGGGACCCAGGGGAGAAAATATTTTGTCTTTTCAAAATGAATTTTTTTTTTTTTACATCTTTATTGGAGTATAATTGCTTTACAATGGTGTGTTAGTTTCTGCTGTATAACAAAGTGAATCAGTTATACATATACATATGTTCCCATATCTCTTCCCTCTTGCGTCTCCCTTCAAAATGAATTTTGATAAAAGGTTATTAAAAAGAGAGCTGGGGTTCTCCCTGTGATTCTTGTCTTTAACAAGCCCTAGACAAGATGAATCACCATGGTATTTTCTCTGAGTATAAAGCAAAGAATGAAGTGCTTTCATCAGTTATGTAGAGTATTGGGCCAAAAGTTCCAGTTCAGTGTGTCTGCCACCACACACACACACACACACAAACACACACACACACTCACAATCATTTGATATGGCTCAAGGATTAGATAATTCTGAATCACTGAAGTTTTTCTTCAAAACTTCATCTGTCAATCAAAAAATATTGATAAGCAAAGCCCCAAGTCATATGCTATATTCTCATGAGATGCAGGAATCTGGGAACTTGGGTTTGCGACTTGTGGGGTGTCCTTGTGAGCAAATAGTTTTTTGTGGGGTGTACCCTGGAACAAACAGCACAACCTTTCTGATAGGTTTGCTTCAGCCACATGCATGCAGAGATAGTCTCTGTGTGGTGGAGGGTGGGAAGTGGAAACATAAAGTTCGCTAAATACTGACTTGCTGTCAGGGTACGAGTTAGTCTGCAGAGAAGACTAGACTAACGTCTGTGATGCTGGACTATGAACTCTTTTCTTCGAGGGCAAGATACAAGAATACTTTTTATTTTTCATTTCCTACCAGTGCTAGTACATGGTAGGTGTTTGTAGTATGCATCGAATTGAATTATAGTCTATCCACATACAGTAAAAGTAAAAAGAAAGACTTTTAAGGTTTCCAAAGGGTGATTAATAAGCATGATTATTACGTCCCTTGTCATGAAATTTTAGAAGAAGGGGAATGTTCTTCAAATGGGGAATCAGAATTGGTCTACTTCACACACTTTGCTGATAAGCTCTTCCTTCTCTGTGTGAAAGAAACCAAACGTAAACAAGTCCAGGGACGTCTGAGAAGTTAGCATACTTGTAAAGACCAAACAATCACAAGTAGACTGTCAGCTGAGTGAAGACAGGTGTGGACTCTAACCTGGAGGCAGTTAGAAAGAAAACTTGTTCTGAGACTACCTCTGTCCCACTGTAAGTGGCACACATGACTGATTTCTAGTGAAGAGGAATTGTTGGTCAAGTAGGAAAGAGTCTATGTAATATGTGTCCTGACGAGTTATACATTTGCCCTCGAATTAAGAAACCTGGGTGCGTATAGCTTATCCATATTTTATTTGAGGCCATCTTGGTTAATTTTCCTGCTTTCTAAACTACTGAGTGAAATAAACTCAGGTGTTGTCAAAGTGAACCCACCAAATCTGGCTGACATCTTGGTGTCTGGGTAAGATCCACCTGGGATGTAGTCTATTGGCTGCTAACACACACACACACACACACACACACACACACACACATACTTGTTTAGAAATATTTATCCATGCCCACTGTGTGACAGGGGTGTGAGCAGGCACGATCCTGTCCCCAATGCAGAACAAATGAGCACACGGCCATGTCACTTATTTGGCTATCGCAGGAGACCTGGACCTTATCCTAAGCTTCTAGCAGTGTTTCCAGAGGTGGCCGGGCTTTCTCTCCCAAAGGACAGGACATGCAGGTTACCACTGAGACAAATGCCCCATCCATTGTCTTCTGGGCCACTTAAACCTTGATCTATTAATTAATCATATGAAACAATAGAAAAAATTTGAGAAAGATAGTCTCAAATAGCCATATTTTAAATTTAGAATATTTAACGGAAGTTAATTGATAATTTTAAGGCCCTTAATAATAACTACCCTTAATTACATCAGTTTGCTTTGGACTGAGATTCCTGGGATAAGTTTTATTTCTGGTTGGAAAAGAGCATTGAAATAGTACTTACCTTATATTGTCAAATTTTTAGTGCTTGGGTGTTTGGAGTCACACAGCTGTACTCTTTGTGGGCTCAGGAATGTTAGTTATTTCAGACTGCACCGTGACTGGCTACAGCTAGTTGAATAAAATTCCTGTAGTTCATCCATTCTTCTTCTACCAGCAGGTGTCATTATGGAAATATGAAAATACTGTAAATTCCAAAGCTGTAGGAACTGGCTGTAAGAAAGAGCAGTAGCACTCTGGATATTAAAAAACAAAAAGAAATCATTTGGTGCTAACCAAGAGCAGCATGTTTAATTACTAATTTGGCAATGTTCTACAATATAATGTAACTGGCACAGGATTTCAGGCACATACATAATTTATTTTAATTAAATTAAGCAAATATTTATTAAAACCTACTCTAGGCTCATAGGAGTCTCAAAAGAAAACTAAGACCATTTTTATCCTTAAGGAGCTGGCATGATATCTGGGGAGAAAAGGATACATTCATGAAATTACAGTGAGCAGAATGAATTAATCCTTTTTTTTAACAGGCTGGATTGAAGTGCATAGATAATAAAGGTAGCAAAAGTTCCAGTTGGAGCAGCTATGTAGTATTGTCGATTCTGGGCTCTTCAAAGAATATTTTTTACATGTTTAAGTAGAGAGGAGCTTCAAAATTATTTGGAAATTAGATGGCTCATTCTTTCCTTTCTTGCTAACTACTATCACCTATCTTTCTCCATACATCTAAAGTAATAATTACAATAATTACATGTGTATTGGTTAACCAAGCATGTAGTAATTGCTTGTAATAGTTTGCTATAATCAACTGATTAATATGATCAAATCTTTCTAAAAACTAAGGTAAACAATACAAGTGGGCATGTTTACAGGGAGACTTACACCAGGAGCCTGGGTAAGAGTATTAGTGTACTAGACCAGGAGCAATGCTTCATCTACTCTATTTCCCCCTCTAAACTCTGAGTTCTTCCAAGGCATGGGATATGTGGCATTCCTCTTTGCATTCCCGCTACTCTAATTCTGTATCAGTACATGTTTGTTGAATGGCTAGATGAATGATACTATCACCAAAGAGTAGGGTATTGGCAATCCTTCCTACGTTATGTTGTTAGAATGTGTGTTGATATTAGACTAAGAAATCTCAGGTTGAATAATTCAGAAAACTGGATTGAAAAGTTGAGAGCATAGATCCTAAAGTTTTCTCCTTTGGTTCCATTAGTCCACCCAAGGAAACTTGTCTCAAAAATTACTTCCGCATACTCTATAAAGGACATTATAATTCATCTAAATAGAATGTGCTTAATTTTAGACCAAAGGATGTATGTATTATTCTTTATTTCATAACCTCTTCAATAGCTTGTTTCTGTGGTAGTAATCCACATTTTTCAATGAAGGCAGCATGTTTACTGTACTCATACTAGTTCTTTTTATTTGAAGGTCATTGTTAATTCACCAGCTGCTACATGATGAAAATGATGTTCTCAGCCTCCTTTGGTAGATTGAACTAGCTATCATTTTTGCCTCTCTTACTTAAATCTCTAGCTGTTTACTGACTTTCCCATCTTGCTTTTTTCTCTTGTCACCTCCAGCTTAACATGTGAAGAGGGAAATCGTTTTAGCTTGTAAGCCACTTACTTCTGTTGGTCATACCTTTTCTCTTAATGGTACCATCATTTTTCCAGTTGCAGGCTAAAAACTTGGACGTTTTCTTTTTGTTAAATCCGTCCCCATCCAGTCAATCAACAAATCATTTATACTTCCTTTGTGTTGCTTTGTTATAAGTTCTTTTCTTCCTTTCTATTTCCATTACCAGGACTCTGGGTTAGACCATGCATGGATGAAGTAGCCTCCTGGATCATCCTGTTGTGTTTCTCCTCTTTTTTTACTCCATCAATGACTGTGAACATTTTAGTTAGAATAATTCAAACATCAGCACGAAGTCCATACTCTTTATGAGCGTTGCCATGGATCCTCATAATATGCTATCTGGTAACTACTCTAACTCAAATCTTGTATACTTCAAATGCTTTGCTTCAGTTATGTGGAAAAATGCAACCTCCCAATCCATGAATTCTCTCTCTGACTTCTAGATTTTTTTTTTTGTTGTGGTAAAATATACGTACCATAAAACTTACCATTCTAACAATTTTTAAGGGTGCATCTCTGCAAAGTGCACTCTTTGAGAGGGATGTTTTTGGAACAGA
The DNA here is from genome assembly GCF_964374135.1 of Grampus griseus. Lineage (NCBI taxonomy): Eukaryota > Metazoa > Chordata > Mammalia > Artiodactyla > Delphinidae > Grampus > Grampus griseus. The sequence goes on from NC_139012.1 coordinate 62,676,189, forward strand.
ACATTAACTGAGGTAAGAAAGGAGTCGGATTCTGCTTTCTACTTTCCCTTTCTGGCAGTCCTCGTCTGGGTACTTTATTTATTTTATTATTATTACTATTTTGTTAGTTTCTGCTTTATAACAAAGTGAATCATTTATACATATACATATGTTCCCACCTCTCTTCCCTCTTGCGTCTCCCTCCCTCCCATCCTTCCTATCCCACCCCTCCAGGCGGTCACAAAGCACCGAGCTGATCTCCCTGTGCTATGCGGCTGCTTCCCACTAGCTATCTACCTTACATTTGGTAGTGTATATATGTCCATGCCTCTACCCCTAGGTTCTTCATGACATTTTTTTTTTCTTAAATTCCATATATATGTGTTAGCATATGGTATTTGTCTTTCTCTTTCTGACTTACTTCACTCTGTATGACAGACTCTAGGTCTATCAACCTCATTACAAATAGCTCAATTTGACTTATTTTTATGGCTGAGTAATGTTCCATTGTATATATGTGCCACATTTTCTTTATCCATTCATCCGATGATGGACACTTAGGTTGTTTCCATCTCTGGGCTATTGTAAATAGAGCTGCAATGAACATTTTGGTACATGGCTCTTTTTGCATTATGGTTTTCTCAGTGTATATGCCCAGCAGTGGGATGGCTGGGTCATATGGTAGTTCTATTTGTAGTTTTTTAAGGAACCTCCATACTGTTCTCCACAGTGGCTGTATCAATTTACATTCCCACCAACAGTACAAGAGGGTTCCCTTTTCTCCACACCCTCTCCAGCATTTATTGTTTCTAGAATTTTTGAAGATGGCCATTCTGACTGGTGTGAGATGATATCCCATTGTAGTTTTGATTTGCATTTCTCTAATGATTAATGATGTTGAACATTCTTTCATGTGTTTGTTGGAACTCTGTATATCTTCTTTGGAGAAATGTCTATTTAGGTCTTCTGCCCATTTTTGGATTGGGTTGTTTGGTTTTTTCTTATTGAGCTGCTTATAAATTTTGGAGATTAATCCTTTGTCAGTTGCTTCATTTGCAAATATTTTCTCCCATTCTGAGGGTTGTCTTTTGGTCTTGTTTATGGTTTCCTTTGCTGTGAAAAGCTTTTAAGTTTCATTAGGTCCCATTTGTTTATTTTTGTTTTTATTTCCATTTCTCTAGGAGGTGGGTCAAAAAGAATCTTGTGATTTATGTCATAGAGTGTTCTGCCTATGTTTTCCTCTAAGAGTTTTATAGTTTCTGGCCTTATATTTAGGTCTTTAATCCATTTTGAGCTTATTTTTGTGTATGCTGTTAAGGAGTGTTCTAATCTCATTCTTTTATATGTAGCTGTCCAGTTTTCCCAGCACCACTTATTGAAGAGGCTGTCCTTTCTCCACTGTACATTCCTGCCTCCTTTATCAAAGATAAGGTGACCATATGTGTGTGGGTTTATCTCTGGGCTTTCTATCCTGTTCCATTGATCTTTCTGTTTTTGTGCCAGTACCATACTGTCTTGATTACTGTAGCTTTGTAGTATAATCTGAAGTCAGGGAGCCTGATTCCTCCAGCTCCGTTTTTTGTTCTCAAGATTGCTTTGGCTATTCGGGGTCTTTTGTGTTTCCATACAAATTGTGAAATTTTTTGTTCTAGTTCTGTGAAAAATACCAGTGGTAGTCTGATAGGGATTGCACTGAATCTGTAGATTGCTTTGGGTAGTAGAGTCATTTTCACAATGTTGATTCTTCCAATCCAAGAACATGGTATATCTCTCCAACTATTTGTATCATCTTTAATTTCTTTCATCAGTGTTTTATAATTTTCTGCATACAGGTCTTTTGTCTCCTTAGGTAGGTTTATTCCTAGATATTTTATTCTTTTTGTTGCTATGGTAAATGGGAGTGGTTTCTTGATTTCACTTTCAGATTTTTCATCATTAGTGTATAGGAATGCAAGAGATTTCTGTGCATTAATTTTGTATCCTGCTACTTTACCAAATTCATTGATTAGCTCTAGTAGTTTTCTGGTAGCATCTTTAGGATTCTCTATGTATAGTATCATGTCATCTGCAAAACAGTGACAGCTTTACTTCTTCTTTTCCGATTTGGATTCCTTTTATTTCCTTTTCTTTTCTGATTGCTGTGGCTAAAACTTCCAAAACTATGTTGAATAATAGTGGTGAGAGTGGGCAACCTTGTCTTATTCCTGATCTTAGTGGAAATGCTTTCAATTTTTCACCATTGAGGATGATGTTGGCTGTGGGTTTGTCATATATGGCCTTTATTATGCTGAGGAAAGTTCCTCTATGCCTACTTTCTGCAGGGTTTTTATCATAAATGGCTGTTGAATTTTGTCAAAAGCTTTCTCTGCATCTATTGAGATGATCATATGGTTTTTCTCCTTCAATTTGTTAATATGGTTTATCACATTGATTGATTTGTGTATATTAAAGAATCCTTGCATTCCTGGAATAAACCCTACTTGATCATGGTGTATGATCCTTTTAATGTGCTGTTGGATTCTGTTTGCTAGTATTTTGTTGAGGATTTTTGCATCTATGTTCATCAGTGATATTGGCCTATAGTTTTCTTTCTTTGTGACATCCTTGTCTGGTTTTGGTATCAAGGTGATGGTGGCCTCGCAGAATGAGTTTGGGAGTGTTCCTCCCTCTGCTATATTTTGGAAGAATTTGAGAAGGGTAGATTTTAGCTCTTCTCTAAATGTTTGATAGAATTCGCCTGTGAAGCCATCTGGTCCTGGGTGTTGTTTGTTGGAAGATTTTTAATCACAGTTTCAATTTCAGTGCTTGTGATTGGTCTGTTCATATTTTCTATTTCTTCCTGATTCAGTATTGGCAGGTTGTACATTTCTAAGAATTTGTCCATTTCTTCCAGGTTGTCCATTTTATTGGCATAGAGTTGCTTGTAGTAATCTCTCATGATCTTTTGTATTTCTGCAGTGTCAGTTGTTACTTCTCCTTTTTCATTTCTAATTCTATTGATTTGAGTCTTCTCCCTTTTTTTCTTGATGAGTCTGGCTAATGGTTTATCCATTTTGTTTATCTTCTCAAAGAACCAGCTTTTAGTTTTATTGATCTTTGCTATCGTTTCCTTCATTTCTTTTTCATTTATTTCTGACCTGATTTTTATGATTTCTTTCCTTCTGCTAACTTTGGGTTTTTTTTTGTTCTTGTTTCTGTAATTGCTTTAGGTGCAAGGTTAGGTTGTTTATTCGAGATGTTTCCTGTTTCTTAAGGTAGGATTGTATTGCTATAAACTTCCCTCTTAGAACTGCTTTTGCTGCATCCCATAGATTTTGGGTCGTCGTGTCTCCATTGTCATTTGTTTCTAGGTATTTTTTTATTTCCTCTTTGATTTCTTCAGTGATCACTTCGTTATTAAGTAGTGTATTGTTTAGCCTCCATGTGTTTGAATTTTTTACAGATCTTTTCTTGTAATTGATATGTAGTCTCATAGCGTTGTGGTTGGAAAAGATACTTGATACAATTTCAATTTTCTTAAATTTACCAAGGCTTGATTTGTGACCCAAGATATGATCTATCCTGGAGAATGTTCCATGAGCACTTGAGAAAAATGTGTATTCTGTTGTTTTTGGATGGAATGTCCTATAAATATCAATTAAGTTCATCTTGTTTAATGTATCATTTAAAGCTTGTGTTTCCTTATTTATTTTCATTTTGGGTGATCTGTCCATTGGTGAAAGTGGGGTGTTAAAGTCCCCTACTATGAATGTGTTACTGTCGATATCCCCTTTTATGGGTGTTAGCATTTGCCGTATGTATTGAGGTGCTCCTATGTTGGGTGCATAAATATTTACAATTGTTATATCTTCTTCTTGGATCTATCCCTTGATCATTATGTAGTGTCCTTCTTTGTCTCTTGTAATAGTCTTTATTTTAAAGTCTATTTTGTCTGATATGAGCATTGCTACTCCAGCTTTCTTTTGGTTTCCATTTGCATGAAATACCTTTTTCCATCCCCTTACTTTCAGTCTGTATGTGTCTCTAGGTCTTAAGTGGGTCTCTTGTAGACAGCAAATATATGGGTCTTGTTTTTGTATCCATTCAGCTAATCCGTGTCTTTTGGTGGGAGCATTTAGTCCATTTACATTTAAGGTAATTATCGATATGTATGTTCCTATTCCCATTTTCTTAATTGTTTTGGGTTCGTTATTGTAGGTCTTTTCCTTCTCTTGTGTATCTTGCCTAGAGAAGTTCCTTTAGCAGTTGTTGTAAAGATGGTTTGGTGGTGCTGACCTCTCTAAGCTTTTGCTTGTCTGTAAAGGTTTTAATTTCTCCATCAAATCTGAATGAGATCCTTGCTGGGTAGAGTAATCTTGGTTGCAGGTTTTTCTCCTTCATCACTTTAAATATGTCCTGCCACTCTCTTCTGGCTTGCAGAGTTTCTGCTGAAAGATCAGCTGTTAACCTTATGGGGATTCCCTTGTGTGTTATTTGTTGTTTTTTCCTTGCTGCTTTTAATATGTTTTCTTTGTATTTAATTTTTGACAGTTTGATTAATATGTGTCTTGGTGTATTTCTCCTTGGATTTATCCTGTATGGGACTCTCTGTGCTTCCTGGACTTGATTAACTATTTCCTTTCCCATATTAGGGAAGTTTTCAACTATAATCTCTTCAAATATTTTCTCAGTCCCTTTCTTTTTCTCTTCTTTTTCTGGAACACCTATAATTCGAATGTTGGTGCGTTTAATGTTGTCCCAGAGGTCTCTGAGACTGTCCTCAGTTCTTTTCATTCTTTTTTCTTTATTCTGCTCTGCAGTAGTTATTTCCACTATTTTACCTTCTGGGTCACTTATCCGTTCTTCTGCCTCAGTTATTCCGCTATTGATCCCATCTAGAGTATTTTTAATTTCATTTATTGTGTTCTTCATCATTGTTTGTTTCACCTTTGTTCTTCTAGGTCCTTGTTAAATGTTTCTTGCATTTTGTCTATTCTATTTCCAAGATTTTGGATCATCTTTACTATCATTATTCTGAATTCTTTTTCAGGTAGACTGCCTATTTCCTCTTGATTTGTTAGGTCTGGTGGGTTTTTATCTTGCTCCTTCATCTGCTGTGTGTTTTTCTGTCTTCTTATTTTGCTTATGTTACTGTGTTTGGGGTCTCCTTTTTGCAGGCTGCAGGTTCGTAGTTCCCGTTGTTTTCAGTGTCTGTCCCCAGTGGCTAAGGTTAGTTCAGTGGGTTGTGTAGGCTTCCTGGTGGAGGGGACTAGTGCCTGTGTTCTGGTGGATGGGGCTGGATCTTGTCTTTCTGGTGGGCAGGTCCACGTTTGGTGGTGTGTTTTGGGGTGTCTGTGGACTTATTATGATTTTAGGCAGCCTCTCTGCCAATGGGTGGGGTTGTGTTCCTGTCTTGCTAGTTGTTTGGCATAGGATGTCCAGCACTGTAGCTTGCTGGTTGTTGAGTGAAGCTGGGTGCTGGTGTTGAGATGGAGATCTCTGGGAGATTTTTGCCGTTTGATATTATGTGGAGCTGGGAGGTCTCTTGTGGACCAGTGTCCTGAAGTTGGCTCTCCCACGTCAGAGGCACAGCACTGACTCCCGGCTGCAGCACCAAGAGCCTTTCATCCACACGGCTCAGAATAAAAGGGAGAAAAAGTAGAAAGAAAGAATTAGTAGAAGTAGAAAGAAAGAAAGAAAGAAAGAACGAAAGAAAGAAAGCAAGGAGGGAGGGAGGGAGGGAGGAAGGGAGGAAGGAAGGAAGAAGGGAAGGAAGGAAAAAAGAAAGAAAGAAGATAAAGTAAAATAAAGTAAGATAAAATGTAATAAAGTTATTAAAATAAAAAATAATTATTAAAAAAAAGAAAAATTTTTTTAAAAAAATGACGGATGGAACCCTAGGACAAATGGTGGAAGCAAAGCTATACAGACAAAATCTCACACAGAAGCATACACATACACACTCACAAAAAGAGGAAAAGGGGAAAAAATCATAAATCTTGCTCTCAAAGTCCACCTCCTCAATTTGGGATGATTGGTTGTCTATTCAGGTATTCCACAGATGCAGGGTACATCAAGTTGATCGTGGAGCTTTAATCCGCTGCTTCTGAGGCTGCTGGGAGAGATTTCCCTTTCTCTTCTTTGTTCTCACAGCTCCCAGGGGCTCAGCTTTGGATTTGGACCCGCCTCTGTGTGTAGGTCGCTGGAGGGCGTCTGTTCTTCGCTCAGACAGGACGGGGTTAAAGGAGCCGCTGATTCGTGGGCTCTGGCTCACTCAGGCCGGGGGGGGGGCGGGGGGGCGGGGGGGCGGGGGGGAGGGATGGGCACATAGTGCGGGGCGGGCCTGCGGCGGCAGAGGCCGACGTGACGTTGCAGCAGCCTGAGGCGCGCCGAGCGTTCTCCCGCGGAAGTCGTCCTTGGGTCCTGGGACCCTGGCAGTGGCTGGCTGCACAGGCACCCCGGAAGAGGGGTGTGGACAGTGACCTGTGCTCGTACACAGGCTTCTTGGTGGCGGCAGAAGCAGCCTTAGCGTCTCATGCCCGTCTCTGGGGTCCGCACTTTTAGCCGCGGCTCGCTCCCGTCTTTGGAGCTCCTTTAAGCAGCGCTGTTAATCCCCTCTCCTCGCGCACCAGGAAACAAAGAGGGAAGAAAAAGTCTCTTGCCTCTTCGGCAGGTCCAGACTTTTCCCCGGACTTCCTCCCGGCTAGCTGTGGTGCACTAGCCCCCTTCAGGCTGTGTTCATGCCGCCAATCCCAGTCCTCTCCTGGCGCTCCGGCCAAAGCCCGAGCCTCAGCTCCCAGGCCCACCCGCCCCGGCGGGGGAGCAGACAAGCCTCTCGAGCTGGTGAGTGCTGGTCGGCACCGATCCTCTGTGCGGGAATCTCTCCACTTTGCCCTCCGCACCCCTGTTGCTGTGTTCTCCTCCGTGGCTCGGAAGCTTCTCCTCCGCCATCCGCAGCCTCCGCCCGCGAAGGGGCTTCCTAGTGTGTGGACACTTTTCCTCCTTCACAGCTCCCTCCCACTGGTGCCGGTCCCGTCCCTATCCTTTTGTCTCTGTTTATTCTTTTTTGTTTTGCCCTGCCCAGGTATGTGGGGGGTTTCTTGCCTTTTGGGAGGTCTGAGGTCTTCTGCCAGCATTCAGTAGGTGTTCTGCAGGAGTTGTTCCACGTGTAGATGTATTTCTGGTGTATCTGTGGGGAGGAAGGTGATCTCCGTGTCTTACTCTTCCGCCATCTTCCTCTTACTCTTCCGCCATCTTCCTATAATTCTTTATTTTTGGCTGTGTTGGGTCTTTGTTGCTGCGTGCGGGCTTTCTCTAGTTGTGGCAAGTGGGGGCTACTCCTCGTTGCAGTGCGCTGGCCTCTCACTGCAGTGGCTTCTCTTGTTGCGAAGCACGGGCTCTAGGCACATGGGCTTCGGCAGTCACAGCACGCGGGCTCACCAGTTGTGGCTCATGGGCTCTAGAGCGCAGTCTCAGTAGTTGCGGTGCATGGGATTAGTTGCTCCATGGCATGTGGGATATTCCTGGACCAGGGCTCGAACCCGTGCCCCCTGCATTGGCAGGCTGATTCTTAACCACTGAGCCACCAGGGAAGCCCTGGGTACTTTTAAATCATCTGGTATCAGCTTTGTCTCACACAAGTACAGGTACATCAGGACATTAGCTTATCAATGCTCATTGTTATTTTATTTTTCTTTTAATAAATATAGTTTTTGATAGAACAGAAAGATCAATAAACAATGTCAAGGAGAGCAAAGACCTTGGTCTCAGTCTTGAGGATAGCTTGCAGAAAACAGTGGCTGGGATTTCCTTGTCTTTGATCTTGTTTTCTAACTGCCCAAATCTGCATTGTCACAGATCGGCATACTTTTGCAGATCAAGGAAAAGATGAATCCTGTGGCTTAGGAACAACGATTTCTTCAATTCCTTAACTGCAGGCAGGATATAGTCTTTTTGAGAAATGGCAACTGGACTGCAGGCATCTTTCTTCCCTCAGAAGAAGAAATGGATCCTCGGTCGGCCTTAACCATATACAACCCTTGCTTTATGTTAACCTGTGTTGAAATCTTATAGTATCTGTCCTCGATTTCTGAACTCGAAAATCTCTTGAAATACTATACATTACCCTTACTGGCTTCCCTTTTTGAGCTCTAGGGAATAATCCAAGTGTTCTCAAATTTCTGATATAAATATGTTCCTCCAGGGATCTGCAGTGAAAATGAAGCGTTGTTTTACCACTGAATACTGTGTGAACCCAGTCCCTGCTTTGATTTTGAAACTGACCATATTTGAGGCAATTCTGCTTACAGCTATGGCTGAATTCTCCTCTTCCTTTCATTGCCTCCGGGGCTGGGAGCCTCTGATTGCATGAAGGTGGGGTGAGAACTGTGACCTGCCATAAGAAAAGGAAAAGTCGGTGCTTACTCACTCAGTGAACCAGGGACCCTCAAGAAAAAGGGCACTGGAAACAATCCCCCCTTAAGACAATCAAACATAAGAAATGCACAGCAGAGTGCTGTGCACATAATAGATGCTCAATCAGTATTTGTTGAATAATAGATGGATGCAGCAGAGGGCAGCAGTCATGCTCCCAGCTCAGCCTCTCTGGTGGCAGCCTCCATCTCTGTTTATCCTCTCAGACCTTAATTCTTCATCCCTTGCCCTCTCCTCTCATCGCTGCTGTCCCATTGTTGCTCTGGCTTATCTTCTCTAACCCAGGGGAAAAGACAAGGACTGGTTTGGGAAACGCATTCTTAGGCAGGACTGGACTGATGGCAATTAGAGGACATAAAATGAGGATGCTTCAGAATCAGATCCCTATGCAGCTTCTTTCAAATGCAGACATAGACACCTGCCTCTACCTTGGGTTTTCCTGTCCTGATGCTTCAGTAGGTGGGATGGTCATTGGTGGCCAAAGGGCTTTCGTGGAAGAGTGACTATTCAGCGTCCAAGTTGGGCTTCTAATGCTTTGTAAGCCAAGGGGTTTAAAATCATCTGTGTTCACAGCACATCTTATTCCAGCAAGCTTTGGATGAATTGCATGCTGTTGACTCTGGAACTGGGATATGTTCTCCTCTAGCTTCTCACCTTTTTAGAACATGGTTTGTGTCTGTCGTGTTGTGTCACCTCTGGCTTTCATAGGGCCACAACTATCTGTTAAGCAGTGGAAACCGAGTGTGGCTTTTCTTAAACTCTTCTGGGGCAGTTTCTACTCTGGAGGAGGTTTCTCTTTTCACCACCTTTAGGATAATTCTGAGAATTCAAGGAAATTTTGGTATCTTTTGGACTTTCAACAAAGTGTATTTGCTGGTAAGACTAAATATTCATGCAGATTTACTGTGAGTGACACTGGGTCTTCATTTGTAGGGTCAAGTTCAACACTTTGATTAGGGTCAAGTTCACTTCGATGTGTCTTCTTTCCCACTGTGTTTTTTCTTCTGACTAGATTGGAATCTTATCAACTGTATGTTTAGCTTAAACAAATACAATTATACTTAGATAATTTTGCTCCCTACTCCAACCAGTGAGTGCTTGCTTTGGGGCACACAGGAGATGATAGAAAAGAGCCTGCCGTTCCCTGTGTTGTCTTAGTTTCCATGTGCTGCTCATGGTGTGAACTTTTCCTTGTGTTGAGAGTGATTTTAATGTTGATTGGTACAACATATTGTTGTTACCACATAGTCTCTAAACAGAAGCTAGGTCTCTGGTTTTAACCAAAACCATGGTCATCTGTTCTACCTTTGGAGGAAAATATGGATGTGTTGGCCTGAACTGAGGGACTGTGTCTCTCCAACATGGTGCCCTCCTTAGGGATTTTCAAGGGTCTTTTTTTTTTTTAAAACATCTTTATTGGAGTATAGTTGCTTTACAATGGTGTGTTAGTTTCTGCTTTATAATAAAGTGAATTAGCTATACATATACATATATCCCCATATCCCTTCCCTCTTGCATCTCCCTCCCTCCCACTCTCCCTATCCCACCCCTCTAGGTGGTCACAAAGCACCGAGCTGATCTCCCTGTGCTATGTGGCTGCTTCCCACTAGCTATCTATTTTACATTTGGTAGTGTGTATATGTCAATGCTACTCTCTCACTTTGTCCCAGCTTACCCTTCCCCCTCCCTGTGTCCTCAAGTCCATTCTCTACTTCTGTGTCTTTATTCCTGTCCTGCCCCTAGGTTCATCAGAACCGTTTTTTTTTCTCTCTTTCTGACTTACTTCACTCTGTATGACAGACTCTAGGTCCATCCACCTCACTATAAATAACTCAATTTCGTTTCTTTTTATGGCTGAATAATATTCCATTGTATATATGTGCCACATCTTCTTTATCCATTCATCTGCTGATGGACACTTAGGTTGCTTCCGTGTCCTGGCCATTGTAAATAGAGCTGCAATGAACATTGTGGTACATGATTCTTTTTGAATTATGGTTTTCTCAGGGTATATGCCCAGTAGTGAGATTGCTGGGTCTATTTTTAGTTTTTTAAGGAACCTCCGTACTGTTCTCCATAGTGGCTGTATCAATTTACATTCCCACCAACAGTGCAAGAGGGTTCTCAAGGGTCATTTTGATCATATGTAATTTTAGCCCTAAGCACTGGTTTTAGAATCTGTCCCCTAAGATATTACACTATAGTAGTGTCTGATTTCTCTTTATGGTGCCTTTTGTGGCATAATTCAGAGTGGTGACATTTTGTGCTCCTTTTTTTTTTTTTTTTTTTTGGTATGCGGGCCTCTCACTGCTGTGGCCTCTCCCGTTGCGGAGCACAGGCTCCGGACGCGCAGGCTCAGCGGCCATGGCTCACGGGCCCAGCTGCTCAGCAGCATGTGGGATCTTCCCGGACCGGGGCACGAACCCGTGTCCCCTGCATCAGCAGGCGGACTCTCAACCACTGCGCCACCAGGGAAGCCGTTGTGTTCCTTTTTTATTGTAAAACATTTTCTAGTCTTCCTAGGTGATGAGAATATAATTGGAGCTGGTATTTGTTGCCTTCTCTACATGTGCTATATAGGGTCTATGTAACCTTACTGTTGATCTGGGATATTATGGAAGAAACTTAGAGCCACGCCTGGAGTCAAAATATTGGACACATCCCAAGTTGCTTTTTTAGAGTTAATTGATGGATGCTTATGCCACAGGATACTAACAGTCATAAAAATAAGCTAAGATTTCACCAAAGCTCAGTCTTTCCACATTCTGCTTATTGTGGATCGTAAGTTGTTATAATAAGAGGAAAGGTCTGCACTGAAAGGGACTTGGGAAATATGTTGAAATCTGAAGATGGACTTTGCCTAAATGAAACTCACATAAAGCCAGGCTTCCTTGTATAGGTCTAATCTCTTGTAAGTGCAACTTTCAACAACAGTCTAATTCGAGAAACCTTGAAGCATAATGTAAATATTTACCCTAAGGTTTACTTTAAAAATATTGCAGTATAAGGATTTCACGTAGTGAAACCATACAGAAAGCTTCCTAAAAATTCCCTTTGCATCTCTTTCCTTCTTGCCAGTTTTGTACTCAGGACAACTGGGAAAATCTCTCTCTTGTTCTGCGAAGAGTGTACTTCTGGGTGGCTTTCCCATCCTGTGCTCTCCCACACCACACACTGGTCTCCTCTGGAATGTGTACTCCCTAGCTCAGGCGGGTTTTCTTGGGAGCATACGCTACCCTTGCTCCAGAATTCTGGTGAATGGAAATTTCAAATCAGTATGAAAGTTTTGCTCTTATTTACACTTTGATCTTGGCTGAGACATGCTTGTTGTTACATTGATATAATGTGTTGAGTCAAGTCCTCTAAGACCCTGCAAACCAGATCAGTCTGCCTTCTTTCATTAAATCGGTGGGGCCACTAAGAGGGGAGGTGTACAGTTATAGTTACAGTATATACCAGACGGTGGGCCCAAAGCATCACTCCTCCCTTCCCCTCTCAGTCTCTCCTTAGAAATTATGTTGTTTAAAGCAGCCTGCTTCCAGAAGGCTGTATGAAGGTAGTAGATTTAGATGTAAATGGCCCTGACTGAATCTGGCAGCTCTGAATATGGCGGTGTCAGTGGGGACTTATTTCCTTTTAAGTCTGTGTGTGCCTTTTACCCCAGATCATTCTTTGAGTTACTGCCAGAGCAGGACATATGGCTGTGGGTCAAGGGGAGAGGCAAACAACTAAGACTACTTGATATATCTTTATCTTTTACACAAGTTTGCTATAAAATTTATAGAAGCATCTGTATTAGGGTTCTCCAAAGAAACAGGATGTGTGTGTGTGTGTGTGTATATTTTATATATATATATATTTGGCTTATGTGATTGTGGAGGCTTAGAGGTCCCAAGATCTGCAAGCTGAGCTTGCAAACTGGGGACTCAGGAGTGCCGGTGATGTAGTTTTAGTCTGAAGGCTGGCAGGCTTGAGATGATGTTTCATTTCAAGTCTGGAGAGAGGCAAAAATTGATATCTCAGCCTGAAGGCAGTCAGGCAGAAGGAATTCTCTCTTACTCATCCCTTTTGTTCTATTCTGTCCTTCAACTAGTTGGATGGGGCCTACCCACAGTAGTGAGTGCAATCTGCTTTACTCAGTCTACCCATTCAAATGTTAATCTCATCCAGAAACACCCTCACAGACACACTCAGAATAATCTTTGATCAAATATCTGGGCACTCTGTGGCCCGCCGAGTCAAGTTGACACATAATTTTTTCCATCACAGTATCCACAAGATTGTAGGAATATATAATTTACAATTCAATTTCATTCATATGTATGGATATTACTTGATGGATATGATCATACTTTTAGACTTCAGTAAAAGGAAAGGCATGGGAAAGTTGTAATAAAGTTATTTATTTCACATGTTTTTCTTGAAGAGTTATATTGATCCATAGATCTTTCCTCCACTTCATTTAACAATTTAGAGTATATACTTTATATTGCTGTCCTGACATCAGGAAATGATAAGAGTTCTTTCTCTGTTCTATGAAAAGATGACGCTCTTTTTCTCTATAGAAGGTGCTTATATCCACTCCATAAAGTCTCTAAATGGTTTACCCACCTCAAAAGTAACAGTCAGACCAGAGTTTCTGCGTGAATCATAGCTTAAAAAAATCCTGTGGTTTTTTTTTTTTTTTTATTCTCTTCATCTAACTTGGGTTGTCTCAGAGAAGCCTGCTTGAGCTGACTCACCTCCATATTATGCCTTCTGGGTTTTGTATTGTCAGCTTTCTTCATCTGAGAATTTGACTGAGAGACAAGTCTGTCAAAAGATTACAGCTTGATCCACTTGGTGGAGTTATTTGGGCCACAGTGCAGGGAAATACCTGTTGGGTGGGATAGGCTTTCTGGGTGAGGGGCTCTTTCTTTCAGAGGTGGCTTATGCCAGAGGGGTGAAAATATAGCTCCTAACTTCTTAATGCAATTAACTGGGAGGCAACATATGCTGTAGTGGTGTTATTTCTGTGGTAAACCTTCTCAGAGGTCTTTGGACCAGTAACTGGTCCAAAAGAAAGACTAAAGAGAAAGACTGGCTTTACTTGAAGTCTATGGTCTTTCTTATTGCTGTCCTTTGTACCTTCAAACCAGACTCCCTCCTGGGTCACCCGATCCCTCTCCCACCCATGTCATTTCCTTTGCTGCTGGTACAAGTGTGCCCACCTTGTTCCAGACCTTCTCCTGGACTGTTCTTTATGCCCATTCAACTAATATCTCAAACTTGACCTTTGTCTTTTCTTTCCAGCTTTGTGCTTGCCCCTTTGGGTTGATGAGATTTTCAGTTTCTTCCACTCCCGACTCGTTTCTAACTCTTCTTATTTCTAGGCCCTTGAAATAAATACTTTTTCCAACCCCACTCTGGACTCTGGGGCCTCATCCTGTGCTTCCTTACCCAGGCCATGGTGGGAGGGGTCAAGGAGGAGAAATCCGACAAATACCCTATGAGGTCCAATTTTCAAAAATCCTGCACTTAACCATAGCAACTCTAGAAGTAGCAAGCTCATTTCATGGTGATTTGGATTAAATTTATGTATCAAACAAACAAAAATAAATATATGTATAATGATTTCGTTCCAAGATTATTTTCTTTCCAGGCTTGTGCTTGCTCAGATCGGAATTTTACTCCTCTAGGACGTTAATAGTAAATCACCAAGGGAAATGTAAACTCTGCCACTCATAAACAGCCTCTAACATGGATGGGCTAGAGGGCTAAGCCAAAGGGAGAAAAATAGGAAATGTGAGAAATATCAGTTTTGGAATGGATAATTTTTAGATAATATATCTATCTAGTAAGTTCCCAGCATTTTAAGGGGCAACAGGAGTTTGATGACAAAAGAATTAGGTGATTAAAACATACAGGAAGCCAATCCTAGTAATTAGCCGTATTTAGGTAACGCAGTGTCACTTTGCTCAGGGACTCAAGCAAAAAGTCTGTTTTCAAAACTTTTCTAAATGATAAAACTTTGTTATAATTGAGTAAAATTTTTTTTACTGCAAGAACACTCTTTGTCAGAAGGAATTAAGAATTAATTCTCCTCATATAATTGGACTCGGTTTTTCTCATTAACAGTAAAAATTTGTGGCAGCTTGCATTGTTTTTACCCTGGGGCTTGCTGGTCATAAAGCACTCTAGAAACAGATTAATTTGTAGAGCTTATTCTGACAAGAAGTAAATACAAAGGTAAAGTATAGTTTGTATAGTACTATTATCATGGCAGTCTTGGGCATAATTTATATATAAAGAAAATAAAAGAGCAAACATACTTTCAAGCTGCTTGCCTGTAAAGAGCTTTATTGAAAACAGTTTTCTCCTTTTAAAAAGTGATTTATTTTAAATGTGCTTTTAAAAACAAAGGTCTTATTGATAACCATTTTAAGTATATTATCTCAATGTGGGATTTAAGTAAAAGGTCAAATCTTGTAGAAGTATTTTTGGTATGACTCAGTTCTGATCACAGACAGACTTTATCAAGAAAATGAAATTAGTTAACATTTTCAGGCCTGAGTACTTGTTTAAAGAGGCAGCAACTTTTTTTTTTCTTTCCACAGATAAAGAGTTCAAGGAGAGAACTTTGATTAAGAAACATGGGAGGGGCTTCCCTGGTGGCGCAGTGGTTGAGGGTCCGCCTGCCGAGATGCAGGGGGCATGGTTCGTGCCCCGGTCTGGGAGGATCCCACATGCCGCAGAGCAGCTGGGCCCGTGAGCCATGGCCCCTGGGCCTGCACGTCTGGAGCCTGTGCTCCGCAACGGGAGAGGCAACAATGGTAAGAGGCCCGCGTACTGCAAAAAAAAAAAAAGAAAGAAAAAGAAACATGGGAAATGAAAAATTCAAAAACCTGTTGTGTACATGTTCTTTAAACGAGTTAACACTATATAAGAGGGGAAAAGCACTGGCTATGCTACACTAGAAGAAGGAACTTAATTCACACCTGTAATTTTTACAGTGTGGACAGATGAATCTCAGATCTTTTGTGCTTGAAATTATTTATTCAACTTGTTCAACTAAAGGGCCTACATTTTATATCAGAAAAGCTACTGTGGAACTTTTAATTTAAGTCCTGTCTAGGAGTTAGTCTTTCGCCCACCTTGGACCCTGTCCTGAGCATCTATGACTTGTCTTTTTCCTGGATCTAGTATGATTCCTACAATTGGCCAATGAGAGTCAGGCACCCAGTCACAGTAGGGCAGGCTCCATTTGCAGATGGGCTGTGTGACTCAGTGCCCACAGACGTTTAGTCATTTAGCTCCTTTCCCACGGAATAAGCTCCAACCATAAAAGTAATTAACCTTAGGTAGTCTAGAGGTTCATCAGAGGCCGGGAAAGAAGGACCTTTTCACTTTCCTTCTCAGTCCTGCTGCTCTCCCCAGCTTTGTGAGTGACACCTGAAGTGTGTACTTAGCAAAGAGCAAGTGGGACTCAGGTCCCTGGAAAGCACTGCTTGGTAAAAGCTCTGAGCATCCTAAAGTATTAAGCAACAAGAATCTATTATTCCCTAATTTTCCCTGATGGGGAAACCTCTTTAACATTGAACTTCATTTTCTTTACCCCCATTTCCTGCTCTTGAAGTGGCGAAAAAGAAAGCTTCCTCTAGGAGTCTGAGGGGGCCACTGCTCAGGCGGCTAAGCCCTCCAAGCATTCCCTTCTGTTTGCACCCCTAATAACCTCTGATTAGATATGAGAGATACTGCCAGGCTCTTCCTGCATTTCCATCTTAAGCTCTGGCAAAACAAATGCCAAATCTTGGCTCTTTTCCATTTAAAATAATCCTTCCTCTTTGCTGTGTGCATTGGGGTTAGAAATACTGACTTAAGTTGTGCCAGACTTGCTTCCAGATTGCCTGTTCTCCATCACCCCCTTCTTCCTTGCTAACAGAACCCGATTTTGTTCATTATTGGCAGCAACATGCCCTATCCCGGGCAGTGGATCTTGACTGGTCTAAGCCAATTGGGATATCTTTCCCAGTCTCCCTTGCAGGTAGGGATGGCTGAGTAACCTAGTTCTGACCAGTAAGACTTAAGCAGCCTAAGTCCACTGGGAGGAAGTGAGTGGGGAGGGGCAAGAGAAGGCAGATTCCTGGGGAAAGTTTTTGTGCTCCTGATAGAAGAGTACAGAAACTGCTGGACTTCTTGCCCCTTTATCTTGGCTTGTCTGCAAATGTATTGCTTGGAGCTGGTGCAGCCATTTTGTGACCATGAAGTATAAGCTTGACTCTGTTATGTGAGAACAATAAACCTACACCCACATAAGCTACTGTCATTCCTTCCATTACTGGGTACAGAATTTTTAATTGACACACACCAAAATGGAGATGTACAAGGAAAATATAGTTTCTTTAATTTTTTTGTAACTGATTTCATTTTCTTCTCCAGCCTTCACATTGGAAACGATGGTGGTGGAGGTAGTAGTAGATACTGACATTTATTAATTAATGATAATTTAATTTATTTGGGTAAATGACCCAGTTGTTTGATTTTTCTTCCACTAACCCTATACCTCTCCAAGATGATATTTGGAGAAAATGGGCAGGGTTTCTTAAGCAGTGGCATGCTCTAGCTGGCTTGCACTGGCTTACCAGAACTGATTGTTAAATCCTGGGGAATTTTGTAAGTCAGTTTTTAAATACAGTCTTTATTAATAACTAAGTTATACAAACTTACAATTAAAGAAATAATACTGACAAGGTAATACTCAAAACTCATCACTTCCTAATTATTTGACTATATTTTACTGTTATCTATGTTACTGAAGTTATGTCTCTTGTATCTGTAAGTGGAAATACTATAAAATTGTATGCTTCTATGAACCTCATCTCTTCCCAACTCTAAGTTCAATGGTGCAAAGGTGAAATCTTCCTTGGTGGCAGTATTTACACCAAGAAAATCTCTAAATGCTACAAACCAGGGCTTTTCCTCTCTGGAGAGTCTGTTGTTAAACATATATTGGAGCACCACTGGTATTAAGTGACCTCAAGGTCTATGCAGAGACTTAGGCCTTTGTGCTGCCTTCTGTTCTCCACACCAGTGTCACTTCTCTGCAGGTCGCTGACCATCTGCTGGCATCTGCTTCTGATGAACCTGGGCCTCTCTCTTATTCTGGTTGGGCCCTGGTGGTTGGTCTTCCCTAGATGACCTGACCCACCTCATCTCTTGTTGACACTATACGCACTCCTGTGGTCTGTTGGGATTCTCATTTATTTCCTGACTGGGTGGTTTGTTCTGTGGGCCTCGGCTATAGGATCTTTTCACTTTTGCCCTGGCAACCTCCTTGGAAATCCCCAGGAAGCCCTCCATGGGGCACATGGGAATTTCTGGATCCCTTCCATGCCACAAGGGAGCTGAGGAAGACCTTGGGGTGCTACCTCAGACCTTCCTCTCATCATACCATTTTCCCTCCCGGGAGACACCTCCATACTGGTGAGGAAGTTATTCTGGGATGAGGTTTCTTCTTGGAGTCCCAACAGGAAACGGGGGCAGAAACCCCTCTACTTTTGACTTTCCCCTCAACTTTTACCTAACAACCTCTTACTTTGAGAGTTAGGCCCAAGGCAAAGAAACCATGCCTTACCTGTCTCCCTGCTTATGTCTCTTATTTTGAAGTCACCATTCACTGGAAAGTTTAATTTCCCCTTCTGGTTGGTAGGAAATATTTCTAAGTTATGTCCTTTCTGCAGAAGGAGTTGCTTTTCCCCTTTCTCTGAGGGCATAACGGTGGAAAGGCTGTAGAAAACCTGATTTATAGGAGAGAATGAATTAAAAATACAACTTAACGTATATAAAAAATGATCCCCATCGTGCTTATCCATATGAGTCGTCTTGCCCAAACTTTCACTCCTCAGAACTCCATTAACTACTCCAGGGTACCCCAAATCTGAGAGTAAGGAGGAATAACTGACAGACATTTGTCATTGAAAAAGCACCAAAAAAGAATGAGTAGTTGCATTATCCTTTATGTATCAGTACTTAAAAAGAGATCTTTTGTAATTAATAAAATCTTTGAATCTTTTTGGGTACTAGAAATAAAAGTGGGTGTAAAAATAATAAAACGGGCTTTAAGATGTTAAAATATACTGTTACAGGGGCAAATTAGGAACACGGCAAAGACTATTGCCAATGCTTTGCTACTCCCACTTGCAACAATTCTTTCAATGCCCCTGGCATGTCTATGACTTCAACTGAGTCCCAGCCATCTGTCGAGCAATGTCTCCCTTTATTGTTTTTTTTAAAAGATTTATTTATTTTTATTTTTGGCTGTGTTGGGTCTTCGTTGCTGCATGCAGGCTTTCTCTAGTTGTGGTGAGTGGGAGCTACTTTTTGTTGCGGTGCGCGGTTTTCTCATCGCGGTGGCTTCTCTTGTTGCGGAGCATGGGCTCTAGGCGTGCGGGCTTCAGTGGTTGCAGCACGCAGGCTCAGTATTTGTGGCTCACGGGCTCTAGAGCACAGGCTCAGTAGTTGTGGTGCACGGGCTTAGTTGCTCTGCGGCATGTGGGATCTTCCTGGACCAGGGCTCGAACCCGTGTCCCCTGCATTGGCAGGTGGATTCCTAACCACTGCGCCAATAGGGAAGCCCCCTTTATTGTTAATAGTTCAAGATGTCATCACCTCCTTAATTGCATTTAAAAGCTTAAATATGCTCTTATTCTTTCTGGTCATAAATAACAATTCATGTTCATTTTAGAAAATACAGATAAACATAATAAAAGTCATTGTCTAGAGACAACCACCATTAATACCTTGGTGTACATCCTTCATTAATCCTTCTTCTACAAATTACCTTAAATGGCTGCACAGGATAGGTCACGTTCATTTTTATCAGTTATAAATAAGAACTTATTTGTGGTCTAACAATAACTTCAAAACCATTAACTGACATTCAGAACCTATTGAAAAGTCATGGGGAAGATATCCTTGTTGGGGAGATCTTCCTGGTGTACCTTAAATCACTCTATGCCTTTGTCATTTTGCTTCTCAAACTCCGAAGTCTTTTCCCCCTCTTTTACATTGATCAAAATCCTCCCTGTCTTTCAGGGTCCCTTGAAGTTCTACCTGTTTAACCTCCTTCAACTATCCTGCTCACAGTATTCTTCCCTTTCCACGGATCCCTTATTACATGTGTTGTTCATTTCGTACTCATTTGTACATTTTCTCAAATTATTGCCAAACTGTTTAATGTCTTGTAGAAGTGTTTAGGGCCAGAAAGCACTTTCATGATCACCCAGTTTATTTAAAAGAGATCTTGTTATTACAGAGATCTTGTTATTACAAAGATTCTGTAACTGGGATTAAATCCCTGTTCCCCTGACTCCCAGTCTGGCTTTCCATGATCTCAGATTGCACCTCTTCATTGACTAAGCTAGCTAATAAGCCTTAAATGCTAGGAGCTACTATTAGCACATTCTCCATTTTAGGGATGAGGAAATTGATGTGCAGCTAAGTAATTCAACTCAAGGTCAAAGAGTTTGTAATAGGGTGGAAACCGACTGCACCCAGACCACTGACTGCAGGATTCCTGCTATTAATCCCACTTGGTATCACCTCCTGGCTGTGCTGTCACTTCAGAAAGGAGAGTTGGATGAGAACTGAAGACTGGGTTTGACAAGTAGGAAATTTTTTACCTTTGCCTGGGAAAAAGTTAGATTAGATTAGATTAGATTAGGTTAGTTAGATTCTAACTCATGGGGCTCAATTACAAGAAGTTGAGGAATGAATGGGAGGTGAGGTGGCTGAGGTCCTGAGGACCACAGATAGGCTTGGTGGTGAATGCAAGGGCGTACAGGGCGGTGGTTTGAGGAGTAGGTGGAATTGAGGGAAGGCTGGCGTTATTGATTGATTGGTTGGATGGAAAAAGCTCAGTAACTGATGAAACATCCTAGAAGAGGAAAACAAGGATGGGGTCAAGATGCAGGAGTGACTGGCCCTGGAAAGGAGTAGGAGACTTTTCTTTTTGGACAAGAAAGACGTGGGGAAGATGAGTGGAAATAAAACCTGAAAGGTGGAAGGCGTGGAAGTTGTGGATAACTGTTTTGTTTGGAAGTTAGGGGCTGGGGTTGGGGTAGGGGACTCAAAGAACACGGAGCAGCTTTGGAAGTGCTGCTATAGGGAAAAACAATAGAGGAATATTTAGGGCAGAGCTGAGGTTGGAGCTCTTAAATTTGTAATTTAGATAATCAACAGTGCTTTGAGAGTCTCTCCTGTAGTACCAGAACACTCAGAACTGGGGAAATCAGAGAGCTGCTGGGGATTGTTGGGGAGAGGTGACAGGTCAGGACAACGGGACAAGAGAACGGAAATGTTGATGAAGATGTTGATGTGAATGACCAAGTGTCATTGTCTGTATTGTTGATGACCAAGTGTTCAGAACTTGTTATGAGTATGTCTCATATACTTTTACATTTTTGGTATGCCTAAGGACAAAGAATACACAGGCATAAATATGCTTTCACATTAAACAACAGAAGTCCACTGAATTCACTTCTCAACTCCCCCTGCAAACTTTGGTGCTGGAGAAGAGGGAAGGGAGGTCTCTATTGAAGAGTACATTTTATCACCCATAGTGGTGAGTATATGTTGATGGATGGTAAGGGGAGTGAGGATTTTTTCCAGCCACCCGTGGGACCCCTAGAGTGCTGAGTCACTGTCTTCAGGATGGAGAGAGACAGCCTGTCTTTTAGTGGATGCCAGGAGTGACACAATGGTGAGAGTGCTCCTGTTAGACCAAGAGCCCCAGGAAGAAGCACAGGGCGTCGTTTTTACGGGGCTAACTGGGAGTAGCCATGGTTCTTATCAGTTGCCACCTGCCGTCAGCTGTTTTCTCTCTACTTGGTCCCAACCAGTCTAACACACTTATTATAAGTTCAAACCAGCACTTACATCACCATCATAACATTGCTTACAATTGTAGGCCTAGAGGATTTTACTAATTTAATCAGTAGTCTGGTGATCAAAGGGAGAGGGTTCATAACGTGGGCATTGGGCCAAAGAAACAGTCTCACAGGGGTTTTCCTGGCCTTTTCTCTGGCCACAGGTATGGAAGGAAGAAGTGTCAGGAAGGGTTGATTAACTGGGAGAAAAGGCAGGGATTGAGGAGTTGGATGTTTGGTGAGGCAGAGGAAGAGGTTTAGTGGGAGAGGTAGCAAGGCAAGAGTACATGGATAGAGGGCAGGATCTTCAGGTTTATGTTTTAGTTGCATTCTGACGCAGGGCTGGAAAGAGAGGAGAGCATGAACCTGGGAGTCTGACCAGCATGGTTTAGCATCCCAGCCCCTGTTATCTCTGAACAGGGGTGCTATAGCCAAGCTTTTGGTTTGTTGTGAGGGTTATAGAAAACGACGTGAAGCTGCTGGTATAGTGCCTGTCATTTGCCGAGTACTTGGGAAATTGGATTGGCCAAGTCATCAAGGAGAACACTGAAGTTACCCAGATGCTGGCAGGAGTCCAGGGGCGAGAAAGACCTTGGAGCCGGATGCCAAGGCCTTCAGACGCCCTGGGGGAGTGGATGGAAAAGGACGGTATTACATGATAGACGCACATGCTTCAAAGGAAGAGGCTCTCGAGGAAAGACAGAACAGCAATGGTTTGGAAAAGACAATGAAGAGTGAGGGGACAGCCTTTTTATGGGGTGGGCCTGGAGGAGTATGTCACCTCTGCATCACTCAAGGCTCTTCTACTGTTAAACCCCAAGGCCAGTTCAGAGGCTCATCCTGCCTCTTATTTTTTTTCTTCTTCTTCTCTGCTTCAGGCTCCTGGGATAGAAGCTACTTTTCTTTCCTTTTAGCAATTGCTAGCACTCCTTCTTTCCCTTAGGTTTCTCATCTCAAAATTAGCTGTGAAGTGGGACACATCCACCTGGTTACCCTTCTTTTTTCTTTATTGACCCTGAAGATTAGCAAATACCATTAATTTTTAAAAACTGTGGTACAACACACGTAACATAAAATTTACCATCTGAACCATGTTTATGTGTACCGACCCGTAGCCTGAAGTACATTCACACTGTTGTGCTACCATCACCACCATCCATCTCCAGAGTTCTTCTCATCTTGCAAAACTGAAACTGTATACCCATTAAACAACAATTTCTTATTGCCCCTTCTCCCAGCCCTTGGCAAACATCATTCTACTTTCTGGCTCTGTGAATCAGCAAATACTCTTTTTGTTTTAAGGACTTCAGAGCTCTTTACTACAAAGGAGCAAACAGAGGGGAGAGAGAACAACCGTAGGAGTCAGCCGTGTAGCTCCTGTGTGGCAGGAGCTGCACCCTTCTCCTCTCTCCAGGGTGTTCGTTGTCAGTCTGCTGTAGGTAGGGAACGTCAGGACGTGCAGTGTTGCTCCTCTCACTCCTGGGCGTGGGGTGTCTTGGCTGCCGCTGCACTCTAGGTCCCCCCACCTCCCACCCCTGCAGCTAGTGATACCCAGGTCTCCAGCTCTCCTCCACAGAAGGCCCATGCTTTGCCATGGATGGAAGACTCTGAATGATGACATGACCATGAATTACCCCTTTTTCTCTAGGACCTCCTTCCTTGCTGGTCTTCCTCAGGCAAAATCCGCCCAGGACCATTACGGATGCGACAGGTTGATTCACCTGCTCGGTATAGAAAAAGGGGCAAAGGTTGTGACTTAATCCAATTTACTCATTAGATTGTTCCCCACAGATGTTTTCTTTGGGAGAACACAACCACTCCTCTTCACTACAGCAGGCATCCCTCCTTCCTGCCTCCCTTTCTTGTTCCCACTGAATCCTTTTCTCCTGCTCCCCAGCCCCCCTTCAAGCTCCTCGTCCTGGTGACCCACACTTTCCCTTAGGAAGTGCTGATCCCATCCCCTGGAGGAGGAGAGGCTGCTCCCTTGTCCCTCTTTGTATGTTACACACGTCAGCTCATCAGGCTTGTTGACAGCTATTGGAGGACCCTTCCTGGGGGAGGGGTGGGCTCTGGGTCCTTTTGCCTGCAGGAGGCTTATGGGCTCTAGAAGTGGGGAGCTCAGCAGTCCCTTCTCCCTTGGGACTGGGTGGGCTTGGCTGAGCACAACTTTGAGGAGAGCAGCTCTCAGGCTCTCCCTCAAAAGGCTGAGCAGGCCCTCTCCTGGCACTTACTTCACAGTGCATGCTGTGTTTTGTTTCTCACCACTAGGATCACTCTGTAAGAGAAGCGTGTGTGTGTGTGTGTGTGTGTGTGTGTGTGTGTGTGTGTGTGTGTGTGTGTGTGTGTGTGTGTGTGTGTGTGTGTGGTGTGTAATTCTTAGAGCTGCCCTGTTGGTTGAGGCATAAAACTGAAAACCGTCACAAGCTCAGATTTGTATTCTGAAGTCAAAGCTAGCCTGATAAAGCCATCTTTTCAT
Organism: Grampus griseus; assembly: GCF_964374135.1. Lineage (NCBI taxonomy): Eukaryota > Metazoa > Chordata > Mammalia > Artiodactyla > Delphinidae > Grampus > Grampus griseus. The sequence goes on from NC_139012.1 coordinate 62,699,961, forward strand.
TCAGCCGCCGCTTTGTTACAGTCAGGCACTGACATACTTTACTGAAGTGAAAAGGTGAAGGCAGATTAAGAATTTATGGAAAAACAAACTATCGGAGGCATTATACTCACTAGAATTCCACACATTTAATTTTGTTGTTTTTACTTTCTTGCATCAGGCCTTTTAAATCTTGGAAGGAGAGCAGATGTTTGGGATTTCTTTTTCTTTTTTCTGTTCTGTTTGGAAATAAATTCCCTTAGTGTGACAGTTCAGACAAGCTGTTTGGACTGCCACTGTGGAATGCTCCAGAGGTGGGCAGGGAGGAGGCGTCTCGATTCCATGATTAAGGCGTGACTGCTCTGGGAGCTCCACTCAGCCATCTCCAGTGAAATACCATGAGAAGGTACAGTTGGAATCTGAGCCACAAGAAATAGCCTGAGTCCTCAGGCCAAAGTCATGATTTTAGATTTGCTTAGTTGCTTAAACTTGGTTCCAGAGGCAGGCTGTGTATCCTTTGAGCAGGATTTGTGTACCCGGGATCCTCAGGTGTGCCTGGTGGCTCTAGAAGGCTGGCCGTTAGAGCTACTGATGTCTGCTTGGGGCACCTAAGTGGAAACATTTGCTGTATCTCAAATGAGCTGGCAGAGTTTTAAATTTACTACTGTACGTTTCTGCCGAAATAATAATACGCCACGTCACATATGTGATTTCCCTGCATAGTACAGTGGTTGGGGAAAAAGCCTGTGGGGTTGGCCTCCTGGGTTTGGATACTGGTTTTGCCTTTTGGTGCCTCTGGTTTTCCATTTATGAAAGAGGGATAGTGGTACCCACTTTTTAGGATTGCTGTAAAGATGAAATGAGTTAATGCCTAAAAAGTGCTGAGGGTAGTGGTTGAGACATTGAAAATGCTCTGTAAAGCTGCTATTACCATGACATGAAAAGGCACTTTAGGGATATAGCTCTTACGAAGGTTTTTCTTTGTGTGTGTGGGCAAGATGGTGGGACAGGCTAAGTTTGAGCTCGAGGTCTTTTAGATAGGCTGTCTTTTATCAACCTCTTCTATGTGGCATCTCTCCCCTACGTCCAACCCAGGGTATTGACACTCTCGTTGCTCTCAACCCTCAGCGGCTCTCGAGAGAGGTCAGCTGCCCTGAGATGTTCGTTTCCCAGGGATCTATGCATTTCAACAAAGCATAAATGGATGAATATAATTGAGGAAGGAATTTGGGAGACTGGTTAACGACTTAGATCACTGACCAGAAGTCAGACCCTTTGAGAAAGGGGGTTTGGGAGAAGAGTGGGAGAAGTTGCCCAGAGTCATCAAGTAACACCCCAAATGCACCTTCCTGAAGTTATCTGCCCCATGCACTCGGCCAAATAGAGATTCTTTGGTTTACCATCTCCTCAGGCATGTGTACGCCTTATGTACACGCTTGTGTAAATTGCTTTAGATATTCAAATGGCTTTTTTTCCCTGAAAATCTAGTAGAGATCTGATTCTGAAGGCCTGGAAGTTTTGTTTGTGAAGGAAGATGAATTTTGGGATACAGTTCCTTGGAGGAGGGGTGGTTTGGGTAGGGCCTTGGGTATCTGAGGGCCAAAGAGAGGTAAAAAGGAGATGGGTTAGGGCTCAGAAGAGAGGTGAGAGCCTGCCCAGGAGAGCACAGGATGGAATGATTATGTTTGAACAGGCCTGGGTCAGACTTCAGATCTTTCACCTAATAGCTCTGAGAGCAAGTTATTTCATTCCCTAATCATGTTTTGTTTTTTTTTGTTTTTTTCTCTTTGGCGCCCTAATCAAATATCTGGTGCTACTACTTAATTTCTGTGGTTTAGCATTTTATATTGCCAAAGAGGAGCAGGATTTTGGAAATCGAATCCCTTTATTTTTTGGTGTTTCATACTTTTTTCTTTCCAGTGCTAAACATGGGTGGAGAGGTTTATTAGTTTGCTAGGGCTGCTGTAACAAAGTGCCACAAACTGGGTGGTTTAGAACAATGGAAATTTATTGTCTCACAGTTATGGAGGCCAGAATTCCTAAGTACAGATGTCAGCAGGGTTGGTTCCTTCTGAGGGCTGTTGAGGGAGAAATTTGTGCCTCTCTCTGAGCTTCTGGTGGCTGTCTTCTCCCTGTGTTTCTTCATGTTGTCTTCCCTCTATGCATGTCTGTCTCTGTGTCCAGATTTCTCACATTGGATTAGGGCCCGATCCTACTCCAGAAGGACCTCATCCTAACTTAACTAATTACATCTGCAATGACCCTATTTCCAAATGAAGTCACATTCTGAGGTGCTGGGGGTTAGAACTTCAGTATACGGATTTTGGGTGGGGCACACAATTCAACCCATAATGGGAGGGTTTTTTTAAGTAGTCTCCGTGCATCTGGGCTCATATAGCAAGGACCAGTTTTCTCCAGATTCTATTCCTTCATTGGAGTGATATCCGCATGTCATATGTTTCCATCCTTCCCTCCAAGGTGTCTGTTTACATATCTGGCCACCATTTGATAATCTTTTCATCTTCATGTGTTTTGAGTATGGAATGGCTATGATAATTCTCTGATACTAAGGCCTTATCTGGTGAAGACTGTAAGATTTATTTCTCCATGGGTCATTCCCCTTGGGGGTAGTTGTATAATTTGAAGCAGAAAATGACTTGCCTAACTAATTTACAAAGATACTTTAATATTACTAAGTGTCAGATGACAGGATAAATTCTGGGATGCCTTTGCCAGCGTCTCCATGGTATGGGCAAATGTAACCTGTGTCAAGGGAGTCTAACACCAGCCCTGGGCTCCAGAAGCAGCCATTTCTTTCTCACACATTTGACTTTGTCATTCCTGGGCCCGTGTGCCTGCATAATTGTACACTTAAAATAAGGACATTAAGCAGAGTATGGTGGAGGGAAAGGCTTTTCAGTTTACCCAGATGTTTCCAGTTGTTTGAGCCTATGGACTACTCTCCAGAAGAAGGCATCTTATTGGAGTAAATGTGAGCATGCTTACTACACTTATAATCTGAAAAGGTGGTTGGTGCCCCTAAGCAACCAAAAGAAGCCAAAGAAAATCCAGAACCCCTAGAAAATGTTGGTAAGTTTAAGGAGACATGCTGCAGAAAAGAACATGGAAGAACCATTTGCAAATTTATCTAATTTAATCTTATTATAAACTTGTTTCCAGTAAGAAATTCCTTCTAGTGAGTAGAACACAGCAAAATTTGAAGCGCTTTTTAAATTTGACTGAAGAATTGTACTGGGAATTTATCCCAAGGAGATTACTGGACAAGTACATATGGATTTATGTATAAGAATGTTCATTTCTGTGTTCTTTATAACAACCAAAACTAGAAATCATTTAAACACCCAATATTAGGGGACCAATTGAATACATTATGATGGTATGTCCATTTACTGGAATATTATGCAGTTGAACAATCATGTAGAATCTATTGACATTGACACATATTTATAATATATAGTTAAGGTTACAAAATAGTATGTATAAATGAAACATTTTTATAGGAAAAATTGCTTTCATAAGCCTAGAAAAAAGTGTAGAAGGATATAGAGCAAAATATTAATAGTGATTATCCTATGAGATTGAGTTATTAATCACCTTCTATTAAAATTTTTTCCATATTTTCTGATTTTTTTCAATAAGTATGCATTACTTTTATAATAAAAATAACAATGAATCAATATGAAAATTGCCTTTGGAGTCTCTAGATGACCACTTAATATCTGAAAGTTTTGCTTTTCCCAGCTTCATAGTTCTTGAACAATTGGCCCCATTCAGATTCTGACATTATAAACTGCCACACTTTTGATCAAAAGGCTTATATTTTGATCAAAGCTCAAGGACTGTTTATTGCTACCAAAACATTTAAAACCCATTCTACCTAGTGAGCTCTGCTCTTCCCTAGTTTGTTGACCTTGATTAACCTCGTGAGTCTGAGCTCATCTGGGTGGGTCCAGAGCAGAGTCTACCCCATTTTCAAAAAGCATCAGCATGTCACCATCTGCTTGTGAGGTTTTTGAAGCATATGGATCAGCTCAGAGCACCAACAGTCCAGGCCCTGCAAGAGCATGCCACCTCAAATTGTCTGCTCTTCATCACCTTCATCGAAGCTTGGCTGAGAAAAGTGACGTTTATGGGAGATTGTTTAGAATTCATCTTTTCCTCTAGATGCTACAAGTTCTATGCTTGAATCAAGCCAAACCAACGGAAATTTCCATTCTTGGAATATATTTTCTAAGCTTCTCATGACATTATATTCATTTAAATATTAGTCTAGAAAAACAGGAAGTTTATTAAAAGGACACAATGCTGTTGTCTCACAGAATTCTCTGAAAGAATTCCCCCAGGCCATAGGGAGGACCAGAAAGAAGACCAAAAATCAGAAAGACTCTTACTTGCACCTCTAGTTTCTGCTTCTTATTGTGTCAGTTTCATTCTTTTTTTTTTTTTTTTCTTTTCTTTGTGGACCCAGCCTTCTGAGTGTCTCTGATCCAGGAACCCACATGTCCATGAACAGAATAAACAAGGTGGCTTGAGCACCCCCTCATCCCCAAGGGTGGAGGAGATTGGCCAGGGTAGGGGAGAGTAGCAGTAGGGGGAATTGGGTAGTTTTCACAGAAAAGGCATCTATTACATTCTGGCATTTTTAAAGAAAAAAGTATTGTCATGTTTTTCTCATTTATAGGGCATAGACTATGACAGAAAGCCTTATTTTATTTACTTCTATTTTATCTGCTTCTATCTATTCCACCACCTTTGGAGGTGGCATATATTTCTATTACCTGGAATTCCCTTTACTAGAAGTTCTTGCTTTGGGAATAACCATTCTTATGTCCTAGATTTTAGAACTGAAGAACGTGGGAATTCCCTGGTGGCCCAGTGGTTAGGACTTGGTGCTTTCACTGCTGTGGCCCGGGTTCAATCCCTGGGGAGGAAACTAACATCCTGAAAGCCATGTGGCATGTCCAAAAAATAATAATATAAAAAATAATAAATAAAATTGCAGACTGTTACAAGAAATAGGTGTAGAAAATCATTTAATGCATTTTTGGGTAGGAATGGTTTGAGGTGACTATCAGGGACATCACTGCAGCATCTCGATAACGTTCACATGACAAAATTGCTTTAGAACATTGTGATAAATATTAGATTAGAAAATTAAATATAACTAATTCTTACTTTTCTCTGTGGCTCAGAGACAAATGTGAAGCTCAGCTGTAGCTATTATCCTAGGCTCCTATGTTGTGTATTTGTGTTTTTCTTTTTGTTGGTCTAAAACCCCTACTTTTGTTTATATTTTCCCTGGTCCTGATGCTCTTCTTCTTATTTAGTTTTATCAATTATTGCACGTATTTTTATTGGAAACACCACAAAATCTTTAGGAGGGAAGCCAGTCATAAATAAAGACCAAATTGTTAATCTTCAATAAGAGTTTAATTCCCAGCCCACTGCACCATGCACCTTTCCATCTGTCAAAGTTAGTTTTAAAATTGCTGCTTCTTATAATCTAAAGGGGTTAGCAACGTAGAAAAGTCATATAGGGATAGACACAAGGAGAGATGTAGGGGAGCTTTTACTGTCACCCTACATAGAACATTATGTACCAGTTCCCTAGAATATCTATCCATAAGGTTGGTGTCCAGGATACTTCTGTGCATACTTTTTTCATGTAAAACTGTGTATCGATAGATAAAAGTTGTCTTCATGTTAACAGGAGTCAGCTTGTGCATGTGGTAAAATAAAATCTATTTGATATTGTTTGTTAATTCATATGATGCCTTTTTAGTCACTATTATTTTAATATAAAACACAAATTATATGTATGTGTATCTGTGGCATATGTACACATATAATAGCTGTATTATATGTATATATTATATAGATATGAGAGTCAGATATAACACCTGTCCCCATAAGGATATACTTAAATATGAAATCTCATACCCAGTAACACTCATCAAGTGCTTTTTTTGGCCACTTTATAATAAAATTTTCAAACTTTCAGAAAAGTTGAAAAAATTTTGTAATGAACAACCATATGCCCACCATTTAGATTCCGTAATTAACATTTTACTATACTTACTTTATCACATATAGATATCTACATACCTATCCCTCTATCCATTCATCAGTACATCTTATTTTTTTGGATACATTTTGAAGCAAATTAAAAACATCGAAACATGTCATCTTGAAACACTTCAGCATGCATATCTTCAGCTAGAGTTAAATATTTTCTATGATTTTTCCCCCCTTTGAGGTGAAATCCACATACAGTGAAATGCACGTACCACTGGAAAACTTTTGATAAATGCATACAGCTGTGTAAACCACTATTAAAATATAGAACATTACTATCATTCCAGAAAGTTCCTTCCATGCTCCTTCCCAGTCAGTCCCCATGCCCAAACCCCTAAGGCAACAATAGTTCTGATTTTTTCCTATCATAGATTTGTTTTGCTTATTCTAGAACTTACAACTAGAATTATATAACTGCTTTTGAGAATAAAAGGGAATTTTTCTTTTATTGTTAACACTATTTAAATTTCTGCGATACTGATACATGGCCCTCAGGGTCCTAAAGTACATAGAATCATAGATTATTATCAGTGGGATATTATCCAGGGCAGAGCAGTAGTTTACCCTTGGATCTGGTTGACAAGAGATAGCTTGGACTATGTTCTTGGGCAAGTTGCTTCCATGAAATTTTTTCCTTGTGGTCTGAAAAAGTGAAGAGCTTTTGGAAGAGAGTCTAGTGAGCAATCAAATACCCCAAAGTCTGCAGGTGTCTGGCCAAAGATTGTTAGTCAGCTCAGAGAACGGAGACACTCCGCTGGCTGGCTGCCCCCAGGGACGGGGACACATCCTGCCTTGAGGCCCCCAGCTGGGGGGAGGGGCAGAGGAAGAACAGCTAAAGGATGGGCAGCTCACTCTCGACCACTTCACCCCAGACACTTCTTTTCTTTTTCTCTTTTTTTCCATTGCCTCTCTGTCCTATTGACCTTTAATTTCCTTTCTTTTCATTCTCTTCCTTCTCTGCCATTCCCCCGGAGCAGCCCAGCCTTCTGATCCTGTGCTCCAGGTCTTGCTTGTAGCTCCCAGCACCCGCCAGACGCTCTTTGGGGTGTTCCTTCCCAGAGCCCTCCCGAGAGCGTGAGGACAGTTCCTCCACACCCAGCGCTTGCTTTGCTCCGTTGCCCCACTTAGCAGGGCTGGGGAAGTGAGAGCTGCTAACCCGCCGAGGCTATGAGTCAGCAGTTCTCCCCTTGGACGCGGGCCTGGGGAGAGACCCTGGGAGAGGATGTGGAGGAGGCGCGCTTTCCTTTCCCAGACTGGAGATCAGACGTCTCCAGGGGCGGGGGTGGGGAGTTGGGGGCTGGAGGGCCGGGAGCACAATTGTTGTAGTGCTGTGTTCACGTGCTTGTACACATCACTGAGTTTGTTTCTGTGAACTAGTGTCACAGTTCTAAAATCTGTTCTTAAAGTCTTTAGCTCTTAAAAAAATTTACTTGAAAATAAATTTTATATAGGTCTCAGAAGGTTGAGAAAATATACCTACTAAGTGTGAGAAGGAAAAAAATACATACAGGCTAGTTAAATTAATCATCATGTCAAAAATGTATAATGTGATTTTCAAAACATGCTGAACAGTAAGACATCTTTTTCTTTATGTTTAAATTTTCAGTTTGATGTTTATAAAAAGCTTTATACAAACTAGGCACATAATAGGTATTCAGTAAGTTTTTGTTGGTCACAGGAAGTGCAATAAATTAGAGATCATAAGAGATTACTCTTATTTAAAGGATTGAGATTTTCTACTATTTTTAGCCAAAGAACAATGTGCACTTTTGAATTCAAAGATTCCTTATTACTGATTGGGAGTTTGGCTATTTTGCAAAAACTGGTTACTACATAATGTTATATGATGGTGTGATATCTTTTTAAGTTTAGGCTTGATATATAGTGAATTATGGGGCTTTTCTCCAATTTTGAGTAAACACACTTAAAAAAAAACCCTCTGGTTTATTTATCTTCATGTAGCTTGCGTCACAAAGTTTATTTCAGTAGTCACTTAAAACTAAATTCTTGAATTCTCACGTTGTATAGAAATATCCCAGGAACCCTTTCTCGGTTGAACAAGACTTGTATATCGGTTCATGAGGCATAGTGTTATATTCTTGTAGTTGGCTGTGGCTATAGCCAGTTTGCATTTCTGAATATGGTGACACAATTTTTAATTAGTTACAGCCACTGGTGAGGATCGTTGACTAATTTAAAAAAAGGCTCGGCAAACACTTGGGCATTGTATCCTGCTAACACTCTTCACAGATTATTCCTTTTCTAAACTAGATTGCTCTTGATGAGATTTAGACTCATTTCCTCTTGTTTGGCCTTGAAAGGTGACTAAGGCCAGCTATACTCCAACCTCTGAATACAGCCGAAGCTCCAAAGCCTGGTTTCTGTGTCCTTGTCTTCTCTATGGGGAAGGTGGAATTGCTTTCCCTGGGAGGTGATTATAGCTTAAGCCATATTGCTTCTCTCAGTGGTGTGATTCATCAGGCCTCTGGTGAGAAAGGTAGACTTCTTTCAGGAAAGAGTAGCCAACATTTTGGCACCTCTGTTGTCACTAAACACCACAAGGTAATGGAGTACTTCACACACCCTAGAGATCCACATATGCTCTAGATAGAGCCAAACTATTAATCAGTGCCATATGAAGAGGATGTCTGTGGAAACGGCCTCTCTCTTCCATGTCAGGATTTTTTCAGTTTAACATGAGTGTATGTGTTAAGAGGCATATCATAGAAAGTATCCTGAGACTAGAGGGTCTATTTGAGTAACTAAGAGAGTTTATATCTAGAATAATGGAATGAACTCTGTCCTAGGCCATAAATCCAGGTATCTTTGTTCTGAAATGAAACAATGCCTAGTTATAAAGAGTTCATTTTCTAGGGCTTCTAGGGAAGCCCTAGAAAATGGAACTCTTATACATTGATGATGGGAATGTAAATATTGTAGTTGCTTTGGAAAACAGTTTGGTAGTTCCTGAAAAATAAAAACAGGTGCGTCCCTGGTGGCGCAGTGGTTGAGAGTCTGCCTGCCAATGCAGGGGACATGGGTTCGTGCCCCGGTCCAGGAGGATCCCACATGCCGCGGAGTGGCTGGGCCCGTGAACCATGGCCGCTGAGCCTGCGCGTCCGGAGCCTGTGCTCCGCAATGGGAGAGGCCACAGCAGTGAGAGGCCCGTGTACCGAAAAAAAACCCCAAAAAACAAAAACAAAACAAACAAACAAAAAACCCCAGCAAGGTTGGGATGAGTTTTATAAATAAATAAATAAATAAAAAAAAACAGAGTTACTGTATACAGCCTGGCAATTCCACTCCTAGGTATATACCCAAGAGAATTGAGAGCAGATATTCACACAAAAATTTATGCATGAATATCAGCATTATTCACAAGCTAAAAAAGTAGAAACAACCCAAATGTCCATCAACTGATGAACAGATAAGCAAAATGTTGTATATCCATGTGATGAAATATTAGGGATCTATAAAAAGGAATTAAGTGATGATATATACTACAACCTTCAGGAACTTACACTAAATTAAAGAAGTCAGACACACAAGGCCATATATTGTATGATTCCATTTATATGAAATGTCCAGAATAGGCAAATCCATAGGGACAGAAAGTAGATCAGTGGTTGGCTGGGACTGGGGGGAGGGGGGAATGGGAAGTAACAGCTAATGAGTGCTAGATTTTTTTTTTAAGGCAATGAAAATGTCCTGGAATTAGATAGCGGTGGTGGTTGTACAACTTTGTGAATGAACTAAAACCACTGAATTGTACTCTTTGAAAGAATGGATTTTATGCTATATGAATTGTATCTCAATTTAAGAAAATGCCAATTGAGGGACCGTATACAAAATACCTGTTCAGTAATTCTCAAAATTGTCAACGTCACAAAAAACAAGGAAAATATGAGAAACTGTCACACCAATAAGAGTCTAACAATATCTGACTAGTAAATATAATGTAGTATTCTAGATGGGATCCTGGGTTAGAAAAAGGACATTGCAGAAAACCTGAGGAAATTTGAGTGAAGTGTGGACTTTAGCTAATAATAATGTAGCAATGTTGGTTCATTCATTGTGAAAAATATACCATTCTAGTAGAAGATGTTAGTAATAGGGGAAACTGGGTGTAGGGTATATGAGAATTCACTGTATTAATGTCACAATAATCTCAAGTATTGTAAAATAAAAAGTTATTAAGAAAAAGTAAGTAACAGGGGAACAATGTAATTAAGAGCCTATTGGGTTATTAGACATTAACTCCTAGAGATAAATAAAATATTGAGTCCTTCTAACTTTAGAAATGTGATTTCCTGTACAGTTTGGCCAGTTGAATTTTGGGCTGTAAGTTTCACCAGCCAGCTTCTCAGCCAGTCTTGGATTAATCATCTGTTTGTGGACTCCAGGGAGAGAGAAACACTGAGGGAGGAGTGTTCCCATCAGTGGAAAGCCCCCTTCTCAGACCCTCCCCTCAACTGGCCTGTTGTGCAACTTTATTCTTTTGAACTGTTATTATATCACGTAAAGGTGATGCAGTCCTGTTGTGGCAGGTATTTGCTGCGTGCCCATTACATCAGGCATCTGGGAGAGACCAGGGTGAACACAGGCACAACACCACACATTTGAAGCTAATTGCACACATAATTAAGTACATTGTGATAATGAACATGATGAACAGGGTACTTTGAGAGTATATAGTAGGATCTCACCCGGTTGGCAATTGGAAAAGGTGATGGAGGGAGTGCAGTTTAGCTGAGGGGGGGTGGGCAGTAGGAGTACTTGGGGTGAAGAAATAGGGCCTTTCTGGCAGAGGGAATGGCATTGGCAAGTGTCTAAAGGGGACAAGGATTTGGGAGGAACTGAAAGAAGACGCCCATAGCCCTGAGGTGTAGGGGCAGGTGCTGGGGTGAAGGGTGGAGCAGGAAGATGGGTGTGTGATTAAACTGGAGAAGTAGGAAGGGGCCATTAGAAAGTCACTGACAGTTTTTAAGGCTGGAGGTGTCTTGGTCAGACGTGTATTAAAAAAATAATTCTCTTTGCAGTGTATAGAATGGACAGGGGGAGCAGCAGTGGAGTGGGGAGGCCTGTTAGGAGGCTAATACTGAAAGCAACGGTTACAGGGGCCTAAACAGGGTGCTTGTGGTGAAGAGCAGTCAACTGAGTTGAGAAAAAATTAGGAGATGGAATCAAAAAAAAGATTATGGGGCTTCCCTGGTGGCACAGTGGTTAGGAATCAGCCTGCCAATGCAGGGGACACGGGTTCCAGCCCTGGTCTGGGAAGATCCTACATGCTGCAGAGCAACTAAGCCCGTGCGCCACAACTACTGAGCCTGCGCTCTAGAGCCCGCGAGCCACAACTACTGAGCCCACGCGCCACAACTACTGAAGCCTGCGCGCCTAGAGCCCTAGCTCCCAACAAGAGAAGCCACCACAATGAGAAGCCCACGCACCACAATGAAGAGTAGTGCGCCGCTCGCTGCAACTAGAGAAAGCCGTGCACAGCAACAAAGATCCAATGCAGCCAAAAAAAAAAAGATTATGGAGTGATAAAGAACATTATTTATACATACAGATAACATAATACAAAGACCGTTTTACTAAAAAAATATCAACACAACGTATTTGTTAAAAAGCAAGAGAGAAAGCAACAACCTGACTAACACAAGGAAAAATTAAAACCAAGGCTCTGGTAAGAAAAACCAAAAGGAAATGCCTGGTATTTTTTAAAGCACAATTATTCTTTCAAAACAGCCACTACAGTGTTTTTCAGAAAGTTGGCTTGCTCTTTATCAAATTATATAAGATTTGTCACATATGATTTGTGTCTGTTTTTTACTTTGCCAGTGGTTTGGAGAATAGTGATGTGTCTTACGAAGTTAGACTAAAGAGACTGTTGATTTGAAAGGAACTCTGAGGCAGGCCTGGCTCAGTCGTCAGTGCCCAGTGAGACAGATTCAGGACCCTATCCCAGTGAGGGTGTTCAGTGACAAGGCAGGCCAGCGGCAGGGTCAGCTGTGACTCTGCAGACAGACTCACACCCACAGCTGCCGCCTGGCTGCATTACAAAGGTGTATCAGCAGAAGAATTTTGGCTGTCTGAACACAGCCTTCACATAATCCTTAGCCTATATTTTACAAGTTCATTTTCTAACACACAGGCACGCTTTTTATGGCTTCTGGAGCATTTTGCTGAATGAGTCGGTAGTACACTGCTGACCAGACAGCACATTTCCAGATTTAGATTATAAGAGAAAAACAGCAAGTGGTAAGTTCAGCTGCAGGGCATTGAATACTTATACTGCAATTCTCTCCCCAAGCCCTGGGCAACTGTATCCCATGGGGACAGTACTGTAAAGCACGTTAGACAGAGATGGTCCTAGGTGTTTGCTTTTATGACTGTTGGTTACACTCTCTCTGAGACTGTGCTGTTATCACATTGTAAACATTCTTCTTTTTTATTTTTTTACATCTTTATTGGAGTATAATTGCTTTACAATGGTGTGTTAGCTTCTGCTCCACAACAAAAGGAATCAGTCACACATATACATATGTTCCCATATCTCCTCCCTCTTGCGTCTCCCTCCCTCCCTCCCACCCTCCCTATCCCACCCCTCTAGGTGCTCACAAAGCACCGAGCTGATCTCCCCGTGCTATGGGGCTGCTTCCCACTAGCTATCTATTTTACGTTTGGTAGTGTATATGTGTCCATGCCACTCTCTCACTTTGTCACAGCTTACCCTTCCCCCTCCCCATATCCTCAAGTCCATTCTCTAGTAGGTCTGTGTCTTTATTCCTGTCTTACCCCTAGGTTCTTCATGACATTTTTTTCCCCTTAAATTCCATATATATGTGTCAGCATACGGTATTTGTCTTTCTCTTTCTGACTTACTTCACTCTGTATGACAGACTCTAGGTCCATCCACCTCATTACAAATAGCTCAATTTTGTTTCTTAATATAAGAAAGAAAACTGGGGGGAGTGTCAAGAATTGGCATACAAAAACTATGATAGAATGGCCAGTGGATGGTTGTACTGTTTTCTGACCATTCATGAGCCACAGGAGGTAAGTGCAGCTTGTAAAAAACAGAGGTGGTGAGAGACAACCAGTGTTTACTGAGTTTGCTTCAGACTGTGTGCATCCTACATTTTTTAGGTTCTTGGTGATGTTGGGATAATTTGGAGGGGACATAATGATGTTCACCGACAAACAGCTTTCTGAAGGAGCTGAGAGTTCATACACTGTTCCACATGGATCAAAGACTCCCAGAGCCTTTCAAATTATGATCACATTTACCATTTAAGGTTTTTGCCCAATTTGTCCAATTTGACTTTTGAAGATGAGGGAGGATTATATGTCAATTATATCTCAATTAGAAAAAAGAATGAGGGAGGATTAAAAATCATAGTAGAGTTAAATATATGAAACCTTAATTTTAAATGGTGTCTATTAGCAAGTTTGCCCTCAGTGAGAACAAAAATTTAAAAACGTTTGTACTGGAGATGCCAGGCGTTGCTTGCCCACCCCCAGTCCCTTAATAATTATGTTTTTTTTTGTTTTGTTTTGTTTTTTTGGTTTTTTGCGGTACGCGGGCCTCTCACTGCTGTGGCCTCTCCCGTTGCGGAGCACAGGCTCCGGACGCGCAGGCTCAGCGGCCATGGCTCACGGGCCCAGCCGCTCCGCGGCATATGGGATCTTCCCGGACCGGGGCACAAACCCGCGTCCCCTGCATCGGCAGGCGGACTCTCAACCACTGCGCCACCAGGGAAGCCCAATAATTATGTTTTATCCTACACAATTTCACCGTGTCTGTCTAGACCTTGGTGGGCTCTCAATTTCACATTCAGGGATGGCTCCAGCCAAGACTGACTCGTTACCGAGGACCTGTGTACACTCGCTTACGAAGATCTTATGGGTCCTTCGGAGTCAGAAGATGGGAAACAGAAGTCTAGGCCAGCTAGCTAGAAAGGTCCTGTGGTAGATTTAGCACAAGGAGGCCACTTTGGTCAGGTGCAAGCTGAAGTTACAAAGAGGCCAGTTGGTAGAGGGAAAAGAATGAAAGTAACGTGTGGAGAGGGAGAGATGTGGTTAAAGAGAGAAGGAAGAGTAACTTCCTATGATCCTGATGTTTTCTGAGCCAGGTCTAGCCCATTTATCTTTAAAATAAATCTAATTTTTCCTTGAGGTAATCTGAATGAGATTCAATCTTTAAAAGAGAAATTATCATTTTCAATGACATCTGCCTGCGTGGTTGGTGAACAGTTAAAACTGGCAGCAGGAGGGATAAATCCCCCTGGTAATCAAATTTAGCTATGAAATTTGGTTTTAAATAACAGAATATTTTAAAGATTGCTACTTCCTTGTTCAGTCCAGGTTACTTTGGGGGCAACCAACATTATTTCCATTCATCCAAGGCATACTTGCCTATATATAAGTTTTGTCTCACCTTTTGTGAGATTTCCTTAAAAAAATACTCTGTTATGGCTTACTCTTTGGCTTTCATGAAACAAAACACGAACTAAACAAAACCTGCCTGGGTCCTCTGAGGTTGGATTGAAACAAAGGGGGAGGTTGTGAGACCCAGCCATGTGCCTGATGACTAAGATGGAACCCATGTAGGAGTTAAGTCAGTAATAACATGCCTATTGCTGCAGCTCAAGTTGCCTGCAAACTCTCCACACTTTTTAGCAAACATTATTTTGAATGTCGTAGTGCACAGAGCTGTTCTTGAGGGTTGGGCTAAACTTGACTCTGTGGGAGAATAAACCTAGAATTCCAAATGTGGTGATCCCAACAGTGTATGTGATGCAAGACCAATTTTCCACTTGTGCTGGGTGGGTTTGTTCAAATCTCACACAGAAATGAGAGATGCCAGACAGAGTGTTGACTTGCCCCAAACATAAGGTAGTAATTTAGGTTTTATTTTAAATAGGCATTAGAGTCTGGGTAATCCAAAATTTTAATTTAGGAAGGAGCCTGGGAGAATAGCAGAGGACAGGAGCTAGGTGGCCCTCCGATGAGGGGCGGGAAGTGGAGGAGTAGAGGCCTCACATGCTTCCGTCCATTTCTGGAAGAGTTATTTTGTGATAAACTCAAGGCAGAGTCTAAGTCTATGTCTTAATATGAGTCTGTAACCAGACCTAAAGGAGATTTTGGCGTTGTGATTTGGGGTAATAGTTTCTTTCTTTAACATGCAGATGATAAACTTTAATGATTAAAGCATTATGGGCCGACTGCAGTGTTTAAACACTGACCCAGTTTCGACAGTGACCTTAATCAGGGTGGCCTGGGAAAAAGGGGGCTTGGGGAGAAGCTTGGAAGAAATAGGTCAGAGGGATTTCTCCCAGCTCTTCTCAGGTAGTCACAATGGGCTTTGCGTTCTTATTTTGTTCTTTTTTAATTAATTAATTTTTGGCTGCATTGGGTCTTTGTTTCTGTGCGTGGGTTTTCCTCTAGTTGGTGTTGAGCGGGGGCTACCCTTCGTTGCGGTGCGTGGGCTTCTCATTGCGGTAGCTTCTCTTATGGTGGAGCATGGGCTCTAGGCACGCGGGCTCAGTAGTTGTGGAGCATGGGCTTAGTTGCTCTGCAGCATGTGGAATCTTCCCGGACCAAGGCTTAAACCCGTGTCCCCTGCATTGGCAGGCAGATTCTTAACAACTTCGCCACCAGGGAGGTCCTGGGCTTTGTGTTCTTTAAGCAAAGCCCAGGGGTTGCGTGAAGAATTCTCGTCCAAAGGCTGCTCTAAGCAACTTACTCTTGGTTCAAGTTGATGCTTGTGATGCTGGGTCATTCTCTTGGTTTGTGGAGGATGTATGGTATATTTATTTAATAAATATTTATTGAGCACATACTGTATCCCAAAAAACCATGCAGATGGCTGAGAATATAGCAGTAAAAAAAGCAAAGTCTTTGTTCTCATGAAGCTTGCTTACTAGTGCAGAAAAGCCTGAGTTCAAATTCTGACTCCATCAATTATTAGCTTCTTGGGTTATTTAACCTTGATTAAGTTAACCTCTCTGTGCCTCTGGTTTCCGTATCTGTAAAATGGGGTGACAAAATGGTACTTTCTTCCTAAGGTTGTTTTGAGGATTAAATGAGGTAGTACATGTAAAGAATTCAACAACAATGGATGCATTGTAGTAAGAACTAAATATAAACCATTACATATCAAATGAGCTTCAGCTGCTATCCAAGGGCAGGAAAGAGCAAGAAAGCATTCATGCATCTGGTTAGTACAGAGCAAGTGTTCAGATGAAGTCTTCTGCTGAATGTGGTTATTGGATGTGGAATTCAAAACTTGTGAAAAGCAAAGGGACTCAGAAACTTTCATTTAGGTAAACATTAGTCTTTGAAAAAGAAGCCTAAGTGGAAATGTAGTATAGAAATTCATTGACTGTTCTTTCCACAGGGCTTCAGTGATCACAATTGTAGTCAAGAGATCTTGCTTGGAATTAGTAGGTAAAATAAAAAATTTGGACCCCTTTAGGAGAGGAAATGCTCCCCAGCCCCAGTGGAAGATGTGCTATGTGGATTTGCTGTTGGGTCACCTGGTGTTCTGAAACATTGATACCACACTTCTGCTTTGTATGGGGGAGAGTGATTTGGTAACTCAATTTTTATATGAAATCTTGAGAATTCTGTGATTTCGAATCCTGGCGTTAACAAAAATCAGGCTGTTTGAGCTCACCTGTCATTCTACTACCTCCTAGCTCACTTTATCTGCAAAACAAAGCAAGTTCAAAGAGTAAACTTTGGTTAAAGCAATAGGACTTAGGAAGCAGTTCTACATGAATGGATGCCCACATGGGTAGGATGCCTGTGATATCGTGTAGCAGATGGCAAAGCACATGTACCTTGCTTCAGGACAATATGTACTCATACCTGGAGTAGATTCTGATGGGCAATGTCAGTTCTCTTATGTTTAGAGACACAACACTCTTTAAATAGAAAGCCAGTTGTTCACCCAGATGCTTCTAGTTTGTATGGTCTGCTCCTTTGAAATTTCCAAATATGGTTCTGGGGAAAATGGGTACAAGTTCTTTCTTTTTGGAGCAAAGACTTTTTGGAACAAGGGCCGTGTTACTGATGAAAACGTTATACTGGGTCTCATGGCAATTCATTTATTGCTTTCTTGACCCTGTGTCATCCAGGGAGTGTCAAAAACCACATGGTGCTTCTGAGCCCTGCAATTTTTGCAGTTAAGTCTCTGATTTAGCTGACAGATGTTAAAACACAGACACAGCCAGATAACTCCCCAGTGACAACACAGATGCAAAAACTGAAAAAGGCAGTTATTCCAGCTTGGGAGGGATTATACTGACGCTCCAAAGTTTCCTCCTGATAACCCTTACATTTTTTTTTCCTGGTAGCCTAATATGGCTTAGGTTAGAGGAAACTGAGTCTCTTCCCTTTTTTGTGGATTCGATCTCCCCATCCATACACCTAAGAAAATGTGCCTATCTGAAGCACAGCAGATCAGGGGAATATTAGCAATAATAACGGGCTTAGGTCTCGTTTACGGCCAGCCCAGCTCTGACTGAGCAACTTTTGGCTCTGAAGAGAAAAAAAAAAAGGAGATCTTAGATCTGAAGGGAACTTTCCTTGATGCTCACCAAGGCATTTTTATGGATTAGGACTTTCTGTGGGTCACAATGGACTAGTGGATGCAGGACTAGAACCAGGTCTCCTAAACTCCAGGCAGGGTCTTTTCCCATTGGGTCTTGCCCTTTTGTGCATCCTCAGCCTGTCCTCCAGCTCCCACCTCAGGTTTCCCCTTGACATTGGTGTTGGGGACCAGGGATGCACAGTGGAAGTTAGGGTAGGGCCTCTTACTCTGCCCTGTGTTGGGTGTGCTTCATTGAAGCCCATTTCCTTTCGGGAAATGCTAACCACAAGCATGGTTAGATTTTTTGACTGCAGAGCTAGTTTAAAGATGTGAGTTGATAAATGAAGAAACTGAGTCTCAAAGAGGGTATGTAACTTACTCAAATTTCCATAGTTCACCAGGAAAACAATTAACAAATATTTATGGAGCAGTTATGATGGGTCAGTCCTGTGGAACCTGCTGAGGATTTGACTGAGAAGAAGACAGTTGTGGTTCTTACCCTGGAAGAACTTCCTGTCCAGTAACAGAACAGACAGAAAACAAACAGCCACAAATGGGAGGAATTTTATGAAGGGGAAGTGCAGGGTCTAGCTGAGAGCTTAACCTGGTCTTTCAGAATGTTAGTGGAGAGTTAAAAGAGAGGCAAAGATACCTTTGAGTGATCTGCTTTCTTACCCTATTTAGATATTTGGATCAATTTTTAAAAATTCTCTTTCATGTAAAGTTGTTCTGGCACTTTTCAGACCCTTTCTATCATTACCCTATTATTATTATTTTTTAATAAATTTATTTATTTATTTGGCCAAGTTGGGTCTTTGTTGCTGCGCGTGGGCTTTCTCTAGTTGCAGCAAGTGGGGGCTACTCTTCGTTATGGTGCGCGGGCTTCTTGTTGTGGAGCACGGGCTCTAGGCGTGCGGGCTTCAGTAGTTGTGGCTCGCAGGCTCTAGAGCGCAGGCTCAGTAGTTGTGGCGCACGGGCTTAGCTGCTCCGTGGCATGTGGGATCTTCCCGGACAAGGGCTCGAATCCGTGTCCTCTGCATGGGCAGGTGGATTCTTAACCACTGCTCCACCAGGGAAGCCCCTCATCACCCTATTATTTACTACACTGAAGCATCTGTTCAAATTATGGCCTCATCACAGGCCACCCTAGGAGAAACTGAGGTGGGGTGGGCGGGCTTGCAGGGCTCATAGGGGAACTGAGGCCCAGTACACTCCCAAGGGAAGCTGCTGTCTCCATGGCTTCTGGTTGCCTCTAGAAAAATATCTAAAACTTCATTCATAGATTTATGACATTTGCCACTTGCCTGCGTTTGCCTGGGCTACCATCATGTATCCTGGTAAGATGGCCCCTTCCGGCTCACAGACTTCTTTTCTCCATGTTTTACTTCTCAAACTTTGGAACTTTTCTACATGACAGCCATTTTACTTGCACCATCCCTTTCTCTGAGCCATGCTGCTTCAATTCACCCTCTTCTGCTCAAAGCTCACCTCTTCCTGACAAGCCTTCCTCCATCAGCCTCCCACAGCCCTTGTGTACCAGCTGCAATTGGTTTTGTATACAGTTATGTATTTAAAACAATTTGTGTTCCTGTCTGTTTTCCTTATGTGCATCCTTTCTTCTCCTGTGGATTACAAGTGTCCTGAAAAGAGGGTTTGGGGCTCCCATTTCCTTTAGGGCTTAGATTTCCAAGAGAGCAGCGACTGACGGCTGGGCAGACTGGACCCCACTACTTCAAAGGCAAGATGGGAGAGCAGGTGTCGGGGGATTCATGACAGGAATACAGTGGGCAAGAGCAGTTGTCTGAGGCAGGACGGTAGGCCGAGACATGGATTTGCTGTGTGACTTTAGACTGGGTTTCAGGTTCCTTGCCTATAAATGTGTGCAAGCACAGTGTCTTCTCCCTTTGGGATCTAGTGATGTACTGTTTAGGAGGGTGCCCTGAGTGATGTAAAGCATTAAGACTGTGTCATAATGTCCTGCTCTCAGACCCTGCCAAGTAATGTAGAGGGCCAGGAAATGTCACACAGGCTTTTTTGAGTTGGGTCTGGACCCAATCTTAGTCTTTGCCGGAGGGATGGACAGTGTTGGGTGACCCAGATGACATAGTCAACATGGCTGTGGGCACTGGCAAGGAGGCCCCTCAAATAAGAAAACGATGTCTTGGAAAAGTTTTAGAATTTGATATATGTGTAATAGTTGATACACACACATGTGTGTATAGTCGTCCCTGGGTACGCAGAGGGGATTGGACGAGGACCCCTGTGGGTACTAAAATCCTCGGGTGCTCAAGTCCCTTATATAAAATGGTGTAGTATTTGCATATAATCTATGAACATCCTCCCATATACTTGAAATCATCTCTAGATTACTTACAATACCTAATACAAAGTAAAAACTATGCAAATAGTTGCCTGTGTGTGATAAACTCAAGTTTTGCTTTTTGGAACTTTCTGGCATTAAAAAATATATATTTTTGATCTATTGATGGTTGAATCCACAGATGAGGAACCCTCAGATATGGAGGGCTGACTGTATATAAAAGCATTGAGGTTTATATATATGATAGGGAAAACCAAAACTTAATGAGATTTCATTATACTCATTTTAGGGTCTAAACCCCAAAATTGTTTGCAATTTTAATTACAGTTGGGGAGTGGGCATAATAATCTCTTTAGTGCTCATGGCCTCAGAAGCCCTTAAATCATCGATGTGGGAACTGTCCCTCCAACTCAGAGTGCCAGGGTTACGTCTGCGACCCGTTCTGGTTCTTTCCCACCTTCTTCTGTTTTCCATGTTGGTAAAGACACATAAATGTCTCGGCTCAAGCCCAGTCTCCAAGCCATCAAGAGTGAGGCTCTGCACACTGTCTGCACTCAAGAAAGGATGGCCAGACTCAGAAGCCTTGGAGAGGGGATGATCCTCTGTTAGAGTGGAGTGCCTCAGGTCATACCCGGTTTGTTTATTGACGGCAGAGTCACTTATCACCACCTTTTATGGACATTTAAAAGGCCAAAGGCAGAAAACCCAGTTCTAAGTGTACACTCCAAAGATTTGAAAACGGGGTCTCAGAGAGATTTGTTATCGTCCCTCTGGATTAGGTCCCCAGCAAAGGCGCTCCTGTCCAGTGTCCTCTGAGCCAATAGAACGAGACTGAGTTTGATTCAGAAGCAAAGGAAAGCTTTGTTCTTTGATCAAAGAATGGAGAGGTGCAAGCTCGGGCTCTAGAGCACATGCTGTCCCTGCCAGGCCGTGGGCAGGGCTGCTTTATAGAGTCTCGATGGCGGGGAAGGGTCCGGGTTCTTGCAGGGCGGGCACAGTCGCTCTGCTCACCGCTGCAGGTCCGGTGCCAGGGACAGCGTCTCCGCACGCAGCCCACCGCTGCCATCTTGAATCGAGGTGCCGTGTACGGCTTCTCACACGGCCCACCCAGCTGAGGTGTCGGCACCGCCATTTTGCCCCAGGAACTCTAGTCTGAAGTGCTGGCTGTGAGGCCTCTGCACTTGGCCGCCTATGAGCAAGTGAAACTAGACTAAACACACAGGGAAAAAAGGTTAGACTTTATTTTATTAGCCACCCAGATTCTATTTTTATTTCCCAGGAATTGTTAATGGGCTCTACCAGTGACAGATTTGCACACTCATGTTCATAGCAGCATTATTCACAATAGCCAAGAGGTGGAGACAAATCTAAGTGCCCCTCAGTGGATGAATGGATAAGCCAAAGGTGGTGTATACATATCATGGAATATTATTCAGCCTACAACATGATGACCCTCAAGGACATTATGCTGAATGAAACAACCCAGTCACAGGAAGACAAATACTGTGTGATTCCTCTTATATGAGGTACCTAGAATAGTTAAAATTATAGAGACAGAAAGTAGAATGGTGGTTGCCAGGGACTGGCAGAGGGGAGAATGGGAAGTTATAGTTTAATAGGTGGCGAATTCAGTTTTGCAAGATGAAAAGAATTCTGGAGATTGGTTGCACACAGTCTAAGTGTACTTAACATTACTGAACTGTACACTTACAAACAATTAAGATGGTAAATTTTATATTAACTGTATTTTACCATAATTAAAAAAAAAACCCTCTAATGCCCAGGCTGTACCACAGACCAATCATATCAGAATCTCTGTGACTGAACCTCAGGTATCTGTATTTTAAACTTTCTTCAGGGTTAAACCAAGATAGAGAACCACTGGGCTCAAGGCAGGTAATCCAATCCCCAGGTCACTGCTGTAATCCTGGGGTGCAATGGGAGGGACTGGAGTCATGGGATAAAACAAATTGCATGGTTTGAAGGGAGAAATACCAGCATTCAGTGATAGATTAGCTATGGGGAATAAGACAAAGAGTGCATTAAAGAGGTTCCCAACGTCTTAGAGTAAATTGTGGATTTGTGGAAAAACAGTATTTATCGGGAAGTGTTTGGGGAGGTTTCTGGGGATGATGATTTATTTGATGATTTGGTAATGTACTTGGGTAGAAATTTCTTAGAGGCAGCTGGAAATTTTCATACTCAAAATAATTCATCCATTTTCTCCATAGATGCCAGAATTCCATTTTTATATTAAAAATTAAATTTTATTAAAAAATACCAAAGGCAGAAAAATTGCCCTATAGCTATAATATCTTCAGGAGCCAATGATATACCTCTTATTTCAGAGCTCCTTTGGCATAGCTGTGAAGCTGGAGGGCTATGTCCTTCCCTTGTCCTTCTCTTCCCTGCCTCTGAGTGTTCTATGCAGCCCCTTTCTCAGGACCCCATTTAAGTGTGGTTGCCAGTTCCTCCTACCTTTCTAGAAAGCTCATAGTCATCAAATTCACATTAAGGCAATATAAACTTCCTGCAGTAGTTTTTCTAACAGCACTCACGTTTTTGAAACAAACTGAAGAGAACCATGTTTAACGAAAAAGAATAAAACTTGAAAGGTGACACTTGCAGGAAGGAGAAATTCTGTATAAGAAATTTGATACTCTCACGTCTCTGGAAAGCACCTCCCCAAAAAGCCCTGGTTAGATGTTCTGACTGAGGTGAGTGGGTGGGGGATTCAGTGAATCACATGCATCTAAAGAGGTAGATGGGCCCTGGGAGGAGGTCACCGAGTCACCTAGGTGACCTAGCCTTAGAGATGATGGGGACAAAATCAGTGGGACATTAAATAATTTTCCTCTGTCATAGAATCATATTTTCTAAGCAGAACAGAGTCATGCCTCCCTACTTTACCTCGGAGTATTCAGTAGACCGAGGATTCAAGGAAGGTCTTTGAAACTTTACCCCAAATGGACTTTGAGATGCCTTCATCACAGTGCCCACAATTGCATGCTATGACTTGTAGCCGTTGCCATGTTTATATTGGACAGTTTAAGGGGGAAAGCCCAGGCTACCCTGGAGAGAAGCAGAAAGAAAAATTAGACAGAAATTCTGGAAAGCTGGCAGATATGTTGGTTGAGCTTTTATCTCTCTTTCTATTTCATTGTCTGGCACGTATAGGTAGTAAATAGACCCTTGTTGAATGCATGAAGACATAGTAGAAATAGTTTCTGTGTGATGAATTTTATGTTTGTAATTCTGTTGTGCTGACTATGTCTGGGTGGCATGTTGAAGGAAAACCCAGAAGGCCTGGATTCCAGTTCTAGTTGTGTCACTAATTTGTTCTGTGATATTGGCTCAGACACTGACTTCTCTGAGCTCGTTTCCCTTGTAAAGAGGGGACAGTGAAGCTGTCTTTCTCACTCCCATGGTTGTTATTCCCCATTAAGTGAGATAAAGGACGTGAAAGTGACTGAAAACTCTAAGGTGTGCTACAAATACAGAGTACAATCATTTTGAAAGCACTTGACTTTGTAGAGGATTGTGTGAATTAATGCATATTGATCGAGACACTTGTCTCATTAGGTAAAAACTGAAAGTAAAACTCGTGTACTTTAGAATGAGAAAATAAACTCAGCAACTTGTGTAACACTAATTTCAAGAAGTAGATATTAATTTCAAGAAGGAAATTTGTGAAAAAAAAAACAAACCCCAGAACTGAGATGTGAAGAATGTTCAACACTGTTGCCTCTAACTCCCAAAGTCCAACATTTTTACAATTCTCCATAAGAAATTTACATTAGGGTTAAAACCCATCAGTATCTGTGACCAAATACTGAGATCTTGCCATGTGCCAGGCATATACCATCAGGCACCAGGTATCAGAGTTATGTTTCTATTGCTATTCTTAGAGTAATCACTGGTTTATTTGGCCAATGGCTGCTAGTGTTTCCAGGTGTGTGTGTGTGTGTGTGAGTGTGTGTGTGTGTTTCCTATCACAACAGTTTCGTTACCTTGGCAAAGTGCTATATCCACTTATTTATATGACAAAGGCCTTTTTGATGTGTTAACGACCTTACAGGGTTTAGTGCCACCAGGACCTGTGTACATATTTTACTTTACCTAACTTTAGTCTTAAGTATATTCTTGGATGGCCACTGAACATAAGTTTAATATTCGCTGAATTAATAAAGTATTAGTTACTGTATTCTCTTCAAAATAAACATAAACTTAATACAGCACGGAAAGGTGAGCTGACCTTTTATTTGACCTTGGCTAAATGAATTGTGCTTAAACATTTTGTAGTGGTTTATAAAGTTGGGCTACTCTATAGTATATTAAAGGATTTATTTAAAGGTTGACTATAAATTTGGTGAAAGTGAAAAAGCATCTTGCACTTTTTGATGATTTTCATTTTTTCTCCTAAATACAGCTAAAGCTTTATCTGTCATAATGAGAGTTAGAAAGGTCAAATGACCACATCTTTTTTAAACCAATAGATCCTTGCACAGTAATTTTCTTTCTTACATTTTGCAAGTGCTATAATCTGGGAAAAGTAGTGATAAAACTCAGATACATTGCAAAAAAGAGTGAGTAAACATACTGTTGATGCTGCTTGCCTGTTATATACATCTGGTGCTTATGTACTTAAACTAAATAGGAAAATCTTAGTCATCTCGGTAGAAAAACAGGGTAAAGATTACAACTTGGGGACTTCATGATATTTTGTCTGTGTGCAGTTTGTCAAAAGGCAATTTATCTAAAGCTGGAAAAGGATACGGTTTGGCTGACTAAACTGTGGAGTGATACAAGTGATACGTAACGATAAAAATGCTTAGGGGAATTTTTGGGGCGCTCAAATCAAGTGTACAGTACTGTGTGGGTGTAAAGAGCAGACTTCTCTCTCTGCCTCTCTTTTTGCACAGTTTTCAAAACTGTGAAAGTTGCTGACATTTTACACCACATGCTGGACCGTTAAATCACAATTTTTGTGGTCACTTGTAAATCTGTCTGGTGGTGGAGGGAAAGCTTGTTTGTGCACACTGGGACATGCTTCTTTCTCATGTGCTTCTCCTCTTTTTAAATCGCACTGGATAGTTTTGCTTCAGAATCCAAGGCTCCCTAATCTGAGAGTGATTTGGGTGAGAACACCGGAGCTGACTTATTTTCATATGTGCTCTCTGAAGGGAGGCTTGAAGGATAATTCAGAAACGCAAGTCTCCCAACCCTCAAACAAAAATTATCTTTCTGACCAGCTTGCTGCATGCCTGAAATTCTGACCTGAAGGGATCTCTTCCTCCCCAACACTGGGATTTGGAAGTCCCTAGGATATTTTAGTGGGGCCAGTTATTTAAACTCATTTTCTGTCTCGTCAGTAAAATGGGGCTACTGATAGTTACTGGTAAATGATCAATACTTGGTAAAATGATCAGTATTGGTAAAATGATACTAATACTTTAAATGGGGCTACGGACTCTTAACTCAAGTGGGTTTTGTGGAGATCAAATGAAACAATGCAAGGCCAATGCTTGATATGATGCTAACTAGTAATAGTTGTAGTTATTACTATTTTTCTTTTTGTTGGGAGGGAGAAAGAGAAGGAGGAATAGGCCATTAACATAGCGGGGGATTTTTTTCCTTCCCAGTTACACCCTGGGAGGTCACAGAAGTGGTGCTGAAGGAAGGCTTTGCTGTTCACTGTCTAAGAGGGCTTCTTCGGGGTGGGTAGAATCAGCAAGAGAAACCCCAGATAAGATGAAGAGAGGGGATGTGGGAGGGAACCACATACTAATATGTTCATTTGCAAGGCTCTTTAACTTTTCAAAGCACTAAGTCATCTGCTGACCTGTTTTCACAATTTATGGGTAAAGTTGGCAGGGTAGGTATTCTTTTCCTACAAGGGAGGAAACCAGAGTGCTGATAGGTAAAGGAACTCACCTTCTGTCACACAACAAGTTAGTGGTAAAACTGGGATTAGGACCCATATCTCCGATTCTGAGCACATCACCCTTTCACTGTGTGACATCCTCAGAATTAAATGGTCTCCTTCACAGGTGTGTGTTCAGACCTGGGTCCCTACTGATGAGCCTACTGTTGGCATCCTGCAGAATAGCAGGGATGAGAAATATTATAGATTCGTGATCCAAAGGACTAGTTTCAGCTGGAGATGGCTGAAGTAATAGCGCTCGAGTCAGGTGAGTTTTCACTTCCTGGCCGTGAATGGGGGTTTCTACCTGAAACTGGGCCAGGCAGAATCACTGACTAGGGAGGTCCAGCTCTAGCCCAGAGTTCTCTCTAACAGCATTGCTGCATTAAACTTCAGAGTCCCGTGGCTACACTGAAAGGAACAAAGAGGAGATGCCAATAATGTCGAGAAATATCAGGAAAGTGTGGTGCTGATGGCTTTCTATCACCTTTTCTTGTCCTTCCTTCTTTTTTTCATTTTACTGATACAAAATAATTCTAGAAAATTAGAGAGGGGTTCTGTAGATGTTATGCTTTTGTGTTATGACTTTAACTGCAAAGCCCTCAGGGGCATTGGACTTCCTAATGTTTAGGGGTAATGGCAGGATTTAATTTTAGGTAGAAAAGGGTTGAGTGGGAGTCAATGTGTTTCCCAAATCATCAGCATGCAAATCATGTAAGCATATATGAAAAATTCAATAACTTGAAGGTAATTTTCTGGAAAGTAAAATTAATACACAGATCTTTGGCCAGAAATAAGGATTTGGAACTTTCTTTATGCATAGAGAATTCCCTAGTAGGCAAATCATAAGTTAATGTTGAGTATTTATAGTTTATTTATTAATTTAACATATTTTTTTTTATAGAGGAGAATTAAGGTGGTTTAGGTAAGAACACAGATACACTAAAACCAAAGCAGATGAACTCAAGACAAAAACTAGAAAGAAGAGGGCTTCCCTGGTGGCGCAGTGGTTGAGAGTCCGCCTGCTGACGCAGGGGACACGGGTTCGTGCCCCGGTCCGGGAAGATCCCACATGCCGCGGAGCGGCTGGGCCCATGGGCCATGGCTGTTGAGCCTGCGCGTCCGGAGCCTGTGCTCCGCAACGGGAGAGGCCACAGCAGTGAGAGGCCCGCGTACTGCAAAAAACAAAAAACAAAAAACAAAAAAAAAACACTAGAAAGAAGAAAGGAAAAAGGAGAGGGTCACAAAACATCAGTGAGAACTCCTGGGTGTGGAAGTGTGTATATAAGTGTGTCCTTGAATTTCCTTGTGGCCTGAGAAAAGATGGTGCCAGAATGAGTTGGATAGCTCTCATTTCCTTTCTAATACTTGAGTGACTATTTCATTCATTCATTCACTCACTCATTTCAATGAAACTTACTTGATCTGTCTTGTATTACCGAGGCTCTATGCTGAGCACTAATACAGTAGTGAACATGATCCAGAAGTATTTTCCTTCATGGAGCTTATAGTTTTCTAGGTTGGCATGTAGACAAATTATTACAATATGCTAAGGTCCTCAAGATGTGCAGCAAAGTATGGGAGCATGCAATAGGTGCATTAAACCTAAAGTGGGGGTTAGGGAAGTTTCTGTTACCCAGTGAAACATTTGAAACAGCTCCACCTGGCTGGTAACATAAATAGCTTGCTATTGGATTTCAGGACTACTTTTCAAAAGGAGAGTCTGATTTATTTGCACACGACTTAAAAATTAATTAATTAATTGAACGAATGTCAGCAAGCACTCTACTAGTTTTTATTTGGTGATTTATGGCTTGAAATAGGGTCTGCATTATTGGATGTTTTCCTCAGTATGTGATCTTTATCCTGTTTCTGGGTCCCTTTGCTATCTCTACAGATACTTTTAATATGAGAGCTTGGCTTAGTCATAAAGACTCCACTTCTGTTGGTTTACCCCAGTCTTGAATGATAAAATAGGATGAGATAATTAATCAAAATATTAATACTCCCAGGACCGTTTGGATAAAGTTTTTAATGCAATTTGAAATGTAGTGTAGGGCAATACAAAGCTGAAAAGCTTTGTGTTGAAAAAGATTGTATGATACATGTAAAATATTTCTGCTGAACCAGCAAAAGAGTCCTGGATTTTATAGTATAGAGAATTCCTCTAAGATGGAGGAGGGGGTAGTGTATTTAAGAATGTGGAATAGCTCTCTGAGCCTGCCCGTGTGTCTATTCACACGTACTTTTCCCCCTCCTAATAAACACTTTACTTGTTTCACTAAAAAAAGAAAGAAAGAAAGAATGTGGAATAAAGTCAAGTTCTGGTTCTGCCACTTTCTAGCCATGAGAACTTGGGTAGTTTACACAATCTGTTTGTGCTTCCATTTCTTCATCTGTAGCAAGGGGATAATAATATTTATCGTATAGCGTTGTTACGAGGTCTCTATAAAGGCACTTAAAGTACTCAGCCTAGTGCCTGGTACATAACAAAGCCTCAATGAATGTTAGCTGTTCTTAATATTAGGATAGAAAATGTAGTGTTTTTATAGATACAAAAAAGTATTTTAATTTGCTATGATATTTGAATTGGAATCTACAAAAGACATGTCTTTTAAGAGGAAGTAGGACCAGCAAGGACAAATGGCAACAGCTTTGTTAACCTAAAGATTCTATGAGGTCAATATGAATGGAAAAAAAGGGTTATGTAGTAAACATCTACCCTGTTCTTGTAATCCTCATCATATTGGAGAAGTCAGAGAAGCCCAGGATTCTGCAGAGAAGCGATTTTTGAAGGAGGCAAGACCTACTGAGGCATAGAGAAGCATTAATGCATGGTGGTTAAGAGCACAGACTCTGGAGCCAATCTGAACCCCATCTACATTTGGTAGCTGTGTGATCTTGGGTGAATTACCTAACCTCTCTGTGCTACAATTTCCTCATCAGTAAAAGAAGACAATAAAAGCACCTATCTCATTGGGTTCTTGTGAGGATTAAATGAAATGAAAAAGTGTCCCAAACAGTGATACCCCATGGCTCTCAGTAAAATTAGCTACTACTATTCATCTTATTAGGATGTAAGCTTCTTGACAGCAGGTATTTTTTGCCTGTTTTCTTCTTTTCACTCATGTATCTCCAGTACTTGAAAAGTGCCTGACATGGCAGCTGCTCAGTAAATACTTGTTGAGTGAGAAAATATATGAAAGCTCTGTTAGTCAAATAAGAGGATGAAAAAAGCTGGGCTAAAATGTTGAAAATGATTGAAGCTGGGTGGTGGGTCCATAAGAGTCTATTAGATGATTCTCTGTACTTTGTGTATGACTGAGAAATTTTATAATAAAAGTTAAAAAGAGACTAGACTGATGTAATAATTTGGAGATAACCAGACATTAAAAAAAATTCTTTGTATCCCTTTTTCTTACAGCTTAACTACAAAACATATACGATGTTTTGTATATACACTACAGTACTACTAGAGACTGGGGAAACTGTGGTCCCCAAAGGACACTTGTTTCTCTTTTAAGGGTTCTGAATGCAAGCAAGAATTTCAATAAAAATTAACAGAGCTGATCTGCCAACTGGCACTGTTCTTCTTTATCATCACCCTGTCATCATACACCCAAGGGGCTGAAAGGAACCTTGGAGTTGATTTGTCCACCTCCCTCGGAGGTTACTCAGGTAGCTGTCGGCATTGTCCGCTCCCTGTCAGCACTTCAGCAGCTCCCCTCCCTCAGGCCAGAGGTCACCATCCCCACTTCTAACTTCTCAGGGGACTCCTGATCCAGACACAGTCGTCCCTCCAGACTCTGCCTTCCTATCTTCCCTTTGAACCTCTGCCCAGATCACTTTCTGACCATCTTGGTTCTCCTCTTGACTCTCCCTTCTCATCTTGCCCCATTCAGGTGTGATGATCTGGTCACGGAATACACACCTTAGTCCTGATGTGACTCTGTGTGGGATGCAGCCTCTGGGAACTGCCCGTGGTTCCTCATGACAGCTCTGGCTAGAGGGCTTCCCTCTGTAGGAAACCCTGTTCAGGCCCCCAGGGGTTGCTGGTCAGGAGTTTCCTCCTGGCCCCTTGCCCCTGGGAAGCACCATCTGATAAGCAGCGTAAAGAAACCCATTTTAATAGCTCTAAGGTAGGGTCAGTGGAAAGAGAACTCCATAGTCATACTCCTTGAGCCTTCGAGGTGGGAATCATGGAAACCCGGGAAAGCATTTGTGGTAACAGACGAGCTTATTTTAAATTTAATACAGTTGATCCTCATTATTCATAGGAGTTCTGTTCTGTAAAGTCACTTCGACCGCTGAATTAGTGAATAGTGAATCATTGCTTTTAGGGGAAACATGAGGTTCAGTTCCTACCACTCTGTGGTCACATTTTTGTCATCGATCAATACAAAACCTTGTTTTAGGTGTGTTTCTGTTTAGATGATTTATTTAATATATTCATTAGCCACCAGCACTGTAACTGATGCCTGAATGACTTATCTAACAGGTCTGTCCTCTGGGAGGCACATCACAGCCTTCTCGCACCTAGAAACACTAGACGGCACTTCAGCTCTATGTTTGGGGTCATGTTAAACAGTGAAATTACGAATAAAAAGTACAACGGGGCTTCCCTGGTGGCGCAGTGGTTGACAGTCCGCCTGCCGGTGCAGGGGACACAGGTTCGTGCCCCGGTCCGGGAGGATCCCACATGCCGCGGAGCGGCTGGGCCCGTGAGCCATGGCCGCTGAGCCTGCGTGTCCCGAGCCTGTGCTCTGCAATGGGAGAGGCTACAACAGTGAGAGGCCCGCATACAGCAAAAAAAAAAAAAAAAAAAAAAGCACAACGATGTGAAAAACGTGGAACTTAGTTGACCTTGAAAAGGATACTTGTTTATACCGTAAGAGTTGAAACAAGAAGGTAGAGTATTGTCTTGTTTGACCCCAGCTGGGAATGTGTGCACCAGGCGAATCAAAATTTTCACTGCCCCTCATGTCTTCAAATGACCATGAAAGTGCTGTTGAGTATTGCTTTGGGGCTTAACAAATAAATTTTAGCAAGTAGAGGAACTTGCAAATATGGAATCCGTGAAAAATGAGGATTGACTGTATATCCATGAAGCTTGCACAGTATGTCATTATGTTTAATAAAACAAAACATACAATTTACTACATGTATGCTACAAAATATTATATATAGTCATGCAAAATCATGGTTCTTCATTCCATATCTTTGATCCAGCAGATCTGAAATGAGAAAATTAGATTATAAGGTGAGCTGCAAATTTTTAAAATATGATCTCTTAAGCTTTAAAACTTTAGGCTATAGATATTGTTTATATATTTATATACATTTTATGTATATATTATATTACATTATGTCATGTCATATTTTGTCATTTGTATAGCTCACTATCTTATGTTTTTTTTGGCTGCATTGTATCTTCGTTGCTGCACATGGGCATCTCTAGTTGCAGCGAGCAGGGGCTACTCTTCCTTGAGATGTGCGGGCTTTTTACTGCAGTGGCTTCTCTTGTTGCAGAGCACGAGCTCTAGGCATGCGGGCTTCAGTAGTTGCAGCACACAGGCTCACTAGTTGTGGTGCACGGGCTTAGTTGCTCCGCAGCATGTGGGATTTTCCCGGACCACATTGGCAAGTCCGTGTGCCCTGTGTTGGTAGGCGGATTCTTAACCACTGTGCCACCAGGGAAATCCCATAGCTCACTATCATAAAGTTTCCTTTATTGCAGTGGAAAAAGTTGAACTGAGATAATTTTCAGTGATTACCTGAAATATCATGTTTATACCTAAAGAATATATTAAAATCTATTTTTTATTGAGATATAGTTGATTTACAATATTACATTAGTTTCAGGTATATAACATAGTGATTTTTATAGATTATACTCCATTTAAAGTTATTATAAAAAAAAAGTTATTATAAAATATTGACTATATTCCCTGTGTTTTACAGTATATCCTTGCAGCTTATTTATTTTATACACAATTTTTTTTCTCACTTTTATTTTATACATATTTATTTTATACATAGTACAATTTATACATATTTATTTTATACATAGTTGTTTGTACTGAACACTGTACATATTTATTTTGTACATAGCATAAAATACTATGTATAAAATATTTATTTTATACATAGTAGTTTGTACTGAACACTGTAAATCTAACCTGAAATATTTTAAAGTTTTTCTCCTTCATCTTGATGAAGAATTATCAGTAGGAGATATCTATGGTTATTGTCACTCCACAAAAATCATTTCCAAATTTATGTCTCTAATATCTTCAAATGGCAAAGAACTTTCACATTTAAAATATTATGAAGGCAAAGTTGCCTTAGCTTTAAGTGGAAAACTAACCATTCCAAGGGCAATGGTCATATGGAATATATTATTAGGAGCTTTCACTGAGAAGCAAAGGAGAGTTTTGTCTTGCTGGGTTAGCAAATCAAGGGATAGGAAATGGAGGTTTCAGACTAGGAAGGCATCCTTAACTCTGAGCATCTAGAGGTTTCCCAGATGTGTTTCTGCTTCCCCAGTCTTGGGAGTTAGCCTCTTGTAACTTCATTATAGGGTGCTTATACCATTGTCACCTCATCTTCACGGATGCAACATGATGATGGAATTTGGGGGATGACTGGACGTTTTTCAATGCCTATTGATCACGAGAAGGGCACTTTTTAGGATTCACTGGTGCTTGATGCAGTGGTAGAAAAAGCTATCCAGGAAGATAAGTTAGAACAGTATATAATCTTTTACCCCCAGGATCCAAAATGTTCCTGCATACCACGCCAACAAGGCAGATAAAAGACTGAGTGTCCATCCAGATGCTAAGTGTAGGGAGAGATGTGATAAAACACGCCACAGGTAGCCCAGACATGGAGTGGGTAGACTCCCTGCAGGTGTGGGGTCCTTTAGCCTGTGGACTTCAACTTGGTCTTGGGATGTGTTACAGGAAGTATAGTCTAGTGGATTCAGTTGGAACCCTCTCACTGGAGTGCAGCGTTCCGTGTGGACTTGGTTTTACACAATGGAAAATGAGGAAGTGATTTATGAAACAGTTAAACCCAAGGAGTGTAGTTCTTAAAGTGTACACAGTCACCACAGAATAAAGAAACACAAGGGATGCTGGGGCGAGGAGAAGGAAGCATGGAAATAAAACCGAGATTGGATTTGAGAGTCTGATTCATACCCAGTGGAGTTGTTTGGCCCATTGCAGACATTAATCACAGCACATGATTTCTCAATTGGGTGCTGGGCATGAAAAGTGCTGGGAGCTGAACCCAGTTCCCTCAGTGATACATCTTCTCTCAGTCCCCAGTGTGTGGTCAGGCTCACTGCTCACAAATTCCACCGAAAATAGTTTTTCTTTTTCACACTTAAAAATTCTTTCCAAACAAGTGTTTCCTTTTAACATTCCCAAAGCAGATGGACTTTTTGAGCTTCGTGTTGCTTCCAGCTCTGTCAGTGTCAGAGGCCTCAAATTAATTCCAACATCTCATTGCTGTTTTCCCTTAAGAAGTCCTGATGGTATTGTACTGACTTTGGGTTCAATCTGCTTATGCTTAGTGGAATGCCCATTAGACTAGCATTTCCACCACTTTGTCCCATCGGTCTTGGTCCAGGAAATGCTGTGATTAGCATGGGGGTCCTGATAGTCATTCTCTATCACCTTTACTTCAGCCCATTGGTTGTGAAACAGTTATACCTAGTTAAAAGAGGAAAGAAGTCAGATGGAGAGAAGAGGGGTGGGGCATTGGATATTATTAGAGCCTTGAAGAATGAAGGCCACAGGGTGAAAGCCATGGCATATTAAGTTGCTCAGCTTAGTAAAAGCCACAGGAAACAGCAGCAAATTGTTACAGAAAATTCTTTTGAGCTGTCCTCAGCCCATTCTCTCCTGCTTCTGTTGGTGATATTTGGACACACTGTGTCTCCACACACGTTCACACATGCCCTGCCCTGACTTCTGACTTGGTTTTATCCCTGGGCATTAGGTTCTAGGCCATCTTTATGTCTTTTGTGTGAAGGTTCATGCCTGATTGCTTTTTATCACCCAGTAAGGAAAAGACCCAACTAGGTGAGGCAGTGCCCACTCTCCCACCTTTTCTTCTCTATTGCATCATTTCATTTTATTTCTCTGTCTAGCACTTAATACTCTCTAGTGTACTCATTAGTTGACTGGTTTATTTTCCGTCTCCCCCAACTAGAATGTAATTCTATGAAGGAACTCTGTCTTGTTCAATGTGATGTGATCTCTAGGACCTAGAACTGTCTTTGGCACATAGGAGCCCCCAGGAAATATTTATTTACTCACTGACTATGAAATGATGAGAGAATAATCTTGCATCACGTGTTGTGAGTGTATGCAAGCATCCAGCAAAGTGACTGGCATGTAGCAGCAGTTCACAGTGACTCTCCCTTCCCCCATGCTCACTCTAAAACGCATGCTCAGTTACAAGCCCAAGGGTAATAGGATCACTGTATTGTTGACTCTACTTTTAACTCTTTTAGCTCTGTTTCTGACTTAGTTTCGGCCTTTGGCACAGGCCAGGAGGGCACAGTGAAAACAAATGCACCTGACTACTGGAAGTGGGGATCTTGGCTTGGGTTGCAATCTTGGTTTGAGCTCTGATTCACTGTGTGAACTGTGGGCAACCTACTTAACCTCTCTGATTCTGTTTCTTCATCCATAGAATGAAGAGGTTGGATAGATGATGCTTAAGGTCCCTTGCAGTTCTTGCCTTTTATAATGTCACCTCTTTACCTTTCTTTGAATGTGAGCACAGACCACTCTCTTCATACGAGAGTAAACATACTTACAAAGTGTTCTGCAACCTTTAGGGAAATGCTGAAAACACTCAAAGTGTAGTATCACTATGAATATGCACCACTCTCCTCTTTGTTTCATCAAAGATCGCAGATCACACGTTTCTCTGCCATGTACTTTAGGAGTCTTTGTACTTGAAGTGGATTTAACAAATCACCCTTTATATTTGCATAGCATTTTCATTTGAGGATATCAGTATTTATTTACAATCTGTCATGAAGTGCTATTATTTTTTTAAAATAAATTTATTTATTTATGGCTGAGTTGGGTCTTTGTTGCTGTGCACAGGCTTTTCTCTAGTTGCAGCAGGGGCTACTCTTCATTGCGATGTGTGGGCTTCTCATTGCGGTGGCTTCTCTTGTTGCAGAGCACGGGCTCTAGGCATGCAGGCTTCAGTAGTTGTGGTGCACAGGCTTAATTGTTCTGCAGCATGTGGGATCTTCCCAGACTAGGGCTCAAACCTGTGTCCCCTGCATTGGCAGGTGGATTCTTAACCACTGCGCCACAGGGGAAGCCCAGTGCTATTGTTTTTAAAGAAGTGAAAGGATGAACTGTTTGAACTCTTAAGGGTCATCTATATGTTTGATTCTGTCAGTGCTACATGTTAGAAGTCCAGAGTTACAAAATACATTTTGTTATCATTAATGCACTACATAATCCCATCATAAGAACCTACTTATTACCTGAGTTAAGAATATCACTTGCCAAAATGTTACCCCACCTGTAACTGGGTCTTGAGTGTGCTTCCTGAGACCTTTATTTACTCTTCAATCTATTGCAATTTGAACCCTCCTCCTTGGTTCTCTGAGCCTGCTCTTGCTTTGTAGTAGGTGCTACCATCTACAATCCAAATGTATATGGTCATTTGTTAATCTGTATCTTATTTGATGGTTCCATGGCAGGTTTCCCCGTGCCCTCTTACTATGTCCTATCTCGTTCTTGCCCTGAATCCTACATCCATGCTTTGTACACCCTCTTCTCTGACTGGAGTGTTCCCAACCTCACCCACCTGGCAAACTCATGCTCATTTTTGAAGATGTGGCTCAAACATCTCATCCTCTTTGAAGCCTTTCTGACCTACTCTCCCTATTCTGGGAAGAACTGGCATTTCTGTTCTTTGTACCAGCATTATGACAATACATACCAAAATTAGAGTATTTATTCTATATTACATTTTTTTTTTTTTTTTTGCAGTACGCGGGCCTCTCACTGTTGTGGCCTCTCCTGTTGTGGAGCACAGGCTCCGGACGCACAGGCTTAGCGGCCATGGCTCACGGGCCCAGCCGCTCCGCGGCATGTGGGATCTTCCCGGAGCGGGGCACGAACCCGTGTCCCCTGCATCGGCAGGCGGACTCTCAACCACCGTGCCACCAGGGAAGCCCTCTATATTACAATTTTTTGCATGTCTGTATCACTTACTGAGAATTCATTGTAGATAAGGATTTGTCTTTTTAAGTTTTTATATTCTTAGGCATAGTCTAGTGCTTTCATTAAATGTCTGTTGAATGAATGAAGGAATGAATGAATATATAGGATTTAATTTCTGGCCCCAACATCAAAGTTATAAAGGATTTTGATCTGTATATATGAAATACTCTTTGAAATGGCTTTCTGGGTAGTAATAGGATTGAAAGGTAAGTTCAGAGGATTTTATGAATCCTATGAAGGATGTTGTAGTTAAGGCATGAATCAAGTTGTGTTTTAGTTTAAATTAATTCATCCAATTAAGGGATGTTAATTAGATCAACCTGCTAGCAAGGGGATTAGAACTGGTATTATGATGACTGGTTTCTTCTCCATAAAATGTAGCTTGCATAGTCTCTGGACACACTAATGAAGTGAAATTTGTGCAGCAGTCTGTGAATTGATTGAACTGGCAAAACTTCAAATATGTTTAAAAAATATGGCTCTCATAACTTTTTACTGCTTTATAATTTTTAATTGAAAAAATGATTTAATATCCAAACTAAAGAAAAACTTAATAGAGAAATCAAATCACTGATATATCTGTCATCCTAACCAACAGATATTTTAATTGTTCCATGTTACCTTCCCATACATGCTTATTTTCAGATAGTTGTAATCATGGGATGTTTTTGTTTTCCTACAGACTCTCTATATATGATCATCTAAAATGGATATATAACAATATTTACCAAGAGATATTTTACAAATGCTAGTTTCTTTAGCTAGAAAAATTTAGCTAGCTAAAATCTCTAGATTTTAGCCAACGTCACTTTAGGGAAAAGAAAACATCTCTGAGATCAAATAAGTTTGGAAAGCTGTAAAAGTAAACACATTCCTTTACTGTAGGATTTCCCAAAGCCTATAATATTGTCATAGGATTTAATAAAAAAGAGGATAGTATAACTCATTTTCTTCAAATTAATTTTAACATGAAACTATAAAAAAATACACAATAAAACATCTGTTCCACAGGTAAGTGCTTAGAACACACTTTGGAAATCAGTGATGGGTAGTATTCTGTGGTGTTGCTATAACCTAATTTACTAACCCATTCTTCTACTGTTGGACAAAGGTATTCAATCACACTTGTGATAAAGCCCAAGATCCTTAACATGGCCTACAAACAC
The DNA here is from genome assembly GCF_964374135.1 of Grampus griseus. Lineage (NCBI taxonomy): Eukaryota > Metazoa > Chordata > Mammalia > Artiodactyla > Delphinidae > Grampus > Grampus griseus. Next base: position 62,737,306 of record NC_139012.1, read on the forward strand.
ATATGATCTGGTCCCCCTTGGTTCATCTTCGACCACTCTTCCACTTGACCACTGTGCTGCTCCCACTCTGGTTTCGTTCAGTCCTTCCAACTCACTAAGCTCTTTCCCATTGCAGGTAGGGCTTTTTTACATGCTGCTTTTTGACTTTTATATGTAATAGCACATTTATCCTATTTCCTTTCATTGAGTCATTTATTAATTTACTACCCATTTTTCAGGAAATATAATTAGTAAGAAAGAAATATAGCACTATTGGTTTCATCGTCAACAAGCACTATGTTGCATGACATTTCCCTGTCTTTTCAGGAACATCCAATCATGTTTCACTGTTATGGGTGTTCGCCTAGCAAAACCAAAAGAGAAAGGCACATAACAGATCACAATGCCAAATAACAGTGAATTTCAGACCATTTATTTTATTCCCTTGGTTGATAAGATTGTTAGCTCTTTTCTTTCAGGGATTTTCAGAATATATGTTTCACATTGTCACACATCGTAGCTCATGAGGACTTTGCTCAAGAGTGTGACAAGGAAGTGGCAATTTGCTGTCTTCCACTCTCTCGAAGGCCTGTGGTGCTCTAAAGGAAGTGAGGGATGACTGTTGACCTACTTAACACAGCCTCCCAAGAATGCAAAATGAAACCTGGGGTACACACATGCTCCTCTGTATTTTGCTTCTAGTCTGTAATTTTATCATTAAATAGGATGAAAGCATAGAAGAAATATTTATCAAAAGTATGACCCCCCAAAGCATAGAATGAGGTTTTGGTCCAACCCGTTGATTTTACAGAGGAGCAAGGCAGATCCTGAGCTTGGGCCACTGCACAACTTCAGAAGGTGCCATTCACGTGGAGTGTGATGTAAATGAGGCTTCTGGAGTTGTTCAACTTGGCAGCCCCGTTCAGAGAAGTTAAGAGACTTGCCTGAGGTCACTTTGTGGTCTCAGGCTGTCACTCTTATATGTTTGATGATAGAATCAAGAATTAAACATTTTTGACAGGCTTGAGAGATGGTGAAATTAATGTAAAGCAAAAAAGTGTAAACTATCCAATTTAGGTTTTGAAATCAATTGACCCAGTCCAAGCTGTGGAAAACCTGACTTGAAGGTATTTAAATTGGAAAGGTCTTAGACAGAGTTAGTTAACTAACCACAAGCACTGTGTTAGGCAACCCAAAGGCTGTAGCTGTGAAATGGTCTCGTGGAATCCTAGGCTGAAGTAGTAGAGATAGAGCATACTAAACTCCCAAATTGGTCAGAACACAACAGAAATATTGTGCTCAGTTCTAGGCGTCATATTTTTTAAAAAGTTATATTGAAATACAGTTGATTTACAATGTTGTATTATTTTCAGGTGTATAGCAAAGTGATTCAGATATATATATATATATGTATATATATATATATATATTGTTTTTAAGATTCTTTTCCATTATAGGTTACTACAAGATACTGAGTATATAGAAGTCATATTTTTAAAATTGATACTAACAAATCTGTGATCCTCAAGTCACATGCCTGGTACCTAATAGCAACTCAGTATTCAGCTAGGCTCTTGCTGAATCAACTATGCTGTATGCAAAGCACCTGGCATATAGTAGGTGCTCAGTAATGTTAGGTCTTCCTTATCTTCTTTGCAAGGAGGGCAATCAGAATGCTATAGGTCCTGGTAAACATGCTGACTAAAGACCCTTTCAAGAGGTTGGGAGTTATTTCTGAGTCTTTGAGTCTTCAAAAACTGAGAGCTTGATTCCCTACTTTTACAATGTTTGTTGTGATTCCTTACAGACATATAGATTTGTTATTATTAAGACTTCATTGGATTTGTAGAAATGTCAACCAGTCAGACTTCCCCCCCTCCCTCCCGTCTTTCCACATTTATTGAGGGCACAGGCAATGCGCTAGTCTCTAGGTATTCAAAACTTAATACTTTATGATTTCTTTGAAAGGACTTACTGTGAAGGGAAGTAGATAGACATGAAAACAAATAAATTACAATATAGTGTGATGGTTGTAGCAATAGAAGTATGTAGAGGACATAGATATAGCAATTCAATTCAATAAATACTGGCTTTGAGGATCTTCTATGTACCAGGCACTGGTGTTAAGTCCTGGGAGATACAGATAAAACAAGGCACACACATCTCTTATGAAGATTAAATAAGTAACTACATGAGTGTAAGTATTTTGAAAGGGGAGGCACAGGCCACCATAAGAGTGAGAGTCAGGAGAGGAGAAAGGGTTTGAGCTGAGGCTGAGTGAAGGATATGAGTTCACCAAGCATGAAGAGAGGGGAAGAATGGTCCAGGTAAATATCACAGATGAGCTGAGTGTTGTTGGATTTTCCCTGAAACTTAGTATCTTTCGTAATAGGCAATATTCTTTTGCAAAAGTCAAGTGTGATAATCATTTCAAGTTGCTTTCATATTTGCTGGAAAGAAATAACCCAAGAAGCACACACACTTAGCAAACTTGGAAAGCCATATTTGTTCTTGCGGTGTTGGCCTTACTTCTAGGCAGAATACAAGGTCTTGTCTGTTGGTGTGAATGAAAAGACTTGGAGCAGATCCTCCATTCTTATATGGAGACTCATTTCTTAGGACAGCAATTTCTCTCAAGGGCCTCTTACAAAACTTGCCTACCATAAGAAGATACAAAACATTTACGGGAGTGAGTGCAACAGATTACTTTTTGAAGAAAGAGAAAGGGGAAGATGGGCAAAAAACTTGGAGTGGGGAAAGTGAACAGAAATTAAGAATAATGAAGATGTTTAAAGGTGTTGTGAGGTCCATAGAAAGGGGAGGTCTTGGAGGTGGATGGCAAGGTCTTCCAGACTCAAAATGTCTAGAGCTGACCTTGAGGGTTGGGTTAAAAGAAAATATTGAAAACTTAAACGATTTGCACCAATCCTTTGAATGTAGGAATAGTCTTTGAGGAAGTACGAGTGGAAGATCTTCCTTGCAACACGTACTCAATGAGACTTCTCTGGCCACCCTCACCTGGATGGGATTAATCACCTTTTCTTCTGTACTTTGTATATATCTCTATATTTGCAGATATTGCATAATGTATTACTTTTTTTTTTTACATGTCCTTATCTCTTATCCTTCTCTGAACTACTTATTCAGACTTATTCTCTCAGGATTCTCAGCACCCAGATCAATAGCTGAGATTTGACACCTTTCTGTTTTTTTTGGATGAATTAATGAAGAATTTTGAAGGAATGGAAAAGTGAAGAATGACTTTGATAGAAATTATATTGGGTTGGCCAAAATGTTTGTTCTTTTCTTCCTGTAACATGGCTCTAGTAGCACTTAGTTGTCTTTAACTTCATTCAAAACAATTTTGTTAGATTGTATTGTGACAGCTGTCATATCAGCATGCATTTAAAAAAAACCTCATCAAAATTGGTGAATTTTTATGTAGCCATTTTAATATTGAAGATGGAAGAAAAAGGCAACATTTTCAGCATATTATACTTTATTATTTCAAGAAAAGGTAAAAACACAACTGAAATGCAAAAAAAAAAGATTCGTGCAGTGTATGGAGAAGGTGCTGTGACTGAGCGAACGTGTCAAAAGTGGTTTGCGAAGTTTCTTGCTGGAGATTTCTCACTGGACGATGCTCCATGGTCAGGTAGACCAGTTGAAGTTGATAGCGATCAAATCGAGACATTAATGGAGAACAATCAATGTTATACCACGAGGGAGATAGCCGATATACTCAAAATATCCAAATCAAGCATTGAAAATCATTTGCACCAGCTTGGTTATGTTCATCACTTTGATGTTTGGGTTCCACAAAAGTAAAGAGAAAAAAACCTTCTTGACCATATTTCTCCATATGATTCTATACTGAAACGTAACAAAAACATTCCGTTTTTAAAACAAATTATGACAGGGGATGAAAAGTGGATACTGTACAATAATGTGGAATGGAAGAGATCGTGGGGCAAGCAAAATGAACCACCATCAACCATACCAAAGGCCGGTCTTCATCCAAAGAAGGTGATGTTGTGTGTATGGTGGAATTGGAAGGGAGTCCTCTATTATGAGCTCCTTCCGGAAAACCAAACGATTAATTCCAAGTACTGCTCCCAATTAGATCAACTGAAAGCAGCACTTGATGAAAAGCGTCTGGAATTAGTCAACAGAAAATTCATAATCTTCCATGAGGATAATGCCAGACCGCATGTTTCTTTGATGACCAGGCAAAAACTGTTACAGCTTGGCTGGGAAGTTCTGATTCATCCACCACTTTCACCAGACATGGCACCTTCAGATTTCCATTTATTTCAGTCTTTACAAAATTCTCTTAATGGAAAAAATTTCAGTTCCCTGGAAGACTGTAAAAGGCACCTGGAACAGTTCTTGGCTCAAAAAGATAAAAAGTTTTGGGAAGAAGGAATTATGAAGTTGCCTGAAAAATGGGAGAAGGTAGTGGGACAAAAGGGTGAATACGTTGTTCAATAAAGTTCTTGGTGAAAATGAAAAATGTGTCTTTTACTTAAAAACCGAAGGAACCTTTTGGCCAACCCAATACAAAAGATAAAAATGTTGCGGAGAAAAGACAGGGAAAGAAGTGTTAAGTAAGAAAAGCTGTGATAGCATCTAAAGGGGCCTGACCCAGTTTGGGACATCAGAGGAAGTTCCCTGAGGAAGTTATATTGAGTTGAGGTCTGAAAGATAAACAGGCATTAACTAAAAAAAAGGGGAAGCTTGAGGGAGCAACCTAGGCAAGGCTACTGGGTGGTGATGGAGATGACTTAAGAGATAGATAGCAGGTAAAGTCAATAGGGCTTTATTATTTCAGTAGACAAATATTTTATTCCAGACATACCTCTAGCTCTGGAGGCATGATGGTGAATGAGAGAGATTTCAGCTTTCAAAGGGCTTACATTGTAGTGGAGGGAGACAGATCACAAACACGCATGCAAACAGATCATTTGTTGATGGTGCCCGAGAGGGAATTGACAAGAATGCCCTCAGGGCTCTAGGTTGGGCAACTGGATGGATGCTGGTGCCATTCACCAAGACAAGGAATGCTGAGGGAGGACCAGACTTGTCTGGGAAGAGCATGGGTTCAGTTTTGGACGTGCTCTTTGAAATGCCTTCGAGATGAACAAGTGGGTGTCAAGTAGTCAGTTGTAAATACATGTGGGTTTGAATTTCAGCATTGCTGGGTCTGAGATGAACATTTTGCAGTCTGTAATGTATATATGGTAATTAAAGCCACAGGAGTGGATAGAACTGCCCTTATGGCCACACAAGCCACGCACTGTACAACTTGAGGGGGAGCCAGTTACATAGACCATGGTGTGCATAGTGTCTCCTGGAATTGTGCAGAGTGGTGGCCATTGAAGACCTAGGGAAGGAATATGGGGTGAGAAGGAGGGTGACCTTTTAGGATCAAATATTGAGTAACTTCAACATTTAAAGGCCAGGCAGAAAGGAAGGAGCTATTAAGAGAAAGTGAGGAGGAATGGTAAAGAGCCGAGAGGAAAACCTGGAGAGTGATGTCAGTGAAACCAAAGGAAGAGAAGTCTTCAAGGGAGCAGTGGTCACTATGTTCAACTGCTGCTGAGAAATCTAGTAAGACAAGGTCTGGACATATGGTCATCTCAGGTCTTGTTGGCCTTACTGAAAGCTGTTTTGGTGGAGTTATAGGGTGGAATAATAAGGCCCCATAACTGATGTGTCCTAGCTTGTGACACTTGAAAAAATGTCCTCACCCAGTCATACAGGATGAGCCCCAAGTTGGAGTGATTCACTTCAGAGAGAGCTGGTAACTTTGCAAGAACCCTAATTTGGAGGTGTTGGGTTTGGTAGTGGTTAGGTTTCTGAGCAGTAGTTTTTCTTCTTCCTCTTCCTCTGCCATTTTATTGTCAGGAATATGACATTGATTACAATGGCAGTGTCTGAGGTGATGACAAGAGAGTGTTTTTGGAAAAGGGGCTGGAATTTCCAGCACACACATTGAGTTGATTCTACTGTTATATTTGAACAGCACTAATAAATTGGGAAAGCATGGTGCAGACCACACACGACTTTTGGAAAGTCTTCCACTGATGTAAGGAGCATATTCCTTAAACCCTTTTGTTTAAATATATACCACGGTTGCCCAGTCCATCCATTGCTCTTTAAGGGGTATCAATCTTCTGATCAACTTGCAGCTTATGATGTTTCTCAGCCTCTTCTATAGAAACACATGCAAAACCAGTGTTCTCTACGTGGGAATTAGTTTGGGGGAAGAGTCTAGAGAGCTCAGTGACTTTAAGACACGGTTGTTGGGACTGGCAGGTCCCCCCTCTTTCTCTTGTCCTCAAGGTTTCTGTGTATCGCGTCTACCCAAGGATCTGCTCTCTGAATGTACAGCATGGAGCTGCCCTCCAAAGTGCTCTTCAGAAAGAGCCCCAAGAATTGGGATTTATGCAGGTTCAGAAAAGGATCTTTCGAGTCCATTTTCAGAGACATTTCCCAAGAAATTAAAGAATCTCTTATCGAAAAAAATGGTTTTGCTGTTTATGTAGGCTTGAGATAGACCATTGTCAAAATTCAGTGCATGTTGCAATGTAATTCACTGGAAGGAAAATATGCTAGCAACATCATTTCTAAGCAGGGAGCCTGGCACTAATTATTGGCTTCTTCTTAATGCCTGTACTTGCCAGATCTAACATGTTTTAACCTTATACAGCATAGCTGTGACCCTGAGTGTTACTCTCATTCACACAAAACTTGTGAACTCAGGAATTCACCACTAAGTACAGCCAAACCATATTAAAAGAGTGGACATATATTCACTCTTCTAATGTAACTCTGCACACACAAAGAATTGATAACCTGAAAAAGTAAAGAATATATAAAAATGGTAATGTGAAACAAAAAATTCAAGCTAAGGGAGGGTGTTGTTTTGTTGTTCAAAAGGAGAGAGTCAACAGAATATTTAATTTCACCTATAGGTTCACTGGAAGCAGCTCTGCCCTTCTAGCACTCCTTCAGTTTGCAATGAATTCGTGTTTAGAACAGACTTGGGGGATGGGACCCTCTCTGATTCTTTGAGAACAACTGGGAAGCTAATGAAAAGAGATCGGTCTTGTCTTGAGGAGTCCTATTGACAATATGCCTAATAGAATAAAGGTCAACCTATATTTATTTTTCAGTCCCCGAATATTTCCATCGTTCTGGAGTGTGCATAGGAATTGCATTCTTTATTTTTGGAATGAAAATCTCTCAAGAGGTAAGTATTATTCTTTCAAAGAAAATACCACAGCCACCAGCACGGTGGACTCTTATTCTTGTTCTCACTATTACTTTTACCACTTGCTTCTCTTGTATTCTCTGTTTGAATGGTCAAATGTCAAGTATTGCAAGAGTTTCTGGGCAGGAAGCCTTAGTCTGCTAAGTCAGTGACAGGCATGCTGTCAGTCAGCTGAACCTGGGACAACTGTTACTGGTTTCTGCTGTTGTAGTGCCTTGGAGATGACATCCCAGTGATAACTCTAAAAACTGTCACAACCATTTGAAGTCTTTCAAACACTGATATTGTCATCAAGGCATTCACTGACCTGCACGTTTGGAACAATCAAGAGATTTTTAAAGCAATGTTGCATATATACAATGTTGAGAAGTTAAAGAAGCAAAGAAGGAAGGCCCATTCAATATTAAAAAAATTTTAAAATAAAAGTGATACTTGCTTATTGCAGACAACTCGGAAAAGACCATTTAATAGTAAGAGGAAAATGTTCCTTTTATGGAGACTATGTCTTTTATCATCTGCATGTATTCTTGGGGACTTGACTTCATGTTGATATAGGGCAACAGTATCTCACACCACTGCCCTCTCTGCTTTGCACCTCTGCTCCAGTTTTCTTTCCTTTCACAACATGATAAACAAAACCACATGTTATTTGTGTGGTCAAGTTAAAGGAAAGAAAATCTCACCAAAATAAAAGAACTACAAGTGAAATATAATAAACCCAGTCTTATTACAGTTTTTCTTTTCTAAGTTTTTCATACAAGCTTGAAATAGTCAATATGAACCTGTGGTCATATCTCTAGCCATCTATTCTCTCTGTGGGCTGCCTCCAAGGCTGGCTTTCAATCCACTGGAGAACGTTTATCCCAAACGACAGGAGTTTTGATGTTTCAAGTTCCTTTTCAACTTCAGCTTGGCTTTATTGACGTTGAATATATTTCTTCACTGTGTTTGCACTGGTACTAGAGCTGTCTGTGTGAACAGATTTGACCAGGTTGTGGATTATGCATTATTCATTCTTCACAATTTCTCTTGACAGCCATTTTTTCTTCCTCAATCCAGTTTATAGAATGCAGGTGTACCCAACAACATCCCACGTCCTCAGATATATTTAAATCTCTCCTGTGTTACACACGTACACACACACACACACATACACATACACACATACACGTAAAGGGCCTTACAAGAGCCCTTTAGCTAATAGTTCTCATGTTTCCTTCTTGGAGTGTGATAGGATAAAGGTTATTAATATAAGAACACTTCTAGTTTTTAAACTTGTCTCCCTTCCTGAGCAGGCCTGGGAGAAGGAAGGTGAACTGCCAAGGGGGTCCTGGGAGCAAGGTGCTGGAAGAGCATTTGGGGTAAAATATTAGGGAGAGATCTGTGGTGACCTAAATGGGAAGGAAATCTAAAATAGAGTGGAGATATATATAACTGATTCGCTTTGCTGTATAGCAGAAACTAACACAACATTGTGAAGCAACTGTATGCCAATTAAAAAAAAGTGTTGGGGGCTTCCCTGGTGGCGCAGTGGTTGAGAATCTGCCTGCTAATGCAGGGGACACGGGTTCGAGCCCTGGTCTGGGAGGATCCCACATGCTGCGGAGCAACTAGGCCCGTGAGCCACAACTACTGAGCCTGTGCACCGCAACAAGAGAGGCCGCGATAGTGAGAGGCCCGCGCACCGCAATGAAGAGTAGCCCCCGCTTGCCACAACTAGAGAAAGCCCTCGCACAGAAATGAAGACCCAACACAGCAAAAATAAATAAATTAATTAATAAACTCCTACCCCCAACATCTTCTTAAAAAAAAAAAAAAGTGTTAGGGAGAGAGGTTTGGAAGCAGTTTAATATGTGAAGACAATAGAGGGAGAAGGAAGAAGGTGAAGTATAAATGTCATGTCATTCATGTTTTATGTCATTCATGATGCTTGCATTATTCATGATGTTTGCATTATTTTCAAATTATTTTTGCTTGCATGAATTGGGATTCAGACACAAGGATGGTAGTCTTATAAGCCTTACAGAGATATATGTTGTATCTGCCCTTGATGTTCATTTTAACCACATTGCGTTGTATAAATGCCTGTTATGGTGCTGGTGGGAATGAGTGGGGTGGAAGGCTCACATGGCCCATGGCTTGAACTTTCATCCTCAAGTCTCCACCACAGACCCTGGAACTGTCCCTCCTTGATTACTCTCATGCTCTGGGCTGTGCCCCCTGCAGAGTTCCATAGAATTGTGCTAGTGCCATGAGAATAATACTGAAGCACATTTCCCAACCCTCCAAGTTATGTGCTGAGAGTAACACCTGACCACTGTGTGAGTGGAGGGGAACCATCTCCTGACTATATGTTTCCATGTTTTGAGTGGCCTGTTGCAGATTCAGCTTCCCTGACATAAGGGCTGGAACCAAGCTCTTGAAATGCTCTCATTAAAGTAGGCAGCATTCTTGCTTTGCTGGAGTCCATAGCCAACCCCTAAACTGTGACCCAAGGTGGCCCCCAAATAAAGCATACCCCAGACATTCCTGTTGATTCTTAGGTCACTCTTTGCTGTCACCATCAAGATTCCAGAGGATCCAGTGACTTAGGTGGCAGTCTTTTCCATCTTCACATCCTTTACAGTGACTCTCGCTTCCCTCTCTACCACGTCCATTTGCTGCAGCATGCTTGCTTAGCTGTTTAGTGGAAGAAATTGTGAGATTTTCTCTGGTTGCTTGCAATATCTAGATGATTGACATATGGCCCCCGACTTAAAGTGGTTAAACATATGAGTTTTTTGATGTTACTAGGGTGTGAAAGTGATGTGCATTTAGTGGAAACTGTACTTCAAATTCTGAATGTTGATCTTTTCCCCGGCTAGTGATATGTGGTATGACACCCACTCATGATGCTGGGCGGTGGCAGCGAGCCACAGCTCCAAGTCAGCCACATAATCATGAGGGTGAACAACTGATATACTTACAGCCATTCTGTACCCATACAACCATTCTATTTTTCGCTTTCAGTATAGTATTCAATAAATTACACGAAATATTCAACACTTAATTATAATATAGGCTTTGTGTAAGATGATTTTGCCCATCTGTAGGCTAAAGTAAGTGTTCTGAGCACATTTAAGTTAGGCTAGGCTAAGCTAGGATGTTCCGTAAGTTAGGTGCATTAAATCCATTTGACTTATGATATTTTCAACTTATGATAGGTATATTGGGATGTAACCCCATCATAAGTTGAGGAAGATCTGTATATAAATATCTCTGCATGAAGACATATATATATATATACATATATATATATGCGCACCCACACTCATATTTTTTTTGGTGTATGGAGTGGGAAGAGATGTTTCATATATATATTCATATATGTGTCGATATATTTGGTATTTTATATATCAAAATATTTAAATATTTATATGTATTATTATATTTATACATAAATTTTCTTATGTTTTCTTTCCTATTTTCCGTCTTTGTTTTTACTTTCTAGGAGACTTCTTGAATTTTAACTTCTAGACCTTTTAATGGGTTTTCCATTTTTGCTATCACATTTTTTTTAAACTTTATTTTTATAATTAATTAAAAAAATTAGGGCTTCCGTGGTGGCTCAGTGGTTGAGAGTCCACCTGCCGATGCAGGGGACGCGGGTTCGCGCCCTGGTCCGGGAGGATCCCACGTGCCGTGGAGCGGCTGGGCCCGTGAGCCGTGGCCGCTGAGCCTGCGCGTCCGGAGCCTGTGCTCCGCAACGGGAGAGGCCACAGCAGTGAGGGGCCCGCGTACCGCCAAAAAAAAAAAAAAAAAAAAAAAAAAAAAAATTAGTTTATTTTGGCTGCTTTGGGTCTTCGTTGCTGCGTGCGGGCTTCCTCTAGTTGTGCTGAGCGGGGCCTACTCTTTGTTGTGGTGTGTGGGCTTATTGTGATGGCTTCTCTTGTTGCGGAGCATGGGCTCTAGAGTGCGGGCTCCAGTAGTTGTGGCTCATGGGTTTAGTTGCTCTGCGGCATGTGGGATCTTCCCGGACTAGGGATCGAACCCGTGTCCCCTGCATTGGCAGGTAGATTCTTAACCACTGCGCCACCAGGGAAGCCCTCTATCACATTTTTTAATTTCTAAGACTTTCTTTTGTTCTCTGAATACAATAAAAAATCAGTTTTTAAAAAATAAGTGCAATAGTCTCTTATCTCTCTGAGGTTATTAGTGACAGATTATTTTTTGACGCTTTCTCTTGCTTCCAGAGTCTGTTTCCCCAGAGTGCTCTTTTTCTGTTTATTTTGTATTTGTCTTTCAAAATGGAAGTTCCCCTCTAATATTTCATATCTTTAGTTGCCTGCTCATAGGTAAAAATGGGGCCTCAGAAGCAGATTGGAAACCTGTGTGTGTGTGTGTGTGCGCGCGCGCACGCGCTACACCTGAGGGTGATCTGGCTGGGCTGTTTGTAGGGTGAATTTCTAATGTTAATAACTTTAGGTTTTTTTCTCTTGGGCTGGTTGGAGAAGGCTCTTCCAAGCTCCTGCCAGAGGGTATAAGCCTCACCCGTAGTGTTAAGGGAGTTGAATGAGAGAAGAGCCTGGGAGTCTCAACATCTTCCTGCTTTTACTTCATCCTCCTGTTTTCAGTATGACACACCCACCCTCAGTGGAGCCTGTTGTCTCAAAATCCAGAGACCTATTTTACTCTTTCTAGAGAATAAGCCTCTGTCATCTTACGGGAGGGCTGCTGGCGGGGGAGGGGGGGTGGTTTCTGAAGACCTCTAAAGAAACCTACTTTTAGCCTGTCCTTCTTCCTATTTCCAGAGATGCCCAAGCCTTCTGGAGATTCAGAGGTATAAACTGGGTTGCTTTAGGGCTTTCCCCAAATGCCAGTTTAGGATTCAGCTTTCTTTGTTCTGTGATGTCAGTTACCATTTTTTCATCAGCTTTCTGGATTCTAATTTTTATTTTTTTTGCTGTTATTACCTCTCCCTTCTTCATACTTATCCTTATGGGCTTATGCCTCTTTATAGTTATTTTGGTAGGATTGGGGGATGGAACAGTGTGAGTCCAGCCCGTCATTTTTAACAGAAACCCTTTTACAGAGATTTTATTTGTGTTTCCCCCTGCCAGCTTTTTATTGCTAGGCTGACACCATGCTGTGCCCTCTAAGACCTGGCTGGCAGTGGGGTGGGGTGGGGGGGGTGGGGGTGGAGCACTGATGTAAGGCCAAGCTCAGGCAAATGTTTTCCACCTCAGGGTGAGTTATTTTCAACTGATTTCTCATATCAGTTCCTTAAATCACTGCCTTCTAGTTGAGCTGCTCCACTTATTCTTCAGGCAAGACCCCTACAGTCTGAGTTCTAGCCATAGAAACAGCTTAGGCTCAAAGTAGAACCTCTTTCTCTCATCACAGCTTCTTTTTCCACTTAGGGGAGTTAGGGGTTAGCTATTCAAACTGGTCATGGTGTTACACTGTTCGTTCATTAATAGTAGAACATTTTCCCTTGTGTGAGCATTAAAATCCTAGCTATGGAGGCACTGTGCAGATATTGCATGTGCTGGGGCTCGTTGGTAGAGAACTTGGTTGGAGATATTCTGATTTTCTAGAATATTTGTTTCCAAAGATACTTTGTTTAAATACTGAGTTATATACTACAGTTCTAAACACAGTTATGTTCTGAATTGTATTTTCAAAGAAGCATACGTGTTGACATGATTTTTTTTTTTTTTTGCCTTGGATGGCTGGTGATATAATAAGAAAACAAATAACATCCAGAGAGGTCTATGTAAAACGTTAAGACTATCAACTCTAGTACTTATAGCCTGCATAAATCTCCGTCCTTTGTATGACATAAAATTACCAAAAAGATATCCAGAGATGTTTCATCTTAATATTTTCACATGTACATCAAAAGAATATGAATGCTTCCAAGATGTTAGGCTGTTTCATTGAATTTCACAGCTTTGCATCCCGAGTCAGGAAGCTGTAGTGGAGTTGTGCTGATACACTAGCACTGAATGCCAGCACATGCATATGCTGACACATATGCTAAACGAAGAGTCAAGACGCCAGCACTCAGATGCATCCCATCCCAGACTCTTCTCATCTACATTCAGAGCCAAGGTGGCCCCTGCTGGCCTTCCCTAAACTTTCCCTCTGGTTATGATTCGAGACTAATCATTTTATAATCTCAGGTTAATAGCACTGTCCATATAGTTGAAGCATGGCTCTTGATACATTTCTCAAGCCTAAGGCTGCAGTCTTTATTGCCAAAGTAGTAAACCATGGTATGCAGTCCTTGTGGTCGGCCAGCTTTTTATCTTCCTGATATCTCTGTGAGTACCATTCCTTCGCAATTCTCAGGCCTTGAGGTTCTGATGGGGCTGACTCCAACCTCTCGACCCAGAGGTGGGCACATGACCAGACCTGGGCCATTAAAGAACTCGATTCACCTGACTGTAGCAATGGCTTAGGTGTGGACATTTGACGCAGCCCACCTGTCTGAGCCTGCCCTGGAGCTCTTGCTGGAGCTGTCTGGGAAGAGGTACAGTCTTTTTTGTGGCTCATTAGCTGTAAGGACAGTATACGTCTAAAGCTACTAGTGGCCCTCTTGCTACTCCTGGGAGAGAGACAGACTGAGAAAGGAGTCAACACAGAGGAAGCAGGGCTAAGGGATGGAGGAATAGAGACAGATTCCCAGTGATATTATTTGTACCTCAGTATTGCCCCTGGACTTTCTAACTATGGGATTCCAATATATTCTCCTTTGAAAAGTGCTGGTTTAATGGGAGTTTTATACCCGCGATGGAAGGAGTCTTGACTAATATGGTTGTACTGGTCTCCACCAACTGTACTTTGCCGAACTGTGTACATTTGGTCAGATTACAGATGGCAATCAACTTGAATTATCCAACGGGGCTGTCTGTTTTGAGTCATTGAACTTGATATTTACTAAATCTCCAGTTTGTATTATGTGGACACCAGTGAACCAGCAGTAATGAACTGACATACTAGCCGCAAATAATTCACTTTGGCAAACTGTCTACCTCCCAGGGCTTAGAGTGCTTACCTGTAAAATGATGAAATTACTCGGTTCATAGAGACCCTGGGGTAAGTACTTCACATAAATCCTTTAGGGCTCCTGATTATACTTAATTATAGTAGCAAAAGTGATTTTACTGTCATTATAAGATGGCTGTTAATCTCTCAGTTGATCAGAATGTAAAAGAAATTTCTCAAACTTTATCTAATTCTCCTTTAAAAATTTTTTTTAAAAATTATTTTTATTTATTTATTTATTTAGGCCATGCTGTGTGGCATGCGGGATCTTAGTTCCCCCACCAGGAATTGAACCTATGCCCCATGAAGTGGAAGCACAGAGTCCTAATCACTGGACTGCCAGGGAATTACCAACCTTTATCTAATTCACAAGTGATTTATTAAAATAGGTTTTTCAGGATAAAATCTGAGAAAAATCCACATAGTTTATTCTTTTGTGTGCTCAGGTTATAAATATGACTTATTTATGAAATGTTGATAGGTAGTGTTCTAGAGTATTGGTGTGGCAATTCTTAAAATATTTAAAGAAGACAGTTTTTAAAATAATGCCAATAATAAGTGATGTAACATAACATTGTTAATGCAGGTTGTTAGGGTCTCTAAAGAGTATGCATACCAACAAATCAAATATATTTCAAATATTAATTGACTTTTGTCAAATTCTCTTCCAACCTCTCCTTCTGTGTCGTGTGTACTAGAACTCTTCCTTATCTACCTTAATTTGGTCTTCTGTCCTTCCATTCTATTATTCTTTTTTTTTTTTTTTGGCGGTACGTGGGCCTCTCACTGCTGTGGCCTCTCCCGTTGCGGAGCACAGGCTCCGGACGCGTAGGCTCAGCAGCCATGGCCCACGGGCCCAGCCGCTCTGCGGCATGTGGGATCTTCCCGGACCGGGGCACGAACCCGTGTCCCCTGCCTCGGCAGGCGGACTCTCAACCACTGCACCACCAGGGGAGCCCTATTATTCTTTTTAAAAAATGACTTTATTGAGATATAATTCACATACCATAAAAGTCACCCATATAAGTATACAATTTGGTTTCCATCCCATTATTATTACACAGAAAATAAGTATTTTTTGTTTCCTTCATTACACTTATCAAGATTTGTAATTACCTATTTACTTCTTTACTTACTGTTTTATGCAACATGATCCCAATTTTGTGAGAAAAAATAATGTGTGCTTCAGAAAGGCAAAAACCAAAACAAATACAGGGTTGTGATATGTTTTACTTTCTTCCTTGAATTTTTTGCGTTTCCTAAAGTTTCTACAATGAGCATGAATTTTTTAAATTATCATTAAATGGAGGTCACTTTAAAAATAGCCTTCAGTGCAACAGTATGGTGAATCTTAGCATTGTAATGTTTAGCTAAAAAAACGTTCCAAAGAGAACAAACATGATGTATTTATAATAGGATCCAAAATAACCAAAATAAAAATACAATTTTTGTGAAGAGTATAAAGCAATAAAACTATATAAAACAAAAGCAAGGGGGTGGTGAATATGGGACTTGGAATGATAGCTATTTCTGGTGGGTGAAGTCAATGGGATGGAATGGGGAACCTGTATAGTTAGAGAGAGGCTATGGTTAAGATTCTAGCTTTTGTTTGTTTTGTGGGCACTTATTATTAAAATGAAGAAAGAGAGAGAGAATGGATGGATGGAGAGATAAATAGATAGATAGATGCAGGCCATATTTAAAAAACAGTTTTCAGTCTTCTTATTCAAGCTGCCTATCCTGCAGATTATAGCACTTTGCTAGTGGATCCTGTCACTAGAAAGTGCTGGGGTACCCAGGGCCAGAATTGCAGGCCCAGTACCACCCAACCATGTCTCTGTGTCCTCCTTCCTCTGAGAACAGCCAGAACAGGAGTAAGAGTGGAAGCAGGGCACAGCTGACACTCAGCTGGGACACACCTGTCTGGCAGGCCAGCCTGTGTCTGTGCTGTTAATTGTGTGCCTGTTCTGATTGATTGGACCCTGTTCTGGTTGCTCAGCATTTTCAACATTTTGCCTGATGTGGGAAAAGCTACCCAAGCTCATTCATTGACAGGCTAATCAACCACATTCCTATGCAGCAGCACGACGGCAATCAACTTGTACTTGGGCTGATAATTGCAAAGAGGGGGAGGAAAGGAGGTAATTGTAGGTTCAAAGAGATAATACCTTTTATTGTGGTCAGTTAGATCTGTATGTAAAGGGAAGAATTTTAAGTCAGAAAGTGGCTCCACATTTCATGGTGCCCCCAATGTCTGCTCTGCTCTGTTTTCTCAATATTTCCCAATGCGAGATGTGCCATCACCTCTTGTCTCTGCTCCTCATTTTAGACACATACTTTAGGTGAAAAAGATTTCTGAAGGGAGGAAGGAGAAAGATGACAAAATGCCCTTTGGTAAATCCTTCCAAATATAGAACCAGGAGTCTGGAGTGGTCCTCAGAGAGATATCCACTCAGCTCCCTCACTGCACAGACATAAGGCACAGACCCTGAGGGCCTCAGAACTCTGCCAGTATTGGCAGGTCACCACCAGGACCCAGGTCCCCCACCTCGCATCCCAATGTGCATTTCACTATACCACATAGTTTATAGCATGTTTGCATGTAGAGAAATATGGTTTACAGCCACTTCAGAACCATGTCCTGCCATGCAGCCAGCCACACCGGGACCCAGTCTCACTTGCCAACAGGCTGGCAGCCACCACATGTAGCAGGGCCTGGCAGCTAATTGACCGAGGGTCAGCCCCACCTACCAACATGCCCACGATAGTCAGCCCCACCACAACAGAGGGACCCATGCAGCCCACTCCTAGAGAATATAGGTCTGTTGACCAGGGGAGAGTGTGCTGCTAGGTCCCAGAGGACATCTTCTACATAAGGCCACTTCTCCAAGATGAGAAATGTAACTGACCTATCTAATACATACCTACCTAATACATAGAAATAAACAGAATTGGGCAAAATTAGGAGAAAAGATAATGTTCCAAATGAAGGAACAGAATAAAGTCCCAGAAGAAGAACCAAGTGAAGTGGAAATAAGCAATCTATCCAATAAAGAAGTCAAGGTAGTGGTTATAAAGATGCTCAATGTACTTGGGAAAAGAATGGATGAACACAGTAAGAAGTTTTATAAAGAGTTAGAAAATATAAGGAAGGGCCAAACAAAGCTCAAGAATACAATAACTGAAATAAATAAGATACTAGAAAGAATCAGCAGTAGATTAGATGATTAGATGAGATGATACAGAGGAATGGATCAGCAAACCGGAAGACAGAGTATTGTAAATCACTGAAGCTGAACAGAAAAAAGGAATATAATTTAAAAAAATGAGGATAGTTTAAGAGACCTCATAACATCAGGTGTACTAACGCTTGCATTATAGGGGTTCCAGAAGGAGAAGAGAAAGGGAAAGGGGCAGGAAACTTATTTGAAGAAATAGTAGCTGAAAACTTCCCTAACCTGGGAAAGAAAACAGACATCCAGGTCCAGGAAGCACAGAGAGTCCCAAACAAGATGAACCTGAAGAGGATCACACCAAGACACATTATCATTAAAATGACAAAAACTAAAGATAAAGAGAGAACCTTAAAAGCAGCAAGAGAAAAGCAACTAATTACATACAGGGAACTCCCACAAGACTATCAGGTGACTTTTCACCAGAAACCTTACAGGCCAGAAAGTTTAAAGTGATGAAAAGGAAAAACCTACAACAAAGAATACTTTACCAGGCAAGGCTATCATTCATATTTGAAGGAGAGATAAAGAGTTTTACAGACAAGCAAAAGCTAAAAGAGTTCAGCACACTAAACATGCTTTATAAGAAATGTTAAAGGGACTTCTTAAAGTAAAAGAGACCATAACTAGAAATATGAAAAGCACA
Source organism: Grampus griseus (assembly GCF_964374135.1). Lineage (NCBI taxonomy): Eukaryota > Metazoa > Chordata > Mammalia > Artiodactyla > Delphinidae > Grampus > Grampus griseus. Next base: position 62,755,469 of record NC_139012.1, read on the forward strand.
AAAGGAAAAATCTCATTGGTAAAGGCAAACATACAGTAAAGGTAGTAGATCACTCACTTATAAAGCTAGTAGAAGGGTTAAAAGGCAGAAGTAGTAAAATCATCACTATCTATAATAAGTAGTTAAGGGATACACAGAACAAGAATATGTAAAATATGATGTTAAACATAGTAAACATGGAGGGAGGGAGTAAAAATGCAGGATTATTAAAATGCATTCAGACTTAAGAGATTATCAATTTAAAATAATTATATATGTATGTGTGTTGGTATATATGAACCTCATAACCACAAACCAAAAATCTAAAATATATACATACAGAAAAAAGACAAAGGAATCCAAGCCACATTAAAGATAGTCATCAAAAGAAGAGAGCAAAAAAAGAAGAAACAAAAAAGAACTACAAAAACAACAAAATGGCAATAAGTACATACCTATAGATAATTACTTTAAATGTAAATGGACTAAATGTTCACATCAAAAGACATAGAGTGGCTGAATGAATAAAAAACAAGACCCATGTATATGCTACCTACAAGAGACTCACTTCAGATCTAAAGATAAACACAGACTGAAAGTGAGGGGATGAAAAAAGATATGAAAATGGAAACAAAAAGAAATCTAGGATAGCAATACTTATATTAGACAAAATAGACCTGAAAACAAAGACTGTAACAAGAGACAAAGAAGGATATTACATAATGATAAAGTGATCAATCCAACAATAATATATAAAAATTGTAAATATATATTCACCCAACAAAGGAGCACCTACATACATAAAGTAAATATTAACAAATATTAAGGGAGAAATTTATAGTAACACAATAAAAGTAGGAGACATTAACATAGCACTTACATCAATGAACAAGACAGACAGAAAATCAGTAAGGAAACACTGGCCTTGTATGACACATTAGACCCCATTAACTTCACAGATGTATAAGCATCCAAAAGCAGCAGAATACGCTTTCTTTTCAAGTGCACATGGACCATTCTCCAGGATAGATCACATGCTAGGCCACAAAACAAGTTTCAATAAACTTAAGATTGAAATCATGTCAAATATCTCCTCAACCACAATAGTATGAGACTAGAAATCAACTACAAGAAAAATGCTGCAAAAAATACCACCATGTGGGGGCTAAACAATATGCTACTAAACAACCAAAAGTCACTGAAGAAATCAAAGAAGAAATAAAAAAATACCTGGAGATAAATGAAAACAATAACACAACAATCCAAAATCTAACTGCAGCAAAGCAGTTCTAAAGGGAAGTTTATAGTGATACAAACCTACCTCAGGAAACAATAAAAATCTCAAATCAACAATCCAGCCTTTCACCTCAAGGAACTAGAAAAGGAACAAAAAAACCCCAAAGTTAGTGGAAGGAGAAAAATCATAAAGATCAGAATATAAATAAATGAAATAGAGACTAAAACTAGAAAAGATCAATGAAACTAAGAGCTGGTTCTTTGAGATGAAAAACAAAATTGATAAGCCTTTAACCAGACTCATCAAGAAAAAAAGAGAGAGGGCTGAAATAAATAAAATAAAAAGTGAAAGAGGAGAAGTTAATACTAACACCACAGAAATACAAAGGATCATAAGAGATTACTATGAACAATTATGCACCAATAAAATGGACAACCTAGGAGAAATGGATAAATTCCTAGAAATGTACAGTCTCCCATGACTAAATCAGGAAGAAATAGAAAATATGAACAGACTGATTACTAGTAATGAAATTGAATCACTAATAAAAAAATTCCCAGGAAACAAAAGCCAGGACCAGGTGACTTCACAGGTGAATTCTACCAGACGTTGAAAGACTTAACACTTATTCTTTTCAAACTCTCCCAAAAAATTGAAGAAGGAACACTTCTGAACTCATTCTGTGAGCCCAGAATTCCCCTGATCCCAAAAGCAGACAAAGATACTGCCCCCCCACCACAAACACACACTGAAATATTACTTAGCCATAAAAAAGAATGAAAACTTGACATTAGTGACATGTACGGACCTAGAGCGTATTATGCTAAGGTGAAATATGTCAGAGAAACACAAATATCCTATGATTTCTACAGTATGGAATCTAAAAAACAAAACAAATGAACAAAGATAACAAAACAGAAACAGACTCATTGACACAGAGAACAAACTGGTGGTTGCCAGAGGGAGGGGGGATCAGTGAAATAGGTAAGAAAGATTAAGACAAATTTCCAGTTATAAAATAAAGTTACAGGGATGTCATGTACTGTATAGGAAATATAGTCAATACTATTGTAATAACTTTGCATGGTGATGGATGGTAGCTTGATTTATCCTGGTGATCATTTTGTAATGTGTAAAAATATCGAATCACTAGGTTGTACACCTGAAACTAATATAATATTGTAAGTAAGTCAATTATACTTCAATAAAAAAGGAAAAAAAACAAAGTACTGACACATGCTACAACATGGATGAACCTTGAAAACATTGTGCTAAGTGAAAGAAGCCAGACACAAAAGACTACATATTGTATAATTCCATTTGTATGAAATACCCAGAATTTACAAATATATAAAGACAGAAAGTAAATTACTGGTTGCTTATGCCTGGGGAGGGGATGGGAGAATAAGAAGGTGATAGTTAAAGGGTGATGAAAATATTGTAAAATTGATTGTGGTGAGGGTTACAAAACCCTGTGAATATTCTTAAAAATCATTGAATTGCGCACTTTAAATGGTTGAATTGTATGGTATGTGAATTATATCTCAATAAATCTGTTACCAAGACAACAAACACACACACACACACACATGACAATAGGACTGCACTAGACCTGATTTGCTCTTGGGGTAGTGGTGGTGTCTTTTACTCTGATTCCTGGGAATCATTGTGTCTCTTCCCTGCTTAGTATGTGAGCCATTCTAATAAAAGTTTTTGACCTGTGGTGTTTACAGATGGCGTTAGTTATTTGATTTAATTTTCCAAGGTAATGTCTACATCTTCAAAGGGATTTTTGAGAGTTTTATTCCAAAGGGGAACGTGATATGGGAATTTCAGGCTGTTCAGGAGAATAGAAGCAGTAGTTTGTGGATAAGGGACTTTCAAGCCACAAAAGTCATTCTTGGTTTCTACTTTGCAGAACGCATTCTCGGGGTAGGGCTGCTGATGGTACGTCCTCTTGCAAAAGGTGGTCTTTATTATTCAGAACACAGGAATTCCCCTTACTCTACAAATCTTTGTTCCTTGATGACCATAAATTTAGGTGAATGAAATCTTTTTGTGCATTTTCAGAAACCTCCAAAGTTTGGATTATGTTAGGGTGTCAGCTTTTTTACATGCTGAAGCTGAGTTGGGATTGGGCGATGGCCCTGAAACAATATCTTTATCTCTGTTAGCACCAGGCTGTCAGTCTCCAGATCCACTGTTCACAGCCACATGGATCACTGAGAAGGTTCACATCTTAGTATGGTTTGGTGGCCCTGTCTGGGCATCCACTGAGTTCTACCCACTGGTTCTTGCAGTGCGTCTGAGGTGTGCTCCCATAAGGGGCCCTGGACTTGCAGAAATTATTTTTGCAGCCAGAGAATTTATAATTTGCAACATATGGCGAGTCATTTTTAGCAGCTTTCCTTCTTTCTTTTGCATTTTCCCACACCCACTCCCACTTACTGTTGGCTGCCCTCCCAGTACCTTCTCACCACTAGGGACTTATATTAAAAGGCAGATTTCTGTAGGCTCTGCAAGAGCCACAATTGCATTATTTGCCTCTTGTTTTCTTTTAATTATCATTTTTTCACATTACTGTTCCTTTATGCTTACAGATTACACATTAAATAAGAGTCAAGGATACAGACATTGGGCCAGGAGGAGGAATCTACATGTCTTGACTGCTATAGGATGGGCAGGGGACAGAGCAGCATGGTAGTGGTGAAAGTTGCAGTCTTTGGCTTCTACAGAGAGGCAGTGTGGAATGGAGGGCTGGGGTGAGAGGCTGAGTGATAGAGATGAAAGAGCATGGTGTTTTGGAGTTGCACAGACACTAACTGGAATGCTAACTCATCCACTGATTGGCTGTGTGATTTGGGGCAAGTTACCTGAAGTCTTCAGCTTCAGTTACCTTTGCCTTGTCTTGTCAGATGAACTTGCAAGGTTGTTATGATAATCAAACAAGGTGATGAATATGAGTATACTTAGTGGCACATATAAAGCACTTCATAAATATTATTTTCCCTTTCCTTTCATTAAGAGAGAATGAGAGGGCTTCCCTGGTGGCGCAGTGGTTGAGAGTCCGCCTGCCGATGCAGGGGACACGGGTTCGTGCCCCGGTCCGGGAAGATCCCACATGCCGTGGAGCGGCTAGGCCCATGAGCCATGGCCTCTGAACCTGTGTGTCTGGAGCCTGTGCTCCGCAACGGGAGAGGCCACAACAGTGAGAGGCCCGCGTACGGCAAAAAAAAAAAAAAAAAAAAAGAAAAAAAAAAAAGAGAGAATGAGAAAAAAAAAGCCAAAGACATGAAAATCCCCATGTTCTATTAATAACAGTCCCCATTTTTCTTTTCCATAATATTTTCATAATGCTTTAAACCATGTGGGTAATTGTTTCAACATTTAATTTTTCCACTGAATTATTTAACTGCATTTATGACAAGCACGTATTTATTTTGAGTATGTCAGTGGAACCATTAATTTATTATAATGGATTTACAACATGCCCAGATATTTTTTCACTATTATCTTTGTGGTGATAGAAAACTATGCAGCCTCCCATAGATTTATCTTGCTTCAATCACACTTTAATCAAAATGAATTCCTGAAAAGTCTAGATAAGAGTCCCCCAAGAGCAAAGGAGTAAGAAGATTTTCTCCAAAAACTGTATTTAAGCCTGATAATTTATCAGTCCGGATGACTCCCACTTTTGTCCTCAAGTTTTAGCAGAGGAAGCTTGGTGGGCATTTTATCTCGGGAGGGGGCATAGTGACGGAAGAGAAGTAATGAGATTAGAAATTTCTTTTTCTAAAGAAAATGGTTATTTTGCACATCTGGAGAGTGGTCCAGTCGTTTGTTTGGTTCCCAGATGCTTCTGCAGCCCACACTTCTGTAAAGATTCTCTGCCTGGCATGTCTTCATTGCCTTCAAAGGGATTTCTTTTTGAGCAAGGTAATAAAGTTCATTTCCACAGCCTTCCCTGATTGATGCCTCCAGACTGGACCGCCAGTCCTGATGGGCAGATGAGTACTGAATTCCCCATTTAGCACTCTCAGGCTTTAAACATTCAAAATGACATTACATAAAACACATGCCTTTCATCACGTTTATTTTCCCATCAGCTCGTGGCTTGAGAGTTTAGGTTAACCTTTCAGTTGTAACCAGGGTTTAAAATGAACAATGAAAGCTTCGTAACAGCTCTTTCTTGAAATTTGTTCCTTATTAAATTTTAAAAAATTTCCTTTATTTATTGGCAGGGGGTGGGAGGCACTGAGGTGTGAAGCTTGGTCATGAGGCTTAGTTGCAAAAGAGGACTGTAAGCATAGGTAGTTGCAGATTAAAAATACGTTAGCAATTAGTGTTTTCCACCTAATGGTTTAAAACTGAAAAAAAAAAAAATCTCCAGCTGCTAAAGGTATTACAAAATAAGGACAGGCTGAACAATCCTGCATTAAAAAAAAAAAAAATCTCATTCTGGGAAAAGCTTTGCCCTTCTCATTCTTAGCCATAATTAAGACGAGGCAATAACTATTTAAATTTGTGTGCACAATGATACAAATTTCTCCATGAAAAATTTACAAAAGCTGCTAAATAAACACGTGGAGAATGTATTATTTACTAATCGTAACCTCAGCTATCAAACACACAATTTAGATCTACCTATTCTATAAATCAAACATTCCCCAGAAGGAACACTGACAGCTATGTTTAGAGCTTGAAATGGGCCTGTTTATTTTAGGATGAGATAAAGATCGACATTAAAAGGTTATTAACCAACATTTATTGCCCTTTCTATGGACTTTACCTAAGAATGGTTTGATACTTAAAACTTGATGAGGTAATTTGAATGGTGCTAGCTTTTTTTGATAGTTATTAATGCTTTGTCACAACTGTTTCATTTCTTTAAATATATGATTTCAAATGTTTTATCATATTTTTTAATCTAACTGTATGTCTTAGGTACAAAATGTTTATTTTATGAGAGTGTAACTTCATGAAAATCAAGGATAAATGTGGTTTTATTTATAAAAATTTGCTTTTCCCCCAACAGCTTTGAGTTCTACTTCTGCATATTTTATTCACTCCCAACTAGGGTGGGGAATGAGGAAAGAAAAACTGGCCTTCTAGGTTCTTCAAGATGAAAGCTGCCACTTGTGTGAGGGTTTTTTCCCCACTCAAGCTAGGAGAGACTTTACCAGCAAAGGCCCAGGACACCACTGACAGCATAGAATACCCTTCTGTGGTTCTTCCATGAGACTACAGCTGGAAGCAGGCCCAAGGGCACACTAACCCTGTCCACTCAGTGTGTCCTGGTCAGACACCTGGCTTTTTCAAGCCTCCAGAGTAAACTCCCAGGAGATCCACAGTGAAACAACAGGCTGGGAGGAAGACCACAGCCTACATGCAAATGGTCTTCTCAGATCATGTATGTACACAAATCTGAAAGCTTAGGGAAAGAACAAAATAAAAGGCAAGAATGCAGGCAGTTTTCATCAAGCTAAAGCTTCTAGATGTACTCCAAGTCAGCCTGAGCTATCGAAGTGATTGGACCACTGAAACAATTTATATATATATATAATTATTTATTAAATTTTTTTAACATATTTATTGGAGTATAATTGCTTTACAATGGTGTGTTAGTTTCTGCTTTATAACAAATTGAATCAGCTATACATATACATATATCCCCATATCTCCTCCCTCTTGCCTCTCCCTCCTACCCTCCCTATCCCACTCTAGGTGGTCACAAAGCACTGAGCTGATCTCCCTGTGCTATGCGGCTGCTTCCCATTAGCTATCTATTTTACATTTGGTAGTATATATAACTCCATGCCACACTCTCACTTCTTCCCAGCTTACCCTTCCCCATCCCCGTGTCCTCAACTCCATTCTCTACGTCTGCATCTTTATTCCTGTCCTGCCCCTAGGTTCTTCATAACCTTCTTTTTTTTTTTTTAGATTCCATATATATGTGTTAGCATATGGTATTTGTTTTTCTCTTTCTGACTTACTTCACTCTGTATGACAGACTCTAGGTCCATCCAACTCACTACAAATAACTCAATTTTGTTTCTTTTTACGGCTGAATAATATTCCATTGTATATATGTGTCATATCTTCTTTATCCGTTCATCTGTTGATGGACACTTAGGTTGCTTCCATGTCCTGGCTATTGTCAATAGAGCTGCAATGAACATTGTGGTACATGACTCTTTTTGAATTATGGTTTTCTCAGGGTATATGCCCACTAGTGGGATTGCTGGGTCGTATGGTAGTTCTATTTTTAGATTTTAAGGAACCTCCATACTGTTCTCCATAGTGGCTGTATACATTCCCACCAATAGTGTAAGCAGGTTTCCTTTTGTCCACACCCTTTACAGCATTTATTGTTTGTAGACTTTTTGATGACGGCCATTCTGACTGGTGTGAGGGGATACCTCACTGTAGTTTTGATTTGCATTTCTCTAATGATTAATGATGCTGAGCATTCTTTCATATGTTTGTTGGCAATCTATATATCTTCTTTGGAGAAATGTTTATTTAGGTCTTCTGTGCATTTTTGGATTGGGTTGTTTGTTCTTTGATACTGAGCTGCTTAAGCTGCTTGTAAATTTTGGAGATTAATCCTTTGTCAGTTGCTTCACTTGAAAATATTTTCTCCCATTCTGAGGGTTGTCTTTTCATCTTTATTATGGTTTCCTTTGCTGTGCAAAAACTTTTAAGTTTCATTAGGTCCCATTTGTTTATTTTTGTTTTTATTTCCATTTCTCTAGGATGTGGGTCAAAAAGGAACTTGCTGTGGTTTATGTCATAGAGTGTTCTGCCTCTGTTTTCCTCTAAGAGTTTTATAGTGTCTGGACTTCTCTTTAGGTCTTTAATCCATTTTGAGTTTATTTTTGTGTATGCTGTTAGGGAGTGTTCTAATTTCATTCTTTTACATGTAGTTGTCCAGTTTTTCCAGCACCACTTATTGAAGAGGCCATCTTTTCTCCATTGTATATTCTTGCCTCCTTTATCAAAAATAAGGTGACCATATGTGCGTGGGTTCATCTCTGGGCTTTCTATCCTGTTCCATTGATCTATATTTCAGTTTTTGTGCCAGTATCATATTGTCTTGATTACTGTAGCTTTGTAGTATAGTCTGAAGTCAGAGAGTCTGATTCCTCCAGTTCCATTTTTCTTTCTCAAGATTGCTTTGGCTATTCGGGGTCTTTTGTGTTTCCATACAAACCGTAAAAATTTTTTTTCTAGTTCAGTGAAAAATGTCATTGGTAGTTTGATAGGGATTGCATTGAATCTGTAGATTGCTTTGGGTAGTATAGTCATTTTCACAGTGTTGATTCTTCCAATCCAAGAATATGGTATACCTCTCCATCTGTTTGTATCCTCTTTAATTTCTTTCATTTAGTGTCTTATAGTTTTCTGCATACAGGTCTTTTGTCTCCTTAGGTACATTTATTCCTAGGTATTTTATTCTTTTTGTTGCAATGGTAAATGGGACTGTTTCCTTAATTTCTTTTTCAGATTTTTCATCATTAGTGTATAGGAATGCAAGAGATTTCTGTGCACTGCTACTTTACCAAATTCATTGATTAGCTCTAGTAGTTTTCTGGTGGCATCTTTAGGATTCTCTATGTATTGTATCATGTCATCTGCAAACAATGACAGCTTTACTTCTTCTTTTCTGATTTGGATTCCTTTTATTTCTTTTTCTTCTCTGATTGCTGTGGCTAAAACTTCCAAAACTATGTTGAATAATAGTGGTGAGAGTGGGCAACCTTGTCTTGCTCCTGATCTTAGTGGAAATGGTTTCAGTTTTTCACCATTGCAAACGATGTTGGCTGTGGGTTTGTCATATATGGCCTTTATTATGTTGAGGTAAGTTCCTTCTAAGCCTACTTTCTGCAGGGTTTTTATCATAAATGGGTGTTGAATTTTTTCAAAAGCTTTTTCTGTATCTATTGAGATTATCATATGGTTTTTATCCTTCAGTTTGTTAATATGGTGTATCACATTGATTGATTTGTGTATATTGAAGAATCCTTGCATTCCTGGGATAAACCCCACTTGATCATGGTGTATGATCTTTTTAATGTGCTGTTGGATTCTGTTTGGTAGTATTTTTTTGAGGATTTTTACATCTATGTGCATCAGTGATATTGGCCTGTAGTTTTCTTTCTTTGTGACATTTTTGTCTGGTTTTGGTATCAGGGTGATGGTGGCCTTGTAGAATGAGTTTGGGAGTGTTCCTCCCTCTGCTATATTTTGGAAGAGTTTGAGAAGGATAGGTGTTAGCTCTTTTCTAAATGTTTGATAGAATTTGCCTGTGAAGCCATCTGTTCCTGGGCATTTGTTTGTTGGAAGATTTTTTTTTTTTCCTTTTTTTTGTGGGCCTCTCACTGTTGCAGCTTCTCCTGTTGCGGAATACAGGCTCCGGACATGCAGGCTCAGTGGCCATGGCTCATGGGCCCAGCCGCTCGGTGGCATGTGGGATTCTCCCGGACCGGGGCACGAACAACCTGTGTCCCCTGCATTGGCAGGCAGACTCTCAACCACTGTGCCACCAGGGAAGCCCCTGTTGGAATATTTTTTGTTGTTGTTGTTGGAATATTTTTAATCACAGTCTCAATTTCAGCGCTTGTGATTTGTCTGTTTATATTTTCTATTTCTTCCTGGTTCAGTCTTGGAAGGTTGTGATTTTCTAAGAATTTGTCCGTTTCTTCCAGGTTGTCTACTTTATTGGCATATAGTTGCTTGTAGTAATCTCTCATGATGCTTTGTATTTCTGCAGTGTCAGTTGTTACTTCTCCTTTTTCATTTCTAATTCTATTGATTTGAGTCTTCTCCCTTTTCTTCTTGTTGAGTCTGGCTAATGGTTTATCAGTTTTGTTTAATCTCTCAAAGAACCAGCTTTTCGTTTTATTGATCTTTGCTATTGTTTCCTTCATTTCTTTTTCATTTATTTCTGATCTGATCTTTATGATTTCTTTCCTTCTGCTAACTTTGGGGTTTTTTGGTTCTTCTTTCTCTAATTGCTTCAAGTGTAAGGTTAGGTTGTGTATTTGAGATTTTTCTTGTTTCTTGAGGTAGGATGGTATTGCTATAAACTTCCCTCTGAGAACTGCGTTTGTTGTATCCCATAGGTTTTGGGTCGTCCTGTTTTCATTGTTATTTGTTTCTAGGTATTTTTTGATTTCCTCTTTGATTTCTTCAGTGATCTCTTGGTTATTTAGTAGCATATTGTTTAGCATCCATGTGTTTGTATTTTTTACAGTTTTTTTCCTGTAATTGATATCTAGTCTCATAACATTGTTGTTGGAAAAGATATTTGATACAATTTCAATTTTCTTAAATCTACCAAGGCTTGATTTGTGACCCAAGATATGATCTGTCCTGGAGAATATTCCATGAGCTCTTGAGAAGAGAGTGTATTCTGTTGTTTTTGGATGGAATGTCCTATAAATATCAATTAAGTCCATATTGTTCAATGTATTATTTAAAACTTGTGTTTCCTTATTTATTTTCATTTTGGATGATCTGTCCATTGGTGAAAGTGGGGTTTTAAGGTCCCCTACTATGACTGTGTTACTGCCGATTTCCCCTTTTATGGCTGTTAGCATTTGCCTTATGTATTGAGGTGCTCCTATGTTGGGTGCATAAATATTTACAATTGTTATACTTCTTCTTGAATCGATCCCTTGATCATTATGTAGTGTCCTTCTTTGTCTCTTGTAATAGTCTTTATTTTAAAGTCTATTTTGTCTGATATGAGCATTGCTACTCCAGCTTTCTTTTCATTTCCATTTGCATGGAATATCTTTGTGCATCCCCTCACTATCAGTCTGTATGTGTCCCTAGGTCTTAAGTGGGTCTCTTGTAGACAGCATACATATGGGTCTTGTTTTTGTATCCATTCAGCCAGTCTATGTCTTTCGGTTGGAACATTTAATCCATTTACATTTAAGCTAATTATCAATATGTATGTTCCTATTATCATTTTCTTAATTGTTTGGGGTTTTTTATTGTAGGTCTTTCCTCCTCTTTGTTTGCTCGAGAAGTTCCTTTAGCATTTGTTGTAAATTGGTTTGGTGGTATTGAATTCTCTTAGCTTTTGCTTGTCTGTAAAGGTTTTAATTTCTTCATCAAATCTGAACGAGATCCTTGCTGGGTAGAGTAATCTTGGTTGCAGGTTTTCCCCTTTCATCACTTTAAATATGTCCTGCCACTCCCTTCTGGCTTGCAGAGTTCCTGCTGAAAGATCAGCTCTTAAACTTATGGGGCTTCCCTTGTATGTTATTTGTTGTTTTTCCCTTGCTGCTTTTAATATCTTTTCTTTGTAGTTAATTTTTGATAGCTTGGTTAATATGTGCCTTCGCTTGTTTCTCCTTGGATTTATCCTGTATGGGACTCTGTGCTTCCTGCACTTAATTGACTATTTCCTTTCCCATATTAGGTAAGTTTTCAACTATAATCTCTTAAAATATTTTCTCAGTCCCTTTCTTTTTCTCTTCTTCTTCTGAAACCCCTGTAATTTGAATGTTGTTGCGTTTAATGTTGTCCCAGAGGTCTCTAAGACTGTCCTCAATTCTTTTTATTCTTTTTTCTTTGTTCTGCTCTGCAGTAGTTATTTCCACTATTTTATCTTCCAAGTCACTTATCCGTTCTTTTGCCTCATTTATTCTGCTATTGATTCTGTCTAGAGAATTTTTAATTTCATTTATTGTGTTGTTCATCATTGTTCATTTGCTGTTTAGTTCTTCTAGGTCCTTGTTCAATGTTTCTTGTATTTTCTCCATTCAATTTCCAAGATTTTGGATCATCTTTACTATCATTACTCTGAATTCTTGTTCAGGTAGAATGCCTATTTCCTCTTCATTTGTTTGGTCTGGTGGGTTTTTACCTTGCTCCTTCATCTGCTGTGTGTTTCTCTGTCTTTTCATTTTGCTTAACTTACTGTGTTTGGGGTCTCCTTTTTGCAGGCTGCATGTTCACAGTTCCCATTGTTTTTAGTGTCTGCCCCAAGTGGGTAAGCTTGGTTCAGTGGGTTGTGTAGGCTTCCTGGTGGAGGCAACTAATGTCTGTGTTCTGGTGGATGAGACTGGATCTTGTCTTTCTGGTGGGCAGGACCGCGTCTGGTGGTGTGTTTTGGGGTGTCTGTGACCTTATTATGATTTTAGGCAGCCTCTCTGATAATGGGTGGGTTTGTGTTTCTGTCTTGCTACTTGTTTGGCAAAGGGTGTCCAGCACTGTAGCTTGCTAGTCGTTGAGTGGAGCTGGGTCTTAGCGTTGAGATGGAGATCTCTGGGAGAGCTCTCGCCATTTGATATTATGTGGAGCCAGGAGGTCTCTGGTGGACCAATGTCCTGAACTCGGCTCTCCCACCTTAGAGGCAGAGGCCTGACATGTGGCTGGAGCACCTAGACCCTGTCAGCCACAAGGCTCAGAAGAAAAGGGAGAAAAAAAGAAAGAAAAAAAAATAATAAAATAATGTTATTAAAGTTTTAAAAATAATTATGAAAAATAAAAAAATGAAAAAGTACTAAAGAAAGAAGAGAGCACCCAAACCAAAAAACAAATCCACCAATGATAACAAATGCTAAAAACTATACTAAAAAAACCCCGAAAAAAACAAACAAAACGGACAGACAGAACCATGGGACAAATGGTAAAAGCAAAGCTATACAGACAAAATCAGACAAAGAAGCATACACATACACACTCACAAAAAGAGAAAAAGGAAAAAATACATATATCATTGCTCCCAAAGTCCACCCCCTCAATTTTGGGATGATTCGTTGTCTATTCAGGTATTCCAGAGATGTAGTGTACATCAAGTTGACTGTGGAGGTTTAATCCGCTGCTCCTGAGGTTGCTGGGAGAGATTTCCCTTTCTCTTCTTTGTTTGCACTGCTCCTGGGGTTCAGCTTTGGGTTTGGCTCCGCCTCTTCGTGTAGGTCGCCTGAGGGCGTCTGTTGCCCACCCAGACAGGAGGGGGTTAAAGCAGCGGCTGATTCGGGGGCTCTGGCTCACTCAGGCTGGGGGGAGGGAGGGGTACGGAATGCGGAATGCAGGGCGAGCCTGTGGCGGCAGAGGCCGGCATGAGGTTGCAACAGCCTGAGGCGCGCCGTATGTTCTCCCGGGGAAGTTGGATCACGGGACCCTGTCAGTGGCGGGCTGCACAGGCTCCCGGGAGGGGAGGTGTGGATAGCGACCTGTGTTTGCTCACAGGCTTCTTGGTGGCTGTAGCAGCAGCCTTGGCATCTCATGCCCGTCTCTGGTGTCCGCGCTGATAGCCGCGGCTCGTGCCCGTCTGTGCAGCTCCTTTAAGCAGCGTTCTTAATCCCCTCTCCTCGCGCACCAGGAAACAAAGAGGCAAGAAAACGTCTCTTGCCTCTTTGGCAGCTCCGGACTTTTTCCTGGACTCCTTCCCGGCTAGTAGCTGTGGCGCACTAGCCCCCTTCAGGCTGTGTTCACGCCGCCAACCCCAGTCCTCTCCCTGGGATCTGACCTCCGAAGCGCGAGCCTCAGCTCCCAGCCCCGCCTGCCCCGGCGGGTGAGCAGACAAGCCTCTCGGGCTGGTGAGTGCCGGTTGGCACTGATCCTCTGTGCGGGAATCTCTCCGCTTTGCCCTCCGGACCCCTGTTCTTAGCTCTCCTCCGTGGCTCCGAAGCTTCCCCCCCCGCCCCCTCCCCCGCCCCTGTCTCCCCCAGTGAAGGGCCTTCCTAGTGAGTGGAAACCTTTCCTCCTTCACAGCTCCCTCCCAGAGGTGCAGGTCCCGTCCCTATTCTTTTGTCTCTGTATTTCCTTTTGCCCTACCCAGGTACGTGGGGGAGTTTCTTGACTTTTGGGAGGTCTGAGGTCTTCTGCCAGCGTTCAGTAGGTGTTCTGTAGGAGTTGTTCCACATGTAGATGTATTTCTGATGTATTTATGGGGAGGAAGGTGATCTCCACTTCTTACTCCTCTGCCATCTTGAAGGTCTCGGCAATTTATATTTTCGTAGGAGTTTCTTTTGAAGATCCAAAATTCCAAATCATTGCTGAAGGCAGTCTAGGGAGCCTAATGATTCTGTCAACAAACTGTAAAACACTGTAAGCAGTCAGTGGAAGCATGTAAAACAGAGTGCTTTTTGAATTATATCTGGATCTTCAAAAACAGGGTTTTCTTGGGGAGTGGGGTCAGGGAATATTCTTCCATTTTGTTTCAGTGGGCAAGGAGAAAAGAAATGTCCAGGATACCTAAAGATGGAAGGAAAGGGAGAGGGAACGGTTAAGGACATGGAACTGCAGCTGCCTTGAGGAAAGGGAAACATTAATAAATTATTATAATAAGTCCATATTATAAATAAATAATTGTAATAATTACAATATAATAATAATATAATAAAATAACATAAGAAAATAAATTATATATATATACATCTTTGTATGACTTTCTCCTGTATACACCTATATCCAGAAATGGTTTGAGATGGGTTATCTTTATCCAGGCCAGTCTTGGAGTAGGGTAGGATGTGGATGACCAACAGGGATCACAGTCTGATGCTGTTCTTTTCTGCCTGTAGGCCAATAATTGGGCTGAATGATGAGTCCAGGTCTGAGGTGGGGGTGAGGGTCAGGGGTGGGGAGATGAAGGAGATGGTACCACCTGCTCTTACTAAAGGTGCTCAATTACTAGCCCCACAGAGTTGGTGTGTGTGTTGGGCAACATAAGATAGGGTGGCTGGTGGTAACCAGCTTCCTCCTTCTCTTCCTCCACACATTCTTCTGGGACTTTAAGCTGCCAGTTTTGACAGTGGCTCACCTTTTCTTGTTCTTCCTCCCTGTAGAATATCTCTACCTTCTGTTTATTTTTGTTTTCTCTGGTTAAAATTTTGACTCCATCGAATGAGATTGGTCTTAGTGTTCATTCACATGAGATGGTACCTGTATTTGCCTATGTGTACATGTGTGGATGGACACACTCGTATATGTTTGCGTTTGTGTTGGGGAAAGACACACCTAGTGATTTGCTCTGTATTCGACATCCTTTACAGAGAATGCTAATTGTTTCCTAGCTTAAATTTATCAAGGAAATAAAATAAACTAAAAAATATTTATCAAGAAAACAAACAGATGTTTTCTCTTTTATAACTTGTCATCAATCTTCTCTCATTAGGAGCTGGAATAAAGTCATGAGAATTTGTTCTTGTCTTGCATTACTGATAAGGAGAGTCATAACAAAAATGCTAGCATTAATTTATATAGTGTATAAATTATACTATATTTGTATACAGTATTGCATTCCATAGAGGTCTTTGAGAATCTCATACCTTAATCCAAAGGAATAACTTATAGTAGGAATGTTAGGCTAAGTGAAGAGGCTTTCAGCGTCCTTCAGATCACACATAGTAGTTATCACCTGCTGGCTCCAAGAAACTGGTGTGATTTTTTTTGAGAGAATGGTAGTCATGTTGAATTTGAGCTGTCTGCGAGACATTCAGATGAATATGTGGATGGATAATTAGAAGTATAGTTTCGAAACTTGAGGGCCAGAGGTGTGAAATTTGGGAGTCATTGGTCTGTGAGTGGTAGCTGAAGTTGTGGACATATGTAAGATTACTGGAGGAGAAATGAGGAAAGAAGCTATCTAGGACAGGCTAGGACAGAAGTGTGAGCTGCACCAATGTGTGGGCTATACTCTTAGTGACCTTCAGTCTTCTTAGGCTGATAGCACATATACAAGAACTTACTGCATAGCACTGCAAGTGTAAGGGATGAAGTTTAGTGGAAAGTTAAGGCAGTCTGTTTAAATGTTGCTGAAAATAAATTGATTAGATTGCCTCTTTCATGCAAAGATGGAAGTTAATGGAATTCAACCTACGAAAGATTTACTAACTGTAAAGGACTGTGTTCCATGCCAATGGAGAAAAATCACAGATGAATTAGAACAGTTCTTACTCCCAAGAAGTGAGGGAGACAGATGTGGAAACATCTAACTGTAATATAAGGATGAATGAAATAAGAGCTATAATAGTTGAATGAAATGGGAACTTAACAGAAAGAACAACTAATTTCAAAGCGGGTTCGAGGGATGTTTCACAAAAGAAGAAGGATGACTAAGCTACAAAAGGCAAAGAAGTGAGGGGAGAGACTCTCAGTGTGACTGCCCCTGTCATGCCCAGGCAGGAGGCACCACAGGGTTGAACGGGGCTGAACCTGCTGGTGGAACACTGAATATTCTGGAGTTATCTGGTCACTCTCCATGTGCAACGTCTCTACCCTCCACATCCCAGACCCTACACAAGAGCCTCCAAAACACAAAGCCCTCTTCCTAACCAGCAGTTAGGAAGTTAACAGTGCCTTCCCATTGATACTCTCAAGCAGTTAAAAATGGGTACTTCACAGTTTCTCACACATCGGAGAGAAAACCCCAGAACAAACAGTGCACTTCACATAATATTCCTATTGAAATATAGTGGGAATCACTTTAATAGCACTGAGAAAAATTCAGCAAGATATAGTTTGTTTAAAAGATAAAAAAGGGGCTTCCCTGGTGGTGCAGTGGTTGAGAGTCCACCTGCCGATGCAGGGGTCACGGGTTCGTGCCCCGGTCTGGGAAGATCCCACATGCCGCGGAGCGGCTGGGCCCGTGAGTCATGGCCGCTGAGCCTGCGCGTCCGGAGCCTGTGCTCCGCAACGGGAAAGGCCACAACAGTGAGAGGCCCGCGTACTGCAAAAAAAAAAAAAAAAGATAAAAAAGTATTGCTTTAGTGTTACCAGTCCTCCCGAGTCTGGCCCCAACAAGGGTCCTTTTGCCTGGTGTCACTCAAGCCAATAGAATGAGGCAGTGCTCGGTTCAGAAGCAAAGGAAAGCTTTATTCTTTGATTAAAGAATTGAGAGGTGGGCGCTCGCACACTAGAGCAGACGTTCTCTCCATGGGCGGGGCTGCTTTACAGAGTCTCGTCAGCTGGGGGGTGGGGCACAGAGGAAGCGGAGTTCTCGCGGGGCTGCCGCAGCTGTGCTGCTCACGGGGCAGATCCCGTGCCGTTAGCGTCTCTGCGCACGGCACGTCTGCACCGTCTTGAAGCGTGGTGTCTGCCACACGGCCCGCCCAACTGAGGTGGGGATGCAGCCATTTTGCTCCAGAAGCTCTGGTCTGAAGTGCTGAGTGTAAGACCTCTACACACGGTACCCTACAGGCAAGTGAGGTTAGTTCCATCTTATTTTTCCCAGGGACCCCAGTGGGCTCTGTCGGTGATATTAGTATCTGAAAAAGAGCAAACAATAATGGACCAAAGCCGGCCAGTTTGAGGGGAGTTTATTCTGGTGGAGACCAGTGCCTGGAGGCATAACCACTGGGTTTTTGAAGGAGAAATAACAAAAATGAAAGAGAAAGGTACTACTTTTCTTACACTTCAGTCTTTCCCTGGTACACACGGTGCTGTCAGTTCATTTGTGAGGTCTTCATGTGTGAAGAACTTTGCCGGGTGGATGCTGAAGTTTAGCCTCTGCTTCATCTCTTTGTTATGTGAGATTTATTTTAAGTGATTCTGTCAGTCTTATATATGGTTCTTGCCTCTTTGTATTGCGTTTAGTTAGTACTTGGGCTAAGTTGGAAGTCCACCTCAGCAAGGTCTTGATTTCTTTTCATGCTCTCTCCACAAAAGTGAAAAGCTAGTTCGTTTGCTGACGTAACAAAAGAAGCGCTCAGGGTATGATATAAATATAAGTAGGATATCCTTTCTTCTCTGAAGCCTCTTGGGCTATCTTAGACATAATACCTCCTGTCATTTTACTACTTCTTAGTCCGTTCGGGCTGCTATAAGAAAATGCCATAGACTGGGTGGCTTATAAAAAACAAATTTATTTCTTTTAGTTCTGGAGTCTGGAAATCCGAGATCATAGTGCCAGCATGGCTGGGTGAGGGCCCAGGTCACAAACATTTTGTATCTTCACATAGGGGAAAGGGTGAGCAAGCTCTCTGGGGCCTCTTTTTCTTTTTTTTTTTTTTTTGCGGTACGCGGGCCTCTCACTGTTGTGGCCTCTCCCGTTGCGGAGCACAGGGTCCGGACGCGCAGGCTGAGCAGCCATGGCTCACGGGCCCAGCCACTCCGCGGCTTGTGGGATCCTCCCAGTCCGGGGCACGAACCCGTGTCGCCTGCATTGGCAGGCGGACTCTCGACCACTGCGCCACCAGGGAAGCCCGCTGGGGCCTCTTCTAAAGGACACTAATCCCAGTCATGAGGGCTCCCTCCCAACCCCTGCCCCCAACATAATCACCTCCCCAAGGCCCCACCTCGTAATACCGTCACCTTAGGTATTAGGTTTTCAACATATGAATTTTGCCGGGGTACACAAACATTCAGACCACAGCATGTACCTTGTAATTACAACTACTGTATATCACGATGGATAATAAGAATTCAAATATTGACATCGTTGTCTCCTCCATTGAACTGTGAGTGACAGGAGGGCAGGAACTGTCTTGTTAAGTAGTGTCAGCACCGCACACGGTGCAAGCCACATGGTATAAGCTCCATAAACACTTTTCAAACTGAATATATGAGTATTATAGAAATTATTGCATCCTAAAGATCCTATTTGGATTCTCCGAAGCCATTCTTTTCTATATGGGTCAAATTGCTGAAGAAAATTTGTGAATACGAATTATGTTCCTGAACACATTCTACTCCTAGATAAGACAATGCCAAAGATGGCTTGGAAGAACTATAATATAGTGGGGAAAATCAGTGGTCTAGATTAACTGGGTCTTAGCTCTGGCTTTGCACTATAAACCTTGTAATGGTGGGCCTTCTGCAAGTGTTGTTGCCATTTTTAAAATCATACCATGGCACCCAATCAGTATTGCAACCTGCTTGGGGGTATGCTCAATGAAGACAAAGTAGGATTATTTTATCCTGTGATCTGCGCTTTTGTGAATTTATTTATTAATGCAGTCTCAGAATCTCCCTCTCTCCTAATTTTTTAGAGTCGGCATGATGTATTACTGCATTTTAAGAAGCTTCTGGTTAATTAGAATTTTTAGATTATTCAAATGGGACAGCTGGTAATATTCTGCAATTTTGAAATGTATTTTTGGGACCTGAAAAGGTCTTTACAGTAACTCTTAAGTTTGTTTTAGCTTAACATTTGACTAGTTGTGATACATTTGAATACTGATTCTGTATTTTAACATATTAGTTATCTTGCTCATTTCCAGGTCATCTGTAGATCTGATAAATGTACTTGCTAAGTGTTCATATAAATCATTAGCTTAAACTATTAACTAGAACAGATTTAAGGACAGAGGCCTGTAGTACTCTGTCAGAGACTTTCTTCCATGTTGATAACAAGTGATTAATTAACACTCTGAATATACTTAATTATAACTAGCTGTAAAGCTATTCTGCTGAACTATCATTCAATCATATGCTTATAAAGATTCTACTTCCTGCCTGACCCTAAAATTTCAGAGGACTCACTAGGTTGGGATGATTTTAATTTCTACTACCTGAAAGTCCAAAACAAATCTAAATGTGGACTCCCCCCTGCTGCTCACACGGCAGCAACCAAGATTCCCAAGGGGGCCCTGGAGCCCCTCCCTGCCCCCAGTAGAGATTTTACAAGTTTGAAGCTGTTTGGTCAGAGATGGATCTTAAAATTGGTATATGTAAGCCCTTGAAAAGCTCAGCTATCTAGTTCTGTCCAGTGATTTTCTTTTTCCTAGTAGGAAAGATCCTTTTATTGGGGTGGACACTGAGCACACACTAGTCCATGCTAAAATAACTTAGAAGAAATATCTGGAAGGGCTGACTTCTCCCCCTTAAGCACTCTCGGAGCAAGGTCTGAGCACAGAACAGGTCCCGGTGGAACTCAAGATGAGGCAAAGTCTTTAAGCCAGGAGAAGGGCTCCTGTCACCCAGCCACTTCAGGGCCCCATCCTGAGACCTCTGCAGACTCGCTCCAGTTTTCCAGAGGAGAACTGTGGGGCATGAGCAGGGGGAACTGGAGCCAGGGAGGTGAATAAAAATCTTGTTTTTTTTAAAAAGCGTCTACCAACATCACACTACTGGGTCTGACGTCCTCTTTAACCATTGCTTGGTACATTTTACAGCATAAATAAAAACTCAAGGAAAATAAATACGTCGGCTCCTATGAGGTTGGGAGTGAGCAGATTGGCTTTAGGGAAAATTAGAAAGTAGACTGTAATTACTCTCCCAGTTTGGGACAACTTTCCCTTTTTCTGTGACAGATATTTTTGCTCCTGGAGGTTGGTTGGTCTTCCTGGTTTCTCCCAGCTTCCCTTGCTCTGTCTCTCACCAGCCTGGACACACCCTCTTCTCTGAGATTCCTTTTTCCTGTTCAGATTGTCACTCTATGGTGACCATTGCATGCTGCTAGGTAATGGAATGGAGATATCTGCTTGCATGAGTGCAACTCTCTCTCTCTCTCTCCCCCCCCCACACACACACGTCAGTGATGAGCCAGGAAACCTCTGGTCTCCCAGCTACACACAATTTCGGAGAGCTACTTTTCTGACTAGTGTCTATACCACCCTGCTTGGCCCAATTTACTGTTGTGGATGAAGAAAGAGCAGGGCCAGTGTCATGGGCAGGTGACACATGGCCCCATATTCAGAAGGGCCCTGCATTGTTTTAAGGCTGTGCTGTTGCCATCTTTAAATTCTTAATTGTTTTTGAACACGTAACTCTGCATTTTTATTTTTCATTGGACACCACAGATTATGTAACTAGTCCTGATAAAGGGTTAAGTGTCCTGCTGCATGATGTACCTGTTTCCTATAGCTGGGGAATCTGTTTTCCATGCCCGCAGCTGCTCAAAGAATCTACTTCACATTTATTTTCTAGCTGCATATTTTCCAATAAACCATCTTTTAAAATGATTAATGGGTGTTTTCGAAGAAAACGATTTCACCCAGGCATTCATCTAATGGAACTATTTGTTTTACTATGCTGAGGTCGCAGTGGTCTCCAATCTTGACTTTATTTAATTTTTATGTCTGTATGTTCTCTAAATTAAAAAAAAACCCAATCAGAACAAGTCTGTATACCAGACCAGAGGAGATGTAACATATATCTGAGATTCAACAAAGGTTTAATTGGTACATACTATGTGCTGGACCCTGTTCTGGAGGCTGGAGATGGAGCAGGGAATGACAGCGTCCCTGATGTTGTACAGACTATATTCTAGTGAGTGGAGACAGACAATAAGCTGTTAAATGAATACATAATAAACTAGTAAACACATAAGCAAGTGTGATAATTTCAGGTACAGATAAGTGCTAAGCAGAAGGTTAAATTGGGTCATATGTTAGAGAGTGACTAAAGGTGGCTTTAGCTTTGTGGTCTGAACAAGTCTCTCTGAGGAGGTGACTTCTGAATTGAGACCTAAATGATTTACAATGTAAGTTTCAAGTTTTGGTAAAGCTTTAAAATGTTAGCTGTAACTCATACATTGTTCACTGTTTCAGTGAACTGTGAAATCCATTTAATAGTTGTTCAAAGGGGAATGGTATTTGTTCTCAGTGAAAACAAACATGTCTCCAGAAGGCATCAATCCTGAACTCTGTGGATGGAGCCTTAGAATGGTTCTACTCCAGGGAATTTACGTGTTCAGTGGTAAGTTCTGCTTTAGTTCACTTGTCGTCAAGGCTGTTGGCCTTGTTTACGTGCCCCATATGTGGGGAGCACTTTATTAGGAGTTGTTTGTAGTTTTAGAGGAAGTAGAAGTTACAGAACCCACCCTTCCAATTTACTGGAGAAGGCAGGGCAGAACCAAGGAAAGGTAGATAAAAGCACAAAGCACAGAAATCCAGGCATCACCAATGACAGCTGTACATGCCCAAGGGCCACAAGGGATGCTAGAGTCATTGGGACCGGATAGGATCACTCACCATGTACACTGATTTCTCCTACACTGTTTCAAGCTAACCTTTTCCCCAGCTTCTCCATTTCAGAACTCCAGATTTTTCCCTTCTTTAGGTTGGGTAGGTGTAGTAACAAAATTTTAGGTCTTCCTATAGCTCCATGTTATTAAACTTTTCTGTGGAAAATAATAAAGTTTGGGGATTAGAGATAAAAAAAGGAGGCGGAGGCATCTTTCTTTACCTGATGGCCATGTTACCATAATGGTTTTCATCTTGTTTGACCAGTTTTGACAGTGAGACATCTTTGGTGAGACTTATGAAGCATTTGCAAATTGTTGCAAAACTCCAGTCCTCCAAGCTGCTGGATTTTTTTTCCTGTTTAATTTTGTGGCTTTGTGACAGAATTATAAGGAAGTAGAAGTTAGTTTTTGCTTTTGAAAAAAGTAATAGTTTTATTCACACGTGCACACATTTGAAAGAAGTAGTGTGGAGGGTCTGACCGAGATACTCTAAACCAAATTGTTAAGAATGTTAATGGAATTAAATGGGAGGCTGCACCTGTTTTATAAGAGGTGCTGGAAAATGGATTGTCTGTCACCAGTACTGGATATTCAAGGATGGAGACAGGAGGACAAAAGAATTGTGGTGTGTAAAATGAACAGGAGATTTTCATTCTGAAGAAATAAGATAGAGCAGATCAGGAGTGTTATTTGTCTTGTCTCAGATGGGGGATGTCACCAGGTAAAGCCAGAAATGTCTGGCCAGAGATGATCTTTAAGGTGTACGACATCATCATTTTCTTGCTCTGGTCTCAAAAGAATGGTCAGTGTTGAGAACAGTCACCTCTGAGAGTAATCTGGATTTCAGGTTTCTTCTTTCCATCAGTCTATGGTGATATGAAAAAAACTAGAGGTGGCTTTTCATCAGTAATAAAAAAAGAAAGATCTCTTACATTTATTTCTTTAAGGACAGGTTTATACTTCTGCTTTTCTGCTTATTAGGACAAAGATGATGAACGGCGGTTTCCAGATGTATTTTTGAAAAAGATGAAAAAGAAAGAGCTGTGTTTGATTGACCCTCCTATTCCTGGGAGCAGGTGATTGAATGGGAAGTAGAGGCAGATGTGGATCATAGAATGAGCCATGTGAGCAGTTGCTTTGACCATCCCTGTGTTGCATGTATTGTGCTTGTATGTGTGTTTAATCTAGGATGTTAACTATGCTTAACCTAGGATTTAATCTAGTGGAATTTCAAAATTAAGCCTTCAACAGTATATGTGAATAAATCATCCTTCAAATGAGTTTTCTAATTTACAAATTTTAAGTTTGCTTTCTTTGGCATTATAGCTGGACTGTTCTACCCCAAATGCAGATCTAAGCTTGTTACCTCCCTGATTATGGTCCTGATGTGGCTGGTCCCCAAGCTCCTAAGCAACAGGATATGAGCCCTTTGTGCATTGCCTTCTCTCCATCTCCACAGCCTCATTTCCTGCCCTCTCCCCACTTCACACTTGACCTCTTATACTCTAGTGATCCTTTCACACTCTATGCTGCTCTACATTTCACAACAATCCTTCTCTCTGGAATACGCTTCCTGTTTTCCTCTACTTGGCTGACTCCTACTGGATAAGCCATCATTCTCTCCAGAAAGTCTTCGCTTAAAATATGGGCCCCTTCTCTAGGTTCTTTGGCTTCTGGCTTACTACTGAATATATTAAAATTTTTGTTTCAGATGTAATTTGACCTTTTAGCCTATAAACATCTTATGGGAGGAGACTATGCCTTACTCATTTTTGCATACATTGAATGCAATGCCAAACACATAATATGTGCTTAGTGTTTGCCAACCACTTCTGAATATTAGGCACTCAACTAGTATTTCAGTTATTCCTAGTTAGTAGTAAGATTGAACTGAAAAAATGCAAGAAAGTTTCATAATGGTAAGTGGTTAATAGCAGTTATGTCAGGAAGTGAGTAACAGATTATTTTTTCCTCTCAGTGGTAAGGTCGCAGTATTTTTATTTTTATTTTTTTAATTTTATTATTATTATTATTTTTTGCGGTACGCGGGCCTCTCACCGTTGTGACCTCTCCCGTTGCGGAGCACAGGCTCTGGACTCACAGGCTCAGCGGCCATGGCTCACGGGCCTAGCCGCTCCGTGGTATGTGGGATCTTCCCAGACCGGGGCATGAACCCGCATCCCCTGCATCGGCAGGCGGACTCTCAACCACTGCGCCACCAGGGAAGCCCAGGTCGCAGTATTTTTAATGAGTTTAGGTAAATCCACCGCCCATGTAAAGTGTATATATATAGACACACACACACACACACACACACACACACACACACACACACACACACACACACACACACACACACACACACACACACACAGCATGTGCAGTAGGGATCACAGGTAATACTTAGAAGTAAGGGCTATGAGAATTGGGAAAGGTCCTTAGATGTCTTCCAGGCTAATCATCTGTGATGCAAGAGTCCTTTTATAATATTTCTGACAAAGAGTCATGTAATTTCCACCTAAACACCTCTTGGTAGTGGCCCCTTTTTATCTCACTAGGCAGCTCATTTCATTTTGGGGCCATTTAAATTTTAATAAAGCTCTATACTAACCCAAGTCTCCTTTCTTATAACTCCTATCTACTGGTCCTAATTCTTCCTGTTGAAGAAAAGGAAGATACGGTAAATCTAGTCTTTCTTCTTCCTTTGTAGACATTATTGGTGAATCATCAGGTGTCCCACAGAACCTCTCTCCAGGTTAAGTTTCCTTAAGTCTGGCAATTGCTCGTCATATTTTGGGGATTCTGTTCCCCTCACCATGCCAGTCACTTTACTCTGCTGTGCTTCAGGTTTTCCAGATCTAAGCATGTTAGTCCAGGTTCCCTTATCAGTACAAATTTGAGCAGTACTCTGGCAAACATTAGACTGAACTGACACCTGAGATTACATTAACTTTTTTGGTAACCATGACACTTTGCTGACACTAATGGAATTTTCAATCAATGAAATCTTTTAGGATTGTCTTCATACTGTTGCTAAGCCTTTTTGTGATCTGGTCTTCTGAATGATGCTTATGTCTTCTGAATGATGCTACCCAAGAAACTTTCAAATCCACAAACAGTGACCAACTATTGATAATATGTGTAGACCAAAACCAGGATGAGACAATGCCCATGCCTGAAGGTCTAAAAAGTACTTTCTAATAGTTTTTATTTTATTTATTTATTTTCCTTTACGCATGGAGACAGAGACTGTAAAGTCATCAAACCATTTGAAGACTAAGATTTCCAGAATTTATCTATTCAAATTAGTATTGCTCTTTAAATCAGTGACCTTGCAAGATTATGTACTTAGTCAAATGATGTCTCATTATTTGAGTTATTAGGACAAAATGTTTTTCAATTACCTACTCTGAGCTAAGCGCTCAACTACTTTTTTAAACTTCTACCTTTGAATAGTTTTTAAAGCCAGTGAATGAACCACACAGGAAAATATTCTATTTTCAGTGGAGGTTTTTTTTTTTTTAAATCCCAAAGTTCTAGTTCAGCCGACTTGGCTCCCTATGACCTTTAGTAATCTCCAAAAATCAAATGTACTCAAAAATGACAATTTAACAGATTAACAAACATCCCCATGCAGGCCCCTGGAGCAACTGACTGCTGGGATGGCCAAAAAAAGCTGCACCAAGGCCTTGCCGGCACCTTCTCTATTTAAAAACAGGACTCCTAGAAAATCTGTCTGGAGGTCCTAGCTCCTGCCAAAAAAGATTTTTTTCCTCCTCTAGTCTCAGACCAATTACCAAATCACTCTACAGAGAACCCAAATGAAATATTACTCTACTTAGTTGGTCAGAAAAGTAATTAAACCAACCTGCCATGGTGAGCAGGCCTCCAGCCATTGTTACAGTTACAGCAACTGCTGTGGATTCCAACTCAGATGAAAGAAGGTGTTAGACAGGTCTGTGCATTTTACAACCACAGTCCTTAGCAGTGGTAGCGAAGGACTCTGTCTTAGATTCAGAAAGGCAGCTCACAGCCCTTGTGGGTATGGTGTGAGCTAACATTACAAAGCAAAATTTTTAAAAAAACACACATTAAGTATGGCTGGTGATGGTTGTTCAGAGAACTGAGAGAAACGGATTTAAGTTTAATCCTAACTGAATCTAGGATTTGTTTGCTCTTAAGAGTTGGAGTGATCCCAAACTCATTCAATGAGGCCACCATCACCCTGATACCCAAACCAGACAAAGATACTACAAAAAAAGAAAATTACAGACCAATATCACAGATGAATATAGATGCAAAAATTCTCAACAAAATACTAGCAAACTGAATCCAACAGCACATGAAAAGGATCATACACCATGATCAAGTGGGATTTATCCCAGGGGTGCAAGGATTCTTCAATATATGCAAATCAATCAATGTGATACACCATATTAACAAATTGAAGAAAAAAAACCATATGATCATCTCAGTAGATGCAGAAAATGCCTTTGATAGAATTCAGCAACCATTTATGATAAACACTCTCCAGAAAGTAGGCATAGAGGAACCTACCTCACATAATAAAGGCCATATATGACAAACACACAGCAAACATCATTCTCAATGGTGAAAAACTGAAAGCATTTCCTCTAAGATCAGGAACAAGACAAGGATGTCCACTCTCACCACTATTATTCAACATAGTTTTGGAAGTCCTAGCCACAGCAATCAGAGAATAAAAAGAAATAAAAGGAATACAAACTGGAAAAGAAGAAGTAAAACTGTCACTGTTTGCAGATGACATGATGCTATACATAGAGAATCCTAAAGACGCCATCAGAAAACTACTAGAGCTAATCAATGAATTTGGTAAAGTAGCAGGATACAAAATTAATGCACAGAAATCTCTTGCATTCCTATACACTAACAACAAAGATC
The DNA here is from genome assembly GCF_964374135.1 of Grampus griseus. NCBI lineage: Eukaryota > Metazoa > Chordata > Mammalia > Artiodactyla > Delphinidae > Grampus > Grampus griseus. The sequence goes on from NC_139012.1 coordinate 62,782,480, forward strand.
AGAAAGAGAAATTAAGGAAACAATCCCGTTTACCATTGCAACAAAAAGAATAAAATACCTAGGAATAAACCTACCTAAGGAGGTAAAAGACCTGTACTCAGAAAACTATAAGACACTGATGAAAGAGATCAAAGATGACACAAACAGATGGAGAGATATACCATGTTCATGGATTGGAAGAATCAGTATTATGAAAATGACTATACTACCCAAAGCAATCTACAGATTCAATACAATCCCTATCAAATTACCAATGGCATTTTTTACAGAACTGGAACAAAAAATCTTAAAATTTGTATGGAGACACAAAAGACCCCAAATAGCCAAAGCAATCTTGAGGGAGAAAAATGAGCTGGAAGAATCAGACTCCCTGCCTTCAGACTATACTACAAAGCTACAGTAATCAAGACAATATGGTACTGGCACAAAAACAGAAATATAGATCAATGGAACAGGATAGAAAGCCCAGAGATAAACCCATGCACCTATGGTCAACTAATCTGTGACAAAGGAGGCAAGGATATACAGTGAAGAAAAGACAGTCTCTTCAATAAGTGGAGCCAGTGGGAAGACTGGACAGCTACATGTAAAAGAATGAAATTACAACGCTCCATAACAGCATACACAAATATAAACTCAAAATGGATTAAAGACCTAAATGTAAGACCCGACACTATAAAACTCTTAGAAGAAAACATAGGAAGAACACTCTTTGACATTAATCACAGCAAGATCTTTTTTGACCCACCTCCTAGAGTAATGGAAATAAAAACAAAAATAAATAAATGAGACCTAATGAAACTTAAAAGCTTTTGCACAGCAAAGGAAACTATAAACAAGAAGAAAAGAGACCCCTCAGAATGGGAGAAAATATTTGCAAACGAATCAACAGACAAAGGATTAATCTCCAAAATATATAAACAGCTCATGCAGCTCAAAATCACAGAAACAAATAACCCAATCAACAAATGGGCAGAAGACCTAAATAGACATTTCTCCAAAGAAGACATACAGATGGCCAAGAGGCACGTGAAAATCTGCTCAACATCACTAATTATTAGAGAAATGAAAATCAAAACTACAATGAGGTATCTACTCACACAGGTTAGAATGGGCGTCATCAGAAAATCTACAAACAACAAATGCTGGAGAGGGTGTGGAGAAAGGGGACCCCCCTTGCACTGTTGGTGGGAATGTAAATTGATACAGCCACCATAGAGAACAGTATGGAGGTTCCTTAAAAAACTAAAAATAGAATTACCGTATGATCCAGCAATCCCACTACTGGGCATATACCCAGAGAAAGCCATAATTCAAAAAGACACATGCACCCCAATGTTCATTTCAGCACTATTTACAATAGCCAGGTCATGGAAGCTGCCTAAATGCCCATCGACAGATGAATGGATAAAGAAGTTGTGGTACATATATACAATGGAATATTAATCAGCCATTAAAAGGAACGAAATTGGGTCATTTGTAGAGATGTAGATGGACCCAGAGACTGTCTTACAGAGTAAAGTAAGTCAGAAAGAGAAAAACAAATATCGTATATTAACACATATGTGGAATCTAGGAAAATGGTACAGATGAACCGGTTGCAAGGCAGAAAGAGAGATACAGATGTAGAGAACAAACGTATGGACACCGAGGGGGGAAAGTGTGTGTGGGGGTGGTGGGATGAAATGGGAGATTGGGATTGACATTTATACACTAATATGTATAAAATAGATAACTAATAAGAACCTGTTGTATAAAAAAAAAAGAGTTGCCACAAGCACAACTTTTAACTAAAGGTAGCTTTTGCTCTTATCAGCCAACACTTCTGGGCTTTGTCAACATCATCAAGTTCAGGAATTATACGACTTTTCTTAATACTAAAAATCACTAGGTGTCCTGTAACCCACAGTCAATATTTAGGACAATCTGAATTTCTGTAATTTCTTTTATTTACCAGATGTTACTGAAATTCTGCAAAACTACAGAGTATCTTCAGTGTTTGAAAAGTGAAGCAACACACATTTTGTTTCAAATGGCAAACTGAACAAATTAGTTATAACTTGTCCTACAGCACTGCATAAAATTTGGTTAAAAAGTATGTTCAGTCCTTCTCAGATTATTAGGAAATAAACAAAAATGATAAAAAAGGAAGAAGAAATGTCAAGATGCCTAGCTGAAACAAGGACCATATTTCAGTTAGTTAATAATAATAATTGTATTCTAATGCGTTATGTTACAGCATAATGAGACCATGGATTTTTTTTTAGCTGGGAAAATTGGCCATAGACCAGCAGTACTTAAGAAGTTAGTCTGAGTAACATAATTTTAAAAACTAGTGAAGTAAGGATTTTAATGCTTTCAAAAAGATTAATAGCGTGTATGCACATAGCACTGTGAAATTTATGAAGCATTTTCACATTTCAATAAAGGATTTTGTGGAGGAGGTGGCAGAGCTCAGATGTTTAAGTGGCAGGACCTGGATTTGCTGTTCTGTGTGCTACCCGTTATTGATTCATTAAAACTCACTCAGTCAATCCAAGTCTTCCTGATTGAATAGATTTGTGAAAGCCTGGGTATTGTGTTCATATGTGGCATGTAGACTCTTGATCCTAATGGTGACACAAGTATTTGTAATGTAGATGACATATTAAAATTTTTTTCCAGGTGTATTTCCATCTGTTGTAGATCTTGATATTTGGGGGGTTTCCTACTTATTGAGATGATGGGCTCAATCGACCAATGAAAGAGGCTTTTCTAAATATCTGAAACCTATCAAGAATAGGGTCCGGTGGGCTCAGATCGTTCAGTTTCTTCCTGACGTGTTCAAAAGATTCCTGTTCTGCCTCTGTAGGCTGATCCAAGGGTCTTGCTGCCCTCGGGTGGGAGGAAGATATGATGTAGAGAGCAATACACAAAGCTTGCCCTTCCAGTCTGGGATGATTATGGGAATAAGGAAGTCAGATGTCAGCGTCCTTGTTTCTCTTCTTCCAGGGCCCAACGTGGGATAGGGAAGGGGATGGGGCTTTAGAAAGTGTCATTCATACTGGAATGAGGGAGCCAAAGAAACCCTTTGCTCCTTTGGACTAGTGTGGTGAAGACTGAAGCCCTGCAGGAAAAATGCAGCTGTGGGCTTGGTACCATGGCCAGTGTGGCATATGAGCAAATGGTGTTGGGAACCTAAGTCAGCAATTCTGGATCCCCTGGGCCTGTGCATGGTACATAGAGGACTTTTAAGTTACTTTATGCCTATGGAGGGGAGGTTGAGATGCTGAGGGTCCTGGTGAACTAACAGAGGTCCTGATAAAGGACAGAATTCATTTTTGGTGAGATCTTAAAGATGAGGATAAATAGCTTAAATCATGGGTTCCAGCAGTGAGCCCTAGCATGTGACCTCAAATGGCCAGGCAGACTCATTTGCACCTCTGTGGTCACCAGTTCAGGGAGAAGCTCAGTCCAGCCACTCTGCAGAATCCAGATGACCCCATATGGCTCTGAGGACCCGCTTTCCCTCTCTGTCACATAATCATATATGATCATTGCTGTCTCCTCCAACAAGCCATCATCTTGGATTGGAGAATGAGGAGGGAGAGGAGACTTTACCCAAATAAATCAAGCAATTAATTAAAGGGACTGCAGTAATTGTTGCATTGAATCAAGTTTGCTGGATTGGAAAGACCTTTAATTTTTTCCCAGGCTTGCTCTAGAGGATAGGGGCTTATGAGTGTGATCATATGGGTTACGGAATGAAAGTAGAAATTCCTGTATTTTATCAAAGCTAAGATGCCATTGATTAATAGAAGAACCATTATTTTATGAATTACTAAGAAAAAATAGAGCTACTATGTCAGTCAGTGTTCAACTAGAGAAGCAGAACTAGCAGGAGATATGTATTAAGAGATTTATTACGAGGAATTGGCTTATGAGATTGTGGGTATTAGGGAAGGTTAGGAAGAGCAGGATGCAAAACTTGGGCATGAACTGAAGTTGCTGTCCACAGGCAAAATTCCTTCTTCATCAGGGAAGTCTCAACTTTGTTCTTAAGGTCTTTCAACAGATTGAATCAGTCCCACCCAGATTATCTAAGATAATCTCCTTTACTTAAAGTTAACTGATTTTGTAAATAAGTTCAGTAGTATCATGTTTTTTAGATTCCTCATATAAGTGATATATGATACTTCACTTTCTCTGTCTTACTTCACTCAGTATGACAATCTCTAGGTGCATCCAAGTTGCTACAAGTGGCATTATTTCATTCTTTTTAAGAGCTGAGGGGCTTCCCTGGTGGCGCAGTGGTTGAGAGTCCACCTGTCGATGCAGGGGACACGGGTTCATGCCCCGGTCTGGGAAGATCCCACATGCCGCAGAGCAGCTGGGCCCGTGAGCCATGGCCGCTGAGCCTGCGCGTCCGGACCCTGTGCTCCGCAACGGGAGGGGCCCGCGTACCGCAAAAAAAAAAAAAGAGCTGAGTAATATTCCGTTATATATAGGTACCACATCTTCTTTATCCATTTCTCTATTGATGGACATTTAGTTTGCTTCCATGTCTTGGCTATTGTAAACAGTGCTGCAACAAACATTGGGGTGCATGTGTCCTTTTGGACCATGTTGTTCTCTGGATATATGCCCGGGAGTGGGATTGCAGGGTCATATGGTAGCTCTATTTTTAGTTTTTTAAAGAACATCCATTCTGTTCTCCATAGTGGCTGTACCAATTTACATGCCCACCAACAGTGTAGGAGAGCTCCCTTCTCTCCACACCCTCTCCAGCATTTATTGTTTGTAGACTTTTTTTTTTTTTTTTTTTTTTTTGCGGTACACGGGCCTCTCACTGTTGTGGCCTCTCCCGTTGCGGAGCACAGGCTCCGGACGCGCAGGCTCAGCGGCCATGGCTCACGGGCCCTGCCGCTCCACGGCATGTGGGATCTTGCCGGACCGGGGCACGAGCCCGTGTCCCCTGCATCGGCAGGCGGACTCTCAACCACTGAGCCACCAGGGAAGCCCGTTTGTAGACTTTTTGATGATGGCCATTCTGACAGGTGTGAGGTGATACCTCATTGTAGTTTTGATTTGCATTTCTTTAATAATTAGCGATATTGAACATCTTTTCACGTGCCTCTTGGCCACCTGTATGTCTTCTTTGGAGAAATGTCTACTTAGATCTTCTGCCCATTTTTTTGATTGGGTTGTTTGTTTTGATGATATTAAGCTACGTGTGCTCTTTGTAAATTTGGCGACTAATCCCTTGTTGGTCACATCATTTGCAAATATTTTCTCCCATTCTGAGGGTTGTCTTTTCATCTTTTTTATGGGTTTCTTTGCTGTGCAAAAGCTTTTGAGTTTAATTATGTCCCATTTTTTTTTTTTTTTAATTTCCATTACTCTGGGAGATGGATTGAAAAAGATATTGCCGTGATTTATGCCAGAGAGTGTTCTGCCTATGTTTTCCTCTAAGAGTTTTATAGTGTCTGGTCTCACATTTAGGTCTTTAATCCATTTTGAGCTTATTTTTGTGTATGGTGTTAAAGAATGTTCTAATTTCATTTTTACAAAACAGAGGGAGACTCAGAGACTTAGAGAAGGAATTTATGGTTACCAGGGGGAAAGGTAGGGGGAAGGGATTGTTAGAGAGTATGTGATTGACATGTACGCACTGCTATATTTAAAATGGATAACCAACAAGGACCTACTGTGTAGCACAGGGAATTCTCCTCAATATTCTGTAACAACCTAAATGGGAAAAGAATTTGAAAAAGAATAGATACATGTATAGGTATAACTGAATCATTTTGCTATGCACCTGAAACTAACACAACATTGTTAATAAACTCTACTCCAATATAAAATAAAAAGTTAAAAAAAGATAGAAATGAACTTATTTTTTTAAAAAGTTTACAAAGAAACTCAACTGATTATGTATGTTAATCACATCTATAAAACACCTTATAGTAATACCTAGATTAATGTTTGAGTGAATAGCTGAGGACTGTAGCCTAGTCAAGTTGATACATAAAACTGACCATCACAGCTACCAATTAAACTATGGTAGGTTATGGTATGGCATATCTCAATTTTAGAGATGTTAAAATACAAAAAAAATTACATTTTAAACTCTATGAAATATGGTACATTTTCTGGGTGTGGTGAGTAAATTTAGAACTCTGCTACATAATTTCATTTAGTAACTCTGGAGATTAGTAGTGATTTTGTAACACTATAATAGCTTGTAATTCTAGAGATTAGTAGTGATTTTTGACTACTCATTTGCAAACAGGAAATCTGAGATACAAAGAAGGGGAAGTCATTTCCTGAGGGTCCCTTCAGGCAGGGCTAGATTTAGGAAGCAGTTTTCCCCCTCACTGTTCTTTGAGTCTAGATCTCACCATTTTATAAGAATCACATTCAAAACAAATTGGTGAAATGTGAATTTTGATTCCCAAACTGGTGTCCCTGATCACCTGACTGTTCCAAAAGGTATAAAAACAATTTTAAGGAGCCAAATGGAAAGTGTACACTTAATCTGAGGCCAAGTGTCATGGGCTAAATAAGATGTTAAGTTGCTTTGCTTTTGGCCAGAGTTCTATCTAGTCCCTTGGGGCACTTTGTTGTCATATACTGATCAGAAGCTCTGATTACCAGTCAAATGGCGTAATGTAGATCACTTACCTTTCTGCACTCAAATTCATTGTCCACCTTTCCTTGCTCTGCTCTGTATCATAGGGAATTATATTTCCCAGGTTTACTTGCAAATTTACTTATGAGTAGGTTCAGCTAATGGAATACATCAGAGAAAGTCTAGAGGGTGGAAGAGGGGGAGAAACCAGGGATCTTTCCCTTCTGCTCTGCCTTGGGCTGTGCCTCCTTCGTTGAATGTGTTTTCTCAGTGGCTCTAACGTCCACTGGACAGTCCCTCCCTTTATGGTCCTATCCCACTAGGCAGCCTCCACTGTGGTTCTGGTACCTGCTGGATGGCTGCAGCTTTGGACTCTAACAGCAACACCCCCTCTTATTGTTTCTTCAGACATAAGAATGGCCGTGGCTTTCTGCTCTTGCTGGGTTCTGGGTTGTCTCACCATTTCCTGGGTGCTCCTTCAGCTCTCCTATCATCTGTGCAGTAAATTCCTCATGTTAAATCTTCTCTGTTTGGAATACCTTGAGTGGTTTCTGTTTTCCTCACTGGACCCTAAATGATACATAGAATTTTTTTTATTATTAATTACAATGGGAAAAATAAATCAATTATTCCTTGAGAGATACAAATTTGGGTAGATCCATCATTCTAAGGATGGCTTCCAAGAGGAAAACTACAAGAAAGAAGAAAAGGTCCTTGGTAGTGGAAGGGTTGGGAAACCCCGTGCAGTGGGGGCGTATGAGGTAGTGCTGAAGGAGGCTTGGGAGCCACCATTTCCATATGAGGAAAAGAAGCCCCAGAGAAATAGGGGGTCTTGTCCATGGTCACTCAGTGACTTGGTGAATGAATAACCAGAACCAGCACTCAGTTGCTTCTACATTTTGCATAGTAGAATTGTAAGGGCATTTGCAATCAGAGTGAGCCAGTTAGAACCCCAGATCTACTGCTCATTTGCTCTGTGACTTTGGGCAAGTCACTTACTATCTCTGATTCTCAGTTTTCTCATCTCTAAAATGGAGATAAACTTCACAGGGTTTGTGAAACTGAAAGCGGTTACTGTAAACATACTTGGCAGAGTGCTTGGGCAGAGTAGTTACTAAATATGATATCTTTCCTTCCTCCCAAGCATGATTTTTCTTTAACACTATCCAGGAATAATAAAAATTTCCAAGAAAGTGTTTTTTAAAAAAACTTTCTTAAATTTTCTCTTTTTCTTTTACTGACTTGCAACAAAATTAAGTAAAGGAGCCAACAAAATGCTTCAATAATGTAATTCAATGCTTTAAAAAAATACTTGCATTGTGTTCTAAACATCCTTCTCCATGCTATCTTTAGTTGCTGTTTGACCCTTAAGACATCAGAGTGACAATTACATCTATATGAAGTTATAGTTGCTGTGGACCTGCTGTATGACACTTGGCAATCAGTAATCACTTAGGCCTGCTTTCCTTTGTTTTCTGATTGATTACAGACCAGAAATAGATCTTGTTACTCCAAATATGATTCTTTCAGAGATCTGCTTCTATGTGCCCATAAGCTGGACGTTCCCACCCTTTGGCCCAATTGAAAAGCTGAGCTGCATGAAAAGATGTCAGCTCCATAGTCACAAGTGCTCCAGTCCCAATCTTGTCATCTACTGCTGCAGTGGTGTAAAGAAGGAGTTATACTCCTCAACCTTCTTCTCTCTCTCTCTTTTTTTTTTTTTTGTGTGGTACGCGGGCCTCTCACTGTTGTGGACTTTCCCGTTGCGGAGCACAGGCTCCGGTCGCGCAGGCTCAGCGGCCATGGCTCACGGGCCCAGCCGCTCCGCGGCATGTGGGATCCTCCCGGACCGGGGAAGGAACCCGTGTTCCCTGCATCGGCAGGCAGACTCTCAACCACTGCGCCACCAGGGAAGCCCAACCTTCTTCTCTTTTGAGATCCTACTGGGTTAGAGAACATCTGAAAGAGCAAGGTTGCTTTTGCTTTCAGAAGGCCAGTGCCTGGAGCACAGGGAGCCATCTCCTCTTACACCGCCCCTGCTTGCCTTACCAATCCCATGTTTTGGAGAATGTGTTGCACTGATCTTTTATTTATTGCCTTTGAATATTGTTGTCACTCATATATTGCACCTTGATATTCTTGGTTGCATATGGGAGCTTCTTCATTTTGAAGTGAGATTGGATTTAGGAGGTTATGGTTTTTCCCAGTTTCCTTATGTGTGACTGTGATGCAAAGCAGGCAGTGAGCTGGCTTAAAGCTTTAGAATGGAGCAGAGCTATGGAAACAGATCTTCCCCTGGTTAATGCTTTAGATTTGCTGTTATTGAAAAAATGGATGAAATAGGCTGAGGAGGGTAGGTTATGGAGTCCATGCTTGCCTAACCAAGGCCACTAGAAAAGCTGGTGGATATGGTTATGTTTAGAGGGTTAATCAGAGGGTTTAAATTCTATGCAGACTGCATTTCAACTCTCCATTTTAAAATGCTCTTTATTTTTTGCTTGCAGAGTACCAGAAGCAGGGGCCTCAGGAAAAGCAGTCCTGTGCATGACCTGGGGGTGATGGGACACCTCTATTTATGGCAAATGGCTTTGACTTCTGTGGGATTGGGTCATATTGTTACAGCTGCAAGACTAAAAAGGATTTGAATGATTATATTTTGACTAGTATTCTTCCTACACTTTAAAGAAACAGGGAAACTTTTGTTTCTCTCTTTCTCTCACTCAATCTTTCTTTACTTTTCCCTCATTCCATTTCTCTTCCCCTTCCTCCAAATCCCCTTTTTGGAGACTGTGTTGCAGTAGTCTTTTCTTAATTGTCATGGAATATCGTGTGCCACTCAGAGTGTGCACCTTGGTATTCTCAGCTATTAGATATGGAGAACTTCACTTTGAAGTGAGTTTGGGTTTAGAAGATGATTGCTTTCCTTGTGGTTTCCTTTCAGGCAACTCCATTGTATGTGATAATGATGCAAAGCAGGCAGAGGATTGACTTAAGGCTTTAGGGTGGGCCGGAACTATGGAAACATATTCTTCTTTAGTTGTTACTATTAGTGGGCATGACTTCATTGCCAGCCCAATGACACAACTGATTGTTGTCAACAAAGAGAAAGTAAACAAAAGAGAATGACGAGGTAGCATATAATTAAGAACAGAAAGAGAAACTGTCAGTGTCTGTAATCATTAGATGCCAAGAACATGTCTAAGCATCCTGACTTTCCATCATAGTTATTATTTTTGTTTGAAAAAACTGGTCTTTGCAGTTCAGTGTACTTTATACTCAGTAGTAGTAAAGAGACTTATATTTACCCATGTTTGCAATTTACCAGACACTGTACTGAGCACTTTATTTCCTTTAAGCCTTGCAATAACACTTTGAGATAAGAATTTATACTAGTACATGGATCAAGTGCTTATCACACATGCACACACACACATACATGCAGGCACACATATGTGCCCAAGCCCCTGTTGGAATTTTTCAATTCAGATAACTGGGATGGTAGTGAAATGGCCCCAATTTTAAGCCTATTAAGCTACTAAGGAATTTGGTCATCTCTCAATACAACCATCTCTCCCATTCATTACAACTATAAACACTGGACAAAATACAAGCCAAAAAAACCCCCACAAAAACATGCTATTTGAGGATTCTGAAAACTGAATCAAAGCAGACAGATTGTTGAGTAAGGGCAACACATGGATAAATCACCACATGGTGGTGAGATTCCCTTTTCCCCCTCTTCTTTCTTACAGCTTTACCCCAAGGGTGGGTACCATTATGGAACAGTGAGGGAGTGATGGCAGTATAGGCAGATAAAATTGTAATGGAAAACCAGTCCTTCTGGCTATAGAAACTAGGAAACGGAGCCCTTGGGGGCTGGAGACTGAGAAGAAAATACTAGAGTGGAGAGAATTGGAAAACAGATCCCTAATTCTGTATATGAATCTGCACGTCTCAGAGTCATTCTTGAAGTACAAATGGGAGTGACAGACTCAACCAGTATAGCAGGGGCTTTGACGACTAAACTGAAATTTGCACCAGTGCCCATAGATGGGAAGATAGAACCTGCGATGTGAGCCTAAACAGTTGATTGCTACTGAAACAAAAACATCAACATTGTCCAGACAATGATAACAGGACTTAGTGTCTACAAAATATAACATTCGAAATGCCCAGATACATTTCAAAAGTTACATAAATATTTAAAAAACCAAGAAAATGTATCCACATCTTTGCCCCAACAGAAAAGATAATCGGCAAAAGCCAAAGTCAATGTGACTAGATGTTGGAGTCATCAGACAGGCTTTAAAGCAGCTCTTATAACTGTGTGCCATGAGGTAAGGAAAACATGCTTGAAAAGCATGGAAAAAAAGGAGCTCTTAACAGGGAAATAGAAAGAGAACCAAATGGATATTTTAGAACTAAAAAATAATATAATGGAAAACGTAGAACTGAAAAAATACAATATCTGAAAACTGGATGGGCTCAATAGCAAAATGGAAATGATAGAGAAAAGAGTCAGTGAGCTTGAGGATAGATCAATAGAAGTTATCCAATCTGAAGAACAGAGAAAAAAATTGAAGGAAAAAAAAAGAACATAACTTTAGGGCTCTGTGGGACAATATGAGTATGTGTGACTGTAGTCCCAGAAGTCAAGGATAAAGAGACTGAGATAAAAAAAAGAAATTGAAGAAATAATGGCCAAAATACTCCCCAAATTTGGTGAAAAATGTAATTTATAGATTCAGGAAGCTCAATGAACCTTAAATAGGATAAAAATTAAAAAACAGTATGTTAGAACTCATCAAACTCAAACTTCTAAAAACCAATGATAAATTAAAAAATCTAGAAAGAAGCTAGAGAAAAATAGCACATTATGTACAGGAGAATACAAATTCAAATGACTCTAGATTTCTAATCAGAAACTAAGGGAGGCCAGAAGGTATTAGAACAGCATAATGTGCTCAAAGAAAACAGCTGTTAACCCGGAATTCAACATCCAATGAAAATGTCTTTTAGGAATGAAAGCAAAATAAAGACATTCTCAGATGAAGAAAATTTAAGAGAATTTATCCCCAGCAGATGAACATTTCAAGAAATGCTAAGATAAATTCTTCACACTGAGGAAAATGATACTAGAGGGAAGCTTGACTCTTTAAGAATGAGAGAACAGCAACAGGAATGGTAAATGTTTTTCTTCCCTGTACTTATGTATGACCACTGAAAAGAAAATTTATAACATTTTGAAGGGATATATATATATCATGTATAACATTTTGAAGGGATATATATATATCATGTATAACATTTTGAAGGGATATATATACATATGAAGGTACAATACATATGACAACTCTATTGTAAAAATCAGTTAAGGCATATGTGGTTGCAAGACTTCTACATTTTACGTTAGTGGTGGCATATTAATTCTATGTAGAATGAGAAGATCAGGTATGTATATTGTAATCACTAGGCAAATCACTAAGAACAAAAAAAATACAACAAAATAACTCCAAAATGGACAAATAAAACGAGAGATATAGCCAAAAAGCCAACGACAGGTTAAAATGGAATACTAAAAAATATTCAAATAATCCAAAAGAAGGCAAGAGAAAAGGAGCAGATGTAAGAAAATTACCACAGCAATAACAACAACAGAGACAAACAGAATACAAATTAAAAAATGGTGCATCTAAATTCAACCACAGCAATAATTTCATTAAACATTAATGGTCTTAATACTCCATTAAAAGACAGAGATTGACAGAGTGAATAAAAAAGCAAGACTCTGCTATATGCTGCCTCTAAGAAATACATTTTAAATATAAGGACACAAAAAGGTTGAAAGTAAATACATGGAAAAAGACACATTATACAAACAGTAAACATTACAAGATTGGAGTGGTATTTAAAAATTTTTTTAAATTAATTTTATTGGAGTATAGTTGCTTTACAATGTTGTGTTTCTACTGTACAGCAAAATGAATCAGCTATGCATATACATATATCCCCTCTTTTTTGGATTTCCTTCCCATTTAGGTCACCACAGCGCATTAAGTAGAGTTCCCTGTGCTATAAAGTGTGTTCTTATTAGTTATCTATTATATACAAAGTATCAATAGTGTATTGTGCCAATCCCAATCCCCCAATTCCTCCCACCCCTCCTTCCCCCTTGGTATCCATACATTTGTTCTCTATGTCTGTGTCTCTATTTCTGCTTTGCCAGTAAGATCATCTATACAGTTTTTCTAATTCCACATATATGCATTAATATTGATATAGCCACTGTGGAGAACAGTATGGAGGGTTCCTTAAGAAACTAAAAATAGAACTACCATATGACCCAGCAGTCCCACTACTGGGCACATACCCAGAGAGAACCATAATTCCAAAAGACACATGCACCCCAATGTTCATTGCAGCACTGTTTACAATAGCCAGGTCATGGAAGCAACCTAAATGCCCATCAACAGACGAATGGATAAAGAAGATGTGGTACATATATACAATGGAATGCTACTCAGCCATAAAAAGGAATGAAATTGGGTCATTTGTAGAGTCGTGGGTGTACCTAGAGACTGTCATATAGAGTGAAGTACGTTAGAAAAAAAACCAAATATCTTATTAACGCATATATGTGGAATCTAGAAAAATGGTACAGATGAACCAGTTTGCAAGGCAGAAATAGAGATACAGATATACAGAACAAACGTATGGACACCAAGGGGGGAAAGTGTGGGGGTGGGTGGTGGGATGAATCTGGAGATTGGGATTGATATATATACACTAATATGTACGAGATAGATAACTAATAAGAACCTGCTGTATTAAAAAAATAAATAAAATAAAATTACAAACCCCCCCCAACAATTTATGATTACCAAAGGGGAAATATGGTGGTGGTGGTGGGGATAAATCAGGAGCTTGGGATGAACATACACACACTAGTATATGTAAGTTAGACAACCAAGAAGGACCTACTGTATAGCACAGGGAACTCTACTCAATATTCTGTGATAACCTATATGAAAAAATAATATCAAAAAGAATGAATATATGTATATGTATAACTGAATCACTTTGATGTACACCTGAAACTAATACAACATTGTAAATCAACTATACTCCAATAAATTTTTTTTTAAATGTTTAAATTTTTTTAAATAATAAAAAAAAGAAGATGTGGTACATATATACAATGGAATGTTACTCAGCCACAAAAAAGGAACAGAACTGGATCATTTGTAGAGAGGTGGACGGACCTAAGAGTGTCATACAGAGTGGCTATTTTAATACTTCAAGGCAAAGAGTATTTCTAGAGATAAAATGGGAGGAATATCAGAATGATAAAAGGGTCATTTCATCAGGAAGACTTTTCAATTTTATGTGTATGCACTTAATAAGAGAGCCTAAAAATACATGCAGTAAAGATTGACCAAACTGTAGGGAGAAATAGAAGTTCCACAATTGTGATAGAAGATTTTAATATTCTCTCTCAGCATTTGATAAACAAGTACACAAAAAATCAGTAAGGATACAGTTACATTTAATAACACTATCAACCTTCCTGATTTAATTGACATTTATAAAACACAACATTCAACCACAGCAGTATACACATTCCTTTCAAGTGCATATAACATTCACCAAGATGAAGTGATAATGACCAAAAACTGGGTTATGGGCCATAAAACAGAGCATACTTCTAAATATTTCAAAGACAAATGACAAGACAAATTAGAGAGTATTTTCACTGAATGATGGTGTAAGTACACAAAGTTTGTGAGGCAGAGCTAAAACTAGTCTAAAGCTGGTACATCAGAGTGAAAACTATGGTTTTAAGTGCTTATGTTAGAAAAGAAGAAAGATTTAATATCAGTGACCCAAGGTCCCACCTTAAGAAACTAAAAAAAGACAAGCAAAGCCAACCTAAAGTAGAAAGAAGTGAATAATAAAGAACAGAAATAAATAAATAAATATCAGACAGGTAATAGAGAAAATCAACACAGACGAAAGATGTTTTTTTGAAACCACGAACAAAACTGACAGATCTCTAGTAGGATGGTCAAGGAAAAAGGAGAGTCAAAACAATTCACCAATATCAGAAATAAAAGGGTTTTAACCACAGGCTATATAATAGGGTAATAAGAGAACACTATGAATAACTTTATACCATCAAATATGACAACTTAAAGTGGACAGATATTTTGAAAAATGCAACTTACTAAAATTGATGTAAGAAAAAATAAAAAATTCTGAATAGTGCTGTATCTATTAAAGAAATCAATTTTGTTACAAAAAAATTTTCTCCAAAAGAAGTTGTAGAGGTCTTGAACATCTTTTGTAAGATTTAGTCATAGACATTTTATGACATGATATTACTGTGAATGGGATTATTATTTATTTGTTTGCTTAAAATAAAAAAATTATTTCTCCAGCTTTAACAAGATGATATAATTGACATTTAACATTGTGTAAGTTTAATGTGTACAATGTAATGACTCTTCTCTCTCTCTGTCATGATTACCACAACAAGGTTAGTTAACACATCTGTCACATTACGTAGTTACAATTTTTTTGTGTGTGGTGGGAACTTTAAAAGCCTACTCTTTAGTAACTTTCAAATATACAATACAGTATAGTTAACTAATGTTGTACATTACATCCACAGAATGTATTCATTTTATATCTGGAAGTTTGTACTCTTTGACCATCTTCACCCATTTCTCCCATCGTCCACCCACCCACCCACCCACCCACTCCACCACCACCACCAATCTATTCTGTCTCTATGAGTTTAGTTTTTTTAGATTCCACATATAAGTGAGATCATACAGTACTTGTCTTTCTCTGTCTGACTTATTTCACTTAGCATAATGCTCTCAAGATTCATCCATGTTGTCTCAAATGGCAGGATTTCCTACTTTATTATGGCTGAATAATATTCACCTATATATCTATACCTATACCTATACCTACATACATATATAGCATATCACATTTTCTTTATCCATTCATCTGTTAATGTACACTTAGATTGTTTCCATGTCTTGGCTATTGGAAATAATGCTGCAATGAGCAGTGTAGTCTAGATATCTCTGAGACAGTGATTTCATTCCTTTCAGGCCAGAAGTAAAATTGCTGGATCATAGGGTAGTTCTATTTTTAATTTCCTGGGTAACCTCCATACTGTTTTCCATAGTAGTTTTACCAATTGATATTCCCATCAACAGTGCACCAAGGGTTCCCTTTTCTCTTCATCTTTGTTGGCACTTATCTCTTGTCTTTTTGATAATAACCATTTTAACAAGTGTGAGATGATATTGTTTTGATTCTTCATTTCACTGATGATTAGTGATGTTGAGTACCTTTTCATGTACCTGTTAGCCATTTAAATATATTCTTTGGAAAAATGTCTATTCAGGACATTTTCCCAATTTAAAAATGGATTATTATTATTTTCTGCTGTTGAGTTCTATGAAATCTGTATATATTTTTGAATATTAACCCCTTACCATTGCAAATATTTTCTGCCATTCTGTAGGTTGCCTTTTCATTTTTTTGATAGTTTCCTTGCTATGCAGAAGATTTTAGTCTGATGTAGTCCAATTTGTTTATTTTTCTTTTGTTGCTTGTGCTTTAGGAGTCATATCCATAAAATAATTGCCAAGAACAATGTCAAGGAGCGTTCCCCCTATATTTTCTTCTAGGTGTTATTGTTTCAGGTCTTACATTTAAGTCTTTACTACATTTTAAATTAATTTTCGTGAGTGGTGTAAGATAGGGGTCCAGCTTCATTCTTTTGCATGTGAATATCGAGTTTCCCTAGCACCATTTATTTAAGAGACTCTTTTCTCTATTGAGAATTCTTGGCTCCCTTGTCAAAAATTATTTGACCGTATATTCATGGGTTTATTTCTATGTTCATGATTCTGTTCCATTGATCATGTGTCTGTTTTTATGCCAGTACCATACTCTTTTGATTACTATAGCTTTGTAATATAGTTTGAAATCAGGAAGTGTGATGCCTCCAGCTTTGTTGTTCTTTCTCTAGATTGCTTTAGCTATATGGTATCTTCTGTGGTTCCATACAAATCTTGGGATTATTTGTTCTAGTTCTGTGAATAATGCCATTGGAATTTTGATAGGGATTGCATTGAATCTGTAGATTGCTTTGGGCAGTATGGACATTTTAACAATGTTAATTCTTCCTATCTGTGAGCATGGAGTATCTTTCCATTTATTTGTGACTTTTTTAATTCCTTTAATCATTGTCTTATAGTTTTAAGTATACAGATACTTCATCTCCTTGGTTAAATTTACTCCTAGGTATTTTATTCTTTTTGATGCAGTTCTGAATGGGATTGTTTTTTTAATTTCTCTTTCTGAGAGTTCATTATTAGTATATAGAAATGCAACTTATTTTTGTATATTGATTTTTTATCCTGCAACTTTACTGAATTCATTTATTATTATCTAACAGTTACTATTATTATTTTTTTGGTGGAGTCTTTAGGGTTTTCTATCTAATATCATGCCATCTGCAAATAGAGACAATTTTAGTTCTTTCTTTCTGATTTGGATGCCTTTTATTTTTTCTTACGTTACTATTATGGCAAGGACTCCCAGTACTGTGTAAATAAAAGTGGCAAGAGTGGGTATCCTTGTTTGTTCCTGATTTTAGAGGAAAAGGTTTTAATCTTTCATCATGGAGTATGATGCTAGCTCTGGGCTTGTTCTATATGGACTTTATTATGTTGAGGTATGTTCCCTCTACACTCACTTTTTTGAGAGATCATGAATGAATGTTGAATTTGTCAAATGCTTTTTCTGCATCTATTGAGATGATCATATGATTTTTATCCTTCATTTTGTTAATGTGGTGTATCAAATTGATTGATTTGCACATGTTGAACCATTCTTGCATCCTGGGAATATATCCCACTTGATCATGGTGTATGATCCTTTTCCATGTGTCATTGAATTAAGTTTGCTAATAATTTGTTGAGGATTTTTACATCCATGTTTATCAGGTATATTGGCTTGTAATTTTCTTTTCTTGCAGTGTCTTTGTCTAGTTTTGGTATCAGGGTAATGCTGGTCTTGTAAAATGAATTTGGAAGTGTTCTCTCTCCTATTTTTTTGGAAGAGTTTGAGAAGGATTAGTAATAATTCTTTAAGTGTTTGGTAGAATTCACCAGTGAAACCATTTGGTCCTGGATTTTTATTTGTTGGGAGATTTTTGATTACTGATTCAATCTTTTTACTAGTAATTTGTCTGTTGAGATTTTCTTTCTTCATGATTAAGTCTAGGTAGACTGTATGTTTCTGCAGTTTATCCATTTCTTCTAGGTTGTCTAATTTGTTGGCATATAGTTGTTCATAGTAGTCTTTAGATATCCTTTGTATTTCTGTGATATCAGTTGTAATTTTTCCTCTTTCACTTATAATTCTATTTAGGTCCTCTCTCGTTTTTCTTTGGTGAATCTAGCTAAAGTTTTGTCAATTTTGTTTTTCTCTTTGAAGAACCAACTCTTGGTTTTGTTATCTTTTCTATTGTTTTCCTATTCTTTATTTTATTTCTTTTGGCTCTAATCTTTACGATTTCCTTTCTGCTACTAACTTTGGTATTAGTTTGTTCTTCTTTTTCTGGTTCCTTGAGGTCTAAAGTTAGGTTGTTTTTTGAAATCTTTAGTTTTTGATATATGTGTTTATCACTACAAACTTCCCTCTTAGAACTGTGTTTGCTGCGTTTTTAGTTTTGGTATGTCATGTTTCCATTTTTATTTATCTCGACATCTTTTGATTTCCCTTTTTTTCCCTATTCTTCTTTGATTCACTGGTTGCTCAAGAATATGTTGTTTGATTTCCATGTATTTGTTAATTTTCCAGCTTTCTTCCTGTTATTGATCTCTATTTTCATTCTACTGTAGTCAGAAAAGATTTTTTTTTTTTTTTTTTTTTTTTTTTTTTGCGATACGCAGGCCTCTCACGTTGCGGAGCACAGGCTCTGGACGCGCAGGCTCAGCGGCCATGGCTCACGGGCCCAGCCGCTCCACGGCATGTGGGATCTTCCCGGACCGGGGCACGAACCCGTGTCCCCTGCATCGGCAGGTGGACTCTCAACAACTGCACCACCAGGGAAGCCCCAGAAAAGATATTTGATATAATTTCTATCTTCTTGAATTCATTGAGACTAGTTCTGTGGCCTAACATATGATCTATCATGGAGAATATTCCATGTGCACTTGAGAAGAATGTATATTTTTCTGCTTTTGGATGGGAAGTTCTGAAAATGTCTCTTAAAGTCCATCTGGTCTATTGTTTTGTTTAAGACCAATGTTTCCTTATTGATTTTGTCTGGATATCTACTCATTGATGAAAGTGGGACATTGAAGTCACCTACTACTATTGTATTGCTGTTTATTTTTCCCTTTATGTCTGTTAATATTTGCTTTATATATTTAGGTGCTCCTGTGTTGGATGTATACCTATTTACAAATGTTATATCTTCTTGTTGGATTGACAAATTTATCATTATATAATGACCTTCTTTGTCTTTTACTACAGTCTTTGTCTTAAATTATACTTCGCTTATTATAAGTATAGCTTATGCTTTTGGTTTCCATTTGCATGGAATATCTTTTTTCATTCTTTCATTTTTAGTTTCTATGTATCCTTAAAGCTGAAGTGAGTCTCTCTTGTAAGCAACATATATATGTTTTTTTAAAAATTTAATCCATCCAGCCACTCTATGTCTTTTGATGAAAGAATTTAGTCTTTTACATTTAAAGTAATTATTGATAGGTATGGACTAATTGTCATTTTGTTCACTGTTTTCTGGCAGTTTTGTAATTTTTTTGTTCCTTCTTCTCTTGCTGTCTTTGTGATTTGATAGTTTCTTTCATGATATGCTTAGATTTCATTCTCTTTCTCTTTTGTGTATCTACAATAAAGTTTTGCTTTTTAGTTACCATGAAGCTTACTTAAAACAACTCATATTCATAGCAGTGTATTTTAAGTCAATAACAACTTAAGTTCGAATGCAATCTAATACTCTATATTGTGTAAATGTCACAATTTACATATTTTTTATCTTGTGTATACATTAACACATTATTGTAGTTATAGTTATTTTTTACTACTTTTGTGTTTTAACCTTCACATTAGATTTATAAGTGATTAACTCACTTCCGTTACATTATTCTGATTTTAACTATATAATTACCTTTACTGGTGAGATGTATACTTTCATATGTTTTCCTGTTACTAATTAAAGCCCTGTTACTTCAGCTTAAAGAAATCCCTGTAACATTTCTTATAAGGCTGTCTAGTGGTGATGAACTCCTTCAGTATTTGGTTGTCTGGAAAACTGCTTATCTATCCTTCAATTCTGAAGTACAACTTTGTTGTGTAGAGCATTTTTGGTTGGCAGTTTTATTTTCCTTGATCACTTTGAATGTATTATGCCACTCTCCTCTGGCCTATAAAATTTCTGCTGTAAAATCTTCTGATTAGTAGTCCTGTGGGGGCCCTTGTATATAATGAGTGTTTTTCTCTTGCTGCTTTTAAGAATCTCTTCTTAAAAAGGGAGGGGGGAAGGGCAATATGGGGTTAGGGGAAAAGAAAGTTAATATGGGATTATATGAAATCATGTATGTGAAACTTTTGAAAATTGTAAAACACTATAGAATTTAAAGAATCATTCAATAAAAAAATCTCTTCTCTTTAATTTTGACAATTGTGATACGTCTTGGCATGGGTCTTTTTAGATTCATTGTATTTGGAACTTTCTGGGCTTCCTGGATCTGGATGTCTGTTTTCTTTCCCAGGTTAGGGAATTTTTCAGCTATTATTTCTTCAAATAAGTTTTCTGCCCCTTTCTGTTTTCTCCTTCTGGGATCCTGATAATGTGAATATTGGTCCACTTGGTGATCTCCCATAGGTCCCTTAAACTCTCTTCAGTCTTTCTTCATTCTTTTTTTCTTTTTGCTGCTCTGAATGAATGAATTCCACTATCCTGTCGTTGAGTTTGCTGATCCTTTTTTGTGCTTCATCTAGTCTGCTGTTAAGCCCCTCTATTGAATTTCCCAGTTCAGTTATTATATTCTTCAGCTCTGTGATTTCTCTTTGGTACTTTCTGTCTGCTTCCTCTGCACTGAGCCCTGGAGGTGGGGGGAATAGGTGGTTAAGAACTATTTCTTTCTCTGCTACCATCCTGTTGAGCCTGTGAACACAAGCCCCACTTGCCATGCTGTCAAGGCATTGCAGGCTATCAAGGAATATGTCCTCTGGGCAGCAGCCATAAAAGCTGGGGCACAACATGTACATACAAGCTCCTTATTCAGAGACACCGCTGAGCTGGAGTAGACAGAGGGAAAGCACAATGATAGAGTCTCCGCCTCCCTGGTCTCTGGAGAGGATTGCAGTCAGCCTCTAGATGTGTGTTGACTTAGAAGCCTACCCCTCAGGCCCCAGCTTTTAATATAAGCACGCAGGCCTCTTTCAGGGAAAGGCTGGGTGTTTCTGTTTGCTGCCTCTGCGTTGTGGCTTGGAGTTATAGCCAGTAAGAACTGTTTCTGTTGGTTACAGTCCCAAGGACCCATGAATGTAAGCCCTACTGGCTACCAGAGCCAGTAGATTAAGATGAGTCCTCTGGGCAGCAGCCACAAAAACTGAGGTGCCAGACCTGTGCTTAAGCTCTTTTCCAGGAGATATCAATGACTTGGAGTGAGGCAGAGGGAAAGTGGAAAGTCGATGCCTGCTGTCCTCTGTGGTCTCTGGAGATTATTGCAGTCAGGTCCCGAGATGTGCTTTCAATTAGAAGGCTACAGCTTTTTTTTTTTTTTTTTAATCTTTACTGAGGTATAATTGCTTTACATTGTTGTGTTACTTGCTGCTGCATACCAAAGTGAATCAGCTATATGTATACATATATCCCCATATCCCCTCCCTCTTGCCTATCCCTCCCACCCTCCCTATCCTACCCCTCTAGGTGGTCACATAGCATGGAGCTGATCTCCCTGTGCTATGTGGCTGCTTCCCACTAGCTACATTTGTTAGTGTATATATGTCCATGCCACTCTCACTTCATCCCAGCTTACCCTTCTCCCTCACTGTGTCCTCAAGTCCATTCTCTACATCTGTATCTTTATTCCTGTCCTGCCCCTAGGGTTTTCAGAACCTCTTTTTTTTTTTTTTTTTTTTTTTAGATTCCATATATATATGTTAGCATACGATATACCACATTTTCTTTATCCATTCGTCTGTTGATGGGCACTTAGGTTGCTTCCATGACCTGGCTATTGTAAATAGTGCTGCAATGAACACTGGGGGTGCTTGTGTCTTTTTGAATTATGGTTTCTCTGGGTATATGGATTGCTGGGTCATATGATAATTCTATTTTTAGTTTTTTAAGGAACTTCCATACTGTTCTCCATAGTGGCTGTATCAATTTACATTCCCACCAATAGTGCAAGAAGATTCCCTTTTCCCCACACCCTCTCTAGCATATGTTGTTTGTAGATTTTCTGATGATGCCCATTCTAACTGGTGTGAGGTGATACCTCATTGTAGTTTTGATTTGCATTTCTCTAATTAGTGATGTTGAGCAGATTTTCATGTGCCTCTTGGCCATCTGTATGTCTTCTTTGGAGAAATGTCTGTTTAGGTCTTCTGCCCATTTGTTGATTGGGTTGTTTGTTTTTGTGATATTGAGCTGTGTGAGCTGTTTACATATTTTGGAGATTAATCCTTTGTCTGTTGATTCGTTTGCAAATATTTTCTCCCATTCTGAGGGTTGTCTTTCCGTCTTGTTAATGGTTTCTTTTGCTGTGCAAAAGCTTTGAAGTTTCATTTGGTCCCATTTGTTTATTTTTGTTTTTATTTCCATTACTCTAGGAGGTGGTTCAAAAAAGATCTTGCTGTGATTTTTGTCATAGAGTGTTCTTCCTGTGTTTTCCTCTAAGAGTTTTATAGTGTCGGGTCTTACATTTAGGTCTTTAATCCATTTTGAGTTTGTTTTTGTGTATGGTGTTAGGGAGTGTTCTAATTTCATTCTTTTATATGTAGTTGTCCAGTTTTCCCAGCACCACTTATTGAAGAGACTGTCTTTTCTCCACTGTATATCCTTGCCTCCTTTGTCATAGATTAGTTGACTCTAGGTGTGTGGGTTTATCTCTGGGCTTTCTATTCTGTTCCGTTGATGTACATTTCTGTTTTTGTGTCAGTACCATGTTGTCTTGATTACTGTAGCTTTGTAGTATAGTCTGAAGTCAAGGAGTCTTATTCCTCCAGCTCCATTTTTTTCCCCTCAAGATTGCTTTGGCTATTCAGGGTCTTTTGTGTCTCCATACTAATTTTAAGGTTTTTTGTTCTAGTTTTGTAAAAAATGCCATTGGTTATTTGACAGGGATTGCATTGAATCTGTAGGTTGCTTTGAGTAGTATAGTCATTTTCACAATACTGATTCTTCTAATCCATGAACATATGGTATATCTCTCTATCTGTTTGTGTCATCTTTGATTTCTTTCATCAGTGTCTTATAGTTTTCTGAGTACAGGTCTTCTACCTCTTTAGGTAGGGTTATTCCTTAGTATATTATTCTTTTTGTTGCAGTGGTGAATGGGATTGTTTCCTTAATTTCTCTTTCTGATTTTTTTGTTGTTAGTGTATAGGAATGCAAGAGATTTCTTTGCATTAATTTTGTATCCTGCTACTTTACCAAATTCATTGATTAGCTCTAGTAGTTTTCTGGTGGCATCTTTAGGATTATTTATGTATAGTATCATGTCATCTGCAAACAATGACAGTTTTACTTCTTCTTTTCCAATTTGTATTCCTTTTATTTCTTTTTATTCTCTGATTGCTGTGGCTAGGACTTCCAAAACTATGTTGAATAGTAATATTGAGAGTGGACATCCTTGTGTTGTTCCTGATCTTAGAGGAAATGCTTTCAGTTTTTCACCACTGAGAATGATGTTTGCTGTGGGCTTGTCATATATGGCCTTTATTATGTTGAGGTAGGTTCCCTCTATGCCCACTTTCTGGAGAGTTTTTATCCTAAATGGGTGTTGAATTTTGTCAAAGGCTTTTTCTCCATCTATTGAGATGATCATATGTTTTTTAATTCTTCAGTTTCTTAATATGGTGTATCACATTGTTTTGCATATATTGAAGAATCCTTGCATCCCTGGGATAAATCCCACTTGATCATGGTGTATGATCCTTTTAATGTGCTGTTGGATTCTGTTTGATAGTATTTTGTTGCGGATTTTTGCATCTATATTCATCAGTAATATTGGTCTGTAATTTTCTTTTTTGTAGTATCTTTGTCTGGTTTTGGTATCAGGGTGATGATGGCCTCATAGAATGAGTATGGAAGTGTTCCTTCCTTTTCAGTTTTTTGGAAGAGTTTGAGAAGGATGGGTGTTAGCTCTTTTCTAAATGTTTGATAGAATTCACCTGTGAAGCCATCTGGTCCTGGACTTTTGTTTGTTGGAAGATTTTTAATCACAGTTTCAATTTCATTGCTTGTAATTGGTCTGTTCATGTTTTCTGTTTCTTCGTAGTTCAGTCTTGGAAGGTTATACGTTTCTAAGAATTTGTCCATTTGTTCCAGGTTGTCCATTTTATTGGCATAGAGTTGCTTATAGTAGTCTCTTAGGATGCTTTGTATTTCTGCCTTGTCTGTTGTAACTTCTCCTTTTTCATTTCTAATTTTATTGATTTGAGTCCTCTCCCTCTTTTTCTTGATGAGTCTGGCTAAAGGTTTATTGGTTTAGTTTATCTTCTCAAAGAACCAGCTTTTAGTTTTATTGATCTTTGCTATTGTTTTCTTTGTTTCTATTTCATTTATTTCTGCTCTGATCTTTATGATTTCTTTCCTTCTACTAACTTTGGGTTTTGTTTGTTCTTCTTTCTCTAGTTCCTTTAGGTGTAAGGTTAGATTGTTTATTTGAGATTTTTCTTGTTTCTTGAGGTAGGACTGTATTGCTAGAAACTTCCCTCTTAAAACTGCTTTTGCTGCATTCCATAGGTTTTGGGTTGTCATGTTTTCATTGTCATTTACCTCTACGTATTTTTTGATTTCCCTTTGATTTCTTCAGTGATCTCTTGGTTATTTAGTAACATATTGTTTAGCCTCCATATGTTTGTGCTTTTTATGTTTTTTTTCCCTGGAATAGATTTCTTTTTCTTTTTTCAAATTTATTTATTTATTTTTGGTTGTGTTGGGTCTTCGTTGCTGTGTGCAGGCTTTCTCTAGTTGTGGTCAGCGAGGGCTACTCTTCGTTGCTGTGTGCAGGCTTCTTATTGTCGTTGCTTCTCTTGTTGTGGAGCACGGGCTCTAGGCGCACAGGCTTCAGTAGTTATGGCACGTGGGCTCAGTAGTTGTGGCTTGCAGGCTGTAGAACTCAGGCTCAGTGGTTGTGGCGCACGGGCTTAGTTGCTCTGTGGCATGTGGGATCTTCCCAGGCCTGGGCTTGAACCCATGTCCCTTGCATTGTCAGGCAGATTCTTAACCACTGTGCCACCAGGGAAGCCCCCGTGTAATTGATTTCTAACCTCATGGCGTGGTGGTTGGAAAAGATGCTTGATATTATTTCAGTTTTCTTAGATTTCCTGAGGCTTGATTTGTGACCCAAGATTTGATCTATCCTGGAGAATGTTCTGTGTGCATTTGGGAAGAAAGTGTAATCTGCCATTTTCGGATGGAATGTCCTATAAACATCATTTAGATCTATCTAATTTAAAGCTTGTGTTTCCTTATTAATTTTCTGTCTGGATGATCTGTCCATTGGTGTAAGAGAGGTGTTAAAGTCCCCCACTATTATTGTGTTACTGTCGGTTTCCTCTTTTACAGCTGTTAGCATTTGCCTTATTATTGAGGTGCTCCTATGTTGGGTGCATATATATTTATAATTGTTATATCTTCTTCTTGGATTGATCCATTGATCATTATATAGTGCCCTTTCTTGTCTCTTGTGATATTCTTTATTTTAAAGCCTATTTTATCTGATATGAGCATTGCTACTCTAGCTTTCATTTGATTTCCATTTTCATGGAATATCTTTTTCCATCCCTTCACTTTCAGTCAGTATGTATCCCTAGGTCTGAAGTGGGTCTCTTGTAGACAGCATATATATGAGTCTTGTTTTTGTATCCATTTAGGGAGCCTGTGCCTTTTGGTTGGAGCCTTTAATCCATTCACATTTAAGGTAATTATTGATATGTATGTTCCTGTTACCATTTTCTTAATTGTTTTGGGTTTGTTTTTGTAGGTCCTTTTCTTCTCTTGTGTTTCCCACTTAGAGAAGTTCCTTTAGCATTGGTTGTAGAGCTGGTTTGGTGATGCTGAATTCTCTTAGCTTTTGCTTGTCTGTAAAGCTTTTGGTTTCTCCATTGAATCTGAATGAGATCCTTGCTGGGTAGAGTGATCTTGGTTGTAGGTTCTTCCCTTTCATCACTTTAAATATATCATGCCACTCGCTTCTGGCTTGTAGAGTTTCTGCTGAGAAATCAGCTGTTAACCTTATGGGAGTTCCCTTGTATGTTATTTGTCATTTTTCCCTTGTTGCTTTTAATAATTTTTGTTTGTCTTTAATTTTTGTCAGTCTGATTACTGTGTCTCAGCTTGTTTCTCCTTGGGTTTATCCTGCCTGAGACTCTCTGCGCTTCCTGGACTTGGGTGGCTATTTCCTTTCCCATGTTAGGGAAATTTTCGACTATAATGTCTTCAGATATTTTCTCGTGTCCTTTCTCTCTCTCTTCTCCTTCTGGGACCCCTATAATGTGAATGTTGGTGTGTTTAATGTTGCCCCAGAGGTCTCTTAGGCTGTCTTCATTTCTTTTCATTCTTTTTTTTTCTTTATTCTCTTCCGTGGCAGTGAATTCCACCATTCTGTCTTACAGGTCAATTATCTGTTCTTCTGTCTCAGTTATTCTGCTGTTGATTCCTTCTAGTGTATTTTTCATTTCAGGTATTGTGTTTTTCATCTCTGTTTGTTTGTTCTTTAATTCTTCTAGATGTTTGTTCTTTAGTTCTTCTAGGTCTTTGTTAAACATTTCTTGCATCTTCTCGATCTTTGCCTCCATTCTTTTTCCAAGGTCCTGGATCATCTTCACTATCATTATTCTGAATTCTTTTTCTGGAAGTTTGCCTATCTCCACTTCATTTACTTGTTTTTCTGGGGTTTTATCTTGTTACTTCATCTGGTACATAGCCCTCTGCCTTTTCATTTTGTCTTTGTTTCTGTGAATTTGGTTTTCATTCCACAGGCTACAGGATTGGAGTTCTTGCTTCTGCTGTCTCAGAAATTATTGGTATGAACAAATTTTGTTGGTTTTGAAACACATATTATCAGCAGACTTTTTAATGTAATGTAAAATTTAATGAATTTTAGTGAACTTAAATTCACTAAAATATCTTCAGTGCTTGTAAATATTTGAATGATTATATAATGTTAAAAAAATTTAATCACCTGCTGGTGCAAAGTTTCTCTTTGATGGTGACCAAGAATTCTAAAGAGATCATGGTTTAAAAAGCCTGTGTCAGAAAGTACATATACTTAATTTATCCATAAAACCTTATATGACAAAATTATGTTCAAAGGAGCAAACTTAGATTTCACATTAAAAGCCTGAAAAGATCTTACTTGGAAGTTTTAAGTATTTCAGTACTTATTATCTTCCCTAATACTTTTAGTTTATTTTAAAATCATAAATATATAATAAAGGAAAATCTAAGGATTTTCCTCCAGATCTCTAGTTTACCCCATTGTGCCATTTTCTCTGAGCAGCATGGCATGACAATGTTGGGAAACAGTGATTTAAAGAAGAGTGCATCATATAGTCGTTGGCTACCTATCTTGTTGTCAGGTCTCCAGTGAGCTGTCTAGTATCTTGCCTTCATCAGCTTAACCCATTGGCAAGAATTCTTTATGTCTGTTCTTTGCATTATGAAGAAATTTTGCTCTAAAGCTCTTAAGTTCTTGTAAATCAAAGTAGGTGTTAGGGTGTATGAGTACAGAGATTGTGGATAGCAAATGTGAGTTTCTTAATTCATTCCAGCCTCAGCTCTACCCTTGGAAAAACAGCTCAAGCCACATGGCCCTTAGAGTGAAAGATCACTGCTGATCAAGAACAAAATCCTTCTCCCACTAGCTGTTTTTTCAGAGGCTCCTCTTGTAGTAAAGGGAGGTGGTTGCCTTGCAACCAGAACTCAGAGCTCTCCTGGTCCTGAAAGAGATGGCATTTGGCTGGTGACATATGCTTCCTTTCCAAAGTTACTAGAGTAACTTTGGGGCTTCTTCTTGGGGCTGGAGAAGTTGTGTGGTGGAAATTACAGGCATCTTTCTGCCTGAAGTAAATTACTTCATACTGGACTTCAAGTTCTTAGGCCCAACTTTTTAGGTTCTAAAATTGGTAAAGGTAAATTTAATAAATGACTATTTCTTATGACCAGTAAACACTCAACCCTGGATTGCACGGTTTTATGATGACCTTAGCTCTGGCACTATGATATAGCAAAAAGAGCACAGCCTTTGGAACCAGGCAGGCTTAAGTTCAAATCCTAACTCTGTCACTTAGTAATTGGCCTTATCCTCTCTAAGTCTCAATTTCCCCACCTGTGTAATGGAAAAGTACTTTATAACTCATGTAATTGTGACACAAATTAAAATGGGAAAACATATGGCCAGCACCCAGTTTAATGCTTGGCACATAGTATTCAGTAAATGATGGGTATTATTATTATTGTTATTATATCCTATAATTACATTCAAAAGGACAAATATTCAGACTAAGATTGCTAGCAGCTTGAGTGAGGAATAGCTCATTTAACTTTTGTGCTCATTTCAGACTTAAATATTAATTACATCATCTCAGAACTAAGTCAGAACTACTTTCTTCCCCCTCTTACCCTGAGGTGGGAGTAGGAGGCAGTTGACTAACTTTCTGTGGTTTAAAAACTAAATGGAGATTTTAAAAAATGAGAATGCTAATAGTGGTTCTCTCGGCTAGTGGAATCCCAGGTGCTTTTTTGTTTCTCCTTTTCACTTTTTCTGTATTATTCTGTAGTCTGTAAAAACTAACCTGTTTTCGTTTTGTAAACATAATCCAGAACAACCAAAGTAAATGAGTTTTACAATGTAAAGATTTCTTTTATTTCACTGAAAACTTGCACTGGCAGCTGGGCACATCCCACCCCACTCCGCTCTCCCCAACCAGGACTTGTGTGCTGCAAAAATCTCTGTCATCCCTCCATCCCTGTTCCTTTCAGGTGGTGGCTGGAGCAGCCCTGATAATGGTGCTGGAAAGGTTTTCTCTTTTTCCTCCAGGCAGGAGGGAACACGATCCGCATGGCAGGCGATCAGTGAAAAGCAGCAGCAAAACAATACGGTTAATGTTAAAACATAAAGCAGAATAAAACAGAAAACCTAGTGCAGGTTTAAGAATCTGGGAGACCAACTAGAAAAGAGAGGAAAGGAAGCGGGAGGTGGGGTGGGGGTGGTGGAAGCAGGATGGATAAAACTACAGTTACAACAAGAAGGAAATGGAAAATAAATAAAGGAAATTCCTTAACCCAGAGTAAGCCCCTTGAGGGAGTTTCGTTAGAGTGGGTGGTGGGGGGATGGATAAAATTCATATAGGACTGTATAATTTGTCGGGGATTTCTCTAAAATCAATTAAAAAAGAACAGCTTAGAAGAATTCAGGTAGGACTCATTTGAGTTTATTTCCCTCTCTGGCAGTCTACACTTTCTGAATGTGTGGATTTATGAGTTTTAGATCATTTGTTTCCAGTCCCACTGAGGTAAATAGCTCAGTGCAGTTGGTGCATTTATGACTCTTGTACAGAAGAATGCAGCTGATGAATTACTTCCTTTTATTTGTCTCTTGACCAGAAAAATGTATGGTTTTCTAGCAATTTGACTTTTAATCTGTAGCATTTTTCTCTTCATTTTCGTTGCAGGTGTAGTACAGTTGCAGGTTGTAATCCAGGGATGTACAGCAGTCTGGTAGGGTGACCCAGAGGTTACAGATCGGTGTCATGCAATATGGTAGCCACTAGCCACATGGGCTGTTAGTCCTTGACGTGTGGCTAGTCCAAGTTGAGATGTCCTAGAAGAGCACATCAGATTTTGGAGACTTAGCATGAAAAAAGGAATGTAAACTATCTCATTAATAATTTTCACTTTGATTTACATGCTAAAATTGTATTTTGGCTCTGTTGGGATAAATAAGATACATTATTGTAATTAATTTCATCTGTTTTGTCTTACCTCTTACTTTTTAAATGTGGCTACAGGAAAACTTAAAATTGCATATGTGGCTCGCATTTGTGGCTTGCACTGTATTTCTGTTGGATGGTGTTGAAGTAAGAGCAGGCACTTAGGAAGTTCAAGTCCTCGCATTGCTGTTTCCTGCCTCATGACTTTGGGTAAATTATTAAAAATTTCTAAGCTTCAATTTCCAATACCCAGTTAAATGGGGGTAATAATACTTACCTCACAGGGTTGTGAGGAGTATTAGCTGAAATAATTGTAGTACCTGGCACATAATACGTGTTTGACAAATGTTACTTCTCTTCCTTGTGCATTTTATTTACTGCTAGTAAATGTAGCCACGTTATTTACAAAGAGCTGTTTGGGATCAGGATAAAGTAGCCTGTACCTGTGTGGTACTTTTTATCCAGAAGGTTAAAGTGCTTGGCAAATATCAGTCACACGAGGTCTGAAAAGGGAAGACCCCATTTTTGGCTCTGTGGAGCATGAGACTGTGGCTGAGCTTTGTGCCTGCTGGCATCTCTGCATCATTCAGGCTGACCACTGTGATTGTTAGACATACTTGGAGGCACTGCTTAGTGGTCTGTTAAGCTGCTGAAGTCCCTTAGGTTCTATTTTAAAGCCCCCAGATACGTTTCTGATCTTGCCAAAAGGGCATACCTTCAGCTTCCTGTGCTAACAAGTAGAGTATTCCTGCAGGCATTTTAAAGCACACAATTAAGAAACAGGGCCAGTCTCTTCACAAGCCATATTTCTTTTCCTCCTCCTTATTCATTTTCAGCCTTTGAAGAGTAAAAGCATGAAGTATGGAGTTGGCTTGCCTTTTTGAGTGCTAAGCTACTATAACCCTTGGTTGTAGGTTATCTTCTTTTTTTTTTAACATCTTTATTGGAGTATAATTGCTTTACAATGGTGTGTTAGTTTCTACTTTAAAACAAAGTGGATCAGCTATACGTATACATATATCCCTGTAGGTTATCTTTAAGGATGGCACTTTGTCAAAAATCAACCCCCATCAAGCACTTGTGAAAACACACCCTTCTGTACTGCCTGCCTGTCCTTCTCTACTTGCAAGCTCTGTGTCCCCAATTGCTAGAACCATGAAATGTGAATTTTTGGTAGCCCCCAAGGTGGCTTTTGCCCACAAAAGGCAATTCAAGGGACTTACTTTGGTTTTAAAACTAATATTCAATTTTTAAAGTTGCATTTGAAAACTTAGTTTTTCCTTTAATTTTAAAACTTAGCTTACAGATCTTACCACTCTATTTCAATAAATTTTAACAATTACTCATAAGATGGCTTTTGAATAAGGTTTTAATTTACAAACTTAAACTCCTCGCTTTATTTACTTATTTTTAAAATTAAATACCTTGATTTTTATAAATATGTCAGTTGTCTGACTTAAAACTTTTCTGAAGATTTAGGTAATGCTTATAAATCTGTAAAATCAACTTATAAATATGCTGATTCCTAAGTTGTCTTAAATATTCTAATAGTGCACATAATTATAGTAAGATTTATATTTAAAAATCACAAGTCTATGTCAGTTACTCAATTAACAATTTTAAATTGGAATAACAAGGCCGACCTATTGCTTTTTTAGGTCAAAAATTGCTTAAACATTACAAGAATGCTCAGACTCCGCCTAACTCTATTGGGGAAATGACCTTGGAAGTTGTAAAAGGTAGACAAATAAATGAGATATATCCAGAATTCAAAGGAGTATCATTTTAATATCTCTTCAAGTTGTATGGTCCTAAGATGTAGGAAACATATGAAAAGAATGTAGGAGTACTTCAAGGTTCTTTAAATGGAAAATATTTTTCTGTAATGTACAAGACCTTCTCATGGACATTAAAAGGATAATAAAGGAATATTATGAACAACTCTATGCCCACAAATTTGATACCTCAGAAGAAATGAAAGCTAGTTATTTGAAAGACACTATCCAAACTCACAAAAAGAGAAACAGATAACCTAAATCGTCCTATATTTACTAAAGAAATTGAATCAACAATTAATAAGCTTCCAAAAAAGAAAGCACCAGGCCCAGTGAATTCTACCAAATATTTAAGGAAGAAATGATACCAATTCTCCATAATCTTTTCTAGAAAAATAGAAACATAGGGAACACTTCCTAATTCATTCTATGAAAGCAGCATTACCCTAATACCAAATCCAGGTAATGACATTACAAGAACAGAAAGCTACAAACCAATATCTCTGATGAACATAGATGTAAAAATCCTCAACAAAATGTTAGCAAAAATTCCCAGCAAGCTATTTTGTGGGCATCAATAAATTGATTCTTAAAGTTTATATGGAAGGTAAAAGACCAAGCATAGCAAACATACTACTGAAGAAGAACAAAACTAGAGGAATTACACTATCTGATTTCAAGGTTTATTATACTGTTAAAATAATCAAGACAAGACATCATGGTACTGGCAAAAGGATAGCTATGGAGCAAAGCAGAGAACTCAAAACAGGCCCACACAAATATAGTCAACTTATCTTTGACAAAGGAGTTAAGGCAATTCAGAGGATAAAGGATATTCTTTATCTTTTCAGCAAATGGTGCTGAACAATCAGAAGTTCATGTGTTATAAAAAGTGAACCAAGACACAGATCTTACATCTTTGAATAGCTGATTTTTAGCTGTGATTTTTTAGTGTGAAATTTTAATTAGTTTATAGTATTGGAACATTTAAGAGAACTTAAGATTCACCATATTTATAAATTTAATTTATCAGATATATAAGAATTACTTGAAGTTCATAGGATAATTTGTTGGCTAAATATAATTGAAGTACTTTAAAAAGTAAATTGAATATATAAAATTTATACATTTAATTTTAAATATTTGAACATTAGAATCAATATCATCTAAAAGTTCTTAAGAGTGACTGCTAAAATTTGTTAGCATTACAAATATAGAAATATTTGTAAGCTAAACTTAAAAGTTTAGGAAATAATGAGGTTTATGTCTTTTTTTTAATCAAATGAATATCAGGTGCTCAGAATTGGGTCAACTGGAATCCTTGGCTCATGACACATTCTCATCATTGGCCAATGCCTGGTGTTTATTTGGTTGGTAATGTTAATAAATTTAACACACTTAATATTAGTTTTTAAAACCAAAGCAAACCTCTGAATAGTCCCTTCTTTATGCCAAAACGTTCTGTGAGCACACATTCATAGGATGGGGGTGGGATGTGTAAAGTGTCTAAGACGTGTTTTTATGTATAAAAATGACTGATCAGAAATAGTAGCATTTAACTTATTAAAGGCAGGACATTTGAGCAATAAAAAAAACCAGATAAAATGGGAAAACACTCTGCAGATGAGTCTCTATTATGAAAGGCCAAAGGATAAGAAATTTAAAATAAAGAGTTCTATATCTGGAATTAAATGGATAACTAATAATTAGTTAGATCCAGTGACCTAAAGTAACTGTCATATTTTATAACTAAAAATAAAGCAGTTTGCACAACAATTAACACTTTCAGTGATCCCAGTCAATGCTAGTTAATAGTTTTCATCATTCTTCAATGAGGTAAGTGTTATCTTCATTTTAGACAAATAACTGGAATCCTGCAAAGTTACTAGATGATTCCTGATACCTGTCTAAGTACTGTAGTGGGTGAGGTAGTATTCATGATATTTTGCTGAATCTACAAATAAGTTTTTGTTGCACAGGATATAATTTCTTTTAACATCTTTATTGAGGTATAATTAACATACAATAAACTGCACATAGGTATAGTGTACAATTTGATATGTTTGAACATTATATACACACATATGTGCGCGCACACACACACACACACACACACACATATATATGCTAAAACTGTCATCACAATCCATCAAGATAATAAATCCACTATCTTCAGAAGTTTTCTTGGGCCCTTTTGTAATATCTCCTTCATTCCCCTCATTCCCCAGCTAACCAATGATCTTTATGTCGTTGCACTTATTAATTTGCACTTTCTAGAATTTTATATAAATTGAAATACACAGTATGGGCTATTTTTGGTAATCTTCTTTCTTTCACTCAGAATAATGATTTTGAGATTTATTGATGCTGTTAATGTATAAGTAGTCCATTCCTTTTTATTGGTGAGTAATATTCCATTTTATGGTTATATTACAATTTGTTTATCCATTCACTTGTTGATGGACATTTGGGTTGTTTCTAATTTTTGGCTATTATAAAAAAAAGCAGCTATGAACATTTGTGTACAAGTCTCTGTGTGGACATATACATTTTTTTCCCTCTGTGGCAAATACCTATGAGCAGATTGGTTGGATAATATGGTAAGTGTATGTTTAACTTTTAAGAAATTGCCAAACTGTTATCTAGAGTGACTGTACCATTTTACATTCACACCAACAGTGTATGAGAGTTCCAGTAGCTTCACCTCCTTGCCAGCCTTGGGTATGATCAGTCTTTTAAATTTTAGCCATTCTGATAGGTGTGGCATGGTACCTCGTTGAATTTTAATTTGCATTTTGCCAAAGACTAATGATGTTGAACATCTTTACATGTGCTTATTTGCCAGTTGTATATCTTATTTTGTGAAGTGTCTTTTCAAATCTTTTGCCTACTTTTAAATTGGGGTTTTTGTTTTTTATTATTGAGTTCTTTATCAGATGTGTGATTTACAAATATTCTCTTTCAGTTTGTAGTTGGTCTTTTCATTCTCTTCAGTCTTTTAATAGCAGAAGTTTAAAAACTTTAATGAGTTTTATTTTATCATTTTTTTCTGTATGGGTTGTACATTTGTTGTTATATTTAAGAAATCTTTGCCTATCCTAGTGTCACAAAGATTTTCTCCAATGTTTTCTAATAGATGTTTTATAGTTTTAGGTTTTACATTTAGGTCTGTGTTTCATTTTGAGTTAATTTTTGTATATGATGCAAAGTATAGATAAAAGTTTATGTTTTTGTATATGGATATCCAATTGTTCCAGCACCATTTGTGGAAAAGTCTATCATTATCATCCACTAATTTGCTTTTGTAGCTTTGTCAATCATCAATTGTTCATATACGTGTGGATCTATTTCTGTACTCTCCAGTGATTTATCTGTTCTGTTGATTTATCTGCTTGTCTTTATGCTGATACCACACTGTATCAATAACTGTGACTTTATAATAAGTCTTGAAATCAAGGAATGGAAGTCCTCCAACACTGTTCTTCTTTTTCAAAGTTGCTTTAGCTATTCCAAATCCTTTGCATTTTCCATATGAATTTTAGAATTAGATTCTACAGAAAAGTTTGCTGTCACCCATTACAGAAAATTGGATTTTGATTGAAATTGCATTGAATCTATAGGTCAATTAGGAGAGAATTGAGGTCCTAACAAAATTGCGTCTTCTGAGGTTGCTCACAAATCTACTTAATTAGACACAATGACAGAGAATCCCACTGCCAAATGCTCTGTGTCATGGAACTCCCACTCTTCCCTCAGGCAACATGTGGCATCTGATGTTCAGACTGAGTAAGATGTCAGTGCTGATTTGTATAGTAAATTCAACACCAGTAAAGCTTAATTCTTTTTCTTTTAAAAAAATAAAAATAAATTAAAAGTCAACTTCTAATATTTTCTTCCCATACCTCAATGGATCAATACTGGGAACAATGTTCCCTGCTTAGGAGAACACTGGTAAAATTCCTTTCTATCTCTAAGGTGCTACAAAAGAATACAACATTGCACCCTGTTCATCCCAGTGATCAAAATTTTATTGTGTTCTGTGATTACCGAACTCGGTCTCCAGGGGAGCAGCCACTTAGCTGTTAGTCTCCGTGACTTGGGGGAGAGAAGGGATAATAGACAGCAGTTGGCAGCCTAGCTTGGCTAAGTGTTAGAAACAAAACACAGCTATTACTTCTTAGCCATATTGCTCTGATTGCTATTTGT
This sequence comes from Grampus griseus, assembly GCF_964374135.1. Lineage (NCBI taxonomy): Eukaryota > Metazoa > Chordata > Mammalia > Artiodactyla > Delphinidae > Grampus > Grampus griseus. The sequence goes on from NC_139012.1 coordinate 62,818,300, forward strand.
TGATGAAATCTGTGGGAAGAAATGGCAATGCATATAAACAGGAGAAATTTAGTCATAATTTATGTCTTTAGAAAATGCCAGCAGCAAAAATCACTACCAAAATATTCAAACCACCTATGACTAATCACAGTAATCACAGGATGACCTGTTACCCTTGTGAGGTGGTAATCAAGCGCGTTAAAGACATTCCCCCTAATTTTGAGCATTTTAAAGCAATATGATGCCACGATTCAGATTTTCCTAGTGCAGGTGTCCACAATGTTTCCAACTTTATGATATTTTGGAACTTGAACATTTTTCCCTCTAGGCATTGATGGCACACACTAAGTAGAACTAGCAAAGTGAGGCCTTGGCTTGCTAGGCAACCCTTAGAGTCACCCCTGGCTGGATCCCTTTCAGGTCTGCCACAGTGGCTCTTCCAAACTTTTACATGCACTGACGTTCAATAAATTTTGACTGAAGTCTTCTCTGTAGCAGGCACTGTACCCCCACCTTTCTCCATGTGTTCTTCATTCTTAGCAGATAAATGAAAACGACAACTTTTCAGTGAAACTTTCTCTTTACTTCCAAGTATGTCCATTTCCCCACGTCTTTACCTCTGCCTTCCTATCTCTCAGGAAGAGGCATCCTTTATAAATTTATCCTCACCCCCTACTCTCATTCCAGCTGATCCTTCAGCGTCACTTCGAAATTTGTTCAGATATCCTGCTTCTGGTATATCTTCAACCACTCCACCTGGACCTATCATGCCAGAAAGCAAAGCTGATATCTCCGTGCCTGCCTCCCCACCCCCAGATACTTAAACACTTCAGGGGCTGCTATTACTCTTAGGAGATCCTAGGAAAAAACTCTTCCGTGTGATCTCTAGAGCTCTATATAGTCTGGCTTCTGCCTGCCTCTCCATTCTTACCTTTCACTTGCTCTTCCTCTCTCTGCTCTAGACATACTGGACTTTCAGCCCCTCAGACACATCTTGGGCTTTCCCCTACTGTACAGCCTTGCATGAGCTCTTTCCTCTTTACTTATCTCTGCCATCTTTGTTCATTTCTATAGGGAAATCTTACCTGACAAGCATCATTTCTGTAGGGAAACCTTCCTGGCAAGATCCAAGTCTTCTACTGTAGACTTCTATGGCCTGGCATGGGTCTTTTCCTTGGCCCTTATTATAATTCCCATTTTACATTTAGTTTGTGTTACTATTTGATTAATGTCTGTCTCCCTCACTAAGTTATAAACTCCATGAAAGTAGGAGCCTGTGTGGTTGTGCTCACCATTAAAGACCAGAGGCTGACCCAGTGTCTGGTATTTCAGAGATGTACTTCAGAAAATACTTGTTGGATAAAGAGAAGTGGGTATTTCTTGTCTCAGAGGTCACTTGTCACATTCAGATTGTCACATTTGACACCTCCCCTTTTCCTGATCTTATCCTATTTGAACTCTGCCATATTTGACACTGCTAACCACCCTATCCTTGAAATTCCTTCTTCCCTTCTTTCTGACTTAATTCACTTTTTTCTTTTATTGCTCTTCTCTCTTTTTTGTCTCTTTTACTATCTTTTCTTCTTTTTTTCTATTTATAGCTTCATTGTAGATAATAAATAAATACATGTTGGAGGAATGAATGAAATGTTAGTTTTTTTTAGCGTTCTGTCATTGGTCTTTTTTTCTCCTCCCCTCTTTTCCTTGGTGATCTTATCCAACTCAGTGGCTTCACTATCATCAATATGCTGGTCCAGACCTGTATTTCCAACTGATTACCTTCATGGAGCTATCCTAGAGGTATCTTAAAATCAACCCAATTAAAACCAGAGGGATTCTCTTCCTAAATGTTCTTCTCCTGTAACCTGCTCTCAGTAAATTTCCCCACTACCCAGTTAGGAGGGTCTAAGCCCAAGACCTAAGATCATCCTCTACTCCTTTCTTCCCCTTCCACCAATACCAAATTCTATTAATGCATGTGAAATGTCCCTCCCTGCTCTCTTATTTATATGTTCCTAAATACTACTGCCTAGTTTTGTAGTTCTCAAACTCCTTTTTTTTAAGAAAGAAAACCCTTTTAAAAGATGAACTCTTACATAGGCAATTATTATATAAGGCAGATGAAGAGGAGCTACTTTGGTTGAAGGTGAGGGAAAGGATCTTGGAGCACTCCCCTTGCCAAATGAGGTGGTACCAGAAGATGCTGCGGTTTGAAAACCACCAGCCTATGTGATTGCAGCAGCCTTTAAAAAATGCTTTAAAATTTTTCAGGTGTAAAACACAGAAATAATACTTACCCAAGAGAGTTACTATGAAACTTAAATATAGGGCCCTTGGCATGTGGTACACACTCAGCAAGTGACAGCTGAAATCACTATTATTCCTTGTAATCTTTCCACAAACTAACTTCTTAATTTCCACAAACTAACTTCTTAACAGCCTTTGCTGTTTTTCTTAGATATATTCAATTAATCACTCAGTCTGGATACTTCTTAATATTTTCTCTTTTTCATTTTCATTCTCACCTTTTCAGTCCAGACCCTCATGGCCTCATTGCCTTATAACCAAACCATCTCCTAATTAGCCCTCATTCTGCCCATCAGTCCCCCTATAGCTCATCTGTACATTTTATTACCAGGTCACATATACTTCTTGGCTCTATACTAACCACAGGACAAAATTCAGACACCTTAGCTTGGTAACTACCATGCTCTGGGACTGGTCCTTACTTTCATGTCAGCATTTTCTCCTTTTACTCCCTCACACAGACCCTCTGCTGAAGGCAAGCTAGGTTTGTCATTGCTCTGGAACACACCAGGAATATTCCTGCTGCTACTCCGTGTTTTTTCCTCATTTACAGTGGAGGAAGCACTCCGATTCTTTAAGTTCTAGGCGTCATTTATTACACAGTCCATTCTATCTCACCAGTTCCCGAAAGACTCCAACTGGGTCCACTTTTGCCTGTTAGGAGTTTTCTTTCTTTCTTTCTTCCTTTCTTTCTTTTTTGGAATTGATGTTCTTTTTTTAAATTAATTTTTATTGGAGTATAGTTGATTTACAATGTTGTGTTAGTTTCCTCTGTATAGCAAAGTGAATCAGTTATACATATATCCACTCTTTTTAAGATTCTGTTCCCATATAGGTCATTACAGAGTATTGATTAGAGTTCCCTGTGCTATACAGTAGGTTTGAAGCTTTCCTAAATGCACACCAAACCCCAAGCAGTTAGGAACCAATTTATTTATCTATTTAATTTTTTACCTTTTAATTTCTTTTTTATTGAGGTATAATTTGTATACTGTAAGGTACATAAATAAATTTATACATATGTATACATTTGTGTAAACATAATATATACAGAAGATTTAAGATATTGATATATAAGATATAGAATGTTTCCACCACCCTAGAATTCTCCCTTTAACCCCCAATCAGTTGATACTCCCCCTCCCCGCAAAGCTAACCACCGAGGAACCACTTTATTAATTGGTTCATTCGTTTATTTAATAGGTGTTTATGAAACACATACTATGGACTTAGCACTATAGTAGGTGCTGTGAATACCATAGTGACAAGATAAATACAGCCCTTGCCCTCAAGGAGGTTATATCTAACGAGGATGGCAGAGGAAAAAAAGCAATTATGACAAAGCAAAGTAAGTGCTCTGATGGGGGATGTAAGGAACTGTGGATACATATAGGAGAATATCTAATATAGTGCAGGGGCATGTCGAGGGGTATGTCAAGGATGGCTTCCTATGGAGAGAGACTGTTAGACTGAGGCCAGAAGGATGAGTGGAGTTGAGTGATGAAGAGGAGGGGAGATGTTCCAGGCAGAGGAAACATTGCTATTGGTGTCTTAGGGGCAGGTCAGTTACTGGGAGGTAGAAGAGCAGGAAGTATTCCTGGCAGGGTACATCTTTAGCTTAAAAAGAACCAAGGAAACTCTGGAGAGGCTGATTCAGGGTGTAATGCTTTCTCCGTCCCTTCCTTGGCCCCTCTCACCTTCCCTTCCCCTTAAATGCACACACACCTCCTTCTTTCAGGTTTGGCCCTCTTAGGGATTATTTCCTCACTTCTAAGCTTGAAGCCAATCTTTGATCTGAAGCAGATGACTTTCAGCAAACCACTAGGAGCCTGCCCCTTCCCTACCTCTATGTGACAACCAAAAATAATTTGGACACACAAATCATGAAACCACCCAAGCCCTGCCTAGAAGCCTCATAACTCTTTAAAAAAATCTTCCTCAAATAGTGGAATTTTGTGGGTTTGTTTGATCTTTTTATGTTGCTGTTTTCAGGATGTAACTTTTCTCTTTTCCTCTCAAGCCTGGGCTCCAGGCAGTTATCCAAGAGAGGAGAGATCTGGAGTCCTTGGCTGGTCCCGGGGCACACATCAAGGCAGAGATGAAAATATAGGCAAATGGTCTGGGATGTCTTTATGAACACCACTCAGATGACTTGGCTGAAATCTTCCTCTTACATCAGAACTCAATGGTTTTAACAACACAGTTTGATAAAAACATTTTCTTTAGCAGTTGTGTTACCGTCATTAAGATGTAACCTTGGTAACTCTATGCATGATTTAATTCCTTTTTGAACTAATTGCTCTTGTTTTATAGAAATTTACTGGGTTTCTTTCCAGGTTCAAAAGGAGTTTTAAAATTGACAGTCATATGGATTCTCTGCTTAGCAGAATTCTCTACTAGTTTTTGAATGTCCTTACCTAGAGATTATTATTACACACAAAGCAAAATAAAAATTAATTTGAGATTGAACCACTTTCCAGTTTTAAAATGGAGATAATAATACAGGTCTTCAAGTTCTTGTCTGAAATTTCTGGGGCCAGATATATTTAAGAATTCAACTTATCGTGGTGCATGGAAAATAAATTTTTGGTGGTGAGGCTGTTGTAGGGTGTACAGAAGTAGAAATATAATGTTGTACACATGAATCTTATGTTATAAATCAGTTTCCTCAATAAAATATTTTTAAAAAGAAATCAAAATTTTGCAGATATTAGAGAAATAATGTGCTGGCTGTATTACATAGTATCTCAGTCAGGGTCTCGGATCTAACCTGATGTGGAACATCTGAATGCCCACAGCACATCAGATAACCTCATGTTATTTCACCAAATGAGGTTTTGGTGCCAAACTTAGGAAATAAACTTTTGGTTTTCAGAGCATTTTGGATTTTGGAATTACTGATAAGGAATTCCACATCTTGCTTCACTGAAAGAGTTGTATCAAGTGTGGTGTTAGTCAAAAAATGTTTGCAACATAAAATATTATTTTAGAGCCACTGGAGCATCTTTGTCCTTTTTGACACATATGTTCTTGCAAAATCCTTTTTGGTTATAAATACAGTAATTCCTGTATCTGGAAGTTCCATATACTGCTCTCTGTTCTCACTTACTACCTTACTATCTGTTGCTCTTTGTTGAGCAGGCCGGCTTTCCAATACAAATTTCCTTTACTACAAATGGCAGGGTTGTTCTTTCCAGACATCTTATTGTACACAGCCTTTATGTCTCTGTCACCTGTTTTGAGAACCTTTTCTGAAGTTAGTTGTTTAGTTGACTGTGGCGGTCCACTGGGTAGCTCAGACTTATTTATCTAGAAACCATGCTACTTGGGGGCATGGAAAGAGTAAAGTACTTAGAATCCTCAGAACTCCTGGAATTTCACTTTATTTCTGCTTTTTTCTATCCATGGTGATGATGGCACACAATTCGTCTGATTTGTCTGAATCTTAATTTCTCAACTTCAAAATATGGGCCTTTGCTACTTTTCAGGCATGATGTGAGGTAAAATGAGAAGATGTTGCTGCAGGCAAGGAGATTCACTAAAATTCAAATTCAAGGAAAGGGAACTATCTGTTTTCAAGGTCTGTACATACTTAAGGTAGTATCTATTAATAAATGTTGGGTTATACAGCTTTATTCCTGCTTAGATCTGGATACGGACCATTTATTAAGTGTCTGCTGTATCAGGAACTGCAGGAGGCATTCTTATTTAATTCTAACAACACCTCTTTGAGGTGGCTGCCATCATTCTCCATTTGAGAGATGACAGAGACTCGGCCAAGGTCACACCACTATCTAGTGCCTGAGCCAGATTGAAAACCAGATTTGTTTGATGGTTAAGTCAGCACCCCTTCTACTTGCAAAGACTGTTTTGCAACAGTGAATGTTTTGGGGTTATTGTTTTGCAAATTGAGAGCAAGATGGGATTCATAAAAATTTAGATAATCTTTTTCTCTTGAATATAAATTCCAGACAATATCAATAAATCACACACTTTGGAAGCTCAGGGGAAATTAATCATTATTTGATGCATTGGAAAATCTTCATTTTCTCTTCATTCACTCATTCTTTGTGATAGAATTTATTCTCATCATTCAATCCTCATAAACAAGCAGAAATGTACTAGTTTAAAAAACCTTTATCAGTCCAGTCTTCCCTTTTAAGTCTCAGAAACAGTAAAACAACATAATTTTTCTTTACTATCTTCTTGGCCTAATTGTTCACTTGCCCTGAATGAATTGTTGAATTGAGAAACCCAGATGAGACTCCCAAAGCATACTTCTTTCTTATTTCCATTAAGTGGCCAGTTTGCAATGCTTTCTTAGTTATCAGTGACTGCATTTACTGAGACCCTGGGTGTCCTCACTCAGAGATGAGGGCCTGGGGGAAAGGATGGGTTGGAGATGGGAGATTGGCTAATAAAGACTGTGGAGTCTCTTTATTTTAGTCTCTCTCTCTCTTTCTGTCTCTCATTTAAGATGATCAGAGAAGGTCTTTCTGGCTGTGAGAAATACACCCCAAGGGATGTTGGAAGGCCTATGGCTCACAAAGACCTTCCTTGCCCCATCCTTTTGCTAACTGGGATTTCATTCTAGAGAGTAAGAGCCTCTTTATGGATTCAGACACCTCCTGGCTGCATCCAGCCAAGTGTTAATTAATGTCTAAGTGTCAGTGGCTCTAATTAGGTAAAATATCTAGATGGAATTAGTCTTTGTGAAAAGGACTTTAAGTGAGAATGAACTTGAGGAAAAGAGAAGAAAATTTGGATTCCAGATTTCATATGACTTCCTTCTGGGTGGTGACTGTGGGGACAGGGAAGTAGGATGTGAGATAAGTAAGAGTTTTACTGGCAAATGTCACATTCATTTAGAGGCTTCATGACCTGAGATGTCCTTGATTTTTTTGTCTGTCTTTTCCATAACTGATTAAAAATCAGTTATTGAGCACCTCATATGTGTTCAGACATACAGCCCTAGATCACATGCTAGTGATCAAGCATGAAGGTAGCCCTTGCTCTCCTGGAATTCTTAGTCTAATAGGGGAGATGGATGTTAATCAAATAAACTACACACAATATTGTAAAATTGTGACTGAAGACATTTATGGTGCTGTTAGAGAAGACTTGTGATGGATTAACCAGTGGTGGGATTACTATACCCTATTTTCTTGTAAATGTCAGGAGCCTTAGATACTTTATTAGGTATTAAAAGGAATATACTAGTTTAAAAAAATGATTAGTCATGTAGTTTGTAAATGGACTGCTGGATTGAACTAGTTTTTAAACACACGCACAGAAAAAATATATATATCTGTGTGTGTATACATTCAAATGTAAATATTATATACATATAATTTGTTTTGTTTTGTTTTTTTTCACTACCATCTTTACCTGATTATAAAAGCAATGTAAAGGTATCATAGAGAGTTTGGAAAATCATAAGAAGTACAAAGAAAAAATCATAATTCCCCAGAAATAATCAGTGTTAACTTTAAAAAAAATTAAATATTTATTTATTTATTTATGGCTACGTTGGGTCTTTGTTGCTGCGCGTGGGCTTTCTCTAGTTGTGGTGAGTGGCAGCTGCTCTTCGTTGTGGTGCGCGGGCTTCTCATTATAGTGGCTTCACTTATTGCAGAGCATGGGCTCTAGGCTCGCGGGCTTCACTAGTTGTGGCACATGGGCTTAGTTGCTCCGTGGCATGTGGGATCTTCCCGGACCTGTGTCCCCTGCATTGGCAGGCGGATTCTTAACCACTGCACCACCAGGGAAGCCCTAGTGTTAACATTTTGATGTATATCTTTCTAGTCCTTTTTCTAGACATATGTATGTTTAAAAACATAATTTGGATCATATTGAAAAATTATTTTTCACTTTAAAAATATTTTTCGTTGAATTATAAGCATTTCTTATGTCATTTATTTACTGCATTATATTCTACATTTGCATCGTAATTTATTTTATTATTCCTTTATTGTACCCAGTGATGTATCCCATTTTGCTACCATAAATGATACTGTGAAGTACAGGTTTCTATAATTTATGACAGCTTTCTCAGGCTAGATTTTGAGAAGGAAAAAAAAAGAAAACAGAGTCAAAGGGATGAAATTTTAAGGTTTGTAATATGTCCTACAGAACTGCTTTCCAGATAGATAATATAAATCCAGTTCCTATTAACAAAGTATGAGAGTGATTATATTGCTGATCACACTTATCATCATTGAATGTGATAATTGTTATAAATAGTTGAAAATATTATTTTCTTTTAATTTGCTGTTTTAGTCTACTAATGGAATTAATTTTTTAAGATGTTTGTTAGCCATCTGTATATCTTTTATGAAACTCAGTTCATGTTCTTTGATCATTTCTTTAATGTGGTTTTTAGTGTTTTTCTTATTGTTTGGTAAGAGTTTTTGTTTATTAAGGATACCAATCTTTTGTCATCTACGAAGTTTTCCAGGTCTTTTTGTTTAAAAGAAATTTCTAATTTTTATGTAGTCAGATCTACTTGTTTCTTCTTCTTGATTTCTGTTGCTTTTATGCTGAGAAAGTCTTTCCTTAACTTATTAATCAGAAAATATTTTGTCTATGTGTTTTAAATCTCGATGAATTTTCATTGTGGGGCTCATAATATACTTCAGCAAACTGGTGCAGTGCCTAACATGGCACATCTGAATATGAGATATGGTCACTTCATGTTTGAATAATAGTTTGATCTCAATAGAGATGGGTCATTGGGGCAGTTCTTTAAGCCACATCTTGAAAGAAGAGGAAGTATTACCCAGTTAAACAAAAGGATGAAGATCATAAAAGATGGGAAATCATCACAAGGTTTTAAGCAGGAGAGGAACATTATCAAACTGACAATGGGAAATTTAGGTAAATTATTCTAATTTACTCTAAACAGCAGAGGAAAGGATTGGAGAAGATAAGATTTGAATCTGGGCAACAATTAGGAAAGAAAACGTTACATTTATCAACAATATTTAAGAAATGGGGGAGGTAGTATTGTATGGGCTAGAGATAAACAGACTCAAGAAATATTTAGATTGTAGAATTTGTCCACTCCACCTCTGGCCTTTTATTGACCTTAAATATGGACAAAGAAGGCAGTAGAGCATAGAGGAAATATATTGTGATTTGGGAATGAGGGCCATGGCTCTGACACTAGCACTGTCATCTTTACTACTTACTTCTCCTCTGAGGGCTTCTACTTCTTTATTATTATAAGTGCTTTCTGGGCTTTCTATCCCGTTCCATTGATCTATATTTCTGTTTTTGTGCCAGTATCATACTGTTTTGATTACTATAGCTTTGTAATATAGTCTGAAGTCAGAGACCTTGATTCCCCCAGCTCCGTTTTTCTTTCTTAAGATTGCTTTGGTTATTCTGTCTTTTGCGTTTCCATACAAATTTGTTTGTTCTAGTTCTGTGAAAAATGCCGTTGGTCATTTGATAGGGATTGCATTGAATCTGTAGATTGCCTTTAGTGGTATAGTCATTTTGACAATATTGATTCTTCTGATACAAGAACATGGTATATTTCTCCATTTGTTTGTGTCACCTTCGATTTCTTTCATCAGCATCTTTTTTTTTTTTTTTTTTTTTTTTTGGGCAGTACGCGGGCCTCTCACTGTTGTGGCCTCTCCCGTTGTGGAGCACAGGCTCCAGACGCGCAGGCTCTGCGGCCATGGCTTACGGGCCCAGCCGCTCCGCGGCATGTGGGATCTTCCCAGACCAGGGCATGAACCAGTGTCCCCTGCATCAGCAGGCGGACTCTCAACCACTGTGCCACCAGGGAAGCCCTCATCAGCATCTTACAGTTTTTGGTGTACAGGTCTTTTGTCTCCTTAGGTGGACTAGATTATTTTTAAAGTCTCTTATAGCTTTAAAAATTCTCTGTTCTCATAGTTTTAGGTACCAGTTTAGTGCTTTGAAACTGCAAAGTAGCCTGAGAAATCTTGTGAAAATATGAACTTGTACTTTTCTAGGATTTTTACTTCCTGTTTTTATAAAATTTGAGCTAGAGAGGACTCTAAGGAGTGTCAGAATGAGCCCCTGCCTGCTGCTTGGCCAGCTGAACAGAGGAGGTTTCTGATGCCCAGAGGTGAGGGTTGTTTAAAGGGAATTGACAGCAGAAGCACAGCCCTCTTACCTCTCCAGTGTGTCTTATAGTTGGCATCATTATTATATCCTGATGTCTTGGGACCAAAAATGAAAATAAAGACATGCTCAGAAATGACAGCCATGTAGTAAACGAAATACAGCTATTAGAAATTCAAAAACTGAGGTTCAAATTTGTTGGCAATTTAGGTAAAATTTGGGGTCTTGTTCATTCAATTAGAAAATGCTTGCCCAGCTCTGTGGCTAATTACGTACTGAAACAATTTAGCTTACTGTCATTTTAGTCTTTAGTGCGGGCAGAAAAACTGAAGGATGTAAAAGAGACATGCCTTGCATTTTGGGAGTTCCTTGTTAATGATACAGTACTCAATTCTTGTTCGTCAGAATTCGTACTATGTGAAATACCTTAGAATAAAGCTAGTATACGAAATTAAAAAAAAAGAAATGTTTTTCCCCCCTGCCGGCCGTACAATTTAATCAGTGTGCTCTTTGGTATTTACTTGGCTATTCTCTGTCATTTTTGTCTTGAGGCATTAGAATTGGGTCTATATTCTGCTGTCTGTTTTCCAGTCTTATCTAAGGAATGTATAAGCAGCTTAACCCTGTCAAGGGGAGAGTGTACTAAAATGGCCTCTTCAGGAAGGACCAGAATTCCACTCCTGAAGCCATTAGCTGTGTCTTGCTCACATGAAGCTTATCATGCTACCCTCAGAAAATTTCCATCTTATCATGGGCTGCATCGTAAATAATGGAAAAAACTGTCTGAAGCAGCTTGAGTGTTTTCTTAGGTTGTTTGGAAATTTCCAGCTCCATGTACTTGACAGAAGACCTCTGACCTCAGGGATAACAGCATGAAGGCGAGGTATGGCTCCTCATCGGCCAAGGAGAGCCCATAATTGCTCTGCAGATGCTTTCTATTATTTTTGTCGTGAAATTTCTGACTGTGGTCACTAAGAGCATGGGAAATGAATTCACTTCAGGAAAAAAAGCCTAGCAGAGAGAATTCGTTCCTCAAATGGAAAACTTTTAAAAGCCTTTTATTTATGTGCCTGTAATTGTAAGAAGGAGTTTTAAATTAAATGTTGCTATTGAAAATTTATTAGTTCTTATAAGAAGCAATTTTAGGGAAGGCTTAGGTTAATATCTAATTTTTAATGTATTTAAAATTCTTCTAGGTAAATTTAAAAAGATGAAGTTTATATTAGTTATTACAAGTTGCCGAAGGTTTAAAAATGAAATTTTCTCAGTCCTCTCATTTTTTGTTTCTAAAATTCTTTGCACACAGTAACAAACAGTCTTTACATATTGTGAAGGCACTGTTTCTGCCTTTGGTCTAAAATAGAAGCAAAGTGTTGGTTAACTCATAGCTATGCACTTTTGTTAGCCCTCAGTTTTGTTCATTCTGTCGTCTAACCTAAAATGTCCTTTCCTCTCAATTTCTGACTGTAAAAATTGTATTTGTCTTTTAAGATTCAGATCAAATGTTACCTTCTTCTATCTCCTAAAACAGATTTCTGAGCAAAGACAGCTCTGTGAACATTTAGGAATAGAAGCAGTAACCTGCATGGATTTTTTTTTTTCGGTACACGGGCCTCTCACTGTTGTGGCCTCTCCCATTGTGGAGCACAGGCTCCGGACGTGCAGGCTCAGCGGCCATAGCTCACGGGCCCAGCCACTCCGCGGCATGCGAGATCCTCCCGGACCGGGACACAAATCCGTGTCCCCTGCATCAGCAGGCAGACTCCCAACCATTGCGCCACCAGGGAAGCCCACCTTCATGGATTTTTGATAATCTGCAAGAAGTCGTTCCACACTAACCTCATCTCTTTTTTACATTATTTTTTACATTGTTACTCATTTTTACATTACTCATCTGATAAGTATTTTTTACATTATTACTCATCTGATAAATAAAGAAAATGCAATAGACATGATCTTTGGATTTCAATAAGTCTTTGATAAGGTCTCTCTTGATAGATTTGTGGTCCATGTGATAGTACAGTTAGGTGGATTAGTAACTGGTTAAATGGCTGAAAGTAAAAATGACTGATTAACGGCTTTTGGCCTATGAAATACTTCCTGTGGAATGCTGTCAGGCTTTGTCCTAGGAACTATCTTAGAGAAAAATTGTATTAATGATGAATCAGTTGGGATGGGTTTTAGTCCATGCTGTAGTAACAAACAATGCCCCTCCTCCCAAATTTAGTGGCTAAAAATAATAAAGGTTGATTTCTCTCTCAAACTACAAGTCCATCCTGGGGTGATGGGGATGGGTGGGAGGTCTTGATCTGTGCCTTTGTTGTCCTCATCATTTGGAACATTGCTGGCTACCTACAGCCACACCTAATCTCAAGTGGGTGGGTGTGCGAGTTGGCACGTGCCTGCAAGGAGAGATCTGCCATATTTGTGAAAACCTCTAGTGACTATCACACTGATTGGACAAACAAAAACATAAAATAGCCGTGGATGACATGAAATTGGGGGTATAGTAAATGGGATTTCGGTCAGAAGACCCGGTAGCAGGTTCTGAACTCTTCGACTTATTATTTGTATGGCCTTGGGCAAACCATTTAACTTTCCTGTTTCCTTATCTATAAAATGAGACCGTCAATGATGTTAACATCCCAGGTTATTATGGGGTGTACTGGTGTCTGGTACTAGCTGGTACTGGTGTCTCTTGAGTTTGGAATCAGCTTTATATATAGGTACTTTATTCTTGGATGTATAAAAGATTTCTATTGCAAAAGAGGATTCATAATATTATCTTTATCCATGTAAAAATTTTGCTTCTTTCTAAATTTAATGTAATTTGTTTTGAATTGCATCTTGCATCTGCTTACCTTGCCAATCTTAAATGATATGTGAACTCACTTAAACATAGCTCATTGTTATTTATCTAGTCTGAAAGCCTTTTTTTTAATTTAAAAATTTTATTTATTTATTTATTTTTAACGTCTTTATTGGAGTATAATTTCTTTACAATGTTGTGTTAGTTTCTGCTGTATAACAAAGTGAATCAGCTATATGTATACATATACCCCCATATCCCCTAGCTCTTGCGTCTCCCTCCCACCCTCCCTATCCCACTCCTCTAGGTGGTCACAAAGCACTGAACTGATCTCCCTGTGCTATGCAGCTGCTTCCCACTAGCTATCTATTTTACATTTCGTAGTGTATATATGTCAATACTACTCTCTCACTTCGTCCCACCATACCCTTTCCCCTCCCTGTGACCTCAAGTCCATTCTGTATATCTGCGTCTTTATTCCTGTCCTGCCCCTAGGTTCATCAAAACATTTTTTTTTTTTAGATTCCATATATATGTGTCAGCATACGGTATTTGTTTTTCTCTTTCTGACTTACTTCACTCTGTATGACAGACTCTTTGTCCATCCACCTCACTAAAAATAACTCAATTTTGTTTCTTTTTATGTCTGAGTAATATTCCATTGTATATGTGTGCCACATCTTCTATATCCATTCATCTGTCGATGGACACTTAGGTTGCTTCCATGTCCTGGCTATTGTATATAGTGCTGTAATGAACACTGCGGTACATGTCTCTTTTTGAATTATGGTTTTCTCAAGGTACATGCCCAGTAGTGGGATTGCTGGGTCATATGCTAGTTCAGTTTTTAGTTTTTTAAGGAACTTCCATTCTGTTCTCCATAGTGGCTGTATCAATTTACATTCTCACCAACAGTGCAAGAGAGTTACCTTTTCTCCACACCCTCTCCAGCATTTATTGTTTGTAGACTTTTTGATGATAGCCATTCTGACTGGTGTGAGATGATACCCTATTGTGGATTTGATTTGTATTTCTCTAATGATTAGTGATGTTGAGCATCCTTTCATGTGTTTGTTGGCAATCTGTATGTCTTTGGAGAAATGTCTGTTTAGGTCTTCCACCCATTTTTGGATTGGGTTGTTTGTTATTTTTCATATTGAGCTGCATGAGCTGCTTGTATATTTTGGAGATTAATTCTTCGTCAGTTGCTTCATTGGCAAATATTTTCTCCCATTCTGAGGGTTCTCTTTTCGTCTTGTTTATAGTTTCCTTGCTGTGCAAAAGCTTTTAAATTTCCTTAGGTCCCATTTGTTTATTTTTGTTTTTATTTCCATTACTCTAGGAGGTGGGTCAAAAAAGATCTTGCTGTGATTTACGTCAAAGAGTGTTCTTCCTATGTTTTCCACTAAGAGTTTTATAGTGTTGGGTCTTACATTTAGGTCTTTAATCCATTTTGAATTTATTTTTGTGTATGCTGTTAGGGAGTGTTCTAATTTCATTCTTTTACATGTAGCTGTCTAGTTTTCCCAACACCACTTACTAAAGAGGCTGTCTTTTCTCCATTGTATATTCTTGCCTCCTTTATCAAAGATAAGATGACCATATGTGCGTGGGTCACACTCACATATGGGCTTTCTGTCCTGTTCCATCGATCTATATTTCTGTTTTTGTTCCAGTACCATACTGTCTAGATTACTGTAGCTTTGTAGTATAGTCTGAAGGCAGGGAACTTGATTCCTCCAGCTCCATTTTTTTTTTCTCAAGATTGCTTTGGCTATTTGGGGCCTTTCGTGTTTCCATATAAATTGTAAAATTTTTTGTTCTAGTTCTGTGAAAAATGCCATTGGTAGTTTGATAGGGATTGCATTGACTGTGTAGATTGCTTTGGGCAGTATAGTCATCTTCACAATGTTGATTCTTCCAATCCAAGAACATGGTATATCTCTCCATATGTTTGTATCGTCTTTAATTTCTTTCATCAGTTTCTTATAGTGTTCTGCATACAGGTCTTTTATCTCCTTAGGTAGGTTTATTCCTAGGTGTTTTATTCTTTTTGTTGCAATGGTAAATAGGAGTGTTTCCTTAATTTCTCTTTAAGATTTTTCATTATCTGTGTATAGGAATGCAAGAGATTTCTGTGCATTAATTTTCTTTCCTGCTACTTTACCAAATTCATTGATTAGCTCTAGTGGTTTTCTGGTAGTATCTTTAGTGTTCTTTATGTATAGTATCATGTCATCTGCAAACAGTGACAGTTTTACTTCTTCTTTTCCGATTTGGATTCCTTTTATTTCTTTTCTTCTCTGATTGCCGTGGCTAAAACTTCCAAAACTATGTTGAATAATGGTGAGGGTGGGCAGCCTTGTCTTTTTCCTGATCTTAGAGGAAATGGTTTCAGTTTTTCACCACTGACAACGATGTTGGCTGTGGGTTTGTCATATATGGCCTTTATTATGTTGAGGTAGGTTCCTTCTGTGCCTACCTTCTGGAGAGTTTTTATCATAAATGGGTGTTGAATTTTGTCAGAAGCTTTTTCTGCATCTATTAAGATTATCATATGGTTTTTATCCTTCAGTTTGTTAATATGGTGTATCACATTGATTTTTTTTGCATATGTTGAAGAATCCTTGCACTCCTGGGATAAACCCCACTTGATCATGCTGTATGATGTTTTTAATGTGCTGTTGGACTCTGTTTGGTAGTATTTTTTTGAGGATTTTTGCATCTATGTTCATCAGTGATATTGGCCTGTAGTTTTCTTTCTTTGTGACATTTTTGTCTGGTTTTGGTATCAGGGTGATGGTGGCCTTGTAGAATGAGTTTGGGAATGTTCCTCCCTCTGCTATATTTTGGAAGAGTTTGAGAGCGATAGGTGTTAGCTCTTCTCTAAATGTTTGATACAATTCGCCTGTGAAGTCATCTGGTCCTGGGCTTTTGTTTGCTGGAAGATTTTTAATCACAGTTTCAATTTCAGTGCTTGTGATTGGTCTGTTCATATTTTCTATTTTTTCCTGATTCAGTCTTGGCAGGTTGTGCATTTCTAAGAATTTGTCCATTTCTTCCAGGTTGTCCATTATACTGGCATGGAGTTGCTTGTAGTAATCTCTCATGATCTTTTGTATTTCTGCAGTGTCAGTTGTTACTTCTCCTTTTTATCCTTTTTTTTTTTGTATAGGCACTTGATCCATTTACATTTATTCCCGTAATTTTTAAACTAAAATTTTCTTTTGGGCATGGTGATTTATACTTTCTGTTTAAATATTTCCCTTTATTCTGACTTATGCTATATATACCATTTGCTTCGCATTTTCCTCTGAATGTAAACATCCTGTTTTTCATTCTACTAATATATACCTTAAAGAAATAAAACCCAACCCCATAAATGCTGTCTTTTTTTGAAATATCAAAATCAAGAATGAAATAATTACTTATGACTCCAGACTTTGAACACTGGTCTTTTTTTTCATCTGTGTGCTTTAGATTATTTTCATATGCCCAGATTTATTTCTCTTTACTTGTCCTTGAAGGACCAGTCTTAAAGTACAGACAAGACATGGAAGTTATCCAGTGGTGCACAGCTTCACCTAGGTAAGTTACGAAGGGTCCTCTTTGGGGTTAGATTAAAAGACTAAAAAGGACATATAGCAGGTGCTGAGTTGACAACCAAGTAGTGGTAGTGCTGGAAAAAGTGGCTCCCGTTCTGGGACTTCTTTTCCTGGAAACTGCTCCTGAGTCTCCCTGGCACAGATTCCAATGGCTCCTTGGAGAAAAGACACAGTGTTATGCTCCCAGTCAACAAATAAATTTTCTGGACCCACAAGCAAACTGGATCAGCTGGGAGCAGGCAAAGACAAATGCATAGGTAGAAGGAAATCAGTATAAATGTAGTTTCCTGTGGTAATGTGGAAACAAACTTGTCTCAGGGTGACGCAAGATGTAAGACCCACTCTAGAGCCTGAAACACTGAAGTGGAATAAGCACAGATGCTGGTCGCCTGCTGTGGATTAAGGAGGATTATTTAATTTTGCATTGGAATCCAGAGTGCTATAATTTCTAATGTTCCATGTTATTGCATAGATGGTTTTTCTTATTTCATATTTTCTTTGTTCATGTAAGTGGTTTTGGAGGAAGGTTTTTAGAATGTTCTCTCATTTCGTAGCCAGAAGCCCAAGGGCATTTTTTTGTCTCAGAGGACAGAGCTCCAGCTCAAAGGATTTGTGCTTAGGAATTTCAGGCACCAGTTGGCAGACAGGGGCTTGTGTCAACTCTCCAATCTGAATTCGGGATGGATCTAAGAAGCCATTTAAGGCACAAACTTAGGTGAGACCTATGAGTGAGTTTCTGAGAAAGGATTGGGGCAGTCCAACTCAATCCCTGCAGCCATGCAAAACATTTGCAAAATTCAAGCACTTTAGTGAAACACAAATACACATTATGTAGCAAACAGAATTGGGATGGGTTTTGCAGAGCTAAGGCATTACCTTACCAAAAACAAACAAACAAACAAAAAATTCCAGGATTTTAATAGCTAGGCACAAACAACTTTAGGATCTGTGAGTAGCAGCTGCAGCGTTTAAATAAACACTCAGCCTCTGCACGTGCATACGTGGAAAGGCCTGTCAGTATCACTTTTCAGCCACACCTGCACTCCCAGATGGCGACCACTGCCAGCAGCCTTGGCTCCTCAAGAAAGGATAGTCCCAGATTGTTTCAGAGAGGTTTACTGACGGGAAAATAGCTACCCATAATCTCAGGCCAACACTGGGAACATTCCTGTGCATTTCCTTTATCATGTATTAGAAAAGGTCCCACGTTTTTTTTCTCCCCCCCCCCCCCCCCCCCCCCCGCCAAAAGACACCAGTTTTGAGAACTCAAGTCTTTTGCAATGAGTCTGGAACACAAGCCCATTCACTTGTATGAAAGTGGATTTGCAGAGTCTCCATGAAAACTGCCAGGGGCTAGGTGGGACTGTGATGACCCAGGGCAGAGCCACTGAACCAGAGCTGGCTCTGGGATTTGAAATGATAGCCACTTGCTGAGTTGCTTGGGCTAAATCTGAAATGATAGCTCAGCTGCCCATGTTCTTTGACTTCTGGAAACTCTCTTCCCTCATGGCTTTCCCAGCATGGCCCATCTGTTTTACCTCCTCTTTCTCTGTATTCTTCCTTAGTCTCCTCGATGCTTTTTCTTTTCAGGCCCTGAAATGTTACTGTCTTCAGAGCCATGTCCTTGGCCCTTATCCTTTCCTCCTCTGCATGTTGTCTGTGGGTCTTCCAGATTCCTGACTTCAGCCCCACACCCACATGGCCATCCCCCTTTGGGACATCTCCTGGGTCTCTCTGAGCTCCTCAAACGTCCCTGTCCTAACTGTGTTCTCTGTTTTGGCTACTAAGTGCCTCTGCCCCTCCTGAGATTATCTATCTTTCCTCACACCACCCTTGTCCTCTCTTTGATTTTTCTCTGCAGCACATTGCCTTTGCTCTCTCATTTGGAAAGGTCTTTATTAAAAAAAATCCTGTTCATAGACTAAAAGCTCTGTGGAACTTTACCCAACCCTCCTCTCTCTCTGCTGGAATTAATTGCTGCCTTCATTGGTAAAATAAACATTACTGAGGACCTGCTGGGCGCGAGGAACAGGGCAGGTACTAGGGACCCTCAGGAGTCTGGTGCAAGAGACAGACTATGGTCAGTTAGCATTTGAAGTGGTGCAGTAAAGACATGTGCTAAGTGCTGTGGGAGCACAAGGGAGGGCGTCACTAACAAACCATTTTCAGAAATCCCCAAGGTAGGGAGCTGGGAGCAGAGGGCGGTGAGTATAGAGCACTCCCAATCGAACAGCTGGACTTGCTGGACGATTTCTTCTTGACTATCCCTCCCAGCTTCTAACCTATCTTTCTTCCTCCGAACTCATCTATTGTCTATTACTCCCATTGGGAAGCTCCACAGAGTGAAGACAGTTTCATTTCTCCCTTTTCCTCTTTCCAGATCTCACAGTGAACTCATGACTTTAATGTCTTTAACTCCTTCAATGAGACATGGTGGTGTTGGCAAAAATACACCTGCAAACTGAAAGCAAATTTTCAATGGTGCACACTCATGATGAACCTCCATTTTCTGTTCCCTTTAAAATTGTCTCATCAGAAATCATCCCCTGCCCTGTGGCCTGTTCATTTCTTCCCTGTGGGCTTTGTTGTTTGACTCATGCTGTACTGATCATGCTGTCCTTCTTTTTCCTGGTGAAAATGATCCTGGAGGTGCTATATATGTAGCACATCACTACATCATGCTTCACTGTCTAACATGTTCTATCAAATTGTTATTCCAAATGAGTGGAGAGACTAGACTCCATTTGGGAGCTAGGACAGCAAAGGGAATTAGGCATCTTGGTCACTGCCCTATCACATGGAATCTGGCACGGAGTTGATATGTAGGATGAACTCAGGGACGATGAATTTGAGAGATAGAAGAGAGTTTAGCAATCATCTAGTTCAACATGCTTATTTTACAAATGGCAGAATGGAAGCCCAAAGAAGTAAAGTGATGTGTCCATGGTTCACAGAGAATTAGTGGCCAGTTTGCCTAATGTCCTGTTCAGTGGTGCTCTTTCTACTTCACTGTCATACCTGGAACTCTGTAGTTGCTTATAGCTCTAAGCCTTAATCTAATTAAAATAGTCCTTTGAGGTAGGTTTATCCTAATTTACAGAGGAGGAAACTGAGGCATATAGAGGATAAATAATTACCCAAGATCACATGGAACCTTTTTAATAATCTATATTCTCACATACAAAATGGGAATTAAAATATCAATCTATGAAATGATAAGAAATTAGGGACGTAAAATTTGTGAGATAGTATATCATGAGCTATTAATTTATGTGTTTCTTTCCTTCACTTTCACTCCCTTTCACTTTTTGATCCTCTTTTATTTAGGCAGCTAGATAAGAGGGAATCAGAGAATTGACCCAGATATCAAAGACTAAAATTCTTAACTCTTAGTTTAGAAAAAAGTCCTTGCAGTGAATATTTACTTTTTTTGGTCTGTTAACAGTTCTGAAGCCCCTCTTATGTTAGGGATTCTTCAGTCACACAAGTCTTGGTGGAAGGCAGTCTCCTGCCACTCACTGTGGAAATAAATGGTGGTTGGATGTTCCATCTTTCTGCTACCTGGCAGCCAGCTTGCGGATGTGTGAACTACTCTTGGCTCCCACCAAAGACTGTGTGTGAAGGTGGTGATCCAGGGATAACTAGTGGTTAGTCACAGTGGTCACAAAGGCATGCTCAGGGGTGGCAAGGCCCTAACTATTCAGTGTTTGGTTTCTGCTGTCCAGCTCTTTGTATTCTCAGCTGATTCTCTAGCCTTCCCAGTGATTCTGTGAACCACCCAGTATTGGTTCAATAAATTCCTTTTCTGCTTAAGTTAGCTGGAGTTGTTCACAGCAAGAGCCCAGACTGCTACAATCCAAGTTTAAGACATAAATATTTGAAACTGAACCTGCAAAACAAATTTTCTCCAACAGAGACGTGACAGAGCCCTTGGTGACAGAGAGCTGGATAAGTAGGGATTTCAGAGAAGGGACTGTGTGTCTTGCCTCTCCCTCTCACTCTGTGTAACAGAATGGAGAAGTTTGTGTTCAAGAAGCGAAAGGATATGTGTCCCATTCTCCTCGAATCCGCGTAGGAGGCTGCCTCCTACAGGTTCCTCATGCTGCCAGTAGTGGAAGCTGAGAGTTAGGGTGGCTTCACTGGGTAGGGTACCAGGTAGTGAGGAGGCCCACAGCTGAGCTGCCCATCTGGTCTTCTGTTACTCTCAGAACAGCTAAGTTTTCCTGTGTCCTGTGGAAGGTGTGGAAGTTGGCTGAGGGAAAGAGGAAGGATGAAACTAAATAGCACCAGAAAGCAGGAGGGCCAGTGGAACTGAATGGGTCTTAGGATTCCACCTAGGGGTTTGCAGCAGAGGGTGGTACTGGTCGCATAGTCAAAGACAAGGTGGATATACAGACATCTTGGTAGTGCCAGCCTGGAAAGGTGGCCACACATGGAAACCAGGTGAGACTAAACAACTCAGGTATCCTGTAGAAGAGAGAGGACAATCCCAGACCAAAAACACCTCTATCCCCAACGCTGACACCAAGACATTCTATAAACCCTCTGGAACTCAGGTCAGTCCAGGGAGGAGGGAGAAAAGGATAGAAAGAAGAAAACCTGGAACTGACTTAACAAAAGTAGCAATGATTGAGAAAACCCCGAAGGTTGGAGTTTATCCGGAATCGATGAGATTATGTTTTCTGCCACTGCTGAACTGGAGTTCAAGATAGAAAAGCAGAGTCGCATTTTTGCAAACCTGAGATTTGCGCTTTGATGCAGAAAAATTGCTTTTAGTAATTCAGGCTTTGGGCAGACATTATGATTAGGAAGGTGTCCAGTGCCATCCTGGTCAGGAGGACCACCCAGCTAAACAGTTTCATCTCTGAGCCACTTCTCTGTTGTGATGGAAACAAGGCAGTCCTCAGCTTTCTGGAAATGTATTCAGTTCTGGTGCATGCAACTTTATACAGCTGGGATGTAGCCACATTGGTAAACAATTCACGGGACTGTCTGAGAAGCGTGATGAAAACCATAGTCAGAACACCAGCATCCCTGATACACAATGGAGCTGCTTGCGGAGAGCACCTGGACAGCCACATGGGATTCCATTCCTTTTTTTCTTGACGTTTCATACTTAAAACAGTTTAAAAAAATTTTAGAGACCTTTCCAGGATAGCAGTTGCAAGCTGGATATTGAGAATATCTATTACTCTTTGTCATGGATTTGAAGGACTGGTTAACTAATGATCTGTATGGGTCTGGCAAATGGAAAAATTTTAGAGATGCTTAGCATCACCTGCAGTTTTCCATCACTTTCTATTGTTCTTTGAGATTCAGTTTTCTCCTGTGCAGGAAGTTGCATCCTCATATGACTGATGGTAAAGATTCAGCTTTGGGCCTTTGCCAAACACTCACAATTGAGAACTGCCCAAGAGAAGCCAATGTGGTAAAAAGAAAGAAATAGCAGGACTAATGACTATTACTAAAGTTTATTGTCCGCACTTACACACATGGACCAGTTCCTTTTCAACACAGCCCTGGCTATATCACTTGAGAATACAGGCTGTCTAAGTGTACACTATCCTGCACTAACTTTGGAGTCTGAAGGTGTTTGGTACATGTGTTGAGGGGTGGGAATGAGGTGAATTTGGAGTTAATAGAAGACATGAAAGTGAGTCCTGGGATTCTGTAAGGCTGATTTTTTTCTGATGCTGAATGTGGTGCTTTGGTGTGTGCTGGAGTGGAAATAGGAGTCGGGCACAGTCCAGACCACATCAAAGTAGATTAATGTCCTTCTTTGAATGAGGCTTAGAGGATCTGGTCATTGGTGGGAACCTTCACACTGAGGGTGAGCAGGTGTGGGAAGGACCTTTGAAAATGCCTCTGAAACACATGCAGGGTGTGATTCCACCTCAAGTGGGAAGGTGAAAAGCCAGAGTCCTGCTGGTCTTCTGTGATGAGATTGGAGAGGTGCCTCGACCTAACTAACCAAGCCTCGCCCCGAACTTGGGGCAGTGGGAGGCTTAATCATAGTTCTGCAATTAGCCTTTTGCATGGGATCCCGATGAGTCCCTTCACCTCTTTATGCCTCAATTTCTCCTCATGGACAGGAGATGACTTACTAGTTCCCTCCCTTCTAGAGGATTAACTTCAGAAGGAAAGGTGAATGTGTTGTGGACCATTTGTTTTGTGTGTGGCAGTTTTAAGTTATTAGTTTTTAAAATCAGTACTTTTTAATGGAAACAACTTGACCAAAAATCTGTCACAGTATTTGAGACCCATTAAAAAAGTTTAATGGAAAAAAAAAAAAAAAGGGCTTCCCTGGTGGAGCAGTGGTTAAGAATCCGCCTGCCAGTGCAGGGGACACAGGTTCGAGCCCTGGTCCGGGAAGATCCCACATGCCGCGGAGCAACTAAGCCTGTGCGCCACAACTGCTGAGCCCGTGTGCCACAGCTACTGAAGCCTGTGTGCCTAGAGCCCGTGCTCCACAACAAGAGAAGCCACTGCAGTGAGAAGCCCGCGCACCGCAGCCAAGAGTAGCCTCCACTCGCCACAACTAGAGAAAGCCCACGCGTAGCAACGAAGACCCAACACAGCCAAAAATAAATAAATAAATTTATATTAAAAAAAAAAAAAAGGAATCCTCAGCATTTTCACACATCAAATGCTTCATGGGAGCTTAAGAACACTGTTATCCCGGCAGCATTTCATCTCTAAATGTTAATTTAATATATATGTTCTCTACTAGCCATGATAATTCTTAAGATATCCGTGTGGTAGGTTTAATGCAATAGAAAAAGAGTGTCAGCCTGCACTTGCACTTCTGAGGCTGGGTCAGCATATGCCCCAAAAGTGAGACACAAAGAATTAAGTCAGTCATCTAGATTCTGGCTTCTTGGTATTGTGCAGACAAATTATCTGGGTGATGAAACTGGGGTGTCTCAACATCGTGTTTTGGAATGTGTCTGTGTATGTATGTTTGTGCATTGTGTTTCTGTCAAGTGCGTGACCTAAATCATTCTTCTTGGAGATGTGTTCAGGCTCAAAGCTCAGCTTTGTGGCAAATTCCAGTTTTCTCGCTCGAGTGTTCCAGGTGTTGATTTCTGTTTCTCATTTCCTCCTCTGATGCCTTATCTCTTCTGTTCTTGTGCCTCTCACCATGTAGCTGGAGGCTGATGGGCTGAAGTGATTAGGCCCACAGACCCCTGAGCACCAGGCCTGCTTCAGCAGCACCTGCTACCCCTTTATTTCTTGTTTCTCTCAACCTCAGATCCTGCTTTTTTATTCATCTGCTATTTGGCAGTCACCCTACATTTCATTCCATCACCATGGGGATGAGGCCCGGGGCAAACCAGAAATGGCAGTTGCCTTGTTTGATAGACTGACCAACTTTCCAGGAGGCCATGGCCCAAAAATGCAGGCGATGGTGCAAGGAGAACAAGTCAGCTGTGCATTACTAGGCCATGTCTAGATATCTAGAAAGTAGCCTTTTTCTGTGCCCTGCCACTAAATTCCACTCGCCTTGATTAATATTCACAGAAGGGCATACAACTTTTTAAAAAAATTGTAGTTAAAATGCACATAACACAAAATTTACCATTTTTATAATTTTTAAATATATAGTTTGGTGGCCTTAACTACATTCACAATTGTGCAACCATTACCATCATTCATCTTCAGAACCCTTTTCATCTTGTAAAACTGCAACTCTATACCATTAACAATAAAGATTTTAAAAATATCCATTCTCCTAGTCCCTGGCAACCACCATTCTATGTTCTGTCTCTGTAGATTTGACTACTCTAGGTACCTCATATAAGTGGAGTCATGCAGTATTTGTCTTTTTGTAACTGGCTTATTTCACAGGGCATAATGTCCTCAAGGTTGTAGCATGTGACGGGATTTTCTTCCCTTTTAAGGCTGAATAGACCATATTTTGTTTATCCATTTATCCATTGATGGACATTTGGGCTAAGGTTGTGCAACTTGTATGTGAGGTGGTAAAAACACCACAACCTTTATGGTCAGACAGATTTGGGTTCCAGTTGTGGCTCTGTTATTTTTAGTATGACCGTAACAAAGTTACTTAGCCTCTCCTTAAAAAAGTACTTTAAAAAATTTAAAGTATATCTTCCATACAGAAAAGAGTATAACTTACATGTCCAGTTTGAAGAACGATAACATAATATATAATATAATAGTAACACAACAATAGAACAAGCAGCCACATACTAGCCACACAGACTAAGAAACTGAACATTACTCCAACCTTTGAAACCCTTCAGTGCCCCTCCTGGTTCCCCTTCACAGCTTTTTCTTGACCTGAAAATTTGTTCACATTATTCCTTTGTTTTTCTTTCTTTATTATATGTGTAGATCTCTAAACAATGTATTATTTAGTTTTGGTGTGATTGTTAAACTTTATGTAAGTGTAATTCCACCGATTTTTTTCCTCCAAGCTTTAAGTTTTGAGATTCATTTATGCTGAGTGTGTCACTGTAGTTGATTCATTTCCATCATCATAAAAGTATCCCACTCCCATTCTATGGGCATTAGGTTTATTTCCTCCCTTCCTTCCCTCCTTCCTTCCCCGTCCCTCCCTCTCTCCCTCTCTCCCTCCCTCTCTCTCTCTCTCTCTCTCTCCCTCTTTCTTTCTTTTCTTCCTTCCTCCTCCCTCCCTTCCTCCCTGTCTTTCTTTCTTTCTGCTACAAACTTCTGCTCTGAACTTTCATGCACATATTTCCTGGTACACAGGTGCAAGAGTTTGTCTAGTGTACCTACATAGCAGTGAACTTACCTGAGCATAGGGTATATGCAAGTTTCTAGGTAATATTCAATTATTTTCTGAAGTTGCGCTCTCCCAAGTTGTGCTTCCACTGTCAGTATATGAACATCTCCATCAGGTCACATCTTTGCCAACATCTGGCAATGCCATTGAACAATTTTCTTCCCCTGGTGGGGACACCTGGTGGGTGTGAAATGGTCTTACACTTTCTTTTCAAATACTTAATCTCAGTTATCTTTATTGAGTGCTCTCTGGTGATAAGTGCAATGTATATAGTGCACAAATGAGAATTATTTTAAAACAAGATTTTTCTTCCATGAATGTGAACCTGGTTGAACAACATAACAACATAGATACTTGCTAACTCTATGTAGAGATGACCTGTTGTTGCTGGGAATCAATACTGATATAAATATTGATTAATCCCTAAATTGACTTCTTACCTTCATCCAAGGAGGAATGGAGACTTTTTCCAAACCATTGTGTCAGTCATCCAGAAATATCTATCAGGCTTTGACTAGGGACATAACAAAGCATGGAGAAAATATATGTCTTAATTTATTAGTAAAGGGGAAGAGAAACACAAGGGAGGGTCTGCTGAGTTCAAGACAGAGTGATAGGTACTTTCATATATGTTAATCCCCACAATATACTCTTCAAAAGAGGTATAACATCTGAGTTCTTAGAGATGGGGAACTAGACCCAGAGAATTGTCAGTCACCTAAAAATATATTATAGTTCTGAGTGTGTTCCAAACACTGTCCTTGAATACAAAATGAATACACAAGATTCCTGCTCTAAAGAATTTTATACTCAACCTGGCAAGGAAAACAGATGTGAATACAACTGTAATTGCATTTTCATGTGTTAAGAGGTATGATAGGGCTTCCCTGGTGGCGCAGTGGTTAAGAATCCGCCTGCCAATGCAGGGGACACGGGTTTGAGCCCTGGTCTGGGAAGATCCCACATGCCATGGAGCAAGTAAGCCTGTGCACCACAACTACTGAGCCTGTGCTCTAGAGCCCGCGAGCCACAACTACTGAGCCCGCGCGCTGCAACTACTGAAACCCACACGCCTAGAGCCTGTGCTCCGCAACAAGAGAAGCCACTGCAATGAGAAGCCCGTGCACCGCAGCTAAGAGTAGCCCCCACTCACCGCAACTAGGGAAAGCCCTCGCGCAGCAACAAAGACCCAATGCAGCCAAAAAAAAAAAAAAAGAGGTATGATAGAGGTATGCTCTATATACAGTGAAGGCTTCTCAGGGAAGAAGACACTTGAACCAAGCTTTGAAGGGTTAATAAGAGCTGGTCAGGTAGCAAGAAGGGACACTCCAAGTAGAGGGGACAGCATGAGCAAAGTCATGGGTATGAGAAACAGCATTCCCTTTCTCAGGAAAGTGCAAAAGAGGGCAGTATCTGATGTAGGGAGATTATAAGGGGTGGGAGCGAGGGTAAGAAAGAGGAGTTTTGGAGACAGGCCAGGGTTAGATCTTGTAGGACTAGTGGGAGTCCTAGAAAGGAGTTTGAACTTTATGGGAGCCTTCAATAAGGCAGGGGAGTAACATGGTTGGATTTTGGTTCTAGCAGAATCACTTGGATGGTTATATAGATCGGTGTACAAGGCTGGGTGCAGGGAGGTTAGGATATGGTAATGATGATTCAAGTAAGAGATGAGGAAGGCAGAGGCAACAAAGGTACATTTCGATTCTGTTCAGGTTTTAGTGACTAGTGGACGCGATGGCTGAGAGACCTGTCAGTATTTAGGCATCATTCACTGAGATAGTGAATAAAAGGTGAGCAGGTTTGAGATGAATGGATAAAGAAGATGTGGTATATACATACAATGGGGTACTACTCAGCCATAAAAAAGAATAAAATTTTGCCATTTGCAGCAACATGGATGCAGCTGGAGGGTATTATGCTAAGTGAAATAAGTCAGACAGAGAAGGACAAATACTGTATGATATCACTTACATGTGGAACCTAAAAAACACAACAGACTAGTGAACAAAATGAAAAAGAAGCAGAGTCACAGATATAGAGAACAAACTAGAGGTTACCAGTGGGGAGAGAGAAGGGAGAAGGGGCAACATTGAGGGTGGGAAAAAAAGGGTTATTATGGAATTATATAAAATCATGTGTGTGAAACTTTTGAAAATTATAAAGCACTATAGAATATAAAGCCTCTTTCATTCAGGAAAAAAATCAATTAAAAATTTTTGATTTCAGAAGGTTAAAGTGATGAGCAGGTTTGGGGTGGGATGTGACAATGATTTCAGGGATGAACATGTTCAATTTGTGGTGCTTGTAGGACCTTCAAGCAGAAATGTCTAGTAGGTGCTTAGAGTTTCTAGGCTGACTGACTCATTTTACTTTACCTGAGATTTTCTCAGTCTTAAAGTCCTGAGTCTCAAGAAATCCTTCAGTCGGAAAATGGGATGGCCTAAAATTCAGTAGAGTCTGGACTAGAGAAACCGGTTTGGAATTTATGGAATGGCTTCCATAGGGAATGTGGAGAGTGAGAAGAGAACAGGGCCAAAGATGGCTCCGGAACAAACCAACCTTTGCTGAACAGCTGAGGAAGAGGAATTCATGAAGGAGCTCAGCAGGGAAGTCCAGGGAAGCAGCAGAAATCTGAGGTGGTGAGGTTGTGAAAGCCAAGGGAGAAAAACATCTGTAAATGAAGGAATCGTCAGCTGTACTGAAGACTGCAGAAAACTGACTATCGGATTGGATTTTAAAAGTAGTCAGGACTGTTTGTAATAACAGATTCATTTTGTAATAGGAATGAAATCAGCAGAGGGGTGACCAGCAAGCAAAGAAGGGGGCACAGACTTTTAAGAAACTATATGGTGAAGTGACAAAGAGAGAAGAGTTGTATAGTATAGAACACAGTGATGAGGGAGAGTTTTGAAAAAATGAGAGAGAGAGGAGCTTGATTATATGATAAGAGAAAGAAGTCAGTGGAGAAAGAGATCTAAGGCACAGGGAGGATAATTGTTAGAGTAACTGGGAGGGATGGGGTCAAGAAATGGGTTGGACCACAGTAGACTCCTCTTTTGAGACCAAAGATATCAGTGTGTGGAGGGAGTTTGTGGCAAGGTCATGTAGCCACTTAGCCACAGATTTGGGATTTGAATCAATGTGTGCCAGACTTCAAAAGCCATATTATTTTCACCTCATCACAGAAAAATATATTCAAGCTCAATAAAAAATGTCTACATATATGCTTAATCACTTAGTGCTACACACATACAGATATGTGTGTAATTGGGGAAGTGACTGGAGCAATTGGAACCAGGTATAATTCATCTAGGGAGCTTAACAGGAAAGGTGAACTTTGAAGAGATTCGTTGAGAATAGAAGAATATGGTGAGGCAAGAATTAGTTTAACATTAAAAAAACTTAAGTTGTTCTTCAAACCATACTTCCTTTTAAGAAACTTGCCTTGACAAAATAAGAAATTTGCTTCTTGTCCTTACTAGTATGTAGATTCTCAATAGATGAAATGGATGTAGAAATGTATTTATTCCATGTAGCAGCAGGATTACTAGTCCCCACTTCTCCCATTTCCATGTTTCCTCTTCTTCCATAGTAATAGAATTTTAAAGTGAGATCATGACTACTCAGCTAACCACTACATTTCCTAATATTCCTTGCTAATGTTCTTGACCAAGTTGTGGCCAATTGAATGTGATCAGAAGTGACATGTATACAACTACTGGTTGTGCTTTTAAAGGGAGAGATGTGTCATTTTGCCCTCCTTCCTCCACCCTGCTGCCTGGAATGCAGAGTAGTAATGGTGAGTCATCTTGGACCAGGCAGGTGAAGGCAATATCCTAGCGATGGTAGAGCAGCAATATAAGTGGAGTGGGGTCCCTAACACTGAGGGGCTACCATATATAAGCCATTGGTAATTTGCATTTATGTTACAGCATTTGAGCTATATACCACATTGCTAGTAATAAAACGAACATAAAGTTACTTATTTTCTTTGCAGGATTCATATACATTTACAATATTATACTGATGTCTGAATTCTTTGCCTATTTCAGCTTTCTCTTAAAGGCTTCCAGAGAGAGCATCCCTATGAATTTAAATTCCTTTGCCTGGAGACTAGCTCAGAGTGATACTTACGTACAGAAACACCCAGGAAGGATGGGGCAGACTCAGAGTTGGTCCAGATCATCCTTGTTCACAATCTTTACCTTTGGTCATCAGGTGCAATATATATTTTCTTTTTCATCTACCTCATTGTTTTTGGAAGCTGCTGATAAATTGGTTTATCGATTAGCACTGCATATAGCTGTGAATAACAGAAACCTGACTAGTTAGTGGCTTAAACAAGTTACGGTTTTAATTTTTCTTGTGGAACAAGAAGGCTGGAAGTGCTTCACAGTGCACTCAAGGATCCCCTAGGCTGCCTCTGTTTTCTGCCCAGCAATCTTTAGCATGTGGTTTTTGTTCTCATGCTTGTCACTTCATAGTTCCACGTCAGGCATCACAACTGTGTTTCAGGCAGGAAAAGGGTTAAAGGTGAAGGAAAGAGTGCAAGCTAAATGAGTTGGCTCCTTCATTTTCATAAAAACTTTATAATAATATACATACAGAAAAGTTTACAAATCACAAGTGTATAGCTTGGTGAATTTTTACAAAGTGAACATGTCAATGTAACTGGCACCCAGAGCAAAAACCAGAGCACTCTCAGTACCTTAGAGTCTTTTTTACTGCCCCAAAAGTCCATCTTCTACACCCAAAGGAAGAGCATAGATTATTTCTGCCTGATCTTGTACTTTATGGAAGTGTATATAGCATGTAATCCTTTGTGTCTGGCTTCCTATGTTTAATATGTTGTTTGTGGGATTCACCCATATTGTTGCATGTAATTGTAGAACATTTATTCTCACTGCTATATTATTCCAATGCATGAATATAAATTTTTAAAAATCCACTCCAGTATTGGTGGGCATTTAGATAGCTTGCAGGTTTTAGCTGTTATAAATAGTACTTCAATGACCATTCCAGTACAAGTCTTCTGGGGAACAAATGTCCACATTTCTGTGGATATATTCCTAGATGAAGAACCTCTGAGTTACAGATTATGCTTATGTTTAGCTATGATACTGCCAAACAATTTCCCAGAGTATTTGTACAAATTTACTAATCCACAGCAATGTGTAAAATTTTTGGTTGTTCCACATCCTTGTCAACACTTGGTATTATCTGTGTCTTTTAGCCATTCTGGTGGGTGTGTAATAGTCTCATATTGTGTTTTTAGTTTTTATTTCTCTGATAACTAGTGAATCAACTAAAGTTGAACAACTTTTTCTATGTATAAGTTTATTAGCTATTTGAATATTCTCTTTTGTGAAATACTTGTTCACAATTTTTTGTTCTGTTCTCACTGTGCTTGTCATTTTGTTTTGTAGAGCTCTCTATATCTTCTGGATGAGAGTCTTGTATTAATTTGCTAGGGCTATGATAACAAAATACCACAGACTGTTTGGCTTAAACAACAGAAATTAATTTCTTTTTGCTGTGGAGGCTAGAAGTCCAAGATGAAGGTGTCAGCAGGATTCGTTCCTCCTGAGGCCTCTCTTCTTGGCTTGCAGATGGCCTTCCTCTTGCTGTCTCTTCACATGGTTGTCCCTCTGTGCATGGGTGCCCCTGCTATCTCTCTCTCTCTGTGTCTTACTCTCCTCTTCTTATTAGGACATCAGTCAGACAGGATTAGGGCCCACCATAATGGCCTAATTTTAACTTAATTACCTCTTTAAAGGCTCTATCTCTAAATATACAGTCACATTCTGAAGTATTAGGGGTTAGGGCTTCAACATGTGAATTTTGTGGGTGATATAATTCAGTCCATGACAAGTCCTTTGTTATATACATGTATTATAAATATTTCCCTCACTGTTAGTTGCCTTTTTATTCTCTTAATGGTGTCTCTTTGATGAGCAGAAGTTCCTAATATTGTTTAATTTATCAATTTTTTCCCTTATGGTTAGTGCTTTGGGGGGCCTATTTAAAACTCTTTGTCCATTCCAAGGTCATGAAAATGTTTGTTCTCTTGTGTTTTTTTCTAAAAGCTTTATTGTTTTACCTTTTACATTTGGATATACAATGTTTCTGGAATTAGTTTTTACATATGGTGTGAGGTGGCAGTCAAGACTGATTTTTTTCTGTGTGGAACCAACATTGTTTATTGAAAAAACCATCCTTTCCCTATAGCACTGCAGTGTGTTATTGTAAATTAGGTGATATCTCATTGTGGTTTTAATTCTCATTTCCCTGATGATTAGTGATATTGAGCACCTTTTCGTGTACCTGTAGGCCATTTGAATATATTCTTTGGAAAAATGTCTATTTAGTTCTTCCCACTTTTTAATTAATTTTTTTGTTATTGAGGTATGTGAATTCTTTATATATTTTGGATATTAACCCCTGATCTGATATATGGCTTACAAATATTTTGTCACATTCTGTAGATTTCCTTTTCATTTTGTTGAATATTTCTTTTTTTAATATGTATTTTATTTATTTTTGGCTGCATTGGGTCTTAGTTGCAGCATGTGGGATCTTCGTTGAGGCATGTGGGATCTTTTTCGTTGCAGTGCATGGGCTCTTCATTGTGGTGTGTGGGCTCCAGGGTGCGTGGGCTCTGTAGTTGTGGTGTGTGGGGTCCGGAGCATGTGGGCTCTGTAGTTGACGCCTGCGGGTACTGTCGTTGAGGCACGCAGGCTCAGTAGTTGTGGTGTGTGAAGGCTTAGTTGCCCCGTGGCATGTGGGATCTTAGTTCCCTGACCAGGGATCGAACCTGCATCTCCTGCAATGGAAGGCGGATTCTTTACCACTGGGCCACTGGGGAAGTCCCTGTTGAATCTTTTTTTTTGCTACTCAGAAGCTTTTTAGTTTGATGTAGTCCCGTTTGATTATTTTTGCTTTTGTTGTTTGTGCTTTGGGTATAATATCCAAAAAATCATTGCCAAGACCAATGTCAAGGAAGCTCTTCTCTATGTTTTCTTGTAGGAGTTTTACAGACTCAGGTCTTATGTTTCAGTCTTTATTCCATTTTGAGTTAACTTTTGAGAGTAGTTTAAGATAGGAGTCCATTTTCATTTTTCTGCATTAGGTTATCCAGTGCTCCCAACACCATTTGTTGAAGAGACTATCTTTTCTCTATTGAGTGTTGTTGGCATCCCTGTCAAATGTTAGTTGATCATATACACAGGGGTTTATTTCTGGGCTCTCTCTTCTGTTTCATTGGTCTATGTGTCTGTTTCTATGCCAGTACCATACTGTTTTGATTACTATAGCTTTGTAGTATAGTTTGAAATCAGGATGTGTGATGCTTCTGGCTTTGTTCTTCTTTCCCAGAATTGCTTTGGATATTCAGGATCTTCTGTGTTTCTATACAAACGTTAGGATTGTTTTTTCTATTTCTCTGAAAAATTCCATTGGAATTTTGATAGGGATTGCATGGAATCTGCAGATTGTTTTGGGTATTATGGACATTTTAACAATTAATTCTTCAGATCCATGAACATGGAATATCATTTCATTTGTTTGTGTCTTCTTAAGTTTCCCTCATCAGAGTCTTGTTTTCATTCTTTCACGTCCTTGGTTAAATTTATTCCTACGTATTTTATTGTTTTTGGTGCTGTTGTGAATGAGATAGTTTTCTTTATTCTTTTCAGATGTTTTGTTGTTAGTGCACAGAAATGAAACTGATTTTTGTATGTTGATTTTATATACTGCAAATTTAGTAAATTTATTGATTAGTTCCAACAGTTTCTTGTTTGAGTCTTAAGGATTTTTTATGTATAAGATTATATCATCTGCAAATAATGACAGTTTTACTCCTTCCTTTCTGATTTTGATACCTTTTATCTCTTTGTCTTGCCTAATCACTATAGCTAGGATTTCCAGTAATATGTTGAACAAGAGTGGTGAGAGTGGGCACTCTTGTCTTTTTCCTGGTTTTAGAGGAAAGGCCTTCAAATCTTTCACCATTGAGTATGATGTTAACTGTGGGTTTGTTGTATAAGCCACATACATTTTAGAATCAGTTTATTATTTTACATACGCAAAACCCTTTAGTTGACTCTCTTTTAAAGAGGTTTCCTGTAAGCCCCGACCAGTGACTTCTCATCACATCTCATTGGCTAGAACTATGTCACATGGCCATCTCTAGCTGCAAGAGTGACTGGAAAATGTAGTATTTTTAGCTGTATATATTGTACCCTGAATAAAATTGAGATTTTCCTTACAAGAAAAAAGGTGAGAATGGACATTGTGTAGGCAACGAGCAAGTTCTGACTTAGTTGCTAATTCTTCCAAAACTAGTGGAGATGTAGGAAGAAGATAGGAAGTGATAACCTTCCCCACTTATCAGATGAGCAGAGTTCCACGGCTTTTGCTGTCACAGCTGGAATTACATTGGTGCAACTCAGGGAAATTGATGGTTCCTATTATTCCCTTGTCTGCTAGAATTGGACCGAACAGGAATGAAGGTCCTAGCAACTCTTCTAGTGAGATCATCTGTTCCTTACTACACTGGTTTTGTCTGTTTCCTCTAGACTGTGCAGAAAGTAAGAAACGTATATTTGTATACTAATACCCCAGTTTTTCCATATTTATTGAAAAGGACCAAGAATGAAAAATCAAGCTGCATTAGCCAGTTTCTCTGAGAAGCAGCCACCAGGATGGTGCAAGGATTTTATTAGGGGAACACCTGTGCGAGAGAAAATGGAGAAGGAGCTGGCAGAGCCGTCAGACTATGATGCAAGTCTAACCACAGTGAAAGAGAGAAGGAAGGACGGTTGGGTGGAAGAGTCCTTGCAGCCTAAGAAAGGTTCAGCATAGCCACTGGGGAGCCCTTGAGCCAACACTGGCCATCAGGGGAGTCTGCTTCCCTAGAACAGGACTACCTGCCATACCTAGTCATTGGCTGGGAGCAGCCTGTGGCAAGAGTGACCTTGGTACAGATGTGACAGTGGGTATCAGAGTGCAGCAGTTAGAGACCTTGGTCAATGACATTCCTGTAGTTGGAGATCAGCAAGTTACAGTCTCATGACAGCCTCAAAACCTTAATAAGCTTTTGCTGGAAATTAAAGAGAGAGCTGGATGCGCCTTATTTTTGTGAAATACAGAAATCCAAACTGGTCAACATCTGTTAACATGAATTACTTTAGGAAAGGAGTGAAATAATGGTGAATCAAAAGAGAAGGGATAAACCATATTGGATGTCCCCAGAAGTCTGTAATACTAGAACTGAGTTATTCTTGAATTATTTTCTTAAGTTCTACGGAGTCTTCTTGATTAGGTGCCATTAGCTTTCTTAAAAATTTAAACAAAAACTTTTCAAATAGGTTGACTTCTCAGGTCCAAAAACATCTGCACCAGACATTTGGAGTGTAATGACAGAGCAAAACAAATAGAGGGCAGTGTCTTCGACCTATGACTTGACAGATTCACAGATGAGAGTGCTTTTGTTTTAAAAACAGACAACCTGGGCATATAAGCAAGATATCAGACATGTGAGAATCAACTTTTCACTACTTGTTTTATTTTTATATTTCACACTATCAAGTCCTAGTGTGGGCAAGAACAAGAAAGCACCAACACTAAGTTTGCCAAAACGCCCAGACAGGCATGTGACATCCACAGCAAAAGGGCCTTCAAACGTGATTTATTCTTCTGTCTTCTCCTAAGTCACTGTTTGTGCTGATAAGGTGACCTAATTTACTTAAAAGTGAAATGGAGAAGCTCAATGAAAATTGAGTGAATCCCAGGTTTATGTGTTGAACATCTCCATTAGCAGAAGGGCCATAGGCAAAAAGGGTGGGGGATATGCAACCAGAAACAGGTTTTCACTCTGAACAAGATTAAGAGACTAGAAGGTGCATGAGATAATTTCAGTTAACTCCCCATTTTGCTGCCCGAAAGACCTGGAAGAAGAGGAGGAGAATGTCCTAAATAACCTATTTTCTGATTCTTTCTTCCTCTTTATTATACATGGTTTAGCTGATGGCTTTCCTGCCATTTCCCTCAGGGAGATAGTCTTCAAAAAAAAAAGCCATTGGTAGCAAGCAATTTTCTCAGATGATTTTCATTTTCTCATGAATGATTTTTTAAATTAATCTAGAACAGCCCTGAAATTCTTTTTGTCCTCATATTCACTCTCCTAAGATACCTGTGAACCACTATTCATCGTTTTAGTCTTCCCATCACCTGGCTGTGGCTCTTCTTCCTTTTCTGACTTGTGGGCAAGTCACATCCTTTGAGAGAATTTACCACACATATAATTTTGTCAGTGGCTGTTGGACACTTCTTAGCTCTTGAGAGGTCCCGCAGCTTGTGACTGAATGACAAATTTTAGTGATTTCTTCCCAAAGGAACTTATTCAAATGCAACAGAATTTCCTTTCACATTTGAATCTTTTCCTGCAGCAATTTGAAGCTGTGAGCCCCAGCTCTGTGAAATGAACTATTAGAAATCACCAGAGTCTATAAGGCTTGGAAATATTACAGAACATTTGGTAAATTAAAAAGCAGTCTTGGGACTCTCTTCAGCATACAGGGGAAGTTTCAACACATTTTACAAGAGGAGAAAGTAACGCAAAGAGTAATTTCAGTCTTCTCTGCTGATTACCCCTCTTAGAACTCTCCCTCCCCTCCCTCCAAGGGGGTTAGCAAGGGCAGCTGGTTGCAAGGCTGCAGCTGTTCTTAATTGTTGATTTTAGCTTTGCAGTGGTCCCTGGTGGGAGAGGATGCCATATCTGCCCCCTGGAATGGACTTACAGGTGTTTGAGGAATGTTTTCTTTCCTATGGGTTACTTGACACTCTTAACAGACAAGCTATTATGGTATACCAGCTGATGTCGGGAGACATGGTCTTAAATAGCTCCTGTCTTCTCCTTCCCCCATTCCTCTCACATATAGACCTGCTGAAAAAGATCTGCTTTCTGTGCATTTCCCAGTCATTCTTCTCTCCATGCTCCCTGCAAATGGGCAGGGTGCCTCAACAGCAAAAGAGAACGTCAGGTATAAGATCTTTATGAACTTGCTCAAAGCAGGGCCAGATTAAAATGGGTTCCAAACTGAAATGCCTTGTTTAAAAAAAATGAGTATATGAGAAATATTAGCTTTTTAAAAAAAAAATAAAAATGCTACTTGGGCAAAAACAAATCTGATTTTATTTTTGTTTTGTTTCCTAAGAGTTAATATGCTAGAACTTGGGTTCTAAGTTAGGGCTGGGCATGCCTTCATGCTTGTTCTGTTGATGTCATGATAGAGTTTCATTAGCTGGCTGTGGATGTCACATGTGAAGATAGTAGCACATTGAATGCATTAACACTAGCACAGTAATTGCCACTCCTTCCTCCCTTAGGTTTTGGGTACCTAAGGCTCCTTCCTTGGACCCCATGCCTATTCTTGCCCACCTCTGACCAATCCCTCACCCCTACCCTGACAACCCACTTCTAGACTATGCTCTGAGACCAGCACCTAGACTTCTGTGTCTACCCTGGTGTGCACACACCTAGGTCTGAAGAGTGGCTATATTTGGAAGTGGAATGAGAGGGGACAGAGCCTGCACGTGCTGGCTACAGTGTCCACATGCATGTAATCAGTGCCCCTCAGGTGCAGCTCAGAGCTGGGTGAGCAAAGAAAGGGGCTCACTGGGCCTGGTCTCCACGTGTGTTCTTGCCTGGATCTTATACATATTAGGGATGGACCTGCATGCTACCTCTCCTACTGGCTGATGCAATACTTCAAAAAAGGCAAACAAACACGGGTTTTAATTTCAAAACTAGGTTAAATTTCTCACTCATTCTAGATTTTAAGGCAAGCACACAGGAAAGTAGTCTCAATGTAAACAGAAAGTGAAACTAACCAGTTTGAGTCCCCCCTTTTTTTTTTGCGGCATGCGGGCCTCTCATTGTTGTGGCCTCTCCCGTTGTGGAGCACAGGCTTCGGACGCGCAGGCCCAGCGGCCATGGCTCATGGGCCCAGCTGCTCCGTGGCATGTGGGATCTTCCCGGACCGGGGCACGAACCCGTGTCCCGTGCATCGGCAGGCGGACTCTCAACCACTGCACCACCAGGGAAGCCCTAGTCCCCTTTTGAAGATACATGAATTGCTTCCTGGCAGACAATGAATTATTCTGACATTGATTTGAATGTTTGAAAGTTATTGATATTTTAGTAAAGTACATCCAAAGGATCAATAGTAACATTTTGTTGCAGTGCAATGAATGTTGAACAGTATTTAAAAAACCCACAAATTTTGCAAGGGTCTTGAAGGCTGTTCAGGTTCAGAGCTATAGTAATTAGCATAACCACAACTCTGAGTTCTGTTAGTTCAGTTAAACACCTGGATTATCAATCAGGTAAAAGGCTCCACAAATTTATTACAGTGTTTAGCCTAGTAAGGGCTCAGTAAATATTTACTGTATTTTAAAAATTGACCCAGTGTCTGGAAATGTTTGGTTACAGTAGTTTGTGCAATAGTCCAAGATAGAGTCAACATAAATCTCATGGTGTTTCAAGGTGTTTCAATAGCACTGAAAGCCAGCCCTAGCTTCCAAAGCCAACAGCTCTGACGACTGGTTATAGATACTTTAAAGTGAGAAAGTGGAGTTAACTTTTCCATTTACTATCAAGTAGATATAAGAGTGCACTCACCTCAGTGTGATTTGACTCATATCCAGAGAACTGGCCCACTTCAGTCTCAACTTCATAATGGTTTCAGTCCATTCATTGGTCATTGTCTCTTTGATCTTCAGTTCACTGGTTTGAAGTGGTTTAAGATAAACTATGCACAATGATTTCCGTTAGGTTCTATCCAGGAGGGTGCATTATCTTTCTGTGATTGTGGATGAATTTGGGAATGGGTGAATAGAGGGGGAGTTATGTAGTCAGAAGACTGATGGGCTCTGAAGAGGGTGTCCACTGGGAGCCCAAGGTAATTCATGAAGTGGTCCCAGCCTCCCACTTCCTGGCTCCCACTTTGCCTTAAAGCATTGTGGGGTTTTCCCCTAAGGATCCTATTTCCTTACCTTGAACACCTTAATTCGTATTTTATCTGTTATGTTCCTAAATGGCCTTGAATTTCAGTACTTTCAAATTGTGACTCTTGACCCATTTATGGTTGTTAAATTAAATTAATGGATCAAACCAGAACTGAAAAATGAAATAGAATGAAACAGAGTATAAACTATCAGCACACATCTTAGGGAGCGGGGAAAGTATTGGTTTTGCAGAATTTCTGTTTCGGTTGTGTATGTAGGAGACGGTACTGAAGAGTGCTGTAAAATTTGTATTCTTTACACGGGTGGTAATGAGAAAAATGTGAAAAGCACAGACTTAAGGCAGGTTGTTTGATTTTTAGGCAGATGGCAGGCATTAGGAAGGAGAGAGAGGTATAGGGGAAGGAGACTTTCTGTGCATAACTTCTACCACTCCATGTAGGCAGTCATCCTCCCAGTTTGCCTACTCATTCAGATCATACTTTTTTTTTTAATAAAATAATAACTTGGATTATTTAAAAGTAGATTCAGTTGCAGGTCATACCTTTCGATATTGCTTCTTTATCCTTGCTTTGTAGAGGACCATCACAATATCACAATATTCTTCAGTGAATACTTTTCTGATTGTAAGGTGCTTTTGCCCATTCCATCCCACTTTATTTTGGATTCTAGATTCCAAAACCTAGGTTCATCCCTAGG
Source organism: Grampus griseus (assembly GCF_964374135.1). NCBI lineage: Eukaryota > Metazoa > Chordata > Mammalia > Artiodactyla > Delphinidae > Grampus > Grampus griseus. The sequence goes on from NC_139012.1 coordinate 62,857,595, forward strand.
TTCAACATCCTGCCTCTGAAAATCCTCCAGCAGATTATTCTCTAGCCTATTTTGATGACTCAGTGTTAATATAACCACTGCCTAGAAGGTGATGCATTTAGCTGAAGGTATTTCCTGTGTCTGATTAACTTTTAACTTTGGCAGTTATGTTGCTGTTACTTAAGTAAGGTATGATTGGCCTTATGACATCTCCAGTAGCCAAGGGATGGTATTAGAAGGGAGTGAAACAAGCAAGTGACACTGGTTTTCAAGAATGAGGGTCACAAGTAGAAGAGGATGACTCCTGGATGCTAGGCAACTCTAAGGGGTCAGGGATGGCCCAGCATTTTATTACTCACTGGCTCACGGAGAACTCCACTGAGAGTCACAGACAGACTCAGGCAGCCAGCTGTTTTTCAGAGAGATGGTTTTGTTGTAGTGTTATCCTACTACCATTCTGGGGGCCCACCTATTCCATTCTGGGAACCTGCTATTGTTAACAATCCACTCCCTCCAAATCAGTTGCTGTTTACTAAAAGCCTGCTAGTACTATTCCCCTGGGGATCTATACAGGAAAGGTAGAACTCTGGGATGAAAAGATGGGGGCTAACCTCTAGGGCACTTGGTTAGTGGAAGCTATTTGTTTTCAGACCTCTTCCATTAAGTGACAGTGGCTGATGCCAAGGAGAGTGAGAGTCATATTGGCTTTGTGTCTCTGTTGAAAGCTCCTCACATTCACCAAAGCAAAATGCCTCCTTGGAGAACTCTCAAGACCAGAAAGAGTTAAGCTGTGTGTCTGCACTGTGTGGCTTTGTTCTGGCAACGTCCCATCAGTTTAGGTCATTTCTGATGACTTCACTCTCCTGGTGACATCAGCCTCTAATCTCCTGAAGGTGAATTCATGTGCGATTGCTTCAAAATGCTCACTCCCTGAGTTCTAGGCCATTCCTGTTGATATATGGACAGAGCCTGTCTTTCGCAGGCCACAGTCTGTTCTGTTCACCGCATTTGTGCTTACCGTATCATATTACCGTGTGGACATTATGTCACTAACTGGCACAGCCCGGCTCAAAAATGAAATGTGCTTTTGCAAGCAAAAAACCAAAAGCTAACATCACCTCTCCCCGTGCCCTACCCCAGGTATAAAATAAAAAGGTTAGAAGGATGGCTTGACTATATTTTGGTTGGATATTTTTCTAACTGCTCTCTCTTTCTGTACCCTCTATGTGGTCTGACTGTTGATAGTATCTTTGTCTTAGTTTTCAGTTCATTATACCCACTAACTCTTGAAAATGTTTGGTTACTGATGGCACAAATTAAATCCAAGACCTTGAAATAATTTAGTTTAGCCTTGTTCTAAAATATCAATCTATAAATGAAAGTAGCCTGTTTACCTTCTAGCACCATTTCCTTTCCTTTACCATTCAAATGTCATGAAAGAAAAAAGAGTTGTCAGGAAAGCAACCTGGGCTTATTGGGTGAGTGCCCAGGGTCCACTTCAACCAAGATGATATAGGCGTTCACTTGCCCAAAGCTGACAGGGACACGATGCCTCTAAGAATTGTGGGGCATGGCCTGGAAGGGTCCCTGGAGTTTGCCTAGTCTTAGGCCAGTGTAAGCACATATTATGCCCCTTTCTGCCCTTCTTCTGCTATCCACAGGCTGTGGTGACACCCAGTTATGTCACTAGGGATTCAGAATGCCACAGGGTCTCCCTGAGCCCTGCTGTCCCCCCATGGCTCCCACTGCTGCTGGGAGGGAGTGTGCTCTGGGGTTCTATGTCCTCAGATGGGACCTGGACGGAAATGAGGCAGAGGAGGGGAGCCTTTCTGGACAGAAGCAGAATCCCCACACCATTTCCAGGACCCTGTGCATCCATTTCTTCTTCTGTTTAATGGCTCTTGGCAGTCAACGGTACCTTCTGGTGTAGAGCTAGCGGGGTACACACTGGGGTTTAAAATCATGTCAGGAAAATTTCATACTAACAGTATTTTTAAGAGGAGAGTCTGATGTTTAAACAAGCCAATACAATGCCACTTTCACTGTTTATCTTTATTTCATATTGAAGGGAAAGAAAGACATGAATAGAGCAGTTCACCCTTACAAGTGTCACAGTGCAGTTTTCAAATAGTCATGACCAAGTATATTCAGTTTTGGGGTCATCCACAGACTGCAGGGTACTGAAAAGATACTCTTTTTTTTTTCTTTGCCTCTTCATGGAATAAATTTAGAGGCTCTTATTTTTTTGAGGAAGGAAATAAAGTCCTTGGATGGCTTGAAAATATATTTTTAAATGAAGGATTGTTAGCCTTTCTGAGTTTCAAATCTGTTTTAGTTGAGGGCGGGGATGGGGGTGGGGGATTGGCTGCCTCAGAGGAAACTGGGAGAATCTTAGTCCAGGATGCTGGAACCATCACCATTCACATCTGCTCAGGATATACGAAGATATTGGACCTTTTTAAGGTCTAGTATGAAGTAAACCAACTTCCTTTCTCCTCCTGCTGCATCTCCAAGAAGGTGGAAATATTAGAAAAGCCTCTTTATAAACACATTCTCAATGCCATCCTCTTTCTTCGTTCATGTAGAGAAGAAAATAGAAAAAAAGAATAATACAAAAACCCAGAAACCTAACTGAAATAAGTGAAATTTTAATATTTGTGTTTTGTACCCAAATTCTTACTTGTCTTCTAGTAGCTTGACTATTATACACGCACACAATTTATACGTGCACGTGCTTTACACATGGCCTTGCTTACTCCCTTCCCCCCAAATAAGTACTCCCGAGGAACTGAAATTTCCCACTTCCTTGCAAGATCCTGGAGAATAAGAAGGTAAAGCTGAGAAGACTGGAGGAACTCCTCCTTCCTAGCAGTGAAATGTGTCACGTGGACAGTTGGGCTGCAGCCTTATTTGAGGATGAAAATAGTGGTAGGTGTCTGCCTATTTCAGGAGGGAGGGTGTGGGTGGGTTGTAATAAGGAGCCCTGGATGAGCTGAGCCCTGTGTCTTTCGCACATGCAGTATTGTGGTGGTCCCTGTAGAGGGAATGCTTCCTATCTGTTTCTGAGGAGGTTGAGACATGTTTGCTTTTGCAGCTGGAGAGGAAAGGCAGGCAGTAGCAAACTAGGTAGTTTGCCCATAGTATCATTACTTTGGTGATGGCATAAATCACCAATCCTGCAAAACTAACGGGTTCTTTGATGAGCATGCCCTGCCATCAGTTTGCTGAGCACTTGTTCTCCAGGTGGGATTGCTAAGCCACCAAAGGGGCACACTCCCCCCCAGTTTGGGATCTGAAGTTGACTGCATAGTGTCCACTGTCTCACCAACTTCTCCTGCATCCCAGTGGGGAAAGCCTCCCACCCCCTACCTCCCTCTTGGAGTATTGATATTTTGCTTAATTAGGCTCAGGCCATGCCCAGCTGCAGCAGCACCATCAGCTAGATGCAGACTTGGGAAGATGCTGGTAGCTGGAAGTATAGAGGAGAGGGAGCCTGTCACCGAAAGGCTGATGTGCACATGTACATCCACCAAAGGATGTGATGGACACACTCACATCAGCAGATCTTTCACTGAAGCTCTGCCATCTACTGTTGGCGTGACCCTGAGCGAGAACCATAGCCCCACACAAGATATTTACCATTTGTCCTGGGACTCTGGATCAGAAGGGAAAAAGTCCTTGCTGGAGCCATCAGTGCCTGCAGCCAGTGGAATGATAAACACTGATGTAGTTGGTGCTGAGTATTGGTTTATTTAATGAAACAGCCAATACAGCCAAAAAGGTTTTTGAGGAGTCTACCCTATCTAGAAGCCAGCTGAGGGAGTCCTGATAATGTGTGCACAGTCATTGCCTGACCTGCACCACCCCATTGAGATCCTTTGAGTTTGTGATCTGATGTGACATTCCCACTCGGGACCAGTCACCCCAGGAGGACCTTCTTTAGCCCCGGTGGTCACCAATGCCTGTAGTCTCCTTGAATGCTGGGGCACTCACCTCTCAATATGGCACCTTCATCTTTGTTTCCTATGCCGAGAGCAGAGCCTGGCATACACAGGTCCTTGGGAACTACTTGATGAGTTGAACTGTTGAACTAATTAAAAATTTGCTGTCTAAAATAAACCCTGAACACGAAAACAGTCTATAGATGAAACATTAAATTTCAGTGTCCCAAGGATGCAAAACATGTAGTTCTTTGAAAGGACCCATCTTGATATACGTATACAAATCCACCAACTTTTCTTCCATTTGACATGTTTTAATAGTGTGGTCATGGAGTGGGCTTCCAAACAGGGTTAAATCTAAGGATGGGGATTCACGGTTTTCTCCAAAATGGGAGATCTTAATCTAGCATCTTGTTGGTCTGCTGTTTAACTTCTCTGTTAAGGAATTCAAGGAGGTGTCTTCCATAGAGGTGGCTTCTCAGATGATCTTTTCCCTCTAATATCCTCATCCAGCTTCTTCTTGACAAAGAAGCAGTAACACTTGTTCACGTCACACAATTTTTGTTATTAACTTACCCACCCCTGCCACCCAGCACTACATTGGGAGAGCTCCGTGAGGACAGTGATCATGCCTGCCACCATAGCATCTTGCCCAATGCCTGGAGCATAGAAGATACTTAATATTATTATGTTTAACGAATGAATTGGTAAGAATAAATGATGGCTAGTGAAAACAGAGGGGTTCCTGCCCTGGCTTGGTATATTGCACTGGATCCTGACAACTATCAGCACATGTGAAAAAAGAAGTGGAAGTCAGTTCTCCGGTGAATCTAGTTTTGGCAGTGCATGATAGGTGTTTGGCCAACAGCCTCTCACTGTAGGCATTACTCACACATAAGCCATAGAAGTCTTCCCAGAGAAGTTTGGGACTTTGTGTGTGGGTGTCTGTGTATTGTTGTTGCTGTTAATTTAGCATTATAAACATTGTGGAATATTACATGCATAAAAACTGCACATGACAAATACATCCAGCTTAATATTTTATCATAAAGCAAATAATTGTAGAACTACTTACCAATGGCCTACATATTTGCCAATATTGGTATTGTCAATCTTTTTAAATTTAGCCACTCTGCTGAGTATTTCATTGTGGTTTTATTTTGCGTGCTCTGATTACCTATTACCCATGCAGTGGAGTATATTTTCACATGTGAGTTAGCCATTTGGATATTAACTTTGGGAGGTGCCTTTTCAAATTTCTTCCTCATTTTTTCTATTGTGATATTTCTTTTTCTTACAGATTTGTAGGAGTTGTTTATATATCCTAGATATAAGCCCTTGTTAGATATATATGGAAATATCTTCTCCTACTCTATAACTTCTTAATGGTATCTTTTGAAGAACAGAAGTTCTTTTTTTAAGTTTTTTTAAACTTTTTTTTTTTTTTTAACAAATTATACCAAACACTTAAAACATTTGGGAACATTAAACATTAATTCTTAATTCAAAATAATGACATTCATAGAATATATCCTGGTGTTGGCCAATATGAAGTTGACTTAAATTTAGTATTAAAAAATTTTTTTTATTGGAATATAGTTGATTTACAATGTTGTGTTAGTTTCAGGTGTACAGCAAAGTGCATCAGTTATACATATACATATATCCAGTCTTTTTTAGATTATTTTTCCATATAGGCCATTACAGAGTATTGAGTTGAGTTCCCTGTGCTATACAGTAGTTCCTTATTAGTTATCTATTTTATATATAGTAGTGTGCATATGTCAGTCTCAATCTCCCAATTTATCCCTCCCCCTCTTACTCCCTGGTAACCATAGGTTTGTTTTCTACATCTGTGGCTGTATTTCTGTTTTGTAGATAAGTTCATTTGTACCCTTTTTTAGATTCTACATATAAGTGATATCACATGATATTTGTCTTTCTTTGTCTGACTTACTTCATTCAGTATGATAATCTCTAGGTTTCACCCGTGTTGCTGCAAATGGCATTATTTCGTTCTTTCTTGTGGCTGAGTAATATCCTATTGTATATATGTCTCCCATCTTCTTTATCCATCAGTGGACATTTAGATTGCTTCCATGTCCTGGCTATTATAAATAGTGCTGCAGTGAACACTGGGGTGCATGTATCTTTTGGAATTATGGTTCTCTCTGGATATATGCCCAGGAGTGGGATTGCTGGATGCTCTATTTTTAGTTTTTTAAGGAACCTCCATACTGTTCACCATAGTGGCTGTAACAATTTACGTTCCCACCAACAGTGTAAGAGGGTTCCCTTTTCTCCACACCCTCTTCAGCATTTATTGTTTGTAGATTTTTTGATGATGGCCATTCTGACCAGTGTGAGGTGATACCTCATTGTAGTTTTGATTTTCATTTCTCTGATAATTAGTGATGTTGAGCATCTTCTCATGTATTTTTTGCCCATCTGTATCTCTTCTTTGGAGAAATGTCTATATAGATCTGCCCATTTTTTGATTGGGTTGTTTGTTTTTTGATATTGAGCTGCATGAGTTCTTTGTATATTTTGGAGATTAATCCCTTCTCGGTTGCTTCACTTGCAAATATTTTCTCCCATTCTGAGGCTTGTATTTTTGTTTTGTTTATGGTTCTCTGTGCAACAGCTTTTACGTTTAATTAGGTCCCATTTGTTTTTATTTTCATTACTCTAGGAAGTGGATTGAAAAAGAACTTGCTACAATTTATGGCAAAGAGTGTTCTGTCTATGTTTTCCTCTAGGAGTTTTATAGTATCTGGCCTTACATTTAAGTCTTTAATCCATTTTGAGTTTATTTTTGTGTATGGTGTTAGGGAGTGTTCCAATTTCATTCTTTTACATGTAGCTGTCCAGTTTTGCCAGCACCACTTATTGAAGAGGCTGTCTTTTCTCCATTGTATATTCTTGCCTCCTTTATCAAAAATAAGGTGACCATATGTGCGTGGGTTTATCTCTGGGCTTTCTATCCTGTTCCATTGATCTATATTTCTTCTTTTGTTCCAGTACCATACTGTCTTGATTACTGTAGCTTTGTAGTATAGTCTGAAGGCAAGGAGCCTGCTTCCTCCAGCTCCATTTTTCTTTCTTAAGATTGCTTTGGCTATTCGGGATCTTTTGTTTCCATGCAAATTGTAAAATTTTTTGTTCTAATTCTGTGATAAAAGCTGTTGGTAATTTGATAGGGATTGCGTTGAATCTGTAGATTGCTTTGGGTAGTATAGTCATTGTCACAATATTGGTCCTTCCAATCCAAGCACATGGTATATTTCTTCATCTGTTTGTTGCATCTTTGATTTCTTTCATCAGTATCTCATAGTTTTCTGAGTACAGGTCTTTTGCCTCCTTAAGTAGATTTATTCCTAGGTATTTTATTCTTTTTGATACATTGGTAAATGGGATTGTTTCCTTGATTTCTCTTTGTGATCTTTCATTGTTAGTGTATAGGAATGCAAGAGATTTCTATGCATTAATTTTGTATCATGCAACTTTACCAAATTCATTGATGAGCTCTCTAGTTTTCCGGCAGCATCTTTAGGATTTTCTATGTATAGTATCATGTCATCTGCAAATGACAGTTTTACTTCTTCTTTTCCAATTTGTATTCGTTTTATTTCTCTTTATTTTCTTATTGCCATGGCTAGGACTTCCAAAACTATGTTGAACAGAAGTTCTTAATTTTAACAGAATCAATTTGATCTATATTTTCATATACAGTTAATGCTTTTTGTGTTCTGTTTAGGTAGTCTTTCTCTACCTAGCGGTTATGAATATATTCACCAATATTATCTTCTAACAGGTTATTGTTTTCTCTTTTACATTTGATCTATAGTACACCCAGAATTGATTTTTTGTGTATAGTGTGAGAAAGGAAGTTGACTTTCAGTTTTTTTCCATATGGGCATCCTATCACACCATCTTTGTTGAAAATTTATCTTTCTGGATTCTTCCATCTATTTCATCATATTCGTCTATTCTTGGTCTTATATTATATTGCCTTATTTAGTATTTTTTTTAAGCTAGTTTTGTTATTGAGTAGATGGAGTCTTCCAAAATTTTTCTTTTTTAACAATATCTTTACTATTTGTAGGCCTTTGGATTGTACATATAAATATTGAAATAAGCTTATCAAGTCTGTCCTCTCATCGTAAAAGTTGAGATACTGATGAGGATTTCATAGACTCTAAAGATCAGTTTACAGAGAAATTATCTCTTTACTATATCAAGTTTTCGAATCTAGGAACAGCTTCCCTCTGGTTTATTTGACTTTTATTTTTTTAATTAATGTTTGGGTTTTCTGAGTTAACTTTTTTTTTTTTTTTGCGGTACACGGGCCTCTCACTGTCGTGGCCTCTCCCGTTGCAGAACACAGGCTCCGGACGCGCAGGCTCAGCGGCCATGGCTCACGGGCCCAGCCGCTCCGTGGCATGTGGGATCTTCCCGGACCGGGGCACGAACCCGTGTCCCCTGCATCGGCAGGCGGACTCTCAACCGCTGTGCCACCAGGGAAGCCCCTTCTGAGTTAATTTTTATATGTGGTGTAAGTTACATATCAAAGTTCGTTTTTTGAACATAGCTATCCAATTGTTCCTGCACAATTTTATAAAAACATTTATTATTTCTCCATTGACTTGACTTTGTGCCTTTGTTGAAAATCAATTGTCCATATGTGTTTGCGTCTCTTTTTGGACTTTCTGTTCTGTTCCAGTGATCTATTTGTCATCCTTATGTCTATCCCACTCTATTGGTTATTGTATTTTTAGGTAGTGTAAATCATCCAACTTTGTTCTTTTTTGAAATTGTTCCAGTGACCGCAGGTCCTTTGCTTTTCCACATGAATTTAAAAATCATTTTGTTGATTTCTACAAAAAAGCCTACTGAGATTTTTATTGGGATTACGTGTTGCAGCTATAGGTCAGCTTAGCAAAATTTGACATCTTAAAAATATTACATCCTCCAATCATGAACAACATATATCTCTCCATTTATTTTTTATTTTATTTTATTTTTAAAATTTTATTTATTTATTTATTTATTTTTGGCTGCGTTGGGTCTTGGTTGTTGCACCCAGGCTTTTTCTAGTTGCAGCAAGCGGGGGCTACTCTTTGTTGTGGTGTACAGGCTTCGCATTGCAGTGGCTTTTCTTGTTGCAGAGCATAGGCTTTAGGCACACAAGCTTTAGTAGTTGCGGCATGCGGGCTTCAGTATTTGTGGTGCACGGGTTTAGTTGCTCTGCAGCATGTGGGACATTCCTGGACCAGGGCTCGAACCTGTGTCCCCTGCATTGGCAGGCAGATTCTTAACCACTGTGCCACCAGGGAAGTCCCTCTCCTTTTATTTTGATCTTCTTAAATTCTTTTTTTTTAAAGTTTTGGTGAGTGTTCTGGAAGCTCATCACCTACTGGCTGCCTTTCCCTGTCTCTTTCACTTTCTCTGAAGTAATTGCTCTGTTTTTTGAAAATTTTTATTTATTTATTTTTGGCTGTGTTGGGTCTTAGTTGCGGCACGCAGGATCTTTCATTGCGGTGCATGGGCTCTTCGTTGTGGCACATGGGCTTCTTTCTGGTTGCAGCGATGGGCTCCAGAGCATGCAGGCTCACTAGTTGCAGTGCCTGGGCTCTCTAATTGTGGTGTGTGGGCTCCAGAGTGCGAGGGCTCTGTAGTTGTGGCACATGGGCTCTCTAGTTGTGCCCCATGATATGTGGGATCTTAGTTCCCCAACCAATCGAACCCACATCCCCTGCATTGGAAGGTGGATTTTTAACCTCTGGCCCACCAGGGAAGTCCCAGATCTTCTTAAATTCTTTCAGCAATGTTTTCTAATTTTCCTAAGTTTTTCATGTTTTTTGATGTTATTATGCATGATATTGTTTTTTTAAATTTCATGTTCTGATTGTTAATTGCTTGTATGTAGAAATACAATTAATTTTTGTATATTGGTATTGTAATACTGCAACCTTGCTGTGTTAGCTCACTTTAGTTCTAATAGCTTCTTTGTACAGTCCATCAGATTTTCCATCCTGATGATCATGTCATCTTCTTCCTTTTACTTCTTGCTTTCCAATCTTTATGCCTCTAATGTCTATTTATAACCTTATTGCACTGGTTATAACCTTCAGTGTAATGTTGAATAAAAGTGGTAACAGTAGACATCCTTGTCTTGTTCCTGATCTTAGAGGGAAGTGTGATGTTGACTCTAGGTTTTTGGTAGATATCCTTTGTCCATTTGAAGAAGTTCCCTTCTATTCCTGGCTTGCTGAGAGTCTTTATGAGAATGGAGGTTGGATTTTGCCATATACTTTTTATACATGTATTGAAATGATATATGTTTTTTCTTTTTTTTATTAATATGGTGAATTACACTGATTTTTTTAACATCTTTATTGGAGTATAATTGCTTTACAATGTTGTGTTAGTTTCTGGTGTATAACGAAGTGAATCAGCTATATGTATACATATATGTCCATATCCCCTCCCTCTTGCGTCTCCCTCCCACCCTCCCTATCCCACCCCTCTAGGTGGTCACAAAGCACCGAGCTGATCTCCCTGTGCTATGCGGCTGCTTCCCACTAGCTATCTATTTTACATTTGGTAGTGTGTATATGTCAATGCTACTCTCTCACTTCATCCCAGCTTACCCTTCCCCCTCTCTGTGTCCTCAAGTCCATTCTCTATGTCTGTGTCTTTATTCCTATCCTGCCCCTAGGTTCATTAGAACCATTTTTTTTTAAAGTCAGCCTTGCATTCCTGGGACGAATTGCACTTGTTTATGATGTTTTATCCTTTTTATATATTGTTGAATATGATTCCCTTAAAATGTCTGTGGTTTTGTTTTAAGTGTAATGATGGCCTTGCAGAATGAATTGGAAAATAACCCCTCTTCTTTAGCTTTCTGAAGAGCTTTTATAGCAATGGTATTATTTCTTCCTTAAATATTTAGCTGAATTTACTTGTGAGTCTTTCTGGCCTGGAATTGTCTTTGTAGGAAGGGTTTTAACTATGAATTCTACATTTTTGGAAATATAGGACTATTCATTAAAGTAACCTATTTAATTTTGTGTGAGTTGTGGTAATTTGTGTCTCTCTAGGAATTTTTGCATTTCACTAACGTTATCAGATTTATTGGCATAAGGTTTTAACAATATTTCATTCTCCTTTTAGTATCTGTAGAATCTGTAATGATTTTACCTCTCTCCTTGCTGATATTCATAAATTGCATTTTCTCTCTCTTTTCCTTATTAATCTGGGGAGAGGTTTGTCAGTTCTTTTGGTTTCATTAATTTTCTCTGTTTTTTTCTTTTTACTATTTCATTGTTTTCTCCTCTGATATTTTTACTTGCTTACTTTGGTAGTTTCTTTAGTTGGAAGCTTTATGCTAGTGATTTGATTCCTTTTCTGACATAGGTGTTAGGGCTATAGATTTCCCTTTAAATTATTGATTTAGCAGCATCTTACACATTTTGATATATTGCATATTCATTTTCATTCAGTTCAAAATAGTTTCTACTTTCCCTTTTGATTTCTTTTTTGATCTGTGGGTTATTTGCAAGTATTTTATTTAATTTCTAAATATCTGGAAGATTTTCCAGAGATAATTCTGTTATTGATTTCTAAGTTAATTCCATGGTGGTCAGAGAACATACTTTGTATGACCTGCATCCTTTTAAATTTATTGAGACTTCTTTTACAGCCAAGAATATGGTCTATCTTGGTCATGGTCAGTGTAAGATTGAAAAAAAAAAGGGTATTTGCTGTTGTTGAGTGGAGTTTTCCATAAATATAAATTAGATCGAGTTGGTTGATTGTGTTTTTTAAATCTTCTATATCCTTACTGATTTTCTCTGTCCTTATTCAGTCAGTTATTGAGAGAAGGTTTGAAATCTCTGATTATAGTGGGGGCTTCAATTACATGTATATTAGGGTGTTTGAAGGCATACTATAGCTAATGCTCTGTTAATTATTTTTTAGTCTTTTTCCTCTTTGCGATATATTTATTTTAGTGTTATTTTCTTCTTCAATGTCTTATCTACTGTGAATTCTTTCCAGTGGTGCTTTCATCTCGACAAGTTTGGTATGGTTCTTTTTGTAATATCTTCTCTCTCACTACTTAACTTTCTGAACATTTGGAATACAGTCAGAATATCTTTTTAAATGCCCTTTTCTGTTAATTTTAACATCTGTGTGAATTTTGGGTTGGTTTTGATTGGTTGATTTTTCTCCTCAATATTTTCCTGTTTTTTGCATGCCCAATAATTTTGATAGAATGGCGGCCATCGTAAATTTTACATTGTTCATTCTGGTTATTTTATTCTTATAAATTTCTTGAGCTTTGTTCTGGGCTGGGATTTCATTAAATTTCTTAGAAACTGTTTGATCCTTTAAAATCTTACCTTTAATATTTGTTAGGTGGGAGTAGAACACTGTTTGGTCTAGAGCTAATTGTTTCCCACTACTGAGGCAAGAACTTTCTGAGTACTCAATTCTCTGTAAATTATCAGGTTTTCCAGTCTGGCTGGGGGAACAATCACTTTTCCTGTCCTTGTGTGAGCTCTAGGAATTGTTCTTTGTAATTCTTCCCTGGCTTCTGCTAGTTTCCCCCATGTATGCACTGATCAATACTCTGCTGAGTGCACAAGGGAGACCCTCTACTGATGTCCAGTTCTCTTTCCCTACAGCTCTTCCTTCTCCCTCTATCCAGCCAACTTTAGCCACATTGGTCTTTCCAAACTCTTAGCTGCATCTCTTCACCGTAGGGAGTCTGTTAGACTACATCCCCCTTCCTCTGTCGTGGTCTGGAAACTATTTCATGGCAGTCTGCTGGTACCATTGTAGGGCTCTTCTCTTTCTTTTTCTGTCCTATGCTTTCTCTTGGGTTCTGTTCTGATAATTATTCACTATCATTTTAACTTTCTTATGCCGTCAAACATATGTTTTTTATATTTTATCTGATTTTTGTAGTATTCTTTTGTAAAAGGTTTGGTAGTCATTACTGTTTCCACTTGTTGGAATAAGAAGCCCCAAACCTTTTAATTTCAATGACGTTTTCTCCAGAGGAGTGAGCAGTTATTTCAGGTCTGGTGGGGTCCCCAGGTAGATTCTAAGTGAGATTCAGAGATGGTCATCTGGCATGTCTGACAGTTCTTGAGGAAGAGCCTAGTGGAAACGTCTTCTCTGGTGAGGATTGAGCAGACAATTGAGAGGGTGCTGATCCTGAGGGGAGAAGGAGCCAGACAGAATGAACTTCACCCAAGAACTGAATCTGGGTTATTAGAGAAGAGGAGGAGTAAGTATTATGTCAGTCATTCATATTTCTTTTCTGTCCAGCTCCCATTAGATTTACATAGAGTTGCACAGAGAGAGTTGACTGTATGTTAAAACAGAAAGGGCACTTTTACTAAAAATTCTGCCAAAAAATAAAAGGAGCCAGAGGCCCTCCATCAGCAGCTGGGAACAAGAACCAGTGAAATTTGAGTTATTACTGTTAATATGACCCTTTAAGAACACCCTGGCTGGTGAGGCTTGGAGAAATCAGGTTACATACGGGCCAGGTTAGCCTGGAGCCAGCTGAAATTTTATGGAGTTTCTTTAATAGAAAGAGTCCCTGGAATCCCCCTCCCTCCCCCCTGTAAAATAGACAACTAATGAGAACCTACTGTGTAGCACAGGGAACTCTACTCGATGCTCTGTGGTGACCTAAATGGGAAGGAAATCCAAAAAAGAGGGGATATATGTATATGTATAGCGGATTCATTTTGCTGTACAGTAGAAACTAACACAACATTGCAAAGCAACTATACTCCAATAAAAATTAACTAAAAAAAAAAAAAGAGTCTTTGGCACAAACCCATTGTCCATCAGAAACTAGCCTGAGGCCAGAAACTCATTTTACCTTGACCTCAGAATGTCCATCAGATGGTGAGGCTCTTGCCTGGCACTGATATTTTTCTGGGCTGGTATTCAGATTGACTTGAAGTCCTTAAAATTTTGCAATGAGTCATACATAGGTCCAGGTTTGCTGAAACTTAATATGGCAATTTTTGGTAAACTGTAGTCATTGTGAAGATATAAAATGATTAATATGGGGACTTCCCTGGTGGCGCAGTGGTTAAGAATCTGCCTGCCAATGCAGGGGACACGGGTTTGATCCCTGGTCCGGGAAGATCCCACATGCCACGGAGCAACTAAGCCCGTGCACCACAACTCTACTGAGCCTGCACTCTAGAGCCCGTCTGCCACAACTACTGAGCCCGCGGGCCTAGAGCCCATGCTCCGCAACAAGAGAAGCCACGGCAATGAGAAACCCGCGCACCGCAACAGAGAGTGGCCCCCACTCACCGCAACTAGAGAAAGCCCGCGGGCAGCAACAAAGGCCCAACGCAGCCAAAAATAAATAAAATAAATAAATTTATTTAAAAAATGATTAATATGATGCATAAAATGAAAGACAGGTATTGGAGGTGGGGCGTGGGGAAACTATTTCCAGTGAACATAGCTCTAGTTCATCAGATGAAATCTATATTTCACTCAGCAGAAGGTACAAATCTGTATTGCATTAACTCTGCAATTCTAACAAAAACAAAGACAGGATGGCAAATATTTAAACAGTGATTAAAACGTTGCCCAGGCAATAGGAAATGTCTCCTCTTGCCATCTGTTTGCTTGGACGAAATAAAATAAATGAGGGGCACACAAACCATGTCTTCCTGGTTGCTCTCAGGGACCCTTCTCTGGCACAGGGGCAGCACCCTCAATCATGAACTTGAGTCCTGCGGATCCCACTGGAAAGACCCTATTGAGAAAGAACTCTGACATCTGTAAAGGCTAAAAGGGTCTCCAATATATATTTTTCTTTTAACATATTTTACTTATATAAATGGCAGGGTGCGATCAGAGCAGATTTCTCTACCAGAAGTTTGAATGCTTGATTCAGAACAAACCCATATTTGATTTGGTAGTATAATTTTTCCCCCCAACTCCCTCATTTGGCTGCTTGCCAGCTGTTAGTCTAATTGCAGGGGTGGCAGCCTGAGGTTCTACAGCCCTCCAGGGCAACTTGAAGAAAATGTTGCCATTACTAATTATGGTGATGCTGTGATTGAAAATAATACTCTGCTTTTGAAAGACCTAAAATGATATGACAGCACAGAAGCACCTAAGTGCACCTCACAAATCTATATTCTATTAAAGTTCAACATTACATTCATGTCAAAAGTGACACTGAGAAGGTCTCACTCCAGCTTTTAGTCAGGATGACCACAACTTTGATCCAATCCCACTCAGCGTTTGCTTTAGTCATCTTGAGAGCGGAGCTGTTTGGTGTGTTGGCACAAAGTTGTCGCAGTGCTGCTATGCTCTTTTGCAGGTGGACAGATGGCCTGGTGACTTAATTCACATTGGTAAATAGCATTCACTGTCACATTCTCAGCTCTGGACTAAATACTGCAGGTGAGCAGCCAAGGGAAGAGGCCGTGTTATGAAGTGAATTGTGTCCCCTCAGCGCCCCCACCCCCCAAAAAAAGGATATTTTGAAGTCCTAACCCCCAGTACCTCAGAATGTGATCTTATTTGGAAATAAGGTCATTGCAGATGTAATTAGTTAGGATGAAGTGACCCTGGAGTAGAGTAGCCTCCTAATCCAATATGACTGTGTCTTTATAAGAAGATGGCCATGTGAAGACAGAGACACACATGGAGGCATGTAACAATGAAGGCAGAGATTGGAGTTATGAGGCTGCAAGCCAAAGATTGCTAAAGACTGCCCAAAACCACCAGAAGCAGAAGAGAAATGGGGAAGGATTCTCACTTAGAGGTTTCTGCAGCAACGTGGCCCTGTTGACACTTTGGTTTTGGACTTCTAGCCTCCAGAACTGTAGACAATACATTTCTGTTGTTTTAAGCCACTTGGTTTGTGGTACTTTGTTCCAACTGCCCTAAGAAACTGCCACAGTGTGGAATGCCTTGTGTCCTTGGGCAGCATGGGACTGGTGATGGATCTGTTACATATGCACAGTGTAGTAAGGATGACATGTGGAATGGACAGAGGACCAATGGAGACAGAGTTACTAGAAGAGGCAGTTTTTTTTTTTTTTTTCCGCCACATTTTGCGGCATGTGGGATCTTGGTTCCCTGGCCAGGGAAAAAACCCGCGCACCCTGCGGTGGAAGCATGGAGTCTCAACCCCTGGACTGCTTGGGACGTCCCTAGAGGAGCAAATTTTAAGCTGATTTCAGGGTGTCATCATGCGAGTCCTCAAACTCATTTGAAGTGATTTTGTTTCCCCCCTGTGCAGTCTGGACCCAAGAGAAGGCAATCTGTAATCTGGGCTGAAGTGGCCAAATCTTTCTCCTCCCACCACAGAGAGTACACTCATTTGAATAACATGAACTAGTCCCGGCTTAATAGACACCCTCTTTATTACTAGTGGGTCAACAAAAGTATAGGGTAGCCTAATTGCAAAGGAATTCGGAATGTAGAATGTTAAAGCCAAGGGTCCAGTGGCTAATTATTCCGCATCCAGTATAACTTATCCTAACCCAAGTAGCTGGTCTAAAACCCAAATGACTAGAACCCTGATGAAATTTCCTTTTTAGGTTCTAAAACAGAGATTCAGACTTTGAATTTGTTGAATTAGTGCAAATTTGGTTCCAGCGCCAGTCTAGCAGCCCATTCCAGCCCTCATAATGTGAACGCAGCTCACTTGGTTCCATGCCCATGCTGGGAGCTCCAGGAAGCTCTGGTGCTCCCGGCTGGCTTCCTACCATACCAGAGCCATGTCCACTCTCTAAAATGAGTATCTCACCATGTTGCTTCCCGTGTACAACCTTTTGGTGGCTCTGACTGCCTATGGATCAAATTGAAGCTTGATGTTTTAACAAGCCTCTATGATCTGTCCCTGCTCTGGACTCCTCTCCTGCCATCCTCTCCTTTTAATTTTACATCTAGCTTCACAAAATTACTTGTCGTTTCCACAGTGCATCCTTATGTGTCCTGCCCCTGTGGTGTTAACTTACTATCCCCTAAAGATACAATGTCATTTCCTTCTTTTTCTACTAGGAAGACGCTAGATAATCTTCAAAACCTTGTAAGGAACACTTTCCTATGAAAGCCTTCCTTGACCTCTGCCTCCAAATAGTCTTAAAATAGCTTCTTTCTTTGTATTATTTTTTACATACTTATTTACTATGCATCTCACACTGTATTTAATGATTTGTTTATAAATCATCTCCCAATTAAACTGTAAGGGAAGGAACTATATCTTATTTATATCAGGATGCGCAGTAGTACCTACAGAAGGTGATTAGTAGCTATTTAAATGCATTTGTTCACTCAGCAAATATTTATTGTGGCATTTAATGTGCCATTCATCGTTCTGGACCTTGAGTAAACAAGACAGATGAGGAGATTGCCTACAAGGAGCTCACATTCTGGTAGAGAAGAAGGATAAACAAGTAAACAAGCAGAAATGATATATACTTTCAGGTAATGATACGTGCTATGCAGAAGAACAAAGGGCTGTTAAGAAGTTGTTGGTCATTGGAGATCCTCTTAGACTCACACGTCAATGAAACTTACTAAAAAAGGCAGACTTCTCTCTAATCAACCTTGATTGCTGATGGCTTTCTTATCCATATCAGCTTAACGTTCTGGTAGAATCATGGTGGAGGGATGGGAACATATGAGACATACCAGGCCAGGAGCTTTGCATACATTATCTTGTCAGATTTTATAATGCCCTTGAGACAGGTGCTGTTACAGATGAGCGAATAACCTGAACTTCAGGGATGTCAAATTATGTGTATATGGTGTAGTGTCTGAGTGTGTAAACCAAGATTCAAATCCAAGTAGTGCTGGGCTACTTAGTTAACACCAGTTCTACAAATGAATTCAATAAACAAACACAATAAAGGGCTGACTTTTTGCCAACCCCTGTTGAAGTGCTTGGCATATACTAGTGAATAGAACAGACAGAAGTCTCTATGTTTACAGAAAATAACAAGTGTTGGTGAGGATGTAGAGAAATTGGAACTCTTGTGCACTGCTGGTAAGAAAGTAAAATGGTGCACCCACTCTGGAAAACGGTGTGGTATTTCCTTAAAAAATTAAAAATACTATTAGCATATGATCCAGCAATTCCACTTCTGGGTATATACCCAGAAGAATTGGAAGCAGGATCTCAAAGAGATATCTGTGCAGCCATGTTCACAGCAGCATTATTCACAATAGCCCAAAGATGGAAGCACCTCACGTGTTGTCCATCAGCGGATGAATGGATAAACAAAACATGGTCTATACATACAATGGAATACTATTCAGCTTTAAAAAAGGAAGGAAATTCTGACACAGGCTACAACATGGATGAGCCTTGAGGACATTATGCTAAGTGAAATAGGCCAAAAGACACATACTGTATGATTCCCCTTATATGAGGTACCTAAAGTAGTCAAATCCATAGGGACAGAAAGTAGAATGGTTGTTGCCAGGGGCTGGGGGAAGAGAGAAAGGGGAGTTGTTGTGGGTACGGAGTTTCAGTTGGAGAAGATGAAAAGAGTTCTTTGGATGGCTGGTGGTGACGGTTGTACCACAATGTATATGTACTTAATGCTACTGCACTGTACACTTAAAAGTGGTTAAGATGATAAATTTTATGTTATGTGTATCTTCAATTAAACAAAATCCCTGCCCTTGTGGGACTCACATTCTACTTGGGGGAGACAGACAATGAACACTAAAGAGATCAAAGATGTATATTATAAACTTTTTTGGGAAAAGAAGAGTGATATAGAACAAAGCAGAGAAGGTTAGGAAGAGGATTGGGAGGGCTGGGGGCAGGGAGAGACTATTTTCAGTTTTTAAGAAAGGTGGCTAGCTCTATGGTCTTTTTCAGCTAAAGTTAATACGTTGTCGATAAGTGTGTCAGCCATGAAACTGTGATATTTTCCTTGGCATCTGTGTTTTGCCCAGAAATCTCTGGCTTGTTGGAGTCTTGAGTTACAGTTTAAAGTCTCTCAGACATAACTTTCAAATACCAGTGGGAGGAGTCCTTCCCAGTAAGGCTGGTGGAGTCTCACATGGGAACACCCAGAGGGGCTTGTTTTCAAATTTGTGAGGAAGACAGCCAGGAGGGTCATGTGCATCACATTAGGGAATAATAATCAGTAAGAGGGAGCGTTAGGAGCAGAGGTGGAGCAACTTGGTGGGATGGGTAGTTTTAGGCAGGGGAAGAGGCTCTAACACTGTAGGCTAGATGATGGTAAGTAAGTGCAGGGTTTCTACTGTTAACTATTTACCTAATCCTCTGACTCCTTCAGCAAGTGTTCTGAGGGCCACCTCTGCATGTGCCTTTGGGCTAGTTCCTGAGGGTTGAGATAGAAAGAGTCGTGACCTCAGGGAGTGCATAATCTAGTAGGAAAGTCAAAATATATGCCCACTGTGAATAGTTAAATAACAACAGCATACCGTTTATGACAAAGTACCCAGTTGAGTGATAGAAACAATAAATGCTATAGACAAGAATGGAAGTAAAAATATTTAACAACTGCTACTGCACAGGCATCAGAAGGGCTTAGAATGGATGGGACCCAATCAGAACCTACTCTAGGAGTGAACAATCCATGACCAGGAATATCAGTCCTGGTTATGGGAGCTTTGAGGAGCAAGGGATGGGGCTACCACAAGACATTTCAGGAAGGAGATGGAACTCGGACTGAGCCTGGAGTGGTGGGAAGGGAGAGAGGAGCAGGAGTAATTAAGTTAGTTTCATGATGTAAGTGGGATTCTTGGAAGATGATTCTGACAGCTGTGTGTGGGATGGAGTCACGTGGGGAGAATGAAGGAGGAAAACTGGTGAGGAGGTTGTTATAGGATCTGAGATTTGCAGTGAGGAGAGTGGAGGACAGGATATTGGATAGAGAAAGGCTCACCCATGAGAGAGGGAGCATTGAGGGGTGGAGAGTAAGTAACTCTATATCATACTGACAAGGGCCAGTGCATTTCTTTCTTGCAGTGAATTGTTCAGATGTGACTAGGAAGTGTAATAAAAGCATAATAAGGTGTCAACTTAAGCCACTGACACTCCTCCCACTCCCCTCCCTGAAATTCCTCTTTTATGACACAACAGGGAGTTGGAAAATAATATTTGTGAAGATGGCTTGCAGAATAGAGCCGGGTGCCCCACAGGAGTAGCTTTGTCAGCAGGAATTACTCTGAGGTCTTCAGTATTTGAGGGCACAGAGGCGGGCATCTCAACCTTAGCCTCTGGCTTGGGTCTGGAACAATGTTTAAAATTCCTTGAAGCCTCCAAACACTGGAATCTCTATCCCAGGAAGTCTCACCTTAGAAGCTATATCTGGATATCCAGAACCATGGGAAGTGTCCTGACCTGCAAAGCCCAAGATTATCTTCTTAAAACTGGACTTTGGGCATGCAGCTCTCTGACTCTCCATCTAGATAAGCTTTATGCGGAATTTAGGAGGCCCTAAGAGTTGTAGGGCTCCCCTTCTATAGTTTTTTTTTTTCCCCAGTGTTTTCTTTTTTTTTTAATTATTTTTTATTGGAGTATAGGTGCTTTACAGTGTTGTGTTAATTTCTGCTGTACAGCGAAGTGAATCAACTATATGTATACATATATCCCCTCTTTTTTGGATTTCCTTCCCGTTTATGTCACCAAAGAGCACCGAGTAGAGTTCCCTGAGCTGTACGGTAGGTTCTCATTAGTTATCTATTTTATACATAGTATCAATAGTGTATATATGTCAATCCCAATCTCCCAATTCATCCCACCCACCCCTTTCCCCCATTAGTGTCCATACGTTTTTCTCTATATCTGTGTCTCTATTTCTGCTGTGCCAATAAGATCATCTATACCGTTTTTCTAGATCCCACATGTAGGTGTTAATATTGATACAGCCACTATGGAGAACAGTATGGAGGTTCCTTAAAAAACTAAAAATAGAACTACCATATGACCCAGCAATCCCACTACTGGGCATATGCCCAGAGAAAACCATAATTCAAAAAGACGCATGCACCCCAATGTTCATTGCAGCACTATTTACAATAGCCAAGACATGGAAGCAACCTAAATGTCCATTGACAGAGGAATGGATAAAGAAGATGTGGTACATATATACAATGGAATATTACTCAGCCATAAAAAGGAACGAAATTGAGTCATTTGTAGAGACGTGGATGGACCTAGAGACTGTCATACAGAGTGAAGTAAGTCCCTTCTATAGTTTTAATTTGAGTCCTGATCAAAAACTCATCAGGCAAGTGGTAATGTTTGTATAGATCTCTTTGAAAAGAGGACGAGGAAGATATATGACTGAATGCATTTCAACTTCCAGAAAAACTACTTAAAGGTGAGAAGTAAAAAAGAAATAGTAGGTGGGTGGGATGGCAGACCAGTTGGAGCTCACTAACTTTAGCTATGGGAGTTTTAGCTAAGATGACTTTAGAAAACTGCTAGATACTTTATATCAATCAAAAGTACATTTGAGTTAACGTGCTAGTGGATTACAGCATTAAACATAAGCACCATCACATTTTGTTTTCTTGTTAAAAATTTTTTTTAACATCTTTACTGGAGTATAATTACTTTACAGTGTTTTCTTGTTAAAATTTTTTTTTAACATCTTTACTGGAGTATAATTGCTTTACAATGTTTCTGCTATTTAACAAAGTGAATCAGCTATACGTATACATATATCCCCATATCTCCTCCCTCTTGCGTCTCCCTCCCTCCTGCCCTCCCTATCCCACCCCTCTAGGTGGACACAAAGCACTGAGCTAATCTCCTGTGCTATGCAGCTGCTTCCCACTAGCTATCTATTTTACATTTGGTCGTGTATCTGTATCCATGCCACTCTCTCACTTCATCCCAGCTTACCCTTCCCCATCACATTTTATTATGATTTACTATGTAGCCAGGAAAGTCAACTGGGATCCTCAACTCAGGGAATAGACTTGATTGAGCAGAGAAGGCAGGAGTAGGAGGATGTGGGGATGGGAGGGATTTTGAAGCTGTGAGCTACGAAGACCAATTTAAGCAGGTCAGTTGCAGGCAAGAGAGGGTATCCGAACAGTGAGAGGGCAGCATGGAACGTCAGGATGGGTGTGAGGCAATTGGGAAGGAGCAGAGATTGACGCGAGCCATGATGTAGAGCTGAGAGCCACTAAAAAACAAAGCAAGGACCACATACTAGATAGTGTAAAAGAGGAATAAAACATGGTTCCTGTCCTTGGGTGTTCGCAGCCAAACAGGCAAACAAACAAATAATTTGTGTGGGAAGGTTTTTAGTTGAAATTTACAAAAACTCTGGGAACAAGGAAGAATAACTGCGAACACCCACTGAACACTTTTATGCCAGACACAGTTTTAGGTGCTCTGTACATATTATCCCAACACCCCTATGATGGTCACTATCATTATCTTCATGTTTATGGGTAAAGAAACTGAGACTAAAAAAGCAAAAAAAAAAACAAAAAACTGAGACTTCTTAGCAGAATAAGTAATTTGCCTAAGCTGGTAGGTGGTAGAGCAGGTATTCTCTAAATTTAACATGATCCCAATAAATCCTGGGATTATTACTTATTAATAGGGTGTAAATTTAAGCTGCTGATACTCCTCTCTCTCCCTTCTCTAAAAAAAAAAATGTTTTGGTGGCAGGGACTAGATTTTAAAGTTCATATTAAAATTTCTGAAAATTCTGAAAAAGGAGAGCAATAAGAAGAAAATAGAACTACTAAACATTAAAGCATTACATAAAGTTATAATAATTTAGATATTATGATGCTGGTTCTATGAATAAATAAATTAATGATACAGAATAAGAGTACATCTGGAAATGTCTGATACTTATGTGCTAGGAATGTAGTGTATGATAAGGATGTACATTATGTCTAATGGCAATGGTTGTTTGTTCTGTAAATACAATGAGATAATTGGGTAGCCATTTGTAAACATATACACACATATACACACCCTGCATACAGTCACAACCCTACTTCATTTTGCACACCAAATGCACTCAAGATTTAAATATAAGACAACAGATATCATAAAAGTACTACAGGAAAACATGGTGGTATTTTAAAATAATTTACCACAGGAAGGCCTGTCTAAGCCTGGTAGAAACTTCTGAAGCTGTTCAAGGAAAGGTTAATAAAATAAGCAGCATAAAAAAATTTTTTTGTCATTAAAACACTGTAAACAAAGTTAAAAGACAAACAACAAACTGGAAAACATATTTGCAATGTAAGACCTAGATGAGGCACTACTGTTTTGTTCTTACATGGTAGTATGAGATATCTATGTGTTTAAAGTCACTGGGGTTTTTATTTTATTTTATTTTTAAATATTTTAAGAGTTTGTGTTATGTGTGTGTATTTAATTCCATTGAGTATTACCACATGTTCTGTGTTTTATTTGTGTATGTACCACCACAATCAAGATATAGAGCAGTTCTATCACCACAAGGAATTTTCACATTACTCTTTTATAATCACATCCACCTCCCTCTTGCCCCACTTTCCCCAACTCAGACCCCAGACAATCACTAATCTGTTCTTCATTTCTATAATGTTGTCATTTAATGAATGTTATATACATGGAATCATACAGTATGTAACCTTTTGGGTTTGGCTGCTTTCACTCCACATAATTCTCCCGAGGTTCATTCATTCAGTTTGTTGCATGTATCAATAGTTTGTTCCTTTTTATTACTGAGTAGCAGATCATGGTATAGATGTACCATGGTTTTTTAAACCATTCACTCATTGAAGGACATCTAGGTTGTTTTAGTTTTTGGCAATTACAAATAAAGATGTTATGAACACTTGCATGCAGATTTTTGTGTGAACATAAGTTTATCTCTCCGGGATGAATGTCCAGGAGTGCAATTGCTGGATCATATGGCAAAACATGTTTAGTTTTATAAGAAACTGACAAACTTTTCTAGGGTGGCTGTATTATTTTACATATATATATATATATATGTGTGTGTGTATATATATATATATATATATATATATATATACACACAGTAAGTCCCCTACATATGAACCTTTAAGTTGTGAACTTTCAAAGATGTGAGCATGCTACTACCCAGATATCACTGGATCATTTTGTCAAGAGGGTAGATAGAATTGAATCCAGCAAGGAACGAGAACCTGTGCCATCAACGTCAGGCATGAGTGAAATTGCAACTCGCCCTCCGTCTACTACTGCTGATGATCCTTCAGCTCTACCATCTCCCACCTCCTCTCCCTCCTCCAGTCAGTAACTCCTCTTGCCTGTTCACTCGATGCCAGCCCCTGTATGCCGGCTGTTGTACTGTACTACTGTACCTTTCAAGATAATGTACTGTAGGATTAAAAATGTTTTCTTTATTTTTTGTTTGTTTACTTTTTATGTGTTATTTGTGTGACAAGTATTATAAACTTATTATAGTACAGTACTATATAGCCAATTGTGTTAGTTGGGTGCCTAGGCTAACTTTGTTGGACTTACGACCCAATTGGACTTGCGAACATGCCCTTCGAACAGAACTCATTCGTATGTAGGGGGCTTACTGTACTATATATGTAAGTATGTAATGTATAATACCAATAATTAAAAGATTAACAACCACAAGGAATTAGCAAAGGGCAAGAACAGGTAGTTCACAGAGAAATAAGTACAAATGGCTCTTTGACATGAAAATGTACCTAACCTTATTCATAATATGAAATGTAAAAACTAAAATTACAGTAGATACCATTTTTTTCACCTACCAAACTTGCCAAGGACAAAAAGTTTGAGAACACATTCAGTGTTTGGGGAAACAGATAAATTCGTACATTATTGATGGGGATATAAGCTAATAAAGCTTTATGAAGAACAACAACAATATTTTTGGAAAATTTTAATGCCAATACCCTTTGATTCAGCAGTTCTACCTCTAAGAAACTTTTCAATAGATATGGTTATATATGTGTGAAATTTATCAATTCACTCAACAAGTATTTATGTGCCAGAATCTGTTCTAGCTGCTTGGGATACATTGTGAATAAAACAAAGATCCCTGCCTTTGTGGAGGTTGTATTCTAGTAAGGGGAGATAGACAATATATAATAAACACAGTAAATAAGTGATAAAATATAGAGAAAATGATAGGTGCTCTGGCAAAACAGAGCAGGATAAAGGAGATTGGGTGTGCTGGAGGTGGATATGGTTTGCAATTTTATTTTATTTTTTTCTTCCAGCTTTACTGAGATATAATTGACATACAGCATTGTATAAGTTTAAGGTGTACAGCATCATGATTTAATTAACATGCATCATGAATTGATGACCACAGTAAGTTTAGTGAACATCCATCATTTCATACAGATACAAAATTAAAGAAATAGCAAGAAAACTTTTTTCCTTGCGATGAGAACTCTTAGGATTTACTCTCTTAACAGCTTTCGTATATAACATCAGCAGTGTTCATTCTGTTTATCTCTAGTACTTATTTATCTTATAAATGGAAGTTTGTACCTTTTGACCACCTCCATCCAATTCCCCCTCCCACCCCCACCTCTGATAAACACAAATCTGACATCTTTTATATGAGTTTGTTTTTGAAGTATAGTTGACCTACAATACTATGTTAGTTCCTGTTACACAACATACTGATTTGATATTTATATACATTTCAAACTGATCACCAAGATAAGTCTAATTACAATATGTCACCATACAAAGCTATTACATATTTATTGACTATATTCTTCACACTGTACATTTCACACTCATGACTCATGTATTTTGCAACTGAAAGTTTGTACTTCTTAATCTCCCTCACCTATTTCTTTCCTCCTCCTGACCTCCTCCCCTCTGGTAACCACCTGTTTTTTTTTTCTCTGTATCTATGAGTCTGTTTCTGTTTTGTTTTATTTTCATTTGTTTTATATTTTTAGGTTCCACATAGAAGTAAAGTCATACAGTATTTGTCTTTCTCTGTCTGACTTATTTCAGCTTAGTGTAATACTCTAGGTCCATCCATGTAGTCACAAATGACAAGATTTTGTTCTTTCTTATTGTTGAGTAATATTTCATTATATATATATATATATATATATGTATGTATGTATGTACTGGCAGCATATGTAAGGGTTTTTGTATCCATTCAGCCACTCTGTTTCTTTTGATTGGAGCATTTAGTCCATTTACATTTAAAGTAATTATTGATAGGTGTGTACTTATTGCCATTTTGTTAATTGTTTGGGGGTTGTTTTGGTAGTTCTTTTTTTCTTCTTTCATTGTCTTCCCTTATGATTTGATGACTATCTTTAGTGTTACATTTGGATTCATTTCTCTTTTTTGTGTGTGTATTTATTATAGATTTTTGGTTTGTGGTTACCATGGGCTTTATATATAGCAATCTGTCTCCCTCTCTCTATATATGTATATATGATTATATCTACATATATGTATATATACATATATATGATTATTTTAAGTTGCCAGCCTCTTAAGTTCAAATGCATTTTAATGACCCTGCTTTTTTACTCCCCTCCTCCCATGTTTACTGTTTTTGACATCATATTTTACATCTTTTTGTTTTGTGTATCTCTTAACTACCTATTGTGGATACAGGTGATTTTACTCCTTTTATCTTTTAACCTTCCTACTAGCTTTATACACAGTTGATTCACTTTCCTTACTGTATGTTTGCTTTTACCAGTGAGACTTTCCCTTTCGTAATTTTCATGTTTCTAGTTATGGCCTTTTCTTTTTCACTTACAGAAGTCCCTTTAACATTTGTAAAACTGGTTTGGTGGTATTGAACTTGTCTGTAAAATTTTTGGTCTTCCCATTAAATCTGAATGAAAGTCTTGCTGGGCAAAGTATTCTTGGTTGTAGGTTTTTCCCTTCCATCACTTGAAATATATTGTGCCACTCCCTTCTGGTATGCAGCGTTTCTGCTGAAGAGTCAGCTGATAGTGTTCTAGGAGTTCCCTTGATGTAACTTGTTGCTTTTCCCTTGCTGATTTTAATATTCTCTCTTTATCTAATTTTTGCCATTTTAATTACAGTGTGTCTTGATGTGATCGTCTTTGGGTTGATCCTGTTTGGGAATCTCTGTGCTTCCTGAACCTGGATGTCTGTTTCCTTTCCCGGTTAGGGAACTTTTCAGCTATTATGTCTTCGAGTATGTTCTCTGCCTCTTTCTCTCTCTCTTTGCCTTCTGGTACCCCTATAATGAAAATGTTAATATGCTTTACATTGTCTCAGAAATCTCTTAAACTGTCCTCATTTCTTTTTATTCTTTTTTTTCTTTTCTCTGTTCAGCTTCAGTGATTTCCACTACTCTGTCTTCCAGTTTGCTGATCTGTTCCTTTGTGTCATCTAATCTACTGTTGATCCCTTCTAGCCTAATTTTTATTTCAGTTATTGTACTCTTCATCTCTGTTTTGTTCTTCTTTATATTTTCTAACTCTTTATTAAAAAATTCTAACTTCTCACTCTGTTCATCCATTTTTCTCCTGAGTTCTTTGAACATCTTTATGATCCTTGCCTTGAACTCTTTATCAGGTAGATTGCTTACCTCCACTTCTCTTAGTTCTTCTGGAGTTTATCTTGTTACTTTGTTTGGAACATATTCCTTTGTCACCTCATTTGGCCTAATTTGCTGTTTTTATTTCTATGTTTCGGTAAGTTGGTTATGTTTCCTGGCCTTGGAGAAGTGGCCTTTTGTAGGAGATGTCCTGTGTGTCCCAGCAGCACACTCCCTTCTGGTCACCAGACTTATGTGTGCCTCCTATTTGGGCTGTGTGGGTCCTTCTGTTGTGGCAGGCTGACTACTGTGGGCAGTCTGGCAGATATGGCTGACCCTCTAGTTGGTTGGTTGCCAGGCCCTTCCTTATGTGGAGGCTGCCTGCAGCTGGTTGGTGGGGCTGGGTCATGAGGAGGCTGAAGATCTTTTTTGCCAGTCTTGTGGTCTTTTCCATCAATAGTTTCTCTGTAAATGGTTGTAATTTTGGTGTGCCCATGGGAGGAGGTAAGCTCAGGGTCTTTTTATTCTGCAATATTGGCCACTCCTGGGTTGCAATTTCAAATGTATGGTTGGAGTTAGCTTCATTGAGGTGACTTGAGAGCAACAACTTGAAGAAGATCCAGCAGAGATATTTAGTGATTACAGAATATTGTGCTTCCCTACATTTTCCAGACCCCTGCAATTAGGCAGGGCCCTGTGACTAGTTTTGATCAATAAGCTGTAATTGGAAATGATTTGGGCAGAAATATTTGAGAGTTGGTACATGACCCCCTCTTTTCTTCCCTGCTGTGGCAACTGCAGAAGCCTCATATGACGATAGCAGAGCCCTAAGATGGAAGCAGCCCAACTATTTGGCTACCACTTGAAAGAATACCATCCTTATGAATAGTCTACATAGGAATTTTATGTGTTTAAACCACTGATATTTTGAGGTTTGTTTGTAGTTGCAGTCTAGCCAAGCCTCACAAATTCAGGAGGTAAGGGAGTTAGCCATGTGGATATCTGGGGGAAGGGCATTTTAGGCAAAGGGAACAGCCAGAGCAAAGGCTCCAAGACAGGAGAATGCCTAGATGATCTAGCAATTTATGTACAAGTTTATTTATGAATCAATGTTTCAGTAGCAGAAGGTTGGAAAGAAGCTAAATGTTCTTTGATAGAGGACTTTTAAGTAATTGTGGCACATCCATTCAAGGAACTACTAAGCAGCTAATACTATAATGTAGCTTTGTAACTAATTAACAATATAACAACATAATTTGTAACTAATATTACAAATAATTAAGTGGCCCTTTTTGCAATGGTATGTAATGATCTCCCAGCTATGTAATTAAGTAAAAAATGCAAGACTAGAATAGTGTGAATAACATAACATGGTTTTAAACAAATGGTCTATTTATTTAAAAAATATGTGTGTACACATCTGTATATGTTTATTTAAGAACAAGTTTATGAATGTTAGAGACTCATCTCCATGGAAATATTAAGATGTGTCACATGCAAAGAGTGGAAGAGTGTCAGGGTTCTCAGCTGGGGGTGATTTTGCCTCCCCAGGGTCTGGAGACATTTTTGGTTGTCATGAGAGATGCTACTGGCATTTAGTGGGTAGGAGCCAGGGACGCTGCTAACATCTTACAATGCACAAGGACAACCCCCATAACAAAGAATTATCTACCCCCCAAAATCAATGATGCTGAGGTTTAGGGGGCCTTGAGTAAAAGGTTTCAACTGGGCTACTCTGAAATGGTGAAATGTACTAGTGTGTATTACCAATGCTTCAAAACATCTACTTTTTCATCTGTAGCGTATGAGCTAAGGTCTTCATAAGAGCCAGCTGCTGGGCAAAGAACAATTGAACAAGAAATTCTCGTCAGCTTTCTTTCTTTTAACCAATCCTTTTTTTTTTTTTGGCTGGTTAGAAGAAAAAAATGACTTTCTATTTTCTACCAAAAGCTGCATCTGTATTTGAATATACTCTTATGGTTATAACAAATAATGTGCTTCAACAAATGGAAAAAGCATCATAAATGGCAACAGATGTAGCTTAGTGCTGACTTTACATGGTGGCAAGCTCTCCTATAAGACAAGTGATGCTGCCTTCTTCCCACTCAGAGCCATCAAACACAGTGCTTACAAATTAGAAAGTGATGGCCATTGCTTTGCT
The DNA here is from genome assembly GCF_964374135.1 of Grampus griseus. Classification (NCBI taxonomy): domain Eukaryota; kingdom Metazoa; phylum Chordata; class Mammalia; order Artiodactyla; family Delphinidae; genus Grampus; species Grampus griseus. The sequence continues at coordinate 62,887,213 of NC_139012.1, forward strand.
TGTTATGATCAACTAGAAAAACAGGCTTCGGCTTATTGGATCTATTATTGAGCCCTAATTAACTGTGGTGTTTGGACATTCTGAGGCCTATGGTAAGATAAATAATATTTATGGTTTCTTCAATGTATCAAATCATTGTTTATAAAATACAGTGTAGGATAAAATACTCGCCTTTCTCAGAGTTTAGACCACAGAGTGACCAGGCACTCATTCTGGGGTTGTGATTGAAACACTGGAGCCCAGCATGGGTAATCTTCACGTAGACACTCTAACCACACATGTCACAGTGCTCAGCAGCGTCTCAGGCCCATGCAGACTCCTCGACGGGTCCTTAACCAATGCCCTTAACATCTCCATGTGAGCTTTGGGTGGAATTGAGGAAGGGTAGCATTAAATACACTGAGTAATCTGAAAATGAAGGGTGGGGGAATGAAAAACAAGTTCAGTTGGGTTCAAAGAAAATTTCTGAGAATGTCAGCATTTTCCATTTTGGAGAAAAAAAGATGTCTTTAAAAACTTTTCTGTAGGAGAACTTGCTAGAATCTCATCAGTGCATATATGAACTGAAATAGTATGGAGAAAAAAGTAAACAAAAAAGTAAAGTCTTAAAGACCCAAAATAAAATCAGTGACGACAAATAGACCTCAGTTTCCTTATCTGTAAAACAGGGAGAAACAATTTGAAATCCTTGGAGCCAGATGAAGTTTCAGAATTCAAAGTGTTCAGTATTTTAGAAAAGTAAAAATAAAGTAAACATGTCATTTATTGTCTGGAATGCTGAGAGGGGTTTGGGACACTATCCCCTAATGAAATACACTAGTATTTTTGTGGTGAAATGTGCATCAAATGGGTTAAATAAAGACTATAAGCTGCCTCACGTTGGGTCACGTCAGCTTTTGCTGCCAAGTAAATTTGCTCTAGACTTAACGAAAAAACTTTTTTTCCGAACTTTTGGATTTATGAATTACAAATGAGATAGAATTAAAAAAACGCTATAATGGATAAACTGTGTGTAAACTGTGTACAGTGCTGGGATACAGTAAGCATGAAACAACAATGGCTATTGTTGTTATTAGTAGGTTGAGCCATATGAAAGTTTTGTTTTTATAGGTAAAAAATAATCAGATACTTTAATTATAATATTATTGTCACCATTGGAATTCTTTGGATTGATATCTATTTGGCTCTATTACTATTCCATTTCTTTTCTTTCCTTCCTTTACATACCTTTCCCTCACCCCCTCCCTCCGTCATGCCCCCTTCCTAAAATCCTTGCATATGAAATGTGATGTGAGTAGTCATCTTTGGTTGGGTTACTAAACAGGCTCTTTAAGCATCATCTACTTGTATAGGGGTAGAAGGCGTGCTTAAAGAAGACAAAAACCAAGACCAAAACAAAAACAGTAAAACAGGCAGCAGGCATTTTACTTGTCGTAGATTTCCATGCCTTTCTTTCTCAGCAAGCCCTAAGTGTTCTAACCACAGTGATTCTGATGAACAGCATTTCCAGAGCTGGTAGTCTGGGCTGAGTTAGAGAGATTTGAGTCGCATCAGCACAGAGTCCAGGCCAAAGTCATGGTGAACTGGCATGAAAAAAAAACACAACACAACACAAACACAGAGCAGCCAGCTGCCAACCACCTCAAAATTGTACCTAAATGACCTGCTGTTCATAACTCCATTTCTCTGCATTCCTTTCTGACTGTAGACCTCGGCCACTCAGATCATTTTCAATCTTAAATAATGTTATGGACCATCCACAGGAGCAGAAAAGCCAACAAACTCACAAACTACACTCTGTTTACAAGTTCACTTCCAAGGCTGATTATTTATTTCTTTGATTAAGAATTTCTATATCCTTAAGAGGACCTTAGTAATTGAAAACTGCTTTTATTTCACTAATATGTAAATACTCCTGACTTTTATAGTAGGAGTCTCGTCAAATATTTTCATGGTAATTCCTCTGATGAAGATAGAAGATCTTAATTAACCAAATAATTTATTATGAATATAAAGGCATAGAAAAATGGAATAAATATCATTGTTAATTGTTCTTTCCTTCTGGAAGATTGTTTGCTCTGTAGCAGTAATTCTTAAACTGGGTTTAAGAATTAAACCATGGTTAACTGGTATTAGTAGGTAGTTTGGGAAAAAGAGAAAGGATTCTGTGCTCAAATAACTTTGGGAGACTTTTCTTTGAACAAAATCAAGCAGGTGTTATTACTGTAGAAACCGTCATAGCTTTATTATTTTTTGAAAGTTTTATTTGGCCGTGCCCCACGACTTGCAGGCTCTTAGCTCTCTGACCAGGGATCAAACCTGGGGCCCCTGCAGTAGAATCATGGAGTCCTAACCACTGGACCCCCAGGGAATTCCCCCATCATAACTTTTAATATACTAGTTTACGTTATGAATCTCCAAGAGGAGACTGAGTTTGTAGGAACTCCTAAGGCTGTTTGCACATGAAAATTTTCCTTTTGCCAACAAACTTAATATCTTGTGGAACACCAGTGTTGCAGGCAGTACAGTGTCTGAAATATTGTCCCTGGCCTATCCTGGTAGGTCAGTTGTGATGCCTTGATACCCACAGATTTAACTGAGTAGTTAATAAGCCACTGATCATAAGCATTCATAATTTGACCTTTCACGTCCTCATGGCTGTTTGGAGTAGAAGTGGACACCTGATCCCAGGTGTCTGGGACTGGCCAGAACTGAGAAGCATGAAAAAGGCCAGCCACTTATTAAACATATAAAGAGGCTGCCATGAGAGAATAGGGTTCTTGAGGGTCCCTGAGTAAATCATAGACATGCATAGGTAGAAGTTTTGAGAAAGAGGCAGGAAAGATATGCAGAGTGGAGGGTGAGATGGTTGATGGGCTGTGTCAAGAGTTGTGGAAACAGAGACAGGGCATGTGAATCACCAGTGAGGAGGTAAATTTTGACTACCTGCCCTGGAGGGGCAAGGAGGTAACCTCATCCCTGGAGCAACTTGGGACCTTCCCATTGCTTTTGCCAGACTGGGACGTGCCCTTTCCTGGGTTCCTCAAGATAGTCTTGTACTTTTTTCCAGTGACTTATGGTTATAAACTTTCTCATTATCCAATACATTCTCATAAGAAATTCCATCATAATTTGAAGTAAACTGAGAACTCTTCACCTTCCAACTTAAAAAAAGTCGGATGAGCACTTCTGGTGTATTCCAAAGGCTACTTTTTTCCTATTAAAAATACTTTTTTTTTCCTTGCAGCAAAATTGATGCATAGAAAAATTAAAAGTGCAATAAAGTCCAAAGCAGACAATAAAAATTACCTACAATTCCCCCCAACCTGGATAATCACTGTTAAATTTTAATGTATATCAGTGTAGCACTCTTTCTCTTTCTAATTACAGAAGTGGGAGCACTCTGTTTATGCGATTTTGTGTTTTTTTTCACTTAACTGTTGTAAATATCTTTTCCTTTTTATCACAACATATTTAATGGTTAAACCATATTCTATTGTGTGTACAATTAATCACCAATGTTGGACATTTTGGGTGTTTATTTTTTCACTACTATAAACACTTCTGTGATCAATAACTTCGTAGCTAAATGTTTGCACATGTATGTGATTATCTCTCTGATATAGTCTTAAAAGTGGAGTTACTGGATCAAAGTGTAAGCACAGTTTTAAGGATTTTAATTCTTAGGGGCAAATTACCCTCCAGAAAATCTGTGCTGATTTACATATCAAATCCAGCATTCTCAGACAGTCAAGCTCTCTTTTCTGTGGCTTCTCTCTGGGAGCTTTTCACTGCTTCTGCATCGATATTGCTTGTCCTAAACTTGCAGCGCTGGCTCTAGCCACTTCGTCTCAGAACACTATCCCAATCTTCTCTTTCTTTTTCTGCCACTGGATCTCCCTCGATCGAATTGCCTATTGAGCAGTAGAGGAGAAAAGTGAACCCAAGTTTTTTTTTGCACCCCATCCAGCCTGAAGGAGGCAGCAGTAGCAGCAAATTAAACTCAAGCCTTACAAGATTTGCTTTCCACTAGGAAATGAAAGACCCACAAGGTTCAAGGAGCCCATTAGTGGCAAGAAAATTAAGAGCATAAACCCAGAAAATGCCCATAGCTTGCAGCTTGGTATTACATGGTTGCTTATGGTTCATATAATCGCTCGTTTCTGAAATGTGTTTAAAGACAATGACAACTCCAGTTGCATTCCTGATATTCTACCTAGCGCCGACCACCTGTGGCCCCAGCCAACAATCAAAGAAGGTTGTGATAAATGCTACATGAGAAAATAACAGGGGAATAAAAGCATCAGTGCTGATTTTTATTCTGTAACTTTTCTTCTTAAGTGTTTAGGGGAACAGGGACTGACACGCCTATTTGTGGCCTTCAGGGTCTCTCCTACTTCCTGAGGAGCATTCTTATTTTTGCATGGCCTTCTTCCATACTGCATATCACCTCTTTTTCTTTATTCCCCCAAAATACTACTAGTATAAGACTGTTGCATGAAGTAGATTTTTCTGAGGGTTTGAGGGGTATTGCAGGGTAATTGCAGTGGAGTTTGTCAAACTTGCAAGGTCTGGGGGAACAGTCCCCACACGACTGTCCTCATTTCTGACACCAACTATAATTTCAGGGGGCTCCAGAAGGAGTCACAGTGTTACCAAACCAAACTTGGGTCCACTCACCCATGCACAGTAAAGCCAATCTACTGACACCAGGTTGTGGTGAAGGAAAGTGCAGCTTTATTTTAAGGCACCAGACAAGGAGAACGGGTGGCTTGTGCTCAAAAACCCCCGAACCCCCAAAGGGTTTCAGCAAAGCATTTTTAAAAGCCAAGTGAGGGAGGACGGTCGCAGGAATGTAATCAGCTTGTGTACAATTCTCTGATTGGTTGATGTTGAGGTAATAGGGTGGTATCACAGGGATTAACATCAGTCCTTAGACCCCACTAAGCCTGGGGGCTACATGCTTATTGTCATCAAGTAGTTAAAGTCTTCCACTTGGTGCGGGTTTTTGCATTTGTAAAACAACTCAGATATCTAGGTACTTCAAAGAGGAGCTAAAGCAGAGGATATAGGGGGAGGGTTCTGCCCTGGGAAGGCCCCATAGGGTCTTGCTCAGTTAAAACAGAACCCATTGAAAGGAGAGGGATACAGGTTAACATCACCCAAGGGAAGAGATGTATAGGGCAGAGTCCAGGAGGAGTCCCAAAGTCAAGCTTCCAACTGTCCTTTCCCTGTTGAGTCATGATGCTGTTACCTCCTCCTGACCACAGTGTGTGACAGTATGCAAAGTATTGCCCACCAGGGAATCCCACTCGAGCCTTCGGTGTCCAGACTTTTTATTGGTGCTCATTCACACACTGCTTGTGTGACTAACATTTTATTTTTATTTAATTTTAACATCTTTATTGGAGTATAATTGCTTTACAACGGTGTGTTAGTTTCTTCTGTATAACAAAGTCAATCAGCTATACATATACATATATCCCCATATCTGCTCCCTCTTGTGTCTCCCTCCCACCCTCCCTATCCCACCCCTCTATGTGGTCACAAAGCACTGAGCTGATCTCCCTGTGCTATGTGACTGCTTCCCACTAGCTATCTGTTTTACATTTGGTAGTGTATCTATGTCCATGCCACTCTCTCACTTCGTCCCAGCTTACCCTTACCCTTCCCTGTGTCCTCAAGTCCATTCTCTACATCTGCATGTGTGACTAACTTTTAGTCTGCAGACCTCTCAGAGGTTCAAGCTAATACCTTTAGTCTCCAATTTCTCTGGACCTGGGAATTTATACATTTCCCAAAGCCTCCATTATAAATCACATAGTTAGACCATTCAGTGACCAGATCCCCCTGAATGGCGTTAAAGAACCCCACAAAGACACTCCTGTCACGTAAAACATTCCAGGGGCCTACAGATCACCTCCTAGTAGCCAAGGGGCAAAAGCCAGATCTCTCTTTGGGTAAGGTTAATTCCTCAGTACACAATTACATTAATGAGACGTTTCTAGAAACTTACTGGTCAATCTTAAATCTCAGTAACTGGGACCACACCCCCTATTAATTATGTTTTTCAAGGTTCTCTCTTTCTCTAAACTTCTTAATGTCTCCCTTTTACCTCATTTCTGGATGTATATGCTGTTTTTGTCAGGCTGCCCTTAGAAATGTAAAGTTCTCTCTTTACTATGCAGAACAATCCATCTCTTTTGGATTTGCCCCAGTACAACCAGATTGAGCCCTGGAAGGCCTTTCTTGTCCTAAAAGCGCTTCAACCAATGAAGGTATTTTCCTCAACAAAAGAACCATCTATTCTTGATTCATGCCACTCTTTAAGAAGGCAAATACTGAATGAAAGTAACCATCAGCCATAGATTTCTATACCCAGTTAAACTATCTTCAAAAAAGAAGATAAAATAAAGAGGATTTTAAACAAACAAAAGTTGAAAGACTTCACTACCAAAAGTCCCTTACTAAAGGGACTTTCAAAGGATGTACACTGAGGAAGAAGGGAAATGGTCCCAGAAGGAACATCCATGATACAGGAGAAAAGTTGAGTAAACAAATAAACTAAAAGGTTAACAAGTGGGTTAATATTTTTTATTTTTTTCTGTAAGATTTATTTATTTTATAAATTTATTTATTTATGGCTGCATTGGGTCTTCGATGCTGCGTGTGGGCTTTCTCTAGTTGTGGCAAGCAGGGGCTACTCTTCGTTGCGGTATGTGGGCTTCTCATTCAGTGGCTTTTCTTGTTGCAGAGCACAGGCTCTAGGCATGCAGGCTTCAGTAGTTGTGGTGCATGGGCTCAGTAGTTGTGGCTCGCAGGCTTAGTTGCTCTGTGGCATGTGGGATCTTCCTGGATCAGGGCTCGAACTGCTGTCCCCTGCATTGGCAGGCGGATTCTTTTTGTGGTGCGCGGACCTCTCACTGTTGTGGCCTCTCCTGTTGCGGAACACACGCTCCGGACGCGCAGGCTCAGCGGCCATGGCTCATGGGCCCAGCTGCTCCGCGTCATGTGGGATCTTCCTGGACCGGGGCACGAACTCGTGTCCCCTGCATCGGCAGGCGGACTGTCAGCCACTGCGCCACCAGGGAAGCCCGGCAGACGGATTCTTAACCACTGCACCACCAGGGAAGTCCATGATTGCTTAAACTTTAAGTTCAAGAAAACCGGTCTGGATGGCAAACTGTACTTTGTAGTGTAGTTTAGTAAATGAACAAACAAGATCACAGAGATCAGCTTCTCTTTAGAATTGATTGCTTTGGAGCTGGAAGAGCTCACAGAGCTTTTCTATACCTGGTAGAAGAAATAGAGAATCAGGAAAGTACAACAGAGCTGCTGTGTTCTGACATAGAGAGGTGGGGCCATTCAAGAGCTCTGACCAGATCTCCTGACTGTCAGAGGACTGTGGAGATTTTCAAACTTGCAAAGCTGACCTGTTCTTCTCCACCTTGGGCTTCTCCACTGGGGAACTTTTGTGAAGCCTCTTTTATTTTTTTATCTTTATTTTTTTACATTTTTTTCACACCTTTATTGGAGTATAAGGGCTTCATGGTGTTGTGTCAGTTTCTGCTGTACAACAAAGTGAATCAGCCATATGTATACATATATCCCCATATCCCCTCCCTCTTGAGCCTCCCTCCCACCCTCCCCATCCTATCCCTCTAGGTTGTCACAAAGCATTGAGTTGATCTCCCTGTTCTATGCAGCAGCTACCCACTAGCCATCCATTTTACATTTGGTAGTGTATATATGTCAGTGCTACTCTCTCAATTCATCCCAGCTTCCCCTCCCCACCCGTGTCCTCAAGTCTTTCTTTACGTCTGCATCTTTATTCCTGCTCTGCCACTAGGTTCATCAGTACCGCTTTTTTAGTTTCCAAATATGTACGTTAGCATATGGTATTTTCTTTCTCTTTCTGACTTACTTCACTCTGTATGACAGACTAGGTCCATTCATCTCACTACAAATAACTCAGTTTCATTTCTTTTTATGGCTGAGCAATATTCCATTGTATATATGTGCCACATGTTCTTTATCCATTCATCTGTCAATGGACATTTAGGCTGCTTTCATGTCCTAGCTATTGTAAATAGTGCTGCAGTGAACATTGTGGTACATGACTCTTTTTGAATTATGGTTTTCTCAGGGTATATGCCCACTAGTGCATATGACCCAGTAGTGCTGGGTCATACGGTAGTTCTATTTTTAGTTTTTTAAGGAACCTCCATACTGTTCTCCATAGTGGCTGTATCAATTTACATTCCCACCAACAGTGCAGGAGCTTCCTTTTTCTCCACACCCTCTCCAGCATTTATTGTTTGTAGATTTTTTGACAATGGCCATTCTGACCGGTGTGAGGTGATACCTCGTTGTAGTTTTGATTTGCATTTCTCTAACAATTAGTGATGTTGAGCAGCTTTTCATGTGCCTCTTGGCCATCTGTATGTCTTCTTTGGAGAAATGTCTATTTAGGTCTTCTGCCCATTTTTGGATTGGGTTGTTTGTTTTTTTGATATCGAGATGCATGAGCTGTTGTATATTTTGGAGATTAATCCTTTCTCAGTTGCTTCATTTGCAAATATTTTCTCCCATTCTGAGGGTTGTCTTTTCGTCTTGTTTATGGTTTCCTTTGCTGTGCAAAAGATTTTAAGTTTAATTAGGAGCCATTTGTTTATTTTTGGTTTTATTCCCATTTCTCTAGGAGGTGGGTCAAAAAGGATCTTGCTGTAATTTATGTCAAAGAGTGTTCTGCCTATGTTTTCCTCTAAGGGTTTTATACTGTCTGGCCTTACATTTAGGTTTTTAATCCATTTTGAGTTTATTTATGTTTATGGTGTTAGTGAGTGTTCTAGTTTCATTCTCTTACATGTAGCTGTCCGGTTTTCCCAGCACCACTTATTGAAGATTCTGTCTTTTCTCCATTGTATATTCTTGCCTCCTTTGTCAAAGATAAGGTGACCAAATGTGCATGGGTTTATCTCTGGGCTTTCTATCCTGTTCCATTGATCTATATTTCTGTTTTTGTGCCAGTACCATACTGTCATGATTATTGTAGCTTTGTAGTATAGTCTGAAGTCAGGGAGCCTGATTCCTCCAGCTCCGTTTTTCTTTCTTAAGATTGCTTTGGCTATTTGGGATCTTTTGTGTTTCTATATAAATTCTAAAATTTCTTGTTCTAGTTCTGTGAAAAATGCCATTGGTAATTTGATAGGGATTGCAATGAACCTGTAGATTTCTTTGGGTGGTATAATAATTTTCATGATGTTCATTCTTCCAAACCAGGAGCATGGTATATCTCTCCATCTGTTTATGTCATGTTTGATTTCTTTCATCAGTGTTTTCCAGTTCTCTGAGTGTGGGTCTTTTGCCTCCTTAGGTAGGTTTATTCCTAGGTGTTTTAATCTTTTTGTTGTGATGTTTTTTGGGGTTTTTCTTGCAGTACGCAGGACTCTCACTATTGTGGCCTCTCCCATTGCGGAGCAAAGGCTCCAGATGCGCAGGCTTAGTGACCATGGCTCATGGGCCTAGCTGCTCCGTGGCATGTGGGATCTTCCCAGACCGGGGCACGAACCCGTGTCCCCTGCATTGGCAGGCAGACTCTCAACCACTGCGCCACCAGGGAAGCCCTGTTGTGATGTTAAATGGGATTGTTTCCTTAATTTCCTTTTCTGATCTTTCATTGTTAGTGTATAGGAATGCAAGAGATTTCTTTGCATTAATTTTGTATCCTGCAACCTTACCAAATTCATTGATTAGTTCTAGTAGTTTTCTGGTGGCATCTTTAGGATTTTCTAGTATAGTGTTATGTCAAGGGCAAACAGTGACAGTTTCACTTTTTCTTTTCCAGTTTGTATTCCTTTTATTTCTTTTTTTCTCTCATTGCCGTGGCTAGGACTTCCAATACTATGTTGAATAATAGTGGCAAGAGTGGATCCTTGTCTTGTTCCTGATCTTAGAGGAAATGCTTTCAGTTTTTCACCATTGAGAATGATGTTTGCTGTGGGTTTGTCATATATGGCTTTTATTATGTTGAGGTAGGTTCCCGCTATGCCCACTTTCTGGAGAGTTTGTATTACAAATGGGTGTTGACTTTTGTCAAAGGCTTTTTCTGTATGTATTGAGGTGATCGTATGGTCTTTATTCTTCAGTTTGTTAATATGGTATATCACATTGATTGTTTTGCATATATTGCAGAATCCTTGCATCTCTGGGTTAAATCCTACTTGACCATGGTTTATGATCTTTTTAATATGCTGTTGGATTTGGTTTGCTAGTATTTTGCTGAGGATTTTTGCATCTGTGTTCATCAGTGATATTGGTCTGTAATTTTCTTTTTTGTGGTATCTTTGTCTGGTTTGGTATCAGGGTGATGTGGCCTCGTAGAGTGAGTTTGGAAATATTCCTCCCTCTGCAATTTTTTGGAAGAGTTTGAGAAGGATAGGTGTTAACTCTTCTCTAAATGTTTGATAGAATTCACCTGTGAAGCCATCTGGTCCTGGACGTTAGTTTGTTGGAAGATTTTTAATTACAGTTTCAATTTTATTACCTGTGATTGGTATGATTATATTTTCCAGTTCTTCCTGGTTCAATCTTGGAAAGTTGTATGTTTCCATGTATTTGTCCATTTCTTCAAGGTTGTCCATTTTATTGCCATGTGGTTGCTTGTAGTAGTCTCTTATGGTCCTTTGTATTTTTGTGGTGTCAGTAATAATCTCTCCTTTTTCATTTCTAATTTTACTGATTTGAGTCATCTCCCTTTTTTTCTTGGTGAGTCTGGCTAAAGGTTTATAAATTTTGTTCATCTTCTCAAAGAAGCAATTTTTAGTTGTATTGATCTTTGCTATGTTTTCTGCATTTCTATTTCATTTATTTCTGCTCTGATCTTTATGATTTCTTTCCATCTACTCACTTTGGGTTTTCTTTGTTCTTCTTTTTCTAGTTGCTTTAGTTGTAAGGTTAGATTTTTATTTGAGATTTTTCTTGTTTCTGAGGTGAGCTTGAATTGCTCTGGACTTCCCTCTTAGAACTGCTTTTGCTGCATCCCATAGGTTTTGGATCGTTGTGTTTTCATTGTCATTTGTTTCTAGATATTTTTAAATTTCTTCTTTGATTTCTTCAGGGATCTCTTGGCTATTTAGCAGTGCACTGTTTAGCCTCCATGTATTTGTGTTTTTTAGAGTTTTTTTCCTGTAATTGATTTCTAATCTCATAGCGTTGTGGTCGGAAAAGTTGCTTGATACAATTTCAATTTTCTTAAAATTTCCAAGGCTTGATCTGTGACCCAAGATATGATATATTTCGGAGAATGTTTCGTGTGCACTTGAGAAGAAAGTGTATTCTTCCGCTTTTGGGTGGAATGTCCTAAAAATATCACTTAAGTCTATCTGGTCTATTGTGTCATTTAAAGCTTGTGTTTCGTTATTGATTTTCTGTCTGGATGATCTGTCCATTGGTGTAAGTGAGGTGTTAATATCCCCCACTATTATTGTGTTACTGTCGATTTCTTCTTTTATGGCTGTTAACATTTGCCTTATATATAGAGAAGCTCCTATGTTGGGTGCATAAATATTTATAATTGTTATTTTTTGTTCTTGGATTGATCCCTTGATCATTATGTAGTGTCCTTCCTTATCTCTTGTAACAGTCTTTATTTTAAAGTCTGTTTTATCATATGAGTATTGCTACTCCAGCTTTCTTGTGATTTCCATTTGCATGGAATATCTTTTTCCAACCCCTCACTTTCTGTCTGTCTGTGTCCCTAGGTCTGAAGTGTGTGTCTTGTAGACAGCATATATAAGGGTCTTGTTTTTGTAGGCATTCAGCCAGTCTGTGTCTTTTGGTTGGAGCATTTAATCCATTTACATTCAAGGTGATTATTGATATGTATGTTCCTATTACCATTTTCTTAATTGTTTGGGTTTGCTTTTGTAGGTCTTCTTCTCTTGTGTTTCCTGGTTAGAGAAGTTCCTTTAGTATTTGTTGTAAAGCTGGTTTGGTGGTGCTGAATTCTCATAGCTTTTGCTTGTCTGTAAAGGTTTTAATTTCTCCGTCGAATCTGAATGAGATCCTTGCTGGGTAGAGTAATCTTGGTTGTAGGTTTTTCCCTTTCATCACTTTAAATACATCCTGCCACTCCCTTCTGACCTGTAGAGTTTCTGCTGAGAAATCAGCTGATAACCTTATGGGGATTCCCTTATATTTTATTTTTTGCTTTTCCCTTGCTGCTTTTAATATTTTTTCTTTGAACTTAATTTGTGTTAGTTTGATTAATATGTGTCTTTGTTTGTTTCTCCTAGCGTTCATCCTGTATGGGACTCTCTGTGCTTCCTGGACTTGAGTGGCTATTTCCTTTCCCATGTTAGGGAAGCTTTTTACTATAATGGCTTCAAATTCTTTCTCAGACCCTTTCTCTTTCTCTTCCTCCTCTGGGACCCCTATAATTCAAATGTTGGTGTGTTTAATGGTGTCCCAGAGGTCTGTTTTCATTCTTTTTTCTTATTCTGCTCTGAGGTAGTTATTTCCACTATTTTATCTTCCAGGTCACTTATCCGTTCTTCTGCCTCAGTTATTCTGCTATTGATTCCTTCCAGAGTATTTTTAATTTCAGTTACTCTGCTGTTTGCTCTTTAGTTCTTCTAGGTCCTTGTTAAATATTTCTTGTATTTTCTCCATTCTGTTTCTGAGATTTTGGATCATCTTTACTATCATTACTCTGAATTCTTTTTCAGGTAGCTTGCCTATATCGTCCTCATTTATTTGGTCTTGTAGGTTTTAACCTTGCTCCTTCATCTGTAACATATTTTTTTGTTGTTACATTTTTTTTTTTTTGATGGGTGGGGTGTATTTTTGTCTTACTGGTTGTTTGGCCTGAGGTATCTAGCACTAGAGTTTGCAGGTAGTTGGGTAGAGCCGGGTCTTGGTGTCAAGATGAGGATCTCCAGGAAGCCTCACTCCGATTAACATTCCCTGGGGTCTGAGGTTCTCTGTTACTCCAGCAGTTTGGACTCGGCACTCCCACCACAGGAGCTCAGGCTTGACCCCCAGCCTTGGAACCAAGATCCCTCAAGCAGAACGGCCCCAGTCACTGGGGGTTCCTCCCATCCCCTTAGGTGTCTGTAGTCCCCCACCAGTGTCTGGTAGGTGCCCTAGTTTTGCAGAGATGCGAATTCCGCGTCCTCCTAGTCCACCATCTTGACTCTGTGCTAGAAATTGGGAAAAAAGTTCTATGTCCAAGATGGACAGTAGGAAGGAAATGGCATCCTCTGCTGTTGCAGCAGGGCCCCTGAAGCCTCTTTTATTTCAGTGCATGGTTCTCTTGTTGCCAGCAATGGCTGCACAGCTGTTTTCCTTAAAACAACAATACTTTTTTCCTCCAGAAAGTTTTGTGATCAGGTGACAATTATATCTGGACAAAAGCATTTGGGGAAACTTGAAGCCAGGACAAATTTATCTAAGATCATTGTTGTTGCTTTTAAACATGTGGCCAACCTTGCAAGTTTATGGATTGGCTCCCAAAGTTTGTGCTCTGTGACTACTCTTTCTTGACAGGTTAGCAATGGAGAAGAAGAGAGACGAAGGCCACACTCCTGGGAAGAGCCGTGGGGGTGTTGCGAGATTGAGGGGTGTGTGTGTGTTTGTGTGGTGGGGTGTGTGGCTGTTGCTGGAGAAAGATGATTAAGTATAGGAGAGAAAGGAATGGCTGCCACACTTTTATATTTGGAAGCAATTTCAAAACTTGTATGTAGAGATTGCTATGCATGGATATAACTGGGAAAAGCCTCAGAAAGTTGAATGCCTTAGACCAGTTTCTGTTTCTTCCAAGAGAATGCCTGTATGGGTATGGTAGGTGGCCTCTGGATGTTCATGAATATGGTTGTTATATGTCTTCTCTTCCTGGGGCTAGAACTCAGCCTGAGTGTGGCATTGGCCTCGACTGTGTGGATGGTGCAGGGTTTGTGCTGATGTCGGAGACTTCATGACTGACCCAACCTCTGTCATTGCCAAAATGTTCACAAGGACTATGCATCCTTTGCTCCAGAACAGCTGCTTTCATATGTCAGTAGTGGTGTATCTACACAAGTGACACTCACCTGTCACCAAATCCTGGTGAGCTTTTCTAGGGCCCTTGCCTCTCTCCCTCTCCTGGGTGACAAAGGTGTGAATTGTGTGGGGTTCAACTGAGGTGTTTTATTGAAATAGAGGGTTGTATTTCATTAGCCTCTATTTGGAAATGGGGATTGCAGAGGTCTTTTCTTATTGTTTGGTGTTATAAACATATGCAGGTGAGGAAGAGCAGAGGAAAGCAGTTCAGGAACTTAAAAAGGGTGGACAAATTCCTAAAATGTTAGCTCTGTGGTTCCATCTCGTAAGCCAAGTCTGACTGGCTGAGACACAACGAAAAGAATAGTAGGAAATTTAATTAGAGGAATGAGTAAAAAAAAAAAAAAAAAAAAAAAAAGAATGGATATGAAAACCTGAACCTCCGAATACTTAGAGACTTCTGGAATTAAAAATACCTCAGAAATAGTTTTTTCTGACACTGCCTTGCAGATGAGCAAATAGAATGAAGATGTCCCAACATCTAGCCTGCTTTCTAGCTTAGGGCACATCATTAGAGAGCCTGGGAACTTGGCCTTGAATCGAGGACCTTTGACTGGACGAGATGGGGGTTTGCTTAAGAGCCTCCAGCTTTGTGCTCCTACCTTGGGGACATCTTCATTCAGTATCATCCCAGGTTCTCTGCCCAGATGATCCTAGTGATATCTAGGCAGAGATGATATGATATCTAACTTTTTATGTAATGAAAACTTTTTTTACTGTGTATTTTTGCATTGAGACTATTTTGTTATAGTGATTTAAGTTCTTTTGTCTTTTTCTTTTAAATCATTGCCCCGTATAGTATTATCTTCTCTTTTTTTCTCACATTTCACATTTTCTGCTTTAACTTTTGCTTTCCAGTATCTGTTTCATGTGGTGATGATGAGGGTGACAATGACAGAAAATGGTTACATAGCAATCACTGTGTACTAAGCACTGTTCTAGGTGCTTATGTATGTAACCTCTGGAGGCCTGTTGTTATCCCCCTTTTATAAATGTACATGCACTCAGACATTTTCTTTTGATGAAAATAGATTTTAATTCTGATTTTTATTCACTTTTCACCCCAAGTTTTAGTTCCTTTCAAGTTTATCATTCTTAAACTTTTATTGCTAAAATTCTTTCTATTTTAAGGTCTATTGTCCATTATTTTCCATTTTCCTCTTATTTTTGTATTTTATTTGCTGAACTACCTTTGATAATTATTTTCTTTTTTGCTGCCTTAGGTTTAATATTATTTGTGTATTTTAGCCCATTAAAAAAAAATTCTTCCTTCCATACAGGAGACTGAGAAGAAGTTAAACAGTAGCAGGAGGTCATATTCAGACAAATCCAGGAAAGAGCCAACATTATGGGGGTGGGGGGAAAGATGGGGGTGAGACTGTCACAGGCTAAATAAGAGAGACCAAAGAGAATTAACAAAATATAACTTGTGAACCTTGGTTAGATGCTGGTTCTAGAACAGTAACAACAACAAAAAAATCCAGCCCAGCTAGCAAAGACATTCTTAGGGCTATTGAGAAAATTTGAATATGGACTAGAATGATTGTTTATTTTGCTAGGTGTAATAGTGGTATGAGAGTTTTGTAGGAGAATCCTTACCCTTAGGCCATGCATGAGAGAGATGGATAAAGGAAATATGGCAAAATGTCAATGATTATTGAATCTAAACAAAAGATGTATAGCTGTTGACTTTACTATTCCTCAAATTTTCTGTAGATTTGAAACTTTTTGTGATAAAAGAAAATACAAACTAAGCAAAAGGCCCTTGTTGATTATCTATTTTATATATAGTAGTATGTATATGTTAATGCCAAACTCCTAATTTATCCCTCCCCCCACCTTTCCCCTTTGGTAACCATAAGTTTGTTTTCGAAGTCCGTGAGTCTGTTTCTCTTTTGTAAATAAAGTTCATTTGTATCATTTTTTTAGATTCCACATATAAGTGATATCATTTGATATTTGTCTTTCTCTGTCTGACCTACTTCACTTAGAAGGATAATCTCTAGGTCCATCCATGTTGCTGCAAATGGCATTTTTTCATTCTTTTTTTATGGATGAGTAATATTCCACTGTATATATGTACCACATTTTCTTTATCCATTCATCCATTGATGGACATTTAGGTTGCTTCCATGTCTTGGCTACTGTAAATAGTGCTACAGTGAACATTGGGGTGCTTGTATCTTTTTGAATTACGGTTTTCTTTGGATATATGCCCCGGAGTGGGATTGCTGGGTCATATGGTAGTTCTATTTTTAGTTTTTTAAGGAACCTCCATACTGTTCTCCATAATGGCTGTACCAATTTACATTCCCACCAACAGTGTAGGAGGGTTCCCTTTACTCCACACCCATTCCAGCATTTAATAGGCTTTTTGATGATGGCCATTCTGACCAGTGTGAGGTGATACCTCATTGTAGTTTTGATGTGTTTCTCCAATAATTAGCTATGTTGAGCATCTTTTCATAAGCTTTTTGGCCATATGTATGTCTTCTTTGGAGAAATGTCTATTTAGATCTGCCCATTTTTTGATTGGGTTGTTTGTTTTTCTGATATTGAGCTGCATGAGCTGTTTGTATATTTTTAGATTATAAAAGTAATGCATGAGTATATGTTTATTATTAAAAAATACATTTTTTCCCTCCTGTGAATCTTCCACTTGGAATTCCAGTACTAATTCTACTCTTTGTGCAATCCCCTTGAACATGCTCCCTCATTCGTCTGGATCCCTCAAATCAGCTCTACTACGCCCAGCTAAAAGGATTGAAAGGAAAGATAGGACCCCCATCACAGAGTATTTGAAGTGGTTACTTACTAGGCCTGTATATGCATATTAAAATTCTCTGAGTTGTTATGGCAGCTGTTGCAACTGAAAATAATTCAGCAAACAGGATCATTTTCTGTGTAGTTTATGGGCTCAGCAACAGTCCAGAAGCATTGGTATTTGAGTTACTGTTAGCCTGCTCAGCCAATCTCCACATGTCACAGGCTGGTAATTCGATCTATAGCTCCCTTGAAGTGAGTTTGCACTAAACACAGAAAGCTCTTTTTTTTTCTCCCTTTTTGCCAAACATTAAATGGACTTTTATGTGCGTCCTTTTTTCCCCTTACGAAATCGTGATTTGATTCAACAAAAATATTACACACCTTCCTGAGGGTTTTGTATCCTTTTCTCACAGCCACACATTTTCTGCAGCTGCCTGCCCTCTGTTCACCAGAAGGCCTGAGTCCCTAAGATGGGGAGAGACTAGCTTTGAATATAGCTGGGCCTAAGAAAGCACAGATGGCAGTGAGAAAAATATCTTCCAATGACTTTTCCTTTCAAGACTCAGGAAGTCTGCTGCTTCTCAGTGCTCTTATCATTGCTGTGAAGTTTTGATTTTTACTATCTCCAGGGGTGGCTTTCCAGGTGAATTAGAGCTGAAGCTGAAAGAGCCTCCTCTATTTAGAGAGCTGGAGGAGCCCTCCTCAGGATGGAAGCAGCCCCACCTGGCCTCTCCTGACCACCTTCCAGCAGCCAGGGCCAGGGGCGTGTCTGATGATGGAGACATTTGGAACCACGTCAGCAATGGAAGCTGGCGCCGTGTTTATTCCATCTGCAGATATGTAGATTGTGGTGGGTAGGGCAGAAGGCCTGATGATGCCATTGACTCACCACCATGCAATAGGCAGCCTGCTTTCCAGCCACTTTGCATGATATCCAGACTTCCTGGCAGTAAGACTGGTGGTTCATAGAGCCTGAAGCAGCACCTCTGAGCTCAATTGCTTCCAGTTTTTAATGATACCCTAACCAGAGGTTGAAATACCTAGGTAATAGTAGTCACAGTGATGTGCTATTTTGGGTTACTGAAAACTGAAATTTGGTTTTTGCTGAAGACAGTTTGTCAGACAATTTCGTAACTTTTATATCAGTAATATGAGGAGTCCTGTCTATCTAATTAGCCAGTTGTACTACAAGGAAAGGTTAAATATCTGTCTTCAGAGTCACTGAGTTCTTATAACATTTTAAGTTAAAATCCAATACTTTCTTCCCTAGAGACATCTAAACTTATTTGATCCAAGTTCAGGGATGCCAAAAGCCATTTGTGGTTTAGATGATACCTGTTTATGATTGACACAAATAGTCACAAGTGTACATAATCTTGAGTTGTGGGATCTTGCTGTCCATCTGAAAGGCCATTGAATAAATCAGAAATCTGTGCTTGTCTGGGGCACCCAAGCCAGGGGAAGTGGGAGTTTAGATGGATGAACTTCAGTGTTCAAGCCACATACACACGATATCCCAATAAACAAAAGCACCAACTACTGTAATCTACTTCTTGATTTTTCAAGACAGAGATTGATTATGAAGAAGGCAAAAAAAAAAAAGAAGAAAGAAAAAAATCAACTCAGAAAACCAACCAAACAAAAACACAACCACATATTTAATTATAACATTAATTTTGTGATCATTTCAAAGGGAGTATATAAGAGACATTAACTGGGTTCTAACTCTGGAACAGACAGGTCTCTGGCTTTGAACCCAACTCTTCAGAATGATGTCCCCCAGAAGGCCTTGCTTGTGCCTTGACACTTGACAGACAATACCTGAGGAGTAGGTTTTTCTGAAGCTTTCCATGGACAGATCTTGGAGGGCAGGCTTAGTGATACTGGCCCTGCTCATGCCCTTAGCAAAAGGAAGAAGGCAGATTGAAGGCTCCCCCAAACACTTAATGGAATTTTGGGATAAAATATTTAAAAGGTTAAAAAGCCTTTTTATAAGGGGGGAACTTCTGGTCTTCCTGTGGAAGATGACCAAATGCTATTAAAATATTCCCATTTCTGGTGAGTTAATCAATCCCCAGATATTTATAGCATGCCTTGCACAGTCAAAATCTGGATCCAGAATCGCTCATTAGAACAATTTCATCTGCAGAAAGAACTTCCCTACATCAAATGGCAAGGTCGTAACTACACACAAGAGCAAACTGCACAGCCCCATTTTAGCAGAGTGCCCGTTTGCAGCTTGCTGTAGGAGGGAGTGTCCTCCAATCCAGACACTATACTAAGAAATAAGGTAATTCAATGACAATAATAATTTTAGCTGCAGCTTAAGGGAAATTTACAGCTTTAAAATAGGAAATGGAAAGCAATAAGTAAGGAACTATAAAATAAATTGAGCAGACAGCTTTCTGTTACATTTTATACCCAGTGGTACATAGCATTTACTTTAGGAAATGACAGGCTTATTTAGAAGGCCAGCAACTTCTGGAGTTTCCCTCTTTTTTTAAAAATTGAAATGGAAGTGGGAGCAGTGTTGGATACACTTAAGGCTTAGATTTCTATTTCTTTTTAAGT
Source organism: Grampus griseus (assembly GCF_964374135.1). Lineage (NCBI taxonomy): Eukaryota > Metazoa > Chordata > Mammalia > Artiodactyla > Delphinidae > Grampus > Grampus griseus. Next base: position 62,906,650 of record NC_139012.1, read on the forward strand.
TTCTAATTAGGGAGCTTTAGTATGTGTCTAAAAGTTTTTTTTTTTCCTTTAATATTTACGTGCCATCTTATGGCAAAATAAATTTTACTGTTGATTTGAATCTGGGTATTATTAGCCATGTTTTATTAAATGATTACAGTTAGCCAGGCCCTATATTAAACACTACAATGCATTAGCTTATTTAATTAATTTAACATTATGATGTAGGTGTTATTATTATCTACATTTTACAGATGAGGAAACTGAGGATCAAAAAACTTATGCTGCTTGCCTAGGACACAGCTACTAGCAAGTATTGTACCAGGAACTCAGATCTACTTGTCCCCAGAGCCCAAGATCTTCATCTATTCTGCTTTTATTCTATATCATGAATTTCACAATCTGAAGTGTGGGAACTCCTGGGAAGCCATGGGACAATGTTTAAGAAATATTTAAGGGTGCTGTATACATTGCAACTCCCATGTTGAATCATGATTTCTTTTAAATAAAGTTTCTTTAAAATAAATGCGAGAGGGGGTCTCTGACTAATGAACTCAGATCTCCAAACTGGCTGAAATTGTCATGTGCCATTCCTCCAACATTTGGGCTTTAATAGACAAAGTGTGAGTGACCACTCCCTTCCCTGGGCTTCAAGGACTTTAAAAATGTCCTGCCTGCCCTCAAAGTTAGAGAACTCTGATTTTTAGCATTGGTGGTGTGTGTTATCTGAATGGCAAGGGTCAGGGTGTAGGGGGAAGATGATAGGATCCGTAGTCTAAAGAAGATCTGGGAATCCTAGTAAACCCATTTCCATAGAGTCTGAGTATTCTCACCTTTAATGGAAATGATATCAATACCTATTAAATCAGAGTGTTGCTAACATTAAATTAGACAATGCATGTGAGTGAAATTTATGGGTTACTGTTTTTAGAGGTACTGAAGGTCTCCTCTACTGTTTGACCGCATGTGGGCTGGTACTTAACATCCTCTCTTTCTAAGACCTGTTAAAGTCTTTTTTTTTTTTTTGTCTGGGAGTGCTCTATCCTTCAGGATCCTGGCAGGAAACAGATGGTGCACTCATACTGGGAAGAGTTTAATAAAGGGACTTTTTACAAAGGTGTGTGCTGGATTTAGGAAAAGCACTGAGGGATGTTGCAGTACCCCAGCAGGGAGCCATTTACCAACCCTAAGTCTGAAGGGGCAAGCAGAAGGAGTGTTTACCAGAATCTAGAGTTTTTGGAGAAAACCGTCTGACAGGAACTGTGGCCTTTGGTGGAAGGATGCAGTCAAGCCACAGAAAACTACCAGGGAGAGATCTTGGGAAAAAAATTTCCTGACCTCACTTTTTTCCCTTGCTTTGATCTCCTGCAGGTACTCACCACTGGCTGAATCCAAATGGAAGCCAGAAAGGAAGGGAACTCTTGATGCATCCGTACAGGTTGGTCCCAAGGCAGAGAGCAGAGGAGAAGAGTGGAAAGTGGATCTGGGCAAGCAGAAGGTATGGAGCACAGCCTCATGGCCTTCCAAACATGTTAACCAATAATCTTTATCACTCTGGTCAGATTTGGCTTAATCGACGGTAATGCAAAATTATGTTGTCTTTAGTGGCTCTACCTCCCCTTCTGTATTTTCTCTTTTTAGAAACGTTCACTCTTCACTTCCAATCTGTCTTGTGTTCTTTTACTCCTCTAAGTCTTCTTGTGAAAAAAATGAACACAAGAAATTAATTCACACACTTAAATATCTTATGCCTAATTTTTATTTTTAAAAATGCATACTGATTTTCACTCCTGGGATGGCTAAGTTGCTACCAAACTGACTTCAGATGAAAAATACAAAGAACTACCTTTGAAGGCACTGGAAAGTGAATAAATGCAAGGAGATTATGGAGGGTGGTTGGCACTTGAAAGGACAAGGCAAGGAATTCCTTCCCTTATTTATAGTATTTTAGCTTAAGAGTTGGCTGTAGGCAATGTCCATAGTCTTTCTGGCCTGAAGAACTAGAGGAACGAGTTGAGAGCAGCTACAGCCATTGAAAAGTGAGGGGGAAATCTCTAAAAGGAGAGAGCCCGAGAGGTGAGCCCTAAATTCTGTGTATAAACTTCCCAAATTCTTGGCTGATCCCATGAATGTATGTGGCAGACTACAAGCAGCTCTGTAAAGGGTAAATGCACTAAACTGAGATAAAAGCTGTTGCTCAAGAAAGAGTCCTTTTTAATTTATTTTTTTGCAATTTTGCCAAAACAAAAATATCATACTCTTTGGGAGAAGTATAATATAGTTCAGAGTCCTCACAAGAAATCCTCCACAATATCCAGGATACCATCCAGAGTTACTGACATACACAAGAACAAGAATGGGGTTCTTGACCTCTTCTTAAGAGAAAATATAATCAGTATAGATCAACCCTGAGATGGCTCAGGTATTAGAATTATCAGACATGGATTTTAAGGCAGCTATTCTAACAGTAATTAGGGGAAATTTTATATCTTTAAGGGCTTGTATTAGAAAACAAGAAAATTATAAATTAATGATCTAAGGTACTAACCTTAGAAATCTAGAAAGACAGAGCAAATTAAAACCCCAATTCAGTAAAAAGATGGAACCAATTAAGATAACAGAAATCAATGAAACTATGTTGGTTACAAGAAGTGCACTTTAAATATAAAGACAGGTGTAAAGTTGACTTTTGAAAAGATAGAGAAAATTAATAGACCCATAGCTAGACTGACTAAGAAAAAATGAGCGAACACAAATCACAAATATCAGGAATGAAAAAGAGGATTAACTGCAGATCCCATGGAGACATAATAAGACAATATGGTGACTACTCTTTTCCTCTGTGATTCCTGGGCTCTAGGATGCCAGAGTGCCCTGTCAACAGTCATAACTTATAGTTCAATGGGACTCTTGCTCTGTCTTCTGGCAAGAATGTACTCTTCAAGGGCCAATGCCTCCAACTCTGCAGAGCCCAGAATTGTGGAGATGGGAAGGACAAAATCCCCCAGTGAGTCACTGGAAGCTATGGCAAATGGGGTCTCTCTGGTTTCCCCCCTTGGTTACACATTTGGAACACAGAAACATTTCAGAGCTTTTTGGTTGTGGATATTTGGGTACAGGAATACTGTCATTGAGAACTCTTCTCTGAAATTCCTTCTATAAATACTGATCCATCTCCCTCATCACTATAACCTGATTTCCATGTCTTTTTTCCCTCTGTCCATGTAACATACCTCAAAGCAGACCCTTTGCTTAAATAGTTTATCTACTTGCTCCCCTACCACTTCTGGAGGGGAGAAAGTGAGTAGAGTGAGGGAAGGAGCTGGGTTTATCTGCAGGAATATAGTTAATGCTCACTACATGCTCGTTCCCCTGTATTTCCCAGTCATTTTTGCAGTTAGTCTGGCCCATGTGATTAGTTCTGCTCAGTGGACTGTGGGTGGATCTTCTGAGTTGAAGCAGTTAAGAGCCAGTGTACCTCCTCTGTGGCGCTCTTGCCCTGGTATGGCCACACTGGAGGCCACATGTTAGAGATAGTGCAGCTATGAGATGAAGGAGGCCTACCTAACACGTATCAACTAAACCTTTATTATGCTAAGCCTCTAAGATTTTGGTTTATTTGTTGTGGTTGTAAGTGTTAATTACCTTGATTAATAAATCTATTCTCTCCACACCCACCAATCATAAACATTTTAGGACCTTAATTGTAAATGTGTTTACACTTGGAAAAAGATTAGTCAATCAAGACTTTATTGAGGGTTACATGCACTTAGGATTATGCCAGGTGTTTCACTATTGAGTGCCCACTCTGGGTATGTGGAACCTTCTTTCCTGGTGGTTGTGGCCTTTCTGGACCAGATAGAAGTTAAGATATTTTAAAAACATGCCAGGTCAGCTTATTCAGTTCTTACCAAGGCTTGGAGAAGGTTATAGCCTGCCCAGATATGCAGAGAATGTACAGTGCTACATATTCAGGGTTCTTCTTTGGCTGACTTTCTAATCCCTTCTAAGTCCCATTCCTAAAACTGGAACATCACCAGTTAATCTCTTAATGTATGTGCATGTACATGTACATGTACATCTTTCTATGTATTCTCTGTCTAGCCATGAGTATTAATACTGCTGTCATAACAGTCTTGGTGTTAGTTTATGTGCAGTTCCTACTGCTGTGGTCTTTGGTTCCTTCTTTAGTCTCTATCTTATCAGTCTTTCACTTTGAATCCACACTTTGTGGCCTCATCCTTACAACTTCTCTAATTTCCTCCTTATCCTATTATTAAATAAAAGTTAATAACTCTATAATCAGGCCAGTAGAATCCAGCAGCAGGCACAGATGTTGGGTGATTTACGTGTGTGATTTTGTGTCCAACTGTGAAGTAGGTTTTTTTTTTCCCCCTCTTCACAGATGAGGAAATGGAAGCTCAGTGAGGACGCAAGAGAAATGTGATGTGATTCTCATAGGTACAATCTAGGTAGAGAAACAATATGGATATGAGAGAAGTTTTTAATAATAGCAATATTTGTATACTATAAACAACTAAACCTTGCTAAGAGAAATTAAAGGACAGCTATATAAATGTGGAGATATGCTGTATTCCTGGAATGGGAGACTCAGTGTTTTTAAGTTGTTAATTTTCCCCAAATTGATCCTATAGATTCAAAGCAGGCTTTTTTTTGAGTAGCAATTAAAGAAGCTGATTCTAAAATTCATATAGAAATGCAAAAGATTTAGAATAGTCAAACAACTTTGAAAAAGAACAAAGCTTGAGGACTCCCATTACCTGATTTCAAGACTTACTATAAAGCTACTATGATATAGATAGAGTGGTAATGGTGTCAAGATGGACAAATATGTCAATGGATATAATGGACAAACAAGTCCACATGTATATGGTCAATTGATTTTTGATAAAGACACAAAGGGTTCAGTGGAGTAAGAGTGGTCTTTCCAACAATTGGTGCTGGAACAATTGGACATCCATATACAATAAAAGAAAAAAAAAAACCTTTGATCTGAACCTTGAAACATATATAGACCAAAAAAGGATCATAGACTTAAATGTGAAATCTAAAAGAATAAAATTTCTGGAAGGAAACATAAAAGAAAATTTTGGTGCTCTGGCATTAGGCAAAAATTTCTTAAATTTCATATCAGAGACATGATCCATAAAATAAAAGCATATAAAAATTGGACTTCATCAAAATTAAGAACCTCTACTCCTTAGAAGAGAATAAAAAAGCTAGCTTTTGGAAGAAAATATTTACAAATCACATATCTAATAAGAGATTTGCAAACAATACATAAAGTAGTAAGAGAAAAAGCAGTTCAATTAAAAATAGGCAAAAGATTTAAACTGGCACTTTACCAGAGAAAACATCAGATGGCAAATAAATATATTAAAATGCTCAATATCATTATTTGTTACAAGCAAATTAAAACCATAATGAGATACTGTTAGGAGTATGAAGACTGACCATGCCAAGTTGAGGATGTGGAGCAACTGGGAACCCTCATACACTGATGATGGATATGTAAATTGTGCAACCGTATGGAAAATAGTTTGGTAGTTTCTTAAAAAGCTAAACACATACCTACCATATGACCCAGCCATTTTACTCCTGTGTATTCACTGAAGAGAAATGAAAGTATTTGTCTATATAAACACTTGTACATGATTATTCATAGCAGCTTTATGGTAACAGTAAAAAACAAGAATCAACTCAAATGTCCATTGATAGATGAATGGACAAATTACAGTATGGTGTATCTATGCAATGGAATACTTAGCAATAGAAAGGAATGAACTATTGATACATGCAACACATGAATGAAATTCGACATAACAGATGAAAATGAGTCCAAACTGTATGACTCTATTTATGTAAAAATCTGGAAAATTCAGGCTATACTGTAGGCACAGAAAGCAGATAGGGGGATGTGGGGAGTGGGGAGTGGTGGGAGGGAAGGATTACCAAGGGGCTTGAAGAAATTCTTGGAGGTGATGGATATGTCCTCCATCATATTGTGATGGTTGTGGTGACAATTGTGGTGACAGTTTCACAGGTTGTGGTGTGGTTGTGGTGACAGTTTCACAGGTGTATAATATGTCAAAACATATTATACATCATATTGTACATCTTGAATATGTACAGTTTATTGTACATCAATTATACTTCAATAAATGTGTTAAAATAGCAATAACAATAGGGAATATTGAGAGGCAGGAGATGATAGTAGGGAGACTGAGTCTGGAGCCAGAATGCCTGAGGTACCAATTGTGGCTTTTCCACTTGTTAGTTGTGTGACTTTGGATGGGTTAGCTCTGGACTTGTTTTTCTGTATACAAAATGGAGAAAGTTCCTGCCTTGGTGTGTTGTTGTGAGTCTTGTTAGTTCATTAATGTAAAGCCCTTATGGTATTCCCTGGCATGTAGAAAGTACTTAACAAATATTAAGAAATCGCGTGCTGGGCATTATGCTGAATGCTTTATAAGAATTATCTCATTTAAACTTCACAATCCTATGAAATGAGTACTAATATTCTTATTTTACAAGTGAAAAAACTGAGGTACCAAGAGGATGTATAACCTTGCAGAGGAGGCAAGTAGCAGAATCCAGATTTGAATAAAGGCAGTCGAATTCTGCACACTTTTAATCCTATGAATAAGTGTTAACAGATGGGGCACTGACTCAAGTGCTAATAAGAAAGTTGTCCATACACTGTCCCTGTTTTCTAGGATGTTATTATCTGAGATATGTGAAACTATTGAAGACCAACATATTTGGGCAGCTTTCTGTGAGTTCCTCATGTAATTATTCCTGGCAACTGCCTCAGTGCTCACCAAACCTGTTTCTTCTTCCTGGGAACATGGTCAAACTGTATTTACCACTCCTCCTGTATCTAGTAAGGTCATGTGACTAGTTCTTGCCAATGGAACATGAGCAAAAATGGTTGTGTCACTTCTAGGCCAAGGCAGGTAGGAATGGGTGGGCTTTCTCCATTCTCCACCTCCCTTATTCCTGTCGACTAAAACATGACCTGCAATGAACCACCTTTGATGTGTTAAGCCACTGACATTTTGAGATTTGAGACTGTTTATTATAGCAATTAGCATATTCTGACTAATGCATTAGTCTTGTGCAATATTACCTTTGCTGACATATTCCATCTCTACAAATTTCTGAAATACAGGTCAAATACCTAGATCAATTCTATTGCTAGGAGATGGACCACAGAGAAGTTAGAGTAGAAGTTTAGTTAATAAAAATAATATATAGTTAATAGGAGATAATAGATATATGAACAGTACATGGAACCTAAGTGTTTCAATATTTAAATTCTTTCCAAAATTCCAATATTTAAATGTCCTTTATCTTACTCGTGGTAGTTGAGTGGTGGCATGTGTTCTTGGTTCAAATTCCCTATTGGCTTTTGCCGTGTGTGCTCCCTGTTTCTTGGGGCTTCAGTCATGGCATCAACTCTAGGTATTCCAAGACTTACAAAAAATTGAATCATTCCTGGCCCTCTCAGATGCATTAAATTGTCTTCCTCGGTTATTTTGAAACCTTCCATTCACATCTCAAAAACCTATTTAAAGGGACAGGTTGCCACCATCTGTTTTTCAACTGCCATTTCCGTCCCCCCCGCCAACCTTCTTGCTCATTGGAAGGTTTGCCTTCCACTCATTTTACCAACTTCCCCATCTGTGGTGTGTCTTCTTTCAGACCGTATCCTGTCTCAACTATGACAATTCATGGTCTGCTGACAGTCTTCTGGTTCCTGGCCAATTACAGCTGGTTCATGACTCCATTAATCGCCTGGCACAAGAGGCTTCTTTCTGTTTCCTAGGGCTTCCGAATGAGAGAAAAGAAAAGGAACACTTACTTACCCTGGCTTGAGGACCATCTGTGACAGCCTGAACATGTAGCATTACTTTTATGTTCCATCTCTCCCTTTTCTAGTTCTGGATTAGGAAAAAAAAAAAAAAGCCCAGAGACAGTACCTTTTGTTCTGCTTGAATTTGAGAGGTTTGGGGAGAGAACAGCTGTTCACAAAGCTGGACAGTGAGTATCTCATGCCATTGTCATGGAGAAGGGACTTGGTTCTGGGCATCTGGTTCTGCAAATCTGCTGTTTTTGGCAGAAGGTGATCACTTATGATAGCATTCCAGGGACTATCTATGAAGGAACATGCATGGGAGATTTGATCCTCTGGTCTCATACTCTCATTTTACTGATGAGAAAACTGAGTCAGATGGAGGGCTTCTCAGAGTGTGGTCCTCAGACTGGTGCCAGTCTGAGAACCACTTACTACTGGTTGGTATAGGTACAGAAAGCAAAAGTAAGAAGCATTTAGTTAAAATAAATGAGCTACAGGGATACATTGTACAACACAGGGAATATAGCCAATATTTTATAATAACTTTAAATGGAGTATAATCTATAAAAATTTTGAATTACTATGTTGTACACCTGAAACTAATATAATATTATAAATTAATTATACCTCAATTGAAAATAAAGAAAAGAAAAATGGAAAAAAGAAGCACTTAGAAACTTTTATAGTAATTTGAGAGAGAAATTTTAAGTCGATTGACACTAATAGTTTAAAGAACTAGGCTTATATTATATACGCCTCTTAAAAATTCTTGTATATTTAATGTATTTTATTTTTTATAACAAAATTATTTTTAGAACAATTTTAAATTTACGGAAATATTGAGAAGATAGTACAAAGAGTTCTCATAGCATCTGTCCAAGTTTCCCCTATTATTAATATATTACATTAGTATGGTGCATTCATTACAATTAGTGAACTCATATTGATACATACTTAGCTAAAGTTCATATCTTATTTATACTTCCTTAGTTTTTAACCTAATGTCCCTTTTCAATCCCAGGATCCCATCTAAGCTCCCACATTACCTTTTGCTGTCATGTCTCTTTAAGCTCCTCTTGGTTGTGACTATTTTTCAGACATTTGTTGGTTTTGATGACTTTGACAGTGTTGAGAAGTAGTGGTCAGAAGTTTTGTGGAGTGTCTTTCAGTTGGGATTTGTCTGATGTGTTCTCATGATTTAATTGGGCATGTGGGCTTTTGGGAGGGAGACCAGAGAGGTAAAGGGCATTTTCATCACATCATGTCAAGGCTACAAACATGACTTATTACTGTTGGTGTTGACCTTGATCATGTGGCTGAGGTGGTGTTTGTCAGTTTTCTCTACTGTAAAGTTATCTTCTCACATCTCCTTTCTATATACTCTTTTGAAGGAAGTCACTATATGCAGCCCACACTTAAGGAGTGGAGAGTTGTAATTTATTTTATTGTACTTTATAAAAATATAGTTTGTGATATATATTAAATATATATAGCGTGTGATATAAAAATATAGTTGGTTTGTGATAGATTGAAAAAGAAAAAGGTCTTTCACCACTGATCATTTGAGAAGCACTGCTCTAAAAACCTGCTTAAGGGCACACAGATGAAGCACTGGAACTGAGCCCAGTGCTCATGGACATGTTGGCTCCAATCCCAGCTCTTTTCATTCCCCAGAGCCCAACCTGAGTATCCATCTTATTGTGGAGCCAAGAGCCAAGCTGGCTCTGTAATACCATAGACGACTCCATGATATTTCCATGGATCTTAAGAAGGGCTTCAAGTCTTCGTGAAGTTTCTGGAATATCAGTCTCACTGTGCCTTGAGATGTTACCTCTGAGCTATTGTTTATGTCAGGTTCAATGGCAAACAGATACTGAGATGGAAATTTGCACTCGGGATATTTATTAAAAGTGAGGGGAATGGTATTGGGCAGAAGGAGAAGTTGAAGGGCAAAGCAGTCCAAACAAAGGCTCTCATCAATGATATGGGGAGCACTGGATCTGGGATGTCCATTCAGAGTTGCTCTAAATTTAGGCAGAGAGACCAGGCTTTGAACACCCACACTGACCAGGTGTTGAATGCTGTCTGTCTTTGGGAAGGAGGTGTAACCTTGGGAGCGGTGGCTCCCTTAGCCCAGGGACATAACCTAGGAGGGGACTTAGCTGTGCCACCAGCAGCCTATACCTCTGGCAGCTAGGGGAATGAGCTAATGGGGGGATCTGGATGGCACCCCACAGCACTTGTTATAGATACTATTGCTGTTTTTATTTCTTTTGCCTTTGTGTTGTGTCTAGATTCTAGGAATCAGAAGGTTGTTTGCTCCACTCCTCCTTGCATTGTTAGCTGTCTCTAGTGCCTGAATGCACTAATTGTACTTTGGCTATGGATGAGGTAATCCAGCAAAGGAATGCTGGGAAGAGAGGCCATATGAGAAGGTTAGTGTGGGTGTAAACACAATGCAGAGGATTTGTATTTGTGCAATCTGCCTGCTTCTGTGATTCATCTGGGACTCTGCACCCTCATAATCAGCAGCCTCCAGTGAACTAAGTGTTGCTTTCTAAAGAAAAATTGAAGCTGGAATTTCAGCAGGGAGAAAGGCATATGCCCAACAGTAATGAGTGCAAACAAACACGCAATACCAGGGAAGCCACATAGAATAAAGCTACGGGAAGATTGTTATAATTTTTTTTCATGGAAAGGGGTGTAAGTGACAGAACTGTTTTAATTGGTCAAGAATTTGTCTCTCCAGTCACTTGTCTCTCATAGGATCTCAAGCTTGCTCTTTCCCACCCATTTTGAATGGGGGTGAGACCAAGGGAATTTTAATTACAGGGCAAAAGATGGAATTTGAAAGCAGAGCAAATTTGGTACAAGTAATTCTTATGTAAAAAAACATGCTTCCTGTACTTGGCATCTTGCTTCCCCAACTCTGCCTGATGTTCATTTCTTTTATTCCTTGCAGTTTGAATTTAGACATGCATCTTCCCTTTCAGCTTCACCCTGGATTGGAGGATGCTTAGCATGAATGAACTCAACCTGGTTGATAGGATAATCTTATACTTAGATAAGGGGACTCAAAAGAAAAAAAAAAACCCTTTCCCTCAAAGAGCCTTTTGCACCAACAGCCTCAGGACATGGCACCCACCATTTGGATTATATGTAGCTGTGGGACAGAAAAGGGTTAAAGGACTCAGAAAGCATTGCAATGGATTTTTTTTTCCTCTTGAGATAGCAGAATGTGATCCACCATTTCTGCATAATAACCACAGACATATTACCTAACTGAGCTCTGTCTAGGTTCTGGGCACTGTGTTAAGCACTTTATAGGCATCATCTCATTTTATGTTCATAATGTTGTGACGATTATTACAAACCCCTCAACACAGATGATAAAACTAAGAGTTGCAGAGCTTAGGTAAGTTACCTAAGTGTGGAGACGGGATTCAAATCTAGGTGTTGGATACCTTTGCACCACTTCCTGTGTTGCTTCAGTAGCCATGAAATTGGGAAGGGGGAGTGGTTTGAATAGGAAAACAGGAAGTGTGTTCAGAATGGCTTCCTAGGAAAAAGGTCTTCTGAGGAACATCCTACTGTAAGCTCCTTCTTTTAGTTCAGGCCATTTTCTTTTAGTCCTAAAAGGAGAGACCAAAGGGACAATTGAGATCTGAGAGTCAGGACCTTAAGACTGAATTTGGAAACTCTTATATTGATCTGTCAGTTTGTGACATGAAGGTGGTGATGGAGGCCCATAGGTGTGGATAAGATTGTCCAAGGAGAGAAGGTACAGCAAAGAGGTTAAAGGGCACAGGCTGGATTCCTAGAAACCAACACTTAAGGGCCGTGTAGAGGAAGACAAACCAATAGGAAGGTCCAAAAGGAAGAGCCAATTTTGCTGCAATCATCTAGGTCAGGGTGGTGTGTGGTCATTTAGGAGAGGGTGGTGTGTGGTCGTCCAGGACAGAGTGGGGTTTGGTCATCCAGAGCAGGGTGGGGTGTGGTCATCCAGGAGAGAGGAGCGATCAGAGTGGAATGATGCAAAGCTGTTAGGTTAGGTAACATCTCATCTTCTAATCGAGGAGAGAAGGAAGGGAAGATGGGAGGAAAGGCAGATACATTAGAAAGTGTAGAGAAGACAAAGTTAGGGAAGGTTATGTCAGTGTCCATATATTCTTAAGGAAGTATTATAGAATGTTCTTTGGGTTTTTCTGGCTCAATTCCTTCCTTCCCAAAGTATCCTTTCAATAGTTCCTCTCATGCTGTGCATGAGCAGGAGCACCTCAAGCACAGGGTAACCCTGCTGCGGACCTGCCAGAGTAATGATGCCTTGTCAGGGATAGGTGCATCTGAGCCTTTGTTGGACCACTGGTGACTGTGGTTGCACCACATGGCCCTGTTGGGTGGTTTTTCATCCCCTGAGGATGTTCTCCAAACTTTCTTGGAAAACTTTCTCAGAAAACTGGGTGATTTGACCTTTTGTCTTAGATAGAGCTCATTTCTATCCAAGTTTGTGTTCACTGCCAGTGGAGCATCCGGGGACAGTGGCATGTGGATATTCAGCTGACTCGTCTTTTAACTGAGAACTTGGGCTGAAGGAAACTCTTGTGAATGCTAAAGTGGTCAAGTGTTGGCAGATTCATGGTAAACACTAAGATCAGATGCTTGTGAGATATTCGAGATCTGTGCTTCCTGAGTGCTCACCTCCCAGAGGTCTTCCTTGCTCTTCAATGTTCTGGTCCCTACTAGAACTTTCCTGCTCCATTTATGTGACTAGTTGAATATTCTGTTCTTTGAAAAGATATGAAACACATAAGTCAGTGTAGTAGGATCTTTCTCATAATTTTTACCATATTTATATTTCTTGCTCCCAGTAATTCAGGTTATAACTGACTTTGTCTTTCCAGGGAAGTATACCCATAGCCTCATCACCATGGCTAAAACAAGTCTATCCCCTGAGTCTTTCCTAATTACAATATGGCTCTTGAAGTTTTAAAATTTGTGAACAAAGCTCTTCTTTCCACAGCTAGAGATACACCCATAAGACAGCTATCTTGGAGAAATCTGATTTAAATTGGAAGCAAATTATAAAATATCAGTGTAAGATGTTTTCCTGGGAGCAGGCGTTTAATGGAGGTGGGAAGAGATTGCAGTAGTGGCTCGATGTTGGGTATTTTGCATACTCTATTCTAAGTCTATAACAACACTGGGCATTGTTCCATTTTATTGCACAGGAAACTGGGTCACAAAGAAGCTAAGAAATTAACCCGGGTCCCCTAGGGTTAATTATGTTAATTAAGTGGCAGTGCTGGATTTCAGATCTTGGTTTATCTGCCTCCAGTATCTGTGCTCTTTCTATTACCCAATAGTTCTCTAACTTGACGTAAAATCTTTTGGGAGATTTGTTTAAAAAGCAGATTCTACCCGACTCAGGGGTTCTAATTCAGCAGGACTGGAGTAGGGTCAGGAATCTGTCTTTAAAAAGTGCCTTCAGTGATTCTGTTGTACGGCTTGTTGGGAAATACTGGAGGGTAAAACAAGAAAGGGGGGCAACAAGGATAGATGGTGGGTTCCCCTCTTTGATAGTTTGGGGGCAGGCCCACACACCCCCTGAGGCTCACAGCCTTTCTAGACCTGGCCAGTGTTCTCCGACTCCAAAGGTGGGGGGATTCTCCTTGAGCTCTGCTAGAGGAACTTGCACTAAGGCAAGGCTTGCCAGCATGGAGGTTCAAAACTGGCCCCGAAGTTTTCAAGTTAGAAATGAAATTCCTGTTATCTTCTTCCAAAGGAAGGACCACTTACAACCACACTCTAAGCCCAGAAATGGGATCTTCCTCATCTCTGTGTTCTTAGTGTCTGGCACAAGTATCTGGCACATGGTGGGTGCTCAGTGTACATTGGGTCATGCGGGGTGGTGGGTGTGCTAGTGTCCAGTCCTGGTAGGTAGGGCTGAGGGCTTACATTTTTAAATATCTCCTGTTTGGAGGCCACATTCTGTTTGGGGGGGGGGCCACCCTTCTGGCATGTAGCTCTGAGGAGGCATAGCTGAGAGTCCAGATGTAGCCAGTTTTCTAAGGTACACAGTGATGAGTGTGTGATAGCCTTTTTTCCTTCATAATGTTTTATAAGTTGAATCTCATTTACTTGTGGGAAAGCCCCATGGAGATTAAATTTCTAATCTAGTCAGCCTGTAATTATTTCTTTGGCCGATTACTGATATTTCAGGTGGCTCCCTCCCAATTCAGAGTCAGCAGTGAGTATCATTAACTTGCCTTCTAGTGTTTCTCCCAGATCATTAGTATGAGATGAACAATCAGGAGATTCCAAGAGCCTGAAGCTTAATCAAAGAATCGTGTCTTCTTGTTCTGAGATAGCATCACACGTTCCACAGCTCTAATTTCCCATGCCTGCAAACGTCGAGTGCTCAAGTGAAGGCCTTTGATGATTTTCAATAATGTGATTCCATGTTTTATAGGATCCCATGCCTGCCCCCTGGCTCCAGCTGTACACTATATTTAAAGTAAACCACTCATGCAGAGGAGACACGAGATAACTCACCAACCTGATATTCAAAACTTTATCATATGTACAAACTCCAGGTTTTCCTCTTAGTCCATGTTGTCCGGAAAACTGAAAATGGTCCAGGCACAACTTAATGAAAGAGTTGGATGGAAGGCATCAGGAAGTTGTAGTCGCTACAGTGGCCTGGCAGGGCCCCCAAAAGAAGCAGTAGTAATATTTTAGCAAAATAGGGGCTCCAAGGAGACTGGACATCTTCCTCCCTCCTTCCCTCTCTCCCTTCCTTCTTTCTTTCTTTCTTCCTTTCTTTCACAAACACTTCTTAAGCTCCCCCCCCCCCACCGTATTCCAGCCACTGCACTAGGCCTCTGAGAATACAAAGAAGCAAATGACATGCCTTTGCATTTTGAGAGCTTAAGGCTCACTAGAGCTAATAGTTTGTCCAAGTGGAGCTGTGAATGGAGCGCCCGTTTTCTGAGCCATCATTTCTGCATCATTGACCCCTGACCTGGAGGCTGCTCTGATGCAGAGTGAAGTGGCAGGAGGTGCTTGAGTGCTGCTCTCCTGTATCACATGCCCCCCTCCCTCCAGCTCTCCCTTCTATCCAAGAATTTTCTCATTTAGATCAGAACTGGTTCTTGGTTTATGGGAGCGTGGCAGAGGGGAGGGGGTTCAGAAAGGTCTCATTTCAGAGTCACTTTTCTTTGGGAAGATTGGAACATGATTGCTGTGCAGTCAAAACAACTGCAACTCTGAGTGCTCATGGGTTTGAGGATGTGTAGCCACTGATTCTATAACTTGGCTACTGGTGGCTGGTGGTGATAAAGACAAAGAGAGAAGAAACCTTCATGTTGGAGAAATGCAGTGTTTGTAATGAACAAAACCTTGTAACATTTCTAAGAAATATCCAGATAAGTAAAATATTCAGTACACTGTGTGATAGTTTGGTCCATACAATGCCTGTTTGTTCATTCACTCATCCATTCACCCATCCATCATGGTGAGCATTGGGTTTGGAGCTGGGTGGACATGAGCTGCAGGCCCTGCTCAGTCCGGTGACTGGGAAACCGATGTTTCCAAACACTGGATCTGAGTGTCTTGGCATCAGGAAGAAAAGGACTTGTGACTGCAGATGTCTGGTGGGTAGAGAAGGTGGCTCTTGGCATTTAATCTATGTTAAAAAACACTTTCCACTATCATTTTACCAACACCCCAGAGCTGTAAAATATGTTATGAAATTAAAAGAGAAAAATCAGAGAAGAAACTGTTAAAATGTAGAGTATTTTAGCTGAAAAACTTGGACATTAAAAAAAAATTTTTTTAATTTGGGACAACTTTGTCTCAAAGGAGGTTTAAAAAATCTTAAAAATAATAGAAGCTTCAAAGTAGGTGGTCATTTACTATATACAGGGCTTACTGTACTTACTATATACAGGGCTTACTGTTTGCTAATGTTAAACTTATGATGCTTGGTAATTTTAAAAGTTAATTATTTTGGCACTCTCTCACTTCGTCCCAGCTTACCCTTCCCTCTCCCCATTTCCTCAAGTCCATTCTCTGTGTCTGCATCTTTATTCCTGTCCTGCCCCTAGAACCAATTTTTTTTTTTTTTTTTAGATTCCAAAAGGGTAAGCTGGGAAGAAGTGAGAGAGTAGCATGGACATATATACACTACCAAATGTAAAATAGATAGCTCGTGGGAAGCAGCCGCATAGCACAGGGAGATCAGCTTAGTGCTTTGTGACCACCTAGAGGGGTGGGATAGGGAGGGTGGGAGGGGGACACAAGAGGGAGCAGATATGGGGATATATGTATATGTGTAACTGATTCACTTTGTTATAAAGCAGAAACTAACACACCATTGTAAAGCAATTATACTCCAATAAAGATGTTAAAAAAAAAGTTAATTATTTTGGGGTAGAAAAAAAAAGTCTTATTTGTTCCTCAACTCCAGTCACTCCAAAGTGGGAGATGGATTCTGCTCCCATCTTCCAATGCAAGCGAGTTTCCATTGGGTTGAGACCAAACTTGCACAATTTCAGCCTGAAATGATTACTTTCTGGAAATTTTCAGTGAGTGGAAAAAGTCACCACATAGAGGTGTGGATCTTGCTACCTGGATCAATAACTTTAGCTAGTTAAGATTGTCGCTGAGGAAAGTCAAGGAAGATCAAATTTCAAAGACCTAGCAAACCATTGGAAACTTCTTGCATGTGTATGTTCAAGGATTGCTTTTATGATTTATAGAAATCAAAGCACTCACTGGAATATGAATAGTAGGTAACATTTATTTGTCATTTATTATGCTGGCCACTGTGCCAAGTACTTTATATACATTGACTCATTTAATCCTAATGACAACCCATGGGCAGGTACTATTAGTTTTCCTCCTTTATAGATGCGAACATTGAGGCACAAAAAGCCTAAATTACAGAGTAGGATCAATGTGTCATTCACTTAGAAAATGAGTCAAGCACCATATGTGTGAATAAAGTGAACATTCCTATTTCCTTGTCATTTCATTTTCCTTCTCAAGTTTGGTGTGTTTTCTGTGTCTTCAAAGGATGTTGGTGACTTCTAAGTCCTTTGAAGAAAAGTCAAAATTTGAATGCAGAAGACGGTTTTGAAACCCACAGCATGAATTCATGAAGCTAAAAGAAAATCTTACTTCACAAATAGGATACTAACAGCTTGGAAAAATCCATTGCTTTTGCAGGGTTTGTTCTTGGGGTCCTTTATCTTTCTCTCTGAACACCTCTTACATTTTCTTCTCAGATAAGAGGTAACAAGATGCTACCAACTAACTCACTTCCTAAGCAAATGACACATTTACCTACTCTTATAAGTCTAAGCTTTCAGCAATTCCCTAATGCTTAGGACACATGAGATGTAATTTTCTCTTCCTAAAATGTCTGGCCTTCTCCACCATGGCTTCCCACAACTCATTCCTGACGATGCTCTGGCACCACCTCTCTCCTGTACTGAGGAAGTTTTCTGGAATGTCCTTTGAAAACAGTGTTCAATCCGTCCTCCACTGGTGTCTTAGCTCCAGCCTTTTCCCCTTGTGTTCTCCTCACATCCATTCTTCTGAATGACTCCAGTATTGGGCTATTAATCACTGCATTTTATTACTGAATCACTTCCAGCCACAGGTGTTCCAGTCAGAATGCCTCCAGAGCCTGGGCCTGCAGGAAAAAGTTTGCGTAGCTTCTGGCTCTGGCACCAAGCCAGGGAATCTTGGTGAATCATACAATTTCTCTGAGGCTCAAAGAAGGCACTTTGTAAATTTTAAGGCATTAACCAAAGGAAAGGAGAGATCAAGGGGTTCTGTTCTACACTTACAGGTAGGTGTCTTACTTCATTGTGATAGCCATCATCCTTAGAAACGTGTCTGAGATACATGCCCCTTGACATGCTTGGGCCTTAGGGAACACGTGTCCAAAGCCAGTGTCAACAGGGTCAGCTGGACGAACATGTTTCAGTGGCTAAGGCTGTTGGAAATTACCACTATGTTACATTTCCCTTTAAACTCCTCCCCTTGTAAAGAAGTAAAGTCAGGGCAGAGAACTGGATGGATTTGCCCTTGGCCACAGGATCAAGCAGTAGAGTAAATGGAAGGAGAGTAATCGTGTATGTTAAAGACTGTCAGCATTTGCGAAACCATGGTCTTTTAAAAATATATACATATATTGCACAGAGTTTGACATTATAAAACGGATCATGTAAACACCATAGTCTTTTATCCAGAACATTAATAAGAACTTTTTATTAAAAATTAAGATGCCTTAGAAACCACATAAAATTTTAAAAGTCTTTTCAAGGGCACCTCAGGAGATACAGCAGAATTCTCAAGCAGTTGGAGAGCTCTGCAGAGGGACACTGCACTCAGCCAATATGTCTCCATACTGGCCCAGGGCAGCCATTCACCAACTTGTTTGGTTATTTCAGCTGCTGTTAGGAGTTCTCCTTTACACACACCTGCATCATAGCAGGCAGAATGCGGTGTGTTCTTGTGAGCTGTTGACGTGGGCCCTGCAGCCCCGTGTGCGCCTCTGTCTGACCTCACCTAGCTCTCCTGAAGTTTTCTGGGTTTTGTGTGAATTCTCTTACATACTGTGAACTTAAGTACAGGATCAGCCTCCTATTCATCAGTGCAGTTTTCTTTGTTCAACTCAACTCAGCACAAACGGGGTCACTTCATTTTGAGGGCCTCAAGAAATCTGCCCTATTGTCCCCTTCTTTGCTTGCCCTCCTTTTCTCCTGGACTAACATAAGGACAGTCTTTCTAAGTTTTTCCTGGACCAAGAGACCCTTCTCATGTCCAAGAAATCCTTTGCCATTCTAGGATACTGTGATTTGGCTAATAAGTTATATGTTCCTTCCCACCCTTGCTCATCCCACTTATCCCCTTCCTGGGTTCCTCACCTTGGTCCTGTCCTTTCAGCTTTTGCTTTTTTCAGAGGACAGCACCTACCGTTTTGTCTGCTGTTCACTGTGACCCCTTAAATTCCCTTCTCTTGGGTGCTCTTCCATGTCTTTTTTGTATTGCTCTAACAGCAAGCTTGTAGGCTCAGTTTGTAAAGGCATGTATTTTCCTCCTTCAGCTCCATGTGATCAGTCAGACCTGCCTTACTGTCAGCTCTTTTGGTTGAAGACCTGAAAACTCTGAGTTTGTCCTCTCCTGAGATTCTCTCTTTTGCTCATGGAGTACCGATAGAAGCTGAATAGAGTCAGGAATTTTCTGGCCTCCTGCAGTTGTTCTTTCATGTAGGAAATATTTTGTGGAGTCCCTTCTTTATGCAAGAGTGTCCTCAGTGCTGGGGATACAGAGGCCCTGTCCCAAAGGGGCTTGTGTGGAAGATAGACATAGTGACACATCCTACTCTCTGTTGAATACCAGTATGCTGCGGTAGAGTTGGAGGAGGGTTGTATGGGATGCTCCATCCCACACAGAGAATGGACCACCTAATTCAGCAAGGGAGAGGTGTCAGGGAAAGTGCCACCCAAAAGTCCTAGTTGAACTGAGTTCTGAAGCATGATGAGGTGTTCACCAGGCAAAGTCAGCCAGGGCCTTCTTGGTGGAGGGAGCAGCACTGGCAAAAGCTCAGAAGTATGAAAGAGGATTGATGATGTCCAATCTGTTTATGAACCTTGTTAAAGATCAGATAGTCTTGCCTATGTGCATTTCTTGCCAGCCCTATAAGCAGAATGTGCTTTGAGTGGGTTATCAGGAAAGGTTAAAGCCTGCATAGCTGGTGTGGGGCTTGGCTGGGGAAGGGTGAATCACTTGGAAATTTTGTGTGCTGTGACAAGGCTCTTAAAGGATCCCCAGGGTTTTTGCAGAGGAGAAAGTGCTTAAAGGCAGATTTTGCAGCCAACGGTGAGACAGGAAATGGTTTCACTGGGACCAGTACTGGGACATTTTGACAGCCCTTTTTATTGGGCTTGGGGCTCTTTGGCTATCCAGTACCTTTGTGACTCTCCTTTCAAATGCCCAAGAGGGGTTAAGCTGAAAATATAGAGCTTTTGAGCACTTTAATGTGATTTCAATTGCTTTTTAATTTTTAATAAAACTTTTAATAAAGTTGTGCTTTAATAGCCACAGGGATCAAGATATTCCATTTAGTAGGGAGTCCAATATTATAGTACTGGGAGATAGATGGGTTTAACAAGCCTGTGGTACATCTCTTCAAATAAGTGCAATAAGTGGTTCTGTTGGAATGGGAAGAAAGGGAGGGTGCCTACATACATGCATATATCTTTTTATTTTTCTGTGTAGCCAGTAATTTCACTCTTTGGAAGTAATTGCTGAGCTTCTGGCATCTTTGACTAATACCCTTTTCATATGATAGTTACAAGGCTCCAAAGACAGTACAGACATCTGAGCCAAACACTTTTCTCTTTCGTTTGCAAGAAATTGAACTGACAGATATACCTGTCTCTTTTGGTTCCAAGAAAATGTCTTGTTAGAAATGTGTGAAAATATATTATATGACAGTTGCTGAAAATGTTTCAGATGCAGCAATAAATTGATTGTGGTTTTGGGACCAGATGTGCACCATGTTTAGAATTTATTGTGTGTCTCCATATTCTAGCTTGGTGCTTAAGTAAACAGAAAGAAGTACTTTGCTTTTCAGTGGAACTCCTTGTGTGAATGGATGACATTTTTTCCCCCATTTAGTAATAGGAAACGATAGAAATCATGCAAATTGGAAATACTCAGTCTCCTCACATCCACTGTGTAACTGACAGGACTCAAATTAAGGGCCTATTGTTTTGTTCTGACTCCTGAGGCTGACAGTGAGACTTAACCAGCAAATGACCATAGCTTAACTGTGCAACATTTTTGAGCTCACATACAAACTAAAGAAATGTTTTTCCTGTCTTATCATAGTATTTTATATTCCTGTCTTGTGATTTAATGTGTGATAGGACCTAATCAGAACTCAGTTAGTTAGAAAGCCTGAAGGAGACATCTTTTTATTGCATATCCCTGCAAGACTCAAGGAAGCCTCTTTTCAAGGTGTTAAGACATTTGATTTTCTATGTGTGTTCAATAAAATATCCTTCTCATATGGAAATGATCTGTGTGTTGTGACTGGTCGGTTTTTTATGCTATCTCATTTTCCAGTTCAATTCTAGAGGCACGTTGTCTTGAATGGTTAAAGATGTCTCTCATTTCCTCACCAACTGAGATTATGTGTCTAGCTTTTTGTTAATTCTAGACATTTCAGCAGTTCCTGCTGATCACGTCCCAAGTCACCGTGCTAGGCAATCAGTGGACCTGGGAACCAGTGTAGGAAATGGTCTTGCCCTCAGGAAAGCCATTAGAGGGTTCACGAAGGACAGGAAGGCCAAGAGCTTCACATTTGAGACCTCATTTAATGGATGGCAACCCTCAACTTTGTAAGGGGGTGTTTATTTCTTCATTTTACAAATAATAAAACTGGGCCTCACATAGCTCAAAAATTAAGCTCCAGAGCCAACAGATGCTTGACTGCAGAGCCCACACCCTCTCTCCAGCTCACTGGCTGGCTGGTTGGAGAGTCAAGACAACAGTGAATACCAGGCTAGAAAAATTTTGAATAAAGGCTAACAAAGGTGCTATAGCATTAAAATACCACGTGGATTAAAGAGAGATCTCTGTGCACCCCCTAGTCAGTGAAGGCTTTCTGGAAGAGCATCTGAGCTGTGACTGGAAGTCTGGAAAGATGAGGGCGAAATCACAGATGCAAAGATATTGAGGGGATGAGCTTGCTGTGGTGTTGACAGGCTATATCAGATAGCTATAGAGCTGGGCTGCAGTGGGCAACCAGGAAAGGTATAGGTGGGGGCCGATGATAAAGGACCCTGGATGCAGAACGGAGGTGTTTAGACCCTTGTGAGAAACTGTGTGTGTGTGTGTGTGTGTACACATGCATTTCCAGAGAAAACTTTTAAATGTGGAGGTAAAATGCCATTTAACTAAAAACTGCAGCATCTGGGGGCTATACAATGTTAAACTTTTCCTTGCAGCAAGAAAAATAGTGTTTTAATAATGAGGAGAATGTCACGTTTCTTTTTCCCACCAGGGAATAAAATAAGTCAACCTCTTTGCTGAACTGAAAGCGTCTGAGAATTGTTGGCAAAATGAACAAATTTTCTTTGAGTCTCAGTGAGAGAAGGAGGAAACTGGAGAGGGGGCAATGGGGCACATGAAGGAGGACAGGAGTGCAGACTACCCTAGTCTGGCAGTTCCTCTGATGTTCTGGAGATGCCTGGACACTAGGAGGCAGATGAAAATATAAAAGAAAGAAAATTCAAAGGGAAAGGCTGATGAGCCCAGAGAGCAGCAGGGAGCATGTGGGTCTGCTCTTTGAACCTGGGGGAAGAACTGGCATTTGGGAGGGGTTTATCTTCTCTCCCAGAGAATATAACTTTTTAAATGTTTCCAACAAATATTTTTTGTGCCAGGCAGGCACTGCAGCATAAGGCCCCCCTTTTTCCTTTTTGTTTATAGAGAGATACAGAGCAAGATGCTGTACAATTTTAAAGGTGATTATGACATGTGAGAAAGGCATGTGATTTTATAACTAGGCAGAAGAAAAAAATCTAAGAGGTATGGATGACTTAAGAATTCCTTTGTAGTAATCACGTTGCCTATCTATTGATAACCCTGTTTTAAACATGGAATCTAAATTTAAGAGAAAGGGGCACACAAGTCACACCTGTATTTTTCTGGTGGTTTGAAAGAAGGCATGGGAGTTTTGTCAAATGTTTGAAAACTTAATATGAAATTTTCAGTGTGTACATAATCATTTATGTAGTGGAAGATTGGCTAGATGCTGGGGTTACGAAGAGGAAGTCCAGGGAGCTTGCAATCCCTTGAGGGAGGCAGAGAAATATGTATACGAAGTGATTGGTACTACAATATATATATAAAGAGTGGTGAAAATATAGAAGAGGAGTGATTCACATAGTCTGGGTAGATCAGTGAAGGCACTATCAAGAAGATGACAGTTGAGTGGGTTTTGCAGTGTTGATAGGAGTTTGGGTGAAGAGAGGTGAAATAAAGGAGAATGGTGAGGAGCATGATAAGCAGAGAAATATACAAATAAAAACTCAAGCAGAAAAACATGGTCCTAAAGGATACATGCACCCCAGTGTTCATTGCAGCACTGTTTACAATAGCCAAGACACGGAAGCAACCTAAATGTCCACCGACAGAGGAATGGATAAAGAAGATGTGGTACGTATATACAAAGGAATATTACTCAGACATTAAAAGAATGAAGTAATGCTATTTGCAGCAACATGGATGCACCTAGAGATTGTCATACTGAATAAAGTAAGTCAGACAGAGAAAGAGAAATACAGTATGTACGGAATCTAAAAAAAAAAATGATACAAAAGAACTTATTTACGAAACAGAAACAGACTCACAGACTTAGAGAAGGAGCTTATGGTTACCAGAGGGGAAGGATGAGAAGAAGGAATAGTTAAGGAGTATGGGATGGACGTGTACACATTACTATATTTAAAATGAATAACCAACAAGGACCTCTTGTATAGCACAGGGAACTCTGCTCAATGTTATATGGCAGCTTGGATGGGAGGGGAGTTTGAGGGAGAAAGGATACATGTATATGTATGGCTGAGTTGCTTTGCTATGCACCTGAAACTATCACAACATTGTTAATCAGCTATATCCAATATAAAATAAAAAGTTTAAAAAAAAACTCAAGCATGTTAAGGTGTACCATCTACTTAGAGAACTAACAATAAGGCAACAAGTGTGGTGCATGATGTACAGGAAGGAAAGAATGATAGGAAATAGGGTTGCAAGGATAGATTAGAGACAGATTTCAACAGCCTTAAATACCTTGCTGAGAAGTTTGAACTTTATTCCTTAGAGTAGTGCTTCTCAAGGCTTTTTGTTTGTTTGGTTTTGTTTTTTTGCATGGGGTTCCTTCCTTCCTTCCCTCCCTCCCTTCCCCTTCCTTCCTTCCATCCTCCCTCCCTCCCTCCCTCCCTCCTTCCCTCCCTTCCTTCCTTCCTTCCTTCCTTCCTTCCTTCCTTCCTTCCTTCCTTCCTTCCTCCCTCCCTCCCTCCCTCCCTCCCTCCCTCCCTCCCTCCCTCCCTCCCTCCCTCCCTCCCTCCCTCCCTCCCTTCCTTCCTTCCTTCCTTCCTTCCTTCCTTCCTCCTGCAACATGCTCTGGAAGAAAAGGATTCTGTGGTCACAAGTTTGGGAGAGATGCTGTAAATATGCACCCTTCCTCTTGGATATGCACAATATTTTCACTACACGAACACATTTTAGCATTGCTAAAAGCCAAATAAGCTCAAATAACAAGCCCTGAGAATTCCTGAAAAATCAGCACAACCAAATGGTCTAACTCTGTTTTACCCTTTGCTTCCCATTTATGTTAACACAAGGTCCCCTATTCATGTAATACCTTCTCAGATTCCCTGAAACTAATATCCCCCAAACTAGATCAGGAAATGACACTGGGGAACCACTGAGATTTTTTAGCAGGAGGGGCATTTAATCTGGAATGCACTGGAGGAAGGGAACTGGTGCCAGCTTGGAGGCTGGAAGTGTGGTAGACCCAGCACTGGTACAGAACGCGGAAAGCTGCCCCTAATCCCAGTAAGTTCTCTGTCATAAGAATTTAACTTTGTGCTGTAATTTCCATCTCCTCCACTGACCTGTGACTTCCTTGTGTTAGTTATTTTGCATCCCATGCCCAATACACAGTAGATTCAGAATAAGTCTATGTTAAAGGAGTCAAGGGAAGAGTGAGCTACTGGAGTTGTTTAGTTAAGAGATACTGATGAAGATATGAGCCTCTTAAAAAAGGCAAGATTCTTTGAAGCTAGAAAATAAGAAAAAGCAAATGCCTAAGTCCGGTTTAGACATAGCTCTCACTCTTGATATTGACTCTGATAAAGCTGTCTGACTATTTTTTCTTAATTTTTATTAGATGCGGTATTTCACATGGATGTCTTTTCTGTAAACCACCAATAAGTTCTTTTGTCCACACTGAAATGTTTTACCTGTTCTTATGAGAGAATAAAATATAAAAGGGAAAGTGTTATTTAATATATTTATGAAGATGGAGAAATACAACAAGGAAGATAAATTATGAGCCTTTTGGTGTGGACTGACAGTTATTTTAGCAGGTAAAAGACATGTTTTCTTAATGTTTATCACAACTTTTATAGAAAAGGCAAAACAAGGAAAGAGGGCAAATCTCCATTAACAATTTACTTTCTCTCAGATTTCACAATTTGAGACTCACTCTAAAGGCAAATCTTAAAGAAAACGAGGTAAATGGTTCATCGTACATCACCATTATCACATGTGAAATGGCAGAACCACAGAGCCCTCAATTTTGCTGAAGCTTAGAGATACCTCTCTGCAGCTTGGCCAACATCATCTGGAGGAAGTGGACAGTGAAATCAAGGCCTATGGCCGGAACAAAGCTTTGTGAGGCTGTAGGGTCCTCATGCACTGTGGTGGGGCAATATTTTGAAGTATCAGCTGAGGATTTTTCTAGTATTTCCTTGTGTTGCTTGGTTCTGGCTTCCATTTAATACACTAGGCTGGTCTAGTTTTATTGCCTTAGGGAAGGTAGGTTGTAGAGTAAGCACAAGATATAAAGTCAGTCTTGGCTTTTGGGTTCTAAAATCCTAGCTCCTTCAGGAGAGAGAAGAACCTCAGGGCATGAGAAATAGATGAGCTAGAATATCACAGGGAGGGTCAGCTTCCCACCATGAGGGGGACAAGAGTCGATGGAGCAGGAAGCATCAGGGAGTTGTGGGAGCACATTTGGGAGCTTTGGTATGGATAACCCCTGAGAAAGAGGACTGACGCCCAGTCCTTACCCAGGTCAAGCCCTGGGTAGGTGTGACTACAGAGCCCCTAGACAGATTTGTCGGAACTGGATGCACACAGGACGTGCACCTCGCTGGTGGTGCTCAGAGGGGAAATGACTGTAGGGGAGGAAGAGCCTTAGCATCAGTTTCTCATGGCCCAGTGGGGCGGGAAGAATGATTCTCTGAGCCAAGTGGATGAGTTCTTGGGTGACCCCACAGTTTCTCTCTGCCCAGCATGGTATGGAGCAGTAAGTGAATTCCTGGGCACAAGAGAGGAGCACAGAAGAAGCAAAAGCAGAGGCATTGATGGGAATGTGGGCTGGGCAGCAGTGAACTTGTTGCATGGTAACCAGGGCCAGGGTCCCAGGGGGCATCTCAACAGATGCCGCTGTGGAAAGCAAATGACGATGACTGGGAACTCAATGTCCACCACCCCCATCCCTGCCTCCTTGTTACCACTCAACCTCCCCCCACCCCTCTAGAATCCTGAAATGAGTGGACTACGCTTCTACCCCTTCAACAAGGGCTCTCAAAATAGAAATTCAGTTGTGGTATAGAAAAATAAAGTCACACTGCTTACACACATGACTCCAGGGATTGAGATTCAAGCCTGCTTTTTGTATAATGAGGAGAAATTCCATTTGATGATGTCTAGTCAAGAATGGGCACTTCTCTGTCCTGCAGAGATCAGAATGCCCTTAAACTCAGGCCAATACAAAGAAGGGTTTGTTGAAAGGATACACAAAAAATCTCTTAGAAACCAAGCGCAGAGTAGTATAGATGGGTCTGAGGGGATTCTTGGAAAGTGGAAAATGAGGTTCTACTGTAACTAAGGGGCTGCATGAGCTCTTTAATCTCTCCCTGAGTGCCCTTCCCCTCCCTCTTCTTTCCTCGCTTTGCCTGCCTCCCCAGCCTGGGCAGTCTGTGACGGCCCTGGCCCAGGTCTCATGCCTGTGCAACCACCCTGCTAAGGAGCTGACAGTCTACTGTCCACACAGCAAGAATCTGATTGGTTCTCTTTGGTGAGGTGTCTGCTGTTGGTCCAATCACTGGCCGGCTGTTGGTGAAGTCACAGCCACATTTAGATCATCAAGAGCAGGGATGCCGTATCAGATGTTCATGGTGATCAGAAGGAGATTACCTTGTCAACTTGGGTGGTTCCTGGTTAGTACAGTGGTTTAGAGGATGTGCTTTGATGTTCAACAGACTGCATTCAGATTATAAAATGCAACGTTGGTAGAGTTACTTGATTTCTCTAAGTCTCGGTGTCTTCACTGATAAAGTGGGGATGATCCTTTCTATCCTACAGGGATTCTTATAAGGATTACAGGGTTCAACACATTTAAGGAATTTAGGCTGGTGTCTGGTGCTCCACAAATACCTTATAAGTGCCAGATATCATCAATTCTATTATTAGTGATAATAAACCATATAAATTATGCAGTCATGAAATATTGACCCATTATATGAAAAGCATTTATTTATATGCATTCAAGGTAATTACTATGTGTTTGGTTAAGATCTATGGAGTTAAAATTAAAATCAGAATCACGATGTTATGCCAAATTGATACTGGTAATAATTAACGACAATTACAGTGACATTGATGATGAAAGGATAAACCTGGATAAAATTCCGTGTGGCACATATGTATTGTATCTAATTTGGATTTTATTTAAAAATCTTTGTCCTAATGGCTTTTTCCTTATCATCTTGACCCTATTGTGACATCTAGCAAGATGTGATCTTTTTCAAGATACGTGTTTCATAAACAAAATGTATGTTTATATCTGACTGTACCCAAGCTGCTAATTATGGGCATCTCTTTCTATAGCTCACTATTAATCATTCATGTCTTTGGGGTTATATAGAAAACAATTTATGTTACAAAATAAAATCCTCCCTCAAAAATGTTTGCCCTGGGAGTGAGGAGAGAGGAAATCACAAACTGTTATTATTTTCCCTTAGATAGATCTAAATATTAACATTCCCTTAGCTTTAAAGATTATTTTTATGCCGCTCCTTTATAAACAGTCGAAGTACACTCACTCTTCTGTTGTCTGGGGTTCTGTCTGCAGCATACCCAAACAACCAAGCTAAAAAAAATGAGAAAATCAATTCAACAGGTTATTTGGCATTGCATGCAGAAAATAAATATGTTCGAATAGCTTAAAACATTTTAAAAAGCACAGCATATAGTAAACTGATTTGAATATTAAACACAGACTAAGGATCCCTTGCACAGTGGAGAAGTTTCTAGGTTTCATTGCAGCTGTGTTAACTACCCAGCTTCTAGGAGGACAGCAGCAGCATAATAGGAAGAACTGGAGAAAGAGGAGGAGGAAGCTCATATGTTAATAACAGCAGAAGTAGCTGTACTAGTAGTAGTTGTAATGATAATAGTTAATGCTATGGGCAGACAATGTTCTAGGCACTTTATGTATTGTAGCAGTCACTCTTTACAGCAACCTTAAGAGATGGCACTGTTATTTCCCCATGTTCCTGAAAACTGAGACTTCAAGGAGTGAAGTACCTAGTGGAGGAATCAAGATCAGAAAAACAAGAACAATGATTGACACTGATGGAATGTTTCATGTTTCTTAGCTATTGATGTGCATAACCCCACTGAATTCTCAAAGCAATCCTAGGAAGTAGCCTTCTTTATTATGCCCAGTGAACACAGGAGGACACTGAAGCTTGGAGGCTTGACTAATCAAATGGCAGACAAGGGACTGAGACCAGGGATCTAAAGCTACAGCTGGAAACTGGCCTTTCATTTTGGGGTTTAGAAGTAGTATCTTGCTGGTTTTGCTTGGACTGATGTGTTGAGAGAGGAGGAGAGTCCTGTACCTAGAGATTCCCTCAGGACACCACTCTCCCTGATAACAGGTTTTCCTTGAGCTGCTCTCTCCTACTGCCTGGGTGGAAACAGGTGCTCTTCTGCTGAGGGACCCTGATGGGACCCCCACTGCTGGAGGTGAGGCAGTAGGGTAAGGCAAGTGAGATGTTTGCCTGGGGCACAAAATTTAAGGGCCCACCAAAAATTCAATAATCAAGATAAATAACATTTTAATGTTGTATTTTAAACTATGTAAATAATAACTATTTAAGATAAATATTTTTGAAAAATCTATACCTGAACAAATTATCAATATTTAAAATAAAGACAGGATCAGTGTGGCCCTGGGTCATCTGGTACCAGGCCCCTGGATGGAGACAGACAGGAGGGTGAGCCCGATGCTGGCCGTCTGCTCATGGCCACCCTGGCTGTCCTCACTCCCACAGGGCCTTCTTGGGCCCTTTATAACATTTTGGCCCCTCTGTCCACCTCTCTACACCACTGCACACACAGGCCTCCTGTACAGAGTCACCATGAAAGAGAGGAACCTGTGTGGTGGTGCTTCTGTAGGCAACACCAAAACAATATGTCTTTATTCAATACTATTTTTAAAATTGAGGATGGCATTTTCCAATGATACGCTAAAAATGTTAAGCCTCTTCTCTTCCAACTTTTCTCTCCAAAACTCAACTAAGGGAGCTGTTTTAGAAAGAGACAGTCAATGCCTTTCCAATTTTAGATCCGTGTGTTGGACCACTCTTAGTTTCTCTTTTCTTATTTACTACTTGGGGTGTCAACTTAAGAAAACACTGGCTCTCCTGCTGGCGCGTCAGCTGGGACACATGTGTCCTGCTGATCTCTTCCAAAAGCATTGAGGAATTGTCTGGTTCCAGTGGCCTTGGGCTTTGAGGACTCAACCCAGCATTCATGATTTTGAATACAAATATGACTGCTTCCCACCCCAAAAGACATTTTATTTATTATTTTAAAAATATTTTCTTTGGGCTTCTTTAATCCTAGGGGACATTTGCTTGATGAATAGCAAGTAAGTTCCCTAACCAGACTGTTGTTATAAATACCCATGGCATTAATTCAAACCATTCGCATCGGAAACTTTTTTTTTTTCTGGAGGAAAAAGGGTGGCTGACTTAACCTCAACATTTGGGACATGATTTTCCCTAAAATAACCACAACATCCATCATTTTTTTTCCTGCTGGTGTGTCGATTTTTTAATGAGAGTCTGGGTCCCTCCAGTACCTTTGGTCTCCATAGTAACAATTCCATGTGTTTACTCTGGCTTACTGAAATAAAACACTGAGGAAAAGGTCAGTGACTCATTTTTGATTAGGGGTTGCTCTAATTAGAGGATGATTATTTAAAAGCTGATCACTAACACAAAGATACTGTGTGCTTAGAAATAAGATCCATGGCAAGGATTTTAAATGACAAATTATAAAACTTTTAGATAGTGAGATGCTTCCAAACTCTGGCTGTTTCTTCACAGGTGCAGGTGTTTTCAAGATTATTATTGTTTCACCCATGTATAACCAACCTTGACTTCCTGCCATTCCGTCCTGGTACCAGGATCTGAGTAATGCATTAAGTAATGGATTAAAGTGTCTAGAATGACTAATGCAGTTATAGGAGTCTATTTGGACCTATGGTATATGCATCTGAGATGAGCTGAATCAATACAATAAAGTTTTTCTGAGGTGGCCACTGGATGGCCAGGAGAGGTGGAAACATTGCTTGAGTCCCAGTCTTTTCATCTCCCCTGTCCCTTCAAGTTGGGTTTTGAATCTGTGGGAAGGCAGAAAGGGGCCTGCCATACTTTTTGATTGTTGCTTTGGGTTGCCATTGTTTGATTTAGTAGGTATTGTGCCTCTCTTTCCTCATCTGTAAAATGGGAGCAACAGCAGAATCTGCATCATAAGGTGTTTGAGGGGATTAACAATAATAATTAAGGAGGTATGTGTGGTGTTTAGCAAAGTGCAGGCTCTTATTAAACACCAAATTAGTGTTAGCTGTTATAATTACTCTTTTTACTTTCATTATTAGATCAGCACTCAGGCCTTTGGATTGAGTTCCTTTGTTCAAAATTTATTTAAGACTCTGAGTGGCAAATGAAATGCTCACTTCAAGAGGCAAGAAATCATTCTGAGCAGGTGTGGATGTGTTCGTCTGTGAGGAGTTCTACTCCTTTAAGCCTCTGTGAAGCTCACTTAGCTCTCTCACGTTTGAGAAGTATGGGGTATTTTGTCCTCTTGAACCCAGGCTCACGTGGACTGGCTCCCAGGACTACATATGGGCAAGGCTCAGGTGGAGAACCTGGCCCTCATGCCCCAGGTGGTTGAATCTTGATCAGTATATACAATATAAAAATATGAGGAACCTAAAAAAGTCAAGCTCCAAAAGTAGAACCAGAGAATACAACAGTTGTTGCCAGGGGCTGAGGGTGTTAAATGGGAAGATGTTGGCACAAGTGTTCACTTTCAGTTATGAGTTGAATAAGCTCTGGGGATCTAATGGTAACTATAGTTAATAAAACTATGTGTTCTTGAAGTTTTCAAACAGTAGATCGTAAGTGTTTTCACCACATGCACACACAAAAGTAACTAGGTGAAGTGATGGATGTATCCATTAACTTGATTGTAGTAATCATTTCACAATGTATGCATATATTAAATCATCACATTGTACACCCTATTTTAATCTGTCAATTATAACTCAATAAAGCTGGAAAAATATAAAACGTAAAGAGATCCAGTCTTAGCTGACAGAATTGGAAGTCAGTTGCATCCCTGTGATCCCTTGTCAGTGGCCTCACTTGTATGAGGCACCGTGAGACCAGCGTGGACACAAGTTGGGTGGGCTCTAAGAGAAGTTGCAGAAAAAAGCTGGTATCTTTTAGATAGAATTTGGGCATTTGCATGAGGTGTTTTTCTGGGTACTCGTGAAAATCCATCCCTTTGATGACTCTTAGTAGACCCTAGAAGCCAGGTCTTTATCAGGGAACTTCAACCATTCACTTACTTAACAAATATTTATGCCTATGATGTGTCAAGCGTATGGCTAGGTCAGCTGTTACCACGAATGCCATGATTCTTCTCTCTTGGAGCTTTCATTCTAAGTCGAAGAGATAGTAAACAAGTAAGAGAAAAAGAAGAAGATAATTGCAGATATTAAATGCTACAAAGGAAGGGAAAAACGTGTGCTAGAGAGCATTTATGCTCATCTCTGTAATGCTCCTAGAGGAACATTGTGTCTTCTGCAGCAATGAGGATGGATAATGTTCTGGTTGCTTCCTCTGTGGTTAAGACTGTGGAATGATTCCTTCTCCTTAAGTGTTGATACCAGTTCAGTCTTTCCTGTCGGGATGTGCAGTTGGACTGAGCAAAGTGATCGCTATTGCTATTCTTATTTTAGTTGTGAATAATAATGTTGCTAGGGCCCTGAGTCTCTGTTAAATGCTGTAATTACTGTTTTTACCATCATTCTCAGAAAACACAGTTTTGCAAACTTATTTGCTCACTATTTGCTTTTTTCTTCACAAAGCATCTCACGGGCCTAGTGCTTTCCAGAGCACCTTTTGGGAAACAGTGTTTTAGAAAGTGCAGTTTGGATGGTCCTGTGTTAATGTATTTCTGAAGAGTAATATGTCTTTGAAGAGAAATACTGCAGATAAGGCATGTCTACTTGTTGGCTATCTTAGGGGTCTGAGTGCCTGGATAAGGCCACTATTTTTGGTTCATCTTCTAGGTCTCAGCCACCTGCCTACGATTCTTTGAGATTCAGAACCCACCTCCACCCCTCCTTGTCAATGTTATTGCAGAGAAAACTATAAGTAGCCCCCCACGCAAAGCAAAGCAAAACAAAACAAAACAAAAACAACCAGTGTTTGATGGCACACATATAAGGAGATTCCATCTTAAAGGTTAATGCAAAATAGATGGATATAAATCAGGCTCGTTTCTAAAGTTTACAAAAGGATAAAATGACACAGGAATTTCTTGGGGAAAACATTATACATGCCAAAAAATGTGCTGTGCTTCTCTTTTCCATCCTTAGATCATTGTAGTTCTTAAAATATTAAAAAAAATTTAAAACTATCTTCTTTGCTTGAAGTATTTTAAAATAGTGTAGCTGTAAAGGGAATTCACTTGCATATCCATTGGGCTGTCATATCCATCAGAGAGTGCAGTAGCCTGAGTCTAGTTTGCTGCTGTGGGGACCCAAACAGTTTCCAGCTTCTCCTGACCATCTCCAGCTCCACAGAATCTGGATGCTAATCATCTGGGGTCAAGTTTGAGGCCTAGAACCATGGTAATAGGTCTGAAGAAAAACTGTGATGTTTTTCTGTGGTATTTTTCCATGATGTACTAGAAACAGATTTTGGTGAGATATTTTTGAGAAAATGTTTTTGTTGTTGCTTAAAAGTATTGAGAATTATGTCCAAAAGACAGTGTCCATACACATGCCAATAGATGACCAAATGGTTCTATTAGGGGAAACCTCTCCCACCTCCTACTTCCCCTATGGTCAAGATAACACTGCACCTTGTAGCTAACTGATTAAAAGAAGGGATGCCCGGCTACTGGGTAGAGTAGAGAAGATGGCACTGCTTCACAATAGCCAATTTTGCCTCATGAGTTTCAAATACATTCTGGAAGAAGACGCTTCTTTACAATTCAAGGCACGAAGCAATAAGTCCAAAAGAGATTACTATGATCGGGGTCCCACTTCCCATACTCTAGCCCTATAATTACCCATTGTTTGTGTTACCCCTCATTTAGTTCTTTCTGTGCCTTCCTCAGAGCAAACTCTCTTCCCCACATTGTTGGCTCTTTTATTTTTGGGCTCTTCCTTCAAATGTGGAAATAGTTCTTAAACATTAATGTGTATCAGAATCAGTTGCAGAGCTTTTTAAAAAGTGCAAAATAACAGTAAAGAATATATAACTAGAAAGCAGTGTTCACCACTTAGTAATACTAATACTCATGTTTGGAGAGTATAATGTCCATGAACAATACTCTTGTACAATTTGAATGTTTCCCTATTCCAGCATCCATGGGCTGCTCATTGCTTATGTGCCTGTTGGGTTATTAAACCTAATATCATAAACTTTCTCCACCATCCCCCCCCTTTATTTAACGATAGGAAATTACATTTAATAAATTATCCTTTTCCTACTTCTGGCCTCTTTCCACTCAAGCCTTTCCTCTCCATAATTTATGCATATTTGTTCATTCATTTTTTCATTCAGCCAGTCAGAAAACGTGCTGTCTGCAAAGAATCAACCACTCTGCTAGCTATTCTATTCTGTCATCTTGAATTCTCACAAAACTCTGAAAGGTAGATATTTTTATAGATAAAAGCAGTGAGACAGAGGTAGAGTAACTTTCCTGAAGTTTTGTGCAGCTGGACTGTAGCAGAGCCAGGAGTTGAACTCCTCACAAAAAAGCCTCTTTGGTTTGTGGGCTTCTCACTAGCTAGAGAGGAGTTTTCTGTTGATACTGCCAACTGTGTCCTGGAACAATAACCCTGAAAGTTTACTGGTGCCCCAGAGAAAAAAGAGGAGGGAAGGAAGCACAGAGCAGACACCCAACTTTATGAACTAATAAAACCCGAAAACAACCTTGGAGTGTCTGATGTGGAAAGCCTGTTTTTGATAACTGATAGAGCACATGAGGTGACTTTTATTTTGATCTTGCTGAATTTGAATACAAAGCAAAGAGAAGGTCCATTCCACCTGAAAGGAAATAAGAATGATACGGCCTCTGAGAAGATTAAATCCATGGTGGATTTTAAGTTATTTGGGCAGTTTTTGTCAAAGTTTCAAGTGCACAAAAATCACCAGGAGTCTTGTTAAAAAATCTGATTTTCTAAGTCTGGGAGGAGCCTGAGAATCTGCATTTCTAACAAGTTCCCCGGGTGATGCCCTGGACTACACTTTGAGTGCTAAGGTTGTAATGTGCTGGGAACTAATTGCACCCTGACACAGACTGGGTCGTGGGGTACTCTCTCTCCGAGGCTGACAGCTGTGGTCCCAGGTTAACTAGATGTAGAGTCAAGAGAGTTGGAATTGAAGCCAATTTTGTAGCTTGAAACAAGACACAAACTTTCTGAGCCTTTCTCTTACTTGAAAGGAGGACAACAGCTCCCATTTTACTGGGATGTTGAGAAGATCAAAATGAGATAATATGTGAAAGAACTTTGCAAACTCTGAAGTGTTAGGTTATAGCTTGGATTAGTCTGTGACTCAGTTATCCTTGCGTAATATTGGGAGAATGCTATTATTGAACCTCAGCTTGACAATTAATTCCCTAAGTTTGAGAATAAGGAATGAAGGATCTCTGAAACATGGAAGAAGGAAAGAAGGATGGACCTGATTGAGTACCAGTATGGAAAGGGAAGTAGTATTCATGTGAAGTATGGCAGTTTGGAAAACAGGCAGTTTCAGTGAGCTTGGATGCAGGACAGAATGTACCTTCCCTGGGTATAGTTTTTCAAACGTGCATTGAAGGAAGGTGACCCTAGGTGAGCAAAGTTAAGGCAAGTACATGGAGTAGAGTTCTTTTATCCCTGAAAAACATATTAAAAAGAAATGAGACGTGGATGGACCTAGAGAGTGTCATACAGAGTGAAGCAAGTCAGAAAAAGAAAAATATTGTGTATTAACGCATATACGTGGAATCTAGAAAAATGATATAGATGATCTTATTTGCAAAGCAGAAATAGAGACACAGACGTAGAGAACAAATGTAAGGATACCAAGGGGGAAAAGGGGTGGTAGAAGGAATTGGGAGATTGGGATTGACATATATACACTATTGATACTATATATAAAATAGGTAACTAATGAGAAGATACTGCATAGCACAGGGAACTCTACTTAATGCACTGTGGTGACCTAAATGGGAAGGAAATCCAAAAAAGAGGGGATATATGTATATTTATAGCTGATTCATTTTGCTGTACAGTAGAAACCAACACAACATTGTAAAGCAACTATACTCCAATAAAAATTAATTTAAAAAAAAGAAATACAGGTCCATTTTCAGTAGCCCAGACAAACCAGATAACCTGAAACCCTCCTGCTGAAAAACACTTGGAAATGCTGGGTAAAATATAACAAACATCCTTTTAAATGCATATTTAAGCTCTCAAGAAAATAGGGGAAATACATAGGGATATAAAACAAAGAGGAATCTGACAATTAGCTGTTGTTTCAGTTACCTTTTATTTTGTAAACTTGTTTTAGTAATTGGGGAGTTTGGGTTTAACAATAGCCTTCCAGGGTCTGAGACAAGGCATGAAGTTGTCCAGAGGTGGGTTGTTGGAACTGAGATCCCTCCCTGCACAAGCCTAAAGCTGAGACTCTCGAATTCCTGTTCCCAGCTCTGACCCTCACTCTCCTTTCACCCATTCTGTAGTTTATTCAATAAGTATTTATTCAGTGTCTCCTTTGTGTCAGACACACAGTGCTGGGCCCTGTAAAGAGAGAATTCTGGTTATTCTGAGGTCACACTGATACAATGCATTAATGCAAAAAAAAAAAGGGTTCTGAAGACTGTGAATTTCCGTACCAACATGCCATTAAGGTCCTATGAGAGTCGCCTGGAGGAAGAAACTAGCTCGTTTAACACCACCCCCCAGCCCCATCTCAGCATGCACCCTCCCATCCCTGAGGGCAGCAGTAAAAGCCTTGAAGATGCCGGCAGAGGATGGACTTTCCACAGAGGTTGGCTCCGGGGCTCATCCTGCCTCATCCTCTGAGGAATGGCCCCCTCCATCCACTCCAGGGTCTGGTGGATATCATGGAGACCCTCCAGAAAGCCACCTCCTGAGGTAGTTTCTCAGACCCCTGAACAGTACCACACATAAAGCTGGAGGTAGAATGAAGCCATGAGAGGAAGGAAAGGGTGGGGGCAGGGAGAATTCCAAGAGCCAGGGGGTTTGCACGGCCACCCCCAGGCAAGGCCTAGTCGTCCTCAGGTTGATGCTTTACAACAGGAAGACCTGGTGCAGTAGAACACACAGCCTCCCACTGTTGGAAGTCTCACAGTGCTGAATACAGTCCAGGGCCTGCGATTCTGGGGGCTGTGGGGCTGCTGGCTGGGATCCCGAGTGCCTGCTTTGCTTTGAGACAGAGTGGAGAGCGAGGAACTTTGGGGAGCGGCTGACTAACCACCCCGCAACCCCTACCCCGCCTGCCCCAGGGATGGAGCTTCTCCCATAGATGCCTTGCTGTTGGATTCTCAGGCTGGCAAACAGAAATTCTAGTTTCTGAGTCATTTAATTGGTAACATTCAAGAGGCACTATTTGTTGGTAAAAGTATAAAGGGCAGAGCTTGCCTCTTATTTCTGGGGCTGCTGTGTGGTTGGAGCACCTCCTTCTACAGCCTATTTTCAAAGCTTAGGAAACTGAGCTGGTTGATAGGCTTAGTTGAAGGTTGGGTCATTGGGGGGGCCACTGTCAACAGCTGTTTGCTGTCCAGTCAAGCGTATGTTTTCGGGTCATTTGTTCAGCAAAGTGGATCCCCTTTGAGGCATGGGCTACTTTAAAAGTTGATGGGAAAGTCCATTTTTCTTTAAAGACTGGCATCCTCCTTCTTTTTTTTTAGAAGATAGCATATGATTTTGGTGACAGAGAGATGTGGCTCTCTACATCTGGGCATTACCACTTATTAGTTAATTGAACATAGACACGTCCATTAAACTCTCAGAGACTCAGTTACCTCACCCTGATGATAGGAATGCTTGGCTTGCTCTGGTAGAAATTGGATGTGTCGGTATTTTGGTGACTTCTGTTTGTGTGTGTGTACTTTTCAGGACATTTTTGTAAAAAGTGCACAATCAGGTTTACTTTTAGTCCCTTGCTCATCTCTGGTTACACATACACAGAGATAGAGCTCAAAGATGGACGAGGACCCTCGAGCCTGTGCCACGAGGCTGGGGGAAGTTCTCCCTAGAGAATCTCAACTGTTAGGAATCCATAGAGTTTGTCTTAGAGACATTGCCCACTGATAATGTTCAGTACACCTAGAAAGTAGGACAGCAGTCAGAAATAAAATGTAAATTTGGTTTGACAGTGTAAAAGTAGTACTCATCACCATCAGCACTCGTTGTCATCTACAAATCACTAGCTCAAGCAGTGTTCAACACAAACTTGGAGTGAATGAATATTAGTGAGGCAGAGCCAAAGACTCATTCATTCATTCATCAGATTTTTGCGAAGCTACTGCCAGGTGACAGGCAAGAGTCTCAGAGGTGGGAGCGTGTTAGTGAAGACAGCAAAGTGCTGCCCTTTCAGAGACAGACAAACTAAGAAATTAAAATGTGACATAATGTTAAGTAGTGACCAGGTATTTGAAAAAAAGTAAAGCAGGGAGAGAAGATAGTCATTTTCCAAGAGCGAGATCAAGGAAGACCTCTCTGAGAAGATGATGTTTGATCAGAGACCTGGATCAAGTGAGGGCATGAGTCATAGGGATATGAGGGGAAGCACCTCCTTAGCCATAAACCAGGATTGTCCCCCCAGAACTAAAACCTTTGGTTACTCTCGAGGCCCCAGTGAGGACTTTGGATTTTATTCTAAGTTCAAAGAGTAGCCATCACGGAGAGACATGATCTGATTTTTTTTAAAAAAAGATCACTCTTGCTGCCATATGAATGTGGACCTTAGGAAGGCAAGAGTGGAAAAAAAGAGACCAGCTGGGAGGCCACTGCAAAAGCCCAGATGGGAGATAACAGCTCATTTTTAAATGGGGTTGGCTTACCACAATTTTATTTGACTCCACCCTGAGCTCATCCTGAGCGTTCAGCCCTCTTATTCATTCATGAAGCAGGATCACTTGCTCTCAGTATTAAAGAAAATCAGAGAGATCAG
This sequence comes from Grampus griseus, assembly GCF_964374135.1. Taxonomy (NCBI): domain Eukaryota; kingdom Metazoa; phylum Chordata; class Mammalia; order Artiodactyla; family Delphinidae; genus Grampus; species Grampus griseus. The sequence goes on from NC_139012.1 coordinate 62,945,107, forward strand.
TGATCCTCATCATCTCCCTTCCAAGCATGGTGCTGGGCTGGTGGATGTATCAATACACAGCAGCTCTCTCCAGTGTTTCACTGTCTTCCCTCCTTTGCCCTTCCCAAGGAGAATGGAGATATCAGTCCCTCTTCTTGCTCTTCATTTTTTCACAGACTTTTAGTTCCAGAACTGAATGTCCTCTCCTCCTTTTAACTTTCCATCTTTGAATCAAAAATTTCCATTAGTCTTCTGAAGTAATTTTGAGCATGCACCAATTGCATCCATGAACAGTCCCATCAGGGACATTTTGTATTTCGTTGAAGTTGGTCCAAAGGTTATGATATATGAATTTGGAATTGTCAGTAAAACTTGGAAAAGTTTTATTAGGTACATGGTGGACCTGGGAAAACATGTTGGAACTTGTATGTTATGTAACTCTAATAGCATGATTGCTAGAATGCTTGGGACTCTTACCAATGACTTCATTTCTCCTGAATGTGGGTTTCATGCATCTTGTTGCTTGGCTGTTTTCAGAAAGTAAGGGTAATAGCCACATTAATGTATCATCTGTTCCACGATTAGAAAAGAAACCTGAGAATGCTTTCCTAGCAAATATGTAGACACAGTTTCCTCCAACACCTGTTCTCTCAAGTCATGAGATGTTTGAAAATAACCACACAAGTTCCTGTGTCTGATCCAGTCTTTTGAATACCTACTAGGGCAACATAAAAATTTTGCTAGTGTGAGCAAATGTCATCATGGCCCTTCTCTTGCACCCCTGCCCATGGATTCAAGGAGAGTAAATACCTATTAATTTGGAACGACCAGTGGATGGGTTATTTTGGTTCCACGTAATTAATCAGCAGATGAAAAACTATGTTTTTGGTTTTTTGTTTTGTTTTTTTTTGCGGTACGCGGGCCTCTCACTGCTGTGGCCTCTCCCGTTGCGGGGCACAGGCTCCGGACGCGCAGGCTCAGTGGCCATGGCTCACGGGCCCAGCCGCTCCGCGGCATGTAGGATCCTCCCGGACCGGGGCACGAACCCGTGTCCCGTGCATCGGCAGGCGGACTCTCAACCACTGCGCCACCAGGGAAGCCTGAAAAACTATGCTTTTTAAAAGTAAAATGCCTAATGTTATATTGCTTTTAAATTAAGGAGCTGGAATTCCATATTCCAGATACTCATCCACCCTGCTATACTTTGAAAGTTTAAAAATTATGCAAAAATACTTTCTAATTGTGGAAAAATTAGGAAACAGATGAATTTTAAAAATGAACCTCAAAAAATATTTCCACCATTCAGAGATAACCACTGTTAACGTTTTGGTTCACTTATTTCCAAACATTTTTCTATACAAATATAATTACAAATATCTTTTCAAAGATGGATACTGCTTTACAACTTCATTTCCCCTTTAATAATATCTTGTGCTTTGTTAATGTCGTTCTATGGCATGAATATCGATCTGCACTGTCATTTTTAAAACTTGCATTGTTCTCCATCCCAGGATGCTAGTACTATTTATTAAATATTTCATTATTTTTTTTCCTCTTCTGAGTTGGACTACTACTTGATTAACCAATCCCCCTGCCTTAGGACATTTATTGAGTGCTAATGATATTCTAAGTGTACACTAGCACTTTACATATGTTATTTCATTTATTTAACTTGTTTACAATTTCTTGGTATTACTGACTGCTTATTCTTTACATACATTTCTGTATGATTATGCAGTGGTTATTTAAAGGTTTTGTCTTAAATACTGTCAAAGTAACCTTCAGAAATGTTCTAACAATTTATGCTCACAAAGCATCAAAAGTATTTAGCTCTTCACATCCATACAATCAGTGGGCATCACCAATTTTTAAAATCTTCTCTAGTCTTGTAGGAAAAAATGGTATCATTATTTTTTAGCTTAGATTTATTTGATCACTAGAGAAGCAAAATATTTTTCTATTGGTGTATTCATCTTTTTCCTTAAAATATTTAAAATCTAACATATTTTAAATAATACATGTTTTAACTATATGTACCCACATATACATAATTTGGTCAAATGCAAACCTTTAAAATTATGAAGTGCTCTTTTTACTGCAAGTTTTTCTTTTTCTATTTTGTTTGCTTCATTCTGTTCCTTCCTTTCACAACAGCCTCTCTACCTCCCAAGTAGCAACTAAAACAGCATCAAATGTGTCTTTTTCTGCATGTTTTATCTATCCTCCATATAATCTTCATATAATGTATAATATACATGCATACACACAATATCATATTGTTTTATGTGTTTTTTTATGGAAGTAGGATCATATGTTACATGCTTTTCTGCATCTTGCTTTTCTCACTCAACAGTATCTCATTTGAAAATCCTCCAAGTCATCTGGTAGAGCTCCAACTCATTATTTTTAATGACTGGAATTTTTAAAAAGGCATTTTCCTATTGATAGGCATTGCTTTTGTTTCTCGTTTTTCTTTTTTCCTACCACAACTCACAATGCTGCAATCAATATCTTTTTACATATGTCTTTATAAAGAAATACTTTTATTTTATTGGAATATCCATGAATGTTATTGCTGGATGGGTCAAAGTGTGAGTATGTGTTTTACTTATAATACATGATGCCAGATTGCTTTCCCCAAAGGCTGTACCACTTCACATTTCCACCAGCAATATATGACAGTATCCTTTTCATTATATCCCAGCCATCAATAGATATTGTGGCCCTTTCTAATTTTTGTCAGTCTGATGGGTATAAAGTGATAATCATGTAGTTACTATAATTTACATATTCATGGTTACTTCTTGTGAATTTGTACGTCTTTTCATTTGCAACTTACCACAGGATTTGTCTGTGAATTGTCTTTTTCCATTATTTTATTGGGTTACCTCTTTCTTGTCTATTTGTAAAAGATTTTTGCATATTATTAACTTAGAATTTTATCATCCGTGTTACAAATTTTTCCACATCTATTATTTGCCCATTATATTTGTATATGAGATTTGTTGTCATGCAAAAGCTTTTAATTTTTATTTAGTCAAATGCATCAAGCTTTAGCTTCTGTGTTTCTAGTCAGAGTTAAGAAGTCATGAATTCTACACAACACTGGATTGTGAGGTCTCAGATTTTTCATGTTTATTTCCTTCCAGATATATATCTAAGATATTAATGCCAATTATTTTTTTCTTCCAGTTTTACTGAGATGTAATTGACATACAGCACTGTATAAGTTTAAGGTGCACAGCATGACGATTTGACTTACATACCTTGTGAAATGATTATCACAATAAGTTAGTGAACATCCATCAACTCATACAGATATAAAATTTTATATATATATATTTTTTTTTTTTAAATCTTTTTTTTCCTTGTGATGAGAACTCTTAGGATTGACTCTCTAAACAACTTTCATGTGTAACATACAACAGTGTTAATTATTTGGTTGGCCAAAAAGTTCATTAGGGTAATTCCATAACATTGTATGTAAAAAGCCAAATGAACTTTTTGGCCAACCCAAGATACTAATCATGTTGTACATTACATACGTAGTACTCACTTATTTTATAACTGGAAGTTTGTACCTTTTGACCACCTTCATCTAATTCCCCTTCTTCCTACCTCTTGCCTCTGGTAACCAAAAATCTGATCTCTTTTTCTATGAGATATTAGTATCTCATATACGAATATTAGGATATTAGTACCAATCATTAAACAATCTATAATTTTTCTATTGATAATACTCCATGTTTATATTAGCTCTCATCTACACTGGGATTTATTTCTGGAGTATCTATCATGTTTTACTGCTCCATTTACTTGCTCCTATTTGATTATAATGATAATGATAGATAGATTATAATGATAATGATAATTTATAATATATTCTGATAATTGTTAAGGAAAATCTTCTCCTATCATTTTTTCATACTTTTCTTAAATACATTTTCTTTCACATACAATTTTAAAATTATGTACCCAATTAAAAATTTAATGGGATACCAGTTGATACTGCACTTAATTTGTAGATTAATTTTTGTAGAATTCATGTTTTTCTATTAATTATTCCCTTCTAAGAGCATGGAATGCATTTTCATATTTTCATGTATTACATATTTTAATAAGATTCTATATATCCTATGACTTTTTAATGAAATTACTTTAAAAGTATTTTATAATTTTTGTCACTATTGTAAAAAGATTTGATTTTTCATTTCTTGATGCTAATTGTCAGAAAAAAGCTGTTAATTTAAAAAATATTTGTTTTTAATCCAGAAATTAGAACAAATTAGTAGTCTAAGAATGTTTTGTACTAGAATTTCTTGTTTTTTTTCTTTTTTTTAAACATATTTATTGGAGTATAATTGCTTTACAATGGTGTGTTAGTTTCTGCTTTATAACAAAGTGAATCAGCTATACATATACATATATCCCCATATCTTCTCCCTCTTGCGTCTCCCTCCCACCCTCCCTATCCCACCCCTCTAGGTCTTTGCAAAGCACGGAGCTGATCTACCTGTGCTATGTGACTTCTTTTCACTAGCTATTTTACATTTGGTAGTGTATATATGTCCATGACACTCTCTCACTTTGTTCCAGCTTACCTACCCTCTCCCTGCATGTCGTGTCCTCAAGTCAGTTCTCTACATCTGCGTCTTTATTACTGTCCTGCCCATAGGTTCTTCAGAACCTTTTTTTTTTTTTAGATTCCATATATATGTGTTAGCATACGGTATTTGTTTTTCTCTTTCTGACTAACTTCACTCTGTATGACAGATTCTAGGTCCATCCACCTCACTACAAATAACTTAATTTCGTTTCATTTTAGGGCTGAGTAATATTCCATTGTATATATGTGTGACATATTCGTTATCCATTCATCTGTTGATGGACACTGAGGTTGCCTCCATGTCCTGGCTATTGTCAGTAGAGCTGCAATGAACATTGTGGTACATGACTCTTTTTGAATTATGGTTTTCTCAGGGTATATGCCCAGTAGTAGAATTGCTGGGTCATATGGTAGCTCTATTTTTAGTTTTTTAAGGAACCTCCATACTGTTCTCCATAGTGGCTATATCAATTTACATTCCCACCAACAGGGCAAGAGGGTTCCCTTTTCTTCACACCCTCTCCAGCATTTATTGTTCATAGATTTTTTGATGATGACCATTCTCACTGATGTGAGGTGATACCTTATTGTAGTTTTGATTTGCATTTCTCTAATGATTACTGATGTTGAGCACACTTTTATGTATTTGTTGACAATCTGTATATCTTCCTTGGAGAAATGTCTATTAAGGTCTTCTGCCCATTTTTGGATTGGGTTGTTTGCTTTTTGATATTGAACTGCATGAGCTGCTTCTAAATTCTGGAGATGAATCAGTTGTCAGTTGCTTCATTTGCAAATACTGTCTCCCATTCTGAGGGTTGCCTTTTGGTCTTGTTTATGTTTTCCTTTGCTGTGCAAAAGCTTTTAAGTTTCATTAGGTCCCATTTGTTTATTTTTGTTTTTATTTCCATTTCTCTAGGAGGTGGGTCAAATAGAATCGTGCTGTGATTTATGTCATAGAGCGTTCTGCGTCTGTTTTCCTCTAAGAATTTTATAGTGTCTGGCCTTCCATTTAGGTCTTTAATCCATTTTGAGTTTATTTTTGTGTATGGTGTTAAGGAGTGTTCTAATTTCATTCTTTAACATGTAGTTGTCCAGTTTTCCCAGCACCACTTATTGAAGAGACTGTCTTTTCTCCATTGTATACTCTTGCCTCCTTTATCAAAGTATAAGGTGACCATATGTACATGGGTTTATCTCCGGGCTTTCTATCCTGTTCCATTGATCTATATTTCTGCTTTTGTGCCAGTACCATACTGTCTTGATTACTGTAGCTTTGTAGTATAGTCTGAAGTCAGGGAGCCTGATTCCTCCACCTCTGTTTTTCTTTCTCAAGATTGCTTTGGCTATTCGGGTTTTTCTTTTTTTTTTTTTTACAGCTTTATTGGAGTATAATTGCTTTACAATGGTGTGTTAGTTTCTGCTTTATAACAAAGTGAATCAGTTGTACATATACATATGTTCCCATATCTCTTCCCTTTTGCATCTCCCTCCCTCCCACCATCCCTATCCCACCCCTCTAGGTGGTCACAAAGCACCAAGCTGATCTCCCTGTGCTATGCGGCTGCTTCCCACTAGCTATCTATTTTACGTTTGGTAGTGTATATATGCCCATGACACTCTCTCACTTTGTCACAGCTTACCCTTCCCCCTCCCCATATCCTCAGCTCCATTCTCTAGTAGGTCTGTGTCTTTATTCCTGTCTTACCCCTAGGTTCTTCATGACATTTTTTTTCCTTAAATTCCATATATATGTGTCTTGATTACTGTAGCTTTGTAGTATAGTCTGAAATCAGGGAGCCTGATTCCTCCAGCTCCGTTTTTCGTTCTCAAGATTGCTTTGGCTATTCCGGGTCTTCTGTGTTTCCATACAAATTGTGAAATTTTTTGTTCTAGTTCTGTGAAAAATGCCAGTGGTAGTTTGATAGAGATTGCATTGAATCTGTAGATTGCTTTGGGTAGTAGAGTCATTTTCACAATGTTGATTCTTCCAATCCAAGAACATGGTATATCTCTCCATCTATTTGTATCATCTTTAATATCTTTCATCAGTGTCTTATAATCTTCTGCATAGAGGTCGTTTGTCTCCTTAGGTAGGTTTATTCCTAGATATTTTATTCTTTTTGTTGCAATGGTAAATGGGAGTGTTTTCTTGATTTCACTTTCAGATTTTTCATTATTAGTGTATAGGAATGCCAGAGATTTCTGTGCATTAATTTTGTATCCTGCTACTTAACCAAATTCATTGATTAGCTCTAGTAGTTTTCTGGTAGCATCTTTAGGATTCTCTATGTGTAGTATCATGTCATCTGCAAACAGTGACCACTTTACTTCTTCTTTTCCGATTTGGATCCTTTTATTTCCTTTTCTTCTCTGATTGCTGTGGCTAAAACTTCCAAAATTATTTTGAAAAAGAGTGGTGAGAGTGGTGGGCAGCCTTGTCTTGTTCCTGATCTTAGTGGAAATGGTTTCAGTTTTTCACCATTGAGGACAATGTTGGCTGTGGGTTTGTCATATATGGCCTTTATTATGTTGAGGAAAGTTCCCTCTATGCCTACTTTCTGGAGGGTTTTTATCATAAATGGGTGTTGAATTCTGTCAAAAGCTTTCTCTGCATCTATTGAGATGACCATATGGTTCTTCTCCTTCAATTTGTTAATATGGTGTATCACATTGATTGATTTGCGTATATTGAAGAATCCTTGCATTCTGGGAATAAACCCCACTTGATCATGGTATATGATCCTTTTAATGTGCTGTTGGATTCTGTTTGCTAGTATTTTGTTGAGGATTTTTGCATCTGTGTTCATCAGTGATATTGGCCTGTAGTTTTCTTTCTTTGTGACATCTTTGTCTGGTTTTGGTATCAGGGTGATGGTGGCCTCGTAGAATGAGTTTGAGAGTCTTCCTCCCTCTGGTATATTTTGGAAGAGTTTGAGAAGGATAGGTGTTAGCTCTTCTCTAAATGTTTGATAGAATTCACCTGTGAAGCCATCTGATCCTGGGCTTTTGTTTGTTGGAAGATTTTTAATCACAGTTTCAGTTTCAGTGCTTGTAATTGGTCTGTTCATATTTTCTATATCTTCCTGATTCAGTCTTGGCAAGTTGTGCATTTCTAAGAATTTGTCCATTTCTTCCAGGTTGTCCATTTTATTGCCATAGAGTTGCTTGTAGTAATCTCTCATGATCTTTTGTATTTCTGCAGTGTCAGTTGTTACTTCTCCTTTTTCATTTCTAAATCTATTGATTTTAGTCTTCTCCCTTTTTTTCTTGATGAATCTGGCTAATGGTTTATCAATTTTATCTTCTCAAAGAACCAGCTTTTAGTTTTATTGATCTTTGCTATCGTTTCCTTCATTTCTTTTTCACTTATTTCTGATCTGATCTTTATGATTTCTTTCCTTCTGCTAACTTTGGGATTTTTTTGTTCTTGTTTCTATAATTGCTTTAGGTGCAAGGTTAGGTTGTTTATTTGAGATGTTTCCTGTTTCTTAAGGTAGGATTGTATTGCTATAAACTTCCCTCTTAGAATTGCTTTTGCTGCATCCCATACGTTTTGGGTCGTCTTGTTTTCATTGTCATTTGTTTCTAGGTATTTTTTTATTTCCTCTTTGATTTCTTCAGTGATCACTTCTTTATTAAGTAGTGTATTGTTTAGCCTCCTTGTGTTTCTATTTTTTATATTTGGGGTATTTTGTGTTTCCACACAAATTGTGAAATTTTTTCTTCTGTGAAAAATGCCATTGGTAGTTTGATAGGGATTGCTCTGAATCTGTAAATTGCTTTGGGTAGTATAGTCATTTTCACAATGTTGATTCTTCCAGTCCAAGAACATGGTGTATCTCTCCATCTGTTTGTATCATCTTTAATATCTTTCATCAGTGTCTCATAGTTTTCTGCATACAGGTCTTTTGTCTCCTTAGGTAGGTTTATTCCTAGGTATTTTATTGTTTTTGTTGCAGTGGTGAATGGGAGTGTTTCCTTAATTTCTCTTTCAGATTTTTCATCATTAGTGTATAGTAATAAAATTGATTTCTGTGCATTAATTTTTTATCCTGATACTTTACCACTGATTAGCTCTAGTATTTTTCTGATAGCATCTTTAGGAATCTTTAGGGTTCTCTATGTTTAGTATCATGTCATCTGCAAACAGTGACTGCTTTACTTCTCCTTTTCAGATTTGGATTCCTTTTATTTCTTTTTCTTCTCTGATTGCTGTGGCTAAAACTTCCAAAACTATGTTGAATAATAGTGATGAGAGTTGAAACCTTGTTTTGTTCCTGATATTAGGAGAAATGGTTTCAGTTTTTCACCATTGAGAACAATGTTGGCTGTGGGTTTTTCATATATGGCCTTTATTATGTTGAGGTAAGTTCCCTCTGTACCTACTTTCTGGAGGGTTTTTTATCATAAATGGATTTATAATGGTTTATCAATTTTGTTTAACCTCTCAGAGAACCAGTTTTTAGTTTTATTGATCTTTGCTATCGTTTCCTTCATTTCTTTTTCATTTATTTCTGATCTGATCTTTATGATTTCTTTCCTTTTGCTAACTTTGGGTTTTTTTGTTCTTCTTTCTCTAATTGCTTTAGGTGTAAGTTTTGGTTGTTTATTTGAGTTGTTTCTTGTTTCTTGAGGTAGGATTTTATTGCTATAAACTTCCCTCTTAGAACTGCTTTTGCTGCATCCCATAGGTTTTGGTTCATCGTGTTTTCATTGTCATTTGTTTCTAGGTATTTCTTGATTTCCTCTTTGGTTTCTTCAGTGATCTCTTGGTTATTTAGTAGTGTATTTTTTGGCCTCCATGTATTTGTATTTTTTACGATTTTTTTCCTGTAATTGATATGTAGTCTCATAGCGTTGTGTTCAGAAAAGATACTTGATATGATTTCAGTTTTCTTAAATTTACCAAGGCTTGATTTTGACACAAGATATGATCTATCCTGGAGAATGATCCATGAGCACTTGAGAAGAAAGTGTATTCTGTTGTTTTTGGATGGAATGTCCTATAAATATCAATTAAGTCCATCTTGTTTAATGTATCATTTAAAGCTTGTTTTTCCTTATGTATTTTCATTTTGGATGATCTGTCCATTGGTGAAAGTGGGGTGTTAAAGTCCCCTACTATGATTGTGTTACTGTCGATTACCCGTTTTATGGCTGTTAGCATTTGCCTTATGTATTGAGGTGCTCCTATGTTGGGTACATAAATATTTACAATTGTTATATCTTCTTCTTGGATTCATCCCCTGATCATTATGTAGTGTCATTCTTTGTCTCTTGTAACAGTCTTTATTTTAAAGTCTATTTTGTGTGATATGCTAATTGCTACTCCTGCTTTCTTTTGATTTCCATTTGTGTGGAATATCTTTTTCCATCTCCTCACTTTCAGTCTGTATGTGTCCCTAGGTCTGCAGTGGGTCTCTTGTAGACAGCATATATATGGGTCTTGTTTTTGTATCCATTCAGCCAGTCTATGTCTTTTTGTTTGAGCATTTATTCCATTTCTATTTAAGGTAATTATCGATATGTATGTTCCTATTACCATTTTCTTAATTGTTTTGGGTTTGTTTTTGTAGGTCTTTTCCTTCTCTGTGTTTCCTGCCTAGAGAGGTTCCTTTAGCATTTGTTGTAAAGTTGGTTTGGTGGTGCTGAATTCTCTTAGCTTTTGTTTGTCTATAAAGGTTTTAATTTCTGTCGAATCTGAATGAGATCCTTGCTGGGTAGAGTAATCTTGGTTGTAGGTTTTTCCTTTCATCACTTTAAATATGTCCTGCCACTCCCTTCTGGCTTGCAGAGTTTCTGCTGAAAGTTCAGCTGTTAGCCTTATGGGGATTCCCTTGTATGATAATTGTTGCTTTTCTCTTGCTGCTTTTAATACTTTTTCTTTGTATTTAATTTTTGATAGTTTGATTAATATGTGTCTTGGGATGTTTCTGTTTGGATTTATCCTGTATGGGACTCTCTGTGCTTCCTGGACTTGATTGACCACTTCCTTACCCATATTAGGGAAGTTTTCAACTATAATCTCTTCAAATATTTTCTCAGTCCCTTTCTTTTTCTGTTTTTCTTCTGGGACTCCTATAATTCGAATGTTGGTGCATTTAATGTTGTCCCAGAGGTCTCTGAGATTGTCTACAATTCTTTTCATTCCTTTTTCTTTATTCCTCTCTGTGGTAGTTATTTCCACTATTTTACCTTCCAGGTCACTTATCCATTCTTCTGCCTCAGTTATTCTGCTATTGATTCCTTCTAGAGAATTTTTAATTTCATTCAGTGTGTTGTTCATCATTCTTTGTTTGCTCTTTAGTTCTTCTAGGTCCTAGTTAAACGTTTCTTTTATTTTCTCCATTCTTTTTCCAAGATTTGGATCATCTTTACTATCATTACTCTGAATTCATTTTCAGATAGACTGCCTGTTTTCTCTTCATTTGTTTGGTCTGGTGGGTTTTTACCTTGGTCCTTCATCTGCTGTGTTTCTCTGTCTTCTCAACTTGGTTAACTTACTGTGTTTGGGGTCTCCATTTCACAGGCTGCAGGTTCATCATTCCCATTGTTTTTAGTGTCTGACCCCAGTGGGTAAGGTTGGTTCAGTGTGTTGTGTAGGCTCCTTGATGCAGGGTACTGTTGCCTGTGTTCTGGTGGATGCAGCTGGATCTTGTCTTTCTGATGGGTAGGATGATGTCCAGTGGTGTGTTTTGGCGTATCTGTGAAGCTACTATAATTTTAGGCAGGCTCTCTGCTAATGGGTGGGTTTGTTTCTCTCTTGCTAGTTGTTTGGCAAAGGGTGTCCAGCACTGTAGCTTGCTGGTCATTGAGTGGAGCTGGGTTTTATCGTTGAGATGGACATCTCTGGGAGAGCTTTTGCCGTTTGATATTACGTGGGGTCGGGAGGTCTCTGGTGGACCAATGTCCTGAACTCGGCTCTCCCACCTCTGAGGCTGAGGCCTGACACCCCGCCGGAGCACCAAGACCCTGTCAGCCACATGGCTCAGAAGAAAAGGGAGAAAAAGAAAGAAAGAAAGAAAGGAAGGGAGGGAGGGAGGGAGGAAGAAAGAAAGAAATAGAGGGACAGAGGGAGGGAGGGAGGGGAAAAAAAGAGAAAATAAAATTATTAAAATAGAAAAAAATTATTAAAGATAAAAAAATGAAAAAGTGTTAAAAAAAAAAGAAGGAAAGAAGGAAGAGAGCAATGAAACCAAAAAGAAATCCACCAGTGATAACAAGCACTACAAACTATACTAAAAAAAGAAAAAACAAAAAACAGACAGTCAGAACCCTAGAACAAATGGCAAAAGCAGAGCTATACAGAGAAAATCACACAAAGAAGCATACACATACACACTCACAAAAAGAAAAAAAGGAAAAAACATATACATATATAAAGAAATGAAAAAAGGAAGAGAGCAACCAAATCAATAAACAAATCTACCAATGATAATAAGCTCTGAATACTAAACTAAGATAAACTTAAAATCAGAAACAAATTAGATGCAGAAAGCAAACTCCAAGTCTACAGTTGCTCCCAAAGTCCACCACCTCAATTTTTGGATGATTCGTTGTCTATTCAGGTATTCCACAGATGCACGGTACATCAAGTTGATTGTGGAGATTTAATCCACTGCTCCTGAGGGTGCTGGGAGAGATTTCCCTTTCTATTCGTTGTTCGCACAGCTCCTGGGGTTCAGCTTTGGATTCGGCCCTGCCTCTGTGTGTAGGTCACCTGAGGGCGTCTGTTCTTCACCCAGACAGGATGGGGTTAAAGGAGCGGCTGATCAGGGGGCTCTGGCTCACTCAGGCCAGGGAGAGGGAGGGGTACGGAATGCGGGGTGAGCCTGTAGTGGCCAAGGCTGGCGTGACATTGCAACAGCCTGAGGCGTGCCGTGTGTTCTCCTGGCGAAGTTTTCCCTGGATCACGGGACCCTGGCAGTGGCGGGCTGCACAGGCTTCCAGGAGGGGAGGTGTGGTTAGTGACCTGTGCTTGCACACAGGCTTCTTGGTGGCTGCAACAGCAGCCTTAGCGTTTCATGCCTCTCTCTGGTGTCTGCGCTGATAGACGTGGCTCATGCCCGCCTCTTGAGCTCGTTTAGGTGGTGCTCTTAATCCCTCTCCTTACTCACCCCCGAAACAATGGTCTCCTGACTCTTAGGCAGTTCCAGACTTTTTCCAGGACTCCCTCTCGGCTAGCTGTGGCACACTAGCGCCCTTCAGGCTGTGTTCACACAGCCAACCCCAGTTGTCTCCCTGGAATCTGACCTCTGAAGCCCGAGCCTCAGCTCTCAGCCCCACCCACCCCGTTGGGTGAGCAGACAAGCCTCTCGGTCTGGTGAGTGCCGGTCGGCACCAATCCTCTGTGCGGGAATCTCCCCACTTTGCCCTCTGCACCCCTGTTGCTGCGCTCTCATCCGTGGCTCTGAAGCTTCCCCCCTCTGCCACCCGCAGTCTCCGCCCATGAAGGGGCTTCTAGTGTGTGGAAACTTTTCCTCCTTCACAGCTCCCTCCCAGTGGTGCAGGTTCTGTCCCTATTCTTTTGTCTCTGTTTTTTCTTTTTTCTTTTGCCCTACCCAGGTATGTGGGGAGTTTCTTGCCTTTTGGAAAGTCTGAGGTCTTCTGCCAGCGTCCAGTAGGTGTTCTGTAGGAGTTGTTCCACATGTAGATGTATTTCTGATGTATTTGTAGGGAGGAAGGTGATCTCCATGTCTCACTCCTCTGCCATCTTGAAGGCGCCCCCCCATTTACTTTTAATGTGATTATTGATATGGTTAGAAGTATAGCTGTCATATTGCTGTTTTTTTCTGTTTGTCCCATCTGTTTATTGTTCCCTTTTCCCTCATTTTGATCATTAGGATACTTATAATCTTTAAAAATCTTGTCCAGTTAAAATGAGAAGTTCATTTTTATGTTGAATCCAAAGCTTCTCCCCTCTCTCTGCCCAGGTCTGACCCATGGTTCCAGGGTCCCTTTTTGTTCTTCGTAGCTCTTTCACTTCTCTTCCCCAGCTCTTTCTGATGTTTTTGCCCTTCTCCAGGTTTGAGGTAGTGTGAAGCTAGATTTGAGTTAAAAACACCATAAGTCTTTTTATTCAATGGTAGCAGTAGCAACCAAAATCTTTGTTTTTATCTTATTTATAGAAGCCTCAGGTATTTAGCCCATAGAAAGCTTTATATATTGAAAAGCAGACCTTGGTATTAGTGTATTTACAACTTTTGCAAACCTGTTGGATTTAAATGCAGGAGACAATGGATGTTGGAGCTTGGTGTATAATTGCTTACCTTAAATAGTTATTAGTAACTTAATTACTCATTGTGTTATCATTCTGAACTAAGATAGGATGTCTGCTAAGGTAATGTGAGGTACTGTAACAAAAAAATCTTTTTTTTTTTTTTTTTGTGGTACGTGGGCCTCTCACCGTTGTGACCTCTCCCATTGCGGAGCACAGGCTCTGGACACGCAGGCTCAGCGGCCATGGCTCACGGGCCCAGCCGCTCCGCGGCATGTGGGATCTTCCTGGACCGGGGCACGAACCCGTGTCCCCTGCATTGGCAGGTGGACTCTCAACCACTGCACCACCAGGGAAGCCCACAAAAAATCTTAATAAGGGTTTATTTTATCGTCTAAATTTGGTTCCCTTTCAAAAGACAACTCACTTCTCAGTAGTGATTCTGTGTTCCTTCCATCTGTGGCTCTGCCACCTTTGACATCTGTCTTCTAAGGTTGCCATCGTCATCTACATCAAGGTGGCATTGCTTGGGGAGATAGTTTTATGTGCTAAAGCCTAGGGGTGGCATACAGTACTTCTGCTCGCATTCCAGTGGCTGGGGCTCAGTTATACTTACCTGAAGTGTGGCTGGAAATATGGTTATGTGCCAAATGACGACAGAAAACGTTTGGTAAAGAGCTAGCTAATTTCTGTGTACACGTGTTCCATATATTTAAATTTGAAATTAACTCTCAGTGAACGTGGCTCTTTTTCCCCTCTTCTGTGGCAGTATGTTGACATCATACAGCCAGGCCACTTACCTCTAACTCAGCCCTCAATAGGACATTTCTTTGTGGGAGGAAAAAAAGATTACCCATCACACTAACACTAAAGTTCCCAGAAATGTCTAAACTTGAATTTTTAAGAAAATGTTTTTGAGGGACCAGGTCTTTATATGATAATTTTAAAAGAACACTTATTAAGGTCAAGCAGTGATGTCTTCATATTTTATCCTGAGAGGATTTTATTTTTAAAAAGTAACTCTTGAATGTCTTTCTAAAGATATTTTTCATTTAAAAGTAAGAACTTAAAATTCTATTTTCTGGAGTTTTGATTTTGGACAAAAATGCATTTGTATAAAGAGTCTTGTAGAGTGTTTATGAAGTCTCTGTGTTTATTATTTTTCTTACAAATCCCAATCCTCTGGAGTCATGGGGTACTCTGGGCCCAGGGACTCCAGTTTACCATTAGTTTAATGGTTCTGACCCCTGCTCTGAAGTGGATTTATACAGAGGAGTCATGCCTTGCATGTCCTGAAGTCATTAGTTTGGCATGAAAGGGTCCCACTGCTTGTGTTGTCTTACACACAATTATTTCTGAGTTGGGTTTCTGTAAAATGACCATGTCTACTTGAAGACCTAAATAATTTAAGAGCAAAATGCTTGTGGGGATGACAGCATTTGAGGGCCAGTGACTATCTGATCCTACATTTAGGGCAACTGTCTCTTCCCATTTAGTTACTTAGGTTGTAATCACTTAATAATTTGGGTGGTATCCCTTTCTGAGAATGGTAAATATTTCCCAACTTGGCCATAGAAATGGTTCTGCACATTTGTCAAACCAGCTCTGAATAGTCTGTTGGGAAATTCGTATGCTTATTTTATTACTGAATATGCTGCTTATGAATTTGGGGTCCTAACTGTATCTGTTTTTTAATGTGTGGTCTTCAGATACAATAGCTGTCAACTCATATGCCAGGAGTCAGGGCTTTTAATTGCTACTGTTTTCTCAGTACGATATGGAGGAAGGTTATAATCTGGGAGTGGGAATGGGAAAGGACTTTTGGAGCTTTGAGGAGAGAAGGTGTGATGTGATTGCCTAGGAGAGAAGAGGATGGAATGGGGCAAGGAAGAGTACTGTGATTTCTGGGTAGCATTTTGCTGTCATAGATACAGAAGACTTGAGAGGTAAGAATTGGGGTCTGTGAGATGAGTGGGGGTCAGACCTAGTAGAGCCTTGCAGGCTGTCATAATGACTTTGGATTTTGTTTGAAGTGAAATATGTAGCCATTGGAGGGTTTGCACAGTGTCATGACACTATCTGACTTAGAGTTTAAAAGGATCACTTCAGTCACTCTGTGCAGAATATTCTGCAGAAGCAGGAAGAGGTTTATTCAACAGTCTAAACAAAAGATGCTAGTGGCTTGAACTATGCTGGGAGTGGCGGAGGTGACGAAAAGGGGTTGGATTTGAGTTATATTTTGAAGCTAGAGCTTACAGGATTTGCCAGTTAAAAGTAGAGTGTGATAAAAAGGCATCAAGGATGAATTTAAGGTTTAATCCTGAGCAATGCATGGATGCTAGTGCCAATTATATATCAGGTTTCTCAGCCCCAAATAAACATACAAGATCAATGCCAACTGTGCTGGTATCCTCAAAACAGCAAAATAATCTCCACGTTATTTTGGAGATTTATTTAGGTTAATGTTGCAAATAGCCTCACATTGAAGAAAAAAAGGAGGAAAATTTCAGCATGAACACACCAAACAGGAGGTCTAAGATGTGTAATTTTTCTTAGTATTTTAGCATATTTTCTTTTAATTTTATAATTCCAAGATTAATTAAGTAGATATCAATTTAACCTAACTTCTGGAAATATGCTGGAAATTTCTTCTTTCAAAAAAATGACAGATACAGAGTGAAGTAATTCAGAAAGAGAAAAACAAATACTGTATGTTAACACACATATATGGAATCTAAAAAAAAAAAATGGTTTTGATGAACCTAGGGACAGGACAGAAATAAAGACACAGAGGTAGAGAATGGACTTGAGGACACGGGGAGGGGGAAGGGTAAGCCAGGACAAAGTGAAAGAGTAGCATTGACATATATACACTACCAAATGTAAAATAGCTAGTGGGAAGCAGCTGCATAGCACAGGGAGATCAGCTTGGTGCTTTGTGACCACCTAGAGGGGTGGGATAGGGAGGGTGGGAGGGAGACGCAAGAGGGAGGGGATATGGGGGGATATATGTATACATATAGCTGATTCACTTTGTTATACAGCAGAAACTAACACAACATTGTAAAGCAATTATACTCCAATAAAGATGTTAAAAAAAAATGACAGAATTCAGTTAGTAGTCTGGAGCTTGTTAGAGTTTTCCAAACAATAAAACAAAGTGTATTTATTTTAATGGGAAACTCTGCTCTGTCCATTCAGTATTTTAATATTTTTAACTTTTTCTTCTTTAAAACTGAAATAAAACAATAGAAGTCTGAAAAATGAATACGCCGTTAACTTTATAAAGAGAGATGACACTTCGTTCCTCCCTGTTAAAGTTTGTCCCACATTTTCCCAGTCTGTTTTTGTTTTTTAATTTTACTAGCTTTTTGAGTGGGCTAATCACATTTCATACCCTCTTACTACTTCAGCTACTTCATTCCTTTTTTATCAGCTCATCAGCACACTTTCTGGACAACTGAGAAACAAATGTCTTCATTTCCGTCCTTTTAAATGTAAGGACTTCAGAAGTTTCCGTAACTGCTCACTAACCAGAGAAAACCAAAGGATGCTAAGACATTTCCCCCCACAGTGCAGTTTATCCATTTTCTTTATTGTGTTTGCAAATGATGCCACTGGGACTGAGGGAGGAAATGAATGTATTGCGCAGGAATCTTTGTTTTGCGATTTGGAGAGATCAAGAAGAAAAATAGTACCTGGATCTTTTAGTTACTTCTTCAATTTGTTTCTTCTGCTCGTCTTGTTTGGTGAATGATTAATTTCAGGTGAAAGGAAGCAAGTCCTTTAGGGTCTTTCCCCTTAATCAGAGAACTTGATGGCTCTAGTTGGTGCTTTAAACAGCTGTCAGGTTTGTGGATTGGTGCTGCGGCGGGAAGCCCACTCTGATTTCAGAGGTAAAAGCAATGCAGAGCTTGGATTTTGGAATTCGACTTGGGTACAGATTCTAATGTCACCACTCTCTAGCTGGCCAGGTCATTTAGCCTCTCTGAGGCTCCACTTACTTGTATATAAAACAGAGATAATAGTACTTACACAGTAGTTGCGAAGATTAAAATGAATAATGTATCATGCAATTACCATAGTGCCCTGCGTATAATAAATACTCAATAGTTGCTAGCTATTATTATTTTTCAGTTTTATTAATTTGTAATTTAAGGAGTATAGTAAGATAGGAGTATTACAGATATATTATTATATTTTTTATTTATAAGATGTTTTGTTTGAATTTTGGGGAACCAGACAGTGCTGGCCCCAGATACTTTCAGTCAATCCCTTGACATGGGAAGGAGAAAGTCTTACCATGATACCCTTCAAACAACAAAAAAGAAGTGGTACTTCTGGGTCTTATATTTGTTTGTTTTCTTTTTAAGATATATCATACCTTATCGTATAAATTATTATATATACATGTTTGTGTATATATATGAATGTATGTATGTGTGTATATATGTATGAATTATATATATATATATATATGAATAAGAAAATGTTCAGATTAGAGAAAATAGTACTCTACTTTCTCTAGGTACCCCTAAAGATCTAAACCAATAGTTATTAAAATGTAGTCTCCAGACCAGTGGTATCAACCTCACCTGGGAACTCGCTAGAAATTCAGTTTTTTGAGCTGCACTCTAGAAACTCAGCAATCTATGTTTCAGTGAATCTTCCCAGTAATCCTGATGCCCTGTAAAGTTTGAGAACCGCTGGAATAGACATGTTGCAATTCTAGGTTAATGATTTTCTATCTAAAACATACTTGGTTTAGCTGGTGTCTTGTTTCATGTAGTAACTCTTAAGCAACCTGTAAATGCTGAACTAAAATCAGACGGTAATATTACAAACACAAATGCTTTGTTCGAGAAATGTTTATTGAGTGCTTACTAGGTGCAAGGCATTGTGGTAACATGCTTTAATGCACATTTATTATCACTGTGTTTGGCACAATGGGCAAGTATAAGACCCAGAAGTACCACTTCTTTTTTGTTGTTTGAAGGGTATCATGGTAAGACTTTCTCCTTCCCATGTCAAGGGATTGACTGAAAGTATTTGGGGCCAGCACTGTCTGGTTCCCCAAAATTCAAGGAATGGGACAGAAAACTGATGATGGTGTCAATCCTGTTAGGCATTTACCGGTTGGACAGCAAGGGGACACACCATAGGAGGAGGAGCATGGGTGCCTGCCAGTTCCCCCACCTACTAGTGGCATCCTGTATGACCTCACCAGGTTGCAGAAGGACACTCCTCCCCCACCAAAACCTTAATTCAGTGAAATGTAAAACTTTTATGACCTCTTGGGAGGTGTTGGTTCTGTATCATTGTTTTTAGTATGACTAAAATGACTAATGTTCCCCTATATCATCTGTCAGATTAAATAATGACTACATATGTTAAGGGAATATTTGGAATAAAATAAAAAGCACAGGGAATAATATAACATAGTCCTATACAGTCACTATTTAGATTTAACAAACATTAATGTTTTGCCATTGTATTAGCTCAGGTTGCTGTAGCAGAATACTGTACACTATATGGCTTAAGAACAGAAATTTATTTTTTCACAGTTCTGGAGGCTAGAAGTCCAAGATCAATGGGCTGGTTGATTGGTTCCTGGTGAGAGCTCTCTTCCTGGCTTGCAGACTTCTTGCTGTGTCCTCACCTGGCCTTTCCTCAATTCCTGTTCATGAAGAGAAAGTGAGATCTCTGGTGTCTCTTCTTATAAGGACACATTTTATTGGATAAGGCCCCGACCTTATGGTACATTTAATCTTCATTACTTCCTTAGAAGCCCTTTCTCCAAAAACAGCTATACTGGGGATTACAGCTCCAACTTATGAATTTTGGGGAGACACAATTCTGTCTATAACCACCAGGCATCTGATTTTACCCTCCTGACCCCCATTCCCCCTTCTTCCTCCCCACAGACAGATTTTTTGAAGTTAGCATGTGTTCTTCCTCTCCTGACATTATACATTTACTGTACACATACATGCACAATTTATGTCAATAAACACTCTATTAATGCATATAATGTGCTTCACATTTGAATGATATTTGCTTTTTTCTCTCACCATTTTATTTCTAACATTTATCCATGTTGATGCTTTTAGATCTAATTAACTCATTTTAACTGCTAATTGATGCATTATTGAATGAATCTATCATGATTTATTTACCTATCTAATAGTAATAGACATTAAAAAGTAGTTTCCGTTATTTTCACCATTATAAGTGATCCTGCATTAAGTATCCTTGTGCATGGTTTCCTGTGGATATGTTCTAGAGTCTCTTTAGGGGATATACCTAGGCTTGGAATTCCTGGGTGGTAGGGTATGTATCTACACAATCAGTTTTATTAGATATTGCCAACTTCCTCTCTTTTTTTTTTTTTTTTTTTTTTTTTGCGGTACGCGGGCCTCTCACTGTTGTGGCCTCTCCCGTTGCGGAGCACAGGCTCCGGACGCGCAGGCTGAGCGGCCATGGCTCACGGGCCCAGCCGCTCTGCGGCATGTGGGATCTTCCCGGACCGGGGCACGAACCCGTGTCCCCTGCATCGGCAGGCGGACTCTCAACCACTGAGCCACCAGGGAAGCCCTCAATTTACTCTCTTAATAAAAGTTTACACAAATTTTAACTTCTACCAGTAGAGTTTTAATTTCTACACATCCTTCATAACTCTTGTCAGGTGTCTTAATATTTGTTTATCTCATGAGTATAAAACACTATTTTATTGTTATTTTAAATCTACATGTCCCTGATAATTCATGAGGTCAGTAATCTTTCATATGTGTATTGGTCAGTCAGATGGTTCCTTGTGAATTGACTGTTCATGTCTTTGTCTACTTTCTATTGGGTTGGTTGTCTTTATGTAAGTTCCTTATATAATTTTATTGTTAAAATTTTGTTTATTTATAATGATTGCAACTATCTTCTCCTTGTCTGTAGCTTGATCTTTTTCACTTCTAAAAAAATAATGTTCTAATTAAATAGAAGGTTTATATTTCAACATAGTTGAATGTATCAACTTTTTTCTTTTATGGTTTGGGCTAATTATGTATTATTTAAGAAACTATTTCCTACCCAAGGCCATAAAGATATTTTCTTTGACAAGTTTTAATTTCTGAGCTCTCCATTCTTTTCCATTGGTCTGTCAGTCTTTTTGCACATTGTTTTAATTATTATAACTTTATAGTAGCTTTGGTATCTGATGGAGCAAATCCCTTTTCTTTAGTCTCCTCTAAAAAGGTCTGGACCATTTTTGACCTCTATTCATCCAAATAAAATTCAGGAAAAGCCTGTCAATCTTCATGAAAAACTACAATATTCATTGAGATTTCCTTGAATTTGCAGATTAATCTGAGAGGGATTGACATCTTTATGATATTGAGAGCCTTCTGGTAAAAGAATATGGCATATCTTTCCATTTACTTGAGTGTTCCTTTAGATTTTTCATTAAAGTTCTATGATTTCATTCCTTCAGATAATATAGAATTTTGTTAGATTTATTCTCAAGAAATTTACAGATTAAAAATAATTCAATTTATTATGGAATGAATATTTTAATTTGTCATCCATTTTCTAATTGGTTGTTTCTTATGCATGGGAATGCCATTGATTTTTTTAAATTAATTGATCTTGTATTCAGCAACCTTACTGAACTCTCTTATTAGTTCTAATAGTTTGTGAATTCCTTTGGATTTTCTGTGACAATAATATGTTCTACGATTAATGCCAATTTAGAACCCATCTTCTCTTTCCTCTTATATCTATTTCCTGTCTTATTGGATTGGAGAAAACCTCCAGTTACAAGCTGAATGGTTGTGTCAAGAACAGCCATGTTCTATTTCTGACTTTATAGCAGATGCTTCTATCACTGATCACAAAATAGGAGGCTCATTTTTTGTGGATACTTTTTCTAGATGAAAGAAGTTTTTTCTTCTTCCTACTTTGCAAAGACTCTATATTATGAAAGAATGTTGACTTTTTTCATCATGTAATTTTTCTGTATCTATTTTTTCTTAACCTATTAATACCGTATTTACAGTAATAAATTTTACATCCATTAAATCATCCTTATATTCCTGTTTAAAGCTTGTTTGGTTGGCTAATATTAGAATGAAGAACTTTTGCATCTGTGATCTATAATCATGAAAGTGATTGAGGCTATAATTTCACTTTCTCATACAGTTTTTGTTTAGTTTTGATATTAAGGTTTTGCAAGCCTCATAAAAATAACTGGACAGCTTTTACTCTTTTTTGGTCTCTGGAATAGTCTGAATAAGAATGAGGTTGTATAATATTTAAAGGTATGGTAAAATATACCTGAAAACCTCTCTGGTTTGGATGCTTTGGTGCTTCTTTATGGGATAGTTTTTTATTTTCAACTACCAATTCATTTTCTTTAATGGGTATATATTTTTTTCCAGGTTTTTCTGCTGCTTCTTGAGTCACTTTTGCAATGTTATTTTCCAGGAAGCTGTCTATATTTAAGCTTGTAAAATTTATTGACTAATTTGTTCATGGTAGTCTTTTATAATATTACAAATTTTTACTGTAGCTCTATTTTGTCTCTTTTCATTCCTAACTTTGTTTATTCTGCACACACACTCTTCCTCTTTTGTATTCTCTCGCCAAAGATTTATCTATTCATAGAAAGAGCGTTTGATCTTGTTGATACTATTTTTTCTTTCTTTTCTATTTAATTAATTCCTTCTCTTACTGTTATTCTCTTTGTTTTTATCCCCCTCTGGGTTTACTTCATAGTTTTGAAAATAATGTCTTCAGTTGAATACATTAATTATTAATTTCGAAAATTTCTTTTCCTACTCTAAGTCTATATATTTTCCTGTAGGTATCACTTTAGCTGTATACTATAAATGCATTGTTTAAGTCTATTATTGTTTATTTCTAAATAATTTCATAATTTCCATTGCAATTCTTCTTTGATCCTTGAATTATTTAGAAGTATATTTTCAGTTTTAAAGTACATGAATTAAATTTTTTTATTGATTCCTTATTTTATTGCTTTATAGTTAGAGAATGTGGTCTATATGATATCATATCTTTTTTTTTTTTTTTTTTTTTTGCGGTATGCGGGCCTCTCACTGCTGTGGCCTCTCCCGTTGCGGAGCACAGGCTCCGGATGCGCAGGCTCAGCGGCCATGGCTCACGGGCCCAGCCGCTCCGCGGCATGTGGGATCTTCCCGGACTGGGGTACGAACCCGCGTCCCCTGCATCAGCAGGCAGACTCTCAACCACTGCGCCACCAGGGAAGCCCTGATATCATACCTTTGATATTTGTTGAGACATCCTTAATTCAATAATATTTTTGAAATTGTTTCATGTATACTCAAAAAGAATGGCAGTCTCTATGGTCATGCTCATTAGATCAAGCTTGTTTATTCTGTTGTTTGAATCTTCTGTAACTTTATTTTTTTCCAATTGTTTTAGGAATGTTGCAATCTTTCATATAGATGTGATTTGTGAGATTCTCTTTGTAACTCATCAACTTATGGTTTATATAGTTTGAAATTATCTTGTTAAGTGAATGTAGCCAAGTGTCTATAGGGATGGGTATAGAATTAGAGCATAAGGATTTGGCAGATGTCAAATACCAGAGATAGAAACCAGAGGAGCTGGAGAAGAAATGCTTTTTCCCAAACTCTAAGCCAAGAGTTGACATAAAAGTGCCAGGCTATGTCTGCCAAGTTCATGGGAAAAAGACTCATATCAGGGACCATGTACTGGATGAGGAGTGAAAGCATAAAAAGGGGGTCCAAGATGAAGTCAGCTGGATGTAACTCACAGCCAACTGTTTTTAACTGCTTCCATACCTGTGTATTTGTTTGAAAGAGACTAGAATTGAAAGTTGTTACCTGTCACTGAATGCTGACAGGAAGAAATTCCTTTGGTTGAATAAAACATATCAGAACAACTTCTAACATTTAATCAATTACCACCCACACTTTCATTTTGGAAGGATATTCCTGACTTCTGTATACGTCTTTTTAAAATCTTAATATCACATTTCGTATAGCCCTTTGTGTTTTGAACTCCAGGAGGATGAATTATTCCGATTGTCTTACTTAACTGGCTGTTATTGTCTGGAGGAAACTTTAGTGAGTTCAATTTACCTGGTAGCCTTTCCTGCTGAGATTTTGTTTCTGGTAGACTTCACCACTGAGCAGAAATACTCCTATTACAGCACTCGGTTTATCTGTAGATGAAAACCTTTGCATCTTAAATAAAACACTCAGCTAGTGGGGTTATGTTTGGCTCTGTTTCTCTTCATCAGTGCTTCTAAGTCTGTTTGCCAAGTCTGAGGTCCTGGACTTAGACATCTTGGAGGAACACTGGGGGTAAAGGTGCTTTCCATTTAATGTGCAAAATAGCATTTTGCTTTAGGCTATTTTGCTCAACTGCTCCAAAGTAATTTACCTGGGGGAGCAGAGACCAAGACTGAGACATTCAAGTCTAAAAGGAAACTAATTTTTTAAAAAGTACATATAGTTGTAAGCAATCAACAAAGGGGAGTTCATGAAAATTATTCTTCAACCCTGACAGGGACATTCTCTG
Organism: Grampus griseus; assembly: GCF_964374135.1. NCBI lineage: Eukaryota > Metazoa > Chordata > Mammalia > Artiodactyla > Delphinidae > Grampus > Grampus griseus. Next base: position 62,969,487 of record NC_139012.1, read on the forward strand.
TGCTAAAAGATGTAGCTTTCTCATAAACACAAGGAATATGTAACCCCTCTCTCCTCATTCCTTTATTACTTTCAGGTCTCTTAATTTGGGGTGAAGAAACCAAGCAAAGTTTATGGTGATGTTCATTTTAGTAAAGCAGACAACTTCTCAGATGATTTAAGATTCTGCCCTTCTCCAACTCCATACAAACATTTATCTCCTATGTTTAGCTTATGCAAATAAAAGGGACTTGTGGGGGGTGGGAGTGTATGCCAAATACCCTATAACTGCACAGTCTCAAATTTTAGTTTCCTAGTACAGACTGATATCTAAGCTGGTGTGACATTTTCAGTCTCCAGAAACCTTATAACAATCTTTACAAATTCTGTAGTTGAGTCTGAGCATTTTCTTCTTTGGTCATTAGATTATACTGCTCCAAATTCTACATGGTAGGTCTGGCAACAGATCCCTTCCATGAATAACTATTGCTTTTCCAAATTCAAAAATACAAACACAGAATAGCTACAATAAACAATAGATGATCTGAGAGTTAATTTTTCAGGAGGGAAAAGGAACAAGAGTCCAATTAGACAGCATTCACTTCACGACTAATGTTTAATCACAGTAGTTCCAGAATTATCTAACTCAACTGTAGCCTCCAGACTTTGATTATGTCTCTTTGCTAAATTAATCAGAATTAATTTTGAACTTAGATCCTTTCCAGGGTAGATCCTAAGTGCTGGGTCTTCAGGCCACCTTTCTGTTAAAATTCCCTTCACTTAACTTTTTTTTTTTTTAATGGTTACTAGCAACTTTTCTCCTTCCCAGCTAAAGGTGGTATACTTACCCTGCTTATGTTGGTAGAGTGTGGACCTACTTAGATTCTTAGCTTGTCTGTATACACTCACTAGGGAAAAGCCATGCTGCTTCTCTGCCCCCTGTCCATTGGACAGAAGGTAAAAGAGCCCACAGGCTGCCATACATTGACAGTGGACATCTTTACCCGATTAGAGGTTGACCAGGTAAAAGGAAGTCCTTGTCCATTATAATCACAAAGAAGAATAATTTGTGCCACACTTCTTTTCCCAACAACCTATGAAGTTGAAAGCAAGAAATTTATACAAAAACAGAGGTTAAAATTTTTTTTGATCTAAACATACTATAAATATTTCAAAAATTGTTGAAAACCTGTAGTTTGCATGGGACTTTACTCAACAATGCGTGTGATTCCACATTTTACAAATTAGGAGGAGAGATGAACATGTATACTAGCGACTGTAATTTCAAGTAGTTATAGAACAAGGATACTATGTACAATACAGACAAGCAGTGTTTACACAGTGATCCTTTCTGGCCAGGGAAGTCTTCTGGAGAAAGTTGCATTTGTATTGGGCCTTAGAGATGGGTAGGAATTATCAATGGGCAGACATATTTCAGTGGCACTAGGACTACTTTAAATGGAGCATGATTGTAAGTCCAACAAACTGCATGAATAAGACCAAGGAGTAGGAGAGAATGAGTCACGCTCAAAAACAAAGAAACTCAGTTACATTGGGTAGAAAGGGGTATTAAATGGCACTGAGAATTTAAGGAGGTGTCAGACTGTGTAAAGACGGAAGAATGATAGAAGACTCAAGATGTAAGTAGAAGTCAGATTATGAAGAGTCATTGATGACGGGGCTTTGTAGGCAATGGGAATCACTGAATTTGGGCAGGGCAATAGTATGATGACAGTGTATTCACAGGACTTTTCCATGGTGCCTGTGGTAGGGATTAGAACCAGCAACCTGCAGGTGAGGAGACCAGCTAGGAAGCTCTTGCATTAGTCTGAGAGTTAGAGTCTTGAACTGAGAACAAATCACATCTCTACCTATCTTGTAAGGGACAGATCCAGGTTTGGTGGAGCATAAAGCTTGTATGATTTTGGGGAGTCCTCTTTAGGAAAAATAAAACAAATTTACAAGTAAAAATTGCTATGTTTCTTCTTGGACCTTCAACAGGGACATGTAAATGAGGGGCCTTGAGCCCCACTTCATGGTAAATCAGCCTCTGGGTGAAAACCATGAGAGTTTTTGAGTTAGAATGATTTGCCCCTCTCATTATTGTTAAATGCATCTGCTTGTTCCAGAGAGGGAGGTTTTATGACAATTGGCTCAAATAGACAAATGAAACAGTTTAGGCCATAAGCAGAAACTGCCTATTTGTACAAAGCCTGGGTCAAGTGGAAAAACCTTGTTTATTTCATCTTTACAAATTTTAAGTTAGTCATTTGCAACATCCAAACCACTTCTAAAATTTAAGAACGTTTGTATGATTGAAAGTGGAAAATAAGGATTGGCTGTGCAGCGCCTTTGGTTCAAATCCTATGTCATCTGTTTCACTATGAAAAGTGCTTAGAATAGTGCCTGGCACATAACCAGTGCTGAGTAAAATATTAGATATTATTGCTATCAATGGGGAGTTTAAAGAGAAAATGAATGAAAATGTGTTGAAAACAAGATGCATGTTAACTGCTTTTAAACAGATCTCCTGCCTGTGGGGATTGTTACCATTGTCACCTAAATTTAGATTTGCGAAATGAGTTCCAAAGAAGTTGCTTATTTCCTTGTGATTTTAGGTTCAGGTAGTTTTTAGCTGGCCGCATATTGAATTACCTGGGACACTTTTAAGTCATACCTTTGCCATGGCCCCAACCTGGTCAATTTGACCAAAACCTCTGTGGTTAGCGTGGGCATCAGGATGGATTACAGGCTCCCTGATGACTTTATTAGACAGCAGAGTCAGAGCTGGAAGCCAGCGTGTGCGACCTCCCAGTGTTTTGTGATGACCTAGCTGTTAGGCCCAGAGCAACCTGACTTCAGCCACAGGTGAGATTACCTGAGGAGGGTTCAAATTTTCTTTGTTCTATGTTATTATTCTATCAAAATAAACCATAACTCATTACTAAAATAGGTAAATGTTGAACAATGAAGAAGATACTCCCAAGAGTAAATTAAAAAAAAAAATCTTTCACACTCATTCTTAACTATATTAATTTATTCCAAAGCCTAATTGCCTCACAAATCTCCATTACAATGGTTCTTGTAACCCATTGCTGTTTCTTTTAACTTAAATGTAAAAGCCCTTCCTGGAGCATTCATAAAACCCTGAAAACAGTGGTCCTTACATCAAAAATCACATACTGAAAACTTCCTAGGGATTGGGCCTTGTGTTAGCTCTGTATGTACATGATCTCTTTGTCCTTATAACCCTCCATATGAGATAAGCACAATTATCATCCCCATTTTACAGATGGGAAGTGAGTTTCCTTGGTCATACACCTGGTACGAGGAAGAGTTTAAGGGCATGTGTACTAGAAGGGATGAAGAACAGAATAGTGGCTAAGAGCCCCATGTAGGGGTCTGACAGAGCCAGCAGGTTGTCAGCTTCTACTCTCTGCACTTTGGTTTCCTTATCTGTAAAATGCGATAGAAGTACTCACCTTGTAGATTCATCATAGTTATTATGAGGATAATAACCATAGAAGTGGTAAGTGCTCAGAAGTGACAGCTATTAATTAATGAATCAGATGTGCTGCTATGAGAGAGTCCTCTTTTTCGAATGCACTCTACGTTTTTAGTAAGTTAAAATTTTTATTATATCACAAAGAAATGCATGTAATTGTAAAAAAAAAATAAGAAATCAAGTAAACAAAAATTTAAATCACTGTTAATTCTCCAACTGAGAGAGAACTTATTTTTTCTATCCTTTGTATTTTTTCTGTAACTTACACACACATTATTTAGAACGTGATGGTGTACGTTATTGTTCTTTTAATGAGGTTTCATTCAGTAATGTTTATGTTTTCTATTTTGCGTATAGTCTTGCTATTATTCTTTCACATGGGTACTTATGCCCATAGACGGTTAATACCATTAAAGATAAACCAGGCTCTTGCCACAGGATCGTGCATGATTCAAGGACTTGCTGTTTTATATAATTTGCTTGTTTTTTGTAGGCAAGGCTGGTTCTTCTTACCTTACACAGAGTGGAGTCAGTGCAAAGAGGCAGGAAGGAGCTTGCTTGGAGGAAGTCTGTCAGGCATTCTCCTTGTATGAAGGTCATGAAGGCCAGAAGTTGAGCATGTTGGGAGACACTAAGGCGGTCTAGGTGGCAAGTTCCAGAGCTGCTCATACTACAAGGGGGAGTTAATGTCAAATGGAGTCCTAGGGCCAGGACACAATCAAATCTTAGGCTTGTGAGGGACCTAATATACAAATGGACAATTGCTGGACCATATATAAGAATAAAACTCTGACATACAACCTGCAGCAACCAGTCCAGGATACCAACCCCTTATCAACGATAAATAGCCCAGAAAGCCAGCCTGCTAGACGTCAGGCTTGCAGGAAGTCAGATTGACATCTCTAGTGACAGTACAGGAAGCTAAGCAATTGGCACCAAGGACTTGATAAATAACTGACAGCTTCCTACAGTTTTGTCCCCACTTCCAGCTTAGGACCAACTAAAGGAAGACAAACATGCACCCTGACCAATCACATCGGATGCCCCGCTTCTAGTTAAACCACCTCCAGCTTTCTCAGGCCAACAGCCTCCAGCCAGGGCATACCTGAAGGCTTCCTTTTATCCCACTATCAAGCTTTCCCATTCCTGTACCTGCCTTTGAGTCTCTGCTGAAACACAAGTGATTGTGGCTGACAACCTTGCTACAGTAAGCTCTGAATACATAGCCTTTGCTCTTCTCATTTGCTTGGTCTTCATTTATCTCCACACTTGCTTGATGCCCAAGATAGGCTGCTCATGTGTGACCACTGTCAGATAGGGCCCTATGCCTTTGATGGAACTATATTTGATCTCTTTTTGTGAGGTAAAGGCTATTTTTCTGGAAGGCAGTGATCATAACTTACTCACCTCAGTATTTCTAATGCCTAGCACTGCTGGCTCATAGAAAAGACTGCTGAAAGGAGAGGGAATGAGGTCCCACTCACAAGGATTAGGCCCATTCTTTTCCAATATGGAACCAGGAAAGCCCAGTGTGACTAGTCTGTCTTGTTTTGATAGAATTAAATGTCATTCCAAATTCCAGCTTAAATATAAACCAAACTGGAATTGACCTGGGAATGAGGGGAATTTCACAGCCTGAGGGAGTTTGTAAAATCTCTAGAGCACTATTTTAAAATCTTTTGGGCACAGCTTGCCCCTTTTTTGTTTAACACCTTCTCAACCTGCATGAATTTTGAGGGAAATTGAATTTAAAAGATTTTTTTCCTTAGCTAAATGGAAGCAGGTGCTATTCAGACAGTAAAGAAAACCATGGCTAAGTTAGTTTGGCTTGCTTGTTATCCCTGTTTTCCAGGAAGATAATTGAAATGTGACCTGTGGCCAGTTAATTGTCACTGAGATCGAGTTTCATGAGGCTTCTCCGCTGATACACATCTACACCAGAACCCTGACCAGAAGCCCCACATCTCAGTTATGGCCCATATCAGCTCCAGGCTCCCTTTTTCAGAACAGAAATACCTGTCCAGCATTAGCACCGGGGCCTGGAATACTACACTTAGCCTATATATTGACCTTGATTGGTATGTTCTTCCAGAAGACTCTCCACATTCAAACACTGAAGAAATTTTATTGTGTAGCTAAAGCTACTTCACGTGTGGGAACAAAATCCAAAGGTGAGTAACTCTAGAGCGATTCATTCTCAGAAATTCTACACAGATTTCAGGACTGTAGTGTTGTTGCTTTCTCTGCTAAACATCTTTTTACAACTTGTCACTAGACTATAAGCCCTACCAGGGCAGGGACCTCGTCTGTCTTATTTATTTCTGTGTCTCTTGTACTTGCCATATAATAGCACCTACCAGGAATTTGTTCAGTGTGTTATGGGATCTTGGAATTCAGAGTCACTTGACAGAAGGTGCTGAAATACAGCAGACAGCAGAGACAGAGAACAAAGACCCTGTTGTAAAATACATGCAAACAAGAACACTACAGCAACTCTAATTGCACAAAGAAAACTGTTTTGGCTAGATATTTATTAACAAATAGACAATTTTCTATTAGTAGAGCTCTCTCCTGTTAGAGTACTTGGTGAGTCTGGAAGTTCTGCCTAATAGGCTTAGGTGAATCTCAGATGAGTAATCTGATTGCCTCATTCAGAAGAGAAGATTTAAAATAATGCCAGGTTACCCTATAGTGGCTTGTGGGTAGGGCATATAACAGAGTGGCATAATGAGCTCAGACCACCGGTGGGAGGAAAGCAATCCTGTGTCCCCTGAGGGTACTAAGGGGAACAAAACTTTTTCTTAAATGTTGCTGGCTAATGGAGAGAAAGTTTCCTCAACTTAGTTGTAACCTCTCCCCCTAAGCAGCCTAGTGTGAACAGCTGTGCCAATTCTGAGCCATCTATTTGTACAACCAAATTCTTACTACATTTATCACCTAGTTTTCCCACATCTCTCTCAGCAGTCTTGGTGGGTGGGTGGGGAGGAGAAGGGATTGTGAAAAAGATGAGTCTCTTAACATTGACTTACGTGGTGGGGCATGAGGGGTTGTAATGCAGCATCTGTTTCAACCTCCTTTTACTGTGCCTTCCTACACGGCAGGGCCTGAAAAGCAAAAAACTACATTTCCCAGGCACCCTTGCAGCCTGAGTTGTGGGTGGGGCTTAGATACTCTTATTTGAAAGGCAGACGTGTTGCTCCTGCTGGCAGGGAGGATTAAGGAACATGTGTTTTCTCTGTAGCCTTATTCGTAAAGGCTCCAGGGCGCGGCCTCTAGTATAGTGTGTGTTGAGAGGCGGGTCACTCGGCATGCATATTGCCAGTGCACATGGTCCTCTGGTGGAGTCCTGGAACCAGCAGCGATGGCAGGGCATGAGGAAGTCTCTTCCTCCTGGCAGGGGGGTGTGTTTGTAGACCAGCTTCCCAACCAGCAGGCAGCAACCTAGGTGGCCTGGTTCTGCTGTGTGGCTTGGGAATTGTTTCTGCAAGAACCTAGAGTTTGTTTCGTTAACCCTCCCAATGTCCTGTAAACCATTTAGCTCACTGTAATAAACCCAGTTCTGCTTAAACTAGCCAGATTAAATTCTTTTCTCTGCGGTGGAACCCTGACCACTGAGGGGCTGAATCAAGCTTTCTGAGTTAGATACTACTGAGGGTTGCCCTCCCCCATTGCTGTTGGCTTGGTTTTAGACAATTATTTGGAAAACCACTGATGTGTTACTTTTGGTTCCTGAATTCTAAGCCATTGTGGATTTGTCCACTGTATTCTAGTAAGTGGTAAGCAATTAGAAATACAAGGTTATGGGGTTTATTATGTTTAATAAAATATTGAATCTGTTACATGTTAAATTCTGTTTTGTTCAGAAAAGTGTTAAGCCTACTAACGTATCTATCCAGGGGCCTGAGCTGAGAATTGCCTTGTCTGTTGTTAATGAGCCTTTGTTCCTGGGTGTCTCAGAAACCTCTAGATGATGTATAATATAAAAGCAATACCAATAACCATTATAATAAAGCATTATGTTTGTGTCCTTTATTATGGTTTTTGAAAACATGATCTCTTATATCAGAGTTAAGGGAAGGTATTGCAAAAAAAGAAAAGTTCTGAGATGTATGATAGTTTGTTGAAAGTCACGAAGTTAGTTAATAAATAGAGGAATCAGGCCTATACCAGATCAGAAAAGCTTATCTTTGACAACAAGAAAAGCAACTGCCTGATGTAACAGGTTTCCTCCAATAACCAGCCAAGAATAGCCTGATATAGCTAAAGGAGCTAGGTCCCCTTAAAAAAAAATTAATGGGGAAAGGTTCATTGGATGGTACGAAAAATTGCTGGTGCATTTAGAGCTGTCACTTTGGGTGCAAAGGACTGCGTTATTGACAGGAGTTGGGGGGTGAAGGGCTAGAGACAGGAGTCAAGCTCAAGTGGTTCCTTGCAATATCTATTAGTGCTGTGAGGTAAGCTTGCATTACAGCTTTATTCCACCAAAGAAGGATGTGAAAAGTGGCCTTAAGGAAAAGACATTAGGGTGGGCTGAGGCAAGAGAGGAGGAGTGTAGAGCGACTTGTGGAGAAGGAAAACAGACTACCTGCTGGGCTTTTTGTTTTGTTTTGTTCTTGCTATTAATTCCTATTATTAAAGGGTTCTTCAAAAGGACCCTGTGGGTTTGAAACAGAGTGAGAGTAAAACATTCTTTTCCGCCAGATATCTCTTCGTCCCTTCTGGCTAAAACTTTCCTGGACTTAGTTTTAATGTTCCTGGTACATGAGGAGGTGGTTTTTTTTTTAATTTTTAATTTTTTTTTTTTCTGTGGAAGGATTTACGTGTAGCCAAATGTTTCATGGTCCTATCTGTAATGTGCTTTAAAGCTTTTTCTGAAAGTGAAATTTGTTTAAAGGAAAGGCTGTTTCCTACCAGTTGGAACAGCATCTAGAAGTATGACTCATGCAGCTGGTCCCAAGGGTTCTGATAGTAGAAGCTTGCCACAGAGCAAGCAGAAAGACGTTAACCTTTATAACGCTGCAGATCTGTCTTTGGCAGCCCTGCCACCAAGAACCTAAGCATTGCTAGTGCCTTGTGTTGTTTTGCTTCCATTGGGAGGACAAGGCAACTGACTGATATTAGTAACTAAAGCCTGAGGTAAATTGATGGTTGGGAGGAAAGTAAAGTGGCAGCTCAGCTCTCCAGTTCCAGGACTTGCCTTAAAACCCTTGCCTGGTCTGTGTATGGGCTGGAAAGGGGCTCTGGCCATATCCTTATATCATGGAAATCAGGCTTTGCACACAGATAGACCTGGGTTTGAGTAACTTTACTAGATGTTTGGTATTGGGAAAATTATGTAATCTCTCAGAGTTTGGGTTTCCCCATTTGTAAAATAAAGGTCATGTGAGCATCAGAAAGCTGTTGGGAGCACTAGAAAAAATGCTTTAAAGACACAAGCCGGGCTTCCCTGGTGGCGCAGTGGTTGAGAGTCCGCCTGCTGATGCAGGGGACATGGGTTCGTGCCCCAGTCCGGGAAGATCCCACATGCCGCGGAGCAGCTGTGCCCGTGAGCCATGGCCGCTGAGCCTGCGCATCCGGAGCCTGTGGTCCGCAACGGGAGAGGCCACAACAGTGAGAGGCCCGCGTACCGCCAAAAAAAAAAAAAAAAAAAAAAAAAAGACACAAGCCACGCTGCCTCCTGAAACATAATATGTACTCAACGAATGGCAAATGACCGTTCTGATTATGCTCAGGTTATTTGCTAGTTAATTCCTTAACCTTGTGCTGAATTTCTCTTTTCTACTTGTTTCTAAGTTTCTCAGTTTCCTACTCAAATCTATCCTTCCCTATTTCTCTGTGTGTTATGAGCATGAGGTTTACATATAGTGTTTCTATTTCTGTTTCTCAGAACTCTTATGTATATTAAAAAACAATCCTCATAACAGTCTGCAAAGCAGGCAGCCAGGAGGGTGCATGTCCTTATTTCAGAGATGGGAATCATGAGTTGAGACACTACAAAAAAAGAGGTAAAGAGAGCATACAACAGGAGCCCCTTATTCTGGGGTTTATCGGCTTTAACTCCCTGAAAATGAATGCAAAAAAAATTTGTGGTGCATTTTGATTAAGAGATGGTCTTTGGCTTTCATTGGATTCTCAGAGGGTCTGGGATCCGTACCCCCGCCGCCAAAGCTTATGAACTACTGTGGTTAAAGACGTCCGAGTCTAGAGAACTACTGGAAGGCATTTACTGGTTTCTGCATTGATGCAGGCAGAATAGCAGTGTGTGGCTGGTGAACCACTTCCATTAGAGTCCCCTGGGCTGCTTCTAAGATGCAGATTCCTCACCCCAGCTCAGACCTGCAGAATCAGAGTCTCAGGAACTGGAGCTGGAGAATCTGGCATTTGAACAAGTTCTCCAGGTGATTTTTATGTCTTCTAAGGTTTGAAAATCCATGATGTGGTAGTAAAACTTGCCTTTGGAGTGAGATCCCCATGCATTATGGACCTACCACATACAGCTATGGGAACCTGGGGCTGTTACTTCAGTTTTCTCAACTGCAAAATGGGGAGGATAATCATACCTCCCTCATAAAACATGTGTGAACATTGAAACAGATGTCTGTACAGTGTTAAATTAAGGGCTTAATGTGATAATTACTCAATAAGTGTTAGCTGAACTGATAATAATGATTATTACCAGTGTTATTATTATCAGTACTATTATTTGGAAGGCAGGAGCAAACTGAAGGCCCTGACTCTGTGGGAAGTTAATGGATAGATCCAACTGAGTGTTTACTTCAGTAACTTTTGTGAGTCATCTGGTTCAACCACATAATATTTGTCAGTGATCGATTCTGTATTATGAAGACTACTGAAATGAATGAATCAGTTAGATTATAGTCAATGGGAAATTTCCTTTCCTTCTTTCCTAGTTTCCAATTTTCTACTATAAGTATGTATGATTAAAAAAAAACCAAACTCTTGTTTCAAAAGAGAGCCTTTTGTACAATTGACTGAAAAATAATTTATTGTTTATTATCTGTGACATGTTGTAAGTTCTTTAGTTAATTGGTCAGAAACTTCACCCCTTCTATTACGTTGTTTGAAAAAATTAAATTGTACTTAAATTACTTTGGCTTAAAGGGCCTTTTTCAGGAACCGAAACATATTCTTAGTAGGAGGCCCATCTGGGGAAGCATGATATTCTTGCTGCAGGTATTAGAATTCTAAAGGATGTTTCCTGATGTTGGAATTGTTGCCTGTCTTCTTGAAAGACTGGAAAATTCATTTAAGAGTCTCCTGCTGAAAGAGCTTACAGAGAGACTGAGAAAACCTTTTAAAATGCTCTCATTCATCTTCAGAAGGGCATACAGTACTTTCCATATATGTTAGGCTTACTTTTTAAAAGATAAATGAATTTTTTAAAAAGAACGGGTAAAACACATCATTATAGAATTACACACACATATATATATATATATATACATATGTATATATATATATTTATATATATACATACACATATATATGTGTATCTCATATGTACATGGATTATAGATTGAAAATCACACAGTTCAAATTAAGACCAGGAGCAAAGACAAATGAAAAAATACAAACTATTAATAATGCTACTACCCAGCATTGAACCTTGGGCTTAGTATTGGTTGTTAAATTTTTTAATGAGTTGCTCATGAGAGGAACAAGTGGCAAAGACCTATGGTGACAGTAAACTCACGTAAGAAAGATGCAGCAAAGGACAGCAAAACCCAGGGACATAAGCCAACCAGGAGGAACAGCATGCAATTAAAATTCAAAGCAAATTCACAAGTCTCACAAGGAATATTTCAAGGAAACACAACTGTGAGGGTGAATTAAAAGTTTGTGGCAACTGGTGAGGAAGAATAAAAGATAGTGGAATGGAAACAGAAGAATCTGCTGAGAAAAGTCTCCTTCTCTTTTCTCTTTCGTCTTCTCTTGGACAATGAATTGTCTTCAGTTGCCCTTGAGTTCCTTATCAAGTACTGCTCTTGGCTTTATGCTTTTGTCGGATATGGCTGCAGCTTGAGCTCATGCTTCAAATGATACTCTGGCACTGTGAGGTGTGTGTCATTGCCAGACATTGTCATGGCCCCATTCATTGCAGGAACAACTCAGCAATGTGACTGAGTGTGAAGGAAACACCCAGAGGGTGTCAGGGAGCAGTTTAGGTGGTTTGGGCCCATGAGATAGTGGGTCAGCATGATCCAGCTGCACAAGTTGATAGAACCACTGTGTCCCTCAATCATTTCCTCATGCAGAGCCAAAAATTAAAACTGCCATGAGCAGGAAAATGCCTGGGCTGAGCCTGTGATCAAGCCAAGCTGGTCCATGGTCAACTGAGAAGAAAATGGCCTAATCAGAAGCCCAGGTCATCTGTCTTCTTCAGATCTAATGTCAGTCACCATAACGTCCACTGTGCCTTGACCTGAGGGAATTTCCTCTGCTCCATGTGTGCCCAGATCCTCTCAGACCTCCCCTCTCAGTCTCTAATTTTTCAGTTCAACAGCTACAGCCAGTCTTCACGCTGTGGTGCATTCTGTACTCTTGGTTTCCAGTCCTGTTCTCATCTTCAGCTCCTAATCTTCAGGAGTAGGACTGGAGAACTGCTTCATTGTTTCACTCAGGTAAACCTCTAGAAAAAATTGCCTCTGCAAGTCAGGCTTACTCTGTTACGCATCTCATTCTCTGGGTCTCTGTCTCCAAATCTCTCTCTCATAGATACATTTATGATGTATGCATTCCATGTTTTCTGTCTTTGCTCTCTCCTTATTCTTAAAGGTTTCCTCCTATCTTTCACACATAAGATTCCTGCTAACTGTAATTATTTCCCTTGCATTAATAATAACTTTTATTATGGGTCCAATTCTCACGATCTTCTTCTTTTATTGCCTCAATCCATTTTCAATTTTGCTGAAAATATATATATTATATGAAATTATATACATATGTATATACATATACATAATGAAATTAAAAGGGAGAGAGCCTTCTCTTCTGAATCAGATGTCTGTGGGAACCTTTACCTTTCTCAGCTCTCTTGTTATAGAGTGATGTCTCTCAGCCCCATACAAACAACAGTTGACATAGTACTTCTAGGCTGAAGATTGGACTTAGCTGATGGTATACTTGAGGTTATCCTGCTAGCTCTTGAATGATGTACAAACTTTATGAAAAAAAAAAATTGAAGCCTTGTAAGGAACATTTCCAGTCATTCGTTTCCTGTTGGAGCATTTTCTTTTGACAGAGTCAACTCAAAAGTATCCTTGAGAGACAGTGGGGTGGGCTGCACCAGAGGAGGGAAGGGCCATGAGCATCAGGGTTCTAGCCTCCCATAAGTCCGGTCATCAGGCTGGCTTTCCAGGCACGGAGACAGGCACGTGAGTTTCCCACAGAGCCTGAATAAATCAAATAAGGAAATGGATGAAGGTGTCGGTTTCCAGCACTTAATTTCTCCTGTGGGCTACTAGGCAAAGCCAGGGACCATTTCAAACTTGAGTTTCTGCAGCACGCAGTGTTGCATGAATAAAAGTAACAGTTAAAAGTTGGCAACTTCACACAGGGGCAATCAATCTTAGCATCTCAAGGGAATGGTTTGGTGAAGTCGATCCAAAAGTATTTAGGAATGAAGTTCATGGGCTATAATTTTGGTCTGCTTCCAGGCTTGCTGTTAGTATGCTATGTGACTGGGTCAGTGCCTCAGTTCCACTCTCTTAATACACTGGAAGACACCATCACATCAACTGAGCTGGCATAAGAATTTACTAATATAGGTGAGGCAATTTATTTTTTTTAACATCTTTATTGGAGTATAATTGCTTTACATTGTTGTGTTAGTTTCTGCTGTATAACAAAGTGAATCAGATATATGTATACATATATCCCCATATCCCCTCCCTCTGGCGTCTCTCTCCCACCCTCCCTATCCCACCCCTCTAGGTGGTCACAAAGCACTGAGCTGATCTCCCTGTGCTATACGGCCACTTCCCAGTACCTATCTATTTTACATTTGGTAGTGTATATATGTCCATGCCACTCTTTCACTTTGTCCCAACTCACCCTTCCCCCTACCCCTGTCCTCAAGTCCATTCTGTATGTCTGCATCTTTATTCCTGTCCTGCCCCTAGGTTCTTCAGAACCATCTTTTTTTTAAGATTCCATATATATGTGTTAGCATATGGTATTTTTTTTTTCTCTTTCTGACTTACTTCACCCTGTATGACAGATTCTAGGTCCATCCACCTCACTACAAATATCTCAATTTCGTTTCCTTTTATGGCTGAGTAATATTCCATTGTATATATGTGCCACATCTTTATCCATTCATCTGTTGATGGACACTTAGGTTGCTTCCATGTTCTGGCTATTGTAAATAATGCTGCAATGACATTGTGGTACATGACTCTTTTTGAATTATGGTTTTCTAAGGGTATATGCCCAGTATTGGCATTGCTGGGTCATATGGTAGTTCTATTTTTAGTTTTATAAGGAACCTCCATACTGTTCCCCATAGTGGCTGTATCAATTTACATTCCCACCAACAGTGCAAGATGGTTCCCTTTCCTCCACACCCTCTCCAGCATTTATTGTTTGTAGAGTTTCTGATGATGGCCGTTCTGACGGTTGTGAGGTGGCACCTCATTGTAGTTTTTATTTGCATTCCTCTAATGATTAGTGATGTTGAGCATCCTTTCATGTGTTTGTTGGCATTCTGTATATCTTCTTTAGAGAAATGTCTATTTAGGTCTTCTGCCCATTTTTGGATTGGGTTGTTTGTTTTTTTGATATTGAGCTACATGAGTGCTTGTATATTTTGGATATTAATCCTTTGTCAGTTGCTTCATTTGCAAATATTTTCTCCCATTCTAAGGGTTGTCTTTTTGTCTTGTTTATGGTTTACTTTGCTGTGCAAAAGCCTTTAAGTTTCATTAGGTCCCATTTGTTTGTTTTTATTTCCATTTCTCTAGGAGGTGGGTCAGAAAGGGTCTTGCTGTGATTTATGTCATAGAGTAGTCTGCCTCTGTTTTACTCTAAGAGTTTTACAGTGTCTGGCCTTACATTTAGGTCTGTAATCCATTTTGAGTTTATATTTTGTGTATGGTGTTAGGGAGTTGTTCTAATTTCATTCTTTTCCATGTAGCTGTCCAGTTCCCAGCACCACTTATTGAACAGGCTGTCTCTTTCTCCACTGTGTATTCTTACCTCCTTTATCAAAGATAAGGTGACCATATAAGCATGGGTTTATCTCTGGGCTTTCTATCCTGTTCCATTGATCTATATTTCTGTTTTTCTGCCAGTACCATACGTCTATATTACTGTAGCTTTGTAGTATAGTCCAAAGTCAGGGAGTCTGATTCCTCCAACTCCATTTTTCTTTCTCACAATTGCTTTGGTTTTTCGGGGTCTTTTGTGTTTCCATACAAATTGTGAAATTTTCTGCTCTAGTTCTGTGAAAAATGCCATTGGTAGTTTGATAGGGCTTGCACTGAATCTGTAGATTGCTTTGGGTAGTAGAGTCATTTTCACAATGTTGATTCTTCCAGTCCAAGAACATGGTATATCTCTCCATCTGCTTGTATCATCTTTAATTTCTTTCTTCAGGGTCTTATAGTTTTCTGCATATAGGTCTTTATTCTCCTTAGGTAGTTTATTCTTTTTGTTGCAATGGTAAATGGGAGTGTTTCCTTAATTTCTCTTTTAGATTTTTCATCATTAGTGTATAGTAATACAAGATATTTCTGTGCATTAATTTTGTATCCTGCTACTTTACCAAATTCATTGATTAGCTTTAGTAGTTTTCTGGTTGCATCTTTAGGATTCTCTATGTATAGTATCATGTCATCTGCAAACAGTGACCGCTTTACTTCTTCTTTTCCAATTTGTAATCCTTTTATTTCTTTTTCTTCTCTGATTGCTGTGGCTAAAACTTCCAAGATTATGTTGAATAATAGTGGTGAGAGTGGGCAACCTTGTCTTGTTCCTGATCTTACTGGAAATGGTTTCAGTTTTTCACCATTGAGAATGATGTTGACTGTGGGTTTGTCATATATGGCCTTTATTATATTGAGGTAAGTTCCCTCTATCCTACTTTCTGGAGGGTTTCTATCATAAATGGGTGTTGAATTTTGTTGAAAGCTTTTTCTGTATCTATTGAGATTACCATATGGTTTTTCTGCTTAATTTGTTAATATGATGTATCACATTGATTTGCATATATTGAGGAATCCTTGCATTCCTGGGATAAACGCCACTTGATCATGCTCTATGATTCTTTTAATGTGCTGCTGGATTCTGTTTGCTAGCATTTTGTTGAGGATTTTCACATCTATGTTCATCAGTGATATTGGCCTGTACTTTTCTTTTTTTGTGACATCTTTGTCTGGTTTTGGTATCAGGGTGATGGTGGCCTCCTAGATTGAGTTTGGGAGTGTTCCTCCCTCTGCTATATTCTGGAAAAGTTTGAGAAGGATAGGTGTTAGCTCTTCTCTAAATGTTTGATAGAATTCGCCTGTGAAGCCATCTGGTCCTGGGCTTTTGTTTTTTGGAAGATTTTTAATCACAGTTTCAATTTCAGTGCTTGTGATTGGTCTGTTTATATTTTCTATTTCTTCCTGGTTCAGTCTCGGAAGGTTGTGCTTTTGTGACAATTTGTGCATTTCTTCCAGGTTGTCCATTTTATTGGCATATAGTTGCTTGTAGTAATCTCTCATGATCCTTTGTATTTCTGCAGTGTCAGTTGTTACTTTCTCCTTTTTCATTTCTAATTCTGTTGATTTTAGTCTTCTCCCTTTTTTTCTTGATGAGTCTGGCTAATGGTTTATCAATTTTTTTTATTTTCTCAAAGAACCAGCTTTTAGTTTTATTGATCTTTGCTCTTGTTTCCTTCATTTCTTTTTCATTTGTTTCTAATCTGATCTTTATGGTTTCTTTCCTTCTGCTAACTTTGGGGTTTGTTTTGTTCTTCTTTCTCTAATTGCTTTAGGTGTAAGGTTAGGTAGTTTATTTGAGGTGTTTCTTATGTCTTGAGGTAGGATTGTACTGGTATAAACTTCCCTCTTAGAACTGCTTTTGCTGCGTCCCATAGGGTTTGGGTCATTGTGTTTTCATTGTTATTTGTTTCTAGGTGTTTTTTGATTTCCTCCTTGACTTCTTCAGTGATCTCTTGGCTATTTAGTAGCATACTATTTAGCCTCCATGTGTTTGTATTTTTTACAGTTTTTTTTTCCTGTAATTGATATCTAGTCTCATAGCATTGTGGTCGGAAAAGAGACTTGATACTATTTCAGTATTCTTAAATTTACCAAGGCTTGATTTGTGACCCAAGATATGATCTATCCTGGAGAATGTTCCATGAGCACTTGAGAAGAAAGTGTATTCTGTTGTTTTTGGATGGAATGTCCTATAAATATCAATCAAGTCCATATTGTTTAATGTATCATTTAAAGCTTGTGTTTCCTTATTTATTTTACTTTTGGTTGATCTGTCCATTGGTGAAAGTGGGGTGTTAAAGTCCCCTACTATGACTGTGTTACTGTCAATTTCCCCTTTTATGGCTGTTAACATTTGCCTTTTGTATTGTGGTGCTACTACGTTGGGTGTATAAATATTTACAGTTGTTATATCTTCTTCTTGGATTGATCCCTTGATCATTATGCTGTGTCCTTCTTTGTCTCTTGTATTAGTCTTTATTTTAAAGTCTATTTTGTTTGATATGTGAATTGCTACTCCAGCTTTCTTTTGATTTCCATTTGCATAGAATATTTTCCCATCCCCTCACTTTCAGTCTGTATGTGTCCCTAGTTCTGAATTTGGTCTCTTGTAGACAGCATATATACAGGTCTTGTTTCTGTATCCATTCAGCCAGTCTATGTCTTTTTGTTGGAGCATTTAATCCATTTACATTTAAGGTAATTATCCATATGTATGTTCCTATTACCATTTTCTTAATTGTTTTGGATTTGTTATTGTAGGTCTTTTCCTAATCTTGTGTTTCCTCCCTAGGAAAGTTCCTTTAGCATTTGTTTTAAAGCTGGTGCTGAATTCTCTTAGCTTTTGCTTGTGTATAAAGGTTTTAATTTCTCCATCGAATCTGAATGAGATCCTTGCTGTGTAGAGTAATCTTGTTTGTAGGTTTTCCCCTTTCATCACTTTAAATATGTCCTGCCACTCCTTCTGGATTGCAGAATTTGTGCTGAAAGATCAGCTGTTAACCTTACGGAGATTCCCTGGTATGTTATTGGTTGCTTTTCCCTGGCTGCTTTTAATATTTTCTCTTTGTATTTAATTTTTGATAGTTTGATTAATGTGTGTCTCAGTGTGTTTCTCCTTGGATTTTTCCTTTATGGGTCTCTTGCACTTCCGGGACTTGATTGACTATTTCCTTTCCCATATTAGAGAAGTTTTCAACTATAATCTCTTCAAATATTTTCTCAATCCCTTTCTTTTTCTCTTCTTCTTCTGGGATCCCTATAATTCGAATGTTGGTTCGTTTAATGTTGTCCCAGAGGTCTCTAAGACTGTCCTCAATTCTTTTCATTCTTTTTTCTTTATTCTGCTCTGTGGTAGTTATTTCCACTATTTTATCTTCCAGGTCACTTATCTGTTCTTCTGCCTCAGTTATTTCTGCTATTGATTCCTTCTAGAGAAGTTTTAATTTCATTTATTCTGTTGTTCATCATCGTTTGTTTGCTCTTTAGTTCTTCTAGGTCCTAGTTAAACGTTTCTTGTATTTTCTCCATTCTATTTCCAAGATTTTGGATCATCTTTACTATCATTACTCTGAATTCATTTTCAGGTAGACTGCCTATGTCCTCTTCATTTGTTTGGTCTGGTGGATTTTTACCTTGTTCCTTCATCTGCTGCGTATTTCTCAGTCTTCTCATTTTGCTTAACTTACTGTGTTTGGGGTCCCCTTTTTGCAGGCTGCAGGTTCATAGTTCCTGTTGTTTTTGGTATCTGCTCCCAGTGGGTAATGTTGGTTCAGAGGGTTGTGTAGGCTTCCTAGTGGAGGGGACTGCTGCCTTTGTTCTGATGGATGAAGCTGGATCTTGTCTTTCTGGTGGGCAGGACCACGTCCGGTGGTGAGTTTTGGGGTGTCTGTGAACTTATTGTGGTTTTAGGCATCCTCTCTGCTAATGGGTGGGGTTGTGTTCCTGACTTGCTTGTTGTTTGGCATAGGGTGTCCAGCACTGGAGCTTCCTGGTGGTTGAGTGGAGCTGGGTCTTAGCATTGAGATGGAGATCTCTGGGAGAGCTCTCGCTGATTGATATTATGTTGGGCCAGGAGGTTTCTGGTAGTCCAGTGTTCTGAACTCGGTTCTCCCACCTCAGAGGCTTAGGGCTGACACCCAGCTGGAGCACCAAGACGTTGTCAGCCACATGATTGTTTGGTGGGAAGAGTCTTGGTAAAAAGCAGATTCTGGGGAATTCCCTGGCAATCCAGTGGTTAAGGCTCTGCGCCTGCACTGCAGGGGGCATGAATTTGTCCCCTGGTTGGAGAACTGTGTCAGGCACCCAACACTTGAGAGAGCAGAAGAAGTGGATGAAGTGATGCCTCAGTTACTTGCTGGTTGTGGAACCCAGGTACAGCCCAAATCTCCCTGAAACGGTTTCTCACCTCCACTCAGCCCCAGGGCTGTTCCAATGTTGTTGGGACTCCACCTGTCACTAGGGACTGGTGCACCTGGTCCCCAGTGTCCGGCCCTCAGCTTGATGAGGCAATTTGTAACCCTCAAATTGATAAGCAGTAGCACGTGATCATCTCACATTGTTGAAAACTAGCCATACTTGATATAATGTATTCTAGCCTATCAGCTCTTAATAGTTATTAACAAAATATGATTGTATTTATTCTGTGTTTAAATCTAGTTGACAATATCTGCATTGCCTTGTGCTATTTTAAGCTATATATTTTCTTTGAAGTACTTCTCCAGCTTAATTATTTGCATGTGGTATTCCTATTAGATTATTTCTATGTTTTTTTTCCTCTACTGCTTTCCAAGTGTTCTCTTCCTTAAATGTCCTTTCTCTGTCTTTATCCTAGAATTTTGCATTAGTCCCAGTATTTATTGGACCTCTTCTCCAGTGTTTCATTAGCATTTCATCCATGCCTTCTCAGAATTCCTTCACATGGTTCAGCCATTTTTATACTTCTTAAAACTTTTAAGCCTTTGATTAAATAAATACATGTGCCAAAACACATAAAAAGTCTTTGACTGGGGTAAAAAAATGTCTCAGAAATGAATACAATTCTTATAAACATGTTTATGTACTACATTAAGTTCAAAATAGTGTGTTTAACATTGCACTTGGTACAAATTCTAAGTTTAATTTCTAAAAGATTCAGTAAATATATACTCAGAAATGCCTATAATTCTTACAAGCAGTTCCTACCTACCTGTCAATTGTCAATATTAACATTTGCAAGTTAACAGATGACACACTTTGACACAGTCACTAAAACCTTGTCTGTTTATTTCTGGAGGGATCATGTGAAAGCCACATCAAGCTGAACCTTGGAAAAATATACAAATTTTACATAGAAGGAACACATAGAAAATAGAGGTTTTCCAACAGTGTATCTATCCAGATGTCTTAGGGCCTTTATCCAATTGGTCTAACTAGACCAGTTTCACCTCTTATGGCCACTCCTATGCTTTAGAGACAGTGGTGTTTGATAAAGTATTTGGTTGCCAAAATATTTTTACTAAATGCTGCCCATTATCAACTGAGACCTTGTGTACACACACACACACACACACACACACACACCCCAACACACACACACATACAATACATAAACAAATAAATATAAGATATAAAACATCAAGAAAAAATCACTCCAAATCTCACCACACAGAGATAGCCATCTAAGTTAAGATTTTGCTGAATGTGTTTAAAGTTATTTCTCTGCATGTATGTGTGTGTGTGTGTGTGTGTGTGTGTGTGTGTGTGTGTGTGTGTGTATATATATAAAAAACCATATACACAAAATTTCTACCTAAATTAAATCATATTATACATGCTTCTCTGCAATATTCCTTTTCAATCAGTAATGTGTCATGGACATTTATTCATGTCATGGACACTAATATTATTCAATATTAGTCTGTTTCATCAATTTTAATGACTATATAGTATTCCATTACACAGACCTATTGAAATTTATTTAGTCATCCCTTTATTGATATAGGCTGTTTTTAATTTTTTTAATTTACAAAAAATGTTGCCATGAACATCCTTTGTGTTCAGATCTTTCCAATTATTTCCTTAGGATAATTCTTAGAAATAGTTTGGGTAGGTAAATATATTTACATCTTTTATGTATAATGCTAATTTGCCTCCAGAGAGGCTATGTTTCTTATATGAGTTATAATATAACTTTGAAAACACTAGTCCTGAAGGAGACAGGACTTTTGTTGTAGATGACAAGTTGAAGAGAGAAAAAGCTGTGGTCTTGGGGAAAAGAAAAATAATGGAGTCATTATGAGTACAACTACCATGCATGTTGATTTTCTGAGAGTAAGGGTAGGATTGGGGAGAATATAGGATTGGAGTCATCACTGTGGAGGATGAGATGTGAGTTGGGAAGTTGTGTTAACAACAGTAACAACAAGAATAGTGACAAAAAGCCCAACTTGAACAATTAACAACTACTAAGCCTTTGTTCTATAGATGTACAGTCCTATGAACTTATAGCACATCTTGGATTCTTGAAGTTTTGAAGCCTTTATTTGGGAGGAGGGGCAATGAGTAGATGACAGCTTTATTTGGGAGGAATGTGTTGAAGACATTTTCATTTGGGAAGATGATGAGTAGAAGGCACCTTTATATAAGGGGAGTGACGAAGGGAAGGTACCCAGTTCTAGGGATTGGGGAAAAAATGGCGAACTAAAGATGAAGGCTCTTAGGTGGCAGGTGGTCCCTTTTGAACAACCGACTATGTGCTCCAAGTTCTGAAGGAAGACAGAGAAACCTGCCTGAAACTAGTAGATTGCCTAGATGGAACATGGCTGATGGAATCAATCTTATAAAGGTCCAAGGACAGAGGGGGTCAGAAATTGTGGCCAGACAGGAAATATGTGCCTTGCTTGGTTACTTGTTCTGTTCCATTCTTGATGTTCCTTCTATATTCTGTTAAAGAAATAGTTTTATTCCATTATTCTATCTCTCCCCATTATATATATATCTCCCCATTAGACTGCAAAGTAAAAAGGAGAAAATGAGGGGACACTCCTACATCAATACAAAAACTAAAAGCAAACTATTATCAAAGTGAACTCCACAATAGATTTTAAAAATACATCATGACTAAGTATGATTTTTCCCAGAAATTTAAGGATTATTTGATGTTGAAAAAAGATCTATCAATGTAATTAAAAATTTTAACAAAGCAAAAAGGTAAAATATATCTCATTGGATGTAGAAAAAAGGAATAAATAAAATTCAGTGCATTCATCATTTTTTTAAATGGTCTTAAAAGTTATGCCTGCCATGACAAATTATTGCAAACTTGGTAGCCTAAATCAACACAAATTTATTCACTTATAGTTCTGAGGGCCAAAATCCAAAAACAGTTTTAAGGGGCTAAAACCAAGGTATTGTCAGGTCTGGTTCCTTCTGGAGAATTTAGGGGAAACTATTTCCTTGTCTTTTCTAGTTTCTAGAAGTTGCCTGCATTCCTTGTCTTGTCATCTCTTCCTCACATCACATCATCTTTCTTCCCCTGCTTTCATCATTACATTTTATTTTTCCTTTAATTTCTGTACTCAAATCTCCCTTCACCTCCCTGTACCTTAATTACTTCTGTAAAATCCCTTTTGCCATAAAGGTAACATTCACAGGTTCTAGGGATTAGGATCAGGGTAGCATTGGGAGCCCTTATTCAGCTATAGAAAGTTAAGATTAAGAGTATAAATTGGTCAGCTACTTTGTAGAGGCCAATTTTGTAGTTTCTTACAACACTGAAAGTGTACATATTCTGTGAGCTGGGTTTTTGCTTCTGGCACATGTGCAAAGGAGACATAGCCAAAGATGTTCATCGTAGCATTGTTTACATTAAAGTAAAAACCCCATAATATTATTATAATAGAGGGGCAGTAAAGTGCAGTGCTGTAGTTAGAATATAGTCTTTGGAGCCAGCCAGATGTAGATTTGAGTCCTGGTGCCATCATTTACTAGCTAAATGATTTCAGGCAGACTAGTAACCTCGTGCGTTTACTTCCTTCCTCCATAAAATGGAGGTAGTAACAATAGCCACATCTCTGGGTTACTGTCAGAATTAAATAAGTAAATCCATGTAAAATGGTTAATTACACAGTGCTTAATACAAGATACACTCTAAAAATGTGTATAACAACACCACCACTAACAATGATAATAGTACAGTTGAAGGATTGACTTAGTTGATTGTGGAACAATTAAATGCTTAGGGGACCAAAGAAAAAATCCTCTTTATACTATGTTGCTCCAGAAGACATGTGCAGGACCTGAGTGGATACTAGAGGCTGACATATTTTAAACAAATGTAAGAAAGAGCCTTCCAACAATTACAGCTCTCCAATGATAAAGCAGGCAGCAGAGCAAAAATAAGAGAACTCCCTGTCTCTGGATGTTTTTAAACAGTATAAAAGACTATCTGGCAGAGATATTGCCAAGGAGATTCCTGTTTGGGTAGGAGTTGGAAGAGATACATTCTCAGGTCTCTTCCAGCTCTAATAATGAAATTATATTTTATTTATTTAAAATATTTAATTGGGTTTTTCTCTGAAACTAGCATACCTGTAACAAGCCAAACCACAAAGCTAACACAACAGGGTGGAGAAGGCCAGTCTCTACACCTAATTCCATTCTTCTGGGGTAACTGGTATTGACAGCTTGGTTTGATGCAGATGTACATCACTCCTCCACTCTCTTTTCCCGTCCTAGTGTTTCCTATTTTTTAGACCATAAGATCATACTATATATGCTGTTCCACAGCTTGACATTTTTTACTTAACATATCATGGATATAACTGATTTTAAAGTTCGTGTAGAAGAATGTGTTCTTGAAACACTAAGACAGTTTTGATAATTGTCTTATCAGATATTAAAATTTATGATAAAGCTACTTAATCAAAATTTTGTGGTATTAGCACAAAAATAGCTAGGTAAATGATAATAGGGAGTCCAGGAATAATTGTAAATTCCTATGGGAATTTGGCCTTTTAAATTAGTAAGAAGGGACTTCCCTGGTGGTGCAGTGGTTAAGAGTCTGCCTGCCAATGCAGGGGACATGGGTTCGAGCTCTGATCTGAGAGGATCCCACATGCCGTGGAACAACTGGGCCCGTGAACCACAACTACTGAGCCTGTGCTCTAGAGCCCGCGAGCCACAACTACTGAGCCTGGTGCCACAGCTACTGAAGGCTGCATGCCTAGAGTCTGTGCTCCGCAACAGGAGAAGCCACCGCAGTGAGAAGCCCGAGCACTGCAATGAAGCATAGCTCCCCCGCTCGCCACAACTGGAGAAAACCCACGTGCAGCAATGAAGACCCAGCACAGCCAATAAATAAAAATAAATAAATAAATAATAAGAAAATGATTCCCACTCCTCCCATCTGCGTGGATGCTTTCTGTGTACCAAATATAAAGACGATTATATAAAAATAAAAGAAAATTTAAGGTATTAAGTGCAAAATATTAAAAATATTAGAAGACAACTTAGGACATCCTTTGTATAACCTTGGGGGGCTGTGTGTGTGTATTGAGGTAGACTTCTAAACAACGTAAGAAATCTAGAAGCCAAGAAGATTGATAAATTTAACCATATAAAACATAAAGACATTTTCTTGGAAAAATAAAATAGACAAAGGTTGAAAGCAAATCATGTAGGGAGAAAATATTTGTAATACATGTAACAGTCAAGGGGTTAATGTCCTAAGGTTCTTATTATATTTTAAAACCCCTACAATTGATAAGGAAAAAATAAGTAACCCAGTTTTAAACTGGACAAAGAATATCAACAGGTAATAGATGAAAGAGGAAATCAGGTGTTCAATACACAAATGAAAAGATGCAAACATCACATGTTGTGAGGGAAATGCAAATCAAAGTAGCAACAAGCTCTCATTTTCATGCATTATACTGGCAAAAATGTAAAAGACTCATAACATCTAGAAGTAAAAAGAATGTGGGGAAATAGCTCTCATAAATTGCTCTTGGGAATGTGAAATATTCTCTTTGGAAAGTGATCTGGTAGATTAAAGTAAAAACTAATCATCTTCTTTGACCTGTCAGTTCTGCCTTTAAGAATCTCTCCTAAAGAAACGAAGTCATCAGACTGTAAGACTGTCTATTCAAGGATTCTCACTATAGCATTGTTCAAAGTGGGAAAAAGCTGGAAAAGTCATCAATGTGTATAATTAGGGCATTGGATGAATAAATCATGGTACGTTTGTACGTATTTTTTTTTTTTTTTTTTTGCGGTACGCGGGCCTCTCACTTTTGTGGCCTCTCCCGTTGCGGAGCACAGGCTCCGGACGCGCAGGCTCAGCGGCCATGGCTCACGGGCACAGCCGCTCCGCGGTATGTGGGATCTTCCCGGACTGGGGCACGAACCCGTGTCCCCTGCATTGGCAGGCGGACTCTCAACCACTGCGCCACCAGGGAAGCCCCACGTTTGTACGTATTTTAAAGAAGAGATATTGACTTGGTGGTTAGATCATAATTTTATTGATTAACAAGAAACATTTTTAAGTTATAAAAGTAGCACATAGTCAATATAGAAAATTCAAAAAATAAGTATTAAAATTATAAACTTCTAATTTATGTTTCTTAGAGTTATGTTTTGGCTGGTTTTCCAGTTCTGTGTGTGTGTGTGTGTGTGTGTGTGTGTGTGTGTGTGTGTGCACGTGCACACACATGTACACGTATATACACAACATATATTTATATAGTTATATTTATTCCTACTTATATTTGAATTTTTAAACTTAACAATAAATGGTATTTTCTTTCCATAAAGATGCATTAAATACTATTTTAAATGCCCTAATATTAGTGCATCCTGAGGCTATAGCATTACTTGTTTTTGCCACTAGAAACTGAGGTGGTTTACTGTTTTCAGTGTTTAAAATAATACAATGGATTACTCATACATTGCGGGTGGGAATGTAAAATAGTACAGGCACTCTGAAAACATTTTGGCAGCTCCCTAAAAAAAATAAATACGCAACTACCATATGACCCAGCAATTGAACTCTTGGGTATTCCTCCCAGAGAAGTAAAGACTTATGTTCACAAAAAGCCTGTACACAAATGTTCATAGCAGCTTTATTCATGAATCTCAAACTGGAAACAACCCATGTATCCTTCAGTGGGTGTATGGTACATCTACACCAGGGACTACTACTCAGCAATAAAAAGGAATGAACTATTGAGACATGCAACTTGGATGAATCTTCAGGGAATTATGTTGAGTGTAAAAAGCCAGTCTCACAGATTTCATACTGTATGATTCCACTGGTACAACATTCTTGAAATGACAACGTTATAGAAATGGAGAACTCATTACTGATTGCCAGGAGTTAAGGAGGAGGTGGGAGAGAATAGGAAGGAGGTAGGTGTGGCTATAAAAGGGCAATGTGGGAGAGCCTTGTGATGGAAATGTGCAACATCTTGACTTTATCAATGTCAATACCCTAGTTTTGATATTGTATCATAGTTTTGTAAAATGTTATTATTAGGGAAAATTGAGGAAAGGTTATACAGGATCTCTTTATATTGTTTCATAGAACTGCATGTGAATCTACAATTATCTGAAGATTAAAAGTTCAGATTTAAAAACATCAACACAATGAGCATTCCTATACATGTAGAGGCTGCATTTTGTTTCTCTAGGCTATATTCCTGGAGGTGAAATTTCTCCTGCAAATTGTACTATCACTTTTTTTTTAAAGTTTTTGTTTTGTTTTGTTTTTTTGATGTGGACCATTTTTTAAAGTCTTTATTGAATTTGTTACAATATTGCTTCTGTTTTATGTTTTGGTTTTTTGGCCGCGAGCCAGGTGGGATCTTAGCTTCCCAACCAGGGATTGAACCCACACCCCCTTTGCACTGGAAGGTGAAGTTTTAACCACTGGACTGCCAGGGAAGTCCCTGTACTAACGCTTTTAAGGATTTCGAAGCACATTGTCAAATTGCTTTTCTGGAAGCTTTGTACAGTTTGTATGAGCCTGTATTTTCAGATAAGGTAGATTGTGGCTACAGTTTTTCTATAAAAATAGCCAACATTATTGAAATCTTGCCATTTGTGGGACACTATATTAAGCAATTTGTCTTTTATTTGACTCCCCAAAAGGCCTATGGGGCAGGCCTGATGTTGTCCTGACTAAGTGGATGAGGAAACAAACTCAGACAGTTGAGGAACCCCTCCAAGGTTCCCTGCTGGCAAGTGGCATGGTAGAGACACATACTAGGTTCATTTAACGCCAAAGCCAGTGTGCTGATCACTGTACTATCTTATGCTCTTATTTATTACACTACCTGTTAGTTTCCAGGCATGCAATCTAGGGATGAAGAGAATACTGTGCAGAGATAGGAAAAATAATTTCTGTCTGAATAGCACTGGGACTTCAGAAGACCTAGCGTTGTATGACACAGATGACACTTCTAGAATCAGTATTCACTGAAGTCAGGCTTTTCTGTGGCCTGTGGCTCTTTGGAGCTCTGCAGAACTAAGTGGTGAGCCTAAGGCCTCATAATGGTTTTTTTCCCCAAGAAGTATTCTGCTTGCTTTTAAAGCATAGAGGTAATGATGGTTGCCTGTTGCTGGTGCATTTCTATTAAAGACAGTCCTAATTTTTTAATTACTATATAACACGTGTAGTTTTGTTCTCAACTCATTTATAGGCCACATGGAATGTTAAAATAGGGAAAGGTACATTATACATGTTGTTGTGTGTACTCCATCTATGTGAGGCCGCTCATCCTAACTCTCATAAATGTACCAAAGCTTTCATCCTCCAGTTGTTCTAAGTAGGAGTTAATCATTTTTATTAAGTGTTTCCCAGAAAGTGTAAAGCTTCTTTTTTGTTGTATGATTTTCAAGTTTCATTTTATGTGCTGGGTTGAGTCCTCCAGGAAAATGACATTTTCATGGCAGTCCTTTGTTTATGTAGGTCTATATTTCACTTGAAACTACTTAATTTGATCTATTTGTCTAATTTATTAAAGTGTAGCTGATAACATTTAAATTAGGGGTTGATAGTTTTTCTAGTACAGAAAAAGTCAGAAACCAATTTGTTTTGCTAGTCTTTTAAGACTTGGAGTTTTATATGATTTTATATAAAAAATCATTGCCTTTAATTCAATTTAAATAAATGCTCTAAATCAGTTAATAAAAACTGGGTAAAATGTTTGAATTATTGTTATAATTGTGGCTCTGTAGGTTCTGATTAAAGTGACTTGGTTAATTTGTATAGCATGCCATTCATTCATTCGTTTTACTCATTTTGTTCCCCATTACACATTAGTTCACATTTCCCTAATTACTCTGAATTACTGTCCTCCTTTTCAAAAAACAAAGTTCCAGCCTTTTCAGTTCCTCTGTATGTGAAAATCCTCACCCTGCCTTGCTTCTTTTTTATTGCTCTTTTGTGGAATTTTTGTCCCTTTTGGGAGAAGATGTTAAAGATAAGTTATGGATGATTTATGAAATAGAATAATAATATATCCCATATTTTTTCCAAATCTTTTTGCTTCTACTGCCTTTTTTTTTTGGATTACCAATGTGTACTGAGCATACATCTTTATCGAGCTGTCCAGAAAGACGACTAAGTCTTTTTACAGGTCTGGAAGCTCTCCATGTCTTCTTCAGGGCCAATGTTAAGAAGGGTTGTAAATTGCCAAGAAAGCAAAAATAAAAATTCAGATGTAATGAACATCTTATGACAGAGGTGATTGAGTTCTTGGAAGTGAAAAGTAATTGGATCTAATTGTGAATCCCAATTGTTTATAGCAGGAACATGTGTAGAATTTATGAGTTTGGATGGTCTACTCCACACTGAATGTCAGTAGTGTTAGCTCCAAGTAACTATATAAGTAAAGTGTGTTACTTCAAATCATGCTCCTTATTGGGCAAACCAGATGACAGTAATGCTGTTCCAATGATGTTTCAGGCTTTTCCACTAAAAGGAGGTCTGGAGCAAGAGTGCCCCATGGTGGTTCTCAGCACTTTTTTTATGACTTCATGCTGTTTGTGTGTGTAATCTGCACCTCTCACTAGTTGTTCTCGCTAGTTGTTCACTTCAGTGGTTCTCAACAACGGCAGGGCCAAGAGTGGGTGGCAGTAGGGTGCACTGGGCACATTTGGTGCAATGTTGGGGCATGTGCTCTTAAAGATGCCTCCAGGAGATTATGATCCACTACTCCCACTGCTACCTGCCCCACTCCTGTTGAGAATAACAGAGCAAGGGCTATAAGGAAATACTACTTTAAACTCTATGCCCGTAAAATGGAATTTTCCAATATACTGCTTTCTTAGAAAATTGTGAACTATCAAGATTGACCATAAAAGGAAAAAATATTATAAAGACAAATATGAAAAAATTTTAATGTCAAAGATTTATATCCAGGGCTTCCCTGGTGGCGCAGTGGTTGAGAGTCCACCTGCTGATGCAGGGGACACGGGTTCGAGCCCCAGTCCGGGAGGACCCCACGTGCCGCGGAGCGGCTGGGCCCGTGAGCCATGGCCGCTGAGCCTGAGCGTCCGGAGCCTGTGCTCCGCAACGGGAGAGGCCACAACAGTGAGAGGCCCGTGTACCACAAAAAAAAAAAAAAAAAAAAAAAAGATTCTATCCAAAAATGTTTTAGAACCATAGGGTTCTATGGGTAAGTTCTTTCAAACTTTCAAGGAACAGATAATTCTAATGATATAAATAAGCTGTTCCTATATAACCATATATGATTCCAATATTTTTTAAACAAAATGCATATGTATGCTATTATTTGGAGGAAAAAGAATGTAAACAAAGACTCCTAAACATTAAAGGCATTTGTATCTGTTTGGTGGAATTTAGGGTTTTATATTTTTCTTCACACTTTATTTTCCAAATTCTCCACGTTGAACATGGAATATTTTTTAAATTTTGTCTTTATAATTTTTTTTTTTTTTTTTGGTACGCGGGCCTCTCACTGTTGTGGCCTCTCCCATTGCGGAGCACAGGCTCCAGATACGCAGGCTCAGCGGCCATGGCTCACGGGCTCAGCCGCTCCGCGGCACGTGGGATCTTCCCAGACCAGGGCACGAACCCGTGTCCCCTGCATCGGCAGGCGGACTCTCAACCACTGCGCCACCAGGGAAGCCCTTGTCTTTATAATTTTATAATTCAA
Organism: Grampus griseus; assembly: GCF_964374135.1. Taxonomy (NCBI): domain Eukaryota; kingdom Metazoa; phylum Chordata; class Mammalia; order Artiodactyla; family Delphinidae; genus Grampus; species Grampus griseus. Next base: position 62,999,353 of record NC_139012.1, read on the forward strand.
AAATCAGTGCATTAACCTTTCTTGAAGAAAGAAAGTAGATATGACTACAATGAGTGACAGGTCACCTGAACAAGGTGTACAAACCCTGTGACAAATACCCACCTTACACTGAAGAGGCCTCCACAGAGCAACTTTTGTCACTGTTGTTAACAGGTCCTCAGCGATTCCCCTAGCCTGGTGGCTGTTTGCCCTGGCTGTATGTTAGACTCATCTGGGAAGCTTTGAAAATTATCTCCCAGGCACTGGTATATATTTTTTACACTCCCCAGGTGATTCTAACACACAGCCAGGTTGAGACCATTGTCAGAGGCTCCCTGTGTATGTGTTAGAGAGTTCTGACATTTTGGTTCATTCTAGCAGCCAAGGAAGTGGAAGCCAGGGGTCCCTCTGGCAGGATAAGCTGAGGAAAGCGAAAGCCCATCCCCACCCTCAGTCTGTTTTTTGGCCGTTTGAGTATAGGACAGAGCCTGCACTTCACCACTGTGTTTGCCAGGTATTCAGTCTGAATATCTGTCCTTCACTGAGATACCATTTGGGATAATAGCTCTCTAGTGAATATTACTCACTATGAGGCTATTGTTTACATGAAGTCTTCAGTTCAACCCTTCTTAGGGAACGAGAGGTTTAGTTTAGTTCCTGGTGATGTGCAGTTCTAAGAATTTCCATTACACCTGGCATGGATGTCAATTCTATTTCTTATCACTCAATAAAAACAATTTATTAGGAAAATAAGGTTTAGAAGTGCCAGACTACATACAATTCAGCCCTTGGAAATCGTAAATGTCCTAAATCTTGTTGGACATCAGGAGAGGCAACTTAAGATATGTCTTTCCTTAAGGCTCCTGGCTGGGAGCTGCGTCCTGAGGTCTGCACTAGGCTGGGGAATGAGACTGTGCAGATGGTTGTAGGCCAAGTGAGAAGGGCCTGGACAAAGCCTGTTGGCTCTGGTCTGAAGTCTGGCTACAGGCTTTGGTCTTGTCCACTCTAGATACACTTGGTTATTATCACAAATAGGAAGCCCAGTTTTTTGGCAGTAGCCAAGGATGAGGAGCCAGGTGGGCTTAAGGAATGTGACACGAAACAGGGCTTTATTATGCAGTTCTTGGTTTTTCCATTGAACTTTAAAGGAGGGGGCATAAGGATAAATGATCAGGGAAAGAATGGAGAACAGAAATTTTTCTGTCTTTCCCAAACATCCTGTAAGTCCTGTTATGTCCCTGCCCATTTTAGGTAATTTATCTTTAAAATATACAGCCCTCTGGAGCAGTAGGAAAATCATTACTGTATCTATCTAGCTGCAGGAACATTTAAGCTTTCATAAAGCCCAATCTCTCTTCCTTCTTGCCCTCATCATCCAGTGCATCACAAAGATTTTGTAGATGCAAGTATTTTCCATCAAGCTTATGAATAACACCACTTGGCAGAAAACCCTGAACAAAGAACCAGACTGCAATGTTTTGTAGTGACTTTACATACAATGTGCCTTAATTACTGGCAAGCCTGTCAGGAGCTTATTCCCACATGTGTCAACACTTTCTTAATACACTGTAATTCATCATGTTATCATGGCAGAAATAAGGTACTCTACATCCTTGAACTCATCTTTCTTCAAGTGCTGGTCTTGAACTGTGTATCCCACTGCACTGTCTTCGTCTGGTGAACAAAGACCAGTATATAGCACTGAAACAGTAAGATCCCTGGAGTCCATCACCAAGCACTTTTGCCTGGGCTCTGCAGCACACTACATCCAAGAAGCACTGCTTTACTGTCAAAAGGACATTATCTTAATAGTGGCAGTAAATCCTGAAAAGCAGTCTAATTTTAGACAGACAGCTTGGCTAAGAAGGAATCCTATCATTTACCCCTTTTGACAATTTTATTCATTGAGTTAATTTTCATGCTAGTTGTGTGGTTAAATTAAGATAGAATTTTTTCTCTTTATTAAAAAAAAGAATGCCTTTTGAATTGGGGGAAGGAGGGAAGGATGGGGAAAAAAGAATTCTCAATAATAAACACTGCATTTCAATTGGAAATAGAGTAATTTGAAAAGCTATATTATACTTTCTGGATCATCTCTTAACCCTTTGGCTTTTTTGAGTGAATTTATAAGTGGGCTTTGAGCCTAATTGTAGATGGTTTGGAGAAGGAGTGATGAATCTGAGTCTTGATTCAGGGAAAAATTGGCATTGAATTCCAAAGCAACGTTGAGTTTAATAGTTATTCAGGTTGCTTATTTAACTTTTGCATTTCATTTTCATAGCTTAGGAGAGAGAAGATAAGTTTATCTACCCAGAGTTTAGATTGCTTGATGTATGCTTCATATGATCTCTTGGGTAAGACAGGCATTTTAGAGAGTTCAGGAGGAAGGCCCAAGGATCTGAGTATGGGAAGCAGAAGCTTTCTTTCTGGTACTGCTGAGGCTTCAAGGAAAGTTCTCTCAGTGTGTCCATCTTGCCATTTCTTTCTTTCGTTTTTTGTTTTTTTTAATAGATCTTTATTAGAGTATAATTGCTTCACAATACTGTGTTAGTTTCTGTTGTACAACAAAGTGAATCAGCCATATGCTTACATATGTCCCCATATCCCCTGCCTCTTGAGCCTCCCTCCCACCCTCCCTATCCCGCCCCTCTAGGTCATCACAAAGCACCAAGCTGATCTCCCTGTGCTATGCTACTGCTTCCCACTAGCTAACTATTTTACAATCTTGAGAAAGAAAAATGGAGTTGGAGGAATCAGGCTCCCCAACTTCAAACTATACCACAAAGCTACAGTAATCAAGACAGTATGGTGCTGGCACCAAAAACAGAAATACAGATCAATGGTACAGGATAGAATACCCAGAGATAAACCCATGCACATATGGGCACCTAATTTACAACAAAGGATGCCAGAACATACAATGGAGAAAAGACAGCCTCTTCAATAAGTGGTGCTGGGAAAACTGGACAGCTACATGTAAAAGAATGAAATTTGAACGCTCCCTAACACCATACACAAAATAAACTCCAAATGGATTAAAAGACTTTAAGACCAGACACTATAAAACTATTAGAGGAAAACATAGGAAAAACACTCTGACATAAAGCACAGCAAGATCTTTTTGACCCACCTCCTAGAGTAATGGAAATAAAAACAAAAATAAACAAATGCGACTTAAGTAAACTTAAAACCTTTTGCACAGCAAAGGAAACCATAAACAAGACAAAAAGACAACCTTCATAATGGGAGAAAATATTTGCAAATGAAACAGCAGACAGAGGATTAATCTCCAAAATATACAAACAGCTTATGCAGCTCAACATAAAAAAACAAATAATCCAGTTAAAAAATGGGCAGAAGACCTAAACGGACATTTTTCCAAAGAAGACATACTGATTGCCAACAAACACATGAAAAGATGCTCAACACCACTAGTCATTAGAGAAATGCAATTCAAAACCACAATGAGGTATCACCTCACGCCAGTCAGAATGGCCATTATCAAAAATTCTAGAAACAATAAATGCTGGAAAGGGTGTGGTGAAAAGGGAACCCTCCTGCACTGTTGGTGGGAATGTACATTGATACAACCACTATGGAAAACAGTATGGAGGTTCCTTAAAAAACTAAAAATAGAACTACCAAATGACCCAGCAATCCCACTACTGGGCATATACCCTGAGAAAACCATAATTCAAAAAGAGACATGTACCATAGTGTTTATTACAGCACTATTTACAATAGCCAGGACATGGAAGCAACCTAAGTGTCCATCAACAGATGAATGGATGAAGAAGATGTGGCACATACATACAATGGAATATTACTCGGCCATAAAAAGGAACGAACTTGAGTTATTAGTAATGGGGTGGATGGACATAGAGTCTGTCATACAGAGTGAGGTAAGTTAGAAAGAGAAAAACAAATACCTTATGCTAATGCACATATATGTAATCTAAAAAAACGGTACTGATGAACTGAATGGCAGGGCAGGAATAAAGATGTAGACATAGAGAATGGACTTGAGGACACGAGGTGGGAGCGGGAAGCTGGGGCAAAGTGAGAGTAGCATCGACATATATACACTACTGAATATAAAATAGCTAGTGGGAAGCAGCAGCACAGCACAGGGAGAGCATCTTGCCATTTCTTAAACCTATTCTTTGATGACCATTTCTTATCTTCAACTGTTGAAATACATGTGTGGGGTCAATGGTGGCATCTTGGTCAACAATGGAGAGACCACCTGTTTTGCATCAATTTTTTATATTAATTCACACGGCATTTTTCAATAATTGGAGCAAATTACATGTGGTAGAGGTACATTAACAGTCCTTAAATTTTAACATTTGTCAAATATGGTGCATAAGAATGCCATAGTATAAAACATATGAATAATAAGCAACTCTTCTGCTCATCATAGCAACGATTCCATCTCTCTCTCTTTAGGCACGTAATCATGACACAGTTATGACGAAGTTAAGGAATAAAAAGAAGAATACATTTTCTCTTCTAGAGACCTGTATTTCAGGTGTGTGGTTTGTGTATGGTGAAGTGCCAGTAGGAGGGATGCTGTTGGTAAATGTAAAGACTGTGGAGGGAAGGGATGTAGGGTAGTTAGTTTAGGTTCTAGGGAGGAGTTGTCGCTGGAGTTAGACCCTTACTGATAAGAGCATTTATCAGAACAGAAGAGAGAGTGAATTCCAGGAAAAGAGAAAAACAACATACAATAACTTTTCTGAGGATGCAATGCAGACAACTCTAAAGGAAGTTTTCTAAGTTTCTAGTGAGATGCAGCATGTTAAAATATACATTGAATGACTTGAGAGGATGATAAAGCTTAATATATAGGTTTTTTCTTCCAAACTTGCTTCTTTTCTTGTGTTCCTTTGTGTATTCATGGAACCAACATCCCATCTGTTTTCCAGGTTCTAAATCTCAACAGGATCTTTGCTCCTTCTCTTTCACTTTTGCCTGCATCTGAATGTGCAGCAAAATCCTGTTGATTTTCCGTAATATCTCTGCAAGGCCTTCCTCTGCTCACTACTCCCTTATCCCTGATCTCAGACTAGCAATAACTTCTCCACTGGGCCCTCATCCTCCAGTCTCCCTGCCTAATTTATTATGCTTCAGTTGTCAGGTTAGGTTTTTTGGAAGCACAGTCTTACACTCTCCTGCTCAAAGCTTTCAGTAGTGCTCACTGCTTAGAGAAAAGTTTCCAAATTCCCTTTCCTACATGCAATAATTTCTCCATTTTGGCTCTGTAGAGCTTTTTATCCTATATAATGCAATTGAGCCAATGCTACTCCATGCTTGTCTCCTTTCTTGATTGTTCTTTCTACTTTGAACTCAATGCCTGTACCATCTCTGCCACAGAAAAGAAAGTTAGTGAGAAGTATGCTGGTGGAGCCCTAAGTATTAATGTAGAAGATAATCATTTGCCTACTACTAGCTGTGTGACATTTGGCCTTTTGTTGAACTCTCTGTGCCCCAGTTTTCATATTTATGTAAAATGTAAATGATAATATTTAATAATAATAATAATAATGCCTATCATGTAGGGTTATAGTGTTTATAATTCCTATACAGCAGTTGGAAGAGTGCCTGGAACGTTTTAAGTCTGAGTTGATGTTAGTTATTATTATTATTAATATGGAAAACAGGGGATAGGAGATAAAAGGAACCATGACTTGGAATAAAGTTCTTAAAAATAAGCTTAGTGGGAAAAATAAAAGTACCCTTAAGCCTTGACAAGCTTCGCGGAAATAATTACAGTGGCCAATTTGTCTATGAGGATTTGGGATACAGGAGAAATATGGTTGTTTTGCTGTTATTATTCTTTTAAGGGAGTCTTTCTGAAAATTATGCTCAGAAGACCACATTTTAAACTTACGGCATAAAGAGGCTTTGGTTGATAAGACCAGCCTTTTAATCATCAGATAGCAGAATGAACTGGAGGATGATCTTTTTTTTTTTTTTTACGTTTTATTGAAGTATAATTGATTTACAATGTTGTGTTAATTTCTTCTGTACAACAGAGTGACTCAGTTATACACACACATATATATATATATATTCTTTTCCATTATGGTTTGTCACAGGATATTGAATATAGTTCCCTGTGCTATATTAGTAGGACCTTGTTGTTTATCCATCCCATATATAATAGTTTGCCTCTGTTAATCCCAAACACCCAAGCCTTCCCTCCCCTCCCCCACCTTGGCAACTGCGAGTCTGTTCTCAATATCTGTGAGTCTGTTTTTGTTTTGTAGATATGTTGATTTGTAGTGTATTTTAGATTCTACATATAAGTGATATTGTATGGTATTTGTCTCTCTCTTTATGACTTGCTTCACTTAGTATGATAATCTCTAAATCCATCCATGTTGCTGCAAATGTCATTATTTCATTCTTTTTGATGGCTGAGTAATATTCCATTGCATATGTATACCACATCTTCTTTATCCATTCACCTGTCGATGAACATTTAGGTTGTTTCCACGTCTTGCCTATTGTAAATAGTGCTGTTATGAACATAGGGATGCATGTATCTTTTCAAATTATAGTTTTGTCTGGGTATATGCCCAGGAGTGGGATTGCTGGATCATATGGAAAATCTATTTTTAGTTTTTTGAGGAAGCTCCACACTGTTTTCCATAGTGACTGCACTAATTTACATTCCCACCAACAGTGTAAGAGGGTTCCCTTTTCTCCACACCCTCTCCAGCATTTATTGTTTGTAGATTTTTTGATGATGGCCATTCTGACTGGTATGAGGTGATACTTCATTGTAGTTTTGATTTGCATTTCTCTAATAATTAGAGATGTTGAACATCTTTTCATGTACCTATTGGTCATCTGTATGTCTTCTTTGGAGAAATGTCTATTTAGGTCTTCTGCCCATTTTTCAATTGGGTTGTTTGGTTTTTTGTTGTTGAGTTGTATGAACTGTTTGTATATTTTGGAAATTAAGGCCTTGTCAAGTTGCATTGTTTGCAAATACTTTCTCCCATTCTGTAGGTTGTCTTTTCGTTTTGTTTATGGTTTCCTTTGCTTTGTAAAAGTTTGTAAGTTTGACTAAGTCCCATTTGTTTATTTTTGTTTTTATTTCTATTGCCTTGGGAGACTGACCTAAGAAAACATCGGTACAATTTATGCCAGAGAATGTTTTGCCTATGATCTCTTCTAGGAGTTTTATGGTGTTATATCTTATGTTTAAGTCTTTAAGCCATTTTGAGTTTATTTTTGTGCATGGTGTGTTCTAACTTCATTGATTTACATGCAGCCGTCTAACTTTCTCAGCACCATTTGCTGAAGAGACTGTCTTTTTCCCATTTTACATTCTTGTCTCCTTTGTTGAAGATTAATTAACCATAGGTGTGTGGGTTTTTTCCTGGTCTCTCTGTTCTGTTCCATTGATCCTTATGTCTGTTTTTGTGCCAATACCACAATGTTTTGATTACTGTAGTTTCGTAGTATTGTCTGAAGTCTGGGAGGGTTATGCCTCCTGCTTTGTTCTTTTACCTCAGGATTGCTTTGGCAGTTCTGTGTCTTTTATGATTCCATGTAAATTTTAGGATTATTTGTTCTAGTTCTGTGAAAAATGTCATGGGTAATTTGATAAGGATCACATTAAATCTGTAGATTGCTTTGGGTAGTTCTGCCATTTTAACAATATTCTTCCAATCCAAGAGCATGGGATAGCTTTCCATTTCTTTGAATCATCTTTAATTTCCTTTATTATTGTTTTGTAGTTCTCAGTATATAAGTCTTTCACCTCCTCAGTGAGGTTTATTCCTAAGTATTTTATTGTTTTTGGTACAATTTTAGTTTTTTTATTTTTGAGTTTTTGCGGTATTATATTTAGTTATTTTGGCTGGTTTAATCGCGTTGTTGTTTTTATCTTTTGGCCATGCCACGCAGCACATGGGATCTTAGTTCCCTGACCAGGGATTGAACCCGCGCCCCCTGCATTGTATGCATGGAGTCTTAACCACTGGACCGCCAGGGAAGTCCCTAATGTGATTTTAAAAAGGACTGTTTGTTTACACTCCCTTTCTGGTATTTCATTGTTAGTGTAAAGAAATGCAACCAATTTCTGTATGTTAATCTTGTATCCTGCTACCTTGCTGAATTTGTTTATCAGTTCTAGTAGTTTTTGTACAGAGTCTTTAGGGTTTTTTCTACATAGTGTCATGTCATCTGCATATAATGACAACTTTACCACTTCCCTACCAATTTGAGTACGTTTTATTTCTTTTTCTTGTCTGATTGCTGTGGTTAGGACTTCCAATGCTATGTTGAAGGTAAGAGTGGGCATCCTTGTCTTGTTCCAGATTTTAGCAGGAAGGCTTTCAGCTTTTCACCATTGAGTATTATATTGGCTGTGGGTTTGTCATAAATAGCTTTTATTATGTTGAGATATGTTCCTTCTATACCCAATTTGGTAAGAGTTTTTGTCATGAACGGGTGTTGAATTTTATCAGATGCTTTTTCTGCATCTTTTGAGATGATCATGTGGTTTTTGTCTTTTCTTTTGTTGATGTGGTGTATCACATTGATTGATTTGCATATGTTGAACCATCCTTGTGACCTGGGATGAATCCAACTTGGTGGTTGTGTATGACCTGGAGGATGGTCTTTATACTCCCAGCAACAGAAGATGGTAAAGGCATTCATTTATAATGAAAAACTACACCTGTGGTTTCCAGATGAACCTGTTAATGCAGTATGGGGGCATGGTTGGTTACAACGTACTCCCTGGAGCTGGGCAGTAGGGCTGCAAGTCCAGAGTCTGCCTCTTACTAACAATGCTGCCTTAATACTCCTGTGCCTAAACTTTACTGTCTGTAAAACGGGATTAGTAATTGCACCCAGCCAACCAGTATGGTCATTGTGAAGATTCAAGACATTAATATATTTAAAGTACTTTGAAAATGCTAGCTCCATAGTAAATGCTCATTAATTATTAGCTGTGGTTATTATCTACCTGAGGACTATGAAGTAATACAAATCATAGTAAAGATGCTCAGGAGAGTAGGACTAAAAATCTTGATGAAAAATGGAGAAAAATGTCAACAACACTCAGCAAATACTGACAGTGAAATATGTGAAATTGTGGAACAGAGTCACCAAGGATGAGGGGGAACGTCTGTAGTTTAACTCATGTAAGCTCAGGCAAAATACAGGGGAAGTATGCCACGGGAAGTGTTCTTATGCTTGCAAGATTATGGACAAGATGACCTAATAAAGTACTTTCACCATGAATTTCTCTGGTAACTTGATTAGAAGGGTGGAGAGACTGTTCTTTTCAGTGAGGGAACTACTTTAAGTGTTTGTGCCAGGTGAGTCTGTGCTGATTTAGTCAGAAATGCTGATTTCTGAGCTTGGTGTTGACATGCATCATCACATTAAAAGGTAGGGACTCTTCAGGTTCCAAAGTCCAGTGCAGAATGGAGTTATCCACCTGACTAATTTGGGCTAAAATTCCACTGCAAAATGAGGGGAAGGAAGATTTGAATTTAAATTATCTGGAAAATTACTTTAATTCTCACTACCATTTTGCATGTTACAAACATTCCTGACTTCTAGATATTTTGGAAAACAAAGTTTGTGGATTAAGGGGTTTTTGATGTGCCTTCATAAAGAATGTTTGATGTATTTTGATATTTCTTGGCATCACTTTCAATGTGTCAGACTAAACACAGATGCCATGTACATCTTCAGATAAGTAGTCTCTACTTTCAATTTTGTTTTTGCTTAGGAGGAGGACACTTAGGTTCATTTGTAGAAGTAATGGAGAGAAAGTTTAGCATTCCCCACAAAGTCATAATAGTATATGGGGGTTGGGGGCATAGTGTGTCTTTAAAAAGCCTTTTTAAAATAATAACTGTAATAATATATTCTCAATATTATTTACATTTGAAAATAAATGAAAACTTTCATTTTCTTAGTATATGTTACTTAAAGATTGTAAACGTTTTGGCAGATATAGAGAAGATGCAATGATTCTTAGTGGTTTTCAAGAAGGGGTATCATAATATAATAAAGGGAGCCCTGTATGTGTGAACCTGGTTCACTAAAATATGGTTCACTTATTTTTTAGTGAACCAGTTCAGCATCTCAACAGAAGGAAGACCAAAATTTTTGACTGGGATAATCTCAGTTTACATACATATTAGGAAAAGTGAGATGGTGCAGTAGAAAAGTTCTGGGTCAGAAGTTCAAGATCAGGGTTCCTGTTGAGCTGGGGTTCCAATTCTGAAACCTTGAGCAAGTCACTTAATCTCATCAAGCCTGTCTACTCATCCGTAAAATAGGAGTAATAATAATATTCTTTTATGATCCGTAGAGATAAAATATACACATAATAAATGTCAAAATACTTTTCCAATTGTAAAGTGCTAACAAATGAAGACACTGTTATTATTGTGATACCATCACTGCCATACCTGAACTTAACTTAAAAAAGATAACAAAGACCCACTTACTGTAAGTCCATGCACACACACACACAAGTATTGTTAAATATGCCATGATTTATATATTTCTGGTTAAAGTATTCCTTTTTTTAAAAAACAAATGTTCTTTCTACTCTCAATTTAGAAGAAAGGAGGACAAGAGGTACTTTAAAAATAGATGAAGGAAGCACAGTAACCATCTCCTTTATCCTAAATTTATCCAGCCCCTATGCTTGATAGTGAGTGATCTGTACATGAATACACTTTTGAGACCATAAAGAATTATTTTAACTTTAGCCTCTTCTCTAGGGGAATGGGAATACTTAATATTCAGGTCTAAAACAATTATTTCTCTGAAAATAACATTCTTCTGATTATTCAGACTTCATCCTCTTGCTTCTGGTGTCTTTTTGGCATGAAACAGACAGCTGGAAACTGCAGACCTTCTGAGATTTTGACTTCTCCCTTAAGAACTCATGATTGGACTCTTGACCTTTGATCTTCTCCATCCTGCTCTCCTGGAGAGCCCTCATCTGACAGTCCTGGTGAATGAAGGCAGAGATAACTATAGAACATCAAGTTATTGCACAGGCTTGTGTCTCTATGGTTAAATACTGGGTTTCTGTCTCCAAATTAGTAGTTTACTATGTTTTCTTAAGTGCTGGAAATTTATGGAGCTATCATAGTTGAATTCTTGTTCCTAAAACAAAAACAAAAGAAAATACCACTTGCTGATTTCTTTCTATTTTTGTCTTTGGATGGCTTATATTGCCTTGCAGTAGCAATCAAGAGTGTTATAGAGTTGTTTTCCTCAGAACCAAATTGTTTTGTGGGGGGTATTTCATTTATATTTTTTATGAATGATGCTGTCCTCAGACCCAGGTAATTACTGATAGAGAGAGTAGTGTTTACATTATGTTAAACTGCTAGCTATTTCTTTGACTTTCTAATATTTTGTCTGACAGTAGAGGTAATTGGTGAAATGTGAAATCTACTGTATACTGACAAGTACCTAGAAGACTTAGAAAATATTTCAAATTGTTTAAAACTAGGGACAAAATCTGTGGAGGGGATGGGATTCCTAAAGCTAATTCACAGTATCATAAAAACTCAAGTTAAAAGGCACTTTGGCCCCAAATAACTTACGTAGATATTCCCCCTGCCTTAAGGAAGGGGAGCATAACTCCCATTCCTTATGTATGATATGCACAGAGTGACTCCCTTCCAAAAAGTATAGTATGGAAATTGGGCGGGGCGGGGAAGGATTGGAAGGAGAGGAAGAGAAACTTTAGAGAAGCTTGCCGCATACTACCTCAGCTGGGTGATCAAGGCCAACACTGAGAGTCACAAATCATATTGATAATAATGTGCCTTTGATATGATGTGATGAAGAAGGCACCTTATCTTGAGAAAAACAACACACAAATTCCAATACTGGGGCATCCTACAAAATACCTGACCAGGACTCCTCAAAACTGTCAAGGTCATCAAAAGCGAGGAATTCTGAGAAATTGCCACAGCAAAGAGGAGCCTAAAGAGACAAGACAACTAAGTGTAGTATCGTATCCTGGATGGGATCCTGGGACAGAAAAAGGGCACTATGTTAAAACTAAGGAAATCTAAATAGACTATGAACTTCAGTTATCAATAACGTATCCATATTGGTTCATTACTTGTACAAATGTATCACACTAATGTAAGATGTTGATAATGGGGGAACCAGATGTGAGGTATATGGGAAGTCTCTGTACTATCTTTCAATTATTCTGTAAATCTGAAATTACTCTAAAAAATGAAGTCTACTTTTTTTTTTTTTTTTTTTTTTTTGTGGCGATACGCAGGCCTCTCACTGTTGTGGCCTCTCCCGTTGCGGAGCACAGGCTCTGGACGCGCAGGCTCAGCGGCCGTGGCTTACGGGCCCAGCCGCTCCGCGGCATGTGGGATCTTCCCAGACCGGGGCACGAACCTGTGTCCCCTGCATCGGCAGGCGGACTCTCAACCACTGCGCCACCAGGGAAGCCCTGAAGTCTACTTTTTAAAAGGCGCTTTGTCAGCTGTTCAGCTGATGTCCTTCTAGTGATCACAATTATGTCAAGACTCAATTTTCAATTCAATTTTCCTGAATTCTTTGAATAACAGGCAACTCATCATTTTGAAAGTGGTACTTTGATTAATGCACAACTCTTTGTATTTTGTCTGTTTGTTTGTTTTTCAGTAGGTAGGAATAGCTACCAAAGAAATTTGAGGTGGCTAAGATTGGCTGCTCCCCGAAGAACTTCCCACGTGGCTGTAATAAAAATGTCTCAGAAGAGATTCTTCCCCTGTACATTTATTGCACTATCATTCATTAGCAAGCAAGCACAAAGCACTTCCAAGGATCTGTTATGTGAGTTTGATGAAGTCTAAGCTCTCTTTGCTTTTCAGCACTTACCACATATTGTTTAAAATATTTACTCCAAGGAGGCATGATATTCCAGAGTCAGGATTTTGTGCCCTCCCTCCAGTAGGTACCATGAAATCAGAAATCCTCTTAAACCAATGACTGGAATCAGGCATCATTCCTAATCATTCAGGTTGTAGGATTCATTGGATTTTCAACTTCTCTTCATGCAAGAGTATTTCTAAACTGTTTTGGCCAATTCACATATCTTGGCATTTCTTATTTCACCAATGAGAGCCCATTTCTAATATTCATTATGCTCAATAGCCAGTCACTCATTTAACCAACAAAACCCATTTTTAACATTCAGGATGCTAATTAGTAAAGTAGTTTGTTCATTGAGATGCTGGGAGCTGAAGGACTTCTAATACATACTCTGGAGCATTGCCTTTTCTGATGTAACGTAGGTGACTCCCCATAAACGATGCATTCTGGGCATCATAGTAGCTAACCATCCTTAGAATTAAAGCTTTAGTTGGTCAGACATTATATTACATTGATTATATGGAATGTTTTGAAGTAAATTACAGACATCTGTACAAGTAAATTCTGTTATTTTTAAACAACTCAACCCAGAAATCTGCTTCTATCCATTCTTTCATTTGAGGCAGTGAAGCATGCTTAAGTTTGCCTCTGAGATGAATACGATGCTTGGGTACGGTATTCCTGAGAGTGAACTCCAAGTGTTAGTACTTCTTGGGACAGCATGGTGGGAAGGAGGAGAAGGGAATAAGGTGGGGTGAACACAGTGACAGAGAAGTGCTTTGGATTCACTGTCAGAGAACTACAGTGGGCTAGGCAATCTTATTTTCCCTTAATCTAGAATGTTCTATTTTTTGGACAATAGAACTAGCTTTGAACACAATGTTTCTTAATATTCCACAGAAATGTAATACATAGTTCACTCCCTTATCAACAGTATAGTAGAACCTCAAATGGGGAAGGACTGGAACATGTATTCCCTTGATAAAAACAATACAAATAAGAAACATGATCATAATAATAGTGGCTGACATTTATGTAGTATTTACCATGTGCCAGGTATAACTTCTATTAATGGTTCTAAGTACATTATATATGCTAACTCATTTAATCCTATTCTAGGAAATCTAGGAAATCTATATATGGGAAACTATTACCAGTCACTGGGTAGACTGTCTCACATTGTATACTGGAAAAAGTTACAGTTCTATGACAAAATGGCAAGATGGCAGAGTTAAAGAAAATCTAAAGCAATTAAAAAGAATGGCCACGGGCTTCCCGGGTGGCGCAGTGGTTGAGAGTCTGCCTGCCGATGCAGGGGACACGGGTTTGTGCCATGGTCCGGGAAGATCTCACATGCCGCGGAGCGGCTGGGCCCATGAGCCATGGCCGCTGGGCCTACGCGTCTGGGGCCTGTGCTCCGCAACGGGAGAGGCCACAACAATGAGAGGCCTGCGTATCGCAAAAAAAATAAATAAATAAATAAAAAAGAATGGCCACGTAGAGAACAAGCAATTTAATACCATCAGCATTCATTGAACCCCCACAGATTGCTTGTCTCTGTACCTAGATAATTGAAAAATTACTAGAAGATTAACTCACAGTCCTTACAGGTACTGGTGCAAAGCATATTTTACTTAAATTTTTATTATCTTCTAAGCTTTTATTATCCCTTACATGTCCCATAGATGTAGAGATGAGATATGATTTGTAGAAGAAAGAAAAGTGACTTATTTTCAATCTCTGTTCTATAAGAAATTAGGAAAACAAGAATTCTGGGAAGATGGCAGCAGTGGCTTTTTATCGCTGAGTAATGTTCCATAGTATATATGTGCCACATCTTCTTTACCCATTCGTCTGTTGATGGACACTTAGGTTGCTTCCATGTTCTGGCTATGGTAAATAATGCTGCAGTGAACATTGTGGTACATGACTCTTTGAATTATGGTTTTCTCAGGGCATATGCCCAGTATTGGGATTGCTGGGTTGTATGGTAGTTCTATTTTTAGTTTTTTAAGAAACCTCCATGCTGTTCTCCATAGTGGCTGTATCAGTTTACATTCCCACCAAGAGTGCAAGAGGGTTCCCTTTTCTCCACACCCTCTCCAGCATTGGTTGTTTGTAGATGTTCTGATGATGCCCATTCTAACCGGTGTGAGGTGATACCTCATTGTAGTTTTGATGTGCATTTCTCTAATGATTAGTGATGTTGAGCATCCTTTCATGTGTTTGTTGGCAATCTGTATATCTTCTTTGGAGAAATGTCTATTTAGGTCTTCTGCCCATTTTTGGATTGGGTTGTTTGTTGTTTTGATATTGAGCTGCATGAGCTGCTTGTATATTTTGGAGATTAATCCTTTGTCAGTTGCTTCGTTTGCAAATATTTTCTCCCATTCTGAGGTCTGTCTTTTGGTCTTGTTTATGGTTTCCTTTGCTGTGCAAAAGCTTTTAAGTTTCATTAGGAACCATTTGTTTATTTTTGTTTTTATTTCCATTTCTCTAGGAGATGGGTCGAAAAGGATCTTGCTGTGATTTATGTTGTAGTGTTCTGCCTATGTTTTCCTCTAAGAGTTTTATAGTGTCTGGCCTTACATTTAGGTCTGTAATCCATTTTGAGTTTATTTTTGTGTATGGTGTTAGGGAGTGTTCTGATTTCATTCTTTTACATGTAGCTGTCCAGTTTTCCCAGCACCACTTATTGAAGAGGCAGAGCACAGGGAGATCAGCTTGGTGCTTTGTGTCCACCTAGAGGGGTGGGATAGGGAGGGCGGGAGGGAGACGCAAGAGGGAGGGGATATCGGGATATATGTATATGTATAGCTGATTCATTTTGTTTTACAGCAGAAACTAACACACCATTGTAAAGCAATTATACTCTAATAGAGATGTTAAAAAAGAAAAAGGTAACCAAGAAGGACCTACTGTATAGCACAGGGAACTCTGCTCAGTATTCTGTAATAACCTAAATGGGAAAAGAATTTGAAAAAGAATAGATACAGGTATATGTATAACGGAATCACTTTGCTGTACACCTGAAATTAACACAACATTGTTACTCAATGATACTCTAATATAAAATAAAAATTAAAAAATCAGACTTTGGGAGATAATTAGGAAATTATTAATATAAGTAAAATAAGTTCACTTATTGCCTTAAAGGTAAAATTGAGATTAAAATGACATTATTTCAAGTTAGATACTAGAGAGGTGGAAGCAATGGGAGATGTATTTACTGGCTGATTTCAGTCATGCATATAATAGGGAACCAAGATACTGTAGCAAACAAAACAAAACAAAATAACACAAACAAACACACAGTTGAGGGAAACTAAAGAGGAAAAATTTTCAAATTTATTTTTTAAATGAGATAATATTGATCACCAAACCTGGTCAAAAGCTGCACCAAAAAGAGAATATTACAGAATAATTTCAATATGAATAGTGATAAAATTTTTTAAATAAAATATTAGCAGCATATTAAAAATAATACATCATTACCATGTGGGATTAACTCCAGAAACACAAAGTTCATTCAGTATTGGAAATCCAAAGAAGAAAGGAAAAGATTATAATTATCTTTGTAGGTGCAGAAAAAGCATTTGACAAAATGCATTGTCCTTTCATATTATGAAACAGACAATAAAAAAGGACTCATGGATATTTTTAAAACACTATAATATACCTCAGTGTTAAAGCCTTTTACTTAGTTGAGAAATACTGGTGTGTTTCCTTCTAAAGGCAGATTCAGGAACGAGACAAGGATGCCCACTATCTCCACCACAATTTAGCATTGTGTCGGAGGTATCAGCCAAAGCAATTAGAGGAAAGAAAGCAATTAGCTGTAAGGAATTGGAAAGGAAAAAGTAAATTATCTTTACTTATAGATTATATTGGATTGAATGTCTAGAAAAGGTATCAATTGAAAAGCTACTATAAATAATAAAAGAATTTCGTAGAGTGTCAGATTATGAGATCAGCATACAAAATAAGTAGGTTTTATACATAAAAAACAAAAACTGTTCAATTTATATAATGGAAAAGAAGACTCCACTTAGTCAATAAAATAAAATAAAATAAAAAATGAAATGAAATGAAGTGAAATAAAATTCCTAGGTGTATATTTAAAAAGATATTCAAAAACTATGTGAAGAAAACTATAAATGTTTCCCCCAAAATACAAAAATAAATGTGAGCAAATAGAAAGGAATACTATGCTCTTGGACAGAATGATTCAACAATATAAAGTTGTCAATCCTCCTTATATTAATTTACACATTTAATGCTGTTTTTTAATTTTTTATAATCAGTTATACAAGTTGATTAAAAAGTTCATTTGGAATAACAAATAAAGAAGAATAGTCAGGAAAAGGACAAAAATAGAGAATGGAGCAAGTGCAAGCTGATAATAAAACACATTATAAAGCCTTTATAATGAAAAGACAGTGGTTTATGTACATGAATAAACAGATCAATGCATCAGAATAGAAAATCCAGAAATAGATCAATTACCTATGCAAATCAGTAGGGAAAGAGATGGACTTTTAAAAAGTGTTGTTGGGAAAGCTGGATGGACTTATGCAAAAAAATAAAATTGCACTCATTCTTCACCCTGCACATCAAGATAAACTTCACATGTATCTGAGATTTAAAGGTAAAAAATGATACCCTACAAGTACCAGAAGAACATACAGTGGAGAAAACTTTTCTAGAACTCAAAAATCTGAAACAATAATAGAAAAGATGGATACACTTGATAATATAAATACAAAGAAATTTTTCATGGCAGAAAAAAATCTACCATAAGAAAAGCAAAAAGACAAATGACAAACATGGAAAAATATTTGAAATTTATATTATGAACAAAGGGTTGTATGCCTTACATAAAATGAATACCTAAAAACAGAAGGGTAAAAGATAACTCTACTGAAAAATCAGTTAGAGATAGAGACAATTCACAGAAAAAGAAATGCAAATACCCTTGGCCATATGAAGAGATACTTAGTCTCACGTATAGTAGGAGAATCACAAATTAAAATTACATTGAGATAGCACTTAACTGGCAGATTGATTGTCATTAAGAGCCAGAATTTTTGACTGGGAAAAGGAAATACAAATGTCAGATGAAGGAGGTTAAGTAAAAATGCAGTAGTCTTAAATTGAAATTTATTTTATCTCAAAAAATACCAAACACGCTCAAAAAAATACCACCATCTTTTCAATGCGAAGAAGTAAAGACAATTACCAATCCAGTGATAATGAGGATTCAGATTGTGTTATTTAAATCTCAATTCCCAATAAAAAGAATCAGGACTATAGAGAAATGACTGATTCTAGGTCTGAGTCAGGAGATGTACCAGCTTAGCCTGGAACATCTTGTCATACAAGAAAGCAAGGAAGCTTTAAGATTACTGGGATCTGTGCAAAGGGAACCGTTTGGAAGTTGCTCCTACTGGCTAAATTTTGAGCATTAATAAGGACAGAAATGTCAATGAATTGTGATACATAAATATATTTAAACCCATGAGTTCTAATGGTTCTAAAAACATCACTTTGTATTTTATAATAACTATAAATAGAGTATATATAACCTTTAAAAGTTATGAATCACTATATTTTATACCCATAACTTATATAATATCGTACATCAACTATACATCAATAAAAAAGAAACCAAAAAACCCCTATCACTTTGGTCACTTTTGGAAGACTTAGGGAACCAATTCAATATTTTGAGGAATAGAAAAGAAATACCAGCATTTATCCTGCCTTTCCTATATTAAAAATACTTCAGGGTAAACCAGCAACTGATGAAGAGAAATTTCTCTTGGCGATGAATTCTAGGTAATACATAAGACAAATAAGAGAATTGAAACATCATCCTTTTGCAGCCCATAATGAATGAGTGAACCTAGGCAATAATCATCAATAGCTGCTCACATCGCCAAAAGAGAGACAATTAGACATTATATGTCCTTCCTGATCAAATTTCACATTACCACTATGAAGTATTCTGGCCAAAAAATTGAACCTGAATCCATTTGTCTCTAGGTCTAGTTACAGTCTTACAGGATCAGAAGGAACGGCAGAACATATTCAATGAGGCCATGGGGATGCAGTCAGCAAAATCTGGATTGAAGAAAACTCTGTAGGATAAGCAATCCGATATTCTCAACAACAGAAAAAAAAATGGCAATGGAAAAAAGGAGAAAAGAGACCTACATTAAAGAAACATGTCAACCAATAATAATATATGGACCTTATCTGAATCTCAATTAAAAAAAAAAACAAACTCCTCTAAACATTAACAAGATATTTGATACTGCTAAGAAATCACTGTTAAACATTTTTAAGGTATGATAATGGTATTGCAGTTTTATTTTTAAAAAGAAATTTTATCTTTCATCTAAAAAATCCTTAGAAATATTTATGGGTGAAATGATATTTTCTTGGATGTGCATCACATAATCAGGGGATAGGGGAGTGGCTTGGGGTACAGGTGAAACAAAACTGTCAGTGAATTGATAGTTGTTGAAACTAAGTCTTAGGTACTTGGGGATTTTTTATACTATTCTACATTTGAATATGTTTGAAATTTTCTGTGGTAAATGGTTTTAGAAGAATTAGGGAATGTCTCTTTTTTTAAAACACAAGTTAGAGGACTTCCCTGGTGGCGCAGTGGTTGAGAGTCCGCCTGCCGATGCAGGGGACGCGGGTTTGTACCCCGGTCCGGGAAGCCACATGCCGCGGAGCGGCTGGGCCCGTGAGCCATGGCTGCTGAGCCTGCACGCCCAGAGCCTGTGCTCCACAATGGGAGAGGCCACAACAGTGAGAGGCCCGCGTACCGCAAAAAAACCCAAACAAACACAAGTTAGAGTTTAGGTGTAGAAAGTGTTAACCAAGCATATAAGAACTTCTTGAAAACACTTTTTGGAATCACTGCAGTCCTAAACACTATGCCAAATACTTTCCCTCTTATTTGACAAATCATTTATATTTTTAAAGTAATTTAATTTAGATGTTTCTACTTAGCTCATTCAAATATTGCATGAGAACTATTGGATGTTCAATTTCCACTCATCCAGTAAAACAAAAACCCCAAACCAAAAAACAAACAACAAATGCTTATCTTTTAAGTTGTGAATAGACCATAAAAATAGACAAAAATAGACAAAAGAGACCCCCCCCCCAAAAAAAAAGCAGAAGCTGCCAGAACTTCTTAATATCTGGGCTCAGAAGTCCCAGAACATTCTTCTACTTTCTGTTGGTCAAAGCAGTCACAGGCCAGCCAGCATTCAAGGCAAGG
Organism: Grampus griseus; assembly: GCF_964374135.1. Lineage (NCBI taxonomy): Eukaryota > Metazoa > Chordata > Mammalia > Artiodactyla > Delphinidae > Grampus > Grampus griseus. The sequence continues at coordinate 63,019,517 of NC_139012.1, forward strand.
AGGAAATATACTCCATCTCTTGATGAGAGGAGCAGCATGTACGTGCAAGGGAGAGTGGGTCTGTTTGGGGTCATCTTTGGAGACTAGCTACTACAATTAGCTTATGTGCAAAGTCAGAGCATGCCTGCTTATCACAGCCTGCCTCCTATCAGCTGGGATGATATATATATTTCATACCTCTCTACATATATAATACAATATATAAAAATAATCTGTACAATATAGTATATTGTATATGTATATATACAAAAAGTAAAGTATGCTTTGGTGCCAGCTCAGCCAGGTAGGCCCACGTGAATGACACATACCTCTATTTCTGCTTGAAAGGAAAAATTACATGGTATAGGAAGAGAGCGTAAGGACCTGAATGGGAGTCTAAGAAAGCATACAAGTTATATTTTAAGAGCTCTTCAATCCACTACATATCTCACGGATATATGGGTACAGTTTCTAAGTCAGCTACTATCTTGTGACTGATGCGATACATGGCTTTTCTTGGGGGAAAATACTTTATCTTTGCTTTAGGCATTTCTTCTCTGATTTGCCTTTTTGGTTGTGGGGACTATGTTTTTAAACCCACTAAATGCAGGGAAACAATGTCTTTCTTAGCTACTTGTAAAAGGTCATATGGAAAATGAGCTTGGGCAGAGTGGGTCCAACTAGACATGCAAGCACATGCATAAATGAACACATTTAGAACATTGTTTGTCAGTGTTAACCCTTTGCTTACACGGAAAAAAGGAGACTCTTTCCCTATCTTCAGATGGTTTTAAGCTAAATTTGCGTGAAGTAGAAAACAGAAGTGAATCACTAAAATTTTTACTGATCTTTTTAATGCTAGAGCTCTGGGAAGACCAAGTATGGAAGTGGGCGGATGCTCAGGACCTTTCCTCTCTGGTCTAAATTAGGACAATAAGCAGACCAGAGCTTCAGGAAAACTTTTAAAGGCCTCTAGCACTATAAAGATTATGCTCCTCCAACACACATAAAAAGAAAACTAACAATACACTGTAATTAAGTAGAAGATAGTAGAAGATATAAATAAAATATTCTGACTTTTATGCTGATTTTTCCCGTGTGATTAACAATTTTTGTAAAACAAAATCATGTTCTTTCAAAGTTTTTTTTTTTCTTCTCATGATGTAGTGTTCTTGCTTTATTGGGGCCTCCATACCTGCATTGCTTTGGGGCAATATAGCACTGGCCCAGATCCATCTTCTCAGGAAGCCCAAATAATTACCTGTCAAGAAACCTGGTAGGATGGTCTGCTCACCAGTGTAGTTTATTGACTGATAGTTTTGCACTGATCTAAGAGTACTGTTTACTTTTGGTTGGAATATGGCTCCTTTGGGGAGAAACTGATGAGGTTAGGTCATCCTCAGATTTCTGGAAAATATTTTATTATAATAGACCTAGCCATACTAAGAAGGATTATGATACCTCATGGATCACCTGCGAGGAAAAACTCTGGTCTTCAATGCCATTATTTCAGCAGCAAACATAAAAATATTTTAATCCATTTCCCAGAATGTAGGTTTCTAAATTTTTAAAATTCTGCTTTATGATTGCCGCATATAAAGAAGAAGGGACTTGAATGTATGCAGTGCTGAAAGAAACTCTTTTGTAGAGGAGTATAACTAATGGGTTTAGATAAATGCTTTTGGTAGAGATATTGAACACATATGCAAAAAGAGGGTTTGCTTCTTAAGGGATATAGGAGAATCCTGTGTGAGATGCACACATGGAAATAAACAATTGTAATAAAAGTTTTATAAAATCCAGCATGTCTTTCTATCAAGATGGAGCAAAAGAGTAAATACCCATGGCACATCAGTAATGTCTGAAAGGTTGAGAGCTTGTATGATCTGAATTAAATTTTATGAAAATAGTGTAGGAATTGATGATTTCATTTTGAGTGCACAAGTCATTTTTCTGCTTATATTTTTTTCTTCTCTCTTCTTTCCTTCCCTCCCTCCCTGTCCCAGCACCCCTCCTCCTCTTTACTTCTAAAAGAAGAGAGCACTGTTCCCAGAACTCTCTCAGGCTTTCTTAATTGAAAGCAATGGTTCTGAGTCACTCCTTTACATTAAGTGAAACACTTTACATGAATCTCCAGGGATGAAGTGATTAGCACAGCAAGAAGCCGGTGGACTCTGGTTGTCCCTGCAAGTGGTGGAAAGAATTAAATACAATTTTGCAAAGATAACACTGAAAGAATGGTATTTTCTTTCAAAACATGTTCCTCTCTGAAACATCAGTGCAGACATACATCGAGATAGAAACCAGATCGTATTTCTAACAGTTGAAGACTCAGATTTCGTCAAACCAGACTGTTTGTTCTCATGCCCAAACTGTATCCTACACTGTCCCCTTGTCTGGACTCTAATGGAATATAACATTAACTTCGGACAGTGGAGGCTGAGTTGGTGCCAACCTTGCTAATGAACATGTGGTTTCAATAATAATGTGGCTACTTGTGTGTTAGGTGGCGAGGTGCCAGGTACTTGATGTCGAGGGGGCAACCGATGTAAAAAGTACCATCTCCTGATATGATTGTATTTCCAAAAATGCTCTGGGCCCAGAGTGAGACTCAGCGAATCAAGGGGTGTCACTCAGTATCAGGGAGCTTAAGGCATTGACAGATGAGGAGGAGGCCTGCAGATCTCTCTGCGAACCTGAAGCATCTCACAGTCTTGGTGATAATGAAATGGATAACACTGTAGTGTGGAAAAACTTATCCTGCCCCAGGAGGGGAGTGGGAGGGGAAAGGATTAGAATCACTCCCTGCTTCAAGTTCTTGGTGTTCTGGACTCTGGGACTTGAGGGTCTGAAAGCTAGAAGACAGTGAAATGAATTACAGTTTAATGATATTCCCACTACACTGACAAAATGGATTCAATTACATAATGGTAGCATTAAATGTTATTAAGAAGGGTTCCAGAGTCTTGAGGCCAGACTCTCAGAAAATCACGATAAGCTGCTTAAAACAGCTGAAATAGCACATTTATAGGCTTTCCAGCCCTCGGTTTGTTGAAGAGGAAAAGAGTTACATTTACTCAAATATTCTGCCGTGCTGGTCTGTTATCAGGGCCCTAGTACATGGTGAGGGAGTGTTAGGATATATCTGATTTGATTATTCTATTTTAAAATGCACTTTCCCCCCCAAAATGCTTTGTGAAGGGCAGAGCTAAATGGCTTGCCTGAGGCCCTGGTGGCCTTGGATGACTTGGTAGGGCAGTGATTTTTCTTGGAGGCAGGATTGCTTCTATAGGTGACCAGGTTTATAGAGGATGGACAGTTTTTCTTCAATTCTATCTTCTCCTATGAATGAAAGACTTTTTATTTTTGTTTTACTTTAAAATTTGCATACTATAAAATTCATTCTTTGTGGTGTACAGTTTTGACAAAAGCATAGAGTTGTTTATCTACCACCATAATCAACAGAGTATTCCATCGCTTCAAAAAATGTCTTCTGTAGTCAGTTTTCTTCTTCACCTCCAACCCCTGGCAACCACTGACCTTTCTCCATCTTAAAGTTTTGCCTTTTCCTGAACATCACATAAAGGGAATCTATAGTATGTGGTCTTTTGGGTCTGACTTCTGTCACTTAGCAAAATTCATTTGAGATTCATCCATGATGTTCATGTATCACTGGATTATTCCTTTTTATTTTTGAGTAGTATCCCATTGTATGGATGCACCATAGTTTATTCACCTGTAGGACATTTGTGCTGTTTCCAGTTTTCCGTGATTATGAATTAAGTGGCTATAAACGTTTGCATACAGGCTTTCTGTGTAGACACAGGTTTTTATCTCTCTTAGGTAGAATCCTGGGAATGAGATTCCTGGGTCATATATAGTAAATATAGGTTTAACGTTACAAGAAACAGCTAAATTGTTTTCCAAAGAGGCTATACCAATTTGTTCTCATTGGCAAAGTATGAGAGTTCCAGATCCTCTGCATCCTTACCAACTCTTGGCATTGTCAGTTTGTTTCTTTAATTTAAATCATTGTAGTAGGTAAGTAGTAATAGCTCATTGTGATTCTAATTTGCATTTCCCTAATGATTAATGACGTTGAGCATCTTTTCATGTGCTTATCTGCCATCTGTTTGTTTTACTGGTGAAGTGTCTGTTCAGATCTTTTATCTGTTTTTAAACTGAGTTATTTTCTCATTGTTAAGCATTGAAGGTTCTTTATATCTTCTAGATACAATCATTTGTCAGATATGCTAATTGTAAATATTTTCTCTCAATATTTGACTTGTCTTTTGATTTCCTTATGGTATCTTTTACGGAATAAAAGTCCTTAATTTTGATAAAGCACGATACAATAAATATTTTCTTTTACAGATTGTCTTTTGATATTATATCTAAGAATTCATTGGTTAACACAAGGCAACATTGATTTATCCTGTTTTCTTCTAGGAATTTTCTAGTTTTATGTTTTACATTAGGTTTGTGATCAACTTTGAGTTATTTTTTGCATAGAGGGCAATGTATGGGTTGAGTTTCTTTTTTGTGTATACATATTCTAATGCAATTTGTTAAAAAGACTATTCTTTATCCTTGGAATCACCTTTGCAAATTTGTCAAAAATCAGTTGGCTATATTTGCATATGTTTTTTCTGGAATCTGTTCTGTTTCATTGATCTATGTGCCTATCCACACACGGAACATGTGTTCTTTTTACTGCAGCTTTATAATAAATCTAGAGAACAGGTAGCGTGCGTCCTCCAACTTTGTTCTTTTTTTAATCCCAAAATTGTTTTGGCTACTCTGTTTGATATTTATAAAAAAAATTTCTATTGAGATACTGATTGCATTTGCATGGAATCTATAGATCAATCTGGGGAGAATTGACATCTTAACTATATTGAATCTTTCAATTATGAACTTGATATATCTCTACTTATCTCAGACTTTACTTTTTTTCTATCAGTGTTTTAAATTTTATAGCATATATATTCTGTATGTATTTTGTTGTTTATAACTAAGCTTTTTTTTTTTGGTGCTGTAAATGGCACAGATTATATATTTTGAATTCCACTAACAGTTGTATTTCTGTATTGCTGCTATATAGAAATACAATTGATTTTTTGCATTGACTTTTTAGCCTACGACCTTGCTAAACTCACTTATTAGTTCTAGGAGCATTTTGCGTGTGTGTGTGTGTGTGTAGATCCCATGTATCTCCTTAGAAAAACATTTGAACTATGAATAGAGAAAGCTTCACTTCTTCCTTTCCAACCCATATGCCTTTCTTTTATTTCTTTTTCTTTCCTTATTGCATCAGCTAGAATTTACAGTGTGATGTTGAATATGAGTAGTGAGAGAGGACCTTCTTGCCTTGTTCTTGACCATTTGAGAAAAGTATTCAGTCTTTTACTGTTAAGTATGTTATCTGTAGAATTTTTGTAGATGCCCTCAATCAGGTTAAGGAAGTCCTCTTCTGTTCCCAGTTTGCTGAGTTTCAATGGTAAATGGTTGTTGAAATGTGTAAAACGCACTTTGTGTCACCATTAAGACGATCATATTATTTTCTTCTCTACTTTATAATATGGTGAATTATATGGATTGATATTTGAGTACTGAACCAGCCTTGCGTTTCTGGAATAAATCCTACTTGTAGGATCTTTTAAAATGTATCTTTATATATTGCTACCTTAAATTTACTAATATTTGTGACTATGTTTATATAAGGATTTAATGTTAACATTTTCCTCTAAGCACTGCTTTAGGTGCATCCCACAAAGTTTTATACTCGTTTTTAATTTTCATTCAGTTCAAAATATTTTAAAATTGACCTTGAGACTTCCTCTTTGACTCTTGCATTATTTAGAAGTGACTTAATTTCCAAATATTGGGGATTTTCAGATACCTTTCTGTTACTGATTTCTAATTTAACTTCAGTATGGTCACGATCTTAGTATGATTTATTTTTTAAAAAAATTGGTAAAGTTTGTTTTATGGAATAGAATATGATCTATCTTAGTGAATATCACAAGTGCACTTGAAAAGAATATGTGTTCTGTTGTTGGGTGTAATATTATACAGATGTTACTTAGGTCAAGTTGGTTGATGGTACTGATCAGGAATTCAGTCTACATTGTTCTATTAATTATAGAAAGAGGAATGCTGAAATCTCTACAATTGTGGATTACTCTCTTTCTCATTTTTGTTCCATTAATTTTTGCTTCAAGAATTTTGAAGCTCTGTCGTTAAGTGAACATGTATTGAGGATTCTGATATCTTCTTGGAGAATTTGTCTGTTTGTCAAGGGATTATTTTCCTCTTTTTCCCTGGTAATATTCTTTTTGAAGAATACTTCATTTTATATTAATATGAGTATGCCAGCTTTTCTTCTGGTTATTGGTTGTATGGTATATATTTTCTATTCTTTTACTTTAAACTTAACTATGATTTTATATCAAAGTGAGTTGCTAGTAGACAGCATATATTTGAGTCTTGCTTTTTAAATCCAACCTGACAATCTCTGTCTTTTAATTAGTATACTGAGATTGTTTATATTTACTGTTATTATTAATATGGTTGGATTAAAATTTTCCCAGTTTGCTGTTTCCTATTCTATCTGTTCTTTATTTTTGCCCTTTTCAACTTTTGGGGGGGATATTTTAATTTTTTTATCACTTAATTTTATCTTCAGTGTTGGCTTGTTATTTATACCTCATTCTTATTTTTACCTTTTTTGTGATTTTCCTAGGGTTACAACATGCATCTTTAATTAATCTGAATTTATCTTCAAATAGTATTATATTGCTTCACATGTAGTGTAAGGACCTTACAACAGTATATTCACAATTCTTCCATCCCATACCTTGTGCTATACATTTAAATTTTTCTATGATATAAGCACACAGTAAACTGCTACCATTTTTGCTTTACACAGTCAATGATCTCTTATAACGCTTAATAATAAGAAAATACACTTAACAAAAAAACCTTTATTCATTCTCTTTCTGGCATTCTTCATTTATTTGTGTAAATCCAACTTTCTGTCTGATATTGTAGTCCTTCTGCCTGGAGAACTTCTTGAGTATTTCTTATAGAGTAGCTCTACTGGGGATGAGTTCTCTGGATTTTTTGAAAATCTTTATATTTCCTTCATAAAAACATGTTTTGCTGGGTATGGAATTCTGGGTTGACTTAAAAAAATCTTTGCTTTAAACATGTCACCCCATTTTTTTTTCTGGCTTTCATGATTTTCAATGAGAAGTTTGTTCTTAACTTTCTTCCTCTGTATGCAATGTGTCTTTAGTTTTGTCTTGTTTTTAATAAATTTTTTTAGATCAGTTTCAGATTTATAGAAAAATTGTGAAGGTAGTTACAATACACACCATACCCACTTTCCTCTATTATTAATTTATATTAGTATGGTACATGTTACAATTAATGACCCGGTATTGCTAAATTATTATTAACTTGAGCCCATATTTGGTTCAGATTTTTGTAAGTTTCACCTAATGTCCCTTTTTGTGTTCTAGGATCATATCCAGAATACTGCATTCCTTATACTCCTCTTGGCTGTGACAGTTTTTCAGGCTTTCTTTGTGTTAGATGACCTTGATAGTTTTGAAGGGTACTGGTGAGGTGTTTTTAGTGTTTTCTCAGTTTGGATCTGCCTGGCAGTTTTCTCATGTTTATTAATTTTAAAAAATTTTAATTAATTAATTAATTTATTTATGGCTGTGTTGGGTCTTTGTTGTTGCACACGGGCTTTCTCTAGTTGTGGCAAGCAGGCTCTACTCTTCATTGCGGTGTGCAGGCTTCTCATTGCGGTGGCTTCTCTTGTTGCAGAGCACAGCTCTAGGCGCAAGGGCTTCTGTAGTTGTGGGACACAGGCTCAGAAGTTGTGGCTTGCGGGCTCTAGAGCACAGGCTCAGTAGTTGTGGTGCACGGGATTAGTAGTTGTGGTGAACCTGTGGCATGTAGGTTCTTCCCAGACCAGGGCTCGAACCCGTGTCCCCTGCATTGGCAGGTGGATTCTTAACCACTGCGCCACCAGGAAAGTCCCTCTTTCTGTCCTCTTTAGAAGCAAGTGAGTGTGCACAGCTCAGGCTTAAGGAGTGGGAAGTTATGCTCCACTTCCTTGAGGGTGGAGTATCTGCATATTTTATTTGGAATTCTTCTGCAAGGGAGATTTGTCTCTTTTCCCTTGGTGACTTATTTATTCAGTCATTTATTTATATCAGTACTAATGCATCTTTTATTTTTGTCTACCTTCAAAATTTTCTTCTCCTTTCTTTGTTTTTTAGCAGTTTGAGTAGGATATGTCTAGAGTTTGTTTGTTTTGTAATTGTGTGTATCCTCCTTGATGTTCTTTGTGTTTCTTGGATCTGCAGTTTGATATATTATCATTCATTTTGGAAAATTTTTGGTCGTTATATCTTCAAATGTTTCTTCTGCCATATTCCTTCTCTATTCTTACAGGATTCGAATTAAGCATTTCATAGATATTTGTCATTGTCCTACATCCTTTGGATATTCCATTCTGCTTTTTTCACTCTGCTTTTCTCTTGTCTTTCTATTTGGTTAATTTATATTGAACTATATTCAGGTTTACTGATTCTTTCCTTGACTGTGTCAAATCTACTGATGAACCGCTCACTGGCATCCTTCATCTCTCTAACTGTGTCTTTTATTTCTAGCATTTCTACTTGAATCTCCTTTGTAGTTGCCATCTAGCTGCCGAAATTACTTGTCTGATTCTGCATGCTGTCTCCGTTTCCCTTAGAACATTTAACGTATTAATTATAGTTATTTTAAAATTCCTAACTTACGGTTTCAACATGTGTGTCCTATCTGAGTCTGGTTCTGTTGATTGACTCTTGACAGTGTGTTGCTTTTTCCTTGCTTTATTTTTGTATGCTTTGTAATATTCTGTTGAAAGCTGGACACCTTCTGTAGGACAGTAGACACTAAAGTATGTGTTTTGTGTGCAGAAATAAATACACTTCTCTCTGCTAAGATTTAATGTGGATTACTGAGTCAATATAGTTATGAATTGAGCTGAGATTGGGGAATCTTATTGTTGCTATGGTTACCCATAAAGAACTGTAGACTTAAGATTCCTCTAGGGATACTTTGTGTTTAGTGTTGAGACTGGTTTGCCAGAAGGTTTTTTCTCCATGTCCATTCTCAGCTTTTGGTCGTTCCCTTTGCACTATGCTTCACACAGAGTCTCTTTCCACACATATAATTCTTCCAGCACTCCTGCACTGTTGCTTGCTACTTGATGCTTGTTATCCTGGTGATGTGGAGTCAGGAGTACATTCTCTGTTGTTCTCATTAAGCCTGTCTTAGGCAGGAACTTCATCCCTGCAGACCTTTTTCTACATATTTTTCAATTTTTAATTTTTTACTTTAAAATATATGGTGTTTATTCTTAAAGATCTGGGGAGAAGTAAGGAAGTATCCTGATGCAGTTTAGACCAAAAAACATATTTGAAAACCACCTCTATGCCAGACACAGTGCTGAAGGCTTGAGATGCAAATGTGACTACAACTTTACTCATCCCATTCAGAAGCTCTGGGGCAGAGAACCACAAAGTGGTAAATATTACAACCTAGTGTTTGTCATGATAGGAGTAAACTCTAGGTGCTTTGAAACTCAACAGAGGGCCTTTTAGCTTAGTGTGGATAAGGGTGAAGTTCAGGGAATTCTTCCTTTAGGAAACCCAGGCAGATAATCCTCTATCTAGGATATCTTATTATACTTTGTATTTCTTCAGTCAAGTGACAGTGGATTTGGGATGAGAGAGCGAAAGACCTGAGGATCTGAAGTAAGAATGCGAGAGGTAGATGATTAAACAATGGAGAAATACAGCACCTGCTGGAAGTCATAGTCTCTGCATTACTTCAGGTATCTTCATGGTGTTATCTCTAGAAAACTCGAGAGTTATTGATTCAGACAAATCTGGGCTTGAAATCTGGCTTTCTCACCTACAAGCTGAGGAACCTTGGGCAAAAAACCTTCCCAAGTTTCAATTTCCTCATATATAAAATGGTTAAGGTGTTTCCTATCTCATAGGATTGCTGTGAAGATTATATGAAGTACCACCATCTAGGAGAAGATTCATAATGAGTATTGTTACTATTTTTGTTGTTGCTATTTGCAGCCATTAAATTTAATGTTCTAAAATTCTTTAGGTACCTAATGATTGGCTCAACCCAAGGTATTCTAAGGAGTCTACTTGAAAATGAGAAGCACGTGTCCTTCCTGTAGAAGTTCTTCCCAGAATGGTTGATTCTATGCCAATGGTGAAGAAGCAGCTTGCAAATAAGATCCCATAAAAGTATATCTAAAAACTCAACTCTTATGGGCATCTTGTCCAAAAGCTTAAATCTCAAGAGTTTTCTTCAACAAGCATATAGGCCCCATAGAGTTCATAACCCTGCAATGTCTTGGCCATGTGTACCCATCTGGTATATTCAGCCACCAAACTGGGCTATGATATTGTGTTTTCTGGACAGGATTAAGACTCAGTTCTCTTGGGCTCAAATGACGCCTGCAATCAGGGGCAAGAGGGCTGTAATCGAAATGTCATTCAACAAACATGCCAAAAAAAATAGAAATGGAGATGACTACCTTGCCTTGTGGTGAGTTGCCTCCTTTGGGGGATTAGCAAGATGGTCAGAGGATGAACAGAAGGCAGCACTACATCTCTAGCCCTGCTTCTTCCTTTAGCATATAATCTAGTTTTTTTAGAAACTGAACACCAGTGATGTGGCTATGACAACTTCTTCCTTAGAAAACCGAGATTTGTCTTCTTCACAAATAGAGACTCTAGTTAAGATTATGGGAGCTGAGTGGATAAGGGGTACTTCTGTGCCAGTCTTTTTTTTTTAATTTAATTTTTTATTTTTTGCATTACGCGGGCCTCTCACTGTTGCAGCCTCTCCCATTGCAGAGCACAGGCTCCGGATGCGCAGGCTCAGCGGCCGTGGCTCACGGGCCCAGCCGCTCTGCGGCATGTGGGATCTTCCCGGACCGGGGCACGAACCCGTGTCCCCTGCATCAGCAGGCAGACTCTCAACCACTGCGCCACCAGGGAAGCCCTGTGCCAGTCTTAATTCCCTCATTTTTTCATTCATCAGAAAGATATTCAGTGCTTTTGCCTGCGATTGGCTGACCTTCAGGGGATAATACTGGATTTTTTCTTTTCTAATGGAGTTTATTGTCTGGTGGAGGGACATAGCTATTAATCAAATAATTGCAAAGATAAGCGTATTTCAGAGATAATTACACTGAAAGAGAGTTTACTGATTTGGGGGTTCTGGGAAGTCTTCCCTGAGTGAGATGATTTCTGAACTAGGTGAGCTGGTGAGGGATGGGGCGAGGTGTATAGAAAGACACATACAACTGGTAACTGGAACAGCATGCACAAGGGTCCTGGGGACAGAGAGGAGTGGGACATTTGATGAACTGAAAGAAGAGCAGTGAAAATGTGGTATGAGAGTGAGGGAGGAGACAGGTGCAAAATTAAGCCTGAAAAGTTGGCAGAGGTCAGGCCAGCATGGCTTTATAAGGCATATGTAGGTTTGGGTCTGAAGAGTTTTAGGTGGGGTAGGGTTGGTAGGGGTGACCATGGTCTAGTTTGAAAAGATCACAAAGGCTGCAAGGTGGAGACTAGATTGGGAGGACAGGAAGAGTAAATGTAGGAAGACTGGTGAGGAACTATGAGGAGGGTTTCTTTTTTATTTTGTAGATGGAAGAAACTTGACACTATATATATATACATATATCTATATCTATATATCTATATAGGTATCCCAATGGGAAAGGTTCAAGTAGGAGGAAATGCTGAATATAAAGGAGAAAGGAGGGAGAGATAAAGTTTCAGGTTCCTGAAAAGGCCAGTGTAATAATTGGAGCAATTGGTCTTAGAAAGGAGAAGGGCTAATTCTATCTACTCTAACAGAACGAAGAGAAGAGAGGATGAACGTAGATGAACATAGTTCATCGTGGGAGCTCCTGTCTTGTGGCTTTTATTTGCTTTGTGAAGTAAGAAATGAGAGTTTGAAATATTCACTAGAAAGGTGGGAGAAAGAAGTGATCTAAATGCATGTAGGAGTCTTGCTGAGATGTGTCAAGGACACATTGGCTTTGGTGTCATGATTTCACAATGATGCCATCTGCTCTATGTGTCACTTTCTCCAGCAATACTCTTTTATTTGGGCTCAGACATAAAGAAAAAAAATAGTTGGGTTCAGGTAACATTGGCATTTTGTTAGCAGCTGCTGATATAAATATAAAAAGGAGAGTTTAGGGCACTGGCAAATGTGTTATTGAAATGATGTACCATGGAATTCAAGTTTGGAAAGGAGGAATTTAAAAAAGAAAGCTGATGGATTGGGAGGAAATAGAAGGGTCAGTAGAACAGAGATCCTAAAAAGGTTGAAGAACTTTTGTTATCTGAGGAGTCAAGCCTTTAGCTAGATCGAAAGGAGTTAGTATGAACATGATTTAATGATTTTGGTGGTAGAGAGATTTTGGGTGATGATGAGTTCCAGGGTAGCACTGAGAGATAATTCATATATATATATATATATATATATATATATATATATAAAATTTTATTTGTTTATTTATTTTGCGGTTTGCGGGCCTCTCACTGTTGTGGCCTCTCCCATTGTGGAGCACAGGCTCCGGGCATGCAGGCTCAGTGGCCATGGCTCACGGGCCCAGCTGCTCTGCGCCATGTGGGATCTTCCCGGACCGGGGCACGAACCCATGTCCCCTGCATCGGCAGGTGGACTCTCAACCACTGTGCCACCAGGGAAGCCCCTCCATGAATATTTTTATGTTTCAGCACATTCTGGGCTTTCTGAGCAAAGAATACTGGCAAACTTGGTTAAAGGATGACTGAATAGCAAGTATGCCTTAGAAACTAGAGATAGTGTATTGGTCCAGAGAGATTTAGAGACCTGTTTCTCATGGAGTCATGTGCTTGCATTTCTGGGTAGTAAAAACCTAGGGACCTCCCCCTCAAATTCCCACAGAGAATTTGTTCACATTCCAGAGTACTCTGCTGTGTGGTGTACTGGTTATCACTGCATAATGAACCTCCCCAAGATTCCACCTCTTGGTAGGGGAGCATCATATACATACAAGGAGGAAAGGGATTCATGGTGACCATTTGGAGCAAGTGCTGTAGTCTCCCCTCTGGCTACAACAGTTCATCTCTCTCCATGTGGAAAATACACTCATCCTCTCCTAAGACTGCCCCAAAGCCTCATCCCACCATAGAAAAAGGCTCAAGTCAAGGTCCGGGATCTTACTGTCTAAATCAGCCCAGCTGCAGATTCCATGCCTCAGGTACTGTTTCACAGGTGCAACTCTTTGTAAGTGATTCCTCTCAGTCTGAAGATCTATTAACTAAAGAGATAAGTTACGTGGCCCCCACATTGAAGATACAATAACAGAGACCTTCAAGATGGTGGAAGAGTAAGACGTGGAGATCAACTTCCTCCCCACAGATACATCAGGAATACATCTACAAGTGGAACAACTCCTACAGAACACCTACTGGACGCTGGCAGAAGACCTCAGACTTCTCAAAAGGGAACAGACACCCTCAGGCGACCTACATGCAGAGCCAGGGCCAAATCCAAAGTTGAACGCCAGGAGCTGTGCGAACAAAGAAGAGAAAGGGAAACTTCTCCCAGCAGCCTCAGGAGCAGCTGACTAAATCTCCACAATCAACTTGATGTACCCTGCATCTCAGGAATACCCGAATAGACAACGAATCATACCAAAATTGAGGTGGTGGATTTTGGGAGCAACTGTAGACTTGAGGTTTGCTTTCTGCATCTAATTTGTTTCTGGTTTTATGTTTATCTTAGTTTAGTATTTAGAGTTTATTATCATTGGTAGATTTGTTTATTGATTTATGACTCTTCTTTTTTATATATATATAGATATATATATTTTTTTTCCTTTTTCTCTTTTTGTGAGTGTGTATGTGTATGCTTCTTTGTGTGATTTTGTCTGTATAGTTTTGCTTTGATCATTTGTCCTAGGGTTCTGTCTGTCCTCTTTTTTAGTATAGTTTTTAGCGCTTGTTATCATTAGTGAATTTGATTTTGGGTTTGGTTGCTCTCTTCTTTCTTTCTTCCCTTTTTTTATTTATAATTTTTAAAAATTTTTAATAATTAAAAAAATTTTTTACTATAACTTTCTTTTTTCTTTCTTTCTTTCTTTCCTTTCTTCCTTCCTTCCATCCATCCATCCTTCCTTCCTTCCTTCCTTTCTCTCTCTCTCTCTCTCTCTCTCTCTCTCTCTCACTCTCACTCTCACTCTCTCTTTCTTTCTTTCTCCATTTTCTTCTGAGCTGTGTGGCTGACAGGGTCTTGGTGCTCGGGCTGAGTGTCAGAACTGTGCCTCTGAGGTTGGAGAGCCGAGTTCAGAACATTGGTCCACCAGAGTCCTCCTGACCACATGTAATATCAAACACCGAAAGATCTCCAGGAGATCTCCATCTCAACGCTAAAACCCAGTTGCACTCAACAACCAGCAAGCTACAGTACTGGACACTATATGTCAAACAACTAGCAAGACAGGAACACAACCACACCCATTAGCAGAGAGGATGCCTAAAATCATAGTAAGGCCACAGACACCCAAAACACACCACTGGACGTGGTCTTGCCCACCAGAAAGACAAGATCCAGCCTCATCCACCAGAACACAGGCACTAGTCCCTTCCACCAGGAAGCCTACACAACCCACTGAACCAACCTTAGCCACTGGGGGCAGACACCAAAAACAACAGGAATTACGAACCTGCAGCCTGTGAAAAGAGACCCCAAACACAGCAAGTTAGGCAAAAGAGAAGACAGAGAAACACAGCAGATGAAGGAGCAAGGTAAAAACCCACCACACCAAACAAATGAAGAGAAAACAGGCTGTCTATATGAAAAAGAATTCAGAGTAATGATAGTAAAGGTGATCCAAAATCTTGGAAATAGAATGGAGAAAATAAAAAAAAAAACGTTTAAAAAGGACCTAGAAAAACTAAAGAGCAAACAAACAATGATAAAAAGCACAATAAATGAAATTAAAAATCCTCTAGAAGGAATCAATAGCAGAATAAGTGAGGCAGAATGGATAAGTGACCAGGAAGATAAAATAATGGAAATAACTACTGCAGAGCAGAATAAAGAAAAGAGAATGAAAAGAATTGAGGACAGTCTTAGAGACCTCTGGGACAACATTAAATGCATCAACATTCAAATTATAAGGGTTCCAGAAGAAAAAGAGAAAAAGAAAGGGACTGAGAAAATATTTTAAGAGATTATAGTTGAAAACTTTCCTAATATGGGAAAGGAAATAGTCAAGTCCAGGAAGCGCAGAGAGTCCCATACAGGATAAATCCAGGGAGAAACATGCCAAGACACATATTAATCAAACTATCAAAAATTAAATACAAAGAAAAAATATTAAAAGCAGCAAGGGAAAAACAACCAATAAAATACAAGGGAATCCCCATAAGGTTAACAGCTGATCTTTCAGCAGAAACTCTGTAAGCCAGAAGGGAGCGGCAAGACATATTTAAAGTGATGAAAGGGAAAAACCTACAACCAGGATTACTCTACCCAGCAAGGATCTCATTGAGATTTGACAGAAAAATTAAAACCTTTACAGACAAGCAAAAGCTAAGAGAATTCAGCACCACCATACCAGATTTACAGCAAATGCTAAAGGAACTTCTCTAGGCAGGAAACACAAGAGAAGAAAAACACCTACCATAACAAACCCAAAACAATTAAGAAAATGGTAATAGGAACATCCATATCGATAATTACCTTAAATGGAAATGGGTTAAATGCTCCAACAAAAAGACATAGACTGTCTGAATGGATACAGAAACAAGACCCATATATATGCTGTGTACAAGAGACCCACTTCAGACCTAGGGACACATACAGACTGAAAGTGAGGGTTTGGAAAAAGGTATTCCACACAAATGGAAATCAAAAGAAAGCTGCAGTAGCAATTCTAATATCAGACAAAATAGAGCCAAAGAAGGACACTACATAATGATCAAGGGATCAATCCAAGAAGAAGATATAACAATTGTAAATATGTATGCACCCAACATAAGAGGACCTCAATACATAAGGCAAATGCTAACAGCCATAAAAGGGGAAACTGACAGTAACACAGTCATAGTAGGGGAGTTTAACACCCCACATTCACCAATGGACAGATCATCCAAAATGAAAATAAATAAGGAAAAACAAGCTTTAAATGATACATTAAACAATATGGACTTAATTGATATTTAAAGGACATTCCATTCAAAAACAACAGAATACACTTTCTTCTCAAGTGCTCATGGAACATTCTCCAGTATAGATCATATCTTGGGTCACAAATCAAGCCTTGGCAACTTTAAGAAAATTGAAATTGTATCAAGTATCTTTTCCGACAACAATGCTTTGAGACTAGATATCAATTACAGGAAAAAATCTGTAAAAAATACCAAAGCATGGAGGCTAAACAATACACTACTTAATAACCAAGAGAACACTGAAGAAATCAGAGAGGAAATCAAAAAATACCTAGAAACAAATGACAATGAGAATACAATGAGCCCAACCCTATGGGATGCAGCAAAAGCAGTTCTCAGAGGGAAGTTTATAGCAGTACAGTCCTACCTCAAGAAACAAGAAACATCTCAAGTAAACTACCTAACCTTACACTTAAAGCAATTAGAGAAAGAAGAACAAAAAATCCCCAAAGTTAGCAGAAGGAAAGAAATCATAAAGTTCAGATCAGAAATAAATGAAAAAGAAATGAAGCAAATGATAGTAAAGATCAATAAAACTAAAAGCTGGTTCTTTGAGAAGCTAAACAAAATTGACAAACCATTAGCCAGACTTATCAAGAAAAAAAGGGAGAAGACTCAAATCAATAGAATTAGAAATGAAAAAGGAGAAGTAACAACTGACACTGCAGAAATACAAAGGATCGTGAGAGATTACTACAAGCAACTATATGTCGATAAAATGGACACCCTAGAAGAAATGGACATATTCTTAGAAAAGCACAACCTTCCGAGACTGAACCAGGAAGAAATATAAACAGACTAACCACAAGCACTGAAATTGAGACTGATTAAATATCTTGCCACAAACAAAAGCCCAGAACCAGATTGCTTCACAGGCGAGTTCTATCAAACATTTAGAGAAGAACTAACTCCTATCCTTCTCAGACTTTTCCAAAATATAGCAGAGGGAAGAACACTCCCAAATTCATTCTCGAGGCCACCATCACCCTGATACCAAAACCAGAGAAAAATGTCACAAAGAAAGAAAACTACAGACCAATATCACTGATGAACATAGATGCAAAAACACTCAACAAAATACTAGCAAACAGAATCCAACAGCACATTAAAAGGATCATACACCATGATCAAGTGGGATTTACCCCAGGAATGCAAGGATTCTTCAATATAAACAAATCAATCAATGTGATACACCATATTAACAAATTGAAGGAGAAAAACCATATGATCATCTCAATAGATGCAAAAAAAAGCTTTTGACAAAATTCAACACCCATTTATGATAAAAAAACCTCCAGAAAGTAGGCATAGAGGGAACTTACCTCAACATAATAAAGGCCATATATGACAAACCCACAGCCAACATCATTCTCAATGGTGAAAAACTGAAACCATTTCCTCTAAGACCAGGAACAAGACAAGGTTGTCCACTCTCACCACTACTATTCAACATAGTTTTGGAAGTGTTAGCCATAGCAATCAGAGAAGAAAAAGAAAATAAAAGGAATCCAAATTGGAAAAGAAGAAGTAAAGCTGTCACTGTTTGCAGATGACTTGATAATATACATAGAGAAAACTAAAGATCTATGAGAAAACTACTAGAGCTAATGAATGAATTTGGTAAAGTAGCAGGATACAAAATGAATGCACAGAAATCTCTTGTATTCCTATACACTAATGATGAAAAATCGGAAAGAGAAATTAAGGAAACATTTACCATTTACCATTTACCATTACAACAAAAAGAATAAAATACCTAGGAGTAAACCTACCTAAGGAGACAAAAGACCTGTATGCAGAATACTATAAGACACTGATGAAAGAAATTAAAGATGATACAAACAGATGGAGAGATATACCATGTTCTTGGATTGGAAGAATCAACATTGTAATAATGACTCTACTACCCAAAGCAATCTACAGATTCAACGCAATCCCTGTCAAGCTATCAATGGCATTTTTCACAGAACTAGAGCAAAAAAGTTTCACAATTTGTATGGAAACACAAAGGACCCCGAGTAGCCAAAGCAATGTTGAGAAAGAAAAACGGAGCTGGAGGAATCAGTCTCCTGGACTTCAGACTATACTACAAAGCTACAGTAATGAAGACAGTATGGTACTGGAACAAAAACAGAAATATAGATCAATGGAACAAGATAGAAAGCCCAGAGATAAACCCATGTACATATGGTCACCTTATTTTTGATATAGGAAGCAAGAGTATACAATGGAGAAAAGACAGCCTCTTCAATAAGTGGTGCTGGGAAAACTGGACAGCTACATAGAAAAGAATGAAATCAGAACACTCACTAACACCATACAGAAAAATAAACTGAAAATGAACTAAAGACCTAAATGTAAGGCCAGACACTATGAAAGTCTTAGAGGAAAACAGAGGAGAACACTGTATGACATAAGTCAGAGCAAGATCCTTTTTGACCCACCTCCTAGAGAAATGGAAATAAAAATAAACAAATGGGACCTAATGAAATTGAAAAGCTTTTGCACAGCAGCAAAGGAAACTGTAAACAAGATGAAAAGACAACCCTGTGAATGGGAGGAAATATTTGCAAATGACGCAACTGACAAAGGATTAATCTCCAAAATTTACAAGCAGCTCATGTAGCTCAATATCAAAAAAAACAAACAACCCAATCCAAAAATGGGCAGAAGACCTAAATAGACATATCTCCAAAGAAGATATACAGATTGCCAACAAACACATGGAAGGATGCTCAACATCACTAATCATTATAGAAATGGCAAATCAAAAGTACAATGAGGTATCACCTCACCCCAGTCAGAATGGCCATCATCAAAAAATCTACAAACAATAAATGCTGGAGAGGGTGTGGAGAAAAGGGAACCCTCTTGCACTGCTGCTGGGAATGTAAATTGATACAGTCACTATGGAGAACAGTATGGAGGTTCCTTAAAAAACTAAAAATAGAACTACCATAGGACCCAGCAATCCCACTACTGGGCATATACCCTGAGGATACCATAATTCAAAAAGAGTCATGTACCACAATGTTCATTGCAGCTCTATTTGCAATAGCCAGGACATGAAAGCAACCTTAGTGTCCATCAACAGATGAATGGATAAAGAAGTTGTGGAACATATATACAATGGAATATTACTCAGCCATGAAAGGAAACGAAATTGAGTTATTTGTAATGAGGTAGATGGACCTAGAGTCTGTCATACCGAGTGAAGGAAGTCAGTAAGAAAAACACAAATACCGTATGCTAACACACATATATGGAATCTAAGAAAAACAAAAAACGTTCAGAAGAACCTAGGGGCAGGACAGAAATAAAGATGCAGATGTAGAGAATGGACTTGAGGACATGGGGAGGGGGAAGGATAAACTGGGACGAAATGAGAGAGTGGCATGGATTTATATATACTACCAAATGTAAGATAGATAGCTAGTGGGAAGCAGCCTCATAGCACAGGGAGATCAGCTCGGTGCTTTGTGACCACCTAGAGGGGTGGGATAGGGAGGATGGGAGGGAGACACCAGAGGGAGAAGATATGGGGATGTATGTATGTATATATAGCTGATTCACTTTTTTATAAAGCAGAAACTAACACACCATTGTAAAGCACATATACTCCAATAAAAATGTTAAAAAGAAAAAAAGATACAATAACAAAAGATGTAGGATAATACAAAAAAATGAGAACTGTAGGCATATAGCAGTTACTATTCCATAGCAATTCTGGGTCTCCCTCCCACATTATGGCAGGCACATAATGCCAGTTGCTATATTAGGACTCAGTCTTGCTACCTGAAAACATTTCTCCATGGCTCTTATCTCTGGTTTTTGATTCATTCTTACCTATCCATAAGAAATTATCTTTCTTTGCAACTGAGTGGCTATTTCATTCTGCTTCCTAAATGTAGAATGTTGGGGCCCTGGGAACACTTTTTATTTTGAACTCTGTTCCTTTCAGTCCAAGCCAGTGATGTTTCTCTAAACACTGTTCTCTTAATTTTGTGCGTTGCCTGTGAATCTTACTGGGGCTCATTTCATGAGATGAAAGCAGCATTCATAAATCTCTAAGAGATTAAATAAAATTAAAACCTATTGTTTGTGTATATAACATGTATGTGTAGTATTGTTTCATGTATGTGTTACATTTCACAAATTGCTCACAGCTACATCTTTCTTTTTAATCTTTATCCTGAGGCCATATATTACTTTGAGACCCTTTTGCTGAATGGATATATTATCTTAGGCCCTCTATAGTTTCCTTAAATTCTATTAAAAAACGGAGCAGTTCTGTTCCTAACTCATCTCTTTTTATCTGTACGTTATCATATGTTACTAAAAGAAACTATTTGGCACTTTCAGTGTTCTGCCTGGTATTCTCTAGCCAAATTCACCAATTCATTAGGAATATTATCTATTTTCCATGTTATCATGGCTGACATATTGCCAAACTTTTCACCACTACGTAACGCTAGTCCTCTTTCTTTCAGCCTCCAGTAACATTCTCCTCATTGTCTTTTCAACTTTCATTAAGAGACAGTACGGTACTGGCACAAAAACAGAAAGATAGATCAATGGAACAGGATAGAAAGCCCAGAGATAAACCCATGCACATATGGTCACCTTATCTTTGATAAAGGAGGCAGGAATGTACAGTGGAGAAAGGACAGCCTCTTCAATAAGTGGTGCTGGGAAAACTGGACAGGTACATGTAAAAGAATGAGATTAGATCACTCCTTAGCACCATACACAAAAATAAGCTCAAAATGGATTAAAGACCTAAATGTAAGGCCAGAAACTATCAAACTCTTAGAGGAAAACATAGGCAGAACACTCTATGACATAAATTACAGATCCTTTCTGACCCACCTCCTAGAGACATGGAAATAAAAACAAAAATAAACAAATGGGACCTAATGGAACTTCAAAGGTTTTGCACAGCAAAGGAAACCATAAACAAGACCAAAAGACAACCCTCAGAATGGGAGAAAATATTTACAAATGAAGCAACTGACAAAGGATTAATCTCCAAAATTTACAAGCAGCTCATGCAGCTCAATAACAAAAAAACAAACAACCCAATCCAAAAATGGGCAGAAGATCTAAATAGACATTTCTCCAAAGAAGATATACAGAGTGCCAACAAACACATGAAATAATGCTCAACATCATTAATCATTAGAGAAATGCAAATCAAAACTACAATGAGATATCATCTCACACCAATCAGAATGGCCATCATCAAAAAATCTAGAAACAATAAATGCTGGAGAGGGTGTGGAGAAAAGGGAACACTCTTGCACTGTTGGTGGGAATGTGAATTGGTACAGCCACTATGGAGAACAGTATGGAGGTTCCTTAAAAAGCTACAAATAGAGCTACCATATGACCCAGCAATCCCACTACTGGGCATATACCCTGAGAAAACCATAATTCAAAAAGAGTCATGTACCGAAATGTTCATTGCAGCTCTATTTACAATAGCCTGGAGATGGAAACAACCTAAGTGTCCATCATCAGATGAATGGATAAAGAAGATGTGGCACATATATACAATGGAATATTACTCAGCCATAAAAAGAAACGAAGTTGAGCTATTTGTAATGAGGTGGATGGACCTAGAGTCTGTCATACAGGGTGAAGTAAGCCGGAAAGAGAAAGACAAATACCGTATGCTAACACATATATATATGGAATTTAAGGGAAAAAAATGTCATGAAGAACCTAGGGGTAAGACAGGAATAAAGACACAGACTTACTAGAGAATGGACTTGAGGATATGGGGATGGGGAAGTGTAAGCTGTGACAAAGCGAGAGAGAGGCATGGACATGTATACACTACCAAACGTAAAATAGCTAGTGGGAAGCAGCCACATAGCACAGGGAGATCAGCTCGGTGCTTTGTAACCACCTAGAGGGGTGGGATAGGGAGGGTGGGAGGGAGGGAGACCCAAGAGGGAGGAGATATGGGAACAAAAGTATATGTATAACTGATTCACTTTGTTATAAAGCAGAAACTAACACACCATTGTACTCCAATAAAGATGTAAAATAAATAAATAAAATTAAAAAAATAAAAACCTCTTCTTGGATGTGCAATGATAAAAAAAAAAAACAAAAGTGTCATGGCCTTCTGGCCTCTGCCTGTTGCCTGGTTCAAAGCCAATATCACACTTTTTGGATTTTGTTATGGTGTCACTATAGTTCCAGGTACCAGTTTCTTTTGTGACTGTCTATGGCTACAAAACCATCCACTCGAAAACTTAGTAACTTGAAACAACTATTTTGCCCCTTACAGTTTTTTGGTTTGCCTGAGCTGGCTGTGTAGTTCTCATTTGAAATTACTCAGGGGTTTGCATTCAGATGGTAGCTGGGACTGGAATCCAAGGCTAAACTGAATTGAATATCTAAGATGATTTCTTTATTTACACAGCTTTGGTGCCTCAGAAAGGATGACTGGAACAACTTGAGACTAGCTGAGCATTTCTTTGCTTTTCCATGGCCTCTCCATGTAGGTACCTTGGGCTGTGTCATAGCAGGAAGGTGTCAGGGTATCTGGACTTCTTACATTGGCAGCTGGTTTCCCCCAGAGCATGTGTTCCCAGTGACCAAAGTGAAATCTTCAAAGCTCCTTAAGGCTAACTTTGGATACTGTACAGCATTATTTTTGCTATATTCTGTTGGACACACATGCCAGCCTTGATTCAATGTGAGAAGGATCTAGATAAAAGCATGAATCCCAGGGGTAGAGTTCATTGGTGGGGGTGGTGAAGTGGGGTTAAGAGGAATCTGCTCCATGGGGGTGTGGATTATTCATACAGAGTAACAGGAGGGAAGTAATGGTCTGGAAGCAGAGAGATGGGTATTTATGGAAGTTTGTCTTCTGTATCCTTAGTGACATAGGAAGCCAATCTTCGGCTGAAAAAGAGGATGGGGGAGGAGGTCTTTTCTGATACTCAGGATAAACCATAGGGTTTGACAAAAGCTACTTTACTGTAGCTTGCTTATAAGAGCACAAGGGACATTACAAGGTACTTTCTGGGTCCACAGGTAGTTCATTACTGAAGACATAAAATGAAATAACCCATGGGAGAACTCATACCACTTGGTCATCTTTTCTCTTTTATTTCTTGGACTTAATTTCTTTTTTTTTTTTTTTTATCCAATCAGAAATTTAAAAATCCACCTTCGACTCCCTTGGTTTTGTTCAGTGTTCAACACAGTTCCTCCTGCTGTGGGCAGTATGTTTTTTTTGTTGTTGTTGTTGATTTTACAGTTGAGTTGCCACAAAAATATTTGAATCCAGAGCCTTAAAATTTCCAACTCATCCTTGTGTGTTTCTTGTTTTCCTCCTTCTTTTCTGCATTCAAGAAATAAGCAAGAGGACACCCCTGCTTGTCTCAGCCATTCTACAGGAGGCTGCAAGGGTTTGGGAGGCAGCTTCCCCCTGAACTTGGCCACGCCTGGCCTTGCAGCAGCCAAGCTCCAAAGAGAAACCACCACTTCCTCCCCCATCCACAACACCAGCTTCACAGGCAGCTGGGCTGGTTAAACATTTAAGTTTCACTTTGGGCTACTATAAACATTTGCTTTATTCCAAAAAGCTGAACTGGGGGTTATTTTCAGGTATTCCATAGGGATATAGACCATTTTTACACCCCAGTACATTGCATGGTTTGAACCCTTTTTTCATAGTTGCAGTGCCCAGAGGTCAAAAATAAGGTTGAAGTAAAATCCTAACACTGACCCTTGGGTTCCCTGGATGAGATGCTGGTCAGTGTCAAGACTATTAGAAAACCAGCAAAGCTGTGCCAACTTGTGACTCTTCGAGGTGTCAATGGTTATGCTCTGGTGGGGAGGAAAGAGAAAGGGGGCTGAGGTAGCCTAAGACTCAGATTTGGTTTGAGTTTTGGCTGGGATCAAAACTTTAAAATGGTAGTGTGCTGAATTCTTTTGTCTTCCCTTGCTGTCTTGGATCAAGGATCACATAAAAATACTCTGAGTTTATTTTCTGTGAAATAGTTGCAGTTCACCTTTGAGTTGATGAGCATTTGCACCTAAAAGACCATAAACAATGGAAGCGTTTACAAGATGCTGTGAGTTGGCACAGACCAGCAGGAGAGGAGAAAGCACTTAGGACAAGTAAATATTTTACAGCGCCTACATTTTCAGACTGCATCTGCTTTAAAGGGCAGCCTCCTTTCTCTCTCCTGACTCTCATCTCCTCTCCCTTCCCTTTCCTTTCGCTTGCTTTCTTTCTGTCATTCTTTTATTATTTTTTTCTCCCTCAAAATTAAGTTTTCCGTTTAATTCTACCTGCTTCCTCCGAGAGTTAACTTGTTAGTTAGCTATTTTAAATATTTTGTAAATTTCTCTGAGCTTATCATACTTATTTTCTTGGCTGACCATCTGGAGTCTTTCCATGTAAGGAGGCAGTCTGAACTAGAAAGACTCGAACTTTAGAGTGGCTTGAGTTGGGTTACACCTGCTGCTACAAAGCCAATCTTTATGAGAAAAAAAAAGAAGAGAAAAAGAAAAACATGCTAAACAAAACAAAACAAAAGACTGCATATAGGCAGCCTTAGTAAGCTACATGCCTCTTTCTACCTGTTGTCATTGTTATTGTACGTGAGATTTGTTTGGGTTTTGGAGGGGATACCTCAATTTACAACCTCCATAATCCTCACTGAATTAGTTTGCTGTGAATACCAAGAGGGGGCTCCTAAGTCAGAGAGAATGATTTCTTTTGGCTCTAAGGAGCATTTGAATTTCCACAGCAGTTTGTTCCAAAAAAATGCTCATTTTAATAATGAAAGGTATAATGGAACAGAACATGTTTCTAGACATTGTTTGTTTTTAAATTTAGTGTAGGGTTGAGTGTTAGGCTCAGTTAAATGTTTTTGCAAATGAATGAATTTTCTCAATTTTTATAATGCTGAAAAATTAATGACCAGATGGTAAAATACTCTGACTGTGGGCATTATATAAGGCATTGAAGGACACTGCCGAATGGAGGCAGATGTGGTTTTCCTCTGACTCCATAAAGGATGTGGATTTTAAAATGCAATTGGGCTTAATATTTCATCTTAATCAGCATTCCATGGCATCATGTCAATTCACCATAAAAATTAAAGAAAGTTTCTATTGGTTAGGGAAAAGAAAGAAAGTAAAGATGTGATTGCTCTGTGGAGAAGATTAATCAAGTTTATGAGGGAATAAAAATATTTTGTACATATGTGGCAAAGCTTCTCACATGAGGGCTCTCACATTCTGCCGAAGGGTGTAGACAATTTATGATGAAGTCATATCAGGTGAGAGTGAGAGATTTGCCCATGGACAATAAGAAGAGTTTTCCTTGCACTTTTTGCAAGAGGCCTAGTTTTTCTAGAGCCTGACACAGAAGTCTGAGGGCAATTGAGAAAAGATTCAAACGTGATCATCAGAAAGCTATTTCCCAACGTTCAGTGAATATTAGCTGAAGTTTTTCTCATTTAACTCTTAAATAGGGGTAAGGAAAATTAGAAGTGGTGGTGGTTGGGGGGAGTTCTCTGAGTATTTAGTCAAAAGTTTCAGTTATGCAAGATGAGTAAGTTCTGGAAATCTAATATACAGAATGATGACAATAGTTAACAATACTATATTGTTACTTGAAATTTTCTAAGAGGGTAGAACTTAAGTATTCTGACCACAAAAAAAAAAAAAGAAAGAAAGAAAGAAACATAGAATGGTAACTGTGTGAAGCGATGGATATATTAATTAGCTGGGTTGTGGTGATTATTTTACAATGTATACATGTATCAAAATACCTTAAATATACACAGTTTTTGTCTATTACATCTCAATAAAGCTGAAAAAGATGAAAATTTAAAAATACAAAAAAAACAACAAAAACTCATTGCCAAACCAAAATCACCTAGATTTTCTCTTATGTTATCTTGCAGAAGTTTCATAGTTTTGCATTTTAAATTAAGGTCTATGACCGACTTTGAATACATTTTTATGAAATAGGAAAAAAGAGATGAAATTTTAAACAAAGAACAAATCTTTTTTTAAAAAAAGAAGGACAGATAGTCCTTTGCAGCTCTGGGGCTCTATGTTGGAGTATGGCCATTTTAGCTCATCTTGAGCTCCTCCTGGCTTTACCCTGCACAACAGGATGCTGTGCTGCTCAGGCAGGCAACTCTGCTACATTGCTTGATTGTTTCCATGATATGGGCTAAAGTCCACAATAGTTAGGTTGGCATCTTTGCAATTATTTCATTTGTGTCATATTGTAGGTTTTGTCAATCTAGCACTTCAGATGGTCCCCTACACTCCAAATTTTGGTCTCAGTCTGGTGGGAGTCACTCCCATGCTTTATGACATGTATCTGGATTGGTGATACCAACTCTGGAATTTTTAAAAATTATTTTTCATTGTGTTAAAAAATGAATAACATGAAATTTACCATCTCAACCATTTCTAAGTGTACAGTGCAGTAGTGTTAAGTACATTTGCATTGTTGTGTAACCAATTTCGAGAACTTTTCCATCTTCCAGAACTGAAACTCTATACCTAATAAACAGCCACTCCCCATTCTCCCTTATCCCCAGCCCCTGGAAACCATTCTACTTTCTGTTGCTATGAATTTGATTATTCTCGATAGCTCATATAGGTGGAATCATATAGTATTTGTCTTTTTGTGACTGCCTTATTTCATGAAGTATAATGTTCTCAAGGTTCATCCATGTTGTAGCTTGTGTCAGAATTTCCTTCCTTTTTAAGGCTGCATAATATTCCATTGTGTGTATATACCAAATTTTGTTTATCCATTCATACCTCAATAAATGCTTGGGTTGCTTCTACCTCCAATCTGTATTTCTTAGGATTCAACATAGTTTGAGTGGCAATGCTGTTCTATTCGTATTTATACAAAAATCTGTCCCAAAGCCTTAATTTGTCTTCCTATATGAAACATCTTTCCCCAAAAAGCACTTTACAGATGTTAAGACAAAGTTTCAACTTGAAATAAGGCTGCATGTTCTTTCACTATTTTGCTGGAGAATTTTCCGACAGGTCCATATAAGGATTATCTGATTCTCTAAGGAAATGCACCATATTTGCTGTTGATTAATGCTCAGACCCTATGAAATGTGAATTCATAGATTTTGTCCAGTAGTGATGCATGTGATTTATATCCAGTAGAAAAGATGATCATATAGGTTGTACTTTTATTGCTGTGTGTGACATTAACCAGTATTCTATCTTATCTAGCAATCTTATTCAAACATTCATTCTCCACTGATATATATATCAGTGATATTAACTGAATCTTTCCAACATGCTCATGTTATATGCATGTGTGAGCTGTATTTGTAACTAAAAAAATTTAATTTAATTTCTTTCCTGCCAGAGAAGCCAGTGTAAATGACCACATTTCTTCATTTTAGTAAAGTTTTTGTTACCGAGCTATAGAGGAGCCTGACTGTGTCTGAACAGTAAGCATGAGACCTATACTAGTATAAAGTAGCAAATGGCTTTCCACTGAATATAATTATAGACTGACTTTACTTTCTTTTTCTTTTTTAAGGAAGCTGACCAACAATACAACAATAAATTTATCCTATTTGTCCAAATGTTTTAATCTAATATAAGGACAAAGTAAGCCTACATGTTGCTCTTGTGAAGAGAACTACCAGGCTTCTGTCCATCACAACTCAACTATGCAATATGAGTCAGGAAGCTAAAGGGGCCTCAAGGTGTGTTTTCCAAGTCAGAGTAGGAAGGCTGGCTAAGCTCATAGGTTTTAACAAAGATATTAATAATAAATAAATACAAGGTGAAGTTTCCATAAACTCTGCATTCTCATACCCACCTGCAGCCAAACCTCCCTAATTTGGAGATGTGCCCCCTCTTTTTTGCAAAGGGTTTACTATAATGGTTCTGCTCTGCATTGGCAAAGAGCAAATAACTGTGGAAAACAGGTCAGAGACAATCAGCCCATGCTGATTCCTTTTCCTTTCTACCTAGGTGCATGCGCGCGCGTGTGTGTGTGTGTGTGTGTGTTTGCACCACACATCAACAGCCACGCAGCATGGAATTTTAAGTGTTCCAGAGATCCTTTTATTTGACATTTAGTGAAGAGCAAGTGGCCCATTTTAAATGTGTATCCCTAAAGATCAGGGATTTATTCTTAAGGATGGAGGTAATATATTGGTTGCCTTCCTTTTTAATATCCAGTACCTAGAAGACAGACCAGCATGAATTAATCAATGCCTCATAGAATTCTGAAATCCTGTTTCTTCTTTTGCCTCTTGTGAGAAAGAATACTAAGATAAATGGTAATTTCTAGACTAAAATTAAAAGAAGATTAGAAAAACAAATGATATATTTCAATTAGTTAGTACAAGGGCATCGTGAACTCTGTTAAAAGCCTCCCCTACAACTTAATCATTGTCACATTGCAACCTCTACCTTGATAAAAAGAAAAACTTTAAACTATGGCCTTCTCAATTTTATCCATCTATGTGTGGGCGCTCTCCTCTGTGAGAGTATCTGTTTGAGTTTGACTCTAACTTATTCAATCAGCCAATATTCCATTCTAGTTCAGTAGCCCTTTGGCTAAAATGGAAGAGTTGGTGGTCTCACCCTGGGAATACACAGATACCTCCCTGGCATAGTGACTTTACCCTGTGGAGTCAATGGGTGACAGATGAAGAAATTTCTCTGCTGAAGTTGATGAGTCTCTGTCCATTTCTAGGAAATCTTTCTTAATTCTGGTTTTATAATTTTATGAACCTCTGCTTTACAAGCAATACTTGAGTTTCAGGTTATTCCAGTCTTTTAAGCAAAACTTGTACCCAGCTTTTTTTGTGTGTGGTGGTGTTTTGAATTCTTACTTTGATGTCATGATATTTCAGGAATAACCACAAGCGATTCTGTAATTCTTCCAGACATTTTATTTTTAACCTGAAGAAACCATGGTCAGTGTCAATAAATGTTTATTGAGTGTCAGCTGGGTATGAGCCCTGTCCCTGGCATTTAAACAAGTCTGTTTCAAGTAGTCTGAGTTTCCAAGATGTTCCATTATCTGATTTAGGAGTCAGATATTTCCCCAAAGCGCTCTTCATTGTTTCCTAAGTTTTAAAATTGTTTCCAGTTTTTAAAGACATTCTCTGTAAGACAAGAGTGTCCAGCAGTTTTCATTTATTAAATGCTTACTATGAGCCAGAAACAGTTTTACAATGTATTTCCTAATCTTAATCCCCCCCCCCAGATTCACTAAATTGAGGGATGACTCTTAATGATTCCTATTTTAGAGGTGACAACACTGAGGTTTAGTGAGAACATATTTGTTCTGGGTTGCACTGCAATCATGGAATTCAATTTGAGTCCAGGTCTGTCTGATTCCACAGCCCCTCTGCTACACCATATCCAGTTTGATATTTGTAGCCTTTTGTAAATTCATAATCAGTGCCATAATATTTCAGAAATTATGAATCATGTGGTTATACACCTTAAATCTTAGGAAACCAGGTCTGCATCAGTGCATGTTTACCAAGTGCTGAATGACTCTGTACTTAACATTGTACATGACTCTTTTGCATGCTCTGGATTTCCAAGTTATTTCATTAACTGATTAAGGTTAGACATGTTTTGGAAGGGGACTTTAAGAGTGAAACTTACTTTAAATTCCCAATTATCCAGGATATTTTGTTTGAAGATGAGAACAGCTGGCAGTTTTAATTCCCTAAGTGTTGAAATATTGTGGAAAAGAGAAACCCCAAACCAGCTTGCTAACAAATGGCTTAGTGAATGAATCAGCAGGATTGAGCTCTCTCTGGTTCTTTTTGGATGTGTTCTCTGTGTCCCCACGATCTGGGTGTAGCGTGATGAACTGATCTGCTGAGAAACCAGAGTTGAAAGAATAAACAGGGTTGACAGAATAAACAGAGTATGTACCCTGATTGTGGAGGGAGGTTTACAAGTCGGCTTCCTTCAGCAGCTTTACCTCACACGCCTGGCCTTCAGGGAATGCGCCAGAGCTTCCCCTTTGGGAACGGGTGGAGATGGCTTAGTGCCTGTGATTTGTTTGCTTTCTCATTGACCAGTGCAGGGTTCTAGGAAGGCCCCGGTGGACAGAGGCTGCCATTGGAGGAGCCCAGAAAGCTGGACATTGCACAGTGAAAAACACATGCAGGGGTGTGCTGAGGAAGGAGAGGGAGAGACTGGGACACAGTCACACACATACACACACACAATTACTTAACGGAAAATAAATGAATTTATTAATGTGGATTATTTGGGCTGATACCTCAAATTCAATGTCATATTTGTCTAAAAAATTTTCCATTTTATATTTGTCAAGTGCTCTCCCCTAAGGAGCTTTAAAGGCCTGTGCTGCTCCATAAGAGCTGATCAGCTGGCACTGTTAGATGAGCAAGTTGGGTGGAGGATGGGCAGCTAAGGGATATTGAAGAGGGAGTTGAAGAGAAAGGGAAGAACAAGCCTCAAGTGCCCACAGTGGTCACTCAGCATCGGGAACAAGAACAGGAGGAGCACAGTGAGCCTATAGCAGAGCTCCCTTTATCAACAGGGCTGTTTGGCCACCTGAGGGACCTGGGCAAATTCCCTTGCTGAGAAAAGCTGTTATCTGGGAGTGAGTTCTGAAGCCTGAGTGTCCTTGTCAGTGCAGTCCTGTGCTTTGAGCATGTTCCAGATGGTTCAGGAAAGATGTAGAACTTGTTCATAATTTGTGTAGCAGAACAGCTGCACTTTGGAGCCTAAGTGGTGACATCCCAGAGGTGGGCACGAGGGAGAAGGGGGAGCTGGTGGTTAGTGACAGGGAGGCATGTGTCTCCTGGGGTGCTTTGCGCATCTCAGGACTGACTCCCAGTGACCCCAGCCCCCGACCATGGGCCACCAGTGTGTACTTGTTAACATGAGCTCAGGCATATCTGTTGACCCCCAGGACAGCTGCAGCTTGAGTTAATAGCACATAATTCAGCCCCTCACTGAGGCTTTCCTAGAAATACAACCCCGTACTCTATATGGATTCAGTCCAGGAACTCCCTTCCTATCTGAGAGAGCAAAAATGCATCTTTTGGCATTTGCAGCAGTTGGATGAAGCCTCAGTCACCAGTGTCTCTACGTCTCTTCTTCTTCCGGTCCTATGTGTCCCCACTGCTCTTCTTAGAGCAAGGTTTGTGAGACATAGTAAGGACATCCCGCCACATTCAGGATTCTTAACTGTAGGATTTTCCCTTGTGGTATAGAGAAGAGAATCCTGATTTTTAGTCGTCAGGAAAGAGAGGCACACCTGAAACACAATGAAATTTGAAGGTTAAGGTCTGGGGGAAAAGAATGGAACTGCGAGTTAAGACCTTGCTGACTCAAGAGTTCTTTCTCCTCTTTAGGTGTACACGTTCTTTTGATTGCATCTCCCGAAAAGGCATGAAATTTTCAAGGTGACATTTGTCTCCTTGGCACTGAAACTCAGTCTACTGAGCATGATGCTATTAACTGAAGACCCTGGAACTGAGGAGGATGTCTTCTTGTACGGAGTGAACGGAAATGGAGAGAAGCAGGGTAGGAGGAGCTGCTCTTTGCATCTTTTAAAACTAGTTTCATAATTTTCCCCTCCATTCTTATTCCCTTAATAATGTGCTTTGCTCTTTGAAGCTGAGACTCCCTGTTCCATTTGAAGTCAGAATTTCCTTCTGTCTTTATGATAGCCTTAGAGAAGTTCTCCTGCAGGACATAGATGGATTTCATAGATGAAAGGAGAAAGCAAAGCCACTCCAGAACACGGTAGAATGGCCAGGCACTATTTATTTATTTTAGAGGTCGTGGCAGCTGGGGAGGAGTGTTCAAAAGACCCAAAGTTGTGTATGAATTATGATGTGATGTGTTTGCTTTTAGCTCACCACCGGGCAGACCTTCAAAGTTAGTTCTCAATGGGTTTTCCTCAGGGGCCACACCATCATCTTCCAAATGTGAGTCTGAAGATGCTTCCCATCTTACATCACTCACAAATAACTGACAGAGCAATAAGAAACAAAAACTATACAATTTACAGCTCACCCTCTCTGATGTGTGGTGGGATGGGGGACACAGAGCAAGGCCTCTGAGTTGATTGCTTGTTCCCCTAAGAGAGCAAACGCACTAGCACATTAAAATTATTAGAACGCCTTTACACAGATTAAATGGAGCTTGATTTGGGTCGAGGTGGCAGAGGGGAAGAGGAAAGAAACCGAACAGCATGAGCCAAGGATTTGCTGAACATGTTTTTTTTTAAAAAAAAGTGCTGATGGGCATTAAATTAAGTAACAACCAAAGATTACACAAGAGTAAACACTGCTGCTAATGTTTGATTAAAAGCTAACTGAGGGCTGGAAGTGACTCCAGTTAATTTACAGATCATGCAAATAACAGCCCCAGGGGACTGGGACTGCTAAGGGTAGGGGAGTTTTATAGGCAGAAGCCACATTTTTAAATGTAGAAAAAGAAAACTAGAGCTGAAGGAACTGCTTTATAAAGTTCTGGGAAGGAGAGAGAGAGAGAAAGAAAGAAAGAAGAAAGGGGGTGCAGGGAATAGAAGGGGGAATTGTGTCTGTGCCTGCTGGGCTTGGGTAATAAAAAAAAGGGATGTGTAACTTTTAAATAACTCTTCTAGGAGGAGAGAGTGTGCTAGGATCAAAAAGTTAACTGTTCCTGTGGGACAGGAGTCTTAATAAGTTCTAGACTGTGCCAAGTGTTCCATATACCCCAAATGAAAGAGTGTAAATTCCCCCATGTGATCAAATAAAATTGATTTAACTTCGCAACATTTCGCTTCAGGTTAAAATTTAAGTGTAGAGTCAAGCAGCAAATGATAAAATTATAGTCCCTTTTCAGCACAACCTCTTTTCATACAGTTTTAAATGCTTTTATAATGGGATGTGTCATTTATTTAGTAATATAGCAGTCACATAGCAGTTGATAGCCTTAGATTGGGGTTTCATCATGTATTTTAATTTTCTAGGGCATGGGGGATGACCATAATTGCTGAACAATTCAATGGAATGGAATGGGCTAATTCAGCACTTTTTTTCCCTGCATTTTCCCACAGAATATCTAAAATCTTCTTTCTCCTCCATCGTAGTATGTTTATGAAAGCTAGGCATTTAACCCTCATATTTCCTGGGCTTGAATAGTTTTCTTAATAAGACATAAAACATTTGCAAACTCGACCCATTTAACTGAGCATGTCATTACGAAGGAGATGGCAATGTTCAGTGTGTCAGGGTTGGATCCTGTCTGCCTGGTGTTTGGCTACCCTCAGAAGATACTCCAGGAAACCCAGTCTCTCCAAAGACCCTTCTTTTTTTTCAAGTTTTGTCTTCTCTCAGACAAAGGCAAAAATATCTGCTGTGCTAGGCCAGTCTTTAGTTTAATCTTGGAGTCTGAAAAACAAACAGTGGTAAGGTCTGGATAACATTGATACACATTTCTGTGTTTGCCCAGATGAAACTTTAAAAATGCTAAAAGCCACCAGACTCTCTGCTCTTTCCCTTAATTGCCCTGGATTATCAGGCTGGAGAAATAGCATGGGCGGGTATGTTCCAGTGCTATTAAATCTTGTGCTAACTTTACTGATACCGGCAGCCTCGTCTGCTTTCCAGCATTCTCCAGGGACCCTCCCAGCATGTCAGAAACCAAACCTGTCTACAGGGACAGAGCTGATGCCAGAACTTGTGCTCTGCGAGAGGCTAGAAGAGAAAAATCTGTCTCATCCCTTCTGCACTGTCAGTTGACTCCCTTTATGACTTTTATTACCAAATCCAAAACTTGATGGCCAACCTGACTAAGGTCACTGGCCCCATGAAGATATTTTTAAAAATTGAAAACCACTTGGCATTTTCAGTTCTTACCATTTACGAGTTTGCTCAGATATTCTGATGAGCAATTCCAAACAGGAAGGTGTATGTGCCAAACCATAGCAAAACTGAAAGTGACACTTCAGAGTGACTGGAATTAGTAGACATTTGTTTGGAACCCCTTGTCCTCCGTACTCGATGTTAAAAGCAAAGGCTAGCATCATCCATGTCTACTGGGTCAGTTATTAAAGAAAACTGAGGAAGGTCTAAAGGGGATTGGGCTTTCAGTTACGGAGATGTTTTGAAACTCAGCTCA
This sequence comes from Grampus griseus, assembly GCF_964374135.1. Classification (NCBI taxonomy): domain Eukaryota; kingdom Metazoa; phylum Chordata; class Mammalia; order Artiodactyla; family Delphinidae; genus Grampus; species Grampus griseus. The sequence continues at coordinate 63,053,986 of NC_139012.1, forward strand.
CTGTAATTCATAAAAAGTATGACATGAATGGACAATTATAGATATTGTCACACTCTATGAACAAACAGCTAGATTGTGATGATGTGGCATTTCATTTTCTTGTGTTTAACAGAAAATATGACATTTGGTTGCATTTATTTGGCACTTTTGCTCTTCTACTTTAACCTGAAAAATGAAATGTGTGCAGTTTCTCAAAACTTCAAATCACAAAGTTGGGGGACGGCAATGGTATCATAATAACAATAATAACTGAAATTTATTGTGTATCTACTCTGCACTGCTCTAAGCAACAACCCTGTGGTGCAGGAACTGTTGTTCTTCCATTTCAAAGTTTAGGAAGCAAAGCACAAAGAGATACACCAGGTGTCCACAGTCACCCAGCAGTCGATGGGGGAGCCTGGGTTCCACCACACCTGTCTTTATCCAGTCTTGGGCTGCATCAGGGAGAGGAGACATCATCATTCTGCATTTCCAGGCACCCACATGCATATGCTCCCCATTTTGGTGCCACTGGACCCTGTCATCTAACCTATCTTGGCATGTCAGACCCTTCACACTGGTGTGGGGCAAGAGGGATTGGATTTCTTGAAGCTCCATTCTCCATTATGCCAAAAAAAAAACCCATCTCTTCCCACAACTGAGAACCCACATTTCATTTTTTTAAAGAGTGGTCTATTTTATTGGAAAAGAATAATAGCTACAATAGCTTACTATACCTCAGATATTATTCCAATTACTTTATATTTCATATTCATTTTATTCTCACCACAGCATGAGGTAGGTAGTATCTTTAGCACCATTCTAAAGGTGAGTAAACTGAAGCACAGATAGGTCATGTCGCTTGCTTAAAGCCACCTAGTTAGGGGGACGCAGAGATGGACTCATAACCAGCAGATTGGTCAGATGGTCCATGGTCTTAACACTACCCTCTCTCTCCAGTGAGTTGGGGACTAGCCAGGCATCTGAAGGCTAGCAACGAAATGACTTCAGTCAAATAATTTGGACTGGGTTTTATCACAGCTGATTGTGGAATTGGCCATTTCATCACTAAAGCGAGCTGATACACTACCTGATACAGCAGCTCATTCCAGAAGGAAGACACTGGAAAGATGTACAGAAGCCTGGGTTATTCTCCCAGCTGCTCAGACTGGGCCATTTCTGACTCTTACTCTCTGTGTCTTGGTTATCCTGCCTCAAATACAACAAACAATAGCCTCTTTTATTGGTGTGATTTTCCAGTTTACAAAACAATTTCTCACACATTGCCTCCTGTGATATGAGCCTCACCGTGGTTCTATAAGGTGTGATTATTCAGTTAGGACCTTCAGGAACCTATAACTCAGAGACACCCAGGGCTGCAAAACTCATTAAAAGAGCTAGACATGAAACCTGACTTTCTGATACTAAGCCAAAATGTGTTTCAGCCATATCCCCAACTCTTTCTGCAGTAGAAATAACCTCTTAGAGCAACTTTCCGGTTACATGGCAGTTTCAGTGGGAGATCTTATAAAACCTTCTCCTAGTTCCTTACAGCAAGGCTCCATGAAGTGGTCCAACCAGCTGCCCGAACTGGCTGAAGACCACCCACATGCTGCTCACACTGTATTTTGTACTTGAATCCACTTCTTGTGGTAGACAACTTACAGTGGTCAATGAAGACATTAGAACTAGTTATGCTTATCAACACGGGCTGGGGCGGAGCCCACAGACAGGGCAACAAGGTCACCAACCACACAGAGGTGAGAAGCATGCTTAAAATGTGCTGGGCTTTGGGTTCCACCCTCATGATTTTAGTGAAGTGTTGCTTTATCTTAAAGAAATGAACAAGACCCATTGTCAGTGAGTAGGGGAAAGTCCCCTATGCTCCCCTCCCTCCTGCATTCCCTTGGGCGTGGGATGCTGACACAGATAGGATTAGGTGGTTGGCCTAGTTATTCATGGCAACTTGCATAGCTTAACTGGAGGCTGGATACTGGACCCTCAGCCCAGAATTTCAGAATAGTCTGGGCAGTTTCCACAGATCTGAATCTGGAACCTGGAAGCAGGCTCTTACAACATATTCTCAGATGGTATGACTGGCTGGCTTATAAACTCTTCCTAAGAAAGCTGAAATCCTCTGCTCCAACCAGCGGAGGGAAGGAGTGAGGGGAGGAAAAGAGAAGGACCTGGAGAGGAAAAGGCAAGAAAAAAAAAAAAAAGACTTTTAGAAGGAAAACTCACAAAGCCCCTTTCCTAAGAAGCCTTTAAGCTGGAGCCGACCAGCAAGGCACTAGCAGACACATATGGGCAGGTTAATGTCCCTAAAATCAAGCAGGAGCCAGTAATAACAGGGTCAGGCAAATAGAAAGTTCCAGCTGGTAAGGAAGTCTGTGCAGCACCACACCATTACCCCAGCAATTACTCTAGATGTAGGACTGGCTCCCCAGCTCTGGGCACACACACTGGGGCTGGAGAAGCAGACTCTGCTTCTCATAAAGCATTATCCTCTCTGGGACAGATCCCTGGAGAATCAGGACAGCTCTACAGTAAAATCAAGCATTATCTCTACCGGGTTTTGGAGGCCAGGTTAGAAGCTGCTTGTCTGATTATTGCCAGTAGCTGGGATGATTTGTTGGCAGGGACCTGGGTGGAGGAGGGAGAGCTCTGTGTGTGTGTGTGTGTGTGTGTGTGTGTGTGTGTGTTGTGACTTTGCAAGTTGCGTGGCAGTTGTGAGATACAGCAGTGTTTGCTGCTGTGACTGAGGGCCCAACTTGCAGAACTATTTGTTACCACTTACCATCCTTGGGTGGTTTGGGTGTGCACTTCTTTAGGGGAACAAACTGAATATGACAAGTTTCCGAGGTTGGTGGTAGCTGCCAATTTCTTGCCTGTCTGTTGCCCAGCTCTTTCTTTTTTCTAAAGCAGTAGAGTACCGGCTTCTGTTTCATTGGTTTCTATTTCTGTGAAAAACATTGCAGAACCACTTTCCTCATTGTTCCCACTAAAAATCAACCTTCCCTTCCTTTTTGCACTGGAAGGGCTGACCCCCATTCACCCAATCCATTCCCTCCTCAGCTGCTGCCAGCACCAGATGGGTTGCTGCCATCAGGTGATGTTCTGCCCTGGCCAGGGGAACCCATACTGTATCCCTAAATAAGTTCTAGATGAATTAAATACATAAACATTAAATAAAATTTAAAAAAACACAAAGGAATAAAGGAAATTATGGTAAATATTCATCAATTCCTACTGTGTGGAAGCACTTTTAAAGAAAAAAGGTAGAGGAAGAATTTATGAAAAGGTCAATTTTTTGGTATAAAATTGAAAACTTGTATACATCAAAACTCATGATAAAAAAAAAGCGTAAAGCAAAGAAAAACCTGGAAAAATGGCAAAATATAAGGCAAAGATATAAACATGATTAATACATGAAGAGCTTCTAGAAATCAATAATTAGAAGAGAAATATTCTAAACAAAAACATTGTCAATGTTCACAAAAAGGCAATTCGTACAAGCAGAAAAAAATTAGGCAATAACTCAGAAAAAATTTCAAGCTTACTATTTATTTAAAAACAATTAAAGGAAGACTGATTTTTGTCTATCAAACTGGCGAATGTTTTAAACAAACAAAACAGATAATTAATATTTGGAGAAAAGTTCGGGAAAAAGTATCATACAGTGCTGGGGGAAGTATAAGGATTTTTCAAGTTTTCCAGTTGTAAATGTGGCAATATGTATCCAAAGACTTAAAACTGTAAATAATATTTGACCTAATAATTCGTCTTCTAGGAATATATCCTTAGAAAATATTTTTTGAGAAATATAAAGATTTAGGTTCAAGGATGATTATCACAATGTTATTTATAACAGGGAAATATTCCAAATATAGGTTTAATTAATTACAGTACACTAAGCACTGAAAATCACGTTCTTGAAAATATTTAAGGCTTTGGAAAAAACATAAAAAATAATATGAAGTGGAGAAAATATGATGTAAAGCCACATGTACAAAAGCTTCTTTTTTTGGTAAAAAATGTGTGTTTGGTTATATATGTATATACATACATAAGTACACAGAAAAAGGACTGGAAGTATTTGCACAAATGAAATATTAATAGTGGTTCTCAGGATAGTGGAATTATGAGTGGTTTTAAAATTATTTTTATTTGGTATTTCTCCAGATTTTCTGCAAAAAGAGTGTATTAAGTTTATGATCAGAAGCATAAATATTATTTTTGTAATTTTCTTTGTTATCAAGGGCTCCCCCTGCTGCTCACCTAAAAAATCGTGGAGGCTTGGCCTCCTACGTGTTGCTCATTTTCCTCATCTTCTAAAAAGCTCTGTTCTTGATCTTGATGACCACTCTCTACTTCTTATTTGCCTTAGGAGAAAACTCTACTAATTTGAATATTTAGAATGATATATCAAGCCTTTTTGTAAAAAAAAAATTGAGATATAATTCACATACACTAGTCATTCATTTAAAGTGTACGATTCAGTGTTTTTTTAATATATTTATAACATTGTGCAACTGTCACCAATATCTAATTCCAGAACAGTTTCGTCACTCAGAAAGAAACCTCGTACCCATTAGCAGTCATTCCCCTTTCCCTGTCCATGGTAACCACTATGCTACTTTCAATGTCTATGGATTTGCCTATTTTGGATATATTATATAAATTGAATCATACCATATGTGGTCTCTTGTGTCTGGCTTCTTTCTCTTAGCATAATGCTTGCAAAGGTCATCTATGTTGTAGCAAGTATTGTCAGAACTTCATTCCTTTTATGACTGAATAATATTCCATTCTTTGAATATTCCATATTTCATTTATCTGTTCATCAGTTAATAGACACGTTATTTCCACTTTTTAGCTATCATAATTAATACTTTTATGCATATCCACATATAAGATTTTTGTGGAGATATGTTTTTGATTCTCTTGGGATATATACTTAGAAGTGGAATTGCTGAGATATTATAACTCTATATTTAACTTTTTGAGGAACTGCCCAACTCATTTTCAAGGTGACTATATCATTTTATATTCCTATTAGCATTGTATGACAGTTCCAATCTCACCTAATCTTCACCAATAAGTATATACTCCCTTTCTAATTAAAGCTATCCTAGTGGATGTGAAGTGTTATCATTATTGTTTTGATTTGTATTTCTCTAACAACTAATGATGTTGAGCATCTTTTCATGTGCTTGCTGGCTATTTGTATGTCTTCTTTGAGTAAGTGTCTATTCAAATTCTTTGCCTGATTTTTAGTTGGGTAATTCGTCTTTTTATTGTTGGCTTATAATAGTTTTTATATGTTTTGGATACTAGACCCCTATCAGATACATGGTTTGCAAATATTTTCTCCTATTCTGTGGGTTGACTTTTCACTTTCTTTTTTTTTTTTTTTTTTTTTTTTTGCGGTATGTGGGCCTCTCACTGTTGTGGCCTCTCCCGTTGCCGAGCACAGGCTCCAGATGCGCAGGCTCAGCGGCCGTGACTCATGGGCCCAGCCGCTCCACAGCATGTGGGATCTTCCCGGACCGGGGCACGAACCCGTGTCCTCTGCATCGGCAGGCGGACTCTCAACCACTGCACCACCAGGGAAGCCTGACTTTTCACTTTCTTGATCGTGCCCTTCAAAACATAAAAGTATTTTGTTTTGATATGGTCCAATTTATCTATTTTTTTTCTTTCATTGCTTGTGTTTTTGCTGGTGTGTTTAAGAAACATTAGCTATTGTTTATTCTAAGATCTTTGTAGTTCTGGCTTTTGCATTTAAATCTTTGATACTTTTTTTTAGTACATAGTGTGAAGCAGAGTCTGCCTTTATTCTTTCCAGTTGTTTTGCACCATTTGTTTAAAAGACCATTGTTTCCCCCATTGAATTGTCTTGATACCCTTGTCAAAAGTCAATTGATCATAAATTTATTGGTTTATTTTTATACTCTCAACCCTATTCCGTTAATCTATATGACTGCCCTTATGCCACAGTCTTGATTGCTGTAACTTTGTGCTGTAGCTTTCACAATTGAGCAGTGTGAATCTTCCAACTTTGTTCTTCTTTTTCAGGTTGTTTTGGTTATTCTAAGTCCCTTGAATTTCCATATGAACTTTAGGATTAGCTTGTCAATTTTTGCCATAAAAAGGCATTTGGGATTTTGATAGAGATATTCTGGAATCTATAGATTAATCCAGATAGTGAGTATTCCTATCTAAATAGTTTTAAGTTTTCCAGTCCATGAACACTGGATGTATTTATAGTTATTAAGATGTTTAAAATTTCTTTCAGTGATGTTTTATATTTTTCACTGTACAAATCTGACACATTTTTGTTAAATTTATTCCCAAGTACTTTATTCTTTTTAACACTGTTGTAAATGAAATTTTCTTAATTTCACTTTCTGATTGTTCTTTGCCAGTGCATAGAAATAAAACTGACTTTTCTAAATTGAGCTTATATCCTGCAAGTTTGATGAACTGGTTTATTAGCACTCATAGATGTTTCTGTATTCCTTAGAGTTTTCGGTTTACAAGATCATGTCATCAGCAAATGTAGACAGATTTACTTCTTCCTTTCCAATCTGGATATGTTTTATTTCTTTTTCTTCAGTAATTGTCCTGATTAGAAAGTCCAGTACAATGTTGAGTAGAAGTGGCTAGAAACAGCATTCTTTTCCTGATATTCTTGGGAAAGCCTTCAGGCTTTCAGCATTAAGTAGGATGTTAGCTGTGGGTTTTTCTCAGATGCTGTTTATCAGGTTGAGAAAGCTCCTTTCCATTTGTTTGTTGTGTGTTCTAACATGACAGCATTTTTAACATGGATTTAGTCAAATGCTTTTTCTGTGTTTATTGAGATGATTCTGTGATATTTGTTCTTTTTTTCTATTAATATGGTGCATGACATTGATCAATTTTGGTGTGTTAAATCAACGTTGCATCTCAGGGATAAATTCCAACTCATTATTTTGTGTAATTCCCCCTCCTTTTCTGTTTATGTTGCTGAATTAACTATCCTAGTACTTTGTTGAGAATTTTTGCAAGTACGTTCATAAGGCATATAGGTCTGTTTTCTTGTAATGTCGTTGTCTGTTTTTGGTATCAAGGTAACACGGATCTCAAAGAATGAGTTGGGAAATATTATCTTCTATTTTTTGGAAGAGTTTGTGAAGGATTGGCATTAAGTGTTCTTTAAACACTTGGTAGCATTTATCACTGAAGCCATCTGGTCCTGGGCTTTTCTTTTGTGGAGAGTATTGATTACTAGTTCAACCTATTTCCTTGTAAAGGTTTGTTTATATTTTCTACTTCTTCCTGAGTCAGTTTCTGTAATTTCTCTTCCTAGGAATTGTCTGTTCATCTAGAATATATAATTTTTTGGCATATAATTATTAAAATAGTTCCTTTTTAAACCCTCCTACACTGTTGGTAGGAATGTAAATTTGTGCAGCTACTATGGAGAACAGTACGGAGGCTCCTTAAAAAAACAAAAATGGATTTACCATATGATCCAGAAATCCCACTCCTGGGCATATATCTGGAAAAAACTCTAATTTTAAAAGATAAATACACCCCAGTATTCATAGAAGCACTATTTACAATAGCCAAGACATGGAAGCAACCTAAATGTCCATTGACAGATGAATGGATAAAGAAGATTTGGTATACACACACACACACACACACACACACACACAAACAATGGAATACTACTTAGCCATTAAAAATAGGGAAATATTGCCATTTGCAGCACTATGGGTGGGCCTAGAGATTATCATACTAGGTGAAGTAAGGCAGACAGAGAAAGACAAATGTCATATGATATCACTTATATGTGGAATCTAAAATATGGTATGGAAAACATAGGCAGAACACTCTCTGACGTAAGTCACAGCAAGATCCTTTTTGACCCACGTCCTAGAGAAATGGAAATAAAAACAAAAATACACAAATGGGACCTAATGAAACTTAAAAGATTTTACACAGCAAAGGAAACCATAAAGAAGATGAAAAGACAACTCTCAGAATGGGAGAAAATATTTGCCAATGAAGCAACAGACAAATGATTAATCTCCAAAATACACAAGCAGCTCATGCAGCTCAATATCAAAAAAACAAACAACCCAATCCAAAAATGGACAGAAGACCTAAATAGACATTTCTCCAAAGAAGATATACAGATTGCCAACAAACACATGAAAGGATGCTCAACATCATTAATCATTAGAGAAATGCAAATCAAAACTACAGTGAGGTATCACCTCACACCAGTCAGAATGGCCATCACCAAAAAATCTAAAAACAATAAATGCTGGAGAGGGTGTGGAGAAAATGGAACCCTCTTGCACTGATGGTGGGAATGTAAATTGATACAGCCACTATGGAGAACAGAATGGAGGTTCTTTAAAAAACTAAAAACAGAACTACCATATGACCCAGCAATCCCACTACTGGGCATATACCCTGAGAAAACCATAATTCAAAAAGAGTCATGTACCACAATGTTCATTGCAGCACTATTTACAATAGCTAGGACATGGAAGCACCCTAAGTGTCCATCAACAGAAGAATGGGTAAAGAAGATGTGGCACATATACACAATGGAATATTACTCAGCCATAAAATGAAACGAAATGGAGTTATTTGTAGTGAGGTGGATGGACCTAGAGTCTGTCATACAGAGGGAAGTAAGTCAGAAAGAGAAAAAAAAATATTGTATGCTACACATATATATGGAATCTAAAAAAAAAAAAAATTGGTTCTGAAAAACCTAGGGGCAGGACAAGAATAAAGACACAGACATAGAGAATGGACTTGAGGACATGGGGAAGGGGAAGAGTAAGCTGGGATGAAGTGAGAGGGTAACATTGACATATATACACTACCAAAAGTAAAATACATAGCTAGTGGGAAGCGTCCGCATAGCACAGGGAGGTCAGCTCAGTGCTTTGTGACCACCTAGAGGGGTGGGATAGGGAGGGTGGGAGGGAGACACAAGAGGGAGGGGATATGGGGATGTATGTATACATATACCTGATTCACTTTGTTATACAGCAGAAACTAACACAACATTGTAAAGCCATTATACTCCCAATAAGATGTTAAAAAAATAAAATAAAATATGATACAACTGAACTTGTATACAAAACAGAAACAGACTCACAGACATAGAAAACAAACTTTTGGTTACCAAAGGGGAAAGGAGCAGGAGAGTGATAAATTAGGAGTTTGGGATTTACAGATACACACTACTATATATAGAATAGATAAACAACAAGGATTTACTGCATAGCACAGGGAAATATATTCAGTATCTTGTAATAACCAGTAATGAAAAAGAATCTGAAAGAGAATCTGAAAAAGAATATATATATATATATATATATATCACTTCGCTGTACACCTGAAACATTGTAAATAAACTGCACTTCAAGAAACAAACCAACAAAAACGTAACTTGAGGGTTCCAAATTTTGTATTTTGCATTAAAATGTTCTCATCTTTCACTTTGTTACCTAAAAAAACTAATATAGCTCCATGAAACAACCCTTCATGAATTATTTACTCTCTGAGGAAAGAGAATATTCCTAGTCCATCAAAACGTCTACAAATAATAAATGCTGGAGGGTAAAGGGTGGGGAGAAAAGGGAACCCTCCTAAACTGTTGGTGGGAATGTAAATTGGTGCCGCCACTATGGAAACAGTATTGAGATTGCTTAAAAAACTAAAAATAGAGTTACCCTATGATCCAGCAATCCCACTCCTGGGCATTTATCGGGAAAAGGCAGTAACTCTAATTTTAAAAGATAAATGCACCCAGTGTTCATAGCTGCATCACATAAGTTTTGATATGTTATCTTTTCATTTTCATTCATGTCAAAGTATTTTCTAATTTCCCCTGTGATTTCTTCTTTGACTCATGTATTACTTAAGAACATGTTGTTGAATTTCTATATATTTGTGAATTCCCCAAATTTCTTTCTGTAATTGGTTTCTGATTTTATTCCACTGTGGTTGGAGAACATACTTGTGATTTTAATCCTTGTAAATTTATTGAGACTTGCTTTATGGCCTAACATCTGGTGTATCCTGGAAAACCTTACGTGTGTACTTGAGAAAAATGTGTATTCTACTGTTGTTGTGTGGAGTGTTCAATAGATGTCTGCCAGGTTTAATTGTCTGCTAGGTTTATAGTGTTTTTCAAGTTTTTTAAAAAATAAGTTTTATTGAGTTATAGTTGATGTAAAGATTAATACAAATTTCATTTTAACAGTATATAAAAACTTTGCCCTGTAGAGCTCCATACCTTCTTTTCTCCTTTGTGTTGATATTGTCAACAAATACAAATTTGTACATTGTATGCTTATCAACACAGGTAATTAATACTTTATAGTAAACACAGGTTATTATTACTTTATAAACTTCTAAGAATAATTTCAGAGAAAAAAGAATTATAAGCAAAAAATATGTTTATACCATGTTGTAATAACCTTTACCAATGCTCTTTATTTTCATGTGAATTTGAGTTATTGTCTAGTATACTTTTATCTTAGCCTAAAGGACTCACTTTAATAACTTTTATAGGGTGGTCTGCTAGTGACAAATTATCTCAATTGCTTATTAGGAATATCCTAATTTCTCCTTCATTTTTTGAAGGATAGTATTTCTGTATAAAGAATTCTTGGTTTACAAACTTTTCACCCCCAGCCCTTTGAATATGTGATTCAACTGCTTATGGCCTCCACAGTTTCTGATGGGAAATCAGCTATTAATCTAGTAAGATTAGAACATCCTCCAGTAGAGGATCCACTGTAACTGATGAGTTTTTTCTCACTTGCTGCATTCCAGATTCTCTATTTGTAGTTCAACAGTTTTATTATGATGTGAGTAGGTGTGGTTCTTTTTGACTTTATCTTACTTGGAGTTCATTGAGCTTTTTGGATGTACAGACTAATGTTTTTCATCAAATATGGGAAGTTTTTGGTCATTATTTCTCAAATATTCATTTTGCTCTTTTCTCTCTCACTTCTGCTACTGGGTCTTCATTTATGCATATATTGGTATGCTTGATGCTCTCTATGTCTCTGTTTATTTTTCTTCTTTGGTATTTCAGTTATAGAGACTGGATAACCTCAATTGATCTGTCTTACAGTTCACTGATTCTTTCTTCTGCCTGCTCAGTTCTACTACTGAGCTCCCTACCCCCAGCGATTTTTTCATTTTTATTATATTTTGCAATTCCAGAATTTATAGTCAGTTCATTTTTATAATTTTTACCTCTTTACTGTTATTCTTTATTTGTTGTGATATCATTCTTGTCCTTACCATTAATTCTTCTGATATGATTCCTTTGTTCTTTGCCCATATATATTTATTTTTAACATCTTTCTTGGAGTATAATTGCTTAACAATGGTGTATTAGTTTCTGCTTAATAACAAAGTGAATCAGCTATACATATACATATATCCCATATCTGCTCCCTCTTGCATCTCCCTCCCACCCTCCCTATCCCACCCATCTAGGTGGTCACAAAGCACCAAGCTGATATCTCTGTGTTATGCAGCTGCTTACCCTTCCCCCTCCCCATGTCCTCAAGTCCATTCTCTACGTCTGCCTCTTTATTCCTGTCCTGTCCCTAGGTTCTTCAGAACTACTTTTTTTATTTTTTAGATTCCATATAAATGTGTTAGCATATGGAATTTATTTTTCACTTTCTGACTCTAGTCAGAAAGGGGCTTCCTAGTGTGTGGAAACTTTCCCTCCTTCACAGCTCCCTCCCCTAGGTGCAGGTCCTGTCCCTATTCTTTTGTCTCTGTTTTTTCTTTTTTTCTTTTGCCCTACCCAGGTACTTGGGGAGTTTCTTGCCTTTTGGGAAGTCTGAAGTCTTCTGCCAGCATTCAATAGGTGTTCTATAGGAGTTGTTCCACATGTAGATGTATTTCTGATGTATTTGTGGGGAGGAAGGTGATCTCCACGTCTTACTCCTTTGCCATCTTGAGGGTCTCCTCTTTGCCCATATTTAAAAGAGCTGATTTAAAGTCTGTGTCTAGTATGTCCAGTGTCTCATCTTCCTCAGGGACAATTTGTCATGTCTACATTTTCCCCCTGTGTATGGGCTATACTGTCCTTTATCTTTGCATGTGTTGTAACTTTTTGTTAAAAATTGGATATTGAAAATAATATAATGTGGTCACTCTGAAAATCAGATTCTTCCCCCTTTGAGGTTATGGTTGGGGTAGTGGAATAGTGACATTTCTAAATGAATTCTGCAACATCTGTATTTTTTGTTTTGTGTAGCCACTGAAGTCTCTGCTCTGGTCAGCTAATGATTATAAAGAGATTTTGTTTTTAGATGCCTGGAACCAGTAAGTTTCACAGTCTTTGCTGAGGGACTCTGTGTACGTGTTGGAGTACACCTTCAACACTCAGGAAAGAAGTTGACAGTATAGCCTTAGCCTTCATTGCTTGCTGTACAGAGCCTCACGTTTAGTTAGAGGTGAGAACTTAGGGCCTTCTCTGATCTTCCCTGAGCATGTGCAAAGTCATGGGCTTGCACACAGTCCCGTACATGCATGTGGCCTTCTAGATTCCCAGGAATATGTTGGAGCTTTTCAAAGTCACCTATGGACATCTCGTCTCATCTTTTCCTTTAAAGTCTTTTGGCTAGTCTGTTGTTTGCACCAACTGTTTTCTACTGCTTCGGGCAGCTACAGTGTTCACCACTTGGCTCTAAATGTTTTTGACAAATACCTCTGAAGAAAAGGCTGTTTGCCTTAGGTGATCCGTGAATCAGATCAAATAAGGACAGTCTTGCAAGTGGAGTTTCCCAGGGTACCTCCAGACAGGTCAAATAATTAAAATTCTCTGTAAATGTATATTTGAAGAAACTGTAATCTCTTTCAGAAGAATTAGCCTACAGAGAAGGAGAAGATGGACTGGGGCACAGTGGAATGTGATTTAATGTCAGTGATTAGCCTGAGTCTGTGTGTGTGTATTTCCTCTTTCATGTGGCTTTCCTCGTTGATACCCAGCGCTTGTTTGCCAAGTCTCTTTGGCCTTAAAGGGGTCGCCTTACTAGCTATGTGATGGATTATTTGGATATGACGCTTGTTGAATGAATCCTTAGCTTTTCTTCCTCCCTTGAACTGGTGTAGACACTCCCTCTTGGGCTCTGGTCAAAGTCACTTTAATCATTATAGATTTAAGGTCCCCAAATCTGAGAAATTATAAATTAACATGTTAAAATGGCAACCAAACCCCTATATTGTCTCTCTAAGACTACAACTAATATAAACAATAACAGTTATGTACTGAATGCCTACTTTGTTTCACGTGCTGTACTGAGCACTTCACATACATTAGCTATTGATAAAATAGTACTATTATTTCCCTGGAGGAATAAACTGAGGCTCATAGAGATTAAGTAACTTGCCTAAGGTTCCACAGTGAGTTAATGATCCAGGAACAAATGTGCACTAAAGGATTGCAATAAAAATTTACTATTTCAGACTAATGGCGGTGAGGCAACCTGAATTTGTGAGACACATGCTTTAATAAAATACATTTAAAGCTAAAGAGTTTATTGCTTCCTCAGACACTGAGTAACTTAAACTGTGTATGGAAAGAGAGCAGTTGTATCCTAGGGGGTCTTGGAAGACCTACAGATAAGCATTACTTATAATTAGCATGCCACTCTTAAAGCATTGTTTATAATTAATGTGTCAGTTATTTATAGTAGAAGAAATACTTCTGGATTATTTTAAAAGGATTTTAAGAAACAGTTTATCTTAAGCTATTTAAATTATAATTCTTTACATCCTTGATTTGCTTAGGATTTGCTCAGCAAACCTCAGGCCAGTCCTGTAAGTGACTCTGAATTGATGAGCGTGTGGACTAATGCAGCTTAATGTAGAGGATTGTGGCCATCCTTGTTTGGCTCTCTTATTTAAAATACATGTCTTGCTCCTAGTGTTGTACCTCTGGGTTGATTCCAGTTTTGGACTATTTCATAGAGAACTATGATAAACATCTTTGTGAGTAAGGGTTTTCCACATTAAGGATTTTTTCCCCTTAGGCTAGACTCCCAGAAATAAAATGACTAGGTTTAAGGTTAAGAAAATTAAGCCCCTTGAGACACATTTTCAGGCGTCTAGTTGAAGAACAACATCCAAATAGTGAAGCCACCTGAATGGCACAGATGCCGTCAGGCCTACTGCTGAGTCATCTTATTTGTGCAGGCTCACTGGGGGCACCACTTTACACTATTCAGTATCCCGTGATAAACCATAATGGAGAAGAATATGAAAAAGAATATGTATATGTGTATAGCTGAGTCACTTTGCTGTACGGTGGAAATACAACATTGTAAATCAACTATACTTCAATAAAATTTTTAAAAATGAAAAGAATATATATACTTGTTGACTAGGACTGGCTGTTTGGATATCTGTGAGGTTCACTTTTTGTAATGATAATACAATCAAAGCCTCTAAGTAATTGGATTTAGTTCTAAGAACCTGGAGTCTTTCTTTGAAGGGACCTTTTACAAATATTAGCAAGTATCAGCCTTAATATCCAACTTGTATGCCTTACTGAGTTTTCATGAGATTAGCAGCCATTACTAGATCTTTGTCTGGAAGTTGAAATGAAAAGCAGAGAGTTGCAGTGGGCCGAGAGAACACTTCTGTTTCATGTCCCCATGCTGTTTTGGTCCAAATGACTCAGATAGAGTACTACAGCTGTTTCAGCATTCTTGGGTTTTGTTTGCCAGCTCTATTGGAGACTAAAGCTTATATAAGTAATATAAAACCTCAGCATTTACAACATAAAGGCACCACAAGAACTCTCAGACATTAAGCTTTGGTAGGATTTTATTTGGAGGAATTTTATTTTAAAATGTAATATCCTTTTCCTTTCTTTGGCAAAATAGAATCAGGAGAACTTGGATGGAACTCTACTGCTTATGAAAAGTCTCACCCTGTTCATATAAGCAAGTCTGTCACCCTTGATTGGAAAGTAATAATTCATAAAGCTTAATGTTATTATCATCCCTCTGCCTGGAGTGATAGATATTCTTGAGGCCTTTTAAATAAAAAGTTTAAAATTGAATTTGCAACTCAAAAGATTGGTGGGTTCAGATGTTAGTTTCCTGCTGAGTAGCTGGGAAAACAATTCTGAAGTAGCCAGTAGTGTGTTAGGAATGGCAGTTTTATTAAATGTCTTGATGGAGTGCAATGAAAACACACTTTTGGTGTCTTTATGAAGCCTTTTCCTCTACAAAAATAATAGTTTTCTCATAGATGTTAGTGTTTGCCTTCACTCTACTTATCTGGTTATTCTCCCAGTTCAGGTTTTCTGCAAAGTTTTTCAAAAGAAGGTGAGATTTGGTTTTAGTTAGTAGCAGACCAGTAAGATTCTCATGTATGAACAATTGTCTGACACTGCTCAGAGATTATGATTTACATTGCATCATATAATTTTGTAGAATAACAAGTCTTAAACAATCTACTTGGTCTAAAATAGTGCCATTGAGTATTTTGCTCTCATGGTGATGAACCTTCTAACATCACAGATCTTGATGAAGTCCTTGAAGGAGCTGGGTCTCGCTGGAAGGAAGAGAACCATCCAGATGTGGGAAGGCTTCTCTCACCCAATAGAAAGCCAGCAAGTTCATTTAAAAGGGTATCTTTCAATTATGAAACCTGGCAGGCATTAAAGGACACTTGGCAGTTGAACTTTGCAAAAACATTTGCACTGGCGGCTAAAGAGGACCTTCTCTTTTGCCGGTTTCATGAAAAAAAAAAAAAAAAAAAGAAACATTTTGCAGTTTCACCTCAATTTCCTCTCTCCTTTTTTCCACAAAAACAAAAGGTGATTTTTCAAGGGCCCTGTATCAGCATTATTTGACATCCTCATATGGGTTTGACCAAATAACCAACCAAATCCCTTAGGATGAAAATTGAAAATTTGTTATGATTTCCACCCCTCACTCCCAGTCTTGTCTCTCAGTCAATGGCAAATTGTCTCTTTTCCCAGTTTCTTTATTTTTCCCCCTATGGGCAAAACACTGCTGCTATAAAAATAAAAACAGTGAAATTCCAGTCTTGACTAAATTTGGGAATTCTCGCACACATGAAAAAAAATCTTTGTTTCTCCTCGGGAAATTGGCAAAGTGAAAATTGACAGCTTAGCTTTTCTCACATTGGCACATATATTAACTTCAGGAATTGGATTTTTAAATGATTTTAAACATATTTTTTAGGGAAAAAAGTGCTACTTACATGTAAGTGTGACCTGTGTTTATCTCCACACCATATATCCTGTATGGCGATCTTTATAACCAGACTTGAAGCGTCCCTTTCTTCCTGGGCATGGATGTAGCTTTGTAAGAATGGATGCCTCTTCCTCCCTATTCCTCAAATCAAGACATTGTCTATTCCTGCTTAGATAATTGGGAATTGTGGCGGGTAAGGTAGCATCAGACTGCCAAGTGACTGGCCAGTTAAGGGCATTTTTGATTTTCTGCCAAGATATTGACAAAGTTCTCACATCAGCAGAGTTTGGGTACCCTGTACCTTAGAATATTTGTCTATGATATAAAATAACCCTGGATAATATTATTTGTATCATTCAACACACTAGTGGTTCAAGTCCTACTCTATAATTTGTGTGTACATGTATGTGTGTTTTCTTCTTCAGTGTTTATCCTTAACGGAACAAAATAGTTGCTCTAAAATCCTATGCATAAACATAGGTGTAACAACTGGTGAAAAGACAAACGGCAACCTACTCAGATTTTTTAAGCTCCCAAATTTAACTAACTCTCTTTTTCTGCACATATCTATTTTGTAATTTTGTTTCTAATATCCAAATTATATGGAAAATTTTGTTGTCTGCTGCATTTTCTGTGAAGCTTTAGGCCCCGCCTGTAAGATATGGAGGGATTGTCTTGCATTTTGCACTTAGATGTGCCTGTGGGGAGCATTAACCCATCCTAGTATAAAGGGAGAATGGCTAGCTGGTGGAACTGGCAGGGGGAAATCTTTGCTGTTGCTCGTGAAGAGATCAAGCCATCTTGATTCACCATGATTTACCAATTCATTCCCTGCCTCCCTTCCCCCCTCTAGCCTCTATTCTCCTGTGGCAGTCTGAAAAATGGCCTCCCAAAAATGTCCGGGTTCCCATCCTCAGAACTTATGAATACGTTACCTTACATGGCAAAAAGAACTTTGCATATGTGATTAAGAATCCTGAAATGGGAATCTTATCCTAGATTATCCAATCTTATCCTAGATTATCCTGTGATTATCCAGATAATCACAAGGGTCTTGTATAAGAGTAGTGCAGGGAAGTAAGACAAGGGAGAAGGCAATGTGATTAGAGAAGCAAAAATTGGAGTGATGGGGCCATAAGCCAAGGCACTTCCTACAAGCTGGAAAGGTAAGAAACGGATTCTCCCCTAGAGCCTCCGGAAGGAGCCCGCCCTGCTGACACTTTGATTTTAGCCCCTTAAAACTCCTTTTGGATTTCTGACCTCCAGAACTGTCAGAGAATACATTTATACTGTTTTAAGCCACTAGGTTTGTCATAATTTGTTATAGCAGCCACAGAAAATTAATACACCTTCCCATCTTCCCCTCACCTTCTAGTAAGAATCTCTGACCTTGCTACTGTCTTCATTTTTGCTTTTGGTCAAGCTTTTCATTTCTGTTCCAGTCCTCTTGACCAAAGATTTGCCTACTTTCCCTTTAATTAACCATCCTCTATACGTAGATTCTTGCACAGCCAAGGAACTTGTCAGTTTTACCCTTCAGTAAGGACCTGTGGTTACAGAGTCAGAGTAACATTTCCCAAAATGTGTTCCATGACATATAGGTCCTTGAATATGTGAACACAGGGTATACAGTGAGGAAATGTTGCTTATCATATTCCCCTATAAGAGGCTCGTACTCCATATTAGCATTTTAATGATCCTGAGAAATTCTACAATTTTGTTTAATGCAATACTTTCCAAATTTATTTGGCTACAGAACACTTTTTTTCCATACAACAAATATAAACATGTCCCAGAAATGGGGTTCCGAGGAGCTGGCATGGGAAAAAGCTGCACTGGGTTATACCCGGGGTTTTGGGGATTCCAATATCCTTCTCCTGTGCCCTGAAACAAATGTCCATTTGGCCTATGAATGTGAAAGGAAAGCCAGCTTTCATCAACCAGGGACTGCGCTCTGTAGACCTCCCCTGCATTAGATGAGGGATGTAAGAAAACTGATGGAACAGGCTCTATGTACCTATGGCAGTTTCCTACTTGGCTTCTTGGTAAATGTGTTTGAAACTCACATGGATAGATCTGACTCATGTTTCATAGATCTGCAGTGGCAGGGGGCCTTTAGTATATAGATCCAGTGGATTTGCCAAGCAATGGCTTGATCGCAGACTATGCAAACTCTTTTAAGATGTGTGCTTAAGATCTGAAGAAGATGAGAATCCGTGAGAACCTCCCAAACGGCACAACCTTCCTGGTTCCCAAATCCAGGAAGGGTACTCTGGCCTAACTGGGGTCAGGTGCCCCCTCTACACTAGTCAGCACTGACTAAGGCACAGGTCAGATATACAGTCGTAAAATTAGCTAACATTTATGCAGTCTTTGCTCTGTGTTAGGAATTGCTCTAAGAACTTCACACATATCACAACTTTATACAAACTTCTGAGGCATAGGGAGGTTAAAAATAACCCACCTGAGGCCACATGGCTTGTAAGTGGCAGCACAGAGCTTTGAACCCAGGCAGGCTGGTCCCAGAGCCCCTGTTCACAAACCCCTGTATTGCATGCAAGTGAGAAGACGGTGAGCTTGGAATCAGGTAGAACTGGGTTTGAACCCAGACTCCTTGCTGTAACCTTGGGCGAGTCTCTTATTCTCTCCCAACTTCTGTTTCTTCTTTGGAAAATCATGATATGAATAACTGGTGTCAGAATTATATCATATGCTTGCCAGTCTGTTAATATACTCATCTCTCCCACCCAACTGACCTTCTCACCAATCTGTTTTGGGATAATTATGACTGTCAATGGGTGTGTGATCCCTTTAAAGAAAGAGGTTACATTCTGCTGCTTGAAAAACTATGCTGAGTTTAGTTATCGCTTTTTCTTGAATTATTTTCTTATTAAAAAGTTTTTTTCTCATTACAAAAGTAATACATATTTATTTTAGAAAAGAAAGCTAAGCAAAAGTAAGAGAAAAATTTTAAATCCACGGTAATTCTAGAAGATAATTGCTGTTAACCTTTTGGTGTTAATATTATTTCTGATGTGTTTTTACTCTATATTCTCTAAATAGTGCTTTCATACTGTATACTTTTTACCCTGTATGTTCTTTTTCCAAATGATAATTTGGAAAAATTTCTAAAATGCAATTTTGTAAAAACTGCTTCTTTTCATTTGGTATATCATGGAAAATTCTCATGCACTAGATAGTCTACAACATTTTTTTAATGACTCCATGATGGGGACTTAACCAATTCCATATTGTTGAAAGTTTAGGTAGTTTCCATTTTTGTTTCTGGCTGTTGTTAAACAATGTTACAATGAACATCTTTGAAACTCATGTTTTTGACTCATGATTAATAGAGTCAGTCTTTTTTAAAAGTTTTTTTATTTTTATACAATTTAAAGGTTACTTTCCACTTAGGTTATTGAAAAGTATTGGCTATATTCACTGTGTTGTATAATACATCCTTGAGCCTATCTTACATCTACAATTTGTACCTCTCACTCCCTCACCTTTATATTGTACCTCCCTCCCACTAGTAACCACTAGTTAGGAGAGTCAATCTTAGTGACAACATTTTGGATCCCTAGAAAGCCAATCGCATTGAATTGCAAGCGGAAAGACCTGATTCATTCAATTTATATTTGCTGTGCCAGTGCCCAGGGTATAGCTAAATAAATAATACCTAAATAATACCTAAATAAATACCTATTGACAAGGATGAATAGAATCTAAAGCAATTGCTTCCTTTCCAGGTAGATCATGCCAGCAGCTTAGCAAGCAGAATCCGTGAGAGTACACCTGGCAGGTGAATGGCTCGGAGGCTTATGTGGCCTGGCTCTTGTTCATATCTTGTCGGGTATGAATCACGACCAATAAACCTTCCCAATATTCTAGAACGAACAGGACACTTTTGGAGCGTTGCCAAGCTTAGCTTTTCAGATACTGCCCCCAACCCTTACCAGGGCTTTGTTTTTCTTTTGGGAATGAGTGGTATTACTGATCATCAAGTCATGGGGCTTTTAACTCATTTGCTAAGAAATGATCTTCTAAAGTTACTAGTAATTATTTTTCCCTAGAGGCTCAAATTCTGAGAATTTTCATTCTTATTAAAATCTATGTGTTATAATCACGTTTTTTTAACAATGGAATATCATGCAGCCATCCATAAAGATATGTTAGATCTATGTTTTGACATGGAAAGATATACATAATGGTATGTTACATTCATATTAAACAAATACATATATTTATATACATATGTTCATATGTGCACAGAAAAATCAGTGAGCATATGAGAGTTGTTACCAGTTGCTACCACTAATGCGTGGGAAGTACTTTTATTTTCTACTTTTTTCTTAAAGTGTTATTTAAATTTTCACAATGAGTGGGAGTTTTCTCTTACAGGAATTAAAACAATAAAGGTAGTCATGATGGTTTAAACAGACAAATACTTTTTTTAAAAATAAATTTATTTATTTATTTGATTATTTATTTCTGGCTGCGTTGGGTCTTCATTGTTGCACGTGCGTGGGCTTTCTTCAGTTGCAGCCAGTGGGGGCTACTCTTTGTTGCGGTGTGTGGGCTTCTCACTGTGGTGGCTTCTCCTGTTGCGGACCACAGGCTCTAGGCGCGCGGGCTTCAGTAGTTGTGGCTTGCGGGCTCTAGAGTGCAGGCGCAGTAGTTGTGGTGCACGGGCTTTGTTGTTCCATGGCATGTGGGTTCTTCCTGGTCCAGGGATCAAACCCCTGTCCCCTGGATTGGCAGGCGGATTCTTAACCACTGTGCCACAAGGGAAGTCCTGACAAATAATTTTTTAAATGCAGCTTGTATTATTGTTTATGATGATAGGGAGATAAAGTTAATTTATATCTTGAATTCAGCTTTTATGATTTGGGGGACTATAATATATGCTCCCAGCATTTATAATATATCCTTTTAAAAATGTGTTTTGATTAAATAAGTAGACTCTATTTTGCATACGATGCCATATTTTTCTCATGACTTCTCATAAATATATGTTCCTTAAGTATATAAAAAGTATTTTGCTGGTGCATTAATTTATTCACTCATTCATTCATTCCTTCAACAGACATTTATTCAATGTTTTGTTTCTTGCACTGGGCCACACTGGGGATATGGTTGTAAGCCCACAGACAAGGTCCTGCACAAAACATAATGCATTCATTCCAAGTGAAAATTGATTTTTCACAAGGTAATGGATGCTAAACTAGATAGCATTTCACTGGTATTCCTAGTTTAAAACACAATTAACTTCGGAAAAGTAAAAGTCATGAAGAGAGATCAGAAGGAATCAAGTGTTTAAGAATTTATTGCTCAAGTCATACCAAGTGCAAGATTCTCAAAATCTTTCACAATAGACTATTAATTAGGATCTCCTTCCCCCATATTATACTCATTCTTTAACCTTCACAGTCTTGAAGAAGATATTCTTCCCTCCTTGGCAAATTCTGAATGATGCCTGCAGGAGTAGAGGATGGCCTGATATTCCCCTTTCTCCCATTCTGTTCTATGTTCATTACTAGTATGAGGACATTACTAATATGTGCATCTTTAAGGGACTTCCAGTTCTAAAACCAGTAAAGTCCCAGGCAAATTGGGACAAGCTCGTCACCCTGAATAGAAGGGAGGTTGCAGACTTCTGTGAGTAGTGAAGGATGGCCTGAAATGGGATTCCAGATCTGCCTATATTTACTATAATTTCAGAATAAAGATGAAATTTCTAAGAGAGTAACTTAGGGTGTGCTTTCTTTTTAATATTTACCCAATTTCTTATACACTTAAGATCTATGCATTTTGTATAAATTATAACTCAAAAGTCTCAAGTCACAAGCAGGAAAAAATTTACAACATATGTAAGAGTTGAAGAAGTAATATCCTTAAGATGTAAAGAACTTCTATGAATCAATAAAAGAGGTACAGACCAGTAGAAAAATAAAGACATAAATAGACAAATTTACAAAAGAAAAATACACATGGTAAATTTAAAAAAATAGTTACCCCATTTTCCATGTTTTCCTTTTTTACCTTCATGCCCAGCCTAGAGAAGCATCAGATATAAACAACAATGAGAGAGAACTCCAGGTCAGAAAAACAGTGAGCTCTTGACTAATGGAAGCCATGTGTCCCTGGCAGGAGAGTGACTTTCAGGGGCTCTGGTAGGTGCCCACTGCCTGCCCACAGCACCCCCGTGACAGCACACCCTCAAGAGTTTTTTGAACAAGAGCTTTCCAAAACAACACCACAAAGTGCATCCCTCATTGTCTCTTTGTGATGGTCCATGGAGCGGCCAAGGGTAGACTTGGGTAGCAAGAGTATAATCACTTTTTATTTTTGGAAGCAGAAAGCACATCTACTTATTGGCAGCTAAAACGCTGGCATCGGCCAGAGGGAGAAGTTTAGATTACATGGCTTCCCAGTGCCCTTGTTTATCTAAACTAACCCCTGGGGCAATGGCTTTGGCAAATCTCTCAGTGGTTGCCTTTGAGGAAATCTACCAGAAGTCTTATTCCTTTGTTTTGAAATGTGGATATCACTTGTAAAAAGTGAAACAAAACACAATGAAACAAAACAATCCTTTCAATGACCCTGAGCTTCGTCCCTGCTCCCCCGCTACTCCATCCCGTACTCTTGCTGCTGTGGCTCTGTGGAGCAAGTGCAGGGGTGCCCTCAGTGCCCTGAAACTAAATGCCAGCCTCTCCCAGCTAGGCCCGATCCAGCAGGACCCACAACTGGTTATGCAGGCTTTTTGGCTAGATTTGGGTTTCTGTAAGGAGTAGTTGCTATTGCCACGGTGATGTGGAGAGCTCAATCTGCCTTCAGCCGTGGACGTAAAGGGATTGACACCGTTAAGCTCCATTTTGCCAGAGAGAACCATAAAACTTTGAATTAGAGATTACTTAACAGAAATGAATTCGAATTCAAATAATAAAAAGTGATATCTCCCAGAATGAGTGGAAAGATCACTGATAGTCAAAAGACTTGGGTTCCAGTCCTAGCTGTCTGCTGTCTAGCCCTGTGTGCTGGGCCCATCCCATCAGTCAGATTCTGGACTTCAGTTTTCCTACCAAGTAAATGAGGAGGGTAGGTGGTGTCATCTTCCCCTCAAATTAGTTAATTTGGAACATTGTTCTCATTGACTCATTCAATGATTTAACGTTTATTGTCATCTTCCAAGTATAAATTAAGTTTAAACACCCTATTAATTACTCCATTACTTAATTGAACATTAATCAGTGTTTATTATGCTCCAGGCACTGAGAGATGAGGAGATGAAAATATTGCCTGAACGCTTAACAAGAAAACTGGTGTAAGAAACAGACAAATTTGTCACTAATAGTATTATCCTTCATAGTTACCTTTAAATCTTATCATTTCTATATACATTTAAAATGTCATCTCCTCCATATGCCTCCATTTTCTTTTATGCTACCTTGGACAGTTTCATGTCTCTTGTTGTCTTTTACATATATTTCCTTGCCTTCTTAACTATTTGTATTTCTATCTCATCTGTTCTTTCCTCAAGCCCATTAAATTTGAAGACAGGTGCTGAACTGGGTCTCATTGTTTTCTGTCTCCAAAGGTACTGAGCACAGTGAGCACACAGTAGGTGCTCAAAACATGTTTGTTCAGTTGCCTCAACTGATGGACTCCTAATTAATGGCTTTGTATTGTCTGTGTCCAGTTGCCCTCTGTCAGTGGTGCTCTCTTAGTGTACTAATGACAAAACCCCAGACTCCTTTGATGCTGGGGTGTTTACCTAGAAGCCAGAAAGAAACCTTTCAGGAGTGAAGCATTGTTTTTCCTTGAAGACAGAATACTCACATTATCAACCCCAGGATTTTAAGAAGAGCTTTTGCTAACATGAAGTATTCTGGATTATGGCACAGGTATTATGACACCCTTTTCACATCAACACCAGGAATATACATTGCCAGCAGCCGTAGGTTTGGATTTCCCTTAAACCAGCTGTGAGGTCTAGATGGAGGTGAGAATTTGCTAAGGGCCACTACCTGCTAATGCAGCTCAGGAAACAGATATGATCTGGGCTTATTATGTTGCACTTAGATGCAATAACTTGATACAGATTATTTTTAATGAGTTCACTTTAAGAAGTGGCAGCAGCTGTACTCTGTTGAGTGTTCACGTGTTGTATGAGAGTCTGCAAAGTAATATTACTATTTATGGAATGCTTCCAAAGTGCCAGGTTCTCATCACGTGTGCCATTCCAATGAATCCTCACAATGAGAGTGGCAGATTGAGAGGTATAATGCAGAGCAGGTGGCAGGCAGTGTCTTACTCATGAGTGGGGGATGGTGGAAATAGAACTAGTTCATACAATCAGACAGTGATCTCAAATAAAGCTGTGTATGTACAACAGTTATTTGCTCCAAGATTGTCATCCGAATAAGCCAGAACATCCTTATATTGATTTCCGGAAGATTTTGATAACCCTACTCCCACTGCATTTCCACCCACCCTCCCCACCCCCCCACCCCCACCCCACCCCCCGCCGCCAAAACAAAAGTAAATCTTGATGGGGAACTCTAGACTCCTGGGAATATGCACATTCACTTTCATGGTTCAATAGATACAAGCTTGAAAAACTATCTGACTGATGTTTGGAAATCAACTAGAGCAAGATTGGCTTTAAAAAGAAATATTACAAGCCTCAGAGCTCCTAGTTGTATTCTTGACAAAGGCCTCTGGGTTTTTGCTTCTCTGCTCTCCGCATCTGGAGGTGGGAATATACCTGAGCTCAGAAGCTGGTTTTCAGCAAAGCCTCTGGAGATGGAAAGGACAGAGGAGATGCCTCAGCATCATTCATCCATCTCCAAATGATGGCTTTGGATTTACACTGAAATCAGACTTTCAACACAAATGGGCCACTGCAGTTGGTTTACTCTTGGCAAAGTAAGATTTCCTGTTTTTCAGAAAACAGACGTAAAAAGGTTTAGACAAGAGGCTCAAGAGCTTTCTTGCACACCAATCAGTTCTTGCAAAATAACATTTTAATTATTTAAGTGCAAGTGAATCAGTAACATCTGAATTAGATTTTCTTTTAAAAAAAATACAACTGGCTTTTGAAACTAAAGGGAGAAAGTGCTTGGTTGGCTAAAAGCAATTTAGGTTTTGTGGTAACTCCAAAGTGTTTGAAAAACAATTTACATATTTGATGCACTCAGAATGTCTCTGGATTGGGCCTTGTTCCCAGGATAAAATACACAATAAACATTGACATTTTAGATAGGGGTCATATTGAGTTCCATTTCACAGGGTCTCAAATTTAGTAATCAGAAGTTGAAAGGACCTGTCCTTATTTTTTACATGGTACATTTTCAAAAAATTAACACTCTTTTAAAAATTATTCAAATAATGAAAACATCTTATGAACTAGGCTTTTCATGGTATCTAAGTAGAATAATTTGTCAGTTTAATAACATTTTTGTAGCTACTTTTAACTGAGCCTATCTTGTAAAAAGGGGAAATCATTTCAGGAGAAGTCTAAGAGTATTTAGGTTCTTGGGACTACAACACATTTTCCTGTAAAATGAGTCATCAAGATAACTTGTAGAACTTAGATTTGGTTATATTCATGGGATGTTCACACCAAATTGGGTTGGTTGTGCTTATTAATCAATTTATGCTGCTCTTGCATTTTTTAAGAAAGCTCTTATTTAACCAGTATAGATATTTTCTGGTTGACAGTTATAAATCCAGTCACCAGAGTGAGTTGAGTTTTTGACTCACCAGGGTGAAGTTTAGGTGAAAACCCAAAACCAGAAGATGTCCATTGAAAGACATTCACTGATCTAAGAAATACAGAGAACTAAAAGAAGATAATAAAAATCACTCATAATTCCAGAGATAACCATCTTTTAAATGCTTAATCAGAACCAAACCCTCCAGAGGCAAATAGGTTCGAGCCCCAAAGCCCCCACTGGGAGAATCAAAATATATATTGTCCTATTAAAGACCCTGAGAAACCTGCCGTAAAAAAGAGACTTGCCCAAATGGCCAACAAAGTGGGGTACATGCACAAAACGGAACACTATAGTATCGCTATTTGGCAATAGAAAGAAATGAAGTGCTGATACATGCTACAATGTGGGCGCACCTCAAAAACATTTTTTTTTCAAAAACATTTTGCAAAGTGAAAAAAGCTAGACACAAAGACCAAATACTATATGATTCCATTTTATAGGAAATATCCAGAAAAGGCAAATCCAAGACAGGAAGCAGAGTGGTGGTTGCCTGGGTCAAGGGGAGTGACTGCAAATGGGCACGAGGTTTCTTTTCTGAACTCTGGAAATGTTCTAAAATTAGACTGGGATGCTGCACAACTCTATACACTTACTAAAAAAAAAATCATAAAATTGTAAACTTAAAATTAAGTGAATTTGGGGGTATGTAAATCATAACTCAATAAAGCCATTAAAAAAAAAGACATTCACTGATCAATAAGAACCTATTGATTGAAACTTGCTATGAACTGACAGTGTGGTTTGCAATCTAATGGACTTAAAGCTAGAAGATTTCAGTTTTCTCTTCAAATATGTCAGTGGCAAGCAAATCATTTAGTCTCTTTCCCCTGGTCTATGGATGCCCTGTCTGGTTCAGGTCAATGGGGAGAGAAGAAGCAACTTGACATTAGGTCCTCAAATACTGACAAGGTAAAATTCTTCCTAGATTTTCATGTTGGTTTGGATTCTCTAACAGTACCTTGTCTTCATTAAGTTTCTGCTACTTCTATGAAGTATCGATAAAGTGTGTACCGAGCCTTTTGCTTGAAGCCTGATCTTATTTCCTTGAAAATAGATGGTATTTAATAAATGCTTGTTTAATTGAATTGATTTTATTTAATTAGGCCATACTTTTACATTGGAATGATGTACCTCATTCATTCCTGTATTGTTTCTTTTTGAGTATCTGTTGTAATGGACATGATGAATGGAACAGACAAGTTCTTGTCCTTATGCTAGGCATTATATAAGGTGCTGTAGACTTAGAGATGATAAAATCAATCTTAGATCTCGAGAAGCTATGATGCAGAGAGAGGATAAATGTAAAAAGAAGTAATTATAGTTCACAATATGGGCTGTGTGTCAGAAGCTACAGTTACCTACCTCAACATCTGCTTTCCCATTTCTCCTTAGAAATTAATCCCAGCTTGTATCTGGGTACATAATCTCCAAGAATAACCAGTTCTACTCCCCAGCTTGCTTTGCTGCTAGGTATGGTCTGGGGAGATGTAAAGGGAGCTATATTACGTGCACTTGCCAAGAGGAATACTTAAAGGAAGCTAACTTAGCAGGAGGGGCTGCTTTTTCACAGTTGCCTTCCTTCTTCTTCTGGACTGAAACTCCAGCAGCTGTCTTGAAACATGAAGTGAACTTAATACAGAAATCAAATGCTAGAGGGCTGAAGAGATAGGAGCTTAGGTCTCTGATGATACCAAGAAGCAGCTTTACCAACCATGGACTGCTTACTCTTAATTTGTTTTGGTTTTAGCATGAGAAATAAATTTCTATCTTGTTTAAGCCACTGTTAATCTGGAGTTTTCTATTTTTGCAACCGAGCTAAAATCTAACAGATGCAGGGTATATTGGGGGATTTCCATAAAGTATCAATAATATGAGAGTCCAGAGCAGAGAGAACTCATTGTAGGCTGGGAGACAGAAAAGTTCCTCTAGAGGAGAAAATCCTTGAATGAACCCTGAAGAAGGAATGCCAGATTGTCAGGAAGATAAGGTTGGGGTGGGCAGAAATTATATTCTAAGTAAAGGGAAGAACGCTATATGCTGAAGTAATGGTCAAAGTGGGGGCCTAGTGCAGCCTTGGGAAAGACAGTACCATATTTCCAGGGCAAGGTAATTGCAAAAGATCAAAAGAAAGAATCCCAGACTTGCCAGTGCTGTCTCCCTTTCTACCCCCTCATCCTCCAAATCATTGTCTGTAGTATCAAAATATTGAAGAAACTTTATGATGGCCATGAACACTCTGTTGTGGGCTGAAATATCTATGTACTCTTTAAAGCAAACAAAGTAAATAAAATGTATATAGAACACTTGCTCTGAATAAGGTCTTGTGGCAGACACTGGTAAAAAGTGGGTAGGAGAGATTAAAAATAAATTAAATCATTCTTGCCCTTATAGGGCTTCCATTCTAAGGGTAAAGGCAGCAACAAACATCTGCATACATAATAAAAAAGTAAACAAAGGAATATTAGGGCAGGGAATGGGAATGTGTAGAATGTGGATTGAAGGGAGGTGGCTATTACCCACAAAATTCCAACTGGGAGCTGTGGTGTTGCCCTGTGGCTGCTTTAAAATCCCATCCCACCCATAAGACTGGGTGGGATTTCCCAGGGTCTGGGAGCTGAGATTGGAGAAGTGATGTGGGGTTGTGAGAACTTTTCAAGGCCATCCAGTAGCATAGTGGATGGAGGCCTGGCCCCTGGGGCATCGACAAGTAAGTGCTGAAGGCCTTTTTTGTGAAAGCAACCTATGTTGGAAAGAGTTAGTCGTAGCTAGAGGATGCTTCTTCTGGGAAGAAGAAGATGCTTTATGTAACAGAAATGCAGAAAGACAATGAGAGAGGTCAAGGTTAGAATATGGAACAAACGCACTGAGGACTCACAGTCTGTGACTTTAGAGTAGCTTGGAGTGGTCTGAGTAATCATGAAGTCATCTGGCCATATATCCCCAAAATACTCCTGGTATTTGCTTTTTGTGGTCTGGGAGGCTGCGAACGCAACAGGGAAGCAAGGTCAGAAGAAGAAAACTGAGACATTTATAGCCTATTATCAGATGAATTTGGGTAATTGGTATGTGGTATGAGAAACCCAAGTACAGGAAAAACAGAGCATCTATGCAGGTACTAGGATACCAAATTCAGGAGGTGACTTGTCCTAAAGTTGGTAGGAAGTGGAACAAAAATTTGAATTTTCTGGGCTTCCCTGGTGGCGCAGTGGTTGAGAGTCTGCCTGCCAATGCAGGGGACACGGGTTCGTGCCCCAGTCCGGGAAGATCCCACATGCTGCAGAGCGGCTGGGCCCATGAGCCATGGCCGCTGAGCCTGCACGTCCGGAGCCTGTGCTCGGCAACGGGAGAGGCCACAACAGTGAGAGGCCCACGTACCGCAAAAAAAGAAAAGAAAATTGAATTTTCTTTAAGCCCTGGGGAAAGGGTAGAGAAAAAGATAATAAAAGGTGGACATGTGCTCTGCTTCATATGCCAGGACATAGTACTTCATGCTTGGGGCAAAAGGGACTCTCCAGATCATCATTGTGGTTGGGGAAGTAGGGGTGGGGAAGGAATAGGTAACAAAATGAAGCTAAATGTACCAACATAACAGTTCCAGAACAATTTCATGTCCCAAGAAAAATGTGATATTCTGAGTCCCTCCACCTCTGTAGAAATAATAGATTAAGAAATCTGTTGCTTAGTGGAATAGGTCATGTGAAGGGATTGCTCTCTAGGAAAGACAGAGACTCAGGACGTAATTTCAAAAAGAGATGAGACACGGATGAAAGAAATTAAAGATGGTACAAACAGATGGAGAGATATACCATATTCTTGGATTGGAAGAATCAGCATTGTGAAAATGAATATACTACCCAAAGCAATCTACAGATTCAATGCAATCCCTATCAAACTACCAATGGCATTTTTCACAGAACTAGAACAAAAAATTTTACAATTTGTATGGAAACTCAAAAGACCCCGAACAGCCAAAGCAACCTTGAGAAAGAAAAATGGAGCTGGAGGAATCAGGCTCCCAGACTTCAGACTGTACTACAAAGCTACAATAATCAAGACAGTATGGTACTGGCACAAAAAGAGAAATATAGATCAATGGAACAGGATAGAAAGCCCAGAGATAAACCCACGCACATATGGGTATGGTCACCTTATTTTTGATAAAGAAGGCAAGAATATACAATGGAAAAGACAGCCTCTTCAATAAGTAGTGCTGGGAAAACTGGACAGTTACATGTAAAAGAATGAAAGTAGAACACTCCCTAACACCATACACAAAAGTAAACTCAAAATGGATTAAAGACCTAAATGTAAGGTCAGACACTATCTAACTCTTAGAGGAAAACACAGGCAGAACACTCTATGACATAAATCACAGCAAGATCCTTTTTGACCCACCTCCTAGAGAAGTGGAAATAAAAACAAAAATAAACAAATGGGACCTTAAAACCTTTTGCACAGCAAAGGAAACCATAAAAAAGATGAAAAGACAACCCTCAGAATGGGAGAAAATATTTTGAAATGAAGCAACTGACAAAGGATTAATCTCCAAAATATACAGGCAGCTCATGCAGCTCAATATCAGAAAAACAAACAACCAAATCCAAAAATGGGCAGAGTACCTAAACAGACAATTCTCCAAAGAAGATATACAGATTGCCAACAAACACATGAAAGAATCCTCAACATCATTAATCATTAGAGAAATGCAAATCAAAACTACAATGAGGTATCACCTCATACCAGTCAGAATGGCCATCACCAAAAAATCTACAAACAACAAATGCTGGAGAGGGTGTGGAGAAAAGGGAACCCTCTTGCACTGCTGCTGGGAATGTAAATTGATACAGCCACTATGGAGAACAGTATGGAGGTTCCTTAAAAAAGAACTGCCATATGGCCCAGCAATCCCACTACTGGGCATACACCCTGAGAAAACCATAATTCAAAAAGAGTCATGTACCACAATGTTCATTGCCGCTCTATTGACAATAGCCAGAACGTGGAAGCTACCTAAGTGTCCATCGACAGATGAATGGATAAAGAAGATGTGGCACATATATACAATAGGCTATTACTCAGCCATAGAAAGAAACGAAATTGAGTTATTTGTAGTGAGGTGGATGGACCTAGAGACTGTCATACAGCGTGAAATAAGTCAGAAAGAGAGAAACAAATACCATATGCTAACACATATATATGGAATCTAAAAAAAACAAAAAACAAAAAAGGGTTCTGAAGAACCTAGGGGCAGGACAGGAATAACGATGTAGACATAGAGAATGGACTTGAGGACATGGGGAAGGGGAAGGGGAAGCTGGGATGAAGTGAGAGAGTGACATGGACATATATGCACTACCGAATATAAAATAGATAGCTAGTGGGAAGCAGCCACATAGCACAGGGAGATCAGCTTTGTGCTTTGTGTCCACCTAGAGGGATGGGACAGGGAGGGTGGGAGGGAGATACAGGAGGGAGGAGATGTGGGGATATATGTTTATGTATAGCTGATTCACTTTGTTATACAGCAGAAACTAATACAACATTGTAAAGCAATTATACTCCAATAAAGATGTTTAAAAAAAAAAAAAAGAGATGAAGCTACAAAGTCATCCATTAGTGCTCCACAGGGCCTTTGTGGTATCTGTAGTGTCCCGTCTAGGGCTGTATTGATCTGGGCCTGCAATCCTTTGTTTAGAACGTGGCCCTAGATTCACCATGGAACGCCCTTGTCTGAAAGAGCATAGATGCCAGTATGGGATTTATTGTGGTCAGAGATTCACTTCCAAGTTGTCCAAGGAAGTTAATACAAACTACCCACAGGTCTATAAGTCAGAAAAAAAGACTTTTGGCATTTTGCTTTTGCCCTGCCAAGTCTTTTGTCTATTAATATGGCATGGCGTGGATTCTGGAACTAGTCTGCCTGGGATCTGCCATTTATTAACTGTGTGACCTGGTCAAAATATCTAGCTTTTCTGCGCCTCAGTCTCCTCCTCTTCAAAATTGTCTATGTGAAAGGCTGTGTGTGTGTGTGTGTGTGTGTGTGTGTGTGTGTGTGTGTGTGCGTGTGTGTGTGTGTGCACATGTGTGTATAAGTTTTAGATTATTTCTATTTGACTTGTGAGAATTTTTTATATATTAAGAATGCTAATATATTGTCTTCCAGAGAGAGTAAAAATATTTTTTAGGCTTTTCCTGCCATTTAGTTGTTTGTTAATTGTATTTTTGACATATAGGCATTTTAGTTCTTTATGTAGTCAAATAAACCAATTTTTACTTTTTGATTTATACAATTGCTTTTGTAAGAAAGTTTTTCTCATCCCAATAGACATACTTGTATGCCAACCTTATTATACCATTTTTACATTTAACCTTGGAATCCATTTAGAAGTTATTTTATACAGTGTATGAGTGAAATTCTGAGTAATATTAGTATTTGAAGATTCAGCCAATTTTCTAAGCACTATTTATTGAATAAGTCATTACCTTCTCTATTAATGTGTGTTTCCTTTTCAGACATTAAATTCTTATACATAATGTAGTCTGTTTTTAGCCTCATGATTCTTGCCAGTACCACACTGCTTAATTAAAGCAGTACTATATTTTAATAGTCATACAAGTCTTCTGGATTACTTTACTTTTTAAAATCTTCTTACCTGTTTTTTTCTTGTTTATATATCCAAATTAACTTTAAGTCATTTTCTTTCTAAGAAAATTTCTACTGGAAAAAAGAAATAATTTAAAAATATTCAGTCTCCCAAATAAAGACATGATCTTTTCTCTTCTTATTACATATTATTACAGTTTTCTTCATATGGGTCATGCATGTTTTGAGATTAGTCAGTCCATAGGTATTTCACTATTGTCTGCTGTAAGAGTCTGCAAGGCTATTCCACTTTTGTATATGTGCAAGCACACACACACATGCAGAGATAAAACTTAGCATCTGATATAAACTGCTGCTCTTTTTATTATTTGGCCTTTGTAACCAGGTAAATGGCTCTCTTTCATTCAAAGAAAGCATCCGTCTTAATATCTCTTTGTAGATGATATTTTAATCTCAACATCCTTGAGCACTTGCAATGATGTCAAGATGGCAGTGGCAACAATGAATCCCAAACTTTCCTAATAGATGACTCTATTTTACTAAGGAGTAAATGGTCAAGTGTCATTTTATGAATGGCAGCTAATTCTTTAGAAACAATACAACACACTGAGATAATTAATAAATGATCATTGCTGGGATCTTTGAGCCTAATAAATACCACCCTGTTCCCTGCTTGATTTACAAATCAACTGATAAATAAAACATGAGTCAGCAGATGGAGCACTGTATTACTCATAATGGATAACTTGAAGATAGACTTCAGTATGAGAGGTAAAATGAGCCTCCCAGCACAGCCTCCCACTGGTTCAGCTACAGAAGGAAGGATCTTTTCATAGATTATTTCAACCCAGAAAAGTGAGAGAATGGCTATCACCCTCAACCCAAGTAATAGTCTTCCCCTTTGATGGGAGGAGCAAGGGGTTACTTGTTAAAAAAAAAAAATCCTTTTTCGTGAAAACAAGGAGGGAAAAGAGATAGTCCCTCTCAAAAATCAAGGTCAGGGTCAGGGACTATAGGTTTGGTATAATCTCAGGCCAAGAAATAGGCTTGACTTCCTTTTATTGGTCCAATTACTTGTTTTCTCAGTACGTATTTCTGTGTCCACCCTGCACCAGACATAGTTCTAGGTACTGGGGTCAGCCCTGAAGACTGAAGGCAAGACTGAAAGTCTCTGCTTTCTTGGAGCTTACGGGCTGGAGGAGAAAATACAGACCACAAACAAAACAAAGAGAATTATTAGATGGTGATAAGCCATGAAAAATAAAGCAAGACGGTGGGACCAGATGAGAGATAGGGGTAGAACTTGAATCTTCACGTGTCTCCTAGGAGACGACATTGAGCTGTGGCTCAAAGGATAAGGAGAAAAAAATCAGCCACGTGAAGATCTGGAAGACGAGGGCTTCCGGAAGGGGCAGCAGCTGAGTCCCTAAGGCAAGAACAACCTCAAATTGTCCCTGAACCTACATCTTGTGTTCTTGTGAACCTGCAGCAATAGCACAGAGAGGGAGCTTGGAGGGTCTCTGACAGATTGCTGCGGCCCTTGGAGGCTAGAACGCACTATAATTGGGCATGGTATTTCAACTATAGCAAGTATTTTTTGCCTTAAATCTTTACTTGTTTAAAGAACATGTAATTGAAATAATTACTTTTGCTCTTGGTAAATCCTTATGAGGGAAAGGAAGCCCTCTTGATCTGGAAGGGTGGGAATGAGTAAAAACTGAGACCACAGTCTAAACTCTTAACACTCTTAACACCTGTGACTGATGGTGTTGGACAAAGACTTCTCTAGTGGCCATGAGCAGATGATCCTACTACCTACCATATGTGCCAGGCACTGGGGATAAAAATGTGGGTAAGATAAACTTGGTTCCGGCCATAAGCAAGATGCTTATGGGGATGATAGGTGCTAAGAATAATTAAACAAAGCATTGATTTTTTTTCCTGGTTATTTCCTAGGTATTTTATTGTCGTGTGTCTAGGTGAATGAAATTATTTCCCCCATTTTATATTTTAGCTTATTATTGCTAGTTGTAGTAGTTTGCAAGGGCTGCTACAAAATACCACAGACTGAGTATTTATTTTCTCCCAATTCTGGAGGCTGGAAGTCTAAGATCAAGGTGTTGGCAGGTTTGGTTTCTTCAGAGGCCTCTCTCCTTGGTCTTCTTGGTGTACCCTCACATGATCTTTCCTCTATGCACAAATATGTCTGTTGTCTCTCCTTGTGTCCAAATTTCCTATTCTAATAAAGACACCATTTGGATTGGATTAAGACCCTCCCTAATGGCCTCATTTTAACTTAAGGATTGAGGAGAGATGAAGAACAGCAGCTGAGAAGAAGCAACTACTGTGATAGGAGGAAAACCATGGAATGTGATAATGGAAGACAAAGTGTCTCAAGAAGATGGAATGATCAATGATGTAGAATACAGCTGATGGGTCATATAAGAAAGAATTGGTTTGTAAAAGGACTTAACAAAGGGAAAGTTATTAATGACTTTGACCAGAGTAATTTTATTTGGGTGGTATAGATGAAAGCCTGCTTAGAACAGGCTTAAGAGGGAATAGGAAGAGGGAAGTTAGAGAAAACTAGTATGAATAATCCCCTCAAAGAGTTTAGCTAAAAAAATAGAGCAGTAGCTGGAAAGGGAAATAGAGAGCGTATCTTAAAATCTTTTACAAAAAATCAACTTTACTGACGTATAATTTATATACCATAAAATGTACCCATTTTGAATGTTCATTTTGATGAGTTTTGACAAACTTATATTCCTGTGAAACCACACCATAACTGAAGTAGAGAACATTTGATCATGCCCCAAAGTCCCCCTGTGCCACTTCCCAGTCAATCCCTCCACTGCTGACCCAGGCAACCACTAACCTGCTTTCTATCACTATAGATTATATTTGCCTTTTATAGAATTTCATTTAAATGGAATCATACAGTATGTACTCTTTTGTGTCTGGATTTTTTTTTCACCCAATAATAATTTTTTAAAAAGACTTGACCATGTTGTTGAGTGTATCATAGTTTATTCCTTTTATTCCTGCGTAGTATTCTGTTGTCCATATATATTACAACTTGTCTATTCATTCACCTGATGATGGACATTTTTATTCTTTCCAGTTTTGGATGATTGTGAATTGAGGTGCTGTGAATTTTTGCATGCACCTATGCTTTCATTTCTATTATATAAATACTTTAGAAATGGAGTTGCTGGGTGAAATGGTAAGCATCTGTATGATTTTTTAAGAAACTGCCAACTTGTTTTCTAAAGCAACTGCATGATTTTCATACCAGAGATATATGAGTTCCTGTTGTTCCAAATTCTTCCAACATTTGATATTGTCAGTTTTTAATATTAGTTAGTCTAGGGTGTACATAGTGGATATCTCATTGTGGTTTTCTATTTCTTCTGGCAGTTTTGGCAATTTGGAATTTGCAAGGAATTTGTTTACTTCATTGAAATTGTCCAGTTTATAGTTTTAATGTTATTCATAATATGCACTTAGCTTGTTCTTAATGCCTGTATGGTCTGTAGTAATGCCTTTGCTCTCATTCCTGATATTGGTATTTTGTGACTTCAATCATTTTGTTCTTGTCTATAATGATTAGTTTAGCTAGGGTCTCATCAAACTTGATGTTTCCAAGGAACTGACTTTTTAAAATTAACATATGATTGATAGAGATTGGTTTAAAATGGCAGAGTAGAAGGACATGTGCTCACTCTCTCTTGTGAGAGCACCAGAATCACAATTAACTGCTGAACAATCATCAATAGGAAGACACTGGAACTCACCAAAAACATACCTCACATCCAACGACAAAGAAGCCACAGTGAGATGGTAGTAGGGGTGCAATCACAATAAAATCAAATCCCATAACTGCTTTGTGGGTGACTCACAAACCAGAGAATAATTATACCACAGAAGTCCACCCACTGGAGTGAAGGTTCTGAGCCCTACGTCAGGCTTCCCAAACTGGGGGTCCGGCAATGGGAGGAGGAATTCCCAGAGAATCAGAATTTGGAGGCTAGCGGGATTTGATTGCAGGACTTTGACAGGATTGGGGGAAACAGAGACTCCACTCTTGGAGGGCACACACAAAGTAGTGTGCACATCAGGACCCAGGGGTAAGGAGCAGTGACCCCATAGGAGACTGAACAAGACCCACCTGCTAGTGTTGGAGGGTCTCCTGCAGAGGCGGGGGGCAGCTTTGGCTCACCGAGGGGACAGGGACACTAGCAGCAGAAGTTCTGGGAAGTACTCCTTGGTGTGATCCCCCTGGAGTCTGCCATTACCCCACCAAAGAGCCAGTAGGTGCCAGTGCTGGATCGCCTCAGGCCAAACAACCAACAGGGAGGGAACTCAGCCCCAACCATCAGCAGACAAGTGAATTAAAGTTTTACTGAGCTCTGCCCACCAGAGCAACACCTGGCTCTACCCACCACCAGTCCCTCCCATCAAGAAGCTTGCACAAGCCTCTTAGACAGCCTCATCCAACAGAGGGCAGACAGCAGAAGCAAGAAGAACTATAATCCTGCAGCCTGGGGAACAAAAACCACATTCACAGAAAGAAAGACAAAATGAAAAGGCAGAGGACTATGTACCAGATGAAGGAACAAGATAAAACCTCAGAAAAACAACGAAATGAAGTAGAGATAGGCAACCTTCCAGAAAAAGAATTCAGAATAATGATAGTGAAGATGATCCAGGACCTTGGAAAAATTATGGAGGCAAAGATCCATAAGATGAAAGAAATGTTTAACAAACACCTGGAAAAATTAAAGCACAAACACTTAGAAGAATTAAAGAACAAACAAACAGAGATGAACAATACAATAACTGAAATGAAAAATACACCAGAAGGAATAAACGAAAACAGCCTAAGAGACCTCTGGGACAACAGTAAATGCACTAACATTCACATTATAGGGATCCCAGAAGGAGAAGAGAGAGAGAAAGGACCCAAGAAAATATTTGAAGAGATTATAGTCAAAAACTTCCCTAACGTGGGAAATGAAATAGCCACTCAAGTCCAGGAAGCACAGAGAGTCCCAGGCAAGATAAACCCAAGGAGAAACACGCCGAGACACATAGTAGTTAAACTGACAAAAATTAAAGACAAAGAAAAATTACTAAAAGCAACAAAGGAAAAACGACAAAAAACATACAAGGGAACTTCTGTAAGGTTAACAGCTGATTTCTGAGCAGAAATTCTTCAAGCCAGAAGGGAATCGAATGATATATTTAAAGTGATGAAAGGGAAGAATTTACAACTAAGATTACTCTACCCGGCCAGGATCTCGTTCAGATTTGACAGAGAGATCAGAAGCTTTACAGACAAGCAAAAGCTAAGAGAATTCAGCACCACCAAACCAGTTCTACAACAAATGCTAAAGGAACTTCTCTAAGCAGGAAACACAAGAGAAGAAAAGGACCTACAAAAACAAATCCAAAACAATTAAGAAAATGGTAATAGGAATATACATATTAACAATTACCTTAAATATGATTGGATTAAATGCTCCAAACAAAGGACACAGGCTTGCTGAATGGATACAAAAACAAGACCCACATATATGCTGTCTACAAGAGACACACTTCAGACCTAAGGACACATACATACTGAAAGTGAGGTGATGGAAAAAGATATTCGATGCAAATGGAAATCGAAAGAAAGCTGGAGCAATACTCATACCAGATAAAGTAGACTTTAAAATAAAGAATGTTACAAGAGACAAGGAAGGACACTACATAATGATCAAAGGATCAATCCAAGAAGAAGATGTAACAATTATAAATATATATGCACCCAACATAGGAGCACCTCAATACATAAGGAAAATGCTAACAGCTATAAAAGAGGAAATCAACAGTAACACAATAATAATGGGAGACTTTAACACCTCACTTACACCAATGGACAGATCATCCAGACAGAAAATTAGTAAGGAAACACAAGCTTTAAATGATACAATAGACCAGATAGATTTAATTGATATTTATAGGACATTCAGCAGATTACAGTTACAGTTTCTTCTCAAGTGCACACAGAACCTTCTCTAGAATAGATCACATCTTGGGTCACAGATCAAGCCTCAGTAAATTTAAGAAAATTGAAATCATATTAAGCATCTTTTCTGACCACAACACTATGAGATTAGAAATAAATTACAAGGAAAAAACCCTGTAAAAAACACAACACATGGAGGCTAAACAATATGGTACTAAATAACCAAGAGATCAGTGAAGAAATCAATGAGGAAATCAAAAAATACCAAGGGACAAATGACAATGAAATCATGATGATCCGAAATCTGTGGGATGCAGTTCTAAGAGGGAAGTTTATAGCAATACAGTCCTACCTCAAGAAACAAGAAAAGTCTCAAATAAACAATCTAACCTTACACCTAAAGGAACTAGAGAAAGAAGAACAAAGAAAACCCAAAGTTAGTAGAAGGAAAGAAATCATAAAGGTCAGAGCAGAAATAAATGAAATAGAAACAAAGAAAACAGTAGCAAAGATCAATGAAACTAAAAGCTGGTTCTTTGAGAAGATAAACTAAACTGATAAACCTTTAGCCAGACTCATCAAGAAAAAGAAGGAGAGGACTCGAATCAATAAAATTAGAAACGAAAAAGGAGAAGTTACAACAGACACTGCAGAAACAAAGCATCGTTAGAGACTACTACAAGCAACTCTCTGTCAATAAAGTGGACAACCTGGAAGAAATGGACACATTCTTAGAAAGGTATAACCTTCCAAGACTGAACCAGGAAGAAATAGAAAATATGAACAGATCAGTCACAAGTAATGAAATTGAAACTGTGATTAAAAATCTTCCAACAAACAAAAGTCCAGGACCAGATGGCTTCACAGGTAAATGATATCAAACGTTTAGAGAAGAGCTAACCCCCATCCTCCTCAAGCTCTTCCAAAAACTTGCAGAGGAAGGAACACTCCCAAACTCATTCTACAATGCCACCATCACCCTGATACCAAAACCAGACAAAGATACTACAAAAAAAGAAAATTACAGACCAGTATCACTGATGAATATAGATGCAAAAATCCTCAACAAAATACTAGCAAACAGAATCCAACAACACATTAAAAGGATCATACACCATGATCATGTGGGATTTATCCCAGGAATGTAAGGTTTCTTCAATATGTGCAAATCAATCAATATGATACACCATATTAACAAACTGAAGAATAAAAACCGTATGATCATCTCAATAGATGCAGAAAAAGCTTTTGACAAAATTCAACACACATTTATGATAAAAACTCTCCAGAAAGTAGGCATAGAGGGAATCTACCTCAACATAATAAAGGCCGTATATGACAAACACACAGCCGACATCATTCTCAATGGTGAAAAACTGAAAGCATTTCCTCTAAGATCAGGAACAAGACAAGGATGTCCACTCTTGCCACTATTATTCAACATAGTATTGGATGTCCTAGCCATGGCAATCAGAGGAGAAAAAGAAATAAAAGAATACAAATTGGAAAAGAAGAAGTAAAACTGTCACTGCAGATGACATGATACTATGCATAGAGAATCCTAGAGATGCCACCAGAAAACTACTAGAGTTAATCAATGAATTTGGTAAAGTAGCAGGATACAAAATTAATGCACAGAAATCTTTTGCATCCTTATACATTAACAAAAAAGATCAGAAAGAGAAATTTAGGAAACAATCCCATTCACCATTGCAAAAACAACAAAAAAATATCTAAGAATGAACCTACCTGAGGAGGTAAAAGACCTGTACTCAGAAAACTATAAGGTACTGATGAAAGAAATAAAAGATGACACAAACAGATGGAGAGATATACCATTTTCATTGATTGGAAGAATCAGTATTGTGAAAATGACTATACTACCCAAAGCATTCTTACAGATTCAATACAATCCCTATCAAATTACCAATGGCAGTTTTTACAGAACTAGAACAAAAAATCTTAAAATTTGTATGGAGACACAAAGACCCCGAATAGCCAAAACAATCTTGAGGGGAAAAAAAATGGAGCTGGAGGAATCAGACTCCCTGACTTCAGACTATACTACAAAGCTACAGTAATCAAGACAGTATGGTACTGGCGCAAAACCAGAAATATAGGTCAATGGAACAGGTTAGAAAGCCATAGATATACCCACGCACGTATGGTCACCTAATCTTTGGTAAAGGAGGTAAGAATATACAATGGAGAAACAACAGCCTCTTCAATAAGTGGTGCTGGGAAAACTGCACAGCTACATGTAAAAGAATGAAAGTAGAACACTCCTTAACACCATACACATAAATAAACTCAAAATGGATTAAAGACCTAAATGTAAGGCCAGACACTATAAAACTCTTAGAGGAAAACAGAGGCAGAACACTCTGTGACATAAATCACAGCAAAATCCTTTTTGACCTACCTCCTAGACAAATGGAAATAAAAACAAAAATAAACAAATGGGACTGAATGAAACTTAAAAGCTTTTGCACAGCAAAGGAAACCATAAACAAGATGAAAAGACAACCCTCAGAATAGGAGAAAATATTTGCAAATGAATCAACAGAAAAAGGATTAATCTCCAAAATATATAAACGGCTCATGCAGCTCAATAATAAAAAAGCAAACAACCCAACCAACAAATGGACAGAAGACCTAAATAGACATTTTTCCAAAGAAGGCATAGAGATGGCCAAGAGGCACACGAAAAGCTGTTCAACATCACTGATTATTAGAGAAATGCAAATCAAAACTACAATGAGGTATCACCTCACACTGGTTAGAATGGGCATCATCAGAAAATCTACAAACAACAAATGCTAGAGAAGGTGTGGAGAAAAGGGAACCCTCTTGCACTGTTGGTGGGAATGTACATTGATACAGCCACTATGGAGAACAGTATGGAAGTTCCTTAAAAAACTAAAATAGAATTACCATATGACCCAGCAATCCCACTACTGGGCATATACCCAGAGAAACCATAATTCAAAAAGATACATGCACCCCCAATGTTCATTGCAGCACTATTTACAATATCCAGGTTATGGAAGCAACCCAAATGCCCATCGACAGACGAATGGATAAAGAAGATGTGGTACATATATACAATGGAATATTAACCATGAAAAGGAACAAAATTGGGTCATTATAGAGATGTGGATGGACTTATAGACTGTCATACAGAGTGATTAAATCAGAAAGAGAAAAACAATTATCGTATATTAACACGTATACATGGAATCTAGAAAAATGGTACAGAAGAACTATTTGCAAGGCAGAAATAGAGACACAGATGTAGAGAACAAATGTATGGGCACCAAGCGGGGGTAGCGGGGTAGGGTGGTGGTGGGATTAACTGCGAGAGTGGGATTGACATATATACATTAATATGTATAAAATAGGTAACATAAAAACCTGCTGTAAAAGAAAAAGGAAAAAACGATACAATTGATATATAATGTTATATTAGTTTCAGGTATACAACATTATTCAATAT
This sequence comes from Grampus griseus, assembly GCF_964374135.1. Classification (NCBI taxonomy): domain Eukaryota; kingdom Metazoa; phylum Chordata; class Mammalia; order Artiodactyla; family Delphinidae; genus Grampus; species Grampus griseus. Next base: position 63,096,137 of record NC_139012.1, read on the forward strand.
TTGTATATAATGGGTAATGATCACCACAGTAGATCTAGTTAACATCTATCACCACATATTATTACAAATCATTTTTTCTTGTGATGAGAAATGTTAAGATTTACTGTCTTAGCAACTTTCAAGTATATAATATAGTATTATCAACTATAGTCACCATGCTATATATTACATGCTCACAACTTATTTTATAACTGGAAGTTTGTATCTTTTGGCCACCTTCACCCATTTCACCCACCTCCCATCACTTGCCTATGGCAAGCAATAATCTCTGTATTTATGAAATTGATTTTTTGGGCTGTTTTTTTGTTGTTTGTTTTTTTTCAGATTCCACTTAAGTGAGATCATATGGTATTTGTTTTTCTCTGTCTAACTTATTTCACTTAGCATAACGCCTTCAAGGCCTATCCATGCTGTCACAAATGGCAAGTTTTCTTTTTTTATGGCTGAATAATATTCCATCCTCAACTTTGTTTGCCTCAAAAAGCTTTTATTTCACCTTTATTTTAAAGGCTATTTTTACTGCATGTAGAATTATTGGAATTATAGATTTTCTTCCCATCCCTTTGAAAATACAATTCCGTTGTCTTCTGGCTTGCATAGTTTCTGTTGAGAATTTGTATATTATCTTTGTTACTCTGTGCATGAGATCTTTATTCTTTGTTTGCATTTAAGATGTTCTCTTTATCACTGATATTTAGCAATTTGATGTTTACAGGCCTTTGAATGTTGTGTGTGTGTGTGTGTGTGTGTGTGTGTTCTGCTTGGGATTTGTTGTGTTTCTTGAGTCAGTGGGCTTAAAGTTTTAGTCAAATTTGGAAAAACGTCAGCCATTATTATTTTAATTTCTTCTGAGACTACAATTACAAAGTACTGGACTACTTGATATTACTCCAGAGGCCACTAAAACTCTGGTAATTTTATTTTCAACCTCATATCTCTTAGTGTTTTGTTTTGGATAAATTCTATCTTAGTGCCTTCAAGTTTATTGACCTTTTGTTTTGCAATGTCTAATATGCTGTTCATCTCATTCAGTAAAATGTTCATTACAAATATTGTATTTTTAATCTCTAGACATTACATTAGGTTCATTTAAATAGCTTCCATGTCTCTCCTCATTATGTTCATGTTTTCCTGTAAATATTTGTATATAATCTTAATAGTTGCTTTAGCATCCTTGTCTATCATTCCTCAATCTCTGTCATTCCTGGGTTGGTGTCAATTCACAGATTTTCCCCCAATTATCTGTCACATTTCCTGCCCCTTAGCATATCTAGTAATTTTTTTTAACTGAAGATGCACATTGTGATACTATCTTATTGATTGTCTGGATCTTGTTGTCTTCCTCTAAAGAGTGATGGCTTTTTTTAGCAAGTAGTTAAGATTCTTGTAGATCAATATGCTCCTACTGAAACCTGTTTTTAAATTTCACTTAGGTATGTGTAGAGTAGACTTCACTCTAGAAATAGTTCATTTTTATCACTAAGGCATAGTCCCTCTGGTACCTCTATTAAATGCCCTTGGACTTTGCTTATATCAAAATATAGTTACCTATTGTACTATGGGCCCTATAACAATAGAGATGTGCTTTACTTTAGCTCTGTGAATTGTCTTCTATTATTAAGTTAATTTTGATTTTCTACCCCCCCACACACTTTTCTCTGTTTTCTTTCTTCAGCTCTGTTTTTTTTGGGGGGGGGGTGAAGTAGAAAAGGATAGGCTTATTTCTTTGCCAGGCAAAGGGGGACACAGTGGGCTCCTGACCTTGAAGAAAACAATGTTTGAATCTGCCCTTTGGAACTCAATGAAGGTCATGGAGGCTGGGATCTTGCCTACAAGAAATGGGGGACAAACGGGCCTCTATGCCCGGGAGCCCCATGGGGCCTCACTCAGTTTCATTCCACCCTTTTCTTTGATACTTCTCAATCTTGAGGACTGATATTGGACAAGAAAGGGAACAATCATTTTGGATAGAGATGTTAATCATAAATGGAGGAACTCTCTGTTTTAGGGGGACTTGGTTTTAATCCCCACTTTGGTTTTTATCTTTCCCCAAATCTTTCAGGGAACTGGGCAATGACTGTTCTGACTACTTCCTGCTGATATGGGGGCATAGCCCTGCCTAATTTGGGGGGAATAGATACCGAATTAAAAATATTTTAGTTCCACATCCTGGATCCAAGTCTTGTATGATTAAGATCTCAATTTCTTGGTCCGGTTAGAGGTAAGAGGAGTGACAATTGGAACTTTAGTAGACAGAATGGATCTCGTTTCCTTAGGAATTCAGGAGAATAAGTCTGAAGGCCAGTTTGGAACTGGTACTTAGGAGAGATTTGTTGTAGCCAGTTGTTTCCCAACCGTTCCTTGTATGGGGAAAACCCATCAAGGCAGTCCTGAAGACCTGGAAATAGGAAGCTGACCACATTTCTAGCAGTTAGAATTATCAAAAGAGTCAGCATATGAATCTATAGGTAGAAGGTATGAGAAAGGCTAAGAAAACAGAAATTTCATTCCGCTTGTCAGAACAAATACTTAAAGTTTCCCAAAGGGGAGACGTGCTCTTCTCGGGAGTCTGCTTGTTGGCTGTAGGCAGGCTTGACTGGTCAGTCTCTGGTAATCTTCTTACTCTGGTGTGATGTACCCATGGTTCTTTCTTCAATTCTTATTAGACAAGTGTTGAAACTTTGGATCATCCCTCCATGCTCTAAACTTTTATAATATCCATCACATTCTTGTTTACATTGTTTTCTGGGAGAATTCCTTAGCTTAATCTTTGAAATTACTAATTTATTAATAGATGGCAGTATTTATTCTGCTATTCAGCCAATCTCTTGAGTTTGCTTCAAAGATTATAATTTGTCTGTCTTTTTTTTTTTTTTTTTTTTTGTGGTACGCGGGCCTCTCACTATTGTGGCCTCTCCCGTTGTGGAGCACAGGCCCCGGACACACAGGCTCAGCGGCCGTGGCTCATGGGCCCAGCCGCTCTGCGGCATGTGGGATCTTCCCGGACCGGGGCACAAACCCATGTCCCCTGCATCGGCAGGCGGACTCTCAACCACTGCGCCACCAGGGAAGCCCTATAATTTTTCATTTTTAAGATCTCTAACTGGTTCTTTTACATAATGACTTTTTCATATTTCATACATATGATACCTTCTCTTGTTCTATTTGTTTATTCTATTAATTGTATCCTCAAGTGTTAACACTCCTATTTGTTGAGTTTGGTATTTTTTAAGGTGTTTGTTGAGTCTGTGTTTATGCTTCTTTCAGATTCCCTCCTATTTTTATATGGATGCTACTATATATTGCAGTTACTTTCAGTTATTACAGGGGAGAGGTAAATTATTCAGCAGCTGGGCAGTATGTGCCAGTGGCTCATCTTCTGGGTAAGTGGGATTACCTCTCCCCCCAGGATATAATTAGGCTCTCATCGGACTTCCCTGTCTTTTGGACCTAAGCACTTGTATTTCTTACTGCACCCTCAGAAGCAAAAGTCTACTGCTTATATCTTGTCCCAAGTAAGGGAATGAATGGATGGATAGAGAAAACTACTGTCATGGATGCTCTCTAAGTCTAGTGATCAGCAAACTCATCTTCTAGACACTATTCGTTATGTACATTGCTCTGCATTTGAAGTCTTCTAGACCCACTTCCAACTTATGCAAGTCTTCTTATGTTTAATTACAGAGTTGTGTTTACTTCCATTAATTCATTCCTTTTTGCTTTCTATATTTAAAGGGCTTCTGAACAAATTTGTTCTACCAATAAAATTTTCTTGTTTCCTGGAGTGATTAAGATTTTCTTAATTTTTCTGTAATTTAATAATCAGGGGCTTCCCTGGTGGTGCAGTGGTTGAGAGTCTGCCTGCCGATACAGGGGACATGGGTTCGTGCCCCGGTCCGGGAGGATCCCACATGCCATGGAGAGGCTGGGCCTGTGAGCCATGGCTGCTGGGCCTGCGCGTCCGGAGCCTGTGCTCCGCAGTGGGAGAGGCCACAGCAGTGAGAGGCCCACGTGCCACAAAAAAAAATCAGTATTTGAATTTCTTCTGTATTTTTATTATATATCTTCTTCATGTTTATTTGTTTACTTCTGTTTTCTTAGTAAAATTTGCCAGTATTTTATGTTCCATATTGTTGATTTCAAATAATCAACTTCTATGATTATTAATTTATTGATTTTTCTGTTTTCCAATTATACTGATTTCCTTAAGTTTTTTTCTTAATACCTTGTTCATTTATTTTCATTGTTTTCATTTAATAATAAAAATATTGAAATTAATAATTTCCCTCATTTATCAGTTTTAGCTATATCTCAGGTTTTGATTTCTAAGATTATTAAATTATTTTCTAAATTAAAAATGATAATTTGACTATTAAGTCAAAGATGAAATGGGAGGGCTTTGTAATTTCTAATTACTAAGATTTCAAAAAAGTTTTCTTTTTTGTAAGTCGCAGCAAATATCTCAGCATATATCATTAATTCTGATTAAGTTTATGCTCATCTATAATCAAGTTATGAAGTCATCTCTGTGCTAATTATTGTGGTCAGAGTGATGAGAAATAAGACAATCTGGCTCAACTTAAAGTATTTGATGGATAATGGGGGACGGGTGGTACACAAAAAACTGTTTACATGAATGGGGAAAGAGAAGAATGGATTCTGAATGGCAACCAAAAATATCCAGTGAAGTAGACATCGATTTTCCTTTTTTATTTTATTAAGAATGTCATAACAGCTGCAACATTATCTTAGCAAACACTACTAATGATACAGAAGTTAATAACAAAAATAACAATCATGTTTACCTTTTAACTCAATTTTAAAACTCATTTTCTCCTCATACCATCCATATTAAATAATTAGGATTTATATTATTGCTCTTATGTTGCAAATATGAAAACTGAGGCTTATAAAAATGAAATAACTTCTCCAATGATCTACACTTATTTTCACAGGAACTATTTATAGGGCTAGCCAAGAGAGCATACTTTCCAACTGCAAATTCAAGTAAACACCCTTTGTCTTCTTCACCTATATTCCAACAAGTTTTTCTCATTTTAAAATTGCCATATAATTTTTGGTTACAATTACCCCATTTTGAATTGCTACCAAAAAACCTATCATTTTCACTATATGATTACTTTTTCTTAGGGGTAAATTATATATAGCCTTAACCTCATAATTCTGGTTAAGCTGATGTGGGTAAATAATATGATGTTCTTTCCAATAGCATATTTGAAAATGCCATCACAATGTTTATAGCTTTTCTTTTTCTAGGTTTAATGGTTTAAAATCTTATTATTTTTTAAACCAATTTATATAGGTTGCATTTATATTTATTAAAATAGTGCTTCCTATAATCTCACAATTTGGTAACAGTATTCAGTCTTTTACATTATGACTCCCTAGTTTTCTACTGTTTAGTAGGGTCAAGAATTTTTTCAGTTGAAACTTTCAAGCAAGATACATGCTTGGTTTTTAATGCTTTGATGTTACAGTGATAGGGCAATTTTCATTAAGGAATAGTTGCTTTAACTCTATTTTTTAGGCCTTAATTTTATTCCCTGCGCTTACATACATTGTGATTTATAGTAGTTAGAATTTACAATAGCTTGACCATGTTTTGCATTTGGCATAAAAGTGCAAATCATTCATTACAAAGATTCATGATTTGATGCTCATGTTTTAGCTTAACACCATGACCAGAATCATTTAGTTCTCTATTTCTATTTCTAGCCAAACTCAAAATAGAAAAGACTAAATCAATGCCTTGGATATAATTCCTACTTTATCATACAATTCCTGATCATATGGGACTGTCTCCTTTCTCTGAGAAACATCAGAATGTATTTCATTTTATCTGACTCAGAATATTGATATTAGGAGTATCACAAACTTATAAAATCCCTAATAATATGGAAGAAGTTGGGAATATGGGGCTGAGTTTTAATCTTGAAAAATGACTTATACTAAACTTTAAAATTTTATTAGAAGAGATGTCTATTTCTTAACCTTTATATATGTAAAAAGAACAATGTGATATAGTAGAAAGATCTCTGGCTTTGGGTTTGGAAGGTTCTAGATCTATCTAGTATGGGCTCTCACATGCGGTAGCTGTGAACATTGAGCTGGATACTTGGTTTCTCTGAGTTTGTTTTCTCATGTATTTATGGTAATAATATTTGTTTGATCTTAAAGGGTAGTTGAGAAACTCAAATGAGATCACACATATGGAAGGAAACTGCCAAATGCAGTGCAACGTGGTGGCTGTATTAGCTTTGTGTACACATCTGTGCTTCAGGCCTGAATGTAAAAAACAGTGCTCCACCAGCCCATATAGGAAGTGAGAAAGGGGTGAAAACCTACAGGAAGGGCCCCTTTATTTTAAAACATTCTTAATTCGGATTGGTCAACACACATCCTATTCTATACTGCAGAGGACAGCATCATCATGGCTATATCAGGATCGTATCTGGTATTGTCCCTCTTCCATGGAATGATATTTTAGAAATTCTCAAGTGCTTGCTCATGACTCTGACACGCTATCAAATTGTAGTGCATCTTCCTGATATTTTAATTATGATTGTTACAAATACAATGTAATTCTTACACTGATTTTTGAAGCACTTAAAATATTTTTCATCTCTGACTTTATTTTTATATTTGTAACTACTTTTGATAAGCATATCAATTATTTTAGTCAAATTGTTATTCAAACGATTCATTCAGATTAATTATCTTAGTAACTTCATTGTGGAAACATTTATGTAACACTTAAGATATAGATAACTTCTGCATACTGAGAGTAATACTAAATCAAATAAGGTAGAGTCTTCAGGCAACTTTATATTTAAGTTAGAACAATGGAGATCCACACAACTAACCCTAATAAAATGTGATAAGAGCTAAAAGTAGTGATATAAATAGAGTGATAAATAGAGCTTTAGCTTTGACTGGACACCAATGTACATTTTTTTTAAAATTTGGTGGCCAAAGGTAGGGTGCAAAGACCTGACATTTAAACACATCAAGTAATTCTTCTATTTATCTAGAGCAGAGTCCACAAACTGTTGTTTGTAGGCTAGATTTGTCTTGCATATGTTTTTGTGGGTTTTTTTTTTTTTGGCTCACAGAATATTTTAAAAATTTGAACCAACACAAAAACATTAGGAGATCTCATACAAAAGTCCAAATTTCCCAGTTTCTTGTGACATTTTTTAAAGATTTGCCATTAGTCCTTAACTAATGTCTATAACATTAGTCCTGCTTTTGTACATGATGAAAGTAGATGGAGATGAATAGAACATGCCTACCTTAAATTGTCCAAGTGCTCTCAATTTCACCACTAGCTGTGCCACTTCACACACCCCTCTGCTTGTCATTTCTGAAACACCCACGCTGGCTCCCATCTCATGGCCTGTGCATTTGCTGATCTCTAGTCTGGAATCTTCTCTCTGTCCCTTCCCCCCACCGCCCCCCACCCCCCCACCGCCCTGCCATGTACCTGTTAGCTCAGTTCCTCAATTCATTCAGGCCTCTGGTTAAAGGTCACCTCATTATAGAGGCTTTCCCTGACCTCCCTCCCTAAAAGGACACTCTTATCTTATCACTGTTCCTTTATCCCACTTAACTATTCTTTGAGACACTTACAGCCATATGGCATATTTTATATTTTTTATGTGTTTACTTGTCTATTAAATATGCCCCTCTAATGGAACATATGCTTTTTGAGAGCTGGGCCTTTGTTTTGTTTACCATGGTTTTCCCACCACCTATCACAGTGCATGGCACAGACAGCCAATAAATACGTGTTGAGTGAATGCTGTTGAATGAATCTGTTGAATGTATACACATGTGTATAATGTACATTACATCTAACATGTACAAAAATGTTAAAATCTGCAATATATATTATAATGACCTGAGAAACTGTTCTCAGGGTCTGACTACCTGCATAGTAAGTGAAGAACCTTGTTTGATCATGGGTGCTACAAATTCAAGAGGCTGCGGAAGGCACATGATTTGGAACATACAGTTCATTTGGATCAAGCTGAAATTCTGAGCATTTTGTGGTTTTTCCTTAACACCTGATATATAACTCTCCTACCAGCATATTGTGCAGTTTTATTTCAGGTCATGTGAAAACCACAAAGTTATGGAAGCATGGGGGTGGGAAAGGGTTGTAGAAAATAACACATCTTATGGCTTTTTGTTTCTGAATTTTCATACTTCTTGTAGAGCTCTGCATTGGAAATAAAAATTTGTCAGGACTATCAGGGGAAAGAACTGAAGAAACGTTTGACAGGATAGATGAGAAGGAAATGGGGGAGGGAACATTTGAGTCCAGATGAGTTTTACCACAATGTAAAAATAAGCTCCCATAATCCCCTGTCCTCATTGTGCCCCCAGCAAATGACACAAACATGGAAAGATTTATGTAATTCAGTGGGTCTCACACTGTTAGGAAGAAATATTGGAACCAGGGAGTGAATGTCACTGGGAAACCCTTACCATGAACTTGGCTTTTCGCCAGCCTGACTCTGTGGTATGTGTGTGTTCCCCAAACAATTAAGAAGGATTTCACTTTGTTCCTTGGCAGGTCTGCCTCATTCCTATGCATTGCCACCTTCTATTCTTTATTCTTTTCTTACAACTCAAAGGAAAAGTATACACTCCCTGTTCAAGATTTCTTCCCCATCTATGACTTAATGGCTCCCCAAATGTGCTCTACTCTCTGTTTTATAATATAATTTTAAGGCATTCTCATTTATCCAGAGAGTGTTTATTGAGTGCCCACTAGTTCTAGGCGCTAGGGATACACAGTAGAATAACAGATAAAGCTTTCTGAACACTTTTTATGATCTGAGTGAGCTCCATGGGGAATTTTACAGATACTGGTTAAAAAATCCATCAAAGAAGGATGTTGAGAAAAAGTAAACAAAAGATGTTCCTTTCCTGCAAAAGATAGACACTTAATCCTGTGTTCTGTGGAAAACCTTACTGTAAGATGTATAGGGAGGTATGTATGCCAATGGTTCTCTATCAAAATAACTACAAATTCTAACACCTGAGAAGAATGTCTCAGAAGAAGCCAGGAGCAGATGTTTCGAGATATATGCATAAACAGCACACAGGAACGTGCTTATGTATTTTATTAGCATTTCTTCTTCAGGCTGAGATGCCTAACCTAGAGATATAGGAAGAGTACGCCAACACCGTATAGAAAGTTCTCAACCTCTATTGACGCCTAAAGATAGAAATATAAACATTAATTTGGAGACCAACTGAGTAGGTGGCCCCCTGGGTATGATGGGTATCTTTTTTGGGGGATGTTTTAATCAGCAAATTATTGAGATGACATCATATATTGTTTTTAGCTGAATTCTGTGGCAGAAAGTGTGTAAGAGAAACCACAGTCCTGTAGGAAAGTTAATGTCATTCAATATTTCCCATACTCTTTTTTTTTTTTTTTTTTAAACATCTTTATTGGAGCATAATTGCTTTACAATGGTATGTTAGTTTCAGCTTCACAACAAAATGAATCAGTTATATATATACATATGTTCCCATATCTCTTCCCGCTTGCGTCACCCTCCCTCCCACCTTCCCTATCCCACCCCTCCAGGCGGTCACACAGCACCGAGCTGATCTCCCTGTGCTATGCGGCTGCTTCCCACTAGCTATCTACCTTACGTTTGGTAGTGTATACATGTCCATGCCTCTTTATTGCTTTGTCACCGTTTACCCTTCCCCCTCCCCATAGCCTCAAGTCCATTCTCTAGTAAGTCTGTGTCTTTATTCCTGTTTCACCCCTAGGTTTTTCATGACATTATTTTTTTCTTAAATTCCATATATATGTGTTAGCATACGGTATTTGTCTCTCTCTTTCTGACTTACTTCACTCTGTATGACAGACTCTAGGTCTATCCACCTCATTACAAATAGCTCAATTTCGTCTCTTTTTATGGCTGAGTAATACTCCATTGTATATATGTGCCACATCTTCTTTATCCATTCATCCGATGATGGACACTTAGGTTGTTTCCATCTCTGGGCTATTGTAAATAGAGCTGCAATGAACATTGTGGTACATGACTCTTTTTGAATTATGGTTTTCTCAGGGTATATGCCCAGTAGTGGGATTGCTGGGTCATATGGTAGTTCTATTTGTAGCTTTTTAAGGAACCTCCATACTGTTCTCCACAGTGGCTGTATCAATTTACATTCCCACCAACAGTGTAAGAGGGTTCCCTTTTCTCCACACCCTCTCCAGCATTTATTGTTTCTAGATTTTTTGATGATGGCCATTCTGACTGGTGTGAGATGATATCTCATTGTAGTTTTGATTTGCATTTCTCTAATGATTAGTGATGTTGAGCATTCTTTCATGTGTTTGTTGGCACTCTGTATATCTTCTTTGGAGAAATGTCTATTTAGGTCTTCTGCCCATTTTTGGATTGGGTTGTTTGTTCTTTTGTTATTAAGCTGCATGGGCTGCTTATAAATTTTGGAGATTAATCCTTTGTCAGTTGCTTCATTTGCAAATATTTTCTCTCATTCTGAGGGTTGTCTTTTGGTCTTCTTTATGGTTTCCTTTGCTGCGCAAAAGCTTTTAAGTTTCATTAGGTCCCATTTGTTTACTTTTGTTTTTATTTCCATTTCTCTAGGAGGTGGGTCAAAAAGGATCTTGCTGTGATTTATGTCATAGAGTGTTCTGCCTATGTTTTCCTCTAAGAGTTTGATAGTTTCTGGCCTTACATTTAGGTCTTTAATCCATTTTGAGCTTATTTTTGTGTATGGTGTTAGGGAGTGATCTAATCTCATACTTTTACATGTAGCTGTCCAGTTTTCCCAGCACCACTTATTGAATAGGCTGTCCTTTCTCCACTGTACATTTCTGCCTCCTTTGTCAAAGATAAGGTGACCATATGTGCGTGGGTTTATCTCTGGGCTTTCTATCCTGTTCCATTGATCTATATTTCTGTTTTTGTGCCAGTACCATACTGTCTTGATTACTGTAGCTTTGTAGTATAGTCTGAAGTCAGGAAGCCTGATTCCTCCAGCTCTGTTTTTCCCATACTCTTTTAAACCAAGATTGGAACAGCAGTTTCCGTGGCAGAAATACTTGGTTTTGGGAAGAGTTTTCTTTGCTCCTCCATTGGCTCCATAAGTGGACCCTTTTGGGGTTTTTCATGAGTTGTGAATGTGTAAGTATAAAATGCACTCCTAGGCTGTGCTACCCATTTGGAGGGGGGAGGGTAGAAAAGTTCCTGGGAGCACAGCGGTGAGGTAGCCCTTTCTGCTTGCTCAGTTGAGGCAACTGAGCCTTTAGAGAAAAGGAAGTTCTGATATTTGATTTTCTGACTAACTCTTTTACTAAGAAAACTCTTACTTCTCATGCTTGGGAGTTGAAAATATTTCTAAGTCTGTTTACCTTCATTAGGAAATACTGTTTACAAACTGTAATGGAGCCTTTGGTCAAGGTTGAGGATCTCGCACCCTTGGGTGCCTACAGTGGAGATCATAACTGTGGTCTAAATGTAGAGGAGAGGACATTCCATAGATGTTGGATTTTGGACAAAATCTCTAATGAAGACTTGTGTGTTGCCTTTCTGAGAGCTAATAATTAATGCTCTGGGTAGCTGAGCCCCTCAGATAAAAGCATTTTGAGAAGAAAGAGGCTCTCGGGAAGTTATTTCTAAGTTATGTAACTAGTAAGTGACAAGGGAATGATTCAAACACAAAGCCTTAAAGATAAACAAAACAATCCCATTTTATAAATAACTAAGTGGGACCCAGAGAAGTAGGTGAATCGCTCAAAACCAGAGAACAGGTGAAAAGCAGAGACAGGCCAGGCCTCTGTCTACCAGGCTGACCTTCCTATCACACCATACATCTTGCTGTATGCACAGCCCATCAGGGTCTCAAGAGCAGACCTGGGACATAGAGAATCCCTACCATACCAGCTACAGCACAAACAGAACCTGGTCACTCTTTGCGGAAAGGCTTTTTGCTTCTCGCTATCATTTATCTGCCCTCCCCCTATATGTCCAGACTCTAGCAGGTTCTTTACTTCTGTGATCCTCACAACAACACTATGAGATGGTATTATCATTATGTTCACTTTACAGATGGGTAAACTAAGTCCCAGTTCCATTAAGGAACTTGCTCAGGGATGCACAGGTAGAAAGAAACTGCGTTGGGGTCCAAAATTTGGTCAATGGGACTTGAACCTATCCTCTTTCCACAACACACAGTGTCTTTCACTGTTGCTCTGGGGATGAGGGGAGAAGGTGCCTTGAGCAAACATCTCCTCCTGCCCAACCCCAGAGATAACTGCCATGCTTGGCCAGGTGCCTGGCACCTGTGAGCTTGGAGCCAGCTGCAGCTAGACTTTGCAGGCATCAGAGCCTGGGCTGAGTGGGCATGTCACTCCCAACTGTGTGCATGAATGTTTGATTTGCCTTAGCTCACCACTGGGTGGGGTCCACTTTGGGCAGAACACTTAGTGGCTGAATAAACACTCAGAGCATCTTGGAAAGGCTGCATGGGCTGGTGGTTTGACACTGATTTGGGCTGTTTGGAGAGGCGCCACTTAAAGCCAGCTTTGACCACTAGTACGCTCTTGAGAGACCTTGCCTTCTTAGCCTCTCACTGTCCTCGTTTCCTTGGAGGTCAACTGAGGACAAACAAATCCTATTATTTCTGCTGAGTTTCTCTTCTCCAGACTGAGGACAGAGGCAGGAGACGCCTCTGAAATGCTGGACAAAGTAAACTAAAAGCCGCCAAAATGGAAGAGGCTGCTTTAGAACCTTACACCTGGGAGGGTGATAAAGATACACAACCCAGGGCACAGATGGAGGAAATTCTTTGTTTGTTATATTCTCAGAGGCCCTTGGAGCTGCCCTGTGCGGAGAGCTGTTTCCTTTTATCACAAGGACTTGGTTAGAGGCTTTGCAGAGCCTGTGCTGTTGGTTCCTTCCCTGGCTCTGACTTGGATATTAGAAGGGCGTGATTGCTATGACCATGAGCCTGAGAAAGGTGCAAAAGAATGGGAGTTTGTATGTGACTGTGAATGCTGCTGCATTAATGCTGGAGATGCATGGACAGGAAGAGTGCTCTCAATGGGCCAAAACAGCCAATTACATGGAGGAAGTGGGGAAGCTCTGCTGTGAATTACTCAAACTTCAAGCTAGAGTGTGAACACTGGGGACTAATTCATAGTGTTTTCCTATAGTCCATATAAAGATCTAATCTACGCACTTAACGAAAACTCACAGGAGATCCCAAAACTAACCTAGAAAAACGTCTTCGATATAGTAAATGTTCTTTTGAGTATGTAAAACTGGTTTTTCCTTGACTGATTGAAATGAGGCACTTGGAGATTCAAGATGGTTGGTGAGATAATAAAATGCCATTGTGTCTTCAAAGAAGTAATGAGCAAGAATCAAGGAGGATAAAACCATCTGTGATAGGTATTATAGAAACTTCTGCTAAAAATATCCCAAAGGAGAGCCATCTCTGGAGCTTGAGAAGCATCGTTGACTTTTAAAATAGTCTCTTTTTCTAGTCCCTGTTGATCTTTACCCAAATAAAATAATCATACTTGAGTAAATTATTTCTCACACTGTGTCTCACAGAGAACACTGAAATTACTGTGGAGCTGAAAAATTAGTGACAGACATAAGGGACGTGTTACTCTAAGTAGCCTGGAAAGATGCCTAAACAGTTTAGTGACTTCGTGTGATTAATGAGCATGTGTGAGTCAACCGTGGAGGTGGGACCTCTGAGTTCAGTTTCCTTTCCTTCATGCTAATGAGCAAGGAATGGGGACTAGCTTAGATTAAGGAAGTTGATTTAGGGTCTGGATAATTGAGTCATGATAATAAGGCCGTAAATAAGAGTTTTGCCACCTTCAACCAAGTGCCAAGTTAGGCCTTTTTTATTGAGTGACTGTTTGGTGGGGATAAGGGAAAATAGCATTAAAATAAATGCTGAAGACTTCTTGGAGAATAAAAAACAGATATTTAAGGGGAAAACAGCTACGTCTTCCTTATCTTTCAAGGGTTCAACTTGAATAACTATAAATAACCATTCTCCCTGCCAGGAGGCCTCCCTTAACTTGTCTAAAAAGTTAGTCCCTGATCTTATAATTGCATAGCTCCTTGGACTTTTCACAATTGTAAATCTATAGTCAGTTGTGTAATTATTTGTTCAGTATCTTTCTGGAGACAAGGGACTGTGTCCATTGTCTTCACCTCCATATTTCTAGCTCCTATCCCTGTATCTGGCACATAGTAGAAATTTAATAATATATGTAGAATGAATGAGTGAATGAATAGCTCCTTCAAAACTACTACTAAAATTTGTTGTTGTAATCTCATTCTTTACACATTAAGGTTGTTTGAAGCATTCACAGAGATATTGGTCTGATCAATTCAATATCTTTCAAAGGCTAGAAGTTCTCTAGATGAGCTACTGAAACTAAGGATACATTTTTCCAAAATAAATTCTGGATTTCCCGCTGATAGTATCTATTCGTAGCTGTTTTACAGCACTGAGCAACTCAGCTGCATTGGGTTCATATTTCTGGAGGGGAATCCCCATATCAAAATGCGATTCCTCTTCTCTCACTTGTCAACAAGCCTTCATATTTCCTCATATGAATCAAGATTTATGAAAATACTATTGGGGAGGATTATCAGAGTTATGGAAGCCAAAGAATGATGGTCACTGGGTCTGTCTTACAGGTCATGACTAACGAGTCTTCACTGCAGTTCAAGTTGTAAGCCATTTCCATGGCCCTGTAAGCAAAGATCTTGGTTCTTAACGTGGTACCAAACCTATAGAGTAAAAAGTTTCCTTGGAATCTCTCAGACTGCTTTTTTTTTTTACCCCTACTGATTTAGGAAGAAATTTCCAGAATAAATTTCAAAGAACCATAAGTAAACAAAGAAGAAAGTTATAAAATTGATGAACTGAGGAAAAATGTGCTTTCCCTCCCTGCTCTCTTTCAGGACATTGATAACAAGGTTTTGAAGGCAAGTTGTTAAATCAGGTGAAGGTGCGAACTTTGACCTATCATATCTTCTCTGAGTCTAACTTTGTGTTTTCTCAAAAAGCATTTCTAACTTCACAGAGCCAATATGGGTGAGAGGAAGATGCTTAGGACTGCACAAAGTGCCCTTTGGAAGCATACGCCTTGCATAGCCTCTATGGAGGGCAGTATTCATCCCATGTGGACTCTAGTGAAGCGTTTTTCCACACCTGAGATGACAACAGAATGTTGCTGTGAAAACAAGTTGATATTTTTCACTTCTGTTTCTATCTGGTTGACTTTGAAACGTCACTTTTCCAGTCAGAAAGCTGTTCACTCCACAGTTGTGGATGTGTGCACATCCCTTCCACACAGCAATGAAATGCTTCACGGTTGATATAATGAAGTGAGGAATGATACAGTAGACTAGCACGGCGACTAGTCCCAGGTCCTAGTTCTGGTTTTGACACTATTTCACCTTAGGCTTCCTATTCTCTGAGTTTTGGGCAAATATCTTGTTAAGCCTTAGTTTACTTATCTGGGAAAATGGGTAAACTGAATAGATCATCTGGTTTGATCTTTAGAAGCCTTGTGTTGTGTGAGTCTGCAATGGTCAGGCGAGTGGATGATCAGGTTCTTACAGACCATGGCTAAAGATACTAGATCACCCATGCCAAGGTCTGGCAATTTTAGCTGTTTCATCGGGGCATTTCATACACTCTCTCTCACTCTGTTCTCAATCTTACTCTACATCAATAAGAAATACAAAGAAGGAAAATACTGGGGCGCAAGAATGCATATAGTTTGCTTACATTTGCCTTTTATAGCCTGCACTAGGAGGTCTCAAATAGTACTGCTTTATACCATTTAGACAATTTAAACACTTTTCAGCAATTTTGATAATTCTAGACATGTCACTATTTAAGCACATTTTCCACTATCCAACCAAAGGTTTTTTTCCTTAGCTTGACACTTCTGCTAGACTTCTAAAAAAGTACTCATTTGAACACAATAGTTTCTAAATTACAATGTTGACTTTACTAACAATATGATAATAACAAATAGTTATAGAATGTTTTGCAGTTCATTTTGTCCTTAGAACACATCCCATTAGAGGTGTTCAAAAAAAATTACTGTTTCTCTCTAAGTTTGAAAGACAGTAGGCAAGCATGAATGTTGTATTGATGAAGAGGGAGCAGATCTTTAGTCACCAGTATCTCTCACTTTGGAAATACCCACTTTGTTTTTTTGCAACAATTTTCATTCATTTGAAAAGCAAAATTCAAATTTGGTTGAGCCCCAAAGTGGTGCTTCTAAAAACTCAGAATTTGATCTTGCTTGGCAGATTTACAATTTAAGGAGAGAGAAAGAAAGCTATTCAGCTACAGAGGTGGATGTGTGCAGATCCCTCCTTTCATACAGAAAGCAGAGAAGGCTGCTTCACAGAGAGCAGAGAGGGCCATACTTGCCCCTACAGCAGTCCCACTCTTAGACCTAAGGAAGCACTTGAGCCTTTCTCCTCCAAGGGCTTCCGAGAATATCACTCCTCAATGACAAGTGGCCTTACCAATAGTGTCCTCTCTTGCAGTGTCCACCTGATGTACTGACAGCCTACTCTTCCAGGTCAGCCTTAAGCTGCCCAGGGTAAAGGAACAACATGTCTTGTGTGAATGGGACCACTCTTAACACTCTGCCCACAGGCTTTTCTTATCTTCCCTGTTGGTAGTAGTGTGTGAAAGGCAGGGTATAGCCAACATTAAAAAGTTCATATTGCAGGAATGCAGAGGTTCCAGGCTAAAGAATACAGGAGAAGACATGGTTAGAAGATGTGTTGTTCTATGTTTATTCTATGAAATTCTAAACAGTAAATTTCATATGACCAGAAAACAAAGTGTTGTCCACATCAGCCTATGTATTCTGGGTAAGACTTGTATCTGTGCTCATTATCCATGAGCCAATAACAACCTTGGAGGAAGTCTTTGGAAACCAGGATTCACATGGCTATGATGTAACCAGCATCAAATAAATGCAGGGGCAAGAGCTGTAATGTTTCAGTACATACAGACTCTGAAGAGCCATGGTTTTGCAAGTAATAGCAATACGGCTATTTATTGTCTCATGGTGGAAGACATGAAATTAGCAGCATGGGCATAATTGGCAATATAAACCCTAAAAAGATAGTTCCTGGACTTGAACAGGAAGCGGTGGCACCTAGATACCATGTGAGCTAATTGGACAACAAACAAGTATGTAAATACTCTTCCCTACCCATTACTCCATATCTTTATTGATAAATTACTATATCTCACATGGATCTATGATTTTATAACTTTTTAATTGAGGTTAAATTCATATAACATAAAATTAACTTCTAAAGTGTACAATTCAGTGGCATTTAGTACTTTCACGTGTTGTACAACCATCACCTCTATCTAAATCTAGAATATTTTTATGACACCAAAAGGAAACACTGTAACTACTAAACAGTCACTCCTCTTTCCTCTCTTTCCCCAACCCCGAGCAACCCTTAATCTGCTTTCTACCACTATGGATTTCCCTATTCTCGATATTTCATATAAATGGAATCATATGATATGTGGCCTTTTATGTCTAATCTAGAAAGAATTCATAGAGATGGTGATTGTCAAAGCAGTGATTTGAATGTGGGAAGAAGCAGGACTTTGCTGTGAAGGCAGAGAAGGCAGAGGAGTGGCCAAAGTTGCTAGAATAGGGCAGAGAGATGAAGATAGGGCTTGTAGTGGGAAGACTTCATTTGTGGAAGGCCTCTATGACTGTAACTAGAGTTTGACAGTTGCAGAAGGCAACTGGGAATGCTTGTAGGATCATTAGAAGGGGGACAGGTGATTTTCACTGCTGTTTGCAGGAGTGAGTGCTGAAGTCAGGAAAGTTGTGATACAGGCTATGACCTAGTGCTATGCCAAAAAGGTTGAAAATAAAGAGGCAGAAGACAGGAATAAATAAGGTTCCCTCAAGGTATGTGGTTATAACTCTTTACTAGTTCTCTACTTAACTTAAAGTTTCTGCTAATTCAAGAAAGAATTGAGTATTCTAAGAATCCGTTAAAAAAAAAACATTCTAAGTGCATGGATGACTAAAGAAGCTCTCTATGCCTATAAAAGGTATCTGCTTATTCATAATTAACTACTCTCCAGAGTCTCTAATATTCAACAATTCCACACTTTCCTTCATTCAGATTTTCATTTATTCAACAAATATTTATTGAGCATGTACTTAAGATCATACAGAGGAGATTCAAGAAGCAAAGGTGTGTTTGGACTAGATTAGTGGTTTTCAACAGGTACAGTACCTCTATGGTGGGTTTTGGTACTTTGGGTGTATTTTTGGTTGTTGCAGTGATTGGAATGAACCAGTGGCTCATGATGGAGGTCAGAGATGTTAAGTGGCCTGGTTGTTCCCAGAACAGTCCTGCACAATGAAGAATGATCCATATCTACACACTTTCCTAATAGCTCAGACATTCAAGTAGGTGGAAACTCTGTTTATAATTATCCAACCAAAATCTAACTCAATATATATAATTTTCCAAACTTAGAACTTAAACTAACATATATATACACACACACAAATACTTCTTCATAGTTTGAAGAAGTATGAGACTTTCGAAGAATGGTCCTACTGTGTATATTGAAGGAAGATAGTGCTTTGTTTCATTCAGCACTTCACCAAGTATTGTTCACTATTTTGGAAAATGGCATCACCAATGGTAATACTGAACCTTGTGTTTGAGTCTTCATCAATCAGTCTGATATTCTAACTGCCATGTTTGTAATAATTCTACATATAATTATGTTGAAGGATAATATTTTCCACTTTGATTTGAACATTTTTATTTATTTTTTTAACATCTTTATTGGAGTATAATTGCTTAACAATGTTGTGTTAGTTTCTGCTGTATAACAAAGTGAATCAGCTATATGTATACATATATCCCCATTTCCCCTTCCTCTTGCATCTCCCTCCCACCCTCCCTATGCCATCCCTCTAGGTGGTCACAAAGCACCGAGCTGATCTCCCTGTGCAATGTAGCTGCTTCTCACTAGCTATCTATTTTACATTCGGTAGTGTATGTATGTCAGTGCTACTCTCTCACTTCATCCCAGCTTACTCTTCCCTCTCCCTGAATCCTTAAGTCCATTCTCTACGTCTGCATCTTTATTCCTGTCCTGCCCATAAGTTCTTCAGAACCATTTTTTTTTAGATTCCACATATATGTGTTAGCATATGGTAATTTTCTCTGATTTACTTCACTCTGTATGACAGATTCTAGGTCCATCCACCTCACTACGAATAACTCAATTTCATTTCTTTTTATGGCTGAGTAATATTCCATTGTATATATATATACCACATCTTTAACCATTCATCTGTCGATGGACACTTAGGTTGCTTCCATGTGCTGGCTATTGTAAATAGTGCTGCAATGACCATTGTGGTACATATATCTTTTTGAATTATGGTTTTCTCAGGGTATATGCCCAGTAGTGGGATTGCAGGGTCATATGGTAGTTCTATTTTTAGTTTTTTAAGGAACCTCCATACTGTTCTCCATAGTGGCTGTATCAATTTACATTCCCACCAACAGTGCAAGTGGGTTTCCTTTTCTCCACACCCTCTCTAGCATTTATTGTTTGTAGATTTTTTGATGATGGCCATTCTGGTGTGAGGGGATACCTCACTGTAGTTTTGATTTGCAGTTCTCTAATGATTAATGATGTTGAGCATCCTTTCATGTGTTTGTTGGCAATCTGTATATCTTCTTTGGAGAAATGTCTGTTTAGGTCTTCTGCCCATTTTTGGATTGGGTTGTTTGTTTTTTTTGATATTGAGCTGCATGAGCTGCTTGTATTTTTTGGAGATTAATCCTTTGTCAGTTGCTTCATTTGCAAATATTTTCTCCCATTCTGAGGGTTGTCTTTTCATCTTGTTTATGGTTTCCTTTGCTGTGCAAAAGCTTTTAAGTTTCATTAGTTCCCATGTGTTTAATTTTGTTTTTATTTCCATTACATTAGGAGGTGGGTCAAAAAGGATCTTGCTCTTATTTATGCCATGGGGTGTTCTGCCTCTGTTTTCCTCTAAGAGTTTTATAGTGTCTGGTCTTACATTTAGGTCTTTAATCCATTTTGAGTTTATTTACGTGTATGGTGTTAGGGAGTGTTCTACTTTCATTCTTTTACATGTAGCTGTGCAGTTTTCCCAGCACCACTTATTGAAGAGGCTGTCATTTCTCCATTTTATATTCTTGCCTCCTTTATCAAAGATAAGGTGACCATATGTGCATGGGTTTATCTCTGGGCTTTCTATCCTGTACCATTGATCTATATTTCTGTATTTGTGCCAGTACCATAAAGTCTTGATTACTGAGAACTATAGTATAGTCTGAAGTCAGGGAGTCTGATTCCTCCAGCTCTGTTTTTCTTTCTCAATATTGCTTTGGCTGTTCGGGGTCTTTTGTGTTTCCATGCAAATTGTGAAATTTTTGGTTCTAGTTATGTGAAAAATGTCACTGGTAGTTTGAAGGGATTGCACTGCATCTGTAGATTGCTTTGTGTAGTACAGGCATTTTCACAATATTGCTTCTTCCAATCCAAAAACATGGTATATCTCTCCATCTGTTGGTATCATCTTTAATTTCTTTCATCAGTGTCTTATAGTTTTCTGCATACAGATGTTTTGTCTCCTTAGGTTGATTTATTCCTAGGTATTTTATTCTTTTTTGTTGCAGTGGTAAATGGGAGTGTTTCCTTAATTTCTCTTTCAGATTTTTCATCATTCGTGTATAGGTATGCAAGAGTTTTCTGTGCATTAATTTTGTATCTTGCTACATTACCAAATTCATTGATTAGCTGTAGTAGTTTTCTGGTATCATCTTTAGGATTCTCTATGTATAGTATTATGTCATCTGCAAACACTGACAGTTTTACTTCTTTTCCAATTTGTATTCCTTTTATTTCCTTTTCTTCTCTGATTGCTGTGGCTAAAACTTCCAAAACTATGTTGAATAATAGTGGTGAGAGTGGGCATCCTTGTCTTGTTCCTGATCTTAGATTATATGTTTTCAGTTTTTCTCCATTGAGAATGATTTTGGCTATGGGTTTGTCATATATGGCCTTTATTATGTTGAGATAAGTTCCCCTATGCCTACATTCTTGAGAGTTTTTATCATAAATGGGTGTGGAATTTTGTGAAAAGCATTTTCTGCATCTGTTGAGATTATCACATGGTTTTTATCCTTCATTTTGTTAATATGGTTTATCAAATTGATTGATTTGCATATATTGAAGAATCCTTGCATTCCTGGGATGAACCCCACTTGATCATGGTGTATGATCTTTTTAATGTGCTATTGGAGTCTGTTTGCTAGTATTTTGTTGAGGATTTTTGCATCTATGTTCATCAGTGATATTGGTCTGTAGTTTTATTTTTTTGTGACATTTTTGTCTGCTTTTGGTATCAGGGTGAAGGTGGCTTTGTAGAATGAGTCTGGGCATGTTCCTCCCTCTGCTATATTTTGGAAGACTTTGAGAGGGATAGGTGTTAGCTCTTCTTTAAATGTTTGATAGAATTTGCCTGTGAAGCCATCTGGTCCTGGGCTTTGTTTGTTCAAAGATTTTTAATTACAGTTTCAATTTCAGTGCTTGTGTTTGGTCTGTTTATATTTTCTATTTCTTCCTGGTTCAGTCTCGGAAGGTTATGCTTTTCCAAGAATTTGTCCATTTCTTCCATGTTGTCCATTTTATTGGCATATAACTGCTTGTAGTATCTCTCATGATCCTTGTATTTCTGCGGTGTCAGTTGTTACTTCTACTTTTTCATTTCTAATTCTGTTGATTTGAGTCTTTTCCCTTTTTTTCTTGATGAGTCTGGCTAATGGTTTGTCAATTTTGTTTATCTACTCAAAGAAGCAGCTTTTAGCTTTATTGATCTTTGCTATTATTTCCTTCATTTCTTTTTCACTTATTTCTGATCTGATCTTTATGATTTCTTTCCTTCTGCTAACTTTGGGATTTTTTTTGTTCTTCTTTCTCTAATTGCTTTAGGTGTAAGGTTAGGTTTTTTATTTGAGATGTTTCGTGTTCTTTGAGGTAGGATTGTATTGCTCTAAACTTCCCTCTTAGAACTGCTTTTGCTGCATCCCATTGCGTTTTCATCATCAATTGTTTCTAGGTGTTCTTTGATTTCCTCTTTGATATCTTCAGTGATCTCTTGGATATTTAGTAATGTATTGTTTAGCCTCCATATATTTGTATTTTTTACAGATTTTTTCCTGCAATTGATATCTAGTCTCATAGCACTATTGTCAGAAAAGGTACTTGACATGATTTCAATTTTCTTAAATTTACCAAGGCTTGATTTGTGACCCAAGATGTGATCTATCCTGGAGAATGTTCCATGAGCCCTTGAGAAGAAAGTGTATTCTGTTGTTTTTGGATGAAATGCCCTATAAATATCAATTAAGTCCATCTTGTTTAATGTGTCATTTAAAACTTTTGTTTCCTTAGTTATTTTAATTTTGGTTGATCTCTCCATTGGTGAAAGTGGGGTGTTAAACTCCCCTACTATGGTTGTGTTACTGTTGATTTCTCCTTTTATGGCTGTTAGCATTTGCCTTATGTATTGAGCTGCTCCTATGTTGGGTGCATAAACACTTAACAATTGTTATATCTTCTTCTTGGATTGATCCTTTTATCAGTATGTAGTGCCCTTCTTTGTATCTTGTAATAGTCTTTATTTTAAAGTCTATTTTGTTTGATATGAGAATTGGTACTCCAGCTTTCTTTTGATTTCCATTTTCCTGGAATATCTTTTTCCATCCCCTCACTTTTAGTCTGTACGTGTCCCTAGGTCTGAAGTGGGTCTCTTGTACACAGCATATATACAGGTCATGTTTTTGTATCCTTTCAGCCAGTCTTTGTCTTTTGGTTGGGGCATTCAATCCATTTACATTTAAGGCAATTATCGATATGTATGTTCCTATTACCATTTTCTTAATTGTTTTGGGTTTGTTTTCGTAGTCTTTTCCTTCTCTGTGTTTCCTGCCTAGAGAAGTTCCTTTAGCATTTGTTGTAAAGTTGGTTTGGTGGTGCTGAATTCTCTTAGCTTTTGCTTGTCTGTAAAGGTTTTAATTTCTCCGTCGAATCTGAATGAGATCCTTGCTGTGTAGAGTAATCTTCGTTGTAGGTCTTTTCCTTTCATCACTCTAAATATGTCCTGCCACTCCCTACTGGTTTGCAGAGTTTCTGCTGAAAGATCAGCTGTTAACCTTATCGGGACTCCCTTGTATGTTATTTGTTGTTTTTCCCTTGCTGCTTTTAATATTTTTTCTTTGTATTTAATTTTCGATAGTTTGATTAATAAGTGTCTTGGCTTGTTTCTCCTTGGAATTATCCTGTATAGTACTTTCTGTGCTTCCTGGACTGGATTGACTATTTCCTTTCCCATGTTAGGGAAGTTTTCAACTATACTCTCTTCAAATGTTTTATCTGACCCTTTCTTTTTCTCTTCTTCTCCTTGGACCCTTATAATTCGAATGTTGGTGCATTTAATGTTGTCCCAGAGGTCTCTGAGATCGTCCTCAATTCTTTTCATTCTTTTTTCTGTATTCTGCTCTGCAGTAGTTATTTCCACTATTTTATCTTCCAGATCACTTACCCATTCTTCTGCCTCAGTTATTCTTCTATTGTTTCCTTCTAGAGAATTTTTAATTTCATTTATTGTGTTGTCCATCATTGTTTGCTTGCTCTTTAGTTGTTCTAGGTCCTGGTTAAATATTCTTTGTATATTCTCCATTCTATTTCCAAGATTTTGGATCATCTTTACTATCATTACTCTGAATTCTTTTTCAGGTAGACTGCCTATTTCCTCTCCATTTGTTTGGTCTGGTGGTTTTTTACCTTGCTCCTTCATCTTCTGTGTATTTCTCTGTCTTCTCATTTTGCTTAACTTACTGTGTTTGGGGTCTCCTTTTCACGGACTACAGGTTTTTAGTTCCCATTGTTTCTGGTGTCTGCCCCCAGTGGGTAAGGTTGGTTCAGTGGGTTGTGTAGGCTTCCTGGTGGAGGGGACTGGTGCCTGTGTTCTGGTGGATGAGCCTGGATCTCATCTTTCTGGTGGGCAGGACCAAGTCCGGTGGTGTGTTTTGGGGTGTCTGTGAGCTTATTATGATTTTAGGCAGCCTCTCTGCTAAGGGGTGGGGTTATATTCCTGTCTTGCTAGTTGTTTGGCATGTGGCGTCTAGCACTGAAGCTTGCTGGACATTGGGTGGAGCCTGGTCTTAGCGTTGAGATGGAGATGTCTGGGAGAGCTCTTGCCAATTGATATTATGTTGGGCCGGAAGGTGTCTGGTGGTCCAATGTCCTGAACTCAGCTCTCCTACCTCAGAGGCTCAGGCCTGACACCTGTCCGGAGTACCAAGACCCTTCTCACACGGCTCAGAAGAAAAGGGAGAAAAAAAAAAAAAAAGAAGAAAAGATAAGATAAAATAAAAGTTATAAAAAATTTTTAAAAATATTATTAAAATTGAAAAATTTAAAAGTATTAAAAAAAAGAAGAGAGCAGCCAAACCAATAACCAAATCCACCAATGATAACAAGTGCTAAAAGCTAAACTAAGATAAACATAAAAATTAGAAACTGGTTAGTCACATACAGCAAACCCCAAGTCTACAGTTGCTCCCAAAGCACACCACCTCAATTTTGGGATGATTTGTTGTCTATTCAGGTATTCCACAGATTCAGGGTACATCAAGTTGATCGTGGGGATTTAATCCACTGCTCCTGAGGGTGCTGGGAGAGATGTCCCTTTCTCTTCTTTGTTCGCACAGCTCCTGGGGTTCAGCTTTGGATTTGGCCCTGCCCTGCGTGTAGGCCGCCTGAGGGTGTCTGTTCTTCGCTCAGACAGGACGGGGTTAAAGGAGCAGCTGATTAGGGGGCTCTGGCTCACTCAGGCCAGGGAGAGGGAGGGGTACCGAACGTGGGGCAAGTCTGCGGTGGCAGAGGCCGGCGTGACGTTGCAACAGCCTGAGGTGTGCCATATGTTCTCCTGGGGAAGTTGCCCCTGGATCACAGGACCGTGGCAGTGGCGGGCTGCACAGGCTCCCGGGAGGGGAGGTGTGGACAGTGACCTGTGCTTGCACACAGGCTTCTTGGTGGCTGCAACAGTAACCTTAGCATTTCATGCCCATCTCTGGCGTCTGCGCTGGTAGCCGTGGCTTGCGCCCACCTCTGAAGTTCATTTATGCAGTATTCTGAATCTCCTCTCCTTGCACACCCCAAAACAATGGTCTCTTGCATCTCTGGCAGGTCCAGACATTTTCCCGGACTCCCTCCCGGCTATCTGTGGCGCACTAGCCCCCTTCAGGCTGTGTTCTCGCAGCCAACCCCTGTCCTCTCCCTGGGAACTGACCTCTGAAGCCTGAGCCTCAGCTCCCTGCCCGACCCCGCCTCAGCGGGTGAGCAGACAAGCCTCTTGGGCTGGTGAGTGCTGGTTGGCACCGATCCTCTGTGCGGGAATCTCTCCGCTTTGCCCTCCGCACCCCAGTTGCTGCGCTCTCCTCCATGGCTCTGAAGCTTCCCCCCCACCACCCCTGTCTCCGCCTGCGAAGGGGCTTCCTAGTGTGTGGAAACCTTTCCTCCTTCACAGCTCCCTCCCACTGGTGCAGGTCCTGTCCCTATTCTTTTGTCTCTGTTTTTTCTTTTCTCTTTTGCCCTACCCAGGTATGTGGGGAGTTTCTTGCCTTTTGGGAAGTCTGAGGTCTTCTGTCAGCATTCAGTGGGTGTTCTGTAGGAGTTGTTCCACATGTAGATGTATTTTTGATGTATTTGTGGGGAAGAAGGTGATCTCCATGTCTTACTCCTCCACCATCTTGAAGGTCCTCTGAAGGATAACTTTTGAAAGTGCTTGTAATTATGACTTTCATTCAGCTATAAAATGAGCCTGTGCAATGGTTAATTTAAACTTGACTAGGGTAAGGGATGTCCAGATATCTGGTAAAATATTTCTGGATGTGTCTGTTGAGGGTGTTTCTGGAGGAGATTAGCATTTGAATTGGTGAACTGAGTAAACAGATCATACTCACCAATGCAAGAAGGCATCATTCAGTCTGTTGAGGGCCTAAATAAAACAAGAGGAAGGGCAAATATGCCCCCTCTGATTGAGTCGAGACATCCAACTTCTCCCGCCCTGAGACATTGGTGCTCCTGGTTCTTGGGCATTCAGACATGGATATAGACTGAGACTTACACCATTGGCCCCCGGATTCTCAGGCCTTTGGACTTGGACTGAATTATACCACTAGCTTTCCTGTTTCACCAGCTTGCAGACAGCAGATCCTGGGACTTCTTGGCCTCCATAATCACATGAGCCAATTCCTATAATAAATGTCTTGTATATATTTGCATATATCCTACTGGTTCTATTTCCCTGGAGAGCCCTGATTAATATAGCCTGTGTCAAAGATTCTTATTTAACCCACCAATTAATAGAATGCTGAGATAAATTTGTAAATAGACAAATAGATGGAAACTGATTGGTATCCAAGGGAAATAGTCATTTATACTCTACTAGACACATTTTACTTTTCTATGGAAAAGAATCATTTGCAGGGCTGCCATTTGTTTTTTTTTTTTACAGCATACAGAGTTGTTAGCTCAAACGCAATGAATGAATGATAAAGATATCCCAGAAAAGTGTGCGAAACAAGGCACTCAGTAATCTGCACATTTTTTTGCCCATTGCAAAACCTTATTTTTTTTTCCTGATACTGTCATCTGGCTTTGTCTTCTCGAGTGGTTATGCCTGAATATTTACGTAGGAAAATGCATGCCTTTTAAAATTATAAATTATTTTCTTTTAATTTTAGTTTACATTTTAATTAGAGAGAAGTATTAATTATTTAAAAATTATGCATGTAGGTATAACATATTATCTGTGGAGTTCATTTTAGAACACTAAATGAGATGTTAGAAGATATTTGTTATAAGAAAAGGGACATTGGTTCTGTTAGAGTTGAGGACAACTGGATTAAATAGTCTTTAAGGCACCTTTCAACCTCGCAATACTTGCTGACATATTGATTTCAGGATGTCTAATTTTAAATTGTTTTCCATACAGTTTTTGTGTTGCAGTTGCTCATCACCTGATCTCATAAACCCCAATCTTCAGTAAAAGTCTGCTACTCTGGGGAGAGATGAAATGGGGAGGATGCCCAGCATAGGGGCATGTAGAGCAGAAAAGGGCCAGCCTACTTCAGGGGTAAGAAACAGACAAGAGAGAGGGAATTTAGGAGCAGAAAATCAGAGCCAGAAGTTGCACCAAGACCCAAGCTCCGTACCCCTGCAATTCCGGAGATATCGCAGAGCCTGCTGGATTCCCCACAAGCCTCTTTATTTATTAAAGAACAGGGTGCCCCTAACCTATTGCAAGACTTCAAAACTCCAGGAGGATGGCAAGCATATGTACCTGACCACTTGGAAGGGACAGAGCAGAACTTTCTGACAGAGGGCACACGTTCCCAATTAACTGGGTTTGGGGAAGAAATATAGAAGACAAACAGAGGACAGAGACTTGGGAAAGAAGTAGTGAGGAAGGAATGTGGGTGAAGGACAATAGGAAGGCCAGCTGGGCTCTTGATGTACTCCAGAGAACAATTCTGTTGTCAGGTTGTAGCTTTATTATGGTAATATTTTATGATTTACCAAAAAATCTAATTCATTCTTTGGGTTTTGTTGTTTATATTAGGTGCTTCCTCAATGTAGGAAAATAAGCTAGGTTCTTCATAAATTAACATCAGCAGAGCCTGATGTGGTTTTATTTCCACACAGTATGACTATTCCTTAGTTGAAGGATTTGCTTCTACTTTTGTGAAACCACAGAGCACTTCATCTCGGCAGCCGTCTTGAGTGTGCATCAGCTGTGTCAGCAGATATCTCTAAGACAGTATTGCTCCCCTGGGACTTCAAGCAGGGATTTTCTTCTTTAAACCCCCCTTTTATTTAAGTGCTGGCAACGGGGTTATAACGAGGAACATATTTCAGAACCATTTTCTCCATCCCTATGTATTTCTGCAATCTTTATTTCAGTAAATAAAACCCAGGGTCCAAGTCCTGCTTTCCCAGGACAATTTCACCTCTCACACAATAGTGTGTTTCTAAAATATTAAATCAAGGGCTGTTGGGGGCAACCTCAGAGCGCAGAGCAGCACGAGTTGAAGCAAACATTTTCTTTATGGGGACTTTCATCTGTGTCCTTCTTCAGATATAACAGAGGAAAGGTCCAAAACGCTGCATTTTTCTTCACACAGACCCCAGGTTTTCTGACATCTGGAAAAAGTGGTTTGCTATAGGGACCTTCCAGTAAAATTCTCTTTCAGTTGGATTCACATAAGACTATACTGCTTGTTTATAGTCTGGATGATAGTGACACCTCTCCTTTCACTTGGCAGTGCTAGAAGCTATTTGGACAGAAATGAAAGTCCTTGAAAAAGCATTAGAGAAATTGCCATCCTCCTGCTGTAAAGGGGTGAGAGGTGAGATTGTCCTGGGGTACGGGGCAGCAGAGATGCAGGGGAGCCAGGCGTGCAGAGGAGAACCTGAGATGACAGCCCTTTTGGTTGGCTTAATAAGCGTCTGGGTAATGCAGAACAATTGTTGACCCCATTCATAATCCTAAGCCATCAGTCATCACCCCCTTCCCTTATCCTAGAAAGAGTTTTCCATAGCACAGGATTTTGTGGATCTGAGAGGGGGTTGGCAAAAGAATGGAAAAGAGAATGGGAGGAAACTGGAGAGAATAATCATAAAGATAAAAAATGGACAAGATATATGAAGGCAACCCATCCCTCGCCTGCTGCACAGCACTGCTCCCTGAGATATATTTCCCAGCTCCTCGTACAGACTGGATTCAAATGAGGCAAATTAGCAGGCTGCCATCACTTTCTTTGAGAAACTGTCAACAGATTAATAGATCTTCCCAGTATAGTAATTGCCCTCAAAGTGAGCCTATATTTTCCATCACATCACTGAATTTATATTTTCCTTGGAGTAGCCTAAGCCTTTGTTTATGCCCTTTGAACGCTTGTTTCATATCCACCACTATCATATTTCACTTTAGCAGTGTGATCTCTTGGCCAGGTTATACAGAGTTAAGCCTTTGGAGTAAATCCTTCCAACCCATAATTATTTTCGTGCTGCTTTTCATATTTCCTCTGTGAACCATTGTGTTCTTGTGCTTTGGGGCTCTTCCCTGTGCAGGGATAATGGTAGTGGAGCTGTGCTTGAACCCTGATGCCTGGAGCGGGTTCGGTACTTGGGGGTCTGCAGCTCTTTCTGGCTTCCACTCTTGCTTTATGACAAGTTATTAAACCTCTGGAAGTCTAAAATTTCTTACTGGTGACAAAAGTAATTTTTGCCTCTTCCCTCAATTCTTGGCCGCTAAGTTCCTTTTCATACTCTGTTAACCTCTACACCCAAGTCTGGAGGTGTCTCATTCTCAGAGTAATCTGTCCCCACCATGTCTTATGACCCTTTTGAATATGGGGACAAGATTAAGAGCACAGAGAAAAGAGAAAGGACAGGTTCTCCCACAAAAGGAGAGGGTATGAAGAAATACAAGTTGCAGTGTAGAATACAGACAGAATTTGATGTCGGTAGAGTGAGAATTTGAATTTCTTGGAACAAAAGTGTTAACTAAATACAGTGTTTGCATCATAATGTACAGTCTCGAGGCTGCACACAAGATCACCTTCTTTGCATCAGATTCAGTTGGTGCTTCATTTGCTCTCATCAGCTTGATTTTCTGCTGCTCTGTTCTTGATTTTTTTCTTTCACCAAACCTCAGGCTTTTGTACTATTTTTCTCCCATATTTGCTTAAATTTTTTTTAATTCATCTATATCCTTTGGTTTTATAGAGAGGTCTTGAAAAAACCTGAAAACCATTAGGACTTCGAAAGGCTGGTTGATTAAGATGCCTTCCCCGCTCCCATTCTCTCACTTAAAGGAAAAGTTCTTCAAAGTCCTACAGCTACGAAGAACATATTTTTAGGATCCATTCTTGTGGTTACTTTAACGTCTGACCTTCCTTTGACATTGTGTCTGTGAAAGACAGGGGATATTGCCAGAGATAAAAATTTCAGCCCATGCCAAGTCCCAAACAGTTGACCCTGATTCATCTTGTTAGAGTGAAATGCCCCCCCCTTCATTCACTCACACCCCTTGAGTGGAGCAATACTCAGACCTTTTTGTGCCCCCCTTCCCCAACTCTCCCCACCTCCTCCCAGTTCATGGAAGCAGAAGTTGCTCCTGCATCAAGGAACTGAGCAGTCCTGACGAGGTCCTGCATTTTCCTGCCTGCTACCCTGGTTTGCCCTCTCTACTCTTCAATGCTGATGCCCTGGGAGTGAGGCCTGGCCCGGGCCCTGCTTTTGAGAAGGCTCCTCTGAGCTCCCCTCTGCCTACAGCTGCCCTCCAGGTACAGGGTCCATGAGCCTACTCAGAGCTTGCACAGCCTTTACTAGACTTCCCCTAGAGAGCTGGGACCCAGGACCCTTAACGGCTGCACAGCAGCCCAAGCCCCCTTCCAGGGCCCGTGTGCGATCTGGTATCTGGCCTTGAGGATGAGCCAGTGGGGTGCTGTGTGGGCAGTGAAGGCAGAGCTTGGAATCGAGGGCTGGGCTGTCAGCTCTCTGTGATGTTGGACAGAACCAAGGGAGGAAAGGGTAATAGGATGGATCACAGGCTAGGAGCTGGGTGACAGGGCGCAGCTTTCCTTAAGCCCCCATGTTCTGGAGTCTGTGAATTCAAAATGGGTACTAGGTCTTCCAGATGTATTTATTAAGATGGAGGGGTAGACACATTTCACAGTTTATTAGCTTGCTGTGTCACTTTTAAATATCTAGACCTACACTAAGCGTTCCTCCATTTGCATTTCTTGTCCTAGGCCTACTGGGACCCGTGTCAAGAGCAGGCCTGTTCAGGACTCAGCTTGGAGCAGTCTGATTTTGTTGCTCGGGGTGAAAACTATCAGAGAGGGGTGCTTTCTGCTGAATAAAAAGGGAAGCTGGAGGCTGAATTCCCTAGCCTAGCCTTCCAGGGGTTCCTAGAGCTTTTCCATTGAAGTGTTTGCCCCCTCTAGGGAATGTGGCTCTCTGGGGAAAGAGCTGCCATAGTTCCAGAATCTGCCAGCTGTGGGGAGATATCTCTGGCACATAGTTTCCTGGTGGCATATCAGTGACCTTGCAAAGCTGACTGGGCAGCAGAGGTGGGGTGCGGGGGCTGCTCTATTTTCTTACAGTCATCACTCAGACTGAACCAAGCACATCACTCTACACCCATGCAGTGTAGGGAGCCAGCCTCCCTTTCTCTATTTAGCACAGACATTGGTGCTGTTTGATTCCCAAAGCACTGTTCATCTAAAGCCCAAGTCACTTGCATCCTTTGAGGAAAGGGTTAAATATCACCATGCTCTTTTCCCTAAGTTAATCAAAAAGTAACATCTTCAAAATGGTGATTTCTTTTTTTGTAAAACCCCCAAATAATATTATTAAACATTTTCATGCTGATGAAATAAACTTTTCAAAGTAATATGGAAAAAATGATTTCATTTAAACACCTTTTAGCCAAAAAAACATATGCTGCTGGTTAAGCAGTGCAGGAGTAGAGACTTTTGCAGGACTTCCCTGTGTATCTTGAGGTCTGTGGTTCAGCACGGGCTCTGACATTGACTTGGGACTTGGCTGGAGTAGAACCCAGCAAGCAGGTGGGCCCATGTGTCCTGGTAGGTCCCCAGAACGCAGACAGGTTTGTACAGGAGAGCAGGGAAGTGACTGAGTGTACATGTGCACGGCTGTGCAAACGTCTCTCCAGAAGCAGCCTTCCAAGCCGCGCTGCAGCCTCTCAAGTCTTTAGGTGTCCAGAGCACTGACCGATTTATGACTAACGCACGCGTTTTTGTGTTCAGGCTACCCACAGATTCAGGACCATAAATACCTGCCAAAGAAGAACCTTCTATCTTCTCAGTAATTGCTTCATTTTACAGTCTTAGGAAATCTCACCATAAGTAAGCAGTGTGCTAGGAACCTTAGCATTAGCTACTAAGATTTAGCTCCTTTGCAAATAAATAAGAGAAAGTGAAAATACAAACTCCTTCCAGCAACCCTGAATAGGCCTGTCTGAGAAAAAGTTATGCATTCATGTAATAAATATTTATCACGAGCCTACTATGCGCAATCAGTGAGGGCAAAAGATGTGAACCAGAGGGATCAGAAGGGTGGGCTGAGCAGGGACAAATGGAATGCTGGCTTCTTGTCCTGGCTTTGGACATATTGATTCACCTAGTAACTGTCTTGATGAAAGTTACTTATATCCCCTTGCTTCTGTTTCCACCAACACAGTCATGTAGTTTTAAGTGTGCTCAGTGTCTGCTGCACACACTGGTTATGAACAAAGACAACAAGGCTCAACAAAGTTTAACACACTTTCTTTTGTTTAACAAACACTTATATAGCTCTTACCAGGCACTGTTCTAAGCACTTTACAAATATTCATTTAATCTTCATAACAACCCTGTGGGGCGGGTATTATTATTCTCTGCATCTTAAGCATGGAAAAACTGAAATACAGAGTAGCTAAGTATCTTGCTCAAGGTCACATAGCTAAGAAGTGGTGGAGCTGGAATTGAAACCTAGGCAGGGTGACCAGTCATCCTTATTTATCCAGTACTGATGGGTCTCTTAGAATGGAATTTTCCGTGCTAAAACTGGGATAGTCCTAGAACAAACAGAGACAATTGGTCACCCGAGAAGTCCAGCCTCAAATCCGTGTCAGTTGTTAGAACTCATTACTTCCTTAATTCTTCTGAAGTCATTTGTTAATGGTCAGCGTAATTTTCAAGGACTCCCATCTGGTTTCTGTTCCTGGAGGGTGGGGACATGAGACTGGGAGATGTGCGTGTGGCCTGTTGAGATTCTGGGAAGAGAGAGACCCTGCATGTTTTGGAGCTGGCACTGATTCCATCAGTTTTTCCCACATCAATGGGTCCAGATGTACTTGATCCTGAGAAAAGTGTCTATACTGTTCTACTTTGCTTCTTTCAATCACAGAACAAAGGGAATAATAATGACTGAAAAGATAAATGTAATTGGTATTTGTCAGTTTTGATTAATTGCAAACTGTACTTTCAAATATACAGTCCTTCAGACCAGAAGTGATCCTTTCCAGAGATAGAGTCATCTTGGGCTGCCATAACAGGCAGAAATAAATAATTATTTCTCACAGTTCTGGAGATTGGGAAGTCCAAGGTCAAGGTGCCAGCAGATCCAGTGTCTGGTGAGGACCCACTTTCTGGTTTGCAGATGGCCATCTTCTTGTTGTACCCTCACATGGTGGAGAGCAGGGAGAGGAAGCAAGCTCTCTCAAGTCTTGTCTTATAAGGGCACTAATCTCATCATGAGGGGTCCATCCTCATAACCTCATCTAAACCTAATTACCTCCCAAAGACCCCATCTCCATATACCATCACACTGGGGATTAGGATTTTAACATCTGAATTTTGAGGGGACAAGAACACTCAGTCCATAGCACCTTCCTGCCCCTTCCTCCCCAGCCAATGCTAATGAGCAATCTGAAGAGGACAGTGCATTCTCTGACCAGACTACTTGTCCATTGTGGGCAAACATGTCCACACTGGACCCTACAGGGCTTTAGCTCTTTGTGATGGACAAGTTGCCCTCCCCAACCCATACCCAGGGCACAGACCCCTTGCTCTGCAGGCTTCACTGGTGCCATAGCATTAACAATGCCCAGAGGAGTTAGAACAGAGCAGGATTTCAAATGTCCCAAATATTGTGCTCAAGAAAAGAATCATTGTCTGGTCATAAATTCCACATATGTTCTCAATAGATAACCATCTTCTTCTTATTTTCCAATGTTCTTTTGTGCCATAGCACTCAGGCTCAGGTGGCCTTGGGTATGAATCCCAGTTCTCTCACTTACTGTTGTGTGGTTCTAACTGAAACTTAGTTTCCTTCTCTCTAAAATGGGGATATTCATGCCTACCTCACATGCCCAGCTATAATCTGGGCCATGCACCTAGCTTAGTGCCTGACCCATACCTGGTACTTAATACTTGGTACCGTGAGGAACTTCCATGCAAGGATAAAGCCTGAGCATCCGTTGGTAATCCATATGCACATTATGTTTAGCAATTAAAATGTAAATGTTTTTTATTTGCTCTGATACGGTAATATATTTGCATAGGAGAGCTATGTAAACATAGACAGTGAAGTCTGTCTCTCAACCATAGTTCCTAAACTCCCCTTAGTTTCTCTCTGCAGAAATAAATGTAGTCTTTTCAGAGCTGTCTTTGGCTTACAAAAGCAAATACATACAATAGTCCCCCTTATCCGCGGTTTTACTTTCCATGGTTTCAATTACTTGGGGTCAACAGAGGTCTGAAAATATTAAATGGAAAATTCCAGAAATGAAAAGTTCTTAAGTTTTAAATTGTGCACCATTCTAAGTATTGTGATGAAATCTCTCTCCTACCCTCTCTGTCCCACCTGGGATGTGAATCATCCCTTTGTCCAGCATATCCTGCCTGTTAATCACTTAGTAGCCGTCTAGGTTATTAAGTTAACCATCTTGGTGTTACAGTGATTGTGTTCAAGAAACCTGCATTTTACTTAATAATGGCCCAAAGCACAGGCGTAGCGATACTGGCAATTCGGAAATTCCAGAGAAACCGTAAAGTGCTTCCTTTAAGTGAAAAGGTGAAAGTTCTTGACTTATTAAGGAAAGAAAAAAAAATCTTATGCTGCGGTGGCTTAAATCTATAGTAAGATCAAATCTTCTAACCCTGAAATTGTGAAGAAGGAAAAAGAAACTCATGCTAGTTTTACTGTCACTCCTCAAACTGCAAGTTATTGCCACAGTGTGTGACAAGTGCTTACTGAGGATGGAAAAGGCATTAAATCTGTGCAATAAGATGTTTTGAGATAGAGACCACATTCACATAACTTGTATTACATTATATTGTTATAATTGTTCTATTTTATTATTAGTTATTGTTAATCTCTTATTGTGCCTAATTTATAAATTAAACTTTATCATGAGTGTGTATGTGTAGAGAGAAACAGAGTATATAAAGCGTTTGGCACTTTCTGTGCTTTCAGGCATCCACTGGGGGTCTTGGAAGGTATCCCCTGCAGATAAAGGGAAACTACTGTACATACTTTATGCTGTCTCCCCCTTTTGTACACACAGGTTTTTTTTTTTTTACTTAGAGTACCTTGGAGATTGTTGAGTGCAGAAACTGTATTTTTATTTATTTACAGCTCTGTGGTATTCCATGGTATGGATGGCATGCCTGCAGTCTCCTATCTGTAATTTCTAACTTAAAAAAGAAAAAAACCTGAAACCAAAAGTTTTCCTAAGTTTGTGGCAAACTCATTTTGCCGGAAAAACATAATTGACATGAGTTGTTTCTCCCACTTTGTATGAATATTCATAGTTTTTCCACAGAAATATTAATGGATTTGATTACTGAGTGTTGCCTAAGAATCCTCTGGGGTGTTACATAATATATAGTACCTGCACTGTATTAACTTTCTGAATTTCAAAACATTCTGACATGCAAACCACATCAAACCCTAGGGTTTCAGATAAAGAATTGTGGAGCTGTACCATAATTCGTTTAGCCCCCTGTTGCCTGCCACTTGGATTTTTAAAATACTTTTTGCTATTGCAGTGTTATAGTAAATAACTTTGTACATATGTCATTTCACATGTGTAAAATAATATACATAGGAGAAATTCTTAGAATTGTGATTGCTGGGTCAAAGAATAAATGCATTTGCAATTTTGACAGATTTGGTTAAATTGTCCTCCATAGAGGTTGTATACCTTTTTACTCCCATCAGTCTATTTCCCCATTTTCCCAGAATATAGAATTATTCTTCTTCATTTTTCCCATTTGAATAAAAGTGAATATCTTCTCATACTAAATATGCAGGGCCATATTTAGTTCCTTTTCTGTGAATTGTTCATCTGTTTTGCTCATTTTTTTTACATTGGATTATTGGAATTTTTCTTATTGATTTGTTGGTGCCCTTTATATATAAAGGAAATGAACCCTTTCTGATATAATTCACAATTTAAAAAAATTTTTTTGAAATATAGTTGGTTTACAATGTTTGTTAGTTTCAGGTGTATAGCAAAGTGATTAAGTTAAATATATATATATTCTTTTTTTTACATTCTCTTCCATTATAGGTTATTACAAGATGTTGAGTATAGCTTCCTGTGCTATGCAGTAGGTCCTTGTTGGTTATCTATTTTATATACAGTAATGTGTATATTTTAATCCCAAACTCCTAATATATCCCTCCCCCCTCCCCTTTGGTAACCATAAGTTTGTTTTCTATGACTGTGAGTCTATTTCTGCCTTGTAAATAAGTTCATTTGTATCATTCTTTTTAGATTCCACATATAAGCAATATCATATGATATTTGTCTGTCTCTGTCTGGCTTACTTCACTTAGTATGATAACGTCTAGGTCCATCCATCTTGCTTCAAATGGCATTATTTCATTCTTTTTTATGGCTGAGTAATATTCCATTGTGTATGTATATATATATATATATATATATATATATACACACCACATCTTTATCCATTCATCTGTCCATAGACACTTAGGTTGCTTCCATGTCTTGGCTATTGTAAATAATGCTGCTATGAACATTGGAGGTGCATGTATCTTTTTGAATTATGTTTTTTCTCCAGATACATGCCCAGGAGTGGGATTGCAGGATCATATGGTAGCTCTATTTTTAGTGTTTTAAGGAACCTCCATACTGTTCTCTATTGATAATTCACAATTCTTTTCTGGATTGTTTTTGTCTCTTGACTTTCCTTGTGATGGCTTCTGCTATTGGGTTTATTTATTTGTATATTCATTCATTTATTGATTCTCTCTCTCCACAAACAACTTTCCTTCAAGCTATGTGTTTTTATTCTGTATTTTGCATGATCTATTCCAATTTTTTTTTTTATCAGAAGGGAAAAGAGAAAAGGAGGGTGAACAGCTATCCATATGACTCAGATCTTAGGAGAATCAGGAAATTGATAGAAAACACTAAACATTTTCAATTCAGCACTTAAACTGAGTGTCTTTTTTTAAATTTTTGTATCTATTATAACAATAGTAACTTTCATCAGTGCATAATAAGATACATTTTGGTTCTGAAAACAAATATTTATTTGTCTCAGAAAGTACACCTGTCTGAACATCCCGGAACCGTGCCTGTCATCTGGCCCCTGCTTTTCTTTCTCAAAGCACATTCTGCTTGTATGTGTGCATGTGTGCATATGTTTTGTTTTCAAAAATGTCACTCCTGTCCTCATTTGCCTTTTGCAAAAGTCATTAAAGAGCAAATTTGATTGGTTATCCATGTATTTTATAACCATATCAGGCATTGAAGACTGTTTATCATATTTCCAAAGAAGAGACAGGTATTTGAAGCAAATACTTCAAGACAAATGAGACTTCTATTGAAATCATTGAATTAACTCAACTATTCAAATCAAAACATTAAAATTAAAGTGTGGTTAACCACCTGACATTTCAGCAATATTGTTACAAATGCTGTAGTAAGGACATAAAGCTGAAATTTAAGAGGGAATAGATCCTAGTATTAGCCTACAGAGGTGCCTATTTTATTAAGGTTCTGTTTTCTGCTCATCCTGTAGTTCAGTTTGCATACACTTTGGGCTCATGTAGCCATCATCTTCTCTTTCATTTTAAACCTGTGGTTAATTTTCAAGTAAGGGGGCCCGAGGGGTGAGGCCCGAGAAGGGCTGGGGGTGGTCAGGAAGGGGCCCCTGCAGAAGGCAGCCCTCTGTTTATTCAGAGCGCAGGTGCAGGGAGGGTGGTGTGCCCCTGGGGCTTCCCCCAATCAATCACCCCACCTGGGCCACTGGGCATCCCCTCAGGGCTGCTGTGCACAAAATGTAGCCTTTCTCAGTGACATCCCAAACAGGCAGAGGGGTCAGAGTTCATGGAGAACAGGACTTTTACTACTTGGCTGTTTTTAAGATTTTATCCAAAAGTTAAATTGGGGATAGGGTCCCAAGTGGTAAAAATCTAAATAGTGTCTCTTTCCTTTCCACTTTCCCTTCTCCCTGGAGCTGTTCCAACGGTACCTTCGACTTCCTGCCTTGAGCCTCCCCACTCCATTTGAGGAGATCACTGTTGTTTTTTTCCTCCTGTGAAACTCCCGCTTAGCTTCCAGCCTTTGGAAGAAGTGCCTAATATTTTCAGCAGTGAAAACCTGTCTTTGCGAGCTTCAGAAATAGAATGTTCCTCTAGGAATAAAGAGGTGAGATCATAGCCTATTCTGAAGCTGGCAGCCTCTACCCAGATAGATGTCAGAGGACGAAAAGGTGAAGAACTATGCAATATACTGCAGGGAACAAAGGAAGCTCTGAAAAATTATTAATTATATGCTTCCTCAGGGTAAAACACTGTATTAAGGATGGGGCAGAGAGAGAAAGAAGTAGAGATGCAGTTTCTACACTTCGGCTTACAATCTAGTTGGAGAGATAAAATAATGGCACATTAAAACAGGAAACAATGAATCAGGTAGCTCATGGTTTAAATCCTAGCACTGCTAGTGAATAGCTGTGTGACCTTGGCAGATTGCTAAACCTCTCTGAGCTTCTATTTCCTCATCAGTAAACGAGATGATCATAGCATCTACTTCACAGGATCGCCCTGAGGATTAAATGGGATAATGTATTTAAAGCACATCACTAGGCCTTTAGCAAGCCTCAGTGGATATGAATGTTCATTGGTTCAAACTAAGTATATGCCAAAAGAGTAAGGCAGACAATGGGATCTCCAGGAATTCAGAAACAAGCAACACCCACCACGGATACGATGATCAGAGAGAAGTCTTCATGAGGGAAGAAGGATTTGGCCTGGGCACTGAAAGAAGTGAAAAACTTATATATGTGGAGGGAAGTGGATTGAAAATTTTAGCTTGGTGGATGCAAGTAGGTGCTGTTAGAGCTCTGGGGTGGGGGGGCTCTCCATTTTATGTGAACAAGAAGAGCTCCACCATTACCATTTTATATACTGGGGAGGTGGGTCTTCCAAATAAGACTTTGTTCGAAGTAAGGATTCTGTTTGTTAAAAACAAATTGACAGTAACTAATGAGAACCTACTGTATAGCACAAGGAACTCTACTCAATGTTCTGTGGTGACCTAAATGGGAAGGAAATCTAAGAAAGAGGGGATATATGTATACGTAAAACTGATTCATTCTGCCGTACAGCAGAAACTAACACTACATTGTAAAGCAACTATAGTCCAATAAAAATTTTAAAGAAATTGAAAACCAATGACTCAATGAAAAGCAGTTGGTTAATGAGACAAAACAGTGTCTGAAAAGATCATTTATATTCTCTAATGTTTGTTTGAGGGGTCATTCAGTAAACACCTGCCTGTGCTGGGCAAGGAGAAGACACAAAGATAACTGATATACTAGTGGGTCCTGCTCCCAGTTTCTGCTTACAAGGCAGACAGTGCTGGACAGGCAGACAGCCTGCATGAATTAAGTGAGAGCACCATAAGCAAAGGGCTACTGGAGCCATCAAACTTGCCTGGAATACAATGGAAGGGTCCAGACTGAAGGGTCCTGGAAAGGATTCATCATTGGGGTAACAGGTGACCTATGTGGCTGGGCCATGCATGCTGCCTCTGTATGTAGGATACAGAGGGGTGCCTTTCCCCCTCCAAAGATATACTTGGGGATGCTCCCCTCTGTAGAAGGGATAAGGTAGGCAGTGTGGGAGAACAAAGGGAAAAGTTGAACTCAGGCAATGGGACCCCAAGTGTGAGCAGGGGAGCCAGTTATGCCTTTGCTCAGGACCTGTACCTGCAAACTTGGAAGTGCATTTGGACCCCGACAGAACGTGGAGTAGGAAGGCAGGGCAGGGCTCTTTGGGAAGACTTGAGTTAGTGATTGTTTTCTAGAACTGCTCTGACTTAGCCTTTCTGCATCTGCCTTCCCCTTTCTGCTTTAAAAACCACTTCTTAAATACTTGTGCTAGAAGGAATAGTCCTCTGTGGGTAGAAATCTGAGTGCAGGATGAGAGGGGTCTACTGATCAGATGAGCGGACTCAACAATGTGAATGAAATTAGGCGCACCTAGCTCCTTTTAGGGACTTCATTTTCATATAGCTGCAGAAGGGCATGTCTAGTACATCTTTGGATGCCTTGTGGAGAATGGATGCATAATAAACTTTTGTACCATGGAATAAAATGAAGCCAAATGGGGCATAGCTTCATAATTAAATTTACAGATGAAACATGATAG
The DNA here is from genome assembly GCF_964374135.1 of Grampus griseus. Lineage (NCBI taxonomy): Eukaryota > Metazoa > Chordata > Mammalia > Artiodactyla > Delphinidae > Grampus > Grampus griseus. The sequence continues at coordinate 63,136,589 of NC_139012.1, forward strand.
AGATAGGATCTCAGAACACCAGTGACAATTGAGAAACTGCCCCAAAGGGATGGAGGGGAAAGGGACTAGCTGCATGGGCAGGAAATAACAACTGGAGGTTTGACCTTGAACAATGGAAGGGTAATTCACCTAGGGTGACATAATTGAAAACACAGATATTCAGCCTAGAAAAGGCACATTGAAATCTAAAACGTTGATAAGGGCTTGGGGAAGTTAAGTAGCAAATTGGTTTGCAGATTAAATCAGGACAAGGCTGCAAAAGCTGAACTCCAATGAGGGGTCTGCCAGGCTTGTAGCCCTGCTTGGCTCTACTGTGGACACCGTGGGCCGGTACAGGCAATAGAAAGGCTGGGAAATCATAAAATAGGAACACGGGGCTCCCAAGATCAGTGTCATAAATACACATAGAAAGGTGGGCGAGAGATGATATCTGGGAGGCCATTGGTTGGTGAAGGTCTGAATGTGACAGAGATTATGTCTCTTTGGCTTGAATAAAGTAGGAACAGCACTTTGTCCTATTTGAAATATGTGTTGGGAAGAGGTGGGGTTGGCAGGCTTCAGAGAGGAGGCTGGGGGGCTGAAATACGTGAAGAAGAAATTGATCAGGAAAGGCTCTCCTTAGCATTGAGCACAGAATGTGGCACATGGTAGCCCACAGTCAGAGTTATTAGATGAATTCAAGTTAGCTGTAACCAGCCCCCTGCCCAGGTAAATAATACTGAGGGCTCTCCAGTGGAGGTGTGGATCCACTAGTCATCTTGGGGTTCTCCAGGTGGCCCCAAGCTGGCATATTATATATATATATATATTTAAGAGTTTCACAGTGTCCAAGTCTATTGCTTTGGGCATGAGTTAACTTTTTAGAGTTTTATGTCTTTTCATTAACTCTCATAATAGTAGCCTCATTTTTAAAATCTTTTTCTTTTTGTAGTAAGCAAGAGTATGGAGATTAGTGTCTTTAGGCCCATTTAAATAGTGTCTTTGGACCCACATGTCAAAACAATCTGAGAACCAACAATTGAGAAAGTGTCAGTGATCTGGTTTAGAGACTAATTTAGTATTTGTTATCTTCCCAGTTTTGCAGGCACAAGAGGACTGTTAGATTTCTGTCCCCTCCTTTTGCCACTCATGTTGGTGATTCAGTCCAAGGGATTCTATCTCCTTAAATGCCTTTGCAGCCATCCCCTTCTCTCCATCCCACAGCACTGACTCTTTCACCTGAGGAGATGCCGTGGCTTCATCCCTGCTCTCCTCATCTCCTGCACCGTCCCCCACTATCTGAAACCGGGCTTTGACTGGGTTACTCCCCTTCTCAAAAATCTTGAGTGACCTCTCGTTGCTTTTTTTAAGGTATTCTCAAATCCTGGTCTGTTATTCAAGGCTCCCATCACTTGCCTCTCCTACCTCTGCAGCTTCCTTATCACTCCACTTCCGGTACCTGAGATAATGCTTCCCTCCCCAGGTCCTAGGCTTTCCCCAGGGACAACATCTTTTTTCCAGGCTTCCTTCCCCCTAGCAGATCTTCCCTGTCCCACCTCTTCCCTCCCTCTCCCATATCCTCAGGTCAAAACCTACTAATCTTTCAAGGCACAGTTTAGACACACAAGTCTTCCTAGTTCCTCCTGCATGAGACTCTTTCTCCCTCCTTTTGGCCCCCATGACACTTGCACTTTATTTGACCATCTCATGGGAGATAGATGGACCAGAGTTGCTGTGTTGTTGTGTTAAGAGCACTTGCTTTAGAGTTCAAAACCATGTAACGTCAATGAGTTTAAGCTTCCCTATCTATGAAATGTGTGTGACATGCTTAGCAAGGTGGCTGCGATGATCAGCAAGAACGCATGGCACAAGGTGAGAGATCAGTAAATGACAGCTATTATTACTACATACTAACTAACCTAAAAGTGAAATATGTTAGGTTGTTACATTTATACATGTTCATGTCTCATCTTAAGCCTTATTCTGGGCGTTCCCTTGAGGCAGAGTTCTTGACTAACTCATCTTTGTACCTTCTGCAGCACCTAGCACGTCACTTCCCATCAACCAGGTCCTCAAAGCGTGATTGTTGATAGCCTCGATGACCGAATAAACAGAAATGTAATCAATGGCACTACATGGAATGCTCTCTTGGGGCACTCATCTTGTTGTTTGACTCAGTCTGACCTTTGCAGTTAAACTAAAGTGACTGCAAATTGCAAGCATTTACAGGCGTGCTGGTGGAAGCACAGGCATGCTGATGAGCAGGTTGTAACCTGGGGGATTGCCTGCTTGGGTTATACAGTAAACTAATTGACTTCCATGCCTTATTTCCTCCCTTTATTTGACTAATCCAAATCCACCCAGCAGCCAACACATGGAACAGAGCCCTAGAAATGCAGGCAGGTTTCCTTCTTCGGGTCCTCTGGGAGCTTCACTACCACAACCATTATTAACTGGCTGGAAACAATTTAGCATCTGGCTCCAAAGAGGTAGAAGTGTATAGAATATGGAAAGGGCTGAAAGTACATCCCATGCTGTCGTTTAAACAATATTCTGCCTCTAAAAGGACCAAATCTAAACTGTTTTTCTAAGAAAATGTGACTGTAGTCATTTTTCTTGAAAGAGCCCAACGTTTCTAGTCTTTTGATAACAGAGACTGGGTCTAAAGGGGAGAGGTCATTGCATAGAACAAGTTCTGTCCAGAAGAATTTTCAGGGAGGCTTTCATTCTGAACTGTATTTTCCCACCTCCTCCCGTTATCATGTACCCTCATGCCCTTCTGGTACCACCCTCGGAACTTAGTTCTTGTTTTCTCCCCTGGGCCATGCATGCCCTTCTCCTGGGGCTGGATCCTGTAGTCAGACCCTTTCTACTTCTCTCTCTCACTTTCACCCTCATTTGCTCCCAAAGTAGTCCTAAGTGCTCACCTGTTACCCATTTTGTGAATACACGTGCTTTAAAATTTTTTGTGTGTGTATGCAGGCTTTTTGTGTGAAATAAGCTTTCAGATCCTTTGGGTATATACTTAGGAGCACAATTCATGGGTTATATGGTAAGACTGTGCTCAGCTTTGTAAGAAACCGCCAAACTGTCTACCGAAGCAGTTGCACCATTTTGCATTCCCACCAATAACGAACGAAAGTTTCTGTGGCTCTGCATCCTCACCAACAATCGGTATGGTCAGTTTTTTGGATTTTAGCCATTCTAATATGTGTGGAGTGGTATCTTGTTGTGGTTTTAATTTACAATTCCCTAAAGACAAATGATGTTGCCCCTCTTTTCACAGTTATCTACTGTCTGTACATCTCCTATGGTGAGGTATCTGTTTCAGATCTTTTGCCCATTTTAAAATTAGGCTCTTTGTTTTCTTATTGTTGAGTTTTAAGAGTTCCTTGTGTAGTTTGGATACAAGTTCTTTGTCAGTCTGTGGCATATCTTTTGACTTTTGTAATAGTGTCTTTTACAGAGCAAAAGATTTTAATTTCAATAAAGTCCAACTTATCCATGTTTCATTTCATGGATCATGTTTTTGGTGTTATATGCAAAAACTCACCACCAAATCCAAGACCATGCAGATGAGCTCCTGTTTTCCTCTAGAAATTTAAAAGTTTTGTATTATGAGCCTAACTTCTTATTTTAAAAAAAGGTTTCGCATTTTGCATTTAGGTCTTTGATCCATTTTGAGTTCTTTCTTGTTCAGGGTGTGAGGTCTGTGTCTAGGTTCATTTGTTTTGTTTTGGTTTGGTTTTTGCATATGGTTCTCCATCAAAGAGTGCTTCTAATGGTGGAAAGATTTGGGTCCCATCTGATCCACCTTCATTCAGTGTCAGCCCTGGAAACTAGAGATGTTTTTATGTATGCATCATTTTCTTTCAAGTAATCTTCCCCTAACCTGTCTTTAAAAAAGTTAAAACAAAAGCTAAATTGAGTAATCATACCTGTAAATTCATACTGGGGCATTTTCATCAAAGTGACATCACATTTAAATATTGTACTGGAGAAATGGTCTACTTTCAGGGAAAATTTTTTCTACTGGCTTGTAGGTACAATTTGAAGATTTTAAACCTTGGAAAAAAGAATTAAGGTCCAAACTCGTTTCCTCTGTCCATTCTCAGCTTAAACATTTCCCGAAGTTCTGAAAAAAACAGAAAAGGTCTGCTGTTAGTACTGAAGAGGGAAAAGATGGTTGCTCAAAAGTTGTCCTCAGGCTTCATACAGAGTAAAATGCCTAGTGATAGGCAAATGTTTTCATTGGCAAGTTTCTGAAGCCTTTTCAAAATAAGATGAAAAGACAAAACAAGGTTGGTTGGGAGATAGTTTAAATAAAAAGAATATAATGCTAAGCATGGAGAGCAGAAAGTCAGGAACCCAACTGAAACAAGGATAGTCAACACCATCAGAAGGACTTATTGAAGTAAGGGAAACCGAAAAACCAAAAAATCATTGACAATATAGAAGTGCATCCTTCTAGAGGAAAAGTATTTCAAAGGAAACCAAGCTATGCTTCACTCTAACTATTGTCCTTAAGTGAAACGTGAAATTGGTGTTCCAGAAAGATGCAATATATGACATCTAAAATGGCAGGAGTTAGTTTCTTTGGTACCAATTATTCACTTGTCTGGATCTACTCATTCTTTACACACTGAGAGCAAAATTGTGCCAGTCTTGGTTTCTTAGGTCACTTGGGTCCATATTTACAATAGGCCCCAAATTCTTGTTCTTGGAATTGTTAGGTAGAACCTTGGTGCTTACGGTTGAGGTTCTGTGGCAGAACCCAGGGAGGGAAGATGTCCCTCCAAGTTCATATTTTATTTTTAAAGAATCATGTTGGGGATCTTGCAGATCAGCATTGTTTACCTTCTACTTTATTGATGAAGAACCTGAGGTTCAGGGAAGTTATGCTATTTTCAAGGTCCAATTTTACACCCCTCTTGCATATATTAAGAAAATTGCTGCAATAGGTTTAAATATTGGTCTAAAGCAACCAAAAACAGTGTGTGAATGAATGTCCCTAAATCCATGTGTGGTATAAAAGTGTGTTCCAACCAAGTTAATTGTATGCTATATGCAGAGAAAAATAGACTGAAAGGATATACACCAAAATATTAACAGTGGTATTCTCTGGGATATGGGATTATAGGAAATTATTATTTTTCTTTATTCTCTTCTCTGTTTTACAACTTTTCTACAGTGAATGTGTATTACTTTTTTAAACAGAAAGGTAAGCATTAGCAACTTGGAATTGTATTTTATTTTATTTTATTATAAATGGTTTATTATAAATGGTTAAGATGAGATATTTTGCATTATGTGTTTTCTTTTTTAAATTTTTATTGGAGTATAGTTGATTTACAATGTTATATTAGTTTCAGGTGTACAGCAAAGTGAACCAGTTATACATATACACATATCCACTCTTTTTTTCCCGTATAGGCCATTATATAGAATATTGAGTTCCTTGTGCTATACAGTAGGTTCTTATTTGTCATCTATTTTATATATAGTAGTGTGTATATGTCAATCTCAATCTCCTAATTTATCCCTCCACCCACCCTTACCCCCTTGGTAACCAGAAGTTTGTTTTCTACATCTGTAACTCTATTTCTAGAGTTAAAATGTATTTTATAAAGAAATAAAATTGTACGCGAATATTTTCTACCCAAAGTAGTGGAAGACAACGAAAGGAGGCTATGGAATCAGTAAAAGCCAGCATCTCCCAGGGGAATAGACACAGGCTATTTTAAGGTATCTTTCTGAAGATGTCCAGATCTAATAGGAGAGGGTTTCAACCAGGAGTTTAAGCCACTTGAATATATGGCAGAGACAGAGACTTCAAGATCCAAAGAATGAAAACCTAGGGAGGAAAGAGTACCTGAGGATAGGGATGGTACTGTAAGATGCCTCCACATGAAAATGAAGGTGCTAAGAAATGCAAGACCTCTATATCCACAGGTGCAGAGCTGGCCCCAATCATGCATCACTGGGTGCTCACATCTGTTTGAGTGAACAATAAGGTGTTACTGGATAAAATTCATGTTCTCTGCTAGTCATAATTTACATTACCTCTCCTTCTTCCATATCAAAGCAAGTCTACCTTGCTTTCATGCCCAAAGTCACACAGTTGGGAGATAGTAGAAGGCTCCCAACTGTTCCATTCCCTTCCATCACTGCATGCATCCCCTCTTTTAAGTCACTCGATTTACTATATACAGGTTTTGTGCCTAAAAGCAAATTCTAAATTCTTAGAGGCCAAGTTTAGTCTTAAGTATAGGTAGGGTTGGATTAGGTGGTATAATAAAAGACCAAAAAGTCCATTAATCCAAAAATCTCTTTTTCATGTGGGAACCTAAATGCTTGAGAATTTACCTTAGGAAATAACTCATTCCTTTGGGCTAAAACTTTGGGTTTCATGGAGTTCTTCGTGTTAAGGCCACATAGCAGAAGTACCACCTAAGTAATGAGTCATGGGGTTTCATCTGAGCCATCATGAGCCATTGAGCAAGTAGTTCAAGCTCCTTGAGCTTCTGTTTTGTCATCAGTAAAAACTTTTGAATACCTCTCAGTCATCAGACTGCTCACCAGACTTCTCGTCCAGCATTACTGCTACACAAGGAAGCAGCTTTGGAGGTTCTAATGGGGGAAGATTAAAAAAAGAGCTCTAGCTCATGGGCCACTCTTCACTGGGTTCAGAGTCGGTGGGAGATTGAAGAGGGAAGCCGTGGAAGCTGCGGGTCCAGAAGAGATGGGAGGGCCCCATATGGAAATGCAAGTCAGACCACGTTTGTGTTGCACTTCTCACAAGGACGAGACTGTCTTTCTTGTCCTCCCCTTACCACCTAGCACATAGTGTATACCCCACAAATGTCCATTCCTTTTGCCCAGAGTGATTCTCTTCATTAGAAAGTGTTAAATCTGTTAGACCGTCTCACATCAATTAACACCTAGAGCCGGACTACAGGATTCGAGGAGCACGTGGATCAAACCCATGCTACATAAACCCCAGAAGTTAAGGGAATGTTGGTGGGATTCCTCTCCTCTTTCTGAAGACACCCCTGATCTACCTCTTGGAAGTACCTGTTGTTCTTTAGTCCAGCCCTTTCTTACCTTGTCGTTTTCTAATCTAATCCATAAGGAGAGTCTACACTCACAAGTACATATAGATTGATTCAGGCCCTTAGCGCCTGCTACGTATCACGATCACCGGGTTTCACTGGGTTCCCATCCTGTGGTGGAGCTAAGTTTGCCAGTGGCTTGAAGGGGCGGAAGGAAGGGCAGTCAGATCTGAGATGCTGGAGAAGCTGGATAAGTACCCTTCAAGTAACGGAGTTGCCTGGCTTAGCTGGAGTCTCATGTGCTGTCGTTACGGAAGTTTTCAGCCAGAGAATCAGAACCTCCTGAGAAACACATGGTTATCAATTAGTGCCTTAGGCCAAGGGGGGCCTATTTCCTTCCTGCTGGAGCTGGATTTTTATATTTACAGAAAGTACTCTAAAATGTGTGCCTTTCTTAAAAAGCTTAATTCCCTGTGTCCTAAGAAAGGGAAAAACAAACAAACAAACAAAAACCTCTGCCATTTAAAAAAGGAGCCCAAATATTGTTTGATGTTACTAGAACTGAGACTAATGGTGAGTGCTTCTACTCATTGTAGTGTGGCAGATATGGTTGTTCATTAGTATTTCTCTTCTCCTGGTGATTTTCCATTAATCTTGATTCAAGGAAAATTCCAGCTTGTGTGGTCAGCTTTCTAAAACTTGAAAGCCCAGTTGATATACATTTTAAAATTCATCAAATCATGAGGAAAAATGATGCCTTTAGCATTTTACGTTTTCTTAGGTGTTTCTTGTAAAGCTTTTGGATGATTACAAAAAATTATTCATTTTAGTATAGCTTTGTCAATATATGTGTATCTCAAATTTGGATTTCAATTGTATGCAGTTTTGTATACAATTACAAAATATAATAACTTTTTAACAAAATATAACAAGCATTTCTTTTTTTCAATAGGTATTCTTCTAAGGCATGCATTTTATGGCAGTGCAATATTTTATTGTATAGCTATAGGGTGATGTATTTAACCATTTATTTAATCCAACCCCCATTGGACTGTCTCCATTTTTTTCACTATTATAAATGAAGCCACGATAACCAGTTCAGCATATATTTCTTTTTCTCTGGTTCAAAAGAATAATTTGAGGTTACCTCAAATTATTTTCACTAGACACATAGATATGAACAGATTTTCCAGTGGTATTTGCCAACTGCCATCTTCTGTTGTATATTCCTAAGATGTTCACTGCTCTCAGGGATGCTCCACCATTATTCTTTCTGGATATCTCAGTAAACTAAGACTGGAGGCCAACCATGGTGGTACTGGAGGTACTGAAGCAAATGCATGAGAAAGGAGGGATATTGAGCCAATATTTGTATTTCAAATAGCAGCAGCAGCTCCTTCAAGTTCTGCCTGTAACTGAGATTCTTATTTTACCCTATCAAAGACTTGAGCCAACCATAACTAATGCAAGACATTTTAATTATTAGTATCAGGACATATAAAGTGCCTGTGTTCTTAATTTCTCTTACCATCTTATCAATCTCTACTTTTGCAACTGGTTCCAAATGGTGTTTCCAAATCTCTGGCATTTTGCACTTCATGGATGAAATGGAAATGAAGATGATATCAGAAGTGATGGAATGGAATGAACTTTTCATCCAGCTGAAAAAGCATCATGAGCTACTGAAATATAACAGCATATATCATAGTCAAGTTGTCAAAGGGGGGATATTTCACAGCTATGACCTCACAGGTATAAAACATAAGCCATGTAATGTGTCAGGAAACCCAAGACAATCTTTCCAGATTTTTTTAACTAATAAGATTACCATATGGAAAATGACTTTAACTAGTTAAAATAATCTAATTTTAAAAATATTTGGAAATTGTATAGATTTTTCCATTTTCAAGGGCTTAAGTTTCATATTTATTACCTATGGCAGAAAAAAGTTATATTATTTGTTATCTTCACATCACATGTTCAGCCCCTGAGTGTCCAGGTAAGGGACCGAGTTTTTCACACTTTTAATGTTTGAGGTCCATCCCTGTCTGCCTTATCCTTCATTACTAACTGAACCACAGCTGCAGGTGGGATCTGGTGAGTTAACTCCCAGCCAACAGTAGAGCTTTGCCAGCAGCTGTCAAAATCAGTCCGTAGCAGGCTTTAGCAAAAACTGTCCTTTTGACTTTCCTCACACAAAACTCATATCCAACTCGAACAATTCATCAAGGACTTTTGATGGCAGCTCTGCGAGTTTCTGAGGTTACTTTAGAAATCCTATTGTTTCCTTTTATTTAAGTGTCTTTGTTTTTCTTCAGAGTAAATTTGATGACATTTTTTTCTTCTTTGCATCTCAGCTTCCTTATTTAAGATTAAGAAGGCTTATGGCAAAATCAGCAGTGCTGGAATCATTTGATAATTTATGTAAACACTCTCTCTGATCATTATCAGCACTCTCACTACTACTGGATGAGTACTCTCTTTCTTCCCCATTTTTGAAAAACACAAGTTGATTTAGGTGACCACTAGTGGGGAGGGACAAAGGTGAACATTATCTGGAAATTTTTGTACAAGAAATACCAAAGCTTCAGTGAAATTTTCCACTTTTAATGAACAGGTTTTTTCCACCTAAGGTGTTGCAACATAGTAGACATTTGCTGGTGACATGCTGTCCTGAAGGGTAGATCATTCCCATTTCAAACCTTGTGAAAAGTCCAACACCCACACCAAGGTATGTACAAGTGTCCAAGGAGTGTACATCTCATGATGACATTTGATCTACTTCCAGTCTTCATTGCATCTTGTTTTCTGTTCTGTCTTAGTCTCTGCCTTTGCCATTGGCTCCAACATAGAATGCATCCTTTTCCATGATTTCCTCCAAAAACAAAAACCCATGTAGGAACTTAGTTATGTAAGATTTTCCTGAATGTTTGGGGGAATTGGAGGGGGTTTATAGTGAACCGTGACTGGCATTCCTGGTGATAAAAGTCCCATGGCTCCTTTATCTCTTCTCTTAATTTTTCTCTTTGCTCTTTCGCTCTTTCTCAGGAACGCTCACCCTACTGCTGCCCACCAGCATCTCCGATTTTCTCATGCAAGGCCACTGGCTTCCTCCAATTCTTTCACAAATGATGCTGGGCCAGATGTATCTCTTGGCCCATTCAAGGATTTCACTGAAGTTTTGACACTCGTATACAACAATTTCTAGATAAGAAATTCATCCTTGTCCCCATGCACTCTCTGGAGAAAGAAGGGAACAGAGCTCTATTCTCAATCAGGAGGCACATTTCATGAGAGTCAACACTGAAGACCTATTAAGTATTTACTCCACGAATCTTACTTTGCTTTCTGGAATTTTTGTCTCAGTCCCCCACAATTTGTTCTTTTGTTAGTCCAGTCCCTCATAGATAATAATTCCTCAAATATTGAGCCAAAATCCCTTTCCAGATTAGTAGACATAAGGATCCTCAGTGTATATATTGGAAACCAAGCTGGATACACTTGTGCAGAGTAAATCACCACTTAGCTCCCCAGTGGGGATCTCATCAGTTCAGTGACAAAATGACTGATGGAGTCGGACAGAAAAATGTGCATTTTTGCTGTCCAGCAAAATAATATGTAAAAATACATCACTTTTTAATGGATGTAAGGAAAGTGAATAATTCAATCTGTTTAACATATAAAAGCAGCAAACTCTTACGTGTAATCATGAAGTTATTATTTTTGAAAACGATCTATTGGCTTGCTATTACCACTAAATTGAAAAGGAATGAAGACAAGATTTGTGAGCTGTAGCTGGAGTTGGGGAAGAGCAGAAAGGAGGAGGAAACTGAGATGACTGGAGACGAATGTCTCACCTACAGGAAAAGCCCAGCAGTGCTATTAGCATCCCCGTAATTATGGCTAACATCTACTCACACTTCCTATGGGCTCCACATGCAATGTCTCATTTAATCTTAAATCAGCCCATAAGAGAGACTCTATATTTGTCTGTCATAGAGAGGTTAAGTAACTGGTGCTCAAGGTCACCCAGACAGTAAGGGCAGAGTCTGACTCCACAGCTGGTGCCCTTGACCTTCACAGTATATTGCTTCCCTGGAAGGTCCAGGAGGGAATTTTCTTTCCCCACATGAATGTGTATGAGAATTCCAATGGCTGTGACCAGTAGGATACCTTTTGTGGATCACAGAGCATTGTCTTGCCTTACAGAGGTTACATGCAGTACTCATTACTATGTGTGTCGTTTTAGTGCTAATAAAAGCTACTTTCTTTATTTTGACACCCACTGCATTCCTATTAGGTAGGAAAGGAAGGTATTATTCAACCCATTTTACAGATGATGAGAATGAACATTCTAGAAGCTTTGCATCTTAAAAAGAAAGGAGGTTTGGAGTAATTCAGAGCTTTATTCATGCACTGGCCCTACCATTAACTGACTGTGGTGCCTTGGGCAAGTCATGTACCCTCCATGGGGCTCATTTTTCATATGTAAAGAGGAATATTAATACCTCCCTCTAAGGCTATGGTGAGCAGTAGAGATAATGAGTTTAAAATACCTGTCCCAGTGTCAGGCACACAGTGGGCTTGTTCTTTGTGCCCAGAAGGTTCAGTGTTGTCTTTCCCTTGGGTTTGAGGGAAAATGGGGTCCTTAATTTCCAACTGTGATGGCTTCCAACAGGTCAGAATCAGGAACTGGGCATTTCCTCACATGTCCTATGGAGAAGGAAGGTAAACTTCCCAATTCAGTGAGCCACCCAATTGCCACCCATCTGTTCAGGGAAAAGGAGAGGAGATAGCATGGAGAAGAGGGAGGGACTATTCCTCCAACCAGGTCGATGGAAACACGGAGATAATACATGTGAAGGCCCTGAGCACGGAGCCTAGAATAAATTAAGTGCTAATATAAATATCTGTTCCTTTCCTCTGTTTTCCTCACTAAAATCTAAAATGTAAGGCCCTGTATTAACTTTAGTACGTGAGTCAAATACATTTGCTCTCCATGTAAACCATTCATGCGTCTATGAGAGTTGAGTAGAATCCCCCTCAAATCAGGTAAGGAGCTGTGCACTGTGACTTTCTAAGAATGTCCATATGCCTCTTCTCAAAAACATTATTGCTGTAAGAAGTGCCATTATCTTCACAGTTTCCCACATTAAAAAAAATAGTTTTTATGTTTTTCTCCCCTGATGCCCATCCATTCTTTTTTTTTTTCTTTTCTGGAGTAATTTGAAGCAAATCCCAGACACTTATACATTTCACTTACAAATAGTTAATTATGAATTACTAACAGATAAGGACTTTAAAAAAATAGCTACAATACCATTATCTCACCTGGAAAATTAATAATAATTCCATACTATAATCTAATACCCATTCTCCAGTTTCCTCAATTGTCTCAAAAATGTCTTCTTAGAGTCGACTTGCTTGGATTACATTCTTTCCTTTTAAATTTCATTTCTCTTGTTCTCTCTCCTTCCCTATTCTAGAAACTCTTTAAAGGATCTTTCAAAGATACATATGGGATGATGAAACAAATTAATTCCAAAATAAGTGAGAAAATATGGCAAAGGGGTGAATACAAGTAGAAAAGACAGATGGAGCCAAGATTGGGTGAGGACACAAAACACCTGCTGTGAAGCTGCACGAGCCACCCATTTCCTTCTTCATTTTCTAGTAGGCGTTACAAAGAGGACACATGTGCATTTGTGGGACTCAGAGTTGATAGCACACAATAAAATTGCTTAGGAGAAGCAGGAGCCGAGAGACATTTTTGCTGGAGATGCTGACAAAAGGGACATTGGGTAATCTGAAAACCCATGTTCTCCACAGACCCCCAGGTTCTCTTGAAATACAAGAGCAATGAATGTCACAAGGATTTTTAAAAATAGCATCCTGAGTATTCTAATGGTACATCTGAGAATCAACTCCCTTAGAGCATAAACATTTTGGGGGGTTATGTCATGACCATGCCCAGATCCCTGTAACCTTCCTAAGGGACTGCTTTAAGCCTGTTGCTCCCTTGCTCAAGGCTCTTTGGTTTTTCCTTATCGTCCACTGCACGTTCAAGTTCAAGTTTCTCTACTGCAGTGATGTTTCTCAACTTACTCTGCTGGTGTCTCAGATCCTGAGGAAGAAAAGAATTTGAAGAAGGAAGTTTGCTTAAGAGTTTCAAAAGCTTCAGAGAGGCAGAGGAAAATGAGAGCCTAGAGAGGCCCATGGAGTTGGTCACTAATTGTTCATGGAGTGATCGTTAAGAGAATATTTTCTGAAAAATGGCTGGAGGTCAGAGGAGACCTAAATTTAGGACCATAATGTTTAGCACTTAAACACTCTTTGCTTGTTTCATGTAGGCTTTAACTTTGTCATCTCAGTACCCGGATTCCAGTCCCAAACATGTCACTACTGTGGACAAGTGACCTAATCTGGGTGTACCTCAAGTTTCTCATCTGTAAAATGAGGATAATGCAATAATACCTCTCTAGAAGGTACTTACAGACAGACTGAGTGAGACACACAGAGGAAGAATATGTTCGTGTTAGCTGTCATCCCCCCCCCCCCGCAGGTTGAGGGCCATGCCTCTCTGTATCTAACAGAGCAAGTCTTTTTTTTTTTTTTTAACATCTTTATTGGAGTATAACTGCTTTACAGTGTTGTGTTAGTTTCTGCTGTATAACAAAGTGAATCAGATATATGTATACATGTATCCCCATATCCCCTCCCTCTTGTGTCTCCCTCCCATCCTCCCTGTCCCACCCCTCTAGGTGGTCACAGATCACCAAGCTGATCTCCCTAGCGATGCAGCTGCTTCCCACTAGCTAGCTACCTGTTTTACATTTGGTCGTGTATATATGTCAGTGCTACTCTCTCACTTCCTCCAAGTTTACCCTTCCCCCACCCCGTGTCCTCAAGTCCATTCTCTACGTCTGCATCTTTATTCCTATCCTGCCCCTAGGTTCTTCAGAACCTTTTTTTTTTTTTTAGATTCCATATATATGTGTTAGCATACGGTATTTGTTTTTCTCTTTCTGACTTACTTCACTCTGTATGACGGACACTAGGTCCATCCACCTCGCTACAAATAACTCAATTTCATCTCTTTTTACTGCTGAGTAATATTCCATTGTATATATGTGCCACATCTTCTTTATCCATTCATCTGTCGATGGACACTGAGGTTGCTTCCATGTCCTGGCTATTGTCAGTAAAGCTGCAATGAACATTGTGGTACCCGACTCTTTTTGAATTATGGTTTTCTGAGGGTATATGCCCAGTAGTGGGATTGCTGGGTCATATGGTAGTTCTATTTTTAGTTTTTTAAGGAACCTCCATACTGTTCCCCATAGTGGCTGTATCAATTTACATTCCCATCAAGAGTGCAAGAGGGTTCCCTTTTCTCCACACCCTCTCCAGCATTTATGGTTTGTAGGTTTTTGGATGATGATAGGTATAGATAATTCTGTTGATTTGAGTCTTCTCCTTTTTTATCTAGATGAGTCTGGTGAGTGGTTTATGAATTTTGTTTATCTTCTTAAAGAAAAAGCTTTTAGTTTTATTGATCTTTGCTATTGTTTCCTTCATTTCTTTTTCATTAATTTCTGATCTGATCGTTATGATTACTTTCCTTCTGCTAACTTTAGGTTTATTTCGTTCTTCCTTCTCTAATTACTTTAGGTGTAAGGTTAGGTTGTTTATTTGAGATTTTTCTTGTTTCTTGAGGTAGGATTGTATTGCTCTAAACTTCCCTCTTAGAACTACTTTGGCTGCATCCCATAGGGTTTGGGTCACCATGTTTTCATTGTCATTTGTTTTTGGTATTTTTTGATTTCCTCTTTGATTTTTGATTTCCTCTTTGATTTCCATTACTCTTTAGTGATCTCTTGGTTATTTAGTAGTGTACTGTTTAGCCTCCGTGTGTTTGTATTTTTTCAGTTTTTTCCTGTATTTGATATCTAGTCTTACAGCACTGTGGTTGGAAAAGATACTTGATATGATTTCAATTTTCTTAAATTTACCAAGGCTTGATTTGTGACCCAAGATATGATCTATCCTGGAGAATGTTCCATGAGCACTTGAGAAAAATGTGTATTCTGTTGTTTTTGGATGGAATGTCCTATAAACATCCATTAAGTCCATCTTGTTTAATGTATCATTTAAAGCTTGTGTTTCCTTATTTATTTTCATTTTGGATGATCTGTCCATTGGTGAAAGTGGGGTGTTAAAATCCCCTACTATTATTGTGTTACTGTCAATTTCTTCTTTTATGGCTGTTAGCATTTGCCTTATGTATTGAGGTGCTCCTATATTGGGTGCATAATTATTTACAATTGTTATATCTTCTTCTTGGATTTATCCTCTGATCATTATGTAGTGTCCTTCTTTTTCTCTTATAATAGTCTTTATTTTAAAGTTTATTTTGTCTGATATGAGAATTGCTACTCCAGCTTTCTTTTGATTCCCATTTGCATGGAATATCTTTTTCCATCCCCTCACTTTCAGTCTGTATGGTTGCCTAGGCCTGAAGTGGGTCTCTTGTACACAGCATATATACAGGTCTTATTTTTGTGTCCATTCAGCCAGTCTATGTCTTTTGGTTGGAGAGAAGTTCCTTTAGCATTTGTTGTAAATCTGGTATGGTGGTGCTGAATTCTCTTAACTTTTGCTTGTCTGTAACGCTTTCGATTTTTCCATCAAACATGAATGAGATCCTTGCTAGGTAAAGTAACCTTGGTTATAGGTTTTTCCCTTTCATCACTTTAAGTATGTCCTGCCACTCCCTACTGGTTTGCAGAGTTTCTGCTGAAAGATCAGCTGTTAACCTTATGTGGATTCCCTTGTATGTTATTTGCTGTTTTTCCCTTGCTGCTTTTAATATTTTTTCTTTGTATTTAATTTTTGATAGTTTGATTAATATGTGTCTTGGTGTGTTTCTTCTTGGATTTATCCTGTATAGGACTCTCTGTGCTTCCTGGACTTGATTGACTATTTCCTTTCCCATGTTAGGGAAGTTTTCAACTATAATCTCTTCAAATGTTTTCTCTGACCCTTTCTTTTTCTCTTCTTCTTCTTGGACCCTTATAATTCGAATGTTGGTGCATTTAATGTTGTCCCAGAGGTCTCTGAGATTGTCCTCAATTCTTTTCATTCTTTTTTCTTTATTCTGCTCTGCAGTTGTTATTTCCACTATTTTATCTTTCAGGTCACTTATCTGTTCTTCTGCCTCAGTTATTCTGCTACTGATTCCTTCTAGAGAATTTTTAATATCATTTATTGTGTTGTTCATCATTGTTTGTTTTCTCTTTAGTTCTTCTAGGTCTTGTTAAACATTTCTTATATTTCCTCCATTCTATTTCCAAGATTTTGGATCATCTTTACTATCATTACTCTGAATTCTTTTTCATATCGACTGCCTGTTTTCTCTTCATTTGTTTGGTCTGGTGGGTTCTTACCTTGCTCCTTCATCTGCTGTGTATTTCTTTGTCTTCCCATTTTGCTTAATTTACTGTGTTTGGGTCTCCTTTTTGCAGGCTGCATGTTTGAGTTCCCGTTGTTTTTGGTGTCTGCCCCCATTGGGTAAGGTTGGTTCAGTGGGTTGTGTAGGCTTCCTGGTGGTGGGGACTGGTGCCTGTGTTTTGGTGGGTGGCACTAGATCTTGTCTTTCTGGTGGGCAGGGCTGCATCTGATGGTGTGTTTTGGGGTGTCTGTGACCTTATTATGATTTTAGGCAACCTCTTTGCTAATGGGTGGGCTTGTATTCTTGTCTTGCTAGTTGCTTGGTGTGGGGCATCCAGCACTGGAGTTTGCTGGACGTTAGGTGGAGCTGGGTCTTAGCGCTGAGATGGAGATCTCTGGGAGAGCTCTTGCCAATTGATATTACGTGAGGCCGGGAGGTCTCTGGTGGACCAGTGTCCTGAACTCGGCTCTCCCACCTTGGAGGCTCAGTCCTGGCACCTGGCCGGAGCATCAAGACCCTGTCAGCCACATGGCTCAGAAGAAAAGGGAGAAAAAAAAGAAAGAAAAATATATTTTAAAATATAAATAAATAAAATTTAAAAATTATTAAAAAAAAAAGAGTAACCAAATCAATAACCAAATCCACCAATGATTACAAGTGCTAAAAACTATACTAATATAAACATACAAATCAGAAACAAGTCACTTGCAGACAGCAAACACCAAGTCTACAGTTGCTCCCAAAGTCCACTGTGTCAATTTTGGGGTGATTCGTTGTCTGTTCAGGTATTCCACAGATGCAGGGTACATCCAGTTGATTGTGGAGATTTAATCCACTGCTCCTGAGGCTGCTGGGAGAGATTTCCCTTTCTCTTCTTTGTTTGCACAGCTCCTGGGGTTCAGCTTTGGATTTGGACCCGCCTCTGCATGTAGGTCACCCTCAGACTTCTGTTCCTGCCCAGACAGGACAGGTTTAAAGCAGGGGCTGATTAGAGGGTTCTGGCTCACTCTTGCCAGAGGGAAGTTTATGGTAGTTATAATGGGCATGCAGGGTGATCCTGGGGTGGCAGAGGCCAGCGTGATGTTGCAACTGCCTGAGGCACGCCATGTGTTCTCCTGGCGAAGTTGTCCCCGGATCTCAGGACCCTGGCAGTGGCGGAATGCACAGGCTCCCGGAGGGAGGGCAGGGCAGGGGGGCATGTGGATAGTGACCTGTGCTTTCACACAGGCGTCTTGGTGGCTGCAACAGCAGTGTTAGCATTTCATGCGCATCTCTGGTGTTTGAGCTTATAGCCGTGGCTCCCACCTGTTTCTGGAGCTTGTTTAGGCAGTTTTCTGGAGCTGCCTTCTGTGGGCAGACAGGGAAGGAATCCCCTCTCCTGGCGAACCCTAAAGCAATGGTCTCTTGCCTCTTAGGCAGTGCCAGACTTTTTCCCAGACTCCGTCCCAGCTAGCTGTGGCACACTAACCCCTTCAGGCTGTGTTCACGCAGCCAACCCCAGTCCTCTCCCTGAGATCTGACCTCCGAAGCCTGAGCCTCAGCTCCCAGCCCCCGCCCACCCCGGCGGGTGAGCAGACAAGCCTCTTGGGCTGGTGAGTGCTGGTCGGCACTGATCCTCTGTGCGGGAATCTCTCTGCTGTGCCCTCCACACCCCTGTTGCTGCGCTCTCCTCCGTGGCTCCGAAACTTCTCCCCCGCCACACCCCGTCTCCACCAGTGAAGGGGCTTCCTAGTGTGTGGAAACCTTTCCTCCTTCACAGCTCCCTCCCACTGGTGCAGGTCCCGTCCCGATTCTTTTGTCTCTGTTTTTTCTTTTTTCTTTTGCCCTACCCAGGTACGTGGGGAGTTTCTTGCCTTTTGGGAAGTCTGAGGTCTTCTGCCAGCCTTCAGTAGGTGTTCTGTAGGAGGTGTTCCACATGTAGATGTATTTTTGATGTATTTGTGTGGAGGAAGGTGATCTCCATGTCTCACTCCTTGGCCATCTTGAAGGTCCACTGCACAGCAAGTCTTAATGTTTACTACAGTCTGCATCTGCTTCCCTTTCATTGTTCTAAAAATTTTCTCCTATCTCTTATTAGTAAATCTCTGAAAAGGATGTTTTTAAAGAGTAAAGCAGGAGAAACAATTGTTAAGTTTAGTTTTTTCACGTTAAAAACTATAGCAAATAGTTACCAGGGTTTGAGGGGAGAAGAGTGGGGTAGTTAGTGTTTAATGGGTACAATTTCATTTCTGGATGATGGAAAGTTCTGTAGATGGATAGTGGCAGTGGCTGCACAACAATGTGAATGTACTTCATACCACTGACTTGTACACTCAAAAAGAGTGAGAATGGTAAAGGCTATGTATATTTTATCACAATATAAATACTATAAGAAAAATAGGCTAAGAAAGAATTACAATTTAATTTAATTCAATAAAAATCCTAAAAAATGCATAAACAGTTACAGAATTATAAAGTTTAAAAGGCTTACTGACTCACTGACTCTCCTGAGGAACAATTTAGTCAGTGAGAAGCTTTTTCTAGAGTAGTCACACACCTTGTTTTGAGGTACAATAAAAAGGTACGATAAAAACCCCAGCTCCCACCAGCAGATGGGCCCTCTGGTACCATTGTGAGATGTGGAAATGGCACTGGTTTGAATACACTGGAGATTCCAAACTTTATTGTCTGAAATTCTATTTGCATTCAGCCATGACCCATGTTTCCATGAGATCATCTTTCATCAGATCATATTATTTATGAAATCCAATTTTGGAAGAAATGGATCCAGAATCATTCTTTGGCCACATCAAGGTCTTCAGTGGGATGGCAGAGTCAAGCCATCTGGCCACACTTTTCTTTTTGAAATCCACTGAACACGATTAAAATACAATAGTTCTTGAAAATTAGAAAGGAAAATATACATGAAACTTGAAAACAGCCCAACTCCTGATTAACACAGTCAGGTTGGGCTTGGTTAAGAGGGGAGGCTGAAAGGAAAGCTCAGGTAACACAGAGTCTGCCTGAAGTAGGCCAAGTATTCTAAGGAGAGAAGTCAATGGCTTCTATGAACAGCGAGGTCTGGGTAGGAAGGTGAACTTGGGGGCATCCCTGAGCCTTGTGAGAGGATGCAGAGCTTAAAGAGGAAAGGAAGAGACATGCCATCTTTGCTAAAAGGCAGCATGGAAGAGTGGGCGATGGCCTTGCAGCTGAAGGGAGATAAATGCTGATGAATGCCTCTGTGTTGACCATCATGGCTGGCCAAGCCTACTTCCTGTCAGATGGGAGACAAAACCACAGGGCAGAGAGAAATCCAAGCGGATGATTGACCCAGCTCACTTCTCTGTACTCTCTGCCTTATCATATTTTAGAAAATAGTTCACCTATGTAAGAACAGTCCACATAATAAATTAATGAGTAATCTAACAGAAATATGAGTATTCATGCAAAAGGAGTTTGTGTGGAACATGATGCAAATATACTGCAAAGAATAAATAGATAAATGAGAGGGACATGGCAAAAGGCAGGTTAGCATTTCATAAAATTTTGCCATGATGTAGATAAAAGTTGTAGAGAAACACTTTTCCATTAAAAATGATAAATATGGCTTTTCTGAAGCAATAATTCAAACAAGAGCTATACTGCCTCAAGTAAGAAATAGTTATATTACAGAAGTGATTTTTAAAATAGAAAACATAAGGCTCTGGAAAGAAATAAAGAGTAGATTTAGAAAAAATAAGGGAAAATAAATAGGAAAGAATATTTAAATATTTAAAATGATTATTGAGAATATTATAGATATGGAAAGCAGGAAAAGGAATTTCAACTTTCCCATGAATTGTGTCTCTAATAAAGGAAACAGAACAAATATAACAGAATAGATATTTCATCAAATAAGTAAGACCTAAATCCATAGTTTGAAATAGGTACAGCTGTTCCAGGAAAAAAAAAAAAGAATCAGCAAAATCAACACTGAAACATGGATTAGTAAAGCTGCTGGACTTCAAAGATAAAGGATAGAATCTAGGCCTTAAAAAAAAACCATCAAACAGAAATAAGAGGAAAAATATAACTTTGGTTATAGAATTTTCTTAGCAATATTAACTACTAGAAGATGATGAAAAAAAATGTTGCCAAGTCCTCAGAAAATGTGTGACCCAAGAACTTTTTTTACATAGTCAAATTGTTGTTTGATATTTCCAAGCATGCAAGAATGCCAGGAAAAAATAACTTCTGTGTCCTTTCTTTAAAAAAATTACTTGAAGATGCCAATCAAGAGATGAAAGGAATAGCTGTGGTGGTGAGAAGAGCAAGCACTGAATTTAAGACATGGAAGCAACCGCAACATCCACTGACAGGTGAATGGATAAAGAAGATGTAGTATATGAATAATGGAATATTATTCAGCAATAAAAAATAATGAAATAATGCCATTTGCAGCAATGTGGAAAGACCTAGACATTATCATACTAGGTGGAGTAAGCCAGACAAAGACAAATATCATATGATATTGCTTATATGTGGAATATAAAAAAAAGATACAAATGAACTTATTTGCAAAACAGAAATAGACCCACAGACATAGAAAACTAACTTATGGTTACCAAAGGGGAAAGTGGGGGGAGGGATAAATTAGGAGAATGGGATTAACACATACACACTAATATATATAAAATAGGTAACCAACAAGGACCTACTGTATAGCACAGGGAACTATACTCAATATTTTGTAATAATTTATAAGGGAAAAGAATATAAGAAAGAAAAAAATACATATATGTAACACTGAATCACTGTGCCTGTACACCTGAAACTAACATGACATTGTAAATCAGCCATACTTCAATAAAATAAAAAATTGGGAAAAAAGGCTTAAGGCTAAGCAAGTGTAGGAATTATGACTACAGAATACAATGTAATGTAGAAATAATAATAATAACAGTAAAATAATAGTAGTGGTAAAACAAGCAAAAAATGAGAGATAGGGAGAGGGAAAAGCAGTGTAAGCATGAGTTCCTCACCTTTGTAGCACGATTTCCAAACTTACCATTTAAAATGATAAACCAAGTGATGGAGGTGTCAATGTATTAGTTTAAAGTACAAAGGTAACAACCAGAAGTATTATTGGTGATAATAATATAATAAGCCAAAATTGAGCAGTGTAGGATAGGCAAGATGGAGTAGGTGTAAGTGTAGTAATTGTCTCATGTTTTGTAGTGGTGAGTCATCAGGTACTATATAAAGATTTTAAAATATGATAATACATAAAATTATAAAGGTAACCATTAAAAGATCCTAGAACAGACTATAAACCTTTAGAATTATCAGAATGAAAATACTCACACAATAAAGAAACCAAGGACCATATAGGAAAAAATACATATGTGCGTGTCTTTAATTTGTGTGTGTGCGACATTATAAAGGAAAAATGCAATGAAGGATGATGGAATTGTGACCAAACATTTCTCTCATATCCAGAAGTGTGAACCTATTGAAAGAAAAAGACTCTAAGCTTAGATCACAAAGCACAATCCAAATATATGCTCTACTCAGACAAAGGTAGCCAAAATCATGCCAGGCAAATGCAGCAAAAGAAGCAGGGCTCCTGGTACTCATGTTAGTTCAGGGCGAATTAAGACAAAATCATGAAAGATAAAGAAGGACATTTTATAATAGAAAAGGATATAATCCATAATGAAGCTCTGATTTTCATGAATTTTTATGTATCAAATATCAAAGCATCAAAATTCATAAAGCAAAAGCTACTGGAAATATAAAGAGAACAAAGGAGGAACTTGCTGACAAGAGGAAGCTTGATTCTCTTCTCTCATCCCATGAGAGTAAGAAAAACAAAGTGAGAATAAACCGGGTTTGAACGACATAATTAATAAGATAGATCTAAGCAGTAGACACACACACATCTGTTTTTCTAATTATATCACCAAAATGAAAAATACATCTTCTTTTTAACTCTGCAGCATTAAAAAAAAAAAACTACAGTAAAGTAATCCTCAATAAATCCCACAAGCTGAAAAGGTGTTGAACAGAACGCATTCTCCTAGCTTAATGAAAAAAACATATTAATGACAAAAATAAACAACAAAAACTCTATTATCCAGAAATTTAAAAGCCAAACAGAGAAGAATCTCCCATGGAAAAAGCATGGATAAAGGCATTACTCATCTCATGCCAGTGAGTTGTTATGTCACCTGTAGGGCTTGCTACTTCATTGACTAAGCTTCCCTGCCGCCCCCAAAAAAGGCAGGAATAAAATTAATTTCTTCAATGTGCTTTTTCTAAACTAGAAACTTCCTAATAAACATGTACAAGTGCTCTGCTATGTTCATCCTAATCCCTTATATAGGTGTGTTAAATTTATTTAGAATTTAATTGCACTTGCCACATATAAGAGAATAAGCTATCTTAAAATTCCTTTTTTGAATTACTGCCTTGGGTTTAAATAAACAAGCTTATTTCCTTATGTATTAAGACACTGCAAGTAGCCAGTTGGAGCAGCCTGACTTAGGAAGCAGACAAGGTGAGGCTGTCATCACCAAGGTGGCATTGCCATTGTACTGACTCTGGAATCTGAGGCCAGAACTCCTGGGTGAGCCTGCTCACATTTTTGTCTGTACTTGGCCTGCCTTGGCTGTGTGCTGATGAAATTTCTGCTCTCCCTTCCTGTCCTGCAGCTGTACAGACATTCTTTGCACCTCTAGGCTGTGTTCTGCTTTGCCCACGCCTGGTATCTGGAAGCCTTAGGAGCTTGGAAACTACGGATAGCCCACTCCCATTTTCTTGGTGAATATCTAGCACCTGACCCACACGACAGCCTATTGGATGACCAATCTGTCATGAGTTTGTGCTTTCCTGACTCACTCAGAACTTTGCCTCTTCACTTATCTGGAAGGGGTCTGGTACCTTGCTGGCAGAGCTAAAGTATAACTGTGATCCAGAGACACTGTCCAGATTATCTCCTCCAGGGACCTTCATCTAATATTTAATAGTTATCCTCTACTCATGCAGCTTGGCTTGTGCATACAATTGTGCATACACTACTCAGTTTTTATATTAATTTCCTTTCATCTTTGTTTATATGTAAATAATTGGTAAGAAAATAATATCTGATTGAGAAAAAAAGATAAGCACATGGCCATTGAAAACTCACTTCATTTCTGTATGTACATATGGCTTTTAAATTTCTGGATAATAGAGTTTTTGTTGTTTATTTTTGTCATTAATATGTTCCTAGTACACAGTGTACTAGGTCCCAACTCCTTTGTCAAAACCTGGAGTCCGGGAGGAGATTGGAGCACAGTCTCTGATAAAATTTATAGTGTTCACCACAATATTCAAACCAGCCTTCAATATTTGGGGGAAAGTTCTTTGTAGCAAAAGCATCCTGATGCAGCATTATGTGTGATAATGATGAGAGTCTATTTTCTTTACAAAGGCAACAGATCTTGATATTTTTCTTCAGGGGCACCATCAGTGCAAATTGATTCACATATGTCAAGCATTAACTTACGCTTTCAAAAAGCAGGCACTGACAGGATTGAGCTCATCAGTTCCTTTGTAATTGTTTGCAATGGTTCACCAAAGATTTCTTTGATCTGTTTCTCCTTTATGTATATCACAAACATGGAGGCTCACTACAGCCGTCAACCTCAGATGACTCAGATGAATACCTACTTTGAGAGGACTAATGTGGCTATCTTCCACAACTTGCTCTTTAATGAATTCTAGAAAAGATCACATCATTTTCTCAGGAACCTGAAGAGAGGGTTCTTTTCTGCATTTGCTTCCAGTACTATTTTTGGGAGGAATCCCTTTCAATGCACAAGATTCCACTAATTTTTAAATTATTGTATGAAATTTCCTTCTCTTGCCACACAAATATGCAATAGGACAGGAAACTCAGAATAAACAAGGGCTCCTCAGGTGCCAAACCCAAACATTTCAAGACATTTCTAGAAACAGTCTCATATCCAGCAGCATAGCCTTCTCTTGTTGAAAGGTTAGACAGTTCTGATGGTTTGAATTTGAAAAAAAATAAATTACACCAACACATTGAAGTGTATAGCCATTGTAGAATGAACCTCTAAGGAATATAGTTCTGCTCCCACTTATGTTTCTTTAACATGGCTCACTCCCAAATATATGGATATTTCCCTGAGTTGATGCTGAGTTTTGCTTAGTGAATTAGCCTTGGCACTGCCCATATTACCTGTGTAAGTGTTGTGATAGCAGCTAACTTTTAACAAGCAGTTTCTATGTTCCAGGCTCTGTGCTTTCCAAGCATTATTGCATATAATCCTCACAACAACCCAGTGTGGGTTAGAATATTATCATCGTTTTATAGAAGCAGAAATTGATGCTTAAGTATGGTTAAAAGAACGGGTTTTTCAAATCCCATTTCCCACTAAAAGGAACCAGGTGTTCCTGGAGAAATGGCTAATTCTATATCTGGAGAGGAAATATGCGTGCTGAGCCTACAATGCCTTGTCTTACCACACAGCAACGGAGCTAGAAAAGGCTAGTGAGGTTAGGGTGACCAACCCATCCCAGTTTGCCCAGCACTTTCCCCATTATCAAGCTGAAAGTCCGTGTAACAGGAAACCCCTCATTCCCAGGCAAACTGGGACAGTGTTTATGTCAAAAGGACCCATGAGCCAACTTCAATAGCCTCCACGGGACAAAGAAGGATAATTTGAGCATAAACAAAGATAATAACTATAATATATTGAAATACATCAAATATATATAAATCCATGAATGCATAGTGATACTAAAAAAATAACAAAAACACAACGAATTGGTCACCACTGGAGAGAACCAACTCATTATTTTGAAAATCAAGCATTTATCTGGCCTTTCTAAAATAAACAGTATTCTTGAGTATTAAAATTGTAGATGAGGCGAAGTTTTTTTCTATAAAAGTATTCCAGCTAATGCATGAAGATAAAAATTAGAATACTGCCATTCTGCAGCCCCTAATGAATCTAGGCATTGAGCGTAAACAGCTGCTAATTTCACCAAAAGAGAGACAACCAAATATTATATACAACCTGTTGGAAGAACTAACATCACCTATGAAGAATTCGTCTAGATCTAATTACAGGAAACCCAGAGGACACAGGGCCATGTTCAACAATATCCAGGAATGCAATCAGCAAAACACAAACTGTGGTAAATTCTACAGGACAAATGACCAGTTTTCTCCAGCCAGTAATTGTATGAAAAAAAAAAGATGAAAGCAGAATGTAAAAATTAAAATAAATTTAAGAAATATATAACCAATTGCAATGTGTGGACATTATCTGGAAAATGATTCAAACCAATAAACTATAAAAAAATAGAAATTTTCAGATAATTGTAAATTTAAACATTGATTGTATAGTTGATGATGTTTAAGAATTATTTTAAATTTTTAAGTGTGATAATGGTAGCCTGGTTTTATTTGTTTTAAATGAATCTTTATGTTTTAAAGATATGTACTGATATGTTATGAATAAAATGATATAATATGTTATCTGGGATGTGCTTCAAAATAATACACTGTAGGGGTGGGGGAATGGGTTACAATGTAAATGAAACAAGACTGGCTGAGTTAATAATTGTGGAAGTTGGGTGAGAGAGGTACATGGGGATCCTCTACTATTGCATCTATTCTTGTAGATTTTCAAAATTCTTCATAATAAAAAGGATAGCAAGAGATAAATTGTTGGTGAGACTTTTTTTCATTTATGAATTTTATTTTTTTAAAAACGTTTATTTATTTATTTATTTTTGGCTGTGTTGGGTCTTTGCTGCTGAACACAGGCTTTCTCTAGTTGTGGCAAGCAGAGTCTACTCTTCGTTGCGGTGCGCGGGCTTCTCATTGTGGTGGCTTCTCTTGTTGTGGAGCACGGGCTGTAGGTGCACGGGCTTCAGTAGTTGTGGCACGCAGGGTCAGAAGTTGTAGCTTGTGGGCTCTAGAGTGCAGGCTCAGTAGTTGTGGCACACGGGCTTAGTTGCTCTGAGGCATGTCGGATCTTCCCGGACCAAGACTCGGACCCTTGTCCCCTGCATTGGCAGGCGGATTCTTAACCACTGAGCCACCAGAGAAGTCCCAAGATTAAGTTTTTAATGTCACATAGGTAGAAAGTAGATGAGCCAGGATTTGAGCAAACAAAATTTTAGTCTAGAGTTGAATTTCTTAAGTTCTCTACTATCCCAGAAAGTATCATGAAAGGTGGGTATTAATCAAACAATGACAGAGAGCTGAACAAAAGCAACTTATCACTTCTCATCTCCCTAGTGATAGTCATTTCAGTCTAAAATGTCAGATGGGCTCTGCGTAAATTTCAGAAAATTGAGCTTTTTCTACATGGTTTGGCTGAGCTACAATAATGCTTCTATATTTATTTTTCTGCAATTTCTCTTTCTCCAAGGAAGAACATTCCATTTCCCTAGAGGATGCATACATTCCTAGTAAAGAATCTCTCAGGAGACAATGATTATTTTCAAAGGAAAGTCAGTCTCAAGCCTTTACTTTGCCTAAAAGATGAAACTTAATTTCAGTCATTTCATGCTTCTGTGTTTCACTTAAGGATTTTCTAAGTCAATTCATGGTTGACTTGTTGACTTCCCTCCTGCTTCTCAGTGGAATTGTATCAAAATTCTGAGTGCCTTAAGCCATCAGGGCATGGGGAAGGGACAGGAAAAAGTGTCTAGTCTTGTTTGTCATCTATCCATGGGGAATCTGCTGCTGTATCCTTAGCCATATTGGTGTTCAGACGTTGGCAGATATACACATGTAAGAGCTCTATTCCCCCATCTAGTCTCTGTCCAAAGCCCAATCAGATCGTTTTGCATCTCACTTGGCCCAGTGGTAGGGATCCTTCAGGCCCACTGACACTCACTGAGCACAGCTCCCTTGGGTGAGCTGCTTCACCCCTGAAGCTGTGTCAGGACCCACTGCCCAGTCTAATCTAGTGCTGCTCCAGCCACTCAGGGTAGGGAGGAGATCTGTATCCTTCCTGCTTTCTAGGTTCCACTTCAGAAACGAGACACAGATCTCTACTCTCATGTCCTCCAATTTACCAACTGTTCCATTGTTCTTCCCCTTGTAGATTTTGACCTCAGGAGAAGACAGAGTATAGTATCCCTTATCAGACTTCCTTAGTATTGCTTTCCTTTTACTCTTTTTCTTCCCCACGTCCAAGGAAATTTTATCTAGTATCCAGTGGGCAGAAAACTCACTCTGTCTGCTCATGTAATCTTCCAACTCTTTTGTCTCACATCTGGACCTCAGATTTTGAGGTTCAAAAGCTAAGAATTAACATTTAATTTTTGTTCTCTACAGTCAGCTGTGACCTTCGTACAGGCAATAGATTCTCCATATCTAGCTGGCTAAATACGGCAGGGTCATGGGTTAACAGGGAATATGCAAAATAGACCATAGCTGCTGACACATTAAAACACTGTCTTGTCACAAGGGGATAGTAATTGTACTGAATGGGCTGCAGCAGAAGTCCATAACATCTGGAGTACTTTCTCTTTACATAGCTACTTCTGAAGGAAAGTGGTTTCAATTTGTCCTTTCCAGCATAAGCTGCTATGACATGCCATTTTCTTTTTAAGTGAGACTAAGTCTTCCAATCTAGGTAGAGATGATTAGACTAAAGAGCAATTTATTGGACACAGGCTACTGCTTATGAACTGAATACGAGGGAAGATGTCTTGGAAGTAGCTGGGCAAGATATTTAACCAATAAGTTCAAATATTGACCAAATAGTCAACTTATATTGGACGGGTACAAACTGACCCAATCAAATCTTCCCCTTTATGATTAATAGTTGCTAGAAAAACAAAGAGAAGACCGTTCTGTTGAGCTAAGGTAGCCATCCCAAAGAATGCTGAGTAACTTGTTGGTAACCAGAACTCCCACTGTATACTGCAGTGTGGGGAATTTGGGGGTATAGAAATGATTGTGTGGTTGAAGGGGTTAACTCCCATGCTACCTCATGTTCTCAAATATATTTGCATTACTTCTGTATCACCTAGGTAATCTAGCATGCATTTTCCCTGGGTCTATAAAGAAATTGATGACTACTACAGTTCCTACTGTCTTAGTTCTGGCTACTATAACAAGAATACCATAGACTGGGTGGCTTAAACAGCAGAAATTTATTTCTCACAGTTCTGGAGGCTGGAATCCAGAGATTAGGGTGCCAGCATGGTGGGTGGTGTTCTGGTGAGAGCCGAAGTTCTTCCTGGTTTGTAAACTGTCTTCCTAAGCCCTCTTGTGACTCTTTTTAAAACAGGACTAGTCCCATCACGAGGGCTCCACCCTAAGGGCCTACTTCCCTCCCAAAGGAATACCATCCCACTGAGGGTTAATAATAGCATCCCACTGAGGGTTAAGATTTCAGCATATGAATTTTGGGAGAACATAAATATGTAGTCTGTAACACCTACCTTATAGGATTTGAAATAAATGAAATAAACTTCCTACCACAGTGCCTGCATCATACTAAGTAGCAGCCTAATACATTTAAACTTTCTTGTTGACTACTGTTGATTGACTCATTAATTTATTGCTACTATTGATTGACTCATTAATCTATTGCTACTGTGGATTTTAGCTGAACCAGTGTCACTAAAATATTTTCACTATATTTAGAAACCCTCAAGAGCCTTAAGAATCATTATTTAGTGATCATTATTAAACATGTATTAAAAAGTTATGTTTATTTGCTACAGTACTAGGAAACTCAGTGGCAAAAAGTTTTGCATTTATTCTTTCTGAAAGTTATGAAGTCCCTGAGGTTAGAGAGGATAAGCAAGAACCTCTTCTCCTCTCAAAATTTTCTAATCTCATGAAACAGGTAATTCTTGTTGCTTCCTGAATTGAGAGGAAAAGAATGTTACATGATTTGCTAAAAATTATCGCAGACCTGGTGACCATCTGGATCTCCTGACTGTGTCTGTAATGTCCTCTCCAGAGGGTGGCACAGTTTCTGTAATAACGTGCCTTCGTGATCTATTGCTGTATAATGAATCACCCTCACACTTAGTAGTTTAGAACAACAACATTTATTAACTCATGGTCTCTGAAAGTCAGGAATCTGGGGGCAGTTTAGTTGGGTGCTTCTGGCTTAGGCTCAGTCAAGAGGTTGCAGTCAAGATGTTGGTCAGGGCTGAAATCACGTCAAGTTGAAGTGAAACGATCTGCCTTCAAGCTCACTCGTGCCTCGTGGGCTGTTGGACTGAGGGCCTCCGTTCCACATTGCCTGTTGACTGGAGGCTTCCCTCATTTCCTTAGCATGTGGGTATCTCCATAGAGCAGCACCCAACCCAGAAGCTGGCTTTCCCCAAACTAAGTGACTCAGAAAGAGAGTAAGAAACAGAGTGACCCCAGACAGAACCTTAGTCGTTTATAACCTAATCTTGGAAGTGTCTTCCCTCACTTCTGTCATGTTCTTTTTGTTAGAAGCAAGTCATGGAATCAGGCCCTGCTCAGAGGAAATTACACAAGGGCATACATACCAGGAAGTGAGGTCATTGTGGATCATCTTGAAGCCTACCTCCCACACAAGGACACATCTGACACTGTCCCAGGCAAAGAAAAGGCTGGGCCTTAAACCTCTGTGCCACAGCTGCGTTGCTTGAGGGGTTTTTCTGACTATGTGGAGAGTTTTAGTGTGAGGACATCACATGTCAAAGAGAGAACTTACAATGGATCTGAAAGTAGATCTAACACCACGTTGCTAAATTCAGTTTAACAGAGATAATCAGAGTGGAGGGTCAGAAAGAGGGCTCTGCTTCTTCCATGTTAATAGTCTCAGGCCTGTTTAAACCCGCTGGCCATTCAGCAAATGTCACTAAGTTTTTGGGGATTTTTGTTTAGAAAACAGCTCCAACCCAAAAGACAATGAGGGGGTGTCCTTAGAGACTATCCGTGTTTCCACGTTTACAGATTTCTCACCGGAGGCAGCTGTCACAGAGGGTATTAGAAGAGCCTGCATCGTACCAGGATCAGCTGCCTCTGCATTCACTAGGAGTCTCTTAGTAATATATGATAATGATTTTGTCTTTTAAACCTTATGGTCTTCTTGAAATATCTCTACAGTAGTACCTATACTTATTACAAGATTATTCACAGAAGGTACTTTGACACAAACACTTCTTCAGCCTTCCGCAGTCTTTGAATCTATGACCAAGGCCAACAATGCACAGAAAAGAAATACATGTGGCTGGTAGTGCATAGGGTCAATGGGCAGCAGGTCTCTACTTCCTGCAAGGGCCATGGGAAGGAATGGGTGAAGAAGGGTTTCAGTGGGAAAGAACAACAGACGCCATAGGGGAACAGACACTCCCACATATTGCCAGTAGGAGGGTATGTTTTTACAACCTTTATGGAGGTCAATTTGGCAATATACATTAAAATTACAACATACTTATACCCTTTGATCCAGAAGTCCCACTTGAAGGAATTATCTTGAGAATACATTTTCACATACATGTGAAATGATATATCTAAAATGTTATTTATTGCAACTCTGTGTGTAGTAGCAAAAGCCTGGAAATACTTAAATGTTCATCAGTGGAGGAATGGTACAAAAAAATAATGGCATGTCTTCATAATGTAAAATTATATAGCTGTAAAAAAAAGTATGAAGCTGTCCACACAAAAATCTGGATGTGGACGTTTGTAGCAGCTTTATTTATAATTGCCAATATTTTGAAGCAAGCAAAATGTCCTTTAGTAGGTGAATGGATAAACTGTGATACATCCATACAATGGAGTATTATTCAGGACTAAAAAGAAATGAGCTATCCAGCCATGAAAAAGCATGGAGGAAACTTAACTGCATATTACTAAGTGAAAAAAGTCAATCTGAGAAGGCTACATTCCATATGATTCCAACGATATGACATTATGGAAAAGGCAAAACTACAGAGATAGTAAAAAGATAAGTGGTTGCCAGGGGTTAGGGATGAGGGAGGGATGAAAAGGAAAAGCATAGAGGACTTTTAATGCAGTGAAGCTACTATGTATGATCCTATAATGGTGGTTAAGGTGTTATACTTTTGTCCAAACCCATAGAGTGTATAACATCAAGAATGAATTTGAACTATGGACTTTGGATAATAATGATGTGTCAGTGTAAGTTCATTGATTGTAACAAATACACCCCTCTGGTGAGGGATGTGATAGTGGGGTCAGTTGTGCATGTGTGAGGGCAGGAAGTATACGAGAAATTTCTGTAGTTTCAAATGAATTTGCTGTGAATCTAAAGCTACTCTAAAAAGTTAAGTCTATTAAAAAAAAGTATGAGGATGCTCTTTGTGTAGTAACATGGAACATCTTTAAGACATACTGGTAGACAAAAGCAGGGTCTTTCCTGTGAGATCATTCAGTGGAAAAAGAACTTTGAGTGATGGGGTACCCACCTTCTTAATGTAGCTCAGTGCTGTGGGGAGGTATTTATATAATTTTCCACCTGGACTTATTTGCCTTTCCTAATATGCTATAATGTTTGGGGAGAAGGACTATACTCAAAAACATACCTTCTCTTTATCTTTTTGGTTTTTTTATGGTAAAAATACTTATCAGGGGCTTCCCTGGTGGCACAGTGGTTGGGAATCTGCCTGCTAATGCAGGGGACGTGGGTTCGAGCCCTGGTCTGGGAGGATGCCACATGCCGCGGAGCAACTGGGCCCGTGAGCCACAACTGCTGAGCCTGCGCGTCTGGAGCCTGTGCTCCACAACAGGAGAGGCCGCGAGAGTGAGAGGCCCGCGCACCGCGATGAAGGGTGGCCCCCGCTTGCCACAACTAGAGAAAACCCTCGCACAGAAACGAAGACCCAACGCAGCATAAATAAATTAATAAAACTCCTATCCCAACATCTTCTAAAAAAAACCAAAACAAACAAACAAAAAAACTGAAAATACTTACCAGATGTTCCCTCTTAACGAAATCTTAAGTGTACTATGTATTGTTGACTGTGGGTATGATGCTTAGAGCAGGTCTCTGGAGCTTATTTATCTTGCTTAAGTGAAACTTTGTGCTTCTCGTTTATGCCCCTTAGGGTAACTCCTCATTTCCTCCTCTCCTCAGCCCCTGGCAGCCACCATTGCATGCTTTGATTTCATAAATTGGACTTTTTAGATGCCTCACATGAGTAGAATCATGCAGTATTTACCTTTCTGTGACTGGCTGATTTCATTTAGTGTGATGTCCTCAAGGTTCATCCATGGTGTTACATTTGGCAGAATTTCCTTCTTTTTTAAGGCTGAATAATATTCCATTGTATATTAATACCAAATTCATCTGTCGATTGACAATTAGGATGTTTCCACATCCTGGCTATTGTGACTAGTGCTATAGTGAACACAGGAGTCCTAATACCTCTTTGAGGTCCTGATTTCAGTTCTTTTGGATAAATACCCATAAGTGGGATTGCTAGATCACCTGGTAGTTCTACTTTTTTATTTTTTGAGGAACCTCCATACTATCTTCTGTATGCTATACCATTTTGCATTACCACCAACTGTGGGCAAGGGTTTCAGTTTCTCCACATTCTCACCAATGCTTGTTGTAAAATACACTTTGTCTTATTTTGGAAGTGTTGTTTGACAGCATCTTCTGTTGAGAAGTACAGATGTATGAACTCCAAAGGGCTTCTGTGGGTGGCTCAGTATCAGGTTGCAAATCCATAGTACATCCAAATTAGCCAGTTTATCTTGATTCAAAAACAAACAGTTCATTAATCACACCATAACCTCCTCTCACCCTGTCTCCCTATTGCCTGCCTGTAAGGGAAGCTACATATTTATTTGTTGAACAAAGCAAAGCTCCTGGTTCCAACTAGTGGAAGAAAAGGTCAAATTGCCAAACCATGATGTAATCAAAGGCTAATGGTGAATAACTTTGAGGTCACATCTATGGTATAGAATTATTTGGAAGAACAGGGGAGTCTTAGGCAGTTAGAATGCCTTTAATGACATTGCCATGGAAAGAATGTGAGCGTGTTGGCAAAGTTAACTGTATGGGGACTGCTTTTGGCCATCACCTCAGAGGGTCCAAACAGGCCTGAAATGGGTGGGAACTCAGAGCTAGTGCCCTTTAAAAGAAAAGAAAAAAAAGGGGGAGGTAGAAGAATGGAACTGTTGTTTCTGGAAGATACGAGCAGCAATTGTCAAACTCTGATCCTCTGGTTTAGGAGAGAAATTGTAAGAAATGGGACTGACCTAACCCAGAAGGCAAAGAGCATATTCCCACTGGCTCTGATGACCCTAAAAATTCTTTCCAGATGCGTGACTTCATGGAAGGGGAGAAGAAGTGCCAAAGAGGAAAGTGGGAGGGAAGGGAAGGTAATGAACCACCAACAGAAAATAGCGGGAGGAAAGTTCTTTATGTTTCCTCTGAAGAAATCTTGTTATTTTTAGTTCTCACCAGAATTTGATCAGAGAAAAAAATTTTTTTTCTGAAACAATAGATAACAACTATTAATGGTGTATAATTCCATATCAGCTTCCACTCTTACCAGAGTAGTTAAGGTGAGTCTCTCAGTACTGACTGAGTCCCTGAGTCAGGTGCTGAGGAACAAAGGTGAAGTCAAGGAACCCAGAGGACCTAGTGACAGATCCCTGTAAAACATGGTTTCTCTGAGCACGAGCCAGCTGGCCAGACATGTGTCTGCTAGGGCTTCTCTGTTCACAGCCAGACCCAGCCACATGGGTTATAGTGACCAGCTGTGGTAGGGCCAACCAGGGGCCAAGGTAGCCAGGGATCTGGCCTTGAGCCAGCCTGGTACTTGAGCTTTCTTCCCCTGGAAGGAAAATGAGAAGATACTGGTTATATTAATGTTGAGTATTTTTTAATAAGCAAGCTTGATTTTTATCATGTTATAAAATGCTTGTTCCCAAGAATTCTCTTACACTCTTTAGGTGTGTGGTATACGCTGCTATGTCAATTTGATGCCCTTATGCCGAGAAGCCAACATTTCGATTTCACGGGCCCTAGGAACTTTCGCTTTTGCAGGCTTCTTTCTCCCCTCCCGCTAAATTTAAATTATATTTTAAAAATATGTTTTAAATTTATTTTAAAAAGTTAGATTTTATAACTGTATTGTATAAAGAAAAATATATCAATACTATATATCATCCTTTTATTCAACCTAAAAGTTTATTTTTCCCATCTGATTTTAAAAGAATTTAAAACATTTTTCTGGGTCCTTTAAGTATTGTGGCCCTAGCACTGAGACTGCCATGCCTGATGGATAAATTGGTTCCAGATGCCAGCCTAAACCTCATTGTCACATTAATGCCTCCAGTGGAGATGGTAGTAGATGGCATGGTTCTGAATTCACTGTAGCATTGTATACCAACCAGCTGGCATGTAGAGATGCCAAAGTATTTCATTTTTTATGCATGTATTCGGATCAGTGTTATTTCTTATTTCTTGTATCAGCTCAGGGCATTTCAAATGTCTTTTTAACTTCACTGCTTGCTATATGTCCCACAATGGTATTCAGGGAGATGAAAAGTAAGAAAAATAGGATTCAAGCAACAGAGCCATTCTGAAACTCGAGGGAGAGGGAATTGCTTACAGTTATCTTATGGATGATCTGAAAATCGAATGCAAAGAGTCAGTAATCATTCAATTCATAACAAACATTGCTGATGAAAAGAATCAATAGAGAATAAAATTGACAAAGGCTAAAACCGCACAACATGAACTTTGTTGTTGCCGAATATGGATAGGAAAAGTAAAATCTTGGCAAATTTTGGATCTGCAAAATTTGACACAGGAAAATTGGATTTTATAAAAATAAAAGATACAGATCAAAATTCACTTTGGCAAAACTATAAAATATGATAAATCAAAAAGTAATCAATGAATAAGTCCTTGAAAAGGTGAAAAGGCAAAATAAAAAGAAATCCTGATCCCAATAACTTTTCTAACACAAATGCAAAATATAAAAATATAACTGCATTGCATAGGCAATTTATCATATATTAAAATATGGATAATAGAATTCAATTTGGAAAAAATAATCAATGTGAGTAGAATTCTAATTAAAATATTGATAGTCATGAATATGTACTCAATACATTCTTATAATTTAAATGATGGAAATAACGAAAATTCAGAGTTAAAATGGTATAAAAAGATATAGGATGTCCCAAAAGTCTTAGTGCAGTTTTAAATTATTAAAATAATTTACTTAAAAAATCTATCTTCCTGCAATAAAGTTTCAAATGTTTAATTTAGTTATACATCATATATTATTGTAACTGCCTAAGGATGTTCTAGAAGGATAGTCCCAAACAGATACCAGTGGTAACCTCTGGGGAGGGATGTGGGATCACATGGAACAGAGTTTATGAACTTTTTGAGTTTGTAAGAGTTTGAGACTTTCTGCTTTTTATTCTGTATGAAGTTGCACTAGCCCCATGAGCCAGCTAGGACCCAAAAGAGGCAGATTCTGTCTTTAAAAAAATCTCTTTGGCTGCCCATTGCTGGTCCTGCTTTTCCACCACATCAGTAGCACTTCTAGTGTCTTTGTCACTTCCCTTCAACCCTTTACACACTTAGCCTCGCTCATTTTCTGGAGTTGCAGCAAATTCCCCTTCAGCACTTTTTCTCTCTCTCATATAGGAGTATCCATCTTGCTTTATGGTCAGAAAATATATACAACTTTGTGGAGTAGGTAAGATAGGTATTGTTACACCAGTTTACAGATGAACAAGTGGAGAAGAGTATAAAGTACTTCTCCCAGTCATAAGACTGGGTTTTATGACCCACATTCCCAGCTCAGAGGTCCCTCTATTGTAAGGTTACTCTTCTGAGCTTTTAACCTGGAAGGTGTAATATATATAAGAAATGTGCTACTTTAAAAAAAAACAGATCCACAGTCCACTTCCTGGATCAGTCAGCTACAATGGATCCCCATGGCCTAATTAAAATAGTCCAACTATAGATGTATTGGAAAAACAGGGACTTAGAAGAATTTGGAAAAAATTATAGTGCAAATATAATGATTTTCTAAACATTCCTTTACATCTGCAACTCCCTTTTAGGTCTGTGTGATGATTTTGCAGTTCACTAATTTAAAGGTGTACTTAGAGATAACAAGGAGAGAGTAAGGAGGACAAATGAATGCTCTTCTCTCATTGCTGAAAAGGATATGCAGGCTCTAACATAGCCTCCTAATAAAACTCCGATTCTCTTAAGAATTAAGACTGCAGGAAGTCTTGAAGTTTTACAGTCTAGAGAAGAGGGGGATCCAGCACCCCCTCTGCCTCCTGCTGTGCTCTTTCTGGATTTCCCTTGCCACCTGCATGTAACCTCCATGAGTGCACTTGTCTGGCCCTAGAGTGTGTGATGGGGCGCTGTTGAGTCTGTGCCTAATCCACATTTCAGCAGTGAAGCTGCCAGCTGCTTCTCCGTCTAGGAAGAGTCAAAAAGTCACTTTGAGTTGATCTCTTATGTTCTTCATGAAGACCTCTTGGTTAAGCAAGTATAAGGTGAGCAGACACTCCCTGCTCCAGGAGAAAAGTAACAAAACCTTTTCTATCACCTGTATTAGTTGCCTGTTAGCATGCAAAGCTCTGGGAAGGAGTGGAGCAATTTTTCACCACCACCTTTGTTATCACTACTTTAATTGAAGAAGCCACTACGGACTAAGGCAAAAGCCTTCTCACCAGTCTGCCAGCTCCTATTGATACTTTTATTCCTCTACAATTTGGCCTTCATGCTATACCCAGAGCAATCTTTTTAAAACGTAACTCACGTTCAGTTACTATTTTGCCAAAGCCCTCCAGTGGCTTCCCACCACATTCAAAACAAAGTCTAAATTCCTTTCCCTGTGGCCTACAGGACCTTCCTCATCGCCTGTGACTCTGAACCTTGCTTTGTCTACTTTAGCTACTAGCCTTTTTGCTGTTCCTCACATATCAGTCTGGTTCTGCCCAGGCCTTTGTGCTTGCTGTTCCCTCTGCTCTCAACACTCTTCCCCAGATCTTCACGTGACTTGTTTTCTCAGTTTATTTATGCCTCTGCTCTAAGCTCTTCAGAGGATACTTCCTGGCCAATTTATTCAAAGTGGAACCCATCCACCACTACTACTTTAGCCTGACTTTGTGCCCCTGTGGCATCTGTTTCTACCTGTCATTACATTATTTGTTTGCTTATTATCAGTATCATAAACTAGAACGGGCACACTCTGAAGCCAGGAATTTTGTCTTATTCACCCCTGTATCTCACATAGAATATTGTCTGACCAATAGTCAGCATTTAATAATATTTGTGAAAGAAGGAAAGAATCTTGACCTCAGTATTATAATTTTTATACATTTTCTTTCTCAGAAAACCTGAAGATAGCTTTGATACATCCCTTCAGAAGATAAGACAGTGTTTCTCCTCAGCTGTTTACTTGTCAATAATTGTCAGACCTGTTTCTTTGAGGTTTTTCCAAGTCACCATTGTCCGTGGATAATCGTGGGCAGCCTGGACAGAGAGCTTCCACTCAAGGTCGTCTAGTCTAGTCCTTGACTTTAGATGCACTATTGCATTGCCATCTCTAACCTGAAGTTGGCGTTCTCATTTGATATTACCTGAATTACTTTTCTTTCTGGATAGAATCTTGTTAACTCCCCATTGTCTCTATGTTGCTCCTTTTTCCCCCCCAGTTGATTTCTCTCAATGGGAGCTGACCTAATCAGCAGGTGGGGATTTAGAGCTATTCACCCATGCCTTCTTGACTTTCTGTTTGTGTCTGTCTCCACTTAATGAAATTACTGTTCTTCTTCTAAAGAGGTAATTAAAATGCTTTGATTTTTCACCAATAAATGATATTCACCCAACTTTTTGGAACTCAAAATAGAATAACTTGCTTGAGGAGAAAGTGGTCCAGTCCTTGCCTTAAGAGAAAGAGAATAACCTTCCTTAGGCTTCTCTCCATTTCCTCCTATGAAAACCAATGTTAACAGTTGGTGTATATCCCCTTAATAACTTTTTTCACACTCATGTAAGTATACACAGAGAGTTGTTATTTGATTAATTTCATAAAAGTTAGTATCATCCTGTGTACATGACTCCAACTTGCTTTTCTCCCTTAACATGACCTTACGCATGGCGCTCTTCTAAAATCAAGTAAGAGCTCCTACACTGCTCTTTAAAGTAGCAAAAGATTCCTTGATTTAAATATTGCCACAATTTATTCACTCATTTTCTCCCATTGAAGGTCAGAATTTTGCCTTCTGTGTGTTCACTGTTGGTTGACAAGCCCCATTCCATGACTATTGCCCTACTGAGCATTTTAGATAACTTGATTTCCTGCTTAGCGTTTCTACAGAAATTCCAACTCATCATCAGAAAATGGAGGTTTGCTTGAAAAGCTTTAGGTAACTTTCCTAGTGCCACCCTCCTTCCCTTGCCATTGATCTCATGCAATAATGTGGTTAGAAATTGTGAGGTGGGACTTCCCTGGTGGCACAGTGGTTGGGAGTCCGCCTGCCGATGCAGGGGACACGGATTCGTGCCCCGGTCCGGAAAGATCCCGCATGGCGTGGAGCGGCTAGGCCTGTGAGCCATGGCCGCTGGGCCTGCGCGTCCGGAGCCTGTGCTCCACAGCAGGAGAGGCCACAACAGTGAGAGGCCCACGTACCGAAAAAAAAAAAAGAAATTGTGAGGTGGTGTGGAGTGTTTAATGGGATAAAGACTTTGCATGTGCTTGTGAACAGAAAATAGGCACACAGAGAAAGCCCTGTAACCAGAGGCTA
Source organism: Grampus griseus (assembly GCF_964374135.1). Lineage (NCBI taxonomy): Eukaryota > Metazoa > Chordata > Mammalia > Artiodactyla > Delphinidae > Grampus > Grampus griseus. The sequence goes on from NC_139012.1 coordinate 63,175,830, forward strand.
GGGGCCAAATTCCAGTTTTAATTCCAGTATCTAATTAACTGTGTGATCTTGGTAAGTCAGTGGCGCTTTTAGGGTCTTAAGTTCTTTCAGGTTCAATTAGGGAGGTAGGTAATAAAATGCTTCTCAGTCTAGGGAACTTTTGCCATCAGAGTATGCAGCAGCTGAGGGTTCCCCAGGCTATGGGAAATAGGGAACATGTTTCTAAGATACGTGATTTAAAACTTTTTTAACACAACATGGTAAATCAACTATACTCCAATAAAAATTTTAAAATATTTTCTATATTTAAACATTCGTGGACATCTTATGGCATACAGTGACAAATCTATATGAATGAGAACAAGACTTGGGACCCAAAAGAAAATCCCTAGTTGTAGTTGTCTGTCATGGGGATTGCTCTTTCTTTTCATCATTTTTACAAAACAATGCCCTGAGCAGAAACGTCCTACCAGGTTCCCTCCAACTCTAAAAATGGTGAGGACAGGACAGTGTTCATTCCAAGTGCACCTGTCTCTCAATTTAGGCAGTGGATAAGTTTCTGAAAAAGGTTGAGAAATTTTAAATGACCAGGTAAAAGAGTATATTTTAGTGGTGCAGACTTCTTAAATCAGTCATACCATGTTGCATTAATTAGAATAATTTATTCATTTAACAGATACTTACTGAGTGTCAGCTCAAGGAGGAGTGAAACAGGAGGAAAGGCACAGGAGGGACATGTGAGGCCTGAGGAGGAAGTGTGCTTAGAGGCCAGCGCACCTGCAGTGAGGGTGGGGAAGGTAGTAGGAAATGACGTTGGACAGGAACCAGGTTCTTCCTGGGCCCCACCCTGGACCAATTTAAACCTAATTGATAGGGGTAGCACAGGTATATGTATAATTTAAAGCTTCCTAGAGGACTTAGATGCCCACTAGGAGATGAGAATCACTGATGTGGGACCTTGTTGGCTTTTACACTGAGTAAGGTGAAAGTCATCAGAGAGGCTTTTTTTTTTAAATTAATTAATTTATTAATTTATTTTTGGCTGTGTTGGGTCTTCATTTCTGTGCGTGGGCTTTCTCTAGCTGCGGCGGGCGGGGACCATTCTTCACCGCGGTGCGCGGGCCTCTCACTGTCGCAGCCTCTCTTGTTGCAGAGCACAGGCTCCAGACACGCAGGCTCAGTAGTTGTGGCTCACAGGCCTAGTTGCTCCGCGGCATGTGGGATCTTCCCAGACCAGGGCTCAAACCTGTATCCCCTGCATTGGCAAGCAGATTCTCAACCACTGCGCCCCCAGGGAAGCCCATCAGAGAGGCTTTTAAAAATAATTTTTTATTGTGGTAAAATACATATAATATAAAATTTACCATCTTAAGAATTTTTAAGTGTACCGTCTAGTGGAATTAAATACACTCATAATATTGTGCATCTATAACCACCATCCATCTCTGTAACCCTTTTTATACCATAAAACTGAAATTCAGCACCTATTAAACAATAACCCCTCATTCTCCTCCCCCCTCAAACCCCTGGAAACCACCATTGTACTTTCTGTTTCTATGAGTTTGACTAGTCTAAGTGTCTCATGTAAGTTGGAATCATACAGTACTTGTCTTTTTGTGACCGACATTTCATGTAGCATAATATCCTTAAGGTTGATCCATGTGGTAGCATGTGTCAGAATTTCCTTCCTCTTTAAGGCCAAATAATACTCCCTTGTATGTATATACCACATTTTACTTATTTATTCTTCTATCTATGGGCCCTTGAGTTGCTTCCACTACTGTGAATAATGCTGCTATGAATATGGGTGTACATGGGTGTATGGACTCTGTTTTCAGTTATTTTGGGCATATACCCAGAAGTAGAATTGCTGCAACATATGGAAATTCTATTTAAAAATTTTGAGGAATAGCCATGTTGTTTTCCATAGTGTGTGTACCAGTTACCTTCTCACCAACAGTGCAAAGGGCTCCAAGTTCTCCATATGCTTATCAACATTTGTTATTTTCTGTTTTTTATAGAAGCCACCCTAATGAATGTGAGGTGGTATCTCATTGTACTTTTGATTTGCATATTCCTAATTATTAGTGATGCTGAGAATCTATTCATACTCTTATTGGCCATTTGTATATCTTTTTTTCTCCAAAAAATATCTACCTATTCAAGTACTCTTCCCATTCTTGATTTTTTTTGTTGCTGTTGTTGAGTTTTGGGGTTTTCTATATATTCTGGATATTAGTCCCTTATCAGATATATGATTTGCAAGTATTTTCTCCCATTCTGTGGGTTGCCTTTTTACTCTGTTAATAGTGTCTTTTGATGCATAGTATTTTTTAATGTTCATGAAGTCCAGTTTGTCTACTTTTTCTTTTGTTGCCTGTGCTATTGGTGCCATATCCAGGAAATCATTGCCAAGTGCAATGTCATTAAATTTTGCTCTATGTTTTCTTCTAAGAGTTTTACAGGTTTCGACTTCCATTTAAATCTTTGATCAATTTTGAGTTAATTTTTGTATATGGTGTTAGATAACGATCCAGCTTCATTTTCCGGTATGAGGATATCCAGTTTTCCCAGCACCATTTGTTAAAAAGACTGTCCTTTCCCCATTGAATAGTCTTGGCAGCCTTATCAGAAATCATTTGACAATATATGCGAGGGTCTCTATTTTATTCAGTTGGTCTATACATCTGTCTTTATGCCAGTACCACATTGTTTTGATTACTGTAGCTTTGAAGTAAGCTTTGAAAAGAGGAAATGTGAGTCCTCCAGCTTTGTTTTTTCTCAAGATTGTTTTGTCTATTCAGGATCTCTTGAGATTCCATATGAGTATTAGGATGGGTTTTTCTATTTCTGCAAAAAAAAAAAAAAGTCATTGGGATTTTGATAGGGATTGCATTGAATCTATAGATGACTTTGGGTAGTATTGATATCTTAACAATATTAAGTCTTTCAATCCATAAACGTGGAATCTGTTTCCAGTTATTTATGTCTTCTTTAATTTCTTTCAGCAATGTCTTGTAGTTTCCATTACACGAGTCTTTCACCTCCTTGGTTAAGTTAATTCCTAAGTATTTTACTCATTTTGATGCTATTGTAAATGGAATTATTTTTTAAATTTCCTTTTCAAATTGTTCATTCTTAGTATAAGGAGATGCAACTAATTTTTGTGTGTTGACTTTGTATCCTGCTACTTTGCTGAATTGATTTAATAGTTCTAACAGATTTTTGTGGAATCTTTAGGGTTTTCTCCATATAAGATCATATCGTCTATGAACAGAGATATTTTTTCTTCTTCCTTTCCAATTTGGATGCCATTTATTTCTCTTTATTGTCTAATTTCTCTGGTTAGAAGTTGTAGTACTATGTTAAATAGAATGACAAAAGCAGATACCCTTGCTTTGTTCCTTATCTTGGAGGAAAGGATTTCAGTTTTTCAACATTGCATATGTTGTTTGTTGTTGCTGTTTTTAACATATATAGCTTTCATTATGTTGAGGTAGTTTCCTTCTATTCCTAGTTTGTTGAGTGCTTTTATTATGAAAGTATGTTGAATTTTGTCAAATGCCTTTTGTGTATCAATTGAGATAATCATGTGTTTGAGCCCTTTCTTTCTGCTAATATTACGTATTACATTGATTGAGTTTTGTATGTTGAACCATCCTTGCATTTCAGGAATATATCCCACTTGACCATGGTGTATAATCCTTTTAATTTGCTTATGAATTCAGTTCGCTAGTATTTTGTTGAGGATTTTTGCATCCATGTTCATTAGGGATGTTAGTCTATAGTTTTCTTGTAGTATTCTTTGTCTGGCTTTGGTATAGGATAATGCTGGCTGCATGGATGAGTTTGGAAGTGTATTCTCCTTTTCAATTTTTTGGAAAAAAATTTTTTTGAGAGATATAGGTATTATTTCTTCCTTAAATGTTTGGTAGAATTCACTAGTGAAGCCATCAGGTCCTGGCCTTTTATTTGTAGAAAGATTTTTGATGACTGATTCAATCTCCTTACTTGTTATAGATCTATTCAGATTTTCTGTTTCTTTGTGGTTTAGTCTTGGTTGGTTTTGTGTTTCTAGGAATTTGTCCATTTCATCTAGGTTATCCAATTTGTTCTTCATAGTACTCGCTTTTACTCTTTTTATTTTTGTAGAATCAGTAGCAATGTCCTCACTTTCATTTCTGATTTTTAGTCTTCTCTGTTGTTTTCTTAGTCCATCTAGCTAAAGGTTTTATCAATTTTTTGTTGATATTTTCAGAGAACCAACTTTTAGATTCATTGATTTTCTCTATTGTTTTTCTATTCTCTGCTTCTTTAATCTATGCTCTAATTTTTATCATTTCCTTTCTTCTGCTAGCTTTGGGTTTAGTTTGTTCTTCTTATTCTGGTTCCTTAAGTTATAAAGTTATGTTGTTGATTTGAGACCTTTCTTGTTTTTAATGTAAGTTTTTAAAATAAAGCTTACAATTTCCCCCTTAACACTGCTTTTGCTGTGCCCCATAAGTTTTGGTATGTTTTTCTTTCATTTGCCTGTAAGTGTTTGCTGATTGCCTCATAATTTCCTCTTTGATTCATTGGTATTTTAAAATGCATTTTTAATTTCCACAAATTTGTGATCTTTCCAGTTTTACTCTTGTTGTTTATTTCAAGCTTCATCCCATTGTGGTCGAAGAAGATACTTTGTAAAATATCTGTCTTTTTAAATCTGTTGAGAATTAATGTGTGGCCTAGCCTATGGATTATCCTGGAAAATGTCCCATGTGCACTTGGGAAGAATGGGTATGCTGTTGTTGGGTAGAGTGTTCTGTACACGTCCGTTAGATCTAGTTGGTTTATTGTGTTAAGTCCTCTTTTTCCCTTAACTATCTTCTGTCTGGTTTTTCTCTCCATTATTGAGAGTAGGGTATTGAAGTCTCCAACTATTATTGTAGTGATATTTCTCCCTTTGATTCTTTCAGTTTTTACCTCATATATTTTGCTAATCTGTTATTAGGTGAAAAAATGTTTATAATTGTTATATCTTGCTGTATTGAAACTTTTATTAATATAAAATGTCCTTTTTTGTCTCTTGAAAACTTTTTTGGTTAAGGTCTATTTTGTCTGACATTAGTATAGCCACTTCTGCTGTCTTTTGGTTACTATTTGCATGGAATATCTTTTTCTATCCTCTCACTTTCAATCTAGTTTAATCTATTTTTGTCTTTGGATTTAAGGTGAGTCTCCTATAGACAAACTATAGTTGGGTCATACGTTTTTATCCATTCTGCCAATCTCTATTTTCTGACTGGAGATTTTAATCTATTTCCAAGTAAGGTAATTACTGACGAGAGCCTTACTTCTGTCATTTTGCTGCTTGCCTTCTAGCTTTTTGTTCCTCATTTTCTGCATTACTGTCTTCTTTTCTGTTTAGCTGATTTTTTTTTATAGTGAAACATTTAAATTCCTTTCTTATTTCCTTTTGTGTATAGTCATAGCTGTCTTCTGTTGAGTTTGGGTATTACATTTAATATCCTAAAGTTATAACACTCCAATTTAAATGTATACCAGCTTAACTTCAATCATAGTTCTTTTTTTTTTTTACATCTTTATTGGAGTATAATTGCTTTACAATGCTGTGTCAGTTTCTGCTTTATAACAAAGTGAATCATTTATACATATACTTTTGTTCCCATATTTCTTCCCTCTTGCATCTCCCTCCCTCCCACCCTCCCTATCCCACCCCTCCAGGCGGTCACAAAGCACCGAGTTGATCTCCCTGTGCTATGTGGCTGCTTCCCACTAGCTATCTATTTTACGTTTGGTAGTGTATATATGTCCATGCCACTCTCTCACTTTGTCACAGCTTACCCTTCCCCCTCCCCATATCCTCAAGTCCATTCTCTAGTAGGTCTGTGTCTTTATTCCTGTCTTACCCCTAGGTTCTTCATGACACTTTTTTTTTCTTAGATTACACATATATGTGTTAGCATACGGTATTTGTCTTTCTCTTTCTGACTTACTTCACTCTGTATGACAGACTCTAGGTCCATCCACCTCACTACAAATAACTCAATTTCGTTTCTTTTTATGGCTGAGTAATATTCCATTGTATATATGTGCCACATCTTCTTTATCCATTCATCCGATGATGGACACTTAGGTTGTTTCCATCTCTGGGCTATTGTAAATAGAGCTGCAATGAACATTTTGGTACATGACTCTTCTTGAATTATGGTTTTCTCAGGGTATATGCCCAGTAGTGGGATTGCTGGGTCATATGGTAGTTCTATTTGTAGTTTTTTAAGGAACCTCCATACTGTTCTCCGTAGTGGCTGTACCAATTCACATTCCCACCAGCAGTGCAAGAGTGTTCCCTTTTCTCCACACCCTCTCCAGCATTTATTGTTTCTAGATTTTTTGATGGTGGCCATTCTGACTGGTGTGAGATGGTATCTCATTGTAGTTTTGATTTGCATTTCTCTAATGATTAATGGTGTTGAGCATACTTTCATGTGTTTGTTGGCACTCCGTATATCTTCTTTGGAGAAATGTCTGTTTAGGTCTTCTGCCCATTTTTGGATTGGGTTGTTTGTTTTTTTGTTATTGAGCTGCATGAGCTGCTTGTAAATTTTGGAGATTAATCCTTTGTCAGTTGCTTCATTTGCAAATATTTTCTCCCATTCTGAGGGTTGTCTTTTCATCTTTTTTATGGTTTCCTTTGCTGTGCAAAAGCTTTGAAGTTTCATTAGGTCCCATTTGTTTATTTTTGTTTTTATTTCCATTTCTCTAGGAGGTGGGTCAAAAAGGCTCTTGCTGTGATTTATGTCATAGAGTGTTCTGCCTATGTTTTCCTCTAAGAGTTTGATAGTTTCTGGCCTTACATTTAGGTCTTTAATCCATTTTGAGCTTATTTTTATGTATGGTGTTAGGGAGTGTTCTAATCTCATGCTTTTACATGTACCTGTCCAGATTTCCCAGCACCACTTATTGAAGAGGCTGTCCTTTCTCCACTGTACATTCCTGCCTCCTTTATCAAAGATAAGGTGACCATATGTGCGTGGGTTTATCTCTGGGCTTTCTATCCTGTTCCATTGATCTAATAATAGTTTTTAACACAGTAATCATTTAATAATTTTTAACATACAAAACTCCTACTCCTTTAGAACTCTATCCTCACTCCTTTCAGTTGTTGATGTCACAAAATTATATCTTTATACACGTGTGCCCCAAAATATAATTTAAGAATTCTTTTAAATGTATTGGTGTCTAAAATTTTGTAGAGAACGAAGTGTGAGGTTACAAACCAAGGGTGTAATAATATTAGCTTTTAGACTAATCATTTTTTTAAATATCCTAGTCTCTTAAATCATGTAGAAAACATAAAATGGACTTATGCACCATTGTTACAATAATACCAGCTTTTATAATTACCCATGTGTTTACAATTATTTACATTATTGAGAGACATTTCTTCATACAGTTTCTAGCCTTTCTAGTGTCCTTTCATTTTACCCTGCGGGACTCCCTTGAGCATTTCCTTCAGGGCAGGTGTAGTGGTAATGAACTTTCTCAGCTTTCGTTTATTTGGGAATGTGTTAATTCCTCTGCTCTTGGAGGGCAGTTTTGTTGGATGTAACATTCTTGGTTGAGAGCTTTTTTTCTTTGAGCACTTTTAATATATCAGCCTACTGCCTACTGGCCTCCAAAGTTTCTGATGAGAAATCTACTGATTATCTTCTTGAGGATCACTTGTATGTGATGAGTTGCTTCTTTCTTGCTGCCTTCAAGAGTCTCTCCATTTGATTATAGTGTGTCTCGGTGTGGATTTCTTCAAGTTCATCTTCCTTGGAGTTCATTAAGTTTCTTTAGTGTTTATATTCATGTCTTTTGTTAAATTTGGGAAGATTGTAGCCATTGTTTTTTCAAATATTCTCTCTGTCCTTTACCTTCTCTCCTCTTCTTCTGGGACTCCCACAATGCATGTTTTGGTCCACATGATAGTATTCCCTAGGTTCCTTAGGCTCTGTTCACTGTTTTTCACTCCTTTTTCTTTCTGCTCCTCAGACTCAACAATTTCCTTGCCCTATCTTCAACTTCACCAATTTTTTCTTCTGCCTGATTAAATCTGCCTTTGAATCCTTCTAATGAAATTTTTATTTCACTTATTGTACTTTTCAGCTCCAGTTTTCTTTTTGGTTTCTTTTTAGGTTTTCTACCTCTTTGTTGATCTTCCATTTTGTTCACACATCATTTTCTTGACTTTCTCCACGTCTCCCTTTCATCCTTTGAATATCTTTAAGATGATTGATTTAAAGTCTTTGTCTAGTACACCTGCCATCAGTTTCAAGGACAGTTTCTGTTGACTTATTTTTTTTCCTTGAATGGATCATACTTTATTTTTTGTATGCCTTTTGAGTTTTTGTTGAAAACTAGGCATTTGAATCTGATTACATGGGAACTCTGGAAATCATATTGTCTCCTGCCCCCAGGGTTTGCTAGTTCTGTTATGGTTTCTGGGTTTTGTTTTGTTTTGTTTCTCAATTGTTGTAGTCTGTCTCTATGCCAAGGATCATCGTGGTATAAACTTAAGATCATCTCAGGTCTTTTCTGAGCCTATGCCTTTCCCTGGACACGTGCATTTACTTTCTAATTTTCCCCATATATGCAATTGTTTTTGAACATCCTAGCCTTAATGTCTGGCTCCCAAAAGGGGGAAAAAGAGAAAAATGAGGAGGTGGGGAAGGGTTCCAGTTCTTTAAAACCCCTGTAAGTTACTTTAGCCATAAGGGAAGAGGCTTGCAACGATGCAGGGAGGTGCAACAACAATGGTTGCTCTCCTCTTTGTCTGCATCTCTGTGATCAGAAGCAGCAATCAGCTATCAAAGCACAGATCCCTAACATTTGGTGGACAGGGTAGTTTTTGCCTGCCCTGGCTCCTACAAGCAGTGTGCAGGCTGCTCCAGGAACACATGCACAGCTGCCTGCCATGCAGCTGGGGGTAGAGGATAAGTAGCTGTTACTGTAGTCTGAGCTGAAACTGACCAAAATTAATTACAATTTACTGTTCAAACCTTTCCCTGGAAGTTGCAAGCCAGACTCCAGAGTTCCAAAATAGTTACATCAGACAGATTCTGCCAGTGCATCTGTTGTCTAGATGGGGAGACAGATTTTTGGTGCTTCCTGCTCTGCTCTCATCCCCAAATCCTCTCCCATTGGTGAGTTTTTAAACAGACCTCCTCTATGTCTATGAATCACTCTGGATGCTGCATTAAGAACTGACCACAGGGAGGCAAGGGTGGGTAAAGGGGGACCTGATAGGAGACCACTCCAATAATCCAGGTGAGATATAATCATACTTGACCACCATAGGGTTCTTGTGTTGATAAATATTTGAATCTGGATCTATTTTGAAGGTAGAGCCTCCAAGATATGCTGCTGAATGAGAGGCAAATACAAATTTATGGAAAAGAAAGTGAATATAAGAAATGCCTATTTTTAGGCTTCCCTGGTGGCGCAGTGGTTGGGAGTCCGCCTGCCGATGCAGGGGACACGGGTTCGTGCCCCGGTCCGGGAAGATCCCACATGCCGCGGAGCGGCTGGGCCCGTGAGCCATGGCCGCTGAGCCTGCGCGTCCGGAGCCTGTGCTCCGCAACGGGAGAGGCCACAACAGTGAGAGGCCCGCGTATCACAAAAACAAAAAACAAAAAAAGAAATGCCTATTTTTGAAATGAACAAAAATAGTCATGGAATTGTCCCAGGAAGCCACAAGGAACATTAGTTTTGACCGTTTGCTCTGACATTCCCGATCTTCTTCATTAAAATTCTTACCACCATTTTTGGTCATGGGCACTGGTTTTGCAGACCCAGCCCTTTCTCTCCCCTGAACTGCATTGGCATGACCTGGTCTTACCATGTATTCTCATGGATGAAGCCTGTGACTACCCTTTTCAAAGGGCCTGAAAACATCCATTTTGGCTCCAAAGATGAAAGCTGTTTTCTGCTTCTCAGCTGAGGGCCTCCCAGAGATGATAGCCGATATTTTTGCAGTAGTAGCTTTATTTGGAAACACACAAAACCACCTGGAAAAATAGTATAGCCTATTGGTAGCTCTCCTGAACTACTTTGCTAGCATCAGAACCTCTAAAATTTTAGCAAGTATTTTAAATTGTGTAACTCTGAAATTAGTATGTCTTTCCAACAAGGAGTTGGCCTGCACTCTTGAAGACTGTAATATGTGACAGTAAAACACATCACTCATCTGCTTTTTCAGTCTCTGGTACTCTCTACCAGGGGTCAGTTTATCCTTGAGAACCAGAAAATATCTTTGAGATCCTTCGAATCAATGAGGAGCACTGGAGAGAAGGGAGAAATCCCTCACATGTGACAGACATTTTAGGGGATGTAGTTATAATTATTCTTGTCTTCAGACTCCCAAAAGTACAGTTCAGTCAACATCGTGAATCACGGAATTCTCTCACTGGTAAGCCCCCTTTCAAGGGTGTTAAATGTCTTGCTTGGCACTTTGTTTTATTTAGCTAACTTTTCAGCCTATTTTAACACGTGGAACCTCCTGAAACATGAGCCAGAGAGCGTACGAATCTAGCTCCATTTCGTTCTGGTCTGTCACTTTGGTGTTAGCATTTTCCTCACTCTTGTTTCCAGTTTGAGTTATGAAACCATTTCAGTTCAGTTTTAATAACCTCCCTGGCATGGCAAGCTCTACAAGAGCTGCCAAACTTAATACGTTGACTCCTTGTGAAGAGGGCAGCAGCTCTGGCCAGTGGAGGACGGGAGGTGGATTTTCTATAAACGCATCCGTTTTCCATTACAGCCCTTTCTGATTTGGTAGCAGACTGCCAGGTGCAGCTGGTTTCCTCTTCTATACACAGTCATTTTTGACTTTGGTTTCTGAATTTCCTTGCCTCCTGACTCACCCATGATCCTCTGACTAAATAAACTACCTCGTGATCAATCTTCCTGCCCGCAGAGTAGGTCCCAGAGCTCAGCAGCCATGAGAGAGCTAGCTTCACCCTGCACGACAAACCTCTGATCAGTGACTTCCATGTGTGTTTATGGAGGCTTCCACGACCACCATAGGGAAACAGCTGCTCTGGTGCAGAGAGAGCGCCGTCTTTGTGGAGTGAAAGCAGGATTCGATTCTGTAGATGGATTTCCACATGAGCTGCAGGCATACCACCGAAGGTGTCAAAACTCTCTGAAGCTGCACTCGTGAGAACTTTCCCCCCAGCCACTCCTCTGCAACAAAACAAAGGTCAGGCTAGGAGTCTGGGTCCCTAGTCTTCAGTCTCATCCTTTCCTAGATTCTGTGCTTGTTTAAGATGAAGACACACTCATCTCATTGGATAAAGGACATGAAAATATTCATTTCTTACAAAATGTGCAATAAACTGTAGATTTCACGAGCAGGTTTATAATATAGAGATGCCCTGCTTTAAGCCAATGAAATGCATGAAATTCCAAATTTATAAGCAAATAGAAAGGTGAAGGCAGTATAGAATTACTTACTTTACAAGAAGCGTGGCGATAAGAAACTTTAAGTAGCTATTCTTTATACGGGCAATAATATACCATCATTTCTTTATTCAGATAAGGTGAGCTACTCCTATAACAAGAGTATTTAGTAGAAAAAATAGGTCAGGGACAGATTAAAAAGGCTGCCCAAAACTGGTGTGTAAATTCCCATTTGGGAATGTGGCCACCTATAATTTCCTTTAGAACCTCAGCTTAATCTTATTACACTTCCACTAATATTCTCTCAGGGAATTAAGTGTTGGGGGTTGAGGGGTAAGGTGTCCTTGGGTTTTAGCTGCTTCTTACCACACGTGTTTGTGGCCTCCGAAAGCAGAGGCCTCAGAGCAGAAACCTCAGAGATGCAAAGTCACTGTGTGGAAAGAGCGCAGACATCTGGGCGTCTTATCACCTGGGAGTTCTCAATCTTTTCTTCTGCTACCGCCTGTGATGGGTGATGATTTATTTCCATGGGCACAGACTGCAGGCTGCTGCATCAATAAAATAGACCAGGAGTGAAGTGCCGCTCGGCAGGTGCTGGCTGAAACCCCACCACTTTCTCCCCTGCTCAGGAAAGCGTCTTAGAGCGCCAGTGAACAACAGAAGCAGCATTGGAGGGGCAACTTGGGATGTACTCTTACTGCTTTTACGTTTATCATCTAAAAACTTTGGTATCTTCTAACTCTTTTTAGTAACAGTTTGCTTGTTATAAACATCCCCCCTGAGATTTGCCGGTGCAGTCTGCCATTATAAGGCTACGGACTGGAGGCCTGGAAGGGATTTGTCCTCTGAGCATCCAGGTCCAAGAAGTCAGGAACAGCCTCCCCTTTGGACAGCTCCAGGTCCTGGCAGACCTGCTTAAGGGATGGAGCTACAGAGAGGAAGACAGAGGGGAAAACTCCTGCAGGACTTGGAAAAACCCCTCTTATGCTTTTGAGTCAGATCCTCCCATGCAGGTAGATGCTCATCATTCTGATCCAGCCAGTTGTTTTTGTTTTGTTTGTTTTTTTTCCTTTTTCTGTTGCCAGTGGTCTTCAAAGGCACAGCCCTTTTCTGAAACATCACAGGACCTTCTAATTAGCAGTCTCTGGCTGTGTAGAGCTGCAGCTTGTTTTATGTGTCCCAGAATAACTAGGCTTTTGCAAGTTTTTAAAACCCAAAGTTTGATTCAAAGATATATCCTTAATTTATTGGTCCCGAGTTAAATGAGCACAAATTCTTTTGTAATATTGAAAATTATTTTTAAATTTAATAAAAATGTTCATGGAACTATTTTTTTTCCTTACTGGAAAAATAAGATATTATAGCAACAAAAAATGATCTTTAAAAAAATGAAAAATCTCTTCTTATTAAAACTTTTCTTCTCTCTCCTCCCCTGACCACTGGAGGACTTAATAGAATTCAGGTTCCTTGAATGGGAACTATTCTGGAGCCTGGTGTGGGGCTTGCCACTTTGATTCATCAAGGTTATATGTTAATTAGAACAAATGGAAAAGGAGAAATTACCTCCTTATCCAAGGAGTGTCCTCAAGAAAGAAGAGTCAATGGGGACAACAGGGGCTTCTAAATTTGGCTTTGCAGAGTCTCTTGTAGGCATGGGTGAAAAGTGGGGAGGGAGAAGGGAGCAGATATGGATTGAATGTTTGTGTTCCCCCCAATTTATGTGTTGAAGCTCTAACCCCCAGCGTGATGACACTTGGAGGTGGGGCCTTTGGGAGGTAATTAGGGTAAGATGAGGTCATGAGGGTGGAGCCCCCATGATGGGACTAGTGTCCTTAAAAGAAGAGGAAGAAACCAGAGTCCTCTCTTTCTCTCCACCAGATACAGCAAGAAGAAAGTATTTGCAAACCAGAAAAAGGGCTCTCACCAGACACCTTGATCTTGGACTTCCTAGCCTCCAGAACTGTAAGAAATAAATGTTTATTGTTTAAACCGTGTGGTAATTTGTTACAGTAGCCTGAGGTGACTAAGACAGGAGGAGAAAAGGTTGAGGGGAGCAAATTCAGGTTTTTTCTTCCAACTAGAGAAACTCCACTTTCAGAAAAAGAGGAATTATCTTTTTTTATTCAAAGTGCTGTGTGTGTATGTGTATAGACATTCTCCAGGCTTATTATTTGATACCAATGCTTTATTGTCATTTAATGCCAAGTGCAATTTAAAACTTGGGGGCGAGAAATGATTATACTCTAAGAAATTGCCCAAATTTCCTGTCTCCTAAGATTACTAACTTACAGAGGAGGGAACAGAGAAAAAAATTGGATTAAAAAAAGTTACAAGTAATGAAAAAAGACAATTCTATCTTTTTTTTTTGGTATGGGCAACTGCACTTGATATTGTGAAATCAAATGATATTATACCTCCAGGAACTCTTCCAGAAAGAGCTACTCAGTAAGGGGAGATTCATCATTAGTGCATTCAGAAATTATAGCTCTGGTATGTTTGCAAAGGATCATACATAGTCTTGAAACCTCAAGAACAGCAAAGTCAATGAGTGTCTTTAGAAGTGTGTATTCCTCTCCTGTCAAAGAATCTCTCTGCATGAGTGGCAATTGTGTGCTCGATTTGAGTAACTGTTTCTTCTAAACAAAATTCAAGCTAACAGACCCATAGATCTTAACAGTACAGACCATCCTGTAACAGAATGGAAAGAGATGTTTTTGAAAGCTTGATTGTTAGTGATGCCCATTAGTGTCTTTCAAGTAGGTAAATAGTATAGCATGTAACCATAAATATAGATTACAATGGCATGCAGTATTATCATAAAAGAGGGAATTAGACCAGGGAACCTCTTCTCTATGCTAGAAACTGTTCCTCAAAATGCATGTAGTCTACTAACCGAGGAGATCTGGCTTTTATAATAAAAAAAAAGGTACCTAATAACACAAAATCTGTGCCCAGTAGCCTATTGTTACTGGTCATTATGAGAGACATCAGCAGTGAGACTCAGAGATGGGATGGTGGTAGGAACATGGGCTTTGGAACTTGATTCACCCAGATCCAAATCCCAACTCTCAGCAGAGTTATCTGAGAAAGTTATGAAACTGCTCTGAGTCTTGTTTTCCTCCTTTGTAAAATGAGAACAAAATGACACATCTCACAAGGTCAAGTGAGATATGAAAATCATCTAGGAAAAAACGCCTTGCCCTCAGTAGCCACTCATATATATTGGGTTTCTTCTTTTCTTACAGTCTGAGAAAGGGTGTATTATCTTATCGGGGGACAGGAATCTTAGTGATTCAGCTAGGCTTCCCTTTTGATATTTTTCTGCATGATCCAGAATGCAAGGCCAGTACCTGGAGAAATGCATGGACATGTCCGGGTAGAATATTAATGATAGGAGCTGCGTGGAAGTTGTTCCATTCACTAGCATCAATGTGAGCTTACCATCTTCAGGTTCTGCTGAAGTGCATGTGGTGCCTGAGTGTTTACCTGCCTGGTAATGGCTCTGCCTATCAGCAGTGATGAAACCTTTAATGAAGAAGTTTTCAGAAGTCCTTTGAATTCCATTTCTTGGAGATGAAGTAGGGAAAAATCAGTTTTCTTGGAAATTATTGCAATCTGGCAAGAACTTTGAAAATTGTTGGAGACACTGAAATTGGCTTGGAATTATCAAGCAGTTCTACTCTGTTTTAAATATTAGGCTTCCTGATGAGATTTCATTGAAGAAAGATTTCTGTGGCTCCAAAGAATTTGTAAACCATTGGCCTAGTGCAAGAGAGCCATAGTCTGAGAATGAAGAACCCCGTACTAAACTGAGTTCTGTCACTCATTTGCTGTGGGACACTCTACTTTTGTGTGTCACTTTCTTCAGAGTTAGAACAGGGGAAAGATCATATATTGGGGGTATGACAGTAGACTTTTGTTTTTAAGCCTAAAGCAGTATCTACATCACAGAGATCATCTGAAAACCCCAAGTTCACTTTTTCCTCAACAGAAGGTTTGCTGTTGTTTAAATTATCTCAATATCATAATTGCCTTGATGGCCCATCTCAAAACGCAGCTGAAATTAATTAGTTCATTGTAGAAAAACAGAACATCTTTTTGCTTTCTTATGTTTTTTAACATTAGGCAATAAGAAGTTTCCTAGTTCTTTCAGTTAAAGAAAGGACAATTATTTTTATATAAATTTGTTTTCCCGCCCATTCCAAAACAATATTTTCATGGAGCAAACCCCAGGAATAAGTAGAAAAAAACTTCCCGAGTTCCAACTAATCAGTGTTTCCTGTGAGTTCATCAATCCAATTCAACTGAGGGTGAAAACCACCTTTGTTCAATTAGAGTATGTGGAACGCTATGTCCTTCACACCTGCTTTTCTAGTATACACAATGTGCAAACATTAGGCCAGACAGGCACTGCAAATTTACACTGTGAAAACATGTATCTAAAGATTCTCACAACAAGAACTATTTTCCAGAGCAATGCTTTATAATTAATGAGAATGCTTGTGAGCGTTCGTAAGAACATTGTGCAATAAACATAAATATTTGATTACTTAATAAATGTAAATGTGATATGAAGTATAACAAACACTGATTTAAAAGCTGACATTAATTGCCAATAGAAACTTAATCATAAGCTATTAATTTACCATAACATCTGGGAGTCTTGATTAAAATTCCAATAAGGCAAAGAATTGTAACCTATTACACTCAATTTAGAAAAAGCAAATAATGACCATTTCAATTGTAAGCTTTTGTCTTACTCACCATGCACAGCCCTTACCAAATGTAATCCTACCATGAGATAACTTTCCTATTTTTTGAAAAATGGCAGATAGAACACAGTGTACAGCAGGTTTCTATAGAAGCAAGATTTGGAGCTGAAGGAGTATGGAAGCTTCATAAAGATTTGCATCATTCATATTTTTATTGAAATGAGGATTTGGTTCAGGAAGAAATGGTAACAAATTGGGCTGAAGAATCCAGTCATGGGGAGCTCTAAAATGGATTCCAGTCTTTATTGGGAGGAGGAGAAAAGGAGGCAAGAAAATCACTTTCCTCACTCTTTACCCCTAGGCTACCAGCTGCAGCCCATGAAAAAGATCTCAGCCTCTACCCTTGCCATTGGAGACCTCCTTAACACTTGCCATTACAGGAGTCACTAATCTGATTGATCAGAATTTGAAAGTGATCAGACCACATTTGCAGAGGGCATGGTCTGCAAAGGGGCCACCCTCCTGCTGTTCTACCTGTGCCTAGGTGGGCCATTAGCCTCCAAGTCTGCCCCATAGGCACAGGCATGTTTCCTCTCTCCCTCTCTCTGTAGGACACCTCACCGTACAGAATCCAAGATTTAGATTCAAGGTGGAAAGCCTCACTCTCATTTGCTTTGGTTCTAAGTCCCATTTTCCTATCCAGTTTACCTGAAGTCTGGCCTTTTTTAGTTTTCAGCCACTTACCCAGATTAATAAGTTGATATTTCATGTTCCATTTCTCTAGTTATCACTATTTGTTCTGTCAAACATGAGTGGGAAAGAGAGGCAAGTAATCATCAGGGAGTATTTTGGGGTGAGAAGGGGCATAGGGTACTTAAAAGGAGTCTTCTTCAGTTCTCAGAGCAAAGAAAACAAAGACAAAGCATGCCAAGGAGAGACATCCTGGAAGGATGTTTTCTCTTTCCATCCCATCTCTTCTGTAGTAGCCACCTGATGCTGCCTGTATGAAGACTTTCTGGAGGTGACAGCTGACAGAAGCAGAGCTGCATCTAGTGCATGAACCATTACATGCTCAGAGACAAAAACAAGTGACCAGGGAATGAATAACTCGGAAAGATAAACTGAATGCAATGTTTTGTTTTTCAAAATAACATTTTGTTTCCTGATTTGCTGTGTATGTGGAAAATAGAAAAAAAGCATAAAAAGGAAAGCAAATATCATCTGCATCCTACTAACCAGGAATAGTGATTTTCTGTTTCCGAGTTCCCCAAGGCCACCTCTAAGCTGTTGGCTGCCCCGCCTGGTTCTGCTTAGACTCAGCTGCTGGTTAGAGTACAGGTGTTAAAGACCTCATTAGCACACTTTTGCTACTCACTTGGAGAACTAAATACTCTCAAGTGACTCTTAAGTTCTCCCAGCACAGTCCATTTCTGCAGCTGGCAAGTCCAGAGTTTTAGAAGTTTGTATGTCTCTGCGGCCTTCTCTTGAGCCATTCTGATTTGTCTTTCAAAAAGGACACATATGTAACTGCACTGTGTTAGGCCCAGCTGTTCCTGATTTCCCTGCTCCAGCTTCCTTCCGCACACGTATTACTGGTTTCATTTTATTTGTGGGGCAGGGAGATACTATCATTTTTATTTCTTTCCCACCACTGAACAGAGAAACAAAACAAGAAGCAATGGTTTCAAACCATTTCTTTCTTCACAGCTCCAATCTAAACTGTCCAAGGAAATTAAGTCCCCATGTGCTGGGGAGTTGTATTTCTGGCTGAAATGCAAGTAGGGGACAGGACCTTTCTAACTGTTGAATAGTAGGGCACAGAGAAGCCAGAATCCTAGACATGGTATTGGGTCCAACGTGCTCCAACATGCATGTGCCCATGGGTGTGGTGAACATGCTTTTTCCTTAAAAAGCAGGGCGAGGTCTGAAGAATACAGTTCAAGTAACAGAACAAAGTGATTTTTTTTTCCCCACAAATGTATTTTCTTCCAACATTTTAAGCAATAGATCACATTGTTATATTGTTCTTTCTAATCATTCCTCTTCTGTTTTCTTGTCAGCCTTCTCTTTCTTCTCCTAAGTATGGATGTCTCCAGGGTTCTATTCTTGATTCTTTGTCTTCCTCCTTTATAAACTTCCTCTCAGGGAACTGCTAGCTCACCTTGACTTCAGTTAGCACTGCTCTGCAAAGGACACCTAGACCCTCCCTGAACTTTCCTGAAAAACAGTGTAGCAAAGCTAAGAGTGTGCATTTTCAAGTCCCAGAGCTACACTATTGCTGTGTGCCTTTGAAAAAGTTTTTCAGTGTCTGGGCCTCCATTTCTCCATCCATACAGTGGTGAGCAAAGCATGAGACAGTACTTGAAGGCATTTAAGTATTAGTGAAGGTGTGTGGGTCGTAAATTATCTCAGGAGAGTTTGTGTGTTTGAAAATGTCTGTATTTCATTTTGATTAAAACCAACTTAGGGTCCCTTTATCTTTTGAAAAAGTCATGCATGCACGTGGAAATTTTCAAAATTACAACAGGGTATTCATACATGTAAGTCCCTCTTAACTTTTATCCCTCAGCCACCTTCCAGAAGAAACTACTTTTTCATGCCTCACCTTTTTCTAGCTGCTAAGAAAATTCTCTTGGAATATCTCTTGAAATATCTTGCTGGATATACAATAATTTATTATTCATTAGCCAATGTGTGGATTTCAGGTTAATTCCAATTTTATTATTAAAATCAGGGGTGGACAGGTTTGAATATAACTGAGGATAGATTCCTAGAACGGATATTGATGAGTGAAAGGATATATGCAAATTTTGTGATTAGGTTTTTTGAGCTATAATTTACACACAATAAAATTAACCCTTTTAAGCGTGTCGATCTGTAGGTTTTGACAGATGCATACAGTTGTACAACACCACCAAAATCAAGACAACAGAACACTTCTATCACCTCAGACGTTTCCCTTGTGCCTAGTGACTCCCTGGAGTCAGCAGATTGTGAAACTTTAAGGAATTTTCAAAGCCCGTTGTTAAAAACAGTCATTATTTAAAATTAAATTACATAAACTTATAATTCAATATAATTATATTTTTAAAAAGGTAATAAGTACTAAAAACTTGTTGCTTCCTCATTATTTTACACTGTACTATTATCTGTGGCTGTGTAGTTATTTATATCTATTTTATCTGTATGGTGGAAATACCATATAATAATGTGCTGCTTTGCATCTCTTCCCAACTCTACGTTCAGTGTCATCACTTTGGGAGGTTAAAATTGGCCATGATGGGAATATTTACACTAGAGAAATTGGCAAATGCTACAAATCAGAGTTTTTATTTGGAGAGCTTGAACATTTACCAACATACTATGTTCACATCCCTTTATGCCACCCCCAGCCCCTGGCAGCAACTGATATATTTTCTGCTCTTATAGTATTGTCTGTTCCTGAATGAAAGAAATCATATAGAATGTAGTCTTTTGAGTTTAGCTTCTTTCATTTAACCTAATGAACTTGAGATTAATCTATGTTGTATGAGTAGTTGTTCCTTTCATTGCTAAGTAATATTCTATTGTATGAATGGATATACCACAGTTTGTTTACCATTCACCTGTTGATTGATATTTGAGCTTTTTGCGGTTTGGGGTGATTATGAATATAGCCATTATATATATTAACATATAGATTTTTAGTGAATGTTAGTTTTTGTTTGTCTTGGGTAAATACCTAGGAGTGAGGCTGTGGGTTCATATGAGAAGCATATGCTTTACTTTATAAGACGTTGTCAAACTGATTATCAAAGTGGTCATACCGTTTTGTATTCTGACAAGTAATGTATAAGAGTTCTAGTTACTCTTTATCCTTGCTAACTAACATTCATTTTGGTCAGTTTTTAAATTTTAGATATTCTAATAGGTTTGTAGTGGCATCTCATTGTCACAGGAGCATTGGTCTGGCATAACCTATTACAAGGTTCTTACAAGTAGAATCTTTTAATTTTTGAAGAATATTTTCACAAAATACATAATTTATAAATTGACTGTTATTTTCTTCAAGAACTTTGAAGATATTATTCCATTGGTTATTGGCTTTTAATCTTTACATTGTGAAAAGTTAACAATCAGTTTTATTATTTCTCCTTTGAAGGTAATATGTCATTTTTTTCTGTACCTGTTTAAGAGTTTGGTTTTTGTCTTTGGTTTTCAGAAGTTTTATTATTTTGTGCTTATATGTGATTTGTTTGTGTATTTATCCTGCTTGGGGTTAGTTGAACTTCTTGTACCAATGGCTTGGTGTCTTTCATCATTTAAAAAAAAATTTACAACCGTTATCTCTTCAAATATTACTTCTCCCAAGACATTTTCTTTTCTACTTCTGGGACTCAAGTTACCTGAATTTTAGACTTGTTAACCTTGTATTAGGTTCTTTTATCTATTTTGTCTACTACTGTCTCTCTACACCTCCATCTAGATATTTTCTCCTATTTTTCACTAACTGTGTTTTAAGTCTTCTGTTAAGGCTATCCATTGATATCTTAATTGCAGTTACTGTTTTTTCCATTTAGTTCCATTTTCATATTTGTAATAATTTCTGTTCTTTCTGAAACTCTCCCACTTGTTATTTAATTCCTCAAAAATATTAACAATAGTTATTAAAAGTCTATGTCTATTCCAAACATGGACTTTATAATAACTATTTTGTGAGTCTGTTTATAGTGCCTGATTTTTTTTTCTTGGTTTTCAGTCGAGATTTGCATTTTTTGTATGCCTTGTTACTTTTGATTGAGTGTTGGACATTGTGTATGGGGCATGGTAGACATACTTTAAGTTTCTGGCTTATATTATAATGTTATTTTGACCAGAGAGAATTTACTTTTGTTTCTAAAAGACAACTAGACTAGGATAAGATCACCATAATCCAATTAGGGAATGAGATGATCAAATCTAGGCTCCAATTCTTATGAAGTCTGATTTATTTCCAGGCCATACTTATTCCTACTGTGTAAATTTTGAGGGTCCCAAATGAAGTCCGAGGGTATATACCAGGTCCAATCCACCTTGGTGGGCTTTGAACTCCAATTTTCACCAACCCCAATCCCCACTCCTGTGAAACTACTGGAAACTCCCCAACTTTTCAATCTCTCAGGCACTGATTTTGAAATAGGCTGTCAATCCTCTTGAGGGAAAAAGTTGCCCCAAATGTCAGATCACGACTCTTGGATTTCCTTCTCATCTGGATCTTGGCCCTCCAAATTCTTACTCTCTTGATAGTTTCAGATGCTCAAACACATTTTTAAAATATATTTTGTCCAGTTTTATATTATCTCAATAGGAGGGTGAGCCCTGAGCAGTCTAGATAGTTATTTTGGGATGCAGTACTCCATCAGTAGTTTTCAGAAACTTCCCAGGTGATTCTCTTTTTTTTTTTTTAAGTACTAAGGATCTTTATTCTCAGGCCTGATATTGAATCTGTGGCTGCAGATGATGTCACTATTTTGAGAATAAAAGGTCCCATTATCTTCATCCTTTGCAAGTCTTCAGCCACAAAGTTACACCTTATTCTCATAACAAGATAAGTGAATCAGGCTGGAAGGGGATTTAGGAGGTACACTGACGATAAAAGCAAAGGGGAACACACACTTTTACAGGCATATTGTCCCAGTTAACCTTGAAAGTTAAATTTCAGATTAATTTACAAAAGTAGTGACAGACCATGATTTCAGTGAAAATCAACGCAAGTTATACCTTAAAAAAAAAAAATCAGTTCAGAAATACTAAGTCAGGCAGGCATACAAAATTCAGAGTATTAAAAAATGCAAGGGCTGGTTGCCCAAACAGATATATCCCTCAGAAAAAGGGATTTGAAAATGCTGAGCAGAACCAAAGGAATTAGAAGCTGAATTAGCAGACAAATTCCCTCATTTTATAACTGTGGGCAGACATTAACTGGCGAAGTTTACTCAGCTAGATTAAGGGTGTACATAGATCTAATTCCTGGTGCTATTTGCAACTACACATATCTAAAATACAAGGAGATAAATATCTGGAACACATTAGGCCCACTGATTTAAACAAAACAGTTCAACAGTGGGGGTGAAGTTATTGTAGCACAGCAGCACATTATGCATATTTAAGAGATTAAATGGAAAGAAATAATCTCTTAAAGATTTTAATGCTCAGTTTTGATACACAATCAAGTTTCCATCCAATTTTCTGATGTATAGCGAACTGTACTAGCTTAAAAAAAAAGTGCTTCCTTCAGTTTTCTTCTACACTTTTTTTGGCCTTTCAAAACTGAGCACTGGGTCATTTTACTGTAAGTAATGTGATGTTATATATGTACCTTCTAATTGCACGTTTTAGGAATAAACAAAATCCATATTTCAGTAACTGAGAGTGTATTTATAAAATGAAAACCTCTCTATCAAAATACACTTTTCACTGGGAAAAATAAATAAAACGACAAATGGATCTACACAAAGTAAAAATTAACTTTGGTAGATTTCAGTGCAGGACAGTCCATAACAAGCGTATTTGACCTTACTCCCCCAGAGCTGATCATCTTCCAAGTTCAGATTTTAAAAATATTTTTTAATTGAGATTATTATGTTGACATTTGTTTCTCATTCCACATCATCTTCAGCCAAGCTCTGAGCACTTACATTTCTCTGACTAATTGTTGGGAGCTTAGTCAGAAGCATCTGGAACACTGGTGGTGGAAGAGTTTGCTGCAATACTTACAGTAACTGCTGTGGATGTCCACACACAGCAATTGCATTTGTCAGATGGTCCACACCCTTCTCATATTCACCTTGAGCTAGTAACTCTTCACCAAGCTGTATTTCTTCGAGGAAGAATTTCTGAACGCCTTCAGCATCTTTAAGGTCAGGTAATTTGGAAAGTCCAGCTCTCTCCTTGGCAAGCTTCTGTTTCTTTCCTCATTCTCGAACTCTGTTCTTGAAATTGGGGTCACTCCGTCTCTTGCGGTCGAAGTAAATGCAGTACCCGATGGAAACGGCGATGGCGCTGTTCTGGCCCACCATCTTCTCTCCAACGAGGAGTGGGGTCGGCGGCGGCGGGGCCGCGAAGAAGCTGTTGGCTCAGGACCCTTGCAGCAGACTCCACCGGTTAGTTCCGACGCCCGCTTCCCTGGTGATTCTAACGGGCAGCTGCAGTAACAAACCACAGACATAGAGCATAAAAGGCATGTAAGATTCTTCATGAATTGATTCCTTCAAATCTATGCAACCTAATGTTTTACCACAGTCTTTTCTCTATCCACTGACTCCCAAGCCCATCTGCTTTCCAGCCTGATGGAACTACTTACCATTTCTGATGTGCCAGACCACAGTGCTCTCTCTTATCTTCAAACTTTTGCATTTATCACTCTTCTTTGCCTGGCCCACTCCTTTATTCATCCTTTATATCTCGTTTTAAGTGTTGCCTCTTCAGATACTACACTTAACTGTTATGTGTCTTTTGCATCAGTTTGTAAGGCTTTCTAGGATCTGTTTGCTGCTTTAAAAGTAGGACTAGGTCTTCTGAGCTATTCTGTCAGTCTGAAGTTCCACTTCTTTCCCTTCAATATACCTACCATTTCTTCCTCTTCTGTCCTGCCACCACCTTATACCCAATCATTAAGGCTGTGAGGTCCTTGAAGGAAGTAACTGACACGGATGCTTAAATAATTGTTATTGAGTTGAATTAAATGAAACATTTTTCAAAAGTAAAACTTCACGAAAACAAGACTGCTTCAGAAATCTGAAGTCTGTATTTAATCAGTTTTTGTTAAATTCAGTCCATATATACCTGAATAGTAGAGTGAAAATAATATCTGCTCACTGTAAATGAAAATAATGCTCAATTCTTACTCTGTTGAGTAATTATTTACTCTGTGATGACTTTCCTGGAGATACCATGTATTGACTAACTTAGTGCTTGATGTGTACCAGGCATTATATTGATACTATCTTTTCCCATGTGTCTTACCATTTAATCCTCACAATAATTCTATGTAGTAGATGCTGTTGTCATTAAGGCTAAGAGGTGCTAGGTCTCCTTACCAAGATTATATATCTGGTGAGTGGCTGACTCAGGACACAAACAAGGTATATCTGACCCTTAAACTCATACTTGTATAACATTATACTAAACACTAGTAGAAAAAGCATGGCTTT
This sequence comes from Grampus griseus, assembly GCF_964374135.1. Lineage (NCBI taxonomy): Eukaryota > Metazoa > Chordata > Mammalia > Artiodactyla > Delphinidae > Grampus > Grampus griseus. The sequence continues at coordinate 63,200,143 of NC_139012.1, forward strand.
ACACCTGTGCTCAGACCTTATTTCCATCAATGGTGTATCATAGTACAAACTAAACTTTCAGATCCTCCGTTTCCTCATCTATAATAACTGAATTCAATACTTCCCTGAAAAGTTCTGAGGAAATGGTCTGGCATGATGTCAGGTGTGTTATAGGTGCTTGATAAATATGATTACACACACACGCACACTTTGTCCACATCTTTATTTCTTTTATTGCTGACTTCTTCACACCATCTGTTATTAGACTATAACTACTTTAGTTATTTATGCATTCTTTTTCTATACTCTAGGCGGTGCTAGCATGGTTTTAACTAACTTCATATGAATTAATTACTTACCAGTAGTGACATATTTATTATCAATTGCACAATTGCTTTATGGAGTTCTAGTAAAACATTACTTCAAGTGTAAAATATGTCTAGTTAAGAACAAATTACCCATGCTAATAAACAAATTTGACACAAGCCATTATTTGCTGAGCTTAAAGCTGCATTTGTTGAAAAGCCTCAAGTCATTTCATTTTTGCTGAAGACTCATATTTAAGTAATTGTGTAACATAGTCATTCATTACTGTCAAGCTACACTTCTCTCTGCCTTTACAACAAAGAACACAGTCCAGCATTTAGTGCATGTTCTACGGAATTATTTCTCATTGGGGGGAAAAAAAGACAGAGATTTCTAAGAATCCTGGATGAAAGGAAAAAGTAATGGATTAGTACTGTTCAATATATTATTTCATAAAGTGGTCATAGTTCAGCACACTTGCTTTTAGATTGTCCGCCTAGGTTTATCTCATCATTTTGATTAAAAAAAAAAAAGACCACATTGATATTAGTTCCCTTGGTTGGTTTGAATATTAAGATCTGTTTAACAACTGCTTTCTGCACATACAATTGGTTCATCCATGCAAGGGGTCCATTTGTGACCCTGAAGTGGGTGAGGACACCTGCAGGCCATTTATAGGACTGGCCAGAGAGGTGGCTATAGTGAAGGGATTGGTTTCCTAAATTTTTCTGACAAGAATCACCCTGGGCACTTGTTAAATGCAGAGCTTCCCAGGTCTTGCTCCTAGAGACTCTGATTCAAAGGGTCTGAGCACTTGAAAGTCTAACAAAAAGCCCAGGTGACTTTTCAGACATATCCTCAGGTACATTTGGAAAACACTGTGGTAAAGGTTATGTGAGCTTTAAAAATACTTGTTTATTTGAGAAAATGGATGCAGTTTATCCTCTTGTGCTTCAGTATGTATATATCCAAAACCCTGCAGGCTCTACCTTCAAATGTGTGCATGTTTCTAAACCTGCTTCTCAACAAAGCATATTTCATTAAGTTTATCTAAGGTTATCGGGAAGAGATGGATTTATACAGAGGACTCTGGAGAAGGGAAAGGAAGCAGCAGCTCCCCTGGATATAACACTTGGGACCCAAACTCTCACAATCCATTTTCTGGGAGGATTCAGCACTGGAATAGCTGCACTGGGGCTGAGCAAAACCCCACTTACCTGCCACAAAACAGTTGCTACATTTTAAAGGGAAGTAGCGTTCTGTTTTTTCCATAAATGGCTCTTGCTACCCTGGCTCCAGGGGGTTGAACCAGGGATCAGTGGGGAAACCAGGAGCACTAGGCACATGAGAAGCCAACTCCCTTTGCAAAGGCTTGGTGAGAAATTTTGTCCAATAATCACAGTTCCAATCCAACGAAAACCCCTTTTGGAAAAGAGTAAATGCCAAGGTACAAAGAGAAGGCAAGATTTTCAAGTTTAGACTGCATACTGAATGACACTGGCCAATTATCCTGGTTTCCTAAAGCACTGAGACCCTGAGTGACTAAAGCTACTGAGATTCGTCACCTATTATACCACAATTCCATAAAATCTTAGCATAGAGACTTTTCCCCAAAGTCATCTATTCATGTCGCTTTCTTGCAGGCCTAATTAGCAAAGTAATATAAGCACACACTGTCCAAAACTGAGCACTAACCCCATGTCAATCAACCACAGAGAGCTGTGGGTCCTGGGAAGTTCAGCGTACAGCATATATTAGCTACTTTGCCTTTAATCTAGAAACCTGGCTCTACTGGTGAAGGTTTATGTAATTTTCAATGTATATAATGACCAGTACATCATGGCACCATCTAACCAGAATGGATGCTGGCTATCAAATACCAACTTTGTTCAAGGTTCTTAGTTGAGAACATACAATCTACTCGAACTAGTTTAAGCAGGAAGGGATTTATTTAGAAGTACTGAACATTCACATAATCATTGTGAAGGCTAAAGAAATAGACTCTGATCTCAGTTTTCAGGATATGTCTCAAAACAACGCTGCAGAACTGGAAAGTCAAGGGAGCTGCCACCTTTGACATGATCAAAAGCTAAACAGTCAGCTAACTGCTGCTACAGCACCTGGCTCCAGAATCATACTGCCCTCACCGCAGTCCACATAAGTAAAATAGATGCTTTGTGATCGACCTCTCTCCCCACATGTAGCTAATACTGTAGTGTGTCAACTCAAACTCCTTTAAGCTCTAAAGCGTGGTCCTGAAGCATGGTCCTGCAAATGCCAGGAATGTTGGCTGCAACTCACCACTAAGAATTTCCCTTGGCCATAGGAAGCTGCATAGCCTAAAGAATGCATTCCATGCCATTGACTTGTTGCTCCAGGGCTACAAAGACCCAGCCTCCTTGCTTCAATTAGGGGCAACTCTGAAGAGCCATCCTGGCTACAGAGCATTTTTTTTTTTAACATCTTTATTAGGGTATAATTGCTTTACAATGGTATGTTAGTTTCTGCTTTATAACACAGTGAATCAGTTATACATATACATACGTTCCCATATCTCTTCCCTCTTGCGTCTCCCTCCCTCCCACCCTCCCTATCCCGCACCTCTAGCACCGAGCTGATCTCCCTGTGCTATGTGACTTCTTCCCACTAGCTATCTACCTTACATTTGGTAGTGTATATATGTACATGCCACTCTCTCACTTTGTCACAGCTTACCCTTCCCCGTCCCCGTATCCTCAAGTCCATTCTCTAGTAGGTCTGTGTCTTTATTCCCGTCGTTCCCCTAGGTTCTTCATGACCTTTTTTTTTTTTCCTTAGATTCCATATATATGTGTTAGCATACTGTATTTGTTTTTCTCTTTCTGACTTACTTCACTCTGTATGACAGACTCTAGGTCCATCCACCTCACTACAAATAACTAACTCAATTTCGTTTCTTTTTATGGCTGAGTAATATTCCATTGTATATATGTGCCACATCTTCTTTTTTTTTTTTTAACATCTTTATTGGGGTATAATTGCTTTACAATGGTGTGTTAGTTTCTGCTTTATAACAAAGTGAATCAATTATACATATACATATGTTCCCATATGTCTTCCCTCTTGCGTCTCCCTCCCTCCCACCCTCCCTATCCCACCCCTCCAGGCTGTCACAAAGCACCGAGCCAATATCCCTGTGCCATGCGGCTGCTTCCCACTAGCTATCTACCTTACTACGTTTGTTAGTGTGTATATGCCCATGACTCTCTCTCGCCCTGTCACAGCTCACCCTTCCCCCTACCCATAACCTCAAGTCCGTTCTCTAGGAGGTCTGCGTCTTTATTCCTGCCTTACCCCTAGGTTCTTCATTTTTTTTTTCTTAAATTCCATATATGTGTGTTAGCGTACGGTATTTGTCTTTTTCTTTCTGACTTACTTCACTCTGTATGACAGACTCTAGGTCTATCCACCTCATTACAAATAGCTCAATTTCGTTTCTTTTTATGGCTGAGTAATATTCCATTGTATATATGTGCCACATCTTCTTTATCCATTCATCCGATGATGGGCACTTAGGTTGTTTCCATCTCCGGGCTATTGTAAATAGAGCTGCAATGAACATTTTGGTACATGACTCTTTTTGAATTATGGTTTTCTCAGGGTATATGCCCAGTTGTGGGATTGCTGGGTCATATGGTAGTTCTATTTTTAGTTTTTTAAGGAACCTCCATGCTGTTCTCCATAGTGGCTGTATCAATTTACATTCCCACCAGCAGTGCAAGAGGGTTCCCTTTTCTCCACACCCTCTCCAGCATTTATTGTTTGTAGGTTTTTTGATGGTGGCCATTCTGACCGGTGTGAGATGATATCTCATTGTAGTTTTGATCTGCATTTCTCTGATGATTAGTGATGTTGAGCATTCTTTCATGTGTTTGTTGGCAGTCTGTATATCTTCTTTGGAGAAATGTCTGTTTAGGTCTTCTGCCCATTTTTGGATTGGGTTGTTTGTTTTTTTGTTATTGAGCTGCATGAGCTGCTTATAAATTTTGAAGATTAATCCTTTGTCAGTTGCTTCATTTCTTACAGAATCAGCAGAGGCCTCTGTTGCTATTGTATCTCAGTTTAGCTTCTTCTTCCCATCAGAAGCAAGTGGGTACAATTATTATAATGAACAACAAGGTCTGAGTGGCCGCCAGGGAGCCTGACTCATAGAGAGCCATGGAGATGATGAATAGAATATGGCATTCCTAGGGGCAAGAGAGATAGGCAACTAAAAAGGGTATTTCTCAATCTATACAATCAAAAGAAATTAAAAATCGATGGTTAGGAGACTAAGGGCAGCAACGCCAATAAGTAGTTCCTAGACTTGAGCTGATTCTTAGATCTGGAATCCACTGACTGAAGAGGAAGCTGGGTAACCAGGACGAAGGATCCCAGAGCACCATGGTACTTGTATATCGTAGTGATTCTCCCTGCCCCTCCCTAAAGGGATCTTTAGCTACTTGCTTGGGTAACTATATACTGAGAAAAGGAAAATACTCAGATATTTTGAGAACTAGTGGACATGGACTCCAAGTTGACCTTGATAGCTGGGTACCTGAAGCAACATGGCCCCACTGTTGGATATGAGAGGTAATAAATGGAGTTCAGGCCCAGGTGTAGATCACTGGGTCCACAGACCCACCTACTGGTCATTAAATTGCTTTGCTAGGTGCCTGTGTTACGATTCCAGCACTCAGGTGGTACCTGAGTGGGTATTTTGAATGGACATATGTAGTAGTTGGCAAATCTTCCACACTGGTTTCTTGGCCTGGGAGGTTAGCACTACCATAGTGGGGAATGGCAAATGGAAGGCTTTGAAACTGCCTGCCTCTTCCTGCCAAGATTGTAAATAGAAAAATGATATCACATGTCGGGGTCAGTGACAGAGGGAAATGCCAACACAAACACTTTGGAAGCTTTGGTAAGTCTATGAGCTTCAGAGGATAGGAGGTAACCCTTTGAAGTTCAGAGGCCCCACATCAGTACAGTTTTTAGGGTCTGGGCATGCCAGCGCATCGATTCCAAAGTAAAGGGCATGTTATTGTATCTTGTACTTCCCACCACTAAGAAGGAAGCACGTGTGTGATAGACCTCTTCAGGTTTGGGGCACAGCAAATTGCACACCTTGGAATATTTGTCCAATCCACTTAAGTAAGCCTGCCTGCTGGGGCAGCTGGAGGTGGAGCAGGAAGGGAAGAACAGTAAGGGGCTGTGCAGCAGGACCAAGTCTCTGTACCATAGCCAGGCCACTTTGGCAATACCAGGGCACTAGAATAGCGATACCTGTGGTGGAAACAGTTGCCCTGTGGAGGGGAAATTTATCCTTATAGGGGAATCATAACACAGGCACCTAGCAAAGCAATTTATATCTGCAGCATAAAATTATATTCCATTTGAAGAACCATTAGGCCCCTAGCAAGGCAATGGATATCTGCAGCATAAAGTTATATTCTATTCCATTTGAAAAACTATTAGGCCCCGACCATGGGCATCAAGTGGCCATCTGGACAGAGCTGCCCATCTGTCAGATCCACCAAGTCATATGGTTTGTGGCCCAACAGCAATTTGTTGTAAGATGGAAGTAGTGCATCTGGGACTGACACAAATTAGCTGCACAAGCAAGTGACCCCCAATCCCTGTGTCATCCACCACTCTTGCACTGGTGTCGCTCAGTGCACACACATGGCCACATGGTGAGTCCCCTATCGCCAGCTGACAGAAGTGGAAAAAGGCTAAACTTCATTCACAGATGGGATGCTGTCCTCTAGGACACAATACACTCAAAACCAACCAACATTATATGGTGCTGTGCCCCCAGTAGGTAGAATGCACGTGCCTATGAACTAAGGGGTAGAAATACGAGTACCCCAAATTATCACACTCCCAGTGATCTACTTGAGGGAATCTGTGCTTTCTATCCCTGAACCTTTAGGCACTATGGCTCATCATGCCAAAAGACCAGCAGTCAAGTCATCATTGCAGTTAGGAACAATTAGCGCTGATCACCAGAAGGAGGTAGCGAGTCGTTGCACAAAAGGTGCGATGAACTACAGTTCTGGCATTCTGAAGACTGACTGGAATTGACATCTTTTTGTTTGACCCTGTACAGTTTTGATGATCAGTGGACAAGTGCAGTAGTCAAGCCTGGAAAGAGCATGCTGACCAGGGATTCAGACCTTGCTTCAGGGAGGAGGATTTGGTCACCGCAACAGTGAAGCATCTAGAGCAGCGGAGGCGATAGCTGGGAGTGAAGGGAACATAGAAGGAGCAGCAGAGAAGGGAGACCATGAGTATCAGTTGTGGCCTTAAAACCAGCCGCATCAGTGGAGACTGTATTCATTTGACCAACCTCCTTTATAAATTTTCTCCAGAAATGATGCCAACCAAAATCCCAGAGAAGCTGTTTGCAGGTGGGGTAAATATGGTATAAGCAAGTTAGTCTGAGCAGCACAGTGGGTGTTCGGTAGTGGACTTTAGGGATCTGTTCTGGGCTGTCCACGTTCCCCCTTCAGGACCCAGGCACACATCCTCCCAGCTGCCAAGAGAGTTGATTGCTGATCGCTCTGTCCATCTTTGAAAATCGCTCTTGACTATCAGGAGCTGCCTTGCCCAAGGTGTGCCTTGTCCCTGGGTGCAGCCTATGTCCATTGCCTAAGAGATGCAGGGTACAATATACTAGTCCCTTCCGTCCTGATGAGGGACTCCTCTGACTGGCCTTCCCAGTGCAGAACACCCGTGGGATTGGTTGAAGTCCCCTTTACAACTACATTACAGTTCAATTTCTCTAAACTCGGTCCATTCTTGCTTCTCTCTTTTCCTTCTGGGTGTTGTTCCTGAAGACAGTCCCTGATAAATCTTCTGTATGCAAACCTTTGTCTAGGAATCTGTTTTCAGGGGTTCCAAACTAAGTGACCATATAACTTGATTTCAAATCTAAGATGCACTGCATCTGATTACTGCAGTCTACTTCACATATGAAACACTGTTAGGGGTCTGGGAAGTGCAGTAGTGAGCCTTGCAAGCTCTGAGCTACGGGAAGGCATGCCTGGATGGGGCAGACTGTGTGCAGAGAGGGTTGGTTTGCAGTATCCACCGTGGCAGCTCACGAAGATACGTCTTAGAAGCCTGTACAACATGCTGATCTGCCTTCAAAAGTGGGAAATGGTGGCTGAAATTATTATTAAATTTTTAAATTATTCTTGGAGCAAAGAGCAAACTTGCTTCTACCTCAATGTCTTTCTTCCCCTAATTGTCAGCACAGAGTGGTTTCTCCTTTGGAGTTGGCTAAGCACTGCCAACAGGCCAAGTAACAAATTGTTCAAATATGTGCATAGAATAACTCTCTGTCATGTGGGTTTGGAAGCTTTGTGAAGGGTACTGATATTCACTGATGATTTACTTTGTACCAGGCATGGCATAAGGTGATTTCCTGATGGATTCAGGAATAACGACTTGATGTTTTGGGTATTACCATGCAGGAAACTGGAAACAGAAACTGGGGACTTAAATCAGTGTTTTGTTTTATTTCGTTTTGCTTTTGTATCATAGTGGCAGCTGTGGGATTTGAACTTTCTTCTGACTCCTAAGTCCATTCTCTTTCCACAATACTGTGATGGCTACTGAAAAGCAGGGAGCAAGTCTTCCTTCTCAACCAGAGTCTAATTGAGCGGCTTGCTCTGTTGGGCTGATGAAACAAAGGGTCCTGGTTTTACATTTCCCCAAAAGATGTGTCTGTCGTGTGTGGTCTCACTGCCATGGAGCATATCCTAGGCAGCAGTCCATCCCATGTGCCACTGGACACAATGGGAATCAGTCCAGATAGACTTCCCAGGCTGGCCACAGCTCCAATACCATCCCCATGCAAACAGCTTGGGGGTCAGGATCTGCTAAAAGCAGAGCGGAAGGAGTGCTTTTGTGTCTTAAAAGCAGTGCACAAGTCATTCCAGTGTTCTGTAGAGAAGATGAGCTTAAAGCAAAAACATGCAACTGCAACATCTCAAGCATCTCTACCATGCCAGAGGACAAGAGGTCAAAACCTTTGTTAGCAAATTAGAAGGCAGTTTGGACCTTGTCAGTTACCTACCTGAACACATGGGAAGAATTTTTCCCATCTCTGCTCAGTCTGGTCTAAGAATTGCATTTATGGGAAAGGAACTAACATTTATTGAGTGACCACTGTGCCTGGGCACTAAATTCCCCCAGTTACACTGTGAGTTTGGGCATTGTTACCAGTTTTTATGGGTAAAAAAATTGGGACTTGGGGAAATTTAGTAAATCACCCAACACCCCCACACTGAGGAATACCTGGCTGAAATGCAAGTCCAGTCTGTCTGGCCTGAAGCCCACGCTTTGTCTAAGACACTGTTTAGGGAGAAAAGCAAGACAAAGTGAATATTGCTGAGCTAGTTTCATCAGAGCTCTTTTGCTGAAATGCATTTGCTTCGTCTGTCTTAGGAATCAAAAGTGGTTTTGCAGCATCTCTCTGGAAGGGATGTGTTCACAGATGGTGCATAGATTTCTCAGCCAAGAGCTCTTAAATATTATGTGACTATATTCTCCTGAGGAATTCCCTGAGCACACTGGGTCTTCGTGCCTTAGACTACATGGACACCTGCACACACAAAACTCACACTCTGCCGTCTGCGTTCTCACACACAGATGCACATTTTCTCCCATTCTCTCACACGCTCCCTCTCTCACAACACACCTGTTACTGCCTCTCAACAAAGGCAGTTTTGTACTGTGAAAGCACCAATTCAGAAGGAAAACATAAACCATATGGAGGGAATGGCAGAAGGGAAGTTCTTAAGCAAATAAATAACATAACTTGTCTCATGAATTTTCCCATTTTCCCTTGGGGTGAAGATGAAGTAAAGGGAACTAGTGCCCACCTGCCCGGTGTTCTTACCAACTGCAGTTTGTTTCCAATTTTAATGGAGAAAAGTAGCCCTTTCCTAGGACTAACCAGTCAGTGACCAATGGAGGCAGAGCCTGGAAATGTCAGCTGCTTGAAGGAACTGAATGTAATGCAACAGATTCCAGAATATTGAGGGAAATTAAGATATTCCTTTGTTGAGATTAGCTCCAAGTCCCAGATACCCAGGAGAAGATGTAAGCTGGTACCAATTCATATAATTTTCCAATGGTAGTCCTACTAAACTATATGTATCTATAAATGTATAAGTTGTCAGGTCAATAAAATATATTTTTTTCATTATCCCACTGAGTAGAAAACACCATGTTGAATCCTGCAGGAGGTTTTCTAAGTTGTTATTTACAAAAGTGTCCTGAAAAATCCAAGTGCTTGATGTGAGACGCTCAATTCAAAACTGAAGAGTCCCGGGGTTTTCTCCCATTTTCTTTTGCCTATCTTTCTCATCGTGGAGAAAGCAAACCTTAGCAAAATAAATAAAAGCAGATAAAGTGGCCTATGAAGAAGTGACAAGCGTGGAGTTGATGGAAATAAGTTTTTAGTGATCATTTTCCCAGTTTCTTCATTCTACAAATACACAAGAGGCCCACAGATATTGCCGAGATGGTTCTCCAGGATCAAAAGCTGGCAAGGAGGGAGCAGGGCAGGGCTCTGACCCCATGTCCAGTGTTATTTTCCACTATATTACCCTGCCTGGAAGGAGACTGTTAGAGAGTAAAAGGGAAGCCTGGAACTTTCCCCACAGGTATAATTTCTTCATAAGACAACATGAAAATGAGTTAAGTTGATTCCATCTTCAGAATGATCCCTGTGTCCCAGGAGTCATGCAGATGTGACTATCTTGGAATAAATTTGGAGAAATATTAATTTTCTCCCTCCTGTGCCCTGAAATGAATTGGTTGGTGCGGTATTTTGCATCGCACGGCTCCTGATCCAATTCCAGGGAGTGTCTCAGGCACCAAGAAGGCTGGAAGCCAACATTTGATATTTCTGTCTTAAATTACACTTGCAGGGCCCATGAACATCTCATTTGCTAATTCCATTTCTCACAAAACAAGCCAACATCTGCCTTTTGTTATTTCTAACCCTCGTTGTTTTTGAAACACTCATAATACGTTTTGAGTAAAAGGGCCTTTACAAAAACTGCCTGGCAGGGCCTGGACACAGTTATACCACTGGCAGAAGGCGCACACCCTACCTCTCCCCTTGTCACCTACACTCAGAATGCTTCCTGAGACTACCTGGAGTTTGCCCAAAAGGTGGGACTTCAAGATCTCTGGAAATGATAAAAAGAGAAAGAATGAACCAGGCAATTTGTGGTGAAGGCATCTTACAGGGTCAGGAGGGGACAAAGGCGAGAGCCTCCTTTCCTTTCCTCGTCACACATGGCCAACTTTGCTATTTTCCCTTGAACCCCCATTTTTCATAGAGGACATTCTCCCACATCCCACTGCTACGTGGAGAACAGAAGGGAATGCTTGAAAGAAGGAGAGAGGGGAGAGAGGGGAGAATATTTTCTGCTTGGGTCCCATGGAAATGAAAAAGGGGTTTAGGAGATGGGAGGAGGGCTTTGGGGAGGGGGCTCCCCATAATGATTTTTTAAATTAATTTTTATTGGAGTATAGTTGATTTACAATGTTGTGTTAGTTTCTGCTGTACAGCAAAGTGTATCAGTTATACACATACATATATCTACTCTTTTTTAGATTCTTTTCCAATATAGGTGAAAGGGGGGGGATAAATTGGGAGATTGGGATTGACATATACACACTACTATATATAAAATAGATAACTAATAAGAACCTACTCTATAGCCCAGGGAACTCTACTCAGTACTCTGTAATGACCAGTCACGATTTTCCATCACAAGTTTGGCTGGTCTGTAAGATATAGCACAGCAGCCCCATTATGAAGGAGATCGTTTAGGTCACATTTTTAATCTGTCTTTTATTCACTGGAATCAATCCACATTCCTTTGCAACAAGCGAATCGCAGTTGTTCACTGGAGTCACAGAAAAACTGAGGCTTTGGAGTACAGCTGACATAAGCAAAGGTATCCCCCCACCGGCCCCCGCACAAGGAATTGTGTAAAGTCCCTGCTTAAAAGTCTTACTGCTATTTCACAAATTCAGCCGAACTCAGGACACCTGGGGATAAAGGGTAGTGTGTATGATAGAAAATGAGGAATCAAATTTAGAGCTGAATGTTCGAATTAAAATTCTGCCTCTGCTGATTTCTGACTGGATGGCCTTCTTTGAGTGGCCTGAGTTCTCTGAGCCTCAGTTTCCTTAACCATAAATTAGAGAGAATTTGTGAGATTTAGTTGAAAATCAAATAATGTTAGATGAAAGCACCATGAGGATGCTCAGTAACTGTAAAGGCTATTCAAGTGAGAGGAGTGGCCATCCATGCCCAGCTGGCGGCTGACCACTCCTCAGGGGTCTGTTCTCCCCCAGGAAAAAGCAGAGCCCTTGCATTGAGTTATTAGACTTTATGAAACATGACCTCACTGTGAAATCTTAAGCAAACAGAAGCTTTTCCATTCTTTTAATTGAAAACATTGCTAAAATGTTCGCTTGGCCCATTTTCTTGCCTTATGAAGTAGCACAGAAAGGACAGAACAGAATCTTGATTCCAGCACTTTCAGAAGCCCCAGCATCACCAACTGGCACCAGAGATGTGAACGTGGAAGAGGAGATTTCACTGGGAAGGAAGCAGAGAAGAAACGGGGGCTCAGGGAGTTCAGGGCACATCCTCCACTTCGTGTCTGTCCATAGTGGAGCCTGAACCAGCTGGACTGTGCCGAGTGCCTGCTCCTCCACCCTCCACGCCCCCTTCTCTTGCAGTCAGTCCTCTCACACTCAGGTCATGGGAACTCCTTCTCCCATTTGCTCAGGTCCAAACCTCTGAGTCCCCCTTGACTCCCCTCTCACACTTTCCACATTCACTCCATCAGCAAACCCTGCGGGCTTTGCCGTTCTGTCCCGAGAATCCCACTGCTCTTTACCATTTCACATTGCCACTCCAGTCCAAGCTGCCATCGTTTCTCCATAGATGATTTCAGAAGCCTTCTTGTTTCTGCCCCCATCTCAAGGTGGCACCAGAGGAAGCCTGTTAAAGTAAAAGTCAGATCATGTCACTCCTCTGCTTAAACTCTCCAGTGGCTCCCCACTTCACCCAGATGGAAGCCGAAGTCCTTGTGAAGATCTAGAAGATCCTCTTATCGTGGCTGCTCGTTTTCTTTCTGCTTCATCTCAATATTCTTCTTTCACTCTTTCCTGGCCTCATCATTGTTGCTTAAACATACCAGGCATTCTCTTGCTCCAGGACCTTTGCACTTGCTGTTCTCTTTCCTGGACAGCTCTTCCCCTGGACACCTGCAAGGCTGGCTATCTCATCTCCTTTTGGTCTGTATTCAAATGTCACTTTTTCAATGAAAACTTTCCTGGTCACTCTATCTGAAAAGGTAACTTCCTCTCCATTCCCCTCCCCCTAAACTTTCTAAAACTCTTTTTGTGCTTTATTTTTCTATTCGCACCTATGATTATCTCGTATATTACACAACAGACTTACTGTTTTATTTTCCTCCCCAACTAGGATGTAAGTTTCATGAAGTCAGGGAGGTTACATTTTTTCTAGAGCAGTGCCTAGCACAAAGTAAGTACTCAATAAATAATTTTTAAATAGATGAATTGAGTGACCTCAAAAAACCCTGACCACAGTAGTTTAAACAGAGAATAGAAATCTTACACAATTGAAGTTCCAATTGGGCAGGCTAAGGCTCTATAACAATGCCATCAGGGGCCCAGTTTCATTCCATTTTTCCATTTCACCACTCTTAATCCATAGGTCTTTATCTGCAAGCTTTTTGCTTCACAGTTGCAAAATGGTTACTGCACCACCAGATTACACGTTATCTTTCCAAAGCAGAAAGAAAATGAAGTAGAAATAAGAAATGGAAGCATGAGGAAAACAACAACTTTCCCAGAAATCCTCAGCTTATATAACATTAACCAGAACTTTGTTCCATGGCCATCCCTAGCTGCAACATCAAACAAAATCTGGGGTTTTATTAGTGAGGAAGAGAGGGGAATGGATGTGGGGCAGCCAGCTCACAGCATCTGCCATAGAGCTTAAGTCTCTGTTACTCTTCAACACCAGCTCTTACTTCTCTGCTTGGGCGGGATGGGAAGGGGCTTATGAGACCTCAAGGCAAGCAGAAGGACATGGGGAGAGCCTTAGGTCAGACTGCTGCTGGAGAAACAACTTCAGTCCTAATCTGGAACAGGAGCTCTGGAGTTGAACACTTAAAACACTTCAGCAGCCACGTGCCCAGCTTGGGGATGAAGCTGACCAGAAAGGCTAATGGAAACGCAGAGAAAGAGAAAGATGCATGCAGTCAAGGGGGAAAGTCCCGGTAGCCTTCAAGTGTTTGCTTCCAGGGATTTTCTAGCCCTGGTGATGGTGACACTTTTCATTGTATGCTTTCATGTAAGTGAGAGACAGGTGACTTTAGACTTGACTTGCTGTCCTATCTAAGCCAGCAGTTCTCATCAAGTAAGAGTCAGCTGGGGAGGTCTGTCAACTTATACCGTGTGTGCCTGTCCACACTCCTCCACAGCAAGAGGGGACGCGTGAAATCTGCAGTGCAAACCCTCTTCATTTCCCCCAAGCCGTGAATATTTTCAGACACCTCCCCAGATGATTCTGATACCCACCCCCGCTTTAACAGTGGGGCCCCTCTGTTCTAAACCCAAGGCAGACGATTTGGTGCAGAGGATCAAGATGATCTGTGTGAATAGCCGATTGGGGTCCCTGTCCCTGGAGCGATACAGATTCCCTGTGCGATGAGCTATGCAGAAAGCATGCTGTGAGGTCTGAGCCTCCTCATATCCTGTGTTCAAAAATAGGTCCGATGCCACTTGGGGGCAGGGGAGTGAGGAAAGTGACAAGAGAGAGATGGGTCTATCTCCTTTTTCTCAGAAAGCCAGTGTTAGGAACCTGGGCTGTGGCTTACTTATGGTGTCTCTGTTAACTTCCGCCTCACTGCCAGTCACCACCCTGTCCCTGTCCCAGCTCTGAGGCCAAGCCCTGTCCTGCAGCTGTGCCCTGCTTGTAAGGCTGAGGGTCACCATGGAATGGGCTGCACGCAGACTGAGAGCAGTGCTGCTGGAGGACTCCAAATGCCAATGCTCGCTGCAGAGCCTCGGGTGGGAAAGCGGTCACTAGACTTATTTATTCAGCTCCTTTTTCTTTTCCAAATGGCCAGAATCCTGGACTGAGAAACAGAGTCTGACCCCTTCAGCACTCTGGTAAGAAGGGCTCACTGCCCTTCTGGGGAGAAAGAGAGGTTTATACCACGTGTCTGCTGTAATTATGATGACAGGAAGCGCCAAGAGCTCAGGCTCTTTCCCCAAAGAGTCCTGACGAGGCTGAGGACAGAAGATGGAACCTCAGTTTCTCCACCACCTCAGAGGCTTTGCCCAGGCTGCCTGAGAGACTTCCTTGTCTTTGTAACCATGGGCTGGGTATGGGCAAGAGAAGCCCTCTGTGTGTATTGGTTCAGTGGGAGGGGGGAGGGGGAGGACCTACATACTGTGATTTAAAAGCGCCATGACATCTAGAAAGGTCTCAAAACCTGTTACAAAATGGGTAGTGGAAAGGTCTGGAAGTTTGACTTGTGAGAAAAGATTTGGGGCATCTGATAGGAGATTTCAAATAGTTGAAGGAAAAATTAGGTATGTTCTTCAAAATATCAGCAGGAAGAGCAAGGGAGAAGTTGCAAAAAGTTACACAAGTTCTTCCTGTTTTCCTTTGACTCAGCAAGAGCTGTAACACAATAGAACAAGCTTCCTCTGGAGGTAGTGAGCTTCCTGTCTCTGGATGTATTCAAGCAAAGACTGAATGGTCACTGAGCAGGCACGTTGTTGAGTGGACTTCTCTTTGGGTGGAGGCATAGCCTAGATGGCCTCTTCCAACTTCGAGCGTCTTAAACCTATGCTGTCCCCTTTGCCTGTGTGACTCCTGAATGTCTACCACTGCAGACGGCAGGTCTCTCTCTTTCTCAAATTACTCTTGAGGGAACAAACACTAACAGTTCTCACTGGAGGGTTAATGCCTCGGAAGCTTTTCTCTCCTGACAGTGGGCATGACTAGGCTGAAGCCTGGCTGGGCTTCAGCTCCCTCCTCAGTCGACTCTTACAGGTTAGCTGGCAGTCTCAGTACAGTCAGCGTGGTTACTCTGCAGGGCAGCTTCCAGATAAGTTTCTAGCTCTTCAAAAACAGATTCCCGAGGCCTCTGATGTGATACTGATTCAGCAGGTCCGAGGTAGGGTTATAAAAATGTTTTCAGGTGATTCTGATGGTTAGTCAAGATTTGGGAACATTTTCCTAAGCTTTGCCTCAACCAAACCCCCAAGGATCAACTGGGAAGGATGGTTTTGACCTTAATCTATCAAGCATGTAAATTTCTGTGGGATGTTCTTAATCTGATCCACATGTTTGCCCAGCCCTAAAAAGCTGCCTCTGTCTTCTGCTCCAAGTCCCAGACCCACTGGCCACTGGCATTGCACCTTCACTGTGTCTTTGATGGCCAGCGCTCTTCCATCCCAGCCACACTTCTCCCGCACTTCTTCAACCTACATCTTTTGAGACTACTCATTTCAAAAGACGTCATGACCCCCACAAAGATGGCTACATTTTTTCAACTGTTTGTACATAATGTTCATCTGGGATTTGAACCTGATGTACACGTTTCACTGTGTGGTCCTGGTTTGTTTGTGTATCCTCTCCCCAGACCCTACCAACCTCTCTTCCTCAAGGACCAGGACTGTGCCTTCCCTCTTGGGATCTCCTGCATCTAGCACAAAACTAGGCACAAACCCTGTGCTCAGTATTTGAGGAGGGAAGGAAGGAAGATGAGAAGGAAGGACGTGTTTGTCCCAAGGATTACGTCTGGTTTCAACAAAGATTGCTTGAGCATTGTGCAAAAATGCTCGTAACAGACACAGTTGGGAGTGGGGCAGCACGCGTGCGTGTGAAATGCACAGGTTGGGGACTCTGAGTGCTATTAATTTTTTCTATGTCTTATCAGAGTCATAAGGCATCATTAGGCTGAGAGCACAACACACCACTCTCAACTGCCTTCGGCTTCTCCCAATATAAGTCTCCAAGGTGTTACACTTCTGCTCATAAAGACAGCCGGTTATTCTGACGGCGGAATTTTCTAAAGTCATTTACTGACACTGTTTTTTAGCAAAAACCATGAGTACCATGAGACGAATACATTATGGAGACAACTGTCATCACGACCACATGTGGTATTATTTATTCACGTCAGTTTGAATGATTAATGTGGAAAAGTGGCTGGGCAGCTAATAAGATTGAGGGCTGTGTGATTTTAAACAATGCCCACAGTGTCTGTGGCAAGTCACAGAGACATGAATCGCTGGTACCACTGCCCCCCTCTGCTGACTGGCTTTCTTGGCTGTGTTCTCCCCCCACGCTCCCCACCCCCAGAGACTCCAAATTTTCCAGCTACAGCCAAGGAGGAGAAAGTGGGGACGCTTTTCATTTCAGCAGCCTGGGGTTGTGAGCGGTGGCAGCTATCTGGCTGACGTCACTGGTGACTCCTCAGACAGCCAGAGGACAGAGAGCCTCATGGGGCCTTGTAATAGAGTCCAGGATTGCTGGCCAGTCTTTGCCCCCTTTAACGCGTGGCTACGTAGGCAATGTTAAAAACCAAATAATGGTGCATTCTCCAGAGAGCCATCATTGAAATGGCAGAGTTTAAAAGAGAACAAAGTGCTCCAAAAAAGTCAGGGATCTGTTCTGTAGGCCTGTCAGGTCTGTAAATATCTAGAATCTTGCTTACCAAGTACTGGTTTGATGTACGGCCCCAGGGAATGAGAGTTTTCTGTGTTCTTTTCTTTGTGGAAAGCCTGAGAAATGACACGATAAAACAGTTTATCAGCATCCACCCTGACTTCTAGTCCCATGCTTATTACTATTACCTCCCTTTTACTGAGAGCTCAGTGTTGAGAGTTTGCTAGAACCATACTAAATGCCTTGAGCGTGTTGCCTTGCTTTAATCTCAGAGTTGGGGTGGGAACGGAGGTGTAGGGAGTTAAAATAAGCTGCTCAAGGTCAGGCAGTGGTAAGTGACCAGCTGGGACTGGAATCCAGGGCTCTGTGACTCCAGAATCTGAGTTCGTCACACATCTGCCTTGTGTGTCACCCGCTTTCATTCCATTCCTTTGGTTTTTGTGGTGTGTTGGGGGGGGGTGGGATATGAGGCTTATTAGTCTTATAAGAAAGAAGTAGAGGACTGCCTACCACATGGTGATGAGCAGGCCCATGGGTGGGATGTGGGAACAGTGGCGCTGGGGGTGAGGTGATAGGCAAGCGGGCTACTGTCTCCAAGAGAAGACAGTGAAAAGAAACTGGCTTTCTCCTTCCAGCTTATAAATCATGGCGCCAATCTCAGCAATGTTGGTTGAGGAGTATTCTTTTCCAAGAGTACTGGAAGGATTCAGGATTCAGTGCAGCTGTGAGGCAGGATTGTCTAGTGCATAAGATACAAGACAGATTCAGCAGAAACGGAAAACTCTGAATGTCTCTTAGAAATGTCCGTCGTGGCTCTGACCCCTGCTGAGGAGTTTCCTAATACTCTGAAAGGGATCTCTGGCAATCTTGAGGCACACGATACACACGTTTGGACATGGCTGTGCTCCTCATGGGGCCCTTGGTCCTGCTACAGCATTCAGATGGTGGTCACGCTTCTTATCACCCCTGCAGGCAAATCCCTGTGAAGGCTGCTCGGGGACAAGATGAGAGGCTGTCAGTAGGGTGCTGACACCACTGGTCCTTGTGTGTGTGGTTTGTGATACTAATGTCAGACAAGACCTGGAAACAGAGTCAGTAGCTTATTTTCCTGTTATATGAAAAAAGCTATATTTTTCATGCCAGCAGACAGCAACAGACAAAAAGACTCTTTTTCTGTCTGAGAAGTTTATAAAAGTGTTCAAGGTGAGATACAAGGAAAACCAAAATGGAGTGACAATGTTAAATCTAAACATTTGGTTCCTTTTACTAAGAATACTAATTCCTATTATTAATTTCTTTTATTTTGGAGGGTTTTTTTTTTATTCCTATTTCTTTCCTGTTTTTGACTTTTGATCCAGCATTAGTCATGTTTGACCCAGCATAATCTCACACCACCATTGCGTCAATGTTTTCCTATCTTCATCCTGCTTTGGGGGACAGGTATGGGAATAAATTTACCTTTAAAACACAATTATTTTGTAATTATCCCTTTTCACTAAAATGTCTGGCTAGAGCTACCTGGTCTGACTTACTTTTTTTTTTTTTTGATGTCTACTGACTTGAAGACAGCCCCAATGACCAAGTCTAGATGGTAAGATAGAAGCATATACATCCATTGAAACCTTCAAAGTACCAGCCACAACATCAGCTGAGCCAGCTTCCCAGACTCTTTACTCTTGGCTAAATATTGGACACAATTTTAATTAATCATGTGACTAGATCTATTAGTGTCAATGATCCATTTTGATTGACAGTAGAGCTCCTTTCAAGCTAACAATGCCACAACATTTTGTGCCCATTATATGTATGCAGTGTTTCTCAAAAGATGTTCCTAGAAGAGAATTGCCCAGAGTGCTGATAAAAATGCAGATTCCTGGTCCCCACTCTAAGCCTACTTAGTAAGACCCTCTGGAGGTGGGCCCAGGGACACACATTTTTAAAATAAGCTCTGTAGGTGATTCTTGGATGTACTAAAATCGAAAACCACTGGTTTAGAGCTCAGGTAATTTGAGCAACACTTGTAGTTCTGCATGGTCAACATTAATGATTAGGGAAGGTTCAGAAGTCCTGAGAACTGGCATTCATCTATTTATTCATTCACTGAGCCTTTATCGCATACCTCTGATATTCAGTCTTGGACCGAGAGCCCAGATGAGTGTGGATTCTATAGAAGCCTCATTTTCCTTGCCTTTGGAATGGAAACGTGGGTCTAAGATAGTGGTTCTCTTGGTGTTTTTCAGACAGCATGAGGCTAGAACCCACTGTGATAGACCTGTTTCGTCCTTGCTGCTCATTTGCTGCATCATTCTCCTCTCTGTGACACAGGTTGCTAAAATGTTGAGAAAAACTAAAGAAAGAAAGAGCTCTTAATATTTAAAACTTTGTTTTAAAAATGTTCGAGGGCACTGGTGAGCTTGCGGATGTGAAAGAATCAGTTTCCATTTATTTATACTACTTTCAAAACACATTTTTAGCAAGGTTTCCCTGGAAATTTTATTGTTGCCTTTTAAAATATTCAATAAAGGGGGCTTCCCTGGTGGCGCAGTGGTTGAGAGTCCGCCTGCCTATGCAGGAGACACGGGTTCGTGCCCCGGTCCGGGAAGATCCCACATGCCGCGGAGCGGCTGGGCTCCTGAGCCATGACCACTGAGCCTGCGCGTCCGGAGCCTGTGCTCCGCAACGGGAAAGGCCACAACAGTGAGAGGCCCGCGTACCGCAAAAAATAAATAAATAAATAAAATATTCAATAAAATCATCATGTGATTAAGATAAAAGAAACAGTGGTTCCTCAAACCTGCATGTATATCAACATAATGGGGAGCTTGATAAAAATGCATAGTCTCTCCTTACACACCCCCTCCTCACACACACACACCACACACACACACACACACACACACACACACACACACGAACACATTTCTACAGAAACATGTTTTTCCCCCCACTGGTTACACTTTATATCCTTTCTAGAATAAGATAAAATGTTAGATAGATAGCCCATATTTTAATTAATCACCCCACTCTTGTTGTTCAAGGTGATGGAGTTCAATTCTTAGTTTCATAACGAATACATACCATGTTGATTTTTTCATGATTTCACCATTTCCTTAGGACAGATATCTAGAAATGAATACTTCATGTGGTAACTTCTCTGAAGTTGGCTCAGCTCTGCTTTGCCCACTCTCAATGCCAAAGTGAGACTATGTCCCTGAGAAAGCGTGGATAGGTCTATAGGCTGGTCTCTGACCTCAAACCATGGGGTCGTTAGGATAGAGGGGAGCTGCTATAACAAAGACACCCCACAGTACTGTAGTGTAAATCAGATGGAAATTTATTTCTCTCTCACTTTACTGCTCAGATAAGAATGGTTCAGGGCGAGTAAGAAGACTCTGACATTCTTAACACATGGCTTCCATTTCTGGTTTCAGAGTGACACTCCATTCTCATTGTTTTACAGACAATGAGAAGGAGGAAATAATCTGGGGGAGCACCCACCAATTATCTTAAATGCAAGATCCAAAAGTGTCACACGCCATCTCAGATTGTATCCTTTTGGTGGGGACCCAGTCACTGGTTTCACGTAGCTGCAAGAAAAGATAGGAAATGAAGTAGTTACCTGGACATCCGTGTGCTCAGCTAAAATTGGGAGAAGAGATTTGGAGACACAATTAGCAATCAGCCACACTTCCAACTGAGGTCTTAGAATCCAGAAGATGAGCAATCCAGAAGGGATTGTGTATTTGGTCCTTTATTCTATGATCCCAGTCTCGCTCAACTTTGAGCCTTTGAGATGTAAGCATTAGAAACATTAGAGTCAGATGGTGAAACCTTTACTAATCTGGCAAAGAATCAAGGTTCATTACACTCCTAAATGTGGCATTTTTATAGAGTATGGACAGACTGGAGTTGGCAAAGTGCAGATGTCATTGCTGCAGGTTGATTTGAACTCCACAGTGCATTTTTCCTCTCTTTCTCTCCCTCTCTCTTCTTCACTCTCTTCCTCTCATTCTCTACATTTCCATTCTGTTTTGGAACTCTCCTTTTTGCTACTGATAGGTACACAAGGAAAAAATTTAGGGTATCAGTGGAAAAAAAACAAGTGCTAAAGTAGAATTTTCAGCGAGACGCCCAACAGTGGTCTATTCGCACAGCTGAAAGCTCTACTCACAAATCTCTTTCTCTTTTAGATTTGTGAGGAACAAGGGGTTATATTCTCTGTGTGGGATTTTGCTTCTGGGCTAGGGTTGACTGCAAGTTTATTGGAATGAGCACTACATTTCGTTTTGTTTTTTACCATAAGGGACTTCTGCAAAGAGCCCCAGTGTTGCGAGGAAAATGGAGAGAGTTTGAAGAACAGTTCTTTCCCTTCATTCAAAATTAGGTTCAATCTGGAAACCACTGGTGATTTTTCAAGTCTTGTTTTGAATGAAATAAGCAGACATATTTGAATTAATTCACATTGCAAGGTGACTCTTAGCACTGAGACTGAGTTAGTGCCTGATAGAAGGAACTCTGAGCCAGCAATCACAAAGCCTTGTGCCTTGTCCTAGCCTTGGCCTTGCCACAAACTCTTTGTAGGACTATGGGCAAGTCACCAACACTTCTGTGCCTTGTTCCCCCAGTTATATAAATTCAGAGACACTTACACTTCTGAAAGAAGAATAGTTATAGATACTCTAGTCCGACTTTCTTACGATAACACAGGAAGACTGAGGTGCCGTGAACCCTTGTTGATCATCCTCTTCTCCATGAACCAGGTAGAGTAGATCATTCCCTTCTTGGAGATCCCTGGACCCTACACCCTAGCACTCTATACTATAAAGCTCACAATACTGGGTGGCTTCTATTTTATTTATGGGTCTGCTTTCCCATGGACTTCTTAAAAACAAAGCCCATTTCTTACCTGTATGTGTTGTCCCTGACGTGCCTAGTACTATTGTTGGGTCATAGTAGGTGCTTGATGTTGGATAAATGAATGAAATAAAGTACATCCAAAGTCAGATTGCTGGAAGGGGGCTGGTTAGTGGCTGGTTAGGGCCAGGTCAATCTCATTTTTCTCAAACCAGTCTTTTTTTTTTTTTTTTTTGCGGTACGCGGGCCTCTCACTGTTGTGGCCTCTCCCATTGCAGAGCACAGGCTCCGGACGTGCAGGCTCAGCGGCCATGGCTCACGGGCCCAGCCGCTCCGCAGTATGTGGGATCCTCCCGGACCAGGGCATGAACCCGGGTCCCCTGCATCGGCAGGTGGACTCTTAACCACTGCGCCACTAGGGAAGCCCTCAAACCAGTCTTTTTCTTATTCAACCTCTTAGTACCCTCAAGAATAAAAGTAAAATGTGATGTCAAGTGAAAGAAGTACTTGAGCGCTAGAGATTCTGGTACAGGATGTGAGTGATTTCCTCTGCTCAGGCTTGATCTACTGTTTAGTCTGTTGGTCGTTAATGACGATTTGTTCTTATACTTGAATTCCTCTGCTCAGGCTTGATCTACTGTTTAGTGTGTTAATGATGGTCTGTTCTTATACTTCTCTGTTCCTTTTTTCTCGAGAACCTTTGTTTGAAGTGGTTGGATAGAGGTACCTCAGGCCAAACCAAGGAAGAAGATATTCCGCTGAGGCCCAGGTCACTTTGCAGGAAACTTTAATGTCAAAATCTGAAGCCCACGGTATCCACTGTCTAAGATGAGGTCTAACTCTCCAAGATGAGGCTTGCAGGAGCTGCCCTAAGAAAGGCAGAGTGCCTCCTGCCTTTGGAATTGGGCACAAGACTAAGAAGCCTATGCCTGGGGCTGTCACCCAGGTCTTCAGCTGACAGTGCTGGGCCTGTTTAAGAATGGGGTCCCCGCTCTGGTCGTCAAAATAACTGCTCAGAGCAGGGAAGGACATAGCCCAGAGTCTCAGGAAGTCCTGAAAGGGGCTGCTTTTAGCACACAGAGGGTCTAAGACAACCAAAGCCACAGCAACAAACTGAGGAGGAAGGAAGGCAGCTGGGGGTCACTGGGAGAAACGCTTCCTGCCATTGTCTGGCCACACGGGGTGGGTTGAAAATAAAAATAGGTGGAACTTGAAGACTGGTTGTGTGTATCTGGAGCCAGATCCACGCAGAGAATCCATTTGTGCTGTGTTTGGGGGCCATGGAGAAATGACCCAGGGCGTTTCAGCCCTGTGGATATGGGATGCGGAGGTTGGAGACCCAAGGAGCGAGGCTGAGAAGCCTCGGCCACGCATTAAGCCTTCCAGAGAGGATTTCTCAGCCTGTGGGTCCTCCCCAGCAATGTCTGACAGAACCAGAACCATACAACACAAAACACTAGAGTCATATACACTCGGGGCAAAGCACAGAGCAGCAACGTACTGTTTCATAAATGCTAAGCAAAGGTTGAAAGTCAGGCTTTCAAGCCTTCTTGGATTCTCACCTTGTTTCTTTAAGATTTGTTGATAGTCCAAAAAGGGCTATTTGGGGATCTTGTATTCTTATCAGGCACTTTTTTTCTTCAGTTTTTTCTTTTTTGGCGTTTTGTTTTAGTTTGTACTATGGAGAATATCAACTATGTACACAAAATTAACATAATAATCTAATGAGCTTGTTGTACCCATCAACCACTTTCAACAGTTATCAACTCATGGCCTGTCTTGTTTCAACTGTATCCCCATCTACTTTTTCATTCCATATTATTTGGAAACAAATTATAGACATTATGTAATTTCATCTAAAATATTTCATGTTGTATTTTTAAAACATAAGGATGCTTTCTGAAAAACATAACTATTGCATTATTATGCCTAAAAATATTAAAATTCTGTAAGGTCATCAAATATCCAGTAAGTGTTCAAATTTCCAACTCCTGACATCTAACCATGTCTTCCTCCTGGTTCCCCTCAGACCTACTGAATCCCCTGTCCAGAGAGAAAACCAAGGCAGACTTATCATACAAGGAAGGGAACTCTGATGCCCTGGTCCTTTTGTTTCCACATATAGTAATGTAACACACACATGGTATGCCAGGAGCAGAGAGGGCGACCCCCAAATTGGAGGCAAGCACACTGGCAACATAAAGAGAAAGTAACTGACAAATCCCTAATTTGGAAGATACCCAGAGAGGCTGGGCCTGGAGCCAGGATCTTAACAAGTTTCCATTGTTATTGGCAGCCAACGAATTTAGAAGCAGACAGGGGACCTTCTTATCATGGGGAATTTTGTTAGCTGAGGCTGTATGCATTTAAAAAGCATAATCAACCTGCAGTGAGCTAAGGGATTAAACATGATTTTTCTCAACTTGAATGACCCCTCTCCCTAAATTAAGCTGCCTATTTAGTGCCCTTAATAAACACATAGATAATTCAAACCATGTGTCAGCAAATTGAAAACATGGGCTTTTTGAACTATGTATTTTCTTTCTCATGTTGGAACATTTCCCTCGAGAAAATCTCAGGTCTCATGATTATGGAAAAGAAAGAACTGTATATCTTTCTGATTAAGTGTTTCATGATACACACATACACATTGATCAAGTTTTTTTTTCTTTTTTTCTTGGCTAAAGTGAAGCATATGCTTCTGAGAAAAGTGTTCCATTGACACTCCTCTGGCAGCTAGCTGCCTGGTATATTTGTCAACAAAACAAAATGTGAAAGGATTATATTTCTATAAAAGTAATTACATTTCAAAGCAGCTTGTTATTATATACCATGTGGCATTATATTGAACCAAGATGCTATTTTCTGCCTGATTGTTAGAAGTAATGATCTGTATTCACAAGTCAGTAAAATATTCAAATATGTATCTTCTCTTTCGCTTGATTGCGGAAAATAATACTCCCTGCTGGAATACCTGGAGGTTTGGACTGAACGATTTGACGTGCCAGTTTTCAGACATCTATATTCGTCTACTGACTCAAAATACAGCCTACACACATGCAAACACAAGATATTTATTTTAACATTAGGAAGCTTGATTTGGATCAAAAATAATGTGACAAAGTTTTTTTATAATTTCTGTATATGATTTTCCCTTTTCCTTGAATTAATGAGTCACATCAAAAAGTGTCTCAACTTTTAGAAGCTTTGTTACAATTTGCTTTGGTGTCTTTCATGTATGTCCAAAAAATGGTCCATAAACAGTTTTCCATGCTCATGGACCTCATCTGGTCTCCTCATCTTCTCTGTGGTCAAAGTACTTACCCACGCAGTTTTCACCACAAATTCTCTAGAGATACAGTCTGCAGCTTCCATTCTGATTCCAAGCTTGTGACCCTCCCCATTATCAAGCAGAGTCTTAGACAAAATTGGACAATAGGACAAATCTGGAACTTCCAGTTTTGATCTGTACTGGCTTTCTCCTGCTATGAGTGAGGCAAGTGGAGGATCCTATCGGTAGACCAGTCTTGGCTTCTGCAGACACCAAGGCTATTTTAAAAAGAGGAGATTCAGCCACCTGAAAGCTGGGGAAGTACTCCCGTAGGCCAGTTTCATCTAGTTAAAACTTTTTGTTTTCTCTTGGAAGACGGACATCGAAAAACAAGTCTTCAAGGCCAGACTTTAGCAGGACAAGAAAGCCTAATTGTCTGGTAAAGCATGTAAGGAGACAAGAACGTGAGCCTTTTGAGCCTATTACGTAGTAATAGGCCATGGAGCTAGCACCACCCACTCTTTGAATTAGTTCTCTGAGTGTCCACTGCCCGACTTCTTTGTGGCAGACTGTCTGATGTCGGTAATCAACGGTATCATTTGAAGGAGCCAGTCTTTCAGACCCAAAGCATGAAAGTTTCTGAGGAAGCCTTTATACTGTATTAATTTGTAAATCTAAATATTGCATGCAGCTCTCGGTTCAACAATGCTCCTATTTTTCTAATAATGGACTGAAACTAATTGGATACAGGACACAGCTAGCTGGTAGGCAAGCTGAGATGTTTCAGTTAGCTTCTGAGACAATACATGGCAGAAGAAAGCAAAACTCCCTGGCCTATTTTCTTAACGATGTGATTAGTGCATATCTCTGCAAGAAAGCAGCCTAAGAGATTGGCCTTAACAAATTATTTAGAGGTTATACTTAGAAATAAATAATTTCTATTTATTTTAGAAATCATCTGAACAGTTCAAAAATAAAAAGACATGGGAGAGTTATAGATAGCTAGTATACATTTTCATGTTTTTACCTCCTTACCAGGACTATAGAAAAGAGAGATTTATTCAAAGCAAAATGACTGTTGATGATGACTTTTGTATTGAATCTAGTACTACTTGTGTAATCAAAGTGGAGATGCTTTTTCTTCTCATTTTCTCACATTGAACTCCTGGTATTTATAAAATGTATATAACACAATGCTCTAACAAGTGGTACCTTTTGGTTGTTTAGACATGAACAAATCCTAGTAGAGGATGGTACAACAAGCCCAGTGAATTTATTTTATCTAGACTAGCCCTCTAAAGCCTTGCTGTCCAGTATGGTACCCACTAGCCACCTGTACTTATTTATATTAAAATCTCAGTTGAAAACTCAGTTCTTGAGTTGCATTAGCTGTATTTCAAACTACCGTTTTAGACATTTCCGTCATTGCAGAAAGTTCTTTTAGCAAGTGCTGCTCTAAAGAATCCTAAATTCACTGGGTAATTATTCCAGCTGTCCACACTTGATCTCTGCATATTTCTCAACTGGGAAATAGGAGGGTGACATTACATAGTCTTGAGGATCCTCCCATTTCTGAGCATCTCATCCCAAGCTCTTTCTTGATACCTGGGGGCCAGTTCTGCATGACAACTCTCAGAAAGGCCACAGTAAGAAAGAGAGCAGTGTTGTGGAGAAAATGTCTTGGAACCTACAGACCTTGGATTTAGTAACTCCCAGCACCATCAGTTCAAGCTACATAAGTCGGGAAATGTCACTCTATTACTTTGAGTCTCTTTACTCATCCATCAAATGACGGCACTGAGCTGAATGATGTCTAAGACGTGCTTTGCTCTAAAGTTCTAACATATTACTGGCTTTTAAAAATATTCCTTGCTTATGAGGTCAAATCAACCAGATTTTGGTATTGTGTAGTCTATGCTATTTTCTTTGAAAACAGTCTGAATTCTCACAACACCCAATCAAGGAAGGGGAAACATTACTGTTTTCCTTTCCCTGAAAGGTTTGCCGCAATGGAGTCCTCCCTGCACCCAACATTTGGAAGACGTGTGAAAAATGGCCGGTCATGCAGCTGTTTTCAATATAGAGATACTTGGTATCTGTGTGCAGGGTATCAGAATGATCAAGGTTTTTACTTTTCTTCCAAAAATTTGGGTGTCTTGCAGACTTACCATGTGAAAAATACTTAGTTTAGTATTTTAATTTGATCTTTAGCTAGTACACTATGGCCTTTACTTTTTAATATTATAAGCAATATAGAAAAAAAAGTTTTTTAGACATTTCATTTAGAGGGTTTGGCATAAATGTTTCCATCAGTGTGGTCTTTGTTCAACTGACATTAAATGATTAATTATGGAATTTTTCATGTGATGAGTTTATCTAGAGCATTAGAAGACCAAAGCTAAAATTAAGGATCTATACATTTATTCAAACGATATTTATTGACCACTTTCTATATGGTAGGCACTATTCTAGAAACTTAGCACTCAACAATAAATAAGAGAAACACAAAGCTCTCTTCTAAAGGTGCTTCTGTTCTAGAGGGGAACCTCTGGTAGAGTTTCTAAAGCATATTCCATGGAACTAGATTTTCTGAGATGCTAACAGAGATTACACAGGCAAAGACTATCCTCAGGTAAGGTGAGGAAATTGTGTACGAAACAAAATTAAAATTTTGTTTGTTTACTGCTGTGGGATTTCCAGAGTTTTTTCATTGCCAAGCACATTGTGAATTTTTGAGATTAGAATATAGTAGGGAGTATGAAATAAACTCTTTTGGTCACTGAACCCTTTTTCTCTCATAGAAATCTTCAAGAAAATGATTAAAGCTCTATTGAAAAGGAACAGCTTGGTAGAAAACCTTTATAGCTGAATGATTAGCTAAGTCATTAAGACAAAAACCTCTTACAGTCCTTAAATAGAGTCCAACTGATACTTTCAATTCACTAGTCTCTTCGCGGTGGGGTTTAGACCTGGACAACATTCCAGGCATATGAAATAGTTGGGCAGGCTACCGAACGCACAGCTGGTGCTTGGTCATCTTCAACAACCAAAAGATCCTGAGAAGGGTCATAGGGGATGATGGGGAGTTTGCTTTTTAAAGGTGTTTTTTGGTTTGGGGGTTTTTTTGGCCGTGCTGCGTGGCATGCGGAACTTCCTCAACCAGGGATCAAACCCGCACCCCATGGCATGGAAGCACGGAATCTTAACCACTGGACCGCCGGGGAAGTCCCAGGAGTTTGCTTTTTAAATCAGAGCTGTAGCAACGCCACACCGACCATGCAGGATACCCAAAGTCCTTGGGCTTTAGACTCAGAAGGACCGGGTTAGAATCCCAAATCTACCTTTTCTTTGCTGAGCATCCTCAGATGAGTTGCTTACCTCTCTGAGCCTTTTGCCCTGCTTGTAAGAAAGAAGATATGACGGCCACTCCTTGGGCTCATCATGAGTCTCAGATGAGATCTTGTGTGAGCACAATTCATCATCTTGGCTCTGACCACAGAGCAGGCTGCACTGGCGTGAGCCACCTGGTCATGCCCCTCATCCAAATGGGTATTTTGGCAAAGCAGGGAGCTGGGATCCACACTCTCTTATTATATACCTAAATGACAGAACATGGCCCTTGCCCTGCTTATAAAGAATTCTTGCTCCAGCCAAAACACTCAGCATCGAAGACTCAATAATAGATACAAATCACATTCAGATTTATATAATCTGAGTACAAAAAGTATGCTTACATTTCCAGTCACTGTTAAATATGGCATTGCTTATATGTCATTATGTCATTCTTTATTTTTAAAAAGGGGGAACGGGCTTCCCTGGTGGCACAGTGGTTGAGAGTCCGCCTGCCGATGCAGGGGACACGGGTTCGTTCCCCGGTTCGGGAAGATCCCACATGCCGCGGAGCGGCTGGGCCTGTGAGCCATGGCCGCTGAGCCTGCGCGTCTGGAGCCTGTGCTCTGAAACGGGAGAGGCCACAACAGTGAAAGGCCCGCGTACCGCAAAAAAAAAAAAAAAAAGGGGGGGGGGGAGCATGCTTACTTTTGTATTATGCCATTCTTTTTTTTAAAAAAGGGGGGATGTCATTCTTTTTTTAAAAAAGGGGGGAACATGCTTATTTTTGTATTAATTATGCTAGCAAGCTGATTCTTCTCAAATAGACCAGTGCAATGCAGAAAAGATTGCAGAAAAAAAATTTTTTTTACCAAGATTGTCATTTGATTATTGGGAAAACTGGACTTTCCTTGAGTGATTCTGTGGAATTTACCATCTTCTAACTGCTATTACAATTCTTTGGTTAGCAGCCTCCCTCTCCCCAGTTGAGAGGCCAAGAAGAAACTGTTGAGTGAAATCCTCCATCCACCCCAAGTGGTCAGGGCTGACATTCAGGGCGCTCTGGTTAAGAAATAGTTCTCCCCACCAACAGCTTTGAGAAGGAAAAGAACAAAAGCGAGCTCTCTCCAGAACAGGCATTAGTGATGGTTGAAAGGTCTAAGGGGAGAGATTTGCTGACTTGACAAACCATGATTACTTTTTACAGCTCATGAAACTGTCTTCTTAAGAGACATGCTCTATGGCCTTAAGTTTTTGCCCTCACGATTTTAGAAATGTCATCTTTTGGAATCACAAGAAGCCTCAGTGAGAAAAGGCGAGATTAATAGCGTAGCTTTGCCCTGATGCTAAGCATCTTAGCATTCGTTGCCAAACAGAGAAGAGAATGGAGAACAAGTCTTCAGAAGCCCACAGGCTGGGGAGCTATGCTATCCCTTAGCACAGATAACCCCCAATCCCACTTTTTTCCTTAATAATAAAGTTTGTTAGTCTCCTTTATTTTATAAACTGATAGTGAACAGTCCGGGTTGAATCATGGATTTACTCCTTAATAGGTGGTGACCAGGAGCACATCACTTATTAACCTCTGTGAGTCTTGATTCCTTCTTGTGTAAAAAGAGGGTAGTAGCAGGCTTCTCTTTGAGTGTTGGGATAATCAACAGCTAAAGAGACCTGTTGAAATGTAAGTCACATAATGTCACTCATCTACTCAAAATCCTCCAAAGGCTGCCCGTAACATTCCGAGTAAAAGCTAAAATCCTGACGGTGGCCCACAAGAAAGACCCCACAGGATCTGCTGCCCCATCCTCCTCTCTGATCTCTTTCCCTAGTAAGCTCCCCTCTAGCCGTGCTGGCCTTCTTGTTATTGCTTACACAGGCTGGGCTCATGCCTGCCCCAGGGCTTTGGCATATACTGTTTCCCCTGCCTAGAGTGCTCTTCCCCAGATGTTGGCATGGCTTGGATCCTTAAATCTTAGTGTCTCTACTCAAATTATCTTCTTCTCAGAGATCCTATGGCTCCTATTCAAAATTGTGAACTCTCTTCCTTCCCTGCCTCAATTTCTTTTCTCCTTTCCTACTTTATTTGAAGTGCTGTGGATAGCACTTATTACCACTTAACATATATATTTTACGAATTTATTCTGTTTGTAACCTGCCTGTCTTCTCCTGAATGAAGCTTATGAGGCAGGGATTTCTAATTTGTTCACTGCTGTGTTTCAAGCCTGGAACAGTGTCTGACACATAGTAGACACTAAATAAATACGTG
This sequence comes from Grampus griseus, assembly GCF_964374135.1. NCBI lineage: Eukaryota > Metazoa > Chordata > Mammalia > Artiodactyla > Delphinidae > Grampus > Grampus griseus. The sequence continues at coordinate 63,230,926 of NC_139012.1, forward strand.
TTAGATAAATGCATATTAAATTATAACACCATGAAAGCACCTAGCACTGTGCCTTTAAAAAAAAAAAAGATGTGAAGAGATAGGGGGAGAAACATTGACTTGAACGTGCAGCATGTTCAAAATTTTACTCCACTATCTTGTAGCGAATGTTAAAAAAACAGCCCACAGATGAGAGTCACAAAGGAAACGCATGTTTAAAATAAATTTTTAAAAAGGAAAAAACAATTTTTATAGAAGAATGCCATGTAATGTTGAAGGAATGATTGAATTAAATACAGCCCCTAGTGAAATAACTGATTCCAGCATGGGTCATCGGTGGATGTTAAAACTAGGAGATGAGGGCTTCCCTGGTGGCGCAGTGGTTGAGAGTCCGCCTGCCGATGCAGGGGACGCGGGTTTGTGCCCCGGTGCAGGAAGATCCCACATGCCGCGGAGCAGCTGGGCCCGTGAGCCATGGCCGCTGAGCCTGCGCGTCCGGAGCCTGTGCTCCGCAACGGGAGAGGCCACAACAGTGAGAGGCCCACGTACCTCAAAAAAAAAAAAAAAAAAAAAAAAAACTAGGAGATGAGAGATGACTGGGGAAGTGGATAGTTAAGCGGGGCTAAAATATCAACCCACAGATTTCTTGCTAGTCATATAGGTAGACATATTTTTTAAACCCAATTATTCTATCGCCTTCATTTGCTGTGTCAGAAGCCTCAGGAGATAAGAGCAGAGCAAGGAGGCGGGTGCTCCTGCATGAACACTTCCACCCCCACTAGAGCCCCAAACCCAGGGCCCCAGAGCTTGTTCAGGACTAGGCCTGTAGCTCCTGGCATCATGGCCCAGAGTGTTCTACGTGGTGTGTGTGTAGCAGCCTGCAATCTTAGACCTTACCAATGGAGCTGACAAGCGAGTTATATTTACTAATGAAAACAGCTTTATACAGAACTTTATTTTCCCAGCTTACCCTATTTTTACTTCTCCTTCTTTTCACTCCTAGATAATTTGATTCAAAGTCTACTTATGTTTTAAAAAAAAAAAGAAGAAGAAGCAACTAATGTCAGTGATCTCTTCTAGTCCCCATTGTTCCTTATCACTTTCATCTGATGGCAGATCAACAGTCTGGTGAGGAGAGAACTTCACCAGCCCCATCTGTCCACCCACCTTCTCTGTAAACTGTCACAGGGAGAGACTGGAGCATGAACTAACATTGCTGTCAGTTGTAAAACCATCCAGGGACTACGTTTCCACAGAGAGGGAGAAGACAGAATTCAGTTGTCAATTCAGTTCCTTAGTTGACTCCTGAGGAAACTAGGAATGTGGTGCCTGTAATGGAGTCATCTGGCCTTAGGCATCCTGATGACTAAGCACTCTGCCAGGAAGGCTCTCCCAGCCCAGTCTTTCTTTTCCTCTTCTTTGTTCTGTTATTCCTTTTGAAAGGAAAAGCAAAAATACCTTTCCATCCTCAGTGGAGAATTTATCATGGGGAATAGACGTCAACAAGTCTTGAGAGTAGCTGGGCCCTAGACAGCATGAGGACTTGCTTGTAAGTGATACCATTTTAAAAATACCAGCTCGGTGCTTTGTGACCGCCTGGAGGGGTGGGATAGGGAGGGTGGGAGGGAGGAAGATGCAAGAGGGAAGAGATATGGGAACATATGTATATGTATAACTGATTCACTTTGTTATGAAGCAGAAACTAACACACCATTGTAAAGCAATTATACTCCAATAAAGATGTTAAAAAAAAAAAATATATGAAACTTCACAGGAAAGCAGTATAACACCCAAGAGCACAGTGGAGAGAAGGGCCACTGGGCCCCAGGATGGAGGAACCTCACGAACCACATTCCTTTTTCTCAGCCCAACCTTAGGAATCCCCCCTCCTGGGTTTTGCAGCCTGGCTTTTGATTAGGAAGTTTACATGTGATTTTAAAAAGAATACAATTGCTCTATGGATTTGAGTATGCTGGCGTTAGAGAAGACAGACCAAGTATGGAGTTGGTGTTTCTGATTGTCACAGCCAAGGCAGTTCTGTGGTGGTCCCGATAGATCCCCCCAGTTCATTTTCTTCTCTTGCTTTTTGAGAGTGGGCTCCCAGTTTTTATCTCCATGGACGCCATACTTTAAAAGTTGATTTTAAGCATGCACTGTATCATAAGTAACTGTCTAGATAGCCTTAGGGTTTTCATTTAGCTTTATAAAATATCCCTATCTGATATTCCTCCTGGATGAATGGATTGGGAAATACAGTTGGTGAGGTTCTGGAGGGCTAGTCTGAGCCCAGTGAGAGGTGGGGTGAAAGAATCTATCCCACATTTCCTCTGACATTCCACAATCAGAGTCAAGACCCAGCATTAGGAGGCTTCAACAGGGCAGTCCCGGGGGATCAGCCCAGAATAGGCAGCTATGAGGTCAAAGCGTAAAGTGAACAGTCGGAGTGGAAGGACTAGCGGAGACCTGTAGAAATTTCCTAGGCCATGGGGTATTTTTCAGAGGTTTTAATGTAGTACCCGTTGCCTCAAGCATAAATGGGTGAATATTGGAAGAATCTAAGGAAAACAGATATCTTCAGGCACCCAATACAAATTTTGGGGACCTGCATCAGCCCAAGGGGGCATGCAAATGGACAATGCAACCCATACATGCCCAGAGAGCTCTGACCCACAAACTCTGCAGCAACTGGCTCAGAATGAAGGACCTGGTCAATGACTGTCAGCTTCCCTATTTTTTGTCCTCCATTTACGACTCATGACCGATCAGAGAAAATCAAACATGTTCCCCAAACCCATCACATAATATGCCCTGCTTCTAGTTTGCCCAGCTCCAGGTTCCACAGCAACCTCCAACCAGCATACCTGAAACCTTCTCTTTTTTCACTCTGAAGCTTTCCGACTCCTCTGCCTGCCTAGAGTCTCTGCCAAAGGCTAGTGATGAGGGCTGGCTCCCTCGACAGCAAGCTGAATAAATAGCCAGTGTGTTCCCCTTTGAGTAGTTTTTGTTTATTTCCACAGATCTACAATAGACATATGAAGATCCATTATTTAAACAAACATCCCAGAACCTGCAAATCTAATTAGCACTGCCCTTAGTTCTCCAGAGTAGTCTCTTTGAAGAATTAAGATCTTTTTAAATGATCGCATCATCACTCAAAGTGTTTTTGGCGCTCCTTTTTTCAGCGTTGAATTTAGAGCCAAGATAGGGTTATAGGGTTGTGGGGGGAGCTCTCTTTCCATTTTATCATGGTTTCACAGTTTCGTTCTCTCTCTCTCATACGTACACACACATACCTCCCAGTACATTTCATTTCTGGCTTAGAATATGCCCTCTGCCATGTTAATGTTAATCTTCCTCACCAGCCCTATCTCCAAAATGATTTTAAATCATTTCCCTAATTGACCCACTCCCCTACAAGAGTTTGTTATTTACCAAAATGATATTCCAAAGAGTGACTCAAGGTTTTGCCATCTGTTTGAGAGATTTGTCACAGACTCTTCCTGTCTTTGCATTTTGCAGTTCCCACGGTCAAGTATTTAATACATTTTCCCTTGTCCCAAATCCTCCCTAAGTCCATTCTGCATCAGGTCCTTCCTCAGATGGGAGACACCACTGGCATGCAGACCAGAGTGTGGAGGGTAGATCTTATCTCTCTCTGGCAAAGGAGATGGTGTGTTTTCATTCCCTAGATGCATGCACAGGACAAGCTCTTTTGTGTCTGCTCTTGTCATGCCCTGGAAATGGTACATCAGCATCTGTAGGAGAGATCGGTTGGTTTTGGAGACTTGTAAAATTTGTGAACAAATGTAGATTGCAAGCAATCATTCGGGCTTCATTCTCCTTATGAATTCCTATGGTAAAATGGTACTTGTCCCTATACATCTCTATTTTTGTTCTCAAGGTTCAAACATCAGAATTCTGCCAAGTGGCTCTTTCAGTCTGGGTAGGCTTATAGTGATTCTGCCTCTTGTAAAGGAACTGAACAAAGCAGCCCCAGGTCAGCAATGTTCATTTCTTTGAAGTCTGGAGTGTACAGATACAAATGTTAGAGACATGCTGGAGTGTTTATGATGTACTCAGGCCATAGAGCTGAAAGCCCACTGAAGGACAATTGCTGGAAATGGTCTACAAACAATTCATAATAAGCATATTCAAAATGAGCACTTTGCTTTGAAATGATAAAATCACTGAATTGTTTGGAATGCCCACATTGATCCTTTGAAATTCTTCAGACATTCCTCCTGTGGAATGCTATGAGGTTGGGGATAACTGGAAGGATATTTCAGCAGTTTCATTCTAATTTTTCACTCTATACCAGCTGCTGGGGGTGGAGGGTGGGGAGGAAGTCTTCGCAATCCTTCTCTTCTCATTCTTATAGCTCAAGAAATTTCCTGTCCTGTTGGTCCTTCTAAAACGTTAATTACTACTCAGGGATACGTATATTGGCACTCCCATCCTGTCTGCACAAATGACCTTGGGGGCTGACAGGAAAACCAAGGGGACTCAGAGTCTTGTGGTTGCCTCTGTGCATATTATCGCCTCACTGGGACACCAAGGTAATGAGGAAAGGGCGCTTCTCCACCCATGTTTCCTGATTCAGGAATGGCAACCATTTTTCAGGATCCTAGGCAGCTCTAGGGAAGAGGTCATCCCCTTAGCCTGCTGCCTTTTGTCCCTCCCCTGCCCCTAACCTAGGATTAGACACCTCTCCTCAATTCCTCTCTAGCACTCTGTGCTGATCTCCATCATAATATGTCACCCTAATTGCTCATGTACGCATTGGTCTCCCAAGAGACTGCACATTCCTTAGGGCAAGACTACATCTTATACTTGCGTTACCTGCTGAATCAAATAAGTAATAGTGAGAAGTGACTCAAATCAGAACTCAGTGGTGAGCATCTCAGGCAATCAGGGAATAAAATGCATAAGTATAAATACATATATGTTTGAATGACATGGTTTCAGTCCTCTGGGAATTACTTGTAGAAGTAAGAAATAAATCTATGTAAAATAAATCACAGTGAAAGTATGCCATAAGACTACATGACCATTTCCAATTGACTTCTTGTGAGACCCAAAGCACTTAACAGATATAAAATCACTTAAAAACTTAAAACTTTTAGGCCATACATAATGTCATTAATATAATGTTTTAAAACCTCATCCTATTTCTCTCAGCGACAGAACATTTCAGGCACTGAAACTCTAGCAGAAGCACCTTCTATTACTTCAGAAAACCTAATATTTGGAAAAACATATAACTTGGCTAATGATATTAAGGCTGTTTTGTCTGTGGGTTTGATCTTGTTCACTGCAACCTTTAATTCACTTGATTTCTCTGTGTATCATTTGGATTAGATCGAAAGCTTTCTTGCAGCTTTGAAATATTATAATTTATTTATTTGTATTTGCTTTATTTTTCTCATAGAAAGATACATAGATAGATATACAGATATAATATATAGCCAATATCATAACATGTCACTCAGAACAACTTCAGCATGCATTTCCTAGGAATAAGGGCAGTCTACTACATAATGACGTTTTCTTTATCACAGTGAAGAAACACTAGCATTTATCATATAATATGCAAGCCCTATTTAAATTTACCAAAATTGACTTTCATATTTTCTTTCTCTGATGCAGGATCCAATCAAGATTCACATATTTTATCATAGTACAGTTCTCATTTCTCCTGCCTTTGCTTTTTTTTTTTTTTTTTTAAATGACATATGTCTTTCTGAAGAGTTCAGGGAAATTGTCTTCCAGAATATCCCACTGTCTTGTTTTATATACTTGTTTCTTCATGATTGAATTCAGGTTAAACTATTTCATAAGAATACCATATAAGAATAATACATAAGTGATATTGTGCATAAGTGAAATGATTTTCATTATTTTTAAGTATTTTTAATCATATGTAGTATAAAAGTATAGCAGAGGGCTTCCCTGGTGGCGCAGTGGTTGGGAGTCCGCCTGCCGATGCAGGGGACACGGGTTCGTGCCCCGGTCCGGGAAGATCCCACATGCCGTGGAGTAGCTGGGCCCGTGAGCCATGGCCGCTGAGCCTGTGCGTCCGGAGCCTGTGCTCCACAACGGGAGAGGCCACAGCAGTGAGAGGCCCGCGTACCGAAAAAAAAAAAAAAAAAAAAAAAAAGTATAGCAGAAAAATTATAAAATAGGAAAGAAAGGAAGCCACCAATCATCCCACTGTCCTAACTCATACAATAATATTTTGATGTATTTCCAAGCTTTTTCCTATTATTATTTTTAAAATAGTTTTAATCATACTGCAGATCTAACTTTGTAGTCTGGTTATTTTTGATATAACATCACATGATAAGCATTTTCACTGGAAATAATGGCAATAATACTAACAGTACTAACTACCATTTACTGAGTTTATTGAGCATTTATCCAATTGCAGATAGCACCAAGCACTCTCTTTATACTATTTCTTTTAAAATTTATGACAACACTTTGAAGTAGATTTTTTTATTATATCCCCATTTTAGAGTTGAGGAAACTGAGACTCCATTCCACAGCTGGTAAGGGGTAAAGAAGAGATTTGAACCCAAGTGTATGTGACTCCATTGCAACATCTGTCTCTAATCATTTTTACTGAATGTGCTTTGATTTATTCATTTCATGTAGACACACTAGTAGACATTATCAGCCTAGACCTGCCCTGATTTTAAGAATATTTCCCAAGCCCTGACTTTTTTGGCCACCTCCTTTGAATTATGAGCATAACCCAGACTGACTTCAGAAACTAATGCTTCCTATTTTTCCCCCAAAGAACTTAATCTAAAACAAATCTGGTTTTCTAAAAGTCTATTTTCACTTATCAAGGAAGCAATGCAATTTGTAGGTAAATGACAAACCATCAAGGATAACAGGTAGGAGTGAGTGAACAAAATAAACCAAGTGAGACAACTTCTAGGTGGCCACCAATGGTGCCTAGTCTGTGACAGCGTTCTGTCCCTGAACCCTGGAGGCCCCTCCTACAAGGGTATTGCCATTGACAGCAGCATGGCCATGGGTCGTCTGTCTTCTCTTTGGCTCTACCAGAAGACTCTGAAATTTATTTTTTATTTATTTATTTAAATTAAACTTTTTATTTTGAGCTAATTGTAGAGTCACATGCAGTTGTAAGAAATTATACGGAGAGACCCTATGAAACCTTTACCCAGTTCTGCACAACGGTAACATCTTACAAAACTATAATGAAAGAACACAACCAGGATACTGACTTTGATACAGTTAAGATAGAGAACATTTCCATCACCACAAGGACCTTCATGCTACCCTTTTACAGCCAATCATTTCCTTCCCACCCCTGCCCCCTCAACCCCTGAGGGACTCTGGAATTTAAGCTGCACAAAATCATTCTGTTGTTAACTGCCTCTGATCTAAACACACCCCACTGATTAGAAATGTGTTCGATGTCAAAGCCCTGATAAACACAAATTCTAATACTTCTAAATGCACTTTAATGTGGGTTAAATGCCTACATTTGTCTCATAGCCCACAGTGCCAGCTGGGGAAGAGTCAGCAGTAGCAGCAACCCTTGCCAGCTCAGCCTTTGGGAAGGCTCCGAGCACAGCAGGAAGGAGCTGAATGCATTTCAACTGCAGCCAAGTTAGTGGTTTAAGCTTCATAAACATGTCTTAAATGTTATGACTCTTATCTTCATGCCACGGCATTCCTACTCAAAGAATAGCTATTAAAAATAAAACACACAATTCAGCAAATAGTTCTAAGAACTTTGATTTTTAAAAAAAAGAGTTGATTAATCATTTTTGGTTGCTTATCTTTCTTTTGACCTTTTCCTCTCGATTCATCTCCATATCACAGTTAGGGTACTCAATCATTTACTAAAAGGATTAAGACAATATAAACTCCTTGTGATTAAAAATGAAGTGAAATGGAATTCTCCATAGTTTTATAGTTTTACCTGACTCTGAGACTGGAAGTGGTGATGAGAACTTAGCAGGGTTTCTCTTATGATAATTTTCTTCAATACTTGGTATTGAGAATGAAGGGAAGAAAAACAAGTTTCATGATTAACCCATGAAACTAGCTACACTTGATTAATGTCCCAACCCTAGGAAGTTATTGCATGATGCTGTTTGTAAAGAGTGTAAAGAGCTTCTGTATTACCCAGATGTGTCAGTTATCTATTGCCACGATGATGCTGTATGACAAACAAACACAAAATTTCAATGGCATAAAATAATAAGCATTTATAGCTCCTGCATTTGGAGTGGTTACCTAGACAGTTGGTTATGCTGATCTTAGCTGTGCATGTTCACATATCTGGGGGTCAGTTTGCTGTCAGATGATCTAGGCTGCTCTTGACTAAGACGACTGGAGCAATTTGGTTTTGCTTCACATCTCATTCTCTAGCAAGTCTATTCTCAAGGCAATAACAAAAACACAGTAAAGCAAGTCCCAAGGTGCAAAATCATTTCAAGTCTTTATGTCACATCTGCTAAATTCCATGGGGCAAAGTTAGTCAAATGTTTGAACATAGTTTCAAGGGTAGAGAAGGTTACTCTATCCACAGTAGGAGGGCACTTCAAAGTTGCATGGCAAAGACATGGTTAAAGGGAGGGGTAAAAACTTCGATCCATAATTTCAATATACCATATCAGGTAATTCTATGCCCTGTAGGGTTAAAGTCACTATGAGTGGTCTGCCAATAGCTAATATCCAGTGCAGATTCAATCATGAGGCCAAACTGTACAAGAAAAGTGTCACTTGGGTGGCTGGTCTCATAATCCAAGGTGGAAGAAATGATTTGGCATCAAAAGATGGCCAGAAAGATTCAATTATTGTTAAGATGTCAGTCCTTCTCAAACTGATCTGTAGATCCAGTGTAATCCCAATCTAAAATCCAGCAAGCTGTTTTTATAGAAATCACCAAGATAATGTTAAAATTTATATGGGAAAGCAAAGGAAACTGCAGTGAAAACAATTTTGAAAAAGAACAAGGTTGATTTCAAGACTTATATAAAGATACAGTAATCAAGTATGTGTCTCAATGAAAGGATAGCATATAAACCAATGGGATAAAATTGAATCCAAAGCAGATGCACAAATACATGGCAACTTTATTCATAATTTTCAAAAACTAAAGAACCAAGGAAATTCAATAGAGATAGTTTTTCAAGAGATTGTGCTACAATTTGGACATCCATATGTAAAATTATGTGCCATGGCCCATACCTTGCAAAAATCATATATGCAAAAATCGGTTCAAAATGAAACATAGACCCACATGTAAAACCTAACAATATGAAATTTCTAGAGGAAAATATAGGAAAAATGTCTTTGCAACCATAGATAAGGCAAAGATTTCTCAGCTGTGAAACAAAATGATGAATTATGAAAGAAAAAAGATAAGCAGGACTTTGTCAAAATTAAAAACTCCTGCCCTTCGAAAGGCACTGTTAAGAAAAGGAAATGAATAAGGAAGCCACAGACTGGGGGAAAATATTTGCAAAGCAAATTTATTACAAAAGACTTGTATCCAGAATATATATTAAAAAATCCTCTGACAAATAATAATTAAAAAAAACCGAGCAAAAAATGGGAAAATATTTGGACACTTCACCAAAGAATATATATGAATGGCAAAGGAATGAATGAAAAGATACTCAACATTATTAGCCGTTAGGGAAATGCAAATTAAAACCGCAGTAAAATACCAACTTAATTCTATTTGACCACTAAAATTTAAAAACCAAGATCTAGAACTGATGAGAATATGGAGCAATTGGAGCCCTCGTACAAAATGGCGCAGCCACTTTGGAAAACTGTTTGACAGTTCCTTGTAAAGTTAAATGTCACTTATATGGCTGAGTATTTGGGTATTTACCCAAGGTAAATGAAAATACATGCCCACACCAAAACCTGTATGTGAATGTTTATATCAACTGTGTTCATAATCTCCAAAAACCAGAAACAACCCAAATAACCACCACCTGGTGAATGGATAAACAAACTCTGGTACCTTGGTACAATGGAATAAAAAGGAAAGAACCTAGCGATCAAGAACATGGATATTCGAATGCATTATGCTAAGTGAAAAGAGTCAGACTTAAAAAGCTGCCTGCTCTATCATTCCACTTGAATAACATCCTGGAAAAAGAAAAACTATGGGGACAGAGGAGTGGTTGCCAGGAGCTAGGGCTGGGATGACAGGAGTGAACACAAAGGTACACAAGAGAACTTTTTGGGTGATGGAAATGTTCTATATCTTGATTGTGGTGGTGCTTACACAACTGTATGTGTTTTTCAGAATTCATAAAACTGTACACCAGAAAAGAGTGAATTTTACTATATGTAAATTATACATCAAAAATCTGACTTGAAAAAAGAGGGAGCTAGGAAAGCAAAATACAGAACCATTTACATCATAAATCAGTAGGTGAGTGGTTGAAGCCTCAGATCTGACCACCAAGATGGGCTCATCTCTTCTTAGTCTTTTCAGTCAAGATCTATTGTCAGAAGAGACATTTGGAACCAAAAGCTTTAAAACTTTTAATACTCCTTGACCCACCTTCATTTCTAGGAATTTATCCTAAGGAAAAAAATCATAAATGATTTTCCTCAAAGAGAATTATTGGCCACAAAGTTCAAAATTCCAAAAAATTGGAAAAAACCTTAATGCCCACCAAAGACTGCTGACAGTGGAAGGACTGAGGGTGGTAATATTAAATAAGCTTTGGTGCATCCATTCAATGGAACACTATCTGGAAGTGGCTATAAAAGAATATTTAACGCTCTGGAAACATGATCTCCATATACTAAGTTTAAAAAAAATCAGATAACAAAAGGGTATTTATTTTTGTGCCAGTACCATACTGTCTTGATTACTGTAGCTTTGTAATATATACAAAAATAAACAAATGGGGCATAATTAAACTTCAGAGCTTTTGCACAGCAAAGGAAACCATAAACAAGACGAAAAGACAGCCCTCAGAATGGGAGAAAATATTTGCAAATGAAGCAACTGACAGGATCAATCTCCAAAATTTATAAGCAGCAGGAGAGGCCACAACAGTGAGAGGCCCACGTACCAAAAAAAAAAAAAAACAAAAAGAATGGACTTGAGGACACGGGGTGGGGGTGGGGAGGGGGAAGCTGGGGCGAAGTGAGAGTAGCATCGACATACATACGCTACCAAATGTAAATAGTTAGCTAGTGGAAAGCAACAGCATGGCACAGGGAGATCAGCTCAGCGCTGTGACCACCTAGAGACGTGGATAGGGAGGGTGGGAAGGAGGCTCAAGAGGGAGGCGATATGGGGATATATGTATGCATATGACTGATTCACTTTGTTGTACAACCGAAAGTACAGTATTGTGAAGCAGTCATACTCCAATAAAGATCTATTTTTAAAAAAAGAGTATTTATGGCATGATCCCTCTTTTGAAATGTGTGGTGAGAGAGACAGATACAAAGACTGGAAGGGTGAGTATGCCCAAATGCTAACGATTTTTGCCTCTTGGTGGTGGAATTGTGAATAATTATTTTCCTACATTTTCTGTCTCTTCTGATGAATACATATTTCTTTCATACTAAGAAACAAAATAACCTCATGTTTTTTTTAAAGGCATTTGTAGATTATTAAGCTAAAGAGTGAGTCCCATCACACTTGGTCCTCATGGATGTCCTAAAATTTGTGTAGTTTTCATTGAGTCCAAACAGTTAAAAAGCTGAACCCAAAGTGTCAGTTGAGCTCCTAAGAGGAAGGAGGCATTTGACCTTTTAAGAATCTTGGAGCCCTGCCATATATCTGCTCCTGTCCGACAAAGAATGTGAAGCCCTACTGAGAGAGAACCAGGTGCAAAGAGGTGTGTTCATGAACCAAAAAGACTTCAGTAGCGACTGATAAACTAGATTTTTGGGGGGTTTTTTAACATCTTTATTGGAGTATCGTCGCTTTACAATGTTGTGTTAGTTTCTGCTGTATAGCAAAGTGAATCAGCTATACATATACATACATCCCCATATCCCCTCCCTCTTGCATCTCCCTCCCACCCTCCCTATCCCACCCCTCTAGGGGGTCACAAAGCACTAAGCTGATCTCCCTATGCTATGCAGCTGCTTCCCACTAGCTATCTGTTTTACATTTGGTAGTGTATATATGTCCATGCCACTCTCTCACTTCATCCCAGCTTCCCCTTCCCCCTCCCCGTGTCCTCAAGTCCATTCCTTATGTCTGCGTCTTTATTCCTGTCCTGCCCCTAAGTTCATCAGAACCTTTTTTTTTTTTAGATTCCATATATGTGTGTTAGCATACGGTATTTGAAAAACCCAGTACTGAGTTGTTATGGAAGTGTTACATTTGTGAGCAAGACCTGTGTGACCATAGACAAGAGTGCCTCCTCTCTGGGTTTTATCTGGAAGATGAAAGAGTTGGTCTAGGAAGTCTTTAAGAATCTACCCTTTTCCAGTTTTCTGGGATTTTGGGGGGTGGGTGGCTGAACCCAGACCAGGATGAATTTCACTATTCCTTATCCATTTGCATAAATTGATGGGCTTTGAAGCCTATGTTTTGACTAAAGGAGGAGGGAGATTATTCCTGTTTTTAATTTTCTGTGATGGGAAGGAGAAACTGCATGAAAGGAAAGAGCAAGTTATTTATTCCCCCAGGATCCCTTGTATTCAGTTGATGACTCTGTTGAGAGAAAGTTTGAGGCTAGAAAATGACTGAGGTTTCCTATGAGAGGCTTTGAGATCCTCGGTCTTCAGTGCACAGCGGTGCCACTGTGGGATCCATGTGACAAAGAGCAGCGCTGGGCAGAGAGACACTTCCCCCACCCTCCAGGGAACCAGCACTCCTTCAGCTCCGTGAGGACCCGTAGGTTTGGGATCTTGGAGAGACAGCAGCCCAGTATGAATATTAGTATATTCTGCATGGTCCCATCAACAAAGCCAAGTTTCATTGCATCTGAGGCTGTACAAGCTGTGAACTTGAGCAAAGGGCTGCTAGAGCGAAAGGGAGAGATAATAGCAGAAGGTGTGTGGTTAGTGTCCTTGTCAGGCCCATGAGAACACATAAGGCACTGTTGGAAGACTTCTAGAATCAGGGAAGATTTTTTCTCATTTGAAAATGTTAAGTGCTGAGGATGCCTGTGGTGCTGTTCTCAACAACAGAGAAGGGTAAGGGAGCTGGGGTGCTGATCCACCAACTCCCATCTGTTATTGGGAGAGAGAAGGCTGTTAACTCCCTAGCACTTCCAGCTTGCCACGGGTACGTAGGGGACAGAAAGAATTGGGTGTCAGAGAAAACCTTCAGGCCGGAATCACAAGTGCTGGCAGTTGGAAGTTGATCCAGCATGCACAGACGTGGGAGAGGCTGTGGAGCCAGGGGGGCAGTCTGCTACAATGTGGAGGAAGGGTATCTGAATAGCAGTTAATAGCTAACATTGATCGACTGACTAATGTGAACCAGGGGCTTCTATATGCACCTTATGTACATTATCTCAGGTATTTCTCACAACATTTCTATAAGTAAGATCAACCTGTTACTATCCTCATTTTCCAAATGGAGAAAGTGAGACTCGGAGATGTTAAGTAACTTTCCCAAGGTCTCTCAGCTAGTTATTGGAGATGCTGAGATTCAAAATCAAGCACTCTTCCCCTTTCCAGAACATGGAGGATTATGGTACAATTGATAGGACAGCATAGAGGCAACTAAACAAAGCAGAAAACCACACAGCGTGCACTTGGTGGTAGGTACTGGTGTCCCATATGTCCAAGTCCTCATGAGGATTCACAGCAGCAGAGAAGAACTACCTAGAATTAGGTCTCCAGCAGGCATGAGAAGCTATAATTCACATTCTCTCTGGCTTTTTATAACCTCCTCCTTCTACATCCCATTCTTACCTTATCAAAGTTATTGAAAGTTTCTAACTACATGTTTACCCCAGGACATTACTGAGGATTAATTATGAGATTGAACAAATCAAATGTCAATTTCTCATGTGTAGTATCACTCAGCAGGCTTATGTTTCAAATATGCCTGAAGTTATTCCTGCAAAGGGGAAAAAGAGGGAACTGAGGACAAATCTCCTGAAGCAAAGAAGGCTTATAGAGGACACAGTAGGAACTGCAAATACAAATGTCTCAGGGGCCAGTCCAGCATCATAAAATGAGGAAAGCAGCCTCAGTGCAAGACAATAGGGAATAGTGAGGACTATGGTGAACAGGCAAGCACATTCCCTGTCTAAAAGAAGCAGCACTACTCAAGCTACTCATTTCAGTCAATTATTACCATTTGGGAATGTGGGCTCATTGCTTCCAGAGCATCCAAAGGAAGCTTCAGGGAGTTGAAAATATGGATTTTTATAGGTAATTTTCCAAGTTTTAAATATCAGTAGCTAATTTCCAATTATTTAAAATTACTATGTGGGCTAATTTATGACCTTTGCCTTAACATTTGTAAGACTGGTTGCCACTGGAAGTGGGATTCTGCTTGGGTGTGACCCTGAGTGCTAGAAATAGGAAGAACGAGTGGAAATTACATAGAAACAGGCCTTGGTCCAAAAGAAGAAAACATTTTCTTATTCGGATAGAAAAAAGATGTAATTCAAAGATAGAATAGCCAGCTCTAAAGGAGTGAGCTGCTCATTTCCAGTGTCAATTGGATGATCTTTCTGCCAGAACAGAGCAAAGGAGATCCAGGCATCAGATGGATGAGATGTTAGACTTTCTATCTCCCTTCCAATCCTGAGCTTCTTTGAATCAAAACCACTGTTTCCTTCATTAAAGTTGCAATTCAAGCTGGATTAGACAGAGTGAGTCTTTTGGTTTTACTTACTGTGTCATACATAGCACACATGTGTGTCTCTTCTATTAATGTAGGATGTTATTGGGATGTCTCTTCCAAAGGAAAATGTTTCTAAGGCTATTTATTACAATTTTATACTTCCTATCTCATGAGCTTGCCTTGCCCTGAGTTGGCCTATGTTTCCTCAAACCCACCCAGCAAGGCTCAACTTGGCTTAGCTGTGTCTCTGCTGGTATTATTTTTTTGTGGAAATAAATGCACACAGACTCTGATAATTTACATATGTTCAGAAGTAGCCATAAGGAGAAACCAACACTTTCCTATACATATAAAAATTGCTATAAATCTGGGGTCTGGAAATGAGTAATTTCTCTTCCTCTGAACACATATATTTGCCACTATTGGTGTTTTCTGCACTCTTGAAAGCATTAACTATAACAATACAACACTGAAACATGTGAACATTTAAGCAAAAATAATTTGGCCAGTTAAACCAGATACATCAGTTAATTCAATGACAAAAATAAGTCAAACGCTTACTTAGCTTTGGCCTCGCATGAAGGCATTCAGAACACCATTGTCTTTTATTTTTGACAGCTGCGTCTGGTCCTCATCTATCCATCGAACACTTGCAGTAGATCTTGACTTCGGTATGAAACTTGCCCAAATCTTCAGATCTACAAAGGACAGATTTTAACCATTATTCTGAAAATGGTTTCCCTTACATAAGTAAATGAAGAAGAATTAAAAAAAAAAAAAAAAAAAAAGGAAAGACTGTTTTACATTAAACTGCTTATTTTAGCCATGAAGATAAGCCCTAGCTATTCTCAGATGCTGAAATATTCTGGTTTGGAACATCTTTACTGCTTGGTTCTTGGCCTAGAGCCTCATCATGCTATAGAATTTATTTGAATGTTCTGTTTTTCAAATTGTTTGTTTGCAAAGTCTAATCTGGTGTGTGGAACTAGTATTATCATTAAGGATCTTTTATGTTCAAGGCTTGTGCCTGGCATTTAACATGCAGTGTCTCATTTAATCTTCACAATGACCCAGTGGTTGTGAGCACTGTTACTCACATGAGAAAGTAGGGTCAAGGGGTATAAGGATCTGACCTGCTACAAGGGGCTCAGTTCAGCCAGCTCCAAGGTTCATACATTTTCCTCAGTATCACAGAAAAATGATGGGGGAAAGGAGAAGAGAAACCCATCATAAATTTAGGTAATCCAAAGTTAAAATTCATTTCTGAAATCATTTCTGAAACTATCTCCTTGAGTCGTAATTCAGTTGCACATTAAATTAAACTGGAGGGAGACCTGAGTACAGATACCTGTTGATTAACCTTAAAGTAAATCTGTGAGATAGAAAGTCACTAAAGTCCTTGTATAACAGACTGCACTTGCTTCTGGCTTTGACTTTCAACCGTTAGATTGATGATTAGCAAGTAACATAGGGGTCATGTGCCCCCCTCAGCCTTGAGCAAACTTGGGGAGTTTTCTTTCCCTTGATTTACACAACTTGTGTATGTCTTCTCTGGTACACCTACAGTGCTCAAAACCTGCCCACCCTAAGGTCGATATCCTCATTCTGTACTTATTTTCTCCTTGAAGTTTAAACAGTATGTGGAATCAACATTTCCTTTTTTTCTTAGTGCTTTCCACTAAGGAGTTATAGTGAGAGCTGCATTCAGTTCAACTTTCTTTCCCCATTTCTTTCTCTTCCCTGGTTTAGTGTGTTGAAAAAGTCTTTTCATATCAGCATTTATGCAGCATCTAATTTTTTTTCACTCTTATCCAAAGGCACATTTGGATTTACTATTTCACTTGAACAGTTGGTGTTCACTGGCAGCAACAAGAACAAAATTTATAGCAGCAAATGGAAGCTGAACTTGCATGCTGGCTCTGCACCGGAGCACTTTGTGTTTGCCATTTCCTAATTGTGAAAACAATATGTCCAAGGTTTTGCAGTCATCAGCATTCTAACATAACGATTTCCATCTGGTCAAAGGAAGAAATTCAGAACCTCTATCTCCTTGAATTTAACTCCACTCTAATGCAAAGGTAACTGGCTTAGAAGAATGTGGGAAGACAGGAGAAATTCAGATGAAGTATGTTCTGAAAAGTGTCTGTAACATCCACTTATCCATGGAATAATTTTCCTGAAGAACACACGGGTAGGGAGGGAATTTGCCACGATCTTCTTAATGGGAGCAGCTCTAGCTGGAGCAAGATGACAGGATGACTTGGAGGTGAGAGAGCATAGAGAAGGCAGGATGATTTGTGGGGTATTTCAACTGGAGGTAATAAGGAGTCAGAGATCCATAGCGACGAAGCAGTTGGAGAATAATACCGAGGCAATCAAGGCCAACAACGTGGTAATCAGAAGCGGTTTAACATCCCATCTCATCCCATCTGGCATTAAGAATTTGGCACCGGTTGTTGAAATATGAACCTCGTGATGGCCCTCACACTCTTCCAGTGACCTCCCTCACTCATTAGTGTGGTGTGGAGCTGAAGCCGAAAGAAATGTAGCATAATATTTCAAATGCTTGGTTTGCATTTTTCCACATTCATTGATTCAACAAATATTTATTAGTCACTACATTGTGTGTCAGGAATGGCGTTAGGTGCCGAGGTTACAGATCACAGGCAGCTCTTGGCTGTCCGTTATAGATAATTAAATGAGAGACATAAAATACGCATAGAATGGTCATACTGTGAGGTGTTTCAGCTGAAACAACCCACAAGAAAAACTTTTCTACCTATTAATCTTTTTCTTTATACTTTATATTCATCTTTTTCTTCCTGAAATGAGTATGGAAAGGAAATAGGATTCCAGAAATTATCCTACAGTTACGCTTTATTCTATAGAATAAGCACGTTCTTGGCAGGAAGAGGATTCTATCCACGATCTCCCAATTCCTAAACAGCAGCAGCATTGCTAACCATCAACCTCCAGAGTGGAGGCCATAGCCTAGCACATTCAGTGAATAGGTGTTTGCTGGCCAAACAGAGGGAGCTTGAATAGGTCGTTAAAGCCTGTGAAATCACGGCTCCAAAATGATCCTTGAGGGCAGCGGCATAGGGGACAGACCCTGTGAGGTAGTTGCCTGCTTCCCTTCTCAGATACACATCAGTCTGCAGATGGGAAACAACCCAGGTTCTGCCCAGCATATGGCCTTTAATACTGGCAGTAGGGTCCCATGGGTCCTACCCCCTCCACCCACAAACAGAACTGCCAGTCTGTCCCCTGCTTCCCTCATCCCCATGTTCTGTTGGAAATTCAAGCTGCGTGATCCCAAAAGTAAGAGAGGAAAGGGTCAACTACGGTACTTACTGAAGCTACAGAGCCCCAGTTCAATCCATTCTTGCAGAGACTCCTGTAGGAAGAGATGGCAATGAACGCTTACCTGTGAGCCATCCTTCATCCGGAACCACCAAACTCTGACTCCTGTCTCCTGTCGCTACTTCTTCTACCTTGGGTCCCACCAAGCCCAAAGTCTAGGGCTAGAAGCCTTGTCTCATCCACACTAACTTGCCTTGGGCAACCTTGTTTTTGTTTTTTTTTTTTCTGACTTGTCTCTCTCCTCATCCTGGCAGTGAATCCTCTCTGGGATCTCATCTCCCTCTCCTGTTACCCTTCTTTATTAGAGCAACTCCAGTCTATCCAACGTGTTTCAAGAACATTAAACTTGAGAGGGAAGGCAGCTCTGCTGATATGTATTGATACGTGTAACAGGATATAAAAACAAGACTTTTCTGTTGTCTCAGTGTTAGCTGAGGCCCTAGAGATAAGAACAAATGTTGTTAAGTACCCATGTATTCTAAAGAGATGTAACTTGTTCTGGGGTGACCAAAAATTGGCCCAGGAACCCTTAGCCCTTCCTTCAGTCTCAGGTATATATATAAGGGGAGACCTGTCAATTGATGAGGAAAGCAAGGATTTCATCAGAGACAATTTTTAGGCTGTTGAAATATTTCCTCTCCCCTTGCCAGTGTTTCCCTCTCCTCTTAAGCAAGTGAGAGGGGGCTTCAGAAACCCCCTTGCAGAACAGACCTGTGTAGAGTGTATTCGTTTCCTATTGCTACCGTAACAAATTACCACAAATTTAACAGCTTAAAACAACACATTCATTGCCTCACAGTTCTGTAGGTGAGAAGTCCAGTGGGCTCAGCTGGTTTCTCTGCTTTGTGCTGAAATTCAGGAGGCTCTAGGGGAGAATCTGTTTCCAGGCTCATTCAGGCTGTTGGCCGAACTCAGTTCCATTCGGCTGTTGGACTGAGGTCCCTGTTTCCTTGCTGGTTGTCAGCTGGGGACTGCCCTTGGCTCCCAGGGCCTCTCTCTGGTTCTTGCACAAGGGCCCCTACATCTCAGAGCCAGCCAGAGCACGTGGAATCCTTTCATGCTGCCGTATCTCTCTGACTTCAGCCAGGAGATGTTCTCTGCTTTTAAAGGCTCATGTAATAATACTGAGCCCCTCTGATAACCCAGGATAATCGCCTCATCTTATAGTTCATAACCTTAATCACATCTGCAAAATCCCTGTTGCCATGTAGTGTAAACTATTCCCAGATTTCAGGGATTAGGGTGTGGACATCTTTGGGGGGACGTTATTCAGCCTACTACATAGTGAGTGGGACCTGAAAAAGTCAGAGGATGAGAAGCTAAACAGAGCAGCCCATGGCAGCTGAGTGAGAAAGCGGGCAATGATGGAATCAATTGTACTTCCACTGATGATACAGCTTGTTTCCTGTGAGGACTCCAGGGAAGGCATCTGGACTTGGTTCGCCTGGACTGGTGCTTTACCTAAGAGAAGCATCAGGAGCCACAGGTACGCAGAAGAATGAAGTTAGAGGTGGACTACAGGAAGCCAGGGGCTAAGGGGAAGTAGTAGCAGCCAGTTGGAGGAGACACCTGTGCTGGGAAACCACAGTGGGAGCTCCCCAGTGCCCAGGGGAGGTATTTCTGAGGAATGCTAAAGGTGTCTCATGAGAGAAAACCTCAGCCTTCAGATAACGCCACACCCAGATAACTCTCTCGAATGACAACCTTGCCATTCCTTCCCACTGCTGTTCCAGTGCTGGAGGATCCAACGGCAGCGAATGAATCAAGAGGAGTAGGAGACCAAGGTGGGGGGAGAGGTGAGCCTGCCCACGCCACCACTTCATCCATGCTGGCCTCCTGAGGCAGGGCTGAGCTGGAGGAGGGAGGAAACTTCCAACTGAGTGAGCAATTGAAGCTTCTGTATTAGACCGAACTGGAACTTCAACATCTCAAAACACAAAGTATTTGTTAATACCTGAGAGCGACATACAAGTTATGGATCTGCCTAGGATCCCAAAATGGGAAAACAATGTCATCAGTCAGTTGTAACAAAGAATAATGTTGCTTTCTGCTTGCTCTTGTTTAATAGACCAGATACATAAATTACCCAGCCCCTCTCTAGCAACCTCTAAGATCTGATTACCAAAACTATCTCAGGGAAAGGACCACGCATCTCCATTAACAGGAACTCAGACCCTTGTTGAGTTAAAATGTTTGGTTACACTTTAATGATTTCAGTTGCAAAGCCAGAATACTGAATTTTTATGTGATATATTATTTATGTGAAATAATGCCTTGTTGCTACTGTATTAAACAAAAATTCTCTGAGAACTGACATTTAAAGAATATTTTAACTAGTCAAGAAGGGCTGACATTGTTTGATCTGTGATCCTTGGGCTACTTTTTTGTGGCATCATGGAACAAGCATTCTAGACTAATTGTTCTAGAATTGGGTCTTCTGCTAACTATATACACATAGGCAGATCATTTCACCTCTGTGAGCTTCAGTGTAAATTGGTTAACAGGAATGTCTGGCCTGCGCATCTCATGGTATTATAGGGAGAATCAAGTGTCATAATGGTCATGAGAACATATTTCTAAATTTTAATCTCTCTCTATATAAAGGTGTTATTAGTAATTGAGGATTTCTATATATTCCATAATAGGTAATACATTTTTAAAGAAATGTAAGATTGTTTAATGGACTATTAATAGTCCATTGTGTAATAGTCTATGCTTAATGGACTATTTCTGAAAGGACACGTAAGAAACTGGTAACAGTAGTTGCCTTCAGGTATAGACTTGAGTGGTGGGGAATAGAGAGACTTATTTTTCACTCTATTCCTTTTTGTACATTTTGAATTAATACCATATGTATACATTATGCGTTCAAACAAATAAAATTTAACAATAATTTGAGATACTTAAGAAAGAAGATATATGTTTATTCTTAATAATAAACTGAGTATAATCGAATCTTTCTGTAAAAGGGCTTTTTAGGGTCTGTAATGCTTCAGGATCAAATGAGATGATTTAGTTAATGCAACCAGCACAGAACTTGGCACGTAGTAGGTGTTCAGAAAGTGGTAGTGCCCTTTCTCTTGAGGTCATCCTTATGACTATCAACCTCTGGTGAATTAGCTATACACAAGGACATAGCTCATGGGGTGCTGGGTATTAGAAAGTTTATTGGATTTTACTAGGATGTTGGACACAGATGGTAAGTAGGACTGTCAGAAAGTTGATGAATCATCTGGAAAACTAGTGGGAAAAGGTGAGTGAAGCCAGAAACAGGCCAGAGAGGGCAAGGAACAAACAGGTCTAGAGAAAGGCAACTTCGCTCATTATATCATGTAACCTGCTTTTCAGTTGCTGATGTTTCCAGAATATTAAGTGTATTTTGCAAATTAGAGTTATTCTAATCTTCATGGTATTAAATGGTCATTAAATAACAAATAGCTTGATATCTCATTAGACTGTGGAATTTTTTTTCTAATTTATTATTTTATGATTAGGAGCAGTGAGTCCATAAATCAGAACACTTTATGGGCAGCTGTAACACCTAGCCCTAATGCCAAGACTGAGATTCTGATAGCATAGCTATTAAAAATGAAGACTCCTGAAAGACTGCAATTCCTGCTAACAGGTATGCCCAAAGCAGCCAGACACTATGTCTCCCTTGTTGTTTTAATGTAGCTGCATCGATTCTGCTATCCTGTCACAAAGCAAGAACCCAGAATGACCTTAGGTAGCAGGCAAAAGGAAAACAAAACAAAATTCAGAAAAGCTATCCTGTATAGAAATCACCACTGATGTTAAGGCATTACTGATACTGTTGAGGTGACTGTGGGACAACTTAGAATCTTACTGCTCAGAGTGTGGTTCCCAAACAGCATCATCAGCACCACTGAGGAGCTTGTTCCCAGCGCAGACTCTCAGGCCCTCCCCCTGGACCTTCCAAATCAGAATCTCTTGTTTCACAAGATCCCCAGGCGATTTCTATGAATGTGAAAATTTGAGAAGCCTGGATTTGAGTGTATCAATGTGTTTTAGGTGAAAAAGATCCTAACGGAAAGGCAGCATTCGTTTTATCTCAGTAAGGAGAAATAGTCAACTTTGGATTGTTCCATGAGAATAAATAATTAGTAAATAAATTCAGCCAAAAATATAACATGGAGTCACTTTCCAAAGAAAGGCTTTGGGACAGTAGAATCATCTGGGGACCATGGGAATTGAAAGAAGGAAATAGACAGGAAAAGAATAAGCTCAAAGATGGAGGCTATAAGTCTTGGCAAATGATTGAATGTAGAGTCCAGTCTCTCCAAACTGGTGACTAAGAGAATGTGGAGGCTTTTCACTGAAGAAGACAATCAACTAACTAGTGAGATACCAATCAGACAAAGCCCCCATTTATAACCAAGGACATTTAAAACCTAGGACATTTTCTTTACAAGATTGTCTATTCTTTGAATCAGTGATTCTGTTTGACACCAAGCATTGCTTTTACTGCCCCCACCATGGATGCTTGATTTAAAAGACTTCATCTTTCACTCTCCATTTGTTAAGTAAGGATATTTTCCCCACTTTTATTCATAAAAGTGCTATTGACCAGTCTGAGATAATGTGTGTTCCCACTAGGGTTGCTATAATTTCAGCAAAAGCAAAAAAACTTAATAACTTAATTGGTGTATACACTTTCCCATATATGGTTTTGATTGGAAAATAACTCAAGAGTTTACTGAAAGTGTGACTGTGAATAAGAATCTACTGCACACCTGAGTGAAAGTTCCCGGGGCTGTAGGGGAAGGAGAAAAACGGAGGACAACAGTGGGAGCAAAATTAAGAGAAAGTTTTACTGTCTCTGTCATGAGCGCTTCCCATTAAAGAATTCAGTTAAAGGAAACAGGCATGAGCATATATACTTGGGAATGCTCAGACCCGTCCCACTTGTCAACAAACCAAGGAAACAATAGACATCAGCCACCAACTGGTGACTCTTTATTTTGACTCTTGGTAATAATAAATTAATGGAAAAAAAATTCTGAAATATCACTTCCAATGTGGAAGACGCTCATCATTCTAATTGTAGGGGACAAGCTGTAATCTACTACAATGATTCATTTCTCTCGGAAAGTCCCTGTATAATAAGCCAGACTATTAGGACACTAGCCAGCTTTATGTTAAATTTTTGGTGGTTTAAGGAATTTGTTATAACAGATGACAGTTCTGATAGTGGAAATTTGCCTGCATGTAGCCAAAGTCTTGACCTCTTAAATAAATTTTCCGTTGGCAGAAGACGGGATTTTCAGTAAGGTTTTCAATTAACAAAAAGTTAAGACACTTTTTCTTAATGGAGTAACTTTTAAAGGTGTGCTGACTAGATAAAAGAGAGTTCCATGTGGGTAAGTTTAGAGAATAACATAGCAGCTGATATGTGTGGGTGATTATTTGGGTCTCAGCTTGAACAAACAGAACAACTTTTAAAATCTCCGTTCTGTGTGCAAGTCTAGGTGAAGTCATCTCAGATTTGAGTCATGCTTGTGGGTTTCCACGTGTTACAAGGACCAGGCGAATATGCTACCATGGTTCAATATTAATAGGAGTTAATACGCGGTTTATTTAGCAAGTTAAAACTGTTCCACATTAGACGGGACTTTACAGCAGTTTTATAAGAAGAATGGAATGAACTGAGTACAGTCACTTGAATTAGAATATCTTTTATATTCTCTGTGTTCCCACGGAGCTGATCACAAACCTGGAGAAGCATGCTAGAACAAGCAGACCAGAAAATGAAACTCTTCTCATTTTAGCTTTGTGAAGTAGGCACAATTCAAAGCGTTAGCCTCAAGTATCTTTCTGTGCATTTTCTGTTTTATTTTCTTCCTTTCCTTCTTTATAAGTCAGCCAAACTTTGTAAGGTCATTAAAAATGGGACTTTGGCAAACTTAATGATGAAATCAGGAAAAAATTGGGCTGGAAAGATCCTTTGAGTGAGTCAGATCTAGTGCTTTGTCTCCTGGCACCTGACATCTCAGGACTGTGGGAATCGAATGTGATGATGTGTGTGAGAGCACCACTAAAACACAGCAGGCAAGCATGTATAAACATATACATCATTATTTTTATGAATATGGCACCAGACTATCTCAGATTAGTAGAAAGTTTTGTTGTTTAAAATAAATTCTATTTCCATATCCACCCTAAACTTATCTATCTACCTCTAATCATATAGGACCATTCCCTCATTCATTCCTTAACAGAGAAGGAGAAGAACTGGTCACAGTCCTCTCTATATAGTGAAACCTACTTAATCTGACAAAAGGAATTTTTTTAAATGAAGAAAAGTAACTCCCTAAAAAAGAAAAAATAAGCTAGAAAAAAGTGAGCAAACAACTGCATGAACCAGGATAGAGAAGCCTTTTCTAAGTAACATTATACCGAAGGCAGGAAACTTAAAAGAAAAGATTCATAGATCGGTTGTATATAAATTTTGCACATTTGCATGTTAAAGGCCACCATAGGAGAAAACAAAACTCAAGTTATAAACTGGGAAAATAATAATATTTGTAACTCATATGGACAGAAAAAAAATTAGGTTATTTATTTGCTATATTTATTGCTATTGTTATATTTGCTGTATTTATTGCTATATTTATTTGTTACTACCAAAATATCACTAAAATGAAAGTAAAAGAATAAAAATAATACAAAATTACAAAGAGAATGAAAGAAGAGCCAATAGCAGCCAAGGGATAGCGACAGATTTTTGAAAGATGGAAAAATCAGCAGAGCTGAACAATCTGAGCGCCAAGTACCTGCAAAGGAAATGAAATGTGAGCCAGTCTCGGCAGAGCAACACTAGGAGGTTCAGGGATGGGAAGTACCAACTAGTGTGGAGGGCAGGGGACTTCCCTGGTGGTCCAGTGCTTAAGAATCCACCTTCCAATGCCGGGGGCACGGGTTCGATCCCTGATCAGGGAACTAAGATCCCACATATTCTGAGGTGCGGCCAAAGGATTAAAAAGTGTGGAAAGGAGAATAATTTACAAGAAAAATGCAGTATCCAGTAGTATGGTCACTGTTTCCAAAACCACTAGAAAAGAAATGCAAATTTAAAAAGAGATCAGGACTTCCCTGGTGGTCCAGTGGTTAAGAGTCTGCGCTTCCACTGCAGAAGGTGCGGGTTTGATCCCTGGTCAGGGAACTAGAATTCCGCATGCCACATGCACCCCGCCCCCCCCCGCAAAAAAAAAAGAGATCAGTACCGGATGGAAAAGGCTTAAAATACACTATTCAGCATTATATCCCTGACACTCTTCTGGGTCTCCCAGAGAAAGTAACAGATAAAACAGAGTCCCACTGCAGGAATGCAGACCCTCACTACAGGGAGATCAGCAGGTGACTGGGAAAGGTTAGCAGGACCTAGGACTTTCTTTTTCTTTCACTCTTGATTTCCATGAGTTTTCCCTCAGCAGCAAAGCATATCATTTGTCCTCTACTGTGTGACAATGTGGAATATGTCCCAGACCCTGACACCCAATGGGATGAGCCAGACAGGACTGACCTGGCACAACAATAGAGACCCAAAATGATAGTAATGCAGGGTACGGTATGAGTGAGTTTATTCAAGAGGACTCTTTAATGAAAGATAAAAAAAGAAGATAGAACTTATACCTGAGTGGGAGGAGACAGAAAACAAACAAATATTGTTTGTGTCAGGTGGTTACAGCTGCTAGTTAAAGAAATAAACAGGGGTTCCTATTTTCTGTGCTGTGGTCATGGAAGGCCTCTTCCTTCAAGTAGAAGAGACCTGAGGAGGTGGGGAGCTTACCCCTCAGTTTTCCGAGAGAAGAACAGTCCAGGCAGAAGGAATAGCAGGTGCAAAGACTCTGAGCAGGGAGAGTGCTTGGCTTGTCCAAGACCGGTAAGTAGGCCCTGGTCACTGGAGCCACAAGATGTGGGAAGGAGTGGTAGGAAATAAAGTCAGAGAAGCGGCCAAGGTCATGTGCATCCTTGTAGACCATGATAAAGACTTTGGTTTTTATTCTGAGTGAGACCAGAAACATTCAGTATTCTGAGGAGAAAAGTGGTGGAATCTGACTTGTATTTGACAAGGATTACTGACTCCTGTGTGGGACATGAATTTGGGGGAGAAAGAACAAAAGTAGGGAGACCAGTTTGGAGACTACTGACACAATCCAGGCAAAATACCATGGTAAGGGGTATAAAGTGGTGAAGGAGGTGAAAGAGGTAAGAAGTGGTCAGATTCTGGATACATTTTCAAGGTTGGGCCAATAGGACATGAAGATGAATTGGATGTGATGTGGGAGAGAAAGACAAGATATTTACAAGATATGGGGCCTGAACAACTGGAAGGATGGAGCTGCCACATATTCAAATAGGAAGACTGTGGGAGGAGTGTCTGTGTTGTTGCAGGATGCAGAATCAAGAGT
The DNA here is from genome assembly GCF_964374135.1 of Grampus griseus. Classification (NCBI taxonomy): domain Eukaryota; kingdom Metazoa; phylum Chordata; class Mammalia; order Artiodactyla; family Delphinidae; genus Grampus; species Grampus griseus. Next base: position 63,257,485 of record NC_139012.1, read on the forward strand.
TGGATCTTGGTCTTACTGAGTTTGAGATGCCTATCAGACATCTGAGGAGAGCTGCTGGTAGTCAGTCTGGAGTTCAGAAGATGAGTCAGGACTAGACAAACCAGTTTGCTCAGCAGCAGCCAGAGGATGCTTATTTTGAGCCATGGCACTGGGTGAGCTTACTCGAGAGTGAGGGTAAATTCAAGGTCTGTACTAGTGGGCACTGAAGCACTTAGAGTTCCTACATGTTAGGAATATAAGGAGGATGTAACTGAGAAGACTGGAAAGGACCAGTCAATAGAATCAAGAGTGAAGGTAGATCCAGCCAGGGAAGGAAAACCAAGAGAGAATTGTGTTCCAAAGGCAAAATTAAAAAAAAAAAAAAAAAGGTGTTTTGAGATGGAGGGAGTGAACAATTATGCCAAGAGCTGCTGATTGCCCAGGTAAGATGAGGACCAGGGCTTGAGCACTGGATTGGGCAAATGAAGAGCAGGTTTAGTGCAGTGGTGGGGAAGGAAGCCTGTTCACAGTGGGTTCGAGAAAAATATGAAGGGAAGAAGTAGAAATATAAGTAAAGACAACCGTTTGGAGTTTTGCTGAAAAGAAAATTTTATATTTACAAACAGCACTCATCTCTACAACAGGGGTAGTCTGGACTGACGGCATGTACAGTATATAAGCTTCAGTCTTGTTAACACAATTCCCAGCGCCCCCATTGGCAATGACTTTGAGTCTCTGCCTGGTGCCAGCAGTGGCCTACCCTGCCTCCAGTGCCTCTAAGTATGAAGTGTATGCAAAGGGAAGCAGCCCGCGGAGGAGGGAATCTGGGTCCCAGCCATAGCTAGCCAGCCACACGGTCTTGGGCAAGTCACACACTACCTCACTAGGCTGTGATTTCCTCTCCTGTCTCTTTTTGCTCTAACCTGCTTTGATTCAGAGGGATGTGCACTGTGTACTAGTTTGCCAGATTCTAGGGAGGGTGAGAGGCTGTACATTACTTCCAATCCAAGGTTTGGTTCTTCCCTCCTTCAGCCAGCAAAGGTCCTGTGGGATGTGGAGAGATGGTCATTGGAGGCAGGGAGTTGCGGCCCTGAGGCTGGACCTCAGCCCCAAGCCCAGGCTGTGACTGCTCCAAACCCAAGGTTTTTAAATGCAAAGAGTTAGCCTTCCATGCAATTCAGAGTAAAAAGTCAGCCTCTATAGCATAATTCAGCATTTTTGTAAGTTTAAAAACAGAAGCCCTCGCACCTAGAGCCGGTGCTTCGCAACGGAGAAGCCACCACAATGAGAAGCCCACACACCGCAACGAAGAGTAGTAGCTCCCGCTCGCCACAACTAGAGAAAGCCCGCGCACAGCAACGAAGACCCAATGCAGCCATAACTAAATACATAAATAAGTAAATTTATTAAAAAAAAAACAGGTGCTAGTAAATTTAACAAAGAGAAGGAAGGGACGCCAGCAGTGAATCAGAAGCTCTGCTCAAGTCTACTCAGACCTGCTGGTTCAGCAGCTGGAACTGATCTGACTAGATTGAGTTGAACAGTTTGACTCACTTTTTATATTTATTTTTATATATTTTCTGTACTACATCGAGTGGTAGATTTTTTTTTTTTTTCACCAAGTCAAGTTATTTTACCAGTTTGGCATGTAGCCTATGAATATTAGCAAGTAACACCAGTCATTACGGTCTTTGTCTAGACTTCTTAGTTTTGGATGGTTTGGGTTGGAAATGCATTCCTCTTCTCATTTATTTATCATATATTTTCTAAGCATTTTCTAAACATCAAGTATGTGCTAAGCATTACCTTAGGCCCTGAGGATACAAAGATCAAGAGTGTGTGGTCCCTGACTACAAGAGGCCCATTGTCTTATAGGAGAAGGAACCAAAAAGTGTGGTCAACAAGCAGCCTGATAGCCAATGTGCTTCTCACTCCTGTCCTGTGGCCTGGGATTAGGTGACATGGTCCTGCTGTCCTCCTAGGTGCTTTTAAACTTGTGAGGTCCCAGCCCGGCTCACCCTCCCCAGCTCAGCAGTCGTTTTTTTTTTTTGCCTCCTTTTACCATTCCCCTGGGCAAAGTTCCCAGCCCTTTCCCTACTCTCCTAACACCGCCACCCACCTTCTCCGAAGACAATCCACCTCTCCAACAGCTTTTCCCGAATCTATGTGGGAATCAGCCAGCATCGTTCTCAGCACTCTCCCCCTCCCTCTTTGTATATAGCAAAGGCTTCCATTTAACTAGAAAGACATGTTTTTTTACTTAAATTTCCCTTGAAAATATAAATTAAGGGTAAAAATTGCATTTTCAAATCACAAAAGTTTTTGCCAAAATCCAAAATGTTTGAAAAAATAGATCAAGAGGCTTTCTTAAAGCATCAGGTTTTCCCATCTGTGGTTAGATTTGTGGATCACATATGAGGCCCTTTCATGCGTGGATGTGATCATTCCAAGAGCCTTCTGGCTGGGTCTTTTATTTCTCCAAGCAGGGGTGGTGCGCCATGGGGGTGGGCTGAGTACCTGTGAGTCTAAGCAGTAGTTCCTAGTGAGGGCTGTGACCTTGAACATGTTCCCTAACTCCCTGGGTCTCAGTAAATGAGGATGACCCCAGCTTAGCCCATAACTGAGCCTGGAGATTTCATGTCTCAGGGCATACTGAGATTCTTGGATGAAACATGGACTCCCCAATTAATCTTTTTCTTATCAGTAATAGGGAGGAGAGATGGGAGGTTGAATTATCTATAGCCTTAATTTTATAGGCAAGTTCAAACACTGAGCTATGTTTTGTAAGACAATGTTTTCAGCACTGTACATTTTGAACATCTGCTGGAGATGCCCAACGATGTGGGGCAAAGTTTCTAGCTGGTAATGGAATGAAGACCTTCCTCTCCTGAGCTATAGAATGAAGGGCTATGTCCTCTAAGGGCAAGGGATTGGTATTATTGCTATGCTGCAGCCTATAACCTTATGAGTTCTGTAGTATTTTTTGTCCTTAATATGTTAATATGTGCTAAGTGTTATCTGAAGGAGAGTAAGTTGTGTGTGTATGTGTGAGCTGTACCTTGGGGTCAAGTTAGACTTTGAACTCAGTGTCAAAGCTGGCCCTGGTCCACTCTGTTCAAGGACCAGGGTTCTTCTCCCCGCTTTGAGACTTCTTAAAATGTAATGTACTTATAAACCACTGGGAATCTTGTTAACATGAAGATTCTCTTTCTGCAGGTCTGTCGTGGGACCTGAGATTCTGCATTTCTAACAAGCTCCCAGGTGAGATGGATGCTGTCTGGCCTGGGACCACACTTCAAGAGCAAGCCTTCAAAATGCACCTGAGGCTGCAGCTATTGGCGGTTCGCAGGACCATACCACCAGCCTTTAAGCAACTGTGGCCACAGGTACACTTCTCAGGAGATGGGAAGAAGGTAGTCCTTGGGTAGGAAAGGAATCACATTAGCCTGGGCTTTGGGAAAAAGGAAAAAGAAAAACAGGAAAATGCAGCTTTTTCCAATTACAGATAAGAAACTAGTTGTTTTAAAGAGAAATGAGAAATGTAATAGACTAAAATCGCAGTACCCTATGTAAATTCTAGGAAATATTGGTCCTATGGGATGTTAACAGGAGTTGTGTGCAAAAGCAGCTTCTATGCTCAAATGAGTTCTAGAATCTAGAATGTAAACACCGGGTTAAACAAAGTTTAATAGGTTTTCTTACCGCAGAACTTTTCAGAGGCTTTTATAAGTAAATGTGCCTTGTAGATCTCCAAGAAGGACATAAAGCATGCAACATTCTCCAAAAGTATTTTCCAAGGAAACCCCTAATTTTTTTCAGGGAGGCTAATAGGACTAAATCTCCGTGGAATGCTCTTTGGGAAAGGGTAGCATAAGCTCGTGCCCAGAGTTAAGTGCATCGACTGTCTCACTTCTTCCTTCACCTGCCCTAGAGATTACAAAATGGAAAAGTGGTTGTTTTCTCAGATTCATTTGCTGATAACTTAGCCATTTTTTAGTACGCTCATGGATCCACAAACATCTTACCGTTATTTATTTTTTTTAACAAATGTCACATAGTTTTTACAAGAGTCAGGGCTGAAATGTAAAAATCATAACATCTGTTCATCTCCACATTATATCAAGACTGAAAGGTATTCTTTCCCTACTGTTTCCTCTCATTGCTAATAGAAGGGTGGAGGGTGGGAGTAGAAGAAAGGTAAGTAGAAGAGTATTTAAAACGGTAAGAGGAGGGCATCGATTTCATTGCATATCGTCTGTAATTAGGGAAGCCTAGAAGGCTTGATTTGGTTAAACAGGTTTGAGTAAGCTTTAGAATTTCTCTTTGACATTCAAGAGTTTGTCTGGGTGGATAGCAGGAAAATATAGGATAATTAGACATGGAGGTCGATGCCTCCTCCAGATTTTGCTGAGAGGTCTGCATACTGGTGAGTATTTAGTTGCCCATAAAAGTCAAGACACTTTCTGAAAGTGAAGCAGGCAACTGGAATTTCTGTATTTCTGTTGCAAGCAGGCAGGAGAAGCATTTCACATGGTTATAGCCACAAACCAGTATGCAGAGAGGGCATCCAGTTCACTGAATGGCTGCATCCTCAACCAAAATTCTCTTAATAATCCTTGGGGAAAATTCGATCCAAGGGATGGAGCAAATGAAGTGGGGGGTGTGTGTGTGTGTGTGTGTGTGTGTGTGTGTGTGTGTGTGTCTGAAGTGGTAGGTGGCTGGGATTGGAGATGAGTATATTTATGAATTAAATAAAATAATAAATACTGTACTTAAATATAGTAAAAGTGGAAAATCATCCCTCCCCAGTGATAGCATTTTCCTCCCCACTGGGGAGGTGTTGGACATATCAGAGCTGGCAGGGTAGGGCCTGCATTGTTGGAGTTGCTAAGGCGACGGCCTCACTGGCCAGAGATCAAGCCCAGGCAAGCTCACAGTTCAGCGTCTTATGAGCTCTTTCTTATTCTAAAATATTGCAGTGATAATTGCTAAGAATCATAAACAGACGAAAGGAAGGTTATCTGTGTTTGTCTTTTCTTCCTGCTTAGCCCCTTTCTTCACATAATGCCCTTTCCCTAATTGTCTGCACAACTTAACACCAGTTACTCCCAAGTACAAAGCCAATGTCCATTTTCCAGAATGAAGAAAAAAAACAGGTTTGCCAACTTGAACATATAAACCTTTAGGCATCTAAGTGAAATAGTTAAAAATCTACTTACAATATTTAACTTATTAATTTCCACATATGTGTATGAATTGCATAAAACTGAAAAGAAAATTATATTCACTCAATTTGGAAATATTGCTCCACTCTGACATTTCATGAAGCAATGTGATTCAAATGTGTCATGTGTATCTTGGCTGTTGTGAGTGTGCCATCATTAGAAATCCTGTTTGATCTTTTAACAGTTTTCCCAAACACGCTATCTTCTCTGACACCCAAGTTTGACAACACAGTCATTTTTAAATCCAGATGTGATGCTATCACATGAAATTTTATCCCATACCATAAGTACCCATTTCCACAATATTAGGACAGACTTTTCTTTCTGTAATTCATCATTTATGGGTTAGTGATCTCTGTGATGTGACCACTTACTGTATTGCCTTTTAAAAAAACATGTCTACAATGACATACAATACTTGAAAGGATGAAGTTGACCACCTAAAGGAAAGATGATTACACTCTGTTAAATGTCTCTGACTCGTTTCTATTAATTTCAACTTAATTCTATTAGATGACCTAACAAAATAATTTTAGTAACAACAATAGCTGACACTTCCTGAGCCCTTAGCATTTGCCAGGCGTTGTTTAACCAAGTTATGCACAGTAACTTAGGTAAGGGTCTCAGAAAGTGGAAGATGAGGTTTCCTGAGCAGATACAGCTGTGGACCAAGTGAAAATGTCACCCACTCTGAGTGTGGAAAGCATCACCCACAAATCATACAGAATGGTTTCCACTTATATGTGCATTACTGCTGTTTAATCACCTGGTTACCACACACACACACACACACACACACACACACACACAGAAAATGGCCACCCTCTCCTTTCCCCACAGGGAAATACGAAGACAAGATCTTAACAGCATGCCTTGTTTTAGTTTAGTGGTTCTCAACCATGTCTGCACATTAGAATCATCTGAGAAGCTTTTAAAAAACACTGATGATGCCCAGGCTTCACCCCAAAACAAATAAAGCAGAATCTCTGGGATGGAGTCAGAGCATCAGAAGTCTTTAAAGCACCACAGCTGATTCTAATTTATAGCCAGATAGAGAACCAAAGTTTTAAATTAATAAACATAAACCGAAGGCCCTCATATCTCTACCTAGATAAAGAAAATAGTCTCATATCTCTGTCTAGGAAGTTGGGAAGTACTCACTATACTCTTTCAGTATTCTGAAGATTTTCAACAGTTCTGCGTTATATGAATGCCTGGTTGCACTTTGTTTCCCTTTCTGTGCTTCCATCCTTCCTTGGCCCCATCCTTTAAAATACCCACCTCACCTGTGCACTTAGAACATACCAAGTTCTCCTGGACTAATAGCGCCACCCAGAGACTGGTACAGGGAATTTATCTCCCCACCAGCTCCTTCCCACTCACCAGGGGGTACACTCCCAATTCAACTCTGTACCCTGCTTGCCTACACTCACACACACAGATCTTCCAGTCTTCAGTTGATAACACTAGAGACATTCTCCTTCTGATATAGCAACTTTGCTTCCACATTATTATTCTAATAAAGCCCACATAACAAAGTAATAATAACTTCCTTTTTGACCTTATATCATACATTGTACCAGGCATTATACATAGCTATCATTTATGCCTGACAACAAACCTAAGAAAGACTCATTTTGCAGATAAGGACTCTAAAGTTTGGAGAGAAAAAGTAACCTGCTCAAGATCACCCAGGTAGCAAGTAGTGGATCTGGGGATCAAATTCTGATATATCTGACTGGAAGTTCTGAACTTGACCATTACCATAAGCTCCAGCTTCACTGACATGTAACTTGTACAATTGCACAGGGCCCTGTGCTCAGAGGACATCATGCTCAGTTTAGTGCTCTCCATCACTGTCTTGAAATTCTTATTAATTTCTGAACAAGGAACCCCACATTTTCATTTTGCACTGGGCCCCACAAATTAGGTAGCCAGTCCTATTCCCCAGGCTATGTCGAAAATTAATAAAGGCCAGTCACTCCATTTCCTTTGGTAACCAAAACATACTCAAAACATGGCCAATTTAGGGGGAAAAAATAACATTTAAAACAAATCTGTGAACTTGAAGATAGATCAAAATTACCCAATCTAAAGAACAGAGGGGGAAAAGATAAAAGAAGAGGAAGGAGAAGATGAAGAACAACAGAACAACAACAACAATGTCTCAGGGACCTGTGGTCCAAATCAAAAGTTCCAGCATATATGTCACTGGAATTCCATAAGGATAGAAAAGAATGGGATAAAACAATTATCTGAAGAAACAATGTGCAAAAATTCTAAACTTTGGTGAAAGATACACATTTACAAATAAAAGAAGTTCAATAAACTCCAGCCAGGATTAACATAAAGAATATTACACCTCTGTCTACATGAGATAAGCTTTACATATAAAGACACAAGTAGACTGAAAGTAAGTGGATAGGAAAATATATTCCATGCAAACAGTAAACCTAAGAAAGCTGGAGTAGCTATGTTAATAGCTGATGAAGTAGATTTCAAGACAAAGAGTTACCAAAGTAATAAAGGGATGTTTCATAATGATAAAATATCCAATTCATTGGTAAGATTTTTAGATATAAATGTGTGTATGTGTCCAATAACAGAGCTTCAAAATACATGGAACAAATAATGACAGAATTCAAAGGAAAAAGAGACAATCCCACAATAATAGTTGGAGAGTTTAACACCCCTTCCCCAGACATTGATAGACCAATTAGACAAAATAGTTCAGTAAAGACATAAAAGATATGAATAACATTATCAACCACCTTAACCTAATTGATATCTATAGAGCACATCATTTAAATTAGAATAGAATAGACATTTCTTTTAAGAGCACATGTTCACCAAGAGAGACCATCTGCCTGGCCATAAAGCAGGTCTCAACAAGTTAAACATTTAAAAATCATGCAGAGTATATTCTTTGATTACTATGGAATTAAAATTAGAAATCAATAACAATGAGATATCAAGAAAACCCCCAAATCATTGGAAATTAAATGACACTTCTAAATAATTTATGAATCAGAAAATAACTTATAGGAAAAATTAAGAAATATCTGAAACTGAATGAATATAAAGATATTAAATTTGTGAAATACATCTAAAGCAGTTTTTAGAGGAAAATTTATAGCTTTAAAGATTTTTTATTACCAAAGAAGAATGGTCTAATATTGATGATCTAAGATACTACTTCAAGACAGAAAAGAAGAGCAGAATAAATCCAAAATAAGTAGAAGAAAGGAAATAATAAAGATAAGAGCAGAAATCAAAACATTAAAAAACAGGCAATAGTGAAATTTTACAAAGCCAAAAATTGGAAAATACCAACAAAATTGACAAATACCTGGTTAGACTGAGGAGGGGAGAGGGGAGAGAGAGAGAAAGGAAGAGTGAGAGACAGAGAACACAAATTATTAATATCAAAAATGAAGGAGGGATTATCACTACAGATTCTACAAATATCAAATGGATAATAATAAGTAATTAAATAGATATTGCCAAAAATTTAACAACTTAGATGTGGTGGACAAATTTTCTTGAAAAATACAACTTACCAAATCTGACACAAGATGAAACTGAATTTTTGAACAGCCCAAAATCCAGTTTAAAATTTGAAGTTGTTATTAAAAATATTCCCAGAAAGAAAACTTCGGGGTCAGATGGTTTCACTGGAATATTCTATTGAACATTTAAGAAGTTGGGGAGCAGGGAAAACGCCAGCTTTACACAAAATCTCTCAAAAAATAGAGGAGGAGTGATCACTTCCCAACTCATTATATGAGACCAGGAAATCCTCAATACAAAAAACTGTCGAAGAAATTAAAAAGCAACAACTGCTAAAACCAATATCCCTCATGCACATAAAGCAAAAATACTTAACAAAATATTAGCAAACTGTAATCATCAAAAAATAAAAAAAGATAACTTATTGTGACCAAATGGGGTTTTTCCTAGGAACTCAAAGTTTGCTTTAACATTCAAAGTTGAATCAATGTAATTCACTACATTAACAGAATAAAGGAGAGAATCCATATGATCAGTTCAATAGAAGCAGAAAACTATTCCACAGAATTCAACACTCCTTCATGATAAAAATTCTCAGCAAACTTAGGAATAGATGGAAACTTTCACAATCTGATAAAGGTAATCTCTAAAAAACCTGTAACTAACATCATATTTAATGGTGAAATGGTGATTAATATTTCCTCTCTAAATCAAGAATAAAGAAAAAAAATGCACAATCTTACAACCTCTATTCAGCATTGTACTAAAGGTCCTAGTTAGGTAAGACAAGAAAAGAAAAAGAAGGCATGAAAATTGGAAAGGCAGCAGTGAAACTCTGTCTGTTTGCAGAGGACATGGTTGTTTATATAGAAAGTCTTAAGGAATTTGAAAAATGCCTACTAGAAATAATAAATTAATTTGGCAAGTTTAAGGATAAAAGGCTAATGTACAAAAATCAATTGTATTTTTAAAAACTAGCAGCAAACCTTTGCAAAGTAAAATAAAAACCATTCCATGTGCAATAACATCAAAAAATATTTGGGAGTAAATGTGACAAAACAGCTATAAGTCATATAGTAAAACTATAAATATTTCTAAGAAAAATTAAATAAAGACTAAATAAATGGAGAAATATATACCATGCTCAAACATTGAGAAACTCAATATTTAATTGTTAATTCTCCCCCAGTTGATCTATAGATTCAATGTAACCTCATTCATAATTCCAGCAAGATTTTTATAGAAAATAACAAACTGACTCTAAAATTTATCTGGAACGTCCAAAACAATCTTTTAAAAGAAGGACAAAATTAGAGGATTTATAGTACTTGACTTCAGGATTACTAAAAGCTACTATGCAACTGGCATAAGGGTTGATAAATAGAGGGGGCCAAGGGGAAAAAGGATCTCCACCTCTACCTCACATTATACGCAAAAATTAATTTGAGATATTCATAGACTTAAACATAAAAGCTAAAAACACAAAACTTTTTGAAACAAACATAGGAGAATATCTTCATAACGAGAGTAGGAAAAGATTTCTTAGATAATACAAAGTAGTAACCATTAAAGAAAAAATTGATCCATTAGACATCATCAAAATGGAAAAGGTCCCATTGAGAGATACCATTTAAAAATTAATTGGCCAGCCACAGACTAGCAGAAAATATTTTAAAATTCATATCTGACAAAGGAGTAATATACAGTAAGTATATCTATCTCCTCCATGGTAATAAAAGAGACAAACAACCCAATAAAAATGGGTAAAGGACTTGCACAGACACCACATGGAAGAAGATATATGAAGGACCAATAAGCACATGAAAAAGTATTCAGCATCATTAGTCATAAGGGAAATTCAAATTAAAACCACAATGCAGCTACAAACTCATTAGATACTAAAAAATTTTTTTTTAAACTGAAAACAGCAAATGTTGGCAAGAATACGGAGCAGCTGGTACTCTCATATCAATACATTGTTGATGAGATGGTAAAAAGGTACAAAGAGGTACAGCCACTTTGAAAAAAGGTCTTACAGTTTCTAATAAACCAAAACACATATCTACACTACAACCAGTAATTCTACTTGTGGACATTTTTCCAAGAAAAATGAAAATATAAATCCACAAAACAATTTGTACACAAAAGTTAACAGTGACTTTATTCATAACAGTAATAACCAGAGAACAGCATAGGTGTCCATCAACAGGAGAATGGATAAACTGTGGTATATTCATACAAAGGAATACTACTGAACTGGTCACTCAGAAAAACAACAGATATCAGAAAAACTACAGATAAATGCAACAATGCAGTTGAATCTGAAACACATTATGTTGAGAGAAAGAAGCCTTGTGTAAGAGTACATATTGCATGATTCCATTTGTATGAAGTTCTGTAATAGGCAAAACTAATCCGTTGTGAAGAAAATCAGAATACAGGTTTCCTCTGGAGAGATGGGGAGAGGGGTCACCTGGAAAGGGCATAACCGAACAGGTTGGGATAATGGTCATTTTCTGTATCTTGTTGGTGGTTTGGGTTACGCAGGTTGTATGCATTTGTCAAAACTCATCAAATAGTGCCCTTAGGATTTATGAGTTTCATGTTATGCGAATTTTACCTCAAGAGAAAAAAAATAGCCTTAAACAAATACTAAACTCTTTTAAATAAGTAATGACTCTAATTTATGATACTCATACTGAAACATGTAGAGCACAATGTACTCAGGAATGCATCTTACTCTGAAATGTATCCAAAAGTTGACTGATAAATAAATAGAAGGATTGATAGATGGATAGATGTAGATTTAGAGGAAGTGATATAACATGTTAATTTTAGAATCTAGATGGTGAATTTTTGCTATAAAATCATTTCAACTTTTCTATAGATCTGACATTTTTCATAATAAAATGTTGGGAAAAAAACCTCAGTGGTAACCACAACAGTTGTTTAGAACCTAGGCCCACAAAAGATTCTTTTAGGGAGGAATATTTTATCACTGACATTGTTTGGAATTGCCAGCACATGGTGATAATAAAAAGCAGATTGACTTTCAGTTGGGTTTGTTATTGTTTTTAAATTCTCAACAGCAATGCACACCCTTATTGCCTGCACCCATGGTGGGCCCTCCTACTACACTGCCCTGGGTACATGGTTAGTGTCATACAGTTGGAAAAGCACATTGACAGGAATCAAAGCCAGATCTGTCTGATTCCAAAGCTCCTTCCATGCCAATAAACTCTTTCCACATTATCCTGCTAGCTATGCTAAAAATTATACAAAGATGAGAAAGTCATAATTCTGGCCTACACGGAGATCATAGCATAGTAGAGACAGATCCATACTTAGATGTTTCTAATACAAGCTGCTGGAGGAAAATGGGAAAGCTTCTTAGAAGAACTGTCTCAGGTGTCATTTGCTCCCTACTTAAACCCATTTGGTGTTGTTCCATAGTTCATAAACTCAAGTCCAAAATCCTTAACATGGCATAAAAGGATCCTCCATGATCTCAGCCCTTTCTACATCTCTGTCTTCATCTTGGGCATTTCCCAGTAGGCATGCCTCCAAAAATCACACACACACACACACACACACACACACACACACACACACACACACACACACACACACACACACACACACACACACACACACACACACACACACACACACACACACACACACACACACACACACACACACACACACCCCTCTGGCCATACTGGCCTGCTTTCTGTCCTCTTCATCATTTTCCTTCCTGCCTTGTGGCCTTACCTAGGCAGTGCCTTCTTCCTGGAATGCTCTTCCCTTATTTCCTCCTCTCTTCCCACTTCCCACTTCACCTACACCAATCCTATTCATTCTTCAGGACTAGGACAAAAGGCTGTTTTCTCAATAAAGTCTTCTCTGATTTTTCAGGCTGAGTGGCCTGGCTTCTCCTTTAAGACACAGGACAACATGTCTTATGTAAATTTGGATACCTCATAGAATCCAGGATAGTGTGATCTGGAACCGTATTTGACTTGTTTCAACAAATCTTTGTTGAGTGAATAGAACTGAATGGCTTATTAGGTGAATCCATGAATGAATGAGAGGCAAGACTTTAACACCCAGTGATAAGCTGGAGATGGAGGGAAATACCATACACACAGAGGCAGAACTTTGAGCCAGATTCCAGAGTGAGGAGGAATGAGAAGAGATGCAAAGACCTGGGTGTTGGGTACTTTCTGAGATGTTTTTTTTTAATGGAATTTTTAAAAATTCAAGAAGCTCCTGTGCTGGAAACCTGGCCAGGAACAAGACGTAAACTACATTTTTTAAGAAGCAGGTAAATTAGAGGCATTTGGGAGAGCCTGAAAAATGTCTCACCAGCCCTGTCTCTAATTAGAGTTTCTGGGAATTGTTTCTTTTCTACTATATCTCACAACTCCAAAGAGACCAAAACTGGGATATGATCAGGTCCCTGGGAATTCCCACTCATTAGCGTAATCCCATCCTACCTAGTCTTTTTTGGCCAAATGCTTGGATGTATGGTGACCCTAGACTCTCTCTTCAGGGCACGTGAAGCTTCCCAGAGAAATGATTCTAAATGCCTAGAATTTCTTATTAAATCAGCGAGTGGCTAATGGAAGGGTATGTAGAGAGAGAAAGTGTGGAGAGGTGAATTCTGCCTTGTTACTGAGACCACACGGACTTCTCATTGATTTTTGCTCCATTTCGTTAGTCCTGACTGGAACATGGAGGTGCACTCAGCAATTTAAATGTTCCTAAAAGAGCTTGAAAATGTATGAAGGGCTTTATTCCCAAAAATTGCTCACACAATTTTTCCTGCACTATTTAGACTTCCATTTATTGATCCCTTGGTATATTCCATTCTAATGATGCACAAATAGGAAAAGGATGAACACTACAACAGTACACACAACGACCTTGAACCGTAATAAAGTAACGGTAAACCCTTCTCTCAACATCTGGAGTCCTGTAGGCAAATTTCCTATAAAGGAAATAAAGAAGTTATTTTAAATCCATGTCCACACAAAGATTTACAAACCATAGACTTATTTTTCTCAATCTTTTGTTAGGTTTCTCTGTGACTAAATCTGAATTTCAAATTCCTAGTGTGTGTAAAGTCAGGATATTAGCCTAATAGAGTTTTGCCTACCCCCATAACAGACAGAAAGGACATTGCTAATCAATCACAGAATCTTTTGCAGCCCAGCATACCAGGCAGTCACTACCAATCAGCTGGAGATTGCACGTTAGTTGAAATCTATTTGTTGCCCTGGAACTAGGAGATCTCTTAGGCTTTCTATAGCTCATCTCCGAAAGCTGTGATTCTAAACCCCTAACGCTAATCCTAACCCTAACCCTAAAGCATGCCTACACAAAGCAATAGTCCCAAATACAGAAGCACATCAATCTACAAACTTTTCAACTCAGGAGTTTTCATAGATACAAACAAGTGAACCAGAGCAAAAATGTATCAATTCTATTGAGAATCCTATATCATTACTTGGATCTTATGAGTAAATGGACATCCCCAACCTTTTTTTGACCTTATCTGCTTGTAAATGGAAAGACTTCTATAAAACACATTTTCTTTCCATTTTCCTCCCCACCTCCTCAATTCTTCCTGAAGGCATAGAAACACTTAGAATAGCCTTACCCACTTTGGGTCCTTCAAATCTCTGCACTCTGGGCAGCAGTGTCCCTAGCACTACCGGCTTCCCCATCAAAATCTCTCTTGGGGAAGATCTCTCTCTCTCTGGGAAGTCAGTTGAACTGAGGTATAGATGATGGCTAAGGTCTGAATGATCTCCTCTTAACATATTTGTACTTTATTAGGGACAATATTCCAAGCCAGAGGAATGCATTTCCAGTTGTAGAACTGTTTTTTGTTTTCCACTTAGAAGGATTAGAAAGTTATATGGGAGAAGCAGCAAGGGAAAGGGCCTTATCAGTCCCCCTAAATGATCAGGATACCTAATCCTCCTCCTCAAACACCAGCTTTTACTTCCATCTATATTTGCTCTTTAAAGTACCTGGAGCATCTTTTCTGAAGATACAGTTTATGAACCACCTACAAGAATGCCATGGGTGTTTGGTAAATATTCAGATGATTGAGCTCTATCCCTGAACTAAAAATCAGAATCTTTTAGGGTAGATCTCAGAAATGTGCAGGTCATCAAGTTCTCCTTCCCCATCGAAGGAATTCTTACACAGAAATACATTTGAGGACAACTGTTTCAAAACAAAGGCTCACCAAGTTAGGCTACACGAACATTTACACTTTTCCTGTTTTCCTGTTATTTCTCAGCAAGGTTGTAAACCGCTTGAGAGCAAAGACTATATCTCATACCTTAAAGAATTCCCCAGAGCTTCACTTACCTCATATTTTTAATGATTTTATATTTTGAGCAATGCTTTCCCGATTTATATCATTAAAGAAATAGCATTATCTCATTAGAGACCATGAGAATTCAATGAAATGGGCATTAATCATATTATTTAAATTATGTATGAATTAAGCAAGCATCCAAAAAGACAGTAACTCATTGTCCTTTGTCCGTTTTATGCATTTTTTTCTAGTGTTTGCATGAGAGCCAAATGCACAGTGCGTGCAAATCATCAAGCATGGCATGCTCTTTGGTGCACTGCTGTGATCTTATTATATTTTGGAGCCAAAATTATTCTCTCCAGAATTGGAAATCATGATCTCACGTATAGATGTTTCCTTTCCACACAACTTCATGAGTACATCTAGTTAGTTAAGTGAATTTAAGCAATATTTGCTTTGCCGTAGATGTTCAAAGAAATGTACTTAATATACTCAAAATGTAGTTATTGAATATTTTCTCAGAATCTCCATTTTCTCCATTGGTAAAATGGGTAAACAATGCTTGTCCCTTTGTGGGGTTGTCAGGGAAGTTAAAGTACAAGAGATTTTTAAAATTTTAGATCAGGAATAGTAGATACAGATATGTTTGTATTTTTAGATCATCTGGGAAAAAATGCAACAAACTGATAAAGGAGCAAGACTAAAAACGATTTGGCCTTTTTTGTGTGTGTAAAAGGATTTGGTGGAAAGTTTATTGTTCTCCCCTTTGAAAATGAAGACTTTGGCCCTTGCTCTTTTTTTTTTTTTTTCTTTTTTAAAGTTTAAAGAAACCCTTTAGGGTTTTTTATGACTTCAATAACCACCCCAGGTCCTTTAAAGATCAGGCAACACCTTCAGCTTGCCCAAGGAGTGCGTATTTCTTGGAGAGGGGAACACCATTTAAAGGCTAACAGAGGAAGCCACACTCAGGATTCAAAGTCTAGGGTTAGTATTTAGTGAGGTTTGCAGCCTGTTTTCCTTATATGGTGATGACTGAAGAGAAACTCCCAACCCCAAGGCACAGAGATTGAGCAGCTGCAACGCTGATGAGGTGGGCCTGAGATCAACTCGGTCATTGGTCTGTATAGACCAGAGGCCAGTAAACTTTCTGTAAAGCATCAGATAGGAATTGAGCTTTGCGGGTCATATGACAAGTTGCAACAAGTGAACTCTGCTGTGTGTGAAAGCAGCCACAGACAATAAGTGAAAGAATAAATCAAGTTGTGTTCCAGGGAAACTTTACTTACAAAAACAGGCGACAGACACACAGGCTCCGGTTTGCCAACCATCAGTAGAGACTGTGAAACCCTTCTCCTCGGGTGAGAAAGAACTCCAGCGCTGGCAGAACCTGTGTTTGGAGGTTCAGGGTCATTCAGGATGCACCCCTCCATTCTGTAAAAGGTGGCAAAAACTTCCTACCTCAAGGGCTGCAAAGTAGCCGATTCAGTTGGTTTTCATAGGGTCTAATTATTTCCTGCCTTTGGCTGAAATTTGTTAGAGAGAGAGAGGAGAGAGAAGAGAAAGAAGGATAAGAAGTAAATACAAAGGGAAACTGCATTATACAAGGAAATTGACAGATTCTGGTGGACAGACCCCTGAGGCCAGAGCAGGTTTGCTGACAGGGCAGCTAAGACAGAAAAGGCGGCTAAACAGTGGCCCAGTGAGGGTCTTTTAAAACAATGGACATACCATGTGAAAGACTGAGCACGTGAGGTTAGTGGTTGAGAGTGCAGCTTCTGGAAACAAACAGACCTACGTTTTAAATCCTGGTTCTACTATTTACTAGCTGTCTGATCTTGAGCATATTTCTTAACCTCCAAGCCTCAGTCTTCTCATCTGTAACATGGGAATAAGAATACCTTAACTTGCAGGATGTCTGAAAAGAATAAAAAGTACGTTGAACCTTTAACACAACGTAAGTGCCCAGTAAATGGAAACCACTGTAATAAATGAGGTTTTGAGCAGGAAATTCATATTGAGAGCAACTAAAAATTAAAATGTGATTAGTCGCAGGTGAGTGAAAAACAAAGCAGTAAACTCAAACATCGTACTTCTCTTCTAGAATTCTGTTTTCTAGGTCCATTCATTTTTTATTCAGCAAATGTTTCTCACCACTTACTATATTCTTGGCACTTTACTAGTTTCTGGGGTTACAAAAATGAACAAACTTTCGTCACGTCTGACAACAGAAAATTGAGAGGGCCTTAGTGGCTGTACTTGTTATTAAGCTATTGTTTTTGAGTTGCAAACCCACCCCTATACTCTGCTTAGTGATACTGAATGTGACGTTCTAGAAACCACTTTTCACCTTTGTCAGTACCGTACTGCTTAGTAACAGTCTTCTATACCAAGGTTATAGAAAGCTATGCTCCATCAAGTCATTACTCATCTGTGGGCTTCATTTTCCTTGCTTATACAATGTAGCCAAGTAACAGTAAAAGCCCCTGAAGGTCCGTAGGAGAATCGAGCCCTTGGACTAGTACCTGGCACATACAACTATATAAGTGTTTATTAAAATAAACAAATATTTGTTTATTTAATAGCAATTAAGTTAAGTGTTTCATTTTACAACCCAATTTTATATCCATTAACTCATTTGATTCTTAACTAATCCCACAGTGAAAGGAAATTAACTTCCAAAATGCTAAAAATAATAGTCACACAGTTCAGGTAAAGCAGCGAGGCTTTGTTGGCCCCACCGAGACTTACTTTCCTTTGCCTGCGAATCAGCTATAATGTGGCCTTATTCTTCATCATGGGTGTCAGTGAGTAAATTTGGTTTCCTGATACAATGTGTGAGCTTTCAAAATTCAGTAATTTTATTTAAATAATTAACTTAGTTAAGAAAATAGAAAAATTATTAAGCTTTTGACATGTCCTTCCCTTTCTGGATATTATTCACTTTTCAGTATTACACACATAGATACACACACCCCTTTAATCAGTGTAATTTTACTTTTTCTAGAAAAATTCTATTTAGGCCCACCAAGTTTTCCACTGAACTTATCCCTTTACAAGTAAACCTGTCTGCTTCCACCCTGATTTCCAGGGCCTTCCAAGTGACAATTGGCAAGAAGAAGAAAAGAGGCCACCCAGTAGATAGGAAAAGAATGAATTTTGACTTCAAACGGATCCATATTTAAACCCAGGCTTTGTTACTTAGCTGCAAGACTTTGGGAGAATTACCTAGCCTGTCCTGATGAGAGGGCATTCAGCAGAGTAGATACTCAGCAATATAAATATAAATATTTATATTTAATATATGTAAGCATCTACTTGTGAAATATAAACTTTAGAACTGCCCCCAGACATATCTTTCTAAGTAATGTAACCGAAAGGAAATAATAATGAAAAGCAGAATGCATTATAAGTAGCATTTTGATTATTCCAAAGTAGATGACAATCATTATTGCTAAGAAAAGTAATCATAGGTGATTAAATCGATGCTTTCTGCGTTAATCCTCAAACTGCTGTAGCTATGCTGTTTGCGTGTTGGGCGATTGTATTAAGGGATGAGGTTGATTTTGTCTACATACCTCATATAGAAATGTGAGGCATTCCATTTATGCTCTCAACCAATAAACATTAAAAATAAATACAGCTGTATGTATGTGCCTGGATATATAACATGAATGTATCAGCATAGAGAGTGTGTTTTATTTTCTTATGTCTAATTCTACCTTAACTTTTTTTTTATAATGGTAGGTCTTCTATTTTATTTTATATATTTATTTATTTTAATTTTATTTTTTTGGCTGCGTTGGGTCTCCGTTGCTGCGCGCTGACTTTCTGTAATAGTGGCGAGCAGGGGCTGCTCTTGGTTGTGGTGCGCAGGCTTCTCATTGCGGTGGCTTCTCTTGTTGCTGAGCACAGGCTCTAGGTGCGTGAGCTTCAGTAGTTGTGGCACGTGGGCTCAGCAGCTGTGGCTCGTGGGCTCTAGAGCGCAGGCTCAGTAGTTGTGGCACACGGGCTTAGTTGTTCCGCGGCATGTGGGCTCTTCCTGGACCAGGGATTGAACCTGTGTCCCCTGCATTGACAGGCGGATTCTTAACCGCTGTGTCACAGGGGAAGTCCCTGAGCATGTGTTTTAGAATCACAGAATTTAGAGGCTGAGAGGGACCCTATGGATGCTCTCTCTCACACGCTTCGTTTTATAGATGAAGCAAACCCCCAGATGTCACAAGTCCAGGTCAAACATCTAGTTGGTACTGGATGGTCACAGAACACAGGTTTTCATTGCTTCTCTCTCCACCACCCATCTGTCTCCTCTCTACTGTCCTCGCAAGTCACCAGAACAGCTCAGCCTGTGAGCCTGTGCTGTGATTCTGTGAGTGATAATTTTCCGTTCACACTTCCCAGGCCTGTTCCAACTGGAAAGATGGGAGTTGTAAACTTTGACTTATGCAGTTGAATGAGACATTGTTTGATGGAAGTATGTGGGCGGGGAAGCTAACAAACCCCAATTGCCAACTCTTGAAGCAAACATGCTCCCTTTATCCCCCAATGTAGTTTTTGACGTAATGAGCATGGCTTCCAATTTTCCTTGCAAATCAGCACGCTGGTGACCATGGCAACTGGCATTCTCAAAAGACGCTCTGTCAAGGGGCTTTGAAAGGCCTACAGACATTTGTATTAGATGGGCACAGCCACTCTGGCCAGTGCTTAACAAACACCCAGCTAGACTGTGCTCCTCAAAATGAAGCACACAAACATTTGTATTTCATTAAACAGAAATTAATAAGACTCCAATAGGAGGAAGCAAAGGGGACAGTTTTTTGTGTGTATACAGCTGTGTTATGAAGTAATACAGAGAATGCTCATATGAATAATGATTGCACATGTGTGTTCAATTTATCTCTTTTACCTTTTACACGGTCTCCTTTAACTTTTTTTTGTATAGGTTTTTCAGAATCGATCATAGCTGGCCAGGACAGCTTTCCTGAATGCTCCTTTTACACAACAGGGCCCCAAAAGCACTTCTATATTTAAAAGCACCCTGGGTCATAAGTAAATTATACTTCTGGAAAATGTAAATGTTCTCTCTTCCTTGATGACAAAGGACATGAGTCTATTGGTTTGACCCTATTAGAGGGGAAAATAAGTGTGGAAGTCTATGTCTAGAAATAATGAGCCTCTAAATTAACAAATAGTATAGGTATGGTTTTTAGTGCAGCGAAAGACAGACTCACAAGAGAGGCAGTGTTCTCGTGACAGTCCTTCCTCTGGTCTCCACCCGCACCTTTTGGAGGGGTTGTTTGCATCCCCATAAAAGAAAAGGAGGCTGGTGCAGGAGGGTAGTAAATGTATTTAAAGGGGAAAATGGAGGGGAGAGAAATAGAAGGGAAAGAGAAGGAAGAGGAGGAGGAAGAGAAGGAGAAAAAGAGAGAGAGAGAGAGAAAAAAAGAAGAAAGCAAAAAGATATTGAGAAATTCCTCAAGACGCTGATCGTACATGCTTTTTGAGTCCGTGGGAGTCTCTTTCATTTATTCAGGCAGGTCCATCTAAATGCTTTTCTTAAAAGGAATTAGCAACAAAAAAGCAGGGGTGGGGGAACTAGTTGGGTTTCTGACCCAGCACCCAGATATAAATGAGCTGTTCTTTAGTCATCAGAACCTTGAATTCAATGAATCTTTGCTGGTCACAGCTTTTCTTGACTTCTTCTCTCCTAATACGACATTCATTGATAGACTTCCAACTTGATCACAGCTCCCTTTCATTTAGGCTACATGGCACTTTGGAATTTCCCTACCTGCCAAACCTCCACAGAACTTTCCTTTCTAAACTCCAGAGCACATGCCTTTAAGGCTAGCTCTGTTTCCTTCTGGCCTGTGATTTGCTATTCTTGTCACAGCAAGCAACTTCTATTTTCCTCTAAACCTCCATCTTTCAGGCTGAACTTGATCACGCGTTGGGTGGGTGGGTGGGAGGTAGAACATGGGAATATTTCTCTTTCTAGAAGTTATTATAAAATGGGAATTTTTATGCCTTGTGTAGGCAAATCCCTGCAGATAAACAATGTGATGTCAGCAAAAGTGCAGGAGCTCCTTGAGCACCTTCCAGGACTGACCGATTTGGGGAGAGGGCCCCCGGAAAGAAGAGTAGTACCCTGGCCCAGATGGTGGTTCACATTTAAAAATAACAATCCCACCATGTCTTCAAACAATTCTAGACTTTGCACCCAAATATAAGTTGCTGAAGTAATTTATAACTGACTTGTTCCTCAAGTGTTTTTCCTCAATATCAAGGTGTATTTTTAACCACAAGTGGGGGTGAGCAACACATTTAAGGGGATAAATGGATACGTTTTTCAAGTTTGCAGTTTGTTAAGTTTTGTTAATCTTATTGTTAACAGTGCTAAATAAAAGTTAAAATTATTCCAAGGTTGATCTTCAACACTGTAATACACATTGATCAAAGTGAGAAAATAATCAGTTAACTATGGTTTCTTTTGTTCTTATTTCACCCTTGTATTTGTTACTTTTTGCTGCGTAACAAATTGCCCAAAACTCAGCAGTTTAAAACAACCGTTATTTTGTCACAGTTTCTATGAGTCAGCGAACCTTTGGCTCAGGTGCTTCCATGAGGCTGTAGTCAGGCTGTCAGTGAGGCTGTGGTCTCATCTGCAGACTCCAGTGGGTCCTGTTCCAAGCCCACTTGCCTGGTGGTTGTTAGGCCTCAATTGCTCGTGGGCAGTTGGACTAAGGACCTCTGTTTCCTACTGGCTATTTCCTACTTCCTACTGAAGACCTCCTTCAGTTCCCTGCCACACAAACCTCTCGGCGGAGCTGACTAAAATCATGGCAGCTAGCTTCCTCCAGAGTGAGTGACGAGAGAGAAAGAGAGAGAGAATACTCAGGACAGAAACCACAGTCTTTTTATAACTTAATCTCAGAGGTAACACTCCATCACTTCTGTTGTTTTCTTTTCATTGGAAGTGAGTCTCTACATCCAGCCCACAATCGAAGAAGGTTACACAAAGAGGCAGGGATAATTGGAGACCATCTTAGAGGCTGCCTACCCCAGTCCTTATTTCTAAATAGTATAATGTATAATCCATCACGGAGAATGTCTTGTACTAGGGCACTGAGACTCAGTAATTAGATGCCACAAGCAAATCTGAGTTCCTTTGGAAATTTATTGTCCCAGAGGAACTCAACCAACTTGTAAACACATGCTTTTAGACAAGGGTCAATTTATTCCCCATCTCCCTTCCTCTCCTTCCTCACTTCCCCTCCATATACATATTTTCCATTTAAAATCCAGTATGTTAACTAGGCTTAGCATTAATAGGAAGTAAAAAAACAACCAACCAACCAAGCAAAAATCCTGACTGACTTTGTCCCAACTAGCTGCATGGCTTTGGTAAAATCATTGAACTGTTATAGCAGCCAGTCCCTTTATTTGTTGAAAAAAATGGTTTGAACCCAGTGATTTCTTAGGTTTCTCAAATCCTTGGAAGTATATGAGACTATGGTTCCACATGTGCAGACTTGGGATAAAGTAAAATGTGTTACAGAAATAAGGACTTCAGAGGGCTACAGTGAAGGTTAAATGGATGAGGTCTGGGGATTTTGTAAAGCACTTTGTACGCTGTAAAGTACCATACATGTGTAAGGCTTATTATTATTTAGCCTTTATCATAAAGGGATCAGGACAGACAATAATGAAAACAGTCTTCAGCTGCTCTCAGGTGTCACTCCATACGTCCATCTTTTCACAGTGGAGAAACAGCTTCATCAGTAAGCGGGCAAGAGGGGAGGAAAGTGACCTGCCTCCTTCCCTCACACTGAAGACTCTCCCTTTAGTTCAATGTATTCCCAGTGTGCTGGGCACTCAGGGGCGCTCTCTGACTTGTTTAGCTTGCCCTTGATCTCCATGTGTGTTTCTCTGGCTGCCTCATCCACAGCAAGAACTTCTCTCCTGGACCATCTCCTGCAGATTGTCCCTTCCCTCTACCATCTCTTTACTCTGTCTTCTGTCCTTCGGACACCTTCTCTCTGAGATCTCGCTATCGCTTAGGTGGTGACTGCAATGTGGGTCATTAGTCAGTGTCAGCTCCACCTTCTCCCACAGCAAATTGCTAAATATGAAGCCTTTTAAATATAATCGAGTATAGATTTTATGCACAGAAAAGACTTTTCAGGGTTTAGGCGGGTTTCTAAAAAGCAATATTAAACTTATTAAACTCATATTAAAAATGCAATTCATCTTTCAGCTTTTGAGTATATCCTGTAAATCATATTATTTTATTTATAAGACCAGCATGTTTTAGCAATCGCTGTTAAGGATCCCTTGATTAATATATTGTCTCATTTTATAAACCAAAGTAATTAAATACCTTATAATATTTTTAATTCATTTATTAATATATGTACTTTTAAATACTTGAATTGTCTAATGACAAACATTCCCATGCATCTAAGTATTTCCTATAAATCTAATCAAGCAATTTTTAAAATGTGATGAATCTTAAGTTCAATAAAATGTTCCAATATTGTTTATAAATTTAGTAAATATGTTAGTCAGTATAGGCTAGATTATGATGTGATAACAAATGAAACGTGAAATCTTGATGGCTTGACACAATGAAAAAAAGTCAACCAGACACCATTAGCAGAAGTCTTTATTCAAAGATTCCAGGCATAAGAAGTTTCCAAGTGGGATTTCTAACTTAGAGAAGGAGGGCAGAATGTTTTATAGGGCTTTAGCAAGAAGGGGTCTGCTGATGTTGAACCAGTTTCAGGAATAGTTGAATCAAGGAGAGTTTTCAGAAGAGAAATGTTTTTGTGTGTATTAACAGCCATGGTTGCAGCAATTTGGATTTTATCAAAAGGGGTGAAGGCTAATATTATCTGCAAGAAGGGGGTGAGGGGGACATATCTATTGGGAACAAAAATATGTGAGAGTCACAGTGAAAAAATTCTCTTTCATGGTCTCTCACAACACAATACAGTTTATTTCTCCTTCAGGTGGGTCCAATGTGATTCACATAGCCCTTCTCCATCAAATACCTACACCAGCCAGGTCATATGCTTCCAAGGTCACCTTCACAAGAAAAGGAAGGGTGGAGGAGACGTGCCTACTCTGCTTCTACCTGAAATAAATATTAAATAGAGATTTCTTAATATGAAAATATGAATGATACAATTTTAATTCTCTAAAAGATTTCTATACTTACTTCTGTGTCTTCCCAGGGTTTCTAACTATGCAATAACAGTTATTTGGGAATTTACTTTCTGAGACTGTATCACAACTGGAGATTTTAGCAAGGATGGTTACTGTAGGAATTCACGCCTGTAACTGGAGCATTATAATTTAAAAACAGGCTTGTCACCCTCAGAACCTACATAGCCCATATCCCTTAGCATTCATGGAATAGTGCAGAACCCAGGTCATTACCTGTCATGGCTGCTGAGTCACTTATTTAGGCTTTGCATTTCTTTGACTCTTAAGACATATAAATGTCTTCTTCATCTAATTCAAATACCTTTGAACTTGATGGAAACCTGCATTCTTTTCACAAGCATTTATGAGTCTTAAAATATTAAATGGAGGTGAAAAAATGTATATTCATCTTGAAGGTGGAGGATAAAGACGGAAGATGCTACCAAGATGGTTTAAGAGTAGAACCCTTCTGCCTGCCACCCACAAAACAAACAAATGAAAACATTCTCACACCATAGAGCTTAATCCTCTGTCTTTTATGTGCTAAAAAAACCCACATCATTTGCCTCCCCATCATTACAGAAAGGCCCCTTTCCCTTGGAAAGATCCACATCCAGGAAGGGACACTGCGGCTAGCAATAGAACCAAAGATGAAAAGGTAAAGTCCCTCCCACAAATGTGTCTCAGACTGGTTGGGGGAGAGAGACTTGCAACCAACAAGTGCACATGTAACGGGAGCCTGGAAAGTAGGAAAGGAGACATTGCTAGGGAGGTGAGGAAGCATCTTCCTGGTGATTAACTGGGGTAGAGTGAGAGAGAGCCAACTGCAAGCAGAAGGACACTGATGGGTAAAGATGCAGAGGAGTGTGAGAGCAAAGCAGCAGTTCAGCGTTGCTGTGAAATGGCCCTAGAAGGATGGGAAGGTGTCGCGTTACGAAGGCTACCAGGCACTGTCATTAGGATTCTGGATTTAGTCCTAGAGCTGATTGGGAGGCACCAACAGATGTTAAGTAGAGAAATAACATGATTAAATTTTCATTTAAGGAAAATCAATCTAGTGTGAACAGCTAGGGAGGGGAGCTGGCTGAAGATAGGGAGACAGATCAGAAGGCGGCTGCATTTATTTATGTAAGATGTGGTGAGGGCCCACATCGGAAATTATACACGTGCAGTCGGAAGAGAAAATGAATGATGTTTTCAGGAGACAAACATCGAAAGAAAAGCAATTCTTTGGGTGAAGGAAGAATTTTCAGAGTCAGGAGTTAGAGGATTATACAAGTGCCCTAAAGAGCAAAATGGGAAATAGACCTGCAATTCCCAGAGTACAGAATGCAACCTCTGTATTGAAACGCTCCACTGGCCATACTGCCCTCCCTGCCCCATTCCCTTTAACCTGCCTTTCAGCAATCTGAGCTCCCTAATCTGCCCTACAGTTTCCCCAGTAACCTGGCCCATGGCCCATCTTTCTTCCAGAAACAGATCAGACACTGACTGCCTCTCTGACAAAGAGCAATCCCATCATCACTCCAGATCCCAGATTCCACATCTATAAACTGTAAACAATAATAGTACTGCTTCCTGGGTTTGCTGTGAGGACATGAGACAACGTCTGTGAAAGTACCTGATAAATGTCTGTAAAGCACCATACGAATGTGAGGTGTTGATGATGAAAGCCAAATAAAAAAAGGAAGGAATAGTAAGGCAGGAATGCAGAAGGAGAGAGGGAAAAGTGGATGGAGCAATGTCTGGAGCTGGTCACTGTGCACAGGATTAAGTACAGACCATGCTCGTAGTTCCACAGTGAGATTCAAGCACTGCAAACAGGGGAGAGTACACTGGAAAGCACATGGGCCTTGGACTTGGCCAGGCTTGGGTTTGAATCCTAGCTTTACCACTGGCTAGCTCTGTGGCCTTGAGCAAGTCACCTAACCTCTCTGAGCCCTCACTACTTTATCTGTAGTATAAAGATACTATCTCCTCCCTTACAATGTTTTTATGAGAATTAATTGAGTTAACACTTAGAAGCTAGGTAGTATACAGAAGGGGTTTGAAAATGTTGGTTTCCTTCTTCTACTTCTACTTTCTTTCTTCCCAAGAAGTAATATAGTTTCAGGAGAAACTCAGCTTTTATGAGAGCTGCTTTCAGAAAGGAAAATATACTAGCCTGAATTTTCATCCTCTCCCTTCTAGTGCCAGAAGTGGTTAACATCAATCAGTGAAATCTCCAGGTGACCCAAGGGCCTATATTATTCAGAAACATGTGGACTGCTGATGAGAGCACAGTGAGTCAGAAGAATAATGGACTCGAGTAAATCAAGTGTCTTCATGTGTTACTTAAAATACATATATGTGAACCCAAAATCTCAGTAATTTCGGACACAGTTGTTATGTATAACATTTGTTCATTGTTCCATTGGAGATCTGGCAAATTTAGCTTTTGGAGGGGACTTTGGTCAAATCTCTTTAATCCTCAGGACATCAGATAGTCTGCCAACGTGGATGGGATGTAATTTCTTCATAAAGTTAGAGCATTCACTACTTAAGAATACAGAAGGATTAGGTATATTAAGGGAACAATGCTGCCTCTTAGAATGAAGTTGTGCTTTGGGCTGTAGAGGAGTTTTTCACTCAAATCTAAGAGTCACTAAAGATGGAGAATTAATGGGAAGTGATAAATAACTTTTATTCCTATTACTTGAATAGCACTGGGTTCTTCACATTAATGTTTCAACATAGAGGACTTGGGATGCAGAAGGAGAACCCCTGGGGTGTAGAGAGGGAAAGGGAAAAGAAGGAGGAGAGATGGAAGACAAGAGAAGGGACTGGAGGAATTCAGTTTCTTCACGGTCCAATTCCCAGCTTGGTCCTCTTCTGGCCATATTGGGCACTGGAGGAGAGAACAGACAAAAAGGGGGAAGGAGAAGAAAAGGGAAGGAAGGGATAGAAAAGAAGAACAGGAGAAATCTGGAAGGCAGAAAAAAGAAATGTAGAAGACACTAGGAAGAATGCATGTCAAATTGATGCTAGACTCAAAGTTAAGCTTAATAAGCTTCAGAAACGTATTGACCCATAGTGTATGCCAGGCACTGTGCCGGCAGCTAGGAATGCAAAGGCGGAGACCTGGTCATCATTTCTGAGGCACTCACAGGACAGAATCAAGGTTGGGGAGAAACCAAGAGAAGGCCAAGAAAACTTGGCATTGCATTGACTATTAGGAGGCCCAAAAGGGGTCAAGTGCTTTTTCTCTAAGCACTTTTGGTGATGAATTCCCTTTGATCTAACGTGGTTTCTATTGACATTAGCTTTCAGACTTTTTCAGAAGATTTCTTAAAGGTACTGTTTAGTAGGGAGGCTGGGGGAGAAGAGTGGGGAGAGGTGTGACTCTGCATCTCAGCCAGTTTCATTCCCCTATCCAAACAGATGTTGTCTGGCTAGAGCAGCACAGCATAAAACATGACTACTGGATTTGGCATAAAATGGACCAATTAACCTTTGCTGATTGAGTCCTGTAAAAGTAACAGGACTGCATTACCTCTGGATGCTGTTTAAAGAAGGACAGTGTCAGCCAAATTGCTCATCACCTGTCATGGTCATCAGCATATTCCAAGCAGCTGCATGGCTCACAGTCCCCTCCGTCCACCTGGAGCCCTGCAGGCCTGTGCTGGGCTCTTAATAAGCTTTAAACATGAAACTCTCAAGATGAACCCAATTCAGCTGCTCTAAGAGTTTCTGCCTCAGGTCTGGAATAATGGGAATAAAACGTCAATTTCCTCCTCCTTATCCTCCCATATCACTTACCAAACTTTGGGAATCTCTCTTTCCCTTTTTTATTACTCTCTCCTTCTTTTCTCATACCTTTCCACCTTTTCAGCACCCTCTCTTTATGCTGTTGACAGTCACAGGGGTTCCCACACTCTAGGCCTAGGTCAGTGGTTCTCTGTTCCTGAGAAATCCCTGGAAAACTAGTTAAAACTCAGGCAGGCAAGCCCCACCATTTATGCTTCTCATTAAACAAGTGTGGAGGAGTGTGGCCTCAAAATCAACATGTTTAGCCCCACCCCTCCCACCTCAGGTGATTCTGACACAGGTGGTGGGTAGACAAAACACCGGCAACACCCGAACAGCACGGCTGGCACGCACGGCTCAGGAGAGAGCTGTGTGGAGACTTGACACCCACATCCTGCTTTTCCTCTGACCTGTGTGACTCCTCTCTCTGCAGTGGCTCCTCTTCCTGAACCCAGGAAGAGCCCCAGGGTTTTATTCTCGGTCCATTGCCCTTGTTCTACATACCCTTCCTGGTTGGTGTGATTGGAAGCACCTATACCTTGAAGGCTGAAATGTTTATTTCCAGGCTGGATCTTGCTTCAAAGCTCCAGACAGACATGCCCACCTAGAAAGACCCGACAAGTACTTCAGCTTAACATGCTCAGAACTTCAGTCATGAGTTCTGATTCTGGATAAGACGCATAAGCACACTCCATCCCCCTGACTCTCTCACTGAATGCGGCTCTAAAACCTGGACCAGGTTTGAGGACTCTGAAAAGTAGCAAGCAGACTGGGAAAGAAGACCAGAGTTCAAAGTATGTACCACTGTACTGGTGGTGAGTTTCCCTT
The DNA here is from genome assembly GCF_964374135.1 of Grampus griseus. Lineage (NCBI taxonomy): Eukaryota > Metazoa > Chordata > Mammalia > Artiodactyla > Delphinidae > Grampus > Grampus griseus. Next base: position 63,286,354 of record NC_139012.1, read on the forward strand.
TTTTCCTCCAGTGTCCCCCAACCTGGACGCAAGACAGCCTAAAACCTAGAAGTGGGAACCAGATGCACAGAAGGTGCTCCAGGAGACACCCTTGGCCCTAGCTTGGAGAGTGGGAAAGGGCGCTTCTGCGGTAAATCTTCCATTGTTTCTCTCCTCCTGTGCCCTGGTGCCCAGCCCTGTGTCAGCAGTTCCCACAGGGCAAATGCTATGACTTGCTTCATTTTCCTAATGGTGTGTTTTGAAGGACAGATGTTCATTTTGACAAAGTCCTATGTATCTTTTATATTTACTCAAATATTTATCATTCTAATGTTCTTCATTTCTTCCTGTCCCTCTGCATTTCCATCTGGGATTATTTTTCTTCAGCCTGAAGAACGTCTTTGAGGATTTCTTATAGTGTAGGGCTGCTGGCAATAAATTCTTTAAGCTTTTGTTTATCTAAAAATCTCTTTATTTCACTTGCATTAAAACTTTTTTCTTTTTTGTGCAGTGTATAGAATTTTGAGTTGGCAGTGTTTTTTTCATCATGTTAAATATATAATTCCATGTCTTCTAGCCCCATTTTTTCTTATGAGAAGTAGCCATCATTCATAGAGTTACTCTCCATTATATAATGTGTCTCCTTTCCTTGGATGCTTTTAAGATTTGCTCTTAGTCTGTGGTTTCCCGCAGTTTGACTATAATGTGATTAGTTACGTTTTTATCTGCACTTATCCTGCTTGGGGTTTGCTGAGCTTCATGGATGTCTGGGTTGCTCTTTTGAATCAAATTAGAATATTTTCAACCAATATAGTTGCACATTTTTTCTGCTCCATTTTCTCTCTCCTCTCTTTCTTACATGTGTCCTAGACTCCTTGAGACAGTTCCACAGCTCAGTATTTTAAAAATCTCCTTCTCTCTGTCTTTCAGCTTAGATCATTTCTGTTGACCTGTTTTCCATGTCTAGGGACTTATTGCCAGTTGTAGGAAATGATTCTTTTTCAGACACTGTGTTTTTCAGTTCTTGCATTTAAATTTGATTCTTTTTTCAATTTATATACCACGCCTCACAGTTCCCCATCTCTTCACCCATTATACCCATACATTCCTATAAATTCATTAACATATTTACCATCATTATGTTAAAGTCTTCATCTGTTAATTTCAACATCTGGTTGGTCTGTGGGTCTCTTTCTGTAATCGACTTTTGACTATGTGTCACATTTTCCTGTATCTTTGCATGACTAGTAAATTTTTATTTTATAGTAGATGTTGTGGATGAAACTTTATAGAGACTGTGAATTCCTGTCCTTCTGAAAAGTGTTGACATTTGTTTTAGAAGGCAGTTAAATTACTAGCAGATGACCTTGATGTATGAAGCCTTGGATTTAGGCTTTGTAAGGGTGGTTCTATTTCAGTTTTGCAGCTGGCTGTAGGGTGAATCCCCTAGTCTGAAGTCCTAAGGCATAGCTTCTGGGTTTTAATTTTAAAACCTTGAGGCATTTTTTTCAAATCTGTTTAACTTGGCAGGACTTGAATTCCAAACTATGTCTCTAATAGGCAACTGTTGAAATCTCTGCTCAGTTCTTTCAACTTTCTTGCTCTTGTTTCTCCCTGGGCATCTTGGAGTCTCATCCCATGCATGTGTAGTCTAGGGATCAGCTGAAGATTTGAGTTGAGTATCTACACAGATTTGGGGGCTTCCCTCTCTAGAATTCCCCACCCCACCCTTCTCAATTTTAAGCCTCTCTGGAAGTCCCAAACTCCACCTTCTCATTCCTCAGTCCTGTAGACTCCACTTTCTGCTTCAGCTCCACCTGCTACATTGATGGACCTGGGAGTAGTACCCTTAGGGAGGGGAAAAAACATGTAAATGTGGATCTCAGTAAGGATCAAATCCTCACCAGTCTCTGCCAGCTTTTGTTCATCTCCCAGTTGTTTGTTCGTTTTTTCCCAGCATTTATAATTGTTATTGTCAGGAGAGTATCCAAACATTCCACTCTGCCATTACTCTCTTTTTCATAATTTTCATCTGTTTTCCCTCTGTGTTATGGTCTGGATAATTTCATCACATATATCTTTCCATGCATTAAATTTCTCTCTGGCTTTGTTTCAGTGTCTATTTAATCTGTCAATTGAGTTTTTAATTTCAGTGACTGTGTTTTTCATTTATAGAAATTTTATCTTTTTCACATCAGCCTTTTTTTCCCCAAGGGCCTTGTTCTTTTCTTATGTTTTTAATTCCTTCTTAAGTTCCTCGTCATTTCAACCATACTAATTTTATAACCTCTATCTGAGAGCTGTATTATCTGCATATCCTGGAGGATCAAATAAAATTACTTACTTGGTCAGTTGACTTCTAGTCATGGTGAATTGTATCATTATGTGTTTGAGCTTTTGACTCAAATTTGGATTTTAAGTTTATGTTCAGCTGAGTTTTATCTGTGGAAATGATCTATGATCCTTGGTGAAGTGTATAACCCTGCAAAGAGATGTTATACTGAACTACCAGATATTCCAGTGCTGTCACTGGTCTGGGTACATTTTTCAACTAATTTCTTAACGTCAGGGTCCCTGTACCCTAAGCGAGCTTTTTTCCAATCAGAGTCTAGATTGAAATACATGATTTTCCTTGACAACTCCTTATGCTCATGGGTAGATATATTTATCATCCTTTCTTTTAGTGAGGGATTAGCCATTTAAAAATACTGGCTCTACAGAAGGTTTTTGAGCCTCTTCTGGGTCCAAGATCTCAATATATCAATTCCTATTCCTAAACGAGCATTAAAACTCAAGCCTCTTCACCTCACATCCATTAGAGTGGCTGTAATAAAAAACACAACAAAACAGAAAACAAAGGTTCACATGCATGTGGGAGAAACTGGGACCCTCAAGCACTGCTGGTGGGAATATGAAATAATGCAGCTGCTGTGGAAAATAGAGTGGCAGTTCCTCAAAAATTAAAAATAGACTTACTGTTTGATCAAGCAATTCCGGTTCTGGGTGTATACCCCAAAAAATCGGAAGCAGGGAGTTGAAGTGAAATTTGTATATCCATATTCATTCAGAGCAGCAATGTTCACAATAGTCAAAACATGGAAGCAATTCAAGCGTCCATTGATGAATGAATGGATGATAAATAAAATATTATTTTATATGTATATAAATATATTTACATATAAATTATAAATAAAGTGTGATTGTTACATATAAAATATTAAAATACATATAAATATATAATATTATTCAATCTCAAAAAGGGAATAAAACTCTGATACATGCTACAACAGGGATGAGCCTTGAAGATGTTATGCTAAGTGAAATAAGCCAGACACAAAAGAGCAAATACATCATGCTTCCACTTACATGAGATATGTAGAGTAGTCAAATTAACAGAGACAGAAAGTAGAAAGGTGGTTGCCAGGGGCTTGGGGGGGAGGGAGGAATGGGGAGTTGTTTAGTGTGTACAGAGTTTCAGTTTGGGATGATGCAAAAGTTCTAGAGGTGGATAATGGTGATGGTTGCACAACAATGTGAGTGTGCTTAACACTACTGAATTGTACACTTAAAAATGGTTAAGATGGTAAATTTTATGTTATTTCTATTTCCCCAATAAAGAATTAAATAAAATAAAACAAAACCCAACCACCTTAGTTCCTAAGACTGAAAACTACCCCCAGACCCAGGGAAGGCACACTGTCAGCTCATATGCTCACTACTCTAGGGATTTATCTTGCTCTTTGTAGAGGTTAACTATATGTTCAAGCATGATCTGTAACTCTTCATTTACAATTACTAGATGTTTTGTTAAAGAAGGGTTTCTGTTATTTCTATAGCTTTTCATAAATACCCTAATCAAGTGAGGATTTTAAACAGAGGTTAAAATTGTCGGCTTACAGATTTTGCTTGTTTGGTTTTTACCTGAGACATTTCACACAAAAATCCAGATGCCCACCTTGTCTTGAAAATTTTGAATCTTGGCCAATATGGGACCACATTCTCGCCTGGCAATGGAGGACCCAGCTAAGTATTAGCTCCCCCTTTGAGATGGAATAAATGCTCTGGAGCTCGCCACAGTACCTGGCAGACCAAACACTGGCCCGTTTTATTTTCCTAGGCACTGAAAGTATTCAAGTTTGCAGCACAAAGCTAACAGGACTCTATCAGGTTTTTATGTGCAAATAATTTCTTCTTTTAGGAAGCCTTTTTTTTTTTTTTTAATTCAAGCCCATAATCCATTCTTTACAGTAGTCTCTTCCTCTTGTTACCGAACAGAGTTAGAAGTTTGATGGAAGGTATCCCTAAGAAGCAATAAGGTATCACAAAGTTTTGGATAAGGAGGGATCTTTAGTCTAAACAACCTCCATCACTTCCATAGACCTACCTTCACCCTTCTAATCTTTTCCGTCCCGTGTATTAAACAATATTGTATTTGCTTTCATTAGAAGGGGCATGATAGTATATACAGAACATTGCACTGGCAGTCAGAACACCTGCATTCTATTTCCAGACCTGCCTTTTACTAGCTGGGTACATTGTTCCCAGAAAGACCCAGTGACAAATCTAAACTCTCAGTCTCCATCTCTCACTTCTTCATCTATCTGTTGCTGTTTCCTCTTTCTTCTTTCCGTCCCGTAAGTATGGTGGGTCATACTTCTATTAAGCTAATGATGGATCATCTGTTAATTTAATATGCTTCTTTCAAGGACATGATTGCATTGGAGGGACTTAAAACATCAGAAAAACTAACTAGATAGCCAATGTCCCTTAAGAAGAATAATTCTAGGAATTAAAAAACAAACAAAAACTAGTCTTCATATCAGAGAATAGCATAATTATCACTGCTCTCAGTTGCCACTTCTTTTAACTTTTAAGGTAAAAATCTCCCAGTTTTGCAAATGCTGTCAACTAATTCATTTAAACAAAACCCTCTTTGGGCAAAATAAAACATACCTATGGGCCCAATTTGGCTTATGAGCCACTAATTTAGAGAAGGAAATTCTAAATAATGGAAAAATCGCTTTATGATTTATGCATTTAATAATAGTAAACCTCAAAAGTAGCACTTAATTTTATATCATTTTACTTTCCCTAATGATTTCATACATAAATCCCTAGCCTCTTGTTAGTCCCCCGGGAAACCAAGCCATTTACTGATTTGTATTTCCACATGAGGACCTAGCAGGATGTGAGATAAAGAACGTATGCTTAGTCCAGCCAATGTTTTCATGAAATTGTAGGTTTAGGAAATGCTTCGAGAGCTTTTGGCCCAGAGATGGCAAATAACATGGTCACGTAGAGAGCCACCATTCTCCATCCTCATGGCAGACATTGCCCGGCACAGTATCTGAAATTCCCACCCTTAGAGTTTGTATATTCCCTTGGACTGAGGTTTGGAATCTCCCCAAGTCCTCTTTTTGAAGAATAGCATTTCCAAACTTGTCTTCCTTGAACCACTAGTTTTATGGGATAGCCTTAAGTGTTCAATAGTTTCTGTGGTTGTAGCAGTCAGCTAGCTTAAGTAGCAAGAGAATTATTATTGTTCTTATTGTTGTTATTGTTATTATTATACTCTGGGAGGCCAGACTTGTATGTTACTCAGCCAGCAACAAGGCAGCCAGGGCCAAGAACAGGCAGAGAACAATGCCTGACCTCACTGCAGCACTTTTCTAGTAGAAACACCGCTGCTTGAGAGTGGACACCAGGCACGCTACCACAGTCTCCTCAGGAAAACTAGACACCTACAGCACTGTGCTTGTCAAGAGATGCAATCTTCCCCTAATGTACTGACTTCCTCTACCAGGTATCCCTGGGCACACATCTGAGTGGTCGCACCTAGGCCGTGTGCTTGCATCCAGCCTCAGGGTGTCCTGGGGAATGTGTAATTTTTAGAAACTGGAGGCACACACACTGTAAGGGGGTTTGGATGGTGGGAACAAGAGGTGCGTGAGCCAGCCCACGGTATCTGCCACCTGATCAAATTAGTTTAAGCTAAACTGCTGTCTTTGCTGAAAGTCTTTTCAGAGTTTTTTAAATGCTGATATTATTCTGACTCTCCCAAGAGGGTTTTTTAAAGTTATGTTACCATGAAATACTTTTTCCTAATCTTTCAGAACTAGTGTGTTCTATGGAACACAATTTGAAGATCTGTACAGTATGCCATTAGTAAATCAACCCTGAGTTTGTCTGTTTATGGTAGCAAGCCCCTCCCTGCAAATGCCTGAAGTCTTGGTAAATTTTGATGGACAGCTAGCAGAAGGGCTAAGGGGTCAGGGCCTTTAAGATGGTAGACTTGGGTGTACAGCCATGGTGGGGACCCAAAGCCGCTCTGGGCCACTCGGGAGAGGATGACCTAGTTGTATGCCCTGAGGATAAAGAACCACTCTGTCTGCATCATCCTCAAGTAGCAGCGTCTGCACCCCACAGACTATCGCTCTGTGTGGATTCGTGAGCTGGGCCCACCAAACGTATTCCATCAAGAACCTTTTGATTTAAAAACCTGGATTTAACAGCCTTCCCAAATGTGAAGGGTAATTTTCTCTTCTACTAATGACTCACTTGTTGAGAGCAAGCATTAGTTTGCAGATTACTGAAAAGAGCATTTACTAGTAATTTGCAACACATTATCATGTGGGAATCGGATTACGGCTAAGGATTCCCTCATAAAACAAGCTTTAACATTTACTGCATTTCTGGAGAAATATATGTGTTCTTTGCCTCCGTAAGGATGCAGTTATAGGCCTTATGTGGGTTTGGGGTCAGCGGAGAATACCATCTTGATTCTTCTTGATTGCTGAGATGAAGTAAACCCAGTGCAGAAGGTAGAATTAGCATTGGTCCTTACCCAAAACGATTCCTGCAGAAATGAGATAAGCCACAAGGCAGAGGGAGAATGAGAAGGCATTTGGTTGATCTCATGGAAATGGAATCTGTCGGTCTGCGGAAGGAGCGGGGAGAGTCTGTGGTCAAGCAGAGACTAGCCAGGGAGTCAAGAAACGCAGTGCCTTGTCTTCCTCTCTACTCCAGTTATTTCATTTTCTTCCTGATGCATCCTCATTTCTCCTACCCAGAGTTAGCACCTATGATGGTTAATTTTATGTGTCAATTTGACTAGGCCACAGGGTGGCCCAGCGTTTGGTTAAACATTATTCTGTGTGCGTCTGTGAGGGTGTTTCTGGATGAGATTAAATTTGAATCAGTGATTGAGTAAAGCACCCGGTGTGGGTGGCCTTGTCCAATCCCTGGAAGCCTTGAGTGGAACAAAAAGGATGAGTAAGGGAGAATTTTCCCCCTCCCCCATTCTGTTGATTCTGTTTCTATGGAGAACCCTGACTAATATAGCACCCAAAACTGGCTTTCTTCAAATGAGTTCCTAGAACATCCCCCTTTCTGTCTATCCTTGGCTTTGTCAATCAACAAATCAATTAATCAATCAATCATTCTCTGACTTATCTGCCTTAGTTTTCTCATCCATATAATAGGGGTAATTCTTCCTGTACTTAATGCAAATTCCTTGACTATTTTTCCAAATCAAATCAATAAATATCTATAAAGCAGTGGTCCTCAAACTTTGAGGACTCAAAGAGTTTTTGTTTATGTGGGTTGTACTGAACGATATTTACAATATTGTCTATAAACCACTTTAGAAATTAATTAGAAATAAGAAAGAAATGTTTAAAACACAAGAAAAAAACGCATATCTTACTAGCCACTGATGAAATTGTTATCACACATAATTTAGCTTCTGGAAAACTCCTCTGTACAGCAGTGACAAAGTGAAAATCAAGGCAAATACAATCTTAATATTGCTATGAGAATAGTTTTGACCTCACAGACTTCCAGGAAGGTCTTGGGGACCCCCAGGATTCCCAGACACCTTGAAAATCACTGCCCTACAACATCTGCAAAGGGTCTTCCTGCCTCCTTCCCTGGATCCCTTGTTCCCCACATCACTGCCTCACCCATCTTCCTAGACACACATTTGATTGGGACATTCTTCTACTTAGAGCCCTTTTTGTAGCTTCTTATCACCTGTAGGGTAAAGTATAAACCTAAGTACGGCACACAAAAGCATCTGTGATCTGGGCCATACCTATCCTTGCCTGAAAAACTCCTATTCATCCTTTAGTCTCAGCTCAGACAACTAGGAAATTGTCATCATTTTATCATATATTTTGCCTGGATAAAATAGACTAAATGAAAAATTCTACCAAATTGTTTTATGTACAGATATTTTGAGGATAAGTAATGGCTTTGTTGTAAAGATTTTATATTAGTGGTCAGAAATTTTTGAAATTTGATGCCAAGTGTCTACAAGACACTTTAATTTAAGGCTCTGTAAGATATTAATACTCTTTAACATTTGGTAAGTCCTTCCCCATATATATCCAAACAGTGGTTGTATTTATATACAGAGGGGTTGCCTGCTAGAATAAAAGTATATTATCTATAAATTAAAAAAAAAACTTCACTTAAATATCATCTTATACCTTCCTTACCACTCCTTCCCTCCTCTTAGAGATGTTCCCATGAGCTCCTAGCACATCTGGATGTTCACCTCCTTCACAAAGAGTCTGTAAGCCCCTTGAAGACATAAACCACTTTTCACAGGTCTTTGTAACTAGACTCCAGTATACTGACTGACATGGTTCCTGAGACTTAGTAGACTCTAAAAATCTTTGTTAATAAATGGCTAATGGAAGTCAGACCTGTACGTGTATTACCCATGGTAATCATTTTCCCAAATTCCATGCTATCTTCCAACATAGCTCTTCTCCCTAACATCTGAAATTCTGTTCTTGGTGGCATATACTCTCAAATAGCCATTATGAAAACTCCAGTCATCTGTCAATCCTTCCTAACTCTCGACTCTTTCACCAATTAGCTTCTGAGACCTCTTTATTTCTGCAGTGTCTCTCACATCCATTGTCTCCTTTCTACCATCCCCTGCCACAGCTTTAATTTACTTCCGTGTTATCTCATTTGACCAGTAGTACAGCTTCCTCATCTTCTGACAGTAATAGCCCCAGTTTCCAGACAGTGAGCTTCCTGAGGACAAAAGATTTATTCCTTACCATACTCCTGGCGTGTTGCACAGGATTCATATTGCACATGGCACATGAACTCCCACCTATCGTATATACTGTCTCCAGAAAAAATCTTTTCAAAGCAACTTCTAATCATGTCCTTTACCTGTTCAAAAATTTTCTGTGTCTCCCATTAATTACCAAATGTAGAGGATGCTGTTGATTCCCGAGGCCCACATCTCCTCGCCTCCCAAGTTTACTTGCAGCCATGGGGTACAGTCCCAGGACAATTTTTCACCTCCAAGTCCTCAGCATCCTCTTTTCTTCCTAAAAGTGTTTCCACCACTAAGGGAGCTTATTGTACTAAAGGTATAACCCAGAAGTTGAGAAAAGTCAATACCCCTGAGGGCAACTCTCAACCACTGTGGGTAGGGAGTCACTGGCTGAATGTCTGTCTTCTCAGCCCTTAGTAGGGCTCCAGTTTCTCAGAGGGCTCAGTGCCCACAACAGCAAGTCGCTCACTAACATATTTCATTGGCCTCTCTCCTTTCCCTGTCTCATTCCCTGGCTTCTTCCCTTGTGATCCCTATAATCACCTCTCAGATAAACTATCTGAGCCCAAACAATGACACTGAACAAAATTTTAACTTCTTGGCCTGTCATTCAAAGCACCCCATAACTTGATGCTAACCTAACTTTCCAGGCTATGTCATCTATTCCTTACACATACTACACCCTCTGGCCTAACTGGTCCGCAAACCATTGCACTCCAAGTCGTAATCACTCTGCACTTTCATTCATTAGTAATGGAGTGAGATCGCTATGATTCACTTAGACCAACAGAGCTTCTCTCCCTAGTGTAAGGAAGGGTCTAGCCTCCCTCGATGGAACCTCTCAGAGGTGGGTGGCTACACTGTGGTCTGGTAAGCAAAAGAAAATGGTACAGCTGATGGATTGACAGCCAGTAGTGTCTGCCACAAACAGGTAGCAGGAAGATAAAAAAAGAAAGAAAATAGGCAGTCACCAAATTCTACAAAAAATGCTGGAGAAGTACTGGTGAGCTGAAGTGAGTAATCTAACGTGTACACCAGTAGCAGACACTTCGTAGGTACCTACAGACCCAGACCCATTCCCACTGGCTGCCTCCCTGATCCCTCTGCCATAGGGCCCTCCCAATGCTGGCCCATACTGTGCCCAAGTGAGCATGTGTGCAGACATTTCCAGGACCCCTAGGCCTGTGCCGTGACTGCTCCCGACAGAAAAGGGATCAGAAGCCTACCACTCCCTATTTTTCAGAAGCTGCCAGCCCCTGCTGTAAAGACTCTTTGCAAAGCCAGAAGCTCCAGCTTCAGTTAAGCTACCCGTTCCCTTCTGCACGTGGGTTTCTGTTCAGCTTGGATGCAGAGAATTTCCAGCATGCTCTGGAGCTGCCATGGGCTATGAGATATAATCCAACACCCACTTGAGGTGCTTTGGAAGCATCCCTATTTTTTTGGCTTATTGATGAGCTCATGTTGAGTGAAGATATATTTCTGGTCCAATCATGAGTTCATTTCAAGACACACTAAAAGAAGGATTTTTCCTAACTGCTGACTTTAGAATATTGGTCCCTAGAGACCAGGTGCTTTTCACAGCTCCTTAGAAGCCCATAAGGAGTGATGGAAAAATGCAGCCAGGCATCTCACATGAAAGTCAAACACAGTGAAATTCTATTTGCATACCTGCCTTAATTTAGCTGGTTTTTGATTCTCCTGGGGTGCCCACTTCACACCTTCACACGTCTCCCTTAACTTGTTTCCATCTCAAAGGAGGAGCAGCAATGGGAATTTTCAAGCACATTTTCTTCAAGAAAGGCATGTGTGCCCCAACTAAGTAACGGACATTTCCTTCCACAGAGCATGTTATACTCTGGAGAAGTGTTCAACTACGTTTTCCTATAGGCACACATGGCAGCCAGTCCTGGAGACCCTCACAGATAGATTAGGTCACCACTGCATTTGAAAGCCCGGACCCCCATTCCTGATTTGCCACTTCTCCCTAGCAGTGACCTCAGACAAGCCATCTGAATTGTCTGAGCCTCCTTTCTCTGATCTTCAGTAGGGGATCAATCTAGCCATTCAGATTCCTTCCCTGGATCCCTGCCATGTAATCCCCTCCCTGGGTCTGCGTAAGTGATTCATATTCCTGCCTGTCCTGCAGCTCTGGGTGAACTCTTCCTTCCTAGAGCTGTCAGTCACCAACCTGAAACTGGCAGTATCCAAATGCACAAATTAGCGCGTCCCTACTGGAGGACTCCTTGTTCTCCAGGTTTCACATGATTGTGCTTCTACTTGGGCCAGTTATAGGAGGAATAGGGACGACCCCTCAGTTTATGTCATACACTACAGAAGTGCCATGGCTTGTCACTGAGACCCCGTTTGGTCCACTGCAGCCAGAGTTTGCCAAGGGGTCCCCTACCAGGCAGCCCGTGTCAACATTCCTCCTCACTGATTCAAGCTGAAGAGTAACTCACATAACCATCATACTGAGTCATTTGGAGGAAACCCAGATTCAACAGGCACCTTGAGTTGAAATAAGTGAGACACAGAGGTGGATGCACCAGGAATCAGGAATGAGGCCAGACACTCACTAGTATTTTGGTCAGTTAACATCTTGAAGCATTTTAACTTAAATCAGAAGATGTGACAGTTAATAATAATAGCAGCTAGTATAATGTTATCATTTCCTTAAATTTTATTGATTATTTTGGGGTGAGAAGGTGGATTAAAAAGTTTTCTTCCAGAGTTCTGCAGTTTTAGAAGCCAAATATGGTAGTAGATACTGGAGTCAACCTAACCCTTTGGAAACTGGAATGTGGAAACTGGAGCACTGAATAGTCATTACAGGCCCATTGCCAACTATAGAAAGAATCACCTAAGGCAGCTTGGCCAATGACTGGAAGATGAAGAGGTTGCAAAGTTAAATGGCAAATTAGACAACTTTATCACTGTAGGACAGGCTGGCTGGGGAACATGCCTGGAGCATCACTTCCTTCCTCTCTGGGATGCAGGTGAATTTCCTGACTTTGGAGTTCAACTAGCTATCCATGAAGTGGAGATAAACACTTCCAAGAGTAGAGGGAAGAAACTGTTTTCTCCAAGAGCAGAACATTTATGACCAACATTTAGCACTTGCTGAATGTTCTCAGGGAACAGAGAGCTGGTATTACTGGTGTGGCCAAAGTTATCCCAGTCCCTTTGCTCTATGGTTTTATCACCTAAAGGAAGACACAGGTAGAACAACAATAGAACATACTGACAGCCGGAAGAGAAGGAAACCATCAATTCTACTTGCTTGGAAAGCTTCTAGCATAGAGGACCACGGTTAAGATGAGAATTGGGTGTGGAAACTAAAGGAAGCCATGGGGTGATTTTTTTTTTTTTTTTTTTTTTGTGGTACTCGGGCCTCTCACTGTTGTGGCCTCTCTCGTTGCGGAGCACAGGCTCCAGATGCGCAGGCTCAGAGGCCATGGCTCACGGGCCCAGCCGCTCCGTGGCATGTGGGATCCTCTGGACCGGGGCACGAACCCATGTCCCCTGCATCGGCAGGTGGACTCTCAGCCACTGCGCCACCAGGGAAGCCCCATGGGGTGATTTTGAATCAGATCGTGGATGATAAAGATTTGGCAGAAGGGAACCTTCATATAACATCATTTTGCATGTCCAGGTTTACAAATATGAATGCCATGGCCCAAGGTTCTAGAAGAAAGCCAGCTCCTGGAATTTACATTGGCCCTAACCCCATCATCAGAGTCTGATCTTTACCTTTTCTGCTTCCTCCCTCTGCCTGAGGGAAGTACAGTCGCTTCCGCAAATGCATAGCCAACTGTAAGACTCCAACAGAAAGGACACAGCAAATTATATGAATGCCCAGAAGACTCTTAGACCTGTTTTCTTTTTGAGCCTGGACACATGGACAAGAGCTTGTTTTTAAGCTTGTACTGTACCACATTAAAATAACTTACCATGAAGTAGATTAATACAGAACCTGCCACATAATAACAGCTCAGCATATATTTGTTAAGTTAAACAAATAGCCCCTGGATTCAGTAGGAGGAATAATCCAGAAAAGTCAAGAATGGAGAAGTATTCAATAAATATATGGTGAGTGAATAAGGAGACTTTTCTGGAACCAGACTACCTAGTTTGAATCCCAGCTCTACCACAGAGAGATACCAAAGATCTCTCTGACCTTGGGCAAGTCCCATAACTTCTCTGTGCCTCAGTTTATTCTTCTATAAAGTGAGGGTAATACTTTTTAATGTAATTTTTAAAAAATTTAAAATAATTTTTAAACTCATTAATTAATGAAATAACTAGTAAGATGTTATGATTGTTTCAAAGAGCATCTGAGAAGCTAGGATATTTATAGACAATTTAACAAAGAACTATAAGGATAAGATTGTTGGGTTCGATATCACCTGGTTAATATCCAACATACATAAATGATTGGGGTTATGTGTTTCACTCGTGAGAAATTAGTTGTAAATCTCCTGGATCAAAGTCTTCAAATTAACAAGTGACTTCCCTAAGTCTGAGAACTTGACTCAAGATTAAGCAATGAGGGAAATCAAGGACATTCCTTGAGAAAATCCTTGGGCAGCCTTTGCCCTCTTACATTGAAAGGATGTGTCATCTACCTTCTTGCCTTCATCCTAAATTTTGGATAATTTTTCTGGCAGTATCTATGTTATTGGATTATTGTGAAGATTAAATGAGTTAATACATGTGAAGTCCTTAAAGCAGTGCCTGGCATTTATTTCATAAATGCTATTAAAGTAATTCTGACTATGAATTTGCCCAGTTAAGTCAGGTCCACTTAATAATGTCCAGAAGGCATTTAGAGCAAAAATCAAAAATGTTACTACCAGCAGCATTACCTTCACTTCTCCACAAAGGAGAGACTTCCCACTGGTAAATCAGAAGAGAAGTGAGTAACAATAGCTGTTGTAATTACCAACAATCACATTAGCATTTGGGGTGGGAGTAAAATGGAGCACCAGGGGGTGCTGGGCAGGGCAGAGAGAATCAAAGGGCTGAGCCCTCACCTGCCACATCCAATCGGCAGTCAGATCCCTTGAGAAGTCTTTTTCTTTTTTTTTTTTTTTTGATGTTGGGGGTAGGAGTTTATTAATTTATTTTATTTTTGCTGTGTTGGGTCGTTTCTGTGCGAGGGCTTTCTCTAGTTGTGGCAAGCGGGGGCCACTCTTCATCGCAGTGCGCGGGCCTCTCACTATCGCGGCCTCTCTTGTTGTGGAGCACAGGCTCCAGACGCGCAGGCTCAGTACTTGTGGCTCACGGGCCTAGTCGCTCCACGGCATGTGGAATCCTCCCAGATCAGGGCTCGAACCCGTGTCCCCTGCATTAGCAGGCAGATTCTCAACCACTGCGCCACCAGGGAAGCCCCCCCCCTTGAGAAGTCTTGAACCACCTCCTTCTCATCATTCGCTCTGATGTCTCTTGCCCAGAGTGTTGAAGTGATTTCCTCACTGGGCTCCGTCCCTCCTGCTATTTCTCTGACCTCCCCTTCATCTTCCACCACAGCCACTAGAACCTGCTATAATGAGGATCCAGCCATGTCACTTCCCTGCCACCCAGCCTTCAGTAATGACCTACTCCCGAGTGATTCCTCACCATCTATCCTCAACAGACCATTTCCACCCCTGTCTCCCCCAACTCATTCTGTATACTCATCCCTCATTCATGAAGGACCACCTGCCCCCCTTTCCCAGGCTCAGAGACGTCCTTTGCTCATACCCGCTGCCCCGCTCGACCTCACAAAGCTGTACTTACCCTTCACAGACTCATTCAGAGCAACCTCTGCTGTGAAACCTTCCCTAAGCCCAGAGGACAGCCCCTACCTGCGTTCACAGGACAGGCAGGGATTCCCCGCCAGGCTGTGTCACATCCCTTAGAGGACACACGCTCTGCCTCTCAACTGTGAGTTTCACTTCACCTTGTATTTTGCCTCTGGCCCAGTGCACACATGGTCACCAGTAGTAGATATTCATTTATCGAGTGGTATAGCCTTGCTCCAACACTGTTCCTGGGGCAGAGCCTGGCTGGATGCTTAGAAGCCTAATTCCCCATCTCTCAAGGCACACACACTACACTTCTCGGTCAATTCAGGCGGTGTGCACAATTCCAGGCTGTCCTAGGACATCTCCCATATATGCCCCAACCCGAGGCCCTTCACTTAGTGTATGTGTGTGTGTGTGTGTGAGAGAGAGAGAGAACATTGAGATATAATACTAAAGCAGTGAAAGAAAAGGATGGAGGCCAGAAAAGCACCTCCTAGCATTTAAGCATTTAATAGAAAGAATCTCATTGTCAAGTACACTCTTTAAATAGTTAGACTCCACCGTCCATCTGCTTTCCCCTCTTCAGCTCTAACACATCCCTTAGAGCACAGGACTACTACACTGTTCTCTGTTTCCTGGAGTGAAAAGCAGAGCGGAACTGTATCATTTTTCAAGGGGTCAAGAAGTGAAAATATTATAAGGGAAGAAATATTTCCTGAGAGGAAAATAACGTGAAGGGCCCTCGCCTGGGATTTTCAGATGTGGAAATGATACATGGGGAAGTACCTCACATAGGGATGATAAGAAACTCACATGGGTTCAGACTTCTAATCATACTAAAGACTTGCCGCTTGTTCCTGGTGCAAGTCACGTGAGGAAGGGTGATCTGGCCCTGTTTGCTAAGGTTCTCACCGAGGGGCGAAGCGCAGGGAAGAACGTGAGGAAGCAGGAGTCCCGAGTCCTGGAGAACATCCTCCACTTAACCCTCCTGGGTTTTCGCAGAGGCAGCCACTCCGCCAACTGGGCCTTATTTCCAACCGTAAACAGAGAGGGAGAGCCCGGGTTGTAACAAAGGAGAGAGCAGCTACTAAGAAGTCTGCAGCAGACTGAGGTTTATTTTCCCTTTGTATGTCTGTAAATAAATGGTTTTAATTTGGGGAAACATATATCTGGAGTGTCGTTGTATTGCCAAACAGACAGAGCCTCGTCACAATATGACAACAGCATCCAGAAGGTTGTCTGTTTTTCATGAAATGTTGCCCAGAGGGTGCTTGGTGTCTCAGAGCTCAGCGTGATCAGTGGTTGCCCATCCTGGGGACACATTAACACGTTAATTCTCGGGAAGAATTAACCACAGAATGACACATGCGATGCTGGGGTCAAGCGTGGGCCTAGAGTGTGCAGCGTTCTTGCCTTGGTCCTGCTGCTGCCCTTACCGCTCAGCAACCCCATTTAACCTCCTTGTGCCTCAGTGCAAGCCTCCGGAAAATGAGATTCAGTGCAGTGCAAGCTCCCAGCGTTACTGTACCTGCTTTAAGAAAACTGAACTTGACATGCTAGATAAATAAACTCTGCTAAAAGCTGTTTCATGGGATTCTTGAAGGCAGAAAACTTCATGGTACATATATAAAATAGATGTTGATTCATTTTTAAAGTATACTTTTCATTCACACTTTCAAGAAACAATTGTTTCCTATAGAAAAGTACTTTTCTGAGTTACATGCCCTGTAGCCACTTAACTGATGCCTGTTGACATGATCCCATGGCACTTAAAAAATATGAAGCAAAAGAAATGTTAAATATCCAAATATTGTTAACATCATTAGTATGAAATCATAGAACGTTAGCCCTAAAAAATGACCTTGGAAATCATTCTGTTCTATCTCTCCATATTGCAGCTGAGAAAATTGAAACCCAGTTAGATAAATTACTGGCCATTTCTAATATTTCAAAATATGTCGCCTGTATAAAATTTTTCATAATGTTAGTTAAAGTGCTGGTCAGGTAAATTGAAACATCTCAGAACGAAATAGCAAGTATTTCCACAAGTCTTTGTTTCCCAAGTTATCTATTCACACGACTATTTGTATATCTTTTTCTGTTTTGTTTTTTAAAAAAAAAAAAAAAAAGACAAGATCTGAAGGGGGAAAGAGTAGGAGTTGTGTGGGAGAGAAATTTGTTTTTCTTCTTTCAGATCCTTCCTTACTCTTTTCATGATACAATGTGGACTTTGAGATTCCCTCTGAGGCCCACAAGGATCTTGTGTGAACCAAAATAAGGCTCCTGCTTAAGGAGACCCCTGCTGCTTTTTCTTGTTATCTTTGAGGTATTTGCCATGATGTCTGACCATCTTTCTTGTTCAGAGACAGCTTGGAGAAATTCCTGGTCTCCCAGACACAAGTGAGGAGGAAGCACATTTGGGGGAAATTTGGACTGGCAGGGAGCACGGATGGCCAGGCCATCACGGTTAGGCTGGTGTGGTTGGCCTGTGGTTGGTCACAGACTTGCTAGCTAGGGGACAAAGAGGACTCTGTCCTCAGCTGTTCAGCCAAAGAGGTGGATACTGTCATTAACCCCATTTTACAGATGAGGAAATAACAGCTAGAGAGGCTCCCTGTAGAGATTAGACATGGATGTTGTCTCAAGGTTCCACTGCATTCTGGAAGGAACAACCAGGACTACCCCCTCCTCCATCTGCATTAGTGATTCTGGACAGTGGCTGTGAGTGGAAGAGGAGTGGGAGAGGGGAGGGGTGTAAGGACACTGAAGAAGAGTCAATGAGAGCTCTGATCTGGGGTTTCAGCGGTGAAATTCACCGTCAATGTACCCAACCTGTGATTCCATGAACCACACTCTTTATTAAATCAGCGTATGAGTCCCATCAGGATTGGGGAGAATTACTGTTGCATAGATGCACCCCCTGGGCTTGGCCAGGCTCTTCCCTGAGCTATCTGAACGTCCAGGCCGGGCTGTGCATATACCCGGGAGCACCTACTCTCTCTCCCACTCACTCACCCAGCACAGGCCCAGGGCTTCCTACCCCACTCCAGGTCCCCAGAGGAGTTGACCATGTGGGGATAGGAGAATGTGGGCAGTGAGTCTTGCATCTCCAGAAGAAGAAACCCCAGGGCCACCTAGGGAGTAGTTGGGACAGGGTAGAGCAAGGTGCATGTGCGTGTGCCAGTGAATGTGTATACTTGTTCTTGGCCACTCCAGGAATATTTGAATCTCCCCATCACCTCCCTGCGGGCCAGTTGCAGGGGTGGATTCAAGTTTTGTGAAACCTAAAATTTACACAATTGGGCTTTCTTTAAGAAAAATAATTACAGAATTTTGAATACCAGTTTGCATGAAAATAAATATTTATTTAGAATGAGAAAAGAAACTACAACAAATAACAATTTTAAAGATCTGACAAGAAACATCTGATCTGACAAGAAACATCGCCAAGTCTAGAAACATATTTTTGTTAGCAGCCTGACACCTTTATATGTTTTCCACCTTTTTTGGCTACTCTTTGACCCACTTTTCCTCTGACAATAATATTGTAATACCATTTTCTGCAGAGAGAATGGAAAGATAATTCAATTTCAGTCTTTGCTTTCTAGCTGAAAACATTCAGCTTTACAGTTTCTTATTGGCAATGTTTTACTTTTTGTTTTAGAATTGTCAAATGTGGGGAAACCTCTGTCAAGTTTCTTTCATATATAAGCTGTAGGATTTAAGGTTATTTTGAGTTTTCTTGCACAGTGACTAATCCTAGATATTCTTTAAATTGGTAACACTCATCAACCAGAGCATAACATACCATGTTGTAGTGGTGAATATGAGTTTCCTGTTTTCCTCATCAAAGTCAACACTTTATGTCAAATCATCAGGAAATGAAAAACTTTTTCAATGTGTTCAATAAATCATAGAAATGATTTACTCCTCTTCTTTCATTTACTAATCAAGTAATTCAAGAATCTGCCTATTACAGGCATACCTCATTTTATTGAACTTCAATTTATTGTACTTCGCAGATATCGTGTTTTTTACAAATTGAAGGTTTGTGGCAACCCTACATTGAGCAAGTCTATTGGCGCCATTTTTCCAACAGCCTTTGTTTGCTTTGTGTCTCTGTGTCACATTTTGGTAATTCTGGCAATATTTGAAGCTTTTTCATTATTGCTGTATTTGTTACGGTGACATGCGATAAGTGACCTGTAATGTCACTGCTATGCCTCCCTGAAGGCTCAGATGATAGTTAGCACTATCCAGCAATAAAGTCTTTTTTAATTAAGGTATATACAGTGTTTTTTTAGACCTAATGCTGTTGCACACTTAATAGACTAAAGTATAGTGTAAATATAACTTATATATGCGCTGGGAAACCAAAAAGATTTGTGTGACTCACTTTATTGTATCACTTGCTCACTTGCATTATTGCAATGGTCTAGAACCAAACCTGAAATATCTCTGAGATATGCCTGTACTTTTGTTCCTGGCAAATATCTCTGCACACAAAAGGTATTGGCTCAATAACTACACAAAGTGACTGCGTGTCATGTACATACCTCATTAAACCCAAAGTAAAGAAATCCCCAATACAAGTACCCTTTAGCCATTCCCAAAGATGTCCTCAGCCACTCTAACACCACTCAACAACAGGGAGAAGTGAGATCGGAAATAGACAGCAATCTTAACTGATTGCAATACAAATATCTGCCTTTTGCAAATTTTACTAAAACACATGGACCATGTGAACACATTTCCTCCTCCCAGGATCTTTGAAATGCCCCTTATGTGGGAGGGCCCTGAATTGCAAGCTCCCCTGGCTTCCTGGTGAACCTGTCCCTGGCTAGCATGTAAGTTGTGTAAGTGATGGAGCAGGTACCCTTGGGTAACACATCACCTAAACATTACAGATGACCCAGAGGAAGGAAGGGAGGGGTGGAGGAAGCCTTCCTGAAACAAAGGTCACATTTCTTCATGGGCCCTGGAAGTGTAGATCCTATTTAAACAGAAGTTCCCCCCAGGCTCTAACTATGGAAGATAATTTTTCAACAGGCAGTATTTAATGCCAACACTTTTCTTCTAGTACATGGTTATGAAACACAATAAAATTATTTGGTGAAAGCAAGGGTGATATATGATCTCTAACTAAGAATTAAGTATTCTACCACCCATGGTCTGGCTTTAAAAACCATACACAATGGTCCCAAGCTGTGAAGTCCTTGGCTTGCTTTGTGAATTACCATTACCAGCCAAAAGCTGGAGATATGTTAGGTTGTATCATCAATACGAAACCTATACATGCTTTCCTCAAGAAGGAGGCTGACCTGAGAAAACCAGTGTCTGGTGCATGGGTTATACATTTCTTAAACCAAACAGATCCTCCTGGGCTTTAGTGGCCTTCTCCCAAGAGTCCCTGGCTGTGAGGCTAGGGGCTACAGTTACTTGAAAGAAGCAAATTTACCTTGAACTCATGCCCATGCCACCATGGTCACCCACTGCTGTCCAGTGCTTTGCTTACTCTCTCAGTCAACAAATGCAGCTTGACAGTAAAGGGAGAGTGGAAATGTGCCCTTCACCTTTCTTATCTCGCTCCAGCTCTCAGTTCTATTCCTTGGAAGAGCGTGGTAAAACTGATGCTGAGGAAGTGAGCTCTGGCTAGATTGGGAAGGAACATGGAATTTATCCTGTTTTTGTTCAGTATTTCTCAATTCAAATGATAGTTAAAATATTAACATTCTCCATTTTGAACCATTCAGTACTACATGTGTGTTACACATACTTGGGTTCCTATTGAATTCATTAATAAATAGCAAATGTTATTTAAATATTCTTTCAGCAACCTAAATGTTTCTAACAGCAATCTAATATGTTAACCCATACTGAAATTATTTTTAAAGCAAACTACAGAATTGAGATCAGGTACATAAACTGGAAATTGAAGATAATTTGTACGATTACAATGATTGATCTCTGTTCACTCATGTCTCAATTCTTGTCTCTAGGAAAGAATGTGACTGCAGATAAGTGCAAGGCCAGATCATTGTGGCCTGATCTAGTTAGGGTGGTGTAATCTGCCTTATGCATGATAGACACTTTTGGCCTAAAAGTTTTAAGAACTATGTATCTTCGGTAGTGAAAGTTAGACAATTATGACTCAGTTTACTGGTTCTCTCTTCTCTCTCTGCGTACTACCAGATTACACCTTCCATTTGGGGGTGGTTATGTACCTGAGTTCTGGTCGGTGGGCTGTGAGTAGAAGTGAGGAGTGCCACCACCAGGCCTGCTCAGGAGAACCTCCTAAGTCCAGCCCTTGTCCTCCATCATCCTCTGGTTGAATGATGAGGTCTATGAAGATATAGAGCAGGGCAGTCACCAGACAGAAGGAAAATGGGTCCCTGAGAGATCACCTGGGGCAGAACCGCCGCTCCCCTTCTGGCATGCACTGAACTGTGTTGTGAGCATAAATCGAATTCTGCGGGTTAAGCCGCTACAAATTTGGGATGGGCTGTTAAAGCAGTTAGCCCATCTTGACTCGTACTTTGAACAAAATGTGCTCCTGACAAGCAGAAGGAAAATTCTGCAATAGAAAACAGGGATCCATTACAGACTTTGAAACAGACGTGGTACGTGATAAGGTTTGAGAGGATGTAAGACCTGCACTTGGAGCACACTGGATGGAGTTTGTTGTTCTGGGACAAGCAGGCAGGCAAGTGGGTCCAGAGAGTAGGTCTAGACCCTGGGTTCAACGCAAGGGAAGCAGTTGGCTTTCAAAGGGGTTCTGGGATTCATCCTCCAAGGAACTGGGGCTCAGAGGTCAGAATCCCAACTTGGAGTCCAGGGCCGGAAGCTCAGACACTGGGGGAGTGGGACATGAGGGAGGAAACTCGGCCAAAGTCAATATTGAGAGAAACCTAATCCTTTTCTGAAATATGCTAATATAATAAGGGCTTCAGACACAGGGGCCTTGTATCATACTTTTAAGGCTTTAATCACTGAGCAACACTTAAAGAAGCATTTTTTTCTTTGCAAGTTTTTGCATTTTAATAAGAGAATCAGTTTTGTAGTAGGATGGGAGATGGAAAAAGAGTAGGTGTTAGTTTCTTCTTATTTATGTGTTATCTTAGGTGTCGAGTTCAGTAGCAATTGTTTACTCTCAGGGCAGGAAATGATAATGAAAAGATTAAGGGGCTTGTCCTGCTCAGATCATTAGACATATAACCTAGGAAAACGGACAGAAATACAGATTCATTTTCCTTTGGAAAATGCTGAGGACACTGAATACCCCTCTGATGGCTCATATTTTATCTCTCATAATTATTGTTGTTGTTGTTAGCTGTTATTATTATTAGTTCATTCACTCAATGAGTATTGAGCCCTGATTCTGTGCCCCCAAATCTGCCAGAATCTAAGGGAGGGGGCACAAGAGAATTGTAAGAATGAACCGCTGTCCCCTACCCTTAGGAACATTCTAGAACTTATTTAGTGACTACTTATTAAGCCCCTCTTCTGGGTCACACTGTTTGGGCTTAGGAAAACAATGACTGAGGAGTTCACGGTGTAACAGATGTGTAGATGGAGAATTAAGCAATTGTACAAAACACCAAAAATTCACAAACCTCACCGCAAACTCAACTGTGCCCAAAATAAAACTGTTTACTGTCTTGATTACTCACCTGACTTTATAAATTAAGTCCCATTTTGGCTAAATTGGACATACATTGAAACCTGGGAAATTCTTGATTCCACGTAAGTTCAGGACAGCGTGGAGTGGGAGAGGGGGTGCCATGCAGTGCCAGGGCTCTCAGAGGGCATCTGGTTCTTCATCATCACCTGACGATGCTGCTTCCACTGTGATGGGCACCATCCTATCTGGTTCTCAGCCCATAGTCCCTCAGTCATGTGTGCAGGGCCTCATCCAGCCTGGAGCCCCCTTATGCTATTCTTGGGCCCCTGCGAAATTATGCGGCTGCTCCCAGGCTGCCTCAAGGCATGAAAAACTCTCAGAGGCTGTCCAGGTCCCATCTCTACTCCAAGCCATGACAGAACTTATAAGCAAGGCAATGTTACTGGTCATTCCCTACATAAGAGTACTATCAACTCCATGGAACTGACAAAGCACTAGTGCCACACTGTTGCTTCTCTGGAGTCTTTCTGCATGCTAGGATCCTGGGTAAGCCCTTGCTCTTGGATCCCACACACCTACTTGGGCATCCTTCCCGCCTTACCCACCCCTGCAGAAAAGATACACCTCTTGTTTAAGCACTTCTCACTTCCTCTCCAGCTCTTCTCTTTTGCCCAAGCTCGGGAAGCCTTTTCTTTCTCCTGGAAGTTGGAACTTCTGATTTTCATCTTCCCTGCTTTTTTCCGGGCTTTGGTTTTGGACACTCAAAAGCCAAAAGAGACTCCCCTTTCTCTGCTTTTGGTTAACACACCCTTTCCCTGAGTCAGTAAACCACAAACAATGAGCTTTTTCTGGTTGGGGGTAGGGCAGTAGATGGGTCAAGATGTAACGATATTGTTCCACTGCACACGTGTGCACACATGCACATACCCCAACCTCCAGATTACGCAGAGATAACGGAGGTCTGGATTCACTCAGTGTCCCTCTTCACTAACGCACCGATAAAATCTGCACCACTCATGGCCGTGTAACACACCTGAGCCTTAACCCTGTCTGGATTCTTGTATTTGGTTTCACTGTTTTGTGCTATTTGATGCTGCTGCTCTCTATTCCACTTTGTCTATGTCCCAGCTTAACCTGGCAGATCGGTCAGATTAGCTACTCTCTGAGTGATTTTATTAATCTCAGAGAGCTCTGCAATTTTAAAAAGTTGTTCTGACATTACGGTTTAGATTTTAAACATGAGATTCTTTAACACCTACATTTCTGTAGCACTAGCTATTTCCATTTATGGTTGAAACAACATATCTGGGCAAATGCAGAAACTTAGGCGGTTTGAGTCTCCTCTAAAATGGAGCCTACAGAATGACCGCTACAAACTCTCTTCTCCACTCTGCACTATTATGGAGGGGAGTGGTATTATAGGCCCGGCTGATTTGCGGACAGCAATTGAAAATTCTTCTGTTTAGAAACTAGCTAGAAAAGCTGTCTCCTCTTTTCTCCATTTATTTGGAGTCATTTACTCTGTGATTACTGCCTGTATTGCGTTGTCTTCATTCTCCCAATGGCAGCAACAGGGAGTTTTGATGATATCTCTCTTGCATTACTTAAGTTTTTCTGTTTAACTATTTGATGTCCACATATATGTGTGTATACACTATCAAAATGTACGTAATGCTCTGGTGGTGGGGAGGATGGAGCAAGGAATGCTTAATTTTGCCTGGGGAAAGAAGGATCGGCGGGGCAGTGAAAGCCCTATGCAATAGGTGACATTTGAAATAGGTTTGAAGAATGAATAGAATTGCACCATTCAGGAAATACGCCTATCTTAAAGGTGGCGGGTGGTAGAGAGCACAAGCAAAGGAGTGTGGCAAACAGAAAGGACCCTGAGCGAAGGCATAGGTGCATGAAATGCTGTGGTATGAAAAGAACAGAGGCAACTTCTGGTCATTAAAGGACATGCTACTTGTATCAGAAGAGAAATATCTATTGCCAGTGCTCAGCCCTGGTTGACTGAGTGTAAAAGAAACGGAAAATCTTCAAAATAAATAAATAAATAAGCACAAAAATGTAAAAAAGGATACCAAACCCAGAAACCAAGAAAGTACTCCAGAATCTACCTCCATTTCAAAAATTGTCTTTTGTTTATTGGAGCTTTGTACAGGAATCATCCTCTCTGAGGGGTAAAGAACACTCCGTTAAGTATAATTTTAAGTTACTAATTGCTACCTACACCCCCAGGCATTAACGAACGCAGAGAGCTGCCATCCATCCTCCTTAGCGGCCCTTTGATGAAGAAAAATAAGCATCTGAAAATATAATCACTACCTACAAGGATGTTAAAACCATATAAAGTGGGGCTTTCTTGCCCATTAAAACTTCTGCCCATGCCCCACTCCAGCCAAGTCATTTTAATAATGAAGACCAAAATAATAGTGCTGAATGAAACTCCAAGAGCCTAAGTATTTGATTTGAACTACTCCACTCAGTTCTCCATACCCTCAAATCCTCAAATTATGGGGAGAAAACTTGTGGCCATTAAGAGAGGTGAGGCGAGGGGACACAAGAGCTATCAGTGGCCTCTTGGAGTTTTCCGTCCCCTGAGGTTAGTGGGTTAGTTTTGGAGCGCACCCACCCCAGGCTCTTCCCTCCTACTCTAAATTTCTCTTTGTGCGGTATCTAGAGGTTAGTAAGGGTGGCCCACCCAGAGAGTGACCACTAGCAAGCCTGCAGTGACTCCCTGTTTGGCAAGAATGTTTTAGGAGGCTTTTTAAACTTTACAGAAATAAGGATTGTGACCCTGAGAAACATACTGCCTGCAAGTTTACCCTTGGGAAGCAACTTCCAGCCTCTCCTCATTTTTTAAAACTCCCTTACATAATGAAGAGACCAGCATGCTCTCTGTGGAGCCCAGAATCTCTCATCAGAGAGGACTTTGGGGAAGTAGTCAGTTTAAAAGACAGGACCAGCTCCAGGTACACACGGTCACCCCTCCACCTACCTTCTCATCCTGCAGCACCCCACGCACAAGGCTGCTCCAACTGTTATCAGCTACTCCAGGCGGTAATCCTTCAGCAGCCTAGAGCTGCTGTTTACACTTTGATGTGTGTCCCAGCCCCACATTTTTCATCTTTGAGTGTCCTTTTTCTGTCTCTCTTTTATGAGCAAGGACGCGTCTGCTGTGGTAACTTCTGCATCCAGTTAACACGGGAGATCAGTGACTCAACACTGACCTCCATTGGTTGGCATAGAAATACCTAATCCCTTTCTCTCCAGACCCTGTACAATTTCACAGGCTGCTCAGAGAGCCTGCCAGCACCTTGCTTGGACACGCCAGCATTTCAATGGTGATTGATATTTTAAATGAGTATAAACCTACCCCATATGTAACCTGGGATTACATATGTAGATTCTGAAAAATTCTGGCCCAACATTGAACTGTGTGACCACAGCTCTTGAAGGGCCTCGAGGCCCCCGCACTGCCACACACCAAGCAGGCTGTAGCACTATTTTGCTTGCCAGATTTGGACGCTCCACGTTGCATTCACAGGGATCTGAGAAATCTAGGTCCGTTTATTTCCCTGGTGATGTTAACGACTACTCAGTTTCCAATTGATTTATTATTATCTTTTAAATGCCTTAAACTCACATTGGCGATTGTAACCCCATTTTCAAAAGGTATAATAACCTCACCTACAGACTTACCTTGTGCCAGGTACCATGTTACCAGTGCCTTCATTGTCTGCCAGGAGGTGGGCAAGGAAGGCCCACTTAGATCAGTGCCACCAAGTTTCAGCTGTGGTTCTCCTCATGGGGGTCGTCAGAATTTGTAACCAGCCAGGGTTTTCTGGAAAGATGGAAGGCAAAGTCAACAAGGGGACCTCTGGACCCTGAAAACATGCAAGCCCACTACCTTTCCTGGAAATACATCGGGAAATATTTACAGTACACCCTTTGAATCCGGAGCGGCCCCTCAGACACTCGGGCAGTTGCTGATTCTGATGGAAGCCTAACAGCCTTCCCCACTCAGGAGCTCACAGTAAGATTAAGGGAGCGATGGGGACAGGAGATTCTGATTTGGAAATAACTGCTCTTTGGTCCCACTGAACAGAGGTCAGAAAGCAAACAATATAACAGGTGTTTGTGACTGTTAAGAAAACCAGAGCCAAACCAGAACTTTCGGAGCACAAACCTGTGTTATTTGGGTTGGTGCCCGCATTTGGAACAGGATGTTGCCTTAACACCACTAGGCAGAGGTGAATTGTAAGCAGAAGTTTTAAAATATACATTTGCAATAGATATAAAAAGTTGAGTGAAATAGTCTCAATAGATATGCCTGTTGCTTCAGTGCCCTTTAATATATTTAAATATTTCGTATAAGTTTTGAATAAGTAATACATACATGGTACTAAACTATAAGGCATAAAAGGATATACAGTTAAAAGTAACTCTGTCTCTTATACCTTGTCCCAGAGTCAACCAGTTCCTCTCCCCATAGGCAACCTCTGTTACTAATTACTTATGGATCCTTCCAGATACATTCAATATGCCTATACATATGTATGCAATATATATGTACAAATGATTTTTGTAGAGGTGGTACTAGACTATTTATACTTACTTGTGCCTTGCCTTTTTTTTCTCACATAACAATACAGCCTGAATAGCCTCTCATTGCATTACATAAACTATTTTATTAGTTTTTATTGCATATATTTCATTTTATAGTGTTATATAAATTAAACAGTACTCTTGATAAACATTTAGGCAGTTTCCAAATTTTTACAAATTTATTAACAATATTTCAATAAATAATTAGCTCATAAGCAATTTCTCACACTTGCAAGTATAACTGTAGGAAAAAAATCTTGAAATTGGAGCTAAGTCAAAGGTATGAGTATTGGTCACTTTGATAGATATTGCCAAATTTCCCTCCACTGAGACTGTACCAATTTATACTCTTATCATCAGGGTATGAGATGACTGAATCTCTTCCTCATGGACACAGCATGTTATATAATTTATTGATCTTTGCCAATCTGAGATGAAATGGTATTTTCTTATAGTTTAACTTGAAGTTCTCTAATTTTTAGTGAATTATGTTTGTCCTTTTTTAATTAGGTTGTTAGACTTTTTCTTATTGACTTATGAGAACTCTTTCTATATTAGAATATTCTATATTAAGGAAATTAACTCATTAAAGTGCTGTCAAATATGATAGCCACCAGCCACTTTTGAGCACTTGAAATGTGGCTCATCCAAATTGCAATGCACAATAAATATAAAATACAAACCAGATATTTTAGTACCAATAAAAAGAATGAAAATATCTATAGTATTTTATATTAATTACTTGCTGAAAAGAAAATATTTTGGTCATGTCAGATCAAATAAAATAAATTATTAAAATTACTTTCACCCATTTCTTTTTACTTTTTTAATGTAACTACCAGAAAACTTAGAATTACAAATGTCTTGCATTGTATTTCTATTGGACTGTGCTAGTTTATATTATAAATTGCATACTTTTTGGCCAGTTATATTTTTATATTATCAGATTCATAAATATTTTTTTATGTCTCCTGAGTTTCACAATATACTTAGGTATTCTCCACAGCAATACTTTTGTAACTTTCCCATGGAGTGTCCTAGTATTTTTATATTTGTATTATTTACATAGAAATCTTTGATTCATCAGGAAATTATTTTGATATAAAGTGTGAGCATAGAATTCAATATTATTTTTTTCTGGAAGGCAATCCAATAGAATAACTGGGCCAGAATAAGCAACATTTATTATTTAATTTCAACTTTTTTTTCCATTGATTCGAAATGCCACACGTACTTATCTTATTCTAAATATTTTAACATCTGGTAGGGCTAGTACCACATATTTTCTTTTTTTCTGAATTTTCCTGGGTTTTCTTGCTTGTTTATTTTTCTATATAAACTTTAGAATCATATATAGCCCCCAAAATTCCACTGACGTAGTAACTGTCTTTATTAAGTGTTTACATTAATTTGGAGAGAATTGAAAGGTGCGTGATACTGAGCTTCAGTTGCCAAGAATATAGTATATCTTTACATTTATACAAGTGCTTTCTTGTGTCCATGAGTAGCATTGTAAAGGCTTCTTCATACACATCTATCACATCTGATAAACTTATTTCTAAATATTTTCTAGTCATATTGTTATTAAAAATGAAGTCTTTTCTACTATTAATACATATTTTCTTTTACTATATGAAGGTTAATGATTTTATATATTAATTTAACCAAGGGCTTAACTAAATGCCACTATTATTTGTAATATTTTTCAGTTGGATTACTTTTTATTGTAATTCAATATTAAATCTTTTAACCTACAAACAGGTATGATTTGTCTTTTTTTTTAATTGTCTACATTTTATTTCTTTCTCTTGTGTTAATGGAATTGGCTGGGATCTCTAGATCAGTGTATATTTTAATGGTGATAGAAGACATCCTTGTCTTATTCCTGACTTTACTATGAATCGTTCTGAGATTCCCCCTTAAAAACGGTGCTAAATTTTAGATTGAGATAAATAAATTTGATTATATTAAGAAAGTATCTACTGCCATTTTATTGATAAGGTTAAAAAGTAAGAATGGCTGTTGAGTTTTATCAAGTGCCTCTCAGCATCTAGCAACATGACTTTTCATCTCTTAGTGTGGTGAAAATAAATTAACAGATTTGAACCATCCTTGCATTCTTGGAATAAATCACACTTGGTCACAGTGTGTTAGTTTTTAATATGCTACTGGATTTTGTTTAATAATGTTTTATATTGGTTATTTTTGTGTAATATTCCTAACAGTGATATCTTATAATTTTGGTTTTCTTCTTCAGGGACACCAAGTATGTATATGTTTAATTTATTTTGTATGTATTCCGTATCTATCCTATAATCTTTAAGCTTCTTGTCTGTTTATTCTTTACACCCTTTTTTCTGATCCATCTTCCCCATTCCCAGCTGTGTTTTCAACAGTGCTCAATCTTTCTGCAGCTTCCAATCTGTACCTTGACCTACATTTCTGTGATTTTTGGGGGGTCTTTTTTTATATCTTCCCTTAATTCTGCCAGCACATGTTTGATCTACTTCTGTTGTTTCATCATTTTTTCCTGTGAAATTGCAGATAGGTGATTACTCACTCCTTTTCAAAAATTCAGGAATATATTTGGTCACAATTTTTACCTACCTCATTAGACATTTTTCCAGAGAATATTTCTTGACCACCACTTAGTTTTCCTCTTTCTTCCATTCTTGTTTTCACCTTCTTTTAACAACTTTTTATATATCCTGAGTTGATTTCTTTTTGATTAATCACATTAGAATAAGGCAAGTTTTCCTCAATCAGCTTTTTTAAAAAGGCTCTGTGAGAGAGAGGTATGGGCTATTTTCCAGCTAGTTGGAGTTTTTCTTATGAAAAAGTGGGTTATGCTAGCCTTTAACTTTCTCCAGCCAATTGATACCAGTAGCTTTGGACCACTCTTAGAGCAAGGTCACTTTCCTCCTCAGGGGCACACCAGTAGACTGCTTCCTTCAAGTATGGCATTTTTGTACAACTTTTCATTTAGCTTCATCTCCTCTCCTTTTTCTAGAAACCTCATCAGTTTGAAATCAAGAGAAGCTCTCACTCAAGCTGGTACATCCCTATTACTACAGAACAAGGGTCAGCAAACTACAGGCCAGGTGCGTGTTTTTATAAATAAAGTTTCGCTAAACCACAGCCATGCCCATTTGTTGACATATTGTCTATGGCTGTCAGAACTCTACGATGGCAGAATTGAGTAGTTGCAAGAGACCATACTGTCTACAAAACCTAAAATATCTACAGTCTGGCTCTTTTAAGAAAAAGTTTGCTGGCTCCTGTTGTAAAAAGCTGGGTTTACATATCAATATGGGTCTCTTAAGACTCTTACAACTTTTTCTCAGCTCAGTGCCCAGGGGCATCTTCGCTGTGGAGATTCTTGTGTCCTTGCTTGACCTTCACTGATTTTGGAAGTCTTTTTTCTCATTTTTTGTTTTGGGGTCTCTTGTCATTTACTACTTTTACAAAGGATAGGCTTTGCAATACTATTTTCCCTGTTTTCCTTTCTGCTTTTGGATGGTTTTCTGAGAAGTGAATGAGAAAATGCTGACTATGCTCTGCATATTAAAATTAGAATTCCTCAGATGATATTCCAAGAACTTGTTTTTTGTTTGCCTCTTTCCTTGGTGGTTTTTTGGCCACTGAAGAAAGATCCTAGCATACTAAATATCTTTGTCCTAGATATATGTAAGTATTTTCTCTTTAATTTAATTGTTTTTATGATTTTTATAACTCTCTTAAGTATGATTTAGTTCTCAATGGAGAATATAAACACAAAATTTAAAAATAAATAATTGAGAAATTTTTCAGTTTTATATTTTCTGTTGCCCTAGATCCTGACTCATATTGAAGTAGACAGTTCTTAGTGATATTTAGCATTTTAAACTTCAGAAGTAACTATAAATAAACCCTGCTATAAATATTAAAAAATAGTTGGAAATAATATGATTTAAATACTCCCAACTTCACCCTCAAATTCTTCTGCTATCTAGGTCTTATTTAGTTACATATTGAGCTTATTTTTGAATTAAACCAATTTTTTTAGAACTTTAATATACTTGCATATTTTCCAAAACCATTGTGTCCCAATATCTTCACTAAATTTAATTTCATTTTTACTTATAAATGTAATTTTTAAAATGAAATGAAATTTTAGTTATAATTATACTATTCAATATTTTATTTCTGCTGCTTTTCCGCCTTTCATTTTTTTAATAAATTTTATTTTATTTGTTTATTATTTTTGGCTGCATTGGATCTTTGTTGCTGTACGCAGGCTTTCTCTAGTTGCGATGAGCGGGGGCTACTCTTCTTTGGGGTGCGTGGGCTTCTCATTGCGGTGTCTTCTCTTGTTGTGGAGCACGGGCTCTAGGCGCACGGGCTTCAGTAGTTGTGGCTCACAGGCTCTAGAGTGCAGGCTCAGCAGTTGTGGCACACGGGCTTAGTTGCTCCGTGGCATGTGGGATCTTCCTGGACCAGGGCTTGAACCTGTGTTCCCTGCATTGGCAGGCGGATTCTTAACCACTGCGCCACCAGGGAAGTCCCATCTGCCTTTCATTTTTAAGAGTAGTCTTTCTGCAAACACTAAATGGTACTTCATGGGGAATTCATGAAAGGAGAGTCTTTTGGAAGAAATGTACTTGGATGTATTTGCTGTGAAAACAGTTCTTTATCTGTCTTATACATGACTACATCTCCAATTCTTAGAGCAATGTGTGGCATGTAATAGGCACCCAATATACGTGTGTAGCGTGATGGATGAAAAGGAAACTCTCTGACTGCAAGATTTCCTCTGTACTCTTGCTGTTGAGTAGGTAGGGATGCCAAAAAATGAGATAAGAGCTCCAGGAAGAGGAGTCAGTTTAGGGTGGGTAAGGGTGAAAAGGATGACTGATTTACAAATTGGGTTTAGGAATCAAAAGTTAAGTTCCAGCAATCAGGAATAGCATGAGGTGTTCAAATGAGAAATCCTTGATATTCTTGCAAATTGAGCTTTTCTATAAAATCATGAAATTAAAAATCTTTATTCATTTCAAAAGAAAAAATAGAAAAGTCAACAGGAATAACCAGAGAAATAAAAAAGCCACAAAGAGAAACTACAACGGTGTCCTGGGGTGCATTTTATTTTAGAAGGCACTTTAGCAAAATCTTTGTGTTGAAGACTTTTTAAAAAATTGGATCAATTCCCAGTTTCCCAGGCGATTTACTGTCATGAAGCTTGTCTACGTGTTGGACCCAACCATGAAAACGATAATAGCAACTTGATGAACTGTCAGATAAAGCTTGGCGACTTTTCCTCACCAACCAATGGCCCCCTAGGAAATATTAATCACTGCAGTTTTCACCTTGTACCAGATATTTAAAAAGTAAAACCTAAGAAATTCATTTCCATGTGTTTAAGTAGGGAAAAAAGAGAGAGAGAGAGGTTTCGCTCGATCTATTTCAGAAATTATAGCCACCTTGGGACTAAACATTTCTTTCAGCCTTAGCCCAAAGGCAGTCACATTAGGGACATTGTATGCATTTGGGGTGATAAAAATTGAGCTGTGGTCTAACCTATTGCATAATTTTCATTCTAAAATTACTTTGCTCTGGACATAATGGCCCCATCAGTCAAGCTATCATCTGGCTAGTTAAATGAAGTAAGAAAATAATCTCAGCTGGTCTCAGAGGAGTGGGAATTCAACTGCCTGAGGGGCTGAGATTTCCTGAGTTTGTTCTGTATCTGTTGGGCTGGCCAGCATTTGCTCTTACCTTCAACATCCACAGCAAAGGCCATTCAGGCTGGGGAAGAAGCTGCTTTAGATAAAGCCTATAACCCAAGATGGAAACACTTAACAAAGCCAAATGTTTTTTTCTTTTTGGTGGATCTAATGCACAGTGATTGTTCCTAATTAGGCGGTCTTACTCGAAAAGTCCCCCCATGCACAAATGCCAGGAAAGAGCTCTCCTTAAGTGTCTTTGAAACAAAGATACATCACGATAGAAAGTCAGTTTTCATTTACGGAATCACAGCTGCATAAACAATGTTTGTTCACTACAAGAAGAAAATTTATAGTATTTGTCAGGAAAAAGTAAGCACATCGGGGGCTCTGTTTGTGACACGGTGTCGCACTTCATGGTCCTTTGAGACAGCAGGCACGAGAACAGATCAACAACAGAGGCAGCTTTCACATCGTGTTACCCTATTTCTGTTTCACATTTCAAGACGACCTTGCATTCAGACCATCTAAATTTCTATGAATGTTGGGAAAAGAGAGTAAAGTAGAGTGATGGACCCTTTACCATGCTTATTCTCTATACTTTCTGAAAGAGAATTCTCTTTTTTAAAAAAAAAAATGAAAACCTAAGTTCTCTTAAGAATTTCAGTGGTTGCAGGCATTCACTTTTGGTCTCGGGATTAGCCAGCCTTAGAGCAATGTTTTCCTGACTTTAAATTTCACGGAGAGTTAAAATTGGCTTTAAAACCAATGCAGAGTTTCCATCTTTTAATTTTATAAAGGTCATTTAAACAAAACAGGATATGTCTATCATCCACTGTGGGCCTCACTTTCTATAAGAAATGAACATTTTAATAGCAAAAGAGAAAGGCAAGAAAAGCAAAAATAAAAATCTCAAAATAAAGGACAGAGCCTGACATTGAATACATTTAGCTGTATGAGACAATTCAGTCTATTTTCCCTCTCCTTCTCGTTTCACCACTGAAGCTGAAGACTATGTCAAAAACTGGCCCTGGCCCACGACTGGCATTTGGAAATCACTCCATTAGGGAAAAGACCACAGAGAACTTCTGGTGCCAGGAACTGTAGAAAGGGGAGGTGTTTAGTTGCAGGCTGTCCATGCATAGCCCTTTCGTAGTCATCCATCATGACCCATATCTCAGCAATCTGTAAGTGTTTTAAAGGGGCCCTGGGGGGGAGTCAACTGTTGTGAATTTTTTAGTTTATTTAAAAATTTGGCAAAATTTATATTAAACACCGCAAGAGTCTTAAATCTTTAAAGCCCAGTGGAATTTCAAAGAGCTTAATGATGTTTTCTTTTTAATGACCTTGACCTTAGAAATTAATTTTTTAAAGTAGTGTTACTGTAGAAAGGGTTCTGAAAAATTTCAGGATGACGTGTGGTACCAATGAAAACACATAGACTTCCTGGTGGTTTCACGCAGGAAGGGGTGTGTGTGTGTGTGTGTGTGTGTGTGTGTGTGTGTGTGTGTGTGTGAGTGACAGCTGGAAGCACCTGCCAGGGAGAGCCCTGCTTTTGTTTGTCAGGGCCCCAGAAACTTGCCACTCTGACCCTAATAAGCTCCACACTTTTGGTCCTTTATAGGGGGCTTCTAAACAGGAAAAAAAAAAGGCAGATCAGAAGAGTGCAGGCAGAACTGAATGTTAAGGACGCAGAGAAAGCATTTAGAAAGGGAAGCAACCAGAGAGGTGCCAGGAGGAAGGCCACCAAGGGGACTTCTCACAGCGAGCCCTCAGGCCTCCGTGGATGTGTGGCAGTACTGAGCAGAGCCTCATAAGCTCTCCTTTTCGTAGACTTCTTTCTGTTTAACAGAAATGCATGTCATTTGTTGGAACCTTCTGTCCCAGAAAGGATTGTAACAATTGGCATTTCTCAGAGGGAAGTCTGCTCACCTGTGAAAAGCTCCCGGCGGGGGGGCAGGGACTTCTGTGGTTAGGCCCATGGAGAAAACGAACCCATCTGGTGGGTTAAGCATTAACGGCCCTCCCGCCCTTCACCAGCCCTACCACCCGAGCCACCTGGCCTGGGAACCCCAAGCCGAGTAGGGAAAGACTAGTTATCCCAACAGCCTGATGTGTTTTAGTTGTAAGGGCGAACAGAAGGAAGGCTGAATGAGGAATCAGGAGAACTGGACTGCTCTCTGTAATAGTAAAAAAGGTGCCCGAATTCTCTGGCCTCATGTTTAAAAATCTGTTAAGATGAAGAAAATTGTTTATCAGTGTTTTTTGTTTTTGTTTTTATTCATTTCTTTACAGTACTTATTGTTTTACTTTTGTTTCCCGCAGTGGAATCTTATTTTCAATAGAAATGCTATTTGAAAATTGATATAAATAAATGTGAAGCCGGCCTGATGCTGTGGAGGAGGGCCTGGGTGAGTGGGTGCTGGAACTCGGAGCCGAGGCACACCCCTTGGGCTGGTGGGTCCCACCTGCTCTGAGAAGCCCCTGGTGAGACCACGGGGTAGGTGGGATTCGACATCCTTCTCGCCCTCACAGCTGCTGATTCTATGCTAGAGCTATAGAATGCATATAGGATGCATATATGTGGTTAAGGTTTTCAAAGATGAGTTTTTGTCTGTACCTAGAGATGTAGGGTAAAGAGCAAGAAAGGCCATGGCAAGATAAACAGCTTACTTCTGAGCAAAAGAAAAGCAGTTACGAAGGGGCTAAGGTCTAGCACAGGCCACTACCATCAGCCACGTCAGCAGAAGGGCATAAGCTTTAGTCTACAGAATTAAAAACCAATGCCTGTCAATCACTCACAGTTGAGACTGAGGTGTATGTAGCTTGTTAATATATGTGAATAGTTATGTGTAGTTTTAATATGTATAAATCTAGTTCATAGATAAGTAGATAATTTAAAGTAACAGGAAAATCTTGAACATAGCAAAAGCTGTAGAATGAATGGGAAAGATATATATATGCCTTAAAATTAAAACTTCTGTTCAAAGTTTGATTTAAGCTGTTGCATGTGAAAAACCAAATGCTCTGAAAAGAAAAAAAACTCAATAAATTCTTTTATTCTCAGAGTAATCTACAGATATCAGAACTCTTCAGATTGGTGGTACGATAGCTATGTCATGTAAAATGTACACTTACACTGATACATCTGAGTTTGACCAGAAATGCTGTAAGCCTTGGGAAGTAGGATAACAGAGTTTAAATATCCTCCCTTTAATAACTGAAAAGTCTCCATAATTTCTTCGCAATTTTTATATCCAATGTATAAACATTTTAAAGTAAACTACAGAGGTCTTTGATTTAAATATTAAAGTGATGATCCGGGAATTAGCGCTGTGTTTTGTGGCTCAGCCATCTTAGGAGATATGCATTACTTTGTGTAAGTTCTATTTATTTTCCATGATATACTTCTTTTATATAAATTATACCAAATTTCTCTCTAGTTTGATTGAAATGGTATTTCTAGGAGATATTTCTTTCTATAAATGTATTCATATCAATTTTAAAATGAAATAGCAAATGCCGTATTTTGATCTTTGAAATAAATAACCAATTTATGTTAAAGAACCTGAACTCCCATATTTAATGTCTAGAATAACAAAAAGGAGAACACAAAAATGGCATTTTAAGCAATATGTATTTTTTAACTTAGACTAAACTTCAACATGGAAAGTTTTCAAATTAGCAAAGTATTACCAGCCACACCTGATAGAAGATCAAATGAGAAATATTTTACAATCTAGTTTAAACTACAGAAAAATGCATTAGAAACGGAAAAAACTGGCTCTGCATCTATTTGAGTGAGGTCATTGTCACCACTATCATATTTTAAGGGGTCTCTGGTGAAGTGAAAATGTGGGAAATCACTTAAAGAGACAGAGGGACACTTGGAAATATTTACCTCATGATTTTGTCATATGGATTTAAGAGAGGAATCCACAAGTGGAAATTTATTATTTCAGCCCAAGGTAAAGAATACTTTAACTTTGACGATTTTGATGAAGATTTTCATGGTAGTCATTTTTGCCACCAAGAGCTTACCAATATAGCAGAATTTCCAGATATGAACACTGAATGGGTTTTACAGAACTCTTTTATTTAGAAAGGGAATTTTGAAAACAAGAAAATGAAACAAATAGAAGTTGACCCCATGAGTCCTTAGCTCTCCTCTACAAAACAATCTAGTCTCAGTCTAGATGAACCCAGGACCAATATTGATGGAGCACTGACCAACCTAGACCATCCAACCATATATTCATCCACTCACATATTTTTGAGAAATAATATAGTTCCTGCAAGTAAATTAAACCTTAATTTATTCATATAAATTATGTTGTTTATTTTTTCATATAAATGAATATTTATTGATATGTTCCTTGGAGTAATAGAACAGTTCTGTCTTCATTTTATATATATATATATATATATATATATATTTGATTTACAATGTTGTGTTAGTTTTATGTGTACAGCAAAGTGATTTAGTTATACATATACATACGTCTATTCTTTTTCAGATTATTTTCCCATATAGGTTATTACAGAGTATTGAGTAGAGTTCCCTGTGTTATACAATAGGTCCTTGTTGATTATCTATTTTATATACAATAGTGTGTATATGTTAATCCCAATCTCCTAATTTATCCTTTCCCCTACTTCCCCTTTGGTAACCATAAATTTGCTTTCTAAGTCTGTGAGTCTGTTTTGTTAAATAAGTTCATTTGTATCATTTTTCTAGATTCCACATATAAGTGACTTCATATGATATTTGTCTTTCTCTTTCTGACTTACTTCACTTAGTATGATAATCTCTAAATCCATCCATGTTGCTGCAAATGGCATTATTTCATTCTTTTTATGGCTAAGTAATACTCTATTGTATATAGAACCACATCTTCTTGATCCATTCAGCTGTTGATGGACATTTAGGCTGCTTCCATGTCTTGGCTATAGTAAATAGTGCTGCATTGAACACTGGGGTGCATGTATCTTTTCAAAGTATGTTTTTTCTGGATATGTGCCCAGGAGTGGGATTGCTGGATCATATGGTAGCTCTATTTTTAGTTTTATAAGGAACCTCCATACAGTTTTCCATAGTGGCTGTACCAACTTACAGTCCCACCAACAGTGTAGGAGGGTTCCCTTTTCTCCATACCCTCTCCGGCATTTATTGTTTGTAGACTTTTTGATGTTGGCCATTCTGAGCAGTGTGAGGGGATACCTCACTGTAGTTTTGATTTGCATTTATCTAATAATTACCAGTGTTAAGCATCTTTTCATGTGTTTTTTTGGCCATCTGTATGCTTTCTTTGGAGAAATGTCTGTTTAGACCTTGTGTCCATTTTTTGATTGGGTTGTTTTGCTATTGACCTGCATGAGCTATTTGTATATTTTGCAGATTAACCCCTTGTTGGTCACTTTGTTTTTAAATATTTTCTCCCAGTCTGTGGGTTGTCTTTTCATTTTGTTTATCGTTTCCTTTGCTGTGCAAAAGCTTTTAAGTTTAATTAGGTCCCATTTGTTTATTTATTTTTTTTATTTTCATTACTCTAGGAGGTGGATCCAAAAAGACATTACTGTGATTTATGTCAAAGAGTGTTCTGCCTATGTTTTCCTCTAGGAGTTTTATAGTATCTGGTCTTAATTTAGGTCTTTCATCCATTTTGAGATTATTTTTGTGTATGGTGTTAGAGAATGTTCTAATTTCCTTCTTTTACATGTAGCTGTCCAGTTTTCCCAGCACCACTTATTGAAGCACCGCAGTCATCTTTTCTCCATTGTATATTCATGCCTCCTTTGTCGTAGATTAATTGACCATAGGTGTGTGGTTTTATTTCTGGGCTTTCTATACTGTTCCATTGATCTTTAAGTCTGTCTTTGTGCCCGTACCATACTTTTTCGATTACCGTAGCTTTATAGTACAGTAAAGGATAGTACAGTGAAGTCAGAGAGCCTGAGTCCGGGAGCCTGATTCCTCCAGCTCCATTTTTCTTTATCAAGATTGCTTTGGCTATTCGGGATCTTTTGTGTTTCCATACAAATTTTAAGATTTTTGTTCTAGATCTGCAAAAAATGCCATTGGTAATTTGATAGGTATTGCATTGAATCTGTAGATTACCTTGGGTAGTATAGTCATTTGCACAATATTGATTCTTCCAATCCAAGAACATGGTATATCTTTCCATCTGTTTGTGTCATCTTCAATTTCTTTCATCAGCATCTTATAGTTTTCAGAGTACAGGTCTTGAAACAGTTCTGTCTTGATCGTAGTGCTGCTTACAGAAAACTCTACATGGAATCAAACTGCATAGAACTATTAACACACACACTAGTACATGTAAAAACTGATGAAAACTGAATAAGGTTTGTAATCCAGTTAGCACTATTGTACCAATGTCAGTTTCCTGGTTTTGCTATTGTACTATAGTCATATAAGATGTCATCATTGGGGAAAGCTGGTGAAGAGTTTACGAGACCCCATGCACAATATTTTGCAACTTCCTATGAATCTATAATTATTTCAAAATAAAAGGTTAAAAATAAGTAGTTGCCTAGATAACAAGTTACCTGGATAAATATAAAAGCACCTGAGTCTTTTATTTGGCAAACCCTATTCTTCACTAGTCATACTGCTTTGCTAAGGGCCACCTTCATTTTCCCAAGAACTCATTTTATTTGTAATGAACAGTTTTTAAACCTACTAAAAGACCTCTGAGAAATTATGATGTAATAATTAGTACTCAAAAAGCCCATTTAGGAACATGTTATATATGTAATCATTGCTTAGAACTGGGTGTCATTCTGGAGTTTTAATTTTTATGGGTACCCATTGTTAATAGAAAAACCTCTCCACTCAAAGATCCTTTCAACCTGTTGATTTTAAACTACTGAAATGAGTAAAGGAAAGTGAGAGGGAACAGCTGGAAATCACATGTTTATTGATACAGGAATTACACACACACACACAGATACACACACACACACACACACACACACACACACACACACACACTCCTACTGAATTGATTGGATTTGTTGTCAACTCTTTTTCATTATTTCCATACTAATTAGATCAACTATTGAGCAGGTTCAGTCATCAAAACACCTGGAAACAATGGACCGACTGTATCTTGCATCTAGAATAGATGGTGGTTTGCACTAGAGTTAGGCCCAAGTTGAGTAAGAATGTATGTTTATTGATGCTTTGGGTAAATTTGAATTAAATCGGCCCATGGACCCACTTAGGCTACACCTAACTTTGTGAATGTTTGTCACTTGACTTTGCAATATTTCTCCCAGAAGAAGCAAGACCCGAGAAAAGGAGCAGAACAACGTTCAGTGCAGCCTCATGGCAATAATTCCAGCCCCATTAACTTTAGTCTCCTGATACTTAAAAAACAGCAAAGATACTCACCTTTTTAATGCAAAATTCAAAAATTTAATTTCAGAAACAGGAAATATTCTTGAAGTGGCTACAAAAAAGCACAGAATTTCATAATACAGAATAATATAGGTTTTGTATCAGCCATTCAAATTTAATTAAGCAAAAGTGTGAGGGAAATTGCACCCACAAAGTTTATCTCATTCTTTTTTTGTCTTTCAATCAAAATTGCCAGGAGAGAAAAATGGATAGAGAAGCTTTATTCACGTTCCCTCTAGGTATGACTATTCATCCTATGTGCGTGTAAACAGTATTCCTACTATATGCACATCTAGTTCACTTTTGAGTTACACAGGAAATAGGTGTCTAACAAATTATCATGTAATCTGAGACTGTAAGAGATGCAAGGGAACATATGAAAAATTGAGAGAAAAGAACAAAAGACCAATATCTGTTAACTTTATTTATACATAAAAGAATGTTTAGATACAAAAAATAATGCAATTAATAGCCTTATGAATACCTTTGCCCTCAAATTCTATGCAAGATGGTCCAAGACTTGGAGAGGGGCTGAGAGAAGATTGGGAAGATTGAGGCTGAGAGATGAGAGGGTATGGAGACAGACTTTGAGGACAGTGAGGTTGTACATAAGATAGCTGTCACATCAGCACTAAGCAAATTATCCAATGGCGTGAAAAACTTCATGTGTGAGAAGCCCTATATTTTTTATTTGAGCAGATCAATAAACCAATCATTCATTTGATGACCTCCTCAACATGAGTCTGCAGATATCCCCAAGGACATTCATTTTCCAAATTATCCCACTGCTTTCCTCATGTTTGGGATTATAACACCTGACTCGGGTGTACTTCCTCCCCTGCCCTCCTTTCCTCCAGCCCAGACACACACACACAGGCACACACACGTATTCCAAGCATGTGCTGTGCCCCTATACGCCTCAGTTACATTTAGAGCTAGAGTTACACATGCAGGGAAGGGGAAGGGGGTTTATGGAACCTCCTCTCTTCTCTCTGTACCAGCTTAAGCCAACACTGGCTTTGGCGACTCATTTCTTGGATCACGGTGAATTTATTTTTCCACCAGATACCCTCTACGCTCCAGACATTTCATAATGCTTTTTTAAGGAAAAAGAAAGTGAATCCATGATGATATCAAATTCTTCATCAAGGCAAGAGGAACAAATTAGTGTTACATCTGTTCTGGGAGAGATTTCTATCAGCCTTAAAATTGTCTCCTGACTTATGACTGTAAGCATGGAGCAAATACGAGCTTGTCTACAAGAAGAGAAATTTATAAACCATGGCTCAGCTTTAAATATCACTTCTATTGAGCATAGCAGTAAAGAAGTCACATCAGACAAAAGTAAGCTCTCCAGTAACATATGCCAGGACCATAATAACCTAGACCTTTCTGATATGAGCTAAGTGAAACCAGGACTGTGGTAAGTTTTTGGCTGTAGAATGGAACACTGGGATCCTTGATGAGGATACCCAGATTATACAGAACACTTCTTATTCAAAGTTCTGCCGAATTAAATGTGTCTTGAAACTCATGGATCCACAGAATTTATACTCCTCTCAGATAGATTTGCTCCATAAGTATCTGGCATCAGAGCATGAAGAAGAGTGGATAATGGAGCCAACTGTTGCAGGGAATTTTTAGACATGAAAAATTTGATCCTGGTAGTCTTGTGTTCTGCATAGAACAAGTATCTGAATGGTTTCCTACCCTCCAAAGGCCTTAAGTTAAACCAAGGAAACTAATCCACTTTGGGGAGAAACTGTAAGAAGAGTAAGAGCAGTTAAATGAGAGAACAGAACTGATTCTGATGAGACAAAAGAAAATGGAACACAGCCAAAGGAACCGAAAGATAGTTTCTCTATGAGAATAAGGCATGCAGTCAAAAGGATGTAAGATCAGGCCAATCTGGGACCTCGCAGAGCTTCCAGAAAAGTAGACACAAGAGTGAGAAGAGTATCTAAGGATAAGAGAAAGGGGTATAGGTATGATCTTGTCACTTGGCTGTCCAGCTCTACTTAGAAAGTCCTCGGTATGGCCCCTCGGTATTTTTATTCCATAAGCAAATGTGCTTCTAGAAATCTATTGTTAAGAGCATACAAACATAGGAGTCCAGGAGAATGCGAGGGTTAAATATGTGAGGAAATACAACAAAGAAATTATCAGATGACTCATTTTTCTCAGCATTATCAAGAGACACCCACAAACTGGCCTCACCCACCCAAGTGTCACGCTTGTTCAAGGTGCCATATGGTCTGAAATAAAAAAAAATGGCTTGGCTCCAAGATGATCAAATCCCCCCCAGATGTTGCTTGAGCCACAAAAAAGTAGGAACTTCTGTTATGGTTGTTGTTGTTGATGATGATGATGATGATGATGACATGGCTGTGCAAGAAAATAGCCCACGATAATAAAGTTTAAAAATCTGCTTTTAAAGGTACATTTATGTAGTCTTTGGGGTAAGGAAGAAGAGAAAAAGGACCCCACTCTTCAGAGTGGCCTAGGCTGGCCCAGTCCCTGTTACAATGATGCCCATCATAATTATTACCCTTTTATTGAATGATAGCTACATGATTATTTTTAACCCAACACCTGACCGAAAAGTGCTGACTCATTTAACCCTTAAAACTGTCCTTTTAGTTTTTTCTTTGAGTTTAGATATTTACCAGAAGATATATAAGACTTGGGAAACTTCTGGAGGAATCAAATCCCTCAGTAAAAAACAAACAGAAGAAAGAACAAACAAAACAGCTGAAATAACTAACCACATGACTAGTATGTCTTCATTCATCAGATGTTTACTGGGCTGCTGCTCTGTGCCAGGCCTTGCTGCAGCACTGGGGATACAGCCATGCACGACGTCCCAGTGCTTACATTCCAGTGAGGAAAAGCAGGTGTATTCATTTCTTACGGCTGCCACAACAAGTTATCACAAACTGGGTGCCTTAAAACAACAAAAATTTATTCTCACAGTTCTGGAGACCAGGAGTCCAAAATCCAGGTGTCCACAAGGCAGCTCTCCCTCCGAAGGCTCGAGGGGAGAATCTGATCTTTGCCTCTTCCAGGTTCTGATAGCTGTCAGGATTCTTTAACTTGTGGACACATCACTCCAGCCCGTGTCTCTGTCAGGCTGCCACCTCCTCTTTTGCCTATACTGTCTCCCTTTGCCTCTTTCTTTTAAGGACATGTGATGGCATTTAGGGTCCACCCGGATAATCCCAAATAATCTCATCTCAATAACCCTAATATAATCACATCTGTCACCATCCAAGTATATTCGCTTTTTTGCCATATATGGTAATATTCACAAGTTCCATTGATTAGGACATGGACATAACCTTTGGGGGCCGCCAGCCAACCCAATTACAACAGTCAATAAACACATAAATTCAGGCCATTATAAGAGTTAAGGAGAAAACAAAGCAGGGAGAAGGGGTAAGAGAGTGACAGGGGATAGTATTTTCAGTAAGGGGATTAGAGAGGCCTTTTTAATGAGGTGACATTGGAGTCAATACCTACTTAAAGTAGATGAGAGAAAAGTCTTTCAAGCAGAGCGAAAAGCAAGTGCAAAGGCCCTGAGACCAGTTGTGTTTGAAGAGGTGAGAGTGGCAAAGAGATCAGTGTTGTTAGAACAGAAGTGCGACAAGAGATGGATCAGAGGCAGAATTTGGATTCCATTCTGAGTAAAACAGGCAGCCATTGGTGGGTTTAGAGCAGAGCAATAATTGATCTGGTTTATATTACTCTGGTTGATGTGTGGAGAATAGATAATGAGAAGACACCAGTGAAGTAGTCTGACAATTCAGGAAGGTACTGCAATATTCCAGGCAGGAGATAATAGTGGCTATGGAAGTGGTCAGAAGTAATCTGATTGGAGATGTATTTTGAAGGTTTTGCTGATTGAGTGGCTAGAGGTGAGAGTAATAGAGGAGACAAGGATGGCTTCAGTGTTTTTCTTGTTTGCCTATGTGACTGCACACATATGAGCCACCGCCACATGAGATTTAGAGGATGGGGAGAAGCAGGGTTGGTAATCAAGAATTCCATTTTGGAATTTGAAATGCCTTGTAGACATTCAAGTAAAGACATCCTGTAGTCAGTTGCTACAGGAGTCTGGAGTTCAGGGCAAAAGACATATACCTGGGTGTCATTGGTGAATAGCTGGTAATTTAAAAATCACCGTGGAGTAAGTGTAGATAGAGAAGAGGACCTAGACTGAACCCTGAAGCACTCCAAAATTAAGAAGTTAGGGAGATGTGGAGGAACCAGGAAACAGTTCTGTGAAGTGAACTACAAAAAAGGTAAAACCATGAAAGTCTGCTGACCCGGAAATCAGAATAAGAAAGTGATTCATGTAGAGAGTAATCAATTGTGTCAAAAACTGTTGATAGATGAAATAAGATGAGCACTGAGAATTTACCCTTGAATTTATCAGTGGGGCAGTCATTAGGGACCTTAACAAGAGCAATTTTCCTGGAGTTGTGGGTACAAAATCCATTTGGTATGAGTTCAAAAGGGAATCAGAAAAAACAAATTGTAGACAACTAATTTAGACTATTGCAATCAATTTTGCTCTTAAGGTAAGGAGAAAAATAGAGTTGTAGCTGGAGAAATTGTTGT
Organism: Grampus griseus; assembly: GCF_964374135.1. NCBI lineage: Eukaryota > Metazoa > Chordata > Mammalia > Artiodactyla > Delphinidae > Grampus > Grampus griseus. The sequence continues at coordinate 63,331,169 of NC_139012.1, forward strand.
TTAAAGATTGGAGGGTGGGAGGGAGGCTCAAGAGGGAGGGGATATGGGGATTTATGTACACCTGTAGCTGATTCACTTTGTTATACAGCAGAAACTAACAACATTGTAAAGCAATTATACTCCAATAAAGATGTAAAAAAAATCAGTAATATAAAAAAAAATTAAAAAAAAATAAAGATTGGAGATCCTATAACATAATACCATGCTGATGGAAATGCTCCCATTAAGAAGCAAAAACTGGTAATGCAGACAAAGGAATGAATGCAAAAGGCAAGTCTTCAAGTAAGTGAAGAGAGGACAGGGTCCAGGGCCTGAGTGGTTGATCAGCTTCAGGTAGGAGCAGGGCAAGTCCTCCTTATAACAAAAGGGTGTCAGGGTATATGGTAGATCTGTTAGTGTGAAGATGAACATGCTCTTCAGAGGGCTTTTTTTTTTTTTCAGTGCCATCGGAAGCAAGGTCATCAGCTGAGAATGAGAAAAATGAAGAAGAATCAAGTTTGAGAAGGTATGGAACAAACCCCTCAGAGAGTAATTGTCAAGGACAGCACTGAATTGCCCAGTGAATTTTCTAGGACAGCACTACCCTATAGAAATACAATGCAAGCCAGAAATTAAATTTCAAATTTTCTAGTAGCCACCTTAAAGAGGTAAAACAAAACTGATAAAATTAATTTTAAGAATGTATTTTATGGGCTTCCCTGGTGGCGCAGTGGTTGAGAGTCCGCCTGCCGATGCAGGGGACACAGGTTCGTGCCCTGGTCCGGGAAGATCCCACATGCCGCGGAGCGGCTGGGCCCGTGAGCCATGGCCGCTGCGCGGCTGGGTCCGTGAGCCACAGGCTCTGCGCGTCCGGAGCCTGTGCTCCGCAACGGGAGAAGCCACAACAGTGAGAGGCCTGCGAACCGCAAAAAAAAAAAAAAAAAGAATGTATTTTATGTAACCAAATATATTCAAAATATTATCATTTCAGCATGTATCTGTATAAAACAATTATTGAGATCTTTTACATTCTTTGTTTTTAATGATAAAAACAATTTTAGTTTTAAAAGCCAACGTGCGTTTTACATTTTCAACACGTCTCAATTCAGACTAACCGTATTCAAGTGCTCAAAGTCACATGTGGCCAGTGGTTGCCATATTGGACAATGCAGTCCTAGGAAATGAAGTAGCACTAATGGAGGACATGAGGGTCCCTTGAGATTGCAAGCCATGAATTGAAGTGAGTTGGCATAGCCGTGTGTTGTTCTTAAGCCATATTGAGAACTCACGAGCAGACATGGGAGTAGGAGGAGAGTTGGTCTTGACCAAGAATGGAGTTTTGCCAGCAGCACTCAACCAAAGGGAAGAAAAGAAGAGAGCAGCATGTACAACCAAATGATTATACAGACTGAGCAAAGAACATAAGACACAGAAGTAAAAATGTGTGTGTGTGTGTGTGTGTGTGTGAAAAAGTGGTAGGGGCCATGGAAGTTCTAGTAGTCAAAGAACTTTTAGAATTATAGCTGCTATGCAGTATACAAAGATGTCTAGAATAATCCTTGCCCTCAGGCAAGCCAATCTTGATGGCAGGTATACCAATAGCCATGCTATAAGATGGTGTGTGATAAATGCCTGTGCAGTAGCACAAAGTGTGTTTTTATGTGAGTTCAGAGGAGGAAGAGCCCACATCCTACTGGGATGATCCAGGAGGGCTCATGAAAGAAATGGTGAATAAATCAGGCCTTGAAGGATGAATGGGGTTTCAACTGGTCTGTGGGAAACACACTGCAAAGTGAGGAAAAAGCACAAGTACAGACAGGAAAGCAAAAATCTTCAATATTTCTTGGAATAGGAGTTATAAAAAACCCATAATATTAATATTTATTGATAGGGATATTGATTACAACGGGAAGGCAGCCTATAATAATGCTATGTCTTTAGAGAAGAGTCTTGGAATAATTTCCGTGGGGAAAGACAGCACCATAAAGTACAGTGGTACCCCCAGAATACAGTGTTTCCTAGGAGTGCGAGAACAATGTGCTGAAGATTGTTCCCAAGAAATGAATGCCCTTCCCTACTGGCCCATCCTTTCCCCTGTACACACGTGCACATGCATAAATACACACCTCTCATCTTTCATGTAAAATTCAGTCTCATAAATTTATTTCTCTTCTACGGAAATGGTCAGTAACATCTAAAAAGAAGCAATATACTTATCTTAAGATTGTGGAAGAAAATATGTGAAACCAACTAGGATTAGAATATGTGAGATTAAAAAGGCTGTGATTATTCTTATCACTTAATTGTTTTAACAGTAGGTATACTCTTACCATACAGACCCAGTTTATAATTCCTTCAGAAAACAAGCTCCATTATACTCTTTTCTTTCTAAACCTGATGCCATTTCTATTAAAACTTTAAGGGAAAAGCAGCACTTCAATTTACTTTGGTTCTCAACACGGTCACCATTAAACAACAGGAAATTTGGTTTTTCCTAAGCATGTGTAGAGTTTTGTTGCAAAAAAAGTCACTCTCTCTTTTCCTTACTCTAAATATTTAGGGAAATCTGCCAGTATATCCACTCCGTCCTTTCTTTTCCAAGAATTTCCTACTTCAGTGGGAATATTTAGAAAGAGTATGAGAAACTAGATGTTTTCACGTGAGACTTTAATAATACTGTACTTTGTACTTACATATCATATAGCCTTGGTACTTCAGAGCTCATTACCATTAATTTACAAATCAGTAGATGAAAGCACAAGGTTTAGAAGCAGCTCTTCGCTGCCCAACAGCAAGTTATTAATGCCAATATTGGAACTGATAATTACTGACACATGTGGTGTGGTCCTACAACATCCAGAGATCATTCTCATAACACAAAATGAAGTGCTCAGTAAGTGGAACATATCAATTACCAAATATCCCATTTATTCAAAATAATTTGAAAAACCATGGAGCTCTAATCATCCAATAGCCATATTAAACCTCATAGGCCTACATTAATATGAATGTAGATTAAGGTGTCATTCAATTAAAATTAACACTTAATATATATTCATAAATGTATATACACATGTAATCCAGTCAGTTCCACAAAGTGGAATATATTTCAATCAAAAAGTCAGCAAATACGTCAAGACACTTAAAAATGTGAACTACTTTAAAAATTTTTCACCAACATGCTATAATTCCCAAGGGTTACAGATGCCACTGGTCAGACTGCTATATATGCTACCAAGTCTCTCCTTCCTGGGAATAAAAACATCCATTGTCTGCTGATCCACTTAGGAATTTAAGGTAGCCAGTCCTCTTAGCAGTGCTCGCTGTGGTTTTAATTCCAGTGTCTTGAACACTCATATGTCTGGGAGATTCTGTAAGATCTGTCTCAAGGAAGCACAGGCTACCATGTGGGCATCCGAAGGAAGATTAGCAAGAGACTGAATCAGCTTCTTGACTATCATCTTCAAACACTGGTGAGCAGCACTCAAATCTCTGTCAAACTGCTGTCCTTCAATCTGTAGAGCCAAATGACTGCAGATGTTTCTAAACTCAACACTGTCCTGAAATGAAGACCAAACACAAACAAGCAATTAGATAGGTTATGGAAGACAGTTGTTGTGTTTTGTGTACCCAGTTTCCAGTCCAGTCTTCTGATGACAGAACCTCGATTTTTCTCTCAGAGAACTACTCTCCTCCATTCTCAGCCTATGTAGTTTGACCAAAGCTGACTCCACTCCACAGCTCCAGGGACCAGGTCAATCAGAGCACATCATACCTCAGCCACTTGGACTGGCCAAGGATGGACAGATTACCTAAGGCAGGCCAATAAGCCACAGTCCCAGGATATTTGTTAGACTGGGAAAGAGAAGTTCTGTTCTACTGAAGCTGTTGGAAAACATCTTGCCACCATAAGGAGAGAATTCAAATGAAAGTGAGGCCAACACAGAAAAAAAAGTAGAAACAAGAGATTAAAGGAGACTGATTCCAATTACATTTTCTGAGCATGTCAATCTAGCTGTACTTGAACAATAAATCCCAGGATTTTTTAGCTATCTGAATCAATAAATATTTCTTTTTACTTAAGCCACTTGGAGTTGAGTTTCTCTTATTTGTTCCTAAAAGAGCTTTGACGAATATACAAATAGACTTTCTTCTTATTATTCCATAATCACTGTCTTCAAGATTCCAATACAGGATTTGGTATTTAATGAACATGGTCCCAAGAAATGTCCAATGCAGATTTAGAAATAGTTCATTGGTAGTTTTAAAGAATGAGCTAATTAAATAGATTTTTTTAGTCCTCAAATATTCACATTCTAAAATCCATTACATGTAAATGGTACTCTGAAATTATTCCGTATCAGAGATAATGTTGACTATATGTTTTATTTTAAATACAGTTGATTCAGACAACACAAGTTTGAACTGCACAGGTCCACTTCTATGCAGATTTTTTCCAATAAATATGTACTACAGTACTACACTATCCACAGTTGGTTGAATCCGTGGATTTGGAAGCATGGAGATGGAGGGCCAGCTGTAAAATTATATGCAGATTTTTGACTGCTTGGGGGGTTGGCACCCCTAACCCCCCATCCTTCACGATTCAAATGTACAAATAACTGACTCCCCCCAGACTTCTGGTTCTGGCACATGGCACATGTAGTTTCCCCATAATGCCTTGCTACTATATTCTAAATAATACAGAACAAACATCCTTTCTGAGCTTGCAAGAAAGTAATGGAAATCCCCAAGGACCAGATATAAAAGAAAAGTAGATTGCTTTAGCTGCCTGCCAATACTTATCAAGAAAAGAAAGTTGGTCTCTCTTGAGCTGGGCTTGGTGTGGAAGGTAAAGTTGACCCTATGAATTTGTAACTGTGGACCTATACTACACAGTAATTCGAGTTTATAGTTGTCCTCTATACCATATACATGTTCTTGGAACACGCATGCCAAGACATTAATTTAAAAATTGGAACTGGTCTGAGATATCCATGGACACATGGCAAAAGCAAACAAAAGCCTATTCCACAGAAACATGTTCACAACCCATGCCCCTCAGTAGTAGTCCCATAAAGCTCTGTCGAAGACAAACTCAGAATATGAAATTTTCAGTACAATCCACCATGATATAGTCGATGCAATGTAGGGCAGGATTGAACTCCAAGAATTTCATATATAGACTGTAAAATATATTTATAATGATTAAAGATATAAAAGAAGAAATAAAGTGTCCTAAGAAAAAACAGGCTTGAAAAAGAACCCAGTACCACTGCTAGAAATGACAACTATCATGACACATTAAAAACTCAATGTTAAACACCTGAATAAATACATACGAAGTGAAGATTAGTAAACTGGATGGTAAATTTGAGAAAATTACCCAGAATGCAAAATAAAGTCATGGGAAATATGAATGAGAAGTTACGTGACATGGATTGCCAGAATGACAAGGTACAACAGATACATTTCCAGGAGAGAAGAAAAAGAATGGGGGAGAAGCAGTAGTCAAAGAGAATACTGGATAAAAATTATCCCAGATTGATTCAGATGATCCCAAATTGATCCTTAGATTCAGGAAACAAAACAAGCTTTGAGCAGAAAAAGTTAAACGAAATCCAAATCTAAACTCATTGAGGTAAAACTGCTCTTAAAAGCAACCAGAAGAGAAAAAGACGAGTTCAGTCTGGATGACCAGACAGCCAACTTCTAAGCAATAACAATTGAAGATAGAATAGAATAATATCCTCAAATAACTGTCAACCAAGATTTTTTTTTTTTAGTCCCACTAAACTACCATTTAAACATCAGGGCCAAGTAAATATACTTTTATTTAAAAGCACAAAAGGACTTACCACAAATAGACTCTTACTATCAGATCTTCTTAAAGATATAATTCATAAGGAGGAGATTCAACTCAGAAAGAAAGGATGTAAGAAGCAACAGTGAACAAAGAAACTTAAAAACACAGTGTAAATCTGAAGATTTGATTAATCAAAACAAAAATTATAACAACTAACTTGTAGTTTAAAAAAGCAAGATGGTAGGGCTTCCCTGGTGGCGCAGTGGTTGAGAGTCCGCCTGCCGATGCAGGGAACACGGGTTCGTGCCCCGGTCCGGGAAGATCCCACATGCCGCGGAGTGGCTGGGCCCGTGAGCCATGGCCGCTGAGCCTGCGCGTCCGGAGCCTGTGCTCCGCAACGGGAGAGGCCACAACAGTGAGAGGCCCGTGTACCGCAAAAAAAAAAAAAAAAAAAAAAAAAGCAAGATGGTTCTAAAATGCCGAGTAGCAAAACTGAGAAATTTCAGGCTTGTTAGGTATACATGTGAGAAATGTAAGGATCATCGTTAAAAGTAGAGGAATAGGAGGCCCGGGACGCGGCACCGAGCAGGATGGAGCACAAGTGCTCGGCTGCACCTTCCCGGACCTAGCAAAGCTCTGCAGGCTTCATACCCCTTTCCTTCAACCCTCAGGAGACCGCGCTCGCTGCAGTGGACCGCGAGAATATCCGAAGGTGACAGCGTGGGAGATTCTATCCATGGGAAACCTTCCTTGGTGTACAGATTTGGAAAAAAAAAAAAAAAAAAGGTACAGAAATAATAAAATTTCAAAATCAGCAGAGGGAAAAGGTATATCAAAACCTTTTTGATTCTACTGATAGAAGGTAAAAATGGAGAAATAAAAATACAAACATAAAGCAGGTGAATAGAAAGCACCAAATAAATCACCTTGTGAAATGCAGTGGTTGCCAGGTTGGATTTTCAAAATCTATCTATACGCTGCTTACGAGCAACACGTTTAAAACTAAAAACACCTAAAGATTGAAAGTAAATGTAAATATACTAAATATACATCAAGCAAAGAGAAGTCAAAATAAATCCAGAAAAATCATTATTAGGGATAAAATAAACTGCATTTAATAAAAGGAACTATTATTCCCCAAGAAGATATGACAGTTTTGTACTTGTGTGTGTCTAATATGATAATCTCAATTTACATCCAATCCCCAGACATAAAGACTGATTTTAACGCATCTTTCTCAGAAACTGATCAAACAACAGGACATTCAGCCTAGAGAGAAAGGATTGAAAATCTTTTCTAATCATAAGCTTGGTCTAATGGAGATAAGCAAATATACATTATTCTCAAACATCTATGTATTACTTATGAAAGATGACTTTATGATAATGCCACAAGTCTCAACTAATATCAAAGTGTATATCACTCAAATCACAAAGCAAATAAATGAGAAATCAGTAATGTATATAACCTTCCCAAAACATGTATGACTTAATCCACTTCTAAATAATTCATAAGTCAGTGGAAAAAATAATTGAAATTTTAAAATGCTGTATACTGAACAATTATGGAACTACTATATCACAATTTGTGGGCTGTAGCTCCGGTGAGAAAAGCATAGACTTAAATTCTTATATAAGTAAAGAAAAACCACTTAAACACTGAAAATCCCTGAGCTAAAAATTCAACTCAAAAACTTAAGAAAAATAGATAATCCAAAAAAAAAGAAGAACTAAAAGTTGAACCAAAGTTTGATGAGGAACTAGTTTTCTTCCTAATTCTGTGTAGAAAGAGAAGCTATTCTTTTCCCTAATAAAAACTCTCTCACTTGGGTAAGAAGAAGGACCTGGGTTTCTGGCAAAATGTTTATTAGAAAACATCCTCCAAGAAACAAAACAGACATCCATTCATTCAATTCAGCAAAACAACAGCAGCAGGACTCCGTGTGGGCTAACACAGCACAGTCCCCTTATTCGAGTATTCACAGGCTACCACCCTTCCTGCTTTTTTTCTCTTTAAAGCATTCTTGCTTCCCTGCCCTTGAGTATTGCTCATGTCTGTTCAGAAGGTATCAAGGGGCTACTTAGATAATCTGTCCCACAGTTTATGGGGTCACCTATATTGCTGCAGCACATTGCTTGGGAATGAGAAAGTAGGGGGAAAAAATGACTCTGGACTACTTTCCCAAGATCCACATCAAGGGAAATTGTCCACTTGCTTTATAGAAGTAATCCAACTCTAAGTACAAAGTGGAAGGATCAAAGACAACATGCAAAAGGAAATTTAAAATAGAAGGAAGCACTGAAATGTGTGCTGACGTGTGCCTATTAGCCAGTCTGCAAAGGCATTCATCACCCAAAGAAGATTAAAATGCCTTTAAAAATATATTTGTGGGCCTAAAATCTGAAGTCAATTTCACATTTACTGTAAAGACGCAAAGAAGGCATCTTTGGGGGAAATTATACATACAATAAAATTCCACTGCTGGGCTGTACTGGTCCCTGAGGCCCTGGGTAAACTTCAGATCTCTGGCGAGCTTTGCAAAGTCTCTTTATTTTACTATTTTAGTACAGTATTTCCATTTAATCCTTTCTCAAATATATTAATAGTCAAAGAAAACAAATTAATAGGAATAGGCTTTCCATGGGACTCTTAAGCCAAGGAAGGGAAAAATAAAACAGGTGGTCACTTCTCTTCCTTTCTGGAAGGTCTGAAAGCCAACTATGGATCCAGTAATCATGGCTTCCAACCCAGCTTCTACTGCAGAAGGTAGGAGCCACCGGTGACAGCCTTAAGGCAACAGCATATTAAATGGCTCGTGGACTTTCGGTGGAAACTCACATGATCAATATTGGTGATGATTTCACTTATGGTGCTTTCCACTCAATGACAGAGTATATCCTCCCAGCAGCTTTTATTTAGCAAGTCCCAGATGCTTCCAAAAATGATGTAATATCTTACACTGTGCTTTGAGCACTTTGCCAGAATTAGAACATGATGGTGGCTGAGCAATCTAAAAGCAGGTTTTGGAACTTCTAAAGCCTTGTGTAATCTCAGATTTTTGGACACGAAATGTATTGATTGCTACAGGGGTCCAAATCGATGGCCAGCATTTACATTTTGAAGTGAGTTGAGGGACTTCCCTGGCGCTCCAGTGGTTAAGACTTCGCCTTCCAATGCAGGGGGTACGGGTTCCATCCCTGGTTGGGGAGCTAAGATCCCACATGCCTCATGGCCAAAAAACCAAAACATAAAAAAAAAGAAGCAATATTGTAACAAATTCAATACAGACTTTAAAAAATAAATAAATAAATAAAGTGTGTTGAGATAATGTCTCGTGACTCAACTAATCTACTGGGGTAATGGCCTCGGCCTATTTGCCTCAGTTAATAAATCAGTTAAATTGATTTCAAACATGTATCTAGTCTCCACTACATGACTTATTACTACACTAGATAAAAGACAATAAGACATGGTACCTGATCTCTAAAGAACTTATAATTTAGTAGGAGAAATGAGACACATACAGCATATCTCCAAATGTCCAGTGAAATGTGATGAGGGCTATGGAAAAAACACAAAAGCCCAATCCTATGGAAGAACAGACATTTATAGACTCACAATCTAAGCACTGCACAGAGTTCAAACAGAGCTCGTTCTGTGGGTGAGTCCTTTCAATAGCATACCTGATGTGCACTTGTCCAGAATTTGCTTGGCTACACTGGAGAAACTCATGTGCTTAGGAAGCAACCCATTAGAAGAGATGGCTCTAGCTTTTAGAACATTTCTTCCTAATTTTTAGCTGAAATCTGCCCTGTGGTAGGCAGAATTGTGGTCTCTTCCCAGACCTGTGAGTATGTTACATTACATGGCAAAAGGGACTTTACAGATGTCAGTTAGGAAGTGCAGCACTCCAGGCAGCTTCAAAGGCCCCTGGGAATGAAAGCTCAATCCTTCATAAGCACCGGAATAGCTATTAGAGCCCTGGTTCTATCCTTTAGGTAAGCCATCCGTGGACAAGTCATTTTATCTATGGAATATTCAGTTTTCTCATCTGTAAAATGGGAAAAATAATAGCTACCATGAGAAGTCCAATTAGCTCATGAATATGAAAGCTCTTTGTATTTATAAAGCATGCCGTCAATCTAAAGTTATGAATAAAGTACTCCACTAAATGGGAGGTCAGTAAGAAGAGGAGAGGAAGGAAGTGTAGAAGAGAAAAGAAAAATATTCTCTACAGAAACTTGGAATCTAATTGGTGAGCTAAAACCTATTAAAACCCTTCAGTGGAGATGTGACACAGAATAAGATTAAGGCTCAGAAAGAGTAGCCAAGTTCACCTCAGATGCAACAGAATGTCTACCATCAAAAAAACTGAAAATAACAAGTGTGGGTGAGGATGTGGAGAAATTGGAACCCTTGTGCACTGCTGCTGGCAATGTAAAAATGCTGCAGACACTCTGGAAAACGGTATGGAGTTTCCTCAAAAAACTTAAAACTAGACTTGCCATAGGATCCAACACTTCCACTTCTGGGTACATATCCAAAAAAACTGAAAGCAGGATCTCAAAATGTTATTTGCACACCCATGTTCATAGCAGCATTATTCACAACAGCCAAGAGGTGGAAGCAGCTCAAGTATCCATGGACACATGAATAGATCAACAAAATGTGGTCTATATATGCCATGGAATACTACTGAGCCTTAAAAAGAAAGAAAATTCTAACACATGCTACAACATGGATGAACCTTGAGGACATCATGCTAAGTGAAATAGGCCTGTCACAAAAGGACAAATACTGTATGATTCCTCTTATATGTGGTACCTAGAGTAGTCAAACTCATAGAAATTAAAAGTAGAATGGTGGTTTCCAGGGGCTGCAGGGAGGGGGGACATGGGGACTTCTTGTTTAATGGGTGTAGGGTTTCCAGATTTGCAAGATGAAAATGTCATGGAGATTGTTTGCACAAAAATGTGAAGTACTTAACACTACCCTTAAAATGGTAAATTTTGTTTTGTATTTTTCAATACAATTTTTTTAAAAAAGTGGTTGAGACCATCAGATTATTGCCAGCCTTTGTAGAAGGGAATGGAAATTTGGATGAGGCATCAGCAAAGTGGCAGGTGAGAAGGACTGTACAGACACTATAATAAGAGAGGTGGTGTTGGAGAAAGCAGTATTTAACTCATAGGGAAAAGAGATGGCCCCACAATGAGAATGAATGATACCAGCAAAGGCTTGGAGCCAAGCAGGGGCTAGGACTGGCAGGAGTCCAGTCTGAGAAAAACAGAGCTTTGTGTTGCCTATCAGGATAAGCTAGTGCAGACAGCCTTGAATGTCAAGTCCCTGAACTTCTGAGCGTGGGAGGAACATGGCAAACCAGTGTTTGAAGAACACTGGTCAGGCCTATGAGCCTGAGCACCTACTAGGCACCAGGCTCCAAGCAAGCTCCTAATATACCTTATTTCACTCAGTCCTCACAACCGTCCATGAATGAGAGATGAAAAGAAATGCTGCTTGGAGAGATTAAATGACATCCTTAAATCGCACAGCAAGTAAGTGGCAGAGCTGGAATTAACCTCTCTCTCAAAACTCAAGTATTCATCAGAGACACCCCAAATCAGAAACTGGGCCAGATGCCAGGATGACAGAGAGAGCAGAGCTCGCCATCGAGTGCTGGGGACAGACTAATGAATGAGAAGTACAGAGCTGCAGATGCCACCATGGGGTGAACAGGGACACCATGGAAGCAAGCTGGGAGGCACCCAACTAGCTTTGAGTGAGAAACAAAAATGTCTGTATGTGAATTGTTTCATGTTTGTTTTCTGGCTATATTCATGCTATTTTTCTTAAGGTTAACTAAGTGTTACAAAGCTCAAATTTGCAATGGTCGTATCCAAATTGAAGATTGTCCCATTGGTCCAGCCCTCTTCCCTGCAACATAGTTGAGAGGGTGTGGTTATCTGGAAGGGATTCAAGGCATGGAACCTTCCACGCCCCAAGTAAAGCCAACTCCTAGCTAATTAGAGACCTCCTAGTTGGAGCTCTCCCTTCCTCCGGTCTGTTCTCTCCTACCCAGTGTAAGGGAGGTCTCTTAGAAAATCCACCCCACTTGTACTTTTCTGCATGACGCATTGTATTTATTAGGAATGTGCACTTCTGAAATCTTTGAACAACTGAAAATGCACCTGCAAAGTCCAAAAAGGGAAGAAAAGTTAAGCCCATTTTTAGCTTCTTATTGAAAATAAACACTCCCATCAAAACCAAAGGCTTAAAAGCAAAAACAATCTAGCATTAGGAGTCAGTTTCAAAGCTTGTTTTCTGAAACCAACACCAATAGATAATAAAGTCAAAAATATAATATGACTTTATAGGCTCTATAATGCAGGTAATTTTAAACAATACACAGAGAAAGTTTTAACTCAACCAAAACCTTTCTATCACATCATCTTCAAAATCACTTCTAGATCTACAGGAACTATAAATCAATTCATATTCCCTTCACTCCTGGCTTTAAAATAAGTTGGTTCTTTACAAAACAGTCATTTCTTGAGCTATATTCTCTTATAATGGCCTCCACAAACGTGTTTTTTCTCACATTTTTCCCTCTCACTCTCCCTGAATGCCTAACGTACTCTACAGAGGGTATTAATGGAAGAAAGAGCTTTCCTCCAGCTTTCTGTGATGAGGTCTGACCTTAATGAACTTCGGCCTGGACAGCAAACCACTCTCCACTAAAGTTTCCCAGGGCTGGGAACTACGAGGGAGCACAAATCTCTTGCCTACACCCAACACAACCCTCCATGCTAGATGTGCACATAAAATGGGAGTGTCGTTCCTCTACTTTAGAGCGGCGTTATGAAAACCATACTATCAGGAACGGTATACTACAAATTGCCCCAACTGCATTTTGTTCATTGACATCTGGCTTTGAACAGCAAAGTCACAGGGCCCAGATCAATCACCAATTGCCTAAACTCTAGGTCAATCTCAAATAGATATGCAACTTCGTATTAATAACGCACCCAGTGAAGAACCGCAGTATCTGCCAGTCACCATAAAAAGTCTATCGCCCACAGGAAATTAAACATTTTTACTTGTGGTGTACCCAGTGTAAACGCTCACAAGTAACTAAGGTTCCTTATGCATTTGCTTTGGGTACAGTACCATTTTCATCAGAAAAGTCTCATGAAAAGCACTTTGTGATGGATACAAGCACTTGATTCAGGTATGCTCACAAGGCAAACCCCAAAATTGTAAAATAAAGCAAGGCAGCATTTCCACAAGACATTAAACATAAGTAGGTTTGTTTTAGGGCCTGCCTGCAATATCTTTCCCTAAATGTTCATTTCAGAAAGCTTTTATGTCCTGATTTTCATATCATTCACTTTATAAGGAATAACAAAGCTATAACTGAGCTACTTCTAGAGCTGTCACTTGGCCTTTTCCTGACATAAAAGCACAATTTTGTCCCAGACAAAGAGCAATCCCCTGGCTAAGGCTACTAATAATATAACCATGAGAATTTATTTCTTCAATCGAATATTAGCAATTTTTAAAGACACAATTCCCAAATTTGCAGAAACTGGCTTCACTAACCAATGTTAATGGGGAAGAAAAGCACTCATCATCAATGTCTGCCTCTGAGTAACTCAATATCCACACTTGCAGTTTGCAAAAAGCCTTAGCAATGACTGTGAAGCCAAAGCCAACAGTTTTACAACCACTGCTCTTGCTCTGTGGAATGAGAAAACCAGCATGGACCACTGAACGTGAGAGAATTATTGGTACCAGAATTAGTTAACTGCAATGGGTGAGCTCACAGGCAAGTTTTATCTGCAATGGCAGGAAAGTTCTTCTGCCTCTAAAAGCTGGCATCAGCCATTGTTTCCATGAAACTTGCTTCAGAACAGAACTCTTGGAAACCGTAAATGTTTTTAACTATCAAAGGAAGACAGACAAAACTCAACCAGAGTGACTTCATGACTGGCTTAGTTAATGATCTCTTTGGGTTGGTCATTTTTAGTAGTTTTTAAAATCCTAGACTCTCTTCCTTCTGGTGCTCCACACATTTCTGTGCTCCCTTTGGGTGGCAAGTATTATAGCATCTTTGCCAGTGTTGCTAGTTTGATAAAGATTTCCCACGTTTACCTGGGGCTTTTTGTCACTATGTAAGGTGATCATCATTAGAGGAGACACAAATCACCCAGTGTTAGGGACTGAATTATGTTGCACCAAAATTCATGTGTTGAAAACCTGACTTGCAGTGTGACTGTATTTGGAGATAGGATCTTTAGGGAGGTAATTAAAGTTAAGTTACATCATAAGGATGGGGCCCTAATCCAATAGGATTGGTGTCCTACAAGAAGAGGAAGAGACATCCAAGATCTCTCTTTCTCTCTGGCACAGAGGAAAGGCCATGTGAGGACACAGTGAGAAGGTGACAGTCCACAAGCCAGGAAGAGAGCCCTTCCCAGAAACCAAATTTGCTCTTGAACTTCCCAGCCTTCACAACAGTGAGAAAATAAATGTCTGTGGTTTAAGCCACCCAAGTGTGTGGCATTTTGTTATGGCAGCCCAAGCTGACTATGATACTCAGTGTGCAGAATGACTATTGCAGCTGAAGTGGTGTGCAGTGCATGGCATGTATGACCGTGCCCTGACAACTGTGCACTCTCATGTACTTTATTTCAGTGTAATGTTCATAACACCCCTATGAGCTAGCACTGTGATTGGTAGAAACAGTCAGACAAAACCATGTTTGAATCGTGGGCCACTACTTCTTAGCTGCAGACTCTTCAGCAGTTCTAAATTCCTCTGAGCCTCAGTTTCCTCCCATAATAAATTTTTATCAAGCTGGTTAACTCCATCCTTTCCACCAAATTTAACAAGACTCAGTTTTGTTAAGCATTTTTAACCACCATGAAAAGACTCATTTCATGTTTGTTTGTTTGTTTTTGCATGAGTTCGATAATCTCTAAATGCTCAAAAGGAATATCAAGCGTTGGCTTCTTTAAGAAAATAGTAAACTACTGTAAAGATATGCATTATTATTATGGTGAGGGTTTCTCTGCCTTCAGGCCTGAAAATTTCACTCCCTTAATTCTGGTGGTTTGATCAGCGAGTCACTCAATGGTCACATATCTAAGTCAGTCATCAGCCATGGGCTAAAGCTGACCTCTGGAAAGTGGAGGCTTCCTGGAAGTCTCTTTGGGTCATCCTAACTCTGTTTTTGTCAACAGTCTCAAAAGTAAATACAGAGTTCAGGAGTCAGATCCATCAATATCAAGAATGAAATATAATAATAGTCAATAAGACTATTGAAGATTGAGGCATCAATCAATAATAATAATAATTAATAATAATAATAAAGTTCAAAGGTATTGCAATTTACCGTGAGCAGCCAGTAGCTAAGACTTTATATGCATTATCTCAATAACGTTAAATACCACTGTTCCCACTTTACAGGTGAGGAGACAGAAGCACAGGAAGGCTAAATAACTTGCCCAAGAGTCTGCAGCAGGAAGTGGCAGAGTAGGTTTGAAATGCTTCATGGGACCTGATCGCTGTCCTGTGCTGTGCTGTTCAAGTGAGTCTTCCTCCTCTCTGTGGCAAGGAATGCCATGGAAGGCACTCCTGACGTTAGGGAAATTTCCACACACTTCCAAGTGACATGCAAGCATTATTTCCTTTAGCAAAATCCTCCTGAAACCATTCTCATGTATAAAATCAATCTGCATGTTCTTAATTTAAAAATATAGAGAAAACTCGTCCAAATCATTTGAATTAACACCAGTAATGATGATGCCAAGTCTGTATAACCAGCCCCCCTGGAGAGACAGACTGCTGTGTCCTTGAGTCTAAGTGCTTTGTAAGCATTACCTTCCAAACCTAATGGAGATACTGCCTTTTCTCCAAACAGCAAACCAAGCAAAATTTCAAGATGCTGGCAAGGAGGCAAGTCATCCAGAGAAACCTCTCCCTGCTTCTCTCCCTTCTGAAAGCACTGGCTGTTCTCAGGAGCCCTGAAACTCATTACTCCCCTGTAGGTGAATAGCAGACTCCAATAGCAAGAATGTTGAGATCCCTGTTCTTTTTTTGTTGTCGTTGTTGTTGTCTATATTCTTTTTTTAGGGGGGGGGGGGAGTACAATTGCTTTACAATGTTGTGTTAGTTTCTGCTGTACAATGAAGTGAAACAGCCATACGTATACATATATCCCCTCCCTCTTGGACCTCCCTCCCCCCCATCCCACCCACCTAGGTCATCACAGAGCACCGAGCTGAGCTCCCTGTGGAGATCCCTGTTCTTAATGGGGACTCTGGGTGCCTCTAGAAACACTGGTAGCAATACATCCAGACATCTGCACGTTTGCTCATGATGGAGAAGAAGGGGACCAAGACTCAAGGGGCTGGGTAGGTGAAGGAAGATTTGAGCAGATCTATGGATTAAGAGGAATTGGCAGAGTGGAAGCACTAGAAAATACAAAGAGAGAGGAAGGAACTGAGAGAAAAAGTCCAGGGGCAGATGAAAGATTTGCTCCAGCACTTAAGAGAAAGAAGTTATTTGGGAGGCGGAGGGGGTGGGAACCAAACAGTATTTCTTTACTAGAGACAAGAAAGAAGATGATTGGAAATGAGATTTTTTTAGGTAGGATGGAAGATATTTGTGTCAGATGGCCTCAATTTTCTCAGTAAAGGAGTGAGAGGGTTGAGGTTTGGATGAAGAAAGTTTGAGGAGAGTAGAAAATGTTTAGGACAAAAAGTCAAGTAGTAGAGAGGGTTAAAAGGATTACCAAGTAGAAGTGGCAGCTGCATTAACCTCAAGTGGCATGATTTATAGTCCAGAGCAGAGGGCGCCATTGCTCCTAAACTGGGTCAGGCCCTCTGACAATGGTCTTCCGACCTGACCTTGCCTCTGTGATTGATCAGGGTCCTTCCTTCAGTCATATCAATGGCTGCCTTTTGCCTGCAAGACAGTCCAGGTCCTCAGCATGACCCACAGGCCTTTTCCCACCTGACCCCACCTAACTCTCCAGCATCCTTTTTTTTTGCCTTCTGCCATACTGAACTAATTTTAGTTCCCCCAAAGCCCTAGGCCCTTTCATTACCTCTTGGCCTTGGATCCCACAGCTCCTCTGAAATGCTTTTTCCCTTTAATGCCTGGAGAGTAAACATTCTTTTTTTTTTTTTAAAGGTTACCTCCTCCAAGATGCCTTCCAGGATCACCCAAGGTAAAACTGATCACTCAGTCTCTCCTTTTGCCAACCTACCTGTGCCTTGTATACGTTCCTAGTATCACAGCGCACTTCATGTGTATCACAGTTTAATTGGCAGGGTTTTAAAAAATTTCTTGGCGATACAAAAAAAGGTACCTCTTACAGTCAAGAGCACTGGTGAGATGCAGCTTCATTTTTTAAACTTTACAGAATGAAGCAGTGCTTCACATCTGGAGGCGACCTTATCTCCCCTCCCACCACACACATTTAGCAGTATTTGGTTCTGTCAATTGGTGGGGAGGGTATGCTGCTGGCATCTACTGGGTAGAGGCCAGGGATGTTACTAAACATCCTACAGTACATAGGACAACCCCACAGCAGTCATCCAGACAAAAACGTCAGTAGTGTGGAGGTGGAGAAACCCTAGTTTAGAGTAACAATATTTATTCAGGTGAATGCTATGCTTTATTTTTTTTTATTTTAAATCAATCTTTTACAGTATATAGTGCGACCTAATATATATCAAGGTTTCCCAAACTTTGGCTTGTAGAGCAAGAATAGCAAGTCTTGAGAAATGCTCTTTCTTCATTACCCCTCCCCCATTTCTTCCCACTAGACTCCCCAGGGAATGAATGAAGCAATGTTCCAGATCAAAATTGAAAGGCCAGAAGGTCTCAGAGAGATTTGTGACCTTAAGCCAATTAGGTTAATGGCAAGGCCAAGACTGGATTCCAGAACCCCAGATTTCCACCAACCCGCTCAGCCTGGGAGGCAGCTGCTCTGTTCCCTGGCTAAATCGGCCAACACCGTTTGGTACCTTAAGAGGAGACTGTGCCCTACAAAGATGGGCTGCGTGGCTTAGCAGGAGTTTAACAGGAGTATTCCTGCTTCAACACCCGGGACCCAGCCCGCTCTCACGCTACTTTATGAGAATTTAGGTTGACTCTGTGAGGCCCCCGAGCTCTGTGCGGAATTGGATTTACGCAAAAACAACTGCGATTCGTAAGTGCGAAGGAACTTCAAATAAATGTAGGTGATTTCGTCATACAAAAGGCAGAGGGAACTTAATACGTATATTTAAGGCTCTGGAGAAACGGCTTTTAATTTGAAAGGGGTGGGAGGAGCTGTCCTCCGTCCCTAGAAGCTTCACATGTGGAAAGGGCCAGAGGAAGGTTTTGGCAAAGCCCTTCTGCATCTCCGTTCTGCAGTCAGGTGGGCCCCAGGTGGGCCCTGAGTTCCCTGTCCCAAGTACCTAATCCCCGGAATGTCACCTCCCTCATTCCCACTCCGAGGTGCTGAATCTCTGGGGGAAGCTCGACTTTGGATCCTGCGACTCAGCCTCGTCTGCATCCCGGTCCGCTGCCCTGCCCCAGGGGGAACCTAAGCAGGGGGATGGATGCTGGAGGCCAGACTCACCTTCAGGTGGATGGGGATGGACCGCTCCTGCTGGAGGGGGCCCAGCAGCGTCTGCTCCACGCTGACCAGCTCCGAGGTCGAGTCCACCACGCGGGCCAGCGCGCTGCGCATCGCCATCTGGGCCAGGGTGCAGGGCCCGCGACCCCGGGGTAAGGGCAGCAGTTCCGCGCCCCCCTCGGCGCCTCGCACCACTTCCACCTCGGGGGAGCTCGCCCGCGCCCCGGACCCCACGTTCCTGGCCCCCTTGCCCCCGCCTTCCTCCCCACGCCCCTGCCCGGCACGGGCCAGCCGTGGGTCTGAGCGACGCTCTGGGGCGGCGGACACGTGGTCCAGGTCGCGTGGGCTCCCGGGGGCGCCCGGACCATCCCCCCAGCCCCACTCCTGCTGCAGAAGCTGCAGGGTGTGCAGAGCCACCATTTGGTGGCTGATGGAGGCCACTAAGGGCGCGGGGCTAGCCATCGCCTCCGCCCGCGGCTCGGCGCGCTCGGCCGGCAGGTGAAGCAGCGAGCGAAGGAGGCGGGGCGTTTGGGGTCGCCAGGGTCACTCTTCCTAAGCCGCAGCTCCGCCGCCTCCTTGCCTCTCTGCGCGTGGGGCCGGTCCCGCCCTCCGCCAGCTGTCAGTGACCTACGCTGGCCACTGCGCTCGCTTCAAGTCCGAATAGGCTTGTTCGGAATCAAGGCTGCCTGAAGTGCTGCTTCCCTTACACCTGAAAATCAGCCAAATGCTGAGCGCTGGTTCCTCCTCCTCTCCAGGGCTTACGCTGGCATGGCCGCTCTGTGTGGATGCATCTATCCGCAGGGATACCCCGCCCCCATCTCCTCTGAAGGATGCCTACCGGTGACCGTTCACGCCTTGGGGACTGGGGATGGGAGTGCACGGGTCAAAGACCCACCGGGAATCGGAAAGTGTGAAGTGCCAGAGAAAAGCTCACAAAACGAAAACTGTGCTTGATCGTCCTCCCTCCGTTTCCCAACCGTAGGGGAATTTTCAGGAGCTTCGTGGAGTAGCCTTCAAGGCTCCTGTCCCCCATACAAAAGAAGGGGACTTGGGTATCTTCTCTGCTTTGCTCCAAGCCACATGTGCTGAGAAGGCCCGACTGTCGAAGCTGAAGTTGCATCAGGGCCCAGCTCTGCCTGTTCCTGAAGCAACTTGCGAAGCAAGGGCTTGGCACTGTCCGGATGAGGAGGCTAAATGAGTTTTTTTGTGAAACTCCCGAAGGACTTAGGCAGCAGAGTTTGAAGCTAAATCCTTTTACGAGCCATGAACCCAGGGACAGCTGTACAAATAGTTGCTGCTTTTAATTAAACCTCACTTCGCTACTTCCTTGACTTAGGAAAAAAGACTGGCAAATTTATGCTTTGATAGATTGGAAACTATTGGTGTGTGATTACACTTAAAAAAAAAAAAAGACATTTGAGGGGAATGGTACGGAGGACTGTCTCAGAGCAGCATGGTTTTTCCACTTTTTTCCTGCATGGGAAACCATGTAGATAACCCCACACGAAGTAAAGCAGAGGACAAGGGTGCAGGCCCATGGCAGACAAGTAGACCCTAGCAGACCCAGAGGATGGGATTTCATTCTTCCTTTAGAAGGGAGAGTCCACCTTTGGTGCTGTGGAATAAGATCTGGGGAGGCCCTTGCATGGGAAAGCTACTCCAGTGAGTCCATTAGTCGAGAAGTGCAGTCATCAGAGATACGGGGAGGGATTTGGGGTCCTTTAAGGTTTCTTTAACTCTGGGATAGTATGACCCAATATAATCCTCCCAACTCTCCAGTGAAGGTTCCTTCTAATTCTCAGTGTTTTCTTCGCCTATGAAAACAAATCTGGATGCCAAGGTAAAGAAAACCTTTCTTAAACAAAAACAAGTATGTTCACACTAATTATAACTAAGTAAAAATGCATGTCTGTGCATTGACAGAGAGGAAATTACTTTGGAGGGAAGTAAATAGTTTAATATTGATTAGATTCTCTTGATCAAGTTACTTAAGTTCATAATGAAGAAGAGAAATTCTTTTTTATGTGTATGTGTTTTTTTAATCCTCAGACATTGAAATACATTAGGTTCAGCAGAGACTAACTGTGAATAACAAAAACGAACCCCTAATTTCACAAAGCACGTCAGATCTCCAGGGGTGCTCCTCTTTCCAGATACGCAGGAAATCCTAGTAGGCCAACTCTTCCACTATCAAATGACTGACTCAAAAGCTTCTTGACAGATGGAATTCCAGCCAACTGCAGAATTGAAATCACTAGACACAGGCTGACCTGAGGCCCCACTATTCTACATACCAGGCTGACTCTGAGAGCCATGAGACCAACTGAACTGCAGGAGGTAAGAGAGAGGGGGCCAGAAAACCATAGAGCCTACGGGATGGTACATGAGGCTTCAATAGCTGCCTGGTTTTTCTGGTATCCTTTAGAGAGCACTAGATTATCCAGCAACTCAAGGCTTTGTCTGTCTTGGCCATGAGCCACCTTTTCCTTTGCCATGACCTGAAATGGCTGATGTGCCAAAGCTGGATATATGAGGTCCTAACTGAGGAAAAGTATACATAGACTATTGAGATGAGTCAACAGATAGCAGATCTGCCTTTGATCTAAAACAGCTCCAAAGTTATATACGCTGCGCTACCAGACCAGGTAACAAATTATACACTCCCTACTCACTATGCTGACAATTTGAGGCCACTGGATAATAAAAGGCACATTCAAAGGATGAAGTACTGGACACCAATATTTTTGCTTCACAGTATCTATTTCACTATTTTTTTTAAATTTAATTTAATTTTTTTTTGTGGTACGCGGGTCTCTCACTGTTGTGGCCTCTCCCGTTGCGGAGCACAGGCTCTGGACGCGCAGGCTCAGCAGCCATGGCTCACGGGCTCAGCTGCTCCATGGCATGTGGGATCTTCCCGGACCGGGGCACGAACCCGCGTCCCCTGCATCTGCAGGCGGACTCTCAACCACTGCACCAACAGGGAAGCCCCTATTTCACTATTTTATGTAGACCATACCCTAATTTCCCAGTAGCTTTCCTCCTCCTCTACACTCAGTCCGTGTCATCAGGTAGGATGAACCCGTCCCATGGCAGAAGTGGACTGGAGCATCTAGGCTGAGGCCAGTCACACATCAGTACAAGTTCCCATTGTGAATGGTCAGGAATAGGCACATGACCCAACTACAGCCAATGACAATCACATTTAGGATGCTTTCAGCTGAATGTACTGTATAAGAGAAAATAATGGAACTAGAAGAAGGTGTAGGCCAAAAGATGAAACAGCAAAAAAGATGAATTCCCCTTTAACAAGAAAGCTTCACATAAAATAGTTTAATCAATAAGTTATTGTCTCAGATCACAAGTCTTAAGGTAGGATGGCTCCAGGGTTGATTAATCCTTAGGAGTGTCAGATATCCAGGGGTACTCCTCTTTCCAGAAACACTGGAAATCTAGCTTCATGAGGCTAACACTCCTAATATCAGATGGCTGACTGCAGTGACCCCTTGTGGATGTGAAACTGAGAAGACGTAAGTTCTGGAGCTTCTGCAGCCATCTTGTGAGTTTGAGGGGAGAGCCTGCCTAGGAATGAGCCAAAACTTAAGAGAGAAAAGCCAAGAGATCTAGAGAGAGACCAGTGGTCTTATAACACCATCTGAGCCCCACATTGTGCGGCACAAGAGGAGAGCCCCATCTCTGAGCTTTTCAGTTATACAAACCACTAAAATCTGTTTTGCTTGAATTTACTTTAGGTTGAGTTTACTGCCTCTTGCCGCAGAAAGTCACAACTGAAGCAAACTGCTTGACGTATGTTACAGGATAGATAAGCTAATGCAGTGACCCTATGATCCAGTGCCCCTCAGGCAAACACTGCTAAAAGGTCCCTCCAACCTTTCCAGCAAGGCTTATGTCATTTACCTCATCTTTCTACTACCTTAGCAGTTGTGAGAAAAGATATTTGAGCAACTCTCATCATTCCTAAAGACTGACGGGAGCATTAGAAAATGACCAACGGAGACATTTATGACTCTGGGCAGTGTGGGATGGAAAAGGGAAAAGGATGGAAAACTCAGTGAAGTGAGAAGCAATTTTCTACCCATTAATATACAAGGTAGAGCATTGTTAGATAAACAAGTATTCTGGTGCTTTATTAATCCAAAGGTTCTTTTCCCACATGAGCAAAAGATACGAACCCCTATGTGGAATCATGAAGAAGCCAGGCACAGTGAGAACAGAAGGGATCTGGAAGAAGATACAGCTATGTGGAGCCTTTCTCAAAGGCCTTGGCAAAGCCCAGATACATTTGAGCCCTCCTTATATACTTTGGCAATTTCCTCCTAAAGGGATCCAAGAAAATTCCAGAAATGGAGCCGTTAACCTTCAACACACTCTGGTGAAGTTCATAGGTGGGGGCAAAACAAAACATGTGCAAAGAGACCAAAGAGTTATTATTCTTGAATGAAAATTATGATTGAGGAGAAACAGATGCTTAAGCGATGTACAGAGATATGAAAATGTACTGTAGAAGAGAAAACAATGGAACTAGGAAAAAATGGAAGCCCAAAGAAAAAAGAGCAAAAAAAGATCAAATTCCCTTTTTAAACACACAATTGTAATGTTTGAATATGCCAAGTCATAAAAACGCACATGGAAGTCTAATTTTGGCCTAAACATTTGATTTTCAGAAAAAAAAAAAATGCAGTCCTGCCACAAAACCTCTGAATTGCCAAAAACAATTGTTTACCTAGGGCAATGTGTTTTCAGGACATCTTGTATGTGCTGCCTGCCCAGACCTTGTTAAGCTGGTGAAGCTAAGGGAAGCTTGGTAAAACTAAGTGTAGAAGAATAGGGAAGTTTAGTAAAGGGAGGGAAAAGAGAAGTTAAAAATGCTGAACCCCATCTGCTTGTGCTGACATAATCTGATGTGCAGTTTAACTCCTCGACACAAAATGCAATTCTTTCTGGACATACACATCATTTTACTTGGTTCTGCCTTAATAATAAGTTTATTTCCAGGAAGAATTCTTGATGTTGGCCAAAAAAAAAAATCAGAAGTGGTTTTTAAAAGAGTAAATATAACTTTTCCTATTTCTTCTACCTTTGGTAGATGATTTCGTGCTTAAGAGTAAGAGAATGGCCATGGATTTTCATGCTGCCTATACATGATTCCAACAAGACAGCCCTGCCGGGTTTTCCCCTTTATTTCTGATTACAAGATGTAACCCCTGAAGAATATCCTTTCCCTTAATGGGAAAAATCTAAAGCCTGCTTGGGTTCCTGAACAGTGATCCCTTTCCTATGGTAATTATAATGAAAAAAAGGGGGTGAGAGAGGGGATTGGGGGCACATGGTTTTGTGTTTAGCTTTTGCTACAAGGTCACCATGCCTGTGTTTCCATGAAGTCAAAACTTCATACTGGGAGGTTCAGTTCAGTCTCCAACTCTTAAACCCTCAATTATATGTGTAGATATGGCTTGTAATATTGAAATTGGGGGAGAAATAGTAAGAAAAACGGAGAAGAGATAAATATGGGGAGTTCTTAAATACAACTAAATTCCAGGTTCTTTAATCTTAGTGGGGAAAAAATGTGACCACCCTCATCGCTCTTCATGATCACCCTTATTTTCAAGCTCTGGTAGGTACCCTTTTAACATGATGGGGAAAAAAAATGCTTGACTTGGATTGATATATTTTTTAAAATTTGATCTTCCCTGTCCCTTTCCTTACATTCATCCTCATACCCTTATGCATTGTTTTTTCCTCTAAGAAATTATCTACTCTTGTTCTCCAGTGTCTCTTCTGTCAGGATTTATGGTTGAACAGACACTGGGGTTTTATCCACCCTCTCATTTTCTCCTCTCTCCCTTCTATTTTTCCAGTGATCCCTTTCCTATGGTAATTATAGTGAAAAAAGGGGGTGAGAGGGGTGAGAGGGGGGATGGTTTTGTGTTTAGCTTTTGCTACAAGATCACTACGCCTGTGTTTCCATGAAGTGAAAACTTCACACTGGGAGATTCAAGTCAGTCTCCAACTTAAACCCTGGGTGCAGCAAGGGAGAACTAAACCAGTTTTTTTTTTTTAACTTTATTTTATCTATTTTTTTATACAGCAGGCTCTTATTAGTTATCTATTTTATACATATTAGTGTATATATGTCAATCCAAATCTCCCAATTCATCCCACCACCACCACCCACCCCCGACTTTCCCCCCTTGGTGTCCATATATTTGTTCTCTACATCTGTGTCTCTATTTCTGCCTTGCAAACCAGTTCATCTGTACCATTTTTCTAGATTCCACATATATGTGTTACTATACTATATTTGTTTTTCTCTTTCTGACTTACTTTGCTCTGTATGACAGACTCTACGTCCATCCACCTCACTAAAAATAACTCAATGTCGTTTCTTTTTATGGCTAATATTCCATTGTATATATGTGCCATATCTTCTATATCCATTCATCTGTCGATGGACACTTAGGTTGCTTCCATGTCCTGGCTATTGTAAATAGTGCTGTAATGAACACTGCAGTACATGTCTCTTTTTGAACTATGGTTTTCTCAGGGTATATGCCCGGTAGTGGGATTGCTGGGTCATATGGTAGTTCTATTTTCAATTTTTTAAGGCACCTCCATACTGTGCTCCATAGTGGCTGTATCAATTTACATTCCCACCAACAGTGCAAGAGGGTTCCCTTTTCTGCACACCCTCTCCAGCATATTTTGTTTGTAGATTTTCTGATGATGCCCATTCTGACTGACATGAGGTGACACCTCATTGGAGTTTTAATTTGCACTTCTCTAATAATTAGTGATGTTAAGCAGCTTTTCATGTGCCTCTTGGCCATCTGTATGTCTTCTTTGGAGAAATGTCTATTTAGGTCTTCTGCCCATTTTTTGATTGGGTTGTTTGTTTTTTTAATATTGAGCTGCATGAGCTGTTTATATATTTTGGAGATTAATCCTTTGTCCGTTGATTCATTTGCAAATATTTTCTCCCAATCTGAGGGTTGTCTTTTCGTTTTGTTTATAGTTTCCTTTGCTGTACAAAAGCTTTTAAATTTCATTAGATCCCATTTGTTTATTTTTGTTTTTATTTCCATTACTCTAGGAAGTGGGTCAAAAAAGACCTTGCTGTGATTTATGTCAAAGAGTGTTCTTCCTATGTTTTCCTCTAAGAGTTTTATAGTGTCTGGTCTTACATTTAGGTCTTTAATCCATTTTGAGTTTATTTTTGTGTATGGTGTTAGGGAGTGTTCTAATTTCATTCTTTTACATGTAGCTGTCTAGTTTTCCCAGCACCACTTATTGAAGAGACTGTCTTTTCTCCATTGTATTTCCTTGCCTCCTTTCTCATAGATTAGTTGACCATAGGTGCATGGGTTTATCTCTGGGCTTTCTATCCTGTTCCATTGATCTATATTCCTGTTTTTGTGCCAGTACCATACTGTCTTGATTACTGTAGCCTTGTAGTATAGTCTGAAGTCAGGGAGTCTGATTCCTCCAGCTCCGTTTTTTTCCCTCAAGATTGCTTTGACTATTCGGGATCTTTTGTGTCTCCATACAAATTTTAAGATTTTTTTAATTCTAGTTCTGTAAAAAATGCCATTGGTAATTTGATAGCGATTGCATTGAATCTGTAGATTGCTTTGAGTAGTACAGCCATTTTCACAATGTTGATTCTTCCAACCCACGATCATGTTATATCTCTCCATCTGTTTGTGTCATCTTTGATTTCTTTCATCAGTGTCTTATAGTTTCTGAGTACAGGTCTTTTACCTCCTTAGGTAGGTTCATTCTTATATATTTTATTCTTTTTGTTTCAATGGTGAATGGGATTGTTTCCTTAATTTCTCTTTCTGATCTTTTGTTGTTAGTATATAGGAATGCAAGAGATTTCTGTGCATTAATTTTGTATTCTGCTAATTTACCAAGTTCATTGATTAACTCTAGTAGTTTTCTGGTGGCATCTTTAAGATTCTCTATGTATAGTATCATGCCATCTGCAAACAGTGACAGTTTTACTTCTTCTTTTCCAATTTGTATTCTTTTTATTTCTTTTTCTTCTCTGATTGCCATGGCTAGGACTTCCAAAACTATGTTGAATAATAGTGGCAGGAGGGGTGGATTAGTGCCTTCCCACACTGGCTTTCTGTGCTAGGAAAACAAGAGAGACCAGCAGACCTGCTTGCTTTATTTGTTTGGTCATTTTAATCATTTTGTTTCAAAATATTATTGAGAATGGTCAGAAAAACTGAAACAGGTAAAAATCATTTAAAAAATAAAAATCTGCTCAGCATGATTGAAGTGACCCATTTTTTTTTCCTTGGATGTAAAAGATATAAAATACTTTAAAATTTATGTTTACATAAAAATATAACATTACATATTTCAGTATAAAGACTGTCTATTTTTAAATTGTCATCATCTGGTTCTCTGCTCACTGTTAATTAGCAAGTGGGATCTTATAGATGCTAATCTGACCATAAAACTCAAATGTTCCATAGAAGTGATCAAATTTCCAAGTATTTGTTCAAAAAAATCATATGTAAATTTTATTTGGTCTGTACTTCCCATTTGAAAATTAAAACCACATTCAATAGGATCTTAAATGCCTCTGTTCAACTATCTAAGCTTCCTCAGAAGCTTAAATTGTAGTCTTTGGTGGATCATTCTTAGATAATGGTAGATAAT
Source organism: Grampus griseus (assembly GCF_964374135.1). Lineage (NCBI taxonomy): Eukaryota > Metazoa > Chordata > Mammalia > Artiodactyla > Delphinidae > Grampus > Grampus griseus. The sequence continues at coordinate 63,358,279 of NC_139012.1, forward strand.
TTGTTAAAGAAGCATGAAAGGAATTCTTAATGCCCTATTCATTTTAGCTAAGAATAAAATCTAATACTTTAAGTGAATGTTATTTTAATATACAATTCTTCTTAACAATGCCTTATTTTTTTTTAATTTTAATGACTATTATTCCAAAACCAGGGTAAAATCTAAAATATATATGGTGGGCAATATATATTTTTTGCCCATATATATATTCATGTTTCTAATTAAAACTTTTGTAGCCCCCTTAAATTTCCATGCTAATATTTTAAATTCCCAAATTTAACACTCATAGGGGAAGCAATGCAGTATGCAAGCTAACAGATTGGGCTCTTATGGATGATAGAAACATCTGCCTAGAGAATTCAAAGAAAGAAACTGAAAAACTATATGAACAAAGAAGAACTGACTTCAGATACGTGTAGTCAATATACAAAAACTGATTAGCATTCCTATGTACCACAATAGCCAATTAGAAATGTCAGAGGGAAAACGGTCCAATTCATAAAAACAACAAAGCTACAAAATAGCTGGCAATATACTAAACATAAAATTTTTCGAAACTTATGGTAAAAACTACATGTAAAACAAAATGACTACAAACTATAAAAGAAGATCTAAATAAATGGAGAAAAATACTTCTTTTCTAATTGAATAGTCCACATTTGTAAAGCTATCAGTCTTCTCTAAGTTAATCTATAAACCCAAAGCAATTCCAAGAAAACCTCAATAAAATCTTTATGAAGCCAAGCAAGCTCATTCCCAAATTGAACTTCTCAAGTTGATCTAGAAGAGAAAGCCTCAAAATGGCCAAGAAATTTTTGAAATAAGAACAGTTAGGAGGGACTTTCTCTAACACATATCAAAATGTACTCTAAGCTGTACTAATTTTAAAAGTGAGGTAATGGTACTGAAAGGGACAAAGAGATAATAGAGTAAAAACAGGTATTTATATATATACTAGAAGCATAATCTCTCTATATAGTCTATATATAAGTATTTCATTTATGTCATATCAGTGAAGGAAAAATTAGTGGTATTACAATTGGCTATCCATTTGGATGAAAACAAAGATCTGTTCCAACTTCATATGCAAGCATAAATAATAAAGTGCTAAATACTTTAGTTAGAAAATACTGTTGTATATATTTATAATTACTGAGTGGGAAAGGCATTTCTAAACATGATATGGTATGTATACATCATAAAGGGAAAACTGGATAGATTTTATTACATAAACTATGAAAACTTTATTTGATGAAAGACATCATGAATAACATTTAAAAACAAGTACAGTCTGAGAAAATATATTTGCAACATAAAAAACAGGCAAAGGATTAATATATGAATATACAAAGAATAACTATAAACTTTTTTTACAAGATGGATTTTAATGAAATATAGGCAAAGGATATAGAGAAAATTAATGGTCCAATAAATATATGAAAAGATAGTCAGTCTCACTGATTATCAGGAAAATGCAAATGAAATCAACATTCAGTGGTACAACCACTATGGAGAACAGTATGGAGGTTCCTTTAAAAACTAAGAATAGAACTACCATATGATCCAGCAATCCCATTCCTGGGCACATATCTGGAGAAAACCATAATCCAAAAGGATACATGCACCCCAATGTTCATTGCAGCACTATTTACAACAGCCAAGACATGGAAGCAATCTAAATGTCCATCAGTGGAGGAAAGGATAAAAAAGATGTGTTACTTATATACAATGGAATATTAGTCAGCCATAAAAAAGAATGAAATAATGCCATTTGCAGCAACATGGATGACCCTAGAGATGATCATACTAAGAGAAATAAGTCAGACAGAGAAAGAGAAATATCAGAGGATATCACTCATATGCAGAATCTAACTTTTTAAAAAAAGAGATACAAATGAACTTATTTACAAAACAGAAACAGACTTATATACATCGAAAATAAATTTACAGTTACCAAAGGGGAAATGTGGGGGGAGGGATAAATGAGGAGATTGGGATGAATACACAGCACTACTATATATAAGATAGATAACCAACAAGGACCTACTGTATAGCACAGGGAACTCTACTCAATATTCTGTGATAACCTATATTAGAAAAGAATCTAAAAAAGAATGAATATATGTATATGTATAACTGAATCACTTTGCTGTACACCTGAAACTAACACAACATTGTAAATCAACTATATTCTAATAAAATTAAAATATTTTAAAAAATTCAGATATGGCCTTACTCCTTACTTCTCAACCCCTCAGGTTGGCAGAAATAAAAGTTGATTAATATATACTTAGCCAACAATGTAGGGTAATGGCTAGTCTCATATGCAATTCGTAGGAGTGTGCTGAGTCAGTCTTTTTGGAGGATAATTTTATCCTACGGAAATAATCACATATGAATCCAATTGTAGTCACAACGTGTGTAATTTTTTTAAAAAAGAAAAAAGACGCAAATAACTAGAATACCTGTCTGTAGAGGAAAGGATACATAAAATCATGGAACATCATGGAATACCAGGATAGCATATATCTCTATTACAATGAATGCTGATACAAAAAAATAGGTAGAACTGCAGGTGCTAACATGGAAAAAAGCAAGTTGCAGAGCAATGCAGTCACCTGGCAGATATTAATAGTGGGTATCTTAACTGGTCGGGCACTGTTCTAGATGCTGGGACACAGAAATAAGTAAAACAAGCACGAATTCCTCCCTTAAACTTACATTCTAGTGTAAGTTTGACTGTAAACAAATCAACAAATAAATGTCACCCATAAAGTCCAATAATGATAAGTGCTGTGAAGAAAAGGAAAGCATGGTGTGTCATTTTTTTTACTGCATTCAGCTGTAGGAGAAAACCCAGTTAGTTGAGGCTTAAGTGAATAAGGATTTAGCATGTGTAACAGAAACTCAGGTGAGGGAGAGGGAAGCTGATGATAGGTTATGAAAGAATGCAGCTCCTTTTAGCTTCCTTTTGTACCATCCTCAGCATGTGGCTTTCATCCTCTTGGTTGCAAGATGGCAACTGCCCATCCATGCATTTGGTCAGGATTCCAGGCATGAAGAAGGAGGAAGAAAAAACACAGGTATCAACAGAGTTCTTTTTATGTAATTGGCCAGAACACTGTCATATGGCCACCCTTAGTTGAAAAGAAGACTGCAAAATAAAATATTTGGTTTTTGTAACATCAAGAGAAGAGTCAAATAAAAGAGAGCTTGGATGTGGAGAGTGGGACAGCCAACCTACAGACACTGTGCGTCTGCTACGCACAGTGAAGGGATACATACTAATAGGCAAGGATTATCCTAACACCAGCACCTGGAAAAGACAATACAAGAAAACTACAGACCCAGGTCCTTCAAAAACAAGCCCCCAATATGCTAATAAAATTTTAGCAGATTGAATCCAACAATATATAAAAATTATAATACATCATAGCCAGTTGAGGTTTATTCAGGAATGCAATATTGATTTAATATTTGAAAATTATTCAGTGAAACACACCACACTAACAGTCTAAAAAAGAGAAACTATATCATAATATCAATAGATACAGAAAGGCATTTGACAAAATACAACATCTATCCCTGATAAAAACTTGCAGCAAACTAGGAATAGAAAGAAACTTCCCCGACCTGAAAAAGTACGTCCTTGAAAACATGCAGCTATACCGTACGTATGGTAAACGACTGAATGCTTTTCCCCGAAGATCTGGGACAAGGAAAGAATGTTCACTATCACCATTTCTAGTCAACATTGTTCTAGGAGATTCTAGCTAGTGGGAAAAGGCAAGAAAAATAAACATCCAGATCAGAAAGAAAAATGTAAAACTATCTTTTTCTGCATTCAACATGATTATCTATGTAGAAAATCCAAGGGGAATCTATTTTAAAAATCACTAGAACTAACAAACGAACTTAGCTTGTTTTCAGGAGGTCAATATTCAAAACTCAATTGTATTTCTATATACTAGCAACAAACAATTAGAAATTGAAACTTTAAAAGATATGTCATTTATAACAAATCAAAAAGTAAGAAACAATTAGGGATACATATGACAAAATATGTGCAATACTTGTATGCTGAAAATAAATTGCTGAGAGAAATAAAAGATCAAAATAAATGGAAAGATACACCATGTTCATTGATCAGAAGCATTCGATATTAAGATGTCAATTCTTCCTAAATGGATATACAGATTCAACATTAACTCATTCAAAATTTCAGCAGGCTATTTTGTATAAGCTGACAAATTGGCAATAAAATTCATATGGAAATGCAAAGCCCTAAACTAGCCAAAGCAAGTTTGAAGAAGAACAAAGCTGATTTCAAGACTTTTTATAAGCCACAGTAATCAAGACAGTGTGGTGTTGGAATAAGCAAAGCAAATAGATCAATGAAACAGAACAGGGTCCAGAAATAGACCCACACATATATGATCAATTGATTTCTGACAAAATTGCTAAGGCAATTAAGTAGGGAAAGAAAATCATTTCAACAAATGGTGCTAGAATACTTGCAAAAGATTTAGAATAGTGAGAAATATTCTGAAAGAGAAGAGTGGAACGAGAGAACTTATACTATATATATGTATGCATACTCAGGTGATTTTTGACAAAAATCAATCAATGGGGGAAAGTCTTTTTAATTGATGCTAGAAAGAACTGGATATCCATATTTTAATAATAAACTTCAACTCCCATGTCACTTTGTAGAGGAAAATTAAGATGTGTCATAGTCTTAAATGTAAACAATCTATAATCATACAGCTTTTAGAAAAAAACAAGTATTCTTAGACAAGACTCCAAAAACACTAACAAACAATAATAGGATAAATATTGACAGATTAGACTCCATCAAAATGAAATGTTCTGGTACTCAAGAGCCATTACTGAGAAAATGATTGCCAAGTCACAGACTGGAGAAAATATTTACAATAAACATCTGACAAAGGACTCTATCTTAATATATACAAGTTGATAATTGAAAAAATCCTGTTTTTAAAAAGGGCACAAAATTTGAACAGAATTTCACAAAAGAAGACGTGAATAGCCAACAAACAGAAGAAAAGTAACTGAACATCATTAGTTATCTGGAAAAAGCAAATTAAAACCACAATGTGCTGCAATTTCATATTCAGTACAATGGATTAAAAAAAAAAGACTGACAACAACAAATGCAAATGTAGGAAGGATGTGGAGCAATTGAAACTCTCATACATCGTTGGTGGGAGTGTAAAGCATGGTACAAGCAACTTGGAGAACTATTTGGCATCTTCTCGTAAAATTAAACATACATGTCCCCTATGACTCAGCAATTACATTTCTAGGTACTTAGCAAGAGACATTCAAACATACGTTAAGTAGGGTGTCCCTGGTGGCGCAGTGGTTGAGAGTCTGCCTGCTGATGCAGGGGACAGGGGTTCGTGCCCCGGTCCAGGAAGATCCCACATGTCGCGGAGCAGCTAGGCCCATGAGCCATGGCCGCTGAGCCTGCGCGTCCGGAGCCTATGCTCCGCAACGGGAGAGACCACAGCAATGAGAGGCCCGCGTACCGAAAACAAAAAAACAAAAAAAACAAAACATATGTTAATTAAAGGACTTGTAAAATAATATTTGTAAGAATTTTACTCACAATAGCCCAAAACTGGAAAAACACACATGTCAGTCAACTGGGAGAGTAGATAAACTACGTATATTCACAGAATGGAACACTTGCCAAGAAAAAAAAAGTTTAAAATGATTGATAATAGCAAAATATACCTGAAACTTGCAGATACTAATCTGATTTCAGCAAGTGAGCAAAAAAAAAAAAAAAAAAAAGAATTATTACAGTAGGTGGCAAAATTTTGGCCCCAAAGTCATGTTGTTATACCTGTGAATATGTTACATGACATGGCAAAATGGACTTTGCAGATGTACTTAAGGTTACTTGTCAGCTGACCTTAAAATTGGGAGATTTTTCAGGATTATCCTGGGAGGTCCAATTAATCATACGAATTCTTGAAAGCAGAGGCTGAAGGGGGAAGTGAGAGAGATTTGAAGCTTGAGAAGAACTCAGACTAGCTTGAAGATGGAGGAGTCCATGTGGAAAGTGTGAGAAGGAAATGGATTCTGCCAACAACCAGTGCTTGGAAGATGACTGAGCTCCAGATGAGAACCTCCCCTCAGCCAACACCTTCGTTTTGGCCTTGTGAGATCATGAGCAGAGAATTAAACCATGCTGTGCCAGATTTCTGATCTATAGAAACTGTGAGATGATAAATGTTTGTTGTTTAAGCTGCTAAGTTTGTGGCAATTTTTTATGCAGAAACAGATAACTAACGTACCATATGATTCCATTTATTTTAATTACTAGAACAGCCAAAACTAATCTATGATAATAGAAGTCAGAAAATAGTTGTCTGTGTAAAAGGAGAGAACTAATTGAAAGAGGCACAAGGGAAATTTCTAGGGTAATAGAAATATTTTATATGTTGTTTTACGTGGTGATTACATGATTTATAAAATCATCAAAATTCATTAAACTTTATATCTCCATCAAACACAAACAAACACAGTGAGAGACCCTACATACCCACTAGAATGACAAAAATAAAAAAGAGTGACAGTAAGTGTTGGCTAGGATGTGAAGCAACTAGAACTCTCATGCACTTCTGGTGAGAGTATAAAATGGCATAACCAATTTGGAGAAGTGTTTGGAAACTTCTTATAAAGTTAAAGATACATTTTTCCCCATAACCCAGCAATTCCACTTGTAGGAGTTTAAGAAAAATGAAAACTATGTTTACGAAAAGACTTGTGCAATAATGTTCATAGCAGCCTTATTCATCATAATGGCCCCAGATTAGGGCCATTAGGTTGAAAAAATAGCCTAATGTCCATCAAGAAAAGAATGGAAAAACAAGTTGCCGTATATCCATACAATAATACAGTGTATACTGAGTGGCTAAAAGGAATGAATGATACTCATAGCAACATGGATGAATCTTAAAAATACTATATTGAGCAAAATATTTCCTGTACAAAAGAATACATAGTGTTGATTCCATTTATATGAAGTTTGTGAACAGTAAAAAATAACTATGGTGATAAAAACCAGGAATTGGTCGCCTTTGGGTTTGGGAGATGGGTAATTAATTGGAAAGGGCCAGGAGAAAACTCTCCAGGGTGATGGAAGTATTCTATAATTTGTTTCAGGGGGTGATGACAGGAGTGAATAATTGTCAGAACTCATTCAACTGAATATTGGAGTCCTGCACATTATATTGTATGTAGATTGTATCTCATTGAAAATGAAAAAGAAATCCTAAGAAAGTAGGAATAGTATTTATTTAGTCAGCATTTACTCTCTTAGTGCAGTTAATTGAGTGTCTACTACATGCCCAGCCCCAAGCTAAGCCCTCATGCTGGAAGACAATTTTGTTTTGATGTTGTCTGTTGTTTTGACAGACGTGCTTCAAACCAGTCGTATTCCCTTCCTTAATGACAAATTTCATCATTTCAAACAGGTCTTTATTACATTAATAGTGGAAAGTTACCTGTAGTCCACAGATGCTCAATGTAAGATGGTGTGGTATTTGCATATAACCTACACACATCCTCTCATATACCTTAAATCATCTCTAGATGACTTATAATACCGACTACCATGTAAATGTTGTATACATAGTTGTAAATACAGTGTAAATGCTACGTAAATCGTTGCCAGAGTGTGGCAAATTCAAGTTTTGTTTTTTGAAACCTTCTGGAATTTTTTTTCTGAATATTTTTGACCTGCGGCTGGTTGAATCTGTGGATGCAGAACCCACGGGATAAGGAGGCTGACTGTATTATAATTACACTATTAGCCTAAAACATATGTGTTTCCAGCAACTACAGTATGAAACACAATGTAGCTTATTTTCATAGGAAATGGAAAATTGTGTCTAAGATTTAGAATTCTGAGTCAACCTGAACCATATGAGTTTGAAAGCTAGCTTTGAGATTAAAGTGAAGGAAGCTATTGAGATTTACATTCCTTTTTCACTTCTATTCTGGCAGCATTTTGTTTGCAATGGATTGTTTATTCACTGCTTTCCTTCTTGCTGATACCATCCAAGATACGTTTTTAACATTATACTGTGGTGATTCTGAAGATTTGAAGTTTTTATAGAGAGTAGAGGGATTATTATAGAGATATAAAGTTTATTTTAAAATTTCATTTCACCTTTGCTGAGCATTTTTCTTCAAAATTTAAAGCAGTTCACAAAAGGAGAAATACAAATGATTAATAAACATATGACAGAAGTTAAGCCATTCTAATAACAGAAGAAAAATACATTACAAATTAGATACTATGCTTTTGCCTCCAAATTATCAAAGATTTATAAAAGTGACATTATCCAGGTGTGGCTGGGATGTATTATAGGTTGCTAGTGGAAATGTAAACTGGTACAATTTTTGGAAAAGCAATGTGGCTTCGTGCATCAGTACCCTTACAAATACGGAAGCCCTCTCTTCGCATGGTGCCATGTTTAACTGAAACTCAGTCATATCAGAACTGTGCAAAGTGACCTGTATTGCTTTAGATACAATAATTCCACATTGAGGAATCTATTTTGAGAAAATAAATAGGGATGCCTGAAAAGATTAACATATAAGTATATTTATGGGGCATTATTTATAATAAAAATGGGAAATAATCCACATATCCAACCATAAGGAATTGGTTAAATAAATTATGGTGCTTCCATATAGTGGAACACTATGCTTCCATAAAAATCATGTTTTCAAACAATAGCTAAAGACGTTTGGAAGTGCTTATGATATAATACTCAATAAAAAAGCAGGAGGTAAAAATTATATACAGAATGAGCTCAGTTTTATGTGAATCTGTGAAGCCATGCTCCCAAGAATATACGCACATGATTCTAGTTTAAATTGAACCAAAATGTTAAGAAGGCTCTTTCTGAGTGATGAGATTATGGATAATTTGTAATTTTTCTTAAAGTTTTCTATACTTCCCCAATCTCTGTTATGAAGCTATACATTTAAATTTTATATTTTAATATTTATAGTAAATACATTTTATAGTACATTTTTTAAATCTGGAATTGTATAGAGTAGAAAGGTAAAGTTCCCAGTCTATTTCCCTGTACAAAGGTCCAAACTGTTTTCTGTGCACTCGCATAATGGTAAAGGTATATATGCACATTTTAAAATGACTTCATTGAAAATTGTTACTACATACAATAAGCTGCATCCATTTAACGTGTACAATTTAATGAATTTGACAGATGTACCTCCCTATTAAACTGGCACCATAATCAGAACATAGGACATTCCCATTACCACCCAAAGTTGTTTCATGTCACTTTGCAGTTCAACACTCCCTCCACTAATCAATTTTTTGTTACCTTATTCTAGAACTTACATAAATGGAATTATATAGTATATAGTCTTTTCTATTTAGCTTCTTTTTTTCATCATTGTGGTTTTGAGATTCATCCATGTGGTGTGTATATAAGGAGTTCCTTTTTTATTGCTGAGTAGTATTTAATTGTATAGATCTACTACATTCTGTTCATGTATTCACCTGCAAATATTTGGCTTATTTCTAGTTTTTTACTATTATAGATAAATATTTTTTAGCATCTTTATTGGAGTATAATTGCTTTACAATGTTGTGTTAGTTTCTGCTGTATAGCAAAGTGAATCAGCTATATGTACACATATATCCCCATATCCCCTCCCTCTTGCGTCTCCCTCCCACCCTATTATCATTTGTGTATAGTATTTGTGTAGACATAATGTTTTCATTTTTCTTGGGTAAACACCTGGGGGTGTGTGTTAGTCTGGGTTCTCCAGAGAAAAAGAACAAATAGGATTATATAATAAATATCTATATAGATACATTTGTAGATAGATAGATAGATGATAGATTGATTTATTGATAAAGAGAGAGAGAGAGAGAGACAGAAAGGATTTACTATAAGGAATTGTCTCACTTGATTGCGAAGTCCTAAAATCTGCCGTTGGCAAGCTGGCAACCCAAGAGAAATATTGGTACAGTTCCAGTGTGAGTCCAAAAGTCTGAGTACCTTGAGAGCCAATGGTGTTAAGTTCCAGTCTGAGTCCAAGTCCCAGGGCAGGAGAAGACTGATGTTCTAGCTCAAAGATGATCAGACAGAGAGAGTGAATTCATCCTTCTTCAGCCATTTTGTTCTACTCAGGCCCTCGACAGATTGGGTGAGGCCCACCCTCAGTGGGGAGGGCAATCTGCTTTACTCTAACTGACTCAAACATTCATCTCATCCAGAAACACCCTCACAGACACACACAGAATAATGGTTGACCAAATATCTGGGCACCCAGTGACCCAATTGAGTTGACACACAAAATTAACCATCGCAGAATGGAATGAATGAGTCATACAGTAAATGTATGTTTACCTTTTTAAGAAGCTGTCGAAAATTTTCCAACGTGATTGGACCATTTTACATTCCTACCGTAGTACATGAGCTGTTGCACTCACTCCACACCCTTCCCAGCACTGGTACAATCAGTCTTTTTAATTTTAGCCATTCTAATAGGTGTTATCTCATTGTGGTTTCGATTTACATTTCCAGATGATGTAAAGCATCATTTCATGTGCTTATTTGCCATATGTGTATGTTCCTTGATAAAGTGTTCAAATTTTTTGCCCAATTTTTAATTGGGTTGTTTCTTTCCTTATTACTGAGTTTTGAAAGTTCTTTATATATTCTGGATACAAGTCCTATATCAGATATATGCTTTAGAAATATTTTTTCCCAGTCTGTGGCTTCTTGTTTCATTCTCTTAACAGTGCCTTTCCAGGAGAATTCTTTTATTTTGATATAGTGCAATTTGTCATTTTTTTCTTTTGTGGATTATGCTTTTGGTGTTGCAGCTAAGATCTCTGTTAATGCGGGGTAACAAAGATTTTCTCCTATGTTTTTTCCAGAAGATTTATAATTTTACATGTATGTATATGATTCATTTTGAGTTGATTTTTGTATATGATGTGAGATGTGAATCAAAGTTCTTTTTTTAAAATATGGATGCCCAATTGTTCCAGCACCACTGTTACAAAGACTATCCTTCCTCCATTGAATTGCCTTTGTACCTCTGTTAAAAATCAGTTGTTCATCTGTATGAGAGTCTGTTACTGGACTGTCTAATCTGTGTCATTATCTCTTTGTCTATATTTATGCCAAAACTATATTGTCTTGATTAATGCAGCTTTATACTCAGCTTTGAAGTCAGGTAGTGTTAATCTTCCCACTTTGTTCTTGTTTTTCAAATTTAATTTGGCTATTTTAGATTCCTTGCATTCTCATACAAACTTTAAAATTAACGTTTCGTTTCCTACAAAAGACCCTTTTGAGATTTCAGCTGGGATTGTGATGAATCTATAGATCAATTTGGAGACAGCCAACATCTTAATATTGAATCTTTCACCTATGAACATGGTCTCAGTATCTATCTATCTGTCTATCTACCTATCTATCTATGTAACTCTCCATCTATCCTAAACATTGTTAAAACTATCAAACATTATTAATATGTATATCAGCAGTGTATATATATACACACACACACAATATTGTTAAAACTACTAAACACTGCTGAGATATATATCAAATTCTATGTTGAGTTTTTTCTTTTATTTCCTCACCATGAACTTGTTATATTTTCTTCTGGCTTCCATTTTTACTAAGGAAAAGCAGTCATCATTCTTGTTGATGTTCTGAAGGTAATGTGTTTTCTTGGGATGTTTTTAGGATTTTCTTTTTACCTTTGGTTTTCACCAGTTTGACTATAATGTGCCTCAATATGTTTTTGTTGTTGTTTGTTTTAAGCCTGCTCGGTATTCACTGAGCTTATTAAGTGTGTGACTTGGTGTTTTTCAACAATTTTGATAATTCTTGGCCTTTAGTTTTTCAAATATTTTTTCTGCTCCATTTTCTCTCACCTTTCTTTCTGGGCCACTAATTACATGTATATTAGATGGTTTGGTATTGTCCCACAGGTGTTTCAGGAAAAAATTTTTTTTAAAGAACAGTATTAGATTACAAAACAGTTGCAAAGATAATATAGTTGCCACGTACCCCATAACTAGTTCCTCTGTTGTTAAAATTTGGGCCATTTGCGGATCTACTTCGAATGACATTTTCTCTTGACTGTGAGTCACACTGTCCTACTCTTCTTAGTATCTCAAATTTGGTTGTTGTATACTGGCCATGAAGTTTAAAAGAACAGTAGAGATAGAGGAAAATAATATTTACTCCTATCAAATAGCATGGCCCTTGCTCTGTTAGTCCTCTGCAGTTGGAGGCCTGGTCAATCTGATCTGTAGTTGGGCTGGTTCAGAGCTTTGTCGCAGGTATTTAGATTTAGTTCATGGCTGGTTTCATGAGTTTTAGGAGTGGAATCAGGACTTTTCTTTGTATATCTTGGAATCCTAGAGCTTGCAGGACCCTGGGAATTTCTCCCAGCTTTTCAGCCCAACCCCCAGCTTTCTAAACTGTGGGCCACCTCTTTGTGCTTTATAACCCAGCCAGGAACTTTTTGTGTTTCTGTGGCATTGTCTAGCTTTCAGTAGGCAGCTACAGTGTACTCAGTAAAGGCCTGGTGTGCCTTGGGGTAGGGGGCTTTTCTCTCAGTTCTCCTTCTTTTCCCCCAGCTTCTGCACGCTGCTGCCTTGCACTAGGTGAAAGCCCATGCTCTTAGGAGAGGACTTCTGTCAGCTATGCTGCCCTGTACACAAACTTTACTGCGTCGCTGCCTTACAATCAATGAAATTCATATACCTTGGAGATTCTCTCTCATCACTCCTGCCTTGCTTCCACTTTAGCCGGCCACTTTCTTCTACTTGGGGAAGACTTGATGTACCTCTGGAGGAAATTTCTCAGCTTTCCTGCTCTGGCGCCAACTTTTAGTGTACTACTCCCACGCACTGCAGTGCAGGCTGAGTGGGTACAGACTAGCTTTATTACTGGGCACCTTGTGCTTCCAATCTACTTTGCCAGCCCAAATGCAATCATTGAAAATTTGTTTGAAGATAGGCCTGTTTCTCCCTTCCTTTTGATGACCCTTCCAACATGCCCCTAGGTTGAAAGAAGCTGTAGGACCCCTCTACTAGGAAGGGCTTGATTCTTTCTAAACTGTAGTTAATGTAGGTGTTTTTGTTTTTTGTCTCATGGGTTCTCTGATGGGTATAAAGCAAATGAACAGAAACAACAACAAATCAAACTATGAATTTGTAGTGTTTCTGGCCTGTTCTCCTTGTTAGGGTAAGAGAGACAGACACTTGTAACTTTCCTCATCTCATTCGGAAAGTAAGTTTTTTCCCCTCATTAGGTGTTGTGCATTGTCCTCAGGGTATAGGTTGTTTATCTGTCAAAAAGTTACCTTAAATACACACACACACAACACACACACACACACACATTCCTTTTAAATATAGCTAAACAATGCTGTAAAGCCTCAAAGTTCAACATTCATACTCAGTGTGAATGAGCTTAAACTCTCCTTGGTCTTCAAAAATGCCCTCTAGAACCTCCCATATTTGCAATGGAATTTTCATAATAAATTTATTCAACAAACATTTATTTTGTACCTACTATGTGCCAAGGACTATTTCTGGACCTGGAGATACAGGATAAAAGTCCCATGGTGTTTAGATTCTAGTGGACTTAGGAACAATAGAAGGATCATGATTTAGTTGTGAGCGCCCCCACGATATGCAAGTTCACATAGTCTAACATTTGAAACAGCTATTTCAGGAGCCAAAATATTAAGGATAATTTATTCCAGATCCCTGCTGGAATAAACAATGCTTCTGAGTTCTGTACAGATGTGTAGCCAGCAGCGAACTGCCTGACTACCTCAGTTTCTAGACGTCTTTCAGCAAAGTCAGAGCTCCGCAAAGAAAGCTGAGTATTCGGGGCCTCTGTGCATTTTCAGGCACACCCTAGGGCCTCAGTCTAATGAGGGGATTACACTCTTTTGTGTGTAATTTTTCACTAGTGGCAGATTTAATGTGGATAATAATGCTCACTTAATAAGCAATACAATATAATTTAACAGAGGTTAGTAATTCAAGTTAAAATGAATTTTCATCTACAATTTTAAGTGTCATGTATGATAGAGAAGAACAGTGGATGAAGAGTGAACCTAAAAATAGTAACATCTTGAATTATGTTAGTGCATTCATTTCTTTCACTTAAACAGCTGAGATTATGAAAAGTGGAAAATGCATTTCATGGTAGAGACAATTTGGGTATAATATTTAGAGCTTAAACCAAAAGATTGTACCATTCACCTAACGTATCGTAAGACATGAAATCATGTTTACTTATACAGTTTTAGCCTATCAACTAAAGCAGCATTGGCAAATGTTTTCTCTAAAGGTCCAGACTGTGAATGATTTAGACTAAGCAAACTATACAATTTCTGTTACAACTACCCAACAACCCTGCCTTTGTAGCATGAAAGCAGCCATAGACAATAGGTAAATAAATGAGCATGGCTGTGTTTTTATAAAACTTTATTTACAAAAACAGGTGGAAGGCTGAATTTGGCTTGTGTGCCAACTCCTGAACAAAAACTTGGGAGCACTGGAGCTGAAATTAGACTCTCCACAAGAATTTACAGGTTATGCACAAAATGTGTTGATCTATGCCTGGCTGCAGACTGTGTGTTATGCATTAATTATGACTATTGTGCAAATATTTCTAGACCTACATGATGGGATTTCTGAGTGGGTATCATATATCCACCCATACATCATGACCCTCTTCTTCAGGGTGGTTAGGGAGATAGATCTCAATAGACTCTGATGTAGTAGCTTTCCACTGGGTGGGGAAGAATTAATTAGATTAAGATCTTAAGTTATAGGTGCTTTCAACACCATTCATTCATTCAACCAGCACTATGTTGTTCATATCATGTTGGATCTGGGAATACAAAGATAAATAGAAAATAATATCTGCTTCCAAGGGTTCACAGTCTAGTGACAGGAAGTGATGAAAAAAAATAATTAGAGAGATTTAATAAATCCCATAGTAAAAGCAAGAACAAAGGACTCTGATTTGGGAAAAGGGAAGCTCTCAACTTTTCCTGAAGATATTAAGGAAGACTTTGTGAAAAAGATGTCATTTATTTGGTCTTTAAAGACTAAGTGTTTGCCTGGCAGACAAATCAGAGAGGAAATTCTAGGCAGACAGGCAATTTCATTTTACTTTCTTCACTTTTTTCTTACCCCTTGTCACTGGCTTCTGTCTCCATGACTTAAACTATTCTCTCTTGAAGGACACCATCCCATCACCTCTTTCTCAGGCTGCATTTTCTCCTTGACTCTTCTGCCTCATTTCACATTGTTAATCACTGTCTTCTCCTTATCCATTATTTTTTCTTCTTCTTTTTTTTAAAACATATTCATGCTTTTGGAAGATCACTCAGCTTGAAGTATGGAAAATAGATGATATCAGAGAGACTGGTTACAATTTTATTGTGTTAATTAAAGTAAGAAATTATAGGGCCTAAGTCCTACAGAGAGGGGAAGAGATTCTAGAGTTGACTCCAGTGAGCAGGGACCAATTGGATATCGCATTGTGGGAGATGGATAAGGTATGACCCCACGAGACTGGGCTTGGTGTCTTAGAACCTTGACAGAGCAATTGACTTCTCTCTCAGAAATGCTTTCGCCCCTGGACACACTACAAAACAGAGCTAAAGATAATTTTACTCGTTTCTTTAAATTATTTTTTAAATTGTCTTAAAATACACATAAAATTTACTCTCTTCACCATTTTAAGGTGTACATTTCAGTGGCATTAAGTATTGATACACTCACATTGTTGTGCAACCATCATTATCATCCATTTCCAGAACTATTTTCATCTTTTGTGAAACTGGAAGTCTGTATTTATTTTTTTAAAAAACCTCCCCATTCTCCTCCCCCTGCACTGCTGGCAACCACCGCTTACATACTGTCTCTATGGATTTGATTACTCTAGGCACCTCATACAAGTGGAATTACACAGTGTTTGTCTTTTGATGACTGGCTTATTTTACTTGGCATAGTGTCCTCGAAGTTTATCCACGTCGTAACATATGTCAGAATTTCCTTTTTAAAGCTGAATAATATTCTATTATGTGTATATTACCACATTTTGTTTATCCATTCGTCCACTGATGGTTACTTGTGTTGCTCCCACCTTTTGGATATTTACTTTCTAAAGCTTAAAATAACTTTTGTGAGATGCTTATACTATTTCAAACTAAAAAATCTGCAAATTCTCAATATTTTAAAAAATGCATAAAGTTGTTATTTTTCACTAATTAGCTTAATGGGAAAAAAAGAGAGAGAGAGAGAGAGAAAAGCACAAAATTGATCTCAACCAGCACAGATTTCTCAAAATCTTCCACCTTCTATTTACTCTTTTTGTGATTTTCTCTGCCTTTCCCTTTGTTACCTTTTACGATATAGTTAAGAAGAAATTGGCTGTTATATAACCCTTAGAATAGCCAACATGTATAATGATTACTGTGTGGTAGGCAGAACTTGTTTTGTTTTATTTGCATCTTTGCCAAATAAAGCAAAGATGCATTGCTTCTTACATCCCAATTCTCTCACCTGGTTTCAGCATTCTTCTTCCTGAAGAACGTTCCTTCAGCAGCTCTTTCAGCAAAGATCTAGTTAATTTCTCAGGCTTTGTTGCTCTGAAAGACTATTTTACCTCACTCTTGAATGAAAATAATAGGACTATAGTTAGACACATCACAGTGAAACTTCAGAACACCAAGGACAAAGAAGTCTACACACTTAAGAACTTAGACATAGACATTTGGCATATGACAGAAGCAGCATTACAATTAGTGGTCTTGAGGAAATTGGCTACTTAGGTAGATGAAAACCTAAATGTAAAATGCAATATTGTAAAAGTTTGGAAGAAAATAGAAAATAATATCTTTATGGTATTGCAATAGAGAAGTAGTTACTATTACTATATAAAATTCAAGAACATAAACCATAAAAAAGATAATAAGCTTAAATATCTTAAATTTTAAGAAAATCCACACAATACGATATACAAAGTAAAAAAGCAAGGCACACACTAGGATATTTGCATAGCACACAGCAGACAATTACTACTGTGTAAAGAATTCCAACAAATCAATGAGAAAAAGTGATAACCCAATAGAAAAAATGGGCAAAGAATGTGAATAGGCAATTTACAGAGGAATAAATTTGAATAACCAATAAACATGTGAAAACATGGTTAATCTCACCAGTACCCAGAGAAATTAAAAATAAAGAAACATTGAGATCGCCCTTTTTACTCATTGGTTTTGGCAAAGAATATATTTGACTATGACCACACAGAATGTTGTTAAGGACGTGAGAGAAAAAGAACTTTTAAAAAATCATTGGCTAGAGAGTAAATTGCTACAATCACTTTGAAAAATTTAATATTGCTTAATAAATTTGAAGGTCCACATAACCTACAACAAGGCAGTTCCACATCTAGGTATAGATCCTAAAGAACCTCTCCAACTTGTGCAAAACGGCCAAAGACACAGGCATTCATTGCAACACTTTTGTAACTGCATCTAAGGACTAGCTCAACTCAACGTGTAAACAGAGTGGTTTACATAGACTAGAAAACCATGTAGCAGTTAGGATGAAGGCACTGGACACAAATCAACCTACATAAATCTTTAGAATATGATGTATATCAAAGTAAGTTGTATTTCTTCTTTGATTTCTTCAGGGATCTCTTGGTTATTTAGTAGTGCACTGCTTAGGCTCCATGTATTTGTGTTTTATACAGTTTTTTTCCTATAATTGATTTCCAATCTCATAACGTTGTGGTCAGAAAAGATGCTTGACCCAATTGCAATTTTCTTAAATTTTCTGAGGCTTGATATGTGACCCAAGATGTGATCTGTCCTGGAGAATGTTCCCTGTGCACTTGAGAAGAAAGTGTATTCTGCCACTTTAAATAAAAAAATACATAGAAACAAATGAAAACATGACGACCCAAAACCTATGGGATGAAGCAAAAGCAGTTCTAAGAAGGAAGTTTATAGCAATTCAATCTCACCTCAAGAAACAAGAAAAATCTCAAATAAACAATCTAAGCCTACACTTAAAACAACTAGAGAAAGAAGAACAAAGAAAACCCAAATTCAATAGAAGGAAAGAAATCATAAAGATCAGAGCAGAAATAAATGAAGTAGAAACAAAGAAAACAATAGCAAAGATCAATAAAACTAAAAGCTGGTTCTTTGAGAAGATAAACAAAATTGATAAAACCTTACCCAGACTCATCAAGAAAAAAAGGGAGAGAACACAAGTAAAATTAGAAATGAAAAAGGAGAAGTCACAACTGACACTGCAGAAATACAAAGGATTATAAGAGACTACTACAAACAACTCTATGCCAATAAAATGGACAACCATGAAGAAATGGACAAATTCTTGGAAAGGTACAATTTCCAAGACTGAACTAGGAAGAATTAGAAAATATAAACAGACCTATCACAAGTAATGAAATTGAAACCGCAATTTAAAATCTTCCAACAAACAAAAGTCCAGGGCCAGAAGACTTCACAGGTGAATTCTATCAAACATTTAGAGAAGAGCTAACACTGATCCTTCTCAAACTCTTCCAAAAAAATCCAGAGTAAGGAACACTCCCAAATTCATTCAACGAGGCCACCATCACCCTGATACCAAAACCAGGAAAAGATATCACGGAAAAAGAAAATTATAGGCCAGTATCACTGATGAACATAGATGCAAAAATCCTGAACAAAATACTAGCAAACAGAATCCAACAACACATTAAAATGATCATACACCATGATCAAGTGGGATTTATCCCAAGGATGCCAGGATTCTTCAATATATGCAAATCAATCAATGTGATACACCACATTAACAAATTAAGGAATAAAAACCATATGATCATCTCAATAGAGGCAGAAAAGCTTTTGACAAAATTCAACACCCATTTATGAAAAATACTCTCCAGAAAGTGGGCATAGAGGGAACCTACCTCAACATAATAAAGGCCATATATGACAAACCCACAGCAAACATCATTCTCAATGGTGAAAAACTGAAACCATTTCCTCTAAGATCAGGAACAAGACAAGGATGTCTACTCTCACCACTATTATTCAACATAGTTTTGGAAGTCCTAGCCACGGCAATCAGAGAAGAAAAATAAATAACACAAATTGGAAAAGAAGAAGTAAAACTGTCACTGTTTGCAGATGACATGATACTATACATAGAGAATCCTAAAGATGCCACCAGAAAACTACTAGAGCTAATCAATGACTTTGGTAAAGTAGAAAGATACAAAATTAATGCACAGAAATCTCTTGCATTCCTATACACTAACAATGAAAAATCTGAAAGAGAAATTAAGGAAACACTCCCATTTACCATTGCAACAAAAAGAATAAAATACCTAGGAATAAAACTACCTAATGAGACAAAAGACCTGTATGCAGAAAACTATGAGACACTGATGAAAGAAATTAAAGATGATACAAACAGATGGAGAGATATACCATGTTTTTGGATTGGAAAAATCAACATTGTGAAAATGACTATACTACCCAAAGCAATCTACAAATTCAATGCAATCCGTATCAAACTACCAATGGCATTTTTCACAGAACTAGAACAAAAAATTGCACAATTTGTATGGAAACACAAAAAACCCTGAATAACAAAAGCAATCTTGAGAAAGAAAAACGGAGCTGGAGGAATCAGGCTCCCAGACTTCAGACTATACTACAAAGGTACAGTTATCAAGACAGTATGGTACTGGCACAAAAACAGAAATATAGATCAATGGAACAGGATAGAAAGCCCAGAGATAAACCCACGCACATATGGTCACCTTATCTTTGATAAAAGAGGTAAGAATATACAATGGAGAAAAGACAGTCTCTTCAATAAGTGGTGCTGGGAAAACTGGACAGCAACATGTAAAAGAATGAAATTAGAACACTCCCTAACACCGTACACAAAAATAAACTCAAAATGGATTAAAGACCTAAATGTAAGGCCAGACACTATAAAACCCTTAGAGGAAAACATAGGCAGGACACCCTGTGACATAAATCACAGCAAGATCCTTTTTGACCCACCTCCTAGAGAAATGGAAATTAAGACAAAAATAAACAAATGGGACCTAATGAAACTTAAAAGCTTTTGCACAGCAAAGGTAAACATAAGGCGAAAAGACAACCCTCAGAATGGGAGAAGATATTTGCAAACGAAGCAACTGACAAAGGATTGGTCTCCAAAATATACAAGCAGCTCATGCAGCTCAATATCAAAAAAACAAACAACCCAATCCAAAAATGGGCAGAAGACCTAAATAGATATTTCTCCAAAGAAGACATACAGATTGCCAACAAACACATGGAAGGATACTCAACATCACTATTCATTAGAGAAATGCAAATCAAAACTACAATGAGGTATCACCCCACACTGGTCAGAATGGCCATCATCCAAAAATCTTCAAACAGTAAATGCTGGAGAGGGTGTGGAGAAAAGGGAACCCTTTTGCACTGTTGGTGGGAATGTAAATTAATACAGCCACTATGGTGAAGAGTGTGGAGGTTCCTTAAAAAACTAAAAATAGAACTACCATATGACCCAGCAATCCCACTACTGGGCATATACCCTGAGAAAACCATAATTGAAAAAGAGACATGTACCACAATGTTCACTGCAGCACTATTTACAATAGCCAGGACATGGGAGCAACCTAAGTGTCCATCAACAGATGAATAGTTAAAGAAGATGTGGCACATATATACAACGGAATATTACACAGCCATAAAAAGAGATGAAATTGAGTTATTTGTAGTGAGGTGGATGGACCTAGAGTCTGTCATACTGGGTGAAGTAAGTCAGAAGAGAAAAACAAATACCATATGCTAACACATATATATGGAATCTAAAAACATATATATGGTTCTGATGAACATAGGGGCAGGACAGGAATAAAGATGCAGATGTATGGAATGAACTTGAGGACACAGGGAGGGGGAAGGGTAAGTTGGGACAAAGTGAGAGAGTGGCATGGACGTATGTACACTACCAAATGTAAAACAGATAGCTAGGGGGAAGCAGCCGCATAGCACAGGGAGATCAGCTCCGTGCTCTGTGACCACCTAGAGGGGTGGGGTAGGGAGGGTGGGAGGGAGACACAAGGGGGAAGGGGATATGGGGATGTATGTATACATATAGCTGATTTACTTTGTTATAGAGCAGAAACTAATACAAAATTGTAAAGCAATTATACTCCAATAAGGATGTTAAAAAAAATAAAATTATGTAAGTAGTTATAGGGGGAATGTGACTGCATTTGTATTTGAGTGTCAGCATTCATGAGATTGAACATATTCTCAGCTTTACTATAAAAGACATTTCATTCTGAATGAAAAAGAAGTGAGAGTTGAAATAATCTCACAGATGGTGCAAATGACAGTGTAAGGAAGGAGACTCTGGTGAGCAGCCTGGGGCGATCAGGAAGAGAGTAGATGCAGCTGGGCTTGTGGGAGGGGTGGACGATCCACAACATTTTCTATTCGTTTTTTAAATCCCTTTTCTTAATGTCAATTACCCATTTAATAAAACACTATAAAGTAGAGATTCCTTTTCTAAAATAAGGAATGGGTTTAATCTAAATCTTATGTTCCACTTTATGAACAAATACACTTTAAAAAGTCATTTTAGGATAAGAGTACTGTATGGTGAACCTGCAGCCAAATGCCTATCAAGATCATGCTTTCCACGTAAGTGCTTAATTGTTAGAGCAGATACACCTGACTGATTATAATGTATAAACTGCAGTATCATAACCTATCATCACTAAGGTTAAATCAAGAATAAATACAGGTTAGCATTTGGGTACAACCCCTTCCCACTCAATGAGTGACCTGATTATTTTCAAAATGTTTGCCTGCAGCTTCAGCGTCTGTGCTGCCCTGTATAGCCCCGGTCCTCACCAACCGCTGGAGAAGCAAGGAGTGTTCCTGGGCAGTGGAATGTGGCGCTGGGGATGCGCTCCCTGTCTCCTGCTCTTCCTGATGGTGAGTGGATGCTCAGCTGCCATTCACAGGACACTTACCATCCCCTCAAAGCGTCTCTCATTCTATAAAAGGAAAAAGAGTAAAGGAGGGAAAAGAAAGTCAAGGAGATGGAAGAGGAAAGCAGGAACAGAAAGATGAGTTAGAAGGGCTGTGGTTTTGAAACACAAAGGCTGAATAACAGAAAATGGAAACAGAATAAAGGCATAAAAAATTAAAGCTATGGAACAAAGGCATATGAGCAATGAAATCTTAAATCTGAAAAAAAAAATGATGATAACAAGTAACAGGAGACAGCTCAAGAACATCCTGAAATTTCCTAGATTATACTAAAGGAAGAACTGGACCAAAGTGTTACTCATGGTCATTTTATGTCTGTAAGAATGTTAAGTGTAAAAATTTAATTGACGAAAAACAACCTCGTAGGGGAAATCAAAGTGCTAGTTTGGTTTAATATGGGCCTGAACAAGCTAAATACACCCACTTTCTTCAAGTGCTTTGCAATAGTCAGTGGACTTTGTGGGTTCTTTGAGACCATCTGGGATCCCAGCCATACTTGGGATCTACTCACTTTATAGTATTGGTACAAAAGCCTTACAAACGTGGTTTGTGTAGAGAAAGCAGTGATATTATAGAAAGCCAGCATTCATACAAAAAATTCCAAAGGGAGCAGTAACATAAAATGATGAAAATGCCAAAGATATGAAAAATAAAGACAATTGTTACAAGACACAATAGCTCTGAATGTTTGCTTTTATGTGACAGATGTTTTTAACCAAAGCTCAAAGTTGGCAGTTTAAGTACACTTATGATTTTAATTTGTGTTCTATCCCCTTTTCATATTGATGTCTACTTACAACATCTGTGAAGTCTCTGTAACCTGAATTTGACAGAGGAAAGTGAACAGACTGCCTTTGGAGTGTTTCCATTAAGTCCACGTAATAGACTGTTAACAAAAATCTTAAATAGCTATTCTAATCATCAACAGCAATCTTACACAAATTAAATTAGACCCAAAGGGCCCGATTAACTTTAAAATGCCTTACAGGCATGTAACATAAGTTTAACTCTTTTTTTCCTTTGGAATAGAATGGGATTGTTCAGTGTGAGTCTGAGGTACAGTTAAAAAAAAAAGTTAGCATGCATGTTGGACTCATAAGGACTTGGAGACAGGGTTTCATTTTCTTTATCAGGAAACCACACTTCTGTGCATAGAAATTCAGTTACGCCACAGCCAGGCTCTCTGTTTACATGCAAAGTAGATGCTTTGAAAGAAGTACGGAACACAGCTCCTCTCATAAGCTCAAGGAGGTCTTATTGGTAAAGAAAGGAGGCATATAACAATAGGCACTAACATTAAAATGATGCCATTAGCAGAGGTAAGAGCTGAGCTAGAATTTCTGCAGTTCAAACACACCTATCAAGAAATAAGCTGGATTCGTGATTCAAAGTATAATTATACCATGCATCAAGGAAAAACCATTGCTATAAATATCTTCCATTCTTTGCTTTAACCAAATCCCCAGAGGCCTGTCCAAATGCATTTCTTGAATTTTCACTCATCCCAAATCCCAGCCATCATTTGTACATTTTGGTATAGTCTCCAATCCTCACACATAGTTGATAACTTCTTGTAGGCAACTTCCTTCCAGCTGCATGGAACATGTCATTTCCGCCCAAGTCAGTAGCAGTGAGTGAGAAACCCATTTCATATTAAAGAATATGAAATTACCAAAATTACCAAAACTACATTGTGGACATTTGAGGAACAAATGGCCTTTCAAGTCTTATAAAGCTATCAGAGACACCCATACTTGTCAACACCCCAGTGTTCTGGTGCCCTAACTGTAAGTGTTTTCAACCACTAGGAGTTGTTCTCTGTTCCCCGCCTCCCCAGATACTGGATCAGAGTCATGGAAGATGTTCACTGCCTGCAGAATATTCATTAGTACCTTACAGAACCAAAATGCTTTTCAGAAACTTATCCCTCTTCTATACATCCCAAGGGATTTGATGACCACCTAGATCTCCAAGGATAGAACCGGATTCATTTAAGTCAATGGCAGTCACCCAGCCACTGTCATTAGGCCAGGGATGGGCATGTAATCTGAGATGGTATAGGCAGGAAAAAAAGAAGGACTTCTATTTCATGCTTCCATGTAAACCAGGAAGCATGTAGCTCCCATTGCCACTGGCAGCCAAATTGTGAGCACGAAGAGAGCCAGTCTTAGGATGAAGCTAAGGCTGCTCTACCTTTGGAATCTGGTTATACAGTTAAATGTTCTTATAGTTCGTGCCAGCCTGAGTCAGGGATTTTAATTCCCTGCAGTTGAAAATACTCAACTGATTTAAGCGGTCTTGTGAGTAATTTGTACTTCAATGTCTCTGAATTTTTCCTAGAATTCAACCACTAGTTCATGGGGCCTGGGCCAAGAGGCTCTAAATAGTAGAGCATGTACTCTGTACTGTCTCCATTCTCTAGTGCTAGAGACCTGGTTTTGAACCAAGCATGGGCTTAGCTCTCTAAGAATGAGTTCGTCTCCCTAGAGAATTCTATCCTCATGCAACTACCCACCTGCCAAGTGTGTTCGGTTATGCCCTAAAAATATGTCAGGCTAAGCTCAAACTAGAACCCCTGTTAAATAAATAAATGTATTTTTATACATTTGAGCTAAAACCTACTTTTTTAGTTTTTCCATCTTCACCCCCCTCAATTTTAGATGAAATCTAGACTGAGGAATGGGCCGGACTCAGGAAAACAACTGACGAGACCCTGAGTTGGGACTGAACCCATGTCCCTGCTCTCAGTTCAGGGCTCCGCCTGAGGCTCTGACACACTGTGCCTTCCAGCGTAACCCTAATGCCCTTTCCCAATGGCCCGGGAGCATTATACACGCATTATGTTGGGGATTTGGAATAACATTGTTGAAATTCTGTATTTAAGAAGTCTGAATTTTTCATATCTGCCAAATTAGTTGTTAGTACAATTACTGCTATTTTCTGAGAAATAGTGCTTAGAGGCAGTGAAAATCTAAAGAAGGACAAACCATTGGGAAAGGGCTCTAAACTCCAGGTTAAGGCTCAGCAGATGTTGTCTGACTGATGATAAGGTCAGTCCATTTATACCTGGGCTTCTTAGCATAAGTGTGTTCTAAAGTAACTGAGTGGTCATTTAACAACAACAACAACATTTATGTATTTTAACAGAAAACAGAAGCAGAAAATGCATGCAGACTTTTGTTGTATACCTAATCCGTGTGAAATATTTAATTGTGAAGACTGCTGCCGAGCGAATCTTGGAAGCATGGTTTTCAATATACACCCCTGACTGCTCAAGGACACACACTGGCTTCTCCCCCCACTCCCTCCTCAAGTCTAGGATTCTCTGGCTGATTTTCAGAGCATCCTGTGACCACACACCACTAATCAACTATCTCACTTCACCACCTCCCGTGCTCTCCAAAACATCTGCACTATAGCCAGACCCTCTGTTTAACAACATTCTCTGATATTCAGGAATATTCCTCCCTCAGGCTTTAGCCCACCTTTAGCAGACATCTGAAATGCCCTCAACCCTTCTCTGACTGTTCAAGTTCCATCCATCCCCCAAGACTCCTCATAAACCCCTCTTCATTACCAGTGAGCCCAGTCCACAGTCTTTACTACTGAAGTGCTTGGCCTTGATTATCAATTGCTATGTTATGTTTTTCTAATTATTTCACATGCATGGACCTTTTCAAATTTGATTGTACACTTTTTAAGAATAAGCAATGATGTTATCCTTTCCCATATTCATCCTGCAGAGCACCTTGCACAGTGTGGAATGTGAAAGATCCTCTACAAATGCTTGTTGATGATGGAGAGAAGTAGCCTGGAATAGAGGTGGAGCAGTGTCGTACCCTGCTTCACTGGCGCCCCCAGAGCCTTGGTCGCCTCCGTCCTGCTCCACTAGCTTCTCATGTTAGGAAAAGCTCTTATGAGGACTGATGGCCAAGATTTCTTGTTCTCTTCCTCTTTGTCCTTTCTTCCTTGCTGTAGATTCTGAGTAGATCAGTTAAGATCTTCAGATCTATAGAGTTGGCAGACAGAATCTCAAATTTCAAAGGACATCTATGACATCGATAATCCCTTCTAGTTCCAAGTAGGCTAGGATCTAAGCTGTTTCAGCAAAGCTCTTGTTCTCAAAATCCCCAGGCAATCTTGAACATCTTGCAGAGATATGAAGTTATTTCTCATGTCTAAGCTAAATCTCTTTGGCTGCAACTCAAGTCTGTTCCCTTTATCACAGCCCTAAGTAGATATAGGGACTAGGGCTTTCTTTGCTGAAAACCATGTCCACACCATATAACTGATTTTTTAAAACGTATTTACCAGCCTATCTTCTTTACAAATTAAGGACATGGTGTTGTGTTTTATATCTGGTCTCAGTTTTAAAATAAATGGTTATCTGTAGTACTGACTATAATAAGGCAAGTCCTTTAAATTTTCAAACACTGGGGAAGTACAGAGAAATTTTGTCACATTTGCTTTAAATATTTTAAATATTAAGATATTATGGGTATAGTTGATGCTGCCTTTGTACCATTGTCTCTTCTCTCTCTAGAAGGGTAAGGACTATCTTGAAACAAAGTGCATATTCTTCCTGCCCAGTTTAAAAATCATATATGTGTATATATCATGTGCATATATCATATGCACATATCATACATATGTGTGTATATATAGGGATATATAGCAGTCATTTCCTCATTACTTATCTTCCAATTTATCACTTCTCTATTGACTGTGTCCAGTATAGAATTTATTCTACTTAATGCATTTATTTTAACGACTGTATTTTTCATTTTTAGGAATCTAAATGGATTTTTAAAAATATACCATTGTTCTTCCTTTATTTCTACCAATTTTTAAATTTTATAATATCTTGTCACCTCTTATGAGGGCATTCCTTTATCTCTTTGGGACTCTAAGACATTTATATTAACACGAGTTTCAGATTGCTCTGTTATTTTTGTACCCTGTTGAGAGAATCCAGGTTCCTATGGTAGATTCTGTGGGCCGTGTTTTACTCAGTAATTATCCTCTTCCACATGTGTTTTGGAATTCCAGCTTCCAGGTTCATCTTAAAAGGTAGGTTTTCCTTCTGTTTATCCTCCTCATCCTTACCTCCTGTTCCACTTCTGCCCCCTTATCTAGTAATCTTGTGATTTCCTCCACTGAGCTCCCAACTCAGAGCCAAGTCTTATATCTGTAGCTCAGGCCTCCTACCCTTGGTCATACTGGGGATACCCAAGGTCCAGTCACCTAGTCAAAGATGGCTTTGCCAGGTCCTGGCTTCGAGTCTATGTCTACATCTTCCCTCATCCCATTATCCTGCGTTTCATCCATCCTTACCTCATTTCCTGGTTTGAAATAATGAGGCCACCCTGACCCCTGTCTCACATGGGGTACGTTTATTCCTGGTACCCACCAGAATGGAACTCCCAGCTGCCTATGCCTGCCTCTGAGCCCAGACTGTAGGCCTGCAGGGCCAGTTCCAACCTACTGTTCTGTATTTCCCTCCTTCCCATAGGGATGCTTGTCTGGCTTTACAACATGATCTATGCCTTTTCAGTTTTTACATCATGTCTATAAATGCTATCTGTTTGGACTAGTGTAGGCGGATACTTGAAGTATGAACTCACTGTGCAGTGTGAGCTGATGTGCTCCTCGTTGGAACAGCCAAGAGAGAACCTGGAGCACGAACGGAAGGAATGACCTCAGTGAGGCTTAGTTTAGTAAATAATTTAATAACCAGTAGGAACTTGGACATGGAAGATGAGAATCAACGAGTAGTTGCTTCACTAAGACATTCTGAGAATTCATAGAATGTCAACACATTCTTGAGAAGACTATTTGTACTTTACAGGTTGTACTTAGAAGGTTTAAAACCTTTAGATAAAATTATCTTTATAAGCCAAAATAAATCATAATTAATACTTACTAGTTATTTTTCCTTTCATAATTATTCTACAGCAATTGTTCTAATTTTTAGACTTCAAAAAATTTACTTATTCATCCACTAACAAGAATTTACTGAGCATTGATTATGTGCCAGTTTCTGTGCTATGAGAAGATAAGACAAGATAGACAGGGTCCCTGCCCTCATGGACTTTACAGATATTAACTAAATATGTAATCACAGGGACAAGTTTAATTAGTGCTGTGACAAGTGCTCTCCAGTGCCCTTTTTCATCTTCTTCACATATGTGGCTCCTTCCTTCCTGCAGGGTCTCAATGAAAATGTCATATCCTCTGAGAATCTTCTCCCCACCTGCGATTATTCTCTGGTACAGCTCAGAGCCCTGATTTAAGATGCTATCACAATTTACTCTTATTTTGGTTATTTTAGACAGTCTGTCATCCTGACTAGACTAAAAGCTCCACAAGGACAAAGAGCCTGTCTATTGTCCTACCATCTTTGCTGTCACTTGCCAGCCCCTAGCACAACGCCTGGCCCATAGATGGGACTCAACAAACATTTGCTGAATGAGTGAGTGAATACGTGAGCCACGAAGAGAAGGAGACCTAAGAAATGAGTAGTCTTTGGCCAGGAAAGGAGGACGTGAGAGGACTTTTGGGTGGGAGTGGGAAGAACTTCCCGGCAGAGGGAACACCTTGTGCCCAATTTTTGAGGGTAGAAGGAACACGGCATGTTGCAGAGGCAGAAAGAAGACCTGAGAGGCTGGGGTCACGGTGACCTAGTGGTGGGCAGGGGTCAGCTCATCTTGGTGTTGAATGCCAAGTTGAGGATTTTAAATTTTATTTGTTGGAAATTGTTGGAATTTCCAACATTGCTGGAAATAAAGGGGTTTAAGCAAGGCAGTGACTTGTTCAGGTTTTCACATCATCCACATTTCAAGTGCTTAAAAGCCACAAGTGGCTAGCAGCTACCTTAACAGAGAGCACAGATATAGAGCATTTCCATCATTGCAGAAAGATCCTTTGGATAACGCTGTGGGAAAAATTGGACACTTGCTGTGTGGTAAGTGGGTTGGATTGGAGGGGATATTTCCAGGGTACAATAAAACTTGAACCTATGCAATGGCAAATCTAAGAACTTTTTGCAGTGGCAAAAAAAATATATTTAAAAGTATAACCTAGTTGAAAACAAATTTTGCGTTTTGAAAGGACAATTTAACGGTTCTGAAAAGTACCAGTGCTTATATACTCATAAAACCAAGCTGTTCTCAAACATTTTGAGAAACTCTCAAAACATTTTGAGATCGAGTTCTAAAATTTGCACTGTTTTCTAAAACAAATATATCTAAAGATTGGTCTGGAGATAATGAACAGAAATCTATTAGCAAATTTACTAATTAGGGTCATGTCTACGCTTCTACGGAAACATTAAACATTTGTTTATTTGAAGTAAAGTCTCTTTAGTCAACTACCATAAATATTGGCTGCCTGTCAGAAATGATGTACCCGAATTTCACATGTTTTACATTTCCTAATAGTGACTTAGCCCACACAATATTTTTATATGACGACAGCTGTCATGAAAGCAGAGTATCTTGTATATACATTGGCTTTTGATTAATGAGCTAATGGTGGTTCCCTGTTTAAAGTCATTAGGCCTTATGTATGTTTAGCCAAAGCTCACTCAGAGTTGACAATGATGTTGATTATGTCATCCACGTTAGGGTGTAGCCAAAATGATCATATTACTGATTAGCAGTGCTCTTTTAACGGTACATCACAACCCATTACTAGGTTGTGAAATCAACTTAGTAAATGTTATCAGCATTGAATAAAGAAAAGAAATCTAATAGCCTAGAATTAGAGTACATTGAACATAATGTGTGTAAGTATTGGTTTGTGAAGCTTCTGTTTTATTTGTATGTGTGTCTTTTGGGTGATGCTGTAAAGTATATTTCTTACTGTGGATTACAGTGGAAAGCTTTTGAGCGACACTGGGCTTCTTTCATGTTTTTAGTTGCAACTATGCTTGGTTGTTCTACCTTTTTCCCTTTTCTTATGCTTTATTACACTCTTTTAGCACTCCTTGGTCAGCCCTCTGGGGAATCCCATTTTACCCCCTCCCATGGCATGTAAGGTTCTCACTTCTCCAAACTCATCTCCTGCTACCTCTTCCCCTTGCTCACCCCATTCAAGCCACGCAGCCTCCTTTGCTGTCCTCGAATGTGCCATAAAAGCTGCAGTCTGGAGCCTTTGCACTGGCTGTTCCCTGTGCCTGAACACCCTTCCCTCAGATATATGCATGCCTAACTCCCTTTCTTCCTTCAAGTCTTTGCTCAAATGTTACCCTCTTAATGAGGCCCACCCTGATTGCTTTATTTAAAACTGCAACCCTCTTAGTTCTCACAAGCCCACTTGCCCTGTTGTATTTCTTCCCTACACTCTACTGGCCCTCTTCTACTGCACTATAGAATGTGTTTATTATGTATATAGCTTCTCTGTCTCCCTCTACTAGATGTAAACCCCAGGAGGGTAGGCATTTTTATATGTTTTATTTACTGATATAGCCCAAGCAACCAAAACAGTGTCTGGCACAGAGTAGGTGTCAGTAATATTGTAGAATTAATTTAGATTGGCCCAAGTGGAGAGAGAGAGAGAATGAGAGGTACCAAGCACCAAATACAAAGTAACAACCAGGAGATTATTATTTCATTATTAGGTTATTTCCTGCCTTTTATCAAAAACTTCTAAAAATTGAAGTTTGTACGTACTTTTAAAGGACAATCGTTTTATTAAGTTCTTAAAAAAATAGGAATATTTAATAAACTAATGAAGGAAGACTGAGTTTTCAGGAATGTCACATGGTCACTGTAATTACAAAAGTCAACATGAAATTGACTATTATTCTGTAGAAGATGCAGCAGTTCCTCTTGAAATAGTCACTCATTACTTATTTTTGCTGTTGAACAAAACATGGGGTGGAATTCACATTACCAGAAAAATTGTTAATCTTTTGCAACAGATCAGCTATATTTAGCAGTTGCAGTTCCTATTTTCAGCTAGTTCAACAGAATTAGTTAATAAAATATCTTATTACTATTTGAAGAGTATTTTACTTGTAGGCAGAGAACAGCAGCAATGTACTGTTTTGACGTTATAAATGAATGTGTATCTTTTAAGTCGCTTAATTATGAAATTATTAGTAAAAGCAATCAGGACTTACCAAAAAGAGAACCAAAATATTATTGTTTTAGCACCTAGGAGGAAGCACAGAGTAAAAAACAAAAACAGAGTAAAAAACAAAAAAAAAACAGAGTAAAAAACAAAAACAACCTAGAAATTAATATTTGATATTAATTAATTAATTAATTTGATATTAATTAATATTAATATTGTCAAATTAAAAATATTAACTGAACAATTTTGGAAAATATATCAAAGTAGAAAGAAATGATTAAAGGACAACTATGGTTAGATGTTAGTCACCAATCTTTTATTTTTATTATTCTTCTTAGTTGTAATCATATTCTCTATACAAGTTTGTACCCTGCTTTTGAAAATTAATATTTAAATGAAAAAAAATTTTTAATTAAAAAAATAAAAACTATGATGGATTTTGTAAACAGGAAAAAAAAAGAAGTCAGTATGTTTAAAAAAATAATAATAAAATAAATGAAAAATAGCCAGCATTTTGGCATTTCTCCATTCGTTAACTTGTTAGGTAACTCATAGCGTAAAAAACATGTCTCAAAAACTCTGCACTGCAGAAAATATTAAAAGCACATATAAAAGCAAAGTGAGAATAACTAGGACATCAAGCTATTGAAATTTTCTGAAGTGTATGGTGATTGCTTAGGCTGTCATGCAGCAAAACATGTAAATATCTGACTATCTGATTCACTTGACCATGGTGGCCTAGCCCTATAGGTAGTTCAGTTGCAAAAGTACATTTTGGAGCTTGAATTGCCTGAATTTTCTTACTACCTTAATTTTATGTGAATGTATGTAAGGTTTATAACTGTACACACACACACACATACACACAGGGAAATGAGTAAACACAGTGGCAACCCCAAGTTTAGCCCAAGACCACCAGGAACACCCCTGCAGTTGAACGGGAGAACACAGGCCATGGGAAGTCAGGGGCGTCTTACTAGATGGAGGATGTTGGGAGGAAGCTTTGGAGGGTTGGGCTCTGGTTGGGTGACTTGGGGAGGGTCTAAGGATGCAGGGATCCACTCTAGTTTGGGTGCTGTTAGAAAGTGGTGTCCCAATAAATCTCCTCTACAGGGAGGGGGGAGCTGGGGTGAGGATGAAGCTGGAATTAGTAAAGAAGTAGCAGTCACTCATTTCAGCTAACAGATGAAGTGTTCAGTATTTTGTAGGTGGCAGAGTGACCTGTTTTTGTCTGTGCTTTGCCCAAATCATGAAGTGGCCTTGCTCTGTCCTCATTTTATTGTGGTCTCAGGACAGCCTTGTCTGAGGCGGGTGTTCTGGGAGATTTGTTTAAGATACTGGGAGAGTCACCATGATCCAGCTGGGAGCCCCAGGCCAGCTTCTGAATGTCTGGGGCTGCTCTTCTTTCTTTCTCAATAGCTTCAGTCATTCTTGTTGTTCTATAACTGGTAGATCTCACAGTTTTATATGTGGGTATTTGCATACAAATTATGCAACCTTTTGCAACAAGTAGGATCCTGTTTTGGGTTGGGTTGGATAAGAGAGTGAATATAAAGGAAATATTCTCCCCAGAAAGAATGGTTCAGTACTACTGCTTGGTCTCTTTTCTAAATAGTTGGCCCTTTTGAGAGCTGATGCCTTTCTCCTCCCCATATGATTCTCCAGTACCGTGTTGCCTTCCCTGTTGTCCCTAGATGAGCATTTGGCAACAAGACAAAACACAAGGCAACAATTCTTTCTTAGGATGAAAGTGATGATAAACATGGATTTTCATTCTTATTTTGTTTTGAAAGAAGAATTCTCATAAGTGTTTAATAATCTATTAGAGAAAAAAAAATCACTACCCTTAGTTCAAGCTCTCTCTGTTCTGGTCACCACTAAGCACTGGTAGAGGTCACTGGATTCTGAACTGTTTTTAAAAATTTTCCCCAGTTCCTTTTATTTTTCCACTAGAAAATGAACATTTCTTATTTCTGGCATTTAGAAGAGTTTCTACGTTTCTCTACTCAGAGGTATTAATGTTGCTGTTCCCTTCTTATTCCTTGAAGAACGACCTGCTTGTCTCTTTGCGTGTTAGTATAACTAGTATAAAAATTAATTTATGGAATATTTTATGATATACTAGATGTAATCACTTTGTTCTTGTTTATAAAACTTAGGAATGGCACAGGCTACACTGACTATTACCATAACTGCCTATCTATCCACATACATGTTTATTCAAAAATATTTGTGGAGCATATGCTATGTGCCCATACAGCTTTGTCCTAGGCATTGGGACACTAGGGAAGAAGGGAGGGAAGGTTAAGAGCACAATTTCTGGGTTGGAATTCCTGCTCTGCCACTTGCTGGTTGTGTGTGTTGGGTAATTAGTTGATCTCTCTAAACTTTACATTCTTCCTCTGTAAAACGTGGGGATCATGCTGATACTTCCCCTTAAGACTTTTGGGAGGACTGAAAGAGTCAGAGTTACATGTTCAGCGCAGTACTTGTCACAGTTGGTATGCAGTGAAAGGCATCATTATTTTTTGAGGATAAACTGGTGAATTATTAGATGCTGTTCTTCCTCAAGGAACTGACTGAAAATCAGGCTCACTCTTTAGTGAGGTAACTGAGAAGACTGGAGGCATCTCATTCATGGGGAGGATGTTTGGAGACAGGAAGTGGAGTGCAATGAGAAGGTTTTGTCTCAGTGAGCCTGATATATGATGAAATGTTGTCTAGGCGAAGTAGATGGTGAGAGAAAAGGCAGAGGAATGAGGCTAGTTGAGAGGAGCGTGGTTCCGACATTAGGAACACAGTGTCAAGTGCTGGATGTGACAGAGGGGGCAGTTCCTCACGGCCAGACTGTGGTCAAGGTGGGGAGGGAGGGAGACGGTAGAAACTGTGGCTGGAGGGGCAAGTGAGAACCAGATCTCACAGGCCATGTGTTCCAAGCTTAGTACCTTGGACTTTACCCTGAAGACAATAGGAATCTTGAGCCAGTCTCCAACATCACCACTGGTCCTCCTTCCAAGAAGGTACTTAAATAATTTTTTTAAGTGAATAAATGAAATTGCTTAGAGATGTTTGTTGCAGCACATTTTTTTAAAAAAAGTTTTCATCCTTGGACCTAAATGTCAGAGAATGTATTATACTCTCATTCATAGGACATAGTGACAGTCATCCACGTGCACCCTGGCCCCTTTTGATTTTTCTTGCCTTCTTATTCCTTATCCATCCCCAATCCCATTCCCCTCCCTTTTAAAGGCACCCATTTCTTATGTGATACATGGCCTTAAATGTGCATATATCCTTCTAAAAGATATAATGTTGTTTTATGTGTGTTTTTAATTTACCTACATGGTTTTCTGCCATAAATCTCTTCCTACTTCTTTGTTTCCCTCTTGATATAAAGCATCCATGCTGCAACGTGTGCATCTAGTTCATTGCGGGTACCTCTAGTTCATTGCTTCAAACTGCTGCATAGTCCATATATAGTATACATTGTAGCATTTTTTAGAATAACATTTTGAAATAATCTAAATATTGTACACTAAGGATTGGTCAAGTAACCTTGGTACATTAGCAATGTGAAATAGCATGTCTTCAATGACAGTTCTGGATGCCATGGGAAATGTGTTCATGGCAATGTTAAGGTACAAAAGCAGACAAAACTGTCTTTGCATTGTGAAAACAACCACATAAAAACACATGTTCAAACAGCCAACGGCTGGAAAGGATCAGAAAACGATGAAAACAGCTCTAGAGCAATACCAATCTGCTGCCTGCCCCAGAGTTAGCATCTGGGTCCCCCTCCTCAACCAGAAAGGCTTCCTCTCTGCCAGGTGTGTCCTGCAGTCAACTTGAGCTGCATTTGTCTCCCCTCATGGGAAACAGGACTGAAATAAAAAAATCTTTTCAGAAGGCTGAGATAGATCTAGTGCTGCACAATTTAACTCCCTTCAAGATTAAGCAAAAAAAAGTTAAGTGCATTAAGAGTTATGTATATTCTCTTCCATTTGTGCAAAAAAAAAAAAAAAGACACATAAACTTGTTTTTGAATGGAAAAATTCTGAAGAACAGACAAGAAACTGTTAACAGTGATTGCCCCTGGGGAGGGGGACTGGGGATCTGGGGTAGCAGGGAGTCATACTATTCTGAAGTATGAGACAAATATTTATTATCTTCTTTTCTAAAACCATGGACTATTAAAATTTTATTTTTAAAAGTTTAAATCCCGAAATTTCATGACTCTTAACTTTTTGAACATCCCTTTTAAAAGTCTTAATTTTTAACTCATTACAAATCAATGTCTTCCAAAACAACAAATGCACGTTTTGAGCCTCAAACTGTGCCCCTCTTTTTAGTAATGAGGACTAACCCCAATTTGAGGACCGCTTTACATGCATTTTGTTATGAATCACAAAGCACACCAGATTCTGACATTAATTCCAACGCAGAATGCAAATGATATAAAGAAACGTTGACAAGGAACGGTGGCATTAGGATTCCGATGTGATAGCTGTTGTCTTTAACGTGGATTTGCTCCACGCTTTTCCTCCCGCTAAGTGTGCGCGAGTCCGCCAGCCCTCAGAGGTGGTAGGCGTCATCCCTCCGGGAGCCCCTCTCCGCAGAGACTCGGCCTCGGCCCGCTCTCCGCAGGGTGGGGAGTCCCTGGGCGGACGGCCGCTGGGCGCGTTGACCGGGCGCCCCGAGACTGAGACCACCCCGCCCGCCGCCGACGCCGCCGCCGCCGACGCCGCCGCCGCCGACGCCGCCGTCGCCGCCAACCTGGGTCGCCGCCCCCCGCGCCGCGTCACTGGGCGCCGCGGGTGAGCACCTACCATTGGCCGAGCCGCGGAGGGGAGAGGCCGTGACCCTTCCGCGCCGGCAGGCGACGCGCCAGTGGGCCGGCGGCCTGGGCCTGGCGCTCAGTTTAAAAGCTTAACCGGGACCGCTGGCGGGCTCCGGAAACGAAACGAAATTCGCCCCGCTGGCCGCCCTCCGGGCCCTGCCAGTCCCTCCGCGCGCCGCGCTCCCAGGAATCGACCCTTCTCCCGCCATTTGCCACCGGGCTCACGCTGAGCCCGCCCTCCCAGGGCTCAGAGGCCTGCGGCCGCCGGAACCGAACGGGCGGCATGGCGGCAGGCGTGGACTGCGGAGAAGGGGCTAGCGCCCGGCAGCACGTGTTCCTAGTCCCAGGTAAACACGCCTGTCCCGGGACGGCGGCGCGCCCGGCCAAGGCCGGGCCTCCGGCCCCGGGCGGCCCGGCGCTAGAGCGCGCCAAACAGCGGCTGGGGCGGCTCCCGGGCGGGTTCTCGGCGGCGGCGGGGCGCGCCCCCTCTGGCCCGCGGCCCCTGAGCGCGCACCCCAGAGTGTTCACGGGTCAGCGCAGAGCCGAGGCGCAGCCGGAACAGGCCCTGCGCGCCCCTCGGCCGCGCGGGCGGGACCCGAGTGCCTCGCGGAACACGTGGTTCCTCATTTTGGTTACGAGTGTCAGCAGCTCCGCTTTTCAAAACCTCAGCAGGAAGCGCAGAAACCGACCAAGCGGATTTTCCCCGTTCTGGTCCTTTGTGGATCCATCGGGTGGGCTGGAGGGAGCGGCCCAGGTGGGGGGAAAGCAGTGCGGGTTCAGGGCCCCGAGTCCTGGAGGTGTCTGCTCTTGGGGTGTAATTAGGAATCCCCCACTCGACAGCTGGCTTGGCGGCTGAGTCCTACTGGATCGGAACCTAGGATCCAGTAGGTCCACATTGGCCTGGAGGCTGCGCTGTCTTAACAGGATCCCAGCCCTGGGACAGGCCTTGGTTTGTGAGGCAGGAGGGGAGCTGGATGGTGGCAGGGGTTAGGACAGGGGTGGTTCAGAGAGGTTCAGGCAAGTAGCTAATGACAGGAATGCTGGAGCCAGTATTTTCAGCCTCCCCCGGGATGATGACCACATCCAGGGTCTGCTGGGGCTTGGGATGATGGACATCAGTTGCCACCTATGATGGCATAAGATGGCAGAGTAAATGGAGTTTAGAACCAGGGAGTGCAAGACAGAAAGGTTTGGCCTTTTCATAGGATGAAACATTGATTTGACGGCATAACATTGGCTATAAGGAAAACCGATTGTTTTCTTTATGTAACTTTGATATTTAGCTTAGCAATTACAGTATTTTTGCAGTAAATGATACTCTGATAACTATATAGTCCCCCAGTAACCTAGATTTTTATGATGGATATTGAAAATAGTTACATGACCACCTGTCAAGACTATGTTGTGCATGTTTAACTTTTCGTCCCTTTATAAAGAAGTGTACCATACATAACGTGTACCAGTTTTAAGTGTGCAACTCAATGAACTTTTCATATGTATACATCCCTGTAACCATTCCCCAGGTCAAGACCTAGAACTTTTCCAGTGAGCTCCTCTTGCCTGTTGGTAGATAGCCTCAGTAACCTCTATGCTGACCTCTGTCACCAGAAATTTGTTCTGCCTGTTTGGATAAGTGTGTGTTAACTTTGTACCTGGCATCGTTTACTCAGCTGAGGTCCACCCATATTCTGTGGAGCAGTAGTCTCGTTTGTTGGTTGGTTTGTGTTTTCTTTGCTGGGTGTATTTTATTGTATGCATATTCATAATATTTATCTCCACTACTGTGGGTGGATGTTCGGATTATTTCCCGTTTGTAACTATTACGAGTTACACTTCTAAGAACACTCTTTTATGAGGCTTTTGGTAGATGGAAGCGCTCATTTCTCTGCAGTATAGACCCAGGAGTGGAATTGCCGGTTCTGGATATTGTATGGTCAGCTTTGGTAGACTCTGCTCAACGGTTTTCCAAAGTGCTTGTACTGATATATACTCCCAGCTGTTTGTGAGAGTTCCCGTTGCTCCATATCCTCACTAGAGATGTTTGTAGTTTGTATAGGAAAAGTTAGTGCAAAATTCAGGGTTTTCACAAAATCTAGTAAAGGGCTACCTGATACATGCTTTACAGTAGAAAACATCTCTTCTCACTGTTGTCACATCAATTCAATGAGATTTTAACGGTGGGAACTCATTCAGAATCAAGCGCATTATTTTTATTCAGATACACACAATGGCTGAGAATAATTTGAATTTCTTATCTTGTTCTATTTAATCAGTATTGAAATTTTCATTCTTAAAGTATGTCTGTATCCTCACCGTATTAAACACAAAAACCTTTAAGATCATTTAATATTGATCGCATCTCTGATAACTGTTGGTTTAATATGTCTACTGTCAGGTGGCGAGAAGAATTTCAGACTAGTTCCTGTTCACAGCTGAGTTGAATTGTGACCTTCCAACTCATTGGAGGAGGCTGAGCCAGCTGTTAAGGAACTGTTAAAGAAGAACAGTGTGGTCAGGCAGGCTGGTTCTGTAGGACTTAGAACTTGAGCTTCTAGTGCCTGTAATTCTTCTAGCTGGACTTTACTGCCATCTGCAGGCCCTGGGTGTAGAAACGCTGGTGGTCTGATAGTTAACTGCTGTGCAACTATGCTTCTCAATCTTGAGGGCATCAGTCATCTGGGGAGCTGGGCCCCATCCCCAGAGTCTCTGATTCAGTAGGTCTGGGGTGGGGGCCCTGAGAATGTGCATTTCTAACAAGTCCCCCCCCCACCCCGCCCAGTGCTGCTGGTGCTGCTGGTCAGAGGACACCACTAGGAACCACTGAAGTAGGACCAGCCCTAGGGAGCTGGATTGGGAGATGGGAACAGCCAGCCTCAGATTTAGCTGTCTTTCTGGCGGGTCAGAATTTCCATGGTCAGGGGAGTGCATGTAAGTACAGGGTATGAGGCCCATCTTCACAGATGTATTTGTTGTTTCTTCCAGCCTATGGGAAGTCATCCCCAGTAAGTTATGCATTTAAGAGATGGAGACTATACCCTACCATAGGGCTGTATTATATAGTAACAGAGGTCTCTCTGCCACTCGTTTTCAGTTTGTCTGGAAAAGTCAAATATCTCAGAAAAACAAAAGCTGAAACTTGGAAGGGATACTTGGAGGTGGTCGGACGTAGCCTTGATTTTCATAGGCCAGTGGAGATAGAGCTGCCTTCCGTTTCAGCAGGGTAAGCATTCCTTGCACTTTGGGATGATCTCAAACGTTTCTCCCACACTCCCTGGAATACTAGCCTATTCGCAGCTTTGGTTACTGTAAGAGACCGTGAACATCTCAACTTTTTGGAATAAGGTAGAAGTTTCCATCTCTCTTTGCTGCCCTAAAAGTAAATGTTTAAGTTATATTTTTAATATTTTTCTCTAGTCCAAGTTTTGTACGCTTGTCAGTCCTAATAAGTTGGAGTGGATGCCAGCGTGAGAGGCCAGCGGGAACAGATTCACTGAATGTAGGAGAGAAGACTGTGTTATATGCTTCTGTGGCTGAACTCTGTTACTTAGCCATCTCCAAGGAAATGTTAAAGCATTGGGAAACCCTAATGTTACTTGAGGAAAAAGGGAAAGACAGAAATGATCTCAGGATCCACTTAGGCTGAAATCATCCCCCAGTCAGCCCCCTGATTAAAGAGCCTCCAGGTCAAACTGGAATTCAGATCACATCTTCAACTGTAGACAAGTTTTGCAATAAACTTATTCCCCTTCATTTTATGAAAATACACATTTAAAAGTATCTTAGGAAGAGTATTTCTCTTTGTTATTTTTTCCCCCAAGATAGCATAAGTAATGCCAATTTCTGGGGGGTAGAGGAAGGGGTACCCTTTGGGAGATAATCCCAGGCCTGCCTGCCTACCTTAGACATTCCAAATACAGTAATGACCCTTTTATGTGAGGTGCCATGATAATCACCATAAAATGTCATATTTGTCTCTCCAAAAGGAACACAAAAATAGATTTGTATAACTGCAAGCTTTAGAACTGTATTCTAATTAAAGGATTAAAAAAGAAATCAAATTTAAAAGGAAAAACTAATTTCCTATTTAATAATGGAGAAAATTTATGTTATTTCTGATTAGAGACTTGTAGCTTTTTAATAAGCCCACAAGAAACACGTCTTGTTTGAAAAGTAGAAGTTTAGAGTATGTGGCAAAGGAAGAATTACTATAGACCCAAATGACTTTTCAATGACCCTAAAAAAAAAATAAAACTTTTTTCCTCTTTTACCTGAGGGCATGTGGTTAGTCTCAGAAGAAGAAGCAAGTATTTTGTTCTTTGTCAACAGTGTTTGCTTGTATGTATGTTTGTGTTTAGAAATATACCTCGTGGGCTGAAAGCTTCCCTACTTTCAGAAGAGCTTTTTCACCAGGGAGGAACCTGCATTAACTTGGCCAGAGATAGGGAACCTGGAGGATTCAAGTGCTGACTTTAGACAACTTCTGAATCATTCAGCTCAGCTTCTTGGTAGATTTGTCATTTACTGAATAGTCTCCTGCAGGCTGTCAGCCGTTAGGGAGTCTTTGAGTTTTCCAGCACAGAGTGTATTTAACATTTTCCACACAAATCCTGAATCTGGCTTTGTCTTTATGAAACGTTTTTGGAGGGAACCCGACTGACCTTTCTCAGATGGCCACTCACTGGATCTGCTCCCCTTGCTATCCGAGCACATTCTGAAGTGGATGGACTTAATCGGTTGCCAATTGGTATAACTGGGCTGTTTCCAGAGCCTGATCTTGTCATGCTAGTAATTGTTCCAAAAGGCCCCTGGACGTTTATAAGTCAGAACTCATGACTCCCACATATTTATCCTCCAGGGCAGAAAAAAATTCATAAAAGGAGAGTAAGAAATGTTCATGATTTTTTTTCCACTTCAATTGCGGAATAGGGACTGAATGGGTTTTCCCCGTATCCTCTGAGCTTTAACCATGCTGTTAAGAAACAAACAAACAACAGTGTTCTTGAAAGCCTGGCTGTAATAAAACACACCTAAAACTAGATTTATGCTATTTATGAGCTCTGTGTCCTTGGACAGATTGCATGCTCATTGTAAAGCCTCGATTTCCTCATCTCTGCAGTGGGGAGAACAGTACCGGTCTCACGGGGTTGTTGTCTGTTGGTTTGAATTACACATACGCTCTCTCTTGCACCCCAAGCTTTTAGCCTCCCTGGCCTGGGACAGAGCAGGCATTCAGTAAACATTTGCTAAAAGAATA
The DNA here is from genome assembly GCF_964374135.1 of Grampus griseus. NCBI lineage: Eukaryota > Metazoa > Chordata > Mammalia > Artiodactyla > Delphinidae > Grampus > Grampus griseus. The sequence goes on from NC_139012.1 coordinate 63,399,642, forward strand.
AATGGCTCACATTCTGTTTCTCCCTGCAGCCATTGTCTTTGCTCACGCTGTCCTTTTTCTTCCCTTTCCATTTCCATCAACTTTAGTTTCCATGAAGCTAAGACATTTGTATGTATCACAAAGTGAATTCCAGTGTTCTTTTTTCTATTTCTGCCTTTATTTTACTATCTATTCTTACTACGTATTTATTGGAACACCCACTAAAATACTTAGCGATATTGAGGTTGCATAACTTCTCTTTCTTTGAGTGCGCATGACTTTGTGTCTGCCTGGACCCCTATCCACTCTTTCCCACGTTCTCTGCTTGGCAACTACGTACTTATCTTTTAAACCCAGTGCAAGTGTCACCTCTTCCAGGAAGCCTTCCTTCTGGGCCTCTCCCCGTTAGTGTGCAAGTTAGTGGTACCTCTTAGACCACCTACACATTTCATCGTCGTTATTCAGTTCACTGTCATTTTTATATGAGTATGTATGTATTGGACGCCCAGTACCTGCCAGAAGCTGGGGAGGATCCAGGCACGTTCTCCCCGGGTGGCCCCCGTTAGCTCCTCATTGGTGGGCTCATTGGCCTTAAGCTTCAGAACCCAACCTTGCCTGGTGCCTCTGAAAGCAAGCATGCCACCTAGGCCTTCCAGCCTTCAGAGGTCCTTTATATTTGTTTTTAAAATATCTTTGAAAGTGCCTTTCTGTTCTAGGTATGACTGTTCGCTAAAGTGGAGTGAGCTCAATGGTGAAAGGGTCCGATATGCTCTGAGCCTGTTTCCTTACCTGTCTCTGGAACTGCTAGAATCCAGGCTGGCTGAGGGCTCCCCAGCCAGAGCTGATTTCCCTGCGAGGGCCTGAAGTCCTCACAACATTTGGCAAGACTCTCTTCCATCGTCAGTTGCTCTTTTAACTTCAGTTCTGACCATCTAACTCTTCACTTACACGTTTTTTTCCCAGTGGTTTTTTTTTTCATTAACTTTTTTTATTAGAGCAGTAGTACGTACCCAGTGTAGAAATTTTAGTAATGCAGAAAAATATACAGAAGAAAAGAATTTGTCCATCATCCTGCCACTGAAAAATAACAATTTTGGAAATATTTTTTCCAGGCTTTTTGTGTTGTATGTATCATAGAATGAATTCCAGTGTTCTTAAATTTTTTCTCATTTTTCTATTTCTGCCTTTATTTCACTATTTACTCTTACTTCTTATTTGAGGGAACACTGACTAAAACACTCAGGGACGCTGAGGTTACACAAGAGTACTGTCTGGTTCTGTTTACTATAGTTCTACATAGAATTAGGAAAAGATGGTTAGACTGATTTAATGGGGAGCTAGGGGGCTGAAATTTTTTTCTTTTAATTTTGATAAAGACAGAAACTCAGACAGTGACATGAATAAAGCTGACAAAGAATCTGTAGGTCGTATTTTGAGCACTGAAGAGGCTTGTTATGAGTTTACTTATAACAAATATACCAAATAAGAAGTATTGCTTCACAGAGCAGGCAGTACATACTTGAAATGGATTATCTTTTTTTTTTAATATCTTTATTGGAGTATAATTGCTTTACAATGTTGTGTTAGTTTCTGCTGTATAACAAAGTGAATCAGCTATACATATACATATATCCCCATATCCCTTCCCTCTTGCGTCTCCCGCCCACCCTCACTATCCTACCCCTCCAGGTGGTCACAAAGCACCGAGCTGATCTCTCTGTGCTATGCGGCTGCTTCCCACTAGCTATCTATTTTACATTTGGTCGTGTATGTAAGTCAGTGCCACTCTCTCACTTCGTCCCAGCTTACCCTTCCCCCTCCCCGTGTCCTCAAGTCCATTCCATACGTCTGCGTCTTTATTCCTGGCCTGCCCCTACGTTCATCAGAACCATATTTTTTTTAGATTCCATATATATGTGTTAGCATACGGTATTTGTTTTTCTTTTCCCCTTTTTTTTTTTTTTTTTTTTTTGCGGTACGCGGGCCTCTCATTGCTGCGGCCTCTCCCGTTGCGGAGCACAGGCTCCGGACGCACAGCCTCAGCGGCCATGGCTCACGGGCCCAGCCGCTCCGTGGCACGTGGGATCCTCCCGGACCGGGGCACGAACCCGCATCCCCTGCATCGGCAGGCGGACTCCCAACCACTTCGCCACCAGGAAAGCCCCTGTTTTTCTCTTTCTGATTTACTTCACTCTGTATGACAGACTCTGGATCCATCCACCTCACTACAAATAACTCAATTTCATTTCTTTTTATGGCTGAGTAATATTCCATTGTATATATGTGCCACATCTTCTTTAACCATTCATCTGTCGATGGACATTTAGGTTGCTTCCATGTCCTGGCTATTGTAAATAGTGCTGCAGTGAACATTGCGGTACATGTCTCTTTTTCAATTATGTTTTCTCAGGGTATATGCCCAGTAGTGGGATTGCTGGGTCATATGATAGTTCTACTTTTAGCTTTTTAAGGAACCTCCATACTGTTCTCCGTAGTGGCTGTACCAATTTACATTCCCATCAACAGTGCAAGAGCATTCCCTTTTCTCCACACCCCCTCCAGCATTTATTGTTTGTAGATTTTTTGATGATGGCCATTCTCACTGGTGTGAGATGATACCTCATTGTAGTTTTGTTTTGCATTTCTGTAATGATTAGTGATGTTGAGCATTCTTTCATGTGTTTGTTGGCAATCTGTGTATCTTCTTTGGAGAAATGTCTATTTAGGCCTTCCGCCCATTTTTGCACTGCGTTGTTTGTTTTTTTGATATTGAGCTGCATGATCTGCTTGTATATTTTGGAGATTAATCCTTTGTCAGTTGCTTCATTTGCAAATATTTTCTCCCATTCTGAGGGTTGTCTTTTCGTCTTGATTATGGTTTCCTTTGCTGTGCAAAAGCTTTTAAGTTTCATTAGGTCCCACTTGTTTATTTTTGTCTTTATTTCCATCTCTCTAGGAGGTGGGTCAAAAAGGATCTTGCTGTGATCTGTGTCATAGAGTGTCCTGCCTGTGTTTTCCTCTGAGAGTTTTATAGTGTCTGGCCTTACATTTAGGTCTTTAATCCATTTTGAGTTTATTTTTGTGTATGGGGTTAGGGAGTGTTCTAATTTCATTCTTTTACATGTAGCTGTCCAGTTTTCCCAGCACCACTTACTAAAGAGGGTGTCTTTCCTCCATTTTATATTCTTGCCGTCTTTATCAAAGATAAGATGACCATATGTGCGTGGATTTATCTCTGGGCTTTCTATTCTGTTCCACTGATCTATATTTCTGTTTTTGTTCCAGTACCATACTGTCTTGATAACTGTAGCTTTGTAGTGTAGTCTGAAGTCAGGGAGCCTGATTCCTCCAGCTCTGTTTTTTCTTTTTTTTGTGGTACGCGGGCCTCTCACTGTTGTGGCCTCTCCCATTGTGGAGCACAGGCTCCGGACGCGCAGACTCAGTGGTCGTGGCTCACGGGCCTAGCCGCTCTGTGGCATGTGGGATCTTCCCGGACCGGGGCACGAACCCACATCCCCTGCATCGGCTGGTGGACTTTCAACCACTGCGCCACCAGGGAAACCCTCCGTTTTTCTTTCTCAGGATCACTTTGGCTATTTGGGGTCTTTTGTGTTTCCATACAAATTGTGAAATTTTTGTTCTAGTTCTGTGAAAAATGCCATTGGTAGTTTGATAGGGATTGCATTGAATCTGTAGATTGCTTTGGGTAGTATAGTCATTTTCTTCCAATCCAAGAACATGGTATCCATCTGTTTGTATCATCTTTAATTTCTTTCATCAGTGTCTTATAGTGTTCTGCATACAGGTCTTTTGTCTCCTTAGGTAGGTTTATTCCTAGGTATTTTATTCTTTTTGTTGTAATGGTAAATGGGAGTGTTTCCTTAATTTCTCTTTCAGGTTTTTCGTTGTTAGTATATAGGAATGCAAGAGATTTCTGTGCATTAATTTTGTATTCTGCTATGCTACCAAATTCATAGATTAGTTCTAGTAGTTTTCGGTGGCATCTTTAGGATTCTCTATGTATAGTATCATGTCATCTGCAAACAGTGACAGTTTTACTTCTTTTCTGATTTGGATTCCTTTTATTTCTTTTTCTTCTCTGATTGTTGTGACGAAAACTTCCAAAACTATGTTGAGTAATAGTGGTGAGAGTGGGCAACCTTGTAGTGTTCCTGATATTAGAGGAAATGGTGTCAGTTTTTCACCATTAGGAACGATGTTGGCTGCAGGCTTGTCATATATGGCCTTTATTATGTTGAGGTAGTTTCCCTCTTTGCCCACTTTCTAGAGAGTTTTTATTATAAATGGGTCTTGAATTTTGTTGAAAGTTTTTTCTGCATCTGTTGAGATTACCATATAGTTTTTATCCTTCAGTTTGTTAATATGGTGTATCCCACTGATTGATTTGCATATATTGAAGAATCCTTGCCTTCCTGGGGTAAAGCCCACTTGATCATAGTGTATGATCCTTTTAATATGCTGTTGGATTTGTTTCGTAGTATTTTATTGAGGATTTTTGCATCTATGTTCATCAGTGATATTGGCCTTGGATTATCTTGAGGAGTGGATAAAGACTGAAAATACAATCAGATGCAGGAGGGGTGAAGATAAATTCACAGAACCATAGTGAACATACAGCCTGGCCAGGATGTTTTGAAAGCCATTTGAGCTTGAATTTTTGAAGACAAGCATGGTTTTCTGCAAACGACCTTGGTGTGTTTGCCATAAATAGGATGCCAGTTTGAACGGACCATGAGTCTACCTTAGTATGGTAATTACTCTTTCTTTAGTGTGGGGCCAATGCATCCTGATTGTGTATTAGAAAGTGTGACTGATGCTTCTTCAGGACTTCCTTAGCAGGGCCACGTGTTCCTAAGAAGGGCCGGCTGTGTTGGGGGCAGGGTGGCGGGCTGGTGGAGAGCTCAGAGACCTCTGGAATAGGGCATTGCAGTACCAGGAGGTCCAGGGTTTCTGCCTCTCTCAGTGTTAACTTCCTTGTCTCAAATCAACTTCTTCCGATTCCTATAAAACAGGCTGCATACACCCTACACCCAAGCCCCAAGCCTCCTGGTGTCTGCTGGGAGAAGCGACCCCTCTTTTCTTAGTTTTTTGTTTACGGTTTTCAAGACAGGCTTCTGACCAGCCCCTGAGATCACTTGTAACCCTAGCCTCTACCCACTGTGAGCTGTAGCCAGGGAGGGGTGAGCTCCACTACCATTACAGGTGGGAGAGAGCGATGGCAGAGGGCGCTGAGGGTAGGGAGTGTTTTGTCCAGAGGAAGGAAAAGGTGCAGGATGGACAGCACAAGAGCCGACCACTGCCCTCCCTCTCCAGTGAGACCCGCTCCGGCCAGGAGCCTCAGCCACGTCACCCAGCCTGTCTCAGTCCAGCATTCTGAGTTTCATGTTAATTGGTGGTCTTTGAATGGCATAGAGATATGGCAGAGGTTTATTGTATGGAGAATTGGGTTTGGCTATAACTTATACTCTCCTTCCTTTGCCAAGGTTTATATAATTTTTAGGAAACCTGTCTCCTAGGCCCGTATCTTCCATCTCTTATACCATTGTAATACACTCTGATGATATTGTGTGTTATTGTATTTGACCCTCACAGTGACCATGGGAAGTAGGCAACACAAGCTTTATTATCACCATTTTACAAGACTCAGAGAAGTCAAATAATCTGCCCAACACTCAACAGGAATTAAGTGGCAAAGACTGTCAGCTCTCCTGCGTCCTCCAGGGCCCCTGCTCTGTGCGCAAGGCCACTCTGCTGGCCGATGATGGTCCTTGCCCCTGTGGGAGAGGTGGGAGGACAGGAGGGCTGGGTGTCCTCTGTTGTCAGTTTGATGACCAGGAACAAGGCACACCTCCTCTCCATGAGCCAGTGCCATTGTCATTGGACGTCCCAGTCAGGTCCTTTCTATCTCACCAGAATTTTCCTGCTTCCCGGATGTCTCAAGGCCTCGGCTCCATCTCTATATGTTGCTGTTCTTTGTGGCTTTGAGTTGGCTACAAACTTGAAGTTCTGCATCAGTTTCTTCTTCAGTGCACAAGCCATTCCTAGAAATGTGGCCATTGATAGGTCAGCCCTAAAAGAATGGAGATTTTATCTTCTATGGTCTTGGCAAAGGCCATTTTCTTCAAAACTTCAAAATGAAAAGATATTCTTAGAGGAACCCGGTACTTGGAAATTCTTTTTCTATTGCATGCCACTCTAGCTTTTCTTGGTTTGCCTCCTGTAGTGTTTGAGGAAGCTGAGAGCTTCAAAGCCAGGAAAATGACCCAGATCTCTTTGATGGCAGTACTAACATCTTGGGAAAGGAAGGCATATAGTTATTACTGAAATTAGCATTCCTGGAAGCGGCAAGTAACTTGGAAATTATGCTGATTTGTCTTGCATGCATCGTATTTGTGTCCTAGCAAAGCGTTCCCAAGGAGGTATCTCTGCCAATCAGGCAGAAGGGAACCAGTGGGTCTGAATATATTCTAATGGCTGAAGTCTAAAGAAAATGAACTGGGACCTGTTTAGGGCATATTGCATGAGTGTGAGAGTGATAATCTCTCTCTCTCTCTTTTTTTTTTTCCTATTGGATCTTCATAAGAAACCTGAATAGCCTTGATATGGTATCTAAAAATAAAATGAGTGGTGCTTTGATGTCTGTTCTTTCTTCTCCGTTTAACAGGGGGTGTGTGTTTCTCAGAGCTTATCTGCTATGTGCCAAAAATCGGACAGGGTCACGAACAAATGCCCATTGCTTCCAAGTCATAAGAACACTTGGCAAAAAGGTGGCTCTCTCTCTCTCCTGTCTCGTGTCTTTGAACTTTAAATGATATGAAGAAACTTGTCTTAACCAAGAGAGGGATAAGAACGAGCTGCCAAGTTTAAAAACTAGTTGATAAATAACTTCATATCAAGTGTACAACACCCCATACTGTATACTCTGCAGATGAAAAATAATGTTCCATTTTGGCTTGTACAATACTTCACGAGTAACTTTTCAAACATACTGAATGTTTAAGTCTATGCATTGATAATGTGCTGTGCACTCTAATTTTTAAGCATTAAGATGTCATAGATAATTGGGGGCAGAGGATATATGCAGCTGTGCATAGGGTATTGTAATCGCTAATAACATCAGTTTCCTTTTTTTTCCATTGGTCAAACTTGACTTTATCTGTTTTTATCACCAGATGTTTCTTGTATCCCACAACAAATTTCTCTCATCCTTCTTTTATCTATTTTTTGATCCTTTCCTTTTCTCTTTCTCACTTTCCTTAGCTCCCCCTCCTTCTCTTCCTTCTGCTGCACCCCTGACACTTGGGGGGTACTGGCTGGATTGGAGTGGGGCAACTGATGAGAAAGAAGCCTCTGAGGAGGACAGGACAGGAGGGGGACAGATGAGTTTGAGATGTTGTGTCATAGGAGAACAGTTATACCAAGATAATTATTGTGCTTCACAGCCACAGTTTTGTTTCCTGAGTTAAGAAGGAAGGATGGGACTTCAGATTAAGAGATTCTCTAGGGCTTCCCTGGTGGCGCAGTGGTTGAGAGTCCGCCTGCTGATGCAGGGGACACGGGTTCGTGCCCTGGTCCGGGAAGATCCCACATGTCGTGGAGCGGCTGGGCCTGTGAGCCATGGCCGCTGAGCCTGCGCGTCCGGAGCCTGTGCTCCGCAACGGGAGAAAAAAAAGGGGTTCTCTAAAGTGTCATAGTTTAAAATGTTTGTTGCCTGATTTAAATCTTGGCTCTGTGTATAGCTGAATAGCTCTGTGACCTTGGACAGGTTTCCTAACTTTAGGCAAATTTATCATCTACAAAACTGGGAGTTAAAATGGTACCTACCTCATAGAGATATTACAAGGATTATATGAGGATTATATATACATATAATCTGATGAATATATACGTGTATATATATATATATACACATACCTTATATATATATATAATGTCTGGTATACAGTAAATGCTGCATACATATTAGCTTTTATTTGTTATTTTACATTCACTGGACACAGTTGTCTCTTTGTCATGGGTATATTTTCTTTAAAGTTCAAATGTCAGGAAAGTAGCAATCAGAGTTTCCTTTCTGTTGAGGTATTTAGATCAGGATGGTAAACAGATGGAAGATTTGCCGCTAGAGTTTGTGGTGACCAGTGGGACATAAAATTGGATCTTTATAGAGAAGGCAGAGACCATAAGAAAACTGTGTGGAATTGGTTAGACATCAACTCAAGAGGCAGGGCTTGAGATAATTGGAAGTTTAAGATATTATTGAATCTGAAATGCCGAAAGAGACTGAGGACCTGCTTCTGATTTGTCTGATTTTTTTCTGTTTTTGTAAAATACTCTTTTAGCCAGCATGGCTTATGTCATCTCTTATGTAAGAGAAAACAGTCAAAAAAAGAAAGTGTAAAGCTTACTCTTTAAACGATGAAATGTGAAGTCTTACTTTGTTCAGCATGGTTTTAAAAGACGGTGTTTCACATGAGTAAATTTTCCATATAAATGAAGTTTGGCTCCTTGAACATAAAAACTTGCTTTTATCATTTCTTACTGAGCTTGTTCTAAAAATCAAACAACACATTCGTGTAACATTTATCGAGCATATTCCATGTGCCAGAAACTGCTGGGTACTTTACTATATGTTATCCTAATTTTTGCACATAAAATGCATTGTGTTCTGGCTTCTTAAAAAGAATACACAGGCATAATTTTATTGCGCTTTGCTTTATTGCACTTCACAGATACTGCATGTTTTTACAGATTGACAGGTTGTGGCAACTCTGCGTTGGGTAAGTCCACTGGCGACATTTCTCCAACAGCATTTGTTCACTTCATGTCTCTGTGTCACATTTGGTAATTCTTAGAATATTTCAAACTTTTTCATTATGACTGTATTTGTTATGTTGATCAGTGTGATCTTTGTTGTTGTTACTACTGCAAGATTACGACTCACTGAAAGATCCAATGATAGCATTTTTTAGCAAAATTTTTAAATTAAGATGTACTTTTTTTTAAGCATAATGCTATTACACACTTAACAGACTACACTATAGTATAAACATAACTTTTATGTACACACTGGGAAACCAAAAGTTCTTGTGACTCGCTTTATTGCGATATAAGCTTTATTGCAGTGGTCTAGAACTGAACCCACAGTATCTCCGAGGTGTTCCCATACTGGTCCTAATTTAGTCTGCTCCTGGAAAGCTAATTGTTAGGCCCTTTGGTAGTTCTGTGCTTGGAATTCTTGACTTTTATATTTTGATCTTAATATTCCCAGCACATTCTTAATGTTTCCACATAGTTAAGAGCAAGGACACTGGTTCTTAATTGAGTGCTTATTGCATGTTCTAGCCACTTTCACATTTATTTAAGCCTAACAAAAACCTGTAAAATAATTACTATGCCCGTTTTGTAAATGAAATAAGTGAGGCATGAGAGGTTGAATATCTTGCCCAAGGTTACACTACTGAGTAAGAAGAGGAGCTGGGAATGGATTATGGATCTGTCTGACTTCAGATCTTGTGTTCTTTCTATGCTGACATGACAAAGAAATAGGTATCAGTTAAAAATAGGTTTATAGAAGAAAACCCTTCTTTACAGTCCCAATCCTACTTTTCTGATTCTTTCCCATTATTCTAAAAGCAGATATTTTTTGCTTCCCTAATTAATTTACCTATCCTTCAGCTGTGCTGATGTTGCAGGTAAAAGTTAGAAAAACGATGGAGCTTCCAAGCTTGGTGGGTGAGGAGCTAGCCCATGGGATAACCCAGGATTTTCCAAATTTAAATGAAAAATTTTAAACTATCTTTTTTTTTTTTTTTTTTTGCGGTACGCAGGCCTCTCACTGTTGTGGCCTCTCCCATTGCGGAGCACAGGCTCCGGACGCACAGGCTCAGTGGCCATAGCTCACGGGCCCAGCCGCTCCGCGGCATGTGGGATCTTCCCAGACCGGGGCACGAACCCGTGTCCCTTGCATCGGCAGGCGGGCTCTCAACCACTGCGCCACCAGGGAAGCCCTAAACTGTCTATCTTTGACAGAGCCTTTAGCTTATAGTCAAAAGTAATTTTGTGTGCTTAAGGGACACACACAAAACTATCAACTAAGGGATATATTAGAAGTATTATAACAATATGAGTTATTTTTTCATACTAAGTCTTCAAAATCTGATGGCGGTAGATCCACTCCTCCGTAAAAGCAGTGAAAACATTGGCAAAGATGTCCAAAATCAACTTTTTCAGAACTCTTGAAATTAGCCAAAGGCTTCCAACAATCCGAGGAGTGTTTATTCAAGAAAAACTGCTGAATCTCACTGAGCAAGGTTTGTGGCATTGCAACTTGAACTGCTCCCATCTCCCTTTGCTCAGATCTACCGTAACCTTGAAAACCAGCAGGCTTGCAACCACTGGATGGGCAGGCCATGTTTGGGGCTCCTCAAAAAAAAGTCCCATTCCCAGAGCATTGTCCCTATTTGACCTGTCTTCCAGCTCCCTGGAAAAGCCCTGTTCACAGGGCATTGTTGTCATTTGACCTGACTGGAGCTCAGAACTCACTCGGCAGGAAAACCCTATCCCCAGGACCTTTGTCAAAAACACTCAGCGGCAATTGATACTCAGCTGCTGAGGGGGCAATGCCAGTTGCGGAAATGAGAACCTGGCCAAAAACTTAAAAGGAAGATACGGGAATAAAATCTCCGTAAAAGGCTTTGAAAAGCTCTGACATATTCCTAGGGAATTACAGCACTGTGCACACATGCAAGGCTGTGTGCATACCTAGGAAAGACCTGAGAAGCCCGATTCTCTCACCTCTGACTGACCTTGGGGCCCAAGGGAAGCAGTAAATAAAAGCTAAGGCAGAAGTTTAAATTGCCTGAGTGTTGAAGGCATGCCCCAACACACATGAAGATCCCCTCAGCAAATGTTGGGAGACTTTTTGGTTCAAAACTTTTAAGGATATCTCAGACCAGTCATTAGCTAATGCTAAGCTAACTGAGACATCAGTGTTTGCACACAACAGGGAATAGAGACTACAGGATTTGTCCAGAAAAGTCACTAAAAAAACAAATTGTAACAATTGCAACGATGACCAAAAGCAGCAACAACAATAAGTCTTAAAGAGTTAGGTAAAGGGACTCTGATTTCCAGAATTGTCACATTTATTGTTATATTATCTAAAATGTGCAGTTTTCAATAAAAAGATGTGAGACACATAAGGATATAAGAAAGTATGCCTCATACACAGGGGGAAAAAAGTAATCAATAGAAACTGCTCCTGAGGGGTCCAAGATGTTGGACTTATTCTACAAAGATTTTAATCAGCTATTATAAATATACTCAAAGAACTAAAGTAAACTATGTCTGAAGAATTAAAAGAAAGTATGACAATGAAATCTCACAAAATAGAGTATATCAATAAAGAGATAGAAATTACAAAAGAATATATAAATTCTGGAGTTGAAAATTACAATGACTGAAAAGAAAATTTCATTAGCAGGCTCAACAGTGGATTTAAGCTAGAAGAGGAAAGAAACAGCAAACTTGAAGATTGATCAATTGATATTATCCAGCCTGAGGAACAGAAAGAAAAAAGAATTGAGAAAACTGAACAGTCTCAGAGACCTGCAGTACACCATCAAGCATATCAGAATATTTATAATGGGTCCCAGAGGAGGAGAGAAAAAGAAAGGGGGACAAAGAATATTTAAACAATTAATAGTGAAACATTTCTCAAAATTTTTTTTTTTTTGTGGTACACAGACCTCTCACTGTGTGGCCTCTCCCATTGTGGAGCACAGGCTCCGGACGCGCAGGCTCAGTGGCCATGGCTCATGGGCCCAGCTGCTCCGTGGCATGTGGGATCTTCCCGGACCGGGGCACAAACCCGTGTCCCCTGCATCGGCAGATGGACTCTCAACCACTGCGCCACCAGGGAAGCCCACATTTCTCAAATTTGATGACAAATAATATACAGATTTAAGAAGCTCAGTAAACTCCAAGGGGATAAACTAAAGGGGATCCACACCTACTCACATCATAGTCAAACCATCAAAAGACAGACACGAAGAGAGAATCTTGAAAGCATCAAGAGAAAAATGACTTATCAAATACAGGGCGCCTCAATAAGATTAACAACTGACTTCTCAGTAGAAACCATAGAGGCTGGAAGTTAGTGGGATGACATATTAAAGATGCTGAAAGAAAAACTGTCAACCAAGGGTTCTCTGTCTGATAAAACTATCCTTCAGAACTGTGGGAGAAACTAAAGCATTCCTAGATAAAGAAAAACTAAGACCTGAAAATCACAATGGGGTCCTTCAGATTAAAAGGAAAAGGTACTGGATGGTAACTTGAATCTGCATGAAGACTATAGATCAGTGGTAGAGATAAATACATAGATAAAAATATAAAAGACAGTACAGATGTATTTTTGTTTGTAACTCTTTTCTCTCTCTGATTTAAAATATAACCTCGTGTGGCAATAATTATAAAACTGTTGATGGGCTTATATAAAGATGTAATTTGTACGATAATAATAGTACAAATGAGGGGGTAATACATTGCAGGGAAATTTCTTTATGATACTGAAAATTTCAAGTTAGCATTAATCTGAACTATGTTCTTGCAAGTTAAGATGCTGATTGTTATACCAAGATAATTATTGTGCTTCACAGCCACAGTTTTGTTTCCTGAGTTAAGAAGGAAGGATGGGACTTCAGATTAAGAGATTCTCTAGGGCTTCCCTGGTGGCGCAGTGGTTGAGAGTCCGCCTGCCAATGCAGGGGACACGGGTTCGTGCCCCGGTCCGGGAGGATCCCTCATGCCGTGGAGCGGCTGGGCCCATGAGCCATGGCCACTGAGCCTGCGCGTCCAGAGCCTGTGCTCCGCAGCGGGAGGGGCCCCAGCAGTGGGAGGCCCGTGTACCACAAAAAAAAAAAAAAAATTGGGGGAATTCACAAATATGTGGAAATTTTAAGCAGCATACTCCTAAATAATCAATGGATCAAGGGAGAAATTACAAAGGAAACTAGAAAGTACTTTGAAAAGAAAGAAAATGGAGCACAGTAATGTAAGGAATGGAAGTAAAGCAGCGTTCAGAGTGAAATGTATAGCTGTACATGCCTATATTAAAAAAGAAGAAAGATCTCACATCAATAACCTTATCTTTCATCTTAAGAAACTAGAAAAAGAAGAACAAACTGAACCCAAAGCAAACTAGGGGAAGAAATAAAGATTACAGAAAAACAACACAGAAAAATCAGTGAAGTCAAAGGAGGCCATTTTGAAAAGATCAACAAAATTGGCAAATCTTTAGCTAGACTGACCAAGAAAAGGAAAATTCAAATTACTAAAATCAGGAATGAGAGAGTACATCATTGCCGATCTTATAGAAATATTCAATAAAAAAGGAACATAAGGGAATACTATGAACAACTGTATGCCAACAAAGTAGATAATTTAGATGAAATGGACAAATCCCTAGAAAGGCATAAACTACAAAAACGGACTCAAGAAGAAATAGACAATCTGAACTGACCTATAGCAGGTAGAGACATTAGATTAGTAAATTAAAACCATTCCATAGAAAAAAGCCCAGTCCCAGATAGCTTCACTGGCAAAATCTTCTAAATAATGAACAAATTAATACCAGTTCTTTACATGTTTCTCCCCAAAAACGGAAGAAGAGAGACTACCTCCCAACTCATTCTGTGAGGCCAGTATTACCCTCATACCAAAACCAGACAAAGATGTCATAAGAAAAGAAAACTACAGAATATATCCCTTATGAACATAGATGCAAAAATCCTCAAAAAGTAACAAACCAAATCCAGGAGTATGTAAAAAGGATTATACACCATGACCAAGTGGGATTTGTTCTAGAAATACAAAGTTGGTTCAACATACCAAAATCAATCAATGTAATATATTGTACTATTTCAATAAAATAAAGGCCCCAAACCACATAATCATCTCAACAGCCACAGAAAAAGCATTTGAGAAAATACTCTTTCGTGATAACAACACTCAAAAAATTAGGAATAGGAAACTTTCTCAGTCTGTTAAAGGGCGTCTATAAAAAACCCACAGCTAACATCATGCTAACATATTTCATATTTTTTAATGTATTGAAATAAAAATATTTTAGATATATACATTGGGTTAAATAAAATATATCATTGAAAATTTATTTTATGTATTTTTAATATGGCTTCTAGAAAAGTTTATTACAAATGTGGCTCATATTTATGGGATGCATTTTATTTCTGTTTGACAATGCAGTTCTGGACACGGGGGCTCTAGGTTCTGGCAGATCTGAGTCTTACTCCCTGCCCTGTAGCACTGGATAGTCGAGGTGCGAGGGCAGAGGATTGAGGGACTGGGGTGGAGAAGAAGCAGACAGGGGAAGATGAAGGGGTGTATTAAATGCAGTCTTTCTGTGAGCATAGGGGCTTTGTTTTATTCACAGCTATATCCTCAGTGCCTAGAATAGTAAAATTGGTAATAGAATCAGTTTCAATAAGAGGATAGTGTTTATTACTAAATGGTTACTTATTCACATCTGATATTTGCTGTAGGTACCTAGAATCTAGAAAATGAGAATGCAGTTTAGTGAGCACAGACGTGGCATTTGATAATCATCCAACCATGAGGTGAGTGTACAGATGCCTTGGAAGACTAAAGGGAACTAGACAGTGGTAGCTGCCGTTTAACAAAATGTTGTTGCCAGGTGTTTTGATAGTGCAAGGCAAATCTTTGCCCAACGATTTTTTTTTCATATTTAGGGAAAATATATCTCATGTAAAATTACCTGATTTCCAAATATTGGCACCCAATTCAAATTTTTAAAAATGTGCATAGCAAACAAAACCCTCCTGTGCACTGGATTTGGCCCAGAAGCCAACTGAATATTTAGCTGGTAAAGTGAATGCATGCTTCCTTTGACTCCTTAGGCATCAAAGCAAAGAACTCAACCAGTGTTACACACAGGAAGCCTTCCCAGACCTCCTTATCTGTGTTACATCATCTTTCATAAGGTCTAATAGTCCATGTATTTCTTCTCAGCAGTTGTTACATTTGCAGTCTACATTTGTGTGATTATTTGATTCAAGATATGTCTCTTCCATGGGACATCTGAAAACTCCCCATGGGTAGAGGCTGGGTCAGTTTTTACTAATCAATAATTAACAAATGAATGAATGAATAGGGCAGGAGAGATGAATTTTGAAATGCATGCTGTGTTAAAGAGTATAGCATCTCACTTGGAATTCTGTGTTGAAAGGTTGAGTCCAACAGCTAGTTGTTTTGTAGGCTGTATATGAGAAAAGATGACTTTTTTTCCCGTTACATAGACATTTCAGTGTTATCTACACTAATATATCTTAAAGCCTATTTCAGAGAACACTGGCATTTGCAGCAGAACACATTAATGTCAGTATTTATTTGTACTTAGTAATTCCAAAGTTCTCATAGTTTGACATTTTAGGCTGTAGCTAATCCTCTGGACTTACTGCTCTTCCTGGGAAAAATGGAAACACTGCTTCCCTTGAATAGTTATTAAAAATATCTTTTTAAGATTTTGGATATTTGTAAAGTTTGATTATTTTAAGCTCTGGAGGAATGGGAAAGCTGGAGGAAGAGCTGGCAAGGGTCACTAGAACCAAAGTTTTCTATTAAAAAAAAGAAAAACAGAAATCAATAATAATTTGCCAAGTTACAGTTGAGAGATTTACTGTCATACTGAAATAAAATAAAGGCTGTATTGCTGAAAAAAGAGAGGTCACCTTTTCTGTGCCTTGAGACATAATGAAGAAATGTGATGCTGGGAAGTGAGAAACAGCAGGCAGGGAAAGGAGAGAAGACCACAACCTGTTTTAGTTTGTGGACAAGTTTTTAACAGTGCTAAACTTTATCCTTTACATTTTTATAAGTTGCAGAAAGGAAAGTCTTAAAAGATTTCTTAAAATTGAATCTGTATGGTTCCATTTATATAACATTTTCAAAATGACAGCATTTTAGAGATAGAGAACAGATTAGTGATTGCCAGGGGTTAGAGATGGGGCAGAAGTGTCTATCAGTTTTTGCTTTGTGTATCTTGAAGCTCTGTGTGTGTGATTGTAAACATGGAGGATTATTTCCTCCTGACCCTTCTATCATTATGAAATGACCTTCTTCATCCCTGGCAATATCCTTTGTCTGTTATTAACAGAGCCATTGCATCTTCCCTTTAATTAGTGTTAGCATGATAAGCACACTGTATCTTCTTCCTTTTACTTTTAATCTACTTGTATCTTTATATATAAATGGTGTTTCTTATAGGAAGCATATAATTTTATCTTACTTTTTTATCTAGTCTGACGATTTCTTTTAATTGGGATGTTCAGTCCATTTACATTGAATGTGATTATTGATATGGTTAGATTTGAGTGTCATTCTGCTATTTATTTTCAATTATCTCATCTGTTCTTTGTACTTTTTTTTTTTTTTTTGGTGGTACGCAGGCCTCTCACTGTTGTGGCCTTTCCTGTTGCGGAGCACAGGCTCTGGACGTGCAGGCTTGGCGGCCATGGCTCACGGGCCCAGCCGCTCCTCGGCATGTGGGATCTTCCCGGACCGGGGCACGAACCCGTGTCCCCTGCATCGGCAGGCGGACTCTCAACCACTGCGCCACCAGGGAAGCCCCTTTGTACTTCTTTTAGTCCCTTTCTGCCTTCTTTTGAATTGAGTGCTTTTTATGATTCTATTTCATCTCCTTTGTTGTTGTATTAGTAACAGCATTTTGTTTTGTTTTGTAATTTAACTGGCTGCTTTAGGGTTTACTGTACACATATTTAAATGATTACGTCTACCTTCAAGTGATATAACACCACTCCACATATAGTATAGGAAACTCTCAATGGTATATTTTCATTTCTCCCTTCCTGGCCTTTATGCTATTATTGTCATATATTTTATTTATGCATATGTTATAAACCCTGCACTAAATTGTTATTTTTGTTTAGTCAATGATCTTTAAACGTATTTAAATAGTAAGAAAAATTCTTTACCCCTGCAGTCACCACTACCAGTGTTCCTCATTCCTTTGTGTAGATTCATATTTTCATGGGGTTTCATATTCCTTCTAGCAGAAGAACTTCCCTTAGCATTCCTTGTCATGTGGGTCCATTGGTGATTATTTCTTTCAGCCCTTGTATTTCTGAAAGAATCTATTGACCACCTTCACTTTTCAAGGGTATTTTCTCTGGGTTCATCATGTGTTCTTTTAGTATTTTAAAGATGTTTCCCCATTGTCTTCTGGCTTGCATTGTTTCTAATAAGAAATTTGCTATCATTTTTAGCTTTGTGCTTCAGTACATGATGTCATTTTTTTCTCTCTGCTTTTAAGATGTTTTCTTTATTACTGGTTTTGAACTATTGATTCTGATGAATAATTTTATTCCTGCTTCTTTGTGCTTTGGGTTTATTGAACTTCTTGGATGTGTGGTTTTATAGTTTTCATCAAATTCAAAACTGTTCTGCCATACTTCAAATACTTCTGTTTCCCCCCTGTTCTCTTTCAGGAGAAAGGGTGCTTGAAGTTGTCCCACAGTTTGCTGATACTTTATTTTTAATTCTTTCTCTGTGTTTTCATTTTAGATAGTTTCTATTGCTATGTCTTCAAGTTCATTAATCTTTTCTTCCACCATCAATCGCATCTGGTGTATTTTTTATCTCAACTTGGGTCTTTTTAAAAAATCTTCTGTGTCTCTACTTAACTTTTTGTACATGAGGAATACTGTGTTTAATTCTTTTGTCTCTTCATTCTAACATCTGTGTCTAACATCAGTACCCCCTCTCAATAATTGATTTCTTTATTTTTCTCATTATGGGTCATATTTTTTTGCTTCTTTGAATGCCTAGTAATATTTGATTAGACATTGTGAATTTTACCTTTTTGGCAGATGAATATTTTTGTATTCCTATAAATAATCTTGAGCTTCACTCTGGGACACAGTGGAGGTACTTGGAAACAGTTTGATTCTTTTAGGTCTTGCTTTTAAAATTAGTTCGGTGGGACTGGAGCAACATTTAGTCTAGTCTGTCCCCTACCACTGAGGCAAGACCCTTTGGAGTACTGTACCCAGTGTCCTCTGAATTATGAGGTTTTCCAGTCTGCCTGGGAATAGGCCCAGTGCAGGGCCCCGAGGGCATGTGGGGTACTGTTTCCTCTAATCTGTTCAGCTGGTTTTTCTCCTGTCCTTAGGTAGTTTCATCACGTGCATGCACTGATCAGTACTCTGTTGAATACTCTACTCAAGCAGTACTCTTTGCTGATCTCTGGGGTTTTCTCTCTTTGTTGCTCAGTTCCTGCATGCTGACCTGTGAACTCTAGCCATGGTGTCTTGAGAACTCTCCGCTCCATCTCTACAACTCAGGGAGTCATCCAGGCTTCACTTGGGTTCTCCCATTCTGCACCGTGGCCTGGAAACTGTCTCAAGGCAGTAAGCTGGGGCGATCACAGGGCTCCCCTCATTTGTTTCCCATCTCTCAGATAACTGTCCTGCATGGCTCAACCTCAGTGTATTGAAAATAGTTGTTTTGCATATTTTGTCCTTTTTATTTTTGTTTTTTGGCTGTTAAATTGGGTTTCTGTTATTCCATTTGGTTGCAAGTGAAAATCTCAAAATTAGAGGTTTTTTTCTTTATATATTTAATGTCACTATTGAGAAAAAAGTTGTACCTACACCATTTATCAGTAAGCCAGTTTCTAAACATGCTTGCTATATTTAAGTTTATGAAGATCTGAAGTGGGGTAAAGGGAGTGGGGCTGTAGAAAATAAAGGTGACTGTAAGTTCCCTTCCTTCCTCAGAGCTTTCTCATTTACTCTTTGGTAGATTGTTGCTCTGCTCCCTTATTAATCAGAGTACCTTGGTTCCTTTTGGAGAGAGATTCTTTAAATGGGTTTAAATATGCCACTCAAAATATATGAGGATGTTATAAATAAAATTGTCATGGTCTTTATGTTTTAATCTATATGATTTAAACTTTGACATTAAAATATCATGGAGGAAACATAATGAGAGGACTTAACTCACCAGATATTAAAATGTATTTTAAAGCTACAATAATTAAAATATTGAAGTACTAATGCTAATATAGCCACAGATTCATGGGTCAAAATACAGTGTCCATAAATAGACTCATAAATGTGTTTGAAACACTTAGCATAGGTTATTCAGTTAGATGGCATGGAGACAACTGAACAACTCATTGCAAAAAATTAAAGTTGGATATCTCCTCCCCATATCTTATACAGAGATGTATTCCAAATAGGTTAACTATAATCTAAAAGTGCTAGAAGAAAATATGGGCAATTCACATTATCTTGAGGGAGAGAAGGCCTTTCTAAGTATAACACAAAAGATACAACCATGAAGGAAGTTATTGATGAGATTACACAAAGATTTTACATCTCCTAAGTGGTGAAATAATCATTAAAAACAGGGAGTTCCCTGATGGCCTAGTGGTTAGGATTCGGGGCTTTCACTGCCATGGCCTGGGTTCAATCCCTGGTCTGGGAACTGAGATCCGCAAGCCACATGGTACGCCCCGTCGCCCCCACCTCCCAAAAAAATAAAAGCAGATTTGATATCCTTACTGTGTAAAGACTCCTAATACAGTAGTAAAAAAAAAGATGAATGCCCTACTAGAAAAAAGGGCAGAGGACATGAGTAGATAATCATAATTAGGGGCAAAAAACATGAATGTCCAGTACATATTGATTTTTTAAATGTTCTATTTAATAATAATAGTAACAAAAAATAATAATAAGAGCTATCACTTATTATTTATTATTTCTGTTTGTCTGAATATACGAACTTTAAACAAATTAGCTAGTTTAATCCTTTGAAAGGCAAGCGTACATATTATCATCATCATTTTATACATGTGACGGCTGAGACGGGACATGAGGACCCTTGCCTGAGGTGACAGAGCTGTCGGGTGCTTGAGCCAAGGTTTAACCCTTCTGAGCCCTGCTCCTCAGCACTTCTCAAAGAAGTAAATTAAAACTACCTTAAATTCCACTGCACTTCACAGAGAAGTTGATAATTTGCATAAGATCACACAATTTATAAGCAATAGAAGAGAGCTAAAATTTTTAGGAAGAAAAATCATAAAAACAGAAGAAAGAAAGAGAGTAAAGTAAGTAAAGTGAGCAACAAAACAGATGTCTTTTAATTTTACAAACTCACCATTTCTTTTCAGAGTATTTAAAAGATGCTTCAAAGAAGATGAAAAGTGGGCTTATGTTTGTAAAACTGGTTAACCCGTGTTCAGGTAAGCGCTCCTGCCCCCCCCCCCCGATAATGGTAACTTGAACATTTTTAAAACGTTGTGGCTGAAAAGTGTGTATATTTATTTGTCTTTGTATGTTTGTTCTTCCTGAATAACTTTTAAAGGTAGGATAGCATTACATGGTGACAAAAGCAAGCTAATGACATAACCAGTCTTCTAAGATAATTCACTTGACTTAAACGTTTTTTTATTTCTTCTTAAATTTAATCCATAGAGCTGTATTCATCAGAAATGATGGCAAAACAAAAAAAAATGGAGCGTGTTTGATTTCTCTCTGAAAACAGATGAATTTTCCTTGGCCTTTTTAAGCTAACTTTTCCTAAAATAGTTATCCAATATTAGCCTCCATTTATACTCATTTTATGTTATAAAGTAAAATAAATAACCAGAGTTTATAAAAAAAAAAGGAAGGCTTTTACTGGACATGCCAAGATTTTGAATAGTTTCATTTTTAGCTGTACTTTCCTTATTTTGTTCAGACCGAAAAGTAGTATATATATTTTTTCCTGTCAAGGGGTGATTTTTTTGCATTAAAAACATTGTATTTTGAGGAGATACATGTTTTATCAGAAACAATTTTACCTTTATAGTCAGTGTATTTTGCTTTGTCTTATAATTTTTAGGCAAAAATATTAAAATACACAATAAGTATATAGTAATATTGGTGATACTATTTATCTCTGTGTGAAATTTTTCTCCATTAGTTTATTTTATAAGATTTACAACGTTATTAATTTTATAAGGCTTTGAGTAGATACCTGATATTTGGCAAATTAGAGCATCCTCTTGGTGACTGTCGTACTGAATAGTGAAAGCAAGAGAAATCCAGTGAGCAGTGCCGTGTTGTTATTGTTGTTGCAAAGACACAAATAGAAACAACAAGAGAGGCAAAAATTCCGGCTTCCTCCAGTTTTCTTTTCCTCAAAATGAAATTGAATGTAATTGGTCAGTTATATTATGTGGAACTCCTAGGTATATGTAAGACTAAGATGAGGTGAGAAATGTTTTTTCAAGAGAAGTTTTAGTTATCAGTAAAGCATTTAACAAAAGGAAGGTACAAAAAAGGTCAGGCTTCTTGTAAAATTCATTTCATCTAAATGTCCGTGGACAACATTTTGCTATACTGACTATGGAGAAATAAAGGCTAACTTTTGCCGAGCGCTTACTGACGTGCTGTGTTAGGAGCTTTACGTGTACGTATTCTATCTTTTCAATCCTTATAAAAAAAATACTGAGGTAGGTTCAGTATTGCTCGCATTTTACAGATATGGAGAGAGAAGTACAGAAAGGATTATATAGCTTCCCCAAGGGCTCACGCCCAGCATGTAGTTGAGATAGACTCAAACTCAGGGCCCTGGATTTTGCTATGCTTAGAAAAAAAAATTCGTGCATTGGAGGGATTCATTCAGATTCGTGCAGATGCGCCCAGTCCCCGCCCCCTTCTAACTTCCTTTTTTTTTGGTGTTTTAAGAAAGGGAAATTTTCATCCAATTGGGTGTGGCTTTCCTCACTCCTCATGGCGTAAAGCACGTTGCTGTTGTAGGGCCCTGGCCTTTCTCCTGTGGAGCTCACCTCAGGTGTGGAGCTCGCCTCAGGTGTGCAAGCCCTGTCTCCCGCCCTCTGTATGGGAGGCTGTACACCACCCTGGAGACAGGGCCCACAGGCCAACTCAGTTCATCTGGCTGAGTCATTAGGTTTGGGTAGTTTAAAAATGAGTTTTCCTTCCTGATCTGATAGAGGACTCAATGAGAGGCTCTGTAGCAGTTAAGATAAATGATTTGTACTTTTGTGTTTATTGGTCTAAGTTCAGTGAGGATTATACAGTTGGAAAACAAGCATCTGTATGTAATAGCTACAAGCGTTCCTTGGAGTCACTTTGTGTAGACTATATCTATGTATGTTTATGTTCATATTAGGAACATTCCTCAGAACTATTAGATAGTCTTTTGATATTTGTGTGTGTGTGTGTGAAAACTTACAAATAAAAAACAGATTTGTTTTAACAGGGGAAGGAGCCATTTACTTGTTCAATGTGTGTCTACCACAGCTGTTTGAAATAAAAGTTTTCAAGGAAAAACACCATTCTTGGTTTATAAATGAATCAGTTCAATCAGGTAAGTGACTAGTGTATATATTTACATTAACACATACCCTGACTTTGCCATCCTTCACATCTATCTGCCCAGTTTGGAGTCTGGTCCATGGGTTTTTCTTTGTTGGCGTCAGAGCAGGGTTTAATCAAGGAGAAAGGAAAGATTTAAACAAGTTTAGATCAATAACTGTGTGTCTTAGATGGTAGGAAATTTTTAACTAACAATTCTGATTTTTCTCCTAAAACACTGACACACCCCGAGTCAGATGACTTTTGTACTATGGAGTGCACATTGTGTTCACTGGAAACTGTTCGCTCTTATCCATTTTTGAGGATCTTCAAGTTTTTAACATCTTATTTCCTTGCAAATGGATGTTGATATAGCTTCTAGAATAAAATAGAAGAGAAGAGAAGAGAATGCTTTCTCATATAAGTTACTATGGCCACCCCACCTGCCCCCAACACACACACCCAACACCCAATTTCTATTTCTTTTAAGAGCGTTCCTTTGATTTGGGGCTCAGTGTTGACTCTGAAGGAAAAAGGATGCCACACGTAGCCCTGACAGTTCTGGGTGAGAGTGGGAGGGTGCGTCATGAGGTATCTCAGTTCCCTCTGTCCCTCTGTCTCTCATTGTTTGCAGAGAGTGCTTTCCATAGCTTTCTAAGCCCTCTGCTTTCTCTTGACCGTCTAAGTCACCACTTAGTGCTAAGGTAGAAAGGCCACTTTGCCTTTCTTGTAAGGCATACAGAAGAAGAGTTTATTGCTGGTGTTGAATTTCATATACCTGTGTGCATGAGAAGATTTGAAGTGGTTTTCAGTTGCCGAAATGCAGTGGTAGACTGTGTATTTAGCCTGGTAGGTGCCAAGTATACATTCCTTTTTATTCTCTTTTCTTATTTTTCATTTGGCAATATATGAGAGTTCCCACTTCTAATGTAGTATACTTGCCTTTGAGTTTGGCTGGAGAGACACAGTAATATCAGATGAAACTGGAAAATATTCAGAAGCAGTGATTGATTAGCTCTCCTGGACTGTCTGACTTGGTACCTGCTTTTTTTTTTTACCTGCTTTTTTTTTTTACCGGACCGGGGCACGAACCCACGTCCCCCCACATCGGCAGGCGGACTTTCAACCACTGTACCACCAGGGAAGCCCAGAAAGAGCTGTTTTTAAGAATGGCTACCAGGATATTGTTTTCAGAACAAGAAACCTGTTTCTAATTTCTGAATATAATGGATGCCTCATATAAACTGAGCTTAGAGCTTCTGATAGGTTGTTTCATAAACTTCTCTTCTACTTAAAAAAAAAATAATTAACTAATGTCATCATGTAAAATTACGTCCTTAATTTTTTTTCAACATACTGTGAAATGGATTCATGTATATAATTTACGGTTAGAATTTCTTGGCTGTATAGGTAGGTTGCTCTGTTAGAGAATAAAAGTCAGTACATGTTTCCTGAAACCAAATTAATAAGCATGGAGATGAATTGTTTATTGTTCTTTTTGATGAAATACCTCTTCTGGTTCATTTCCATGGAAGAAGGACTCTGGGACGCTTGGAGGGGAGTGCGGTAGAGAAAAGTGGGGCGCAGGCAGCCTAGTTGATTTGCCTTTTTTCCTTTCAGCGTGGAGAGCACCACTCATTTTACTGCAGAGATTCCAGTTTCTTATGCTCAGTCTTGTTAGACTCCTGCCCTCTTGCATTTTTCTTTGGGAGGAGGGATGGGGTAGTTTCTGGAGTGGGTAATGACCTCTGAGCTTTGAGTCATTGACAGTTCAGAGCTGTGAGCCCAGAGCCCATAGGAGAAGCCACGTACAGAGGGAATAATATTGCTTTCCCATGGCTTCGTCCTCAAAAGCACAGGAAATTACATTTTACTGCAGCTTTGTTGATAGACTTATACAGGTTTCCTAATGTTTGCCTGATTCACATTCTGTCTGTATTCCCCCGAACCCTGCTATTTTTTTTGGCAGGGGGTGGGAGGTGGGGAGAGGAGGGCCTCTATTAAAAATGATTTCTAAAAAAGAAATGGAAAGTTAAAGATCAAGTTCAGTGTCTTGGCTGTCCTCTCCACACCAGGGATTTGAAGCTGTTTGGAGTGAAATCTCGTGGACCATGTTCTGCCTTTTGAGAGAATCACATAATCTTGGGCCTGTGTAGGAGGAGCTTCTGAATTTGGAATTTCACATATATTTTTCAATGAATGCTTCCCACATTGGGATTAAGGTGAAATAACTAAGTTGTCTTTCCATGTTGTTGAATTCTCTTTTTAATCTGTAGGAGGTCTTCTTCACTTTGCCACACCCATGGACCCTCTGTTTCTGCTTCTCCACTACCTTATAAAGGCTGATAGAGAGGTGAGTTTCCCAGTTTGGGATATTAACAGTGGGGAAACAGAATAGATTGTTTTTTTTAACATGATCTCCTCTGTCTCCTTATAATGGTCCAAATGTAGACTTCCCACAGTTCAGGTTTAACTTGGTTGATATACAACACCTATATCACGTGTGCTGGTACAGATCAGAGCACTGATCGGCAGACCTGAGATCCAGCATCGTGATCTTGGACTAGCTCACCAACGAGTCCTGAGAACTGCCTAACCCTTTGTGTTATCTGCCTTACTTGTTTGACAAAGTCTAACAATGAAATTCTCATTACGTACTCATTAGTTTTGAAATACAGTACAAATGTTAAGACCTCAGGCCTTAAGAGAATAAAGAAGATTTATCGTCTTTCATTTTCTTCTGTGTGAGACACTGTGAAACAGGTACTCTGGGGGTGTGTCCAGCAAAAGCTCCTTAATGGGGAAGATGTAGTTGAGGAATCCCAGATGGAGTAAAATTTACCTTTGTGATATAAGACAGAGTTTATTAATAGTAATAGTTCCAGCCAGAGGTCCCAGGATACCTTTACAGTTGACAATTATTAAGGATCCCAAAGAACTTTTTGTTCCTGTGTGTTTTATCTATCAATATTGACTACATTAGAAATTGAAACTGAGAAATTTAAAAATAATTTTATTATTTTTAAAATAAAAATAAGCCCATTATATATTAACATATGACATGTTTCTAATGAAACAAACAGTAAACGTCAGTGAGGAGTATGGTACTGTTTTACATTTTTGCACATCTCTTTGACGTCTGGCTTGAGAGAAGACAACTGGATTTTCACATCTTGTTCTGCATTCGGTCTGTTTCCATACACTGTTTGAGGGGAAGTGTGTAAAGAATACGCAGCCTTTCACGTGTGAGGTCAGAAAAGGAAGGAATTGTATATTAGCCTTTTAGATAGTTGTGGGTACTCTGCTTTGATACTACTCCAAAAACCAACAAGTGGTGGTTTCTTAGAAGTTAGTTGCAATGTGGAATCTGAAACCCTGTCAATGAACTTTCCGTGTTCTTGTTAAAAAACAAAATTCAAATGAGTAAATTTTAAAGATCTTATTGGCTTTCTTGAATGATTCACGAATTGGGCAGCATCTATTCTAGCAGGCAGAAAGAAGCTCCAGGGAACTGTACAAAATGAAAAACTTTTCCAGCCAGAAGGGAATAAGAACAAGAAAGTTCAACTAGACTAAAGGGGGATTGGTTGTGGCAACGTCACGTTTCTTTAGGGCATGCCTGGCGTCTATCAGGCAAATGACCTGGCTAGTGCTCGTTAGCAGATTACTGATTGGCTGGTTTAAGATTCCTCTTCTGGGTGAGCTGAAACTAATTAAATTAAGTCTCTGTTTGGGCTTAGCACAAACGACTCCATTTTGGGCCTGCTGTCTGGTTTTTAACACTCTCTTACGTTAAAATCTATTGGATCTTTCCCGCATATTACTTTGCAATATCATGCATTGGTCATTTGGAAAACATTGTCTCACTGAATTATGCGGGTCTTCCAAATGTCTACACACCTTATTACACACACACACACACACACACACACACACACACACACACACACACACACACATACACACACACGCACACACACACACCTTTGTTAATTTAATATTACCAGTGATCTCTTTAGAAAACTGTTGGGAAGCTTGTCATAGTGGCAGACAAATTCTCTACAATTCTAATTTTTGCTTTAAAGTTCAAATTTTATTGTTGGCTACAAGCACTGTCAATCTTTCCCTTGAAGTGACAGGTTCACTTAATTTATGTGCTGTCAGTACTCAAGTCTGAATAACCATAGTTCATAGTGGTTCTTTTGGGTAAAAAATTGAGAAAAAGGCAGCTAGTTCTGCTCGCAACTCGGACAGTCACACAGCGCTTTTCCTTGAGATGATCTCTGAGCCTCGGCGATAGCCGAAGTACTTCAGCCACATTTGACTTTCATCACACAGAGCATTTAACCTACTTGCACTCCAAGGTCAAGATTTAAATAAAAGAAATTGCTTTCGCTCCTTGATCAAGGAAATCCTTAAGTGCAGCTGGGATTTTTTTACCTGCTTGTCCATGGCGGTGAAGAGTGCAGCGGCTGCTGGACGGTTTGCTGGTACCACCCCGACTGGTGCTGAGGAGCCAGGGCTTTTACCCACCTTTGCATTGAAATCATCAGTGCAGATGTTGACACAGTGAAAATGCAAGTAGCGTTGTAGCCTTAGCTTGAAAATAGTTTGGAGCTTGTGGACCCCCTGCAGGGGTACTGTATCTCCCAGGGATCCACCAACCACAGCTTGAAAACCTTCGAAATGACAACTTTAAGGAAGGGTGTTATTTAAACACTTAGAGGAATCTTATTTTTGCACTCTCATGTCTGCAAATAGTTTAAGTGCTTATGGGTTCTCACTGAGTACTTAGATCCATTCTCCAAAACTCGTGTTTTGTATTTATATTGGCTTAATTTGTGATAATACTGAGAGTAATAAAACTGACTTAAAACTTTAGGTGGTGCTTTCTTTCTCCTGATGCACCTTGTCGTCTCTTATTCTCCTCCTCTCCTACATTCTGTGTTCTTTATTGTGGATTAGTGAAGTTTTATTCCTTAGTTTAATCATGTTTCCCCTTACCTGGAAGCTACTGCGGTAGCCGCTGTAATTAGGGCACGGCGAGCAGTGAGGCCGGTGAGCCGTGTATCTCTAAGGAGCAGAAACGGTTCTAGTCGCTACCAGGAAGGCCCTAGAAGTATTCAGGGAGGAAGATGGAAACTTCAGGTGGCTCCCGTTCCTGCTGTTTCTAGGATACATTAGCGGGAGGAAGCCACCAACCAGCCTTAGTATCAGTACCTGTGTTGATGCACCTTTAAAGGCCCTCCCCCATTGGGGGAACTGTTTGCCTATTTCCCATTAAGACCCTGACTCTGGTGAATTAATCCTCACCCTGGCCCTCTGGGGGGCTCTGGGGGTGCTGTGGCTGGTTCAGGGAGGCAGATGCAGAATGAAGCTCATGGTGGTAGTTGGCTTTCACTGTAAACCATCTTGCTCTCTCTTCTCAAATACTTAAAGTGCCCCTTAAAGTAGCCCGTGAGGCATTCAGATATTTCCTCGCCTACATTTTAGATGTGATCTTTTCCTATTTAATTAAAAAAATATTAGTATGTACTTTCAAAATGTTGACCCATTCTTTGTTAAACATGATTTATTTTAACGTCAGTAAAAATAATTCTTCTGTCTAGCTCTCCCAACTGTTATTAACTTTATACTCAAACAAATTTCTTATTGCAAAACCTTTTTATGTATATATGGTAAAGAAAACAAGAATGAAACATTAGTGTATTATGAAATGATGATGTCAAGACTGTGTGGTAGTCCATTACATATTAGTAAAATATTACTTTAAAGTAGTTAAATATTTAACACATTGGGTGATCATGGAAGAATATAGATTAAGGTAGGAATCTAAAGACAGTAACTTGGGAAACCTGTGAATTATTCTTACTATCTGAAGGAAAAAGAGAACATTTAAATTAAAACATTTCTTGCCACTTGATGGAACCCAGGCGCTTTCAAGAGCTTCCTGAAGGGAGCCGAGAGTCAGTTCTGGAGCCTGTCCCGTTAAGGGAATCCTTAGGTGGAACAAGTGACTTTGAATTTAGTTTAAAGGTCCAGCTATGAGGTTATATATCTTTGTCTCTTTTTTTTAATGTATGAGTTTGTTGACTGGAGTACTTGCATCCTGACTGACTAAAGTCTTTTTTTCAGGGAAAGTTTCAGCCCCTGGAACAAGTTGTGATGGATGACATGTTTCCGAATTGCATCTTGTTGCTGAAACTTCCTGAACTTGAGAAGTTACTTCGACATGTGACAGAGGAGAAAGGTATGGCATACGGCCTTTGAAATCAGGTTTATGGCTGCCAGAAAAGCTGGGCATCTGTCTGAGAATGCAGTGGCTTGAAGGCCTGTGGAATGTGATGCTTATTCTGTGTGGGTCATAGGGGAAGCTGTCGTTCAGATTCGCTTCCACTTGTCAATATTCATCCTCTATTGCACTGGCTTGTTCAGTCTGCGAAATTTGAACCAGTGAAATATGGTGGCCTGTCTCCTGCAGGGCCAGGATTCACGAGGCTCAGGCTTTAGTCTCAGCTCTTCTTTCAACTAGGCTGTGACTTTAGGTAAGTGACTCAACTACTTTCTGCCTCGGGTTTCTCATTTGTAAAATTGAGTAAAATCTATGCCTTTATTGATTCAAGAAACATTTATTGAGCACCTACTAAGAAGCATATGTTGAGCACTAGAGCCAGGCTCTAGGGATAGTTATAAATAAAATATTATCCTTTGCCTCACTTTGCTTCTACTCTGATGGAGACAAATGACAAGTAGGGCAATGACAGTAGGGAATAAGGGACGTGAACTCGGGGTTTTGTGGGGACGCACAGGACAGGTTTATAACCTGGCCTAGGCAGGGTGGGAAGTGCGGGTAGGGGGGTATTGTGTTGCTTTCCTGTGGGAGATAACCTCTAAGTGGAGGCTAAGTCAGAGTAGCAGCATGGATGTATGGAAAAGTTTGTCATGCTTAGCAAGATCCAAGAAGTTCAGTGATGCGTTTAGGTTAGTAAGGAAAGAACAGGGGAGAGTGCTGCGCAAGCGTTCAGGTGCTGAAGGGCCTTATACGTGTCTGGACTTGACCTAATGGTAGTGGAGTGTCAGCAGAGTTTTAAGTAGGGCAGTGCTATTGTGTGGAGAAGCTAAGGTCTGGTCCCCAGAGGCTGCTGCTGTGGTCCAGACGGGAGGTGATGGTCACCTGAGCTTAGGAGGTGGAACCAGAAGGAAGTAGCAGCCTCGTGTGTTGACTGGATGATGGTCAAGAGAAGGAGGAATCAAGGATGGCTTCTGGGTTTGTGCCTTGACCCACAGGATGGGTAGAGATGGCCCCCTGGAGACAGGGGACATGGGTGCGAGGAGCAGGCTGGGGGTGACAGAGATGAGTTGTAGGCATTCATTTGAATTTTGAGAGGAGGAAGTGAGGCAGTGTGTGAATGTGTTTTGACAGGTTTGTAATAGCATTCAGACTTAGCATCAGTGTCTCCAAAAATCATCCAAGTAGTTTTAGAGTTAATACGGAAACACAGTGTGAGAACCGAAACAGCAGGCTGATAAGTTATGGTTATTTGGGGTTCTAGATGGTTTGGCCAACTAGGGTAGTTCTTCTAGGACCAAGAAAGTGGTGACTCCAAGAAGTGTAAGCTTACGGTGGAAAAAGAGAAAACCTCATTCATTGCATTTCACATTCGAAGGTTCTACTAAATTCACACTTGGCCAGACACAGAGCTCTGTTTTGAGCCTGAGGGGTATGTGGTGCCCAGGTTTTTATCAAAGCAGCGCTATTAATGACACTCCCTGGTGCTGATCTTGGCAGGAGACAGTAATCTTTTTGTGGGTGACAAATGAAGTAGCTCATAGCCATTTCTGAAAGCTAAAGCAGTGAGGAATAATTACAAGTCATTTTCATTTTGCCAAGTTAATGGAAGCTGACAACACGATTAACTCATTAGCCAGAAATCTTCCAATAGCTGTATAAGAACAGTTGCCTGAAACCAAAACCCAGCAGCCCAAATTCAGAAATAGTATTAAAGCATTGTCATTTGTTAGTGTGCAGCCTGTGTTCCAAAGCAGGAGCTTCCCTCACTTCCATTCCTTCCTTCTTGCTCACTGACCCCCTGACCATCTGGTGAATCATTATCTGAACTGTCCTAATCTCTTTCACTTCTCAACATCGCCTAACTTTTGGAAGTTCTGCTGTAATAAAAAGTGAATGCCCTATACTTGTCTTGTTTGACCAGCTGTAAATAACCAGTTGTAAACTTCAAGCTACTGTGTGTTTCTCTTTGGATCTTTGTGGAAAATGATGTCTGTCTTAGTATGCTGTCCTTGTATACAGAAATGACATAAAGAAAAATATTTCACATATTTGTGTTCTGCGTCAAGGGGTGAAGCAAGCGATGTGGAATTGCTTCTGTTTTGATGAAGAGGCCTTTTTGAAGGTTGAGGCATTAGAGATCTTATTATTTCTTGTTTTTAAAAAATTGGGGGGGAATTCCCTGCCGGTCCAGTGGTTAGGATTCCGTGCTTTCACTGCCGAGGGTGCAGGTTCAGTCCCTGGTCGGGGAACTAAGATCCCGGAAGCTGCGCAGCACGGGCAGAAAAAAAATTTTTTGTTTTGTTTTGTTTTTGAACCTTCCATTATTTTAAGATTTACAGAATGTAGTTCATTAGGGGAAGAATTAAATTATGAAGGAACTGCCAAGACTTCTAGAGAATTGCATACATCTTTTACCTGCGAAATTTAACCTAAATTACTTTGTTTTGCCTTACTGTCATTAAAAAAGAAAGAAAGAAAAATTTGAGGCCTAGGGTTTTTAGAAACCTGGCATGTATAAAGGTTGATGATATAACTGCTTTGAAAATGAAAGTACATGGGCAAGGGAGGCAGTCTTTTTAATCAAAAAATTTAAAGGTACAGAAAAACTTGGGAACAAGCTACAAATATTTGTCTCCAACCGCAAAATCAACCAGTGTTAATGTTTTGTTATTTTTGCTTCATATCTCTTTCAGGGAAAGAATTTCTTTAGGAACAATCTGGTAATCTGATCACAGGATTTGATAGCCTACAAGAAAAATTAAGAATGTATTTGCTACATGGTTTTGAGCAAATCATTCAAACTTTTCAGCATCCTTGATCTGTGAGATGAAGGGTTAAGAGTATCCCTCATATTCTTCCATATGTTATAATTAGTACTCTGCAAAGTTGTTCTAAATCATAAAATAAAGCTTTCCTTCTCTTGCCTTTAGAGTGTTGAGATCTCTAAATTACAGCATATGAACATTATTTAAGAATTGCAGTTAATAGTATCTACTATCTACCACAAAGAGATGCTTTAGGAATTAAATGAAATCATACAAGTAAATCAGTGCCCAGAGAGTGCTGGGTGTAGAGTAAGTGCTCAATAAATGTTTGTACCATTAAGGCTTGTGAACTAGAAATTTTAAATTCTTTGCTGATGTTTAAGTACTAGGTATACAGTAAGTGACCAATGCACATTTGTTTGATGGTCCATTGATTAATACAGAGTCAAGTGGTTTAAGTAGGAGAATGGGGATAATCAGATAATAATAAAAATGTCTACCATATACTAACAAATTATTATATGTCATCTCTATGCTTGTTGTTTTACGTATGTTATTGAATTCTTGCAGTAATTCCCTTTCATTGTTAGTAGAACCAGAATTTTTACAAATGAGGAAATTGAAGCTCAAAGAGTTTAAGCACATTGACTAACATAGAACTTGAAGTGGTAAAATCAAGGTTTGAACCCATGTCTGTCTGATGGCAACTCTTCCTCTTCCTTCTTACAACTGTGTAACACTTCCAGGAGACTCTGTTAGAGTTTTTAGGTGTTGTCTCATGTAAAAATAGAAACTTAATTTTTTGTTAGTCTTGTATATCCCATTAATAATGTCTCTTTGTGAGACAAAGAGAGAGACAGGAAAGGAGACAGTGGGAACTTCCACAGCTTAAGGAAAAGACAGTTCTCATCCTGGCAGTGAGCGTTCTGTTTTCCAGGCATCCTCTTTTAGTGATTGCCTTGGGTCCTGGCTGCTTGTTTGAATTAGATTCTTGTCTATTTTTAAGTTAGTATTTGGTTCCATTCTCTTTATTTTATTGCTAGGGTTTTTAACTAAGAAACAAAGAAGACTGCTAAAGAGTGGTCAGGTACTACCCGTGACAGGGAGCAGAGATAAAGAGGAAAGTTGATGTTTTTTCAATTCCATCCTCCCCACAGGCACTGTGCAGAGAGAGTAAAAACCTGAAATGCTCAAATTCCCCAGCCAGCTATTTTGATATTGGACTCCAGATGCTGTCTCAAAAGTCTGTGGCATTAAAGATCTCGTTAAGCCTGCTAGGTTTATGAGAACCTTTCCTTCTCCCTGCCGAATAAACCCAGCCACAGTTGTTTGCATCCTGAATGATGATGGTGGTGACCTTAGTTAGTTAGCACTGCCTGCTTTCTTAGTGAAGGAAACAATGTGTCTCAGTTTGCTAGCTCTGGGGCTCAGCATGCTTCTTGCCAAAAAAGCTCCCATTCAGTGGAGAGATGACAGGGGAAAGGACTAATAAAGGGTTATGAACTTCATCTTGAGTATAATACTCTGTTTCATATTGCAAGCAAAAGCTATGCTGTGCTGTTCATTGTGATTAACAGGAAGAGCCAGGAAAACTTACCTGATTAAAATACCCCAAGCACAGTTGCCAAGTTTCTATCCCCAGGAGGCAGGAAAAAAAAAAGAGACCATATGAGTTTCTCAGTTATGGAAAACATTCAGAAAGTAGATGTGAAAATCTGCTCCAGGCAGTTTGTTCAACAATACATCAGGGAAATTCAAGTTTGTGAACTGATTACCCAATTGCTGAACATGTTATTTAATTGTGGACTCCTTTTTATTCCATCTTTATTTTGTAAACCCAATCTTTCCAGATGTTTGAGACCAGTTTTATAGGCACCAGACACATTAGGGAAAGAAACCTTTCCAGCATGTGCACATGTCATCTAACTCACAAACTCGCAAATATTAAATTTAGGACACAATAGAACATGTTATGGTATTTTTCATAATTGTGGGTAATCTGTGGCCTTCGTGAATATTTTAAACCACCTTGCTTATCAAAATGTGTAAATTTTAAAATTAAACAGTAGTTTATGCACTTCATCCTTATATAGTATTTTGGGATATTCAAGCTTGGTACTTCTTAGTGATCATCTTGTCCAGGGAAATGTTTAGTTAGAAATAAATTTGTAATTTAAAAACTTCCTAGGAAAAAAACTCCAGGCCCAGCTGGCTTCACTGGTGAATTCTACCATACTTTAAGAAAAAAATAATACTCAAAGAAATAATGATACTTAGTCAAATTCTTTTAGAAATTAAATGAAGAAGGCATATTTCCCAACTAATTTTATGAAACTGGAATGGCCCCAATATCAAAATCGAAGTTATTACAAAAAGAAAACTAATCTAGTATCCCTTATGATCATAGATGGAAAAATCCTTTAAAAATATTTGCAAATTAACTATGTAAAAAGGATAGTACATTATAACCAAGTGAGGTTTATCATAAGAATGCAGAGTTGGTTGAACATTAGAAAATCAATCAGTATGAGTCACCATATTTATACATTACAAAAGGAAAACTGTGATCATCCCAGTAGATGCAGAAAAAAACATTTGACAAAATTCAGTCATAATATAAATTCTCAGCAAATTAGAGATAGGAAGGAGCTTCTTCCTTCTGGTAAAGGACATCCATGACAAACATAAGCTAATATCATACTTCATTACTTTTGCAAGTAATATCATACTTGTAAAAGACTGAACACACTTTTCCCCTAAGATTGGTACAAGATAAGGATATCAACTCCTCATCCTGCTAGCGGAAATCCTAGCATTTGCAATAAGATAAGAAAAAAATTTGGACTTCCCTGGCAGTCCAGTGGTTAAGACTCCATGCTTCCACTGCAGGGGCATGGGTTCAATCCCTAGTCAGGGAACTAAGATCCCACATGCCAATAAATAAATAAATAAAAGCTATGCAGATCAGAAAGTAAATAGTGAAACTATCTTTTTTTCATAAACAGTATGGTCATGTATGTAAAAAGCTCCAAAGAATTTACCAAAAAAAAAAAAAATCACTAGAACTAATAAGTTCTCAGGATATAAGGTCAATATAGCAAAATTCTATTTCTGTATATTAGCAGTGAACAATTGGACAGTGTAATAAAAGCACACCATTTATAATGTAAAAAATCATGAAGTTGTAAGGATAAATGAAACGTAAAATATGCAAGACCAGTACACTGAACATTACAAGACATTGCAGAGAAATTAAAGAATTAAATAAGTAGAGAGATATACCATGTTCATGAATTAGAAGACTTAATATTGTTAAGATGTCCATTCTCTCCAAAGTAATCTATAGAGTTAATGGAATGTCTATCAGGCTTTTTTTTTTTTTTTTGGTAGAAACTGAGAAGCTGATTCTAGAATTTATATGACTGTGCAAAGGATCTACAGTAGCCAAAACAATTTTGAAAAAGAAGAACAAAGTTGGAGAACTTACACAACCTGATTTCAAGACTTACTGTAAAGCTACAATGATAAAGAAATTATGGCATTGGTATAAGCTTAAATAGATAGATAAATGGAACCAAATAGAACAGAAGTAGACCCACATTTATGTAGCCAATTGTTTTTTTTTCCAACAGTGTCAAGATAATTTAATGGGAGAAAGGATAATCGTTTCAACAAATAACCAGGAAAAATTGGATATCCATATGAAAAACAATTAACATTAACTCTCACCTCAGAGTCATACAGAAAAATTAACTTGAAATGGATCAATAATTTAAATGCAAAAATGAAAACTATTGAATTTCTGGAAGAAGCCACAGAAGAAAACCTTTGTGACCTTGAGGATTGGCAAAGATTTCATAGGACACAAAAACTACTAACCATACAAAAAAATTATAAATTACATGTCATTAAAATTAATATCTTCTGGTCTTTGAAAGATACTATTAAGAAAAGAAGACAAGTCACAGTTGGAAGAAAATATTTATATGACATATATCTGATAAAAGATATATATAAATGTAAAAGGAACTCTTTTAACACAATAATAAGATGATATCCGGCCCTGTAGAAAAATCAGCAAAAGGTTTGAACAGAGTTCGCAAAAGAAGATTTATGAATAAGGCACATGAAAAGATGTTCAATATCATTAGTCACCAGAAAAATGTAAATTAAAATCACAGGGAAATATCACTGATATCCACCAGAGTTGCTAAAATAAAACAGACA
Organism: Grampus griseus; assembly: GCF_964374135.1. NCBI lineage: Eukaryota > Metazoa > Chordata > Mammalia > Artiodactyla > Delphinidae > Grampus > Grampus griseus. Next base: position 63,435,347 of record NC_139012.1, read on the forward strand.
GACGCTACCAGTAAGTTATGGAACAACGGGAACTCACCTGCCTGGCTAGTGGAAGCATAAAATGGTCAAACCGCTTGACAATTTCTTACGACTCAGTAATGCTACTCCTAGGTATTTGCCCAAGAGTTATGAAGACGTATGTCCATACAAAGATTTGTGCAAGAATGTTCAGAGCAACTTTTTCAAAATAGCCCAAAACTGGAAACAACCTAAATGCCCTTCAGTAGGTGAGTGGGTATACAAAACATGGGATATCCATACACAGGATACTACTCCATAATACAAAGGAAAGAGCTATTGCTAGCTGCAGCAAAATGGAAGAATCTCACAGAAATTGTGTTGAGCAAAAGAAGAGGGTCACAGAAAAGTACTTACTGTATGATTCCATTCCTATGATGTTCTAGAATAAAGCAAAAACAATTCTGTAATCATAGCAGATCAGTGGTTTCCTGAGGTCTGGATAGGGGTGAGAGAATTGACTGTAAGCTCAGGGGAACTTCTTGGGCTGGTGGTTACATGACTGTATGTAGACATTTGGCCATACTCCTCAAATTGTACACCAAAAATGGGTGTGTTAATCATACGAACATTATTACTAAATACAGTTGTTTTTTTAAAAAAATGAAGTAGAACTGATCCAGCAAAAGAAGCTAAGCCTCCTGATTTCAGACACAGTTTGTTTTGGGGTTTTTTTGTTTGTTTGTTTTGATTCTTCCTCCCTCGTTGTTCTCTACAAGATAATGTTGGCTCCTTCCTGTCTCCCACGGAATCCAGTGGGAAGCAAGGCAGGAGTGACTCAAGCCTGGGCGACCAGGAAGGTGATTTGGGAGGAAGATGACACACAGAGCCTCAGCTCGGGGCTCTGGGCTTCCTGGATGGGTTTAGTCTTGCTAAGACAGGATGAAATCATGCCCAGAGAGAGATACAAGTTGGCGTCCAAGGAGGAGGCAGTGGAGCCGGAAAAGAGTCAGAGGAAAAGCCATTAGAGATGCAGAACGACCAAGAGAAAGGTTGTATAGGTCCATGGTGGAGAGTCTTTTCCCATAAGGAATAGGGGCGGAAGTACTGAGTGGGGTGAGGACTAATTGATCTCAGTAAAATGAACACCAGATGCACGGCTTTGAAGTCAGGTTGGGAAGGAATCCATGCTCCTGTTTACCAGCTCAGTGACTTTGGACAATTTATTTAACTTCACTCAAACCTAATTTTTTAATATGGGGACAAATAGTAGTTTTTACCTGAGATTCATTCTGAGCATTCAGTGAGAAACTGTGTATGAAGAACTTAGCACAGGCCTGACTATACATTAGACTCTGATGTTATTATCATTAACAAGTTATAATTTAATTTTTTCATAACTAATACTAAGTATTTGATGTGTGCCAGATGTTGTGCCATCACCTCATTCAATAGGTGACTTCCTGAGGTGACATCGTGCGCTGGGGGTGTAGGAGCCCCAGCAGTACGGCTCATAGCCTGGTCTCCACTTCTTCTGAACCAGCATTTCCAGAGGGAAAGAAGGGGCCTGCAAGGGGCTCAGAGAGTGAACGAGAGGGAGGAAAGCTATGGCAGGTTGTAGAATATGTCCTTTCAGGAAATTTGGAGGTAGAGACAAGAGACAAGTGAGTGGCAGAGTCAAGGTGGGATTCCTGGGAGAGACCTGACCACTGAGCCTCTATCGAGATTGTCTCAGGCAATGATCAGAACGTCTGAGACTCATTCAGCAGCATACATGTTCTAAGTGACTGCTGTATGCTCTTAGAATTCTCCCTATTTTTGTACAAAGAAATATTATATCACCTCCAGGGAGGCTGAGTCTAGCCTCATCTGCCTTGGTTCCACAGCACGCTGTTTGCCAAGCAGTCCTGGCTCCAGGAGAGCAGGCATTGCGCCTTGGAATTCTCAAACTTCTGGCAATGCCAGAAGTAGGTCCCTCATTTTCATTATTCCAGTGACGTGTCCTGAGGAGATGGGTGCAAAGGTCCAGCACCCACTCCATCCACCTCCTATTGCCCACAGTGTTGACGACCACAGGCTGAAATGGGGAGGAAATGTGCAAGAGCTCAGGCCAGCCCTTCCCCATACCAACAGTTCAGTGAAACTTCAAGCAGTTTAACAGATTGCTGAAAACCACCCCTGAACAAGCAGTTTCCGTTTCCCACCATGATCATGAGGAAAGAGAAAGCGTCATTCTGTGTAATTCAAGCAGAGTCACATGTGGCGAGTTTGCATCTGGTCGTGGGAATTCCAGTGGTCACGAAGGTAACTCCTGCATGGAGGCGGGAGGCCGGAGTGGAAGAGCTGCGTCTGCTGACTGCACAGAAAGCAAGAAACCCTGTGAATGAAGTGTTACCAAGGAAATAACGGCTTAATATCATATACCATGTATGACATTAAGTCGTTAGATTACATAAAGCTAGCTGGATTGTGAGGAGAGGAAGTATAATTTATATGAGATGAAACTTTTATCTCCATAAAGGGCCAGATTGAGCCTATCATTACTCTAAATTCCCCTGAAATAGCTATGGCTATATTGGTAATACATTGAAAGATAGATATATCTTTTCTTCTTTCTCCACTAATCCCACCAGAACAGCACTAAATAGTTAACAAGATTCTTTTCCTGAATGAATGCAATGAACTTCATAGGCACCTGCATTTAGCTTCAATTTTCTTTCTTGGGATTTCCGTTTTTATTTTACAAAAGGAGTCTTTCATTGAAAACATTGAGGTGAGCTTAAAATTATTCAGAAAAATTAAGATTGCTCGGTATGTTAATTTGCTGAGTTTTAAAAATTACCTTTTGAGACAATGACTAGATTTATTGTGGTGACCATTTCAGAATGTGTATAAATATCAAATCACTACACCTGAAACTTAATATGATATTGTATGTCAGTTATACTTCAATTAAAAAATTACCTTTCCTCCAGATTTATCTGTAGAATTGTTTTCAGTTTTATTGAGAAATAATTGACATATATTACTGTGTAGGTTTAAGTTGTACAAAATGATGGTTTGATTTAGATATATTTTGAAATGACTATCAGTAGATTTAGTTAACATCCACCATCTCGTATAGATACAATAAAAAGAAGGGAAAAAAAATTTCTCCTGATAAGGACAGTTTGTATAATTTGATAACTTTCTTAAATTTCCACTCATTTAATAGTTGGTTGAGATCTGAGGTATCCCAGTTCTGTTTAGAGATTTTTTTTAATGTCTCAAGTATGTTCCCAGGGTTATAAATTGAGTTTTTCAAAAGTGTGAAATATTAGGATTTTTTTTTTTTTTTGACCACACCTCACGGCTTATGGGACCTTAGTTCACCAACTAGAGATTGAACCCAGGCCCTTGCAGTAAAAGCAGAGTCCAAACCACTGGACTGACAGGGAATTCCCTGAAATATTTTAAAACTGTTATCTTGTATACGATATAAACTTACGAGTTTATTTTTTGTTTAATCCACTGCACTGTCTTTTTTTTTCTTTTAATTTAATCCAGAAATAGACAAGAAGAAATATTACAAGTACAGCAAAGAGAAGACATTAAAATGGCTGGAAAAAAAGGTACGGTACCTCTCCAATGCCTTGTGGCAGAAAGAGTTTAATGCTCCTTTTTAAACATATTTAGAGAAGGTAGTAAGCCTGACCCCAAAGACCATCTTGAACATCAACTGCAAGAGAGAAGCTGTACAAAGACCTCCAAGTGGGAGAAGAATCTTTGGCTTTTCATTCTCCCTAATTCATGTATCGTTTTAGCTTGATGTGTTCCTTTGACCTGCATCCCCATTTCCCTGTGGTCCTCACCAGTGAGAATGAAGAAGTTCTTGCTATTTGTTGGTGTAGACTTGAGTCTTTCAAGCCAGGTGATACCAGGGCTACGTGCACTTGATGCTGTCAGTCCTATAGGCGCCTCAGAGGTCGACGTTGCTCACACATGACCCACAGGGGACCAGGCAGATGGGATTCAGGCTTAGTGTCTGGATGCTGAAGAGGGGTCATCTTCCAGGCAAACCCTGTATCTTAGTGATCCTAAGAATTAGACCAATATAAGGTCTTGGGCAGTGTTTTTCAAATCGATTTAGTGGGTCACAATCAGTATTTCTCTTAGAATGGAATGGAATAGAATAGGATAGGATGTATTAAAAGATAGCACAGAGTATGGGCAAGTATTAAGTATGACTGTATGAAACGTACTTATATATGTTTTGGGGTATTGGGTTGCTGTGTATTTCTTATTATGGGTATAGTAAAGGAAAAAACAAAAAAGCTACTGGTCTAAGGATATTGCACACTTTCACCGTGACAAAGAATCTCGCCAGACCAGATCTATGGATGACAAAGTTTTTGTAAGTTCAGTGGATACCAGTTCTAGTACTGATTCCTAAGATTCTCTTCTATCTTGTATGTGAAAAACATGTTTGTAATATCATGTTACTGAGCACATTGGGAACTTGGGAACATAGAAATGAACCTTGCAGAATTAATCAGGTTCTTATGTACAGAGTGGTGAAAAGATTTGAAAAGTACCCATGTTTCACTTTTCATTTGCTTTAATGGTAAGTAGTATTTGCATTAGTAGAATTCTGTGTAGGTGAAGAATGAGAAGTACTGAGCAGAAACTTGGCATTTTGTTTTTGCTCTTAGCAAATGATAATGACACAAAATAGCAAAGTGAGGTTTATGTTTATTGATTGTGTTTCCTTTCTTAAATTCCTAGGAAGTGAGAAATTTATATTATTTATTCTATTTAGAAAATCATTACATATAAGCTTTGTGCCATTTTCTGTACTAAGAGCTTAACGTACATTAACTCATTTAATCCTCACAACAGTACTATGAGATAGGTACTATCTTTATCCCCCTCTCATAGATAGAGGCACAGAGAGGTTAAGTAACTAGCCCATGGTCACAGAGCAAACCCAAGCAGCCTGCCTCCAGAGTCAGTGCTCTCATATTGTGTAGGCCTTAGGAAGTCCATGTACTGAGCTCATCCCGTAGTGCTGTTACTACCCTTCACCTTTCTTCAGATGTGCAGCTATCTCTCATCTTGTGATATCTGGTGAAGGTATTTCTAGATCCTCAACTACTTCTTCCTGGATCTTAACTGGATTGAGGACTGTCTGGAAAGTCATGGGGTTTCTAAAGTTAGTTGAAAATACCCTGATATTCCCCTTTCGTTTATTTCATAGGTTAATCAGACTATGGCAGCGTTAAAAACCAATAATGTAAATGTCGGTGCCCGGGTACAGTCTACTGCATTTTTCTCTGGTGACCCGGTTTCCAGTGACAAGGAAGGTAAGTAAATCATTTCATCAGAAATTATTTTTGTCTGGAGTAAGTTGCTGACCAGAGTAAATGCCAGTCTTATGATTTTAAAATCTTAATGTCTCAGAAGCTTCACATTCTTGCCGATGTGTTCTCATAGATCTTGTGGCAGGTGTGCATTTTATTTCAGAACCAAGTAGTACTTCTGCCTTAGTTCACTTCTTTCACTAATTGATACTTAAATCATTCATTCAAGAAATATATATTTTGTGCTAACAGTAATAACAGCCCTAACAACCCTGGCTATCATTTATTGAGGGTGTGTTGTGTGCCAAGCCTTTTACTAAGCTGCCAGTGTGCACACATTAGCCCATCTGACCCTCCATCTAAGTCTCATTTTACAGTGAGAGTCTTGAGGCTGTGTCCAAAGTCACACAGCTAGTAAATGGTAGAGCTGAGCTACTAATGGAGCTTGCCTGACTCTTAAGCCCACACTCATAACCTTCCTGTTGTACTGTTCGTGTGGCACAAGGATTTCCAATGAGCTGTATCTGTTTGCATCTTACTCTCAAGAAGCATAGGTCCTACTGTAGGTCTCAGTATTTTGATTTTAGATGAAACTTTATTCAATTGGCAGTTTTTTCTTTTAGGTTATTAAGGTAAATTTTTTGCTTTTTTACAGTGTAGTGTCCTCTTATTTTTATATGTGTAGTTGAATAAAAACAGCTATCTAATACAATTAACTTTCTGAAATGGTAGGACAGACATTATTCTGACTTTAAGCTCCAATTCAGTGTTCCCCTGTTCCAGTATACAACTCCAAAACATCAGAGTTTCATCATTAAAAAAAAAAAAAAAAAGAACTAGGAACGGTGGCCTGTTGGTAATTCAGGCAATCTTCGACTCGCAGAAATCCACCTTACAGTACGTTGTACATATAGATAATAGCTGGCTCCTGCCATTCTGGGAGTGGTAGACTTGCCCTTGACATCTGAGTTTACCAGCTATCAGTGTCTTTGATTGGCTTTAACAAAAGAAGAGAAGGGACTGAGTCAAATGGCTGGACAGATAGACAGATGCATGGATGGATGGATGGATGGATGGATGGATGGATGGATGGATAAAACCATAGATTTTTGTTAAAGTACGAGAAGGGGTGTTAGAGGTTATTTAGACAGATCTTCTCATTTTAAAAATGAAAACCTGTGGTCTTAGAGAAGCAGATGACTTATTCAAGGTCACCCATCCTAGCTAGCAGGCCAGGTCTTCTGCTCTGAGGCCAGTGTTTGTACCAATCTCTAAATATGAGTCTGGGCTTGGCTACATGACCATTTAGGTTCCCAGCCATAACGTAAGCTTTATACTCTGCATTCTTTCCTTTTTTAGATCTTTAGCTTGATATGCTACCAGAAGAAGCAAACAGATGATATATTGGCTTTCTTAAAATAACTTTCTTTGTCTATTCATGACTCATTAGATAATTACTAACTCAGAACCATGAGCATATTTTAAGAAGGGTCCAGTGATAACTTTCAGTTCTGTGCTGGCAGTGAAAATCTCTTACTGAAGACTTTTTGAGAATGAGGTGGACCAGGCAGCAGTCACTTCCTAAGTAATACTGAGGCAAATTGTTATCCTAACGTTGAAGGTAGAAGAGAAAGGAAAAAAAGAAGAAAATGAATATCCCAGCAACAAACCTGGGATATTGCTTTTGGTAGTTTATATCCCCTTGTGATTATCCCATCTATTAAGTTTGATTATCCCCTAGTATTCTACAAAAAATACTGAATTAAGGAACAGAGCTTTAAAACAGATTTTCTCTTATGTTCTGTATTTAATTGATACCAGAGTTTCATTTTAGTACTGAGAATCCAAATACTTTAGAAGTAATGATTATACTCTCTGCTGAGTTTTGTTTTTTTCTGTTTTTTAAGGCATTTTATTAGTTTGGGGGTATATATAACATTCAGGACTCTTATAAAGCAAGTACTTAATAGAGACATATCATGTATTATTTCTCTTAAATGAGCATACTCATTTACTGTTAAATAATTAGATTTATTTTATATTGAAACAGACCTAGAAAAGATTAGTCTTTTAAAAAGACATGAATATTTCATATTGTTACATCTGATTTTTGAACTTTATCTGTATTCAAGGGCCTCAGCTAAGAAAAGAACCCTGAGTTCTTACCTGTTATTTAGTGGGCATCTACTGTATTGTGCTTGATTATCTCATCATATCTTTGATATCATCCTACATATCCATCCATCAGATTACCCCACTACTGTGACAGATAGATATGAGCATCCCCGTTTCACAAAAAAAAGCTTAAGTGACTCTCTAAGGCCAGACAGTGCCAGAATTTGAACTCTGGTCAATTTGACTGTAAAACTACCATAATTATTACTAATTTTTTTTTCATTCTCCATTCTATTTCTTTCAGAGGATTATATTTGTTATGCCCATGGTCTGATATCGGATTACATCCCTAAAGAATTGAGTGATGACTTATCTAAATATTTAAAGTAAGTGTGGTTCAGCTTTAGTCATAACTAAGCATAATTGTGCTTCTTGGTTTCCAAGAAATAGGGTTTCTTTATGGCTTATATCACTTTTTCTGATAAGAGATTATTCTTGAGTTATGTCATAGACTGTATGATTTGGAGGTGATTTTTAATGGATAGTTTTTTGATTGGAACAAGCTGATTTAATGGATACTAGTTGTAGGAACCCCTGAGTGTTAGGATTGGGGTTATCAGTTGTTTTGATATTAGAGGGTAAACTGTGTTAAAATTTTATCCCCAGCCAGACTTAACTGATTTGGTTCGTGGGAAAGAAAGAGTAGAATGGCAGAATAGAATATTTTTGAAAGTTATATTTAAAGGTTTTGTACCATTTTTATTATCATTAGATGTTCACTAAGTATTTTTATTATGCCCAACACTTGGAACTCAATGAAGAATGAAGCACAATCTGTGTCTTTGAGGGGGAAGAAGGGTTTGAGAATGACCTGATTTGTGTTCCTTCCTTCATAATGATCTTTAATAAAATATAAAGACTTTATCTTAGGCTGAAAAAAATGTTTATTTTCTGTATTTTAGCAACTGTTGTTCAGATTTCATGTGTGTGATGATTTAATAGCCTTTCCTGATTCTTATAATAATTTTTTCCTCTGATACGTGAATATAAGATGACTTTTTAATAGATACAGTTGCTGTTTTTAGCAAATTGCATCCTAGGTCCTACTTTAAAAAAACAATTAGTAGATACTGGTTTCTGTAGTATAGTAATATAATATGTTGAAAGCCTGCTTTGAATTGATAAACATATCCTTCTGTTTAATATTTTCCTGGATTTCTTTGTACCTGCTTCTCTTGTTAGAGACTTTATGTCTTTGTATTCCATTTTTTCTAATATTATTTTTCTAACATCTTTATTGGAGTATAATTGCTTTACAATGGTGTGTTAGTTTCTGCTTTACAACAAAATCAATCAGTTATATATATACATATGTTCGCATATCTCTTCCCTCTTGCGTCTCCCTCCCTCCCACCCTCCCTATCCCACCCCTCCAGACGGTCACAAAGCACTGAGCTGATCTCCCTGTGCTATGCGGCTGCTTCCCACTAGCTATCTACCTTACGTTTGGTAGTGTATATATGTCCATGCCTCTCTCTCGCTTTGTCACAGCTTACCCTTCCCCCTCCCCATATCCTCAAGTCCATTCTCTAGTAGGTCTGTGTCTTTATTCCTGTCTTACCCCTAGGCTCTTCATGACTTTTTTTTTCTTAAATTCCATATATATGTGTTAGCATATGGTATTTGTCTCTCTCTTTCTGACTTACTTCACTCTGTATGACAGACTCTAGGTCTATCCACCTCATTACAAATAGTTCAATTTCGTTTCTTTTTATGGCTGAGTAATATTCCATAGTATATATGTGCCACATCTTCTTTATCCATTCATCCGATGATGGACACTTAGATTGTTTCCATCTCCGGGCTATTGTAAATAGAGCTGCAATGAACATTTTGGTACATGACTCTTTTTGAATTATGGTTTTTTCAGGGTATATGCTCAGTAGTGGGATGGCTGGGTCATATGGTAGTTCTATTTGTAGTTTTTTAAGGAACCTCCATACTGTTCTCCATAGTGGCTGTATCAATTTACATTCCCACCAACAGTGAAAGAGGGTTCCCTTTTCTCCACACCCTCTCCAGCATTTATTGTTTCTAGATTTTTTGATGATGGCCATTCTGACTGGTGTGAGATGATATCTCATTGTAGTTTTGATTTGCATTTCTCTAATGATTAGTGATGTTGAGCATTCTTTCATGTGTTTGTTGGCAGTCCGTATATCTTCTTTGGAGAAACATCTATTTAGGTCTTCTGCCCGTTTTTGGATTGGGTTGTTTGTTTTTTTGTTATTAAGCTGCATGAGCTGCTTATAAATTTTGGAGATTAATCCTTTGTCAGTTGCTTCATTTGCAAATAATTTTCTCCCATTCTGAGGGTTGTCTTTTGGTCTTGTTTATGGTTTCCTTTGCTGTGCAAAAGCTTTGAAGTTTCATTAGGTCCCATTTGTTTATTTTTGTTTTTATTTCCATTTTTCTAGGAGGTGGGTCAAAAAGGATCTTGCTGTGATTTATGTCATAGAGTGTCCTATGTTTTCCTCTAAGAGTTTGATAGTTTCTGGCCTTACATTTAGGTCTTTAATCCATTTTGAGCTTATTCTTGTGTATGGTGTTAGGGAGTGATCTAATTTCATACTTTTACATGTACCTGTCCAGTTTTCCCAGCACCACTTATTGAAGAGGCTGTCCTTTCTCCACTGTACATTCCTGCCTCCTTTATCAAAGATAAGGTGACCATATGTGCGTGGGTTTATCTCTGGGCTTTCTATCCTGCTCCATTGATCTATCTGTTTTTGTGCCAGTACCATACTGTCTTGATTACTGTAGCTTTGTAGTATACTCTAAAGTCAGGGAGCCTGATTCCTCCAGCTGCGTTTTTCATTCTCAACATTGCTTTGGCTGTTCGGGGTCTTTTGTGTTTCCATACAAGTTGTGAAATTTTTTGTTCTAGTTCTGTGAAAAATGCCAGTGGTAGTTTGATAGGGATTGCATTGAATCTGTAGATTGCTTTGGGTAGTAGAGTCATTTTTACAATGTTGATTCTTCCAATCCAAGAACATGGTATATCTCTCCATCTATTTGTAGCGTCTTTAATTTCTTTCATCAGTGTCTTATAATTTTCTGCATATAGGTCTTTTGTCTCCTTAGGTAGGTTTATTCCTAAATATTTTATTCTTTTTTTTGCAATGGTAAATGGGAGTGTTTTCTTGATCTCACTTTCAGATTTTTCATCATTAGTGTATAGGAATGCCAGAGATTTCTGTGCATTAATTTTGTATCCTGCTACTTTACCAAATTCATTGATTAGCTCTAGCAGTTTTCTGGTAGCATCTTTAGGATTCTGTATGTATAATATCATGTCATCTGCAAACAGTGACAGCTTTACTTTTTCTTTTCCGATTTGGATTCCTTTTATTTCCTTTTCTTCTCTGATTGCTGTGGCTAAAACTTCCAAAACTATGTTGAATAACAGTGGTGAGAGTGGGCAACCTTGTCTTGTTCCTGATCTTAGTGGAAATGCTTTCAGTTTTTCACCATTGAGGACAACGTTGGCTGTGGGTTTGTCATATATGGCCCTTATTATGTTGAGGAAAGTTCCCTCTGTGCCTACTTTCTGCAGGGTTTTTATCATAAATGGGTGTTGAATTTTGTCAAAAGCTTTTCTGCATCTATTGAGATGATCATATGGTTTTTCTTTTTCAGTTTGTTAATATGGTGTATCATGTTGATTGATTTGCGTATATTGAATCCTTGCATTCCTGGAATAAACCCCACTTGATTATGGTGTATGATCTGTTTAATGTGCTGTTGGATTCTGTTTGCTAGTATTTTGTTGAGGATTTTTGCATCTATGTTCATCAATGATATTGGTCTGTAGTTTTCTTTCTTTGTGACATCCTTGTCTGGGTTTGGTATCAAGGTGATGGTGGCCTCATAGAAGGAATTTGGGAGTGTTCCTCCCTCTGCTATATTTTGGAAGAGTTTGAGAAGGATAGGTGTTAGCTCTTCTCTAAATGTTTGATAGAACTCGCTTGTGAAGCCATCTGGTCCTGGGCTTTTGTTTGTTGGAAGATTTTTAATTACAGTTTCAATTTCAGTGCTTGTGATTGGTCTGTTCATATTTTCAATTTCTTCCTGATTCAGTCTTCACAGGTTGTGCATTTCTAAGAATTTGTCCATTTTTTCCAGGTTGTCCATTTTATTGGCATAGAGTTGCTTGTAGTAATCTCTCATGATCTTTTGTATTTCTGCAGTGTCAGTTGTTACTTCTCCTTTTTCATTTCTAATTTTATTGATTTGAGTCCTCTCCCTCTTTTTCTTGATGAGTCTGGCTAATGGTTTATCAATTTTGTTTATCTTCTCAAAGAACCAGCTTTTAGTTTTATTGATCTTTGCTATCGTTTCCTTCGTTTTTTTTTCATTTATTTCTGATCTCATTTTTATGATTTCTTTCCTTCTGCTAACTTTGGGGTGTTTTTGTTCTTCTTCCTCTAATTGCTTTTGGTGCAAGTTTAGGTTGTTTATTTGAAATGTTTCCTGTTTCTTAAGGTAGGCTTGTATTGCTATAAACTTCCCTCTTAGAACTGCTTTTGCTGCATCCCATAGGTTTTGGGTCATCGTGTCTCCACTGTCATTTGTTTCTAGGTATTTTTTAATTTCCTCTTTGATTTCTTCAGTGATCACTTCGTTATTAAGTAGTGTATTGTTTAGCCTCCATGTGTTTGTATATTTTACAGATCTTTTCCTGTAATTGATATCTAGTCTCATAGCGTTGTGGTCAGAAAAGATACTTGATACAACTTCGATTTTCTTAAATTTACCAAGGCTTGATTTGTGATCCAAGATATGATCTGTCCTGGAGAATGTTCCATGAGCACTAGAAAAAAATGTGTATTCTGTTGTTTTTAGATGGAATGTCCTATAAATATCAATTAAGTCCATCTTGTTTAATGTATCATTTAAAGCTTGTGTTTCCTTATTTATTTTCATTTTGGATGATCTGTCCATGGGTGAAAGTGGGGTGTTAAAGTCCCCTACTATGAATGTTTTACTGTCGATTTCCCCTTTCATGGCTGTTAGCATTTGCCTTATGTATTGAGGTGCTCCTATGTTGGGTGCATAAATATTTACAATTGTTATATCTTCTTCTTGGATTGATCCCTTGATCATTATGTAGTGTCCTTCTTTGTCTCTTCTAATAGTCTTTAAAGTCTTATTTTGTCTGATATGAGAATTGCTACTCCAGCTTTCTTTTGGTTTCCATTTGCATGAAATACCTTTTTCCATCCCCTTACTTTCAGTCTGTAAGTGTCTCTAGGTCTGAAGTGGGTCTCTTGTAGACAGCAAATATATGGGTCTTCTTCTTGTATCCATTCAGCCAATCTGTGCCTTTTGGTAAATGTAGCATTTAGTCCATTTACATTTAAGGTAATTATTAATATGTATGTTCCTATTCCCATTTTCTTAATTGTTTTGGGTTCGTTACTGTAGGTCTTTTCCTTCTCTTGTGTTTCTTGCCTAGAGAAGTTCCTTTAGCAGTTGTTGTAGAGCTGGTTTGGTGGTGCTGAACTCTCTCAGCTTTTGCTTGGCTGTAAAGGTTTTAATTTCTCCATCAAATCTGAATGAGATCCTTGCTGGGTAGAGTAATCTTGGTTGCAGGTTTTTCTCCTTCATCACTTTAAATATGTCCTGCCACTCCCTTCTGGCTTGCAGAGTTTCTGCTGAAACGTCAGCTGTTAACCTTATGGGGATTCCCTTGTGTGTTATTTGTTGTTTTTCCCTTGCTGCTTTTAATATTTCTTTGTATTTAATTTTTGACAGTTTGATTAATATGTGTCTTGGTGTATTTCTCCTTGGATTTATCCTGTACGGGACTCTCTGTGCTTCCTGGACTTGATTAACTATTTCCTTTCCCATATTAGGGAAGTTTTCAACTATAATCTCTTAAAATATTTTCTCAGTCCCTTTCTTTTTCTCTTCTTCTTCTGGAACCCCTATAATTCGAATGTTGGTGCATTTAATGTTGTCCCAGAGGTCTCTGAGACTGTCCTCAGTTCTTTTCATTCTTTTTTCTTTATTCTGCTCTGCAGTAGTTATTTCCACTATTTTATCTTCCAGGTCACTTATCCGTTCTTCTGCCTCAGTTATTCTGCTATTGATCCCATCTAGAGTATTTTTCATTTCATTTATTTTGTTGTTCATCATTGTTTGTTTCATCTTTAGTTCTTCTAGGTCCTTGTTAAATGTTTCTTGCCTTTTCTCTATTCTATTTCCAAGATTTTGGATCATCTTTACTATCATTATTCTGAATTCTTTTTCAGGTAGACTGCCTATTTCCTCTTCATTTGTTAGGTCTGGTGGGTTTTTATCTTGCTCCTTCATCTGCTGTGTGTTTTTCTGTCTTCTCATTTTGCTTATCTTACTGTGTTTGGTGTCTCCTTTTTGCAGACTGCACGTTCGTAGTTCCCGTTGTTGTTGGTGTCTGTCCCCAGTGGCTAAGGTTGGTTCAGTGGGTTGTGTAGGCTTCCTGGTGGAGGGGACTAGTGTCTGTGTTCTGGTGGATGAGGCTGGATCTTGTCTTTCTGGTGGGCAGGTCCACGTCTGGTGGTGTGTTTTGGGGTGTCTGTGGACTTACTGTGATTTTAGGCAGCCTCTCTGCTAATGGGTGGGGTTGTGTTCCTGTCTTGCTAGTTGTTTGGCATAGGATGTCCAGCACTGTAGCTTGCTGGTCGTTGAGTGAAGCTGGGTGATAGTGTTGAGATGGAGATTTCTGGGAGATTTTCGCCGTTTGATATTATGTGGAGCTGGGAGGTCTCTTGTGGACCAGTGTCCTGAAGTTGGCTCTCCCACCTCAGAGGCACAGCACTGACTCCTGGTTGCAGCACCAAGAGCCTTTCATCCGCACGGCTCAGAATAAAAGGGAGAAAAAGTAGAAAGAAAGAATTAGTAGAAGTAGAAAGAAAGAAAGGAGGGAGGGAGGGAGGAAGGAAGGATAAAAAGAAAATGATAAAATAAAATAAAGATAAAATATAATAAAGTTATTAAAATAAAAAAATAATTATTAAGAGAAAAAAAAAAGAGGGATAGAGCCCTAGGACAAATGGTAGAAGCAAAGCTACACAGACAAAATCTCACACAGAAGCATACACATACACACTCACAAAAAGAGGAAAAGGGGAAAAAATCATAAATCTTGCTCTCAAAGTCCACCTCCTCAATTTGTGATGATTTGTTGTCTAAAAGAGGGAAGGAAGGAAAGAAAGAACGAAGATAAAGTAAAATAAAATAAAGTTATTAAAATAAAAAGTAATTATTAAGAAAAAAATTTTTTAAAAAAACGGACGTTTAGAACCTTCGGACAAATGGTGGAAGCAAAGCTATACAGACAAAATCTCACACAGAAGCATACACATACACACTCACAAAAAAAGGAAAAGGGGGAAAAATCATAAATCTTGCTCTCAAAGTCCACCTTCTCAATTTGGGATGATTCGTTGTCTATTCATGTATTCCACAGATGCAGGGTACATCAAGTTGATTGTGGAGCTTTAATCCGCTGCTTCTGAGGCTGCTGGGAGAGATTTCCCTTTCTCTTCTTTGTTCTCACAGCTCCCAGGGGCTCAGCTTTGGATTTGGCCCCACCTCTGCGTGTAGGTCTCCGGAGGGCGTCTGTTCTTTGCGCAGACAGGACGGGGTTAAAGGAGCAGCTGACTCGGGGGCTCTGGCTCACTCAGGCCGGGGGGAGGGAGGGGCACGGAGTGCGGGGTGAGCCTGCGGCGGCAGAGGCCGGCGTGACGTTTCACCAGCCTGAGGTGCGCCGTGTGTTCTCCCGGGGAAGTTGTCCCTGGATCCCGGGACCCCGGCAGTGGCTGGCTGCACAGGCTCCCCGGAAGGGGGGTGTGGATAGTGACATATGCTCGCACACAGGCTTCTTGGTGGCAGCAGCAGCAGCCTTAGCATCTCCTGCCCGTCTCTGGGGTCCGCGCTTTTAGCTGCGGCTCGCGCCTGTCTCTGGAGCTCCTTTAAGCAGCGCTCTTAATCCCCTCTCCTCGCGCACCAGGAAACAAAGAGGGAAGAAAAAGTCTCTTGCCTCTTCGGCAGGTCCAGACTTTTCCCCGGACTTCCTCCTGGCTAGCCGTGGAGCACTAACCCCCTGCAGGCTGTGTTCACGCCGCCAACCCCAGTCCTCTCCCTGTGCTCCGACCGAAGCCGTGCCTCAGCTCCCAAGTGCGCCCGCCCTGGCGGGTGAGCAGACAAGCCTCTCGGGCTGGTGAGTGCTGTTCGGCACCGATCCTCCGTGCAGGAATCTCCCCGCTTTGCCCTCCACACCCCTGTTGCTGTGCTCTCCTCCGCGGCTCCGAAGCTTCCCCCTCTGCCTCCCGCAGTCTCCGCCCACAAAGGGGCTTTCTAGTGTGTGGAAACCTTTCCTCCTTCACAGCTCCCTCCCACTGGTGCAGGTCCCGTCCGTATCCTTTTGTCTCTGTTTATTCTTTTTTCTTTTGCCCTACCCAGCTATGTGGGGGATTTCTTGCCTTTTGGGAGGTCTGAGGTCTTCTGCCAACGTTCCGTAGGTGTTCTGTAGGAGCTGCTCCACGTGTAGATGTATCCCTGGTGTATCTGTGGGGAGGAAGGTGATCTCCGTGTCTTACTCCTCCGCCATCTTCCCGGAAGCACTCCCTATTTTTTTTATATTCTTTACTGCTGAAATTTTTAAGTTTTGGTTAAAGACTTGAGGAGAAAGATATGTCAACTAAACTCTAATACAAGAAAAGTAAAGTTTGTATGACTTTTTGTCAACAGTTAAAATAATTTTCACTTTTGTATATATTCTAGATTCATCATTTATGATGAAAAAATACAGTACCAAAATGCAAATTTTTGGAGGCTAAAGAAAAGCAATTCCATTTCAGCAAATGACATCTCATTTTGTTCTTTCTCAGACAATTCCAATACTTAGAATTAAGGAGGCAAATGAACATTTATTCACTTAGAAAAATTTCACTCTTTCCACTGAGGTGATTGAACATTAAGATATATGGAGGTGAAACTACTAGATGAAAGTAGGACTTACTAAGTCTGAAGTTGGCCCAGTTTTTCTGTTTGCTTGTCTATGAAAAACCATGACTATGATTTTTATTTTTTACTCCTCAGGCTTCCAGAACCTCCAGCTTCAGTGCCAAGCCCTCCATCAAAGGTAAGAAGCTGTGACTAAGCTATCTTTGGAGGACTTAGAAAAATATTATACTTTTGCCACATAAATTTAGTTTAGTATATTTTAAAACATACTTCATTCAACTTATGTGGCATAAAGATTATACTGGGTTCTTCATCAGTATTTTTATTTCTGTGGCTTTTACGTGAATGATAAAGTGCTGTGAGAATCAAAGAGTTGATTTTAGCTGGATACCTATGTCAAAATATTAAAGAAGTTATAATTAAAATTAAGTCTTCTTGAGTGAGCTAGATCCTGTAATTAACTTTATTAATCACCAGGAATACTCTAGAACTAAAACTCATTTTTCCAAATATAATTGTCATGGGCACAAAGGCACATAGAGCATGATTTTTGCAACACAGAGAAGCTATCAGTGGAAAACCTTTCCCCTTCCAGATATTCTCAAACTGCCACCCACAGCTCCTCTGCACTGTGGGCTATGGCCTAGGTTTGTCTCCCAGATATAGGGAGTAGAGAAGCCAGCTATAAACCACACTTGAGAGCAAAGAGTAGCATCCCGAAGTCCAGGCGTGATCGCAGACCAGTGAGCGCTGCTCAGACACAGGGAAGTAAACACGTGCAACAGCTTGTCAGTGAGGGCATTCTCCTGCCAGAAGAGTAATGAGTGCTTTGCAAATGAATGTAAGGTGGGTGTTAAACAACTTTCCTTTTTCCCTGCTTTCGAGGTGACCAACATACTCAGGATATTTTTTTTTTTAACATCTTTATTGGGGTATAATTGCTTTACAATGGTGTGTTAATTTCTGCTTTATAACAAAGTGAATCAGTTATACATATACATACGTTCCCATATCTCTTCCCACTTGCGTCTCCCTCCCTCCCACCCTCCCTATCCCACCCCTCCAGGCTGTCACAAAGCACCGAGCCTATATCCCTGTGCCATGCGGCTGCTTCCCACTAGCTATCTACCTTACATTTGTTAGTGTGTATATGTCCATGACTCTCTCTCGCCCTGTCACAGCTCACCCTTCCCCCTCCCCATAACCTCAAGTCTGTTCTCTAGGAGGTCTCCGTCTTTATTCCTGCCTTACCCCTAGGTTCTTCATGACATTTTTTTTTTCTTAAATTCCATATATATGTGTTAGCATACGGTATTTGTCTTTTTCTTTCTGACTTACTTCACTCTGTATGACAGACTCTAGGTCTATCCACCTCATTACAAATAGCTCAATTTCGTTTCTTTTTATGGCTGAGTAATATTCCATTGTATATATGTGCCACATCTTCTTTATCCATTCATCCCATGATGGGCACTTAGGTTGTTTCCATCTCCGGGCTATTGTAAATAGAGCTGCAATGAACATTTTGGTACATGACTCTTTGAATTTCGGTTTTCTCAGGGTATATGCCCAGTAGTGGGATGGCTGGGTCATATGGTAGTTCTATTTGTAGTTTTTTAAGGAACTGTTCTGTTCTCCATAGTGTTCTCCATAGTGGCTGAACCAATTCACATTCCCACCAGCAGTGCAAGAGTGTTCCCTTTTCTCCACACCCTCTCCAGCATTTATTGTTTCTAGATTTTTTGATGATGGCCATTCTGACTGGTGTTAGATGATATCTCATTGTAGTTTTGATTTGCATTTCTCTAATGATTAGTGATGTTGAGCATCCTTTCATGTGTTTGTTGGCAATCTGTATATCTTCTTTGGAGAATTGTCTATTTAGGTCTTCTGCCCATTTTTGGATTGGGTTGTTTGTTTTTTTGTTATTGAGCTGCGTGAGCTGCTTGTAAATTTTGGAGATTAATCCTTTGTCGGTTGCTTCACATGCAAATATTTTCTCCCATTCTGAGGGTTGTCTTTTGGTCTTGTTTATGGTTTCCTTTGCTGTGCAAAAGCTTTGAAGTTTCATTAGGTCCCATTTGTTTATTTTTGTTTTTATTTCCATTACTCTACGAGGTGAATCAAAAAAGATCTTGCTGTGATTTATGTCAAAGAGTGTTCTTCCTATTTTTTCCTTTAAGAGTTTGATAGTTTCTGGCCTTACATTTAGGTCTTTAATCCATTTTGAGCTTATTCTTGTGTATGGTGTTAGGGAGTGATCTAATCTCATACTTTTACAGGTACCTGTCCAGTTTTCCCAGCACCACTTATTGAAGAGGCTGTCCTTTCTCCACTGTACATTCCTGCCACCTTTGTCAAAGATAAGGTGACCATATGTGCGTGGGTTTATCTCTGGGCTTTCTATCCTGTTCCATTGATCTATCTTTCTGTTTTTGTGCCAGTACCATACTGTCTTGTTTACTGTAGCTTTGTAGTATAGTCTGAAGTCAGGGAGCCCGATTCCTCCTGCTCCTTTTTTCGTTCTCGAGATTGCTTTGGCTATTCAGGGTCTTTTGTGTTTCCATACAAATTGCGAAATTTTTTGTTCTAGTTCTGTGAAAAATGCCAGTGGTAGTTTGATAGGGATTGCATTGAATCTGTAGATTGCTTTGGGTAGTAGAGTCATTTTTACAATGTTGATTCTTCCAATCCAAGAACATGGTATATCTCTCCATCTATTTGTATCATCTTTAATTTCTTTCATCAGTGTCTTATAATTTTCTGCATATAGGTCTTTTGTCTCCTTAGGTAGGTTTATTCCTAGATATTTTATTCTTTTTGTTGCAGTGGTAAATGGGAGTGGTTTCTTGATTTCACTTTCAGATTTTTCATCATTAGTGTATAGGAATGCCAGAGATTTCTGTGCATTAATTTTGTATCCTGCTACTTTACCAAATTCATTGATTAGCTCTAGTAGTTTTCTGGTAGCATCTTTAGGATTTTCTATGTATAGTATCATGTCATCTGCAAACAGTGACAGCTTTACTTCTTCTTTTCCGATTTGGATTCCTTTTATTTCCTTTTCTTCTCTGATTGCTGTGGCTAAAACTTCCAAAACTATGTTGAATAACAGTGGTGAGAGTGGGCAACCTTGTCTTGTTCCTGATCTTAGTGGAAATGCTTTCGGTTTTTCACCATTGAGGATGATGTTGGCTGTGGGCTTGTCATATATGGCCTTTATTATGTTGAGGAAAGTTCCCTCTATGCCTATTTTCTGCAGGGTTTTTATCATAAATGGGTGTTGAATTTTGTCAAAAGCTTTCTCTGCATCTATTGAGATGATCATATGGTTTTTCTCCTTCAGTTTGTTAATATGGTGTATCATGTTGATAGATTTGCGTATATTGAAGAATCCTTGCATTCCTGGAATAAACCCTACTTGATCATGGTGTATGATCTGTTTAATGTGCTGTTGGATTCTGTTTGCTAGTATTTTGTTGAGGATTTTTGCATCTATGTTCATCAGTGATATTGGCCTGTAGTTTTCTTTCTTTGTGACATCCTTGTCTGGTTTTGGTATCAAGGTGATGGTGGCCTCATAGAAGGAATTTGGGAGTGTTCCTCCCTCTGCTATATTTTGGAAGAGTTTGAGAAGGATAGGTGTTAGCTCTTCTCTAAATGTTTGATAGAATTCGCTTGTGAAGCCGTCTGGTCCTGGGCTTTTGTTTGTTGGAAGATTTTTAATCACAGTTTCAATTTCAGTGCTTGTGATTGGTCTGTTCATATTTTCTATTTCTTCTTGATTCAGTCTTGGCAGGTTGTGCATTTCTAAGAATTTGTCCATTTCTTCCAGGTTGTCCATTTTATTGGCATAGAGTTGCTTGTAGTAGTCTCTTAGGATGCTTTGTATTTCTGCATTGTCTGCTGTAACTTCTCCTTTTTCATTTCTAATTTTATTGATTTGAGTCCTCTCCCTCTTTTTCTTGATGAGTCTGGCTAATGGTTTATCAATTTTGCTTATCTTCTCAAAGAACCAGCTTTTAGTTTTATTAATGTTTGCTATTGTTTTCTTTGTTTCTATTTCATTTATTTCTGCTCTGATCTTTATGATTTCTTTCCTTTTGCTAATTTTGGGTTTTGTTTTTTCTTCTTTCTCTAGTTGCTTTAGGTGTAAGTTTAGATTGTTTATTTGAGATTTTTCTTGTTTCTTGAGGTAGGCTTGTATAGCTATAAACTTCCCTCTTAGAACTGCTGTTGCTGCATCCCATAGGTTTTGGATCATCGTGTTTTCATTGTCATTTGTCTCTAGGTATTTTTTGATCTCCTCTTTGATTTCTTCAGTGATCTCTTGGTTATTTAGTAATGTATTGTTTAGCCTCCATGTGTTTTTGTTTTTTACGTTTTTTTCCCTGTAATGCATTTCTAATCTCATAGCCTTGTGGTCAGAAAAGATGCTTGATATGATTTCAGTTTTCTTAAATTTACTGAGGCTTGATTTGTGACCCAAGATGTGATCGATCCTGGAGAATGTTCCATGGGCACTTGAGAAGAAAGTGTAATCTGCTGTTTTGGGATGGAATGTCCCATAAATATCAATTAAATCTATCTGGTCTGTTGTGTCATTTAAAGCTTCTGTTTCCTTATTTACTTTCATTTTGGATGATCTGTCCATTGGTGATAAAGTTCCCCACTATTATTGTGTTACTGTCGATTTCCTCTTTCATAGCTGTTAGCAGTTGCCTTATGTATTAAGGTGCTCCTATGTTGGGTGCATATATATTTGTAATTGTTATATCTTCTTCTTGGATTGATCCCTTGATCATTATGTAATGTTCTTCCTTGTCTCTTGTAACATTCTTTACTTTAAAGTCTGTTTTATCTGATATGAGTATAGCTACTCCAGCTTTCTTTTGATTTCCATTTGCAGGAATATCTTTTTCCATCCCCTCAGTTTCAGTCTGTATGTGTCCCTAGGTCTGAAGTGGGTCTCTTGTAGACAGCATATATATGGGTCTTGTTTTTGTATCCATTCAGCAAGCCTCTGTCTTTTGGTTGGAGCATTTAATCCATTTACGTTTAAGGTAATTATCGATATGTATGTTCCTATGACCATTTTCTTAATTGTTTTGGGTTTGTTTTTGTAGGTGCTTTTCTTCTCTTGTAATTCCCACTTAGAGAAGTTCCTTTAGCATTTGTTTTAGAGCTCGTTTGGTGGTGCTGAATTCTCTTAGCTTTTGCTTGTCTGTAAAGCTTTTGATTTCTCCTTCCAATCTGGATGAGATCCTAGCCGGGTAGAGTAATCTTGATTGTAGGTTCTTCCCTTTCATCACTTTAAATATATCATGCCACTCGCTTCTGGCTTGTAGAGTTTCTGCTGAGAAATCAGCCATTAACCTTATGGGAGTTCCCTTGTGTGTTAATTGTCATTTTTCCCTTGCTGCTTTTAATAAATTTTCTTTGTCTTTAATTTTTGCCAGTTTGATTACTGTGTGTCTTGTCTTGATTACTGCTGCGCTTCCTGGACTTGGGTAGCTATTTCCTTTCCCATGTTAGGGAAGTTTTCGACTATAATCTCTTCAAATATTTTCTCTGGTCCTTTCTCTCTCTCTTCTCCTTCTGGGACCCCCATAATGCGAATGTTGTTGCATTTAATGTTGTCCCAGAGGTCTCTTCGGCTGTCTTCATTTCTTTTCATTCTTTTTTCTTCTGTTCCACAGCAGTGAATTCCACCATTCTGTCTTCCAGGTCACTTATCCGTTCTCCTGCCTCAGTTATTCTGCTATTGATTCCTTCTAGTGTAGTTTTCATTTCAGTTATTGTATTGTTCATCTCTGTTTGTTTGTTCTTTAATTCTTCTAGGTCTTTGTTAAACATTTCTTGCATCTTCTCGATCTTTGCCTCCATTCTTTTTCCGAGGTCCTGGATCATCTTCACTATCAATATTCTGAATTCTTTTTCTGGAAGGTTGCCTATCTCCACTTCATTTAGTTGTTTTTCTGGGGTTTTATCTTTTTACTTCATCTGGTACATAGCCCTCTGCCTTTTCATCTTGTCTATCTTTCTGTGAATGTGGTTTTTGTGCTACAGGCTGCAGGCCTGTTGTTCTTGCTTCTGCTGTCTGCCTTCTGGTGGATGAGGCTATCTCTGGTCCGTATTGTTAAAGACACTGAAGGCCATATCCATAAGAAGGTTGAGAGGGGTTTGGGGACCCACGGCAAGCTTTTGCAGCTTCCTATGGATGTCAGGGGCCGAATGGTAAATGAAGTAAGTTGCAAGCACAATGCGTCCCTCAAAAGCATCTGGGTCCACATTTGTATACTTTCTGAGGGAATCTACCAGCCAGGCCCGAAATAGGGCTGGATTTTTGTCCTCACCTTGGGCGATCTCTTAAACCTCATCATAGTTGACAGGTTTAATTATGCGCTGGTGTCTCATCCCTTCAGTGAGGCAAAGGATCATGTGGTCTCTTCTAGGGATACTAGGTTGGCCTAGTTCATAGTCCCAATTGGGATCAATCAGTGGCACTGCTGTCATGCCCACAGGGTAATAATTGGGTTGGACAGTGTATAATCCATCAGCATATGCTTGAGCATGCACCCAAATACAGGTCTTTTCGTCACGGGTGCTGCAGTGGGAAATGGCAACATTCAGGTCCTTCCAAATAAGGTCGTAGGAAAGCATTAGTCCCTGGAATTCTTCAGTGAACTGGCTAGGATCCTCTGAGAATCGGCCTAAGTGAGTGCAGCACTGGTTGAGGTCAGACAAAGAAAGGGGGTGCAGACTCTGGTCATTCCCTGAGGTCTGCCTGTTGCTTCTTAGAGGGGGCAAAGGAGCTCTGGCTGCACTTCTGGTATGGAAGGATAAAGAGGCTTATATGGTGCTGGAGGGGCTGAAGATGGCGAAAGAGGACTTGGGTCTTCTGTCCGAGACTTATTTTCCTGCAGAGATACTACCAGAGGGGGTTTTTGAATAGTTTGAACAGGTCCCAACCTGCAAGGTTCCCTAACACAGGACTTGCATAGCTCCAGGTTCTCTCTTAGGGTCATAAGGGCCTGAACATAAGGAATCTCTGTCCGTTTTCCATGCCTTTCGCAAAAAAATTCTAACTGTACGATGGTATTATAGTGGAGGCTTCCATTTTCTGGCCAAATCTCATCATCCTCAAGTTTATACTGGGGCCAGGCTGTATTACAGAAGAAGATGAGCTTTTCCTGTTTAAAAAAATCTAGAGAAAACTTGTCCCAGTGACTTAGAATGCACCCTGAGGGGTGAATCCTTGGGGATGGAGGAGATGCTCCCCACTGATCCTTCAGGGAGAGAGGGCTCCCGTAAAAGAGAGGAGCACTACAGTTAGGATGTCCCTTTAGGGGTTCCCTCTGTCAGGACTGGCTACAGGCATCCCTGTTCACCTAGTCCTGTCAACTTTGGCCAATGTCAGGGTAGTTAGTGGCCCTGCCACATGGCAACTCTGCCAGCCCCAGAGTGCTGGGGCCTGTGTCCTATCCTGACAGCTCTGGTACCCAGGATGAACGACCTTCCTGAGGGTTTCTCTGTAGATTCTCTGACCATTGAGTAATCCATGTGTTCCAGGGTGTATTCCCCTGGAACAGACGTCTTCATAGTTCCAGGAGCTATTTAGGTCCCAGTCCCCTTTCTCTAAAAGGGTGGTCAGGATCTGAAAACAGGCACTGGCCACTAAGGGAGGCGGTATGTAGGACTGTGTACAAGTCTCCTTTCTATTATCTAGAGAAGTCTTAATTTCCTTTCATTTACAGTCCAAGTAAGGCTGCATTTTATATTTCCACAAAGTTGAACCTGATCACAGTTAATCAGATGGTCTGTGCCCCTGGCTGCCTGTGGAAATGGCTGGAAACTTCTCTTGACATGCCCTGTGCAGATGCAGTAGTGAAATGTGTAGGACCTAGCAGCTAGGTTGGAAAACGCCTGACAGATTTCCTCCCCCCATTTCCAAGGAAGTAATAAGAGCAAGATAGAGACACAGAGACAAAGATAGTCAGACGTAAGTGGACCTGAAATAATCCTGTGGGGACAGCCACAGGGAAAGGGAGGGTGTTATGTTTTAAGCTTGTGTGCCTAAAAACGTTACATGGAAGTTGTTTTAAGGTGGGTGGACAGACCTATCTTCTCTCTAGTCCCTTCCATGACCCACATATCCTTACACGGCAGGAGTCTTGTGGTGGGAAACACCCTGGTGTCTTACATATGCTTGACCCATGCCCACGTATGTTGCAGCAAGCAGGTCCAAAAGGTGACAGGCAGAGGGAGCAAAAGGGAGAGTAATGACAAGAAGTCAGGCAGTGGCTCTCAAGCACAAGTGAGATGAGAGGCTAAGACTTGCCAGGGAAAGGAGGAGGGATATTTGACCTCCCAATAATTCTCCTGGCTGGCTTACCACAGATGTTGCCAGAGGGTAGGTTCTTGTTTCCTCACAGAAAGAATTCAGAGACAAGTCACAAGAGGCCAAGTAAGCAAAGCGAGGATTTATTGAGAGATAGTAAACTCTCAGGAGGGAACACGGGCAGGCTCAGACAAGCTGAGGCTCAGCCCCTTTGAAATGACTAATGGTAGGCCCTTCTTACCCTCAGATATTTTGGTGGACACCGAAACCAGTGAGTTCACTAAGTTCCTAATAAATCAGGATAAGTCCTAAAGGTGATTTCAGAGTCTGGAAATCAGGTTTTGCTGGCCCTAGCCAAGAAACTCACCCCATCTCTCTTGAAGTTCATATCCCGTCCCTAACGCAGCTTCCATGCTTGGATCTCACCCCTCACATCAATATTTCTAACCAATACCAAGTACTCATTCCCAAGTGCAATGAGTCTAGCCTGTCTTGCTGCCCCTGCCCCTAGTGACCAGTGGAAGAGGGAGGGAAAACGCCAGTTGTCCGGCATTTACAATATGGCCCTCCTAAGGCCTACAGAAAAGTCCCCACACCTCACGACCCCTCTTGTAACGGTGGCCTCTCTCCTCAAGCCGCGTGGGTACACCCTCTTGGGCAAACCACTTACAGGAATGGCTCAGCTCCTCAGAAGTGCGCCAGGCGTGCACTGCCCCAGACGCCTGTCCCTCTGCGGCCTGAACATAAACCAGCTGCCTTCTCAGAATAACCCCAGCTCTCCTTCCCCTCCCCAGGATTGGCTGTGGCCTTTCCTTGGATAGATAAGGCCCTGCTTGCGGGACAGTGCACGCTAGGCCAGCTAAGTAATCAGATGAACCTAGGTGTATCCCTCCATAATATCCGCCACTCCTGAAGTAAGAGGCTGATGGGCCTCATCCTGGCAGCAACTGGAGCAGCTGTTGTTTGGTGGCCCCATGGGCGGCTTTGCCTACCTTGAGGCAATGCTTTGCAACCTGCCAGATGCTCTGTCTCCTCTGGCCAGGACCATGGGGACCCCCTTTATTTCCTAGCGAGTGTGGTGATGGATAACAGACTGGCCCTGGACTATCTGCTAGCTGAACGGGGAGGGGTGTGTGCAGTAACCAAAAAAATGTGCTGCACCTCCATCACCACCACTGGCCAGGTGGAAGAAGATGTGCAAAAGATACACGAACAGGCCCAGGGGCTCCACACTTGTGGGAAGGGTGACCCCAGTGCCAGCTCCACATGGACTGCAGTCAGCGGGGTACTACCAAACCTGACCTGGTTCCTACCCCTGCTTGGACCTCTGACTACAGTAATATTTTTGCTGATTTGGGGCCCCTGCCTTTTTAGTCTCCTGTTTGTTAAGTCTGTTTCTTCAGGTTACGACAGTGTCACCTACATGTGATGGTATGCCAGGGATTTCAGCCCATCCTGCGAGAAGATGGGGACCATCAACACCCACTGGACAGGGCTGCAGCCTCCTTCTACTCCCCACTCCCCATCTCTGCCGCTGTACATGACCCTGAGACCTCCTGTCTCTGACAGAGCAAGGTGATCTGGACCCCACTGGTAGGGACAATGCCCCTGCTCAGCTTGAAGCAGCTACGGAAGACGGACCGTCGACCCTTTGACCCTTAAAAGATTTTAAGGGTCCAGACTCCCCGAGGGGGGAGACGTTAGAGCAGGCAGTTAGCCAGACATGAGCAGAGGAGGGAGGCACACAGGTCATGTGACAGGAGACCATAATACGTCTTGCAATGACAGGGGTTCTAGGGGCAAACACAGAAAAGCGGGAACCTCCGGGCTGACAGGAGACCATATGTCTTGTGAAGACAAGGGTCCTAGAGGCAAACAAAGAAAGGCAGGAACCTCCTGGTCGGAATGTAACCTTTTGCTCATTATGCCCTCATTACAGTAGAATTAGCATTGCAACCAGAGCAGTACCCATCATGCACCGGCACCACGACAGATCCGAGCAAAACCAAATAAGGACAGAAACTCCCCCTCCTCTCGGGAAGGTGGACCTGGGATGAAAACCAGGAAATTACCCCCAAATCCCTCCCTTCTTGATGAATATTCCACCTAATCATTTTCACACCCCGTATAACCAGCTTGCCGAAAGGACTCACTGCTGCTCACCTGAGCCTGTCTGCGCTCCCTCCTGAGAGTGTACTGTCACTCAGTAAATCCTTTGCTTACTTGGCCTCTCAGTCTCAGCTCTGAATTCTTTCTACAAAAATACGAGAACCTACCCTCTGGCCGCACGAAGACAGCCACAGACAATTCATAAGCCAATCAGTATGGCTGTGTTCCAGTAAAACTTCATTTATAAAAACAGACAGCCAGCTGGACTTGGCCCCTGAGCGGGACTTGGCTAAGCCCAGATTTAGATCTTGGCATCTCATTTCTCCTACATCTCAACTTCACCTCCTAGATTATTTTAGTCGCTTTCTGAGGTTTCCTGCTCTATTGTGTCTTCCTGGGGCTCCGGTTTGTACATTGCAAACTTCACTGGATGATGTACCATAGTTGAAACAAGTGTAGGATAATGTCTGCTGCTAGGTTTCCCATCTGTGTCTAGGATTTGATTGATTTTTACAGAAATATAGTTGCTTGTTTGCAGGAAATAACGTTCCAGTGACTGTTAGGTATCTTTGCATCTGTGTTGTAATCCGTAGCATGGAGCCTCTCGTCCTTAATATGTTTTGCATTATTTTATTACTATTATGTTTGACTATGTTGAGGCCCGGCTTCCAGTTCTCACCCCCTTGCATCTTTTGAATTTATCACTGTCAGCTGGCAGAGCTGAATGCAATCAGTGGATTTGGAGATGTTCCTAAGTGCCTTCTTTGCAAGTCATTTGTAAGAATAAGACCAATCTTAGCATTAGTTCCTCTGTACTTTTCTGTCTGCCTTTTTTTCCAGAACTGTACCCATTTAGTCAGACCCTTTGTTACTGTCTTTCTGAGCCACTTTTCTATTTCTTCTGAAACATTCCCCCAAATCTGTAGTGATTCAGTCTTTTAAATAACAGAAATTTAAGTAGATGTTACAGTTAATGTTTTTTTCCCAACGTATTCAACAGTGTGCTGGTGAAAAATTTCAAGACGTGTCATTTTACCCACTTGTATTGTACATGGGCTGTGGCACCTTTTAGTAGCGACTCTACAGTTCTTTGTGTAGTGAAAGCTGGGTGTGAAGAGTGAAGCTGGGAACAAATCTGCATTTCCTAGGGTGGGTCCATATTGGGTCTTGTCAACCCAGCGTCTCCACAGAGAGCTTGAAAATCTGTAAAAGTCCAAGTTGTGATCCCTGTGCAGTCAGTTCTCCATGTTAAACATCAAGACTTACCTGCCCTGCTATGTGCCTTTTACATAATAAATGTGTCAGATTCCTACCATAATATGAACATATGGCCACAGTCTAGCTCTTGACAAGATTCTCACATTCATTGATTGGTGAAAAATGCTCATGTGAAAGGTGAAATCATGAAGTAAAGGTTGACCTAATTGCATTGGGTCCAATGGAAAGAGCACTTGTACCATAGTTGAGATCTCACCTCAAGTCCTCTGCTAGGTGACCTTAAGCTGTTCACTTAACCTCTGTGCTTCCTTCTGCTTGCTTTGCAAGGTTGTTCTTATGTGGATAAAATGAGGTAATTGAATTGAAAGGAGGTAAGAACATAAAGCTATACAAAGATGGTGACAGTCAGAATGCTGTCCCTGTATTCCTAAATGGACATTACAGCAGCCCTGCAGGTGAATGAAGTCGGGGTTCTGGCTGGACCCCGGCCATCTTAAAGGAAATTCTCTTCTTTGCCTTCTGTGCCTGCATTCACCCCCCCTTAGACTGTCCTGGAAGTCAGCAGTCACCTTGATGCCCCCTGTCCCTGGTACATACATTATGTGATCATACCGCTAGACAGCCTAAGGGCTGGGTCATGGGCTTGCCTGCTCACATCTCCCCATCACCAAGGCTGCTTCTTGGAAGGGACGTCTGGCTTAGTTCCTAGATAATTGGCAAAAAGCGAAGGGACTTGTAAAAAGTAAGCCCTCTGCAGGGTCTGCTGCTCCATTTGACCTCGCTACTGGTCCAAATTGCACATACATGTTGGGTTTTTTTTTTAATGGACTGATGTAAGTGTCAAGCTGACGTTTGACACTTCACTGCTCTAACATTGCAGAAAGTAAAGTTATCAGATGAGCGCATAGAAGCAAGAGAAGATTACACTAAGTTTAACACTAAAGATTTGAAGACTGTAAAGGTATGTGTCTGGGTGCAGCAGCAAATACTCTTGAATCCTGTGGCTGTTGCTGCATGGGGACTTCGAGGAACGATTGCATGCTTGATTGTGATTTTATCATTTTAACCATGAAGAATTATTAACTTGCATTTCTGTGACTTAAGAATTAATTCAAAATTATGAATGGTGATGAAAGCGTCAAGCAAAGAAGACTTTTTACAGATAAAGAAATGCAGTATACTTATTAGCAAGAGTGTGCCTAAACTTTGCAATATATTCAGAGTGATAGGATGGGGCAGAGGAAGGGGCTCCAAAGGTAATTTTTTGTCGACTCTGCTGCCCAGTAGCTTCCCAGAAATTATGACAATGACAACAATTATTAACAACTCCATAATTCAGCAACCACCCCAGCAAGTATTTTCATAACATTTCTTACTGATTTATCCTATACATCATCATATATATATATACACACACACATATAGTTTGGGGTTCTGCCTTTTTCATTTAGCTCTATATTGTGAAAATGTTCATGTCATTAAGCTTTCTTTGAAAAATTATTAATGGTTTTGTGATATTCAGTCATGTGTTATTTTATTTCACCACAGGGAATATAGTCTATTTAATCATTCTCCTATTTTTGGACACATAGGTTACTTCTGCTTTTTTGTTTTTGTTTTAATGAGGTGATAAACATTCTCATTTATAGTCTGCATCTCTATTTCATCAGACACAATTTAAAACTAAGAGTAAAGTCTTAGAAAACATGAACTCTTTCCATGATTACTAGTATACATATATATAGCTAAAATGCTTTCCAAAAGTGTAGCAGAAATTTGTACTCCCAGCCGTTATTGCTGATGAGTGTTCATCTCACATTCTTGACAACATCAAGTATTATTTTTATTCTTGAAAAATTTGCCTAAGTAGGCTACTTTAGGTAGAAAGGTTGTTTTTCCAAATGCTTATTGCCTATCTGCATTTTTGCAAATTGTTAGTTCATGTTTCTTGCCTGTTTTTATATTGGGATAGTAATATTTTTCTTGTTGATTTGTAAGAGCTCATTCTAAATTCAGGCTATTAACACTTTTCATGACATATAGGGTACAGATAATTTTCCAGTTTGTTTAGGCTTTTCATTTGACTTTTGAACTATTTTAAGTTTATCTGAGGATTAAATATGGAAGTTTTTTATGATTTTCTCATTATTTTTATGCTTAGAAAGACCTTGCCTTGCCCCAAGATAGGTTAACTTCCACCTAGATTTTAAGAACACTTACTCTCCATAGATTTAATGTTTTCTAAAAATTGTGTTCTTTAATCTACATGTAATTTATCAGGGCATGGGCTATCAGGGGATAATCCAACTTGAGATTTGGCTAAAACAGCTGGTTATCTCAGTGCCTTCTGTAAGCAGGGACATTTTCGAGTTTCTCTGTGAGGAGTATTTCTGCCCCACCCTTCTAAGTGCTGCTTCCCATTGTATCCACTTGGGCACCGCACCAGTGAGATAAGAGGTTGGACCAGGATGTCAGTTAATTGCAGGGGATGGAGGATAACTTGTCTCAGAGACTGTCACTTTTCCCCATCCAGCCAAAATATAAGCCTACTAAATTATAAGTGACAGAATGTAAAAAGCAAATTTTTAGGGATCATATATTGACTGTGCCCTTAACAGATACCTTGGCAATGGCTCTGTCTCACAGTTCCCAGAGAGACAGATGATTTTTTCTTTGCTGATTCCCATCATTTATGCTTTTGCTGAACACTGAAGTAAAATCAGCTGCTATTTCCCTTCTGCCAGTGCTTGTTATAGGACATGGCAAAACAAAACAAAACAAAAACAGTGACCAGGAAGAGAGAGAATTTTAAAAGGCAGAGTTATTTGGAGTCAGCTTTTTAGAAAGTATTTTTTTGTTGGAGGAAAAATGGGACAGCTATCCTGCTGGTCCTGGATGCTTTGCAATACAGGTTATCTTTTGAATATAATAGCTTTGTCCTTGGTTTCCCATAGAGCCTATGAATAAAATCAGATGGTAGATTGTTGTGAATTATTCATCATTTGGTAATACAAGGCTGTAATTCCTCCCTCTGACAATTGCTGCCTGTGTCAGTTCCATTGTTTGTGTTATTTCACTTAATACACCCTCCAGAATTATTTCCCCTAAAGTAAACCGTTGGTTGTAACATTCCACTCCTTAGAAGGTGGCAGTTTTGTCTCCTGCCTCTTTTAACATATTTTGTCTCTTAGATCTGAATTCTGAATAGAAATCAGAACTTTTAAAAAGAATCACTCCTTTATGAAGCATGTCAGCAGCAAATGCTTACCTCCCTTAACGAACCTTGAGACATGCATGGTCTTGTTTGATTTGCATGTATGATTTATAAATGTTACATTCATAACAATTTTTCTCTCTTATTTTCAATAACAGAAAAATAGCAAAATGACTGCAGCTCAGAAGGCTTTGGCTAAAGTTGACAAGAGTGGAATGAAAAGTATTGATTCCTTTTTTGGTGCAAAACATGTTAAAAAAATTGGAAAGATTTGAAACTTTGAAAATTAAATCAAGCAAAAATATTTGCCTTCTACATGTCCCATTTTCAGCCTTCCTCCATTCCACTGTACTTCCTAACCCTTAATTACCACCTTTTAAAAAAAAGTAGGAAGGGGGCAATTTTCAGATTCACTTGAACATTTCTTTGTGTTTGATTTTTGTGTTTTCCTGAACAAAATATGGGAAAGTAATTGTATAACTTCATGGCTTGTGGCCTTTGGAGTTTTGTTTGACATCATGAAAAGTAATCAAGTGAATAGAATTAACCTCTAGCATCACAATTTCCTCAATAAACTGATGTGTGACGATATTTGAGTGTATGCCTGTTATTTTATGCAACGTTGCACATGGTAGCTATAGCAATATGGTTTTCAATATACTGAGAGAAATATAACACAACTATCAGATAAACTACTACTTTTTAAAAGCCTTTAGTTTTGGGTAAATCTTTTGTTTAATGTATTTTCTGTTTTATGAATACATGTTCTTTGCAGAAAATAGAGAAAAGTATAAAACAAAAATTATAATCTCCTGACTTTTCATTACCTGGAGGTAATATGGTGTATTTTCTTCTATAATAATTTTTAAAGGAATTATAATAGTAATTTTATAACCTTTTTTCTTGACATCATTTTGTGAGCATTTTCCCAGGCTACTCTTCTTCATAAATATACTTCTTTAATGACAGTAATTTTTAATTATTTGAGTATTTGATTATTTAATGATCATAGTCCTATTTTGGACATTTGTATTATTTTTAAACATTTGCTATTGGAAGAATCAGATTCTATGTAAATATTTGTCCGTATCTTTTATTGTTTTCTTAGAATGGATTTTTAGAAGTGGGCTTACTGATTAATAACTAAGTTTTTCAAATATATACTTTTGGGAATATATTTCACAGAAAGGTTATAGTATCTTGCACTCTAACAAATGATGGTATGAGTCCTTATTAGCTTTGAGTAGTGTCTTTGCAAATAAGTGGAAAAAAGTCATGTTGGTGTGGTTTTAATTCACATTTTCCTGATTAATAATGTCGACTGAAGAAAACCCCACACAACCTGAAAGTTGAGAGTTATGTTTTATTCAGGGAACTTACAGAGGACTATAGCCTGGGAGGCAGCCTCTCAGATAGCTCTGAGGAACTGTTACAAAGAGGTAAGAGAGAAGCCAGGATATGTAGGAATTTTTGTTGAAAAAAAAAAACATGCAGTCAAACATCAAAAGATTACTGCTAATCATACACACACAAAAGAAACCCCAGACATCTCAAGTTAATGAGTTTAGTGCTTTTCTGGGTATGGGAAGATGCAAGAGTCTGGGCTCATTGAAATTACTCCTTTGATATGCATCTGAACCAGTATTCTGGTTCAGGGCCAGTATTCTGTTTTTCTCCATCCTGAATTCCCCTCAGGGCACACCGAGGTGGGGGGGCGGGTGAGGGGAAGCTCTGCAGAGGCTGATGGCTTGATGGTGGGCAGCATTTGTTGTTTTCTGAAATGGCAGGCAACATTTTTTTGTCCACAGTAATAATAATGTTCATTTTTTCACATTTACCTATCATTTGCCATCTTATAGAGAATTATTTGTTTATGCCCTTTGTTAAATTATTGGAGTATCAGTATTTTTCTTATTGATTCTAAAAAGTATTTTATAACTTAAAGACATTCATTTTTGTCCACTGTGTTCATTGTAATTTTTTTCCCTTGGTTTGTAATTATTTTCTCATCTTTTTATTTTTTCCATTAGATTTGTAGGATCATTTTTACAGGTTCTAAGAGTAAATTCTAATGGGTTTTACTGAGATTTTGAAAGACCCATAAATTATTTTGAGAAAAACACGTCTTTACAAAAGTCAGTGTCCTTATTCAGGAATATGGTATTTGTCTATATTTACTAAAATCCTAATCATACCTTTCACTAACATTTGGTTCTTCATCTTCATGTAGGTTCTAGATACTCCTTTTTAGGAGTATCTCTAGGTATTCTTGTTGCTATTAATGAAATCTTTTTTTTTTTTTTCAGTTATATCTCCTAACTGGCTATTTTGTGGTAAAGTATTACATTTTTATATATTTATCCTTTAAATAACTAATTTACTAAACTATTAATCTAAATTTTAAAATTTTATTCATATTGGGTTTTCAATGCATAATAAGGTACATAATTTTAACTTCGAAAAATTTGTGTGCAGTTCTGATAGTTATAGTAGCTCTTTTATATCTTTTATATCATATTACATGGGTAAGACTACCTAGAACAGTATTGAAGAATAATATGTAATAGTAGTTATCTTTGCCTAATTTGTGATTTTATTAATGTGCGTTACCATCAGTTCTGACACTAGCTATTGTTAATGGGATAAAGAATATCTATCTTTGGTATTTCCTTTTATACTTAGTTTCCTTAAAGTTTTAATTAGTCATTGGTATTGGTTGTTATCAAATATCTTTTTGGCATCTCTTGTGCTGGTTGTAGAGTTTTTATCACAATTAAACTGTGCTTGAGTTCCTACACTAAACTCTACCTGGCAGTAGATAAAGGAGAGCATCATGGATGCTCCCTATCTGGTTTAACCATTGTCAAATCTAGTTCTCAATTAGGTTTTCTCGGCTTTTATTTAGAATGTTTGCATCTATATTCGAAAGCAATATTGCTGTTAGATCTTAGTGTTAGAATTCAGCTGGCTTTCAATCTTTCCCAGTATTCTGGAAGGAATAATTTTGCATAAGAACAATCTATTTCTGGAAACTTCTAAAGAACATCCATGGTAAAACTGTCTGGCACTGAGCCTTCTTTTGTCTTCTTTAATCTGGAAAAATTTCTCACCTATTCCTTGTCTTACTTGACCTTGACATTTTTGAAGAGCACAGGCTGGTTATTTAGTCGAATGTTCCTCACTTTGAGTTTGCCTAATGTATCCTCTTGATTAGATCCAAGTTTTACCTTTTGGGCACCCACAGAAGTAATGCTGTGTCTTTCTTAGTGCACCATGTCAAGAGTCACATGACTCAGTACTAGGGATGTTAACTTTGATTGCTTGATTAAGGTGGTGTCCACCAGGTTTATCCACTGTAGAGTTATTATTTTTCTCTTTGTAATTAATAAGTGATTTGTGGGCAAATACTCTGGCACTTTTAAGTATTCTATTCCTCATTCAGCATTCACTCACAAGTTTTAAAATAAAACTGATGTTTTTTCCAACTCCATCATTTCTTTTATATTTATTTATTTTACATTTATATTTATTTACTTTGACATTTTTCTAGAAGGAAGGGCTTTCCCTTCTCTACTTATTTATTCATTTATGAGCTTATATCATCATGCACTTGAAGGTTATTTTATCCAGTGATTTAAATTACATTATTCTGTTCCTCATATTGTCCCAGAAGGGCCAGTAGGAGTCCCTTCAAGCTGCCTACTGTATCTTTTTGTTATGTTTCATTCATTTTTAAATACTTCATTACTTCTTCTGCAAGAGGGTATTCCAGACTCTTCATGTATTTTCCGTGTCCAAGCCCTGGAATCAGCCTCTTTCCCAAGGAGCCAGGGTTCCTTTTAGAGGAGAATGGTATTTAGAAACCAAGACCCAGGCAAGAGGTGTGCTTGCTGCTACTGTCGATCTATGTGTGTGGTTTTTGTAGATTTCCTTTATCAGACTGAGGAAGTTCTTCTCAGTGAGAGTTTTAATCATGAATGGATATTGAATTTTGTCCAATAAGTTTTCTTCATCTATTGAGATGATCATGCAGTTTTCCTTTAGTAAAGGAATATATTTTAATATGTGAAGTATAATGATCGATTTTTGAATGTTGAACTTTATATTCCTGGGATAAACTCACTTGGTCTTTTCATATATAGTATTGTGTTTTATTTCCTAATATTTTATTAACGATTTTTTTAATCTCTGTTCATGAGGGATATTGGTCTGTAGTTTTCCTTATTTGTAATGATTTTGTCTAGTTTTGGTATCAGAGTAAAGCTGACTTTATTAAATGAGTTGGGAAATAGTCTGTCATCACCCATTTTCTGAAAGCGTTTTTGTGAGATTAGTATTGTTTTTCCTTTTTATGTTGGACAGAATTCACTAGTGAAGCCATTTGGGCCTGGAATTTTTTTTTTTTCTGGGAAATTTTTTAGTTACTAGTTCAATTTCTATAATGTAAAGCTATTCTAATTTTCTTCTTTTTCTTGTGCCAGTTTTAGTAATTTATGTCTTTCAAGAAATGTATCTTTCATCTAGTTGTCAAATTTATTGGTATAACTTGTTTCTTATATTTTTATTATCCTTTTTATGTCTGTGAATCTAGTGATATTCCTTCTTTCATACCTGATTTGGTTGTGTCTCTTCGTTGTTTTCTTGATTATTTTCATTAAATTTGGAAAATTTCTGGCCAGTATGTCTATAAATTTTCTGTTCTTCACCCACCCACCCCCTTTTCTCTTCACCCTCTTGGCTTCTGGGACTCCAGTTACATGTATGCTAGACGACTTGATGTCCCACAGGTCCTTTAACTTCTGTTCTTCTTCTTTATTTTCAATTTTACTTTGTCTTGTAGTGTTTTATTTTCTATAACCTCAGTGAACTTTTATTTCATATATTGGAATTTTCAGCTCTAGATGTTCCATTTGGCTCCTTTTTATATCTTCGCGTTTCTCTCCTCATTGTGTTCTCCTTCAAGTAGTTCGTTAACAATAGCTGCTTAAATGTTCTTGTCTGCTAGTTCCAACATCTCTGACATTTCTGTGCCAATTTCTTTGTCTTTACTTTTTTACTTTGAAATAACATTAGACTTATAGAAAAGTTGCAAAAACAGTAGAGAGTATACATATACCCTTCACTCAGCTTCCTCTAACCTTAACACCTTATATAACCAGTACAATTATCAAAACCAGGGACTTTACAATAACACAATATTATTAACTAATCTACCCCCTTGTTTGAGTTTCATCTATTTTTACACTAATGTTTTTCCATTCCAGGGTCCAGTCCATCCTTCCACATTGCATTTAGTTAAGTATATCTCCTCTTTTCTGTAATGTGTCTCTCAGTCTTTCTTTATCTTTCCATGACCTTGACACCTTGAGAGTACTGGTCAGTTATTTTGTGAAATGCCCCTCCATTTCTGATACCTTGAAATTGTGCTAATATCCTGTTTCTCATGTGATCATTTCATAATACTAATAACTAATGATACTAATAACAACAAATACTGTCTAGCATTTATGTGCTTGGCACTGTTCTGAGCACTTTACGTATAATAATTCATTTAATCCCCACAGCAGCTGTAGTTGTAAGGCAGGGTGCCATAGGAGCCAGGAGAGTGACACCCAACCCAAAAGGCAAAAGGATGAGAGAAAGGCTACTTAAACTCTTGAATTATCACCCCTGTTGAAGGTAAGCTACTTAACAGCAGGAACTCTGTGCTATTCACCTTGTGTCTCGCACAGAGTATGCAGTTGGTAGATGTTGGTACACACTGGATAGGTTGGGCACAAATGTTGACTCTGTACTATTCACCTTGTGTCTCGCACAGAGTATGCAGTTGGTAGATGTTGGTACACACTGGATAGGTTGGGCACAAATGTTGACTCTGTACTATTCACCTTGTGTCTTGCACAGAATATGCAGTTGGTAGATGTTGGTACACACTGGATAGGTTGGGCACAAATGTTGGATAGGTTGAGTATTCTAACCAGTGTCCTCACTAATTGAGACTTGACCTTTTTATCCCAAGGGTCAAAGTCATGATCTTGATCTATCTTGGTCTTTCAAATTGTCTAAGCTATTACATGACCTTCTTGTTGGTCCTTGAATATGCCACACTGTTCCCATATCAGTGCCTTTGTGTGACTTGTTTATCTTTTATATCCTTCCTCCAGATCTTCACATGATTTGTTCCATCATGTCATTTCAAGCATCTCAAGCATCATTTTCTCAGAGATGCAATTCCTAATTCCTCACTTGCCTCCAATCCTCTCCCATCTTCCTGCCTCACCCTCTTCATAGAACCTTGCCTGACTAGGTCACAGTTATGTCCACAGCACCTAACATGGGGCAGCGCAGAGCAGGCCTTCTATAAAGGTATGAGGTAATCAATCGATCAATCAGTTAGTCTGTACCGGACACCTCAGAAAAGTGTTCTGCAGTACAAAATGGGGTTCCTTGACATTTTATGGCTGAACTTTGGAATTCAAGTTTCATTCTGAGTGGTTTTCTGTGGTGCTCTTAAGAGTTGAAGTTTAAGAACATATTCATAAACTCCTTGTAGAGGCTTAATAGAAATAATCTTTAATCTCTGGATAAAGAGCTGTGAATTTTCTTCTATCAGTTGATTAAACTTCACTTACTGTAGTCATTTTATCTGCGTCAGAATGTCTCAAGTTAGAATACATTGTTTACATCTGTGCTGTTAATAAATTTGCTTTTACATGGCATTTAAAGATTATTCATATAAAGCCCATAACCTAAATTATTGAAGTTTGAGAGTATATGTGGTCTATATACTCCTTGTCTTCACAGAAGCTTTTATTTTTTTCCAGCTTTATAGAGGTATAATTGACAAATTGTATATATTTAAAGTGTACAATGTGATGTTTTGATACACAAAGATTGTGACATGATTACCATAACCAAGCTCATTAACATATTTGTCACCTCACTTGTTTACCGTGTGTGTGTGTGAGATGAGAACACTGAAGATCTATTCTCTCAGCAAATTTCAAGTATACAATACAGTATTATTAACTATAGTCACTACACTGTACATTAGATTTCAGGAGCTTTAAATAGGTGCTCACATCATGACTTAGCTATAGATTAAATGGGAATCTGAAATCATCAGTTTTGTTTTCTTCCATATTTGAGTTTACTTTTGATGTCAAGATACTAATCCTACTTGCAATGTGCAGTGTTAACTAGGAGTTGAATAGTAGTTGAAGAGTGAAAAACTAAAGGTGTTACACCTACCTGCCAAGTGCTATTCTGGGGAATAATATTAGGAACAAATCAGTGTGGACTTTATATATATACATGCACAATATACACAAATTGACACACATGTATATACACACACACTTAAATACAAATACATGCACATATACACATATGCACCCACAAACATACATACGTATGTACAGACATACACGTATATATCCTATCCTTCCTTCAAATTTAAAGAATTTCAAACGAGACTTTTTAGACTTTATTACCACAGGTACAGTACCAAACATTGGGGTAGCGCAGAAAACTCAGATCCTTTGGCACTTTGCTTATCTTACTTACATCATTTATCTTTTTGATTAATGTGCTGAGTTTGGGGAAAGTTTCAAAAGATTTCTGCAAACTCTAAAACCACTTGTGTACACACACAAGAGCCTCCATCATTTTCATCAAACCATTCGTATTTCTGAAACTGATCTCAGATTACCAACATCCTTTCCTTTTTTGTGCCTGGTTTATCTTCGATTTAAATCTTCCTTGTACTCTAGCTCTCAGGCTCTTTCATCTTCCAGGTTTGTGCTTCTCGGGTTCTGACTCCCAAAGAGATTCCCCTCCATCAGGTTTAATGTGGATGTCAAGGGGGACTGGGTTTCATCCGTTCAGGTCTATTTTTAGTGCGCCGCCCTCCACTCCCACGCTCCCGTTTCTCTTACTCTTACTCAGGGCTTTAGCCAGACACAAAGGCAATTTGGAAGTGAGAAGCTGAAATGTACCCATTTACACTTACTAAATGTACAGTGTTTATACTGCATGCAAACTTACGATGACAATAACAGTAAACAGATGAAAATGAAGTGAAAATGAGCAACCATGTTTCAAACGAAACTAAAAAGTTTACTTTTAAAAAGTAAAATAGTTGGTCTAAAAAGGCCAATTAATTTAAAGGAGCTGGTCTTATACTTGGTTGTAGTCCTAATCCTGCCTTAACTCTGACCCATGGACAAACCACTAGCATGGCTGA
Source organism: Grampus griseus (assembly GCF_964374135.1). Lineage (NCBI taxonomy): Eukaryota > Metazoa > Chordata > Mammalia > Artiodactyla > Delphinidae > Grampus > Grampus griseus. Next base: position 63,474,898 of record NC_139012.1, read on the forward strand.
CCCACAGTGGTGTCTTCCGTGTGAGATGAGACTAGATCATTGGGTTGTTTGATGTCCTGCCCTGCGGTCACTGCTGCTTGGGGCGCCTCATCTCCTCCACCTCTGTGAGGCTATGCCCTTGATTAGCATCTGTCCTGTGCTCACCCCGCATCAGGCCCTCGTCTGAGCTCCTTGGGTGGATTCTCTCATCTGTTTGACTGGAAGCAAATACACCAACATGTTCACTCTGGCTGTTGTGTTCATGTTATATATTTGTCTCTTTTCTTCATTTTCCATAGATTACATTACTTTGCAGTGGAAAGAACTGCAAAGAGCATAATTCTTAGAAAGTAATAACAAAGACTGGCAAAGTGCCTTGCAATTTTTAAGCACTTTTCCCATGAATTTATGTGTTTAAAATCCTTCCGGAAACCATGTGGCACAATTGGTATTATTTCCTCCATTTTACAGTTGAGAAGGGTAAGGTCATTTCATTTGCCCAAGGTCACACAGCTAGTAAACTCAGGACTTCCGACTGCCGGGCTCTCCGCACCAAATTAACTCCCTTCCCCAGAGGCCCTAACTTTGACTTGCGTTGCATCCTGGGAAGTCACCCCTTCACCAGATTTGAAAGACAGCCTCTTCACATAGGTTAAGCTTGACTTTCTCTGTTCTTAAAGTTGATCTAACTTAACTAGCTGCCTTGTATCACGTATTTTTTTTTCCCCAAACAGCCCTTTCTCCAGGACTAATCCAAGATTTGGAGATCTCCAGAGTTAGCTGCATTATACAGTTGAACCTCTTGGTGGAAGGCAAGGAGCTCTGAGTCTAGGAAGGCAAGTGAAAGGCCATTTGTTAGTGTCCTTGGACAATGTCCACAGGCTTTGACCTCATCTGAATAAGGCAGAAATGGTTAGATTCGTACACCTTTTGATACACAGACTTATACACTCCTCCAGTTTATATGCTTCTCAGGGTCGTTAGGCTGATGCAAAGTACCTTATGTTTAATAGTACTTTACAGTTTTTACAGCAATCCTGTATCAGTAGTTAAATTAATCTTTACAGCAACCTTCTAAGGTAGACTGGAAGGGGGGTGTATCCCTGTTTCATAGATGGTCCAAGTGAGGACACCCAGACTGTGAGTGGCCAAGCCCAAGGCTGCCCTTCCACCCTCAAGCCCAGCCCTCTCTCTTTTTTGCCTCCCCAAGGTTCTTATTGTTGTGTATATAGCTTTATGGCCATTTCTCCTTCAGTAGTCTGTTTTAATTGTGAATTTTATCCTAAGAAAGGAAAAATCAGATTTATTCTGTTTCATCTTTTTGCTCTATTCATAATGAATTCTGCAGGTCAATTTATCCTCAGCAGTGCTGAGCCAGAATGAAAGCTTCTACTTAGCTATTGCATTTGCATGCCAAGTCTTTAATTCAGCTGTCAGCTTTTTAGCATTTACTGTACTTTTGTTAATAAATGTTATTTTGATGGTCTCACACTAATCAAGCCTATTTGAGACAGGGAGGGGCGGAGGGAAGCACCGAATGTGATTTACAGAAAAATCAGAGCTTCTTTATGGATGTTAAGAGAATTGTTACCTTACACATGTGCTTTAATCAGAATGTGTAAAATTAAAGTTAGTCAAGTTATAAGTTCTTTCAAAAGAAAAAAGGAGCCAAGGAATAAGCTTAGATTCATTTATTCTTTTAAGAGCATATACTGAGCACCCGCTTTGTGCCAAATGTTGTTCTAGGCACTAGGAATGCAGCTGTCCACATGGCAAAAAATACCTGCCTTCGAGAAGTTTCTGCTCTGGGGGGCAGCTAGATGGAGTGTCAGATATTGCCGGGGGCTGTGGAAGAAGCTGAGCAGGGAAGTGGACAGAGTTCTGGTGAGGCGGCTGGTCAGGGAAGGTCTAACCTCTGTCACATCTTATCCACTTACAGCATAGAAGTCTGATTTCCATCAACTTCTTTTTTTTTGATACCTTATAGCTCCAGAGTAAATTGTTTGACTTTGTGATCAGTAAGAAACCAGCTTTCAATAATTACACTTGTTCCATGGCATTTTTCAGGAGGATATTAAGGACTACTACTTCCACCAGCAAGTCTATATTTATTTTTTATACATTGGATCTGCATAGGAAAAGAGAAGAAAACATGGTTTAAGAATTATTCACCTTAGAACTTTTTTCATCTGTTTCTTGTATTATCAGTTTTTTCCTAAAATGAGGGTATCTATTCCCTGAGTTTGGGCAAGCTTAACATTATTTTGTATTTCACTCCCTTTGAACACTGGAAGGAAAATGTGCGTCTCACCCACCTCCAGGAGCCTAACATTAGCCCTAGAATGAGGTCGCCCCAAAGGAAACCGCTTCCTTTGCCTGAGGGCTTCTCTTTTTTATTTATTTATTTTTGGCTGCATTGGGTCTTCGTTGCTGTGCACGGGCTTTCTGTAGTTGCAGCGAGCAGGGGCCACTCTTGGATGTGGTGTGCAGGCTTCTCACTGCAGTGGCTTCTCTTGTTGTGGCCAGGCTTCAGTAGTTGTGGCACATGGGCTCAGTAGTTGTGGTTTGCGGGCTCTAGAGCACAGGCTCAGTAGTTGTGGCGCGTTAGTTGCTCAACAGCATGTGGGATCTTCCCTGACCAGGGCTCGAACCCTTGTCCCCTGCATTGGCAGGTGGATTCTTAACCACTGTGCCACCAGGTAAGTCCCAAAGGCTTCTCTTTGAAGCACAAATGCACAGCTGCTGATCTCAGGACTAACCCAACCAGCCTTGCTTTTCTGTTCTGGAAGGTGCAGATGGTCCTCGGGATTGCAGGTGACTGCTTCTCCTCACCAGGATACAACATGTATTCTCCTTCTCTCCCTAGGTGGCAGCACAAAGACAGAAAAGGGACAAGTGACAACAGATCCACGTAAGACTTGGCTGCTTCTCACGTGATTTAAGACACTCCCAAAGGGCTAAAACTTTTTCTTCTGCACTTCCTAGAAAATCACCGAATGCCAAGAGATGTAAAGGACTAACCAGGAATGTTTTATTTCTGTGATCAATACCGCTAGTCCCTTCAGGCAGCAGCAACTCCCCCTGGAGGCGACTGGCATGGAACTAGAAAGCACCCCTAGTGTGATTCTGCCCTGAGGAATTCAAGCCATATCACCCCTCTGCCCCAGCCTACCCACCATAAAGGTGTGCGTTTTTAAGTCTGGTGCTTCAGGTTTCAGAACATTGGGAGGAGACGGCTCATTGTGAAAATCGGGTCATTTCTCAAGCTGGACCCTGTTGGCCTGCTGTTTTCCTGGGGTCAGGACAGCACTTTTAGGTTTTCATGTGGTGACTGTAAGTACTAGATTCCACACCAGAAGACTTGACAGACCGAGTTTCTACCCTTATTAAAAAAAAGAAAAAGGGGGAATTGCCGGGAGGACCAGGGGGAGTAGTCAGCACGTTCACTGCCATGGCAGGGGTTCAGTCCCTGGTCAGGGAGACAGGATCCGCAAGCTGCATGGTGCAGCCCCCCCCCCCCCCAAAAAGAAAAAAGAAAGCCTGCCCTTTCTTTACTCCTTATCAGTTTGGCAGCTTCTAGTTCATAACAATACCTGAACATGTGCATTTTATGGTGTGCCGGAGTTGTAAACATTGCTTCATTTTTAAAAGATTTGTCCAATGTGTGCATTATTGTAGTTATTTAGAGTGCGGGCATAAGATATGGGGGAAAGTTAGAAGTAGATGCCAAAAAGTAATTTAGCAGGGAATTCTGATGCATAGTGAAGACGTTTAGGGGGCGTAGGCAGGTTTTGTGCAGACAAGTCCAGGAGTTTGTGCTGACTCATCAGCTTGACCTGCAGGAGGATTCGGGTGGAAGCCACTCGGGTGATCTTCGTGCCTCCAACAGGACCCCAAACCTTCTCTTTGGGAAATAATTTTGTTTCTGAGTCTCTAACTAACTCCATCAGGTAAGTAGGTTCTGGAAAGTACTCTGTAATTTTTTACACACCTCCTTTCACACAGGGAAATTTTCTTTAATCTGTAGGACCTTTAACACTCCCGCGCTTCCGTACCTGATCGTGTGGTGTAGTTGTAGTGAATCCTCGTCTCCAAAAACTCAATTCTAGGAGTCAGTTGTGGAATTCGGGATGTAGCACAGGCTTCCAAGAGCGAGCGCTCCAAAGAAATTTCCTGTTTGATTGATAGCCAGGCCACGTGGGTAAGAATCGAGAGCCTGACACATAGGTCAGCATAACACTGTGGTGTTAAAATCGGGCTTTTTCTGCCTTCTCCTTGCACGATCCCAAATACTGTCCTTGGAGGTCAGTGGACATATATCTTGGCCCAGAGCAACTTCGGGGTGTGTTGTGTGTCTTTGAGCAAATCGGTTCTCCTTTCAGGACCACATCTCAGGGTGGGAGAGAAAACTGGCTTGATGCTGACTCTCCCCTCCTCCTGGAAGACTCACCCCTGGGAAACCTGTGTGGGCACTGTGCTCCCACTTGTGTGAGGCTCCCCCAATTTGAGAAAGACTTGGTGGAACAGTTCTGTGTCTTCTACTGGCTCCACTTCTCGGCTGTGTCTTGGCCCTCTGCCTCCCCTCCACCACCCTCTCAGCACACACACACGCTCACACGCGTACTCACTGCCTCAGATTTCGTCCAGCCCTTGGTGGCCAAAGCCACTGGATCCTGAGGACACCCAGGTCGTCACTGGAAGCCCTACTCTCTTACCTGTGCCCCAACCTCATATTCCACTGGCCTCTGAACTTTGAATAACTACTAACATTTCAAATGCAGCACACCTAACATTACAGAAATTCATTATTGTTTTTTCTTTACACAAGTAAAGATGCTTCCTCCAAAAGTTAAAAAGAGAAAGCAAGAGCTGTTACCACCCTCACCCCCACCCAGGCTCCTCTAGGAACTGTCTCCTTGGCCCTGAATAAGGTCCTTTTAGTTACCCAATTTCCAATATCCAGTTTCCTCTATCCTTTTTCTAGCTGGCAGCCCTATAGTCACTTTTCGTGCAACCAACTTCATTGTTTTATCTAAGAATCAAATCCTGTTGATTCCTCCTTCAGAAATACCCCCCAGGACAGAAATGCTTCCCAGCACTCTCACATACACCCCCTCCCTTCTGCAGCCAGCTGCCACCAAGCATCAGGTTTCCCACCTGATTGTCAGCTGTCTTGAGGGCAGAGATCACATGGCCCAGGTCTCGTCACAGAGCTGAGTGTGTTTCGTGTGTTCCACGAAAGCACGTGAGTCATTGATGCACAAATAAAACGAGATGCTTGGGCTTCCCTGGTGGCGCAGTGGTTGGGAGTCCGCCGATGCAGGGGATGCAAGTTCGTGCCCCGGTCGGGAGGATCCCACGTATCACGGAGCGGCTGGGCCCGTGAGCCATGGCCGCTGAGCCTGCGCGTCCGGAGCCTGTGCTCCGCAGCGGGAGAGGCCGCAACAGTGAGAGGCCCGCGTACTGCAAAAAAAAAAAAAAAAAAAAAAAACAATAAAACGAGATGCTCCTTCTCTGTCAAATTGTCAGTAGTGCTCAGAGCTGGAGTAGCTGTGGGAAATGGGCACTGCTAAGGAGAATATAAAAAGGTACAACTTCTGGGGAGGCCGGGTTGGAAACAAATGTCAAAAGCTTTAAATGTTTGCACTGCCTTTGCTTCAGCAATACCCACTGTTAGAAATACAGGCTTAGGAAATAATCATGAATGTGTGCAAAGCATTAGCTATAAGAGTATTCGTTGTGAGACTATAAATAGTGAATAATTGGAAAAAAAACTAAATTGGAGAGCTGAGGGAAATTAGCTTTTAAAATTGGTGTTCGAAGTATAAGTAATTTCTCTCCTGTCCTTTTTTCTTCTTGTTTGTCTCATGTTAGAAATTTTTATGACAAACATATATTACTATTACATTAATACAAAAATAATAACCTTAAAAATACTGGGTATATTTATACCATGAGTTCCTTAAATTTTTTCCTTCAAGCTTTTTTTTTTTAGTTTTTAAAATTAAGTTTCTTGGAGAAAGAATTGATGTTTCACTATTGTGTGTTTAGTATTCAAGTGTATTCTTAGCAAATCTATAAGTAATCACTTAATTACTCTTCTTTCCTCAAAGCTCTGACAGTTTCAGATCCCTGCCATTGCTTCCTTGGCTTCACTTACCCAGTCAAAACTATGTTTCGCTTTAAACTGTATGCATTTGACATGTACCCGGATGGTGAAATTAATTAATTTTGCTCTGAAGATTTACTAAGAGCCCCAGAAATCATTGCAGATACTCTGGGGTATTTCACAACCAGACTGAGAATTACTGTATCTGTCTACAAAACTGAGGTGAAGCAAAAAAAACATGACTGATTAAAGAAAACACAGAAAATAACCTGACATTTGTTGCTACTCGCCCTTTTCTGGTTTTCTTCCCTAGCACACAGTAACCAAATTACTCAAATTCGAAGTAAGAACTGAAGTCCCTATCCCACCACCCCCTGCTTCACTTCTGACTTCTCGGTGCTTTCTCACTGCTCTTAGGGTGAAGCCCCACATCCTCCCCGTGACCTGCAAGGCCTTGCCTGCCAGAACTCCAACCCTTCCATCTCGGTTACAGACACACTACTTTTTTTTTTTCTGGCTCCACGGCTGTTAGACCTGCTGTTCCTCACCTAGAAGGTTCTGCCAGCCCTTGCGAATTAACTAAGTTCTGATCTTTCTGAGTTGGCCATGGGAAGCCTTAGGGAGGCTCGGCTGACCTTCCAGGCCAGGTCAGACTCCCTGCAGCAGCTCTCCTGGCAGCCAGTACATCTCCTTCCTGGAACTTTCACAGAGACGTGGTGATATCTGTACACATAACGATTAGACAAATGTTTCTCTCTCCAACTACACAGAGCTTCAGGGAGGCAGAGACCGTTTCAGCTTAGCATTTCTGCAGCAAACAGGTCACACAGCAGGGCTGAGACCACCTTCCTTGCCTGCTTGCAGGGTTGGCCCTTGGTCGATGTCTAGAACCTTGGCTTCTCACACTGAGATCCTCCGAGCGGCCCACTGTGCCCCAGATGGCACAAACAATGTGGTGTATGCTGAACACCTGCTTTTCTACTGGGGCTCTGGAATTTGGGAACGTGCTGGCCAGGGGGTGCTCACGTGATCAGCCCCCAGTAAAGACCTCAAGCCGAAGTCTCCAGTGGTCTCCCAGACAGTCACTGCCTGCCTGTGGCCGCACTTGGCTGGGGGTGCACTCTGCGTGACCCCTCTCGCGGGGGCGGGGGGAACGAGCCTGAGGAAGCCTGCACCTGATCCTTCCCACTCCCCTTTCCTTGTGATTCGCCTGTGTCCTTATCACACAGCTGTGATAAACCTCGGCCGTGAATACAACTGCATACAACTGCTGTGAGTCCTCACAGCAGAGAGCGGTATGGTCAACACACCATTGTATCCCCAGAACCCTGCACAGTATTTGACATTTCGTAAATGATTTACTACCTATTTTCTGAAAGGAAAATGAAAATGATCTCAGAGGACTAGGGCTAAGGCTACCCTGTGGAAATTCTCAAAGGAACTAAGAAACAGAACTTATCAACTACATTCTAATAACCCAAAGAATGTACATACTTCTAAAAACGGCAGAATGAAATTGATTCAGGAAAGTTAGCAATGTCAGAGCCTGTCAGAATTTCTTTCTCACAAAGACGAATGTTCTGGATCTGTGACAGGGCTGGGGAGCCATGGGCCAGGACCTGCACACGGCTCCCCCCATGAGGTTTCCAGCTTTCCTGTCCCCTCCCTCCTTCACCACGTCTGTACACTGTCAGCCCATTGGACCAAGCAGAGTGACACTCAGTATTGGGAGCAACGCAACTTTGGAATCATCTGGAAGCCTTAAAAAAGACATGCTGGGACCCCACCCCTAGAGATTCTGATATAATTGGTGTGCTGTGTGGTCTGGGCACCAGGACTTCCATGTGCAGCCCCTCCTGATACCCTCACTCCCCTTCTTTTCCTCTACTGCCCCATCTCTACCTTGACAATTGTATTTCCCAAGGTCCAGGCTCCCACTCAAGGCCAATCTCTTCTTATTTTTTGGAAGACTTCTTAAAATTTCTGTTCTCAAAATTACTGTTTTCTGCCAATAGGCAGGCACACTGATCAGAGGAAGAAATAACACCTTTTATCTCAACAGTACCGGAGGGGAGCCACTAGGACAAGCAGGCGGAACTCAAAACTAAAACTCAGAGCCATTTCAGAGCGGGTCATGACTAAGAACATCCCGACAGTGCGAAGTCATTCCTGAGAATGTTGTTTTTAACAATGATCAGCCATCTACACCACCACTCGGCTGCCCCCTCTCCCCCATGCATGCTTCACTGACCTATCAAATGAAGTTAATTAATTTTATTTTGAATATTTGATAAGAGCTCATTATCCTTGATTAGGGTGCGCATGTCACTTACTGCCTTTGGGAAGCACTCTCCTCCAGGAAACGTAAACTCATCCGTTGCCAGTTTTCCACTCTTCTCTGGGGAAGACAGCCGACTCTGAGATGCATCAGCGTTAATTGGCAGAGCTGATGGTGATTTCTCTCTTCTTTGTAGCACCCAGCAGGGCTGCTCAGGGAATCCAGTGGGTGATAAACTGGGTGAGGAGGGTTATCTAGGTCTTGAAAGTCAGCAGAGGAGTTTGAAGTGGATGGAAGTGTAGGTTCTCAAACAGAAGAGAGGAGCCGTGAAAGAGGGAGGGCTCTGTGGAGAAGGTGGGCCTGAACTGGAATGACTAGATTTAGGCAGGTGTGGCCCGAAGCCAGGCCCAAAGGAGCAAAGAGCTCCTTTGGGAACGCATGCACCTACTGTGCGCCCACCTGCCCTTTGCTCAGAAGGAAAAGTGGAGAATTCCTGAGGCAGTCTCAGCTCTGGAGAATCCCTTTAGGGTATAATTACACTCTTCCTCTGCTTGGTGCTGTGGCCTAAAGGTGGCAGTGGAAATGCCAAGTCAGGTTGTGGTTAGAACCTCTGCCCCTGGGAGAGTCCACAAAGGCTGGCTAACAGGCCTGGGTGGACGTGGCCTGTCCAGGGGCCCTGGGGTTGGGCAGGCCCAGGCAGGAGTGAAGTCAGGAGACCTCATTTACTCAGGTGCTAAGAATGGCGTCAATTTTCAAAGCCCTCACCAGGCAGAGGTGACAAATCACTTAATGGGCACTAATCATTTTGTGGCTCATTTATCTTCCCAGTGAATACTTTTCAACACAAGCATTTACATTTCCAAAGAATAAGGCCTTGTAAAAAGGCTGGTGGAATTTATGGCTGCAGGAAACTGGCTCCCAGTTTGCTCTGCTGACAGGTTTATAAGGCCAAGGAAGTTCATAAGGTAAAATGAATTTCCAAGCAAATGAATTTTTCGGAAATGAGTTTTTGATCTTTTTTTAAAAAAAAAAACATATACCAAGGTTATTTGCATTGATTTCATTAGTGAACAATGAGAAGTTTTCAAAATGCAGTATATCTTATTTTTTTTAATGTGAGCAAAAGCACCAATGGCTTTTTGTTTGTCTTATTTTTAAGAAACGATCTGGGTAAAAGATTCCTTGGGTCTTCAAAGATATTTATTTGGTCTATTTTTTAAATGGATGATTTGTCTAAATAATTTTGTTAAAGTTAGTAAATATCCTGTCGTTTAGAGTGTAGTTTCCAGAGCACTGGCCTGGCCAGGCAGAACGTGGTTACCGTAACACGTAACAGCCCGAATTCGGTCATCAAGGAACCGAGAGCAGAGGGGGATCCAGTTATTTCGGTTGCATTCAGGATTAGAGACTAAATCAGTACGTATTAAAAGGCCTGGATTTTAAAAAATTGCCATGGAGACGGGAAGGAAGGCAGGAGGCAAGGGCCCTGGAGACTGGAGATGCTACCGCAGCCCACGCATGTCAGGCAGGACAGGCCTTCACACCTGCGAGAATTGCTCCGAGAAGAACATTTGGCCCCAAAACCAGGAAGGCCAGGATTTCAGTCCTGGCTCTGCCATCCTGAATAAGTTATCTAACCCCTTGAAACCCCTATTCTCATGCCTCTAAAATGGAGCAGGTAATAATACGTGCTCCCAGGAGTATTAACATATGTAAAGTTCCTAGCCCAGAGCCAGGCCCTAGTCATTTTTCTCTACAAGTTAATTCTTCACTTGACACTTCAGAGGCCCAAGCTGCTCCCCCATCCAAGCAGCCTTGAGCCTAGATTCCACTACCCGTGATTCGTTTCTTGGACTTAAACCTTGGGTTGTCCACCCTGTCTTAAGGCTTTAGAGAGCCTTTCCCCTCACTGGAGAAATGAGGTCCAGAAAGATAAGACGTCTTGCCCAAATGATAAACTAAGAAAATACCCTGAATACTTTAAGTCTATAACCGGGGGTAATCACCAGTTAAATCCATTTCACCTGTAACCTGTCTTTACACATCAAAGTTGTTTTACTTGTTGCTGCAAAAGACCTGCACGTCATCCAAGGATCAAGGAGCCTAAACAAGATGTTTGCCCGAGGTGTTTTCCAGAAACTTGGCATCACCTGTGTCTATATGGAGCTGAGAAAGTTAAGTCTGGAAAGGACCACTGACCCTCCAACCCGCCATGCGCGAGTGTCCTCTAGGTGACCTTTTGATGTCAGAGGGCCGAGAACTCCACCCTCAGATCAGGCCGGGTGCCTCCGTTTTTGAACGTGCAGAGGCCTGTAGCTTAGTTACACTTGCACAGAATGACAATTACCCACCTTTCCCCAGTAACCTTTCTGCGAGCTCTCCACGCCCCAGACCGCCCTGCTGCTTTATACTTTATCCCATAAATACCTGCACCCCTTGCCTTCGGGGAGGTGAATCTGAGACCTCTTTGCTCGGATGCCTCTCTTTGCTGCAAACCTCGGTGTCTCAGCGTTTTGGCTTGCTGAGCATCAGGGAAATGAGTGTGATTTGGCAACAAATCTACCTGAGTCTTCAAGATATCTATATGCTCTGGAAAATGAAATCCCCTATCCTATTATTTTTCTTTAAAGGATTTTCAAAATTAGCTGCTTCAATCATTTAGGCTTTTCATGTCAAAATTTGAAATACTAACATCTGCGTAGCTTTCTGGTTTAAGGTGAAGGTGGGAGGTCTGTCTTTTCTTCTTTGAAGTTGTAGAAAGCAAAAGGGAAATAAGAAATGAAGGCTTAATTTCCATTTTCACGAAAAATAGGGAGTTAAAGCTGAAAACTACAAAACAGGTGGATGGGCTGGAAAAAGCAGGGGAGCATATAGGAGGGAGAGGAGAGGACAGTACTTGACTGCAGAGATCAGGATGAGTCAGCAAAATGCATTTGTAAAAGAGATCAGCTGAGGAACAGAATCTAAGCGTCATGTTTACAACAGAGAGACGATGTACAAACAGGGCAGCAAAAACCCTCCAGGACCCAGTTTGGTTGTGGAAAGTAGAGGTGATGGGGTTTTAAAAAATCGCATACTTGCAGGGAACGCCCTACCTACAAGCAGCAGGGAAAAAGATGCTTTTTGAAAAACCCCACAGCTGCTTGTCATTATTGGCTGGGGGCAATATATCTATAACCAGCACAAGACCCTGGTTCATAATGAAAATTCCTGCTAGGCTGGGATGTGGCCCTGCAAGTATCTGGTCCAAGAAAAACTCACCTGCCTCAAAGGTGAGGCATCAAAAAGAACAAACCCAAGTTATTTCAAAGATACAGACCCAAAAAAGATCAGGAAAAATAAACAGCAGATAAAATGCTGCCAGAGAGCAGACAAAAACAGTAAGAAAAAAAGTATTTTTACTACCAATGTAAAATATTTAATGAAGCAGTTACCTCTACAAAGCCTGGGCACAAAGCAGAGACGCAGGAATCTATTTGGCAGTGATAACAGGACAACAAGAGACAACATGTGAGCTGACAGGGTCCAGGGTACAAATAGGAGGAAAAGAAAGAAACCAAAGAAACAGGGATGAATTGGAAGGAAAAAGAGATAACAATAAAAGCTTAAGTAAGGAGCTTAGAGGATCAAAATGAGAAAAACCAAGCAAAATTAAATGGATATGGGTATAAAAAAGATTTAAACAGGACACAAAGTGAGCATAATATTGACGCAAAAACCTGGTAATAATTGTACAACTGAAAAAACTTTACTGATGCAAAAAAAACAAAATCTTACCAAATAGACTCAAGGAACTCAAAAGAATAATACAATGTGACAAAGCGGGGTTTATTCAATGCAAAGGTGGTTCTGTTACTGAAAGTGGGTGTCCAGCTGCTCGCTTCTCAGAAGCCAATAAAGAGGCAAGCTTGGTGGAAAGGAAAGTTTGCTTTATTTCAGAGGCTGGCGGCTGGTGGGGGGAAATTCCCGGCCAAAGGCCGACTCCCCCCACCTCCACTGACAACCAGTGGGGCAAGAGCTTTTATAGACAGAACGGAGGGAGGGGGCTACCTATAGTGATACAAACAGCACGGTCAGCTCTGACAATCATCTTGAAATTGGTCCTGCAGTGATCTGATCAGCATCATCTTGATTGTTTTAAGTAGAGTTAGGCTTCAGTTCCAGGGTCAGTTTGTTCCCATTTCCTTGAGGCCAGTTCTCGGAATCGCGGCAGCTTATGTCATGGCTACAGTCTGGTCATCGTGTAGTTAACTTCTTCCGTCTGGTGGGGTTATAGGATCTACAAGCCAGCTCACAGGATAGGGCTCAGAATATTACCTATAGCCCTTGAGAAGGAAATAAAGATCCTTAACTTTGCTCCATGACTAAACTATTATTGTTTTGTCCTGTTTGACCGATTTTCTTTGTTTCTGCATTTTCTCACTTCTCTGATTAAACTTATTCTTTGGCTAAAGTTTTTCTACAGACAAAAGGCAGTCTGGGGACATAGGGAAGGACCATAGGGTACTGCTCCATTTCAGTTCAACATTAGGAAGTCTAGTTATGTGAATTCAACATATTAATGATCAAAGAAAAATATGTATCTCTTTAGATGCTTAAAAGTAAAATTCAGTGTCCATTACTGACGTAAAAAATTCAGTGAATTAGGAACAGATGTGTACTTCCCTAACAAACCAAACTGAAAGTCAACATTATGTTTAAAGGAGAAATACCAATAGCATTCCTATTAAAGGCAGGAATAAGATTTAAATGTTATAAACAGTTAGAAAAGAGAAATTAGACATACAAAAATTGAAGAGTAAAGTTATCATAATATGTATACTTGGATAACCCAAAAGGATCATCTGAAGATTATGAAAAGATTTCAGTAAGGTGGCTTAATATAAAATGAACATTTTCAAAAGCTTTCATGCATTTAAACAACTTGTTAGAAGATGCAATGCAAAAAAAGACCTTTTTACACTTACAGTAACAACAAAAAAAAGCCAAGGTAACCAAGAATAAACCTAAGAAATGTTCCAGATCTATATGAAAAAAACTTTAAATTGATCCTAAAAGACACAAGAGCAGTCTTAAACAAATGCAAATATTCTTGAATAAAAGGAGTGAATTTTATAAAGATGTCAAATCTCCCTGAATTAAATATCCCTGTGTTTAAATACTACCAAGATAATTTTGTAACTAGTAACTATATATGTATGCATCAGAACAAATTCCAAGTGGATCAAAGATTAAATGCTAAAAGTAATAGAAGAAATTTGGGAGACTTAAAATTCTTTATAGCAAAAATCAACATAAGCAAAGTTCAAAGACAAGTGGGGAAAAAAAATTTGCACCTCATCACAAAGAACTAATTTTCTAGAAACTGAGAAGTAAAAGGGCAAGCCAATAGAAAAATGGGTGAGCAAATGGACACTTTAAATGAATGGAAATAAACCAGACTGCAAATGCATTTTTCCTTTGACTCACTAATTTTAGTTCTGGGAACTTATACTTGAAACAGTATAAAAAAGATATACAGGCAAAATTATTCATTACATCTTTGGTTGAAATAACACAAGATTGGTAACAACCTGAATGCTCATCTATGAGGTGCTAATTAAATAAATCATGTGTACCTGTTCAGGTTATCAGTTGGTATAGGACCTCAAAATAACAGAAGTCAGAACAACAATGTATTATTATCTCTCACTTCTGTGGGTTGATGGGGCTCAGCTGGGTGCTTCTCACTTAGGAATTCTCGTGGAGTTGAGGTCAGATGGTAGTTGGGCTGGAATCACCTGAAGTCTCCACTGTTTTCCTTGCCCTATCTGGGGTGTGGGCCAGCATGGCAGAAATAGCTGGGGACCAACCGAGCATCTCTCTATGCAAGGTCTCTCCATGTGGGCTAGCTTGGGCTACCTCACAGCATGGAGGTCTGAGGGGCATCAATGACTTCTCCCCAAGCACCTGGCCCCCCAGGGGGAGTGTCCCCAGTGGCAGGAGGTGGGAACAGACAGCTTCATTCATGACCTACAAACACAGCCTCACTTGCACTATATTCTGTTGGCCAAACAAGTCACTAAGGCCACCACATATTCAAGAATCCATCTCTCAATGAGAAGAGAAGCAAAGAATTTGGGGCCACCTTTAACTTGCCACATAATGAAAGCATATGCAGTTATAAAAAAGAATGAGGATGGTCTCTACACTGACACGGAAAAACTCCCGGTTTTGTTGAGTGAAAAAAGCTAGGTGGAGAGCGCTGTAAAAAGTTTCTTTTGAGTAACACAGGAAGGAGTGGGGAATACAAACACCCATGTGTGTTTACTTGTATTTTAATACAGAAAATATAAACAAAACAAAAAACAATTTTGTCAACGAGAACAACGGGTGCACAGGTGTAGAAATAGGAGAAAGATATCTTAACATACGCCTTTCTATATTATTTTGACTTTTGAAGTAAATTGACAAAGAAAATACTTGGATCTTAAAAAAAAAAATCCAGAGGTGCTCAACTTTGCTCCTTTCCTCAGAGCGTTGGAGCTACTTGGGGAAGGAATAAGGGGTCTTATTTTTACAATCCTATAGGTTTCCAAGGAAATCTTCTGTTTTACCTCCACAATAGTTAAAATCAACCCAGCAAAATGGTCCATCAGTTATATGGTTAGTTACAGCTGGTAATATTGCCTACAAATTGTCATATTTGTGCTGGCCTGAGGGTATGGACAGGGGGTTTATTGTCCTTCATCGTCAAACCCAAACTACCATTTAAAATGCAGTTTAAAATGTTGAAATTGTCAAAGTCGAAGATAGTCAGGGGTGTGCTGGTTCATGAAAGCCAATTGTTAAATATTCAGGAGTTTTGCAAGCCATTTGTTAAAACTATTGGTAGCTTAAAATCAACAGGACGGCTGATTCCAGTATATAAACAAATCAATTTCAGGTTGCAATGAGTGTTAGGAATGAAAAACACAGGGAAGTGCGGCACAGAAGGAACTGGAGAGAGTGCTCACTTATACCAGGCCATCAGGCAATGTGGCACATGAAAATAATAATAGATTTCATCAGTGAGACAGGATTTCCACTCTCTTTCTATTTTTGTAAGAATCCATACAGACATGGGTTGTATAAGGATTTTTTAAAAAAAAATAGTTAACATTTATTGCACAGTACATGTGCAAGGCACTATGTGCTTTGCAAGCATTATCTTGCTAATCATCATAACTTTTTGATGTAGGCACTGTGATGATTGCCATTCTACAGAGAGAAAATTGAGAGTCCAAAGGTGGAAAGTGATTTGCACAAGCCAATAAGCAGCAGAGCCAGACTCCAAATCTGGTGGCTTGGCTCCAGTGCCCACTCATTTAAACATCTTGCTGGAAAGCCCATTACATTATTATTTGAAAAACTCAAACACATGAAGGAGAAAAATAAAGTCACCCATAATTCTAGTTCCTGAAGATGACCACTATTAACATTTTGATCTAAATCAGAGGCTTTCAACTGTTTCTCCACCCCGATCCATCTGAGGACTGTGGCTCACTTCTGTGAGTAACCGTGGCTCAGTCTGAACAGATATTGTCAAGGGTATGAAGACTGAAATCTGAAAAATCCCACATGTGGTTTTTATACAGTCTGCTCACTGTCTCATTTTATTTCTTTCAATAAAGGGCATGGTTTTTCAAAGTTCACATTGCCCACGATCAAGTGTAAAGAAGTTTGATATGTTTTTATTGGAATGGCTAATGGAAAGCTTTCCTGCATTGTTCCATCCCTACTGATTTATCGGTACTCTCACTGGCCAGCAACTTGCTTTACTTCTCTGAAGATGCTAAGGTATTATGGAGCTATACGCATACATGCAGTCACGATACGATACGTATGTTACCTGAAAGCATGGTTAATATTCAGATACACACACACAAACACACATACACTATTTTTTGCAAGAGCTGGGTCAAAATCAATTCTGATTTTGCCAATCACAATCACTTTGAGTCACAATCACAAGATTATAATAATATTTTCAAATGTGTTAAAGAGAAAGGCAAAACCAATTCCTTTTTTTTTTTTTTGCGGTACGCGGGCCTCTCACTGTTGTGGCCTCTCCCGTTGTGGAGCACAGGCTCCGGACGCGCAGGCTCAGCGGCCATGGCTCACGGGCCCAGCCGCTCCGCGGCATGTGGGATCTTCCCGGACCCGGGGCACGAACCCGCGTCCCCTGCATCGACAGGCGGACTCTCAACCACTGCGCCACCAGGGAAGCCCCCAATTCCTTTTTAATCAGAGGGTTTTTAATTTTTTTCTATCATAAGTTGATGGCCACGAAGATTTTGAATGGTTTTCTAAATGTATTTCAATATTTGGGAAGCTAAAATGACTAATGATTATATGCGTGAGTGTGTATTTCTGATGCTCATTAATCACAGGCAAAGTAGTAGACAGCTCAGGTTCAATTAATAAATTATCCCTGCAAGTCTGGGCATCTTGAACTTTCACAATGGCACTTGTTGAATCTGGGAAAGTGTGAGAGGCTTCTCTGTAAACTGATTTTTCTTTTGGTCAAATGCTTAATTTGAAAAACTTTTTGATGTGTGAAGAACTTATAATGAAGACAAATTTTTGTGTAAAGATATTATATGCCAATAACTTTAACTGATCATGGACATTAACCAGTTGAATCACATTAGCTATGACATATTTCGAGGCTGTTAACCTCCATTTTAGTTCTCCTTGATTTAAAATTTTTTTAATTCCTGATTTTTAATTGGTTTTCCCATTTTCTTCACTCTGATTTTTTCCTCTCAGTTCATTAGTGCTTGGTCTCTATGGAACAAGGCCTTGCTGTGATGGGGTGTGATTCAGTCTGGCTGGTCCCGCCCACGGGGTGATGTTCTTGTTGCTTTGTTGAGTGCCTGAGTGATCCATCCTTGAGCGATTTGTGACTTCGGTCTCCTTTGTGTTTGTCACTAGTGTTTTCAATCCTTTTCAATTCAGGTCTTTATTGAAGAAGATACTTTAATGATGTTTTTCATTCTTGCAATGCAAGTTTATAACGGTATTTCCAAACAAATGTGTTCAATAGAGATGAAAAAAGTCAAACTGATTTTTCCGTAAGCAGAAACTTAATTTTTTCCTAACGTAAGACGAAGCTGATGCTCTAAATGATTTTGAATCTCCTTAAAAGTTTTTCCACCCTTGAATAAGATAAAACAAGTCATGTTCAGAGTGGTGTTTATTAGTCGCTGGCAAATTAGTAGACGGTTCCTGACACCCCCCGCTTTGTTTGATTAATGTATTCTCTCTACAGTGGGGCCTCATTGGCATTTGTTGATCTGAGAAAGCATTAGAGATTCCTACATAAATCTATTTTATTTATTTTATCATATGCTTAGTTTAAAAAGTGTCTTATATAAAAGATGTCTTTCCTTTTTCTCAGTTCCCACTGGCATCAGCCTAGCCTAATCCAAGGCCATGACATCGGAGGAAAATTCAGGGGCTGCAAAGTCCACAGCCATGGACCAAAGCCCACTCTGAGTTTTCTCCTCCAGGACAGAAAAGAGCAATGGCCAGGATCTGAGGGCACTTTACTTTTTGGTAATATGGGTTCATTCCAATCCAGTCTGGGACACACTGAGTGAACCTTACTGCATGTTGCAGGCTCCAAACTAACCATTTGTTTAAACAGCTGGATAGTTTAGGTGAAAAATTCAGTTTTAACGTTTTTTTACATCTCTCCTGTTGAGTTCACTCCAACTATATGCATCTGATGTAGGTGCTTTATAAGGGTGCACGAGCTAGTATGCATCGGTTGAACATTAGGAGGGTGCAACCTGGTGGCCAAGAGCTAAGACCAGAGTTGGGCAGGGCCCAGTTCTTACCTCTGCACCTGTTTCCCCATCTATAAAATGTGGATAATCATGGCACTTACCTCACACGTGCAGGACTACAGCACGTGGCTGATGCCTGGCCTATAACAAGTACTGGACCGATAGCACCCACGACAGTATCACCACCATAGTTTCCCACATGAGCACCTATGTACCTAACACTGCCTGTTGACTGGAAACTGCTCTATCAGGTAGATACCAGGCTATGACCAGCCCCTCTTCTCCTTCAGCCAACTGGAGCCCTCCATGCGGGGGAAGTGAAACAAGAGAAAATACTCTGAGGCTTCGCATTTGGAAACCGGAAAACAGATGCGCAGAGCAGCGCCCACCTCTGTTTGAATTGTACACTGTAACAGGTTTTCTGATGCCACCTTTACAAGGATGAGTTAAGCAGTTCGTTGACATATCATTATCACGTTTTGAAGTTAAACAGCCACAGGATCTATGAACTCTCATCACGCAGTTAATTATTCCTGGATTTCTCTGTGCTCTTGAAACATATTCTATTTATTTAACCCTCCCCTGGGAGCGCTGGCTGCCTTTGTCCCCGTGACACAGCCAGTGGTGTAAAACCTCTGCATCTGTCAGATTTCTCCATGTGGAACATAATTGCCTAATTTCCATTTGAAAGTACAGCCCTGACATTACAACTACATAGACCCACCAGTGATCACAATGATGTCCTGACACCTACAAGGGGATGGAGGCGGAGGGGTGCCTGATGCCATAATAAATGTGCACCAGATGAATGCTTGCCTTCAGATGGACCAGGTCTGAGTTTACAGCTGCAGATGAAGTGTTCCATGGGAACAAAAAAAAAAAAAAAAAAAAAAGAAAAGAAAGAAAGAAAAAGAAAAGACTAAAGAAAAAGAAACCAACAGATTAGCATCAGCGTGAGTCTGGTGGAGCCAGATGGCTCTCTGTGGAAACGGAGCTTTCCCGCTTTCTTCCAGTAACCCCGACCAGCAGACAGCGAGCATGCTAAGAGGGGAGAAAAATGATCTCATGCCTCAGCCAGGCACATGATTCTCCTTCTTTCTCTCACACACAACTTGAGCTGAAGGAAAGTTGGAAAAGAAAAAGGGGTGAAAAAGAAAGGGCGGGGAAGTCAGGTTGTCATTAAGAACAAGCTGGTCAGAGCCCAAAGGAGGGTGAGACACAAGCCCCTGGCCAGGCAAGGCATCGGACAGCCAGGCTCAGATGCCCACGAAGGGGAGAGCCATGCCGAGGGAGGTCCGGGAGGTGGGAGGGACTCAGCCCATGTCCACCAACTTGTCCACAGAGGCTTCGTGTATAAGAGGCTGGGAGATGGGTTAAGAAGCCATGGGATTAAGCTCTGCGCTCCTTGGGGAAGGACGGTGGATGGTGTTTTCAAATTCTTACTAATGAAAATATCCGCCTCTCTCCGTGGGCTGGAGGCCAGGGTGTTTGTAATAGTCCTTGGCCTGCTGGACCAGGTCGGAAGCCGCACCAGCCATCTGCTTGGATCCCAGTCTTCTGTGCCCCTGGCCTGTGCCCTGAGGAAGGCACTGGAGCCAGACAGAGTTCCTGGGTAAAACGAACCTAACAGGTTGTAAGTGTGGGAGGGGACCTCCGAGGACCTAAGGCTGAGAGGAGGCTCATCCCAGCGTCACTCCGCCTTCCCTGCTGAGCAGAGCATTCACTGCTCATAAACAAAAGTCTGTGATCTGGAGTGACAGCCAGACCTTGGACTGATGCACCTGGGGCGGACCACCAGATGTTGGTGTCAGCACACAGCACTGGTGGAGGCCGGCAGTGTGCAGGAGTACCATGAGCTAATCTGCCCTCTGAGTGAGTGTGTACACACCCCAGCTTGGCACTGAGGCTCCCGAGGGCTCCCACCCAGAGAGGTGTGTCCCAGAACGAATGCTCCCTCGGGAGTGCCGGGGGCTCACGGAGCACGTTGTCGGCCTGGCTAGGTCTCCCTGGGCACCTGAAGTTTGTCTCCACCAGTGTTTACTCCAAAGAATAAATAGTAGGCTCCAGGGGGATGCCAAATGCACGATGTAGTCATTCAATTACAGCTGGAAAAGATTATTTTGATCCTAATAAACATGGAACAAAATCCTCTCCATTTTCAACCAGGGCTGGGGCACCTGCCTCGCCATTTCTGGCATCTTCGGTAGAGCTGAGCATTAAACTGGCATATTCTATCAGGGTCAAGGAAGCTGCCAGCTGGGAGCTGGGGCCACAGGCTCCTGCTTTTCTCCTTCCAAAAACAAAACAAAAAGCCACTACTCCACCAGGCAACCGTTTTGCTCTTCATCCCTCAGGCAGTGCTACCACCTAACTGCTCCTAGTTCTGTCTGGGCTGGCTTTCCTCCCTCACCGCTGAGCTAAAGGATTTTGAAAAGAAAGCACACAGGGAAAGTAACAGGAATCGCGAGCTGGATCATCTTTCCTTAGCCCCACTTTAGCAGTAAGACCACTTAACTGGAGCATTAAAAAAAATCACATTCACAGAGGGATTACTAAGCGTCCGTAACTCTTCTAAGGGCTTTGTGTATATGTCACGCAATCCTCATGACACCCCTTCAAGGCAGGTCCTCTGATTATCCCCATTTTACAGAAGGAACATTCAGACACAGAGATGATAAGCAACTTTCCCCAACACACACAGCTGCCAAATGGTAGAGCCAGGATTCAAACCGGGCTCTACCTGGCTCCAGGGTCCACACGTCCAGGCTGCCCTGACTTTTTTGATGTTGTCGTAATGTTGAACAGCACGTCTTCTGCTTAGGCTATTTGCCAGCGCCAGGGGTGTGATCTTGGGCTACTAAATCTCCCTGAGTTTGTTTCCTCATCTGTCAGTTAGGGACTGGAAACATTGTCTTATCATGGGGTTGTTGCCAAGAGCAGAAGTAACGTGTCACATGCATGCAAGGCCAGTGCCTAGAATTTGGTTATCTATAAATGTTAGTAGTTACTATTGTTGTAAATATCAAGAGCATCTTTGTGCTCCTGTATTTCACTGTGAGGCAGTGAAATGGGTGGCGCAGCTGTCACTAACCCCATTTTACAGGTGGTAAAATTGAGATACCAAGACATCAAGCAGCAGAGGCTGGCCAAGAACCCACATCTCTGGAGATTGCATTCAGTCTAATCCTGGCTTGTTCTGGCCCTTCTGAACTACGGGCCACACCACCTATTTCTAGACACAAGACACAGCTGTTGTCTGGAAGGACAGCAGAGCAAAGAATTCAGCTCTTTCCGCCTTCCCTTCCCCTCCTCCTCCTGAGATTGGCAGCCGACAGTCAAATCTGCCCTCCTAGGAACTGCTGAAGACAGTTAACGCCTCTTGGGACAAGTAAGGTCCCAGCAAGAATGAATCACAAAATTACGTGTGCCCTTCAGATTTTCCTTCTTACATAGGTTAAAAAAATACTTATTTTTTCACCATCACCAAGTGCAGATGCTAGACCACCAGACCGCTTCTCTGCCGCCCCTTGCCCCTGACCCCAGGCCTCTGAGAGCATTTCCAGCACTCGCCACTCGCCACTGCCCAGATGTCCCCATGCCGCAGGAAGAAGCAGTAGAGGGGCCTTCTGAGTCTGAAGGCAGCCGGCCAAGGGACCTGGTGGCTGGCGGCACTCTGCCTAATTTCCCAATCTTTCCTAACTCTGCCCTTCCGGCGATTTTCACATTTTCTCCTCCATTTTACTTTCAGAAAATCTCTGGGGAATGCGGCTTTTGTTCTATCGCTTCACATAATTCCCAGGGCTGGGAATGAAAATGATTTCCTTTCACAATCCCTGGCTGAGTGCCTTTCACATCCCGGCTGTGCTCTGGGGCGATTTATAAACTGCGGGGTCTGGGGCTCTTTCTTCCTCCTCTCTCCCATCATCATTTAGAATAAGACATTGCCCATGGCCAGCTCTGAGGTCAGGGTGTCCTCCGAAGTCAGCCACTGGGGCTTCTGCTCCAAGGCAAAGACTCAGTCGAACCACAGTGATGAGAGCAGGAGAGCCGTTCACTCCCGTCAGAAGAAAACAGAAGGAGGCCCTACAGCCCAACTTCTCATCCACGAGAACAAACAAGACCCAACGTCTCCAAGTATCGGGGTTGGCTTTGAACTGAGACTGTGAAAGCACATTTTCCAAACTTGTCAGGATTGTGTTTCATTTCTAGACCTTTATTCTCAAAGGGACAATGAGGAAGAGATGCAGCTTAAGAAGTCTTGAGCTGAGAAATGAAGTTACTTTTCTTTGCTGCCATTACACTGAGCAGGGGAAAAATTAACCCGAGGGGTTCGTGTTTCCCTGTCACAACAAAGCACAGAAACCAGACAGCAGCATGTCATTAGGAAAGCGATGTACCTTTGAGCTGAAGACCACTGTCCGTCAGCTGCCTCCACGGATTCCTGTCCCTCCACTGGACTCCCTCCGGGTGCCAACTGGTCAGAAGCTGAAACAAGACAGAGGGGTGAGCCGAACAGTCAGGCCTCAGACTGGTCCCGGGTCAGGGGCTCTGTCTGATCCCAGCCCCAGGGAACAGAGTGGACACCATGGGCTTACTTTGCTACCTCCTGAGCAAGAGAACATCTTCATAGCTGAGGCCACAAAGGTCCATTCAGACCTATCTGCCTTGTTACATCTTTTGTCTGAGGCTGTGTCATCTTGTTGGTCACTTACCAAATCTTTACTCGTGCCTAACTCACATAACAGCATTGAGCCTCCATACCTGCTGCCCTGTGACTGTCTACGAGGTCTGAGCATCCATACACACAGGGTTCAGACCCAGTGCTGCCATGGTTCATCACTAACCTCTCTGGGCCTCGTTTGTCCTCATCTGAAAAGTGGGGAAATAACGATTATACCCTCCTCCCAGGGTTGCCGTGATAATTAAATTAGATGCCTTCTACAAAGTGAGTACACAATGCCCCACACACAGCACAAACTCAAAGAAGCCAATTCTTATTTCTAAGTATGGGAAGAAGCCCATGGGGAAGGCACCGAAAAAGAACCTGGGTCTGTGAGCCACAACGAGGAGGGAGGTAGCGGGACTCGGAAGGAATGGAAACAAGGAGGCTGGGTAGAGACACATCTCCTGCTCACCCTGCACTTTCATTTGGAGAGGTCAGCATCGAAGATTTTAAAGTAATCTATATTCCCATTTCTCTGTCTCTTTTTTTTTTTTTACACTAATCATTGTTCCAGAGACGCTCAAGTTCAGAGAGGCTCCCATATTTGATTTGAAGCTCCAGAGTTCTAAAAATTAGGAAATGCAGGCGGGGCTTCGTCTCCAACCTTCTGTCCCCAAACGAATGAATGACTTCCTTTGACATTAGGGGCTGTTAGCACCTCCCTTCCTCCTGAACCTGGATCAGTGATTACCTCTGTTTTAAGATCCTAAAAGCAATGGGTAATTTTTAGCACAAAACAATCAGATGGAGGCAAGTTCAATTTGCTAACGGACTGGTCACTAATGAACATAATTGATGACACATGTGGAAAAACGTGGGCTACTGGACCTTTCCCCAGTCTCTCCCAGGCTCAGGCCCAGGATGAGGTGAGAATTTGGCGGATCTAGAACCATGTCACTGGGGCAACTCTGGGTGATGATTCATATGGAGTATTTTGCTCGTGCAGAAGTTGGGGCTAAACTGACAAGGTTCATAAACCCCTCAGATGTGGCATTTGTATAAGGTATGGGTTTCGACGGGAGCTGGCTAAGTGGAGTTTTCATTAACTACAGGTTCATTTGCGCATCGTGGCACATCCCACCCCACTCCAAACACATGCAAAAGACTGACTCCTGCTCAGCAGTATTTTATGCTCTTTGGAAATAGATTATTCCCATATGGGGTGGGATTTTGGTTTTGTTTTTTTGCTAATTCACTACTAGTCTTTTTCCAAATACCCTTTATCCCTTTCACTTTGAATTACAGAGTTCATTGCAGTATTGTTTTTCTTTGAGATGTAAGCCCTATTATAATTTAAAAAGGAATTGAATTTTTCAAAAATGGAAACATTCAGGATAAATGATAAGGACAGTATGTTTGAAAAGTCTGAGTTCAGTTTTGTTTTGGCACCATCGCAAACAAAGGAAAAAGGAACTGATTACAGATGGGAATGTAGGGTTTTTTTCTACTGAGAAAAAGTAGTACTACCTCCAGTTTGCCCATCAGCATCAGAAAAGGGTTCAGCCTCCCCATCTAGTGTCTCCCTGTGCCTCAGCTCCTCCAGATGTAACAGGATACTAGACCATACATCCGTCTCCTACTCAGCTCACAGAAATGTTATAAGAACCTATGAGAGAAAATCTCCACAAAGTAGTACTGTGATCACAGAAGTTATTTGGTTTGTCTTTGTACCCCAAGTAGGGGTTACCCTAATAAAAATAAAAAACTGAACAAGAAGGAGTTGGAGTTGCTTTAAAAAAAAATAAAAATAAAAAGAGGGAATATAGCAAAGAAAACTGTCTCTTTACCTATCGACAGTCAGGCTCTGTTTCTGATGTGCTCCTGCTTCCAGACGGCACCAAGATTTCTTTGTAACCAGGATGAATAATCTATTTTCTGGTTTAACCTCTCACAAAAAATTTTGGACGTAAACTCAACACTAGGAAATAATATTTCACAAATCTCTCAGTCTCCCCTTTATGCAACACCTCTTCATGTTTTTCTTCCAATTTCTCTTCTCAAAAAATTTTTCAACTTAGCTTTTCACCGCTGATTCCGTTCTCTTGCATCCACAGCACAATTTTCTCTCTTCTAACCTGGCCGTGTCTCATTTTCTCACTTGTGTCTTAACCGTGGTCCTCCTCCATATCTACTCCCATTTCACTCCTATGAAACTCTCCCCTTTCTCTCCTTGAGAAAAAATCCCCTGATTAATAGTGAGAGAAAGACGACCAGCTAGGATTGTGTTGGGGAAAGAACTGAGATGGCCTACTGAAAGCTGGACAGGCCAAATTTTGAGTTCATGCTGCCTGACAATTCAAACGAGACTTGGTCAACATGGAATTGCAAGACTCTCTTGGAATTTCTACACATATATATTTGACATTTTACCCCAGTGCAATTCCACAATCCAGATGGTGGAAGAATTTCCTTGTTTACTTGAGATAAATTCTCATTCATCGTCTTTTGCTCCCATGAGACCCACTGCTCACAGCCCCTGAGGACTGCCTATTAGGAGCATCATTTTGCTACAGTTTAATGCTCATTATCGGGCAGAGTCAGGAAATGCAGCATTCTGGCTAATTACGTTTTCTGACTAATTGAGAATTACAATGTACATCTTCCATGGATTACTAATATCTAGCCACCAGGAATAATCTAAATACCAAAGCTAAATTGAACTCGGTTAGTCCTTCTTGGAAAATTCAGAGGCAACTTCAGAATATCAGGGTCATCAGAAATGGATGCAAATGTGCAGAAGTACAAGATAATTGGGGTTTCATTTGATACAAAGTAAATGTGGCTTTTGGTGTGTAGCACCATGGGAAATAAGTGTACCATTTCAAGCACATTATTTTTTTTTTATAAAACTCGAAATGTGTTTTGAAATGTTTTAAATGTTTAAAGGAAACAAATTCATCACCTGCTAATTTACCAAACAGTATATGTGATAATCCCAATTCTGTAACAAAAAGTACACATGTACACACATACCCTCACACACAAGTCTGGGAGGATGGGCACCAAAATTTTAACAACAGCCTCTCTGGGTGATGGAATTAACAGGTGCTTTTGTTTTCTTCTTTCGGTTTATCTGCACTTTCTGGTTATAAAAAATAATAATTCCTTCTATAACGTAAATGAATAAACAATCCTTAGTTGAGCAAACTAACACAGCCCAATAAATAATTAAAAGCAGCACAGAAACCCATTTCAATGTAGATTAAGAATGGATTAAATGAAAAGAGTGGTAGCAGAAGAAATCTTCCCCTGTTTGGAAAACAGCCATCACACATGCTATGTTGTCAAATGTGAACTTGGCCGGGGGGAGGGGGGGGAGCAGTGCATAAGTGATAGCAAGGTGGAGTCTGGGAGAACGCTGTTGTCTTGGGGAATATACATGGGATTTGGGTCATCGCCTGGACGTTACAGGCAGGGCTCTGTGGTCATAAAGGATATGATAGGATTTGGGGTTACAAGAAGGGATTCTTACTTTTGCAATTAAAATAATTCCTTGTCTGCATTTCTGCATCTGTTTCTAACCTCCTAGATAGAATCAGATATGGGAAATCACAACTTGGTTTCAGTACTGATTCTCCCCCAGTGGGGAGGGGGCTTGGCTGGAGCCTGAAGTCAGACTCTGTCGGGTCTCCCCAGTACCCTGTCCCGGTCCTTCCCAGCACAGGGACGGTTGCTGGCCTTTCTGTCCCACCCCACCCGTAACTCCCACCCTGCCCTGCTCCGGCCTTTACTCTGCGGGGTCTCCACATGTAAGGAGCACCTTATCTCCTCCTGCTTGGTTCCATCAGGGTTAATTTTCCAATAAATCGACCTGCTCTGGGGGGAGGGCAGGCTGACCGCACCATAGTGTTCATGGGTGTGAACAGAGAAAGGAGCCATGGATGCTAGAAATATTTGTGGAGGGAGACACCATCAGTGAGAGAATTTTATCCTAGTGATGAAAAGGGTTCAATGGAGTCTCCACACTTGGGGGAGGGGTTGCCATTCTAGGATCACCCACCCCCTTGCTTCCTATTTCTGTCCATGGGCAAAAGAGGCCATGCCCTGGAGGAACTACATCTCCAGCTTCCAGAAGCCCCTGCATTCTCCAGGGACCAGAGCAGAGGCCACATCCTTGCCATGCCCATTCCTGCCGTCACTTGCACGTCCTCTAAGAGTCTTTCAAGTCCTCGGTGTGTCTCCAGCCTCACCTGTGCTCGCTGTCAGCCCTGTAACACCCTGCGCTCACCTTGCCTGTGGCTCTCCTTCTGCCTGCTGATCTAAAGCTCCTGTGTGCAGCAAACCAGTATTATATTTTTAACCCCTGTAGCACCACTTAGAGTTTTGTGCCAAGCCTCACATATTTGTTAAGTGAATGAATTCTCAACAATAGGGTCCCTAAGTGATTAAGCAGTCGGCACACCTGACCTGTCTTCAGCACTTTACAGCTTTCGGATGATACACAGTATCTCATATGTTCCTCAAAGCCACCTCCCTCGTAAAGCAGGCACTCTATCACCTGTGCCTTCAGGATGAGAAAAATGAAGCGAAGAGGCTGAGGCTCACCCCAAGTGACACAGCTGGTGACTGGATATCAGGACCTGGATGCAGGCCCAGGAATTCTGATGAAGGGCCAATGCTCCTTCCACTATGACAACGGTTCCTGAGCCCAGCAGCTCATCCGACTGCCCCGTGGAGGTGGCTGACCAACCAGAGCGGAACAAACCCTTTTCTGGACCTGCTGAGTCACTCTCTGCACAGGCCCCGCCACCTGTACTGTCAACCACGGGTGATTCTGATGCCCTCCCACCCACGGCTGCCTCCCACCCACAGCTCTGATGCCACATCCCGGCCAATGATACCAAAGCTGACAACCAGTGACTTTACCCAGAAGTCGCATGTTCCTCCAGTATTTACCTGCTGATTTGTAAAGAGTTCATTTACACCTCCCAGGATCTTCCTTCTATGGAACGCTGCTGGGTTAACAGGTCAACTTCTAGAAAGCCTGAGGTTAAAATTGGCTATGCCATTCATCAGCCCCAAGTAGAAGAGACTGGGAAAGTTTGACAGCCATGCTTATGAAGGCCTCAGAAAAGCTGTTGAAAAGCTTTGGAGCCGAGAACGAGGGCCCAGGTTCCGCAGCCGGGCTCCAAACCAGCTGGATCTCAGCTCGTTGGACACGTCTGGGAAAGGCACTTGTATCGTCAAGACTCTGTAAAGCCAGGGGCAAGGACCCTGGCAATTAAGTGACCACAAACCCATCCAAGAATTACCCATGGGGGTGGGAAAGTTCTTCCTGTTGGGAAGAGTGAGTAAAATATGAAGGGAATCGGCAAGTTCCCCAGCAGGCACGCTGCTTAAACTCAGTCAGGAGAGAGACCCTCAGCACTGAAGTTCTCCAGAACGATTAGGAATTGTTGTAAGAAGTCCTCCGAGCTGACTTAACCTGCCGTGAACCCAGCAAGTGGACACCCACGGCCTGTGATTTATGGGGAGGAGTCGCCTCCAGGGAGGAGCCCGGGCTGCCTGCCTAAGCGCCGTATGCGGGTCAGCCTGGAACCCATTATGATAATCGTTGGGGGAATCAGCTTGGAGACAAGTTGAAGCAAGTTGAAATTTGAAAAACACATTAACAGGGGTCTGAAGAGATGCCAGAAGAGCCTGCCAGCAGGGACAGCTGGAAGGCCAATTTTTTAGTCAATACTGAAAGGTGGTTGCTTAAATATCCGAGTCAAACACATGATTTCTCTCCGGCTCAATACTCCCGTTTAATTGCGCTGGGGAGTCTCTCCACTGACACATCTAACACCCAGATACAGAGCGGAGTGAAAGAAAAGCGTGTTATTGAAGTGCAAATGAGGTCCTGGGTGGAGCCTGCAGGCCTGGGTCCGGCTGGAGAGGTTCCTGCCGCCCCGCGGGCGGGCGCTGGCTGGGCTTCCCGGCGACCCCGGCAGAGAGGGCTGAGGAGGGCGGTCCGTCTCAGCTGCCCTCATAGAGGGCTCTGTGGGTCGCGCCTCGCCCCTGCAGCTCCACGGACTGCCCAGGCCCCAGGGGAGTCTTCAGGAGCCAGGGTTCTCCCAGGGAGAGGGAGGCATGGCGCTGGAGCCCAGTCAGAGGGAAATGCGTGCCCCTGCGGAGCAGTCGCAGGCCTGGCCAGCAGGTGACAGCCTGGTGGGGTTGATCGGTGAGGAAAGCCTCGACTGGCGTCCTGACGTTGGGAAACAGGCTGGTCTCTGAGGTATCGAGACCCAACAGCCTGACCTTTGGAGGGAGTCCTGCCAGACTAGTGGTGCCTGATGGGAACCCTTTCCCAGGATGACGCCCACAGAGGGGCCCAGGACTGGAGATGAGAGTTGGGGCAGCCCTCACCTACCTCAGAGCTAAGCAGGACGTTATCAGATGTAGCTAGAAACCCAGGAGAACTGGGACCTCAACCAGGATGAAAAGGAAAAGACAGGCCCTGGGGGCAGGTGACACGAATCCCTCAAGGCAGAATCAGTGATAAGAAGAAGCCTGGCGAACTGGAACTCAGAGCACCTGCAGAAGCCGTAAATGCACTTCCTGATTCAGTGGGTCTGGGTCTGGGGGGCTCGCCTGAGGCCCACGGCCCAGCTGGCTTTGTCCTCATTTCCCCAGGCCTCCAGCTCACGGGACACGGTTTCCCATTCACCCCCAGCGTGTGAGCTATTCCTTGTTCACAACTCCGCTAATCACACCCAACAATCAGAAACCTGTTCAGGTGGGGCTCAGAGGATCTGACGCAAACATGGCTGGGCCATCCTGAAGCCAAGAAGTCCAAGTGCAGCTGCCTATGCCTGGGGGAACTCTGAAATCGACCTGGTCTCTTCCTGAAGGAGGGCTCCCATGGATGTGGGCTGCCGCAGACAGACAGCCTGAGGAGCGTCTTGCTTCCTCCACTTGCTGGTTGTGAGACCGTGTACAAATTATACCACCTTTCTGAACTTCAAGTTTCCTGCCTCTCTTATGGGACTAGGCACGGGACTGGTGTAGCACAGGACTTGCATCAAATACGATCATGTGGGTAAAATGCCCAGGACAACCAATATCAGTTCCCCCCACCCGCCAAACTGAGGTGGCCTCAGGTTCCCCTTCTCTTGCTGTTGGGTTTAGTTTTTGTCCAGGGAAGCAGCAGTTAAACGAGGTACTGCATCAGGGTCCCAGGGGAGAAATTTGTCTCTCACCTCTTCGCAAGAGGCCAGCCCTGCCCAGCCCTGTTGGTTTCTCCCATGGAGGCACCCCCTTACGCAGCAGAAGTTTGAAAAACGAATCTCTTCGCCTTCCTGGAGCAGGCGTTCTTAGGGCTCCCCCTGAGCTGTTTATGGAGCAGCCATTGAGGAATACCAATGGCAGAGGTCTTCTCCCCTTGGGTGTCCCCATGGAGACCCAGCAGCTCCTAGCTTGTCCCATACTTCATGCTCACACTTCTTGTGTGTAGATAGGGAAGCGCAAGGCCAGGCTTTCCACGGCTCTGCCCACCTCCCTGACTTCGTCCCCTCCAGCTCCCTTCCCCTCCCATCCCTCTCTAGACACACTGGCCCTCTTACTATCCTGTGAACTTGCCAAGCTTGTGTCTGCCTTAGAGCAGGGTGCTGCCCGGAAGCCCGCAGCTGGAGAGCCGAGTGCTTGCCCTCCAAGAATGCTGCCCCCTCCAAGAACCCTTCTTAGCCCTCTTCTCCATTACTCAGTTTTATTTTCTTCTTAATGCTTATCACTACCTGAAGTGATCTCATTTATTTTGTTACATGTTGGCTGTCTCCCTCTACTAAAACCCAAGCTGTGTGAAGGCAGGGGCCTCATGTGTTTAGTCCAAGGAACATCACAGATCCCACATAATGCCTGGCCTCCACTCTCTGCATTCCTGGAGCATCAAGAAACATTACTGAATGAATGAATCTATGAATGTTACATTCCAACTGTAATAGCATTGGACAGCTGTTCAGGGCGTGAACACTGTCAGAAACATGTTAACTGTAAGCAGGTAGGGAGCGGGGAGGGGAGGAAAACGCCTCTGGGTGATGGCAAGAAGTCTGCTTTGAGCTTCTCATGCTCCAGAATCCAAGATTCTACCTGCCCCCAGATCAGAGCAAGGGAAGTTTTGCTCTGTCTCCTTTCACTGGAATTGAACAGAAGGGTGCTGGTCATTCCCTCAACCTCATGTTCTGGGATCAAACTAGAGGGAAGTGTACAGGCACTGGGGCGGTGCCCAACGCCAAGGGCTCAAGCGACACTCAACCTAAGAGACGTCTATTAAAAAAAGATAGCTAACTCTTTGCAAGGATTATTAAGCTGTTCTAACTCTTTACGTGGATTGTCTCATTTGTCTTATGAAATTGTCTCAGTGACCAGGGATGGTTCTTGAAAGATCCCTGGGACGCGATCCTCTGTAACAGACACACACTGCTGCTTTGCCTCAAAAGCTTAACTCCACCGGGATCACCGAACCCTAAATGGGGTTTCCAGAAAGGGAGAAGGAGGCAGTGGCAGCACGAAGCCAGAAAGGAGAGGGGGGCGGGCCTGCTGCTACAGTGGTTCGTTCTGCAAGCCCGTCCCTGGTCCTCCAGCACTCCGCTGGGACCCCACTGGGTCAGTCCTGAGAAGGACTCCTGAGAGCAGTCGAGGGTAAGCATGAATTGAGAGAAACCCTCACTTCCACCGCCTTCAGGGACAACGAGGAAAAGAGGGTCCCGGCGCCGGGCTTTGTGGTGGGGTCCATGCTCTGAGGTGTCTAGGGGAGCACCACGCGGTACCGGGAGGTCTCCAGCACCCCTCCCTCACAGGCAGCGCGCCACCGAGGGCACCGCGTGCAGAGAAACTTCATTTTGTGGGTTCACGGCGGCTAATAAGTTTTTCTGAGGATCACAGGTTCTTTTGGAGGGGGCAGGGAGGGCCCTTTTCATAATGAGGGACTCCCACTTGGGACACTTGCGGTGGGGAGCTGGGTGGGTTGAGGGACCATTTTTAAAAAAGCTTCCTCAAAACACAGAAGCATCCTGCCCCGGGGCCCCAAACTCCACCTGAGCTGCCCCACTCCGGCCCTTTCCCCTCCCCGGTAGCCGGTCCTCTGAGGCCGCGGCAGCGCTGGGAGGCTCTCTAACCATCTGGGCTACTCACCGCGGGCTGGTTCACTCTTGGGGAGCAGCTGCCGGCTGTCTGCGGACCTCATGACGGCCAGAGTTCCGCTGTCTCGACGTCCCTGAGCACTCGCTTCCGCAAGAAAAGCACGAGGAGAAGGCCCCCGAGCAGGCGCCCAGGCGGGGCCTTCCTAACTGCCGCGGAAGGCAGCAGCTCCGAGGCGCTCCTCACGCAGGTCACGCACGGAAGACCCGGAAGAGCACTGCCCAGGCCCCGCCCCCAGGGCACGCCCGGCTCCCCTCCAGTTCAACCGCTCGGCCTTTCAGGCCTCCGCGAGGCACCCAGAGCCCGTGGGCGTCCCCCAGGGATGACCTGAGGGAGGACGCAGCTTGGGAAGAGCACCCCGCGCGCGGCAGTCTTTCTGTTTCCCCTTCTCCATCCCGGGCTCTGAGAGGCTGATCCAGCCGCCTGGGGGAATGTCCCGTGGCCCCTGGAGGCTCACGGGTCACATTCTCGGACGCCTTGGACACTGAGGTAGCAGTGTCAGCACGGGGTCTCCCCTGAGGGATCCCGGCCTTCCTGTTCCTGCTGGAGCTGCGCCCCGGTGCGGATGTGGGGAGGGGAGGGGAGGGGCAGAGACCCCCTTCCCCAGAGCTTGACAGCCAAGACTCAACGTGGGAAATCCTAGGCTGATAGGGAAAAGGTGAGGGAAGTATAGACAAGCATGAAAAATAAATAAATAGAGATGGGGGCTGACATCCGCCCAGAGAAAGGGGTGACTTTCCTCTATTATAAGCTATAACCGGGGGCTACCTACCCCCTACCTACCTGGGTGCCTTTTCCCATTTTGCACCAGACACTGTTTGGGGTCCGGGAGGGGCTGTCCCGTCCGCCCTTTTCACATCCTCTCCTGTCCTCTTTCTCAGGGTCCATCTTGAGATTTTCAACCAAGACATCCTTACTCATTTCTGTTTTGTTTCCAGCTCAGAACTGAAAGTGGGTTAGATCCTACTGACACAGACCATGTTCTAGAATCCTGTTTCTCAGATTTCCAGCTTGAGAGCCACCCGCAGCGGGGGGTCTGGGAGGAAGTGGTCTCGGGTTTGAGCTAGGAACACCTAGTTTGTTAACCCTGTACAGGCCTCTGTCCTGTGGGGAGGACCAGCTGGTGAGAAGGACCGGCGATGTGGGTGGGTGAAGCGCCCAGAGCCTAGAAATTCAGAAACTCTAATGAGGGTGGCTCCTGGTTCTTATTAGCCAAAGCTATTTCTACTTTTTAACTTAGGTCTTTCTATCTCAAGTGTCTCCAGCAATAAGATGTGGCCCAAACCAGTCACAGCTCACAGGCATGCTAAGGTGAGCTGCTATCGGAATGACAGCACCACCAAAACCATTTAAAAAGCTTTCAAATTTCTATCTCTTCGTTGGTATAGCCCCACTTTTAAAAACAGTAACTATAATTCATTTGTCCCAAAGAGACATCCTTCCTAAATTAGCTACGTAAACGAGGAACCTCTGGATTTAGAGATTTTCCTCTGCAGGCCCCAGGAGCAGCTAAAGATTAGCTTCTGTCAGAATGAATCCATTTCCTTCACCAGTTTGCTTCAGAGGTTCAGGAAGGTTTGCCTTCGGCTACTGAGTCTCCCCTTGAGGTCAGCATTTCCCAGCATTAACTAGGGCGGTTGTTAAGAAACCCTGACCGTGTGGGGGGATGCGCTCCTCCATACAGCTGAAGGAGGCCTCTTTGGTGGACTCCCGCCAAATGGTGTTTTAACCTAAACTCACTCTCTTGCCGTCACTGGAGCCAGGTGAGTCACAGATTTTGTCTTTCTTCCCTGTTTTCAAAGCCAACAGACAATGAGGAAGGTGGAAGCTGCCAGTGTGTGAAGAAAGCCTGTCTGGAGCCTCCCTGGAGGCTGAAGAGCAGAGGGAAATCCTCCCCCTGCTGCAGGAGGGGCTGAGAGAAAAGCCCCTTCCTTGGACAGGGAAGAACCTTGAAAACAAACGCATGAGGGACCCTTTAGGCTGGTTCCATTAGGCCAACTCAAGAGACATCCTAACATCCAGGATGCAACAGAAGAGTGTTCAGGGCAAACTGGTCGCACAGATCCTCAGGGGCTGTTACCAAATGGAAGGTTGCAGCGTGGGCATGGGCAGGGATGGTACCCACGCTGGCCCTCAAACCCAAGGAGCTCACTAAACGCAGCTGAAGTTGTTAGTGAGGAAAAAAAAAACATTCAGCACAAATGACAAGGCTTATCTTTTTTGCTTACCCTCAGGATCAAGCCGAGTTTGAGGTCTCCCCATGATCTCATCCTCTGAAGCATTCAAGTTCTGGATCACAAAGTATGTGGTCATTTTCCCTTTCCCTTTCACTTCAATTTCACCCCTCTCAATTATTTAAAAACCTTGATTTTCCAGGGCTCTGCCCAGAGAAAAGAAAAATGCCCCTGATATCCAAAGATCGCAGGTCTGCAACTTGAGAGTCAGCTGCAGTGGGAAGGGTGATGCGAGAAGAGGAGTACAGGGAGGGGACCATGCAAAGGGACAGGGCTGCGGGATGACTACGAAACGTGGAGTTGCTTATGTATTTACTGGCCGCTGAGAGATGCTGGAGACAAACCACAGAACGGTGCAGACCAGCAACGTTTCAGATTCATGGCCAGCTGCCTCAGCCAGGGCTCAGCACTCATCAACCTTCCCTCGTCCTTGGCCAGTTTTGTGGAGACTGCAGACCTTCACCATGCTCATCACATTCCCGCATTTAGCACGTGCCCTCCCCACCCTCACGCTGCTGACCATGCCTCCTACTTCGTGACGTGATCCATCCACAAAATTACAACCCTTAGAGTGGAGACCCTGCACCTTCTCATCCCATTGACCACACCCATCCTTTCCCCCAACCTGAGAGGATGTCTTGTTCAAGGGCATCCCACCCACGCTCCCTTCCTACCTCCTCAACACTTGGCGCCCTGGACCACCTCTTCCCTTATCTTCAGCTCCCTCTTCACTTGCCACCTCCCCTCAGCCTGCCAGCACGCCAAGGTCTCTTCCATCCTAAATAGAAGTAAAAACCGTCTCACTTGATTATCTTCTGCTTTAATCCCATACAGACACAACTGCTGTTGTAGCATGAAAGCAGCCGTAGATAATATGTAAATAAAGATCCTGGCTGTGTTTCAATAAAACTTTATTTACAAAAACAAGCAACAGCCGAGATACGGCCTGTGACTATAATTTGCCAATCCCTGAACTGCACCATATGCTCCTTGAGAGCAAAAACTATCTTATAGTAGAGGCTCAACAATATTGTCTGCCACAATGTCCTCTGTAAGTGTGGCATGGAAGGAAAAACACAGGCTTCCTCCACTACCCCCATCTGGTGGCTACTAGGCACTCTGTACGTTCTGGAAGAAAAAGGGACAAAGAGAGGCATGAATAAGTGAATGGTTACCTGCAGGCCCTGGGGCTAAGATGCACTTTGTTGGGAAGCCCGTGACTTTCCATCCTACAGACTGTATTCACAGTGTCACCAAACAAGCAGTTCCGAGGCATCTTGTCCCCCATGACACCTGCCAAGACTGGTGCCGTAGGGATGCCCACTCCGATCTGCAGAGAGAACCTCACTGAAAAGGGACCATCAGATACTCTTGTTTTTATTTTTAAATTAAGGTATAATTTACATAAAAGGCATACATAAAATGCAGACCTTAAAGTATTTAGCTCCACGAGTTTGGCAAATATCCCTGTAGCCACCATCCAAAATAAAATACAGACTAGGTCCATCACCTTTGCAAAATTATCTTATGCCCCTTTCCAGTTAAGGTCCATCCCTCCCTGCAGAGGTCACCACTTTCTTATTTCTCCTCCCAGAGATGAATTTGCCTGTTCTGCAACTTCACATAAATGGAGTCATATAGTATATTCTGTTTTGTATCAGACTTCATTTATCCAAGTCAATGTTTTTAAGATTCACCCATACTGTTATATGTATCAGTAGTGCATTCTTTTATTTCTAAATATTAGTCTACTGTAAGAATATATCACAATTTATTATGTCCAGTCTTCTCTTCACAAACATTTAGGTTATTTCCCATTTGGAGCTGTTGTGAACATTCTTTTACAGATCTTTTCATGGACGTACATTTTTCATTTTTCTCAGGAAAATACCTAGAAATAGAATTCCTGGATCACAAGGCAGATGTATACTTGTATTACAAATATTTTTCCCATTCTGTGATTTTTATATATGCATTTTCCTTAATAAGCAGAAATTTTTAATTTCAATGAATGTATTAGTTTGCTAGGGTTAACAAAATACCACAAACTAAGTGGTTTAAACAACAGAAATTTACTTTCTCACAGTTCTGGAGTCTGGAAGTCCAAGATCAAGGTGTCAGCAGGTTTGGTTTCTCCTGAGGTCTCCCTGCTTCGCTTGCAGATGGCAGCCTTCTTGCTGTGTCCTCACATGGTTTTTCTCTGTGCACACACATTCTTGGTATCTCTTCATGTATCCAAATTTCTCTTCTTATAAGGACACCAGTCAGATTGGATTAGAACCCACCCTAACAGCCTGATTTTGACTTGTTACCTCTTTAAAGGTCCTATCTCCCAATACAGTCACATTCTGAGGTACTGGCGGTTAAAGCATCAGCATATGAATTTCAAAGGGAACACAATTTGGCTTAGAACAATGAAGTTAACCACTGTTTTGCTTTCATAGTTTGTGCTTTTTGAAGCACTAAGAAATCATTGCTTACCTCAAAGTCATGAAGCTATTCTTCATATTTCCTTCAAGAAACTTTATGGTTCTATCATTTAGGTCTGTAATATATACCAAATTAATTTTTATAAATGGAGTGAAGTAGGATTGAGGTTCATTTTTCTTCCCATATGTATATTCAATTGTAACAGAACCCACTTTTTTTTTTTTTTTTTTTTTTTTTGTGGTACGCTGGCCTCTCACTGTTGTGGTCTCTCCCGTTGCAGAGCACAGGCTCCGGACATGCAGGCTCAGTGGCCATGGCTCATGGGCCCAGCCACTCCGCGGCATGTGGGATCATCCTGGACCGGGCCATGAACCTGCATCCCCTGCATCGGCAGGCGGACTCTCAACCACTGCGCCACCAGGGAAGCCCAGAACCCACTTCTTAAGAAGAGATTCCTTCTCCACTCAACTGATTTGGTACCTTGGTCAAAAATCGATTGTCCTTAAATAAGTAGTCAATTGCTGGGCACTATATATTGCACCAGTGATCTATTTGTCTATACTTCTGCCAATTCCACTGTCTTTATTACTGCAGCTTTAAAATAAATCTTGAAATTAGGTAGTGTAAGTCCTCCAATTTTTTTATTTTTCAACATTTGAAACAGTCTATTTTTATTTTCCAATTTGTTTATCCTTAGTATATAGAAATTCAACTAATTTTTGTATACTGCTCTTATATCCTGTGATCTTGGTAAACTTACAAGATCTGGTAGTTTACTGCAGTTCCTATAGGATTTTCTAGGTGCACCATTGTTTGGTTTATGAATAAAAATAAATTTACTTTTTCCTTTCCAATACTTATGTCTTATTTTTCTTTTTCTTGCCTTATTGCACTGGGGTGGGGATTTTGGTATATTTGACTAGAAGTGCCCTTCTTTGAATTTACCCAATTTGGGTTTCTTTAGCTCTTGAATATGTGGGTTGATATCCTCCATCAGTGTTGGGAAATTCTCAACCATTGTCTCTTCAAATATTTCTTCTGACCCATTCTCATTCTATTCTCCTTCTAGTACTCCAGTGCACATATGGTAGCCCAATTGATATCCTGCAGATCTAGGATGCTCTATTCCACTTTTTTCACCCTGTTTTCTTCTTTATGTGTCAGTTGGAATAATTTCTATTGCTCTGACTTCAAAATTCCTGATCCTTTCCTCTACTGTGTCTAGCCGCTTTTAAGCCCATACATTGAATTCTTCTGATTTCTGACATCTTGGTTTTCACTTCCATGGGATGGATAGATAAGTAGTGTATATGTATATCTCATCAGTTCAAATGTGTTGTTCCCCTTTTCCAGCAGATTCTTTAAAATATTTATCAAAGTTATTTTAAAGACTGTCTGATAATTCCAACATCTGGCCATCTCTGGATCTGCTTCTATTGACTATTTTTCTCTTGGCTACACACCACACCACCATTTTCTCATTTCTTCTTACAGCTCATATTTTTAACAATTTAATTGTATAAAAGTACAGTGGAGACTGAAATAGGTAATATTTACCCCTCAGAAAAGTTTATACCCCTTCTTCTGGCAGACTGCTAAACTGGAAACTGAGTGAATTGAATCTGTATTTTAGTTAAGTCAGGGCTTTTTCCAGAGATACTGTTAGATTCCATTCAGCACTTTTTTCTTTTTAACATCTTTATTGGAGTATAATTGCTTTACAATGTTGTGTTAGTTTTTGCTGTATAACAAAGTGCATCAGCTCTATGTATACATATATCCCCATATCTCCTCCCTCTTGCACCTCCCTCCCACCCTCCCTATCCCACCTCTCTAGATGGTCACAAAGCACCGAGCTGATCTCCCTGTGCTATGCAGCTGCTTCCCACTAGCTATCTATTTTACATTTGGTAGTGTATATATGTCAATGCTACTCTCTCACTTCGTCCCAGCTTACCCTTCCCCCTCCCTGTATCCTCAAGTCCATTCTCTACGTCTGTGTCTTTATTCCTGTCCTGCCTCTAGGTTCATCAGAACCATCTTTTCTTAGATTCCATATATATGTGTTAGCATATGGTATTTGTTTTTCTCTTTCTGACTTACTTCACTGTGTATGGCAGACTCTAGGTCCATCCACCTCATTACAAATAACTCAATTTCATTTCTTTTAATGGCTGAGTAATATTCCATTGTATATATGTGCCACATCTTCTTTATCCATTCATCTGTTGATGGACACGTAAGTTGCTTCCATGTCCTGGCTATGCAGCACTGGTTTTAAATATTATGAAGGCTGGATCAGGACTTTCTCTCCAGCAGGACATAGGATCTGAGCACCACCAAGGTTCTGAGGACGTCCTTATGCTAACCCCAGCCAAGCTTCCAGAGCTTTGTGAATTGTGGGAGATCTCTTTCTGCTTTACAGCCCAACAGTGAGATTTTGGGCTGTCTCCTTGTTCTTCACTCCCACCTGGACTCTCTGCACCTTGGGAGATTTTTCTCTACCATTCTTCTCTGCCCCCAGACTTCAAAGGGTCATTGTAGTGCACTAGGTGAAGGTCAAGAGCACCTCAGAGCAACTTGTCTTAGTTCTCCGACTCTAACATTACCCTTCCATGGACCACGGCCTTGCATTTGGGAAAGGCCCACACTCCTCTAGAACTGGTGATCTCTCTCAGGTCTCCTCCCCTATCCCTAGCCTTTGACCAAATGAACCTATGCATTTGGTGAAGACCTGTGGGGAAAAAGTTGGTAAATGGGTACTGACTCTGTGGCTAGAACTTAACAAAGACAGGCTCTTTGGGATTCTAACCTGTTATTCCAGCTCCAAGGTGGCCATTAAAAGTTCACTAAACTTTTGCCGTGGAGCGGCTGGGCCCATGAGCCATGGCCGCTGAGCCTGTGCCACAACAGTGAGAGGCCCACGTACTGCAAAAAAAAAAAAAAAAAAAAGTTCACTAAACTTTAGACTGGTTTCTTCTTACCCTCACCTCTGGTAGATTACTTCTCCTGGGGCTCTACAAGGGATGAATGTAATCAGTCATGGGTGTCCTCCTCAAAAGGGTTTGCCACTTTCTGGAATTTGGTTCATTTATATTTCTTTGCTATGTGATTTTTAAATTTTTTTAACTACTGGCATGGAAACAGAATTCTCTTGCAGCTTTCAATATCCCAGTCAGACTTACTTGTCTTTTCATCTTTTCATGCTAGATTTTCTTTTCCCTAAAATAAGATTATAAATTTCTCTAGGAAAAAGAATCTACCATACATTTCTCTGAATCCTTCAAAGCACCTAGCACTCATGCATAGTGTGACCTCAGCAAATGTGTATTAAAGGTTTTATGAATGAAAGAGTAAAAGATCTCAATGAATATTAATTTTAAAACTGTAGAAGTAGCAGCACAATTCTCTTAAGAGAGAGAATGTTTCCAGCCCTCCCCCACTTCCTTAAATAAACCCACATGATATACATTTTCTGGTGGATATTTAATGATGCTCTTAACTATGTCCCTATTCTTATCTTAGAATTGATAACATCGTTTCCTGTGTTTTTCTTGGTAAATCCACTACGCAAGTTTCCAGGAATTCATTGTTTAATTTCATTCTTTTTGGTGTAGCACTATTATTATCTCTGTTGCCACGCCTCCTTCACAAACAGACACACATGCTGTCTATTTACACAACAGTATATTTTCAATTATTCTTCAACAGCTTACATTAGAATTCTTTAACCAAAACACTTATCTCGTATCTGACCACCTTATCTCTTCTCCCTCATTACCCCCCATCTTGATCTTTTAATTTATTACATTGGGGGTTTTATACAGCAGCTGTATCTGTGTGTTTGCAATGGGCCGGTATCATGGACATGATACATGGCCAGCTTTTACTCTGAAGACTGCCATGGACACCATAACCAGGACCTGCAGCATTTCTCAGCTTCTAAATTACTGAGGTGATGGCGAATGTGGTGCATTTTCAGAATCTCCTACCTAGGGATTATCATTTGGGAAAATCCTATTCCATCTTATAAG
This sequence comes from Grampus griseus, assembly GCF_964374135.1. Lineage (NCBI taxonomy): Eukaryota > Metazoa > Chordata > Mammalia > Artiodactyla > Delphinidae > Grampus > Grampus griseus. Next base: position 63,515,614 of record NC_139012.1, read on the forward strand.
TGGCTTTATTTATTTTTAGTTGGCTGTTTATTTTGCAGATCTGACTGACAGGAGTGGGAAAGGGATCTAGATTTTAAAAGACTGAGACACTGCTCTACGCCACCGCGAGGCAGTTAGGATCAACCGAGCAGACAGAAGACATTTACTTTTCATTACCAAACATGTCCAACTGTTACACTGTGAACAAACTTCCGTACGTGGAAGAGTAGCTTCCTGTATTCCTGTGAGAAAGGCGAGCAGATGTGTCGCTCGTGGCCACGTGCTGAAGGGAAAGCTATTCTGAATATCTTATGGCACCCCGGTGTCTGGACGGCTGGCTGGAGACAGTTGCACACCTCAGCCTGAGTTCCAAGCCTGTCAGACGGCATGCTGGATATACAACTTCCCTAAGCGAAGAAAAGTGGGCTGTTTAGTGAACCTGAACCACTTGTTGAAAGTCTCGAACAAAAAGGCAGGAATTAGAAGTGAGCTGGCTCCCTATGGATCGAGTGCTACAAAGTCAGTGAGGAGACGCGCTCAGCGCTGTCCTAGGTCATGGACAAAGGAAGCCAGTGTGAATCGCATCACAATCCCGAGCTCCACAGCCTCTTCTCAAATTTGAGAGAATAACATCCTGACTAATATCTCTATTACTTAGTAACATAAGCAAGAGAAGAGACGAGTTGGGAGAAATGACCCATTTTAATTACTGTCACATACCCAGTAACCATCCGAGCAGACTAATAAACAGAATTCCACTTTTTTGTGCGAGGTGGCTGGCATTAAGCAAAGAACTCAGCTGCTCTCTGCCTGGATGGGTTCTCCAGTAACAGGATTCATCACTTCTTTTGCAGAAATTCTCATCCCCAAGGCAAAGTTAGCTATTCTTTGAGCGTGGCTTCCAATAGACACTGGCACACCCCCTACCACCATATAAGCATCAGGTTGTTTCCACCTGTAAGGAGCAGCGGTAAGGGGGGATTCAGAGGGTTTTCTTAATGCACTAAACACTAAATATTTTTGTCATTTTCCATGTATTGATAGAAGGACCATATTAAAGCTGGTGGTTATTTTCTAGGGGCATGAGGGGAAAGGTGAGAAGAAAAATGACTCAGGAAACAGCCATGAGGGAGCCAAAAGGGCTTTCTGCTTTTGGTGGAGACAAGTCCCAGAGAAGACAAAGCTCCTGGGGTCATTGTATGATGCTGTGTTTTAGATCCACATTATTTAGGTTAGACTTGCTGCTGAAATGAAGGAGTACTATTCTCTGGGAAAACAGTATGCCCCTCAAAGGCAATCTTAGCATTGGGTAGTATAAGAGGATTTTTTAAAAATTAAAATCCTAAAATACCTCTACTTCCTTTTTAGTTCTTCCTCCCAACCCCACTCTCATCCACACCAAACCCCAGACCAGTGAGGGGAGAGGAAAATGAGGACCTACCGCCAGGTACGTGACCTGCCTAGGCACACAGGGACACGCACCCCACAGCACCACACGCTTACTCTGTAGACATCGTGGACACTGGTTAACCTGTCGAACTTGGAGTACATTAAATTCAGCATTATTCACCATCTGGATAGGTTCACAGGCAGCACAGATGTTCGTAAATGTCACTATGTCGCTGAAGAGAATTGTGCGGGTTTTAAATTCTCCTGCAACATAAACCGGGTGTCAGTGATAGCCAAGGATGGAGAATACCAGTTCTACCAATTCTGTATTCAAGTGCCCTTTGGGAACCAAATCTGACTGTGCCTTGGAGTAAAGGAGCCAGAATGCCCATCACCATTCACCATCCACCCACCAGCCATTTATTGTCTCTTATGATCTGGTCATCATGCTGGAGAATCTTATACTGTGAAGCAGACGGGGTCCCTGCCCATAAGGAGCTCCTAGTCTAGTGAGGAGTCAGAACGCAAACAAACACTCAATAAGACATGCAGAGTGGGCTTCCCTGGTGGCTCAGTGGTTGAGAGTCCGCCTACCGATGCAGGGGACACGGGTTCGTGCCCCGGTCCGGGAAGATCCCACATGCCGCGGAGCGGCTGGGCCCGTGAGCCATGGCTGCTGAGCCTGCGCGTCCAGAGCCTGTGCTCCGCAACGGGAGAGGCCACGACAGTGAGAGGCCCGCGTACCGAAAAAAAAAAAAAAGACATGCAGAGTGCTGGGGGATGACAGGATGGATTGGGTGGGTACGGGCTTACAGAGAAGACCTTGGCAGGTGGGCCAAGGCAGAGCCTGAACTATGGGAGACCCAAAGGGAAGCGAAAGTTACTCGAAGGGGAGATTACTACCAGAGGCACACCTGCCCAGCCTCAGAAGCACCACTTCGCCACGTACCCTCTTGTTCTAGGGATAACGCCCTGCAGTACTGACCTTCATGGTGCCTTACCTTGGCGCTTGCTGTGCCCTTCTCCTCAAATGCCTTTCCCTCATTTTCTTGCTGAAATTCAGCCTCAAGGCCCAACTCAAGTGCCACACGTTTTATATCGGCCTTCACACGCACACCCACCCCTGTCTTTCTCTTCTGACATTTATATATTATTAATTTCCATATTATCTATGTTTCCACAGTAACTTACGTGGTGGAAAACGTACGAATTTTGGAGTTAAATGGACTTCTGACTGGTTTCCAGCTCTTTTACTCATAAACTGGAGTGAATTTTCTTAGCTGTTATGGCTAATAACACCTCCTTCACAGAAATGTTCAGAAAATTAAGTGAGAAAGCATACGTATAATGTCTAACAGAGATGCTGGCACAATAATTTCTCCTTAATGCACATAAATTTCCTTTTTGTCGGCCACCCCACCCCTATAAACGTATTCTGTATGTATCTGTCAAACCCACAAGACTAAGAGCTTCTTTGGGTCCCCAGGACCCGGGACAGCACCCTGGCAAGTTCCCATGCTTGTCTGGTGAATGAACACTCGCCGGTGACAAATGGAAAGTGAGTTTGGAGTAAACATGGCATTCATCCTCCAGAAACGCCTTGTTCTCCCAGAATGGTCCTTAGAGGCACCCCATGATTTATTTAGTGTGTGAGTGTATCATTTTCAGTTGTAGTGAAGAATGCCCATCAATGGTCACTGCGTTGTTTTTATTATTCTCAATGTAGAGAAAAGAAAACTAGGCTATGCAGCTTAAGTAATTAGACCAAGACCATGTTGCTTGCCAGAATCCAAACCCAGATCTGTCTGGTTTCAGAGCCGGCGCCCCTAACCACCAAGACGCACTGTTAAGGGCAGGGCACTCCTCACCTGAGGCGACCTTTCTGCCTTCCTTCAGCTGGTTGGCCACGTGCTCAGGCAGCACGGCGTACAGCAAGGTCTCCGTTTTCTTCTCTTCGATGGCCGAGTGCTTGGAGAGGACCTGCAGCTCCTCCTTCTTCCTCTCCAGCTGGCTGGACAGCTCAATCTCCTCCAGGCGCCACTGGTTCAGGAGGACGAGGTCCCTGGTGGTATCATGGGGGCGATGTCGGAAAGGTGCATCTGGCGCTCCTCCAGTTCATGCAGGCTGCGGAGCTTAGGGGAGCACACGTATATCATGCACCACATGGACTCCATCCAGATCATCTGGCCTTCCCCCCACGGCGAGAAACGGGACAATGCAGCATGTCACCTGCAGGCAATGACGCAGCGCACCAGACCACCACTCAGAACACGTCCTTCTCTCCACGGCACAGTTCAACTCCTTCCCTTTTAGCCGAATATCATGAGTTATCTGTACTTCCTGTCTCCACGCACTCCTCTCCCCATCTCTCCACAATGGCTCTCTCCACTCTGTTTTTTTGACCTTAAGCTGACTCCCGTCCACGGCCTCCAAGCGACCTCCCCCAGCACAAGTCTGTAGTCCTTTCCTCACTCAGCCCTTCTGCTCTTTGAGGGTGTTAAGCAAACCCTCCTTCCTGGAATCTCACTTCCTAGGACTTTCCTGATGCTGCTTTCACTCAGATCTCCCCCACCTCTTTTGATTTCTCCGTCAAGACTTTCACTCATTCTTTAGATGCTGGTGTTCTCTTTTCGCATTCCTCAACTACATCCTCCACCGGGCTGACAGAGAATCTGAATTTACAGAGAAACCTTGCTTCCTGGACTCAGGATGCCTATTATTTTTAACAATAGATGTTTATTATCTTATTATGAAAGCAGTAGACATTCACCGCAGAAAATGAAAAAAGTGGGGGACTTCCCTGGTGACGCAGTGCTTAAGAACCCACCTGCCAATGCAGGGGACAGGGGTTCGATCCCTGGTCCGGGAAGATTCCACATGCCACGGAGCAACTAAGCCCGTGTGCCACAACTACTGAGCCTGAGCTCTAGAGCCTGTGAGCCACAACTACTGAGACCACACGCTGCAGCTACTGAAGCCCGCGCACCTAGAGCCCAAGCTCCACAACAAGAGAAGCCACCACAATGAGAAGCCCACATGCCACAACAAAGAGCAGCCCCTGCCCGCCACAACTAGAGAAAGCCCGCATGCAGCAACGAAGACCCAACACAGCCAAAAAATTTTTAAAAAATTTTTTTAATTAAAAAAAGAAAGAAAATGAAAAAAGTGGGAGAAAATAATAAAAATCACCCATAATCACATCAGAGATAATTACAGTTAATATTTGAGGGTATATCTTTTTACTACCCAAAATTGGGATTATCAGCCATCTTTTTGTAACCTCAATTTTTCACTTAAATTATGTAATAGGTATTCTTCCATAGCATTAAATATGGATAGGTATTATTTTTTCCTGGGTACATTGATTACACTGTATTTTACTTAAGCAGTAAGCTAACATTGATTATATTATGTCTATTTTATCATTCCACAAACAACATTGCAATGAATAAGCTTGAGGTACATCACTGTGCATAACTGTAGCTATTTTGTTAAAGGATATATTCTTAGACAAAAATATGCTCATGTTTAAGATTTTTGATACATATTGCCAAATTGCCCTCTAAATTGTGACAACTTACACTCCCAGCAATGACTGTTTTTTAAATTATTGTATTATCTATTAGGTATTTATACATGGATGTCTACAACTGAACTTGCCTTCAATCCCCACTGTAACTCTCCTCTTTTTTAATTCTTTTTTTGTTTTTGTTTTATTTTTTTAATTTAATTTTATTATTATTATTTTTAAACAGCAGGTTCTTATTATCTATTTTATACATATTAGTGTATATACGTCAATCCCAATCTCCCAATTCATCCCACCACCACCACTCCACCGCTTTCCCCACCTTGGTGTCCATACGTTTGCTCTCTACATCAGTGTCTCTATTTCTGCCTCACAACTTAATTCTTTTATTACAGACATTTTTAGTTTCTACCATGAGCCAGGCACACTGTTTTAGGTGTGGAAGGGGGTACAGCAGCAACTCAAACTGACAAAGCTGCCCTCAAGGTGTTTACATCATGTCTTCTCTTAGTTAATCACACCTTTATGACCCAGTTACCTAAGCAAGAAAATTAATAATTACCCAAATAGTCTCTCTTTTTCAACCTCTACATCCAGTCACCAATTTCTGCCTTAAATCTGTTCCCGCATCACCACCCCAGAGCCACTGCCTGACTGCATTCAGCACTCAAAACTTCTCACCTGCTCTCCAGGAACAGTCTCCCCTGGCCTCCCAGACTCCATCTTCTCAATGCTCTGGTCCATCCTTCACAGGGCTCCAGCGTGATCATTCTAAATCTCAAATCTGATCCCAGTAGACACTTAAAAGTATTTCCAGTGACATGATAGAGCTCAAGTCCTCATCTCACCAGCCTTCTCTCCCATCATTCCCTGTACAACTCACTCGGGGTTCCCAGAACATTTCATCTTCCTCTCCAATGTCTCCATGGCTCTGCCTATGTTTGTGCCTAGAATACCTGACTATTGTCAGTCCAATAGAAAGCTCAAAATATGTGCCCCCTATATCATATAAAATATGTGCCCCCTATATCATATAAAATATGTGCCCCCTATATCATATAAAATATGTGCCCCCTATATCATATAAAATATGTGCCCCCTATATCATATAAAAAATTAACTCAAAATGGATTAAAGACCAAATGTAAGAGCCAAAACTGTAAAGCTCTTAGAAGAAAACGTAGGAGAAAAGCTTCATGACATTGGAGTTGGCAGTGATTTCTGGGATGTGACACCAAAACCACAGGCAACAAAAAGGAAAAATAGGTAAATTGGACAACATCAAAATTAAATGCTTCTGTGCATCAAACGACACAATCAACAGAGTGAAAAGGCAACCCACGGGGTGGGAGAAAATATTTGCAAATCATAAGGTGTTAATATCCAGAATATCTGAAGAACTCCTATAACACAACAATAAAAAACCAAACAACCTGATTTAAAAATGGGCAAATAATTTGAATAGACATTTCTCCAAAGAAGGTATACAAATGGCCCATAAGCACATAAAAAATGCTCAGCATCACATCATTAGGGAAATGCAAATTAAAACCACAGTGAGATACCACTTCATACCCATTAGAATACCTATTATCAAAATAACCAAGAAAAAAACCCCACCAAAAAACAATAACAGAGGATAACAAGTGTCCATGAGGATGTGGAGAAATTGGAACTTTTGTGAACTACTAATGGGAATATAAAATGGTGTAGCAGCTATGGAAAACAGTATGGAAGTTCCTCACTAAATTAAAAATAGAATTACCAAATGAACCAGCAATTCCACTTTTGGATATACACTAAAAGGAATTGAAAGTAGGGGCTCAAAACATTTATACGCCCATGTTCATAGCAGCATTATTCATTATTCAGAAAGTGGAAGCAATCCAACTATCCACTGACAGATGAATTGATAAGTGAAATGTAGTCTATACATGCGGGAATAATATAATAATAATTCAGCCTTAAAAAGGAAGAAAATTCTGACGTATGCTACAACAAGGATGAACCTTGAAGGCATCACGCTAAGTGAAAAAAAGACAGTCACAAAAGGACAAATACTGTACGATTCCACTTATATGAGGTACATAAATCAGTCAAATTCATAGAGACAGAAAGTAGAGTGGTAGTTGCCAGGGGCAGGGGGAGGGGAAAACAAGGAGCTGGTATTTAATGGAGTTTCAATTTCGCAAGATGATAAAGTTCTGGAGATGGACGGTGGTGTGATTATACAACACTGGGAAGGTACTTACCACTGCTGAACTGTACACTCAAAAATGGTTAAAATGGTAAATTTTATGTTATGTAAAATTCACCACAATTGAAACAAAACCAAAAACAAAACATGTGCCCTATTAACAGTAGGTCAGATGATCACGTTGCTGTATAAAGGACAGGCCATTTCAAGAGTACAAATAATAGCGCGTGCATTCTAAAACTTTTGGTTACAGACCAGAATTTTATAATTATATATAAATATAATTAGAGTTCATGTCTAAACTAGACATGGTTGAAGAAATAAAATATATTGTTAACTATAGATTAAGCCAAATGGGAAAAAAATATATACTGCTCTCAATGTAGTCCCCCAATTTTTATCCAACTTTTTTCAGGCGATTAGAAAACTGCTTCTTTCCTTTTTTGCCCAGTCTCCCAGAGCAGAAAGCAACGAGGAGGAAGGAGTTACTACCTCGGAGTTTGAGTGCAGGCTGACTTCTCCATGCTGCAGGCATCATCTCCCTTTGTGCCTTCAGGACAAATTGTTGATAAATTTGCAGATGTTGAAGGTAACCTGGGGATGGACAATGGAGAAGTACTCATCTAATCGAATCTTCTGGGTTTGGAGTCCCGGGACGTACTTCTGAATGTTCACTGCAGCTTGTTTGACCCACAGCTATCCACAGAGGACACACATGAGACCACGGAAGAGACAGCAACCTGCATGTAAACTTTCCCCTAGAAATAGCATCCGCCCATGATTTGTGACTTGCTAGGGGGAAAAGGGCCAGTAATGGAAAAAATACCATGGAAGCAATAAATATTATTTTAAAAAGCAAATCTGCAGCTAATCTCTGAAAGAGCAAAGAATAATTGCATGAGAGTGCCTGAAAGCACAGCATTTCTCTGACTAACAAGAAACAGAGGTTAAAGCTCTCAATGGGGATAATATTTCTTCCCTTGCTTCAGTCCTCTCTGTCTTTCTGTCTTTGTGTCTGTCTCTGTCTCTTTCTTTCTTTGGAATTAACTAATAAAGAAACCAGAAAAAAGTGTAGTTGGATCTGATGCCCAGGTCTGGGTGAAGGAACCCATCGTGGAGGTGGGGAGACAACTTTCACTGCCATCTCCAGGGAACACACAGAAGGAAAAAACAAAATGAGCATGCTTTACATAAAAAGTCCAATGCCAGCCCAGGTTATCCAGAAATATTTAAATTAACTTCACTCTGTCAGGCTGCAGAAATCAACCTAGTCTTATGGAATAGTATCATTAAATTTTTGGTTTCTATGCCCAAAACTTAAAAGAAAGGGAGTGTTTAAGTAGACCAGAATTTTAAATGTTAATAGTAGTAATAATAATAATATCCTCATGGCATTGGGGAAAAGCCACAGTACATAGCTTTATAATTCCCTGGTTGTTTCATATAGGGGTGTTTGATTTCCTTAGTTAGATCATAAATTCTCTGCAATCAGAGATGACCCTCAAGTGAGTAAACATTAGAGAATCTGTATCCAGCATCCACTGGTAGGTGAAGATTTGACATGTCTGTGCATTCACATAAATATCAGAGGAAATCAAAATGGCTGAAGGCATTTTAACTGATAATTTTTGGACCAATTTATTTTGCCTAATTGCCCTTTGAATGAGTCCATAATCAATTCAACTTAATCAATCTTATCCAAGGAAATTGATAATGACCACACTTCAATGGTCACCATCTGTCACACCTCCCACAGAACAATGGCGTGAGTGGGCACAGGCCTCTCCTCCACCTTCAAGATGCAGAAAGAGAAGCTTGGTGGAATTGAGCCATCCATGGTAGCCACAAGGATGGGGGGAGTGGTCACATTTAGAATCCCACCCTGCCATTGCTACAGTGTTCTTTTGTCTCTAGTGATTTCAGTGTCATTTCCTTTTTCTTTAATGGCAAACTTGCTCTTGCACTCACTAGTTCAAACCCCTTGGCACTGCTCCCTTCTGTGCCTATCAAGAAGATGCGGTGTTCTGGTTTCTGGAGGATGCTACAATGAAAAGGAAGGCAGTGGTCCTGCCAAGCTAAATCCTAGCCTCCCAAACCCTAGGTACTCCTCAGGGACTTGAAAGGCCCCCCAGCCGTAAAACACTATATGACTGGGGGCGCAGTGGTTAAGAATCCGCCTGCCAATGCAGGAGACACAGATTTGTGCCCTGGTCCGGGAAGATCCCACATGCCGCGGAGCAACTAAACGCGTGCGCCACAACTACTGAGCCTGCGCTCTAGAGCCTTGGAGCCACAGTTACTGAAGCCCATGCGCCTAGAGCCCGTGCTCCACAACAAGAGAAGCCACCGCAATGAGAAGCCCACACACAGCAACGAAGACCCAACGCAGCCATAAATAAATTAATAAATTAATTTAAAAAAAAAAAAGACTATGTGACTTACTCCTCTCCCCAGCCTATCCCCAGTTCAAGAGGGAAAGGGCCTCTTACTGATTCATCAAATACCACATGGAAGGGAAGAGCATCTCAGAATGTCTTCTCTTCAGTCCAGAGCCACTCGGGATAAATTGGTTCAAAGGTGTCCCTGAGATGCCCTGGATGGAGAAACAGAATCCCGTTCACAGGCAACTCAGGCCACCAACCCAAGAGAGTATCTCAAATGTTTCCCGGGCAAAGCGCAGTCCCCGCTGCTCAGCACAAGCTCCCTCAGTGTTTCCAGATGGCCACGGCAATTCTGCTTCCAAATTAAAACAAACAGAAAACTTGCTACCAGGTTGAGAAGCCCTCCTGCCCCCTGCCAAGTTTCTGCCCGCCGCTGAAGAGTTCCTGGGCCAATTGAGTGTGTCTCGCCATGAAAACAGGGCCGGCATTGAAAAGCTGACAGCCAGACAATGAGCTCGCGCAGCACAGCGCGCACGCCCGGCCGGTGTCAGGGACATTTGCCATGGAGCTTTGGAGACTGACAGTTTTGGGTGGCACATGAAAATTTAACCAACAGCCCTATTTGGCAGGGGGTAGAGATTCGAAATGGAGCCTTTTTGATATGAAAATCTCCTAGACAAAGCACGTCAATTGCATGTTTGACTCGCTTGCCATGGCTTGAGGGACTCAAAATTCAGTCCTTTGAGCCCTGCAGACCTTCTCCCAGACACATGTCATCACGACCCACGGGGCATGACCAGGAGTCTCCAACTCGCTTCTCCCAGTGGGCCGGAGCCCCTGTTCCGACTCGGATCTTAGGTGCTGATCGTGAGACCAGCTCAGCGCCAACAGGGGCACTTCTGAGAACCTAATGCCTTCATTTTGCGGGTGGAAGATGGAGGACTTAGGTTCCCCAGGGACAGAGCCAGAAATCTACTATCCTGGTTCTCGATCCAGGGTCCTTTGCACTCTTGGACACCATGATTCTTATCTACAGACTTCCGGGCCAGAAATACATCCCAGTCCCGAAGGCCTGAGGAGCTGTGGAAAATTCAGTGTTCTTGATAATATGTCAGCACTCATCCTCCTTCGCTTCAACACAGTCACCAAAAGGGGTTGATTCCAATCCCCTCTCCAGCGGCTTCCCCTGATTACAAGGAGAAACTGCGCCTCCAAGTGACCCCCAACACAAATAAAAGGGGCAAAGGAAGACAAGTTAGAGTTTGATGTTTTAAAGTTAAAAGCCGTGCCTGCCAAGTCCAAGCCCTGAAGAAATCAGTGACATCCTGATTATAGAGGACTCTGCCCATTTGTGTGCACAAAGCAATCGTTCTGCTCTGAGAGCCAAGGTTGGGAGAAGAGCCCACTTACCTTTTCCAAACATGACTATGCTTCTCACAACTTCGCAGCTGGACTTTTTCACGGGACAGAGACACTCAAATATTTCTCTTTCATCCTAAGGAAAGCTGCCTCCAGGGCCTGCAAATGGCAGGGAGAGAAGCATACAGGTCTGGTCATGTGACAGGAGATGCATGAGGATACGCTGTTCCTCTGTGATGGGGCCAGAGGAACAGTGAGGCCACACAAGATGAACTTGAGCAAAACTTCATAAGCCCCCAAATTGTTATCCAATTAATCCTCATGCTGTTTCTCCACCAAAGGCAGCAAGAACTTTTTACAAAATCTCAAGGTGAGGCTGGCAGGAAAATCACACAGAAACTTCTCTTCCTGTGGTTGAAGATCCTGCAGTGAAAAGACTCTGAGGCGAGCTTTGACTACTCTAAGATATAAACATTGTGTGCTCCAGGAATCACAGACTTCTCTGGATATTCGTATGAGCTCTATGGACACAGAGAGTTGTGCACCTAACAGGTGTGGTACCTAAACAGATAACAGTCACACCGCGAGCTGCAATTGAGGCAGCCAACCACAGGCTCATGAGTTGACTCCAGATCCCCAACTGGCCCCAGCTGCACAAGCGGGCACTCAGGACTTGAAAAGTCAATTTACACCACGAGAACTGCAAAATAAGCCACCAGATCCAAATTCCAAGGACTTTACATCGCCATTTTTTTTTACAGGTAAAAATGTTTCAGGCTAAGGTCCATCCCAGAGAGCCTCCCAATTTTTTATCCAAATGAACTTATTCCGGTGGTTCTCAACCAATAGTGACTTTGTCTCCTACCCCTACCCTGGGGATACCTGGCAATGTCTGGAGACATTTTTGATTGCCACAGCCTGGGATGGAGGGGGAGAGCTGGGTGCTGCTAGCATCTAGTGAGTGGGCTAGGGGTGCTGCTAAACACAGACAGGACAGTGCCTCATAACAAAGATTATCTGGTCCAAAATGTCAACAGTGCTGAGACTGAGAAACCCTGCCATAAATCCACAATTAGAAGGTCCGGTTCTTTGCATAGATTGTTCCAAGACTAGTCACTCCACCAGGAGGAACTGTGCTTTCTGAAGACACAGCACACTGGTACCTCTTGGTCTCTCTGGCTGTCCTGAGTGTCTTGTGATCCCTTTGGCTTTGCCCTCCTCATCTGTCTGTGCGACTTCTGCACGATCAGAAACACAACGTGCTCCTTCTTCCCTGTCCTCTCCTCCTCTTGAGTCACGTCAAGGATATCCATGGTCACGTCAATGTCAAAGAGGTCTTTGGCCACAGCCTCAGTGATACCTGCCGCAGAAGGATACCTATTGGTGAGGGATGGCGGAAGGCAGTTGTGTCAGCAAAAATCATAAAATAATCAGGTTATACAACTTTTGATAAATATTCCAGAGTTCACCAAGCCCAGGCCCTGCATCAAGGCAGGCAGCATATGACAGATTAACAAATTAAAAATCAATAACTTCAAAGCAGAGATTTACACACTGGATACTAAATATATCCCTCCTACTCTGATTTCTTTTTTTTTTTAACATCTTTATTGGAGTATAATTGCTTTACAATGCTGTGTTAGTTTCTGCTGTATAACAAAGTGAACCAGCTATACATATACATATATCCCCATATCCCCTCCCTCTTGTGTCTCCTTCCCACCCTGCCTACCTCAACCCTCTAAGTGGTCACCGAGCTGGTCTCCCTGTGCTATGTGGCTGCTTCCCACTAGCTATCTGTTTTACACTTGGTAGTGTATATATGTCAATGTCACTCTCTCACTTTGTCCCAGCTTACCCTCCTCCCTCCCTGTGTCCTCAAGTCCATTCTCTATATCTATGTCTTTATTCCTGTCCTGCCCCTAGGTTCTTTAGAACCTTTTTTTTTTAGATTCCACATATATGTATTAGCATAAGGTATTTGTTTCTCTCTTTCTGACTTACTTCACTCTGTATGACAGTCTCTAGGTCCATCCACCTCACTACTGATAACTCAATTTCGTTTCCTTTTATGGCTGAGTAATATTCCATTGTATATGTGCCACATCTTCTTTATCCATTCATCTGTCAATGGACACTCTGGGTCTGGTTAAGCCACCTGCGTAGCTGGTACGACGTGGCACAGACCACTTCTATCAGAGTAGTAATGGAGAAGCATCTTCCTGTCTGCTCCTCTCTCCACACAAAACGATGGTGCATTCATCTCCCAATTAAAAGACACAGCATATTTTTCCCAGTGGATACAATTTCTCTAAATTATGCTTTTGAGGTTTTGTGAAACTTACTCATTACATCATGCAGAACTGTATCCCCAAACCCCCTCCAATCACATAAAAATAAAATCTACCATGGTTTCAGCCCCTAAAAGTCAGGAATTTTATATTATACCTAATCACATAACCAACTCTATATGGCAAGCATTAGCTCCATTGTAAAGAGGAGGAAACTGAACCTCAGGGAAGTTAAGGCCAAATTCATGGTAGAACATCTTGACACCCAAATGAACCTTTCTGCCATGCCATGCTGCTTCTACCTACACTCCAAGGAGTGGATGGCTGCCATTCTTGGCCTGTGACTAAGGGACCATGAGCATGTTTACTCTGAAAGATCAGGGTCTCAGAGGAATTGGCAAGTGGAGAAAAGTTCACCTCTTGTTCTGGAAGGATAATGCCATCTGTGGTGCAAAGTTGCATGTCTGGAAAATCAAGGATACATCAGAAGAGATCATCTTTCTCCAGGAATAAATGTTGACATCAAGTGTGTACCATCTCATGGTAGATTATGTCACGACATAAGGATAAAGACTTTGCCTGGGGGAATTCCTGAGAGAAACAATTTTCTCTCCCATTTGATTAGTAAGCAGCTCAGCACCCTGGCTCACAGCTTTTGGTCTGAGTGAGAGAAGAGATTAAGGAAGTGTGTTCCTTCTGAGATTTTTGTTCTCTTCCAAAGTGGTGGTGGTAGTGGGGGCTGGAGGGGGAGTAGGGAGGAGGCGGGGAGGGGATGCTAGTTAAAATGAAGGTTTTTTGCCAAGTATTTATCTTTCCAAAAGCATATACAAAGAGAAAGTATGTATTTGTGTGTTTACATTTTGACTGAATCTAAAGATTTGAGGCAGCACATATAAAAAGCATATGATGAAACAGAAAATTAAGTTATTTCAAAAAATTATATCCAAACCCTACATAGCAGAAAAATAATAATAACAGAGTACAAAAGGGCTGAAATTAAAATCCGCAAGCTTTTGCTACCATTTCCACCCTCACTCCTCACCCTAGCCTAGGCCACTTCCTAGACATACTTCTCGAAGTTTGTGCTTTTAATCCTTCTGGTCAATGTCTCCAGCTCTCTAAATAATAAGATTATACTTTTATTTTTAAAAATTGAAATAGGGTTTTATAAAAGTGGAGAACTAGGGCAATGAGAACATAATGAGAAGTCGACCAGAGCACGGTCTTTGGAGACGGACGCACTTGGGGGTGGGTCCTGGCTCGGCCACCACAACCTGGGCAATTTGGGACAGTTACTTGACCTTTCTGGACTCAGTTTTTTCATCTGTATAATGGGAAGAATAAGAGTACCTAATCTTAGGGGTAAGAGGATAATTCAATGTTTATACATGAGTTAGCCCAATATCTGTCTCATAATTGGCCCTCAAATGAAGGTTAGCTAAAAAATAACAAGATTAAAGGCACAGTTAAAACCAGAAATGTAAGCCTTAAGGTACTGCGAAATTACTAGAGACAGACATAAAGAAAAAGTCAGGTTTATCTTACTGTATTTTTGCCTAAAGAGATAATCTATAACCTTTTGTCCAGTAGAAAGTACTATACAACAATCAGATATCATTGCACGTATTTTATTTCAGCTTGTGTGTCTGTGTATAGTATATTTATATGTTTTATTTATCTCATTATGTGCAAAATGTCCTTACTGACCCCAGAGAAGTTCTAGCCTATTGCTTCTCTAACACTGGTTTTACCATATGAAGGAATGACTATCAGAGGAGGGGTAGCAGGAGTAGGCATAAAAACAATGGACTTGGGACTTCAGAACCTTGGTTCCTTTCATCTTATTCCTAAGAATGACAATAATATTGTGAGAACAATATCTGGAACATAAAAGAGATTCCACAATATTTTTATTTAATGAATAAAAAAATATTAATATCTTCTCCAGAACTGTGACTTAAAATATTAGCCCAATTTTCAAATGAAAGATGTGATATTTATAATACTATGGAAGATTACTTAAGGGCCTTAATTGTATTTCTTTCCATAGTAATTGTAGTGCTTTAGCAGAGAAATTTAAGAGGAAGTTGCCATATGAATGATTGTAATTTTAAAACTGGCCACACAGAAAAGAGAGGAAGAAAACATAAAGGAAGGAAGTTATTAAATATGGAATGCCCTATCTGGACTGATTACAATGCTAGAGATTTCTACATGTTATCTCCTGTAATCCACACATCACTATGGAGTAAATTTTTTTTTCCTATTCATTCCTTTTTGTCTCTCTGTGTGTCCAATGCCTAAAAAGTACTTGGCACATAGTAGGTACTCAATACATATTTATTAAACAAATAAGTGAAAAAAATTGAAAACCAGAGAGGGCAAGTAACTTGCCCAAGATCACACAGCTAGGAAGCTGCAGAGCTGGTCAGACAGCATCATAGGCTCATGTGACCCCACAGCCAGGGCTCTCTTCACTCCCTCTTCCTGAGTAGTTCACATGATAACAACAGGACGGATCCAACTACTCATCCTACTTGAAGTCAATTAAGTCACCAAGCCTCTTATTCCTTACTTGAAAATTGGAGGAAATAACTGTTTTCCCATTTAACACCTATGAGGATACATTGTGGTTCATGAGGCACTTTCACATTCAGAATCCCACTTTCTCCTCATGACTACCCGTCAAGGGTAGTTATGAGCATTCAATATAGAAACGGTGAAGAAACAGCTTAGCAAACTCTGAAGGGCCCTAGAAACAAATATTAACTATTTTATATAAAATAATAAACTATTATTATGATATGTGCAAGTGCCGCTTTGCCTTTTCAATGAAGCATTTTCTTTTTTAAAAAAGAAAAGGGAGCCTGGCCATTTAAATTTCCAATGATCTCTACAAACAAGAAAACCAAGGACTGAACTCCAGAAGGACATATCCCAGTAGGGAAATTAGTTTAGCACCTCAGGCAGTCACTTCGTGGGTTAATCAGAGTTGGATGGTTTCCGATTCTGGCTCTTGGCCCTGTCAAGTCTTTCCTTCTAATACATGAATAAATGAATCTGGCTGCACAAGTTATTTATCAGCTCCTTCCAGGCCAGGAAACCTGAGGAGGGATTTTGCAAATCCACTGAAACCTGACTGGCTCCCAGCCTTTGTTCCCATTGTGATCAATCTTCTGGATTTAATGTCAACCCCTCCACCAGCCGCCATCAGAATAGGCCCTCCCCCATCACAAAGGCGACCTCTCCAGCTTGCCCTGCTTTGATTCTTGCCGGCCAGTTTATAAAAATGGGCAACAGGTTTTCATTTTCCATTCCTTCCCCCAGAGAACTCAGCCCACCGATGCCGCGTACCGAGCATTCCACAGGCCCCTGGCAACTGCACCCTCTTGGGGGAAGCGGTGAGATGGCCCAGAGCTGCTAGAGTCACCTGCCTCTTCTCAGGGCCAGCAAGATCAGACCTAGATAGGCTTACCTGATAAGGGAGCGCCAGGTAACTCTGGAGGGCATCTAGGTTTTCAATAAACTCCGTGAGAGGGGCTTCCCTGGTGGCGCAGTGGTTGGGGGTCCGCCTGCCGATGCAGGGGGCGCGGGTTCCTGCCCCGGTCTGGGAGGATCCCACGTGCCGCGGAGCGGCTGGTCCCGTGAGCCATGGCCGCTGGGCCTGCGCGTCCGGAGCCTGTGCTTCGCGGCGGGAGAGACCACAGCAGTGAGAGGCCCACGAACCGCAAAAACAAACAAACAAACAAATAAAAAAATAAAATAAACTCCGTGAGATTTCCTCCCAGTGTCCGTAACATCCGGTCATCGCCAGCCATCTTGCAGGATTTAAAGACGTATTCCCCAAAGAGTTTCAGAATGGCTTCCATGCAGACACCTGTGGAATCCAAAATAAAAGCACCGGCCGGCCAGGTATTCATTCGCTTCCAAAGGGTTCCAATCCCAGCTCTGTGATACGTTTCTGAATTCTCTCTAAGGCTTCACTTTCCTCATCAGTAAATGCCAATAATACCATCGAGGTCACGGGGCCACCACGAGAAGCCCCATGCAGACTGGCATCTAGTAGGTGCTCGTTAAATTGGTGAGTCCCCCCCAGTCCTACCCTGGTCTTTTCCATGGCTCCCATGGCAGAAATTTCTCTAGAATCCAGAAGGGGGTTCAAAGCTGTCAGTTTCCTGTGACAATCTCTCTTGCCATCTTTAGACATCTTTGAACACAATGGCCATTAAATGAACTAAAAATCTATCTCTGAGAAATAATTAATATTGCAACTGAAAAACAATACCAACAAATTCATACTATATCAATTGAGCCAGAAGAGGATACCAAATATTTGCAATCGTTTCCCCTTTCTCTCTCATCTCCTCAGCATCCTAGTCTTGTTTTTTTTATGATAAGACCAATTATGCAAATATTTATTTTTAGGATCTTTATATGCTATTTACTCTTTTTTTATACAGCAGGTTCTTATTACTTATCTATTTTAAACATACCAGTGTATACATGTCAATCCCAATCTCCCGATTCATCCCACCACCACCACCACCCCGCTTTCCCCCCTTGGTGTCCATACACTTGTTCTCTACCTCAGTGTCTCTATTTCTGCCTTGCAAACCGATTCATCCGTACCATTTTTCTAGATTCCACATATATGCATTAATATATGATATTTGTTTTCTTCTTTCTGACTTACTTCACTCTGTATGACAATCTCTAGGTCCAACCATGTCTCTAGTCTTCTTTTCAGGGCAGTTTTTACATTACATCCTCCACAGAAATTTCTCTGACTGTCCTACATCACACTGACTTCTCTCTTCCTAAGGGCTCCATTTTTCTTTTCTTCCTAACTGTATGGTAATTCTGCAGGGCAGTGACCTCACACTACATGTTTTCTGAGCTGGACACAAAGTGGGTGCTTGAGAAATCCCTGGGGGTAGGTTTTCGGTGTGAGCGGGGCTATTGCCGCATCTGCTCTGCTGGACTAGGTTGCGCGCCATCATTTGCTTTGTGGAGGGCCATGGAGTGTTTTTAAAGAATGCTTTTTATAGTCCCTGAAACCGTCATTAATCGATGTTATTTTACTCAGTGCTTGCCAAAATCTTGTAAGAGAGATCACCTTATTAACATGTCCCCTTTTTCACAGGTGAGACCGTGGAGGCTGACAGTCACCTATGTGAATTGACCTAAATTACCCAGGGTGGCAGAGGCTCTAACTCTAAATGAGGTGCTTTTTGTGCCATATCCCACAGCCTCTGGAGCAGCAGTTAGAGAGAAAAGGCGTCTCCCCCCAAGGTAGGGGCTGCTTATAGGTTTTCATTATTGATACAGGAGACAGCACATCCATTCTCCGTGAGAGAACACTCTCTTATTTAGGCTGGTGTGGTGAATCACGATAGGTCCTGAGGGCCGGGAGAAAGTCTGGAATACCCAGGCTGATGGGAGACCTGCCAGATTCACAGTCACCAGAATCCGTGGCTGGACCCTTGCAGGTTCTATGAGGCTCTGGCTGGGCCTAGAATTCACAAGTGGCTTTCAGCTCTCCAATTCCTACGCTCTCCAGGACCAATTCCTACGGGAGCGGCAAAGGATCCGAGGAGGTCTGGGCACTTTCCAGCCTCTCCTTGCTTCCTAGGATGCCCTGAGCAGCAGCTTTCCTACAGCTCGTTGTTCACAGCCAGACGGTTGGACAGATCATCGTTCTGCAAGCTGAGCAGAGCGTCCCCACTGAGTTGGTCAGGTCTCATCGGAGATGAATTATGTATATGTCCCCAAAATGTATTAGCCAGGTCTTCAGGATGCAAACGAAGCTTGCACGGTAGGGTGGGTGTGGTATGTGGCTTGTGTTAATTGCCTCTGCCGGGTTCTCTGCTCCTGGGTCCGTCCCTAGCTGGATGCAGGCAGGTTTGTCTATAACAGCAATCAAGAGCCACCTGCTAACCCCCAAGGGAACTGGAATAATAAATTCCACTCCTGTCTTTTCCAGTGCTGATGAGCCCCTGGGAGGAGAACTCCTGAAAAGTACATGGACACGTGTGGAATTGTTCCTTCCTCTTTCCTCCTTCCACCCCTCCTTTCCTGCTAAATCTAGCTTGTTCAAGCTGAGGAAAAAGAAAAAAACAAAAAAAAAAACAGCTGTGCTGCGCATCCCCTAGGCTGGAGCTCTGAGCAGGTGCATCCTGTAACCCGCTGGGAAAGTACAATCCCAGAGGCCTCCCCATCCCAGGGACCTCTCTCAGGGGGACTGGGCTGTCTGCAAGACCAGCAAAGTTGTATTAAAGTGGCAGTGGCAGCCTTGTGTAGAGAGACTGTCTGCTTGACTTTTAGGTCTATAAACATACAAAAATCCATGAAGTTTATTGTTCCAGACACTGGTTATTTTGTCTCTGGGCACCCAGCTCTGTTCATAGGAAGGACATCGGGCGGAGTGGCCGACTCTTCCCTGAACAAGCATCTTGGGTTTGGGTGTGGTCTTTTCCATCCGTGCTGGGTTTGGGGCTTCCTGTAGGATTTGTAGTTGAGAATGCTTGTCCAGCAGAGGACAAAGGTCACTTTTCAAAACCAACACCTGAATAGTGTAGTTACACAGTTTCCCCTCAGTGAACTTAGGATTCCACAAGCTTTCTAAGTCACAGGGGGTCAGAAATATATAGGAAATGCCAAGAAAATGCAAGACAGAATGAAACACAAATCGTAGATGCCTTAGCATATTTTTTCGTAGTGCCAAGGAGAGTCTATAGCATGCTTAGTATTCTATCTTTTGTGTAGCAAATAAGGGGAAATAAAGAAATATCCATCTATCTACTTATTTGTACAAAAATAAACACAAGAGACTATTGAGACTGTTTATCTTCAGGGCACTGGGAATGGGTAGAAATGTTAGAAAGGTTATGGAGAGTGTGTGTGTGCAGGTGGTGGGGAACTTCTCTGAGTGTAACTTTTTGCAGAGTTCTGGTTTGCAGAATCATGTTAATGATTCATACGCTTAAATTAAAGAAAATAAGATCGATAAGGATAGGGAAAACTCTAAGATGGAATACAAACAGAAACATAATTAACAAAACAGTATTTCAACAGAAGAGTTCTGAATAACCTAATTGCCCAAGAAAAAAATAACCCAGTAAAATTTGAACATGGTATTTAGACTTTCTCCTTAGGCTAAAGAAAAAACAAAATTTAAACAAATATTTGACTGTAGCGAGTAGGCTTCCTTCTCACAGCAGTATGGGTCAGCAATTCTGAAACGACTTTCTAAACACTCAAGGATGAAACCTGTAAGTAAATACGTGGTAAATGATGGGAAGCAGCTTTCTTATTCTGCGAGAAAGAAGACTAGAATGAAGCTTGTGGTGTAGGTTAGGAAATCTACCCTAAGAAGACCACAAAACCCATCACAGTTTCAGATAGATGGATAGAAAGGAAGAAAGAGAGGGAGGAAGACGACAGATAGATGGATGGTGTGTGTGTGTGTGTGTGTGTGTGTTCAGGGTTCCTTGGAGAAATGGCAGATTTCAGGGCTGGGGCAGGAAAATTATGAGTTTATAACATCTTGTCACACCAGAAAGTAAAGAAGTGATCAAAGAATGATGGGGAATGGAGGGTGGGAGGGGGGCACAAGAGGGAAGGGATATGGGGATATATGTATACATATAGTTAATTCACTTTGCTATACAGCAGAAACTAACACAACATTGTAAAGCAATTATACTCCAATAAAGATGCTAAAAAAAAAAATAAGAATGATGGGGACATGTCAAGGACACAAGGACCAGCTTGGGGGGGCTCTAACTGGCTAAATCTTGGAGAATTTGAGCATCAAAATAATTAAAGGATTACAACCTACTAAAAAATGAGTCAAGCGTTCACACTGGGATGGATGGATAGATGGATAGATAGATAGATAGGGAAAATTCTTCCTTATAGTAGAAATTCAACTAATAAATGTAAAAGAAATGATATACTTAGAAAATCACCATTTGGCCACTCTTATAATTTATATTAATTCAGATAAGAATCACCAATGAATACTAAAATTAGGGAAGGAGAAGTTTGAGAAACAGCAAGATAATATACATAGTCTGAAAGTATCTTCTCACAAGATACTAATTTCAAAGGGGAAAAATAATAACTTTACAGTGGAGAAACCTGGCAGATTCCATATTAACTAAGCGATCAAAGTTGACAGCAATAATGGGACAAATCGACATAAGATGCCTCCTGATACAATGAACTGGGAAGGAAAAAACATTACTCTGTGGTCTTTCCACCAAGAAAGCATAGCCTGAATTGAATCATGAGAAGATATCAGATAATCCTGAGTGGAGGGTCATGCTACCAAAGAGCTGACCAGAACTTTCCAAAGATGTCAATGTTATAAGACCCAAAGAAAGACTTGGGGACTGTTCCAGACTGCAGAAAGCCAAAGAAATGTGACAACTGACATGATCCGGGGTTTTCTTTTGTCCTACAGGTCATTACTGGGAAAGCTGGAAAAATCTCAATGAAATCTGTAGATGAGATAATAGCACCGTATCAATGTTCACTTCCTGAGTTTGATAGTTGTACTGTAGTTACTTAAGAGAACTTTTAGGGATAAAGAGACATCATTTTCTTAACATACCAACGATTCAGGAAAAAAAAATATAGATATAGATATAGAGAGAAGGATAGAAGCAACATGGTAAAATGTTAACATTTGGGGAATATAGATGAAGAGTCTATGGCAATCCTTTGTACTATTCTTACAAACCTTCTGTGAGTTTGAAATTATGTCAAAGTAAAAAGGTTTTTCCGATTGTCCTGAAAAGACCTTAGGAAATCTAATACAAGAAGACCACAGTTTATCCACGGCCAGCTGAGATACGGCTGGGTCCTGGGCCTCTGTAATATTCTGAATTTTGAATTTTGCTAGGTATAATCAGGGTATTATGATCATGCTTTAAAATGTCTTTATGTTGTTAGAGACTCATACTGAAATATTTACAGGTATAATTATGGGAAACCTGAGATTCGTTTTAAGACTCCAGCAAGAACAAAACCAGAAAAAAGGGTAGAGGAACCAGAGAGATGAAACGAGATTGGTGAAATAGGAATAATGATTGAAGCTGGGTGAAGGGTATGTGGGCTTCAGTGTATAATTCTCTCGACTTTAGTGTATGTGTGAAAATTCTATTAAAAAGTGGTTTGTTTTTTTTTTTTAAATAGAAGACTTCTTCGATGGCAGGGAAATAAGTGTCACAAAGCGTCTGTGCTTGGCTTCCCAGGAGAGCTGTAGAGCCTTCTGGGGAGTTTTTCAATTGGAATAATGTATAAACTCAAACTTTCTGACTTAACAAGCTTGACTCTTTGGCGTCACCAGGAAATGTTTACTAATTGCTGGGCGACAGCTCAAGGGAATGGAAAGAGCAGAGGTAGGCTGTGCAGGGCAGTGGGAGGGGACACCTGCTAAGGCTCAGTGGGGGCCCCAGAGCCACTGCTGCCCATGCTGGGTCTTCTGGGCAAAGGGCTGGTCAGGGCTAGACTTCCCACGACCCTTGCCTGCTTCCCATCACCCAGAAACAGGCAACAGGAGCTACTCTTCATGGTGACCCACCTGAGGCACCCAGAAAAGCATGTGCTCTTCCACAAGACAGGGAAGTGATTGCCACGCATTTTTGAGAGTTTTCTGTTGAAAATGGGTATTTTTTTCCCCAAAGCTTTGGTTTCCAAAAGAATAAGTTTTAGGTATCAGGAAAGAACTATTCACCTAGAGTACTCTCCTTCTCAAATAATATATGGCTTTAGCCAGGCACAAGATAACCAGTGGGGAAATCTTCTGTGAGGAGATAGAGGCCTTTAAGAAACGGAGAAGGGAACTTCCGTGGTGGTCCAGTGGTTAAGACTCCACGCTTCCATTGCAGGGGGCACGGGTTCGATCCCTGGTCAGGGAACTAAGATCCTGCATGCCACACGGCGTAGCCAAAAGAAATTTAAAAAAAAAAAGAAGAAGAAGAAAAGGAGAGGAACAGCTGCCCATGTTGGTACCATAGGCTGCAAGAAGGAAACAGACTCTAAATTGGGAGGGCTGGGTTCCAGGTGCAGCAATAAGTTGATCAGGCAATAGAGAAAAGGTAGCTGGGAAATGGATGCAGGCAGCTCAGGTGGGAGACCCTTTGCAGCCAGGGCGCAGTCTCACTCATGCCTGGTATAAGCTGCCAGCTTCCTGGTGAGCTTTGAAACAGAGACGTTGGCCCAACTAGGGGTCCACCGGGTGGTCTCAGTGGACCTGCTTTGCTGGTCCACTGAGAGAGAGGGGCCTGCTCTGCTGAGTACCCACTCTGTGGTAGGCACTTTGCTTACATTACTGGACATCATCTTCAGGATAACCATCCAAGGTAGGTGCTGTAGGTACCAGCGATGTTTACCGATGGGGAATTTGCCCCCAGGTTACCCTATTAGGAGACAATACAGCCAGGGGACTCACCCAGGGCTCGCTGATTCCAAAGCCCTCACCAGAGATCTCATGCCTACCCAGCCAACTGCCCCTCCCGCCCGCAGGCTGCAGCGATGGCCTTGGAGCTGGGACACCTGAGTTCCAGCTCCAGTTTTGGTTGTTTGCAGGGTTTGGGTTGCTTATCCTACCTCAGAGGGTCACAGTAAAGACCAAATATGATGAGGCCTGATTTGAGGACTTTGTAAAATTTTATGTTGTTACTCTTCTTTTTACAGAGGTAGGTGCGGAGAAGGCTTGCCGATGGCTAACTGCTGAAATGCGTTTCACTACTGGTTTCTTAGCGAGCAAAGCCTAGACGGGCACGACTGTGTCCAACGGCTGTTGTGTGTTGTTTTGAATTTTGTCACTTCAGATCACTAATAACCCACTTACAGACTAAGTAGGCACTTATTCATATACAGAACAATTCTTATGCAAGGCTCAACCTGCCATCTGGTCCCATCCTGAATTATGCTAATTAGAAAGCACAGAGCTATGCAGTGGCAGAGTGGTCTGGAAAAGTCCCAACAATTGCTTAAAGGTAGAGAAACGGCATTCTGGAGCCCACTTGGAAGGCAAAGCACTAACGAGTGGTAATGGAGCGCGCTTTTTTCTTTGTCTAAGGGAAGAGTTTCTCTCAACTGACGAGTGTCTTTTATTAAACAGTGAAATGCCCTTCCTGCAAACTTCTTTCCTTCGGCAGGGATTTGCTCTCTCTGATTCATGGGAGATAGATGTTAGACATGATAGATAGAAAGATAGAAAGATAGATGATAGATAGATAGAAAGATAGATAGATAGATAGATGATAGATAGATAGGCAGGTAGATGTACAACCAGGGCACTCACCCAGGTCTCTCTGATTCCAAAGCCTTTGCTAGAGACGTAGTCAGTCTATATATCTATATCTGTATCTATGTCTGTATCTATTTCTATCAATAGATAGATAGATGTGGAGAGAAACTACACAGCCTATACTTCCCAGGGCCATCCTGTCTCCAAGTCTCAAGCATGTGTTTACTCAGATTTGAATCTCAGCTTTTGATTTGAAAAATGCATTCACTGTTCTTATATACCATTTCAGGGATAGGTCAACAGATGTCGTTGAGATAAACAAGAAGAAAACACCCTTCTGATTTTCAAAGCCGGACAGATAGAAATCACAGCGGTAGACTTTGGTCTTTGGTAGAAAGGCGGTGTGAGTCAGACCACACATTGGTCTATAAACTTGTTGCTGCCTCTGAACGTATTAGTTGGTTTGGAACTGTGAATGCACTGCGGCAGGTGTGTGACGGGGTCTCTCTGCTAAAGGTACTGCTACACCACATGGTGTCCACAATCATACATAGTTACAAAAACAGCCTGGGCATGATATTAGACGTATGTAGCATTTCCTTCTGGACATATAAAAACTTATTAGATTCCGGTACTGGTCTGTCAGGGCTGCCTTAACTACATACTGTAGACTGGAGGGCTTTGGACTTCTGGCCTCCACAACTATGGGAGAATAAATTTCTGTTGTTTGAAGCCACCCAATTTGTGGTACTTTGTTAAGGCAGCCCTAGGAAATTAATACAGAGGGAAGGAAGGGAGGAGATTTTTTTGAGAACTTATTATACACCAGGTACCACATTTGGTATATTCCACATACATTATCTCATTTAATCCTCAAAACAACTCTGAAGGGTAGATCTTATAATTATTCTCATTTGAACAGTGAGAAAACTATGACGGAATAAGTTAGTTGTCCTCGGTCCTTAAACTAGAAAGGCAAAGAGCTAACGTCTCTCTTTGTCCTGTAGCTGTGCCCCTTAGTGCCTGGGGAGTGAGCAAGTTAATATAATAAACCATCCCTTGCTGATATATCCATTCTGGGAGTACATGTGCATTGTAAATGGGACCATCCATATATTGTCCCCCCAGTTATGACCCTGTCAATGGCATTTTAGTGTCTGGGCAGATGGCAAGATGTCCCATGGCAGAGCAGATGAGGGAGAATGGCCCTCAGCACCCCACAAAGCACACCATATCCATTTCCAGAGAAACACAATGGGATTCTCAGTGCTGTTCTTTCTGACAGCCAGAAGTCATTGTGACGATCTATTTCAAAGATATAACAACATCTGTCAGAGACAACATTGAGGCCAAATATGACAGTGGTGTTGCAGATGATGAAACTCTGTGTTGCTCACAATTTTTGCCCGTAAGACGCATAAGGTTACTCAAATGGAAAGGATGAGTTACCAGGTTGGGGTGGGTCTGAAATCCAATACGACTGCAGTCCTTATAGGAAGAGGGAAATTTGGACCTAGAGACATAGACACACAGAGGAAAGGTGGCCATATGAAGACAGAAGCAGAGATTGGAAGTATGCCATCACAAGGAACACTTGGGGTCACCAGGACCTGGAAGAGGAAGGATTCTTCCCTAGAACCTTCAGAGGGAGCTTGGCCCTGCTGGCAACTTGATTTCGCACTTCTGGTCCCTGAGCTATGATAGAATAAATTTCTGTTGTTGAAGCCACCCAGTTAGTAGTACAGTTGATGCTCATTATTTGTAGATCCATATTTGCAAATTTACCTACTCCCTAAGTGTACTTGTAACCCCCAAATCAATACTCATCAGAGCTTTCGTGGTCATTCGTGGATGTGTACAGAGCAGGGAAAAAAGTGAGCCACCGAACATGCATGTTTCTGGCTAAGGTCACAGGAGGCAATGCTCTGCGTTCTGGACTCGGTTCTCAGACTATAAACAAGTGTCCTCTCGGCAACCTATGTAGTACTACGTTTTTGCATTTTTGTTCTTTTTGTTGGTCTGCTGTTTAAAATGCTCCAAAGCATGCTGCTGAAGTGCTGTCCAGTGTCCTAAGCACAGGAAGGCTGTGATGTGCCTTACAGAGAAAATACATGCCTTAGATAAGCTTCATTCCGGCACGAGTTACGGTGCTGTTGGCCGTGAGTTCAAAGTTAATGAATCAACAATACGTATGGAAAAATGTGTCTTTAAACAGACACACACACAAAATAAGATTATGTATTTATGAGTTATGCAAATGAAAATGGTTGTGGCCAGAGGCTCTCAGGAACCTAACCTTATCTTTCCTATAGGAACAATGGCTCAGTATTTGCTAATTCAGTGTTTGTAAACTTTACAGACCAGAACTACCGCAAATAATGAGAACTGAACATACTTTGCTACAGCAGCCCCAGGAAGCCAAAAAAAAGCCCTATTCAGACTTACCAAGAACCTTGCAAGCCTCTTGGATGAGCTTAATGGTGATGACGTCATCATACACTGTGTAAGTCATGAAGGCATCCTGCACTTCTGCAGAAGCTCTGAAAGATAAATCAAGGTGCAATGGAAATCCAGCAACTGGAGCTTTGCCCCAGGAATATATCCACCGACCCAGCAAGATATAGAAAGAACACTCCTGATCATAAGGGATGGGAAGCATTAGAGTGTTTGGGTGTCAGCTCTTCAAAGAAGCCTTCCCTGGAGCCCAGTTTGGATCAAGAGCTCCCTTCTTGAGTACCCACAGCAGGCTATGAGTTTCCCCAACTTCTATCCAGATTATTGGTCTTACCCTCTAGACTGGGTTCCCTGATTGTGACTTTTATTGTGACACCTTTGAAGACCCTGCAGACAGCACTGTGCTTGGCATGTGTTAAGAACCTAATACATGGTAGTGAACTTGGAGCTCTGTGGTCATGGAGCCTCCTTCTCTGAAGCAGGTAGAGTAGCTCACGGTTTTACACTGTGCTTGGCTGGGTTGTAGGAGTTACTGCTGGACTTTGGTCTTGCAACAGCTAACCAGACCCGGTGAAGAGAGGCTTAACCTGGGCGTCAGAAGGTTTGCACTCTTGGCTTGGCTCTAGTGTGAATCACTGAAGTGTAGTTAGCAATTCAGTCAACTTAGGGGGAAGGAGGCAGGTCAGGGAATGCTTCTCTGAGACAGGGAGGTTTCATTGGAACTGAGGAATGGTTAGACCAAGAGGAGCATTCTGGACACAGAGAATGTGCTTCGTGGCAGCAGAGAGCACATTTGAAGAGCAGCGAAGAGTACAGAACATTTGAGTTGATCCCAGAACACACCGTAGAATCTCGGAATTGGGGGAGGTGAGAAATTTCCTAATTGTCCAATTTCCCACCTTATAACTCAGTTTCTTCCTAACAAGAATCTCACTTCCCTGCAAGGCAATACATTCTATGCACAGACTACTCTCTCTGAAAGAAGGTTCTTTCTTAAGTTGAGCTGAAACCTACTTCTGAGCCCTATTAATACCTTCTATTTGTTGAGCATCTGCTTTTGGCCACAGATGACAGATTATTTCTAATGACCCCTTGTACTGTTGAGGAAACTGATGCTCAGAGAGGTCAGGGTCTTGCCAGCATCAGCCAGTGGACAAATGAATGATCTCTGAAGACCACATACATCCTGCATTTTGCTGCTGCTACTGGCCTTAGTTCTGCCCTTAGGGGAAAGGCAAACTGGGCTGGTCCCACCTCCAGATACCTAGCGCTCTGTATTTGAAGATCCTTACTCACTCCTAAATCTTTAAATTTTTCTCCTTTATCTTTCTGGAATTCATCTTCTTCACTGCAAAATACGGTAACGATAACTGTCCCACCTTTCTGACAGGAGTATGGATAAGGATAAAAGAGGAGAGAGCTTGGGGAAAATGAGAAACACCGTCTCATGTGCCAGGAGGAGCTGCAATAGTACTGAGGACACAGAGGTGGCCTGGGAAACTGGGGAGTGACTCGGGGTGGGAGGCAGGAGACTGTCCCAGGCCCATCCTGACACAAATGAGCTCTGAGGGAAAAATCACTCCCTCTCTTTAGGCCTCAGTTCCTTATCTGTAAAATAAAGGAGGTGGTTGGTGAATTCAGTGTTCCTCAACCATTTTTTCAATCCATGTTCCTCCTCTTCATATACATACTCACTGGGGATTCTCAGACAGCCCCAGGGGCCCTGACCCTGCGGTCGTACGTGACTGAACTAGAAGCTCCCTGAGTTTCCCTCTGTTTGTAAGGCTTCCTGCTCGGGTGCATGTCTGTACAGTGGTCCCTAAGCATCAGCAGATGCAGCTCTTCAGAGAAACTGGTGGGGCCCGGGGCAGATGGGGGATCTAAACCACCACCTCTCCCTTAAGTGGGGTGCTCTCTGCCATGTGGCCATCACCCTCCACCTCCTCCCCAGGGCCTGTGGGCCTTTGTGAAAACACGTGCCCTGCTTCTGTGTCTATGAGCAAAATAGAAACGTAATGGGCAAGACCCATATTTAAACTCGGTGTAGTACCATGGTTTGTTCTGAAGGCCCCAGAAAGATTATGTCATTTCCAGGACCCTTGGAAATGGAACAAACTCTGTGGCATCCCCAGGCCTTTGGTGGGACCACCCATTCATACCTGTCTGGGCCTGGCAGCCTCTTCTTTCCCGTAGGCTGACCTCATAGCACTTTAGTGTCAAAGTGTGTATATGTTGCACATTTCTGGAATGCCAGACATGCCCAGACTGTTATGATTACACAGAGATTGTCAGCCTTGTTTACTGATCCCAGGACCTTGCATCTAACACTTCTCACGGAGTCAGTGCGTGCTTACACATAGAGTCATTTGAATCGCTTTAGTGAAACAGTATGTTTACCAAGAATTAAAAAAATAAATAAGCCAACTGATATCTTTCTAATGAGATGGCAAAGGCTCTGGTAAGAAGAGAAGGAGAGAAAAATGGCCATCAGAAAACATGTTAAAAGGGATTGGGGATTGGAAAATCAATGAATGCGGGAAACGAAGTGAGAGGTCAATGTTTCCAGCTCAAAAAAGAGCGGAGTATTTCACGTAACACGAAAAGTGCCAACCACGTAGGTGGTCACACAGACACATACTCAGGAGATCCTGTGAGTCAATATTTAACTAAAACAGTCAGCCATTAACTGTATGTTCCTCTTTAGTTAGTTCCAGCTAATGATACCCAAAATATCTGGGCAGGAAACCACGGCCAGGCTGCCTCTTCCAGGATAACTTGGGGAGCAAAATAAACGTACAGATTCCTGGACCCTGGAGGTGGTGTCTGGAAATCCATATTTTTTTAACCACTTGTCTCTGATGACTCTCCAGGCTTGGACACCACTGCTCAGAAACACTTTCTAGGATTCAATCTGGCAAGGCAAAGGATTACAAATTATAGATCTTACATTGTTCGACATGACTAAACTGATGTAATGGTTTCTAAGAGTCCAGAGTGAGCCGTAAAGCCCACAGGAAAAATAAATAGCACTCTGTAGCCAGTTTCAGGCCAAGAAAATGGGATTGATTGTAAAGCATGGGAAATTGTTCCTTCATGATTTCCCTTATGGCAGGTGGGGAATTCATATAACAAATCTGAGCATCACCGCGTGACCCAAGGTATAGCTGGGGAAGGGGAGGTGCTGAGAATTGGTGGGGGAGGAGGGGTGTTGTCCTAGTGTCGTGGCCATCTGCTATTTGGAAGACGCAGCAGCCTGTCACCCAGCCAGTCGTCTGGCTGGTGTCCACAGCTCCCCAGGCTTTCATGACAAGTCCAGACTTCTTGGGTTGATGCAGAGAGTCCTTCATGACCTAACACCTGGACCACCCCCACTTCTCTCCTCCAGACTCCCCTCTAGCCGTTCCTCCAGCTACTCAGAATTCCAGCCATGCCCATTCTTCCTCCCTCCCTTCCCACAGACTCTCCCTCCGTGGGAAGGGCCCTCACTCCCTCTTATCTGGCTAACTTTTGTTCCTCCTTCCCAGCTCAGCCTAAGAATCACTGACCCTGGCTGTTCTGAGCAACAGTCAGATGCAGGCATCCCTCCTCAGAGCCCAGAGCCTCCCCGTGTTTACCTGCCTTAGCACTGGCTGCAAGTGGAGGCTTGGATTTACCTGTCCAAATGCTCCCTAGACTACAGAGTCCCAAAGGGCAGGGGAATGTCATTTGACTTCATATCTTCAACACCTACCATGGTACCTGGCACACAATAGGGCCTGATGGATATTTATAAGAGAATTTAGCAGATGAGAGACACCTACCTTGACAGAGGCTCACACATTCACTGCATGTGAGTCGGGAGACCTGGGAGCTAATCCTGGTTCTGCCATAATGCAGCTGGATAACTTGGAACAGATCTCACTGTGCCTCCATTTCTTCATCTTTATAATGATAGTATTGGGTTAGGTCAATGTCTCCATGGAGATTTTGAGGTCCATCCCTCCCCTCTCGTGCCCTCCACTCTCCCCAGCCAGCACATGACATGATTCACTGAGAAAGACTCTGATGCGTCAACCAGCAGTTCTCAAACTGTGTTCCATGGAACCCCTGTGGGTCCCTAAGATGCTTTTAGGGGTCCATGAGTTCAAAACCACTTTCATAATAAAATCAAGACATTATTTGCCCTCTTCACTGGTTGATATTTGTGCTAATGGTACAAAAGCATTGGTGGGTAAACTATTGGCGCCTTAGCATGAATAGCAGTGGCATTAATCTGTACTAAGTAGCCACTGAATTCTTCACTGCCACACATTCATGGTTTAAAAAAGACAAAAGAGGAAAGGTCAGCTTCACTTCAGATCATCCTTTATGATGCAGTAAAAATTATGTCTTATTAAATCTTGGCCTTGAGTACACATCTTCTGACCATTCTGCGTGACAAAGTAGGAAGCATGTGTACACAGAAAGCACTTTGCTGTATACAGAAGTGTAGAGGGTCACCTCAAGGAAAAGCACTTCTGCAATTGTTTTTGTGAGCTGAATTAGCCACTTTTTTTCATGGAACATCATTTCTACTTGAAAGAACTGCTGATAGACAAATAACAGTTACTCAGACAGACATTTTCTTAAGAAAAGAACAAAGTTAGCTTGTCATTTCAAGGAAAGTAACTGACAGAATTTGTTGCCAATGATCAAACTCAAGCTTTCAAGTGAAAATTGGAATTTTGGAAAACTTGCATCTGCTACTGTGAGCTCATTAGCTCCCCAATTCTAAGAGGCTTTGGTGAGATTGTGGTGATATTGACAAATGTGATTTTGATATTGTATAATGTACTGTATCATGTCAACATTCATAAGATCTGCATAACTCAAGGAGCTAGTATTTTCCAAATGGCAAATGCATGACAGCTCAAAACGATGATAAAAGATTTATTTCAAAGGGTAACACAGGCCATGGGACTTGCACATAACAGAGTACAGAAAGGGCCATTGGTGTGGTTTCACACTCAATATTATAACAGATCTTTGAGAAACAACCACTTGTGAAGCTTTGGTGGGGTTTAAACGATTCACCACAATTATCTAAAAAGAGCATTAAAATACTTCGTCCTATATTTTCATCATATAGTTCAACCAAAACCACAGATCACAGCAAACAGAGTATGGAAGAGAATATCCAACTATCTTCTAGCAATTCAAATGTTAAAGTGATTTGCAAAAATCTGAAAAGAGTGACATTTCAATTTTCTCCCTAATTTTTTTATTTGGATAATGCAGTTATTTTTCATAAATATAATATTTATGCTGACATGTAATAGGTTTATTATTGTATTTTTAGATCAATTAATAAATGACTATTTTTTAAAGTTTCTCAGTTTAAATTTCTAATATAGTAAATGCCAATAAATGAACAAAAGTCCTTGGGGTTTTTAATAATTTTTAGGAGTAAAAAGGCTACCTGAGACAAAAATGTTTGAGAATTTCTCGTTTACACCCAGAGTGAATCAGATTTACTTTTGAAGCCAACAAGGCTGAAGCTGCTAGGGAGGAATCAACCCTGCCCAGCCCCCTCTACCTTGGAGCCATCCCCAGCATGCAGGGGGCATCCCCGTGTGCCCTGATGGTGGTCCTGGGTACCTGTGGGAGGGACTTCTGGTCACCCAGCCCCCAAGGGCCACCTTCCCCTGGAAGACTCAACAAGCATCCAGACCTTAATGTGACCCCCAAAAAAGACATCCAAAGGAAAGGCCACAGTCCCTTAACTGGGGACCGTCTCATCCCAGAGAACTTGATAGAAGGTGGGGGAAGAAGCGGGGAGACAGGTAGAGATGAAGGGCTGGCCTTCTCCTGGGACTTGCTACCAGGAAAGAAGTATGCCTTGGTAAGAAACTGCTGAGAAAGTTATAGATGTACAGAGAGAGATTTGTCTAAGCTATCAATAAAAATAAAACAATAAAAATAATTTTCAGCCAGCCATGTCAGAGGAATATTCATTCTACTCTTTTTATGGAAAATGATCTTATTAAATCATTGTCATATGAATGGGCAAACCAAAAGCAGCCAAAGATGTGAGTAAAAATGTTATAAAAGTGGATCAATAGTTAATTAATGATAGTAATAATAAATAAACTTTACCTTTGGGACCTTTGATGTTTTGTTATCTGTCAGCTTTTAATTTTTTTCTCATTCTAAATAAGTGCTCACTTTTGTAGCTACGTGTTTATCTGTAATTTTATATTCTTTTTTAAAGGAGGCTCTCCAAATTATAGAAGCTTCAAGACCTATAATATCTGTTTTCACCCGTGTTAAATTTATCTTCTATATCTTCCCACTGAACAAAAATATTTTTCAAGTTTTACTTTCAATGGTCTTTACCAGAAAAACAATTTCTATTATATATATAAGAATATAATATTAAATAGGTATTTTAAAATTTTCTAAGCCCTTGAATATTCTGATATGATCTTTGGGGAATAAGTCCCCCCAGTTGCGATATCCTAACCAAACTGATTTCTCAGGGCCCTTCTAGTTCTGATGACCTATGATTTCAGGGAGCTAGACAAACCAGCAAACACATCCATGGCCAGAAATGGAGGATGAGTTACACGACAGGCAGCGTTCCTGGATAGAAGTTTAAAAATAGAAACTCTTGGCTTTCAACTACTTTTAAACTAGACATTATTTACGGAAAAAGTAGGGAACTTGGAGAGAGGGGGCGCTCTCGGTCTCTAAGGAAGGCTTGAGAGGCTCAGTGAGTCAATGGGAACAGAGGAAGTAAAGAAGAAGGGACATGAATGGGAATGATCCTGATTATTTCTTACTCAAATAGTTTTTCAGTAGATTTGAAGGGATGCTTTTCAAGTTGTCAAAAGGTTAGGAGCATTTCTCATTCAGTAAGAACAAAAAGCCTAGAATGTATAGGCAGGGACCCTTGACTTTAGGTCATAGAGCTCTTGGAGATTCTGATGGATACTATAGACCTTCTCCCCAGAAAATACATGTAGACACATGTACACATTTTCATAGATGATTTCAGAGGTTCTCAGACCCTCCCAAGCCCATTCAAAAACCTCCAGTTAAGAAGTCCTGACCCTGAGAGAAGCCATGTAATTCCACCCACCTCTCCCTAAATGGATTGGTTTGGGCTTGGTAGTCATCACCCACCTACCATTCATGAATTTACCTCCCCTTCACACATACATCAGTCATCCCTTCTCCACGCATTGTTTACGCAGCGGAGAAGATATGCCAAT
The DNA here is from genome assembly GCF_964374135.1 of Grampus griseus. Lineage (NCBI taxonomy): Eukaryota > Metazoa > Chordata > Mammalia > Artiodactyla > Delphinidae > Grampus > Grampus griseus. The sequence continues at coordinate 63,549,688 of NC_139012.1, forward strand.
CACGGTGGCGCTACACATAACTCTTCTTAGGGACCCTCCCTTCCAAAGTACACCTGATTGGGCTTGGTGTGGGCACCTGACCAAAGCTGGCCCATCAAATCCTGCCTTGGAGCATCTGGAGTTGAGACACTGAGAAACTGAGTCAATCAGGTGATGGTAATCTCTTGAGTCAAAAGGACATAGAAAAGTTTGAAAGAAACAGAAATTAAGAGACTTGCAGAGAGAGCCAGGAGAAGGGAGTAAATATGAAGAGAGACACAGAAATGGAGCAAGTCCTTCTGAACTTCCATTTCCTCTGAGGTCTCTCTGTACTTCCTGCAATGGAACTGTGTGAGTCCCCTGAATCCTTCACCTAACTCCTTTAAACTTCAGTTCACATGGTGAATCACTCATCCTTGAAAGCAAAATCCTGGACTAAGTTCTGCAACCAAAGTGCCAGACACTTCACCTATGTTAGCCATCTCAATCCTCATAAGTGCATAAGTGAGTCCCCTTCTTATCCCCATTCACATGCAAGGACACGGAGGCTCAGGGACCTCAGTAACCCACTGCAATTAGAATAAAATTTCAACTGCTTTCTGTCTCCTGCTCACCTATATTCTGATCCTTAGCGACTTCTCCACTTCCATCTTCTACCAGACTCTCACTTCAGTCACACTGAATTTCCTTCTGGGTCTCAAATTCACCAGACTCAGTCCGACCTCAGGACCTTTGCACTTGCTGTTCTCTTCACCTGGAACACATGTACCTCCCTGTCTCAAAGCTGGCTCCTCCCTGCGTTTCAGCTCAGATATTACCTTTGCAGAGAGGTCTTTTCTGATCACTTCAGGGAAACTGGCATGTTCTTTCTCTGGTCACTATCAAGGACCCTATACTTTTTATAGCACTTAGCCCAATCTGAAAGATTTTCTTTTATTTATTCTTTATTTACTTGTTTATAGTCTGCCATCCCACCATGGAATACACATTCTCAGAGAACAGAGCCCTCATCTGTTTCCTCCATCACTATTCCCAGGACCAGGAATTCTGGTTGGCATACACTAGGAGTTAAATAAATACTTGAGTAAATAAACTTCCCCGAGTCAAACAGCTAGTAAATGACCCAGGCAAAAAGTAAATGTTTATCTGATTCCAGGGGTCTTACTATACTTAATCTATTAGTTGTTTCTCACCGTTAAGTCTTGATAAAGGTTTTAGCCAGGAGGTTATGAAAGAGTGGTTCATAGTTAGAAATCTATAAATCTAGGGCATATGAGAGGGAAATAAACAATGCAGACAAAGGAGGAGAAACGTCTGTTTCTGATTATTTCATATAAAATAAAAGTTATGTTGTAAAATCTGGAGACATACTTTACTTTACCTAATCGTTTCTTCTTAAAATTTCTGTAGGAATTGATGGGGTTTTCTTTTTTAGCTAAAATTCTATTTTAAAAGCACCAGGGAACTTGTTATTTCAATGTAGCCTGAAGGAGATCTTTGCACACAAATAACCTTGCCTTAATTTGCGTTTTATAAGTTGAGTTTTCTGCACTACAGGTTTTGTGTTTTTTTTAATGTGTTCTAATACGATGCAATTTTTGTCACTGGTTGAGCTTGTTAGATAGGCTTTTTGCTTTTGGTTTAAAGATGCATTTCCAATGCGATCACATAAGTGTCTAGTGCTCTACATACAAACACATCCTTTGAGATTCAGTTAAGCAGAAAATTGGTACTTCAAGATTAAAGAGGTGAAATCTAGTGACACAAACTCAGGACATGGCCCCGCCAGCTTCTTTGTCCCTGGACAAGTTCCTCTGATTCCCTGGCACCTTTCTGCACCTCTTGCTCAAATGTCCTGATCACCTTTGGTGCCTGTGGATGCCAAGGCTGGCCGTTTGTTTGGGGAGGCTGTGAGAAGTACCCCACTGGGGCAGGAAGAGAAAATGTACCATTTTCAGTGAGGTCACACCAAAGATCCAAAATGGAAAAAGCTTCTTCCATCTACTTACATATGGGAAGCTGGGGTTTTTTTCCCCTAGATTTGCAAAGATCCGTTGAATATCTCAACCAATCAAGATCCTGAGAGCTGGTCATGCTACGTCTGCTCCACATGTAAGGGTGGGCAGGAGGCCTTCTCTAAATAACACAACTCAGCTGCCTGTCATAGGCAGACAACGCCCTGTTTTACCTCCAATGATGTCTAAGTGCTCCAGCTACTTCTGGTTATTTTCACTTATTTCCAGAGCCCTGACCTCTCTCCTAGTCAGGACAGACTCTTCTGGGCCTCCAGCTGAGCTAAGGCTCAGCTGGTATAAGGTTCATCAATCAAAAATCAATCAACAAACGCCTATCCCTCCCTCCCTCTCCCAGACCGGTCACTGGGGGTCCTCCAGGCAGGTGTGGACAATGGGTGTTGGGGACATCAGTCCGAAAAGAGGAGCAGAGGCAATGCCATCCACCAAATGATGCTAATTTTAGGAGCCAGGTTTCCTCTGGGCAAAGCAGAGGCCCTAGAGGAACGTCTGCCTCTTCAAGATGGAAGGCAGGGTTATCTGACCAGCAGCAAAATGGTGCCTGTTAATGTCAAATATAGTCTAATCCCAAAGCTGCACCTGGATATTGGAGGAGGAATGACACTTACTGGGTACCTACTATGTACTTGGGGTACCCTAGGAGACCCTAGAAGACAGGGTCTTCCCCTTTCATCAGTGAGGAAACAGAGCTTCAGAGAGGTGAAATGACCTGTCTTAAGCAGCAGAGCGTTTCTCTCTGAAATACTTGGAAATGAGTAGTCTTTGCCTATATAGGCCAGAGCTCCTTTTTCCCACCCAAACTTGTAGCACGCTAAGCAAATTACCCCAGGGATGCTGTGGAAATGGCCCGGGCTGCCTTTTCCTAGACGAGTGGGTCAGGTCATACGTGTGTAGGCAGTGGCTGCGGTGACATGGTCAGAGGGGCAGAGGCTGTAGGGCCCCCCTGGCTCCTCCCCAATTCAGTCCCCTGTTTAAGTCTCCACAATTCTCAGCTCCAATTACTTCACCTGTAAAATGGGCGCGGGCGTGAGGAAAGTTTTCACTAAGCATTTTGATTTGTTTCTACATTACAAAAGCAATGAAAAAATACAGGTATTAGAAAAAAAAAAGTCAGTCATCTAGCATTTTATCTTGCTGACTCCATTACTATGAATAATTAATTATTTTGTTCCTTTTTCATTTGTGTAGTTTACTCAGTGGCTGTGTAAGTTGGTGTCTTGTTTTGAGGAGGCTTTTTGTTTGTTTATTTGTTGTTGCTGCTGTTTTTACTTAAATTGTAAAATTTTACAGGTTGCTTCATGATCTTTGCAATCATCCGAATAATGGTGCATGTTCCTTTTGCCATTCCATTTGTTTGTTGGTTCGTTTTTGAACATTTAAAGAATTTTTTCTCTTACTATTTATAAATGTAAGGCTATGTTACATATACATGCACACCCACCCATATATATGTTGTATATAAGTATGTGTGTTTCTAAGGGTATCAATTCTCAACAGTCAATTCTCAAGAATGAAATTACCACTTCAAAAGATTTCCACATTTTCATAGTTTTGGTACATGTTGTCAAATTTCCAAAAGGGCTGCGCTAACTTAAAATGCCATCAGCAATTACTCATTTTGCTGCATCTTAACCAGAATTGGTTATTATCATTTAAATTTTTTTGAGATTTAATAGGCAAAGCACTGCCTGTTTCCATTTGCATGTCTTTCATTAACTGAGGAAGCTAATCATTTTTCCATATTTTTCATTTCCTCCCTCTTCATAGGACCAGGAGATTTCTGAGACCCCTTCCACCCCATCCCCTAACATTTCAAGGCTGGAAGACTCCAAGAAAGCTGAGGGACAGCGTAAGATTACTGGAATCAGACAAGAGACTATATGAAGATGTAAATAACAGTGTTAAGTGTTTAATAGACAGAGGCAGAGAGGAAAACTATAACAGTTATCTAAAGAAAACCTAAGGAGGGATTCTGGCGAAACTTAAAAGGGGCATCCCGTCTCCTGTAGGATTTTGGCAGCTCCATTTATGTGCCATGGAAATAATGCAGTTACTTTCTCTTCTGCAATTAAAAAGAGTAAATAAGAACTCACTCATGAAATAAAAGGTAAAATAATGTTGGTATTATTCACATGAGAGCCCTGTTTTAAGGCTGGTTCTGGGAATTGAGATAGAAACCTTCCTTAAAGGCAGATATGAGATACCAGGTTTTTCTGTATTTACTTGGTGTGTTCAAGGAATGTGAATTGATCTCCCTAGTAACAACTAACTGGTTTAATCAAAAGGTTAGTAAAAAACCTTTTAACCTTCAAAACACTGGGGGCTTACCAATTGTACCAGAGGGTTTTCATTTTTCCTTTAATATACTTACTTCAGCTTTTCCCAATGTCTCTTCTCTATCACAAGAGACTGCAGACAGGTGTTGATGAATCCATACTAGAACACGAAACGAAGGAGAAATATGGACACTGAAGCATGGAAGCCCCAGTCATAGACCTCTGAAGGGTTGCTTTTAGGAAACGTGCATTGGCATCCTAAAATGAATGGGAAGTGAATTATACCTTTTTCCTGTTTCTTGTGAGTTTACTGTGCTCGTTCCCAACTTAGGGAAAAATCATTTCTATAGAGAAAACGTGAGCTAAATTTGAAATCAGATTAGAACTGGAAGAGGTTCATTGTAATCATCTTTGAAATAGAAAATCGTTTGGATAGAACAAAGAGGTCAGAAACACAACGGTGGCAAAGGGGTTGCTTAGAGGGACGAGGACTGGCTGTCATCTCCTGTCACGTCAGGAAGGCAACGAAAGTACAGTTTTCTTTCCTTTATAAAAATGAATCTAAGGGGCTTCCCCAGTGGCGCAGTGGTTGGGAGTCCGCCTGCCGTTGCAGGGGACGCGGGTTCGTGCCCCGGTCCGGGAAGATCCCACGTGCCACGGAGCGGCTAGGCCCGTGAGCCATGGCCGCTGAGCCTGCGCGTCCGGAGCCTGTGCTCCGCAACGGGAGAAGCCACAGCAGTGAGAGGCCCGCGTACCGCAAAAAAAAAAAAAAAAAGAATCTAGGGATGGGTGTGATTGTGGAGGAAGACATATAAAGTGCAGGAAAATAAAGGGAGACAGATACCAACAATAAAGAGCAAGCATTGGAATTAACAAAAAGAATTTTCTACTGGGTTTACTCTTTCATCTGTGATCTGCCTTCTTCCTTCCTTCAGATTAAAAAAAAATTTTTTTAATAAAAAGAGAGGGTCCATGAATGCCTCTGCTGAGTGAAGGGCAGTGCAACCGACGCAGGTCAGCCTACTGTCCACAACATGGGCTCCTAACCAGGGGGCTTGTGGATGAGTGGATTCTGTTTAAAAGCACCAAGAGGGCTCAGTTTTAAAAAGATATCTTTGTAGAGTGAAGAATCGTCCTGTCTCACAAATATCAGCCTGAAGGTTTATCTTATAAGTTTGAATTTTCATCTATGGGGATTTCTCAAAGGGAACGAGGCTGATGCCACCAGGAAGGAGAGGGCTCTAAAGCCTAGCAGCTCTTTTCTGGGAACAAAACGTGTGTCCTGCTTGGTTGTGTCTTTAGCTCCCCTTAGATGCGGTCTTTTCCCCTTGCTTCATCTTTTCCTGGCTCTCCCTGCCCCACCGTGTGGTGGGGCAACCCAAATGCCTTCTGCTCTTCCCCAAACAGAGAGCACTTCTCTGACCGTCTTCTCCCCCTTTTGTTCAGTCACCTGTGGCAGGTCTCAGCTCCATTGCCATCTTGTCTCTAAGACCGTTACTGCTCCCTGCACTGGACACTGGCTGACCTTCCCTGTGTCCCAGGCTTACCACTAGACCCCTCTATGTCCTCATCACCATGGGATTGACTTGTTAAAATATCACGTGCATGCACACACACACACACATGCATATTTCCTATCTATCCACCTTTCTATAACACACGCACCCATATACACACACAACACATAAAATGTATGTGCTATATGTATACATACATATATACTATTTTTTCCCCTCTCCTTTGCTAAATTACAAGCTTCCTGGATCAAAAAGTAGATATAATTTATCTATATTTCAACTAAAGTGCCAAGACAATCCTTGGCACAAAAGAAGTATTTAATAGATACTTATTGAATAAATAAATACTGAATTGAAGCCTCAAGTCCAAACTCATGAAAATTGTTAAATACATTTTAAAGGCATTTAAAATCACTCCAACATTAACAAAGATAGTAACTTTTCATCCTAACAATCTTAGCAAAAAGAGTGCCGAGTCCAATGAAAACATCATGCCTAAGCCTCCTAGTGTGTGACAAAGGAAACCAGGCACAGGGGAATCCAGCTGTCAGTTGCTGGGTTATAACCACATGGGGTAACGTAGCTCAGTTTGATGACTTAGGGTCAGTCTAGCACCTTAAGTCATTTGGGGGCATTCAATGGCCCCCAAAGCTGGTGGCATAACTAATCATTGGGGGCCCTGAGCATATAGTTCAACCCCCTCACCCTCTGCTGATTATAAACATGCTTTTTTCCTGGGCGCTGAAATCATGGGGCTTCCTCTGTCCCCGGAGAGAGCAAAAAAGTCTGGTCCCACATAATTTGTTCAATGTACGTCTTCGGTCTTTTGTATTGACTTCTCATATACCAGGTCACAGGGATTTTTCCCTAACGTACTCCTTATACATTTGAGGGCCTAAGTGAAATGGGTAAGCATGACAAGCAGCACCCAAGTTCTCTAACACTTGGGAACTAGCTGATAAACAGGTTAGTTCATCAAGCAGGTAGGCGCTCTCATTGGCTGACGGCATCCAAATCTTTCCAGGGCTACTTGAGTAGTAACCATGGCACCTCTGAGAAACATCAGTGTTCAGAAGAAGCAATTTGTTTCTTTTTATTTAAAGTCCAAAAATGTTAAGGTTTCACTAAATCTCCAGTAAAGATGACTTTGCAGAGTCCAAATCCAATCCTGCTTACCGTGCCTTCCATCTGTTGGCTGGGGGATGGGGGTCCATAATGCTACACAGCCCGGGACAGGGGGTGTGGCTGAGAGGAAATAACTTGGGCTCTGAAGCCAGAGGGGTTTCTGTCTCTGGGCCCTACAGCTGTGTGGCTTCGGGTAAATTACCTAACCTCTCTGAATCCAGTCTATTCACAAGGTAAACTGGAAATCAGAGTGCTTACTCTTGGAGGACTGTTACTGGGGTTGTAGAGTAATAGTTCTGGAGCCAGACTGCAGGGTTGATCGCCCACCCCTATGTCTCACCAGCTGTTTGACCCCAGCCCTTCACCAAATCTCACTGGTCTTTAATTGTTTCATCTGGAAAATAGGGATGAGAATGGTCCCCACCTCACAGGGTTGTAGTAAGGATTAAACAGGATAATAGGTAAGAGGCACTTGGCACTTAGCAAGTGCTCAGGAAAGGACAGACAGTCTTCTTAGATAATAAGCATTATGATTAATAGCTGTTGGACAAATGGGAGCTGAGGGGAAGTCAGGGCAGAGGATGCTGAGAGCTGCTTACCATGTCCTCACCACCTCATCTTCAGGTCTGAGCGATCACGACCATCCTGTCTGCCCCCAGTGGTTTGGGAGAATCCTGGGTATCTGCGGAAACCTGTCCTGTAGAGGTCGGGCACCCCTACACCCACCCTGGGGAAATCAGAGCTGACCCCTGGCCCCCAGGTCAGGAGCTACCCATGGGGCCCTTACTTACCAAGGGAGTAAAAAGTAAGGCTGCCTCCCCACCCCAGGAGAGTGCATGGGACCTGCTGCCAGGCGCCCCGGGGGCACAACCCCAAGGCTGACCCTGAACTTCTCCCCGAGGGGCCGACACCACAGCAGCGCCTTTCTGCCAGCTTGAGTCGAGCACTGGGGAGGTGGCCCTCGCCGATTGCTACCCGCGGTGGGAGAAGGCTTGGAGGACGAGCACATACTGATCATGCTGGACCCTGGGGCTTATGGTCGCTTCCCACTTAATCTCGCTGCAAATTCAGAAACTCACTTTGCTCGCTTCCCTGTCAGTTCCTCCTCAGCGAGGTCGGCGCTGACTCTCTATGAAGCCTTCGTTCCTGGATTGGCTTATGGGGGAGGTCAAGATCTTCGAACCACCCAAGGCTTTTGCAGTCATTCATCCTTTCATTGGTCAGATTGTTGGTCACCTACCTGCTTGAGGCCACGGTGATGATGAGCATCTGGGGAGCGTGGAGGCGGGTTGGGGCTGTGCTCTCAGGTGGCCACTCATGGCCGCAGAGCACGCCCAGAATCTGAACTTGACTTTGAGGATGCGCCTGGGATCCTGCTGGAAGACTGCCTCCGAGATGACATTGCCTAGTGAGAGGTCTTTTTAATTCTCCTTTAATTAAACCTCCTTGAATGTGGTCCAGGAAAGGCCTGCCTTGTCCTGAGCTTGACTTTATAATGTTATAATGTGAGATTCCCTGGTGCCTTAAAGCTTTATCCTCCACCTCACCTCCCCCACTGCTGCTCCCTTTCAGGCTCTGGTAGCCTATTTGCTAGAGGTCTATTTATTTTTATTTTTATTTATTTATTATTTTTGCGGTACGCGGGCCTCTCACTGCTGTGGCCTCTCCCGTTGCGGAGCACAGGCTCCGGACGCACAGGCTGAGCGGCCATGGCTCACGGGCCCAGCCGCTCTGCGGCTTGTGGGATCCTCCCGGTCCGGGGCACGAACCCATGTCCCCTGCATCAGCAGGCGGACTCTCGACCACTGTGCCACCAGGGAAGCCCTAGAGGCCTATTTCTTGAGTGTTGTGATCAGAGGTGAGAAACCCAGGCACTAATCATGTCAGTGAATGCTGCCTGCAGCACTTCCAACAGACACGCCAGCTTTGATGTGAAAACAAGAGTAAAAATAAATAATTATAGTAAAATCAAGGGGTTAGGTAAGCCCTCCAGGCTGCAGTGCTCTGCAGAGGTACAGGACAGCCACATGGATGTGACTCACGGTCAAGGGAGCATGTCGCAAACCCAGCAATGCCAGAGACGGAGCCATTCCCCGGAAATGAATTCCCAGGCAGCTGACACGCCCTCCTTAAAGTACAAAGCACCTTTATCTTTGTATCCTCAGCATCCAACACTTACAGAAAAATTCCAGACAATGTTGAAAGATCTCTCCCTTCTCACTGGGCACTACATCACCGCCCCCTGCGCATCAGATCGCTCTCCCATCTTGCCTCCCGGCTCCTGGGTCTCCCCTTAGAAAGCCCTCCCTGCCTCACCGTCCATTAAGCCTTTTTGGCTCCCTTGTCTGTTTCCCTCCTGTCTGACTTGCACTATCCTCTCCCCAGAGAGACCTAATACTCAGAGAGGCTGGTGCTCGTTTAAACAGCGCCCTCTACTTCCTTTCTGAAACAGAGACTGCTTATCTCAAAAGCTGGCCTATGGGCTGTTCCTATGTGGAAGGAAACATGTGGTCAGGATGAGAAAAAAAAGGCTCTGGAATAGGTGATTTCCATAATTATGCTTCCCAAGCCTTTGCCACCATTCAGCTGACAGTCTCCTTTCTTCCCTGCCAAGTGGGCTTGCTCTGGCCGGGTCTTATGCACCCCCCTAAACCCGGCCCCCAACCCTGCTTTTTCAAACACACCAGTACTCTCACATTTCACAATAAGTAAATGGTTAAAAAAAAAAATCTCCATTTCTTTTTCATGCAGCAGATGGCAGGTCTCAGGAACTCAGTGGAAATGAGGCTTTCTGATTTTCTAATAAATTTCAGCATCTCACACAAAAAGCACAAGCTCATTTTGATTCTGATGTTAGTACCATATGGCATATCATTCTCGAGCTGTGGCAGCTTCATCCTCAGGGTAACAAGGAAGGGGGATCTTTCCTAGAACAATGAGATGGAGTTGGTAGGGACCAATTGGATGCCTCGGTGAATACCATTTGATAATAATATTGTATATGGCAGCGGAGCAATTATTTCTCTTTTATGGTATGTGTTAATTTTCGCTGCCAGTTTTCCTAATTTCGACTGCCACCCAAAGGACTACTTCCTGTAAATACTCTGTAAACATTTGAAAAGACATAGGACATGTGAGCACCGAGACAAACGTCCTTGGATTTTGAAACTGTCTGGAAAATTGGCTGACGTTTTATATGTTTTTCCATCATGTAGACAGCCTGGTGAGAAGTTGCAGTACATGGAAACTCCCTCTCTCTTCCATGACATAAGGGGCCTCCTGCCCCTACTGTGACTGTGGTTCTGAGAACCATTTCTCACTGCTTCTTCTGTTGACCCTCCATGTGCAGTTCGACGAACCCTGACAAATGTCTACATCCGTGTAACTCACACCCTAATAAAAAGATAGAACATCTCCATCGTGGCAGAAAGTTTCCTCGTGCCCCTTCTCAGCCTGCCCTACCGCGCCCAGCCACTGCTGTTCTGATGACGCGCTCTATAGATTAGTTCTGCTTACTCTTGAACTCCATACGAATTGAATCATACAGTATGTTTCTCTTCGGTGTCCGGATTCTAACTTTTAACCCATGTTTGGTGCATTGAAGAGTTCAAACCCCATTCCCCACATTAAACATAAGTCTGTAAACACGCAGCCTCATTTGATACATAACCAACGATACGTAATGAGATCCTACGAGACACCTGCTCATCTCCTGTGGTCTGTGTGTCTGACATGCAGTGAGAAACACAAACCTTTCCTTTTTCATATGACAAGGGGGGAAGGGTGAGCTATCAGAGGGAGGTTCCAGGGGTATATCTCTATAGATGGAGGAAAGAAATGAGAAGGAGAGTGCGAAGAAAGAGTATCTGGAAAGAAAACTTTCTCTGATAAAATATAACCACTATCTGTTTTTATTCGCTTGTTGAATTCCTAGGACTGCAGCGGCCATACTCTTGTTGGGGACCCCCAGCCTACCTCTGGTTCCCTCTCAGGGCCTAATACAGCAGGACCACCAAGCAGGACGTGGCCAAACTCCTGGACTCCCAGACGCCCTTCTGATCAAAAATATCGCCCGCTCCCCCCACCTCCATGGGCCTGCCAGGTACCTGAAATTCTCATTGCTTTTGGCTACAGCTTTGACAATTCTGCCAAAATGAAAATAGTATCTATTCCTTGGGCTAATGAGATCAGCTAGTATTTGCTGGGCTTGCTAAGAGGGAAGGAGACACAGAAGAGAGAAACTCTGATGTGTGTGCATCAGAAAGCTAAGGGTATAGAGTGCCCTCTTGGAGAGGCCAGCTCTGTGGGGGATGGCAGAGGGGGGCCCTGGACCCAGAGAAGGTGAGAGTTCAGCTTTGCTCAGAGAAGAGTTGGTACCCTGCTTCAACCTTGCTGGGACCAACCTTGCTGAAGGAAGCCTTTAGGTAGAAATGGCTTGGCTAACGGCATAGCTGTGATACATAGATTCCTTTCAGGCATATTTTCATATTTGGAGCTTTAGTCCATGGAAACAACAGGGTCCCCTACTAGTAAGAATCTTCAGGAAAAAATTTCCAGAAGACAAAGCAGCTTATTTTCTAAATGTTCATAGTAAGGGCTTGTTGTATTCTTGTCATGCTAGCCGTGAGAACAGCTCACTTCCACCAAGTCTCACTGTGGACCTGGCACAGGGCACTGTAGGATGAACCACATGAAATTGCCGGTCTTGTGGGTCAAAGGCTGCTGGATATCGGCAATTTCATTTGATTGCACTTAATATTAATTCATCCTTACCACGATCCTATAAAGCAGGACAGAGGCTTTTCCTCAGTTATTGAACCCAGCTCACCTCCACTCCCTTACAGCCCCTTGCTCCCTGGGAACGGTATCTATGCTGTTCTGAGAAAGGACACACCTCCTCCGCTTTCCGTTTGAATTTCAAACCTCCGTGATACGGCAAAAGAAGCAGCGGAATTGTTAGGCGTGAAGCGTCACCGTGTGGCCCAATGACCACATAGCACCGGGCTGCGTTGTAATTAATTCCTCCATCCGAGGGAAGGCCGCCGTATGTGGCTTTTTTTTTTTAATCTTTATTGGAGTATAATTGCTTTACAATGGTGTGTTAGTTTCTGCTTTATAACAAAGTGAATCAGTTATACATATACATATGTTCCCATATCCCCTCCCTCTTGCGTCTCCCTCCCTCCCACCCTCCCTATCCCACCCCTCTCGGTGGTCAAAAAGCGCGGAGCTAATCTCCCTGTGCTATGCGGCTGCTTCCCACTAGCTATCTAGTTTACGTTTGGTAGTGTATATATGTCCATGCCACTCTCTCGCTTTGTCACAGCTTACCCTTCCCCCTCCCCATATCCTCAAGTCCATTCTCTAGTAGGTCTGCGTCTTTATTCCCATCTTTCCCCTAGGTTCTTCATGACCTTTTTTTTTTCCCCTTTCTTTTAGATTCCATATATATGTGTTAGCATTTGGTATTTGTCTTTCTCTTTCTGACTTACTTCACTCTGTATGACAGACTCTAGGTCCATCCACCTCATTACAAAAAGCTCAATTTCATTTCTTTTTAAGGCTGAGTAATATTCCATTGTATGTATGTGCCACATCTTCTTTATCCATTCATCCGATGATGGACACTTAGGTTGTTTCCATGTCCTGGCTATTGTAAATAGAGCTGCAATGAACATTTTGGTACATGACTCTTTTTGCATTATGGTTTTCTCAGGGTATATGCACACAAGTCCTGATCAGGTGGAAGAACACAGCTCAGAGGACTGGAGTCAGGTTTGCGTCCACTCTATGGGACCCAAGATCTGGATTAATCGTGAAAAAATCATTCAGCCTTCCCCAGGTGGCCGATCTTCGGGGTGGTAGTCCCAGAACTGCAAAGTGAATACACGTTTGCCTTTGCACCTTACATACAGAAACCAGGCAAGACTGGAGGTGAGGATCAAACAATGGCTTGGCGCTCCTCTTAAGGCTAATTTAAGACCACATTCAGCAACCTTCAAATCTAACCTAATCTATACTTTCATTTAAGTCCAGGAAAAACTGAAAATAAATCAGGTGATCTGGGGGCCATGTGTAGAGACTGCATGACAGTAAGGGACTCTCACATTGTAATCAATCGAACATACTTATATATTTTTCAAGAGCCCACGATAGTACCCATTGCAATATTTATTGGGTGCTTGCACTGTGCTGAGTGCTCTACATGCATTACCATGTTAAGTGTTCTTAACACTCCATGAGGTGGATACTTGTGCTGTACCATTTACAACGGGGAAACTGAGGCTGAGAGTGAGTGGTTGAGTATCATGTCCAAGGCTGTCAAGTGGGTGGAGGGGCTGAGATTCGAGCCAGACCCCTGACGGCAGAGCCTACTCTTACGCTGGTGTTGGTTCAGTGCTGTCTTCTTCAAAACAGTTATTTCAAGAGGCTATACCTTCTCCAATTATGTCCAAAACATTTTAGAATTTCTCTTTTACATCTATTTTCAGAGTATGTGGCAAAATCTCTGACTATTCTAAGTGATGGTGAATCCCCATCCTTTAAGATGAGAATAGTTAACAACGACTGTATAACAGGCACTTTAGGAGGTAGAAATCGTTTCACCCTCACCATGACCCTGCAAGTTAAGAAGTAGAATTATCATGCAGATTCACGTTTGAGAAACACAGGCCCAGAGAGCCTAAGTCACCTGCTCACGTCTACACATCCTGGGCTCCCAGGTCTGCAGAGGACCACCAGGTCAGAGAGGGTAGTTTGCTCATTGGATGAGCCAGCATGAGGGGCCTGCTCCAACCCCACCGGCTAGGGACCAGAGGCCATGCAGAGGAAGGGGCGCCTGAGTCACAGAAAGGCACCACTGCTGTCTGCAGTGGTCCCAGAGGGCCTGTTCCATCGGAGAGCCTGAGTGTCCAAAGAAATCTGGAGCCGGGCCTCATGAGTAGCCAGTGAGCTCTCTGGACATAGACGATACCATTTTGAATCAAAATCAAGGCTGCTTTTCTCACCTGGCCTTGGAGCATGCGCTGCTGGTCCTGCACCCTACCCCCTAAATTTGGTGCGTTTTTTCATACCATACATGGTCCTTCTAGCCTCTCAGTGTTGGGATACCCCCGGCCTTACCTCACTGCCCTCCTAGACCTCCACTCAGTATCTTCGTGGCAGCATCCCCCTGTGGCTTCCGACCCCAGCTCTATGGTGGCAGCTCCCAGTTTTAGATCCCTGGTTCCACCCTCTCCCCTGGGCTCTGCACACAGATGGCTAATTTCCCACTGGGAGCTCTATGGAAAGCTGAAGTGAATATATCCAAAATAGAACTTTTAAAAAAAAATTATTTATTTATTTTCAGCTGCGTTGGGTCTTCATTGCTGCGCTCGGACTTTCTCTAGTTGCGGCGAGCAGGGGCTACTATTTGTTGCCATGCGCGGGCTTCTCATCGCAGTGGCTTCTCTTGTTGCAGAGCACAGGCTCTAGGCACGCAGGCTTCTGTAGTTGTGGCACGTGGGCCCAGTAGTTGTGGCTGGCGGGCTCTAGAGCGCAGGCTCAGTAGTTGTGGTGCACGGGCTTAGTTGCTCCGCGGCATGTGGGATCTTCCTGGACCAGGGCTCGAACCCGTGTCCCCTACATTGGGAGGTGGATTCTTAACCACTGTGCCACCAGGGAAGCCCCCCAAATAGAACTTTTGATTTCACTCCCCACCCCAAACCCCCTGCTAACCGGCCCCTCTCTTACTCAGCTTCATAAATGGTACCTTCATTTGCTAGTTCTCAGGCTAAAACCCCAAATATCCACGTCTAATTCGCGGCAAGCCTGAATACCTCTAGGTCCTCCTTCAGAGTTTATCGGAAGCCCACTCATCTTGAATTACCCCATCCCCCCACCCAGGCCCCAGGCTCCACCATCTCCTGGCTGGGCCACTGCCCAGTGACCCTACTGGTTTCCCGAGTGTTCCTTTTGACCCCTACATTCCAACCGCCACCCAACAGCCAGAATCATCTTTTAGGGACTAAATCAAATTACGTTACTTTCCTGCTCAGAACCCTCCAAGGACCACCCAGCACATTCCCTTCTGCATCCTCAGGGTCCCCTGATGCTGTCCTGCCTCCGGACTTCCCATTGGCTCCTTCCTTTCCTTTTCCTGTTCATCCCTCGTCTCACTCAATGCTCACTCACAGGTCTCTGTTCAAGCATCATGTCCTCTGAGATGCCCTCCTGACTAAGCGCCCCTCCTGCCCGTCCACTCTCTAGCCCTTTCTCTATTTTAGTTCATAGCATTTATCATTGCCTGGCATTTTATTATACTTAAATATATATACACATAATATATAATTGTTTACTGCCTATACACCTCTCCTCCCAAATGCATAGGGATCTCGTCCTGTTGTCCTGCTCTCAGCGCCTGGAAGAGTTCCAGCAAATATGGGTGCTCAGTAATACCTTAGGTATAAATTAACAACATCCTTGATTTCCCTCAAACATGCCGTACTCCCTCCAGCCTGAATTTGCCCATGACATTTCCTCAGCCTGACTCTCTCTCTGCAGTCCCATCCGTTTACATTTCAATGCCTCATTTTCCCCTACAGATCTCAGCTCATTGTCACTTCATTCATTAATGCCAACTGTCAATCAGTTGTTCAGTCAACAAACACTTTTGGTGCAGGCACTGTTCTCGGCGCTGGGGATAGAGCACAAACAGAACAGACCACGCTACTGCCCTCGTGGGCTCACGGTCTGATGGGGTATAGTCGTGTGTGTAAGTGTGTGTACATGCTCATGTGTTAGATCACAGTACACGTGGTGTAGCCAGCATAAAGCAAGGTGGAGATTAAGAGCAGTGACGGTTGAGACATGGTGGTCTGGAAAGGCCTCTCTGAGGAGGTGACACTCGAGTGTTGGAGTGTGACAAATGAAACCACTCGGGATCTAGAAAGTCCTCCCCAGCCACCCTGCCCGACTGGCTCAGAGCCCCCACTTACAAGTTCCCCAGGACCCTGAGGGCCTCCCTCACAGCGCTTGCCACAGTTCACATGAAGTGGTGTAATCCTCTGACTCCTGTCTTTCCCAGCAGTGTGAAAGCTCCGTGAGAGGCTCTGTTTAAATGATTTCCCCAGACGAAAGGCTGGGACATAGTACACACTCACAGTCTCTATCAGATGGCAAGTAAGCGGATAAACAAACATGGGCAATTCCCCCAAGAGAACGTCCAGCGGCCTTTGGCATCCTCCGTGGCCTGTGAGGTCAACCGAAATGGCCACGTGGATTGATTTACAAAGTAGATCCGCCCAAACCCTCCCCTCGCTGCCACCACACCCCCGCCGCTCCTTCCAGGGAACGCTGCCTGGGGCACTCCGTGTTTGATGTGCATGTGATCCACACGGGGACCCTGGGCAGGATCTACGACAGAAGTCAGATCTGGGGCTTCAGAGCCTCTTCCTGAGGACTTGGGAAGCTTCGACTGGTTTAATCCAACAGCTTTTCAGGGGCTAGCCTCCAGGCTCCACCCCTCCACAACTAGACTGCATCTTCTGAGGGCTCTGCTCTCCTCTCTTCAGCTCAATTCTTTCTTTTTTTTTTTTACATGTTTTTAATTGGAGTATAGTTGAGTTACCGTGTTAGTTTCAGGTGTACAGCGTAGTGATTCAGTTATATATATTTTTCAGATTACTTTCCATTGTAGGTTACTATAAGATATTGAATATAGTTCCCTGTGCTATACAGTAAATGCTTCTTGCTTCTCTATTTTATGTACAGTAGTTTGTGTCTGTTACTCTCATCCTCCTAATTTATCCCTCCCCCACCCCCTTTCCCCTTTGGTAACTGTAAGTTTGTTTTCTATGTCTGTGAGTCTGTTTCTGTTTTGTATATAGATTCATTTGTATTATTTTTTTAATTCCACATGATATATATTTGTCTTTCACTGTCTGACTTCACTAAGTATAATATTCTCTAGGTCCATCCATGTTGCTGCAAATGGCAATATTTCATTCTTTTTTAAGACTGAGTAATATTTCCTTACATATGTAAACCACATCTTCTAAAGCCAGTTGTCTGTTGATGGGCACTTGGGTTGTTTCCATGTCTTGGCTATTATAAATACTGCTGCTGTGAACATTGGGGCATATGTACCTTTTCAAATTAGAGTTTCTGAGTGCTCGATTCTTTTTTTTTTTTGCAGTACGCGGGCCTCTCACTGTTGTGGCCTCTCCCGTTGCGGAGCACAGGCTCCGGACGTGCAAGCTCAGCGGCCATGGCTCACGGGCCCAGCTGCTCTGTGGCATGTGGGATCTTCCCGGCCCGGGGCACGAACCTGCGTCCCCTGCATCGGCAGGCGGACTCTCAACGACTGTGCCACCAGGGAAGCCCTGAGTGCTCGATTCTTGATCCCCATCTGACCAACTCTACACTCCTCTTTTGACTTCCCCCAATCTATCCATTCTGGCTTTCCATGGCCACTCAGTAGAAACCTTGCCCTTTGGTCAAGGTCATCCCCTTACTGTCCACTTTCTGCAACTGTCCTGATGACTGTCCTTTTGCACACTGCTCCCCCCAGCCCCCGGAATGCCAGCCTTCCCCAGCACTCAGTGAAGCGATAGGTGCTCAGCACTGTTTTATCTGAGTTCGTCCTATCTTCCCCCTTTTGGATGCCAGTTGCCGAAGGGCATAAAGTGGAGCTTATAGTATTTTGCTTGGTGCATAGCAGTTGCTTAATCAACTTGATAGATTGATTGAAGGAAAACATCACTCTTGACCAGCAGCGATGTTTATGTAGAACTGCTGCCTGTTCCAAATCCTTCCAGGGTTGACGTGCTAACGTTTTTCCAATTGGGAATTTTGTACAATTGAAAAGCCTTCCTGAAATAGGAACCTGTCAGACAAGACAGAATTCACTTTAACAAAATGACAGGGTAGCTGCTAGAACCAAAGGAATTTGGAAATGTAAGCTAAGTCAGAGTTTGCCATAGATATTGGGCTGTTATAAACAAGCTTAAAAGAAAGTTGGGCCAGATTAATAAGACGAGCTAGAACATCTTGTGATACGATGTGTGGTAGGCTGAATAATAGCCTCCCAGAGATGTCTCCATCCTAATCCTCTGGACCCGTGAACATTACCTTATTAGGCAAAAGAGAATTTGCAGATCTGATTAAGTTAAGGTCTGGAGCTGGGGAGAGGAGTGTGGATTATCCAGGTGGGAGTGATATAATTACAAAGGTCCTTTTATGAGGGAAGCAGGAAATCAGAGTAGTTGGGGATGTGACCACAGAAGGAAAAGGGCTGGGGTGAGGCAAGGAAGGGGTCACAAGCCAAGTAATGCAGGCGGCCTCGGGAAGCAGAAAAAGGCAAGGATATGGATTCTTCCCTCAAAACCTCCAGAAGGAACCAACTCTGCCCACACCTTGATTGAGCCCAGTGAGACTGATTTTGGTTCTTCGGACCTCCAGACTGTAAGAGAATAAACTTATGTTGTTTTAAGCCCCTAAATTTGTGGTAATTTGTTACAACAGCAACAGGAGACTAAGCCACCATGAAAAGGCCATCAGTGATGAGGGGACTGCAGCTTCCTGTTAGAACCACTCTGGGCTCTAAGAGTGGGCACCGGAAAGCTCTGTCCTGGCAGCCCTGTTCTCAGTTGCCCAGCAACCAACCAAAGAGCTGGATGTATAGGATTCATACTAAAGGCTCCCAAGTCTCTTCCATGTGAAGGAGAAGATATTTTGGGGTGGGAGTAGAAACCAAGCCTAGAGAACAAGCCAGGTGCCTGGGACTCACATCCTCTACTTGGACATTCTGTCTAGGGATAGGTGGATTTTCATGTATCAAAACAGAGACAGTCCTGGGAAAGCTAGGGCCGCTAAGGTTACACGCCAACAATGAGCTGATTGAATAACTAGTCAATTCAAGGGAGAAAAGCATCAATCACATCAGCTGATTTTACTGAATTGACTTCTATTGTCTCAAATGTTATTCATTTCAAGACCCCAGCAGACACCACCTCAAGATTCCCCAGGCAGAGCCCAGATCCTGGGGTTTATCACCAATTTCAAAGACCTAAAATCATCCCCAGGACAAGCCAGACTTATGTTTCTAAATCATGGAATTTTTCAGGCAGTCTGTGTATAGTCTCATTAAAGACAAAAAATATACAAAACATGAAGCAAAAGAGAAAAGCACAGCTTCATGTTCCATAAGCAATAAATGCTAAAAAAAAAACAAGACTCCAAACATCCTGTCTGTCCTGTTTATTTTTTTCTTATCTATACAAGTAAAATATATACAGTGTCTTCACCACATAATGTCAAGGTTGATCTACGATAAACTGTAGTTTGATAAGAGGCAGAGTAAAGAGGTCTTTATTCTGAGTCTATCCTGAGCAGTGAACTCTCATTTGTGGGGCTTCAAAACAAGGCCACGTTTGGGGAAAAGAAAGATACATGGTGATGTAACTTGGTGGGTGTTAATGCAGTTTATAAAACAAATCTCCCAAACATTTATTCTTCAGTCAAGCTTCTGGCTATAGTGGGCTTAATATAAGCAACAAAAAGAAAGGAAACTCCCAAACATTGACATTGGCACTCAAAAAATAATAAAGGCAACTATTAAGACATTTCCAATATATTTTCATTCTGAAAATGTGTTGATATAAAATTTCTTGCCCCACTCCATGTTTTCCTCTTTCAACACTCAAACCTCCAAGTCATCAATTCTCAAAGTATGGACCCCAGACCAGCAGAATCAGCATCACCTGGGAGCTTTTTAAAAAAATTTATTTAAACTACAAAAAAAGAAAATTTAAGCATGTCACATAATTATTAGGTTTTTTTTTTTTCTCATAGCAGTTACAAATACTTAGATTCAGAGAGTCAGGTTCACATAAATAAAAGCTTCTTTCTACAAAAAACCTGAACAATAAGAACATCATTCATCGCATGGGCCTCGCAGAAGGGAAGCTTTATTCAGTCCTCAGAGGGACCTTAGCCTAAAGCATCCTTGGCTTAATTTCGATTACTGGTGTTTCCTAGTCTGTCTCCTTCCCTTATCGCCATTAACACTCCTGCACCACCCCCCGCAAGGTGAATTCTTTTTTTTACAAGAAAATGCCAGAAGAAATATGGAAGATGGACAAAGGGCAGTGTAGTCTCCAAACCAGTTGTTCTCAAACTTGAGGGGTCAAACTATATGCAAACGCGCAAAAAGTACGTGAGAAAAGCAAAGAATATGTCAAATCTGTAATTCAGACGGTTATGGAAATCAGAAATCCTTTCTATTCCAAAAGGTTCTGATTGCCCTCCGAACTGGGGGAAGGGAGGGGCGTAGCATTCCTACACTGGTTCTATGGGTATCTATTAGGATTCTGGAGGCTGCGGGTGCCCAGGCAGGACACACACCTTCCCCCATCCTACTGCCAGGACACTGGCCTTGTCTTCAGCCTAACCCGGCAGAAGTTTCCAGAACACTGTGAAAAGGGTTAGGGTGAAAAAAAGCTGCTTCCCAAACTGCATTCTGCACAAAAGAAGGCAACTTCAGTACATGACCGTAACGTTTCTGAGCCCTGTGGGGAGAGGAGCTGCCTCTTTGAAAACTTTGGCCCAGAGATCCATGATGGGCAAATTGGTACAGGGTTTCCTGTACCAAGTGGGACGCTCGCAGCCACCTGGACAGATGCATGGAGAGCCAGGGACAGGCCAGAGGAGGCCGGGAATGAGCCTGGACCTTCCATTCCTTCTGCTCTTGAAGACCAGCAGGGCTGTAATGACCAGCCAACCCGCCCGTGCTGGGAAAGCCAGGCTCCAGGAGGCCCCTAAGGTGGGCCCTCCAGGAGGCCACGGGTATGTTTGGCACTGGATGGGCACCGGCAGGCAGTGTGCTCCTGGGCCTGACTTTGTGACAATTTCCAGTTTTAACTCTACCAGACACCTCCTTCTGCAGTGAAAGCAGACGCCTTCGGGGGAACCCAGCCTGAGCCAGGCTGCAGGGCTGAGGCAGTCAGGGCACTGTTCGTTCCCAGAGTCTCTCCTGAAGCAGCCACTGCCCTCTGGGGTTCTCTGTCTCGTAGCGGTCCTCCCCCGGGGATGCCAGGGGCTCCAGTGCAAAGAGCTCTGCGTCCCAGTCTGTGTCGTCCCCCGAGAAGTTGAAGACGATCTGTCTGGAGCTCACCAGGCTGGAAGGGAGGAATGAGGTAAAGGGTTTAAGTCTGGCTTGGCTGGCCACATGGAGAAGGGACACTCTGATTTGCCATCCTGACGGAGCCCATCAGATGCTCCCCTAGTGCTGGGCCTCGTGGAGGACAAAGCAGTATCATCATGGGGGCTGTGGGTGGACCTCAACGTGGCCTTGGAGGGGGAGGATGGGTGATGAGGGTTGAGTCCTGGTTTTAATATGTCCAGTACATAGTCCATTCTTATGGGAGGAAAATGCCATTTAGAAAAGCCCTGAACCCATCAGAGTTGGATGGCTCTTGTAGAAACAGAGGAAGACAGGTTGACAAGCCAAGACAGGCCCTTCTGTTGTGAGAGGTGAGCTCCCTGCAGCATGGCCTAGGGTGGCCGGATCAGGAGCGCACATACTTCTCTGAAGGAGTAAGTCATGGGGATTTGGGGGTTAGAGGTGGCAACTTGTCTTGGGAGAGAGGCCAAGAGATGGTGGCAGGAGGGCCAGGTGGGGCCTAGTCAGCGACATGTTCTCCATCCAAGCCTGGCAATGCCCTTCTACAGCAGGGCCATCTAATTGGTTCAGTGTTGCTTCCCTCATGGTGCTATGCCCTCCTCAACCCCAAAGTCTCATTAAAAATCTGCAGCACACAGTGTGTCAGTGGCACTTGGGGGAAAGAGTCAAAGAGGATGGACAGAGCCTGAGGGCTAAGTGGGCCGGAAAGGGAGAGGCAGGTCCAGAGCGCAAGGTACAGTTAGGGGTGGGGACAGTGGTGAACCAAACTAGAATGTGAATATAAGACTATCAAAAAATGTTTTAAACTAAGACCTCCCTCCCCCCATACACAAAAGAATGATTTTTCCATGTAAGATGGGGGTTCAGGGCACCTAAGAAGCAAGCCAAGAGTCTGGTGCACATGAGAGCATCTTGGTTATGCTACGTGATCTGAGCACTCACTCTTTTTTGCAGGCTTTGGGCTTAAATTTCAACGTGCTGAAGGCCCCTTCCACAGCCTTGGGCAAATAAATGGGGTGCCTTTCAAGTCTCCTCTGAGTGCCGAAGGTCCTGCGCTCCGTGCTCCTCCGGAACTGGCCGGCTGTCGTGTGCCCAGCGATGTCCTCGGAGCACCGGCGGGGCACCCGCAGGATCCAGTTGGAGTGCAGGCTGTGCTCCCGGGAGCTGGTGGCCACTGGAAGAGAGAAGCAGGGCCCCCGGGAAAGGAGGACTCACCATGCGGAGGGGAGCAGAAGGCCACGGAGAGGACAAATCCAGCTAAGAACCCACAATACATACATACGTAAAACGAAATTCTTAGGAAGGCCCGGAGAGCCAAGCAAAGGGGATGATTCAACTCTGCAGTTATCGTTTGGGGAGACAATGCACTAGTGTGTGTCCATTAAAGACAAGCACATAGACCTACGTTTACTGACTTGGAAAGATGCCCATGATGTCTTGTAAATTGTTAAGTGAAAAGAGTGGATGAAAAATAGCACAGAGATCTTGTTTTTGTTTAAAAAGAGTAATAAAGTGAGTCTGTTTAAAGCCTTTTTGAAAGGACGTACACCAAACTGTTAACAGTGATTATTAACTCTAGGTGGTAGAATTACAGGTCAAATTCTTTACTTTCTTCTTTATACTTTGGTGTATTGTTTGATTCATTTGATTTACAGTGAACATACGTTACTGTGGCTATCAGAGAAAAAACATGAAGTCATTTCCATTAAAAAATTATAACTGTGAAGATGACACTTGCGTCCTCAGTAGATTTCATTGTCCTTCCAGCAACGTCTGGATTTCCCAGGCCCGACTCTGAAAGAGAGGGCTGTTCCTTGTCAGGGGCTGCCGTGGGAGAGGGGGGCAGACCAGTTACCCTGCAGGGTACAGTGAGCTTGGGGAGTGGGAATCCCCTTCCGTGAAACTCCACAGAACCCAGTGAGAGCCGAAATCTCACAGATACATGTCCATCCGGGCTAGAAAAACAACAAACACACCACAAGAATGTAATCTTTGAGCATTAAATAAAATATTTAATATTTAGTATTAAAAATTATTTAGTATTGGTACCAGAAGCCGTTGCCTTAATAACCAGGGGCCAGTAACCGCTAAGTTAAATCATCATTAATACACCATGAGGGGCAAGTCGACGATGAAAGAAACTGACAGCTGAGTAATGGAATTTAAAAGTGGGCTCAACTCATGAATGTGGTTGTTATTTGCTCTCCATCAGGAGACAGCCAGTGATACACCTTGGCAAGGAGAAAAGCACCACCTCGGCCTTCACCTCACTCCCTCTCCAACAATCCAGACTGGGCTTGAGCAAGCACCCCGGCCCTCTCCTGTCTACACATCCTCGCAGTGGTGGCCCATGAGGGCCACAGGGGGAGTGCTGGGGGGAGGGGGGGAGAGGGGTGACAAAGTAGGTGAAGGGTCAGAGTCGGGTCCAGCAGACAGGGCTGCCCAGAGCCAAGTTAGCTCAGGTAGGGTCACAAGCCCAATTTTTAAATATAATTTGTCTATTCCCTTTTCTTCTTCTTTTCTCAATTCTGGTAAAAGACACATAGAATTTACCATGTTGCCATCTTGTAGTGTACAGTTCAGTAGTGTGGAGTATATTCACATCATTCTGTGACAGATCTCCAGAACTTTTTCATCTTGCAGAACTGAAACTCTAAACAGACTTGTGGTTGCCAAGCGGGATGGAGTGGGGGAGGGATGGATTAGGAGTTTGGGGTTAGCAGATGAAAACTACTACATATAGAATGGATAAACAAGGTCCTACTGTATAGCACACGGAACTATATTCAATAACGTGAGATAAAACAAATAGAAAAGAATATAAAAAGAATGTATACATATGTATAACTGAATCACTTTGATGTACAGCAGAAATTAACACAACATTGTAAATCAACTATATTTCAGTAAAAAATTAAATTAGTTAAATTACATTAAATTTAAAAATCACAACAGCTGTTTAAAAAAAAAAACAATTGTAACTCTATACCCTTTTAACAACCCTCCAACTCATCCCTTTCTATAATTGTTGCCCTATTGCTTTCCCTCCTGGAGCCTTACAAAATTCCACCCCATCTCTGCTGTGGAAAATGGACCACAGGGAAGGAGTTTTTGTCCAAATACAGCCTGAGGACTTAAGGGGTAGCCTGGAGTGGCAGCAGCGGCAGCAGCGACAATGAAAGCCAGGGCCCCAAGCAGTAGAGCAGGCTCAGGGCCAGGCTTTGGCTTGCAGATGTGAGTTTCCATTTAATCAAAGAAAGTCCACTCCAGAGACCCCACTCCACCCACCTCCTGCCACCGGGATGGCACTCACCATCGAAGTCCACGTCTTCGTTCTGCGGGTCAAACTCAGCAGCCCGTGGCCGCTTCTCCGTATCCAGCTCTGCCATGATGGAGTCAAAGAAGGCGATGGCCTCCGCCACATCCGCGCTGAACTGCGAGTGCTTCTTGGGCGTTGCTTTCTGCTAGAGATGAAGGGCAGAGAGGAGAAAGCAGAGCTGCCTGAGCCAGCCTTGGGGCGCCCACACACAAGTGACATGGAAAAGGACCACATGTTACTGAAACTAAACCAATGTGAAGTTACGAATTTGCAGGTAAATTTGAATACGTGCCCTTGAAAGGAAGGCAGATACTCCAGATCCACACTTGCTGTAGGTCAATGGATTTCGGATTATCTCCAGGAGGGGGAGTGAAAGGGTGGGTAGATCTGCCTCCATCTTGGTCAGGGACTGTTATTGACCATTAAGCAAAATAATTTGTCTTTCTTCGGCCTGTTGCCTGCTGATAAACCCAATTTGGAGATTGTACAGTTCCTTAGGTAGGCGATGAGATGCTCACAGCAGGAAGGAGGGGACGAGATATGTTGAAAATAAAATACTCCAGAAGAGTTTTCAGTACCTAAAGTGGCCAAATTTCGGTTCAATCATGGAATAAGTTGAAGACAAATTGGTGCGATTGTTTGAACAGTGTAAGGAATAATATTGGGTTGGCCAAAAAGTTTGTTCAGGTTTTTCCGTAACATCTTTAAAGTAGTTTTAAAAAAAATCTACAGAAAGCCTAAGTAGGTTCCAGGTTCTGTCCTGACTCATTCTTCATGATGTTAGCATCACCGTCACCATCATCACCATCATCATCATCATTCTCTTCACAACAGCCCACAGTCAGTCACCAGCGACCGACATCACAGAAGTTCAAGCACCATGGTGGACTTCAGTGGAGAACTCATGATGTAGGCACAGAATCAGCATGTGAACTAAAAAAAGCTCCCTGAAGAATTTAGGAAATAAGAGAACTCAGGGAGAAAAAGGAAAGACAATATGTGTTAACCTGGGCTATTTGGACCAAATGTAGAGTTCCTTTATTTTTTGTGTGCACTTTGAAAGTGGGATGGTATTAAAAATGAATGTGATTTAATTACAGATTTGCATGTTAGGAAACTAAAGGATGACATCTTTATATATGCATAAGGTTTTGGTAAAATGTATGCATTTTGTACCACTAGGAAACATTTGTACCACTAGGAAGCCATGCGGCTTGCAGGATCTCAGTTCCCTGGACCAGGGAGCGAACCCATGCCCCCAGCAGTGGAAGCACAGAGTCCTAACCACTAGACCACCAGGGAATTCCCAGGAAACAATTTTTTTTTTTTTTTTTGTGGTACGCAGGCCTCACACTGTTGTGGCCTCTCCCGTTGCGGAGCACAGGCTCCGGACGCGCAGGCTCAGCGGCCATGGCTCACGGGCCCAGCGGCTCCTCGGCATGTGGGATCTTCCCGGACCGGGGCACGAACCTGTGTTCCCTGCATCGGCAGGCGGACTCTCAACCACTGCGCCACCAGGGAAGCCCCAGGAAACATTTTTAAATAGAGGATTTTTTCCTTTTATATTTGTAAGGAGCATTCTTGGAGAAAAAATTTGGAGAACCACAACATACACTGAACCTTTTCTGTTAAAAGTGGAAAACTATTCACATGTAGTTATCTCACCCCCTTCAAAGAGCCCATTAAAATGAAAGTGGGTGGGGGGAAGTTGAAACCTGGTGTCAAAGAGAACAAGCGAGAGGTCATCAGTGAGAGAGAGATTTCCAAGAGCTCCTGCCAAATGGAAACGGTTGAAGCAGGGGAATTGATGTAACAGAGCAGAGGGACCGCCCTCCCAGAGAACTATGGGTGGATGAAGCAGCTCAGAAGGGAGACAGTTTGACCCTTGGAACCAGAAATGCTCCAGACTTGGCAACACCAGGCACACCAAGGGTTGGAATGAAAAACTGAGGGGCTGGTTGAAAGTCTGTATGAGCACAGAAGGCTGGGCCACCAGCATCCTTCCTGCAGGCAGATAACAGGAAGACTCATATCTGGAGTCAGGTCCATACGCTTTTATCCTTCCTGTGTTTTCTCTTGCTGTCCCTCTGCCTTGAATGCCTTATCTGGCCAAGTCCTATCCAACCATCAAGATGTGGCTGAGACAGCTCTTTCTCCAGGAAGACCACCCTCTCCTGGGCTGTTTCCCTCCTCCAGGCTCCAAGGTCCTCAGTACCTAATCTAATTCTACGATAACACATATTATTTTAGAGAATTTTTTGTGAGGTGGCAGAGAGAGAAACAAAGAGAAAAATCGAGAGAAAACAAAGAGAAACAATCGAGAAAACCATATGATCTGGACTGAGCCCCAAAGGAAGGTTGAATATTGTTTAATAGAAATGCAAGGTCTGTAGGTTTTCCCATCTCAAAATCCATCTCCACATGGAAGGGACATCACTAGGTCCCTAGTAGCAACTGCCATCAGTGTCTGGCTGAACGCAAGAGTCTCCGCCTTGCTCAGGGGCACCATATTCTTTTCCATCTGAGTCACCCTACAATGTCATCTAAGCTGTTCATTCCTCAGTGTCCCCAGGAAGTAGACGTTGGTCAGAAGCTCAGAGCAGCCTGGATCAATTGCTTTCATTTATTAAAAGGCTTAAAAGAGAGTCAACTTTGGTGTCTTAGCTATTAAAGGCTAAGAAAACAGCAATGAGCACACTGCCAGTAGTTAGGTTAACACAAGCCCTTGACTGTGGCCTCTTGTGAATATCTCCAATCTCCTCAAGAATTATCCTCCAAGGATAATATTTACAAAATAAAAAAATAAATTACCAGCATATACATCACCATCTCAACCACTGTACTCTCTGTCCATCAAAACTAATGGACAGGGGCTTCCCTGGTGGCGTAGTCGTTGGGAGTCTGCCTGCCAATGCAGGGGACACGGGTTCGAGCCCTGGTCTGGGAAGATCCCACATGCCGCGGAGCAACTAGGCCCGTGAGCCACAACTACTGAGCCTGCGCGTCCGGAGCCTGTGCTCCGCAGCAAGAGAGGCCACGATAGTGAGAGGCCCGCGG
This sequence comes from Grampus griseus, assembly GCF_964374135.1. Taxonomy (NCBI): domain Eukaryota; kingdom Metazoa; phylum Chordata; class Mammalia; order Artiodactyla; family Delphinidae; genus Grampus; species Grampus griseus. The sequence continues at coordinate 63,577,155 of NC_139012.1, forward strand.
ACTGTGATGAAGAGTGGCCCCCACTTGCCACAACTAGAGAAAGCCCTCGCACAGAAACGAAGACCCAACACAGCCATAAATAGATAAATAAATAAATAAAAGTGATTTTTAAAAAAAAACTAACAGACAAAGACCCTTTCAGCTGCACATTTCGTTGGTTATTCCAAATATTCAAACATGTTTCTTGTTTGTAAAATTTCAAGCTTGGGGACTCAACACTCCCACACAGCTCACCCTCTCTGCTGTGCTTAGCAGTGATTGCCTTCCTGAGCACAGCCAGACACTGACAGATAAGCTCCTTGGCCAGCACTTAAGAGTCTGCTCTTCGGGGCCTCACATCCGGGGCTCTGCTGGACCATTCAGTACATTATCACCGTTATAAAGCTTGTTTCTGTTAAAAGAGCTTTTGGATCCTGGTGTGGCTGGAGAGTGAGACATTGGTGACATTATTTGTGGCTGACCCCTATGTACCTGTGTGACCAAGTCTCATCCCCAAAGAGAGCTCTCCCCAACTTGCCTCAATTACCATCATCAGTTTCGCCCAAGCCCTTCATGGAATGAGGGAGGAACATAAATAAATGAAAATGAATAAACAATCGCTTTCCTTCCTTCCTTAGCTCTGCCTTCCTTCCCTGCAAATGAAAGCACCACCCCTTGAAGGAGTCTGAGGACCCAGTTGGGGGCGATGATGGTTATGAATGGTTATGACTCCCCCCTCATCTCTGTCCGGGCAGTTCTCACAGTGGAGCCCAAACCCAGCTGGAGGTTGGACCCTCAGTGGATGCTCTTAAAGAATCTCTACACTGGCCCTTTCCCACATCAATTAATTTAGATAACCAGGTGATTCTAGTGCAGAGCAATTGGGACCCTCTGCTCTCTAAGGATCCAGGCACAGGGAAGGCAGCAAGAGGGGCCGTGCTCCCGCCTCGGGGTCTGGTTTACGATGAAAACCTTAAATACCAGTCTCATGCCCTGAATTTGCAAGAGCAGACAGGAGTGTCTCCATGAAGACAAGGACACAAGGGACAGGACCCAAGGGGATAGGACACAGCTCAATGAAGGAAGAGGACAAAGTTCCTGGATTACAGCGCCCGGACCTTATGTCCCTGTGTTTTTCCCATTGCTCAGCACATAGAGACCAGGTAAAGGGGCCCCACCCCCCCTGCCCCATCCCCTTACTAGCTACAGGTATGAGGGCATCCCACTCATAGGCATGCACCTACCTTTCCCACCCAGTCCCCAAACGTGACCTAAATCACCTCCTGGCTTGGGGGGGAGGGCAGTTTCCTCTGCTTGTATTCATGCAGTTTTGTTTGCAATCTGGGTATAATGTTTGGTATTCATCTCTGCTAGTCTTCATTTTGACTAGACATCAAGTTGTTTGTTTCTCTCTCCATCATTTCTTTTTGAAAACACAAGTAAATTGTGTATTAACCCACTCTTTAAAAAAAGAAAAGGTAGCATACAATATCCCCCTGTGAATTGCTTTCTTCACTTGGTGTATGCTAAGAATAACTTCACAGCAGTAGAGATTCTCCTCTTCCCTTTGAATAGCTGCACAGTTCTCCACTACACAGACACACTGTAGGAATGAACTACGGTCCCCTATTGTTAGAGCTTCGGGTTGTTTGAAATCTTTTGCTGTTACAATTAGTGCTTACACATACATCATTTTGCACTTTGCCAATAATACCCTAGTATAGGCTTCTAACTGTAAATATTCCGCTCGTTTTACAGACAGAACGGTAAGCATCAAGTGATCTGGCAGGTCAGTTAAGTAAGATTTGGTTAACAAATCTATTGTACTTTATAAAGTATACTTTTTTTTTTTTTTTTTTCGGTACGCGGGCCTCTCACTGGTGTGGCCTCTCCCGTTGCGGAGCACAGGCTCCGGACGCGCAGGCTCAGCGGCCATGGCTCAGGGGCCCAGCCGCTCCGCGGCATGTGGGATCTTCCCCGACCGGGGCACGAACCCGTGTCCCCTGCATTGGCAGGTGGACTCTCAACCACTGCGCCACCAGGGAAGCCCTAAAGTATAATTTTAAATGTCTCCAAACGAATTTTGTGATGATTTATCTGAGTACCAATGAAACTGTGGGTAATCATCAGTCAAATCCATTTCACCTGTAACCTGTCTTCCCGCATCAAGGTTGTTTTAATTGTTGCTACAAGACTTGCCTGCCCTCCAAGAAGCATGGAGCCTAAACAAGGTGTTTGCCTGAGTTGTTTTCCAGAAACTTGGCATCACCTGTGTCTAGTTGGAGCTGAGCCAGTTAAGGCTGGAAAGGACTACCAACCCTCCAACCGGGCATGCGCGAGTCTGCTCGGTGACATTTTGACATCAGAGGGCTGAGAACTCCACCCTCAGAGTGTGCTAGGTGCCTCCGTTTTTGGACGTGCAGAGGCCTGTAGGCTAGTTACACCTGCACAGAACAACAATTACCCCAACTTTTCCTTAGTTCCCCACACCCCAGACCGCCCGGCTTCTTTAGCCCCTTGCCTTCCAGGAGGTGGATTTGAATTTGTTCTCCTGCCTCCTCGTTTGGCTGCCTTGTGAATAAACCCTCTCTTTGCTGCAAATCTCGGCATCTCGGCGTTCGGGCTTGCTGTGAATCAGGCAAACAAGCCTGGTTTGGTACCACCAAGGCTAATCTACAAGTCCAGGCTCCCTGGGCCTTTTCAAGTCCTAGTTTAAACTCAGGCTGATTCCGGCTTTTCCTGCCTTTCCCGCAGCTTCCATGGGCCTTTCTGGCCTCTACTACGACCTTCTCTTGGTCTCCAGCCAAGACAACTAGCACAAGAGCTGCACGACTGAGGCTCAGGGTTCCGGGCTCAGGCTAACATCACAGAAAATCTACTTTACAAAGCAGGGGTTGCACAAAGTGGGACGTCAGTCATCAACACCCCTGGGTGAGACCCAAATAGTTCTCCCTCTCTGAACTCAGAACTCTAAATAAAAGTGGACTGCCTCGCCCCGCCACCGCCCCCCCCACCCCGATCTTGACTTTTTCCTAGCCCAGAACTGAACTACTTTGGAAAGGCTGGCTTCCTGTGGCACCTGCTCAGACCTGGGTTTCGCAGGGCTCATGTTCCTTCGCCAGCAGCCCTTCCGCGGCCCCAGGGGAAGGCGCTTTCTCTGAAAGCCATCTGTACTGCATTGCCGACTCCCCTTTAACCTTCAGTGGCCTTAAGGTTATCATTTTCCAAGCCTCCCCGTCCCACCCCCTCACAACAGGCCTGGGTCTTGGATTACTTTCCCCGGATAGAACACTTGCATCTTTCCAAACCAAACTCCACCGTATTTCTCATTTTAATTTTTGAGTCCCCCAAGACAGTTTATTTTTCTGCCTTTCGTATCACCTCCCATCCTGCCTGGTTTCACCTGCCCTTGGGGTACTTGGGCTTCTCCAACCTGTTTACTTTCTTCTGGGATCTGTCAGTATTTGTGCAAGAGATCTGGATGCTACAAAATGAACTTCCAGTTGTAAACAGAAGTATTTTGTCAGAGGTTAGGGTAGGGGGACATTCTAAACCCAGCCAACGTCAAGAGGACCATCTAGCCTCCTTCCCTCCTCCTCCTGGCCTCACTCCCCGCCACCTCTTCGGAGGGCCAACTCACATGGTACCTCCTTTCCGAAGCTTTCACTCATTGCAGCGGACAGACCCACACACATCTTTTCTAGGCTCATATTCTGCCTTGTGTGGACAGCAACGTTGTACTATACCCTCAGAGCCCCACACTAGACCCGTGATCCTTAACCTCGTCTATGAAATAGCTTTGGCAAATAGCACTCACAGATAAGACTGTCTTTGGATAGACGCTCACTGCTAGCCACTACCTACATGAGACAAGTTGTCGGATATACCCAACTTCCAACATTCTTGTTGTAGTTCTACCTGTTTCTCTTCCAACACACCAGTGTGGTTCAGGCAGTGATGCTGAGAGTTGCAGCTTCAGATTATGGGCTGCATCAGGGCAGGCGGACTGTCTTTCCACCTATGAATGTGGAACACCTATTTCAATGCCTGACATGGAGTGATTTGTTGAATGAATGAATGTATGCTATATGCATGCCATTATCATATGTTTATATTCTCCAACCAGTTTGCATGTTGCTAATGTATACTTTTGGATTTAACTTAGCAAATTTTGAGAACTCTGTACTCCTTATTTTTATGGAGTCTTATAATACTGTTTTGAGCTGATCGTACCTGGAAATCAAAATGTCAGTTCATTGTGATGAAATTTCCAGGATCAAATGTGGGACTGGTCTGGATTGGAGAGATCATTTTCCCTTGGATCATTCAGCTAGGTGAAATGAAATGCAAAACAGCTCAAATTATCCACAAGCAATTTAACGTCCTCAAAAGAAGCTTTTCAGGATAAACCTTAAAAGCTCTAATACATCCTCTTTCCTTCTGCCATCCTTGAAATGGCTATTCAAGATCAAGTCCAAAGCAATACTTATCTTATCCTTTTTTTTTGGCTGTGCCAGGTCTTAGTTGCGGCACGTGGGATCTTCTTTGTGGCATGTGGACTTCTTAGTTGCGGCATGCATGCGGGATCTAGTTCCCTGATCAGGGATTGAACCTGGGCCCCCTGCATTGGGAGTGCAGAGTCTCAGCCGCTGGACCACCAGGTAAGTCCCATCTTATCCCTTTTATATTACCTCACCTAAGGAAATGTGTACCCATCATTGAATAGGGGTTTGTGATAAAAGAATAGGAGCTTAAGAAATGAGAACTGTGAATCTGAGATGCAAATAACTTGGGAAAAGGTATAATCGCTGAAATTTAAATACATATGTACACATACCCACATCCAGATTTTCAATAGATATGCTAATGGTAGACTTGTCAGAGCTGAAGGAAAAAAATAGTGATATAGACAACAGAGCTGAGAAAATCAGCCCAAAGAGATAAAAAGGAAGGACGAGGTTTGTCACACGCTGTAGTATAACTAAACTTGGGAATTACCTCTCATAGCTAAACATTACAATCATTTTGGAATCGTAGCTGCGCGTCTTTTGTCTTTGGTATTAGAGGTTTCAGACTCACAGTCTGAGGCTTAGTCTTTTTTCTCCCGCTTTATAATCTGAAGGCCATTGTTTCCTTTGCTGGGACCTGGTAACTCCTCCCCTTAAATATCACCTAAATGACCATTTCACTTTAGTTCAACACTAAGTGAAGGTTTTTTGCTCACACTTATCAAACTGTTCGAAGCCTAACTAACAGAACTGAATTAATATGCTTGAAACATAGTATAAAAATCTTCACGCCCGATACGTGAAACATCACAATCCAACAAGAGAAGGGGTGGATTTGTCCATAAATGGTGTTGAAACTTTGCTATTTGGGAAAATTTCAAGTTGGATTCTCACATCCCACTACATGTAAAAATAAATTGCTGAATAGATGAGAGGGTTGGGTTTTTTTTAAATGGAACTATAAAAAAAGGAGAAAAATGGCAAATATGAAACTGACCTTGAGCCATAGAAGGACTTTCTAAGCACGAAGCAAAGAAGTATCAAAGACAACAATCGACATATTTGACTACATAAAAATCAATAGTATTTGTAATGATAAAATTGTACTCTTAAGTAAAATTAAAAGATACATAACTTTGAGAAAATATTTTTAAGACATGTGGCAGACAATGTACTCACATCCTTAATATGAGTCCAGATAAATAAAAATATTTAGTAGAGCCAAAAAATGTATAAAGACATGAATGGGCAATCCATTAAACAAGAAGTACGCATTGGTTTGATAAAATAAAAGGGTCATTCTTTGCTTAAGCAATAATCCAAAAAAAAGTACATAAAACAATGCAGTTAATCTATTATTATCAGTAAACTTTAAAAATTAATGACACTACTTGGTGCTGATAAAATGCAATAAGAAGGGCTTTCTAACTCACTGTTGATAAAAGTGTAAACCATAAAATATTTCTGGAAAACAACATGTAGAAGGATCTTTAGAAATGAACGGCCTTTCACCTTTGGCCACTAATCACACTTTTAGGAATCACCGCTGAAAAATGCCTCATAGACAGAGTAAGATGAATTTATTTATAATGTTTAACAATTGTTTAAAGAATGTGAGTTGTTAAATTTTTTGCCATTAATACTTTCAGTTTTCAAAAACCAGTTAATGAGACAGAAAAGAACCCACAATATAAATTATAAAAAAGCATATGGTATGAGCCAAATTTAGTAAATGTATACGTATACACACTTTAGGGTTGCCACATTTAGCAAATAAAAATATAGAATGGCAGTTAACTTTCAGTTTTATATAAACAGTGAATAAATTTTTAGTATAAATAGATACCAAATATTATATGGACATAATTATACTACAAAAATCCATCATTTATCTGAAATCCAAATTTAAATAGGCATCCTTTATTTTACCTGGCAGCCCTAATATACATATCTGCAACTATACAAGAAATAAATGATTGAAAGAAAATATACTTAAATATTTTATAGTGATTGTTTCTGGATGATAGGAGATAGGATTCTAGATCATTTTTATTTTCTTCCTTACACTTTTCTGTGTTTTATAAATTTCATTTAATGAGCAAATATAACTTAATAATCGGAAACAAATGTTTACCTAAAAGAGTGTCTTTTTGATGGTAAGCTCTGATCCATTACATGTGGGATGTTTTAATTATTAGGATCATTCCATATGAATATCCCCAAACTGTATTCTACTCCATAAAATCAAGATAATTTTCCACTCACTGAAAACCACAGACCTATTACTATTCCAGGTCTTCCATCAGCTTTTGTAAAGTTCCATTCTTAAATTACAGTTGGAGCTTCTCGGGTTATTAGTTTATTGAGCATCTACTATATGCCTGGAGCTGCACTAGAGGTTGGAGATAAAAAGAGAAATAAGACATGGTGGCCCCACTCAATGAGCTCACGGCCAGTAGCAGACACAGCAAATGAACAGACAATTACGGTGCTGTGTGCTGACTGCTGGGTGCTGGGTGCTGAGTGCTGAGATAAGGGTCAGACCCAGAGAGGGGGGAACATTCACTGCATTAGACTGTGGACATGAGAAATGGCTTCCTGGGGCAGTGCTTTCTCTGCTCTCTTAAAAGACAAGAAGTTAGCCAGGTGGGCGGGATGTGGTAGAGAGGAAAAACGGAAGCCGAAGTACTGTACTGTTTCTAGGCTGAGCAAATGGCACATGTCTGGGAGGTAGATTGGGGAATATAATTACCTGTCGTGTGGTCTGACTGAGAGGGGCTGCAGGAATTGGATGCTCTGTTATCAATGATTATTTTACTGTCTGCCGTCTTCTGGAGAGCGCTGCCAGGCATAATAGAGTAGTCTTTGCAGCTCATATTGAATGTTCACTGCCCTTCAACTCTGCCAACCAGATACAGGCCAAGTGATAGAGACCTCCAGTAACTGATGCTCACAGGAAACCTGCACTTTAATATCACTGTGTTTGCAGAGAGTCCCCCCCAACAGATCTGAAAAATAAATCCCAGTGGTACGGAACAGACTCAGAACCTTCTTCCCATTGCATATGCAATTTATATATGGATGGTTTGGAATGTTTCTAGATGAATTGGTTTCAGATCTTTCTACCACAGAGGAGAAAAAAAATCTATTTGCTGTTGACTTGTTCTTATTTCATGAACCAGGATTGAATGGCCAATCATAGAAAATTGATTCTGAAAGTTAACTATTATCAGAACAAAACGACTTGAAACAAAAATCAATCACTTTTGGCAGGCATTCTCCGTAATTCCACTGGTTCTGTTTAAATCATTCTTGTAGCAGGTGAATTTCTTTAGTTGGAGCAGGGTGGGAGGGGGGTTGGTGCTGGGAGGGGTGCGCATTTTACAGCTGGTTCATCCAGGCAGACATATCGGGGATCGAAGCTGCTCAGAACTATATGATTCACAGGTGAATTAATGAAATTTCTTCTGGCTGTGGTGGGTGACCAGGAACCCTGGCTTTGGAAAATGTCAGCCCAAATCTTCTGGGGAGAGTTCCTTGGGGCACTGCAGCCAACCCAAAACTGCCTCTCTGGCAGCACAGACACTGTGGTCCACCCAGGTCCACTCAGGTGGCCCAGTTCTCACAGAGGGATGCTGCCTGTTTACCTGTTCATCTGGCTTTAAAACCATGGGGAGCTATCCTCAGTGAGGACCCCAAATGCTGATGAGCACTCCGGGCAAAGTCAGAGCATAATCTCAAGTTTTTCCTCCTCATGTCCCATCAAAACCCAAGCTCATGGACCGTAAAAAGGAAGGAAGTTCTGACACAGGCTACAACATGGATGAACCTTGAAAACATTATGCTAAGAGAAAGAAGCTAGTCACAGTATGACAGACACTGTATGATTCCAATTATATGAGGTTCCTAGAATAGGCAAATTCATAGAGACAGAAAGTAGAATACAGGTTTCCAGAAGTTGGGAGAAGGGGAAATGGGGAGCCACTGCTTTCTGTCTAGGATGATGAAAAAGTTCTGGGAATGGACGTAGTGGGCTACACAACACTGTCCTTAATGTCAGTGAATTGTACACTGACATTACCGTTGAAAAAATGGTTCAAATGGTAAATTTTAAATTTTTTATGAATATTTTACTTAAAGAGGATATTATATTTTAAGAAATAAAAGATCATTGTCAAACCTTTTATAAAAACACTCTCCTGATTCCTAAATGAAGTGTTTTTAGAGCCTCCATGACCTCTTAAGGAATTCATTTTCTAGTGTTCTACTAATATACTTTCAAAAAGTGTTCTAAAAATATATTAATTAGGGCTTAATAGACTTTTGGATGAATTGTTATGGGTTTATATAAATGATCATTTGGAAAAGCTCAGAGAAAGCTCTGATGTAAAGAACTCTGATTATTGTCTGGCACTTAACCATTTGAAAGGTGTCCAGCGTTACACATTTTTCTTTAAAAGAAATTTATATAGGGCTTCCCTGGTGGCGCAGTGGTTGGGAATCCACCTGCCAATGCAAGGGACACAGGTTGGAGCCCTGGTCCGGGAAGAACCCACATGCCACAGAGCAACCAAGCCCGTGTGCCACAACTACTGATCCTGTGCTCTCGAGCCCGCGAGCCACAACTGGTGAGCCTGTGTGCCACAACTACTGAAGCCCACGCACCTAGAGCCCGTGCTCCGCAACAAGAGAAACCACCACAATGAGAAGCTCGCGCACCGCAACGAAGAGTAGCCCCCGCTCGCTGCAACTTTAAAAAAACAAAGTCACTTTCTGAGTACTGAGTGTTAGGACTTAAATATAGGATTTGGGGGAGACGAGATTCAGCACATAACAGGGGGTCAAGGGAAAAGAACAGAGTTTGCCCTAAATCTGAACATCAGCAAGTATTTTCTACCAATGCAGGAAGGTGATGACATTCCTGAAGGAAGGGCCTTTCTGGATCCCCTGCCCCTGCCATGCGCAGAGAGCCAGGAAGGCCACCTTGCTAGCCAGGGAGACCGCACCCACCATTTCTCAGGCATGCCCAGCAGACAGCTCTTTCTTTGGGAGCAATAGGGAAAGAGAGCAGCTTGTCTCCAGGCTCCTATACACCTCCTGCACCATACATTTCAGAGCAGTGAACACGGGACTCCCTAGTATGTGCCAGGTCCTGTCACAGGCCAGATCTTGCTTCCTCCTCACAAGGTATATTCTTATTTCCGTTTGTATGCTCCAGAAATAGAGGCCCAGAGAGAGAAACTTAACCTGACAAAGGCACAGAGCTGCTAAATACAGACCTAAAATTCAGGCCTTGATCTGACTAACTCCAAAGCCATTTTAAAACTCTTTCCTGACTTATTTCACTAAGCATAATATTTTCTAGGTCCATCCACATTGTTGCAAATGGCAGTATTTCATTCTTTTTCATGGCTGAGTAATATTCCATTATATATATATATCTCACATCTTCTTTATCCACTCATCTGTTGAGGGACACTTAGGTTGCTTCCATGTCTTGGCTATTGTAAATAATGCTGCTATGAACAATGGTGTGCGTGTATCTTTTCAAATTAGTGTTTTCGGGTTTTTCAGATATATGCCCAGGAGTCGGCTTGTTGGATCACACGGTAGCTCTATTTTTAGTTTTTTTAGGAACCTCCATACTGTTTTCCACAGTGGCTGCACCAACTTACATTCCTACCAATGGTGCAGGAGGGGTCCCTTTTCTCCTAGAGAATACCACACTTAGTGAAATAAATCAGACAAAGAAAGACAAATACTATATGCTGTCACTTATATGTGGAATCTAAAAAATAATACAAATGAATGTATATGCTAAAGAAACATACTCACAGATATAGAAAACAAATTTATGGTTACCAAAGGGGAGAGGGAGGAGGGGAGGGACAGACTACTATACACAAAATGGATAAGCACCAAGGATTTACTGTGTAGCACAGGGAATTATACCTATTTTCTCGTGATAACCTCTAATGGGATATAATCTGCAAAAATACCGAATCACTATAGTGTATACCTGAAACAAACACAATATTGTAAATCAACTATACTTCAAATAAGAGCAAACAAACATAAAACCTCTCTCCTGGTTACACCATGGTAAGAGACATCTCCTGAGGAAATCCCTACACTGCATCATGCCTGGGGCCTCTTCACAGCCATCCCTACAGGGCCAGGACTGGTGTTCTACCTCTAACCCCTCCCTCTGTCTTCAGAGGCTGAACTAGGAATGGAGCTGGGAGGAAGAGTGCTAGGTTCTACCAAGAAAGGACTCCATTCTGCAGGAAAACGTAGTGCCTGGTGGGAATCTAACCAGAACTAAGAACCCCAGGATGCTCAAGCTGGAGGTCCAGAAATCATGGCAACCCCCTCTGTCATCGGAGGTGGCCCCAAAGTGGAGGGGGGGGCTGGCCCACAAATCCACAGCTGGTTGGCCACAGGGGCAGTACTGGAACCTAAGAGTAAGACACTTTGTATGGGCCCCAACCCTGCCCTACTTCTGGAGTTCAAATGGTTATTTAAACTGCTCCCGCCTGGGATAAAATGCAGACAGTTGAAACCAGTTGGGTGAGGCCAAGCCCTAGAGATCTGATAACAGGCCAGTAGGTCACTCAATGTAAATGGGACTTGCAGGCGTGCAGGACACTGGGGGGGGGGGGGGGGGGGGCGGGGCATTGCTGGGCCACACAGGCCTGCTCTGAACACCTTGGAGCCCAGCCATCAGGAGAACAATTGGTGGCAATTTCAAAATAGCTTCAAACTTCATTTTTTTTTTAATTGAGGAAACAAAGGAATAAGTAACAGTGAGTTGGGGATCTTAGCAAAATCAGAAGAGCCTCAGCTTGGTCTTCTGCGATACAGAGGGACTTTCTCCCCCCTGCCCTTCTGGCATTTTTCATTATTGGAATTATCTCAAGAAAAGGTAATGTGTACAAACACTGTAACAAGTACGAGATAAAGGCAAGTTCTTTCTTTCACTCATTTCCTGCTTGGTCTGCCTGGGCTAGAAGCCTCCAGTGCCCAGCAAAGTTGTCATTCAATCTCCTTCGACTCACAGACTCTCTCTGAGTCTGTGCCCGAGTCCCCCCAGTACTCGGGCTCACGGAACAGACAGAGCAAATCCTCCAAATGTTCACTTTTCACTGGGATTTTTAGATGTGACTGTAATCATAAAAATAACGAAAACTTGTTGGGCAGTCATATGCTGTCACTCAAATGTCATACAAGCATTCTCTCACCCGGGAAGTGGGCAGGAAGTGACAGATGTGCCCTGCAAACCGTCTGTCTGACACCAAGCCCGAGTCCTCCCCACAGGCTGCTATGTGGATGTCGGAAGCTGCTCCTTCCCGTGGTCTCCGCGTGAACACTCAGCATGGGACCAGCCATCCTTCCCAGGCTGGCGAGATGGCAATGGAGAGTGTCTGAGGTGGACGGAGCTGCCAGCCAGAAGGCGCAGATGAATTAAGCTGCGCGTGTATGATCCAGGGCTGCAACCCGCGTCAGAGGCTCTCGGAAAAGCGCTCGCGTCAACTGTACTTCTCGGCGGCGGCACTTACCTTTATTGCTTTGGAGGCGGACTTCTTTCCTCCCCTGGAGGATTTCGAGGAGGTGGAGGAGATGCCCGGGGCGCGGCTGGGCTTCAGGTCACTGAGGCTGCTCAGGTACTTTTTGCGCAATGCCAGCAGCTCCTGTAAGTACTGAAGGCAGTCCTGGGTGCGCGAGTACATCCACGCCCGGTCCCCCTCCTGCTGCAGGTAGTACAGGCTGGTGTCCATACTGCTGGCGCTTTTGTATTTCTTTAAGGACTCGCTGAACTTCTCCCCGTGGTCCCCGACCACGTACATGGAGCTGCTGCGGATCAGCCTCACCGCGGGGCTGGCGCAGTCGTAGTAAGGGCTCTCCGCCACCTCCGCCTTCCTCTGCGGGCCGGAGTGAAAGATGGAGTGGAGCTTTCTGAGCATGGTGCTCGATTTCTCTCTGTGGGTGCCTTCCAGCTGCCTGCGCAGCGCCACTTGATCTAGCTGGGGGCCCAGGAGCCAACGTGCAGGCCTCCTGCCATCTGTCTTCCCGGAGGCCTCTGATTCTTGGAATCCCAGCGAGTGTGGGCTTGGTCAGGCGGGCGACCCGGGCATCTCTCATCGGGGGGACCTTACATCCAATAACCCAAATGCCATAAACCACCTGAAGACGCGAGGGAGCGCGCTGTGAGCTAAAAGCAAGCTCCCTGGCTGGCTTTATGCGCCATTTGGTGCGCATACCTTCCACGCTCTTCCATCGAAGGGCCCAGCTGGATGCAGAACACGTGACATTGCGTTTCCTGCTGAGCTATTTTCTCTCTTTTTCCTTTTTCATTTCTGGATGTGGTCTCCCTCGATTTGACTCGACCGTGGTGTGGATTTTTACGTTTCCACCTCGGCTGATCTGGCCCTGGTCCTGATTCCCTGTCTCCAAAATGAAATCCTGCTTTTCAAAGGCAGCACTAAACCGAAGACAGCGTGTTGCTTGAGGTAAAATCCAGTCCCTGGAGATGGACCCGGATGGACACAGCCAGGGCCTTTGGCAGGAGGCTCTCAGATCCCCGATAAAGTGAGCTCAGAGCAGCATCTGAGCGTCCTGAAGGCGCCTCGGCCCGCGGTAACGAGACCTCGCCGCCGTTACCAGATAGCAGTTCATTGTGGGGACCGGAGGCTTCAGGTATCCGACCACAACTTTCTGCACAAAAGCCTCAGTGAGCTGAAGGTGGCCACATATATGGGGCAAATCCCATTCTTTAGCTCGAGCACGTTTTCATTTAAATAGACTCTCTACAATCAGACACGAACTAATTTTTCAAGAACCTCGTCTGAGTACGTTAGAATCTCAGGGACCTTCCCTCTAGAATTCTTCCCAGGCAAATGCTACACGTCATTGCTGCATTCATTCTTCTACAGTCTGTTTCTCTCGCAAATTTCACAGAGCTGAAGCCTGAAAATCTCCAGCACAGGCGTTTTCTTAAGCTGAGATGAGTGTCAGAGGAAACTGTGAGCCCCCAGAAATCGTAATAAAATGTTATGGGATGTGTGTATTGGAATGGTTTACGTTTGCTGGGGTTTTGTTTTTTTTGAGGAAGAAAGTGTTCATGGTTTTTTTTGTTTTTTTTTTTTTTTGCGTTATGCGAGCCTCTCACTGTTGTGGCCTCTCCCGTTGCGGAGCACAGGCTCCGGACGCGCAGACTCAGCGGCCATGGCTCACGGGCCCAGCCGCTCCGTGGCATGTGGGATCTCCCCGGACCGGGGCACGAACCTGCGTCCCCTGCATCGGCAGGCGGACTCTCAGCCACTGCGCCACCAGGGAAGCCCGTGTTCATGGTTTTATCAGATGTTCAAAGAGATCTGCGATACAAAAATAGATTTTTTTTAATGTTTATATCCTGCTCTAGAAAAATAACCATGCCTTTTAAAATGTAACTTAAAAGGACATTATAAATGTATTCTTCTTGAGCGCATCCTCTGCAGGTGACATTCTCCCAGGCACAGTGGTAAGATGGTCCCGCATATGTAGACCCATTTATGCTTTACATCTGCAGAGCGCTCTAGGGCTGATGAAGCCGCTCCACAGATGTTAATTTATTGAATCCTTGTGGCTTCCTTGAAAGAGAAGCATCATTTCCATCACCATCATTATGGCTCCTCGATTCACAGGTGAGAAGGGGAGCCTGGAGAGGTTAGGAGGCTCAGCTAGGGTCTAATCAGGCGAGTGAGAAAGGTATCCTCAGACCCAACGCTGCAGCTTCAAGCCCGGTATTCTGGTCCCACTGCCCCTTGCTGCCAGGGGCTGTAAAGTCATGCGCTCCGAGGTCTCCTGTGGGCGGGGGGGGGGGGGGGGGGGGGGGTCTCTCTATCCATCCCATTTCTCTGGCTTCACACAAACACAATATCCAAGAACCCAGGATGGACAAGAGCTGATAGAATTTCTTCTCTGAGAAATCCAGGGTCTGTGACCACACAGCCTTTCTTGGTAGCTTGTGCCAGTGGGCTTATGATGATACTTATTCCACATAGATTGAGAAAACGTTTAAATAGATTAACAATGAAGTCTAATCTCTATCATATCCAGAGTGTCACAAGAACCTAGCCTCTATCTTCGTGGGTATTCTCCTCTTCTCTACCCCTACCTTCCAGCTGGATTCTTCCTAAGGGCCAGACTTAGGAGGAAAATTGAGAGAAAATTCTAGCAACATCATTTGCTGAGCACTTCATGAATACTAAGGGGCAGGGTGGAAGCAGCAGTCACGACCCAGCCAGCTGACTCTCCCACCTCCTGTCCCAGACCAGCCCCTGAAGCCACCCTCTCGCTGGAGCTCCCACTGAGGGGGTCGAGGGGAGGGAATACTGTCCCTGCAAAAGCATTTGTCATCTCTGCTCAAGAAAATTCATCCCAGTGGCAACTGCTTTTATACCATATTAGATTTTCTCATGGCCCCACTAGAAGGAATGGGTGGGAAATCACCACGTGGTATTATAAAGTGTGTTTCGAGGACACTACGATTGCCCATCAAATCCCAAATTAGGCACCGCGGGCTTGACTCTTCCCTTGCATCGTGGAGAACACTGGGCAAGCAACTAGGTGGGGAAGGGGGAAGGGCCTGCGTCCTTGCCCCCAGCCCAGCCCCTCCATACCAGCCCCACTGTGTTCTGGGAAAGAGCCCACTGCTCTTGGAGACCAAACCTGCTCTCTGTGGAGCTAGCAAGAGCCTGGAGGCTTGACCAGGACCCCAGAGACTCGGCATAAGGTGACTCCTTGTAACAAACCTTACTTTATTCCAGAATTTCTCAAAGCCAAAGGGCAGAATCCCAGGACAGGGCAGAGCAGTCCAGAGGATGTGCTCTGTAGCTGTGGGCAGGAAGCGTGGAGGAGGGTGATCGAGCTTCTGTCTGCTCCCAGGGGAGCCTCATCTGTGCTGCTGGAGCCGTGGTGATGCTCACCACCTGGTGTGCAGGGCAGGGGGTCAGGAAAGAATGTGAGTGTGGGCCTCGCTCAGATGGGCTTTGAGTCTCAGATCCGCCAGCTTGGGGAAGTTACTTAAGCTTTGAGCTTCAGTGTTCTCATCTTCACAAGTAGACATTACCTATTTCATGGAGTTGTTATCATGATTAAGTGAGGTAATACAGAGGAGCACTTAACAGGTCATATTTGCTCAAGCAAAAGTAGCAGTTATTACTTTTATAATATGAAAATATTACTATCACTTCTAATTTACAACTGCAGCGTACAGTTGCCAAACTATTGTGTCGGGCAAATGTTTTTCATCCAGGTCTCTCATCCTTCAGTATTTGTAAAGATCAAAGGCTCAGGTGGCCCAGGCTTAAGGACGATGAGCTTAGAAATCACTAGTTTAGGCTGCTGTCCTGAATAAAGCTGAGCTTCCCCAGAGGCTAGTTGTCCTGAGCAGCCCACCTGCTGAGAGGGCATTCCATCCCCTTCCAGCACAAAGTCCGGTGAGCATCTAATCCCTTCCCTCCCCCACGGTGGGTTCCTTGACTCTTGGTGAGGTATAACCGGGGATGTTCCCAGTGGGACGTGCATCTCAAAGTAGTTGCTCCTTCAGCCCCGCCAGGCTGCGCTTTCTATAAAGAATCTGGAGTCAAAGAAAACAATCTGTACACTTGCCCCATGTCTAGAAATCTCCTTGGCCGTATCCCTGACAGGAAAGCAACTCTGAGTGAGCACTTCTCAGAAGTCAACTAACGTGGAGAGGAGGTACGATGCGGGAGGGGATGCAAGGGAAGAAGGGAGAAGCTGAGAAAAGGAAGAGGTCGAATCATCTGTGCTGAATAATTAATGGAGTGTAAGATTACAAAGTTTGACAACGTGTATCCCGTGTCACGCTGGTCCATTTGCACAGCTTACTGGAACATTCCGCTTTGTAGTTGTGCTGTGAATTGTGAGGAGAAGAATTTCCCCAGGAGACCGGCTTCTCTGACTCAGACGCAGCGCCCTGTGTCTCAGGACTTCTGTACAAGGAGCACAGCCCTCCCGGGGGGGCAGAGCCGCTCCTGTGCCCTTGGGCTTGGCTCTCCATGTTTGGAGACAGCAACAGAACAACAACAGATGGTTTTGCAGTCCCTTCTTACCTTAACATGCTTGGAAGTCCTTAAAAAGTGTGCCTGTAAAGAAACATCAGCTCCTCTCTGAGGTTTACAAGACTGAAAGCATCCTGGTGCCTGAGGACACGGACGGTTGGTGGCCGCACTTGTGTCCTCCCCTGGAGGGCACGTCCCCAGTTTGGGAACTGCTACTGATGGAAGGCAGAATGGGCGTGTCTGAGAGTGGGGGGTAGAGGGGCTAGGCTGGGCTAAGACCACAAGTGACTAATGAAAGACTGGGTTGGAGAAAGTCGGAGCGGGGACTGAAGGTGGCATCAGGCGGTTAAAGGGAGCTTGGAGGCCAGGTCAACAACTTTGGATTTGATTCAACTGAATATTTTGTCAGAGGCATCGTCACGTGATTTCAAAAGACTGCCCTCTCTAGGCCAGGCAAGCAGTCCTCACTGGCTCCCTTGACGGGGTCCCCTGGTACGGTGCACAACCCATATAATTGTACATGACAACACGGACTGGTTAAGAACTTAGAGCAGAAGATGGTGTGGCAAATGGGATTGTGAGAAAATTCCATTTAGAAACCTTAAATAGGAGCTGTGTGGGATTTAGGAAAAGTTAGTGCTTCATTTATGTTACTGTGTATAAGCCATCCCAAGACTTAGGGGCTTAACTCAGAAATCATTTCATTTGCTCACAGTTCTAGTTTAGCTGCACTTGCAATGAGTGTATCGGTGGTGTTCCTGTGCCTGTATTCAACAGTGGCCAGGCTGGGGCGGGGCTCGGCAGGGAAGCTGGGACACACAGCCTCTCCTTTCTCCACATGGTCCCTCCAAGCAGGGTAGCCAGGATTCTGCCATCGCTGCTCAGGGCTTCCAATAATACAAAGGCAGAAATCGCCTAGCCTTAAGGCTTAAGATGGGAAAGAGCACCGTGTTCTTAATTCTATCGATTAAGTCAAATCATAGGATGAGCTCAGATGAAGGGGAGGGGACTCCACAAGGATATGAGTATCAGAAGGCATGGTTCATCAGAGCAGGATGACCTCAGTCTGTTGGGGAGCTGTGTTGACCTGCCAGGTAGAAGGATGAGGACCTCATTGGAGGGCAGCCAGTGAATAGTTTCTCTTCTTAAGAATAATCCCCAAATCATTTATATTTGACTCAGGGTGTATTATATATCTCAATCAGTTTATCTTCCTAAGTACGTTCAGCAAAGATTAATGACAAAATAGGTTACATTCGCCAAAATCAAGCATCGTAAATCACTGTAGGAATAGGTCTCACTTTTTCCCAAAATATAAAAGGAATGTGGATAATTAGGAGTGAATTATATAATGCTTGGAAAGATAAATTTAGGGACACAATTTATTCTTAATTATTTTCATGGTGACATACTGCAGCATGTATCAGGACTCAGAAAAAAGATAGTCTTCTCATGAAGGCTTGTGTTTCTTTATTCAACATACATGACTATCAACAGAAAAATCGGCTGTGATTTTCCAAAGCCCAAGTGGAAGGCTAAGCCTGACAGTGCTTTGGGGGTTGGAATGGGATGAAATATATGCCTGTCCAGTTTTATCTCATTTAGCATAAATGCTGCACCTCACCTCCTTCTACCAGCCTCCTTCCCCACACTCGCCTTTTTCCTCTGATATTTTCTTCTTCCCTTTTCTCTCCAATTGAAGGGTATTATTCTAGAGTATCAGTTTGGCTTCCACATCAGAGGTAAAATGTACCCATTTCTTTCTTGTGTATCACGTGGAGGAAGGTGATCCAGGGCAGAGGCCTCTGCTCCATGTGACCATTCAGGGGCCCAGGTTCCTCCCATCTTGTTGCTCCTCATTCCATAGGATTATTGCTCTTGCCTGCACTGGCGAAGATGACTCAGAGTAAGATGTCTTTGTTTTAGCCAACAGGAAAGTGGGAAAGAAAAGGATGTACACATCCTTTCACTTTTATTCACCTCCCATTGACCAAAATTTGCTCGCATGGCTGCCTGTAGCTGCACAGGAACCTGAACACTGTGGTTCTTCACTCAACGGACTTGTGTCCAGCTCCAGCTTCCATTGTCATAGCAGCTGAAGGAGGACAAGGAGCGATCTCTGTGTGAATGGCTTGGTTTCATTCGTGGTGTAAGGAAAGGAGAAGAGAAAAGCAGATGAAGAAGAAAATTTCTCCTTCTGGGACTCAAGTAGAGATGTAGGGGGAAAATCATTTTCCAGGTTTTGGCAAGAAGATGAAGGTATTTCCGACTTTTCCTTCCCAGATAAGGAACTGGCCTCTAGCTGCCTCTGCTGCAACAATGCTGCAGAGGAAGCCAGGAGGGCATGCAGGAGCTCCCTTACACCCCGCCCATGCTTCCTCACTGCTCCCCAACTCCTCCCATCCCAGGAGTGATCGCTTCATGGGGCTCCCAGGGTTAGGCCAGCAGGCACCCACTGTTGGATGAGCCTCAGCGATTCTCTCCTAGAATCAGCAAGGAGCCAAGACAAGGACAGAACACTGCAGCTGCCCTAATGGAGCATTGAAGGTGGTGGTTCAAGGCAGCCTCAGCGATGTACTTGCATTGATTAGAAGTGGGGACCCTCTTCTTAAGATGGCGGCAGTAACTCAGAAAATAGTTAGATGACCACATATCCAGTTTGGCTGTCACTTGTCTCTGGCATAGTATAAATAGCATACAGAGGAGAGAGTCTTGTAGCCTCTGCAAAACCACTGCGGAGCCTAGGGTACCAGAGCCGCTGCTGGCAGCCCTTTGATTCTCAGGCCCAAACGTAGGGCATGTCCCACGGCTCCCATGCATGGAGAACAGAGCCTCCAGTCATCAAGGGGAGGGTGAAACAGTTCTCAGAACCATTTCCATCAATAGCCCCGGTGTGCACTGGGAGAGGATTGTCTGATGGGAATTAAGTGCCCTTCACTCAACCTGGTGAATTACTCCATTCACAGGTGAGGTCAACAGGTGCAAAATGCTCAAAAAGAATCTAAATGTGTCTGGTGGCTTGCCCTAGCACAGCCAGAAATGAACTCTCTGCTGCTGCCATGGTGTATAGAGTCAGAAGGAAAACAGCCAAAAGATGGAAACAACCCAAATGTCCATCAGCAGATGAATGGAAAAACAAAATTAGTACATAAATGCAATGGAATATTACTAAGTTTTAAAAGGAATGATGTCCTGACGCATGTTACAACATGCATGAACCTTGAGGACATTATGCTAAATGAGATAAGTCTGTCACAAAAAGACAAATATTGTAGAATTCCACTTATGTGAAGCACTTAAGAGGAGTCAAATTCAGAGAGACAGAAAGTAGGGTGGTGTTTGCCAGGGGTTGGGGGAAAGGGAATGGGAGTTTGTGTTTAATGGTTACAGAGTTCTGATTTGGGGAGATGAAAAGGTTCTAGAGATGGATGATGGTGACAGTTGAACAACAATGTGAGTGTACGTAACGTCACTGAACTGTACACTTAAAAATGGTTAAAACAGTAAATTTTGTGTATATTTTATTTTTCACGTTAAAAAAATAGATTTCCAGGGGCTTCCCTGGTGGCACGGTGGTTGAGAGTCTGCCTGCCGATGCAGGGGACATGGGTTCGTGCCCCGGTCCGGGAAGATCCCACATGCCGCGGAGCGGCTGGGCCCGTGAGCCATGGCCGCGGAGCCTGCACGTCTGGAGCCTGTGCTCCACAACGGGAGAGGCCACAACAGTGAGAGGCCCGCGTACCGCAAAAAAAAAAAAAAAAAAAAAAGATTCCCAAGGCCCTCTTGGGGAAATACTGACTCGGAGAGATTGGGGAATATGGAAATTTTATTTTTTTAAGAGACCTCTCAGAAGAGTATGATCATCGGGCAAGTTTAGGAAACACTGCTGCTTCCTCATGAGATAATAGACGTAAAGCGTCCGCGTCCACACTTGATTGATGGCCACTCAGTAGGTGCTTGCTCAGTTCATAGTAGCTATTGTTATTAACAATGTAAATGGTTTCATCTGAATGATTTCATCATAGCCAGCACTGATTAGGTATGCTGGGCTTTTACATGTATTGTCTCATTTAATCCTCACAACCTTACCTATTAGGTAAGATTATTATCCCCGTTGTAAAGATGAGGACATTTTGGAACAAACAGCATAATAATGCATCCAACATCCTGAATCCATTGTGTGATAGAGTTGAGATTTGGATCCCAGAGGCCAGACTACCGTAAACTGGGATATTTGCGAGATAATAATAAGCTCCAGGAAGGCAGGAACTTTTGTCTCTCTTGCTCATGGTTTTATCTACACTGGCACATAGTAGGTGTTCAATAAATATGTGTTGAATGAATGATTCAGCCTTTTTGTGGTCACCCAAAATCGTTATCTGAGTACTTGTCAAAGAAGAACCATCTTGGGCCAGTGTAGTGTTATTTTTTTGTGTTGGGGATAAGATGCCAAGCCCCTGGTCTGACGTCCTGTTTCCAGCACCCCAAAGGCCCCTTTCATTTCCCTCTGATTTGAGAGGCCCTGAAAAAGCACCAGATGTGAAAGGAGACTTAAAATCAGAGTTCTACTTTCAGATCTGTCAATGATTGCCGTGTGATCTTGGGAAAGCCTTTGGTTTCTTCAATAAAATGCCAAACATAACACACTCTGCTCTCTCCCACCCCTTCAAGGGAGGGTTTAAGGATTCCTGTGCCTTGCAGTCTGTGGCAGTTGGTAGCTGAGCTCAGGGTTGAGGGCAAGGTGAGGAGTCACCCACGTGTACTCAAAAGGGTCTGGAACTGTCCTGAGGGACTCAATGAAGGATTCAGGCAGATCCAGAGCCCAGACACCTTGAACCGTGCAATGGGAAGAATGGGATTATTCCAATTTGCATACCTCCCTGGGGATTAAGCACATTTAAATTAAAATAAGATAACATTTATCACGTGTTGGAAGAAACTTTGAGAAAAATACTACTCAGCGTTGCAAAGGTAGGAAAAATTGAAGGGGGAAAAAAAAAGATACTCTAATACCCTGTTAGTAAGGGTACACATTGGAATAACATTTTATCAGGGTAGTTTAGAAACTCACATCAAATCCTTAAAATTGTGCATGCACTTTGATCCAGCCATTCCACTTCTAGTAATTTATCCTAAAAAAAAATAAATCATGGATGTGCTCAAATATTTGGCCAAAATTTCCCATAACTGAGAATTAGCTAAATAAATTATGCTTATATGATGGAACACAGCACAGTTATTTAAAATGATGCCCTAGAACAACAGTTAATAATATGAAAAGAAGCTTACAATGTAACAAGTGAAAAAAGTCCAATGTAAAACAGTGTGCAACATACTCCCTTGTGTGCAACATACTCCCTTGTGTGCAACATACTCCCTTGTGTGTGTGTATGTGTAATGACTATCCTGGGTATTGTTTTTGTAATAACTATAAATGTGTTATTTTTAGGTCATGTAGAGAAAGAATATTTACGTACATAAGAACTACTTATAGTCTATTAAGAGAAAAAGGAAGTTAGAAAACAGTTTGTGAAATAGTTAATACAGTATAATACAACTGTTGAATATATATTTATTTACATATTCATATAAAGAAGATATATCAGAAATATATATATTATGATCAGAAAATGAAAGCATTAATAAACTTAAAATTTTTGTTAAACCATCATCTTGTTCTGAAGCACTAGTTCTGCTGTTTTGTGCTTTAATTAATTAATGCCCACCACAGGCGATGGAACCAAGCTAGAAGCTTAGCAACTCCCCCAGATAGTCTGTGATGTATCTTGCTTCCCAACCAGTTTTAAGATTGGACACATCTCCTTGGGACCTTGTGGGTCTCTATTCTGATCACTTCTTTCAGTTCTGCCCTTGTTTCTGATTAGTTTGAAAACAATTTTTTCAAGACTGCTTTCTTTCTTTTTTTTTTTTCTTTTGCGGTATGCAGGCCTCTCACTGTTGTGGCCTCTCCCGTTGCGGAGCACAGGCTCCGAACGTGCAGGCTCAGTGGCCATGGCTCACGGGCCCAGCCACTCCATGGCATGTGGGATCTTCCCGGACCGGGGCATGAACCCGTGTCCCCTGCGTCGGCAGGTGGACTCTCAACCACTGCACCACCAGGGAAGCCCCAAGACTGCTTTCTTATATGACCCTCACCCACCTTGTATCCATCAGTTCAGTGTCATCTAAAGTCAAACCAGGGGGAGGAGCTCTGCCACCGAGCACAGTGGGGAGAGAGGAGAGTTTGTTCTGAGGTCTGTGGTGTCCGCTGCTGTGTCTCCCTCGCTAATCAGTTCTCTTTGCTCGTCTCCAGAGAGTGAGCGAAATCAGAGCCACCTGAGGTGACTGATCGGTCAGTGTATCAGACAATCCAGAGATGAGAATCCCTCCCCCTCTCCCAGCTGCCCTCGCCCTCCTTACGGGGCTCTCTCGTGTGTGACGTGTCAGCACGGGTTGGTTTCGCTGCGGTAATAAATAACCCCCAAACTCTCGTTGGCTTGTTACACAGATTTTGCTCTCATTCACATTGCAAGTCCCTCGAGGGTTGGCCGGGGGCTCTGCCTTTCTGCATCTCCTGGGGACTCAGGCTGTTTACCACGGCAGGGGGAAGAGAACGTGGTGAAAGGCGCGTCATTCCTAACCCTTCCAGGGCAAGTTACACGCTTCCCTTCTGTCCTCACTTCATGGACCAAAGCGAATTGCACGACCTCTCCCAGCTTCCAAGCAGCTGAGGAAGTATAACCCTAGCATGTGTCTGAAGGAGAGCTGCACCACCTGTGAGCAGCCGGAATAACTTCTGTGCATCCTAACAGTTTGTTCGTGCCTCCAGCCTCCCCTTTTAGTACAATGGGAGAAAAAAATCACCTCTCCTATGCAGTTAAATCCGCCTCCATCCCCTAACCCAGCACCTGGCCCATAGAAAGTACTGGCTGTTGATCAAGTGAATGAATTGATAACTTGTCTCACATAATGAGGAAGTAAATCTAGGCCTGTGTTGTGCTGTCAGTTGTCAACTTTGTGATACCACTCTCACTTCTCAGTGGGCCTTCCTTTCCCAGAATCCCCTTCCTTGTATGGTCCAGGCTTTGTTTTCCAATGGGAGGAAGCTGCCTGAGATTTGGAAGGTGGAAATGAGGAGAAGCAATCGTCCCCTGGAGGCCCCCGGGGGCCAGACCAGACACAAGGGTCACAGTGGTTTCTAGGCTTCTTGGCAAGCACCAGAGCTGGTGGGAGATTTCCCAGAGATTCTTGGGAAATGTAGCAGTTTCCCACCAAACTTTAGAGAAGCACCCACTTAGGGGTTTCAGGCTGCCTTTCTGGTCCTTTCCATGATCTCCCAGCTGCCTTCACTCCCCCAATTTCTTCTCACTTCGTGTAAACCCTAATCCCTCTATTAAACCTCTATTCCTCTGAACAAGGCCTTCCTTTCTTTCTCCTAGGAGTTAAATGGGAATTTTTCCTTTTAATCCTATCCCAGAGAAACCTGTTACTTTTGCTCATAGGAAAACCCCTTATGTAGGATTTGCTGGTTTTTTCCTCCTCAAGTCTTGGCTGGACAGGGGATGAAGAACTGCTTCAGACCCTGAAGACGGCCCACTACTGACAGCCTCTCTCCTGGGCAGACGTGCCAGTCTCTCTCCATGACAAGTAAATTAGAAACAGGTGTAGCTAGAGGCAGTCAATCTTTCAAGGTTTGCAAGCATATGGGCAAACATGCCAGGGACCTGTCCATCCTGACCTGTAATGGCGTTACCTTCTGACTAAATTCTCAGCTCCTCGGCCGACCCCTTCCAGCAAAGCATGTTATTTCCCTCTGCTTGGAATCGGAGTGAAACTGCTACTGTGCATCAAATATTGATGATTGGTTGAATTGAGGTTCCCAGGGCAGAGGTCGCACTGCTCAAGAATGCATGTTTCATCTCTAAGCCCTTTAACTCCCTTTGAGTGGGAAACGCCTGGCTATTCAACGCTGTAACTCAAAGAGGTGAGGGAGAGGCGTCTCACACCTCTGCCACAGGGCTGGGGGGATCAAGCGATTACTGCAAATGAATATTGAAATATGTCCAGATTCAGCAGGATTCTGGGTGCTTGTGTGGAATTAGGTCACCTCGGTTGCTGGCACTGAGCCCCATCCCGGACTACCTACATACAGGCTTCAGGCTTATCTTTTTAATCAATCAACAAATATTTACTGGAGGCTCCACTGTACTCATCACTGTCCTAGGCTCCATGGGGTTTTTCCTCTGGCTACTCCTTCTCAGTCTCCTTCATAATTTCCTCTTCCTCTGTGAGTCATTAAATAAATACAACCACAGCACGATTCGCTAATATTTACGGAGCTGTTAAAAGGTGGTGGTGACTGTGATTTCTTTCATTGGGCTGAGCATGCAAGTTTTATAACTTCCACCAGAGGGCAGCACCTGCACGCACTCACTCCCAGCTCTGGGCAGTGTGGACAGCAAAGCAAGAATGATCCACGCTGATGTAATCAAGGTGAACATAAGTTGGAGGGAAAGGAAACCTGTTCAAATTAATGAGTGTCCAGATTTCGTGTCTGTGCCTGGGTGTGTACGTATATGAACTGATGGAGCTACACGCAGATATTTGTATCTTGTAAACTGCAGCAAATGCAGTCACCCTTCAGCACCTGCCATATGCCAGAACTTGTACTTCTTGCTTTGATTTTTTTCTTTTAATAAGGAATCATTTGTAAGTAGTATCTTACATGAAGACCAGTGCCAACGAAATGCACTTGTCTAACGCATAAATAAGCATTCCCCTCTAAGCTTGTTGACCCCACTGAATTGGCTTATAAAGCATCTTTTCCGTTAATAATAACCTTAAAAACAATAGTGTAATTGCGCTCAGGAGAAAACACTACTTTAATAACCTGGTGATGAGAGGAGGGTGCAGGAGAGAATATTCAAATTATTTATTGACGTTAAGACATTTCTGAAGTGAGCTACAAATTTAAAAAGCATTAGCTTCTGATCCGTGTGTTAAGTTGTCCACATGCACCCAAGGTTCTGTGATGGTTTATTTGCAAACAGCAGCGTATGTTCAAACGGGGGGCGGGTGCTGTGCAAAAGGGAAGCCCTTCGCAAGGTCTAAAATAGAGACTTGTGAGAGTGTGGACTTCATTGTCCTGGCCTCCAGGGGACAAAGGGTCAGGCAGGACAGGAGGAGATTGCCACGGGGGTTCTGGCCCAAGACTGGGGTTGGTGGTTGCTGGGTTTTTTGTTTTTTTTTTAAAACTTTCTTTTTTTTAAAAAAATTTTATTTATTTATTTATGGCTGTGTTGGGTCTTCGTTTCTGTGCGAGGGCTTTCTCTAGTTGCGGCAAGTGGGGGCCACTCTTCATCGCGGTGCGTGGGCCTCTCACTATCGCGGCCTCTCTTGTTGCGGAGCACAGGCTCCAGACGCGCAGGCTCAGTAGTTGTGGCTCACGGGCCTAGTTGCTCCGCGGCATGTGGGATCCTCCCAGACCAGGGCTCGAACCCGTGTCCCCTGAATTGGCAGGCAGATTCTCAACCACTGCGCCACCAGGGAAGCCCATTGCTGGGTTTTTTGATAGACAAAGACCGAGGCCAGATCATTGTGCCAAATGAGGAACCTGGTCCGGGGGAAGGGCTAGGGGCCTGGGGGATTTTGCACGATGAGAGGGGGAGGGAGAAGGAGAGGGCGGGGAAACTGGAGATACCTCTTGAAGGAATGACAACCAGCAGCTACAGAGTTCTACCCACCTGCCAGGCATCGGTCTAGGCAATGCATCGACCCATTCGATCCTGATGCCAGCAACGAGGTGGATCTGAGCTCCTTAAAATGCCACTCGAGACCTCCACCTGATTTTCCAGCCCGGTATCTCAGGCAGGAAACCACCCTCCTTCCGTCTTGGCCCTCGGCCCCCAGGGCAGCGAGAGCAGAGGAAGCGATGCGGAGTGGGGAGGGAGGGAGGCGGGTGGCAGCGTTGGGTCCACACTGGCCTGTGCTCCACGGCAAAACGCAGACAGAGCGGGCCCCTCCGCGCCTGCGAGGGGGGAGGAGGAAAAGCGCTGCTGGCTTCGCCCACCTCCCGCCTCCACCTGTCAAAGTCAGACTGTCCCCGGCTGGAATGGCCACGCTGTAGCTGCCCAAGGCTGAGGTTCCTGGGTTTCTGGAGTCTTCCAGGCTCCTCTGCAGGCTGACTGCTCCTGACTCTTTACTCAGGAAAGGGAAAAGGGAGCATGAGAAGAAGCCTTCCACAGAGGAAGCCTCTTTTCCTTCCCTTGACAAAGCATTTTCTGACTGCACACTCCTGCCCCCGCACTTACAGAGAAAGGCTGATATCTTTGAGCTTTAGAATTCAGGCCTTCTTGGGCTCCACGGGAAGAGCTGGGCAGGAATTTCAACCATCCTACACGTTTCATTCAATAACTGCAGTGGCAGCTTCCTATTTTCCCACTAGATGGGGTCCTTGATCTCTACCACTCGGAGTTCCAATCATTTAAATCGGCTCCGAAGCCTGCTCAGAAAATTTTTTCAAAGCAGAGAGAGATCTTCTTTTATAGGAAGTGGCCATGGGCTAAAATCGGAGAAGCCCTTCATCTGTATCTTCCGGAATTAGCAACTGTGATAAGGGTGAAGATGTTTGCAAAAGAAACCTAGCAGATCTGAAATAGGGATACAAATGGAGTCAGCTAGAAAACGTGTCCTATAAATACAGAGCCATTTTGGAAAATGCTCCCGCTGGCTCTGCCTCTTGAGACAGGCCAGAGGCATTAACTCTAGACAACCAGGCTGAAAAAAATCCTTGGGGCCGGTCATTGCCATTTTGCTTGGTCAATGGCAGCCTAGTTCTGGTTGATCAGCCCCAAGCCCCAGACACACAACTCAAGAAGAACAAGGTGGTGAAGCCTTCTCGGACATCTTTGGGCAGCATTGATATAGTGTTAGGCCTAACAAGAACAAAAAGTCTATATTTTAGCACAAGACACAGAATTCTCCAGAACCCTGTACAAGATTGATATTTTTACATCATTTTATAACTTTGCATGTATGAGCAGAACCCTTGACAAGCAAACTCAAAATCTCGAAGTGTAAAGTTTTCATAGATAGAAAACCATTTTAAAGAAGCCTCTTTTTGAAATGCTTTCACAAGGTGCCACAAGAGGCGTCATCAGCATGTTTTGAGGATGATGGTGAGACAAAAGCACAGGATAAACTTTGACTGTTTACATTTTTATTTACTGGAAACCTGTCTGCAGGGACCTCCGCATTTCCCCAGGATGAGGGCTCTTTTTGACAAGTGGCCTCTGGGTGCTTAGCCATTGTGCAGACAAACTCTTGGGGTACTTTGTCATCGTACTCCACCATCTCCACTCAAGTTCACAGCCACAGGCATCGCCTGGGAACATTGGGGAAATTGAGGGGAACGGATACTGGGCTTCATTTTCATTACGTGTTGGGAACCAGCTCAAGTAGTTTCTTAGGAATTACTTCCTAAGAACTTCCTCAGAACTTCAACCATCTGGGAAGGTGGCCTGTCAGTAATGTGCTTCCCTGAGAGATCGGGAGACGGATGGTGGTGATGGTTGCGCAACGATGTGAATGTGCTCAACGCCACCGAACTGTGCATTGAAAACTGGTGAAGATGGTAAATGTTGTTCCGTGTATTTGACCGCAACTAAAATTTTTAAATTAAATTTTTTAAAATGTGTTTCCTTTAACACATTTCTCCGTCCTGGCCACAAAGCATATATCAGCTCAAATTTGGCATAAATTCTGTGCAAATTGCATACACTTTTAGCAGTGCTACAAATATCTTCTAAAAGGACTGTCTATGTAATGGAAGCTCTGGTCCTCCAGAAAGCTGCCTTGGCCATCCTAGTCGATGAAATGGACTGACCCAGATGAGCCCGTTGATTGCCTAGCGATCACTCCTTGTGCCACCGGAAAGATGCTCACAGTAAGCCCCGTGACAGTAATCATCCTTCCATCCCAGTGTTTGGCCCAGAATGTAAACCAAAACTCAATTATTGCTTGAAGAGAACTGAATTCTTTGGTTTTGTGTAGACCTTACCTATATGTATACTCCTGGAATCAAGAAATTACCAACATCTTCTGAGATGTTAGCCATCAGACATAATTCCGGCCAAATACCAAAAATGCCATAAAAGGGGCCACAGGAAGTCCAGAGCTGTAGAATCCTCAGCTTTTCAGAAACTCTCCACTCTGAACAGTGCCCGAAGGGTCAAGCATGGCCGTAGAGAGAATAATGCCATAGACCCACTCCCCAAAAGGTGTTCGCATCCTAATCGCCAGAACTTGTGAGTATGTTACCCTACCTGGCAAAGGGGAATTAAGGCTGCAGATGGCATTAAAATTGCTATGGGCCACCCCGCCCCTGCCTTCCATGGGCTTTTAGGCTAGGGCAGGATTTTCCAAATTGGTACATGAAATGATTTTAGGTGGTACATAGATATCTTTTATTTTAAATAGATGCATATTCACTTTAATGTATGTTTAAAAATATATATCTAGGGCTTTCCTGGTGGCGCAGTGGTTGAGAGTCCGCCTGCCGATGCAGGGGACACGGGTTCGTGCCCCGGTCCGGGAAGATCCCACATGCCGCGGAGCGGCTGGGCCCGTGAGCCATGGCCGCTGAGCCTGTGCATCCGGAGCCTGTGCTCCACAACACGAGAGGCCACAACAGTGAGACGCCCGCGTACTGCAAAAAAAAAAAATATATATATATATATATATATATATGGCACATCAAATCTTCAATTCTTAAATATTTCTTAGGCTGAGGCTCAGTTTGAAAAAAAGAAAATCACATAATCATAAATAAATATAAACTAAATATAAATTAAATATTTAAAATGTAAACAAATAATGCAGGAACTACACAGATGAGACAAAAAATCTGGAGATTACAAATGACTGCGTTTTGGAAACTGCTTAAGTATTTTACAGACAAATATGTGTTTAATATGATTTAAACTTTAAGAAGACCATGGCTTGGGCTAAGACAAGCTAAATCCACAGTACAAGGGAAATAGCAGGTGTGAGGGGGGCTCCTAACTCAGTTCAGGGGATTCAGCAAAGGCTTTTTAGAAAAATTCATGAAATGAATTGTATTCCTCTTAATTTTTCAGCCCAGGTATATTTGCTTGGACTCTTCAGGTACGAGTGGTGGACACCCACCATGGAGAAAGAGGGGTCATTTGTAGATGAGATGCTTGATGGACCACAGTGGTCTCAGGTCTCAGAGTGACAAGCCTTTCTTCCTTTCTGCCCCTGTATCTTTCTTTCCCTGTCCCTCTCGCTGCACACTTCCTGTCTCAGTGATTTTCCAAGACAACGTGGAAAGTAGCTGCCTACACGCTTCAGCTCCTCTCTCTTCCATTCAAAAGACCAGCTAGACTGTGGTGCTGTTTACACAAGGTCCATAGTCACCCTGTGGCTCCAGGAGGGGGCAATTCCCAGAATCAGGCTGGGAATAGAGATGGAGATCCAGACAGACAACCTGGTGTCACAAACTGGGAAAGTCTTCCTTCCATCAGCTTCCAGACTCCTTTGTGTCTGACCTGAACGTAGGAACCACCTTCAGGCCTAGAACAACATTTTCTCTTAGGTCACCTTGAGGATGATGGTGGCGTGATCAGAGAGCTGATGTGACAGAGGACCTCAACCCCACCACCTGACGGTGAGCCAGGAGTTCTCCTGCCAGATGTTTAGGGTGTCTTGCTGTTTATCCTATAGGAGGGGAGACAGAGATCGAACGTGGTTTAGCTTAGACCTGAACATTTTGCTTTACATCTCAGAGAATCACAGGATTTGGCCCTCCCGCCTTTTAGAGATTTGTGTCATTCAGTGGCCAAATCGTCAGCACATTTATAGCTCTTACTATGTTCTAAGTGCTCTACGTAGACTAACTCAGAACAGCCCTGTATATAGAGCTGCCGTTATTACCCCCATTTCTGCAGATGAGGAAGTTAGGCACAGAGAGGTCAAGGAACTCGCCCAAGGTTACACAGCTAGGAAACGCAGAGCTGGGACTTGAAAGCCAATCACTCTGTCTGCAGAGCTTAAGCTCCTTAACCAAAAAGCCAGACAGACCGGGGTTAAAATCTTACTTCACTACTTACTGTTATAAGGTTCCTCTAAATTACGAATTCAGCTGTAAAATGGAACAAAAAATATTTACCTTACAAGGTGGTTGGAAAAACTAGAGAAAAAAAATATGTATCTGTACTTAGCCCAAATTAGGTACTTAATCAAAGGTAGTTATCACCGGTGTTTGAGAAGAAGAGTGAACCTGAAAGGCATTCAGCTCCCCTGTATGTCTGGTGATAGGGGGTGTTCCCATTTTCCACGATGACGTCACCTCCCTGGGCCAGCTCCCATTTGGGCCGGTTCACTCTGCTGTGAAGGAATAATCAATCTGTTACCTGGTACCATAGGTGGGCGAGTGCCGTTTACTGCTTCCTGCTTACTGAAAGCACGCGTGGCGCCTTCTATACGATTAAGATTTCCATTCTCCCTAACTAAGGTGGAGCACACGTACAGTACAGGGCGCCATTGTAGGCATACCGCTTGAATGTTACACGTGCAAATGCCCAGATCCGGGCAGAGGACATTTCCAGCACTCCAAAGACTCCCACTGCTCCTTCCCCATCAATTCGCACCGTCCCGCCCCCCTCCTGAGGTAGCCACCGGTCGGTCTGACTTCTACTGTCTTAGGTTAGTTTTTTGCCTGTTCTTGAACTTCGTAGAAATGGGGTTTCTGGGTTTTCAGTGCCAGCATTTTCATTGCGTTCTCCAGGCAGGTGAATGAGCAACCCACGGGCATTTTTAAAATGTTGAATGAATAAAGCAGGCTTAGCAGAAGCCCGAGTGTATCATATACTAATAAACGTTCACTAAAATTCAGAGGTAGGCAGTTAAATATTGACACCTGTATTATGCCTCTCACAGAGACCTTGCCAAGGATTTGTAAGTGGCAAGGACAAGGAAAGAGGAAGGCCTGTCACCATAATAGGAATTTAAGAAATTTCATGTCATTACTTTTACTGATATTACTAAGAATAGTAGTTAAGGGAAAAACCTAGCCTTTTCCACATTGATAATACCCCAGTCCTTATACAATGAACTTGGTATATACATTGCTTCAATGAATAGGTATTATCCGCATTTTGCAGATGGGAGAACAGAAATTCAGAAAGTTATGTAAATTTCTCAAGGTCCCACAGTAAGGGCAAGGGTCAGGATTTGAACCCATCTCTGTCAGATTCCAGAACCTGTGTTCTCAGCCACTAGGCTATGCATAGATGAGAGGCAGGTGGCATCCTGAAAAGAATGTCACCTTTGGCAAAGGACAGAGGTGGGTTCAAATCCTGCCTCTGCCTCTCACAGTTGGCTAACCAAGTAAATGACCCTAAAACCCTCAAGCAAGAAAAGAGTAGGGAGGGGTGACAATACTTACCTTGCTGGCTTGTTAAAACATAAAGAATAATATCTGTAAAGCGCCTCTCTCACAGAAGGCACTCAGCAAACGTGGCTGTTAAGGCTATTCACCATCGTGCTCACCAGAGGCAAGACACCCTCCATGACGCACATGGCTGCACCTGGCAGCACGGTCAGCCCCGCCAAAGAAGCACCTGCTGGCCGCGGTGAGCCTGCATCCTCTGTCTGTCACCTTGCACTTTGTAAGCCTTCCAGTAGGGTCTGTCTGTCTTGGACTGAAGTTCCCATATGACACTTTGCAGGCATGGCAGCAACTGAGCACACAAGCCAACAGATGCATCTGAAGAGCTCGAAGTAACCCGTCAATTCAATGAAACAACTGTTATTGATTTCTGGGTTTTTTTCCTCCCCACTGGTTGTTTAGCTGAATTGACGGGTGTTGGGTGGAATTGATGGCACCAGCCAGTCCTTTTAGTGTGCTAGAGACAAAATGACAGTGTTTCCCAGAAAATGAATGCATCTCCTCATTAAAGAGAATGTTCAAGCAAATGATTTTTTTCCTGTGACAGTGGCTCTCCTCTGTGGCTCCTTCTGCAGAGGGAATTAGGAAGCATTTAAGGGGACCCTCACTGCATGTCAATATGCTGATAAGCTGGCTCCCTTTCCATTTCCTGACTATTCCCAGGGACTGAATAGATGCCAGAATGAATCCACCAATCTCTCTCTCCCCACACAGACTTTTGCCAGTTCTGAGTCACTGAAACCCTTGTGTTTTATATATCCCACCCCACCCTTACCCCTGAATCATACACATAAAAGCTGATTTTCAGCATTAAATGAAAAATACAGGCTCTTTTGCAAGTCAACAGTGTGCCAACTCTTGGCGGTGATGAATCACACACCTATAATTGATATTTTCTTCCCCAGGGGTTGCTCTCTGTGGGTTTCAGACAGCACCACGCTTGTTTTCACTGACAGCGATGCAAAAAACAGATGTCAGAACGAGGATTGGGAGGGCGATGGGTGGGCTTAGGGGGTGTAGAATGACGAGAAGCGAAAGGGAGCCAAGTCCACAGAATTCTGAAACTTTTCTTTGAGTCGCTGAGCTCTTAAGTTTCCTCCAGCCACAGGGAGGGACCAGCTAGGTGACCCCCTTTCAAGAAATAGATTACAGTTGAATTTTTATTGACTTTTCCAAAAAATCAATTTCTCTCTCTCTCTGAGTCTTTGCTGCTGTCATTAATCCCATTGTGGTGCCCAGATCTCAGGGTTATTGTAATTAGCAGCACAACTGAAATTCTCACATACAATAAAAGAAAAAAAGACCCTTAGGACCCCGGGGTCTCGCTCACCATACAGCCCCGTAAGTCAGCTTGGAATATGCAGTGTATATTTTGCATTTTTATGGATTTTATACAGCATGGATGTCTGATTCCTGGAAATTCATATGTAATACAGTGTGACACGAAGACTGGCTTGACACAATGCCAGTTTTTAAGAATTTGATTTGCTCCTCCCGGATTGACATACTTTATGATGCACAAAAGATAAGGCAGGAAATGAGCCCCCCTCACTGAAAACTAACGAGGGATTGTGAATTCGAATAGGAGGCACTGGAAAGCAGATGATTTCTCAGTGGTATTAGAAGAACATCTCTTAAAATGGCAGGTGTAGAATGAGTGGGAATACCCATAAGTGATTTAAAAAAAAAAAAAAAACCTCTTAGCAAACTAGAAATAGAGAGTAAATTCCTTAACCTGATTTTTAAAAGTATCTACTAAAATCCCACAAAGAATGATAGTCGTACTGGTAATCACCAACGGCACTCTCTCTGAAATAAGGCACAGGGCAGGGAAGGCTGTGGGCAACACTTCTAGTCAACATTGTGTTGAAGATCCTGCCAGCATAGTAAGAAAAAGAGAAGAAAGTCTGCAAGGATTGGGAACAAAGAAACAAACTGGCAGTTTTCACAGTTGATATGATTGTCCAAAAAGAAAATTCAAGAAATAACTTATAAATAAGTGGACTTAATAAGCAAGTTCCACACTGCTATCCAATATCAAAATCAATATGCCAATATCAGTTAGTATCCTAGATCCAATTCATTTAGCCAACAGATACTTATTGAGCACTTACTACGTGGCCCAGTTCCATGAATAAAACAGGCAAAGAGCCCTGCCTTCTTGAGCTCACCTGCCAGAGCCACTTAAACAATGTAATAGAAATGAAGTGAGTGGGAACAGGAAGACTAGATGGTCAACAAAGCTAGTGGGGGAGCCTCATAGCCATCAGAGTTCTTCTGATTCTTGGCGGTTCCAACACTGTGTTATTTATGAACATGTGCATCTGCTCTTGGATCATCAAAGACCAAGTGGAGTAGACAGAACTCAAACCAACACAACAAGAGCTAAGTGTGGCCTTTGTCTAGCAGATAAAATATTAAAAAAAAAATCACACCCCTAAAACTTAATATGGTCTCAATATTATCGACTATTCAGCAATTCATATTCAAATTTCCCTAAATGTTCTAATAAAAGTCTTTTATAGCTGCTTTTAAAAACCTAGGATTCCATTAATGCTCACACAGTCATTTGTTTGTCATATTGTCTTAGTCTCCTTTAATCTAGAACAATCCTCCCACCTGTCCTCCCACCTGTATCACAGGCGGTGACTCCCATCAGTCAGCCCACTCGTTCAGCTACACTTTCTGGGTTCTAGTAACCACTCCTGCTTCTAGCCCCTCAGGATCCCCACTGTTTCTAATTCCAGAATACTGGATTATTGATTGTTGATGTTCCTAAACTGCTCACATCTTCATAAAATGTCCCATTAGTAAATGCTCCTCAAATTACCAAGATTTTTCCTACCCGAACACTGAACAAGGAGAGAGTACAGATAGAGAAGAGACCCAAGCACTGGGACCTGGGACGGTCAACTCAGTAGGTTGGGAAGAAGAAAAGAAACAAGCAAAGACCAAGAAGGAGAACCAGTGAGTGAGGTGGGAGGAAACTCTAGATAAAGTGCAGGCATCCTGGACACCCAGTGAAGAAAGCGTTTTAAGAAGAATGACCAACTGCGCTGATGGTGTGGATAAGTCAGGTGAGGCGAGGACTGACTGAGAATGTGCCTTGGTTTAGCAACATGGAGGTCATTGATCGCCTTGGCAAGAGTGAGTTCACTGGAATGCAGATGGAACGCGTCCATGTAGAGTGGTCGCAGATAGGAAATGAGATGAGCGGAGGCTGCTCATCTCTTCCCAATGGTGATAGGTAATCATGGTTTCTGAAAAATCAGACACAAGACTACACTTAAGCCATGTTTTTAATCAGCACAGTGCTATGCAAATGTAGAGACTCCCAAATAACAATGACTAGGAGTAGGTCACCATTAAACAAGCACTGAGAGCTATACGCAGGGCCGGGTTTTTACATATGTATTGTCTTATTTCATCTTCATTATAATCCCATGAGACAGAATTATTATTCCCATTTAATTGATTCACCCAAAAGATATTTATTGAAAACATACAGTGGACCAAGTACTATTCTAACCAATGGGGATATATCAGTAATCAAAAGAGAAAAACATGTCTGCTTTAATAGAACTCACATTCTGGTGTAGAATTCAAATGAGGGGTTGTGACATAGAGAAGTTACTTCATTTTCCCAGGTTTAGAAAGCCAGGAAGTAGAGGAGCTGGAGTTTTTTTTTTTTTTAATTATTCTTTCCAGCACATATTTTGACTTCAAAATAGCAAACAATTAATTTACAATTTAAAAGGTTGTTTAAAAAAACAAGCATCACTTTAAACTTTCTACATGATAGGCCACAGCAAGTCTCAATTCTATATTCAAATATGAAACTTCAATTGTCCAATATTTGTCAAGGTCTAAGATAAAAAACTCAAATATCTCTCCAAGAAACCCACTGGTAGTTTGCTGCATTTGAACTCCAATGGTAGTACAAACACACACACACACACACACACTCAAACATACACACTCTCTCTTACACTGCTTTCATATACACCTCTCTGGAAGGGTCGGGGAAACACATACCTCAGCATTAAGTGTATCTGGACAAGTCAGAGGAAGGAGTGGATTTCTAGAAGAATGTATACAAAACCACCTTCTAAAGTTGAAGGCCCTGTTTAGATATTTGTCTAGTGGCAACAGTTATAAAACCTGTGACTCTAGGATTCCCCAAATCTCTCCCTGAAACAGAGCCTAAGGAATGACCCACTGAAGACCTGTACCTTCCCGTCCAGCAAGGGCAGGGGGCCCTGCTTGCTGGACAGGATGGAGGAATAAATAGGCTTGCCCATGGGGACTGCAAGTCTCTTTGTGACACAAAATGACAGGAAAGTGACAAATGGCCTTTAAATTTTATTTTCACGATTAGAAAAGTCTCAATGCTCCATTTATTTATTTTTAATCTTCTGGGTGGATGTCTCTTTTATATATGCATAAATGCTTGATTGGGTCTCAACTAATCAATTCTAGGGGTTCCTGATTCCACCTAGGTATGTTGGATGAAAACATACTTTTCCTAACTTGATTACTAGGTTTTGGATGTACTGTACATCCTCTTGGTTTATGGCTTTTATTTTTTATCTCTGTGAGCTCTGTGTGCTCACAGAGAAGCTTTCAAAATCACTTACCTTAGGCTCTGCAGCTGTTGCCTCTCAGTATGTGTGTCCAGCCAGAAGATGAAATTCCTATGAACAAATCAAATGTGGTTTCTAAACTTTCGGCTGGCTGTACTATACAGCATTCCTGATAGAATCTCCAGAGTTTTGTGCTTTCTAGAAAGAAGAAAAAGGGACCCTTCATTGCTGACCACCTACTATGTACCAGATGCTCTAACAAATACCTTATAAACATTAATCACCATTTGTTATCTCTGTTTCATAAACAGGAAAACACATCTGTGGGAGGTCCAGTTAGTAAGAGGCAAAGATAAGATGTGTTTAGATTATCAGTTACTTAGATCAGATGAGCAGTTTCTCAATGACTGGTAAAGTTTTATATGCCAGAGATTGCTAGTTATCCCCCAGTAACTATTCTCCTTTCTCTCTCAATTTTAGCTGAACAAATAATTTCCCAAAATCAAGGTTACATTTCCCAGCCTTCCTTACAACACAGTGTAGTCAAATTTCTGATGAATGGGAAGTAAGTGGAAGTGGTGTGAGCTTCTTCTAGGTTGCTCCATTAAAATAAAAGGGCTTTCCATTGATCTATAGCTCTGTCTTTTTTCCAGTACCATACTGTTTGGATTACTGTCACTTTATAGTATATTTTAAAATCAGGAAGTGTGATGCCTCCAGCTTTGTTCTTCTTTCTTAGAATTGATTTGGCTCTTTGTGGTCTTTTGTGGTTCCACATGAATTGTAGGATTTTTTTTTCTGTTTCTGTAAAAAAAAAAGTAAAAAGGCCTTGGAATTTTTGTAGGGATTGCATTGAATCTGTAGATAGCTTTGGATAGTATGAACATTTTCACAATACTAAGTCCTCCAATCCATGACCACAAGATGGCTTTCCGTTTGTTGTTCTCGTTTAATTTTTTTCATCAGTGTTTAATATATAATTTTTTACCTGCTTAGTTAAGTTTATTCCCATGGAACAAACATAGAGCCCAGAAATAAACCCACATGTATATGGTCAACTAATTTTCAACAAGAGAACCAAGAATGCACAATGGGGAAAGGACAGTCTCTTCAATAAATGGTGTTGGGGCTTCCCTGGTGGCGCAGTGTTTGAGAGTCCTCCTGCCAATGCAGGGGACACGGGATCGTGCCCCGGTCCAGGAAGATCCCACATGCCGCGGAGTGACTAGGCCTGTGAGCCATGGCCGCTGAGCCTGCGCGTCCGGAGCCTGTGCTCCGCAACGGGAGAGGCCACAACAGTGAGAGGTCTGCGTACCGCAAAAAAAAATAAAAACTTAAAAAATAA
This sequence comes from Grampus griseus, assembly GCF_964374135.1. Classification (NCBI taxonomy): domain Eukaryota; kingdom Metazoa; phylum Chordata; class Mammalia; order Artiodactyla; family Delphinidae; genus Grampus; species Grampus griseus. Next base: position 63,615,104 of record NC_139012.1, read on the forward strand.
ATGGTGTTGGACAAACCGGATATCCATATGCAACGAAATGAAATTGGACCCATATCTTATACTATACACAAAAATCAACTTAAAATTGTTTAAAGACTTAAATGTGAGACCTGAAACTGTGAAACTCCTACAAGAAAATTCGGGAAGAAAGTTCCATGACATTGGTCTTGGCGATTATTTCATGGATATGACACCAAAAGTACAGGCAACAAAAACAAAAATAAACAAGTGGGACTCCATCAGACTAAACAGCTTTAGCACAGCAAAGGAAACAATCAACAGAGTAAAAAGGCAACCTATAGAATGGGAGAAAATATTTGCATATCATATAGTAAAAAGGCAACCTACAGAATGGGAGAAAATATATGCAAATCATATTTGGAGTTAATATCCAAAATACATAAAGAATTTATACAACTCACTAGCAAAACAAAAACAAGCAATCCAATTTAAGAATTATTCCCATCACTAATCCATATCTCTTTGTGCTCTTATCCTGAATTTTGACCAGGCTCTATCCTTTAGCACCCTCAAAATTCTAGAAATCCCACAAAATGACAGTCACTGGCCTTGATGTCTTAACTTCCAAGTGATAAGCTGAGCAACAGTGATTTCCTTCAGTTCGCTACTTGCTCCCTTGCTGAAAACAAACAATGAAAGAGTAGTCACAGGGATTGAAGCTCCTTCAGCGCTCCTTGAAAGAGACAAAACAGTTAGGAAAATGTTCCCTCTGATCTAAGGGATCTATTTTACTCTCTCTTTTTTCTGACCACTTCTTTGTGATGTAATCAGACTTCCCCAAGTTATCCTTAGATAGAAATGTGTACCTTTGGGGGGAAAGTCAGGCTTCTGTTGCAGGCTTTGATTTACTGAGTTCCCACACCTGGCCAAGCAGCGCACATACCATAGATCCAATCTAAGGGCCACCTACACGTTCATTAAAATACAATGGACCCACGTCAGGAATAACATAATAAGACACACATCAATATCCTGAAATCACAAGCTACGTGTTGTGTCTGAAGGCGAGTTGCCTTCTCCATTACTCCTCCAAAAGTTCCCTTCACAAGCTGTGAAATTCAGCGCCTAGAATTGAATTCCCATGCCTTGAATGATGCTGGACTTTCAAAATTCCTTGCACTCTCTGACTCCACAAGGCCAGCCATCTGTCTTGGCTGATAAATTCTGTGTTCACAAGGGATACATTAAGTTCAAGGCATTCCATTTCCAGGGACATATGCTACATTCATTCTTTTTCTTTTGTATAAATTCTCCTCGATAAATAAAGTTGACATTTAATTCCAGCTCTATTTGGAAGGTCAGGAAACTCTGAGCTCACTTCTTCTCTTCATACCCAAGAAGGTCCTGGGTCCCAGAAGTCAGTGTGGCTTGATGGGAAAAATGGGTCTTGAAGCTCACACATCTGGGGTTGAATCCTTCTCCCAATTACCTGTGTGACTTTGGGCAAATTATTAATCCCTGCTGAGCCTTTGTTTCACCATCTGCAAAATGGGGATGGTGGTAATACTACTTCGCAAATTAGTAACAATGTGCGTATAGTATCTCATATTTTATATTAATTCAGTAGAGGCGAGTATTATTTATCCTGACAGAATACAGAAATGGTTAAAAACCATTTGTATCACACAGACCTGGCTTAGTATTCACATCCGTACGAAGATTTGGGAAAACATGTTTATCTTCCTAAATTTGTTTCTGTGTCTAGAAAGTATTAGTGAAAATGAATGTACTTCTTGTTGAGAGGATTAAGGGTGATTTTTGCAAAGCATTCAGCACTTGGAATGTGCTTGATAAATGGTAACTGTTATTGTCCTTGATGTTCCTATTTTTATAATTGGACACCTTCCCAAATACTGGCTTAGAATGGTCTTTCTTTTAGCAGAGTTATCTACCAAGTCAGTTAGAGAGACAGCTCCATGCCTTGCAGCCCATGTTTCCATTTTGCCCACCCTGTAGCTGAGTCCTGGGCATGAGGACAAGAAAGGGTTTCCATTTCTTGATTTTTGTGGCCTCTGAAAAATGCCTTGGTTACCACACCCGATTTTCAAGGTGACTAAGAAAGCCATCGGCCATGATGCTTTCCTCCTCACAGGTGGGAAAGCGGCCCACGGAAACACTGAGCCTGAGGTTATGGAGGCTTGTAGGGCTGAAAGTCCAGGAAAAAATTCAACGCTATCTGCTTTTAAGGGAACAAGTAAAGATTATTATTGTTACTCAGGCTATGAGGTCTCTGCCACACAGTGCCTGCTACCTTCGAAGTTTCCCTTATTGATGTTCATTTTAAGCCCCAAGTAATGTTCAGATTGTTGTGTAAAACTCTAAATCATCTTCCAAAAGAAGGTTATGCCAAACCCATCTATCTGAGTCCTTGCTACTAAATGGCTCATCTCCTTGCTCAAAGGCAGTCCTTCAATCAGTTCCTCTGGCATTCTTACTAAAAGAAGAGAAGCTGATGGAGTTTGAATGCCCAGACCTAAGCAGGATGGGCAGAGGAAGAGTTATCCACAAAAACACATCCAATCAACTGGCTCTGATTAACGTGAAATACGGGAGATTCTGAAAGGCATCTTTCACGAAAGAGATTGGAAGAGACTAAACTCAATTACATTTCCATGACCACTCATGACAGAAACCAACCCTATATCCAGCTGAAATGAATATAAATAGGGAGAAACTGCCCTGAAAGGATTGAAAATTAAATTACTGCATGGAAAGCATGCACCTTGTATTGAAACAGAATTTTACGACTGTGCCAGATTTGTCCATTCATCAATACAATTTGAAACGATATTTGCGATCATGTCTCAAGAACCTTAAATGCTGGCATTTCTACAACTGGTATAAGAAAAAGATAAAAACGAAAACAAAACCACAAACAAGCAGATGGCTCCCTGGCATGGCCATCTGTATGGTAATGAGGAATGAGGGGAATCTCCCAAAAGGTATCCAGGATTCAAGGATTAATGCCCCAGGGTTGATTGATATAATATACATATACACATAATAATCACATATACATGATGATTATATAATGTATACATATACATATTATTTAATATACATATATACATAATTATATATATATAATCACTATTGTACATGATAGCCACATACATATATGGCTGTCCTGTGCAGTAGTGAGGCCAGGGCAGATTCCTCTTAGCACTGACATTCCTGGCAACCTAATCAATAATCAGTACTTTATTAAACAGTTGTGATTTTGTAGGCAGCGTCTATTTCACTCTCCAAACTTGAATATCTACTAGAATACACTTAAAAGGCCAGTGCTGGACACATTTGTTATTAATTTAATACATAATACATTGAGTTTATCTATCTACATTATATATATATACATATTCATCATCTATATGTATCCATCTTCTAAAATTGTCTTGTTTGAATTATTGTCCTTTGCTTGCTTTAACCGTCAGAAACTGAATGTGACATCTAGCAACTTCCACATCCAGCATCCCATCCTTAGCCATCCCCATCCCACGCCCATCAGCCACAGCAAATCTACAGGTCTTCAGTATTCTTGATTAAGCCTCACAGCAATAAATAAACCTGATCAAGTCATCCTGTAATGGCAGTTGCCAAAGAGGCTTACAATGAATTGACAGGAGAGTTTTGAGAAAAAAAATCATCACTCCATATATCTCTGAAGAATGCACAGGAAACATGTTTGAAAATTGAGCGTATTGTAGGCCGTATCGTAAATCACAGTAAATTCCTCAGTAAGTTCTGGTGGAATTGGGACCCAGTCCTATGGGGTAGTCAACTGATTACAGCATCTTTATATTGGATTTTCCTGGTTCACTCTATCAGTGCCACTCTCCTGCTCCCTGGAAACCATCCCGAATAAACCACAGGTGTTTTCTTTTGCACTTACTGTCTCCATCCTGCTCAATTTGGATTCTACACTCAGCAGTCTCTCCTAAGAGCACAGATTTGTCCTGCAAGGGAGCTGTAGTTTGTTTTGAGAGTTCACAGATCCAATCCATGCTAGCACTTGCCAATAAACTGAAGATTGGGAAATGTTCTTCAAGTTTTTCTGTTCTCAGAACAGCCAACTGCACTTTCCTGTGAAAATGTGGGAGCAGTTTTGAGGTTTTTAGCTACCAGAACTCTCAGAAAGCCCTCTGATTTCCTTCCATTATCACCTGTTGTAGTTGCTGATCTCAAGCAGGTAAGGTTTCTGTACCTAATTCATGCCAACCAATTGCATTTGGGGGTTCATGTGAATACTTTCTCACCTTTTATTGTAGATGTTGTCTGTTCATTTGGCTTTGTTCTCCTACTGGCATTCCATTCCATTCCACAGCCACACAGTGTGGAAAGGATATACTTAATAAATGATCTGCAAAACTGGTGATTGAAAAAAAAATTGGTGATCATCACTCTACAAGACATACTCAAATAAGTTGTAGATGAATTGAGATGAATGTTAAAATGTAAACATAGTGAGAAGAAAAAGTAGGTAGTGATGTATCATATTTGTTAAGAGGAAATTGGTTTTCTAAGATTAAAACTCTAGAATACAAAGAAAAAACATTATAGACTCATCTATATAAATTTTCAAAACCTGATAGAAAGGAATGACAAACAAATTAAACAATAAATAACAGGCAAGAAAAATACTGACAGTTAATATGGCAGGCAAATGATTAATAATTTTAATATATAAATACTATGGAATAAACCAATATGGATGACACTACAACCTGTATGGAAAAATGAGCATAAAGCATGGACATGTAATTTGTTGTAAAAGAAATACAAAGACTAATAAACACATGAATAATTGTTAAGCTCTCTAGTAAGCAAAAAATTGCAAATTAAAACAACAGTATAGTATCTTTTTCCCCAAAATTGCCAGTATTTAAAAACCAGGTAATGTCTTTTCCTAGAAATGATGCTGAAGAGCTGGCATTTGCAAGGACTGCTATCGAGAATTAAATCGGCACAATATTTCTGGAAGGCAATTTGTATTAAAGGGGGGTGGTAATCATTTTGCAATATGTAAGTGTATCAAATCAACATATTGCACACCTTAAACTTACACAACGTTATATGTCTATTATATTTCAATAACCTGTGGGTGGGGGAAAAGGAACACAATACTACCCGGTAGTGTTGCCAAAAGGATTTAAACGTGTGTCTGATCAAGACTTTGGGTCCAACGACCAATTTACAGGACATACAAAAGACAGAGGAGCATGCCGACTTGAGTCAGTATCCAGTCTTTTCTACTTCTAGCATTCCCTTTCCTCCCTCCCTCCAGCACACAGATTAAACATGAGTCTGATCATGTTTACATACAATCCATAAAACTATAGGAGCCATAAAACTTCAGGAACCTTGTGTTTGGGGCTCCCTCAACAGTGAGACCACCCCCAAGTCTGCATTGATGCACTTGAACCTGCCAAGCATGCAGTCCATGGGGAAAAGTGAAATGGGATGGGGAAGGGGGGAGTTAATGCTTTCTCTGGGTTTGGCCTCTTGCTTATGCTATCACAGCAAGTGATGAAAGGCTTCACTGTTACTTTCACTTTGGCTTGTTGCTTTAGTCACTCTAACACCTGACAGTTCAGCTCTCTACAGCTCAGCTGATCTCCTGACAAAACATACAATCATGATAATCATGCTTTAAAGATATTTGGGGTTAATTTTAGATCCAAGATCCCACATCATTATGAACTATTTCTGCACTTAATAATAAATGCTTTCATGCTTGTTAAATCTCCTAAGACCACCCACTGCAGCCAGATAACTTTATATTCTACTGCAGGTCATTGTAGCCTTGATAGCTTGTCTGAAGTCCACTAGCAAGAGATATAAATCTTCCTATACAAACATACATGTTAATTTGAGACTCCTCTGTTATTTATATGTCTTGTCCGTTAAACTTCCCTGTATCCCGTCCAAATACTTCTCTTCCTGTCCTCGACAGCACCCCCATGAGTCTCATCTTACCTACCATTCAAGCTAGAACTGTAATAGAGTGAAAATACATTATCAGTCTGCCTATTGCCCCTTCCTTCAAGGAAAACATCCTTCTTGTATTCAAGGTTGTCAAGATGGGAACAATACCGACCGCATTTTAGTCCCAGAGATGGGCATGTGACCCAAGTGTGGCCAGCGGAGGGCTCCAGCCCTATGGTCACAATGATGGTTTAGAGACGGTTATGTAAGCCAGGCTGAATCACGATCTTCCCCAAGGAGTTTTTTGCCATGGGTATGGGAAAAGATTCTTTTTCTTCTTCTGGGATCTTGAGTTCTAAAGTCTATAAGTTCAAGCTACTTTGAGACACCTTCCTTGACTAGAAAAAAATTTCTGCTATAGGAATGAATAAGGCCAACACTCAAAGGAAACAGAAGAAGAAAATAAAGAGATTGAAAAATTGACTCTTTGGTTCCAATTATACCCAAAGTGTACCTCAATTTTATAGTTACATGAATCAATAAGTTCATTTTCCTTTGTTTTAAATCAGTGTGAGTTGAGTTCATCAACTGCAAACACAAAAATTCTGATTAATACATACAGTACATCACAGTTGTGTGTTTATTTAACATAATGCTTTCCTGGATAATTGTGTCAATGAGACTAGATCTGAAATTAAAACCGTAAAGTGGAGATAATAGCATTCAATTAACTCTGTCACATATTCATTTATTCAACTGTCATTATGGAGGGTGAGATTTCAGAGAGACGATAAGAAATCATTTATAGCGTAAAGCTCTGATATCTGGATTGCACAGTTCTAATCTCTATAAGATGAATATAATATGGCTATTTCTGCTTGAGAAATGAGTGGTTTCTGCCTAATTTTGAATTTTTGCCTTATTGTGTGCTCTGAATCAGTACTTCTATGAGTGGAAAATATTAATTCTCATCAGAACCCATTTGAATTCTGACAATAGTTGTGATTTGTATTTGCATCTAATTACATTTTACTAAAAGGGACAAAACTGGTTGTAGCAGAGATGGAATCCTATTGAGTCTTTAAAGATACAGGAGTCTACAAAAATTACAATAAGAGACTGGTGAAGTTGGAAGACAGTAGGTGCTTGAAGAGTCTCATGTTTTCACCACCTGAATGTAATGTAAGATGTGACACATGCTGGATGTAAGCATTTCTTAGCCCTGGCTTCTCAGTGAACACACACACACACACACACACACACACACACACACACACTCTTGTTGCATGCCTTTAAACACAACATTCACACACATGCGTACTTATACACACATGCACTCAGATTCTCTTTCTCTTTCTCTCTTTCTAGCTCCTTGAATACCTAGAAGTTACTGGCCACATTTATTATCCAACCAATTAAAAGAATGATTAAAGAAGCTACAAAGTGTTAACATGTCTGTAGATTTACTCATTTCATCTACCATTTGTGACCTGCTCCAGGCTTTCAACATCTTTAAGACAAACACTGCACAATTTATTAAAAACATACCACATCCACCCCAAATTTTTGATGGCCGTGTTAGATCTTTTATACAGATATCCATGATATTGTTTTCCACATGTTGGGAAAAAAGTTTTATTTGAAGAAGCTTCATGATGGTCCTGATTCCTCTGTTTTTGCATTCATTCATTTCCAACAAGTTTTTCAATAGATTTGTTTCCAAAATCCTGCTGCATATCAGTATTCCCTGGGGAGCTTTCTTGGGAATCCGGGTGTGGAAACCTCTGCTCTACAGCCCTGTCACTCACCGTGTGGTCTGAGGACAAGCAGCACTGGCATCACCTGGGAGCATTTGAGAAATGAGGACACTATGGCTCCATTGCAGACATAGTGAATCAAACTCTGCAACAAAGATCCCCATGTGAGTCTATGCACATTAGTGTCCAAGGAGCAACTGCAAAACATGGTCAACAGAACTGGATCCTCTTCTCTCCGTTGCTATTATCCAAAATTCTCACTTCTACTTCATTAAGAACATTATAATGCACTTAAATTTGATTTATTCTTCATCTGTACTTTGCTCCCCCAAAATTTAAATCTTATCATTGACTGCAGGTAAGAATAAGGCTTCAACTTGTAAAGGCCTCTTTGATGTCTCATTTTATTTTATTTTCAGAAGCGTATTCCCCACAGGTCTGCACCACTAAAGTGTCCTGAGTTTTTCCTCCTGTATTTCCTGAGCTTTGCTTCCCATGAAGGTTTTACTTCCAAGGCTATTTCATCTTAGCTGTGACCTTGCCATTCATCTCCTGCTACCTAAATTTTCAAAATCTTTCCTTTGACAGTCTTCCCAGGCTTTTCTCTGGGCCAGCTTTAATTCTGGGCTAACGTGGAGACCCATTTTCTGTAGGCTCTCAGGTTAGATGCGATGAAATATTCCAACTTCAGATTTTTCAGATTTCATTCCTAGGAAATTGTCTGCCAATACCCACTTTCTGGCTGTTCCTACTTGACTTCAAAATGTCTAGATAAAGGTGATTCATCAATCACCTTGACATTTTATCTTCCCAGTGCTGGATGCTTGGTGTTACTCAAACCATCTTCTTGAGGATTCTCAATTTTCCACTTTCCATCTGAATATTTTGATAGAGGCAGGAAATTGAAAACACACAAAAACAGTGATTGGCTTGTTATAATGATAGCAGGAGGGAGCAAGCAATGATAATCAGAGTGTGAGGGTTTTTATGAGTGAATTCTGCCTCAGTGTCGTCACTTCCAAAGACCTGCACTGCCACTCCCTTTCAGTCACCTCTCCCATGTTCAGACACTGGACTAGGCCATTATCAGGAATTGTCCATATTTGACACCCCAGGTGCCAATTTCCCACTGTCTGGGCAAAAATCTTTTGTCTATCGGACTTGTATTCCCTCATCCATGCCTGTTGACCCTGATTCTGGCTGAAATCAACCAAAATATCAACTCAGCCTTTCAGCAGTTTCCACAGGAAATCAAATTGTTTAAGCGTGTCATCACATCTGAGGTCATAAGTGAAGATGTTATGGAAACACACAAAAAAGGTTGCATATGGTAAAATATTACTGTTTTCCAAAGTCCAGACCTCCCCAAAGAGGGGTCTACCCTCCTCACACCTAGTGCCTAACCCACAGACTCCTCTCCCAAACCCCCCTCCTCTCCTACTCAAGTCTTCACTCAAGTTCTCCCATATCTTGTGCAAGGAAAGTCCATTCTGCTTCCAGCTCCTACTCCCCCCAAAGCCAGAGTATCCATTGAAACAAATGTCGAGTATGCTGCGGAGTTTCAGGAATGAAGACAGGAAAACGTATTGGTAAGGGATGAGGCCAAACAGCCAAGAATATGAAATGATGAAGGAGTTCTGAGGGAAGGGGTTTGAGAAAGAATCCATTAGAAATCAAGGTGTGTTTGCACCCTCTGTACCGCGTGCTGACCTAGGTTTTGCATCACTGATCCTCAGTGTCTGAAAACTATATGTAATCACTATAACTGAAGTACTACTGTGGGTAGGTATCCATCCATTAGGACTTAACAGCATAGAGGTTAGATGCAAGGGCTCTGGAATTCAACTGCTTCCTTACTAGCTCTGAACACGTTACTTACCTGCTCTGTGCCTCATCTCTAAAATGGGAGTAATAAAAGTACTGCCTCCCCGCCTAGGGGTTCCCTGGTGGCGCAGTGGTTGAGAGTCTGCCTGCCGATGCAGGGGACATGGGTTCGTGCCCCGGTCCGGGAAGATCCCACATGCCGTGGAGCGGCTGGGCCTGTGAGCCATGGCCGCTGAGCCTGCACGTCTGGAGCCTGTGCTCCGCAACGGGAGAGGCCACAGCAGTGAGAGGCCTGCGTACCGCCCCCCCCAAATAAAGTACTGCCCCCAAGGCAGATGCAGCATTTGTAGAGAAATGATAATGAAAATTGGTATATAGCGTTGGGTCTCCCAGGTGTCTTTAAGCTGGCAGTGTATTTCTTTGTTATTTTAAAAATACAACATTCTACATTTTAGGTAGAATTTTTTTAATAGCCTAAAGAAAGGCTACGTGCGTTTTGACCAGAACAAAGAGGTGCAGGACTTTCATATAAAAGGGATCATCCAAAATTAGTGTAGTTCAAAATATTCGTCTAATTTTGAGGGTTCCGGTAACAGGTGACAATTTAACAATTTTTGAAAATGTACTTTGAAATTAGTATTGGCATAGTTACTCTCCTTGAGGTAGGATTTTAAAGCTTTTCCCACACGGGCATTCTATCTGGCTTGGGACCAACCTCAGAACAAAGCAGAACCACCTCTTACATGCACACGGTTGCTCTACTGTAGGTGCCCCCAACAGCTCGCTTGAAGGAACTCAGCTTGAAAGGAGAAATTGTATAGTTTTAACGGCATATTAATTTGTATAAAATAACCTGCTCTGCTAAGAACCACAGTGTTTTGATTTGGTGCTTCGATGATATTTTTGGTGTGAAAATTATATTGTATCCACAAGGACTGTATTAATTTGCCAAAATTTTGTAAACTAGTAAAGTTATTACCTTCCTTCAATTTATACTTCCAAAAGTCTTTATGATTTGGTCTGCTGTACTCTGGGTTGGTTATGCTCACTGAAAACATAGTCGTTACCTGGAAAAAAAAGTTTAGCATAGAAAGTAACAGGAAAAGTCTACAGTAAGAAAGTCTCACATACGTTAAATCGGAGTCCAAAAAAAAGTAGAGAGAGTGAGGAAGAGGCAATACGTGATGAGATGGTGACCATTTTCTAGAACTACAGAAGGATACCAATCACGTACTCAGGGAGTTCTATGAATCCGAAGCAGGAAAATAAAAAGGATGCCACACCTACAGAGACCATGGTGCAAACTCAGAAAACCAAAGACAAGGAGGATGCCTTGAAAGCAATTAAAGAAAAAAATGCATATTATCTGTGAAGAACTGGCCAACAAGAATACTTTTCAAGAGCAATAAAAGAAGTCAGAATGTAATGAAATTACTGGTTTGATGAGTTTTTAAAAATCTAGAAGTCTATGTCTAGCTAAAATGTCCATAAAGAAGGAAGTTCAATGAAGATATGTTCAAACAAACAAAGATTGAGTTTTCTACTCACAGACCTACGCGAAAGGAAATTCTGAAGGATGTATTTCAGGAAGAAGGGAAATAATCCGAAACAGAAGGTTTGAGATGCAAGGAAAAATGAAAAATAAAGGTAGTAGCAAGTATGAGCTTAACTTCAAATAAATATTAATTATGCACGTTAATAGTGATTATAATTTCTTATGGTTTTAAAAATATATATAGAATTAAGATGTACAACAACACATGACAGCATATAAGTCAGAAGAAGTGTGAATGGATTTAAAGTATTCTAATGCCCTTATATCAGCACACAACCCAATAGAAAAAGAGAAAATAACTTGACCAGGCAAGTCACAACATAGGAAATGCGAGTATTAAATAAATATATGTAAAGGTGTTCAATCTCGTTAGTACTCAGGTAAATGCAAATTTAAACCACCCTGAGGTATCACTACATAAGCACCAGAACAGCTAAAATATAAAGAAATGATAATAGCAGGTATTGACAAAGATGTGAAACAATGGAATATTTCAAACATTGTTCATGAGAATGAAATTGGACAGCAACTTTCAAAAACAGTTTAGGAATATCTACTAAATTTGAAAAAACCCATACTACATGATCCAGAAAGGTGTATACCCTGATATATACAGATTAGATAGATAGATAGATAGATAGATAGATAGATAAATCCAAGTGTTATATATCCAACAGTAATATGGACCAATAGTTATGTAAAAGAATGTTCACAGCAGCATTACTTGAAATAGTTGAAAAATGAAGACAACCCCCAAATCCTCAATATGTAATGGTTTTAATGAACTGTGATCTATTCATGCAATTTAAACTTGTACAAAAATAATGTTGAGCAGGGCTTCCCTGGTGGCGCAGTGGTTGAGAGTCCGCCTGCCGATGCAGGGGACACGGGTTCGTGCCCCGGTCTGGGAAGATCCCACATGCCGCAGAGCGTCTGGGCCCGTGAGCCATGGCCGCTCAGCCTGCGCGTCCGGAGCCTGTGCTCCGCAATGGGAGAGGCCACAACAGTGAGAGGCCCGCATACCGCAAGAAAAATAATAATAATAATAATGTTGAGCAAAAGAAGCTGGACACAAAACAATACACACTATATGAGTTCATCTTTTAAAAATGCAAAAAGCAGGGAAAACCAAATATCATGCTTAGGTGGGAAAACTATAAAGCAAAGCAAGGAAGTGATTCTCATAAATGCCAAGAGGGTGGTTACTCTTAGGGGACGTTTCAAGGGAGCTGATGCTTCAGCTTTGACTTGACGAGTGCTTACACTTACACAGCGAGCGGCTAAATCTCTGTACACTTTTCTGTGTACATTATATTTCACTATACAAATGGACTGTTAATAGTCTTTTTATGAAGCGTTAACTTGTGTAAGTTACTTAACCTCTCTGAACTTTAGTTTTCGCATCCTATTTAGAAATATATAATAATATCTGTGGTATTATAAGAGCTAAAACTTCTGACTATCATAATACCTCTGAATGTCATAATACCTCCATACAGGTATAGAAGTTTCTTTCAATTTCCCCTCAACACCCTCCTTTTACTACTTGCCTTGGTCCTAGATGTTATTCACTTGGCCAGGGGCTAAAAGGAGAGGGTGGAGAGCTTTGAAACAGCCAGGGGACCCATAGAAGGGTGCTTTGTGCTCATCTCTGCTGCCATTGGAAGTCTCACCCCAAATAGGCAGGAATAAAGGTTTACTGTACCAAGTTCCCCTAGGGCAATAATAATAAATGGGCCAACCCAAGGGAGTCATATGAAGGTATTTCAACTACCTGATGAATTAAGGCCTTTGGCGGTACAAAATAACCATCATGTTTAATATGGTTTATATAGGAGAATCCTTTCCAGGTTCCAAATGTACAGACTAACTTAAACATTCCTCTACACACTCATTTTTTAAAATTAATATAATTCATGATCATGCTTTCTAAAAATATCTGTTAACTAAAAGCCAAGTAAAGCATACCCATTAAAAACAGCCAGAAAAATAATAATGACTTTTAAGAGAGGAGAGTAGAGGTTATCAGGCAATTGGGATAAACTGGCTACTATGGTTGAGGACCAGATCTATGGCCAAGACTCCTGGCAGCTCAGTGTGGTGAAAGGAACACCTGCCTTTTCCCCACAGGGCAGTGACCAGAGGGACGGGGCTGACGGGAGGGGGCGGGATACCAAGGAGCCCAGGGCATCTGCAGGTTTCCTAACGTCTCTGGGCCTGTTTTCTTCTCTATAAAAGTGGTGGGATTGACTAGATTACATTAATGTCAGTTTTAGTTCTAGAATGTTGTGAATCATCCTTGATTCACTGATCAATATTTTTAAATACCCAGTTTATTCAGAGAAACAATTGATTTTTCCTGGCATTGGTTTGTAGGAGGACTCGTGTCTGGCCCCATCTTCCTTCACCCATCAGCTGAATTCAGCAGATAGCTGCTCCTGTATTCTGGAAGCAAAGCTCTTCTATGGTTCGTCTTTTGTGATTTCCAGTTTCCTCTTCCGTCCCTGCCGTCCTTCCCAATCTCCTCTTCTGCCTGTTTCACCCACCAGACTTCCAAATGGGGGCTTCCTCTGTGCACTAGCTCTTCTCCTGTCTGACTCAGCTATACTCTGTCTGCGTCTCCTTTTCCTCCCCACAGTGTGAAATGCCATCTCTGTGCTGACGGCTCCACAAATGTTATCTCCACTCAGCCCCCCGTCATGTCTTACTCACTTTCACACTATTCCCCTAGAACACACTTTACTCTTCCCTACCTTGGGAACTTTAGATCTGCTGTCTCCTGTTTCTAAGACACTCTTCAAGTCTTTTCCTAGTCCTTCCTTTATCGTCTTAAAACTCACTTCTTCAGAAAGCCTGTCTCTCTCCACTCTATCAACATAAGCACCTGCCAATCATTCTCAGTCACATAGCCTAGTTAATGTCTTTTTAGCACTTGTTACAAGCTATCAATATTTTCCTTTATTTATTTGTTACTTTGTTGTTCGTCTCCTCCATTATAACCCAAGCACTGGGAGTACAGGATGGTATCTGTCTGTTCTCCCAAGGACCTAGCACAGAGCCAGGCACAGAGCAGGTGCTGATAAATTTTTGTTGAATGAATGGGTGTATGAATATGATTCTTCTGGTTTCTTAAGCTAATAGAGCCCCTCACACTCTTTTCTGGTGACAGAGTCTAGAACACACGGAGTCTAGAACACCTAGAGAAAATGGGTCTTAACAGAGTTCTTGGATGTCTCTCTGAAGGATCAAAGCTTCAAGGGAGGTTTGGGAAAGAGCAGGATGGGAGTCATTCCTAGTCTGCTTCTCTGAAGAGTGTCCTAAAAAACAATTCTGCTATGTTATCTTTTCCAAAGATGGCCACAAAAATACTTCCCAACCCACATACTTTTCTTAAGATGTGATGCAGACATTCCTCCTATTGAGAGGTAGGCTCTGCATTCTTTCCCCTTGAATCTGGGTAAGCTTATAACTTTAGCAGAAATGACATTGTGTCTTACAAGTTCCCCTGAACAAAGAAACAAATAAGAAACAAGGCTACAGCATAAAAGGGAATACAGCTTTTACCTGGTTCTCCTGGCATACTTACTCTTGGAACCTAGCCACCGTTCTATGAGAATGCCCAAGCAGCCACATGGAGAGGCCATATGGAGGTGTTCTGACCAATAGCCTCAGCTGCAGTAACAGATGAAAACCAGTATCAACCAACAGACATGTGAGCGAGGAAGCCTTCTAGGTGATCCCAGGCCTCCAGTTACCAAGTGAACCCAGCCTTTGAGTCTTCCTAGTTGAGTCCCCTATCATGTAACAGAGATAGGCCATCCCCAGATCGCCCCTCTCCAAATTCCTGGCCCGCAAAATCAGTGAGCATAATAATTTTTTAAAAAAATTTTTATTGGAGTATAGTTGATTTACAATGTTGTGTTAGTTTCTTCTGTACAGCAAAGTGAATCAGTTATACATACACATATATCCACTCTTTTTTAGATTCTTTTCCCATATAGGTCAGTACAGAGTACTGAGTAGAGTTCCCTGTGCTATACAGTAGGTCCTCTTAGTTATCTATTTTATATATACTGGTGTGTACATGTCAATCCCAATCTCCCAATTTATCCCTCCCCCTCGCCCTTTCCCCACCCTGGTAAGCATAACTTACTTACAAAACAGAAATAGAGTCAAATAGAGTCACAGATGTAAAATGGTTTTTGAAGCCATTACATTTTGGGGTTTTGTTAGCAGCCGTAGTAACCAGAACACCAATATTATTTGCTGTTAGTTATAAAATGATTCCTATTCTCTCAATATCAGTTGCACAGGTGGTGGTATTGATACAACTGTGAAGATTTGCAGACAAGAATTCTACCTGGAGAAATGAACAGTTCTCCCACTTATGTATAAAATTAACATGTTGCAGCGAGCTAGGGTCGGTTCACACTGGCTTATGATGTACACACTCCCAATGTGTACATCTTTTCCCAACCAGCCATGGTGGAAATAATTACACCATGGAAGTTGGCAAGCACTATAAATCAGGGCTTTTTTCCCCTCCTCCATAGAACTGGCTTGCCAGTCCACCTCTAGGAATGTGTGGCTTCACTTCTTGGTAATAATCTTTCTGCCCTATTATAAAAAAAGAAAATTGGCAGTTTTTCCTCCAAGGCTCCTTTAAAGCCACCTGTGATGTTCCAAGAGCCGCAGGATGGCTCCCTACTCTAACATCCTCTTCCAGCATTTCCACGTTGGACCGTCCCATCCCTGCAGAGGTGGAGCAAGCCCAGATGTTCTGGGAGGGGCTGAGTGCCCCCAAGATTCCCTAGGAGAGAGGGGTTTTCCTGACTCCACTTAATTTGTGCCCACAGAAAGTTCTCCTGCTGGCCAGTAAAAGCATGTCCAGCAGGTCCAGCTCTGCCACATTTTCAGATGGGAAGGCACCCTCCATTCTCTTCTCTGCAGTGGCTGAGGACCACGCATATGACCCAGACACACACAAAAGGATGAAGCAGGCCCATGAATTAAGCCTCTAATAAAGACTTGTTGAATTGCATTATTGTCAATTCTCCCAGCGCATGAGTGGTACTTTCTGATGCCACTTTAATAAATTACATCTCCAGTGTATTTGCATAGCTATTAAGTATCTTCATTATTAGGATAGGAAATTGGGCAGCAAGGGATGAAGTATCGAGCCCTATGCTGGATGAACACAGTGGGAAATCCTAGAAGTAAAACCAAGTTTTGCATTCATTCAAACTAGAGTTTGAGGAAGAAAGATTTTAAACTTTAGGGTCATACAGCCTCATATCTTCATGTCAGCATTCTGCTTCTAACAACTTACCCTACAGATATATCTGCACACAGACAAATTAACAGATAGGTATTATAAGGACGTTTATCCAGGTATTGTTTGGGTTAATCAGTAAGTTACTAGTTTAAATTGTGGCCACCCGTGCAGTGAAATATTTTAAAAAGCCATTTTTAAAAGGAGGCAGGCCTGTATATATTCACATAGGAACATCTTTAAAATACTTTAAGTGAAAAATCAAGGCTGGAAGTCCCTGGTGGTCCAGTGGTTAGGACTCCCGCTTTCACTGCCAAGGACCCAGGTTCATTCGCTGGCTGGAGAACTAAGATCCCACAAGCCACGCAGTGTGGCCAAAAAAAAAAAAAAAAAAAAGTCAAGGCCATGCAGTCTGTAATGTTGCAAATTGGTCAAAAATAATATATTCATATATGTGAGTATTTGCATGGAAAATGTCTGAAAAGAAGCAGGAAAAACTGTTGGAGGGGTTAGGTTGAAAGGACAAGAAATTTGGAGTGGAAAAGAGCCTCATTTTTCATTGTAAATGGTTTTGTTATATGTTAAATTTTTAACCATATGCATATCTTTTTTCCTGATGGAATCATTTATTCGATTACATCATTTAAAAAATTTTTAAATTTAAAAATTGAGGTAAGATACGTTTATAACATTACGTAAGTGTCATGTGTATGAAGTCACATCACTAACACAACTTAATACAACTTAATAAAAGCACTTAATTTGTGTTAAGATGATTGAAATCCTTTTAGACAATTTTATTCCTCCTCAGCTTTATTGTTCCTGAGAAGATCTTCCAGTTATTGTTTGCTAGTCAACCACGCCCTTGTAAATTCACTCCGACCCCAAGCAGCTCTAAAAACATATCTGTTTTGTTTGTCACTTTATCTTCAGCACTAGAGCAGTACCTGGTGCACAATGGAGGCAAATAAACAATTAAAATATATAGTATGTACGATGGTGCTGTGAAAAAAATTCAGCAGAGAGGGAGAGGGGTGAAGTGCAACTTTTTAAAAAGGTGGTTAGGGCAAGTTTTATTGATAAGTCAATATTTGAGTAAAGACTTAAAGGATTTAGCAAAGCAAGGGATGAGGCAATTGGGAATAAGAGATTTCTAGGCAGAAGAGTAGCAAGTGCAAAGCCCTGAGGTAGGAGTGTGTCAATCAAATAATATGCTGAATTCTTTTAAACTTTACACTTTAAATATACATAGAACATTCCTTAACTTAACACAGGAACATGAACACAGTAGATTTGATTTATGCCATCATTTCTTTAATTCCCAGGGTTAAAGATGCTAACCAAGTAAACAATTTTATTATTTTAAGCAAATGGAGGTGACTGTTCAAAGGGAACTGGAGCTGAGGTTACTACCCAAGAGAATTGAGGTGACCCTTCCAAGAAAGTGTGGGTGATCCCTCTGACAATCGAAGTTGCTTTTTAACAAGTCATAGATATGCAGGGCAATTTTGCAAATAACCCTGAACCATAAGATTTGAGCCCCCTTTTCTGGACATCATCGCAATAAGGACACCCAGCCCACACCTGTCTAATGGAGTCATCTCTTAGCTCACACAACTGGGTTCAGGTTCCCATTGACTAATTCTCCAGTCTGATTTGGGTCTGCAACCCCCTGAACTGGAATCGACAAACCTTCCTGTCACCTGATTCTCAGAGTCTCCACCACTGTAATGACACCTTGTTTCACTTTCTGTAGGGCTTTCTGATTCTCAGCACTTTCTTCATGGATCTCATCCGACTTGACCTCCACATGATATGTCGACTTGACCGACACTCTTGTTGACTAAGCCCGTTCCCCAAACTCTCACCTCTGACTTCCATAGCATAGTCTCCCACTAATCTAGGCTCTTTCCTAGTCTCCCCCTGCCTGGGGCCCTCCCTTAATCAGTAATGTTCCGAGGGCTGCTTTGACTCTTTTCTCTCTCCCCCTACACTGGCTTCTCACTTAAATGCTCATAACATTCTTCCTACATTAACCCACAGGAAGAAGGAGGCAATTTCCACTCCCATCCCCATCCCCATCATCATTGTAATGTATAAGTAATGGTACCTGCTGAGTATTAAACAGAAAAACCAATGACTCAGTGGATAACGTTTATCATATATAGAAGAAAACTAAGAGATTGTGTAGAAACACAAAACTATGCTATTTGCGTCTGTCCAAGCTCAGTCACGCTGGGCCTTCCTCTCCAAGGGGCACAATTGGAGTGAGATTTTTAGCTAAGAAAGCTGAAATCTGAACAAGCGTATTTTGCTCTTCCTGAAGAAAGGCTTGAATAGAAGGATGTGGTCAGCAGGTGACCTAAAGAAAGAGCAGCCAGACAGTGCAGCCCTGTATCCACTGCACAGACCAGAGGGGAGGGAACCCGTGTGTTCTGACCTGAGAGCTCGCCTCCATGCTTCACGCTCTGTTTCCCCATCACCATCCCCAAGCCCCACCCAGGGTTTGCCCGAAGTAAGGGGTCCATAGCCAGGGTGCTTAAGAAAAGAATCCTATCTTTTGGTGTGTGGGTAAGAAAGAAAAAATATCAATAGAAAAGGCAGCAATGTCCCAGCCCCCATCTCAGCTCCACTCCTACCCTGGTCCTCAGGTGGAACCCCTCCATGGGTGCAGGCAGTGTCCTCAAGCTGATGGTGACTTACCACAGACATGAAGCTGTCACCTGTTCCGGGACCATGGCTCATCAGCTCGGGACTCTCACTTCCAGGGAGAGCAAAAGGAAGAGGTTGGGACCTTGAGACCGTGAACTCAGGAATCAAACCAGCTGGGTTCAGATCCCGCTCAGCCACTTACTGGTTGTATGCCTTCAGCAAGTTCCCTGCCTTACTGTACCTCAGTTTTCTTATCTGCAAATTGGGGATAAATAGAGCATCTAAGTCACAGGGTTTTAAGCACTCAATGAGCCAAGACAGCGCCTGGCTCAGAGTTAAATTCTCGATGTCACGCTAATGGGCGGGAAGCAGCAAGACGACTACGAACCTCAGTTCTGAGGAAATTCATTGCCTCTCCCAGTTTCTGCTCAGGAGAGCCAAGCTTGCTTCGCGGGGGTCCTTTTCCCCCAAGGCAACTGCATCAGAAGCATGGCACTTATCTCTCTCTGGTTATTTTTTTCTAAGACCCAAGCAGGAGGGAGGAATCAAATGACTGCTTTATCCTCCTCAGAGCAAACAGTTTAATAAATTATAGAACATTCTTCTGGCTGGTTCCTCTGGAGAGGCCAAAGTTACCTTTTGAATTATGATATATTTTGAGCTAAATATTTCTACCTAAATCCTGAACATTTCCATAGCCTTATGTTTTCCTCTGGTTATTTGTTTGCCATTTTTGTTTTTTTTTTTTACAAGGGAGCAAAAACATTTGTAGAAAATAATTCTCATATATAAATAAAAACAGCTACAGAAACAGACTCACAGACATAGAGAAGAGACTTAATGGTTGCTAAGGGCAGGGGATGGGGGCAGTGAAGGATTGGGAGTTTGGGATTAGCAGATGCAAACTAGTATATATAGGGTGGATAAACAACGAGGTCCTACTGTATAGCTCAGGGAACTATATTCAATATCCTGTGATAAACCATAACGGAAAAGACTATGAAAAAGAATGTATATATGTATAACTGAGTCACTTTGTTGTAGAGCAGAAATTAACACAACATTGTAAATCAACTATACTTCAATAAAATTTTTAAAAAAACTCCACTGTTTTTTTCTCAACCTCAAGGTTAGCTATGCAGCAACAACTTTAAGACACAGGCTCAACAATTTCTGGAAATATGTATATGAATATTCTGGACCAACAATTCAGTAAGAATCGTTCATCTCACTTCCTTACCTTGGATTTTACGCTCGCGAAGCAGCCTGCTGGTCATAATTTGTCTTACAGGCAGAGAATGTATTGAGTGGTGAACTTGAGTCTTTGGGAGAATTTTTAGTATTTCTATTTCTCACTCTAAATGAATGAATTGACATGGTGATCGTACATCAATCTCTTGTGAGTCAGGTGTATACAAAACAGCCACTAAAACACTGGTTAGTTCTGGGGGTCCTAGCAAGTCAGAGTTCCCCACCCTCTACATCCTCTAGAATGCTATGGTCACACCCAAGTGTGGTTACCATTTTGTGAGCTCTGACTGGACCTTCTAGTTTACCTTTATAACGTCTCCATTTGGTTCTTAGCTACAGCCGCAACTACCATAGTTACACCTCCTACTGTGCCTTCCCTCTGCATCTGCCCAGCAGACCCTAACTGAGTGTCCCACAGGCATGTCTTTTTTATTTATTTATTTATTTTTGGCTGTGTTGGATCTTCGCTGCTGCTTGTGGGCTTTCTCTATTTGCAGCGAGCGGTGGCTACTCTTCATGGCGGTGCACGGGCTTCTCGTTACGGTGGCTTCTCTTGTTGCAGAGCACAGGCTCTAGGGCACGTGAGCTTCAGTAGTTGTGGCACGCAGGCTCAGTAGTTGTGGCTCACGGACTCTAGAGCGCAGGCTCAGTAGTTTTGGCGCACAGGCTTAGTTGCTCCTCGGCATGTGGGATATTCCCGAACCAGGGCTTGAACCTGTGTCCCCTGCATTGGCAGGCGGATTCTTAACCACTGCGCCACCAGGGAAGCCCCCCACAGGCATTTCAAGCTCAACACTTCTAAGACATAATTCAGAGTCTCACCCTGCAAGCCCATTCTTCCTGCTGCTCCCACAGGTGGTAGGGGATCCTAGGAGAGATTTAAGCCGACTAGTTACACGATCTGGTTTGCATTTCTGGTTTGCATTCCCTACCTGGTGTAGAGAATAGATTGTTAGAGGACAGGAGTGGATACAGGGGGTCAGTTAGGAGGATATCACAGTCATCTAGGTCAGCAATGATGTTGGCCTGGACTGAGGGATGACATTGAAGAGGGAGGGAAGGAACACTTACGAGATATGTATGAGGTGTATTTGTGATGACTGGATGTGAAAGGTGGGACAGAGGAAGACATCAGAGATGACCCTGGGTTGTGGTGGATGGTGGGATCATTCACTATGAAAAGGCAGCAGGTTTGGGGAGGAAGATCATCATTTCTCTTTTGGACATATTGCATTTGACACATCTCTGAGACATCCAAGTGAAAATTCCATGTAGGGAATTGGACTTACTCTTTGAGCTCAGCTGGGAGAAATGGGTCAGAGATACAAATTTAGATGTTGTCAGCCTATTGATAGTACTTGTATTCATGGGCATGCATGGAATCATCAAGGAAATGATTAGAGAATGTAAAGAGAAATAGAGATAGAGCCAGACAGAGAGAGAAGAACTAGAACAGAGTGACTCCAGTACAAGAAGTCAGACTGATCTGTAGGATCTGGTAAAGGCTTCTGAGCCACAGGGTCCGGAGCTGTGGGAGGAGAACCGGCAGGGGTGATGTCAAGAGAGGGGGATGCTCTAGGGAGGAGGGCATGGCCACCTGGATGGGCTGCTGCTGAAAGATCAAGTTGAAGTGTCTATAACCTTTCCCTTGGGAAAAATTCCATAATAGAATTGGAAAATGTTTATCACAAAACCCCCCCAAAACAAACAAAAAACAGCTCTCTGGATAGCCATAGTTTATGGTTTGAAATGCAATGTAAATCCTAATTACATATAATAAACTTTTCAAAAATGATTTATGCAGCACCAAAATAATTGAAAAAAAACCCACACGATTTTTCATCCAGAAAGTTTGTCATTTCAACGTCAGACAGTTGCATGTTTCCAAATGTCTCAGTGTTTGGCAACATAGAAACCAAATGGGCAGGTGTTTGGCTGTCTTTTTTTTTTCCCCATGAATCATCCTGATATTTAGCATTATGTGCAAAACAGCCTAAAACTTTCCACAGCTCACTGACCCACATTCCCACCTTTCTAACATAAAGCTGGTGGTTGCACCTTGATCTTTTTGGTTATGCACTGTTGGTTTCTTAAGTCACTTAGGACACCATTTGTCAGTGTTCCCAGACTCACAGATAAAATATCACATGTGTTCCCTCCCACCATGAAGCCAAACCCAGATAAATTTTGAGTCAGTAGCACGAGCCCTCCAAGATCCTCACATCAGGCTTTGCTTGTTTCCTAGGAGACGAAGCTATGCAGCTAGTTACTATTCCAAAGCACACAGCCAGATTCCCATCACTATGATATATTCCATTTTCTATTCAGTTTCATCCCCAGGAGGAAACTCAAGGGTTATATGGAATTGCACATTAAGACTTGCCCTTCTGTCAAACATTAATAGGATCACGGAATCATAATTCAGAAGGAGACTGGGGAACTCATGGAATCATTTCACTCACCATCAGCAGAAGAACGTTTAACGTAACACTGAGGAACTAAGGAATCCCCATGTTTAAAAGACAGCTCCTTTCCCCTCCATCAGAAATGATTCTACAACCTCCGGCAAACAATTCTCACTGCTTAGCAGCCTCTACCCTGTGAGAATCCTGGGTGACATGGCGTCAACACCCATCACAGTAGGAGATTGCTAGTCAAAGATAGACTGGGAAGAAAATGATCTAATTCACTTAGCGATGATTCAGATATAATATTTTGAATTCTGGAAAATATTATGGAAAAGTGAAAGCACCAAAACACAGCCAGTTCACAATATAATGTTTTCCACACTAGATTACTCATGCCAGGAAGAGTCCAGAGGTCACTTGGGTCAACTCTTGAGGAGATGTGGGAATTAACCACTGTCACTCAGTGTACCCTTTTTTCATGCTTCTTCCAGTAAATAAATCTCCCAGTGGGATGAGACTTAATTATTTGAACTGTGTCTGCTCTGTTACATATCTTTGAAAAAATTTTTAGTGTCCTCCAAGGAATTAGAAAAGGCATCAGAACATCCACCGTCCATGTGCTCAGTCACCCTTTCAGCAACATTGGTAGAATGCCTACTGTGTACTAGGCTCACTGTTAAGTGCTAGGCATAGAGGCATCTGTTGTAATGACATCCTCTGTCAATCACTGTGATAGACAGAGAAGGTACAGTGGTGAGTGGAAACGTCTGGGCTTCGTGAAACTTATCATTTAGAGGTGGAAAGAGGGAATGATCAAAGTACCACACAAACAAATACAAAATGACCACTACGTTAGATCCTCTGAAAGCATAAATAGGGGGACCCACCTAATGAGGGAGGAAATAATGACTAAGAGGCAACCTGATGACCAAGTGAACCACGTGAAAAGTATCCCAGATAGGGAAACTGGCACAGCAAAGGCTCTGTGCCTGGAGAGGAAGTGCAGTTGGTCATTTGAAGAACTAAAAAAGGCCAGTGTAGTCGAGAACAGAGAATGCAGAGAGAATGGCAGTGGGGTTGGTGTGGGGGACAGTGGTGACACATGGGTGGAGGTTTGGTACAGCTCTGCTCTCCATCCTAAGAGCAACAGGAAGCTCTTGTAATCCTTCAGGCTGTACAGGGGACGCCACAGCCAGATTTATCTTTCAGGAAGAGCACTCTGGCTACAGTACAGTGACTAAATGAGAGGGGCAGGAATGGACGCAGGGATCCATTTGAAAGATTAGTGTAGTAAGCTAGCTTAGAGAGAAGGGAGGAATGGACTAGGGTGATGGCAGTGGAGTTGAAGACAAGAGAAAATTTCAGGGCACATCTAGCAAGCAGAAACAGCAGGACTTGGTGATGAACTGATAAATGGTTAAGGGAAAGGAGAGTTTTCAAGGATGAAACCTCTGGCTTGCATACTAGGAGGGATGGTGATACCACTTACTGAGATGAGAAACAGAGAAGAGCATCGTGGCGGGGTGAGCGGGTAGAGAGGATGGGCGTGGCCACCACGAGTTCAGTTTTCTATGACTTTAATTGGAAGTGCCTTTGGGACCTCCAAGAAGAGACGTCAAGGAGACAGTAAGATGGACAAGTCTGAGGTACAGAGGCGGTGTCGCAGTTAGAGGTTCGTATTGGGAGCGTATGTGCATCCGTTGAAATCATGGGTCAAGGGAGAGAGTGCAAAGTAAGAGGAGAAGAGAGCCTAGGAACAGACTTTGAGGACTCCAGTCCATGAAACCTGTGGAAGAGGCTGCATGAGAGCCAAAGTAGATGTGACCAGAGGGATGGGAAGCAAACCAGGAAGCGTTATACCATGGGAACCCAGAAAAGAGATTGTCCCAAGAAGAAGGGAGGCATTAGTGTCTAAGGAATCTGAAGCCTATGTGGAATGGAAGGAAACGGAGATGACAGATATGGACAATGCTTTCAGGAAATGGGCTGTGCGAAGGAGTGAGAGCTGATGAAAGAGGATGTGGAGCTTAAAAGGTCTTTTCGTTGTTCAGCATGAGAGACAGGACTATTTAAACGTTGATGGGAGAGATCTCTGGAGAGGTTGAAGATACAGCAGAGAGAAACGGCAAGCGGCAGGGCAACGTTTCTGGGAAGGACGGATGGGATAGGAGCCTTTAGGTGGAGAGATTTTATTTTGAGGATAGTCATTGTGGGTGTTGACAACCCATGCAATTGCCTGAGCAAGCATCTGTTGCCAGCATCATGGTCCCAAAGATACTGGCAGTCCCTCTTCACATCGCCACCCTGAGGCGGCCAGTCTAGTCAGAGCACTGCCTACCAGTCAACCCAGCGGAGTGGTCATCTGAGCCTGAGGCTTTGTTCAAGCCCCTGCCAGTCCCACAGTAGGGCTACCTTCTCATTCAGTGGCCACGTTGTTTGTAAACCCAGAGCACGACAAAGGGCTCTGGACCCCCAGACATAGTTCTGGCAAAAAAGCTAGCAAACGAGGTGAGTACACCCACAGGGTCACATAAAAGGTCCGGGGTTTATGGAGGTAAGGAGGAACCTTTCATCCTGGCTTTGGATTTGAAAAAGGTGATCACTGTCAGGTTGCTTCTTAGCTCTTGAATAAGCTGGCAGCTGCTCAAGGGCAAGAACTGTGCTTTTTTATTTATGTCCCCAAGTGTCTAGCACTATCCGGGATACAGTTGATGGACCAGGAGGCCAGGATCCCTCACAGGGGGTGGAAAGAGGATAGAGAGAGAAATGAGGCTGGAAAGAGAGCCCGGTGGAGGGTCAGCGCCGGGTTGAGGTGTTCGCCCGTATTCTGTGAGTCGATGGGGGCCGTGAAAGTTCTTAAATCTGCAGACCTATCCAGAGACCTTTAGGGTGGTTCAACTCCGAGATGCGTAAATAGAAGTCTTTATGAGGTTAGGGAACAGGTGGGGAGACAGAAACAGGAGTAAGAAGGCCGGGAACATAAATATGTATCTTGGAGTTTTAAATTGCAGCTGGAGCAGCTGTAAAATGAAGGCATTATTGGGGTGGAAAGGATGATTTTGAGCCAAATGTCAAAGTCCTCACTGGACCAGGGAAGGAACAAGGAAGTCTGTTATATCAACCCACCAGGAGCAAGGGGACCAGAAGGGGTGGGAAGGATGTGGAAGGGAAGACAGAACAGCCTAGACCTCAAAGAAAGGCTTGTGCCCTTCCCCTTTCTGTTTGATGAATTCTATTCACTCCTTAAGTCTCAACTTACATTTTCTATTCTGTGAAACCTTCCTCCTCGTTCTTGCCCACCCCGCCCGACCCTGCTCAGGATGTATTGTTTCCTCTCTTCCATCCCTTCCATGGCTCTAACAGCGTTTCGAAACTGAACTGCGCACACATCTGTCATGACATTAATTACATTGTATTGAGGTTTGCAGTGTACTTGTCTGGATCCCCCAGTAGCCAGGTGGTTCAAGGGCAGGGGTTTATCTTATTTGAACCAGATCCATCACGATACCCAAGTCAGCATCTTTTTTTTTTTTTTGTGGTACGCGGGCCTCTCACTGTTGTTGCCTCTCCCGCCAGGGAGCACAGGCTTCGGACGCGCAGGCTCGGCGGCCATGGCTCACGGGCCCAGCCGCTCCGCGGCATGTGGGATCTTCCCGGACCGGGGCACGAACCCGTGTCCCCTGCGTCGGCAGGTGGACTCTCAACCACTGCGCCACCAGGGAAGCCCCCAAGTCAGTATCTTTTGAGGAGAGAGTGAGGGCATGGCATTGGTGTGGAGGCGGGCAGGTGCATTTGGACAAGATACAGATCGTGAGAGAGCTCATGGAGAGAGAGACTTGGAAGCTGACAGCAGAACAAAGTGATGATTAACACCCAACACTTCCCACGTGCCGGGCGCTACCTCCATGTAATAACTTCTCAGTCCTCACAAGCCCTTAGTGTGCCTGTGACACAAACAAGGAAACTGACTCTCAGAGAAGTTACAAAACTTGCCTCAGATCACAAACCTAGTAGGCGATAGCGTGAGAGTCTGAACTCGAGCATTCTGGTCAGCGCGAAGACTCAGACCTACCCACTACGCATACTGTCCTGCCTCCTAGTGAGACGCCTTCAAAGGCAGTGTTACGGGCTAAATTTTGTACCTGCAAATTCATATATTGGAAACCTAATCCTCAGTACCCCAGAATGTGACCGGATTTGGAGTTAAGGTCTCTAGGGTAATAAATTAAAATGAGGCCATTAGGGTGGGCCCTAATCCAATCTGACTGGTGTCTTTATAAAAAGAGGAGATTTGGACACACACAAAGACACCAGGGATGTGCACACTGAGGAATGACCCCATGAGGACACAGAGAGAAGGCGGTCGTTTACAAGCCAAGGAGAGAGACCTCAGGAGAAACCGCATCTGCCAACACCTGGAGCTTGGATTTCCAGCCTCCAGAACGGTGAGAAATTAACTTCCTGTTGTGGAAGCCACCCAGTGTGTGGTATTTTGTTACGGCAGCCCTAAGAAACGAAGACAGGCAGAGTGGTGGAAGACTGGGTCACTGAAGCAAAGTGTGAGAAGAGGGAGAGGAACGACAGCCAACATCCCAAATCTACACCGTTAATAAGATAAATAGCGGATCCGGCCACAATTCCCAGAAGACATGACCGTCCTCTCAGGGGCCTGGAGGGCAGCGTCCTGAGTCTAGGGTTTCCCCGTATTTGTACATTTCCACAGCACTTTTCCAGAGGTCTTTCACGTTCCCATCTCATTTTTCGCCCACCACCTGACAGTTAGAGGGGTAACCATGGGCACGGTGTGGGATGTCTGGCCTTGGACTCCAGATCTACCCAGTAAACCGTAGGCTGAGAGTTCTTCCGGAGGCTCCAAGACAGGACCACTATCTTTGCTCTCCCCTATCCAAGCGGAGTCATTTATATTTTAATAAGATTATTTTCCAACTCAACAGTTTATCGTTTCATGTATCCCTTTGCCATCTGGTCCCCTTATGCTTGCCTGTAAGGCTAGTGGCTTTCTTTGTCTAAGTAGACTTGTCAATAGTTGATAATTTTTCTTGTCATGATCATAATATTTATTTTTCACATCAGACAAAGTCTTCTGGAGACTTGGAAGAAAGATTCTTTTTTCATGTTTCTCTTTAACCTGAATATTTTATTGCTGGGTTACTTCCCCAACCAGGGATCAAACCTGCACCCCTGCAGCAAAGGCCTGGAGTCTTAAACACTGGACCAACAGGGAAGTCCCAGAAATGTATTTCTTAAAATAAAGAATTAAATAAAACTGAATGAACAAAACTTCTCAACCTCTACTGGATACCCTAAATTAGTGTATTAGATCAGGCTGGGCTTACAACAAACGAGCCGGAAGATTTAGACTCATGCAGTGAAGAGGCCTAACTTCCCTCTAACTTGAAACTCAAACCCAAGCAAATCCCATGCCCAGGAGATTTTTACTTTTATCTTTGTTCAATCTCTAGCCTTTAAATTTCTTATCTGAAAGCTACTTACCTTCTATTGTTTAAAACCTTTGGCGTTGTCCCAATTACTTTTGGCCTTCTTGATTACTAATCTATCTCTTTCACTGGCAAAATCAAAGCTCTTTACCATCAGATTATTTTGAGTTTTTCCTCCAATAATGGTGTCAGGTTCCTGGTAGGGCTTCCTCTAAGGAAGCTCAGCTTGGTGGGAGGGCCGGCCCTGCCCGTGGGGTCTGGAACAAGATAAATTGCCCTCTCCTTACCTCAAAAGTTCCATGAGGCCAGCCACTGCCTCTGACTTGTTCCAATGTGTGCCGGACACCCAGCCAATGCCTGGCACACAATGAGAGCTTAACAAATAAATAGACGACGGTCTTGTTTTCTAATACACCACCCCATGCTACAACATCCACAGAGGCTGAAACAGTATTCTAGGTGAAATACAACACGAGAGTGTGTTCAGATCTGTCTGAGAAAAAGTGATAAAAAAATCAGTGACATCTTGTAATCATATGCTCCGCGGTTTCTAGAGGGCTTCACGTTTCCGCTGCGATTTATGCCAAGAACCCCATTTTAAGGACAATGGAAGCCCCACAGGTTTGTGTGAGGATTAAAGAGATTGTGCGCATAAGGCCCCTACCACAATGCCTGACTTGTAGTGAGAGCTTCTGAAACAGCTCACGATCTACCCAGTTTCTCTAGTGACCTGTCGGACTCTGGTCAGAAATCAGCTTTCATTTTTCCTGGCCTATTACACCCTACCTCAGTGTTCCTCCCATTCTCACGTGGATGGGAACGTCTTTAAGGAGGAGGGCAGGGCGTTCTAAGCAGACCAGTGACACTCCTCTGCCCGCATCTTACAGCGGGGAGGGGGAGGGCGTTGCATCTCCCCAACAGTTAAAGTGATCAACGTTAAATAGCTGGAAGTAGAGCCCAGGAACCATGTAAAGTTATGGGCAAAATACCCTATTGCGATCGCTACAAGGTCCTTGCTCTGATTACCCGCTGACAGCTCTTTTACCAAAAAAAAAAAATTACAAAGTGAGGCTCCAGGGACCCAAAAACTTACGCGGGAGCCCATGCACAGCTGGATACGGGTGCTCAGAGGAACAGTGAAGACTGTTCAGAATTTTTCTCTTCCCGATAGTAAAGGCATCACTGAGTCACCATCTGAGGCTGTGCCAACAGTAAATAACACTTGTGTCCCCTGCAGTTGAGGGGGCCTGAATCAATGTATCATTTGAGATGCGGTCCAGGTTTTTGTCTGGTCTGACCTTTCTCTGGATATTTGAGAAAGACTGAAATAATTTAAGCAGCATCTCATTTTCTAAGGGCCATGCTAATTTCACTGTTTCTTCTCTGTTCTTTTTCTTAGTGTTGCCTTCCTGAGGGTGTACCTGGTCCACCTATAGACTTCCTGGCAGATGACAAGGACTCCATCCACATTAAATGGGTCACCCAGCTCCCCGACTCACTCACTGGGTGGCCTGGGGCAAGGCCCTTGAACTCACTGGGGTTTAGCTTCCTCGACTGTAAAGTGGAAAAATGAACCTATTTCACAGACCTTTGTGCAGGATTAAATGAGGTGACAAATATGAATTGTCCCTACACAGAATAGACAAAGGTAGGTTCCCTCGTGGCTGTAAGGATAACAAGGTAGCAGAATGTTCATTGGACTTACCTATTTGGCCACTTTTATCACTCCCTTTAACCTGGTCTCATGCACACTGTATTTGTCCTTCTACTTTTCTTTTTTTTTTTTTTTGCGGTACGCGGGCCTCTCACTGTTGCGGCCTCTCCCATTGCGGAGCACAGGCTCCGGACGCACAGGCTCAGTGGCCATGGCTCACGGGCCCAGCCACTCCGCGGCATGTGGGATCTTCCCGGACTGGGGCACGAACCCGCGTCCCCTGCATCGGCAGGCGGACTCTCAACCACTGCACCACCAGGGAAGCCCTGTCCTTCTACTTTTCAAATAGGCTATAATGACCTATTGATTTCGGGGAGATGTTACATGTGTATAGAACTGCCTCACTGTCATCTTTGCCATTTTGTGTTCTTCTGGTCCCCCAGCTTTCCTTCCCTCCCTCTCTAATCAAATGCTCAGGGCCCTGTCCTGCCACACACTTGCTGGTCTCCGCACTGGGAAACCTCTCCTCACTAACCCCCTCCACGCTGGGGCTGCTTCCCTTTCATTCACTCAACACGTATTTATTGCTCGAAGGACTATTCCAGGTGCTGGGAATACAGCAGTGAACAAAACAGAGTCCCTGCTCTCCTGGAGCTGGCATTCCATGGATAGGATTGGGGAAGAAAGAACAGGTAATTAGTCAACAAACTTATCATATGTTACGTGCTGGCAGAGTTATAAGAAAGAGCAGAGCAAGGTAGGGGATACTGTGATGGGTTTAGTTGGGAAGGGCTCTCTGATGAGGGGCCATTTGAACAGACTCCTGAAAGACATGTGGTAGGAGCCTTGCAGAAAATCTGGGAGAAATTATTCCAGGGAGAAGAAATGGCAAGTGCAAAGGCCCTGAGGCAGAAGAGAGCTAAATATGCCTTCCCAAGAGAGCGTTCCCTGACATTCCAACTTGAATTACATTCTCTCTCAGGGCACACTGTTCTTTTCTTCACAGCATTCATCTCCACTGATGTTTTATATATATATTTTAATATATACTTGTTTAATAAGTCTCCCTCTCCTGATTATAAGCTCAGTGAGGGCAGGCCTCATATCTGTTGCTGTTTTCCCTTATTTGTATATCCAGAATTCAGCCTCCTGTTTGGTATTTAGTTATCAACTGCATGGATAAATTTAAGATGGTCATTAATGACATTGTGCTTTAAATCTCTCACAACATTCCTTTAGCCTCATCTGAGAATTTTCTTTTAGGAATTGGTACATGGGGTGAGAGGTGGGGGGAGTCTCCTTTGAACTGGCATGCTCCTTTCTTCCAGCTAATGAGCACAAATTGAGTATAATATATCCATTTCTGTTTTGTGTGCAAGGAATTTTATGCTCAGTAAGGACAATTCAGTTAAGATTTGGGGTTGGCATATTTACCTGTGTTTTTTCTTGATGATGAGATTGCATGTCTATTCTTCTTTTGTTTAGTTGGATTTCTCTTTTATGTAATTTAATTAAGATAAGAATCAAAAGGAGTGACATTTAGGTAAGTAGGAAGAAAGAACAGAAGGGAGGGGAGAGGGAGAGAGGAAAGACAATGGATTCCCCTTCAGTGATACCACTTGTCACTGCTTTGCAAATTGAGACTGGGAATGTAGCTAGCTCATGCTTTAAAAGTAATGATAGCTGCCTGGTACTAGTGCTTAGCATGTATCAGGACCAATGCTACGTATTTTTATGTATGATCTCATTAAATTCACAACAGGCTCTAGGGTAGATATCAATAGTCCCATCTTACAGATAAATAAATAAAGGCTAAAAGAGGTTAAATAACTTGCTTTAAAACAGAAGAAAGAAGAAATGAGTGCCTCCCAATGGCTTGGACAGGGCTGTCAGAATTAAATCCAAACTGTTTTGATTCTCCCTGCCCCCAAGTTCCATCCAGCCTCACCCTACTAAGAGGCGGTGAGGCCCTCCAACGGTGATCATTAACTCACCCCAGGTGCTGAGTGGGGTACTTTACAAACATCCATTATCCTCTTACAACAACAACCCCTGAATGCAGGTGCCTGCAATGGTCTTTAAGTTATTTTTAAAGGCTTTTTTTTTTTTTTTAACTAGCAAAAGAATGCATGACACCAATTGTAAACTGGCACGTTGGTGGTGGGAAGCCACTCAGACCTGTGCTAAGAAAGGTGATAATGAATTCACTGTTGGCAATTCTGAGGGAACTGTACGAAAACACCTAGATGTTCTAACTGGTCCAGAAGTAGAACTGATTCCTCCTTGCTTTCACCGTGCGGCTGGGGGTTTCTCGGTGGGACTCGCGACGCTGGGGCTGAGGAACCTCCGGGCAATCCCTAGGATTCTGAATTCCGGGACTGTGGGCCCAGGGGAGAGGCACGGCTCACTCAGACATCACACGCGGTCACAAAGCACAGACGGGAACACGCGGTCAGCAGACACCCAGAAGCGTGCACATACAAATACATACCAACCCACAGCGAACCACAAAGACAAGTGCGCACGACCACACAGACCTCGCCCACTCATGCATTCACACCACTCATAGGCGTGCAACACGCGGGCTCACGCGAGCTCGCGCACAGACTCACAGCCGGAGCACACACCCTCTTGCGCGCGCACCTACCCTCGCGCACATGCACACACTTTCTTGCGCGCGCACATATTCTGCACACATCCCCCCGCGCGCGCTCACACCGCGTGCACACGCCCTCTTGCGTACGCACATACCCTGGCTCACGTGCACACCCCCGCGCGCACACGCGCTCCGTCCACTCACCCTCTTGCGCGCGCACACGCTTGCACGGCCGAGCGGCGAGGGGCGGGGCGGGAGCAGCCCCGGGGGCCTGGTTGGGCGCGGCCAGGAGAGGGCGCGGCGCGGGGTGGCTCCTGAGTTGTTTGCCGGATCCCGGGCCGTGAGACGCTCAGAGGGAGCCCAGCCAGCTCGGGCTGGTCCGGGCTGCGCTGGGCGGCCCGGAGGGAGCCCGTCCCGGGTCACGCCGGCGCCCGCGAGCGGAGCGCGGCGGGGAACGCGCCATGGACCCCAAGGCGGGTAGCGGCGAGGAGGATGACTGCGTGGACTCGGGCGCAGAGACCGGAGGGTGAGCGGCGCGGGCCGGGCAGTGGGCGGGGGCCACTCCGAGTTGCGCGGCGGCTCCTCCCGGCCCGGGACCTTCCTGGACCCCGCGCCGGAGTCGCTTCGGCGGGACGCGGCTGCGGGGACCGTTTCTCCTGCCGGGTCCCCTGGGGAAACCGGAGGGGCTGTGGCGAGCCCGCTGTCTGCTGGGCCGGCCCTGAGGGCAGAGCGGCGGGGTCCGTGGCTGCCCCGGTCAGGGCGGGCCCCACCCTGGAGGGCAGAAAAGTGGAAGGACTCAAGGTTCAGAGTAACCCCACGCAGCCCACACCACCCCAGACCCTCTTGCCCTCCGTCATCACTGAGCTGATGCGGAGTGCCGGGCAAATGCAGTGTCCCCCGGTATCACCGTTAGAGAGACAAGGGATGCTCTTGCACTTGTTTCCACCTTCCGCGAGGACTTTCTTATTGTTGCTCCGGAACCCCCTGGAGTCCAGGATGGGGGTCTGGGGGTGGGGAGAAAAGGTAAAGCGGGTAGGACACGTGAGACCTAAGAGTCTTTCAGAAGTCTTCTAAGAGGATGGCGTTTTTCATTTTACGGCTTTATTGTGCTTGCCAAGACGCCCTCCCCAGCTCCTCCACTGCCCCGCCGAGCTTCCTCACTTCTGAGCGCACCTGTCCCAGCTGGAGCCGCTTGCCTTGGGCACAGGTGGGATGAAGATGGTGCTATGATCTAGCCTTGCTTATTTTTAAAAATGTCCTCTTCTCTTCGGCGGACTCAAACAATTAGTCCAAACCTTTGGAGACTAATTAACCCTCTCCGAGCAACACTGTTTTCCTGAGTGGGACAAAAGACTGAATGTCTTTTAGGAGACGAACGTCATTGTAAAGCCTTCCGCCCAGCCCCTGTCTCTAGAGGACTTCCCGGTGCAGAGTCAGGGCTACATCCAGGATGCGGGTACCGACCCAGAAGGAAAGGGTGTCTTTGCCTATCTGCAGTAACCCAGGGGGGAGGGCTGGAGCTGCCCAGAACACAGAAATCCTCATTCCAAGAAGGCTGGGGAGATTTAGACATAGATCTAAGGATTTGGCAACCCTGAGAGGACAGGAAGAGAGTCCAGGCCCAGAATAGACCTAGGGTCACACCTGACCCGGCGAAAGGCTCCCTAGGCAGCCCCCCCCCACCCCGCCTGCCCAACCCCACCCTTCCTTACAGCCTCTATCCACTGGAACCGAAATCCAGGAGTTTACTGCCCCCAAACAATTACCCTGCAATGGGCTTTCCCTGTTATCCGCACTTGTGATCATTGATGGTTCGCTACAGAACCCTGTTACACTGCAGTGTTGTAACCTGACTCCAAATACTGAACTCCTGTGCTTTCTCCCACGCTTTGTATGTGGGGCATTTATCAACTTTAACTGAAGATCCTTGGCTTCCCCCACCTACCCCCACCCCGCCCCGCCCCAGTTAGCTGAACATGAGTAGAAGAAACAACAAAAGTAATCGGGTCATTTTCAGCTGGGTTAAATAAAGCACCGGCGGGTCCATTGGTTTTCAACGTGCAGAGCTCACCTGAAACAGATCTTTTATGCCAGGGCTCTCTCGGAGAAACGGAGAGAAAGCCCTGACCCGGGAGTGTCATCACCCCAGGAACCCAACGAACAGCATGACAGCTGTCGGGGCTCCTGGGAGGGGCGTGCTGAGCTGCTGACGCCTCGCTGTCTCTGTCTTAAGTGTGTAAGTTAACAGGACAGAATTGTTTGAAGAATTCTTATTGCCTCCGTAGCATTCTTAAGCTAAAGGTCAAGTGGCGTGCACTTAAATGAGATAGTTGCAGTGAATGCTTCTCAGTCTTGTATTTGCTGCATATTCATATATCCCTTAAAGCTGAGATTACGTATTAAAAAACCGTTCAGTTTCCCTGCTTTTCCAGAGCTTGCCACCTCTTACCCTCTCCAGCTTCCATACAGCTACCTGTCGAGATTGTGTAGAAAGCATGAAGAAAGCTTGCTCAGTATGTGTGTGTTATCATTATTTTTAAAAACGCAAATCGGATCGTGTCTCTCTGCCTTGCAAACTTTTAGTGGTTCTGTCATCTATAAAGCGCGAAGGGTTTAGCATGGCCTACAAGCCCCAGTGTTCATGGGGTCCCCACCCCTCTCTCTCTCTGGCCTTGTCACTTGGCAGGCTCGTCCCTGCACCCTGCATATAACCACATCAGCTGGGTTTTTTCCAATTCCTCACCTGTGTCAAGCCGCCCTCTTTGCCCCTAGGCCCTTCTCCACCTGGCACGCCTGTCCGCCAGGTGAAACTCTACTCTTCTTTCAAGAGTCAGCTCAAGTGACACATCCACTCAGGCAGGGAGCCTTAATTTGGGGTGCATGAATTGCTTTAAGTTGCATGCAGAATGATGGGCTTTGTGACGTTTTCTAAGATACTGTTTTTCATCAGATTCTCAGAGTAGCCTGTGATCCCCTCCAAACCACGTTTGGGCAGGGTGTAAGTTTCATGTTCATCATGCTGGTTTGAAGTATTGGGAGACATCCAAGTAAAGATGATGAGTCAGCAGTCGAGTAATCTACCTAGAGAGGAGGTCAGACAGGAGGACTGCAGTTGGGAACCGGCAGCCTAAAAATGGCAGTTGAAGCCCTAGGAGTGGATTCGATCAACTAAAGTTCATAGCAGACACGAGCCTGGCGTTTACTATGTGCCAGGTACCATTCTAAGACTTAACATGTTTCATTAATTCATTTAATCCTTCAACAAATCTGGGAAGCAGGTACTATTTAAGACCAGCCTTGAAAAACTACAGCATTTAAATGTCAGGTAAAGGAGGGTGAGCTGATAAAGGAGGCTGAGAAAAATTAGGCATGAAATGAAAAAAGGAAGAAGGTGATATCCTAGAAGCCAAGGGAAGAAAGGAAAGAGATCAGCTGTGCTGTTGAGAAACAAATCAGGATGAGGAAGTCATCTCCCTTCTTTTTAAAGGGAGATGATGAAAAGGCAGAGGAGTAGTGGAGGAGGAGGTGGCTGGAGCCCTTTGTCTGGGAAAGGGAGGGGTGAGAAGTGACAGTAGCTGGAGGGGAGAGTGGGATGAGGGAAGGATTTCTTAAACGTAGGCATGAATTGGGCAATAAATGCTCATAGAAGGGATTCTGTAAATGGGGAATGATAACTACGCAGGAGAAAAACGGATATCTGTAATGTCAGCTTTCTGAAAATGTGCAGGTAGGTGAACTTCAGGTCACGTGGACAGATTGGCTTTGGAAAGAGGAGGGACATCCCTGTTGCACCCAGTGGGAGAGAAGGGAAGATGGGTTTCCGTTCAGTGCAAATGCAGCCCCCCGTCCCCCAGGAGAATGGAGACTTGACACTGTTGTTCCGGGCGATGGTGAGTGAGACCCCAGTCAAGATTAGTGATTACATATGAAGGTACTAGTCTACCTTGCCATTGATTTTCCTGCAGCAGTGTTCACCCACCTGGGGGCAGGCGGAGAGAGACAGTGGGTCGTTGAGATCATCAGGGTTTGGGGGAGAGGGACTGTTGCTAGGCTGGGGTGAACAGAACATAGGAGTAAGGGAGATGTGCGGCTGTCGCTTGAGCTGATGACTGGTCCTTTCAGCAGCATATCGGAAGTGCTTCCAAGAACCTTCGTGGATTCCGCTGCCAGTAGACAGACTGTGCTGATCCCTTTGAAAGTTACAGTCCACAGAGCCAGCCTGCTGGGGTTCAAATTCTGGCTCCTCCACCTAGGAATTGTGGAACCTTGAGCCAGTTACTTACCCTCTCCCTGCCTTCAGCTTTCTCCTTTGTAAGATGGGGATGACGATAGTACTAGTACTCACCTCATAGGGTGGCTGTGAGGATTAAATGGGTCTATACACTTAAAGCCCAGAGAACAGTGCCTGGCATAAGTAAACCCTCAGTACATTATTATTTCTTATGAAACACTCCAAATGGTAAACTTAGAGTTTTATATAAATAAAAATGTACCTCTCCAGGTGCACTCAAGACCATATGTTCTTTGTTACGCATCACAGTAGAGGCTCTGATGCTTTTAAATGCCTTAAGCAACTTGATTACTGTTCAGAACACCTGAAATAGTACAGCACATGCCTCAATCTGATCATTATTTTTATTTGGAAGATGAGGAAACGGAGGTTTCAGAGGGCGCGTGGCTAGTTAGTGGCCTAGCTCGCAGCTTGCGTCTCCAGCACACCTCCTGCCTAGTGAAGTTGCCTTTCAAAGAGCTATTTGGTCTGGAATTAATTCTTGTTTTCTGCTCAGACATTTTCTTTTGCTCGAAATGCTACCTTTGCTGTCTGACGCCCCCAGCAATACAGGCTAAGACTGAATGCAAACTAGCATTCTTCTGTGGCGGTTGATGTCGTTTTGAAACTCCCACTTTCCAGATCCACTTGAAGACAAGCCTTGTGCTTCTATGTACTTGCTGTTAGAAAAAACTGGCAAGTTGGCTACTGACCATGGTCAACTGTCTTAAGAAACAGAGTCTCTTAACAGAGGGACAGGCAGTGTTTTGTAAACCCAAACAAAAGGCTAAGATGAATGTTTTCCAGTGGGTGTTGCATTAGTGCTGTCTCCCAGATTTGGCCTCTAAGCCAGTCTTTCAAATATAACCATAGCTGATGGATTATTTTCATTCAGAAGTTTGACCTGGCATTAGTGGATCTCCACGTCTGTGGCAGCTGTCACTGAGCTTCTGAAAACATAGGGTCACACCATGCTCTTTATCCTTGGGTGAACTCCAACGGATGCGTCACTGTGATTTCAGTGATAAACAGTTCACAGGTCTAGAGTTTATAAACAGGTGGATGGAAAGGAATAGGTAGAATCCATTTTTACAGGGGACAGGCTTAAAGAGTTTTAGATGGGGAAATGTTGCATAGAAGACAAGATGATCTATTAGGTACTCTGTTGTCTTTGCGTTCAAGGTGGAGCTAGATAGCTCTAAATTACCATGGCGTCTAATTCAATGGACTGGGAGTTAACAGATGAGGTCCGTGGTGCAGTGAGCTGGTGTTTTACTGAAATGCCAAGGTCAGTTCTTATCCCAGGATTTCCCTGGAAAAGAGAATTTAGGAAGGTATCCATTTTCTATAAATATCAAAATTGGCAAGTAGGCTGCTGACGGTGGAAAACTATCTTGAGTGCAGACCCCTTTATGTTTAACCCCTATACGTATAACTGAAGTACAGTCAAGGGACCACATCCTACTTTCTGTTCATTATTGGCACAGATACTAAATAAATGTGACGTTTGAAAATGCGTTTACTCTATGTGTCAGGCATGTGAGTCTATATAATCCTTGTATTATTCTGCTCATCTGTATCATGTGTCCACAAATTTTTCATCCTCAAATTTGTGGATTCACCTTGCACGCTTCATTCTGGCAAAGCTGAATGTCTCATTCAGAGCCAGCTGGATAAATTCTTAGGATGTGAGACCAATAAGCAAAATTCCCAAGACAGGTACCCTGCAGCTTGCTTCCTCCTACCCAAAAAAGCTGGGAGTACACATCCCTCCGGAGAACCATACTCAGTATCTGAAATTGTTTGAACCTATTTATGCATACAGTTTTTCCAAGCTTTACAGCTTGTCTTTCACCAGCCCTATTTCTAGTAAATAACCTTTTGGGGTTATTTGGAATGTATTTTAAGAACTATAAAAGTCTTCATACCTTGACTCAGCCCCCATTCCGCATCATGATAAGTTTTCCAAGGAAATTAAATATCAGGCTGTATTTATAAATTTCTCATCACCATGTGCTTTGCAGAAGTGAACAATCGGGAACAATCGTATAGCCAACAAAAGGGAAGTGGGTGACTAAATGATAGTACATCACCTTATCTAAAATTATAGTTACAGAAACCATGTAGCAGCATTTTATGATGGAGTTTAGTGAAAAGAGCAGTTTAAAATTGTATCTCCATCGTTACGGCAACTGAGTACAAATTACGTCACCAGGACCAGAGGCTGGAGAGTAATGTGAAGTTTGAGGTGACTTTTCTTTGTTTGATTTCTGTTTTGATGGTGGACAGGGGTGGAAGTTGGGGTGATGGATGAGACTACAGAGCTGGGCAGAGGCCATCAGTCATAGAAAGAGGGGTGCACTGTTGTGCACTGTCAAGCTTGAACGTCATCCAGAGAGGGACATGATCAGATTTGTGCCTTGCAAAGATTGGCTGCTGCATGAGGAAGGAATTGGAGCAGGGCGAGAGTGACAGAAGACCGACCATTTGGCAGGCCTGACCTGGGCGGCGCCTTCCATCATGAGAAATATGGAGAGATTCGTGGCAGGGGCATCCGTTATGCCAGCACCTGCCCTAAAATACCCCCGTTGCACTTTAAGATTCTTGGAATATGTTTTGAATGTAAATTTCATTCTACATAGGTATCCATCTGTATGCAGATCTTTAAAATGTATGCATATGCGAAACCCATATGCTTCAAGAGTATTTGGAAGATCCTAGCTGAAAATACTGACAGAATTTTAAAAATAAAATAAATACGATTGCACATTCTTACTGAATGTTTTATGGGAATTGTCCTGCAATTTCTTTGAAGCCTGGCCTTCTTAAGATGATCATATTGTAATGGAATTGTTTTGCTGTTGCATCTCCCACAGTGGATGTTGGTTGAGTTTTCACTGCATATATGTACAGTTACATTTCTAAGTATTGTCCTGCCTGGTTCCAGAAAGAATTTAACGCACCAACACTGGGGTTACAAATCCTGCATTTCAGAATGTGCTTAGTCCCTGACTCTCCTCTCTCATTTTCTCTCCCTCCATCTCCTCTCCCTTTTCCCTTAGCCAGCATCTCTCCGGGCTCTATCCAATCCCTTCTCCCTTCTAACTCCTTCCTTACCACCGCTCTGCCTGCCTAGTTCAAGCCTCACCTCCTGGTCTCCTTACAGATACTATCACTTTAGTTTCCTAATCAATGATATAAAAAATTGGATGAGATCTCTGTGGATGCAGTTTGTAGTATATAAAGGGATATGCAAATGTTAGTAGTTGTTATTCTTTCCAGTTTTGAAATTCAGGGACTCTGTGACAACTAGAGTATTTCATTTGGAAAGAGAAAATCACATGCTGTTTTTCTTCCATTTTGTTCCTCTAGCAATAAGTCGGTGCATGATTTTGTGTGGGAGATGTAGGTTGTTTGAATTAGTGAGAGGCATGCTTTTCATGACTTTTTAAAAAAGTTTTGTATATATCCTTTTAATGTGGTAAGAAACTCAATGGAGTAAAAATTGGATGATTCAAGAAAGGCAGCCTGAGACTAAGTAAATGAAAGGAGTGTATATCTATAAAATTAAACATAATTAACCACTTTATTTGCATAACTATGTCCCCTAACTACAACCTTGGTAGAATAAACTCCTCCATGCCTGAGAGCTTAATTTCCTACCAAGAATGACTTGGGGACACTGTGGGGGAGAAAACCAATAGCTTCTATACCATGTACGTTGCCAGAGAGGGACGGTTTAAGAGCCACACAAGTGGAGCAGAAGCTTAGCAGAGATTAAGCAGACACGTTCTTGGCCGCATTCCCATTCTCACAGAGGCCGAATGCCAGCGGCTGATTTTTCAGCATACAAACTGATGGCTTATTTCACCCCGGCCCTAACCCTGCCTTTTCCCTTTCCAGATCACGGCCCACATCCTGTTACTCTAATATCTAGCAGGATTTCTTCCTAGATGGAACTGAAATCAACCATCACTGTGCTTGTGTGTTACCTGATGGTCAGCCAGGCCTTGAATATGGAAGCCCTCCCAGCCAGGGTTCCTTCTCCCCAGGGTCCACCTCGCCTCTGCTTACATCAGCAAAGAAACATTTCCCTGAGGGGTGGTGCTGACATTTCAAGGGTTTAACCTTTTGCAGTGGTTTAACCTTTTGTGGGAGTCATGAACCCCTTTGAGAGTCTGCTGAAAACTTTGAGCGTTCTCTCCGGGAAAATAAGCTTCCACTCAAAAATTTGCCAGTAAATTTAGATGGTTCGGGACCCATCTGGTCTCCCATCTGGGAGACTCACAGAGCCCATATGAAGGACCCCGGATTTCTAGAATGCCTTTAAAGTTGTGCTTTCAAATCCAGACATAACTTGATTCTGCACAAGACAGTCCGCAGCATGAGAGTTTTTAATTTGGGGCATTTCTTTATCAGTTAAATGCTACTTACCACTGACTGTTTAAAATTCAACTTTGAAGAGATCACTTGGAGAGAAAAATAATGTCTAATCCTACTAATACTAAGGTTTTGTGTTTCAGGTCTGACTACAGCCACATGTCCTCCACCAGCAGTAAGTATGGCTTAAATGTTCTTCAGTTTTGTCTTCAGAGTCCCCCTGGGGGTCAGTCCCATCTCTGTGTGTAGAGAAGGCCATCCACGTAACCCTTGCTTTAATAGAAAGACTCTCCGAAGGTATCCTGGCCAAAGGATGTGATACAGGCTTCTCTGGGGAGTGGAGAAAAGTGGAGGCTTTTCCTGGAGAATGTGATTGTACCTTGATTTGAGGGCTAGACGTGCCACTACTTTCCCCGGGAAAATTCAGCCTGGAGGAACTAGCCCAGGCTTTATTAACCCGCATGCTTGGAAAATACCTTCTCTGACAAAGCTGAGGTAACTCATTCATTCAACAAACATGTATCAAATACCTGCTGTCCTTGGGCTCACAGCTCAGAGTACATTCATTGGATAATGAGGTGGCCCCAGTTCCTCTGTTGGGCAGATTTCCTCCTGTGTATTTCTGTACCTGCAGGCAGATACCACAGATGATGATTATATATGGTAAAAAAAAAAAAAAAAAAAGTATGTTTATAAACATACTCTGAGCATAGAAAAAGGTGCTTGTATTGAATATTAAATTACATGTAAATCTATTTATGGGACATTAGGCATTATATCTAGGAACAATTTACAGTGATGAAGGTCACTACAGAGCCATTCAGACTGATTAAACACTTATTTTAAAATAACAAAAAATTTTTCTTACAATAAACGCCCTGATGTTTTGAGTCGGTAAACACTGAATTGTTTTGGCCTGTCTCACTATCCTGATAAGCTCTCAATTCTAAATAGTTCCCAAATGGAAAGACACTTAATTGGATTATTCTGTTTATTAATGTTATGGCTTAGTTTTCCTTTGCAATGAGAGACTGTGTGGAAAGCTGTATATCTGGGATGGTTATTTAGTGTCAAATTATATTTAGTTAGTATAACTGCAGCGAGCAATTTCTGATCATTTCAGCCAACTGGAGACCCAGCATTGCCCCTTAGTTATTAAGAACCGTTAGTAATAAATTAGAGAATAATGCTCCAGTGATTTGCATTTCCTCCCTGAAGCTTCTGCGTTCCTAAAATCAGAGAAAGCACGCCCTCCCTCCCTCCCTCCCTCCCTCCCTCCCTCCCTCCCTCCCTCCCTCCCTCCCTCCCTCCCTCCCTCCCTCCCTCCCTCCCTCCCTCTCTCTCTCTCTCTCTCTCTCTCTCTCTCTCTCTCTCTCTCCCTCCCCCCTGTCATTTTCAGTTTTGCCCAGAGGCTACATTTCTTTAAGAATGATTTTTATAAAATACTTGCCCGAAGTCCTTTGCTCAATTTGTAGCTCCCAAAGCAGTCCTCTGGGTCACAATAAAGCGCCTTTCTTGTCAGCGACATGGGTAATTTGGTTTGGGATGTTTTCCTCCCCATTATTTTAATTGCGATCTCTGAGTTGGAATTTCTCTTAGTGCAACTGGGATTGATAGCCTTTTATTGCTGTTCCTTTTCTCTTTAAATTTTTGGCGAGTCCTGCCTCATTCTTCAGTGTTGGGGCCTCTTGGTGAGTGAGGGTGTATATGCGTTTCATATTTCAGTTAGGAAATGTATTTGACTACCAGTAATAGAGAAAAAAATGACTTAAGTAAGGGTTTGTTTTCCTCTAATGGAAAAAAAAAAAAAAAAAGTCCAGAGGAGGCAGTGTGGGTGTGCTACACAGTCCTCAGGTTTTGGCCTCCATCCTCAGGGTTGCCTCAAAGTTACAGAATGGCTGCGTCTACCACAGCCATCACATCCTTGTTCTGGGCAGGAAGAAGAGGGGAGGGGAGGATACTGGTGGGCCTCTGGCTGTCTTTGCTCTCTATGTTGCCTGAACTGCCTTTCCTTCCAGCCAGAAGCGTCAATCCTGGCCGCACCCATACACAGGAGAAGGACCCTTATGCATTCAGTTAAACGTAACAGAGTGGACCCTTTCTGAAAAGAAAAAGAGAGTATTAAACCTAGAGTCTTAAATCTGTCCTTTAACACATAGGTTCAACAGTGCTGCAATAATAAAAAGTATTTTCCAAGTAGATGTTAAAAACAGCATTTCCCCACAAGCTAGATAATCACTCAGAGGACTGAGTAGAAGTTTGCTGTTTCTCCTGAATGGTACAGTTCCAGGCTCACTCTCCCTGTCACAGCCAACTCGGTGCCAGCACCTTCTGTGTGACCACGGGCCCAGAGGGCTGACCCGTCGGTCCCAGTTCCCACATTTTGGTCCTGGAAGCAGCTCTGACGCCTCATGGTCATTGTCCTGCGATCTGTCAGCCTCTCGCCACTGAATGGCTTGTTTCTGAATGATTCCTGACTCCTGATTGGGATCTGAGCATTGGTTACCATTTACTTTTAGGAAGTGGACTTTTCTGTGTGTGCAAGTGGTTCTTCCCGCACATTCACCTGATGCCCCTTTACCTGTCTGTTCCTGAGTTCAGAGAGGCCTGAGTGCTTCCTTGGGGAGAGCTGGGCTTAGACTCTGTCTGTCCACAGTTGGTTTCTGTCGTTACCAGGACTGTCAGCAGAGCTTCCTGCAAGAACAGCACTCTATTTAGTTGCCGGTTTTCTTCTTGGAATGCAGGGACTGCTTCTTCACACTGCCTGCCCCTGATGGCAGAAGAAGAAAGTCATCCCTAAGACAAAGTACCAGAGCAGCGGTGTGGGGTTCAGGTGTCCTAGGCCCCGGTCCAGGTTCCACCATACATTAGGTGTATGCTCTAGGGCAAGTCATTTACACTCTGTGAGCTTCAGTTTCCGCCTCTTTGGAATGAGGAAGTTGGGCTGAATGACCTCTAAGGACCTCTCCAGGAGCTCTGGGATGCTCAGCTGTGACTGTCTTAGAAACTCCTCTAAAAAGAGAGGAGAAGGGAGGGAGGAAAGTAGTGAAGAATCAAGGACACTGTATCTTTCTCCTTGATCCCAGAGTAAGAGTCCAGAGGATGGGCATTCTCTCTAGTGGCCCGTAGCATTAACCCTCAAGTGAGCGCTGTTCAGAATCAGTTTGAGTTTCTGTATTGTGAGCTGCCCATAAGTCGGTGGCGGTAGAGACCCTGTGGTGAGGGGCAGCTGCTGCTTTTTATCCCCCCTCCCCTCAAGTAAGTGGAAGGGGGGCGCCATGAGATCATTGGGCTTCCTGCTTCTCCTCGACCTCTTGGGTGAAAGAATCGCATTTCTGTTGACTGTGTCCAGTGTCACTTTCAATTCAGGGGAGTGGCTGAGGGGGGCTTCTTTAATGGATGTTTTGATTTTATGTGGATGAATTTTTTCTAATTGCGACTTGTCCGTTTGTATTTTTTAGATTGATGGGCAGAAAGGCTCTTTCTTTGTGTTTTCTGCAAAACTAAGCCCACTCTTAGCACTCAGGAGATCTCAGTAAAGCCTAATACTTCCTTAGGAAGCTGAATTTAATTTATACTCTCAGAATTTTAGGTTGTTTTTTTCCAGCAACCTGGTTAGAAGATCATCAAGCCACTGTGTACAATTTGCATTCTTAAGCGATTTAAATAGAAAGGGGGAATTTTATAAACAGAATAAAAGAAAAACAATAATTATGCTGGGGGAAAAACATGAACTGTGCTACGTAATGCTAATGAAATTCTCGTGTGTGGTTGAATATTTCCCTTCAAATAAAGATCGTAATGATACTTGGAGAATTCCTCCTAGAAGATGCTGGGAGCTGAAAAAATGATATTTTCAGGACAGTATACCACTTCTTGTGGGTCTCTAGCCCCAGGATAATGCCGGTAGGAGGCAGTCAAAGAATT
The DNA here is from genome assembly GCF_964374135.1 of Grampus griseus. Classification (NCBI taxonomy): domain Eukaryota; kingdom Metazoa; phylum Chordata; class Mammalia; order Artiodactyla; family Delphinidae; genus Grampus; species Grampus griseus. The sequence goes on from NC_139012.1 coordinate 63,660,055, forward strand.
AACTAGTTCTCTCTGTTTGAGACTCTTCTCCAAGAGCCTCTTCTCTAGTTGCCCTACTAATTGTGCCCTAAGACTGTTCCTTCTTGAACCTCAAGTAGAGTCGTCAACTCTTCACCTGCCAGTGACGGCAGGACTGCCTTGCAGTTTTGTGCCCCTTCAGGCTTTTCAGAGCACACGTGATAAAAAGTGAGTTGAAATGATACAGAGGGCTCTTGGCAATGCCCCGAGGAATTCTGTGTGTCTGAAATTATGGAGAAATGGCCATGAGCAATGCGTTCTCATTTGAGCCCAGGAGCATGTAGCAAAAAGCTGTAGAAAAAAGGCACATGTCATGGGTGGGCGGGAGTCACCGAATCTGTCCTCACCTCCCTCCTCCAGGCCTCAGATTCCTGCCCTACGATTTCTTCCCTAACTTTCTTTCCCTGACTTCCTGCTCTGTCCTTCCAGTGACTCAGGTAGCTTCCCTGTTTCCTGCCTACACTCTCCCTGCTGGCCCCGAGCTTCTGCAGGCTATTGGTCCCATGGACTTCTGTCCCCTCAGCTTTCCTGGGGCTGCCATGTCTATGACCTGCCCTTGAGGGCGGCCTTACAGAGGTCCAGCTGGTGCCGGGGGCCTCTGGACACACACTGGTGTCCAGGAAAAAGGGTCAGGTGGATTGCAGGTGTTTTTTAAATAGGAAAATTGGGGTGTTTCGGTTCATTGCAAGGCACTGTCGCTGGTCTAGAGCCACCATGGGCTTGTCAAGTCTGCCTTGCTGCTCTGACAGGATGACATACGGTCCCTTCCTGAGGTTGCCTTTTCTCACGCGCGCATCTTTCTAAATGCTGTCTTTTCCCTTTCATTTCTCAGTGGTGTCGTCGTTTCCTTGCTGTTTCAGGATACCGAAGCATCATACGTTTCGATTTTGCCTCTGGCCACATCTGTGGGTCCCGTCAGCGTGCAGGGAAAGATAAGACCATTGTGATTTAATTAACAATGTAAGGAGCTTTCAAAGCAGCAACACCTTGAAAAGATGGGATTGCGCGCTGTCGAACTCATCAGTGACGGGACATTTGAACATATATGATCTGTGTCTCCGTATCCAAGAGCTCAGTCCAGACTTGGGATATGAAATATTCGTTATTTTCTTTCTGTTAGGGGAGACGATAACTTATTGAAAGAATTTGCTCACTTTAGAGCCAGTTTTTATCACATACATCCAAAAAAGGAAGATCGGTATCTTGGAAGAGGCGGTGCGAGCCAATTTCACTGTGATCCATTTGTAAGTGCCGTAGTTTTTTTTTTTTTCTTCTGTGTACAATGCTTTTCTCCATTATGATTTTGAGAACACATAGCTTTCAGAATCTCATTCCACAAGATCTAGGCAGAACTCGAATCTATTCATTAATCCTTATGGAGAACAACTTCAGCCAATGAAGTGGCTTAATTTTGTGATGAGTTTGGAGTTGGCAATATGCACACGTTTGCCAAAAGACTAAAAAACCCACCGAGTCCATCCCCAGCTTCACACTCCTATTGCAGTAAAAGCACCAAAAGAAAAGTCACCGATTTTCTCTAATTTAGAATATCGCCTTTCAGACGAAGTTAGTTCTAGATGGTAATACAGTCATCAGAGACCAGCCTGCCAGGTATTTTAAGTATCTCAGTTCACGTCCATCACTACTTTCACTGATTTTCTACTTCCTCTGATTCCAAAGGGCTTACTAATATTAGTGACACTGTTTGATTGACTTACTAATATGCAGTGTCACTAGTATTAATAACTGTTGTAAACCCAACAGTCGACATAAAACGAATCAATGCATATCGGGAACATGTGTACATATTTTCAATGGAGGATAAGTCAGGGTTTTGTGTGCCAGGAGGTCTTGAGTGTGCAACTTCCATCAAATGAATCCCAAACAAGAACTACTCTCATTTTTATTCTGGTTGAGACCCTATTCTGTCCCAACAGTCATGTTCATGTGCAGAGCTGTTCTCATGGAAGTTCAGAGTGAGCTGCTGCACAGCTGGAATGACTCCACAGCCCTAGACGGGCTCTCCGTGAGTGGCCTTGTGCTGGACGATTGTATCACTGATGACACAGTGCTTCCTGATGTGTGGCGATGACTGCAGAGACCAATCGGAAACCATTAAGATGTTGTGCACGTGGGACAGATCAATCTGATTTTCTTGTCTGGTCTGTCCTGCTTTGTGGCTCTGCCTTCCAAAGTGACTGTGAGATTAAAGCTTTTACTCAGAAGTACCTATCGCGTTCCCTAGCATGGGGCATCTGGGCCACTGACAGCTCCAGCTCCTGTAGCTATGTGGGAAAGAGCCCTTAAGGCTTCCTCTGTCCTCCTGGGAATGCACTGGCCTCACTCCAGTTAGGAACTGGCTCTCCTGCCTGTGGAGAAGGGCCTGGTGCTGGTGGCTCTTCCATGCCCCCAGGCATTGAGGCTTTCTGGGACAACTGTGGCTTCATGTTTGAGACACTTCTTATGTTCCTGGACCTTTCTCTTAGGGCTGGAGCCATTTAACATGGAGCTTGTAGGTAACACTAATAAAAAGGCCACAGTCCTGGAAGCGTCGTTTTTGACAGGTATGGACCTTGCAGTCACTCAGGTGGAGGCTGAGCAGAAGCTGAGAGCCACAGAAGGCCAGCTGGTGCAGGTTGGGGTATTTGCTCCTTCCACATTTTGTCAGCTGCCCAGACAGGATATTCTTGGCCTGGCAGAGCACATAAAATCACCACACTGGAAAACTTGCTACTCAGAGTGTGGTCCACAGACCACAGCATCACCCTGAAACTTGTTGGAAATGCAGAATCCCATTTCTGACTTCCTGAGTCATGTGAGTTGTTTGTACGGAAATTTTACAGAGCACTGATCTAACCCATCTCCCCAGGAAATAAGATTGCTCTTAAATCATCCATGATTGATGTGATTTATCCAAGTTTCTTACTTTCAGAGGCTAATTTTTAATGGTATAATCTGTAGGTTCTAGGATTTGTATAACGTCTAGATAAAATTATTCACTTAATATTTAAGTTATTTTATTGATAATTTAAAAGAATTGTGTTCCTCCTCTAAGAGTAGTTTATTTTAAAACACAGGACTTGTTCTTTATAAGGCAGGCTAGAGGTACTTGTTTGGGGTTTTTTTGAGAAGCAGGTGGCAGCCTTATCTACATGATCATGAAATTAGCAAACGATACCTGAGATGAATGAAACTACTGGAGGTGAAAGAGTGGGTGCACCTACAATGTTATTTGATGGTATGGGGTCTGTATATTCAGAGTCCTATGAGTGGGAACCTGGAAAACTAGACAATATTACTAGTTGACAGTTGATAAGTAAAAAGCAATAACCAAAGATACTCATCAGGAAATCAAAGGCTGAGGACAATATCCCACACGGACAGCTCCTCTGATGCTCTGTTACACAAACATCCATTTCTGAAAAAAATGACTGTGTAGTCCTTTTGGCTTCAAAGATAAGTTTTAATTCTGTGATTTCAATTACATATAGGGTGTCAATTTCTAGCCAGGATATGAAAGAAAAATGGAGGCAGGCTTCTCATGATCACATTTCCCCTGAGAGGCTGAAGTGACACTTCAGGGACATCTGTCCTACCAGGGTTGTCAGGACCGCTATCCCACGAGAGGGAACAAGAGTGAGTAGCTGCGACTACGCCTTCTCCTGACATGCCAGGTGCTTTTCCCAGTTTTAAAATAATTATATCCAAATAATACATAGTCCTTGTAGAAAATCAGAAAATACAGATTAGCAAAAGGAAGAAAACTCAGAATGCAGCCATCCAGAAACAAGTTGTAATTTGGTGTCTGCCTTTATAGATTTCTTTCTGAGCATCTATATTCCTATATATGTGTATATTATTACCAAAAAGTATATTGGATAGTTTTATAGTCTAATTTTCTCACTAAGCATATTGTAAAGTTCTTTATGTACCAGTAAACTTACTTCTATAATAGTTTGACTGTCTATACAGGATTCCATTGTATTTCTTTCTGCACCATACTTTATTCACCAGTGCCCTATTTTTGGTCCTATAGGTCCTATTCACTTTTTCACTATTATAATCAGCATTTTATACTATATCTTTGTGCATATCCTTCATTATTTCCTTAGTATAAATTCCTACGAGTGGAATTGCCAAGGTAAAAAGCGTACTTACTTTTTAAAGCTTATGATCCCTATTGCCAGGTCATTTCACTCTCCCATTGGCATGAATGAGAGTACCAGCGTCTTATAAAAATTGGGATTTTTATAAACTAAAACTGTGTGGATGGATACACACACAGTAACAATGGGCAAAAGTGCTCTGAAGAGCAGACTGTAAACAGGGAGACTCTCAGCTTTTGGAGACCCACAGGCTGAAGTCTGTTCTGTGGCTCTCATTAAAAGTATAGTATTGATTACGTGCCCGCTCCAACCTCAGGCAGCAATAACAGTGCCTCCAAACCATCCGTGCACTGCACAGGCTTCATGGAAAGCATTTCGCTTCCAGTAGACAATTTCTACCTTTATTCAACATCAGTATTGTTGCTGTTAACCTTTGAGGGGAAGACAAGTTGGAAGTATTCAGGGAAGGTTGTGCAAAAAGCCAGGTCATATCGACTAAACGTTAACAATATTCAGAACTGACTAGGAAAGCGAAGAGGATCCCATCAGCCCTCCCTCCTTTCTTTGTAAACCTTCTCTCCTTCATCCTCATTTGTTAAACTTTTAAATTTTGTACAACACACTGGTTATGGAAGGGAAGGTACATTCCATCTGCTCTCACTTCCCCTTTTATTTTTATCTCACCCTGACATCTTCTGACATTATTATTGGTACCAAAAGGTACTGATGCTGAGCTGTGCAACCAGTGCCTGGAAGACTTATCTCTCCTTCTTTGTAACAAGAATAGTTGTGAGAAGTCTTTCCTTTATTGCGGGGAGAACTGGACTTCCTCTGTGAGTCCATCTTTAGTATTTCATTGCCTCAGGCTTGAGCATAGGCTGAAATGTATGGGTCACACACAATCTAGACTCAGAAGTTGGAGGTCTTTCTGTGAGCTGGCGTGTTTAGAGGCTCACCGTCAGTTGGATGCTGTCTCTTGAGAACTGTGTAAGAACCTCCTGTTTCAGTGAGTATGAATTTTCACAGTCACCTGCTCAGGTGTAAGAGTGGAACTGTTCGTTGTATTTCTCTATAATCGAGCTGAACTTAGCTCTTGAGCCACCACCTCAGCCCCTGGCAAGTGAAGGTACAGGTCTGTTCTGCTTTGGAGCACCCACCCCTGCAGGGCTCAGCCCAGGAGTTCAGTACATGACCCTCAGAAACCTTCTGGCATCCAGGCTTTGGTCAGGTCTCTTCCAGTCTTCTTCCTCCCACCAGAAACCCAAACCGGACATCTGCTGAGGCGGAAAAGCCGCCCCTGCAGCATCACACATTCTTCTGCAGAGTCCAATTCATGGGGTAAACGCCCTGCCCTAGGTTTTTAGCCTTTCTTAGCTCAGAAGGCCTCTTCTGTCTCCGAAACCTCAGTCCTTGCAGTAGAGAAGAGCCTTGCCCTTCCAGACTGTTTCCTCTGCTGGGATCTGAAAACAGTCTAAATTCAGAAACTTGATGAATGGTGGGTCCATCTGCCCCCACCTGCCCTGAAGCAATGAACAGCCCAGACTCTGCAGGTGGAGGGCCGCAAGCAATAAGAAAAGTGTGGGAGAGGGAAACTTCGGTTATTATCTCTGAAATTCATCCCCTACGTCATTCAGAACCTACCATCTCCCATTTTGTGTTTCTCTTCTATTTCTCACGTGTGAGCATCTTGCTTTCTCAGTTAGGTTGTGATCTCTGGAAGGGACCCTGTCTCCTCCTGCTTTGCAGTCCTTGGGGCCATTAGCAGGAGTAAGCACTTCAGAGCTAGGGGGAGCCCCAAATTGGGAGTTGGGAGATGTTTGTTCTCTTCTAGACCTGCCGTTGACTAACCGGTCGACTAGGTCAAGTCGTCTGACCTCATCTGTAACATGAGGGGCTGGACTAAATGCCTCCCCCATCTTTAATTTTCTAGTCATGCCCAGGAAGCTTGTTCTTCAAATGGGATGTAAGGTACCTATTTTTCTGAGGAAACTTGGAAACAAGGCCCAGGGATACATCAGTATCCTATTCAAGTTAGTGAAGCATTTGAATATTTCACTGAATTTTAAGCCAAAAAAAAAGAGTCCACAGCCTCCATTTCCCACATTGCTAGTTTGATCATGAGCAGAAGCAATGCCACGTTTTATCACTGATTTTTCAATGCCCATCCATGCTATATTTTATAAGCATGTCCAGTGTTTTTTCCTGGAACACTTGTAAAGCTAATCATGGTTCATCTCATTTCTCAACATCCTGCCAGACAAATCCCTTTATGAGATAAATCTTAGTTACTGTAGTTGTGAGGACTCGTCCCGCTAGCTCTCGCGTAAGGCTGAGCCGTCCTGATGAACAAAGCCTCGGGATAGGTTTGGTGAACACCGCCTCTTTTGTCTGCTTGGCTTTGATAGATGTACCTTACTTCTTAAAACAAGATGAATATTCTAACCCTGTTGTTTGCAAGCCCTGCTGCCTCATCTCCAAATCTACAGAATTTCATTGAGGTCCTGGCACTCTCAGGGTGACTGTGGCACCGACGGAAATGGCAAGATACAATGTGGTTTAGAAAGAATGGCAGTTACTGAGGAGAAGAATGGATTCTGTGTAAAATACTAGAGTCTCTCTCTTTTCTAATTTATTTTTTATTGAAATAGAGTTGATTTACAATGGCCAGTAGACACATGGAAAGATGCTCAACATCACTAATCATTAGAGAAATGCAAATGAAAAACTATCATGAGGTATCACCTCACACCGGTCAGAACGGCCGTCATTAAAAAGTCTACAAACAATGCTGGAGAGGGTGTGGAGAAAAGGGAACCCTCTTGCACTGTTGGTGGGAATGTAAATTCGTACATCCACTTTGGAAAACTGTAGAGGTTCCTCAGAAAACTGAAAACAGAATTACCATATGATCCAGCAATCCCACTCCTGGGCATTTACCCAGCCAAAACTATAATTCAAAAAGATACAAGCACCCCTATGTTCATAGCAGCACTATTCACAATAGCCAAAACATGGAAGCATCCTAAATGTCCATTGACAGGAAAGGACAAAGAAGATGTGGTACATATATACAGTGGAATACTACTCAGCTGTAAAAAAGAATGAAATAATGCCATTTGCAGCCATTTGCAGCAACATGGATGGGCCTAGAGACTAAGTGAAGTAAGTCAGAAAGAGAAAGACAAATACCATACAATATCACTTATATGTGGAATCTAAGACACAAATGACCCTATCTACAAAACAGAAACAGACTCACAGACATAGAAATCAGACTTGTGGTTGCCCAGGGGGAGGGGAGTGGAGGAGGGAAGGGCTGGGAGTTTGGGATTAGCAGATGTAAACTATTATATATAGGATGGATAAACAACAAGGTCCTACTGTATAGCACAGGGAACTATATTCAGTATCCTGGGATAAACCATAATGGAAAAGAATATTTTAAAAAATGTCTATATGTGTATACCTGAGTCACTTTGCCATACAGCAGAGATTGGCACAGAGTCTCGTCAGTCATCTGAACCATATAACTTTTTATACACAGGGGGTCTAGTACATTGTTAAGCACTGGGGACTGGTGTGCGTCAGACCTGTCTTACCTTCTCATAAAACTGCAAAGTCATTATAGTCCTCAGGACTTAGATAACTATGCCAGATATATTTAAGTGTTTCTAGCTGAATTAAACCTTCTCAGACCAATTACATATCAACTTCCCGGACCTCTTCCAGAATCAATGTCAAGCAGTGTCAGAATTTAAAGTGACTTTGTTATTTCCTCTCTGGTTGGTGTCTGGCCTTTCCTTCCCCCTCCTCTTCCCATCTGCAGGTTTGTTCCACAACAAAGCTTAGAAATACATTTAAAGTCAAGTTGATGTCACATTTCCAAGTGGAGAAACATGCAGGATGTCTAAAGCATCTGCCTTACTTTCTATATCAATTCTTTCTTAATTTTCTTTCTTTTTTTTTTTTTTTTGCGATACGCGGGCCTCTCACTGTTGTGGCCTCTCCCATTGCGGAGCACAGGCTCCGAACGCGCAGGCTCAGCGGCCATGGCTCACGGGCCCAGCCGCTCCGCAGCATGTAGGATCTTCCCGGACTGGGGCACGAACCCGTGTCCCCTGCATCGGCAGGCGGACTCTCAACCACTGCGCCACCAGGGAAGCCCCCTTAATAGTTTGAGAGTGAGTTCAAGAATAAGCCTCTCACATCCAGATTCCTGACATTGTTTCTGTACTAGGTGATGAAAATTGAGAGCCGTCAAATAACTACAGGGACGGCAAAGCCGTACTTCTTACAAAATCCTGAGAGGGCCTAAGGATCAGAAAGATGCCATAGTGTTCTCCTCTGTCAAAGGAAAATAGAGTTTTGGGCTTAGTCTCTTCAGCCTATATTCCATTCTTCAGTTACAGGAAAGTTCTGTGAATTCAGGCTGAAGGAGGAGATGCATTTTATCTATATTATGGACGCATTTTGGATCCCCTATATTAAATACTCTGCATGTCACCTCATTGCCACCAGATTGCCACTATTCCCAACCCTGCGTCTCATTTTGACTGCAGTCTGGGGCTGGCACTGGGACCAGCCTTGCCCCTTTCATAGCTCAAAGTTTCAGGCCAACCAAAATTACTGAGAATTGAGAATGTCTTAGACTTTAAGTGTTGTCAGGGACAAAGGGGATTGCTTCAACTTTTTAATTAGTTCAGAGGTTCCAAGAACTGGCTGTAAAAAGAACTGTGAAAAATAAACCAAAAAAACTGAAGGCAGGTTATTCATTATATTCCGGATGAATAGACTCTCCCAGGAAGGAATTTGGAAACCCCTTTCTGGGAGCTTTTATTTCAGGCATTCTGGGAAGACCAGGCAGCTTGATGTGGGGAGGTTGGCCCCCTGTGCCACTTTAACGTAGCAGGTTTTATATTCATTGTCATTCTGGAGCTTCTTTCCCTCCTGCTTTCTGACCTAATCTTTCTTCACAGCATCACCCTATGCCCTGGGCATGTCTTTCTTACACACCTGGTCCACTGTCTCCTGTGGGTTTTCTGCCACTTGGTCACATGTGTCTGGTTGACAGACCACACATCCAAGCCCCTGAACTGTTGGGTGCTGTGGGGCTCTAGAAATGCAAATCAGGAGTTTATTCAGCCTCCTGCATTTGAGGTTAGAGGGACTCAAGCTAAGCTCCAGGGCCAGATTGCCTAAACCATACAGCCTGCAACAGCTAGAGGTGCCCTTGTTCAGACTCTTGGCCTCCTGGGTGTGTCTGGGGCCCTGTGGTTCTTATGGCGCTGGAACGTCCAGGGCAGTTTATTCAGGGGATTGTAAGGTTACTGCCTTGGAAACCCCTTGTTGTACCCACATTGAACATGGGTTTGTTCAGTGAAGTGTCTATTGCATTTAGGTACCTGACTTCATCTTATATATTTTATTGTCTATCTCCCACCACTAGATTATAAGTTGTATGAAGGCAGAGACTCTTTTAGTCACCACTGTATCCTACAGTGCCTGGCAGGTAGTAGGTGCTCAATTAACATTCCTTGGTTAAGTAAGTGATTGCCACTGAATTGCAAACTGTCAGTGATAAATGGTGGATAAAATGACAGGAGACATCAGTCATTGCCCAGAAATTCTAGAAAGGGGTATCTGAGCTTGTCATATCCTGAGACTTGGCCAGGCACTCCCTTTGGAATGAGCGATCTGGACCTTCAATTAGAGACGTACCTGCTGTTGGGAAGTCAGTGTCTTGGGGACACATCTGGGAGGAGGGCAGTCTGGCAGGCACTGGACAGCAGGGGACAGTGCGGGCAAGAGAGTGGCAGTGAGGGGTCCCACTGGCAGTGAGGCAGCATTGAGATAGCCAAGTGGGAGGACCAGCATAAGGACATCTGTCAACAAGCAGAAGGACCTCAGTCCCCTCCCTGTCCGCCAGCAGACTTAGGATGTCCATGTGGGTCAGGGATTGCCAGAAACTGTCCAGGTGTACCGCGTGGGTCAGGGATTGCCAGAAACTGTCCAGGTGTACCGCGTGGGTCAGGGATTGCCAGAAACTGTCCAGGTGTACCGCGTGGGTCAGAGATTGCCAGAAACTGTCCAGGTGTACTGCGTGGGTCAGGGATTGCCAGAAACTGTCCAGGTGTACTGGTCAGTCCGTCTGCAGCAGAATCACCCACCCACATTTCCTGATGGAGCCCAGCCACAGTTTCAGAGCCCAGCCAGGCAGGCCGAGGTTCAGGGCAGGATGATTCTAAGGATGGTGGACTCAAGAGGCAAGAAAAAGCACATGGTGAGGCGCACAGACACGCCGTCCTTCTCCAGCCGAATGGCCTTTGGCGAGTCAGTTACCATTTCACCTGCAAGATGGGGAGAAAGAATACACCTTTAGCATGGTGGTGTTTTAAAGATTAAATGAGATAATATATAGTAAAGCTTTTAGGACAGTGTCTGACAAATAATAAGAACATAATACATGGTTGTTATTGTCTAAGTTATTTTCTGTTACACTTATGAAAAAGAGGGTATATACTGGGGAAAATGGAACAAATCCTCAGGTTAATAATACACTTTCTGCCTCATAGAAGGCCTGAACTGGTGCAGTGCTTTCCTTACAGTTTGTGTTTTACATTATCCAAGGAAAATCTAATTGTAAATGATCCCATGGGAAAGAATCTTCTTTGTCCTCTTGGGAAGCATAAGCTAGTTGGAAAGCTTTGTGAACAGCTCCGATCTCTCTCCAGCCCTGGGGAGATCCGCCCATTGGCCGGTTTGGGTCTGTGTCCTGCCCTAGCCGAACAGGTGCTCTCTGAGGGCCTTTGAGAGGACGTGTAATAGATATGATAAAGGCATATCCTACAGTCGCAGCGTCTCTGCTCCTCCAGGGAGGCGGAGAGGCTTTTCATGTCAATTAATTATTCACATTTTCTCTTCATCCCCTCAAACACTTGGCGTCCTGTCTAGCTCCACGGGGGCAGGTTTGCTCTGGGCGTGCGTAACCCCAGCACCCGATGACGGTGACAGTGTGGGGCTGCGTTCTGTGCCCCTTTGAGCCTGTTTATTTCAGGGTCACATGCAGTGGGCACATGCTGGCGACGGCCAGAGCGCACTAATGCCACCACTCATTCCCCCGCCTCTTCTCAGCGGCAGGATATTAGCCGCTTACGTCTCTGTGGTTCACACGGTGAAGAGGGAGCTCTGGGGTCTTCGTCCTCCTTGCTTGCTTGATGACGGCTGCATCCCGGGTGAGCCGTGCTTGGTCGAGTGCCTTTCAGCCCCCTCCCTGCTCTGAAGCTGGGCATCTTGCCCTTTTGCAAAGCTGTAAACATCCACTCAGCCATGCAGGCTTCTGCATGGCCTTTGTTCCTGCTCCCTGGGAAACCTTTGTGCCGCCCATAGAGGTGGCCGACTGAGCACCCTGACAGCTCTGTCTCGGAGACTCAGAAGCTGACTTACCCCGGGCCTCTTCTCACGCAGGCCTCCCACACCCGTCTGCTTTCCCTTGTCACTCTCTTGCTTTTCTGTCACTGTTGTGCCCACCTGCAGTGCTGCCCTGCACTTCCCCTTGAGGGCAGCGCTCACATCGCAAAGACCTGGGTGTGTGCCCTCAGGGAGGCGGTTTCTGACAGTCTTCCTCAGAGACCCAGGGCCAGAAGAAAGAGATGTAAAGGGGTGTCCATGACAGGAAGCTATGGACTGGTGGCCGAGAAGCCAGCCAATCAGAAGCGAGCAGGAGAGAGAGGTGAAGTAGCAGAAGCGTGGCCAGAAATGGCTGGAGAGTGAAAGCTGCCCCTTCGGCTGGGAAACAAGTACTTCTGTGCAGAACCGCGGGGGAACTGTGCACACAGGCCTCATGCCATAGCCAGTTGCCTGCCCGCTCCCTCCCTCTGTGCCCTCGGCAGGTTCCTTCGCCTCTTTGTGCCTCAATATCCTGCTCTCTGAAGTGAGGACAAGGGGAGCGACCCTCCCCGCCCCCCCTCCCCCTACTTCTGGGGTTGTTGTGAGGATCCCATGAGCTCGTACATGTAGAACACTGGCCCCCAGTGAATGTCATCTGCGTGTCACGCAGCAGCATCACCCCACGTCCATGGCCACGCACACGCTGAGTGTGGGGTTAGGATCTTAATGGGACCGGCTGACGCTCTGACAACTTCCTTTCCCAAACACTCTTGCTACTCCACGTGTCCTTGTTTCCCCTCGTGGAAATCATCGGTAGTTTTCTCAAGTGAATGTCTTCATCCCCAGATTATTCAAAGCCTTTCTACACCTTCCATTTATAGTGAGCATTCACGACTGTTTAGTGACATCACGTCTCCACTGGTGGGCGATCAGGGCACCATAGAAAAGTGGAATATCCATCGTAGGCGACTGTGGTACCTCCTGGAGCTACTGACGGGCAGGAAATGTCATTGGTTTGTGTTTTCACTGCTCTTGTTTCCACGTCACTCCTGCTGCTAGTGGTGCTTGTGTGCAGTGAAACAAAGTAGCCAGGTGAGCTGAAAGAGCAAGCAAAGGACCAGAATAATCTATGAATTCCAGTTGTTTTGTAAGCCACCAAGATGAATTTTCACTGGTTCATATCAAAACAGGGCACACACGAGATAACTGTATGAAAGCGGGAATGTGGCCGAAAGGTAACTGGTCCATCCTTAAGTTCAGCACGTCACCTCAGCAACACACAGGTCCAGTTGCCAACAGGACATCCCTCCTGGAAGTCAATCGGGCATCACAAGCCAGCATGGCCAAAGTGGATCTCCTTATCTTTCCCCACAAACCTGCCCTTCTTCCTCTGTTTTGTGTCTCAGTTAAGCATTAACATCAGATGAGTTGCTCAAGCCAGAAACATCAAGGTCAACTCCTCTCCTGCTTTTCTTGCTCCTACCTCCAGGCCTGTGGGCTCCACGTGCTTCCTAAATAGCCTGTGAGACTAGCCCTCTTCTGTACACCCTCTGAAAGTGTTGCTGTGTGTTTTGAGCCAACTCCAAGCCGTGGCTCGAAACAGCAGTCATTTATCATTTCCCATGTGTCTTGGGTCAGCGGTTCCAGACCAAGATCTGCTGGGTGTCTTTGAGTGTCTTGAGCCCGGCTGATGGAGGCTTGGCTCAGCTAGGCTGGCTCGGGTCCACGTCGCCCTCATACTCCTTTCTGGCCCCAGTGGGCTGGCCCGAGCATGTTCTTCTCATGGAAACGTTAGAAGCACAAGAAACAAGCCAGAACGCATGCCGCTATTTCTGTTGGCCAAAGCTAGGCGTATGGTCTCATTTGAAGTCAAAGGGTGGGGAAATGCACTACAGCCATTTAGTGGAGGGAACTACAAAGCCACATGGCAGAGAGCAAGGTGACAGGGTAAGATAAAGAACCAGGGCCCATAATGCGATCTCCCACGTCCTTGTTATCCTGACCTAGACTCTTCACTCATCTTCTAACTTCTTGCTTCGCTTATAGCCGACCGCCCCTGACTTGATCCCAGCATCCCTTTATTAAAAATTTCCACTGCCCCTTATCACTGCCGGATTGAGCTGAAGCCCTGTACAGCTTGGCCCCAATCCATTTTTCCTGCTGTATCTGTTGCCACGTTTCAGAATTACTCACCACCCCTTTCCAAATGTGCTTGTTTTTCACACAGCTCTGTGCCTTCATAAACAGTCTTCCCTCTTCCTGCCATGATCTCCCCCATATCTGAGGTTATTGTAAGTGAGATATCATCGACCCTTCAAGACGCAGTTCACCTGGAGCATCTTCCAGAAAGCCCTCTCAGAAGCCCTCTGGAGAAAAAATTTCTGCTTCCTTTGTGATGTGGTAGTAAACTGCAATTGCATCGTGCTCATACTTAACTCATAGCAATTCGAGATTAGGCTCAGCCAGAGGGAGAAAGAGAGGCAGAGCTTAAATAATTCCACCCACCGTTCTACTCCGTGATTGTGGGAGTACCGAGACTTGACTTTGCTGTTACCTTAGTCATCCTTTCCTCTTCAGCTCCCAAAAGCCTCTTGTAGCATAAAAGGCACAGCCTACTGAGCGGGCGTCTCGTGTTTAATGATACCAGACTCTTCTTTTATAACAACCAGGCAGCAAGCCTTTATTTCATCTGCTGTTCAACCAAAGGAACATCTATCTGGATGTGTGGTCTTGTTGCAAATCAGGACCTTCCAGTTCTATCCTGGAGATTCGAGGGACCATCAGTGGTAATAGTGTCTATAGTCAGTGTTCATGTCATGGTGACCTTAGAATCTCCCCTCCACCTGAGATGCTACTCCATCATATTTCCTATAGACTTATATCAGATTGAATTTTAATCTTTATGTCGGTGTTTCCCAGCTAAGTCATGAAGTTCTCATTTGTGGCTTATGGTTCTTTCTGGCTGCTGCCTGTGGCTATGCAGGTCATACACTGTACAACTCTAAGGGGGCACTAGTCACACCAGAGTCTATGTAAATGGACTCCCCCGTAGTCATGGTGCCAGCTCCCTTGTCTCCCAGTGCCTGGTACATATTGATTGCTCAAGAAATGTGTGGGGGAATGAGTGAAGGAGAAAGAAGGCAACAGGAAACTGAGCTAACTGTTCCGAAGTGAGATATTTAACAGTCAGGGTTCGAATGCAAATTCAGACAGGTTTTGCTCCAGCAAAATGAAGACCATGTTACCATAGGTGCTTGTGATGAAATGGACCTGTAAACCCACTTGGAATGTCTTGTTTAACTACAAAAAAATCACCTTTCATCCTGCAAACTGATCAAGGTGATGGTTCCTAAAAGCACATCATGCTTCTCAAACGTTACCGACCCCGTGATCGCCCTGTGCCTGATACCCTAGCGGACATCGTGAGGCATGTGTGTGCAGACAGGTCTAGATTCTAGATGAACCTTGCCCTCCAAGTCACAATAGACTTGAAGTTTCCTTGACTTCCCTTGGACGGTCACACAACTTAAATAAATGCAAGAGGAGCCATCATGAGCAAGAACAAGCCTTTTATCGGGTTACTTGATGAAATATGCTGAATATCTTTAAAGTAGAAATATGCCAGTGTGGCTGGCAAACTGTTCACCCCATGGGAGAAGGTTGCCCAGGTAAATGGTCACCTTCACACTTGGAATTCGCTGTTCTGCCAGAGGACACGGGAAGGGGAACTGACCCAATCAGGATGTGTGGGCTTCTGGGTGGACACGGCCTGAGGAGGGGCCCAAAAGGCAGCAGGACACAGGCAATGATGGTCCGACCATGCGTCACCCCACCCCTAACCACGGCCCCTGGCAGCTATGACAGCAAGAACACGGTGCTCGCCCTCCTCCCCGCTGGGTCGTTCTTCCCTGTGTCTCGAGCAGCAAGATGGTCACCACCCGGCCACCCTACCATCAGGACACAGTTGGCAGGATGCCTTACCAGCCAGGGCTTGATGTGTCAATTAGAGTAAGTGCCTGGTGAAGAAAGGATTCCATAAATGTTAAATGAATGAACAAACCGATGAACAAACCAGTGAAATAAGCAAACCAAAGAAGTGCAATGATATAGGGACCATTTGTGGGGGAAGGCACTGCAGTTACCTAAGGGAATTCTAAATGGTGTGCACTTAGGGCTGCAGCATCTTCCCTAATGGCCCTGTTATCCTTTCCAAACCCATGGAGACTTGACTCTGTGCTGTTCAATAGAAAATACGCTCAACCTGAGGAAGCACCACACCAAGGTTGTCCTGACAGCAACCAGCTTGGGAACCGGTGTGAGTAATAGTTCTTGAGTTTGGGGCTGCCAGGGTGCTGCAACAGGAGTATTTGCACGGGAACTTGGGATCAGAATTTCAAAACAATCAAGGAGTCCGTTCAGTTAAAATTAACTTCTCTTCCTGCCCGAGGCCTTGCATGTTATCACGGGACACCTCAATGAAATAGTCACCATTTGTTTCTTGGGTTTTGTTTTGTGCTGCTAGGTGAGCTCTCCGTGGAGGAAGCGCAGGACCCTTTCTTGGTCAGTGTCCACATAATCGCAGACCCAGGGGAATCCCGACCCCTGCAGGAGGCCATCGACAAGGTCTTGGCTTGGATCCACCCAGACCTCCAGCTGTTCAGGGTCTCTGAGAGGAGGGCGTCCCGGCGGCGGAGGAAGGCCCCCAAGGTGGCGCAGCCAGCCCTGGCGGTGGTCCTCTTCCTGCAGGAGGAGTACGGCGAGGAGCAGATCCTGCAGCTGCACCGCACGCTGCAGCGGCCGCCCTGGCGCCATCACCACACGGAGCGCGTGCCTAGCAGGTTTCTGCCCTACCTGCCCTGCAGCCAGGAGTTCTTCACTCTGGCCCCGGGGACACCGCTGTGGGCCATCCGGCCTGTGCACTACGGCAAGGAAATCGTGCGCTTCACCATCTACTGTCGCCATGACAACTACGCCGACATCCTCAAGTTCTACGAGCTGATACTCAGGCGGAGCCCCAGCCAGAGGAAAACGGACTTCTGCATCTTCCCCATTTTCTCCAGTCTGGATGTGGACATCCAGTTCTCCCTGAAGAGACTGCCCTGTGACCAGACCCCGGTCCCCACTGATTCCTCCGTGCTGGAGTTCCGAGTCAAGGACATTGGCGAGCTGGTGCCTCTCTTGCCCAACCCCTGCAGGCCCATCAGCGAGGGACGCTGGCAGACGGAGGACCACGATGGGAACAAGATCCTTCTGCAGGTACCTTGGGGGAAGTCTGTCTGTCTGTGTCTATCTCCACTTGGGGAGAACAGAGAAACAAGTGAATTGGTTCTGCCAGAAACCCTGGTTAGTACCTGTTACAGAACAATGAGTTAAGAAAAAAGAGAGGTCAGTGATCCTCTGTCTGGCTCGTAGATCAAGTCAAGGTGTCCATACGCTAATTAAACAGTTTTCACTTAGCTGCGTGGCCATGTGCCCCAGGCAAGCAACGGCCGATTCCTCTAGCGCCTCTTCACCCACCTGTTAGAGCATCCACTAAATGCCTGTGGCTCCCGGGGATTTAGAATGAACTGATACCCCAGGGGATTTGGTATTAAAGATTCCTTAATCTACTCCCTCACAAGTAGGGAGATTTTACCAATGAATTCTTCACTTCCACAAAGGAACTTCAGGAAAACCCGTCTATGACAATTGTAAAATATGTTGACGTTCAGTAGAGAAGATACCTGTTTTCTTCATCGCTCTGGTGCTTCCCCCCGCTTCTACCCTTCCACCCTTCTGCTACTGGGCAATAGGTGGTTCAAATTCAGTGATCATTGGAAATGACTTTCTTGGTCTTTTAAGGAGTACGTGATGCCTCTGGAGCTTCTTTCATTCAGCTTAGGAAGGGGGAGTGAATACATGGAAGGAAATGGATGCAGTAGACTGTTCTGTGGTTAATGTCTTGGCTCAATTACTGGACCCATTTCTCCTCCCATCCTTCCAGCGATCATCCCAAACTCTTTAGACGTTATTAGTTATACTCTAGAATTCAAAGTTCAGCATACAGATTTAAGAAGGTCCTATACCTACCCTACCTGATAAATGCTTTCAAGACCCAGGCTTTCTAGAATTAACAGGTAAATCCGTCCAGGCATATAGGATTTTGTCTTTCTGAAACACCTCTGCCTCTGGCATCTCAGTTTTCACATACGGCTACCTGAGAGGAGAAAGTTGATAGCAAGTTCGGGGACACTGTCTTGAAAGGTGCTGATTGTATTTACTTGAATCACAGGTAAAGTTTCATAGTTTTTGTTGGTTTGGGCATTAAACATCAGAACTATAATCCACATATCGCAAAATGAAGTGAGGATTTGGCACATGACAGATACCTGGCTCAAACAGCCAGGCCACATGGCTCAAGTCAAAAAGGTCACCTTGAGATATTTACGATTTAGAGGAACTAGATAATTTTCAGATTTCCCTTTGAACTATGCAAATAAGAAATAATATTGCTTTATTATTCACTGAACTAAATGCTAGCCAGCATTTGTTTTATTTTTTAATTTTTATTTTATATTGGAGTATAGTTGACTTACAGTGTTGTGCTAGTTTCAGGTGTACAGCAAAGTGATTCAGTTATACATATATGTATTCTTTTTCAGATTATTCTCCCATATAGGTTATTACAGAGTATTGAGTAGAGTTCCCTGTGCTATACAATAGGTTCTTGTTGATTATCTATTTTATGTATAGCAGTGTGTATATGTTAATCCCAACCTCCTAATTTATCCCTCCCACCCACGCACCTTTCCCCTTTGGTAACCATAAGTTTGTTTTCAAAGTCTGTGAGTCTGTGTCTGTTTTGTAAATAAGTTCATTTGTGTCATTTTTTTTAGATTCCACATAAAAGTGATATCATATGATATTTGTCTTTCTCTGACTTACTTCACTTAGTATGATAATCTCTAGATCCATCCATGTTGCTGCAAAGGGCATTATCTCATTCTTTTTTGTGGCTAAGTAATATTCCATTGTATATATGTACCACATCTTCTTTATCCATTCCTCTGTCAGTGGACACTTAGGTTGCTTCCATGTCCTGGCTATTGTAAATAGTGCTGCAGTGAACATTGGGGTGCAAGTATCTTTTCAAATTGTGGTTTTCTCTGGGTATATACCCCAGAGTGGGATTGCTGGATCATATAGTAGCTCTGTTTTTAGTTTTTTAAGGAACTTCCATACTCTTCTCCATAGTGGTTGTACCAATTTATATTCCCACCAACAGTGTAGGAGGGTTCCCTTTTCTCCACACCTTCTCCAGCATTTATTGTATGTTAGACTTTTTGATGATGGCCATTCTGTCCGGTGTGAGGTGATACCTCATTGTAGTTTTGATTTGCATTTCTCTAATAATTAGCAATGCTGAGCATCTTTTCATGTGCTTTTTGGCCATCTGTATGTATTCTTTGGAGAAATGTCTATTTAAATCTTCTGCCCATTTTTTGATTGGATTGTTTGGTTTTTTGATATTGAGCTACATGAGCTGTTTGTATATTTTGGAGATTAATCCCCTGTTGGTCACACCATTTGCAAATATTTTCTCCCATTCTGTGGGTTGTCTTTTCATTTTGTTTATGGTAGTTTTCTTTTTGTACAGCAGCTTCTAAGTTTTTATTAGGTCCCATTTGTTTACTTTGGTTTTATTTTCATTACTCTAGGAGGTGGATCCAAAAAGATATTTCTACAATTTATGTCAAAGAGTGTTCTGCCTATGTTTTCCTTGAAGGGTTTTATAGTATCGGGTCTTACATTTAGGTCTTTAATCCATTTTGAGGGTTATTTTTGTGTATGGTGTTAGAGAGTGTTCTAATTTCATTCGTTTACATGTGGCTGTCCAGTTTTCCCAGCACCACTTATTGAAGAGACTGTCTTTTCTCCATTGTATATTCTTGACTCCTTTGTCGTAAATTAATTGACCATAGGTGCATGGGTTTATTTCTGGGCTTTCTATCCTCATCCATTGATCTATAAATCTGTCTTTGTGCCAGTACCACACTGTTTTGATTACTGTAGCTTCATAGTATAGTCTGAAGTCAGGGAGCCTGATTCCTCCAGCTCCGTTTTTCTTTAAGATTGCTTTGGCTATTCAGGGTCTTTTGTGTTTCCATACAAATTTTAAGATTTTGTTGTTCTAGATCTGCAAAAAAAATTCCATTGGTAATTTGATAGGGATTGTGTTGAATCTGTAAATTACCTTGGGTAATATAGTCATTTTGACAATATTGATTCTTCCAATCCAAGAACATGGTATATCTTCCATCTGTTTGTGTCATCCTCGATTTCTTTCATCAGCATCTTATAGTTTTTGGAGTACAGATCTTTTGCATCCTTAGATAGGTTTATTCCTAGGTATTTTATTCTTTTTGATGCCATGGTAAATGGGATTGTTTCCTTAATTTCTCTTTCTGATATTTTGTTGTTAGTGTACAGAAATGCAACAGATTTCTGTGTATTAATTTTGTATCCTGTAACTTTACCAGATTCATTGATGAGCACTAGTAGTTTTCTGTTAGCATCTTTTCTATGTATAGTATCATGTCATCTGGAAACAGTGACAGTTTTACTTCTTTTTTCCAATTTGGGTTCCTTTTATTTCTTCTCTGATGGCCGTGGCTAGGACTTTCAAAACTATGTTGAATAAAAGTGGCAAGAGTGGACGTCCTTGTCTTGTTCCTGATCTTAGAGGAAATGTTTTCAGCTTTTCACCATTGAGAATGATGTTTGCCATGGGTTTGTCATATATGGCCTTTATTTTGTTGAGGTAGGTTCCCTCTGTGTCCACTTTCTATAAAGTTTTTACCATAACTGGGTGTTGAATTTTGTCAAAAGCTTTTTCTGCATCTATTGAGATCATATGGTTTTTATTCTTCAGTTTGTTAGTATGGTGTATCACATTGATTGATTTGCATATATTGAAGAATCCTTGCATCCCTGGGATAAATCCCACTTGATCATGGTGTATGATCCTTTAATTTTATTGTTGGATTCGGTTTGCTAGTATTTTGTTGAGGATTTTTGCGTCTATGTTTATCAGTAATATTGGCCTATAATTTTCTTTATTTGTGTGGTATCTTTGTCTGGTTTTGGTATCAGGGTGATGGTGGCCTCATAGAATGAGTTTGGAAGTGTTCCTTCCTCTGCAGCTTTTTGGAAGAGTTTCAGGAGGATAGGTGCTAACTCTTCTCTAAATGTTTGATAGAATTCGCCTGTGAAGCCATCTGGTCCTGGACTTTTGTTTGTTGAGTTTTTTTTTTT
The DNA here is from genome assembly GCF_964374135.1 of Grampus griseus. Classification (NCBI taxonomy): domain Eukaryota; kingdom Metazoa; phylum Chordata; class Mammalia; order Artiodactyla; family Delphinidae; genus Grampus; species Grampus griseus. The sequence continues at coordinate 63,680,859 of NC_139012.1, forward strand.
TTTAACATCTTTATTGGAGTATAATTGCTTTACAATGGTGTGTTAGTTTCTGCTGTTGAGAGTTTTTTAATTTCAATTTCAGTGCTTGTGATTGGTCTGTTCATATTTTCTATTTCTTCCTGGTTCAGTCTTGGGAGATGGTACCTTTCTAAGAATTTGTCCATTTTTGTAGGTTGTCCATTTTATTGGCATATAGTTGCTTGTAGTTATCTCTTATGATCTTTTGTACTTCTGTGGTGTCAGTTTTATAATCCCTTTTGAAATGTGAGAAGAGTTTTCTTCTGTGTTTGAAGACTGCCAGTTTTTTATGCAAAACAATGCAGTTGTGTAAGTAAAAATTAATGAAAGGATTTTGTTTATACTAAAAGATCAAAATGAATGTGATTGTTTCTGAGGGACTTTTTCCTTTTTGCAGTATTTAGAATATTTTTTGCTCTCAATCCCTGTAATAACGTAAATGAAAGAATAAATTAGGAAAGCTTGGCCTGAACTCCACTCAAAGGAATCATTGAAAGAATATTTCAAAGAAAAGCCACAGATTTAAATGGCTATACAGTCTGTATGGGTGCAGGCTTTTGAATTTAGAGCATCCAAGAGTGAAAAGAGTAAGAAAAAAGATTTGTATCATGCGGTCTCAGGAGTTTGGGCCTTTGTTCAAAACAGTAATGTTCCAGAGAGTTAAATTAATGTGGGCAGAAATGACTAATAGTCCCTCTCACAGTTCTTGACTATGGCCGTTTGAACAGGTTACTATTTACTGCATCACTGCAGAAAGCCATCCTCTGCTCTAGCATGAGACATACGCCTGCCCACCTCTTCAAATTACTTTTAAAAGTAAAAATTTATACTTCGTTCTTTAGCAAAATTAAGATATTTTGGTCGTGGAGGGAGGGACACAGTTGAGAGAACACCTTTTTTTTTGTTTTTTACATTCTCCTTAGCAGTGTGTTTCCCAAGTTTCATTTTCAACATACATGCTTTTGTTCCATTGGGTGCAGGTATACGTTGAAGGCAATCTTGGTTGGGTAGTTTCTAGTTGCTTTCTTAAAATATAGATTGCATTTCAGTTCCTCATCCTGCCCCACTGAGTTAACATTCCGTATTTCAGAGACCTCCTCCAGCCATTTAATTCCTCTGGAGGAGAAAAGCTGAGAGGTTTGTTTCTGGGAGCTACTCAGCCTCTCATAAGAATTTGGAAATGTTTTTAACTAAGATCTGATTAGATGGAAAGAAAGCCTTCTACCTCCTGAAACTCACCTCTCCTTTCTTGGCATTGCCTGATTCAGGGGGGAAAAGGCGGAGAGGAGGTGGGTGGGGAGTTGCCAGCATCGGATGTTGCCCAAGATCCCTCTAGAAAACGCATCTTAGAAATTTGCATTAATGCTTGATGATCGAAACTACAGCTTTCTATAGCCAAGATCTGTGTTACACGGACTAGAAGTAAACCGACACTGTACTTTGAACATAATAAGTTCTCTTTATACATTTCTCTTTACTTTTTATTGAAGAATAATATAAATGATATATACAAGGAAAAGTGCACATCACAAATACATGCTCAGTGAATTTTCACAAATTGAACATTTGAATAAGCAACACCCAGATGAAGAAACAGAACATAGAAACAGAAGAGGAGTCTTCTCTTCCCCCATTCCTGGGACTCCCTTGCCTTAAATGAACGTATTAATTACTCTGTATTTCACAAAAGTGGGGGGAAGGAGCATCTGGTCAGAAAAGTTGGGAACATGGCTGTGTTACCTGGGGGTGTTTTTGTATTTATAGGTAGCTCCCACATTTTTTTTATAAAAAGACTTACGTTGGCTGACAAAGATATAGATCATACAAGAAAGATTAATAAAAATAATTAGATACCAAAGGGACTTGAAGTAGAGGAAAAATAATGATAGGAAAGTAAGGTAAACCAAGTATGACCTCCAAAGTGCACGTCATTTCCTATCTGAGAGCTGTGCTGTTTAACTGGTAGCCACTTATGTGAGGAATCTCATATAAGTGTGATCATACAGTATTTGTCTTTTCGTGGCCATTTAAATTTAACATTTATGTGAATTAAAATAAAAAATTCAGTTCCTCAGTCTCACTAGAACATTTCAAGTCCTCAGTAGCTCCATGTGGCTGGCGGCTGCCATATTGGTTAGCACACATACAAAACATTTCCATCATTGCAGAAAGTTCTGTGGATAGCGTTCTTCCAGAAATAGGCCCCAATTTTGGTTTTGAGTTCTCCAGCAGCAAAAACAGAATGGAAAATCAGCAGTGATACAATTTAGAATCCATGAGGCAAAAATAAACTATGCTCCAGATGCACAACTATTCCAGGTTCTGCGTCCTGGGAGCAGCGTTGCTCCCACCTTCTCGTGTCCAGTGAGGTGTTGGCAGCCTGCCCTCAACTGTGCTCTGAACAGCTGCATCGAGGCCTCGCAAGGCTTTCTTCCACGGAGCCTGCAGGGTGGGCAGGGTGCCCAGCCAAGTGTCGTGCAGCAAAGCCACTGCACAAAGGGAGGCTGGGCAAAACAAGGTGGTCCCTGCCTGCAGCTCCTGGGGCCTTGGCTGACTCCCAGAGGGAGGGACACACCTTCAGAGAATCTCCCCAAATTTGTTTCTCTCAGCTAAGCTTTTGGTAGATCGCGAGGGACAGTGAGCTTGGCTTGCTTCTTTCCAGCCGAGTCCCTGGAGTACACCTGTTCCATACAGCTGGTAAAGGACGGAGTCATATGTCTTGCAACTCAGCCAAGCTGGGTTGTATGTTGATGTCTTCTTTTTTTTTTTAATAAATTTATTTTATTTATTTATTTATTTTTGGCTGCATTGGGTCTTCGTTGCTGTGTGCTGGCTTCCTCTAGTTGCGGCGAGCAGGGGCTACTCTACGTTGTGGTGCGCAGGCTTCTCATTGCAGTGGCTTCTCTTGTTGTAGAGCATGGGCTCTAGGCGCTCAGGCTTCAGTAGTTGTGGCTCGCGGGCTCTAGAGCACAGGTTCAGTAGCTGTGGTGCACGGGCTTAGTTGCTCCATGGCATGTGGGATCTTCCCGGACCAGGGCTCGAACCCATGTCCCCTGCATTGGCAGGCAGATCCTTAACCACGGCGCCACCAGGGAAGCCCTGTTGATGTCTTCTTAGGGAGCTCTAAGGAGCCTGACAAGGACACAGGCCTCAACTATAGGCCACTGCCTCCCTTGGAGGTCTTCCACGGGAGTGCCAGGGGCAAGGCCAAACTCCTTAAGAAGTGATTTGGGGTCCATCCAAACACAGAGAAGCACAGTTGAGGACCCAAAGGTCAGTTTCACAAAGAGAATGCAGCTGCAATTTTAGGCTGGAAAAATGTGGAAAGCAGGTCACTCCATGTCTTTGAAGAGGTAAGGTAATTTAACAGTGGCCTCTAAGCCTTTGGAAGACTTCTTCCATAGAGGATGGTCGCCAGCTGTCCTTTGCATCCTCATAAGGCAGAACAGGGAACTGGCTTAAACCAAAGGTTTTAAGTAGCATTTAAAAGACAAGAAATCCTGACACGCAAAATTGTTACCAGTTGAAAGGGGCTGCCAGGTTCAGTCTCGAGGACTGTCTTCACTGGAGAGCTTTTAAGATTTCATTCACACCAGCTCATTTACTTGTCTTCTTCACCCAGCGAGGAGATTGTCTAGACAGTCAGTCCCGGAATACTGGGGCCATCAGCGCTGTGAGGACAGGGAGATGGGTGCTAATGAGGATGCAATTGAGGGACTAAGTGGGCTTCACAGACTTTTAAAATATTTTTAATTGCGGTAAAATACACATAACGATAAAATTTACTGTCTTAACCATTTAAAAATGTATGGTTCAGGAGTGTTAACTACACTCACATCATAGTGCAACCGTCACCACCGTCCATCTCCAGAACTCTTTTCATCTTGCAGAACTGAAACTCTGTCCCCATTAAACAGTAACGGCTCATACCCCCTCCCTCCGGCCCCTGGCAACCACCATTCTACCTTCTGTCTCTATGAGCTTGACTGCTCTAGGAATCTCATATAAGTGTGATCATACAGTATTTGTCTTTTCGTGTAACTAGCTTATTTCACTTAGCATAATGTCCTCAAGGTTCATCCAAGTTGTAGCACGTGTCAGACTTCCTTCCTTTTTAAATCTGAGTAATATTCTGTTATGAACGTGCCACATTTTGTTTAGCCAGTCACCTGTTGATGGACAGGTGAGGCGCTTCCACCTTTGGGCTATTGTGAATAATGCTGCTGTGAACATGGGTGCAAATACCTCTTTGGGTCCCTGCTTTTACTTCTTTGGGGCTTGTACCCAGAGTTGCAATTGCTGGGTCACATGGTAAGTGTATGCTGACTTTTTTGAGGAGAGGAGCTGCCATACTGTTTTCTGTAGTGGCTGTGGCATTTTACGTTTCCACCAGCAACGTATGAGGATGGGACGTGTTTTTTAAGAAAGCAGAGAGAGGCCTGCTCTTTGTTTGCGGGGTACAGTACACCGTATTCTGCACTAGGCGATAAAGAGGGTGATGGTTGGAAAGAATTGAGCAAATACTGAAGTGAGGCATTGACGCTTCACCCGACACGCTCCAGATCTAGACTCTACAGCAGAAATTCTTAACGTGCTGTCCTTGGATCCCAAGCACAACTTGTATGCATGTGGTTATGCGCATCATCATAAAAGGTACATCATATCATGTCTCTCAAAATTAACTCTCCAAAGGGTTCCCATTCTCTGGCAGCCCTTCTAGATGTTCACCAAGGCCCAAGGCTTTCCGTCAGCGGCTCACCTCTCTGGCTTTACCTCGCACTTCTCTCCCTTCTGCTCGCTCTGTGCCTTCCACGTTGGCCCGCTTTCTCTTCCTCAGATGCAGCAAACTCATTCCTGCCTCAGGACCTTTGCACCTACTGCCTGGAATGATCTCCTCCAGGATCTTCTCATCATTCAGGTTTCAGAGATGTCTTCCCTGCCCACCCCACCTAAAGTAGCTCCCAGATAGCCTCCTGACCAGTTACCTTACTTCTCCACTGGACAGCTAGAAGGTCCTTTTAGAACGCAAGCCAGATCATGTGACTCCTGTGCTCAGAACCCCCAGGGGCTACCTGTCCCATCTCCCGTGCAGTATAAACCAGTTTCCTCGCAGTGGTAGGTTGCCTCCCTGCTCTGCTCTTCTCCCATCACTCTGCCCCAGCCACCCTGGCCTCACTCTTGACCCTTCAGAACATCCTGTGTCTGCTCTGTCCCTCTGCCCACCATCCAGCTGGCCACCTGGCTGTTCCTTCTCCCCCACCTCGTCAGGTCTGTGCTCCGTGTCCCCTCCCTAGCAAGGCCTTCCCCGGCCGCAGCATGAAGAGCACCTCCCTCTCCTGTTCCTGCACACACGGACATGCCGGCAGCCGTACTCCTGCCCTGCTTGCCTTCTCCCCATGGCGCCATTCCCTTTAACTGACTGCATGTTGACCGAATAGAGGCTTGTCCGTCCCTCCCACCAGAACCTGAGCACCTGGAGGGCAGGGACTTTCCCTGTTTTCCCCACCGTTGAGTCCCTAGTGCCTCTAATGGTGTCTGGCACACATTAGACACTCAGTGTTGAACGAATTTGTTAAAAAAAGGAGACAGAAGGGGAGAGAGGTGGGGACGTGGGGCTGTTCCGGGCAGGCCCACGGAGGCGGCTTGAGCAGGGGGAGAGCCCTGGCTGGTGGTTAGAAGCAGAGGAAGAGTGACCAGGGCCCAGAGGAGGGGACTGTGACAGAAGGCGCCCGTGGGAGGACTCCTTGGGCCACAGTGCCTGCTGGCTGATGGCAAGGGGGACTCCGGTGCTAAACGCAGGGCAGGGGGCAAAGAGGATGAGTGGGTGGCCTCCCCCCACCCCTCACGTCAGGCTGGGGGCCCCAGAGAGAACAGTGGCCATGCTGACAGGAGCCCTTCTCCTGCTGAGCCCCTCTTCTCCCAGGAGAGGTGGGAGAGTAAGGGGTGGGTCAGCCAGCATCTCTGGGAAGGCCAAACGACACACGCGACAACGTAACACTGTCCCCACTGCAGGCTGGGCACCTCTGCTTCTAGCTGCCAGAAACGGACACAGGCCGTCTCCAGTCGGTCAGCTTCTTGTCTGGGGAGGAGCTTATGCAGGGAAGAGTTTACCCGAGAAATAATAATGGTGTGATAGTGAATATTAATTGCTTGCTTAGGAGCTGCCACACTGGAGGCTAAGTGCACTCTAATACCTTCCTTCCTTAACCCACTCAGCGCGTCTACAAGCCGGGGACCACCCGTACCCCCATCCTGCAGACGCACACCCGGAGATGTAGGTCAGTAGCTGCCATGCCCAGAATTACCAACGGCAAATGGTGAGACTGGGAGCAAACTTGGGGACATTTGACTCAGGAACCCATGCTGGCTGTGCTGTTCCCTATTCTTTTTCTTTTTTTTTTTAAAATAAATTTATTTATTTATTTATTGGCTGCGTTGGGTCTTCGTTGCTGCACATGGGCTTTCTCTAGTTGCGGCGAGCGGGGGCTACTCTTCGTTGCGGTGCGTGGGCTTCTCATTGCGGTGGCTTCTCTTGTTGCAGAGCACGGGCTCTAGGCGAGCCAGCTTCAGTAGTTGTGACACGAGGGCTCAGTAGTTGTGGCACACGGGCTCAGCAGTTGTGGCTCACAGGCTCCAGAGCGCAGGCTCAGCAGTTGTGGCGCACAGGTTTAGTTGCTCCGCGGCATGTGGGATCTTCCTGGACCAGGGCTCAAACCTGTGTCCCCTGCATTGGCAGGTGGATTCCTAATCACTGTGCCACCAGGGAAGTCGCACGTGCTCTTCCCTATTCTTTTCCGAGGAACACAGCCGGGACCCGGGTGTTCCCTCTGCCGGCACCTCTCAAGCTTCAGCAGACCTGAAAATCACAGATCCCTGGGCTCCGCCTCCAGAAACTCGGATCTAGGAGGTCCAGGGTGGGGCCCGAGATCCTGCATTTCTAACCAGCTCCCAGGTGCTGACGTCTGTAACATCCTCTCTACATGTGCACCGGGCTCAGGATATTCTAAGCAGGACTACCCAGTTGTCACTTCATGTTTGATAAGCACTGCCTGGGGCACATTCCCTTTTTAAAAATTATTATAACCGTACTTAGTAGCAGGCTCAGGACAGAATGTCAAGAGTACAAGTCACAGTATTGTGATGGTCATTCACAATTTAAACTACATGCATCGAATCATTGCTGCACACCTGAAACAAATATAATGCTATATGTCAATTATATCTCAATTAAAAGAAAAAAGAGTACAAGTCACAAGAGGTGTCTGTAAGATGAGCTCAGAGCTTCCTGAAACTGCTTGTATCCTGTTCCCAGCCCCAAGTGCAATGCCCAGCAGCTACTCAGTACACGTTAGCTTGTCCCTCCTCCCCCTTGGTCTCTGGTGTTCTCAGGGCAGGTGCAGTGACCCAAGGGGCAGGGCATCCGCACGTGCAGGCAGGGAGGGGTTTGAGTGAATGGGAGGCCATCGGGCACGCCAGCATGCCACACCCGCCCTGGGGTTTTTTCAGTCAACCACGTTGCCTGCACTGGGTTAGTTTATCTGTGCAGATTGCCCAGGCTGGCTGAAAGTCACCCCTAGAAAATAATTTCCCGGAGCATCGTCTGAGTTTGCTATTCCCGCAGAATGTGTAAGTGACATCATAGCTCTTTCAGGCCTGGAAGGAAGAGTAATTTGCTTTTAGGTTAAAAAAGGAAGTGAACTATGATTATAGACCTTGGCAGGACTTGGAATCAGATCTTTGAGGCAGAGGAAGGAAAATGAGGAATTTTAGTCAGTGTTTTCTGCTCTCAGTCTCAGAGCAGCTTTCCCCTGTGGCTTGCCTGTCTCACTTGTCTCACTTAGCATATTTAGTTTGGTCTGTCCAGGGCTCTGCTTCCAAAGGGGTTTGGTTTGGTGGTGGACCTGGAAGAAAGGGCTGCTGTTTCTGCATGTGGCAAGCGACTACCAGCAGGTAGGGCCAGTCCCCTGCAGGCCGACCGCGTGGTGCCTGTAGGTAAACTCCAACAGAAGGGGACGGTCCAGCGCTTTGGGGAGCTGGTCAAGTTAGCAAGCACTTTGAATATCTCCTCTCAGTCACACGTGGTACTGGAGATGGACAGAGATGAACAGTAGAGTCCTGTGCTCCAAGTTCATGACGGATCCCAGACCATTCCATGGAGTGTGACATGCAAGCTGTGGTACAGCAAAGTGGGGTGCAGAGGGTGTGCCCCGGAGGGGCGCCTCCCTCCAGGCCTGGGAAAACAGGAAGACCATAGCAGAAGCCTTCTGGAAGCCAGCAGTTAGGAGTTGGGTCTCTAGATCCCACCGATCTAGACCACATCCTGTTTGGACAGCTCTGAGTGGATGGCTGAACCTTCAAACACTGGGCCAAAACACCTATTTTAATTTCCACTGAATTTTCCTCTTGTGTTAATATATTTTTTGTTAGCTCCCAATTAGGCATCCTTTTTTATTGATGTATGGTTGATATACAGTATTATATAAATTACAGGTGTACAATATAGTGATTCACAATTTTGAAAGGTTATACTTCATTTATACTTATAAAATATTGGCTGTATTTCCTGTGTTGTACAGTATATCCTTGTAGCCTATTTTATACCTAATAGTTTATACCTCTTAATTCCCTACCCCTATGTTGCCCCTTCCCACTTCCTTCTCCCCACTGGTAACCACCAGTCTATTCTCTATATCTGTGAGTCTGCTTTTTTGTTATATTCACTAGTTTTATTTTTTAGATTCCACATGTAAGTGATAGCATATAGTGCCTTTCTGTTTCTATTTCACTTAGCATAATGCCCTCCAAGTTCATCCATGTTGCGGCAAATGGCAAAATTTCATTCTCTTTTATGGCTGAGTAGTAGTCCATTGTATATATATATACTGCATATTGTTTATCCATTTATCTGTTGATGGACACTTAGGTTGCTTTCATATCTTGGCAATTGTGAATAATTCTGCTATGAACATTGGGGTGCATATCTTTTCAAATTAGTGTTTCTGGGTTTTTTGGATATATACCAGGAGTGGAACTGCTGGGTCATATGGTAGTTCTATTATTAGTTTTTTAGTTTGATGTTTTCATTTTTAAAGTTGTTATTATATTTTTATTAGAAAGTAATCAAACCAAATTACCTAAAATATTTTTGGAAATTAGAGATTTTTTTAAAAAATAACTCTTCTTACCACCATAACAGAGCATCTTTTGTTCCATTGGTCTATGCATGTGTTTTTATGACAGTACCATACTGTTTTGATTACTATAGCTTTATAATACAGCTTGAAATCAAGAATTGTGATGACTCCAGATTTGTTTTTCTTTCTCAGGATTGCTTTGGGTATTCTGGGTCTTTTGTGGTCCCATATAAATTTTAGAATTTTTTTTTCCATTTCTATAAAAAAACTGCTGTTGGAATCTTAATAGGGATTGGATTTAATCTATAGATGTTTTTGGGTAGTATGAACATTTTAACAATATTAGTTCTTCCAATCCCTGAACACGGGATACCTTTCCATTCATCTGTGCCTCCTTCAATTTCTTTCATCAGTGTCTTGCAGTTTTCAGTGTACAGAACTTCACCTCTTTGGTTAAATTTATTACTGAGTATTGTATTGTTTTTGATGCTATGAAGTTTTTATGACTTTTTATATATAAAATCATGTCATCTGCAAATAGAGACCATTTTACGTCTTCCTTTCCAATGCTGATGGCTTTTATCTTATTCTTGCCTGATTGCTTTGGCTAAGACTCCTGTACAGGGTTGAATTGGAGTGGTGAGAGAGGGAAGCATGGTCCTGTTTCCAATCTTAGAAGAAAAGTTTTCAACCTTTCACCAGTGAGTATGATGTTAGCTGTGGCGTGTTATATAAGGCCTATGTTATGTTGAGGTATGTTCCCTCTATACCTAATTTGTTAAGAATTTTTAACATGAACAGATGTTGAATTTTGTCAAATTCTTTTTCTGAATCTATTGAGATTATCATTTGATATTTCTTTCATTCTATTAATGTGATGTATCATATTGATTAACTTCCATGCATTGAACCATCCTTGCATCCTGGGACAAATCTCACTTAATCATGGTGAATGATCCTTTTTATGTGCTGCTGGATTTGGTTTGCTAGTGTTTTTTCTTTTTTATTGGAGTATAATTGCTTTACAATGTTGTGTTAGTTTCTGCTGTACAGTGAAGTGAGTCAGCTATATGTATACCTATATCCCCCCGCCTTGGACCTCCCTCCCACCACACCCCCATCCCATCCATCTAGGTTGTCACAGAGCACTGACCTGAGCTTTCTGTGCTGTATAGCATGTTCCCCCTAGCTATCTGTTTTACACATGGTAGTGTATATATGTCAGTCCTGATCTCCTGATTTGTCCCACCCTCCCTTTCCCCCTCTGTGTACACATGTTGGTTCTCTACGTCTGTGTCTCTATTCCTGCCCTGCAAATAGGTTCATCTGTACCATTTCTCTAGATTCCACATATATACATTAATATACGATATTTGTTTTTCTCTTTCTGGCTTACTTCACTCTGTATGAGTGACTCTAGGTCCATCCACATCACTACATATGACCCAATTTCATTGCTTTTCATGGCTGAGTAATATTCCATTGTGTATATGTACCACATCTTCTTTATCCATTCATCTGTCATTGGACATTTAGGTTGTTTCCATGTCCTGGCTATTGTAAATAGTATTGCAATGAATATTGGGGTACATGTGTCCTTTTTAATTATGGTTTTCTCAGTAGATATGTCCAGTAGTAGGATTGCTGGGTCATATGGTAGTTCTATTTTTAGTCTTTTAAGGAACCTCCATACTGTTTTCTATAGTGACTGCACCAATTTACATTCCCACCCCTGGTATAGGAGGGTTCCCCATTCTCCACACCCTCTCTAGCATTTATTTCTAGACTTTTTTTTTTTTTTAAGCTGTATGTGGGCCTCTCACTGTTGTGGCCTCTCCCGTTGCGGAGCACAGGCTCCAGACATGCAGGCTCAGTGGCCATGGCTCACGGGCCCAGCTGCTCCACGGCATGTGGGATCTTCCCAGACCAGGGCACGAACCCACGTCCGCTGCATCGGCAGGCAGACTCTCAACCACTGCACCACCAGGGAAGCCCTGTAGACTTTTTGATGATGGTTATTCTGACTGGTATGAGGTGATACTTCAATGTAGTTTGGATTTGCATTTATCTAATAATTAGTGATGTTGAGCATCTTTTCATGTGCCTCTTGGCCATCTATATGTCTTCTTTGGAGAAATGCCCAGCCCCTCCGCGGCCTTTGGGATCTTCCCGGACCGGGGCACAAACCCATGTCCCCTGAATCAGCAGGCAGACTCCCAACCACTGCACCACCAGGGAAGCCCTTCTGCCCATTTTTTAATTGGGTTGTTTGCTTTTTTGATATTGAGCTCCATGAGATGTTTGTATATTTTAGAGATTAATCTTTGTCCGTTGCTTCATTTGCAAATACTTTCTCCCATTCCAAGGGTTGTCTTCATCTTGTTTATGGTTTCCTTTGCTGTGGGAAAGCTCTTAAGTTTCATTAGGTTGCATTTGTTTCTTTTTTGTCTTTATTTTCATTACTCTAGGAGGTGGGTCAAAAAAGATCTTGCTGTGCTTTATGTCAAAGAATGTTTTTCCTATGTTTTCCTCTAAGAGGTTTATAGTGTCTGGTCTTACATTTAGGTCTTTAATCCATTTTGAGTTTATTTTTGTGTATGGTGTTAGTGTTCTAATTTCATTCTCTTACATGTAGCTGTCCAGTTTACCTAGCACCACTTATTGAAGAGGCTGTCTTTTCTCCATTGTATGTTCTTACCTCTTTTGTCATAAATTAGTTGACCATATGTGCCTGGGTTTATCTCTGGGCTTTCTATCCTCTTCCATTGACCTATATTTCTGTTTTTGTGCAAGTACCATTCTGTTTTGATGACTATAGTCTGAAGTCAGGGAGCCTGATTCCTCCAGCTCCATTTTTCTTTTTCAAGATTGCTTTGGCTATTCTGTGTCTTTTGTGTTTTCATACAACTTGTAAAATTTTTGTTCTAATTCTGTGAAAAATGCCATTGGTAATTTGATAGGGATTGCATTGAATCTGTAGATTGCTTTGGGTAGTACAGTCATTCTCACAATAGTGATTCTTCCAATCCAAGGACATGGTATATCTCTCCATCTGTTGGTGTCATCTTTGATTTCTTTCATTAGTATCTTATCTTTTGTGAGTACAGGTCTTTTACCTCCTTAGGTAGGTTTATTCCTAGGTATTTTATTCTTTTTGTTGCAGTGGTAAATGGGATTGTTTCCTTAATTTCTCTTTCTGATTCTTTGTTGTTAGTGTATAGGAATGCAAGAGATTTCTGTGTATTAATTTTGTATCCTGTGACCTTACCAAATTCATTGATTAGTTCTAGTAGTTTTCTGATGGCATCTTTAGGATTTTCTATATATAGTATCATGTCATCTGCAAACAGTGACAGTTTTACTTCTTTTCCAATTTGGATTCCTTTTATTTCTTTTTCTTCTCTGACTGCCGTGGCTAGGACTTTCAAAACTATGTTGAATAAGAATGGCGAGAGTGTACATCCTTGTCTTGTTCCATTCTTAGTGGAAATGCTTTCAGTTTTTCACCATTGAGAATGATGTTTGCCATGGGTTTGTCATATATGGCCTTTATTATGTTGAGGTAGGTTCCCTCTATGCCCAATTTCTGGAGAGTTTTTATCATAAATGGGTGTTGAATTTTGTCAAAAGCTTTTTATGTATCCATTGAGATGATCATATGGTTTTTATTCCTTTATTTGTTAATATGGAATATCACATTGATTGATTTGCATATATTGAAGAATCCTTGCTTTCCTGGGATAAATCTGACTTGATCGTGGTGTATGATTCTTTCAGTGTGTTGTTGGATTCTGTTTGTTAGTATTTTGCTGAGGATTTTTGCGTCTGTGTTCATCAGTGATATTGTTCTGTGATTTTCTTTTTTGATGATATCTTTGTCTGGTTTTGGTGTCAGGGTGATGGTGGCCTTGTAGAACGAATTTGGAAGTGTTCCTCCCTCAGCAATTTTTTGGAATAGTTTGAGAAGGATAGGTGTTAATTCTTCTCTAAATGTTTGGTAGAATTCATCTGTGAAGTCATCTGGCCCTGGACTTTTGTTTGTTGGAAGATTTTTAATCACAGTTTCAATTTCAGTACTTGTGATTGGTCTGTTCATATTTTCTATTTTTTCCTGGTTCATTCTTGGAAGCTTGTACACTTCTAAGGATTTGTCCATTTCTTATAAGTTGTCCATTTTATTGGCATATAGCTGCTTGTAGTAATCTCTTATGATCCTTCATATTTCTGTGGTGTCCATTGTAACTTCTCCTTTTTCATTTCTAATTTTGTTGATTTGAGTTCTCTCCCTTTTTTTCTTGACGAGTCTGCCTAAAGGGTTTTTAATATGATTTATTGTCTCCGAGAAGCAGCTTTTAGTTTCATTGATCTTTGCTATTGTTTTCTTTATCTCTAGTTCATTGAATTCTGCTCTGATCTTTATGATTTCTTTCCTTCTACTAACTTTGGGTTTTGTTTGCTCTACTTTCTCTAGTTGCTTTAGGTGTAAGGTTAGGTTGTTTGAGATTTTTCTTGTTTCTTGAGGTAAGATTGTATTGCTATAAACTTCCCTCTTAGAACTGATTTTGCTGTGTCCCATAGATTTTGGATCATTGTGGGGTTTTTTTGTTTGTTTGTTTTTGCGGTACGCGGGACTCTCAATGCCGCGGCCTCTCCCGTTGTGGAGTACAGGCTCCAGACGCGCAGGCTCAGTGGCCATGGCTCACGGGCCCAGCCGCTCTGCGGCATGTGGTATCCTCCTGGACCAGGGCACGAACCTGTGTCCCCTGCATCAGCAGGCAGACTCTCAACCACTGCGCCACCAGGGAAGCCCCAGATCATTGTGTTTTTATTGTCACTTGTCTCTAGGTATTTTCTGATTTCCTCTTTGATTTCTTTAGTGATCCACTGGTTATTTAGTAACATATTGTTTAGCCTCCGTGTGTTTGTGTTTTTTGCAGTCTTTTTCCTGTAATGATTTCTAATCTCATAGCATTGTGGTCGGAAAAGATGCTTGATATGATTTCAATTTTCTTAAATTTACTGAAGCTTGATTTGTGATCCAAGATGTGCTCTATCCAGGAGCATGTTCTGTGTGCACTTGAGAAGAAAGTGTATTCTGCCACTTTCGGGTCAAATGTCTTATAAATATCAGTTAAATTTATCTGGTCTGTTGTGTCATTTAAAGTTTGTGTTTCCTTATTTATTTTCTGTTTGGATGATTTGTCCATTGGTGTAACTGGCATGTTAAACTCCCCTACTGTTATTGTGTTACTGTTGATTTCCCCTTTCATGGTGGTTAGCATTTGCCTTATGTATTGAGGTGCTCTGTGTTGGGTGCATAAATATTTATAATTGTTGCTTCTTGTTCCTGGATTGATCCCTTGATCATTATGTAGTGTCCTTCCTTATTTCTTGTAACAGTCTTTAAAGTCTATTTTGGAGACTTGCTACTCCAGCTTTCTTTTGATTTCCATTTTCCATGGAATATCTTTTTCTATCCCTTCACTTTCAGTCTGTACGTGTCCCTAGGTCTGAAGTGGGTTTCTTGTAGACAGCATATATATGGGTCTTGTTTTTGTATCCATTCAGCCAGTCTGTGTCTTTTGGTTGGAGCATTTAATCCATTTACATTTAAGATAATTATTGATATGTATGTTCCTATTACCATTTTCTTAATTTTTGGGGGTTTGTTATTGTAGGTCTTTTCCTTCTCTTGTGTTTCCCACTTAGAGAAGTTCCTTTAGCATTTGTTGTAAAGCTGGTTTGGTGGTGCTGAATTCTCATAGCTTTTGCTTGTCTGTAAAGCTTTTGATTTCTCCATCAAATCTGAATGAGATCCTTGCTGGTAGGAGTAATCTTGGTTGTAGGCTTCTCTTTTTCATCACTTTAAGTATATCCTGCTACTCCCTTCTGGCCTGCAGAATTTCTGCTGAAAAATCAGCTGATGACCTTATGGGGATTCCCTTATATGTTATTTTTTGCTTTTCCCTTGCTTTTTTATTTTCTTTGAATTTAATTTTTGTTAGTTTGAGTAGTATGTGTCTTGGTGTGTTTCTCCTTGGGTTTATCCTGTATGGGACTCTCTGTGCTTCCTCGACTTGGGTGGCTATTTCTTTTCCCGTGTTAGTGAAGTTTTCAACTATAATCTCTTTGAATATTTTCTCAGACCTTTTCTTTTTCTCTTCTTCTTCTGAGACCCCTATATTTCGAATGTTGGTGCATTTCGTGTTGTCCCAAAGGTCTCTGAGATTGTCTTCAATTCTTTTCATTCTTTTTTCTTTATTCTGCTCCTTGGCAGTTATTTCCACCATTCTGTCTTCCAGCTCACTTATTCATTCTTCTGCCTCAGTTATTCTTTTTTTTTTTTGCGGTACACGGGCCTCTCACTGTTGTGGCCTCTCCCGTTGCGAAACACAGGCTCTGGATGTGCAGGCTCAGAGGCCATGGCTCACGGGCCTAGCCACTCCGTGGCATGTGGGATCTTCCCAGACCAGGGCACGAACCCATGTCCCCTGCATCAGCAGGCGGACTCTCAACCACTGCGCCACCAGGGAAGCCCCTGCCTCAGTTATTCTTTTACTGATTCCTTCTAGTGTATTTTTTGTTTCATTTATTGTGTTGTTCATCTCTGTTTGTTCTTTAGTTCTTCTAGATCTTTGTTAAACATTTCTTGTATTTTCTCAATCTGTGCCTCCATTCTATTTCTGAGACTCTGGATCATCTTTACTATCATTACTCTGAATTCTTTTTCAGGTAGGTTGCCTATTTCCTCTTCATTTATTTGATCTTGTAGGTTTTTACCTTGCTCCTTCATCTGTGACATATTATTTTGTGATCTCTTTTTTTTTTTTTGATAGGGGGGATTGTGTTCCTCTCTTACTGGTTGTTTGACCTGAGGCTTCCAGCACTGGAGTTTGTAGGCTGTTGGGTAGAGCCGGCTCTTGGTGCCGAGATGAGGACCTCCAGGAGACCTCACTCTGATGAATGGGGTCTGATCCCTGGGGTCTGAGGTTCTCTGTTAGTCCAGTGGTTCAGAGTTGGAGCTGCCACTACAGGAGTTCAGGCGTGCCCCCCAGGTTGTTAACCAAGATCCCACAAGCCATGCAGGCAGAAAAAGAAAAAAAAGGAGCAGAACAATAATATAGAGTAAAAAATAAAATAAGATTAGAAAACTAACAGATATGTTAGAAAATATATATATAGATGAAACAACAACTGGAAGGTAAAACAGAACCACAGTAGCAAAAAAGAGGGGAAAAAAAAAGAAAGCCAGGAAGGGCCTTGGCTGTGGGGGGTGGGGTTTAGGTGGGGACAGGGCCTATGTTTAGGACCCACAGGGCTGGAAAAACCCCGGGTCGGGGGTGGGGCTTAGGCTCAGCACAGCCAGAGTGGCCCAGGAGTGCCTCTGGCCTCAGAGGGCAGAGGACCAGGTCCAGGACCCCAGCAGGCTCCCTGGGCCCAAGTGGGCAGGGGAAACACTAGGCACATTTCCCCCAATCCTCCAGTCCTGGAGGGTCCCTCACCATTGGCCTCTCCTCTTCTTCCCCCCCACTCCTATGCCCCTAGGACCCATGTGGTCGGAGGGGGCCCCAGAAGGCAAGGGACCAGGCCCGGAAGCCCAGCAGGCTTCCCGGGGCCTAAGTGGGTGGGGGAAATGCCCTCCACACGTCCCCTCATCCTCCGGTCCTGGAGGGTCTCCCTCATATCCACCTCTCCTCCTCTTTTCCCCTCCTCCCTCCTTCCTATGCCCCTAGGACCCATGTGGCCAGAGGGGGCCTCAGAGGGCAGAGGACCAGGTCCAGGAGCCCAGTAGGCTTCCTGGGGCCCAATTGGGCAGGGGAAACACTAACCATGTTCCTCCCTGATCCTCTGAGCCCCCAAGGGTCCCTCAAGGCATGGGAACCCCTCCCCTCTCCCAGCCACCCCTCAGGGGCACCAGTCCCATCTGGCCTCCACTTCTCCTATCCCCCTCTCCCCCACCATGTCCCACTTGGTCACTCAGGGGTTCCTCCCGTCTCTTTGGGCATCAAGGTACCCCACCAGCATCTGGTAAGTGCCCTAGCTGTGGGGAGACAGGAACTCCGTGTCCTCTCACTCCGCCATCTTTGCTAGTGTTTTAGTGAGAATTTTTACATCAGTATTCATTAGGGATGTGGCTTGTAGTTTTCCTTTCTTGTAGTGTCTGTTTCTGGTTTTGTTGTCAGGGTAATGCTGGCCGTATAAAATAAGTTTGGGAGTGTCCCCTTTTTTTCACTTTTTTGGAAGAGGTTGAGGATTCACATTCATTCTTTAAATGTTTGTTAAAATTCATTAATGAAACCATCTGGTTCGGGGGTTTTCTTTGTTGGAAGATTTTTGATTACCAAGTCATCTCCCTACCTAAGTGGTCTGTTCACATTTTCTATTTCTTTATGATTCATTCTTGGTAGGTTGTATTTTCCTAAGAATTTTTCCATTTCTTTTAGATTGTACAGTTTGTTGGCACATAATTTTTCATAGCAGCTTCTTACAATCCTTTGTATATCTATGATATCAGTTATACTGTCTCCTCTTTCATTTATAACTTTTAATTTGGGTTCTCTCTTTCTTTGGTTTGTCTAGCTAAAGTTTTGTCAATTTTTGTTTATATTTTCAAAGAACCAACACTTAGTTTTGTTACTCTTTTCTCTTGTTTTCCTGTTCTTTATTTCATTTATTTCTGTTCTAATCTTTATTATTACCTTCCTTTGGCTAAACTACGGTTAGTCTTATCTTTTCTAGTTCTTTGAGGCATAGACTTAGGTTGTTTATTTGATATATTTCTTGTTGCTGTATAGGTGTTTATTATTGTTAGGAACTTTCCTCTTATAACTACTTTTGCTGCATCCCATAAGTTTTAGTATGTTGTTTTCATTCGTCTAAAGGTACTTTTCAATTTTCCCTTTGATTTATTATTTGATCCATTGGTCTTTCAGAAGAGTGTTGTTTAATTTCCATTTTTTTGAGGGTTTTCCAGTTTTCCTCCTGTTACTGACTTCTAGTTTCATGCCACTGTGGTCAGAGAAGATACTTACTATGATTTTGATCTTCTTGAATTTGCTAAGACTTATTTTATGGCCTAACATATGATCTATCGTAGATAACATTCCATGTGTGTTTAAGAAGAATGTGTGTTCTGCCGCTGTCAGAATGTTGTGTATGCATCTGTTAGATCTATTTAATCTATGGTGTTGTTCAAATTTGCTGTTTCCTTATTGATTCTCTGTCTGGATGATCTAACCATTGTTGAGAATGTTTTACTAAAAACCCCAACAATTATTTATGTTGTTCATTTCCTCTTTTGCTGTGTTAGTTTTTGCTTTATATATTTATGTGCTCCAGTGTTGGGTGCATAAATTTTAGTATGGTTGTATCTTCTTGAAGGATTGACCCCTTTGTTATTATATAATGACCTGCTTTGTATCTTCTTACTACTTTTAAAGTTTATTTTGTCTAACTTAAGTATAGCTATCCCTGCTTTTTTTGGTTACCATCTACTTGAAGTATCTTTCTCCATCCTTTTTCTCTCAGTCTGTGTGCATCTTTAAGGCTAAAGTCAGTCTCTTGTAGGCAGTATATCATTGAATCTTGTTTTTTTTAATCCATTCAACCATTCTTTTTCTTTTGATTGGAAAATGCAAGCCATTTATGTTTAAAGTAATTATTGATACTTAAGGACTTACTAGTGCCATTTTGTTAATTGTTTTCTGGCTATTTTGTAGATCCATTGTTCCTCACTTCTTATTCTGCAGTCTTTTTTGTGTTTTGATGTCTTTTGGTATCAATATGTCTTGACTTCTTTATGATGTTCTTTTGTGTAATTACTACAGGTTCTTCCCTTGCAGTTACCATGAAGCTTACATAAAATATCTTAGAATTATAACACCACATTTTAAACTGATAACAATTTAACTTTAAGAGCATTCCTAAAACTTTACACTTTCATTTCTCCTCCCCTCACATTTTAGGTTTTTGATGTTACACATTTCATATTTTTTATATTGTATATCCCATAACAGATCACTGTAGTCATAGTTTTTACTACACTTGTTTTTTAACTTTTAAATTGGAGGTGTAAGTGAATTACACATCACCATTACCATATTACTGAGTTTAACTTTGACTATATATTCACCATTACCAGTGAATTTCACACTACCTTCTTATGTTTTTATAATGTTAAATAGCACCCTTTTACTTCCACTCAAATAACTCCCTCTAGCATTTCTTGTAAGGCAGGGTTAGTCGTTGATCTTCCTTATACAAACTTTTGTTTGTTTGGCAAAGTCTTTATCTCTACTTCATTTCTGAAGGAAAGCTGTGCTGGGTATAAAATTATTGGTTGACAGTTTTTTCTTTCAGTATTTTGTATATATCATCCCATTTTCTCCTGGTCTGAAAAAATTTCTGTTGAGAAACCCACTAGTAGTCTGTGGGGGTTACTTTGTATGTAACTTGTCTCTTCTCTATTGTTGCTTTCAGAATTCTTTGTCTTGACTTTTGACATTTTAATGATGATGTGTCTCAGTGTAGTCTATTCAGGTTCAACCTATCTGGGGTCCTTTAGGCTTCATGGATCTGCATGTCCATTTCTCTCCACAGGTTTGGGAAGTTTTCAGCCATTATATTTTAAATATACTTTTTGTCCCTCTCTTACTCTCCTTCAGGAATTCTCATAATGTATATACTGTTTCCTTTTATTGTGTTCCATTAGTCCCATAGGCTTTCTTCACTATTTTTCATTCTTTTTGTTTTTGTTCCTTTGACTGGATAATTTCAAATATCCTGTCTGCTAGTTCATTGATATTTTTTCTTCTGCATCGTCGAGACCATTTTTGAAGCTCTCTATTGAATTCTTTAGTCATTGTATTTTTCACCTCTAGGATTTCTTTTTGTTTGTTTGATGCCTTCTGTTTCTTTGTTGAACTTCTTGTTTTGTTCATGCATTGTTTTCCTAATTTCGTATAGTTGTCTGTGTGTTCCTGTAGGTCATTAAACTTCTTTAAGAGGGTTATTCTGAATTTTTTTCCAGCTCTTCATAGATCTCCACTTATAGGGGTTAGTTTTTAGAGCTTTATTAGTTTCCCATGGTGATGTCCTATTTATCTGATTTTTTTGGACCCTTGATTCGTTACATTGATATCTATGTATCTGAGTGCTTTCTTTTCCAGAACTTTGCAGGGGCAGTTCTTTACTAGTTTGCTCAGCTTAGTGTTCTGGACATGTCAGCTGGTACCATACCTGGGCAGGAAGGGCTTACTGTCAGCGTCTGTTTTTGGATGAGGCCTCTGCCTGGACTCTGAGGTCATGGGGAGGGGAGTGTACCACGGGCTGTGAATACTGGATGGGACTCTTGGCTTGGTTCCCTGCCCAAAAAGACTGTAGGATGGGCTCCACGTTTGTCTGGACTCTCTAGTCAGGCTTCCTAGATGGTCGGGACTGGGTATTATACTCTGCAGTTGGCTGGGCTATGAATTAGTTTCCCTGCCTGGGGATGCAGCAGAACAGGGCCCAAGGCACTGTTTTGGGGACCCAAATCAGGCTGGACTGTGCACTGAATATCCTGGTCAGACAGGGCCTTAGTTTTGCTTGCAGACAGGGAAAGCCCTGTGCTGTGCTCTCTGTTCATGTGCCACTGTGAACAGGGCTGTGGGGTGGGCTACGTAGCTTCTCCTGTGTTCTGGTTAGGTCCCCTGGTCAGGTGGGCTGAAGGCCATATTCAGCAGTGGATGGAGCTATGAGTTAGTTTCCCTTCCCAGGCAGGGCCCCATATAGTCCCCAAGGCCGGCAAGGCTCTTGTTTGCAGATCAAATTAGGCAGAACTATATTCTAACTTCCCTGGCCTGATGGGCCAGCATCCTAGCTCTGCTGATGGGCTGGGCCATTGGCCAGGTTCTCCACTCAGTGCTGCTGTAATTGCAGTTGCAAGATGGGCTACACAGATTGCCGGGAGCTCTGGTTAGGTTCCCATCTTGTTTCAGGCTAGAGGCTGTATTCAGCTTTGGGTATGGCAATAAATGACCTTCCCTGCATGGTTGGGACTGCAGAACAGTCTCCAGGGACAGCAAGGCTCTTCGGGAATCAAATCAGACAGACTAACACACTAAGCTCCCTGGACAGATGGGGCTACCTTCAGAGGCAGAGTTGCTGGTCAGGTTCTCTGCTCAATTGCTGCTGGGACCAGGGCTGCCGGGTGAGCTGCTGAGATTCCCAGAAACTCTGTGTAGGTTTCCTAATTAGCAGAGTCGGAGGCTGCACTCAGCACTGGGCAGAGCTGCAGGTTAGCTTCTCTGCTAAGGCGGTGGGGGTGGGGAGTGGGGATGCAGAGCACACCTCCAAGCTGGGAAGACTCTTCTTTGGGAAGCTAATCAGGCAGACCTGTGCACCAAACTCTCTGCTCAGACGAGGTCACTGGCTTGTCTCTGCAGACTGGGGGAGCTGCTGGCCAGGCTCTCTGCTCAAGTGCTGCTGGTCCTTGCCATCTCCCAGGTGGTCAGGCAGGGCCCAAAGCTACCTCAGCAGTGGGCACAGGTATGAATTAGCTCCCCTTCCCGGACAGAGCAGGAGAGTTCACGGCAAGCAGCTTTGCAGGTGTTCTGGAAGGCTTTCTGGTTGGGCAGAGCCAGGAGCTACACTCAAGTACTCTGGCTGTGAATTAACCCCCTGCCTGGGCGGAGAAGAGGACTGGCTCCCAGCCTGGCAAGGCTCTTTGTTTGTGGCCTTGACTCAAGCCGGCCCACACCCCAAGCTCCCTGGCCGAACAGTGCTGCTGGCTTTGCTCTGGGGATGATCAGCTCTGCCCGCCGGACTCTTCGCTCCAGCGATGCTGGGCTACACAGCTTTGAAGTGTTCCCACCTGGCTCTCTGGTCGGCAGGGCCAGGAGCTACCCTCAGCAGTGGGCGGGCTCTGACTCAGCTGCCCTGCCTGGGCGAGGGGACAGACCCGCTACAGAGCTATGAAGGCCCTTCATGTGAGGTCCCACATGAGGCAGACCTGCGCCCTGCTGAGTTCCCTGCTCAGACCGCGCCACCATCTTGGCTCTGCACGTGGGCAGAGCCACTGTTGGGACCACTACTTGGGTGCTGCAGGTAGGAACTGAGGCTGCCAAGGTCCCAGCGCTGGTTGTTTCAAGCCCCTCCCACCTTTTCCATCATAGATCCCCCGGGTCAAACCCCACAGGTTCCGCTGCCATTCTCATGAGGCAGGACCAGAGTGCGGCCTCCCATGAAGTGACCCGCAGTGCTGGGGGAGCTGGATGTCCCTGCTGGGCTCTCTTTTCCCACTGGAGGAACCAGGGACCCAGGGGCGACCTCTCCGTGCGGTGCTGTGCTGGCCTGGAGGCGGGGCAAGGCTGGCGGTGCGTAGCTGCTCTTCTTACCCTTCCAGCGCAGTCTGTCTTGGTCTCTATGTGGAGGGGATGCTCTAGCCTCACCCCATGTTCTAGAATTTCCTCGGTGGCATTTTGCCCATGAATGGTTTGTCGACAAAAAAATTAATCCATCGATCTAAGAAAGAGATGGCAAATTTTATTCTAGCCAAGGTGAGGATTATAACCTGGGAACAGCCTCTCAGAAAAGCTCTGAGGACCGTTCCGCCGGTTGGAGGTCAAACACAGTTATATACGTTTTTGAAACAGGGCTGCACATTAAAGGATGTATTCTTGACAGTTTACACAATCCAGACCTGAGCGAGGAGCGGGTTGTGGTTCATCGTGGCCCCTTACAAGATTAAGCAGGAATGTTATCTTTTAAGGAGTTGTCTTGTTGGTGCTGAGAGAATGTTGCTCGTTACGACCGAGCAGGTATTTCTGCCGATGGGGAGTTTGGTCGATGCATAATGTGTATACACAGTGCACAGTAGAGGGTAGAGAGGAGGCCAAAGGGCAGAAAAAACTTTTTTTCAGTTTAACTTTTTCTTGTCTTGCCATAAAATATGAATTATATTTCACAGGTTGTTAATTGTTCTTCTTGGGAGGGGAGCAAAGTCAGCAACAACCTATGTTGCCATCTGGGTGATGTCACTCCTAGGAAAGGATCTAGAATAGTAATTCCGGCACACGGTGAGGTCTGTTAAAGTGCCTGCTGCTGCTGTATCATCACCACCACCACCATCATCATCAGAGCTAGGAAGCCACTTGCCCCAGGCCACAGGGCTGACGAGCGGCCTAATAAGGATTCAGATGCACAGAGGAGGCTCTGCCATTAGCTGAATTTGGTGGCCGCCCAGGGCCTCCCAGCTTCGGGGACCTCTCTCCAGACCACAACAAAGCACCTTCCTGCCTGAGACAAGAATGCAAGATGCTTGCTTGGTACATGTGAACATCTCAGCCACATACATGGGGTTTACGTAAATTATTCTTGGAGATGAAGGCTGAAATACTTAGAAGTAAAGTGTTACGAAAGCCACAAGTTGCTCTCAAGTGGTTCAACAAAAAGCTATATATAGATTCTACTACGTATACATATTCTCATACATATATGTACACATATAGATAAACCAAATGATAAAATGCACATATAAAACATATCTGTACATTGCAGATAAAGGGAATAAGACAAAATAATATTTGTATCTAGGGTGTTCCTTCTATTCTTTCAATTTTTTTTAATATTTGAAAAGCTTCATAATAAACATTGGAGAAAAGTACACATATTTTTTAACCATTTTAAGGGATAGTTTGGGGGCCTTTCATCTGTACAGCCCACTGCATGGACCTTGTCAGGTTTTTATTTAGAATGTATAAAAGCTATAGTATGGTAGACAAAATATCAGATAAATTCGGTGCTTCTCTACTCCTGAGTTGGATAGCTGAAGCTGCATTTCAGTCTGCATCAGTGACCAGGAATCTTCCCATGTGACCCCAAAGCCCATTGAATTAGCAGGGCTCAGTAATGCTGTGAGGATACATGTGCAGTTTGTTTATGGCAGAACTTGGTAACTAAACTTTGTGATGCGGCCGATTATGAGTGATGTGGATTAATGATTCGCAATACTGTAAGTTTACAGCCATTGTAAAAATGTGTGCAAGTAGGAATGGAAGTAGCAAGGTCAGAAGCTTGAGTTTTATCACAGTAAAAGAACTGATTCATATTCTTTTGACTGAGGCCAGTGAATCTGCCTAAGATGTTTTATTCAGGTTTGTACTTCAGGAGCTTTGATGTTGGTTTATTTCCTTGGTTTTTTTAATTGAGGTATAACTGCCAAAAAATATTAGTTTCAGGTGTACAACATAATGATTCTATATTTGTATATTGCAAAATGATCACCTCAGTAAGTCTAGTTAATATCCATCACCATACATACTTATAATTTTTTTTCTTGTGATGAGAACTTTTAAGATCTACTCTTTTAGCAACTTTCATATATGCAGTAGAGTATTATTTAACTATAATTACCATGCTGTACACTACAGCCTCATGACTTATTTATTTTATAACTGGAAGTTTGTACCTTTTGACTAACTTAACCCATTTTGTCCATCCCCAACCCCCTGCCTCTGGCAACCACCAATCTGTTCCCTGTATCTATGAGTTCGGCGTTTTTATTTTTTTAGATTCCACATGTAAGTGAGATCATACAGTATTTGTCTTTGTCTGACTTATTTCGCTCAGAATAATGCCCTCAGGGTCCATCCATGTTGTCACAGATGGCAAGATTTCATTCTTTTTTATGGCTGAATAATATTCAACTGTGTGTATGTATATGTACGTGTGTGTATGTATATATACACATACATATATGCCACATCTTATTTTTAATTGAAATAGAGTTGATTTACAATGCTGTGCCAATCTGTGCTGTACAGCAAAGTGACTCAGTTACACACGTGTAGACATTCTTTTTTTAATATTCTTTTCCATTATGGTTTATCCCAGGAGATTGGAGATAGTTGCCTGTACTATACAGTAGGACCTTGTTGTTTATCCATTCTAAATGTAATGGTTTGCATCTACCAACCCCAAACTCTCGGTCCATCCCTCTCCCTCCCCTCCTCCCCCTTGGCAACCACAAGTCTGATCTCTATGTCTGTGAATCTATTTCTGTTCTGTAGATAGGTTCATTTGTGCCATATTTTAGATTCCACATATAAGTGATATCATCTGATATTTGTCTTTCTCTTTCTGACTTAGTGTGATAATCTCTAGTTGCATCCATGTTGCTGCAAATGGCATTATTTCATTCTTTTTTACAGCTGAGTAGTATTCCATTGTATGTACATACCACATCTTCTTTATCCATTCATCTGTCGATGGACATTTAGGTTCTTTCCATGTTTTGGCTATTGTGAATAGTGCTGCTATGAACATAAGGTGCATGTATCTTTTTGAATTATAGTTTTGTCAGGGTATATGCCCAGGAGTGGGATTGCTGGATCATATAGTAATTCTATTTTTAGTTTTCTGGGGAACCTCCATACTGTTTTCCATAGTAGTTGCACCAATTTACATTCCCACCAACAGTACACAAGTGTTTTGTTTTCTCCACATCCTCACCAATACTTGTTAGTTCTTATCTGGTAGATAAGAGCCATTCTGACAGGTGTGAGGTGATATCTCATTGTGCTTTTGATTTGCATTTCCCTGATTAGTGATATTGTGCACCTTTTCATGCACCTGTCGGTCATATGAATGTCATTTTTGGAAAAATATCTATTCAGATCCTCTGCCCATTTTTAAATCAGATTGTTTGGGGTTTTTTGTTGTTGTTGTTGTTTTGCTATTGAGTTATATGAGTTCTTTATATTTATCAGATACATGACTCGTAAATATTTTCTCCCATTCAGTAGGTTGCCTTTTCATTTTGTTGATGGTTTCCTTTGCTGTGCAGAAGTTTATTGGTTTGATATGGTCCCACTTGTTTATTTTTACCTTTGTTGCCTTTGCTTTTGGTTTCAAATCCAAAAAATCACCTCCAAGACTGATGTCAAGAGCCTACTACCTATTTTTTCTTCTAGGAGGTCTATGGTTTCAGGTCTTATATTCAAGTCTTTAGTCCATTTTGAGTTCCTTTTTGTGCATGGTGTAAGACAGAGGTCCAGTTTTCCCAGTGCCATTCATTGACGAGACTGTCCTTTCCTCATTGTATATTCTTGGTTCTTTCGTCATAAATTAATCGACAGTAAATGTGTGGGTTTATTTCCGGGCTCTCTATTCTGCTCTGTCAATCTAGTCTCCGTTTTTATGCCAGTACCATACTGTTTTGATTACTGTAGCTTTGTAATATGTTTAA
Source organism: Grampus griseus (assembly GCF_964374135.1). Lineage (NCBI taxonomy): Eukaryota > Metazoa > Chordata > Mammalia > Artiodactyla > Delphinidae > Grampus > Grampus griseus. The sequence continues at coordinate 63,707,238 of NC_139012.1, forward strand.
AATCAGGAGGTATGATACCTCCAACTTTGTTCTTTCTCAAGATTGCATTGGCTATTCAGGGTCTTTCTGTGATTCCATACATATTTTAGGAATGTTCTGTTTCTATGAAAAATGCTATTGGAATTTTGATAGGGATTGCATTGGGAGGTTTTTGGCTACTGATTCAATCTTGTTACTGGTAATCTGTTGAGATTTTCTATTTCTTCATAATTCAGTCTTGATAGGTTGTATGTTTCTAGGAATTCATCCATTTCATCTAGGTTGTCCAGTTTGTTGGTATATAATTGTTCATAATAGTGTCTTATGGTCCTTTGTATTTTTGTGATATCACTTGTGACACCTGTTCTTTCATTTCTGTCTTTATTTATTTGAGTCCTCTTTTTTCTTGGTATAGCTAAAGGTTGTCAATTTTGTTTATCTTTTTAAAAACCAGATCTTAGTTTCATTGATCTTTTCTTTATTGTCTTTTTAGTCTCTATTTCATTTATTTCTGCTATGATCTTTGTTATTATCTTCTTTCTGCTAACTTTGGGCTTTATTTGTTCTTGTTTCTCTACTTTCTAGAAATGTAAAGTGAAGCTGTTTGAAATCTTTGTTTCTCGATTAGGCGTTTATCACTATGAACTTTCCTCTTAGAGTTGCTTTTGCTGTATTCCGTAAGTTTTGGTATGTTCTATTTTTATTTGTCCGAAGGTAATTATTATTTTTCTCTTGATTTCTTCTTTGACTCATTGGTTGTTCAGTAGCATGATGTTTAATCTCCACATATTTGTGGATTTTCCTGTTTTCTTCTTGTAATTGATTTCAAGTTTCATACCATTGTGGTTGGAAAAGATGGCGGATATGATTTCAGTCTCCTTAAATTTATTAAGACTTGTTTTGTGCCCTAACATATGATCTACCCTAGAGTATGTTCCATGTGCACTTGACAGTATATGTATATGATTTTGAATATTCCAGAATGAAAGTCATTTTAGTCTAAAATCAATGCATTACTTAACTATTTGTTGTCAGAAATTGCAAATAGATTTTTCTCTCTTGGACCTGAAAAGATAAGGATACATTCCTAAAAATGAGAAGCAAAGAAAATACCTAAAACTGCTAGACTGAAATCATACCTCAGTCATTAGGCTATTGGCTACCTGTTCATTTCCTACAAATTTTCAGGAAGTAAGCTTTTGCAGTCTTAATTGCCACCTAGCTTTCAGATAAATAAGATTTTTTAAAATATTCTTCTTTGATACAGAAGACTTTCTAACAATGTAAATGAGAAATATAATTTATTTAAGAGAAAGCCTAATGTTGGACCATCTAAGCAGTGATCTCAAGTGTAAGGATTAGGATGCCCTTCTGTTAATGTTCAGCCTGGTCATCTCCATACTGTGGCCCAGTAAGGTATTCCCTTCCCAGTGGTCCTTTGTTGAGAGCCCCCTCCCCCATTCACACAGGTACAGCCAAAGCCCCATGTTAGACTAACCTAATCCTGCCTTCCAGCTGTAGTTGATGTATGTCAACTATCTGTGCACTGTCATTTTCGCATTGGGGAACTGGTATTGATTGAGAAAATAAGCTAGTCTCTATCCAGATGGCTGAAGCTCTAACATATAAAGCCCGGGAGTGGTCAGCAGCTGTGTTTCCTACCGTGTAGAGAAAGCCACGCTACCATGAAAGAAAAGAATAGTACTGAACTACAAGAAAAGGCCTGAGAAGAGAAAGAATTGGCCTTATTGTATATGAATCCTTAGCTCTGCTTATTCCCATGGCTTGCTGCCCTTCTGCAGTTATGAAGGTCTCCTCAGTATTCTTACGTAATTCTTTCTTTCTAATAGTTTGAGTTTCAGTCCTTGACAACCAAGGGAGTAATACATTCAATCTTAGAGGACAAAATTCAGTTTTGATTGCCATCTTTTGAAAGGGCCATAGAAAGGATCAATGGGAATAGCTGACGAAATAGTAAACAGGATCAAGGAGGAAGCTTCAAGGGCTTGGGTATTGTGAAATAAAGAAACAGTTTTACAGCGTTTTCCTAATGCTATAGAAAGACGGTCTTTAACCTCCTTTCACCAGAGAACGTGAGGTTAGGTCAGAACTAATACTTTGTCTGTTAGACAAAACTCCAGACTCCTGGGACTTCCCTGGTGGTGCAGTGGTTAAGAATCCGCCTGCCAATGCAGGGGACATGGGTTTGAGCCCTGGTCCGTGAAGATCCCACGTGCCATGGAGCAACTAAGCCCGTGCGCCACAACTACTGAGCCTGTGCCCTAGAGCCCGCGAGCCACAACTACTGAAGCCCACGCGCTTACAGCCCGTGCTCCCGCAACAAGAGAAGCCACTGCAATGAGAAGCCCGCACACCACAACGAAGAGTAGCCCCTGCTCGCCGCAATTAGAGAAAGCCTGCACGCAGCAACGAAGACCCAACTCAGCCCAAAATATAGATAGATAGATAGATAGATAGATAGATAGATAGATAGATAGATAGATAGATAGATAGAAAAAACACTCCAGACTCCTGCTGTGCCATTGGTGTGACCACCCTTGGCTGTGTGTCTTCGTTCAGGAGAGAATCCAGTTGTTCAGCCCAGTATTTTTGCTTGTTTCCCTTTGGTCAGGTGTCCACTCTTGGCTCAGTCACTTTAGGTAGCAGGAGCAGGATCATGTGACCTGAACACATGCAGCTGGGACCTCCGAGGAGGTAGACACTGGAGGCCTGTGGGTCCACGAGTGGCCACAAGAGGGTGCCATGTTGGAGCGTCCTGGAAGTCAGTACGTGAAACTGTTTTCCCAAGATCCCCTTAAGTCTAATGATGTTGATAGTTGAGTTATGAGCCAGTCTAACACCTTTCTTTCCTGAACCTACCTCTCTCTTCAGTTGCCCAGCTGCTTTGGGGTCACTACTTTAACACCTGATCACATGGGTCATTTTTTTTTAAATTAAGTTTTACTGGCATATCGTTGCTTTACAGTGATGTGTTAGTTTCTACTGTACAGCAAAATGAATCAGCAACACATATATCCCCTCTTTTTTGGATTTCCTTCCCATTTAGGTCACCACTGTGCATTAAATAGAGCTCCCTGTGCTATACAGTATGATCTCGTTAGTTATCTATTTTATACATAGTATCAATAGTATGTATGTGTCAATCCCAATCTCCCAATTCTTCCCACCGCTCCCCGCCAAGTGTGGGACATTTCAAATGGCTGGGCTTTCCAGGCTCAACTGGCTCATCCTTCCATGAACCCAAGAACACCTGGTTATCAGCAGACTGCAGAGACAGCAAAGCCCTGAGAGTTGTAGAGTCCAATGGAGTAACATGTAAATATCTTAAGCGAAGCAAAGACTTGCAGAGCTAATGAAGCAATGATGGAAGTTGCCACAATCTGAGGGGAGGATGCAGAAATCTGTTCATAGAGAGAAATTAGATAGCGATTTGACTTAAATCCAGCAAGATGGACCATGCAGATAACCTCTTTAACTCCTGGAGTCCCTGTTTAGCAACCATAAAAGAGGGCCCTATTTGTCCCTCCTAAGCAATGCCAAATTGTTTGGGATAACAGAGTTATCTCCTTAGTGGATGTGATGTCTTAATCCCAGAATAAAATAGGATTAAGTATAGAAATAATAAAGTAAACAAAACCTGTGTTAAAAAGTTTGTGTTAGGTTCAGAAATAATTTGTTCATGTCTGGTATTTAAGAGTTTGTTGTGTTTTCGAGAATTTGGTCTATGAGAACAAGAGATCAGTATTGTGATTCCAATTTAAATGTAGCTTAGAATTGATTTATATTTGCTGTTTTAAGTAGAGGGATATGAGAGTCAAGTTAGTAAATTTGTAACATTGAAACATTTAAGAGGATTTAATAGTCGACATTTCTATGTTTAATTGATTAGATTTACTAGAGTTATTTAGGGACTGAAAAGGTTTTATTAATGAGACCACTGAACTACTTAAAAAGAAAATCAATACATTAAATGTATAAATGCAGTTTAAGATGTTAAAGGAAGTTAATTAAGCTGCAAGAGCCCTTTTAAAAATAAGTGTTAATTATTAACATTTGCTAGAGCTATTAGTTGAGTAATAAGATTTGGGAATTGAACTCAAATTAGTAAGTTTAAGGAAAATTTGGGCTTGAAATGGGTAGCTGTATTTAATTGGATATTAATTTTTCAGAAGTAGTTTTTAGAGAGTTTGCTGTGCACAAAAGGAGATCAGAAAACCTAAATTGATAGTCAAGAATTTTCACTGAGTGACCAATGGGATGTTAGTTTAATCCCAGCCAGAACTAGTCCAAGCACAGCCAGGCTGTTCCCCAAGACAGTAGAAGGTCCAAGGACCCAACTACTGAACTGGGTGAGCGTGGGGCCAGGGAGACAGTTCTGTGGGCCACTCTTACTCATGGTGTTCTGGGAGAGGTCCTGTTTACTCCAGGCACTCCCAGATCGCATAGAAATGGGGATCTGGCCCATCCTCTCAACGGTCCTCTGAAACTTCAGCGTGGGCCCAGCCCAGAGCAGTGACCCCAGACCCATATTCGTCCTCCAGTCCTGATATCCCAGCGGGTTAGAGTGGCTGGTGCTCCTTTAGGCAAATGGGCCAGTGACTGCATGTCAGGTTGTTGCCGTATCTGAATATGCAAGCCTGAAACAAGCGATCCTTTATGACATCTGAAGATACTTGCATCCTATCTTGTCTTGAGTAAAAATGCTTATTTAATTGGCATATTCGTTGCACATCTATCAGGTTGTCCCATCTTTAGATCCTTCTGTTTCTGCATCTGTGTTTTGAACAGTAAGCACTTCAAAGACTGGATTTTTTTTTAATTTAATATTTTTACTTGCTTTTCACCACCCAAGAAGGCCCACACATAATTCTGGTCGGGAAAGCTCCTAAGGACATAATGAGTACTACTGCTTTGCAAATAACAGCCACAGTGAGTTCCTGACATATTCCTGGCATGCTTCTCATTAACTCAAGAAATGGGAGGCACTGTCCTAAATTCTGTTTGCTGAGTAGAGGCATTGTTATTACAGGACTAATCTCAACAATCAACATTTTTCCCCAGTGAGGCGGATTCATGGAAAAGATTAGATCCATCTTTGCGCTTTAGAATCTACAGTGACAGTGATGTCCGTGTATTCTGGGGAAGGCTATATGGAGCTTTTGTTCAGCCCGGGTCTTTTTTCTGTGGGGCAGTTAGTTGATCTCTTCTGATGTAGGCAGCCTTGTGTTCCTGGCCTAAGCATTACAAATATATTCAGTAGTTCTCTGTTTTAAGTGAGTCAACAGATAATACTGCAAGAGGAAGCTTAGGTAAGCCATAGCTTACCAATGTGCCAGTGGAAACTTATTCTTTGGAATTTCCATTATCCATATTTTCCAGACAGAGGTTGGGAGGACAAGTTCAGTGTATTTTAGCCAAAATAATTGTATAAAACGAGGGGGAAAAGTGAATGCTAACCTAATTAACATAGTGGGGGGTTAGACAGAGAGAAAAGAATATTCCTGTGTGCTAACTCTGCTTCTCCCACCAGCTTTCTTAGTGAAAGTTACATAAGGCACAGTTTTCTGGGTCTAGGTTTTCAGAATCACAGATTTTTGGAGCTGGAAGGTGGCAAGAGTTTACTTCACAGAAAGTAAGAAAGAGGGTTTTTAAATTTTGAAGAGTATACAGTTATGAAAATATATACTCTCAAGTCATTCAGAATATCGCTTTCAGTAGCCATAAAGATAGTTACATGCCCTGGCACAAGAGAAAATCAGGAAGTTGGACTAAAACAGCAGTCCCAGTTCTGGCCGGACGTTAAAATCACCTGGGAAGTGTTTCAGCTGATGCCTGGGACCCACCCCAGAGATTTTGTTTCATTTGCTCTAGAGTGGGATATTTTTAAAAGCTTGCCAGGTGATTCTTATGTGCAGCCGGAGTTGTAAACTACTGGCCTGCCTAATACAATTAATTCCACTCTCACTTCTCTTGGCATGGTTTCATGACAGCCTCGGTCTCGAGGACGCTTTGCCAGTATCTGTTCTGTCACATGTGTGTGTTCACGGCCCTAATGCCAGTGTTAGGGGCTGAAGTTGAGAGTGGCCAGGAGGGGAACAGTAGTCTGGCAGTAATGTAACCTTGCCCAAGTCAACTGGAAGGTTTTGAAGATGTTCACTAGACATGACTCCTTGGTGTTGCCTCATTTTAAGTGTGGCTCCTTATCTGACATGGGCAGCTAGCTCAGACTTGCAATAGCATTGCCTTTGAGTTTTGATAATTCATTTTTATTTATTTATGCCAGACAGTAGCGATGGGTGCCCAATTATCCCTGAATTAGTCATCGGAGTCCAGGCAGGAAAACAGAGGTGTTAAGAACCCTACACTTGAAATTTTGAGAAGCTCCAACTGTGAGACCAGCTGTCTCCCTCTACAAGGCATGCCGGGTGACCCAGTTCAGCAGAACCAGAACTTCTTCCAGCCCCATCTCCATATAAGAGGGCTGGGGGCATTGTCAGGTCAATAAGTTATCTTTGGGAGGATACAGCCCCTGTGCTTCCTCTAAGATTGAGGGTCCCCAAACCACTCCCTTCCTGCCTTCATGAACTAGGGGACTAGTGACTGTCTCTTGTCACTGACCGGCCGATAGCTTCCATACCAGACAGCGCAGATATAAAACATTTACGTTATTGCAGGAAGTTTTATTGAACAGCACTGCTCTAAGAAATAAGACTCGAGGGTAAAAGTAGAATTTTTTCCACTACAAGCTCTGTAGAACCACAGTTGACCCTTGAACAAGGCAGTGGTTAATCCACATATGACTTAGAGTCAGCCCTTGGGATCCATGGTTCCTTTGTATTCACGCCATATGGTACTGTAGTATTTAGTATGGGAAAATATCCACATGTAAGTGGACTCATGCAGTCAAACCCGTGTTTTTCAAGGGTCAACTGTACTTTGTTTTTAAAACTGTCTACATATCAGTTTGTAAAGATAAAAATTTTAAAAATGATGATGAGGGATTCCCACAGAAGTTTTGACTGCTGAGTTTATTTAAAGGCGTTATGTTTCCATAGTACAAAAGCAGTGGTTCTCAGCTGGGGGCATTTTTGTACCCCTCCCATGCCTGAGAACATTTGGCAATGTCTGGAGACATTTTTGGTTGTCTCAGTATGGCAGGGGGGAGAGGGGTGCTACAGGCATCTGTTGGGCAGCATACAATGAATGTAGAGGGCAGCCTCCCACAGCAAGGAACTCTCCGGCCCAAAACGTCAATTGTGCTGAATTGAGAAACCTTGAGCTAAACTAAATCTCTAAGATTCCTACCAGGTTCCGAAATACATATGTGTGTGTGTGCATGTTGACTTAAATGAATAATCCTCTGACCTACAATATAGTAATTAGTTAAAGGTCAGTCCCACAGGCTAGCATTATACCTTCAGTGCACTAGAAAACTAAAAGGAAGAATTGAAACAATTATCTGGATAATTCAAAACCAAAAATACACTTTCTCTTGATTAATGCTCAAATAAAGTAAAAATGGGATTTTTAAGAATTTCAGGTGCAGTGTGTTGCTTTGATAACATTTATATATTACAATATAATTACTTCAGTAGTGTTAGCTAAAAGCTTTATCATGTCTATTATTTTTTCTGTGTATGAAGAATGATAAGATCTACACTCTTCGCAACTGTGAAGTTTATAATACAGTATTGTTGACTATAATCACTTTGTTGTGCATTAGAGCTCCAGAACTTACTCATCTACTAGTTACAGGTTTGTACCCTTAAATAACAACCCTCCAATTCCCCCTCCCCCAGCCCCTAGTAACCACCATTCTACTCTGTTTTTACAGGTTTGGTGTTTTTAGATTCCACATATAAGTGATGTTTGTCTTTATCTGACTTACCTCACTCAGCATAATGCCCTCAAGGTCCATCCCTGTTGTCACAATGGCAAGATTTCCTTTTTTCTCAGAGCTGAATAATATTCCATGGGCATATATATCATATTTTCTTTATCTGTTGATGGACACTTAGGTTGTTTCCATGTCTTGGCTATTATACATAATGCTACCATGAACATGAGGGTGCAGATATTTCTGTGACATAGTGATTTCATTTCTTTTGGACATACTCCCAGAAGTGGAATTGCTAGATCATATGGTAGTTCTATTTTCAATATCTTGAGGAAACTTCATGTTGTTTTTCATAGTGACTGCATCGTTTATATTCCCACCAACAGTGCACAAGTGTTCCCTATTCTCTGCATCCTTATCAGCATTCGTTATCTCATCTGTTTGACATAGCCTTTGTAACAAACGAGAGGTGATATCTCATTGTGGTTTTGATTTGCATTTCCCAATGATAGTGATGTTAAACACCTTTACCTGTACCTCTTGGCCATTCGTATATTTTCTTTGAAAAAATGCTTATTCAGGTCCTTTGCCCATTTTGTTTGGGTTGTTTTTTGTTTGTTTTTGCTATTAGGTTGTGTGAGTTCTTTATATATTTTTTGATATTAACCCCATATCAGATATGTGATTTGTAGATATCTTCTCCCATTCCATAGGTTGTCGCTTCATTTTGTTGATCATTTCTTTTGCTGTGTAGAAGCTTTTTATTTGATCTAGTCTCACTTGTTTATTTTTTATATTGTTGTTTGTGCTTTAGATGTCATATTCAAAAAATTACTACCAAGACCCATGTCAAGGAGCTTTTTTACTATGTTTCTTCTAGGAGTTTTATAGTTTCAGGTTTAAGTCTTTAATCCACTTCAAGCTAATATTTGTGAGTGGTGTAAAATAGGGGCCTAGTTTCATTCTTTTCCAAGTGAATATCCAATTTTCCCAGCACCATTTATTGAAGAGACTGTCTTTTCTCCATTGAGTATTCATGGCTTCTTTGTCAAATACTAGTTGACCATATATGCATGGACTTATTTCTGGGATCTCCATTTTGTTCCATTGGTCTATGTATGTCTACTTTTATGCCATACCATAAAAGCACACAGTTTTGATTACTATACCTTTGAAATATAGCTCACATCAGGTATTGTGATGCCTCCAGCTTTGTTCTTCTTTCTCAGGATTACTTTTGCTATTTGGGGGTCTTTTATGATTCCAAACCAATTTTAGGGTAATTTTTTCCATTTCTGTAAAAAATGTCATTGGAATTTTGATTGTGATTGCACTAAGTCTGTGGATCACTTTGGGTAGTATGGACATGTTTACAATATTAATTCTCCCAATCTAGGAACACAGGATATTTTTCCATTTATTTGTGTTTTCTTCAGTGTCTTATAGTGTTCAGTGTACAGATCTTTCACCTCCTTGGCTAAATTTATTTCTAAGTATTTTGTTGTTTACAGTGCCATTGTAAATGGAATTGCTTTCTTTTTTTTTTTTCTTTTGGAAAGAAACACTTGTATTTCTCAGATAAACAGTTTTCATGGATAATATTTTTGCACAGTTCATTATTACTACTGACACATGTATTAATCAGCTTGCCACATGTTGGCACAGCTGTGGTGGATTTGTCCAAATATCTACAGATTTTTCTTTCTCTGCTCAGAGATATTTTTCTTTTTTGTTTTTTCACACTGTATTTTATTTTTACAAGAGATAAATAAACTGACACCAAGCATTGTAATTGGATGACCACAACAAAAGCAACGACTGCAATTACCAAACACAAAACACACTCATACTATGTCATAATATTGACATTCAGTCCAGTAATCCTCCACTGTAACAGGTCCTTTACTTTGCAGTGAAAATTGATTTGTATATTTTTTGCCTCTGAGTCCTTTTGGTTTTTTTTTAATTCAAACAAAGTCACAAAAATTATAATCATTCTCATCAGTTCACTCAGTCCCATGTAATAAATTTTTTTTCATCTTGATCTTTTGTTAGCACTTTTATGAATTCATCAGTTTTCCATTAGAGTTCTGAAAATGCTTATTCATTCAGTTCAGCAGTATAGTCAGTTACCAGAAACCTGTACTTGTCAGAGTCTTTTCCATGAATTCCTTGAAGATGAAACCCTTTTATAGGAACATTTTTGCGAAAGCGTCAGAGTACACCCAGACTGTAGGTAAATGACAAAAGACTTAAAAATGACTATGGTTAAAGATTTGATGAAAGTTCATAATAATGCAATTGGCAAGGAAATTTAGTTATTTCTGAGATATACATTTTAAAGTAATAACTAGAATTATGACTTATAACATTATACCAGAACATATAAGATTTTTAGAAATTTCATGTAATGTCTGAAACATTTATATTAACCTTTCCATACAAATAACCCAAAGAAAGTTTAGTATTAGTTATTTTTGTTTGTTTTTTTATACTGCAGGTTTTTATTAGTCATCAATTTTACACACATCAGTGTATACATGTAAATCCTAATCGCCCAATTCAGCACACCACCATCCCCACCCCACCCCGGTTTTCCCCCTTGGTGTCCATACGTTTGTTCTCTACATCTGTGTCTCAACTTCTGCCCTACAAACCGGTTCATCTCTAGGTTCCACGTACATGCGTTAACATTACTATATTTGTTTTTCTCTTTCTTACTTCACTCTGTATGACAGTCTCTAGATCCATCCACGTCTCAACAAATGACTCAATTTCGTTCCTTTTTATGGCTGAGTAATATTACGTTGTATATATGTACCACAACTTCTTTATCCATTCATCTGTCAATGGGCATTTAGGTTGCTTCCGTGACCTGGCTATTTTAAATAGTGCTGCAATGAATATTGGGATGTATGTGTCTTTTTGAATTATGGTTTTCTCTGGGTATATGCCCAGTAGTGGGATTGCTGGATCATATGGTAATTCTATTTTTAGTTTTTTAAGGAACCTCCATACTGTTCTCCATAGTGGCTCTATCAATTTATATTCCCACCAACAGTGCAAGAGGGTTCCCTTTTCTCCCTCTCCAGCATTTGTTGTTTGTAGATTTTCTGATGATGCCCATTCTAACTGGTGTGAGGTGATACCACATTGTAGTTTTGATTTGCATTTCTCTAACAATTAGTGATGTTGAGCAGCTTTTCATGTGCTTCTTGGCCATATGTATGTCGTCTTTGGAGAAATGTCTATTTAGGTCTTCTGCCCATTTTTGGATTGGGTTGTTTATTTCTTTAATATTGGATTTTTTCAAAAACCCTGGATTTTTGTTTCTTTAATACTGAGCTGCATGAGCTGTTTATATGTTTTGGAGATTAATCCTTTCTCCATTGATTCATTTGCGAATATTTTCTCCTGTTCTGAGGGTTGTCTTTTCGTCTTGTTTATGGTTTCCTTTGCTGTGCAAAAGCTTTGAAGTTTCATTAGGTCCCATTTGTTTATTTTTTATTTATTTATTTATTTATTTATTTTGCGGTATGCGGGCCTCTCACTGTTATGCCCTCTCCTGTTGCGGAACACAGGCTCCGGACGCGCAGGCTCAGCAGCCATGGCTCATGGGCCCAGCCACTCCGCGGCATGTGGGATCTTCCCGGACCGGGGCACGAACCTGTGTCCCCCGCATCGGCAGGCGGACTCTCAACCACTGCACCACCAGGGAAGCCCCCATTTGTTTGTTTTTATTTCCATTACTCTAGGAGGTGGATCAAAAAAGATCTTGCTGTGATTTATGTCAAAGAGTGTTCTTCCTGTGTTTTCCACTAAGTTTTATAGTGTCCGGTCTTACATTTAAGTCTCTAATCCACTTTGAGTTTATTTTTATGTATGGTGTTAGGGAGTGTTCTAATTTCATTCTTTTACATGTAGCTGTCCAGTTTTCCCAGCACCACTTATTGAAGAGACTGTCTTTTCTCCATTGTATATCCTTGCCTCCATAGGTGCGTGGGTTTATCTCTGGGCTTTCTACCTTGGTCCATTGATCTATGTTTCTGTTTTTGTGCCAGTACTGTATTGTCTTGATTACTGTAGCTTTGTAGTATAGTCTGAAGTCAGGGAGTCTGATTCTTCCAGCTCTGTTTTTTTCCCTCAAGACCGCTTTGGCTATTTGGGGTCTTTTGTGTCTCCATACAGATTTTACGATGATTTGTTCTAGTTCCGTAAAAAATGCCATTGGATAGGGACTGCATTGAATCTGTAGATTGCTTTGGGCAGTATAGTCATTTTCACAATATTGATTCTCCCAATCCAAGAACATGGTATATCTCTCCACCTGTTGGTATCATTAATTTCTTTCATTAGTGTCTTATAGTGTCCTGCATACACGTCTTTTGTTTCCCTAGGTAGGTTTATTCCTAGATATTTTATTCTTATTGTTGCAATGGTAAATGGGAGTGTTTCCATAATTTCTCTTTCAAATTTTTCATCATTAGTGTATAGGAATGCAAGAGTTTTCTGTGCATTAATTTTGTATCCTGCAACTTTACCAAATTCATTGATTAGCTCTAGTAGTTTTCTGGTAGCATCTTTAGGATTCTCTATGTATAGTATCATGTCATCTGCAAACAGTGACAGTTTTACTTCTTCTTTTCCAATTTGTATTCCTTTTATTTCTTTTTCTTCTCTGATTGCCATGGCTAGGACTTCCAAAACTATGTTGAATAATAGTGGTGAGAGTGTACATCCTTGTCTCATTCCTGATCTTGGAGGAAATGCTTTACAGTTTTTCACCATTGAGAATGATGTTTGCTGTGGGTTTGTCGTATATGGCCTTTATTATGTTTAGATAAGTTCCCTCTATGACCACTTTCTGGAGAGTTTTTATCCTAAATGGGTGTTGAATTTTGTCAAAAGCTTTTTCTGCATCTATTGAGATGATCACATGGTTTTTATTCTTCAATTTGTTAATATGGTGCATCACATTGATTGATTTGCATATACTGAAGAATCCTTGCATCCCTGGGATAAATCCCACTTGATCATGGTGTATGATCCTTTTAATGTGTTGTTGGATTCTGTTTGCTAGTATTTTGTTGAGGATTTTTGCATCTATATTCATTAGTGATATTGGTCTGTAATATTTTGTGTGTGGTATCTTTGTCTGGTTTTGGTATCAGGGTGATGGTGGTCTCATAGAATGAGTTTGGGAGTGTTCCTTCCTTTGCAATTTTTTGGAAGAGTTTGAGAAGGATGGGTGTTAGCTCTTCTCTAAATGTTTGATAGAGTTCACCTGTGAAGCCATCTGGTCCTGGACTTTTGTTTGTTGGAAGATTTTTAATCACAGTTTCAATTTCATTACTTGTGATTGGTCTGTTCATATTTTCTGATTCTTCCTGGTTCAGTCTTGGAAGGTTATACCTTTCTAAGAATTTGTCCATTTCTTCCAGGTTGTCCATTTCATTGGTATAGAGTTGTTTGTAATAGTCTCTTAGGATGCTTTGTATTTCTGCAGTGTCTGTTGTAACTTCTCCTTTTTCATTTCTAAGTTTATTGATTTGAGTCTTCCCCTCTTTTTCTTGATGAGTCCGGCTAACAGTTTATCAATTTTGTTTATCTTCTCAAAGTTTTATTGATATTAGTTTTATTGATATTTGCTATTGTTTTCTTTGTTTCTATTTCATTTATTTCTGCTCTGATCTTATGATTTCTTTCCTTCTGCTAACTTTGAGTTTTGTTTGTTCTTCTTTCTCTAGTTCCTTTAGGTATAAGGTTAGATTGTTTACTTGAGTTGTTTCTTGAGGTAGGCTTGTATAGCTATAAACTTCCCTCTTAGAACTGCTTTTGCCTCATCCCATAGGTTTTGGATCATCGTGTTTTCATTGTTATTTGTCTCTAGGTATTTTTTGATTTCCTCTTTGATTTCTTCAGAGATCTCTTGGTTATTTAGTAACGTATTGTTTAGCCTCCATGTGTTTGTGTTTTTTACGTTTTTCCCCCTGTAATTCATTTCTAATCTCAGTGTTGTGGTCACAAAGGATGCTTGATATGATTTCAATTTTCTTAAATTTACTGAAGCTTAAAAAAAAAAAAAAATTTACTGAAGCTTGATTTGTGACCCAAGATGTGATCTATCCTGGAGAATGTTCCGTGCACACTTGAGAAGAAAGTGTCATCTGCTGTTTTTGGATGGAATGTCCTATAAATATCAATTAAATCTATCTGGTCTGTTGTGTCATTTAAAGCTTCTGTTTCCATATTTATTTTCTGTTTGGATGATCTGTCCATTGGTGTAAGTGAAGTGTTAAAGTTCCCCACTATTATTGTGTTACTGTCAATTTCCTCTTTTATAGCTGTTAGCAGTTGCCTTATGTATTGAGGTGCTCCTATGTTGGGTGCATATATATTTATAATTGTTATATCTTCTTCTTGGATTGATCCCTTGATCATTATGTAGTGTCCTTGTCTCTTGTAACATTCTTTATTTTAAAGTCCATTTTATCTGATATGAGTATAGCTACTCCAGCTTTCTTTTGATTTCCATTTGCATGGAATATCTTTTTCCATCCCCTCACTTTCAGTCTGTATGTGTCCCTAAGTCTGAAGTGGGTCTCTTGTAGACAGCATATATATGGGTCTTGTTTTTGTATCCATTCAGCAAGCCTCTGTCTTTTGGTTGGAGCATTTAATCCATTCATGTTTAAGGTGATTATCGATATGTATGTTCCTATGACCATTTTCTTAATTGTTTTGGGTTTGTTTTTGTAGGTGCTTTTCTTCTCTTGTGTTTCCCACTTAGAGAAGTTCCTTTAGCATTTGTTGTAGAGCTGGTTTGGTGGTGCTGAATTCTCTTAGCTTTTGCTTGTCTGTAAAGCTTTTGATTTCTCCATCGAATCTGAATGAGATCCTTGCCGGGTAGAGTAATCTTGGTTGTAGGTTCTTCCCTTTCATCACTTTAAGTATATCATGCCATTCCCTTCTGGCTTGTAGAGTTTCTGCTGAGAAATCCGCCGTTAACCTTATGGGAGTTCCCTTGTATGTTATTTTTCGTTTTTCCCTTGCTGCTTTCAGTCATTTTTCTTTGTCTTTAATTTTTGTCAATTTGATTACTATGTGTCTCAGTGTGTTTCTCCTTGGGTTTATCCTGTATGGGACCTGCTGCACTTCCTGGACTTGGGTGGCTTTTTCCTTTCCCATGTTAGGGAAGTTTTCGACTATAATCTCTTCAAATATTTTCTCTGGTCCTTCTCTCTCTCTTCTCCTTCTGAGACCCCTACAATGCGAATGTTGTTGTGTTTAATGTTGTCCCAGAGGTCTCTTAGGCTGTCTTCATTTCTTTTCATTCTCTTTTCTTTATTCTGTTGCACAGCAGTGAATTCCACCATTGTGTCTTCCAGGTCACTTATCCATTCTTCTGCCTCAGTTATTCTGCTATTGATTCCTTCTAGTGTAGTTTTCATTTCAGTTATTGTATTGTTCATCTGTTTGATTGTTCTTTAATTCTTCTAGGTCTTTGTTAAACATTTCTTGCATCTTCTCCATCTTTGCCTCCATTCTTGTTCTGAGGTCCTGGATCATCTTCACTATCACTATTTTGAATTCTTTTTCTAGAAGGTTGCCTATCTCCACTTCATTTAGTTGTTTTTCTGGGTTTTATCTTTTTCCTTCATCTGGTACATAGTCCTCTGCCTTTTCATCTTGTCTGTCTTTCTGTGAATGTGGTTTTTGTTCCACAGGCTGCAGGATTGTAGTTCTTCTTGCTTCTGCTCTCTGCCCTCTGGTGGATGAGGCTATCTAAGAGGCTTGTGCAAGTTTCCTGGTGGGAGGGACTGGTGGTGGGTAGAGCTGACTGTTGCTCTGGTGGGCAGAGCTCAGTAAAACTTTAATCTACTTGACTGTTGATGGGTGGGGCTGGGTTCCCTCCCTGTTGGTTGTTTGGCCTGAGGCAACCCAACACTGGAGCCTACCTGGGTTCTTTGCTGGGGCTAATGACAGACTCTGGGAGGGCTCATGCCGAGGAGTACTTCCCAGAACTTCTGCTGTCAGTGTCCTTGTCCCCACAGTGAGCCACAGCCCCCCCATACACACACCTCTGCAGGAGACCCTCCAACACTAGCAGGTAGGTCTGGTTCAGTGTCCCCTGGGGTCACTGCTCCTTCCCCTGGGTCCCAATGTGCACACTACTTTGTGTGTGCCCTCCAAGAGTGGAGTCTCTGTTTCCCCCAGTCCTGTCAAAGTCCTGCAATCAATTCCCACTAGGCCTCATAGTCTGATTCTCTAGGAATTCCTCCTCCCATTGCTGTACTCCCAGGTTGCGAAGCCTGACGTGCGGCTCAGAACCTTCACTCCAGTGGGTGGACTTCTGTGTTATAAGTGTTCTCCAGTTTGTGAGTCACCCACCCAGCAGTTATGGAATTTGATTTTATTGTGATTGCGCCCCTCCTACCATCTCATTGTGGCTTCTCCTTTGTCTTTGGATGTGGGGTATCTTTTTTTGGTGAGTTCCAGTGTCTTTCTATCGATGATTGTCCAGCAGCTAGTTGTGATTCTGGTGTTCTTGCAAGAGGGAGTGAGAGCACATCCTTCTACTCTGCCATCTTGATTCCTCTCCACTGCAATTGCTTTCTTAACTTCTCTTTCAGAAAATTCATTGTTAGTGTATAGAAATGCACATGATACTGATTTTGTATCCTGCAACATTACTGTATTCATTTATTCTAATAGTTTTTTAGTGGAGTCTTTAGGGTTTTCTTTTTATTGAGGTCTAATTGGCATATCACATTATATTTGTTTCAGGTGTTCAACCTAATGATTCAATATTTGTATATATTGCAAAATGATCATAATGAGTCTAGTTAATATTCATCACCAAACATAGTTGGAAAATTTTTTTTCTGATGAGAACTTTTAAGATCTACTCCCTTAGCAACTTTCATATATGCAGTACAGTATTATTAACTGTAGTCACCATGCTGTACATTACATCCCTAGGACTTATTTATTTTATAACTAGAATTCTATAAGTCTGGGCCCACTTTACCCATTTCACTAACCCCCCCCCCCAACTAGCCTCTGGCAATTAATACCCTATTCTCTGTATCAATGCACTCATTTTGTTTTCTTTTTTGGTATTTGTTTTTTATATTCCACATATAACTGAGATCATATGGTATTTGTCTTTCTCTGTCTGACTTGTTCCACTTAGCATAATGCCCTCGAGGTCTATCCATGTTGTCAAAAATGGCAAGATTTCCTTCTTTGTATGACTGAGTAATATTCCACTGTGTGTATATGTGTGTGTGTGTGTGTGTGTGTACACACCACATCTTCTTTTTCTATTCATCTATTGATGGATACTTAGGTTGCTTCTGTGTCTTGGCTATTGTAAATAATGCCACAATGAACATGAAGGTGAAGATATCTTTTCAAGTTAGAGTCTTTAATTTTTTGAGGAAGCTTCATACTATTTTCCATAGTGACTGTACCAATTTACATTCCCAACAGTGCACAAAGGTTCCCTTTTTTCCATATCTTCCCCAACACTTATTTCTTGTCTGTTTGACAGTAGCCATTTTAACAGGTGTGAGATGCTATATCATTGTGGTTTTAATTTGCATTTCCAATGTTGAGCACCATTTTGTGTACCTGTTGGCCATCAGTATGTCTTCTTTAGAAAAATGTCTGTTTAGATCCTCTGACTGCTATTTAATTGGATTTTTTTTTTTTTTTTGCCATTGAGTGTGTGAGTTCCTTATATATTTTGGATAATTAATTTTTTTTTTAGTTTGGTTTGTTTAATAACTTACAAAATGGGTCGTCAGGGGAGCAGCCATAAAGTTTACACCATATGGGTCTGTTGGGAAAATAGTAGGACCAACTCCTTACTCTGCCCAGGAGAAGGGAGTGTGAGGTCACCAAGGACCCTAAGGGAGGTGGGCAAGAGCCTGGGGACGAGCAGGTCTGGAGAAGCCTGGCTCGTGCTCAGAAGACCACACTGGGAGGAGCAAAGTCTGGATCAGAGGTGGGTGGCACCACTGGTGATCAAAATTGTGTGGTTTGCAGAATATTAGTCTTCTTTCTCATTTGTAGATCAAAAAATTTAGTAGGGAGATTAGGACACATCATATTGTCAAATCATTGCTTTCTACTTCTGAAACTCCAAACACGTTTTCTGCTGCCCATTTCCTTCCCTAACCCATCATCTGACCTGAATTTTCTATTATTCTAAGTACACCACAGTAGGCTGCAAAGTTCCTGCTATCTTCATTTTCACCACCTACTCCTTCTCGTGCATCAGTCACAACTCCGTTGTTCTTGCCAACTTCTATGTCTTCCTCCTCTCAAAGTCACACTCATCCTCTTATTTTACTATTTCAAATCCTGTATGTTCCGTGAGTCCAAATATTCCCAGCCCAAGAGCCTCTTTCCATCTCCTTCACACCCTTCACACTTTGTGACGCCTACTGTGTATGGTCACATCTGCCTATAGATCAGTGGTCCTCAACCTTGACTGCAACTAGAGTCACACTGATAGTTAAAAAAAAAAAAAAAAAAGACAGGGGCCTAAACACAGAGAATCTGATTTAATAGGTCTAGAAGGGGCAACATGGATCAGTACATTTTGTTTTGGTTTTTGCTTTATTGGAGTATAATTGCTTTACAATGGTGTATTAGTTTCTGCTATATAACATAGTGAATCAGCTATACATACACATATATCCCCATATCTGCTCCCTTTGGTGTCTCAGTCCCACCCTCCCTATCCCACCCCTCTAGGTGGACACAAAGCGCCAAGCTGATCTCCCTGTGGCATGCGGCTGCTTCCCACTAGCTATCTATTTTACAGTTGGTAGTATATATATGTCCATGCCACTCTCTCACTTCATCCCAGCTTACCCTACCCCCTCCCTGTGTCCTCAAGTCCATTCTCTAGGTCTACGGCCATACCACTCTGAATGCACCTGATCTTGTCTGGATAATTAATCTTTATCAGATATATGATTTGCAAATATTTTCTCCCATTTGGTAGACTGCATTTTCATTTTGTTGATCGTTTCCTTTGCTGTGCAGAAGATTTTAGTTTGACGTATTCTCACTTCTTTATTTTTGCTTTTGTTGTCTTTGCTTTTGGTGTCAAATCCAAATCATTGTCATCAAGATCAATCTCAAGGAGCTTACTATGTTTTTTCCTAGGAGCTTTATGGTTTCAAGTTTTACATTCAGGTCTTTAATCCATTTTGAGTTCATTTTTGTGTATGGGATAAGTTAGTGGTTCAATTTCATTCTTTTGCAAGTGGCTGTCCAGGTTTCCCATTATCTTTTACTGAAGAGACTGTCCTTTCCCCCATTGTATACACTTGGCTCCCTTGTCATAAATTAATTCACCATATAGGCATGGGTTTATTTCTGGACTCTCTATTCCATTCCATTGATTGATGTGTCTGTTTTTATGCCAATAGCATACTATTTTGTTTACTATAAGTTTGTAATATAGTTTGAAATCATGAGGCATAATGCTTCTTCTTATTTCTCAAGATTATCTGCTTTGGCTATTCAAGGTCTTTTGTGGTTCCATACAAATTTTGGGATTGTTCTATTTCTGGGATAAATGTCATTGGAATTTTTATAGGGATTGCATTGAATCTGTAGATTGCTTTGGTTAGTATGGACATTTTCATAATATTCTTCCAATCCAGGACATAGAATATCTTTCCATTTATTTGTGTATTCTTAATTTTTTCATCAGTGTCTTATAGTTTTCAGTGTACAGGTCTTTCAGCTCCTTGGTTAAATTTATTCCTAGATATTTTATGCTTTATGATGCAATTGTAAATTTGATTTTTTTTAACATCTTTATTGGAGTATAATTGCTTTACAGTGTTGTGTTAGTTTCTGCTGTATAACAAAGTAAATCAGCTATACATATACATATATCCCCATATCCCCTCCCTCTGGAGTCTCCCTCCCACCTTCCCTATCCCACCCCTCTAAGTGGTCACAAAGCACTGAACTGATATCCCTGTGCTATGCAGCTGCTTCCCACTAGATATGTTTTACAGTTAGTAGTGTATATAAGTCCATGCCATTCCCTCACTTCGTCCCAGCTTACCCTTCCCCCTCCCTGTGTCCTCAAGTCCATTCTCTATGTCTGCGTCTTTATTCCTACCCTGCCCCTAGTTTCTTGAGAACCATTTTTTTTTTAGATTCTATATATATGTGTTAGCATACAGTATTTGTTTTTCTCTTTCTATGACAGACTCTGGTCCATCCACCTCACTACAAATAACTCAATTTCATTTCTTTTTATGGCTGAGTAATATTCCATTGTATATATGTGCCACATCTTCTTTATCCATTCATCTCTTGATGGACATTTGGGTTGCTTCCATGTCCTGGCTATTGTAAATAGTGCTGCAGTGAACATTGTGGTACATGACTCTTTTTGAATGAATCATTAGAGAAATGCAAATCAAAACTACAATGAGATATCATCTCACACCAGTCAGAATGGCCATCATCAAGAAATCTACAAACAATAAATGCTACAGTGGGTGTGGAGAAAAGGGAACCCTCTTGCACTGTTGGTGGGAATGTAAGTTGATACAGCCACTATGGAGAACAGTATGGAGGTTCCTTAAAAAACTACAAATAGAACTACCATATGACCCAGCAATCCCACTACTGGGCATACACCCTGAGAAAACCATAATTCAAAAAGAGTCATGTTAAACCATTCTTGCATCCCTGGAATAAATCCCACTTGATCATGCTGTTTGCCACTTTTAATGTCCTGAATTTGATTTGCTAATATTTTGTTGAGGAATTATCCATCTGTGTTCATCAGGGCTACTGGCCTGCAATTTTCTTTTATTCTGGTGCTCTTGCCTGGTTTTGGTGTCGGGGTTATGCTGGCCTCATAAAATGAGTTTGGAAGTGTTCCCTCCCCTTCTATTTTTCTGGAAGAGTTTAAGAAGGATTGGCATTATTTATTCTTTAAATATTTGGTAGAATTCACCAGTGAAGCCATCTGATTGATCCTAGACTTTTGTTTGTTGGGAAGTTTTTGATTACTAATTCAATCTCCTTACTAGTAATCAGTCTGTTCAAATTTTTTCTCTTTGTTCTGATTCAGTCTTGGTAGATTGTAGGTTTCAAAGGAATTTATCCATTTCTTCTAGGTTGTCCAATTTGTATATAGTTTTTCTTAGTAGTCTCTGTGTTTCTGTGATATCCATTTTAGCATCTATTCTTCATTTCTGACTTTGAGTCTACTCTCTTTTTTTTCTTGATGAGTCTACCTACAGGTTGTCAATTTTATTTATCTTTTAAAAAAACAGCTCTTAGTTTCATTGATCTCTTCTATTATCTTTTCAGTCTCTATTTCCTTTGTTACTGCTCTGATCTTTGTTATTCCCTTCGTTCTGTTAAATTTGGGCTCAGTGTCTTCTTCCCTTTCTAGTTCTTTGAGGTGTAAAAAAGGTTGTTTATTTGAGATGTTTGTCACTATAAACTTCCCTCTTAACTGCCTTTGCAGCATCCCATGGGTTTTGATATGCTGTGCTTTCATTTGTTTCAGGATATTTTTTATTTTGCTTTCGATTTCTTCTAAGACCCATTGGTTTTTTATGAGTATGTTATTTAATCCCCACATATTTGCGAATTTTTCAGCTTTCCTCGTGGTATTGATTTCTAGTTTCATACCATTGTGGTTGGAAAAGATACCTGGTATGATTTCAGCTTTCTTAAATTTGGTAAGACGTGGTTTGTGACCTGTCATGTGATGCATTCTGGAGAATGTTTTGTGTGCACTTGAGATGAATGTGTATTCTGCTGCTGTTGGATGGAATATTCTGTATGTGTCTGTAGGTGCATTTGTTCAAAAGCATCACTCACATCCATTATTTCCTTCTTGACTTTCTGCCTGGGTGATCTGTCCATTGTTTAAAGTGGTGTATTGAGGTCCTCTACTATTATTGCATTGCTGTCTATTTTTCCCTTTAGGTCTGTTAATAATTGTTTAATATTTTTAGATGCTCTAATATTGGGTGCGTATATGTTTACAATTAATATATCTGATGAATTGCCCCTTTATCATTGTATAATGACTTTGTCTTGTGTTACAGTTTTTGGTTTAACATCTATTTTGTCTGATATAAATATAACCACCCCTGCTTTCTTTTGGTTTCTATTTGCTTGAAATATCTTTTTCCATCCCTTCACATTCTGTTTGTGAATATCCATAATGCTTAAGTGAATCTCTTGTAGGCAGCATATAGTTAGGTCTTATTTTTAATCCATTCAGCCCATCTGTGTCTTTTAATTGGAGAATTTAGCCCATTTACATTAATTATTGATAGCTAAGGACTTACTGTTGCCAGTATGTTAATTGCTTTCTGATAGTTTTGTCATTCCTTAGTTCCTTTGTTCCTCTTGCTGTCTTTTTGAGTTGATGATTTTTTGTAGTAGTTTGCTTTTCTCTTTATCATTGTATATCTGTTATCTAGTTTTGGTCTGTGGTTATTACCATGAGGCTTTCATAATATGTTATAACCATCTATGATAACTTCAATTACATAAGAAAGTTCTACCCAATTACCTGCCCCCCCTCAGATTTATGTTGATGTCCCAATTTATATATTTTTATATAATTATATTTATATATTATACATTTATGTATTATATTTATAAATACTATATTAACATAATATTACAGCTATAGTTATTTTCAACACTGTTGTCTTTAACCTATATGCTAGATTTCAAAGTGATTTACACACCACCATTGAAGTATTAGAGTTCTTTGAATTTGACTATATATATTCACCTTTACCAGTAAATTTTATATTTCAATATGTTTTCATGCTACTAATTTGTTTCAGTTTGAAGAACTTCCTTTAACATTTCTTGTAGGGCAGGTCTAGTGGTGATTAATTTCCTTCATGCTTTTGTTGGGTAAGATATCCTTGGATGAGTTTTGTTGTTGTTGTTTATGTGCTTTGAATGTATCATCCCACTGTCTCCTGGCCTGTAAGGTTTCTGCTGAGAAATGTAAAGCCTTATCAGAATTCCCTGTATGTGATTTTCTTTCTGACTTTGATTTTTGAGAGATTGATTATAATGTGTCTCAGTGAGGATCTCTTTGGGTGGGATCTCTAAGCTTCCCATACCTGGATGGCTGTATCTATCCCCAGATTTGGGAAGTTTTCAGCCAATATTTCTTTGAATAAGATTTCTGTCCCTTTATCCCTTCTCCTCTGGGACTCGCAAAGTGAGGATATTGTTTCTGATCATGCCCCACATAGCTCATGTATGCTTTCTTCACTCTTTTTCATTCTAATTTCAAAAATGGGACTCTTGCTTAAGCTGCTGTTAATCATTTCAGTCAGCTACTTTTAGGATTTGCTCATGGAACTGTGGCAAGGAATATTTCTCTTTTGATATTCCTTAAATCAGTGATACTTAAATTCTGATGATCCTTTGTTGATATAAAAATCAGTCTACCTCGTGTTTTACAGCCAATGGCAGGGTAATTCATAAATCATACTGAAAAATAAATATTCAGGGAACATGCAGAAGTTATACAAAGAGAAAGCTTTGCATTTGGGCAAGATATGTTTGTTCTTTTTCTGAGTCGTCTTTTCAGTTTTACAGATCCTGTCATTTGATCTGTCAGCCTCAGCTCCTAATCCTGAGATCTATGACCTTGATTTTCTCTCCTGTTCCTTCTTAAATGGATAGCTTTTTAATATATATCAGATCAGTAGTCTGTGTCCTAGCAGTTCTAGGTGTTCACAGTCCCTCTATTTATAGTATCTTCTGTGATTTTTCCCAAGAGCTGATACTGATGTTTAACAAAGCTGGCCCCTGAGGCAGCCCCTCAAATACTTCTTGACTTAAAACGTTTTCATTGTTAGATATTGCTACTGCTCTCCAGTAATACTAAAGTCCTCATTTTTTTCCATCAAATTCACATAATAACTGTTGGTATTTATGATTTATAATATATATGTATATTTATACATATATAAGCACCTTAAAATTCCCTTGATCAAAAGCGATCTTAGAAGATATGTATTTTTATCTCACATGTATTTATTCAGTATGACTTTGAGTGCCTGTTATGTGCAAATATGATTATTTTTAAAAATACTTATATAAGTACGGGTGCTAGAGGTCAATCGACCCAGCTCCTAAATACCTTACAGCACCAAGTAAAAATTTTACAGTTAAAGCCAGTTCCTTTAAATATGTAAATGTACTTCTGTGCAGAATGTTTGTTGTGGTGATATGTAAGCTCAGGTTCAACTGAGAAAGAGGCTTGAAAAAAAATAGAGGCTTAATAACAATAGATGCTTACTTCTCTCTCCTATGTATGGCAGCCCACAGTCCTCAGGGATCCAAGCTTCTTTTCATTCTGTCCTCCACCCTCTGGTTCAGAATGGCTGCTGGGTGGAATAGCAAATATTACTAGTCTTAAAAGAAAAAAAAAGATAAATAACTTTATTAAAAAATAAGAACTTCTGTTCATCAAAAGACACCAAAAAAGAGTAAGATGGCAAGCCACAGACTGGATAATGATATTTACAATACATACATCCACGAAAAGAATCCAAAATATATACAAAGAGCAGGTGCTTCACTAAAGAGGGTATTCAAACGGCCAATAAAAAGATAATATCATTAGTCATCTGGCAAATGCCAATTAATAGCATGATGAAACACCATTACCTATCAGAACGATTAAAATTAAAAAGAATGCTAACAATAAATGTTGGCAAGGATGTGAAGCAACTGGAATACTTATAAATTCCTGGTAGAATTACACATTTTGATGCAGTCAGTTTGGAAATCTGTTTGGAAGTACCTACTAAAACTAAAAATTGCTCACCCTGTGCCCCAGCAATTCCACTCCTAGTTATATGCCCAAGAGAAATGAGTGCATTTTGTTGAGTACGTGGTCAGATAAGGCTTCACAGCATCACGTTAGGCTTGGTCTCTGAAGATGAGCAGGTGTCTCTAGGCAGAAAGGCATCAGCAGCAGCATGAAGTCAGTCATGGAGATATAAGCCAATCTGGTCTGTTTGGGAATGATGGCAGTTCCAAATGGCTGGATCGTGTAGGTTGCAATTCCAGAAAGACACAGGGCCTGAAGGAGTAGACAGGGTCTTGTAGAGCTTGCTAGTTAGTGTCTTCTGCCAGAAACATGGTCAGGTTTGTATTTAGAAAGGTCATTCAGAGAGGTGTGGCGGGGAGGCGGGAGGGGAAGCTGTATAACTGTTGGCAGGAAGACAGTCCAGGTGGATAGTTGTCACTTTGCTGCCATTTTGCCAATTCTGGAGAATAAGTTCTCTTCTTATATTCTGCATCATCCTGTCTTTCATTCTACGAGGAATGGAATTAGTATGTTGCTCTGATAATTCTTCAGGAAGTCTTACGATTACATAATGGCAGAGAGAAGAATGGACAAATAACTGTCCAGCAAAGATTTGCTTAAACCACCATCCTATGTGGCTTAGAATCTCTGAAAATTTTCAGACTTCCAACCTAGAAATGTCACTGATTTGACAAAATGTACCCAGGCTTTGATTACTTTTAGAGTGAATCTTGCCTTTTTTCCCATAAGTCCTCCTCTCTTCCTACTAACCATTCGAAAAAGAACCCCAGTGTTCCAGTTCAGGAGGGTGACATAGGAGGATCCTGAACTCACTTCTTCTCACACCAAGTCTACAGCTAGATATGGAACAGTTTCTTCTAAAACTATCTGAGCAATTCCTACAAATTAGGTAGGAGAGGCTGAGACACAGTATCACCATGAACCCTGGCATGGTGACCCACAATCTGGAGGGCTCTCACAACTCCAAGCCTCTCCCTGAGGAGCAAAGGGTTTGAACCTCAACTTTTAAGGCCTGCACCTGAGAGACAACGACCTCTAACTTTGAGAACATCTAGCTTTGAAAGCCATTGGGGCTTGTTCCCTTGAGACCCAGAAGGTGATTGATTGATAGTGATCTGGGAAACAGTTTTTGAAGGTGATTGATTGATAGTGATCTGGGAAACAGTTTTTGAAGGGCTTAGATAGAATCACTCACCCCAGGGCCCAGAGCAGAGGCAGCCAACTAAAACGTACCCAATCTTCCTGTTAAAGCTTCAGCCCGAGGGGCAGGCATCTAATTAATACATATCCAGGGACTTACTGACACACTCTCCAAAACAGAGGTGAGCAGGTGCCATCTTTACAGTCTCCCTTGCTCCAAGCCGCTGGCATCTCCCAGAAAGGAGCTTGTGTACTCCTCTCATGTCCTGCTTTTTGCAGCTGCCACCCAGGGGACACCCCTTGATCACCTGGCTCTGGTGGACAGCAGGGCTTACACTCACAGGTACTACAGGATTGTAACAAATAGAGAAGACTTCTTAACCACCTAACCCCAGGGTACAGCAGAGAAGTAACAGACTTGAAAGTCCCAATCCTTCTATACAAGAAGCCTCTTATCTTCATAGCTGTGCCCTGTGGGCCAGGCTTCTTTCTAACTAACACACACATAGAGGGTGACTACAATTCTCTCCAGAGACCAGGGAAGCTGGCAAGTGTCATCTTCATGCTTTCCATCTTCCCAGCCCCAAGTCGCCAGTGTCTGGGAGAGGTGGCTGATTTCTCTAGTGCATACATACCAACATGGAAAGTCAAAGAAACAGAAGAATATACTCCAAATGGAAGAACAAGATAAAATCTCAGAAAAAAACCTTAGTGAAATACAGATAAGTAATTTACCTGATGAAGAGTTCAAAATAATGGTCCTAAAGATGCTCATGAGTTCAGGAGAACATTTGATGAACAAAGTGAGAACTTCAACAAAAGATAGAAAATATAAGAAAGTACCAATGGAAGGTACAGAGCTGAAGAATATAGTAACTGATGTGAAAAATATACTAGAGGGGTTTAACAACAGACTAGAGGAAGCAAGAGAAAGGGTTAGTAAACTTGAAGACAAGGTACTGGAATTCATCAAATCAGAGAAAGAAAAAAAATGAAAAAGAGTGAAGATAGATTAAGGGACTTAAGGGACACCATCAAGCAGACCAACATTTGCATTATAAGGGTCCCAGAAAGAGGAGAGAGAGAAACAGGCAGAAAACTCATTTTAAATAATAGCTGGAAATATTCCTATCCTGGGGAAAGAAACAGACATCCAGGTCCAAGAATGCAGAGAATTCCAAATAAGATAAACCCAAAGAGACCCGCACTAAGACATATTACATGTAGTTAAAGTGTCAAATTTAAATGCAAGGAGAGAATCAAAATCAGCAAGAGAAAAACAATTTACATACAAGGGAACCCTCATAAGACTATCAGCAGATTTTTTCAGGAGAAACTTTGCCGGCCAGAAGGAAGTAGCATGATATTTTTAAAGTGCTGAAAGAAAAAACTGCAAACCAAGAGTATGCTAACAAGCAAAGCTGTCCTTCAGAATTGAGTTGATGTTTGTTAAGTCAACTCATTTTGCTATACACCTTAAACGTATATAGTAATGTATGTCAATTATATCTCAATAAAACTGGGGGGGGGGGGAGAAATACAGGAGAGAGAAAGGGTTTTCCAGATGATCAAAAGCTAAAGGAGTTCAACATCACAAGACTGGCCTTACGAGAAATATTAAAGGTACTTTTTAAAGCTGAAACAAAAGTATGCTAATTAGTAACAGAAAAACATGAAAGTATAAATCTTACTGGTAAAGGTAAATTTATAGTAAAATTCAGTATAATCTAATGTTGTAAAGGTGATGGGTTAATCACTTATAAAGCTAGCATAATGGTTAAAAGACAAAAGTGGTAACAATAAATGTAACTACAATAATTTGCTAATGGATACACAAGATAAAAAGGTGTAAACTGTGACATCAAAATGTGAAAATGTAGAGCTTTCAAACTTAAGTTGTTATCAATTTAAAATAGACTGTTATAAATATAAGTTGTTTTTTGTAAGCCTCATGGTACCCCAAAACAAAAACCCATAGTATATACACAAAATATAAAGAGAAGGTAATCTAAGCATGCTAATGCAGGAAATTATCAAATTCCAAAGGAAGAGAGCAAGAAAAGAAGGAGTAGAGGAATTACAAAACAGCCAGAAAACAGTGAACAGAATGGCAATAAGTACATACCTGTTAATAATCACTTTAAATGTAAATGAACTGAATGGTCCAATCAAAAGACATAAAGTGGCTAAGTAGATTTAAAAAACAAGATACATCTATATGCTGCCTACAAGATACTTCAGATGTAGGAATACACATAGTTTGAAAGTGAAAGGATGGAAAAAGATATACCATGCAAATAAAAGACAAAAGAAAGCTGGGGTAGGTATACTTATATCAGACAAAATAGACTTTAAGAAAAAGACTAATTAGAGACAAGGTGATTTTGTAATGATAAAGGGATTAATCGAACAAAAGGATATAACATTTGAAAATAGCTATGCACCCAACATAGGAGCACCTAAATATATAAAGCAAATACTAACAAACATAAAGAAATATACAACAATACAGTATTAATAGAGGACTTCATGTTCACCAATGTTTCGATCATTCAGACAGAAAATCAATAAGGAAACATTAGCCTTAATGACATGTCAGACCAGAGAACTTAACAGATATATACAGAACATTCCATCCAAAAGCAACAGAATATATATTCTTCTCAAGCACACATGAATATTCTCCAGGATACATCATATGTTAGGCCACAAAACAAATCTTAATAAGTTTAAGATGACTAAAAATACATCAACTGTCTTTTCCAACCACAATGTTAGAAACTTGAAGTTAATTACAAGAAGAAAACTGGACAATTCACAAGTATATGAAGACTAAACAACATGCTACTGAACAACCAATGGGTCAAAGAAGAAATTAAAAAACAAATACTTTGAGACAACAAAAATGGAAATGCAACATACCAAACTTATGGGATATAACAAGAGAATTTCTTGCTATAGAGGGGAGTTCGTAGTGATAAATGCCTACATCAAGAAACAAAAAAGATCTCAACCTATCTCTATACCTCAAGTAACTAGAAAAAGAACAAAGAAGCTCAAATTTAGTGGAAGGATGGAGATAACAGATCACAGTGGAAATAAATGAAATAGAGACAAAAAATAGAAAAGATTAACAAAACTAAGAGCCAGTTCTTTGAGAAGACAACAAAATTGACAGACCTTTAGCTAGACTCATCAAGAAAAGGAGAGGACTCAAGTCAGAAATGAAAGAGGAAAGATTAAAATGGATAACACATAAATACAAAGGATCATAAAGGACAACTATGAACAATTAGGTGCGAACAAATTGAACAGCCTAGAAGAAATGGATAAATTCCTAGGAACATACAACCTACAATGACTGAATCACTGAACAAATAGAAAATCTGAACAGACTGATTACTAGTAAGGAGACTGAATTAGTAATCAATAGTCTCCTAACAAAACTCCAGAGTCAGATGGCTTCCTAGTGAATTCTACCAAACATTTAAAGAAAAAATTAATGCCAATCCTTCCCAAACTCTATCAAAAAAAAAACAGAAGAGGAGGGAACACTTCCAAACTCATTTTACAAGGTCAGCATTACCCTGAAACCAAATCCAGACAAGGATGCCATAAGAAAAGAAAACTACAGGTCAATATCCCTGATG
This sequence comes from Grampus griseus, assembly GCF_964374135.1. Classification (NCBI taxonomy): domain Eukaryota; kingdom Metazoa; phylum Chordata; class Mammalia; order Artiodactyla; family Delphinidae; genus Grampus; species Grampus griseus. The sequence continues at coordinate 63,736,750 of NC_139012.1, forward strand.
AACATAGATGCAAAAATCCTCAACAAAATATTAGCAAATTAATTCAACAATACATTAAAAGGATTGTACACCATGTTCAAGTAGGATTTGTTCCACGGATGCAAGGATGGTTTGACATCTGCAAATCAATTGGTATGATACACCACATTATCAAAATGGAAGATAAAAATCATAATCTTATCTCAATAGATGCAGAAAAAGCATTTGACAAAATTCAACACTCATTTATGAAAAAAACTTTCAAGATATTGGGTATACACGGAACATACCTCAACATGATAAAAGCCACATATGACAAGCCGACAGCTAACTCAGTGGTGAAAAGCTGAAAGCTTTGCCTTTATGATGAGAAACAAGATAAGGATTCCAACTCTCACCACTTTTATTCTATGTATTATTGCAAGTTCTAGCCAGGGCAGTTAGGCAAGAAAAAGTTATAAAAGCCTTCCAAGTCAGAAAGACAGAAGTATTCTAAGAACTCATTTATGACTAAGGATGTTAACCATTTGTCATGTAGTGTAAATGAAATGCCATATTTTATTGCCATCAATTTACTATGGTGTTTTGTATTTTGGTTTTGTATTAAAATATAATCATGTTGTGTTTTTTTTAAAAAAAGGAGTAAAACTGTCACTATGTACAGATGAAATGCTATTATATAGAGAAAATCCAAAAGCCTGTGCTATAAAACTATTTGAATAAATTCAGTGAAGTTGCAGGATATAAAAATCAATATATCACTGGTGAACACAGATGCAAAAATCCTCAACAAAATACTAGCAAACAGAATCCAACAGCACATTAAAAGGATCATACACCATGATCAAGTGGGGTTTATTCCAGGAATGCAAGGATCCTTCAATATATGCCAAGCAATCAATGTGATAAACCATATTAATAAATTGAAGGAGAAAAACCATATGATCATCTCAATAGATGCAGAGAAAGCTTTCAACAAAATTCAACACCCATTTATGATAAAAACCCTGCAGAAAGTAGGCATAGAGGGAACTTTCCTCAACATAATAAAGGCCATATATGACAAACCCACAGCCAACATCATCCTCAATGGTGAAAAACTGAAAGCATTTCCACTAAGATCAGGAAAAAGACAAGGTTGCCCACTCTCACCACTCTTATTCAACATAGTTTTGGAAGTTTTAGCCACAGCAATCAGAGAAGAAAAGGAAATAAAAGGAATCCAAATCAGAAAAGAAGTAAAGCTGTCATTGTTTGCAGATGACATACTATACATAGAGAATCCTAAATATACTAAAAATCTGTTTTGTTTCTATACACTAATAGCAAACTATCAGAAAAAGAAATTTTAAAAAACACCATTTACAATTGCATCAAAAGAATAAAATACATAGGAATAAATTTATCCAAGATCAGTGATATATACATTGAAAACTATAAGACTTTGGAGGGAGGAATCAAGATGGCAGAAGAGTAGGAGGTGGAGCTTACCTCCTCCCACAAATACATCAGAAAACACCTACAAGTGGAATGATTCACACAGAACATCTACTGAATGCTGGCAGAAGACCTCAGACTTCAAAAGTCCAAGAAAACCTCCACATAACCGGCAGGACAAAAGAAAAAAAAAAAGAGAGTTGGGGGGAGCTTTCCAAGATGGAGGGAGAGTAGGAGAACGTGGAGTTCATCTCTCCCTACAAACACATCAAGAATACATCTACAAATGGAACAGTTCTCACAGAGCACTTGCTGAACACTAGCAGAGGACCTCAGACACCTAAAAGGACAAGAAAGATCCCCACATAACTGGGTAGAATGAAAGAAATAAGGTAAAAGGAAGAGGAGAGGAAACAGGATGCAACCTGCACCCCTGGCAGGGAGCTGAAAGAGAGGTTCCCGCATCTGGGGAAGCCCCCTCACCACCTGGAAGATCAGCTGGGACAGAAGGGAGCCTCAGGGGCTTGGATGAGAGCCCAGCAGCTGGTCTGTGATAGGACAGAGTGAGACCTACACAGATGGTCCATGCCACAGTCCTGCATGCCCCAGCCTGAGACAGGTGTCTGCCAGTACATGTGGGGGCTGGGTGATGGAATGTGGGGTTTGGAGAGCAGACCCGGGGGGAGACCAATGTTGGCTGTAAGGAGACAGCCTGTGGGGACAGGAGTGAGGAGCTCCGCAACTGGGAATGCTCGTGGACAAAGCCCAGACCACCACAACAAAGAAGCACCATGGTTGAGTGACGTGCAAAGGGCAGGGCCACCATCACATCCTCTCTCCTCACACACCAGCCCCTGCCTCCACGGGCACTAGGGAGGGCTCCACCAGAGCCAGCTCACACGCCCCTGCCATGACCTCCCCTGCAACCCCCGTGCAAGCCTGGGTGACCCGCTCACCCTGCTTGCCACCTGATGGGCTTGCATGTTCCAGTCCCTACCGTAGCACCCTCCCACCTATGCAGCCTGCTCGCCCCAATCACTGCCTCAGCTCCTTTCTGCCTGATAGGCTCATGTGCTCCGGCAACCTCTGGAGCAGACTCCAGTGGGAAGAACATATTCACAGGTGGGGCTGAAACCACACCTGAGCCCCAGGGGCTGTGTGACTAAGGAAGAAGAGCTGAAATCGCTCTTCAAGGCTGCACGAACCACAGAGTTACATCTCTGCTGGCAGCTTCCTAAATTCAGCACCTGTGAAACATCTGAAAGGACAACAAGCTCTCCTGCAGCTGGGATGGGTCTGGCTTCAGCAGCTGTGGGCTTTGTGGGCACATACATGTGTGAGTTGGTCCAGGCCAGAGTCTGAGCTGCCTCTATAGCTCCCACAGCAGGTCTAGGTGCATGACTACTGCAGTCCTGGGACCTGACCTCAGTGTATCTGCACCAGTGATCTGCTGAAAACACCTGAGAGTCACCAGGGCCAGTTGCCAGCATCCCCACAGTAAGGGCAGACTGAGAGCAGTGTCAACAACAGTGTACTTTGTGAGTCCGCACAATGGGCAGAAGGGGGCACAACAGAGCACATTCACAGGTGAACAGCTCCAGAGCAGGAATACTCAGTGGCTTGAATCCCAGTGGGAGTGCTCCAGTCCCACCTGCCTCACACCGCAGATCAGAAACACAGCTAAGAAACAGATCTGGGGGCCTCTACTCCAAAAACTAGGGAGCAGACCCTGCCCCTGACAGGGCAGTGACAACCACAGAGCAAAGGGGAGGCCCCGCTCAATATCCAGTGCAGGCTGTGGTCACCACAACACCAATCAAACCCCCTGTCAAGGGGATAATGGCAAAGCCTCTGAACCAGCCTCACCCACCAGGGGTCAGACACCAGAAACAAGGAATTACGATCCTGGAGCCTGTGGAAAGATGACCACAAACACAGTAAGTCTGACAAAATGAAAAGACAAAGAAATACGTTGCAGACAAAGGAGCAAGATAAAAACCTACAAGAACAACTAAATGAAGAGAAGGCAATCTATCTGAAAAAGAATTCGGAGTAATGATAGTAAAGATGATCCAAGATTTCAGAAAAAGAATGGAGGTGCAGATCAAGAAGAAACAAGAAACGTTTAACAAAGACCTAGAAGAAGTAAAGAACAAACAAACAGAGATGAACAATACAATAACTGAAATGAAAAATACACTAGAAGGAATCAACAACAGAATAACTGAGGCAGAAGAATGGATAAGTGACCTAGAAGACAGAATGGTGGAAATCTCTGCCACGGAACAGAATAAAGAATGAAAAGAAAAGAGTACAGTCTCTCAGACCTCTGGGACAACACTAAATGCACCAACATTTGAATTATAGGGGTCCCAGAAGAAGAAGAGAAAAAGAAAGGGTCTGAGAAAATATTTGAAGAGATTATAGTCGAAAACTTCCCTAACATGGGAAAGGAAATAGTCACCCAAGTCTAGAAAGTGCAGAGTCCCATACAAGATAAACCCAAGGAGGAAAACGCCAAAACACATATTAATCAAACTAACAAAAATTAATCACAAAGAAAAAATATTAAAAGCAGCAAGGGAAAAGCAACAAATACAAGGGAATCCCCATAAGGTTATCAGCTGATTTTTCACCAGAAATTCTGCAGGCCAGAGGGGAGTGGTGTGATATATTTTAAGTGATGAAAGGGAAAAACCTGCAACCAAGACTACTCTACCCAGCAAGGCTCTCATTCAGATTCAGCAAAGAAATCAAAACTTTACAGACAAGCAAAAACTAAGAGAATTCAGCACCACCAAACCAGCTTTACAACAAATGCTAAAGGAACATTTCTAGACAGGAAACACAAGAGAAGAGAACAAAAGAGGAAGGGAAGAAAAACGACCTACAGAAACAAATCCAATGATCTATATTTCTGTTTTTGTGCCAGTACCATACTGTCTTGATTACTGTAGCTTTGTAGTATAGTCTGAAGTCAGGGAGCCTGATTCCTCCAGCTCCGTTTTTCTTTCTCAAGATTGCTTTGGCTATTCTGGGTCTTTTGTGTTTCCATACAAATTGTGAAATTTTTTGTTCTAGTTCTGTGAAAAATGCCAGTGGTAGTTTGATAGGGATTGCATTGAATCTGTAGATTGCTTTGGGTAGTACAGTCATTTTCACAATGTTGATTCTTCCAATCCAAGAACATGGTATATCTCTCCATCTATTTGTATCATCTTTAATTTCTTTCATCAGTGTCTTATAATTTTATGCATACAGGTCTTTTGTCTCCTTAGGTAGGTTTATTCCTAGGTATTTTATTCTTTTTGTTGCAGTGGTAAGTGGGAGTGTTGTCTTAATTTCATTTTCAGATTTTACATCATTAGTGTATAGGAATGCAGCCTCTTCAATAAGTGGTGCTGGGAAAACTGGACAGCTACATGTAAAAGAATGAAATTAGAACACTCCCTAACACCATACACAAAAATAAACTCAAAATGGATTAAAGACCTACATGGAAGGCCAGACACTATCAAACTCTTAGAGGAAAACATAGGCAGAACACTCTATGACATAAATCACAGCAAGATCATTTTTTGACCCACCTCCTAGAGAAATGGAAATAAAAACAAAAATAAACAAATGGGACCTAATGAAGCTTAAAAGCTTTTGCAAAACAAAGGAAACCATAAACAAGACGAAAAGACAGCCCTCAGAGTGGGAGAAAATATTTGCAAATGAAGCAACCGACAAAGGATTAATCTCCAAAATTTACAAGCAGCTCATGCAGCTCAATATCTAAAAAACAAACAACCCAATCCAAAAATGGGCAGAAGACCTAAATAGACATTTCTCCAAAGAAGCATACAGATTACCAACACATGAAAGAATACTCAACATCATTAATCATTAGAGAAATAGAAATCAAAACTACAATGAAATATCATCTCACACCAGTCAGAATGGCCATGATGAAAAATCTACAAACAATAAATGCAGGAGAGGGTGTGGAGAAAAGGGAACTCTCTTGCACTGTTGGTGGGAATGTAAATTGATACAGCCACTATGGAGAACAGCATGGAGGTTCCTTAAAAAACTAAAAATAGAACTAGCATATGACCCAGCAGTACCACTACTGGACATGTACCCTGAGAAAACCATAACTCAAAAAGAGTCATGTACCACAATGTTCACTGCAGCTCTATTTACAATAGCCAGGACATGGAAGCAACCTAAGTGTCCATCGACAGATGAATGGATAAAGAAGATGTGGCACATATATACAATGGAATATTACTCAGGCATAAAAAGAAACAAAGTTGAGTTATTTGTAGTGAGGTGAATGGATTTAGAGTCTCACAGAGTGAAGTAAATCAGAAAGAGAAAAACAAATGCTGTATGCTAACACATATATATGGAATCTAAAAAAAAAAAAAGGTCATGAAGAACCTAGGGGTAAGACGGGCCTACTAGGGAATGGACTTGAGGATATGCAGAAGGGGAAGGGTAAGCTGGGACAAAGTGAGAGAGTGGCACAGTCATAGATACACTACCAAATGTAAAACAGATAGATAGTGGGAAGCAGCCGCATAGCACAGGGAGATCAGCTCAGTGCTTTGTGACCACCTAGAGGGGTGGGATAGGGAGCGTGGGAGGGAGATGCAAGAGGGAAGAGATATGGGGATATATGTATATGTATAACTGATTCCCTTTGTTATAAAGCAGAAACTAACACACCACTGTAAAGCAATTATACTCCAATAAAGATGTTTAAAAAAACAAACCCAAAACGGTTAACAAAATGGCAATAGGAAAATACATATTTATAATTACCTTAAATGTAAATGGATTAAGTGCTCCAACCAAAAGATACAGACTGGCTGAATGGATACAAAAACAAAACCTGTATATATGCTGTCTACAAGAGACCCACTTCAGACCTAAGGACACATACAGACAAAGTAAGGGGATGAAGAAAGATATTCCATGCAAATGGAAATCAAAAGAAAGCTGGAGTAGTAATACTCATATCAGACAAAATAGACTTTAAAGACTGTTACAAGAGATAAGGAAGGACACTACATAATGTTCAAGGGATCAATCCAAGAAGAAGATATAACAATTGTAAATATATATGCACCCAACATAGGAGCACCTCAATATATACGGGAAATGCTAACAGCCATAAAAGGAGAAATTGACAGTAACACAATAATAGTGGGGGACTTTAATACCCCACTTGTACCAATGGACAGATCATCCAGACAGAAAATTAATAAGGAAACATAAGCCTTAAATGACACATTAGACCAGATGGACTTAATTGATATTTATAGGACAGTCCATCCCAAAGCAGCAGAATACACTTTCTTCTCAAGTGTACACAGAACATTCCCCAGGATAGATCACATCCTGGATCATAAATCAAGCTTCAGTAAATTTAAGAAAACTGAAATCATGTCAAGCATCCTTTCCAACCACAATGCTATGAGATAAGAAATCAATTACAGGGAAAAAACTGCAAAACACACAAACACGTGGAGGCTAAACAATATGTTACTAAATAACCAGTGGATCACTGAAGAAATCAAAGAGGAAATCAGAAAATACCTAGAGACAAGTGATAACGAAAACACAATGATCCAAAACCTATGGGGGCTTCCCTGGTGGTGCAGTGGTTGAGAGTCCGCCTGCCGATGCAGGGGACACGGATTCGTGCCCCAGTCTGGGAAGATCCCACATGCCGTGGAGCGGCTGGGCCCGTGAGCCATGGCCACTGAGCCTGCGCATCCGGAGCCTGTGCTCTGCAACAGGAGAGGCCACAACAGTGAGAGGCCCGTGTACCGCAAAAAAAAAAAGCCTATGGGACACAGCAAAAGCAGTTCTAAGAGGGGAGTTTATAGCAATACAGTCTTACCTCAAGAAATAAGAAAAATCTCTAACAACCTAACCTTAAACCTAAAGCAACTAGACAAAGAAGAACAAACAAATCCCAAAATTAGTAGAAGGAAAGAAATCGTAAGATCAGAGCAGAAATCAATGAATTAGAGATAAAGAAAACAATAGCAAAGATCAATAAAACTAAAAGCTGCTTCTTTGAGAAGATGAACAATATTGATAAACCTTTAGCCATACCCATCAGAAAAAGAGGGAGAGGACTCAAATCAATAAAATTAGAAATGAAAAAGGAGAAGTTACAATGGACACCACAGAAAAACAAAGGATCATAAGAGATTACTACAAGCAACTATATGCCAATAAAATGGACAAATTCTTAGAAGGGTACAACCTTCCAAGACTGAACCAGGAAGAAATAGAAAATATGAACAGACCAATCACAAGTAATGAAATTGAAACTGTGATAAAAGTCTTCCAACAAACAAAAGTCCAGGACCACATGGCTTCACAGATGAATTCTATCAAACATTTAGAGAAGAGTTAACAACTACCCTTCTGAAACTCTTCCCAAAAATTGCAGGGGAAGGAATACTCCCAAGGTCATTCTATGAGGCCACCATCACCCTTAATCCAAAACCAGACAAAGATGTCACAAAGAAAGAAAACTACAGGCCAATATCACTGATGAATATAAATGCAAAAATCCTCAACAAAATACTAGCAAACAGAATCCAACAGCACATTAAAAGGATCATACACCATGATCAAGTGGGGTTTACCCCAGGAATGTAAGGATTCTTCAATATACGCAAATCAATCAATGTGACACACCATATTAACAAATTGAAGGATAAAAGCCATATGATCATCTCAATAGACGCAGAAAAAGCTTTCAACAAAATTCAACACCCATTTATGATAAAAACCCTCCAGAAAGTAGGCATAGAGGGAACTTTCCTCAACATAATAAAGGCCATATATGACAAACCCACAGCCAACATCGTCCTCAGTGGTGAAAAACTGAAAGCATTTCCACTGAGATCAGGAACAAGACAAGGTTGCCCACTCTCACCAGTATTATTCAGCTTAGTTTTGGAAGTTTTAGCCACAGCAATCAGAGAAGAAAAAGAAATAAAAAGAAACCAAGTCGGAAAAGAAAAAGCTGTCACTGTTTGCAGATGACATGATATTATATGTAGAGAATCCTAAAGATGCTACCAGAAAGCTTACACCATATACAAAAATCAACTCAAAATGGATGAAAGCCTTGAACACAAGGATTGAAACCATAAAACTCCTAGAAGAAAACATAGGTGGTATGCTCCTTGAGATTGTTTTTGGTGTCAAATCGAAATTATCATCACCAAGACCAAAGGCAAAAGAAGCAAAAAATAAACAAGTGGGACTACATCAAACTAAAAATCTTTTGTACAGCAAAGGAAACCATCAACAAAATGAAAAGGCCACCTACCAAATGGAAGAAAATATTATAAAGAATTCATACAACTCAATAGTAAAAAAGCAGACAACTTGATTAAAAAGTGGGCTGAAAGTCTGAATAGACATTGTTCTGCAGAATACATACAGATGGCCAACAGGTAAGAAATGATATTCAACATCACTAATAATCAGGGAAATGAGAATCTAAACCACAAAGTGGTTTAGAAACCACCTTATAACTGTTACATGGCTTTTATCAAACAGATAAGAAATATTAAGTCTTGGTGAGAATGTGGAGAAAAGGGAACCCTTGTGCACCGTTGGTAGGAATGTAAATTGGTGTGGCCACTACGGAAAGTGGAGTGGAGGTTCCTCAAAAAATAAAAATAGAACTACCATATGATCCAGGAGTTTTAATTCTGTGTGTTTATCTGAAGGAAATGAAAACACTAACTTGAAAGGATATTTGCACTCTCCATGTTGATTGTAGCATTATTTACCATAGTCTAGACATGGAAGCAACCTAAGGTAAGGGTCCATCTGTGGATGAATGGAGAAGATGTGGTGTGTGTGTATACACACACACACACACACACACACACACAGTAGAATATTACTCAGCTATAAAAAAGAATGGAATCCTGTCATTTGTGACAACATGGATGTACCCTGAGGGCATTATGCAAGATAAGCCAGAGAAAGACAGATAGCATATGATCTCACTTATATGTGAAATTAAAACAACAACAATAAAAAACCTAACTCATAGATTCAGAGAAGAGATTGGTGGTGGTTATGGGCGGGTGATCAAAAGGTACAAACTTCCAGGACTTCCCTGGCGGTCCAGTGGTCAAGACTCTGCACTTCGATTGCAGTGGGCCAGGGTTTGATCCCTGGTCAGGGAACTAAGATCCCACATGCTGCACAGTGCAGAAAAAAAAAAGCCAAAAGGTACAAACTTCTAATTATAGAATTAATAAATCTAGCGATTTAATGTACAGCTTGGTGACTATAGTTAACAATACTGTTTTGTATATTGAAAGTTGATGGGAGAGTAGATTTAAAGTTATCATTGCAAGAAAAAACATAACTATGTGTGGTAATGGATTAACTAGACTTATTGTGATCATTTCACAATATATACAAATAATATGTTGTACACCTGAGACTAATATATGTTATATGTCAATTATATTTCAATAAAAATTTTAATTAAATTAAAAAAAATTTTTTGAAGACAACATAGGCTTTTTCTGGGGGTAGTACTCTTAGTGGGTATATGAAACCTAATCCAGAGGACAGTGAAAGGAGAAGCAAAATACGACGCTTTTATTTAGAACAAAAATCTGGTTTCTCATGTGAACCCATTGCCCAATTTCCTTGAGACTGCCCCTAATTCTTATTAGTCCCTGGGTTAAAAGGTCTTTTGCTGGCTCACTGCATAACAGACAGTGCCACACTGGTTGTGTTTCTGCCCAGGACAGAACAGGAGGAAATGACCTTTCTTGGAAAGAGGAGGTGTGAGGGTGAGAGAAAATGCCCTGACCATGATCGACCCATGAGACACTGCACAGGCTTACTGGGTCAGGGACAGAATCACCCTTCCTAGGGATTCTATCCATGTGTCTGTTGAGACACCCTGATCCTTGAAAAAGGCCTTTTTACTCCTTCCATTGCAAACTGCCCAGGCTCGAAGTTCCATGTGAAGCTCATGGGTCACTTACTGCATTTCGGCTTTTTGGTGATTTCAGGGACACAACCAGATCTCCCTGGCTGGTTGCCTTTAGGCAGAGTCATTGATGTAATGCTACTGTGTTCCTTAGAGAAAGTTCCATAAACAGCAAAGAGGGAACTACTGGATTCCAGTGAGTCAGCTAGCCCGCACTGCTTCAAAGAGAAGCAAAGGAAGCCATCCTCAAGGTACATTGCTGCTGTCGCATGGAGAAGCTGCCGAGGGGCAGCCCTGAGAGCCGAAAGCTGGGGGAGGAAGGAGGCTTTTCCAGAGTGTTGTTTCACTCTGGAAAAGTCCACTGGGGAAGAGCTTCTCGAAACATCTTTGATGGTTCATTCTCAGATTCTAGTGTTCCTGGTCAAGTCAGACAGGCAGACAGGAAAGATCAGAAATAGAGCCATCGCCATGGGAAGGACACCAAAAGCAGGGCCATCCTTTGCATATGTGAGTTGTCATTAGACAGACAAGACCCTGCTTTTAGAAGCTGACTTCTCTGCCTCCAGGCAGAGCTGGAGAAAACCACCAGATCTGCTGCAGGCACATCCCACCGGCACAGCAGCCCTGGGCAGACCCCGGGAGCAGGGGCTGTGAAGCCTCGCAGCCACCCTCCTCCAACTCCCCACCCCAGGATCCTGCATCATCACCGGCCAATGCTGTGCCAACTGGAATCCCACCTGCCCAGCAGCCACCTCTACGGTGCACGTGGGCACCCCTCCAGTGAAAAACACTGGCTACCACCTCTCTTCAAAGAAGATATTAGGATTTATCTGGACCCCTGCCTTCACGATGCAGTAAAAAAAATAAGAGCACAGTGATGAAAATCTCTGCAAAACCACCAAGGATGCGTCCTCTGCTAGCTGTTCCTGATTTTGAGTCTAATTTAACACGGCTCTGTCTCTGACAGTGGAAAGCTTCAGATGTCTCCAAACAGTTCCTCAAGTTGGAACCTTGGCCTTTTGCTTCTCATGGAGCAGTATTCACAGAGGCTTCCTCTTTCAGGCAGATTCTGACTGCAAGCATACTCACCCAGAGCATGCCCCTTGAATAAGACTCTGAACATGCAAGTTACAGGGTGGTACATACTTACTGGGGCACCCAAGGGACTCAGCCCTTTGGAAAAATAAGACAGACCTCTTAATTAATAAACACTGTCCCCCCACTGGAAGCAGCCTCTGTACCTGAGGACTTCCTTCTCTAAAGAGCCTCATGACTTATTTTCTCTCTTATTTAGCCAAACTCAAATGATTGAGAAAACTGGTTTGTCTCTTCAACAGCCACTCAGCTGTCACACCTCCCAGGTACACATGGGCCTTCTGAGGCCACTCCTGACCCCATCCCAGAGCTGTGACTCTTCATTCATGCTTAAGTTCCTGCTGTGTATTGGGTACTGGTCAGGGTATGTGCTGAGCAGGATCTCCCTCATGAAGCACAGAGCCTTGCAGAGAAGATGGATCACTAACCAGAGCAGTACAGCACAGAGTCAGAATGGCTGGGTTGGGAGTTCAGGGGATACTGGAGCACAGAGCAGCAAGCCCTGGTGAGTGGGTCATACCCCAGGAGGAACGAGTTTGGCTCAGCACCTTCCTTGCCATATTCAGTGAGGTCCCCATGCACATAAAATGCAAGTAGAATGGCCTTGTAGAGTGTGATCTTTATGAGAACCATATCTTATAACCTGTACTAAAAACATTTTGCATCATATTCTTTAAGAATCTATAATTTAGACCATCAGAAATCTCCGTAATTGCTGCTCTTGACCTTCAGCTCCTTAAACCACCCTTAGCAGAACAGCTTGAGAATTTCATTATGCTGTACAGAGCCTGTTGGGCAGGAAGACAGCAGGTCACGGGGACAAAGACACCCCCCACACACAGAATTAGAGACTGAGGATTAAGAAGAGGATCAGTAACCTTCCCAGACTTCAGACAACACTACAAAGCTACAGTAATCAAAACAGCATGGTATTGGCACAAAAACAGACATATGGATCAATGGAACAGAATAGAGACCCCAGAAATAAACCCACACACACATCATCAATTAGGCTTGGACAAAGGAGGCAAGAATATACAATGGAAAAAAGCAAGTGGTGTTGAGAAAGCTAGACAGCTGCATGTAAACTCCCTCACACCATACAAAAAAATAAACCCAAAATGGCTTAAAGACTTAAATATAACACATGACACCATAAAACACCTAAAAGAGAACATAGGCAAAACGTTCTCTGACATAAATCATACCAATGTTTTCTTAGGTCAGTCTCCAAAGGCAATAGAAATAAAAGCAAAAGTAAACAAATGAGACCTAATCAAACTTATAAGCTTTTGCACAGCAAAGGAAATCATAAAATGAAAAGACAACCCACAGGCTGGGAGAAAATATTTGCAAACGATGCAACTGACAAGGGATTAATCTCCAAAATATACAAACAGCTCATACAACTCAATAACAAAAGAACGAACAACCCAATCAAAAAAATGGGCAGAAGACCTAAAGAGACATTTCTCCAAGGAAGACATACAGATGACCAACAGGCACATGGAAAGATGTTCAGCATTGCTCATTATTAGAGAAATGCAAATCAAAACTACAATGAGGTATCACCTAATACCAGTCAGATTAACCATCATCAAAAAGTCTACAAATAATAAATGCTAGAGAGGGTGTGGAGAAAGGGGAACCCTCCTATTCCATGGGCAGGAATGTAAATTGGTACAGTCACTATGGAAAACAGTATGGAGGTTCCTTAAAAAACTAAAAATAGAGCTACCATATGATCCAGCACTCCTGGGCATATATCCAGAGAAAACCATCATTCGAAAAGATAAATCCACCCCAATGTTCACGGCAGCACTATTTACAATAGCCAAGACATGGAAGCAACCTAAGTGTCCATCGATAGATGAATGGATAAAGAAGATGTGGTACATACATACAATGGAATATTACTCAGCCATAAAAAAGAATGAAATCATGCCATTTGCAGCAACATTGATGAACCTAGAGATTATCATACTAAGTCAGACAGAGAAAGACAAATATCATATGAGTGGAATCTAAAATATGATACAAATGAACTTACCTGCAAAACAGAAACAGACTCACTGTCATAGAAAACAACTTATGGTTACCAAAGAGGAAAGGCAAGAGGGATGGATAAATTAGGAGTTTGGGATTAGCAGATACACACTACCATCTATAAAATAGATGAACAACAAGGATTTACTGTGTAGCATAGTGAACTATACTCAGTATCTTGTAATAACCAAAATGGAAAAGAATCTGAAAAAGTATATAGAGGGAGAGGGAGCTTGCGCACACAACAGCACGCCCCGATGAGGCTCCTCTCACTTCTCAGGGCTCGCCTCTTGTTTTGGTTCATGCCCCCAGCCTCTGCTCAGGCTGCCTCTGTGCCTGTGTGCCTTTCCATGCCACGCCCACTGCCCTCCAGTTGACAAACCCCTCTTCCACTTCCAAGATTCTGTCCAGTCATGACTTCAAGGCAAGCTTTTTCTACCCTCTCCCCTCGTAAAATCAACCCCTCCCCCCTTGGTGCCCCAAACGCCCCCATTATTATCGCCGCTCACTTTATCATTGTGGCTCACTTTATCACACTTGACCGTTGTATTGTTAATTGTGGGGGGCTAAGATCGTGTCTTATTCAAAATTATCTGTGCCTGGTCCTCCAGACCTGTTTCACATCAGAGCACACAGGAAACGATAATATTTCTGTGGTACGAGAGGCTGCTGGTGACAGAGATCAGTCCTCAGCACACCTTTATAACCCAGGCAAAGCTTAAACACACCAGTTGAGGAGCTCCGCTTAAAAGACTCTCGGTTAATGTTGATTGAAAAACAATGAGTCAGTCGGTCTGTTTATAGGATTAAGAGATGTCTGGAATTAGGCAAAAAAAGATCTAAGAAATCAGTGAAAGGAATGGTCCTATAGGAAAAAACATAATGAGTGAGCACGGCCCCAGCAGAAGGATAAGTCTGTGGATTTCTTACCCACACGGTCAGGGTCTCCTTGACCAACGCTAGACTCCATCCCCAAGCTGACCTACAGCACTGCTTTCCAGGCACCTGGTCTGTAATCAAGCCGAGCTGCTTGCTCCCCACTCCCTGCAACTCCCTTGCTTACCTGCCAACAGTCAGCCCGTTTGTCTTGGCCTCTCTCTCCAGCACAGCCTCCTCTCCACGCGTGCCACCCACTAGGACGACAGCCGCCCATCTCCATGGCCACCTCCCACTGAAGACTCCTGTGCTCCCGCGGGCAGGCCCGGCCTCTCGCTCTTCGGCCTAGTATTGTGCCTGTCTTCACACGCCCTTGTCTGAGTTCTTTTTGTCTCCGATCCTGTCAATGAGATATAAGGTTCATGTGGTTGAGGACAGTCCTCATTGTAGTGTCTCCTCCTTTACCTGTAATAGGTACAAATAAGTATATTGCATTGAATAAAATTTCCCAGGTGGCTATGAAAAAACCAGGTTCCTGTCTAACAGGGAGGTGGGGGACTTGCCTGTCCAGGGAAGAGCCAATGTCTCGTAGCCTGCTGGGTGCTAGGAAATAGCCCTTATAGTAAACTGCACTCAGCCCTCTTGTTGCAGGGATTCATAAATCAGGTAATCCTATACAGAGCAGAGCCAGACCCACTGTCCCCAGATCCATTATCTGGGTAGTAAGTAATCCAGACTTTGGCCTGCAGGCCTGGTGAACCAGACCAGGGGGAGAACCCGAGAGCAGCAGCCCCAGGGGTGCATGAGAATCGGAAGTGAAGCCCCAGTTCTGTGCAGCAGAAACAGCTTCCTGCAGAGCTGCAGGGAAGGTCAGGGAGACTAGGAGGACAGGGCGGAGTGTTAAAGGGTGAAACTGCTTGTCCAAGCCCTGTGGGGCATCCACAGGGTTAGTCAGTAGTCAACCGCCCCCTTTCCCATACAGTTTCTGAAAGGCAAAATAGAGGAGTATCGTGGAGTTCCTTAGAGCAAGTAAATAAATGCCAATTTCCTGATAGCCCTGCACTCTTTGAAGATGTACTGCCCTGAATCGTAGGCCACCCCTAGGCTGTGTCCTGATGTTCACACGTGCACTGGAGTCAAGTCCCATCCCGATCCTTCCATGCTGCCGTCAGTAGTATTTCCAAACAGTGGGGCTTTGGTTGGAGGGAGATAAACCCTTCAAGCAACCTTCTTGCATTGAATGGTAATTCTTGTCTCCCCTCTCCTGCTCAGCCAGGCCTCATGCTTGCGGCTAATCTGTTGAGCATCCTTGCGTGTGCACTGGAAGACGTACCGTTCCCTGTCGTGACAAGGGACTGCATCTCCCCCTGGGTTTGGGGATGTCTGCTCAGACTGAGAAGTCTGATCTGTATTCCCCCAAGCTCCGCTACCTCTGTCTTTGCTTTAGAATTTGGAGAATGAAATTTCTGGTAATGCTTTATTGCCGAGACATTGCCAGAAGTTTCCAGTCATCAGAAAATGTGTCTCACGTTCTGTTAACAGCGGAATCCCCGTCCCCGGTGACCGCCAGTCCTGCACTGATGTGATATGCCCTCTTCCCCCTGCAGGCACAGAGGGTCCGCAGGAAGTGCCCTAAACCCAGCAGAGCTCACCACGCCTCAGAGCAGAAGGCTGGGTCCACGCCTTCTCCGAGTGCCGCTGCACAGAGCCAGACCCCTGGCAGCGGCCCGCAGCCCCCGATGGACACTTCAGACCTGGGGTTCGGCCAGACAGGCCTGCCTACCCGGCAGCCGCAGGACTTGGCCAGACCAGCCGGCAGCCCTCCCAGCCTCCCCTGGCCTTTCCAGAGAAGCAAGTCCTTGTTTTGTTTGCCCACGGGAGACCCCTCCCCGGCCTCCTCAGCTGAACCACTGTGCTTTGCAAACACAGACGGCCCGGGACAGAGGGCGTCGGAGCGGAGGCACGGCCACCTCCTCTCCATCGATGACTTAGAGGGGGCCCAGGAGACGGACGTGGACACGGGGCTGCGGCTCTCCTCCTCCGACCTGTCCGTGGTCTCTGCATACTCTGCACCCAGCAGGTTCTGCAGCCCCGTGGAGACACTGCTCCCCTCCGAAAGATGCAGCAGCCTCTGGTCAGAGCGCAGGGCTTCCAGAGAAGGACCCCTGCCCGCTGGGGGCGGCGTGACCACAGAGGCCTCCTGGGCTGCCCTCCCTCTGTTCACCAACGGGCCTTCCAGCTCCTCGGCCACAGCTGTCACCACTTCCCCAGGTTCCGACACCTCCTGGCTCCCAGAGTCACCCCCAGAACTCCCTTACGATGCTCCCGACGCCCAGCAGACTGGCAGAGGCGTCCTGCCACCCTCAGTGCTGGCCGGAGGCGCGGACAACGACGTGGAGGAGGAATTCTACATCTGAACACACCCGACTCTTGTCTTTTAGACCCACAGGCTCAGGTGCCCCTGCCCCTCTGGGGTCTGCACGCCACCCGTGTTCTCGGCCCCGCGTCCCCAGGTCCTCCGGAATCTAATTATCTGTCTCACGGGGTCGTTATTAGCACGTTTGACACACCACCCGTTACCTGCAAGGTGGTGGGCTCAGTGGAAATATACTGGGATTTTTATGCAAATAAATTCTCAACAAACTTAAGGCATAAAATATATGTTTTGAATACTCAGTTCCATTTGAGATATGGTTTGGTGCACTTATTTAAATGCTTCATATAATTATTTGAAATGGAAAGAAAACCTAGTCAGCTGGAGTTGATTTCACAATTTTTCATGCTGGGAAGGAAAAACAATTAAAGCCAAAAAACGTTGAATGTGAGAAAGATTCCAAGTGACTTGTATGAGAGATTCGTGCGCATAATTCCACCTTACTGGATTCTCCATCTCTGTTTACCTTACCAGGGAGCAGTGGCCCTGAGAATTTCCAGGTACCGTTACAGTGAAAGGAGTCATTGTAGTGCATTTATAATACGATTTTGAGTTCCCAAAACTAGATTTGCACACATCTTTCAAACACATTCACTGTAACAGCTGGGGGTCTACAGAAGACTCCGCTACCTAGATTTGCCTGGATCAATGAGGAAGAATCGTTCTTGGAGTTACAGAACAGTAGGTTATTAGACATAGTGGGTATTCTTAAGTTGCTTCAATTTTTAAAACCACAATCCAAGGGCTATACATACACAGATCTGTGCAAATGACAGGAACCATATTTTGCACTGCTTTCTCCAGTAAACATGCATCATCACACACCCTTTTTCATGTTTAAATAATTCATAACACTTTTAACTGGCATTTTGATTGCACAGGTTAATAAATGCACTCCCCTCTTCTCCAAGCGGGAAGCTTTACACAGAATGCTGTCGTGAACCAACACTGCTGCACGCGTGCATAGGAGCCTTAATTAAAGCTGGAGCTCTAACCTGACCTTGGCCTTGCCCGCCATTGCCTGCTTCTGCCACAGCGTGAACAGTATTTAAATCTCACCTCTCTCCCACTCCAGTAAGGGTATGTTTACAATTCCAGCCTCTACAGTGCCAAGTGCTGGCGTCGGGGACAACGCCGAGCTGTCCCTAGTTGCTGTATACCTTTGGGGAAGAGCATAGACTTGCCTGCCTTGCTTACGTCCCACTCTGGTGCTCCCTGCCTGAATGACTCACGGCCCCGTTTACACCTCTCTGGAAGCGCCCACACCAGCCCAGACACAGCTTCAGAATCCTCTTCAACACAGTCCTCCCGGCAGCCGTTACCAGCGATCAGACTCGAGCTGAAGCCTCAAGTCTTTGCCATTCCCTGTAATGAGAACCTTACCTCCTACCCCGAACATCCCGCATATTCCAGGACTCCGAATTACAATATTATGCTCTGATTTAAGTAAATAAAAATATGGTCTTCTGGGATTCCCTGGTGGCGCAGTGGTAGAGAGTCTGCCTGCTGATGCAGGGGACACGGGTTCGTGCCCTGGTCCGGGAAGATCCCACATGCCGTGAAGCGGCTGGGCCTGTGAGCCATGGCCGCTGAGCCTGCACGTCCGGAGTCTGTGCTCCGCAACGGGAGAGGCCACAGCAGTGAGAGGCCCGCGTACCGCAAAAAAAAAAAAAAAAATATGGTCTTCTATAATTCTAGACCAGGAGTGAGCAAATTTTTTTAAAGGGCTAAATAATAAATACTTCCAGCTTTGCCAGCCGTACAGTCTCTGTCATTATAGTGTGAAAGCAGCCTATGATATATAAATGAATGGGAGCGGCTGAGTTCCAAGAAAATTTATTTTACAAGAACGGGTGGAGGGTCAGATTTCGCCCAAAGGTCGTAGTTTGCCAACCCCTGTGCTAGACTGACGTTGATTTGAGATCTCAGCCACGGTCAACGATAAAGAACAGAGGGTTGCATCCCTCTGCTGCTGTGGTGCCCGAGACCAAGAAAATACACTGTAGGGGCCACACTGGTGACTACAGAACCACAGGGCTCAGAGCAGCGTGGGGCTTCTTTCCGCAGAGATGATGCCTAGAAGGCCGTCCACCTGCTGCCCGGAAATGTGACTCACAGACAGTAGCTGATGATGCAAAACAACGCGCTAATCACTCAGGGTGCTGACGCAGCCCCAGGGAGCAGTAGACAAGCTCAGGATAGCAAAAGTCACCAAGGCATTCACGAGTAGACCCGCGGCCAGGTGACGGCTCCTCCTGTCTTCATCCTCATCAGTGCCCTTAGTTCAGAATATTCACACACACCCCCTACAGATGCTTCAGAGCACAGCTCTGATGCACTCTGCCCCCGTCCTTTCTCACCGACCCCTGCCTCAGCACAGTGTAGTCTACCAAACTGAGTGACCCCAAAAGATGTCAGCAAACCCCTTCAAAAGCAGAAAATGCAAGATGCCCGCCATAACACAAGGGGAGAAGGGGAGAGAAGCCCACCGCAGACCCCACTCAGATGCTCCCCTCCCCACAGACGGCAGTCACTCTGAGGAGGAGTCACAGAGACACTACTGAGGGCATCGCTCCCTTTTCTGACCTACCGCTAGCATTGTCCTCATCCAGGAGGGCTCCTGATACCCACTGGTAGATCCTGACTCTTTTGGATTATTATTGTGATAGATGCTGGCATACTGTAGGTGCTCAATAAATTTGTTCAATTAAAAAAAATTGAGGTTGTCTCATAAATTTATTTTTCTCCTGGATTTGGCTCTGTGATGGAGGACATCTAGACTTTAACCCTAGTTTTTTGTTATTTAATGGACAAAACGTCTCCTTGACCTTGCAGTTCCCCCTAACATTGCCCTGGGGGTGCAGGGGTGTTAGTAAGTGCCCTGGTCTAGTTCCCAGCCCATCCCTTACTTGCCTCTTTTCCACATAAGACTCCCCAAATCACTACTCACGGTCTGACCATGGCCCACCCTACATACCACCTAGTATCTGCTTTAAAGATCAAATGTTTCTCGGGGGTCCCTAATGGACCTGGAGAGTGAGCCCTACCGAAATCATCTTGGGTCACCCATGGGGGAGGGGGAGGGTGGTACCCATGGGGGAGGGTGGTGAGCCACCGAAGAGACTTTTGTGACGGTCGAGGGGCTGATGTGTGGAGTACAAGGTAGGTTGTAGCACTGGCTGCTGCTTGAGCCCTGAGACCCGAGGACAGGGGAGCGGTCACATGGAAGCCTGCTGGGCTGCACCGTCTAGCACCTTCCAGGTGAGGCCAAATGTTTACTTGTATTGGGAAGACCCTTGAACCCATGGCTGATCTCTTTAGACCCTTGTGAATCAGGAGAAATGCAGGTACATCCTATCCCCCTACTGGGCTTTCTGAAGATGAATGAATTCTCCATTCCACCAGGTAAGAGGCACCTGAGTAGACACATAGAATTCCTAGAAGAGATTTTTAAGAGCAGATAAACTGTAGAGAGCTTCTCCCTTCCGAGCCCTCAGAGCGCTGTCATGACCAGTTCTGGCCAGTGACCCCAAGTCTGAATTTCACGCAAGCAGCGGGAACAGCTGGTTCGTCGCCTTCCCCACCCTGCCCTGGGCCACGTTGCACCACGCTCCCGGTCTGGACATAAATGCCCCCTCCTGATTTGTAGGATTCCGCTTCTCTTTAATTCTCTAGAAACACAATTGATCAGATACTATTAGAGGCTTGAGAAAACAACATGAGAAATTGGCATGAATAAAAATGGATTCTCAAAGGAAACATCTTTTGTCACAATTATTATAACAAATAGATTCAGGAGGGTTCAAGAACCTGAATTTAAAGGTTATAGAATTACATTCTTCCAGCTTCTACTGAAGGCTGTTTTCTAGTCTTGGGCATAGAGGCCTAGATACAAAATGGCTTTAAATGACAATTTCTCTTAGTGAATAACAGAGGCAAACATTAATGGTGATGTTCACGTCAGACAGAAGTCACCAGAACACTTGGGGGTGCTGAAAAGCCCCTTCCCTGCGCCCCTATAACACCCCCCCTAAACTCTCTGTGTGTGATGAGGGTCCCACCTCCCCCTGCCTTGGATGGTGTAGAAAGGGGAGCTGCTTCCCTGGAGGATGCACAGCCCCCAGCTGGCCTAGTCTGGTTCAGAGCTGCCCCACCTTATTTGATCTCATAGGTTGAACATCTGAAAGAAGCCAGCCAGACTCCCTCAGGTCAGCTTTGCCCAGACCCTAGAACTAAAGCTAGTGTGTTCTGGACAGGAGCAGCTCTCAACGTGGTTAGCACAGTCCAAGAAATGGCCAGAAATGCTTATACAGAAACGCTTTCAGGCCAAATCGCCTGGCTAAGAAGGGCTGTGGGAAGGCTTTGGTGCCACCTAGTGGCCATCGTGCCCAGGAGGGCCAACGACTGCCCTTTTCTTCGCAGAAGACTCCACCCGGATGAACACAGGGAGGCCCTTCACTTCCACGTACTAGTCTGCATTTAATTGTTTTATTTCCACAAGGTATTGAAGCAACTGAAATTACAGTTATATAAGGTGATGCAAGGGCTAAGGAAAAAAAGTCTAGAAATACTCGAACCATAAAGAAAAACTGCTGCAGATGAATTTCCTAGAAGCCAAAGCAAAAAGGGAAACATGAGAAGCTTAGTGATGGTTCTCATTTACAATTAGAAAATCTGGTGACATTGTCTTATTTCATTGTAATTTAAGTTGCCTCAATGCTGTTTCTCAACAGAAACCAAGTTTTTCTTAGCAAAGATGTCTAAAATCACTTTCTCCTCACAGACTTAGAGAACAAACTTATGGTTACCAGGGGAAAGGGTTGAGGGGAGGGATAGACTGGGAGTTTGGGATTGACACGTACACACTGCTATATTTTAAATAGATAACCAACAAGAACCTACTGTATAGCATAGGGAACTTTGTTCAATATTTTGTAATAACCTAAATGGGAAAAGAATTTGAAAAAGAATAAATACATGTATATGTATAACTGAATCACTCTGTCGTACACCTGAAACTAACAGAACATTGTTAATCAACTATACTCCAATATAAAATAAGTAAAATAAATAAAAATAAGTCAAATCAGTTTCTCAGAAGAGCATTTTCATAAGGGATTTTCTCTGTAGCGTTTTTCTGGACCAAGTTGGTAGCGTTCCTGCTTGAAGGGTGGAATTTACAAGACCTGGAGGAGTGGACACAGCCTGCCGCTTTGGATGAGCCTCCCTGGACATCTCCAGCCATACTGTAGGAAGAGGGAAATTTGCCTCTGGGCAGAAAGCCTGGAAGCTGGCTTCCTCCAGTCTCTTGAGACCAGATCTGTAAAGTTCGGCAAACAGAGGGCAAGTGGTGAGGCCCACATCCTCCTGGGAGACGGCAGGCTCCTACCCACGGTTCTAGCCTTGTGGATAGAAAGCCCACATCGACTGGAGCCCCCCTGCATCTTCATCCACATTCTGCAGTTCCAAAGTCAACTCCAATTGTCTAACACCCCTCCCCACTACCTCCACTGGTTACAGGAGCTTCTAGCACTTTGAAGGCCTTCCAGGTAAGTTATAAATCCCCTCAGCCCACCCTCCACTGAGATTCCTGAAAACTGATAGGAATTCAGTTCCCTGTACCTCTTTTTTCAGTGATCTGAGTGGATTTACTCATTCATTCAACAAGAATTTACGGAGCCCCACTATGTGTCAGGCAGTGGGCCGTTTGTGGCTTTTTTTTAATTTACAGGAGAGATTTATTTGAAGAAATATTATTGTACAACATATAAAAACTACATAAAGTCTTAATTTCCCCTCATAGGCTGGTAAATTTGATATAATGAATAAACAAAAACTTTTAAAATCCAGAATGCACAAAGTACTGCACAGTTTGATCACTAAGTCAAATTAGTTGACAACCAAACCTCACAGAACAGCTTCACGTCAGCCAAGGGGACCTGGGACTGAATAGGAGAGACGCCATCTCATCCTCAGGGAACGAACGAACTACTACTCCCACCGTGACTAGTTACCTCTTACCTGCAGATTTTTTTTTTTGAAGATTTTCTTTCTATTTTTTAAAAATAATATTTATTGATTAACAAATATTTATTGAGTATATATCGTGTACTGCTATAAAGTGAATGGTGGTTTTTTACATTTATTTATTTTATTTTTGGCTGCACTGGGTCTTTGTTACTGCGCGCGGGCTTTCTCTAGTTGCAGCGAGCGGGGCTACTCTTCGCTGTAGTGCGCAGGCTTCTCATTGCGGTGGCTTCTCTTGTTGTGGCTTCTCTTGTTGTGGCTTCTCTTGTTGTGGCTTGCGGGCTCTAGAGCGCAGGCTTCAGTAGTGGCACGCGGGCTTAGTTGCTCCGCGGCATGTGGGATCTTCCCAGACCAGGGGTCGAACCCGTGTCCCCTGCATTGGCAGGTGGATTCTTAACCACTGCGCCACCAGGGAAACCCTTACCTGCAGATTTTATAATCCTCCTAAAGGATCTAACACAGTTACATATACGGAGTCTCAATTGTGGCATCAGCTAAGCCTGGCTTCCCATTCTGACTCCACCGCTCACTCTGTGAACCCAGGGCAAGTTATTTCACTTCGCTGCACCTCAATTTCATCATCTGTAAACTATGGACGACAATACCTACCCTGGAGGGTCACTATGAGAACTAAGTTATATAATTTGCGCAAAAGTCCCTGTATTGCCTGTAACACAGCCAACGTTTCATAGAGGCTGATGTTCTCGTTCTCTTCCCTCGGGCTCCGGCAGGCACCAGTCTCCTTCACAGACTCCCTGGTGCGGGGAGGACAGACAGGGTTTAGCTTCAATGCACTCTTTAAAAGTAGCAATTCTCAGCAACCAAGACCCAACACAGCCAAAAATAAAAATAAATAAATAAATTTATTTTTTTTAAATGAGCAATTCCACCATCACCTCTCAGTCGTCTCTGTGGACAGAATTCCACCCGGTGGGAAGTCATCTTTCCATCATCGCACCCTCCACCTCCCTGGCTTGTATCTTTCCTCCAATTCAAGCCACTGCCTATGAAACCAGACCCTGGTGCTTGTTACCACTCAACCCTGCTCCTTCCCCCAGATCCCCAGCTCTGAGCGGCCCTTCCCTAAACACATCCTCGCCCCTCAGCCCCCCACCCAATCCCTCAAGCCTACAAAACCTCCTCCTCTCGGCCATCTCCCCGCCCGTCTCCCCTCCCCTCCTCTCTCCTGGTTTCCAGGCCTGCCCACCCCACCTGGAGCCCAGGGCTGACAGTCTCACTGCTGCCTATGTAGCATCTGCACCTCTCCCTCTGTCTGTTGCCCCATCTGCCAGGCCCCCAAGCCGAGCCATCCTGCACTTTTGCTATTTCTACCCTGTAGCTACCAGACCACACTGTGGTCCATCCACCCATGGCTACTCGGCCAACTTTCACCCCACTCTTACAGGCTTCAATTAGGCCAAACTTGTTCCACCTTCCCAAATGCTCCCTAAAATGTGCACTGCTCCCAGAAGCTAACCTTGCCTCCTCTGCACCCAGGGCCAGAACCCTCCATTAGCCGCTCAGGCCCCCTCCTGACCGCAGAAGATGTGAGCGATTCCAATGAGGTCAGAAGCAACAACAGACTGATGAGTAGAACAGACCTACTGCCAGATCCTCTGCCCTTGAAAGTGGTCTGAAGACTGAAAATGCAACCGGGCACAACAGAGGAAACTGGTGTGCACAGCAGGGAGATGACTCACCCTGGGGGCATGCTGAGACTTAGTCCCACTTCCTGCAAAACGAGCCTATGCTGCCCAATGTTAAGTCAATCAGCCCAGGCCAGTGGTTCTGCCACTCTGCTTGGCCAGAAAGGTCATGGCAGTCTGGGCCTGTGTTCACCTCAAGCTGGCTCTGCAGACCTGCAGTGACTCCTTCGCTCCTTTGGTCGCTGTCAGAACTCACAGCGCAGCCCGGGCTTCCAGTATTTCCTGGTCCAGCTGTGCCCCAGCTGGACACCATGCACTGGATGCCACTGTGGAGGGGACCACGGCCGGGCGCCAGACGGCAGGCTCAGAACTGTGACCCAACCATGTGTGACTGTGACCATCCCCAGGAACTCTGCCTGGTCACGGCCCTATTCTGGGTCTAAGCCAGCCTTTGCGCTCAGATTACATAAGCACTAGAGCTTCCAGCGAGGTGTGCCCTGGCCCTTTCTCACACTCAGTCACACTCCTTCCTGCGGGACAGACCTGAATCTTCAACCTCCTGCTACTCGCCCCACAGTGGACGGGTCTGGTCTCCCTGTGCCCCCAATCCACGTGGCCCACATTAAACTGCTACCACACTCTTACACGCCGGAAAGGACCAGCTCCTTCTCTGGGATTCCTCAGTTCTGTTTAATGGTTTCTTCTCTCTCCTCATTATTCACATTCAAAAACCCAGACTGAAGCACCCAGACAGCTTAGTAGAAAGAAACAGGGTTTTGGAGTCACACGTACCCAGATCTGAATGTCATCACTGAGACTTACTGGCCGTGTGACCCTAACCAATAAACTTCATTTCTCACCCCTGGTTTCCTCATTTGCAAAGTGGAGTGAATCAGAGCTGGGTCTAGGGCAGGTGAGGGACACACTCACCTCAGAGGCAAAATTCAAGAGGGTGCCAAAAAACTCAGCCAGCAAGATTAATAATATTTTAAGGAACAAGGCCTTCATCATAGGGTCATTCTGAGGAATAAATGAGATCAGGAGGCAAAGCCTGGCACACGAGAGGTCATTTCCACCTTTCAAATTAGCAAAAGTTTTAAAATTGATACACAGTTTATGTTTACACAAGGCTTTTAGCAGTAACAGGCACAATCGTTTTGGAAAAAAGTATGGCAATAGATATGTCAGTAGCTGTAAAAATGCTCCTGGCTTGTAATTCAATTTCCAGGAGTCTCTCCCAAGGAAATTACCCAAAACAGAGATAAAAACATGCATCTGTTTCTCACCGTGCACTTTATAATTACAAACCATTGAGGAACAACCTGAATGTATGTATGTGTAGGTGTGTATATATACATACACATACGTAATACATACATACATAAACACATATATACATACGTAACGTTTACATACATACATATATATGTAAATATATCCCCTGACCGTGTAAAACAATGCAGAGAAAAACATTGTAAAGAAGCGTGTCAAACATTTTTCCAAAAGGAAACGCAGATGGTCAACAGGCACGTGAAACGATGCTCAACATCGCTAATCCTCAGGGAAACGCAAACCAAAACCACTATGAGATATCACCTCACACCTGTCAGAATGGCTATCATCAAAAAGACTACAAACAAGAAATGTTGGCAAAGACGTGGAGAAAAGGGAACCCTCGTACACTGTTGGTGGACATGTAAACTGGTGCAGCCACTATGGAAAACAATATGGAGGTTTCTCAAAAAACTAAAAGTAGAACTACCCTATGACCCAGCAGTTCCACTCCTGGGTATATAGCCAAAGAAAATGAAAACACTAATTCGAAACGATACCCCAAAGTTCATAACAGCATTATTTAAAATTGCCAAGGTATGGAAGCAACCTAAATGTCCATCAACAGATGAATGGATAAAGAAGATGTGATATATATATATATATATATATATATACACACACATATATACACACACACACACACACACACACACACACACAGTGGAATACTATTCAGCGATAAAAAAGATTGGAGCCAGGTCTTCTAATCCCAGCCCCTTCCTTACTAGCTGTGAAACTTTGGACAGTTCTGTAATCTTCTGTGGCTCAGGTTCCTCCTCTGTAAAGTGAGGGCATCCAAATACTCACTTCACCTGGGTATTTGTCTTCAAGGTGCAGAAACTGGCTTCATGGACCACTGCAGGACCACAAGAGACCAGAGGCCTCTTCCCCATTTCACCTATCATATTATCCTCCAAGACTCTGATATGTCCCTATTCCAAGGAGAGCAGCCCTCAATTATAACTCAATGGAATTTCCCAATGACACACAGGATGATGGTTTTGAGTCAGAATTGGCCGGATTCAAAAGAAAATGAAGAAATACTTTCGCACCCTTGACTTGGTTGCCTGAGAGTTATGCCCACCCTCCAGTGTCTTTGTGTACTGTGTTATCCTCACCTGGGCTATGGTCATACACTCCCACCTGGTCTCCATGGCCCCAACATCCGTCCACTCCTGTCCGTCTACACACGACTGCCAATTTTTAACGTGCTTTGCGCATCCTCGTGCTCAAAACCCTCCCATGGTTCCCTCTTACCAACGAAGCAAAAGTGCCCTCTCCCCAGACACACTCTCAGGCCTTCACCGTGGTCCCCAGCACCTCTTCCATCTTAGCACTTAACTATTCTACGCTTCACTAACCACACCTGGTGCTTTCCCACCCACGTGCCAAAGCTCAGGTTATTCCTCTCCAACTCTCTACCCATCAGGATCCCACCGTCCACCAAAGGCCAGTGCAAACACCTCCTCTGGGAAGTCAGAGCACCCTTCCCACTGCTGTGATGTGCTGGTACTAGGTTGTCCCTGACTCGGGACGGATCACGTGATACTTAGCCCTGTAGTTGTTTAGATACAAGATTTATCCACCCAGGCAAATTATAAACTAAGTCTTTAGTCTAAGCAGTACCTCGATAAATAAGACTGGAAGGGGTGAGTGCGTGAGAGATGGATTTGTTTGTGGCTGGCCTGTCTGGTGCTCCTTTGATGATAAATCCTCATCTTCACATTCCCGAGTCAAGGCCCCTGACCCCGATCAGGGCGCTCACTTCATAATCAATCAATCCACAGTCCTGGAGGCTTGAGGGGGGGAAATTGTGCACAGGGAGGAAAACTCATGAGGCCGTGACCGAGCAGGGCTGCAATTACCCTGACCTCAGCCACTTACTGTATTTTTTGGCTTTAATTCCATCTGCCTCCATGCTTCCAGTCTGAAAACGCCTGACTTTACTAGTCTATTTATACGGAACTTTTTCTCCCTGTTTCCTCCCTCATCTCTTTTTAAACTTTAATTCTTTTTTCTGGGTCTTTAATTCCCCCCACTACATATTTCTGAGTCACCTACCCACTCCCACATTTGGGTGCAGATCACCCTGGTTTAGACCAAGGGTGAAACAGGACTGTTACTCTGATCTCCAAAATGTTTGTCTTTGCAAACATTTGGAACTAAACATTGAGGGCACTTGCTCACAGAACCTTTTTCCAACCTAGAATTTACCCACTTTTCCCCACAGACATCCTATGTGTACATAGCTATTTTTAAACTTTACACCCACAAAACTCTTGGCAAAATCACAAACTAAATGGATTCCAAACCCAACTGGCTTAAATCCACATGTTTGAAGAAGAACATTGAAATGGCATGAACGTACTTATTTGCTCTCTTTACTGTTTGTCAGGATAGAATTAGAGCCTTTTAAGGTATGGCAGGGAGTTTAGGTACCTGACCTGCTTCTTTGCCTTGGACTGAAAATCATTTCCATTACCACTTTCCAAAATGTCCCTCGGGGCTGGCCTCCTGGACCTCCAAAGCCACACATACAACATAAAACAGCAATGGGTCCCTTCAGCATCGTCTAGGCTCCAAGAATCTCTCTGAGCTGCAGGTGCTCCCTGGAGCTGCGGTGCCCAAATTCTGTCGCTTGCTTTGCATTTTCACCATATCCATGTATTGACTGCGATTATTTACTTATTTTTAAAATCAGATGGAAAACCAGCAGACTCTCCAACGTCAGGTTGCAGGAAAATGCAGTGCAATAACCCACAGCATGAGGCCAGAGGATGATGGGGGTAGGGGTAGGGCAGCTGGCCTGTTGCAAGGATGCTGCTACCTCTCTGTGCTCAAAGCTCCGGTCTTTCCCCTCAGCACATCTACGGCTTTGAGGCTGTTCAAAAGCATACGGTGAAAATGCTCCTTGCAACAAGACAGACACTGCAGGAGCCGGCACTGTGTCCATAACCCAGGAGGGGGAAAAAAAAAAGAGGAGCAGGTGATGGAATCTCTGCACTGGATCGTGTCACCATCCCCTCCTAAAGCTCACAGCAGCTTCCCATTGCCTTTGGAACAAAAAGTCCAATTGCCTGTCCCCAGGCCAAAAACCCTTGCATGGTCTAGCCCCTCCATCTCTATCCAGCCTCATCTCCCATCCCCTCTCTGCCTCACTCACTATGCTTCGATCCCACCAGACTTCTTGGGGCTGGTCCATGGTGGTGGCCATCATGACCAGTGGAGCTGAACTCTGGACCTGAGTGTGACAGGCACTGTGCCCCAGGCAGGGTCACAGAAGGCCTCATAGCTGCCCATTCCTCTGTCCCCAAACCTTCCTGTTACAATATCAAGACATAAAAATGACCAGAAATGGATCCAAACCTTGAGTGGCTCATAGTCAACCAATAGAAACAAGCCTTTAAACGTACACTTGCCCTACAATACGGTCATGGCAACGATACAAATAAGAGCCATCCTGTGTTGTCCAGAGGCGGGGGCGGGGTGCAGAGAGACAGTGAACTATTTCTGGGGAACCAGGAAAA
The DNA here is from genome assembly GCF_964374135.1 of Grampus griseus. Taxonomy (NCBI): domain Eukaryota; kingdom Metazoa; phylum Chordata; class Mammalia; order Artiodactyla; family Delphinidae; genus Grampus; species Grampus griseus. The sequence continues at coordinate 63,766,141 of NC_139012.1, forward strand.
GCTTTCTGGAGGAGGTGAATGCTTCTGCAGGTCTGGGAAGATGAGTGACGCCAGAGAAAAGGGATACAGAATAGCTTTGGTGAAATTGGAGAAGTTGGAGAACATGAAGGGAATAAATGCTGAAATGAGCTCTCATTTTGGAAAAAAAATCTCTAGTAAAAGAAATCGCCTCAGGCTTCCCTAGTGGCGCAGTGGTTGAGAGTCTGCCTGCCGATGCAGGGGACACGGTCCGGGAAGATCCCACATGCCGCGGAGCGGCTGGGCCCGTGAGCCATGGCCGCTGAGCCTGCGCGTCCGGAGCCTGTGCTCCGCAACGGGAGAGGCCGCAGCAGTGAGAGGCCCGCGTACCGCAAAAAAAAAAAAAAAGAAAGAAAGAAATCGCCTCAACGTCATTTTCAATAGATATTGGCCAAACCTACCTCAGCTGTTGACCTTAGGGTAGAACGATGGTGGAGGTCTCTGTAGCTCTAGGAAAATGAATGCAAAGAGAAATAAGGCATGAATTTAACCTTCCTTGGAGAGTCCTTTTAAAAGAGCAGGCTACCCAAAGTAGCACCTGCATCAGAGGGAGACCAGCACAATATGCATTCACTTGATAATGGACATAATTTCTTGGCTGTAGATCAAATTTATGATGAGGTTGAGTTGTATTTTTATGTGCTGAATGCATGCTTGAGAGTACATCAGGTCCTCTGGAAACCTGCCCGTTATTGCATATGGGACTGAGCATCATTTTACCAGTTGGAACCACTCGAGCTTTATGGCTGTTACTTTGCTTTTATGAAATACTGTTACTCCCACCTACCCTTCATTTACCACGATGCCCTTAGTCAGCAAAGAAACCACCCTGCTTCAAGGTACCTACTAAAAACTACATTCCATGTTAATAATGATAAAATAAAGAGCTGACATTTATGAGAATTCAGTGCGCCAGGCCTTGTGCTAAGTATTTTATATACATGACCTCATTTCATCTTAAATGTGTGAGGTTGTAGTTTTCACCATTATACACATGAGGAAACAAAGAGATGATAAGAAATCCGATGTCGAAAACAAACTATGGTTACCAAGGGGGAAGGAAGGGGGAGGGATAACTTGGTAGATAAGGATTGACATATGCACACTACTATATATAAAACAGATAACGAATAAGGACCTACTGTATAGCACAGGGAACTCTACTCAGTAATCTGTAATGACCTATATGGGAAAAGAATCTAAACGACAGTGGATATATGTATATGTATATGTATAACTGGTTCCCTTTGCTGTACACCTGAAACTAACACAAATCAACTCTACTCCAATAAAAATTAATTTAAAAAAAGACATGATCATGATCACACAACTAGCAGATAGTAGACACTCATCACATATTCGTTCTTTCTTTTAAATACATATATTGAGTATTGTTAGGTTGTATCAGAACATGTAAGTCGTATATAACAGGAACTCTCCCCTAAAGAGTTTAGAACACAACGGGTAAAGTAAAACCACACACAAATATCTAGAAGGAAGAGTGTGATGTGTGACAAGTGTTATGAGCACTGTTTTCTTGTAGAGAAGTGAGGAATCACTCCAGTGAAAGCAAATGACAAATGATCCGGGTTTTGAAGAGGAGTAAAATTTAAAGAATAAAATGTGAGAACGTCCTTCCAAGCAGAAACATTTCTTAAGAAGAGCTCCCCCAAAACAGGAATAATTAAACCAGCAACATCTAGTATAACGTATTTTATTATTATTTTATCATCATTTATGGCTTTGTTAAGAAAATATTAATGTATTGTATTTACTTATTTGCATACGTAATTGTAAGCACAATTCACAAGACTGTTCTTCTCAGACCCACACCGTAATGAATCTGATGGTCAAAATCTGGTAGGTGTAGCACAGAGCTGTTTGGGACTAAATTCAAGTTTCAGAAGTTATAAGCACATTCTATTAAAATTCTATGGCTATGGCTTAATTATGGTCATTATCAAGACCAACGAGAGCAAAAACTGTCTCTCTTAAATAGGGAAGGTCCTGCTTCGATCATACGGCAGCAGGAGTTCACCTGGTTAATAGTCTGACTGCCTTTGGAAGGTGGTCAGCAGTATCCATATACAACATATGAAAGATCTGGTTCTATGAAAGTCAAATATGCAAAATGGCAAGTCCATCTATGATCAGTCAGCACACCTAGGGCCACAGAGACCCACCTGCAGTGTCTTCGTTGCACTTGTAGTTTGACAGGGGACCAGCTTCTTCCCTCTGCAACCAGGGGGACCTGGGCAAGGGGATGAGCCTCTGCCTTCCCTCTACCTCCAATCAAGAGCTGAATTCTTCCCACCACTTTGATGTTTGGAGCAAAAGGAAAGAAGAAAGGAAAATATCTAGAGGGTAAGAAAAGGAGGTACAGTGGTTAGACTTTGCCTTCCAATGCAGGGGGTGCGCGTTCGATCCCTGGTCGGGGAACTAAGATCCCACGTGCCTCACGGCCAAAAGAAACCAAAACATAAAACAGAAGCAAGAACTTTCCTGGTGGCGCGGAGGTTAAGAATCCACCTGCCAATGCAGCGGACACGGGTTTGACCGCTGGTCCGGGAAGATCCCACATGCCGCAGAGCAACAAAGCCTGCAAGCCTCAACTACTGAGCCTGCACGCCACAACTACTGAAGCCCACGTGCCCTAGAGCCCGTGCGCCACAACTACTGAGCCCACACACTGCAACTACTGAAGCCCGCGCACCTAGAGCCCGTGCACCGCAATGAAGAGTAGCCCCCGCATGCCGCAGCAATGAAGACCCAGCACAGCCAAAGAAAACAAAACACAGAAGCAATATTGTAACAAATTCAATAAAGACTTTAAAAAAAAATGGTCCACATCAAAAAAAATCTTTAAAAAGAAAAGGAGCAAGAAAGAAGGAAGAAATCAAAAGCTCCCTAAGAGCTCCTGGCTGCTGTGGTCCCAGAGACGGGAAGGAAGCCTTGGTGGGTATCCAGTGCTCCTGGGACACCCTGACTCAATCCTGTGACTTCAGTACCGTTAAAGCACTTGGCACCTCTTTGATATAAGAGGAAAATTTACAGGCTTCCCTGGTGGTGCAGTGGTAGAGAGTCTGCCTGCCGATGCAGGGGACACGGGTTCATGCCCCAGTCCGGGAAGATCCCACATGCCACGGAGCGGCTGGGCCCGTGAGCCATGGCCGCTGAGCCTGCGTGTCCGGAGCCTGTGCTCCGCAACGGGAGAGGCCGCAACAGTGAGAGGCCCGTGTACCACAAAAAAAAAAAAAAAGAGGAAAATTTACATTTCCACATGAAGGACAGTGGTTTTAAAATACTTATCAAAAATAAGGACAACCAGGCACAGAAAGGAATAATAAGGTATGAACATCAGACAGTTGACAAAAGTCAGATCTGTGACATTTTCAACGAGGTCAAAGAATGTCATGAAATTTCCAAAACAAAATTAATATTAATTTTCTCTCTTTGTGAAATTATAATGTTACCTCTGGAAGGAGGGAGTGGGGTAGAGGCTGGGAGGATGTATTTGAGCCCAGTGGTCATCGGAACAAATGAAGCAACGAGGATGAGGTGCCGGGAGCGTGCAGGCAAATGGGTCCCCTGGCTCCACGTGTGGATTTCACCCTGGGATGAGGGCCATTGGCACAGTCTAAGCTTGTCACAGAGGTCCCTCAAGTCGTCAGAGTTTGTGCAGCGTTTCCCTACCTGAGTACAATCAAGTTGGGAATGTGAGTGTTTGATTTTTATATAACAAATATAGGGTCTTCAAAGCAGGCACCCTGCCTGTCTGGATTTTTGTCTGTTCGTTTAATTACACTGTCTGAGATTCCTTCCTGCATCACATCACCTCTAGACAGTACCGCAGTTGAGACCATTCTGCTGAATTGCAAATGTCTTCCACGGCTCCGGGCAGCTCACTCCCCCACCACAGATCTCCAGCAGAGCCCCGTAAATCAGCATGTTCTAAACAGCTGAACCAGAAATAACCGAAGAGGATATTTAGACCAAATGGAGTGGGAGGCCAGGAGGAAAGATTTAAACATAAGGAAAAACGTATGATGAAAGAATGAAGAGAGATGAATTAAGCAGAGCCCGTTTTTACATTACATGGAAAAAAGTGATACCTTTGCAAAAAGTCTTGCGAAAATCATGCCTGATACTAATTTTTTTTCCATTCTTCCACCCCTGTCCCATCAAATTAGTGTCTTCAGGGTCACTGTAGCATTAGCCTAATTAGAGCCAGTGACAGAGCCAATGTCCAGTGACAACCTACAGAATTGGAGAAAATATTTGCAAATCATATATCTGATAAGGGCTTAATACCCAAAATACATAAAGAACTCATACAGCTCAATTAAAAAACAAATAATTCAACTAAAAATGGCCAAAGAACCTGACACTTTTTCAAAGAGGATATACAAATGGCCAACAGGTACATGAAAAGGTGCTCAACATCACTAATCATTATGGAGACACAAATCAAAACAAGGAGATATTACAGCACGACTGTTAGAATGGCTATTAGCAAGAAGACAAGAGACAACAAATGCTGGTGAGGATATAGAGAAGAGGGAACTCTAGTGCACTGCCTGTAGGACTGTAAATCGGTACAGCCACTATGGAAAGCAGCGTGGAGATTCCTTAAAAAATTAGAACTACGATATGATCCAGCAACTCTACCTCCAGGTATATATGCAAAGGAAATGAAATCACTATGTCACAGAGATACCTGCACCCCCATTTTCATGGCAGCATTATTTACAATAGCCAAGACATGGAAATAACCTAAGTGTCCATAGACAGAGGAGTGGATAGAGAAGATGTGGTGTGTATAACAGAATACTATCCAGCATTTGCAATAACAGGAATGGAAATTTAGGGCATTGTGCTACGTGAAATAAGTCACACAGAGAAAGACAAATACTGTATGATTTCACTCATAAAATCTAAAAAACAAACAAAAAAATTTTTTTTACCTCACAAAAATAGAGATCAGATTTGTGGTTACCAGAGTGGGAAGCGAAGGATGGGGGAACTGGATGAAGGTGATCCAAAGGTACAAACTTCCAGTTATAAGATGAATCAGTGCTGGAAACAATGTACAACATGATGACTCTAGTGAACTCTGCTATATAGTATATTTGAAAGTTGCCAAGAGTAAATCCTGAGAGTTCTTATCACAAGGGGAAGAAAACTGATTTTTTTTTTGTGCCTGAATGAGAGATGGATGTTAACTAAAGCTATCATGGTAATCATTTCACAATATATGTATGTCAAGCCATTATGCTGTACACCTTAAACTTATAGAGAGCTGTATATCAATTATATCTCAATAAAACTGGGGGGGAAAGTACCTCCAAAAAGTAAATAAAAAATAAAATAGTCACTCCCTTGCAGCCTGGGGTAGTCATGTGACCCATTTTTGGCCAGTGAGGTATAAGCAGAAGTCTACTTACGTGGGATTTCTAGGGAAGCTATTATTTTGTTGATGAAAAAGGACAGACTCAACTGGCCCATCACTTTTTTATTTTAACAGATTTTTTTGGAGAGAGAAATTCTAGGTTCACAGCAAAGTTGAACAGAAAGCAACAGAGTTCCCATAAGCTCCCTACCCTCTCACACATGAACACCCTCCCTAATATTAACACCCCTGCCCTAGAAGGGTACGTTTGCTACAGTTGATGAACATACACTGACACATCGTTAACACCCAAAGTTTACATTAGAATTCATTCTTGGTGTTATACATTCTATGGGTTTTGACAAATATATAATGAGATGTATCCACCATTATAGTATCATACAGAGTAGTTTCACTTCCCTAAAAATCCTCTGTGCTCTGCCTGTTCATCCCTCCTTCCCCTCTATCCCCTGGCAATCACTGACCTTTTTACTGTCTTCATAGTTTTGTCTTTTCCAGAACCTCACAGAGTTGGAATCATACAGTAGGTAGCCTTTTCAGATTGGCTTCTTTCACTTAGTCATATGCATGTAAGGTTCCTCCATGTCTTTTCACGGCTTGATAGTTCTTTTCTTTTTAGAGCTGAATAATATTCCATTAACTGGATGTACCACAGTTTATCCACTCACTTACGGAAGGACATCTTGGTTGCTTCCGACTGGCAATTACGAACAAAGCTGCCATAAAACTCTGTGCAGGTTTTCGTGTGGACAAAAGTTTTCAGGTCTTTTGGGTAAAAAGCAAGGATCGCGAAGCCTAGATTGTGGCCCATCACATCTGCACTTTGCCTAGTGCCCTTCTTCCTGCCTGCAACTCAGGGGCAATGATGGAAGGAAGGGCAGCCATCCTGCCAATCCGAGCAGAGGTGTTCCAGGATAAGGAAGGAGCCGGAAGCTAGGGGGGACCTGGGTGCACAGTAGCTTCGTTAAGTAGCTACACCAGCCCTGAATAACCCACACAACTCTTCTGTTACATGAGGACAAACGGATCCTATTTTTGTTAAACTACTGTTCAACCAAACACAGTCCTAACTGGCACAGAAGCCTTCGTGTTCCTGAAATCACTTGGAACGGGAAGCTTACGGACGATAGACTTGGTTCATAAAATACTGTCATCCTGGAAACAACTGTGCAGCTTCCTTTTTTTTTTTTCTTGATTTAAATTCCATCTAAACCTCGCATCTCTTGCCTTGGTTTAAAATAGGCTTTTCCCCCTCAGAGTGAACCTCAATGAACAGAGAAGTGCATCGCCAGTGTTGGAGGTGGGGAGTGGAGAGGGGAGTGGGACCCTCTTCCTTCTTCATTAAATACCCAGTTGGGAGCGTGAAAACACCATCTGCAATTCAGTACCTGCTGGGCAGAGGATGTGGTTCTGAGGAGAGAATCCATTTGCTTTTATGCGACAGGGTTTTTTTTCTTTCCCTGTGAAAGTCCTATTATAAAAACAATTTGTCTCATTAAAGGATTCTGTTCTGCAGAAGAATGAATTCTCTGCACAGCTGCTCTTCCTTAGAAAAGGCCTAAGTACTGGAGGGAGGGTGATCCTGACACTTCTGCAGAATCTGCTTCTGGAGCCAGAAACAGCCCGGCCAAGGCAGAAGTCCACCCCGGGCTGGAGGCAAGACAAGGTCTCCGACCCCATCAGCGCTGCTCTGGTCCAGAGGCCACAGTGGCAAAATCCAAGGGAAGGAAAAGGCCTGAGGCCAGCTGGCTCATGTCAGGGAACGATTCTCTAAAACCCCAACCCTTTATCGTGTTCAGCAACTCTGAATTAAAATGGGCCCTTTTCAATATCTTTATTGTGTGGAGGTGGGTAATTTGATCGGGGAAGTCCCATTATAAAATATAGACGTATCGCTTCTCGGCCTTTTGGCTAAGATCAAGTGTAGTATCTGTTCTTATCAGTTTAAAATCTGATATGTTCTCTACCCAAGAACAACGTATTAAACGGATTTTTGGAGCAAGGAGCTTGAGTGAGAGCTTGCTTCGTCCACTCCACGCATCGACCTGGTATTGCAGTATTTCCAGGACTGGTGCACCCCTCCAGGGGAAGGAACTGAACTTTACAAAGTAACAGAATGGTGATTACTAATCTACACACCTTATCGAGATAGTGACTGCTGTGTTCACCTCTGGAAGAGACCAGAGTGTAGAGCAGGGGTGGCCATACCGCAGCCCTATGTCTATGTGCTTCCATTCAGCCCCAGATGTAGCCCCCGAAGCAAGCATTAGGAAGAAGTCGTTAGGAATTGTGTTCATATAAACCGTGTCTTTGGGAAGATCCAGCACAATGATTTAAGCACAGTAGGCATTCCATGAGTGTTTGTAAAATGAATGACCTAAACTTACATTAAAGCATATTGGTTATAAAAAATAATAATAAATAAATAAAATATAGACGTGAGCCAGATTATTTTTCTAATACACCATTATGCTTTGCCAAACTCTACTCTTCTGCTGGGTACTAGGCTCCTTTAAAGGACATTTTAATCCCATTTACCACCTTTTCAATCACCGAATTATTAACATAGTCTCATCTCGGTTACCCAAGCCTTAGCCTTGTCCATTCGTAAATCTCAGTCCCATATTTGACTCAGGTCCTTCCCCAGCACCCCACGCTCAGCTCCTGGCTCCAGTGACTAGGACTCAGTGGTGTGCTGGGAGAGGTGAGACACCCTAACGCCCTTCTCAACTTGGAAGGGAGGGGAAGCATGGATTTGTAGCTTCTGCTGACTCTTGTGCTGTAAATAGTCCCACCAGGTGGATTTCAAGCTGCCAAGGTGGCGTCAGTGAACGTGGCGCTGTCACAAGCTGATGGCCCCCGTGCAGCACTGCGTGGACGGAGGGATGAGCCTGGCCCACTTGTCCATCTCCTTTTCCTGGGCCTGCTCTTCTGGTCTTGAGGCAGGAGATAGATAGGCTCCAGGCTGAGCAGCTGGACTTTGTCCCCTGTGGACAGATACTCCAAAAGAGCGGGAGCCAGAGAAGCTGAGCCCTGCCCAGAAAAGAGACAGAGACCACACATCTCTCACTCTCGAGGGGACCTTCCTGACTACACATACACAGAGAAGCTCCTGGGAGGTCAAAAGAGGAGTGATGCCAACCTACCCACAGGCCGCTTCGCTGAAATCCATCTTGGCTAAGAGATGCACGCACACACATGGGAGGACCCGGAGATAACCAAATACGGACTCAGAGCCAGGCAAAGCAAGATGACTGGGCAAAGGAAACGCAGAAGAAATGCCCCATATACGTGATTCAAACCACCACGAGAGCGAGACCGTCTCTCTGCGCTCGCGCGTGTGCGCCTATTCACACCTACTCTTTCTCCTCCTAGTAAACACTTTACTTGTTTCACTAATTTCCGTCTCTTTGTGGAAATTTATTTCTACAAAGTTGATGGGCCAGGGCCTTGTCACTGGCCACTGGCTCCTTGGTGGTCTAGTGGCTAGGATTCAATGCTCTCATTGCTGCTACCTGACTTCAATCTCTGCCCGGGGAGCCGAAATCCTGTTTCAAGCCACTGCAGGCCGAGGCCGCCAGAGATCAGTATCAGAGCAGGGAGAAAGGTAGGAAAGACAAAGGACCCTTCCAACCGGCAGCAGCACTGAGGGCACTACCCCCCTTTCATTGGTCATTATCACCAATCTAACTTGTGGTCCCCAAGCCCTGCTGGCAGAGAGCAAACACATCCCTAGGCACCTCCCTCAACCACTCACAGTGACCCTGTGGCCTGGCTGCCCCTAACTGGTGACTTCATACCATCAGGCATGTCCCTTTGGTCCACTCTGCAGCCTGGCAAGCCTACAGACTCCAGTGCTGTCTGGCCTCCTGGACCCAAGCACCTGGGCAGATTACGCCTTCTGTGTGTTCTAAAATGGGGACCTCAAGGGAGTAACAGGGGCTCCCTCCAGGGCTCCTCCCTCTGTTCACACAGACCAGACCTGATCAGCAAACACTGTGGAAGAGCAGACATCCAGCCAGGATACAGGAGGACACCCTCTCCCATGCACCTGCCCCAACTACCCGCTCCTTCTCCAGCCTGGCTCAACACTCCCCAGAAAAGGTCACCTCTCACTCTCTCCCGTCAACCTTCTTTTATATTGGGAGGATGGATATTCGCAGCAAGTCCGGGGGAGCTGCCTTGTCTGTTAGTGGGCCGCTTTCAGGACTTGGAATATGAAGTCCTTAGAGCCCTCATGGGCTGTCACCAGAATTTGGGAAAAACAAAGCATGCAATTATTATTAATGTCCCTTGGAACGTTCTTTACAGCACACTAAAGGCTTTCGTGTACATTATCTCATTTGATCCTCACAACCAGTGGTCTTTAAACTGGGGTATGTGTATCACTGGGGGTCTCCGAAGCCTCTCCAACAGGAACACTGTGCCTGGATGGTTTTAAGTGAATCAATTGTTAGCGCTCAGCTTTCCTCTCCTACAGCTGATCTGCTGAACACGCCCTTTGGCGGAGCTATTATGAGGGTCCCCTTTCCCATGCCTCCTTCTCCTCCTTTACAAGAGAAAGTAATGCCTCTCACTCACCCCAAACCTTATATTTAATTTTTATTATAGATCACCATGTGCCTTTCAGCATATAACTCAGAAGGAGTCCAAAAGAACCGATCAATCTTGCAGTTACAAAATGCCTTCTGTTTCCATCAACTTATTTTTGTGAGCGAGATTACCAAACACCTCAACCCACACACATGAAAATTAGAATGCAACTGAAGCTAAACCCTACCCCATTTAGCAATAATATTCTTCCGCAACATGTTTTAATAACATTAAGAAATATATTTTCAGTAAAATCTGATTTATTTCATTATTTACCAAACTGTGTACTGTATGTTGTTTTGGTCAGTTGTGTTCTAACCAATAAATCATAACAATAACAATTCAAAAGAAATGTTTGTAATGGGCCTATGGTCACAGGAGATAAATTTTTTATATTTCAACTTACAGTCATATTTTTTGCTTCAGGGAAGTACGTGAGGCTCATGGAGCACATGCTCAACTGCCTGCCTTACAGCCATGTCTGCTCCCCTGTGTATCATAAGTAGAGTTTCCCTTCCACAATAGACTCTCACTTTCCCAGCCAACTTGCCGCTAAGGCATAGGCATATGACTAAGTCTGGCCAAAGAGAAATGAGGGAAGTTTGCCACGGGGTTCTGGAAAAGATTCTTCTCCCTGATAAAAAGAGTGCCATTTCCCTTCCTGCTTTGGATGGGTAAGAGGATGTGAAGCCTGGAGCCACTGCAGCCATCATATAACTATGAGGGAAAGTCAAGAGAACTGAAGCAAAGGCAAGCAGAGACCTGACATTATTCACCTTCTAAACCAATGCTGGAAACACCTTCCTCCAGATTCCCCATTATAAGAAAAGACCAAAGCCTTGATGTTTATGTTAGTTTTAGTCAGGAATTCTATTGTTTTCAGCCCAAACAAATTCTGATATTGTCTCTACTTTATGCTAAGGGCTTGGGATTTTAGGTACCTTGGGAGCCAGCAGAAGATTTTAAGATTTTTAGCGGCAGAGTGGCCTGTCTTTGAGAGCCATTTGGAGAATTGGAGGAGAGAATGAAGGCAGGGGACCAGTTACAATCACTAGTCATGATACCTCCTACCTTCACATACAGAGCTTTCACTGAAATTTCTTGTATTCTCTAACATGAGTGCTCAATTTTAACATTTTTATTAGTTAAACAACAGAGCAAGCTACTCTGCCAAACACTGTAGTCCACAGGTGAGTGGTCTGGGGGAAGTGAAGAGGGGACCTGGGGCAACTCCGTAGCCCACAGCATGTGGTTTGCAAGGTTGCTCCATTCTTTGACTTTTCCCAGTTGGTGGGAAGAGAAAAGGGAGAAGCCAGAGCAAACATCATTTAGTAGAAACCCAGAAGTTGCACACATCACTCCCACTCACATCCTATTGGCCCAAATTCAGTCACATGGCCATACACAGCTGCAAAGGGGGCTGGGAACTGTAGTTTAGAGCTGGAGGCCATGTGCCTGGCTAAAACTCACAGAGCTCCATTACTAAAAGGAAGAAGGAAAAATGGCTATCAGAAGGCATTTGGTTTCAAAAGTATCCACAGTATAATTTAAGGTGTTTGGGATTGGGCATCAGATTTCCTTAAAATTAGTCAATTATTTTAGGAGTAGAACAGGTGATACAAGACTCTGAGAGGTACATATTTGAAGTAATTCTCATTTCATTGAATAAATATTATCATAGATTCAATGACATACAGATTGAATTGGCCTCTGAATGTAGAGCAGGTGTCAGGAAGGAAAAAGAAAAAAAACAGTCTGGTGCAGGGTCGGCACCCGCGATAACCAGCAGAGGGGGACAAGGAATGTGAGCAGATCCACATACGATGATGCTCTCAATTTCTATCAAACCACGGTGACATAAAAAAGAAATGCCAGGAAAAGATATTCGCAAAATATAACTGAATTCAAAAATGGTGCCCGTAGGACTTCCCTGGTGGTCCAGCGGTTAAGACTTCACGCTCCCGATGCAGGGGGGTCCGGGTTCAATCCCTGGTCAGGGAACTAGATCCTGCATGCTGCACCTAAGACCCAGTGCAGCCAAATAAATTAATTAAATTTTTTAAAAAATGGTGCCTGTAGGTGTAAGAGACCCTATGGTGGGCACATTCCTCCACCAGGCATCTGACTCACCGAGCATTCACTGATATCTGAAATGGACGGTCATTTGCCTGTGGCTTTAAAAATGGAAAAGAAGAAGAATACTTGAGCAGGAAATCCAGGCACAGCAATGACAGCTTGCTAAAGAGCTACAGCTTTACTTTCTATTCTCCCAGCTGCAAGAAATCATCAGCACATCAAGGAAAAACATCGAAAGAGCTGATGAGTTGTCTTGTAAGAGCAAAAAAAACCCACCATCTTTCCTGGCACAAATCAGCGCTCCACAGTGAAGCTTCAAGTCTGCTGGTGTCCAAGTTTTAAGTAAAGGATCTAATTTAACAGAAGAAGCAATCCCAGTGCTATTAAACCCAATTTAATATTTATTTATACCCAAAGGAGCAGGGACACTAAGTAGTTTCCTCTCCTTGAGAGGATATATTTGTAAGAGTGTTTTGTAAATTATAAATCATCCTGCAAATGCTACAGAGATGTATGCATACATCCCACATATATATGAATGTGTATTAATACTCCCCAGGAGCACCGAGAAGTTTCCTCCGCTTGAAGGGTCTCTGAGATATTATATATAATGATGCTTTATAAATGCTGAAGCACAACACGCATGTAAGAAGCTGGTAGTATTTTATTTGATTTTTTTTTAAATCAAGGCAGGCAGTATATCTTACATGGGGCCTCCGCACCCAGACCTACCCAGTAGAGGCATCAGGCAAGAAAGTGACAGACAGACGTAGCAACAAAGCCAACGCCCACACGGCAAGGACTCTGAGAACCTTACGGAAGCCGCAGTCTTTGGCCATTTTGATAAATAAGACTCTTAAATCCAACCTAAGCACCTATGATTTGTTCCTTTTTCGTGCTCTGACAGGCTGAAGGAAAGGATAATAAGGCTTTCTTTGCTTCTCTGTTTAATGAGGTATTACATTTACCCCCAAATTTAAGTGAACAATTAATAAAACATCTAGCATCTTGCCGACTCCTGGAGATCAAAGGCAAATTGAAAAATCCAAGATAATCATGTTTAGCAACATACTGTCTATTATCTTCCTTTCCATGTACAGACCAGGGGCTCCCTCCCCCACCACCAAAGCTGTGACTGAAATAAAAGAGAAGGAAGAAAGTCTAGAAGATATGTAATAAAGCACTTAAAGCAGACTGTCACCAGAAGTGACAGAGATAGAGATGAAAAAAGGAGCGTAGGTTCAAAGCATCACCATAAACAGTCTTTTACACAAAAACAATTACAATAAAAATCTCCAAGTAACAAAAAAAGAGATCAACCCCAGCCAGCAGTCCATTCCTCTGAAGCGACATTAAAGACGATCAAATTCAAGTGCAACCAAGACTATGCATCATCCCTTGGAGCTGCCCTGACAGCACCTGCCCCGAACTCTATTGCACTTCACTGCCGCACACTCTATCTTCAAGGACTCCACAAAGGCAGCTTGCCTTGGGAGGCTCACTGAAGCCAGCTGGCCCTTCACGCTGCCTGACTACACACGGCCAAATTGCCACACAGAGTCTGGCCTCCTCGGCCTTCCATTTGGGATCCTCAAGAAGACCCTGCCTTCAACCTCTAAATGTTTGACTTTCATCCAATCGAAACTCTCACACTATCCCCTGGGACTCCTAAACCCTTCCCGGAACTGATTTGGCCTTCGAGTCATACTTGGAGCTTGGACCAGCAGTTCAAAGCCACAACCGGAACACCAGCCTGGCTCATGAGCAACTGTGCAATTATTTGACGTGTTATTGCATTCTGCCTTTATCTTATACAAACTACTGGAAAGTAAGAATTTAACTGTTGATACTAGTGCCATAGGAATGACCTTCACCAGCACCAATGTTGGGGGCTTTTCCTTCAGCCTCACTGCCTCCACCACCCTGGTTATTAAGGATCCATTTTTCTGTTTAGGGGCCCTGACAAGTGTCCTAGGCCATTAGAAAAGGGGTGGCCACATAGGAGCCGCAACTCAGGGCCAGAGCAGGCATTCTGTCCACCGCCTCTGCCCAAACATTGATGGAAAGAATTATGACTCTTCCCCCAGCACAAGGGGCATGCAGGGCTCCCTCAAAGTCAGTAGCCTATGTGGAGAGGGATAGGAACACATGCAAATTCCCTGTACTTTCTGCTCAATTTTGCTGTGAACCTAAGATGCTCTAAAGAAACTGAGTTTATTAATTTCTCAAAAAGTCAGTGGAGGGCTTCCCTGGTGCCGCAGTGGTTGAGAGTCCACCTGCCGATGCAGGGGACACGGGTTCGTGCCCCGGTCCGGGAAGATCCCACATGCCGCGGAGCAGCTGGGCCCGTGAGCCATGGCCGCTAAGCCTGCGCGTCCGGAGCCTGTGCTCCGCAACGGGAGAGGCCACAACAATGAGAGGCCCGCGTACCGCAAAAAAAAAAAAAATTCAGTGGAAGGTCTATAGGCATTGGCTTGCCTGCCCACATGGCTTCCTGGTGTCCACAGTGCACCAGGGTTGGGTCACACCCCCTCCCCCGATGCTGGCCACTTCCTCTCCTCCTCTCCTGTTCCATAGGTTTGCTCCCTTCCACTCAGACCCCACAGATCCTCAAATCTATGCCTCTGTGGTAGGCAGAAAAATGGCTCCCAAAGATGTCCTCATTGCTGGACTCTGAATACATTAGGTTACATGCATGGGGGAACTAAGGAAGAGTTGCAGGAGGAGTTAAGGTTGCAAATCAACTGACCTTAATACTGGGGTGAGCCCAATATTATCACAAAAGTCCTTACAAGTGGAAGAAGAAGGCAGAAGAGAATCAGAGAAAGAGATGTGACAACAAAAGCAGCATCAGAGATACACTATGTTGCTGTCATTGAAGATGGAAGAATTGGCCATAAGTAAACAGATAAGGGGCTTCCCTGGTGGCGCAGTGGTTGAGAGTCCTCCTGCCGATGCAGGGGACGTGGGTTTGTGCCCCGGTCCGGGAGGATCCCACATGTGGTGGAGCGGCTGGGCCTGTGAGCCATGGCCGCTGAGCCTGTGCGTCCAGAGCCTGTGCTCCACAACAGGAGAGGCCACAACAGTGAGAGGCCCGCGTACCACAAAAAAAAAAAAAAAAAAAAAAAAAAAAAGATAAGGACAGTATCTAGAAGCTGGAAAGGCAAGAAAACAGATTCTCCCCTACAGCCTTCAGAAAGGGATGCAGCTCTGCCAACATCTTAATTTTAGCCTGTAATTTCAGACTTCTGAATCACAGAACTATAATAAATTTGCATTGTTTCAAGCCACTAAATTTGTGGTTATTTGTGACAGCAGCAATAGGAAACTAGCACATCATTTTTCAGCCACTTCTTCCCCCTTTGCTCTCCAATGATAATAATCCTTCTACCTGAACAATGTACATCCTTCTCACGAACTGGATGGGGGATGCAGGCGGGGCACAGTGATTAATACTTCAAGGGATTCTCTTGGCTCTCTAGAGATATGAAGTACAAGCATCATAAGTATTACACGCTTGGAAGATTTGGCATGCCACAACTGATGAATAAAGATTCACTTCAGGGCTTCCCTGGTGGCGCAGTGGTTAAGAATCTGCCTGCCAATGCAGGGGACATGGGTTCAAGCCCTGGTCTGGGAAGATGCCACATGCCGCGGAGCAACTAAGCCCGTGCAGCACAACTACTGAGCCTGCGCTCTAGAGCCCGCAAGCCACAACTACTGAAGCCCGCGTGCCTAGAGCCTGTGCTCCGCAACAAGAGAAGCCACCGCAGTGAGAAGCCCGCTCGCGGCAACTAGAGAAAGCCTGCACGCAGCAATGAAGACCCAACGCAGCCAAAAATAAATAAATTAAATAAATAAATTTAAAAAAAAAAGATTCACTTCAAACCAGGTGTCTCAGTCAAATGCTTATACAATCAAATACACAGCCAGGCTATGTATTTTTTTAATGCTTATTATTGATATAAACTCTTAATCAATTAAATAGATGTATACTTAACTCTCTCTCTCAGCCCAAAAGCCAGCTTAATGAAGATATACTAGAAGCATTCCCATGAACGTCAGAAACAAGATGACAAGGTCATGCACTATCACCTCAATTATTTATTTTACCTTGTTCTGGGGTACTAGCCAATGCAATCAACCAGTAGGAAAAAAAACTGGATGTATAAAAATTGGAATGGGAAAGACAAAATTATACTTATTTGCAGAGTATAAGATTGTTCACATGAAAAAGCTAAGAGAACCAAAACTATTATAAACAAACAAAAAAGAATTCAAGGGTTCTGGTCCAACGTGGCAACACAGGAAGCTCCTGAACTCACCTCCTCTGACAGACACACCAAATCTATAGCTACACACTGAACAATTCTCTCTGAAAGAAATCCAGAAACTAGCTGAGTGACTCCTACACACTGGGCAACGGAGGAAAAACCCACATCAAAAAGAGTAGGAAAAGCTGAGACACACTCTCACCATAAACCCTACCCTGGCAGAGAAACATATAACTGGGAGGAAATTCACAACCCCAGATTCTCCCTGAGGAGTCTGAACCCAACATCTAGTGCCCCAACTTCCACCTGACTTCCACCTGAGCGACAGGCCCCCAAACATCTCACTCTGAAAGCCACTGAGGAACGCATCCATGACAACCACAAGATGATGCAAACAGAGACGCAGTTCTTAAAAGGTTCCTGAGGATTCGCAATGGCTGTGCCCCCAGGGATCAGTCCAGAGGCAGTAGACACACACGCCCACCTTTAAATCTGTCCCTGAAAGAGGCCTATCTGCATACTTTAAAAGCTGCTACCTGAAGGTCAGGCTTCTAATTCAGCACACATCTAGGAATAGACTGCAGTTCTCCCTGCAGACCAGGGAAGCCAGCAGGTGCCACCTTCACACTCTCCCTCTGCCCTGCTCCAGGTCATTGGTGTCTCCTTGAAAGGACCTGTGCACATGTCTGGGGCCCTGGCTTTTGGAGAGGCTGCCCCAAGGACACAAATCTTTATAACCTTGGTCTGGTGGCCAGAGGGGCTCGAGTTCCAGGTTCCACAGAACTGTAGCAAAACAAAGAAACACTTCTTAACCAGGTGTCCCTCTCAGGACACAGCAGAGAGAAATGCCCAGCCTCACTCTTTCCCTGAGAGACGTTCACCTGCATACTTTAAACATTGCTGCTTGGGGGCACAGTATCCAATGAGCCTGCATCAAGATGCTTACTGAAATCCTCCCCTCTGGGACACTGACAGGTCTTGGCACACACTCAACTACTGGGAGTCATTAAGAACAAAGAGGGTGGCTTGGACAAACACAAAGATTTGAGAAACAACAAAGAGCTAGGGCCAGTCTAAATGATAAGTTTCATTTTCTCCACAAGACCGCTCCATCAAGACTGGGAAAGGTGGCTGCCTGATCGAAAGCACAGAAACCAATACAGAGAGTCAAGGAAAATAAAGAAACAGAGGCGTATGTACCAAACAAAAAGCAAAAAAAATGTCAGGAAAAAACCTTAATGAAATGGAGGTAAGTGATTTATCTGATAAAGAGTTCAAAATAATGGTCATAAAGATACTCACCAAGGTCAGGAGAACAATGAATGAACAAAGTAAGAATTTCAAAAAAGAGATAGAAAATACGAAAGTACCAAACAGAGATCACAGAGCTAAAGAATATAATGATTGAACTGAAAAGTTCAACAATAGAGGGGTTCCACATCAGAGTAGATCAAGTAAAAGAAAGGGTCAGCAAACTTGAAGAGAGGGCAATGAAATCTATTTAATCAGAGGAGCAAACAGAAAAAAGAATGAAAAAGAGTATAAATTGCTTAAGAGACTTATGGGACACCATCAAATGGACCAGTATTTGCATTATAGGGTTTCCAGAAGGAGAAGAGAGAGAAAAGGGGGCAGAAAGCTTATTCAGAGAAATAATGGCTCAAAACATGCACAACATGGAGAAAGAAACAGACATCCAGATTCAGGAAACCTGGAGAGTTTTAAATAAGATGAATCCAGACATATATACACTACCAAACGTAAAATAGATAGCTAGTGGGAAGCAGCCGCATAGCACAGGGAGGTCAGCTCAGTGCTTTGTGACCACCTAGAGGGGTGGGATAGGGAGGGTGGGAGGGAGGGAGACGCAAGAGGGAAGAGATATGGGAACATATGTATATGTATAACTGATCCACTTTGTTATAAAGCAGAAACTAACACACCACTGTAAAGCAATTATACTCCAATAAAGATGTTCAAAAAAAAAAAGTAGCAAGAGAAAAACAATTATGGACAAGGGAATTCTAATAAGATTATCAGTAGATTTCTTCAGCAGAAACTTTATAGGCCAGGAGGGAGTGGCAATATACTCAAAGTTCTGAAAGAAAAAACTGTGAACCAAGAATACTCTACCCAGCAAATCTGTCCTGCAGAATTGAAGGTGAAATTGAGTTTTCTAGGAAAGCAAAAGCTGAAGGAATTCATCACCACTAGACCAGACTTACAAGAAATGTTAAAGGGACTCCTTCAAGCTGAAACGAAGGATACTAATTAGTAACAGGAAAACATATAAAGGTATATAATCTCACTGGTAAAGGTAAAAACATAAATTCAGAATAATGTAATGTTGTAATGGTGGTGAGCAAATCACTTTTAAATCTAGTATGAAGGTTAAAAGACAAAAGTAGTAAAAATAACTATAACTTCAATAATTTGTTAAAGGATACCCAAAGTATAAAGATGTAAACTGTGATGTCAAAAACATAAAACATGAGGCTGGGGGCAAGAGTAAAAATATAGAGCTTTAGTATGCATTTGAACTTAAGTTGTTATCAGCTTAAAATAGATTGTCATAAATAAGACATTTTATATAAGCCTCATAATAACCAGAAAGCAAGAACCTATAATAGTTACACAAAAGAGAAAAAGAAAGGAATCTAAGCATACCACTACAGAAAACCATCAAATCACAAAGGAAGGGACAAAGAAGAAAGGAACAAAGAAATTACAAACCAGAAAACCATTAACAAAATGGCAATAGTAAGCCAATTCCTACCAATAATTACTTTAAATGTAAATGAACTAAATTCTCCAATCAAAAGATATAGTGGCTAACGGATTAAAAACATTTTTAAAAAGCCCAAGCTCCAACTACAAGCCACCAACCAGAGATTCACCTCAGCTTTAAGGACACACAGACTGAAAGTGAAGGGATGGAAAAGAATATTCCATGCAAATGGAAATCAAAAGAAAGCTGAGGATATTATACATATATCAGACAAAATAGACTTTAAGAAAAAGACTGTAATAAGAGACAGAAAAGGTAATTCTGTAATGATAAAGGGGTCAATCCAACAAGAGGATATAAAATTTGTAAATATTTATGCACCCAACATAGGAGCACCTAAATTTATAAAGCAACATTAACAGACCTAAGGGAAGAAATAGACAGTTATGCATAATAGAAGGGGACTTCAATACCCCACTTCCAAAAATAGATAGATCACCCAGGCAGATTGAGTTGTATGAGTTCTTTATATATTTTGGATATTAACCCCTTAACAGATATATAATTTTCAAATATTTTCTCCCATTCAGTAGACTGCATTTTCATTTTGTTGATGATTTCCTTAGCTGTGTAGAAGCTTTTTAGTTTGATGTAGTCCCACTTATTTTTGCTTTCGTTGCTTGTTGCTCTGGTGTTGTATCCAAAAAAATCATCGCCAAGACCAATGTCAAGGAGCTTACCCTAGAGTTTTATGGTTTCAGGTCTGACGTTCAAGTATCTAATCCATTTTGAGTTGACTTTTGTGTATGGTGTAAGATAGGGGTCCAGTCATACAACTTAATAGCAGTAATCAATAAGGAAGCATTAGACTTAAACTGCACACATTTGACCAGATGGATTTAACACACGCTTACAAAACATTGCAACCAAAAGCAGCAGAATATACATTCTTCTCAAGCACACATGAAACAATCTCCAGAACAGATCACATGTTTCAGGATACAAAAATCAATATACAGTTGCATTCCTACACAAATAATAACAAACTATCAGAAAGAAGAATTAAGAAAACAGTTCTATTTACAATTGCATCAAAAAGAATACTTAAAAATAAATTTCACCAAGGAGATGAAAAATCTGTACACTGAAAAACTAAGTCATTGCTGAAAGAAATTGAGGAAGACACAAATGAATGGAAAGATATTCTGAACTCATGGATTGGAAGAATTTGTTAAAATGTCCATATTACCCAAAGCAATCTACATATTCAATG
Source organism: Grampus griseus (assembly GCF_964374135.1). Classification (NCBI taxonomy): domain Eukaryota; kingdom Metazoa; phylum Chordata; class Mammalia; order Artiodactyla; family Delphinidae; genus Grampus; species Grampus griseus. The sequence continues at coordinate 63,786,513 of NC_139012.1, forward strand.
CAATCTCTAACAAAATTCCAATGTTTTTTTTTTCACATAAATAGAAAAAACAATTCTAAAATTTGTGTGGAACTACAAAAGACTCCCACATAGCCAAGAAATCTTGAGAAAAGAGGACAAAGCCCAAAGCTTCTCACTTCCTGACTTGAAACTATATTACAAAGCTATAGTGATCAATGGTATTGGCATAAAAATAACACATAGATCAAAGAAACAGAGAGTCCAGAAATAAACCCACACATATATGGGCAATTAATTTGCAACAAAGGAGACAAGAATATACAATGGAGAAAGGATAGTCTCTTCAATAAATGGTGCTGGGAAAACTGGACACCCATGTGCAAAACAATGAAAATGGACCCCTATCTTACACCATACACAAAAGTCAACTCAAAATGGATTAGAGACTTGAATGTCAGACCTGAAACCATAAAACTCTAGGGTAAGCTCCTTGACATTGGTCTTGGCAATGATTTTTTTGGATACAACAGCAGAGCAACAAAAGCAAAAATAAACAAGTGGGACTACATCAAACTAAAAAGCTTCTACACAGCTAAGGAAACCATCAACAAAATGAAAATGCAGTCTACTCTGACTGAGAGAATATGTTTCCACAAAAGAAAAAAAAAAGTATAACCTTGAATTAATTAACATTATTGAAGAACAATTAAAGTGTTTTGAAAAGATTTTTTAAAATGCAGTCTACTGAATGAGAGAAAATATTTGCAAATTATATATCTCTGATAAGGGGTTAATACCCAAAATATATAAAGAACACATATAACCCAACAGCAAAAAAAATCTGATTTTAAAACAAGCAGAGAAACTTAATAGACATTTTTCCAAAGAAGACATACAAATGGCCAACAAGTACATGAAAAAGTGCTCAACACCACTAATCACCCTGAAAATGCAAATCAAAACCATAATGAGATATCACCTCATACCTGTTAGAACGGTTGCTATCAAAAAAGACAAGAAATGACAAGTGTTGGTTAGGATACAAATAAAAGGCAACCCTTGTACACTATTAGTAAGAATGTAAATTATCAGCCACTATGGAAAACAGTACAGTGGTTCCTCAAAAAATCAAAAATAGAACTACCACATGATCCAGCAATTCCACTTCTGAGTATTTATCCAAAGGAAAAAAAATTACTATCTCAAAATGATATCTGCACCCCCATGTTCACTGCAGCATTTGTAACAACGAAGACATGGAAAGAACCTGACCATCAACAGATGAATGGATAAAGAAAATGTGGTATATATAAATACATACAATGGAATATTATTCAGCCATAAAATGAATAAATATTGCCATTTGCAACAACGTGGATGCAACTTGAGGGCGTTATGCTAAGTGAAATAAGTCAGAGGAATACAAATGCCATCTGATCTCACTTATTTGTGGAATCTAAAAGAAAAAAAACCCAAATGCAGAAAAAGAGAACAGATTGGTGGTTGGCAGAGGCAGGAATGGGGGCTAGGGGAAATGGGTGAAAGGGGTTAAAAGGTACAGACTTCCAGTTATAAGGTAAATAAGTTCTGCAGAGGTAATGTATAGCATGGTGACTGAAGTTAACAATATTATATATTTGTAAACTGCCAAGAGACTATATCTTAAAATCTCATCACAAGGAAAAAAATTGTAACTGTGATATTGTGAATTATAAGAAGTATGTGTTTGGTCATTCAAATGACCAAAGTATATTTCTCATATACGTTTGGTCTTTGCCCTTGGTTTTTGGCTCACAGCTCCTAAAACCCTTAAAATTTCCTGAGATTAGAGCAATGGGGGCATCTTTTATTATAATATTTAGTCTCTTTTCCTCAGTTCCTAAAATCACTTCAGAGCCACAAAGGTGAAATGGGTGTCATGTTATTCATAACAATCCCCTTTCCACCACAATGGTGTTTATGTTAATGAGGTGACTTTTGCAAAGCACTTAAGGATGGAACTGGTGGCCTGGGAAACCCAACTTTAAACAGACAGATGGAACTTTCGGTCTCACCCCCTGATTTCCAGAGATGGGAGAGGGGCTGAAGGTTGAATCAACCACCAATGACCAGTGATTTTACCAATCATGCCTATGTAATAAGGCCTCCAGAAAAACCCAAAAGGAGGGGGTTCGAAGAGCTTCCAGTTTGGGGAACCACACTGCTTCCCTGTGCCACCATGCCAGCACCAAACTCCACCAAGACAGAACCTCTTTTGTTCAGGACTTCGCTCTATGTATCTCTTCATCTGGCTGTTGATTCGTGTCCTTTAACACCCTTTGTAGTAAGTCAGTAATCTAGTGAGTAAACAGGTTTCCTGAGTTTCTGTGAGCTGCTCTAGCAAATTAATTGAACCCAAGGAGGGGGTTGTGGGAACCTCCTATCTGTAGCTGGTCGATCAGAAGCACAGGTAACAACCTGGGCTTGTGACTGGCATCTGAAGTGGAGGGTGGCCTTGTGGGACTGAGCCCTTAACCTGTGGAAGCTGATTCTATCTCCAGGTAGATAGTGTCAGAACTGTGTTAAACTGCAGGATATCCAGCTGGTGTCAGAGAACTGCTTGCTTGCTGGTGGTGTGGAAACACCCCCCCCCCCCACACACACACACACATTGGAAATTAGGTGCAAAACCTTTCAGTAACTATGTGAGGTGACAGATGTTAACTAAACTTACTGTGGTGATCATTTCACAATATATACATATCAAAACATTATGTTGGGGGCTTCCCTGGTGGCGCAGTGGTTGAGAGTCCGCCTGCCGATGCAGGGGACGTGGGTTTGTGCCCCGGTCCGGGAGAATCCCACATGCCACAGAGCGGCTGGGCCCATGAGCCATGGCCGCTGGGGCTGTGCATCCAGAGCCTGTGCTCCACAACGGGAGAGGCCACAACAGTGAGAGGCCCGTGTACCGCAAAAAAAAAAGGAAAAACATTATGTTGTACATCTTAAACTATACAGTGTTCTACATCTACTGTATCTCAATAAAACTGGAAAAAAAGAATTAAGTAAGGTAGCTGGCTACAATATTAACATACAGAAATCAATAGCCTTCACGTATACAAACCACCAATAATTAGAAGAAAAAAATGGAAGAAAAGATCCTGTTTCTCATAGCAATAATTTAAAAATCCCTAAGAATAAACTTAAGGGAAAAATTATAAGATATGTAGAAAGAAAACTTTAAATCACTGCTTAGGGACAGAAAAGACTTCGGCAAATGGAAATGCCTACCATATTCTTGGATAGAAAGTCTCTATAACATAAATATATTATCAGTTCTTCCTATGTTAGTGCATAAATTTAATGTGATTTCATTTAAATAGCAATAAGATTTTTTAATGGACCAGTTGATTCTAAGTTTATATGGAAAAACAAACAAATAAGAGTAACCAGGAAAATAATGAGGCGGAACCATCCCTATCAGATATTTAAACATAAACCTAGTAATGAAAATAAAAACAAAAATAATGAGACCTACTTAAACTTAAAAGCTTCTGCACAGCAAAGGAAACCATAAACAAAATGAAAACACAACCCACAGAATGGGAGAAAATGTTTGCAAACGGTACAACTGAGAAGGGATTAATCTCCAAAATATAAAAACAGCTCATGCAGCTCTATATCAAAAAAACATAATCAAAAATGGGCAGGAGATCTAAATAGACATTTCTCCAAAGAAGACATACAGATGGCTAAAAAGCATGTGAAATGATGCTCAACACCACTAATTACTAGAGGAATGCAAATCAAAACTACAGTGAGGTATCACCTCACACCCGTCAGAATGGCCATCATCAGAAAGTCTGCAAACAATAAATGCTGGAGAGGGTGTGGAGAAAAGGGAACCCTCATACACTGTTGGTGGGAATGTAAATTGGTACAGCCACTATGGAGAACAGTATGGAGGTTCCTTAAAAAACTAAAAATAGAATTACCATATGATCCCGCAATCCCAATTCTGGGCATATATCTGGAGAAAACCATAATTCAAAAAGATACATCAACCCCAATGTTCACTGCAGCACTATTTACAATAGCCAAGACATGGAAGCAACCTAAGTGTCCATCGACACATGAATGGATAAAGAAGATGTTGTACATATATACAGTGGAATACTACTCAGCCATAAAAAAAGAATGAAATAATGCCATTTGCAGCAACATGGATGGACCTAGAGATTATCATACTAAGTAAGTTAGACAGAGAAAGACAAATATCATATGACATCACTTATATGTGGAATCTGAAAAAAATGATACAAATGAACTTATTTACAAAACAGACACAGACTTCAGAGACTTCTAAAACAAACTTATGGTTACCAAAGGGGAAAGGTGGTGGGGAGGGATAAATTAGGAGTTTGGGATTGACATACACACACACATACACACACTACTATATATAAAATAGATAATCAACAAGGACCTCTTGTATAGCACAGGGAACTCTACCCAATATTCAGTAATAATCTATATGAAAAAAGAATCTGAAAAAGAATGGATATATGTGTATGTATAACTGAATCATTTAGCTGTACCCCTGAAACTAACACAACATTGTAAATCAACTATACACCAGTATAAGATAAAAATTAAATTAAAAATAAAAATAGGTAATTTCCTGGTGGTCCAGTGGTTAGGTCTCTGAGCTTCCACTGCAGGGGGCATGGGTTTGATCCCTGGTCAAGGAACTAAGATCCCACATGCCACGTGGCACGGCCAAAAAAAACTTAAAAAATTAAAATTAAAAAAAAAAAACATAAACGTACTCAACAGTGTGGACCTAGTACATAAATAACCGTACAGGTCAAAGACAGAGCTGAAATGAACCCAGATACACAGAAGAAATTATTATATAATAATAAGATTTTCAAATCAGTGTGGAAAAGATAAAGGTAAATTAACTGGGTGGTCATATGGAAAAAAAAACTGGGACCATGTGTTATACCTTACACCAGAAAAAAATTCCAGGTGGTTAAAATATTTAAATGTAAAAAATAAAACTATCAAGCAGAAGAAGTCACAGGAGAATTCTTCTACAGTCTCAGAGCAAGGAAGGCCCAAGTATGGTACACCGAAAAGGAAAAGCAGACACATTTTGTTACATAAAACTTGAGATTTTTCGAGACAAGTATCGTCATAAGCAATGTTAAATCCAAACGTCAAACTGTGGGGAGGGCCAGGAACCATCTGTAGTTTATATCTCAAAGAGCTGATTTTACTCATATACAAAGAACTCCTATACATCAATAAGAAAAATTAACAGAGCAAAAGAATATGATGAGACATAAGAAACTGTGCCAAATGCAGGTGGGATTAATGTTGCTAATCAACTGACCTTAGCATTGGGGTGAACCCAGCTCATCACAAGGATTCTTTTTTTTTTTTTTTTGCGGTACGTGGGCCTCTCACTGTTGTGGCCTCTCCCGTTGCGGAGCACAGGCTCCAGACGCGCAGGCTCAGCGACCATGGCTCACAGGCCTAGCCGCTCCGCGGCATGTGGGATCTTCCCGGACCAGGGCGCGAACCCATGTTCCCTGCATCGGCAGGTGGACTCTCAACCACTGTGCCACCAGGGAAGCCCAAGGATTCTTAAAATTATAAGGAGGAGGCAAAGTGGTTCAGAGAAAAAGACATAACCATAGAAACAGGGTCAGAAATGTGCATTCATAATAAAAGAGATGCATTCATAAAAAAGAAATCCACATTAAAAACCACACTTACATCCCATTTTTAATCTATTACATTGGAAAATATCAAAAAGTTTTAGGACAACTTTAATGGCAAGGATGTGGGGAAAGAGGCATTGTCATATACAGCAGGTGAGAGGGTACTAGTACAAACTCTATAGGATGACAGTTTGGCAATATCTAATAAAAATCACATGTATTTAATGCTATCAAATAGCAATTCCAATCAAATAATTTACCCTGTAGACATACTAGTACATATGAGAAATAATGCATGCATTAAAGCATTGTTTATAGTAATAGGAAAAATCACAAATGAACCAAATGTCCATTAATAGGGTACTAGTTAAATGAATTCTGACAATGGAATATTACACAGCTGTAAAAAAGAAATAAGGAAGGTCTTTACTGATATGGAACAATTTCTGAGATATATAATTAAATGAGAAAATCGAGGAGCAGAATAGTGCCTACAGTATGCTTGATTTTTTAAAAAGGGGAAAAGGACATACATATATAGTAAAAAGTTTTAAATGCAAATATGAATATGATTATATATATATATACACACACACGCATGCATGCACACACACACGTAACTGTTGGCATGAACAGAACTGAAACACAAGAGACCAGTACTATTGGCTGCCTCAGGAGAGCAGACCTGGGAGTTAAGGCCAGAAGAATGAGAGAATATTTTCAATGTATACTGTTTTGTGCCTCTCTAATTTTACAACCTTATAATTATAATAACTTTTCTAAAAATAAAATATAAATGCAAGATTGTGCCTAAAAAGAGAATGTATAACTTGGGATTTTATTATTTTTGAGCCCTCTGAAATTGGAATGCCTCCTTTACCCATAGGTCTCCAACTGTACTTTTACTGCTTAGTAGACACCAACCAAGTGGGAGTTAAGCTGAAGCTATGCTGCATTTGGGTCTAGTGGGATATACTTATGTGTTGTTTTGCAGTTTCTTGACTGTACATAGTTAAGTCATGGCTGGTGTCACAGGCTAAGAACGGCTTCCAGAAAGGTCCCCATCAGCCCACAGGTCATACTGGCATATGAACACGTCCTTTGTGGCACCTGACACTACAAGAACTTGGGTGGTCAGAGAGAAATAAGGCTTGAAATGTCCTACGCCCAAAGCTTGTCTCGGGAAAATCCTTCCAAACCCCAGACATGTAAAAATGTGAGCAGAGAATTCAGTTCTCACAGGGGCCTTGTCCAGTATATGCTCAATAATACAAGTATAAACATGCCACGCATTATTATTTTTATTTCCATGGGAATTACATGGAACAGAATTTATTAGTATGCCTGGGTCCATAAAACACAAACCTATAGTAATTTAACACAAATATTTTATACTTCAGTATATGAAGTCACATGTTTTGTGTATCCCAACTATCAATTTAAAATATTTTGATCTTATATATCAGTTATATTGCAATAAAACTGGGGGGAAAATTTGTGATCAATTATGCTAGTAAAGTCTGAATTATCTTTCTACTCTCTCTACAGAAAGATAATCTGATTTTGGTATAGTATTACAAAAATCACTGTTATAAGAAGAGGTGGACAAAAAACGTAGGGGGAAAGTATTATAGATGTGGGACGGGTACTTAGTTCATTAAAATATTAGATTTTTTCTGGATCTTGTGATTTGTGTGATATTGGTCAGGTATTTCCAATTTGTAATTTGTTGTGATTTCTTTCTTCATTCTAAGTATTTGTTTTCTTACCTGTTTCGAATATTTTCTATCTTTTTTTTTTAAAGGACTCCCCACAAATTATGTAAGCTTCAGGCCCCAGACTCACAGCTGGTATTCAGGATCAATTTAAAATTTAAATTTTCCAGTCTCTTGTGAGAAGATTAGAACTGGCAGCACAGGGCGCGACTCCCATTTTTATTCTAAGGACTATAAATCCCAGATCAGAGAAGTAACTTGAACCAGTGGAAACAAAGCCCCCGGTCTCTAAAACGCCCATTAACTCTCTTCTAAACCTCTGTCTCCTCGGGGCACAGAAAACAAAAAGAGGTGTTCCCCAAATCTGCTTCCACCTCAGCCTGCTTTTCCTCAAGTGCTATCACGCTCCCTACCTACTCAAGGCATCAGGACACTTCTCATTTTATATCTCAAAGCAGAGATTTAACCCTAAGACTTACTTCTCCCGGTAATAGAACCTCCACACAGCTACACATCACAGGCTCATCCGTAGGACCCGACATGAACCCAGCTTATGAGAGACGGCCCCAAATTCCCGGGCTGCTGCGCCACTTTGAATTGCGTTACACGGGAGGCTTTTCCCACCTCCTGGCTATTTCACAAAACCCAAGATTTCTTAGCAGAACTTTTTACCAGTTTGTTCTGTTCAGCTATTGAAGCTTTAGTTATAACTCTAACCTGAAATCTATGCGAAACCCTCAATAGAGGTTTTTGTTTGTTGGGGAAAATCCCCCTATACCTAGCAATTGTGAGAATGCACCATTCAATTCTTTCTTGCCGAGAGGAGCTGCTGTCAGGATGATGCCTGGGCCCCGTGGGAGTGCCAGGCCGCTCCTCCCACAGCAGGATCCTCTAGTGGGCAGTCTTTGCTTGGGCAAAGCAGTCTTTGCTTGGGACTTTGCTTGGCTGGCCGAGAGCTTCTCAAAGCTGGACCAAATTCTCCAGCTCCTTCTACCAACACTTCCTCCCCTCCAAGGTGTCAGACCAGCATCTCCGATCAACGGCTCTCCCCTCTCCCATTCTCCCTCTCTTTATTCTTCAAGGTTTCTCCCCCAGTGACTCTCCTGCACATCGAATTTCATCTTCGCATCCGCTTCTCAAGGACTCTGATGGATACACCACCCTAGAACATTTGAATCGTGTTTGTAAGAGGAGCAGAAAGGGCCGTTTTTCTTTTTTGCAAAGAAAGAAGGAAAAGAAGATTTACAGGGCACCTACCAAGTGTCAGGTATTTTCAAATACGTTGTCTCATTTAACTCATAAAGGTAAGCACTATTATTCCCAGATTTTTAAAAGTCTAAGGGGAATTCTGGTTAGTAAAGTGGCTGCTGATACCCTCAGAATTTTTACAGAGCTGCCAGCCCTGCTTAGCTTTCTAGAGAAATTCTAGATTTGGAGCCAAGATGCAGTTTTCATGAGCCTCGGTAAGGGATGCATTTTGTTGTAGGTTGAATGGAATGAGGACTGTTACCTGCAGTAATCTCATATCCTTCCTTCACCGCAGCCCCTCTCAGACAAGAAATCTGCCAGTGGGCCTTTCCCTCACTGATATGCCCATCCCTCTTGTTCTAAGCACTCTCTGGCAAAGTCCAAACTGAGGGGCTTCCCTGGTGGCGCAGTGGTTGAGAGTCCACCTGCCGATGCAGGGGACACGGGTTTGCGCCCCGGTCTGGGAGGATCCCACATGCCACGGAGGAGCTGGGCCCGTGAGCCATGGCCGCTGGACCTGTGCGTCTGGAGCCTGTGCTCCGCAACGGGAGAGGCCACAACAGTGAGAGACCCGCGTACTGCAAAAACAAAAGGTCCAAACTGAGTCTGAATCCACCCTGGGGAGTTTCAGCCTTCAAATCTGACAACAAAAGTCATATCAAATGGTAACTATAGAATATCATAGATGGTTAAAAAAACTTTTATGGTAAAACTCCCTAGCCTTTTAATTTTAAAAAGAATATACAATCAAAATGGTCAGGGCTTCCCTGGTGGCGCAGTGGTTGGGAGTGCGCCTGCCGAGACAGGGGACACGGGTTCGTGCCCTGGTCCGGGAAGATCCCACATGCCGCAGAGCGGCTAGGCCCGTGAGCCATGGCCGCTGAGCCTGTGCGTCCAGAGCCTGTGCTCCGCAACGGGAGGGGCCACAACAGTGAGAGGCCCGCGTACCACAAAAAAAAAAAAAAAAAAAGGTCAAAAAGTAGCTTAAAAGGTTGGACAGCTATATTAATTATGATAGCACCAACTGCTGGAACATTGACCTCTCACTTCTGACACCCAATAGAACCTTGTATCCTGCTTGCCCCACGGCAGTGGTGGCAAGGAGGATGGTGAGGGGGCCTTGGCAACAGGCAGTCAACCACTAACCAGATCCACAGTGGCTCTTCCATTGTCAGTGCACGGCATTCCCAAGGTTGACTTGGGTGTCAACATCCAGGTAATATGGAGAAGCAGGTAGAGAAACACCTGCTTCTGTATCACTTTTGCTAACATTAGAGCCATGGATGAGAACCACTCACGTGGCCACACCTGGATGCAAAGGAGGCTGGGAAGTGTGTCCCTGGCTGGACAAAAATGTGACACTATGAAAGAGAAATGTGAGTGTTTGGGGGAGAGCTGGCTATCTCTGCCCAGTAGGCACTGCTACCTAGGATGCCTACCATCTCATTTTGCCCTGGGCACTCGCAGTTTTAGCACTGAAAGCTCCACATCCCCGGAAACCCCTCAGTCCCAGGCAAACTGGGACAGCTGTCACCCCATTAATTGAAAGTGAATTAACAGTTAAAATAATAACTTAGAAAATGGGCAAAATCGCTTTTACATGCATCCAGGAGATGTCAGAACAAAACCTGAGCAGGTAATTAGAAAGATTTGTTTTGAACCATTTTTTCCAGATGGAGAATTTGCTAACAGCCAAAGGCAAAACTTTAAGAATTCATGAACACACTGATTAGCAAGTAAAAGAGTCACAAACACCTGAAAGTAAATTGGAAATAAAATATAAAAGCAATAAAATCCCAAACCATTAAAACCATTCAATATGCTAGAACATGAGCAGACATGCTTACTAACATACAAAATACTGCTGAACTGCCTCTCTGGCAAAATAAAGTTATCAATATGTGAAAAAATTGGGGTGATATTCATTCTTGCCAGTTCACCCTGTTGGTCAATGTGTTATTCCATCAATTTGTCTTTAACCACGTCGCGATTCTCTGCAGAGAAGCCCTCTCAAACCAACCCAAACACAGGCAATCCCTGCCTTATCTTGTCCCCAGTCCTTTTTGTCTTTGCATCTTTCTGCAGCTTTGCTTTGCTAGATTTTGTTCTCCTTGTAAAACAAGTATCATTTATCTCAAGTACAGAGGCCAAATGTTCCCTTTTGGGGTGCTCTCCTCTCCTGCTGTCTACAACCTCTTCGTGCAAAGGGCAACTCAAATCAATGGAAGAAATAAAGCCTGAGAAGACCAGGTCCTTATTCTCGCCAGAAGGAAGTGATGCTTCTTTATTACCCTCCCATGCACACACACATATCAGAATTATTACACTCCCTCCCTCATGCTCACATCATATTACATTCAGCTGCGTCTGTGAGCGCCTTTCATGGGCTGCTGGGAATGTGTGACCTTTGCCACTCTGATTTCCTTGAGGGATTCCTTAGGAATTTCACATTGTATATTACTCGTCTTAGGAGCTCAAAAAACACAAAGCCTTGAAGTTTGATTCAAAAACATTAGATGAGGAAGAGATCCACAAACTTAGTCTCACGAGAAAGTGAAATTCTCTAGGGAGACTGAAATACTATAGCATTTGCATTTAAACAATTTTGAACAGCAATTTCTGTGAGAAATTCGAGCTCTAGAGGGCTATGCAGACATATCAATAAATTCTGGCTTTCCACTGTAGCTTTTGAGAACCACAAACTTTTCATTCTTATCCCGTGCCTTTGAGTTTTCAGTGCACTGACTCCGGCTAAATTTCCTGGGCGGTGGAGTTAGTTTGTTTAGGTCATTGCTGATTGAAAGAAAGGGAGTGGGGCTGAACCAGCTTTTCACAGCTGTGAATCCCAATTGTGAATCCCCAGGGTGCTGAAATAAGTCCCCTGCGCTAATCCAGCCTGGGCTTTTCCTGGGGGCTGTCATTGCTGCAACATAAGGTGAACTTGGTGGATAAAAAGTGCCAAGGCTGGGAATTAGCAGTGATGCAAAATCACGTCTCTGGCATAATGAGGGGCTGTGAACGGAGAAGAAGGTAACCACAGAGACCGAATGGCCATACTATAGCCACTGTATATACTGCTATATATATTATATAATATGCATTTGATATATGTATATACAATATATATACACACATGATGTGTGTGTACACACACACACACACACTCTGACCACTATAGCCACTACTATAGCGGCTCCCTGACCTCCTGCCCATCTGTCCAGTACCCCTATTCCCACCTCACTGGCCTCTTTCAGCACCTTGAGTGCCATGCTGTCACCCATTGCACAGCCTTCGTGCCTGCCCTTCCCACATCTAAATCTCTCTTCTACAAACACCCCTCACCTACTCACTCGTACTAATCTTAAGGTCCCAGCTCAAAGGTCACTTCCTTAGAGGAGGCTGTCCTCTCAAATGAGGTCAAATCCCCCATCATAAGCTATTTTTTTTCCTGCACAGCAGTGTTCACCGTTTATTATATAATTAGGCTAGTGTTGAAATAATATCTGTCCTCCCCAATGGACTATTAGCTCCAGGAGGACAGGGATCTTGTCTAACTTGCTCACCTCTGCATGCCAGAGCCTAGAATAGTACCTAGCTGTAGTAGAGGTTTGATTACTATCGGTGGCATGGATGGATTTGGGTCTGATAAGGAACCCAGCCAAGACGCAGTATAGGTGGAGGGGAGAGGACGCCCGCGGTGGAGACTCCCTCCAGGTGCCATGGATGTGCCCTAAAGCGGTGGTTCTCAAATTTAAGCCTGCAGTAGAATCACCTGGAGGGCTTGTTAAACTGCAGATTACTAAGCGCCATCCCCAGAGTCTTTGCTTCAGTAGGTCTGGGCTGCGACGGGAAATTTAAAAATAACAGGTTTCCAGGTTATGCTGAGGCTCCTGGTCCTGGGACTTCCTTTTAAGAACCACTGTTCTAAGACATCAGGCAGTTTCCAAATAGCCTGCTAGAAGCAGCCCAGCCACTCCCAGGCTTTTCTATAAGGAAAAGTAACCAACACACCAGATCTCGGCAATCTCACTCTTATTTACATCAGTGATTCTCAGCCATCAGTGGGCTGCAGAATCACCTGTAAAAATGCCCAAAGCTCAAACCTTGGAGATTAAGTTTCCGTTGATTTGCTTGGGAACTCAACATCTACAGTTAAAAACCCTCCTTAGGTTATTATAAAGTACAACCAGGATTGAGAATCAATGACTGAGATCATGGTTGGTAATTCAACCAAAAATTTTAATTGTTGCAAAATGTCTAACCTGTAATCACCGAGGTTTTTCCAAGAACCATGTTGTGCTCCTTTATTGGACTAAAGACTAGTACCACACAGCATCATTACAGGTAAAACAGAAACCTGTCTCTTACTCCAAATAACCATGTTAAAGGAAACTGTGCTTGGCATCAGAACCGGAGACCAGAGGGTAGGAGATCACTCATTCCTTCAGTTCTTTACTGGGGGATGACTACACCAGGTATGGTGTTAAGTGCTGGGGACATAATGATGGCTGGGACACAATGAGGTTGGCGACTGTGACCATCAGAAGGACACAGAGATGAGGGGAAACAAGACCCCATTTGGTCCAGAGACGCAGTCAGAACTGAAAGGACCTACCTGGTGTCCTCCAGGGCCCCCGGGGTATCCACTTGGTCCCAGCAGAGCCGAGACGCTGAACGCAGGAGCAGAGGCGTCTGAGACCTGTAATACAAACCCGGCAAAGGAAAACAGCTTGACTGGGCGCACCTGAGCAGACTGGGTTTGGCGGTCTGAAATGCTGCGTGTCAGGGTTGGAGGGGAAGTGTTGATATATTACCATCGGGGAACAGGTTGTGCCCAGGGGTCCTGCTCTGCTGCAACCCCTCAACTGGGGGGTTTTGGCCATCAGAGAAAACGCACACACACGCACAAACATCACGCTAGCAAAATTAGAACGAAAATCTCACTAATGTCTGAGCAAGTCCCATACCTTTGAAATGCTGGGCCCTCCAGAAGCAGCCGGGTGGGGACTGAGGCCAAACTGGAGCCTCCTACTCCCGTGTCAAATGATGCCTTTGGGCAGAGCTAGGTTCTGGCCACTCAGAGAGAGGTCGGAGAGCCAGCGCATCCCCTGAGAGCTGGGTGGAACCCGGCCGAGCGGGAGTCTGCAGGCCAACCAGCACCCCAGGGACTGCGGGCTGTGGAAAGTTGCGGGCCGGAGCTCTGCCCGCTTCTCCAGCCAGGCCTCATCTGAGAAGCACCAGGGGAGCTGTTTTCACCACTAGGGGCGCCCAGGCCTCACGCAGACCAATTAACCAGGAACCGGAAGGTGGGGTCAGACAGAGGTCTTTTTCCTGAGCCCACAGGTGCATGAGGAGTGATTGCTCTGCAGAAAAAGCCTCCTGATGGGACCCCGTTCGCAGGCTGAGCCACTGCCGGGGAGGGGCTGCGAGAGGGTTGGCGCTTCTTCCTGCCCTGTGAGGTCGGCAGTCAGTTTTCCCTGCGGAAAAACGTGCACCCTGGGCTCTTAAAATCAGCCGACTCATTCTTAACTCCCGTGTTGTAGAGAGAGGACGGTGTTCAACGCCCCAGCCCTGCTCAGGACACACAGAGTAACCCCCTACTTTCTCTCTGCTGAATGCTGCCCCTTCCCTTATTTATTCAGCAAACATTTGTGCAAAAGAAGAGGTCTAGATTTACTGAGCACTTACCCGGTTCAGACAGGGTCTGCGGCTGAGGAGAGAGCAGGGGACAGCAGGGGTGCTTACAGAAAACAGTCTAGAGCCCAGAAACAGACACCGATGTGTAAACAGATAAATGGACAATGTGTCGGATAAGGGCTGCCATAACCCAGGATGATGTTATCATGAGTCGTTTGGAGGGAAGGGTTTCTGTGGATTGCCTGGTCAGAAAAGGCCTCTTTTCTGAGAACGTGACATTTAAGCAGAAACCTGAATTATAAGAAGAAACTGGCCACCCTGGAGCAGAGAGTCCCAGGCAGAGGGTACAGCAACAATGCAAAGGCACTGAGGTGGGAAGAGCTCGTATCTAAGGAGCACAGAGGACAAGGTCAGGCAGTAGGAGGGGCCTGCACATCCACACTTAACGGGAGGCCACAGGAGGAGAGAGGCGATATGACTGGCAGTGGGTTTTTTTTAACATCTTTATTGGAGTATAATTGCTTTGCAAGGGTGCGTTAGTTGCTGCTGTATAACAAAGTGAATCAGCTATACGTATACATATATCCCCATATCCCCTCCCTCTTGCGTCTCCCTCCCACCCTCCCTATCCCACCCCTCTAGGTGGTCACAGAGCACCGAGCTGATCTCCCTGTGCGATGCGGCTGCTTCCCACTAGCTATCTGTTTTACATTTGGTAGTGTATATATGTCCATGCCACTCTCTCACTTCGTCCCAGCTTACCTTTCCCCCTCCCCGTGTCCTCAAGTCCATTCTCCATGTCTGCGTCTTTATTCCTATCCATGACTGGCAGTTTTTAAAGATCGCTCCGGCTGCTGTGCGGAAAATAGAACGTCATGCAAGGAGCAAGGGAGGAAGCTAAGTGACCAGCACGATTCTCTGGATTGGAGGCCACGTCCAGCGTCGAGGATGTGTGGTATCAAAGCACAGGCTGCAGTGTGCACCCCCTGAAACCCTCACTGGACAGTTCTGTGGAGGACTTTGGGGCATTGCTTCTGGCTCTGTACCATAGCCTGTTTCTTTGGCCCTCCCAGAGATGCTGTGAGCCACCAATATCCTTTATAAAAATTCCAATTCTGCTCAGAGCAGCCAGAGTTGGATTCCGTTCCTTGCCACTAAGAATTTGAACATGGTTAAGCACATCTTGAAATCAATAACAAATAATTCAGAAGTTCTTGTGCGTTAAATGCAAGTGATACACTGACATAACTCAGTGTAGTGATTAGAGAGCAGAAAAGTATGGTAACATGATTTAATAATAAAAAGACCAATGACTCCAGTTTGCTGGATCTGCCTAGTCTGTATCTGCTGACCCCATGTACTTATTAACAGCTCTCTCATTCTCCAAAGCTTCCTGATTTGGAGGATAAGAATCATCCTCCTTATTAAGTCCTGGAGCATAACTTTGATTCTGGGTCCCCAAGTCAAAGCTTCCCGACAGGCCTCTGTTTTATGGCCCACCCAGCCACGACAGGAAACAGCTCCTTTCACAGTACCAAATGTCACGGCAACTGCGGGGCTGCGGGGCATCCATCAGTGATGAGCCTTTTTTGGTAACCATACCAATGCTCTCACTGTTATGGGGGCTGAATTGTCTCCCCACCCCCAAATTCATGTGCTAAAGCCCTAACCCCCAGAACCTCAGGATGTCACTGTATCAAAAGATAGGGTCTTTAAAGAGGTCATGAAGTTAGGGTGGACACTTAATCTAACTTGACTGGTGTCTTTATAAGAAGAGGAGATTAGGACACAGACACATACAGAGGAAAGAGCATTTGAAGACACAGGGAGAAGACAGCCATCGACAAGCCAGGGACAGAGGCCTCAGGAGAAACCCCTGCCAACACCTTGATCTCAGACTTCTAGCCTCAAGAATTGCAAAAAAATAAATATCTGTTGTTTAAGCCACCCAGTCTACGGTACTTGCTATGGCAGCTCTAGCAACTAATACACTCACGCAACACAACGTAGACCGGCATTCTCTCAAAACCTCCACCCTAAACAGAACTTTCCAGTGCCCTGACCTACAATTAGCACCACTCAGCTGAGGGACCCTCAGCTGCTGCAACGTGGGCCAGCTAATCTGCCCAGGCAGATGATCCAAGCCAGTTAACCTTCAGCACCTGGCAGCCCACTTCTGTGTGATCACCAAATACAGAGAGTTAGGGGTTAACTGGGGCTCCTCTAATCCATGCTGACTGCCTGTCTCTGTGTATACAGGGTACAGAAGGTTAAAAAGTATTAAGAACCTTAACCATGAACTTGACTCATGCCCACTGCTCCTGGCAAAGCAGGTTTCCAGGGTTACAGACTTGATGCCCGAATCTGTCCTCATACATAATACTTGCTTTCATCCCTGTGTCCTGGAACCAACTCATAGATCTGAAGGTTCTCAAAGAGAAAGGCTTGTCATGAGACTGGTCAGCTGTCTGCTAGCAAGGCCTTTTGTGGGATCAATCAACAATATTTTATCAGGTATTCCTGGCACTGTGACGGTTTCAAAGAACTATCACCCTTGGTTCCTGCCCTCAAAACAGTGACTGTATAGCCGGGGTTGATGTGGTTTAAGAACTTCAAAGTTAATAAAAATAAGAGAGCTGAGTAACTAAGCAAAGACCAGGACCAGCTCCTGGTTCTTTGTCTCGTTAGCTGCGTGACCGAAGTCAATTCTTCCACCTCTGAGTCTCAGGGGCCTCCTTTGCCAGTTGAGGGTAAGAATACCTTCCTCACAGGGTTCTTGTGAGAAGGGAACTAAACAGTATATGGAAAAAAGTGTCCAATGAGGAGCTGGCACCTTGGAGGTGCTCCTTTTTAAAGAGAAGAAATTGACAAGTGTAGGCCACGCTCGCAATAGCTGTGAGTGAGGGGAGACTCAGGAAGCACACAGGACCTCGTTCTCACATTTGTCCAGTATTTACTGAGCACCTACTATGTGCCAGAAGCCCAGGTCTATGTTGGGAATACAAGACCAGGTCCCAAGATGCTCCCGGTCAGCCGGAAGCAGACAAGCTATAACCAGACAGGTGTGGGGCAGGAAGCAGGAGGGGCTCTCACCTGAGGAGGGTGTGGCTGAGTTTCTGTAAGGTTGACTCAGCAGGCCCTTCACTGAAGAGATCTATCAGGAAGGGTGTCATTTTCACACGCGCGCGCACGCACACACACACACACACACACACACAGTTTATTGAAGTTCTCACTTTACTTTGCAGTTCTATGTTTTGCCTATAATGGCACCAAGAGACCCACATAGATTTATATCCATTTTCAGGTTTCTGTAATGTGATGGATTTTTGCTTTCTATTTTCTCTTCTACAGAAAATGAAAACATAGATGAATGTCTATGATGATTCGAACTATAAAATGCTTACAGACATGTGGTCTGTTTTCCCCTGAAGTCCTGATGTTTATCATATGCCAAGGTCCTGAGGCAGCCAGTTTGGTCACACAGTCTGTGAGGCCTCAGCCGCTGACTTGTGGGGTGAGGAAGGTGGGTCTTAACAAGCCTGGGCTGCAGTCTGAGCTGCCCCCTGCCAGCACTAACCAAGGGGGATGGACAGTTGGGTTCCATCTGCTACTGTCATTCTTCTGGGGGGGTCCAGTTTGAGCAGGGGTGATACCTAAAGTCAGGTGGGGGTAACATCATAGTTCTCTGTGGTCTAGCTGAGGAGGGCTGGGGGAAGTGGGGTGAAGAGCTGACAGTGGAAACAGATAAGAAGTGAAAAATTCAGGGCTTCCATTTCTTCTATTCCAAATATATAAGATAAACATTTGGATGGCAAACTGAGTTTTCTCCCTGATGTTTCGACACACAGATTACAGATCTTCACATTTTCCTCACGTTCGGGAATTTTCTAAGATGAGATTCTGATGCTTCATGGTCACTCCGGTCATTCTGAATGCATCTGGTAAGCCCAGAGTAGAAACGGCTGCTGTTTCAACAGCACATCATCCATACAGTTTTCATGAAGAGTTTTACCTGGAAGAAGCAAGCCAATGGATACCCCTTGTGGTAACAGTCACTAGAAATGTTTATTTCATAAGGAAGAATGTTGTTATATTCAGATCTACGAAACAAGTTGAAATGGAGTTTCAGCCAGGGGACAGCAGCTGACACCAACGTGGTGCATGTCAAGATACTCCATATCCAGAAGACAGACCTATTCCCTACTCTGGGGACCAGAGGGAGAGCCCCAGGCATTTGGGGGGGGGTCTATCCAACCTCCAGCATGTGGGAAAGGAGGGCTCAACCCCCGCTGGGGTTTCAGGAACAGGGAAAGAATGTGGGAGTAGGGAGGACCGGCCAAAGGGTCACTGGAGTCAGCAGCCAGAGAAGGGAGCACGGAAAGACTCAAAGCATAACCTCCTAAGGATGGGTGAAGTCCTAATTCCAGGGGCAAAACAGAAGATCTGAAGCAGAGAAAAGGCAGGACTGAGTTAGCCAGAAATGATGGCCAGAGTAGACGTGATTACACAGGGATAGGCCTTTATAGCCTGTCCTCATAGCCCTCGGATGAGGCCCTCGGCTGGGGGAGGGGGTCTGTGAGAGATGCTCCCTGGTTCAGACACATCCAAAGGTGATTCCCGAGCAGCTCCCTGGCACTGCCAGCAGGCATGGGCACCTCTAAACATAGGGTGATGCTCCCTTGTAGTAGATTCCTGGGGCTGCTGTAACAAAGTACCACATATTGGTGGCTTAAAACAACAGAAGTTTATTATCTACAATTCTGGAGGCCAGAAGTTCAAGATCAAGTCCATCCAAACAGCCTCATCTTTACTTGACAGCTTCTGCAAAGACCCTATCTCCAGATAAGGCCACATTCTGAGGAATTAGGGTGTTAGGACTTCAACATATCTTTTTGAGGGGGGACACAATTCAGTGCATATCACCCCATTTTTACCAGGCCTTCAAGCAGTCAGTGCTCCTCAAACCCATCCGCCCATTAGGTATTAAAAATACCAACATCTGGGCTCTACCCTGAGACTCTGATTCACTGGGGCTGGATGGGGCCCAGGCACCTGTACTTTCTACAAGTTCCCCCAGGCAATGCAAAAGCATGGCCCAGTCTGAGCACTTCTGTCCTGGGAGTAAAACAAGGTAAGGAACCAGAGACACAGGGCTGTCCTCTGCCTGGGTGAGTCCTGTGCCCACCGCTGTCATCCTGGGCTGTGGCTGAGCGGCCCCGAGGAAGGCGCTTGGATGGAAAACATCAACTCTTCGGAACAGCATTAAATGATAGCTCCCAGTGTCTTAGGATGAGGGAGTCTGGGGTTCTCATGCTTTTCAACCACTAAATAAAAAACGTGTCTGGGAGGGGCAAGGGTAAGCTGGGATGAAGTGAGAGAGTGGCATGGACATATATACGCTACCAAATGTAAAATAGATAGCTAGCTAGTGGGAAGCAGCCGCACAGCAGAGGGAGATCAGCTCGGTGCTTTGTGACCACCTAGAGGGGTGGGATAGGGAGGGTGGGAGGGAGATGCAAGAGGGAAGAGATATGGGGATATATGTATATGTATAGCTGGTTCACTTTGGTGTACAGCAGAAACTAACACACCATTGTAAGGCAGTTATACTCCAATAAAGATGTTAAAATAAAAAACAAACAAAGTGTAACTAATCTTCCTCTTCATGAAGATGTATTTGCCTAGGCCTACCCTAAGGAGAGTCCTGGTGGTTTCCAGAGTATGTGATTGCCCGGCAGGCCAAAGGGCCAAAGGTTTTAAGTGAAGCTGAATATTGTAAAGAAAATTGAGACTGACTCACCTTCCTGCAAGGTAAGACGGGAGATCACAGCCACACCTCCAGCCCAGGAAAGAGAAAAGTAATGAAGATCTAGACGCCTGTGACAAACCCCTTAAGCACCTACAGGCCTGATTGTATGCTACTCAAAATAATTTTTGCTCTATTTTTAAACACTGTTGAAATCAAAACTAAATTAATATGGGCTCAAATTTGAAGGGGAGGGAAAAAGGCACCAACCTCCATAATGAACAGACAAGCTAATTAACGTATCTGAACAGAGGATGGAAACTGATTGGAAATCATGTGGATTTCACTCATATGAGAGAAAAAGCAATTTAAATGTTCTCCGGCAAATTAATTAAATCTAAAACGCACCCAGAATGCATGTTGTTCCAGCGTCCTGCTGAGTTCCGTGGGAGAGGCTTACCGTGCCTTCTGACCAATAAGAATTTCTCAAATGCATTCTGAAAATGTATTTTAGAAGCAGGGCAGGAAAGACAAGCATGCAGTTGGATGTATGTTATTGGGCCTGTGTTACGGTCACCCTGGTGAGGATCAAGCCCACCTCTGGCCTCTTCTTTCTTCCTATGTCCTCCACCCACCCACCAGCTGGACAGGCTCATCTAAACTCGGAGTAACCGGGACCCACTGATGCTAAAGCCAGGATGCCCAGCTGCTGGGCTGCTTGGAGTCCCTTGGCTAACGCCAGTTAGGAGCAGCCTACAATCTAGTATTAAAATTATGCCGCTATTCAGCTGGGAATTTTTCCTAAAGTCACAGTCATAGGTCCAGGAAGTTGTGGCCTCTGCAAGTACCTGATCACGACTTACCCAGGGAGGTGTTTAAGTAGCCTCCTCCTTACCACATCGCGGGCAGGAGTCAGGCGACGGAGCCTTGATCCCCACCAGCTGTGTGAACACAGTCAACACTAGACACAGCTCCAGTTCATGCTCTCACTGTGCCCTTTATTTTCCATACTATAATAGTAAGTATATCGCTTTTAATGCTATTTGTGTGCTATCCTCCCTCTGGACTGTAAATCCCTATGCAGACAGGACCGTGCGTATTTCACTGCCCACTCCCGCACCCAGCACAGTGCCTGGCATGTGGGAGGTGCTCAGTAAATGTCTGCTTAATGAAAGAAATAAAAAAGGAGGAGAACAAAGAAAGGTGCACTGGTGGGGATGGGAGCGGGAGAGAGAGACAGAGAGAGAGAAGGCAGGCAGGCAGGCAGGAAATGTTTCTAACCTCAGTTTCCTCATCTGAAAAATGGGCCAATTATTCCTATCTCCTAGGATCGTTATGACTAAATGACTATTTGCTCCTTCATTTGTCTTCTGGAGGCCTTTGTACAAAGTGCTATGATAGAATTTTACATGGATATTCATTTGCACGTCTCCCCTTAAACTGTGTGCTTCTCTAGGGCAGGGGCTGTGTGTTTCTTTCACTGTGTAACCCCAGCCCACCAGCGTCTGGCACATAGCATTTAACACCTGCCTGTGTGCATCCTGCCTCTCCCAGGAGGGGACCCTGGCAGAGGCAGTCGGCCCAGACGTCCACCCTCAGCATCGCCCAGTTCTCCAGCCAGTTCTGTGCAGTCCCAGCTGCCTCACCTATGAGATGGAACGCATACTCTGCCCAGGCCTGCAGAGAGGAATCAGAACGATGCTGCTCTTGAGGTGGGAAAAAAGTGCCTGGATTCCTGGGCCCACTGGCTCATTTGCATAAATTTGCATCCCAGGCTGGATCTGTCCTCCCTCTGGTCAAAGCTCCCCTATTTGGTGGGCTGGCCTTTCTCTCCCCCAGGCATTTCAGAACAGAGGGTTCTGGCCACCACCTGTGCTGCTCAGCTCACTCAGCCTGAGCCCCCAGAGCTGTGGCCATGGCCTTCCCAATGGGTGGAGGACTTCCCAGTACTTGCACTGGGTCATTTTTCTCCAGTAGACTTACCTTCCTGTTGATAGCAGGTTTCGCCCTTGTTCAAACCAGTTTTCAATCCCCAGCTTTTACGATGACTAACAGAAAAGTCCACTGGGCCCTGAGTCCTCACAGGCATGGAGAAGGATTCAGAGGTTTTAGAAATTAAGATTCACCACTTGTACCATATCCTGCTGTGATGTTAATTGCAGGTCTCAATTCCCATTTTACAGATTGAGGAAACTAAGGATTTGCAATGTAAGTAATTTGTCCAAGATTGGGATTCAGGTTTGCTGACTCCAGCACCTATATTTGACACCCCCTCTCCAAATTTCCCAAAATATCCATGCAGAGAATTCCCTGGATGTCCAGTGGTCAGGACTCTGTGCCTCCACGGCAGGGGGCACGGGTTCGGTCCCTGGTTGGGAACTAAGATCCCGCATACCACGCAGTGCGGTCAAACAAAAACAAAGACAAAAAAGCCCCAAATATCCATGCAGTTGACTGTCTCCTCCAGCAGCCAGCCCTGGAAGGCATCCTGTGGGAATGTCTGGACTTTTTTGCTTATGGGCTGGGATGAAATGGGAGAAAGAACGACCAAGGCCTGGGGTCCTGCACCTGCCCTGGGGGTTCACTCAGCTCTCAAAGAAACTGACTTCTAAAATCCACCGCCTTGTGGCCTGAAGTACCTGAACCCACACAAGCCAACAAATGGCACTGCCTGGGCGGACACTGCAGGCAGCAAATGTACATTTTTTAATCATTTGTGTGCTCGCTTGCGTCTAATTGGCTGCCCAGAGAATAGCAATCTACCAGTGGTGTTAGAGACATGCCCTTTCTTTTTGCCTGGGGACAAACCCCTCTAGGCTGGGACCCCTCTGAGAGAGGGAGAAATCTCAGCAGATGGATGGCAAAACAGACGCTCAATGGGCTCCATTATTCTTGGAAGATGGCGGGGCTTCAAGGGCCTGGAGCTAGTCCACCCAGGTTTACATCTGAGCCCGATACTTCCTAGAAGTGTTTTAGGGCAAATCACCTCTCTACGCCTCCATCTCTGATCTATACAGTAGGAACCATAGCCAGCACCTGCCTTCTAGGTGACATGAGGATTAATGAAATACAGATAAGAATCTTAGCTCAGTGCCTAGAACACAGTAAGGGCTTAAAACGGGAACCACGGTTTTCTTTTTTTATACCGCCATTCTCCTGGGCTTGGACGTGGCCAATTCTTTCCTGACCCTTTCCCTGTTTTGACTGCCAGGATGACGGGCCTGGCCTCGGAGTAGATGGCATGATGGCTGCCGGCCCCGTCACCCCACCCCAACTGTCCCAAGAGTCAGTGGCCGGAGCGCGGACCTGGGCGCTCCCCTGGTACACGCGTACCTTTCCTGAACCTTCTTCCTCACCTCACTGGCATTGGCATCCCAGAGGATAGAAAAAAAAGTGAAATAAACAACAAGTTATTCCACTCATTGGAGTGCAATCACAGGTATTTAGGGTTTTCTTTACAGTTTTATTCTATTAAAATATTTCGGCCATGACCATGAGGAACATTTGCCTAACTGGCAGGATGATTATGAAGATTAAATGAGATAATGTTCATAAAAGGCTTAGCGTGCCACTTAGCCAGTAAAAGTTGGCTCTCATTAAAAAGAAAAAGAAGTCTAACCAAAAACAAGAATATTTTTTCTAGAACTTCATAATTTACAAACACTTTCATATGGCTTATTTTATTTAGATACTCACAACTTCAGATGGGTTTATTGTTGCCGCCTTACAGATTAGGAAACTGAGGTGTAAAGATATTAAAGACTGGACCCAGGCGACTTAGTGTGTAGCAGCGTGGCAGAGCCAGGAGGCAGCTGCAGGACCATGGCCATGACCCTGCTCATGGACTCACCACGAGGGGCTGCGGAACGCAACTCCCGCAAGCGGGACCTCGCTCCTGTCCTCCACTGTGGCCCAGGGGCAGCTCTCTGCGTCTGTCTGACAAAGAAGTCCAGCATCACCTGGCCCTTATTCCTGACTCCAGGCTCCCTGTTAACTCCTGAGTCTAGAAACCAGGCATCCGTCCCCGGTCCCCACAAGCCCCTCCCCCTCGGTGGAATCAGGATAAGCCACAGGCCTATGGGTACACGAGGGGAGGCCTGTTTCCCCCAAGGTGACAGGCAGGATGCAGAGCCCCAGGGCTGGCGTGGGCTAGGAGGCTGCCTCTGGCAGACAAGTGGCGGTGTACAGTTTCCCCACCAGGCCACGTGGTCCAGCCCCCTGGGGCCCAGGATGAGAATCCAGGAGACTCCACTTTACTATGGATCCACCTGGGAAACCAAGGGCAAAGCTATTAAAGCATTTCTTTTTTCTTATTTGTAGAATGGCTCAAATACCGCTCTTTTCTTATCTCGTCGGGAAGAAGTTTTGAGTAAAAAGTAAGATCTGTGTAGTATTTTGAATTCTTTGTTTTTTGGGCAGTGGGTGAGTTTACAAAGTATGTTAAAAGAGTCATTCTTCCTTCCATTCATTCATTTACTCATCCAACAAATATGTATTAAGCACCTTTCACATGCCAGACTCTGTTCTCAGAATTGGGGATACAGCTGTGAACAAGAAAGAATGTCTCCCATGCCCATGGAACACAGTGTCCAGAAAATCCAAACCGCAAGTACCCAAGACATTATCTCGCTGTTATTCTCCTAAGTATTTTTGGTAGCATTTTTTTTCAATGAAACGCTCCCAGATGAAAGCAGCACCACCCTGCTTCCAGGATGAGAAGCCAGGTGTCCTCAGGGTCCTCCTGGACTCCTGGAGTCCTCAGGGTCTCCCCAGGGACCACACGGCCCTCCCTGCCCCCAACCCAACCCCTCCCTTGGGCAGAATTTGTCTAAAGCCACAACTTAAAACACTTACCGGATTCCCCAGCCTTGCCGTCCTGCTCCCATTCATAAACCCCGCACAGCTCCTCAGTGGCTCATGCTTTTTCCCAGATTGTGGCTTCCATGTGACCAACGGCAGACGTTTCTGACATGGCGGGCTCAGGCCACAAGGACGGCGTGTCAGACATGAAGAGGACACAGCAGTGCACCCGCACGGGATCACAGCCACGGCAGTAGTCGGCCCAGCCCAGAAAGAGCTCCCTTTCCCGGCCTCAGGTTTCAAGGCCTCCTAAGTGGGCTTGCGATCTGTCAGAGTCTCTTCCCTGTGTATTCACTGTATTTACACAACTTGCCCACATGCCTGTCCGGCCATGTCGTCCAGCAGCCAGCAGGGTCCTGACTTGTTGGGTTCATAGGAGGCCGTGGGAGTTTTCAGAGCTGAGCCAAGCCAGAGGGTCCTTTTGAGGTAGTTCAGGGATGACAAATACATTTCTTTGCATAGTCTGTGCTGGACTGAATGTTTATCCCTCCACCAAATTCATATTTTGAAGCCCAAATCCCCACTGTGATAGTAATAAGAGGTAGGGCCTTTGGGAAGTAATAAGGTCACAAGGGTGGAGCCCTCATGAATGGGATTGGTACCCTTATAAGAAGAGACATTAGAAAGGTGATCTCTCTCTCTCTCTCTGTTTGCCATGTGAGGATACAAGGAGAAGGTGCCTGACTGTCTACAAACCAGGAAGCAGGCCCTCACCAGACAGCAGATCCACTGGTGCTTTGATCTTGGACTTCCCAGCCTCCAGAACTGTGAGAATAAATTTCTGTTGTTTAAGCCACGCAGTCTGTGGTATTCTGTCATAGCAGCTGGAGCTGACCAGGGCATGAACTAACTATGATAAATTAGAAGCAGCACCCTCAAATCCTACTCAGAGAAGCCTTGTAGGTCAAGGCCAAGCTCCCAGGAAAGCCTGTTGTAATAAATCAGTGATGCCCACAGCTCTGTGTTGAAGGAGGAGAAGCACATGTCCTGGGCTTGCAGCCCTTGGGTTGATTTTTCCCACTGATTACAGCTGCCAATTCCTAAACATGATGCTGGCTTAGTGGGGACCGGCCTCCCCTGTCTAGTTATCCCAGGCTGAAGGCTAGAGAGAAAAACATGGCATAGTCCCAACTCTTCTTGTTTTATTATTATTTTTTAAATCCAACTAATAAAAATGGCCAAAATGCTAACAAATCACACAGAAATATATGAGAAAATCACACTGAAAAGCAAGCTCTACAGAACCAGGATATCCAAACACAGTTTGGTGCCTTTTTCCTATTTTCAACCTTAATTACTCTCTGCTTAATTTTCCCTGTTCTTAGGATTATTTGGAGCCAGCTTTGAGGCAGAGCTGCTCTCTGCACTGGTTCTGGTACCACACTGGACTGCAGAGCAGCTGGGATGAGCACCAAAGCTCATCAGCGTGAACAAAACCCCAACATGCCCCGAGCACACGGCCCCAGCTTTTGTAAGGTCCCCAAACCACTTCCACCTCTTTGCCCGATCATCTGCTCTCCTTTGTCCAGTTCACATCACGTGGCCTGTCACCCCACATCTACATTTTAAACTTCTCATAACCACAAATATCACCCTTCCCAATCAGAACAAAACTATGAGGGGAAAAAAAATCACCATAATGGGAAAAGAGTTTGAAAAAGAATCAACACATGCGTACGTATAACTGAATCATTTTGCTGTGCACCTGAAACTAACACAATGTGGTTAATCAACTATACCCCAATATAAAATTTTTATAAAACACCATGAACCCCTCTGACATCTGCCCAACACAGCCTCTAACTCAGTGACACCCACTGTCCATTAGAACGACATAACCATGCGTTGATCACATGACCTAAATACTTCCTTCCCTGTGACTCTTGCAAGCACTTACCATTTTGCATTCTCTAAATTTTTCATAGAAGAAAAGAATTAAGAATTGAAAGACAAGCCACAGACTGGGAGGAAATATTTGAAAAACATATCTGGTAAAGGATTTGTACCCAAAATAAACAAAAAGCGCTTACAATTCAGCAGTAAGAAAACAGGCACGCTGACACACCAAATGCTAACAAAGATGAAGAGTGACAGGAACTCTCATTGATTGCTTGTGGGAATGCAAAATGGTATAGCCACTTTGGAACACAGTTTGGTGGCTGTTTCTTACAAAACTAAACATACTCTTGCCATACTATCCAGCATTCATGCTCCTAAGTATTTACTCAGATGAGTTGCAAACTTACGTCCACACAAAAACCTGCATGTGAGTGTTTACAGCAACTTTATACATAATTGCCAAAAACTGGGATTGATCAAGATGTCCTTAAATAGGTGAATGGATAAATAAATGGTGGTACAACCATACAATGGAATATTATTCAGAGGTAAAAAGAAATGAGCTATCAGGCTTCCCTGGTGGCGCAGTGGTTAGGAATCCACCTGCCAATGCAGGGGACACAGGTTCGAGCCCTGGTCCGGGAAGATCCCACGTGCCGCGGAGCAACTAAGCCCATGCGCCACAACTACTGAAACCCGTGCGCCTAGAGCCGGCAACAAGAGAAGCCACCAAAATGAGAAGCCCCTGCTCGCCGCAACTAGAGAAAGCCCGCGCGCAGCAACGAAGACCCAATGCAGCCAAAAATAAAATTAATTAATTAATTTTTTAAAAAAGAAATGAGGGCTTCCCTGGTGGCGCAGTGGTTGAGAATCTGCCTGCCAATGCAGGAGACACGGGTTCGAGCCCTGGTCTGGGAGGATCCCACATGCTGCGGAGCGACTGGGCCCGTGGGCACAATTACTGAGCCTGCACATCTGGAGCCTGTGCTGCACAGAGAACAAGAGAGGCAGTGATAGTGAGAGGCCTGTGCACCGTGATGAAGAGTGGCCCCCACTTGCCACAACTAGAGAAAGCCCTCGCACAAAAACGAAGACCCAACACAGCCATAAATAAATAAATAGATTTTTAAAAAATAATAAAAAAATAAATAAAACAATAAATGAGCTATCAAGCCACAAAAAAGACATGGGGGAATCTTAAATGCATATTGCTAAGTAAAAGAAGCCCGTCTAAAAGGCTACATACTATAGATTCCAACTATATGACATTCTGGAAAAAGCAAAACTAGGGAGACGATAAAAAGATCAGTGGTTGCCAGAGGTTGCAGGTGGGAGATCGGGAAGGATGAATAGGTGAAGCGCAGAGGATTTTAGGGCAGTGAAACTATTCTGTATGTTACTGCAATGGTGGGCACAAAACATACATTTGACAAAAGCCATTAAACTGTACCACACAAAGTCAACCTTAATATAAATTATGGACTCTAATTAATAATGATAACATCAGTTATAACAAATCATACCAGGGCAATATATTAATCACTGGGGAACCTGGTGGGGGATTGTCTGATGAAGGGCTTTACAGGCATTCTGTGCTTTCTGTTCAATTTTTCTGGAAACCTAAACCTGCCTTTAAAAAGTCTATTAATTTTTTTTAAATGGCAATAAAGTATAAAACATGGGAATTTAATCAAGAATGCATACAAGATCTCTATTTTTAAAATTTTAACGTTTTATTAAAGTAGTCTATTACAGAAGATGATTTTAATAGGGAACCCTCTTGCACTGTTTGTGGGAATGTAAATTGGTACAACCACTATGGAGAACAGTATGGAAGTTCCTTAAAAAACTAAAAACAGAGCTACCATATGATCCAGCAATCCCACTCCTGGGCATGTATCTGGAGAAAAACCATAATTCAAAAAGATACATGCACTCCAATTTTTGTTGCAGCACTATGTACAATAGCCAAGACATGGAAGCAACCTAAATGTCCATCAACAGAGGAAGGGATAAAGAAGCTGTGGTACATATATACAATGGAATACTACTCAGTCATAAAAAAGAATGAAATAATGCCATTTGCAGCAACATGGATGGACCTAGAGATTATCATACTAAGTGAAATAGGTCAGACAGAGAAAAACAGGTATCACATATGTGGAATCTAAAAAAATAATACCAGTGAACTTATTTGCAAAACAGAAACAAACTCACAGACATAGAAAACAAACTTACGGTTATTGAAGGGGAAAGTAGGGGCAAGGGATAAATTAAGAGATTGGGATTAACAAATACACACTACTGTATATAAAATAGATAATCAGCAAGGACCTACTGTATAGCACAGGGAATTCTATTCAATATTCTCTAATAACCTATATGAGAAAAAAATCTGAGAAAGAATGGATATATGTATATGTATAACTAAATCACTTTTCTATACACCTGAAACTAACAAAACATTGTAAATCAACTAAACTCCAATATACAATAAAATTAATTTAAATGGAAAAAAGATGATTTTAATAAATGGAAAGACATTTTATAGTCTTGGATGCAGTGATTTAATATTATTAAGACATTAATTCATTCCAGAATAATCTGTAGATTCAGTGCCATCATAATCAAATTTTAGTTGGATTTTTTTGAAGAATTTAATAAACTTACTTTAATATTGATTTGGAGTAATAAAAGTCTATAGAAAGCTAAATCAACATTGAAAAGGAATGGTAAGGAAGAGGAACTTGCCCTATTACATGATAAGATACATTTCAAAGCCGTAGTAATGAAAACAGTTTGATAGAGATAAATGGACCAATGGAATGGACTAGAGAGCTCAGAGACTTAATAGATGAGAGAAGGGGCCTACAAATCAATAGGAAAGGATGATTTGAATACATCAAAATTAAGGATTTCTTTCTAACAAAAGACATCATGAAGATAGTTAATAGATAATGGACAGAAAAGCAGAAGATATTTGTAATATCCAAAATTGACAAGGGATTTATACTAGATATGGACTGCAAACATAAAAAAAAAAAACCCAACTACAATATAGAAAAATGGTAAAGGATATGAATAGGTCATTTCAGAAAAGGAAACACAAAAATAAGCATACGACGGCATGCTTAAAATCATTGGTGATCACCTAAATGCAAATTAACTCAATGAGATACAATTTTGCACCTATTACACTGGAAAAATAAGAGAGCTGGGAAGTACCAAGTATTGGCAGGAATGTGGGATGTTGATGGAGTGTAGATGGGTTTGAAAGTGATTTGCCTTATAGTTTATGCCTATAAAAAATCAGGTTGTGAAAAATTAAAAACTATAATTAAAAAGGTGCTGCACCTCATAGCTGCCTGTCTACAGGAGATTCACCATAGCATCCCTGGTGAATGTGGGCAGAGTGGACACACATTATGAGCCAGGAGAGTCTGGGCTCTCCACCAAATGTCTTGGAATCCCACAGCCATGAGGGATTTTAAGAGCCCCGTGGCTCCTGAAAGACACCACCAGAACTGTGGCAAAGAACATGAGCCTTGGCATCAAGGCGGCCCTACGTTCAAACCCAGCTTGGCCTCTAACTAACTGTGGGAACTTGGGCAAGTACCTTGAGCTCTCTGAACCTGTTTCATCCTCTCCAAAATGGCGATAATAATACATTCCACATAGGACTGTCGTGAGGATTCATTGCAATTATGAATTGAAAGGATATAACAGAGTACTTGGAACACTGTAAGCGCTCAATAATGTTCACTAGTTTTGTTGTTATAATTATGATAAATATCTTCAGGAATGGAGGCTCCCTGAGCAGTGTAACCAATATCCCAGCAAGGCAGAAACAAGCATGATAACCGCTGCTTAAATGGTCAGAGAACAAAGAGACTTACCCAGGTTCACAGCTGAGCACACACACGAAAAATTGCTGCCCATCTTTCATTTCATTCACACTTTGAAATGTTTAACCTACACAGGAAATATTTTTTGTATGTTAATTTCCCTAGTATTTTTTTCTTGAGAATGTAAAAGCAATTTAGAATGATACATTCTTAGTGTCAGGTAGGAAGGAATGCTAGCAAAAGTCACACAGCTAGACTTTATTGAATTTGGGAAACCTTTTCGTAAGCATCTCCCCAACTCCACCACTGGCAAAGAGTGAATCAGCTTCTGCTCAAATAATTGCAACCACGGGGAACTCACAGCGTTGGGAGACAGCCCTTGCAAGTTACCATGGTCCTCCTCATGGTTGGTTCTTCTTCTTAAAACCGTCAGTATCAACATCAAAAGTCTGCACTCACGGAAAAGACTGTAGGTCCCCAGAGAGCTGAGCCCAGGTTGCTGGTTCATTGCTACATCCACCAGACCTCGCACAGTGCCTTGGAACCTAGTAGGCAAGTAAGAGCTACTGGATGGATGGATGGATGGATGGGTGGGATGCCAGCTCTGGATGCTGTAGAATAAGTTATACATATTTATTCCCCCATCATACTACAACTTAGAGTTCAAAGCATGCAAGAATGCACTATATCTACATTAAAGATTTGGGGAAATTTCATGTGAAACAGTTCTAGAGGTGTAACTATCCTAAGACATATAAACGATTCCGGGCTTGAGTGTCAACAGTTTACTTTAAAGTGAATTACCCACTGATTACAAGGGTGTGAGTAGTCGTCAGATAAAAAACAGCCTCATTCTTTTTCAAATATTAACTCTAACAGGTGCCTGAGAGAAAATTACTAAATCTTCCAAACCTTCTTCTTTTCTTTAATCATTAACAACATATAACCTACCATGTATTTTGTACTTAATACAATGCCTAAGACCTTAATTGAAATGTATGCAATTCTGAATAGGTCACAGGGACAGACTTTGGATAGAATCTGCTTATTCTTTCCCAAAATGTGCATTTGTGTATTGACAACATGGTCTCTTTCTCAAACTGAGTCATCAGATTTATTAACTGTTGTATCTGAAAAGAACAAGATTGTTAATAGTACTTATAATATTTATTATATTACATATAAATAAGTGCATTCACTTTTATTAATAATAAATAAGGCAAGTCAGCCTGTTCCAAACTGATTGTGCTATATCTTGCATTGGTTTTTTTTTTTTTTTTTTCTTTTTTGCAGAATGCCATTTGCTAAAAGTTTCAAGTCATGCCCAATGACTGATTTATTGTTTTCTTCACAGGAG
The DNA here is from genome assembly GCF_964374135.1 of Grampus griseus. NCBI lineage: Eukaryota > Metazoa > Chordata > Mammalia > Artiodactyla > Delphinidae > Grampus > Grampus griseus. The sequence continues at coordinate 63,818,432 of NC_139012.1, forward strand.
GAGGGGAGAAGCATTAGGTACCTGGTACCCAGCAAAAGCCCTAATGGCAGAGTTATCAGTGAAATTCCTCATAGTGACAAAGGGCTAGATGAGGGGTTCCTTGCTGGTACAACCAGGTCACAAGCCTAAGAAGGCTTGACGGGTATGGCTGGCTCCCTCCCCAGGGCCTGCTCTGTTTCCGATCTGGGCTTGGCTGGCCAGGCTGTGCTCCTTCCCCTGGCTCTCTGCAGGACCTCAGGCTCCAGGAATTTGGACCGAGTGGTAGAGACATCGCCGACAGAGACGGCAATTGCCAGCTTCCTCCCTATGCTGTCTTGTGATTCAAAGCAGATTCTGCTCCACTGTTTTAAAAGGGGAGCACGTTAACGCTGGAGACCCACGAGAACAGAAACAAGCAAGGAAACTCTGACAGTCCCATGCAAGAGTCCGTGAGTAAACAGCTCATCTGCGGTGAACCACGGCTGGGATGTGGTCATGGGGAGCCCAGGGGCATGAAGGTCTGGTTGCTCTGTCCCTGAGGGAGGTGATAGGAGCTTCAGGAGTCCTGGGAACTGGTCATTTCACAATGACCTTGGGCTGGGACCCTCCACCTCCAAACACACACACAGAAAGACCCCCACGTCCATGCACGTCCCTCCCCTTGAGATGCCAAGTCATCCAGGCACTGCCTTTGTGCTTGCCTACAGGATGGAAGAGTTGAGAAAAAGAGGATACTCTTCCACGTGGGGCCTTTATCTGAAATAAACACCTTTGAGTCCAGTGGCTTTACATGCAAATTTCTCATCCTCAAGTGACTTTGGACTGGGCCTCTCTCACACCAATCCTGTCTGACACCAAAGTCAGACAACTTAGCAGAAACTGCTGCAGGCTGTCTGTGTAGCACAGTCACTGAAAACACTTTTTGCTTTACCTTCTTTCCTTTGCATTAATTTCCAACTAATGCACTCTCTTCCTCGAAGGGGTATATTTCTGTAGTAGGAGTTATATTTGTATCATTCTACTCTCTGTGAAAGTGTTCTTTTTTATGAGAATAATTCACATCACAAGAATTCTGATATCCTAGGTACAATGAGCTTATGGCTCGATATTTTAATGTGCATTTATATTCCCAATATTTCATGTACCACCCATAGGAGACCAGGACTGGAGTCATGGGCCTCTTTCTATCCTCATGTTTTCTTAAATGAGCCACTGAGCTCTCTAAACCTCATCATCTCTATATTTACAATATAATAACAGCTACCTTGTAAGATTGTTGTAATGATTAACTGAGAAAATATACTAAATCCTTTTTAACATAGTATATTCTTTGTTGTTACTATTATTAATGATAGACATGGCCCACCTATAAGCTAGCTAAGTACCAAGAAAACTGAGTAGGATGTACTTCTTACATTTATTTTCCAACATAATGGTTTGCTTCTGGTCTGACCAGAGCTTTACCCAAGGTCACACATGTAGTAAGTGACAGAGCAGGCCTAAAATCCAGGCTTTCCAACTCACAGTTTGGTTTCTCAGTATTTCCAATGCAGACACAACAGGATACAGTGAAGCGTCCGGTGCGAGTGGACAGGGGTGGGTAACAAGCCAGCTAAGTGACCATCACCCTCAGCCTGTCCCAGCGCCCGATGCCTGCTTCTCTGTAGGATGGACCGGCTCTTGCCTCACTTGCATCTATTCCCTCCACTGCAGGAACCATGAGGTCTGTCCTGCTCGCTCTCTTCCTCCTTCATGCCTACCCCCCTGGAGGAGCCAGCGACCTCCCTGAGGACCTGACGTTGCTGAGGACGGAGCTCGCGCTTCGCCTCTACCGGATCGTGGCCACGGACGGCAACCGAACCAACCTGGTCCTTTCCCCCGCCGGCGCGTTCATCCCTCTGGAGCTCCTGCAGTTCGGAGCCCAGGGGAACACCCGGAGGCAGCTGGTCCAGGCCCTGGGGTACACCGTCCACGGTAAGCGGGCCGCTGCTCCCCCTACTCTGCTGCCCACGCCCACTGCCCTGCTCACACTTACCCTCCTCCCGTTCAGGCTGCCCCCAGGGGGCAGGCAGAGAAGGTTGCCCACGGGCAAGTGCGCAGCAGAAGGCACTCAAACTCTGCATCGTTACTCCAGATGATGTTTAAGGTTCCCTCTACTCTAGGTTTGGTGGCAATTTCTCAGTTGCATTTCACAAGCCCTTTCATAGTGCTTACTAGGTGTCAGGATGTGCTTGAAGCACTTTACAAATATAATTTAATTCATTGTCCCAACAACCCTATTGAGGTAGGTAATTATCTCATCAAACCTATTTTAGAGATGAGCCTAGTTAGGCACAGAGAGTACAAGCAACTTGCCCAAGGTCACACAGCTAGGAAGCAGCAGAGTTGGGACTCAAACCCAGGCTGTCTGGCTTCAGAGCTCGCGCTGTTGACCAACCTGCTTTCATAAATCTGTGACTTCAAGGCAGGGCCATACCTACTAACATAATTCTATGATTATGGGCTTCAGAACAGCTCTGTCAGTGGCGGCAAGAGCCTCATGAATGCCAGGTCAGCCACACCTGGCCCACACTCAGGGCCTGGCAAAGCCTGGCCTTGGTCCCAACCTCCCAACTCCATACAAACACAGACACTCGTGCACACAGCTTTTTCCTCTCTTAGAATAAGATGCCAGTAAAAAAGGATGGGAGCTACAATTGTATAAATTAATACTTTTTAGAAAGCGCAGGAACTAATACCAAGACAGTCATGGCAAGAGCTTCCTTTGAGTTGGAATCTTGAGTTGGCAAGTAGAGGTGAGCCCTTCAAACATCAGGCCACGAGGCACCAGCTGTGCGTCCTGTCCCCCTCCATCCGCACCCTGTCCTTTGCCAAAACAATTCTTGTGGGCCCGCTGGCCAACAGACAAATGTGTTTTCTCTCTGGGGATAAGTGAAGACAAACATAAATTATCAAGCTGCATTTTCTTCAGCAAGTATATCACGGAAATGCGCGTATCCATGGAGTCACTCTTGAATCGCCACGTTAGATTCAGTGCAACACAACCCATCAGGTGCTTTTGAGCTCCTGCCGCGTGGGCTGGTATTATGCCAGGAATTTAGCAGCCAGGTATGTAAGGAAACCGCTGAACACAAAAGTTCAGTCTCATAGGAACGATGCGCATAGAAACACATTCTAACACAAGGCGGCGAGTGTACTCATTTGAAATAAGTCAGTACAGGGGAGGGAATGATGTATTCCACGGGCAGATCAGGAAGGCTCCCCAGAAAACATGACACCTGAGTTAGGTTATGAAGAATAAATAGGAATATGAAAGAATATGAAAGAGGGGCGGGCATTTCAGTCTTGAAACAGATTCTCCCAGAAGTCAGGGTTACGGGGAAAGTGAGAAATGCAAGTGCAGTTACCCTGCAGAGAAAGAGAACTGATGACAGTCAATTCTTTGTTTACAGGGACAACCATGGTACCTGGTTAACCAAATATGATGATTAACAGGGTTTCCATAGAGCCCATTCAAGAATTACCAAACTTCCAGAATTGCTTAACGGTCAGACTCTGTGGAACATAATCCCACCTTTTTTTTTCTTACTCATAAATGGCTTCATTATCTTATGGAGCCATGGTTAATTATTCCAAACAGGAATGTGCTGCTTACAGAGCTCTAGTTAATAGAATACCCCTGGATTTTTGTTTGCCACAAAATTGCTCAGAGAATCAGCTGCGTGCTGACTGAAAAACAACCTGCCACTGCCCACCACCCCTGCCCTGGCCCAGCCTTTCTCTTACAAGTGGGTGCAGACCAGGAACATGAACCCACAGTCCAGGGGCTTGAGGCATTGCTCCCGTCTGATCAACAGAGATCCATCCAAGTTCACAGTGGGACCCATGGGCCCTGTCTTCTCGCTGACATCCAGCCAACAGGTGACCACCAGCAGCTTTGCCAGGATCCCCACCTGCTGGTGCTAAAGCACAGCACGAGTTTCAGAACAGGCACCAGTGATATCCCCCCAAAATACCTTTGTTTTCGCCGCATGAAACACACGATTTCCCAATGGTCCAAGTTCAAGGAATTCCCATTGCTTTTCCAGGTAAATTAATAAAGAACGCTTTACAGCTTTCTATTCATCACAAGAATGATGCTGGGAACAGAGGCCTCAGAGATGGAGGTAGCCTGGCCCCTGGGAAAGAATCTTGTTTGATGATGCACATGGACTCACTTTTACAGTTGTTATGTCATTTGGTCCTTAGAGAAATCATATGCGATCGCTAGGCCTCCTGAAGTCCCCATTTTACAAATGAGACAAGTGGTTAATGATTTGGTAAGACTCAGCTCACCCAACAGGCAAGTGGATTCCAGTTCCAGATTTTCTGACTCCAGTCCTATGTTCTTTCCTCAACCCTTTAGCCCCACTGTCAACCACTGAGCAGTTGCAGAAACATAGCTAAGCACCTTACCTTCTTGATTTTTCACCAGACTCATCTTCATCACTCTCTCAGCTCAACCAAACCCTTTGCACATCATCCGAAACTTAACCCTCTTTAATCAGCATTACAAATTGCCAACTGAGAATTTTATATACATTAATCTTACAATCCAGAACCCCTCCCCCTGCCCCTGGATTCAGCGTCACATTCAAGATGTTCAGTTCAGCTAATGTATTGAGAAGGAAGGCTCTTTCCAAGCTGGTGTCTCAAATGAGTTAAAAGCCTGGTCTGCAGCGGGACTCAGGAAAATACCATTTCTTCTAGCACTTTCCTGCCACTCTGCGCCATCCCAGGGACCCTCCCTTCAGACCCTCCACCCTCCCCACTGCATTCCTGATCTACCGCAGCCCCCTGGTTTCCCTCCTTCTCCCTCACCATTCTGTTAGAGCCACGCAGCCCCTCCAGCAGGAAGGACAGCTTTGTAGGAGGGGAGGCAGAGGAGACAGGAATTGAGACAGCAGTTTCAAGGGCTGGGGCCGAAGGGGGAGCCGTTTGTCACCACTCACGTCAGTCCCTTTTGTCCCATTACAGACAAGACCTAGGAAACGCAGCAAAACTGGAGGTTTCGTGAGGCTCTCCCGAGCAGAGGAGCAGACTGTTCCCAGCCCACCTGTCCTTCACCAGAGGGTGGGAGTTGGGGGGTGACGCCGGGTTACACTGAGCAAGTTTATTAATTTGCCTGAGCCCCGGCTCCCTCATCTATACATGGGATCATAATTGCACTTAATTCACAGGGTTGTAGAAAGGGTTAACCATGATCATGCATGTAGAGCATTTAACAGAGTGTGAACACTGTCAACCTTCAGTATCTTTTATTCTGACGCTGTCTGTTCATTCCGGCAGCATCTAGAAAAGCACTTCCAATGTGCTAATGGTAGGGACAAAGCAGGCTCAGGTGGAGACAAGATTTCTCAAGCCTCTTGACTCTGCTAATTGGAAGTGCCTGGCTAGAAGGACAGCTGGTCCTCTGGGCCAGAGAGGGTGAGAGGACAGAGAACTCTGTGACCATCCCCTGAGGTCACGTGACACTGAGAACCACAGAAATGTCTCCGTTCTTCCCTGCAGACAGTCTACGTTCTACAGGGACATGATTGCATAAGTACTTATGACCTTCCTCAGTAGAGGAAAACCTGATGGGAATTTTTTTTCATTCATGGCTTTTCTCATTAAAAGAAAAAGCAAGCACTTGAGGAGCAGCACAGTTGTCGACTCCAAGAAGCAGCTTTCGTAGTGAAAGTTCTGTGGAGCAGAATCTGCCCACAACCCCGTTCTGCAGCCTGGTGGCTGGGGACCCTGGGCGGCGTATATTCTGTGTCCCCAGAAGGACTCTGGCCGGCACGTCAGGGGTAGGGGGTCTGCTGCTGCCTCTTGGCCTGGCCTCTGTGACATGAAGGATGGGACACAGTGTGGACAGACCCCCAAGCCAAGACAGAGAGTCACTCTATCTGGCGCCCTGGGAGAGCCAGTAGGGGCAGGGTGGGGCAGGAATAGGGCGCAAAGCCTGGGTGTCACGGGGGAGACTTGTGGGCAGCCACTGGGCCATGCCTAAGACGAAGGGGAGGCCAGGAGGACAAGGGAAGGGCCGTGTTCCAGAGGCAGCCTGCCTGGGAAGGGGTCCTGACTGCTGGAAAAGCCCAGCCTGCACGTCTCAGGAAGGTACTCAACTGTGTCCTGACTCAGCAGCAGGCGAGAGGCCTAGCTCCAGCTCCAGATGCCCAGGGCTGGGGGGAAGAGACCCGCAGTTGTGAACAATAGCATGAAAAAGAAATCTACTATTGACTATGGAGAGAAGGAGGCAATCTCCTGTGTAAGTAGTGAATAACCAGAAGCCCAGCTGCCCTCAGGAAGGTGGAAACCATCGACTCTCTCAAATGCCTATTATTTCCTCAACATTCTTGCAGGTTCTCGCTGACATGAATAATAACGGGCTGTCTGCTGGGGCTCAGGGGGATGAGGGAATGTAGCATTGGGCTACATTTCTGACTCAAGGTGTTTAGGAAGCATAGTCTCTGAGAGGTTGGTAGTGTTTTTCTATCTGACTTAATCCCAGGCTGATTTCTTTCAAATCTAGCATGGTTTCTTCCCCCTCAACTATTTTTTTTTTTTTTTTTTTGCGGTACGCTGGCCTCTCACTGTTGTGGCCTCTCCCGCTGCGGAGCACAGGCTCTGGACGTGCAGGCTCAGCGGCCATGCATGGCTCACCAGCCCAGCCGCTCCGCGGCATGTGGGATCCTCCCAGACCGGGGCACGAACCCATGTCCCCTGCATCGGCAGGCGGACTCTCAACCACTGAGCCACCAGAGAAGCCCTCTTCCCCCTCAACTTTTAATCTGTGGATCCAGGCTAATTCCTGAGCAACTTAGCTATGACTTTACCAATTTGACTGTCTATGGTGGATGAACTGTGGGAAATAAGAGTGGAGCCTCTGGGGTCCCATTCCCATGCAACGTGCAAGCAGAGCTGGGGCTAACTCCTCTCTTACACTCACCATTTTGATTGATCCCAACATCTTTTTTGCAGACCCAAGGGTCAGAGAGTGGCTTCGAGCTGTTTATGCTGCGCTACCCAGCGCCGGCCCTGGCGCCAAGCTGGAGCTGACCTGCACCCTCTACGTGCACACGGGGATGCCACTTGCCCCCTGCTTCGTGGAGCAGGTCTCCCGGTGGGCCAACAGCAGCCTGGAGGCAGCCAACCTCAGGGAGCCCAATGGTACCACCATCCTGGCCAACGGATGGGCCCCCAGGCAGACCACAGGTAAAGGAAAACCGTCCACCTTGATGAGGCTAAAGGCGGAGGGCTGAAGAGACAGGTCTCCCCTGTTACTCATCAGAAGCCAGGCGACAGGTACTCAGGCCACCCTCAATTGCAGCAGAAGCTTCTCCTGTTGGAAGATCCTACCCTTGAGTGAAGCAAGGCTCACTTTTGGTCCCATTCTGCCCCTCCCCCCCCCAGAGACACAGGCACAAACGCAGACACACCCAGAAGGGCGCTCTTCAGAGCCTCCCACCCCCAGCCGAGCCCTGCAGGCTTTGTTCCATGCAATGCCCCCCAGGTGTGTTCCCACTGAGCTCTGTTCTCATCGACAGCTAACTCCCTTCATAGCAAGATGCAGTAGGAGCCCCAAAAGTGGTATCTTGGGAATTTAGCTTAAGGAAATACTTGTATGTAATAAGACGTTTAGCCCAGTATTATCAAAGAAAAAGACTGATAAATAACCTACCTGCCCAGCAATTAGGGATGATTCAATAGCACCTACATATCATGCAGCTGTAATTACCATCAAAGATGATGAACATCATTAACATCTACTGAGTGCTCAGTTTATTTAGCTAGCACCCTTCTAAGTGCTCCGTGCCTATTAGCTCAGTTCCCCCTCACAGTAATCCTAAGATCTAAGTGCTATTATTGTCCCCATTTTACAAACGGAGAAACTGAGGCACAGAGAATTGTGCCTGCTGCCCTGCACCCGCAGAGCCAGGATTCTAACCAAGCAGTCTGGCTCCAGCATCCTTGATGATTACAAATGTTACACAGAAATAGGGAGAACGTTGAAGACCCAGTGTTTAAAAGACAGAACAGGGAATACGTACTTTACGAATTGAGAACAATATGTTTGCCGGCAGGAGTGCAGAGTTCAAATGCAGACGTTAAGATCTTTATTGATGAGGAGGTTTCCTCTCTTTCAGTTTTCTCCAACGTTTCACAATGTCTTTCAATTTACTTAAAAACGTTTAACTCCCTATTGCAGCTGTTGTGCTTCCGGGAGACGCAAGGCCACGGTTTGCTGCTATCAACCCCGCGGGCAGGGGTCGGTGCGGCGCCGGGGAATGGATGGTCCTCCGAGAAAGACGGGTAGTTGGTGCCCCGAGACCGGGGCCAGGCTGCTTGGGTTCAAATCCAAGGTCTCCGTCTTGGGTAACTGGGCGGATGGTGACTTTGTAGCTCACAAGTATGAGACCTTGGACAGCCTATCTGAGTCGTGGTGCCCCATCTTTAAAACTGGGGATAACAGGGCTTCCCTGGTGGCGCAGTGGTTGAGAGTCCGCCTGCCGATGCAGGGGACACGGGTTCGTACCCCGGTCCAGGAAGATCCCACATGCCGCGGAGCGGCTGGGCCCGTGAGCCATGGCCGCTGAGCCTGCACGTCCGGAGCCTGTGCTCCGCAACGGGAGAGGCCACAACAGTGAGAGGCCTGCGCGCGTACCGAAAAACAAAACAAAACAAAACAAAACAAAACCCCTGGGGATAACAATAGAGCTGGCAGGGGGAGTTGGGGAGCGTTTGCTAAGCACTGAAAACAGAGCCTAGCGCAAAGTGTGTGTTTAGTAAACGAATAACGAGCTGGAGCAACGTGACGAGTGGCCAGCCCGCTCCGGAATTTCAAGCCCATGCCCTGGACGTTGTTGTGTAAACAAAGGCTCTGCCAGGCATGAGGCCCAGCAGCATTTGGGGCCATGGGGGTGGGGGGTAGAGGTGACACTGTGCAGCGTCTCCCATCACAGCGCCCAGTCCCTCCCAGGGGGCTGTCTGAGCTGCGCAGGCCTCGCGCTTCCTGGGAAACGGTCCCAGCCGGAACACAGCTGGAACAAGCCAGGGCATCCCAAGCTGTTCGGAAAAAAATTAAAGCATGGTCTCCAACCACAGCTCGTTACAAACACTACAGTTCCACAACTAAGTACTAAAAAGCAAGCTACAAACCCAACTTCGGGGATGCCTCAGCACTCGGGAGGGTGTGCACGCAGGCGTCAGCATCGCAGCGGTGCTCCGCTCTCTGCTTGCAGGTGAGCGTCCCGGGGGCTCCACCTGGGAGCAAGGCGGCGGCGGCGTGGAGTCCGCACAGCTGGTGCTGGTGAGCACCGTGTCCTTCCAGAGTGCCTGGCGGCACCGATTCTCCTTCTCGGGCACTCAGCTCCTGCCTTTCACCTGTGCCCAGGACGTCGTCCTCCAGGTCCCCATGATGTACCAAACGGCCGAGGTCAACTACGGTGAGCCGCGAGAGCCCGGGAGGGAGCCGTGAGGGCAGGAGGGGAGACCAGGGCTTCGCTCTGAAAGGATAGGGCTGAGCATCACTGCGATACCCTCAGCTGTGCGGGGCCCACGGAGGAAGGACAGACCAGGGAGCCGGAGACTGTCAGGATAGTGAGGGGGCACACGGGGAAGAGAAACCAGATTTCATGCCTGGCCTTTCCTTCCGCGCTGAGTAAAGGGGGGACTTAGTGTGAAACCAAGAATGTCTGGGCAAATCCCTTCCCCTGGCAGTCACTCCCGTAAAATGAACACCGGCCTCAGTGTTCAGTGCTGAGAAAGGATGGAAGGTTGAGAGTCCAGTCTAGAAGGTTCTGGAGAGCATGTCCACCCGAAAGTGCCACTGGCCTGAAATACCAGGGTTCTCTGCCTGCCTACCCTGCCCACTGTCACTCATCCCCCTCGCGGTGGAGGTACGCCAGGCTGCCCCCCATCCCAGCAGACTAGTGAGTGCTGTGGATGCTCCGGTGGGGCCCCAACGAGGCCAGGGAGGGATGGACCCCGCTGCCCATCGCCCACCGCCCTGCCCCCTACACACCTCCTCTCCCCTGCACCCTGCCAAACCCTGGTCTGCAGGCTCAGCTCCCTCCGGCTTGTGGGACTAATTATGTTGTTATTCACTAATTAAGCCAGTGAGACTTGAATCAGTGTTTTAGGAACTTTGGTATTTAGAAAACTTGCTGTCCCCTGACATTAAGGCCCAGGCCTCCCCGTCCTCCCAGGGAAGGGATCAGGCCTGGAGCTCCACCCAAGACCGGGGCTGCCACAGACTGCCAGGTCCCCCCAGCCCAGCTGGATGCTGCATGTTACTTGCCCATCTTGCCCTGTCACTGAGTCTGGCCACTGTCTCTGCATTCACCAGCAACCCTTGCCGGGTCTTCTGATCTCTGGCCATCTGGGTCTGCTGCCACCATCCCATCACACGCTTCTGAAATCAGGCTCTGCCCAACGGCCTGGACTTGTCCTCAGCCAGCCATTGCCATTGCCCACAAGCTCCCAGCTGTCCATCCTGAGACCTACAGGTTACAAATTACATCAAGTCAGATCCAGCCTGGACTCCTGTTTCGTTAGGCCTGGGCAGTGCTTTCGAAATTGAGAAATTTCCCGTGACATCTGGGTTTAGAGCTTTTGTCGAAAGATAGGAAAATCTGGCACAAAGAGCCTGGGTCCTGACATGGCAACAACAAGCCAGGATTGGACTGGCTGCCCCTTTAAGACAGGCTCTCCCGTGTGCCATCCTCCCCACCCTGCCCAGCCGCTGCTGGCCCTGGGGCTCAAGCCCCATGAGAATATCTTAGAGATGTTCTAGGTCTTAGAAGTAGAAAAGATGGCCACAGCTACCCACAGTCTTCGGCCTCAAACTGCTCCCTGAGGCAGAGGTGGACACTGTGTTTGTTAATAAAATGCATTGTTTCCACTTCTGTGAGCTGGCCCTTCCCAGGGTCTGGCACTGTTAGGTTCCCTGGGCTCCTGGGACAGAACTAACCCCCCATCCGCTGAATCCCCAGGCCAGTTCCAGGACCCCGCGGGCCATCAGGTAGGGGTGCTCGAGCTGCCATACCTGGGAAATGTGGCCAGTCTCCTCCTGTTGCTGCCGAGAGACAGAGACACGCCACTGAGCCACATTGAGCCTCACCTCACAGCCAGCATCCTCCACATCTGGACCTCCAGCCTGAAGAGAGCCAGGATGGACGTGCTCCTGCCCAGGTGAGCAGCTGCGTTGTCATGACGGGGGGCTCTGCAGCCTGCTTCAGTCAGCCGGACCTGGAACCCAGGCGGCCTGACTCGAGGGTCTGTACAGTCACCTTGGAGGCATGTGCCCTAAATCTTATCACATCCTAAGAGTATACAAACATCATTTTCAAAACCAAAGAGGCAAGATCGCTTATGCAGTTGAGCAAATACAGATATAATTCTGATCTGAAGGCAAATTAAAGCATACGAATTCAAGACTTTAAGTCCTTGTGCTGAAAGGTTTATTCTTTCTAAATAAAGGTGAGCCTTTCTTTAAGAAAACCCAATGGGTACCAATACAAAACCCCAAGAGGTCAAAAAGTTAAATGATGGTGCTGGATTTTGCTTCTGCCAAACAAAACCTATTTGCAAACCTCATTACTTTACAAAGGATTCCTCAACGAACATCTTTAAGTGATAAGCTTCTCCGGTACATTTGAAATCAGAGTAAATGCGTAATTAATTTGTACACCAGCATCAAGCAAGAAAAGTATCCGAGGGCTCATTTGAAGCATGTGGATTCTTCGTGTGCCTTCCCACTGGCCGCCTTGGGCTCCTCCACTGACCAGGCTGTCAGCAGCGCTGAGCCAGAGGCCTTGGCAGTGGTCCCTCGAGGAGTTAAAAATAAGTCCAGGCACTGGAACAAAAACACACAGAGACCCAGTGAGTGAAGGGCCAAGGTCTAAAGTGGGATCCGGCATAGCGAGGGCAGAAGGTGAACTAAACTCTAAGACAAAGCTTATCTCTCCAAGCGAAATATTTAGACCCCAAATCAAAGTCCAAAGGCTGGCTATTTCAACAGATCTCTCTGGCATGGAGCAGAAGCAGCCCTGATCTTTCTGTTATGTTTGAGAGAAGCTCAGCAAAGGAGGAAGAGCGTTCAAGGCTAAAAGTGGAGAGAAAATGCAGCCAGGTGCAGGAATTTGCTACAGTCTTTTTGAGCGTATGAGGCAGATGGCTGGCCTTGTCCTGGAGCAGCTGGTATAAGGAAGAGGCCCCAGGGAGGTGCCTAGCTCCACTGCGAACTCTTCACTGGTGCTGAATCTGCCTTTAGAACTTGCAAACCCTTGAGGAATGATCCTAAAAAACTTTGGAGGACAGAGAAGGGACAGGAAGGCAGAGGTCATAGTAACCCAAGTATTGCTTCACACTTGACCTCATCCAGATTAAAAAAAATAATAATAATCTCCCTAAGACTGCCTGCTGTCTGAGAAGGATAGAAGATTTTAGGGAAATAAAACTCCCCTTCCCTTTTAGGGCTATTTCACAAGCAAAACTAACCAAGTTTTAAAAAACTAGCTTTAAGCCCTTTAGGGAATAAAGAAAGAAGTAAAAACTATTTTAGGTCTAGATTTGGGTACGAAACTTTGGACCACGGTAGACGCAAGTCAGCTTTTGGGCAAGAATTTTCCTCTAGTTCCACAAATCATTGATTCATCACTTAGTATGACCTGCTCTAAAGTCAGCCTGCATATTTTACTTAGCAAGAGCAAAAACTAGGGCACTCTGTGGGTAGCCAGGCAAAAATTGTATGGCAATGACGTGAGCCTTCCGGTTAAACACCACCAAGCAGTGCTTCAGTAGACTCTGGATGAATTATGATATCTACCTTCCAAAGTAAACTTTTATTTATAAAGAAATAAAATGGAATATATAAGGACTGTCAGTCTTCATTAGGAACATCATCATACCAAAAGAATAATCAAGAAAACCCACCAGAAAGACTGATTATGTCAAATATATATTTGCTTAATGAGTAAAACACTTGGTTTTTAGGTCAACAAAGTGGGAAGCCAAACAATGAGCATTTTTTTCTTATGTTAGACATGATATGTGCATTTTCTTAAACCCACCAGATCTCATATATCCCAAATGAGCTTGCCCTTCCTTCAAGGAGCTGCTGATCATCGTCATGGGCATTTTGTGCTTTTCTGAGGGTGTTTTCTTTCTTCCTTTTTAAATTGAGAGATCATTCACATACCATAAAACCCATTCTTTTAAACGGATTTACAATTAAAGTGTACAATGCAGAGGTTGTTAGTATATTTGCAAAGTTGCGCAACCATCACCACTATCTAATTCCAGAACATCGTCATCACCTCAAAAAGAGACTCCACACCCTTTAGCAGTCACTCGCATCCCCCTCGCCCCAGCCCTAGGCAATCTACTTTCTCTCTCTGTGGATTTGTCTTTTCTGGACATTTCATGTAAATGAAATTTTGCAATACATGGCCTTTCGTGTCTGGCTTTTTTCACTTGGCATAATGTCTTCAAGGTTCATTCTTGTAGCCTGTGTCAGTACTTCATTCTTTTTTTTTTTTTTATAAATTTATTTATTTATTTATTTTGGGCTGCGTTGGGTCTTCTTTTCTGTGCGAGAGCTTTCTCTAGTTGCGGCGAGGGGGGGTCCACTCTTCATTGCGGTGCGCGGGCCTCTCACTGTCGCGGCCTCTCTTGTTGCGGAGCACAGGCTCCAGACGCGCAGGCTCAGTAGCTGTGGTGCACGGGCTTAGTTGTTCCGCGGCATGTGGGATCTTCCCAGACCAGGGCTTGAACCCGTGTCCCCTGCATTGGCAGGCAGATTCACCACTGCGCCACCAGGGAAGCCCTTAAGAAATTTCTTTCTTTTTTTTTTTTTTTTTTGTGGTACGCGGGCGTCTCACCGTTGTGGCCTCTCCTGTTGCGGAGCACAGGCTCCAGATGCGCAGGCTCAGCGGCCATGGCTCACAGGCCCAGCCGCTCCGCGGCATGTGGGATCTTCCCGAACCGGGGCACGAACCCGTGTCCCCTGCATCGGCAGGCGGACTCCCAACCACTGCGCCACCAGGGAAGCCGCAGTACTTCATTCTATTTTATGGCCAAGTAATATTTCATTGTGTGGATATACTACATTTTATTTACTCATTCATCCACGTATAGACATTTAGGTGCCAAGACACTTTTTGGCTTGTTTCTGTTTTTTGGCTGCCACAAACATTTGTGCACGTTTTTGTGGCTATAGATTTTCAATTATTTTGGGTATATACCCTAGGAATGGAATTACCGGGTCATGTGTTAGCTCTACACTTTACAGTTTGAGGAACTACTAGACAGTTTTCTAAGTAGCTGCACCATTTTGCACTCCCACTAGCAATGTATGAGGGTTCCAGGTTCTCCATATTCTTGTCAACACTTGCTATTGTCCTTTTTTTCCTTAAGACCCTCTTCATGTTTAATGGGTACAGAGTTTCAGTTTGCGATGATGAGAAAGTTCTGGAGTGGATACTGGTGATGATTGGACAACAATGTGATTGTGCTTAACACCACTGAATGATACACTTAACATTGTTAAAATGGTAAATTTTATATAATGTACATTTTACCATAATTTTTTTAAAGGCTCCTCTTTATGGAGGCAAGGGAGATAGGGAAAGGGCAAAGACTGCCTTCCCAAATTGTGGATTAAAAAGTGGGGATGTTATAAAGCTTGCACTCAGGAACTGTGTCGTTATTCTTAGTTACATTAGTCAGGATGCGTTCACCTCCTCTGCCCTTCAGCAATGCCCTCCTCTGTGCTTTGGCCTCCTCCTCAGGCTGGGGGCAAGTCACTGCAGCCTGGGTGACCTCACAACTGTGTGTGACAACAGCTGTAGGGGGAATCCCCTGTCTTTTTGATTAGAGCCATTATGGCATGTGAAGTGGTCTCTCAGTCTGACTTTCATTTATATTTCCCTAAAGACTACTAATGTCAACAATGTTTTCATGTGCTTGTTGGCCATTTATATACCTTTTTTGGAGAAACATCTGTTTGAATTCTTTGTTCATTTTTAAATCGGTTATGTGTCTTTTTATTGTTGAGTTACAATAGTTCTTTCTATATTCTAGATACTAGCTCCTTATTGGATACATGATTTGTAAATATTTTCTCCCATTTTGTGGGTTGTTGTCTTTTCACTTTCATAATGGTGTCCTTTGAAGCACAAATGTTTTTATTTTGATAAAGTTTAATCTATTTTTGTTGTTGTTTCTTGTGGGTTTTTTTGGTGTCATACCTAAGAAACCATTGCTTAACCAAGGTCACATAGATCTGTGTCTATGTTTTCTCTAAGAGTTTTCTAGTTTTCACTCTTATACTTAGGTCTTTGATCCATTTCGAATTAATTTTGGGTATGGGATGAAGTAGAGGTCCAACATCATCCTTTGCATGTGGCTTTCCAGTTGTTTCAGAGCCATTTATCGAAAAGCATATTCTTTCTTCCCATTGAATTTTCTTGGCACCCTTGTCAAAATCAATTGGCCATAAGTGTATAGGTTTATTTCTAGACTTTCAATTTTATTCCATAGGCACAAATATCTATACTTTTGCCAGTACCACACACACTCTTGACTGATTACTATAGCTTTTTAATATGTTTAGAAATCAGCAAGTGTGAGTCCTTCAACTTTGTTTTTCTTTTTTAAGATTGTTTTGGCTATTCTGGGTCCCATGCATTTCCATATGAATTTTAGGATCAGCTTATCAGTTTCTGCCAAATAAACAGATAGAATTTGGTAAGGATTTTGTTGAATCTATAGATTAATTTGGGGAATAATTTCTTTATAAAAACATTAGGAGTTTTAACCCATGAACACAAGATGTGTTTCATTTTATTTAGATTTTCTTTAGTTTTTTCCAACAATGTTTTGTAGTTTTCAGTGTACAAGTCTTGCACTTCTTTCATTAAATTTATTTCTAAGTATTTTATTTCTTTTTGATGCTATTTTAAATGGGATTTCATTTTCAGATTGTTCATTGCTAGTATAAAGAAACACAGCCTGATTTTTGTATCTTGATCTTGTATCCTGCCACTTAGATGAACTCACCTATTAGTTCTAATAGTTTTTTCTGTGTGTGTGTGTGTGTGTGTGTGTGTGTGTGTGTGTGTGTGTATTCCTTAGGATTTTCTATATACAAGACCAAGTCACCTGTGAATAGATAGACCTTTACTTCTTTCTTCTGATTCTGGATGCATTTGCTTGCTTTTTCTTGCATAAGCGCCGTGCACATCCTTCAGTACAATGTTAAATAGAAGTGGTGAACATCCTTATCTTGTTCCTGATCTAGGGGGAAAGCATTCAGTCTTTCACCGTTAAGGATGATGCTAGCTGTGGGAGTTTTATAAATGCCCATTTTGAGGCTGAAGAAGTTCCCTTCTATCCCAAGTTTGTTGAGCGGTTTTTGATTTTATGAAAGAATTCTAGATTTTGTCAAATGCTTTTTCTGCATCTCTTGAAATGATCACGTGGCCCTTGTCCATTATTTCATTAATATGGTGTTTTACCTTGATTGATTTTCATATGTTGAACCCACCTTGCATTTCTGGGATAAATCCCACTTGCTCATGGGGGATTTATATGTTGCTGGATTCAATTTACTAGTATTCTGTTGAGGATTTTTACATCTATATTCAAAAAGGACACTGGTCTGTCGTTTTCTTGTGATATCCTTGTCTGGTTTTGGTAAAGGGTATTTTTTTTTAACTCAGGATATTTTTGTAGCATTTCTTCTGGACTGGCCTTCGTAGCCATACAAAAAACAAATCACTGTTGTCTTTCATAGCCATACCTCGCTTTTACTGTTGTCTTTAGTTACTAAACGTGATATTACCCAGTTTTATCACCTACCATAACCACCATACTTGGCTTCAAATGTGCCTTAGCTCTTTCTCAATATCACTGCAAAACAATAAAACCACAGTGGTAACAATGAAGTGCATGAGCTGCACTGGGCATTGTTCTGAAGACTTTACAAGGACTGTTTTATTTAATCTTCACAAAGCTAAGAACTAAGCACTAGTTTTAGGCTCGTTTCACAAGCAAGGAAACTGAGGCAAAGAGAGGCAAAGTAACTTGCCCTGGGTCCCTCAGGTAGTAAGAGGCTGAGCCAGCTGTCAGACCCCGGCACTGGATTCCCAAGTTCATGTTCTTAACCACTGTGTTTCAACATTGAGAGTTCTCAAAAGAATGCAGTTTAAGGAAGAAAGTTTCAGAAAAGGTGATCCAAAACTTTTTTGAGAAATATCATCATACTTAGAGAAAGCTTGTGCCTTTTTTTGAAACTATTGAACAGATTCAAAGCTCACATATACGAGAAAATCTGATTCCTTTGTTTAAAATATTGGTTACATTGTCTTGTATGGCAGTGAAGAACTTTGATATTGTGCAGTATTTTTATTCTCCTACAAGTTCCGCATGGTTTATAGAAACGACCATCTAAATTCCATTTTGAACTTTTTTATTCTCAAAGAAAAATAATGTCAGCCGTAGTTTTAAAGGCTCCTTCAGCGTTAAAGTTTTAAATGCCTTGCCCTTGAAGAAACATGAGGAAGTTGGCATGCTGATTCTTCCCGCTCTCGGGACTTGCTAGGAAAACCAAAGACCCACGCTGCACACAGCAAACATGAAAATATGTTGTATCAAAGATAAACACATTAAGTGAGACACTCTATCAATTGGCAGTTAGTCAACAACTTCTTTTCTGCACCTACTGTGTGTGAGAAGCCACCCGGGATGCGAGGTAGTGAAGTGTAGACGCCAAGAGCACAGGTTCTGTGCTCAGCCGCATCTGAGTTGAGCTCCACCACGTACTCAGGACGTCCTCTTGGGCAAGCTTCTTAAACTCTTTAAGCCTCAGTTTTCTCATCTGTAAAATGAGGATAATAATAACACAGTTACGTGAAGATAAAATGAGAGTATGCACATAAAGTACTTGCTGTAGTGCCTAGCACACAGTAAGCACTCATTAAACATTAATTATTATGAGGAACTAGGCTCTCTTCTCAAATAGTTTACAGTATCATAAATAACAGTAACAGGAAGCAGAATGTTCTATACATCAGAAGAGTAGAACAAACAAAGTGTTTAAAGGGGCCTTAAGAACTGACCGTTACAAAACAGCTGGGGAAGAGGAGGGGTAACAACTGATCTGAGCTTAGAGGAAAGGTCTCAGGGGAGACCTGGAAAAAACAGCAGAAGCAAAGGTCCAGAGTTGGGAGAGAGTGCTGTGTGGTCAGATTAGTCAGGGGGTCGGGGGTCTGGGAAGGAGCAATGACAGATGAAGCTGGAAATGAGCCTGACTTTCAAGTGAGGGGGTTTGGTTGTCATGTGATGTGTATGAAAGTCCACTGAGTGAGAATTTTAAGTGAAAGTGGATGGTTTGTTTTTGTTTTTTAGGTTTAGGATCCAAAATCATTTCAACTTGAAAAACATTTTATATTCCTGGGGAGTTACCGATCTCTTCGACCCACTCAAAGCTAACTTGAAAGGAATTTCAGGTAACACCAGTTCTTCTTCCAAGCTTATTAGCATTGTGTTTGGGGCAGTTTCTAATCAGTAATCATGCACTGATTAAGGGATTCTCATCTACAGAGCCTTCAGAGGTAAACAGCCAGAGGTAACATCATTTAAAAGAATTTAAAAAGTGCTTTGCTTTACATAAGAATTTGTTGCTTCAGATAACAGATTTGAGTTGGACTTTGTTGAGGAGGGGGTGTTTCTTGAGACCACCTCTAAGCACGGTTTTCAGATGCCATCTTCAGAGTAAAGTCAGTGACCACTGGACACAATACAACTCCCCTCCTCTGCCTGGCATGACTAGGAGATGCCAGAGACATTGGTGCAACAGAGCCCTTCGTTCTGACCTCCTGCTGTCCTGATGGCCTCACGGTCACTCTGTTTCTACCTTCCCTCCCTCCCTTCCTGTACCTCTCTGTCCTCTTCTAATGAGCTAACCTCGGAACTTACCCTCATCCATCCAACTTCCTTTCTTCAAATTACTCATCCAGCTACAGCCTTGCCTTAAAATGTCCTCCCTCTCAGAGTCTATATTCAATTTCTTGGCTTGTAGTAGACAAGCTACTCCTAATCAATAGGATCTGTATTCACGTATGGTCTGACAGACTCACATCTAACGTTAAAAGAGAGTGGAATGCCAGAACCTTATCTTCCAGAATCCTCTCAGGAGACCACTGGCTAAACTATTGCCAACTCCAAAGGCTCAGGTTCCTTTCTGCTCTGGATGGTACATTATCTATACAAAGATGACACTGGAGCAGGCATAGCCATTGGCCTTGATGTTTTCCTTGCCTGATGAGCTTGTGAAATCTCTGTTTTGAATGCTAGAACCTCATAGCACAGATAAGTTTTCTAAAGGCTTGCTCAGGTTTCTTTAAGCAATCACAGAAAAACATGGGAGTTTGGTCCACAAGAGAAGGCTCAGCTTGGGCATTAGATGTGACCAGTTAGACTACATGGCCCATCAAATAAAACGCAGGAGGAAGGATCTATTCTAGATTGTTTGTAATCCACCAGCTCTGAACTCATTGCTGAAACAAAGAGATAAGCAAGGTGATAGTCCAGTTTGGGTACAGTGCCCCAACAATGCTTGGCACACAGTGGATATCCAGTAAATACTGTTGACTTTGTTGAATGACTCTACCAGAAATTTTGCCTGGTGACACAGACATAATCTAGCACTGCCAGGAAAAGAGAAAGATTAGAGCAAAAGGATGAGAAGCAAGGAAGGAGCAAGGGATGAAGAACTTGAGTGCACTGTCTTTAATAACCTGCAGAATCCAATCACAGTATCTTTTTGTGGCTCTGGAGCTCAGCTATGGCATTCCTGTTTTGATCATCCTAGTTCAAAACTTTGGGGCTGTTCTAACCTTTTCTTCCACACCACTACATTCAAGTAATCACTGTGACTCACTGCTCCTTCCTGGTTCTCAAACCTCTCTGACTTTATGTCTTAGAAGTGCATCCTAAAATGCAGTCAGTTCTGTGTCCTCAAACAGGACTGAGCGCAACCCACATCGTGCAGTTCCCCTATTGGTAAAGACTTCTGAGGCCCATAGCTCCTTTGATAAGATCTAACAAGCAGCTTAGCTTTAAAAAGAACCTTTTAAAATACCTAACCTCTTGTTTTATAATGCAATTAAAGCCTACTTATATTTGCTCCAATCAGCAGAAATATAGGCTCATGGATCTGGCTTGTTAAATAACTATCAAGCAGTTACCATGCACCAAGTGGGAAGCTTGCATGCATGTTTCCTACAGATAAAACACATCCACCTTACGATCTTCTCCCATAAAGTTTTGTTCCTCTAATGCAGGGGTCACCAAATGATGGCCCACCACCTCTTTTTATAAATAAAGTTTTATTGAAACACAGCCACTCCCATTCATTTACAAATCATCCGTGGTTGCTTTCCTGCTATAATGGCAGAATTGAGATGTTGCAACAGATGCCACATGGTCTGCAATGGCTAAAATATTTAATATCTGGCCTTTTACAGATAGAGTTTGCCAACTAAAATATTGCTTTCCAATGCTGTTCTTTAAACATAATCAAAAGACGAGTCACTTCTGTGCCCAAGTAAGCTGTTGACTTAATTCTGGAGACATGGCCACTGAATCTCACTAACAAGTCGTCGTATCATGCCTGAATGGGGTATCCACCACCCACCTCACATCTTACTTGTGGAAATGAAATTCCTTATCATATAGCAAAGCAGCATTAGAGAGCTTGTCAGAGAGTAAATGATCAGAAAATGCTGGCCTCCCATCTTACAATTAACAAAGGGTTGCAAACAGTTTTGTGCTATTGATGGAAACTAAACAACCACAGGGAACATTTGGCTTTTTCTTTCCATTTGGTTCCAAAGCCCAGTATCATTTTACTCAAGTTCCCCTGCTCCGTTTAAAAGTCACTCATCTCTCCTTTCATGGCATCAGATCCTTTTTTGGCTGCATGATGAACTTGCTTGATATCATTTCAAGGCCCAACTGAGACCAGGGTATAATTTTCCTCCCCAGACAACCTTGACACTACATGTTATGAAGCTTTTAAGAATAATTCCAGTTTCACTTACACTAAAGACATCAGCTAGAGATACCCTTTTCGAGCAATCCCACTTCCTATAGGATCATCAGGCTTTGATACCAACCCATGCTTCCTAATCCAAGAAATACTCCTTGTGCACCAACTTGAAACTTTGAAGAAACTGTCTTATTCTTGACTTTTGTAAGTGAATAGTTTTCAATCTCTGCTCATGAAGAAGTACAAGTTCCCTTTTACTATGATGTGAATGAGGAAACCACCCACAGTTGTTTGGTTGTGTACTGAAGTTAACTTATGCCATACCAGATGACTGGGCAGAGCTGCAGTAGGTCATCAAGATGGCAACATAGGTCATTCCCGACTTCAGTCCCTTTCTCAAGAAGACCAACTAGCAACCATCCATAGACAAGTCACCATTGTGGAAATACCCCCACCAGGAGGTGAGGCTGAAGCACCCCTCTGAAACACAGAGACTGAGAAGGACCACATTAGAAAGGTAAGAGGAGTGGCTACACTCTGACCACATCACCCCTCCACCAGGCTGACACAGCACTAGATCTATGGTTTCTCCAGTGGGAAAAGAGAGCCCAAGGTAGACATTCAATGTTGCAGGACACATCCTGGTAGGCCCTCTCAGGTCTCTGATCTCAGAGGATCAGATAAGAGATGGAGAAGAGGGGCAAAGCTTACAGCAATCGGTACTCAAACCTTATTAGACCATATTGCAGTGGCACCTGAGCAAAGACCCCAGCCAGCAGCAGTGCCCATCTGCAGAGCCAAGCCAGTGGCCCCATCTGGCCAGAGGGCTCAGTTGGCAGTTCTGTGATCTGGGTCTCCAGTCAAAGGGCCATACTCCCAACCCACCCAGGCAGGAAAGCAAATTCACAGCCCAAACCAACTGCCAAGCATAGCCTCAAGTCCTGCTCATCCAGGAAGCCTGGCCAAAGAACCCAGATAGCCAGGAAGCCTATCCTACAGCCCTGCTTGGGCAAAGAGCCAAGCCAGATGGCCTGCCCAACTGTTGAGCATAGCCCCTGACACCATACAACCAGGAAGACTGATTGGTGACTCTGGACGCCCTTGGAGCCCAACCCATGGTACCACCAAGCCAGATCCCGGCCTGTCACTGCACCTGGCACAGAGCCCAGCCAACAGCACCACCCAGTTGGAAAATACAGCCTGAGACCCCACCTGACCAGGAATGATTGCAGAGCCCATCCCATAACTGCCCAATCATGGCATCCAATCAGTGCACCATCCTGCCAGGGAACAGAGCCTGAAACCTCACCCAACCAGAGGTGATTACAGAGCTAGTGGCCCAACCCAACCATAAAACATAGCCAGAAGCCCCACCTGAACAGGGAGCCCCTGCAGTGGCCCCACTTGAACGCACAGTCCAGCCAGCAGACCCACCCAACCAAGTAACCCAGCCAGCAGCAACCCCTGCAACCTCAGAGCATATGCAGTAGCCTTGCTCAAACAGAGACCCTGAGAGAGAGCCTTACTCGCCCACGACTGCTACCAGCTGACTGGTGAAGGTCTTTCCCTGCCAAAGCAAACCTGTGAAGTCTGGAAGAGGAGACTGCTTACTTAAATACATAGATATTAATGCAAGGAATGAAGGATCATGAAGAATCAGAAAAACATGATACCACCAAAAGAAACAAATAAAGCTCCAGTAACTACCCTAAAAAAATGGCGATCTGTTAACTGTCTAACAAAGAACTCTGAGTAATCCTCTTAAAGAAGTTCAGTAAACTACAAGAATGCACAGACAAACAAAATTAGGAAAACAGAGCACAAATAAGTAACAAGTTCAACAAAGAAACAGAAACCATCAAACAAAACAAAACAGAAATCCTAAAGCGTAAGAATATAATGACTGCACTGAAGATTAAGAGAGCTTCAACAGCAGACTTAACCAAGCAGAGGAAAAAAATTGGTGAACTAGAAGATATATCATTTGAAATTATCTAGTCAGAGGAGCAAAAAGAAAAAAAGAGTGAAGAAAGTCTATGGGAGCTGGGGACATCCATCAAAAGAAACAATATATACATTATGGGAATCCCAGGAGGAGAAGAGAAAGAGAAAGGGATAGAAAGTCTATTTAAAGCAATATTGGCTGAAAACTTCCCAAACTTGGAACAATAAATGGGCATCCAGGTTCATGAGGGCCCAATGACCCCAAATAGGTTGAGGATGAAAAGGGCTACACTAAAACACATTATAATTAAATTGCCAAAAGACAAAGAATTTTGAAAGCAGCAAGAGAGAAGAAACAAGTTACATACGAGGGAACCCCCATAAGACAATCAGTGGGTTTCTCAACAGAAACTTTGCAGGCCAGGAGAGAGTGGGATGACACATTCAAAATATTGAAAGAAAAAACTGTTAACCAAGAATACTATACTGACAAAGCTGTCCTTCACATATGGAGAGACAAAGACTTTCCCAAGCAAACAAAAGCTGAGGGAATTCATCACCAATAGACCTGTCTTACAAGATATGCTAAAGGACATTCTTCCAGCTAAAATAAAAGAATGCCAATTAACATTGTAAAAATGTATGAATGTGTAAAAATCACTGGTAATAGTAAATATATCATCAAAATCAGATTCTCTAATATTGTAATGGTGGTATATAATTAGACAGAACTAATCAATAAATTCAGTAAAGTTGTAACATACAAAGTCAACATACAAATACGAGTTGTTTTTTATACACTAACAATGAACTATCTGAAAAAGAGATAAAATAATCCCATTTACAATTGCATCAAAAACAGTAAAGTACGTAGGAATAAATTTAACCAAGGGGATGAAAAATCTCTACACTGAAAACTACAACACATTGATGAAAGAAATTGAAGAAGATACCAATAAATGAAAAGACATCCTGTGTTCATGGATTGGAAGAATTAATGTTGTTAAAATGTCTATACTACCCAGACCAATCCTCAGATTCAATGCAATCCCTATCAAAATTCCAGTGTTTTTCATAGAAACAGAAAAAAAACAATCCTAAAATTTGTATGGAACCACAAAAGACCCAGAATAGCCAAAGTAATCCTGAGAAAGAACAAAGATGAAGGTGTCACATGTCCTGATTTCAAACTATATTACAAAGCTATAATAATTGAAACAGTACGGTACTGGCATTAAAAACAGACAAACAAGTGGACCAGAATTGAGACCCCAGAAATAAACCCATGCATATGGAGTCAACTAATATTTGACAGGGAAGCCAAGAATACTCAGTGGGGAAAAGATAGTCTCTTCAGTAAATGGTGTTAGGAAAACAGGATATTCACATGCAAAAGAATGAAACTGGACCCCTATCTTACACCACTCACAAAAATTAACTCAAAATGGATGTCTGAAACCATAAAACTCCTAGAAGAAAACACAGTAGAAAACTCCTTGAAATTGGTCTTGGCAATTATTTTTTGGATATGACACCAAAAGCACAAACACCAAAAGCAAAATTAAACAAGTGAAACTACATCAAACTAAAAGCTTCTTCACAGCAAAAGAAATAACTCACAAAATGAAAAGGCAACATATTGAATGGGAGAAAATACTTGCAAACTACATATCCGTTAAGGAGTTAATATCCAAAATGTCTAAGGAACTCATAGAACTCAATAGCAAATCATCATCATCATCCAATTTAAAAATGGGTAGAGGATCTGAATAGACATTTTTCCAAAAAGACACACAAATGGCCAACAGGTACATGAAAATGTGCTCAACATCGCTAATCATCAGGGAAATGCACATCAAAACAATGAGGTATCACCTCACATCTGTGAGAACGGCTGTTATCAGAAAGATAAGAAATAGCCAGTGTTGGGAATTCCCTGGTGGTCCAGTGGTTAGGACTCCACGTTTTCACTGCTGAGGGCGCAGGTTCGATCCCTGGCCAGGGAACTTAAGATCCCACAAGCTGTGTGGCACAGGCAAAAAAAGAAAAAAAATAGCAAGTGTTGGTAAGGACGTGGAGAAAAGGGATCCCTTGTGCACTGTTGGTAGGAATGTAAATTGGTGCAGCCACTACGGAAAGTAATCAAATAGAACTATCATATGATCCAGCAATTTCACGTCTGGGTATATATCCAAAGGAAATTAAATCACTGTGTCACAGAGATATCTGCACCCTCATGTTCATAGTAGCATTATTTATAACAGGCAAGACATGGAAAAAAGCTAAGTGTCTATCACCAGGTGAATGGATAAAGGAGTTGCAGTACATACATATGCAATAGAATATTATTCGGTCATTAAAAAGAAAATCCTGCCATTTGCAACATTATAGAAAAACCCTGAGTGCATTATGGTAAGTGAATTAAGTCAGAGAGAGAAAGACAAATACCGTATGATCTCACATATATGTGTAATCTAAAAAACCTAAACTCATAGAATCAGAGTGTACAATTGTGTTTGCCAGGGTGGGGAGAATGGATGAAGGTGGTCAAAGGGTACAGATATAAGATATATTACTTGTGATATATACATACATAAAATATCACACTGTACACCTTAAATGTACACAATGTTACATATGTCAATTACATCTCAACAAAGCTGGGTGGGAGGGTGGGGAGAAAGAAAGACGTGAGGAGTGGGCTGGAGGAGAAGGATGGAGAAAGGAACTAAGCACCTACTTTCAGAGGCCATTTCAGATTCTTTCCAGCACTCACTCTGTATATGCTGGGCTGGGTGCTATGTGACACACACTTGCCATCTACAACTAAGTGACAAGAGGATGAGAAAGATAAACTAGAAGCAAATTCGCAAATTCTGGCAATAACTTTTTCAAAGCCATTAATGTTACCAATAGTAAGTGATAATAACTGGGAAGACAAAAGACACAGCAAATGATAATGTTTGTCCTGCTTTGTGAGAAGCTGAGGATGAAATGTAGGATTA
Organism: Grampus griseus; assembly: GCF_964374135.1. Lineage (NCBI taxonomy): Eukaryota > Metazoa > Chordata > Mammalia > Artiodactyla > Delphinidae > Grampus > Grampus griseus. The sequence goes on from NC_139012.1 coordinate 63,844,439, forward strand.
CTACTTTATATTTTGCAAATCTTACATTTACACAATGTCATATTATCAAAACTCTTAAGCCTTTTGAAAGTATGGCCAATCACATAAAAAGAATGACAGGCTCCACTCACAAAGGGGAAGGGACACTGTTTTAAGTCATTTGGATGAGATTTGCCAAAGACTCGTTCTGTGCTGTGCCCCAGTGATTCCAAGGACAGCAACCAACATTTCCTTACAAGTGAAATCAGATTAAAGAACATTAAGTCAGTTGTTTTTATGGGAAAATGAAACATGTACAGTGTGAGGAGTGTCGAGTATTCATTCGTCCAACATTTACTAAACACATACGTGTACCAAGCATTATTATGCTAGTTGAGCGAAGTAAATATTTAAAACAAATAATACAGCTTCTGCTTTCTGGGAACTAACAATCTAATGAGGAAAGTTGAGATGGAAATACTTATATAAGATGTTATGGAAGAAGGGTAGAGTATGCCAGGGAGGGCAGGAAGAATTTTACCTGTTTGCTTTGGATATTGAAATGTAATATAGGAGCAGAAGAGTTTATTGGGCGGGGGGAAGGCGGCTAGTTTCCCAAAGTATGTTCTGTAGAATGCTAACCTGCTAAATTCGGAGACAGGAGATAGTGTGGGTATTTCCATGGTTAAACACTACATATTACAGCCCTCCTGTGGAGATTCACTATGAACATTAGCAAATTAGCAGCTCTAAGAAGTCCACTATTAAAAACAAAAGCACAAACCTATCCAACTTGCAGTTCCCATTGTAATTACTCATGGAACCCTTTTTAATAGAATAGCACCTATAAACAACCTTGGGAACAAATTTTGGGGAAACAGGTTGTACGGCCGTCAATGGCACTAGACAGCTGCCAACAGTGCAGGAGACGATGAGCCCAAAGCCAGGAGAATCCCTTTGGGCTGATTTCATTAGTTGCTGCATAACATTTCCAGAGCTACTTAACAAAAGTAAGCAAATAGGGATCTGTAATACAAGATCAAGCAAGAAAAACACAAACCCACAGATGACTCCTGAATCCTTATTTTGATCACAAACATTGGTCTTCTGAAATGTTAACTCTTACCAGAGATAAAATATATGAGAGATGAGGATGCTGGGACATGACAGGCTATGGGCCTTAGCCTATGTCTGTGCAAACATGTAAATGTCAATTATTGGACCACTCCTGTAATATGATGGAGAAAAAAGCTACTTAAATGAAACCTCAGTTGCAGTTTCAAGAAATTCAAAGAGCCAAGCCCATCTAACCAAAAACTCATTCATACCAACCAGTCGACCCCATTTCTCACATTGTGCCAGGGTGCCTGGACTCTAACACAAACGCATTTACTATATTCTAGATGATAAAGAACCTTTGCTCATTTCATTAACATTTATTTTAAATGTCCAGATGGCATACTAGATAGTAATGAAGTCACAGATTAGTAAAAGCTTCTCATGACCATCAACCATTCCTTATACACACAATTCTGATCTGGGCACTGCATTTCAGTTTGCTCAATGAGTTAGTGAGACAGGCTAGTTAGTATAGAGAAATTTGTTTCTTTTCTAAAACATCCCACAGAAAAAGACCAACTGCTACAATCAATCAGATTCTGCACTGGTTTTAGGACAAGCGATGGCAGGTGAATGTTTCCATTGATTTTTCTCCTCCTCTGGCCCTTGTCTGGCCCCCTTCACTGATGCTGCAAAATATCTGTTCCTTACACTGAACACAGCCAACTCACAATTTCCTGTGTATGCCTTATTTACAAGATGGATGAAATGCTGCCTATTCTGTACTCCACTGGTATTATTCTCTCACAACATTCATTTGCCATCCCCTTGTATGTGCATGAGAAATGCAAAACAATTTAAATATTAGTCTAAGGTCAAACAAAGAAGCCCCCTCAAAATACATGTCCATCACAATGATTATTTTAAGACTCCTGCCACAGCTCCCTTTCTAGTGCGTCCTGCAGTGGACTAGAACACACTTTTCCAAGGTGGTGGCGTCTGTATGGAAAGGTGGGGTGGAAATAGGCACTGCACCTGCTGTCAGAACACCTGCATATGCCCGACTGGACCTCTTGTCAAGTGTGTGGCCTCAGATGACTTCACAGCTCACTCTAAAATGAGAGGGTTCGACTGAATGATTTCTAAAGTTTCTTCTCATTCTAAAGATTCTTACTTTCATTCTTTGTGTCATCAAGTACCATTTCACTGTGGAGAGTTGTTTAAAAATGATTGATGGCTAAATTACAAAAACCTGTCAATTCCTCTAACGCTTGGATCACTCAGATTCCTATTTGCTCAGCTTATAATATCTTTGAAATTGTTGGCATACAACTATTATAGTTCTAACTTCTTATTTTCTTTGCAAATTCTAGCCAATAAGGCAAGATAATTGCATAACTGATATACTCAGTATACAGAATGCAGTCATGAGGCATGAGACATTTTTTATACACTGCCTTTTAAGGCCCATAGTACAAACTTCTGTCATTTAAAAGTGGCTCCTAAAATGCAGCCCAAGAAGGCATTCAAGGGAAATCATCTCAGAAGCTTGCTGAATGTGCAGATTCCTGGGCTCCAGAATTTGCATTTTAACGCGTACTATGGCAATCCTTATACCACCGAAATTTTAGAAATACTGACTAAAGATTTCAACAGTAACTAGAAATTATTTTTGAAAATTAACTATTGAAAAAAATGGGGCACAGACCTGAATGTTAATCTGAGAGGGGTTATTTATTAGATAATTTACCAAATTTGAGGTTTTGAAAGTTGCATAAATTATTGTACCTTAAAATTTCCCAAACAAATCTCTTCCTAACTACACAGTAAGTAGCATACGAACGAGACTGTAAGTAAAGTCCATTCTTTAAAAAGGTACTAAAATCTTTCAACTAAATGCATCAAAATGCAAATGAACAATCACATTTTTATGTCCTGGGATTAGGCCAAGATGGCGTTTATGTTTCTGAAGCAATCCACAAAGCCAAGATTGAGGTTTCAGAGGAAGGCACCAAGGCATCTGCAGCTACAGGTATGTTCCTAAGGGCACAGTGTCAGCAACACTCAGTCAGCTGCTTCCCCCTTATCTCCCTTTGTTAGATTTATCCAGTTCAACCTTCACACTTCTAAGCCTCCCCACTAAAAACCCAAGTCCAGATGTAGTAGAGCATTCTAAAAAAAGAAATGTTAACAGAACAAAGTTTTTGAAAACTGATGGGAGAAAAGAGAGAGCCATTTTGAAAAGGATTTGTAGCACGACCCCATAAACAAGGAATAGAGTCATTTTGAAAATTACCTTCAGGAAGGAATTTATTCCATGGAATATTTTGAAAATAGGACACAGTGTTGGCTAAGTGGTATCTTTTCCCTTTAATTTTCCCATTTGCACCCCATCATAACACTAAACAATGCTATATCATTAGGATGCTTTTATTTCTCCAAAAATCAAGGCATATAAGTGACTTCGTATCCAATTTTAATAGTGACTTTCCTCAAATGAAGAGAAAATACAACGGGATTCTATTCTTTATCTTTCCTGCAGCTCTGTTGTTACTGAAAAGGTCTCGGATTCCTATTTTTAAAGCAGATCGGCCATTCATCTTTTTCCTGAGAGAACCCAACACAGGTATTACAGTATTTTTTGATAGGAGTCACATAAATTAAGTATTTATCAGCATCTCTCTAGCAGCAAAGCCTCGTTTGTCCACCCTAACCTAAAACAAGCATTCCTTCTAGCTGGTTTCCATGATGCTTCAGAAGCTTCTCAGTTGCTATGTCATGTATCCTGAGAAAGGGGAATATTTCATAACTACTGAGCAAACTAATAACCTCGGTGGCGTTTTTGCCTTCTGTTTCTCTCAGCTCATTTATAGTTGATGTAGGTCTTTAAAAATTCAGGTTTCTACTTCTGGGGAGACTTAAAGTCATGAAAGTAAAATAAATGATAAATCTTTTTTCCCCATTGTTGCCAAGCTTTCTTGGCCTTGGAGGATGAAAGAATTCCTTCAGGCCACTAGAGTGTCCAAGCAGTCCTCTGGCTCTCAGCACCCCTAGTATCCTAGGGAACGCACCTGCATTTCTATAGTTTTCCTGTTGATCTTTCTCAAGCTTGCTGAAGTTACACAAAAATCAAATGTTTGCCCTAGTACTTGTTAGGTCCCACCATACAACCTCATCTTAATCCAAAGAGGGGATGGTACAGGCAGAGCCTTAGCACATCAGAAGGACAAGCAGAAGTCCTTTAAGCATCAACAACAGTGAACAAAGTATTCAAGTCATTCCTCTTAATGTTGCCCCACCCTCTCTGGCAATTACTTATCAGCCTAGGAAAGAAAAAGAGATTCTCAGTAAAGAGTTGTTGGCAAGTCTAAACAATGTGTCAAAAAGAAATAGGATGGAACAAGTCTAACAAAATCAAGCAAAAGTGGATCTACTTTAACTAAACATCAGGCATTATTTTTATTTATGGAGAGAAAAAAAGTCAAGTTAGAATAATGAAAATTACGCATAGGTTTTACACAAATTGTTAAGGAAATACTGTCAACATCATTTTATCTGAGAATCATTTGCATACTGCTGTAACTTATGCTAGAAATCAAAGACACTTGCGACAAAAAGGATGAAGATAGTCATTCACTAGGAAATCATCTATTGGGGGATTATTTGGGGAGAAAAAGTCCATCAACAAAATATATCCTCTTAGTATTTCACCATGATCATCCCAACCCCATATTTATTAGATGAAAATGTCACTTATCACTCAGAACAGGCAACAGAGAGCCCTCTCTTAGAAAGGATATAGGTCAAAAAATGAAAGATGAAAAAAAAAAGACAGGTTCTACTCCCTCAAGAAACAAAGAAACAGGACTAAACTTGAACAGAAAGGTCACTGTCAAAAGCTCATAGCCAATAAAGGTTGATGACAGTTAAGAGAGAACAGTTTCTCTTTTGGAATTCAACTGCATAAAATGATGTAAAATCTTTGAACTACCTAGTAAAGGACACACCACTGTTTCCGTGCTAAGAGTTTCCAGAACGGCCATAGTAAACAGAATGAAAATACAATCCAAAACCAGTTCCATAATCCGCCGCACATCTAAATATAGTCCTTGTGAATTTATTTACCTCTCTTTCTGGGAGGTACTTGCCCATAACACACAAGGCAAAGTGGCTATTCTTCTGGTGACGGGGCATTGAAAGGACAAATGAGTCTCAGCCTTCAGTACACCAAATTGACAAAGCTTACTGATAAGGGTAAATAATGACTCAATCAGTTGACAAATGGGACACATACAAGAACATTACAAAAAATGATCTTAACCTGAAAATTAAACTGTTGGAGAACATCATTTGTCCAGCCTACAGCCATCCATCCATTGATCTAAAGGGCCTAAAAGACATGATATTCCCTTCAAATGTACTCCCCCTCCCCTTTGCTTACAAAAATTCTGCAGTATTTCACTAATTCAACTAATATGCCCAGTTTCTTAAAATGTTAAAAAAAACCTGCAAGAGATGAGATATTAAGCTTGAATTTTGATGGGTTTCAAAGCTTGTGACTAGGTTTTGGGATGAGGGCATAGAGTATGGAGGCAGAGAGATTAAGGACAAAGAGGAGACAGAACAAACTGCTTCTTTCCAACTCCCTCTAGGGTTCATACCCCAAAATGTATTAAAGGTCAAGCAAGAGTCTAAAGGATTATTACTTCATGAGCAACCTGTGAAATGCAACTAAGAACTTTCTGATAAGGCAAGTGGCCAAATATTGGACGAGACTGAGTCCCTTTCCTACATATTCTTGTTAAGTATTAACTTTTATCTCAATGACTTGTAGTCCCCCTCCTGTTAATCTCAGAATCTAAACACATATAATTTAAAACCAGACAGTATATTCTGGATTTTGTGCATCTCTTGTTGAATTTAGCAATGTGACTGCAGCTAATTACCTTAACAATTCCATTTACTAAATGATATCCTGCTTAAAGTATTTTGTAGAGGTGAAAAAATGTTTAAAGAATTGCATAGGAAAATACTATTTAACACTACATTAAATGTTTTTTTTTCTTGACAGCATTTGTCTTCAGTATTGGGAGAGTTTCAAATCCCCTAAACTGAATTAACAGATCTCAAGCATGTTCTCCACTTTCATCGATGCTTTTCTTCATAAAAAGTTACAATTTCATTTTGCTATACCCTTGATTTTAAAAATGTTCTGCTAAAGTATAAAAAGACAAGGGTATGTGATTTTCAAATATTATGAACCTAAAAATACTTCAATTTTACCATAATTTTATAAATTTATTTCACCCTCTCTTAATCTAAATGTATTTTAGCCTTCTTTTCTACTGGTTATCCCAAAAGCACTACAAGGCACAGCAGTGATCTATGAATGGTAAGTGAGTCAGGTCACAGGGTCACGTCCTCAGTAAGGACACGTGAGGCCATGTTGGACTGAGGGCGGACAGTGAATAGTGTTCAGTTTTCCTTATCCTGGATAACTTAGGGAGAATGCAAAATAAGCAAAGTCATTTGAAACATGTTTCCTTTCCATTTAGCTTCTAAATAAAAAGGAGAGTTGAAGTGTAATAGCAGAGCAGAACAAAGAGATCCCTGTTGAAACCCCAGTCTGTTGTGAGACTTCTGTAAGTATGGCACCAAGCTGCTAAATGCTAGACGTTTCAGAGTATGTGGTATACCCCAAACTTACAACTCCCTGACCGATGGCTTCACCTTAGTGCCATCCACAATCCTAGTGAGAAAGGAAAAGGGGTTGAAGGAAAGTAAGTAAGGAAACCAATAAAGTCCAAAGGCGTCTGCTTTTTAAACAGCTTTAAAGAGTCTGCCTATCCGCCACAGATACCATCATTTCCATTATCTAGGCAGAAACGGAGCATGTTGGAGTGGCCAACAAAATCTAAGAACATAGAGTAAAAAGACAATGCAGATTATGTAACACGTAATTACAGTTAGGTTTAACAAATGTGAACTTCAAGTGGTGTATTTTTCCAATGCTAAAAAGCAAGGCCTTTAAAATTCCATTATCTTAAGATGGTTTTAAATGATTACTTTAAATGTGATTATTTCCTAAACCACACAAGAGTAAAATAGAGCATTTATTGATGGAATAACAAAAGTGCTTTTCTTAAATATTCTTCAAAATACATTTGTACAACTTACAATAATATATCCAAAATAACTGTATATACAAAACATTGCCTAGTTTTAATGTATGTGCTTTTTTCCCCAAAAATTACAAAGTAACTTCTTTTTTATTTTTTTGGCAAAGTTCAACCTTAACAGAGGTGACAATTTTAAAGGTTGGTTTAAGAAAATAGAACCTGAGGGAAATTGACACGCAAGAGTCAATGACAAGCAAGAGATTTGGAGGAATATTTTTAGTTTGTTAAATAAAAATGTTTTTTAGAGTGATACTTTTCACATTACAAAAATAAACCAAAATGAAGAAAAGGTCACTGTAAAATGATGGAAAAAGGATCTGTAGACTTGCTCTTAGTATTTCAAAAAGCCAACAATGCATGTCAAAAAATGAATGCAAGATCACAACAGTCTTGTATTTACTTTGTATTTGGAGAAGGTAGTGAAATAAGTGGCCACATTCTGTTTTCTTTTAATTGCTATTAATATGGTTGATCTGATTGGCTCTTCGATGAATTTCATCCAAGAAGTTCTCCAGTTGTTCTATTAGCATTCTTTTTTTAAACCTGTATAAAAAAATAAGTAATAGCACTCTCAATTTCTTTTTAACAAATAGTTATATATCAGTATAATTTTTTTTAAAAGAGAGAAACTGCCTTGGAAAGATTTTTCAAAGTGAGATGAAAATGAAAATTCAACAACTTTGTGATATATAAAATCTCTTGGAAGATTAGAAAATTATTTTATCAGTAGAGTATTATAGTTTGTTCCTAAAACAAATAATCCAGGCCTAAGTACAATGGGAAAGAGGTTATTTCTTCCACAATCAAAAAGGAAAAGGGGGGAGAAAAAACCCTAATAAATACAAGGGTTATAAATATTCCAGCAATATGGGCTCCCCAAGCAATGACTCCAATAGCTTCTTATGCTCTTTGAACACTGAATGTTGAATGGAATGTGAATAAAATATGAATATAATTCCCCACAAAATGGAAGAAGAAATGAAATTTGGGCAATTGCATTTAAACTGTGGTGTTCTACTATTACAATTTGAAAACTAGCAAATCAAGGACAATTAGACATCTGTAGTATAGGATACAGCAAAGTTCAAGTTGCAAGTTTTAAATTTTTGCGGTAATAAATATAGTAGACTAAAATTGCTTTTGTCTGCCTAAGTATTAATACTGCTGATGCTTTTCAGAATATCCCAAAACACTGCCCAATCTATACCTATTTCCTCTCTACTTGTACACTAATATGACTACCGACCATAATATTACACAACTCTCTAAAAGGTGGCAGAAGTAGGGCTTCCCTGGTGGCGCAGTAGTTGAGAGTCTGCCTGCCGACGCAGGGGACGTGGGTTTGGGCCCCGGTCCGGGAGGATCCCACATACCGCGGAGCGGCTAGGCCCGTGAGCCATGGCCGCTGGACCTGCACGTCCGGAGCCTGTGCTCCGCAATGGGAGAGGCCACAGCAGTGAGAGGCCCGCATAATGCAAAAAAAAAAAAAAAAAAAAAAGGTGGCAGAAGTAGAATCCAGGCACCCGGAATATAGCTAAATCGATGATGAAGTTTGAGTTGGCAGAATGTTACATAAAGAGCAGAATTAGTTAAATACTCAATATCAATAATATGAAAAGTTATGGCCTTATCTTGAAACTTCAAAGTAACCTATGCTCTAGCCACTCATAGAAAAAAAAAAAAATAGAATTAACAGCTTTATCTAAAAAAACCTTTACATGTAGGATGGAAGAAACTGGGGAACTAATTAAAGGGTGGTTATATTGGAAGGTCAGATGAGACAAACGCTAAGTTTTCTTACATTACTAAAATTCTAAAAGTCTTGAAGAAGAAATAAAAAAAATGCTTTTTTACTCACTGAACTCATACAACTATGCTTTCCAGTTAATTGTACTTCATAGTTACCATTTATAATCTTGATCCACATTCCTTGTACTAAAGTACATAATCCTGGGCTACTGAGGCAATCAGAATAAGGCCCATTTGTCCAGCTCTGGTCCCCTTAATTACATGTTTTCCCACATACAAGTGAACTGCATTCAAATATTGCCTTTCAAGATTACGTTTTATCACTAATATTAACTGTAGCTCAAATATACAAAGGAGAAAAATTAAAGACTATAACATATAAAGACACCAAAAAGCCACAGGGTAGGATAAACGAGAATTATGCAAGAATCTGTAATGTGTAGAGAGAAAGGGTCCATGATTTCTGAAGAATTTCTGTGTAGCTATTTTTTAAGTGAACTTCCTTCAATAAACTGAAAAAAAAGAGAGAAGTACTTATATACAAAGGGGTGTGTCATATACATGCATAACAACACAAGTATAAAACAGATACTGTTAAAATACCAACTACAGAAAACAGGGGACTCACTGCCTCATATCATAATGTACAACAGATTATTTACCTTGATGCTTCTTTAATGACATTTTGTAAAAATATTAGTCTTGTTTGTAAACTGCCTTGCACATGCTTCAGTAAAGTGAAGATCCTTTCATATTCTTAAAACGAGAAGCAAAAAGAAAAATTAAGTGGCTTTAATTTGCATTCTTATTCAATATTTTTCTATTACAGCTTACTATATCAAGATATACTAAGACAAAACCAAAACTAGTCTACATAAAATTTTCACTGCTCATTAGAGATTTTATAATACACATATTTCATCATACATCAAAAAAGATAAAATAGCTTTTCAAACACTGCTTTTTTTTTTGGTAAAAGTTCTCAATAGGGTATTAAATATAAAGCTTAGAAGGATGAGTAAACAGCTTTTTGGTAGTGCCACAGAAAAATAAGAAGTGGCCTTTACAAAAATCCATCCTTATGACAAATTCTAAATTACAGCTAACCTTGGGAGTGGATAAAATAGAGCGGGGGAGAAAAAAAAAGTTAAGAGTGCTGTCTCACAGAAATAAAGACGCAGATGTAGAGAATGGACTTGAGGACACTAGGAGTGGGAAGGGTAAGCTGGGACGAAGTGAGAGAGTAGCATTGACATATATACACTACCAAATGTAAAATAGCTAGCTAGTGGGAAGCAGCTGCATAGCACAGGGAGATCAGCTCGGTGCTTTGTGACCACCTAGAGGGGTGCGACAGGGAGGGTGGGAAGGAGACACAAGAGGGAGGGGATATGGGGATATATGTATACGTATAGCTGATTCACTTTGTTATAAAGCAGAAACTAACATACCATTGTAAAGCAATTATTCTCCAATAAAGATGTTTTTAAAAAAAAAAAGAATATACACGTCGTAATTGGTGGGAAAAAAAAGGATGCTGCCTCAGTTTCAAGTTTTCACATAAAACTTTGCCAAGGACTATAAGCTCCTAAATGGCCAGTACTGAGTCTTACCCACTTCTGGACCACCCATGGGCCACCGCACCATCATAGCAGGTGATCTGCCAACATCTTTGGAATGAATGTCAATAATATTGAAACTTTAACTCACAAAGTTCTTCTGTACTCATATAATAGATAGCTTTCATAATTCTAGTTTTTTGGCCTAAACACATCCCTGATCACTATCATAGTTTAAATCTTAAAAGTTAAGGTGGTAGGTAGGTACTATGCCTAGAACCTTACAGATACGAAGTCATTTAATAGTCACTACCTCTGTCTGGGTTTGCTGTTACCTTAAAATTCCAGTTGCTGGTTGACAGAATGCTCAAGACTATGGGTTCCTGTCATGGTAGGAACCATGTGTGTCTGTGAGTTCCTGCTCTGCTCTCAGTCCCTCCTACTTACCACACCTAACACAGTACTTTGGATATAGCAGCTATTCAGTAAGTGTTTGTTGGCTGAATAAAGAACCAAATCTTATATAGCTCATATGTTGTTTAAGAGTGATCTAAAATCAGATCTAGGCTTTAGTTTAGTTGACTTTTTTTTTTTTTGAGCACAAACAGAAATCAAATCTGATGTTTGTGTCTAATTATACATACTTCTTCCTGGCTTTCGGATCTCTTTCATTATTTGTGCTTTTAGTTCAGTGTTGACCTCTTCATGGCTTCTGCAATGCATCAATTTCTTCCCTTTGTTGAGTGAAGACGCTGGTAGATTCTCTTCAGGACATTGTTCTTTATCACTTGGCTCCTCGTGATTTTCTAAAAATCCACCAACAGTGAGGTCATTAGTTCCTAAGTGGTCATGGCCGAGAGCCTCTGTATGATTGGTTGGTCGTTCCAGTAAACTGGCTGGAGAAGAAGATGCTGAAAATTCACTTTCCATAGCATTTGGTGTAATATCTGATGAAAGTTGGTCTGCAACATGATTTTCAACCACATCATCTATTGTCGAATCATTAGTGGCTTCTGAAACTAAAAATAAAAATAAGAAAAAAAAGATGATGAGAGCCAATTTCAAAGCACACAGTAAAGAAAACCTCAAAGAAACAATATTACAGCAAATCACAACTGATCTCCCTGACTGCTGCAAATTAACAATTTGATATGGTTTTTAAGCTTTGCCAAATATATGGTATATTTCAATGTGAAACATTCACAATATTTTAAAAACCTGTACAATTTTTGCCCTTAGGAATAAAAATAAAAGCCAGTTTCAAACAACTTTTAGTTCTCTGCTTTATTCTATGGCAATTTTATTGAATAAGTAGATTTTTAATGCTTTAGGGAAATATATGTGATCAAGATTATCATGGTTATCCTTTTATTAGAGAGTACTAGTTCACTCCAACTTACCTCTACCTTGTAAGTTATTACCGTTCAGAGGCAAAAGTGAACACAGGGAGTTTAAGCTGATCAATATTCTGCAGCAACACACCACCAAACCTCCACAGCGCCCCCTTTTCTTATAACCATCCATATAGTCTTCATTACTTGAGCAGTGAAGAATAGCTGGTGCCCACTTTAGTTCTCTAGACTACTAGACTTAAAAGCTTGCAAGCTTACTACTTAATATTACGTTATTGTACTTGCTCCTCACAGAAAGCAGCTAAATTCTAAGTTCTCTGATTGCTCACCAAACCACCAGGACACCAGCTGAATTCATCTCTTTACTGTTCAAAATGTAAACTCATCCCCACAAAAATTCCCTGAACTTCTGACTCCCTCCCTCCTAAATTCTATTCCATGATGTGCAAACTTTACTGAATATTCTCTAGAGTAACTCCTGCTTTAATCGAAACCCAACTCTCCTGCAAAGAAACTGCTGTCTGTCAAACACTCTCCGTGGACTTAAAATAAGGATGTGGGGCTTCCCTGCTGGCGCAGTGGTTAAGAATCCGCCTGCCAATGCAGGGGGCACGGGTTCGAGGCCTGGTCCGGGAAGATCCCACATGCCACACAGCAACTAAGCTTGTGCACCACAACTACTGAGCCTGTGCTCTAGAGCCCACGAGCCACAACTACTGAGCCCCTGTGCCACAACTACTGAAGCCCACGTGCCTAGAGCCCGTGTTCCGAAACAGAGAAGCCACCGCAATGAGAAGCCCACGCACCGCAACGAAGAGTAGCCCCCACTCGCCGCAACTAGAGAAAGCCTGTGCGCAGCAACAAAGACCCAACGCAGCCAAAAATAAAATAAAATAAATAAATGTATAAAAATAAAAAAATAAATAAGGATGTGGAGTCACTAATCCCTTCACCTTCCAATGCCACTTCAAGAACATTTCTCCATGCACTCTTGAAAACTTCGTGCTCTTCTGAGATTTAATTATCCCACTCAACTCATCCTCTCTCTCCTCATCACTATCTTTACTGACCTCCAGAGCACACCCGTGGTCACGGATGTCTCTGGCACCTGGTTCACACACTTCCTTCCACCCCATGTCCCTTGGGACATCATTCTAGGTCCTTACTACTCAAAGTGTGGTTTGTGGACAAGCAGCATTAGTACCATCAGAGAGCTTGCTAGAAATGCTCATCTTGAGCCCTATCCCAAACAATGTATTAGAATCTGTTTAACTAACCACTCCCCCGACCCCCGCCTGGCTTCACATACACGTTAAGGTTTGAGAAATGCTGTAGTATGTGACATCCATGTCTAAGGACATCACCTGCTAAGAACCTGGCCTCCCAATTCCTCAATTTCTCCTCTCCAAGGAACTTTTCCACCCACCCATTTGCTTCTCGAGTGAAATACAAATTCAGGGATGGAGGCATGTGTAACCCTCATCTTTGCAGTATTCCTACTTGAACTCTGCCAGACTTTTCACTCCAGCAATTCCTCTACGTTCTCCCTCATATTAATCAGATTCCTTCTAGATATCCACTTTCTTATCTAACTTATATCCCAAAATGTATCACTTCTTAACAGTGTCCTAAATTCTCTCATTCTATTGTCCTCCCATGACCCCTGCCAAGCAAAAATCCCAAATTTGATGATGCAGTCTATCTTCTTGCTGCAGACTCACATGTGGAATGATGAGCAGGCACTACTGGAGAAATATGACACAGCTCTACAGAGTGGTCACAGTCACCACCTGTACCTGGATCTTAGCACTGCCTAGCAGTCTTATTACAACCTTTTCTCCCTCTACCACACAAAAAAATCATTCAAACCTTCTCCACTGTCTTAACATCTCTGACTTTCCCAGTGTCTCTTTCCTCTCAGCAGTACACATCACCTCCAACTTCACAGAGGAAAGCAAAAGCAGAAAGAAGGTGAACTTCCTCGACTTCCCACCATTAAACTTGTGCCCACCACACCCATTCGGCTTTAATGGAAGAAGCATTCTTCATGTGGGCTCTGGACCATTCATTCCCTTTTGCCTTCTCAGTGATTTTGTGATTATACTCTGTCTCATCTTCATTTTCAGCTGTTCCCTCTCTATTGGCTCCATCACACCAGCATTTAAATATATTCAACTCTGTCATCCTAAAGACCTACAGAACTATTCCAATCCTCTCAAATGGTTTGTTTAAGAAGTATTTGAGACCACCAACCACTCAATTCTCTTTCCATTTAGCTTCCATAACACTAAATTATTCCCTATTTTCTCCTCTTTCTTGGATTCTTCCTTTCTTCTCACTCTCCTTTTCTGAACCTTATTTCTCCTCTTAACTTTGGTACTTTCAAAGTTCTGCTCTAGGCTTTTTCTTCTGTTTCCCTTGGTTACTCCAATGGGGCTTAAGGCTGTCTCCCATACCTATCTCTCTAGCCCAGTCCTCTTCTCATAAGTTCCAAACTCAATGACCCATCTTCTAACTTAGGAAATCCACTTGGCTATCTAACAGACACTTCTAAACTAAACTCATTCAACCTCTCTTCTTCCACTCCACCCCTGACACAATGAAATACCCAGGGTCTCTCAACTCCTCCCTTGCCCTGTCTCCATCATCCAGCCAGTCATCACCAAGTCCTTTGCTGATATATCCAAGTATTTCTCCAATACAGGTTCTTCTCACAACCACACTCCCAGGTAACCATTAGCTCTTCCCTGTGTTTCCTAACTGGTTTCTGTGCAACTGTAACAATTATTTAACAACATCAAATACCCAGTCACTGTGCACAATCTCCAATTACCTTATATAGTTTCTGTTTGTGGAAAGTTTGATTTTCTTTGATTCAGAGTCCTAATCAGACCTGGACATTGCAATTAATTTACATGTCTTTTAACTATCTTTTAATCTATAAAAATCCTTCTGTACCTCTTTTTTTCTATGCATTTTTATTTTCTGGAAAAATACACACACACACCAGATTCTTTGTCCTATAGAGTTTCCCACAATCTGGATTTTTCTAATTTTATCCCTGTTTTGTTATTTAACATGTTTCTCTGTCCCTTATATTTCCTAAAAATTGGTAGTTAGACAGAGAGGCTTGGTCAGATTGATGTTCAGTATTTTTTTGGGGGGGGGGGAGGGCAGGACTACCTCAAAAGTAGTACTGTGTAATTCCATCAGGAGGTATCATACTTGGTTTCTCTCCAGTTAAGATGTCATTAGCCATGAATGATCACTACCTATAATTAATGAATCCATTAATTAAGGGTTCCCTACATCAATTCTCATTCTTCCCTAATAATATTCCACACAGTAAAGTCAGCCTGGTCTTTATAAAATGCTAATCAGATCAGATCACTACCTCTTTAAAACCTTTCAATGGATTCTCATTGTCCTTCGAATAAAGTCTAAAATCTTTATAATGGCTTCCAAGACCCTCTATGATCTAGACTCTGCATGTATATCTTTCAGTTCTCACTTTGCCTCATTCCCAACAACGCTTGCTATAACCAGCATTCTTTCAGTTCCCTTAATGCCCTGCTCTTTACTGTATGCCTCTGCACATATTCTTCTTAGACTACTACTGAGGCATAGGCAAATGCATAGCTTTAGTTTACTAATTCCCATTCATCCTTCAAGTACTGGCATAAACAGAACTTCCTCAGTAAAGTGCCTTGACCCCACGGACTAAGTTAAATCCTCTTGCCAAATACTTCCACAACACACTTGACTTCCCTTTTGTAACATTCATCACACTTCTAATGAAATGTTCAATGACTTTCTTTCCTCACTCATTATAAATAAAGGCAGAGATCACTATTGTCTTGTTCACTGCTATACCTCAATGCCTAGCACTGTCTAAATTAGCATATCATTTAAGAATTAGTTGTTGAATTAAACTGAAATTGAAAACCATCGTTCTGTGGGTGTTGATAATGCCCCTTTAAAAACTGTTATTTTTAAATACTTAAGATTTGCAAATGATATTTCAAATCATGATAGCTATTAAGCATAATGAATATATGAAATGTTCAATAAATGTTCATTAAAAAGACATAAAAATGATTACATGCTAATTTAGAGTAAACAAATATCTTCTCTAGACACTCTTGGACCTTATCAATTTTTTCTGTATTACAAAAATCTTTCCCATGAAGAACCACCAAAGAGCAGCAAATAACATTTAAAGAAAAACTCTTACTTTTATGAAGAGGAAGGGGTTTAAGAAGATCTGGCTGTGCTTGAGTCATAGGTACAGGTGGTCCTTTTCCTCCAATATGATTGTTCACAACTGGATTCTGTTGTCTGCCTCTTAGTAGTGGAGACATACAGCGACGTCTCTTAGGGATGCCTTGCATATTTGGTTCTCCAGGTCGTTTATGTTTATTTTGAGGTCCAGCCACAAATTCATCTGCCTCATCTATCATCATACCCTATAACAAAAAAGAATATAATTTCCCTAGCTTTACACACAGTTTTTAATCGCACAACTAATTCCAATACCCAGTAAAATAACTATATTTTAACTGCTGACATTTATTAGGTATTCTACCAAGAAAATAGCTTCAGCTTTCTTTAGTTAAATTAAGAACTGCTCCTCTCCACAGTGCCTAGCGCAAATAAATTATATAATGGAACATTTCAAATTTACCTTTTTATCCAGCTTAAAGGGGTTGCCAAATGTATGCAACCTTCGAGGCTGATCAGGATCAAGTTCTCTTAGTGGAGAAGGTACTTGCTTGAGGTATTCCTGGTAATTCCCCATTTGTGCTATAGGAACACTGTGCACTTGATCTTTTCAAACAGAACAGAGCAAAAACAAAAGTTAACCTCACTGAAACTACCTTCCAACTAGTTATCAAATAATGTCTTCTTATGTATGAATGCTCTCTGGTTTATTCTAGTCAATCTTTCCTTAACACATATTCTAAATTATTTTGTCACCATTGTAAATATTGTGACATAAAATCTTGAGATTTTTTTAAAATAAAACTTTAAATACTTGATTTTATCTTCTAAACAAAGCAAAAATATTGCAGTTAATTTCAGTGTATAGAATAAGCATATGTGTAACCTTTCTATGAAAAGGAAATGTCTCTTCTACTCTATTCCAAGTAAGCAGAATTTAATTAAAGCAGAATTTACAGAAAAGAGATATCACATAGATGACCCTTTTTATATAAAACTATAGTTGAAATGCTTATGTGAGAGTTGGCAAAGGGTTAAGTTCTCATCTGACTTGATTTGTAGTAGGTGCCATGGGTACAGTTGAAGGAAATACCAGAATATGATATATATTGGCCATCCAGAGTTAAACTAGTTAAACTAACAGATACTAGTAGATCACAAGAAAATGATTTTGTTTGCGCATGTGCCTGTATATGTGAATGTATGAAGAAAGCTAAAAAGGAAACTAAGCTGCTAACAAAGGTCGTTACCTCTGGGGAATAGAATTTGGGGCAACAGTGATGGTAGGAAGAAGTGTAGAGAATCAGGGATGACTCACTTTTTACTTCATTCAATGAGAATGTAATACTACTGTTATAATTCTTTAAAAGTTACAATAACACTCTATTTATTTCCAATATAAAGAAATAAGTTTACTGAAGAAATACCAACATTAAAACCATGATCTAACCTTCATCCTGTCCTTTAAGAAACCTGCGGGTGCTCTTCAAAAGATTAGATCTCATTCTTGTTAAGTGATCCAAAAGATTCCGTCTTGGTATGTCATACGCATTTCTAAATGTCTGTGGCTTCAAATCCTGTTAAAAAAGATTTAAAGACAAGATTTATTTTCAAACATAGAATTAAGAGACTGAAATCTCTAGCCTGCAGCATAGCTTTGAAAATAAGATACACAAGTTAACTAAATAGCTTAAAAAAATAAAGAGATATGATGCAATCTTACTGTACTGTTTTAATAACCAAAAGATAAAAATTTGGTAGTGAGGCTCAACCAAATAATCTCAAACTCATATCTGTCCAAGATTTTATTACATATTCTGGCTAAGAGAAGTAAATAAAAGCTTTGACGTATAATTTACATACCATAAAACTACCCATTTTACATAAACAGTTTAATGAGTGTTCATAAATGTATAGTTGTGAAACCACCACTACGATCCAGTTTTAGAATATCTCCATCATCCCAGAAAGTTCCTTGTGCCCATTTGTAGTCAATCTCTATTCCTATCCCCAAGCAACCACTAATCTACTTTCCTTCTCTCTACATTCCATTTTATAAACGGAATCTTGCAATATGCAATCTTTTCTATCTGGCTTCTTTCACTGAGCATGTTTTTGAGATTCAACCATGTTGTTCGTGTATTGGTGTCTATTCCTTTTTACTGTCTTTTCCTTTTTACATGGATATACCATATCTCTATCCATTCACCAGTTGATGAACACTTGGACTATTTTCAGTTTGGGGCTGTTACTAATGCTGCTATGAAATCTGCATACAAAGCCTTTATATACACATATTTTCATTTATCTCGGTAGATACCTACAAGCAGAACTGTTGGTATATAGCAATATTTACCTTTCCTAAGAAACTGCAAACTATTTTCCATCAATAATGTATAAGAGTTCCAGTTGTTCTACAACCTTACCAACACTTCATATTTTTCAGTCTTAAATTTTACCCATTCTAGTGGGCATAAAGTGGGATCTCATTATGGTTTTAATTTGCATTTCCACAGTGGCTAATAATGTTGAACATCTTTTTATGTGCCTGTTCAAGTTTGTATATGAGCTGTCTGTTCAAATATTTAGTCTATTTTTTTTATTGGATGTTTGTCTTTTTATTATTGAGTTCTATGAGTTCTTTATATATTTTGAAACAAGTTCTTTATTAAAATACATGCTTTTCTCCCAGGCTATAGCTTGCCTGGGAGAAACATCAAAGTTTCTTCTGAAGACAAAAATTTCAATTTTAATGAAGTTCTATTTATCAAGTTTGTGTGTGTGTGTGCTTTGTGTGTTGTATTTTAGAAATCTTCATTGACCCATAATCCAACATCTTAAAGATTTCTTCCTGTTCTGTTGTAGAAGTATATAGTTTCAGTTCTTACATGTATGACTATGATCACTTCAAGTAATGTGAGGTAAGGGTCAAGTTCATTATTTTGCATATGGATAGCCAATTGTTCCCACGCTATTTGTTGAAAAGACTGTCTCCTAACCCACTGAATTATTTTGGCACCTTTGTTAAAAATTAATTGACTCTACGTGTGAGGGCCTACTTCTGTTCTACTGATCTATATATTTTTCCTTATGCCACCAACACAACATGTTGATTGCTGTAGCTTTACAGTAACTTTTAAAATTAGATAGTGCAAACCTTCCAGCTTTATTCTTTTCCAAAATTGTTTCAGCTACTCTAGGACCTTTACACTTCCATATAAGTTTTAGAATCAGCCTGTTTCTACAAAAAAGACTACTGGGATGAAGATCTTTTTAATGAGTATTCACAAAGCACTTCAGGATCATGCTGTGTACCCAAGGTCAGCATACCATACTTTTTGGTATAAAAGTACCAAACTACAGTGAACTCTACCATTAGCTATGTAACTTTAGGCAATCTCTAAGCCTGTTTTCTCGTCTATAAAATGAACAGGATGGTTTGCTCTTTGCAGTCCATCCATTCATCCACTCACCACGTACAGTGTTTAACTCTAAAATCTAATGATTCAATAATAATATAATTGATCATTATTCTGCAGAGGTACAGAAGTTCGGACAAACTGAGTATCAGTTAACAGAAAATTTGCCATATTCAACAATATAACAGACTATAACTATATCAGTACTAAATTCACATAACCATTACCTTATTGAGCAAAGCAACTTGGAACCCAGTGTATTCTTTCATATTAAGGTCTAGCAGTCTGTGAGGAACATCCTCTGAAATTCCCTGAAGCAGTTGTTGAAAATCTTTCCTATAAGCCATTGACAAACCATGTGATCTGCTTCGGACTTTAATTCCAGTTTCCTGTACTACTTTTTTGCCTACAGAACCGATGACTCGATCAGATTCTATTTTCGCCTAAAGCAAAAAAAAAAAAACAAAAGTTGTCTTGACATAATCTGAAGTGGTAAATTAAATGCTAATCGTTTTGGTCTTCCATAAATTAAGTATTTTATATTTAAAAAGTACATAAGAAATTTAAAACTCTACTTAAGTAGAGAAGTTTATGTCAAGTCCTTGGTAAACTGAACATAGTTTAAACAATAATGTCTTATGATTTTAAATCATCACAATTCTTACGTTTTGCAGCAGGGTTCACACACACAACTTCAATTTATTTTATTTATTAAATACCCACTACACCTAAACCATGAAATGTAAATGTACCCTAAATAAAAATATGTATTTCCAATTCAGAGGTGAAATAAAATTACAAAAAAAAATCTCATCAATATTTACTTAAAGACATTATTACTAGCACATAACTAAATGTTCATAGATATGGCAAACACTGATGGAGTTTTTCACTGGAAAGCAAATAGCAATATTTTGACTCTTTCCAACCTACATTTCAATTAGCACTTGAAGTAGAGATGGCAGGAGTACTGGAAAAATTGTGTTTTATACAATTTTAATAACTTGGCAGTCAAAGTGTACACTGCTTGACTACTATAGTATCTATTAATGTGATGTATGCCCAAAATGACAAAATTCAGTATTTTTACAAATATTTCAAAAGAAACTCCCATTTTGAAAGAAAAAGCTATAGGTTTAAAACATAAAGCAAAAGAAACTGACTTTTTTGTCTAAGAAAAACAACTTTCTAACATAAATTTCCCAAAAGAAAACAAAGAATGTTCACATACAGGAAGGCTAGGACCACATTAATAAAGCCATTTTCACAAACTAGGAATTATTGCTTGAAATTATCATTTCAAAACATAGCATACCATTTACTTGAGACAGAATTATGTTAATATATGATATACGTGGTTTTAAAATGTAATACATTAATATGATGGAATTCTATTAGAATCATCAAGAACTAACACCTGGTCTATTGACCACCTTAGCCAAAACCATTCAAAATACTTAATGGCTCTATTTCTTAACATTACCTGCTGACTCAATTTTTTGAGGTATGAAATGACACTGTAACTAAGTCCATATTCCATACTGTCTGCTATTAGGTTAGGTGCTCCCATCATTCTAACAGCTTTCTTCAAAGGCTATAGGGAAAAAGAAAATACCACTCAATCCTGAGCTTGTCAAAAACTTATAGCTATACGGATTGTCAATTTTGAAAATTTCACCTCCTAAAATGTCTCCTTTTCTTCAGTAAGAGTCACATGATCATATTTGTACTTCATTAAAATGTTTGTCAGTGGTATGAAAGGCAGTTTGAAATACTAAACAAGGATTAGAGGCTATAATAACAACACCCAGAGCAAGAAAGGGTGAAGTCCTGGACTTCTTAGCACCATTGGAGACACTAGGTTTGGAAGAAGAGGGCAGGAGACACATTGCAGAGGTTGATTTGATAGAACTTGGGTGGTAAGTAGAAAGAGGAGTCAAGGAAAATAGAAGATTTCTACCTTGGGTAACTGGAAGGGTTGTGGCTCAACCCCTTACTAGCTTTGTGACCCTGTACCAGGTAATATAACCCCTCTGTGCCTTAAGTTTCTCATTTGTAAAATGATAATAGTAGTATCTACCTCATAGGGTTGTCATGGGATTAAATGAATTAATACATGTAAATACATCTGGCACACAGTAAGCATTCAGTAGGTATTAATCATTACTATTATTATCATTAGCTGAGCTGAAAAAACAGAAACAAGCTCTGAAGGAAAAACAAGGAGGCAAAAATCATCTAATATTTACTATGGATGTGATATAGTGATTTTCAATTGTAAGGACTAACTGAGAGCCACTTTGTGCAAGGAAAAATATCACTAGCAGGACAGGACTGTCTAGCCCATGTGAACGGGACAGAGTCAGAAAAAGGATGATAACCACCCAATGACATATTAGAAAGTGTATTAAAGCACTGGTGTCAAACTGGAATCAAATCTCAGATCTGACATTTAATATTCATGTAGCTTTGGCTAAATCCTCCCAGTTGCTATGAAACATAGGAGTCAAACATATGCAAGTTCATATTCAAGTGTTTCTTCCTTTTCCCTCTCTTACATAGCAGGCACTATGTGCTAGACACACACAACTTTTCTCTTACAACTATAACATATGATTTTCAAAGCTCAAGAAATTAGTGTTCTTATTAGGGACCATTTAGAAAGATTAGTTACAGTCAAATACTGTAACATTCCTGCAGTAAAAGCAGAAGTAATGTTTTAAAGTGCTTTTAGTGTAGGTCTTTTTGTTAAGAAGCTATATATTTAATAATATATGCATTATTGGTCCTATCTATTATGATACACTAGGTTTTAAGCAATATTTCTGGAGATTTAGGGAATGATGCAACACAAACCTTTTTTTGTACCCTTAAAGGGAAATAATTATAAAACTGCAATTTAAAAAGGTAGTATAACAATTGAGGTTAAAAGCTTAAATTCTAAAGCCAAGCCTGCCTGGGATTGAATTCCTGACCCCCAAATATTAGCTATGTAGCCTTGGATGAATTATTTAATCTTTTAGTGCCTCAGTTTCCTCATCTGTGATATAAGAACAGTGATTTCTGCCTCATAGGGTTACCATATAAATTAAATGAGGTTAATACATGTAAAGTGCTTAGGACAGAACCAGGCCTGGGTAAGCATTATATATATATATTCTCATTATCATCATCATCATCATCATTATTCTGCAAATCACTGAAACATTTCTTTCCCATTACATTTATATGGGTCATTTGTACACTCAATTTTCATGACATTTATTCTATAATAGCAATAAATAAAAGTTTTAATACCTACAGTAAACTATAAGCATAATATAAAATTTTATAACAAGTTCTATTTTTAACAATAATATTCTTACCCCAAGATAGTAGGGAGGCATTGTCTTCAAATAACTTTCAAATGACTGTCTCCATTTCAATGTTGGTTTTGCCTTATGTACTTTAAACAAGTCATCTATAAATTTATAATGTGAACAAACTATCATCATTCATTGTTTCCACACATGAAAATCAAGTCAAGTAAGTTTCATTTTTAAAGT
Source organism: Grampus griseus (assembly GCF_964374135.1). Taxonomy (NCBI): domain Eukaryota; kingdom Metazoa; phylum Chordata; class Mammalia; order Artiodactyla; family Delphinidae; genus Grampus; species Grampus griseus. Next base: position 63,867,480 of record NC_139012.1, read on the forward strand.
ATGCTTTCTTATTTATATAAGAGAGAGAGGAACATCTGACCTATATTTTTAACAAAATTAAAGGTGGTAAAATTTTTGCTTCTGGCATTTTTGAGTAGTAATACCACTTTAAAAATAAAAAGGTGCCAATTATGGTCTAAAATTAAATGTAATAATAAAGGTAGAATCAGAAAATACACAAGGAAAATCTAGATATGAAACAGATTTGAAGACAGAAACAAAGTATGCATGATGTTTTCTATAAAATATACCTACTAATATTTTGTCTGTAATCTTTAAATCTGATGCAGTTCCATGATGGGAAAGATGTCTTCTCCAACAGTACCCCTCAAAAAATTATAGCCAAATGGTCCCCAGAAACCAACTTTAGGCTTATCATATTATTTTAGAACAAACTCATCATTTAAAAATATTTGCCAAATGAAAATTAAAAGTATAGATAAATCCTTAGAAAATACTCAGATCTTATAAATATGACATGCTTCTACAAAATGTCTAATTATTTACCAAATACAAAGCCTGCATTACTAATTCTAACTATGTAAGAAATCTAATTGCAAAAAACTTAGAGAATACTTAACGTAGAAACTTATAATAGTTTGCAGAATCAAAGGTAGTTTGACACTGACTTTCAATTTACCAGAAACATGCACGGGTTGCTATAACACAACCTTATACAGCTTCAGTATTTTAGAGTATTAAAAAAAAAAATCTTCATTAATTTCCAGAAGACAAGAAGACTTAGAAAGGGAGGGATGTTCCCAAAGTTTGTTTTTAGGAAAAATTTGTATGTATGCTAAGCCACAGAGAATGTGATGAGAATAACTTACCTAAAAGGGGAAGGAGGACTGGGTAATTGTAAGGCATCACAAATAAGTTGACACAGTTCAGTGCTGTACTGGCTTTCAAGTAACCAAAGGGATGGCCAAGTTCGCTATATTTTGCACTATTGCTTACATATACCTGTTAAAAAGGAGTAGTTAAAACTTCACATTTAATAACCTTTACAGAACGTTATATAAACCACGGATTCAATTTAACTTTTTAAGAAACATCAAATTAAATTTTTAGAGATTCTCATACTGAGTGAAGTAAGTCAGACAGAAAGACAAATATCATATGATATTGCTTATATGTAGAATCTAAAAAAAGGCTACAAATGAACTTATCTACAAAACAGAAATAGAGCTACAGGTGTAAAAAATAAAACTTATGGTGTGGGGAGTGGGGAGGGATAAATTGGGAGACTGGGATTGACATATACACACTGCTATATATAAAACAGATAACTAATAAGGACCTGCTGTATAGCACAGGGAACTCTACTCAGTACTCTGTAATGGCGTATATGGGAAAAGAATCTAAAAAAGAGTGGATAGGGCTTCCCTGGTGGCACAGTGGTTGGGAATCCACCTGCCAATGCAGGGGACACGGGTCAGGGAAGATCCCACATGCTGTGAAGCAATTGAGCCCATGCGCCACAGCTACTGAGCATGTGCTCTGGAGCCCGCGAGCCACAACTACTGAGCCCGTGTGCCACAACTACTGAAGCCCACACGCCTAGAGCCCGTGCTCCACAACAAGAGAAGCCACCGCAATGAGAAGCCCATGCACAGCAACGAAGAGTAGCCCCTGCTAACTGCAACTAGAGAAAACCTGTGCGCAGCAACAAAGAAAAAAAAAGAGTGGATATATGTATATGTATAACTGATTCACTTTGCTGTACACCTGAAACTAACACAACATTGTAAATCAATTATACTCTCAATAAAAATTAAATAAATAAATAAAATTTTAAATTGCTATAGTCGTTCAGCTCACCTGCCAACAGGTTTGAGGAGATTTTCTTTCCAGGATAAATTGAGTCAGCGGTGAAGGTTCCAGCTCATATTTGTCAAAAGGCAATTTGTCAATAACCATCGGTTCACAGTCTGTACAGGAAAACTTCACTACAGGATGAGATGTACGAGGTGGCTAGAGGGGAAAGTCATTATTACTCTTTCACAAAGTACCAGAAACAAACTCCTTTTTAGTATCCCTCACTACCAAAATTTACTCAGTTTCTCAGTTTTGCTAGTGAGAATTTAATTTACTACCAAAAGCACCACTAAGCTGAAAGAAAATACTTAAAAATGTAATGCTTAAATTATATAATATTCACAAGAAAAAAAGACACTTCAAAATCTATACAGAATTAAAATTTTTGTTAAGTCTTAAAATCAAATTTATCAGAAAAATTAAATGCAAAATTTTGGAATTAAATAAGTGCTCATTAATTTTTATATATAAGAAACAACTAATTTAATAGAAACCTTCCTAAGTCCTCAGTTGTAGCAATTTAACTACTTGGCTTCCAAATTGATGATACACATTGATCAGTACAAATTTTTGAATATACAATATATTAGGGCATATATATATTTATACTTGTAAATTATTAATTTATAGGTACATAATAAAATATATACCAAAATAATATTAAAAATAGAAAAGTGTAAACATACATAGAAGTTCTAATGCTTCCCTTCCCTATTCCAGCAGACTGTATTGGTTACCCCTGTGTTAAATACACCCTACTTTGGAGGCCTTGTTGTAGAGCTGCAAAAACCACAATACTTTAAAGGAAAAAAAAAAAAGCAAGTTACTCTATTTCCCCCTTAACAGTCTCCTTCCTAAAAATCTCACCAAGTGAAGACTGGTGAAGAAAATATGAGCTATGAAGAAATAATGTGGAATTTCATAGCTGTAAAGGACTCCTTTTGGCCTCAGTTACTATCTACATATACTGGTGGCTCCCAAATCTACTGTATAGGGACCAGATTTCTCTCATTTCTCTTATGTATCCAATTACCTACTGTACATAACCTGAATTTTCTATAGGTCCCTCAAATTCATTACTATTCATTATTTCACCCCCAAACCACAAAACCTGTTCTAAAAAACCTAGATGTTAGCCTTAATATCACCCTCTTATCCTCCATACTTAACTGTCACAAAGAATTAGATTAAATGATACCACAAATTCTAAGCCACTTAGCAGAACACATAAACATGGCAGATGGTCACTATTTTAGTTACTGCCCTCTGTCAATGCTAAATTTTCATCTCTCTAAAAATTTACCTTCTATTTCTTACCTCTCTAATTCATGCCTTCATCATTTCTCAGACTAGATTAGTACAACTGTTCATTTTTAATTAGTCTCCCTAATTAGTCAGCCCCCTCCAATCAATCCCATGGCCATGAAAGATAAATATAATCATGTAATTTTCCTAACTCAAATTATTGGGTAAAAATAGCAGCCAACCACCTAAAAATAGGGCCAGATTCTTTTCTTTTAATATTGTTTTACAAAGAGCCTTGACAATACGGTCCCCATCTGCCTTTTAACCACCACACCATGTACACCCTGTGCTCCAGCCATACCAAAACGACTTGCAGTTGCCCAAACAGATCATTATCTTTCATGCCCCGGTGTTTCATATGTTATCACAAGCTGCTTTACTATTTTCCCCCCTGCATAATGCAAACAAACTAAGTTTTGAAGACTGAACTGGCAAGGCAAGTACCAACCTCTAAGAAACTTCTTCCCTGACACAGTCTCACCATGTACCCCAAACACATACCAGGCAGTTAGGCACCACCTCCTCTGGGCTCTGCTCTGCCCCCTATGACAGTTAGCACACTGTACTCTATTATGTTTATATGACTGACCTTCCTATGGAATGGTAAGGTTCCAGAGGGGAAGTACTGTTTTGCTCCTGTGCCTAGCATGTACCTGACATACAGCGTATTGAATGGGTCTGTGAAACTCATCTATTTTTTTGGATGACAATATTGAGATCCAAAAAGAAAAGGGGGGGGCATTTATTATTTCATTTAATCCCCAAAATAATCCTATGAGATAGGAGTTACTATCTCTAACAGATGGGAAATTGAGCTTAGAGAATATAATTAACCAAAGATACATGGCTAATAACTGGTAGAGCCATGATTCAAATTCAGAACCAGTCTCTAATAAATCACATTTAATTTCAGTATCAATATTTCTTATATGAAATACTATTATTTATAAAAATTTCATTTCCCCTCAAATATCCTTCAGTTACTAAATTTTGCCAGTTCTTTCTAATATTCTCTTTTTTTTTTATCATTCTCTCTTCCATCGTCTTAATTCAAACTCTTATATTAAGTGAACCAAAGCAATAGCCCTCTAGGTAAATAGCTTACCTTCCAGTTCATGTAACAACCACCAGATTAATTTTCCTAAAGGAACACTCTGTTAAAAATGTCTTCAGTTCTATGAACGCTATTAAGAAAAGCTCAAATTCCTTAACCTTGCATGTAAAGTCATAAGCAATTTGGTTTATTTAATAGTTCTCTCAATGTCCTACATACATATTATGACCCACCTATCCTCACAGTTACTTTCCATTCCTCTAAATTCACCTTGTTCTTTTTTACTTCCATACTTTTTTCTCACAGCTTCCTCCTCCAACTGAAATCCTACTGACACTTCAAAATCCTCTATGGCATGTAACAATTTGTAATAGACCACTAGAGCAATATTAATAGATAATGCTTGTGATACTGGTTTTGGATTTCTTCCTATTAGGACTTAACAAGTACCATATGTACTTGTTATTTAACTACTGTAGGTGTTAAATAAATATAATAGAATGAATAACCAACAATATAATATTTCATATAAATATGATATCTGTTCCGTAAGAATTCTGAAAGGGCTCTAGAGGAGAAAGTAGTATGACCAAAGAAATTGAGAGCTTCTCTAAAGCCAGACTAAAAAACTATGATGGTTCAATCCAAAAAAGAAAGACGATACCTCACTGAAATGTATAAAAACTTAATTTCATGTACTACATTAAATCCCTAATGAATAAAGGAAATATCACTTTATAGACCTTGTATAGAATAAAAGTAAAAATTATCCTAAAGAGTTGATATCGGTTTAAAACATAAAAGGTTTCAAAAAGAGTTCAATTTAATTCATAAATGATAGCTGCATGAAACATTACTAAAGACTGCTTAATGATCTTTGAAATACAACTCTTATCTTCTAAAGGTAACATCAAAAGAACCACTGTCATATCCCATGGCGTCCTCAATTACCACAAAAAACACTAATCTGAAAAAAGGGTATTAACAAGATTTAATAGATATTTATATAAATTTACCCTATTATTATAAGAACCATACAGTGAACACTGATAATTCACCAGGATCATTCAACAAGCCTCACTGTTTCTAAAAATAATTCCTATAAACAAGACCAGAAAATCTTTGCTACCTTAAACCTCCAGACTGAAAACACTGAATATAACTAAAACTATGCAAGTCAACATGAATTTCTAAGACTAAGTCCTAAAAGATTGCAGGCAAACCATCAGAATTATTTTCTAAGCCTTCATTTAAACTGTATATTATGTCCCAGAGACAAATCCTCATGTTACATTATATTTAGAATCCAAAGAGAAGCTCTTGTTATATCTATGCTTCTGTAACTAGATGCCAATAATAAAAGCATAAGCATAATGTTAGATTCTAAAGGAGACAGATGCCTCTTCTCTATTACTTCCTGATGAACAATACAGTACACTTAAGCAAGTAACAGCTCATCAGTGCACTTTGAGCGCTTGTCTAATTCCTATACAACAGCCACACCCTTAACTGACGGGAGCACTTAAAACTAGTAGGAAAAGCAGTTAACGGTTACATTACAAAGTCACAGTCTCTCTGGTACTTACTAGTGTTGGAGAATTCTGATCTGGCCAAAAAGACTCTGGAACAGGCCAGTGACCTATAGGAACCCCAGTTTTAGGATTTGGTCTGACATATATGAGTTTGTGACAGCTATGCCAAGGCTGAGATCCCAAAGGCCTTGATACATCTGGCTGCCCATCTACGGCAAAGAAATCAAAGCAAAGTATGTATCATTAAAGGAAAAACATAAGCAGTTAAATTATATCTACTATTACTTAGTGAAAATGTCGTAATACTTGTTCAATTCTGGATTTTCCTATTTTTCTTAAATGGTAGAATACTATCATGACTAAGGCTTAACATTTAGATTATATCAGAATTCACTAGAGAGTAACATCAGCAAATTCCAACTATGAGTTCAATAGGTGAAAGGAGGTCCCACAGCATCTTTTGCTTGTCCAATCAGAATATGTAAAACATACTTTATGGTAGATACTTGTTTAACGAATGACATGTTTTCCCCACTAGATGATAAGGGCAAACACTCAATTTCTTCACCATCATGCTTGGCTTAGTAAATACTAGGTAAGTATTGCTAAATGAATATTTCTTTAAAATCAATCTTTTTAACTAAAGCCTAATAACTAAAACGAAAAGTTAATATGCAAATCCAGATTTGAGGTGCCTACCTTTAATCTAAAGCAATTCTAGAAAACAGTAACTCTCTTTAACAGTTCAGTATACATTTTACTTAGTGCCTAACTCTAAGCAAAGTCCTAAAATAATTTAAAAATAAATATATTCCATGTGTAACAATTCAATTTTTTTTTAAGTTTGTTTTTTTAAACCAGACACAGTATGCGATTTATATAATCTTACCATCTTCTGCTCCTTCCCTATAATCCCTTCTGAGGGTACCACTTTCTCATCTCTATGACCTTTCTCTTCTCCCAATTACCCACTCTAGTGGATCACCTCTGCCAGTGCCATTAATGACTTTCTAATTCTTGTCATAAGCTACATCATACAAGGCAGAAGGTCCAGATGTAAACTGTCCACTGGTTCTGGTAAAACTCCTTATTCCCTCTGGCTAATATAAATAGTTCATGATCACAAAATATTAGAATAAAGCCAGGTGGGGCTCAGCTAGACTTTAAAGGATCAAGCTGAATGGCAAAGGCTGGTTTCTCATTTTGGGAACCACACCAACCATTTGGTTCTGATCAGTCTGATCTTTAGAAAAAATGTAGCTAAGGAATTAAATAAACACTTAGAGTTGAACACTCTTGTGAATTAAGGGACATGGAAGAAGCATATATACTGGAGAGAGTCAGCATTACAATACTAAAAAGGAAATATGCTAATCTATAAATGTTTAAAAAGGGTTTTGGCGCTTATAAATTTTCAGGCTATGAACAACCAATATAAAAACGCGATGCTACCAAACCACTGTCATATTACCTTGACTTTCCTATTTAATCTTCCCTCTTTACCAACAGCTGTTTTGTCATCTTAATAATCTGGCCTTAACATTGACAAGGTCAAATCATAGTAATTTTTCAGTTCAAGTTGAACACTTGATAAAGCCAGTTTACAATGTCTATAAGAGAAGTACAGTAATACCTTCTACAGGGGAAGGATCTGGTCCTGCTTTCTCGAAGTTTATTACCACTCCACTTTGTACTTTCTGCACCAAGGACTCCAGACACTGATTAAGCATTCTTGGAGAACATACAGAGTATGAACGGCCTGAAATAAAAAGAATAAAGTTGCAAAAATTCCTACTTTTAACAAAAAAGAACCATAGTAGGGTTTTTGACAATACTGATTAACGAAAGTTCAATGATAAAGTCTGACCTTTTCATTATCTAATAGAAGAATAACAAAACAAAAATAGCTATTCTCAATCAATCAACAATTCCATTTTGTGAGAGTATGTAAATTTTTCTTTGTAATTAAAGGTATGTGGAAAATAGAAATCTTTGTGTGAACAAACCACAATGAAAAAAATCATTACATATATACACAATGTATTACATGAAATGAGATTTTAAAATATATATAAATTTAAAAAAACTATCTCCAACTGTTTTCCAACACAAGTTATCTTTATTACACATATACAACATCTGGCAACGAACCCCCAAAATCTTACTCCTGCTTAACAAAAGTATTATCACTAAAGATTAATGCTAAGGACATAGATGATACTCAATAATTATTTAATTGATCTGCTGGTAGGTACTGCATATTTTAAGTGTTTGCACTTTAATATATAGATAGTAGCATGTGTTTCTCTGAATTTCATTTGGCTTACATACTTAGAAATTACCTATCTTAAGTGAATTTCCCTCTTGAATATTTTAACCTATAAAATTTTTAGTTCAGAAGCATTAAAATGCTAGTGATTAAGAAAAAATACCAGTGAAAAGACTTCTTAAACAGGGATTTTTCAATAAATATATCTAGACCTGTGCTGTCCCATATTGCAGCCACTGGCCACATATGGCTACTGAAAACTTGAAACACGGCTAGTCCAAATTGAGATATATAGTAACTATAACATACCTGAATAATTTTTAATTACCAATATCACGTTGAAATATTTTGAATATATTGATTTAAATAAATATTATATAAATTAATTTTACCTGTTTCTTTTTAGTTTTTTGGTGGTTTTTTTTTTTGGCTGCACCATTCGGCTTGTGGGATCTTAGTTCCCCAACCAGGGACTGAACCAAGTCCCTCAGCAGTGAAAGTGCAGAGTCCTAACCACTGGATCGCCAGGGAATTCCCTATCAGTTTCTTTTTAATGTGACACTATAAAATTTATATATATAACTTATTTATATATATAAATTTATATATATAACATATTTCTAGACCAGTGCTGAAAACCATGACAACTAAAAATCTTTAATCAAACATCTTACAATGTTATTTGCAATAAGCTCAATACGAAAAAGTCCTATTCCTTAAGAAATTCAACCAATTATTACCAAACACGTTATATTATTATATTTGACATATCAAATTACTCATATCAATTTACACTCAACATGTGATTTGCTAAAGGCTACTCAGAAAAGAGAACATTAGGCAGTAGAGCGATTCAAATCCTCAGAGTCAGCTTAGAATAACAAGCATCATATAACAAATGGCTTACCCTGAATACAACAATAAGAGCCATACTTATAAAAATACTCACCAATTACTGAGTGTCTATGTACCTGGCACTATTCTAATCACTCTATTAATTTATCCAATCCTAGCAACAATTTTATTGGTTACTTTCTCCATTTTACAAATGAGAAAACTAAAGCATGGAGAGATTAACTAATTTATTCAAGTTAGTATAGTAGTGCAGCCAAGATTCAAACCCTTACAAGGTATTAGACACTTTCATCTGGATATACCTTCTTCCCTGAAAACCATGATGTTAATTTAAAATAGAAAGCCTATATGGAACCACACTTATTTGAAAGAATTGGCAAATTAAAATTTTTTTAGTCAATTTAAACATATACATAAAACAATACATAAAAAGGCTGACCGTCTTAACACAGAAAGTATTTAGAAGATTATATAAAGGTTCAATATCTTATTTCATGATATTTAAGCATATTCCCAAGATGTTAATAAAAAACAGAAGTTCTTAAGTATAAAACTGTGGCAATCCCCTCTACTCCCCTAACCTGTGTCATCAACTAATTGATTAGGAAAATATAAGAGGTTATGATCTTAGTATGAAATAAAATTACTAACAAAGACATTTTATGAAAATTGGAGAATAAACAAACTTGAGTCACTTAGAAAATAACAAAAATTCATTAATTCTTTTGAAAGTTAAAGGAAATTTTGCCATCTTTACAAAGTGAACCTATAACCTATGTCATGTTTCTCTTATTCTTTATGTCAAAACTCACCTCTTGGAATGTTTAACACCTTGTATTGAAGGATAAATTTTCTGGGATCACTAATAATATTTGTGAGAAAAGTACATACTTTCAAGTCAAGAAGCTGGCTCACTTGTGGTTAGAGGATCCCCCCCCCAAAAAAATCTAAACATAGTGAGTCTGAAGGCAGTAAAGTGAAACAAAGGAAAAAAAAAAACTTTCCCCCAGAGTATACTAGATTAACATTTTAGTAAAATGGATAAGAGACAAAAGGAACATTTCTAAGTTGGGCAACAGTCCTTATACAGGCTAAGAAAGTTAAATTTATTTAATCTAGAAAATTCTTACAATTTTTATAAAAAGCTTTTTATCCTCAATACTTCCACCAACATGTCTATTAGGCATTTTTAAAATTTGATGTCATACCTGTGCCTCTCCCAAACCTGCTTCTCCTCTGAGTAACCATCTCAGTACTTGGCATAGCCATTCACCTCCACTTGTTCAGGCCAACTGAATCATCTAGGAATCAGGCTTGATTCCTTCTTCCCTCATTGCCCTCAGTATCTCCTTTCCATCAGACCACCTCTCACCCACCACCTCCAAACCTAACACTTTAGATCAAAGTACTATCATCTCTTCTAGTCTCCCTGCTTCCATTCTCACCACTTTACAGTATATTCTCATCAAACAGCTGAAGTGATCTTTCAGAAACAGAAATCAGATGTCACCTCCTATAAAAAGCCCTCCAATGACTTCTCATCACACTTGGAAAATAAAAAATATTCATTATGGCCTAAAAGGCTATTCAATACTTGGCCCTTGCCTACCCCTCTAAACAAACCTGTTACTCTCTTCTACTCCCTACAAAAGCTCCAGCCATTATCAGCCTTGCTGTTGCTCCCAAAAACATGAGGAATGTTCCTTCTCTTATTATTTCCTCTACCTAGATCTTTGTATGGCTTACTGCATTATTCAGATTTCTGTTCAAATGCTAACTAGACTTACTGTGGTGACCATTTCACAATGTATACAAATATCAAATCATTATGTTGTACACCTGGAACTAAAATATCTAAAAAAGAGAGAGGGTTGATGAACATGCTGTAACAATAATTTTAGAGGGATTAATATTTTTAAGATACAACCAGGGCTGATTTAATCCCTATTCAAACAACTGACTTTAACATCAAGGTTAGAGATATGCAAATGTAATTTATAAATAACTGTTGTTTTATTTACTTCTTTAGACAAAGAGTATAATAATCTCCAAGGACATGCAATATTTTAAACTGATTCAAACTGGGGTAAGCATATCCTTTAGGTTGATGGTTAAAAAAAAAAAAAGTCACCTCCTCAAAAGACTTCCCAGGAATACTCATTCTCTGCCTGATTACGTTCTGCACCCTCACCCTATTTTTTTTCTTGATAGTAAGGAGAACTCTCTGAAATATTATTTATTCATTTTACATGATTTCATCTGTCACACAGTCCAAAAATGTAAGCTTTCTGTCTATCATTCCTGCTGTATTCCCAGGATCAAAAACAGTTATTTGGCATAGAGTATTCATTAATTACTTGATAATAAAAGAAAAATGCTTACAATGACAATTATATAATTTTTAAAGTATACATTAAAAATATAACAAAATATTGTTTTGGCAACACAGGCAAATTTCTTTCCAATTTTTCCTTAATGAACATGAATTGTTCTATAATGGAAAAAATAAATGTACACACACTACTCTTATCATCAAGTTTAAAAATGCACAGAATTGTTAGCAGTGATTACATATTTGGATAGTACACCACCAGTGGATGTTAGCTTTTCTGTTATTTCTACTTTTCTGGTGTTTTATCCTCAAAACTTTTTTTAGCCAACATTCTTTGAAAATAAAGAAGAAAACATACTATTCATATAATATGGAAAGGTGAGTGACATTTGACCAGCTTCCCATTGTTGCTAGCAGGAGCATGAAGAAAGGTAAATAAACCACTACATCAGGAGAGATTCAGGATATATATTGGGGAAAGCTCCCTAATTCCTTGACCAACTAAGTTTTCTGGGTCACTGAAAGATATTACCAACGGTGATTTCGGAATCTTCTTCTAACTTATCTTCTTCTTCTTTTTTTTTTTTTAACATCTTTATTGGAGTATAATTGCTTTACAATGGTGTGTTAGTTTCTGCTTTATAACAAAGTGAATCAGTTATACATATACATATGTTCCCATATCTCTTCCCTCTTGCGTCTCCCTCACTCCCACCCTCCCTATCCCACCCCTCTAGGTGGTCACAAAGCACCAAGCTGATCGCCCTGTGCTATGCAGCTGCTTCCCACTAGCTATCTATTTTACGTTTGGTAGTGTATATATGTCTTTGCCACTCTCTCTAACTTATCTTCTTCACATACCTATCTATATGGGATACGCTTTTTGTCTGTGAAATTTGCAGATCTCCAAAATCCACAGAATTTTAGAAGAAAGGCACCTAAAATATAAATTAGACTTTATATTTTCCTTTAACTTACATAGCTGGCTATGATAGAATCTCAATAGAGCACTGACAGTGTATGGAGACTATGTCACAGCCCCTGACACTGATGAAATAGTGGTATGCCCAACCTGGACATTTTAGTATCAAATTCCCTAAGCAAGAACTAAAAGGCACCATGAAAGCAAGAATACCATGCCTGTCATATTCACTATGGAAGTCCTAAAGCATGGAACAGTGCTTGGTACACAGCAGGCACTCAATCCATATCCATATGAATTTAACCCACCTGTTAACCAATTCCACATTATAAAAGTTCTGAGTCTCTTACATATTCTGTTTCAAGAATTTCATTAATGTTCACTGAGCACAGTGACCACCTGGACTAGCTGGCTAAGAGTTCACTACCTGTTTCCTCTAACCTATCTAGCTTCCTCTTTGCCTCTGGGGAAAACTGTACTTAACCAGGCATTAATCATTACATGGATAATGAGATGATTCTCAAAACATTTTTTCAGAGAAAAAAGTTCTACGGCATTTGTAAATCATTAGCAATCTTTGTAGATAAGAATATAAGTTTAACAACTTCAAATACCAGCATTTTCTATATGGTTAGAAGAAAAATATCATGCATTATCAGACCCAATAGTATTCACATCTTATTCAAATCGAATCAAAGACCTTCATCAATGTAGTTTTAAAACCATCTATGTCTACTAACTTCTAATATTAATTTATTGAACAAAAACAAACATGGAGATTTTGAAATGCACACTTTAAAACATTCAGATAAACTCTGCTTAAGTCACTGAATTACTGCCAGCAAAGAACTTACCGCCTGTCACTTCACACATTGGTGTGATTGCAGAGTCATCTAAAGGCACACCTGTCAACTGCTCTGATTCTACTGACATCGTGCCAGGCAACCGCAACACTAATGCAAAGAGTCTCTGATCCCAACGAAAAGGTTCCTTGGTCAATTCGCTTCCAGGCAAAGGAGAATTAAGAGGTAAATGGAGCTGAAAGTAAGGGGAAATAAAAAAACAATAAGATTTCCAACACTATTTCTCCCAAAAAGGCTACATTAATGACACATATTAAAACTACATCATGAGTCATGAGTCTCCTATCATTTAAAAAAACCAAGCTTTCTGTAATGCTTTTCAGATTTCAACATAACTCACCACCAGGTGCTGGACTGCTTCTAAATAAATCATTTCATTTAATCATTAAATCAACCCTATGATAAATATCTTAGGGTTCCTATTTTCTAGATTAAAAAAAAAAATGGGCCTCAGAGACAATAAATGATTTGGCCTCCCAGGTCCAAGTCACTATTTTTTTCTTTTTCTTTTTTTTTTAAATTAATTAATTTATGTATTTATTTATTTATTTTTGGCTGCTTTGGGTCTTCACTGCTGTGCGCGGGCTTTCTCTAGTTGTGTCAAGTGGAGGCTACTCTTTGTTGCGGTGCACCGTCTTCTCATTGCAGTGGCTTCTCCTGTTGTGGAGCACAGGCTCTAGAAGCGCAGGCTTCAGTAGTTGTGGCTCACAGGCTCTAGAGTGCAGGCTTAGTAGTTGTGACGTACGGGCTTAGTTGCTCCGCGGCATGTGGGACCTTCCCAAACCAGGGATCGAACCCGTGTCCCCTGCACTGGCAGGCGGATTCTCAACCACTGTCCCACCAGGGAAGTCCTGCAAGTCAGTATTTTTTTCTACCACACCACAGTAGCCTCAAACACCTCCACAGTTAATGATTTAAATATGCTTCATTTCATACGAAACATATCTTCCCAAAGCATTTGCTTAAAAGTAAATTTTATCACTCTAGTTACATGTTAAATATATTAAAGGTAATGATTCTTACTACTTCTGAGTAAAGGTAGAGGGTTTGGGGGTTTCTTCCATGTGTTTTTTAATCTATGCCTCTCCCCATGCCTCTAGGACCTGCTCAATCAGAATCCAAGATTCTTAAGAATTTTTAAAGACTTTAAAGTGATTCTAATGGGTACCTCTGAACCAACAGTCACAAGGTACCAACAGATCCACACATCAGTCTTAGCGTAAGTAAATGGGGACAACCAGACAATATGGGCCTCATGATGTGAAGTACATAACATTGAAAAAAGGAAGGAAAGAAAAAGGGAAGGAAAGGTTGAATCTGAATCTAACCAAGCCTTCAGTTCTAACCACCAGTTTACAGGGACAACTGACGATACAGGATCAAGTTATCCACCACCATAGGGAGCAATCAGTCAAATCCAGAATGTTACAGGACAGATGACCTGGTTTCTCCAATGAATCAATGGCACGAAAAAGCAAAGAGTGGGAGTGGGGAGGGCTGGTGGAACTGTTAGAGAATATGAGACAAAACAATCAAGAGCAAAGATTTTTAAGACAATCAGGAAAATTTGAAATACATGTTACTGGTATTACTAATAATATTTAAGTGTGATGATATAGTGCTTAGGAAAACAAAAGTCTTTATCACTTATAACACTTTTTAAAAAAGAAATGAAACCCAGGATCAGCATACTCAGGGATTGATTTATACAAATACTGGAGTTTTCTTTAAAATACAGAACACATTTCAAAATTATCACTCTGCTGTATACCTGAAACTAACACAACACTGTAAATCAACTATACTCCAATAAAAATTTTTCTTAATAAAATAAAATGATCACTTTCAAATTAATTGCCAGAGTTTATACTACTTTTGTCAAAAACAAGACATAATTGTATTGCTTACAGCCTTTCTATTTCTCACCTTGAAGATTTCTGAACTTGATAAATTAGGGATTGAAGTCATTCTACACTGACTTAAGAACTCAAGTTTCTTCAATGACTTACATCAAACCATTAAAAAAAAAATCAGATTCAATTCTAAGAAGAGAATTCCTAGCAAAGCTCTGCTAAAGTGGCACCTCTCTCCAAAAGACTCATGTCAAGAGAATCTGCTGCAAGATTCTTACATCAGGACCAGCCAAGATTTCGTGCCCATGGCCAAGAGTCATGAGCTTTTCTCCTGGCACTGATCCTACTTTTAAGGCAGAAGTCAGAGGCAATAATAAGGAAGGACTCTTAAATTAAGAAATCTGGGCCAGGGTGTTCCCTGAGGAAGGTTTTCTAACCTCAAAGGTTCTGTGACACTTGCAAAACAGCTTGGGAACTCCAAGACCTTGCTGCTATCACCACACCCTGCCAGAAGATAAATATTGAAGCACCAATGGCACTGGAGGAAGATTTCAACTGTTAATGCAGTAGCTCTGGAAAGTAATGGATACGTGGACCTGTCTCAAGAATCCAGTGGATAACAGCACTGCAGAGGCCTCATGTATAAATAAATAGTGGATAGGACAACAACAGACCCCAAATCACGTACACATACACACACAACTTATCAAGCAATGCTCACACACACACACACACCCCAATCAGATAGTGATGAGCACTATCTTTTTATTGGCTGCACAATGCTAGATCTAGAATGTACTTCAAGTAAAACAAAAAGCCAAGGGTCACAAGCATATTTTACACAGAGCAATACCAATTTTATAAACTTGTCAAATTTTTATTCATTTTTCTATTTCTTATTATTTACGCCTTCCATATCACTACCACCCTCCCTCATCACCAAAGAGGCAGGGAAAAACTCCTCTATAGCTGAAATGTGCTAGTAAAATAGGAAGGAGTAAGGGCAAGCAAACAGGGACAGGAAAAAGATAAAAAACCTTAGTGAAAAAATATTCTCAGGAGGGTTGGATTACTCCAAACCTAAAGTCTACAGTTGAAATTCTAGCAATGTCTTATAATCACCAAGGGAGGTCTTTCTGGATATGTGGACTTTGAAAATCAAGGCAAATAGCACATAAATCAAGTAGAAAAACATAAAATTAACCACTAGAAAAATGTGCAATAAATATGAATAGATAATTCCCAAAGTTAAAAATGGGCAAAAAAAAAAAATAATGCCCGAGGAAACTCATATAGCCTATAAATATGCAGAAAGATGCTCAAATACACTAATCATCAGATAATACAAATTAAAGGCAAGATGCAAAATGCTACATAGAGCAGAGCATCTATATGCACTATTAAACAATTACTTAGTGTAGTTTTATATGTGTATAACATACACATATAGGAAAAGTAAAAAAACATGAACTGGAAGGATACACACCAAATTCATGATAATTGTTGCTGCTTGGATGGGGAAGAGGGAGGGAAATAACACTGAGTAAGGGAAGAAAAGGCACTTAACTATCTGCAATGTTCTCTTCCATTCACTAAATTTTTAAAAATCCTCAACAAAAAAAAAATCAAAATGAGTAAATATGGCAGAAATTTTTGTATCACTTACTCTCATCCAGAATATTAGAATATATTAATATGCAAAAACACAGTAAACTATCCATTCAAGCAGTTATCTATATCTCTTTTATAACAGTGTTGTCATTTTATAACAAAATTAAACACAAGAAAACTTCATACACGTCTCAACTCAATAAAAGGTAGATTAGATATAATCACTAGCCCCAAAGCTCAGACATTTATAAGGACATTAACACAGAGTTCTGCTTATACTTAACTGGCTATTAAAATATACCGTAAGACAGTAGAATATTTCTTGAAAATTATGTTTGCTTTCTCTCATCGTTTTTTATGCCCCTACAATATTAGGCATTTAGGATTTGGAGGACTTAAAGATGCATGATAAAATATGGTCCCACTAACTCCCAAGATTTCTGAGGACAGGGATCATGTTCCTAAAGGAACTGGTTTTAGAGATGTGTTTAAGGAGAAGCTGACAAACAGAAAGAAGAAGATAGAAAATCACAATACTGGCTATCAAAATATTTATTAGGATTTTTATTTCTGAACACTTGACAGGAAAATAGTTTTATAAAAGCCGTTTTCTGAGACTTAATTGCAGGAAACTTTAGTAAGAGAGTACTCAAATTTATATGTCTGATGAGGCAAAAAAACTGTCATTAGCAACAACAATTATACAGTAGTAACTATTATTTGGCAGACACTGTTCTAAACCATATGTGTGTGTGTGTGTGTGTGTATACACACACACACACACACTCATTTAATCTACAAAATAAACAAACGTGGCAGGCACTACACATTCCTATTTACAAATGATAAAAACTGAGGCACAGAGAGCCTTGCCAGAAGGTACACAGTAAATGATGAGGAGACAGAATATAAACCCAGGTAGACCGGTCCCTGATGCTGTGCTCTTAAACACTGCATTGTACTGCCTGTTATTGAAATCATAATCTGCATTTAAAAAGATCAAGTGTTGAGATATTAATGTAAAAAATAAACTAATTCTATTAAGTGGAAAAAGAAAATTTTAATTATAAAAATAACTACTTTTAGAAAAAAATTTTAATCATCCATTTCTGAATCAATCTGGTGATTTTGAACCACTAATTACTAAATGTTATGAACATTTTAGATTGCTTGTTTTTATAAAGCACAATCCTATGCTTTTCCCCCAGTTACTCTTTGATGAAAAGAGGCACTTTCTCCTTCTTGCTATTCACTTCCAGTTCTCAAGTACATGGGTAATAACAACAATAAAAATAAACAATAACTGCTAGCATAATGAGCACTCACTATGTATGTGTCAAGCAACATTCTGGGAGCTTTTCATATTTATAACATGTTTATAACAAACCAATGGGGTAGGTACTATTATTATCCCCATTTTACAGACAAGTTGCAATGTAAGACTGTGTGTCAAGAGAGAATACAGACTCAAATAACCCCTGCTGTATAATCAAGTTTAGAGCATCAAAGAAGGACTGAAAATTTTAAGAACTGGATGAATCATGTGTAATTCAATAATACAGTAACTTTCCCATAACCATGACATTATTGGTCTTTATTAGGGTCTTCATAAGATTATACTTTGCAAAGCTTCGGACTAATGGACTAATAAACACAGAAAACTTTATACTAACCAAGTTTTATTTTTACTTGAGTACAATTGAGGTTTTCTATATTATTATTTTAAATGGTTAATTTTATTGATCTCACCATTCCAGATTTCTTATATAATTACCTTGGTAGCTGACAGAAAAGGAAATATAACTTTAATTTAAATTGAGGAAGACTGTCCTACTTTTCCTTCTTTCCTTTGGATAACTATCTTACTGCCCTTTCTCACCTTTGAGTCTCTCCTCAATTTCTTATAAAAAAAAGAAGACAATTTATTTCTCCATAGGTATGAAAAACAAAGGGCAGATTAGGAAGGTGATTGTCTATCATTAGGCATACTCAAAATTTATTTATTTATAATAATAGTGTGACTTCCCCTTAATTTGTTTCATATTTGTTTATGGTTCAGACCCTAATTATTTGTGATTTTGCTAAGGCTGGACTAAAGATCAACTTAAATTTTATTCAGTTATTCTGTGAGTGCCTACCACAAGCATGGCATTATTTCAGGATTTAATAAGGACTCTACCAAGCCAAATAAGTAAGATTTGGATAACGTTTTAGCTAGCTCACTTTAAGATAACCAATTATAAAACTTCAGATAATCAGGATTCTCATAAGTTATTACTTGTTTTTTACATTTGCAGAATGTAAAAAATAAATAAATAAAAGTCAGCAAACACTGAAAGAAGATAAAAGAAATTTCTTTTAAAAACATTTTTAATTCAGGACCCGAACGGATTTCTCCTGGCACACAACCTAACTCACTCCTGGATGATGATCACATCATGAGAGTCAGGTGACTGATCTGTACCAACTCTTAGGAGGTTTCCGCTTGCAGCTGGATATTCTGCCAACTGGTTCTATTACTGAAGTAACTCATTATAAGTCCTTTAATAATTGTACTTCCTACCTTAAGTTTTAATGACCTATTTCCCTGACTGCCTATCCCTCTCCAGTTTGAGAGAAGGCAGGGAGAGGGATCTGATTCTTTTCTGTGTCCCCCCCATAGTATTTGTCCCGTTCCCACAGCCTAAGGAAAGGACTAGAGTAGTACAGTACGAGGAGCAGAATGAGGGCTGCAGAACACAAGCACCAGTCAGTGTCCTGCCAACAACATTTGTGCTCCCCCCAGCCCAAACCATACACAGATATGGATGCAAACACACAAACACAGATTCCACTGTCATACTGTGGTGGGTCGCAGAACCAGCTAGTCCTATCTGCAAGAGCTGAAGTATTATCCTTCCCCGATATATGAAACCAGCTGATCTCTATGTCCCTTGTATGTACCCACACATAGAGGATATAAAGACACGAGCTGCAAAAATTTGCCTGACACCTACAGCAGAGGGTAGAGAAACAACTATTCCATATGGTGAAGCCATTAACAACTCCTGAATTGAGCTCAATGTACAATATTCACAATGAGAATTTACATATGGACATACTTCTACTGAGGCCACACAGAATACAACCTCATAAATTCTAGCCTTAGAATTTAGAGATACAAAGAGTGTGGTCATATATTCTTTCTTGCAAAAATGTTTTACCTCACACACCAAACCAAAACTTGTCTTTATAGTTTAATGCACTGGCCTAGTATCAATGAACTTGGCACAGTATCAAAAAAGTAATTAGGTCATTATTAATACAAAATTTTTAATTGTTATCATGTGGGGCATTTTTCTTAAATATTAAGAATGGGGATCACAAATCGAGCTATAACTCAGGAATTATTTAATGAAAGGCAACACAGCAGACACTGTAATCTCCTACCTTCAAGAACATGTAACTAATTATAATATGTTATGATATGTACAATAGTAAAAGTATGCATGAGGTACAGAGGAATAATTGATTATTTGGGGGATGGACCAGCGAAGGCTCTCCGAGGAAGTAGCATTTGAGTTAGTTTGAAGAATGAAAAGTTTACTGAGAATCTACAACCTTTTGCAGATTGCAGGGCATGCAGAGTGAAGATCATGATCAAAAAGATAGAAGGCAAGAAATAACAAATACTGGGATAAAAAATTAAATTAAAATTCAGAACTACTGGAGATCAACATACAAAGGAGAGAAACTGAAGATTTTAAGAAAGCCTTTAAGAATGGGTAAGATTTTCATATATATATATATATATATATATATATATATATATATATAAAAGATAACGTATAAGGACCTACTGTATAGCACAGGGAACTCTTCTCAACACTCTGTAATGACCTATATGGGAAAAGAATCTAAAAGAGTGGATATATGTGTATGTATAACTGATTCACTTTGCTGTACAGCAGAAACTAACACAACACTGTAAATCAACTATACTCCAATAAAAATTAAAAAAAAAAAGAACGGGTAAGATTTTAATATGGTGGAGATAGAGGAATAATATTTAGCAGAAAGGAGCATGTGAGGAAACAAACAGGAAGCATTCAGGAAATTAGTAGCCTATTTTGGGTCAAGTTTATAGAAAATATAGGGGAATGATAAGGAATTTTTCTTCATCTGCTCATGATTTCCTAGTCTTTCCAACTCTACTAAAACAACTCCCACACTAAGTCATCAAAGATCTTTTTTTGGCCACGGTGGTAGATGACAGTGTGGTCAAAGTGTTCCAGGCTTGAGTCTTAACAGACCTCGAAGCTTCACTGCCAGCCCATTGGGAGCCAGTCGCCAGGTAAAGAAGCTTGAACTAGACCACTGCCCGATAAGAGATCTTACAGAGAGACAGAAGTCACAGGGACAAGAAGCAAGGTGCCCAGGCAACAGTGGGCACCAAAGCCCCAGACATGTAAATAAGGCCATCTTGGGTGTTCCAGCCCCAGCTAAGCCCCCAGATGAATGAAGCCAACTCACAGAATCTTGAGAAATAATAAACTGTTGTTGTTTTAAGCCACTAAGATTTAGGATGATTTGTTACACAGAAATAGATAACCAAAGGAGTCATTAAACCTAGTGAAGATTTTTCAGATTTAGCTTCCCAGCAGCATTCAAAACTATTTACCACTCTTTAGAAAGATACTCTTCCTTTGGCTTTCACCTTAAAATATTCTCATGGCTTCCCTCTGCTTCTTCGGCTGCTCCTCTGTCTTCCACCCCGATCCTCCCCTCAATCTCTAATACCTAGCCATTACATGCTGCTGACGCTCAAGGCTCAGTATTAAGCCTTGGCCAGTTTATACTCTAAACCCTCAATCCACCTACTCACAGTTTCAATTACTACCTATACTCAGATAATATCTTACAATTGGTTATGTCCAGCCTAGATCTTTCTTTTGAGCACCAAAATATTCTTCTGCCTACTTGCCATTCCCTCTTGGATGGCTCAAAGGTACTTCAAACTCAGTTTGCTCAAAACTGAACTCATGATTTTCCTCCAGCCCAAATGGTACTCTCTCAAGATTCCCTAGCTCAATGAATGGCACCGCAATCTATCCAGTTTTGCAAGAAGCCATCTCCCTCTTCCTTATACCCCCAAATGAAATATATGTCAGCAAATTTGGTTGACTTAACTTTCTAAATATCTCTTGAAACTGCTGCTTCTTTCTATCCCTTTTACTATCACCAACCTCCATGACCAAGCTATTGTCAGAACTAATGCAACAATGCCTAACTGGTCTTCCAACATCCACTTGTCTTTCACTCCTCCACCCCCTACCTCTAAATAAAACCCTTGGATGACTTCCTATTGCATTCATATTAATAACATTAATTGGCATGGCCTCAAAACCCCTTGTGTGGTCAATCCCAACCTTCTTTTCCATTTTATACAATGATCTCTCTTTTTTTATGCTCCAAGTCACATTAGCCGCCTTCTAGTCCCTCAGTCTCAAAACATACTCCTTTTGGGAGAAGAGCCTTTGTACAGTGCCTCTACCTGGTATGATCATCCTTCCCACTTTTTGGATAGTAAATCCTCCTCACCTCTTCAAATCTTAGCTTTCAATGACCTTCTTGACTAGATCCAGAGTGCCCTTATTAAAAGCTCTCACAATACATACTCCTCCCTTTTGTAGGATACATGATCATTGCAGTTTTACTTTTAACACATGATACTTTTATTAATGTCTCTCTCCTCAATTAGACCCAAGGGGACTGAGCTCCTGATTGTTTTATCATTTGATCCTCAGAGCACAGCAGTGTCTAGTTCATAGAAGAAACCCAATAAATATGGCTGAATGAATAAAACAGATGGATGGATAAATAAGGTAACTGGCTTAACTGTGAAAGGTCCAGAGGAATCTAGTGGACAATGGAAAACAATGAAACATTTTGAACAATAGAATAATACACTCAAGTGGTGTGCTTTAGCATAATTATTGCCATGGAAAGACAGATTTGAAGGAAACCAAGACAAGTTAAGGAGCTAATTAATAGTTTAAGAAAAACATCAAGGTGAATGATGGCAAAAGGAATAGGAACGAAAGCAAGAAACAAATTAATGAAAACAAAAAGCAAGGGACTAATATCAAAGACAATTATACAGGAAAAAATATAGATTATGATATGCCCCCTAAGGCTCTGATGCCTTCTCTACCTCTACTATTGCAGTTATGATTTAACATGTTCAAATGATAACAAGTTACTGTAATACATGAAGCATGACTTTTAAAAAAACGCAAAACTAAGTTCCAAAAGGACACACACACACACACTCTCAAAAAGAGCACTTTTCTCAAACGATGCACAATAATGTTACCAACTCTAACGTATAACTACACATAATTGTTAAATAATATCCCAAATTATTCAGAATCTAACATAAAACATTTAAACTGAAATAAATTATAAAGTATTAGTCAGAAGGTTAACTTAAAGCACATTGGTAAAGAAACAAAAAATAGAGTAAAAACCTTGTGAATCATTTTGAGACTCATTATTTCCCAGGTAACCGAGAGCAATTAATGTTTCAAGCATAAAAACTTATCAACAAACTTTCTTCAGTATGTTATATATGTCCCTATCGTCTGGAAATACATTGTACTCCCTAAAAAATAACAATAATAAACTTTTCTTGATAATTCAAAGAAGCAGGGAGAAAAAAAAGCTTAAAGACCTCTTGTTCATACCAAATATTGCCCCAAATCACATGGCAAGTTAGCAGGCTGACAAGTCTTCATTAACTGAACTCTGTGCCGGGGTTTTAATTAGATACTCTGCTTGAATCATCGTAGTTAATCCTCCACCACACCTGGTTACCTATAACTTAGATTCTAAGATATATCAGCAATTTAATGTATATTTCCTTGCTTCCCCAAAATTTAACATTAAGTGTACATGAAACTTTTTCCAACAATAGCGCATAATTATCCATAAAGTTGCATATCCCCTCCTTCTTCCATCTCATGAGTTTCATGGTGTTTGAGTATCAAACAGAGTTTAGTCTAAGTCTTCTCCACACTGGGTCTAGAGGTTCTTCTGAATCCCTTTTGGCCATGATAAGTTAAACAGAACATCAGAGTCATACGTTATAGCCTGTGCTTATGATCTTGACCTCTTTATAGCACCTTTAGTTTGAAGAGTGTCACTTCAAGGTATATCAAAGGCTACTAGAATTTCATTTGCAGTTCCTATTTGATTAACCTTAGAATATTTTTGTATTCTCTTTATTTCAATGATAAATTACTAGATGATATAATGCTTCTCTTTAAAAGGTTGGCTTTGAACAGATATTGGATTCTTCAGTAATAGTTCTTCACAACTGGTAAAAGAGTCATAATACCATCTCATAGCTTTGAAAGTTTTACCTCTCTTCTCAGAAACTGGGCAATTTCAACTCTCTTTATATTGCACTGCCTGTTGTACCTTAGGTGATCTAATGTATGTATCATATTTTTTGTTTGTTTCAATGTTTATTCACTGTAAAGTAATAATTTCCTTAGGGATACAAATTTATGTTAAACTTCTGAGACTTCTGGATAAAAATACGTAACAATCAGATGTAATATGTGAACCATGTTTGCATTCTGATTCAAACAAAACAATCGTCAACATTTGTGAGACAAGTAGAGAAACTGGGATATAGAATGGATGTTAGATTATTTATTAAACACCTTAAATTTTTTGTTAAGCTATAAAAAGAAATTAATTTAATTTAGAGTAATTATATTTTAAACTTAAATTTAATAAGATTTTTTAAAATAAATTATTGTTAAGCCATATTGAACACTGCAGGGGTGTGTGTGTGCATGTGTGTGTGCATGCGATGTCTGGAATTTGCTTTAAAATATTCCCCCTAAAATGTATATTGTATATATAAATGTTTATATAAATGTATAAATGTGTATGGGGTAGGGGCAGAACAGATGAAATGAGACCAGCAAAATGTGGCTAATTACTGAAGCTACGTAAGGGTTCTTGAGGTTAATTATTTTATTTTCCCTACTTTTGTATATGTTTAAAAGTTCCACAATAAAAATTTCTTCGATTGGACATATGTGAATAACCAACACAACAATTAAAAATGCAAGCAATTAAAAGCCTCTGAGGAAAGGAAATGAGAATGGGAGGTCTTGCTTTTACTACTAGCCCTCGTCGTGCTTTTACTACATTAGCCAAATGTTCATGTTATTTAAACCGAAACATTTTAACTCTTTTAAACAGAATATAAAAAATTTCCCCTGACACGAGGTGTTAATAAAGCAAATAGTTCAGCCCAAGTGAGAGCGAAATGACCCACACCTGTGCATCAATATACACGGACACAGGCAGTACCAGAAGTAAGTCCATACAGTCTAGGTGAAAGCTAACTAACTTCTCCTGATTTCAGAAACTCTGAGAGGGTAAGGGTGGATAATATTTCTTAGAACAAAATAAATACAGAATTATCCTTTGGGGGTGGGAGGAAGGTAAGGAAACCCTGACACAAAGAGACTGATAAATTTGTCTAAGTAACTGCAAATTCTGGAAAAAGCAAGATTTAAATCCACATTCTCCCAGTTTGCTACAGCCTTGTTACATATCTGGATTCTAATCTAATGTTTACACTGTGTTTAGTAGTGTGTCACACTACTAAAATCTGTTTTTATCCTTGACTTATAGTAACTAATTTCAGACTGCTGCTTCCTGAGCTCCTATGTCTACCTACTCACATCACCACTTTTGTGTATGTTTCCTCATCTATCAAAATATATAACAAGAATATATATGTATATAAACAAGGCTGGTTTAACATTAAAAATTAATCAATGTAATTCACTATATTAGCAAAATAAAAAATCATATGATAATCTCAACATATGCATAAAAAACTGACAAAATTCCATACTCATATTCATGATATTTTAAAAAACAAAAATCAGCAAACTGGGAACAAAGGAGAACTTCCACAACCTGATAAAAGGAATACAGAAAAAAAACCTACAGTTAAAATCACACTTACATAGTGAAAGGTTTCACTCTCACCTCATTTGCCAAGACTGGGAACAAGGCAAAGATGTCTACTCTCACCACTTCTACCAGTACATTAAGACAAGAAAAACAAACCAAAAAGCAGACAGATACTGGAAAGAAGTAAAACTGTCAATATTCACAGACAACATGATTTTTTTTTTTTTTTTGCGGTACGCGGGCCTCTCGCTGTTGTGGCCTCTCCCGTTGCGGAGCACAGGCTCTGGACGCGCAGGCTCAGCGGCCATGGCTCACGGGCCCAGCCACTCCGCGGCATGTGGGATCTTCCCGGACCGGGGAATGAACCCGTGTCCCGTGCATCGGCAGGCGGACTCTCAACCACTGCACCACCAGGGAAGCCCAACAACATGATTTTATATGAAAAAAACAATTCCAAGAAATCTGGAAAAAACTGCTAGATAAAAAGTCATTTTAGGAAAGTCACAGAATTCAAGGTCAAAATATAAAAATAAAATATATTTCTATGTACTAGCAACAAATAATAAAAAATTAAACATAAAACAACTGATTTACAAAAGCGTCAAAATGTATGTGTAGGGGCTTCCCTGGTGGCGCAGTGGTTGAGAGTCTGCCTGCCGATGCAGGGGGACACGGGTTCGTGCCCCAGTCCGGGAGGATCCCACATGCCGCGGAGCGGCTGGGCCCGTGAGCCATGGCCACTGGGCCTGCGTGTCCGAAGCCTGTGCTCCGCAACGGGAGAGGCCACAACAGCGAGAGGCCCGCATACCGCAAAAAAAAAAAGTATATATGTGTAAAACTTATACAAGGAAAACCACAAACATTGGTGAGAAAAATTAGACTTAAAAAATTTGAGAAATATACCATGCTCATGGATCAGAATAACCAATAATGTAAAATGTGGATTTCCCCCAAATTAACTTAGAGATTCAATGTAATTACAATCAAAAGTGCAGTAGGCTTTCTTGTAAAATTTAATAAGCTGACTTTAAATTTGGATATTTAAATAAATTTAAATATGGAAAAATTTAAATGACTTAAATATGGAAATTCAAAGGCCTAGAACAGACAAAACAAGTTTGAAAAAGAAAATGTTGGAGACAAATTGCCTTCAAGACTTACAAAGCTACAGTAGTAGAGACAGTGTTATACTGGCAAAAGGCAGAAATAGAAATCAATGAAACAGAATAGAAAGTCCAGAAACAGACAATCAAATATGTGGCCAATTGACTTTTAACAAAGATGCCACAGCAGTTCAATGGGTAAAGGATTACCTTTTCAACAAATGGTACTGATACAATTAGTTAACAGTGTGTCCAAAAAATGAACCTCAACACTTTCTTCCCATCATACATAAAATTCCTAAATGAATCATGACCCTAAAAGTAAAAGCTCACACTACAAAACTCCTTAAAGAAAACACAGGAGAAAGTAACATTAAGTTAGGCAAAGATTTCTGAAATAGGACACAGAAAGCACAAACCATAAAAGAAAGAAAGAATCCAAAAAAGAGGGGATACATGTATATGTATAACTGATTCATTTTGCTGTACAGTAGAAACTAACACAACATTGTAAACCAAATATACTCCAACAAAAATTAATTTTAAAAAAAGAAAAAAATTAAAAATATTTGCTCTTTAAAAGACACTGTAAAAATTGAAAAGGCAAGCCATAGACTGGGAGAAAATACTTGGAAAACATGTATCCAATAAAAGACTTGTATCCAGAATATGTAAAAGCTTCTTATAACTCAATGATAACAAGTAAAAAATGGGCAAGAGAATCTGAACACTCACTTCACCAAAGATATACAGGTGACATATAAGCACATGAAAGATGTTCAACATCTTTAGTCATTAAGGAATCCAAACTAAAACCAAAATGAGATACCACTACACACCCACTATACTGTCTAAAATTAAGACTGAAAAAATTCAAGTGTTGGAAGGATGTAGAGCAACTAGAACTCTCATACACTTCCTGGTAGGAATGCAAAACAGTACAGCCACTTTAGTAAACAGTTTGGCAGTTTCACTGAGCCCGCGAGCCACAACTACTGAAGCCTGTGCGCCTAGAGCCGGTGCTCCACAACATAAGAAGCCACTGCAATGAGAAGCCCACGCCTGCAACGAAGAGTAGCCACTGCTCGCTGCAACTAGAGAAAGCCCGTGCACAGCAACGAAGACCCAACACAGCCAAAAATAAATAAATAAGTAAATTTATTTTAAAAAAAGCTTGTCAGTGACCCACCAATTACAATCCTAGGTATATACCCAAGAGAAATGAAAACATATGCCCACAAAAGGATTTTCATGCCAATGTACACAATGACTATTATAACGGTCCCCCCCAAAAAAAAAAAAAAAAAAAAAGGGAAAAACCCAACTGTTCTACTTTGGTGAATGGATAAGCAAATTATAGTTGTAGTATAGCCACACAGTGGAATACTACTCAACAATAAAAAGGACCAAACTACTGATAGATGCAAAAATGTAGATAAGCCTCAAAAGTATTATGCTAAGTGAAAGAAGACAGACACAAACTACACACTAAATGATTCCATTTATATGAAATTCTAGAAAAGGCAAAACTATACACATGCACTGACGTGCATGCGGACACACACATTGTGACAGAAAGCATGTCAGTGGTTTCCAGGGGACAGTGATAGAAATTAACTGCAAAGGGCATAAGAAAACTTTTTTGGAATGACAGATACATTTTATATCATTATTGTGCTGTTAATAACACCATGTTTACATTTGTCAAAACTCATCAAGTTTTATACTTGAAATTGCTACATTTTATTATATATAGATTGCAGCTAAACAAAGAGGAAATAACAACAAAAGAAATATAAGCAAACACAAATCTGAGAACCATATATTTAGTGGCAAAAAAAAAAAGGGAAGAAAGAAAAGGAGAAAAGGCTCTAGAATACATGTGCCATTTAATTTGGAGTCTGGTGCCTTATACTATAACCATGCTGCCTTCTTTCTGAGAACGCTTCTCTAAATATCCAGGTGAGAATATTCATCCTCAATCTTTTCCATGGGACACAAAAGATATGCATGCGAGCACACATGCACACACACTCCCATGGGAGTATTAGACTTAATTCTTGGGAAGATAATCTAACTATATATATACATCCTGCTCTCACCCACTTAAGGCAACATAACAAAATGAAAGCATCGAGTGGCTTCACTGTAAGGGATATAGTTGAAGTACTTTAAACTCTTAACAATAGATTACTTGGCACACATTTCACAACAGGCTGAGACCCAAACAAATGGAATCACCAGCAGATTCATTTATTAATTCACTCTGAACAAAAATTTACAAAGAACTAATGCTGTCAGACAATGGATAAATGATAAAAATCTGTAGAGTATTAAAGTATTATAAGTTATCAATCTTAAAGAAATTAGGTCAATTAGTAGTTCATGAGCTATAGCTGAGCTAGGGACAAGGTAACACTAATGAAATAACTACAGAATGATAATATAGGTACATAATCAAATGCTAAATTTTGTCGTTTTTATAAATGCTGTAAAAGTTCATTCAGGGTACGAATATCAACTGAGTGACTACTCTGTGCAGTGACTACTCTGGGGTTACAAAGGTAAGCAAAAGGAAGACAGGATAGTCCTTGCCCTTGTGGGGCAGGAAGGCAGGCTGACATTAATCAAATAAGCACACAGATTACCATGTAATTACACACTAAGCTAAACGCTATAAGGGAAAAAGGTTTTCTTTTTCTCTTTCCTTCTTTCTTCCTTCCTCCCTCCCTCCCTCTCTTTCTCTTTCTCTCTTTCTTTCCTTCCTTCTTTTTCTCTTTCTTTTTCCTTCTTTCTCTTTCTTTCCTCCCTTCCTTCTTTCTTTCTTCCCTTCCTCCCTGCCTTCCTCCCTCCCTCCCTTCCTGTCTTTCTCCTTTCTCCCTCCCTCCCTCCTTTTCTTTTTTTTTTAAAGAGCAAAACAGAATCCTATGCTCCTGTCTTAACTAATGCAGATCACTCCTCCCTGGTGAGTCTCTTGCCCTGATATTTTTATAACTAAATCTCTACATCCCATTAACACCCAATCTTTCCTGATAGCACCAGTGTTACTTTAATGGGCAAGTCTTCTCTAACTCCTACAAAAATTAGAAGTCTCTCCTTTTTGCAGTGTGATAGAGAATAATAAAACAGTAAAATTTCTTGAGCACTTATTTTCTCATTTAATCATTACAACAAGCATGAGATACAGTTATTATTATCCCCATTTTAAAGATGAGGAAACTGAAGCTTAGAACAAGAGAGAATTAGGTTACATCTCTAATTAGCTGCAAAGCCAGGAATCAAGCCTGGGTCTTTATAACACAAACACATTCTTTAATTACATTCTTTAAATATCTACCTTAAATTTGAATTGGAAACACTAGTATGAATTCATGACATATTTACTTTCAGAAAAAAAAAAAAGTATGTATTCCTAACTCTGTCTACTGCAAAGGCATGAAAACAATGACCAACTCAACAGCAAAGATCACCTCTTAACACTCAGGTTATGGTTTTCCACATACCATTTCCAAATACACAGAACCTGACATGATTCCAGGTCTGGGGCAAAAATGTACAAGATAAACTTAGAATAAGCTGTCAAACTAAAAGGTAAGGAAGTTTCCAAAGCTTTTAAAGCATAATTAATTTCTTTACCATCCCTTTCATTTCAGAAACTAAAAACTGCCCTCAGAATCCAATCTCTCTTTCTTCCTTCTCATCAAAACCCCTAAATTTTGGCTGGACACACGGCCGCCCAAGTAGAGATTATACTCTGCCTTGCAGTAAGTGCAGCCAGGTTCTGGGTGATGGACTCTGACTGGAACTGCCACATAGACGTTTTAGGTCATGTTCACATTAGGAAGCTGCCTGCCCTCCACATTCTTCCCACAGGCTGAAATTCAGTTGTAGTACTGAACTAGGATGTGTTATAAAACCAGTGTCAAGCATTCAGGTAAAGCAGACAGATCAACAAAGGAGAAGGAACATGGGGGCCTAGACAATAGCTTGGAGCAGAGCCACCCTACCTCCCAGACCACCAACCAGTTCTGTCTTTGATGGGAGAGAAAAAGAAATTTTCTTTTTAAGCCACTATTACTCTTGTCCCAATTACAGAAACTGAACCAGTATCCTAAATCATATACCTTTCCAGAAGCTTTTCACAATCCTTGAAAGTTGAACTAGATGCTTGTCAATTTGTTTTGCTTTGTTGCAGAAAATATGCATTCGAAGAGGCAATTTTTGTGCATTAAAGGTAGGGAAGCACACATTCTAATCAAACCAATGCTAAATGCCTTTGTGATTTAATAAATAGAACACTGGCACCTCCAGGATCAAGTCCCATTACTCAGATTTGCTTGGATAATGTAGATGGGAAAAAAGCTTCAAATAAAGTTTTAACATTTTCAGTGGAACTGAGTATTTCTTAAACCTACTTCCTCAAATATAATACAGCGTTAGCTCTTACTCATAATGGACAAAAAAAAAAATCCATATAACTAGTATCAAGCCCTTACAGATTCATTTCAGTTTCCTCCTTCCCAATACATGCAGGAATAATTCTAAAACTCAAGATTTAGTCCTTCAACGTCCTTTCTCTCCCTAAGATTCTACCCTTCAACAATCATAATCGTCAGTTATTTTTCTGTTTATTTCCAAGAACAGTTTAAAATCCAAGGATACCCAAACTGAAATTATCTGGTGGAGAAAAGATATGTGAAAGAAATCTGCCTATCCTAGAATTTGCTGCTTGGGATTAGAGAACAACAACACACTCTATTATATCACCTTTATATTTCTGCCTAGTATGAGCATTCTATTAAAAAGGATGTACTAAATGTCACTGAATTGTTCACTTTAAAATGATTAATTTTATGTTATGTGTATTTCACCTCAACAAAAAAATATAAAAACATTAGCAAAAGCCAAGCCCTTTACCAACCTAGCCAGAGAGAACAAAGAAAGAATAAAGACAAAGATGGAAGTAGGAGAGAAAAGTTAAATAATGATGATGATGATGATGATGACTGTAACGAATCAATTCATAAGTCTGACATTCAAAAAGAAAGAATAGAGACATAAGAAGGAAAAGATTGTCAAAGAAATAAGAACATTTCTGAAACTTAAAGGATATGAGTTCCCAAACTGAAAGGGCCTGCCAGGAGCCCAACACAAAGTCTAGTGGCAGTAAGATAAGTTAACAAGTAAAATAATGAACAAAAACTGGGATTACAGTGACAAGAAGAAAGCCCTAAAAGTGCAGAGAAGAAAGTACAACTAAATGCCCAAAAGCTTCACAAGAGGTAGCATTTGACCAGTGTCTCAACAAATACTGAGTAGGTTTTGGGGAGTGAAAGGTGGAAAGAGACAGGAACATTCCAAAATTATGGAACAGGCCCTGACAAATAAAAGAGTGTCATGTATTCAAGGAACAATGGGGTCAATTCATTGACGGTGAAGCACTTAAAAGTAGTAAAAACCAAATAAATCATGGAAAGTTGGAATAAAATCATAAAGTGATTTTTATGCCCAGTTAGGGAGTACAGATATCCCAAGGGAGGAAATGAGGGGAAAACGGAGAACACCTAAGTAGCATCAAAACTCAATTAGAGGGCTTCCCTGGTGTCGCAGTGGTTGAGAGTCCGCCTGCTGATGCAGGGGACACGGGTTCATGCCCCGGTCAGGGAAAATCCCACATGCCACGGAGCGGCTAGGCCCATGAGCCATGGCCGCTGAGCCTGCGCATGCGGAGTCTGTGCTCTGCAACGGGAGAGGCCACAACAGTGAGAGGCCCGCGTACCGCAAAAAAAACTCAATTAGAAAGATAAAGGCAGGTGGGGGTGGGCAAATGGGTGAAGGTGGTCAAAATGTACAAACTTCCAGTTATAAAACAGGTACATCATGGGGATGTCATGTAAAGCATAGTGACTACAGTTAACAATACTGTATTGGTATATTTGAAAGTTGCTAAGAGAACAGATCTTAAAAGTTATCATCACAAGAAAAAAAATTTTTTCTATGTATAGTGATCAACGTTCACTAGAGTTACTATAGTGATATATATATGTATATATCTCAATATATAAACATAGAATCATTGTGTTGCATACCCGAAACTAATACAATGTTATATTTCGATATCTCAATTTTTCAAAAAATACATATGTGTATGTCTGTGTGTGTGTGTATATATACATATATATGTACACATACATACATACATACACCCAAGAGCAGCAGTGCTCAACACTTTTTACTTTGACACCATTTGAAGGCTTAAAAACTGAGGATCCTAAAGAGCTTTTATGTGGGTTATATCTACCTACTGATGTTTTCCATATTAAAAATTAAAAATAATAAAGTTTTTTTAAAAAAGATACAGGTTAGCAAAACAAATCTTAGGAATCTGTTTATAGATGGAAATTTTTACAATACTGATGGATGAAGCCTGAGAATGAATGAAACTGCCCAAGAGGAGCATGTCAAATAAAAAGGAAAAAAATAAATAAATAAATCTAAGATTAAACCAGTCACAAGTGTTAAAGCAACAAACAAATAAATTAAGACAAAGGATTAAAACAGAACAGAAAGCCAGAGGAAAGCCAGGAGAGTATAAATCCAGAAGCCAAGAGAAAACTATATGAAAGAGCGTTCAATAGTACTGGCAAAACGTCATGAAAGAGAAAAATTTTAAACCAACAGTTGGATTTGGAAGATGAGGAAGACATTGCTGACCTCATTATGGGTAGAATCAGAAACTAGATTGTAATAGGTTAAGGAGTAAAAAAGAGGTAGGGAAGCGAAGGAGACAGCAGAAACAACTTCTAAATTTGCTGTGAAAGGAAATTAAGAAAGGCACTAGAGAGGGAAATAGATGTATGCAGGTAAAGATACGAGTTTTTCCATTTGTTTTATTTCATTTCTTTAGAATGGCTGAACCAGGGAGGTACTATCTAATTTCAGAACATTTTCATCACCCAAAAAAGAAACCCCATACCCATTAGCATCTCATCTTATCCCCAACCCCTAGCAACCACTATTTCTGTTTCTATGGAGTTGCTTGTTCTAGACATTTCAAATAAATGGAATCATGCAGTAAGTGGCCTTTTGTGTCTGACTTCTTTCACTTAGCATATTTTCAAGGTTCATCCACACTGCAGTGTATGTCAGAATTTCATTCCTTCTTAAGGGGATCAACACTCCATTTGTATGGATATACCACACTTGTTTATGCATTCATCAGCTGATGAACATTATATTGTTTCTACTTTTTGGCTATTATAAATAATGCTGATATGACATTTTACGTGGTAATGTTTTCATTTCTCTTAGGTGCATATCATTCTACACAGAATAACTGTGTAGAACTTCTCGAGGAACTGTCAAACTATTTTCCACAGCAGCTACATTACTTTACACTCCTACCAGCAATGAGAGTTCCCGTTTCTCTACCTTTTCATCAACATTTGCTTTATCCATCTTTTTTATTTTAGCCATTATAGTAGGTATGAAGTGGTATCTCATTGGTTTTGGTTTGCATTTCCATAATGGCTAATGATGGTGAACATCTTTTCACGTGCTTATTGGCCATTTGTATGTCTTCTGTGGAAAAATATCTTTTCAAATCTGTTGCCCTTTTTTTAAATTGGGTTGTCTTTTTA
Organism: Grampus griseus; assembly: GCF_964374135.1. NCBI lineage: Eukaryota > Metazoa > Chordata > Mammalia > Artiodactyla > Delphinidae > Grampus > Grampus griseus. Next base: position 63,901,622 of record NC_139012.1, read on the forward strand.
TTTTTGTGTCATAAGAGTTCCTTGTATATTCTGGATACTAGGCCCTTATCAGATATGTGATTTGCAAATATTTCCTCCTGTTACTATCTTTTCCTCACAGTATCCTTTGAAGCACAAATGCTTTTAATTTTGATGAAGTCAGATTTATCTAATTTTCCTTTGGTTGCGTTTCTGGTGCCATGTCTAAGAAACCATTGCCTAACTAATCCAAAGTCATCAAAATTTATGCCTGTGTTTTTTCTTTCAAGGGTTTTGGCTCTCACATTTAGGCTGCCCACCCATTTTTATTTCATTTTTGTACATGGTGTCAGGTAAGAGTCTAACCTCACTCTCTTGCATGTGGATATTCAGTTGTTCAGTACCTCTGCTTGAAAAGATTATTCTTTCCCCATTAAACTATCTTGTCGCCCTTTTCGAAAATCAATTGACCATAAATGTATGGTTTGTTTCTTGACTCTTGATTTTATCTATTGATCTATATGCCTATCCTTATGCAGTACTGTACTGTTGGTGGTGGTGGTGGGGGTTTGTTTGTTTGTTTTTTTAAATCACACACTAGCATGTAAAGAGCAATGGACTTGAAGTAAAAATAAACACCAATGGTCAAGTCCCAGCTCTGGCTCTTACTTGGGAATTGGCTATACTACAAAACTCATTTTCCTTACTCTCGCAGAATTAGGAATTAAGTGAGATGTGAAATTACCTTGTAAACAATAAAAGGTAACACAATTAAGTTTTGTACATATTTTAATGATTACGACTGAACCTCATAAATTTTGGCAGCCAGGAATAAAAGTAACATAGTAAGAACCTTTTAAAATCTGTTTCTAAAAAACAGTGCCTTGCACATAGTAGGCCCTCAATAAATATTTACTGAGTAAAATTAACTATTTTCCAATTGCTCTGTACTCTATTTTCTATAACTGTTAAGACTGAGGAAACAACTTATAAATTTTAAATCATCAAACTTCAGGTTTTTCCTTTAGCAATTATTTCCTTGGAGGAAAAAAAGGGGGGGGGGGGTAGTAAATTTCCCTTAGGCTACTTCTAGCTTTTTAATATTATCCAATATTCTACTTAAGAAGGTTCTCCTCATATGATATTTAATAAGGAAAGGAAATTTTAAAATATTAAAGTCAAAGTGAATTCTATAAAATTTAGTAACAACATGATTTATTTAGTTGGTAGTTCCTACAGTTAACTCTATAGTTACAATGTATACCCTTTAAGTTTAGGAGGAAAAAAAAAAAAACACCTTTTTTTGGTTCCAGCAGCTTAAGATCAATATTTGTTCAGAGTAAAGAGCAATTATTTGGGAATCAGCAATATGTTTTATCCAAAAAATTTCAAAAGTGAGGTCTTTAACAACTTTATTGAAATATAATTACCTACCATAAAATGCACCCATCTTAAAAAGTGTCCAATCCAAACTATATCCAATCTCCTGGGATCAACCATTATGGAAAAGAATATTTAAAAACGATAATGTCTCTATGTGTATAAGTGAGACACTTTGCTGTACAGCAGATATTGGCACAGCATTGTAAATCAACTCTACTTCAATTTAAAAAAAAGTGTCCAATCCAATTATTTTTAGTAAATTTACAGAGTTGTACAACTACCACCACCATCCAGTTTTAGACCATTTCCAACACCCTGAAAAGATCACTTGTGCCCATTTGCAGTGAGTCCCCAGTCCATTCCCAGGCAACCACTAATCTATTTTATGGACCTTCCATAAAATGTTGTAAAAACTGAATCACACAACATGTGGTCTTTTGCACCTAGCATAATGTTTTGGAGGTTCATCCACACTGTAGCATGTCAATAGTTCATTCATTTTCGTTGCTAAATAATATCCCAAGTTTCTTTATTTTATGTCTGGTATAAAACAACCCACAAAAACAATTTGTGTCCTCTTTTACAAAGAGGTTAAAAAAAAAAGTTACCAAAAATATTTATTCCTTGTATACTCCACACTACTGCCACTATCTTTCTAAAATTCAAATCTGATGGCTTTTTCCTCTGCTAAAATCTCTTCAACAATTACCATCAACCTATAAGGCAAAGTTCAAGCTCCTTGGCAGAGCACACACTGTGAGCCATGTTGATCTGTCCAGTCTCATTCCCTATTGCTTCTTTCTTGAACACTCTGCCAGCAATCAGTTATTGACGTATATATATATGGTTCTCCCATGCTCTCTTCTATCACCTATATATGCCTTTGAACTCATCTACTTCACAAATTTGCATTAAGTTTTCAAGTCCAACTTAATACATCATTTCCCAGAGCCAGCCCACTTTCTCAGCAGCTTGTGCTGTAATCAAATTACTTCTTACACCATGCCACAACTGTTTACCTATCTCTCTTACCAAACTCATCCCAGCACCTAACCTTATGTTTGAACATCACTGGTATTCAATAAGTATCTGTTCAATTAAACAATACATTCTGACTACTAATATTCTTCTGCTCACTTCAATAAGGAAGATCAACTGTACTCTAAAAACTGATGGTGAAAGGATCTAACAGAAGTAGTAGAACACAATTGCAAAGTCTAGGGCAGTGGTCTGCAAAACAGGGTATACTCCAGGGGTCAACAAACAATGGCCCTCCAGCCAAATCCAGCCCACAGCTTGTTTCAGTAAATAAAATTTTATTGAAAACAGCCATGCTCATTTGTTTAATATATTGTCTGTGGCTGTTTTTACCCTACAACAGCAGAGTTGAGTAGTTCCAACAGAAACCATATGGGCTGAAAAGCCTAAAATATTTACTATCTGGCCTTTAAAAAGAGTTTGTCAACCCGAAATACATCATGATGCGTGGCGGGGGGAAAGAAAATATCAGAACTCCCTTTTATAAGTTTTTTCATCTCATCTTTTAAAATTCTTACTTTTGTATATGTTTTCTAATATTAATACATTAGTGAATATATAATTTCTAAATGTAAAAATGTACACAAATACATTGCGGATTGTGCATGCCCATATTATTTTTTTTACTAATAGAAGTGACTCAATTAAAAAATTTTTAAACAAAAACCTAGTAAGTCTTATTATGATAGACAAGTTTTAGAGTTTATTGAAAATTTAGCAATCAAGATTATTATATGAACAATTAGGTTCTGTAAGTACTTCAAAGGACAAGAGAAAGAGGCCTAGAATTAAATATTTTCCAAACCAAAATGCTCAAAACATCTCTAAAGAATCTTTTATGGGGTTAAAAATGTTACTCAAATGATGCAGGTAGTACTAATTCTTCAAGTTGAATGCAACCAAATATGTGTTACATAAATCCAAACTGCTTCAAAAGTGGCTGTTTTTTAAAAAAATCAGTGTAACAGACAAATCAAATGCCAATTTGCCCTTCCAAGCCCTGAAGCCCAATTGCCTGATATATAATCAATATATGATAACCATATAAACTAAGAGAATACTTCACTACATTTTTTTTAATCCATGGGTATTTAACATAATGCAATTTTGTAACTAAAGTGTTCCTTAGTTGTGATAGTAGGCTGTTTCCATTTACGACAACAGATACTAACCTAAGGTTCTGAAGGGCCCAGGAAATACCAAATTCCTCCCTTTACAGATCTTAAGGTTAGGAAGGTGGTTTCTAATAAGTCAAAAGTTGAGGTCTGATCACCATCCTCAACAAATTTATAAACTAAATTTACCAACTGAACCTGGATTTATCAGGTTAGGGTTGTCATTCTGTGTTGAATCATATTCTCCAACGAATAGTAACAGCCCCCAGAGAGAACTACACTCTACTCTGCTCACCTTTAAGGCTCTTTCTGAGGCCTTCCGAGATGACTAGCATCAGACTTTTGAGGAAGGCTAGCCATTAGACAAGGCTTTTCCCCACGATCTGACTGCTTGAAGTGACATCCAGGATCAGGTCGATCCTGTATCCAGGAATCATGACCCTCCCTGAGGCACCAGTCATCATGAGACAGTCAGTGCACTTTGGCACTTCTTGAAAACCACTGGACTGCTCCTTTAGCTGAAAGGAAAAAAAACATCAAAACCACAACAAACAAAACAAAGGGGGAAAAATCAGTAATTCAACCTGAAAAGACAGAGCGTGGGGAAAAATATACCAAAACAGCCTTGTCTAGATCAAAATGTAGCCTTGCCTTGATGTAAAGATCATAGTTTCAGTATCGTTCCAGTCAATGCACGTTTATTCCTAATACGCAAACATAAAGAACTGTAAATCTATTGTATTACATCTGAAAAGAACAATTCAAGGTGGAAGTTATATAAAATAGCTATTTATGGAACACAGCTAAATAATATAATGAAGGTATTTATAAAAGACTAACAGCCTCAGGCTTAGGTGAGTGTGCTCCATCAGGAGACCAAGTACTCAGCTTTTTCATGCTCTCAAATTGTAATCTGACTTAGAGAGGCATGAAATACACCTAACATACTGACTTGATCTGAGTTTAATTGGCAGAAACTGCCAATGCAGTCAAAGCCCATCTTAAATTACATACTATTGAACAGAAAAGGAATTAAGCTTCCATCCTCTTTAAATGACTTGACACTACTACCCCCTGAAACACAATGCTCTTGTCCTAGCATTCTGACTATCAATGTTCATGCTTGTTTAAAATAAGCACTTGAAGATGTTTACATTATGGCCTTAAACAAAACAACTTAAAGATCTGATAAATAAATGATAAGATGACAACGATTATTTATTTAATCTGCTTCAAAATAAAAATTCTGTCAGAACCCAGAGATAAAATTCTGCTTACTTCTCTGTTTTTAAATACAAAATACTTTTCCTAAGACATAATGTTAAAGGGCAAGAAAAAGTCTTTAAGTTTACTGTTTAAAAAGTTGGCTCATAACTCCTTTAATACATTTGTACCCTAAAGTTAATGATACTTGATCAAACAATTATTTTATATTCTTTTCTACTACTTATCCAATATCCCCATCTCAGTCACCACTACCAATAATATCCACACATAGATTCCCAAGTTGAAAACCTCAAAATACTACTAAAACCGTGGGTTTTGTTTTGTTTTTACTTGTCTGAGAATATGATTAAAGCTAGAGACCTCTGTCCCCCAGAAAACCGTGCATATATATCTAGACAATGTCTGGATAACATTTCAGGGAATTTACAGAACCCTCTAAAGCCCAAGCAGGGACCCTGGGTTCAGAACCCTGTCAGACACTTTGCTTTTTTCTTCTCCCTTACTGTCCTTGAGGACCTGCCTAACCTATGAAAACCTATGAATCTCTCAGACTTCTGCCTCCCTGTCCAGCGCTGGCTTAGTTTTAGCACACCCCATATTTTTCCTGGGTTGTTGCATGTAGTCTGCTAATTCTTCCCAGTTTACCATCCTTCAAATCTATCTTCTTTCACGTTCTAGCAAAGTACACTCACTAAAATGCAAATCTGATCGTGTGACTCATCTGCTTAATATCTTCAATATCTCCTCTGCAAATGTTAACAGAACGATGTCCAGTCTCCTTAGGATGGTTTCATCTGGCCTCTACCTACACTTCAAGCATCCACTTCTCTCCACTTCTCCTACCTACACTGACCATATTCCACTCATAGAATTTATAGCCTCCCAATATACTGTTCTCATGCCTTCCTACTTATATATATACACTGTTCCCTCTTCCTGAAATGTCACAGCTCAATTCCTTACTCATTCCTCAAAACTTAGCTTCTCTCATTATTTCTGCCATGAGATTTATCTTAGAGTGTTAAAAATGCTTATTTACTTTCCTATCTTGAAAGACAATATGTTTTCTAGGGGGCAAAAGCCTTGCTTAATTCCATCTTTGTGTCCCCAGTACCTAGAATATAGCAGTACTAAATATAAATGTATGGTGTGCCACGATTCTTGTACACAACCAAAGTCACTATGCAGCACAAGAAAAATCATTGCTGAATTAATCTAAAATGTACTTTAAGCATTCAAAATTGGAACAATTCATTATGGAAGGGTATTTTAGCAGCAACTCTCTAGAAAGCAAAAATTAAGTGTAACTATCACCAATTCTATGCATATATAAACTTAAAAAAAAATAATGCTAGTTATGAACATCCAAATCAGGAATTAAAGCGTAGTAAGGGTAAGAGAAAAACTACGTAGTCCTTTCAATAAAAACTCCTAAGACAGATATAGCAAGCACATGACAGATAATATGAATTAATTACTCCCCCTTTTTTACCCTCTTCTCCTCTACCCTATTCTCATTCTCAGGGTCTAAGAGTCCTCTTCAACACAGCATACCATATGCAGTAACTAAAGACTGGCTGCAGTTGATATAGAAGTTAATATCTGAGGGCTATCCAATAAGTGATTCTAAGTCATATCAAACACAATAAAAAAAAAATTCACAGAAGACCTATTCCATATCCCTTGGACACCCAATTCCCAAGTTTAACAATTCTAAAGGTCAAGAATTAATTTTTATCTTAAACAAAACATACTGCTGTTACTCCAATAAAGATGTAAAAAAAAAAAATAACATATTGCTGGCCATGTACATCAAAAACAGTTTTATCTTGTTTTGTTAAAGCTGTTTATTTTCACAAGTATTTTTTGTAGTTTTAAAAAATATATATTTGTAGTTATGTTCTAAAACTATGGTTTCTAGCCATAGTTGATTCTGATGCATAGTTTCTGTGTATCAAAATCAACTTGGACACATCCAAAAATACAGATTCCCAGGTCCCTGTCCAGATCAATGGAAGCAAAATTTCCAGAATTAGAGCTGAGGCATGTATATTTTATAAAACACTTAGGTGATTCTGATGCAGTCATTTGAAAACTACTTTTCTAAATATCAGTAGTTTATATATGTAAGAGCTAGAATCAGAAGAATAATAGAAACATCTCTAAATGAAATTTTTCTTACATGTATAGCATCTCTTATTGCTTATTGGTTCTGACAGGCTAATAAATGCAGGGTGAAGTTGCTTCACCCTCTGAAATAAAAACTATTTTGATATATCTTAACACGGAATTCTAGATAATAGTTGAGTAACTGTAGCCATACAGCTTCACTAAAGAATGATCAGCCAGCATTTCCTTTTAATTATTCTATTACAGTGTCTGTCTAGAGGCAATCCTTAAGAGTTTTTCTTTCCACATGACCTTGAAAAAAGGTTCTTTCAAAAAGAGTACTGCAAATGTGGACTGCTGAAAATTCACTACAGGTATTAAATATATCATCAACTTCTTTTAATTATGCATTTTTATTATAATTACATATTTTCAAATAATAATAATTGTAGATATTATACATTTCTATAGCACACCAGAAGTAAGGGGTTGAGATAACACAGCCAAAAATATGGGTAAAAAAGAAAATGCAGGGCTTCCCTGGTGGTGCAGTGGTTGAGAATCTGCCTGCTAATGCAGGGGACACGGGTTTGAGCCCTGGTCTGGGAAGATCCCACATGCTGCGGAGCAACTGGGCCCGTGAGCCACAATTACTGAGCCTGTGCGTCTGGAGCCTGTGCTCCGCAACAAGAGAGGCCGCGATAGTGAGAGGCCCGCACATCGCGATGAAGAGCGGCCTCCGCTCGCCACAACTAGAAAAAGCCCTCGCACAGAAACGAAGACCCAACACAGCCATAAATAAATAAATAAATAAATAAATTTAAATCATATGGGCTTCTAAGAAGACCTCGGCTTAAAAAGAAAAAAAAGAAAATGCAAATGATCTATATCCAACAAATTCTTATTAAATGTTCTTGGAAAGTTGAATTGATAGAGACTAACATATTTATATAGTAATGTTACACATATGTTTAGAACATTTGAATCACAAATCAGTAAGACAGGAGCTAATCTTGATAATGAAAACTCAGAAACGAATTTACACACAGATCTGTTTAATACAGTCTATCATACTACAATGACATCCCTCAAGATTCCTTAGAAGTCTTTTTGAAAAAGAAAAAAATAAAGACAAAATTCCCCAAAATTCTAAGTGTACTGGGAAACAACAATTTTAAATGTGTTTAAAAATCTTTGTAGACACAATTAAAATAGTTTTGACAGCTTACGGCACATATTTTTGGTGACTTTAGTGAAATACAAATATTTTATGGTGGTGGGGAGATGGGATTTCTGAATTATTTCAGATAGTAGAAACAGATTTAAAAATTCTGGATTGTCTTTTAATCAGTATATATATCATGAAGAGTTAAATACAAACTGTAATTATAGATCCTAATTACAGATTATCCTTACAAAAGATAAAACCATTAAACATTGACCAAAATGATCCAGAAAAATCACTAATACCAGTCCACATCTCAAAGACTGATGGGACTTCTGCATCAACTTTTGAGAACTGACAAGTTAAAAGATAAGACCCCAAACTATAGCCACTTGAACACACAGTTGAGGTTACTCAGACATTTCTCTTTCTACAAACATGTGCACTTTCTGAACATCTTCCAAGCAGTTATGAAGGTAGCTGTCCTAGTTTGTCTTAAAAAGCTGGGAAAGCTCATAAGGCAAAAATTTTAATGCCAAAAGCCAACAGGATTTTTATGACTGCAAATATCTTTTCTAAAATGTTAGCCTCCAGGGCAATCATAACTGATCAAGAGATGCAGAAAGAGTCTTCAGCAAATCTCAATATTTGAAAGATAACACTACTATTAGCACTTTCAAGGAAGAGAAAACTAACTGCTACATGATCCTGGAATGTCATTCATCACCAAGAAGGTACTGGCAGGATTTCTTCTGACTACTTTATTGAGCAATATAGTTAGCCATGTGTTCCTGGAATCATAGCACAGAATAGTTTTCCACTGCAAAAGAGTACCAGAGAAGATCTTTGCAAGCAATAAAAACCAGAAAAAAATTTTTTTCTATAACTCCAATTAAAATTTAGTGATTCTACCAAAACATTTGATACATTAGTAACATAACATGATAAATGGTATTATGAGTATATGACCACAAGTATGTTTATCAACACCAAAGATAAAAAAAAAAAACACCAAAGATAACTATTATGGCAATAAGAAATATAAATTTCTTGTGTATCAGAATTCAAAGTCCCATCTAACTCAGAGCTCATAAGTGAAAATACGACAAACAACCAGTTTTACCAAATAGCTACATTTAAAAAGAAAAAAAGTCAAAAAATACACACATACTCTTCCATCACAAGCAGTCATCAAAAGTCCTACAGAGTTATCCAAAAAACACTACACTAGAAACACACTCATGAACAATTCCGACAATGGCCTGGACTTTTATTAAAAGGCCAAAAAAGATCATTAAAATTATAAATTAAGGTAAAATGATTTTATACAGCTCAGGATTTTTGTCCATAATACACACTGTTTCTCTTGTAATTGCTAACATACTGCTAAATGATGAACCGTCACAGAGGAAATGGTATCCCTACATTACTTTGACAAACAAGTTATAAGTAATTAGATCATTCTGGCCTGTACAAATTTAGCCAGGTCAGGAGGCGGTATGGCACCAAGTTTTTCCATTAACTATTTTCTACACTCAAAACAACTTTGTACCAGGTTTCTCTATAACTTTCACAGATATAATCTATGAGCCACATCCTATACCAAATCATCCACAAGATCCTTGCATTTAATCAACATTAAAATGACTATAAAAATTCACATTACACAGGATTTGACATATGTACAAGATAGGTAATATTAACCCTCCCCTCCCTCTTTAGCACTCCCATACACCTAGTAGGCATCTCTAGTTTATCATTCATAAAACCACTTAATAGGCTATCCTCCCCCATAAGACTGTGAACTTAAGAACCAGAAATCCACCCTATTCATCTCTGTTATCTTCAATGACTAGAAATGCCCAGGTCATAACAGTCATTCAAGGGACACTGAGTGAATAAGAACATAATACCTACGTCACAAATGTATAGGAAACGGAAGCAGACAAACAGGAAATCAGGTAAATAGAAGGTAAATTTCCAGAACATACAATAATAGAATCAAACACAAAGACTGCAGATAGCATCAGGGAAAAGGCACTGGGTCTTGAGGGGCTGGGATGTCTTTAGAATTTACATCAATTCTAATCCAGAATTTGGCAATAATAAATGTTATAACCTTCAGCAAATCACTTTGCCTCCCTGGATCTCAATTTCCTCATTTGTAAAATAAAAAGTAATACTAGATGAGCTCCATGTTTCCTTATATGCCATAAGGATGATTTCAAAGCAGCAGGAAAACTTATTCCTGAAAAATAGCACTGGCAGAACAGATAAAATACACTATGTGAGATAATATAACTCGTAAGCAAAGGGTATTTTATGGGTGGGATGCACAACTCCATAAACAGTAACAGGTCACATTAATAGCAGTCACAGGTAATCAAGAATTATACACATACCTAATGTGGAAATCATCAACACAATCACTCATTCAATAAATCTTTAAAAAGAATCAAGTTTCGCCAAAGGCAAACGTTACGAGAACTGAAGAGAAAGAGCCAAAGGGAACATTCTGCTTGTTATCTCCTAGTAGAAATTACAACAATACAGATCACATGTACCACACACATGCATACACACATACACACACAAACACAAAAGCAAACAAAAAAGCACCTTTATGCTTTTTATAAATTGATAATTCTCCTCAAAACGAATAACATAATTTAATTACTTGGACTAGAAGAGACCAGCATTCCAGCAATCCCACTACTGTGCATATACCCAGAGAAAACCATAATTCAAAAACACACATGCACCCCAATGTTCAATGCAGCAACCTAAATGCCCATCGACAGACGAATGGATAAAGAAGATGTGGTACATATATACAACGGAGTATTGCTCAGCCATAAAAAGGAATGAAATTGAGTTATTTTTAGAGACGTGGATGGACCTAGAGACTGTCATACAGAGTGAAGTAAGTCAGAAAGAGAAAAACAAATACCATATATTAACACATATATATGTGGAATCTAGAAAAATGTTACAGATGAACCGATTTGCAAGGCAGAAACTGAGACACAGACGTAGAGAACAAACATATGGGCACCAAGGGAGGGAAAGTGTGGGGGGGGATGGTGGTGGATGAATTGGGAGATTGGGATTGACATATATATATACTAATATGTATAAAATAGGTAACTAATAAGAACCTGCTGTATAAAAAAATAAATAAATAAAATAAAATTTTTTAAAAATTAAGTTTCCACAATATACACATATAGGGTACATCCTCTGGCCCACAAAATGAGTCTTGTTGGAACATTAAGAACTAAACATGCCGATGATCGAAGAAACTCCTAAACTTGAAACCCAACACAACTCAGAGACCTATGTTCCAACCGCATATCCAAAATAAACCTCTGCCTTATAACAAATGACTTCCACCTCAGATAAGAAGTAGCAGTGATAAATTTTGATCTTGATGACTACCAGACTCAATACAACAATATTTATAATCAATATTTTTAAAATATAAGCTCTGTTCTCAGAACTATGCTAAATATTGTAGAAGATATAAGAGAACTAAAAGGTAAGCTCCTGGCCCACAGGAAAGTCTTCCCAACTTTACTAGCAAGGAGTTTTAGGTTATTATAAACACATAGGTCTATTTCTCCAATATCCTTCCCAAGGACCTAGGAAGAAAGGTGAGCAATTCCAACATCCATGTATATTTCAAGATATGTTTTTAAAGCTAGAGGAGGTCCTACAAAACAAATATTACAAACAAACCAGATCCAGATATATGGGAACAAAATATACTGTACCCCAAAGGGCATTTCTACAAAGGTGGTAAGACCAGAGCACCTTGAATGGATAATCTCACATGTAGGAATATAAATATAAATGTAAATATAAATGAGAAATACCTTTGAAGTCATCATAACTACAAAACTAAATCATTAGTATTTCTGACCTGATTATTGATATCTCAATCTTTCTCTCAGTCAAATGTTTCAAAAGGAAGGTAACGTGGGAAAAATCAGTTTGAGAGCTTCAAATTTAAAGTTAAGCAACATATTGATTGTTCATGTATATAATCAATGTCCATCTGTTCCTGATAGTGGCAGGATATAATTGGCTATACACATAAACTACGTTTAAGAAAGCCCCAAAATCCGTTAAGTTCAGCTATGGAGTGTTCCAAGGCTACTAATTATGTATAGACTATAAATTATTTAATTATGAATTTTAATCTACCTAAATTTTTCAACTGTTTCTCTATGAATTATATCCTAAACTCCCTTCAACGTCAACTGCTCAAACAAAATAATTCTGGCTCTTTTCCCCTCAAGTCAAGATCAGGCAATAACAATTCTTTACTAGTTCCAATGCTTCATGATAGAACAATACAGTTGTTCTTTTCATTACAGCCTACCAAGCACTTTCATATACATTATTTCATTTCAGTCTTCCAACAGCCCTATGAGGTAAGGCAAGAATTATCACCTTTATTTCACGAACAAGGATAGAAATTTAGGGAAGCTAGGTAACTGATACAAACTTCACTGCTAGAAAGTAGTTGAACAATGACTAGAACCCACGTGTCCTGACTCCATATCCAGTTTGCATTCCACAATGTCAGACAAATGAAAGTATTTCTAAAAATTAGTGAACTTAAAGACTACACTCTTCCTACTTAATCAAACCGTGTGTAAATACAGTGAGAATTAAAATTAAGATTCTAAATCAAATGCAAGCAGTAAAGAGAGTAGCCTAACCCATCTCCTTTCTACAACAACCTATTTTAATAAACGAAATCTTCAAAAGCAATGTTCAGGGACTTCCCTGGTGGTCCAGTGGTAAAGAATCTGCCTTGCAATGCAGGGGACACAGGTTCAATCCCTGATCAGGGAACTAAGATTCCACATGCTGAGGGGCAACTAAGCCCATGTGCCACAACTACTGAGCTCATGCACTTCAACTAGAGCCTGCGTGCCGCAAACTACAGAGCCCACGCGCCCTGGAGCCTGTGCACCACAACTAGAGAAGAGAAAACCCACACGCCACAACTCGAGAGAAGCCTGCACACCACAACAAAGAGCCCACGCGCCGCAACGAAAGATCCCGCATGCCTCAACAACAAAAAAAAGAGCAGTTCAAATTTTAAACTAAAAACAGCTTAAAGTTAAAATAAACCTCTTGCACTCACCCTATCACATCACACACAACCAACTCTGCACAATGCATGCTAGTAGAGAATACGTGAAGTTAGCTGTAAATTATTTATATGGTATTTGACTTAGAATTAAAATCCTCAAACACCTTCACTTTTCCTAGTTTTAACCTCCTCTTGGCTTGGCTGTACTCTAGTCTAGGAGTCTCCATAGTGCAGTACATATGACAAACCACTGAAATATGGAAAGAAATTATTAGAATGCTGTCTCCATTTTTTTAGCCTGAAAATAAGAATTCATTTTACTAAATTTAATATATGAACTGACACTGTGACCCTCACATAAACTCAAAAATACATATATAATTGAGATGGGTGGTAGGCTCCAAAATTTTTCACAGAAGGGATTCCTATTCAAGAAAATTTAGAGGCCATTGCTACTAACAACAGAGAAAGTAAATGAGTTCTAGGAGCCAGATGACTCTAGATTGCATCAAATAAAGAGCAAACTTACTTAAGGTTTCAATATCCTACAATGTACACATAAATAAAGATTTTTCAACTGCATTTGCATAATCCATGCTGATATAAACATAACTTACCTCATCCTGGACTCCACTGGTAGTAGTCAACTTGCTCCCATCAGTAATTGTAATAATTATTGCTGGCTCCAAAAAAAAAGGGTTTCTTCCCTAAAGTCAAAAAACACATTGATCGTATTAAGGTCTAGAGATCAGCTTAATTTTTCTGAGTAAAAAGTCAATTTTCAGAACAGTATATAAATCCCCCTTTCTTGTTTTTAAATTTTATTTATAGCACATACCTTTTGTACATTTTTTTAAAAGGTTTAGAAGGAAATGTAAACTAAACAGAGGTTAACCTTGAAGGGTTAGAATTAGAAAGAGGAAAAAATGGATTTTTCACTTCTTTCTACATTTTTGTATTGTATTAATTTTTACAGTGAGCATCTATATTTATTTAACTAAAAGTATTTAATTCCTTAAAAGGGACCCTACATTTCAATTCTAGTGATTCGACATATCTAGATATTACAAATTAAAATAATAGGTAATTTTCTTTAGAAACTTCTTAAAGAGGAAGGCAAAATACTAGGTGACCCTTTACCAAGTAATCTATGTCTTTAATCAAAGTATCTAACCAAGTGACTAAGTATGGAAGGGCTCTAAGAGCCGGTTCCAAAGAAACACTAGGCCTACCCTGAGCTTAGCAAAATTTAAGAACAGTCCAATGTGAAAAGTTAAAAGTAAGAAGGATGGCTACTTAAAGAAATTGCTTGGCGAGAGGAATAGAAAAATAACAGCAGCAGAGGCAATGGAACACAGTGGCACAGAGCTCTTAAACGCTCTATAGTTAAGGTGAAATAACTTCAATAACTTCCATTCAAATCTCTGGCCAAGTCACTCTATGAGTACTATGATCAATTCTAGGTGACACATTTTGTTAGGGACTCAGATAAACATAAGCTTATCTTTTACATATAAATGACTCTCATTTGAGATACTGAAGCAGATTCTGTATAACTCTTTAAGACAAAACCATGACCAGAGGGTAGAAGTTTCAAGAGGGTAAACCCTAAGCTGGAAATCAAAGGTATCAAATTCTCTGCTACTAACAGTGTTCAAGAAAGGACAGAACAAAGTTGTGTTGCATATGATGTAAAACAGCATACGACAAATGCACACTTTAATGGGCATATGAATCACTTGGTGATCTTAATAAAATGCAGGCTCTGGTTCAATAAGTCTGGGACAAAGACTAAGGTTTCGCATTTCTAACAAGACTGCAGGCTAGGAGACGCTAATGTTCACTGACCATACATAGAATAGCAAGAATGTAGAAGGGTTATATGCATGTAATATCTTGTGGTTCTGTAACATTTTCCTTACATGTATATAACTCTCAATCATTAGCAGATTACAGTACATACTCCGTATTTGTTGAATGAGTTTACCAACACTTTTCACATACGGTAACTGATTATAATCTAATCATAAAGTGGGAGCAGGGGGATATCTGGTATATTAAATTTCTTGATCAAGTCAAGAAAGTGTATGTAGGTGGCATATACAGTTTTCAAACTGGTGTCCAAGAAACAATGGTTCCAGGTAGAGAAAACTTCCTCTGCTCATATAAAATTAAAATATGTTGGATACAACCTTTTAAGCTCTCAAATGCACAGTCGCATTCAAATGTTACTAGAACCTTGCAGGAGAAAGACAAGAATTTCCCTTCCCTTCCTCCTCCACAACATTCATGGCAGATGGAACACATTTTGGGAGACATTACATTACACACCATTCACCCCCAACATAAACAATAAATTCTCATAATGCAGATCTTCTCTTTAATCGAGAAATAGGCAATGTTCATATCCCCAACCTCTGAGCTTTGATTGGCTCCATCAAGAAGAATGCTTTTCCTTTTCCCTGCCCACAACCCATCCAATTCCTAATCATTTTTTAAGGCCCAGTTTAAATCTTCCTCTTCTGCCTTGAAACTTTCCCTGATTACTCTGGCCTTGAATAATTCAGCCCTTTCCCTTTGCAAATTTTAATAGTGGTCGTTTTCAAACTTAAGTAAATAAAAGTATAAATATAACATTTCCTCAAATAAAATTGGATTTGGAGTGCTTTCATGGAGTACATTTTGAATCCCGCTTCCCCACAGCATTTATCCTCTCATTCCCATATTTTCAATTTAAATATACAACACCTCACACAACAACGTATATGTAATTAACACTACTGAACTCGACACTTAAAAATGGTTAAGGTGGTAAATTTTGTTATGCGTTTTTACTGCACTTCTTTAAAAATACACCATTTTGTACTGTTTGCTATTGTTTCCTGTTTGAATACACTGAAGGCAAGGATCATGTCATAATTCTTCCTCAGCACCGAGCACAAAATATCTAAGCACTGGACAGTTAAATATTGATACACTGATTATAGCCTAACATAGACCTGCCCAAGTTCACAGAGCCACTCGGAATTACTCAAACTTCAACAAGCTTCAAAATATATAGATGTTACTTACCTTTACCTCAATATAAATGAGCGCTTCCCAAACTTAACATATAACAATTTGCTAGGCTACAAGGGTATACCACCTCCTTCCTACATATGTCCAACCATCCATTGTCCATTCATTCATGTTTGTCATTCAATCATTTACTGAGTGGCTATCATATATAGGAATTGTGTTAAGTGCATGATACATAATCACTACTCTCACACATCATAAACGATGTACCTATGTACCTATAATAACTCTCCTCTCCTGGTCTCTACAAATACCATTTTAGCTCAAAAATTAGCAAAGGGAGATAAAGAAAATCAAGAAGTCCTAGTATCTTCGAAACTATTGTACCTCGCTTTCACTCTTAAGCTAAAACTACTTTGGCTGACATGCAAATCTGTTAATGCCACTAGAGCATGGACTAAATACTTGCAAAAGTATCTCTGTATCACCTTTACTTTTTAACCTAAATCAAAGTCATACTTTCTGATCAAAAGTTGGACACCCATCTATTCTTATTTCTGTGTAAGCATGATCAGAATTATCCGCCGAAGGATTGGTCATATTTATAATTAAACGACAATGGTCTACAGTCATTAAGAACTTTACGGATGATGATGTCCACCCAAAAGCTAATATGTACTTTCTAAAGAACCACAATGTCTAAAAGTCAAGTTCAAATGTATTCAAATTTAGCAAAAAGTCTGAGTTATTAAAATTTAAGCTAGGGGCTTCCCTGGTGGCGCAGTGGTTGAGAGTCTGCCTGCCGATGCAGGGGACACGGGTTCGTGCCCAGGTCCGGGAGGATCCCACATGCCGCGGAGCGGCTGGGCCCGTGAGCCATGGCCGCTGAGCCTGCGCGTCCGGAGCCTATGCTCAGCAAAGGGAGAGGCCACAGCAGTGAGAGGCCCACGTACCGCAAAAAAAAAAAAAAAAAAAAAAAAAAAATTTAAGCTACATTCAAACACTAAAATCAAAGTTACTTTTTCCTTGACAACAAAGCTTTCAATTGATACTTTACTAGAGTCTTATACACATGATACTCCTCGGAGTCTATGCCTGGAAATACTGTAATAACCAGGTACTTAATAATAACAATAAAGCACTTATATTTATCTCATCTGACCCTAAAAACTTGGTGAGGTAAAATGTTCAGGGAGATTAAACAATATAACCCTCAGTCACACAGTTGTAACTGGCAATGCCAGAACATGATTCCAACTCTAAATCGCATGGTCTTTCTACAGCATCTGAAGGTCCTACTGGTAGCAGCTAAATTCTCTTGAATACAATTCTACACCAACCTGGGTTGTGCCACAGTCACACAACAATGAATGTTATTACAAGTAGTTTGGTTTACTATATTCTATCTGCAGTAAAATTAACTACGTACAGTAGGACTATTCCATTACTTGGTTTCCTGTTGCTCTGTGATGTCTTACCTACCATTTTTTCTATATATAAATCAATATACCACCTCCCAGCAAAAACACAGTAAAACAAAATGCTATATAGATAGGTATCATTTACTTTTGAAAACTATATAACTTCAATCAACTTTCACTTTACATACAAACAAAAAAATAAATATTAAGTTTTTAATGACTTTAAATTTTGGAAAATACAGGTAAAGATCAAAGGCAAAGAAAAGTAAAGAAGAATATGGCTATCCTCATTTCATCTGTTTAGTCACTTAACCCTACTGTGCCTAAGATCCCTTCCTTTCTAAGGTGAAAGAGTTTAGTCAAGAATCACAATAAGAAAAGCAATAGTGTTAGTTATGATAAAAATTACAATAATGAGGGACTTCCCTGGTGGTCCAATGGTAAAGAATCCTCCTTACAATGCGGGGGGACTTGGGTTCCATCCCTGGTCTTGGGTTCCATCCCTGGTCGGGGAACTAAGATTCCACATGCCATGGGGCAACTAAGCCCACGCACCAGAACTACTGAGCTCGTGCGCCTCAACTAGAAAGCCCGCGTCCTGCAAAACTACAGAGCCCACGCACTCTGGAACCTGTGCGCCACAACTATAGAGCCCACGCACCCTGTAGCCTACACGCCACAACTAGAGAAGAGAAAACCCACACACCACAAGTAGAGAGAAGCCTGCCCACCACAACAAAGAGTCTGCGTGCCGCAAGGAAAGATCCCAGGTGCCTCATCGAAGATCCCACATGCTGCAACGAAGACCCGACACAGCCAAAAATAAACAAAAATTTTTTTTAATTAGAATAATGATTTAACAAACGTAATTTATACACAAAAGGAGGGGTTTTTTCTTCAGGGAAAAGTTATCCCAACCTCTATATAAAGCTGATTGTCTTAACATTTATCTAAGCATAAATTTTTAAATCACTTGCAGCAAGTGAGCAGACCATGTTGCGCCATGAAGCTTCTCATGTATAGTTTTAGGCTGCTCTTCCTCTGCCTTTGGTAGTACACTTACTCTTGGCAGAAGTGCATAAGTAACTGGCATCCTTCTCTGACATTCTCTTTTATCCAGCAAACTAAAATACATTTTGGTTGTCTGCCAGTATCACAAGATTATTTTTTTTCACGTTTTACAAAAAATAATTTAACATTTCAAAAGTCTAAAGTTATGATTTAATCAGTGTAATATAATGTTTTTAGCTATTCAGGGCCAAGCCTCTGAAGTTTAATAATTCTCAAATCTCTATATTTAAAAGTCACTACTTTACATTTTTATTCTTAATGAGTTTGTTTACAAAGTCACTCAATTTGGGGACAGTTCATATTAGAATTTGCCTCAAAATTCACCTTGGTCATAAAGCTAGACTTTATCTTAGTTAAGAGTTGAAAAGAAAAAAAAAAAAAAATTTAAGCTCTGCTACAACAAAGGCAGCCAGTAGAGGGACTAAAAGTTTACTTTTGCCATTAGCAAAACTAAACTCATATGTTTTACTCGCACTGGTTTTTGGCATAAAGAAATCTAGACATGTAACAAAAACTACAGTGCAAAGTATAATACTCTACCTCTAGAGATATTTACTAATGGAAATCTTGTCATTTAGAAAATTTGGTTTTAATATTGGTCAAAAGTCTCAGGTAAAAGAGTTTTGTTAAAGACAAATACAAAAACTTTTACTTCACATAAGTTCTCTCAATAATTTAACAGTATTCTGATGTTAAATGAATTAAGGCATAAAATCTCAATAAGACAATTTAAAGAATATAATTAAAGTAAGTAGGTCTTATCCACTAAAACCTATTTCATTTTTGCAAAGAAAATGCTTTTGAAAATGTTAAAACAAGTTATTTAGCAAAAATAGTTTTGAAAACATAAAATCAAGGCTAATTTACCTTCAAATATAAACTAACCTGGTTCTCAGAATCAGCAGTTTTAGTTTTACCCAAGAAATTTAAAATGTTGGGGGATGAGGCACAGGAATTTTACTGTACCCTTAAACATGTCTTTATTATCTTCTGAAGCAAAAGGAAGGCAGCCCTGAGCATTCAGCAGACCTTTTAGTGGCTACCTCTGCTGCAGGACCAAAGGCCTCAAGTTTTCTTTCCGTGCCACCATGCTCCACCATGATTATCACTGCTTTAAACAAATCCCAGAAAGACAGCCAAGTGCCTGTCTATGCTACACTTTTCCCAGGGCAGGGAAAATGTACACCAAAGATCCACTCTCTGGCTCGCTCCTGTGACAGCATCTTCGGCTAACCCACATCTATTACCGGCTAGCTATTTTGCTATGTGCCAGGAAAGCTATGGCCAACAGAAATCAACCAAAAAGATGTTAAGATGTATAACATGATACGTCCAGGCTAAAAGTATATTACCTAGCAGAAAATCAAAAACTTCCAGAAATAGCACGTGCTTTTTTTCAATCTAAAACTTCCTTTTCGGGCTTTCCTGGTGGCACAGTGGTTGAGAGTCCGCCTGCCAATGCAGGGGACACGGGTTCGTGCCCCGGTCCGGGGAGATCCCACATGCTGCGGAGTGGCTGGGCCCGTGAGCCATGGCCGCTGAGCCTGCGCGTCCGGAGCCTGTGCTCCACAACGGGAGATGCCACAACAGTGAGAGGCCCACATACCACAAAAAAAAAAAACAAAAAAAACTTCCTTTTCAAGTAAATTACAGTGACAACAAGCAAAAATGTAAGGAAATGGAAAGGGCAGCCCTGAGAAATAAGTACTACATCACTAAAGGTTCTCATGCATATACGGGACAAGTACCTAGCAGGCTTGCTGCTAAAAATTTTGTAAGTTAAGTTCAAGACTAGAGCTTTAGCTTCCCTTTATTTACATCACTGTAAAATCTATATAAATACTGAAAATATGAAAAGAGTCCTGCATTATCTACCTTATTTTTCTCTATTACCATAGATAATAAAGAGGTAACAATATATGTTCTAAAATATGATAAACCAGCTCATATTCATTTAGAAACTTTTTCTGACACTTCCCTTTATAATTTGTCAAAAATCAGATTCTATAAAAAAATATAATACAGAAACATCAATATTAAACATATTCTTCTACTTTAAGCTTATTTCTAAAAGTATTAGATTGCAATTCACATCCAAAGCCTTATTAGTCATAATACTAATAAACACTTCTACAACTATACAGAATTGAGAAAATAGGCTTTTAATACATACTTTGCAACACAAGTCAACCAGAATAACATTCTTTAGTTCAGTATTGCTCAAACTTCAGACATTTGAATACCACAACCAGAATTTTTTCAATATCTACTTACTACCTGCACTAATATTTACATTCTTAATATTTTTCTTTACATCAGTTCCTTTTTTTTATTTTAGCCTCAAACTCTAGCAATAAGACCTATGAAATCATAGTTTTGATGTGCAAGTTATATTTTCTATTCAATAACTCACTGTCATTAATATTGTTTAGCTTTTTTTTTAAAAAGGGTGGGGGGGTTCATTATATTACAGGGATGAATGCACAACTCGTTAATTACACATTCCAAACAAAATATAATTATTATTTAAGTCAGTAAAGGCCCAACAGGCTTACATTAAAATCAATATTCCAAGGCCAGATTTACAAGTTTTATGTTTGTTTTCAAATTCAGCAAGATTACTTTTAGAGTCAAGATCCCAAGTGGTGTGGCATAAATAAGTCTTTTGATGTAAAAACTCAGATATTCATCTTAAGAAATTAGTGCTTTGGGTGGTGGTGTGATGAACTGGGAGATTGGGATTGACATATATACACTAATATGTATAAAATGGATAACTAATAAGAACCTGCTGTATGTATAAATAAATAAAATTCAAAAAAAAGTTTTTGCTAAAAAAGCAAAAAAAAAAAATCACTGCTTTTAAAATACCTTCAACTACATACAAAAGATTTCTGAAGGATACACACTATAAACTGATTAATCATGGTTGCCTCTGAAGAACTGAAGTGAGCAACTGTATAACTTTCTCTAATGCTTTAACTTTTTAACCACGTGCATTTATTACATATTCAAAACAAGTACTCTTCAAAATTAAAATGTGCATAGTATCCAAAAATAAAACTTAAAAAAAAATCTCCTAGTGTATAGAAACCTAGTACTTAGAATACATTAAAGTATAAACTAAAGAAAAACATGTTAAAATTCCCCATTAAAAGAAATATATTTTTAGTTTCAAGTAATGCCATTATACAATTGTGTACCAATACAGTTCCTTTATCTATTTAATTCCTTATTTTTTAAAAAATAGCATTAGGGTTTCCCTGGTGGCGCAGTGGTTGAGAGTCCGCCTGCCGATGCAGGGGACACGGGTTTGTGCCCCGGTCCGGGAGGATCCCACGTGCCGCGGAGCGGCTGGGCCCGTGAGCCATGGCCGCTGAGCCTGCGCGTCCGGAGCCTGTGCTCCGCAAAGGGAGAGGGCACAACAGTGACAGGCCCGCGTACCGCAAAAAAAAAAAAAATAGCATTAGAAACAGATGGAATAATAAGACTTGAGCAAAAGTAGGAGGGAATCTCATATATTTATTTTAACATAATGAGTAAGGAGCAATATCCTAGGATTTGATTTAAATAATAAACTAAATATAGCTGATCCTTGAACGCAAGGGGTTGAGGGGCGCTGACCCTTGCACAGTCAAAAATACACATATAACTTTATAGTCGGACCTTCATATCTGTGATTCCGCAACCTCAGATTCAACCAGCCCCCGACTGTGTAGTACTGTAGTATGCAAGAAAAAATTCCACATGTAAGTGTCATTCAAGGGTCAGCTGTAGTAGTAATGTAAAAAATATTCACTGTTAAGAACTGAAGAATTACTAGCTTGACTTTGTGAAAATGATGAATGTTAAACTCAATGACTGATAAGACTAACAATGAGTACATCAAAGGAAAGTAATATAAATTAAATATATTTAAATATTTAAATAATTTCACAGAATTTTGAGTTTTACATCTGAACTGGAGTCTAAAATTTGGATAAGATTACTCTAACAAATAAATACTTGGTTTTGGCATTATTTAATACATAGTAGCAGGTAAACAGTGTTTATACTGGCATAAAAAAAGTAATGAGGGTGTAAGAAATATAATTTTACTTAAGAAATACTAACATTCTGGATAAAGAACCTAATACATCCATTATACTAAATGGATTATGTGGTATTAACTTAATTCCAGCAAAGCATATAATAATAAACATGTTAGGGAATTCCCTGGCAATCCAATGGTTAGGGCTCTGTGCTCTCACCAACGAGGGCCCAGGTTTGATCCCTTGTCAGGCAACTAAGATCCCACAAGCTGCGCAACACAGCCAAAAAAATAAAATAATTAAAAAAAAAACATGTTAGAACCATAACAGAAAAAGTAAAAAAATAAAAGCCAAGATGAAAACACACTTTCAAAGATAGGTAAAGTTATACAGCAATAATGCTGCAAATTAATTTAACCTCAAAAAAAAAAAACTCATACAGATCTGCCTATTCTATCAAAAATAATCATCTCCTTGGGTTGTTGACTACACCAAACCTACAGATATTACTTTTGCAAAAGTCTGATTAAATCACATCTTTAACCATTATCATTACTTCCTTCTAAACATCCACACTATGAATATGCTCTCAAAAGAATCATTCACACATACCACAGCTATCCTACAAAAAAGATGGAATTCAACCACAGCATTCTACCTAAGTATCTTTAAGACTACTACTGAAAATGAAGAACTGCCTAATAAATACTGCATATCAGTAAAGTTAGCGATAAAGTATTAAACTTCATAAAGGAAAATAATTCATGATAAGCACTTGGAAAAACTAATAGTCTATTATTTCCCATATGCTATGGCTTAAGGTCAACCTCAAAATAAGTTAATTGGATAAATCAAAATGCAAGATTAGGTTTTAAGGGGCCCTGCTTTGTAAAAAAATATATATATATAATATATGGAATTTTCGTTTTCTAGGAAAGAATTTGTGGTAACCCAATTTCAGTAAGTTTTTTTAGGAGGAAATATTTAAATTTCTCCAAATCCATTATACAGGTATATGAAATTGAGTAAAGAGTTTCTAGAAATTCATTCTTGCTAAATTCTGATTCAAACATTTACTGATGCTCATGCTAAGCACCTTCTCAAGTGTTTATAGATTTAAATTTTTCAAAATAGATGACACATTTGGGAAACAAAAAACTAACCACATAATATTTGGGTTCTACTGTTAAAAACAAATTTTTACAAGCCTTCCTATCTATACATACAAATCCACCAAGGTTTTAAGTTAGAAATGAACCTCATGAAAAAGCAGATGTCACATATGGATGGGTGGGTGCCTGCACAGATCGCTACATGTTTTTGATTGATACTATAGCTCACTGAAATGGAAGCTCTAAGAACATGACAAGATAACTCTTTTTTAGATTAGGATTTACATTAAATATAATCTTGTTTGGGATTAGATATTATCCCTTCTTGATTAACAATAAAATTTAGATGTAAAGATCTCTTACTCTTTCTACTATTTGATTTAGGCCCAATTTTCTGAATGCAATTACTTGGGTATTCCTTCTAACTTACTGGTTTGAGAAATGGGATTGACAATTTAAAATGTACAACAAAAATTCAAAATTCTACATTAGTTATTACCTTCCAAAGTACATAAATGATCAGGAACCATCACAACTCAAGCATTACATCAGAGGCTACAAAAACATCACTTTGCTTATTCCTAATAATCCAAAAGTACTATTATTTGTCATTATCTTAGGGACCCAGGCTTTGTAACATCATCCACTGTGGTTTGCAGTCTAACCTTTCACAGAGAACTGCATACTCAATCATCTTCAATTTCTGTGATTAAAAATAATCAATTGTTTTTAATCCTTTCAGAATAGTTGTTTGGATGCTTCCAGTGTCTGCACTCCAGAATAAGCAGACTTTGTTGATGTTTCCTAATATCTAACTAGGTTCACCAGCTTGAAGACAAAGTGAGAGTTTTCCTTCAACATGCCAGCATCAATCCTGTCAATGACTAGTTACAAATTACATTACCTAATAAGCTAATGCTACAATTACTTTTTCTCACATACTCAGAACTGTTTTCCTTTCTATAATAAAGTTTTTTAGATGATATAATCCTCCCAAGGACCTTCACATGTTCCCCAGCTTCTCTGAGCAAAACTAATAGATGGAAAATGTTAAAACGTCATTTCCTTTTAAGGCAAAGATAAAAAAGGCAAGCGTATGTAGGACCTAGAATAAGTTTTGCTAAGTCATCACTAGGCTGATAAATTGGTCCTCTGATTAAAACTAATCCTCTTAATTATAAGATTTTTAAGTTAAAATACTTTTGAGGTACAACTATCTCTCAATATACCAATAATCAAATTTCAAATCACATAGGCCCTAAAAGAGAAATATCATCACATAAAATAATCCTTCCTAGGGTCATCCTATTATGTTCTTTTCCCACATAAATCTACATTACAAACAATAAAATGGATCACACCTTTTACATTTGACCTTTCTTCTGCACAATGACATCCTCCACCCCATCCTAATCATCAGCAACCTGAATTCTAAAATATACTGTTACAAGGCCCTAAAAATGGGCCAAGATCTAAATTTCCTCAAAGAAGCTTGAAACCTTTCTTGCTTTGAAAATCAAAAACATGTTTGTTTGTTTGAAGTACTGTTATTAAACGATTTCTGAATAAGAATTAGAGATGTGGGGGAAAAGACTTTTGTAACTCCAAGGGGAAAGTATTTTTGGAGTAATCTACAGAGCTTCATTTCAAAGCCAAAAACCATTATGTTCCCTATGGCAAGAAAATTTACTTTAGCTGAAACTGCTGGACAGCTAATTCTAGCTTCTTGTGATGTATACATATTGGGTTATGAAAAAACTTTTGTTTTTTCTCAAAGGTTTCAGATTATAAACCTTTTCCAAGCAGGCACTTTGCTAGATGATTAACAAAATTATTTCCAGGGCTTCCCTGGTGGCGCAGTGATTGAGAGTCCGCCTGCCGATGCAGGGGACACGGGTTCGTGCTGCGGAGCGGCTGGGCCCGTGAGCCATGGCCGCTGAGCCTGCACGTCCGGAGCCTGTGCTCCCCGGCGGGAGAGGCCACAACAGTGAGAGGCCCGCGTACCGCAAAAAAAAAAAAAAAAAAAAATTATTTCCAATCCTTAAAAACTTTTTCAAGATTGGTATTACCACCATTTTGTGGATGAGAAATTTGAGGCTCAGTGAGGTTAAGGGACTTGTCAGTCAATACAACATAAGCTAGTAGCCCCAGAGCCAGGCAAGTCAGTTCTAATGAAGTAGTTCTTTCCCTATCACCACAATTCTTGTTCTTTAAAAAGCTGGATAAAATACTCTACCCACAATTCCAATTTTTAAAATTTAAATAAAAGGAAATTCACAAAAATGGTAATACGTGTATTACAATAACAAATTATACCATATATCACTCAATTTTTACCACAATCCTGCAAGATAGATTATTTCATTCTATTTTCCTAATGGGGAAACTGAGGCTGAGAGAGATTACATGACTTGCCAGGAACCCATGAGTGGACTAGGAATTCATAGAGCCAAACAGATTTTTCTGAATCTTAACAACAATGCTTAGAGATTTTCAAAAGTATCTTACGTCAAAGGAAACTAATTGATAGTTAACTAGTTACAAAGCTGTCCAGGTAAAAACTTATAATTATAGCAGTAATACTGGCACACTACATGGGAAAAGTCAACTAATTAACGGACTAGGTTAATAGTCCTGTATTAACTACATCAGAAACGTTAAATAAACTATGAATATGAAATCAAACAGTATGTGTGTGTGTGTGTGTGTGTGTGTGTGTGTATACACACACACACACATACATATTAGCATCCAGGCCTTAAATTAAGAATGGTATAAAATCCTGGCAACTATCCCCCATGTTCACACTTTTTTTTTTTTTTCAAGGAGTTGGGAGGGAGGAGGGAGTGGGAAGAAAATCCAACTGAATGTAAAAAACTGTATTTTAACAGGTGTTACAAGAAAAGCTAAGTGTAACACAATGACAAAATGAAACGCCTGCTTTTCACAGAGGAACTGAAAGGACACACATTTCATTGGAGAGTTACTGATACACCCCCACCCAGAGGGACTCAGATCTACTGGCTATACCTTCCAGTAAAATTTGCTCTTAAATAAAATACAAATTACTAATAAAATCTGCATGACTGTTTCATAACCAATTGCTCTCTTTTGAAATTTTTCATAATGTGAAGAAATTCAGCATTTTAACTTTTCTGGGCCTTACTTTCTACATTAATACAATGAGGAAGATGGAATCTAACATCACTTTCAATTATAAAGCTCTGGGAAACAATAACCATAATAATATTTACAAAAAATCTACTGAAAAGTTCTGTCAGTAGATGCAAAAAGTTCAATTTTTTTTCCAAGAGTGTATTTAAAATTTTACTAAGCTTCATAATTAGAATATGTGTATTTAAGGTATATCTCAACAGAAAAGGTTGGGGGGAAAGAAGAGGGATCAGGCAATAAAGACAAACAAAAACAAAACCCAAAAGACTCAGTACTTTATGGTTTCGGACCATGCTTAAATTAAACAGATTAATAATAGGGCTAAATGAAAATTAAGTTTGTATAAAGAAATTACTTATTTAAAATGAAAGGAAACAGGGAATCCCCTGGCAGTTCAGTGGTTAGGACTCTGCGCTTTCACTGCCAAGGGCCTGGGTTCAGTATCTGGTCGGGGAACTAAGATCCCGCAAGCCAAGTGCCCCAGTCAAAAAACAAAAACAAAATAAGAATTAAAAAATAAAATAAAATAAAATGAAAGAAAACAGGGCTGGTATACGTGAGCACTGACCAACCAAAGAAAAGAAACCCACCAAGATGATTTTACTTATAAGAGTATAAATTTGAGTGAAGGATTATGATGACTAAAAATAATTTTAAATATTTAGGAAAATTTCACGTTATAAAATATTATATGATCTCCTTGGAGAAATCCATAACACAAACATGGCTGAACAATACTTTTAGCTAATTCTGACCATAAATGACCTTAAATCAATTGAAAATAAATGAATAAGTGAAATTCTTTCATTCAAATATTTGTTCCTGGCTTTTTAAACAGAAGTATAGATCAATGGAACAGGAAAGAAAGCCCAGAGAAAAAGCCACACACATATGGTCACCTTATTTTTGATAAAGGAGGCAAGAATATACAATGGAGAGAAGAGAGCCTCTTCAATACGTGGTGCTGGGAAAACTGGACAGCTACATGTAAAAGAATGAAATTAGAACACTCCCTAACACCATACACAAGAATAAGCTCAAAATGGATTAAAGACCTAAATGTAAGGCCAGAAACTATCAAACTCTTAGAGGAAAACATAGGACACTCTATGACACAAATCACGGCAAGATCCTTTTTGACCCACCTCCTAGAGAAAGGGAAATAAAAACAGAAATAAACAAATGGGACCTAATGAAACTTAAAAGCTTTCGCACAGCAAAGGAAAACATAAACAAGACGAAAAGACAACCCTCAGAATGCGAGAAAATATTTGCAGATGAAGCAACTGACAAAGGATTAATCTCCAAAATTTACAAGCAGCTCAATATCAAAAAAACAAACCCAATCCAAAAATGGGCAGAAGACCTAAATAGACATTTCTCCAAAGAAGATATACAGATTGCCAACAAACACAGGAAAGAAGGCTCAACATCACTAATCATTAGAAAAATGCAAATCAAAACTACTATGAGGTATCAGCTCACACCAGTCAGAATGGCCATCATCAAAAAATCTACGAACAATAATAAATGCTGGAGAGGGTGTGAAGAAAAGGGAACCCCCTTGCACTGCTGGTGGGAATGTAAACTGATACAGCCACTATGGAGAACAGTGTGGAAGGTTCCTTAAAAAATTAAAAGTAGAACTACCACACAACCCAGCAATCCCACTACTGGGAATATACCCTGAGAAAACCGTAATTCAAAGAGTCATGTACCACAATGTTCATTGCAGCTCTATTTACAATAGCCAGGACATGGAAGCAACCTAAGTGTCCATCAACAGATGAATGGATAAAGAAGATGTGGCACATATATACAATGGAATATTACTCAGCCATAAAAAGAAATGAAACTGAGTAATCTGTAGTGAGGTGGATGGACCTAGAATCTGTCATACAGAGTGAAGTAAGTTAGAAAGAGATGGTAACATATATGGAATCAAAAAAAAAAAAAAGGTCCTGAAGAACCTAAGGGCAGGACACGAATAATAAAGACACAGACGTAGAGAATGGACTTGAGGACAAGGGGAGGGGGAAGGGTAAGCTGGGACGAAGTGAGAGAGTGGTATGGACATATATACACTACCAAATGTAAAACAGATAGCTAGTGGGAAGCAGCCGCATAACACCAGGGAGATGAGCTCAGTGCTATGTGACCACCTAAGAGGGATGGGATAGGGAGGGTGGAAGGGAGATGCAGGAGGGAGGAGATATGGGGATATATGTATACGTATAGCTGATTCACTTCGTTATAAAGCAGAAACTAACACACCATTGTAAAGCAATTACACTCCAATAAAGATGTAAAAATAAATAAATAAATAATAAATTAAATTAATGCTCAATAGGAAATAAATCATAGCCATGTTATACTACTTTCAGCTCAGTCAAACCTTCTTATTAAAACATCCCTTGATCTACCTAACAGATGTGCTCCTCAAAAGTTCCTTGCATATTAAACTTGTGTAAATCTCATCTTAAATGCATTAGGGGGAGCTCCCTGTTTGAAAGAATCCTAAAACATGTGCTTTTGTCTTCTAAGGGTTCCTTTTCTAACTTGTATTCCTATGAAAGAATGACTTTGACTTATCTGCTAATTGATATTCATCCAGTTTTCATTTAACATTGTTTTTTTAAAAATACCAGCCTTGTACTTTATCCCATGCTTATCAACTGCCACTAAGACAACTTTGATCAAGTTATATTTACCTTTCACACTGCTTCCCCAGGAAGCAATATAAAGCCCACCCCTGCGAAAAATATATATATACTTAATATGCTACTAACAGATTTCAAAGCATGTAATAAAAATCAGCTTTAAATATCACTAGATTTTTATAACTAATTTCAAATTCAAAGGTGAAAAATAAGAGAAAACCAGAAGTGAATAATCTATGGAGGGGAGAAAAAGTATGCTTTGTGTCTACTGAGCACTTCATAATTTTTAAATTACATTTTAATATACCATCCCATTTGAGACTCTCATCGATTCTCTAAGGGTATTAATGGCTTCATTACTGGCAATTTGGGAAACAAAGCAGAGGCACAGGGCAGTAAAGTGACTGCCCAATGTGTCATAGTAATTCAATGTCAAGGTCAGAACTGGAATGCAATTTTCACATTCCTAGCCATTGCTCTTCTTTTACACAATTAAAGATGGAGATAAAACATTTAAGCAAGTTTGACTATAGAGTCCCCTATCCATCAATAATTACCGAAAATAATTTCAGAAGCCTTAAGTTCAGGCACTCGCCAAGACCTCTCAAAGGGAAAAGGACAGTCTCTTCAACAAATGGTGTTGGAAATACTGGATGTCCACATGCAAAAGAATGAAGCTTACTTCATTCTACACCATATACCAAAACTAACTCAAAATGGATTAAAGACGTAAATGTAAGACATAAAGCTAAAACTCCTGAAAGAAAATATAGGGGGAAAGCGTCAATACATAGGATTTGGCAATGATTTCTTGGATATAACACTAAAAGCAAAGGCAGCAAAATAAAAAATAGATATATTGGAATACATCAAAAATTTAAACTTCTGTAAAAAGGACAATCAACAGAGTGAAAAGGCAGACCATGGAATGGGAGAAAAATCTGCAAATTGCACATCTGATAAGGGGTTAATATCCAAAATATTTAAAGAACTCCTACCAACAACGGAAAAAAATAACAAAAAATAAGCAAAGGTCTTGGATGTTTCTCCAAAGCCAGTATACAAAAGTCCACCCAGCATATGAAGAGATGTACAATATAAATAATAACTAGGTAAATGCAAATAAACCAATGAGATATCACTTCAAATCCATTAGGATGGGTAATATTAGAAAAAAGGAAAATAGTGTTATCAAGGATGTGCAGAAATTGAAATTCTTGTGTATTATTGGTGGGAATATAAAATAGTGCAAACTTTATGGAGAACAATATGGCATTTCCTTAAATTTTTTTAAATAGAATTACCATACAATCTAGCAATTCCACTTCAGGGTATATATCCAAAAGAGCTGAAAGCAGGATCTCAAGAGACATTTACCCGATGTTCATAGCAGCATTATTCACAACAGCCAGGAGGTGGAAGCAACCAAAGTGTCCAACAACAGATTAATGGGTAGGCAAAATGTGGTATATGCAAAAAAATTTTTTAAATGTGGTATACACGTACAATGGAATATTATTTTAGCCATAAAAAGAAATGAAATCCCAACACATGCTACATGTATGAACCTTGAGGACATTATGCTAAGTAAAATAAGCCAGTCACAAAAAGACAAATACTGTATGATTCCATTTATAGGTGGCATCTCTAGAGTAGTCAAATTCATAGGAACAGAAAGTAGAATGGTGCCGTTCTTTGATTGCCAGGGGCTGGGGTTAGGGGGAAATGAGGAGTTATTGTTTTGAAAGGACTTTCAGTTTTGAAAGATGAAAATGTTCTGGAAATTGGTTGCACAATAATGTGAATATACTTAACACTACTGAACTGTACATTTAAAAATGGTTAGGATGGTAAATTTGATGTTATGTGTTTTTTACCACAATTTAAAAATTAGAAAAAACAGTTTAGAGACTTAAAAAATGTCTCCAGTTCATATTCAGCACAGAATGTTCAAGTATAATAATCTACTTTCTTTTGAAAAGATATCTATAGGTCAATAAATACCAAACTATTGTTTACATATTTCTTGATAGCCTAAAGGAAACCAAAAACCCAAATGGGAATCAAGTTTTCATTACTTCACCTACCAACATTAAAAGAGAAGACTTTATTATGTACTACCTGAGAACTAAATGGGTACTGCTGCTTTGGTAAAGGGAAAAAAGCAGTATTATTAGAAATCTACCTGAATTATCTGCTAAGTTCACAAATAGCTCTTTATGCTGAAGAATAAAACTGGCTAACATTATTCTCCCTAAGATTCATTCAATTTGATGGTGTCTAAAAGCCACCATTTTTCAATGAGGTAAACACTTGGAATAGAAAACCCTCAAAAAATTAAACACATATTATACTTCCTTTTATGGTATTACTCAAGGATTGTCTTCACCAAAGGCATACAGTAGTAGGTCAGGTACCATTCTAAGTCCTAGAACAACTGAATCAGTACTAGTACATTCAGTAGTAGGAGTGTGGAATCAGTCCAGTGACAAAAATGATGAACTGCAGGCCAGAGTAATATTTAGCAGCTAAACCTAACTGGAACCTAACTTAAAAAATAATAATAAACAATGTTGAAAACATTGACAGAAAATAGAACAACTTGGAAAAGTATGAAAAATAAACCGATCTACATAGGAAACTTTAATCAGACCTCTAAAACTTTATACATGTCCAAACTTTAGATATTAAGGCAGGTTCAAATTTTCAGTGGCTCTCAAAAGATCAGCATTATTTGAAACTCTGGTGAATACATGTGGAAAAAAAATCTATCAAATTTAGCGGCAAGGATAAGCAATTTAATAAGTTGTTACTATAATTTATAAAAAAAAGACTGACTACATTGTTCCATGATTGTACAAGTATCAGCAAATGGTACTGATTATCCAAATTAAATATTTGTAGGGACTTCTATATGCAAGGAACTTGGTGAGATATCCAAAGTGCTTGAGAAAACATTCACCAAGAATCATTTTTTTCTCAGCTACTTTAACCTAACTGATGCCCTGCAAGTTCTTAGTATCCTAGCTAATATCTCAAAGATGTTTTATTTGTAGGTATGCCAACTAAACTTATGCAATATAGATATAGATATTAAAAATACTCTTGGAATTGATTATGGAAACCACATATGTGCATGTATGTGGGTAGTGGGAACACGTGTGGAAATATCTATATAAATATACAGATACATATATATATATAAACCCCATTTAAGTGTTTAAGAAAAATTATTCCAAAACATATAAAGGTTTTTAGATGTTCTATAAAATCAATATGCCCTTTCATCTAGCTCACCTTTTCTCATTTCCTTCAACTACTGAGATTATATACAAGCATTTAGTACTGTGGGCTCTGAAGATCCTAATATAGAGCATGAAACGGGAAGTATTTACAAGAAACACTGAGGTTACAGAATACTGGTACTCCACAAAAAATAGGAGATAACCTTACAAAGAAAATACATGAACTATATTCAATATTAAATATTCGAGACATCCAAATTCTTGATAATTTATCCTTTTTTGAATACAAAATGTATATTTAAATCAGCAAGAAAAAAATCTTATGATGAAAAATGTCTTCTGGGAAGATGTTTTCTTCTAATTAATCATGAGAATCACAATCATTAGACTCAATCATTGTCAATTTTCATTTGGAAAATAGTGGCTTCCTTAGTTATTTTAATGCTAGTATCATTTTCATGTGCCAATTCAGGATATTACTCCTTGCATCCTTGCTTATTCATCAAAATAACTGAAAGGCGTAATCTCTCCCCTCTGTTGAATTAATAAATTTTAACATACAAAAACATCCTATCTCCAGGCTCTTCTCTTGGTCAAAGTGGTAAGAGCACAGCAGGACCACCTTCAACCTCAAACTTTTTGTGAGCTTTATAGACAAGAACTTAAGCATCCTCTGGTGGAAGATGGCAACTGGGAAAAGGAAAATACGGGTTTAAATTACAAATGTCCTCAGCCTCTCCATGACCATCAGTTTTTTCTAAGGAAACACCTAAGCCATATTTTTAATAGGAGGTAGAAGGTAAACGTGTCTAAACGCCTTTCCCACTTATGAAATGTGATGCAGAAGATCAGGAAATTAGTAGTTCTGCTATACACTGACAACCTGACAACCAAATAATAACAGTTAGTATATCCAATAATAAGGAAACAAGGATAACTGAATAATGGCAAGTTTCATCTGTCTTTGAACTCAAAGTTTAGCTCAAAACCTTAAGCAATAAGACTGCACAGTGCTACAGATAACAAAGGAAAATGAAAGGGAAATAAATCCATTATTTTAAAGAAACAAACTAAAAAGTTCATGGCAAATCTGCCCAACTTACTAAAAGCTGAAAAATAAAGCAGCATGAAAGGGGAAATAGAAAAAGATTAATGTGTGAGAAAATACATGAAATGCAATTCCGTAATTCCATAAAGATAGAAACAAAGTGACTCCAAGTTGCAACATATACTTTAAATGCAACAGAACTACATTCATTCAATTTTCCAAAGCCAAAGATGTTCAGGCACTGAAAAGTTACCCTTAAAAAGTAAAGCATAAACATTTCTAAAACAAGGGAACAATTCTGCTTCTTTCTATATAAAGAAACCAAACGCTGTAGTTGTGGGAAGAATTTCCCTGAAATTTGTGAAACTCCTGAAAACTGTGGCTCATGGAACTTGGGAACAAGAACAAAATGTGTGCCTAAAAGTATCACTGTGGTAATAGTGCTTCGCACAACATAGGAACTGAACTCCTTGGATTTAATATTCCTTTGTTATGTGTAACATTACACATTCTTCAGTATCTTTTACTTCCCAGGCCAGTTATCTCAAGAAGTGTTATAATGGACCACCTTGCATTATCCCATAGTGAACCATCATGTGATTTAATGGTCTCGTCTCATCTTCAAAGAGATAACAGCAAGTGCAACAGAGGAACTGGGAGAGTTAAGGGAGAAAGGAAGGGTTCTTTCATATTTTCAAACAGCCTCTTTTCCAAGGGTTTGGAGTTTAAAAACAAAACTCTGGACCTGTCATTTAATTCAAGAATGGCTTCAGAATTCTTCCTGCATAGTGCCTTATTGGACACACCCCAAAAGCTGAGAAATCTTAATGTACTCAGCCAGTTAGTACACTACAATGAAAACCTTCTTACCTTTCAGAGCTATATAATATGGTTAAATTAAACCCTGATACAACAAATAGAATAATTTCCTCTAACATTTTAAGACCACTAATCAACTAGTGTCTGTCAGTCATTGCAAGAGTTGCACAATTGCCTGTGGACAGACTACCAGAGAAACTGAGTGTGGTGAGGCAGGATGTTTTCCCGTTTATTTCCTGAGTGAACTTTAAGGTTAAAACTAAATTTATGTCAACTTCATAGCAAAGAATTCAGATTCGAATTCTGAACACAAATACATTTTAAAAAAAGAAAAAAAAAATGAGGGCTATAAAACCGTATACAGTGTGGTCATTGTTTCACTTTTGGATTATGTGCATACTGGATTTTAATCTGAAATGTTTTACACTTGTATTTCACGTTATACAGTTTCGGGACTGGACTGTTTTTCCACAAAAAGAAAAATCAACTGTTTTTCCACCTTAATAGTCAACCTACCTGCCCATAGTTGTCTATGCCAGTTACTAATCTATTTAAATTTAATAAATCAAAAGCTGTCCTTAGGGATTGGCCAAGAGTCGTAAGTCCTTCAGCCTGAAGGTTTTTCAGTTCATTCATAAACGTTGCATGGTTTTCTTTCCATCCGGCCTGAAAAGAAAAACGTAAGAATTTTTTTTCATCTTTCAAAGCCATGTGCACACGGACGGCCGTTACAATCTGCCGTTCACCAAGGAGCTGCTTCACTTTGCTGCACGGTTTTGAGTAACGTGTCAATAACGCATCACTGCTGAGGAAACTCTCTTCCAAAGGAGGCCAAGAATAAACCTGCTGGCTCTACAGCTTTCGTCAGCTACCAGCCTTCGTACTTTATAACTTCCCCGGGAAGCGTACTCCCCAGCCTCATACCCAGAATTCGGGGATGCAAAGATACTGGTGGAAAGCAGAAGTGAGCGAGACTTGCAAAGTTCACCTAGCGCGCTGTCCCACCGGCCCGCGGCCCTCTCGGGGAGACTCCGCAGCCCCAGCCCCGCGGCCCCCGCCCCCCTCCCCGGCCTCGGGCCGGTTCCCCTTTAATGCAGACCCAGGCTCGGCGCTGCCGGGCCCGGCTGTCACTCGGGCTAACTTGAATAAATATCCCCCACAGTTCATTGCTGCCGCTCACGCCGCGGAGGGGAAATGTCGGCCATGTTGATCGCAGCGCCGCCGCCGCCGCCGCCGCCGCCGGGCCGGGCTGGGGAGGGGACGGCGGTGGCCCGGCGACTCCGCGCCGCGCCAGGACGCTCCGTAGCGGGGGAGGGGGTGGGAGCCCGCAGGGGAAAAGACCTCAGCGCCTGGAGCACAGCGGGTGGGGGAGGGGAGCATAATGAAGGGTGAATGGGGGGGCGGGGAGGGTGAGAGAGGAAGGAACAGGGAAGGGAAGGGAAGGGGGAGGGCGAGGGCTGTTACCTTGATAGCATAGGGCGGCTCTTCGAAAGTGACCAGCATATACCTGTCTCCTCTGCTGGCAGGGTCCCGGGCACGGAGCTGCGGGAGAGCGGGTGGGGAACGGGAGGAGGAACAGGGCGGGCGAGAGGGAAGCACAGAGGCGAGGTTACCAGGCGGAGAAGGGGCGCCCAGCGGCCCCGCCGCCCCCCACAGTACCGCACACGCCGCAGCCGCCCCACACACACAGATCGGCCCCCGCACAACGCCCGGGGCCGCAGCCCCGGCCCGGGCCGAGCCCGGCTTGCAGCGCCCGCCCGCCCGCCCGCGCGGTGGGGGAGGGGGTCCCCGAGCCCGGCAGCTCCCGCAGTCAGGTCCCCGACACCTCCGCCTCGCCGCCCCCGGCCGCCCTCCCCCCACCCCTGCCGCCCGCTGGCCGCCGGACCGGGGTCGCCGCCCGGGCTCGGTCAGTCGGTACCTTCATGAAGGTCTCTACCGCGCCTTTGGCCGTGTCCAGGTAGGTGGTGCCCAGATGGCTGCGCTGGTTCATAGAGGCAGACGTGTCTATCAGGAACAGTAAGATGGGCATAGTGCTGGCCGGGGACACCGGGGCCCGAGGTGGTGGAGAAAGAGGAGATGGTAGAGGTGGAGGCGCCGGTGGCGGCGGCGGCG
This sequence comes from Grampus griseus, assembly GCF_964374135.1. Lineage (NCBI taxonomy): Eukaryota > Metazoa > Chordata > Mammalia > Artiodactyla > Delphinidae > Grampus > Grampus griseus. Next base: position 63,938,435 of record NC_139012.1, read on the forward strand.
ACCGCCGCTACGCGGGGCGGGGGAGCGCGGCCCCCGGGAGGAAAACACGGTCTGGGTCTTTCCTCCGGCTGCGGGGAGTTTCTCCCCCGATAGTTGAGAGGAAACTCCCCAGACCCAGTCCTCCCAGTCGTACCCCCGCCTCCGCCTCCTCCTGCCTGCCTGCCCGCTGGGGCGGGCGCCCGGCCGTCTGTCTGTCGGTCCGTCCCCCCCGCCTCGGGGGTCCCGTCCCCGCTCCCGGCCCCTGTGTGTGTCCCAGCGGGAGACGGGCCTGGCTCCCAACCCCACCCCCGGTGCAGGGAGTGGGGACCTGGGAGCTGGCGAAGAGGGGAGTGGGCTGAGGGGAGATTGGCCCTGGGGCTGTTGGGAGAAGTTTCAGGGACTCCCTCCGCACCCCGGCGGTGTCACCACTTTCTCAGCCCCTCTCGCTACTGAAGCGCTTTTCTCTCTCACACTCCGGTTTTAACTCGGGCAGGGGCTGCAGAGGCTCCGCCCCCTGACACGTCCTCTAGCCACGTGATGCACCGCCCCGCTAATCTATTGGCTGATCCCTGGCCTCTTATTAGCATATTCAAACAGCTCAGGGGCGGGGGAAGCTTGGAGGCTGGCTCCGGGAACAGTTTTGGAGCACGCGCGGAGGCGGAGCGTCGGGTGCGCGCGAGAGCGAGCGCGAGGGGCGAGCAGGCGGGCCGGCAGACGCGGAGGCGGGCTCCGGGAAGGGGCGGGGACAGCCCGCGGAAGGACGGCGGTATGGGGGCGGGGGCCGCGGCCGTGAGTCTGCGCGTGAGGCCCGTCGGCCTCTCCTTGGCTGTTGGAGGTGATAGGGGTCGGAGGAAGGGAAATGGAGGCTGGCCTCAGCTCCTGTTTCGAGGTCGCTGTAGCGAGCCCCTTCCCCAATGGGCGAGTGAGGAGGGGATGAGTAGAGTGATCCAACGCCCGGTTAGGAGTCGGGGCAGGCCGGCGGTCATCCTCCGGATGAGGGCTCGGGGCCCGCGGTCGTCGGAGGAGGTTCCTTGGGCCTCGGAGGGCCGGCCCCAGCGCGGGCGGGCCCGGGGCGGGGGAAGGGAAGTGAGAGGTTGTTTATGACCAGGGACTAATCTTCTCCGCGAGTCACTCCGCTCCCGTAGGGGAGTGGGGGACGAGGGGCGATCCTCGTCCGCAGCCTCGCTCGGCCTTGGGCAGCGACCGAGGGTGAGGGCTGGACCTAGCCAGGAGCCCTCTCGTTGGAGGACCCACCAGAAAGGGAACAAACCCTTTTTTTCCGAACTCAGCCCTAAAAGGGCAGCGGGGGAAGACTCAAATATCGATAAACAGTTTATTGCCCCTTTTATACTCGGGGAAAAATAACCCGTCCTACCCAAAGAAATAACCTCTCACAAGCCATGTTTACTTAGGGCCACAGAATATCAATCTCAGAGCTAAAAGGGGCCTTAGAAAAGCAGCGTCCATTACTCTTGTTTTTAGATGAACAGACTGACTTGGCTTGCCCAGGTGACACATAGCATGGGTTCTCCATAGCCCTGCCAGTGCCCTTTCCTTGCACTCTATGCTGTCTCAGACTCGATCCAAATACTGCCTGAAGGCAGACGTTCTCGGATAAAACCAGCCCGTCATCAGGCTTGATGGCATAATGATTCCTCTCCTAAATTATGTCCGAGGAAAAGTTGCCTCAAATGTACTAGTTGAAAACTTAAAGACGTTGCCTAAAATACAAGTTGAATGAGGGACATACGACCTGTATAAGACTGTGTAGAGATTTATAGGGCCTCTCCTATTGGCCTAGCATTTCGATTGTTTATCCTGAAATTCTTAATTATTTCCCTACTGGTCACTCAAAGAAGTTGTTCCTATTACCATTAACACAGAACAGACATGTTTTGTGGCACTTTTTTTAAATTTTGAATTTTATAACTCGGACTTTTCCTAATATTTAAGACAACCTCTGAATTTTTGTTAATTTATAGTAGGGCTATTCAGTAATATGGCGTTCTGTATGCGCCATAGAAGAGTAAAATACTTTTAAGAGATTTGGACTTCTAAAAGTGGAGTAGCGAGCTTACATCCAATATTTGCTTAGGACCAGTGGAGTTAAAAAATGGTTAAAATATTGTCCCTGCCTTCAAAGAGTTTGTGGTTTTTCTAGAAGAATATTGCCTACATATTATTAGCTACTACAGAGTAGAAAATGATTAGATACTAAATAATTCAGAAAAGAGAAAAATTTATTTCCCTAGGGTAATGAAAGAACAAATTTTCCAGGGTCAGTAGGTTTAAGCGGTGCCTTAAAGCAATGTTTCTCAAACTGGGATCCTAGACCCTGGAGATAAGAATTAGAGTTCTTTGATACTTTTAAGTTTTTTGTTTTCATTTTAATAACAATATACAAATTGTTTTATTAGTTATAAAGACAAATTTTTTCTTTCAAAGTGATAATTTGCAACTGAAAGATTTTCATAGAGTTGGTCTTCAGATTTCTCTGTCAGTGCTTTCAAACTGTGTTCTGTGGACTCCTGCCTTTCAGAAAATGTATTTTCTAGGATCATAATTTCTTTTACGTTTCTCAGGTTTGAGAAACACTGCTTTAAAAGATCGGTAGGATTTGGGTATGTGGGTAAAGGAAAAGAAGCTGCTGGTGAAAACTCCTTCTAGACGTTGAAGATGTAGTAAAGAAAGGAAGTTAGCACAGCATTGCCAATGGCTTCCTGGGGAACAATCAAGTTCAGCTAGGCTGGAGCACCAGGTACATGAAGAACAGTATAAGATCCAGAAAGGTAGGTCAGGTCTGGATGGTAGAGGGCCTTTATTCCAGGCTAAGAATTTTTTTTCATATAAATTGGAGTTTTTAATTAGGGTGCTGTGTACAAAGCAGTGTTTGAAGGGAATCGAACTAGACGAGTGAGGTAGATGAACATGCATTAATAATGACCTTACCTATTGCCGTTACTTGAAATCATTTCCAGCAGAGCCACCATGGTCTTTCTTCCCTGACTCCATGGAGTTGGCAGATTGTTGCACTAGGGTCGTAAGTGGAGATGTATGGCAGAGCCAGGATTAGATGCAAAGATCAGGAGAGCCAAGTCCAAGGAGCCAACCTGGAGCATATAACCAGAACCTATGCTTGTGGTGGCACCTGAGATCAAAGGCCAGGTTTCCAGTTCAGAGGCCCAGAAGTGCTGGAAGGCAAGGCCCCAAGGCAGAACAGGAAAAAAATCAGGACATACATAGGCAGCAAATCAAGAGGCAGTCCAAAACCAGGAAGCATTGACGAGTGGTCCCTAGACAAAATTGTGAAATAGGCCAAGTTTATTCTTAGTGACTCTGGTTGGCAATTAAGCTATTAGTTGGTGATGGCTTAAATTAGTGGTTCTGGGCCAGGAGATGTACATCAGCATTATCAATAGAGCTTAATAATAATAACAAATGTACCAAATCCCCAAACCCAGAGGAAAGTGATACAGTAGAATTGGGATGGGCCCTCCACCTCTCATTTTTTAAAAAGCTATTCAGGTGAATCTTAAATAATGCTGATTAAGAGCTATATGCTTAAAGTATAAGAATATGTGTCTAGCATCTAGTAGTACTCAGTAAATAACTTTAAAAATTCACATACCCTTAGAGTTATTACATTTCTTAAAACTCCTAAAATAAATCCGCAAACTAAAAGGGAAAAAAACTATAAATGTGACACCAATATAGATAACAGTGGAGTTCCATAACATGCATATTTAAATTGCTTGAATTCAACTATATTTGACAAAAAGGAAAAAGAGAAAACAAAATAATGCCAGAGACTCCCACTGTTCCCCTCAGTGAGCTTTGGCCTTGCAGGAAGCACAAGATGGGAAACATGAATCTCTTCTTCACTCAATCTCTGTGATTCTAGAATGTGATTCCAGAAAGATTCTGGTTATATGCAGGCTTATTTTTCTAAAACATGGCCCCCAAATGCAAGCCAACTATTTCATCAGACTCAACTGAAGAAACTGAACTCTTGCAATGCTAGAGGGAAAACTAGTTGGAGTAGGGTGTGCTAAGCCCTGTGCTGTTGCAGTCTAAGGGATTAGAGAAGACTTTTCTGGGAGGACATTGGTGGGAAGAAGTATGTGGGAGAAAACATGCTCTTTGCTGCTGTTTTTAAAGGAATGCTGCCCAAATGCTATGGCTCCGATTTAAAAGGGAATGAATTAATTATACAAAACCCTCTGAAAGAATGGTGACTCTGGCTTAAACAATAGCCTAAATTGTTGAAATGGAGCTATTCTAACAATTAAGAACTGATGAATTATATTCATTTGTAGGAGCCAACCAGAGCCCTTTTAAATTATTTTAAACTAAGCAGGGTAACACGGTTTAAAAATAATTACGTGCCAATGACTTGGCTTATGGTATCTGGTTGTACCATCTGAAAAGAATAATCAGATGAACTTAATGTTCCTCACATGTAACCTAACAAAGTTTCTTTTGGCTGTCTTACCATTCATTTCCTCAGCTCTCTGTTTTACTCTTTGAGATCACAATAGTGATGTTGAGAGGTCGAGAACATCAAAAAAAATGAAGTAATAAGCATAAAAAATTAGATGTGAAATTATGCAGCAGAAAATATTCAAATAATATATAAGGAAATTTAATTTTGATCCTCCTAATTTATAATATTATATAATGCCAATTATATAATGTCAATCCTCAGAAAAAAATACTACTAGGGACTACTATTAACAAGAAATTAGACCTTTCCAACGAGCAGCATTTCACAGTAATAGTTGAAGTCTTAGGCGATTCAAGATGAGTACTGAACATGAACATATCCAAATTGAGAATTAGAACCAAAGTGGAACAGTTTCTCTATCAAAGGAGCATGAACATAGCAGTAATTATTTAAACAACTATTAATAGCCCACCTACTATGTGACAGGCACTATTGAATCCCTATCACTATGGTAAGCCATAGAGAGTTTATAGTTTAATGGAAAGAAGACAGAAAAATAGTGAGAATACACTCTTATGATGTCAGCAGACCCCAGGCATGATACAACCAGACCTGTCTTAGAAGATTGTTTTGAAAATGCAAGATAAGATACCATATTTTATCAATTCTGAGACACCACGGGTTCTAAGAAATGCCATTACTTTGGGGCACTGAAAGAAAAAAAAATGCTGCTAATTAAACTACAACATGGGAATTCCCTGGCGGTCCAGTGGTTAGGACTGGGCGCTTTCACTTCAGGGCCCCAGGTTCGATCCCTTGTTGGGGAACTAAGATCCCACAAGCTGAACGGTGCAACAAGAAAATTAAAAGTAAATAAACTAAGACATATTGCTTTCTTATCAATGAGAATTTTTCCATACTGTACTGAATTCTACCAACCAGGAGCATTAGTGATACAACATGTTTTAAAAGAATACTCCACTATTGTCCTTAGTATTTTCTTCTAAACCATTGGCTTCCATTCCACAAGTTTTGATTCTGGTGCTTTCTTGATCCAACTAGAAGGTGTCAGTGAAAGGTTTTCAGGCCACAAATAGGATTTATGTCCTTTCTTTAAACGTTTAGTTGACTAAAATGTGTAAGGTTTGCAATTGCCTCATTGTGCCACCAAGAATAATCATGAAGTTTGTGCATGTACAGGCTATGACAGCTACATCACAACTGCCTTCTGGTGATAGCATTATAAGATGCAACTATTGAAGGCTGAATTCCAGTTTTCAAGATGTTAAAAGAGAAAGCAATGTACATTTTAAAATCAGTGAAATGCTGGGACTTCTCTGGTGGTCCAGTGGTTAAGACTCCACGCTCCCAGTGCAGGGGGTCTGGGTTCGATCCCTGGTCAAGGAACTAGATCCCTCATGCCCCAGCTAAGACCGGTGCGGCCAAATAAACATTAAAAAAAAAAAAATCGGTGAAATACTATTTAGTGTTTGTAGCTTTTAAGATAAGCATCACTAGAATATACAAAGAGCTCTGTGAGTACTGAAGCTAGAGCAGCTAATCTCACAAAGTGACATTTGAGCAGACAGAAATCCATGGGGCTGGAACATGTGTGTGGAAGAGTGGCAGGAGTTGAGGCTGGACCACATCAAGGGTTTCATGTGTCCAAGCAAGAAATTTTGAATTTTATCTTCGGGTGATAGGAAGACAGAGTTTTGTGGTAAGGGAGTAATATGATCAAAACCTCATTTTAGAAAGATAACTTCAGTAACAATTGGGAAGATGGATTAGAATGGGAATACAGTAAGCAAAGAGACCAATTAGGCAATTTCTGCCTTAATTCAGGGAACAAATAGGAATCACTGTGGATGTGACAACAGGGACAGTAAGGTAAGGCACGTGTTATAAAAGACATGGGGACATCCCCGGTGGCACAGTGGTTAAGAATCCACCTGCCAATGCAGGGGACACAGGTTCGAGCCCTGTTCTGGGAAGATCCCACATGCCCAGAGCAACTAAGCCCATGCACCACAACTACTGAGCCCACGTGCCACAACTACTGAAGCCCACTTGCCTAGAGCCTGTGCTTCGCAACAAGAGAAGCCACTGCAATGAGAAGCCCGCGCACCGCAACAAAGAGCAGCCCCCACTAGCCGCAACTAGAGAAAGCCCGCGCGCAGCAACGAAGACCCAACACAGCCAAAAATAAATAAATTTTTTAAAATAAAATTTAAAAATAATCTATAGAAAAATAAATGAAAGGCGTGGAGGTGATATATTATTTATAGAAAAATAAATAAATAAAAGACATGGAGGTGATAGACTCCATGAATGGATAGGACTTGGTGAACTGAGTAGATGCAGGCAGAATCATGATATTGTGAGATTAAATCCATCTTACGTCATGTGAAGTGAATATCAAACTCCTGGTACCTATAAATTCTAATAAGAACCAATGGTGTTTATTCAGTCATTGGTTCAACAAATACTTATTGAATCTCTAGTATGTGCAGCAGCTAGAAATTTAGCAGTGAATGAAACAGGTTGGAAAATGCCTGTCCTTATGAAGTTTACATTCTAGTGGGGGAGGGAGGCAGTAAAGAAGATAAGTATATGGTATGTTCACTCTAAGTGTGAAGGAGGAAAACTAAAGCAGGAAAGGTAACAGTGTTACAGAGGGGGAAGGGCTACTGCTTTAGATATAGAGAACAGGGAAGACATCATTGAGAAAATGACATTTGAGTAGAGACCTGAAAGAAGTGAGAGGCAGAGCTGTGCAGATATCTAGGGGACGACAGATTTTATCCATTTACTGAAAACATTTGTAGTTTGAAATGCTGATACATTTTAAAGTCTTACCTGTTGGTAAGTATTCTTTGCTGATATTTAAGTATTTTTATAACAAGTAGTATTAATAACTATTTTTGGCTGATAATACATGTTCTTACTAATACCAGTATTGTTCTAATTAATAAGTATTCTTTGCTAATATATGTTCTCCCTGACAGGCAGAATACCAATTATTCATTAAATATTATTGAGAGGGCTTCCCTGGTGGCGCAGTGGTTGGGAGTCCGCCTGCCAATGCAGGGGACACGGGTTCGTGCCCCGGTCCGGGAGGATCCCACATGCCGCGGAGTGGCTGGGCCCGTGAGCCATGGCCGCTGAGCCTGCGCGTCCGGAGCCTGTGCTCCGCGACAGGAGAGACCACAGCAGTGAGAGGCCGGCGTACAGAAAAAAAAAAAAAAAAAATTGAGAGATTTATTTATCTTAAAGTCAACAGGTACAGTTTTAGATTCTGGGGATTCAATGGGGAGGGATAAATTGGGAGACTGGGATTGACAAATACACACTACTATATAAAATAGATAACTAATAAGGACCTACTGTATAGCACAGGTAACTCTTCTCAGTACTCTGTAATGGCCTATATGGGAAAAGAATATAAAAAGAGTGGATAGGGCTTCCCTGGTGGCGCAGTGCTTAAGAATCCGCCTGCCAATGCAGGGGACACAGGTTCAAGCCCTGGTCCGGGAAGATCCCACATGCCGCGGAACAACTGAGCCCGTGCCCCACAACTACTGAGCCTATGCTCTGGAGCCCGTGAGCCACAACTACTGAGCCTGCCTGCCACAACTACTGAAGCCCACGCGCCTAGAGCCCGTGCTCCACAACAAAAGAAGCCACCGCAATGAGAAGCCCCCGCTCGCCGCAACTAGAGAAAGCCCGCGCGCAACAACAAAGACCCAGTGCAGCCAAAAAAAAAAAACAAAACAGAGTGGATATATGTATATGCATAACTGATTCACTTTGCTGTACAGCAGAAACTAACACAACATTGTAAATCAACTATAATAAAAAAAATTTTTTTAAAGATTCTGGGGATTCAGTGTTAAGTGAGATAGACCTACTCGCTACCCTCAGAGAGTTGCCAGATAAAATACAGGATCCACAATTAAATTGGAATTTCAGATAATACATATTTTTTAGTCTAATTATGTACCTAATATTATGTGCAACATACTTATATTAAAAAAATTATGTGTGGGCTTCCCTGGTGGAGCAGTAGTTAAGAATCCGCCTGCCAATACAGGGGACATGGGTTCAAGCCCTGGTCTGGGAAGATCCCACATGCCACGGAGCAACTAAGCCCGTGCGCCACAACTACTGAAGCCCACACGCCTAGAGCCCATGCTCCTCTACAAGAGAAGCCACCGCAACGAACAGCAGCCACCGCTTGCTGCAACTAGAGAAAACCCACACGCAGCAACGAAGACACAGTGGAGCCAAAATTAAATAAATTCATAAGAAAAAAAATTATGTGTTGTTCATCTGAAATTCAAGTTTAACTGGGCATCCTGTATTTTTATTTGCTGAATCCGGCAATTCTATGCCCTCACTGAACCTACAACCTAACCTACAGGTGGCAGAGATTAGTAAATACAATTAGCATACAGTGCACATGCTGTATAACCTGGGAAGCCATAAAATGGAAGACACGGGGACCCTAAATGGGTGGAAGAAACCTGCCTGCCAACCAAGACCATCCATCCTTAAGAGCAAGAAACAAACTTGTCGTATTTGTGCCATGTGTTTTGGATCCATTTGTCCCATGGTCTCTTTGTAACACCAGCCTAGCCTAACTACCTTAATGTGTCAGTCCTGAAATCTACTATCATGTCCAGGTTTACTCCAGAATCAGAAGTTTTCACGTAATGTACCAGCAACTAGAAAAATACGTAAATAATTTTTACCAACAGAGAGGTTAAAATACTTGTACTGTAGTCATCATTCTCTCAGGTGCTGATTTTAAAAACTGGGGTGCCCAATGTTGGGTATGAACCCTTCACTCCTCAGGAAGAAGCTCTGGGTTTTGGGTTGCCTCCTGATTATAGGTCGCCATGCCAGGGGTGGGAATTACAGTGAGATTGTGTCTCAGCCTTTCTATCTGCTTCAATGTGGTTTCCCTCTGGTTTGCCTCACGTGAAGGGGTTGCTCCGCCAGTTTTTAGGTTTTTGTTCAGAGGAAATTGTTCTATATACAGCTGTAGATACATTGTGTCCATGGCAGGAAGTGAGTTCAAGGTCTTCCTAGGTAGCTGTCTTGAGCCAGAACTATAGTCATCATTCCGACATGGCTTTAAACCTGAGTATTTTCAAGGCAGTCATGAGGGACATCAGATCAATAAAAGAAAATTACATGATTTGATGGTTTCCCTAAGCAAATAACACTATACATTATTTCTGGCTATTAAAACATTTTAAAATATTTTTTCTTTCAGTTATTGAATGTAGAGACAGGTATTGTAGGCTCTGAAAATTATAAATAAGACATGATTTCTGATTTCAGAAAGCGTAGGGCCTAGTAGAGCAAATAAAGATACATAATACTAAGCACAGTCTAATCAGTGCCAAAAGATAAGTGCAAATAATATCCCTAATTGAAGTGAGAAATTCATTCAGACTAAAGAATAGAATAAAGCACCTGAATAAAGAAGTATTTTTCTTCAAAGCTTTACAATTTTCTAACTTTAAATTTTGTTTAAAAGAATTTGTCAAAAATTTACAAAATGCAAAAATAACAGAGAAAACAAAATTCACTTTTTTTTTTAAACCCAAGCAAAGGATCTTTTTTTTTTTTTTAATTTATTTATTTAGTTTTGGCTGTGTTGGGTCTTCGTTTCTGTGCGAGGGCTTTCTCTAGTTGTGGCAAGTGGGGGCCACTCTTCATCGCGGTGCGCGGGCCTCTCACTATCGTGGCCTCTCTTGTTGCAGAGCACAGGCTCCAGACGCGCAGGCTCAGTAGTTGTGGCTCACGGGCCTAGTTGCTCCGCGGCATGTGGGATCTTCCCAGACCAGGGCTCGAACCCGTGTCCCCTGCATTAGCAGGCAGATTCTCAAACACTGCGCCACCAGTGAAGCTCCAAAATTCACTTTTAATCTCACTACACAGATATAGCCACTGAGAACATTTTAGTATATATTCCCTCCTTTATATTTTAAATAAAATTAGGGTCTTTTACATATATTTTTTCTATCCTTCTTTTTTCCCACCTAATATAATGTAAGCATTTTTCATTAAATAATGTTTTCAATAGGACTTTTAATAAGTGCATAATATTCCATCCCATGGATGTATCATGATTTATTTTCTTATTACTAGATATTTTATTTCTAGATGTTTTACTTTTATAAATAAGGATGCACTGAACAGCCCTATACATTAATCTTTGTAATAATTCAACAATTATTGTTTGAGCACTAGTTACTGCTCTGGATGTTGGGGATACATTAGTGAAAAAAACAGTCCCAAATCCCTGCCCACATGGGGAAGAGGAGGAGAGAGACAATAAATATGTAAACTCTATATTTGTAAGACAGCAATGAGTGCTCTAGAAAAAAATAAAGCAGGGAAAAGGAATAAGTGGTGGAGCTAGGTGCTTCCCTTTTAAACCTGTGTGATAGAAATAACTAAAACATGGAGTGGAATTTGGTAAATGCCAAAAGAAGTTCAAAATGCAATGAGGGACATTACCTAATTTGACAGGACAAGAAAGAGAAACCTACCAAATTAGCAGAGAACAGGTGGACAACCAAAGCCAAAGCAAAGAGAAAAGAGAATTTCCAAAAGGAAAATATATTTTTTCAAAAGTTAATGATATAGGACTTCCCTGGTAGTGCAGTGGTTAAGAATCCGCCTGCCAATGCAGGGGACACGGGTTTGAGCCCTGGTCCGGGAAGATCGCACATGCCGCGGAGCAGCTAAGCCCGTGAGCCACAACTATGGAGCCTGCTCTCTAGAGCCTGTGAGCCACAACTACTGAAGCCTGCGCGCCTAGAGCCCTGCAAGCCACAACTACTGAAGCCCGCGCGCCTAGAGCCTGTGCTCCGCAACAAGAGAAGCCACCGCAATGAGAAGCCCGCGCACCTCAACGAAGAGTAGTCCCCGCTCACCGCAACTAGAGAAAGCCCGTGTGCAGCAACGAAGACCCAACGCAGCCAAAAATAAATAAATAAATTTATTTAAAAAAAGTTAATGACATAACAAAGTGAAGGCTGAACAAAAGCTATTAGATTTGAGAAAGCCATTGTTGACTTTTATAAGGAATATAAAGACAGAAGAAATAAGGTGAATTAGATCACCAGGGATTTTTCTTTTTTTTTACTTTTCTTTTTTGGCTCTGCCACACAGCTTGTGGGATCTTAGTTCCCTGACCAGGGATGGAACCCAAGCCCCCTTTAGTGAAAGTGTGGAGTCCTAACCACTGGATTGCCAGGGAATTCCCACCAGGGATTTTAGTGAATGACTGAAGGCAGAGAATATAAACTTCTCTTTGAACTAAAAAAAAGAAGATGGGATGGTAGCTCAAAGGACCAAAGAGAACCTTTATTTTAAAGTGAAGGAAAAACCTGAACATGTTTTTAGGTAGATAAAAAATGGGGAGAAACTGAAGATGTGAGAGAGGTATGGGGGGGCAGTCTCGGGAGAGGAAACGACAGGGTCAAGAGCACAGGTGGGAACATGAGGATGTGAAAGAAGGGGGACTGACTTCTCTGAGACCAGAAATAATGACAATAATGTGAACAATGCCCAGCACCGTGCCCAGTGTGATGTTAATTGACCACAAGGCTGCCCAGAATTTGGTCAAACATTATTCTGGGTGTTTGAGGGTGTTTTTGGATGAGATTAATATTTGAATGGGTAGACTGAGTTAAGCAGATTGCCCTCCCCCAAGTGAGTGGGCCTCATCCAATCAAAGACCTGAATGGAACAAAGAGACACCCTCCCTTGAGTAAGAGGGACGTCTCTCCTGACCACCTTGAGCAGGGACTTTAGTCTATTCCTGCCTTCAGACTCAAAACTGTAACACTGGCTCTTCTTGGGTCTCAAGCCTGCCAGCTTTTGGACTGGGACTACAGTATTGGCTCTCCTAGGTCGTCTCCACTTTGCCAAATGCAGATGTTGGGACTTCTCAGGCTCCATGCTCGTGTGAGCCAATTCTTTTATTATTATTATTATTTATTTATTTATTTATTTTTGCGGTATGCCAGCCTCTCACTGTTGTGGCCTCTAGCGTTGCGGAGTACAGGCTCCGGATGCACAGGCTCAGCGGCCATGACTCACGGGCCTAGCCGTGTGGGATCTTCCCAGACCGGGCACGAACCTGCGTCCCCTGCATCGGCAGGCGGACTCTCAACCACTGCGCCACCAGGGAAGCCCGAGCCAATTCTTTATAAACAATCTCTCTCCCTCTCTCTCTCCCTCTCTCTCTCCCTCTCTCTCTCTCTCTCTCTCTGTCTCTCTCTCTCTCTCTATATATATATATACACACATACATACACACATATATGTATATGTATATATATGTACATATGTATATATATGTATGTTCTATGTTCTGTTCCTCTGTTTCTATTTGTTCTGTTTCTCTGGAGAACCCTGACTAATATGCCAGTATAGGGCAGATGTGTAATCTATGGTGAATGACAAAATCAATTATAGAGAGATTCAGAGGTGGAGAGAATGGGTCCGAGCGAGCAAGGGGAAATGGATGGCTGCCCAAGCCAACCAAGCTAAATGCTCCAGGGAAACCTCTTTAGTGGCTGCTAGGGGATAGTATGGACAAGCAAGCAGACCTTCTGAGCTCTTCATGGGCAAAAATCCCGGCTGGCAGGTGGTCAACCTCTAGGACATTCAACAAGCATACCTGTAGGTGGTCAGAACTCTGAGTCAGAAATATGAAATCAAGGGAATGGTCAGAAAACATGCATTTCATCACCTACTTGTGCCAGGCACTCTGCTAGAGCTTCCCATGATCATTTAATCTTCTGACAAACCTGCAAGCTAAGTGTTCTTTCTTTTACAGAAAAGGAAATGGAGAACAAGTAATATTGATTAACATAGTCCAAGGCCACAAAGCAGAATAGACTTAGAACCTGGATCTGAATCTAGAGGCATAATCCAGGGCAAGCCTGACAGGAGTTGTCGTTGACCCATCCATGGGAATTGGGACTTAGGGCTAGGGCTCCAATCCCTGTGCAGACGTAGGAACTGGGATACTTGGAACAAAAACAAGGCAGAGCCTCAGACACAGAGGAAAACATAAGGGAGCCAATCAACAAAATATAGTATAAGGGAGGAATCTGCTCATAAGAACATAGTGGGAAGGATAATGGGGTGAGAGTTTCTAAGATGTTAGTAAGAATATCATTTTAATATTCAGTTCGCTAGTCTCCAAACACTAGTGTTCTAAAGCAGTGAGTAAAATACCTTTAATCTTATTAGGCAATATCTATCACAGATGACGGGCACATAGGAGCACTCATGACATCCACTTAATTTGCCAGATTAAGTGATGCTCCTCATTCCCTCTTTAAAACATGCCCACGTTGTGGTATACGCCCCAAACTAGTAAAATGTCCTTTGTTATCATTGTGAACTTCACCCACTACAAGTTCCATGCTTGTGTAATCAGTTGCATTTTTCCCCCAAGCCCCTTCATACCAGCTGAACTTGTACTATGTTTATTATTACATAAACCAATGGAACATGAAACAAAGTCACTAAATAAATCGCTCTCAAATTAGGTGTAAGCAAAACAACTACAAAAGCCTAGAAAAAAAAGTAAAAATCTATAAATATTTTGCATTTCAAAAGATTGACAAATGAAATACAGTTGACCCTTGAACAAAGCCGGGGTTGGAGTGCCAACCTACCACACAGTGGAAAATCTGAGTATAATTTATAATTGGTCCTCCATTTTTTGTAGTTCCTGGGTATCCACCATCCACATCAAATCCATGAATTCGGAACTTCCCTGGCGGGTCCAGTGGTTAAGACTCCACGCTTCCAACGCAGTGGACACAGGTTCGATCCCTGGTCAGGGAACTCAGATCCCACATGCCACACGGCGCAGCCAAAAAAAAATAAAATCCATGAATTCAGTCAACTGAGTATCATATAGTACAGTAGTACTTACTATTGATAAAACGCGCATATAAGTGTAACTGCGGAGTTCAAATCCCTGTTCAAGAGTCGGCTGTACATTTGCAGTTCAGGTTATTTTAGCTTTAGGTATGTAGTGTCACTTTTTAAATTTCTCTGCTTTAGTTGACTTTTTCAGTCCACCAATCACCTACCAATGTTGGATAAGAGGGCTTTTACTATGCTCTGCATTGTGCTTGTATAGCACTTTTGTTTTTTTCTAAAAAAAAGCACAGTCTGTCTAGAAAAGCAAAATTCAAGGCCAAGTCCACGTTCTTTTAGTGATTCCATTCAGTACTTTGCTGTTAAACCTCAATACAGAGTATAATAATAATACATGTCTGTTTAGACTGTTCCTCTAAGTCTATAATGTGACTCCTGTGTATTAAATTCTGTATTGCTAACATTTATGGCTCACTAGTATTCATAAGATTGCCAGGAATTATGCATTTGGGGGCCAAGTTGTTGTTTCATTATAGGCCAATATGTACAGCATTCTAATAGTTCTCAATGGAAGGAATCCAAGAGACAAATCTAGTGTGATTCTCTTGTATTAAAGATAAGTAAACTGAGGTCCAGGGTTAAAGACACTTGTCCAAGGTAAAAATATATTGAAATAAAATTAAGGGAAATATTTCAATAGCCCCTAACAATTGTACCTTCCCCATAATATATAACACTTAAAATCTAAGATTCTCAAAGCACTTTTAAATCAGACCATTAATGATTCTGATACCTATGTATCAAATTATGTCCTATTTTCTACCAGCTGGGTTGCCCCCCCCCGCCCCCCAAATACTGACTGAACGGTCAACATTTTCTTTGCAGGTGAATCAGTTGAGAGTTGCATTCATCCATGAATAAGAAACCTGAAAAATAAGGGTTATTTTTATCACCTGTGTCAGTGTTAGGCTGTCCAGGCAGGCCTCATGTGTCCACTCTTAAGTTTTATAATGTCATTAAGAACATGAGGCTTTCTCAGGTTTTTGTTCAGCCCGTCTTAATGTGTGCTTGTCAACTGATAATAAGCTATTTCACCTCAAGTACTGTAGGTTTGCTTTGGTAAAAGAGATGAGAAGAAAAAAGCAAGTCAGCTGAGCTGGCTTTCCTTAGAAAAGAGATTTTCTGGAACCATCCTAATAATTTCCTCAGATTTGACTGACCAACTATGTTACAGGGCCACTGTCACCTGAATGGCGGCTGCACTATGTGATAGGAAGGCAACCTGCAATTTCTGTCACTGCAGGACTGTTGCCAAGATTAGGAAGAACATGTGTGTGGCATCAATAGCATGGTTCATAGTAGATGCTGAAAAACTGGCAGCTGTTATTGTTAGAAAAAAATG
This sequence comes from Grampus griseus, assembly GCF_964374135.1. Taxonomy (NCBI): domain Eukaryota; kingdom Metazoa; phylum Chordata; class Mammalia; order Artiodactyla; family Delphinidae; genus Grampus; species Grampus griseus. The sequence goes on from NC_139012.1 coordinate 63,954,187, forward strand.
AAACTAGTGGTGATGTCTCCAAATTTCTTCCATAGTAATTATGAAGAAATGTAGTAATGTTTTCATGCATGTAAAGAATCCAATATGGTAATAACATAATTTTTAGTATCAAAGCACATTTTTACTGAACTTCCATTTGGCACTAAAATATTGGTATGGCAACTTTTAAAAACTCATTTGACTTACCAGATTATCATTCTGGACACTGGTCAACAGTTTATGAATATGCACTGTAGTCTCAGAAGTTTTAAATATAAATGACCTTTCTCTCTCTTATGTTTCATGAGTTGGAAAATATTTGTTTATTGTACTTAATTATCATTAAAAATATATTTTATCATAAGTAAAGCATGTTCACATTGGTGACATGTTGAGAAAATAACATCTGTTGGACCATTAAAATTTTACAACAAGTATTTATTTGTATTATTCATACAGACATACATATTCATACATATTATTGTTAAATAGAGATCTTGACTTTAAAAAGATGTATCTGTGGAGATCATTGGGTTTCTGGTTTCAGTTCCAACAATTTCTAGTTTGCTATAGGCATTGCCACTGGAATGGCAATCCCAGAAGGTTTATATAAGGTACCTGATTTTGTGAAGCAACAAGAAGAAAAAAGGCAAATATGTATTTTATAAGAAAATTAACCATTTTCACATAGAAAAATAAAAAATATTTGCAGAATTTCATAGATGTAAAAATACCTAGAGCTAACATCTGCCTCATACGTGTAGTTTACCATGTACCAGTCAATCCCATGATAAAACAAAAAGCCGAAGCACAATCCAATATTGTGTTATACTGGACTTTTATGATATAAATCGCTTTGAAATGAGTAGGCAAAACAAACAAACAAAAAACTTCACATAAAACCTGTCTAAATATTTTCTCTAAAATTAATTAAATATGAAAGGGGTATGCGTATGTGTAACAAAAGAAAGGGAATGTAGCCATTTTAAAAGTCTACCTAGGAGTCATTATGCTTAGTGTTTTACAAATACTTCTCATCTCTCAATCTTTGCAGCAACTCTGAGTACTTAGTTATTTCTCCAGTAAGGGGAATCACATGGAGAGGAGGCATCAGAGAGCCTAAGTGTCTTGAACAGGGACTGCAGAGCTGTAAGTCAAATGCTGATCAAACTCTACAGCCTATGTTGGATCCTCTACTCCATGCCCTAAACATGTGATTGTCTCATGAATATGACTTAGCCTCTAAGTTTTTCATGTAGCAATTTTGTGACCTTTGATGTTAATTCATGTATTGTGGTTTTAATGTCCAGATCTGTGAAATGTAATTTTGGTTCTGGTTCGCTTTTCAAAATACAACCCAAGACAATACAAGCAATGTAATATGAAGAAATGAACAATTAGATGATGAATTTAACCAGTTTATGAAGTTTGAACTCAAACTTCCCCTGGATTGCAAGATTCGTCTTTTTTTCTCTATAATTACCAAAATACTTGATTCAGTTATCCAATTAATTTTATATATTAATTTTATATATAAACTTTAAATTGCAGCTTTTAATTGCCTTATTCCACCAGGAAGCATGTACATACTTTTTTCTTTTGAACTTTTTCTTGCTTATTTTTCCCTTTGCTTAGATTTATCCCATCATCTACAGTTAAGCCTGTTTTATAGGAAGTCTTTGCTTTCTTTAAATTATTTCTTTTAGTCTAATTCCAGCTCTTCCCAACTTTAATTCAGCATATATCCTGCACTTACCTATAGTACTTGTGTCAGCATTATTATTTCATTGGCAACACTGTCACCACTGGAAGTCAGTCTCAGTTGTGACAGAGAATTTGCTTAGGCATAACAATAGCAATATTGAAAAGATATTTTCAATGTTTTTTGTAAAGAACTGAAATAAAATGCAAGCCTCCCTTTAATCCATTGGATCTTTTGCAGATAAAAAAATTTTTTAAGTAAAAATGCACTTCATTTTTCTCACTAATGCATCCAAGAAGATCCTTTTATACTTTAAGGAGTACCATTTTCACTTTCATAAAGAATTCTGAAACCTATTAGTTACTCAGATCCAGCAGTTTGTTCCTTTCCACAGATCGGGACGAGCAAACTGCCCTGGCAGGAAGCCACCAGAAATTCCAGTTGCAGACTGCCATCTTCCTTCACAAAAAGGGCCTGGAAAGTGCTAGCAATGCCCTATTCCTCTTAACCATCTCTAACCCTCACTCAAGAAAAGGGCAAAGGTTAAGTAAAAATGTTTGGCACAGTCGATTTTTAAATGAAATAAAAACACATACTCATACTATGGATAAACTCCTTTTTAAAGTATGTTCTGCCTTATTTTCTGGGGTATAAAAATATTTTTAAGGCAATTTCAATGAATCAGATTTCAAGAAACTACTAGAACACTTTTTGTGAGTTGCTTTCATTGTGTCTGAATTATGATACATATTTCAACACTTTGCTATACCAGGGTATGTAGGTTTGTCAGTCACTTCACAGCTGTCAAAAGGAAATTCTTATTTTAAATCTCTACATCATCATTAAATAGTTCTAATAATAAAAGGCCTAAATTTTAGGTCCTCAGGGACATCAAGGTATCTCATCTACTGTGTTGTTCAAGCTCTGGCAGCATGTTGTAAAACAGATATGTAACAGGCAATAGAGGGTAGGAACAAAACCTAACATTGTTACCTGGTGTTGACACCACCTAAGATGCTGAATAAGATGATACAATATTTTGTTTAAGACTAGTAGGTTATTTTAATAAGTGAACCAAACCGGGGTGGGGGTGAGGAATTCTAGGCACATCTATTTCAGGATACGACCTATCATTGACCCTTTTTCCTCCTTAAGTAAATGTATTCCTCTTCCTACATAGCTCAGAGCATTGTCATAACATCCTTGTGAAAGCAGTCATTTAAAAATGGAGTTCAAAGTCCACATTGCAGCCTTGTAAGGTGATCCAATTATGTGATGACCTTGGAGATTTCGCTCCAATGGGCAAAGTCTAGTGAAGTGGACCTAGCATAGCTTCGAAAATACAAAACCCCCAAATTCCTTTTTATTCTACTAAATATTTGTACTTGTTATGGTTTCCCTGAGAAAGGGTTGGTGCTGGTAAAAGGGCAACAAGCCCGATGGTCTGAATTTGACAGCCAAAAATAAACATGGAAAAACTCCTGACTTTCAGATGTGTGACTCTGAGATTCGGCCTAGGCTGAAGTCAAGTTTACCTTTGCACTGTAAAAAAAAAAAAAAAGTTTGCTAGGCAGACAGGTAAACAGTAGAGTTTATCTTACTTAATAATTACTTTCAAACTATCCAAGACATTTTAGGCTCAAAATTGTTTATTCACAAGTAATAAAGAGGAGCATTACAAACACACCTACAGAGTTATCTCATTTTCATCACCTGATCCTTTTCTTTCCCTATCAGTTGTGTTGCTGTGTGTTTTTAAAGTAACAAAAGTTTTTTAAAGTTATAAATTTATAAAAACATTTGAAACTTTTAGAAAAGCTGTGAGATAGATAGACAGATGATATATGGAGAGAGAGAGTATATATGTATGTATTTTATACAGACTTTTCCCCTGGTGATTCTCAAGCGGAGAAACTGAACTGGGAAGCATTTGGAGATGGATGAGGGCGATGGAGGATCCTCAGTGATGGAGGATGTGCCAGGCAGTGAGCTACTGACATTCAGGGCCAGAAGCTAGGGATATGAAACATGCCGCAAGAATGGAGTGTTCCCTGTGAAGAAGTATAGAGACAGAGTAGTGTAGACACTCTATGTGGACTGTGGAGCCATACAGCTTGAGTTCAAATCCCATTTCTGGCTGTATGACCTTGGCCATGTTAACTAAGTGGTCTAAGACTCAGTTGCCCCATCTGTAAAATGGACATGCTGGTAATGTCTGCCCCACAGAATTTTGTTGCATGGATTAAACAAGTTAAAATATATAAAGTGCTTGACATATGGTAAGCTCTCAATGTTGGCTATGGCTATTACAAGTTCACTCAAGTCCTTCATTTTATGTTAATCAGAACTGTTAAGAGAATGTATCAATATAAATACAGTTTTTGAAATCTTCATCTCCTAAATTAAAAAATTCTCAGTATGGAATCCATTATGTATTAGAAGATATTTCTGGATGATGACAGTCATAATGGAAGCACACTTTCAGTCACTAAGTATGTTCAGACAAAGCAGTAGGAGAAGATTAACAGTAAGAGTGGGAAGCATTCTCAGGTGGAAGAAAATTTGTGTGGGCTGTAAAATAGGAAGCGTGTAAGCGGATACTTTACAGGGTGAAGGCATGCAGAGGAGGTCTGATCAAATTATCACCGTGAGTTTGTACAGTGGTGACGATGGCTGATGAGATGCAACCACGGAGAGATTACTACTGACCTAGGACCACGAGGAAAAATCAAATCCAGATCACAGTCAACTTGGAGGGTATTTGTGGAACACACTACACTTCCATGTGGCCTGCAAGCCTTGAGCCTATCAATGCAGACTCCCAACATTCTGAATAGTTAAATGCTTCTTTATATAAAAGAGAAGACTTCTCACTCAGCAGCTAAATCTTGGATTTGCTGTTTGCGTAAAAGGGTCTTTCTTATGCAACACTCATTTTAAACTATAATTCAGAGTCTTTTGAACACGTAAAGGAAAAGCCATTGAAAGCCAGTTTTATTTCTATTAAGGATTTATAAGCCCAAAAGTGAGCATTAAACTAATCCTAGTGTTTTATACATACAAAAACAAAAAACAAATACTGAATCCAAACAAGAATGAGGTTAGTGCCTGTGGGAAGAACAGAATAGCTCATCACAGGTGGATGTAACACATTTTTCATAAGTACAAATTAAGCAGCCTGAAACAAAAAGGACTAAAAAGATAAAAGTATACCAATCGCACTTCCAATTTTTCAAATCGAAGTTCTGTCAACTGTCAGATGTTTTATTCAATGGTTAAAATAATCAAGTGCTTTAATCAAAAACAGAATTGAGTATTAGCGCCATTAGTAGGAAACTTCCAAAAATAGCAATAATAGTACTATGTTGATTCATTCTCTTTCAAAGACTGAGTCACAAAGTACAAAATCTAGTGATCTGGAATTGATGACAACTATCCCATTTCCCCTGTATCTTTCTTGGTTCCTCTTCCTGCCCTTTAAACCTTCACATCGCTAAAGGTCTAACAGCCTCCATTACGTTCTCTGGCTACACACTCACATCACACACACACACACACACACACACACACACACACACACACACACACGCCTTTTGGAGACTCCTTAAAGTCATCTTACTGGCACTACTGTGAATGTTTCTCAAACCTCTGTCTCCAGCATCGTCCCCTCCCTTGCGCTCCAGTCTTAGTTTCTGAGAGCTATATTGCCACTTAAATACAAAAATTCTACCGTCAAATTCACATTTTCCCCCTTACATATCACACTCAAACCATCAACAAATCGGGTCTATTTTCCAAATAACATCCAAACGCTCACCCCACTCTCTCTGCTTCCGTCCTGGTCCGAGCCACCACCAACTCTTCCTGCACTGTGGTAGTGGCCTCCTCACTGCTGTCCATGCTTCCACCCTTCCCCCACCTCACTCTCCTGGACACAGCAGAGTGGCGTTTTTAAAATGGAAGTCACATCCCGACACAACTCTGCTCAAAACCCTCCAGTGGCATAATTTCTCTATAAGAAAGTATGCTATCCTACTTTTGCCACTGAGTTTGCTAGGGAAAGCTACTTAACATCTCTGAGCCTCTATTACCTCATGGTAAAATAAGGACAGTAATTTTCTTACTGATGTATAGGGAATATACATGCTCATTGCAAAACACATAGCTGAGTGTAAAAATTGTACTTAATTCTGCTGATCTCCAGGGAAGGCTTGTGTGGCAATGAAATGAGCCATATGATGTCCTATCAAGCTCAAGAATGAAGACAGATCTGCAGGGTTAGGTGGTAACTGAATCTCAGAGCATAACCAATCTGTGATTCTAAGAAAGAGCCCATGAGGATATAAATGTAAGGCAGACCCACAACCAAAAGATCCGTCCAAGACAGAGACTGCTGATTGGGCTCAATACTCAAGATCCAGGGCATCTACCCGGATGGTAGAGTGCAAGCAGTCACCAATATGTTAAGTAGATGGAATGATCAGGTCTGGGAGGTCAAACTTTTTTACTTCAGTAAGTGAACCCTGTGATTTTAGTTGGACACACAGACACTCAGAATTGATTCTATCACCCAGCTTCCTTGGCGTCTGAGTGTTCTGTTTTCTTGGGATGGCAGCAGAGGGATGTATGTAACTTTGGGGCTGTAACTTTAAACAAAAAAAAGCATGTCTTCCAACCCCTCTTCTCCATTTTGCTGCTAAATAGACATCTTGGATCTTGATAAGGACCACACCCTAAGATAGTAGAGAAAATAAGACAGCAAAAGCTTGGGTCTGGGGACTTCCCTGGTGGCGCAGTGGTTAAGAATCCGCCTGCCAATGCAGGGGACACGGGTTCGATCCCTGGTACGGGAAGATCCCACATGCCACGGAGCAACTAAGCCCGTGCACCGCAACTACTGAGCCTGGGCTCTAGAGCCCTCGAGCCACAACTACTGAAGCCTGCGTGGTCTAGGGCCCGTGCTCCACAACAAGAGAAGCCACTGCAATGAGAAGCCCACACACCACAACAATGAGTAGCCCCCGCTCGCCACAACTAGAGAAAGCCCGTGCACAGCAACGAAGACCCAACACAGACAAACAAAAAAAAAAAGAAAAAGAAAAGAATTTGGGTCTGGCTATTTTAAAGCTGCCGTATTGGCCTTGAACTGTCTAAATTTATGCTTTAATATTGTTTGTTAGGACAGCCAAACTAATATATAGCAGATGACAAGAAAGCCTGTTAATTATCTAGCGGTAAGATTTTTTAGAAGTAGCTTAGGTACAAAGGACAGGTTGTAACCTATGGACCCAGTCTATGCTGTCCCTGGGAGGTGCCAGCCCTGGCTCCAAGTTGTGACCTCAACATTACTCCCTTACATTGTGGCCAACAGTAGCTGAACACTGCCCCAGTCAGAGCTCCTGGGACTGTTTCCCTCTGTGGTTTGACACAGGGCTACCAGAGCCAACTCTGGACTCCCAGATTCTTTCCTATGCCAGCTTGATTGTGTGCTGGTGTGTGGTCATAGACCCCAGTTTTGTCCTTGAGGTTCTCTCCTGGCTTCTGATAGAAACTAAGAACTGGAGACTTAGGCTTCAGAGACCACTGTCATAAATAGGGAACAACCTATCTGATCCTAAAAGTCATTGGGATGGACCACTGATTTAATGCTGTGCAGGTCTTTCTCCAGTGAGTATGGACTTTAGCCTGAGATCAGCATTCAGGAAATTCCATATACTAAAATGAAGAACTCCTTTGTTATTAGATGTCTTGAAGTTCATTTTGGGTACCATATGCAATATGTAGATTTTCTCTATACTTCAGTAATTCCAAAACTGATAAATACATTCTATTTCTGTCTCTCATCCTAGGGGGTATTTTTTTTTTTTACTTTGCTAAAATATACATAATATAAAATTTACTGTTTTAACCATTTTAAGTGTATAATTCAGTGGCAATAAGTACAATCTCATTGCTGTGCAACTATCACCACTCTCCATCTCCAGAACTTTTTACCATCCAAAACTAAAACACTGTATGCATTAAACACTAATTCCCCATTACTCCCTCCTCCCAGCCCTTGGTAACTACTATTCGACTTTCTGTCTCTATGAATTTGACGACATTATGTACCTCAAATAAATATGAAGTATGGAATCATACAATATTCGTTTGTGTCTGGCTTATTTCAAGGTTCATCCATGTTGTAACGTGTTTCAGAATTTCATTCCTTTTTAAAGCTGAATAATATTCAATTGTATGTATAGACCGCATTTTGTTTATCCACTCGTCTGTCGCTGGATACTCGGGTCGCTTCCACCTTTTGGCTATATAGAACATTTTGCTGCTATGAACATGGGTATACAAATATCTGTCCAAGGCCCTACTTTCAATTCTTTTGGGTATGTACTTAGAATTGCTGGATTATGTAGTAATTCTATGTTTAATTTTTTGAGGAACCACCATACTGTTTTCCATAGCAGCTGTACCATTTCATATTCCCATGAGCAATGCACAAGATTCCAATTTCTCCACACCCATGTCAACATTTGTAATTTTCTGAGTTTTGTTTTTTTTTTTTTTTTAGATAACCATACTAATGGGTGTGAAGTTGTTTCTGCTTCTCATTTTTAATGTTCTCAATCAATTCGAATTTTAGAAACCCCTACCAGTCAGTACTGGCTTGAATCTTCTAGCCCTGACTATTCTTTGATTATAGTGGTTAATGAAGGAGTTCAATGTGGGATGGACTTTCAATTCACCTTGTCTATTGGTTTTCACACCTCAGTCCCCAAAGCTGCTTCCCCAATTTTCAGCCAAACTACTTCTGACTCTGATTTCATCAGTTTTACATAGTGCATGTCTGAGTAAGATTTCATTTGATAAAAGAGTTCCTCAACTTAAAAGGAAAGTTTGAAAACCATACTCTCTAAGGTTCAGAGAAATTAAATGACTTTCCCAAGGTCTCTCAGCTCAGTAGTAGCAGAGGTAGAATTTGAACAGAAATACATCCAGTGAGACAGAAGGTATGCCTAGTAGCAGTCATGTTATGCATGCATTCCATCAATCATTTGTTTATTTCTTCAAGGTATACTGCACACACAATCTAACTGCAAAAAAGAATTCACTTACAAAATAGACTAGACCAGTTGGTCTTTATCTCTCACCAATTTAACAAGGAGAATGGTAAGGAATCAGAGGAATGAGACATGCTCTTGCAAACACCATCATCTTAGCAGGCACGAAATCAACGATAACAAATGAAACTTCACCCCTTCCTGCCAAGAGAACTACACATGAGAGATATACAGTTATATTGAAAAAGTATGGGGATAGTCAGTTCTTTCTAGAGAAAAAAAGTATCATAAGTCAAAATTTAATAATAGTTATGAAATTAAGAATATTTCTGTGAAATTCACTATATTAATACTATAGGAAATATAAAATTGAAGAAGGTGGCATAGGCCATGCGTGTAAGAAGCTTATAGTATAATAAGGGGCTAAGACAAGTACACAAATAGCCATGAGCAGGGTAACAAATACTTGAGAGACCAGGGTAAAGTGAGAGTGCGGAAAGTTTTTTTAGAGACTTAAAAGAGAGAAAGACCCTATTCGGTCGGGGAAATCCAGAAAGGCTTTGGAAGGGACTTTGTAAAAGAGAGTCTAAAGGAAAAGTACGATGGCATATTCTCTGAAAGGTGGACAGATGTTGAACAAGTAGATCTTGGGGAATCAAAGGAGGGAAGGCCAATTCCAGTTAAGAGAAAATATGTGCAAAGACACGAATGGGGATGATTACAAGTTGTATCCCAGAATAGGCCGTGTATGGGCTAGTTGCAGAATAAAGGCCTAAACAGATGAGTTAGGAACACGTGGTGGAAATACCCTAGAATGGCAAGCTGTAATGCATATGCTCTCCTAACCAGAAAAGTAAAGGAGAGTCATCAAAGGCTTCTTAGATCACTGGGTCTTCCAGGCGGGTTATATAGACAAGCAGTTTCTCTGGGCCTCATGTTGTCATATGTGCTTCATGCCCTACTACAAGCACTGCTTTAGGAAGATTTACCTTACAGATTGTTCCCTCCCCTCAAATGTCAAGGAGGACAGAGGCAAAGATTATGTCCGTATAAGTGAAGCAACTTGGTGCAACAAACTTAACTATTTGTGCATTGGATTAGGTACAGAGCTGACTGGAGCTAGGGTAACATTTAAGAATATTACAATAGTCCAGGTAAAAAGTAAAGGCCCATAACTAGGACCTAGTCATGAGATTGGACACACACTAGAAAAGCACACTGGAAGAAGAAGGTAGAGGACTTTGCAAACAACCAGTGGAGGAGGGGAAAGGGAAGGCACAGATAAGCATGGCTGAGCTTGCAAGATTGAGTCATTGGGAGAATGATGGTACTACCCACCCAAGTAGTATGAGCTAGGAGGAAGAGGAACCAGTTTGGAGCTGAGGTTGTGGAAGATTATGGGTTTGGTTGGGGATCTGTTGATTTTATAGTACCAGTGGCCATCTGGGTCAAGTTATCCAGCAGGAAGTTGGATTAGGTTGAAGGTAGGGCTACATTCCTAGGGAGTGTGCAGAGTGGTGAGAGTTATTTAACCTACGGAGGAAGAGGCCTGCAGGAAGCCCTTTGAGGATGAAACCTTGAGAGATGGCCAGGTTTAAGAATAACCTGGAGAAGAAGAGACATGGATAGGTTGATTAGAGGGGTAAGAAGGAGGTCCTATTGTGCTTTGGAAAACCAGGGGTGTCAGATAACTTATACTGGTTCCTCCAGATTCCCTCTCCACCCTCCTACATTCTGCTCCCAGTCCCAAGGCTGCCCCATATGGCCCCATGCCTTTGGCTTTAGGATGTGTTTAGTCAAAGGGGAGTCTGGCAGGAGGTCCAAAGGTGGGAGAAGAGGGAGAGGTTGCCTTGGACTGTCCGCGACCTACCCTACTCATTGCTCCTCTCACAGCACCTGCTACGCATGACTCTCCTTCCAGGCTCCATAACTTTCCCTCACCTTTTCCCTTTGGGCCCAGGAGTGATAATTGCTCAGCTGCTGTCATTTCTGAATTCATCCTATCCCTTTTGGTTCCCTTAATTCTGCCTGCAGTTTTGTAATTAGCCTCTTATAAACCTTTCTAAGTTATCCTAATTTGAGTGTTCTACTTGTTTCCTGTTGGGACCCCAACTGATATACTCACTAAACCCTAATATTAACAGTAAGTGGTAACTGGGAGTATGGGAACACTGACGTTGTCCTATCCCCAATCAATAGCTCCTTTTATTTATTGGTATCAACAGCAAAATTTAATTTCAGCCATAACTCTACCTAGTTCTTGGACTCCTACCCAGAAACTGCTGTGCAACTGACTAAAAGGGACCTTTGCTAATCAAACTAAGCTGTACCTAGGCCTAAAACCAAGAGCATACTTTTTGATAAAGTTGCTGATTGATGCATGAAGAAAGTGAGCACACACATAGATAAAAGGGAAGCATCCCTGACTCTTGATCCTCTCAAGACGGACACAAGTAGCAGTCTTGGTCAAACGCTCTAGGGTACGAAAGAATCCCTGCTCCTTGACTGTCTGGAACACTTAGTGCTCTCCAGGAGGTCAGTGGCCAGCCATTGTTCGTAGCCCAGCTTCTCATAAGCTTCTCGATGTTCAGAGCTATATCTTAAACACTGAGTTTTCTAGCTTAAAGAAGACTTCCAGGACAAGAATATCCAATTCCAGATATCTACCTGAATCAACGCTGGGGGCCCATAGAAACAGATGAACTCAGCATTTAGTGGTCTTTTTAAATGGAAAAATTTTAGTGAGGAGAATTATAGAGGGAAACTTCAGTAATTCTGGGGTAAGCAGGGGTATAGGGAGACTGGTTACGTTTCTGAAATTTTATGTCCTTGCAGTGTAGAAGAATGTCTAAGGACGGGCTTTTGTGGCCTTGTCAGGGGTTAGCTTAGATTTCCAGAGAGAAAGAAGGAGGCTGATAGTTAGCAAACATGTCTAAGTGGTGAATAAGCACAGGCACTGAGGTTTCCGAGAGCAGCTGGATTTTGGGATGTGAGGCTGTCCCTTCTCTCCTTATCATAGTGAGGCAGGCTTCTGTGGTCTCTGAGTACTTCTTTGGTCACTGGTCAGACCTGTAGTAGAGCTTCTCTGATCCTGAGAATACGTTGAGAATGAGCTGTCCCAAGAAGCTTCCAAACCCTTCAGCATTGCAAAGCCAGGGCTGGCAGATTTCTGGTAAGTGATGGGCCCTGCTTTTAGGATTCTGCAGCAAGAGTCATAGGGCTGGCAGATGCTGCTAAAAAAGCAAGCACATTCAATTCAAGGCAGTGCTTCTAGCATTTGGAAGCTCAAGTAGGGATATACTCTGGGGTGGAACCAAGGCTTAGTGTTGGAGGTGAGAGTGATTTGATAGGTAAAGCTTGACCTCTCCCTTTAAAGAGGAAACTACCAGGAAAGGATTCTAAACCATGAAATAGGTTGCTGAGGTTACTTTTACTATCCCCAAACTCCTGGCTCATATAATTATTGGTATTCCCAGTCTCACCTTGTGGCTCTAGGAGTGGACATGCTGTCCTATGATGGGTATGTTTTAAGTTATTTCTTCTATGCATTTAGTATCTTCAACAGAAATGCACCAAGATTTGCTATCAATAATCCTGATCAGGATAGTCAAAAGCTGTGGCCATGTGACTTCCTATTTTTCTTCTACTTTGATTTGTATCTGCTATGCTCTCTGAGATAACAGCGACGCTATTTATTACTGCTAATTCCTTGACACAGACTCCTCCTGAAGGGTATGTATCATTTCCCTTTTCTCCCAAACGTACATGCATGCTAAAAATCTTTCTTGTAAGTGGGGAAATTTATAGCAAACAAAAAAATGCTGCATCAGTTCAAGTTTGCAGAGAAATCCTGAAGGGACTGAAGCAAGAACATTTAGCTGAGCTGAACGACAACAACACGAGGCTAATTCTGGGGAAGAAGAAGGGAAGGCGTGATTAGGAAAATGTAGACTGCAGTAAATGGACAGTCTCAAAACGACATAAATGCGAGGTCAAATTCATTTTTAATAATCAAATGTCTCATTCGCATTGTATTATTAAGTCCCGGACAGTGTTCTGAGTACCCGGCATGCACCATCTGATTTCATCCTCACATCAACACTCTGAGGTATAGGTACTGTCTTTATTCACATTTGCTACATGGTGAAACGGCCCCAATCACGCTGTTTGTAAATAGTAGATCAAGTGTTCAATTTAGGTCTGTCTGACTCCAAAGCTCATTTATTTCATTTCTCCAACAAATATTAATCGGGCACCCACTCTAAGCTAGGCATTGGTAAACAGGCAGACAGTGGTGTCTGTCCACATGATGTTTATAATCTAGTAAGGGTGACAGACATTAGTCATGTATTTAAGTTATAATTGTGATACACATCACAAACAAATGGTAGAAAGTATTCTCTAATATATTCCAAACTCCTAGACAGTGCCTGTGTCAGATGCCCAATAAATACTGGTAGAACGGTGGACTAAGCCCAGTCTCGGTAGAGGACCGGGAAGGCTGTTCTGTGACAGTAGTCTTGCACTTTGAGACGTGAAGGATGATTTGGGCTGATTGGGAAGGTAGGAGAAGCTTGCCAGAAAGGAGTGTTTCAAGCTGCCTGCCTAAAATACTTGATTCAGGGAAGAACCTTGGTAGTTAGAAGGGATACAGTGTAGACCAATGAAGTTGAAACACGGAGGGTGGGTGAGTGTGAGTGAGGGTGGCCGAAGACAAAGTATAAAGGTAAGAAGGGTAAGAGATCCAGGGTCATGTGGGCCATATAAAGATTTTTATCTTGATTCTAAGAGCAACAGGTTGCCAGGGAAGTGTTTTAATAAGGAGAATTTCCATTAATCATTCTTGCTGGAGTGTGGTCAGTGGGGAGGTCAGTTAGGAATCTATCACCAGGGTCCAGATTTGGACTAGGATGACGGCAGTGGAGAAGAGGAGTGAGCAGATACTCAGGAGGCAACTGCCTGGATATGAAGGGTAAGAGCGGGGGGGAGTGTGTCCGTCAAGGTGCCTGTATTGTTATCTATTGCTGCAAGACAAATTACCCCAAGCAACAAGTATTTATTATCTCACACAGTGTCTTGAAAGGTCAAAGACCTGGGAACAGGTTACCTGGGTGGTGCTGGCTCAGTCTCTCATGAGGTGGAAGTGAAGCTGTTGGCAGGTGTTACAACCCTCTAACTGGGGCTAGAGGATCTGCTTTCAACCTCACTCATATGGTTGATTGCAGGCTTCAGTTCCTTACCATGTGGGGAATGCTTGATGTGAAGCCTGGCTCACCCCAAAGTGAATGATCAGAGTGAGAGAGAGAGCACGAAGTGACCAAGAAGGAAGCTTTGGTGTTTTTCATGACCAGTCTCAGAAGTGACACACCATCACTTCTGCCATCTTCTACGGTGAACACAGACCAAGTCTGATACACATGGGAGGGGACTACACAAGGATGTGAACACCAGGAGGCAGAGCCTGTTAGGGACCACCTTGGAGGCTGGTTACCACTGTGCCCATTGTGAAAAAGACGGCACTTTCAAATCACGATAATTTGAGAAGTGTGTGTGTATGAATAGTTGGTTTGTTTTCTCACAAAAGGACAATTTACAAAGAAGTGTGAAGGGAAGAGGAAGACCACAAAGGAATAATGCAAGTGTCCAGAGCTGGAAGCAGTAGAAGCTGTTATCACCCCTACGCCCAAAGGACAAGAGGACAGACAGGTTGCCGGAACTCTGAAGGTGAGAGAATCATAGACAGCACGGCCACCTTGAGAGGAGCTGTGTTATTCTGTCGGGCGACACAGCCAGCCCTGTGCTAGGACATGCAGGAGCTGACTGCTACCATCATTTCCCAGCTCTGCATTCCATGATGTCACATGGGTAGCCACATAGTTTGTGGTTGGTAATATACCAGAGAAATCAGCGAATACTATGAACCAGAACTTTTTTTTTTCAGAGTGCCAGTTGTTAAACATTTACAAGCACACTGCTGGACACAGCCAGCCTGAGGCAACCTCTTAAACTGGGAGCTAAGAAAACTCACACCCGGACCTCACTCTCAAGATAGGAGGAGGACCAAGCTAAACCAGGAAGTCAGAGAACACAGGAGCCTCTTGACTCAATTAATTACTCTTGACTTGTTCTATTCAAACCATCCCCTAGGGGAGACAGCAAGTGGAGGAGGCTGGAGAGTGGATCCAGCACAGCATGACTGCCTATCAAGCATAATTCTCCATTTTCTTCTGTGAGCAATTGTGTGGACAGGGATTCATTACCGGAAATAGAAAAAAGACAAAGTATCATTTGTCACAATCTCTCTTAATTATATTGATGCTTTCCTACCCATCCCCATCACTCCTGACACCCCACATCAGTGGATGTAACTTTGGCAGACAATTGAAAACTGGATTTTCTAATAGGGTCAGAGAATTAGTTCATTTTTGTTTGTTTGTTTAATGGTTTTAAACAATAGAAACTGACTCTAAGTTGAGAGAATTTATTAGAAAGATGTGAGAGAGTTCAGATAATCGAAAAAGGACCTGAAGAAGGAGGCTCACAAAGGGCAGAAACGGGGCAGCCCTGGCTCATCCAAGTGGTAGGAAGTAATCAATGATCTCAGGGCAACTCTGATGAAAAAAATCGTACTCCAATATTTTTTTCTTTCATAACAGTCCTTGAGTTGCTCTGCTCAAGATGCACTGTCCTAAAGTAAAATTTGATTGGCTAGCTTCAGTCAATGACTACTCTTGGCAAGGAGAAGGTAAGGGCTCCTTGACTGACAGTCTCACTGGCACTGTCACAATAAAGAGGCAGTAATTCCCAACAAGGAATTCATAATTAAGAACAGGAGGGTGGAGGCTTCCCTGGTGGCGCAGTGGTTGAGAGTCCGCCTGCCGATGCAGGGGACACGGGTTCGTGCCCCGGTCCGGGAAGATCCCACATGCCGCGGAGCGGCTAGACCTGTGAGCCATGGCCGCTGAGCCTGCGCGTCCGGAGCCTGTGCTCCGCAGCGGGAGAGGCCACAACAGTGAGAGGCCCGCGTACCGCAAAAAAAAAAAAAAAAAAAAAAAAAGAACAGGAGGGTGAATGGGTGCTGGGAAGTCAAGGAGTAGCAAATGTCCACTACAGTCTGGGATATGACTTTGCTCCAGGGTCCCTCCTCAGCTGGGGGGTAGGGAGAGGAGCAACTTTCAGATCATTAATGTGGAAGTAACTGGAAATTAACTGTTCTTTAAAAATCTCTAGGCATAATGTCAATAGTTCAGAAATGTCACACGATTTGACATTAAGAGATATAACAGTGAAAAATCACAGGTAGGTAAATAAATGTTGGAACTAAAAAGGAAATTGAAAGTAAAACTGAAATGTGATGTTTTAAAAGGAAGATCAGCTGTCAAATATCAAAAGCGATGAACAGATAAGTGTACTCCTGTTGCTCTGAGGAAGCGGGAAATCTAGAGTTAAAATGGAGACAGGCTGTTAAGTATTCTGAGTTTGTAGGAGGCTTTCTGGTATACCTCAGTTGTAAATATGAGTTAAGAGAAAATGCTTGACCTCTAAGACCATGGGTCCCCTGACCTGCATTGCTCTGCTCTCTTCACTCACCTCAGCTCTGCTGTCCTTCAAGATCCAGCACACGTCTTCTCCTCTCAGAGCTTCCTGGACCAGCTCAATCCAGCCCAATCCACAATTACATAGCACTTCTTGTCCCATGCACTCGACACTTCCTAAACGTCCCCACGGGTTGTTCCACGTCTTCTCATGTGTGCATCCTGATCCTCGTCAAGTCCAAGAATGTTAGAGGCAGGATCTCTGTCTTATGATGATAAGTTGGCTTTTGGAGGTTTAATGTAACTTTTTAAAACCTTGGTCTTTCTTCCCTTTTCTAGTTCCTCTTCTGCCTTCACCCTGAAAGTGTGGACCTTAGCAAGGATTTGCCCCTTTTCCCTCTTTTTTTCCTACCTCACAATGTTCTTGAGAGAATTAATGAAAGTATACATGTAAAAGCCCAGCCTTACACTCACGTTTTAATTTTTTTTAATTAATTTATTTTATTTATTCTTGGCTGCGTTGGGTCTTCGTTGCTGCGTGCGGGCTTTCTCTAATTGCGGTGAGCAGGGGCTACTCTTCGATGCAGTGCGCGGGCTTCTCACTGCGGTGGCTTCTCTTGTTGTGGAGCACGGGCTCTAGGCCTGCGGGCTTCAGTAGTTGTGGCACACGGGCTCTAGAACGCAGGCTCAGTAGTTGTGGCACACGGCTTAATTGCTCCGCTGCATGTGGGATCTTCCCCAGACCAGGGCTCAAACCCGTGTCCCCTGCATTGGCAGGTGGATTCTTAACCACTGCACCACCAGGGAAGCCCACGTTTTAATTTTGTTTGCTGCTCTTTCCCCTATCAGTCGAAATCTCCTAAGCACATAGAAGATCCTTGTAATGGTTACTAATATTGATAGTATTTGTCTCATGCTACATGTCCTTCCTCAATGATTTCATCAGCTTGGGCAGTTTCAGCTGTGATCTTTAAGGGGCTGACTCGCTATCGGCCTTCAGCTGATTCATCTTCCAAGCCCCAGGCCCATATTTCCAACTGGATGTTCAGTAAACATCTCAGACTCGACACGTCCCTAATTGAACTCATCCTTCCATACAAACCCAATCGTTCTTTTTACTGAAGTACTTGATCACAAATCATAACTGGGCTAGACATGACTGACTTCTGCTTGAAATATCAGAAACGTTCTAGCTCCAGCGTCTCCCTTTTACTCTCTCCCACCCGATATCCCGGTGGAGAGTACCTTGTGTTCCTAATGTTCCGTTTTCTCTGCAGCCCCATGTCTGACCTTCGTTAAATCTCAATCCAAACCTTACAAGAATGTCCTGGCTCGTCCCTCTATCTCTGCCCCTCCACCTCAGCCCATACTCTACACTGTCATTAGAGTTCTTTGCCTAAAACACCGATAAGATCTTATCAAACCTCAGCACCCTCCCCACATACATCAAGGCTTTCCGTCTCCCTCCTGTTGCATGTAAGTAATCGAAGCTGTCCAGTTTGCTGCCCCTGCCAAACTTCCTGGCCTCATCTCCACTACAGTCCTCGAACCCAATGCCACCCCCTATTTCACATTCCCAGAATATGCCTTCCACGGTCACACAGTTAACTCTGTTGAAGTTGTTTCCATTGTCTTGAATAGTCTTGCCAACCAGGATCTTCCTAATCTTACCTCTTCCAAACCACTTTACTAATTTTAACAGTTAAAATCAATTGTTCTTTTAAGTAATAACTACCCATTATAGAGAACTGAATGTGTGCCAGGGGATTTACATACACTATCACAGGAATTCTCACCACAACTGAGCAAGTTGGGTATTACAGGCCCACGATCCCTTATCCACAGCCATGAGGCCAACCGTGCTTCCAAATTCAGAATGCCTTGTGTTTTGTTGTCAGTTTCCCCATCTGTAAAGTGTGGAGGATAAGGATTAGCACTCTACCTACCTCATGGGGTTGTTGTGAAACAGGCAATGTGTTCCAACAGAGAAGAGCCTAGGGAAATGCCCTTATTTATTGCATTTTGGGAATCTATTCATTTGTTATAAATAACTCATAATACCTATGACAATACCTTACTAGGAAATAAATGGATCTAACTCTTACAGTTACCTAATTTGTATCAGTAATTTGAATGGTGATAAGAGCCTCATTTTGTTGGATGTCACATTTCTTCTTCTTTACTTTCACTTCCTTCTGCTGCATACCACACCCTTTACTCAGCATTTCCTACCAAAATTACAGGCCTCCTGCCGCTGCAGTAAATACGCTTTCTTCAGTTTTCTGGCCTATTTTACTATTAATTCATAATTTTCTCTGGCAAAAAAAAATTATGCTAGATAATTATTCCCTTCCTCTCTGACAAAAATACTTCATGACAATTATGCTAATTTTTAGGAAGTCAATGAAAACACCACTAACAAACTCATCTCCTTTACTCTTCCATGGGCCTGGATGCAGACGAGATTAAGAATGTAGTGCTGGCAGGGACCCTGAAGATCAGCTGGTACACATGACCTGGGTTTATTGAATTATCTACAGGCAGACCTCGTTTTATGCTTCACTTTGCAGCACTTCTCAGATTTTGCGCTTTTTACAAATTGAGGGTTTGTGGCAACCCTGCACCAAGCAAGTCTCTCAGCACCATTTTTCGAACAGCATTTGCTCACTTCATGTATCTGTGTCATATTTTGGTAATTTTCACAGTATTTCAAACTCTTTCATTATTATTATATTCGTGTGGTTATCTGTGATCCTTTGATGTTACTACTGTAATTGTTTGGGGGCACCATGAACTGCACCCATGTAAGATGACAAACAATTGATAAATGTGTGTGTTCTGATTGCTCCTGTGATGGGTCAGTCCCCCGCCCCTTTTCTCAAGGCCTCTCTATTCCTTGAGACACAACATTTTTGAAATTAGACCAATTAATGACCTACAGTGGCCTCTAAGTGTTCAAGTGAAAGGAAGAGTTACATGTCTCTCACTTTAAATCAGAAGCTAGAAATGATTAATCTTAGCAAGGAAGGCATGTCGAAAGCTGAGATAGGGCAAAAGTTGTGCCTCTTGCCCCAGCAGTTAGCCAGGTCGTGAATGCAAAGGGAAAGTTCTTTTTCTTTTAAAAAAAATTTATTTATTTATTATTTGGTTGTGTGGGGTCTTAGTTGTGGCAGGCGGGCTCCTTAGCCGGGGCTCGCCAGCTCCTTAGTTGCAGCACACAAGCTCCTTAGTTGTGGCATGCAAACTCTTAGTCGCGGCATGAATGTGGGATCTAGTTCCCGGACCAGGGATCGAACCCGGGCCCCCTGCATTGGAAGCACAGAGCTTTATCCACTGCGCCACTAGGGAAGTCCCGGGAAAGTTGTTGTTTTTTTAAATAAGTTTATTTATTTATCTTTGGCTGCATTGGGTCTTCGTTGCTTCGCAAGGGCTTTCTCTAGTTGTGGTGAGCGGGGGCTACTCTTTGTTGCGGTGTGCAGGCCTGTCATGGCGGTGGCTTCTCTTCTTGTGGAGCACGGGCTCTAGGCGCACGGGCTTCAGTAGCTGTGGCACTGAATTAATATTTGCCTTAAGAATAAGTAAATGGGGACTTCCCTGATGGCGCAGTGGTTAAGACTCTGCCCTCCCAATACAGGGGGCCCAAGTTCGAACCCTGGCCAGAGGAGCAGCAAATGAAGCTTCACTCGCTCACCCACTGCTCACCTTCTGCTGTGTGGCACGGTTCCTAACAGGCCACGGACCGGTACCAGTCCTCGGCCTGGGGGTTGGGGACCCCTGCTTCAAAGGACAGGCTGACTTTCTCATTAGAGGCTAATGCAGCTGGTGACTTTAAGTTGAAGCCGTCACTCATTTACTATTTTGAAAATCTTAGAACCCTTAAGAATTATGCTAAATTGACTCTGCCTGTGCTCTATAAATGGAACAATAAAGCCTGGATGACAGCCTAAGTATATATTATAATTTTTATGTGATAAAACAGAATTTTAATTTATTTTTCTAATTGTTCATTTCATTGTATAGAAATACAATTGACATTAGTATATTAACCATATCTCTTAAGTACTCATGAGTTCGAGTAGCTTTTTCTTGGTTCTCCAAGGGTTTTCTATGAATACAATCATTTCATTTGTGCATAAAGCCAAATTTAGTCCTTCATTTTCAATATGAATGCCTTGTTTCTTTCTTTCCTTCTATCCCCACTGTCCTGCCAGGATCTCCAATACAATGTTCAATAGAAATGCTGAGAATGGACAAGCATGTTGTACTCTCAATGTTAGGGAGAAAACATTCAGTCTTTCAACATTAAGGATGATCTTAGCCTAAGATTGCTTTGTTTTGTTTTGTTCTGGTTTTTTGTTTGTTTGTTTTCGGTAAGCGGGCCTCTCACTGTTGTGGCCTCTCCCGTTGCGGAGCACAGGCTCCGGACGCGCAGGCTCAGTAGCCATGGCTCACGGGCCCAGCTGCCCCGCGGCATGTGGGATCTTCCCGGACCGGGGCACGAACCCGTGTCCCCCGCATCGGCAGGTGGACTCAACCACTGCGCCACCAGGGAAGCCCTGTTTTGTTCTGTTTTGAAGATGTCCTTTATTAAGTTGAGAGAGTTATCTTTTACTCCAAGTTTATTGAGAGATTTTATCATGAAAAACTTTACTCTTGATATGTTGAGTTACATTGATTGATGTTAACCAAACTTGCATTCCTAGGCACCTCACCGCCCCCCCCCAGCCCCTTGCTCATGATGTATTATCCTTTTTTTCTTGAATTTGATTTGCCAAAATTTTGTTAAGGATTTTTGCATCAATGTGCATGAGGAATATAGGTCTGTAGTTTTCCTTTGTCTATGCTTGGTTTTGGTGTCCAGTTAGTACTGACCTCATAAAATGAGTAGGAAATCATTCCTTCCTTCTGTCTTTCCTGAAAGTTTTTGAAAATTTGTATCATTTCTTCCTTAGGTGCCTGATAAAATTCATCAGTGAAGCCATCTGAGCCTGGAGTCTTCTTTGAGGCAAGATTTTAAATTACTAATTCAATTTCATTAGTAGGTATAAGATTATTTGGGTTTTCTATTTCTTGGTATGTCAGTTTGACAAATTGTGTCTTTCAAGGAAGTTGTCTATTTCATCTAAGTTGTCAGAGTTATAGACATAACTTGTTTATGGTATCTCCTTATTATCCTTTAATGTCTGTAGGCTCTATAGTTGTGTTCCCTCTTTTATTCCTAATGTTGTTAATTTGTACTTTCTCTTTTTTTCATTGATCTTTTCAAAGAACCAACTTTTGGTTTCTTTAATATTCTGTTTTTGTCTTTTTGTTTCATTGATTTCTTTTGTTTTTATTTACTTATTTGGTTGTGTTGGGTCTTAGTTGTGGCATGCAAGATCTTTTTTTAGTTGTGGCATGTGGGATCTAGTTCCCTGACCAGGGACTGAACCCGGGCCCGCTGCATTCGGAGTGCGGAGTCTTAGCCACTGGACCATCAGGGAGGTCCCTGTTTCACTGATTTCTGCTCTTATCTTTCTTCTTTCTTTCTTACTGCTCGCTGTGAGTTTAATTTGCTCTTATTTTTCTAATTTCTTTTTCCCCAGCTTTATTGAGATAATTGACATATTGTGTAAATTTAAGGTGTACACTATTTTAAAATTTTTGTAAGGTCAAAACTTTAATCATTGATTTTAGACCTTTTTTTTCACACTAAGTACCGCTTAGCAAACAAATTTTGATATGTTGAGTTTTCATTATCATTCAGTTCAAAATATTTTCTTTCCCTTGTGATTTCTTCAATTCATGGGTTATTCAGACATGTGCTGTTTAATTTCAGAATATTTGGTGCTTTTCTATTTATCTTATTGTTATTATTTCTCATTAAAGTCCATTGTGATCAGAGAATACACTCTGTAAGATTTCAGTCTTTTGATATTTATTGAGACTTCTTTCATGGCCCAGGATATGATCTGTCTTGGTGAACATTCCTTATGTACTTGAAAAGAATGTATAGTTTGAAGCTGTTGGGTGCATTATTCTATAAATGTCAGCTAAGTTATAGTGCTGATAATGTTTTTCAAATCTTCTATAGACTTACTGATTTTTTTGGTTGTTTGTTCTATTCATAACTAGAAAAGTACTTAAAAATCTATAACTATGTTTATGTATTTGTCTATTTCTCTCTTCAGTTCTATCAGTTTTTGCTCCATGTATTTTGAAGTTCTACATATATAATTATTATATACCACAGCAATGCATAATATCATTATGAAATGTCCCTCTCTGCCTCTTATAAAACTTTTCTTGAATTCTGTTATTTTATTAATATAGCCACACTAGCTGTCTTATGTTTATGGTTTGCCAGATATACATTTTTTGATACTTTTATTCTAGTTATGTTTCTGTATTTAAAGTGTCTCTCTTACAGACAGCAAATAATTGGGTCTTGCTTTTTAAATTCAGTCTGACAGTCTAACAATCTCTGCTTTTTCCCCCCTTTATAAATTCATTTATTTATTTATTTTTGGCTGTGTTGGGTCTTTGTTGCTGTCAGCAGGCTTTCTCTAGTTGTGGCGAGCGGGGGCTACTCTTTGTTGCGGTGCGTGGCTTCTCATTGCGGTGGCTTCTCTTGTTGTGGAGCATGGGCTCTAGGCGCGCAGGCTTCAGTAGATGTGGCACGCGAGCTCAGTAGTTGTAGCTTGCGGGCTCTAGAGCTCAGGCTCATTAGCTGTCATGCATGGGCTTAGTTGCTCCGCGGCATGTGGGATCTTCCTGGACCAGGGCTCAAACCCGTATCCCCTACATTGGCAGGCAGATTCTTAACCACTGTGCCACCAGGGAAGACCCCAATCTCTGCTTTTTTATCAGAGTGCTTAATCAATTTAAATTTAACATAATTGTTGATCTCATTGGATTTTGGTCTACCATTCTGCTATTTGCTTTCTATTTGTCTCAACCAGTTTTTCCCCCATTCTTTCTTTCCTACCTTCTTTTATGTTAGACCACTATTTATAGCATTTCAATTCCTGTATTGACGTTTTAGCTATATCTCTTGGTATTATTTCTTTAGTGACTGCCCCAGGGATTACAATCCTTAATTTATCAATCTACTTAGAGTAAATGTTAATTTAACTCTAATGTTAAAATATAGGAGCCCTGTATATAAATACATATAAATGTATGTATAAATCTGTATATATTATAAAATAAAAAATACTAGATCCCAAGTTTCTGCTCTACCATTCCTGACATGTGGTGAGATATTCAGTTTTAAACCACATCTTAAAAGTTATAATCTAATGCAACTGAATCAAAACCAATTTCTCATTGGGCTAAGAAATTTTCTAAAACATTTTGGGTCTTTATGCCATTATAAAAGCTAGTAATGGGGAAACCTGAGCAGCTCACTGAGATTTATTCCTTGACTCTAAAACAAACATATGGAACATTTAAATTTCAAAGCTGAAAGTGAATTAAAAATCCTCTAGTCAGTGCCCTCATTTTATACACAAAGAAGTGAAATCCAGACATCTAAGATCACATACTTTCATTTATTTAGTAATTTACTTTAAAATAGACATTCATTCTAAAAACATCTATTAATTGCTTACCTGTTACTGAAGATATAAAAGTGAGTAAACACTAAAAATCACTGAATTGCATACTTAAAATAAGTGAGTATTATGGTACGTAAATTATACCTCAGATGAAACTGTTTTAAAAAATGAGTAAAATTCAGTCTTTTCCATGAAGGAGATCACAGTGTAATGACAGTCTAAGACAAGCATAAACAATTACAATAAAATGTGAACATGCTATAACAGACCCGTATGCTTAATCACTTTACACTGGAGTACCCTGGGGCTCAGGCTTGGACCTCTTGTGTCTTCTTTCTACAACCACTCCCTTCATGATCTCATTCAGTGTCATGGCTTTACATATCAATTGTATGTTGATAACTCCAAAATTTTTATCTACAGCAGATGTCTCTCCCAAACTCCAGACTCACTAATCCAGCTGACAACCTGACATTTCTCCTTTAAAGGCTAATTATCATCTCAAACTGAACATGTCCAAAACCAAATTTCTTATCTTCACTTCCATATCTGTTCCTTCCACAACCTTCATCATTGCAATTCATTAGTATCTTCATCTTTCCAGTTGCTCAGGCCAAAAACCTTGGAGTCGTCTTTGGCTTATTTCTTTCTCTCGTTTACTCCATCATGAAATCCTACTGACTCTACCCTCAGCATGTATCCAGAATTTGACCACTTCTCACCATCTCCCCTGGTGCAAACTTGGTCCAAGCCACAATCTTCTCTTGTCTGGATTATTGCCTTGTCCTCCAACAGTCCATATTCCATAAATCAGAGGAAGCTTTAAAATTGTGACTCAGATCAAGTCAGTTTTCCAATCAAATCACCCAAAAACTTCCTATCACACTCCTAGTAAAAGCCAGAGTCCTCACAATGGCCTCCAGGACCCCATAAAATCTTGGCCCCCATCTCTACCCTATTACCTTTCTGATCTAGTCTGTTCTTTCTGCTCACTCTGTTCCATGCACATGGGCTTCCTTGCTGTTCCTCAAATATTATTGGCAAGCTCCTGCCTCAGGGCCTTTGCACTGGCTGTTCCCTCTACCTGGAGCTCTCTCCATCAGATATCCCCATTGCTCGCTCCTTCAAGTCTTTGCTCCCGTGTCCTCTCCTCACTGAAGTCTCCCTGATTACCCAATTTCAATCTGTAAACAATTTGTAGCCCCCTGCCCAAAACTCACACCCCCCACACACACTTTCTATTGCCCTTCCCACTCTGTTTTCTCCATAAGCACTTATCACTTTAAATATACTATGTAAAATGTACTTATTTGATTCATTGTCTGTTTATCTCCATTAGCTAAAAGCCCTATGAAGGAATGTTTGTCCAAGCATCTAGAACAATAGGCATTCAATAAAATATTTGAATAAGTGAACAAAAGTACCTTAGAGTATTAGTTTCCTTCTGCAACCAGGCCAGGTTTGTCTGTTTGGGTTTTTAGGGGCAGGGGGAGGGTAACTGTAGCTAAGATGGGGGAAAAGATTGCTGGTTGTTAGGGAAGAGTTAACTGTGGAAGTGGCAGTTAAACTTAGTTGTGAAGGATGATCAGGAATTTTCCAGACCAAGAAGATGGTGAAGGGTATTCCAAGTAGAAGGAACAGCATGTGCAAGAGCAGAACATTTTGCAAATTTGTGGAATGGTCATAAAAGGCCAGAGAGTTGAGTATTACACCAGGGAAGTATGGAAAAGGGAAAGTGAATTGGTGGGTCCAGAGAGGAGGCCTGAAGGGCCAGTCAGGGCCAACTGTGAAAAATGGAGGCAGATTAGACCCTAGTCTCCCAACCCCCTTTCCAATGCTGTTTCCAGGCTTCATACAGCCTCACTTTTTCAGTCTAAAAGTTATATTTCTTTAGATATTGTAGGCTGATGCCTTTACCATTCATATTTTCCTTTATAAATAAAAATGCATTCATGATGCCAGAGTGTGAGATTTAAGGTAGGTGATTATAAAAAATATGCACATTTTAAAAAGCTAAAGGGGCTTTTATTTTGAAATAGATTATACATTGATTGCTTAGATGCAAAGGACTGAATAATCAAAACTTCCAGAGAAATGACAGCTGGTGCCTAGTGCAAGCCTTAGAGATCTAACCCTGTAGGAAAAAAGTGCCTACGATACAGCACACAGAGGGCTGTGGAAACAGATGTAAGTTTGGGGGGATTGAAAAATATGCTCCGAATTTTTTGGCGTTGGCAACTGTTAAATCGACATTGATATTATATTGACTATTGTATATTTGAATTGTTAAATTAGGAATGAAAAGTAGGAAATTGTGTGCAGTAAACTGATCATGGACTATAATATCAGTTTCTTATTCTTTTTTTCTTTAACATCTTTATTGGAGTATAATTGCTTTACGATGTTGTGTTAGTTTCTACAGTGTAACAAAGTGAATCAGCTATAGGTATACATATATCCCCATATACGCTCCCTCTTGAGTCTCCCTCCCACCCTCCCTATCTAGGTGATCACAAGGCACTGAGCTGATCTCCCTGTGCTATGCGGCTTCTTCCCACTAGCTATCTATTTTACATTTGGTAGTGTATATATGTCCATGCCACTCTCTCACTTCGTCCCAGCTTAGCCTTCCACCTCCCCTTGTCCTCAAGTCCATTCTTTACATCTGTGTCTTTATTCCTGTCCTGCCCCTAGGTGCTTCAGAACTTTTTTTTTTTTAGACTCCATATATATGTGTTAGCATATGGTATTTGTTTTTCTCTTTCTGACTTACTTCACTCTGTATGACAGACCCTAGGTCCATCCACCTTGCTACAAATAACTCAATTTTGTTTCTTTTTATGGCTGAGTAATATTACCTTGTATATATATGCCACATCTTCTTTATCCATTCATCTGTTGATGGACATGTAGGTTGCTTCCATGTCCTGGCTATTGTAAATAGTGCTGCAATGAACATTGTGGTACATGACTCTTTTTGAATTATGGTTTTCTCAGGGTATATGCCCAGTAGTGGGATTGGTGGGTCATATGGTAGTTCTATTTTTAGTTTTTTAAGGAACCTCCATACTGTTCTCCATAGTGGCTGCATCAATATGCATTCCCACTAACGGTGCAAGAGGGTTCTCTTTTCTCTACACCCTCTCCAGCACTTACTATTGGTAGATTTTTGATGATGGCCATTCTGACTGGTGTGAAGTGATACCTCATTGTAGTTTTCATTTGCATTTCTCTAATGATTAATGATGTTGAGCATCCTTTCATGTATTTGTTGGCCATTTGTATGTCTTCCTTGGTGAAATGTCTATTTAGGTCTTCTGCCCATTTTTTAACTGGATTGTTTGTCTGATATTGAGCTGCATGAGCTGCTTGTATATTTTGCAGATTAATCCTTTGTCAGTTGCTTCGTTTGCAAATATCTTCTCCCATTCTGAGGGTTGTCTTTTTGTTTTGTTTATGGTTTCCTTTGCTGTGCAAAAGTTTTTAAGTTTCATTAGGTCCCATTTGTTTATTTTTGGTTTTATTTCCCTTTCTCTAGGAGGTGGATCAAAAAGGATCTTGCTGTGATTTATGTCAGAGTGTTCTGCCTATGTTTTCCTCTAAGAGTTTTATAGTGTCTGGCCTTACATTTAGGTCTTTAATCCATTTTGAGTTTATTTTTGTGTATGGTGTTAGGGAGTGTTCTAATTTCATTCTTTTACATGTAGCTGTCCAGTTTTCCCAGCTCCATTTATTGAAGAGGATGTCTTTTCTCCACTGTATATTCTTGCCTCCTTTATCAAAAATAAGCTGATCATATGTGCATGGGTTTATCTCTGGGCTTTCTATCCTGTTCCACTGACCTACATTTCTGTTTTTGTGCCAATACCATACTGTCTTGATTACTGTAGCTTTGTAGTATAGTCTGAAGTCAGGGAGCCTGATTCCTCCAGCTCCGGTTTTCTTTCTCAAGATTGCTTTGGCTATTGGGTTTCTTTTGTGCTTCCACACAAATTGTGAAATTTTTTGTTCTAGTTCTGTGAAAAATGCCATTGGTAGTTTGATAGGGATTGCACTGAATCTGTAGATTGTTTTGGGTAGTATAGTCATTTTCACAATATTGATTCTTCCAATCCAAGAAGATGGTATATCTCTCCATCTGTATCATCTTTAATTTTCATCAGTGTCATACAGTTTTCTGCATAGAGGTCTTTTGTCTCCTTAGGTAGTTTTATTCCTAGGTATTTTATTCTTTCTGTTGAAATGGTAAATGGGAGTGTTTCCTTAATTTCTCTTTCAGATTTTTCATCATTAGTGTATAGGAATGCAAGAGATTTCTGTGCATTAATTTTGTATCCTGTGACTTTACCAACTTCATTGATTAGCCCTAATACTTTTCTGGTAGCATCTTTTGGATTCTCTATGTACAGTATGATGTCATCTGCAAACAGTGACAGTTTTACTTCTTCTTTCCAATTTGGATTCCTTTTATTTCTTTTTCTTCTCTGATTGCTGTGGCTAAAACTTCCAAAAATATGTTGAATAATAGTGGTGAGAGTGGGCAACCTTGTCTTGTTTCCAATCCTAGCGGAAACGGTTTCAGTTTTTCACCACTGAGAAAGATGTTGGCTGTGGGTTTGTCATATATGGCCTTTATTATGTTGAGGTAAGTTCCCTCTATGCCTACTTTCTGGAGGGTTTTTATCATAAATGGGTGTTGGATTTTGTTGAAAGCTTATTCTGCATGTATTGAGATGATCATATGGTTTTTATTCTTCAGTTTGTTAATACAGTGTTATCATATTGATTGATTTGCATATATTGAAGAATCCTTGCATTCCTAGGATAAACCCCACTTGATCATGGTGTATGATCCTTTTAATGTGCTGTTGGATTCTATTTGCTAGTATTTTGTTGAGGATTTTTGCACTTATGTTTATCAGTGATACTGGCCTGTAGTTCTATTTTTTTTTGTGACATCTTTGTCTGGTTTTGGTATCAGGGTGATGGTGGCCTCGTCAAATGAGTTTGGGAATGTTCCTCCCTCTGCTATATTTTGGAAGAGTTTGAGGAGGATAGCTGTTAGTTCGTCTCTAAATGTTTGATAGAATTCACCTGTGAAGCTATCTGGTCCTGGGCTTTGGTTTGTTGGAAGATTTTTAATCACAGTTTCAATTTCACTGCTTGTGACTGATCGTTTTATATTTTCTATTTCTTCCTGGTTCAGTCTCGGAATGTTGTGCCTTTCGAAGAATTTGTCCATTTCTTCCAGGTTGTCCATTTTGTTGGCATAGAGTTGGTTGTACTAATATCTCATGACCCTTTGTGTTTCTGCAGTGTCAGTTGTGACTTCTCTTTTTTCATTTCTAATTCTATTGATTTGGGTCTTTTCCCTTTTTTTCTTGATGAGTCTGGCTAATGCTTCATCAATTTTGTTTATCTTCTCAAAGAACCAGCTCTTAGTTTTATTGATCTTTGCTATTGTTTCCTTCATTTCTTTTTCACTTATTTCTGATCTGATTTTTTATGATTTCTTTCCTTCTGCTAACTTTGGGGTTTTTTTGTTGTTCTTCTTCTTCTTTCTCTAATTGCTTTAGGTGTAAGGTTAGGTTGTTTATTTGAGATTCTTCTTGTTTCTTGAGGTAGGACTGTATTGCTATAAACTTCCCTCTTAGAACTGCTTTTGCTGCATCCCATAGGTTTTGGGTCGTCGTGTTTTCATTGTCATTTTTTTCTAGGTATTTTTTGATTTCCTCTTTGATTTCTTCAGTGATCTCTTGGTTTGTTAGTAGTGTATGGTTTAGCCTCCATGTGTTTGTATTTTTTAGTATTTTTCTCTAATTAATATCTAGTCTCATAGCACTGTGGTTGGAAAAGATACTAGATACGATTTCAGTTTTCTTAAATTTACCAAGGCTTGATTTGTGACCCAAGATATGATCTATCCTGGAGGATGTTCCATGAGCACTTGAGATGAAAGTGTATTCTGTTGTTTTCGGATGGAATGTCCTATAAATATCAATTAAGTCCACCTTGTTTAATGCGTCATTTAAAGCTTGTGTTTCCTTATTTTTTTCATTTTGGATGATCTGTCCATTGGTGAAAGTGGGGTGTTAAAGTCCCCTACTATGATTGTGTTAATTTCCCCTTTTATGGCTGTTAGCATTTGCCTTATGTATTGAAGTGCTCCTATTTTGGGTGCATATATATTTATAATTGTTATATCTTCTTCTTGGATTGATCCCTTGATCACTATGTAGTGTCCTTCTTTGTCTCTTGTAACAGTCTTTATTTTAAAGTCTGTTTTTTCTGATATGAGACTTGCTACTCCAGCTTTCTTTTCATTTCCATTTGCATGGAATATCTTTTTCCATCCCCTCACTTTCAGTCTGCATGTGTCCCTAGGACTGAAGTGTTTCTCTTGTAGACAGCATATATATGAGTCTTGTTTTTGTATCCATTCAGCCAGTCTATGTCTTTTGGTTGAAGCATTTAATCCATTTTCATTTAAGGTAATTATCCATATGTATGTTTCTATTACCATTCCCTTAATAGTTTGGGTTTGTTTTTGTAGGTCCTTTTCTTCTCTTGTGTTTCCTACTTAGAGAAGTTCTTTTAGCATTTGTTGTAGAGCTGGTTTAGTAGTGCTGAATTCTCTTAGCTTTTGCTTGTCTGTAAAGCTTTTAATTTCTCTGTCAAATCTGAATGAGATCGTTGCTGGGTAGAGTAATCTTGGTTGTAGGTTTTTCCCTTTCATGACTTTAAATATGTCCTGTCACTCCCCTCTGGCTTGCAGAGTTTCTGTTGAAAGATCAGCTGTTAACCTTATGGGGATTCCTTTGTATGTTATTTGTTGCTTTTCCCTTGCTGCTTTTAATATTTTTCTTTGTATTTAATTTTTGATAGTTTGATTAGTATGTGTCTTGCCATGTTTCTCCTTGGATTTATCCTGTATGGGACTCTCTGTGCTTCCTGGACTTGATTGACTATTTCCTTTCCCATATTAGGGAAGTTTTCAACGATAATCTCTTCAGATATTTTCTCAGTCCCTTTCTTTTTCTCTTCTTCTTCTGGGACCCTTATAATTCGAATGTTGGTGCATTTAATGTTGTCCCAGAGGTCTCTGAGACTGTCCGCTATTCTTTTCATTCTTTTTTCTTTATTCTGCTCTGTGGTAGTTATTTCCACTATTTTATCTTCCAGGTCACTTATCCATTCTTCTACCTCAGTTATTCTGCTATTGATTCCTTCTAGAGAATTTTTAATTTCTTTTATTGAGTTGTTCATCATTGTTTGTTTGCTCTTTAATTCTTCTAGGTCCTCCTTGTTAAATGTTTCTTGTATTTTCTCCATTCTATTTCCAAGATTTTGGATCATCTTTACTATCACTACTCTGAATTCTTTTTCAGGTAGACTGCCTATTTCCTCTTCATTTGTTTGGTCCGGTGGGTTTTTACCTTGCTCCTTCATCTGCTGCGTACTTCTCTGTCTCCTCATTTTGCTTAACTTACTGCATTTCCAGTCTACTTTTCGCAGGCTGCAGGTTCACAGTTCTTGTTGTTTCTGGTGTCTGCCCCAAGTGGGTAAGGTTGGTTCAGTGCTGTGTAGGCTTCCTGGTGGAGGTGACTGGTGCCTGTGTTCTGGTGGATGAGGCTGGATCTTGTCTTTCTGGTGGGCAGAACCACATCCAGTGGTGTGTTTTGGGGTGTCTGTGAACTTATTATGATTTTAGGCAGCCTCTCTGCTAATGGTGGGGTTGTGTTTCTGTCTTGCTAGTTGTTTGGCATGGGGTGTCCAGCACTGGAGCTTGTTGGTCGTTGAGTGGAGCTAGGTCTTAGCGTTGAGACGGAGATCTCTGGGAGACCTCTTGCCGATTGGAGGTCTCTGGTGGACCAATGTCCTGAACTCAGCTCTCCCACCTTAGAGGCTCAGGCCTGACACCCGGCCGGAGCACCAAGACCTTCTCAGGCACATGGCTCAGAAGAAAATGGAGGAAAAAAAAAGAAAGAAAGAAAGAAAAATAAATAAATTAAATTAAATAAAGCTATTAAATTTAAAAAAATTTAATATTATTAAGATAAAAAATGTAATTAAAAAAAGGAGAGGGCTTCCCTGGTGACTGCTAATGCAGGGGACACGGACTTGAGCCCTGGTCTGGGAGGATCCCACATGCCGCGGAACAACTGGGCCCATGAGCCACAACTACTGAGCCTGCGCGTCTGGTGCCTGTGATTCGCAACAAGAAAGGCCGCAATAGTGAGAGGCCCGCGCACCGCAATGAAGAGTGGCCCCCGCTTGCCACAACTAGAGATAGCCCTCGCACAGAAATGAAGACCCAACACAGCAAAAATAAATGAATAAATTAATAAACTCCTACCCCCAACATCTTCTTAAAAAAAAAAAAAAGGAGAAAGCAACAAAACCAATAATCAAATCTACCAATGATAAGAAGCGCTAAAAATTATACTAAGATAAACATAAAAATCAGAAACTAATGCATCACATACAACAAACCCAAAGTCTACAGTTGCTCCCAAAGTCCACTGTGTCAATTTTGGGATGATTCGTTGTCTGTTCAGGTATTCCACAGATGCAGGTACATCAGGTTGATTGTGGAGCTTTAATCCGCTGCTCCTGAGGCTGCTGGAAGAGATTTCCCTTTCTCTTCTTTGTTCGCACAGCTCCCAGGGTTCAGCTTTGGATTTATGCATGTAGGTCGCCTGAGGGCATTTGTTCCTTCCCAGACAGAAGGTGGTTAAAGGAACAGCTGATTAGGGGGCTCTGGCTCACTCAAGTCAGGGGGAGGGAGGGGTACGGAATGTGGGGTGAGCCTGCAGCGGCAGAGGTCGGTGTGACGTTGCAACAGCTTGAAGTGTGCTGTGTGTTCTCCTGGGGAAGTTGCCCCTGTATCATGGGACCCTGGCAATGCCAGGCTGCACAGGCTCCCAGGAGGTGTGGGTAGTGACCTGGCCTTGCACACAGGACTCTTCGTGACTGCAGCAGCAGCCTAAGTGGTTCATGCCTGTCTCTGGTATCTACGCTAATAGCCACAGCTCATGCCCATCCCTGAAGCTCATTTAGGCAGTGCTCTGAATCCCCTCTCCTCATGCACCTCAAAACAGTGGTCTCTTGCCTCTTAGGCAGGTTCAGACTTTTTCTGGACTCCCTCCCAGCTAGCTGTGGCGCACCAGCCCCCTTCAGGCTGTGTTCACGCAGCCAACCCCAGTTCTCTCCCTGGGATCTGAACTCCGAAGCCTGAGCCTCAGCTCCCAGCCCCCACCTGCCCTGGCAGGTGAGCAGACAAGCCTCTTGGGCTGGTGAGTGCTGGTCAGCACCGATCCTCCGTGTGGGAATCTCTCCGCTTTGCCCTCCGCACCCCTGTTGCTGCACTCTCCTCCATGGCTCCGAAGCTTCACCCCCTGCCCACCTGCCATCCCTGCCGTGAAGGGGCTTCCTAGTGTGTGGAAACTTTTCCTCCTTCACAGCTCCCTCCCAGAGATGCAGGTCCCATCCCTATTCTTGGTCTCTGTTTTTTCTTTTTTCTTTTGCCCTACCCAAGAAACAGGGAGTTTCTTGCTTTTTGGGAAGTCTGAGGTCTTCTGCCAGCGTTCAGTAGGTGTTCTGTAGGAGTTGTTCCACATGTAGATGTATTTTTGATGTATTTGTGGGGAAGAAGGTGATCTCCATATCTTACTCCTCCGCCATCTTGAAGCTCTTCCTCCAGTTTTTTATTCTTAAAAGTGGTATTTCTTGTACTTCAGTTCTCCTTAATTTGATATGTAAAGCTGAAGATCTTGCACTTTTTTATTAACTTCATTAATTTGGTTTTAGATTCCAAATGACACAAAAGCAAGTAACTATTTCTCTTTTCTTAAAATAACCATGAGGAATACATTGATCCATAGTGTAGAGAATAACCATTCAAATGAATCTGCAAATTTACAGTCTTGTTTGATTAAGATGAAACAGTTGTGAGAATCCCCCAAAAGCCCTATGGAAATCAGACCATTTCCATTGACTCATATGCACAACTGACTAAAACTTTGTTGGAAGTCATACCTGCCTGTATTTGCCTTCCTACAGAGATGTCACTTATATTCCTTGTATTGGAGTGAACTCAACCCCCATCTAGCCCTTGGGAGCCTGAACCACTGTAATAAGACCAATTTGCTATGCATTAAAATATACATCCATAGTATTTTTTAAAATATTTATTTATTTAGGCTGCACTGGGTCTTAGTTGCGGCATGTAGGATCTTTGTTGTGGCATGTTTAGTTGTGGCATGTGGACTTCTTAGTTGTGCCATGCGGACTTCCTAGTTGCACCAGGCATGTGGGATATAGTTCCCCGACCAGGGATTGAACCCAGGCCCCGTGCATTGAGAGTGCGGAGTCTTACCCACTGGACCACCAGAGAAGTCCCCATCTATGGCATTTTTAAATTGCATTTCTTGCAGTATGTAGCAAGAGCCAATAAATGTTCTGTCACTTTGACCTAGCAATCCTACTCATGGGAACGTATCCAAAGAAGCTAATTCCACAGAAGGTGAAGTCTAGATGCACGAAGACATGTATTGCAAGGCTATATATAACAGCCAAAATCTAGGAGCAACCTAAGTTTCTACAACAGGAAAATGATTTAGAAAAGTATAGTGCATCAACAACATGTCCTATTATGTGATCACTAAAAGCCAGAATCATGAAGACTTCAGAAATGTCAAAAATATTTTTGACAAACCTGAAATTAAAAGGCAGTATTTTTTCAAATGGTACTGTGATTATAAAGGTGTAAAAGCAGATGAGCATGCGAAAGACTAGATGATAAAATGGAAAAATGAAAACAACTGTATTAGGAGTTTGTTTTACTTATAAAAATGTTTCAAGTTTTGTTTTACATCAACTTTTCAACTGAAGATTATGCCAGGCAGAATCAATTCATACCATGTAGATATGTCGACAAAGATGACAAATAAAAGCTGGATTTTTACAGAGTTGACCCATTTGTGTTTTCTGTGAGCTCCTTACTATAACTGTCTCTGTAGTATCATCATTTGTACCATTGTTTTCAACCATGCAGAGCTGTTTCAATATACATATGCTGGGCCCCATCTCAAAATCTACCAAATCTGAAACTCTGCAAGTGGGGCCTGGGCATATGTATTTTATTTTATTATTTTTAAAAATTGAAATATAGTTTCCATGCAATATTATGTTAGTTTCAAATGTACTACATAGCAAGTTGACATTTGCATGTATTATGAAATGAGCACCATGATGAGTCTAGGAACCATCTGTCCTCATACAAGTCATTACAATATTATTGACCATATTCCTTATGCTGTGTATCACATGCCCTTGGCTTCTTCATTTTATAACTGGAGGTTGCACCCCTTATTCCCCTTCACTTATTTTGCCCACCTCCCACCCCTCTCCCCTCTGGCGAACACCCATTTGTTCTCTGCATCTGTGAGTCTGTTTTCATTTTGTTTTGTTTGTTGGTTTGCTTTGTTTTTTAGATTGTATTTTAAATCCACCCCCAGGTAATTCTAAGTTGCAGCTAGGGTCAGAACCACTGATATCACCATGCAAGAGAACCAGTGGCTTCAAAGCCAGCCTTTTGGAAATTAAAAAAAAAATTTTTAACTTCATTTTAAATAAAAAACAAAAATTACAATCAATTTTCAAGTGACTATTTTCAATTTTCATTCCCTGGGATGTAGGAAAATGTGGCAAATGTGTTCATACAGCTACAACCCAAGGCACACTTTCCTACGGTCCTCAGAACACACCAAACCAAAGAAGGAAGGTCCTAGAGCCATCGCAGACCTACCCTCAAGGCAGGGCCCCTGTGGCCATGGTGATCTTGTAAAACGGCAGGCAAGAGGTTCTTGGGAATTTCTCAGAAGGCACACATTTCTTTCTTCATTAAATTTATATGGTGCTCAAACCACTCAGAATTTTTATTTTGATTTCTAGAAATTTTCAGACACTCCACTGCTCTCTGCAGGTGCATGAAGTTCCACTGCCTCCAGCATCCCCTACAGCAGGGTAGGTGGCAGCAGAGCATTCCAGAGGCAGAGGAGGAACAGAGCCCACCATAAATGGTCCTCTCAGTTCTGCCCTGAGGATGAGGCCTCTCCTCCTGTTTCTTTCTCCAAAATGGGCACCTTACAATTCACTCTATTTTGGCTAGTGGTTCTCTCCTTTTCTCTCTGATTTATAGGTTTTATAAATGTGCCATTTTTAGGTCTCAGAATATTAGAGTTGGGAGGAACTTGCCCCAATTCTTATATTTTTAAATTGAGAAAACCAAGGTCTAAAGAGGATAATAATTTTCCCAAGATCACATAACTTTGATGAGGCAAAACTGCTTCCTTGGGCTTTCCTGGTGGCGCAGTGGTTAAGAATCTGCCTGCCAATGCAGGGTACACAGGTTCGAGCCCTGGTCCGGGAAGATCCCACATGCCACAGAGCAACTAAGCCCATGTGCCACAACTACTGAACCTGTGGTCTAGAGCTCACGAGCCACAACTACTGAGCCTGCGTGCTACAACTACTGAAGCCTGCGCGCCTAGAGCAGGTGCTCCACAATGAGAAGCCACTGCAATGAGAAGCCTGTGCACCGCAACAAAGACTAGCCCCCCACTCGCCGCAACTAGAGAAAGCTCGTGTACAGCAACAAAGACCCAATGCAGCCAAAAATAAATTAATTAAATAAATTTATTAAAAGAAAAAAAAACTGCTTCCTTGTCTTAAAGTCCACTCTTCTCATTATTATTAGGAAACTTGTACCATCAATCCACAGACTACAGGGCATGTGCTTTAAATTGTTCTAATAGTGGGGAAGGTTGGCAGTGATTCATCCACACCCTCTTGCCCAACCGCCATGTGACAGGTGACACATATCTGAGACATCTGCTGTGACGTACTGAAAGCGTTCAGACGGGGTCA
Organism: Grampus griseus; assembly: GCF_964374135.1. Classification (NCBI taxonomy): domain Eukaryota; kingdom Metazoa; phylum Chordata; class Mammalia; order Artiodactyla; family Delphinidae; genus Grampus; species Grampus griseus. The sequence goes on from NC_139012.1 coordinate 63,990,926, forward strand.
TGCTGGGAAGGAAGCTCAGGAGGGTCATGCTGGGAGGGAAGCTCAGGAGAGACTGAACCTTTGACACCGGCCTTGTTAACTACACACCTCCTAAGAGCAGGTGGTCTTTGAGTAGAAAAGGAGAATCAAGATCCATTTGTAACCCTATGTACCCTAGATTGCGTGTCAACCACTCAACCACTCACCACAAAACGCCAAGCATGAGTTAAATAACACGGTACAGGGGCTCTGTCTATGTTATCAATCATCTATATTTCTATATTCAGGCAGTTGCCAAAATATGAATGAGATATAGTCTATATTACTTGAAAGGATTTAGTATTTGGAATTCTTTAGCCACTTTTGTTAGACAAAAGATTATAGAATGTTACTGCACAACAACCAACTTAGCCCCGTATTGCTGGATGTGGCACTGACAGGACATACTGAATTGTGTCCTCCCCAAATTCATATGTTGAGGCCAAGGGGCCCCTAGGCCCCATGTGACTGTGTTGGAGATAGGGCTTTGAGGAGGTGATTAAGGGTTAAATGAGGTCACCATCTCTGATCCCACAGAACTAGATTATAAGAAGAGGAACAGACACCAGAGCTCTCTCTCTCTGCCATGGGAGGACATAGCAGGAAGGCAGACACCTGTAAGCTGGGATGTTTCTCACTAGAACCTGACTCTGCTTGGACTTGCAGTCTCCAGAACTATGAGAAAATAAATGTGTGCTGTATAAGCAACCCAGTCTATGGTATTTTGTTATGGCAGCCTGAGCAGACTACAACACTAACCTCCAAGAACCACGTGGACTCTCTGGGCTTGGTGTTCCCGGCTCCACAGCATGGGCCCAGGAACACATGGTGCTCCCCGCCCTGGCTGCCAAATGTCCAGCTTTGGGGGGAAGTCCAGAATCGGTAACAGTAATGTAAGTTCTGCCAGCTTTGCCAGCCGTTCATAAGCAAGGTACTCAGAAATTAGGTGCTTTCATATATATACAAGAAAGAGCAACAACACACCAACGTATGCAACTGCTCATTCAACAACTATTCACTGAATACCAACTATGTGTTGGGCACACAGGCACAAGGGGTATGGTGGTAAACAGAACAGACAAAACTTCCTGTCCTCAGACAGCTGATCCTCTACTGGAGGAAGACAGATGACAAATGAAATAAGTAAAATATATGATATGCTAGACAGTGATAAGGAGAAAAATAAGGCAGCAAGGGGCTAAGGAATACATGGTGATTTTCAATAGAGACATCAGGGGACGTCTCACTAAGAAGATGCCAGAGGAGTAAAGAAAGACCTGACGGAAGTAAAGGAGGGAGCCATGTGTATGTCAGCAAACCAACATCCCAGAATGACAGAAAGTACAGAGGCGTGTTGGAAAACACCAGGAACGGCGGTGTGGCAAGGACGAGATGAACTGGGGTGAGAAAGATGCAGTACAGATCACGCAGAGCTTGTCGACCATTCCATAGACTTCGCCCTCTACTCTGAGCAGAGCAGCAGTACGACCTGCTTTACACTTGACCAGAATCTCTCATGCTGCTGTACTGGCAGAGCTGCTGTGGAGTAAAAGCTTGGAACACATGCTCTATTGGCTTCCTAGGGCTGTTGTAACCAGTTACCACAAACTGGTGGCTTAAAACAAACGTAATGTATTCTCTCATGTTTCTGGAGGCTGAGGGTCTGAAATCAAGGTGTCAGCAGCGTTGGTTTCTTCTGGAACCTCTCATGGAGAATCTGTCCCATGCCCCTCTCCCCGCTTCTGGTGGTGGCAGCAATCCTTGGCGTTCCTTAGCTTGTAGCCACATCACCCAAATCTCTGCCTCCATCTTCATGTGGTCTTTTTCCCCATGTGTGTTTTGGTGTCTCTGTATCTGAATCTCCCTCTCTTTTCTCTTATAAAGACTCTGGTCATCAGATGTAGGGCCCAGCTTAATCCAGTATGACCTCATCTTAACTAATTCAATCTGCAGAGACCCTGTTTCCAAATGAGATCACACTGACAGGTTCTGGATGGACATGAATTGGGGGAGATACTACACAACTCACTCTGCATACCTGACATTAAATACTGCATTTAGGCTTATAATCTGCAAAAAAACAGCCTTTTTAAAAAAATCAATGCTAAATTCAGGTCCTGCAGTTTATAGGAAGGAAAACACCATGTGAAATAAGGGTAGATCCCTCAGTAAGATGGAACTGGCTGAAAACAAAGTATAAATAAAAATGCCAAAGTCTAAGGGACTAATCCTTTGGGTTTTCTTGGTTCCCCTCCCCCAAGTAACAGTGAACTTATATGAGCACATACATATGAAAAGAAAACCAGAAAAGCCTTTCCACAAAATTACTTTCAGTAATGACGTGTTTAGCCCTGGCTCTGGGAGTGAATGGTCTTGACTCTGGCCAGGGGCTCAACAGGTCTGCACTCAGGCCTCCAGGATAAAGACGGGGTAAGGGCTGCCAATCCTTCCCTAGTGACTTTTAAAAAAGGGATATGTTTGTGCTCCAGGAAACAAAAATGTGGGATAAATTCAACCTCTGCAAATAATAATAATCGAACAAATTCTTAAAGTACCACATCTCTTCCCCAGGCTCATCCACTTGCCACCCCTTTCCACCGGGCCTTTGGAGCCCGGTTCACCAAAGTCCAGGAAGAAATCCCAGGAGAGCAGCTCAACAAGGGCAGCATGGTGCCCTGCCCCCTTTTCCCGCCTGGTTTGCCAGCGGCGCTCTTCAGACGGCCTGGTCTTAGCACATTTCTATACGGCTGTGTCCACCTCAGAATACAGTCATGGAGCACTTCTGGAGAAAATACTGGGCACAGGAAGCTGCTTCGTAGCCATAAGCTAGTGATGTCTGGTGATCACAGGAATTCTCTCTCTTTCGCGCGTGTATTTGTGTCTCTTACACACACGCACACACTTTAATGCACTGTGTCTTCCGCACGCCATCTTCCGGTCTAGCTGTTCTTTTCCGCGCCCTCTCTCCACACATGCACATTTCACACACACACGCACACACGCGCGCGCGCACACACACACACACACACCGGCACCTGGCCGTACGGAGCGCCTGCGCCAGCAGCCTTTCCACCCACGTGGCATGCTGCCCACCTGATAACCCCAGCACAATCCCGCGCCTTCCCATTCAGTGTGCCACATGGAGCTGTAGCTGGGTCACACAAGAAATCAGATTGCCTGCAACACGGCTCCACGCACGATTCAAGGCCTCTTAGGGGAGAGTCAGCCCCCAAAGCCTCCAGCCGCGGAGAAAACGGACGCCTTTGCCTCTTCTCTCCACAGACAACCCCTGCCCCGGCGGCCCATATTTTTGGTATTTCAACACTAAGGCTACACTGAAGTACAGAATAAGTGTGAAAGCCCAACTATAAAGAGAGGTAACCACTTTCACTAAAAAACATTATTTTTGTGCACCACTGCATTAAGATTCAGCCTCTTTTGATAAAACATCAGTAAACTCCCACCTTTCTTCTAATTCTCCTGGGCCCCACCGGCGTTTTCACGTTTTCCTCAGTGCTCTCACCGGAGATGCGCGCAGCCTCCAAAAACGCCGAGGAACTGAAGAGAAATGAGAGGCGCTGGGAGAAAGGCCCTCTGCACAACCCGGAGAGGCCTGTCCCGGCCGCAGGATGGAGGCACACCGTGCTCCCCAGACCTCAGCTGACGGAGAAACAGGCGTCGAGAGGGGCCACGAGGCCAGCGGCACTCACTTCCTGCCCCCGGGCCAGAGGAAAATCACCTCTGGCACCACCGGAGTTTAAAACGCGGCTACGCGCTCCTGCGGCAGGAAAAGGACGGTTTGTACGCAAGACGCAGGCGCGAGCGTGTCACGTAGGCTGCTGTGCTTCAGGCTGATTGGTCGATTGTTGGAGGGCGGGTGGCATGGAGGCTCCGGAAGGGAAAGTGGCACCGGGGACCTCTCCGGGGATAGGACTTTGAGGGATATGAATATTTTTTTCTTTTGTATTCATCAGAATAGGGGCCCATTATCCGGGGCTCACTTAGAATTTAGGATTAGGTCACACAGAAACTGTCTTAGTTTGCAATGAGTCCATTTCAAGAAGCAATTTATTAAGTGGTGAGGTCAGAACTGCTAAATCAAAAAAGACTTAAAACAATTAATACCTGAAATATGTGTGGGTGTTAACTGGGTTCTGGTTTGTACAAATATGCTGCAAAAGACATTTTGAAAAACATGAGGTATATTTTAACATAAACTGAAAATTAGACTGTTGGGGAATTATAATGTTTGGAATTTGTTTTAGAATTTTAAACTTTTACTAAATCAAGGATACGGGGTTAAATGGAAGGCAAGGAACTATTATGGATTAAACAAACAAAAAATACTTAAGACCATATAAACTGAATGCAATAGATGGACCTTGCTTGGATCAGGATTTCTCTCTGTTAGAAAGCGTCATCACAATCAGGGGAATTTGAACATTGACTTTTTATTATACAACATTTAAAAAATCATTTTATTAGGGGTAATCAGGGTTCTTAGCTATGTATTTTTAAGTCCTTAAATATTAGGTAGATACATGGAAGAATTTATCGTTAAAAATGTTATCTGGGGGCTTCCCTGGTGGCGTAGTGGTTGAGAGTCTGCCTGCCGATGCAGGGGACACGAGTTCGTGCCCCAGTCCGGGAAGATCCCACATGCCGCGGAGCGGCTGGGCCCGTGAGCCATGGCCACTGAGCCTGCGCGTCTGGAGCCTGTGCTCTGCAACGAGCGAGGCCACAACAGTGAGAGGCCCGCGTAACGCAAAAAAATAAATAAATAAAAATTAAAATGTTATCTGGAATTTGCTTTAAACTATTCCAGGAAAAATGTTGGTGGGGGAATAAATGAAACAAGATTGGCAGTATTGATAATTGTTAAAACTGAGAAATAGGTACATGGGTAGGCTTATTATACTATTCTCAATTTTTTTTTTTTTTTTTTTTTTTTTGCGATACGCGGGCCTCTCACTGTTGTGGCCTCTCCCGTTGCAGAGCACAGGCTCCGGACGCGCAGGCTCAGCAGCCATGGCTCACGGAACGAGCCGCTCCGCGGCATGTGGGATCTTCCCGGACTGGGGCACGAACCCGTGTCCCCTGCCTCGGCAGGCAGACTCTCAACCACTGCGCCACCAGGGAAGCCCCCTCAAATATTTTTATATGTTTGAAATTTTCATAATGAAAGTTTGAAATGTATAATTTTCAATAGTGTAATTTCGATAGGAAACAAATGCTGTAGAGAGAACACTGTTTCAATACCTGAAGCTGTTCATGCAAATAATCAATTAACAATCTATAATAAGAAAAAAAGATTCAGCCTCTTTTGCCCTTCTTTTGTTTTCCCTCTTTTTCCTTTAAATGGTAGCATATTAAATACACAGCTGTACCTCTTTCTTTTTAATATATCTTTATTGATGCATATTTTATGTGTCATATAATTCACCCATTTCAAGTGCAAAATTCATTTTTTTTGATAAATTACCAAGTTGTGCAACCATAACCATAAGTCAGTTTTCAATTGTTTCCATCACTACAATAATTGAACAACTTCAATTGTTTCCATCACCCTCAGGCCCATTTACAATTACCCCTCTCCACTCACCCCTCCCTCAGGCCCAGGCAACCCCTTTTGCCTCCTGATTAGAAACTATGCTAAAACAGTTCTTGGTATTGTCATCAGAGTCTAAACAGACTTGGCCAGTTTCTTTCCCATCAGAGGAACCAAGCATTTCACAGTGGCTGTCTTCATGGACTAAACCCAGGGTAGCTGTAATAGTAAAATTGAAGGCTGGTGGAAGAGAGAGGAGGCTGTGGCTAGGCACATTGAACTGTGCTTGAACCTATAGGCCCTTTTCCCCCAAAACCACACCACAGTGACTGTCCCCTAAACCAGTTCTGGCAAGAACAACTTTTTAAAAAAAACATAAAAACCAAATTCACAGGAAAAATGACTATATGCCTGAATCTTAATTTACTTTAATTTTTTTAAAAGTAATTTAAAAAGAAATCCTGGATGATTATGACCAAATAGGTTTTTCAGAGCTAAAAAGCAAAAGTTGAGATAAAATGACTGAATCACTATCTTCAGGTACACAGGAAAATGCCTGTCACTGACCATTTGGAATGTTTTTTAAAGAAAGGAAAGAGTCAAAGCAAACACAGGAATCAAAACCCACAGAATTCTGGGCTTCCCTGGTGGTGCAGTGGTTGAGAGTCCGCCTGCTGATGCAGGGGACGTGGGTTCGTGACCCGGTCGGGGAGGATCCCACATGCCGCGGAGCGGCTAGGCCCGTGAGCCATGGCCGCTGAGCCTGCGCGTCCAGAGCCTGTGCTCCGCAACGAGAGAGGCCACAACAGTGACAGGCCCGCGTACTGCAAAAAAAAAAAAAAAAAAAAAAACCCCACAGAATTCAAATTAAGACTCCATCAGGGCTGTTTTGAAGAGCAATGATTGATCACAAAATGAAAAGAAAGGTGAGCAAGTCAAGTTGTAATGCAAGTTGATTTACATAACAAACAGCTCTTGCTGCTTCCACAGCTTCCAGTGAAGTCCTCTATGCTCCATGAGAGGAGGAATACAATAGGTCCTCAACTCAATTAATGTTTGCCTTAAGAATGAGTAAATGGGTACTTCCCCCATGGCGAAGTTCTTAGGGACTCCGCCCTCCTGATACAGGGGACCCAGCTTCCATCCCTGGTCAGGGAACTAGACCCCACATGCATGCTTCAACTATGAGTTTGCATGCCACAACTAAGGAGCCCGCCTGCTGCAACTAAGACCTGGCGCAATCTAATTAATTAATTTTTTAAAATAGTTTAAAAAAAAAGAATCAGTAAATGAATGAAGGCCTATTATGTTCTAAGCACTATGCAAGGAATTGGGGATCGGAAATGACAAAGGTCCCGATGTCAAGAAAACCAAGTACAGTGGAGAAGCAGACATGTAAACAAATACTTTTTATGTAGTGTGGTAACCACTAGAAGTAATTTCAAGGTATATTATAGAGTTAGCTCAGAATGGGCAGTAACATGGTTGGGGTACGAGGTTACATATACTCATATTCTCTGGGAAAACAGTGACAAGGAGAGTGTTCTAGGCAGAAGAAATAGCATTTGCAAAGGGAATGAGTAGTTCAGTCTAAAGCGTTCGTTAAATGCATCAAGATAGATTTCCCCCTGGAGCCATGGGACACAGAGCAAAGGTGAAGGAAGTCCTGGGTGAGGTCAGATGTGGGAAGCAAGAAACAGTTTGATAGTCAAGTTCAAGGAGGTCTATGGAAAGCAAGAACTGGGCAAAAAGTAAAGGTCTTCAACAGAGGACAGACTAGATGGGTGTGAGCAACAGTGTGCAGAATAATGGAGCAAATTTTTTGTCCTAGTTTATGTGCAGGAGCTCAGAGCTGAGCATGTAGGAAAGTGGCAGGAGTCAAAGCCACAGCTTTGATGGAATAAGGTGGCAGATGGAATCGTATGTGAATTTTGTGGTGGGGCAGTAGATGTACCAGACAGAAGTAAAGGAATGCTCTTCAAATATGCTATTCAATATTCTGTGAAGAAGAGATAGTATATGGGTAAATGTGGACTTGGATGAATTTTTTTTTAAGTTACTTTACTCTTTCTTTTAAAATTAATTTATTTATATATTTTTGGCTGTGTTGGGTCTTCATTGCTGTGCGTGGGCTTTCTCTACTTGCAGCAAGCGGGGGGCTACTCCTTGTTGCGGTGCGTGGGCTTCTCGTTGCGGTGTGCAGGCTTCTCATTGCGGTGGCTTCTCTTGTTGCAGAGCATGGGCTCTAGGTACACGGGCTTCAGTAGTTGTGGCTCACGGGCTCTGGAGCGCAGGCTCAGTAGTTGTGGCGCACGGGCTTAGTTGCTCCGCGGCATATGGGATCTACCCGGACCAGGGCTTGAACCCGTGTCCCCTGCATTGGCAGGCAGATTCTTAACCACTGCGCCACCAGGGAAGTCTGGACTTGGATGAATTTAAACAGCATCCCCTAAACAGGTAGAGAAACAAATAAAATGAATAGTAGATATCAGGATTGTTAAGGTGGGCTGGGTCAGGATAAATTAGCATCTTGTCTGATGTATTGATACATACAGAGGTCTTTGTGGATAACGGCCCCCCACCCACCGGAGAAGTCAACTATGACTATAAGGGCAAACAGAGTAAGAAAGTACTCCCTCTTGGGACACCCTGGAAAATCTTTTATTGACTCAGTAGGGAGACAGCCTCTTCTACCCCTAAATTTATGTCACATTGCTTTGCACAGAAATCCTTTGGCTAACGGGATGTGGTCCATACACTCCTCTACAGTGTTCTTAAAAACGTTTTTTCTCAGTATTGGCCAAGCTTTAATTATATAGACAGTAGTTGAGACCCGCTCAGACCAGAGCACCATGAGATATGTGAATCATAGCTTCCCACTATCAAAAGGCATGCGATACACTGGTCATTAACCCATAACCTAAGAGAATATCTTTCTTGCAAGTGGAGAATCCAGTATGACTTTGATTAGGGTATAGAGATAAAGAGCTGGGTGTGGGAGCAGGAACCTTAGCAGTGGGGGACAGAAAAAAGGAAATAAAGTCTCTGACTCAGACAATAGTGAACTTGGGGAGAAAGGGCAGTTTCAGGTATCAGATTCAAAGCGGTGCACAGAGAGCAAGAACCAGGTTACAATAAAAGTAGAGACCAGGGCTTCCCTGGTGGCGCAGTGGTTGAGAGTCCGCCTGCCGATGCAGGGGACACGGGTTCGTGCCCCGGTCCAGGAGGATCCCACATGCCACGGAGCGGCTGGGCCCGTGAGCCATGGCCGCTGAGCCTGCGCGTCCGGAGCCTGTGCCCCACAGCGGGAGAGGCCACAGCAGTGAGAGGCCCGCGTACCGCAAAAAAAAAAGTGGAGACCAGGAAGAGTCCCCAGACTGTGGTAGGCAGAGGAAGAAGGCTGGTATAGAGACCTGTGGTCAGGTCTCCGCACAGCTTGAGAGCTGTTGAAGATGCTGTTGATTGAAGGTTTTCACCACATATGTAAGGTTTGGCAAGCAAACTTAAAAAAAAAAAAAGTCATCCTAAGAGATCTCACTAAAAAGATCTGGAGAATGATATCAGAAACCTTTTAATTTGTTTGGGGGAAAAAAAGCATTGATACAAAGCAAATTATCTATTTCTATACAAAATTGTTCTAGTTCCAGAGAAATAATTTCACTGTCAACAAAATTTGCTGTGCTCTTTATAAAGTTCCAAGTTAACAAACCCCTCAAACCCCTCTGGTATTGTTTTATATATATACACACTACACACATACCTGGCCAAGGTGGGCAACAAATTTGAATCAAGGTCTACGTTTCCAAAGTAGCAGAGCCAAGTAGACAGTCCCCCGGCAGCATTCTTTTTTTAAAAGGTTTCTTATTTATTTTTAAAGGATTTTGGGGTTCTTTTTGTGGGGGGCAGGGAAGGGAATCTGAGCACGCTCCATCTATCTACATGACACCATAATAACTTGTAGACAAGATAATCATGTGGTTCCAGGAAAGACATTGGGGACTAGGGTGAAGGCAACTCTCATTCAAGAGAATGGAAGCAAGAAAATTCTGAATGTGACTTCACAATGCGGGTAAAGGTGGTGGTTTGGGAACATGCGGTAAGGGTATTTATTTGCCTAATTTCAGCATTGCTAGAGCACATGCTAACAATGGTATTCCACTTCTGAAATTCCACTGGTTCTGGAATTCCAGCAAAGGTCCCTCCAGGTCATCGTGTTCTCCCCGACCTCATAGTGCTGCTTGGGAAGGCACTGCCTTTTCTTTGCATCACAAATTGTTTAGCAAACTATTCATGAAAGAAAAAATAAATTATTAAATTCTATGAAAATTGTCTTGAGCTCTGACTCAATGTATCCAAATATTTTTTTTTTTCTGTATATAACATCCTTAAAAATGAAAACTCAGCTGAAGCTTCAACTAGTTGATCGTTTGGCATTTTGAGAAGTCAGGATTCAAGTAGAAGAGGCAGCCCCTTGCTTTACCACATTCATCCTGAGCCTGTAACTGAGACAAGATGTCCTGCCCTCTGGAAGAGGGGTACCACCACACTTTGTCACATCTGCCATTTTAGAATGTTCCCCAACAGCTGCAGCTGGGCCTGCCAAGGGGATGCTTCCGTGACACAAAAAGCCTTTCATTACAGTTTTCAATGCTATTTGAGATGTTTGGATTCTTCTGTTGTTACTGTTATTCTTGAAGTTTGCTTCTGGTTTGGAGCCCTATTTAAAACCTGGAGATCTCTTTTCCTTAGATCAAAGTTATCTTGTGCCCACAGACAGTGGTATATATGTACCGTAAACAGAGCTTTGGCACAAATGATCTTCCAGATGGGAGAAGAACACCTGAGCTATTCAATACAAACCCACATTTTTACTGTGACAAGCGTGTCTTATATTTTCATGTTATAGCCTTCTGACTTCAAGTCTTCATCCTACTTTAAATGTGCAGATTTTCTTTAATCCTATTTCTTAATGAAAAAAGAAACTATTAGGGAGATTAAAAGTTTAGCGTTTTTAAGTGTATGCTTCGGGGATATTGATTTATTCATTTATCACCCTTGGTAATCCAAATGAGAAAGGATATCAGGCTAACTTAGAAATTCGCAGGGTCTTCCCTCTCAGGCTTCTGTGCAATTAATTAGAACAACAGGGAAGGCTTTCATGAAAGTTATATCTTCAGGCTCACCCTCATGTTCTTTTATCTGAACATAACATGTTGGTTTCTAATTTCTTTTCTTTTTTCCACTCCCCACCAAATCATGTAGGTTAACAGCCAATCAAAAAGCAAAGAGATTTTCTAATAATAAGATTATGATGTATTTAATATGATAAACTACTTTCCTAATTTCAAAGTATAGCTTTCATGCAGAAAAAAAAAATGTCATTATGTAAGTTGCTCTCTTCAAACTGCAGTTAATATGATAATTAATTTCTTTGATTTTTGTCTATCAGTACATATTCTTGAGCTCCTGATGGGGTCATAGCAGTATGATCCATGTTATGCTTCTTTTGAGCCCGATTTAAATCAGGGATCTATCAACAGGGGTCTTGTTGACCAGTGGGGGAAGTCAAGTGGACGTATGTGAAAGCATCTTTACCAAGCTAGTGTTGGTTTTTATGGTGAGGGCTGGGGTGTGCTCTTCTTCAGTGTATTCCCCAGATTCTGGGAGTGATGGTGACCCCCAGCCTTCAGTGAAGTACTCCTCCCAGGATTGCCCTCAGCCAAAGACTGCCATCCCCCCAAGGTCATGCTCCCTCCCTAAACACAGCATTTATCCAATGACTGGTTGATTAGAGAGCAAGTATTAGGGGCTCCAGGCCCTGGCCTTGAGGCAGGATAACTCAGAAGGACCATCCCAGCTTCAGACAACCTGGAGAACCACTTACCTTTGCATTTTAAGTGCATTTTAAGTCACTCCTCTCTCTGCCCTCCTCTGTGCTAGTCCCCAGGGCACTGCCCAATATATTCCCAATATATTTCTTACATGCAGATCTGTCTCAGAGCCTGTTTTTTGGCGGGACCCAGCCACAGCAGCATCAAATGTTGATATAATGAAATCAGAATGCCCAGGTTTTGGTCCTGCTCCTGCCACCACAGAGAGTCCCCTCTCTCGACTTCCTTTAAAAGGGTTGCTTTTAAAGGAAATCTCGACTAGATTTCCAAAGTAACATCTCTCTAAAAGTCTAAGATAACTATCATAGTAAGCACTCAATCTTGATTGTTCTTCTAAATATTATAACTAATATCAACTGAAAAGAACATGGAATCAAAAATCAATGACCAGGAATCAGTTTTAATTACTAATTTGTTTGACAACACAAAATAGATTTCCCCTTACGTATCTATTCCACAACAGAAGATACTCTTATAAATCATCCCTATTCTGAGTTTAATTCAGCAGCTTTCATTCCATTCTTCTCTCTGCCCAGGTTTCCAGGAGCACAGGTAAATCCACTCAGTCATCTCCTCTCCATCTGGAACCAGAGCAATGATTGCAAGGAGGGTTTGTAGAATCCATCTGGAGTCAGATATTTCAGAATCAAGCAACAATGTGTTCGTATTCTTAAGTGGAAAAGTTTTAAAAGGAAAAGGGACTCCTTAAAAACAACTTAATATAATAGGGAAAGAATTATAACCAACTTATTAAATGAAATATATCCAACTAGTTAAAATATATGACTCCACTACTTAAAGTCCCAAGTCCTTTGTTTTTCATTTTATCCTCTTAGATTACTTCTTTGATGTAGGTATCATTAAAGCCATTGCAGTACTTGCAGTAACTCTATCCTTCTTGGTTGGTGCCTTAAGAGAACGTAAACACCCACCCAGAGAGGCAGGGTGTCAGTTCCTGCCACTAGCACCAAGGTGTTCTTGACCTTAGGGTAAAGTTTTTTTACAAATTCACTTTGTTTCTTTATTTTCCCCTCCCCTTCCTTTCCTGTTTTATCCATCCTGCTTTTTGGTCCCTCCCTCTGGCATACACTTTGTCCTGCATCTTTTCCTATAAGGGTGTACTCTGTGCCCGCGTTTGACTGCTGTTACTGGGGTTGCTTCCATTCTCTTCCTGCCTGTTGGCTCCACAGCTTGCGTGAGTGCTGCAGAACTCACTTCCAAGTGCCCATCTCAGCATGAGGCAGCCTTCTCCTGGTGGTGTGGGGAGAGGTGAGGGTAGTGAGCTATTATGAGATGAGGTGTGGGGAGGCGTGGTGAGGTGTGGTCAGGTATGGTGAGACGTGGGGAGACATGGGGAGGTGTGGTCAGGTATGATGAGATGTGGGGAGACATGGGGAGGTGTGGTTCTATTTTTTCTAAAGTGACTCCATGCACAGTGGGAGAAACTATAACTTGCCCTGGAACACCTATCATTGGCCAAAAAGGCCTAGCTTTCTGGCAATACTGTCTGGTTACCCAGTTGACCCTGGAAAACAATCACATTCTCTGTGCATGTAATTTATCTCATCCACATAGGAAAGTGGCCTGGATTACCTACCACCTGACGTCATCAACTGTGGCAACCTACCATCCTAGAAGCACTTTGCTTTTAACCTACTACCACGTGGGAGGTGTGTGCAGACTTTTATCAGAAGTTTTGGAGAGGGCTTCCCTGGTGGTGCAGTGGTTGAGAGTCCGCCTGCCGATGCAGGGGACACAGGTTCGTGCCCCGGTCCGGGAAGATCCCACGTGTCGTGGAGCGGCTGGGCCCGTGAGCCATGGCCACTGAGCCTGCGCGTCCGGAGCCTGTGCTCCGCAACGGGAGAGGCCACAGCAGTGAGAGGCCTGCATACTGAAAAAAAAAAAAAAAGACTATAACTCCACTGCCTGTATTAATCTGGTTGGAATTCCAGTCTGATCTTACGTGCCTCTGTAACTAGGCAATCAGTATTACCCATTGCAAATCAGCGCGACTATAAGTTTGTGACTTACAACCATAGACAAATCCTCTGCACTGCTGTGCAGTCATCCTATGTGTCTTTAAACAGCCACCTCAAACCTAAATTTCTAAACAGTGTTTCTAAATCTTTACCACTCCCCTCATGACCCCTCCCCAGAAATCATCAGCAGATGGGAACTCCCTCAACCTCTTGCCCTTCTTCTACCCAACTACAGATTTATCTTCATTTACACCTGTCCTTCCCTCCTTCCATCTCATTTGAGAGAGTATCTAACCACTTACTCAAAGCTGCTCAGGATACCAACTTTTCTTATCTCCTTTAATGTTTTAGTCTTTTCATGTATCCGTTTTATGCTGTATCCTCAATCTCTCCCTCCCTACTGCTTTCTTCCCTTAGCCTATGAACAAGCCCAATGGGCTTTTTATCTTTAAGGAGAAAAAAAGGCCTTCTGTCTTCTACACAAACTCTCTTTCCATTCACAGACAACCTTCTGCAAAGATCAGTCTATGGAACCATCACTGCCTCTTTACTACCCTCTGGTTCACTACTTTACCCACTTCAATCTGGCTTCCAACCCCACTTGAATTGGGAAGCTACCCCCACAGATGGCAGATGTGACATCTGTATCACCCAATCCAATATAAAATTCTTAGTCTTTGATATACACGCTGTCTCTGTGTCATTGACCATTGACCACATTTCTTTCTGAAGTCCCCTCTTCTTTGGTAACTGGGACATCGCTTTCTCCTGGTCTCCTGCTTACCTCTGATGATTTCTTCTCGGTCTACAACTCCTAACCCTTTAAATGCTTATATTCTCTAGGGCTCCACCCTCACCCTTCCTCTTCAATTCATTCACACTCTCCCTTGGTGATCCTGACCAACTCATACTTCCAATTCCACCTACAATCTGATAGTTCCCTAAATTTTCTGCCTAGATATCCCAGGCATCCCAGAGCTCTTCTGGGCCCTAGGACAGTAACTCCCTAATGGACATTTCTACTTGTGGGTCACACGGACACATCAAATTCAACATGTCCCAATTCAAAGTCCTCGTCTTCCCCCCTGCCCACTCCCCAGCACCTTCTCCTCCTGGGCTCTTATTTTGTCTGATGATCCCATGACCCACCCAAGCACACAAGCCAGATATCTGAGTCTGATCCTCAGCTCCTTCACTCAAATCCTCTCTTTCTGTCTTCTATTCTCAGTTAGTAAAATCCTATCAAGACTTTTTAAAATCTCTTGAATTTGTCTCTTTCTCTCCAGTTCCTCAATTACTGCTCCATCATCTCCAACCTGGACTGCTCTCCTGACTCCAGCTTTGTCCCTTTCCAATCTGTCCTTCATAAGGCAGCCAGCAGTTGTCTTTCCTTGTTAGGATAACTTTCTAAATAACGTAATGCTCAGCTTAGAGTCCTTAAGTGGGAGGAATATGGCCATTGGGTAGTAAAGTTGCCTAACTTTATTTTACTTAATCTATTTTTAACTGATAACTTTTATATTAAATTTATAATTATTTATTTATTTATTTTTGCGGTACGCGGGCCTCTCACTGTTGTGGCCTCTCCTGTTGCGGAGCACAGGCTCCAGACGCACAGGCTCAGCAGCCATGGCTCACGGGCCCAGCCGCTCCGCGGCACGTGGGATCCTCCCGGACCGGGGCACGAACCTGCGTCCCCTGCATCGGCAGGCGGACTCTCAGCCACTGTGCCACCAGGGAAGCCCTAAATTTATAATTTTTAAATAGCAGGACAAGTTTGGTAGAGGACTATGAGGGACTTCCATTCTAGAACCTCTTTCTCAGAATCAGGAAAGTTAATATGGCATTCAAGAGGTTTTGGGGTTTTTTTTTTAATATTTATTTTTATTTATTTATTTATCTATCTTTATTTTTGGCTGTGTCAGGTCTTTGTTGCAGCATGCAGGGCAGGCGGGATGGTTTTAGCTGCAGCGCGTGGGCTCCTTTCTAGTTGTGGAGAGCGGGTTTTCTTCTCTAGTTGTGGCATGTGGGCTCTGTAGTGCATGGGCTCTGTAGCTTGCGGCATTCAGGCTCAGTAGTTGTGGCGCATGGACTTAGTTGCCCTGTGGCATATGGGATCTTAGTTCCCCGACCAGGGATTGAACCCACATCCCGTGCACTGGAAGGTGGATTCTTTACCACTGGACCACCAAGGAAGTCCCAAGAGTTTTATATTTAATACTTCTGAGTTGCCAGTTTGGTGAAATACACACTATATATCCATGAAATTTAATGTGCAAATCAAATAATTAAAAATGTGTTTATTTCATTTATACAAAATTTTAAAGTTCTCACTATATAAAAAAAAAATCAGTTTGTCAGTAATTTTCTTAAGATGGGATCCAACTCCCTCTCAGTTCTCTGGGATCTGATGTGAGGACAGCTGGTTTATAATTGGGAAATACTGAGTGAATGCGGACAGCTGCAGACTTTGTATTTATTTGTTTATGATTCCTTTTACCTAAATGGGAATTCCTTCTCATTTTTCCTACCAATCCTTGGGTCTGGGAGAGGAGGAAAATGGCAGCAGAAGGACCCAAATTTGTGCTTACACTAAATAGATATTTTTTTCTTTCTTGTTTTTTTTAAATTGGGATATAATTGACATACATTGTAATCGTTTCAGGTGTAGAATCTAATGATTCAATATTTATATATATTGCAAAACAATCACCACAATAAGTTTAGTTATCCATCACCACACGTAGTTACAAATTCTTTTCCTTTTTTGTAGGCCGCGCCCCTCAACATGTGGGATCTTAGTTCCCTGACCAGGAATCGAACCCATACCCTCTGCATTGGAAGCACCAGGGAAGGCCCAAATTCTTTTTCTTGTGATGAGAACTTTTAAGATCTACTCTCTTAGCAACTTTTGAATATACAGTAGAGCATTATTAACTATAGTCACCATGCCTTATATTTTAATCACTATAATTCTAAATGCATTTTGATATCTGATATTACCGTTATCTCCTCTTTACTTTTTTTTTTAAAGATCATATTATCTTTCATTTTAACCCTACTCTCGCTTTTCAAAATGTCCACTATTCTTACATGTTTATGCCAAATAATTAAGACTTCGGTCAATAAATAGCAAAGGGATGGAAGGAGAATGGACATTTAGAATTTCTTTTTATTTCGTTTTCCAAAAGGAAGACTGAAAAGGCATTTAAAAATTCTTGAAATGCTAACTGTAGAGGTTAAGACTCACTCTGGAAGCCATGATCTCCCAGCTTTGAATTCCAGCTCCACCACCCACAAGCTGGGTAAGCTTGGACAAGTTTCTTAACTTCTCTGCGTCCTCAACAGTAACATTGGGATAATATTATTATACCTATTTAAAGTCTTTTTGTGAAGATTGCATGAGTGAATACATAAAGCTTTTGGACAGTACTTGGCAGGCAGGAAATGCTTAGTAAATGTTAACTCATAGTAATGCCTGTCTAGAACATATGCACCACGAGAACAGGAACTTCTATTTTGGCCACAATTCTATTGCCAGCAATAAAGACTTTGCAGTTCAGTTCATTTAAGTTCAACAAATATTCATGAATACTTATGACATGCCAGACAGACACCAGAGATGCAGTGATGAGTAAGAATTTGGCCTCGCCCTAGAGAGGCGAAGACACATAGGAAGGTAGAATTTTCTCTCCATTCTTTCTTTGCTGTGCTGTTCCCTCTTCCTGGAACACTCTTCCGCCACTTCTTCACCTGCTTAATTCCTACCATTATTCATATCCTTAAAACTCTCAGCTCAGACATTACATCCCCACAGAAAACTTTCCTGACATTCCAGGATGGGCGAGGAAACTTCCCCAGCCCCTGTGCAAACTTCTGTTGTGTTCTTAGCAGATGCTGACTTGTCTGTCTCCTCTGCTGACTAGTCTAAGTAAACAGAGGTCAGGAAGGTGGATTGCAGCTCTGTGGCCTCAGCACCCAGCCCAGGATCTGCTATGTAACATGTGTGCAATGTGTGGTAAGAAACTAATGATGGGGCTTCCCTGGTGGCGCAGTGGTTGAGAGTCCTCCTGCCGATGCAGGGGACACGGGTTCGTGCCCCGGTCCGGGAAGATCCCACATGCCGCGGAGTGGCTGGGCCCGTGAGCCATGGCTGCTGAGCCTGCGCGTCCGGAGCCTGTGCTCCGCGACGGGAGAGGCCACAACAGTGACAGGGCCGCGTACCACAAAAAAAGAAAAAAAAAAAAAAAGGAACTAATGATGATGAAGAAACCTGGTAATCTTTCCACGATGAGAGGACTCTTTCTGAACAGTCGTGCCATAGCTTTAAGAAGCAAAGACGTGTATTGCAGTACAAATTATGACTTCAAAATGGCATAATAGCGAAACAGACTCACAGACATAGAAAACAAACTTGTGGTTACCAAAGGGGAGGAGAGGGAGAGAGGGACAAATTTGGAGTATGGGATTAACAGATAAAAACTACTGTGTATAAAACAGATAAGCAACAAGGATATATTGTATAGCACAGGGAATTATGGACATTATCTTGTAATAATTTATAATGGGGTATAATCTGCAAAAATACAGAATCACTATGCCGTACACCTGAAACCAATATAACATTGTAGATGAGCTCTACTTCAATAAAGTGTTAATGAAAATGACATAATAAGCCAAACTTTATAAAATCTCCTTTTGACCCTTCCTAGGTACTACGTTGTTCTGAAAGTTACATGAAAAGAAATAACTAAGTTAAATGGTGAGAAATGAAAATAGAAGATCACTGTTATCTCAGTGGTGACCATGTAGCCAGTAACACTAATTGGAAAAGCCAGACAGGTGACCGCAAGCCTGGGGTCATTTTTACACAGCAGCATCTATTTTACTCCTTTAAAAAACAGTGGGAGAGGGACTTCCCTGGAGGTCCCGTGGTTAAGACTCTGCGCTTCCACTGGAGGGGGCATGGGTGCCAACCCTGGTTGAGGAACTAAGATCCCACATGCTGTGTGGCCCTACCAAAAAATAAATAAGTAAATAAATAAAATAATGAAAACAACAACAACAAACTGTGGGAGAGGTGAATTCCCCTACGGCAGAAGTATTTTATAGAGTACCTTGTAAAATTATCATTTAAGGTAAGCAAGTCGTCTGGGCTCATACCGAAGGATTAACTGCTGTGATAATCCTGGTGGTGGTGAGGTTTCTGGAGACTCAAGTGTCGCTGATTTCTTCACATCATGTCCCCATATCGACCTTCCCTTCCTCTGGTATTCAGAGAAGGAGGGATGGCTAAAAATGGTTCCCACAGAGGGAAAAGTCTCTAAATCCCTTTTCTGTGCTTCTTCACCTCTTGGTGATCTTCCATGTTTTGCTCCAAGGGAGGCGCTGCCCCCTCCCCGCCATCACACATTCAGCCTCATCTCCAAAGAGCCAGGATCCCTTTGCTTTCTCTCCACCCAGTTGGATCTGGAATCAGTGAGGACGGTATCATCAGTGTAAATAAGGCCCAGAGAGTTTATCATGTGATCCTGAGTAGGGATGTGAGTATTTTTATAGATGAAGTCTTGATCCAAGAAAATGAATTCCTGGTTTTCAAAGTTTCAGGCATCAACAAGCAAGCGGTGGGAGGGGTTTTGGGGTCTCGCCCATGGCAGCTGTCTACTCCACCTACTTAGATGTCTGATGTGTCTTCAGTCTTGGTTTCTATTTTTAAAAAACGTCTCTTCCTTCTTCCATAAAAATTTGCCTAGGGTTCTGGCCCATAAAAACATTACAATCGCATGTAACGGTTTGAGAAAAACCACAATTATGAAAACCTCAGGGTAATCTTACATCCAAATACTTCATATTATCTGAAATTATCAAAAGTTAATACGGTTACCACCTCCCCCTCCCCAAATCAGAGCAGAGGGAAAAGGGTTTTGAATCAAACATCCTTTCCTCAGTTAAAATCATTCTGGAAAAAAAACAGCATTTGATCAAGTTTAGACAAGACTTTTTTGGTTGTTGTTGAAGATTGCTGCAATGGTTTCATATTAGGTTTTCTTGCCCCTTTCCAATTTGTTTACAATCACCCCTCCCTCCCCAGGGGTTTTGGAATGAATCATCAACTTTTCTTTTTCAAGTACACTATTAAATTAGGCTACGGCCTGGAATCAAACATTTGTTCTTACAAGCATTTCTTTCATGTCATCAGCTGTAATGGAAACCAGAAATTCAGTAGGCAGGCCTTATCTCCAGAAAAGCAGAAGCAGGGACATCCAGGCCCACACTTCTGCTGTCAGGCATCATTTGGACAAATCTAAAAATCATATTTAGGGGTTGGAGAATTGATACTAAAATTAGAAAAGGCCAACTTAAATTTATGTGAAAATTCATAATTTCTTTTAATTCAGAAGTGATACGTGTCATTCATATTGAGTAAGAAGTTAAAAATAGCTTCTTCCTCTGAATTTCAATCTTACATAAGATGCTTTTAAAGGACATCCACACTTTAAAATAAACAGTGTTTTTCAAATTCCAGCTTCAAGAGCTTAAAGATACCTTCAGTCCATTTTTAATTTCAGGAAACAGCAATTGTTGAATATAAAAATACTTAATTATAAGAATGGCTATCTTTTAGTGATATATTATTATGAAAACCAGACCTTCACCAAAAGATATAAATGAGATGACATATAAGATGACCATTTATCCATTCAGCCAATAGTGCTATCACTAAGTTAAGGATTAATGATGTAGCAATAAACAAAACATACAAAAATCCCTGTCCTGTGGAATTTATATCAAAGGGAAGGCAAGTGAGATAGATTATAAACAAAATACATCAATAAATATATAGAGAAACACTATAAAGAAAACAGAGCAGGGAAGGCGATTAGAGAGTGGTGGGGATGGGGAAGAAGTTACAGTTTTAAGTAGGAGGGTCGGGAAAAGTGGTGTTTTTGTAATGTCGTAAAGGAGATGTGACTTTGAAGAAGAGGACTCCATGCAGAAGGAACTACCAGTGCAAAGGCCCCGAGGCAGGAGTACCTGGCATAGTTAAGGGACAGCAAAGAGTCCCACGTGGCCTGTGCAGAGTGAGTAGGCCAGAGGGTGTGAAGGGGTTAAGTCATAAGTTAACCCCTTGAGTAGGGTTAACCCTACTCAACCCTACTTAAGTTAAGTAGGGTTGGGGTGAGCAGACTATATAAGGCCTTGGAGGGCATTGTGAAGATGTTGCTTTTTACTTTGAATGAGGTGGGGAGCCTTTGGAAGATTTTGAACAGAAAGTGACATGGTCTGACTTAAGTCCTTAAAAGATTACTTTGGCTACTGTGTTGCAAATCGATTTAAGAAAGGGAAGGCTAGGGGCTTCCCTGGTGGCGCAGTGGTTGAGAGTCCGCCTGCCAATGCAGGGGACACGGGTTCGTGCCCTGGTCGGGGAGGATCCCACATGCCGCAGAGCGGCTGGGCCCATGAGCCATGGCCGCTAAGCCTGCGCGTCCGGAGCCTGTGCTTCGCAGCGGGAGAGGCCACAGCAGTGAGAGGCCCACGTACTGGGAAAAAAAAAAAAAATGACAAGAAAGGGAAGACTAAAAAGAGGAAGACTAGCTGGGTACATACTGGACACTCCAGAAATACTTGTTTACTACACACTGCATTGTTACATTAAGTTCCCTCTTTTTTACTTATTTCACCTTTTAAAACTTTACTTCAATAACCTATAAGGGAAAAGAATCTGAAAAAAAAATAGATACATATGTATGTATAACTGAAACACTTTGCCATATACCTGAAACTAACACAACATCATAAATCAGTTAGATTTCGATTAAAATAAATAAATAAAAGAAAGGCAAAAAATTTTTACCTTATTTATTTCCTTATTCTCCATGTTATTTAGGGCTGTAATTCAAATTTGAAAGCAATACAATTGCATTTCTTTGAAACACTGAATTCATCTCAGACTTTTCACCATCGAGTCAAGCTCGTCTCTCATTTAACTTCCTCTTTCCCCTTCCTTAATTTGGGCAAAGAGTTAAAAATAGTTTGTTCTCTGTGAGCAGAAACAACTACAGATCAACAGAAGTAGATAGGAGTAGGTTTAATACTAATGGCTAACATTTTTGGAGTGTTCTACATGTACTAGGCACAGTGCTAAATGTTAGTTCATTTAATCTTTACAATGACTTGCTGAAGTAGGTACTGTTATCATTCCCATTTTCACAGGAAGAGAGAAGTTAAATAACCACTTGAGGTTATATGGCTGGCAAAGGGCCAGGCCTGGATTGAAACTAAGGCCATGGGACTCAGAACCTGTGCAGGTGATGGCCACAGTATATTACTATTACCTCCCAGCCGCCCACAGAAATGCCCACGCTAAGAGATGGAGAGACAAGGAAGACCTCGGGAAACTTTGACTGGAGAATGATGCTGTGAAGTAACAATGGTCCACTTGGTCTTCTTGTGGTCTATATGGTTAATGAACAGATGGTATTTCTGTTTATAAATCAGTCTTCTGTGAGTTTGGTTTGCTTGAATCAGCACCTCCCCCTCCCCTTCTGCCTCCCAGACCCCACTGCTGCCCTCCCCATCTCCCTCCACTGCCTCAAGCTTTATCAATCCAGAGGCTGGACTACATCATGCAGGCTAGACTAAAGGTGCTGCCTGCCCCCAATAGACAGCTCTCCCTCTTTACACACCATGGTTCCAAATGACTATTCAGAGTTGTTTACAACCTAATACAAAATTATTCGAGGCTACGTTATTTTTGTGCCCTGATTTTGATTTATTTAGGCTTCTTCCATGTAAGTGAAGAGGTTTTTAGTACATTTTGGAAATTTGATTTGTCATTTTGTGCTCTGGATCTCTGTTGCCTCTTGGGAATGCATGGTTCCTATCTTATTTGCCATCGAGGTAGGGAAAGCTGAGGTGGTGGACATTTACATTTAATGCAGTTAATGTGACGTGGATTCTAGATTTATCCTTTGCCGTAACTAGATGTATCCTTTGCTGTAAGAAAACGGATTTGGAGTTTAAGTAAACTGGTAACTGACAATATTGGAAAAACACCAAAGAGTTTTCTCAGCTACTTCTCTCATTTTTGTGAACAGACTCTTCATCAAGTCTTTGCGTTCCATCTCATTCCCTAGGACTGCTCAGCACATTGTTTTTCTTGTGTAAACATTTGATATATTTTGCATATATTTTATATGTGTGTACATGTATATGTGTATGTATTATATAGGTATGTATTGCTTTTATTTAAAAAAAAATCCTGCTCTTTTATAGAATATAGTAGTTGCTTGCAGGGAGAAGAATGTGGTAGCTAGGAAACAGGGGTGAAAAGGAGGTTTTATTCCACTCTGTATATTATTTTCTACCTTTTGAAATCTATACAGTATTTGTGAATTACCTATTCTAGTTCATTAATTGATTTACTTTTACAGTAAAACTATTTCAGATTAAAAGAAATTAATTCTCTCCTTATGTAGTTGAAAACATCATATCTGTTATGATGAACTTATTTTTTCTAATTAGAATAATGAACTGCTCTTGATAAATATTGTTTTAGGAAAATATTTCCCCAAAATGGTTGTTAGACAAATATTGTATGATCTCACTTATATGTGGAATCTAAAAAAAAAAAAAAAAAGAACTAATAGATACAGAGGACAGATTGGTTGCTGCCAGAAGTGGGTACTGGGGGGTGGGCAAAATGAGTGAAGGTGGTCAAAAGGTACAAACTTCCATTATAAAATAAATAAGTCCTGGAGAGGTAATAGATAGCATGGTGACTGTTAGTTAATAGCATGGTGACTGTATTGCATATTTGAAAGTTCCTAAGAGAATAGATCTTCAAAATTCTTGTCACAAGGAAAGAATTTCATAACTATGTGTGGTGATGGATGTTAACTAGAATTACAGTGGTGATCAGTACAATATATACATATAGCAAATCATTATGCTGTACACCTGAAACTAATATAATGTTATATGTCAACTATACCTCAATTAAGGAGACAAAGAATGAAGACCCCATGGTCAGACAGCAGATAGCCAGGTAGAAATCTCAGTTATGTTACATTCCAGCTGAGTGTCCTTGGACACACTGGGTAAGCTCTCTGAGCGTCATTTTTTTCCCATCTGCAAACAGAAGATATGATGGTCTCTACTTCACAGGGTAGTTGTGAAGGTTAAACAAGTCTTGTGTGTAAACCCATAGCACAGTGCCTGGTACACAGTCAAGTCTCAATACATGTTACCTTCAAGACAAAAAAATACAAAATTGTTTTAACCAAAACTTATAGCAAAAAAAAAAATTGTTAAAGGAGACTACATCTAGTAGAAATTATAACAATATATTCTTAAAACATAATTTAAAGAGGTTTTACAGCAAAATCATATCTCCTCATCTTATATCAGTAGCAGCAAAATATAGATGCAGTAGCAGATACTGGAAAGCATTTATTACTCTAACGTGCCATACTCAGTGGTGGCAAAACTCTAGAAACATTCCCTTTAAAAAAATTTATTAAAGTATACATGATTTACAATGTTGTGTTAATTTCTGCTGTACAGCAAAGTGGTTCAGTTATACATATATATACATTCTTTTTTCATATTCTTTTCCATTATGGTTTATCACAAGATATTGAATATAGTTCCCTGTGCTATACAGTAGGACCTTGTTGTTTATCCATCCTATATATAATAGTTTGCATCTACTAATCCCAAACTCCCAATCCATCCCTCCCCCATCCTCCTCTTGCTTGGCAACCATAAGTCTGTTCTCTATGTCTGTGAGTCTGTTTCTGCAGAAACATTCCCTTTAAAATGAAGAAAAATATGAAGATGATGTGATCATCATGTTTAAAAAAATATATCTGAGAAGACAAAATAATAAGTACAAATACTGTCAAGGAAAAAGCAAAGTTATCATTTGAACATGGTATTATTACTTGAAAAAAAAGAGAAATCTATTGAATCTACTAGAAATAATGTTAGGTGGAAAGTTACAAGATGCTTAAAATCAATAGACTAGGAACAACTAGATATCCACGTGCAAAGCAATAAAACTGGACCGCTACCTCACACAATACTCCAAAATTAACTGAAAATGGATCATAGCTCTAAAAATATGACCTAAAACTACAGAACTCTTAGAAGAAAATGTAGTAGTAAATTTTTGTGACCTTGAGTTAGGCAATGGTTTCTAAGATATGCCAAAATAAAAAATAGATGAGAATTCATCAAAATTAAAAACTTTGAAGGACACCATCGAGAAAGTGAAAAGAAAACACACAGAATGGAACAAAATATTTGCAAATTATATATCTGATTCATCTGATATTTGGACTATATTATTTAATAAACTCTTAAAACTCAACAGTAAAAAAAAAATAACCCAATTAAAAATGGGCAAAAGACTTGAATAGATTTTTCTCCAAAAAAGATATGTAGTCCCCCTTTGCCCATGATTTCACTTTCTATGGTTGTAGTAAACTGTGGTCAAAAATATTAAATGGAAAATTCTAGAAATAAACAATTCATAAGTTTTAAATTACATGCCATTCAGAATAGTGTGATGAAATCTTGCTCTGTCCTGCTTCATTCCACCTGGGATCATCCTTGCGTCCAATGTATCCTGCCCATTAGTCACTTAGACTTAGTAGCCTTCTCAGTTATCAGATTGACTGTAGTTTATCGAAGTGCTTGTGTTCAAGCAACTCTTATTTTACTTAATAATGGCCCCAAAGTGCAAGAGTAGTGATGCTGACAATTAGGAAATGCCAAAGAGAAGCTGTAAAGTGCTTCCTTTAAGTGAAAAGGTGAAAGTTCTTGGCTTAATAAGGAAAGAAAAAGAATTGTATGCTGAGGTTGCTAAGATCTAGGGTAAGAACAAATCTCCTGTCCTTAAAATTGTGAAGAAGGAAAAAGAAATCTGTGCTAGCTTTGCTGTTGCACCTCAAACTGCAAAAGCTGAGGTCACAGTGCATGATAAATGCTTAGTTAATACAAAAAAAGGCATTAAATTTGAGAGAGAGACCACATTCACAAAACTTTCATTACAGTATATTGTTATAATTGTTCTATTTTGTTATTATTGTTGTTAATCTCTTACAGTGCCTGATTTGTAAATGAAACTTTATCATAACTACGTATGTACAGGAAAAACATAGTATATATAGGGTTTGGTACTATCCAAGGTTTCAGGCATCCATTGGGGGTCTTGCAACAAATAGCCCAAGGAGAAGGGAGACAAATGTCTACAAATGGTCAAAAAGCACACAAAAAGAAGCTTGTTGCCTTTCAACCCCAAGTGGATATTCTGAGATTCAATCTTGGCCATCCAGGGTTAGTGCAGACCCCACAAGGTAAAGGGCACGACTCCCACAGGACTGTCCTTACTTCAGATGTCAGATCCACTTTGGAGGTCCCAGGCCACCCATACTTCTGACCAACTGGCTATAAATTCAGGGCTTTCAATAACCCCCTTAAGTCCAATAATTCACTGGAATGCCTCACAGAACTCAGGAAAGCTATACTTAAAATTTTATTAGGAAGATTACAGATTAGAAACAGCTAATGAAGAGACAGCTGGGCGGAAGAGAAAATAGGAGCGATTGCTAATGGGTTTGGGTTTCTTTTGAGGGCAATAAAGATGTTCTAAAGTAGATGGTGTTGATAGTGTACCACCTTGTGAACATACTAAAAAACCACAGAAATGTACACTTTAAAAGAATGAATTTTATAGTATGTGAATAATATGTCTATAAAACTGTCAATAGGCTTGGTAAGAGTTAGGAAGTATAATGAAAAAGTATCCCATTGAACAATAAGAGCATTAAGAATTAACTTGATGGGCTTCCCTGGTGGCACAGTGGTTAAGAATCCGCCTCCCAATGCAAGGGACACGGGTTCGAGCCCTGGTCCGGGAAGATCCCACATGCTGCGGAGCAACTAAGCCCGTGTGCCATAACTACTGAGCCTGCGCTCTAGAGTCCGTGAGCCACAACTACTGAGCTCACACGCCTAGAGCCCGTGATCTGCAACAGGAGAAGCCACCGCAATGAGAAGCCCACACACCGCAACAAAGAGTAGCCCTCGCTCACCGCAACTAGAGAAAGCCTACGCACAGCAACGAAGACCCAACACAGCCAAAAATAAATAAATAAAATGAATAAATTTATTTAAAAAAAGAAAAGAATGAACTTGACATGAAATATCTTAGGCCTATGTAAGGAATCTACAAATCCTGATCTAGGGTCATAATCAAAGACCTAAATAAATGTTTAGGGTATGTTTCCAGATATTTTGAAATATTCTGAAAAGTAAATTCTTCCTAAATTCACATATAAATTTAATAGTATTCCAAAGGATTTCTTTTGAGGAGGATGTGTCAAAAGTAGTATAAAAATATATGAAAGAGGGACTTCCCTGGTGGTCCAGTGGCTAGGATGGCTAGGACTCCACACTCCCAATGCAGGGGGCCCGGGTTCAATCCCTGGTTGGGGAACTAGATCGCACATGCCACAACTAAGGGTCTGCATGCTGCAACTAAAAAAGATCCCGTGTGCCACAACTAAGACCCAGGGCAGCCAAATAAATAAATAAATATTTTAAAATATATGAAAGAATATATAATATAGTATAGTATAAAAATACATATGGAAGAAATAAGTCAATGTAAGTTCATCCATTGTAACAAAAGTACCACTCTTGTGGGGATGCTGATAATGTGTGGGGGCAGGGGATTTATGGGATCTCTCTGTACCTTCCTCTTAGTTTTGCTGTGAATCGAAAACTTCTCTATTAAGTATAGATCGTCCCCAACATAGGATGGTTCGACTTACAATTTTTCGACTTTATGAAATTGCGAAAGCAATAAGCATTCAGTAGAAACCATGCTTAGAATTTTGAACTTTACTCTTTTCCCAGGCTAGCGATCCTTTTTCATGATGCTGGGCAGCGAGCTGCAGCTCCCAGTCAGCCTCGTGATCACAATACACTTACAACCATTCTATACCCAGACAACCATTCTGTTTTTTACTTTCAAGTCAATAAATTAATGCTATATTCCACACTTTATTATAAAATAGGCTTTGCATTAGATGATTTTGCCCAACTGTAGGCTAATGCAAGTGTTTGAGCACGTGTAAGTTAGGCTAGGCTAAGCCACGATGTTCAGTGGGTAGGTGCGTTAAACGCACTTTTGACTTAACAGCATTTTCAATTTATGTTGGGTTTATTGGGATGTAACCCCATCGTAAGTCGAGGAAGATCTGTATATATGGAAGAATACATATATAAGAATAATGGACATTTTGAAAAAGAGAAGAAGAGGTAACATTAAAGATAATATAGTCTAAAAAACATACAGAGGAGATAAGGGTCATATCAGATACCAAAACACATTATAAAACAATACTGATTAAACGTATAGTATAGGCATAGGACTCACAGACAGAACAACCAATCAGAATGAAAAGTCCAGAAGCAGATTTAAAGTTATTTACAAATTTAGCATGTATCAATGACAGCATTTCAGTTGAAAAGAGAAAGGAGGGATTATTTTATAAGTTTGGGATAACTGCCTAAACAATAGGAAAAAAATAGACTCCTGCCTCACAGATATAATCAAAAGTTTAGTAGGTTAAAGATGTAAATGTAACAAAAGTTTCTAGGGCTTCGCTGGTGGCGCAGTGGTTGAGAGTCTGCCTGCCGATGCAGGGGACGCGGGTTCGTGCCCCGGTCCGGAAAAATCCCACATGCTGCGGAGCAGCTGGGCCCGTGAGCCATGGCCGCTGAGCTTGCGCGTCCGGAGCCTGTGCTCCGCAACGGGAGAGGCCACAACGGTGAGAAGCCCGCGTACCGCACCAAAAAAAAAAAAAAAAAAAAAAAAAGTTTCTAATGAATCCATTAATTACTAGGAGAAAATACAGTTTCTCTTAGTTTATTTATATAATCTTGGGTACAGAATGTCCTACATTCTGTAGGACATTTAAAAAAAATCTTTATGCCCAGAAAATTAAATTTAAAGTTAAGACAAACCGGATGGAAACTTGTTAGAGTATATGTAGTTCTAAATGTAGAATACACACAGATGTACGATAAATATATAGACAGGGCTGTTAAAACTCAATAATATAAATATTCGAAGTCAATATCTTATGTTCAGAGGACATGAACAGACATTTCACAGAGGAAGCAATGTACATGGTCAATAAACATTGTTTTTAAAATTCAGTCTCACTAGAAATCAAACAAAAGCAACTAAAAACAAGATCCTATATTTCATCATTAGATCAGCAAAGATTAAAAAGAATTATATACTCAGGGTGACAAGAGTGTGGGAAAGAGCATTCTCAGCCACTATTGGTGGGAATATAAATTGAAACAATTTAGCAATAAGCATTTTTTTTTTTGCTATAGCCCAGCAATAAGCATTTTTAAAAATCTTAAATATGTAACTACTCTTTGATGCAGAAATCCTACTTCTAAGAATTTGTCCTAGGGAAATACAAAAAAAGAATTTGTCCTAGGGAAGTAACCAGTTATTTGTACAAAGATTTATTTGCAAGGATGTCCACTTACACATTGTTCATAAAAGTAATAAAAAAGGAAATAATATAAATGTTTCATAGCAGGATATTGATTAAAGAAGTTATGATATGCCCATACTATAAAATAGTGCATCTGTTCAATATTTTAATGGTGTATTTATTGACATGGACAATATTTATTACATAGTGGTAAGTTAAATTATAACACGGCATGAGTATATTTTCTAAAAATTGTAAACGCTACTATATACACTATTTTGGCAAAAGTCTGAAAGAAAATAAACCACCAATGTTGATTCTGGTTTGTTCTGGTGACAAGATTATGGACACTTTTTCATTTATCCCATTTCCATCTTCTCTGTAATTATGTAATAAAATGATGATTATCAAAGAATGACAAAATTCAAAAATCTAAAAGGAAATAAATGGAGAAATAACTATTAAAAAATAAGAGTCCTGAAGACAGAGTCTCTTTGTGACTATATCTCTGAATATAAGTTAGGCTACATGGGTTCCATGAAAAAAAAAAAAATCCTCTGGACTTCACTAAACGCTGACCTGAAAGGGAGAGAAGCGCCTGAATGTTCTTTGCGAAATCCCACCTGCACGATGCTATTTTAAAAATCGTACTAATGGTCATAAAGGATCTTGAAACGTGAAGGCTAAATAAATTACAATGACGGAAACAAATCAGCAAAAATAATCTATGATCTGGGAATTGTTATGTGTGTGATAAATCATCTCAGCAACAAAGGCCTGCTTTTTTTTAGATGCAGCCACATAACCCCTGCTGGGGGATTCTTAAGGAGAGCTGCCGAGCTGGCTGTTTCATTTCGTGATTTACTCTTCATTTCTTCCAAGAATATTCAGACTGAAATTGGACTGCCTGTTGTTATGCATCCTTAAAAAACAAAAATAAATTCTAGCAGAACGGGAGCAAAACTTGGTTCTCTTATCTAGCGCATTCAGAGGTCAGTTATAATAAGCAAAGAGACTACTCTGTGTGACAGACAAAAAGATATGGGACCAAACAGACATAAGGGAGAGTTTTTTCCTCCCACAAATGTGTGTATGACATGTGCAAAGTGCATAAAGCAAGCCCTGGGATGGTCCAATAGCGCACTCGCTACTCTGGGCATTTTCCACTTCATTTACCTTTTATATGCTGTGCCTTAACCTACACAAAATGTAGAGAAATTTGCACGATTTGGTTATTTATTATTTGAATATGCGGTTAATGAGGTCTCCTGGTGTCTTAGGTTGGGCACCAGGAAATAGATTCTGAGACAGAGATTTGTGGGTGGGAAATCTATTGGGAACAACACCTATAAGGGAGCCAGGGGAACAGGACAGGGGCAGAAGGTTGGGCTCAGGTGACCTCATGGGAAGTTCAGGAGGTGGGATGGCTCATCCGAGCTGTCTCATATTGAGGCAAGACGGCTGGATCTTCGTACTCTCTTCCACTTGTACCTATCACTCACCCCTTTGGAAAGGGGTCTAACCTTAAGAAAGGCTGCTTCCTTCAGGCAAGTCCTTGAGAGGACTCAGCTGAAAGCCATCAGGAGCCAACACTTCCGGCACCTGGGGGTCTCCAACCTGAAGGGGGATCTAGGCTGGGTGCTATGGACTGAATGTTTGTGTCCCCCCTTTTCCAAATTCGTATGTCAAAACCATAATTCCCAGCGTGATGACACTTGGAGGTGGGACATCTGGGAGGTAGTTAGGGTTAGATTAGGTCATGAGGGTGAAGGCCCCATCATGGGATTAATGCCTTTAGAAGAAGAGGAGGAGACACATGAGATCTCTCTCTGCGTGAACGAACCAAGGAAAGGCCATGTGAGAACGTAACCAGGAAGAGAGCTCTCACCTGTACCTGGCCATGCTGACACCCTGATCTCAGACTTCCAGCCTCCAGAAACCTGAGAGATAAATGTTTGTTGTTTAAGCCACAGTGGTAATTAGTTTTGGCAGCCCGAAAATTTTAAGATACTGGGCATTGCAGCGAACACTATGGACAGTAATACCCTGACTTATATTAACAGTAGAACATTTCTCAACTCTGTCCTGCTCAGGTAAAACATGAGAGGCAAATTAATAGTTGAAGGTAGAGTTCTTAAGAAAGCAGTTATGCATTTTAATCAAAAAGTATTAACTTGACTTCTAGAATGGTAAAGTAGGAATAATTGTTACTCTCCACCTCTTGCCCTGTTATCAGTCCAGGTCATGTAGTAAGTTGTCCTGTTAATAAAGAAATGAACTTAGTATCCAAGAGAAAAATTTGAATTATATTTGTTTCCCTCTGTTTCTGTCACTGTCACTTTTCTATCTTATTTGGAAGACTAAAAAGGCCACTTAGGGACTTCCCTGGTGGCGCAGTGATAAGATGACACACTCCAAATGCAGGGGTCCTGGGTTAGATCCTTGATCAGGGAACTAGATCCCACATTTCATGCCGAAACTAAGAGTTTGAATGCCACAACTAAGGAGCCCGAGTGCCACAACTAAGGAGCTGGCAAGCTGCAACTAAGGAGCCCACCTGCCACAACTAAGACCTGGTACAACCAAATAAATAAATAAATTAATTAATTAAAAATAATTTTTAAAAGGCCACTTAGGGTAGGCTGCTTACATTTCATAATAAACAGTGAAAATTTTTTTGTTTGTTTTTCTTTTTTCTTTTATTGGCCATACTGCTCAGCTTTGGAGATCTTAGTTCCCTGACCAGGAATTGAACCTGTGCCCCAGCACTGAAAGTGCCAAGTCCTAACCACTGGACCTCCAGGGAATTCCCAATAGTGAAAAAGCTTTGATTTGAGTTTTATCTTGAAAAGTGAAATAAAAATTGTGAAAGTATATTTACTTTATATCTACCAAAATATAGGCTATAATGATAACTACAGGCTTACTCTTAGAACTAAGAACAAGTCCAATGACTGACTGGAATTTTTGGACATAATTTTTTCCAACAAAATCTTATAATGGCACAAGTGACATTTTTCCTTTGTATTTTATTTGTGCAGCATGAAAATGAAGATGGATATTTAACAAAATGCTTGAGGGTTTTATTAATTTTCCCACAGTCTCTCAATCCTTCAGTTAAAACTCACAGGGAGTTGAACTCATCTTTGGAAACATCTCTGCTGTCTTCATTCTTTTGGATGTTTCTCTCTAGTTGTGGACATTTCCACTTGGACATCCAAGAGACATATCAGTCTTCACGAGTCCAAAACAGACCCTTGGTTCTCAATTTTCCCTGCCCCTTCCCAACCTCTACTCCATTTTCTCTCCTCCAGCTGCCCAAGACAAATATTAGGAATTATCCTTGATTTCTTTTTTTTTTTCTTCTCTCACATGTGACATCCAATCCATCAGCAAGTCCACCTGGCTCTGCACCCCCAACCTGACTCCTTCTCACCACCTCCACTGCTTCCTTCCAGAGCCAGCCACCATCTACACCTGCCCAACCAACTTCACCACCTTCCTAATGGTCTCCCAGCTTCTACTCTTTGTCCCTACAACTTCTCTCCACAGAGCAGCCAGAGTGATTTTTAAATGTATTTTTTTTTATTAGGTACAACATTTGCATGGTTCGAAGTTCAACACACTATAAAAAGATAGGCTCAGAGAACTCTATAACCTACTCCTGCATCCCTCACCCCAACTCTCTAATGATATTTATTTCCATTGGTATCTTTTTTTTTTATCCTTCTAGGATTTTTTTTTTTTTTTTGCGGTACGCAGGCCTCTCACTGCTGTGGCCTCTCCCGTTGCGGAGCACAGGCTCTGGATGCGCAGGCTCAGCGGCCATGGCTCACGGGCCCAGCCGCTCCGCGGCATGTGGGATCTTCCCGGACCGGGGCACGAACTCGAGTCCCCTGCATCGGCAGGCAGATTCTCAACCACTGCACCACCAGGGAAGCCCTATCCTTCTAGGATTTTTAAGGCAAATGCAAGCATATGCAAATATATCTCTCACCTTATTACATAAAAGGTAGCCTACTATAGAGACTATTCTACAGTGTTCTGTATCTTGCTTTTTTTCACTTACCAATACATCCTAAAGCTCTTTTCATATTAGCACATAGAGATCTTCCTTATTTGTTTTTCCCGCTGCTTATCATACCATCGTTTATTTAACCAGGTACCTTTTGCTGAGCAAATAATGCAACAATGAAAGACTTCATACAGGTGTCATTTCATACATGTGGAGCTGCATCTATGGGATAAAATCACAGAAATACAGTTGCAAAATCATGTATTTTAGTGTATTTGCCAGTTTCAAAATGAAAATTTTAGAGATAAATCTGATTGTCACTTGCCCTGCTTAAAGGTCTCCCCCAATTCCCCATCTCAATCAGAATAAAAACAAAAAGCACTGAGACCCACAAGGCCATCCCTAATCTTAATCCTAAACAAGGCCTTTGCCTACCTCTTCGATGTCAATGTCTTTTCCCCTCTTTCACTGTGGACTAAGCTCATTGGCCTTCTTTCATCAATCTCATAAAATTATCTTTCATGAGACGCGCAATTTCACTTTGTAGTTGATTTCCGTTGTGTTTGGACTGTATTGTCAAATACGTGTAAAAATCCAGTCATCAACTCGAGACTTGACAAAGAAATTGACCCTAGAAGGGGAGAATAGACGTTAATGTTTAATGGGGATGGGTATTTATAAGCAGTCATTTGATAAGTAAACGTTTCTAAGTTATGATGACTTTTACTCTCCTTCATAACTTCAAACTTCAGGGATTCAGAGAATGAATGCTGAGATAATGAGGACTTTCTATCATTCTGTAGCTGTGTGACCACGGATCCCAGACACATAAAGGTGGAAGTCTAACCTTACACAGAAAGCCAACACGGTCGGGAAAGAACAGTGGGCTGGAAACGGCAAGCGCTGTGTTCTGCCACTAAGTAAGCTGTGGGAGCTTAGAAAGGCCATTTCATCTTTCTCTGCCTCATTTTATATGTATGAAAAGGAAGAAAATGGAATTCATCATGAGTCTCAACCTTTTCACTCCCCAGGGATTCCTTTTATTACCCCCACTCATTTTTATAATATGTTGAGAAATTTTATCTACCGAAAGTTATTTGTTATAATTTATGTTACCATGTTCATTGTTCACTGTTAGCATGTTCATTGTTAATTTATCAACACTATATATAATTTTGAATTCTGCTTAGCATTAAATAATCAGCTGCTGTTGGTTGACCCAAAGCAAAGAAATTCATATTTTCATTTGCCTGTGTAGCTCTATCTTGTTTAATTCCTAAGGCTGGGAATCTCAGGACCTACATGACTGTAAGTTTCTTTACCAGTCTGGGAGTCAATGTCATGTATATAATCATCTAGTCCAGAGGATTTTTATTTTTATTTTTAAAATTTTTATTATTTATTTATTTATATTTTCACGGCACTGGGCGGCTTGTGGGATCTTAGTTCCCCGACCAGGGACTGAACCCGGCCCTTGGCAGTGAAAGCATGGAGTCCTAACCACTGTACTGCCAGGGAATTCCCTAGTCCAGAGGATTTTTTTTTTTTTTTTTTTTTTTGCGGTACGCGGGCCTCTCCCGCTGCGGAGCACAGGCTCCGGACGCGCAGGCTCAGCAGCTATGGCTCACGGGCCCAGCCGCTCCGCGGCATGTGGGATCTTCCGGGACCAGGGCACGAACCCGTGTCCCCTGCATCGGCAGGCGGACTCTCAACCACTGCGCCACCAGGGAAGCCCCTCCTGAGGATTTTTAGATGGTGCCTCACAGAGCCCTGGGGCTCAGAGCTGAAGTGACGGTAGGGAAGGAGGAGGTGAAGCAAGGAGTCTTAGGGTCCCCAAACCTATTTTATCTAGAGTACCTCCACTTTTTTTTTCTGTCCTGTATATTGTGTTCTGCCTAGGATTTTGTTTGAAGAAAGGTTTAAGCTATTAAAAATAATTTGAAAAAAAAAAGAAAAAAATAATAATTTGAAAAATACATCAATCAAACTCGATTGTATAGATGAGGATAATGAGGCTCAGAAAAGTTCAATGAAATTTGCCCAAGGTTACAGAGCTAATTAATGGCCAAATGTTCATTCAGTCAATCAACACATACTTATTGAACATTGTGGAAATTAAAATTATAAAACTTTGATTCAGTCTTGGTCTAAAAACAATCTATGGGTCACCATGATGTTTGATCAGAAGCATTAGGACAAAAGAATCTTCTTTTCTTTTTTTTAATTCAATTTTTTTTTTTGGCCACACCCCGTGGCTGGCAGGTTCTTAATTCCTCGACCTGGGATCGACAGTGAAAGCGTGGAGTCCTAACCACTGGACCAGCAGGGAATTCCCTAAAGAATCTTATTTTCACGAACGGGTGGAGAATTGACATTAATGTGCATGCTACGCCTGTTTGGTAAGAAAAGGAAGAGAGTGCAGAAGAATATCTGCATGCTGGTGACCGCGGGAGAGCGCTGAACAGAGTTCTGTTAGAGGACAGGCCAGGTGGGGTAAAGGTCTTATTTCAGTTTAAATTCTTAGGGGTTCTGTCTCTGACTGTCACACTATTGCTATTTTTTAGTGTCACAGAGGAGGAGCCAAGATCATCTATAAGGTTTTTTATTTCATTTCCCAAATTAAGCATGTTACCTCTAAGCTTGGAAAAACCTGTGGCTATGCGAAATGTGTTAATTTAATCTATAAGATATATTTGTAATAAAAGTCAATTGATTGAATTTGCTCAACTTAAGCTGATAATAAATTCTCTGGCCTTATGATAGTTCACCTACAACGGGGTGTTAGGTATGTTCGGTTTTTAGTCCAAAAACTACAGACTCTCTGGTTCTAGCTTTCTCCCTGCAAACTATTTGAAATAAAGCGTGTCTTTGGCAGATTCAAAGACAAATGTACCACAAAGCCTCATTCTTTCTCAGCACCAATCAAGTCAGCCATTCTTCTAGGCACTGAGGATACAGCAACGAACATTGGAAAGAGTTTCCTGCTTCCATGGACCAGAATTGGTTCTCTTGGTTTCTGGTCCAATGCTGTTTCTGCTACACTGTGCAGACTGAAGACTCATTCTGCTCTTTTGCAAATACTTGTCATTACAGAGTGTGCTTATGTCTCCCCCATGTTATTTATTCATTTATTCCACAAATATTTATTGAGTAGCTTCTATTACCAGATTATGCTAAGTGCTAGGCATCCTGACATGAATTAGCTCTCAAGGTGCTCACAGACCTATGGAACAGAGACTTGTAAACAAATTTCAAACCAGCATAATAAGTACGATGGAGGGAGAAGAACGAGCTACAGACATACTACACAGCTGCAACTGATTAACTCCCTCTGGCATGATATCCAAACTTGGATTTGAAAGGTTAATAGAGGTTTCCCAGGCAAACCCAATGACGGCGGGAGTAGGAATGGCATATACAAAGGTACAGAAGAAACAAGAGAGAACATGCACATTCTCAGAACTATCTGCTGTTTGGTATTGATGGAGTTTGAAGCACAAAGTGGATGGGAGACAGGAAATTGATGGAATCTCTATGTAATGGCCTCTGTTTTCTCTGTGAGTGAAGAAAGACAGCATTTTTGGAGACTAAGGGAGGCAGAGGCTGGTAGGAAGTTTGAAGAGAGGTTTAAAAGAGCTGCTGAATTGTTTATAAAAATAGAAAGGATTAGGGAAAAAACAGAAGGTCCATTCATGGGAGACTGGCCTAATATAGTTCACTTGTGCAATGGAATACTATGCAGCCAGGAAAAAGGATAAATACTGATATGAAAAGATCTACACGACATCTTATTTAGTGAAAAGAAGCAAGATGCAGAACTGTGTGTACTACTTTAACTTTTGTGTAAAAGGCAGTAGGAAATTAAAAATATTTCCTTACATGCATAAAATATCTCTGGAAGAATGCATGAGAAAGAGATAGCTTTGGTTGCTTATGGTAAGGGAAGCTTGATAGCTGGGTTACATTGTAGGGGGGAACACTTTACACTGTGTAGTTTTTATTTATTTATTTATTTGGTTGCACTGGGTCTTAGTTGTGGAAGGCAGGCTCCTTAGTTGCAGCACATGGGCTCCTTTGTTGTGGCATGTGACCTGTTAGTTGCAGCATGCATGCGGGATCTAGTTCCCCGACCAGTGATCGAACCCGGGCCCCTGCATTGGGAGCGTGGAGTATTATCCACTGTGCCACCAGGGAAGTCCCCTACACTGTATAGTTTTGAATTTTGGATCACAGTAATGTGTTATCTACTCAAAAATAATTTAGAAGTGAAATCTCTAAAATTTTTTTAATAAAATGAGAAGGAATAGTTTCTTAGGACAATGGAAGATAAAACTAAATTTTGGCGTCAAGGCTATGTTCCTCTGGAACCTGGTACTTACGCCTAACTTGAGGAAATGCAAAGGGGAATCTTTATTTTCATTAGCAGAGCCTATTTAAGAAAGGTGATTTGGTTGAATCATGGGGATCAGAGTTGTAGAGAGTCTATAGAAAAACCTAACCAAGGCTTCTGGCTTGGCTTCTTGCAGCCCAGGGTCTCCAACCATGGCTTCCGCAGCTTATTTACAACATCTCTTTGGTTACATCCAAGCAGCCCCTTAAATTCCTTTACTGCACTTCTTGGTGCAAAACCATGTTGGTACAAAGTGAATTAAAACAGAACTTTGCTCTTCAGGAGCTAGGAAGTTAAAGGACCCTGATTATTTCATAATGCGTGAACAAATAACGAACAGGACTAATTTTTGCGTGTGGATTGTTGAATCTGGTTCATTCTCTCACAAGCAAACCCTTTTATCTCTAAGCAAGTATATAAAGAAATGTTCTGGGTGTCCGACAGCAAGCCTGTGAAGTACTGTCTACGGGCCACATAACATCAGGGAATGAGGATGCGGGGATGACCAATCTGTCATCCCTGGGGTCTGGGACCACACGGGGCAATGACACAGACACGAAGAGAACATTGGAATAAAGTGTGGTCCTTGCTATCAGGGAGGCATGAACGAAATTCCGTGGGAGCCCAGAGGTAGGAGCAAGTAACTCTGCTTGCAAAGAGTTAGGAAGGGCTTCATGGAGGAGAAAATATGTAACCCAAGTCTTAAATAAGGAGTTGAAGTTGAGGGAGGTTGAGAAAGACATTCCAAGCAGGGAGAATACAGTGGGCAAAGGCAGTGAATATCAGAATAACCTGGTTCGTTCATGGGACACCAAGCAGCTTGCTCTGACTCCACGGCAGCCGCTTTTCAGGGAGTGGCAAGTATCCGGGCTAGAAAGGAAGGTCCGGACAGGGTTATAAAATGTCTTGTGTGCCGGGCGAACAAGTTCAGACTTTGTCATGCTCTCAGTCAACAGGCTCATTCGGTACTTTGCCATTACTCTCTAACCTGTTTTAAGCAGGTCGTCCTGTTGGCTTTCATACTCTTGTTAGACACAGAACAGGGATGTGGAAGGCAGGTTGGTAAACAGTGTTATCTTCCCCATTCTTCCTTTTTATTCTTCTCTCACATCTAATTAGTCATCAGAGTCTATTCTGTCACAAATGCTTTCTTTGTTTTTGCCTTAGATCAACCATTTAGCAAGCATTTGCCTGAGGCAAGTACTGGGCTAAAGACTTTATACACACCGTCTTATTCAACCTTCAAACAGCCCTGTGAGGTCACGTTTTAGTCAGTGTTCTTGGTAGCAGGCAGATGTCTTAAGTAGAAAAGCAATGTACTGGAAAGTTATCAGGCAACTCACAGAATTTATAGGAAGGTAGAAGACTAGGTTCAGGGAAGAGCCAAGGGAAGAAGCAGAGCACAAAGTTGGGATCCAACCTCAGCTACAATTCCCAGGACATGCCCCGCCATGCCTGTGGATGCTAATCTCACCACAGAGACTTCGAAGATTCTCAAGCTGACCACAGTGCCTTTGCATCACCACCCCCCAGCACAGAGAGGAGGGAGAGCATCAACTGGCTCTACTCAAAGCATGAGGAACAGCTTCTCTTTTGTGGCTTCCCAATCCCATTGGGATTCATTCAAATTAGGAAGGATGTCTAGATAATGCACTTCAAAAACGACAAACACCCATGAGTGCATTTTGTAGATGAGGGAATAGCCTTATAGCAGGTAGGTTAGGTAGTCAAGCAACTCAGCTAGTCAGTGGGGAAGCCAGGCTTGGAGCCCGAGTCAGCTTGTTTGCAAAGCCCACGTGTGATGCAGTCCTTTGCACTGCCTTCTCTAAACGATCCCAGCTCCATTTCACAGCCCACACACCAGTCCACGCTCCCGTCACCTCGTCTGCATTACCGCCTCCTACCTGATCTCCCTGCTTTGTGCTCCCCCGTCTCAGTTCATTCTCTACACAGTTGCTAAGATAATATTTTTTGAGTACCATCCACATTACATCAACCACTTGTTTAAAAATCCGTGACTCACCCCTTCGAGAGCCTTTCCTGATTGATATCCACGCCGATCACTCAGTAATCAGTGAAATAACGTCGTTACAGTGCTATCACAGATGCATAATTTATACTACACTAGGTTATATTATGCATAGTCTCTAGCTATTCCATTGATGTGTGACTCTGCTAAGGTCGGAGAGCCAGTCTTCTGCTGCTTTTGCGACTCTAATGACAGTTACTAGCATCTAACACCTTGACTGTCTTCTAACTGAATCCTGGGGCCCTCCAGGAGAGTTGTGGTACTATCATCAATGTTATTATTTGCAAAGCACTTCTCATTGGCGAATTCATTATTAGCTTCCCTGACATTTCCCAATTGCTTCCTGTGTTTCTCTGCCATATATACTGTGCCCTACCTAGATTTAGTGTGTTACAAAATTGCTAATAATGCTAACAATTTTATTTCAGCTTTTGGAAATGTTTCTTTACTCCACCCCCAGATACTGTAAGTTGAGGAAAGGTAAAAAGTGGTATATTTTTTCTTTGAGCTGGGAGGTGAGAGGAAATATTATTTAGAGCATGTCCCTCCTTTCCAATTAAGAATAATAAAGGTTATATAAACATGGTGCACCACATGCGATTAGGGAATCTGCCTGGCCAGGTGACCAGCTTGAGGTTCCTATAAGAAAGCCTCTTGCCTGGTTCCTGAATTGCTTTCATATGGCAGAGGGCATCATTACAACTAATAATGCTCTGGACTCTCAAAAACCTCTAGATCCCTCTAAACCCAGATCAAGGAGGCCAAGGGCCAGAGTGCTGTAGGTGTCCTACCTCTCACCTCTCTGTGCTCCAGTCTCTAGCAACATTTTTTGAAGACTTGTCTCTTCCTTGAGTTTATGACATCAGAAGAGGTCATACCTACACACACAGCACACAACTTGAGGATCGCTCCCACCACTAGAATGAACAAAACTCAGAATTTATTTAAACAATACTCATATAGGCTGTGGTCTCTTCATAGATGTCAAGAGGAAGGATAAAAAGGTTAGGGTTTCTGTCTTCAAGGGGTTAACCTTCTGTATGTGGAGACAAATCTATTAAACGTACAATTGATGAAT
Organism: Grampus griseus; assembly: GCF_964374135.1. NCBI lineage: Eukaryota > Metazoa > Chordata > Mammalia > Artiodactyla > Delphinidae > Grampus > Grampus griseus. The sequence goes on from NC_139012.1 coordinate 64,031,404, forward strand.
AATGGGATGAGGCAATAAAGTAAGTCTATGCTGGGTATAAGAATGGCACATGGAAGGGAGTAATCCACTCTGTTTGGTGGCGGGGCGGGGGTGTGGATACCCAGAGGCCTTACAGAGGATGAAATGCTTGAGCTAAGACTGAGGAAAGAGTAAGAATTTGCCAGACAGATGAAGTGGGGAAGAACATTCTAGGAAGAGAGCAGAGAGGTGTACCATGGGACGAAAGGCTTAGGTTATTGTCAGGTACCTTGGATTCTGAAGATGCTTATTGAGCACCCATTCTTTCCTTCTCTGCAAATTTCCTAGACAGGGGGTTGAGCGTAACTGACCTCGCTCCCGGCTCCAGGGATGGGTCTTGATTGGCCTTAGCCAGGTGGCATAATCCATTCCCCTGTCATAGCTGGTTCCCAGAGAGGCAGGCCCTCCAGGCCTAAGAAAATCAGCCATGGCATTCCTCAGGTATATTAGTTCAGGGCTGGCTATGTCCAATCAGAAAGAAGCCCAGGACTTCGGCTTCATAGTTGGGGAAGAGGAAGCATGTAAACCCGAGAGCCGCTAGTTTCCACTTTGTTACTTCAAGGGGAGCCCACCAGAGGAGAAAGACGTCACATGGAGCTAAGGGAATTGCAGAGAAATGGAGCCAAATGACCTGAACAAACTCCGACCAGAGATTAAGTGGAGCCTTGTGTTCCCTTCATTCTCTGAAAGATCAAGTCGGATTTTTTGTTACTTGCAGCTAAAATCATTCTACCTGACGCAGTGTCACTGGATTTGAGGTTGGAGCGGGTAGAGGGTGGGGAATGAATGGACTGGAGAGGTAGGCATGGGCCAGACGATGGGTATAGTTTCAACTCTAGAGACAGGGAAAGCTGTCAAAGGTTTCAGGCCGTGTTAGGGAGTAACAGGATCTGATGTGAGTTTTAGAACGATTACTCTAGCAGCGATGAGAAGCGTGGCTTCAAGGGAACACGTCTGGGACCGAGAGAACAGGAAACCATGAGACATTGCCACTTCCTTCATCATGCCATTCAAGGGTGCATGTTCTAGCTCCTTTTTGCATGAATCTCAAAAGGGAATCAGATTTTTTAAAATGCTTAATCTGAGAACATATGAAATAGGACATAAATTCTTCAGGATTTTATACCTGGGAAGTAAGGATGTATGTTTCAGATGCCCATAAAATTCTTCAGGGATTGAATGTAGGAGATCAAAGTTAGGGTTTTACTGTTTGGGCTGTCAATAATACGTTGGCCTCCTTCTGTTTCTCGGTAGAACTTCCAATTTGTTCTATATTCCCTCTTAACTCTTTTTATTTATTTGTCAGTGCAGTCTTTTTTCTCATTGTTTTGAGTTTTTTGTTTTTGCTTTTTTCTCCCTAGAGACAGGATGGCAGTTGAAGAAAGAAAAACGTTGAGTCAATTGGCACAAAAGCCCTTTTCCCATGGTATCTCTTCTCTTGAGGGGAATTAACCTGATGCTCACCAATTTGACTCAAGAGGAGGCATCTTTGATAACAAATATTCGTCCCAATCTCTTTGGACTCCATTTATTAATTGCCAAGTAAATTCTATTGATAGGAGCTATGTGGGTATGTGACTCTGCTCCACTTCACTGGAAACTGTTCTGTAAAGATATTAAGATTTAGTTAATCTTTCTGCTTGCTTGTCATCGCTGAGCTTCCTCTTCATGCCTTGCACTGTGCTTGATACTGCGGACAATAGGAGAAGAAAGCTGAGTCTCTGCTTAAAAAGGCTTGTAGGATAAATTCTGATGATGGGAGGTGTTTTCCTAAAACCAAGTCAATGAGGCCTAAGCAATAACAGTGGTTCCTATCTAAGATGGCTGTGTTATGTTGATCCTTAAACTCATGAGAGGTTTTAAAAAGCCTGATTAGATATATACAAAGAGTTTCAGATGCCGTTCTGCCAGGACTCCAGTGACATTAGAATTTTGGTCATTGACCACCGACCTTCAGTCAAGGTCTTTGAGGATAAAGATGATCTCATTCTTTGTTAACAGAATCATTTCTCTCCCTCATGTGTATAATTTTAGATGGAAAATGGAGCCAAAAGCAGGTACTTGTAGAAAAATGTGTTATCCCCCAAAGTTGCCACAATACACAAAATGTCCATTCTGTAAAGAACTGTAGTTATATGTGAGAGTTAGAGATTGTTTCCTCCAAATGAATAAACCATCTTGCCCAAATGGCAATAAATTTCACCTCTTCCCCATTTCACTATTTCCTATGGGCGATATTCATTCTCCAAAGTTCCCATTTAATTCCTTCTTACACTTTTTTTTTCTCTTTTTTGGCCGTGCCACGTGGCTTGAGGATCTGCGGATCTTAGCTCTCCAACTAGGGACCAAACCTGGCCCTCGGCAGTGAAGGTGCCGGGTCCTAACCACTGGACCACAAGGGAATTCCCCCTTCATACATTCTTTTAAACATTATTTGATGTAGGAGATTTACAGCAAAACTGACCGCATACTTGTGCACCAGAACCCGAGTGTAGTCCTGACCTTTTATTTTCAAACCAAAATCTTTTCACATCAACTCCTCTCCTCTGCTTGCTCATTGGACTCTAGAGCCAGTGACCCTCTAATGATAAAACCAAGATATGAACCAAATCGAGCTCTGTCCTTGACTTCACAAGGGAGTTAATCACATCTAGAGCCTGGCTCAGAGCAGGCACTGAGCAAATATTTGCTGGATAAAAGAATAAATGAAGATAATGTCTAAGGAGTTGTGAGTTAGTTTGAGTTTTCTTGAGCTAAACTGAGGACTCTGGCAGATTTAAGACCCTTGAACGACAAGCTGAGGAGGTTATATTCTCATTTCTGCTTTCAGTCAGCAAGTTTTTGAGACCCACCCCGCTCTAGGAATAATAGTCTCACTTCCTCTTGACCAAAGGCACTTGGGGTTCCTCTGCTCTTGGGTTCCTAAGGAGGGAGTTCACTGGTCACAGTCCCTGCCCCTTGCTTCAGCCCAGGTCGGGGCTAGTGTAAGGGTGTGTCTGCAGTGGCATCAAAGTTATCAGTAAAGAGAAAGCCAAGAAGGAACAGAAACATACACTCTCTCCCTCCTTCTCTTTTCTTTCACTATTTCACCCTATCACCATTTCCCTAGAGTGGGTTCCCACTCCCACTTCATTCTACCCTGTCCTCCGAGTTCCTCTGCAGAACATTCCAGAAGAGCTGGTCTTCCTTTGAAATATAGATGACCCTAATTCCTGTTTATTGCTGGCAGGAATGCAAAATGGTGCAGCCACTTTGGAAGACAGTTTGGCAGCGTCTCACAAAAATAAACATACTCTTACTATGCAATCCAGGAGTGTGGCTCCTTGGTATTTATCCAAAGGAGTTGAAAACTTAAGTCCGCACAAAGACCTGAACACGGATGTTTACAGCGGCTTTACTGATAATTGCCAAAACGTGGAAGCAACCGAGATTGAGTAGGTGAATGGTGCCTTCAGACAATGGAATATTATTCAGACAATTCAATATTATTCAGTGCTAAAAAGAAATGAGCCATCAAGACATGAAGGAACTTTAAAAAACATGTTACTAAGTGAAAGAAGCCAATCTGAGAAGCCTGCATACTGTATGATTCCACCTTTACGACATTCTGGAAAAGGCAAAACTATGGAGGCAATAAAAAGATGAGTGGTTCCTGGGGGTGGGCGGCAGGGAGGGTGACTAGGCAGAGCACAGATGACTTTTCGGACAGTGAAACTATTCTGTATGATACTATATGATGGATACATTTCATTATATTTTTTACTTTTATTATTATTTTGTGGGCCGCACTGCACGGCTTGTGGGATCTTAGTTCCCCAACCAGGGATCTAACCCACACCCTCGGAAATGAAAGCACGGAGTCTTAACCGCTGGACCGCCGGGGAATCCCCTATACATGGCATTACATGTTTGTCCAAACCCATAGGATGTACAACACCAAGAGGGAACCCTAAGTTAAATGATGGACTTGGGGCGATAATGATGTGTCATTGTAGGTTCACCAGCTGTAACAAAGGTACCACTCTGGCAGGGGAGGCTGTGCGTATATGGGAACAGGGGAGATATGGGAAATCCCTGTACTTTCTGCTCAATCTTGCTGTGAACTTAAAATTGCTCTAAAAAAATAAAGTCTATTCAAAACATACATAGATGGGTAGTTAGATGATATAGCTGTAGATGTAGATATAGATACAGATATAGATATAGATACAGATACAGATATAGTTATAGATATAGATATAGAAATGAAATTTACTTCAGACCTTTGAGTACATGAAAACCTATTTTTAGCCCAAGGTTTCCTGGGCTAAAGAGGAGTGGGGAGGATTGAAGAAGAAGATTAAGGAAAAAGCCTTGCAAAAGCCTTGTGCTTGCTTCCAGCACAGGTAAGTAGGCGAAAAATCACAGGCTGTTTTCTGTTACTCAATGGGCCCCCCTACCAAAAAAAAAAAAAAGACATTGGTCTGATCAGAAACATTAGATGCTACCAATGGAAGAGCATGCAGGCTGGCTAGTCTCTCATTCTGGGAAAGGAAAGGCAACGGGAGATGGGCCCTGTGCTTGGAGACCCAGCCCTCTGTATCTCGGATCACTTTTCCTGTACCCTTCCATTGGATCCCCAGGTCTGTGGTTCCCGGATTACCCTAGACACCAAGGGCCACCTGCATCAGAATCACCTGAAACGCTTTATAAAGAGTCAGATTCTTAGGTCAAGCTCCCAGAAAACCAAGTTCAGCCATTCAGGGATAGGATTCAGGAATTCTCCAGAAGTTCCCAAGGCACTCAAGTGCAGCCGGGTTTCAGAAGCAAAAAACCCTTGTTGCCGAGGGAGTCCTAGTGCCTGCTGCTGGGAAGGGAATGGGGAAGGAAGGGAGGAGGGAAACAAATGGAGGGATGTTTATCTGATGTTCCTGGATGTAATTTAAAAGATATTCTTCCGGAGAAGTATCATTCGTCATGGAAGTCCTAGGCCAAAGGACTGCTAGTTCTGCACTGCAGGGATTTTGTGAGCCTGCCTGGGACCCACAAATGCATATTTGAGTCAGCAAGAAAATTCAGAATTCAAAACAATGAATGCTAGACTTCCAGTAAGTGTGGACTTCCAATAAAGATGGAATCTCTATTCTCAGATTTTTGCCCTTTGAAAAGTTGGGACTTCTGCTGCAAGATGTTGTGGCCCTGACCTGTGACCCAGTTCTGATCATTAGATTTCTCCTTTGTTTTGAGACTAAGTCATCATCTCCACCCCTTTTCTTCTGTCCCCATGTTTTCCCTGTGGTCTCCTTCCAAGTCCTTCTCAGCTTTCCCCTCTTCCTTCAGAGGAGCTACTTGCCAGATGCTGGCCTCTTCCTTCAGATGAATGACCTTATTCTTGTTTCACAACAACTCTGGGAGTTTGGTGTTGTAATGTTACAGATGAAGAAAGGGGGGCTCCAACACATTCAGTGACTTGCTAAAGGACACACTGGTAAGAGGCTCTACTCCCACCTTGCGCCCTAGTTTTGACACCTAGGACCCTGTCCAGGCCTCCTACTCAGAACACCAGTCCTTGAGACCCGGGCCCTATCTTGCTTTCCTAAGTTGTCACCTCAGATTTGAATGCCCTGCTCTTGAACCCAAGCCTGGAGGTGGGTGCAGAGCTGCCTCTCCGATGTCCTCGCTGCTCACTGACTGCCTCTGGCTCTCACACCAGTATCCCAGACCCCTCTCGCTAAGTGTGGGTTTCATCTGATGAGGCCGGATCCCCAGATCCCTGCTGCATTAGGGAAAATCCAGTTCTTCTCCTGTGTTTCTCCTTTACTCTCACACAACTTCCGCATGCACACTTCTGACACCAGATGTGTGGGGTTATTCTCCCATCAAGCAATTCTCTGACACCAGCTGGGTGTCCTCTACTTTAATTCAATTCTGACACTGTCTACCCGGAGAGAGCACCAGTTCCCACAGGTTAAGGGCTCAGTCCCATGAGACTGCCCCCCACTTCAGACGCCAACTGAAAGTAGTAGGTCTCCAGGTCACCCTCACTTCTGTCCAATTTGGCTACAAATCAGAGGTTCCCACCACCCCCTCCTCTAATTCAATTGATTTGCTAGAATGGCTCACAGAACTCAGGGGAACACTTATGTTTACCAGTTTATTAAAGCATCTGATAAAGGATACGGATGAAGAGCCAGATGAAGAGATACATAGGATGAGATCTGGGAGGGCCCAAAGTGCAGAAGCTTCTGTCCCTGTGGAGTTGGGGTCCATCACCCTCCTGGTGTGAATGTTCTCACCAGCCTGGAAGCGCACTGAACTCCCTACCCTGGGGATTTTGTGGAGGCTTTCTCACATAGGCATGAGCAATTATGAACTCCACTTCCAGCCCCTCTCCCCTCATGGCGGGTGGGTGGAGGGGGGCAGTGCATCTGCAAGCTTCTAATCACAGCTTGGTCTTTCTGGTGACCAGCCCTCACTAGAACAAGAGATGTCCCTAGTGCTCTTATCACTTAGGAAACTACAAGGGTCTTCAGAGTTCTGTGTCAGACACCAGGGCAGAGGCCAGGGTATATGTTTCTTACTATTTACACCTGCCCAGCTTTCTATTGCCAGACTAGACTGCTGAGGATGAGCCAGAAAAATACATGCTGCTTACTATTAGGAAAAGCTTTGGACTCAGCTCTGACCCTTTTCCCTGGACTCACCTTGCTTCCTATAATTGGCCTTCCAAGAGTGAGGAATCAATGCAAAAGAAGTTGCCTTGTCCAATTATTAAGCACAATTCTTCTTGTTTAATGCTTCCCTAAAAGCTCCATGTCCTGCTGGAGTGGCAGCCCCCTTTCTGTTTCCTAGATCAGTGGTATCCAAACTGTGGCCTGTGGAGCTCTGCTCCGTGAAAACTTGTCAAGTGGTACACGGACACACATCATTATAAGGGTATTCATTTCCAGATCCTCCAGATCCTCAATTTTTTTTTTTTGCGGTACGCGGGCGTCTCACAGCTGCGGCCTCTCCCGTTGCGGAGCACAGTCTCTGGACGCGCAGGCCCAGCGGCTATGGCTCACGGGCCCAGCCGCTTTGCGGCACGCGGGATCCTCCCGGATCGGGGCACGAACCCGCACCCCCTGCAGCAGCAGGTGGACTCTCAACCATTGCGCCACCAGGGAAGTCCCCCAGATCCTCAACTTTTATAGGTACTTTTTCCCTAAAGCCAATTTGCCTGAGGATCTGCCTGCATTTATGTCAGATGTTCTCCCATCTCATAGACTTTCCTCATTCCATGTCTTACTGTGGTGCTTTGCATGGGGTAAAAACAACAACAAAAAGGTACTACAAAAATATTGATTTGGGGACTTCCCCGGTGGCGCAGTGGTTAAGAATCCGCCTGCCAGTGCAGGGGGCACAGGTTCGATCCCTGGTCTGGCAAGATCCCACATGCTGCTGAGCAACTAAGCTCGTGCTCCACAACTACTGAGGCTGCGCTCTAAAGCCTGAGCGCCACAACTACTGACGCCCGCGTGCCTAGAACCCGTGCTCTGCAACAGGAGAAACCACTGCAATGAGAAGACTGTGCACTGCAAAGAAGAGCAGCCCCCGCTTGCTACAGCTAGAGAAAGCCCGTGCGCAGCAAGGAAGACACAATGCCTCCAAAACTAAGTTTAAAAAATAAAAATTAAAAAAATATTGATTTGGTGGAAATTTTTGTATCGAGATATAACTGATGTCTTAGTTTCAGGTGTACTACATCATGATTCAATACTTGAATATATTGTGAAATGATCACAAGTCTAGTTATCATCCATCACCACACATAGCTACAATTTTTTTCCCCTTGGGATGAGAATACTGCATCGTTACATCCCCAGGACTCATTTATTTTATAACTGAAAGTTTGTACCTTTTTGACTACCTTCACCATTTCACTCACCCTCCATCCCCTTAGGGGATTTCCCCTATCCCCCTTAGGGGGAAACTAATGGTTTCTAAGGCAAGTTAACTCACAGATCTTTCTGGCCTTCTTTATAAGTATTCCTGATAAGGGAGAAGAAACAAGGATATTTTGGCTCCTCTTAAGAGGTTTTGAATTCTATAAAGCAGAAATGGGGGTGCATATATCTTTTCTAATTAATGTTTTTGTTTTCTTCAGCAAAATACCGAGGGGTGAAATTGCTGGATCATATGGTAGTTTTGTTTTTTATTTTCTGAGGAAACTTCATACTGTTTTCCATAGTGGCTGCACCAATTTACATTCCCACCAAAAGCGCCACCAGGGAAGCCCCAACCTCTCCATATCTTTGTCAACATTTGTTATTATCTGTATTCTATTTTAGCCATCCTAATAGTTGGAAAGTGGTATCTCATTGTGGTTTTTTTTTTGTTGTTGTTGTTGTTGTTGTATGCGGGCCTCTCACTGTTGTGGCCTCTCCCGTTGCGGAGCACAGGCTCCAGACGCGCAGGCTCAGCGGCCATGGCTCACGGGCCCAGCCGCTCTGCGGCACGTGGGATCCTCCTGGACCAGGGCACGAACCCGTGTCCCCTACATCGGCAGGCGGACTCTCAACCACTGTGCCACCAGGGAAGCCCCTCATTGTGGTTTTGATTTGCATTTCCTTGATGACTAATAATGTTGATCATCTTTTTATGTGCTTATTCGTCATGTATATATATTCTTTGCGGGAATGTCTATTCAGATTCTTTGCCAATTTAAAAATTGGTTTATTTGTCTTTTTACTATTGAATTGTAAGAGTTACTTATATATTCTAGATATAAGTCCCTTGTCAGATATATGATTTGCAAAAATTTTCTCTTGACAATGTGATTTTTGACATGTAACTCAGAAAGAATTCAAAGAGTTGAGTAGCACTGATATAACAAGACTCGTTCCACTCACATATATTGGGTTGGCCAAAAAGTTCCTTTGGTTTTTTTTGTTTTTTTTTTTTTTGCAGTATGCGGGCCTCTCGCTGTTGTGGCTTCTCCCGTTGCGGAGCACAGGCTCCAGATGCGCAGGCTCAGTGGCCATGGCTCACGGGCCCAGCCGCTCTGCGGCATGTGGGATCTTCCCAGACCGGGGCACGAACCCGTGTCCCCTGCATCGGCAGGTGGACTCTCAACCACTGCGCCACCAGGGAAGCCCTCCTTTGGTTTTTAAGTAAAAATAAAAGACACATTCTTCATTTTCACCAAGAACTTTATTGAACAACATATTCACCCTTTTGTTCCACTACCTTCTGCCATTTTTCAGGCAACTTCACAATCCCATCTTCCCAAAACTTTTTATCTGTTTGAGCAAAGAACTGTTCCAGGTGCTTTTACAGTCTTCCAGGGAATTGAAATTTTTTCCATTAAGAGAATTTTGTAAAGACCGAAATAAATGGAAATCCGAAGGTGCAATGTCTGGTGAATAAGGTGGATGAATCACAACTTCCCAGCCAAGCTGTAACAGGTTTTGCCTGGTCATCAAAGAAACGTGCGTTCTTGTGGTATCCTGATGGAAGATTATGTGTTTTCTGTGGACTTATTCGGGATGCTTTTTGTTGAGTGCTTCTTTCAGGTGGTCTAATTGGGAGCAGTACTTGTTGGAATTAATTATTTGGTTTTCCGGAAGGAGCTCATAATAGAGGACTCCCTTCCAATCCCACGATATACACAACATCACCTTCTTTGGATGAAGACTGGCCTTTGGTGGGGTTGGTGGTGGTTCATTTCACTTGCCCCACGATCTCTTCCGTTCCACATTATTGTACAGTATCTACTTTGCATCACCTGTCACAATTGGTTCTAAAAACGGAACGTTTTCATTACGTCTAAGTAGAGATTTGCTGGCGGAAATACGGTCAAGGAGGTTTTTTTCGCTTAACTTATGTGGAACCCAAACATCAAAGTGATGAACTTAACCAAGCTGGTGCAAATGATTTTCAACACTTGATTTGGGTATTTTGAGCATGTCGTCTAACTCCTGCATGGCATATTGTTGATTGTTCTCAATTAATGTCTCGGTTTGATTGCCATCAACTTCAACTGGTCTACCTGACTGTGGAGCATCGTCCAGCGAGAAATCTCCAGCATGAAACTTGGCAAACCACTTTTGACATGTTTGATCAGTCACAGCACCTTCTCCATACACTGCACAAATCTTTTTTACCTTTCTTGAAATAATAAAGCATAAATGGCTGAAAATGTTGCTTTCTTTCTTCCATCTTCAATATTAAAATGGCTACACAAAAATTCACCAATTTTGATGTCTTTTTTTAAATGCACGCTGATATGACAGCTGTCACATACAATCTAACAAAATTGTTTTGACTGAAGTTAAAGACAACAAACCATCGTATGGAAAAAACAAACGAATATTTTGGCCAACCCAATATTTATATAAATGAGATTTCTTAGCCCTTATATTTACAAGATAAAATATAGGAACAGAATTCATCCTGAATCCTCTTAATTCTATCAGTAAATCATTATTTATCCTTGGATACAGGGGAATGTAAAAACGTAGCCTTGTTCATCTTGAATAATAATTTTCATTAAACATTTCTAGTTAAAATTTACTTTTTATGTTTAATAATTTTTATATACATTTCTAATAGACTTATGTTGTTTTGACCTATTGTGTACTAACAATTGTAAGGATCAGTTAATGTAGAAGAAACTTTTAAAAATCAGAGATTTATGGCCTTAGTATATTAAGTAAATCGTAGAATTTAAATATATATACATTTTTTTTGTTTGTTTCAGATAGTATTACAGGGAAATCAATAAAAGATCATCAAGCGTGAACTATTTACAACAAATGTTAATATTTACAAGATGCTACAACTCAGACTTTTTGGAATATTTAAATTTATATACTGAAATTCTTCAAAATTCTTTAAGGTGGAATATGAACAAAGGAGTTTGAGAATCATTTTTCTAGCAGTAGTCTACTTCGTTCCGTCTTTAATCTCCATTAGAATGCCCTTTCCTGAGGGTGGGGAATTGGGGCTAAGCGGTCTTAGATTTCCTGAGAGTTAGCAAGAGTTCCCAACCTGGGTCTCTGATACTTGTGTGCCTTGCGAAATTGCACGTAAAATTGCACGTAAAATATAAGTGTACATATACATACACTCCCCCACTCCAGTTGATCTGTAATATTCAACTGGTTTTTCATAAGGTCTGTGACCTAAAACGTTTAAGAACTACTGTAACTACTACCTTCCTCTCACCTGCCTATTAGTACACCTCATGTATCTCATGCTAGGCCTTTCTCTTGGGTACCAATTAATCACTTGTTGCCTTTACCATACCGCTATTATCGTCTGCCTGCTGGATATCATCTGCAGTTTTGTGTCTTCTCCCAAGGATCACCCGATCCCAGGAATTAGGGCAAGTTCCAGATACCAGTCTTTCCATTATGCTCTAGTGGAACAGAGTTAAACAAATCCTGAATGGCCTTTCTATTCATTTATTTAACAAATACTTAACAACATGCCTCCTGATATGCCAGGTACTATTCTAAAAGCTAGGAATACAACGATGAACAGGCAGACAGGTCTCTCCTCTCCCAGTGTTTCTCTTCTGGAAGAGGAAGACTAAGAACTAAATAAGAAACACACAAGATTATTTTGGGCAGAAGTAAGTACTGTGAAGAAAACAAACCCGGGTGATATGACAACGAGTGTTATGAAGAAGTAGGGTTCGGTTGGAAGGTCAGGACTCTTTAAGGAGCTAACATCGGAGCTGAAGCCTGAGTGGTGAGAAGAAAGTAGCCGAGAGGTGAACACAGTTGGTGCAAAGGCCGCCAGGAGGAAGGAGGTTGGTGTTTCTGGGGAATTTCCAAGCCAGAGCTTGGAAAGTACTGAGCAGAAGAGGTGAGGTTGGAGAGGCGTTTCATCCCGAGTGCAACAGTAAGCCAACGATGTGTTTTAAGCAGAGGAGGAACTGATCTGGTTTATATTTTAAAACAAAATCCTTCTGGCTACTTTGATAAAAATGGATTGTATGGGTTCAAGAGAAGAAATAGAGAAAGCAGTTAGGCTACCATGGTAGTAGAGGCCAGAGATTATGGTGACTTGGACTGGGGTGGAGATGATATAAATGGGAAAATTCAAGATATACTTTGGAGGTGGAGCTGATAGGACTTCTAAATGGTCTGGATAGAATTGTGAAGGAAAAGAGAAGAGTCAAGGATGACTCCTAGGAAGTTAGTTTTGAACAAGTGGGTGAATGATGCAGTAGATTTAAAGATACTATTTGGGAATGTTTGGAACACCTATTAAACAGTTAAGTGACAAAGTGGAGTAGCTTTAGATACATGAGCCTGGAGTTAGAAATGTGGTCAGGGTAGAGATTATCATGGGAGTCAGGAGCTTACGGATGGTATTTAAAACCACTGTGGCAGGCTGAATAATGTCCCCCTGAATATGTCCATGTCCTAATTCCTGGAATCTTAAAGAACCTACTGTGTATGAAGGCACTTAAAATCTGTCACTTGTAAGCCTCACAACAACCCAAGGTAGGTGTTATTATCCTCCACTTGGCAGATGGGGAACTGGAGGCTCAGAGAAGTGGAAAGCCCTGTTTGCACTGTGCTTTGAGACAGGTCCAGCTTACCTACCGCCTCGGCTGCCCAAAAACCTGCCTTATAAAATGCATTTCTACGCGGCCTGTCCCATTCCTTGTCTAGCTCTGGCATATTATTTTTCTCACCTTCAGAGCCCTTGCCAGCCCAATTACACCACAGAGACCATGACCACTCCTCAGCTAGCTTGTTAACTGTGGAAGGGCTTAGTGGGATTATCACATAACCAACTACTCCGCATGCCAGGCCCTTTGCCAGGCACCTAACATGCATTCACAAATCACAGATTACTCTATCCATCGTCTCTGGAGCAATCTAGAAAGGAAGGATTACTGGGGAATGGGAAGAAGTCAGGAGCAGGGGCGCCTGAGTTCAAGTCTGGGGGTGCTATAGCCCTGACTTGAAGCTAAAGTAATCCTGGTCTAGTAACTTAACCATCTAAGAAAACGAGGAGGTTAACACTACAAATCATCTCTAACCTCTATCAAGGATGCTTGCATGACAGCTTTTCTTCTTTTCCCACTCCTGGAGCTCCACTATTATGTGCAGTGGCAGGGCCGTAGCGACTGTCTGCTCCGCGATGGCTGCCCTTCAGTTCCCTGCCTTAGAGGCCAGACCCAGCCGTGACTCGGCCAATCGCCCGGGAGGCCGCGGAGCCCCTCAGGCCAGGAGCGGTGAGAAGTGGGCGATAGGTCATTTCAGGACAAGGAAGCGAAGGCTCTGAAAAACTACAACTCCCAGAAGCCCGTGGGGGTGCCAATCGGAGGCCTGTGGCTGGTGCGTCTTGGGAGCTGTAAACCACGCTTCATTGCAAGGCCGCGCCGGACAGGTAACTCGGGCGCATGCCCAGTCACGTCCCCACTAGCTCAGCTTTTTTCCTTCCTGCGGGATACTTCTCTTTCCGGCCTCGCCCAGGCGCGCTTTTCCCCGCCCCACCTCCGCCCCCTTTTCAGGGATTTCGGAGTGGGCGGGGCCACTGGCAAGCGCGTTCCCAGGAATGTGTACGCGCGCGTTCACGGGAGATTAAAGAGGGAGGGGACTAAATACTGGGTGTGGAAGGTGGCGAGGAGGCCGCGGATCACGGAAGGCGCATGCGTTCTAGAGGCGGTGCCGCGCGGCTTCGGGAATGGCGGAGGGGCGGGGTGGAAATGGGCTCGTGGCCTGACGCATGCGCATTGGGCCGCCAGCGCCCCGCCTCCTTTTTCAGTTTCCCCTCCTCCTCCACCACCCTTCCGGAAGTGCAGCCGCCCTGGCGCCCACCAGCGGCCACCCCCTGCGGCAGGCTCCGCCCCCGCCGGCCCCGCCCCCACGGCTCTCCGCCCCCTCCTCCGGTGGTGGTGCCGGGTGGCAGCGCCGGTCGTGGAGGTTTCGGTGCCCGAAGCCGGGAGCGCGGAGTCGTTCCCGGGAGCGCCGGCCAGGCTATGATCGCGGGTCCCCGGCGGCCCGCTCCGGCCAACCAGAGTCCCTGTCTCAGCTTGTGCCCGTGCCCGAGCGGTCTCCTCAGCTCGACCCCGCGGCGCAGTTGGCGGCGGCGCCCGCAGTGCGCCCCCTCCTCCGATGGCGGCAGAGATCCAGCCCAAGCCGCTGACCCGCAAGCCGATCCTGCTGCAGCGGGTCGAGGGGTCTCAGGAGGTGGTGAATATGGCCGTGATCGTGCCCAAGGAGGAGGGCGTCATCAGTGTCTCGGAGGACAGGTACGAACCGCTGCCCCTCGGCCGCGAGGAGGGGCGGGACGCGCCGGCGGTCCCAGAGCCCGCTTCAGGGGCTGTGCCTCCACGTCGGCGCGAGTGTAGAGCGCTCTCCCAAGTTGTTATTATAATGCGCATCCTGGTGCTGCCGGTGTCCAGCTGCGCGTGGCCGCCGCTGCGTGGCTCCGGAAAGCGGAGCCCGGACAGCGGCGTTCTGTTTGGCCTTGCCCGGGTGGCGCCTGCCGGGGCCAGGGTGGCCCTTGGACTAACGGTGCACCGGCCACTGGACCTTGGTCCAGCTCCTAGGACAGGAAGCGGAGAGGGTGGAGCTGCCCGGCCCTGCAGGTGTGTGCGTGGGGAGGATGCTCCAAGCCGCTTGTGTGACATAACTAAGAGGTTTTGAGAACTCTGGTATAGTTCTTAAGGCTCCAGACCCAGGAAAGCAAATGCCACTCCCTTCTCCCAGACATTCCCACCGAATCCAGATCTCCCAGACATCTTACACTGAATTCAATGAATATTGCAAGTTGTGAAGAGTATTAGGGCTTCTGCCCAGGAGAGGTGACTTCTGTGCTTTGCCCTCCTTGTCTCTTCAAGCTCAAGGGGAAGCTCCTAGAACTTTCAAGGGACCACTGCTGCAAATAGCTCTTGAGTTCCTTCCCTTTGCTTGCTTCCTTTCTTTTTGCCTAATTTTGCTTAATTTGCCGAAGTAGAACTAGTTGTTCTGCCTTTAGTATTCTCCCTTGTTTTTCAGACAGTGCGTTTTTTGCTTTCACTTAATGACCTTTAATGCAGAAATTATGCAGATGAAGCTAGTTTCCAGAGGAATGAAGCTTGAATATAGTAGTTATGGTTTTGATCTGGAATTGTTGCTTTTATAATATCAACTAGTATTCTAAAAAATGTCACATTATAGAGGTATATGTCAAGGAGCTTTTAACCTTAAAATAGGAGTTACGTTTTCTTAATGTAAGTTCAAATTATGCTGAGGTAGAAAATATTTTTTTCTTGGTGACTTGTAAAATTTCCAGGCAAAGGTAAAGCAACAAAGTGTTCATACTGTCTTTATAGTCATTTCAGTGCTTTGCATACAATGTGGCTTCAAAAAATATGCCTGATAGGTCTATTCATATCATAGGTTCTTCAGTATAACTAGGATGACTATATTAATGACATATTTTTGTCTACATCATACTCCATACAAATGGCCAAATGGTGCCTGATTCACTTCCTGTGCAGATTCAAGGGAAAACATTGTAAACATACACCAATGGCAAGCAGTCTGCCAAGAACAGAAGAAATTCATGGCTGCAGTGGAATACATGGATGTAGAAACCATTTGAAATTCACGAAGAAGGCTTATGAGTGTTTAACTTTTCCATGGAGGCAAAATTCTACAAAAGAGATTGCTTCTGGACTTAGAAATTCTTTGTCACAGAATCGTGTTTTAAAAAGAATATATTGATAGACATCACTTTCTCTGTAACTACTGGAGATGAAACTGCTCAACCGAACTGCGGTAGGAAATTCATAAGTAAGTTTGTTGAATCAAGGAAGAGAGGCAGAAAGGTAGCTAAACCTAAGCTCCTTTAATAATTAGTTTTGAAACTTTTTGCTTTGGTTGATGCTTTGGGAGTAGAGGTTAGTTTTCATAGGTTTTTTTTTTTTTTTTTTCCCCTAAGTGTTCAAAGGGATCTTAGAGGTTATTTGCTGTAACAGCTTCATTTTACAGATGAGAAAATTAGGCCAGAGAATTTACCTGCCCAAATTCATGTAACTAGTGGCGGAGCCAGACCTGGCTCCTGTCTTCTGATTTCCATTTCACTGTGTTTATCCTGAAGGAAACAGCTTTAGTCGGGGTGCATTTCAGAGTATTTGGAGAAGCTGAAGTCGCGTATATGACAGAGAGTGAAGATAAGTTTCATTTGATTATGGGACAACATAAATGCAATAATGTTTAGCTATTTATTAAGCTTAATTTTCACTTTCCTAGTTTACAGTGTAAGTAATAGAAGATATTTTATTATGCAGTTGCTGTTAAATAAGTAAGGCTAGGATTTATTCTTTACATATCTTTTTATTATTACTCAAGTTGACCAGTCTATGTTTCTGTAGGTCATATAGTCACATGTGACAAGAACTTTGTTATTTAGAGCTCAGTTTCGTTTATGGCTTCTATTAAAAGAGAACTGATCTGTATTCTTGCTTTTCAAAATCCAGTGTCACTGTCAGTTGACATAATTATCATTATCAAGATATGAAGAGAGAATATTGATTTTCATCAAAACCTACCAAGCCATTTCCATCAACCACTTCAGTTAGAAACTAGTAGTTTTCATTCCTGAACTGTAAGGTTAAGCCACAGAATATTGTCCCATTCCTGAATGGCAGTGTCCCGTAAGTTCTTTTGAAACCTTGGTTTTCCTTTTTGACCTCTGATTCCCAATAGCCTTTGAAAACGCTTAACATTTTCCATCTATAACAGTGTTATAGGTACTTGTTATCCATTTATCTTCTTCTCCATGAATTCCCTAAGATGCTATGTGTGTCTTACTCATTGTAATATCTGTAAGGCCTAGTATGGTGGCTGGCACACAGTAGGCCCTCAAGAAACATTTGTTGTGTTGGTGACTGGTCTTTTTCTCGTTCCTGAAAGCACAGCATCTTAACTGTTGTAGACATTTCATTGATATTTGTTTGAATGAACTTTATGACAACCTGTGAAAGTTCTGTTGGACAAATGTACGGAAAAGGATTGGACTGGATGGCCTTAAAAGTGCCTTAAAAATCTGAAAGTCAATGCATTGCTTCATTCATTCCATCAACAAACATTTGAGTCCCTACTGTGTTCTAAGCACATGTGTACACTTCATTGGTGAAAATGACAAGGTCCTTTCAAGATACTCACAATTTATTTGGGGGGGGCAGATTTTAGAAGAAAATAAAACCACAAACTCTAAGATTTAATATTGAAAAGAGAATTTTTAGATGGGGAAGAGTAGCTGGATTCCACAGCCATTGTTGTTCCCTAAATTTTACTTACCTTTGGAGGATTCTTCCACTTGGACTACCATTTGCACCCTATGGCTGCCGTTAGTCGTGGGCTGGTGATATTCTAATCTTCAGGCCCAAGAGTGGTAAAAACCCTTACCCTCAGTTCATCTGAGCACAGTTAAGACAGCCTGGACCTTTACTGGATACCAAGGGAGAAAATATAAGGAAATAGAAGAAATATAAAAACGGGAGTTCCCTGGTGGTCTAGTGGTTAGTGGTTAGGACTCAGCACTTTCACTGCCATGGCCTGGGTTCAGTCCCTGGTTGGGGAACTCCTGTAAGCCTCACCTCACAGCCAAAAAAAAGAAAAGGAAGAAGAAATATAAAAACAGTCTGACTTACAAGTATAGATTTGTGGTGCTATCATAAAATGGAATTTGTTCTCAGAACTCACTGTCCTTATCTGAGTCTGTCTTTGCTTTGGTTGTAGCTGGATTCTGTCTCCAAAGGATATGCCCAACTTTGGTACATTGGGTTCCTCATTTCCCAGCTTCTGTCTGGACTGTCTCTTCTGAGTGACTGCCATTTTTTTTTTTTTTGTGGTACACGGGCCTCTCTCAACGGGCCTCTCCCGTTGCGGAGCACAGGCTCCGGACGCGCAGGCTCAGCAGCCATGGCTCACGGGCCCAGCTGCTCCGCGGCATGTGCGATCTTCCCAGACCGGGGCACAAACCCGTGTCCCCTGCATCGGCAGGCGGACTCTCAACCACTGCGCCACCAGGGAAGCCCGTGACTGCCATTTTAACATTCCTTGCTTAGGAGTTTCCTCACAGACATCTTGGGTCTATTTTGGTCAATACCGATCTCTAGCCTGCAGCTTACCAGGGTAGCTGGTAAGCCACCTGCAGCTCCCTTGTCCAGTGGCAGCCTCTTCAAGTGTTGAAAACCAGAAGAGACTGCTCCAGGTGGGAGCCAGCCCTGTCCAGACGTTTTAACTTTGTAAATTATTTATATGCATATCTTAACACAAGTCAGCAATCTTAGAATTCATACAGAGTTTCTCTAGGTAATTACTATTAGACAGTTATAGAAAATTGTTCCTTCACCAGGAGTAAAAAGGGGTAAGATTTTTATCTCATATAAGGAGATGTGTTGAAGACGGGTACAAACACCATCCACTGGGGTCATCGAAGCATCTCCTCTGCTTGCAGTGGTTAGAGAAGAGACCAAGGAGCTCTCCTCCAGGTGGGTCTTGCGGGATGAGTAGAAGTTCATGTGAGAAAGCTAGGGTGTTGGAAGGGGCATTCTAGCTAGAGGGGGAAGAGAAAACTCCTGGGGCACTGAGAAGCACTAGAACGAACTGGTTAAGAATGCACTCAGGAGCCATGCAGCTTGAATTCAGAACTCAGCTCTGAGTGTCACACTTGGAGGAATCTGGAAAATTGGTGTCTCCACAGGAGTAATTGTGATAGCGAACATTCCCAAAACCTCTGAGTGCAAGAATTTGGAATTCTCTTGGGAGATAAAAAGAGCTGAGGGTGTGGTGGCAGGGTGTTGTGGAGGAGACCATGGGGAGGGGTCTGCAGGGGAGAGGGTAATGGGGAGGGACTGCGGAGTTTGCTTTTTCATTTTTGGCCACGACTCGCAGCTCACTGTTTCTTAGCTCTCTGACCAGGGATCGAACCCGTGCCCCCTGCAGTGGAAGCATGGAGTCTTAACCACTGGACCGCCAGGAAAGTCCCGGGGAGGGACTGTGGAGAACTGCCACCTTATATTCTGACTTCATTCGGGACCAATTTAGGCAACATTGTTATCTGTGTTCTCTGTAGGCCCTAAGGGCACATAGGACCATGCAGTGGGTAATAGGAGGTCTCATTTTTGTCTCAATATATGGTCTGACCTCCAGTGCCTAGCACAGAGGAGGCAGCCCATATATATGTTCATTGAATGGATTAAGCAATGACTGATCTATCAGCTGTTTGGAATGGAATGGGCCTGAGGAGGTTGTGAGTTTCTTAGAGCAAAGGTTTAAGTTGAACCTGAGAGAAGCTTAGCTCCTTACTTTGGGCCAGGGTAGTGTTTACAACAAGGGATAGGGGTGGGAAGCGGTTGGAATGAGAGAGTGGTTTGGGTTTTTAAAAATCTTTAAGGCCTTTTCCCCCCAACTCTGATTTTTTTTTGGGGGGAATATTTATTTATTCATTTTGGCTGCACCGGGTCTTAGTTGTGGCACGTGGGATCTTCGTTGCGGCAGGTTTTAGCTGTGGCATGTGGGATCTTTTTCAGTTGCGGCAAGTGGGCTTCTTAGTTGTGGCATGCAGGTGGGATCTAGTTCCCCAACCAGGGATTGAACCTGGGTCCCCTCCTGCATTGGGAGCATGGAATCTTACCCACTGGACCACCAAGGAGGTCCCTTTTCCCAACTCTGAACCACTCTAAGAGTCACTACTTGACTATTTCTTCTTCTTCTTTTTTTTATTGGAGTAATAATTTTTATTGGAGTACGGTTGATTTACAATGTTCTGTTAGTTTCTGCTGTACAGCAAAGTGAATCAGTTATACATATACATATAGCCACTCTTTTTTAGATTCTTTTCCCATATAGGTCATTACAGAGTATTGAGTAGAGTTCTCTGTGCTATACAGTAAGTTCTCATTAGTTATCTCTTTTAATATATATAGTAATGTGTATCAATCCCAGTCTCCCAATTTATCCCTCCCCTTCCCCTTGGTAACCATGTTTGTTTTCTACGTCTGTGATTCTGTTTCTGTTTTGTAAGTAGGTTCATTTATGACTATTTCTTGAAAAGATATGTTAAAATATCATTTATAAATCCTCATACTATTGGCTCATACCATTGATTCTTTTCACTGTGAAATTGCACTATCTCGGTTCTCTGGTTGAAACCATTAGTTTTCACTAAATACTTAGACCTTGGATCAGTTCAGTTGAGCTCATGGAGTTTTATGTACCATGCATTTTATAACACTTGCATCAAAACATTTTTTAAATGCAAATCAAAGTTTTTCCCAACGTGCAAGCATAATTCTGAAAGTTGAGGACTTCCTAGAGTGATGGCGTGAGGTCTCTGAAGTTGACAAAGTTAGAAGCCATCTGAACTATTTTTTGAGTGTGTCAAGTCTCTATTTAATGGCATAAAATTAATAAACTTTCAACTATGCACTAGAGATTCATCACTTGGAAGTAGTAATTGCTGGTTTCAAGGTTCCAAAATGGGAATTTGCCCCATATGATTTTGAAAATTAGACCTTTACCCTGAATTCAGAGCATGAGGCAGGCTTCATGTCAGCAAATCTGTCTGGAAACAGGCTGCCTCTGGGTCTCTAAAGGTCAGAATACAAATTGACTTTTTAAGAAAAAAATCACTATGGGAAAGCTGTTTAAGGAGGTTCGCTAGAGGGGCTTAGCTTCTAGTGACCCCAAAGCTCCTGAGGGTTCTGAATTTCCTACTTGATTTACATCGTTAAACCAGACTCTATCCAGGAGCTCAAAGATCTTAATCAGGATACATTCATCTGGATATTGCAAGATAATGGAAAATGTTTGACGCTCCTAAAGTGAGTGACTCTCAGATTTTGAAATCCTGAGCAGCTATCTTGTATCTCAAGTGTTGCTAAACTTACTTTGAAAAAGAAAAATAGGTAAAAAATCATAGGACTGTAGTAGCCATAAGAGACTTCAGAGAGTTGATCTTTTTCCAGGCAAACAAAATCAAAACTTTAAAAATGGAAATACTATTTTTTCCTTGCACAGCATCTTTTGCTGGCTCTGTTTTCAGTTTGAATTTGCCTTTGAGAGGGAGAGATTTTATGTTTGTTGCCGAGAGCCGTCTGGATGTCCTTACAAAGTAACAGCTTTGGGGAAATTAAAACAGCACCGTTTAGAAATCAATAAGTAAATGGTGCTTTAAGACAAAATAAGTAGTGATCTCTTGATATCTGTAACACTAAACTAAGTTATATTCAGTGTATACGTACCATCAAGCCAAGCTGTTTTTCTCAATTACAGTATCAGAATAGAAGGAATTCAAAAGCAGGCAGCACTCGTTTATTTTTATGTGAGTAGGTCTCCCAAGGAGAGTGCCACAATTAACCTAGAAATTCCCTAATGCAGAAAAAATAACTTCCCTGGTGCAACTTCAGTAAGCAGTCTCATTAACTTTGTTTTTTATTTAAAGGGCCGGGGTCCTCCCCATCCAAATGCTTCATTTAGTCATTAGTCTGAAAAATTGAGTCAGAGATGTAAGTAACAAGACCAAAAGAGAAAAAAAGTCGTCCTGCTTGTCTCTTGGCAGGCAGTGCTGCTTTGTGCTCTCATGTGCCTTTCATTTAAGGAATCTTGGAAAAGAACTGGACTGGGAGTCTGTTCTCCGCTCAACCCTGCATTGACCTTGGGCATTGGGCATTTCATTGCTGTAAACCTCAGTTTCTCCATCTGGCAGAGGAGAGCCTAGGATTTCCTAGCTGTGACTCTGACACTGCGATGTACCCACATAAGGACTAGATAAGTGTAAAGTCTCTGCAGACCCATCATCCTACACCTGGAGCTGAAGAAAGTGTGCAGAGGGGGCAAAAAAGTGGCATGTGCTCTGTGAGGTGATGTAAAACGATGCCTTTGGATAGCGGCGGTTCTTTATTCCTGGATGAAATATTAAAGAGCCGTTTGTCTTGTATTGGTGCCTAACACCTAGTTGAACTGGGTTCACTACATTCTTATTTCCAGATAAATCCTTTAGTTTCAAACACTAAGCAGTTTAGCTCTGGGTGGTTTTCTGGGCCTTAAGTCAGGGCCTGGATTGTCTAGAGTAACGCTTTTGAAACTGTTTTGACCATAAATCATAGTAAGAACTATATTTAGCATTTGCTACCCAAGACTCATGTACGCTGACACAAAACACACATATGTAACTGAAACGGAAATTTTATTAAATGGTGTCCTTTTAAGGTGACACGCATACTGATATTTTCTGTTTTGTTGTAGCCTTCATAAAATCCTAGCTGTGACTCAGGCAAATGATTTCATGACCTGTAATGGGTTGAAAACCACAGTTTTGAAATACAGTGCCTTAGAAAAGCTGTTGAAGTTTTGTATCCTCTTTTTCTCTCTATGTAGTTTTGGTTTTCTAGGAGATGGAAATACAGTTCAACTCAGGGACCTGTACCCACCAGCCTACCCCACTCCTGGCCTGTCTTGCTTTTCTGAATTTCCATGGATTAGAGAATTGGCCTAGTCTCATTGGAAGCCTTGGTGTCAGAAGATAACTATTCTAAGCCCTTTCAGCCAGAGAGAGTTCAGAAGAAACCAGGAGTGCAGCAAAAACAGCTGTTTACGTGGCTGCATTTTGACTTCCTGTGATGTGTTCATTTATTACTGAGTTAGGACTCAGAAATGATACATCTCATCTAAGTTATGAATGTCAGGTGCTAACCTCTCTATATGACTGTGCTTTTCTTTTTAGCTGGGTGGATTTACCTATAATGTGGAGCTATTTGGGGATTTTATGTATTTTTTATGTTATTAAATTTTTAATCTCAGTTTCTAAGGATCAATTTATATTTTAAGTAATCATAATCCCTCTGGAGTGTGTTTACATTTTACATAAAGGTAATATAACCATAATAAAGAAGAATTGCTCATAAATCTCTTAGCACAATGACTGTTTGTATTTTATGTATTACCTTCTAGCAGTTTTTTTAATGCAACTTTCAGAAATATGACTGTAATCATACACTTTAATGTTCTTGCTCCCACTTAAAATTGTGCCACCAGCTACCTAGTCTTTAATTATCATTTTAAGTGGCTGTATATTTTTCTTTTCCTTCAGTATTCACCCATATTTATTTAAAGCTTGTACTATATGAATTTGGCCCTGGAACTCCCATTGTGAATAAGATATCCTGCTCTCAAGGTACTGGTAATCTATTGGGTACAGCATCATCATTTATCTGTCACCTACTGTTGGCTATTTATTTTCACTTTTGTAAATGTTATGATGAACAACATGGTTGTGCATATAGGTTTTTTTTTTTTTTTCCAGATTTTGGATTATTTCTTTAGGAAAAATTGTAAGAAGATTGCCATGTTGCTTTCCAAAAGTGTTGTGCCACTTTATAATATTTACAGCGACATATGAAGTATTAGTTTTGCCACATCTGAACAGCCATGGATATTATCATTTACAATTTTTTCTGGGGGCGTGGGATAAATTGGGAGATGGGGATTGACATATACCACACTACTATATATAAAATAGATAACTAATGAGAACCTACTGTATAGCACAGAGAACTCTACTTAATACTCTGTAATGACCTATATGGGAAAAGAATCTAAAAAAGAGTGGCTAGGGCTTCCCTGGTGGCGCAGTGGTTGAGAGTCCGCCTGCCGAGGCAGGGGACACGGGTTCGTGCCCCGGTCCGGGAAGATCCCACATGCCGCGGAGCGGCTGGGCCCATGAGCCATGGCCGCTGAGCCTGCGCGTCCGGAGCCTGCGCTCCTCAACGGGAGAGGCCACAACAGTGAGAGGCCCGCGTACCGCAAAAAAAAAAAAAAAAAAAAAAAAGAGTGGCTATATGTATAGCTGATTCACTTTGCTGTACAGCAGAAACTAACACAACACTGTAAATCAACTATACTCCAATAAAAATTAATAAAAAATAATTTTTTCTTGATAAATTGTAGAACTTCATTGATGTTAATTTGTACGTTTTGGCTGACTTGTGAATATTTTTCTGTTTGCTTGTTTACTTGTTATTTTCTCCTTTTGTGAATTGTCTGTTCCTGTCCTCTGTTTCTCCATTGAAGTCTCCTGGTTCTTCTGAACAATATTTTGTAAATATATATTCTATAAATATAGTAAGGATATTAACCGTGTGTCTCTTATGTATCCAGATATGTCTTATACTCCATTGTTTGCCTTTTTACTTTTTATATAGAAAATGTTTACTATTTAGTTTAACCATCTATCCTTTTTTATAATTTAAATTTCTTCCATCATTCCTAATTTTTGAACGTAATTCTTTACCCAGAGATTCATTGAATATTCATTTTTCTTTCATCCTAGTTATATAATTTGGTAAAAAAATAACTTTTTGATTTATTTTGAAATGTATTTCATTGGATGGTGTAAATTGAGGAATGTAATGATTTTTCTAAAAGTTGCTGTTATTCAGCATCATTTATTTATTTATGTATTTTTTGCGGTACGCGGGCCTCTCACTGTTGCGGCCTCTCCCGTTGTGGGGCACAGGCTCCGGTCGCGCAGGCTCAGCGGCCATGGCTCATGGGCCTAGCCGCTCCGTGGCATGTGGGATCTTCCCGGACCGGGGCACGAACCCGTGTCCCTTGCATCGGCAGGTGGACTCTCAACCACTGCGCCACCAGCGAAGCCCCAGCATCATCTATTGAATGGTCCTTATGCTTTCTTTTATATTTATTTGTGAAACTACCTTATATTCTCATAAACAAGGCCTACTATGGGCTGTGTTGTATTTTGAGGATCTCTGCTTTTAATACCTGCCCTATACTTAAAAAAATTTTTTTTTTCTTTTCTTTAAAATTGAAATACAGTTGATGTACAATATTATGTTACTTTCAGGTGTACTACGTAGTGAATTGACATTTGCATATATTATGAAATTATCACCATGCTAAGTCTAGCAACCATCTGTCCCCATACAAAGTTATTACAGTATTATTGACCATATTTCTTATGTTGTGTGTTACGTCCCCATGGTTTATTTATTTTATAACTGGAGGTTTGTGTCAATCTCCTTTACCTATTCTACCTCCCCACCCCCTTACACTTTTAATTATTGTAGCTAATGTGTTGTTCTTGATTGTTTGCCATTATGTATCTATGATAATAGCTGGACTCTCTCTAGCGGGGTCAGCGAATTAATGGGAAAGGAATCATTTGGCTCTAAATGATTGGCTCTTTCCCAAACTTCAGGATTTCAGAGTCTCAGTTTCTTTATCTATAAATTGGGAATAATGATTCCTCCCAGGATTGTTTGGAGGTTTACATGAGATGATATTCCTGTAGCACGTGGCATTGTACTTGGAGCATAGATGGTGCTCAGTACAAGTTAGTTTTATTGTTTGTTTATGGTACCACCATGCCTGTTGCTGTGGTTCCATTAAGGCTTGACTATTTTAAGAATCACCTTGGATACACAAAAGTGGGGCTATTGAATTTTTGTTGGCTTGTTTCATATAGTTCTGAGTCCCTTTATCTCCTCTAGATGTGCCAAGGTGGGGTTACTCTGTCATCTTTTTACTGCCGCTTCCCAAGCTTGTTCTGTGAAAGCCAGGGGTCAGGGGAGGTATGTGACTGGTGGGTTCTGTGTTCTCTTTTGCAGCCTTTTCTCTCGCTCCATTTGCCACCTTGTCCTGAAATGATGAGTTCATTGTCCCTGCTGGTCTCCTGGAGGGCCAGGGCTGTATATCC
Source organism: Grampus griseus (assembly GCF_964374135.1). Taxonomy (NCBI): domain Eukaryota; kingdom Metazoa; phylum Chordata; class Mammalia; order Artiodactyla; family Delphinidae; genus Grampus; species Grampus griseus. The sequence continues at coordinate 64,057,117 of NC_139012.1, forward strand.
TGCGTCTTCCATGGGGAATACCTTGAGGTAGGGATGAAATTTTAATTACCCCAGTTTAGCTGCCCTCCACTGGAAGACTGGGCATTATAAACCAGCAGCTAGTGGGCTGAGGTCCACCCGCAAACAGATTTTGTCTGTACACAATGTTTTTAGAAGTTTGAATTAGTAGCCAAGTTTTTAAAATCTGGATTTCACATAAAAGTCTGGCTTGTTGGCTTCTCTTGACAAATGGGAAGATGTAGCTGGGCCAGGCCGCAAGTTCCCCTGCTGTTGGTCCCTTGATCTGCCCACTTCGCCTACGGTCATCTGAGTGAGGCCATGAGAGGCCACGCCCGTGCTGCCCCTGCTGCCTGCTGGTGGGAAAACAGGGCACAGTAAGTAGCCAGAGAGCTTTCCTGTTTTCCTCTGAATCTGAAAGGTATTTTCCCTTTTATGGAGTCAGTGGTTAGAGTTTTCTTGGTATTTGGAAGAAGAAGAAGGAGAAGAAGTTGAAAGATAACCAGAATGCCTGTATTTTTAAAAAATTAGGTAGAGGTGGAGGGAGGAAATTAATACACCTTTCATAAGAGATCCTGATGTTGTACACACAGTAAATAAATGTATAAATAAAGGTGGGTGTTGGTAAATTAGGCGTGGCATCTAGCCTGCCCCTCTCTGGACGCCTTGTAACAGTGATTGAGGCCAGGGATCCAAGTCCCAGAAGCCTGGGTTTGACTCTTGGCTCTGCCATCTCCGAGCTGTGTGATCTTAACCATTTCTGCAAAACCTTCCCAGCTGTAAAATGGGAGTTCAGACAGCACCAGCCTCATAGTGTTATTATGAGGGTTAAACGAATAAGTGTTGGGTCCCAGCCAGTCCTCCAGGAATATTAGGGTTTTTGCTGCCCTTCCTCCAAACTAGTTTTCTAATTATTTAATAACTCTCTTTTCTCTCTAACTCTTCTTTGTCTCTTCTTTGTCTTTGAATCAGTTTCTCTTTCCCTTTCTCCCTTAGTTTTCTCCCTAGTGCTTCTGGAAAGAGTGCTCAAGCATCATTACACTAGTTCTGTGACATTTGGAAAGTCAACCTTCTTTGATCCTCATCTGAAATTGATTTTTCATAGTTTGAAATGACATAATATATGTGAAAATACTTAATATATCAAACGCCCTATAAAAATGTTAAGGATTGTTATCATTTAGCTGGTCATAAATATAAAACATGACTATATACTTTGAATTTAGAGAGTTTTGTCTTCTTTATCCTCATTTTAAAAGCAGATGAATATAATATTTAAATACATTTAAATTCTAATTTTAGAAAAACTTGAAATTAACATTATTACCTTTTATTGTGTAGAGCTGGATTAATATTTTTCTGGAGTCAGTTATCCGCCATAGAAGAAAAAGCTTCCCATGTTGTTAGAGTCTCAGTAATCTGCTTTAGTATTGATATTGGCACTTATGGGACTTGGAAAATCCTAGCTGTCTGATGTTTTATAGGAAGATTTTGTTTGGGGAGAAAGGGTGTTGGGACTAGCTAGGTTATTTCATTATATTCTGATTTTTGAAATATTTTTGAATTCATATTTGAGTGGCTTAATAAGTTCTCTTTACATTTCAAAGTTTAGATCTTTATACAATTTGAAAGAATGAATAATTTTTCTCCAGAAGGTCAAATTCAATTAGAGAGGTTAGTTACGCTTAATCTGATGTGTGGGTTATCTGTAGGTACGTATATGTCTGTGGGCTCTCATAGTTCTCAGGTGTGGTTCTCCTACCCTCTCCGTTTTATTTTTTGTTTTCTTTTAAAAAAATATTCTACCTTACTCTTTTTTTTTAATTTAAGACAATTTTTTTAAGCGGTTTTAGATTTACAACAAAACTGAGAGGGAGGTACGTAGATTTCCCACACATATCCCTGCTCTTACACATGCGTAGTCTCCCCACTATCAGCATCACTCACCAGAACTGTGCATCTTTAATCAAGGATGAGCCCACACTGACCCATCATTGTCACCCAAAGTCTACATTTTACTTAGGACTCACTCTTGGTGGTGTACATTCTACGAGTTTGGACATATGTATGATGACATATCCATGTATAATATGATACAGAGTATTTTCACTGCCCTTAAAAATCCTCTGTGCTCTGCCTATTCATCTCACCCTACCCCATCCCAGCCACTAATCTTTTCTATTTTCTCCATAGTTTTGCTTTTTTCCAGAATGTCTGTCATGTAGTTGGTATCATACGGTATGTGGGCTTTTCAGATTGGCTTCTTTCACTTAGTAACATACATTTAAGGTTCCTTCATGTCTCTTCATGGCTTGATGGCTCATTTCTTTCTTTTTTTAAAAAATAAATTTATTTATTTTATTTATTTATTTTTGGCTGCGTTGGGTCTTCGTTGCTGCCTGCGAGCTTTCTCTAGTTGCAGCAAGTTGGGGGGCTACTCTTCTTTGTGGTGCGTGGGATTCTCATGGTGGTGGCTTCTCTTGTTGCAGAGCACGGGCTCTAGGCGTGCGGGCTTCAGTAGTTGTGGCTCATGGGCTCTAGAGCGCAGGCTCAGTAGTTGTGGCTCATGGGCTCTAGAGCGCAGGCTCAGTAGTTGTGGCTCATGGGCTCTAGAGCGCAGGCTCAGTGGTTGTGGCACACAGGCTTTGTTGCTCCGCGGCATGTGGGATCTTCCCAGACCAGGGCTCGAACCCATGTCTCCTGCCTTGGCAGGCGGATTCTTAACGACTGCGCTACCAGGGAAGTCCATGGCTCATTTCTTTTTAGCACTAAATAATATTCCATTTGTCTGAATGTACCAATTTGTTTACCCATTCACCTACTGAATTGTTTGTTTCCAAGTTTTGGCAATTATCAATAAAGCTGCTGTAAACATCCATGTTTAGGTTTTTGTGTGGACAGAAGTTTTCAGCTCCTTTGGGTAAATACCAAGGAGCACCACTGCTGGATCGTATGGCAGGAGTTTTGTAAGAAAGTGCCAAACTGTTTTCCAAAGCGGCTGCACTGTTTTGCATTCGCACCAGCAATGTATGAGAGTTCCTGTTGCTCTGCATCCTCACCAGCATTTGGTGTTGTTAGAGTTCTGGATTTGGGTATTTGTAATAGGTACGTAGTGGTATTTTATTGTTAATTTCATTTTCATTTCTTTGATGTCAAAGAGTAGAGTATTCTGGTAGTGTATCTTCATAAGCTTATTTGCCATCTGTAGATTTTCTTTTTGGTGAGGTGTCTGTTAAGGTGTTTGGCCCATTTTTATTTTAGTTAAAGTCCTTTATCAGATGTGCCTTTTGCAAGTATTTTCTCCCAGTCTGTGGCTTCTCGTCTTTTTTTTTTTTTTTTTAATTTTTTATTGGGATATAGTTGATTTACAATTTTGTGCTAATGTCAGGTGTATAGCCTAGTGAATCTGTTATACATATATCCACTCTTTTAGATTCTTTTCCCATATAGACCATTACAGAGTGTTGAGTAGAGTTCCCTTATTAGTTATCTATTTTATATATAGCAGTGTGTATATGTCAATCCCAATCTTCGTGGCTTCTCTTCTAATCCTCTCAATATTGCCTTTTTACAGAACAGAAGTTTTTAATTTTAAAGAAGTTCAGCTTATCAATTTTTTTTTCATGGATTGTGTCTTTTGTGTCGTATCTAAAAAGGCATCATCACACCCGAAGTCATCTAGATTTTCTCTTATGTTACCTTCTAGGAATTTATAGTGTAAGTGCCTGACATTAAGCTTTTAATTGCCGAGGCATCCATTTCAAATGACATCCATCTTTTTTTTTTTTTTTTTTTTTTTTTTTTTTTTTTGCGGTACGCGGACCTCTCACTGTTGTGGCCTCTCCCGTTGCGGAGCACAGGCTCCGGACGCGCAGGCTCAGCGGCCATGGTTCACGGGCCCAGCCGCTCCACGGCATGTGGGATCTTCCTGGACCGGGGCACGAACCCGTGTCCCCTGCATCGGCAGGCAGACTCTCAACCACTGCGCCACCCGGGAGGCCCAATGACATCTATCTTGAATAAAACATTGCCAGCTGTATGACAGAGCTACTAGCAAAACAACAGGATAATGAATTAGATGCCCCCCACCTGTGAAGGTCCCTTTTTCAGAAAGCCCTGGGTAGCTAGATAACTGACCACCTGAGTGACCCTGTTCCTCCCTTCCTGCATCCCATTTCCCACTCTTATGCTTGAAATTAGCCAATACAGAGTGAATTCATGAAACCCTAGACACCCCACCCTTGGACCCTAATAAAGGCAGGGCCCCAGGTCTGCTCTTGTATGTGCTCTCCCCCCTCATCCCTCCCAACCTGTGACCTTGCTGTGTGGCTCTTAGGTGTGCTGTATACCCTCCAAGGCCTGTGAGTTATAAATCTTGTCTCTCAAAGTTCCCTGATGGTGTTTTGCTGAAGTGCATCCTGAGATCAAAATAAGAACCACAAGAGCTAGCCATTCCATAAATAGGGGCCCCAGTGGGGGAGATGTCTGCTGAGCTCACTACAAATGATATGTACCTGAGCAAGGGCTACAGGCATTCCTAACACAGGCCCCTCCTGAGCTAGGTCCAAGCATAGGCTTGGGAGTGATATAACAGAGTTTTATTGTTTTGCATTTTACATTTAGGTTATAGTCCATTATGAGTTAATTTTTGTGAAGGGGGTAAGGTCTGTGTCTAGATTCATTCTTTTGCATGTGGATGTCCATTTGTTACAGCACCATTTGTTGAAGGGACAGTCTTTCCTCCCTTGTATTGCCTTTGCTCCTTTGTCAAAGATCAGTTGACTATATTTATAGTGGTCTGTTTCTGAGCTTTCTGTTCTGTTCCATTGATCTATTTGTCTATTCTTTCACCCATACCACACTGTCTTGATTACTGTAGTTTCACAGAAAGTCTTAAAGTCAGGTAGCATCTGTCCTTCAGCTTTTATTCTTCTTTTTCTATGTTGAGTTGGCTGTTCTGGGTCTTTCACTCCTACTTATAAACTTTACAGGCAGTTTTTCAACATTCATAAAATAACTTGCTGGGATTTTGATTTGAATTGCATTGAATCTATACATCAAGTTGGGAAGAGCTGACATCTTGACAGTATTGAGTCCCCCTATCCATGAACATGGAATATCTCTCCATTTATTTAGTAGTTCTTTGAGCTTGCCCACCGGAATTTTGTAGTTTTCCTCATAGAGATCTTGTACATATTTTACTAGGTTTATATCTAAGTATTTCATTTTTGGGGTTGCTAATATAAATGATACTGTATTTTTCATTTCACATTTCACTTGCTCATTGCTGGTATGTAGGAAGCCAGTTAACTTTTTTATATTAACCTTGTGTTTTGCAACTTTGCTATACTACCTATTCTTGAAAAATTTATAATTATTAGAATTATAAATTATAATTTATATTATAAATTATAATTCATTATAAATGAATTTTTAAGAGTTGCATCCATCTGAAGGTACAGATCAGTATCAATATTGAACCCAGAAGAAATATACACACTCTAAGTTGTTGATTTGTTGATAACTGAACAAAAAGTTAATTTCTTGAGATTACTCTGATCTGAGTAGCTTCCAGTGGTCCATTGGAACCAGGATGGCCCTCTTGTAAGTGTCTTTGACTTAACTGACATTTTATATTTTACACTAGGCCCTTTTTGATATCTTACCACTAAATAATTACTGGTAAATTCCATTCTTGAGTCTGAAGGACTGAACTTGATCTTGAAAACTTGAAGCAATGGACATTTTTTACATTGCACAAATATCAAGTTTGTATTTTTAGGGATGCTATTGTAGTCAGTATTTTTAGTGTCCAGCATTACTTATTTCTACTTTTCTAAAATGTTTGCTTAAAAAATTAATCTGTTGCTTTTGTTGCCTAGTAGTCCCATGCCTACATATGTGGAAAATTGAGTTTAAAGCTGGTGGCAAATACTGGATGGATTTGCAGGGAGAATGGATCAAAATGGCAAAATATTTAGTTATTTGAAATGGGTTTTAGCTGGGAGAGTGCCACACTTTGAGCAATAAATAATCATAGTCAAAAGACACAGGTTTTAAGGTTAAAAATGGTTACTTATTTGGTAGTTTATTTCCCTTAGGGACTGGTTCATGGAGACTATAACTGAAGTTCTGAATATTTGAATAAAAAATAGCAGGTAAAAATAGATACTAGCAGTATATTTAAAAAATAATTAAACTTGTTTTTAAGGTGATAATACATGCATATGTAAAATTCTGAAGGCTATACTGAGAAAAGTTGTAAAATTTTATGAAAGGAAAACTGATAGGATTTGCACATGCTCTGGTAAGTGCCCTTATATGGATCTCTGGGCATTTCTGCTTTAGCGACTGTAAACTTTTCATTTGCAGAGCTGCTCTGGGGTTAGCAATGCTTGCACAGGGCCTCCTCCAGATCTCCTGATAGCTGCATTCCCTTAGTTCACTCTTCATGTAGTTCACTCCTCACATGCATTGACATTTTTCTGCTTACCTTATGTTCTGGGATCCTCATCACTGTTTCTCAAGGCCTCCAGCTCAGGACTGAGAACAAAGTAGGCAAAATTGGAGCAACAGAGGTTTGTGTTGTGTGTTAGTTCGAAGTGAGGCCTCCCTCTGGTTTATAGGGGTCACTGTGAAACTAGTTGCCTTCTAATACTATATCACGGTGGAGTCTCTTAGGTTTCTTTGGTACTGTGAACAGAAATCAGCCTGGCAGGAGGCTCAGGTATCTTGCAGAATCCAAGCAAGGATGGGGATGCCTTTGGGCCTTAGGAAGTGAACTAGAGACTGGAGCATATGGAGAACCAGGAAGTGCTCTTTCCATGCTGCTCATGGGTTTGTCTGTGTCTGCTTCATTCTTTTCTCTTGCTCACACTGGCTTCAGTGTTTCTTACTTAGTCCACATGGCAGAACATGGCTGCCAGCTGCTCCTGAATTTTACATGTTCTAGTCTAGATAGGCAGGGAGAGATTGATGTCAGGCACCCAGTCCCAGTTCCAGAATTCCTTGGGAAGGGACTTATTGGTCCAGCCAGGTCAGCTGTCCATTCTAGGATTGTGGCCAGAAGTGGGGTCATGTTGCAGGAATATGATAATCACTGCTGCAGCCTGTGGGTGAGGAGTGGAGGACAAGTCTCAGAAAAGAGATGTAAGGTCAACAATCCAGCATGTGCCCACCGCTGGGACGGGGTGGGCATGAGATGAGCCCATGCCCTAGCAGCCTGGCGTGTTGTTGGTTGTTGTTCTGGTAGCAGCAGAATAATGAACACTGACTCTTGCTTTTCTCATGATTTGCATTGCCTTCTCTTTCTGGAAATCTGCTCATGTGTATAGTGTTGACATGTTCAGGTAGCCATTTTCTCCTCATTGCTTCATTTGCTGATTTGACATGTTGACTGCTGTTTTCCTCTAGTGAATATAAAGTGAGGAATGGGTAAATATTTCACAATGAATGTTTGCTGAGCAAAAAGCCATTGTTCTTTGACAAATTTCAGCACTGGTGAATGGACCCCATGTGGTGACCATATTTCTAAACTCCACGTCAAAACACATGGCAACATAAAAGATTTTCTTCCTGATGGATGAATGTAGATAGATAGATGAACATATATGTAGATAGATATAGTTATATAATATATTTCATTATACATCTAGCAAACTGAAATCCAAAAAATGACTTGAAACTAGACTGCTAAGCACATATGGACACAGTATGTATCCTATTTCAGGGAGGAAGCTGAAAAGCCTCAAGGATATTAAAGTGATGAATAATAGTTAACATTTACTGAGTACATACCATGTGCCAGGCACTGTGTTTTAGGTGCCTTTTCTTATTTAATCCTCCAGATGATTTTAGGAAGCTAGTATTTTCGTCTGATTTGAAAGATGAAGGATCAGATGCAGCCGGGAAGAGGCAGCGTTGGGGATGTGCCTGCACCTGGTTCATTGGACCCCACAGCCCTTCATTCATCTTCACGGTGCTACACCAGCTCTCAGAGGCTCTGTTGAGGAAGGTGTAGAAGGACCAGTATGGAGCCTCCGTGGAAATCACAACAGGCTGAACTTGGTTTTTCAGAGGAAAAGCTAGCAAATCAGCTAACCGATCAACAAGTGACAATACAAATTAAGTAAAAAGAGGGTAGACATCCTTTTTACACCCTTGCAATGCCTTCTTTACCTGCTCTAAGTATTGGTATTACAAAATTGTAGATATGACTTTGAGTGGTATCAGGAAGGGCTATGCGTTTATTGATGGACAGCAGGGTCTGTGAATGAGGAGGGCCTTGTTGGCTGCGTGCAGGTGTTTATAGCCTGATTTTTCTCACATAACAAGACATCTGGAGATAGGTGGTCCTTATCTCTTTCTGTTCTGCCATCTCCAGCTTGTGGCTTTCATCCCTATGTTTGCCCCATGATTGAAGATGGCTCTTTGGCTTTTAGTTTCACATCTGGTCATAAATCTATCACAAGACCACCTAGCTACAAGGGAGGATGGAGCATTTGTTTATTCGTTGATTTATTCATTTTTAACACTTTAACAAATTTGGATATTGGGGAGATCAATAGTATGATCTCAAACAAGACCTTTGTCTAGGGGAACTGCACTGTACTCTTTGGGCCAGTGGGCTTTAAGCTTAGGAATAGATTGGTCCCCACATGGGTTCCATTTGAATTCTGTACCCTGTAAAACTGATGACAGCTTTTCCTCCTATTCCCAACTGTGCCTCTTCTCACATTGCAGTACTGCCTTTGCTGCTTGGAACAGATTCCCAGATTGGACAAATGCTGTAATCTAAATTCTAATATCAGGATTAGAAACCTGTGGTTTGTTAAATTCATGGATATAGATCTGGGACTTTTATGATAAATGGATATAATTGGCCATGGACCACCCTAACGTTCATCAATTAATCTGGCAAATAGAAATATCAGAAAGTTTCCCAATTCTTGCCAGCCTTTTAGAACCACCTGAAGTCATTCATTTGCTCTTCTCATTTATAACCAGGTATTGAACTGCTGGAAGAATTTGTAAATGCCCAAGTACGGATGCTTTCTAATATATAGTTATAGTGTGTTTTCCACTAACATATTAAAAAAATTTTTATTTTATATTGGAGTATAGTTGATTTACAATGTTAGTTTTAGTTGTACAGCATAGTGATTCAGTTATACATATACATATATCTATTCTTCCCAAATTACAGAGTATTGAATAGAGTTCCCTGTGCTATACGGTAGGTCCTTGTTGATTATCTATTTTATATATAGTAGTGTGTATATTTTATAATACATATTTGCCCCTCCCAAAGGTAACCATATTCTACTAATGTTTTAATTCTAGAATATCTGGAGCAGAAGTCCTCTTCTGGGAGTTTAAGTTATAGGTGTGGTGAGGTAGTGATGCTTTCAGCCTTCAGCATTGCCTGTTAGGGCCCGGAGCCCCTGGAGCCCCTGGGCTGAGTGCTTCTGGCTGGGAGGACCACTGTCTCATTACTCAGGGTGCTGTCAAAGGTTGGGAAGCACTTCTGTAGGGACACTCATGGCTTTTTTTGTGTGTTTTTTTAAAATTTTTAAATATTTCAGCCGTGCCGCACGGCTTACAGGATCTTAGTTTGACCAGGGATCGAACCCGCGCCCCCTGGAGTGGAAACATGGAGTCTTAACCACTGGACCCCCAGGGAAGCCCCTCATGGCTTTGACGTTGTACTTACAATAACCAACTCATCAAACCTGGCCGTATTTTCTCAGTGACAATTTGAGCAAGATATTGAAGGATGTTTTCTTTACATTATAATGTAAGTCATTTGCCCCAAATTTAAATCATAGAACTGTTCTTGGACTACTGTCAAGCAGTATGTCCTGTGGTAGAAAAAGCATGAATGAGGGAATTATGAGACCTAAGTGAAAGTCACGCTTCTCTCACTGTCTTCATTTTTCTTTTAGTTTCAGCTTCCTAATGGATAAAACAGGGAGAATAAATACGACCTTCTTCATAAGATTGTGATAAGAATTAAATGAAATAACGGATATGAAATTTCTTTGTAACGCTCTGTTAGGGGTCATAGACTCACATGGCCATAGGCACAAAGCGTGTAATATAAATGAGTGGAAAAGTCTGCTTCGAGGATAATTACTAGTTGGAACTGGGTTGGGCCTCAGTGTGAGCCGCACAAGAGGGAGTAGTGAGGATTGTGGCAAACTGGAGGGTGTTTGCCTAGTGAAAGAGTACAGCTGCTTCTCAGCTCCAGCAGATGTTTGCCATGGGGGAATGCAGGCCCGGAGTCTCCAGATCACTGGATTTTTTCAAGAAGTACTGAAAATCCTGATGTGCATGTAAAATTCTTCAATTTTTAAAGTTAGTGCAAAAATGTTTTTAAAAACTCTGCCAACCAAGCAAAATATTAACATGGGCCAGAGTCTTCCCCTTGTGCTGTAAATATTAATTTCTTTTGAAAATAATGCATGCCAATTTATAATATTTATTGACAATGTTCTAAGTTAGAAAAAGCATTTTTAAAAAAAAATGTTTTGGCCATTCTGCACAGCTTGTGGGATCTTTAGTTCCCTGATCAGGAATTGAACCCTGGCCCCAGGCAGTGAATGTGCTGGACTGCCAGGGAATTCCCAGAAAAAGTATTTATATTAGGGTTGCCTTCTTCATTTTGTCCCCTCACAAATTTCTGCTTCATATTCTTCACTGAAAGGCCCTTCCCTGAGTATGTTGAGAGGAACATATAACTGTGATCCTGCCTCTATCAAATAGAAACTCATGAAGAGAGACTTTTTTCACAGTTAAGAATCAGATTAAGCAACTTCCCTGGTGGTCCAGTGGTTGAGAATCAGCCTTCTAATGCAGGGGATGCAGGTTCGATCCCTGGTCGGGGAACTAAGATCCCACATGCTGTGGGGCAACTAAGCCCGTGCGCCACAACTACTGAGACCACGTGCCTCAACCAGAAAGCCCGCATGCCGGAACTACAGAGCCCGTGCGCTGCAATGAAGAGCCTTCGTGCCGCAACGAAAGATCCTGCATGCCACAACAAAAGATCCCGTGTGCCGCAACAAAGATCCCATGTGCTGCAACTAAGACCTGACTCAGCCAAAATAATTTTTTTAAAAATTAAAATTAAAAAAAATCTAACCTCTTAAAAAAAAAGAGAATCAGACTAAGTCATAACCTTTAGTTAATAAACAGAAATGCACCCAAAAGCCTAAGGAAAAGGGAGTTTATTATGAGTCTCCTGGAGAACTCCTGGAACCCAAGGGGAGAGGGAAAGTGGCTGAGCCTTGTGAATGCCATGGCTTGGGAATAGGAGAGACTTGAGGACTGGGTAGAGCTATATTGTCTAATATGGTGGCCACCAGCCACATGTGGCTTTTTAAGTGTAAATTTAAATTAATTAAAATTAAATACAATGAAAAATCCTTTAGTGGCACTAGCTACATTTCTAGTGCTCAGAAACCACATGTGGCTGGTGGCTACCATATTAGTGTGGATTATAGAACATTTCCATCATTGCAGAAACTTCTGTTGGGCAGTGTGGATAGAGGATCAAGGGTGTGAAGTGGGAGGTCTAGTTAAAGGTTAAACTAAATGGTGGTGGTGCCTGGACCGAAGCATTGGCAGTGGGGCACATTGAGAAGTAGTTCAGTTACTGAGGAAAGTTACCTTTGTGGAGGCAGCATTGGGTAGGGGTTAAGAGCAAGGATTGGTGTCGAATTTGAGCCCTTGCTCTACCATTTCTTAGCTGTGTGGTCTTAGACAAGTTACTTAAGGCTCAGTTTCCTAGGTTGAAAGATGGGGATTATTGAAGCCTCGGAAATGGATGCCATATTCCAGGGACAAGTAGAATGAAAAGGGAGGAGGTGAGCAGTGTGATCAAAGAAAGTGCTGGGGAAGCTTGCAGTGAGGAACGTTAGTTGGGGAAGATCTCAGAAAGAGATGGATGCTAACCAACTTTCTGAAGATGAGTGGATTTTAGAGTTGGTCCGTGTCCACATAAGGATAGCAATTTGGATTGAGAGCATGGGCGTTAGAGTGAGACCTGGGTTCAATGTCACCACTAACTAGCTCTGTGGTATTGAATAATTAGCACACAAGCTTGTAATTACTGGGACCTTTGTTTCCTTATGTGCGAAATGGGCATAGTAATAGAATTTATTTCAAAAGGTTGTGAGGATTAAGGGATGTAATTCATATAAAGATTGAGTAAAAAGCCTGATAGATTATAAACATTCAATAGATGTTATTAAGAATCCATCCTTGAAAGGTAAAAGTTCAACATCAAATAATAGAGAATCATGGTGGATGTGGATTGTACAAAATTGGAGAATTTCCACCAAATATGTATTATTAAAACTAAAGGGCACCATGTTGGAAATTTAGAATGTGAAGAAAATAATTTTGGTGTAAATGAAAAAGTTTTGCTTTTGTGAATACAGTCATTACTCGTGGAACTCATTATTCAGAGCCTTATAGACAAATATGTTTAATAAAGTTAAGAATAATTGAATTTCTGGATGATAAATCCACACTGGACGATTGAGGAGGATGCTAGGGGTGTTTGGTGCATCTGAGAGAGCCTGTCAAGATGCCCGAGACCTTTTAAATGTTCTCATTGGGGACTAATGGTCACATGCCTTACGGGATGCAGAGGAGGGGTTTCCAAGCATTTTATCATGATGAGTTGCTTCCAAGATGACTTTTTTTCCCTTGTTACTCTATGAGTTTGTTCTTGTCTTTTATTCTAGCATAAATTGAAGCAATTCTCTTCTCACCGTAAATGAAAAGCACAAGGCAGAGACAGCAAAAGACAGTGTTGGGCGGTAAAGAAAAGCCAGATAGACCTGCCTGAATTAAACCCCAGCTCCTCCACTTACTAGCTGTGTGACTTCTCTCAGAGAGGTTAAAGTCATTTTTAAAAGGTGTCATGGTGGGGCTTCCCTGGTGGCGCAGTGGTTGAGAGTCCACCTGCCGATGCAGGGGACACGGGTTCGTGCCCCGGTCCGGGAAGATCCCACCACATGCCGCGGAGCGGCTGGGCCCGTGAGCCATGGCCTCTGAGCCTGCGCGTCCGGAGCCTGTGCTCCACAACGGGAGAGGCCACAACAGTGAGAGGCCCGCGTACCAAAAAAAAAAAAAAAAAAAAGTGTCATGGTGCTTGTATGTATTATAAGTATTAAAGTACAGAAGGAGTTGTATGTAAAGCTTCTGGTGCATGATAGGATTTTTAGATGTTAGAAAATGCCTTAATTCAGTTGATTTCCAATTCAGAAATTTAGGAGATTTGGTTTTTGGTGGGGATTTTCTGTCCATAGTTTTAAGTATAGTGTCAGGCACATTATAAGCACTCAGTAACTAACTCTGCATTAAATTAATAATTCAAGAATTTATGTAAAAAAACCCAAAATAAACAAAACAACAGCAACAAAAAAGAATTTATGTAACTCTTTGTATAGGTGGAGAAGAAATTGCCTAGGGGTAAAGTTGTTACTTTTATTGCTTATTTATCTTCAGTTATACACCCAGGTCAGGTATTATTATTTGGTTGTTTGGGAAATAAGCACTTTGTAAATGGTAGCTATTATCACAATCCAGAAACTGGATTCTAAAGCAACAGTGTAGGAAATGCACCTATCACAAGGGAACTGTCATTTGACCTTTTGTTAACAAAATACATCTTGTTTATGTCAGCGGAGTATGAACAAGGTCATAACATGCCTATAAATGCAGTATTGTAATAAGAGGGAACTGGAACCTCTTTTGTAATTAGAATCATTTTGGTTAAAAATTGCTAATGTAATAAATACAATTCACAGTATGCCACTGCATTTTCAGTTTTTTGATAAAATTATACATTTTATCTAATAAAATTGAGATATTTGCCAGCACTGTCACTCTTAATTTATGATTCACAGTACCTACCTGAATAACAAAGTAATAATTTTTCACCATTTAATTCTAGTGATTGTTAGTTTCTTTCCCATTGGATGGACAAGATAATTTATCTTGCTCTAATATTCTGTGGCAGAAAGCAGTATCCCTGCAGTGCCAGTGATCACTTAATTCAGTGACTTCAACTACGTGAAATGTAACCAAAAACCGGAAAATAAGCAAAAATGACCTTTAGCAGCCAAAATGTGATATAGAAACCCTACTCACTAAAATTTGTGTATTTTCCTCCTAGACACACCCATTAGACACTTAAATACGCTGATATTATACTGAAATGTACTTACTGAAATACAATATTTCATTGACTTGAAGATCCACATTCTTTTTAACCTTTAAATTTTTCTGACGTCAGGATTTTAGTGGCTTCAAACAATTACTGTTTGCCCAAGGTCAGTGAGTTGGCCGGGGTGTCTGGTAGACCTGCCTGGACTTGTTTACTTGGTAGAAAGGCAGCAGCAAGAGAAAAGGGTAACCCCAGTGTGCAAGCAGTTTTCCAGCTTCTGTCTGAGTCACTTTTGCTAATGTCTCATTAGCCAAAGCAAGTTACAAGGCCAAGCCCAGAGTCAAGGAGTGGAGAAGTAGACTCTGCCTCTTGATGAGAGGGGCAGTCACATTGCAAAGTATGTCCACAGATACTGGGATAGGAGGGATTTCTGAGTGTATTTTTGCCAACCATCTACCATGATATTACAATGAAATCATAGTTTAATCAATGTTTTATCTTTCTCGGTCATAAATAAAATAATGTATCTATGATTAGTATCTTAGAGTTGATGAAATAGGGTATATATACTCAGTTTTTAATTAAAACAATACATATTCAGTGTCAGAATTTAAAGTAATATGTAAGTATATGAGTTGAAGTGCTTCCTCACTCTCTTTCCCCCACATTGCAGATCCTAGAGGCATCTTCCAAGGACAGTTCTGCATATATCTTGTGTGGTGGCCTGAACAGTGGCCCCCCAAAGATGTCTCCATCCCTATCCTAGCCTCCAGATCCAGAGAATATGTTACTTTATATGGTAAAAGGGACTTTGCAGATGTGATTAAGGATCTTGGGATGGGGAGATATCCTAGATTATTGGGTCTTTAAAAGAGGGAGGCAGGAGGATTAGAGTCAGAGGAGGAGGCAATGTGAAGGTGAAGGCAGAGATTAGACTGATGTGACCATAAGTCAAGGAATGCCAGCAGCCTCTAGAAGCTGGAAGAGACAAGATTCTTCCCTGGGACCTGCAGAAGGAACCAGCTATGCTGACACCTTGATTTTAGCCCCTTAATTTAGACTCATTTGGACTTCTGACTTCCAGAACTGAAAGAGAATACATTTGTGTTGATTTAAGCCACTAAGTTTGTTGTAGTAGTTTGTTACAGCAGCAAATGGAAATGTGTATTTATTTAATTTTTTACTTGTAAAGAAATGCTTGATTATTGGCTAGGAATTCAAATAAAATCAAAGGGTACAAAGTAGGGACTTCCCTGGTGGCACAGTGGTTAAGAATTCGCCTGCCAGTGTGGGGGACATGGGTTCGAGCCCTGGTCCGGGAAGATCCCACATGCCGTGAAACAGCTGAGCCTGTGCTCTACCACAATGAGAAGCCCACCCGTAGCAACAAAGACCCAATGCAGACAAAAATAGTAAATAAAACGAATAAATTAAAAAAAAAAAAAAGGGTACAAAGTAAAATCCCCTATTTTTTCTCATCAGCTCTTCCTACTGTTAATAGTTTGTTATGCATTTATAAGACTTCAGGATTAGTCACATTCATTCTCTCCTTTTTATACAAATAAGATCATATCAGACATGCATATTTCATTGTGCAACTTGCTCATTTAAATATGGTCTTGGACATATTTTCATATCAGAATAAGGTGATCTGCCTCATTCAGTACCATAATTTATTTTACCATTCCCCTATTACAGAACACTTATGTTTTCCTTTCTTTCCTTCTGTTACAAAAAGTGCTGAAATGAAGGGTCTTCTGCAAATCTCATTGGCTGTCACCTAAAAATATAATTGCAAGCAATTGAATTACTACCTGAATGAATGTCGCTGAGTGTGTGTGTGTGTGTGTGTGTGTGTGTGTGTGTGTGTGTCTATGCAAGTGTGTGCTGGAATAAGGGTGGGGAAACGTATCTTCCCATTCGACTTTTTACATATATGTTATTTTAATGTTTTTTTTAAGTTATGAAAAACACCTAAAACATAAATGTATAGTTAAGTGCGCTATTGGAAAGGAAACACCCATGTCAAGAAATTGAACAGTGTTGGCCCCTCAGAAGGACCTTGTATGCCCTTTCCTGATTACAGCCCCCAGAGGTAAACAGTATTCTGGCTTAATTATTTACCACTGCTAAGTAGAACTCTAACAAACTTGGTCATCTGGCCCTCAGAACATTAGGATCGTGATATGAAAAAAGGATATATATATATGAATCACTTTGCTGTACACTTGAAACTAACACAACATTGTAAATTAACTATACATCAATTTAAAAAAAGAATATTAGGATTATGAAAAGAGCTAATTAAGGTCTTCATAATAATATGATCAAGAATTGACAGTTGACCTTGGAAAAATTATAGAAAGTGGATATAAGAACCAAAAGCAAAGTGAGAGTTTGGGACATGTAGTGTTAGAACAAGCAGTTCCGGGACAGCTATATTTAAGGCATCAAAAAAAAAAGGTTAATTTATGTTTAAGAACAGATGAAAATATTTTAGAAAGGATACCATAAACGTGATTAAAAGGAAAAAAAAATAGAATTTGAAAAGCTAACTGCCTGTCACCTTGAAAATTCACTCCGAGAGGTTGCCTCAGTGTGCTGCGATGTCAAATCTATGCATCCATTGTATGGTGCATTTGGCGACCTGATCTTCATTTTTAAAAACTGAATTGATTCTAAGGGAAGTTCCTAGGAGACTTGATTTAGAGCAAGCCCTGAAGGTCTAGTTCTCGTCCATTATGTGGTACATTTGGCCACCTGATCTTCATTTTTAAAAACTGAATTGATTCTAAAGGAAGTTCCTAGGAGACTTGATTTAGAGCAAGCCCTGAAGGTCTAGTTCTTCCTCTATTCTGTTTTGTAAACTGCCCGAAGGAATCCTTTCTGATCAGTGCTGATTAGTCAAAGGTGGAATGGAATCTTAGGCACATGTTAATTCTCGTCTTTTTTTTCTGACCTATACCCAAGCCCAGAGGGTAGTACTAAAAATTGCAAAGACAAGTTTCTACCGTCAGAAAGCCTTAACTAGTTTCTTTGGTTGTGGTGGTGAATGCATGGAGATAGAGATGCGCAGACAGAAAGGTAACATCCCTCATCTCAATAGCCGATAGCTGTGAATGTCCTGAGTTGCATTCAGAGTTGTATCATCTTGGCTGTGTTGCTCTCAAACTTATTTGGCTTTCTTTGGCCAAATAGCCAACTAGCTAATACCTTCCACTGATTTTTTATGGATATAAAATTTCAGGGATTTCAGAAGTAAGAGGAAAGTTAAAACAGAAAACTTAAGGGAAGAGTAGTTAGAGTTTGTCATTTGGTTGTCACTGCGTATGTTGCAAATGCAAAGGGGAGTGGGGAAGTGGCTTTGTAACACAAAGCAATGCTTTCACACTGTCCTCTGCTTAGAAACAGATACAGGAAATCATGTATCTTTCTGAATAAAAAGAGAAAAGTTGGCATGGGCTTGGGTAAAGATCTCTAAAATGAATCCTTAAAAAGCTCTGCTGAACACTCATTTGTTTAGGAAATAATTTCTTTTCCCCCTCAAATAAATGTGTATAAGTATTATATATTTATTGCATGAAATTACTAGAGAAAAGTTCTTTTAACTGGACTTTCGATGAATACTTAAGTACGTAAGTTTCATTCCCTTTTCTGATTTGTGTGACTCCTTGGTATCATATAACTCTGCTTTTGTGGATATGAACAGTTAGGCAACCAGATCCTCTTTGCATCCAATAATATTATTTATCTTGTTTGGTAAGGATTGCTGTGAATGTAAAATTTACAGTTGTCCCTCAGTGTTCGAGGGGGATTGGTTCCAGGACCATAGAGAATACAAAAATCTACGGATGCTCAAGTCCCTTATATGACATGGTCTAGTATTTGCATATAACCCACACAAATCCTCCTGTGTACTTTAAATCTTCCCAATTACTTATAATAACTAATACAATGTAAGTGCTATGTGAATAGTTGCTGGTGCTTGGCAAATTCAAGTTTTGCTTTTTGGAACTTTCTGGAATTTTTTTCCAGTCCAAGGTTGGTTGAAATCCATGGGTGTGGAACCCACAGATATGGAAGGCCAACTGTACTTGTAAGATTCTCGGTAAAATATATAATGTCAGATCTGCCGTTAATGGATGACAATCATGGAAAACATCCGTTGTAGGTTTGTTCTTAGGATTCTTTGGTTATCTGTATTTTGTGTGTATTTGATTGTTTCTATTCTGTAGATATTGATGCTATTTTAGCTCTACCCTTTGCTAGTATCATCTTTAGAAATGATAGCTGAAATGTGGTTCTGCTTTTTGGCCTTCATCCAGAATTGGGGGTTGCGGGGGAAGCAACGAAGAAGAATCTGAGTAACTTATCCTTTGTTCTAATGATGAGAGCCTGTCAATTTCTTCCCCCCCCCTAGATTCATGATTTTATTTATTTATTTAAAAAAAAATCAGAGTGATAATTTTTCTTTTAAATTTATTTTATTTTATTTGGTTTTGGCTGCGTTGGGTCTTGGTTGCTGCGCGGGGGCTTTCTCTAGTTGAGGTGAGCGGGGGCTACTCTTCGTTGCGGTGCACAGGCTTCTCATTGTGGTGGCTTCTCTTGTTGCGGAGCACGGGGTCTAGGCACGCAGGCTTCAGTAGTTGCAGCACTTAGGCTCAGTAGTTGTGGCTCGCGGGCTCTAGAGCACAGGCTCAGTAGTTGTGGCGCATGGGCTTAGTTGCTCCTCAGCATGTGGAATCTTCCTGGACCAGGGCTCGAACCCGTGTTCCCTGCATTGGCAGGCGGATTCTTAACCAGGGAAGTCCCCATGATTTTATTTTTGAGTGGTATGGGAAAGTAGGAGAAGTCAACAAAAACCAAAGTTATTGTAATTAACTTAAAATTACCCATGCTCTGATAATTTCATATGTTGGTGATTAAGAATGCTTGTCTTCAAAAATAGTTGTGCAGTTAAGTATCAACATGGTAGAAATTTTGCTTTGTTTGCCGTGTTGTCCCCAGTGCTTAGGATAGTGCCTGGTACATAGTGGGTGCTCAGAAAATACTGCTGAATCTAGAGTAGAAGTACATATTGGCTGTAAAAGCTATTGCTGATGCTTCGTATTGTCAATCTGTGTGCATTTGGAAAATGCATATATTCATCGTAGTTCAGGACCTCACATTTTATTATTTGAATTGTGGTCGTTAATAGTTTGCTGTTAATGACTTTTTAAAAAAGAATATCCTTTATTTTCAATGAATCTATTTCATCATTTGAGATTTTGGGGAACTCTGCTTCCTCAGTACACAACATTCTCCTTGAATGAATAATAGTGTCTTACATCTGTAAAGCATGTTATACTTGACAGTTTTTTCATGCTTTATCACTAGATCCTCACTGAAGTACTGTGAAGTAAGGGGTTCCCAACACTTGATTGTCTGCCTGGTTGTCTACTTCACTCTTTCTTGCTGGCTGAACCCCAGTTTTGTTCAGGTGTCCATCCCTACCCAACATGACATCAGAACTAAATTCTGATTAGTCTAAGCCTGTTATGGTAAGTTCCTTCCCTTTGCCATGGATTGGTTTAGGAATAGGCATGTGACCCATTTCTGGCCAATGATATGAGAGGGGAGGTCGGCTGGGAGTAAGGGAGGGAGGTACATCTAGGAAAATTCCCCTCCCTTTTCCCGGACACACAAGGAAGAAACAAGCTGTGTTTTTCTGCTACCTGCTGTCAGGACTGGATGTGACCACCTGGAGCTGCTATAGCAGTTTCATGACCGTAAGGAGAGGTAGCCGGAAAATAAGTCGGCATGTTGAATATGGTGGAAGAAAAAGACGGAAAGAACCAGCTACCAAATGAACCAGCCCTGGAGTTGCCCTGCTGATTGACTTGTTACCAGAGAATAAATTTTTCTTATTCCAATTCAGAACATCCTAACTGATATTGGTATCCTTATTGCCCTTTTATAGGCAAGGAAACTGAGACTCACAGGTCTTTAACTAGAATAATCATCATTAGAGGCTGACTTCACCAGGAGAATTGAAACACGTATTCTGGTTCCTCATCTAGTGTTCTTGCTGTTCCACTGTGTAGCTTCTCTATAAACAGCCCTGCCTCCCTGCTTGGGAGGGAACTGATTACCAAATTTAGGTACTTGTGTTTGAAATGCATTTTAGATAGTTCCTAATTATTTTGTGGCTGATTACCTGTGACAAATACTGCTTTGAAATTCTCACTGATATTGTTATCTACCTTCTTACCTTGAGATTTTGGGGAACTCTGCTCATAAATTGGAACTTTATTTACAAATTAACTCATACATTGGAACTTTATTTACAAATTAACTTTTACAATTAAAGTAAAAAAAGTAAAAGTAAAAAATTTTTTTAAAATTACCTTGGGAATATACATTTCAAAATGTTTGTCACACTCTGCCTGAGTTTGTAGATATATATTTTAAAAATTGTGTTAAATTCTGAGAAGTGGTATGGCTCATTTGTAAAGGAATTAAAATAATAACTGACTAACCTACTGGACTGAATGGGAGTAGGGGCTATATGTCTGGCTTTGGAAGCTGTACTGACATTTGTTAATATGGAAAGGTATGGTTGATCATATACTTGATGTTCTTTGCACTGCCATTTACAGAATGTCCTTTGACTTTCTTGTCTGCATTCCACCCCGCTCCTCTCTCATTTTCCTTCCCCCTTACAGGTTGAGGGTAGAGAGACTGATCAGTGGCCTGCGGTCCATGCCTTCTTATTGCAGAGCCAAAGCAGGACAGTGTTCAATCAGAGGAAAGGAGTTCATTCATAGTTGAAGAATTCAGTTAAAAAATATTTAATGTCTTTTGAAAGACACTTTGATGGAAGAGGGTTGGGTATTTTTTTTTTTTTTTTTTTTTTTGCGGTACGCGGGTCTCTCACTGTTTTGGCCTCTCCCGTTGCGGAGCACAGGCTCCGGACGCGCAGGCTTAGCGGCCATGGCTCACGGGCCCAGCCGCGTCGCCGCCTGTGGGATCCTCCCGGACTGGGGCACGAATCCGTGTCCCCTGCATCGGCAGGCGGACTCTCAACCACTGCGCCACCAGGGAAGCCCGGGTATTCTTTTTAAAAGAAAATTATTCTTGGTGGAAGCAGTGACTGAGTCCCCCACCTCCTGGAGATTACAGTGTGTGTCTCCTTCCTCCCCTTCTTCCTCAGGCTGAAGCAGTGGCCACGTTGGCGAGGACCTCTGTCGGGGGCAGAACCTGCTTTTCTCTAGGCCCTTTTGCTCCTTCCTCGGGTTGGAGGGCCGTCCAGCTGAAGTGAGAGGACTCAAAATAGCTCTTTAGCAGAGTGGCTAAGTAGTTCCCTCAGCTTGTTCTTTTCCTTCCTAATCTAGTGAAATACTTTGAAGAATCTGATCTTGGACAGTGGTGGGGCTTTCACTGGGCACCTTCTAGAGTATTTTCTTAATTCTTAATTTTATTTAAAACTACAAGTGAGCCCAAATTCTTGGGAGTGATTAATGACAAAAATTAAAATTCAGTTTTGTATAATTAGTAAGAATATCCTCAGTGTGTGATTTCCCCCCCACCACCATTGGAAAATTTTTTTTAAATTTCACAATAAAATGATCTTGTGTGGTGTCCTGATAAGGGTAATTTAGCACCAGAATTAACATAGGTGACACCATATGTTGCTGACTTCTCCTTAAGGGTCCTCTTGGATTTCTATTCAAAGAACTTAATGATTTGATTTCCTCTTTTAAAATTAAATAAATCTGTGAATGGAGAACTTTCCCCTCAAACCAGCATAGCTGTTCTTCAGGAGACCATCTCGAGCCACAAAAATGGAGAGTATTTTAAGATCTATATGAAGATATTTGGGTTCACCATGACATGCAGTTTAGATATTACATTCTGCTGCAATTAACAGAAAACCTGACTCATTAATAATGTCTCACACAAGTAAGGGGGTTATTTTCCTCTTGTATTAAGAAGTCCAGAAGTGGGCATTCCAGGATTGGTCAAAGCCATCAAAGACCCAAACTGCTTCTGCCTTTGCGTTTGGCCATCTTTAGTGATCTTGTCACTTCGAAGTCTCAAGATGGCTGCTCTCCAGCCAACGTTGCATCTGCCTTCCAGGCAAGAAGGAGGAGGAGGGCAGATGGCAAAAAGACATGTACCAGCTGTGCCTGTTCTCTTTCAAAGAGCTTCCTGGAAGCTCAGTTCAGTGACTTTTGCTTGCATCTCATTAACCAAAACTGTGTTATGCTGCCACCCCCAGCTGTACACGAGGCTGGGAAATGCAGTTGTTTGGGTGGGGCATGTTGACACCCTGAATACAGTTGGAATTCTGATGGAAAATATTTTGAGAAGAATTATGTGCCTCTTGTCTCTCAACTAATGGGACTCTGGAGGAATAAAATTAATGAACATTGATTGAAAGCCCGCTGCAACCTGGATCCTGTGCTGGATGCTTCTGGTGCGTTCTCTTTTTTAAGTTTTATCACTCAGAGAGTTAGGTCATATATACATTTATGTATTTATTTTAAAATATTTTATTTAATTAATTTATTTTTTTGGCCACACCACTCAGCATGCGGGATCTTAGTTCCCCGACCACGATCGAACCTGTGCCCCCTGCGGTGGAAGCGCAGTGTCCTAACCACTGGACCACCAGGGAATTCCCATATATACATTTATATAAAAGACTAAAGTAAGTTCAAGGTGGATTTAAAGAGCTACAAAAGCAGTATTAATTTATTCGTGGAAATATTCTTGTAGTTAACCTATTAAGCTTGGAATTAATTTAAAGGACTATATCTTGAAACCCAGATATTATAATGGGAACTTTTGACAAATTTAGTTATGTTAACTTAAAAGAAATCAATGTGTTGAACCCCAGCATTCATAAATGGAGGCTTGGAGAAAATATTTGCAATATAGATTAAAATGTCTTAATAGTCATAATAAAAAGCTTCTACAAGTAAATAATAAAAAAACTTACCTTATTAAAAAATGAAAAATATGGAAAAGCAGCCATTTCTCTGAAGCAAACAGTCAAGAAAAGTTGGAAAAAAGCAATGCAAATTAAAAGAAATACTGAAACACCGTGTTTTTGATTCCTAGATTGACAAATATTTTATAAAATTGATAATATCCAGTTTTGTAAGATTCTAGGGAGAAAAGGTACTTTTTTATATATATATATATATATATATATATATATATACATACACACACACACACACTATTGGCAGCACTGTTAGATTGATACCATCATTTTGGAGAGCAGTTTGGCAGTACCTGTCAAAATGTGAAATGTTTGTGCCCTTTGACTCAGCAGGCCCCTTCTTGGGATAAATTTTACAGAAAAAAGTGGCCTGATTTTACAAAGATGTTTATTGTAGCATTGCAATTAAATACAAATGTGGAATGAGCCAAAATGTCCATCAGTAGGGATGTGGTTAGATAAATTATGTGATGTCCATACAATGCAATTGTTAACTGGAAAGCTGTCTATGGACTGTTAAGTAGACAAGTAATAAAGTAACATGTATACTATTTTTGTGATACCTCTCCCTCTTAAAAAAGGAATCTTTGTATGCATATAAAACAATTGGAGTGAGAGGTCTGACGATTTTTCAGTTTTTATATGTAGGTATTATTTGAATTTTTTGCAAGGACCAATTACTTTTGTGTGTGTGTATGTTTTGCAAGGATGAATTACCTTTTTAAAAAACTAGTAATGACTTTAAAGCAGAATTAAAAAAATAAAGGAATGTATACATTTTAAATTCTATAAAAATGCTAATAGTGATTTTTATGACTTGTTTTCTGGGAGTTGTCGGGGAGCAGAGGGGCGCAAATGATGTGGTGGGGAGAAAACAGCCTGGATTAATGAACAACATGAATGACAGAATACTGGAGAAGAAATATTATGTATCTTTCAACTATCTTCTGTGAGTCAGAATAGGCTAGATTCTATTGCAATGACAAACAACCTCTAAATATCGGAGGCTTACACCACAAAGATTTATTTCTCAGTCATGGTTCATGGCTATTGAGAGTTGTCTGTGGGCTCTGCTGACAGCTGGGTGGGCTAACAGAGGCTCCACCAACTTGGGCATCGCCACTCAACACGACAGTGCAGGGGCTTGGTAGATCCTACACTGGCTTTTATAGACCTCTTCCCAGAAGTGACACACATCACTTCCACTTATACCTCATCAGTCAAAGGAAGTCTTGCGGTTACGCCTAAATTTAAAGAGGTTGGGTAGTGTCATCCTACCACTTGCTTGAAAGGAGGAGGTTCAGAAGATTTGGGAACACCCAGGTGACTCTCATAGCGCTTCAGGGTGGAACTGTGAGATGAACTTCTAGACCAGTGTCTGGCACGTAGTTATAAGTGTTTTCATTTTCATAGATACACAGTAATTTCTGCTAATCTAGATGAATTTCTTAAGAAATATGTAAGAGGGACTTCCCTGGTGGTCCAGTGGTGAAGAATCCACCTTCCGATGCAGGGGACGTGGGTTCGATCCCTGGTGGGGGAACTAAGATCCCACATGCCACGGGGCAGCTAAGACCTCGCGCTCTAGAGCCCCATGCGCCACAACTAGAGAGCCCACGCACCTCAACGATCCCAAATGCCGCAACCAAGACCCGATGCAGCCAAATAAATAAAAAGAAATATGTAAAAGTGATTTGTATATTTATTGAATGAACGGGCATTTGTTGAGTTCACATTATTTTACTAAACTTGTGAAAGATAAGATTTGTTTGTGAATAGGTACTTCTTAAAAAAAACTGAGGTATAGTTGATTTACAACATTATATTAGTTTCAGGTATACAACATAGTGATTGAAAATTTTATAGATTATATTCCATTTAAAGTTATAAAATATTGGCTATAGTCCCTCTGCTGTACAATATATCCTTGTAGCTTATTTTATAGATAGTAGTTTGTACCTCTTAATCCGCTGCCTCTATCTTGCCTGCAGCCCCCCTCCCTGTAACCACTAGTTTGTTCTCTATATCTGTGAGTCTGTTTCTATTTTGTTATATTTGTTTATTTTATTTTTCACATTCCACATATGAGTGATGACATACAGTATTTGTCTTTGACTTAATTCACTAAGCATAATACCCTCCAGGTACACCCATGTTGCTGCAAATGGCAAAACTTCATTCTTTTTAATGGCTGAGTAGTATTCCATTGTATAAATATACCACATCTTTATCCATTCATCCGTTCATGGACACTTAGGTTGCTTCCAGATCTTGGCTATTGTAAATAATGCTGCTGTGAACATTGGGGTGCATGTATCTTTTCGAATTAGTGGTTTCATTTTCTTCAGCTGTATACCCAGGAGTGGGATTCCTGGATCATACAGTAGTTCTGTTTTTTTCCATAGTGGCTGCACCAATTTACATTCCTACTAACAGTGTGTGGATAGGCACTTTTAAAGTAAGATTTTGTGACAACTTTTTGTAAATATCTTGAAAATCCTCTTCCTCCCTTTGTACATTCTAACTCTATGAAGAAAGTGTTCATTACAAGTATAAAGGAAATTTCTGTGAGGCTTTTGGTGTATTTTTTTAAAACTCTAACTTAGTGAGGTTTTAATCTGTATAATAATAAATTCCTATTTATCATAGCTATCAGGAATGCATTTTTTAGCAGTAACTCTTTAGCTATGCTTGTTGGCTGAGTGGGAAGGCACATTCCATGAACAGAAAGGACGTCTTTTTCGACAACCCCCTACATGCTTGAAGTCCAAGGGCAGAGTTCTTAACTATTGTGATGTCCATCGTTTAGTAGGAAGTTGTTCTCTTCTGGGCTTGATGGAGTTTCTCTTCTCCTTCTAATCTTTCTTCCCTTCCCTATAATCCTCTGTCTTTTTTTTTTTTTTATGGTTTAAAATCTCATTTGTTGTTTTTTTTTTTTTACAATTTTTATTTTGTTTATTTATTTTTGGCTGCGTTGTGTATTCTTTGCTGCACACGGGCTTTCTCTAGTTGCGGCGAGCCGGGGCTACTCTTCGTTGCGGTGTGTGGGCTTCTTATTGCGGTGGCTTCTCTTGTTGCAGAGCACGGGCTCTAGGTGTGCGGGCTTCAGTAGTTGTGGCTCACAGGCTCTAGAGAGCAGGCTCCGTAGTTGTGGCTCACGGGCTTAGTTGCTCCGCGGCATGTGGGATCTTCCCGGACCAGGGATCGAACCCGTGTCCCCTGCATTGGCAGGCGGATTCTTAACCACTGCGCCACCAGGGAAGCCCTCCTCTTGTCTTTTTATCTTTATTTGGTCATAAGTTCCATCCTGTTTTCTCATAAATAAGCAGACTTTTCAGGTCCTTAAATTCCTCAGGATGGAACAAGACAGACAAATCTTTCTCCTAGGGTATGGGAGAAGGTAGAAAATCTCTCCTGCCACTTTAATCAAATGGTGGGTTGAATCTCAAGAAATTTCAAAAAATGTGTCCATAGCCTAATATATTTGAGATGTAGGCCAACTTCCTAGGCCTTCAATTTTCCATGCTGGGACTTTCCTGGTGGTCCAATGGTTAAGAATCCGCCTTCCAACGCAGGGGACGCAGGTTTGATCCCTCGTCGGGGAACTAAGATCCCACATGCCGCGGGGCAGCTAAGCCTGTGCGCCACAACTACTGATCCCGCGCGCCACAGCGGAGGATCCCGCATGCTGCAACTGAGACCCAACACAGTGAAAAATAAAATAAATATTAAAAAAAATTTTTTTTCCATGTTAACTTGTTTGATTTCTTGGTTTTATTTTTCTTACTTCTCTAGTTGTTAAATAGAAAAAGCTCTTCATTCTTTGTAGTACTTAAAGAAGCTTGATTATAAAGGATGAAACTGCGCCTGTGTTTCTATTTAATGATCATTTGTCCTGCCATCATTCAGCAGTCTTGCACTGACCGTAGGACTCAAACTCCTGTGAAGAGAGAAGTCCCACCTTAGCTGATTTAGAACTACATCAGAGTTTGGGGTGCCGCTTAAGTACAAGTGACAAGCACTGTATGAACTCAAAAGAATTTTGTCTTATTCTCAGGCCCCCTGGGATTAGGGCTACATTTTGACAGCATTTCTTTCAGAGTAGCAGTAAAGAGAGGATATGAAAGATAATTAACATGCCTTTTGAGCACTTAGACTGTGTGCCAGCACTGTATTATTACACTGACCCCATTAGGAGTTTGATCTAGGCTAACAGATGGCCTGTTTCTAAGACTAGTCAGTACCAGTGATATTGATAATAAACTACGACTCAACAGTATGGTGCTTTACTAGTCTGTCTCTGCTACTAGCTTCCGAGCTTCTTGAGGGCAGGGGCTGTATCTTGTTCTACTGTGTATCCCAGTGGTGTCCCACAGTATGTATCAGTAAAGTTAGTTCAGTGAATGCCTGTGTAAGTGGATGGGTGAATGGAGGAACCGGTGGACTCAGTCAGTGGTACCACCTGGTTCCTAATCTGGAGAACTTCGTGATTTACAAATAACTAATGGATCTTGATATGATCAGTGGATGTGCGAAGGGTTTCCTATGGTAGAGTATAACGCAGCCTGACGGCGTTGTATAAAAGGAACCTACCTGTCTGTTCCCGTCACTCATGACATGTGCCCAACCCTCACTGTTAGTGTATAGCGTCAGCCTGTGACTCATTAACCCACGTGCTGACAGAATGTTGCTGGAATTTCCCTGAACACAAAACATCCCAGTTCTAGAAGATGGGAGGCTTGCCAGAGCAAAACAATACAGGCTTGGAGGGCCTCCTCCCTGCCTGTCGCCATTGTGATCCTGGCAGAGGGCCTGGTGAAGAGGAATGAGCAGTGCCACATTCCTGTCATCAAGCAGCTGTCATAAGACTGATGGAGCTTCTCCACCTTTGGTTAGGCTAGAGAAGCGAACAAAATATGTGATGCCTTTTGTCTCTCAAAAACTGTGCTGGGATGGTGAGCTGCAAAAGCTCAAAGTAGGGAAAAGCAAATGGTACCTCACTTTCTTTCGTTGACTTTCCATTCTCTCTCTCAACTATGTCTTTTCTCTCCTTCCTCACAAGACCCGCTTCTTCCACCTCCAAAAACAGGCAAAGAAGGAAGAACTCTAGCAAGTGTTTAGTAGAGGTTCTCCCCCTGACCCTTCCAAAATTAAATAAGGAACTGAGTTCCCTCAAATAGGATTGGGGACTGTTTTCCTTACTCTACTTCATATTGTGGGCAGTCAGAATAAGGGTGAGAAGAAACAGTGGTTACGTAAGGTGCACACAGGCAGAGAGAATGATTCCTAGTTTCTAGTAATCTGGGCTGATCCTCTTTACTAGCCCCTTCCCAGTGTGGAAGTGGGGGAATGGCCTAAATGTGGGTCAATCCATTACAATTAGTCTGATGCAACCGTTTAAGTAGCTTATAGATAAATGCCCACTTTTAAATATGTAGCGTGTTCTGATTATATTTCTTCTCCCTCCACATTTCTCCCTAAGGTGGCATCTGGGTGCGGTAGGGTTGGGGGGCTGGATGGGATGTGTAGACCCACCTGGTGACCTCTGGATCCTTTCTGGCTCTGCCACGGAGTAGCTGCCCTGGTCCATCACCTGGACCGGGGATGGCTGAGGGGCGGCGTTCCTGCGTGGAGTCTGCCGCTGAACACTTCCGATGGTCGAGCTCCTGTTTTCCTTGTCATGCTTTGTCATGCCTGGTGGTGCCCTTGGCGGGCTGCGCTTCGCTTTGGCTCTTGCAGGTGTGCTTCCCCTCTGGGTCTCTGCCATGTCCTTCATCCAGCTCACGGCCGAGTGGTCTGGTGCCCTGCAGTCTTTGCAGTGGCATCACCTCGCCCCTTACCGGGCACTCTGTGGCCCTCAACCCATTGCACCCCACCTGTATCTGCTCACTTCCATCCCACATCCATCCAGGCAGGATTTTCTGGGTCTTCTGGAAACAAAAGTCAGGCCGTGAGGTGAAAGATAAGCACTAGCCATTGTTCTGTGTGACTTTTTTTTTTTTTTTTGCGGTACTCGGGCCTCTCACTGCTGTGGCTTCAACCGTTGCGGAGCACAGGCTCCGGACGTACAGGCTCAGCGGCCATGGCTCACGGGCCCAGCCGCTCCGCGGCATGTGGGATCCTCCCGGACCGGGGCACGAACCCGCGTCCCCTGCATCGGCAGGTGGACTCTCAACCACTGCACCACCAGGGAAGCCCGTTCTGTGTGACTTTGCTGTAGCAGAGTTTACCTTACTTTGACTGACCTGAGGTTGGTGGCGTGGCCTGCGAGGCAGTCCTTCCCCAGAGTCCAAAATGGGAAGCATGGAGAAGCCCCTGCCCTCACGCTGTGGGCACACCTGCCGGTGGAGAGGTTGGGACAAGCTTACCCACTTCTCCTGATTCCGGCTCCCCTCTTTCCCACTTTCCTCTGGGCCAGGCCTCCCTCTTTTCCTCATTCTGTTAGATAGAACTTTTTTTGTTTTTGGGCCGCGTCATGTGGCTTGTGGGTTCGAACCTGGGCAGTGAAAGCGAGGAGTCCTAACCACTGGACCACCAGGGAGTTCCCCCAGAACTTCCTTTCCATATGAAACTCGATGTTGGCTTCAGTATGTCCTGTTGGCTTCAATGTTTATGAACTTTGGGATTCCTGCTGCAAAATCCTGTGTCCCCCCTCTCCCCTCACCCAACCACGTTTCTGCTCTAACGGAAGCCTCACTGAACCAGACAGGTAGGTGCCTTTGATAGATCGGGTGGTGGTCATGTTCGGTACAAGTACTTTAATAGCACAAAGATGCTCTCTTCATTAAATCTATAAGAATTAAAGGGACCTTACTTAAGACCATTTTGAATTGAAGAGTCTGCGGGCTTCATATCTTAAACAGAGTTGCAAGTAATAAAGGGGCAGCTGCCTCAGCTCTCTGAGTGAAAGTTTTAAAGTACACGGTGGCCAGATCCGTCCTATTGGGTTCCCTCGGGCACACATGGCAGTTGCCAGCAGAAAAGATACAGAGAAGATTAGATCAGTTCCAGAGCGGCCACATGGTACTAGTGGCTCAAAAACTTGGGTGGAGGGGTTTAAAGAAAAAAACCAAAAACTTCAATATTGATGTGATGATGCTGAAACTGCCCCAGTTAGTAATGCAGTGGGATGTTCTGGTTTCAGGTCAACGACAAAAAAATACTTCCTTCAATCCTTTTTTCTTAATTTTATCTTTTTGCTCAGTTTAACTAGATGTGCAGAGCTAGGAGTGTGTGGTGGTTGAAGAGCGAACGAGCAAGGGAACGACGGGTTGTTCAGCTTCATATAAAACAGTGCACTTTAGGTTTATAAAATTACACTGAAATTGGAGGTCATGATAATTTCCGGTTTCATGAGGAGAAGGGGTTAACCCAGAACACGTTTGTGTTGGGCTTTCTCCTCACTGCAGGAGGCCATATGCTGATAGTGAGAGCTTTTGCAGTATTTGCATCCCTAAAGATGATATTTGAATTTTAAAAGAATGTTTAAGTGGAGCGCTCAACATTCCTCTCTGTGTTCTGAGTCCCTGCTTCTTTAGGTAGCTTCTTTGTTTTAATTATTGCTCCTTATTTCAGTCTTGTGAATCTGTCCAAATACGTATAAGCCCACGCCCATTGTCTTGCAGCCACTGTCTCCCGTGGCGGCCCTCTGGTGGGTAAATGACTGTTCTTTACTTGGCCAACAGCACACATTTACAGTGTCCTGTAGCCCACTGGCTCTTTCTCTTGTTGGTCTCAGGGACAGCTGTGGAACAGTTTCCAAGTTTCCAATTCTGAACCTGGGGGAGGACAGTAAAATGAAAATTAACCAGTAGGGATTTTAGGATAACATTCATTCATTTATTAAACATTACGAACAATATGCCTGGTACTGTGCTGGGTTGGGAGCATAAAAACACAGGATACACCATTCTGTTCCCCCAGTTACAGTAGAGAAGTTAAAGTAGAGAAGGGTGATTATTTAATCCAAACTGCAACACTTTTTTTTCCTTTTGGCCACGAGCAAGGCTTGCGGGATCCTAGTTCCCCAACCAGGGATTGAACCCGCGCCGTAGGCAGTGAAAGCACAGAGGCCTAAACGCTGGACTCCCAGGGAATTCCTAAACTGCAACACTTTAAAAGCAAAGGTACACTTAAAAATGGTTAAGATGGTAAATTTTATGTTGTGTGTTTTTTCCTACAATTGAAAAAAAAAAAACGGTTGTTACTACTTAGGTCAGGACCAGAGACGTATACAAGGGCCATCCTGGGCAAACCAGGTGAATGGACAGTGGAAGTCAGAGCTATGCTAGAAGGATGTAAGGGGGCCTGGAGGAGGAGCAGGGAGAATGACAGGGAAATGAAAGCACACCTGCCTTACTTTCCTCATCTGTGAAATGGGGATGGTTATAGCACCTAATCCATAGGGGTCCTTATGAGGATTCAGTGAGTTAATTCAAGCTCCTAGAATTCTGCCTAAGAGTTCAGCATATTTTTTTTAATCTCTTCACCCATTTTTCGGTAGTCACCTGTGACTCTCCTTGGTTGTAGATGTTGATATTTTTTTTGTTTTTTTACACAGTAGCCTCTCAACAGCTGTTTGTAGTTTAATCTTTCGACCTCATTGTAGTCTCATCAGTGAACCACTCATCTCTCCAGCACGCCACAGATCAGAATGCACATCCTGTGGACATTAGGAAGCTGCCTTATTTTCTAGCTTTTTCTCATTCTCTCTAGAAATTCTGGATATTTCGTGGTTCCTGTTCTCCCAATCTTATGGTCATTTCTGTCTTTCCACAACAGGCAGTTTTATATGCAGCTCTCTTTTAAGGGGTGTATCCTTTTTTAATTCATAGAAGTAATTTCTTCTTCTCCCACCCCTTGCTTTTAAAATAAAGGGGCAGAATAAAGAGACATAATTAAATGACTGTGCTCCCACTGTCACCTCATACTCCTTTCAGGAGCGGTCTTTGAAGTGATTGAACCCTGTTTTGAGATAATATAATAAAAGATGAAGGATTCAAGGAAAGATCAGGTTGGGAGAAACCAATATAAGTGGAATTGATTCATTTAATCAGAGGCTGCTCCAGGCACCTGCTTTTCTTGGGGTAGATGTGGACAGATTACTGCTGGGTTCTGATAGAATGAATTTGCTAAAAGCAAGAGTTCAGATTTCATCCGAGGTCCTCTAACCCTGTATGTCTCAGGCCTTGCCTGATTACTTGTAGTTGTTCCCAAGAACTGTGGTCTGAGCCATCACTGTTGCGCTTTTGTGACTCTTGATTTGCTTTTCCGGTTCCATTCATCACTGGGAGTGGCTGGATCTTGTGTGCTGGACGTTCATGTGATCACATTAGGCCACTTTCACTCTGCCTGTTTTACTTTAATTCAGCCTGTGTTCAACAAATATTAGTTGAGTTCCTAATTGTGTCAGGCACTGTTCTAGGCAGGGGATAATGTTAGTAAACAAAACAAAGATCCCTGCTGCCGTGGAGCTTATGTTCTTATGGGGAGAAATAAACAATGATCATAAGAGGTAAGTATTGGGCTGGCCAAAGAGTTCTTTCGGGTTTTCCTGTAAGATGTTACGGAAAAACCCAAACAAACCTTTTGGCCAACCCAATAAAGAGCGTGTTAGAAAGTGATAAGCACTGTGGGAAAAAAACACATAGCAGAATAAAAGGACTGGGAATGCAGGTGTGGGGGGCAGGGAAGGAGGTGATGTTTCCACTTTTTAAAAAGGAATGGCCAGGATGGTACTCACTGAGGAGGCAGTATTTGAATTAAGATTGGTAAGGTGAGGGGGTTAGCCATGGGGCCTTCTGGGTGCAAGTCTTCCTGGCAGAGGGAACCATTGGTGCAAAGGTCCTGGGGCAGGAGCATCCCTCGTATTGATCAGGGAGATCAGTGTGGCTGGGAGGAGAGTGCTAGAAGGCAAGGTCGGGGACTGTCACAGGGTAAAAGGTTGCATTGTAGACCACTGTGAAGATGTTGAGTTTCACTCTGGTAAAATGGGAGCCACTGAAGAGTTTTGAGCGGTGGAGGGATGAGATTTGACTTGTTTTAGTAGTATCCACTGACTGTTGTATAAGAGTTGCCTAGGTGCAGGGTGGGAGTGAGTGAGCCCAGAAGCTGGGGGCCCTATCAGAGTAGTAGAGGTGATAATGACCAACCAGGATGAAGGTGGCAGAGGTAATGAAAGGTGGTTGGGTTCTGAATATACAGTCATCCCTCGGTATCTGAGTGGGATTGGTTCCAGGAAACCACCGCAGATACCAGAATCTGCAGATGCTCAAGTTCCTTATGTAGAATGGCATATGTAGTACAATGAATACTGTATATACTTTCATAATCCAAACTTTACTTAGCGGTTTCTGGTCAAGCATATTCTGAATGAATAGCAGTTTAACCACACACATTCCTAGTATTAGTGGATGGTTTCCTCTTCTGAGAGTGCATGTGTGTAGAACTTGTTTGTGTAAATGTTTGGGGTACAAAACTCCTGAGTTTAATCATTTTAAAGCTGGAACGAACGTAGCCATCTTTTAGCTTCAGTTATATAATAAAAGAAAAAGTATCTGTTTATCTTAAAAGTAGTAAGCCTTTTTTAAAAACCCAAAAAGATATTTATAATATACAAAGCAAAATTGTTTCACGGCAGCCACCACTAATGTTTGGTACCTATTCTTCAATAAGAGTCAATAAGGATATTCCTCAATTTGGAGGGTTTCCGAATTTCAGTACAAACATGGCAGTTGTTTATAGAATAAGTATCTCTGGACTTGAGAACTAAGCAAAAATAGTACTGAGGCCAACTAAAATCATGTGGCATTCAGCCAAGATAGGCAGCTCAGAGTAGGGCCAGCCCTGGCCGAGGGCGGAATGCTGACAGGGCAGGGTTGAGGTGCAGCCAGAACTTCGAAAAGGAAACTGATATCAATGGAGGGAGTTTTCACCTGATGTAGCGTTTAATACTTAGCCCTCCAGTGAGTTCCTTCCGTTGGACTGTCTTAACATTTCCTAGTTGGGTGGCCCAGAGCCCCCTGGCTGCCATGCCAGGGCTGCTGCCACACCAGCGGCCTCCCAGGGAAGATCTGAGGGGAGAGAGATACTGAAGGGGAAAGAATATTCTAGAATTTCACTTGAAAATCTTGAACTCTTAATTAAGTGAGGGAATGAGGTCCGAGTTTGTCTTTAGAACATAAATTCTTCAACAGTAAGGCCCAGATCTTTTCTCATTCTTCACAGGTACTTGCTCAGTGGAGGGAAGACAGGGTTTAGTGTGAGACTGGTCAGGTTCAAATTCCAGCTTCCTGTTATCTGTGAGCCGCAAACAAGGTTACCTCCCCAAGCCTCAGCTTCCTTCTCTGTACAACAGGGTTTTTTTCACATCTACTTACTAGGGGTGTTGTAAGGATCGGACCAGGCAACATGCACAAAGTTACAGGAAAGAAGCATCTTCCGTGCAAGGCTCATTAAATAGCTCCTTCCTCTTTCTCCACCAATGGCTCAAACCATTAATTTTGATGGACGATGAAATCATAGATGTCGATAGTTTGTTGAATTTTGTATATGAAGTATATCACATTTCATAATTTATGTGATCAGTGTGGCAGGGCCTAAAACAAAGTGAAACCAACCTGACAAAAAATTTTATTTTGGTGAACTTTTGGTTTACAATTTGGTGTTTCCACATTCTTCTCTTCAGTGCCTCGTGTCACATTACTGAAGACAACAGTATCAAAGAGGCAAAGATTAATTTCCATTCTTTGTGGATGGAGAAGAGGAAGGGCACGTAGCTGCTTTACTCTGCATGTCATGATTTAACCGAATGGAATTTTCTTACTTGAGGCTTTTCCTATGTAAAAAGGACCTTAGGAACTGATTGAGCAGCATTTTAAAAGTAGGCTCAGAACCAAAGATTAAGCAGCATGATAAATTCTTGCAGGGTTTAGCCCCTCTTCAGAAGACATCCTCATGTGCTCAGTAGAACGTTTCTGTTTGTAACTGTGATCCATTTTGACGGTTTTCAACTATGTCTTGACAGCTTCCTTGTGTGTCAAACGCGGAGTTCGACTAGAATATTTCTCATGTGTCCTTCAGTTTTGAAATTGAAATTCTGAGATCCAAATTTTTAATTTTAAGCTATGCAGAAGCAGTCTTGGAAGATGCCTGTGAAGTTAGCCGATTGATACTCTACCCTGGGAAGTCACTGACGCGCACCGAATGGATCGTGTAGGCTTCTCCTAGCCTGCTTTGCTCTAGACGTTCGTTTTGTCTACAGGAGATTTAGGAGCACAGGTGGTTACTACTGGTCTTAATTAAATATCTAAGAGAATTGGAGCCCCTTGGAAATGGTGCAATATAACCATGAATTTGTCTTAATATTGTCCTTATGAAACGTGGTACATGAAAAGAGAATGCTATTGGGGTAAATTGTATTTAAATTTCCCAATTTAACGTGATTTTGGGAAAGGCTCTTGAATGTTGGAAGTTTCAAAGTCCTCACTGTGAAATGCTCTATTTATCTATTTTTATTTCCCTGTATTTATCTGTAGAGACTGTAGTCAGTATTCATGAAATAAAACCATGTGAAAGGGAGCTGTTACATTCTGTACAAGTGTTACACTCTACATAGAGGATAATCATTAACAGCATCACAAGCTTTTTATACAAAACTACGGCAGTGTGGTGGAGAATTAGAACATTCTTACACACAACACATCAATTTGAAAGAATTCTAATTGGAAAACAAGGAGAAAATACCTATGTCATATGGCCAAAGAGTTGAGCCCCTTTCTTCAGTAGCTCTTCTCTTTTCCTTTTTTACTATGTATATATTTTTTTCTTGTTTCAGTTTATACACATATTACATTCTTAAAAAAATATGGAAAGTACAAAAGTCTGTAAAGCAGGAGGTAAGGAACCACCCATGATCCCACCATCTTGGAGCAACCACTATTAACAGATTTCTTTTAACTCTTATGTTCTTCTGATTTGGGTATAGTTAAGATCATGTAATATATACAATCTTATAAACCTTGTATTCGCCTACCAGAATGTCCACAGCACACCAAAGGTGATAGGGTGGAAATATGGAGCCTTGGCCATTAAAGATATATTAGAGCTACTGAATCAACCAGGAAATGCCTGCCTTCCAGTCTTTTTGTTTAAATCAGATCCTTTTAGTTTAAATCACTTTGGTTGGTTGTTCTGTTATTTGCAGCTCAAATCATCCTAAATGGAGGAAACTATCTTGAATTTACTCATCCTTTCCATGTATAATTTCTTTTATAACATGTGGATGTAGAATACATTTCTACAAATGGAATTTCTGGATCAAAGATGATATACTTTATTAGCTTTTGACCTCTGAGGGTTTCCTTTTATTTTTCTGCCAGCTCATCATGAGACTTTAAAAAATATTTTTTTATTTTAACTTTTTGATGTTTTAAATTGGCAAAGTTTCCTCTTTTCTTCTTCTTTTTTAAAGTGTTTGGCTCACCACAGTGCCTTAGTGTTCTTTATATATACTCTTTTTGCACAACTATTATATGCCTGGCATTTTCTTCACATGTGGCCTCGTTTAATAACCCAAGAAGGTGAGTGATATTTTGCTCTTTCACCCAGTTTGTGACTCTCTCTTTTATAGCCGTAGGTAACCCGTTAGCGTTCACTGAATGTTTGATCTTACCCTTGGCATCTTGTGTTACGTTTTCAAATTATTATGCTTCCTTATTGTTGACCTTTTTCCGAGTTTTGTCTTGCTTTATTTATCAGGTTTTCTGTTCTTTTAAAGAAGAAAAAATGGGGAGAGATAAATTAAGAATTTGGAATTAACAGATACCCATACTATACATAAAATAAACAGCAAGGATCCACAGTATAGCACAGTAGGAAACTATATTCAATATCCTGTAATAACCTATAATGGAAATGAATTTGAAAAAGAATATATTGGTATAACTGAATCACTTTGCTGTGCACCTGAAACATGGTAAATCAACTGTACTTCCATTAAAAAAAAGAAGAATGAAAACAGTTCTCTTTGTAACTGGGAGTTAATGTGTCCAGTTTTTGTTCTAGTGGTGGGTGCCTTTCAAGTTTGTACTTATCACTGGAACGGTGTCCGGATCCCCCTAAACCATATGCTTCAGTGCATTCTTTCCTTCCTTCCTTCCTCTCACCCATGAATTTTGTTGAAATACTTAGAAACGTTTGTCCATATGATTTTTCTTTTATATTTTGCTTCTTCAAGCATCCTCCTTGCTGAATATTTCTATCACAATGTCAACACCATTAGTGTACATAATTTAGACCACTGTAGTTTCATTAGCTTTATTGCTCACTGGTATTTGCTCACTGGTATTTCTTCTTTCTCTCTTTTTTTTTTTTTTTTGGCTGTGCCACGTGGTATGTGGGATCTTAGTTCCTCTACCAGGGAAATGAACCTGTGCCCCCTGCAGTGGAAGCGCTGAGTCTTAACCACTGAACCGCCAGGGAACTCCCTGCTATTTCTTTTGTACTTCTGTATGCCTACACTAAAGATGTCTATACTCCCTAAGATTTTTTTTTCCCTGAAAAGTATGTGGAAAGTATACTTTTGAGTCTTTTTATGTCTATTAATAGATTTCTTCTGCTTTATAATAATGATAAGTATCGATACAATATTGATAATTTAGTTAAGTTTAGAATTCTTAGCCCACAGTCATTTTTCTTCCGACTTCTGGAAATCGTACTCCTTTGTCTTTTCGCAGTTAGTATGGCACCTGACAAACCTGATGTCCATCTCATTCATATTCCTTTTTTATTTTTAAAAAATCTTGCCGGGGGGTTTCCCTGACGGCGCAGTGGTTGAGAGTCTGCCTGCCGATGCAGGGGACACGGGTTCGTGCTCCGGTCCAGGAGGATCCCACATGCCGCGGAGCGGCTGGGCCCGTGAGCCATGGCCGCTGAGCCTGCGCGTCCGGAGCCTGTGCTCCAAAACGGGAGAGGCCATAGCAGTGAGAGGCCCGCGTACAGCAAAAAAAAGAAAAATCTTGCCGGAGATTCAGATTTTATTGGATTATTTTTTTCTCCCTGACATTCAGAAATTTGGGGAATGCATGGATCTTTTATGATTAATTCTGCCAAGTTCTGAGTGAACAATTTGTCTGAAAAACTCATTTTAAGTTGCTTTTCCCCCCTTATTAATTATTATTTCTCCTTTACTTGTTATTTCTCCCGTTTCATTTTCTCTTTCTGAAATTCCATAATACACATATTTGGTCGGTGGTTCAGGTGCTGTCTTTTCCCTGATAATTTCCAGTTTCATCACTTTCCTGTGAGCTCTGGGAGCTTTCACTGAGCGGATCTTCACAGGCACCAGTCTGGTTGTCTGCAGTAGCCAGTCTGCATCTCACTGCCTCTGTTCTTCAGGCCACCAGTTTCACTTTTACCTTCAAATACTATTTCCTGTTGTTTTCATCTGCCTTTCATTATCGTTACATTTGTATCAGAGATTCAGTCCTTTTGAATCTCCCTGAGAATGTAAAATTTCAAATTTGTAAAGTTGTCTTGTGTCGTGCAGTTGCCCTAACTGTTCAGAGTATCCCACTGGTCTTAAACATCTGAGTCTCTCTGGTTTGCTAGCTTCTCTGCCCCTCTGACAAGTGAGGTCTAGTTTGTTCAGTATTGGTAGCTGAAATCTGCTTTGTCAGAGACTGTGTAGGTCATTGTTCAGTTCTTTTCATTACAGGCGAAAATAGGGGAAAAGTTAGGTGATGGTAGCTTCTCATCAGCAGCTTAGAGTTCTGATAGCTTGTGTGGGGTAGGGGCGGGGCTGTGGGCAGTGGAGACAGCTGCAGGGCAGAGTTTCCCTTTGTTGCAGAACAGTCTTCCTTTTGTGCTGCTTTGGCAGCTCTGAGCCTACTGGAGTAGTTTCCCTTCCCCCTGCATAGCTGCCTGGCCTGGCACCCAGGCAGAAGCTCCAGCACGGCTCTTTGTCCAGCACCGGTCTTGCTGCCTCCAGCTTGAGCTCTACTCCGGGAGCCGTCTGTAGGCTCTGAAGAGGGGACCTGGTGGCCTTGGCCCCTCTGTGTGTATGGAGTGCTGAAGAGTTTAAGCTGGAGTTTTACAGCCATTGTGTCCCAATCCTGGCTTGGCTACTTAGTGGCTGTTTAACTTGGGGCATCTTGTTTAACCCTCTGAGCACCAGTTTACTCATGTGTATAATAATACTGAAGTTTGTTAACAGCCTAAAGCACTTTGTAGGGTCTCTGGTTCTGACTGATGTTCCGGGGCCTGGCTGTTGATCAGGCTTCTCCACTCACTGTGCTCTTTCCTAACCCACCTCCTGCTGACTCTCCTCAAGGGTTCAGCTTTGTGGGTGGGGCTCTTGTTAAGTGGCCAGTTGGTGGTGAAGAATGTTCCCAGTTGAGTTAGTTGGGTGTTCCTACCAAGAAATGTTGGGGAAAGGGAGTCACATGCATCCAGGTACTCTGGCTGTAATTCTTTAAGCCACTGAAATTTATTTTAATAAATGGTGTGAGGTAAGGGTCCACTTTTGGGGAACTAAATAATTAAATAATTAGGGCAGCACCGTTGATTGTATAATTCATCTTTCCCCCATTATTTATAATATCTTTCTAATATGCTGGGATTAGTAGCATACTTGAATCTGTTTCTGGGCTTTTTGTTCCATTGCATTGGTCGGTCTGTTAAATCTGGTACGGTGTCATGATATTTGAGTCTTCCTTCAGTGGCAGGAATAGTTGTTAAGAGCATGGGGTTTGGAGACAGGCTGCCTGGGTTTGAATTTTGGCTCCTTTAATTCCAAAAAAGTTAAGTAAATTTCTTAAACCTCTCTGTACCTCAGTTTCATCATCTTGAAAATGGATGTAGTGATAGTGCCATCAATCTATAGGACCCATATAAAGACCCATATTATTAAATCAAATAATTCTCACAAAGTAACTTCAACTGAAACTTGGCTCAATGTAAGCACTCATTAAATGTTAGTTATTATTATTACATCTTAAAATCTCTTGCCATATGTAACACAGACTTACTAATTTTTTTTTTTTTTTTTTTTTTTTTTTGCGGTACGTGGGCCTCTCACTGTTGTGGCCTCTCCCGTTGTGGAGCACAGGCTCCGGACGCGCAGGCTCAGCGGCCATGGCTCACGGGCCCAGCCACCCCGCGGCATGTGGGATCTTCCCGGACCGGGGCAGGAACCCGTGTCCCCTGCATCGGCAGGCAGACTCTCAACCACTGCACCACCAGGGAAGTCCCCAGACTTTTTAATTTTTAAGGCCACCTTCTCAAACTGGAGATTGAAAAACTGGAAAGATTCTTCTGTTTCATGATCTTTTTTCCCCCTTATTTCCAAGCAGAGACATGGCTTTAATTATGTAAATAACAACACCAAGAACTAATAGTGTAGTCTTGTGAAGTCCTGGAGGTGTGTTTTTTGAGAAAGAGTGGATGAAAACCCAACTCTGTGGGCATGTGAGGGCTGGGACCCCCTTTTTACCCTTTCTGTGTTTCTAGTACTAGTCCTGGTTTGTGATAAGCCCTCAACACATGCTTTTCAAAATGAAGGAAAAGTAATACTTCAGCCTCTTAATAAACAAAGATATTTAAAATATGGACCCAGCTGAGGGTCAGTTAAACTTTTGTAAATTTACAATCCCTTTTAGCACCTTAAGAGTGGAAAAGGCTCATTTTCTCATATGTTCAGTAGCAAGAAATAACTTTAGTAGAGCAAGGAGGACTTTAACCTAAAACATTTGTGTATTGATCAAAGCAATCAGATGTGTTATGTTTGGATTAAGTGGGTTTCATCCACACTGACAAAGCAGAGTTGGAGGAGAAGGTAGGGGAGTACATACAGTTGCCCCAACAGGAAGCCCTAATCCTGTTAAATGGCATAAGAACAGTGGAGAGGCAAATTATGAAGTGATCATCATTTTCTATGCCGGACTGTAAGAACAGCAGCTCTGTGTAGCTGAGAGAATTTTGCAGAGCAGCATGTTTTTTGTCTGGCGCGCCTCTAAGCGTATTAGATGTGATCAGATCCAGACCTGAGTAATGCCCTGTGCAAGGCGCCCTAAATGCCTGCCAGCCATTTTCTTGGGTCCCTGTCTTCTGTTGTCTAAGTAGTGAAAACTTCATCAGGCTTCCTTCATTTCTCCTGTTGTCCTCGTGGTCTGTTTTATTCCTCTTTCTGAGTGGTCAGGCAACTTCAGGAATAGTGTGGTGGGTAAGTAAGACCTAGGCTTTGGAGTCAGACTGCCTGGGGTAACTCCTGGCTTTTCCCCTCCGTGGCCTGGGGACCACAGTTCCTCACTTCCGAAATGCGAACAAACACAGGACCCCCTCAGAACATTTGTGAGGATAAAGTGAAGGAAGTAAGTCACATTGTGTCTTACAGAACAGATGCTCAGGATGGTGGTGTCTTAGTCAGTTGGGGAGAGATCATGTGTCTGCTGTTTCTTCCTAGAAGGATGCTACTGACCCCCTTCACGAGGGCCCCACCTGCATGACCTAATTACCTCCCATCTCCTAACACCGTCACATGGGGCTTAGGCTTTCAACATATAAATCTGAGGGGAACCCATTTAGTTCTGAGCAGTTATTATTCCTTCTACTACTGTTAGCCAACTGTCTCAGCGGATAGAGGGAGAGACAGAAGCTTTACTGTAACCACACCACTGCTCTCCATTTCTTTCCTGGTGTCCCCATATCTGGGCAGCGCCACAGCGTAACTCTTCTCAGACTCTGGAAGCTCCCGTTTACACTTTCAGCTGGCTTGACTCAATGGAGAGGATGCCCACCAGAAGTTTCTTCTTTTTTACAACGTGTTGGATGCCCACCTTTGTTTTCCTTGGTATCAGAAAGCCTGACAATTGTCTGTTGGGTAGTTGGTGATATTTCTTGAAAGAGTTTGGCTTTTGCTGGGTTTTGCTCATGTTTAGGTCCGTGGGTCAGTTAGCTTCGGCTCCTTCTATAGCTCACATTCACGCACGCACATTTACAGTCACACACTCTGATTTATAGATGTGCTTTAGACTGAAAAATTCCTTATTTTATGATTCTCCTTTGTTATCTAAGATAATCTGGCCATCATTAACTGGTTATTATCAAAACAAACTGGTTATTATCAAAACAAACCTGTGGGACATAAGCAGTAAAACTTGGGGAGTGACGTTCCCAGCAGAGAGGGCAGAAGGGTAACTGACCTTGGCCCATTTAGGCAGGATGGAAAACAGCCAGTCCGGTGGACTTGTGTTCTGTCTTTTTAATCACAGAAAGAAAAATCATTGCAGCAATTACCCAGGGTCAGTTAATTGAAGGGACTCACAAGACGTCACGAAGTATACTTACCTAAGACTTTGATGGATGCAATATAACAGGAGAAAGAAAACACAGGTAAACGTCAAGGAGGTCTGGAATATTCCAGGTCCTTTCTTTGCACAGAATAGTTTTGTTTTTGGATCATGAGCCTTCAAGATCATATGAGAAAACCTGGCCAAGACAAATAGATCAGTGGAACAGGTAGAGAGTCCGGAAAGAGACCCACACACATACATGGTCAATTGATTTTTGACAAAGGAGCAAAGGCAGTTCGGTGGAGAAAGGACTCTTTTTTTCAACAGATGGTGCTGGAACAATTGGATATCCACATATTAAAAAAATGAACTTTGATCCATGCCTCATACACATACAAAAATGAACACAAAATGGATTATAGACTTAAATGTAAAACCTA
This sequence comes from Grampus griseus, assembly GCF_964374135.1. Taxonomy (NCBI): domain Eukaryota; kingdom Metazoa; phylum Chordata; class Mammalia; order Artiodactyla; family Delphinidae; genus Grampus; species Grampus griseus. Next base: position 64,100,011 of record NC_139012.1, read on the forward strand.
AAGCCATAACTCTTCTAGAAGAAACATAGGACAAAATCTTTGTGACCAGAATCTGCATTTTACAAAACCCCCAGGTTATTTTTATGCACATTAAAATTTGAAAAGGACTGCCTTATAAGGTGATTTAAAGATGAGTACTGGTTATGCAGGTGAAGAGGGGGGATGGGGGAGAAACAGGTGCTTCAGCAGAGGGTCAGCGCCTTCAGGGGCATAAAGATCTGATAAGTGAGGGCAGTGGTTTCATTGAATAAGTTCACATGAGAGTTCTCACCAATGTGCAGTGAAATTTTTTATAAAGGACAATATAATGAGCCTTTTGCATCTAAAATTAAATTTATTCAAATTTTAGAATTCTAAGATCATGTTCTTTCTGTAAAATGAATGTGTTAGCAAAATGTAGATTTTGTTTTTGTTGGCAAAATACAAACGTGGTAAACTGATGTTTAACTCACCACCCTTTCAGGTTTAGTTTTTGTTTTTGTTCACCTGACCTATGATATCCAACCAAAAGTTACTGACTATTACTGAGTTAGAGAACTAAGAATAGTTTGGTAGGGTGTTGGACAGATGGGATGGTAGGGCCAGAGAAGCAGACAGGCGTCAGATCCTGGAGGACCTGGTAGACCATAGAGTTGGACTTGAACTCCGCATCTTTGAAGGCTGTGACATAATTGGATTTGCATTTTAGAAAGATGACTTGAGTGACTGGGTGAAGGGATCAGAGAAGGGTGAAATAGGCGGGAGACCAGCTTGGAGGCTCTTGCAGGTATCAGTGAGAGTGTGACCAAGGCAATATTATAGACAATAGAAAGACAACGGGTGTTAGTTATATTTTAGGAGGCAGGATTGACAGGGTTTAGGAATGTATTGGATGGAAGAACAATGTAGACAGCAGAGAGAGGAGACTTTAGTTATTGTACATTAAGGAGAATTGGCAGGAATTAGCAACCTACTGGATGGAAGAAGTAACTTTACATAATTTAAATTATTCTCTGACTTTAAATTTTGGCGAATTTAGTATAACCAAATAAGTGCAAGTCTGCCCAGTTCTCAAAACTCTTAAGTGGATTGATTTAAATGACTAGAGTAGAGTGATTGAGCATCTGTGCAGTGTAGTCCCTCAAAGACAAAGAGAAACTCATTAAAATGAGATCAGAGACTTAATCCATCTTCACACTTAAGTACCCATTCAAGAAGAGCTACGCTGTGTGTCAGAAAATGCTGATTTCATTCATTTTATTACATATATAACTCCTTGGGAGAATGCTGGCTAGTAAAAACATTGGGTTCTTCTAAGCTTTTTGGACTTTTATTTTTGCAGGGATTAACTCACTACTGCTGCATATTATGTAGAACAATAATTTACATAGCATGTTTGCTTTACAGAATGGCTTTTGGTGGAGGGGCTGTGTGTTATGTCAGCCTTAGCTCAAGATTCTTATGAATTTCAGAATCTTTTTGCAAGTAATGAATTCTTAAAAAGAATTTTAGAAAATAATTTTGTTTCAGCTATTACTTTTACCTTACTTCTCCCACAAAAGCATAAATGAGGGTTGACTGGTAAACAGAAGGTTCTGTTTTTTCGGCTTGCTCTTTTCATTTAATGAGTTTACACGTATGCTTTTCTGTTGGCATGGCTTAAATCAAACAGGTTTTCCAAGGGAGGCCAAGATACAGTGAATTATTTCCGGTAATAGACTTTTCTTCAACCAACTTATGAAGAAATTTTGTTGTTGTAGGTTCATCTGCACTTTTTTACACCATGTACATCAAGGAAATTCTATAGAAGCTTATGGGGAAGGTTCAATATGGAAGGAAAGTTAATGTGATTTTGATTTATGGGATTTATTAACATTCATGAGTATACATTGTGCACCTCAAAAAGCCACAGGAAGGGAGGTTGATTGTAGGAAGAGGGGATATCTGTATACTCTGGTTTCTCAAGATAACATGAGATTTTTTTAACCATTCATGCTAAATCATCACTTTACTCAAGCAGAATTGTAGAGGACGGTAGCTACTGTTATATGTTTATTTGACCTGACAGAGTAAAGATGTAGTATCAGTGTCTTTTTGATTTTCCTGTTTTACACCTCCTTTGTACTACTACAAAGCATGTCAGATGCATTTAAAATTAGTGAGAAATATGGTTCGCCTTAGTTACTTTATAAAATAGGCTGGATTGTAAGGGCTTTTGTGATTCCATCTAGAAACTGAGTACTTGTCTTTGTCATAAAGGAGAGCAGATGGATGTTTGAAATAATGTAGATTATTTAATATGGAATCTGAGTTCATTTATGCCACTAGTAGCGAGGAGAATTTAATCATCTAATGAAATACACTTAAGCACTGCAGAAAATAGACATTTTATCCACTCTGCTAACTTCAAAACAGCCCATATGCTATTATTGTCTCCTTTATCATTGACATATGCTACTGTAATTTATATATTGAGAATATTTAACATGAGAGCTCTAAAAAAAATTTCCGGCAGGATTATTCTGTTACTTGTGCCACTTTCCTTTGGGCGAATATGTTAAATATTTTGCTTCAACCGTTTACACCTTTTAAAGCATAACTTTTCAAGGTTGTTCATTCATTTTAGAGATCTGGAAGTTGTTGCCTATTCTCTAGAAATAAAGAATGTTTCATTCGTATGTGATTTAGTAATAACTACAAATGATACTAAACCAATGCAGATTGCCAAGTGGATGACAAAAGTGTTTAGTATTACTTGAATTAATATGCACTACTGTTTCTCTATTCATAATCTCTCTGTACTTCCAAAGGAGGCTATGCCTTTCTGTTACATACAGTTATATACAGTTGTTGTAATGAGTCAAGGCCTCAAGATTGGTAAAAACAATTTATTATGGACAGTTTCAAACATATACAAAACATGAACATAGCAATATACGATCAATATTCAATCATCAGTCTTTCACCAATCTTGTTTTATATATCTCCCCACTCCACCCTTTGTTGGGTAGGGATGCTGGGATTCACTTTAAACGAATTTTGGATTACTGTATCATTTCATTTCACCTGTTAATACTTTAAATGATAAGTTGTTCTACGTTCCACAATGCCATTATCATCAGAGCTAAATTAACAATAATTTCTTAGCATCATTTAACATGTTCAAATTTCCCTAATTTGAATGTATATTTTTTATGGTTGGTTTATTCAGAGCAGTATCCAAACAAGGTTCACACACTGTATTTAAGACAATAGAGATTGATTTATTTATTTTTGGCTGTGTTGGGTCTTCGTTGCTGCGCGCAGGCTTTCTCTAGTTGCGGCAAGCGGTGGCTTCTCTTGTTGCAGAGCATGGGCTCTAGGTGCAGGGGCTTCAGTAATTGTGGCTCGCGGGCTCTAGAGCACAGGCTCAGTAGTTGTGACGCACAGACTTAGTTGCTCCGTGGCACGTGGGATCTTCCTGGACCAGGGATCGAACCCACGTCCCCTGCATTGGCAGGCGGATTCTTTTTTTTTTTTTTTTTTTTGCGGTACGCGGGCCTCTCACTGTTGTGGCCTCTCCCGTTGCAGAGCACCGGCTCCGGACGCGCAGGCTCAGCGGCCATGGCTCCCGCGCCCAGCCGCTCCGCGGCATGTGGAATCCTCCCGGACCGGGGCACGAACCCGTGTCCCCTGTATCTGCAGGCGGACTCTCAACCACTGCGCCACCAGGGAAGCCCCTACAATAGAGTTTTTTTTTTTTTTTTTTTACAATAGAGTTTTGATGTGACTTTTCCCACCATCTTTCTCTGTAACTGCCATCAAATTCCTCTAGGTTCCTAAAACCTTCACATAACCACTGGGAAGTATTATATTTTTGCTTTTTTCATCTTAAGAGTGTTTTGTAAAGGATAATGAGAATTAGAGGAAGGCAGACAAAATGGATGGACTTTATATTTTCTGCCTTAGTCTATTTAATTTCATTAGTGAAAGTTACTTCCCAAAGCCGTGTTTGGCCTGTGTCCATCTTATTCATGGAGCATTTCCAGTCACCGTTGAATTATAAGAGGTGGTATTGAAAAATGTATGTGGTATGTTTCTTATGAGAATGTGGGCAGCAAAGAAAAATGGTTATGATATAATGTTGCATGACTGGATTCCTATTTCCCTACCAAGGCCCACATACATTCTTAGAAAAAAATTTTTTTTGTCATTTTTTTGTGAGTGCGTGTCTAAAGTTCTAGGATATCAGAAAAATAGGAGAGTAGCTGAGTTACAGTCACTATCATGGTCTGATCAGTTCGTCTAGGAAAGGAAGTAACTTTTGATCTGATCTGGGCTAATTTCCTGTCATTGCTTGTCTTCATCTTAGAATCAGCATCTTTCAAAATTTCTTTAAGAGTCTGAGCCATTATCTCTCAACTATTGCCTCTTTCCCCACTCTCTCTATTACTTCTTATTTATTTATTTTTATTGGAGTATAGTTGCTTTACAATGTGTTAGTTTCTGCTGTACAGCAAAGTGAATCAGCTATATGTATACATATATCCCCTCTTTGGATTTCCTTCCCATTTAGGTCACCACAGAGCATTGAGTAGTCTCTATTAGTTCTTACAATTATGCATATCTTATACCTTTTCATTCGAATCTTTTTTGCTCTGTCCTTCATGTTTTTAAACTTTTATTGTTTTCCATATCTTTGTGAGGACCGTATTGTAGATTGTTTTTTATTTATCTTCTAATTTATAAATTCTCTCTGTGTCTGATCTGTTTGATTTGTCCATTGAAATTTTAATTTCAGTAATATGTGTTTCGTTTTCAGAAGTTCTATTTGGTTCTTTTTCCAATCTGCTTACTTTTGTTTCATTTTTAAACCTTCTCTTTTATTCCTGAAACACATTAAATGTAGTTATTTTATATTCTGTTTCTGATGATTTTAGTACCTGAAGTCTTTGTTAGTCCCTTTTTGTTCTTTTGTTTTTGCTGGTTCTCACTCTGTGATACCTAGTTTCCTTGTGAATTTTGTCATTTAAAAAAATTGTGATCCATTCATTTTCCTTAGAAATTCACCTGGAGAAATTTTTTAAGGTCTCCTTGAAGTGGAGCTCCTCTGTAGGACTGTTTACTTTTGCTTCTACTGGTTGCCCAAGGACATTATAAATCTAGGACCACTTAAAATTAAATTCTCCACTTGAGGCTGCTCAGATGACACAAGTAGGTTATACTTGTACTGAATATTTCATGAGGGTCAGCTTATGGAGAATAGCTTGATTTTTAGTTTTTATTTTTCCTTTCATCCAGACAAGTTTCCTTGCTGTCCTGTTTTTGCATATGGGGGTTTATTTCTTATAAACTCTTACACTAAGGGTGTAGCCTTTGGAATCCCAGCTTAAATAGGGTCTCTTATTTGATTCTCCGTGTTAGTCGGGCCCTAGGCCTTTTCTCCTATATCCTGTGCCCAATGTGGGATATAGGAGTAAAATGGATGCTTAAGATCTCCAGGATCCAAAAGAAATTTTTAAGGTTAAAAGCTATTAAAAACTCCCTTATTAGAGTTTTGGGGATCTGCAGATCCTTCACTTTCAAAGAAGTTGGCAGTGTTTTAAAATAACAACAATAAAAAGAAAATCAAATTCTACTGAATTTTACCTAGCGTTCTGATTGTCCTAATCCCAGAAGATCTCACACTGCTGGAAATCAATGAGATTTTCCAGTTTCTGTCTCTCGGAAAAGTGATTTGACTTTGTGAGGCCTCTGCTTGTTTTTAAACTATGGGCTTGTGCATCCGTCGCAATCTGCCATCGTCATCCATATGGCCCTCCAGGCTGGAAATGTTGTAGTCACCTATGGCTCTTTCTCCTTCCCTTGATTCCCTCTTAAAAACATATCAAGGGTTTGGTTCTTCCTCTTTATTCTCCTGCCACCAGTGTATTCTAACATGTTGATCCCTATAGCAGGCTCTCACTGGTTTTGTAGCCTTTAATTTTTCTCCTGTCTAATGCAGGTTGCTCAGTACTGCCAAAGTAGTCTTTGAAAAACACCCCCTTTCATTATGTAACCTTACCCACTTATATCTGGTTCAGAAACTCTCCTTTGTTCCTCTTTTCATAGTATATCAAGTCTAATTCCTCCAAACCCTAATTTTGAATTGGATTTGAGTGCTGGATGGATACCCTGCTGCCCTACCCTGCTGGAGTGGGCAAGTGAATTCCTTTTACACGTTCTCAGCCAGGACGCCCTCTGTAGACCTGTTCTAAGGCCAGTCTGTCCGCAGCTGTCTTCTAATTGCTGTGACTCCGGCAACTCTGTGAAGACTACAGTTTTAGAGAGATAGTCTTTCTGCTGTGTTTCTTTGTTTTAAAGATTAAAAAATTGTTTTCTTTTTTTAAATTGTGGTAAAATAGACATAAAATTTAGCATTATGACCATTTTTTAAAATAACTTTTAGTGGGGACTTCCCTACTGCTCCAGTGGGTAAGACTCCACTCTCCCAATACCGGGGGCCCGGGGTTCGATCCCTGGTTGGAGAACTAGATCCCACACGCATGCCGCAACTAAGAGTTCACATGCCGCAACAAAGAAGCCCGCGAGCCGGGCTAAGACCCGGTGCAGCCAAAATAAGTAAATAAATAAATATTAAAAAAAAACAACTTTTATTGGAGTAGAGTTGATTTACAGTGTTGTGTTAGTTTCAGGTGTCCAGCAAAGTGAATCAGCTATACATATACATATATCCACTCTTTTTTAGATTCTTTTCCCACATAGGTCATTACAGAGTACTGAGTAGAGTTCCCTGTGCTATATAGTAGGTTCTTATTAGTTATCTATTTTATATATAGTAGTGTGTATATCTCAATCCCAATCTCCCAGTTTATCCCCCCCATGTATTATAACCATTTTTAAGTGTACAATTCAATGACATTAAGTATATTCACAATGCTGTACAACCATCACCACTACCCGTTTCCTAAATGGAAATTCCATGCATGTTAAACAGTAACTCCTCATTCTCTCCTCCCCCGGCTCTGCTGTGTTTTTAAGGTATAAAATTCGTGGGCCTTTTGCTACCTGTGGCTACCTTGGAAGAGAGTAGTTAATCTATCTAAGCATTCAGAACAGTGGCAGCCAGGGGCATTCTCTGAGTCACTGCTCTTTCAGTTTACTATATCATTAAGTCCCTGTTGAGCATTTGTCACATGCCTGCCATTGTACCCGGCTGTAGGAATAGAGTGGTGAGTGGGATGACGTAGACCCTGCCCTCCCGCTGCCTACAGAACCGAGAACAGTATTTAAATATGTAATATATTGTTCCTCTAGTGATTCCATCCATGGTCCTCCTAATGGGTGATACTGATGAACACTCTTGTACTATTGACTTGCTCAGACTGACAGCTCAAGGCTCGTCCTCACGTTTCTCTGGCCTGTGAGGGACTCTGGCTGGGGAGCAGTTGGTGTTGCTGATGCTAATATCCAGGAGCTGTCCACCCTCCGAGCTGTGGTGCTTCCCTATGGGCTGTTCTTCACCATTGCACTGGGAATGTGTTCAGTTTTTTCTCTTCTATTTTATTTCTCGTTCTCTTTTGTCTTTAGTGTATTTTTTTTTTTTTTTTTTTTTTTGCAGTACGTGGGCCTCTCATCGCTGTGGCCTCTCCCGCTGCGGAGCACAGGCTCCGGACGCGCAGGCTCAGCGGCCATGGCTCACGGGCCCAGCCGCTCCGCGGCACGTGGGATCTTCCCGGACCTGGGCACGAACCCGTGTCCCCTGCATCGGCAGGCGGACTCTCAACCACTGCGCCACCAGGGAAGCCCCCTTTAGTGTATTTTTATGACCTTTTTCAAGCATCTCTCTTATACTAAGTACTGTATGTATTCAAAATAAAAGTACTGTAGGTATTAAGAAAATCAAAGCTAAAAATTTTGAAGTCTTCAGGGAATTCATTGTCCAGTGGGGGAGATGGACTTGCACACGAGCCTCGATGGCTAATGTGACAGTCCTAACAAGAAACAGTGTGATCCCGAAGCTTGATTTTGCCCAGGAGTCCTGAAGGCTTGTTGGGGAGTTACGCTAATGTGGGACAGCAGACAGCCAGGTAAGAGTTGTTAGAGGGAAGGAGTCTGCAAATGCTAAAACCCACAGCTGTGCCAGGGCAGGAAGGCTGTGCTTAAATGTTAGCCACTAGGAGTTAAATTACCAAGACAACAAAATATGCAAAACAAGTCTAGACTGCAAGGAGACTATTTGCAGACACAGAATAGTGATTATCAGTAATAAAAGTGCTCAGAATTAAGGGCTTGTGGGGTGCTGATATTTTTGTTTTGGCTGCACCATGCTGCTTGCGGGATCTTAGTTCCCTGACCAGGGATTGAACCTGCACCCTCAGCAGTGAAAACACAGAGTCCTAACCACTGGACCACCAGGGAATTCCCCCTACTACTGATTGATAAAGATCACAATTCCATATATTTTGTGTGTGTTTATAATCTCTCACCTGGCATCTGTGTCCGTTTAACCTCATTTGGAGACTTCATAGATTTTAAAAAGCAGTGAAGATATTGCCACTTGATTGTCATTTTTCTTTCACAACCTTTGGTTCGAGAGAAATGACCCAACCGGTTAAAATTCCCTGGGGGGATGGCTGTAATAAGGACACCTTGATGAAGCACAGGGCTGTAAATGAGCAGAATGACTGTTTTCGTTTTTAAAGCAGGAATAGCGTCCAAAGCTCAAGGTGTTGAAATATAAAACAGCCAAACCTCTTCTCCAGCCACTGATTGCTAGGTTGCTACAGCCATGGGAATCCAGGTATCTGCGGTTCAACAAAGTTGTTCAGGTCTGACGTAGTGAGGCGGTTAATACTTGGAACTGAGCCTCTCGCAGGCAGTAAGGTCTGGAAGCTGGAGAGCGCCCAGTTTGAGCCCCTGTCTCTGAAACCCCCCGGCCGCCTTCGTTCACTCCACACAGCAGCCTCTGTCCGTCCCTGGAAAAACCCTCAGTACAGAGATGCACAGTGTTCTGTAGAAGATTGGGTTTAGTTTATTTACAACATGTGATCTGAATGCATATAATGAGAATCTCATAGTTTGTTCTTACTACAAATAATCATAGAAAAAAATCTTTCAGTTCTGTTTTCCAAGAATTTCCACAACGTTCTCTGCATTAGAGGCATTTTTTCCCCTTTGAAACAAGTCACTGTAAAAACTACAAAAAGACATTGACTGACATCCCATTGCTCAAAGTTCTTCTCTTAGTTTGCAGATTGCTAGGACTGCCTTCTGTTAGTATTGAGGTTGTAATGTGCGATCTATTAGAAAAACATTCCCTGAAAATTCAGGGTCTTCAAAACACAGTAGGATTCACCCCCCGTCTCCCCCCAGTTACTTCAGTGGTAGCAAAAATAACAATTGTCCCCTGGGAAATGAAGCTCATCGCTATGGTAACTAATGAAGGTTGCATCATTCTAGGGCACATTTTAAAAAGCCTGGATTTCGACATGGGTAGACGCCCCGTCTTATTTTACTCAGTAGCTTAGCAACCTGTGGTCTCCTGTTTGTCAGCACCCCCAATCTTCCCTCTTCCCTCAGAAAAGTGACCTATATAGATGGTTTTTTATTGTGGGCACGTTCTCACTGTGAATTTGGTTCAGACTTATGTATGTTTATAATGACCTTATTTTCTGGACTAAAAATTAGTACACGTGCTGGGTCTGAGAAGTAAAGGCTTTTTCTCCTACTTCCCTGGCAGCCCACACTGAGGTCTTCACAGATCTTTTATGTTCTGTACCCCTTAACTTTTAGTGTTATTCAGGGCTTTGTCTGTGGCCGTCTTTTCTTCGGCACCGATGAGTTACCTTCTGCTCGTGTGCTGGTGACTCCCAGATCTTCATTTTTGGCTCAGGTCTCGCACCGCACCGAGGCCTCCCGCGAGCAGGCAGGCCGGTACTTCACTCGCTCAGTCCCCAGGCTCAGCAAGTTCAAGATGAAGTCAACGTTGCTTTGCCACAAGAATCACTCACTGACAAATGGCACCATCGGTCACGCAGCACCCCACCTCCGGTCACCCCAAGTCCGGATGCTCTGAAATGTGGCCTCTTCTCTCCTCTAGGGCCTCATCCTTTTTTGCCTGCTTTACTGCCCACATCCTCCAAAGTGGTTACTTCAGGGTAAGCAGGCTTCTTCCAGGCCTCCCCCAAACAAACAAAAGTATTAGGAGTTTGTGACCAGCTGCTTATCCTCCAGCGGTTCCCCGGCATCCTCAAAGTAAAATCCACTCTTCAGTGGGGCAGACAGAGCCCTCAGCGGCCTCGACTGCTCCTTTGTCTAGGCTGGTTTCTCATCACTCCTGCCTTGCTCCCTCCCCTGCTTGCTCTCACCTCCTTCTGCTGCACCACCCTCTCCTCCTTTCCTCTGGCAAATGCCTCCTCATCCTGCATTTCAGACACCATCCTCTCTGGGAAGCTTTCTCTGCTGTCACCTGACCGGGCTCCATCGTCAGAGTTGGATGCTCCTAGGTGCTCCTGGAGCAGCACGGGCTTCTCCCTACTGTAGATCTTACCTTGCAGAGGTGGCATTTGTTTGTTTTTGTGCATTTCACATACTAGTACCTAGTAGGTATTTAATAAATGTTTGTCGAATGAGTTAATGATCAACAAGTCGATTGAATGTGTAAGTGCACTTTTGGGGCGGTGGGGCAGAATTCCTAACTTTTAGTAGTCTTAGAAAATCCAAGTTGTTCCAGTCCCGGTAGTTCATTTTCCCCACTAGTATAAGCGGACTTAAAGATTGCTAGAATGTAGAACAAAGGATACATTTGGATAGGATGTGGGAGGGTGGACCTGGCGTGGTGCTTGGCTGTATATCTATGTATAAATGTCTTCACACACAAACACACATGCACAGACACACAGTTCAGTAACCGTGTCTCAACTCTACTGGCAGCGTGTGGGTATCAGCACAGGTCAAAGCAAGGAAGTCAAACAAACGGAAATCTGGAGGAATCTCGTAAAGGGAGCATGTGACTCCCCTGCTTGATTGAACCCCTCTGTGTGAACCTGTTGGCTGCTGGGCTGAGGGCTGCCTGTGAGGAGGACACCCCCATCCTGGCTAAGGTTGTAGCTCAAGACTGGCGCTGGATTCGGTTCTTTGGAGGCACTTGGGGTGGGATGGGAGGCAGCCTGGGAATACCAGTCCCTTACTTATTTCTTTAGAGTGTTAGTGGATGCTGGCGCTGTAAAATGAAGAATTTCTAGCTGCTTCCCATCATCTCGCCCGACACAGTGTACAGATTCGTCGGGGTCAGCCCAGCTTGGTTGCTGCCATCCTGCCCAAGGCCCCTGTGCAGGTGTACCCAGAGACTTCCTGACAAGGACAGGTGGGACGTGGGTGACTGGAGGGATGAATGTTTAACCGATCCTTCTGATATGTCGGAAATGATGAGCACCAGTTTGGGACCTCGTGTGGGGCTTGGCCCTGGGGCAGATGCCAAGTATGATAAAGTGTGGTTTCTTCTGACTGTTTTTAGAGCTCAGGCACGGAGTCAGCCAGCTCTGATGCTAGGAGAGTTTTGATAAATGCTACAATTTATCTAACATCTATTTTAACCCTAAAAACCAACCACAACAACACTTTTTTAGGTTTAAGGAATACTATTTAACGCCAATATTTTAAAATAAGTTTTACTTCCTGACATGTGGTCAGCTGTGTCCAACGTAGAGTAAGACTATGCTATTTTCAGAGTGGCCCAACTGCTGGACTGGTTGAGGCCCGCTGGGGGTACCTTGTTTTACTTTGAGATGAGCAGTGATTACTTCTCCCCAGTGTCTGTTTCTACCTAGTGCTAAGAACCTGGGGGAGAGGAAGAGGCAGGGGGAGAAGAAAGCAGGGCGTGGCAAGGTGGGCTGTGCGGTGCTATGTTGGGTTCGTGTACCCCAGGGCTTTGTGTCAGGGGTGAATGCAGTTTCCCTGCCTTTCAGCAGGGTCACGCACTTTTCTTCCCCAGTACACTGACCTCTACTGGCTTAACTCTGACTCTTAATCACAGCTGTTTTTTCTTAAATTTTTTTTCAAGGAAAAAAGTTTTCACGTACTATTAAAAGCTTTTTATGTTGCTCTTTAAATATAATTTGCGGAAAAATGAACACTTATAGGCTTTGTATAGTGGAATTTACATTTATTTAAGAAATTCCTAGCCACCCAAATTGTGCCTTTGACCTCTGGGTTGCAGTATCGTTTTTCTATTTTAAGCTGCTATTACACCTCTGAATATAAGAGAACAGATGTTTTTGTAGCAGTTTATTTTTAAGTTGTAAAACTTGTCAATTGCCAGGTACATGCTAGTGTAAGGAAGGTAGTATATTTAGTGCAGAGCACAGGATTTAAAATAACTGCATCCACTCACTAGTTCTGGGCAAATTGCTTAAGCTCTCTGGGCTTTACACTTTTACCTCGAAAGGATAGTTTCTATTTCATAGGGCTTTGTAAGGATTAAATGTGTATGTTTGTTACGATTATTAAAATTAAAACTCATAGTATCCTGCCACCTTTCTGAGCTGTGCAGCTATTTTAGAAAATCTTTAAACAAACCTGTGCTGACTGTATTGATGTGTACCTTTCTTAACTGGGATTTTTAGGAACACTGTTACTTAAAAAAAATGTGTTTGTATATGCTTTTATATATTTTAAAAATAATTTATGCATCAGAAAGACCATTGGTTCAGCTAACATTGCGATAGGGTAACAACCCTGGTGCATGTAGGGTAGGTGCTCCCTTTACCTGGAACCCTCACGTAAGAAGCTGCTCCATGTGTAATCGTTACTCAGATGATCCGTAGCCATTTTAAACTCAGAATGTTGAAGTGAAACTCGCCGGTGTTTTCCCACCTTCCTCCCCACCCCTTGTTAGGGAGCAGCTCTGCGCGGTGTAGTGGATGAGAGAGCACAGCCTCTGAAGGTGGGTACCTGGCTCACCCTCGGGCTCTGTGCAGCCTGGGCCTCTCTGGGCTGCAGAACCTTCACCTGTAACATGACAGTAATAATCATACCCACCCTGTGGGATTGTTGGGAGGCCACGACGGGCATTCTGTTGGCCAAACGGTCCCCTGGAAAGCCTGGTAGACTTCTTTTTCTTTGTTTATAGGAGTATCTCTAACACGTAAACTCTGCTAAGCATCTGGTCTAGCTTGAAGTCTGTTGTCTTCTACTTACTGGCCTTTGTGCTCTGCCCATCCTTCTCTGGTCAGTCTAATTGCTGCTCAGGAAGAAGAGGAGAATGAATCTGGTGTAGACAACCAGCAGGCTTTGCCACCTGGGACTAACACCTTGTAGGGGTGCAGAATTTGCCATCCCCAAATATCTCTCTTTGGTATATTAATTTTTTTTTTTTTTTTTTGCGATACGCGGGCCTCTCACTGCTGTGGCCTCTCCCGTTGCGGAGCACAGGCTCCGGACGCGCAGGCTCAGCGGCCATGGCTCACGGGCCCAGCCGCTCCGCGGCACGTGGGATCTTCCCGGACCGGGGCATGAACCCGCGTCCCCTGCATCGGCAGGCGGACTCTCAACCACTGCGCCACCAGGGAAGCCCGGTATATTAATTTTAAGCTAGTTATTTTCTAAGAAACAGTAGACATGGGAAAAACTCTGAAAATCAAGTAGGAGTTACCGTTTTGCAAGAAACATTTGCCTTTGTAAGGGAAATCTCCACTGTGTAAGGGTATCTCCCTGGATGCAGCAAGAAGAGGATGACCAAATCTCTGGAAACTCTTATCGATGCAGAAAGCAGTGACTTAAATCTGCATCACAATCCTCCCCTTGTTTACTGTGCTTTTCCTGGTAGCTTCCCACAGCTGACTCTCCCTGTCCTCAACATCCTCTTTTGTCTTGAGCTGAGGATGGTATTTAAGGTGAGGACTTCAGCCATTTTGGAGGGTTACTCAGTTTTCCCGGGTCTCTCCCATGTATACATGTTATTAAACTTTTGTTTGATTTTTTTCCTGTTAATCTGTCTCATGTCAATTTACTTCTTAGACCTGCCGGAAGAACCTGGAAGGGTAGAGGAAAATTTCTTCCTACTTTCATTCACCCAACAAATATTTATCATACATTTACCATGGCCATGTACTCCTAGGCTCTGGGTAGACAGTGATGAGCAAGTAAGAATATTCTTTATTCTCATGCTTCTTTTCTTTCTTCTTTTTTTCGGTCGAGCCACGTGGCTTGCGGGATCTTAGTTCCCTAACCAGGGGTTGAACCAGGTCCTCGGCAGTGAAAGCACTGAGTCCTAACCACTGGACCGCCAGGGAAGTCCCCCTCATGCTTATTTTCTAGTGGGCGAATCAAATTGTAACCGAGCAGGACCCTCTGGGGCCTTCCCTGGACAGACCCCTCCTCTGTATCCTGTGCTTTAACTCCTCTCTGGAGTACCTAGACAATAGTATCTGATGCACACTTCCTGAGTTGTTTTACAGATGCTGAAAACAACACCAAATGGAAGATGTTAACTACTTAATGACCATGAGCACATAGCCGCCAGGCCTACTGGAGCCTAAGGATTGATGTTAACCCCTGTGATACCGCCCTGTTACCTCACCATCAGCCAATCAGAGAACTGTGCATGAGCTAATCACAAACTCTGCCCCCCACCTCCTTTAAAAATGCTGTCCTGCAACCCATGGGGGAGTTTGGGGGAGTTCGGGCTTTTTGAGCACTACCTGTGCCGGATTACCTGTCTGGCGCCTTACAATAGTTGCTGTACTTCCCTTCACCACAACCCAGTGTCAGTAGATAGGCTTTACTGCCTGTGGATGAGCAAGTTTGGTTCGGTAACAAGATAATAAACACATTTACCAGTACGTAAATCAGATAGCAGACTGTGGCCAGTGCCATGAAGGAAATACATGAAATAACAGACGGTGCTATTCCTTCAGAGTCAGCACTTCCTGAGCCTGCCGCCCTTTGCCATGTGGATTAGATACCTTTCCTACATGGCCTTAAATACATATAAAATAGCTTGCAGCTCTTATCAGGTACTGTTTTAATGATGTTTCCTTGTCTGTCCACATGGAGCTCCTGCACAGAGCCTGGCACATAGTAGACGTTCAGTACGTGTTAAAGAAATGCATGCAGGAATGGATAAATAATTTATGACACCTTTGTAGATTGAGTGTAAAATCCCTTATAACAAGGAGTAAGATGTTCAGTATGTTGGCAAAGCAGGAAAAGGTTTGGGATCTTGAACTCTCCCAAGCTATGGTTGATTGATAGGTTTTTTTGTTTGTTTGTTTGTTTTTTGCAGTATGCGGGCCTCTCACTGCTGTGGCCTCTCCCGTTGCGGAGCACAGGCTCCGGATGCGCAGGCTCAGCAGCCATGGCTCACGGGCCCAGCCACTCCGTGGCATGTGGGATCTTCCCAGACCGGAGCATGAACCCGTGTCCCCTGCACCGGCAGGTGGACTCTCAACCATTGCGCCACCAGGGAAGCCCGATTGATAGGTTTTTAAACAATAGTGATGATAATCACAATACTAATTGTTGGCATTTATCCACTGCTTGCTATGTGCCAAGCACTATTGTCAAGAACCTTACATTTAATCTTCAGAGCAACTCATGCCATAGCCTCTAATTATAATTGTCTTTTGTTCACTCATTAGGAATTCTAGGCTAACTTAAAGATACCTCTCACTCAAATGTTCAAAGTGAACTCATGATACTCCCCCAAATCTAGTCCTTTTCCAGTGTTCCTCATCTCAGTGAATGACAGTGCCATCCATGCAGTTGGACAAACCCAGAACCTAAGGAAAGGCATTCCTTTCTTTCGTCTTCTCTCTCAGTTAACATGTATTCAGATCCTGGTAATAAAATCCACTAAACAGTGGCTTAAGGTAAGAAAAAATCAGATCATCTCACAAATAAGGCTAAAGTTAGTCTAAAGGGTTGGTGGGTCAATGGTGTTTGATGTAATTTTTTTTTTTTTTTTTTTCCTGCACCACACGGCTTGGGATCTTAGTTCCCCAACCAGGGATTGAACCTGGGACATGGCAGTGAAAGTGCCGAATCCTAACCACTAGACCACCTGGGAACTCCCCTTAGCATGCCAACTTTTATCCTCAAGCTTGTTTGTCTCATGATCAAAGATGATTGCCTCAATTCCAGGCAAAGTCTTTATTGATTCTGTTCATTTTTCTTCATTCTTTTTCTTCTTTTTCCTCAGACTAGGTAATTTCAGTTGTCCTGTCTTGAAGTTTGCTGATTCTTTTGTCTTCTCACACCTATTGTTGACCATTTCTAGTGAATTTTTCATTTCAGCTATTGTACTTTTCAGCCCCAGAATTTTTATTTATTTTATTATATAATTTCTATCTCTTTACTCATATACCCTAATTGTTCATACATCCTTCTCCTGATTTCCTTTAGTTCTTTGTCTGTGGTTACCTTTAGCTCTTTGAACATATTTAGATAGTTAATTAAAGTCTTTGTCTAGTAAAGCCAGTTAGTGTTTGGACTACTTCATTGGTAGTTGTCACTTTTTTCCCTGTGAATGGGCCATTTCCTCTTTCTTTGCATACTTCGCAATTTTTGGTTGAGAACTGGATATTTTATTTAATTTTATTAAAAAATTTTTTGAGGGCTTCCCTGGTGGCGCAGTGGTTGAGAGTCTGCCTGCCAATGCAGGGGACACGGGTTCGTGCCCCGGTTTGGGAAGATCCCACATGCCGCGGAGCGGCTAGGCCCGTGAGCCATGGCCGCTGAGCCTGCGCGTCCGGAGCCTGTGCTCCGCAACGGAAGAGGCCACAACAGTGAGAGGCCCGCGTACTGCAAAAAAAAAAAAAAAATTTTTTTGATGTCTAGAAATATTTTATTTTTTAAATTTATTTTTTAATTGAAGTATAGTTGATTTACAATGCTGTGTTAATTTCTGCTGTACAGCAAAGTGACTCAGTTATACACATATGTACATTTTTTTAATATTCTTTTCCATTATGGTTTATCCCAGGATATTGAATATAGTTCCCTGTGCTATACAGTAGGACCTTGTTGTTTATCTATTCTATGTGTAATAGTTTGTATCTACTAACCCCAAACTCCCAGTCCATCCCTCCCTCACTCCCCCTGCCCCTTGGCAACCACAAGTCTGAGAACTGGATATTTTAAATATTATAATGTGGCAACTGAAAATCACACTCTCCCTCCTCTCTAGAGATTGCTCTTGTTACTTGTTGAATGCTGCAGTTGTCTGTTTAGTGACTTTTCCCAACCCTTTCTGCAAAGACTATATTTCATGTTGTATGTGATCATGTGATCATTGAAGTTTCTGTTCTTTTATCTCTGAGGTCAACCTGTGATTTCTTTTTTTTTTTTTTTTTTTTTTTTTTTTAAACATCTTTATTGGAGCATAATTGCTTTACAATGGTATGTTAGTTTCAGCTTCACAACAAAATGAATCAGTTATATATATACATATGTTCCCATATCTCTTCCCGCTTGCGTCACCCTCCCTCCCACCCTCCCTATCCCACCCCTCCAGGCGGTCACACAGCACCGAGCTGATCTCCCTGTGCTATGCGGCTGCTTCCCACTAGCTATCTACCTTACGTTTGGTAGTGTATACATGTCCATGCCTCTTTATTGCTTTGTCACCGTTTACCCTTCCCCCTCCCCATAGCCTCAAGTCCATTCTCTAGTAAGTCTGTGTCTTTATTCCTGTTTCACCCCTAGGTTTTTCATGACATTTTTTTTTTTAAATTCCATATATATGTGTTAGCATACGGGTCTCTTGTAGACAGCAAATATATGGGTCTTGTTTTTGTATCCATTCAGCCAATCTGTGTCTTTTGGTGGGAGCATTTAGTCCATTTACATTTAAGGTAATTATCGATATGTGTGTTCCCATTCCCATTTTCTTAATTGTTTTGGGTTTGTTATTGTAGGTCTTTTCCTTCTTTTGTGTTTCTTGCCTAGAGAAGTTCCTTTAGCAGTTGTTGTAGAGCTGGTTTGGTGGTGCTGAACTCTCTCAGCTTTTGCTTGTCTCTAAAGGTTTTAATTTCTCCATCAAATCTGAATGAGATCCTTGCTGGGTAGAGTAATCTTGGTTGCAGGTTTTTCTCCTTCAACACTTTCAATATGTCCTGCCACTCCCTTCTGGCTTGCAGAGTTTCTGCTGAAAGATCAGCTGTTAACCTTATGGGGATTCCCTTGTGTGTTATTTGTTGTTTTTCCCTTGCTGCTTTTAATATGTTTTCTTTGTATTTAATTTTTGACAGTTTGATTAATATGTGTCTTGGCGTATTTCTCCTTGGATTTATCCTGTATGGGACTCTCTGTGCTTCCTGGACTTGATTAACTATTTCCTTTCCCATATTAGGGAAGTTTTCAACTATAATCTCTTCAAATATTTTCTCAGTCCCTTTCTTTTTCTCTTCTTCTTCTGGAACCCCTATAATTCGAATGTTGGTGCGTTTAATGTTGTCCCAGAGGTCTCTGAGACTGTCCTCAGTTCTTTTCATTCTTTTTTCTTTATTCTGCTCTGCAGTAGTTATTTCCACTATTTTATCTTCCAGGTCACTTATCCGTTCTTCTGCCTCAGTTATTCTGCTATTGATCCCATCTAGAGTACTTTTAATTTCATTTATTGTGTTGTTCATCGTTGCTTGTTTCATCTTTAGTTCTTCTAGGTCCTTGTTAACTGATTCTTGCATTTTGTCCATTCTATTGTCCATTCTATCTCCAAGATTTCGGATCAACCTTACTATCATTATTCTGAATTCTTTTTCCGGTAGACTGCCTATTTCCTCTTCATTTGTTACGTCTGGTGGGTTTTTATCTTGCTCCTTCATCTGCTGTGTGTTTTTCTGTCTTTTCATTTTGCTTATCTTACTGTGTTTGTGGTCTCCTTTTTTGCAGGCTGAAGGTTCGTAGTTCCTGTTGTTTTTTGTGTCTGTCCCCAGTGGCTAAGGTTGGTTCAGTGGGTTGTGTCGGCTTCCTGGTGGAGGGTACTAGTGCCTGTGTTCTGGTGGATGAGGCTGGATCTTGTCTTTCTGGTGGGCAGGTCCACGTCTGGTGGTGTGTTTTGGGGTGTCTGTAGACTTATTATGATTTTGGGCAGCCTCTCTGCTAATGGGTGGGGTTGTGTTCCTGTCTTGCTAGTTGTTTGGCATAGGATGTCCAGCACTGTAGCTTGCTGGTCGTTGAGTGAAGCTGGGTGCTGGCGTTGAGATGGAGATCTCTCGGAGATTTTTGCTGTTTGATATTATGTGCAGCTGGGAGGCCTCTTGTGGACCAGTGTCCTGAAGTTGGCTCTCCCACCTCAGAGGCACAGCACTGACTCCTGGCTGCAGCACCAAGAGCCTTTCATCCACAGGGCTCCTTAATTTGGGATGATTCGTTGACTATTCAGGTATTCCACAGATGCAGGGTATATCAAGTTGATTGTGGAGCTTTAATCCGCTGCTTCTGAGGCTGCTGGGAGAGATTTCCCTTTCTCTTCTTTGTTCTCACAGCTCCCAGGGGCTCAGCTTTGGATTTGGCCCCGCCTGTGCGTGTAGGTCGCCGGAGGGCGTCTGTTCTTTGCTCAGACAGGACGGGGTTAAAGGAGCCGCTGATTCGGAGGCTCTGGCTCACTCAGGCCGGGGGGTAGGGAGGGTCACGGAGTGTGGGGCGGGCCTGCAGCGGCAGAGGCCGGGGTGACGTTGCAGCCTGAGGCGCGCCGTGCGTTCTCCCGGGGGAGTTGTCCCTGGATCCCGGGACCCTGGCAGTGGCAGGCTGCACAGGCTCCCCGGAAGGGCGTGTGGCTAGTGACCTGTGTTCGCACACAGGCCTCCTGGTGGCGGCAGCAGCGGCCTTAGCGTCTCATGTCTGTCTCTGGGCTCCGCACTTTTAGCCGCGACTCGCGCCCGTCCCTGGAGCTCTCTCAAGCAGCGTTCTTAATCCCCTCTCCTCGTGCACCAGGAAACAAAGAGGGACGTAAAAGTCTCTTGCCTCTTCGGCAGGTCCAGACTTTTCCCCGGACTCTCTCCCGGCTAGCCGCGGTGCACTAACGCCCTGCAGGCTGTGTTCACGCCGCCAACCTCAGTCCTCTCCCGGCGCTCCGACAAAAGCCGGAGCCTCAGCTCCCAGTCCCGCCCGCCCCGGCGGGCGAGCAGACAAGCCTCTCGGCTGGTGAGTTCCGGTCGGCCCGATCCTCTGCGCTGGAATCTGTCCGCTTTGCCCTCCGCACCCCTGTTGCTGTGCTCTCCTCCGCGGCTCCCAAGCTCCCCCACTCCGCCTCCCGAAGTCTCCACCCGCGAAGGGGCTTCCTAGTGTGTGGACACTTTTCCTCCTTCACAGCTCTCTCCCGCTGGTGCAGGACCCGTCCCTATCCTTTTGTCTCTGTTTAGTTTTTTCTTTTGCCCTAACCAGGTACGTGGGGGGTTCCTTGCCTTTTGGGAGGTCTGAGGTCTTCTGCCAGCGTTCAGTAGGTGCTCCGTAGGAGTTGTTCCACGCGTAGATGTATTTCTGGTGTATCTGTCTGTGATTTCTTTTTTTTCAACTTTATTCATCTATTTATTTTTATTTTCGGCTGTGTTGGGTCTTCGTTGCTGCGCGTGGGCTTTCTCTAGTTGCAGCGAGTGGGAGCCACTCCTCTCTGTGGTGCACGGGCCTCTTATTGCGGAGACCCCTCCCATTGTGGAGCACGGGCTCCAGGCACGTGGACTTCAGCAGTTGTGGCACGCGGGCCCAGCAGCTGTGGCTCGTGGGCTCCAGAGTGCAGGCTCAGCCGTCATGGCGCGCGGGTCCAGTTGCTCCGTGGTATGTGGGATCCTCCCAGACCAGGGATCGAACCTGTGTCCCCTTCATTGGCAGGTGGACTTCCAACCACTGTGCCACCAGGGAAGTCCCAACGAGTGATTTATTTTAATGTCTGAATTTCATAAAGGAGAGAAAGGTCTTCCTTCCTTTTAAATTCTTTTGGCAGACATCGCCCGGGAAGCCCTTCAGACCTAGGTGATTGAAACAACGGCCAGTATCTTCTCTAGTCTCTCAGTGAACTGCCAGGCAAATCACAATATGCATCCCCAAATTTTGGAGGACAGGGTTCCCACCCTGGTACCTGCAAGTCACTCCATGACCATGGGCCACTGTCCCCACAGCTGCCTGCTCCAGGGATGGGGCACGCATGATGGTAGCTGCAAGTAAGATGTGAAATTCATTGACATATACCAGCTTCTTCATCAAGCATTTCCATGGATGCTGCAAGTGTCTAACTAGACTTTAGAATTCTGAAACAGTGATTCTGACAGCTCAGTAGTTGATTTGGTACAGGGACTGATTCTTGGAGCTTCCTATTCTGACATTTTCCATGATGTGACTCCTGTATTTATTCTTGTTGAGATAATAATCTCCATATTAAAATGTTGTTTTGACATATATTATACAAAGAATTTAAGTGAAGGCTGGTATGATATGTGTATAAATAATGTATGTATTCAATTCTTTCTTAAGAATTATTTTTTGTTATACCATCTCACAAATTGGCTGGTTGACCAAAAAGATGGACTTTTACATGTATATGTAGTGGTGTCAATATATATCACTACATCGTATCTTATGACCATGCAGAGAAAGTGGCATTTCTTTATTATGTCTGTAGTTAGTCTTTTTTTCCTATTCTGATGGGGAGACCCACTGATTAACTGGGGAAGAAATCCAATACAATTTAAAACTTAGTCTATTATGATGACTTAAATAGTCTATTTAGGTAGTGTCCATCTCTCTCTGAGATTAAAATTCTCAGTGTCTGCTTTTTACCCTAGGATGGTTTAAGGGTGTGGGGTGAGGGGTGTGGTGTATATGATCTTCTAGCAGCAGTGGGGCACTGTTCGTTTCCCTTGGTTTGATGTTTGCTACTTCCTCTGGTCTCTGGGGCAATATCCCTTTCCCTCCTAGGTGTGTTTGCCTTGCGTACATGTGCTGGTGTAATTCGTGGTAGGGCCTTTCTGGTTGATAAGAACCTCCCAGTATCCTCTGGTTCATTCTCTCTTTGGCCCCTCCTCTCTGAGCTCTCCTGGATGTCTGCTATGTCTCTATCTGGCCTTCTGGCCTGGAACTTCATCCACAGCCTTTGCTGCAGGATTACCCTGTTCCATGGTGCGTTGCATGGCCAGCCCTCTAGCTCAGTAATCTGAGTCTCAGAGTTTACCACTGCTTGACTGTGTTTGCAAAAACCTTCTCTCAAGACGATGCCGTGGCTTGTGAGACTGTGAATTTACTATGTCATCCTTCCGTGTGTGTCAGATGTTGCATATTGCTTCATTTTCTCTCCCTACTCCCTTCCGTAGTAAATCCTAATTACTCCCCAGAGAGATGAATGCTTCCAGCCGACTGGGGCAAAGGCCCTATACTCCCAGAGCAAAACAACTACAAAAATAATTTTCAAACACTCTCCCATGCGTGTATATAAATATACATGAGTATAAAATTTAATTATCCTCAAATATTTAATTATAAAAGTCATATGTAATTTTAAATGTATACAGCCTTAAATTTAAGGCATATAGGAATATGCCTTTAGAGAGGCATAAATGGTGTGCACGCACATATATGTAATGTGTATATATATGATTAAAATATATATGCATGTATTATATAGAGATATGTTATACACAAACATATGTTATACATATTTGTATGTAACATGTTATTAATTATAACAATGTAGTTATGTCATATATACACACAGAGTTGACCCTTGAACAGCACAGGGGTTAGGGGCACTGACCCTCCGTGCAGTCTAAAATCTGCATGTAACTTTATAGTTGGCCTTCTGTGTCTGTGGTTCCACATCTGCAGATTCAACCATTCATGGATTGTGTAGTACTGTAGTACATATTTGGTGAAAAAAAAAATGCTTATAAGTAGAATTATATAGCTCAAACCCATGTTGTTCAGGGTCCACTGTATATATAATTAAGAGGTTTGGTTTCTGTCAACACTCCCATGACCAAAAATAGTGTGATTTAACACACACATTTTCTTTTGTTGCAGGACTGTTCGTGTGTGGTTAAAGAGAGACAGTGGACAATATTGGCCAAGCATATACCATGTGATGCCTTGTAAGTATCTGGATCTCTGTCTCTAAAAATCAGACATGGACCCCAACTCCCCTTCCTTCCCAGATTGCCTTCTCTGTATTTTCTTGAGTAGAGATGCTTGAGGTTGGGATTATCATTATAATGGAAAGTACCTTGCTAAATCATTCTAGCTCTCAGTATGTAAAATAAGAAAATTGTTCTGAAATTGACTATATATTCACAGTTTCTGAATAAGATTAATGGAAGGACTACAGCACCTAGACTCCTTAATTACACAGTCTCCCTCTCTTTTCCAATTTTTTTGTAAAGTACTTCCTTAGACAACTCAAAATTTTGTCCAGTGATTACATTTGTGAAGTAAATTTGTTCTTGCATTATTGTTATACTATTTATTCAAATTCAAAACATTCAGTGTTGGACATTCAGTTCTGAAAAGGATTTGCTTAGGATTGAAACGTTCTGATTAGAAGTCAGTCTTATTTCCCTAGAATCTTATGTGAGAAATATGTCCTTGCACTGATAAATAGTGAATCTTTCAAATACACCTTTAAAAAAAGATGACTGATTCTTAGATTCTTGCACTGGCAGAAGTTCCCCTGCAGGGAGAGAGCTGGCTCCCTTAGATACGAAATTTTTTGTCTAGTGTTTTGTTGTTAAGATGACTGAAGTTTAATTGTCCTATTCCATATTTATTTTCATGTAAAATAATTATTTAAACTTATTTTCAGTTATATTATGAAATGTTTCTCTTACTCTCCTTCCTTCAAATCTTAATTGAAATTGACATGCTAGAAAAATGCCCCGGGTTTGTGGTTTGGGTTCAAGTACCCTCTGGCTTCCTGCAGTGTGCACCACTTCCCTCGATACGGGTATTCCAGTTTGAGTAGTACATGCCACCACGTACAACCAAAAGAAATTCATGCTACGCTGTAGATGTGAATAAGTTTATGCCTCTGGCAAAAGAATACTGTAATAACTTAAACAACAATTTTGCCTGTTTATGAACAAACACATTATTAAGGATGTAATGGATTTCTCTGATTTTCAAATTTGTCTTTGAGGTTTGCATTTCTTTAGAAGTGTAGTGAATAGATGATAGCCCATTGTTGAACCAAGCATCCCACTCTACATTAGTGAAAAGGCAGCCTGTAATTCCAAGTGCTTATATTTTCCCCTCACCGGTCATGCTTCCAGCAGACACCGTTGCACAGCCAAGACCCTGGGGGAACTTCCTTTTAAGGCTTGACAGTGATGAGGGTTTAGGTAAATGGAAAGGGAAAGGGAAAGGAATTCTCTGATTGATTTTTTTTTTTCTCTCATCTTTAAGTGGTATAACCAGTCTTACCTATGGTCTTTTTCATCACACTTGACATAATATCTAACAGGACGAGATGGTGAAGTTCTATAGTCCAGCAAGTTGAAGTTGACCCCAGAGGCTTGTCGTTCCCATATGACTGCGAAGACAGAGGAGAGGCGGACGTGGGTAGAGTGACGAGGGCTTGGGGATGGTGCACAAGGAGTCGTCTTCTTTTTTTTTTCTTTAATTAATTAATTTATTGCTGCGTTGGGTCTTCGTTGCCCCACGTGGGCTTTCTCTAGTTGCAGTGAACAGAGGCTCTTCTTCGTTGTGGTGCGCGAACTTCTCATTGCGGTGGCTTCTCTTGTTGCGGAGCACGGGCTCTAGGCACGTGGGCTTCAGTAGTTGTGGCTCCTGGGCTGTAGAGCGCAGGCTCAGTAGTTGTGACGCATGGGCTTAGCTGCTCTGCGGCATGTAGGATCTTCCTGGACCAGGGCTTGAACCCATGTCCCCTGCATTGGCAGGCAGATTCTTAACCACTGCACCCCCAGGGAAGTCCCAAGGAATCTTCTTGAGATGGACGTCGATACTTGATAGGAACCTCTTGAAGATGTTGGATCGTAAGCAGTTGCTTACCCACCGCCTCCCCCATACACACATCCATACACATTTGGTGTCATTCTCTAATGTTCTCTTTATTTGAATATCACTGAGGATACAGAGACGCCTCAAGTTGTATTTTCATCCTTTATTAAGCTGTATCCTTGAATGACTAAAGGCTGCTGTAGCTCTTGTACCTGGCATAGGTGCTCAGTAAAGAAGTACCTATTGGCAGGGCTTCCCTGGTGGCGCAGTGGTTGAGAGTCTGCCAGCCGATGCAGGGGACACGGGTTCGTGCCCCGGTCTGGGAGGATCCCACATGCTGCGGAGCAGCTGGGCCTGTGAGCCATGGCCGCTGAGCCTACACGTCCGGAGCCTGTGCTCCGTGGCGGGAGAGGCCACAGCGGTGAGAGGCCCGCGTACTGCAAAAAAAAAAAAAAGAAATACCTATTGCAGACTTGAATCTGATAATAAAGATGAGTTTCCCTGAGAATATTATCATACATTTTCCTAAATGACTGAGCATGATCTTTGAGAAGAAGGACCGTCTAATTATTTGCATAGTTTGCCTATGGCCTCCTACTAAAGGGAGTAAAGAAGGGATTACTTTGCTATTAACATTTGGTCTGTAGACCAGCAGCATCAGGATCACCTGAGAACTTACTAGAAATGCAAATACTGAGTTTCACCCCAGATCTACTGAATCATAATCTGCATTTTAATAATATCCCTAGGTGATTTGAATGCCCTTTTTAAGTTTGAGAAGATTGCCTTTTGGCGTTGTCTGCAACATGCTGATCTATTTACATATGTTTATATCAACACATGCGAAGCCTCATGCATATATAGTGTTTATTTGTAAATACATAGATATAAGTACACGCTCTAGTTGATCAAATATTTACTGTACACTGACTGTATACAGGCCATCAAGCTAGGTGCCAGGAGATGCAGATGAACAACGCGTGAATGGTCAAGATGATTTCTGTAATCTTTCATTGTTGGATGGTTCCATCTACCGTGGAGAGGGGTAAAAGAACAAAAGGCTGCATTCTTCACAGTTGATCAGAAATTGGCTTTTATTTTCCTAGGGGTCATATGCATTCAGATAACATAGGAACTGATCTCTGAGCTAGACTATAAGTTTTGTTTAACTTGAGATAAGCAGAATCTTACTGCACAAGGAAATAGGCTACATTTTCGTGTCAGTTAGAATTTATTCCTTTTATTCATTTATTGAATTTCCAAAGGGCTTTTCTTTTTTTTTTCTTTTTTTTGGCAGTCCTTTCTATTGAAAGGTGTTTTGTTAAGAGGTTACTCAGTATTATCCCTAAATAACAGTTATGTGGTATTAATTACAAAGTAAATGGAAAAGTACAGTATATCTGGAGGCTATAATATGGACACCGCAAGGCAGATATGACCATGTTGTGTGTTTTTAGTGGTACATAATAGGTAGTATTCCAAATCCAGAAAAAAACATACAGAGACTATCTTGTACATGCAATATATGGTTTATCTGTTTATTTTGTCCATTAAAATACCTTAAAAAAAGAGCCGAATTCATAGAAACAGAGTAAAAAAGTGGTTGCCAGGGGCAAGGAGGTGGGAGAGATTGGTAAGAGGGTGTAAAGTTCAGTTACGGGATGAATGGAATCTGGGGATCTAGTGTATAACATGGTGTCTATAGTTGATAACACTGTATTGTATGATTGAAATTTGCTGAGAGAGTACAACTTAAAAGTTCTCACCAAAAAAAAAAAATAATAAGTATGTGAGGTGACAAACGTGTTAACTTGATGGCAGGAGTCCTTTCACAATACATGCCAATTCATCACATTGTACACTTCAAATATCTTACAATTTTATTTGAAAATTATACCTTAATAAAGTTAGAAAAAAAATAAAGTCACAGAACCTGAAACAAACAAACACTGGAAAAAAAAAACCCTTTTAATATAGGATTTGTCAGGACTTCCCTGGTGGCTCAGTCGTTAAGAATCCACCTGTCGATGCAGGGAACACGAGTTTGAGCCCTGGTCCAGGAAGATCCCACATGCCGCGGAGCCACTAAGCCCGTGTGCCACAACTACTGAGCCTGCGCTCTAGAGCCCATGAGCCACAACTACTGAAGTCTGCGCGCCTAGAGCCCGTGCTCCACAACAGAAGCCACCGCAGTGAGAAGACAGCGCACCACAGTGAAGAGTAGCCCCCACTGCCGCAACTAGAGAAAGCCCGCAGGCAGCAACGAAGACCCGACGCAGCCAAAAATAAATAAATTTATTAAAAATATATATATAGTATTTGTCATGTTCTGGGTAGGATAGTAATGTTTTATAGCATTGAGAAGAATTTGAAGTTGATTGGAGGGACGGGAGCAGAAGGCATTAGACGAGAAAGAATGAACAGTGAAGGCCAAGTTTGAGGGCAGGAGTGAGCCTGAAAGGCAGAAACTGCGTGAACTTCAGAGAGTGGTAGGTGAGAGAAAGATGAAGAGGAGACTCATCACGATGAAAAACCCAGCCACTGCTTTGGGGGTGTCCTCATACCCTGTCTTTTCTGAGAAACTCCTGCTTCCCCTCCAGGAGGCATCCAGGAGAAACCAGATGTGTCTGGTGAAGGCTGTTTGCCCCTGAGTCAGATTTTCCCAGGAATTTAGAGTTTGGAATAGGATATGCTAGTCTCAACCTCGGCTGGTCCCTTGAGCTGGGAACACAGAAATGAAACAGCTGTGAGGCATTTGTGTGCATGAAGAAACAGTGGAAGCTGATGCCCTGAAAAGGAAGTGTGAACCAGGGAGGAAGGATCACTTCGCTCCAGAGCGAGTGAAGCCTGAGCAAGTGTTGCCTTAAGGTTTTCTTCCTCATCCTCCGAACTCCCAAGCCTGGCTCTGCTTCTGCCTTTGAGTCCAAGAGATACCCTCTGTCTCACTGCCATGTGCCCATTTGCGCTTGAGTCCATGCCAGTGGGTATCTGCTACTCGTCACTGCAAGTATCTGACTCAGCCTTGCCCTGACTGTACACCTCCCACTTCCTGTCTTTTTACTTTCTCCTGGATCTGTGATCTTTAAAGAGGAAGAACCGAGCCGTGCAGGTCCCTATTGGTGCCTCTGCGGTGTTGAGCTGAAAATAGTGTGGGAAACGTGAGGACAAGTAAAGATGAAAAGCAGAAAGAAATATCCTGTTTTCTTTCATTTCTTTGGACAGTGCATTCAACTAATTTTAAGTGTTTCTTCCATCCAAATGCCGTGCAATGTACAAAGGGTAGAGTGTTTAATACAACAGGTGATTCCCATCTTCATGGTGTGTACAGTCTAGTGGGGGAGGCAGACCTCAGATGAGTACCGTGCATGGTGTGTGGTGTGGTATAACCAAAGAAGTAGGTGTAATGGGCACATGGTCACAAAGGGTCCCCAAGGGAGGTCTGTTTTAAACCCTGCTGTCTACAGAGAATTTGGGGTTTCCTATAAGCTGATTTTTATGGATAAGTGAGAAATAAGAGCATATCCTTATCAAATATTCTTTCAAAAATAATATCTTCTTGACATATCTCACATAGTAGCTGGAAAGTAGCCTATGACATGATCAAGTTACAGCCTGCCCAGCTGGGACCTGCCTGACCTTGGATACCAGAGGGACCTTCCTGAGGGTACAGAGTTAAGGTTTCAGTTATAGCCATAAATGTGATGATTTGTTCCAGGCTTCTAATAGATACCATTTCAGCCACCACATTTGCATCACACGGCGGAGGAAAAAAACCAACACATGAAAAGCACAAGCATTCCTGTTTTCATGGTTGAGTTATTTTAGATTTACTTTACCAACTAGGTTTGCTATTCATGGCGTCAGACAAAGGAGTGGAGGAGAGAGAGTGCAAGCAGGAGCCAGGGTGGCAGGTGTTTGAGATTTTTCTTACTCTGCGGTATTGGGTATCAGGTCTGGGCTTTTATTGCCAACTTTTCCCCTATGGAGAATAGTTAAAGCAACTTGGCTGCCAAAGGTGTAGTGAATAGGAGGTTAAGAGGGCCAGCATCTCAGGCCTGAGTGAGGGTTAGGCAATTGGAAAACCTCTGTGGATTCTGTCATTGCCAGGACAGGCAGGTGGAATTTACTTTGGCTCCTAAGCGTTTATGGATTTGTCCTCAAAACAAAACAGAAGGTGGTTTTTCAAAGGTAATTACAAATGAAGGGTACACCTAATAACTAAAATGACCGATTTTGTCGTATATCCAGCTCTCTGCCTTGGCCTGGCATGATGGCATTTGTCCAGTCTGAGGCTGTGGTTGGGCCCCTTCAGTTTTCCCACCACTGTGGCCACTTTATCATTTGCTCAGCTAACTTTTAAAGCATAGGATCTCTACTCAGTGAAGTAGGTCAGACGGAGAAAGACAAATACCATGTGATTTCCCTCATGTGGAATATAAAGCACTAACAAAATAAATGAACAAACTAAATAAAAGTAAACACATAGACACAGTGAGAAGAGAGTAGTGGTAACCTGGGGGAAGGGAGGCAAAATGGATAAAAGGGATCAACTGTATGGTGACAGAAACTAAATTTTTGGTGGTGAACACGCTGTAAGGTATGCAGAAATAGAAATATAATGTTGTACACATGAAACTTACGTAATGTTATAAGCCAGTGTTAACCTCAATAAAAAATACATCTAAAATTTTTAAAAAGTTTAAAATTTAAACAAATAAATAATAGCTAAAAAATAAACAAGTACAGGAACTCTAGTCCTCACTGGAAACCTTAACTTTGAACTGTCTGCTTTCCAGTTTTTATCGACAGCCTGGTTGAGAGAAAGGCTGTTTATTCTTTACGGTGGGCAGCATGAAGGACATGCAGTTGATTATTCATCTGTATCCTGAGATTTCGTGCTTTGTGCCAGCCTTCTGCAGAAATGCCTTCGTTCACTGTGCCCTCAGCACATATTGCTGTGTGTATACAAGAAATGCTTTATCTGCTTTTGAAGTAGTTGTCTACCATCGTGCTCAGCGCCCCTTTGAAGAAGCACCAAGGGAGATTACTTTTCAGGTAGGAGAGCCAGAAACCCTGCCTTTCTCTAAGGCAGAACCTCCCATCCTGTGTGCCTCAGCGTACTGGGATGATCCAAATGGATTACAGGCCCCGAGAACTGATTTCCTTTAGCTGGGCAGGGGTGATCCGGTCATCTGGGCCCTAGCAGTCTCTTCCATTTCCTCCAGGGACTGTTCACATCCAAATTTCTGTGTGTATCATGAGGCGAAAAAGGTTAGGAGGAACAGCGCTAAGGACCTGGTACGAAGTCCTTATGGATAATGTGAAACATGGGATCTGTTATATTCCCAACGGATTTTTATTTTGATTTTCTTTCTGTTCTTTTATATATATTTTCCTCGGTCGAGACTTTTTGCTTATTTCTATCGTTTGTTTTTATTGTATCTGCTTTTAAAGCCATTTCCAATTCTTTGTGAAATGAGGTAGGGAATGCATTGAATAAGTTATCTTAGTTAAGACAGAGTGATGCAGTTTGAACAGTCTTACTGTTTACATTAAATACACCGAAAAACATGCGTCGTTTAAGATTATTCAGAATCGCTTGTAGGGTAACACCTGTGCCTAGGTGGGAAACTGGAATTTTTTTTTTACATCTTTATTGGAGTATAATTGCTTTACAATGGTGTGTTAGTTTCTGCATTATAACAAAGTGAATCAGTTATACATATACATATGTTCCCATATCTCTTCCCTCTTGCATCTCCCTCCCTCCCACCCTCCCTATCCCACCCCTCTAGGTGGTCACAAAGCACCGAGCTGATCTCCCTGTGCTATGCGGCTGCTTCCCACTAGCTATCTATTTTACGTTTGGTAGTGTATATATGTCCATACCACTCTCTCGCTTTGTCACAGCTTACCCTTCCCCCTCCCCATATCCTCAAGTCCATTCTCTAGTAGGTCTGTGTCTTTATTCCTGTCTTACCCCTAGGTTCTTCAGGACATTTTTTTTCTTAAATTCCATATATATGTGTTAGCATACGGTATTTGTCTTTCTCACTTCCTTCACTCTGTATGACAGACTCTAGGTCTATCCGCCTGATTACAAATAGCTCAATTTCGTTTCTTTTTATGGCTGAGTAATATTCCATTGTATATATGTGCCACATCTCCTTTATCCATTCATCCAATGATGGACACTTAGGTTGTTTCTATCTCCTGGCTATTGTAAATAGAGCTGCAATGAACATTTCGGTACATGACTTTTTTTGAATTATGGTTTTCTCAGGGTATATGCCCAGTAGTGGGATTGCTGGGTCATATAGTAGTTCTATTTATAGTTTTTTAAGGAACCTCCATACTGTTCTCCATAGTGGCTGTACCAATTCACATTCCCACCAGCAGTGCAAGAGTGTTCCCTTTTCTCCACACCCTCTCCAACATTTATTGTTTCTAGATTTTTTGATGATGGCCATTCTGACTGGTGTGAGATGATATCTCATTGTAAGGGAAACTGGAATTTGATTTTCATTTCTGCTGCCAATTTGCTGACTCACTTCGGGCAAGTCCTTTCATTTTCTCTGCTCTGAACCCAACAGATAAACTGTCCATTTTCTTTGTTCTCAGATTTTGGTTATATGTCAAATAAGTATTTGTAAAGTACTTTCAGGTTCTTTCAGTTAAGCAATGTATAGTATCATTGCTGATCTTTTTTTTTTTTGGCCACGCCATGCTGCCTGCGGGATCTTAGTTCCCCGACCAGGGATTGAACCTGGGCCACAGCAGTGAAAGTGACGAGCCCTAACCACTGAACCACCAGGGAATTCCCCTATCATTGCTGACCTTAACCCAGAGGGATTAGGAAAGATTGGTTAATTTGTGAGGTTGTGGCTGGATTGGTTTTCTTTTCCCATTTGTTAGAACTGTAGTCTTAGAGCAACTTGAAATTGAGAATTTAGAAAATTAAAATGATTAACATGTTCATATTGATATGTTTATGTTTGGGATGGAAATGAGTTATTTTGTATGTAAATCGCAAATGTTAATTTTCCCATTGGTGAGGTCCAAGGATTTAGGACAATGTGTGCTGTAGTGTGCTGTCCTACCCCTTCTGCTGGGTTTATTGGAGTTTGGGGGGAAATTCATGTGGGAAGATTAGAGATTGAAAGGTATTTAAAATAATGAATTTGGTATTTATGTCTTTATAAGATAGTGATTGTTTGGGTGACTTTTAGACAATATCTTTAACTCAGTTGAGGGAGTTTTTTGGCAGTGGGGGTTATGTGTATAATCGGGAAATGCTCATCCTGTTGTTTAATTTATGTCTTATTTCAGATAACTTCTTGGTTCCCAGCTGTGAAGTATACTGCTCCCTTGTTGGTTTCTTTCTGGTATAGGTTGTATTATAGAACCATGTGTAGAAAATAACTTGTTGTTTTTACTGTTGACATTTCCAAAATTAATAGTATAATCTGGTCTTTTAATTCTCTGTTTACCAAGAAGAAAAGGTGCCCATGGAACTTTGATAGGTAACAAAAGTGAAGGAAAACATAAATTATCCAAACTGAAGATAACAGATGTTAATTAATCTGAATAATTATAGCATTTATTTAGCATACTCTTATTTGATTTTCATCTGACAGAGTAATTTAAAGCTTACTGTAGTTAGATCACTTTACTGTAACTTAAAACCTCTCTGGGAGAAAAAGGGACCACTGCCAATTCACTGTAATTTTGCTGATGTTACTTAGACTAAATTAAAAGAAAACAAAGGGTTAATTTCAGTTGAGTGCATAAAATACTCGATTTAAACAAAAAACCCTTTTTAATGCTAGTCAGTTGAAGTCCTAAATGTAAGTGTTCTTAATAAAGTAAAAAATGGGCTGAATATTGTAAACCTAATAACTATTGTCTTGTGACACACAGTTGAATGGAATAGTGTCCATGAAGTAAATCTTTGCTTTGTGGTGATGGGGTGATCTTTGTAAGCCTCTCTATTCAAGGCCCTCTTATCATAGGATCCTGACATTTAACTCCACCAGGATGCCTTTGACACCTGAAGTTTTATTCACAGAAGTACTGTTGCTTATTTAAAGTTCCCACCAGCACATCCCATGAACATTAGTGTCTCCTGCCAAATAATGCCTTTGGCATTGTAAAGCTGTCAGAGTGATTGAAATCCACAGTTCAACCTTCAACAGAACATGTGTTTATTTGAGTAAAGTTCAACTGATCAGCAAAGGACAGGAAATAAATTAGTCATAAAATGAAAGAATTATAGGTATAAATAATAGAAATTGGGAAACTTTCCCCCAAATAGAAGTATTTTGAGAATGCCTCCTCTCAATTTACATTTTTTAAGAAAGCAAGAGCAATATTTTTTCTTAGATTGCCCGTGGGATAAAAGTGTTAGAAATACGGGCTTCCCTGGTGGCACAGTGGTTGAGAGTCCGCCTGCCGATGCAGGGGACACGGGTTCGTGCCCCCGTCCGGGAAGATCCCACATGCCGCGGAGCGGCTGGGCCCGCGAGCCATGGCCGCTGAGCCTGCGCGTCCAGAGCCTGTGCTCGCAACGGGAGAGGCCACAACAGTGAGAGGCCCGCGTACCACAAAAAAAAAAAAAAAAAAAAGTGTTAGAAATACAAGTAGCCAGTTTCTCTCTAATCCACTTAATTATTGCTCTGTTGAAGTTGATGTTGGTTTCAGGAGCTCATTTTTGCCTACGGCTCATATCCTGAGCTTTTCTCCCTTCAAATTATATAGTCATTAATATAATCATCCAGACTGGTGTTTCTCTTTATTTTCACCCTCCCTAAATTTTAAGCTGAAAACCTGCCTTAAACTAGAAATATTTCATTTTTAAGAAACAGTATTATGAAAGTGTTTAATTTTATTATTTTTTTATTTTTTGCGGTATGCGGGCCTCTCACTGTTGTGGCCTCTCCCGTTGCGGAGCACAGGCTCCGGACGCGCAGGCTCAGCGGCCATGGCTCATGGGCCCAGCTGCTCCGCGGCATGTGGGATCTTCCCGGACCGGGGCACGAACCCGTGTCCCCTGCATCGGCAGGCGGACTCTTAACCACTGCGCCACCAGGGAAGCTCAAAAGTGTTTAATTTTAAAGATAAGATTTTGACAGGCCATCAAGGTCTAAAGTCCTGACACTAGTATAAGAGAATATTACTTCCCATTACCCACAGACCCCTACAAATTTCTTTCCTATCGTACTTGTACTTTTCATGATCTTGCTTCCTAAAATTTTGCCAAGTACACGTCTTTTTTTTTTTTTTTTTTTTTTTTTTAGTACACGTCTTTTGATTGTCATCAGTCTGAGACAGAACGGAGATGGCAGATCTCGATCAGATAGCTTGGAAAATGAGAATTCTTCTCTCATTTCTAGATGAAATGTATTTCATCTAGAGTTTTGGGATGCAGTTTTGATAGAGGAGTCCGTAGAGGGGAGCTGCATTGTAATTTTGTAGTCCTGGTTGGCCACTGTGCTCGGCTTGTGGAGAATGCAGTTTTAAGGTGGGAGGATAGAACAGCATCTCAGCCAGGTTCATCTCTGACCTGAACTTTTAGCCATCAGAGACACCCAATTATTTCTTCTTCAACTAACTAATTATTAGCGTTATAGCATTTAAAGCTGAATTCTTCTTTGGGAAACATCACATCTTTGCAACCTGGCTATAAATATTGTGTTTAAATCATATTTTGTTTGTTTCCTACCTTATTCTTCCTTCCAAAGGATTCCCGTTACCATTTGGTCATAATTACCGTTACTTTACTGTGTCTTATTATGCTTTGCCAGACAGTTTTGCCCTTTGATACTTTCTTGCATGGATGGATAGGCGCTTATTTTGTATGGGCCATAGCACTGGTCTTTCAGAGGTTGCTTTTTTCATTAATTTCCAGTGAGTTGAAGTTAGAAGGATCTCTGTGTCAATTTTTCTACTCCCCCAACATCCCAAAGGAAAGACATTTACTATAACAACAAATGTGGGCATTAGTATTTCTTTCAATTCATTTCTTTCCTCCTTGGCCTTGCGGGGCCTTTGGGTAACCAATGCAAGGCCTCTTCCTATGGGAGTGTCACAGTTGGGAAATGGTTTGAGGACCATCATAAGACTCACCTACCAAAAGTCTTTACACACACACACGCACGCACACACGCAGGGTTGCTTGGTGTTTTACCATAATGCCTCTTTGAAGGCATGTTTGTACCTTTGGAGGCACCTGGGAGGTAATGCTGTCTGTCTCTGGCAATCCCCTGTCTATAACCATCTGGGTTCAAGCATACGGGTTCTGCAACAACAGAATTTCTGTTAAAACTTCTTTTGTTTATGGTCCTTTATAGGAAAAGTCTTTCCTTTTGAATTCTGGTGGCGTTTCTTGCTATCAGTATAAAGTGATGTGGACTAAGGAGGTGACATTGGGGACAAGTTTTATATTATAGGTCCTATATATAGTTGGTGTCACAATCTATAAATTCCTGATGGCAGCTATAGTACCTTACATATCATTGCATCACATGTCTTGAACATAGTAAGCATTCTAAATTTTTGTTGAAGAATAACAAGAAATTTAGTAAATGGGGGAAAAATAAGGAATAAAGAAATAGCAATGATGATTTAAGGGTAGCCTGTGCAGTATTGTAAAAAAGTCTTTTAAATCACATTCAGAGATCAGTGGGTTTTCTAATTATTATATAACCAGATAGGAATTTTGGAGTAAATCATATAGCAAATACTTTTATGTGGCCAGGCAGGCAGCTAAGTGATAAGATTTTTCTCGACTATGTGTAGCCATTTGGGCTGCAGTCAAGTTTTGCTTCATACACTCATGCTTATATCTTAATAAATTGTTAGATATTTAAAATTTTTAACAGGTGTAGCAAAATAACAACTGAAGACAATGTTATAGGAATAATCTCAAACACAAGAACTGTGTTTAGTTTTTCCAGGTATATTTTTATGTGTGTATGTACTTTATGTAGTATCGTAATCAGTGTATTTTTTTCTTTTGCTTTTTTCTGCTAACATGATAGTTTTCCATGAAATCATTAACTTTTAATCCTGCACACATTATGGGATTATGAGACCTGGTGTCTTAGCATCTGTGTAGAGATTTTGCCAACATCGTTTATAGGCCAAAGGCAAATAAGACTGGCTGTCTTAGGGCAGTGCATTAAATATCGTTTGATTGCTTTTTTTCCAGCAGTGTTCTTTTGGGAATCTAGTTTAAATTTGCGGCTCTACCAGAAGAAGATATTCTGCTGTACTGGTGGAAGTTTGCAGTGGGGGGGGGGCGATTATTTTTTATGTATTTCTATTTTCTAAATATATCGTGTTTGAAAATTAGAAAAAAGTACTTTATGCAGTTTAGAAGATTTTGTAGTTGTGGTTGTTCAGCGGTCTTTTATAGAGAATCAAAAAAATGTTACCAAGTGATGTGTTTATCAAATGGCTCTGTTAGTAGAACTTGAAGTTCTTTTATAGTTTAAAGATAACCTAAGTTGGGTATTTGAATATAGGACTGTGTGTTTGAATTATGTCTTTGAACCTCCTCCAGCTTTTTTTTCCTGTGTGACCTTGGGTAAGACATCTAATCATAACTGAAAAGTAAGAATAAAAACATTTGATGCCAATTATGATTTTGATGATGGGTAGTTCATGACCTACAGCGCTACCGTGAAGATGCGGGGAGAAATTTAAACGTTATGTTGAGGCCTTTAGAACACTATTTCAGTATAGAATAAGTTGTCAAAAGGCCCCCATTCTGATGAACAAGCATAGACAGAGAAAGCTGGTAACCGGAAGCTGACTTGGCCCCTCGTGGCTTCCAAGCACGTTTCGTTTACTCAGGCTTGGTGGTACTCAGGAAGTCAGTCCTGCAGAACTGGGAGACCCTGTCCAGGACTGGGTGAACTGACTCACCTGATTTCTTTCCTCTGGAGCCTGGCCCTGTGTCGAGTTAGTTCTCTTTTAGATTGAGGCAAAGCCTCCTTCTCTTTCCAGTTGGCAGCCTCCAGCATATGCCTTGAGTACTGAGAGTAAAAGACTTCTGTTAGTTCACGTGCCCCAAATCAGTTCTGAATTAAAAAATAGATTTCTGTACTTGGTGGGGCGGGGGGCGAGGGGGTAATAAGAGCTTTCTTTCGTTTCCTTAGTTCAGAAAAAATTGGTTATTTCCATTAAAGATAGAGTTTGCTTGGAAGAGATAGATTGGTGACAGAAGGCTTATGCAGCACAAAATATTGTTAATCTAGTCAAAGCAAATATAGACTTGATACAGAACAGCCAAGACCACGCCCCTTGGAACTTGTCCAGTTTGAGAATATCTTATTTGTTATATTCATTAAAAGGATAACTGAGAAACTAGGGGTTAGTTGTAAAATTACTGTTTTTATTTTTTGGTGAGTGGGAGTTAAATGAACTGTTTGTCAGGAAACTGTGGGGAAAAAATAGTCATACACTTTGAGCTAGTCACTCCTGAATCCATGAGAATCATCGTTTTGTTAATTTCATCAACATGTTCATTTCTTTCAGCTCCATGTTCATGCATGTCTTTTAACCCGGAAACAAGAAGACTGTCCATAGGTCTAGACAATGGTACAATCTCAGTAAGTACACATAAATAAGATTTTCAGTTGAAATACTTCCCTTCCTGTGGAGTATGTATATGTGTATTGTGATGAGAATTATTTATTAGTTTTTTTTTTTCAAATTAACAAATTAATTTTCTTGCTAAGTTAAGTGGAAATTGCAGTGCAGCAAATTCTGGTGAGGTGCAGGGAGAGCTATCATCAGTCTCAGCTTAAATGCTGACGAGATTCAGCTTGGCTTACACGTTCACAGCAGCTAGAATAGTAGGGGCATTACCAGGCCACAGAGTGAACTACATGATCTGCGGGTTGGCGAGAGCAAGCTGTGATACTAGTGACTTTGATCAGATGGTTAATCGTGGTGTCACACGATTCCCCACGCAAGTGACAGAACACAAGGGAAATGGCTCTCTTGGACCTGCGTGTCTGATCTCGTCTTGATACTTGACGTTGTCCTCCTTCCTCTTTCTGCTCTTTGCTGTCTTCTTAACGCCCTCTAGTAGGTGAATAGAATTCTGTCAATTCGTACAAATTTGTTAAGAAAGCAGAGAATCTAGATTTAGTCTGTCGGGTAGATCCAGATAAATCGACCCTTCGGTTATAGATCTTGAAGGAACTGAAGTGATCAGAGACTGGAATTTCAGGTTTTACTACTTAATCATGTTTTTGCATATTAATTTTCAACTAGTATATTAACTAGTAAGACAGCTGATCTGGTAAATTCTCCATTTTGGTATATTGTCCAGTATTGCCTTTAGAGACCCTGCTTTGGGACCTAGGAATTAGAGGACCCTCCTCCGGCCACGCCTCCCCACAGGATGAGGGATCTGAGGGGCCAGGGGCATGTGCCCAGCCTAAGCCCTCACTCCGCCCACCCCCATGCTCTGGGTACCTGGCTCTGGAATTTCCTGCTCCCAGACAGCTTAGGGCCTGCTTCTAGGGCCTGCATGGGCCTTTTCCCTGGGTCCATCCAGAGGAGGATAAAACTAATAAATGTACCCTTAGCCTGAAGGGTGCCCCAGCGGCAATGGTTTGAGGTGAGTAGGTGTCCGCACGTGTGGGCAAGGTCCCTCAAGGTGTCAATAGAGCTGGGAATGGGAAAGGGGGTGTGGGCTGGCCCTCCCGTGTCACCACACTATGGTGTGGAACTTCAAGAGGTCTAAAAATTCTAACTTTGTACCTGTGCCTCCAGGTGGTTGAAGGTATATTTGTCAAGATTGGAGGAAGAGACCATATTTAATAGTTTAACTTGATTGATAACTTTTACGTATTTAGGCACATGGAATGTGGGTCTCCACTTCTAGTCTTTACCCAACCCCCCTGAGGGGTCTGAAGAGGTGGGCCTGACATTTGCTATTTGATCTTTAGTCAGAACACTTGTCTGGTGATCTTTATGGAAAATTTTAACAATACTGTTACATATAAACCAGTCCATTGACAAATATTTATGGAAGTCCTATAAGCTCTAATGCATTGTAGATCTGTAAAACCTGCGCCTTAGGAGGACGGAAGAGAAGATCACGATACAGACCTTTGTCTTCTTTAAGGAGAGCCATTTTTAATAAGTGGGGTGTACGTACGATAAACTTGTTTTTAAAAGATAAGGGGAGATAACTGGATTGTTCAATGAGTTGAAGTTTCACCACAAAGGAAAATCTGAAAAAATAAGCTGAGATCCATTTATTGCCCAGCAGTTCGTGCACTAGTATGTGTAACACTCACTGTCCGCGAAAAGCCTTATGTGTGTATAGCATATAGGTGATTCTTTGTATTTTTGAAATCAGTATAAGGGGTTAGTGGGTACCGATACATTTGGCTTTGAAGGCAAGTTGAGAGCGAACTAAGTTATGGAGAGTTCTGGCTTTTATTGTAAATAAGAAGAGAGGCTGTGTTAGCCATTATTCCTTTAGTAAATGAAACTGCCAGAGAATCAGGACTTAAATCAGGAACCGGATTCTCCAGATGTGTCAGCTCGGTGTTGAGATACCAAATCTTACCTTACCCGATCTTCTAAAAAAGATTAAAGACCTGGCTTGTATGAAATAATTTCCTTAAAAGTATTTCTTCTACGTTGCTGAAGAAGATGAGTTGTATAACCTACCTATTCTCATCTGAAGAATTGTAAAGAGCTCTGTGTTAGGGAACGATACAGTGAAAGAACAGGGTGTTTAAGGTTCAGAATTCTCATTGATCACTACAAAAATAACCAGTTCTTTACTGAAAATGCTTATACAGAGTCTCAGCTGTTTAATAGTTTACTTTCTGGACGTGAGAAATCCTTTCCAGAGACTATAAGTTTTCTGTTCCTTGAATATAGCAAATACATTTTGGAGGAAATACTATTGGTTAACTTATTTTGAAACACAGAAAGGAGGAAATTGGAAAGTAAATCCTTATTTCACTTTATTTTACTGAATAAAAGAGATTTAAGAGGCAGTTAACCTTGTGTAACTGAGTACTGTATTAAAGATGAAGTAGAGGTAACAAATGCAGACCACTCTTTCAGAAGTTTGGCCACAGAAGGAAGTGGAGAGAGGGTGAGTGCTAGAACAAGATATGACAGTAGATGAGCAGAGGGTCCAGAACCATTTCAAGAATTTAGCTTTGGGAAAGAATGGGGAGACTTTCAATTTTTAAGGTAGGGAAAGAAAGAGACAGTATTGAGATGTAAGGGAGGAATGACCTTTTATTTTTCTCATGAAGTAGCAAGTTAGATCACCTACTGAGAGAAGCAAAAATGAAGGTGGTATATTTTCATGTCTATAACCGTTGTTATTTCTGATCGTGTAGCCCAGAACCCACTTCTGCCATCTTGGTCTACAGTCCCGATTATCTCTCAAGGTCTTGTTCACATGTTATCTTTTCATATTCTCTCTCTCTCTCTCTTTTCCTTCCTTCCTTCCTTCCTTCCTTCCTTCTTTTCGACAGGTGGGTCCTGAGACCTCCCAAGTAAAATTAAAATTAATCACACACAGTACTCAATAGGTTAGTTATATCACATTGCTTATTTAACCTGTTTTGTAAAAAGTTTTCAAGTCTGTCTCCTCCATTAAATAGTTGAGTATTAAGGAACTGGCCAGTCTTTTATTCATCTCTTCTTTCAGTGGATCTTAGTGTGGTACCTTGTGCATATTAGGGACTCAGTGAATAATTTGTTAAATAAGTTGTTGACTAAAGTATAAATACTATTATTATTAATATAGCTGGTTGTAATTAGTACCTGCTTAAATTCTGAAACAGTTTATTGGTACAGTTCTTTTGCTATTCAAAATGTTTTTCACAATGGAATTAACTTCCATGGGGGGAAGAAGGTATGCCAATAATTTAATTCATCCTGAGTCTGAGTTTTCAGAAATGCCTTCTGTTTCAATGTTGACAGAAGTCAGATTGTGCTAACTGCTATTCATACTGAAGCAGGACTTCAGGTTTTTCTGTCATAATGACTCATATATTCTAGCCAACCAACAAATATATAAATATCAACTGTGTGAAGAAGATTATGCTCAATTCTAACATGTGGCTCCTGGTCTCAAAGAACTTATTCAGTTGGGGCAAAATGAAAAATGAAGTTATGAAATACCTAACACATAGTAAAAAAAATAACAGCAAAAGTAGGCAGCACCCCAGTGAGCGTGATGTTGGCAAGGCAATGAGGTCAGATAAGAGTAGGAGAGAATGGTCTGGGGCAGCTCCATGGAGACTGGTTGTGAGCTAGGATTTGATTAGCTAAAGATAGGAAGGAAAGGTATTTCAGGCAAAATGAATGGCATGGGGAAAAAAAATGATACTCATCTTTATAAATATATTTTTTCTTCTGCATCACAACTCTTAGGGTGCCAAAATTTTTATTAAAATCTTGCCAAGATAAATGCATAGTCACTGAAGATTTTTCGAACAAGACCCCAAAATGATAAAATCTCTGGTCTTTGTAGATTGATCTCATACATGTGTTATGGGAAGTTTGATTGGGATGAGAGGAAACAATTGCTGTGTATAATGGTTAGCACTCAGGATAGAGGTTATTGTATAAAAATAAATGATATTGACCGTGTATGGCTTTGTTGTTACTGTTTTGGTAGTTCTTGTGGTTATTATATTCTTAGAGTTCATATAGTTTATTCAAGGGAATGAAAGAGGAAAGAGAATAAACCTTTATTGAGCATCTACTATGTACCAGGCACTCTGCTTTACATACATCCCCTCATTCCAGCTTCACAGTAATTCTATGATGTAGGTGGTATTACTCACATTTTTCAGATAAGGAGACTAAGGCCTAGAGAGTTCACAAGCTTCTCCAGCTCACTTAGCCAGGAAGCAGCTCTCAGCAAAGCTAGGGACTCTGTGTGCCTTGAAGCCTGGGCTTTCTTCTCACCCCATGCTGCTGGCCAGGAGCCACTGCTGCCTCTGTTAAAGGCTTTCCATCCTTCCTGTTGCCTCATTTGTTTATGGGTCTGTCTCCTTCACTAGACTGTCAACTACATGAAGGCAGAGACCATGTATGCTTCAGTGTTGTGTCCTGGACCACTATAGATGTTTTGTAAAAGTTCTGTTAAAGGAAGGAGAGAAGGCATTTCAGTTCCCATCATCAAGATGCTACAACCAAAGTTGGGCACTTAACCAGCAGGATAAAATTACTCTCAACAGTTGAGTGTTACTGTGTGCATTTACAGAGTGCATCGTGTGTTTAAATGACCAGTTTGGGCGTGTAGAAGAATTTGATGTCCATACGCTGCTTCCTGAAATTAGTAACATAGATACACGAAGAAAGCAACTAAAAAACCTAAGTAGAAACGTTATGTTTTCCTGAATGTTTGTGGGACTGATGGAAACCCTTGGAGTTCCTTTCCTTGTAGGTGTGTCACTCTGGTCCCTGCCCACATCTTCACATTGGCTTCCTCTCTGTGTCTCTTTGTCTTCACATGGCCTTCTTATAAATCACTGGTTGAAGGACTCACCCTAATCCAGTATGATCTCATTTTAACTAATTACATCTGCGGAGACCTTAGTTCCAAATAAAGTCATATTCTGAGGTTCCATGTGGACATGAATTTTGGGAGGACACTATTCAACTCAGTACAACTGGTAATAATATTGTATCTACAGAATTTCCCTAACAGTGTCCTACCAATTGATTAGGAAACCATTTTGTGAATGTGTAAAATGATGCCTTTGGGAAGAGGTACCTAAAGATATTAAAAGAGGGGAGAGATAGGATAAGATTAAAATTGAAAGGGAGACCTTAATTCTTCTATCTAATGCCACCTTCCCCTAGATTAAGTGACATATATTAGGTAGGTCACATGTCAAGATAGTGATGGCAGAACTAGGACTTCCTTGATCACTGGACAGATTTTCTTATCACACCAGGCTGATTTCTTCACACAACTAGGACAACCGAGTTGCAAGGAATTGCCCTAGGATGGTCACTAATGAATTGGAAGCTTGTGTTATTCCATGCATCTGGCCATTGCTAAAAAAAATATTTTTTAAAGAATTTGAGCCTTTAATGTAACAAGGTGTTTTGGTTGTTTATTGCTGTGGGTTATAATGAGCCTACAGGGACTGAACCCAAATGGTGAGGTCACGTTCTGCAGTGAAGAGAAGTAACTTATGAATAAAGCACTTCAGCTGTACCCAAGCTGACTGTACAGTCGGACCACTCCTGCTGGAGGGAAAGTCCTGTTAAAACCTTCACCTTGATCGGCTCGGAGACAACAGTGCTATAGCCGACTGGCTCCTGTTTGTCAACCATCATGGCACATTTCAGGTTTTGTACTTAGAGAAGAATTGATGTTGCTTCTGGAATTGCCCTGCCTCCCAGGATTTCTAATGTGGTACCATACGTGAAAAGTAGCCTAATCATGACGTCAACGGAGGCTGGATTTGAAGACAGTTTCAAGAGGCCCTGTGTTCAGAGAAATGTGGACCTGGAATCTGTAGGGCTTCCTTTTAAACTCTTCCATAATCTCAGTACTTACACTAGCTTATGATTTTCTCATTCTCCCATGGTTTCTACCACAAAAGACCATCATTTCTGAGTCATTTCATCAATCTATGGCCCTGGGCTTTCTAGTGTGGGGAGTTCCTTTTATAGACTGTTAGGTGGCCATTCTCTTCTGAGCTTGTGCTAATAAGTTATAGTAAACTTAAATATGTATAAATATTTATATGTCAATATTAAATATCTACATATATATATATATCTTTTTTTCTGCTTAGCAGAACAAGAATCCCTGAGTGCAACATGCCAGTTGCTTACTGTTTATTCATACAGTATAATTCATTGAAGGTGGTTTTGTCAAAGAAAACACTTACTGCGATCATGGGAGTTGTTGTCCCTTCAGTATTTGTGTGGGTCACCAATCTTCTTAGAACCTCTCAAGGACAAGCCTGTCTCTTCCAATTGTGGCATTGTATAGGTAGCCCTGTCGTCTTTTGTTCAGTACCTGAATGTTATCTAAAAACCTGGTCAAGTAGTACTGAATGCATATGCCAAGGGCTTTCTTTGGCCGCCAGTTATTTTGTGGCACCTCCATTACAATTATGAATTTTTGAAGAACCTCTTGATCGCCCTTTTAGACCGATTCTGTAGCATGAATACTGGTAGGAACACCCAGATTGCCCTATATTTTAAACTGGGTGCTAAGGAGTTCCTGTAGAGTGTGTGGTAGATTGAAATCGTTTATACAATGTCTACAGGAGGTATCTTCCACAAAGGATGGCCTCATTAGGGTCATTGTATTACTATTTTATTTATTTAAAAAAATATTTTAGCCATGCCACGCAGCTTGCGGGATCTTAGTTCCCCGACCAGGGATTGAACCTGGGCCACAGCAGTGAAAGCTCTGAGTCCTAATCACTGGACCACCAGGGAACTCCCTGTATTACTATTTTAGAAGGTGGTCATCTTCTTTTTATTGGAGTATAGTTGATTTACAATGTTGTGTTAGTTTCAGGTGTACAACAAAGTGAATCAGTTATACATATACATATATCCACTCTTTTCTTTTTTAGATTCTTTTGGTGGTCATCTTCTTATCTTGGCCACAT
This sequence comes from Grampus griseus, assembly GCF_964374135.1. Lineage (NCBI taxonomy): Eukaryota > Metazoa > Chordata > Mammalia > Artiodactyla > Delphinidae > Grampus > Grampus griseus. The sequence continues at coordinate 64,144,554 of NC_139012.1, forward strand.
CAAGCAGTGTATCTATGGTTCAGAAAGGCAATGGCTAGGAATCGATGAGCGTATTATGTTCCAAGTTACTTTCCCTTTGTCTTATTCCTTAATAATCTCTCCCTCCCCCTGGATCCTTCCCATTGGCTTTTAAACACACTCAAATTTCTTTTTCTTAAAAACAAATGTTGCTTATTAAGAACAACTCTCTTCCCTGTTCACCCAGTAGTCTCTCTCTCTTCTCTCATTATCAAACATCTCCAAAGACTTGTCTTTTTTTTTTTTTTGCGGTACGCGGGCCTCTCACTGCTGTGGCCTCTCCCGTTGCGGAACACAGGCTCCGGACACGCAGGCTCAGCGGCCATGGCTCACGGGCCCAGCCGCTCCGCGGCACGTGGGATCTTCCCGGACCGGGGCACGAACCCGTGTCCCCTGCATTGGCAGGCGGGCTCTCAACCACTGCGCCACCAGGGAAGCCCTCCAAAGACTTGTTTGTAGTTGCTGTCTACATTTCCTCCTTCCCCTCTTTACTGAAACCACTGCCATCTGGCCTCCAGTCCCATCAATCTGTCCAAACAGCTCTGGCTGTGATTATAAAAGCTCTCTACATGCATCTGTACAACTGACATGTTTAGGTCCTCATCATGTTTGACCTCCCAGCAGCACTTAGCTCTGCTGTTTCTTCCTGAAATACTCTCTTCATGTCTATCCACGACACAGTACTCTGCTGGCTTTCCTCCTGTTCCCTGGCTGTTTTGCCTCTGTTTCCATCACAGGATGTCCTCGGACCAGCTTTGGTTCAGTGTTGGAGTTTCTCAACATTTTTCCTCCTAGGCCCCCGCTTCTCCTCTCTTTGGGCAGCCTCGCCAGTGTCATGGCTGCATTTGCTGCCCATGTGATCATAACTCTCAACTTTTAAGCTTTGTCCAGACCTTTTCTCTGTAATTCCAATTTCCTTCTTAATATTTTCTGTTGAATGTCTCAGAAAAGCCTCAAATTCATCAGGTCTAAAATCCGACTCCTTTTCCTCCCCTGGTCTTTTCCTCACCTGGTCTTTCTCAGTGTCCCCTGTTTACGTGACTATAACCACTGACCATCCTGTGGCACGAGCCAGGGCTCTTTGAAATTACTTTCCTCCTTTACCCTCCACTCTGTCCAGTCCATTATTTATGGATTTTTGCCCCCTAAATACCTCTCAGCTCCCCTCTCTCTTCATCATCATCATCGTTATCGTCACCATCACCACCACCACCATCGTCATTATCCTGCTCCGTTGTCTCCTTGGACCCCGCCCCCTTCACTGGTCATCCCACATCTGCGCTGCCTCTTCCACTCTGTTTTCCATATTGGAGCTATAGAAGGATCTTTTCAGAATACACATTTTATCTCGACATATCCTCTGCCAGACCTCTCTCAGGCTTCCCTTTGCTCTTAGCACACAGGCCAGAATTCTTCCCATGGCCTATGTGACCCTGCTGGGTCTGGCCCTGTCCTCCACAGCCGCGCTTTCCGCAGTGCCCTTCCTCCCTGAGTTCCAGTCTTAGCTGCCACTCGCAGTTCCTTATGCCCACCTTGTTCCCTCCGTTCCCAGGGCCTGTGCCTGGAGTGTGCTTCCTTTCTCTTCACCTACTTAACTCTCATCCTCCGGATCTCAGTTTACTTTTCCTTTCCTTGGGGACGTCTTCCCTGCTCTTCCGGCAGTTCGTGTCCCCAGATTATAAGTGTTCATAGCATTGAGCGCCCCTCCTCTGTAGCAGTTGTCATAGTTTGTATTTTATGTCTTTCGTGTGATTATTTGATTATTGCGTGTATCCAGCATAAGCTCTTCAGGGCGGCAGCTATGTCCGCTTGACTCTCTTACATTCCTAGCATCCAATGCAGTGCCCATGAATTAGAAGTGCTCTGCATATATTTATAGAATGAATTAATGAGTGAGTGAATGAATAGATATAGTCTATCAGGTTGACAATACATAGAGGTTAAGACAATATGTAAGAGGTTAAGTCTGAAATCAGACTGCTAAAGTCAGATCGCAGTTGTGTACCCACAAGTTGTGTCACCCTGGGCTAGTTGCTTTACTCTCTGTGCCCTAGTTTCCTTACTGTAAAATAGGGATAATAATTGTATCCATTTTACAGGGTTGTGATGAGGATTGTATGACATACACGTAAAGCTCTTAGGACAGTGCCGGTATGCGTCAAGTGCCCCATCAACATTAGCTTCTTAGCAACATTATTGTCACCAGGAGCAGCAGCATCTTCCGTTGGCAGGAACTAGGAAGCTTTGGTTCAAATCTCTGTCACGTGGCTTTCGCAGGCCCATTACCAGGGGAGGAAATGTCTTAGTGATGGAACACTCCTTAGGATGCTTCCACTTATTTCTGGTTCCGTCTTCCATCTTTGCTACATCATTACAGTAGTTCACCACTGATTTGTAAAACATGGGCTATCAAATACTATTTTTTTCTGCAAAAAAAGTTTATTATCCAAGTTATTATCATTCATCACCCTCAGGAAAAGGTTGCGCTTTGAGAGGACCCTAAAGATTGGAGAGGATGTAGCAAATTTTTCATCACAAGAGTCACCCTTCCTCCAGTGGACTGACTGGAGTCCTCCAGTGGACTGACTAACCCCAGTGGGTTACCAGCCATCGAGAGCTCTACCACTTTCTGTTCATTTGGGAATCTGAATTTTATAGGCCAGAATGTCCAGAGAGCTATCTATGGTCCTGCAAGTATTCTTTCAACACTAGGAATCAGTCTTGTATCACAAATCTTTTATTAACCATTTCCATCTAGACGTGTGAGAATAATATTCTCTCTGTGCACACATATTTTGCTAGTTTTTATTTTGAGTTAATCTCTTATACAGACTATAGAGCCCGACCACGGTTCTCATGTCACTGTCGTGTAGATGGCAAGGTTCAGAGCCCAGAGGGGCTGAGGTGGCATTTCCATGTCAATTACCTCTAAGGCATTCCTCCCAGAGTACCTTGACTGCAGCATTTGTAGTGAGGTGGATGGACCTAGAGACTGTCCTACAGAGTGAAGTCAGAAAGAGAGAAACAAATACTGTATGCTAACACATATGTATGGAATCTAAAAAAAAAATGGTTCTGAAGGACCTAGGGACAGGACAGGAATAAAGACGCAGATGTAGAGAATGGACTTGAGGACACGGGGAGGGGAGAGGGTAAGCTAGGACGAAGTGAGAGAGTGGCACTGACATATATACACTACCAAATGTAAAACAGATAGCTAGTGGGAAGCAGCCGCATAGCACAGGGAGATCAGCTCGGTGCTTTGTAACCACCTAGAGGGGTGGGATAGGGAGTGTGGGAGGGAGACGCAAGAGGGAGGAGATATGGGGATGTATGTATACGTATTGCTGATTCACTTTGTTATACAGCAGAAACTAACACACCATTGTAAAGCAGTTATACTCCAATAAAGATGTTAAAACAAAAATTTTTTTAAAGAAATTAAAAGAACCATCTGACATTTATTCCTTTGCAATAAAGCTTGAGAACTCACTAGAGCCAACATGTGTGAAGGAAGCAGTTATTCTTTTATAGCCCCTACGGTTGCTGGATTGCCACCACCTGGTGTTACTACACCTACTCTTTAATCTGAGAGCCTTGGAAGCAGGCTACCCCCTTGCCGGCTAGAAGCTTATGGTAGCAGAGAGGGGAGTAGCATTAGGTATGCCCTGGTCCCTGGGGTGCAGTGCTGGTGTTCACTGCTGGGCTTGTGTTTCTTAGTTTCACTGTGGTTGGATGCTGCTGACTCAGGGTGGTGGTAACCCAGAGGGGTTTTTGTTTCCAAAGGGGATGCCCCTCCCCATTTATTTACCGCTCCTCCAGCACCACATCTTGAATGTAGTAGGCGCCACAATCAACTCATCTCCAGTTTCGCCTCCTTAGAGAGGGAGGATGACTCTGCTCTCAGTTACCAGCAAATGTTACATTTTTATAAATACTCATTTGGTGTAGGAAGAAAACATCAGTATTAGACCATAAGCTCACTGAAGCAATTTACACAGTTGCAAAAAGACTGCTAACTGTATTCCCACATAGAACAAACAGCACAGCTTTTCCATTGGCTGCAATCACTCAGGGCCAACTGGTTTGCTCTATTTGAGAGCGGTCAAAACAACAGGGCAGGTTCTTCCTCCCGAAGCTTATCTGTCGTGGATGGGAGAGAAAGGACCTAGAAGGGTGCCTGCTGTTTGGTGAGTGGTGGCTGGTTAATTAGTGGGGCGCTGTGAACCCTGAGCTCTCTCCAGACTTTCCCACCGGCTCTTCCTTCTCTCGCAGAGCCTTAGATGCTGATGCTCTCTGGGGTTCTACCTTGTGCTGCGTACTCTTTGTTGGTGATCTTCTCCTGTAATTATCCTACACTGACAGCTTTCAAGGCTCTGGCCCATTCTGTCCTCTGGAGCCTGAACTCACACTCCAGCTGCTTACTTGGCATTCCTCCCACCTGGGAGTCTCCAGGACACCTCTGATTTAGCATATTCTAACCAGAAATAATTCTCTTTTCCCCAATATATGCTCTCTCTCCTTATTCCTTCAGTAAACGGCATCACCAAGTAGACCCAACCAGAAACAGGAGTTAGAGTAGATCCAGATTTTCCCCCAGACCTCACAGCCATACTGCCCTGGCCTGAGTATCTCAGAGCTGCTTCCGGACTCTCCCCTTCTGTCTCCTTCCACGAGGACTTTGCAGGTTTCTGTCTGCCGCAGCATTTGCTTGGACTGTTGCAATAAACTCCAGACTGGTCCTCCTGTCTCTTGTCTCAGCCCCCGGCTACTCTGCCATCAGATGTCCAAAATTCTAGTGTAATTAGGCCACTCCTCTGGGTATAAACTCTCCATAACTTCCAGAAGGATAAAGTCCAAATTCCTTGATTCCTGCCCACTTTGTCAGCCCTATATATCACAACTCTCCTACCCAAATATCAGGTTTATTGCTTGCCCTTGTACGTGGGGTCCCCTTGCTAAAAAAGAGGTGTTATCCCTTACTGATCTCCTGCCCTGAGAAACTCCTCTCCCACCTTTAAGAATTAGCCTAAAGCCCCAAACACATTCTTCTGAGAAGGTCGCCCTACCTCCAGGGTATGGGGTTCAAAGTCTCTTCTTCTTCTTCTTTTTCTTTTAAACTTATAACACACACGTACACATCCTCAATTTGGTTTTGTTTGTTTTGTTTTGGTCACGCTGTGCAGCATGCAGAATCTTAGTTCCCCAACCAGGGATCGAACCCACGGCCCCTGCAGTGGAAGCCGGAAGTCTTACCACTGGACTGTCAGGGAAGTCGCCAAAGGCTCTTCTTCTTTTTTTTTTTTTTTTTTTTGACTTTTTTTTTAAATTAATTAATTTATTTTTGGTGGTGTTGCGTCTTCATTGCCGTGTGTGGGCTTTCTCTAGTTGTGGCGAGCGGGGGCTACTCTTCGTTGTAGTGCACGCCCTTCTCATTGCGGGCTCTAGGCACCCGGGCTTCAGTAGTTGTAGCACGTGGGCTCAGTAGTTGTGGTTCGTGGGCTCTAGAGCACAGGCTCAGTAGTTATGGCGCACGGGCTTAGTTGCTCCGCGGCATGTGGGATCTTCCCGGACCAGGGCTCGAACCCGTGTCCCCTGCATTGGCAGGCGGATTCTTAACCACTGCGCCAAAGGCTCTTCTTAAGAGTTCTCTATCATTTAGTTCAAATTTCTACTTCAGAATTTACGTGATGATTATTAGTTCACATGTAGGTTTCATCTATATGATTGTGTATTAAATAACACATATATAGTTCCTAAAAGTACCCGGTATATAGGACAGATTTAGTCAGTGCTGATTCCCTTGTTTTCTTGACCTCTGTTAGCCCAAGCAGCTTGAAGGCAGGAGCCACGTTCTGTGCGTGGCCGTTTCCAGTACCCAGTCCAGAGCGTGCATGAATTGGAAGCTCAGCAGTAGTTTCCAGGTGAATAAAAACCAGACCGGTTTCCTCCATGTTTTCATCCAGAAGCTCTTTCTCCTTTCACTTGCGTTCTTGTTTTCTAGTCATCCTTACAGAAGCCCTCGTTTCCCACCAGCTCTCTGATATGGAGGAAGCCGGTGTTTTAATTCTTTTCCCTCCCTTAATCAGGTAGAGCTTGCTCAGAGTTCATGGGAAAAATCATTGTTAACACACTGCCTTCATATAGCAGGGGTAGACCTCCTGGTGGCTGAGGCATGAACTTGGCTCCCAGAGAGAACTGCATCTGAATTCCAGCCCTACCATCTTTTAGCTGAATAATGATGGATGAGTTGGTTAACTTCACAGAAACCTCAATTTATGCACTGTAGATTGGGCATAATAATACGTTCCTCGTGGGGTCGTTGTGAGGATTACATGAGGTAATTTATATAAAGGCCTCAAAAACTGGTAATCATTATTTTTATAACAGAAATTCTGTTCATTTCAAGAAAAGATGAACTTGAATTTACTTCTTGGTAAGGTTAATAATTATATCTGAAATTAAAGAGTATTATTTTTCATTCAATTATTTGCCACCTCAGTTTAAAAATAATATTTAAAAACTCATAATTTTTAAACCAGTTTGTTTCTTGTGAGCACCATTTTGGGCTAGTAAAACTGATTTTATATGTAATTTTTTCCAGTCTTATTGAGAAATAATTGACATACGTCACTTCGTAAGTTTAAGGCATACAACGTGATGGTTTGATTTACATATACTGTGAAACAGTTACCGCAGTAGGTTCAGCTAACCTCCATCATCTCATATAGTTACAACAAAAAGAAAAGAAAGAAGAAAAGAAAAAAGAAAATATTATTTTTCTCCTTGGTAATGAGACTCAACTCTCTTAACTCTCCTATATATTGTACAGCACTGTTAACTATACGTAATGTTTGCTTTCTACTTTTGCTCACTACTTGCTATCTGCATATTTATTGGTTTGAATAATGTTCAGGGCTGAAAATTTGCGAATTTCAATCCAGAAAAAGGTACTTTAACATTTTAGTACAGAGACCATGGTTAGAGACAGTTAACATTAAAAAGCAACACATCACTCTGTTTTCCTATTGACTTAGGAAGTAAAACGTTGATTAGTCCTAAGATGTGAGTTAAAAGAGTATACTGTCCATTTTTTGGCATTGATTACAAAAAGTAATAGCTTAGCAATTAGGCTCTCTTCCTTTTCTCTTTTATAATTTGACCCCCTGGTAATTGTACATACTTTGATTCAAACCTACCCTAGCATTGAACCCTAAATAGAGAAATCTAGTTCCTACTTCCACATCTGCTATTGATGAGCAAATCGTTGAATCCTTTTCTGGTGTTTTCTCTAAATGAAAACATAAACTGTATGTCATACTTATATACTGTAGCCATCACTGAAATGTTATACCGTATAATATGTTTGTATAGCATTATAATATAGTATTATTTGAAATGTTACACTGCATAATATGTTTGTATAGCCTTAGAATATAGTATTATTTTCACATATTTCAAAAGTATATTAATAGAGAGCTACTATATAAATTAATATATTACTTAAAATGAGATTTTTTAAAAAATAAATTTATTTATTTATTTTTGGCTGCATCGGGTCTTTGTTGTTGCGCAGGGCTTTTCTCTAGTTGCGGTGAGTGGGGGCTACTCTTGGTTGTAGTGCACAGGCTTCTCATTGCAGTGGCTGCTCTTTGCAGAGCACGGGCTCTAGGCGCACAGGCTTCTGTAGTTGTAGCACATGGGCTCAGCAGTTGTGGCTCGTGGGCTCTAGAGCACAGGCTCAGCAGCTGTGGCACACGGGCTCAGTAGCTCCACGGCATGCGGGATCTTCCCGGACCAGGGCTTGAACCCATGTCTCCTGCACTGGCAGGCGGATTCCCAGTTACTGTGCCATCAGGGAAGTCCCAAAATGAGATTTTAATGCTTTCATTCAATTCTTCTAACACATGTATTTTGAGAGGTACTATGTGCCAGGGAGTTTTCTAGGTGCTTGAGATACACATCAATGAACTCTCCCCTCTCCCCTCAAAAAAATCCCTCTCTTTGTGTATGTTGCATTTAGTAAACATGAAATACGATAATTCATGTATGTTAGAAAGTAATAGATGCTATGGGGAAAACAGAGAAGAGTGAAGGGGATTGGAATATGAGGGTGGGGCAGGGAGGTGGATTGTGATTTATTTTAAAGGTGGACACGTTAGGCCTCATCGAGAAGGTATCTTTTGGACAGAGGACTGATATCTGGGAAAACAGTGTTTATTTTATTTTTTTATATGCTTTTTTGCCTTCTGTATACTTTTTTTTTTTTTTTTTTTTTTTTGCGGTACGCGGGCCTCTCACTGTTGTGGCCTCTCCCGTTGCGGAGCACAGGCTCCGGACACGCAGCCTCAGCGGCCATGGCTCACGGGCCCAGCCGCTCCGCGGCATGTGGGATCTTCCCGGACCGGGGCACGAACCCGTGTCCCCTGCATCGGCAGGCGGACTCTCAACCACTGCGCCACCAGGGAAGCCCCTGTCTTCTGTATACTTTTTTATTTATTTATTTTTGGCTGCATCGGGTCTTAGTTGTGGCATGCAAGATCTTTTGTTGTGGCGTGGACTCTTCATTGCAGTGCACGGGCTTCTCTCTAGTTGTGGTGCGTGGGCTCCAGAACACGTGGCCTCTGTAGTTGTGGCATGCGGGATCTCTAGTTGTGGCGCTCGGGCTCAGTAGTTGCGGCGCGCGGACTTAGTTGCCCTGTGGCATGTGGGATCTTAGTTCCCCTACCAGGGATTAAACCGGCGTCCCCTGCATTGCAAGATGGATTCTTAACCACTGGACCACCAGGGAGGTCCCTGGGAAAACAGTGTTAAAAGAGAGGCACAGCCAGTGCAAAGAACCTGAGGCAGGAGTGTTTATAATATTAGTACAATTAAAATCTTGACATATTTCTCTTTTATAAAAACAAGAAGTGATTATTCCTTTATTTTAAAATATTTATTAACTTTCATACGTGGTATAATGGGAAAAATGTTGGACCTGTGGGAGATACTGTTTTAAGACAACAAAAATTCCATTACTTTCAACTTAAAATCTATAGGGAAGGATAAAATAATCTGATCAGCGATAGCTCTAATTTAATGCAGATTCTGATCAATATCGTAAAAGAGTTTATAGTGTCTCTTGAACTTCAGCAAAGGAAAGATCTATTCTGCCTGGGTGATCGTACAAATGCAGACTATTCAACCTTGCCCAGAAAGTTAGGTTTGAAAAGTGTTGGAGATTGGGGAAAGGGAACAGTTTCTTGGGAAAGGAGAGACTCCAGCAGAGGCTAGGTAGTAAGAGATGTTTAGTCCACTGTCAAGGACAAATGTCATTTAGTTGGAAGTGCCCTGGCAGGGGCATGGGTTCAAGAAGGATGGTAAGAATCTGATGACTAAATGTGTAGGAGAAATTGATGGAGAGAAAGGGTAATTGGTGAAGATTACTCCCAGGCCAGACTCGTTTTGGTCCAGTTTACATCATTGCTCCTGTCTACAGCCAGCCCGGGTCCTGACTGGTCAGTGCCCATGACGTACTGCTTGGTCCTGCTTCAAGGTGTCAGACTTGGGAAACAGGGATAATGAAGGAGGTATTAGTGGTACTTGGTGCTTATCTTTCTTTCATGTCTGCTGTATATTGTATTGTCATCCAGATTCTCTGAAGAGTGGAGTGATTTCAGAATTTGCCCTGTAATATTTTCCTTTGCTCATAGAAATTCAGTGAGACAGTCACCTGGTTTCAGTCCCCTTTTGAAGAGCCTCTTTGAGGTTTGTGTGAGTTAAAAGATCAGTAGATAAAAAATTCAAGAGATAGACCCAAGTTTCAAACGTGGGTTGTGCAATCAAGTACACCTGTGACCTTGAATAAGTCCCTTAGTATCTCTGGACTTCAGTTTAATCTGAAGAATGAGTCATTGTGCTAGGACCCCTTACAAACTCTAAAATTTCAAGAAATCCAAAACTTAACAACCAAAGATCCAAACTTCTTTCACCAGCTGCTTTCATAAGTAGGAACAGTAGTTTCCAGCCTTGGCTATTGCACTAAACTTCATGACATCACCTATAAGCAGTTTTCAATTTCAGCAGGCAACTTTTATGTTCAGAACAATTTTGTCAAAAGTTTTGAGCCTTTTTTTGTTTAAAAAGTAAGTATGAACAACTAGCCTTTATGTAAACTGATCTCCCATGTAATTTGCTGTTAATATTATGGCAGAATTTTTATCGTGTGTGGATGTTTTTACGGTATTCAGTCTCTTTCACTATCTGTGCAATGTAATGGGGACGCAGAATACTTCAGCGACTTTGTGGGATACATCAGTGTTCTGGCTTCATATTCTGGCCTTGAGCAGGATATTCCTTATTCACTGAATGACTTCCAAGAGCATTTGTCTTTAAGATTCTGAAATTTGCCAGAGGCAGCCATGGAAGTGCTCACATCTAAACTTGTGTATCTTTTGCCTCTTACCCTCTCTCTTCCTTCGATCCTCTTGGGAGAGATATTATTGAAAAACCAACTGCATCTGGTTACCTGCATTCGGTGCTGGAGGACTAGGGGTAGGAAAGCACAAAAACATGTTGCTGTTGATGTTAAGAAAGGTGAGGACAGGTAAACAATTAAGCACCCAGGCAAGCCTAGAGAGAGAGTAGGTAGACCTGTGTTTATGTGAGGAAAAACCTTGAAATTGTGTTTTGTGTCTAAACCTGTATCTGAAGGAGAATTTATCAAAAGAATTTGTAAACCTGAATTTGTTTCTTTGTAGGTGATATTTTGAATCTAGAGAGGCCAACAGCTGCTGTTGCTACACAAACCCCAATTATCTTTTCTCTTGCTTCAGATGCTTCCAAGTAATGTAACATGTTAGTCTTCTTAGAAATATGACTAAGGGTTTCTTACAAAGTTTAGACCTGAGGCTGGGGGTTTGCAGCTAAAGCATTCCTTCTCCCCACTTCTTAAAATGCATGCAGTTAGAAAAGATTAGGGCCATTAGGCATTTCATGGAAGGGGGAAAAGGCTCCTACCCTCCCAGTTCCTGGGTGGAGACAATGTTCCATCGTTTGGTAGCCAGAGAAGCCTCTTTTCATAATTTAAAAACAAACAAGAATAACTCAACTCTCCAGGCAAATTGGCAGAATCTGAGTGAAGGTTAATCAAAACCAAAAGTCAGGTCAGTCACTTACCCAGTTGTTCTCAAACTGTGATCCGTGAGGTCAAAGCTGTTTTCATAATAATACTAAGATGCTATTTGCCTTTCTTTTTTTCCATTTTCTCCAGAAGCAGAGACGAAGAGCCAACTATCTTCTATTAATGAGATTTGCAAAAATGGAAAACAATGCCACTCTTTCCACTTAATTTTTTGTTCTGCACAATATAGATATTTTCATAAAGTATGTTATTTATATTACCATGTAATAAATTTAGTATTGTTATTTTAATGAATTAATAGTCTACAATTTTCTCTGTTTTAACTTCAAATATGATGAATATCAATAGATCCAACCCAGCGGTTCTCAATAATTTTTAAGAGTAAAGGAAACTAGAGACCCGAAAGTTTGAGAACTGCTGATTAAACAAAAAGACAACTAAGAGGTGCAAATTGCAGGCCACTGATTGGTAAAGTGTGGAGACAGCCATAAGTAAGAACATGAGAATATTCGAGGTTCTTTCTTAGCATCATCCTTCTGGGATTTGGATTTTTTGGTTCTTGTGCAGAAAGGAGAAATAAAGCACATATCAAAAGCAAATCCAAAGAGAGAGCAAGACATATTGGTAGAAAAAGGCCAAATGAGAACCCCATGGATGAGATGCAGACTCCTTCGCTCCTCCTTCCGCGGAGTAGTGACCTCCTACAGTGGATGCTTAGCCCAGAGGCTGGCTAGGGGCTTCATATGGGCTGGCTAGGGTCCTAGTGAGAAAAGATAATTAGGCTGGTCAGATTCCTGACTTGAATTTGAACCTGGAGGTACTAAGAGAGCAAGCCAGTGGGTGAAGGTAAAGTTGAAAGGTCACGTAGAGAGGGGCCAGAGGGGCAGTGATGGCCACATGCAAGCTCCAGTTATGAGGGAACAGAAGCTGAGTTGTTGGATGGGACTGGTTGGTTGAGAAAAGAGAGCAGAAAAAAACAGAGATAACAGGAGAGAGGCCCTGAGCCTGCAAGAGAGAGACAGAAGTGGCAGCGTGGTTTCAGTGGCCACCGCTTCCCATCTCTTTACAGTAAATCCTCTCTTCTTTACTGGCTTGAGTTCCCAGCAACCAAAAGAGCCTGAGTGAAACATACAGAGTAACACAAGTGTGCAGATTATAAGGACTAGCACAGTTTGTATGATTAAGACTTGAATTTGATTCTGAACCACCTGGTAGCCAAGGCAACAAGGAGACACTGTTAATCATGAAACTGGATAATAAAAAAGAAGGCAGTTATAAGGGTAGTTAAGAATTTTCTAATACTGAATTTATAGTCAATCACCTTCTTATGTATGGCGGTTCCTTAAAAGATTAAAAATAGAATTACCATATGATCCAGCAGTCCCGCTTATGAATATATATACCCAAAATAATTCAGAGCAGGATCTGGAAGAGAGATTTATACACCCATGTTCATGGCAGCATTATTCACAATAGCCAAGAGGTGAAAGCAACCCTAATGTCTCTCACTTTTTTTTTTTTTTAAATTGGGGTATAGTTGCTTTACAGTGTTGTGTAATGTCTCTTGACAGATGAATAGATTTTTTTTTAATGTGGTAAATACATATAATAGAATATTATTCAGTCTTAAAAAGGAAGGAAATTCTGACACATGCTACAACATTGATGAAATAAGCTTTCTGAAAGGGCATTTTGCTTTATGAAATCAGCCAGTTACAAAAAGACAAATATTGGGGCTTCCCTGGTGGCGCAGTGGTTGGGAGTCCGCCTGCCGATGCAGGGGACACGGGTTCATGCCCTGGTCCGGGAGGATCCCCCGTGCCGCAGAGCGGCTGGGCCCGTGAGCCATGGCCGCTGAGCCTGTGCGTCCGGAGCCTGTGCTCTGCAACGGGAGAGGCCACAACAGTAAGAGGCCCGCGTACCACAAAAAAAAAAAGGACAAATATTGTATGATGGTCCTCATGTGGAGTATCTAAAGTAGTCAAAATCATAAAAAAAAAAAAAAATAGAAAGATGGTTACCAAGGGCTGGGGGAGGGCTGGAAATTAGTGTTTAATGGGTATAGAGTTGCAGTTTCATAAAAAGTTCCTAGAGATACATTGTGCAATAGTGTGAATATACTTTACCCCACTGTACACTTAAAAATGCTTAAGATGGTAAATTCAATATTACGTATTTTTACCACAATAAAAAATGTTAATCACCCTCATGTAAATTAATAATTGAGGTACTAAGTAATATATTTGACAATGTCCTGAACATTTTTAAAGCAGAAGCAGAAATGGATTTTACATGGAAATGTAAAATGATAATTTTACCAATATGGAGCTTCCCAACAAGATTCTGGCTTTAGATCAATTTCTACTTTATGAAGGCAGATGCAGGAAGAAGACACCTCTGTTCCCAAACAGAAATGTAGTACCTATGCGTTCAAGAAACTTTTTATATATTTCCGCTCCTCAGTAATGGCTTTGCCTAGGCACACATAGAGGAGTACCTCAGAGCTGTGTACTTTGTGACACTTTTGCTGGGTAGTTAAGCTGATGACATTCCTCCCTTCATTTTTCATCACGTTTGGGCTGAGTTAAGAGTTCCTGTTTATTTTTCGTATGACCTTGCTGGTTGGTTTGACTTTTTTTTTCCCCCTGTGGAAGAGGAAAACCTATACAGAGACTCTGATTCAGTTTTCCTTATAATAATTAGATTTATCAAGCATTAAATCAATTTATATGTTCTGATATGCAACAAACACAACAAAGACTCAGTAGCAAATTATCTGATTTTAGACATTTCTACTCCCTCAAGTAGTGCTATATTTTAAGAAATAAGAGCTCATTGGCAAACTTTCAACTAAAGCAAGAAACTTTATATTTATATATATTTTTAATGTGGAAGATACCATGGTTCTATTATTAGAATTCTTCAGGATCTATTTCACTGAAGCTTGATAAGTGAGCAGGTGGGCCGTGCTTAGAGCTGTGTAGCATTCCCTTACTGTAAACTCAGACAGAGAGTCGGGATAACCATAGGAACAGCAGAGGAGGCAAGCTCCTTGCTTGCTAATTTAATTAATATCGATTGTTCAAAAGTTCTTATATTTTGCAGTGGTTGAACATCACTTTGTAAGAAAAGAAAGAGAGAGAGGGAAGGAGGAAGAAAGAAAGAAAACTGGTCAGGAAATATACTTGGTCTAGGGTGAGGGCTGCTGCCTTGACATTCACACAAAATTAGGGTGTCTTTGAAGCGGTGCGGATGCTTTAATTTCTTCCAGCACCTGGGCCATACTGTGCTCCTGTCATGCCTGCCTGGTCCCTGGATGGAACCAGAAGCTGCAGCATGGCACTCTGGATCCTAGTCTGCTGTTCCATTACTTCCTGCATTTCCCAGAAGAATCCAGGACATCCCTGGAACTTGTGATGTGTAGGAGTCTAAGGATGACCAGAAAAAAAGCCCAAACATACCTTTCATTTGAGTGAAAACATAAAGTACTGCCTGTTAACCTCTTAGACTGACAAAAAGCTAAGGAACAACTTGACTCAGGTGAAGGTGACCTCTGTTACCAAACAAGAGCCCTGGTATCTACTTGACAGATGAGTTTTTATAAACCCATAGGAAATAATCATCATTCTTGTGAAACATGCCTTGAGAGGGTCGAGAACGGCATTGTGTGTATACAAGCACAGGCCTTGTTGACATTCTTTAATGACAGGGCATATTGGCAACTTTTCCTTTCGGTACGATGTTGCCCAAATAAAGGAATACTACCATCTGATTGACTCATTCTGCAGGACCTGGTTTTCATAGGAATTCAAAGAGACGAGGAGTAGTAGAAAAGTGTTGAAAAATGTATGAAGAAGCTTAATAGCATTACTCCATTTTTATTTTCTGCTGCACCCCCAGTCCAAAGCTCTATCAATAACAGCCCTTAACATTGGGACATAACCAGTCTTGCCAGTTTTTTTCTCTTTTCTTATCTTTCCTTAATTTGATCTGAAACATGCCTTCTTCCTTTCCTTCTAAATCCTGGGAATGGAATGGTGCTTCATTCTGCCTTGGCAGTCACCGTTGTGTTAAATGTCCCATGTAACCTTGTACCCTCTCCTGTATTGATCATGTCACTGTAGCTGCCACAAATCAAGATTTTTAGTGGGTCAGTAGTGTCTCCCAGGAACTGTGATATCACTATTTTTCAATTTTAGTCCAAAAACAGCAATCATAAATCTTTTTTTTTTTTACTCAGTTTACCGAGGAATGAAAAAACAATCCCACTCACAGAAATTAACAAAAATCTAAATATGATCTCAAAAAGAAACATGTGAAACTTTGCTGAAGAAAATTATAAAGTGAAGAAGACTTTTAAATGTCAGTTCTTCCTGAATTTAGAGATTTAGTGCAATTCCAATCAAAATTCTTAATGTGATCTTTCTTTTTGTCACAAAAAAGGTTATTATAATGATCATCTAGCTGCATTTTTTTAAGAAGAGAAATTAGGACACACATAGCTTCCGTGTTAACACATATATTTTTTTTAACACATATTTTGTACCTGCAGTAACTAAGTCATTTTTATTTTGACGCAAGAATAGAATAGCAGATCGATAGAGCAGAGTTAGATAACTACCGAAGAGACCCATTATATGTAAGAACATAAAATATGGTAAAGAAGACATTAGAAATTAGTTGTGGATGGGAAAAGTTTTTAAATAAATAGTGCTGAAGCAGTAGGTTTTCTCTTAAGAAAAATCAATTTTCGATTTTAATCTTCACTTCATGTCCTATACCAAAATAAATTCCAGGAGTTTAAAGCACCTTTAAATGTACAAAGTAAAGCTTTAAAAAAGAAAAACAAAAAGCTAGAAGTAAACAGACTGGGCATTTATAAACAGTCTCTATCAGGAAGAACATGTAAGCTTAAAACAGTGGAAATCACAAAGGAAAGTATCATATTTGATTACATAAAATTCAAAATTTCTCACTCTGAAAAAGCTGCTTGAATACAATTTAAATGAAAACAACAAATAGTTGCTTAAAATATGATAGAGAAAGGATACTATGCTCAATCTGTGATAAGCATATACAAATAGATAAAAACACTAAAATCCTGTAGATAGCAGAAAAAGTCACAAAAGAGGAAATATTAAGGGCTAGTAAACATTTTAAAGTGTTAAAGTTTTTTAATTCTATTTTTAGCTAAGGAATAGCAAGTTTAGAATTACAAATTGGCTAGAATTGAATAAAATAGGCTCTCATACACTGATAGAGGGGACATAAATTGACACAAACTATTTAGAAAAAGTATTGGTGATATGCAATGAGAGCTTTAGAACTATTTGTACCTTTATATCAATAATTCCATTTCTAGAAAACCATCCAAAGAAAACCATCATAAAAACAGACAAAGATTATTTATAAAGATAATCTCAATTTTTTATAGTAATAAGAACTGGTGTTTTAGAAACGTTATGGTCAGGGACTAATTAGTTAAAATCTTATATAGCCTTCCAGTGGAATATTATGTAGCCATTAAACTTATGTTTTCAAAGAATATTTAATAACATGGGAAATGCTTCAGTAGTACTACTATTCCAGTTGTGTTCTTATGTATACCAGAGCAAAGATTGAAGAGCAAAATAATCAAAATATTAACAGTATTTATCACTATTTGGTAGAGATATAGACAATTTAAATTCCCTTCTTGATACTGTTCCATAGTTTTTGTTTATAGTAAGCATATTACTTTTATAATCAGAAATTAAATATTAAAAATAAAGCACAATTTTCTAGTGCAGTTATTTCTGAATTTGAAATTCAAATAGATAAAAAATAAGGAAAAATATACACTATTTGAAAATTATCATCAAGTTTCATTGGACGGATATACAAATAGGTCTAGACCTTTGGATAAAATACATTTTTTTCTCATCTACAGAACACTTACAAAATCGTTAATCTTGACCACAAAGAAAAATCTTAACTAAATTAACTAACTTAACTTTTACTTAACTAAAAAGTAAAAATATTATATGTTTACTGAATATAAGCTAATAAAACTAGAAATTAACAAAAAATAGGCATAAATGTAACTGCTTATAATTAAGAGTTTTTTTCTAAGTAACTCCTAATTTAAAGAGGAAATGAATATATAAGTGATATATTTCTGTAATTCATAAAACAATATACAAATTGTTTTAAAAGCAAGCAACTTTGTATCAAAACCTATGGAATACAGTCAAATCTATATTTAGAGAATTTTACCTTAAAATATTACTACTTTAAAATAAAGATGTATACATGTGAACCAGGCATTCAGTTTAATTTATGAACAAGTGATAAAAATAAAGCGAAAGAAGGTTGGAAGAGAGAATTATAAAAATAAATACTGAAATTAGAGATAGGGAAGACAAAAAGACAGCAAATAAAACCAAAAACTGGGTTTTAGGAATTACTGATAAAATAGATAAATTCCTAGCATGTGTCATTAAGGAAAACTATAAAAATAAAAAGCAGATGCTATTAAGCATAAGAAAACAGATACAACCACATTATATTTGTAACCGCCTAATTCTGCTATAACACAACATATGTTTTTTAAAATCACTGCACTGTGCAGAGTCACACAGTTAAAACCATAGGACATATGGAGAAAATAGGGACGTAATACTCAAAAACTTTGTCCAAACAACAAAAACCAACCAACTTTGCTGGTGATACGTAAAAAATAAAGATAGGACATTCGTTAAAATGCTAGCACAGTTTTTACACGTGTATTAAATGGTTGGGGAATCCATTACGATATATACAGAACTTTACCTGGAAAAAACCCTGAAATTTGCCTGTGGAAGTGGACCTCAGAAAGGTTGCAGCTCCTGGGACTCCCCTGGCGGTCCAGTGGTTAAGACTTCGCGCTTCCATTGCAGGGGGCGTGGGTTCCATCCCTGGTTGGGGAACTAAGATCCCGCATGCCGTGCGGTGTGGCCAGGGATCGAACCCAGGCCCCCTGCATTGGGAGCATGGAGTCTTAGCCACTGAACCACCAGGGAAGTCCTGAAAATGTATGATTTTATAACAAAAAACAATTAATAAATTTGACTCAAGGAGAGGTAGAAAGCTTCCATAGACCAATAACTGAAATTAGAAAAATTGTTTAAAAGTTGCTATTTTAAAAAGGACCAGGCATTCATGATTTTATAGCTGAATTCTCTCTAATTCTTCAATCAGAATTGTTCATTATATTCCAGAAGATTTTTTTTTTAAGGTAAGATGCTTAATTCATTTTCCAAAGGTAGCATTTATTTATTTAACGTAACTCGCAAGAGTACTTACTGTGTGCCAGGCACTGTTTTAAATGCTTCATAAGGATTAACTAATCCTCACTGCAGTCTTACGAAGCTAATACAGAGAAGAAAACCAAATCACGGAAATCTTGAGTAACTTGTCCAAGGTCATGTAACTAGTACATGTTTTAGCTGGGATTTAAATTTATTTATTTTTTATTTTTATTTTTGGCTGTGTTGGGTCTTTTTTGCGGTGCGCAGGCTTTATCTGGTTGCAGCGAGCGGGGGCTACTCTTCATTGCGGTGCGCGGGCTTCTCATTGCAGTGGCTTCTCTTGTTGTGGAGCACGGGCTCTAGGCGCGCGGGCTTCAGTAGTTGTGGCACGTGGGCTCAGTAGTTGTGGCACGTGGGCTCAGTAGTTATGGCTCACGG
Source organism: Grampus griseus (assembly GCF_964374135.1). Lineage (NCBI taxonomy): Eukaryota > Metazoa > Chordata > Mammalia > Artiodactyla > Delphinidae > Grampus > Grampus griseus. The sequence continues at coordinate 64,163,403 of NC_139012.1, forward strand.
GCTCTAGAGCGCAGGCTCAGTAGCTGTGGCGCGTGGGCTTAGTTGCTTCACAGCATGTGGAATCTTCCCGGACAGGGCTGAAACCCGTGTCCCCTACATTGGCAGGCGGATTCTTAACCACTGAGCCACCAGGGAAGCCCTTAGCTGGGATTTAAACCAGACAGTTTGGCTCCAGTGCCCGAGCTCTGAACTCTTACCTACTACTATGCTTTGTTATCTTTAAACCAAAACTCAAAGAAGATATCCTCAGTGGCTTTCTGAGTTGTATGAAGTACAGCTCTGGCAAGGCCTAAACTCTGACTTCCCCTAGTGGCTGCTAACAAGGATAGGCAGAAGGAGGGGGGAAATAAGTTCTGTGGAGTTGTGATCAAATTTCAAAACAAGGGAGGAGAGAGCTGGCAGATAAATTCCCTCTTCATCCCCCTCTCCAATGGATTCTTCCAAATTCTGGTGTTTATTCTGTCCAGAGACCTATTATATGCTGGAGAACTAGCTGGGTTCTTCATGAAACACGGCTGAGCTTAGTGATACACCATTCATCTTTTTTTGCTTCACTTTGCTTCCCCCTCACTCAGACCACTGATATCACATCTCCAAACAAAGAAATAGCACTTAAGTTTCGCCTCTAACTCTACTTTTTAGGAAACCAGGCTGCAGTAGAATTTGAAGACAAAATTCATAAAACAAGAAATGAATATGGCAAATAAACATATAAAAAGTGCTCTGACTCATAAGCAGTTAGGGTAATATGTACTAAACCATAGTGAGTTATAACTGTTTTGTACATTAATTTGACAAAAAATTGAAAAGATGAGTAATATCTAATGCTGATGAGATATGGGGAAATATGCTGTCGTATGAGGGCCGGATGGTGGGGAAATGAAATACTGCATACATCTAGAAAGTGGTCTGGCAGAGTTTATTAAAATATTAAGTGTACACAATCTTTGAGGCCAGCAATCTTTTCAACATGTACATTAGTTCATATGTTTATGCATTCAAAGACATTGCTTGCCGTATTTTTGCAATAGTAAAAAATAGGAGACAAGCAGAATAAAGTCAATTTAATGGGGGATACTTGAATAAAATATGGCATATCCATATTTTGGAGTGTGTTTTGTCCTGGAAAGATAGTTCTGATATATTATAAATGAAAAGAGCAAGTTGTAGAATAATATCTATAGTGTGATCCTATTTTGTACAGCAAAACAAACCAAAAAAACTATATATGTTTGCATAAGGGTTTTCTTTAGAAAAAAAAAAAAAGATGTGGAAGGATACCACAGACCTTTAACAAACACTGATTCCTTCAAAGGATTGAGACAGAGGGTGGAGATAATTACTAACCTCTTCCTTATATATACTGTATTGTTTGATCTATTACTGTGAGCATTAAAAACAGGTGTGGTGAGAACCCAGCAGCTTTCCCTAAAATCAGGTTCCAGGCAAGGCTAATGATTCCTTTTCAACATTGTACTAGAAGTTCTAGCTAATGCATAAGACAAAAAAAATGGAAATAAAAGGTATACTGATTGGGAAGGAAGAAATAAGACTATCTTGTTTGCAGAGATCATGATCATTTATGTAGAAAATCTAAAAGAATTGATTAAAAAAAACTCGTGGAACTTATAAGCAGTTATATTGAGGTTTCAGGATTCAAGGTTAATATACAAAAATCAGTCATTTCTTGTATATCGGCAATGAACAAGTAGAAATTGAAATTAAAAACACAACACCATTTACATTAGCACCCCAAAAGATGAATTAGTTTATTGTAAATCTAACAAAATATGTACAAGATCTATATGAGGAAAACTATGAAACTCTGGTGAACGAAATCAAAGAACTAAACAAATAGATATTCCATGTTCATAGATAGGAACACTCAATACTGTCAGGATTTCAGTTCTTCCCAATTTGATCTATAGATTCATTGCAATCCCACCATACAACCCACCAATCCTTGGTATTTACCCAAAGGAGTTGAAAAATTATGTTCACACAAAAACGCTCACACAGATGTTTATAGCAGCTTTATCTACAATTGTCAAAACTTGGAAGCAACCGAGACGTCCTTTAGTAGATGAATGGATTAGTAAACTGTGGTACATCCTGTCAATGGAATATTATTCAGTGCTAAAAAGAAATGAGCAATCAAGCCATGCAAAGGCATGGAGGAAACTTAAATGCATATTAGTAAATAAACGAAGACCATATGAAAAGGCTGCCTAGTGTATGATTCCAACTCTATGGCAATCTGGAAAAGGCAAAACTTTGGAGATGGTGAATAGATCAGTAGTGCCAGGGCTTAAGCGGGAGAGAAAGATGAATAGGCAGAGCACAGAGGATCTTTAGGGCAGTGAAAATACTCTGTATTATACTCTAATTGTGGATATATGTCATTTTACATTTGTCAAAATCCACAGAATTTATAACACCAAGAGTGAAGCCTAGTGTAAACTGTGGGTTTCGGGTGATAATGATGTGTCAGTGTAGGTCATCAATTATAACAAATGTACCACTCTGCCGTGGGATGTTGATAAAGGGGGAGACTGCATGTGTGAGGACAGAGGCTTTATGAAAAATCTCTGTACTTTCCTCTCAATCTTGCTGTGAATCTAAAAATGCTCTTAAAAATAAAAATTAGGATGATAGATATGTAGACAGCTGAATATAAAGAAGGGAGGGTAGAGAGATGGATAAAATAATTTAAAATGTGTATATCTTTGATTGGTCAATCCCAACAAGATAATCTAAGCTTCAGCCAAACTTTTACATTATATTGTTTGTAAGTTTAGTAGATAAAATCTTTTATAAAGTCAATTTGGTAATATCTATCAAATTTAAATGGTCATATCCTCGGGTCCAGCAATTCTACTTCTAGAACTTTATTTTATTGAAATATTGCTAGAAATATAAAGAGATATAGTACATTTTATGTGATTATTTTTATATACAACTCATTTTTAATTAAGATGATTGACATATAACATTATATTAGTTTCAAGTATACAACATAATGATTCAATATTTGTATATATGGCAAAATGATCACCTGTTTAACATTCATCACCACACACAGTTACACATTTTTTTTCTTGTGATGAGAACTTTTAAGATCTACTCTCTTAGCAACTTTCAAATATACAATGCAGTATTTTTAATTATAGTCGCCATATTGTACATATCTCAGGATTTATTTTGTAACTGGAAGTCTGTACCTTTTGATCACCTTCACCCCTTTTGATCATCCCACCCTGCCCTGCCCCTGGCAACAACCAGTCTGTCCTCTGTATCCATGAGTTCACTTTTCTTTGGGGTGTTTTGTTTTGTTTTGTTAACGATTCCACATGTAAGCAAGATCATATGGTATTTATCTTTCTCTGTCTGCCGTATTTCACTTAGCATAATGCCCTCAGGTCCATCCATGTTGTCACCGATGGCAAGAAGTTTTTTTTATGGCTGAATAATATTCCATTGTAGTTATATATCACATTTTCTCTATCCATTTATCCATCCATGGACACTTAGGTTGCTTCCATGTCTTGGCTATTTGTAAATAATGCTGCAATGAACATGGGAGTATATATATGTTTTCAGGTCAGTATTTTTGTTTTCTTTGGTTAAATACCCTGAGGAATAGCTGGATCATATGGTAGTTCTATTTTTAACTTTTTGAGGACCCTCCATACTGTTTTCCATCGTGGCTGCACCCGTTTACACTCCTACCAACAATACAGAAGGGTTCCCTTTTCTCCACATGCTTGCCAACACTTGTTGTCTTTTATCTTTTTGATAATGGCCATTCTAACAGGTGTGAGGTGATATCTCATTATGGTTTTGAATTACATTTCCCACATGATTAGTGATGTTGAGCACTTTTTCATCTACCTGTTGGCCATCTGTATGTCTTCTTTGGAAAAATTTCTGTTCAGATCCTCTGCCCAGTTTTAAATCATATTATTTGTGGGTTTTTTATTGATTTGTTTGAGTTCTTTATATATTTTGGATATAACCTATTATCAGATATATGATTTGCAAATATCTTCTCTCATTCAGTAGGTCACTTTTTTGTTTTGTTGATGGTTTCCTTTGCTGTGCAGATTTTCAGTTTGATGTAGTTCCACTTGTTTCATTTTGTTCGTGTTGCCTTTGCTTTTGGTATCATATCCAAAAAATCATCACCAAGACCAATGTCAAGGAACTTACCACCTATGTTTTCTTCCAGGCGTCTTATGGTCAGGTCTCATGTTCAAGTCTTCAATCCATTTTAAGTTAATTTTTGTATATGGTATAAGATAGTAGTCCAGTTTCATTGTTTTGCATGTGACTGTACAGTTTTCCCAACAGTTTATTGAAGAGACTCTCCTTTCCCCATTGTATATTCTTGGTTTCTTTGTTATAAATTGATTGACCATGTGATATTTTTTTTCTAACATCTTTATTGCAGTATAATTGCTTTACATTGTTGTGTTAGTTTCTGCTGTATAACAAAATGAATCAGCTATATGCATACGTATATCCCCATATCCCCTCCCTCTTGCATCTCCCTCCCACCCTCCTTATCCCATCCCTCTAGGTGGTCGCAAAGCACCGAGCTGATCTCCCTGTGCTATGCGGCTGCTTCCCACTAGCTATCAATTTTACATTTGGTAGGGTATATATGTCACTGCTACTCTCTCACTTCCTCCCAGTTTACCCTTCCCCCTCCCCATGTCCTCAAGTCCATTCTCTACATCTGTGTCTTTATTCTTGTCCCCTAGGTTCATCAGAACCTTTTTTTTTTTTTTAGATTCCATATATATGTGTTAGCATACAGTATTTGTTTTTCTCTTTCTGACTTACTTCACTCTGTATGACAGACTCTAGGTCCATCCACCTCACCACAAATAATTCAATTCCGTTTCTTTTTATGGCTGAATAATATTCCATTGTATATATGTACCACATCTTCTTTATCCATTCATCCGTCAGTGGACACTTAGGTTGCTTCCATGTCCTGACTATTGTAAATAGTGCTGCAATGAGCATTGTGGTACATGACTCTTTTTGAATTATGGTTTTCTCAAGGTATATGCCCAGTAGTGGGATTGCTGGGTCATATGGCAGTTCTATTTTTAGTTTTTAAAGGAACCTCCATACTGTTCTCCATAGTGGCTGTATCAATTTACATTCCCACCGACAGTGCAAGAGGGTTCCCTTTTCTCCACACCCTCTCCAGCATTTATTGTTTGTAGATTTTTTGATGATGGCCATTCTTACCAGTGTAAGGTGATACCTCATTGTAGTTTTGATGTGCATTTCTCTAATGATTAGTGATGTTGAGCATCTTTTCATGTGTTCGTTGGCAATCTGTGTATCTTCTTTGGAGAAGTGTCTATTTAGGTCTTCTGCCCATTTTTGGATTGGGTTGTTTGTTTGATATTGAGCTGCATGAGCTGCTTGTATATTTTGGAGATTAATCCTTTGTCAGTTGCTTCATTTGCAAATATTTTCTCCCATTCTGAGGGTTGTCTTCTCATCTTTTTTATGGTTTCCTTTGCTGTGCAAAAGCTTTTAAGTTCCATTAGGTCCCATTTGTTTATTTTTATTTCCATTTCTCTAGGAGGTGGGTCAAAAAGGATCTTGCTGTGATTTATGTAATAGAGTGTTCTGCCTATGTTTTCCTCTAAGAGTTTTATAGTGTCTGGCCTTACATTTAGCTCTTTAATCCATTTTGAGTTTATTTTTGTGTATGATGTTACATGTTACATTCTTTTACAAGTAGCTCTCCAGTTTTCCCAGCACCACTTATTGAAGAAGCTGTCTTTTCTCCATTGTATACTCTTGCCTCCTCTATCAAAGATAAGGTGACCATATGTGTGTGGGTTTATCTCTGAGCTTTCTATTCTGTTCTGTTGATCTATATTTCTGTTTTTGTGCCAGTACCATACTGTCTTGATTACTGTAGCTTTGTAGTATAGTCTGAAGTCAGGGAGCCTGATTCCTCCAGCTCCATTTTTCTTTCTCAAGATTGCTTTGGCTATTTGGGATCTTTTGTGTTTCCATACAAATTGTACAAGTTTTTGTTCTAGTTCTGTGAAAAATGCCATTGGCAGTTTGATAGGGATTGCATTGAATCTGTAGATTGCTTTGGGTCTTACAGTCATTTTCACAATGTTGATTCTTCCAATCCAAGAACATGGTATATCTCTCCATCTGTTTGTATCATCTTTAATTTCTTTCATCAGTGTTGTATAGTTTTCTGCATACAGGTTTTTGTCTCCTTAGGTGGGTTTATACCTAGGTATTTTATTCTTTTTGTTGCAGTGGTAAATGGGAGTGTTTCTTTAATTTCTCTTTCAGACTTTTCATCATTAGTGTGTAGGAATGCAAGAGATTTCTGTGCATTAATTTTTTATCCTGCTACTCTACCAAATCCATTGATTAGCTCTAGTAGCTTTCTGGTAGCATCTTTAGGATTCTGTATGAATAGTATCATGTCATCTGCAAACAGTGACAACTTTACTTCTTCTTTTCCAATTTGGATTCCTTTTATTTCTTTTTCTTTTCTGATTGCTGTGGCTAAAACTTCCAAAACTGTGTTGAATAATAGCAGTGAGAGTAGGCAACTTTGTCTTGTTCCTGATCTTAGAGGAAATGGTTTCAGTTTTTCACCATTGAGAACGATGTTGGCTGTGGGTTCATGTGATATATTTTTAATAAGGAAAACTGGAAGCAGTGTAAACATTTGTTAATAGAAGGACATTAAAAACATCCTATGCCGGGCTTTCCTGGTGGCGCAGTGGTTGAGAGTCCGCCTGCTGATGCAGGGGACGCGGGTTCGTGCCCCGGTCCCGGAACATCCCACATGCCACGGAGCGCCTAGGCCCGTGAGCCATGGCCACTGAGCCTGTGCGTCCGGAGCCTGTGCTCTGCAACGGGAGAGGCCACCACAGTGAGAGGCCCGCGTACCAGAAAAAAACAAAAAACAAAAAACATCCTATGCAGTCATTAAAAAGATTGAAGTTGATGAGCATGTACTCATATGGAATGATGTGCATGATCTGTTACCAGAAAAAAGTATTGTTAAATGATATTAATATTTTGTTTTATTATTCCAATTATACTTTCCATAATAATTATCTCTGAGAAATGGTATCATAAGAGACTGTTTAGTATTTATCAGTCTTACAATTCCTAGAATAGCATATTGTTTCTTTGATCAAAAAAGTAATAATGAAAAAGAATGCTGGCAATTTCCCATGCTTTCTCCATGATTATGTATCTATTTTCATAGGAAAAACAAATGAACAAAAAATTAAGTTTACCTATGCAGTGAACTGGTAATTGTATTGTGTATGTGTATGTTAATCCTAAGCACAGATCTACAAGTTGTTTATTTTATACCCTGCCTGTTTCCAAAAGGAATGAATGTACCTTTTCCCCAAGCTAAAGAACCAGTTCAGTATATTCAAAATAGCATATGCACTAGATGAACTCAGTAAACACTTGCTCAAATAACAATCGTCGGGCTTCCCTGGTGGCGCAGTGGTTGAGAGTCCGCCTGCCGATGCAGGGGACACGGGTTCGTGCCCCGGTCCGGGAAGATCCCACGTGCCGCGGAGCGGCTGGGCCCGTGAGCCATGGCCGCTGAGCCTGCGCTTCCGGAGCCTGTGCTCCGCAACGGGAGAGGCCACAACAGTGAGAGGCCCGCGTACCGCAACAACAACAACAACAAAATAACAATCGTCTTTAAGAAATTTGTTTTGTGTTTTTGTTAGGAAATTTGGGGCACTCTAAAGTATGGGGCCCAGGGTTGAGCTACTCTTGCCGGGGATTAAGGGTGGTAGTGAACCGTTGCTCAGACACGTGCGTGGCTTCTTACCCACACTGTAAGCTCCTTATGGGAAAACAACTTGACTTCTTTAAAAATTAGTCTTCTCTCTTCAGTTGTGAGTCTAGCTCTTCAGAAACGAGAAATGAATATAGTGCTGCTCCTTGTAGGAATAATGATACGAAGTTTTAAAAGTGACAAGTTGAATAATGTTATTACTGAGACAATCATGGTGAAGAAAATCCATTTGTAGATAAGCTTCTTAAGGAGGGCTGGGATGGAAAAGCAGACACCCAGAGGAGCTTTGTTACCGTGTTCATTCTCTCGCGTCACCTTGTGCTTTATTTAACTTTGTGGCATCTGTCACAAAAACAGTATAATTATTTACTTCTGAAAAATCACACAAACTATATGAACTCAGTAAATACCCAGATTGCAAGTCACGAGTCTGTGTGTCTGTCCTCCCACCACCTTTCTTGAAGTCATCAAGGAGAAATTCTGGAAGCCTCCAAATGTTTTGAAAAGACTCGTTGTTCTGTTTTTAAGTTCAGATAAAGCCATCAATTTATTACACTTCACAGCTCTCCTTATATTGGACAGCCTACTGTTTAAGACTATATGGGCATTTTGCATTTGAAAGAAGGTAAGGGACTCAAAACCTGGCCTGGGGCTTATAAACACTTGGTTGGCTTCTACATATAGGTCATTGTATGTGCTTAGGTGAAGCAGGCAAACATACTCACACACAAAATCACCTCCTGTGTGTCCTCACAAAGAGGGCACGCAATGTGTTATATAGAAACTGATATTTTTGAGTACATTTGATATCCAAACTAACCTCGTCAGATTGGGAGATACCTTTTACATGTCCATTTTTTCACTATTTGTTGACTACCTACTGTACCAAAGCACTGTGCCAGGTGCCGTAGGGATAGAGGGATGAGTAAGATGCAGCCTTGAGAAGCTTGTTGTACTGGGAAATAAGCTACTGTTATTAGAAACAGAATCTTTAAAATAACTCATTTATTTCCCTAGTAGAGGGTTGCCATCCGTTTGCTCACTGGCCAGAGCCTTGCAAAATTTCAGTTGTGGCACCACAGAGAGAAAAGTAATTTGAATTGGATTTACCTTCAAAATTGACCAGGATCAAGACTTTGAACTTGATCCAGTTTTCTTCTCATGTATACTTGAAAAAAAAAAATCAACTTCAGAGTTATAAGGTAAAAACTATGATAATTGCATTGGATTGTAATTATGATTGTTACTTTTAAAGAGGTACAGAAAATGCTGAGTTGATTGGCAAAATATCACGTTAGGTATAATTCTGTGATGATGTTTGCTTCATACAATCCGGTTTTACCAAAACATATTTATCCACTTAAAGAATTTCTTCTTGCTTAATATTTTGCTTCTCTTTTGCAGGAGTTTCTTCTATCCGAAGATTATAACAAGATGACTCCTGTGAAAAACTATCAAGGTAGGAACGAGAGCAGTGTTTTCATTGTCTTTGTGAAATGTTTCTCAGTGGCTTCCACTGCCACAAGAGAGGACTTAACTTTACAGCAGTCAGCGGGAACAAAACAGCAACCTTTGTGGCGAATATTATCCCCATTTTTGAATTAAGAAGCAGAGGCCCAGAGAGATTGGGCGTGTGGTCTTGTAGCTGGCAAAGTGTGAAGCCAGACCAGGTCTGTGTGACTCCAGAGCGTGCAGCCTTTGTCCTTTGTCTGCCCGCTCCGCCCCGCTGCCTGGAAACCCTGCGGCAGACTCGGAGAGCGGGGCCCAGGGTTGGCTTTCCGTGGAGCTCATTTCATTTTTGGGTAAATATTTTAAGAGGCTGAAAGTGTTCATATTGTCTAAGGGAAGGAATTCAGGTTGTATTGTATCTTCAACATTGGCAGTGTACTGTAAGCCCTTTGTATAGTATAGATCAGGAGCAATTTTCACTGACGATTTTTTTCATCCAGGCCAATGTCAGGGGTCAGAACATTAGAGGTAGACGTCATTTCACTTAGACGTCATTTCTTCCAAATCTCGTGACCTCGTTCATGATCATCCAGCCTCTCCTCTGATACCCTCCAAAGACATAGCAGCCCCTCCTGATTTTGGAAAATTCTAAGCGTTGAGCTCTTTATTTCTAGATTTTGAGCCAAAATTCATTTCCCTATGGATTTATTCTTTAATTTTTTTTCACATATCACTTATCCAGTATTGATTGAGTACCTATTGTGTTCCAATAACTGAGAATTATAATAGTGAACAAGACATGCATAGTATCTATGCATCCCCCGTGAAAATAGATGCAAACACATCTACACAAAATTTCAGCAGATCAAATTCAGCAATATATAAAAAGGTAAGTACGTCACAACCAAGTGAGGTTTATTCCCAGAAGAAATGAAAGCAGGGACAGATATTTTTATACCCTTATGTACAGCAGCATTATTCACAATAGCCAAAAAGTGGAAACAACCTAATAAATGTTCATGTATGAATGAATGGATAAACAAAATGTAGTGTATCAATACAGTGAATTTTTATTTGGCCATAAAAAGGGAATGAAATACTGATACCTGCTACAATGTGGATGAATCTTGAAAACATGCTAAGTGAAAGAAACTAGACACAAAAAACCATACATTGTATGGTTACAGTTATATGAAATGTCAAGAACAGGAGAATCCGTAGAGACAGAAAGTAAATTAGTGGTTACCCAGGGATGGGGAAGGGGGAGTAGAGGGTATGGGTTTCTTTTTGAGGTGATGGAACTGTTCTGGAAGTAGTACATTTTCTATGATGATTGCACAACATGGTGAATATACTAAAGATCAGTGAATTATACACTCTTAACATGGTTTAAATGGTGAATTTTATATTATGTGAACTTTATCTCAATTAACATTTTTTAAAAGGTCAGTGATACCAAAACCAGACAAAGACATTACAAGAAAGGAAAACTACAACCCAATATCTCTCATGAGCTTAGATGTAAAAATCTTCAAAAAAATACTAGCAAATCCAACAATGTATGAAAAGAATTATACACGATGACCAAGTGGGGTTTATTCCAGATATGCAAAGCTGGTTCAACTTTTGAAAATCAGTGTAACCCATCACATCAAAAGACTAAAGAAGAAAAATCATCATATTAATTGATGCAGAAGAAACATTTGATAAAATCTGACACCCATTCATGATAAAAACTCTCAGCAAATTACAAATAGAGGGGAACTTCCTCAACTTGAGAGAGAAACGTCTATAAAAAACGATAGCTGGTCTTCCCTGGTGGCGCAGTGGTTGAGAGTCCGCCTGCCGATGCAGGGGACGCGGGTTCGTGCCCCGGTCCAGGAGGATCCCACATGCCGTGGAGTGGCTGGGCCCGTGAGCCATGGCCACAGGGCCTGTGCTCCGCAACGGGAGAGGCGACAGCAGTGAGAGGCCCACGTACCACAAAACAAAAAAAACAAAAACAAACAAACAAAAAACTATAGCTAACATCATACAGTTGACCCTTGAATAATGCAGTGGTAAAGGGTACCAACCCTCCCCACAGTGGATAATCCATGTATAATTTATATCGGGCCTCTATATCCGCAGTTCCTCCGTATCGCGGTTCCTCTGTGTCACGGTTCCTCCACATCCGCGGATTCAACCAACCTTGGATCATGTAGTACTGTAGTATTTACTGTTGAAAAACATCTGCGTATAAGTGGACCCACGCGGTTCAAATGTGCATTGTTCAAGAGTCAACTGTACTTAATTGTGAGAAACTGGATGCTTCCTCCGTAAGATCAAGGTCCTGGCTCCTATTTAAGAAGTACAGCCAGGCTTCAAGCCCAGGTTCCTGAAGCTTAACAATACGTATGTATCTTCAAAGGGTTTCTTTTCGTATAAGAGAATTCTGTCACCTTAGAAAGATTATGTGCTTTGAGTTTTAGGGTTTGTTTTTTGTTTGTTTTTGTTTGTCTTTTCAGTAGTCATAGGCAGCCTGACAGAGAAAGAGAACCAACTTTGGCAGAGAGACTAGGGTTTTAATTCTAGCCTCATCACTCATTGATTGTGTAGCTTTGAGCAAGTCACATAACATTTTTGAGCCTCCGTCTCCTCCTCTGGCAGCTCAGAGGGCGGTAAACCCCCTTATCTTCTGGGCTACTGTCAACCCCTTGGACTTACAAAGTAACAGAAAGATCAAAGGCCCCTTCATGAGAAAAGGGAGCGAAGCGCTGGGGACCACTTTCTGCCTGCAGTAGACGTGGGTACAGTTGAAAGTGAACCATTAGAGAGTTCGCTTTTATTCCACCATTGGTGGAACTTAAATTGGGCCTTTGATGACACAGACATGACAAGATCTTCAGAAGCTTCTCCAGGAAGCCCCATCTTTTAGTTTAAGACATTTTGATCTTGATGGTGGCCGATTCTCTGAAAGGCAGATACTGGGTAGAGATGTTAACAGTATTGTTGTTTCTATACCCCTTCTCAATCCCTTTAGATTCTCCAAGCGCCAAATATCGGATTTTAAAACATCAGGCATCTGGTGAAATGTCTGTCCCGGAGGTATTCACTATGGTTCGGACTGTATTGTTTGTTAGCCAGTCTAGAAGCACCATCTTGGCAAGGCTGGGGTGTGTCTGTAAAAGGAGGAAAACACCCAGCTTTGCAGAGTCATTACAATGACTAAGTGAGACAATATCTTTAAGTACCTGGCACTTGTTAGACACTCAGAAATTGGCAGTGATGCTGTTATTGCTGATAGAGCTGCATTGATCCATCCACGTCCAGTCCTATTTTCATGATCCAAATGGGAAGCTGATGGCTTCTCTGTCACCTCGTCACACACAGGATGAGTCTCCTCTCACCCACCAGGCTGCCAGTTCCTGGGCACAGAGCCCAGTGGGTCCAAGTTCTGGGATATCAATCTTTGTTTATTCCAGTCAGCTCTGTTCAGTGGCCGTGGACCCCCTATACCTCTCCCCCTGGAATTGTGTAAGAGGAAGAAAGCGAATATTTTACTGATTTTATTTGGTAATTGAGAAGCCATGAGATTGGCCAAACTACTCAACTCGATCGTGCCTCGGTTTGCCCACGTGTAAAATAGGGAGCTGGAGTAGATGACATGAATAGTTCTTCTAACTCTGAAATTGTGTGATGCAGTACTTCCGTGATGGTGTTGTCCTTGTATATGAGCAGCCCTGGGAAGTTTGCTCTCATTATGTATGCTTTGACGTAAGGGATATCTCATTCTTTTCTATATGGCACTTGGGAATAATTCTGCCCTCCTCTCCAAGCTCCAAGCGTTTAATTTCTCACAGAAAATTCATCTAGAACTTTGTTGTGGGTTTAAAAGCAAACCTTCATCAAAAGGAGAACAGTAATGCTCTTTGCTTTTTTTCAAGCTTAAATAAACAGACACCAGTGAGTTTATTAGCAGAACGTTGTTCCTAATGTGTTTTGTAGTCACACTGATCTGCCTTTCTCTAGTCCAGCAGTTCTAACATGTCTGAGAGAGGTGGTCCAGGCCCTTTGGGTGTTAGGAAAATTTTCTTTCTTTTTATAAAAATTAATTAATTAATTATTTTTTGGCCACGCCACGTGGCATGTGGGATCTTAATTCCCCAACCAGGGATCAAACCCACATCCCCTGCATTGGAAGCATGGAATCTTAACCACCGGACCGCCAGGGAAGTGGTTGGGGAAAATTTTCTTATGGAAACGTGGATGTGGTCTTCTCCAGGGGCATGCCTGTCCCCCTGATGAGAACCACTGTTCTAGCCCTTGTTTGTAACGATTATCTACTGTTCAGCTTACTCTGGGGTGGGGAGGAGGGAATGATGCATCTCTGTGGACCATGCTTTACCAGCCTCTTGTAGGATGCTTTATGGGTTGTTTTCTTGTCTCTTGGCTTTTAGCGCATCAGAGCAGAGTGACGATGATCCTGTTTGTCCTGGAGCTGGAGTGGGTGCTGAGCACGGGACAGGACAAGCAATTTGCCTGGCACTGCTCTGAGAGTGGGCAACGCCTGGGAGGTTATCGCACCAGTGCTGTGGCCTCAGGCCTGCAGTATCCTTTGCTGGACAAAATCCCTTGGTGGGAACTTAGCTGTTGACTTCTTTCTTTCATGAACATTTTGGGTATGTGCAACTTGAAAGTTTCTTGTTTTATTTGCTAGTTGCCCTACTGATTAAGATGCTTATAAACTGGGCTTCCCTGGTGGCGCAGTGGTTGGGAGTTCGCCTGCCGATGCAGGGGACACGGGTTCGTGCCCCGGTGCGGGAGGATCCCACATGCCGCGGAACGGCTGGGCCCGTGAGCCATGGCCGCTGAGCCTGAGCATCCGGAGCCTGTGCTCCGCAACGGGAGAGGCCACGGCAGTGAGAGGCCCGCGTACCGCAAGAAAAAAAAAAAGTGCTTATAAACTTTCCTAACACATAAATCATCAAGGGTCCTCATGTAGGTGGAGTAAAGTAATTTCACCTGAAATAAGTTACTGCCGAGCAGGTTGTGGGTCTGCTGTGATACAAAGTCTGACATCTAGACAGTACACAGCCCAGAATTGTGAGCCTCAGCTGTCAGAAAGAATTATGGAACATGGAGATAAAACCGTCACTGAAATACAGTCTTTTATTTTTGAACAGAAATAATTTACACATAGGTATTAAGGTTGGAAACATTCCCATTTTGGTGCCTGGCAGAAGAACCACAGGATTCCTGTTCATTTTAAGAATATTTATTGAGAGGCCACCATGCCGGGACCAGAGTAGGCTGACTGGTATCTACACAGTAATGCTATGCAGTCTTTGTTCCAGGTACCAGACTTTTCCAGGATATGTAGAACGATATTAACTCTTATCTCTCAAGTCTCCAGGGTCCATGTGCTCGGTGTGAACACCTGCCAATGCTGGGTAATCCTCACATCCAGCCCCCTGGGCTCCAGTGAACACAGGCCTGACAAGTGAGAAGCCTGTACTGGTGATGCTACCGCTCTGAGGAGTAAAGGACCCTGAGTTTCTTCTTTAAAAAGCGTAGAATCTCTCCACCTTCTGACAGATGAGGAAATAGTTATAAACAGATCACTTGTCTGCAAAAGCAGGATGAAACAGTAAGACTTGCTTTCAGATTTTCATCTAGTATTTATATGCCTGTTCAGTGATTTGCAACCACCTGACAAAGTATTGCACCTTGCTGTTTCCTTGCAGACATGTGGCAGTAGTTCTGTGTGTGTGTGTGTGTGTGTGTGTGTGTGTGTGTGTTTAGGCTAATGTCACTCTTATTTTCCAACTGGAAGGGCAAGATGAAGAAACTGAGAATGGCCATATGGAAGGCTGTAAAAGTGGCATGTTACCAAGAAGACCAGAAGCAAGGGCGACAAGGAATGGAAATCAAGATCACTTATCGGGCTTCCCTGGTGGCACAGTGGTTGAGAGTCCGCCTGCCGATGCAGGGGACACGGGTTCGTGCCCCAGTCCGGGAAGATCCTGCATGCCGCAGAGCGGCTGGGTCTGTGAGCCATGGCTGCTGAGCCTGCGCGTCCGGAGCCTGTGCTCTGCAACGCGAGAGGCCACAACAGTGAGAGGCCCGCGTACCGCAAAAAAAAAAAAAAAGATCAACTTATCTTTGAGAGGGTGCTTAAAGAAAGAAACTCCAAAGTTTACTTTCTAAAAGCCAGTTCAGACAAGCATAATGCTTGAATTGAAATACATGAACTCTCCTGCCAATGGATTAATGATTTCTTGTAGTGTTAGTATTGGATCTCCCTTAGAGATCATCCATCCAGTTTCTCATGTACAGGTGAGCCAGCTGAAGCCCAGAGAGGGTCACATGCCTTATCTGCAGCCACCCAGCTGGTATGTAGGAAAATCACCACCAGAACCCAGGTCTTCTGCCTTGGACTGCTGGCTTTTCCCATTATACTGCATTATCCCTCTGAGAACAGAACTAATGGCATCCATATAATTTGTTCTTAACATACTGGCTTCTATATCACTAGCTACGCCTAGTGAGGTATCTTCTGTATCACCTAACCAAACCAAGGAGTATAGAAAAAAATACAGATCTTGCCCTTAAGAAGTTTACTGTTTAAACGATCTGAAAATGAAAACAAAAAACAAAAAACCCCACAAGTACACAGAATTAAACTTGTCCTGACTCTTATAGTCTTTGACTCCTCTCTTCCGGCATCTCCAAAAGTCATCTTCATTTTTCGACTCTTCTTTGCCATGTGGTTTACCAAGCAGAAAAAAAACATGTGATTGGCTATCAGAAACTTGTGTGTGCAGTGAAAGCCTCAGGCTTCCTTCCCCAGTGCAAATGACCCTCCAGTCCAACCTTGCTATTAAGGTGGAAGGCAGCTGCAATACTGCAGACAGAGAGTACTGGTGATGCCTGGTGAGCCTTCCAGAAGACTCCCTCACCTCTACCAGCTCTGCCTCCTTAGCTCCAATTCTGGAACCACAGTGCCAGCCCTTGCACCTGGGAGCATCTGTCTGCCTGGTATTTTCCCAGTGCCGCATGCTGATGCATAACAGCACTGCTTTTGCAGCCGAGACCCACGCAACTTTCCCAAGGCTGCAGGGTTTTTTCTGGGAGCTGCCTGATGCATAGATTGTTAACGGGCAACCCATACAGTGTTGGGGTTCGCGTTAAAATTCAGTTTTTAAACATGCTTTTTTCATGGGAACCCTCCTCCATCACCTCACCCCTCCTCTTCGTTCTGCCACCTTCTGTACTTACCGGTTTTTGGTTTTTTGGTCTTTTTGGTTTTTCAGTTTTTTAGTGATAAGGAAAGGAAGAAGATCTGTTAAAATAACATAAAATGTTCAGAATAATATTATGACCCCTATTTCTCTTCATAGTGGGCACTGGTGGTGTACATAAGAGTTTTCTACAGACGGATTGATTCTCTCCCATCTACACCTCAAATAGTCAAGCCAACAAGTGATAGAATAAGTCAGATTGACATCACCCTTTTTCCTCTTCTTTCAGGCCTCTTAGGAGAGAAGTAAATAAGCAATGAAAGTAACCAAAATTCAAGTAGAGAAATAAAGGATGACAGAGACTGACTAGTTCACAAGTTGAATTATCAATTTCGGAATCACCTCAAAATCTTTGTTGCTTTAAGTGAACTAATATTCACTTAACTATTTAAGTGAATATTAAGTGAACTATCATGTTACCAACAACAACAATAAGAAGAAAGTGAAGGTGAGGAAAAAGAAGAAAATATCTTACCTTTGCAGTCCCTGAGAGTTTACATAGTACTTCTACATAATGTTACTTTGTTCACTATCAAAACATAAAGACCTAATTCTCAATTTTCACTTGTAGAAAAGCCTCAGAGAGGCTCAAAAAGATTAAGAATAAGAAACCTTCTCAAGGTCACATGACTGTTAACTGGCAGAACCAGGATTAGAACTAGGGTATTAAAATCTTTGAGCTAGCCCTCTGCACAACTAGATATAGCAGAACGGAGGTATTTCCCAAGGGTCCCATGGCAGGCTGATGTAGGAAATAGAACTGTTTTCCTTCCCCACTTCAATTGCTGGTCTTTATTTTTGTGAATACTTTACCTAGCCACACCTTTCAGTCTGTCATTTGACCAAGTTTTGGTCACATTTTTCATGCTTCCACAAAACTAATTCAGGTACTCTTCATTTTAAGAATTTATTCCTGTTGGAGATATTTCCAAGATGTCACCCTATATAGTCAAATGCCTTTCCACCAAGCGTTCTCTTCTATCTATTCCTATTTGTGGAAAGAGTACTGAAAAGCTATTAAGATTATCCTGATTTCCATATTTCCTCATATCATACTAAATGCCAATCACTCTGGCTTTGAGCATTATTATAAACTCTTAGGGTTTTGTTTTTTAATAACATATTCAGTATATTTCAGTAAATTGCACCCCCCCCTTTTTTTGATGCTCATATTGTCCCATCTTTGGCCAGTAAGAGCCACATCATGTTGGCTCTTATGTCTTTTTGATACAGCCCCACTAGCCTTTGATAGCGTCTTTGCTTTTTGACACGACATGTCTGAAGCTCATCTGGTACCTTCCTGTCCCAGTCCTGGAATTGGCCATTTCTCTTAGTGAGGAATAGTATTCAGAGATAGCTAGCAAATATATGTATGTGTATTTAAAAAAAGAAAATAAATGATTAGTTCACATAATATTTCTAATTCAAATTTAACATTATAGCATACTTCTTTTTTTTTTTTTTTTTGCGGTACGCGGGCCTCTCACTGCTGTGGCCTCTCCCGTTGCGGAGCACAGGCTCCGGACGCGCAGCCTCAGCGGCCATGGCTCACGGGCCTAGCCGCTCCGTGGCATGTGGGATCTTCCCGGACCGGGGCACGAACCCGTGCCCCCTGCATCGGCAGGCGGACTCTCAACCGCTGCGCCACCAGGGAAGCCCCTTTACGTCATTTCTGTACTTGATTCTTCTGGGCTAAAAACCTTTGTTCCTAAACATCAGCATAATTCTTTATTTGCTTTATCCCGTGGTATATTTAAGTTGTTTTAAATAGTAATAGCAATATTATAATAGAAAGACTACTGAATAAGATTTTAGATTTTTTTTTTGCAGCTTTCTTTGTCCTGAGAATATATTCTACCAAGAATGTATAGTCAAAACGCTGTGTTTTAAAGTCACTTGAAATAATTCTTTTAACTCTGTGGTTATATCAGCAAGTTGACAGTAGGTTTATTCACTTTACTTTGTTGTCGATTTAGGGGATTTTAAAAAAATGTATAAGTATTTTTCACATGTACATAATTACAAGATTCCATAATGGAAACAATGTAATGAGAGAGAAGTCTCACTACCACCCCTTTCCCGTCAGCTTGTTTCTCACTTTTCCACTGGCAGCCATTTTTGATCAATCTTGATTTATCAAAGTGCTTCCTTTTGTAAACATAAGCGCACACACACACACACACACACACACTTATATTTATGTTTCCCTCTTTCTTACATGAAGGTAGTGTAGCATATAAACTTCCATAAACCTTGGCTTTCCCCCACACACACTTAATAATATATGCTAGAGGGACTTCCTTGGTGGTCCAGGGGTTAGGACTCCGCGCTTCCAGTGCGGGGGTGCAGGTTCGATCCCTGGTCGGGGATCTAAGATCACACATGCCGTGGGGTGCAGCCAAAATTTTTTTAAAATAATAATGAATATAAAGTTAACAGAAGGCTATTAAGGCTGTAACATCTAAGTCTCTATTTAAAAATATATATATATATACATACATATATAATAATATATCCTGGAAATTACTCCATGTCAAATTTCCCAGCTGTGTAGTATTCTTTTGCATGGATGTATCATAGTTAAGAAGTCCTCTTTTGATGGACTTTTGGGTTGTTTTCAAATTTTAGCTCTTACTGTAATACGGAGTGAATAGCTTCAGGCATGTGTCAATTCATATTTTGGCCATTGTGCCTCTGGGGTAGATCTCTACAAGTAGGATCGCTAGGCGTTACCAACCAGGGAAGCTCACTAGAGACTCAGGGCCTTGGGTAGTTACTGGAGACTGACTGGCCACACAGGCACCCTCTTCCTGCATGTACCAAAATTCCAGACTCCCATAAGGAGGCCTTCCCTGGTGTCCAGTGCTTAAGACTCCGTGCTTCCACTGCAGGGGGCACGGTTTCGATCCCTGATCAGGGAACTAAGATCGCACATGCCGCGTGGAGTGACAAAAAGAAAAAAAAAAAAACCAGACTCGCAGAAGGAAAGCAGGTGTTTAGCATAAACCATATTGTTTGTACAGTTAAGGCACAGTCAGCCACTTTTGTTTGTTAATGGTGGGAACCCTCCTGAAATCCAAGTTCCCAGGTGCCATGCCAATCTTGTAACAGCAACCTTTCAAAGGAGAGCCTGCTAGGTTAATTTTTTTTTTTTTTTTTGCAAAGTACCATTGTCATTTCTTGAACCATCCATTCATGTATCTTGCTTGTTTTTTATTAGGTTTGTAATCTTCTTCTGGATTGCTCTTTTTATATTAGGTATTTGGGCCTTTTGTGACATCAGTTGCAAATATTTTTTCCAATTTGTCTTGTGCTTTGCTTATTGCATTTGTTTGTTGTTTGTATATTTGAGTCGTAGCTTTTTCCACTCCAAGGTTATAAAGGAACTCTCCCATCTAGAACTTCTATTTTTCATTTTTTACATTGGAGTTCTTCCTGGTATAAAGTGAAGTACAAATCCTGTTTTGTTTTTCCAAATGACTGGCTCAGTTTGTGCCAACTTTTCGCCCTTCTTTTCCTTATTCATTTGAAAAGCCACCTTTATCAGGTATGTACTAAATTTCTGCATGCTTTGGGGCCTATTTCTAGACTTTCTTTTCTGTTCCATTGGTCTGTTTGTCTAAGCACCACACTTTCGATTAAAGAGACTTTATAACATGTTTTAATATCTGGTAGGGCTAACCTCCCCCATCACAGTACCATATTACTCTTATTTTCAGAATATTCCTGGCTCTTCTTGCTTATTGATTTTTCTATGTGAACTTTAGAATGAACATACCTAACTGTAGGAAAAAACCCACGTGTTGATACTTTTATAGGGATTATATTAAATTCATAAATTCATGTTGTGAAAATTGACATGTTTATCATGTTGGGTCTTACCGTCCAGTAAGTAATGTCTTTCATTTTGTTATGTCCACTTTTTGTGTCTTTCAGCATTATACTCAAGTTCTCCTCCCGTGAGATTTGCGCATTTCTTTGACATTTATGTTTTTTCTGGTGTGTGTGTTCAGGGCGGGGGCAAACCATCCACTCACTTTTGAGAAACGATCCTTAATGCTTACATGATAGATTTGATGTTGAAACCCGGCATGTGTTTATTGGTGACCACTCAGGCCAAGTAACCATCCTCAAACTGGAGCAAGAAAACTGCACCCTGGTCACAACATTCAGAGGACATACAGGTGGGATTGAAAGCAGACCCTCCATGTGCTGCTCTCACAGTGACCTATCGCCCGCTGCATGTTCTGATGTTCACAAGATGTGGTGTGCAAGTGACGAGGTACAATCTGGGCTTGTGCAAAGATACACGTGATGCGTGTGACTGATTTCAGAATGGTTCAGTAAGAATGGTTCAGTAAGATACAATGTCAGAAATTTTCTCCATCAGTCAAACAAAAGAGCAAACAGTCTATTTCAAAAATGGTGGTGATGTGGTTCTTTGTCATGCTACGCTGGAGAAAGCCCTTGTTTGCATATGTTAATGAGACATTGTTTGAGGCTGTGTGGCAACTGCACAAACAGTTGGACAGAAGGACAGCTGCCTCGGTCTGTCCTTGCCATCCTTGGAGCGAGAAAATGGTATGCAAGACAGACTCCTACTTCCAAGACAAATGAAATGAAAAATAGATTTGTCGTGGGTAGCTAGCCTACATAAAAAGGTACAAGTTCCTCTTTAATTTTCCTTCCTCTGGGGCTCTTTTCAAGGCCCCCTTTATGTTACTGGTCTGCTCAAGGTCATTTAAGCAAGGTGACAGACTGTATCCACACTTAACCTTTGAAAGACTTGAGTAAATGATGATGACTAATTTTTTACTAGTATTTTTAACATGTGATGTTGACCCTGGAGAATGAATAACTGCCTGTTTTCCTGGTTCTTAACGGGATTTTGTGTCTTCTGCAGTTTACCAGCCCATGATTCAGTATAGAACAAGGTTAATATTTGAGTTTAGACGTCATATAAGAACAAAAGTAGGTGAATGAGGATGTAAAATGGGATAGTATCTAGCTCATAAGGGAGTTCCTAAAGGGAAAAAGAGCAATGCAATAAAGAGAAAATTGAATCCAGGGGAAAGATTCATAAAAGATCATCTTAATTATCTACACCTGAGGCAGGAAGAGCACATAGAAACCTCCCCTGTGGATAGAACCCAGGTCTCTCCTGATTGGATTTCTCTTTTTAGCCACCTACACTCTGACCAAGCCTGGCCTGGTGGGGACCTGAAACTATCTCAGGTCAGGACTGTCTCACTGCTGAGTTCAGTCTCCTAATCCTTGGCTTCCCTAAGCCCTTAACTCCACCTGCACTTGTTCTTGCCCTTGTTGAGGAGTCCTTCCCTTGATCCCTCACTGCCCAGCATCTCTGCCCCATCTTCCCTTCCTCTCCATCGCTTCAGCCACACGTTTCCCTGCATTCTTAGTTCAGGCCCCCTTGTTCCTCCTTGTTGGTAAATTTCACCTGTGGTTCAGAGTATCCACGTCTCTCCCGCGCACTCAGCCGCGGAGTCTGCACTCGGGTTTGGGGTCACAGCACGAGCCTCAGCTCATCGTCCCCAGTGCAGAGTCGTCCTTCCAGTCCAGGCTCAGGAGTTGCCTCACAGCCCCTCATGTAACCCGGCTCTAAGTCCTTTGTACACAGTATGCTCCTTCTCTCAGTCCCTCAGCAGCTTTTTCAGACCTTCCCCGCTCTCCCTAGGCCTCCTTCAAAGAAAAACAGAGGTTATCAAATACAAGCTTTTTAAAAATGTTTATTTCTTGGCCACCCCATCTTCCCTCCCCAACAAGCAAGCTTTTCCTTCGCTTTCTCCTCATCGCTCGCCCTCCCGCCTCATGCTGTCCTTGGCCCCAGACTCATCCTCCTGGGGGTCTCCACATGGAAAGTTAATTTTTTGGTCTCCCTTTGGACCAACTCTTCTCAAGTTTCTAACATGCTGAGTTCCTTGCCTCTGTTAAAAACAAACAAAACCCCTCTGATCCCATCTTATTTTCTTCACAGCAGTGCCGCTTTTTTCCTTTGTTTTTCAATTGCAGTAAAATGTACACAACTTAAAATTGATGCTTTTGTCCATTTTTGTGTTCAATTCAGTGGCATTAAGTACATTCACATTGTTGTGCACTGATCACCACCATCCATCTCCAGAACATTCTTCATCTTGCAGAACAGAAACTCTGTGCCCATGTAACCCCCTCCCCCCAGCCCCTGACAACCACCATTCTGCTTTCTGTCTCTGTGCACTGCATATGAGGGGAATTGTGCAGTATTTGCTGTTCTGTGACCGGGTTAGTTCACCTAGAGTAATACCTTCACGTTGTCGCAGTTAGCAACGCGTCTTAAAAAAGTTATCATTTTCCCAGCCGTTTCGCATTCTTCCCTCCCGTTGGCTTTCCCGCCACCTGCAATTTGGCTCGTCTCTATCACTCCTCTCACACTGCTCTCCCCGAGGTGGCCAGTGGCCTGCTGGTAGCTAAATCCAGTGGACATGTTTTTTTTGTTTTTTTTTTGCGGTACGCGGGCCTCTCACTGTTGTGGCCTCTCCCGTTGCAGAGCACAGGCTCCGGACGCGCAGGCTCAGCGGCCATGGCTCACGGGCCCAGCCGCTCCGCGGCACGAACCCGTGTCCCCTGCATCGGCAGGCGGGCTCTCAAGCACTGTGCCACCAGGGAAGCCCGGACATGTTTTAAACTCTGTCCTGTTTAACCTCGGGGTAGCGTTTTACATTGTGGCCGTTCCTTCCTGCTGTGACTGCCCTCGATTGGCTTCTCTAACACATTTCCTCCCACATCGAAGTCTCTGACTGCTCTTTCTCCTCTCCTTTGAGGTCGTCTTGGTGGGTTCTGCCTGGGACCCTTGTCTCTTCACCTCCTGGGCTCTCCCTGGTTGACCTCGGCCACTACTGCCAGTCACAGAAAGAAAAGGCACAGGGCTTCCCCGTGAGCCACAACTACTGAGCCTGCGCGTCTGGAGCCTGTGCTCCGCAACAAGAGAGGCCGCGACCGTGAGAGGCCCGCGCACCGCAATGAAGAGGGGCCCCCGCTTGCCACACTAGAGAAAGCCCTTGCACAGAAACGAAGACCCAACACAGCCATACATAAATAAATAAATTTAAAATCATGGGCTTCTAAGAAGACCTCTGCTTAAAAAAAAAAAAAAAAGGCATAGTCATTGTTCTCGAATTCCTCACAGCCCAGTGAGCGAGACAGAAGCTAAACAGTAATTATAGTGCCTGAGGGCCGGGGTGTGTGGAGGAGCGTCTGGGGCACGGGAGCAGCACGAAGCGTGTCCAAGAACACGGAACGGCGCGTTGCGGGGATGGGCGTGGGAGTTGGTCAGGGAAGGTCTCCCCCCGGGGGGTGGGGGTAAGATATGACTTCGACCTAAGATTGTGGCGGAGGAGTAAGTGTTGAGTTCATGAAAGAGAAGTAGGGAGAGCAGGGCAGGCAGAACAAACCAGCGTAATCCAAGGCCTGGGGATTTGCAAAAAGCGTGGCTCTCTTGGGAGCGCCTAGTTACTCTTTTTGGCTGGAACACTGAGTGTGGGGGTGGTGGGTGTCAGCCAGAAAGGAAGTGAGAGTCGGTTCAGATCACTGAGAGCATTATCCTGACATCAGGGGAAAACGGTGAAAGAGTTTTAGGCAAAGAAGTTAACATGATCGGATTTAAAAGATTGCTCTGGTAGTTGAGAGTGTGATGGGAGAGCTAGTAGGAAACTGTCCCTCGCAGCGTGGCTATGGTGATGGGAGAGCGGGGAGTGGATAGACGTGTGGTAACATTTTAGAGGCCGTGACAGGCTGGAGAGTTCCCAGATTTGGTTGAGGCAGAGGTGGCTTTCAGCGTGACCTTCTGGCTCCTTAGAAGTCAGACGTTGCCCAGAGCACAGATAGGAATTCCCCGAGTTCTGTACTGCTGCCTCTGGGTCAGGAAAGGGGTAAGTAGGTGCTTCTTACTGCTGTGAGGTGAAAAGGTGGCCCAAGGATTTCATGTCTTCCGGATTCGTTCCAATATAAAATACTACCCGATGTTGTATCTTATCTTTCTGAAAGAATGTAAACTATTTTCACATGATTTCATCATGAAATATCTTTGAGGAAGACAGGACGTAGCCCAGGAAGGTTGTTATCTAACACGAAGGCAAATAAATGTAGCAGGTCACCTATCTAATTTGTTATTATTCCTAGACAGTAGTATCTACCCATCTCCAGTCTGGCTACAGCACAGGTCATTCATTTAAAGCTAGAACAAGGGCATCTGAGAGATTCCACAATGATGCAAACATTGTTGAGCTCTTCCTATGCAGTAAGTCCATCTGGGCCCTGGGAGGTCCCAAACTCAGCCAGACACAATTCTGGAGAAAGGGGCTGTGAACGGAGAGTTAGTTTTAACCTCCTGACTCCCTTACCCCCCCCAAACAAAGACCTTAAGATGAACCTAGATCCATTAAAGAGTGATCTTGGGGATCTAATTACTCCAGATCCAGACTCAACAGCAGACAAGTCTTCAGCCATTCACCCATCACTCTCTGTTACAGTACAGAAGGTCATATAAAAATGTGAGTTAGTGGTGGAATCTTCCTAACAGCCATACCCAGAGGCCAAAACATGGCGCTAACTAATCCATGGGGATCTAGAAAACTAATTTTATGTTCTTATGCTCCCTCTGCTGGTTTTATTTCTGGAGCTAAATGCCAAATATCATAGTTCTTTGATATTTCTGCAGAAATTAGAATATATTTCTGCCAAAACGTCACACGCTGATTTGAACAAAGAGGAAAAATATCAGATTTTGGCCACTGGAAACTACTAGTATCAATAAAATCTTTTTTTTTTCTTCTAAGAATTTTTTTGGTTAGTATGAACATATTGGAAATAGGAGGGCTTGAATGTGAACCGCCCAAAGCATACTACTTAACGGAAAATTAAATCCAGACTTGTTCATTGACTGTTAGGAGAAGTATTGAAAGTAACAGTGTAGCTATAATAAAAATAACTAAAACAAGGACAGGCACAGTTTAGTGCAAATATGTAAGTTCAGATCATTAAGCTGAAAGCTTAATTTTTGTTTACAGTAGAGCCTTTCACATCTAATAGATGTGGATTTTCATCTAGAGTCCGTCAGGTCATTGGCTCTCCATGTGATGAGTGGTGCCCCTCATCAGTGAATGAAATCAGCCTAGTCCTTGCCCTGGTTCAAATCCCGCTCATGGAATTAAAGCAATAATTGGAAATACTATGCGTGTAACAAGTGTTGTGAAGCCCCGAGGCCACGCATGGGCTTCTTTGGGAACAGTTAACAAGAGGGCTTCTTGTCCACAGAGTTAAAGGGGGGCTTCTAAGAAAGTGATGTTTAAACAACACCTTAAGAAGACTGAGGAGTTACCCAGGTGGTGGGAACATTCCAGACCCCGGATGTAGGAAGCAGGTTTGAAGCCTGCAGTGGGTAAGTGTGAATGGAGTCCAGTGGCCTGTGTGGAGAGCCAGGGGTGAGGGATACAAGTTGGCGTCCCAGGCAACGTGAAGAACTTCGGATGGACGTTGTTCTCAGGCAGAGGGAAGCCAGCGGTGGAGTTGAGGCAGGGTGGTAACGTGCTTTCCGTTGTAACGAATCGTGGTAGCAGCGGGTGGTGGACTGAGTGGGGACGAGGATGGATGTGAGGAGGCCTTTTAGAAGGAAGCTACTGCCGGAGTCCCTGGAAAAGGGGACTCCTGTCTGGACCGGGAGAACAGCAGCGGGTGTGGAGAGTAGAGGAGGGGTTCAGGGTCTGTTTAGGAGATGAGTCAGCAGCGCTTGATGATTGGTTGAAGCAGGAGTGGCTTCCACGTTTCTGTCTGGAACATTTGGGTGGACGGTGACGCCATTTACTGAAAATGGGAACGGCAGAAGTAACAGCAGCTTTGCGAGAGAATGTCGTGGTGCTTTAAACTGAACATGACCAAGAGGCCTCCTTGAGGAGGCGGCAAGGAGTCAGCTGGATGTCCCGCTGTGGGTCTCAGGAGGAGGGTGTAGCCTAGAGACGGAGCACATTTACCTTTCCAGAAACACTCATCACTTCAACCTGGAGCAAAACGCAGTAACTGAAAGGTTACAGACTCTTCAAGAGGCTCCGTGGTCTGAGGACTTCCTTGGCTGCCTCTCCTCTGGCCGCATTTTGTCTGCACACCCGCACCCTGCACGCGTGGTGGGATGTGCATGGTGAGTTATCAGGTCGCACTGGTAGAGACAGAGCCAGCAGTTTCCAGCCCTGGCTCTGTGACCCTCCACCTCGTCTTTAGCTTTTGCAAGATATGTTGTAAAAGTCTCCAAAAATTAGCTCACTGAGCATTTGGTAACATGTATGAAATTTCTAAAAATGTTTATACTCTGATCTGGTTCCACAGTTGGGAAACTCTTCTAACTAAATCAGAAATGGGAATAAAGTTTTATGTATAAGAATGTTCATCCTAGCAAAACGTATAATAGTTGAAAGTTAAACAACCTAACAGTAAGTGAAATAAGGTACACCCATGCTTTGGGATATTATGCAGCTATTAAAAATTCCACTTAAGAGAGTATAAAATAGTATAGATAAAACCTTGACTTTTAAGAATGAATTCATTTATGTTAAAAGTTATTCTGTCGGTTATATTGTGGAGGGCCAAGGCAGGGAGAAGCATATAATGAAACCATGAGGGAGAGCTCTGGAGCGGAAAGCTGGAGTGAAGGACAACGAAATGGAATAAATGATTTTTGTCAATTAAAATATCATAAACCCCGGAAACCCACAACCATCGCAGACCTGGCTCTCATTCTCCATCCTGGTTATGGGTCGTGCAGGGCGAGGAGGTTGGCCCGGGTGTAGACGGAGAGGGCGGAGCATTGTGTCTGCACTGCTCCGCGAGCTGGGCTCGCTGAGGTGGCTGACTCGCTGCCGCCAGAGGCGTCGGGTGGAAGGGGCTCTGCTGCTCATCAGGAAGCTGACAGAGGCAGCAGTCGCCGCAGAAAGAAGAGACTTCCCGCCCCATTCTTCTGGGCTCCTCTGTGTCTGCCAAAGCCTCTGTTGTGACGGCTTATTGCTCTCCTTTATCGTCCTCCCGTGCTGCTTTGCCATTCAATTACTGGGCCAGGTGAGTAAACGTACACTGAGCACCTCTGGTGCACCCAGCTCTGTGCACTGTGCTTGAATACAAAGATGTGGAGCCTAAAGTCTACAGTGGGGACAGATTTATAATCCAGCAAAGTCGGATCCAGTGAGTGATGGTGACATTTAGAGACGTGGGCAGAGGTGGGAGCCTCACCTAGATTGGGGGTGTTGGAGGGAAGGCTTCCTGCAGGAGAGGGCACCTGAGTTGCACCTTGAAGAGGGAGAAAAGGTTACCTGGGGGATAAAAGGTAGGTCTGGCGCTCCAGGCAGAGGGAGCAACCACGTCTTGTGAGAGAACGGCTCCACCAAACACAGTGTGCGTGTCCTTCTCGTTCCCAGAACTAACATTGTATATTTGTGTTGGTGTAGGGTCTGAGTCTTATTTGTTTTGAATATATCCACAGAGCTTAGCACAGTGCCTGCCGTATAGAAGATGCTCAGTACCTGCTTATTGAACTGATTTGAAATGAATGCTGTGATTTACAGTTTATAAGCCAGCCTCCAATAGAGACCGGTTGTTAGGTCATTTACATGGAACTGGGATGGGACCACTGGGTGATTATTTTGCCTCCCCAGTCCCATCCTGTTTCCTATCTTGCAGCTTTTCCTTCCATCTTTCCCACTTTTCCTGAAGCCTGTGGTGTAACAGTCTGAGCCCTGGGAGAGTCTGATGAATATGCCCTGGCTTTAACCTGGTTGTCTGTTCACTCTTCATGACTCTGTGTTACCAGGAACTCCCCTTCCCAGCTCGGACTCCTTGCAGCCTGATGTGATGTGCAAAAACTAGAGGTGGACCTTGTTTCTAAAACTTTAGTTGATCTTATGATGGTTGAGATAGCATGGGAACGCGCTGGTCACTGCCTTAGGCTAACTCAACAAAAAACAGTGTCACAGAGATGGTCCAGATGAGGTCTCCTGCACTATAATCATAGCTCACGTTTATTGAGTGTTTCCCATGCACTAGGCACTGTTCCATGTGCTTATATATATTCACTCATTGAATCTTATAAATTTGTTTA
This sequence comes from Grampus griseus, assembly GCF_964374135.1. Taxonomy (NCBI): domain Eukaryota; kingdom Metazoa; phylum Chordata; class Mammalia; order Artiodactyla; family Delphinidae; genus Grampus; species Grampus griseus. Next base: position 64,192,102 of record NC_139012.1, read on the forward strand.
TTTTTAATTTTTTTTATTTTTGGCTGCACACGGTATTTGTTTTTCTCTTTTTGGCTGCATTTGGTCTTCGTTGCTGCACTCGGGCTTTCTTTAGTTGTGGCAAGCGGGGGCCACTCTTCGTTGCAGTGCATGGGCTTCTCATTGCGGTGGCTTCTCTTGTTGCGGAGCACGGGCTCTAGGCGTGTGGGCTTCAGTAGTTATGGCTTGCAGGCTCTAGAGCGCAGGCTCAGTAGTTGTGGTGCACGGGCTTAGTTGCTCCGCGGCATGTGGGATCTTCCCGGACCAGGGCTCGAACCCGTGTCTCCTGCATCGGCAGACGGATTCTTAACCACTGCGCCACCAGGGAAGCCCCACTCATTTAATCTTAACAAAACTATTATCATCCCTCTTTTATGGATGAGAGTTCTGAGGCTCAAAGTCTTAAATAACTTGCTCAGGGTCATATACCTAATAAGGGTAGAGCTGTCACTTGAGCCTAGAATCTGGTTCCAGAGCCTTTGCACTTCTGATACCGTATATCAACTTCCCATTTCTTTGTCATAAACCATCCTTATCCCATAGTCACCAACAAAGGCCAGAGGGCCTGCTTCTCGTGGTGCAATGCTGGTAGATGTTGGTGTGTATTAGTTAGGAGGAGCTGAATGGTGTCTATCACTTGGCACATAGAAAACCCTATTTAAGTATTTCCATGTTTGTTTGGACAGGATGAACAGCCCATCCAATTCAGTCTTTAAAGTTAAATAAGCCTTTCTAACCATTCTTTTTACCAGTGCCCACCATTATTTAAATCTAACACCATGATTTAAAGAACCTGAGCCACCCATTTTACATGTTGTCTAAGTCCATTCTGGCCGCCATAACAGAATACCATAGACTGGGTGGCTTATAGACAACAGAAATAACATTTCTCACAGGTCTGGAGTCTGGGAAGGCCAAGATCAAAGCACTGGCAGATTCAGTGTCTGGTGAGAACCCACTTCCTGGTTTCTAGATGGCTGTCTTCTTGCTATAACCTCACACAGCAGAGTGGGTGAGGGAGCTCTCTGGGGTCTCTTTCATAAGGGCACTAATCCCATTCATGAGGTCTCTGCCCCAGTGACCTAATCACCTCCAAATATTGAATATGATTGGGGGGGGGGACACAAACACATGTTAAATGGGGAAATCATATATTTGTCATCTTTCTCTTTTCTGTCCCCCTAATCCTTAACTAGTCAAGCAAGACCATCTCCAAAGCTTCTCCTTGAGATGAGCATTCCCTGACTTAACAGGTATGAGTAGTGGAATAGGTGAAGACCAGCACAGAAACAACACTGGTCAGCCAGGAAAAGAGATGTCATGTGCCTGTTTCATGTCCTAAGAACAGGCAAAGGACAGTCATTCATGTACTTCCTCCTTCGTTCAATCATTTGCTTATTGAATGCCTACTGTAAGGCAGGCAGAATTGTAGATCCTGTGGGAAAAAGCCAAAGCCCTGGCCCTCCTAGAACTTATATTCTGTTGGGACAGTAGGCAATGCTCTGAAGAGAAATACCGTAAGGAGGAAAGTGGTAAGAGTGGTCAAGGGAGGTCTCTGAGGAGGTGGCATTTGTGAGGGAACAAGCCAGTGATAATCTACGGGAAGAAAGTCACAGGCAGAGGCAACAAAATGCAGAGACCCAGAAGTAAGAATGAACCTGGCCTGTTCTAGGAACTTTGGGAAGCCCAGCTGACTGGAGCAGAGCTAGTAAGGTGGGGGAGGAGAGAGAGGGAAGCCCCTATAGTGGCAGAAGCCAGATCACCGAGGGCCTGGAGAGAACTGTGGGTTTTACTCTGAATGGGATGGGAAACCACAGGAGTGATTTAAGCAAGGGTGTCATCATCTGCTTTGTGTTCTTCAGTGATCACTTTGGTGGAGAATAGACAACAGGGACAGGAGTGGAAGCAGGAAACGTTGTATGAGGCTAGTAGTATAATTTCAGAATTTAAAGAAGGTGCTGAGAGTCCCATCCATCCTTCACCCCTATTCCCCACATGTTAACATCTTTGAAAATTACAGTACACGTATCAAAAATCAGGAAAACTTGAAACAACACTGTTCTTTAATCCACAGACGTTAGTCACATTTCTCCGGTTATCACACTAATATCCTTTTTCTGGTTCAGAATCCAACCCACGACTACACCCCACGTTTGGTGATAATGTCTCCTTAGTTCCCTTAACCTGGAACAGTTCTTCAGTCTTTCTGTGCTTTCATGACCTGGACATTCTTTATTTTTAAAGATTTTTTTTTTTGATGTGGACCATTTTTAAAGTCTTTATTGAATATGTTACAATATTGCTTCTGTTTTATGTTTTGGTTTTTTGGCCCCGGGGGCATGTGGGATCTTAGCTCCCTGACCAGGGATCGAACCCTTGCCCCCTGCATTGGAAGGAGAAGTCTCAACCACTGGACCACCTGGGAAGTCCCAACCTTGACATTTTTGAGTACTAGCCTGACTGTCCTTCCCCCCTAGAAAGTCTCTCCATTTGAGTTTTTCTGATGCTTCCTTATGGTTAAATTTTTATAAGAATAAAACAAAAGTGACGATATGCCTTCTCAGTGCATCATATCAGAAGGCACATGATACTGATTTGTCCTCTTACTGGTGATGCTAACTTTGATCGCTTGGTTAAGATGGTGTCTGCCAGGTTTCTCCATTGTAATCACCCTTTGTAATACATCAGTATGTTGTGAGGAAATACCTTGAAACGTTGAAACTATGTAAATATTCCGTTTCTTATCATATATCTGACAAACTAGAGTACTGTATTTGTATACAAATCTTTTTACATTTGGCCTTAGTACCATTTTTCATAGTTAATTTTGTCAATTCTTCCCCTAACCCCCTTCAGTGAGGTTGTACCACTTATTTGTAATATGGCTAGGTTCACTTGTTTCTGTTCATATTCCATTTTGGGTTCTCCTTCCCCCTCCCCCTCAGCAACACACACACACACACACACACACACACACACACACACTCCTAGTTTTTATTTTTTACTTGTTTTCGAGTATGTGAAATAGTAACATGATTCCAAAACTCAAAACCAAACCAAAACAAACAATAAAAAGTGTCTCTCCTTCATCGCTTCTCCATTCCTATTCCCCAGCCTCTCCCACACACCTGCTGTAGTTAATAAATCTCAGTAATTTCTCATCTCCCCTTTTTTCTTAGATGAGAAGTAGCATAATGTAGATATTCTTTTGCACTTTGCCTTTTTCCCTTTACAGTATATCCTGGAAATCATGTCATAGCCATCCAGCAGGTCTTCTCCATTCTTTTTCATAGCCGCATAGTACTCTGTGAATGTACCATAGTTTTATTTGCCCACTCTCTTATATGAGCATTTAAGTTGTTCCCAATGTTTTGCTATTTCAAACCATGCTGAGATGAATAGAGTGTGTATTTTGGTGTATTTGATGGGAGCAGGGACAGTATCTTCAAGATAAATTCCTGGAAGTGAGAGGGCTGGATTGAGAGCTCAGTGCATACGTAGTTTTGTTGGATATGGCCTTCCCCATGTTACTGGTTTGCATTCTCATCGACAGTGTATGAGAGTGCTTTTTCCCCCAGAGCCTTTACAACAAAATGTGTGTCATACTTTTTAATTTTCTAGGCAAGAATTTTAATTGTGGCTCATACAAGGATAGTAGCAATGGAGATGGTGAGAAGTGCTTAGATTCTAGATACATTTTGAGGGAAAAACCAATTCAGAGTTTATAGTGGGTTGCTTTGGAGGCTAATGAAACAGTTTTCCAACCAGGGTTCTCTCTAATTCTGTTTAAGTATTAGGCATCAATATTAACAGTGTAAAGTAATAGCTTCTTTTCACTTGTCTGACATTTTTGAAGCTTTGGGTGACTCTCACCTTCCTCTTGGACCAGCCTTATTATAATATCCTAGTAATTCTGTGGCATTCTAGTAGGTAATGGTACTGCTCTAACAAATAACTTTCAACATTTCAGTGGCTTAATGCAAAGGTGTTTTCCTCATGCATGTAACAATCCAGTGCAAGTGTTCCTGTTCTTTTCCATGTGGTGATTCAGGGTCCCAGGCTCCTTCTAGAATTTCTCTGTGTCCTGGCGTCTTGGAGTCCTCCAGGAGGAAGTGTAAAGAGAAAGTGGAAAAGGAACGTCTTAACTGCCTCGGCCTGGGAGGGATGTGTATGACTTCCACGTACTTTCTGGGTTCCCTTGCTGAGAACTGGTAACATGCCCCCTAGTTGCAAGAGGGGCCAGTTAATGTGGCCCCTGTAGGAAGCAACTTTCCAGGGAGCGCTGTATATACAAGAAGAGGGAACATGAATTTCAGTAAACAATTAGCTGACTCTACCACAGATAGTTAACAAAGTGAGTCATTCTAGTACTGTGTGGGAATAAACATTTTGCACGATGGAATGCATATCCTGAAGCATTACATTCTCAGATACTGAAGGAAGGTTAAGGGTCGGGGGATGGGTACATGAAGTTTAATAACAGGGAGAGAAGATGAGTTATACAGAAAGAGAAAATATTTAGCTTTGAAAGGCTAAGTAAGCATAGCAGAGGAGTTCCAAATAACGAGATTTGTGGATGAAAAAGCGATTTTTGTGTCTTCATTCATCTGCTCTTTCGTTCATTCAACAGGTACCACCAGAGCCTGTTTGCTGCTGGCCCTGTGCTTGTTTTGGGGTGGGAGTGGGGGAGGGAAGAGGAGATGGGAGCTGCAGGGGGTGGTCAGCACAGGTACACTGGGGGAAGTGGTGTGTATTCTTACAGGGACAGGAATGTACACAAGCAGAATGTTGTGCAGGTATAGGGAGAAGCTATTAAGCATAATCCAGGATAGTGGGGGGTTTTTTTCCTTTTGACCTTGAAAAAATATCTTCTGAGACATTATATGAGAGAAACTTTCCTAAAAGCTTTTAAAGTGCAGTACTTCATTAGAACAAATTGATGATCTAAAGAAGAAAAATGTCGGATTCCAACAAATAAGAAACAACTTGTATGTTCTTTTCAGAATATAATATTTTTCAATAAAAATGAGTAAAAATTTCTCATATTCTTAAGTATTCATAAGCTTTGTGCTCATCTTATACATAAAAAGTTACTGTTGTTCTCAGTACACAAGAAGTTTGATTTATGATGGGACTGCCAGGGAAGAAAATCTGTCATAATGTTTTATAGCCAAACCACTGGAGTGATGCTAATAACCATCTGTACTGCACACCACAGTTTACAGAGTGGTCCCAGGTAATTGGCCCCGTCATGCTCACTGTAACCCTGTGAGGTAGGTAGTGGTTAGGCTGATATTATCCTCAGTGTTATCATCGTATTACCATCATCCCCAGTTTACAGTTGAAGAAACTGACACTTGAGGATGTAAGTAATTTTCCCAGAATCTATAAATTTAAATTCCCAGAGAGAGAAAATACATTTTAAATTCTGATATTCTTGTCTATCAACACCTGTATTCAAGAATAAAATAAATCTAACTGAGCTTTTTTAAAGCCCCGTTTACTGCTCACCTGCTGTCGGGATGTGGGGTAGACGGGGCTTAAAAACTACGGTCAATATTTCCAAACAGTGCGGTATTTTCTGTTCTTAGAACTATGTCTATTTTTTTGAAGGTCAGTTAATTGCCTTTTTCATTCCCCTTTGGTCTTTACAGTAATTGATTTTATGGTACATGAAATTTTGGGGAAAAGTGCATAAAGGGTGGGACTTTTATTCTTGGAGCCCATTTTTTTCTCTTTGGGGACCTATTTGTTCTTTCAACAGAAGTTTGTTGTGTGCCAGGAATTGCGCTAGCTCCGAACTCCTCTGCTCTCACAAGTTACTGGTGAATAATGTTGTCACTTTGTGACTAATGGCCATCTGTGTCTGTTCTCTCAGGTGGGGTGACTGCTCTCTGCTGGGACCCCGTCCAGCGGGTGTTGTTCTCGGGGAGCTCCGACCACTCTGTCATCATGTGGGACATCGGTGGGAGAAAAGGAACAGCCATCGAGCTCCAAGGACATAGGTAAGGCTGCTGGTGCTTTTATTTTTTTATTTATCATTTATTTTTTATATTTATCTATTTATTTATTCATTTATTTATTTATTTATGCGGTACGCGGGCCTCTCACTGTTGTGGCCTCTCCCGTTGCGGAGCACAGGCTCCGGACGTGCAGGCTCAGCGGCCGTGGCTCACGGGCCCAGCCGCTCCGTGGCATGTGGGATCTTCCTGGACCGGGGCACGAACCCGTGTCCCCTGCATTGGCAGGCGGACTCTCAACCACTGCGCCACCAGGGAAGCCCCAAATTTATTTATTTTTTTATTTTTGGCTGCACTGTGGGGCGTGTGGGATCTTAGTTCCCCCACCAGGGATCGAACCCGCGCCTTTGGCAGTGAAAGCACCGAGTCCTAACCACTGGACCACCAGGGAATTCCCTGTTGGTGCTTTTATGAAGAACTCTGGGAAAGATTCCCGGCTGAAAGCTGGAACAAAGGCATGCGGGCCAGTCTTTGTGGCGGGAGCTTAGCCTGGGGATAATGTGACAGGAACGCAAATAATGGCCACTTTGATTTATATCTGTACATAAGTATGTTTATTTATTTATACCCCATTTTAACCCACAGAGGATTTATTTTATTTTGTGGCTTACAAAAACCACAAAATAAAATAATGGCAGCAAAGAAATAAAAGGTAAAAAAGAGAACCAGGGAAGACTATAAGAGTAAAAATTTGAGAGTGAGAGAAAAAAGAGCTTCAGAATACAAGCTATGAAGGCCTACAGAATTTCTATAATTGAGTTCAAATGTGGTTTCAAGATTCCTGGCAGCTTAAGGAAAAGGTATCCTCACCCAGTACATGTTGTACTTCCCCAGATATTTACTGAGTACTCGCCTTGATTAGTATCAGGCTCTTCTTCCTTAAGGAGTGGATTTCAGGAGACTGAGAGGAAGAGCAGAGAAAGCTTTTTGCTTCCTTGGAGCAGTTCTCAAACTTTGTTGTCCGCCAAGAATCACTGAGAAATCTGTTAAGTAGATTCCTGGGCCCTGTCCTCTGAGATTCTCTCCACTGGTCTGGAGCTGCGGGCATCTGTGTCGTAACAAGCCTCCCAAGTAGCTCTGCCAGTGACCCTTGGACCACACTCTGATTTGTCCCACGTGTGCTGCCCGAGGTCCCTGGAGGCAAAGCCTGATCGTGTTGCCAAAAAGAATTTTCAATCTGCTTTAGAACTCTGAAGCTAATCTGAATTGTCTTTAACTTTTAAAGTTTTCAACCTGATCTTAACTATGATTCTAATATATCAACTCCCATGAACTGACTGGTTTTAAGTGGCATTAGCTCCACCTGTAGATCTGCCTGGAAACACGAGTTTCAAAAACTTCTCCTAAGAAGTTAAATTTACAGTTTGGAATTATTAGATATGAGCTAATTCAATTTTACAGGGCCCATGCACAAATACTTATATTTTGTGTTAGAGTTTAATTTTAGAGACGTAGCTACTAAGTCCTTCATTCCCACATGAGAGAACAGATCAGTTGTCCGGGGCTATACTTGGCTTGTGGGACCACTCAGACCTCAGTATCAGCTCATGAAAGGAATTACTCCCTTATATTTCTCTCCATGACAAGGGGACACATATCGAGATCACGTAGAAGGAGTTGACATCATCCATGTAAGTGAAGAAAAAGAAAAACAAAATACAGCCCTGTTTCCTAATACTTGGTTACCAGCTACTCTACCAAGTAATTTCTGCTACTCGGGCTGCCTCCGAGAAATCAGATACAGGCTTTGAATGAAGATCAGCAGTATTTCTTGGACTCATTCAGATTAGCTCATAACTAGTTTTATTTCTACACAGTGGTTCACAAAGACTGCAAGCAGGGTGGGTGTCAGTACTCACCGCCAGCGTCACTGGGTGCTGCGTGTCCTTAGGCAGAACGTTGTTCTGGGAGACTTGCATCTACAGTTGGATAAGAAAGGAAAAGCTATAAAGTGGAGACAGTCTCTCAGTTCCAGAAAAATGAAGCCTAAACTAATAGGTCTTCCAGTTTCTGAGACATACAGGCTTGGCCTTTTAGAAGATGAAACGAACCATACTTGGAGTCCATCCTGATAGGATCGCACCCTGGAGCCTGGTGCGGTGGACAGGCTGGTGAGATCAGGAGCTACCGGTCAGAACTGCCTTGAACAGGAAGAACAGCAGAAGGCCTTGCCTGGTGCTTTATTTATTGATAATTCAAGCTTAGTAATAAGGTGGAGTCTATGAGGGGCTCCTTGACACCAGGTCTTAGTCTGAGAGGGGTTGCCCTTGGTGTCACAGAACTAGGAGAAGTAAACTTCCTCAGCATCGTTGGTGTCACACTGTGAGAGTGGGTTTGAGTGCCCGAGGTGGGGACAGGGAAGCATTGGAGCTGCTGACAGATGGAGGAAGACGGGGTTCACAAAGAAGGTGCAGGAAAGAAGGTCAAGAGCATCAGGCAGGATAAGGCCCACGTTCACAGCAGCCATTCCTCTGCCCTGAAAACTGGCCACTGGATTGGTGTTTGGTGATTCCTGTATTTGTTTTTCGTTTTTTGTTTTTTTCAAATTATCTGCAATCTTTTCTTGTTTCTTTTTTTTTTTTTTTAATTTTTATTGGAGTATAGTTGCTTTACAATGTGTTAGTTTCTACTGTACAGCAAAATGAATCAGCTATACACACACATATATCCCTTCTTTTTTGGATTTCCTTCCCATTTAAGTTACCGCAGAGCATTGAGTAGAGTCCTGTGTGCTATACAGTAGGTTCTCATTAGTTATCTGTTTTATACATAGTATCAGTAGTGTATGTATGTCAATCCCAATCTCCCAGTTCACCCCATCCTTGATTCTTGTATTTGAGTAGCGCCTAATACTTTGTCAAAGAGCTTTCAAAACACACAGACACCTCAGTTTAATCTTACAATAACCCTATGAAAGAGAGAGGTCAGATATCATTTTTTCGGTGAGAATATTGGGCTTCCATCCTCAAAGACTCCAGCTGGTAGCTTAGGTCTCCCAGACCTCAGTTCAGTCCAGCAGAGAAAGCTTCTCAGAACCTTCTTTGTATCCAGCGCTGTGCTAGGCTCTGGGGAAACAAAAATGAACATTGAATAACATGGTCCCCACCGTGCCCCATGGTGTTTTCTTTCTTTTCTACTTTAGAGGCCGAAGACTTTCTGCCTGGGACCTCAGGCTGCCCCTTGCTCTCCTACAATTCCTTATTTTCCCACCTTCCCCCAGGATGACTGTTGGTGGCCAGAGTTCCAAATCAGGGGCCCAATCGTTGAGCTTGGGCACCGGGAAGAGCAGACTGGACCAGAGGTTTCCCCACCCCTCAGGGTGGGGAGACTGCCTTCCCCTCTTCTGGAAACGTCCAGCCATAGTGTGGAGGGACAGCTCCCTGTGGCTTCTGTCCCAGGTTCTGAGCTTTCACACCATCCTTCATTGGCAGAAATACAACATTAATGTAGCTAGTTTGATTTGATGTGTAAAAATCCCATCAAAGCAGAGAGAGCTTTAGCACAAGTAAGTGATTGATGACAGCAAAAATGTTTCCAAGTCCAAGGAAAAAAAGCTGAGAAAGTATACTTCTATAGTACAATATTATCTGCATTTGAAGCATTTTGGTATTTTTATTCCCTGCAGCAAGTAGAACATGATTACGTGCCAGCTCTGGGGAAAGAAAGGCAAGGAAAAGGTTCCAATTTCAGGGGCCAGTTACGGTTTTCAAGAATCAGTTACCAGTTAGATGGATATTATTGAAGCATAAACCTGGACATCTATTGTCCCGTGCCCACCTTGTCAAATCTAATCATGGGACTTGGACCTTTTAGATTCTTTTTTATTCTGATAGGTATAGGATAATACCTGTCATTTCATGACCACCTTTTCTTTCATGGCCATATTTTTTCTTTCTAATAGTGTTTTCTTAGGACTCTAAGACTTTCTGGCAATTTAATTTAATGGTAACTTGATTTAAAGCACAGGTAAAGGTCTGCGTGGTCCCTTGTGCTGGACCCCTCCACCAAGACTGGGATCCACGGGCTGCATGAGGCTCTGTCACAGCCGTGACCCTGGGCCCACGTGGCCTGTGTCTTTGCCTCCTCTTTCCACAGCCCCAGCTCTGGGTTTCTCTCTTCCTCTTCTTACCATGGGTAAGACTTTTCTTATAAGCATCTTCGAATTCTTTTGGTAAAGAAATAGGCTATTCATAAATAAATAAACATTGGGAGAATTTATGCTTTTCTCTTATATCAAAGTTATGAAAGGAAGTAAAATTCTTGCACTCAGGTTCTTCTGGGTTTGGGGGAGAGGGACCAAGGATAAATATGTATGAAAGCTTTCTCTCCTTCCGAATCTGAGATTAGGAGCGTTTCTCATTGTCACACTAGAGAATCATTAGGGGTGATGGGAAGAGATGTCTTTTCTGTTTTTAAGTATTTAGCTAACTAAAGACATAATAGGTCAAAGTATTAGCAGCTAAAGTTCTTTACAGAGGGTAGCATCTCGTCAAAGAGAGAGGGGTTGTATAGTGTGGTGACTAGTAATAGCCTTTGAGTCAGGCCAGGCTGTATACGAGGCAGCCCTTCTGCTGAGGGCTCTGTAGGCTTGGGCAAGACACCTCATCTCTGATCTTCAGTTTCCCCATCTCTAAAATAAGGACAATATTGGAAAGAAAAGCCCTCAAAGGTTGTCAAAAATCAGAAATAATACAATGCATGTAAAATAATCAGCATAAGAATAAGGGGTAATTAGTGGCAATTGTTAACATTTTCTTGTTAATAAAAACGATAATAATTCAAAAATCGAGCTTTCAGATACGATTACTGTTTCTCCCTGATTGTAGCATTTCCAATGGAAATATTGCCACATACACCTACTCCCTCTATACCTAATATATTCAGCAGATGTTCATCGAGCTCCGTCTACAGACCAGACTTTGTATTGGGCTCTTAGGACCCAAAGGTGACTAAGAAAACAGTCCCTGCCTCTATAGGGCTGTGCTAGACGTATGAAAAGGTGGTAAAGGTGGATCCGTTTGCCATTTTACTGGAAAGTAGGTGGCCTCAGTGGGGGAGATTCCCTGTTGATCTGGATCTTAGGAGATGAAGAGATTCTCATCGTTCTGCTGAGGATTACCCAAACAGAATTGCATGAACTAAATACAGTGTTCAGGAAACTGCAAGTGGACAGAGGGCCAGTGGCTAATCTGAACTTCCACTCTAGCCAGTGAACAGCAAATTGTTGCTGACGCACAAACCAGTGTTCCCAGAAAGGAGACCCCAAGTTCAGGTTCAGCCTTGGCTGTTGTCCAAGAATCCCTGGGGAGACGATCCTTCTAGGGTCCCTTTGGTGTGGGATAAGCCTAAGTGTCAGTTATCCTGGAGACCTCTCATGTGTGGATCGGTCACGGACCTTCTCTGGTCCGAGGAGGTCTGGAAAACTTAGGAATGTGAGAGTTACGAATATAAGAGAGAGAGCGATCTCTAGAAGCAGATGCTTAACTGGTTAGATTTCACCAAGTGGGCTGGGAATTTTCATACTTTGGAAAGTTTCATTTCTTTGCTGTACATTTAAGTCCCGCCTACTTTGGGGATGGAACAGGGCCTAAGTTGACGTTTGGGTAGATGTTAGCCTGTGTCTGAAAATCTGTTTCTATAAAGAGGATAAAGGCTTCTCTACCCTTTTTCCTTAAGAAGCATCAGACACAGGACCAGCCTTCATGGGCGTGTGACCTTTGCAATCACACGAGGCCTCACGCTTAGAAGGGTCCCATGCTTGGTTTAGTGCTCTACTGTCACCATCTTGTAATTCTTTATTTTTTTGACAAGGGGCCCTTTGTTTTCATTTTGCGTCGCGTCCTCCGTGTTACGTAGCTTGGCCCGATCAGAAGTGCTGCCTCTAGGGCTGGTGAGAAAGGGAGTGCGGCCATCCCGCTAAGCATAGTCTTTGTAGATGGTGGAGCCTGTTGGTTGTGCAAAGTGGGGTCTTCATACACTCATAAGAGATTTGTAGTGCAGTTCATGGAATGCTCATCTATGAAATAATAACCAGTTTTGAGATGCTTTCTAGTATAAATGCTACAGTGATGCCGGATCAAACATGAATGCAAGAAGAAGGTATCTTTTACTTTTTATAACCGTTGATCTGTGAACCTGGGGATGTTCCCTCATCTCATTTTTAACTGCAAGGTGGTTGTATTTTGAATCCTTAAATCAGGAAGCCCCTGAGCAGCTTTATTACAAAGCTTGGGATACAGCATTCATCACTGTGTTCTCCTGGGTTGGAATATTAACAGGACTGGAGTCCCATAAATTATGTATCTGTTGCTGAACGTTGCTGCCAGCTATGAGTGGCAAAGCACTTCCTTCTGTAGCTTATTTCGTTTTGCAAGATCCTTGACGTGTATCAAGGTGTCTTAACAAATGAAATGTAGTTCAAATCACAGGGCGGTTATGAATCTGTTCAAATAGATAGATTTTCCTTCTTGCCCCGGAATGTCACAATGGTGTCAGTCCATATTCTAAAATGTATGAAGTAACAACAAGGAGAGATAGAAAACAATTGACTTTGTTTTTTAATGAATACATGTCAAAGATTTTATATTAGTCATTAATTAATAAAGGAGCTGGTAAGATGTTACAACCAGTTCAGAGGAAAATCCAGAGTAGAAACATGCAGAGGCAATGGAGAATGCTGCAATGAATTTGTGTTTTCACAGTTGATTTCTTCCATGTGAGGAAAAGGATGTGGAAATTAGTTGCATCTTCACTGGATAAAATTCATTTGCAGTAGTGTCAGTTTTCTATAACTTACAGAGTTATAAAATAGCATAAAGATACTGAAGGTACAGACCCCCATAGAGTCAGAAGGGGGTGCTAGACCATACCTGATATTCCATTGAAAAGATACCCAGTAATTTCTTTCTGCCCATTTCAAAGTTTTTTGACCTACCCCTCCTCTCCTGTAATCAGAATAATCTCAAAGATTATTCTTGATCACAAAAAAAAGGCTGGTCTCATAAAGTTCGGCCTAATCATGTACACTGGTGCAATAAGAGTGTAAATTAACCCGTAGGCCGTCTTGGTTTGCTTTGCAAATATGGAGCCGTACAGTGTTAAACAACTGTTAAGCCCACAACATTTACAAAAGTTTTTATAAGGAATCTTGGATTGAGCTTTTCAGAACCTCTGTTATCTGCTATCCCAAGGCTAGGAAACTGAGCCCAAGAAAATCTCCACCATTTTTCACCTATAGTACTTATAACCTTGGTTGAATTCCTCGAGGTTTTCAACATTTGCTAGCTTCCTGGCCTGGTAGCTTTCTTACCACCTGTAAGGCCAGGACCGTGCAAACCAGGTACCAGGCCAGTTTTCCTTTTGGGAGGGGGATGGTTATAGGCATTGGCTCCCTTAATTCTTAAAGGGGCTAGTCATATCTGATTCAATGAACACTACCCTCTAATATGATACTCTAGGTAAGGCCTTGTCTGCCCAACGATATACTATGGATAGATTCTAATTAAACCTGTGAAATAACTGTATTGCCATGAAAATCAAGGGGACTCAGTAACAGATTTTGAATTCTGGGGGATCTCTGGGAATTGGATATCATTCTTAAATGTTTGGATTTAGCTTATCAAAGCAGAATTTACTAAATTGTAAGTTAGAGATAGCATAAAAAGTAAGAGAAAAGGCAGCCTCGTATATCCAAAAAATAGAACATTAAAGCAACGTCAACAGTATTCCAGACAGGTAACCACAGTAAAACTTCCCTCTTCAGTTCATTCAGTCCTGTGTCATTAATTCTTGTTCTGCTGGTTTTGGTTCAGCAGTCTGCATTTGTGAAGCCATCTGCATGCAGACTAAAAAGAGTCCAGAAATCCAAGGAAATCCTGAGTCAATCCACTAGCACAGTTTACAGATTATCTAAGCAATGTCAGTTCAGTACCCTTTGCCTAAGAGTCTATTCGTTTAAATACCAGTATTTAAAAATACCTGCTATATAGAGTCCTTTCCCAGGAAACTCTGAGATTGGCCTTTCTGGCCTGTAGCTTATAGTGGAGGCTTCAGGCAAGAGTCAGAATAATACAAAGTTACCTGTAGATATTAGAGACTTAATGGTTAATTTTTACTGTTATAAATAATATCAGAATTGAGAAGAGTAAAATTCTCTATTGAGATACCCTACATAACTATTTCCTAAGAGATTTGATCAGTATTTTGCCTGCAGGTAAAAACAGACAATGAGAGCACTGATAAGTCTCCAGGGTCTTCCCATGCAATATACAGTTTCAGAAATATATTAATAATATTTTACCCATACTGACTTAACCTAGGGAAGACTAAGCATCTCCTCTGATCCGACGGCTCTTCCTGTAACACAGTAAACAAATGCAGTTAGTAACACAGCAATTATGTATAGCATCTCTATCTTTATAAGGCAAAGGGAACAAATCTTTATGATTTTTCTAGGACCCCTCTAGAAAATCTTAAAGATAGTTTTAGATAATCTAAAGATCGTTCTTAGCATTTAAAAATATGCTAAAAAAATTTTTTTCCCCAAAATACAGGGTTCAGTGTGGGAAAGCAAAACCATTTTCAGAGGATACTTGATATCTTTAGATACTTGATTAAGATAGGAGCACAGGTGCCTAAGAAACAATACTTGGTTATCTATATAATCGAAGTAACAAGAAAACATTGGAAAATAAATGTAGAAAGGAACACAGTCTTAAAGAATTTAGGTCTTTTCACAAATGAGGGCCCTTGTTCCTTTTTCTTTTCTTAAATAATCAAGAACTTTTCAAGTCAACATAAAGCTCTGAAAATAATTTTCGTGAGACACAGAATCTCTGCTAGCTAGGCAGATTCCATAGGAGGTAAAGAATATCCTTTTGCAGTGTAGTCCAAGGCATTACTCAGTAAACTAAGGAAGCAAGCCATCAAAACCGAGGGAACTATGCCAAAATTCTAATGTATTTTATAGCTTTTTTTTAAAGACTCGAGTATTATAAACCAAAGCAAGTAAAATTCATTTTCCATGTTTTGTCTTTTATTTTTCTCTTTTATATTCTGAAACAAATTTATATTTTACTTTAGAATTGCCTTTTTCATTCATTTATGCTCTCTCGAAAGTATATGATGGAGTTTTCCAGAGGCTACCTGAGTGACATTATAACAAATGCAGAAAGAGATGAGTATTTGGTTCTTGCCTATTAAGCCAGACATTAGAAAGACTTGCACAAATATTAAACAATGCCATTTTGTCTTCAAAATATTTTGTTTTGGGAAATATAGTTATTTTCCCCAAAATATATGTTATTTACGTTAAAATGCAATGGATTCATCATTGCTATTTTCAGATGAATCAATAGTTTAAAAATTTCTCAGATTTGATTTGACTTCGCTGCCGAGGGCCTGGGTTCAGTCCGTGGTCGGGGAACGAAGATCCCACGGGCCATGTGGTGCAGAAAAAAAAAAAACCCATACTCTTTTTTTTTATTCTTCCCCCAAAACAAAAACACAGACACAATCGTATTTCCTTTTCATTACTGCATCTGGCATAGTCTCAACCACCCATTTTAATTATAATAATTAACCAAAGTAACTAACTCATATTTCATAGAGAAGATTGGGAGGAGGGAGGATGTGGATAATTGAGAACTTTCCATCACATGCAGGCATTTTAGCACAGCTAGACTCGCACAGCTCATGAATCACGTGACATCAATTTCTACTGTGACATACATCACTTTTGCATCCCCTGAAAGTGGCAAAAAGGAACACATTCATTTGACATGACACACCTCAGTTACAGCTTCTCTACAGCACACAAAAATAGGCAAACATATATAATCATATATGCTTATTATGCTTTGTAATCGAAGTTTCAGTTACTTAGAAATTATCTAGGTAGGTATCCAATGACTATCAATTAGCTCAACTTACTATTAGTCCATTGTAAGTTACCTAAAGATCTTGGGAATGATCTTTAAGTTGATATGCTATAAAACATAATTGCTGTATATATAAAAAGTTTATCAGAATAATTAATTGAACACAAACTTAGCTTTCAAAATCTTAAACATTATATAGGCATAATATTAGCTTATTTGACTAGTTATCCTATATAAATTTAGGAGAAATCAACCCAAGTAAAACAAAATGTACATTTGCATTATATTTAACACTGATTAATCCAGAAAAAGACATACCTGTGTTTTAAAACTCATCATGCAAGTCTTATTTGCCAAAGAGTTACCCTAATTTTGTGAACTTGGATTCTTAAAATATCACTGAGTTAGGGTGTATTTTCTGTGGAATAATTTTTAAGTCTAGTAAACTTAAAGTTTTAGAGGTTCAGCTTCCTTATTTTCTGTGAAGTTTAGGAATATTTAATTTATATAAGCTTGCTTATCTTTATAAGCAAGTGCTTATAATATAAAAGATGCCATAATCTAATTTATTGGTACCCTCTGGAAACAGGAAAGCATTCCACACACAAGACGTAAAGGCCCTTCTGAACTGCAGACACGGACGCACAGAGCTTAATGGCTTCAGTCATACAACTGCAGCCGCAAGTGAAAAGTAAACACAAAAGCACACAAAAAATCACCAGTTGAGATTTCACAGAGTTATTCTCCTTCCCAGTGGCCACGGAATTCTTAATGAATTTGAGCTCAAAATAGAAAAATATTCAAACAAAAACAACCAAGAAACCAGATTCCTTGTTCTCTTTTTGCCACAGGAACATAGGTCTCTATCATCTTTTGTTGGTGATCAAGTTGTCAGACCCTGAAACTGAATTCCCCACCAAGGGGGAACAACTTATCAGCCATGTATGAACTAGAAAGAAAAATAAAACACAGAATCAGTAAAGAGGGCATGAAAACTAGAGAGACAGAGAATCAGTGAAACGCAAGTCTGTTGCTGTGTTGGATTCACCCTGGGAGCCGTCTCGGGCAGCACAGGTTACCTGGCTCCATCAGGTACGCCCAGCAGGCATTTCGTTGGATGACCTTACAAATGTAACATGAACAGATGGCACAGACTTTACTTAATTGATCATTTAAGGAACCAGTACAACAGCTTTTTTCCTTAAGTGTTGGTAACTGACAAAGACACCTCTCCTTGGGGCCTTAGCATCTTACACGAGCATTTTTAAAATTTGAGCTAGAGTTGATTTACAGTGTTGTGTTGGTTTCAGGTGGACAGCAAAGGGATCCAGTTATATATATGCCTATTCTTTTTCAGATTCTTTTCCATTATAGGTTATCACCAGATGTTGAATATAGTTCCCTGTGCTATACAGTAGGTCCTTGTTGTTTATTTTATATATAGTGGTGTGTATCTGTTAATCCCATACCCCTAATTTATCTCTCCCCACTTTCCCCTTTGGACATAAATCATAGCAATATTTTCTTAGATCAGTCTCCCAAAGCAAAAGAAATAAAAGCAAAAGTAAACAAGTAGACCTAATTAAACATATAAGCTTTTGCACAGCAAAGGACACCATAAACAGAACGGAAAGACAACCTATGGGATGGGAGAAAATATTTGCAAATGATGCAGTCGACAAGGGCTTAATTTCCAAAATATACAAACACCTCATACATCTCAATATCAAAAAAACAAACAACTCAATCAAAAAATGGCAGAAAGGGACTTTCCTGGTGGCACACTGGTGAAGAATCTGCCTGCCAGTACAGGGGACACGGGTTCAAGCCCTGGTCCGGGGAGATCCCACATGCCGCGGAGCTACTAAGCCCATGCGCCACAACTACTGAGCCCGCATGCCACAACTACTGAAGCCCGTGTGCCTAGAGCCCGTGCTCCACAACAAGTGAAGCCACTGCAATGAGAAGCCCGCGCACCGTAATGAAGAGTAGCCCCCGCTCGCTGCAAGTAGAGAAAGTCCGCACGCAGCAACGAAGACCGAACACAGCCAAAAATAAATAAATTTTTAAAAAATATGGCAGAAGACCTAAATAGACATGCCTCCGGAGAAGACATACAGATGGCCAACAGGCACATCGAAAGATGTTCAAGGGGTTCCCTGGTGGCACAGTGGTTGAGAGTCTGCCTGCCGATGCAGGGGACCCGGGTTCGTGCCCCGGTCCGGGAAGATCCCACGTGCCGCGGAGCGGCTGGGCCCGTGAGCCATGGCCGCTGAGCCTGCGCGTCCGGAGCCTGTGCTCCGCAACGGCAGAGGCCACAACAGTGAGAGGCCCGCGTACGACCAAAAAAAAAAGTTCAACCTAGCTAATTATTAAACGAGCATTTTGACTTATTTTAAGTGTTGAAAATCTTGAGTACTCTCCCAATATTAGCATGTTGACAATTCCATCCGGTTTCCAAGATCTGCTCTTGGGTGGGGCTCAGCGGTGAGTGTGCATGTGACCAACTGCTGGGCTTCCTTCCCTCAGGGCTCTCTCTGCTCTTGGGAACTGTCACTAACTCTTGCTTCTTTCGCAGTGACAGAGTCCAGGCCCTGTCCTATGCACAGCACACGCGGCAGCTCATCTCCTGTGGTGGTGACGGTGGGATTGTCGTCTGGAACATGGACGTGGAGAGGCAGGAGGTAGGTGCCACAGCAGCCTCGGGCCACCCCCCTCCTCAGCCACCGGGCTGGGCTCTGCAGCTCCTACCCTGCCGAAAAAAGCTTCAGCCTCCCCTCCTACTCACTCCTTCTTTCTTTTATGAGTAAACCATGAAAGAAAACATGTTATGTCAGAGAATTTAAAAATTCTGGTATGAAAGGAGCTTCCTTTTTCTTTTTTAACCCCTCATAAATTGGCACGTAACACTTAGCGTAATGGAGATTTCATAAGAATTTCAACTGAGACTAAGCTGGTTAGACTTTAAATCTGTTGAACCATTACAACAGCAGTTCAGGCGAGAAAGAGGAAGCAGCTATTTTCAGGTGAGTAGCCGTTTGCTATAAAGTGCCTACGAAGACAGAAAGCGTAGTACTTCATGTTATTGGGGGCAGTGGTGGCTAGTGTGTGAGAAATGGTATTTGATGAAGGATCCTTAGTTTGGTATTAATAGAAATATTAGAAATATTTTTTGTGTGTTTGCGAGTCATATTCTAAGCAGTTCTCCAGTTATAAATATATACGTTGTCATTTTTTAGGCATATATTTAAGTTTTATCATAACATTCTTTTTTCAGTGAATTTTCTTTTTCCTCTTTGAGCATCTTAACAACGATTTGCTTACTGAATATCCCCTTTGACAGGTACTTTGATGTTAACCATTTTCTCATTTCCCTAGAATTATGCTGGGTAAACTTTCCCTTTGACAGTGTGTATTCTTCTAATTTATTTCCTTGTGGGATGCGAGAATTAGAAAAGCAACACTTGAAAAATTAGACAAAAGCGATTTCCCAACTTTTTTCCATACCCTCACCCCAATCTCATTTCAAGGGAGTAGTTGCTATTACCCATAATGCAGTGCCTTTCAAATACCAGTAATTAAATGCTTAAGGAGATTGAAGCTTGATTTGCTCAAACCATAAATCCACAGGAGTTCTATTAGTAACTAATTAAAATGATCCTTGCCGTCAGGAAGTAGGGAATTGTGGACTGTTGCTTTTGAAAGTACCACTTGGCCCCGTGGGCGTAAAGGCAGGGATGTCGGCACAGTATGTGCTAGCCAGGCTCCCATGTGACTCGTTATTCTGCATGGTGGCCTGTTTTGGGTGACGGACAGTCACACCTGGACTGTCCTGGCTTCTTCCCAGGCCTGACTGGCCAGACTTGGGGAGGGGAACCGCTGGGCTCTTTTCCCTCTGTGCACACAGCCTCCCTCCCTGATAGACAGAGGCCCAAAGGAGGATAACGATGCGGTGTTCCAGAGACGGAACCAGGTGGTTGGTGGGCAGTCCTCCGAGCCATCTTGCTTCAGTTATGCCTTTTGACATGAAAATATCTGGGCGCTCGGTACTTGTTGACTATCTTAAATCTTCTCGAGCGATTCAAAGCTCTAAATGAGCAGTGCTGGTTCCATCCACTTTTTGCACGTGTCCCATTTTGTAAACATACATCCCCTGAGGTGTGTCTGTGGAGCTAAGTGCCATGTGGCGCTCAGCTCGGGAGGCCTGAGGTGTAAGGAAACTGTCCCTGCCCTGAAGGGCAGGTGGCCTTTCTGGAAGAAAAGACATGGGGGAGAAAACGTCAGAGAACTATTCAATGGTACAAATCGTTCAATCACAGTTGGTGTGAGTTAGAGCATCCGGGCGGAGGATTGTCATCTGCTGACGTTCTCAGCAAAGGGTCTGTGGCAGGAGGGAGCACTAAGAGCTTGACGGGCGTGAGTGCACTCTGACCAGAACAAGAAGCACCAAGGGCAAAGAGCGGGCAAAGTGGTCGTGCGCAGAGGCAGAGGCAGAGAGGAGGGGACGGTGGCCAGGGGGTGGGCCGGTGGGGGGAGACCTCAGGTGGCTGAACACAGATCAGGCAGACATCCCATAGGTTGAACGTGTGTTTGTACAGTTAATGAAATGCAATTTCTCACAATTTTATTATTTTTTTAAGTATATATAATACAGGTTCTTTGTAGAAAAGTTAGACTGAGTACTTGTTAACAAAGAGAATGTCAGTTATTCATGATACCACCACCCAGAAATACTGCCCTTCCCATGTTGGCAAACATCCCTCCTTACATTTTTCTCTGCAGATACATGTCAGATTGTTTTTTGGACAAAAAAATGGAATCGTACTACACATGCTGATTGTTTTTCCCCCTTTTCAGAGCCCTACCGTCAGTTCCCTCCTCATAGACACCCACTTATGTATTTCATATGTGTCCTAAACCAGCACGCTTCCTTGTAAAAGGTGTAGCGGGGTGTGTGCGTGTGTGTGTGTGTGTGTGTGTGTAAGTTGTTTGTAAATCTTCCTGATTTTCCTGCATCATAAGTGTACTGAAAAATCACAACATAGATAAGTCTTTTAGGGGTAAAATGTTGTCTTCAGCTAAAAAACTTTGGATTATTTTATTAAATCTGTCTTTAAACGAATTAGGGCATGAAAATTACCAAGTAAGTGAAAGGCTTACTTGTTTTCTTCAGTTTTAATAAAATAAATAGACTAAGAATTAGAGCTCTTAAAATGTCCCCTTTTTACTTTTTTTTTTTTTTCTGAGAAAATATGTAGCTTTCGGTTCATTTCTGCTTAAAGATAGGGGAATAGGCTAAGTCCCTGAGTCTGTTCTATAACAGGTCTTCCTCAGAAAAGGATTACATCAACAAAGTCCTTCCTGAGCCTTTACTGTGCTGCTGTCCGTTGTGAAGCCCGGAGAGGGGAGGCCGTTGTTTACCATATTTCTCAAACTTGTTTGATCTCAGGCCTCTTTTACAGTAAGTGTCCTGTCAGTCAAATTGGCGTGCCCTGGAATTCACTTTTGGGAAACGCTGGGGTTGGGTGTATTTTCCCCAATTCCTTGGGTTAGGTGATATATGGAAAGAGACCAGTCTCTCTGCCAGAGGATGAATTTACAGAGTAGAGCATGGAACTCTAGAAGCAAATGTAGCGTCCCCCTGTGGAGAATCTATAAAGATTTGATAAAGAATAGCTTTCAGCTTAACACATCCTTTAAACCTGTTTGACATAGTTTAGAGTACTCGCCATGGGGTTGGGGAATAGTGAACAAAGCCAGGATATTACATGACCCATGAGGCAAGGAGCAGAGCCTTACACCCTGCCAGGCCCTGCCAAGACAGAGGACCGGTAGCTTCCCTGAGAACCCGCCGCTGCGGTCAGGTTCTGTCCCTCCAACGCGGGTAGCTGCATGCATGTGTAATAGGCAGGTGTATGTAATTGTACACAATCAGAGCAAATATAATTGCATATGATCGGGAAGGATGAGATAACGTCCTAAATCCTCAACATAGCTGTCAGTGGTGTGGCCCCTGCATCCCCTCCAGCCTCAGCCCTTCATACCCTTCCCACCCCCCCTCTCTCCCCCCTTACCCCCCCTTTTCCTTCCCCTGCTCCCCCCTTACACACACCCATGCGCTCCAGCCATCCTGCCCCTCTCTCTGCCCACTGTGCCTGGTCTCCTGCCATGCATCCCCAGGTCTCAGCTTGTTATCATTTGTCAGAGACAAAGTCCTGAACCCCAGCCTAGGTCATCCCACTCTCACAGCACTCTGTGCTTCTCCTTCTCAGGCCTCTGATCCTTACACTGATTCAGATAATAACTATTATTAATGAGATTTTCATATTAAGTCTTCCCTGATAAATTACAAGCTCCATGATGGTAGAGATTCTTTCTCTTCACCACTACATCCCCAGGACCTGACGCATCATAGGCATTTAGGAAATATTTTCAAAATGATCGAGAAATCACACCTCTGTTTCTTAGAAACACATCTTGATTATGTAAGTTTCGGCAGTGACACTGGTTCCACTGTCTGGGCTGCTTCTCACTGTGACCTGTTGTGTGCTTTATTTGACAAGACCCCTGAATGGTTGGACAGTGATTCCTGCCAAAAGTGCGATCAGCCTTTCTTCTGGAACTTCAAGCAGATGTGGGACAGCAAGAAAATTGGCCTGAGACAGGTGGGTGATACGGATGCTTCCTCAAAATGTAATTGTGTAGAAATAACTTTACCTTATGATCTTGGAGGAAGTAGCGCCCCTGGGCGAGAGCTGCAGTGGGAGTAAATTATTGCCCTGGAGTCACTTTGTGACCGCACGCTAGTTTATTCCCTTTCTCTCCTGTAGCTCATTCCTGCTGCATTCGGTTTCCGTAGTCACTTGGTGCCAGTAGTTAAGGGATATGATTTTAGAATTCTAGTGGCATCTAGTGAAATGTACCTTAAAATTAGAGGGGCCGTGCTTAGCTTATATTGGTACCAAACCATGAAATTATGTAAGTGATGTTTATTTCTTCTTAATTTCACTTTCCTTCCTTCCATCTTAGTTTTAGTTATTTATATCTATGTATAATACAGCATTTTCAATCTGATTCCACGGTTGGGTTTGGTCTGCCCCAAGGAAGTCAAATGCCAGTCGCCTAGCTTGAGCACGGCCAAAGTGCAGACAGTGGATTGAGTCAGGTTTCGTCCCAGTTCTTCACCCAGCAGCGAAGCCTCTGGAGGTGGCACTTCTGGACACCCAGCTTTAAGATAACCCGACCGCTGGGTGGGTCCTAGTTCATACGGTGATAATTGGAAAGCACCGAGACTGGGGAAGGGGGCGGGGTCTGAGGCCGTGGCACGATCACGTGTGCTTCCCAAACAGTCCTCATCCTGAATAAACAGTCCCAAAAGAGGAGCACCTGGCGCGTTCCTTCAGTTTCCTGGAACATTCTGGTTTAGCATCCTCACCTGGACGCTATGGGTCACACCTGAGCCGACCCGGCCAGGCCGAGGTGCGCAGCCGCAGGGAGCATGTTTTCTCTCCCTCCAGCACCACTGCCGGAAGTGCGGGAAGGCCGTCTGCGGCAAGTGCAGCTCCAAGCGCTCCTCCATCCCTCTGATGGGCTTCGAGTTTGAAGTGAGGGTGTGTGACAGCTGCCACGAGGCCATCACCGACGAGGAGTAAGTCCCAGCAATCCGCAGAATTGTCGAGGTTAAGGAGGGAGCCGGGTCTAAGAGCTTCGCCCAGCGCCGCAGCCATGACTAATGGGGCCCTAGTCCTGCTGGTTTCTAATGCAGACCGTGGCTGGTGGGCAGAGCCCTCCTTTCCACCAAGAGATCATGTTCTCTTGTGGGCAGGAGGAGAGAGTGCACGCTGAGAAATCATCTCTGTGCTCTCGTCAGTCCCAGGGGTGTGTGCCGTGAAATGTTCTTGTAGCAAACTCTCTGCTCATTTTCTTCAGAATTGCCCAGCAGTGCAGGAGCCCTGGGTTTACTTTCTAGCCCAAGCCGGTATCATTATAGGACCAAATCAGCCCACAGGCTCCAGAGCTTTTGTTTTCCAGGAAGAGTTAAGCCATTTCTCCTAAGAGGCCAGTGCTGCCAGTTGCCCAGCTGCTGAGTCTTGCTGGTCAGTCTCGCCCAATAACCCAGGACCTGAGGTTACTGTGCCGCTGTGCTTTGTTGGGGGGTGGCAGGGAGGGTGGGACAGATCCATGCTGTCTTTTCATTTTTTTAATCTATGTTCCTTTTTTTGTTTGGTTGGTTTTTTTGGCCACACCGCAAGACATGCGGAATCTTAGTTCCTCCACCAGGGATTGAACCCGTGCCCCCTGTCATGGAAGCTCGGAGTCCTAACCACTAGACTGCCAGGGAATTCCTCCCATGTCGTCTTTTTCATGTCAGCTGTTGTAAAACAGATGTAAACAGAATGGTCTTCACCAAGTTTCCCTTTTAGTGAATTACAACAGGATCTCATAGGGAACTTATTGCCCAATTCTCCCACCTCCACCCACCCCCACACCTGTTTAGAGTAAAGTCATTTTACGTACTAGATGGGTGTCTTAAAAGCTGCATGTAGGGCTTCCCTGGTGGCACAGTGGTTGAGAGTCCGCCTGCCGATGCAGGGGACGCGGGTTCGTCCCCGGTCCGGGAAGATCCTTACGAGCCGCGAAGCGGCTGGGCCCGTGAGCCATGGCCGCTGGGCCTGCGCGTCCGGAGCCTGTGCTCCGCAACGGGAGAGGCCACAACGGTGAGAGGCCCGCGTACCGCAAAAAAAAAAAAAAAAAAAAAAAAAAAAAAAAAAAAAATATGCATCAGAGGAGGTCAGCATTTAAAGGAAATTCTTGGCAAATTAATAAAACAAAGCATTCTCTTAGATAACCCTAATGTTAATGTATGTGTTTTTTTCATTCTTATTTAGTCATAGCAAATGTTAAGTAAGATGCCCTTGCATAAGTAAGCATTTATGTTCATTGGTTATGTTCTGCTCATCGTATGTGGTGAAATTAATGAGTTCTCATTAAATTAGAGAGCTGCAAGAGACAGGATATTCTAGTTTAATTCTTCATTAAAGACACAGACCCAGAGAGTCTAAGTGACTACAAATTAAACCTAATTCTTTAATTCTAAATATTTTAAAGTGATCAGTTTTAGGATACTGAAGATCTGTTCTCCAGATTGAGCAATTAACAGCCATCTTCAGGGAGCCCACTGCCGAGGAGCGGCGACGTGAAACATGATTAGAAAACTGCAGTCTCCTTCCACGTCCCTGTCCCCTTTCCCACATCACTGTTTCTTCTGCTTTCTTCTCCGTGGGAGCATGTGCATTGCCTCTAGAGTACCTAGGCAGTTGACCAGCCTTCTTACTAAAAAAATACACAGATTAAAAAACTAAAAAGCAAATAACAGTGTTTGTTTATATATTGTTTTACTTGTCAAAGCATCAGAATGCCACAGAAAAACCAGATCTGCAGTTATACCAGGGAAAAGAGGAGAAAGAATGAAGAGCCCTTAGATGAGAATGACAGTCTTGGGCGTTTTAACAAGTGTGCTTTTTTTTTTTAATGCAATAGACAAAGGTAGACTATTTTACCAGCAAGTCCTTCTGAGATCAAACTTAGCAAAAGCACTGTGGGTCGTTTTAAAGATTTGTTTACAGCACAGATAGAGAGCCTCACAGACTCAATCAGAGCAACAAAATCTCCAAAAGGACGTTTAGAAACTTCAACATCTTTTGACCATTTTGGAGAGTATAAGAATCCTTTTACCCTTTTTTTTTAAAAAATCATAACATGTCACCAGGGAATAAAAGTAGCTCTGAGGAGCTTTCCTTTTTTCTTTTTTTTTCTTTTTTTTTTGCGGTACGGGGGCCTCTCCTGTCGTGGAGCACAGGCTCCGGATATGCAGGCTCAGCAACCATGGCTCACGGGCCCAACCACTCGGTGGCATGTCGGATCTTCCCGGACCGGGGCACGAACCCACTTCCCCTGCATCGGCAGGCGGACTCTCAACCACTGCGCCACCAGGGAAGCCCCATTTTTTAAAAATTTATTAATTTATTTATTTTTGGCTGCATTGAGTCTTTGTTGCTGCATGTGGGCCTTCTCTAGTTGCGGTGAGCAGCCTTCTTATTGCTGTGGCTTATCTTGTTGTAGAGCACAGGCTTTAGGTGCACAGGCTTCAGTAGTTGTGGTGCACGGGCTCAGTAGTTGTGGCTCGCGGGCTCTAGAGCACAGGCTCAGTAGTTGTGGCTCACGGGCTTAGTTGCTCTGCAGCATGTGGGATCTTCCCGGATCAGGGCTCGAACCCGTGTCCCCTGCATTGCCAGGCGGATTCTTAACCACTGCACCACCAGGGAAGTCCCAGGAGCGTTTCTAATAGTGAAGTCACTTTAGCCATTTGGCTAAAAATTAGAGCTTAATGTCACTCTAGATCTTCTTCCTTTATATACTACTGCCTTTCACTCTTGGAAACTTTCTTTGCTCCCTCCAGACGTGCACCCACGGCGACCTTCCATGACAGTAAACATAACATCGTGCATGTGCATTTTGATGCCACCAGAGGATGGTTACTGACTTCGGGAACTGACAAGGTTATTAAGGTAGGATGCTCTCTTATCTTAGAAGCTTTCCATCTTTGGCTCTGTGTAAATATACAGGAGCCCCAAGACCACATGAGGTCTGCTCCAAAGCTTACCCTTGGCAATGAGCATTTTTGAGAACCTGCTACCTGCCGTGAACAGTCACTGGCTGTACACACCAAAATAAGACATGGCTCTCGCCTGAAAGGAACAGCTAGTCTACTGGGGACATACTTTTAGAAAGACAGTTAATAATAGGTCACATGTTCAGCAGCCCAAAGAGTAATATGGACAAGAATTACTGGACGAGTTCAGGAGCTGGAGATAGTGCTGCTGGAGATGGCTTCAGGAGGGGGTTTGAGCTGAGCATTGAATGAGCCAACAAGTAATAAACAAGATCTTTTCCCCGTGAGATCAGTTACCCAGGAGCAGTCCTCCAGGGCCTGAGGACTGCGCTAGACCACATGGATTCTGTGACACAGCAGAGGCACAGGACTGAAGGGGCCACACCTGTGTCATTCTCTGAGGCACCCAGAGGCTCAGGTTTGCCTCGTTCACTGAGCCCTACTTCCTGGGCCCGTTCTGGTCCCTTCTTGGAGGCAGCAGCAGGATGGGGCGGTTGAAATAACCCCCTTTGGAAGCCACCAGACCTCTGTGACTTTGAGCACGTTTAAAGTAAATTCTGGGAGGCTTGCTTCCTTTATTTTTGAAAATGAGACATTTCGTAGAACTGTTTGGAAGATGAGATGAGATATAGAAAGGACACAGCACATCTTGGTACCCATTTGTTGCCTCATATGTTACTTCCCTTCCCCCTTGAATGAATCTAATCTGCCTTTATTCTCCATCAGCCGGATTAAAATATCCAGCTGCCATTGTCCTGTTTTTGAGGGTTATGTTGAACTTTTTGATGGACAAATACTATTTTATAGATTTATAAATGATGTTCGTATAGGACTTAGCTCCTTGTTAAGTTAAAAAATACACTTGAATTCAGTTACAAGGACTGTGGGTGCTCAACACAGTTGAATGGTAGTTCATCAGAGATCTTCTTCTTTTTACAGTTGTGGGATATGACCCCGGTTGTGTCTTGATGCCCCTTCCAGGCACCAGGAAGATAGTATTTACTCAAGAAACGGTTGTTCTAACCTAAATCATGACTGGAGCTGTAAAGCAGATGCGTGAGTGGTGGGAGAGAAGCTGAAGAGCTGAGCTGAGCTTGCGTGTGACCCGCACACACGGCGGTGAGCGGTCGGGGAGCTCTTGTGAGGGAACTCTTGCAACTTGTTCATACGATATAAAAGAGGATATTTTTTTAACAAGTGGTTTATACAGTCTGGCTGTGCTACCTTGTTTTGAGTATACTGCAAACTCAGTGTGGGGTGTTTTAAGTTTTATATTTTTCACCACTTCGTTTTAGTTGTTGCTTTGTGTGTCGGAGAAATGAGGCGTGTATAACCGTTCAGGGTGTTTTCGGTAGTTATAGTTTCCGTGTTTCCTTCGCTTGGACACATATCTCGTGGTCAGCATCTCTTCCTTCTCTGTGTATCCACCCTCGGCTTCATCGGCTGTTCCCCAGAGTGTACGTATTCACAGTTTATTTGCAGTGTTTCTGCTTTCGTAGAAATCCCCTCCCATTGAGAGACCTGGAAAACCATTCATGTGGATTTCCCAGCTGACTCTTGAATCGCCTGAGAGCGATCTGTTTGTGATATCTAGGTCGTACATGTTCTCATGGAGTGGAAATGACCTTGTGTTTCTGCCTCAGTTTTTCTCTGTCTTTCCTGCATTAAAAACAAATGTTGTGAGAAAGCCACTCGCAGCCACAGAGTAGATTATCATAACTCAGGCCTTCAACTCTCAGTGCCTGGATCATTTCTAATTCAGCTGGAGCTTTCTGAGCCTTTTAGGTTTCAGTTTTATTGACACAGCTCCCTGTCGCTCTTCATATTAAACACAAAACAACAAAACCCTGTGTCCTTCAAGAATAGTGTCTTTAAAATGCGTTGTTCTATGTGATGTCACCTCTGAACTTGAACATGTTCATTGCTGCGAGGTTGTATCCTGCTTTATTCCTCACCGTCTGTATTTTCTTCTGTCAAAACGAGATATTTAAAGATTTTTATCTTCATGTATTTTATGAGAACACTTTGCACACTTTCATACTAAAATTGTGTGATCTGAGACATAAAAGGTACTGAATCCTACAGTTCATGCTGTGTTCCAGTTGGGAATGTAAAAAAAAAAGGGGGGAGGGGGAGGCTTTAGGAGATGAATCTAAACTTAGCTAATTTTAAGGGAATCCACTCAAACTTGATAAATTGAGATATTCTTGTGTGTAGTGACTCAACTTGGGATATTGAAGTTCTTTTTTAAAATCTTATTTTTGGGGGCTTCCCTGGTGGCGCAGTGGTTGAGAGTCCCCCTGCCGATGCAGGGGACGCGGGTTCGTGCCCTGGTCCAGGAGGATCCCACATGCCGCGGAGCGGCTGGGCCCGTGGGCCATGGCTGCTGAGCCTGCGCGTCCGGAGCCTGTGCTCCGCAGCGGGAGAGGCCATGGCAGTGAGAGGCCCGCGTATCGCAAAGAAAAAAAAAGTCTTATTTTCATTTGTAAAAATAGAATTGAAATTAGCAGCAGGCATGAGCTATGTGCTCGCCCCGTTCTAAGCACTTTACACAAGTGCCACCTCATTCAGCCCTCACCTGTCAGGAGCATTGGGGGATCCCCGGGTCCTTGGGGTTCATCAGGTTAATTAAGCAGAGCCTCGCAGTTAAACAGGCCAATTACTTGCCCTTCCCTATCTGAGCCCTACCTCCACAGGATCTTGTTCTCTTTTGATCTGACAATTTGGGGTGGTAGTAGTTGAAGTCCTCCCTATTTTTTTTTCCTCTTTTCCTGAAAGTAATTTTTCCCCCTCGTGATCATTAATTTTCTTTCTAACTGGGAGAAGGCCTCCCAGCCATACTTGGATTATCCCTCCCCCAACACTGACCAAGTGTGCTTCCGGGGGACGGGCTTCCTCGAGATGATTCTGCTGCTGCAGCTTTGGGAAGCAGGGCAGTGGGTGTGCCCCATGCAGCCATGGTACGTGACAGCCATGACCTGGGACATCAGGGCAGATGGGCCCATGTGACCATACTCTAAGGTTGTGTACACACACACACACACACACACACACACACACACAGCAATTACCACTTATCACTTAACTGCCACTTCCACACAATCCTTGCTCGCCATCAGCCAAAGCCACCATAACTAACTTGAGTCTCTTCTGCATGACTGCTCTGTGAGAGAGCTTTAAAAAGGGAATTTAAAATACTCAAATATTGGGCTTCCCTGGTGGTGCAGTGGTTCAGAGTCCGCCTGCCGATGCAGGGGACACGGGTTTGTGCCCTGGTCCGGGAAGATCCCACATGCCGCAGAGCGGCTGGGCCTGTGAGCCATGGCCGCTGAGCCTGCGCGTCCGGAGCCTGTGCTCCGCAACGAGAGAGGCCACAACAGTGAGAGGCCCGCGTAACGCAAAAAAACAAAAAAACTGATATCTATTTTGTAGTTTACTACTAGAACCTGGAGCCACTTAAGTTGTATGTAATAAAGGACTGTGTGTTGGAAATGAGTTGTAGGAAAGAATCGCTATGTTTTCCCTTCCTGAACTTTGGAGCCCGGCCTGTGTATAGAGAGGCAAGCACAGCGATAGGGAGACGGTGGATCAGGTGCGCGGCAGACCTGACGTGGATCTGAGTTGGGTCTCGATGAGCTCAGACCCCACTGGGAAAGCTGATTGTCTCCTTTGGACCACATGTGACACCGTGGTCCCTCTGGTCTGTGACCCTGCACTTCAGTCCAGCCATCTCCCTCCCAGCCTGTCTGTAACCCAGCCCACAGGGCCACTCAGAGGTTGAAACCACTGGACACCTCGTTGGTGACGAGAGTCACGATCAGTAACCACAGATATGTCAAGGTATCCGTTGCCCTGCCTTTTCCTTTCTCCTCATTTGTGTAGGTGCTTGAACTTGGTGAGAAGCGCTTAGCACGCCAACTGTGTGTGTCTATAATACTGTGAATTCTTGAGTATTACATTATCTCCACCATTTTTGTAACTCGTAGATATGTGTTGGTGTCGGGGTGCCTTCCAAGCATTTTTATGGAATAGAGGCTTCATTCATTAGGAGTGGGAGCTGGTGCCAGCGCTTGGCTTTTCTCCTGTCTGGGTTAACTCTCATAGTTCTTGTTTTACCCCACTGGAATTGCACTTTATATATATTTTTTGCTCTGTTACTTCAACATACAGAAGCTCTGGCAAGTAAAGCCTAACAGGATTATGCTGGGAAAGTGGCAAACCCGCACATACCGTGCACGTGGCTGTCCTTCATTGGGTAGGATAGAACCAATCACATGCTCTCAGTTTCTCCAAAGAAATGATGTTACTGGAACCTTTAACTGCCTGGGTTGTCTCCACAGTAGCACAAGTGGTTTTAAGTACTTGGAGTCATGTGTCTTTTTATCTGAGGTCAATCAACCATGATGTATTTCTTACTGGACTGTTTGAATTATTCAAAGAATCATAAAATCACAAAAACTGGAAGGGATCTTCAGACATCTAGAATGTTCCAAGCACAAAACACTATAGTCACACCAGGCAGTTAGAGATCGCAGAGGTATCAACAAGGGAAACCTGAAAGAATTTTCGAGGAACAGTTGTTTTAGAACATTAACTGGTAATGGCGTGAGGGGGAGCAATGACTTCCAGCCTCGAGGCAGGGAGCTCTCGGAACCGGGTCTGTTCCTCTCATTGTAGGCACAGCCTTTGGCCCCAGGCTGTGGTTCCAAGCGGATGGGTATGTGCAGTGAGGTGCTTCCTGCAGGTCTCCATCAGCATAAACTCCTTCCTACACTCTTCCCCACAGACCACCCCAGCTACAAAGTTTAAGTGGAAATCCAGGGGCACTGAAAGCCCACCTCACCCTCCGTGTGTGGGTTGGCGCTGAGCCAGTCTCTTCATTGACCTTCTTATGGAACATTGCCTTTCTTTTCCTGTTTTAAGGTTCATTTTTTCAAAAGCAGAATTTATTTTTTTCTTAACATTAATCAGTTTTTAACGCCTGAATTTTGCCTTTTAAGCAAGGAACTAGATCTAAACTATGTTATCAAAGTTACTGGACATAAATATCCATTAAATGACATTCCTTTGGTTTGGCCTTTTCATAGTAGTTTAATTGTATATAAATGACCTTGTCCACTAAGATTTATATTTTAAAGTGAAGGAAAGCATTTTGCCAAAAACATTCTTTTTTTCCTCTCCTTTAAAACAAAGTTATGTTTTTCTGGATGTGCAAGTGCCTATCTAGCGACATGATTGGGAAACAGAGATTAAGTCCATCTTGAGCACTGAGGGATCTAGATGACCCTTGAGACTCCAATTCTCGTCCAGTCCAACCCTTTGTTGAGTGTCCACCACACTCCAGGCTTTGAACCAGGCCCAGGGTCACGAGGTCCATCCTGTCGCCTAGATGGATCATTTCAGTGCCAGGTGGTAAATCCAGTGACAGAGGGCTGTGGGGTCCTGTTCCAGGAGCTGCGCAGGTGCTCCTACCCGCACGGGTGGAGCCAGGGGACCTTGCAGAGGAAAGGGCTTCTGAGCTGAGAGTTAAAGGATGAGTTGTTGTGAGCCCAGGCTGTGGGAGCAGCGTAAAGAAAGGCCCAGGACCTGCATCAGCCTGGTGCTCGGGGCCCACAGGCGGTTTGGAGCTGCCAGAGAACATCAAGTGCACAACTGCAGTCCTGGAGCCTGAGCTCTTGTCACCGTGAGACGCAGATGCTCGTGGCCACAGAGAGAGGCAGCACACGGTTCACCACGCACCTCTACCCAGAGAGTCAAGTTTCCCTGCAGCTGAGGCTGGTATCAAAGTTTCTTTTTCTTTGTAAGTACCTGGAGTTATTATCCTAAAATGACCCCTGGTAACTAATTTTTGAACTTTGTTGGGGGCACAGCCCCTCACTGGAGGCTGTGAGGTGGGGCTGGAGACCACTGCTTGCACAGACTTGGCCTGGATAAGCTTACGGCATACTGATTCCGCTATTACCTGGGGGCCCAGGTTAGGAGCTCCCCTTTGAAAAAGGACAGGCCTTGACCTGTGGAGGAGGTTGTTCTGGACAGCAGTGGCACTGCACCCACACGGCCTTCCCGTGAGCAAGCAGGCCACTGCTGCCCTCATTTCCCTCTGGCTTTGAATCGTTCTTGCAAGTAATGGTCATTTCAGTACAATGTGGTAAATGTGATAAATCCTCATCGCAGTGGCACTCGCCAAGCGGAAGGGAATGTTCTTTCTCAATTCGGCGACAGTAAAAGAGCTCAGGCAGCCACCGCCCTGGAGACCCGACTCTACCGAGCAGGGGCATCCCGGCGTCCCACCGCGGGCCTCAGTACTTCCTAGTACTGATACTTGTATTCCATCCACTTGCCTTTATCCTTCAGTGCCCAAGTATCATGTGTCCGTAACTTAATTCAGGGACATCCATATTTTTAGTTTGTAATTTTGCCTTTAAACATTATCCTTTCCACCAAGAAGCCTGTTTAGGCCAAACACAAGAAAGCAGGGTGTAAAATTAGATCCGTCCAACACTGGAATGGGATTCCTCTTTTGTGTTTCTTTTGCCAGGGAATTTTGTATGTAGCCCCTTGTCTATTTATAGTGGAATAGATGTGGAGATTAAAAGCCTTGAGTAGAAGTTGAATTCAATGATTGTTCCTAAGATCCCTTCCAATCCGTGATCCTATGATTCCATGACTGTTATTACTAAACTGACCTAACCATTACCAGTGACCCGCCTGCACGTGGCTGACTTCACTCAGGTCAACGGGAGCATATCCCACTGCCTTTGTCTTGTGTCACATCAAGTAAACTGCTTCCAGTATTTTCCCGTCTAGAGCCCAGGAGGTTTGAAAAAGATGGTGAAGGTGCAAGTCAATCATAGTACCATCTCATTAAAAACAAATACCTCAAAATGTTCACCTTCGTGAGTGTACAGAAGTGTATCTGACTTTCTTGGGAGAGAAGGGGAATTGCAGGTCGGCTTAAAGGTTAGTTTTACAATGTGACTTTGATATTTAGGATCCTTTCTCCTTTTTATCCCCCTTGGTTCTCTGGGAAGCATGAGAGGGTAAACTGTAACACAAAAAGGAGAAATGGTTTGAAAAAAGTATTTCACTTATACACACTTTTT
This sequence comes from Grampus griseus, assembly GCF_964374135.1. NCBI lineage: Eukaryota > Metazoa > Chordata > Mammalia > Artiodactyla > Delphinidae > Grampus > Grampus griseus. The sequence continues at coordinate 64,225,793 of NC_139012.1, forward strand.
CTTTCATTTAAATGGATGGCTGCCTTATGTTAGTAGCATATGAAGTATGGACCAAAATACTTGTGTCGCTGGTAACCACTGTATACTTACATATTTGTGTTTTACGCCATCTGCTTTTTTTTCAAATGTACTGTCATTTTGCAGAAGAAAATCTTTATATGAACAGTCCAAAAACTGTTACTAACTGGACAACCGGGAAGGTGCTAGCCCCACATTCGTGCCTGCCTGCCACTGTCTCCACAACAGGGGACACGGACGCTTCCACCCTGCACGCCCACCAGTCTACAGCCACGTTGGAACCTGGCTGCAGCGGGCGTGTTGCTTTATGGATGTCTTTTTCTTTCTTTTTGAAATGAGATTCTCCAAGGGGTCAGGCTGAAAATGTAATACGCCCAAAGCTGGAAGAGATTTATCAAATGTGGTTCTAGCCAAACCCTGCTGGCATTGCCACACCCTCTGCCACTAGATTCCCCCAACCAGACCAAGCAGTCTTGACATTGACTTCCTGAATGTGATTAGGTGGGAGTAAGCAGGGATTTCCCACGATGTTAAATGTATCCAGTTCTCCATTCAAATGCTGCTGAATGTCGTGAACGTTTCTGAACTCTGCTCACTTTCCCACTGTGCTTCCCGCTAACCAAAATGAATGTGTAGCCATGACCAATGTCAAAGACTCAATGCAAGCTACCGCCACGGTTTAAAATAAATCTCTGGAAACCTTCCTGCACCTGTGGTCCTGTCATTGTTGTCGAGCTGTGCCATGTGACACACACGCACTCCAGCAGCCCTGCGTTGGCGTTCACCATGGCTGGCTGAGCAGACCTTTTTATTTTCTTTATCTTTCACACAAGGCTGCTTTACCTGTGGCTGATAAACTTTCCAAATGAAGGAGAGAGGACTCAGGAAAAATACAGCCAGGAAAAGCCTTCGTAAAAATTCATGAGGCCCATTTTACAGATAAGTGGGAATAAGTCGATGACTTGCACGCTGTCAAAGGGCCGGTGGGAGGGGCGGCTGGGTTGCCCCTCCTCCATCCAGCCTGCCCGTGCCCGCCCGGCCCCGCCCACACCCAGCACCGCCCACACCCAGCACCGCGGCAGGCCCCCCCCCCCCCCCCCCCCCGTGTCCTCCTTCAGGAAAGGAGAGATTCATGCCCGGGGGGCCGCTGCTCACTGATCTTCCAGGCGGACTCACCAGAAAGCCCCTTCTTAGGGGCTCCTCGGCTGACAGCCTGGACCTGAGCACCTCAGGCACGTCTGAAGGCCCCGCACCGTGGGACTGGGTGAGCGGTGCCCAGCTGGGTTCTCCTCCGCTGTGGGTGATGCAGTACGTTTATTTCGCCGTGACCATCCAGAACGTGTATGGAGCTATCCTAAATCTGTTCACCGATTTTTGTTACAACTTTCCCCAGCGTCACTAAGACATAAAATGCAAATAGTTAAGAAGTTTTACCAAACAGTAGCACCGGAATGCCAGGTGCGTAATTCAAGCCACTTTTTTTTTTAACATCTTTATTGGAGTATAATTGCTTTAAAGTGAATCAGTTATACATATACATATATCCCCATATCCCCTCCCTCTTGCGTCTCCCTCCCCACCCTCCCTATCCCACCCCTCTAGGTGGTCACCAAGCACGGAGCTGATCTCCCAGCGCAGTGCAGCTGCTTCCCACTAGCTAGCTACTTTACTTTGGTAGTGTATGTATGTCCATGCCACTTCTAATCGTAGCAAATGTAAATAAACCAGGCCATGGAATCTTAGGAAAAAACCACATCCCAAAGGAGAAATTTACACGGGAAAAGAAGATACTGCGGAAGAGGCAGCAGATTCGCTAGTTCCCAGCCCCAGTCATATTTACTTTAAAATAAAAGCTCCCATTCTGTGTGGCTCCTCATTGCTACAGGGGGTAACCCTTAGGGGGATTTTTTTTTTTCCCTGAGTTTTAGCACACTTGTCAGTTAAAGCTGATGTTAATAGCTAACAAACATATATCAAGTCTTTAGGATGCACCAAGCGCTCTTCTAAGTGCATTACTAGTAGTTCACGAAATCGTTAAAACCACCCCTTGAGGTCAGTAGCACTAAAATCTCCACTGACAGGGAAAATGAGGCCCCCGGAGGGTAAGTAACCCACCTGTGGTCCCACAGTGAGGAGATGGTGGGTCACGGCTTCAATACTAGGCTTTGTATAAAGAACGGGGCTGATTTCTATGACTGCAGAAGGAGAGGAAGCAGCTCAGACCACAGCAGTGGAATATGGGCCAATCTACGGGGACGTCTAGACATGGGGTCCGTGTACTGGTCTACCCCTGGGCCACACCTTCCCATATTTTCTGAGGCGGTTCCAGCCCCGCGTTGGGTCTGGCCTGGCCTATTTAAATCTCTGAGCTAGCTCTTCCAGGATTTCAATTAGTTTTTCCTCTTCAGCCGGTGAGGACGATGTCCTAGCAAAAGGCAAATGTGTGGGCACTGGTTTCCGGTCTAAAAGCGAGAGGGAAGAACAAAGGTGTGAGCAGCGAGGCGGCGTGGACGAGCCTCTGCCCGCCACTCGGGCCCCGCGTCAGTCACGTCACGGACATCTGCCGGGGCGGGGCCCACACCGGACGGAGTTAGATGCCACCCCTGACTTCAAGGGTCCCCACAGACGATGAGGTGCTACAGAAGGGAGACCGAGTTGGGGAGGACAGGTGTCGGGCTGGGTTTTGAGGGACTCCAGCGGGCTGGGGGGAGGGTCCTCAGGCATGGGTGCCGGCGGGGGTGGGGTTTGGGCTTGGGGAGTGTGGAGTGTTTGAGAACCGGAGAAGGTACGGCCACGCCCCCAGCCACCACAGGGTCACCAAAGCTCCATCATGGCTCAGGCGGCCACATCCGTGGTGGGGAAAGAGGCAGAAGGCCCCGGCCTCCAGCATCCGCCCTCAGCATGCCTCCTCTCAGACTGCCCGTCGGGATGCTGCCCAGGTTGGGAGCAAACCCGCAACAGATAACTGCCCCCGGAAGCAGAAAGAAGAGACTCATTCCCTTTGCACTGCTGCTTGCAGCTCCCATCCCCGGGTCTTCGGAGAGGGAGCGTTCATCTCCGCGGTGCCCACAGGGCCCGGCCTCTCCCAAGACTCAGGACAAGGATGACAACCCGAGGATTTCATCCTCAAGGGACCCACTGAGTTCAGAAAGGTGGATGGAAAAAGCGGGTGGTGCGAAGTCAGAGGCGAGGCCCTTCACAAAGCGCCCCGACAGGCGAAGGAGCCGCCCTGCCAAGGAAGGCCGGGCACAATCACGGGGAAGGGGAACAGTCCCTCCCAGACCCGAGCTGCACGGAGAGGAGGGTCGGCGGCGCCTTCACACCCAGGGAGGAAGTCACCTTGGAAGAAGCGGCCGCTGGGCTGCACGGCGGCAGTCGGGGCGAGGGCCAGCCACAGCACGGTGTCCGCGCCCTGGGCCTCAGAGCGCAGCCTGGCCCCCAGCCTGGCGTGGAACCCGGGCATCGACAACCGCACACCTGCAGGGGCGGGGGGGGGGCACGGACAGGGAGGTGAGGACAGCATCCTCAAGCCAGGACGCTGCCCGCGCTTGGCTTCTTCCAATGACAAAATAACAACGATAAAATGGAATGGGACCACGGACTGCCCTCTTTCCACTTCAACACAGCATTCCTCCAGGCTGTCCAGATTTCACACAGCCTTGTCACAAAGCCCCTGAGGTGTCACCCTGTGGCCTGGGAGGGAAGTGCTGCTCACCAGAGCCCCGAGTGTGTTGGGTCCCGTGTCCCCTGGGCCCCGGGCGCCCAGACCAGCCCGTCCCCTGGGAGCAAAATCTCCAGCACCTCCCCACTTTCTATCCTAAGAAAGGAGGGTCACGCTGAAGCTGAGAGGGGATCAGACTCCCGCTTCCTGGGTGAACCATCTCTCGCCAAGGATTCTGACCTCTCTGAGGATCCTGGCTAATGGCTCCTCGGGCTGCACTAGTGTTTCCTGCTTTTTAGGGAGGAGTGTAGTAAGAAGGGGAGGGACTTCTTCATTCCTCTGCCAAAGCTCCTCTAACTCGTCCTCCCCCTGCCCCCCACACCCGGCTACACAGAGGTTCCCCTCCTGGTGTCACCTCCCCAGGGCCCCCGTCCTCACCACGGGAGGCCCAGCCCCGCCGCCCACAGACCTCGGGGAACACACTGTCCCAACAGTGAGCACGCTGGGAAACAAAACTGTTCTCTCGTGAAGCCAAGGAAAGAAAAGGAGGCAGAGAAAACAACGTCTGAAAGCCGTAATGAGATCAGAGGATTTCAGAGAGAGAAAGGATCATCTAATCTAAGGCCCTCAGTTCTTATATTAAAAGTAATTTTTTTTTTCTTTTCATAGAAACAGTACTTGCTAATTGTGGAAAAATTAGGAAATACTGATGAGCAAAGAGAAGGAATTTGAATCCTCTGTCACAGCACTCGGGGAGGACAAGTGTCCCCGGCCTCAGGCCCTGCCCAGCCCTCCCTCGGGCTTCTGTGTCCCCAGACAGGCCATCTGCACCCAAGAGGCCCAGTCGTTGCCCTGTGACCTGTGGACAATAGAGGGCAAACTGCACCTTGACCCCGATGGTGGATCCAGGGGGTGGGCTTGGAGCACAGATTTTGCAAGCACACAGGTTGACACGAGGACTGTCAGGGTGATGTCCTTGGGAGGATGACAGGCTGGCTGCCCTCCACGGCCTGACGGAGCTACCTGGTCAGGCAGGGCTGGGCATGTCTCCCATCCAGAAGCGACAAGAAGAAGCCACCCCCTCGCAACACCCCTGGCCTGAGTCCCTCCTGGTGTGCCTGGCTGAGGACACCCCCTCTGCATGTAAAACAGGAGGCTGCCAGACGTCCTCAGATCCGTGCCCCAGAGGGCGGGTCCGCGCCAGCTCCATGGGATGCTGCGTGGCACCAACATACGCCTTCTTCCACGGGGATATGGGCGTAGCAAAAATAAGACCCTAAGGCAGTACAGTTTGGGGGACTGATACCTTCACTTAATGGTACAGTGCAGTTTTCCTTTCCCATAGACATTTCTCCCCAGCAGTTTTCAGGGCTGAACACATTTCTTGTACAGGTGCTCCATAATTTATTAACTCACTCTCCTAGCACGAGTGCTGTGATGAGGAACCTCATTTTCCACATCTCTCATTATTTCTTAGGATGAATTCCAAGGATGTATATACAAATGTTAAGGCTTCTGCTCAACCGGCTTTCAGAAAGGACGACAGCACGTGTACGAGACAGCCTGCTTCCCACGACACTGTGGCCGGGCCCAGCCGGCCCATCCTGGCCCCCCCGTGCCTCAGTTTCCCCATTGGAAATGGGCATGATGCTAGTGCCCACCGCAGTGGGGCTGTGAGGACACACGCGTCAGTATCCAGACACGGCTGTGAGCAGCTCTGGGCTCTCAGGTGTCCTGGGGGTGCTCCTGTGCTGCTGTTTCCAGGGGCGGAGGAAAGAGCTACAGAGCCCACGTGATTTACCCGAGGCCACGGAGTTGGGAGGGCCAGATCCCGAGGAGAGCTCTGCTCTCCCTCCCTGCTGCTCCAACGCGCTTCCAGAAAATTCCACTTGTCTCCTTGTGATTGTTACTGACCTGTGTGCATCACTACTTCTAGGAACCCGGGCGGCGGCGGCAAGGTGGCCTGGCCTATCCCCACGTTCCCAGCGTCTCCCGTTGACTTCCCTCGGTCCCTCTCGCCCCCCTCGGTTCGGTTCATTCCTCTCCGACACTCAGTGTGCACTGGCTCCGCCCGTCCCGAGGGAGGGGCCCCCAGCCGCACCCCACCCCAGGGCCGCCCCCTCTCTCCGCCAGGCGCGGGGCAGATTAACAGCAGCTCAGCTGTGAGGACCGGCCTGACCCTCTCAGTGGAAACGAAGCCATTCCTAGTCCTCCTGATACTGGTTTTAGGCCAGTCCAGGGCAGAGTCAGTCCTGCGGCCGCCCAAGATACCTTTAGATGAAACGCAGGCGCCGTGGAAATGAAAGACCTACCTGGGGTGTCGACCCAGCCGGGATGCATGCACGAGAAGTGGATGGCCGGGTGCGCTCGGGCCCACTGCTCCGTCAGGACCACCTGCTGCCTCTGCACGGGGTGGGCGGGGGGCGAGGATGAACAAACGGGAGGGGGGCAAGGGGGCCCCTACCCTGCCTCGCCCGCCCCCCATGTCAGATTTCACCTTGCTCTAGAATCGGCTCTCGACCCCACAAGCTCTGGCTACAACCCAGCGCTGCGTCCCGGCCCCTCCGTTTGAGACGCCGACAGACCAGCACCGGAAATGAGGGAACGCCAACGCCGCACGCTGCCCGGGGCTTCCCCCTCCCCTCCCCCTCCGGAAATGACACCCAGAGAGTCCTCTTTCCTAGTTGCTTGTGTTGCGGTGTTCGTTGCTGGGGCCCGCTCACTGTGTACCCTGGCCACCAGCACAGGCCGGCACTGAGCGGGTGTCCGTGGACATGTGAAGGAACTCCTGCCTTGGAGTGTAGGACGCGTACTGGGGATGCTTAGAGAACACAGCTGTTGCAAATTCCCTGAAAAATCAAGTACCCCCCACTTAAGCCTCAGCTGCAGGGAGACTACTGCCCAATCCCAGGGCACTTTGATTACGTTTTGCAAAGAGCTCCATCTGGGCCTCATTTACGGAGTGAGTGGTTTGTTCCCATGTTCCCTGGAAAAACTGTCAAGAAGTATGGTTCCTTCAATTGTCAGGATTGAGTCATGAGAAGTAATCCACCAGGAGCTGGCCTGGGGCTCGCTGAGGGAAAGCGGGACAGAGCCAGGGCGCAGGGGGGGCGGCTTCGGACAGAGGCAGACCACACCAACAGGAGGGACAGCTGGTGGGCACTGGCAGCTTCACAAACGACAAGGGAGCCCACCCAAGTAATGAACTGAGGGGCCAGAACTATAAATGTGGAAGGTATATACCCGGCTTCTAAAAACAGCTGTGATGAGCTGATGAACGACGGCGTGACTACACTTTCTGTTAAGATCCGGCATGAGATCTGGACCCCTGCCCTTTCCTTTCAGAATTGGATGCACATGCCCTTCAAAGGGAGCCCGGAAACCCAGCGTTGTTCCAGGGGCATCTGTCCAGCCAGTGAGCAGGGGCTGCCCAGGGAGAGAGGAGTGACTTCCTGGGTCCATATTCCCTCTGAGCCGTGCCGGGCAAGGAACCCCTGCTGGGCTCCTGCTGTGGCGGCCACCGGCTCTCACCATGCTCTTTGTGGGTCTAAGAAACCAGGGAAGAGAGGTGGCGGCCTTTGTGGCTCTTCCTAGGGGCTAGCTGAAGCCCCCCAGCCCCACCCTGGTCCAGGCAGAGCTGGGCTGGGCCAGGCTCCTGATGGAGAAGAGGGTTCTCTCTCCACTGGGGAACATTCAGGTGCTGCTGGGAATTACTAAGGTCCAAATTAACGTGAATCCCAGAATTAGCCTTCCTGGGAAAAGCACCCAGGTGGCAGCCTTGAGAAACTCCCCTCACGTACTTTGTTTTGTGCATAGACCATGGTACCATCGAATGCTGTCCTTTCTGACTGTAGGTCATCGGTATTCAGTTTCTGAACCAACATTCCTCCGGAGGAGACTGTCACCTGCAATAAATATAATGGAGATATGTACAGAAAAGTTCATAATACCCTGCCATCCCTCTTCTCTGTCAAGCAGCGTATTGGTTTCTTGTTGCTACTGCAACAAATGACCACAAACCTAGTGGCTTATGAAGTCGCAGATGAATCCCCCACTGGAAGCTCTGGAAGTCGGAAGTCTGAAATGGGTCTTATGGGGCTAAAATCGAGGTGTCAGCAGAGCTGCATTGCTTCTGGCAGTCTTAGGGGGGATCCGTTCCTTCCCTTCTCCAGCTTCTAGAGGCCACTCGCATGCCTTGCTTTGGGGCTGCACCATGCCGACCGCCTCTGCTTCCACTGTCAAGTCTCCCCTGACTCTGGCCCTCTTCTTAGGACCCCTGTGACTACACTGGCCCACCTGGGTAATCCACGATACCCTCCCCATCTCAATACCCTTAACTTAATCACACCTGCAGAGTCCCCTTTGGCCACGTCAAGGTGACATTCACAGGTGCCAGGACCTAGGACCTGGACCTCTCGGATCAGGGGAGATCATTATTCTGGCCCTCACAGCACAGAGAATGCAGCCTTCCTCCCGACTTCTCTGATTTCCGTCACTGTAACCCGTTAGCCTGTCCCCTCCCCTTTGAGAGGCAGGTTCTCCAGGAAGTGCACCCACCCACCCACTGCTGACTGCCTTCCCCGGCTGCCCCTGCTCTTCAGAAGCTCCCCTTTCTGAAGGCTTTGCCAACTCCCAGATGACACTGGGGAAGAGCCTACAGTGAGGGCTGGGGCTTTGCACAGCTCTGCCTCCCTTTTGGCAGGGGACTCGTTGGTTGTGTATGGGCAGCAGCCACCCAGCCGCGGCAAGAGGCAGGAGCAGGGAGGGTGGAGGGCCCCTGAGAGCGGGGCAGGGGGGGCAGGATCGACAGCCGGCTCCCAGGAAGTCTCTACTGCCAGAGCGAGCATTCTGGAATCCCAGGCCCCGCCTACAAGCCCCTCAAGTACGTGTGTCCTGAGGACAAAGCCGCAGGCTGACCCTCACCTTGACCTGGATCCCTCCCTGCTTCACTGGCCCCTCCCTAGACCCACATGGACGCCATCTGGGCTGGCACACCGCTGCTGGATCTCAGATTATCAAACAGAAGGCCCATGGACCCAGGGGACAGAATTTGGCTCCCCCTATGGACGTGGACAGCATGGCCCCCTCGGGACAGTTGGGGCAACAAACGTAGGACCACTGATTTCCCATCAGGAGCAAAGTCATTTACTTACAAAACATCCCCAAAGTCAACTCACCACTCTGGGATCGTGTTCTTTCTCCAAGACGGGGATCAGGGCGGTCGTGAGAACATACACACCTGGGGAGGCACAGAGCATTCATGAGGGGGCATGGGGCCATCTGGTGCCGCGGGACCCCTCCTCTCAGGTGGCCGCGGGGTGGTGGTGAGGTAGCACCGTTTACCTGCTTCCTCCGGGTGAGCGGCAAGGGGCTGCCTGAGCTGCGGTCCCCTCCTCTCAGAGGGTTTCTAGTTGGATCGCTGGAACCAGCCCTGAGTTGCTACTACCCACCATCCTGTCCCTTCTCCAGCCTCATGGTTTCCTTTCCCCAGGATTGGAACAAAGATGCCTTAGAACCTCAGGGACTGAGACAATAAAATGTCCTCACCAGAGGAAGGGAAAAAGCAAACTGCACAACAGTCTGTGATCCCACTTGGCAGAGAAAAAAAATGTATATAGACACATATGTTCATTATGTCTAGAGTGTGCACGGAAAAACATGAACAGGAAATGTGAAATGTAGCAACACTGCTTAGGCCCCAAGGGTGGGATTAAGTAAAGCGTTTGCTTCCTTTGCTGGGCATTTCTGTACGGTTTGAATTTGAATATTTCTACAATGAGCATATAACCTTATGGTTATTTCTGCAATCATAAAAACTGTATGTCTAACATTTGTAAGAAATGAGAAAAATATTGTTGAAGTGTATCTGACATGGAGATATTCACAGTACATGGAATGAGACGTTTACAAAACGGCAGGAGGAACAGAATTCCGTTTTTGTGAGGAAAGATGTGTCAAAATGAAGAAAAAGTATCTGCAAGGATGATACTGTGGTGCACTAAAATGTTCAAAATGCTTATCTCTGAGTGGGCAATTATTATTTCTCTGTTCTTATGCTTATCTGTTTTTTTTTTTCCAAACAATGAACATATATTACCTTGTGTTAACAGGTTGAGGGTCGGGGAATTGAAATGAAAGCCCTGGGCTCTTTTTGGGCCACTCGTCAGAGTTTCTGCCTGCCCAGCTCTGCCCACCACCTTGAGCCCGGCCCTGCACCCAGGCTCACCGGAGCAGCCTGGTGTCACGGCAAGGGCGCTGGGGGGAGCCGGGAGCCTGGATTTGAGTCCTGGCTGGCACCTACCAGCGGTGTGACCACGGGCAGGTCGACAAAGCATTTCAGCCTTGGTTTCTTTACTTGTGAAAGGGAGGCCATAGCTGGACAGCCCACCTCCTAGATCGCAGGGTTTTGTGGTGAAACGAAAATGTGCACGTAGACTGGAAAGCTCTCTGTGCACATTGGTTGTTGCCATTTTATTTCATTATTATTACTATTCCTATTATTATTAGCAGCAATGCTGAGTTGTGCCCTTGACGCCACACGGCATTCTTGGTGTCTGCACCCCAACCTGTCGCTGAAGTGCCAGCCTCGTTAGTGTGCAGGATTTTTAAAGTCTGGCAAACGCTGGGTCTCTGACAGCTGTTGGCCTCCGTGCAGTGGCCTTGAACACTTTCTTTGCATTCACTGCTGGTGACTTTCTCTGTGATTTAATTTGCGAGAAGTAGAAAGGACTTCTGCCAAAAGCTATCAGCCCCATCAGCCTGCCGTGACGGATTGTCATAAACGACTCCTTGGCGTGAAGGAAATGAAAGCTGGGAGCAGGTTCCACACCACAGGCCTGCACCCCTCCTCCAGAGGCTCCACTGCTTCCCTCCCAGAGGCCCGGGATGGGCCGAGGGCCGCACTCGCTCACCCCACTGGCCAGGCGCTCCTCCTAGACGGATGAGAGCTGGGGTAGCCCCTCTGCGCCTCTCCCCCGACCCAGGAGACCAGTGACGTGTTTTGTTTTCTGCTTCATCCTCTGCGAGAATATACCCTACCGGTATCAGTTTAGATGCTGACGGAGTCACCGGCAGGAAGACTAGCTGGGCCATTCATCCCTACCAAATACACTCACCTGTGGGGCACAGCCAGGTGGTAGGTGATTTTTTTAAAACTCCTGGAGAAACTGCAGTTTTTAGCAGCAGACCTTCAGGGCCCTTTCTATCATTAAAAAAAAAAAAATCTCCCGCATTCCAAATCCACAAAACGGGCCTCTCCCATCCTGCTCTCTGGGTCCCCCCGCCCCCAGCAGATCTGAGCCATCGTGTGCTTCTGTATGCTTTTTGCCTCCTAGGTCCCCAGCTTTATCATTTCAAAGCACATATATCACTCTTCACACACAGCAAGCATTTCTCCTCCCTGAGAAGGAGACGAAGCCTCTCTCTTTCCAGCCACAAGTGATTTATCGTCCTCCAGCCACCTAGCCAGCTTTCTGAGGCCTTTCCTGTGTACCCTCAGCATCTCTCCAGGCCAGCAAAGAGAAACACAGGAAGAATCTGCTACATGCCCAGTACAACCTCCCTGTTCCTGCTCCGTTCTGCCTATAAAATTTCTTGCCTTGTACAGTTCTTTGAGGCTCCTATCTATTGCTAGATTGATGTTCCCCAATTTAGGAATCTCTGAATAAAGCCAATAAGATCTTTTAAAAGAATCTGCTAAATTAATAACAGAAAAATATATGAGTAGTATGTATGTGTATATTTATATATATATATAATTATTATTTTAATTAAAAGAATTGGAATTAAGAGGATCCCAGAGAGGTTCTGTGACTTTTCCAAGTTCCCAGCAAGTCCACGCAGAATGGAAAACATGGCAAATCTCCCTTTTCTTGAGTCCTTCAACCACAGAGTCCCAACCGACTCCGGTGCCAAGGGAGCAGGAATGAATCCCGTTGTCTGCAAGTCACTGCTCCTTTAGGATGAACATGGCACCAGGAGCTCCTTGCCCAGCTCACAGATCCTACCACGGGCCCGCTGTTAACACAGGCGCCAATGCCACTCGCCTGCCCCAAAGCCCTTCAACACTCCAGGCGCCCAACCAAATTCAGCAGAAAACTCCGCGACCTGGTGTGGTAGACTTCTTCTGGAGATGTGCCCCATCCCCTCCCCTTAGGGCTGGGCCCTGCATCCTGTAACAACACGTAACCGAGTCATGACCCGGGGCCAGGCACTGTGTTTGAGCCACGCAACCTCGACCCCATGGGCAGAGGAGACTGAGTTAGGGGCGACACCTGAGCCAAGCCGTACCAGTCGAACCCTCCCCGCAAGAGCACGGGCACGGGACCCTTGACTCAGCAGCCGCCATATTTGGCCCATGTGCACGGAAAAGCATCCTGCAGAGACAGGAGGGCTGGGATAGAGTCTGTGGACAAGGGTCCCAGAGAAACAGGAAAAGTTCACCCCGCTTCCTCACGCTCTCCTGTCCTGTCCCTGACGCTCCCAAAGCCCAGCTGTGCCTCTGCCGCTAAGTTCTGTGAAGGCTGCCCTTGCCTCCCCCGCAGTAAATCAGTTTTGTTTAGTCGGCTTGAGTGGGTTCCTGTTCCTTGTAACCAGACAATCCCTAAGACACTGGGCTTGGCCTTAGCTAGAAAATCCACCAGCTCACCTGTGCTCACCAGCTAATAGGAATATCCTTGGGAAGGTGCAAGCGGAGCGCTGCTGGAAACAGCTACGGTGCCTCCGGGTCATTCCTATCTCAGTACGAACCAGTTTAGTAACTTCCATTCCCCCGAGACTGACTAGCCAAGATCAGGGACATCTGGGGGATTCAGAGCTTTGATGAGGAGAGAAAAAAAAAAAGAGAACCTATTTTAGTCTGGGCTCCTGGGGGAGGGCAGGTCTGGGTGTAGGGAAGACACCTTCAGCCACAGGATAATGTGCCCAAGCTGAGTTCTGCTCCCAGTAATAAGGAAAATAACTCATTATCATTATGACTCATTAGTATTTTTAATTTACACAATGCCTTCCTTCCAAGGAACTCATTATGTCGATGGAGGTTCATTACGAGAAAGAGATTTGGGAGTGGAATTTATGTTGGACGTAGTCTTCTAAAATACGGCAACAAGGACCTTTATGACATGGGTACATGACTTGAAGCCAATCTCTCTCTATAAGCTCATTAGGAAGGGATGTTACACTGTAACATCCGGGTAACGCTGAAGGAGAGGTGCGGAGTACTCTTAAAGCACGCCTGAAACCACATTTCCATCCGAATAATAAACTCATGGTGCTCCTGAAATCATACCACATCATGGGTATGATATATTTCAGTAGCATTAAAAGTATTGTTTGATGAGAAAAATCTACTGCAATGTTTACATTTAGCATAGGAGAACTGATTGGAGTTTCTATTAAGAAACCTTCACAGCCAGCTTGAAATAAGGCCACTTTGGTTACTAAGCGGGTGTATTCGGGTATATGCTCCTACCAATTGTACTATCTGCCGGAGAAAATGACTGTCCCTCTACCCCTGGCAGGTTACTGGTGTAGATGTTAAAGGAGCAGACAGTTGCGTGATGAATACTATTGGGTACCTCTCCCATTGGTACAATAACACAAACATCCCATAGCGAGCCTAGGGGCCTCACACACTGACTTTACAAATTATATAAAGACCATTTCAAAGATCATATTACCTGGGGAAGCTGGGAGCACAGAGTCCCAGAGAAAATGAGGCATTAAGAGGTATTAGAGTCATCAGTTTCTCGTGGGGTATTTACTCTTGGTTTGGGGTCAGACAGCGGTGAGGATGAGTCAGATCTTTCCCTTTGCCCCCAACCTCAACTTCCCCCGCTTCCAGTTCCACTTGCTAAATGCCAGACCCAGTGATAAATACTAGGGATACTGTGAGAACTCCCTGACTGCAGGGTGTTCACCAGGCATTAACAGGTTATTATGTAATGAACCTACACCCACAGTGAGGTCAGTGCTGTGCAGAAGAGACTGCTCTGAGCACATGGGATGGGGTGGCGGTGGCATCGGGCCTGAGTTAGCAGTGAGGTGACACCTGAGCTAAGATTTAGAGGCGAGAGAGGCAGGACTAAGCTGCAGGGTGCTAGGAGAGGGTAGGGATGGGAGGAAGGTGTCCAGGCGTGGAGCACAGTCTGTGCAAAGAGCCTGGGGGTGGGAGGGCTCACTCAAGGGTGGCTGAAGCTGTGAGCAGCTGGACAGCATTGTTTAAATGTGGGAATGGACACCTGTGAGCTCCACCTGTGAGGTGGGAAGGGTCCACCTGAGAGGAGAGGGGGGAGCTCTGGCACCTGTCTTGGGCTCCAGGTAACCCACAAAAGTGAATATGCTATCACTTCCTTGTCCTCCCCAGGCCATCCAAGGTCTGTACCTCAGGGTGCTACAGCTCAACCAGTGTTTCTGGTGGAAGATGACTGCATCACTCCCTGCTGTCACATCCGAGAGGGAGGCTGTTGGTACTACACCTGGGGCACAAGGAAAGAGCCTGCTTTACAGCAGGGAGAGAATGGGCTTATTAAAGGCATGAAGGTGCTTAATTGGGATTTTGTTTTTAAAATTCCCCAAATGGGTGTGTGGTAGAACTGCTGTGAGTAGCTCTCCTTTAAAAACACCCATGGAATCCCAGCCAGATCAACCCATAAGGTCCTGGGCCCCCGGGCCAGGATGGAGTCGGGCACCTCAATGGCTTCCTGAATTGGGGCCAGTGCTCCTTGGCTGGGAGAACAGGAGGCGTGGTCCCCACGGGGCCCCGAGAGAGCTCGCCCCGGCCCGGGCACTGCAGTGGCTCAGACACCACCCCAGAGTGGCGGACAGGTAGGTGGGGAGGCCCATCGTGGCCCAGGGGCTCAGCTCTGGAAGGTGTTTGTGCCTCATCCAAAGCAGCCTCAATGGCTGGCAGAAAACCAAAGCCAAGGGGCAGAAGATCTCTGACTTTTGGGTTTATCCATTCTGTCCTTAGGAGGGCGGCACAGCCACCGCCCCCCACCCCCCCGCAGTGCAGTTTTAGACCAAGAGCCTCACCCAGGGCTCCAAAGCCGTTCTGGGGGCCGAGGGGTCCTACCTTGTAGCTTCAGGAGCTCCAGACCCCACCAGTCTCCCCTGATGCCTGAAGTCTAGCCTCCTCACCCCCAATCTATCAGTCCTCTGGGTGAAAATGTCTCAAGAATGAGAGGAGTGATGGGCTAGGGCTTGCCCTAGAAGACAGTAAAATGTATGTGAATAATGAGAATAGTGCAGTCGTGACAATAATCACTAGATCGGTGGAACGGACTGGAGCTTGGAAAGAGAAGCAACTTAGTGAGAATTTGGTACACGAGAGAGACAGCATCACAACTCAAAAGAAAGGAAAGATTATGCGATATGTAAGCAGAGCTGTGACACTGTTTATTAAAAAGCATGAGAAGAAAGAGAGAAAGAAAGAGGAGAAAAGGGTCCTTACCGACCTAATATCCAAATAACTTCCAGTGGACGAAAACGCTAAGAGAAAATGTTGTAAGAAAATAAGGGAAAAAAACAAGTATTTAGAGTAACCAGGATTTTTTTTAACCATAAAAACGAATAAATCAGTCTTAATAATAGCTATACAGCCTGACTACATAGAAAATTTAAACTTCTGTGTGACCAACCAAAGCACCAAAAACAGAATTAAAAAGTAATTTGCTAAACTGGGGTGGAGGAGGTGTCAGGGAGGAACGCACTTGTGATAGATGTGCCAAA
The DNA here is from genome assembly GCF_964374135.1 of Grampus griseus. Taxonomy (NCBI): domain Eukaryota; kingdom Metazoa; phylum Chordata; class Mammalia; order Artiodactyla; family Delphinidae; genus Grampus; species Grampus griseus. The sequence goes on from NC_139012.1 coordinate 64,241,199, forward strand.
GATGGCTTATAAACCAACAGTTTAAAAGACGATGATCACAATTGAAAAATGGGCAAAGGACATGAACAGGCAACTCTGCAAAGAAATACAAGTGGCCAATAAATAAGCACCATCGCCAAGTTCCATGTCACTAGTAACCAAAGCAACGCAAAGAAAAGTAAGAGGCCAGATTTCATCTATCACTTTTGCAAAGGTGGTGGGACCCAGAGCTTGTTGGGATAGGGAGAGATAAGCACTAAGAATGCTGGTGGGAATACAAATTGCTCCAATTTTTCTGGCGGGCAATTTGGTTAATGTATCATGTATTTGGCAATTTGGTCAAAGGTCTCAAAAATGGTCACAAACTAGGTGTCTGTAATTTCACTCCTAGGAATCCATCCTAAGGCAATAAGCAAAGATCCACACAAAAATGAATGAACAGAGGTACTCATGGTGGAATCATTTTCAATAGTGAGAAGTTGGAAACAAGCTAAATATCCCACAATAGGGGCTAAACATACTAAACTATGGCACATTCATACAACAGAATATATTCTAAAGAGAAGGAACACTCTACAGGATGTTTAATGACACGAGAAAACATTTATAACATAATGCTACCTGGAAAAACACAAGACTCAGAATGGCATACACACTGTGGCCCCTCCTCGGAGTAGGGGACACACATAGAAAAAGGCTGGAAAAAACAGACCCATGTTAATGGTGGTTTTATCTTAATGATGGAATTACGGGAGAGTCTTGGCTTCTCTTGGATACTTTTATTTCCCTATTTTCTAAAAGAAGACACATTTGTCTTATGATTAGAAACAAGCGATCCTGAATAAACACCACCTCCCTACCCTGCCCCCCCCCACAAAGTCCTAAGATGGTACCTGCTAAGATGAGCACAGATCCTTGGTTACTGAGCTGTGAGCTGGGACCCAGAAAGGAGTGTAGCCCAAGGGAATGAGAGAGGGGAGACGAAATGTTTGGAGGGAAGGAACAGAGGAGGCGTGAGGAAGGGAACTGGGAATGGTGCAGAATGCAGGATGCTGCTGAAGCCATACTGGTTTTGCTGGGGACCTGATAATACTCCAGCATCCATTCGTTCCGTCGTTTGAAGAGATCAGAGGGGCTTGGGCATCTTGGGGCCAGATTTCAAAACAGGAGAAGGACACCTAAGGGAGCCCTCTGATGCAGCTGGACAGCAGCCCTCTCTCCCTCTCCCTCCTCCTGCATCTTCCTCTCTCCCTGCATCTCAGGGGCTTCTCAGGGGAGAGGTGGTGCAGAGAAAATTCTAGGACAACGATGGGGTCACTGAGGAACGATGGGAAGGCCAATGAGACACTGAGGCTGGCTGATCACCTTTTCTTTTGTGACTACTGCCTGCTTCCCAATTTTACCCAGAACCAGGTGGGCTCACAGAAATCATGAACTCTGGCTCTGGTCAAGGGTTCCTCATGGGGTCACCTTCCCTCACCCCAAGACTCTCCTGGACAGCAAGACTGCCATCTCTCCGTCCACAGCCTTTGCGCATTCCACTATCCTTGGAATAGTGGAAGGACTTTCTCCGGCCTCTGCACGGCACAGCATGGAAGGTGCCTCTGCGTTTATTCCTCACCAACTGATGCCTTTTAGCACCTACTATTATCAGGCGTGAGCAGGGTGACCTGTGCTCTAGGCTGGAGGGAAGACAGTGCCCCTTCTAGGAGCGCACTGATTCAAGGAGGGCACCTCAAGTCAATCATAGCGAATAGTCTGCTTCTTACCAAGAAACAGACTCACTGTGCGGAGAGCTATGATACTTTCCTATCCTTTTGCTTTTTCTTATATATTTTTACATCCAGTAAAATTCTGTGGGGGGGGGGGGCAGGGGTGTGTGCAGCTCTATGAGCTCTTGCAAATGCATACAATTGGGTAACTCTATGCATTAGATTGTGCTGTGATTCACAACCATTCCGTCACCCCAAATATTCCCTCACAGTCACCTACTACCTTTGTGGTCACACCCTCCTCCCACCCCTAACCACCAGCAACCACCGATCTGTTCTCAGTCCCCATAGCTTTGCCTTTTCCAGAACATCATATAAACAGAATCATACAATGTATCCTTTTGAGTCTGGCTTGACTTTAGCCAATGCATTTAAGATTCAGCCACATTGCTGCAAACATCAATGTTTTGTTCCTTTTTATTGCTGAATAGCATCCCATTGTATGGAAGCACCACAGTTTATTCACCAGTTGAAGGACATCTGGGTTGTTTCCAATTTGGGGTGATTATGAATAAAAATAAAGCAACTATAAACATTTGTGTACACATTTTTGCGTGAACACGTTATTTCTCTTGGGTAAATAACTTACAGCTCCTTCTTTAACCCTCACCTCTAGCCTATAAAGGTATCATGATCTCCATTTTACGGAATGGGAATGTGAGGCTTGAGGAGGTTTAAGCACTTTGCACACAGTCACGTAGCTGGAGGAACTGGATTACCCACCCAGTAGGTCAGCTCAAAACGGACTGAGCTCCTCGTAAGGGCCAGGCAGTGCGTGCACTCAGTGATTCATGCTCTGTGCCAGAAACCACCTATCAAAGGGTGACTTCTATGGTGCTAAGATAGGGTCACAGAGGGTGCTCTGGGAGACCAGAGGAGGAGAAGCGCTGGCCAAGCTCCAGGCTGGTGTGCTCCCAGCGAGTCACGGAGGAGAAGTGAAAGTGAACCAGGAAGGGGACGTTCCAGGCACCGGAGCCACAGGAACAAAAGCATGGAGGTATCCTGCTGGTGACAGGTTCCAAAACTAATGGGCGGACTGGCAGAGGATCCACGTTGGGAAACCATGGAAGTATGTCTGGACAGGTGGGGGAGGTACCATAACAAAGGACTTCAGTTCCAGGTGAAGGGATCTGGATGTTACAGCAATATCAGCTGACATTTCTACAGTGCTTACTATCCCCAGGTACTGTGTCTTTCTGGGAATCCTGAAGGTTTGGGAGCTGGAAGGTTTTAGGAGCCAAATGGCACATAGGTGAAGCTCCGAGTAAGGCTTATTGACACATAAGAATGCCTGGCACCAGACACCTTTAGTGCCTGAGGGCCTGTTTCACCTTGGAAGTACTGTTCTCTGCTTTCCTGGGGTTTGGACCCCAGCTCCCTTCATGGACGGAAAGAGAACTTAACCATGTGGTTACTGACATTGTTTATGTGTCTGACTCCCCCACTGGACCGGGAGTCCATATAATTTCTGAATCCTCATCGCTGACCACAGCTTACAGTGTGTGCTCTTCAAATGTTTATGGAACAAACAAGATATTTTGCTCATTAAATATTTGGGGTTAATAGTTACCACATCAAACTCAGATGACCCATTTCCAAAGACTTAGAATGTAATAAAATAGACCCTTGTCGTAGATTACTGTTTGACAATGTTCACCCTCTCTTCCCCAGTTACCTGGGAGGAGTATGTTTCCCTGACTCTTGATTTTGTGCTCTGTGAAATGACTTGCATTGGTCAGCTGGACGTTAGCAGATCTGAAGCAAGCAGGGGCTTGCAATGTGCTTGCACACTTGGGCTTCTGCTATTGCCACCGGAACATACTCTGGCCAGCCTAATGGTCCGAGGAGGATGCAAGAATTTGGAACATAATGCAGACCCAACTTGCTGCTTAGAGATACCCTACTGAGCTCAGCTGACGTTAGCCCACCCAGCAGACCTGCCTAAGAGTCAACAAGAAATACATGCTTATTTATTGTATGCCTAAGAGATTTGGGGGTTGTTTGTTATGTAGTAAGAGCTGACAGATACAAGCCTATAACAAAAATGGACCAAATATAATTTTGTTGTCCTTTATTTAGGAAGGTGAGTCACTCAGACTCTGATTTCAAACTACTTCTGGTCCTGTTTCCTTGTTTATGAAATCTATAAAGTTGTTATGAGAACTGAACGAGATAGTCCAAGAAAAACACTTAGTGGAGCCCCTGGCACATGGGAAGTGTTCAGTGTGCGCCATTATTATTACTATTATTATCATCATTATTATTAAGGTGTTTCTGGACCCTGGGTCCCTGCTTTAAACAGCAGTTACCATTGGGTGTGGAGCTATGCCGGTAAGCAGAAAGCCCCAAATAACAGAATGTGAAGGGACAGAACATGTACCGCGCACTGATGTAGGTGCGTCCTTCCAAGATGACCTCAACTGAACTTTCCCACCCTCTGCCAAAGATCTAAGGCACCACTGCCTGTTTATTACGGTCAATTAACTGATGATACAGCTGTCTCGGAGGAAGTGGATGGCATCCTTGTCTCGTGTGCCGGGGGTGAGAGGGGCTGAGAGGCGGGTGAGAGCTGTGATCGGCGGGTGCTCGGGCTGTGGCCAGCTGCCAGCACAGCACTCCGCGAAGCACTGCCCCACCCACCCACCCCCCACATCCGTCTTCACTCCTCACGGGCTCTGAATGCCACTGAACGCCAACAGGCAAAACGGATATGGTTTGAGAAGACCCGAAACACAGGGGCAAGTACAGTGACCAAACAGCATCTGTCTCATGAGATCACTTCACCTCCACGCTTCGTCTCCCCACAAATCTACCCTGGGGCGACTCATTTTCGTCCCTAGGAGAGTAAACTATGAAAATCTCTCCATGCGCCACCCATCCCCGCAAAAGGAGAGGGAGAATGATTTCCAACCTTTATCTGATTCATAGACTGTGATGTCCTCACAAAGAGCCACATGCAGCCATGGGCTCTGACAGTATTTCACTAATCCACCACCTCCCGAACTCTTAGGATCTGGTGATAAATTCTGCAAATCCTACTGTGTCCTGTCCTCAGAGTATCAGGAATCTACTGATGTTTGGCTGGGATTGGAAGTATTTCTAGAGGCCAAACGGAATCTTAGAACATAGCAAACAACCTAACCTGTGTTACATAATCAGGCCACGAAAACATGTTTCGCATTAGAAAGGCAGCCAGCAGTTTCCTAGGACTCAGACAGAGGGATGGACTGTTTGCTTGGCTCTGCACCTGCTTCAGAATGACAGTATTTGAACCTCTCTGTATCTCCTCATCTGTAAAGCAGAAGCACGTCAAGCTGCCCTCTCTGTCACGGACTCGCTCCTGTGTATGTTGGACTACGTCTTCCCCTCTGGAGAGGAGGAATAAATATTAAGCATGAGAATTACTATGCTTCTCAGAGAGGTTGGCAAGATCAATAAAATGTTTCTAACACAGGTAGGAAATGAAAATGAGAGATATCAAGGTGCTTAGAAGCAGATCGGATCCAAAACAAAAGTACAACATAATCAGCTGTATAATCAAAGAGGCAAAAGCAAAACCAAACAATAATAAATAATAAAATAAAATTTTTAAAAAAGGGAATTCCCTGGTCGTCCAGTGGTTAGGACTCTGCGCTTTCACCGCGGTGGCCTGGGTTCAGTCCCTGGTGGGGGTACTGAGATCCAGCAAGTCTTGCAGCGTGGCAAAAAAAAAAAAAAAAAAAAAAGCAGTTCCCTGAGAGTCTATCAGATCTGCCCCACATTCTCAATCAAGGCAGATTCCCAGGAGGCCCTCTAAGCAGTGTCCCCAGCCCTGGGCCATGCTTCTCCTGGCATGGCTGGTCACTCCCCTCCCAGCCTCCCTTTAGCACTTATCTCATGATAACGCAGGGATGGGTCTGAGGGAGGAGATGCTGGGGGCTGGTAGAACTCATCTTGGTTATGAACATGGGCTGTGGAGGCAGACAGACTTGGGTTCAAATTCTGGCTCCTCCACTTGACCTTGGGCAAGTTATGCAAGCTCTCTCAGTCTAGTGTTTTCATCTGTAATGTACAGGCAGGAATACTTCCATCATAGGGTGGTCACGTGGGTTCAGTGCCATATATACGTACGCCACCCACGAGTGCCCAGCATGCAGCGCACACCCAGTAGAATTTAGCTGGGTGGTGGATGGGCAGGTGGGGAAGCAGCAGAGCAGGCTTCATCCTGTGCAACCCCACAGGGCCCTGCACTTTTTGAATACAGGGGCCCCCATTTTTGTTTGGCACTGGGCCCCGCAAATCACAAAGCTGGTCCTGGAGAGCAGCCACCTGGGAGGCCAGCTGCTAGGACCCTAGGAGTCCTCGCCATCCAGGAGAGTTAGAAGGCAAACCCTGGCATGACCCCCCATGTGCGTACTTTTGGTACTTTGGGCAAGGATACCACATTTGGAACAAAGCGAACGTTGGGAATATTTTGCACTAAACCTGCAACGTTTCATAGCAAGCTCCCAGGGATTTGTTTAAGAAGAAATAAATGCAACCTCAGTGCCAGGGAGAAAGGTTCTTCCCCACTCCAGATGCGCTCTTTCTCCTGGAGGGAGAACAATGGACATCCTCCCTCAGCCCCTTCCTCTCTCCATTGCGAGGACGGGACCACTTAAAAACTGGAGTAAATTTAGGGGCAGTAATCTGGGCTTGCTGAGCTCTGCTCCCCACGTCTTCCTCTTCCTGGGAGGGGTTGGTGGTGTCTGTCTGAGGCCAGCCAGATGCAACAAAGCAAGTGAGGCTGGCTAACTCTGGGGTTTAGCATTAAGGAAGCCACTTGGCTCTCACGTGAGCCATGCCCTTCAACCAGCCTTATCCGTAACAACAGTGATTTGGGGCTTTCATCCACTGTCTTAATCCTCAAATTGTTCAGTTCTTGGTTGGGAAGAGGGTTACTATTTAATGGACACCTTCAACGACAAACACAGGAACCCCCGCCATTCATCTTGTGACTTAGGATGAATTAAAATGCCTTATTAAGGGGCTTCCCTGGTGGCGCAGTGGTTGAGGGTCCGCCTGCCAATGCAGGGGACACGGGTTTGTGCCCCAGTCCGGGAGGATCCCACATGCCACGGAGCGGCTGGGCCTGTGAGCCATGGCCACTGAGCCTGCGTGTCCGGAGCCTGTGCTCCGCAGCGGGAGAGGCCACAACAGTGAGAGGCCCGCGTACCGCAAAAAATAAATTAAATAAATAAATAAATAAAAACTAAAATGCCTTATTAAAAGCTTCACTTCCTATGAGGAAATGGTATAGTCACTGGGGAGAATCTTAGATTCATTGCATCTCCGAGTTGAAAGGCACCGAAATAGTCTACGGTTGGTCCCTGACTTATGATGGTTTGAATTATGATTTTTTGACTCATGACGGTGTGAAAGCGATACACATTAGGTAGAAATCGCACTTCAAATTTTGGATTTTGAACCTTTCCCGGGGTGGTGATATGCGGTATGATGCTCTCTCAGGATGCAGGGCAGCGAGCTGCAGCTTCCAGTCAGCCAGGTGATCACAATAATGAGCAACGCTCACACTTACAGCCATTCTAGAGCCAGACAACCGTTCTGTTTTTCACTTTCAGTATAGTATTCAATAAATTACATGACATATTCAATACTTCATTATAAATTAGGCTTTGTGTTAGATGATCTTGTCCAACTGTAGGCTAATGTAAGTGTTCTGAGCATGTTTAAGGTAGGCTGGGCTAAGCTACGATATTCGGTAGGTTAGGTGGATTAAATGCATTTTCAATTTACTATATGATCAACTTATGATGGGTTGGCTGGGACCTAACCCCAATATAAGCTGAGGAAGATCTGTACTCCAGACCCCTTGGTCTGAGATGGAGAAAATCCAAAGAGGTTAAAATCCCGGTACCTTGGTTTTCAGACTTTAGTGTGCATCAGAATCATCCGGAGGGCTTGTTAAAACACAGACTTCTCAGCCCCATCCTAGTTTTGGATTTAGTAGAGCTGGGGGTGAAGCCCAAGAATGTGCGTTTCTACCCAGCTGCCCGGCGATGTTGATGCTGCTGGCCCAGGAACCCTACTTTGAGAATCACTGGCCTGGCACAAAATGAGTCGGCCTGTTATTACAGAGCAGGAACCGGAACCCAGGGGTCCTGCATTCCAAGTGAGTGCCCTTCTTGGCCCATCTTCTGGTCTCATGGTTGCACCTTTCTCAGCCCTGGCTGGAAGCTCCCTTGGCTACAGTTTTCATGTCTGCACTTTCTACCTAAGATGACCTTGCCCTTCTCACCAAAGTCATGTCTATAATGAGCCTTGAGCTTCCTAGAAAAAAAAAACTTTAACAATGCTAAGTATTCCTGGCACTAACACATATTATGTAAAACATGAAAAGAGTGTTTTATGAAGAAATAATAATGCAGTGAAGGATAAATTTAAAGTAAATGCAATCACGCCAAGGACCAAGAACCCAAAAAGTAGATCAATGTTTTTCTGATCCTTCTACAGTATCATTTATGTCTACATTTATTTTGCTAAAAGCAAACAAGAAAACTGCTTACACTTACCCAGAGTGTTGGTAGCAAAGTTTTTTTCAAGTCCATCTTCCGTGAGCTCTCTCTTATTGACCATGCAACCTGCATTATTGATCTAGAAAGTACAGTTCCCATTTCAAAATAAAGGAAAATAGGGCCAAAGGACCTGTTCCCAAACCCCACAGTTCCACCACCACCACTGGTCCCACATTCAGGTGACGACAACAGTTCAGCTCAACTGTCCCTTCACTCCAAACCCCGTCCTGGAAAAGGCCATTTGTGCAGCAGCCTCAGCCTCGGGACTGTGCAGAGACCTCCGACGACCAGGGCCTGGCCCGGCAACCTAATTCATGATAAAGTGCCCCAGGAGTTCGTCTAGACCAGCGCTGTCCAATAGAAATATATGATTTTAAGTTTTCTAGAAAGTGACCACATTAAAAAGGTAAAAAGAAACAGGTAAAATTGATTTTAATATTTTATTTAACTCAATATATCCAAAAGAGTATCATTTCAAAATGTAATCAATATAAAAATGTTAGTTTACTCTATTTTTTTTTTTTTTTTTTGCGGTACGTGGGCCTCTCACTGTTGTGGCCTCTCCCGCTGCGGAGCACAGGCTCCGGACGCGCAGGCTCAGCGGCCATGGCTCACGGGCCCAGCCGCTCCGCGGCATGTGGGATCTTCCCGGACCGGGGCACGAACCCGTGTCCCCTGCCTCGGCAGGCGGACCCTCAACCACTGCGCCACCAGGGAAGCCCTGTTTACTCTATTTTTCACACTAAGTCTTCAACATCGGCAGATTTGTACACTGGTGGCACACCTCAATTTGGACTAGCTACATTTCAAATGCTCCGTAGCCATATTGGACAGCGCAAGAGTAGACCTGAGCCTGAGTGAACATTTCGGAGCACATTAGAAACTATTTGGGTAGAAACGCAGCTCAGCTCAGAGTATATGCGAGGAGGAGAAGGACACCAGCCCACCTGAGTCCTCTAGCTCTCTCTGGAGAGCAACTGACTGTGTTACTAAAAGATGTGCTTGTCTGCAGCAAGCGTTCTTTTGGACTAAGCTTTTTATTTAATTTCCCCCTGAGCCTCTTATTTTAATGTAGCAATCCCCAAATCTACAGAGTTCAGGAATACCAGTATACAAATCATCATTTTATGAAAAAAATGGAACCTCCCCAGCCCCCCCACAGACCCAGTGGATGGTCCCTTCCTTTCCCCACAAATCCAACCAATAGGGTTAGATTGACTCCAATGAGTGAAACTGATAACTGAACAGGCCTCCCCATAAAAGATTCTCACTAAGGTGTCACCATAAAGATCCACAAACATACACACCAGTCTACAACCACACAGGCAAGAAATGCACATGCATGAGATTTACCCCCTACTTATGTTTACAAAGCTTACCAGGACATTGAGGGTATGTTCCTGCTTGAAATTTTCAACAAATTTCCAGACTGTCTTGGGATCAGATAAGTCCACAATGTGCAGAAAGATGTTCTAAACCAAAAAACAAAAAAACATTGTAAAGCCTTAAAAAAAAAAAAAGATAACATGTATTCTTTTCATTAAAAATGGTTTTTTAAAAAAATGGTTTTAAAAATCAAATCGTTTGGAATGATATAAAATGGAAAGTCTCACTCTTCAGAAGTACACCATTGTTCACAGTTTCTTGCAAATCATCCAGAAATATTTTAAGTACATACAATATTTATAAATGTATTTTTCAGGCATTATATATTATACAATTTAAGTATTATGTGTGTGTGTGTGTGCCCCTTTTCCATATAGATAGAATCAGACTATACATTGTTCTATATCCTTCTTTTTCACTTAACAATATGTTTTAGAGATTTTTTTCTTATATATAAATCTACCTTCTTTCTTTTTTTTTTTTAACCAGGTTGTTTTCTTATTGTTGAGTTTCTTTTTTTAAACATCTTTATTGGAGTATAATTGCTTCACAATGGTGTGTTGGTTTCTGCTTTATAACAAAGTTATACATATACATATATCCCCACATCTCTTCCCTCTTGCATCTCCCTCCCACCCTCCCTATCCCATCCCTCTCCTCTGGGTGGTCACAAAGCACGGAGCTCATCTCCCTGTGCTATGCGGCTGCTTCCCACTAGCTATCTAGTTTACATTTGGTAGTGTATATATGTCCATGCCACTCTCTCACTTTGTCCCAGCTTTCCCTTCCCCCTCCCCATTTCCTCAAGTTCATTCTCTAGTAGGTCTGTGTCTTTATTCCCACTTTGCCCCTAGGTTCTTCATGACCATTTTTTTTGTTTGTTTTTTAGATTCCATATATATGTGTTAGCATACGGTATTTGTTTTTCTCTTTCTGACTTACTTCACTCTGTATGACAGACTCTAGGTCCATCCAACTCACTACAAATAACTCAATTTCGTTTCTTTTTATGGCTGAGTAATATTCCATTGTATATATGTGCCACATCTTCTTTATCCATTCATCTGTCGATGGACACTTAGGTTGCTTCCATGTCCTGGCTGTTGTAAATAGAGCTGCAATAAACATGCACTGATCATTTACGTGCATGGCTGTGTGCACCACCGTAAAGGAAAAGGGGGCATTCAGCATGACTCCTCCATCACGGAGTTCTGAGTCTACTGGGGGAGGAGGCCGCGTCCAGAGGTAACCATGTCACAAGGCAGCAACGGACACACAACGTAAGCAAGGACTGAGTCACAGAAGAAGTTGTCATCTTATAGTTAGGATGTGCCTCCGATAATCTCTTAGGAGCAAAATATTGACAAAAACTCCCAAATGATTGGTAGGAAACGACGACACATCCATGCAAACGTATGTTTTGTGGCCATTACAATGGCCTCCCCCCCAGCAGACTCAGAACTCCTTGATGAAGAAGCCACGCTGAATGCCCCCTTTTCCTTTACGGTGGTGCACACAGCCGTGCACGTAAATGATCAATGCATGCTGTCCATTTACCCCTTTTTCTCTGTACTCAGCACATAATTGAAACTTGTGTTCTCAGCATCCAGTGGACGTGAGGCTATTCCCCCTGAGCTCCAGCAGACGTCAGGGACTTATCACCAACCCAAGGCAGATTCCTGCTGCTGGGAGCTGAACCTACAGGCAAAACTCTGAGCAACAGCTGTAACTCCCTTGATAAAGCAGAGTTCAGGACCCTGTCTCAGTTGCCCCATTAACTGAGCCATTGAACGCAAGTCAGAATTTCTTTCTACTGATTGATCTTAAAACATATTTCCTCACCCTGAGACAAAGGCTCAGAGAATGAGAAGACAGAAGCAGTCCCACATTTTCACGCCTCAGAAGGTCTGTAATCAGCTTGAAGACCATATTTGGCTTAAGTCTGGAACAACTGACTCTTCCTCTGCCTTCAGGGAGAGGAAAAGCATTGTCCGTACAGGACTATGCTCTTCTACAAAGTCTCTGAAGGCCCTCACCCAGACAGAGCGGACATGAGGCTGCTGACTCACACCTCGGTCAGCCGTGAGCGTCTACCAGGGACAGCAAACCAGGTCCACACACCTAATCCTTTCGTTCTGAGTACTTCCCGGCAACCACCCTGGAACTCCCTCCCACCAGCAGGGCTGCGACACTCACACAAAGCCAGGCTCAAAGAAACAACAAAATTCAAGTGAGCAACAAAATTCAAGTGAGCCAAAATCAATTTTACTCTGATCATCCCTCAATCTCCTTGAGCTTCCTGGAAGCACCCAAGGCATCGCAGAATTAAAAAGAGGCAGCAGCAGGGAAGAGGGACTCGCCATTATAGACAAATCAACCTTGGAGCCTGGTGAAATGAAGCGTCCTGAAAAGGTGAAGGGAATCATCTGGCTCCCTCTGCAAGAAACCAGGAAGCCCAAAGGCACCCAGAAGGAGAGGCCAGCAGCCTGCTGTGACCAGGGGAAGGAACCAGGCAGGTGCCAGTGTGTAAAACCCTGATCTGCTGATCTACACATGACGAGGCTAGACCTAGGAGACATTGGGGGCCCTATACTCACTTTAAAAAAAAAAAAATTATATATTTATTTATTTGGTCACACCAGTCTTAGTTGTGGCACGCAGGTTCCTTAGTTATGGCATGTGAACTCTTAGTTGTGGCACGCATGTGGGATCTAGCTCCCTGACCAGGGATCGAACCTGGGCCCCCTGCATTGGGAGTGCAGAGTCCTAACCACTGTGCCACCAGGGAAGTCCTGTACTCACTCTTTAAACCTAAAGAGGATACAAGTCTGGTTATTGAAACTGAGCAAAACTCAACTGGGATCCTTCCTATAGGTGAACCACCACCATCTAGCTGCTGGGTGGCCCAGGAGTCATGAGTTGACATCACGGGAAGCCTCTACCCAGGGCAGAGGGTGAGTTTGAAGGGTAAAGGGGAGACAGTACATGAATGTGCCCTTGGAAGTAGAAATCACTATGTAGGAACGAGGTGATAGTTACTATTAATGTCTAGTACTCAGGAAGCTAAACCAGTAATTCTTAAGAAGGTGGAATTCCACGTTGGCCTGGGAGAACTGGAGAGTAGAAACCCCTGTTTTTTATCTTGGTGTTTTGCTGTTGATGGGATCAATCTGCACAAGACAGAAGGCACATTGACAGCAACTTCCAGCCATATCAGGAAGTGCAAAGGTTGCACTGTACCTCTGTGATCTTTCTCCGGAAACCCATCACTCCGTTCTAATCAATGAGAAACACAACCGGCCAATCCCAGTTGAGGGAGAGTATACAAAACCCCTGGCTAGCACTCCTCAAAACTGTCCGGGTCATCAAAAACTAGGAAGATCTGAGACACTGTCACAGCCACGAGGAGACACGACAACTAAATGTAACGTGGGATCCTGGATGGGATCTGGGAACAGACAAAGGGCGGCAGGTAAAAACTAAGGAAATCTGAATGGACTTTAGTTAGTAATAATGTATCAATATTGGTTCATTTGCTTAACAAATGAATCATACTCATGTAAGACGGACGTTAGCAAAGGGAAAACTGGGTGTGGGGTAAATGGAAAGTCTGCATTATTTTCACAACTTTTCTATGCATCTAAAACTATTCTGAAATTTTAAAGTTTATTTTTTTTAAAATGTTGCCCATGGGGAATTCCCTGGCAGTCCAGTGGTTAGGGTTCTGTGCTTTCACTGCTGGGGCCTGGGTTTGATCCCTGGCTGGGGAACTAAGATCCCACACGCCACTCGGTGTGGCCAAAAAAAAAAAAAAGAGTTGCCCAAGGAGATAACTGCCAGACAAAAGCGTGGTGCCCTTCTATCCAGACAGCGAGATGGTGCTGAACTGCATGTGGCGAGGAGCTGAAGGAGGGTCCACTCTGACTCTCTCCCTGGGCCCATCAGGAACATTGTGCCAGACACAGTGGCTGCTGCACTGGGAGTTTGCTCTGTGACAAGCGCTCCTTCCCCCAAGCCTGGGGCCACACACACCCTCTCCAGAAAGAGCCCCGTGGCAGGATACTGAACTCTCCGTACTCCACACACCTGATCTTACCAAGCCAGTGCGTCCAAGCAGCTGGTTCCCACGTGACCTTGTCCTTCCCTGGTGCCCAGCCTGCCCACACGCGCCTGGCTCAGCTGGCCTGCCACACACCCCACCCAGGCTCTCCTGCCCAAAGGACCACCGCTCTTTGATGTCCACCCAACTATGCACCCAGAACCAGTCCGCCAGTGCCCTCCCTCCCTGCTTTACCGGCCCAAGCACTAATGAAAGAGAACTAGGGAACTTGAAAAGCAGAGAGTGTAAGGTTGGGAGTGGTAATAATATTAGCATAAACAATGTTGATAACAGCAATAATAGTAATAGCTTCTATGGATCGAGAGCTGTACATACTATGATGCCCTGAACTTCCCATGTCATAGCACTACCATGTTATGTCAGCCAGGGTCTAACAGAAACCACTTTCAACAGAGGGAATTGAACGCAGGGATTGGTTTCCCAGAGGAGAAGGGAGATGAGAACTCAGCTGGGACTGGTGAAGAAACCCGGAGACCAGCAGCAGCAGGAAGCGCCCACCAGCCCTAGGCTGCAGGAGCAACGGGAGGGGCTGATATGACCTGAGCCTGAGAGCAGGCTCACCCCCAGAAGCAGGAACCTCAGCGGAGACTCAGCTGTTACCACGGAGGCCAGATATCCTGTTTCCCCATTCCTCCCGCCCCCTTCCTCCCAATCTTCCTCTAATACCCGCCGCTGGTCAAACGCAGGCACGAGGTGGCTGACGTGGGAGCTGGGGGAACACATACTTCGGAAGCCACGCCGTCCACACCTCCCCGCCCCACCGTGATACAGAGCCGATCAGGCGGGCCCAGGGAGGGGCACATCCTTTGTTGAAAATGCTTGTTGATCGCTTAATCCTTACAGGACTGAGAGGGGCTGTACTGCCTCTACCATGTCAATCTCCAGCTCCCAGCATGCTGCCTGACACGTTCACACTCAAAGAGATGTTCAAAAATGAACAAAGTAGTATCACCCTACTTTTCAGATGAGGAAACTGAGGTTCAGGGAAGCTAAGCACACTGTCCCAGCTCACAAGGCTTCGTGAGCGCAGAACCGGCACTCGGATGGGAGCCCCGCCCCTTCCCATACACCCCTGATGAAGCTGGGCAGTGGTGCCTCTCTACAACCAGGAAGGAGCAGCCGATCCCGGGGAAGAGCCTGGAGGATGCACGAGTCGGGGAAACCACACCCGCGGGGATGAGCAGACGGGCACCACCGGCCCCGGACCCTCCGAGCGCTCAGTGCTGGCGGCCACTTACAAACACAAAAGAGGAGAGGATTTCCCGTGGGTTTGTGAACGTGAATGGGGGGAGGCCGCAGGTGAAGGGCTCCCTCTCCCCCCGCCCCAGGAAACATGCTTGCTCCCCCTTTCAGCACTACCTCCCAAAGATGGTGCAGCTGGACATAAGGCGGTCTCAACAGCGTAAAGAGCATCGTGTCCTCTTCTTCTATATAGATCCACTCTGTAGAAAAACATAGCCCAAACCAAAGCGGGCTGGGATCCAGACAGAGCCTCCCCTGCCCATAGCCTGAGATTAGTATTCCTGTTGCATCCTGCAGCAGCACCACCGAAAGTTATCAGCAGGCAGACAGCCAGCTTTCCATCTCAAGAACTGCAGCCCCCAGATCGCAGCTGCCCTTGCAGACGTCAGAGGAAGATTTAGAGACCCTCGAGCTCTCAGCCAGCCCTAAGCCTCCGGGAGGAATCTGATGGCAAGAAGCTGCGGAGTCTGCGGAAAGTCTCTTGCCTTGAAAACGTTACTTCAAGACGTGGAATAACCTTCATGAGCAGAGGCAAAATAGTCCATTCTAGATTGGGGCATCTGTTTTCCCTTTAGCCACGGCCCAAGCCTGAGGGCGCGGGGCGCTGTCCGCCCCTCGGCTATGGGCAGTTGCTGGAGAAGCAGGTGCACAGGACAGAGGAGGAAACTCCAGGTGGGGCTGGAAGCAACATGCTCTGGAGCGAAGGTGAGGGGCCCGTGGTCACTGCCAGCCAGGCCCCTCCTCTCCACTTGACACTGGGAGTTCAGGGGCCTCCATGGGGGCCGGCTTCCCGGGGTGCCACCTGCACAGGTGCACAGACCCCAAGAGGGCCCCGCTTGTTTTTTATTTCTTAATTCTTTTTTGATCACTCATTCCTTTCGCTATTACTGTGATGATTTTTAAGTCTCCTAGCAATAACACTTCGGACTTTGGAACTGTTAACTTTGTTCTTATTAGAGATTCTACTGTGTTACTAAGCCAGAGTGCCTTCAAGGGGGAACTTTTTTGTGTGTGTGTGTGTGGCACGTGGGCCTCTCACTGTTGTGGCCTCTCCCGTTGCGGAGCACAGGCTCCGGACGCGCAGGCTCAGCGGCCATGGCTCACGGGCCCAGCCGCTCCGCGGCATGTGGGATCTTCCCAGACCGGGTCGTGAACCCGCGTCCCCTGCATCGGCAGGCGGACTCTCAACCACTGCGCCACCAGGGAAGCCCCGGAACTTTTTTTAAAATTACTTTTTATTGGAGTACAGGCCCCGCTTGTGTTAATGCTATGCCTTCGCCGTCCTCCAATTCTTAGGCTTTTAACACCAGGGTCCCACACCTTCGTTTTGCGCTGGGCCCTACAGATTATATAGCCAGTCCTGGTTCCGACTGTCTCAGAAGAGGAAGCCCACAAACCGTAAGCCAGCTGTGAAAGCTCTCGAGAGGAAGTGGCTCTCATCAAGGCCAAAATGTCATCTGTTGTCCCTCTTTCTCCGAAGACCACTGGGTCAGTTTACAGCTTGGCTCACCCTGAGTCACCTCTGATGTGTCTCACTGACGTGGCCTCCCTCTGTGGGGGGGACCCCAGCAGTGCCACGTCCGTATCATGTCTCCCCAGCAGGCGCAGATGCCTTCATGGGGCGTGGGATCAAACCTCACTGCCCCCCTTATCCCCAGTCCAGCCCAGACTTTGAAAAGCGGCAGCTCAGAGGAGCGAGGGGGGAGTGGGAGAAATTGGGAGGTTGGGATTGACATAGATACACTACTGATACTACACATAAAACAGACAACTCATGAGAACCTACTGTATAAAACAGGGAACTCTACTCAGTGCTCTGTGGTGACCAGAATGGGAAGGAAATCTAAAAAAGAGGGGATATATGGGGACTTCCCTGGTGGTCCAGCGCTTAAGACTCCGTGCTCCCAATGCAGGGGGCCCGGGTTTGATCCCTGGTAAGGGAACTAGATCCCGTATGCCGCAACTAAGAGTCCATATGCTGCAACTAAAGATCCCGCATGGGGCAACGAAGATCCTGTGTGCCGCAATGAAGACCCAGCGCAGCCAAATAAATAAATAAATATATATATATATATATATTTTAAGAGTGGATATATGTATATGTATAACTGATTCACTTTGCTGTACAGCAAAAATAAATAGAATAGAATAGAATAAAATAAAATAAAATAGGACCTCTGTCCCGAAACACATTGAAAAAAAAAAAAGAAAAGCACAGCTCCAGCTCTGCTGGCTGAGGCTGCCCCCCAAGCGGAAGCACAAACAGGCCACTGCCAACTCGGGGCGCGTGGCCAGGAGTCCAGCCCCCTGCACTGCGGACCCCGCAGGCAGGAACCCCCAGCAGGAGGGCCACAGAGCAGCTCACCTGGTTCCTGCTCTCCCTGATGATCTCACCTCTGGCACCTTCCGCTCGGTTTTCATCTCGACAAACCAGGTGAACTGTGCCACCTGGTGGAATTCAACAAAACCGTCTGTGAGGGACAGCGACAGTGACAGCTATGGAGACCAGCTTTTCCAAATGAAGGACTAAGACATACGGGCTCACAGAAAGAGTACCTGAAGTGGAGACTATTCTGGAAAATCTAGACAGATGGTCCCCACAGTCAGAGCAGCAGATGTAAGAGAGAGGGTGATCTTGGAACCCGTCCTCCTGCCTACCTGAGCTGACTGACGGTGCACCTGGGACAATGTCCTGACTTAAGCGTCTGAATATATCAAGGATGAGAAGGGTCGGTTTCTGTCATACCGGCATCCCTAACATCTCACAGAGTACCTGACACACAGGTCTCAACCTAGCCGCACTTTGGACCCACCCAGGAAGTTTTTAAAGCTCTAGATGATGGGCCCAGGCCTGCGGATGTTTTAAAAGCTCCCCGGGGAGTCTAATGTTCTGCCTAATATGCAGCAGGAACTCGATAAATATTTACTGAATGGCTGAGTCCATAAATGGCTCTCAGACTATTCCAGCAAAAGCCACACCGTCGTCAATCAAGGCCTATTTAAAGGGGACTTACGCTGTCTGCGGCAGTAAAGAAGTAAACATTATGGAACCTGCCTTCTTCACCTACAATAGCTGCTTTTTAAAATGGGGTCTGTTTAATGGGAAGCTACACGCTAATCACACCACCAGCCCGTCTGCTTTATCCTCGTCCCCACAGCTCTTCAGAGTACCTCCCAGTTGCTAAGATGCAGTTAATCTTCCCCCTGACTTGGCAGATAATTAAATACAACTCCAAATGGTATAATATTCCCCTGAAAAATGCCTAACAATTTTAGAGAAAGAAAAAAATCTCGAGCATCTTGAAAAGTGATAAATTCCCAACTTATTTCCCCAACTTCTGCCGGAACATCCATTTTTCCTGGAGAAGGGGCTCTGGAGAGACACGGTAGGCTTTTCTAGCCACCACATTGCCACTAAGTGACCCAGGGCAGTTGAGCTTATGCAGGAAATTCCGGCATTTACCAGGAGGAAGACTTCAGCTGCCTGAATAATTTACAGGCACCCAGAGAGGCACTTCCCCAAATCAAGCTTAGGGAGGAGAAAGGGGAGGCTGTCTCCAGCTGCTCGAAACCTGAAGGCTGGACACCAGGAAGGAAGAAGGAAGTTCACTGCACGCCCCTCCCCCGTTATTCTGGGGGCTCTGGTTCTTAACTAGGGTCCACAGGCAAATTGCGAGGGACTCCCAGTATCCTTCCCACCCCCGACCCCGTTGTTGTTGAGAAGACAGGAACTGGAGACCAAGTATGCAGGTGTTTTTTTGTTTTAAGGTTCCACTGGTGATTCAGACGCCTAGGGTTGGCCGGAGCCCCTCACTGTTCTTAATCAGAAAACAATGACATGTGGACAGGACCCCAGCTCTCCTGTGAATTAACCGTGTTGAGAAAAGCCTCCTCCAGTCACTCGCTCTGTCCGCCTCTAGCTTGAAGCTTACCGCACAGCAGCTGTGCCGATCAGCACGGGGTCACTGTTCAGGGCTCCCAGCTGTGCTGGCCGTGGCCTTCCTGACCCTCCTGTGACACAGGGCGCTCTCCCCGGCATGGAGCGGCCACAGGCTGGCCTCGGGGCCCAGTGCGCGCACGAGTTAGCAGGCTGCTCACCTCGCCTGGCGATCTCGAAGGCAGTTGCTTTTCCAATGCCGCTGTTCCCCCCGGTGACCATGAAGGCTCTTCCAGGGACTTGGACGTCCAGGTCATCAGGGATGAAGTCCTTGGACGCAGATTCATAGCCACTCCTGGAAGCAGCAGAGCCACAGAAGGAATGGCCGTGAGTAGCTGGGAACACAATCTCCTGTGGGGAGGAAGCCTAATTCTGAGCTGGGCATCGTGCTCTCTCCGGCACATCACGCAGCCCCTTTCTTCCTGGGCTCCCCCTGCTATCCTCCCTGGTCTCATGAACACCACCATGTCCTCCAGGCCTACATTTCCTATACCGTTAGCTTCCTGAACTGAAAATGCTTGGCGATTCCAACAATTTGGTGGCCAAACTACCTTTCTCTGACTGCCTCTGATACCAGGAGGTGCCCTCCACCCAAAAAAACCCTTTGATAGATAGATCTTTTTGGGGGGGCCTTTTTCCCACAGTGGGGGGAGCGGAGAGGAGCTTAGGCGACCAGGAACATCGTGCCTACTGCACCGCAGGACAGGTGTCTCTACCCAGGTATAGAAGGACAATGGCAAAGAGGGTAGATTTGCACGTAGGGAATGAAGGAGGGGGCAGGTGCGGTTGTATGAGGGCTGCACGCCTTCAGAGGAAGCAAGCCTCCTTTGGGGCCACAGGGTGTGTGCTGCACAACTCTAGGGGGCGCCGTTCCGATCACAGTGATGAGAGATTCGTATCTGCATCAGGACAACTTTCTGCCGGATGACAGCAAAGCACATAGACAGGGAGGTGCTTCTTCTAATTTGCACAAAGGCATCACATTGGACAGAAACAACTCTGAGTTCCTTAACTGTTTCTCTCTGCTTTTTGAGCTTCCTCTTCTAGCTTTACTGTCCTAGTATTTCCCAGCTACAAAACTGGCTGAGGCAGTAGAGGCAGAGTGTAGGGGGATTGGCAGGAGGAGACCCACAGGGCGGAGCTCTCCCCACACACCAGCAGGCTGGGGTCTCAGCTTGTGTCTCTCACCCAAAGAGCTGATTCCCTGCAATGTAGAAAGCAACTCTTTCCCCCATAGGTTCTGGAAGAAGCCCAGTGCCCTCCCCGCGCCCTGTTTACACACAGACTGCCAACAGCTGGTCTCCTGCCCCATGCCCTGGCACAGCACAACTGCCAATTACATGCCTGGACGCTGGTGAAGAGGGCCAAAGAATGTTTATGAGCTTGGGTCTGGTTTTGCCACAGGGGCGGTCATGGCCCCTGGTCTCACAGTCAAGAGACCAAGGAGAATGTTCCTGTTCTCACCATCTGTGACTCGCCCAAACATCCAGGGCGGCTCAGAGAATGCCCTTCCCATTGCTTCCGCTGTTAGTGGGCCACTTAGCGGGGCAAGCAAGACTTCTGACTGTTCCAAGGCCTCCTGAAAGGCTGACTTGAAACTAAAAATAATATCAATCATAAGGGCTTTGGATCAAGCAACTTGGATTTAAATCACAGCTCTGCCTCTTAACAGTTGTGCCGTCTCATGTGCTGGCTTAACCTTTCTGAGCTCCTGTCTCCTCATCTGCACAAAGGGGATAATAAAAGCTACTTCTTGGGCAGCCTGGGTGAGATGATGTATGTGAGACATTTATCACACACTTGGAATAAATTAGGAACTCAATAAATAATAGTTGCTATCATTATTACTAGTATTAATAACGACATGAATACCTTTCACATTCAAAACTAAGCTCATTGCCCCCCCCCCCCGCCTCCTAGCCCTTCAAATCATTAGGGACTTTGAGAGTAATTTAAACTATAACCAAAGATGAAGCTGGAAGATTTGTTTTTTTCCCACAGGTCGGGGTCCCAGGATCACTGTGAAAAGATTTTCTTGCAGAGGAAAGAGGTTTCTCAGAAAGAATCAAGGGCCAGGAAGCCAGTGAATAGGGGCCCAGGCAGGACAAGGCACTGGTGGGGAGTAAAGAAGAGCTTTCCAAACCACCACAGGGCCAGAGAACATGCCCCAAGTAAATGCCCCACAGGGGCCCGGCCCCGAGAGCCCCCTCCTCCTGGGGCAGGAAGCTGAGAGGCTTTTCTCTGTGACACACAGCTAGAGTAGACCTTAACCTCTGGGCTACCACATCGATCCTATTAGAGCCTTAGGTTTGCTGAGGACGGCTCCTGTGGATTAAACCTCTTCCTCAAACTCCAGACTGTGAGCCAGTTGCCAAGTGGGCGGTGCCAGGCTGGGCTAAAGGACACGTCATAATTCCCTTTGTCCTTTGCCTTCAACACAGGGATTCCATCCTGATCCAGTCTGTTGTTAATAAGACAACTTAGTTTGTTTTGTGTCCTCCCACCCTCTTTTTTCATCTTTATAAACTCTTGATATCAGTCCTTATTTTTCAGACATAGAGAGACATAAATGACTTACAAGGTCATGAGATGGTAGGTAATGAAGCCCAGCACCCCAGCCTAGGGCACCTTCTACCTCACGCTCAGAGTGGTCCCCAGACAAGCAGCATCAGCATCACCTGGCAATCCGTCCACGGAGTCAAACACTCCAGGGTGAGGCCGCGCAATCAGTGAGTGGTTTCACATGCCCTCCAGGTGATTTTGATTTGAGCTGAGCAGCCACTGTACTTAGTGTTTCCTGAACTCCCTGAATACAGGAATCAAGCTCCCCGGCAGGCTTCCCCCAACTTATCCAATATGGAATTTGCTAAGGTCCCACCCACACGTGCTAGGAGCTTAGGAGTCAGTTGTTGTAGCTGAACTACCCCCTGGTAATTCTTAGGTTCGGGCAAGTTTAGGAAACTGTAACTAGATCCTGCTGCCTAGGGGCCCAACGTGAGGAAGCTTTATAAAAATCCTGGTGTGCCAAGAAGAAACACTGTAAACCCAACCTACAGACTCTCAAGTTGGAATCAAAGCGAGGTGCTGTCTTTCCCTCCAATTCACTAAATACATAATAGAGGGAAACCCGCCTACGTGTGCACCCCTCCAACTTCACGGAAGAGTCTGGGGAGAGACTTTTAGAAGCCTGCTTTCCTGGGGCAGGAAGCTGACTCAAACTTTTCATGCTGCATTCCGTGTTAACATGGAAAGACCCAGCAAATGGTGGCCACTGCCTGTACACCCCTTTGAAAGAGGCGGCCACGGTATTCACCTAAATTCAGTGGGTCAGGGTTGACGGCTACACTTCCCACATTCTCTGCAGCACTGGCCCCTGAGGAGGGTCTGCACTTTTTCCAAAAGGATGTGGGGTGCAGAGAAGGGAGCAGCAGTAGCTGTCTCCCCTTGGAATGATGCCTGGAGTCCTGGTATGACGGAAATTTGCCCAGGCTGCCTTAGGAACTGATAAAAACCCTAGTGCAGGGAGGAGAGGAAGTCTCCTAGAGATGACTGGGATGCACAGAAGAAACACCTGTAGGATTTTTAAATAAAATGTCTGTCGAGGCCCCAGTGCACATCAGCTGAATCAGAATCTCTAAGGGGAGGGCCTGGAAAATGGTATCTTAAATTCTCCACTGGTGATTTCTGATTTCAGACAGGGGTGAGAACCACTGCGTAAGCCTAACTAATTCTAAGATAAAAACCACCTCTCCATCTGCCAGAAGTGGCCACTCCTTAAAACCACAGCGAGGGCGATCACGGGGCCGGTGAAACCATCCAGCACCGTTCAGCAAGCTCACACTGGGTGCAGAGCTGACCTGAAACCCTCGCCCGGAATGTTCCAGCTGGAGGGAGAGGTCACAGTCCACAAGCCGCAGTTGATTAGTGAGGAAAAAAACACACCCAGGAAAGTACTAAACAGAATCTCGACTAGCAGCTCAGAACTAACCCCGTCTGACGCCGAAAACAGCCCCACGGAGCCTGTATCAGAGCCCGCCCAGCAGGGTGCCAAGGGAACACCCTGGAGGCTCTCAGGCGCCTGGGCCGCCTGACGTCAGTGGGTGGGGCCTGCGCTGCAAGGCCCCGCCCCCGGACGCCAGCCAGGTGCGGGGGTCGCGCCGGCCGCCGGCACATCTGCCCGCGGGCTGCCAGCTAACGGGCGCCTCCGTCGCTTGGTGGGTCCAAGAGATCGCGGGGAAGTCGCGGGCGCGTCCCCGCTAACCTCGCTCGCGCACGCCGAGGCGGGCCACGTGACAGCCGGACGGCCTGCCCCCCAACCGGCAGCCCCGGCCCGCGGCCCCCGGCGCGGTACCCTCTGCATCCTTACTTGGTGTATTCGCGCAGGCCTTTGGCGAACCACACGGCGCTGCGGTAGAGGAGCATGGTTGGGCGGGCGCCGCACGCAGAGTCTCGCGGGCCTGCTCTCCCGGTGCCCCCGCCCCGCCCCGCCCCCTGGGCCAGCCAGCGGTTACATCATCCCAGTTACATAAAAACCGCGGCTTTTGGGGCTTTTCTCCACTGGGAATGCGACGGCGTCTCCGTACGACGTGGAACGCCCCTCCTGCCCCGGGTCTGGAGAGTGCCCCCTCCAGCCCCAGCCTCAGAGGGCTGGGGAGGGGGGGAGGGAGGGAGGGCAGACCGTGCTGCGGGCCGCGCTGAAGGTCTGCATAGTCACCTCTGGGTCGAAGCCGGGCGTCAGCACGTTTTGGGGGTATGACTAGGATGCAAAGATGGCACCGAAGCGCACCTCCTAGAATCTGATGACCCAGAAAATTGTGTGGAATAAAAGCGATGAGGCTTACTGATACTAAAAAGATGTCTTCATCTGATGGGTTTATCATAGGGGTTACTGAAAAACCAGCATTTTCTAAGTTCCCACCTACCTTGTTTCACGAAATGCCCCCAGTATCTCGGCGGAGGGACATGGCCTCTTCAGCAGGTGCAATAAGTCAGGTCAGTAACATGCACACAGTGACACGGTTGTGGAGAGGCAGGGCTGGGTCTCTCTCCCTCCGGAGAGGTAAGTCTGTCTCCAAAGTACAGACCTGTGCCACTAGTTCTGCAGCGTCTCGCAGTGCCAGGGGCCCTTTATCTCCTCCAAATCTTCATCAGCGTCCCCGATCCCCCAAGGCCAAATAAACATACTGTGTTAGTTAGGGAAAAAAAAGCATAGTGGCTGTGTCAGCCTACATCCTAGACAAGTCATCCAGCCCCTTCTGGGCCCCATATGTAGGAATTGGGCACCCCTGTCCACATCTGACCTCCATCTCTAAGTCCCAGTTAGGAAACCTCTCTCCATTAAATTCTGTACTGGTTTACCCAACTCACCCAGAGACTGAGACACCCTTACATAAGATGCGCAGAGACCAGCTGGTTTAATGGCCTCATTACCTAGGATAGACGATATAGGATCACTGCCCCCTCCCAAGTGGGCGTGTATTTAATGCAGAATACCTTTTGAAACAAATTTCCCCAGAACAGCTTGCTCCTCTGAACAGGACTGTGAGGTTCCACGGCGTTGCTCTTATTTTTGACAGAGTGATGAAAGGAAGTTTAAACAAGTGGCATTCTGTAAAGCCACCCAGCCTGGTGTGACTTTCAATGCCAGTCAGGTTAGACCAGGAGAACATTTTGGACCCCCAGAGTTACACAACTGTGCTTTGTACACTCTGTGTCAGTGATGGAAAAGGTATCAGTCTGCTCTGAATCTCTCTCACCACCTCAGGAAATGTGCTTTTGGCTCACAGAGGGGGTAAGAAATTCTTTTGAACCACACAGTGTATTGAGGACATCAGCAGCGCCTTGCAGTAAAAGGGTGGGTGGAAACCCAGCTCTCTCAACCTGCCGTGTAAAGGCCGGGATGCTGCAGACCTACTCCGTTCTTAGTTTTCTTGTTGGTAGAACGGGAATGAATATGCTCACTTCATGGGCTTGTTTCACAACAAGCCCATGTAAAGCCATGTTAAAGCCATCTGTAAAGAGCTGAGCAAACTGCCTGGTTCCATTCGAGGTGATCAAAAAACGTTCACTTCCCTCAAGTTTTCTTCTCATTTTTCCCCTCCTATGCTACACCCATGCCGTGTACATTCCATCCACGTTCCATGAGTGCATGAAGCATGTAATGTTTATCCTCAAATCAACAAGTATCCACTAGGGACTGCATTGTACACACTTCATAGGAGGTTTTAAGAAAAGACAACCTCATCTCAAACGGGAACTCCAGTCTCCCCTGGATGACAAGCAACACACACACCAAAAAGAAACAAAGGACAGGACGGGATTAATGGGAAAAGGGTCCAGTTTAAGTGGGAGTTAGCTGAGCTGGATTTTAGTTGTTTTGTCACTGATTCTCAGTGTTACCCTGGGTAACAGTGATAAAATTTATTGAGGGTTTAATATGTCCAAATATTGTGGATTATCTCACTTAACCCTTACAATGACCTAGTAAGGTTGTTCTCACTATTATCTCCATTTTACAGATGAACAAACTGAGACTTAGAGGGTAAGCCACTTGGCTGAGGTCACAGTAAATACACACTGAAGCCAGGACTCGAGCCAGGCAGTGGGATTCCAGAGCCAACAGCCTCTCACTGGACCGTACTGTATGGGGGCAAGTCACCTAGCCTCTCTGGGCCTCAATTTTCTCATCTAAATGAAAAGGAAATTAGATAGATGACATCTGGGGCCCCTTCCAGCTCTGACTTTCTATGACTAATAAGAGAATTACACAAAGATGTTAAATAAGTTAGGCCCAAGGTGCTTTTAAAGGAGCGACATCCAGTGGGTGTAGCTGCTTCATTTCATGTGGGTAGAGAGCCTCGAAGATATTTCTTCTGTGTCCCTGGTTCCAATTTGCTACTCAAAAGCCACACAAAGAAATCATCCTCTAAAGCTTGCTTCTAACTGATTTAGAGCCCTGAAGCTAATTTTGACCAAACTGGAAGGAGAAGCAGGAGGTGAGGATTGAGAAATCCATGGCTTTCTGCACAACAGATACACATGATGGGAAGTCTGCGTGTGCACACACACACACACACACACACACACACACACCAGTGTTTGCATCTCTTCCACTGAAATTCAGTACCAGTTCCTCCAGCCCAGTTGTCATGGCAACACCAGCTGCCAATGAGATCATGGAAGACAAGGTTATAACGGCAGTGGTGCCTTAATATTTTACCTGGCAAAACCACTTAGGTAATAAGCTGAATAACCATAAATCATAAATCCATGGGAAGCGCAGGCACTGCTCATTGTACGTGTTTAGCGTGCAGCTGGGGGTGGGGAGGAGACATGAAAGCAAAGGGAACAAAAAGGCAGGCGGGTGAGGTGGCGGGTCGGGAGGAAGGTCTCTGATGCTGATCCCTGTTTTCCCTCAGTGTCCTGACCCTGTCTGTACACGGATTAAGGAACCCGTCTCTTCCATATTCACGAGAAGGGATGGGCGCTCCCAGCCTTAATCGCAAAAGGCTTATAAGAAACCCGAGGCTGCCTCTTGGGGTTCACACTAAGGGAGGAGAGAAGCAGCCCAGGGATGACACGGCAGACAATGACCCGCCCACACGGGCACCCGGCGGGAGGCAGAACCCCACTCAGCACTGCCTCTCTGGTTGCCTCCCCAAGTCACTTGACGTCACCAGTTTAACAGACTCGCTCTCCCCTGGGGCAACCGTCTGCTGCCCATCTGAACCAACTCCCCGAAGGGCAGATCCATGGATTTAAGGGTGTCCTTCCTTTCACAGGAAGCTAATCATGGGGCGGAGGCCTCTCGTAAGAGATCTGTCAGTGGGGAAAGAGACTCTGCTTACACCAAACACCATTTGGTGCCTTTGAATTCTGTACTATGTTCACGAATTACCATTCAAATTAAAAAACACACGAAGGCGCACCTTCTTTCCCTAGCCCTGTCCACTTTCCAAGAACCAGGCACGTGGACGAGATGGGCCAAGGGCGGGGCAGTCGTGATGCCTGGGTCGATCAGTCACCCTGTTAACGGAACTGATGAAGGAAATGGTTTCCCGCAGACGGGGCTTGTGTGGGTCTGAAAGTCTCACGCAGTCTGTTTCTAGGGCTGTCCTTTCAGGGCAGACAGGTCCTCAGTGCAAAAGCAGTCGGAGAAGCCAGAGAATGCTCTGATGCTCTGAGGGGCTGCAGTGACTCAGCCTGACCAATGCTCCCTGTACCACCTGGTTCCCACTGCTGGCTCGGGACAAGGGCCACCAAGGGACACAGGGAGAGGGCAGCAGACACGCAGTGGCAAGAACTGGGATCAAGAGTCAGAAGACCCGTGTGCAGCTCTGATGCCTCTTCACAGGAGACACTGCACCTCTCCGAGCCTCAGTTTCCCCTCTACACGGCACTATAAACCACCCAGTCCTTGAGGCATAGGAGTGAGGGTGAAACACAGGACCTTTTCTCTTATTTAACAAATACTTATACTCTACTTGCCATGTGCCAAGCACTACTCTAAGCTCGTTTCAAATGAGTAGACTGAGGCACAGAGAATTTCAAGGTGTGTCCACGATCACACTAGAATCTAGAAAGTACCAGAGTCAGGATTCCAACCCGACAGTCGGGGTCCGGACCCCACACATATAACCCCTTTTCTATAAGGATGGGACGCTTCTCCTGGGGGCTTCTCTTCAGTTTCTTCCTTCAGTCATTTGTGTGGGGCTGGAAACTTCCTCTACCATCTACCATCTCCTTCCTTTTTGGTTGGTTGATTGGTTCCTGTGTTGACTGGGTGGCTGCAAGTTCACCGTTCCCTCCACCAGCATCTCTCCCCCACGCCTACCTCTCCCCCCGCCCCCCCACTAAGTCAGAGGCACTCAGAGACAGAAGGCGGGGCACTAAGACCTCAGCCAACTAAGAGTGAGACTGGGTTTTTGTTAGCCTGTGAGCATGTGTGCCCTTACATATGCATGGAATGTCTAAAGGGCCCTGCCCTTGCCAGCTGTTTAATCCTGGGTGATTCCATCATTCTGGGGAGGCTTGGAAGGATTGAGGAATACGTGATTTTATTTACGTATTTTTAAATTGTGGTATAATATACGTAACATAAAATTTACCATCTTAACCCTTTTTTAAGTGCACAGTTCAGTGGCGTTAAGTACATTCACACTGTCATGCAGCCATCGCCACCATCCATCTCCAGAGCCTTTCATCTTACAAAACCTAAACTCTGTTCCCATTAAACATCAACTCCCTCTTCTCCCCTCCCCCCAGCCCCAGGCAACCACCATTCTGCTTTCTGTCTCTATGAATTTGACTGCTCGAGGGACCTCCCATAAATGAAAGCATATAGTATTTGTCTTTTCGTGACTGACTTATTTCACTTAGCATAATGTCTGCAAGGTTCATTCACGTAGTGGTGTGTGTCAGAACTTCCTTCCTTTTCAAGGCAGAATATTAGTCCGTAGTATGCATACACCACGTTTTGTTTGTCCATTCATCTCTTGATGGACACTTGGGGTATTTCCACCTTTTGCCTTTGTGGATAATGCTGCCGTGAACACTGGTGTACAAATACCTTCTAAAGACCCTGCTTTCAACTCTTTGGGGTATATAACCAGAGGCGGAATTGCTGGATCATATGGCAGTTCTATTTTTAATTTTTTAAGGAACCTCCATGCTGTTTTCCGTAGCAGCTGCAACATTTTCCATCCCCACCAACAGTGCACAAGGGTTCCAATTTCTCCACATCCTCTCCAGCACTTGTTATTTTCTGGGTTTTGCTGTTGCTTTATAGTAGCCATCCTAGTGGGTGTGAGATGGTATTGCTCTGTGGTTAATTATTACTTTTGTTATGTATCTTAAAACATGTTTTATAATTTCTGTGATATTCAGGTGCTGCCTCTGTCTCGTGTTCATTGCCTAATACAGCTTCTTAATCATACACACACGCTCACACACAGGTGCTCTATTGGAAGGATAGTTTGCTCCTCACGTATGTGGTTTTGTGGATGTGAATAACACAGAACCAGTTCAACTTCTTTTCTCTCGCGAGCTTTAATCCACTGCTGGGGACTGCTGAGTTGAGTTGCCCTCGGGTGGGTCAAGTGCCCTTGATCTAATGGGATCCTCAATCATTTCACAGGGAGTTTGGGTTCAGTCAGGCTCATTTGTTTGGCACACGAGGGGGGAACTGACAACTACTTTGTCAAACTGAGCTCTCAGTTGTTCATTTGGCAAAATAAAATGTCAAACTACTAGTTTTTCCATTTTGATTCACAGAAATGATCGGCCCTGACAGTTACAGAGAAAGTGCCTATTTAAATGAGTCTTACGTGTATTGGTCATTGTTGAGGCAGGTCTCTTTGCGTTGAGGATGGAAAGAAGTTCTTGGTTTATAAATGGAAAAAAGCAGGTTGCAGAGTAGTATGAATAATGTGATGTAAATTATATAAAAATCACGTATTTATGCTTAAATATATACAGATATGTTCTGAAAAGAGACTAAAAGATGAATGCTGGTGACCTCTTGGGGGACTAGAACTAAGAGTTATGGTAGGGTTTGAAATCTTTTACTTTTTATTTTTTTTAATTTTTTCAGACAAATTTTTAATTAGTAAACTAAATGATCACATCACTTTTTAACCTAATATGCATATTAGCCTTATATTACTTTTTAAAATTAATTTTTATTGGAATATAGTTGCTTTACAATGTTGTGTTAGATTCTACTGTACAGCAAAGCGAATCAGCTATATGTATACATACATTCCCTCTTTTTTGGATTTCCTTCCCATTTAGGTCATCTTTTAAGTTTTTATAGCCTTTGACACTACTTGAATTTTTAGCCATAAGCGTGTATCACCTTTATAAAGAAAACAAAGTTTTAAAACAGTCATTTTAGGGAAAAAAAAGGTCTTATAAAAGGGACTATACTACTGATATAGCTCCTGCCTCCAGCTGTGGAAAAATAGCCCTGTCCTGGGTCAGGTTCCCCGGAGGCAGAGCCTGAAGTGGAGCTTCACTTAATGTGATGTATTGAGGGAGTGGTCTCAGGAGAAACCAGAATGCAAGACAGGGAGGAAGGACAGGAAAAAGGAAGAAGCTGGGAAAGGATGTGGCTTCTGTGAAGTCTGGCCTGACTCCCTGGGGAGCTCTGGCGCGTAAATGACACCAGAGTTTGACCTGCCCTGAAGCTGGGATGCCCTCTTGTCCCGATCAGTCCTTAGAAACGGATAACCGTGTGTGTGTGTGTGTGTGTGTGTGTGTGTGTGTGTGTGCACGCACGTGCGAGCGTTTGTGTGTGTATACGTGTGCATGTGCAAGGGAGTGGTAACTCATGCACAAGCTGGCTCTACCCAACCAAGGAAGGGCTCCGGAAAGGCTGCAGGTGTGAGCCATTAGCTTCAACAGCTGCTGCAGCTGGGGCGGCCCCACTGGGCTGGCACAAGGGACCAGGGGAAGCTGGGCCACAGCGCCTTGCCCCAGAGGACTGGCAACTGAACTGAAACTGCCTTCTTTATAAACACACTTATAAACTCTAGACTGACTTGCAAAATGCCTTTTTTGTGTGTGTGGCTATGGAAAAGTACAGGCTACAGAACATTTTAAAGGCTGAAATATTAAAGTAAAGAGATAAAGAGTGAAAAAAAATTCGTCTTGGAAGAATCCAATCAGACTGCAAGATTTTTGCAATTGTGGGGAAAATCATTCACGGGAGCTCAGTGCTGTCGACCAGGGACAGAGCTATTCAGGAAGGAGACGATGAGTGTTCTCACCTGGATAGTGCTGGGGTAGGGGGGCGAACTTCATGGACAATGCATATCTTATCATTGATTATATCTCCTTTGGTGATTTGGTGCTTGAGAAAGTTCAAAGCCAGACTTGAATCCAGGACTAAGTATCCAGGGAATACTTGGAATACTAATACTAAGAATCCAGGGAATATGGCCAATACAGGCAGGGACTGATCTTGGAGGGCGTATTGCAAGGCGTAAAAGTTCATGGGCTGCCTTGACATCTTTGAGCTTCGGAGAGGCCCAAAGGCCTAGCTGAGTCCCCTGCTTTCACCAGATCTGCCCCCCGCCCAGCGGGGAAAGCTACTCACCCGGCTAGTTCCCTGATCAGTCAGACTGGCCACACCCCACCCTCTCGGCAACCTCACAGGCTTCACCTCCCTGCCAGCCTGCGAAATTATTCAGACAAACCAATCCCATCCTCCTGCGGAACTAGAGGTTACCCCACCCTCTTGTAACTACAAAGCAGGACCCCTTACAGCCCTGGTTGTTCACTCCGTTTCTGCATGCAGTCTCCATGTGGCATCACGCAGCAGGCCACATCCTCCTCCCCAGGCTGTGAGTATATGTGACTCAAAAAAGGCTGTCAGGGCTTCCCTGGTGGCGCAGTGGTTGAGAGTCCGCCTGCCGATGCAGGGGACACGGGTTCGTGCCCCGGTCTGGGAAGATCCCACATGCTGCGGAGTGGCTGGGCCCGTGAGCCATGGCCGCTGAGCCTGCGCGTCCAGAGCCTGTGCTCCGCAGCGGGAGAGGCCACAACAGTGAGAGGCCCGCGTACCGCAAAAAAAAAAAAAGGCTGTCCATCTCATCTGTTCAATGTCAGGTGCTGTGTGTTTGGCCACCCTATTTAGGGCAGGGAACCCCTCTCTCACCAATGGAATGAACAGGAGGTGATCAGAACAAAGGGCTTTTGAATCACGAGACTTTTCAGGAGCCTGATTAGAACATGCCATATATGTGAACCCTTGATACCACATCTGGTATGGTACAAACCTGCAGAAAGTACCAGTTGCCTTTTCTTTTCCTATAAAGTGGAACTATACTTCCATACAATGCAGTAAGACAGTTTAAACTTTAAAAGCTAACTGATCTAAGGAAGCGTTCCAGAGAAAACAATACAAGATGTATTTGAAAACACCCCACCTCCTGAATGTAAGTTGGTACAGCCACTACAGAAAACAGTATGGAGGTTCCTCAGAAAACTAAAAATAGAGCTGCCATGTGATCCAGCAATGCCACTCCTGGGCATGTATCCAGACAAAAATATAATTCGAAAAGATGCATGCACCACTATGTTCACAGCAACACTATTTACAATAGCCAAGACATGGAAACAACCTAAATGTCCATCGCCAGATGAATGGACAAAGATGTGGTACGTATAGAAAATGGAATACTCCTCAGTCATAAAAAAAGAATGCAATAATGCCATTTGCAGCAACACGGATGGACCTAGGGATTATCATACTAAGTGAAGTAAGTTAGACAGAGAAAGACAAATACCATATGATGTTACTTATATGCGGAATCTAAAATATGACACAAATGAACTTTTATGAAATAGAAACAGACTCACAGATGTAAAGAACAGACTTGTGGTTTCCAAGGGAGAGGGGATGGGAGAGGGATGGATTGGGAATTTGGAGTTAGCAAATGCAAACTCTTATATATAAAATGGATAAACAACAAGGTCCTACTGTATAGCACAGGGAACTAGATTCAATATCCTGTGATAAACCATAATGGAAACAAATATAAAAAAGAATGTGTGTGTGTATATATATATATGTATTTCAATTTAAAAAACAGAAACACCCATCTCCTATTTTCCTTCTGCTAAATAGCAAAATGCTGTCTCCCAAGATACCCAAGATGACTTGGATGCTATGACCCCAGCTGACCTGAAAACCGAACTACTGAAATTCGATCTCTATAAAAGAGAGAGATTTGCTTTCTTCTTACTTCCATACTCGTAAAAAGAAAAATTACCACTAGAATCAATAAGAAGGCTTTTCTGTTACGTCATTTTTCTAGAATCTCCACTACAAACCCGTCCATCCACCTGAGGATTATGAGTTCTGTGGAGCAAATCTGCCTAGAACAGGCCCCTGATGCTTGTCGGCTTCCGAGGGGAAAGTCTGCACCTGTGGTGATGCCACTGGTTTAAGAACAAGTAGAGTCCGAAGGCTTGGAGGAGTCTCTCCCCCAGGGCACTCTGGAAAGGTGCTGAGGAACAAACTGACCAAGTTTATTTCATCAACATGAAAATACCCCCAAGGAAGTGAAGCACAAGATTCAGCTACACAAAAATGGAAGCTACTGACCACTTTGCCTCTTCTTACGGTAAACCAGACGGAAATAACATGAAACGCTGGAAGTAACATCATGTTTCCCTCATGGTCACCGCCAGGATCGGGCCGTCCTGGGTCAGTCTGTGCCTCTTGCGTGGGCTGAGGGCATGTGTGCGGTTCTCTAACCCATGGAATCAGCATCAGTGGGGACCCACACATCAGAATACCTGTGGGCTGGGATTCAGCATTTTAAACAAACCCGGGAATAGCTCTGATGTTCACTGAGGTCTGAGACCCACTAGTGTGGCTGACCCCAATGGAATAATCCCATTGCACTGCAGCCAACTGCAATCTCGAGAGATTCAGGCAAGGAGTAGAGAAGCACGATGGTGTTTTTGCATGACGCCCATCGTAGCAAATAGAATTAAGTGACTTCAGTGTACACTTTTTTTTTTTTTGCTGCAGACTTTTCTCAGAAGGGAACAACTGATTATTCCTCCTAACCGTGTGGGTCTCTTCTTTGAGTTTTCATAACATCCAGAAAGTTCAGGGTTACCTTGTTCATTGCCCCAGAGCACCATTGCCTTAGGACGTCCTGCAGAGGAGGGGTGGCCGTGTTTTGG
Organism: Grampus griseus; assembly: GCF_964374135.1. Lineage (NCBI taxonomy): Eukaryota > Metazoa > Chordata > Mammalia > Artiodactyla > Delphinidae > Grampus > Grampus griseus. The sequence goes on from NC_139012.1 coordinate 64,274,889, forward strand.
GCCAGCCTTGGTGCTTCCGTCTGCAGGTACATGAGTGTAGAATGTCCACACTCCAGGGCCCTGCCAAGCGATCACAACTGTGAGCTTGCCACGCTCATCCTCTATCAAAAGCCCAGACGAGGGAAATGGTACTAATGGAATCAGTTCAAGGGCCAGCAGCCCATCACTTCCTACACAGTTGCATGTCATCTCTGGATTAAGTCAGACCTTCAGAGAACCATGGTTGTGGACCATTTGCATTGGCCCTGAATGGCTTTCTGGAAATGCGCCTCGTCATAAGCGTCTCACCATCCCTTGAGGGAGGCCCTAATAAATTACCATTCAGAGCCTGCCGGCATGTGGGTATAGCATACTGACGATGTCACCCCCTGAGTCACTCAGTGTCTCTCCGCAAAGTCATGCACAGCAGCTCTCTGGGGTTCACTCATTTTATTGCTGGCCCAGAGAACTGTCTGGGTCCCAAGCCCACGGAGCACCTTGCCTGCCCGCAGACCCTCTCAGGCCCCCAGCACGGAGAGGGCAACGTGCGGCACGACGAGAATGCCACGGGGCATCACAAATGAGGGCAGGAACTGCAAGCTGCAAACCCTCTGATCTTCCTTCACGGCTCAAGTGAAAAGGAAACTAGAAAGTACCCAGAGGGACAGGGGTGGAATAAGGGCTCTCCCCTCTCTACCCAGCAGAGGGCAAAGCTAGCACCTTCTTCTTACCTGGGAGGAAACCAGGACCAAACGTGACTCCAGGTGACAGATGCCTCCAAACTCGATGGAGATGCGCATGGGACTCACGGGTCCTTTTCTCTTAAAGCCACGGGGAGGAGTGAGCCTCTCTTGCTTTGAGCTGACACTTCTGATAAAGGAAGGTGCCCCACACCGGTGGCCACTCAGGGGTTGGTTTGATTATGAAGTACACACACACCCCCTCACACACAGCAGCCCAGCTCCGTGTAAAGACAGACAGAAGCTGTGACACATGTCAGTCTTCATCTAGAACTCTCTAGCACAGGGGCTCCCCCCACCCCGGGGGCTGACACCCTGACACGGCACCCCGCTCCTAGGAACCTCAGCTCACAGCGGCCGCGAGAGGGCACGGGAGTGGTGGCTGTTTGGTGTCGTCACGGACTTCCAAACAAATGGGTTTATAGACTTCCAAACCCTAGCCCGGCATTAAGTAGATCTGCTACTGTAGACTATTTAAACTCAGAGACCAGAAGCACCTACATTAGCCACATTGCAGGCAACCCAGCCAAAACCCACTAAACTGGTTTATGTCATCAGCGAATCACAGAGATGTACACAGATAACCAGGGAAATAAGCAGACTCAAGGCCAAGCAAAGGATCTGCAGCAGCACAGAACACGCTGTGAAAGCGACGCTGTCTCTGGATGCCAGGCTAGCGGGCCAGACCACAGCTTCGAGCAGGAATCTACTTCCTCGACCTTGGCAGATTTTACAGCTGCCCTTGGGAGGCCCCACCCGTCAGCGCAAACCCAGCTGATCTGGGGTTGGGAGAGAGGCTCCTTAACGTTCCCCAAAGGCAGGTGGACTCGTTAAATAAGAGCACTGTTCTCCTTCTCGTAACAAAAGTCATCATAGCGAGTAGAGCTGTGTCTTGTGTGAAAGTCCATGCTCTTTCTATAACTTCAAGGTGTCGTGGCTGAATGACAACCCAGCAGTAGCAGCAGTAACAACAACAAACCTCTCTCTCCTAACAGTCATTGGAACTGCAACTGTGATTTGAAAAGGTCTCCCATTCTTTGCCTCATCCCTTCAAAAAAAATAAACCCCTTTGAAAACTCTTATGAATACAAAATCCTCACTCTGAAAAGAGTAAATGTGCCTTTCCTAGACCCAGGCAGGCCAGCATTTCTTTAGCCTGCTAGAATACTCAGCATTTTGGTGGATTCTTAAATGCCTGCAGGGAAGGTTTTATTGCTTTCACAGCGTGCCCTTCTCCTGCAACAGTGTGTGTGTGTGTGTGTGTCTGTGTATGTATGTGCATGTATATGTGTGTGTGTGCATGTGTGTATTTGTGCATGTGTATATGTGTGTGCCTCTGTGTATCTGTGCATGTGTATATGTGTGTGTGCATGTGTATATGTGTGTGTGCCTGTATTTGTGCATGTGTATATGTGTGTATGCATATCTGTGCCTGTGTGTGTATGCATGTGTGTATCTGTGCATGTGTATATATGTGTGTGTGCATGTATTTGTGCATGTGTATGTGTGTGCGCCTGTATCTGTGCATGTGTATATGTGTGTGTGCATGTATCTGTGCAGGTGTATATATGTGTGTGTGCATGTATTTGTGCACGTGTATATGTGTTGCCTGTATCTGTGCACGTGTATATGTGTGTGTGTGCCTGTGCATACTTGTGCATGTATGCATGTGTGCGTGCATGTGCTGGAGGGACTGGTTCTCAGTCTTCCTCAGCAGCAGGCCTCCACCTGGACCACACGTGGACACAGCTGCTGCCCAGCACAAGTAAGCCCAGCACGAGGACACCTACTGCAAAGATGTACAGGGTTTTGTCACAGTAATCCTGAGGCTGCTGGAAAGGTGGAATAAAATCTGGCAGGTAAACAGAAAAGACCCAGTAATTTCCCAGAAAGAACCAGAGGAAGGGGAAGAGGCTGAGAAGGTGGATGTAATATTTGTGTGCGTTCTGCCTCTAGGGATATACATCGTCGTCGTCATCATCAATCACCACGGCCTTGGACAGAAGCCGCCTCATCCTGGTGGGGTTGTACAGTAGGAGAGACATCTGGGTCGTGGTAGGGAGCCAGGGATTGGAGGGCAGAGCAACAAAGGAGGGGGAGGAGAGGGGACAGAAGGTAGGAGAGAAACAGAGAAAGATTCATTAGGAAAAGTGCACACACTGGAGTTGGAAATGCTGCCAAGGAGTGAAATTTCATTTGGAAGAATGAGAACTGGCGAGAATGAAGGCATCAATCCTTAGCGTCCTTGGTGGCATTCTATAGGTGTGTGAATTGCTTTGGACACGGGATTCGTTGACTGAGGTTCATCTCTGCGCCCAGAGTCTCCCTGTTGCTCTGGTTTGCTTCCTTAGCCTTGAGGTCAGTTCCTTGGCACCCCCTGGCTCCAGTGACCTGCTCTGCCTCCCTCCAGTGACCACCCCCTGGATCTGGTCATCATCTGGAAGTGCCCTCCTCCCCGATCCCAACTAAATGGTAGTTGTTTAAGCTGCCCCGTCTGTGGGATCTTGTTAAGGCAGCCTGAGCTGACTAATACAGACACGAAGTATTTTTAGGCGTATTGTTCTATGTAAAACAACCCTATGGAATGCACACCACTTTCCTCACTTTAGAAACAAAGGAATTGAGGACCAGTTGGGTGAACGAGTTGGCCAAGGTCACGTGGGTCAAAAGTGGAAGCGCCAGAGCATAACACCAGGTGTGTCTTCAGCCAAAGCTGGCAGGTGCCCTTCCCACCAAGCCCTCCTGTGTCTCTCAGACTCAGGAGAAGTTCCACTGAATAGCCTCAGGCCTCAGGCTCAGTATGTTAAAAACATAACTCAGTCTTCCGTATTCATTTGGTGACATGTCCAAGCTAGAAACCAGGGATGCTCTCAGCTCCTCACCCGATATAACCAATCAACAGCGACCATGCTGGGTGTACTTCCAGTAGTTCTCCCCTACTAGAACGGAAGGGCAGGGTCCAGCTATTCTTGGTACACTGCTGTACACCCAGCCCAGCACATGTGTGGGGTGTGGCCCATCAGAGAAGTGCTTGAAGTTCCAACAGTATGGGGCTGCTTCTCATCTCCATGCCCGGACTGTGTGCTCATGCTATCCTGGGACCCCTCTGCTCCCCAGCCTGACTCTTTCATAAACATCCAGACAGGTATCACCTCCTCCAGGAAGGATTCCAGTATCTCTCTTTACTGGGTTAGAAATCTTCTTTGTGCTTATCTGTATTCTCTTATTTTCTACACTGAAAAGTTATCACTTATGAAAGATAACGAAACCTAAGTGAAGTGATTAGGCCAGCATTTGGCCTGTATGATCTCATTTAATGCTTATGCTAACCTAGGGGCTGTATATTATTATCCCTGGTTTGTGGATGAGAAAACTAAGGCTCAGAGAAGTTAAGTCACTTCACCCAGGTCCACAGTGAGTAAAAGGATGAGATGGATGTCGGTCCACACCTCTGACCACCACCTACACCATACTACCCAGGTGCTTAAATCAAAGCTATTAAGTCACAGGGTTTTGTTTGTTTGTTTGTTTGTTTGTTGGGTTTTTTTAACATGTTTATTGGAGTATAATTGCTTTACAATGGTGTGTTAGTTTCTGCTTTATAACAAAGTGAATCAGTTATACATATGTTCCCATATCTCTTCCCTCTTGCGTCTCCCTCCCTCCCACCCTCCCTATCCCACCCCTCTAGGTGGTCACAAAGCACAGAGCTGATCTCCCTGCACAGGGGTTTTTTCCTAAACTGGGAAAGTGCTCCCAAATGGTCCAGTTTCCCAGGCTTTCTAGGAATAAGATTTGTAGCCTGGTTGGGAGGCAGAACATAAGAAAAAGGAAGTGAGGGCTTAAAGGGGTCCAGAGAGCCACTCACATAGAGCTGATGCATCCAGGGAGGGCTTCCTGGAAGAGGGGGTATATTCTGAGCCCCTGTGAGCAGGGAGAGGTGGGAATGTGAGTGGCATGGCAAAGATGAAGGGTGGTGGGTTTGGGAAACAGGAGAAAACCAGTTGGGAGGAGCAGGGCAGCCGAAGAGAAGGACTATGAGCTCGGGCAGGCGTGGGCTGCACAGGAGCTCAGCCATTTACCCTGCGGAAACCCAAGAGAAGCAACCTTTCCGCTTCAGTTCCCCCATCTGTAAGCTGGAGCTGACAGCGCAGCTCGGGGTTCAGTTACTCAGCACCATTTCCCTTCCTAGTAGGGTCCCATTCCCTGGGGGCTGGCCCCCACTGTCACGTGCATCTGGAGGGGGAAATCCCAGGGCCTGTCCTCCCTGGAGGCGCCTTCTCCACACCAGGGTCAGCCTGGCACCCAAGGTCCAGGGACCTAGCCACCTTCCCAGGACTGGTTTGTGGGCACCTGATGCCAGGAGAGAGGAACTCTCTGGGGTTCATTTCACTTCACTGCTGGCCCAGAGCAACTGCCCGGGTCTCACAGCCCACGCTTCCTGGAGCCACCTGGTTCCTTCCTTTCACCAACCTTTGAAGTTGCGAGCTTTTTTAACAAATTACCTCTCAGGTTAGCCAGAGCTGATTTTTTGTTCCTTATATTCAAAAAATCCTTTCTGATACAAGGACCTGCCTCAAAGGGGCATTGTGAGAACTGAATACGTTCAAAATGGGGGCCAGGCCCTTAGCACGGCACCTGGCACATAGCAAGTGCTCATGGGGTGGTAGCGATTATTACTAAGAAGTGGGGTCCTGGAAGATGAAGTGGAGTGTTAGGTAGACAAACGGCCACTAAGTCAGTGGTTTTGAAACTTTTTTTCAACACGGTGCTCAGTAACAAACACACTTTACGTCACAGCCTAGTAATCGGGTAAGCGTATGCCCTGGCTGGCTCAGAGAGGTGCCAGTTATGCTGTTTTCCTGGCGTGACTGTTATTAAAGCCCCCCTGTACTCTCAACAGTGTCCCAGTTGGGATGATAAATTACATGGTCACCTTACCATACACACACGTGTGCATGTATATCACACGATACTTATCAGGCACTAATATTTTCTATTCTATTTTTTGTTTGTTTGTTTGTTTTCACGGTACGCGGGCCTCTCACTGTTGTGGCCTCTCCCGTTGCGGAGCACAGGCTCTGGACACGCAGGCTCAGCGGCCATGGCTCACGGGCCCAGCCGCTCCGCGGCATGTGGGATCTTCCCAGACCGGGGCGCAAACCCGTGTCCCCTCCATCGGCAGGCAGACTCTCAACCACTGCGCCACCAGGGAAGCCCTATTCTATTTTTTTAAAGTGATCACAACCTACTAAATTCATTTCAGGATCTTCTAATGGTCATGATCGTCAGTTCTTAGGTGACCCTCGGAAACGTCCACCCACTTCTCTTCAATACAATGCAATACGGTGGTGCCGTCTGATGCATCTCAGAGATGCTGCAGTGTTCCGCGGGGGTTAAATAGAAAGCACTGGCCTCACTAGTAAACCTCTCTGTCTGGGGATTCTATAAGCCTGTTTGCTATTGCTCTCATGGTTGTGGACTCACTGTGTATTGCCTCGCTGTGATAAGCACAAAAATTTAATTTGGCTTCAAACAGTTCTAGATTGCCAGGAAAAAAATCAATGCTGCTTATTAGGGCCCTGGTTTGTTCATTAAAATAAATTACCTTTGGGTTCTGGGCTGGCTTTCATAAAGGGCTGGCTTTCATAAAGGAAAAGCTTGCTGTTATTAAGAGGAACGGACTCCATGGACGGTAGTATCTCTAAAGGTAAGTTCTACCTTGCTCTACCTGATCATGAGGTAGTCCAGCGAGAGAGGGTGGGGCAGAGGTAATTACTGCTGAAAACTCTGCCCTTGTTTTGAGCACCGCTATGGCACTCAATCCATCAGAGCTTTCTTCTAACACTCTGGGGCCACATAGGCAGCCCTGTTGATCTAAGAGCCGTTGAGTTTCCTTGGAGCTAAACAGAGACGCAGGTAGATCCCATCAGGATGTTAAGAGAAAGGATCCTGTATTTATACATTCCAGAACATTGCCCACCAGACCGCTGCCAAAAGAGGAGGGTATTTGACAGTGAGGTGATCTCAGACACTAAAGGCTCCAAATGCTTGCTCCAAATCAGACATGTTTCCCAAGACAGAATAGAGCTGGTGGCTACCGACTGCATATGAGAACAGCCATCTTGAAGACATTCCTTTGACGTCTCAGATCAATATCATGACCAGTGCCACTGGGCAGCCTCTTTTGAAGGCCCCCAGCACCAGAAGGAAGCTGACAAAGAAATCAGACAATGGGTCCAAATGAAATTTTATATATGGCACTCGATTCTGTTTGTGTGTGTGTGTGTGTGTGTGTGTGTGTGTGCGTGTGCGTGTGTGTGTGTGTGTGTTATTGCTTCATTCTTATGAAACCATTTTGGAAAAACGGACACTCGTGTTTTCTAGCTTTTGATATAGAAAGCTTTGAGGTGGGCTTGGATGGCTGGGAAGGGTCACTAATAAATGGAGGTAGACCTAAGGTACTTTTGGAAGGTGTGACATTTCTTTGGGCTTGGAATTTTGAAAACCTAACCGCAGACTATGCAGGACCTTTGATATTCTTTTTTCCAACACTCTTCCTGTTTCAACATATGTCAATACAACCCATGAGCAAATCAGCTCCCTAGACTGATATAAGCTTGTGAGTCACAGACGTCGCCCCCAAACATCGGAGTTTAACGTGTGATTGATGATTGCAGCTAACAAATTCCATGCTAGTCATTTGAGAACTAAGAGCTATGGTTAAAAACAGAAATAAGAACTGCTAAAATCGAACCCATTTTAACCAGATGCAAACTCTACTGCCCTATACAGGAAACTTTTTTAAAAAGAAGCACAGAGAAAGGCCACGATTATGGCTGAATTCAATGGTATAAGTAATCGGCAGTCGGTAACTTCTCTGCATCAATTGTAGTCAGACCAAAGCCACAACTTAGCACATTGAACTCGGGGCAGCAGGAGGGAAGTTCTGGGTGAAAATTCCTCATTTGGAAAAATCCAAGTCTCTGCGGCAGGTATCAGGATCCACCTGGCCCTGTCGTTTCAACAACCCTGCGCTTAGGGGAAGCTGTTCTGTTAGCAAACAATTAAAGGATGCATTCCACAGTGCCTTGAGTTAAATTTCAACAAGAACTACAAACAACTGATAAATAGACATTACCTTTAAGGCCCTGATGATCTCAACCAGTAGCAAGTATAGAGGGATGAGGGGGTGTACGGGACAGTCCTCCAAAAACGTCACTCCTGCAAAGGGGACAGAACAGAAGATTGAGTGAAATGCTTTCAAGAACACAATGCCGGTTAGGAAAATGAAGTAAATGTCTACAAAAGCCAAAACGTTAATGACACAAACTGAAGCTCGACCCCTGCTCAGGGAACCTGCTCAGTCTCCCGAGCCACCCAATCTTCAGCATGCTTACCGGACAGAACGGCAGTCCACTGGACATCAGAGCTGGGGGCAAAGGTCACTGCACCACTCTGGATATTAGCTGGCTACAGGTATGCCTTGCTTTTATGAAAACAGTGAACAACAACCCGTGTTTCCAATCAATGATTCATTTTACCAAAGGATCCAAAGAATCCCTTTAAATATCCAGGCTTTTTTTTTTTTTTGGCCACACCGTGCAGCATATGGTTAGTTCCCCAACCAGGGATTGAACCCGTGCCCCCTGCAGTGGAAGCACGGAGTCTTAACCGCTGCACCACCAGGGAAGTCCCTATCTAGGCACTTGCTTAAAACAAGATCCAATTTATGGGTCACGTCCCCAAAATGCATCCACTGTGTAATATAAGGCTCCCATTTACCCTGCTTCCAGGGCCCACAGGGCGGGGATTTGCCAAAAGAGGACACTTCCTCCGTGTGCAGAATCCTGTGCTATATTTGTTGCAGGCAACATATGATCATCATTGACCAATTCACTCACCCAACCCCAAGCTGGGATACGTGTTTACTGACAAATCCTTAGTCACCGTATTGGAAAACTACCAAACCCACACCCTTTCTTATGGTGATTTTTCTCACCATAGCAATGCTTTCTCTCTACTTTTCTCAGGGCTTTGTCTCTTGGCCTATTTAACCAATGATGATATGATGTATTATTTAAAATATAAGAAAGCAATTCCCATTTCCCTCAGTGACCAGTCTGGCTCCAACGACCAGTCTTCGGATGGGTCCTAACACATGTCTTGGCTGTGCAGAGACATTAACTGTTCAGTACGTGCCCCTCACATTTCCCAGCCCCCTTGTGGGTACCCAGGACTGTGGGACTTGTGCTAGCCAACAGGCTATGAGGATTTTTGGGGCCAAAGCATTTAAAAACTGACACATGATCCTTCGTTTTCTTCCCCTGCTTCGACCATGTGGAAACCATGGGCTGAGATGGTTAGTGCTCAAGACTGAAGCAGCTTAGAGTTTTACATCATCAAGTCACTTGGGGGAGCCTTGGGGAGCCCTGGAGAGGGTCCTGATCCACGTTGGAATTTGCATGAGCAAGAAATAAACCTCTGTAACCAACAATGACCTACTGTATAGCACAGGGAACTCTACTCAGTATTTTGTAATAACCTATAGGGAAAAAGAATATGAAAAAGAGTGGATATATGTGTATGTATAACTGAATCACTTTGCTGTACACCTGAAACTAACATAACATTGTAAATCAACTATAAAATAAAAATATTATACTCAATGTAAAATAAATATTAAATTTAAAAAACTTTTAAAGAAATAAACCTTTGTAGTATTAGGACACTGAGATTCCAGGATTGATTTGTTCCTGCAGCATAGTTAAGTCACCCTGACCAATACGTTTGTCAGCAGAACCCAAGAAAGGGGATTCTCACTGTAGAATTAAACTCTTCTGTTTAGGGGGACCTTCAAGATGGTGGAGGAGTAAGACGTGGAGATCACCTTCCTCCCCACAAATACATCAGAAATACATCTACATGTAGAACAACTCCTACTGCACACCTACTGAACGCTGGCAGAAGACCTCAGACTTCCCAAAAGGCAAGAAGCTCCCCACGTACCTGGGTAGGGCAAAAGAAAAAAGAAAAAACAGAGACAAAAGAATAGGGACGGGACCTGCACCAGTGGGAGGGAGCTGTGAAGGAGGAAAGGTTTCCACACACTAGGAGGCCCCTTCGCAGCCGGAGACAGGGGTGGTGGGGGGGAAGCTTCAGAGCCATGGAGGAGAGCACAGCAACTGGGGTGCGGAAGGCAAAGCGGAGAGATTCCCACACAGAGGATCGCTGCCGACCGGCACTCACCAGCCCAAGAGGATTGTCTGCTCACCCGCTGGGGTGGGCGGGGGCTGGGAGCTGAGGCTCGGGCTTCAGAGGTCAGATTCCAGGGAGGGGACTGGGGTTGGCTGCATGAACACAGCCTGAAGGGGACTAGTGCGCCACAGCTAGCTGGGAGGGAGTCCGGGAAAATGTCTGGGGCTGCCGAAGACGCAAGAGACCATTGTTTTGGGGTGCACGAGGAGAGGGGATTCCTCCTCTGTCTGCCCACAGAACGCAGAGCACCACCTAACCAAGCTCCGGAGATGGGTGCGAGCCACGGCTATCAGCTTGGACCCCAGAGACGGGCATGAAACGCTAATGCTGCGGCTGCAGCCACCACCAATCCTGCACAAGCACAGGTCACCATCCACACCCACCCTGTGACCCTGTGCAGCCCGCCACTGCCAGGGTCCCGTGATCTAGGGACAATTTCCCCAGAAGAACACACAGTGCGCCTCAGGCTGTTGCAATGTCATGCTGGCCTCTGTTGCCGCAGGCTCGCCCCGCATCTGTACCCCTCCCTCCCCCAGGCCTGAGTGAGCCAGAGCCCCTGAATCAGCTGCTCTTTTAACCCCGTACTGTCTGGGCGAGAACAGACACCCAGCGACCTACATGCAGAGGCGGGGCCAAAACAAAAGCTGAACCCCAGGAGCTGTGCGAACAAAGAAGAGAAAGGGAAATCTCTCCCAGCAGCCTCAGGAGCAGCGGATGAAATCTCCACAGTCAACTCGATGTACCCTGCATCTGTGGAATATCTGAATAGACAACGAATCGTCCCAAATTGAAGAGGTGGACTTTGGGAGCAACTGTAGACTTGGGGTTTGCTATCTGTGACTGATTTGTTTCTGATTTTTATGTTTATCTTAGTATAGTTCTTAGTGCTTGTTATCATTGGTGGATTTGTTTAATGGTATGGTTGCTCTCTTTTTAAAAAATTATAATTATTTTTTAATTTTTAAAATTTTAATAATTTTTTTCTTTTTTTTTTTTTCTCCCTTTTCTTCTGAGCCATGTGGCTGACAGGGTCTCAGTACTCTGGTCTGGCTGTCAGGCCTGAGCCTCTGAGGTGGGAGAGCCAAGTTCAGGATATTGGACTACCAGAGACCTCCCAGCTCCATGTAATATCAATCAGCAAGAGCTCTCCCAGAGATCTCCATCTCAACGCTAAGACCCAGCTCCACCCAACCACCCCATGCCAAACAACTAGCAAGACAGGAACACAACCCCACCCATTAGCAGAAAGGCTGCCTAAAATCATAATAAGGTCACAGACACCCCAAAACACACCACCAGACATAGCCCTGCCCACCAGAAAGACAAGATCCAGCCCAACCCACCAGAACACAGGCACCAGTCCCCTCCACCAGGAGGCCTACAGAAGCCACTGAACCAACCTTAGCCACTGGGGGCAGACACCAAAAACAACGGGAACTACGAACCTGCAGCCTGTGAAAAGGAGACCCCCAAACACAGTAAGTTAAACAAAATGAGAAGACAGAGAAACACAACAAATGAAGGAGCAAGGTAAAAACCCACCAGACCAAACAAATGAAGAGGAAATAGGCAGTCTACCTGAAAAAGAATTCAGAGTAATGAGAGTAAAGATGATCCAAAATCTTGGAAATAGAATGGAGAAAATACAAGAAACGTTTAACAAGGACCTAGAAGAACTAAAGAACAAACAAATAATGATGAACAGCTCAGTAAATGAAATTAAAAATTCTCTAGAAGGAATCAATAGCAGAATAACTGAGGCAGAACAACGGATAAGTGACCTGGAAGATAAAATAGTGGAAATAACTACTGCAGAGCAGAATAAAGAAAAAAGAATGCAAAGAACTGAGGACAGTCTCAGAGACCTCTGGGACAACATTAAATGCACCAACATTCAAATTATAGCGGTCCCAGAAGAAGAAGAGAAAAAGAAAGTGTCTGAGAAAATATTTGAAGAGATTATTGTTGAACACTTCCCTAACATGGGAAAGGAAATAGTCAATCAAGTCCAGGAAGCACAAAGAGTCCCATACAGGATAAATCCAAGGAGAAACATGTCAAGACATATTAATCAAACTATCAAAAATTAAATACAAAGAAAAAACATTAAAAGCAGCAAGGGAAAAGCAACAAATAACATACAAGGGACTCCCCATAAGGTTAACAACTGATCTTTCAGCAGAAACTCCACAAGCCAGAAGAGAGTGGCAGGACATATTTAAAGTGATGAAAGGGAAAAACCTACCACCAAGATTACTCTACCCAGCAAGGACCTCATTCAGATTCAACGGAGAAATTAAAACCTTTACAGACAAGCAAAAGTTAAGAGAATTCAGCACCACCAAACCACCTTTACAACAAATGCTAAAGGAACTTCTCTAGGCAGGAAACACAGAGAAGGAAAAATCCTACAAAAACAAATCCAAAACAATTAAGAAAATGGTAACAGGAACATACATATCAATAATTACCTTAAATGTAAATGGATTAAATGCTCCAACCAAAAGATATAGACTGGCTGAGTGGATACAAAAACAGGACCCATATATATGCTGTCTACAAGAGACCCACTTCAGACCTAAGGACACATACAGACTGAAAGTGAGGGGATGGAAAAATATATTCCTTGCAAATGGAAATCAAAAGAAAGCCAGAGTAGCAAGTCTCATATCAGACGAAATAGACTTTAAAATAAAGACTATTACAAGAGACAAAGAAGGACACTACATAATGATCAAGGGATCAATCCAATAAAAAGATAACAATTGTAAATATTTATGCACCCAATACATAAGGCAAACGGAGTACCTCAATACATAAGGCAAATGCTAACAGCCATAAAAGGGGAAATTGACAGTAACACAATCATAGTAGGGGACTTTAACATCCCACTTTCACCAATGGACAGATCATCCAAAATGAAAATAAATAAGGAAACACAAGCTTTAAATGACACATTAAACAAGATGGATTTAATTGATATTTATGGACATGCCATCCAAAAACAACAGAATACATTTTCTTCTCAACTGCTCATGGAACATTCTCCAGAATAGACCATATCTTGGGTCACAAATCAAGCCTTGGTAAATTTAAGAAAACTGAAATTGTATCAAGTACCTTTTCCAACCACAATGTTATGAGACTAGATATCAATTACAGGAAAAAAACCTGTAAAAAATACAAACACATGAAGGCTAAACAATATGCTACTGAATAACCAAGAGATCACTGAAGAAATCTAAAAGGAAATCAAAAAATACCTAGAAACAAATGACAATGAAAACATGACAATCCAAAACCTATGGAATGCAGCAAAAGCAGTTCTAAGAGGGAAGTTTATAGCAATACAATCTTACCTCAAGAAACAAGAAAAATCTCAAATAAACAACCTAACCTCACACCTAAAGCATTTACAGAAAGAAGAAGAACAACAACAAAAAACCCCAAAGCTAGCAGAAGGAAAGAAATCATAAAGATCAGATCAGAAATAAATGAAAAAGAAATGAAGGAAACAATAGCAAAGATCAATAAAACTAAAAGCTGGTTCTTTGAGAAGATAAACAAAATTGATAAACCATTAGCTAGACTCATCAAAAAGAAAGGGAGAAGACTCACATCAACAGAATTAGAAATGAAAAAGGAGAAGTAACAACTGACACTGCAGAAACACAAAGGATCATGACAGATTACTACAAGCAACAATATGCCAATAAAATGGACAACCTGGAAGAAATGAACAAATTCTTAGAAAAGCACAACCTTCCAAGACTAAACCAGGAAGAAATAGAAAGTATAAACAGACCAATCACAAGCACTGAAATTGAAACTGTGATTAAAAACCTTCCAAAAAACAAAAGCCCAGGACCAAATGGCTTCACAGGCAAAATCTATCTAACATTTAGAGAAGGGGCTTCCCTGGTGGCACAGTGGTTGAGAGTCCACCTGCTGATGCAGGGGACGTGGGTTCGTGCCCCGGTCTGGGAAGAGCCCACATGCCGTGGAGCGGCTGGGCCCGTGAGCCATGGCCGCTGAGCCTGCGCGTTCGGAGCCTGTGCTCCGCAACGGGAGAGGCCACAACAGTGAGAGGCCCGCATACAGCAAAAAAAAAAAAAAAAACTCAAAATGGATGAAAGACGTAAATGTAAGGCCAGACACTATAAAACTCTTAGAGGAAAACATAGGCTGAACATTCTATTACATAAATCACAGCAAGATCCTTTTTTACCCACCTCCTAGAGAAATGGAAATAAAAACAAAAATAAACAAATGGGACCGAATGAAACTTAAAGGCTTTTGCACAGCAAAGGAGACCATAAACAAGACAAAAAGACGACCCTCAGAATGGGAGAAAATATTTGCAAGCAAAGCAACTGACAAAGGATTAATCTCCAAAATATACAAGCAGCTCATGCAGCTCAATAACAAAAAAACAACCCAATCCAAAAATGGGCAGAAGACCTAAATAGACATTTCTCCAAAGAAGATATACAGACTGCCAACAAACACATGAAAGGATGCTCAACATCATTAATCATTAGAGAAATGCAAATCAAAACTACAGTGAGGTATCACCTCACACCAGTCAGGATGGCCATTATCAAAAAATCTACAAACAATAAATGCTGGAGAGGGTGTGGAGAAAAGGGAACCCTCTTGCACTGTTGGTGGGGATGTAAATTGAAACAGCCACTATGGAGAACAGTATGGAGTCTCCTTAAAAAACTAAAAGTAGAACTACCATACGACCCAGCAATCCCACTACTGGGCATATACCCTGAGAAAACCATAATTCAAAAAGAGTCATGTACCACAATGTTCATTGCAGCACTATTTATAAGAGCCAGGACATGGAAGCAACCCAAGTGTCCACTGACATGAATGGATAAAGAAGATGTGGCACCTATGTACAATCGAGTATTACTCAGCCATAAAAAGAAATGAAATTGAGTTATTTGTAGTGAGGTGGATGGACCTAGAGTCTGTCATACAGAGTGAAGTAAATCAGAAAGAGAAAAACAAATACCATATGCTAACACATATATATGGAATCTAAAAAAGAAAAAATGGTTCTGAAGAACCTAGGGGCAGGATTGGAATAAAGACGCAGACGTGGAGAATGGACTTGAGGACATAGGGAGGTGGAAGGGTAAGCTGGGAGGAAGTGAGAGAGTAGCACTGACATATATACACTACCGAATGTAAAACAGATAGCTAGTGGGAAGCAGCCGCATAGCACAGGGAGATCAGCTCGGTGCTTTGTGTCCACCTAGAGGGGTGGGATAGGGAGGGTGGGAGGGAGACGCAAGAGGGAGGGGATATGGGGATATATGTATACGTATAGCTGGTTCACTTTGTTATACAGCAGAAACTAACACGACATTGTAAAGCAATTATACTCCAATAAAGATGTTAAACAAAAAAGCACTCTGACTTTTTATCCATATTTTGGAGAATAAAATATTTACATGTTTAATTTTCATAAGTTAGGCCACCTGTAAAGTACTGTGTGATATAATGTCAATAAAGTACTTAAAATGGCACTTCAATGTTTTATTTAAAACCATATATCATGCACTTTTTTTTTTTTTTTGGCTGTGTTGGGTCTTCGTTGCGGTGCACGGGCTTCTCATTGCGGTGGCTTCTCTTGTTGTGGAGCACAGGGTCTAGGCGCGTGGGCTTCAGCAGTTGTAGCACGTGGGCTCAGTAGTTATGGCTCGTGGGCTCTAGAGCACAGGCTCAGTAGTTGTGGCGCACGGGGTTAGTTGCTCCGCGGCATGTGGGATCTTCCCGGACCAGGGCTCGAACCTGTGTCTCCTGCATTGGCAGGTGGATTCTTAACCACTGCGCCACCAGGGAAGTCCTGAAACTTGGCTTTCTTACATTTGGTTGGTCCATGTGACAATCCCTATGAAATGAGTGGAAGTATGATTCTTGGATTAAACGATTTTTCCAAAATGAAAAAGCAAAACAGCCGTGGTAAAAAAAAAAAAAAAAATTTCTGATTAAATGGCATTGAAAGTTTTAGCTTTGAGTTGACATTTTATTTCCCACGAAGGCCTTGGTACTTAAACAGAGGAAGTAAAGCATTTTTCTATGACTATACCGTATTCCATTGAAATGAATAAACATTTCTAGGTATAGAGAGACCTACAAATTCAGGGTGAAATCAGAGTAAAATCAAATACACACATTGATCCAATCATCAGCCTACAGAGGCCTGCCTCTATAGAGATCTCTGATGTTCGCTGAAGCCATTATTAGATGGAAGTACTTTCCAAGCCTCAAGAAAACCTTTTCGCTCAAAGACCTTTAAATATCAGTACTTGATGCCAGAGTTGTTGGGTAGGAGCTGCTTTTCCATTCAAAGTCCAGCTGTGAAATGAACATGAGTAATGACTTACACACCTGCTCATTGCTAATGAATAAAAACAGCTGCTGATCGCAGCAGAGCCAATCAGCACACAGATGGCTCAAAAGGACCCTAATAAATGTAATAAAAGCATCTTTCCCTGGTGTGCTTTGTGCACTGCCTGGGACCTCTAGATTTTCTTTCTGACTGACCTGCAGTACCACAATTACCCTCTTCAGGCTTTAGAATTCTCCCCAATACAGTTGGTAAAACTGCCAGATGTAGTGATTTGGGGGGGGGGGAATATTATGGAAGTTTAAAAATTATTTTTAAATATGTTTATTGTGATAAAGTATATATAACAAAAATTTTTGCCATTTTAACCATGTTAAGTGTACAATTCAGTAGCACGAATTACATTCACAAACATGTGCAACCATCACCACTATTTATTTCCAAAACTTGTTCATCACCGTATATGGACACTCTATTAACAATTTAGCGGTAATTCCTTGATACCCACTGCAGGCAGCGGATGTAGCGATTTTAATATACCGCTATGGGAATTGGCCTTGTGGGATCTTGCCTCATTTATGCAGCCATGTTAGCGAGTGAATTGTTTCGGTTAAGTTCATTATTCAGATAACTGAATCACAGGTTCCAAAAGCTTACTTTTTACTCAATAAAAAAAAATCTATCTTTTACCAATAAATTTTTGCATAGGACATTTTCTTACGGGGAACTCTTAAGCAGAGTATACCTGACACCTTGTAACTCTTCTTGATAAAGCAGAGCCGTATAATAAATGTTCACTTTCAAATTGCCCTATAATGATGACAGCTTCAGGGCCTGCTGAACCGGCTGGATTGTTTGCCCTGACACCAGATCGCCCCAGACTACTTGGCTATACGAATTCTGTGCAAACTTGAGAATTTTATTTTGTTCTTTTATTTCCTATCAAGCTGTCAGCTTTCACTTGTTACAAACCTAAGAGTACTGTTTTTATATTCATTTTTGGGTTTAGTATTGTCGATTTTTTAAAAAATCGAGGTGAAATTCACATAACACAAGATGAACCATTTTAGGTAATGATGAACCTAGCGGCAGATCAGGAATAAAGACGCAGACATAGAGAACGGACTTGAGAACACAGAGGGGGAAGGGGAAGCTGGGACGAAGTGAGAGAGTACCACTGACATATATACACTACCAAATGTAAAATAGCTAGCTAGTGGGAAGCTGCTGCATAGCACAGGGAGATCAGCTAGATGCGTTGTGATGACCTAGGTGGGTGAGATAGGGAGGGTGGGAGGGTGGCTCAAGAGGGAGGGGATATGGGGATTTATGTATACATATAGCTGACTCACTTTATTGTACAGCAGAAACTAACACAACATTGTAAAGCAATTATACTCCAATAAAGATGTAAAAAAAAAAACGAAGAACCATTTTAAAGGGAACAATTCAGTGGCATTTAACGTATTCACAATGATGTGTAACGATCACCTGTATCTAGTTCCAAAACATTTTCATCACCTCAAAAGGAAACACCATCCCCATTAAGCTATTTGAATACCTGGTGCTTTTTGTTTGCAACAATTCCTATGTCCTTTTTTTTTCCTTCCGATGCCCTTTTAATTTCTGCTCCAATATGCTATGAACTCGGAGCCTAGAGCACCATGCTTGCTAGACCTCTCTGTAAACAGGCGTAGCTAGATTCCACGTGCAGAGCTTGGAGGCTCCCATCAGCAACATTCAAGGCTGTGAGTTTAATTTCACTGACGTGAAAACGATTTTTGGCTACTCAAGGAGTTTCCCACCTCCTCAACCTTTCCTCAAACTTCATACTTCTGGATAATTGAGATCATTTAATATATGTGACTAATGGAAATATTTACTCATTCATTCAGCAAAAGAATGTACAGAGCGCCGACAATGACCATAGCCTGACATTCGTTTTTCATATTGATCCACGTGGGAGCATAGGAACTGGGAAGGGTCCTTGGGAAAACTCTCGCCCAGGGGCTCCCAAACTGGGCAAGAGGTACCACAATCATCTAGGGACAGAGTTTTAAAAGCAGATGTGTCCTCACCGCAGACATACTGCAGCAGTATTCCCCAGGGCAGGTCCCAGAACTCCGTCTTTTTAAAACATTCAGCAAGTACTTTTGTGTGACTCACGTGTGTCTGCAAATCATCAGCCTGGCCAGCTCTTCCTAGTGCACATTTTGCTTTTGTTTGTGTCTTTTTTTGGCCACACCCCAAGGCTCGCGGGATCTGAGTTCCCCGATCAGGGACTGAACCAGGGCCACCGCAGTGAACGCGCCGAGTCCTAACCAGAGGACCGCCAGGGAAGTCCCATCGCACACTTTATGTTTAATGATGGAGTACCATCGTCCTGGCCGGACATGGCTGGCCTGGGGCATCCAGCAGCTCAGAGGCCAGCTCGCCCGGGAAGGCCATGGACAGCGGGAGAGCCATGGAAGTGCAGAGCAGAAACAGGAAGCAGGCTGTAAGGGAAGGAGCGAGAGCCGGGTCAGAACAGAGACTCTCATTTCCTTTCCGCTGCACTTTACTTACACCTTCCGTGAAATCTGCCCTTCTCTCAAGGCAGCAGACGGGGGAGGAGGTCACCGCTTGCCTGGGGCTTCCGCAGGAGAGGCAGGGCGTGCACGCCAGGACTTGCATCTCTGAGACAGCTGAATGTCTCCTCTGATCAGGCTGCCAATTCAAAGGCCCAGATTTCCTGCACGACCTCTCCAAAGACTGACAGCTTCTAGAAAAGGAGTTCATAAGCTGCTGCTCTGCCAGTGCCAGGATGCCAGAAGCCACCGGCGTTCACGGAGCCAGGCGGCATCTACCCTGTGCTTCCTGGGAGCCTGTACCCACTGCAGATGGCTCTTCCCTACCGTGCATAAGGTTCACTGACAACTTGCTTTATCACTTAAGGAATCTGCTTCACAAAGTCTTTTTCCCTTCCATTTATTTATGGATTATATATCCCATAGTATATATTAGACGGTCTCCTACAACTTCTTACTGATACACAGTGGAACAGAGCTCTGAACTGGCTTGGGGTTTTTCTTCCTATTCATGCAACCAATTCACCCTCTGGCACTGGGAAAGGACAGAGTCACGCAAGTTAGACAGATCTGTGTCCAAATCCCACCTCCGTCACTCATTAGCTGTGTGGCTTTGAGCGAATTAGAATTAGTTGGCCTCCCTGAAGCCTCATCATTCTCTTCTGTAACGTGCGTTAGCAGATGCACACACAAGCTCACTATACAGCAACCATTATGATTTTAGGCAATTACTTCCCCTTGTTGGTTCTTGGTTTCCTTGTCTGTTAAATGGCCTGCAGATATAGGTTTTACTTGGTCAGCAATTTTTTAAATTATGAATTTGAATGTCTCTTGGGTAGGACGGCACTCCTGTTCCCACGTTTAAAGTTTAGACAGCATCACACATTTATGTTTTCTGCTAGGTCAGGCGCCAGCCCTGAGAGCAGAGAGAGGGTCTCTGAGGTAGATGGCATGGTAGCCTCCTGAGCTTCCAGTCCGTCCTCTCCAGGTAATCACCCCATTTTGTTCTGGTCTCCCCACCTCCCCAGCTCCCCACTCTCCTATGCAGTTCATGTGCTCTGGTACAAGCTGACTCCCCCTGGGCTTTTGAGAAGGACATGAGGCTTAGCCCTAAGTTACTGGCAGAGTTGCACTCACTGGATATGTTTCTGGTTGGTGGATGGGCTCTTGGCTCGTTCTGGGCCAAGGATACTCAAGGGGAGGTTGACTGAGAGAAAGGTAAAAAAGCTTTCTCACTCTTCTGATAGAACTTCCAAGAACAAGGCTTCTCTCCCTCCCTGGACACTGGTGAGAAAGCAAGGTGCTCTGGGGGCTGCTGGCCACCATCTTGACACCGAGAAGGGAAACCAGCCTGAGGATGAGACTGACACGTGGAAGGCAAAGTGGAGAGGCAAAAAGTAACTAGGACCTCAGTGGCATCCGTCACCCACTGAATCACACCACTCATGAAGCTGAACTACTCCTGGACGTTCCATTGACATGAACCAATAAATCCCTTTGTTATCTGTGCCACTTTGAGTTGGGTTTTCTATTACTTACACTGAACCCACTTTATTTTTTTTTTAAGTTAATTTTAATTTTATTTTATTTTTGGCTGTACTGGGTCTTCGTTGCTGCATGTGGGCTTTTCTCTGGTTGTGGCGAGTGGCAGCTACTCTTCCTTGTGGTGCATGGGCTTCTCACTGTGGTGGCTTCTCTTGTTGGGAGCACGGGGTCTAGGCGTGTGGGCTTCAGTAGTTG
The DNA here is from genome assembly GCF_964374135.1 of Grampus griseus. Taxonomy (NCBI): domain Eukaryota; kingdom Metazoa; phylum Chordata; class Mammalia; order Artiodactyla; family Delphinidae; genus Grampus; species Grampus griseus. The sequence continues at coordinate 64,295,540 of NC_139012.1, forward strand.
TGGCACATGGGCTCAGTAGTTGTGGCTCACGGGCTCTAGAGTGCAGGTTCAGTAGTTGTGGTGCACGGGCTTAGTTGCTCCGCGGCATGTGGGATCTTCCCGGACCAGAGCTTGAACCCGTGTCTCCTGAACTGGCAGGCCGATTCTTAACCACTGGGCCACCAGGGAAGCCCCTATTTTTATTTTTTTAATTTATTTTTGGGTGCATTGGGTCTTTGTTGCTGCACGTGGGCTTTCTCTAGTTGCGGCGAGCGGGGGATACTCTTCGCTGTGGTGTGCAGGCTTCTCATTGCTGTGGCTTCTCTTGCTGCGGAGCACGGGCCCTAGAGCACACAAGGGCTTCAGTGGTTGTGGCACATGGGCTCAGTAGTTGTGGCTCGCGGGCTCTAGAGCACAGGCTCAGTAGTTGTAGCACACGGGCTCAGCAGTTGTGGCGCATGGGCTTAGCTGCTCTGCGGCATGCGGGATCTTCCCAGACCAGGGATAGAACCCATGTCCCCTGCATTGGCAGGAGGCTTCTTAACCACTGCACCACCAGGGAAGTCCTAAACCCACTTTAATTAATTTAATCTACTAGGTCCATTCCAGTTTCAGATTGTCAAACATCTCAGATCTATTTGTGAGTCTCAGTCACCTCTGGAGGCTGCAAGTGTCTGCAGCTAGGAACCTCACAGCCACACCACTAAATCCAAGCTCTGACACTAATTCTCCAAGCAGAGATGGACATGGCAGGGGTCATCCCTCTTCTTCAAGAAGCCCCCTTAAGTTGCCCTTCATGCCAATCTTGACCTTTACTTCCAGGAAATGCCCAAAAAAAGGGCAGGCATGCAGACTGATTTGCCCCAGTTTTCACTCCTCCCCTCAAACCACCCTCCTCTGAATTAGCTATAATATTTACTGATCATCAGAGCCGGCTTCCTGGGTACACGACCTGGGCAGTCACATGGGGTTCTGTGCTGAGGAGGACCTTGCACTTGGTTTACTGCTCTTCTGTTGCGGTCTTGAATTTCTCAATGAATTTTTCTTTGAATCTGTACTTTGTAAGTGAAGTCTGATGGGACAATGGAGCACAGGTGTGAGCAGATACATGTGGTGAGTGTGGCTGCCTGTCCTGGCTGTGTTCTCCAGTTCTGCTGGGCCCACGGGTGTGGACGTTCAGTAAGACTCAAAATGAATATAAAGTAAGTGTGTCACGTCTTCAACTGAGTGAGCAGGGGCACCGACAACCCTGAGAGGCCACCTTTTTCATTTGAACCAGAACTTGCTTCAAACGCAGACAGAAGGCAGTGGTGTTCTAAGTAACACAAATGACCAAGAAGCCCTATCACATCCTTTCTTATACAGGAGAATTCCCTGAATCAGCCAACCACTCACCCCAAAGTGATGACACAGAAGGAAGGGAAAGATAGGGCAATCCCTAGATCTGTTTCTGTTCAGCCCTTCCTTACTCATCAGTAAGCAGAAGGTAAAGGGTGTTGGTAGAAAGCACGTGTATCAAGAAGTGAAATGAAAAGAGCTGCATTACTTTTGTGTATTATTGCCACTGTTCTGGTAAAAGCCAAATACACATGCATGTAAGAGCTACGAAACACAAATCGTGTGATTTTTGGTGATTCTACATCTGGGTTAAATGCTCTTATAGTTGCATTTAAAACTGTCGTTATAGGGAATTCCCTGGTGGTCCAGTGGTTAGGACTTGGTGCTGTCGCTCCTGGGGCCCTGGGTTCAATCCCTGGTCCGGGAGCTAAGATCACACAAGCTCCATGGCTGACCCCCCCCGCAAAAAAATGTCATTATATAATATTAAGGTGAATGGTAAACTTTATGCTAATAATTTTAGATTGTTAATTAACAAGTTTTCTTTTTTCTTTACTTAAAATGTCATTAAAAGGCCAACGAAAAATACTATGACAGATCAAAAGAGACTATGGAAGAAAGGAAAAAGCTTTCTCTTTCAGTACCTTGCACAGGGCTTTTTTCCTGCTTTTTGAACAAGGTTTTCTGCCTTTTCATTCTGCAACTGGTCCTGGCAAGTTCCGCAGCGGGGTGATCTGTTGATCATGGGGAACACAGCACTGCCGGCAATGTGGCTGATTAAAGGGAGAGTGTCAATTAATATAGCCACCTCTGTTTTAATTCCCAGTTTACAATGGGGATCGAGGAAAAAATGTCCTGCTGATACGTGACAGACAAGCAGGAAGCTGAGAAACCCCATCTCTGTTTCTGGGCTCGAGCTTGTTATCACAGTGATAAAGTGATCAGCATCCCGGAAAACCCTTCACTGCTCTGGGAGCTTGTGACAGATGGTGCCACCTGGCCACACGTGTAATCCAGGTGTTCAGTGACACAGAGGCCCCTGTCACGCAAGCTTCCTACCTCGGAGCAAGGCTGAGAGAGACGGCTGGGGCCAGAACATTCCTAAGGACCACCCAGAGGAGAGTAGGACCACTCGCCACCTAGAGCCAGATGGCCCGGGCTCACATCCCACCCCCTGCCCTACAGTGTGGATGGCTGGGCTCTTCAGCCCTGAGGTGTCAGTGTCCTCATTTAAGACATGAGCATAATCATAGGACTTTCCTAAGAGACTTGTTAAAATGATCAAACGTCAGAAGCCACGTAAGGCACTAAACACGAGGTCTGCTACACGATAAACACTGTGTAAATGTTGGCCCTTATTATCATCATCGTTATTCTCCCTTCATGATGGAAGGGGTGTGGCTTCTCTTTTATCTCAGACACTACCTCCCCCAGCCCTTCCCCGGGATCAAATAGAGAACTGAAGAAACAACAAGCGAGGGAGACCTGGGGGGTCCCACGGACTTCGAATGAGCAGTGATGGGATGCCTCTAAACCTGACATCACTCCCTGAGCCCATCTGCAGCCCAGGCTTCATCAGCACCAGACTCTCTGCGTCACCACCGTCAGGGTCTCAGGCTCACTTCCGCTCTCACCCTTGCAGATGTAATTCTGAGATTCCCTTGGGCTACTCCGGACCTAAGAAGTCAGAATCTCTGCCAACACGACCTAGGAATCTGTGTTTCCAAGCAACTCCACCAGTGACTTTGAAGTAGGCGTTCCACACGCCACCCTTTTTATAAGCAGTGCTGGAGATTCTAAGCCAGGCCCTCCTTAGTGTCTGTTTGCTCAGCGAAGTGCGAGGTGTTGGGGCCACGCGGGGCTGTGGGATTTCACTGGAAGGGAAGTAACCAGCATTACTCACACGGGGACCTCTTTACCACTCAATCCTAATGAGGACCCCTCAAGCCACAGCCAGGGACTGGAACCCCTGCTCCCGCCCCCGTATCCCCCCGCATCCCAGGAGAGCTGGTACGCAGTCTGGATGAGGACAGCCCTCTGAGACAGCAGCTGTGTGTCCTGCTGGCCTTGCTCAGGCCAGGACGGGGGTTTGATAGCAATGACCACCTCTAATAAATACCTCCCTGCCTTCGATTCCAATGTGGCTCAGAGGGCCACATCCTGGTTTCTGATGAAATGAGTTTCTATCAAGTCCATTCAAAAGAACTGAGTGAAACTGCCAGGTCAACCAAGGGTCCCAAAGGAGAAAATAATTCGGAATTAGAGCAACGGTGGGAGAAGGATATTAGGATCGAGAGGTTGGAGCTGAACCATTCTTTATGCCAAGAACACAGAAGAACTGATTCCTGACAATGAAGGCTGTGAAAAAAGACGCCCTGAAAGGACAGCCTCCCGGGGCGGTGTCAGGATTAACCAGCTCAGGGCTCCCGCTCACATCCTGCAGTGGGTTTAACGCTGCTGCTCTCACCGTCATTTGTTAAAGACATAGTAGCACCTAGCTATCAGTCCAAATACATGACCAGAAGTATCCAAAGCATTTTTAAAGGGAGCAATTTTGGTAGAAGTGGGTGGCTTCTAGCTTAGACTGCTCTCCAGGATCTCCAGAACCTGGTTCTTTTGAATAGCAAGTGTAACCCCTGCTCTCTTGCTTAAATAGTTTAATGGGGAAACTGAGACCAGGACCCAGCAGCTTTTCTCTGCAACACCACCTTTTGGGGGCTCCACTCAGCGACCAAATACCCAGGAGGCAATTGGCAAAGGGTCCAGGAGGATAAACTCAAACTAAAGTCCTCTTTCCAAACTGCCCTCTCCATTTCCCTGCGTCTATAGAGGCACCAAAGCCTCAGTCACCTGGGCCACTTCTGCCCTCTCCTGGTACATCCAGTGATTTTGTCTCTGCCTCACTTTTTGCATCCTTCCCTCTTCTCCAGCCCTGCATCAGCACCCGCATCACCCTCTCACCTGGCCTGTTCCTCAGCCCCCCACTAACTCGGCAACACAGACCTCACAACCCCATAAGGGAGATGAGATGTGCACCCAGGGGCCAATACAGATCAGTGTGTGAGAGGGGTCACGAGAGGTGCGTGAAGCGGTCAGGAAGCCCAGGAGACGGAGGAGTCCCAAGGAAATCAAGCCTCCACCTTCCAGGAGGAGGTGATACTGGCACTGGGCGTTGATGAATGGGTAGGGTTTGGACAGGTGGAGTGGCTTTTCAGTCAAAGGGAAGATCCTAAAGGAAAAGATTCAAGAAGAAAAGATCAGGGTGGGTTTGGGGGAGTGACAAATCCTCCCGTTTAGCTGAGCATAGGTCATCCATAACAGGTAAGTGGGAAATAAGACTGGAACAAGGTATTGAGAACAGAGGGCATTTCCAATCTACATCAGGGCATTTGGATTTTATTAGGAAGATCAAGGGAGTTGTAGGATTTGGAGCTGGGAAGTGACATAATCAAAGTCAAACCACTGGAAACAATGAGGCCAATGGAATGGAGATGACAGCTGAGACCAGTGAGAAGGCTGACCCATCGTTTATCCTGGAGGGCGATCACGAGGTGTAGGGGGGGCAGGCTCTCGAGTACCAGTTAGATGCAGTAATAAAGGAAAGAAAGGAGTAGAAAATGGCGCAAGTGCTGAGCTTGGGTGACAATAATGGTGGTGGCATTGACAGAAATGGGAGAAATGGAAAGAGGAGGAGCTTTGGGGAAAGGACGTGTTTGGTTCAGAACTCACTGCATTTAACGTGCTGGGAGAACCTACTGGAATCTGGGAGCCCCTAGCTCCAGGATTTTCTAAAACCACCTCCATTGCCCACGTGACTTGCCAAGGGCTTAAGACTCTCCACCATCCGTGTAATAGGATGATATAGTAACAAGAATCATGCTGACAGGTGTTAGAATCTTTTTTCTGATCCCCGACAAGAGATGCCAAATTTTGCGTCTTGGAGCCCACTGAGGGCAATTCCCTGGGATTGTCCCAAGGGAAAGGGATGGAGGAAAGTGCCCAAAGGGGAGGAGCAATGGGGCGGAGCGGTGTGCACGGGTGGGGAGACCTCGTAGGCTGACGAGTGAAGTTCTTGGAAGGCTCTGCGGGTGGTGGCCCTCTTCCTCGCAGCGTCCAGAGGGAACTGCTACAAGGAGCACCTAGGGAGGGGCCACCAGGCCCCCCGGCTTGGAAAGACCCCAACATCCCAAGCTTGGCGCAGGTGCTGGCCCCATGGTAGGGACAGAGCGCACTGCTACGCGGTCTGTGCAGGAAAGATGGGGTGGGGTGAGGCTAAGGGATGAGTGAAGGTGGAAATCCCTCTTGCCTGGAGGAAGCGATGCCCTTTTCTTGGAAGACAACTTCCTAAGTTGTGTGTCCTTGAGGCTACCGCTACCAGGAGGGAACCTTTCAGAAGCTGCACAAAGAGTCTGTATAGGCCTATGATGGCTTTGCCCGGAGAGCAGGAGCCTCCCCTGCCCCAACCCGCCAAAGAGGTGGACATGATCCCCCTGCCCCACATCCTGAATTCTGTGACCGCAATGCCCAAGACTGATTTTTTTTGCTGGCAAGTAGGAACGTGAAGTCAGTTTAATTTTACCTACAAAAGGAGAAGTTTTCAAGTTTTAAAAGCACATTAAAAAATCGGGAGGGGGGGTGGTCTTCCCTGGTGGCGCAGTGCTTAAGAATCCGCCTGCCAATGCAGGGGACACGGGTTCAAGCCCTGGTCTGGGAAGATCCCACATGCCACGGAGCAACGAAGCCCATGCGCCACAACTACTGAGCCTGTAAGCCACAACTACTGAAGCCCGCACGCCTAGAGCCCGTGCTCCCCAACAAGAGAAGCCACTGCAATGAGAAGCCCGTGCACAGCAATGAAGCGTAGCCCCCGCTCGCTGCAACTAGAGAAAGCCTGCGCGCAGCAACGAAGACCCAACACAGCCAAAAATAAATAAATAAAATTAATGAATTAATTTTTAAAAATAAAATAAAATAACGCGCTATTTCTCACAGTCAGAATTGTAGCATAAACTGCCTCTCGACACTCAGTATGTGGACTTTCATGAGCCTCTGTCCACCTCCCTGGGGGCTGAAACACCCAGGGTCACGGGCCTCTGGTCCAGTCTCAGGGTGGAAGGCCTCTCCCCCAGTGTTCCCCTGTGCCTGCCTTCACTGAGCTGCCATCTCCAAGTGGTGCTAAGAGGGCTTCCCAGGACGCCGATAGGTGCCCTGACCTGGGTTCAGCGTACCAGTCGCATTTAATTGTGTCATCCCGTGATGGCCAGAGGCTGGCTGCACACACCGCACGTGCATTCATCAAGGTTTCATTGCTTCCCAGTTATTAAATCGATCCTCCAGGCCAGCCTCAGGGTGCAGGGAAGCAGCCGTACTACAGCAGAATGAACTTGATGGAAGGAACGTGTGAGACGGGGAGGCTGACGGTCAGGGCTGGGCCGTGGCCCAGGAGAGCTTTCCTGGTGGCTGGGTGGGGTCTGAGGCCGTGACAGAGACTGCCCTGCTCCCTCGATGGACAGACAGATGGAAGGGTCACTCCTTCAGGCCTCAAGACCCTCCCCTCCCCTCCCCTCCACCACTTAGCTAACTTCACATGTGGATAGGGACCAGCTGCCAATCCACCTAAAGGGAACATCTGAAGATTGTTCTTAAAATAGAACTTTGCTTTGTCATTACATAAGTATGTAGTACTTTACAGGAAATGTAGAAAACCATATAGAAGAAAATGTAAAAGTCACTGGAAAGGAAAACGCTGTGGTGTAGACGCATCTAGGGCAGCATTGTAAGAAATTCAGGATAAGACCAGGGAAGCTTTTTTCCAGTCTAAATTCTAAAAGAATTGTTAATTGTGAAAATTCTCAAACATTCAGATACCTGCCACTCAGTTCCTCTTGTCTATATGCTTCCTGTATTAAGTTTTTAAACTTTTTAGTTGGAAATCATCCCAGTGTGTATTTCCTAAGGACAGGGACATTCTCTTATAACCTTAGTACAGTTGGCAAACTTCCTTAAGTTCACATTGAGAGAATACTTTAATCTACTGTCCATATTCCAATTGGGTTGGATCCAATCTGAGGTCGGGTATTGCCTTTTGTTGTCGAATCTCCTTGGTCCTCTTGAACCTAGAACATTTCCACAGACTCTATTTGTTTTCTATCATGTTGACATTTTTGAAGAATATGTTTGCTATGGACTGAATGTTTGTGTCCTCTCTAAATTCATGATGAAACCTTAGCCAAATGTGATGGTATTTTAGGAGGCAGGACATTTGCGAGGTAATTAGGATTAGACGAGGTCGTGAGGGTGGAGGCCCCACGAATGGGATCAGTGCCCCTATCAGAGACAAGAGAGACCCTGCTTCCTCTCTGCTCTCCATCACGTGAAGACACAGGGAGAGTCAGCAGTCTGCAACCTGGAAGACGCTCTCACCAGAACCCAGCTTTGCTGGCACCCTGACCTTGGACGTCCAGCTTCTAGAACGGTGAGGAATAAACCTTTGCTGTTTATACGCCACCAGTCTATGGCAAATTGTTACAGCAGCCCAAAAGGGCTAAGACAGCAGTCTCCACTTCGGGTTTGCCCCTGTTCCCTTGTGTTTGGATTAAGGTTGTGCCTTCTCAGCCAGACTTCTGCACAGGTGATGGCCATCCGTCCCTCGGTGGTGATGTTAATTTTGAACCCGTCAGAGTTTTCCCCAATTTTTCCACTGCATAATTACTATTTTTTTCTCCCTTCCAACCAATAATGCAGTTTGGAAGGCCCAGGGGAAAAGGGGAACCTGGTGTTTTTGTCTGGCTGCATTTTCCAGGGTGAGAAGGGAAAGAAGAGGAGATGACACAGAGGTGAACAGGGGTCCACTCACAAAGGGTCTTTCAAGTGATTTGAAGCTCACCTTCTCTTCTGCAGGAATGGGTCCAGGACCATTGCCCCCACTCTGGCCCGCATATAGTAGGTAGGCTCCAGAGATGCAGGGGGCTGTGCGACCTAGAGCCATTGCAGGGAGTAAAGTGTCAGGCTGTGTCTGAGGAGGATGAGATGGGGGTTGGGTACATTAGCCAGAGGAGGCGCTTGTATTGGGAGCTGGTGGTTCATTCATTCACCCATCTAGTCATTCGGTGGACAGTTACTACACTCCTACTACGTGCTGGGCACCATTGGAGGTGCTGGGGATGCAGCAGTGAACGAGCTGTCCTGAGAGGAGAGGGAGGTGGGGAGTTGGTGATCATACATGGGTATCAGCATGTCAATACCATAGTCACCAGGCACCCATCCATCACCCCCTTGTCTCCTGACCCTATACCTTAGCCCACTCTACCCTCTGCCTGCTGTTTCCAAATATTACTGCTCTAAGATAAGTTGCTTAAGACTTCCCACGAGGGAGATCAGCTCGGTGCTTTGTGACCGCCTGGAGGGGTGGGATAGGGAGGGTGGGAGGGAGGGAGACGCAAGAGGGAAGAGATATGGGAACATATGTATATATATAACTGATTCATTTTGTTGTAAAGCAGAAACTAACAAACTAACACACCATTGTAAAGCAATTATACTCCAATAAAGATGTTAAAAAAAAAAAGAAATTAAGGTTAAAAAAAGAAAGAAATTAAGGTTAAAAAAAAAAAGACGTCCCACGAGATTCCCTTTATTCACACATCATCTGTATAAAAGACAGACCACATGTCTCAGTAGGAGGTAAATGCTTTCACCCCAAGGAGCCCCAAGGGCTGGGATTTGTTTTAAGGATATTCCAAATGTTATGATATAGCCTGGGCCTTCTGTAATGTGGCCCAACCCCTCTGGACAGAAGGGCCCCACCAGGAGATGGTGGGGAAAGTCCAATTTGGCAAGGAGACAGGGTAGGATGGGGGTGCGGGAAGCCACCCCAATCCAAATCCACTCACATCTCCCTGCACGTCCCCTAGCTCCGCTGCCATTACATGTTGGTTGTATCAGTGACTCCATTCACTCAAACATTTTCCAAACACAGATTATGTTGAAAATACATCCTGTGCACTACGAAAAGCTAAAGGTTCTTAAATAAGGAGTAGAAGTAGGGGCATCAACAGAGGTCAGGACACTATCCCCTCCCAGGTCTACCCTGGGGCCACCCTGAGCCAAGCACAGACCACCCACAGGGTTCACTCTGGGCTCTAACAAGTCATGTGATTTCAGAAGCCCAAATCCTTCAAAACTAGGACATTTCTCAGAGCTGTGACTCACCACGGCTGGCAGTCTTAGAAATGCACCAATGACACGCCTCCTCCACACCCCGGCACTGTTCTCGCCTGCTGACGAAGTTCTGGGAATCAAACATAATTTATTCATAATTTATTAGAAAAGCTGTGGCAGGACTGACACGGTGCCAATTAACCACCTCTGTGCGTGTCACCTGTGCCTGCAGGTGGCCTCAATCAGCCTGGATTCAGGGTGCTGGCTTTGACACGGTCGGCCTGCAGGTGTGGCCTTGTTGGCCATGATCAGACTGAAACACTCCTCATTTCACAGATGAGGGAACCACGCTCAGAGAGGTTAAGAAGCTTGCCCACTGATGCACAGCTGGGAAGACACAGGGCCTGGAGGGCAAGGTAATAATAGGTACCATTTATTGAGCAATTGCTAAGTGCCAGGTGTTCGGTTAGCACTTCACGTACATCTTCTCGTATTTCATCCCCACAACAATCCTGGGAGGTACTATTAACTCAGTTTTACAGATGGAGTCTTGGAGACTCAGAGAGGTTAAGATTCGCTCTAAAGCCAGAGCTAACAACTGGCAGAGCCCAGATTTGACTCAGATATATCGACAGAGCTGAAGCCCTTCTCACTTCTGCACACACATGTAGCTCTCTCGATTATAACACCATTCTCCAAGGTCCACGGAAAAAGTGTAAGCATGGACTTGACCATAGCAGCCTGGACTGAGACCCAGGAGGCCTGGAGACCCACCACGGCTTCACTGTGGACTTGCTATGGTCTGAGCAAGTTGACACTATGAGAAAGAGCTTCCCCTCTTTGGAAGAAATATCCATAACTTTTAAAATAGGGACTTCCCTAGCGGTCCAGTGGTTGGGACTCCACCCTTCCACTGCCGGGGGCGGGGGTTCGATCCCTGGTCGTCGGGGAACTAAGATCCCACATGCCTCGCAGCGAGGTCAAATAAATAGATTAATAAAATAAAATACACAACCAAAATCCAACCGATCAGGTAGGACAGCAAATTCTCCTGCCCAGGGAATGAGGTAGCCCTGTAGAGGCAGTAGGTTGGGAGCGGCGGTGGATGCTCTGTCCCTTTGCCCCTGGTGCCTGAGTGTGGGACAGTCCTGCAATTTTCTACCATTTTGTTGCTTGGGAGAGGTCAGCTCCGGGGGTGAAGGGTGGGGTGCTGGCTGATCCTGACAGGACCTGGGGCAAACATCCTCACTTCATACGCAAAGTCCCTCCAGGAACCTGTCCTGAAAGGGCACAGCTCCATTTTCAAGCACACTTTTAGAAAGGCCTCATTGCTGGTACCGCAGAGATTTGCAGACCAGGGGACCGCGGCATTCGGCAGTGCCGCCCGCCGGCTCTCCCAGGTGGAAGGACCTGAGCGCAGCGGATGCTGGCAGTGAGTGACGGGATACGCGTGGAAGTGATAACTAAGGAGAAGAGCACACGGCCGGAGGCTGCTGCTCGCCGTGATTTCCTCCACCGCCCCGCCGTCGCTCAGCGTGGGCCTGCCGGCGGGGGGCCACCCTGGCAGGCCGAGCTCGCTCTGGCAGCTTCTCTCAGCTGCTGATCCTCTGTTAGCTCACAGGCAGGGCGATTCAGCCAGTGCTTTCAGCTCCAGGGATTACAATGAGATACGGAGCTTTTATTCCCTAACGCTTTGCTTCTAGGATGTGTCACACTCAGAAGCTGGCTTGGTATCTGCAGGAGCCCCTTTACAGCAAGTCGGAGTCGATGTGATGGGAGACGGGTCAGTCTGAAATCAGAGGCAAATCCCCAGCGCCCTGCCAAGGTCTCCCACGTGTCACCTCATTTCGTCCCCCTTGGCTGCCCAGGAGGCACAGGGAGAACCGAGACTCAGACAGTTCATATGCTCAAAGCTGCTTAACTACTGAGTGGTAGAACTGGGATTTGAAATGAGGCTTCTGTGACTCATTTGAAACCTGGCCTCTGAGACTTGCAAGCCCAGCCTGTCCTTCTTACCACCGAGCAGGAGGAAAGGGGAAGAAACCGAGAAAGGAAGGGCTTCCCAGGGACAGTCAGGGGCTGCAAGGAGGTGGGCGCACCTTCTCCATCAGTCCTGTGGGTTTGCAATCGTGTTTCACCAGGTAAGGAGCATCGTGCCCATTTCACAGATGAGGAGATGGAGGGCCAGAAGAGTTAAGAACGTGCCCAAGGTAACACGGCTAGATTAGAAGGCAGGGGTCGTAACATCTGTCAAGCCTGAGAGGCCTGCTCTCACTTGAGCAGAACTGGCTTTCATAGTTTTGATTGCAGTGAGAAAACAGGACGCGAAGCATCCGAGCTGAGCACGAGGGTGTCACACGCCCTTTCTCCCACAGAACGCAGTGCTGGGCAATTCCCAGCTATCCCCTGATGATCCTGCCTCCTGCTGCCTTTCCAGAAACAACTGTGGAAGACATGCGTGCACAGCCCGTAGCAGGTCTTCAATATACATTTAATGAATGATTCCGAGAACCACTGTTAGAATGTCTCTTCACGAGGATTCGTTCTTTCTACAATGTGCTTGCAAAACCTGTCGCCTTGGTGGCCCTACACACAGAAAATCAGGGGAACTGAAGCCCAGATTAAACAACAGCTTCCTCCCCATCACTGACTTGGCTTTTCACCAGGGGACATGAAACTAGGCCAGTTCCCTGGCCGGATGGGGTTTACCAGGTGTGCACCCTTTTGTCAAACAGAAAGGAGGCCCCCAGTCGTGGACAACTAGTTACTGAATGAATTACAGATGTTTTTTGTTGGTGTCCACACTTGTTGAGGTCGATGACCACAGGGGTGCCACGTAAGCTAAGCCACTAAAACCCCATCTAGAAAAACAACTGTCCCGTACCCAAGGACAAACCCGGTCTCAAAGGGCAGGAGGGGGTTATGGCCCAGCAGGGCTCCTAAGGGTCTTTCCTAACCTCACTTTTCTAGATGTAGAACAGGTGTGTCCCTGGTTATGCCGCAAAGCACTTGCTCTGGGCGAGTCTCATCATCGGTGGGGTGTCCGGGGGAGAGAAAGCCCCTCCCTGTGTCACTGGCAACATCACCGAACATGTCACCAGTCCCCACACACCTCTCTTCCTGTCTCAGCTCCAGATGCTCCGCATCCTGCCCTCAGACAGCCCTCTGGAGTTTCAGGACTTGTAAGCTTCAGTAGCACAGGGAGCAGCACATAAATAACACTGAGAAGGTAGTGGAATTCTCTCCTCAGGGGTTGGTGTGGACTTCACATCTAGCCAGGGGCCAACACTTTCCTTCTGTGTCATGGAAGGGAAATAACAGGGGGAAGAGAAAGAAGGGCAAACTGTTCATATTCGTGTGGTGGAGTTGCCACAAATGTATAAATTTTCTTTAAAACAATATGTGAATTGTTCCTATCATACCTACAACCCAAGATATCACATCTTCAAATCCACAGCAGCTTTTGTGGAAACCACCTGTATTTGTCTGTGTTACATCGTAACACAAGCATTTGTACCTTGGGCCACTAACTGGGCTAAGAGCCACATGCTTTAGTTTCCTGTGAACTTTGAAGAAAACAAACAAACAAACAAAAAACAGTGTAGGGATACAGAGAGATTTAAAAATTTTTGAATATCCCAAATGGACTGCTTTCTTTAGTCACTAACTGCAAACAGTGGTAGAAACATCCATTTAAAAAAAACACTGATACCCTTATCGGTTATAACATCAGACCCAATGAGACAAACCGACACAGGGTACAGGTATTAGATCCATCTTATAAATGAGGCCATTCTTATTCCTTCAGGCTTTTACTTTATAAACTGGCAAGATGGATGAGAGGTAAAAAAGAATGATGTGCTGCTAATTCTGTCACACCTTAAAGAATGTTCCTTAGGAGACAGGTGGCTCTGATGTGGGCAACGAGCTTTAGCCCCAGCCAGAAGGAGACAGAATTCCCGCATAAGGTCCCAAATGCTGGACAATCGACTTCGTAAATTATGTTCAATGTCACACAGTGATAAGGAATGAAGTGTTAATTAAAACAACCATGAGGTATCAGCAAAGATGAAGAACAGTTTAGGATTCCAGTGAGGGGGGGGAGCAGCTAGGCTACGTCGTCGGTGGTGCCACTTCTTTGGAGGACAATTCGACACAACTTACCACAAGCAGAGGGGGCAGAGGGGTGTGTCCAGTACAATCTCATCAATGTAAATGATGTCCACATGTGTACCGACAGGCCTAGGAAAAGATGCAGCACACACAGCAAACCATGGTTAATACCCGTCACCTGTGGAGAGAAGTAGCCAGGTATAGGGCCACAGGGGTCGGGCCAGAGGAAAGTGCTGGAGGAAAGTGTGAGAAGTATGTTCATTTCTACTTTTTACCCTAATACTGCTTTGCTTTTTCACCCATGAGCAGGTTTATGTTTATAATTTAAAACATTCAAGAAGCATCACTGGATTGAATTTTTAATTAAAAAAAAAGGAGTGAACCCTCTCTCCAGCAAATACATGTGTACACAAACGCACAATTAGAGAAAACTCATGAATTCCCAGAAAGCTGTTTTCTCCATTTCCACCAAGAAAATGTCATGAAGTCTCAATGCCAGTATTTTGGCAGAATTAAGCCTGTAGCTCTCTCCTCCCTGGAGTTATGAAACATGGCTCATTCATGTAAATTAATTTGAAATAAATGGATCTACTCCAAAGAAAAAAAAAAGTGTCATTGAAAAGGAAACGTAAATTATTTCCCCAAATTCCAGAGACAATAAGTAGCTTGTAGGGGCGCAGATAAGCAGAAATAAGTCCCCCAAGAGGAAAAACAAAAAGAGGGGCTATGATGTGATGGCGGAGGGGAAATATTTTTTCCTCTTTTGTAATATTTTCTTTAAAATTATGAAAGTAAAGTAACAGAAAAATTAGGTCATAGAGAAAAGAAAACCATTTGTCATTATAAACAACTGAAGGACTCTAGCCCGACAACTGGTGGTATTTTGGAGCTTTTCTTTCAAGTATGTATGTATGTATGTATATGTACGTGTACACACACACACACACACACACACACACATTTTTGATGGTTGTATTCATAGGGCACATTAAATTAACACTTCACATTTTTGGGGGGGTGGGGGCCGTGCTGTGCAGCTTGTGGGATCTTCGTTCCCCTACCAAGGACTGAACAGGGGCCACGGCAGTGAAAGCGCTGAGTCCTAACCACTGGACTGCCCGGGAATTCCCCTTTTTTTTTTTTTTTTCGCATTTTGACACAAGAATTCTTTCTGTAACTGTGTGGTCTTTGTAACCATCATTTTAACACTTCTATCTATATCACATTCTACAGAGCAGGATATATCATACTATACCCAACCTATACCTTATTGTTGGTTACTTACTTACAATTTTTCACTATTTTGACTAATCCCAAGAGACATATCTTTCCATTAGAATAAATAATTTGATATGAGATTATGGAATTAAAAAGCATGAGCATTTTTTTTGGTTTTTGAGGTAAAATTAATTTCCAAAGGACTTGTATCCATTTACAGTGTCACTAGCCAATATATGGAAGCGCCAGTTTCGCCGCACCACAGCCAGCACTCGGTGGTAGGAAGACTAGATCATTTTAATTACTTTCATAGGCAAAGATGAAAGTTAACTGTTATTTCAGTTTACATTTTGGATTACCAGTGATATTGCACATTCTTTCACTGATTGTTTTCTGGTTAATGTCCCCCTTTGTGAATTACTTTTTATGACCTTTGATAATGAATTTATTTCAATTCAAAGCAAAAATAAATATGTTTTGAGTGCCAAACCCACAAAAAAGCTGCAGTTTGAGAAAATAATAGTAAATTTGCTTTTTTATTCACAGAACTCACTGTGTGAATTTACCAATTCAAATATGCTATGATAGGTATACACTTATTGTCATGCTGTTAATCGTTTTGACTGTTTTGTAGTCCCTCTGCTCCTTCCTCTTCTCTTCCTTTGTGGTTTGAAGACTTTCTTGAGTGGTCTGCTTATATTACTTTCTCTTTATCTTTTATGTATTTACTATAGATTTTTGCTTTGTGGTTACCATGAGGCTTACATATAACAATTTGTATCTATAGCAGTCTATGTTAAGTCGATAACCTAAGTTTGATTGCATTCTAAAGCTCAACATTTTTACTCTCCCCTGCAAGTTTTGTTTTAGATGTCACATTTTAGGTCTTTTTATTTTGTGCATCCCTTAAGTAATTATTCTAATTATAGTTATTTTTACCACTTTTGTCTTTTAACCTTCATACTAGCTCTATAAGGGATTAATCCACTACTTTTACTGTATACTACCTTTCCAGTGGGATTTATTGTTTCATATATTGTCAATTAATTTATGACAAAAGAACCAAGAATATACAATGGGGAAAGGACAGTCTCTTCAATAAATGGTGTTGGGAAAACTGGACAGCCACTTGCAAAAGAATGAAACTAGACCACTATCTTACATCATACACAAAAATTAATTCAAAATGGATAAAAGACTTGAATGTAAGACCTGAGACTGTATAACTCCTAGAAGAAAACTTAGGTGGAAGGCTCCTTGACATAGGTGTTGTCAATGATTTTTTGGATCTGACACCAAAAGTAAAAGCAACAAAAGCAAAAATCAGTGGGACTGCATCAAACTAAAAGCTCCGCACAGCAAAGGAAACCATCAACAAAAGGAAAAGGTAACCTACAGAATGGGAGAAAATATTTGCAAATCATATATCTGAGAAGGGGTTAATATCCAAAATATATAAGGAACTCATACAACTCAATAGCAAAAAACAAACAATATGATTAAAAAGTGGGTAGATTTGAATAGTCATTTTTCAAAGAAGACATGCAGATGGCTAATAGGTACATGAAAAGATGTGCAACATCATTAATCATCAGGGAAATGAAAATCAAAACCACAATGAGATATCACCTCACACCTGTCAGAATGGGTATTATCAAAAAGACAAGAAATAACAAGTGTTAGCGAGGATGTGGAGAAAAGGAAACTCTCATACGCTGTTGGCTGGAATGTAAATTGGTGAAACCAGTGTGGAAAACAGTATGGAGTTTCCTCAAAAAATTAAAAATAGAATTCCCATACAATCCAACAATTCCACTTCCAGGTATTTACCTGAAGAAAACAAAAACACTCACTCAAAAAGATATATGCACCCCCATGTTCACTGTAGCATTATTTATAAAAGCCAAGATGTAGAAACAACCGAAGAGTCCATCGACGGATGAATGGATAAAGAAATTGTGGTATATAAAAACAGAATATCATTCAGCCATAAAAAAGAAGGAAACCTTGCCATTTGTGACAACATGGATGGATTTTTCAAGGCCATTAAGTGAAATAAGTCAGACAGAGAAAGACAAATACGATATGATCTATATATGGAATCTCCAACAACAATAAAAAAAAACCCACAAGCTCATAGATTCACAGAACAGATTGGTGGTTGCCAGAGGTGGCAGGTGTAGGGGCAGAGGAGTGTGTAGAAATGAGAAATGGGTTCAGGGGGTCAAAAGGTTAAAAAAAAAACAACCAAACAAAAATACGCTATGAAAGATCTATTCACTATTATGCTGAAAACATGCAAAATTCACAAAACTGAACCACATGCTCCCCCTGGCCCTTTCACATGGAAGCTCTTCTAAGAGAGGGTGGACCCCTCATTCACAACAGATGCTCAACAGAGTAGATCCATGATAATTATGGTGGTAAGGACCATTTTAGGCAATTTCTAAACTTTCCAAGTACTAAGAAAATGAATATGTTTCTTGCTGGGTAGAAAGTTTCCCTATTTGGTAGAAATCTGAAACAGGAAGAGATTGCGGGAGTGGGCTGGGCAGCCCCTTCTCTCCAGTGGGGATAAACAGTGACTTGTGTATGACAGTGATGGGATTGTTTGTCTCTCATTTGCTTCTGCATCAATAAGAGTAGTGATAATAGCCCCTGGCGTGTCCTCTTCTATAAGTTTAGTGATAATAAAGGGCATTAACTGATAAGAGGGAATTAACTGATAACAGTTACTGAATGACAATTCTTCACACACTTTCACTTTTCAATCCAATTGGTGTATCTCAGTGGTAAGCAACCAGGGGTAATTTTGCCTCTCAGGGGACAGCTGGCAATGTCTGGAGACAGTTTTGATTGTCATGACTTGGTTAGTAACCAGCAGACAGAGACAAGGGGATGCTGCTAAGTACCTTGCAAGGAACAGGGCAGCACCCCACGACAAAGCATTAGCTGGCCCAAAATGCCAGTAATTCTGAGTCTAACCCTTTTATAACTAACATTCCCAGTTTCAGTGTTCAATTTTATAAAATACTACTTTACCTTAAACCTCTGGTTTGTGTCCTAATTCCACAGCGAGACTGTATCTGCAGACATCTAAGTTTTTCTTAACATTTAGCACTTCGACAGTACTTAGCATTACCTATTTTCACCTCAAAGCTCCAATCTGAGCACATTTTTGACTTGGTGAGTGTGGTTTTTAGTGATTGACTTGGTAAATTACACTGTTTATTCCTAAATCAGATGTGATGGGAACCCCAGCTCATCACTTGGTTTTGAATAACGTTAAATGCTAAACATTAACCACCTCCATACCTGCTCCTCCAAAGGAAGGTGTTAACCACAATTGTTGAATATTTCCAACAAATGTTTTGGGTGCTCAGGACACAGATCCTTTACTATCTGCAGTTCTTTATGTAGCCTCTGCGCCATTTCCCCTCCTAACTATCCCATCCTGCATGAATTCCGTGGAGGTAACTGCGTATCTGTGTGCCAGAGTGACCCCACCACTTCCCTATGTGTCCTTCACTATTCGGTCCCTATGAAATGGAAAATGTACTTCCTCTGAGCTCTACCACACTTTTATAATGACCACGTCAAAGTCACCTGCTCAGAGACCCAATAGGGGATCCCTCCTCACTGCTCTGTAGTTACCAAGATGTTTCTAAGAGCCCAGCACAACTTGCTTTCACTCTGAAGTTCGTTGTTCCTTTACAACTATTCTTTCCACGAGAAAAACCATTTTCCTTAGACTCAGTGAAGATGAATATTTTCTTTCCCTCCGCACAATTAAGAAAAGCACTTTCATAATGTAGTTATTTTCTTTCCAGGAAGCACAAATCAGCACATTGTCATCTTCCCCTGAATGACTCCGAGAAACCACCTGCTAGGATTCTTTCTCCAACTTGAAAGGCTGCACAGGGCTGTCCCAACTCACCTTTTGAGCTGACGAAAGAGCCAGATCCAGAACCGGGCAGAACTGGGCCACTGTGGGTTCGGGGTGGTCCAGGTCTACATCTTCCAGGTCTTCTCTTCGCTGGCGGGTCCCCCCCTCCCCGCCGCACGCTTCCTTTCTCTGTTTCTCGTCTCGGATTTCTCGCCTGCTCCAGGACAGCAACTCCTGGCTTTCCCTGGGAGGGACGGATTATCTCGCGTTCCCACTCCCACGTGTGGGGAAAGCGCATCCCCATCGCCAGCTTCGACAGCCTGCAGTACTACCCAGGGCCGGAAGGGGGCAGCAGCGCAACCCCGGGAAGCGTTTGAAAGGTGGGCTGTTAAAATTCAGGGCCGAAGTTATAATTTAGTGGAGTTGTGAATTAGTGCTGGAAACATTCCATCTCAGGGCCTTAACTTTAGTTGGTAGTGCAGGCGTATCTGGCAGCCTCTTCTCCTTTCTTGCTCTCTCTACGTGCTGGTGGATTGTGAGGAAGAGTCGACTGAACACCAACTGTTTAACTTAAAGAGGCTTAAGGTCCTTGAAGAGGGCTGAGGACCCGAGAGACACCTTAGTGCTCGAGGATTGAGATGTAGAAAAGAGATGAAACCTATACAGTGTCATTCCAGACTCTGGATCTGAGACAGAGTGAAGTTACAGGGAGACAGAATGGTGCCCAGTGTGATAGACTAACCGCCGTTTTTTTTAGATCTAAAACAGGCGACTTCGGGAGGCTGGGTAAGGTATGCTGTGACAGGTGGGCATCAAGGAGAAGCTCTCCACTGTTAGTTTATCAGAAGTGCCTGAGGCTCCTTATTAAAATGCAGGTTCCCGCCCCACCTCCCGAAGATTCTGAATCTGTTGGTCTGGGCTTGGGCCCAGGAATCTACATTGAAGACCCTGCTACGTCTCCATGGACCACATGTGGAGAAGCAGGGGAGTCCTAGGACATTAAAGCCCTCCTCCAACATTTTTTTCTTTTTTTGTGGCCGTGAAGCGCGGCATGCGGGATCTTAGTTCCCCCACCAGGGATCCAACCCGCGCCCCCTGCAGTGGAAGCCTGGAGTCTTAAGCACTGGACCCAAGGAAGTCCTGCCTCCTCCAACCCTGACATTCTCAGTTTTGTGTTGTTCTCGTGGAAAAGGATGGTATAAAGGGGTGAGACCAGGTGGGGCAGAAAGGCACCTGTTGTCCAAAATGTAAGGAAGGGCTCCTTTTTCACGCTGACCCTGCACTTGCGTGGCCCTGAGGGTGACATCTCCTTCAGTCTTGACTCTCTTGTCTCACCATGGTCCTGGCCGTGCCAGTCTCCAGCCCTGAACCCACGCTGAAGACTTCACACCACGTGGTGGGTTGGTGGAACCTGTTGGAGGAAAGAGTGGCATGTGAGGTGACTTGAATCTTCTCTGCAATGTTTGGCCGCACCTCCCCCGAGCAGGTTGAAGTGGGGTGACTGGCTGTGAGCAGGGAGGACAGAGCCTCCCGACTCCCAGACCCACTGTCGTAGCCTGGGGCTGCCTGAAGGACAGTAGCCCTTTTTGAGCATGTTTTAGCCCAGGGCTCAAAACAGACTAAACTTCGGATTATAGGGCCGTCCTCCCAGGAGGTCAGTAAGGGAAGGAATCAGGGCTGGTCTCTCAGTAGCTTTTCCAGGTGGCCCTGCAGATGCAGCAAAGAGGGAATGTTTTCTCCCAAACCAGATGATACATATTTTAAGTACAGAAATAGAGGAATTTTTTGAAAAAGCAGGAGTCTTTGGAAAGTGATTATGAGGTTCAGAGGCTAGATGTCAGTAATAATAAAAATAGTTTTATCACTTAAGAAAACAGAGGGAATTTAATGTGGGGAGTTAGTTACAAACGTGATGGAAGGAGGGAAAAGCTGAAAAGAAGACGTGGTGGTCAGGGGTGGGGGGCGACCCAGAGATGAGCAACAGAGTGGAAGCAGCTACTGCTGGAAGTGAGTGGAAAACCACTGTTGAAAATACTGCCCAAAGCAAAGTAGGTGCTATTATTATCCCCATTTCACAGATGAGCAGAGTGAGGTACAGAGAGATTAAGTAACTACCTAAGGTCACCAAGCTACCAAGTGTATAATGAACTTGAACTTAGGCAATGCAATCCAGAGTCCAAGCTTTTGGCCACTACAATCATTGCCATGTGAATAAAGGTCACGTGTTAGTACAACCGAGTTACAAGCTGAATTCAGAGTATAGATTTTATTATGCATGTTGTTCCGTATAAGCCTTGAGGTGGCCTACTTAGTGGGGCTCTGCTGGTAAAAGTGAGTTCACTCATTCATTGAATAAGTAGTGCTCACTCCAAGCCAGACATTGTAAAAGGATTATTTTATAAAACCTAATGTATCCCATGAGGAAATTTAATTCAAAAGAGTAATGAGTTAATGAGCATATGCTTGAGTTTAATTACAAAGGAGTCTGTGAGTTAATGAGGGTACGCCTGACTTCTTGACAGAAGCCATGGAAATGAAGGGAGGTATTAAAGTCGGCCAAAGGCCAACCTGTGCACCACACGATGAGTGATCAGGGGACGAGTCAACACTGACTCCCCCGTTCCCAAGTGTTCCTTCCCACCGGCCTCCCCCAGACTGTGCAGAAGGCTGTCTCTTATTGTGTGTTATTCTCAAACAAATTAGTTCTGTGTAACCATTCTCATTCTCTTCAGGCTCTCCTTGGAGAACTTTCCATTCTCACGTTACCCTTCTATCTGAGTCATTTTTTTCTGTATTTACCATCCGCTAATCCTGATGGCTTCCTAACTGGGGAGAAACCGTCAGGGACCCTTCTTTCAACTTCCACCTGAATCACAAAGCATTTCATTTTCTTTTTGACTTTTCTCAGCGTTATAATTTTCCTGAAGATAATTTGAGAAAAAACAGAAGCAAACTATCTCAGTCCCGAACTAATTCATAGAAGGAGAAGAACGAAAACACAATCAACTCAAGCTATAGCCTGGATGAACCTTGAGGATATTGTACTAAGTGCAATACGCCAGGCACAACAGTACGAATTCTGTATGATTCCATCTCTCTGAGGTATTCAGAGCAGTCCCAGTCACAGAGACAGAAAGCAGAATGGTGGTTGCCAGGGGCTGAGGGGAGGAAGGGATGGGGGCGCTGTTTAATGGGTACCATTTCAGTTTTGCAAGATGGAAAAGAGTTGTGGAGATGGATGGTGGTGTTGGTTGCACACCAGGGTGAATGTATTTAACATCACTAAACTGTGCACTTAAAAATGGTCAAGATGGTCAATTTTATGTTATGTATATTTTACTGCAATTTTATAAATAAAGAAACTCCTGGGTCTAGGAGAAAAAAAAAAAAGAAAAAAGACAGTCAAACTTTCAGATTCTAAGGGCCCTGTGGAACTGGGCAGCCACCCCAGGTGCTCCAGGAAAATACTGGGGTGTCTCTGAGCCCCGGTTTCAGCGGTCCCAGGGGTTCTGGGGAGGATGTGAGGACACGCCCCGAGAGACTGGTTCCCTCCTCCCTGAAAGGTTTCCAGCCTCAGCCCTGCCACTCAGTTCTAGCTGGCGCCTTAGAGCGGGCTTGGGGAAAAGGAATAGTACCCGTCCTCAGGTCGCTGTTCTAGCTGCTGAGTCAGCAGTGTATCAGCATCCCCGGGACCTGGGTCAACGATGGGAAAGGCATAGCACCAGCTGCAGAGGTTCTCCCCCCAAAACCCCACCTCCTCCCACTGGCTGTTCGCCTTTCTCTGAGGCCCTGGCCTCTGGCAAGAAACAGTTGCCTTCCCTACCACTTGGGCTCCAGCCCTGGCAACCCATTTGCTGTCCTCGCCTGGAATCCTGAGACCAGAGACTGGGGCCAGGCTCCTCATTTTCCTCACATGTTTATTTTTCCAGATTACTTTTTCAAAGATGATTTAATCAAGTTTCCCCAGGGGGAAAATCCTGGGGTAATTTTGTTCCAGATTGCATTAACTGTACAAATCCCTGGGGAGAGAGCCGGCATTCTACGCTTATTTTTTTCTGAATAGTTATCAGTTCTAAAATTTCACGTTGATTCTCTGCCTCTTTTTTTTAAGGTATAAAGTCAAATCATCTGCAGGTAATGATGGCTTTACCCCTTTTTTCCTAATTATTTACACCTCTTGTTTTATTTCCTTCACAAAATGGTGAATGCTACCTCCTTTGTCCTGTTCTTGATTCTAATCATGTTTTCAGGGATGATATTTTTTAAATATTTAAAAACTAGACAAGGGCCCTGACCAGTCAGAATAGAAGGGACAACCAATCAGAACACGTGTCATGTGTGCAGTGACAGACACGACAGGCATAGTAAGCCCTGAGTGTTTTCTCACTGAGCATGACGTCATTTGTTGATCTGCAATAGATTTTAAATAATATTTTAACTTTATTTTACCAAGAGCTTTTTCAGGAGACAGTCAGGCTCCTCCTAACCTGGTCTCAACCTATCTCCTCAGCCTTCTATTTCTCAACACGCCTCAGTGTGCACCTGCTTACTCAGGATTCTTCAGCAACTGTCTAGCATTCCTGGGGCGCTGTCTAGTCACACAAAACAAGGGCTTCAGGCTCCCAGGGTTTCATTCCTTCTCGTGGGGCTGCTCTCTGTTTGGGCAACCCTCCCCACCTGTAACCTGGGAAACTGCCTCACTTTTCAGGACTCAGCCCAGACATCATTTCTGAAGTCTTCCTCGACTGTCACCCACTTTCCGCGCACCTCCAATCAACAGTCAAGAGCTGGTCCCTTTCTGAACCTCTTACACTGCTGGTGGGAATGTAAATTGGTACAGCCATTATGGAAAACAGTATGGAGGTTCCTCAAAGAACAAAAAAATAAGAGTTACCATATGATCCAGCAGTCTCACTCCTAGGCATATATCTGGACAAAACTGTAATTCGAAAAGATACATGCATCCCAATGTTCACTGCAGCACTATTTATAATAGCCAAGACATGGAAACAACCGAAATGTCCATCGAGAGATGAATGGATAAAGAAGATGTGGTACATATATACAGTGGAATACTACTCAGCCATAAAAAAAGAATGAAATAATGCCATTTGCAGCAAAATGGATGGACCTGGAGATTATCATACTAAATGAAGTAAACCACACAGAGAAAGACAAATATCATGTGATATCACTTATGAGTGGAATCTAAAATACGACACAAATGAATATATCTACAAAATAGAAACAGACTCACAGACATAGAGAACAGACTTGGGGTTGCCAAGGGGGAGAGGGGATGAGGGAGGGAAGGATTGGGAGTTTGGGATTAGCAGATGCAAACTATTATATATAGGACGGATAAACAAGGTCCTACTGTATAGCACAGGGAACTATATTCAATATCCTGTGATAAACCATAATGGAAAAGAATATGAAAAAGAATGTATATATGTATAACTGATTCACTTTTCTGTACAGCAGAAATTAATTAACACAACATTGTAAATGAACTCTATACTTCAACACAATTTTTTAAAAAAAGAGTTGGCCCCTTTCCCCTTTGTGCCTCCCCAGTGGACCCTACGCACACTTCTAATGCAGTGCCTTTCACACTACACTTGTATCTGGTTGTTTCCACTTTGTCTCCATTTGCATACTGGGGGCTCCTCCACCCTTAACACAGAGTGAGTGCAGGGTTTGCCGCTTAATTAGCACTCAGTAAATATTTGTTGAATAAATGAGTGAATGAGTGACTCTTACTCTGAGCATGAAGATTTATCATGTAAAACAGATATTTTTTTCAGTGTGAAACTGATGCATTTTCATTCCTCTTAACTTATGACGTCTTGTGAAGAGCAGTGCAAGTATCATTGTTCAGATTCTCTATAATTGCACAACTGCCCCAAGTGGCGTAAAACAACAATGATCATTTATTATTATTCTATCTGGGGGCTGACTGGGCGCAGCAGACAGACAGATGGTGGCTGGCGCTGTGGTCATCAGTAAGCTTCCTCATTCACGTGGCTCGTGGTGACTGATGCTCGCTGGAGCTGGGACCTCAGCTGTCAGCCAGAACACCACACAGGGCCCTGGGCTTCTTCACAGCACGGAGACAAGGATTTAAGAGCACATGTACTGAGAGAAGGAGAACCCAAGGAAGCTGTACCACTTATGATTTAGCCTCAGAAATGGTGGTTTGCTGGTAAATGTTTAACAACCAGCTCGGTGTGAGTATGATTGTGATTGTAGCATTTGCTGGCTTCTGCAATTAAATAATCTCACCATGGTCGTCTTCCGGCTACTGACGTGGCTCCACTGGGCGTGGAGCTGGGGAAAAATGTTCAAGACCATTGGCTCCCTGGCAGCAAGGGCTCCAGCACACGACAGCTCAGCAGTCACATGGCACCGCTTTCTCTGCGGCTTGCTGGTTGAAGCCATCCAAAGATCCACCCAGGTTCAAGGGGAGGAGACAGAGTCTGCTTCCTGATGGGGCACTGGCGAGGTCACAGTGTTAGAGGAGAATATGGGATGCACAGAAGAAAGCGTGATGTACACAGAGCCTCAAGAGGATAGGCCGGTGAGGAAGTCTTTCTTCCACTGGAAGAAGATGGGAGGGGCAGGTAAGAGCAAAACCTCCCCTGGGATAAACAATGTGATGGAGAGGAGCGAAAGAATAGAAACCACAGTTATACAGAGAGAAAATCTGCAAGTACAGACCTTTTCTCCTGCTTTGATTTAAAACTCTAGGAGTAGAACATTCATTCATTCGGTAACTGTGTTTACTACATGCCAGACACTGTTCTAAGTGCTGGAATGAAGCAGTAAACAAAACAGAAATCCCTACTGTATTAGTTTGCGGGAGCAGCCATAACAGAGTACCACATCGGGGAGCTTAAACAACAGAAATTTATTTTTCTCACTGTCCTGGAGGCTTGGAGTCCAAGATCAAGGTGTTGTCAGCGTTGGTTTCTTCTGAGATCTCTCTCCTTGGCTTGTAGATGTCCAGCTTCTCCCACCTGTGTCTTCATGTGATCTTTCCTCTCTGTGTCCTAATTTCCTCTTCTTGTAAGGACACCAGTTGTATTGGATTAGGGCCCACCCTAGTGACCTCCTTTTAACTTTTAAACTTACCTCTTTAAAGACACAATCTCCAAATACAGTTACATTCTGAGGGGTTAGGACTTCACCATACGAAATTTGGGGGCACACAACACATCCTGTAACACCCACCTTCATGAAGGTTATATTCTAGGACGTCACATGGTGCCCTCTTAGCAACATCATGTGGTTGTGGCCGTAGAAACGGTGGCATGGGATGCCCAGGGGAAGCCTGCAGGTATTGGCACGGACTTCAAGGTGGGATCAACTCAGTGGAACAGTTCACGCTCCCCAGCTACCCAGTGGATCAGGCTGTTGCTATTCTCCAACGGAGACACATTCCTACACAGTTTTGCCCCTGTCCTTTCCTGCTTCCCTCGTTCTCCTTCTCCCAAGAACCCTCCCCCAATAGACCTCAGGCTCTGCTTCTGGAGAATCTTACATATATAAGACAGTCACACTGCATTACACCAAGAGGCACGTGATAGATGGTCGACCCACACTTTGTGGTGTTAAATTAACCTCTAGATAAAGATGATAGACTGATCCCTCCACCATACAATGGTATATTTCACTTAGACATAGAATCTGTGGTGCTATTTGGGGCAATACAAATGTCTAGTTTCCCCATCAATCATTCGTCTAGTGGTTTTAAAAACGATGAATGAAAATGCCCAAAGTATCGTTAGGTATGTGAAGTCGTGGTTCCGTTCTGATTCTGTCACTTCTTCTACATGTATCAGCCAAGGTTCTTCTGCAAAGCTTTCCCACATCAACAGGGGCTGTTTGATAGCACGGTCTACAGTTTCTAAATGAAAGGCGGCATACGTTGTTCATTCTTTCAACTGTCCTTTAATTTTCAAATATTCCTTTAATTTTCAAATTTTCAGAGAAGTTAATAGCCTTAATTGCACTTTAAATGGTGACAAGTGAGTTTTCTCTTTTTAAATTATTAGTATCATTGTAGATTCATGGATTTTAGAGATTGAATAGATTTCAATTAACCACAAACATTATTCTTTTTGATGGTCAAATTCTCACAGTTTGGTCAGTGGCAGCCTACTCAAGTTGGCTCCTTTTGACATGACAAGAAACCTTCCTTGATTTCTGGAAAAACATGTCTCGGGTTCACTTTGTACCTTCCTTTTCCTATGCCCAGAAACAGTCATTTATCAGTGGAGCCCAGGTAGGGGATGGTATTAGCGGCTAAGATCTGTGCACAAGGGCGATATTCATGGCTCCTGGGATATTGTTGCTATTAGCCCATCACAATAAGCAGAAGTATACATGCATATTTTTTAAAGTCATGAGTTCATTAGAATTTTTTAATTTAAATTTAATACTATATAGTATTTTATATAACTTACTTGATGTTATAATTGTATCCCTTTTCTTTTACACTGAAAATCTTGATTCCTAATCTTATTAATACAATTACTTGTATGCTTTGTGATACAATAGGAAGTTTCAAAATAACAATACGAACACTACTAAAAAAATAAAACGACCAAGGTGAGATTCCAGATTTCTTTGTAGTTTTTTTATCCTTCAATTACATCCCCCTAAGGAGGCAGAGTCAAAACACTGTGCCCTAAAGTCAGTTGAAATAACTCCTTCCTCCTCTGTGTGGGTACAGTAGTACTATTAGATGTATGATTATGCTCACGTGTTTGTTTCCAATTTTAAGAATTGTTCTCAGAGTTATTCAAAGACCAAAACCTTCTAGAAAGGTATTCACAAAGGGGTCTTGCTTCTACCCCGCTTCCTCTATTGTTTCCCTCATAAATAACTGTTTTTATTAATTTGGTGTTTTTCTTCAAGTATTTCTTTGTGAAAATGTAAATAAATACCTAGGTATATATTCCTATTTTCTTTCTTACACAATATGTAGCAGTATCCTAGACCTTGCTGTTTGTTTCACTTCGTATATATTGGAGGTTCCTTCATATCAGCCATTGAAGCCTTTGCTCAATTTTTTACAGCTGCATAGTACTCTGCCGTGCGGACATGCCATAGTTTACTTAAGTTGTTCCCTGTTGCTGGAAAATTGGATTCTTTCCAATCTTTTGCAGTTTCAAACAATACTCCAGTTAGTTGAATAACCTTCTGCAAGTATCCCTTTGTACTTGTATAAGCGTACCCGTGGGATAGACGTCTAGAAATGGAATTGCTGAGTCAACAGGTAAATGCATCTACAATTTCACTAGTACTGGCAAATGCACTGCTATAGGGTTTGTAACATTTTGCATTCCTACCAGCACTGTATAAGGGAGCCTATTTTCTCACAGTTTTGCTAACAGAGGGTATTGTCAAACTTCTGCATTTTTGCCAATCTGATAGAAGAGAAATGCAATATTTATTTTCAACTGCACTTCCCTATAATTGATGCTGGAAATTTTTTCATATGTTAAAGAGTCATTTGCATTTGTCTGCAATCAATGTATTCATACCCTTTGGCCATTTATCTATTGGGTTATTAGTCTTTTTCTGCTTGATTTCAGAAGCTCTTTGTAAAATGAGCATGGTGGATATAGCAGGAACACAACAAAGTCTGTCTTCACAGAGCCAGCTTCCCAGGAATGGTCCCTTTCTGTGACTAGTGCTGCCAGAAAGAATTCTCTATTTTCAACACGGAGACTGAGGCCATAGCAGTGATGATGAATTATGTTGCCATTGCCTTCATTTGTGAGCAATTTTCCAATTTGACCTACTCTTCCAGGAACATAATCTATATTCCTAATGGAATAAATCAATTTCCAGAAGTAGGGGAAAGTGTACTCTTGCAGTTATAGAAAATCACGTTCTCAGAAATATTTAAAGAAACGGGGAAGTTTTATGACATATTATTACGTGAAAAGGCAAGACACAAAACAGTAAGCACAGTATAAAACCAACTGTTTAGAATATACCTAACTGCAAGTGCAGGAAAAAGATTGGAAGACTATACGTCAAAGTGTTTACAGTACTTACCTCTGAGTATTGGGATTATGGCTAATTTTAATTTTCTTCTTCATCTCTGTTCTATTTTCTAATTTTTTTTTATCATGAACATGTATTGCTTTGAAGACTAACAAGAATGATGACACCATTTTTAAAAATAAGAGTACTGAACAAAATTTAAGCTAAACTCTTATCTTGAGTAAAAAGGAGCTGTTGATTTGGTGCAAAGTATGGGAGAGGGAAGCTTGTCCTTTTCGATTATGTGAGCTCACTGATGCTGAAGTTCATTTATTTTTAGTGCCCGTTCACATTTAGCAATAGTAATCACTTACTATTTCCTTACTATTACCTGTCTATTACTATCTAATACTCTTTCCTTACTCTTTCCTTACTATTTCCTTACTATTACCTATCTATTACTATCTAATACTCTTTCCTTACTATTTCCTTACTATTACCTATTAACTATCTTACTATCTCCTCCAGAGACTTTAAAATTTACTTGGAGTAGCAAACACGAATCACAAGCAAACACTGAGGATCCCAAGGTTTTATGTAAGAATACTCTACCAACTCATCTAAATCAACTCTATTTCAACTTCAAATTTCTAATTGGTGCACAGTTCTAGGCACTGAGACCAGGTACCTTAGCCCTGTCCTTGCTTCCTCTACCTTCCTCCCATGCGACCACCTGATCACCTGTTGAGTCTCTCTTTGAAACACTCCTTGTAGCATCTATTCCTCTCTGATTCCCCAGCTACAATACTACTCATGTCTCAGACTGTCTGCCGCCTCCATTATTAGATCAATCTTCTGCATTAGAAAAGAAGAACGGGGCTTCCCTGGTGGCCCAGTGGTTAGGAATCCGCCTGCCAATGCAGGGGACATGGATTCGAGCCCTGGTCCAGGAAGATCCCACATGCCGCAGAGCAACGAAGCCCGCGTACCACAACAACTGAGCCTGCGCTCTAGAGCCTACAAGCCACAACTACTGAGCCCACGTGCCACAACTACTGAAGCCCACGCGCCTAGAGCCCGTGCTCCGCAACAAGAGAAGCCACTGCAATGAGAAACCCGTCGACACCACTAGAGAAAGCCCACGTGCAGCAACGAAGACCCAACGCAGCCAAAAATAAATAAATAAATATTTTTTTAAAAAAGAAGAATGCTTAAAAAACAATAAATTAGGAATCTTAGAATGACTAAGTAAGGGCACAGGATGGGTTTAGAGCCCCCCTAAATCTTCATCTCCAAAGAACTGTTAACAGTTGACTGGTTTGGGCAGTTCACTGAAAAGCTCCACCCACAAATCTTGTCTTTATTTGACCTAACTTAATGCTGAGTTTACGCAAACAGCCCTAGCCTCAGGGCATTTGTCAAAAAAATGAGTGTAATTGTTTAATATCACAGCTGTCTGAGGCTGTGTTACCAGCTGGGGCTAATAAGAGGCTGACCAATAATTTAAGAATAACTGGGGAGTAAGATGGAAGCTTTTAAAAGTTCTAACATATTTCTGGGAATCTGGAAGGTCACATGCGTGTGAGTGTGCACATGCCCCAAAAAGACCTGAGGAGGCTGTCATTCCTCACTTCAGGCTGACCTTGAGGCCCTGCACAAGTAGGAAGTGAAGGCTCAGGCAGAATTGTAAACTGTCTGCCTGAGCATTGAAGGCATGTCCACACACACACACCACACAGACCCTCAGCAAAGGAAGGGAGACTAATCAGTTCAAGGAGAGCTCTTAGTTCAATCATTAGCTGACCACTAAGCTAATGAAGCAGACTTCAGTGGCCACACACAACAGAAAATACAGACTGTGCAGAATTAGTCCGGGAAAGTCACTGAACAAACAAATAGTGATAATAACAAAACAACAACAAGCCTGAGGAGGGGGAAACCTCATTTCGAGAATTATCACATTATATTGTTTGTAATGTATTATTTAAGATTATATTATTTTAAATGTTCACTTTTAACATAAAGTTATATGACATGCAAAGAAGCAAAAAAGAATGGCTCACAATCGGGGGAGAAGGCAGGCAACAGAAACTATGATTCTGAGTTATTTTCTTTTTGGTTAAAAACTGTCTCTGAGGAACTACAAATGTTGACTTACTAGACCAACTAGCTGTTATAAACACGATCAAAGGACTAAAAGAAACCTTGCTTAAAGAATTAAAGGAAAGAATGAGAATGATGTATGACCAAATAGAGAATATCAATAAAGAGATAGAAATTATTTTTAAAAAAGAGCCAAATAGAAATTCTGGCCTTGAAAATAAAAAAATAGAGGGGCTCACAGCAGATATGAGCTGGAGGAGAAAAAATCAGTGAACTTGAAGACAGGTCAATTAAGATTATCCAGTCTAAGCAATAGAAAGGCAAAAGAATGAAGAAAACTGAACAGAGCCTCAGAGACCTGTGGGGCACCATCAAGCTACTAACATAAATATAATAGGAATCCTAGGCGGAGAGGAGAGAATGAAAGAGGAAGAAAGAATATATGAATAAATAAACTTCTCAAATGTGAGGAAAATCTGCATCAAATCTGTACATGTAAGAAGCTCAACGAACTAAGTAGTATAAACTCAAAGAGGTCCACATTTAGACACACCATAGTCAAACTGGCAAAAGACAGAGACAAAGAGGGAATCTTGAAAGCAGCAAGAGAAATGATTCATCACATACCACCCCTCCCCGCCACACTGCAACATGATTCCCCGGAAGCCTGCTCCTGGACACAGTCCAGGCAGAACGTGAAGTAACGATCATTTGCGAGGCATCAACAGCCTACTGGTGAAGTCAAAGATGGAAGATGAAGTCTTTCCAACCTTTCATGTTCTCCCTCAACCTTTCAGAGTCTCTCATTGGGTTCCCCATCTTGGCCCTCTCCACCCTGTGACTCAGGACTGAGAGGGCTCTTTGCAAACAGTGTTAAGGGAGCCTATGAAAGCGACATCACTAGGGATCTGATGTGACAATGACTGCCGGTCCTCTGAGGGCTACAGGACTTGCCCAGTTGGGAAATATAGCTAAGCAGTAAGTAACTGTTGGCTTTAGATCGGAGAGGATTGGCTGTAAACATAGCTTGATATATAACATTTCCTTTAAAAATAAGTTCCTAGCCTTGAATTATAAGATTGAAGGTTAGGCATGCGTCTTTGACTCATGTTTTTATATCTATATAGACACATGTTTACAGTTTTATATTGTACTTTATATCTAAATAGGCATCAATGTATTTGATATTGTACTTATTTTATCTCTTTCTCAAAGACAATTTAAGTGGAATGATAACAACTTCGGAGATAAATTTTTTTCCAGCATTCTAGCCCAGAAGACTGCCATTCAGTCAATGGACGTTCACTGAACATCTATTATGTACCAGACATTGTGCCACATGCTGGACATAGAGATGGGGGATGAAGTGTTCCTAGCGGGACAGGAGGGGTGTATGCTCAGTCTGAACTTGGTGGGAGAGTTTCAGAAGAAGCTGCCTAGGAGAGCGGACTCCTTATCTGAGTCTTGAAGTGTTAGTTAGCTGGACAAAGTGAAGTGGGCTTAGGCCAGACATCCAGTGAGAGAGAATAGCATAGAATGGAAGCGGGGAAAACTCGGCACATTTGAGGAATTCCAGGTGGCCAGAGCCTAGGTGTCAGGGGAGATGGCTGAAAGGTAAGGCTAAAATTTGTAGGGGCAAGTCATGATTATCCCAGCATGCCATTCTAAGAAGACTGAAAATGACACAAAATAGTAATTATAGTTATTCTTATTTCCTATTTATTGAGCACTTGCTGTGTGCCAGGCACTGTGCTAGGCACTCAACACACCAATTTATTCCCCACAAGAGCCCTGTGAGGTAGGTTCTGCTTTAAATGCATAAAGTATACTCCGTTGGGAAAAGGAGTCCACAAAGAGACTAGAACCAAAAGGGAAGTAGGAGGAGAACAGAATGGCCTGGCCTTATAGACGTCAAGAGGGATAAGGACTAAACAACTAGCGGCGAGTGGTGATCTTGAGAGGTACAGTGTCAGTGGAGTTAGGGGACAGAAGACCGCTGTAGGACAAGGGTGCGGATGCAACACATGAATGGGGATAGTGATCGCCAACTGCTCTTTTAAGAAGACTATTTACTTTTTCCTTTTTTTTTTTTTTTTTTAACCACAAGGCGCAGCATGTGGGATCTTAGTTCCCAGACCAGGGATTAAACCCGTGCCCCCTGCAGGGGCAGCATGGAGCCCTAACCACTGGACCACCAGGGAAGCCCCTAAGAAGACTAAGGAGGAGAGGGCTAGCCATAGGTAGAGGGAGTCAGAGGATTCTGTTTCGGGTTGGTTGGTTGGTTTTAAAATGAGACAGGCTTGAGCACGTTTTTGTGCTGAGATGTCAGGATGAGCAGAGGGCGAGATGTGGATGGCCCATGAGTGAGGGATCACTGACGAAACAAGGTCACTGTACAGTCAGCAGGAGATGGGGGGAAGGCCTGGCCTTGCCTGGGAGCCCAGAGGAGGACATTAAAGATGGCTGTGGATGCCAAGAGGGTGAGCTGCGAGTTTCAGCTCATGGACCTGTTTTCTCCGCGAGTAGGAACCCAGGTTCTCTGAGAACAAGGGGTGTCCCTGAATACTTGACTTACGATATGAGTCTTTCTATAATACGTTTATTCAACGAGTGCCATAAGCAGATCTCTCCTGCTGCTGCTCAAGTGGGGAGCTCGATTCAGGGGGAAAATTGTGTACCGTGAACCCTGAGTGCTCACTGACTTACAGTCTGTAGTTCTATTCTCAAGGGACTCCGTGGACTGGGCCAGCGACCTTGAATTGAATTCACTCATCTTTGCAGCTGTCTCCTCTTCATAAAGGCAGACACACTCTGTTTCTTTGTGGAGAGCAGCCCTAAAAGGAAAGGCCACTAAAAGCAACGACTGGTGTTAGACCTGCAGAAAGTGTGAAGCCACAAAGGGCCAGAAAATAATGGCTGGGGTAACGTGGATGGGGTGAAATGTAGAACTGGGTGATAGTTGGTATCTGTGGTAAAAAGGAGAGAGGAATTTATTAAACTGTTTCAGCAAGTTGTCTAGTTAGTGCAAACATTGCTTATGGAGTAAGAAATAAAGCTCTAGTGTAATTTGGAAGGTGATCACTTTCGGCACGGGCATATGTCCAGGAAACACGTAGAAGAAAGTGAGAAGCCTGCACAAATGTTTCCTTATTGTGCAGGGGACACACTGGGGACAAACAGGTCTCACACAGGAAAGGGAACTTCTGTAAACCTTATATTTTGTTTGTTGGAAAATATAGTTATTTTCTTTAGTGATAGCGTTCAGTGTTTTTAAATTTGCTTCTTAGCGTGGGTGTCTGTATATTTTCCTTCAGTTGGAGGGTTGTATGAGGAGGGGAGGTTTCATTTGAAATTAGTGACCAAGTTGCTAAATGCTTTTACTATCACTCAGTCCAGTGCTTGATACAAACATCTCTTAGACACACACAAACACACACACACACAGCCACGCACATGCCAGCTATGTGTCCTTCCTTCTCCCCTACTGCCTGTTCCCAAGTCAGAAAGTAGAAAAACAAGGAGGAAACCTGGAAATCGCCTGAAGGGACTCACGGTGCTCTAGGGTGTGGTGCTCAGCGAGGCCCACGGAGTGAGGCCAGACCCTGGCACCTGCTTCCAAAACAGCTCAACATGGAAATCAATGCCCTTGCCTTGTGTACACACCCGTTGTCTCCCCTGCACTCCGACTGCTGTCCCGTGTCCAGTCCTTTTTCTCATCTCTCAACCCATCTTGGTTACCAGAATTTTGGGGATAGTTCTGAGATCTGATACCTCAGATAACGGCAATGTGTGGAGATCCTCCCTCCCTCTCTCTCCTTCTTTCCTTCTCTTCTTTCTTTCTTTCTGCCTTTCCTTTCCTTTCTTTCTTTCCTTCTTTGTCCCTCCCTCCCTCCCCCCTTCTTCCTTTCTTTCTTTCCTTCTTTGTCCCTCCCTCCCTCCCCCCTCCTCCCTCCCCCTCCTCCCTCCCCCTCCCTCCCCCTCCCTCCTCCCTCCCTCCCTCCCCCTTCTTCCTCCCTCCCTCCCTCCCTCCCTCCCCCCTTCTTCCTCCCTCCCTCCCTCCCTCCCCCTCCCCTCCCTCCCCCTCCCTCCCCCCTCCCCCTCCCTCCCCCCTCCCCCTCCCCCTCCCTCCCCCCTCCCCCCTCCTCCCTCCCTCCCTCCCTCCCCCCTCCCTCCCTCCCTTCCCCTCGCTTTATTTACTGTGCTATGCGATGCATTTACTGGAGTAACAGAACATTTGTATACAGCTTAGCACTTCTTTATTATAACATACAGGCACCTACCACCAAGTAAAGAAGAGGGACACTACTGGCCCCTCAGAAGCCCCTCTCATGTCCTCACCCAATCACAACCCTCAGGATCCTACCTCCCCACTCCCTCCCTCACACACAAGTAATTACTTTTTAAAAAAATTTTTATTTTATATTGGAGTATATTTGACTCACAATGTTGTGGTAGTTTCAGGTGTACAGCAAAGTGATTCAGTTATGCATACACATATATCTATTCTTTTTCAGATTCTTTTCCCATATAGATTATTACAGAGTACTGAGTAGAGTTCCCTGTGCTATATAGTATCAATAGGTCCTTGTTAGTTATCTGTTTTATATACAGTAGTGTATACATGTTAATCTCAACTTCCTAAGTAATTATTATCTTGACTTAATGGGACTTACTTCCTCGCTTGTCTTTGCGTGTTGTCACTTAAGTATATTTCCTTAAACAACAGAGTTTGATTTTGCTTGTTTCGGAACTTTTTCTTTCGAAGTCTTTGATCCTGATTCTTTCTTTCAATATTACACAGTTCATCCACACTGTCGCACGTAGCTATGCTCTCCATTGCATGAACACACCGCCACGCTTGAACTCCATTCTATCGTGACATCATTGGATTGCTTGCAGTGTTGAGCTCTTGTGACCATAGCTGCTTGAACGTTCCTGTACACGTAACCTGGACACAACTTAGAAGTTCCCTCAGGGCATGCACCTGGGAGTGGAGCAGCTGAGTCATAATGTGTCCTCATTATTGTTCAATATTACTGGCTACCATGTGAGAATCCCTCTTTCCCACATCCTAGCCAACATTCAGTGTCATCTTTCACCTTTTGGTTTTAAACCTCTGTTCCCAAGATAGATTCTTCTACTAAACTCGACTCCTCCAGGTCTGTGGGTCTCACCTTCTGTTTCCCACGTGGCTTATAACGGAAGATATGCACACGTGTGGCCCCCTGCTGTGCGCACACCCAATCAGAAGGTTATGAACAATTCCCAAGTGAGAAAGCCAAAACCTCAGATGTATTCTGGTTGACGTAACACAAACAAATCACTTGGGGCTGTGGCACTTGATTATTTAAAAGCAAAACAAAACTGTGACTCACCTCTAAAGTGATCATGTCACACGTGTGTGTCCTGACACTCTGTTTGAGAACCATTGTCCTTGTTGTTTGATATTCTATTATTTCAGTAGCCTTGAGCTTGAACGTACTGACTACCTCTTCAGTGCAAAACCATGACCAGCCAGCGTCTTTCTCTACCACAGCTTGTCCCTCACAAATGCCACCAAGGGGACAAAGAGAACAATGGTTAAAGTGTCCCAATAATGAACCCTCTTACACTGTTGGTGGAAATGTAAATTGATACAGCCACTATGGAGACCAGTATGGAGGTTCCTTGAAAAACTAAAAAACGAGCTACTGTATGACCCAGCAATCCCACTTCTGGGCATATATCCAGAGAAAAACATGGTGCAAAAGGATACATGCACCCCAATGTTCACTGCAGCACTGTTTACAATAGCCAAGACATGGAAGCAACCTAACTGTCCATCGACAGAGGAATGGATAAAGAAGATGTGGTACATATATACAATGGAATATTACCCAGCCATAAAAAAGAATGAAATAATGCCATTTGCAGAAACATGGATGGACCTAGAGATTATCATTCTAAGTGAAGTAAGTCAGACAGAGAAAGAGAAATATCATATGATATTGCTCACATGTGGAATCTTTACAAAATGATACAAATGAACTTACTTACAAAACAGAAACCGACTCACAGACTTAGAGAACGAACTTATGGTTACCAGGGGGGGAAGGGTGAGGGGAAGGGTTAGATTGGGAGTTTGGGATTGACATGTACACACTGCTATACGTAAAATACGTAACGAACAAGGACCTACTGTATAGCACAGGGAACTAAACTCAGTACTCTATAGTAACCTAAATGGGAAAAGAATTTGAAAAAGAATAGATACATGCATATGTAAAAAAAAACTGTAAGATTAAAAAGTCATTCCCAGTAATGGCACAGACTCCAGGGCTTCCGCTCTGGGATGTGATACTCAAGGGACATGTTCTCTCTGGTGCCCCCACAGGGTTGGACCAGCTGACCTGTCCTCCATCACAGTCACCCCAGCATCCTGGCTGACCAAGACCATGTTTCCCTTCAAGGTGAGCAAGTGGGTGGAGCCTGCCTGCTTCCACTCACTGGTGGTCTCCTCACCCAGCATTCGCCAGAAGAAACTAATCCACAAGCTGCAGGAAGAAAAGGTGTTTCGGGAAGAGATAAGACACTTCCGTGAGAAGATAGAAGGCTTCAGGGAAGAGATGCGGAATTTCCGTGGCAAGATCTGCGCTTTCAGGGGCCAGATCTTGGGCATTTGGGAAGAGGAGAGACCTTTCTGGGAAGAGGAGAAAACCTTCTGGAAAGAGGAAAAAGCCTTCTGGGAAATGGAAAAATATTTCTGGGAAGAAGAGAAAGCCTTTTGGAAAAAGTACCGAATCTTCTGGAAGGAAGATAAGGCCTTCTGGAAGGAGGACAATGCCTTGTGGGAAAGAGACAGGAACCTCCTTCAGGAGGACAAGGCCCTGTGGGGGGAAGAAAAGGCCCTGTGGGAGGAGGAAAGCGCCCTTCTGGAGGAGGAGAAGGCCCTCTGGTGGAAGGGGGTGCTCAGGCTGTGGAGAAGCAGAGGCTGGCAGAGGGGCACTGCAACGTCATGAGCACAGGAGACGAAGGGCTGGGGGGTCCACACTGCTGGATTGGGATTCGAGTCCGGGGTGACCCCATGTGCTGAAGAAAATATGCTCTTATTTGTCTCCTGGCTTCAAAAGATCTAATAAAGTTCTGAGGAGAGGTCTGGAAAACCAACTTCTGTAAGGAGCCCAGCTGCATTTTTTCAGGTTTTGTGATTCTCAGAGGTCGTACTCCCGTCCTCCAGGCTGCACTGCTGCCCACAGAGCTTGGTTCCGTGAGCAGCTCCCCGTGAGCGCGGCATGTGTGGGTGGGTGTAAGTGGAGACCCTGGACTCTCCTGAAAAGAGTCAGAACGGGGATGGGGGTGAGGGCAATGCCAGCAAGAGACACGTAGGGACCGGGGGCGGAAATATCTCTGCCTCTGCGGAGCTGTGGGGCAGTCATCTCTCCTCCACTCTGGGCAGTCTTGGAGGCTGGGAGCGGGCTGACAGCTTCCCAGAAAAGGCTGCAGCGCTGTTAACAATTCATCTGTGGGTTCCTCACCTGGCAGGCCATTTAGAACACAGAGGCAGCATTCCCCCCAACTCACTCACTCACGGATCCAGGTTTCCACCAAACTTCTCAACTGCCCATTCTCCGTAGCGTGAGAAAGGGGCGTGCCATTAGGCTAAGGCTCTAGAGCTCCGCCCACAAGAGCACTGCCCTTCCCTGATGGAGTCTGTGGACCAGGCAGGGCCATCTGGGAGGTGTCAGGGAGACCTCCCTGCCCCGATACTCCCATTCACGCAGGTCTCACATACCTGTATTTCTGCATTATCAATTCCCTCCTTTGTGTTTCCCTCATTCCATTCACTTAAAATTAAAATGCCCCAGGTAGTACATTAAATGAATGTACACTAATGTGGTCAGCAATTTACATGCCTAACTTCTCCTCTGGGCTTAGACCATCCATATGGGCATTGGTATGGAAGGGACCAGAATGTGGGCAGAAAGAAAAGTAAAGGCCAACATCGCCTGCTTCCCCTTTTCTTGGGCCTGGCCCTCACTGTCATTCACGTAGCAGCTTACCTTGCCTTTGTGCATCCCTTACTATTGGATAAGCACGTTCACATCTGCCAGCTCATGTAAGCTTCACCACAACTCTGTGGGTTGACAGGGAAGGTACATAAACCCATTGTACAGGTGAGGAAACAAGAGACCTGGAAAAGCAGAGGGACTGCACATGGCCAGGCAAGTAGCAAATGGAAGGTCCAGGACTAGAGCTCACATCGTCTGCCCGTTGGTCCCACTCCTTTTCTAACACAGCCGGGTCCTGGGATGTGGCTTTAGAGTAGCTCAGCCAATGACGGCATCAGGGCTGGAGGAGCCTAAAGCGCTTGGGGATTTCACTGTGGTTTGGGGTGGTGGTCGACAAACAGGGAAAGGAGGGGACAGGGTCCGCCTCGGTGTGCTGAGCAGACATCCGGGTGCAGGAGAGTGGGCCAAGTCCAAGAGCCGTCTCCATGGCTCCGTGTCACTCTGAGAAAGCTGGTGTTCCGTGCAAGGTCTCTGACCCTCAGGAGTCACGGCCAGAGCGCTGGGAGCCGCTTTCCCCTTTGCCACAAACCGAGTTTTGCATCCTCAGCTCCCAGCAGGTCCCTGGGCAAAGACGTCAGAAGCGGAGGGAGTAAGATGCTGGTGTAGAGAATCAGATTTCAAGGGGAGACAGCTAGGGGCCCTCATGCAAGGAGACCTGTCCAGTAGCTGGTGTGCAGGACGGTGGGAACCCCAGTGCAGCAAGAGCTGCAGATTCAGCAAGTCCAGTGGTTCTGCCCCAAACAAAAGCAAACAGATTGTTGACCTTAAGCCCAGGTGGAGGCAGGAACTGGGAATGTGCATTTCCCTCCCCCAACAGCCTCCCGCAGAAACCACTGGGAGAGACAGCTGGCATTTGAAGGACTGGAGGACGACAGGTGGGCCCCTCTGTGAGTCCACCCTTCTTCCAGCCAACTGATATACACGTCCACTGTTCCAGCTCTGCCCTCTTAGGTCTCAGTGGTGAACACACCAGTGCATCCCAGCGTGACGTGCCTAGCTCATCTTTGGGACTTGTGACATAGTTTTAACATCTAATTCAGAACCAGAAGAACAAAGGGTCATGTATAACTGATTACTGCTAATAGTCATGCAAGTAGCATGAACTGATGAAACGGACTTAGCTCATGGTCCGACAGGGATGGCCAGGAGCCAGTGTTACCTCCATCATTTACCAGAATATGACTGTATGAGTTTCCTAGGGCTGCCCTCACAAATTACCACAAACAACCAAAATGTATTCGCTCATAGCTGCGGATCACGCTGTTGGCGGTGCTGGGTCTCTCCGGGGTCTCTGAGGGAGAACCCATCCCATGCTACTGTCCCAGCTTCCACTGGCTACCTGCAGTTGCCGGCGACTTGGAGGTCGGCTACCACTAGGGTGGTGGGGACACGGTGCTCCTTGACTCTGTTTCTCTGGAGAACCCTGACTGATAGAGCACTACCCGGGGGGCCCCAGGACAGCCGACCTCTAGAGCCTTGCTGTCGATCACCATGTGACACCCACCACAATCAAACCTCTGGAACAACTTCATGTCTCACTTTTATCCAGAAGTAGAGGGCCAAGGAGGGAAGGACTGACCAATCCTTTAACAACAGGTGGTCTACTGGGAAGCCCTATTTCCTCATTAGCAAACCCAGGGCTCTCTACTCTGATGCCACTGGCTGTCTGGCCAGCTCCTCACTCTTTGAATTTCTCAGGCATGACTCAGACCACCATGCTACCCAAACTTTAGGTGCCATATTTTAAGCCTCTCAGTGATCTCCTTAAAGCCCTCCTCTGTCTTGACATGGAGTAAGATGTAGCCCAGAAGAAGCAGGGATGAAAAGAGAAGAGGAAGGGATTTCCAGTTAAAGATCACATACAGATGCATTCACCAGCTTCTACTCCCTCCCCAAATCCCAGTAAAACACCGTAAAGAGATTGTTAAAAAGACGGAAATCCACAAGAACAAAGAATAGGAGAGAAGCCGGTTGCAACCAACATTTTGAAAGCAGAAAAGCAGATGGATGAATGGAGCTGACTTAGCAGAAACACAGCTGAATTTTCAACTGGCAGCAGGGGGTGGGGGAAAGACAAGGACCAGCCCAATTTACACTGCAGAGCCACCTTCCTCCAGAAAGACATAGGAGTTAGCAGGTCAAATACTTCCTGAGGCATAGGTAAAGGTGGAGCTGATGACGGAAAGACCAGATGAAAGTCTTTTTAAGAAGCAAACTCCTAGGTCCTCTCCCCAACTCAGCAGAGCCGGAGGCTGTTGCTCCTCCGTTATGTAGGAGGTTGGAGATTTACTCTTTGAAGAGGACAAAACTCAGGGTCTTAGAACTAGAGATATCAGGTCTAGCTGAAGATGGTGATACCTTGCTAAAAATGGCTGAAGAGTGAAGATGTACCTGAAAAGTGCTGAGACATCCCACCCATCCCTAGTGGTCGCCAACCTCTAAGGTGGCTCCCAGTGGATCTGCCCTCCTGGTATGCATGCCCTGGGGCAGTCGCCTCCCACACTGAAAAGGGCTGATCTGTGTAACCAATGGGGTATTGTGGACAATGACGGAGTATGACTGCTGAGACGAGGTCATAAAAGACATTACAGCTCTGCCTTGCTCTCTCTTAAATCACTCACTCTAGGTAAGGCTGCTGTCATGTCATGAGGACACATGGGGAGGAAATGAGGCCTCCTGCAGACAACCAGCAGCTTGCCAGGAATGTAAGTGAGGCACTTGGGAAGCAGAACCTCTGGACCCAGGTAGATGACTTTGGACCCAGCCCATATCTCACTATGACCTCATGAGAGACCTGGGCCAGAACCATTCAGTTAAGCTGTCCTGGAATTTCTAACCCACAGAAAGTTTGAGATGATAAACCTTTTGTACCCAAGGTTTTGGAGTAGTCTGTTATGCAGTAATAGATTAATCTCTCTCTCTCTCTCTCTCTCTCTCTCTCTCTCTCTCTCACACACACACACACACACACACACACACCATTTTTTCTCCACTCAGTTCCCAAAATGCTGGCAGCCAAGCCAGCATTCTGGGAGGGAGACGCAAGAGGGAGGAGATATGGGGATATATGTATACGTATAACTGATTCACTTTGTTGTACAGCAGAAACTAACACAACATTGTAACGCAATTATATTCCAATAAAGATGTGAAAAAAAAAGATGAAATTGGTGGAATACTTAAAGTGACTGAACGGATTGAGAGGATATTAACACTGCTGGGGGAGAGTCTGAGGGTAAATAACTAACTGTTGAGTAGGGAGAAAACTGAGCAACTGGAAGAAAGCAACAGTTGTACAGTAACGTGAAACAAAGACGTGTGCAGAAAAGGGAAAACAGCAGTAGAATGCTGCTCGCTCGGCCGTGAAGAGCATTCACATAGTTAGGTAAATGTAAATACTGACTGTGATCTATCCAAAATTACAATACACAATATTAGAATAAGAGGGGGGATGGGAACCTGCCTTTTTTTCTTATCGTGAGAAGTCAGTATGTAATGCCTAAAATTAAAATGCAAAAAGCAGGTGACACAAGCATATTATTTAGAGCAGTGTTTCTCGCACTTTTGCCTACATCAGCCCCATCCTTTCTCCAGCCACCCAGAATGTCTCTCCTTCCCTGAACTTGACCTCCTTAGTGAATCTGAGCTCTTGCACCTGTCACACCTGTAATCAGAAGGGTTCTCCTTCCCTCATCCTTCACCTTTGCTGATAAGCTCACACTCATCCGTTAAGGATCGTATCACTCGCCCTAGGTTGCCTTCCCTGACGCTGGGTGGGGATCCTTCTGTGGTCCCTCTCGCACCTGTACCC
Source organism: Grampus griseus (assembly GCF_964374135.1). Taxonomy (NCBI): domain Eukaryota; kingdom Metazoa; phylum Chordata; class Mammalia; order Artiodactyla; family Delphinidae; genus Grampus; species Grampus griseus. The sequence continues at coordinate 64,338,195 of NC_139012.1, forward strand.
GCCCTGGTCACTCTGGGCTGTCCCCTCTGGTGTATTTGCCTGAATCCTCCAGAAGACTGTGAAGGTTAAGAGGGCACAGATAATGCATGTTTGAAGGCTTTGTGGCTGCCCTGGGATCCTGGGATTGGGATCCTGGATCCCAGGATCCCAGCACCTTTGGAATACCCTTCTTATGTCTGGGGAATTTCTCACCTTATAAGGGAAGGTCAGAAATTTATTTCCCAGCCTCCCTTGCAATCATGGCTCACACATGCGACCCAGGCTCCACCAATCACTCTCATCCATGCCGGACTTCAGTGAAGAAAAAGATGCCAGGCAGAAGTCATCATGTGACAGAGGCAGGAAATGAGTTCTTAGAGCCAGCAGAGCAGAGGCCCCGGCAGAAGGGTCCCTGTCTGGCACAGCGGCGTGAGCCTCAAAGCCCAAAGCCCAACTGCAGGGATGATAGGAGCTCATCTGGGGTGATTCAGAACAGTGTTCTGGGCAACGTGCCTAGCTGCGTAGCCACCAGCCCCAGTTCTCTGACTATTGGGGAGATTCTGTAAGCAACCTATTATCTTTCAATAAATACTTTGATAAACTAGCTAGAGTGTGTTGTTTTGTTTTTTAACTAAGTACCAGGACAAGATGGAGAGTAACTGTCCCACTTTAGGCTTTATTCTCAGTGCTTAGCAAACCTTGGGCACTTAGTACTCAATACATGTTTAATGATATAGATGAATGAATGAATGAATGAGGGGAGAACACGTCCCCTGAAGTCAGTGGCCCTGACCCCTGACTTCCCAGAGGGGAGGAATGTGGATGGCTGTAGGTGTTTCCAGCCCTGCCCCTTCTCAGCTTGGAAACACATATCCAGGTTCCCACTCAGGCCATGCAACCCCAGACCCCAAGAGGTGAATAAGAGATACTCCGTTGTTCTACAGAGGATACGACACTGAAGATGTATGACAATCTCTTTCACCCCAGAGAAGGGGAAATCATATGGGTGATTTCTCTCCCTCCAGCAGGTGGGTGCAAGCACACATCATCACTTCTTTTCTTTTTTTGCCCATTGTGAGCCCCTCCAGCTGGAAAGACTGGTTTTGCTCATGCTTTGGGACTGTGCTGTCTGTGCATGCCTCCCTCCTCCTCCACACTTGAAATGAGCCTTGGGTAACATAAAACAATGCTTAGCAACAGCCTGACTGGGGCTCAATTGCTAGGGGGTCACTGCACACGGAGCTGCACTTTTTGCAGAACTCAGAGCTGGTTGCTTAGCAACAAAATGCGATGCTGGTTTAACTAGTTCTAGATCTACATTTTCCTAATCAATGCAGGCAAAAGACACAGCTGAGCCCTGAGAAGAGCGAACGCTTGCTGATGTTGGTTGAGAGCTCACTCGGCTTTAGGCACTGATCTAAGCGCTGCCCACTGCATGCATTACATCTCAGTTAATCCTCACCACAACCTGGTGAGGTAGCACCAGTATTAGCTTCAATTACAAATGAGGAAATTGAGCACAGGGAGTCCAGGGTGACACAATCAGTAAGAGGTAGAATGGGGATTTGAACCCAGGTCGTCTCTGCTCCAGAACCCAAGCTTTTGTCAACTAAATTCAAATGGCCCCATTCGGTGGGCACTCCCAGAAGCCTTTCCCTTAAAACAGCTAAGGCAGAAAGCTCTTCCAACGGACCAGATGGGCATTCTTCAGCCACGTAAAAAGTTAAGCAGATCTTGGGGACTGCCCCGGTGGCGCAGTGGTTAAGAATCCACCTGCCAATGGAGGGGACACGGGTTCGGGCCCTGGTCCGGGAAGATCCCACATGCCGCAGAGCAACTAACCCCGTGCGCCACAACTACTGAGCCTGCGCTCTAGAGTCCGTGAGCCACAACTACTGAGCCCACGCACCACAACTACTGAAGCCAGTGCGCCTAGACCCCATGCTCCGCAACAAGAGAAGCCATCGCAATGAGACACTCGTGCACCGCAACGAAGAGTAGCCCCCACTCGCTGCAACTAGAAAAAGCCCGCGCGCAGCAACGAAGACCCAATGCAGCCAAAAATAAATACATAAAATAAATAAATTTTAAAAACAGAGTTAAGCTGATCTTAACATATTCCTTATATCTTAAGAACTCTCATCAGTGAATGACCTGGTTTGTTTTGTTTTTGTTTTTTTGTGGTACGCGGGCCTCTCACTGTTGTGGCCTCTCCCCCTGCGGAGCACAGGCTCCGGATGCACAGGCTCAGCGGCCATGGCTCACGGGCCCAGCCGCTCCGCGGCATGTGGGATCTTCCCGGACCGGGGCACGAACCCGGGTCCCCCTGCAGTGGCAGGCGGACTCTCAACCACTGCGCCACCAGGGAAGCCCAATGACCTGGTTTTGATGGCAAGCCCCCTCTACCCCCTGCCACACACGCGCATGCACACACACACACACACACACACACACACACACACACACACGAAGCATCACCACGAAGATATTCTAATGACAGTTCCCTTGACTCTCCACCACCTGCCCCTCTCCAAACGCAGTAGAGTGTCAACCAAATTCTGACATGGCCCAGGGGACATTTCTTGGCCCGAGTGTCCCTGGGGGATTTGACCTGGTTCAGGGTGATGGGAGGCTGTGGCTCCATGAGGGGGGGGGGGTCTAGCTGGAGAGAGAGAATTGGGAGGAAAGAACCTCCTTGCAGGAGTCGCTGACCTGGGGTAACCACACGCCTCTCCAATGCCCACGAACAGTCCCCCGGTGAGACTCGGCTGGCACCCAGGACACCCCTCACTGAAGGCCCCAGGGAACGAGCCCCGTCTCTTCCTCCTCAGACCCCAACTCCAAAACCAAAGCCTTTTACCTTCAGCCCTGTCCTTCCTCCACCTTGGGTGTTTAGCCCAAGGCAATTCTGTTCTAGCTGCTTTTCAGGTCTGCCTTTGGTCACCTGGGTTGCTGCTTCCTAGCCCAGAACTCTTCTTCTAAGTTGGGGCTTCTCTACTTCTTTTTCATCCTCATCCCCGGACCCTCCTCCAGTTTGTTCTTTGCAACTCTCCTGGCTGGGGTGGGGACGCCCTCCGGGAAACAAGGGAGCAGGAGGGCGACCAAACCACTTGTCAGAGCATTGTTCTATTGGCTTCTGGAACATCTCCCACATCCTCCCTAGACTCTACCATGACCTCTTCCCTTTTGAAATTCCCTGTTGGGTCTTCCCTTAAAGTGTGGTCATCAGACCGCTGTTGGCCCCTTAGGTTTGGGAACCAGGGAGTCATGAAATCATTTCATTAACATACGTGTCACCAGTTTGAAACTAAGTTTAAGTGTGAGGACCAGAAATCCTGTCGGGTTCTTCATAATCATTACATATGTAGCAACTTACACAGGCTACAAAGATTACCCTGTTCATGTCTTGGGTAACACTCAGTTAACTTCACTTCATATCATTTGCATACTTTCATTATTTACTGTTAAATTTGCATGTTTGATTTTATTACTGTGTTGTCTTATATCTTCATTTCTAAAATTGAGTCACTGGCTCCAAAGTGGCTCACTAAATGGAATGTGATGGAATGGAGGTGATGTTTAGGGAGTAACGGGTGGTGAGAAAGTGGGTAACGAAGGGTCTGGAAAAAATCAACGTTAAGTGTCTAAGTTTGTTATTAGGTATTGGAAAGCCATTAAAGGTTTTTGTCTGTTTGCTGGCACGTTTTTGTATGTGAAAATTTCTTTTGCTATTTATAATCCCAACTAGTTTACAGGAGATGGGATTCTGTCAAAAGAGTAACATTTGTTGGCAGAATACTCTGAGGAGTTTGAGATGCAAGCTGGAGGGCAGGGCAGGAAGAGAGCAATTCCCTGGGATGCTAACAGGAAAAACCTTTGGAATTCTTAGCTGGTGGTGGCTCTAGAATTTCTACCCTGCAGGGGATTAGAGATTTAGTTGGCAGGGAGCTCTGAAGCTAAAGCCCCTTCTTCCAGCAAAAACTTGTCACCCACCATTGTTCCCAGGGCTGAGCTGAGAGGCAGGGAGTGAGGGCCAGAGACGGAAGAGAGAAAGAACGCGGCGCAGGCCGGCTCTGTATGAGTGGCGCTGTATGGCTCCTCTCTCCTCTCCCTCAAGGACTATGCAGCTCAGGACTTCCGAGGATGAAATGTGGTGATGTATGTAAAATGCCAAACACATAGCTCCTCAATAAATGTCTGCTCCCTACTTTTTCTCCCCTCCACCTCATGTAATATGCCCCATTACACTGTCAGGCAGGGCAGAGAATCTGCCTGGTCCATCTTTGTTTCTTCAGCTCCTTCCACAGACCCTGGCTGACAGGAGGTGCTCAGTAAATGTTTGTGTGCATGAGAGAATGGGACCTAATCTGCTAAGTGCTTCTACCAGCATTGAACCTTATGTTTGTTTGAAATTTTTCTTCTTTATCGATATCACTACAACGAATATATTTGTTCCTATGTTGGAGTTGGACTCAAGGAAGTAGAAATAGTGAGTCAAGGAGTAAATTTCCCCAAATTATTTTCTGAAGTGTTTGTATTAATTGATCATTTTACCAGCCTTGTATAAATGGCATTGGTTTTTCTACCTTCTCAAGAACTTTGGGTATTTCCATTAAAAAAAAAGACGCGAATGTGTGGAAAAGGGGGCCTCGTTCCGGATTTTAAAGTTGTATCAATTTGACTTGCGAGACGACACATTTTCTAACGCCTGTTTACTAGTTTCACTTCCTCTTTCGTGTTGATTGTCAGTTCACATCCTTTGTTTATTAAACTACAGGATTTTAAGCAATTTTCCTATCAGTTTGTATGAAGTTTTTTAAAAAATTTATTTATTTTTGGCTGTGTTGGGTCTTCGTTGCTGCGCGTGAGCTTTCTCTAGTTGCAGCGAGCGGGGGCTACTCTTCGTTGCAGTGCATGGGCTTCTCGTTGCAGTGGCTTCTCTTGTTGCGGAGCACGGGCTTCAGTAGCTGTGGCACGCAGGCTCAGTACTTGTGGCACACGGGCTTAATTGCTCCGCAACATGTGGGATGTTCTGGACCATGGCTCGAACCCGTGTCCCCGGCATTGGCAGGCAGATTCTTAATCCACGCCACCAGGGAAGCCCCTGTATGAAGTATTTACAGACTAAAGATATTAACTCCTATCTGGTTTGCTGCAAATTCTTTTTCCACTCTGCTGTTGGCTGTGTTATTTAAGTTCTGCTGTATGATTTTATTTCAGCTATACTGTGGTCACTTAATTTTTAAAAAACTTGCAGTTGTGTTTTTTGCTTTTCTGTGTTTTTTTCTGGAAAATTTACACTTAAAAACTTCTCCTCCGGAACTCCCCTGGTGGTTCAGTGGTAAAGAATCTGCCTTCTGATGCAGGGGACGTGGGTTCGATCCCTGGTCAGGGAACTAAGATCCCACATGCCGTGAGGCATCTAAGCCCGCGTGCTGCAACTACTGAGCTCGCGAGCCTCAACTAGAGAGAAGCCCACGTGCCACAATGAAGACCTGACGCAACCAAAAAAAATAAAAATAAAACAAGAGTTCTCCTCCATATACAGATTTGATAAATATTCACTTTTATTTTCTTCTGGTTTTTCTCCCTCCAATAGCTCATTGTTAAGTGTGTAACTCTTGAACGTATATGGAATTACATTAGTATCTGGTGTATGGAGAGAGGTCAGGGCCAAAGATATGCTTCTGAATTGTCAATTAGGAATTCCTTCACAATGTTTCAAATGACTCTTCCTTCTCTATGTGAAGCCTCCTTAGTTATATATTAAATTTATATATAATATGATGTTTGTGTCCCTTCTATTTAATGTTTTAATGCATTAGTGAGAATTTCTAAAAGGACATTATATAAAAATGGTAACATTGGGTTTCCTGGTTTTGTTTTTGGTACTAATAGTGGGTTGATCTGAATTTACTCAGAGATTCTGGGAATTTAAGCAAACCTCCCTTACCTGGGCAAGAGAGGCCCCGAGCCCCACGGATCACAAATACCAGCCAACAAAATTGTTATAATTACGATTTTTCAATCTTGTTAGAATTATTTTTGAGTTTTGTGACTGCTTTGGTAAATGGGAGTTACAAAAGGCGAGCTATGAGCAGAACTGGGTCTCCCAGAGCAGGTGACGGTAAGCACCCCAGCCTTGGTCTGACAGAAGAGAGACGCTGTAAACTCAAGAGTTCTCCTGTTCGTGTGGGCTGAGAAGCAGAGCCGACCAGCCTGCAGCACAGAGAGAAGCAGAGGGAGAGCCAGGGACAGGGACCCCCGGGTTCCTGGGAGCCCACTGCTTTCTGATCTCTGACTTTTCATGACTGAGCTGCTCTATGAGATACTCTGGTGTCCTTACAAGACTTTCTCCTTTTTACTTCCATTAGTTCAAGTGATTTCTATTTCCTGAACCTGAAAAAGTCCTAAGGAACAAGACCTCACCTTCGCGAGTGACCACAGGTTTTGCTGTCTCCACCAGGAACTGGACAAGCTGTCTCCTGCCGCTGTTCACAGAAGCAATCCGTCAAATTAGTGATTGGGAACATTGCTGGGATGACTCTAAGGTGCTCCTGCATCACCCAAACCTGCAAACAGAGAATGCAATGATCAGAAGTTTCTAAAATTCAGAGAAGATTTGGAACATGGGTGAAGTTACGATCAGCAGTGCATATAAAGGCAAATGAAAAATGTGTCCTTCATCTTCTCATCACCCATGCCTCACCACACACACAATCCTTCTCTTTCCATCCGGAATTTCAGATCACCTGTTTTGTGCCAGGCACTAAGGAGAGTGAGACTTAATTTCAACAGATTGTTACACAAGCTCAGAGAGAGCTTTATAGAGGGTGCTTTGGAGTATGGAGAAGGGTCATTTAGCCCAACAAGGGGGTCAGGAAGGGCTTCCTAAAGAATAAAAGGAAGGATAAACAGGGCATCAGGTCATTATGGACGCCTCAGCCGACAGCCTCACTGACAGCAGAGTCTGGTGATCCAAACAGCTTCTTGGCCACGTTGAACGTGCAATGAGGGCGGATGGGAGGTCAACAAAGCTGTTTTCAAGCTTAAGTTTGATTTGAGAACATTAGTAATAGAACAGATATGGGTAATAAATAACAGAGTCTGGGGGTGGGAGGTGGGATGAATTGGGAGATTGGGATTGACATATATACACTAATATGTATAAAACAGATAACGAATAAGAACCTGCTGTATAGCACAGGGAACTCCACTTCGCTGTACAGTAGAAACTAAGCACAACTTTATAAAACAACTATATCCCAATTTAAAAAAGAGAGGCAGGAAAAGAAAACAGAGTCTGTAGTCTTCCTGGGTGCTTATTTCTGGAAGGTAGTAGGCGGCTGCAATAATTCTGAAGCTCCTAGATTGTTGACTTTTAAATTCAATTCCTTCCACCCAAAAGAAGTAAGAATTCTACGTTGAGCTGTGAACAAAGAAGAACTGAGAATCAACTGAAACACTTGAAGAGACTGCTGTAGTTATTATCCTCCTCTGGATGTTATCACCCTGAGGCATGGGCTGTAGTAGTAAAATATTTGGAAGTAAGAATTGGTGGTTTTTTAGAACCTGACTGGGATGTCCAAGACATTAAGTAATGATGATACACTTAGGGGAATAATTTTTTTTTAAGTAATACTTTTTGTTGTACAAAGTTAAACAACAAAGAAGAAACAAAGAAAAAAGTCTCCGCTCCGACCTCCACATAGCAATCCCAACACAGTGAAAAAACAAATACAGTCCTCCTTCAGTATGGGGCATGAGGGCAGATTGAGAAACAAACAAACCACAGCAGACTTCCTGGGCCAGAGGGAAGAGCTGGGAGAGAGAGAAACTGGGGGAGGGAGACTAGATTTGGGAGGCGTTCTTCCCCACTGCTCCTCCCAGGTCCTGTCCTCCACCTGGAGAAGAAGGAATCTTAGAACAGTATGAACTTGAGTCTGTGAAGCCTCCAGGAGAAGCCTGCGTCTCACAGAGAGAGGAATCTGTGTCTCACAGATCCTGTGCATGTCATGTCTCTTGGCTTGGAGGTGAGGGCCCAGGGGAGGTGTCACTGAGGCCACCTCTCTTTCAGGAGGGCTCTACCGAGGGAAGTGGCCAGGTCACTGTTCAGACATGAACCTAAGTGATGAGCCTGTGTTTAGGGCCTACGTGGAACTCACTGGCATGTGTCACCCAGTGGTCATTCAGCCGCTTATATCAAAGCAAGAGCCCCCACTGTAATGTTCTTTCATGCTCTTTCTCTTCAATCTTCTTGAAAGTTTCCGTCAAGGAAGGAAAATTACCAAAGGAAAAACCTCGCTATCCGTTTAGAGTTTACAGTTTGCAAACCACTTTCAAATTGATTATTTCATTTGATTCTTTCCCACAAAGCCTTTGTCTAGTGCATAGGGATTTCTTGCCTCAGCTGTCAGATTTGCCAAAGGGCACAGAGATCTTAAGTTTAGCAATGTTTGCGGCAAGCCTAATTTATGTTTTTTCTGTCTCCCAACAGTTTTGCTAAGGAGTTTATGTTATTTTCCGGATTGCCCTGGAGAGGAGTTTACAAAATCTGCTTGGCAAAGGCCCAGGGATTCCAAGACTGTGCCCAAGGGTCCCTGGGTTGGGGGGGGAGGGGCGCTGGGGGTGGCAGCACTGAGGTTTCTGTGTCTTGCTTTGTGTGCTATTTTCCTTCAGGAGGTACCACCTGCAGAGAGGATTCTGCAGTGGTGGCTTGGGGAGGAGGGCCAACTATCATTACAGGGAAACAGAAGGGGGAAGAGGCAGGTGTCTCATTTATTTTCAAATCCCTAGCTTCAAGCCTTTAGAAGGTACTCAATTAACATTTTTGGAAAGAATATTTGGAGGGGGAGAGGGCGAACTTGATCATCGTTGTTGAGGAGTCGGGCAGGGGACAATGAAATGGACCTGAAAGTCAAATGAAAGCTTTGTAAGGTCAATGATTTTTGAAAAATATTTGTAAACTTGGGCTAGCCAAACTCTGAAAATCAGGTGGATTAGTCGTGTAATGCAAAAGTCATTTTTAGGGATCTAGCTTTCTCCCAGTAGCAATACAGTCTTTTTTTTTTCCTTTTTTTTTTTTTTTTTAAGATAAATACTGTCTTATTTTCATGCCCAGAGGTGGAAGGGGTGAAAGAGATTTGGGTCAGGGAGGGGAGCTGAAAGACTATCCTTTTCCTGCCTCATCTGAGTCCCTGTAGCAGCTGCTCGCTGTGGGAAAACTGAGGGAGAGCAGGATTGGTCTGACACGCTTGGGAAACGGGGCTTTTACTCCCGTAAGCCATCTGTAGATCTACTGGTTTGTGTCCACCGAAGCCTGGAGGGGGAGCCCCCACTCACCAGAACACTGCATTTGTCACCTCACCGCCGCTGAGCCCCCGCAGTACACCAGACTCGTGTGGTCGGGAAATAGCTGGCACAGGTGAGCAGCTTACCTGCTTACTTGCTTTCAGGCCCATCCCCTTTCCCTGTTCCTCTCAGATTGCTGGGGACTGGCCAAGTTTCCAGGTTCCTGTTCCCACTCGCTTTCCATTAGGTTGGGCCAGTGGGAGGCACGGGTGAATGAAGGGGAGAAGCTGGCATACACCAGCCCATCCTGGCCACCCCCCTTTCCAGCCTTGCCTGGGGCAGTGGCTGCATCGCTGGCAGTGACCACTTTTCCTCCTTGGACCCAGGTCTGCCACACAGCCCCTGCCCTCTCCCTCCGCACTCTCCACCATCACCATGGCCTTCCCCTTCCAGCTGCAGCTCCAGCCGGGCAGCCAAAACCCTGGGGCCTCAGGCAGCCCCTACCCCATAGTTCCAGCTTCCAGTTCCTCTAGTCCTAGGAGTGGTAGCAGCTTCCTGAAGTTGTTAATCTCTGGGTTACCTCCACCGCCCCTACCTCCTCACATCCCCCCACCCCATTTCAGCTCTTGCAACCCCTTATAGCTAGCATGCTGTATTAATTCCTTCTCCTAAACTCCCTGCCCTGGGATCTCCTTTCTTGACAGCACCCAGACTGAAACATAGGATTAACCCAGTAAGTGTTCTCAGCTAATCTGTTCATAACTCTAATCTCTGACAAACGGTGTAAGTCCACCCTTCCTTCTCTTTGTTTGTTTGGGATTTTTTGTTTGTTTGTTTTTGGCCGTACCATGTGACTTGTGGGATCCTAGCTCCCAGACTAGGGATCGAACCTGAGCCCTTGGCAATGAAAGCATGGAGTCCTAACCACCAGGGAATTCCCCATCCTTCCTTCTCTTTGAATTGTAGGCAAAAAAATTTTTTATTAAAAAATAAAAAAAGAATTGTAGGCACACACTCAGTAAACACCGACCCATCTTGCCACCCTGGCAGGAGCTCTGCACAAGGCTTCCTTTCTCCAAAGGTCCACAGAAGGGAAGGCCACCAAGGAAGACCTTCTTGAGTGGAGATTAGCTTAATCTGCCTTATTTGCATTTCTCAAATGTTTGCTCAGGAGATCAAGAAAGTTTAAACTGTATCTATTGTTTTGGCCATCTAAAAAGAATTTGCGTGTATTAAATGCATCAAAAGCTCTGTCTCCCTCAGTAAGAAAGTAGATGCAAAAACGGATCTCAAATCAGAAAATTTTGGCTTTCCATAGACAGACCAAGAAGACGTCAAAGGTTCAGCCATGGGTTCTTTCTGTGCCACCGACCTTCCCCCATCTCAGACCTTGCTCCTTTCTTCCAGCTGAACCAGGGTCTGCTGTCTCACAATCACTCTGGTCCTGCAGCAAGTCAGAAAAACAACGACGAACGTGTGCTTTACCGGAACTTTCCAAAGACAATTTTCATTTTAGAGAAGTTGTGCAAACATCTCTTCCTCTGGCTTTTTTCCACATGTACCTCTGCTCAGCCACTCCACCCCAAGAATATGAGCATCAAATGATCGCCACCAGCCAAGGGCTTGACCACCAGGGAATGTGATACTGTTTAGAGGAGGCAGTGGGTTCGGTTCTATGTTTTGGAAAAATGTTTCTTATTTAATTAATATTATTTATTGAATATGTGTTCAGAATGAAGGTCATCTTGAAAGAGATGTTTTTAAAAATGTAAACATCATCCTGAAGAAGTCTGCTATCTTTTGCAGAAAACAACCTGTTAAATCATCAATCAGAACTTTATATGACTTTAATAATAATAATAATAATAATAATAATGAATGGCAAAGACAGCAATGCTGTAAGCAGAGTGAAGAAGAAAGGGTTCATCACACAGGACAGAGCCTGAAAGACCTGGGGGGCCAGCCAACATTTGTTTATTATCAGAGGTTAAATGGATAGAGACATATCAACACCTGCACTGGGGAATTGCATGGGGAACACGTTTGTATTAATCACAACTTTAAAGTTTAGAAATGACAGAAACAGCGCAAATCATTAAGCAGAGTGTGGAACTTACTGGTTCAGGTAACTGAAAGGGCAGCTACAGACGTGGCCTCAGGCACCACTGGATTCAAGAACTAAAGCAACGACTCAGCATATTCTCTTTTGGTGTCGGTCTCCTTTTCCCGCGTGTCAGGGGACAAGGACATGAGCTCAGGTAACCCCAGCTCGACGCCATCCCAGTTAAGGACGAGCCAAAATGAAAGAGTAGACAAAAAGGGCGGAAATTCCGTAGGAGGGCTCTGATTCGCTGGGTGTGGGTGACGTATTCAGCCCTAGAGCCAATTACTGTGGCTGAGGATGAGGTGATGGTGATTGGCCGAGTCTGCGTCACATGTCCACGCATTTGGCTCTGTAATTTATCGCCCAGTCCCAATTCCAGGTAGCTGGAGGGTGGGAATCGGATGACTGGTAGTGTCCTCTCAAAAGGCGTGAAAGGACTGAGAAATTGGCAAAAGAGCAAACCCAAATGTGTGGATGGTAGTTACAGCCACTCTGAGGAAAAGAAAGCAGGGTTGGCCTGGCTGAGATGCCTGTGGTCTTGGGGGCGGTTTGAGGGGAGAGGCCGACAGCCCATAACCAGCGTGGCCTTTGATAGCACTGCCCCCTTCAGCTGCAGTCTCGGGGTGGGAAGCTGTGTCTGGAGGTGGTTTTCTGGATCCTTCCACATGTGGGAGTGGTCGCCCTGCAGGTAGAGATCCCATGCTGTGATAACTGCTGGGAAATCGAGCCTCCAGACAAAAGATTCAAGTCAGATTCCCAGGGGGGAAATGGGTGGAGGGGTGGAGTGGAGCGTTCACCAGGGGATTCACCTGGGGACAGTGGCACCGAGATCTGCAGAACAGGGCTGAAGCTAGAAGTCCCGAGGAGGGGCAGGGGCGGCATTTCTTCATCTGCAATCTCTTCCCACCCCACCCCTCCCAGCTAGACACCTACACCACTGCCCACTTCCCTGATCCTCTGCCCTGGGATGGGGGTGGAAAGGGAAAACCGCTGAGAGGGCAGCTAATAATCGTCTTTATGACTACCACTATGGAGTACTTCCTACGTGTTGAATGCTTAACACACATTATCTGAAAGTACCCTGTGATGTTAAATATTCTCTCTGGGCTTCCCTGGTGGCGCAGTGGTTGAGAGTCTGCCTGCCGATGCAGCGGACACGGGTTCGTGCCCCGGTCTGGGAAGATCCCACGTGCCGCGGAGCGGCTGGGCCCGTGAGCCATGGCTGCTGAGCCTGCGTGTCCGGAGCCTGTGCTCCGCAACGCGAGAGGCCACAACAGTGAGAGGCCCGCGTACCGGAAAAAAAAAAAAAAAAAAAAATTCTCTCCACTTTTCAGATTAGAATACAGGATCCCTGAGGCTCAGGACGCTCTTGGCATGAGTCTCTCTCAAGGGTTGTCTGATCCTCCTCCTTTCTGTAGTTATACCTCATCCCTTTCCTGTGGATGCTGCCTGCTTTAGAGAAGCTCTTTTCATCAGGGAGAACAAAGTATGTTAAGGTTCTAGGAGCATTCAGCAAACACTGGGACCTCACCACAACCAGCATAGGAAAAGTCCAACATTCCACATCCCAGGAAAAGCCAGCCTGTGGGAAATCTAACTCAGCACACAAGAAAGCTTTCTTTATTCTCCAGCTCCCTGCAGCAGAGCCATCAAGGACAGTTTGGTGAATACAAAAGGTGTTCAAAGCATGTAACAAGCCATACAGCTCGAGGTGTGTGTGTGTGTGTGTGTGTGTGTGTGTGTGTGTGTGTGTGTGTGAGAGAGAGATGTATATGACACAAATAGAAGGTTCTTGTTGTAAATATTGAAACTGTTATCATTTCAGAGACTGTTTTAAATTTGAGAGGCACATATCAGCAGCAGAATTTCCAGGAGAGAGAGTCCTCCCACAGCTCGGCTAAAATGCTCAGGGCCAAGTCCACGGTCAGCGCCATCACTGCCGTCTGGGGAAGGCTGTTCTCTGAGGAGCTGTGGATGCACATTCCCTACCACCTCACCCAAACGATGTTAGCAGGCAGAGCCCGCTGAGACTGTCAGACAGGCCCAGCTGGCCCTAGGGGACACCACTGCACCCGCCTTCTTACCGTGCAGTGTCTCCAGAACCCTGCTGGGTACCTCTGACTGTAAACTGTTCCCTGTTAGAAGCTCAGCCAGCCTCCGAGGCCTGCCTGCCTGACCACCAAGAGAACAGTGGTTCTCAACTAGACACATGCATCAGAACCACCCATGGAACTTACGTACACATATATAAGTATATATATACATATATATAACCTACACACATATATACTGAATCTGAATCTCGGGAGTCTGCCACAACTTAGCCACCACAGTTGCATGGGTGCCAGAGAAGAATGAGACTCCTGGGTCAGAGGCAAAGGACCTTATTACTCATGGCACGGCAAGCAACATAAGCTTCATGTTCGAGTTGGTCCCCTTGTTTCTCAAGTACTGCAGGGTAATACAGAGTGGCCAGGCAGATAACTGGGCACATACTGCGTTTGTGTCAAAGCAGAGGAACCCCAAGTTCAAGAAACCCACATCTTTTCAAGGGACTGCAAGCAAACCTACCCAACACTGACACCAGAGTGAGACATTATCTTCATTACCCTAGACATCAAGTAAATCTGCCCTCTGCCCTGGAAGAAGACAATATTTCTGTCTCTCAAGGCAATTTGCTTTATAATCTTCCATGAAAAGACAGTTGAAAAGATAGTCTGAACAAAAGTGCAGTGCCCCCAGCTCACAAAACATGTCAAAACACAAGAGATCCATGGAGAATTTTCTCCTAAAACACTCCTGGTTAAGAGTCACTGATGTAGGGTATTGTTTATATATCTATATGCTGTTCATTTTTTCAAACAACTAATTGACAAATGAGCTCTTTCGATCCTGTCTTATGACTGGGGAAATGGGCAAGTGCCTTACGGTTGAGCTACCACTACACAAATACAGTTTATTTGTATATAAAAAATGAACACCAATTCAAATTTGCAGCTGTAAAAAATACTGTGAGGGTTAAGCAATACGTGCAGAATGCTGGTACACAGCAGGCAATAAAATTTAGTTCTTCTCCTTCTACACTTTGCCTGCTTCACAGCCTTGCCTGAAACTACCCTGAACATCAAGAATGGCTTAGATTTATGTCTTTTTCCTGCCACTGGTGACGCAGCTGAAAGGAGTCCATTGAATCCTTTAAATGAGTCCCAGGAGAGGCACCCAGAACTCTATAAGGGCAATGAAACCGACTGAGCTGCTGACAACCAGTGACCTGTGATTTTATGACCTGCCACTCACCTGACTCTACCATTCCTCCTGACTTATTTTCCTACCTCCATCTGCATCCCATTCTGTTGGCTTCTCAAGCCCACCTTTGGAGATTGTCTCCACCTTATGTTCTTTACAGCCACAGCTCTTACTTGTTTATTCACTCAGTAATAATTTGCCGATGACATGATCTCTTAATAGAAATGTCTAAGGAATTCCACTAAAAGAATGATCAGAACCAACAAACAAGTATAGTAAGGTGACAGGCTACAAGATCAATATACAAAAATCAATTGTATTTCTATACACTAGCAATGAACAATCTGAAAATAAAATTAAGAAGACAATTCTATTTGCAATAGCATCAAAAAGAATACAATACTAGAGAATAGATATAAGAATTGCAAGGCTTGTACAATAAAACCCATGAAATATTGTTGAAAGAAAGAAAATAAAGCCTAAATAAATAGAAAGACTTCATGAATCAGAAGACTTAGGTATTGTCAAAATGACAATACTCCCCAAATTGACCTACTGATTCAACACAACCTCATCAAAATCCCAGCTGGCTTCTTTATAGAAATTGACATGTTGACCCTAAAATTCATATGGAAATTCAAGTGATCCAGAATAGCAAACAACAACAGCAAACAAACTTTAGAAAGAAAAGATATATATGTAAAAAGGAGAATAAGGTGTGGCTTCTAATGAATACCAGGGTTTTGGGGGTGGAGTCGGGGGGAGAGCTGAAAATGCTCTAAAATTCAGAAGTGGTGATGGTTGCACAACTTTATGAATATATTAAGAACCACTGGGGACTTCCCTGGCAGTCCAGTGGTCAAGACCGCGTGCTTCCACTGCAGGGGGCACAGGTTTGATCCCTAGTCGGGGAGCTAAGATCCCACATGCATGAACACAATAAAAATACTAAGCATTAAAAAAAGGAACGTGGGGGCTTCCCTGGTGGCGCAGTGGTTGAGGGTCCGCCTGCCGATGCAGGGGACGTGGGTTCATGCCCTGGTCTGGGAAGATCCCACATGCCACGGAGCGGCTGGGCCCGTGAGCCATGGCCGCTGAGCCTGCGCGTCTGGAGCCTGTGCTCTGCAACGGGAGAGGCCACAACAGTGAGAGGCCCGCGTACCGCAAAAAAACAACAACAAAAACGGAACATAACTATATACTCAAAGGAGATTTTTTTAAAAATTAAAAAAAGAGAACCACTGAATTATAATCTTTAAAAGGCTGAATTTTATGACATGTGCATTATATCTCAATAAAACTGTTACTTTTTAAAGAGCAAGGCTTCAAACTTCTGAGACTTGTGATATTGATGTAACCTCATGTGTCCTCACAAGGTTGTGAAGGAAGAGAATCTAGTTCTGTTACACACTTTAATGGGGTGTGTTTACTGGGTGCAGTCTCATTCGGCCCAGCCAGAAAACTGTGCCTGGTACCTGACCTACTAAGAAGTCAAGTTTCTGGCATTCAGTGCAGAAATACTCCTGGTTCTACAAGGAAACCCACTGCAGCTAGAGGGGATGGTGCCCTGGCAGAGCTGCTTATAGCCACCTGCTCATTCATGCCTCACACCTCTCTCAGCAGTCGATGGCCCTTGCAACAGGTACTTCTAGAAGTTAATAAAGGCAAGGAAGCTCAGAAACAAAGAATAACCCTCCCCCCCCCGACCCGGCAAAAATACAAAAACACATGAGCTTATCCAGGTAAATGACATCACTGGCCACCCAAGGAGGAGTCTTAGACACGTCTTCAGTGCCTCCATTTTCCTCACTCCCCTCCCCCGGTGCCCACTCCACCCAAAGTCCCCTCACTGAACCCTATGACAGTGGCTCTTCCAAGTCTGTAGACTCCACTGCTCCAGGCCAGGCTCTATCAACCCTCGTCTACATGTAGCCTCCTCCCTGCTCTCCCTGCCTCCAGTCCATCCTGGCTACAGTCTACCCTGCAGAAGGCCTCAGAGGATTCATTCACATTCCAGCATTGCTCAGAAACTATGTACTACTCCACTGGGCTTATCCGTCTAACCCAAACATACCACGCCTTTCTCATTCTGTCCTCCTATTTCAAAATCCAAGAGAGGAGCATTTTAAGAAGAAGTCAGTCACCTGGGTCAGAGAGCACAGAGAGGCCATGTAATTAAAGGACTGAAGTGAATGGCTTGGGATGGGGAGACCTCCTCTTAGGAAGGTCCAAAGGAAGGAGCTGTTTCAGCGATGAGGTAAGAAGCCAAAGTGCATTGGATGAAAGAATAACACAAATATACATGGATTCTTGGTCTTACGAGATGTTAAAATCAAGAGAGCAAACGAATAGAGCACTGACGTTGAATATAGTTTCCACGCTGCCTTGTTATATTTCCTCGGTGGGACCTAGGGAGGGTGGGGCATTGCTTCAACCTCCTCAGACCACATTTTGCTCTTCCCTTGCCTTGTATGTAAAGACTTAGGAAATGCTGCTGCCGTGCCATCGAAGGCAAGAGGTCATCTCCCCACATGCCTCTGAACCAGAACTTTAAACCCTTCAGCTCCTGGATGGCTAAAAAGAATTGCTGAGAGAAATGCTGCAAATCTGGAAATTGGAGGAAAGTTATCATTTTATTAAATACTTTAGAACACAGGTTTTCTAAAGAATGTGCTGTCTCAGGTCGGATTCTCTAAAAGGTGAGCCCAAGATGGGGATTCTTGTTCAAGTGAGTGTTAGGGGAGGGCTCTAGGGAGAAGGAGAGGGAAGAAACAAGATGAGCAGAGAAGAGAGCTAAGCAAGCATGTGGTCACAGCTGGAAACTAACAACAGCCTGTCCCACAGGGAAGCTCTGATGTCTGTGAATTGCTCCATAGAGTTGGTCCCAGTCACGCTTTAAAAATATGTTCCAATTTCTTTGGCCCTCCTCCCTTCAAAAGGTGGAGCTTAATTCCTCTCCCCTTGGTGGTGAGCAGGACTTAGTGACTTGCATCTAACGATACGAACGAGGCATGTGTCATGCCATGTGACTTCTGAGGTGAAATCATAAAAAGCTTTGCCACTTTGCCTTGCTCTCCTGGACTGCTCACTCACCCGGGGGGAAGCCAGTTGCAGCTCATAAGGATTCTCAGGCAGCCCTGGGAGAGGCTGCGTTAGAAGAACGGAACATCCCATCTACAAAGAGGGCCATCTTGCCAGCCAGGTGAGGGAGTCGCCCTGGAAGCAAGTCCTCCCTCCTTAGTCAAGCCTTCAGATGACTGCAACCTCACGAGAGACCCACTCAGAACCACTCAGCTAAGCTGTCCCAGAATCCCCGACCCACAGAAACTGTGAGATAATAAAAGTCTATTGTTGTCTTAAGCCACTAAGTTATACTCTGAGGAATAGATAACTAATAGAGCCCTGATGGCAATCAGTCATTGGTTATGGATGCCAGCGAGTGGGTAACCTCCTGAGCACTGTGCCTTCTGTTCTGCAGAAGGGGACAGCTACTGGGGCCAACACTCATAGCAGCTGGGATATGAGGGAAGTAACAGGGACCTGGGCAGGGAACCAACTGCATCCACCATAGGTGTTGCTTATGAACTAAATATGATTTTGATAGTTCTGTGTGCACACACACACACGATTATGGAAATATACTCTTTTGTGGGTCCCACCTCTTTAGCTGGTTAACCAGGAGGCACGCAATTAGAGTGGCACTGATGAAAAGCAGCCCAGAGATGGAGCAGACGGAGGCAGTGAGGTAGCACAGAGCACTTCATGTGTGACTAACCGGGTCCTGAAAGGTCCTTGCAAATATATAACTTCATGTGTGACTAACTGGGTCCTGAAAGGTGCTTGCAAATACGTAAAGTGCACACAGAGATGATCAGTAATAACGAATTACAGTGTTTTCTGTTCATTACTAGTCAAGCCTTGCTTCCCAGTGAGACACTTCATAACTCATCCCTAAGTGTGTGTGGAGGGAGGGAGGGGCACAGGGGGAGGCGGACGAGCGGAGAGACTCCACAGCACATCGTGGCTGACCACGCCTCAGCTGTCACATGAGCTTCCGGTTGCTTTCTTCACTAGACAGGCTGAGAAGGTCACCCAGTAGAGGGCAAACTGCCCTCCAAGTACCTGCCCCTCCCCCAGCACACTCTTTATCCCAATCCCCAGGGGTAGAGACAGGAGGCCGTGCTATCTCATGAGACAGAAGCTAAGTTAAAACACCCCAGAGTCTCACTTTCTGGAGGGCTAGAGGAAGAGGCAATGGCCAGGCTCTATTAATGGTAACTGAAAATTTTTTTTAAGAAAGCAGCACGTGTGTGTGTGTGTGTGTGTGTGTGTGTGACAAAGGCTGCTCCACAATGCCCAAACTTTGGCTTCAACAGGTTGATGGTAACCATAATGAAGCAGGGGCAGGGGCAGGGGCAGGAAAGAAGAACCTGAGTAGCTTAGGCTCTGGCAGAATCAGACCTAGCTGGGCAGCCAAAGCCTCTCCACCAGCCTGCCTGCTCTGATGTGCAGACTTAGTGACGTCATTTGAGTTTCTCCAACAGTCTTCCGTGTGTGTGTGCGCGCGTGCACATGCATGCTTAGAAAATAAGACCTGGTCACCAGGGGCTCAGATGCCAATAACTCCTTATAAAAATGTGTCTATACTGGGCGAAGTGAACACTCAAGGCCAGAACAGAGTGTCTGTGGCTTGTGGCCGCTGGGAGTTCAGTGGTCTCTGCAGAGCTGCTTCCTATTCACCATCATCATCATCCTCATCATGGACTTCAAGATTACTTGTTGGCTGGCTTGCCATGATAACAACAACGATGATGGTGATGGTGATGACGATGATGGGGATGAGCCCATGGACCGGTTTTAGTGCTGCCTCCTGTAGAGTTAAGGAATACACAGTGGCAGGAACTGTATTCAGTAGCACTGGGTTTCAGGCAATTGACTAATGACTGCTTGTTACTAGCATATATGCAGCTCTTACGATGACTATGAGGTCATTGTTGTCGATGATGGTGATGATAATGAATAACAGGTAGATCTGGGAAAACATCACCTTGCCTCCAGTAGCTAACGGATGGTGATAGATAGTGGTAATGGGTAATTCTCCCTAGGCTTGAATAGGAATTACAGGTCTGTGCATGGGGAAAAGGAGGCTCTAAATCAAAAGAGATGAAATAAGCATGGCCCGTTTTCAAGGTATTGCGAAAAGTACCAGTGCAGAGGGGGAGAATCTTGGACTTTATCTGCTGGGGGAAGGGATGCCATCATCAGCCAGGTTTCTTAACCTCATCACTGGTAGCCTTTTGGACTGGATCATTCTGCGTTGTGAAGGGCGGTCCTGTGCATCTCTGGCCTTTAACCACTTGATGCCAGCAGTTACAATAAACATGTCTCCAAACACTGACAAATGTTTCCTGGGGGAGGTCAAAATCACCTCTAGTTGAGAACCGTAAGGAGAAAGGGAGACACTGCAAAGCACTTGGCAGAGAAGATCCCCTCGCAGAAGAAAAGTCAAGCTGAAGGTGGCTTGTGCAGGAAGAAAGAGATGGTTCCTCTCTGGAGAAAAGAGCCATCAGTAGGAGCAGGCCCCAAAGCAGGACTGCAGGAGCAAAAACCACAGAGGTTCAAGATTTCAGAGCAGCCTCGGCACCCGCCGTCCCCACAGCTGGGTGCAGCAGGGCAGCGGGGCCCCACTCACCACGTGGGCTAGATCAGCACCAGACCCTTCCCCCCAGACAGGGAGATGCTTTTGCCCCCTTGGGACCCATTTGTTTGGACAGCATCTTCTTCAAGGTTCCGAAGGAAAGCCTGGATTCTTCTTTAGCAGCTCTCTGAGATTTTTTTTTTTTCCGGCTGGCAAGTTATCTCTGAGAGCAGAGCAAGGGGGCAAGTCCTAGCAGCAGAGTCACCATCCAAGCTGGAAATGGAATCCTGACGGGTAACCCCTGCCTCTGGACCCCGCTGGGTCCCATAAGAAGCCTCTGAGTTCGAGGATGCACAATGTGATCACGGGCTATGCATTTAAAAGACTGCACTCTGGTTTCCAAAGAAACAGGATATCACGGTGAAAGACCGTCCTCATTATCCCTGGTTAATGTCCGTGCGCGTCTAAGGACAGGGGCCCATGGTGCTGCGCTAGAGAGTGACTCACAGGACTCAGCCTTCTTTTCTGGGGCAGCTTCACCTGTTGGGGTTCTGAAGCAGACAGGTGGGCATCTACCTCAGACTCTTAGAAGGAGAACAAATGACTCACCCGAATGAATCTACCGCTGTACCTCAGAGGTGATTAAGGGGTCCGGAGTTGAGAGCCAGTTTGGCTTTTCCCAGGCTGTGTTTTCTTGAGGGACTGAAATCCACTCCCGGCAAATGGTCAGCCCAGCTGGGGTTTTTGGAGCAAGAGCTGGGCAGAGCCGTGGGCAGGGTGGGCTATATCTGGGGGTGTCAGAGCAGGACCCCCAGCCAAGGAGAACTCCTCAGTCACTAAGGGGACTCTGAAGCATCTGATTCACAGGGAGAAATAATCCCCTAATGAGTACAGCCTGACAGAAGAGAGGGTAACTGAGGACAGAACTGACTCACTGAAGTCCCCACGTGAAACAGCGGAGGGTTTGTAGGGCTCCGGTGGCCTCAGTCATGGGCCCCAAGCCAATACAGACACCCCAGGGAATCCCTGAGACCCCAGCGCCTCGGTGTCCTCCCATGAAAGATCATATGAGAAAGTGCTTCACGGCCTTGAAGTGTTATGTGAATGCTGGCTAGTTGGTCCAATTCCACATGCTTTACAAATGGCACTTTTATAATAAAGCATCTACACTTCTATGGGAGAAGTTACAGGGTGACTTTAACTCCTGATGAGAAGATAAGACAGGAGAGCCCGACCCTAAGGCATTCAAACAGTTGGCAAACAGGCCTGGGCTCCCGGCCAAAGCAGGCAGGCACTTTCCCGGGTTGCCAGGCCTTGAGGTGGTGGGAGGGACAGCAGCTCAGAGCCATGCCCACCCTCCCCTAAATGTGCAAGAGTTCTCTGTGGGCTCCTGAGCAAACACCCAACTGCCCTTCAATGCTGGGACCAACTGAGGGGAGGGAAGTGACGCCCGGTCCACACACCAGCAAAGGCAAATGAGCTGGAACTCCACTTCTTTCTGCCCTTCCTCTTGGATCTGATCAATTCAGAAAGGCCTTGGTAACATTCTAGAACCAACCGGTCTGTGGCAGATTGTCTGCAAAGATGGCTACAACAACCGGCCCATCCCACAGGGTAAGTGTTCCTCCCCTCCCATCAAGAGCATCTGGGGTGACTCTGTGATTTACTCTGACCAAACGGAAGTGACGTCACACACCTTCCAAGCCTTACGAGCCTTGTGGCTTCTGCTCTTGCTCCTTTTTTTTTTTTTTTTTTTTTTTTTTGCGGTACGCGGGCGTCTCACTGCTGCGGCCTCTCGCGTTGTGGAGCACAGGCTCCGGACGCGCATGCTCAACGGCGCGGAGCACAGGCTCCGGACGCGCAGGCTCAGCGGCCACGGCTCACGGGCCCAGCTGCTCCGTGGCATGTGGGATGCTCCGGGACCGGGGCACGACCCGTGTCCCCTGCATCAGCAGGTGGACTCTCAACCACTGCGCCACCAGGGAAATCCTGCTCTTGCTCCTTTGAGCTGCCCTTGCCATCCTCTAAGGAAGCCACCTCTAGAGCCCTTAATGAGAGGCCCTGAGACCTGGATTGACCGTGTCTTTTGTTTTCTGTATCTGATGCTTTGACATCCGGGGCTCACTGACCAGGAGGGACTGCCCCTCCCAGGGCTGGCCAGTTCCTAGACATAGGAAGCTGCATTCCCATGAGTGTGCCTTTCATACACAACACCAACCAATCCAGGGTCCACACCCCAATCACCTCCTTTACTGGGGTCTCACACTCTGGGCCACTTTCCACCTGCCTTCCACACCCTAGACAACTAGGGACAGTCCCTAAGCCCCAGAGCCTGATGAAATGATTCAAACTCACCAATCCTAAACCTGCACACCCTGCCTCACCTGTTCCTTCCCATGGAAACCACAGGAAAGGCTCTGGTCCTTCACTCCCTCTGCCTCCTGCCTGACTCTAGAGCTTGCCCACGTGGCCCTGTGGGACAGGCGCCTATGCCTCCTTCTCTTGGGATTTGTGAGCAAAACAAACTCTCTTTTCAATGGCAATCATCTCCTGATCTGGAGATGCAGAGGTACTGGCCTCGCTGTGCCTGAATATCAATAAAACCTATATTTTCAAACACTACTGCATAGAAAGGTCCAGATGGCCCAGCAAACCAGCTGTGCCCATCCCTGGGCTGAACCCCCCGCCCTGCTCCAGTTGAACACGACAGCATGAGTGAGTCCAGGCAAGACCCGCAGAAGAATCTCCGAGGCAGCAGAATGACGAGGAATAACAAATCATTGTTTTGAGTCACTAAGTCTTGGGGTCATTTGTTAAGTAATGATCGCTAACTAAACCGCACGCCACCTTATCCCCTTGGTGTTTCAGTGTTTCTGGTCTGAAATCATTGATTTGGATCCTTGACTGAGATTTCTCCCCAAGGCAAAGCCTGGTAGGTAGTCTTACAAGTAAAATTCAAATTTTCTTATTGACCTTTGCTTTATTGAAAAGATGTTTACTTAGCCCCTCCCAAAGGAAACATTATGCTTTCCAGATTTACCCCTCCAGGAACCGGCAAGTGGCTCGCCTCTGCCTAACACGATCCTCAACTAACCCACGTGCAATTGAAACACACTAACCCCACCCCCAGCAGGAGATCCAAGGTGCTCAGAAGGGTGTGGGCACATAGTGAGTGCCCCTCTTACCCGTTCGTCCTAGCATTCCCGCTCTGCGCTCCGTTTCTGAGAGAAACTCTGCACCTCCGTGAACACGTGTGATGTACCATCCTTCACTGAGGTGTCGTCTCCGTGCACGCTCATACCTCTGCTCACCCAGAGCGCTGGCTCCTCAGGATAAGGACCAAAGTACCCAGCAAAATGTCCTTCACGTACTGGTGTGTTGCCAGAGCTGCTCCAGGTCTTTGCTCGAAACCCATCAACCGCCACTGTTAGCAGAAGTGTCCTTGCTCAAAAGCTGCCAAACCGGGCTTCCCTGGTGGCGCAGTGGTTGGGAGTCCGCCTGCCGATGCAGGGGACACGGGTTCGTGCCCCGGTCCGGGAGGATCCCACGTGCCGCGGAGCGGCTGGGCCCGTGAGCCATGGCCGCTGAGCCTGCGCGTCCGGAGCCTGTGCTCCACAACGGGAGAGGCCGCAGCAGTGAGAGGCCCGCGTACCGCAAAAAGAAAAAAAAGCTGCCAAACCGCCACCGTTAGCAGGAGCGAACGTAAGTCTTTTTAAGTTAAAGGGTCCAGAGATAAGAAACGAAGCTACACGCAAAAAAATTAAAAACCGGAGGGAACCAGCTGGGACCAAGATGGCGACGAATCTGATCCTCGAACAGACGCTGCGTCTCATTAGACGCTGATTTGACTACATTAGCATATTAAATGACACGCCCACCGGCGGCCAGGACCAGACATTAAGGAACAAAACAGGATAACAAGGGGGTGGCACCTCACACCCTTGAAAAGGCCCTGCCCCTTTCCTGGTAGATTAATGCATATGCCTGCCCGTTATTAGCCTCACACCTCCTCCCTTTGTCTTTACTCTTTAAAATTAAATCACTCTTGCCAGGCAGGTGGGAAGTTGATCTGTGAACTCAGTTCCCAATTCTCCATTCTTCGGCTGCTCAATAAAGCTTGTGCTGTGTCGCAGCTTCGGTTTCGTGTTTGTTCTTCACTACTTGAACCTAACAGAAAAAGAACCCTGGCCCGCGGAGGCAGAGAGCCTGGGCCAGGCTAGGGTCCAGGCAGAGGCCATAGATCTTAATTCGGTAACAGGTGTTTTGTGATATTTTTGCTTAATTAGTTTCCGTAGGCCCCTGATTTTTCCTTGCAAGGCACCAGTTTGCCGCTCTTAAGCGTGAGCGTGCACTGACCTGATAGCGGGCGACCCTGTTAAACAAAAGTCACGTGGTACCACTCTTCTGCCAGGATGCCACTGCACCTTATCTTGCTCTCACTCAGAGCGGCCCAGGCCCCTCTCCTTCCCACACTCCTTCTTCCCAGGCCTCCTTGCCGCTCCCTGAACGTAACAGGTGCACTGCTGCCCGGGCGTTTGCACTTACCATTTCCTCCACTTGGGACCCGCTCACTTCGGGGATCCACATGGTTGGCGCCCTTGAGTGTTTGCTCCCCCCATCCCCACTTCACCCTGCACCCGCTGCCTCATTTCCATCATCTTTCTCCATCACCGTCTGACAGACCATAGATTTACTTGTCTGTTGATTGCCGCCCTCTCCCCATCATTACATACAGGCCCGAAGGGCAGCAATTCAATTGCTTGTACTCCCAGAGCCTGGACCAGTGCATGTAGCAGGTATTCAATGAATACTTAGAAGTGATTGAATAACTGAGGGGAGGCAAAGCTCCTGAGCCCTGGGTTTTCATGCTTTTTCTCTGTGTGGCTGCCTGTTACTGCCCTGCAAGCAGCCTTCTCTGCTGCATGTGGAGGCAGCAGGCTCAGGTGTCACCCATGCCTTTAAAGGTCAGCACAACCTATGCATCCCTGACAGAGCTCCCAGCCCACAGTGCCTTCACAGGAAGTGGATCTCCAGCTCCAGACTGTGAGATTGGAAAGAGGGTTTCCACAGTGCATCACTTGGCCATACTTTTAAAGAATCTCCCATTAAACATCTTCGTTTTTTCTCCAAAGTTCCTTTCTAGGCAGTCCCCAGTTATTTATTCAGGTCCCTTCCAGGGAGCCTGGTCTGTCCCCTCTCCCAGGCTGGGTAGGTGCCCCAGGCCATGGGCTTCCCACCAGAGTGGCATGGACCACGCTGTCTGCACATCTGCCTGCCGCACTGGCTTATAAGCCCCAGGAAGACAGTGACAGTATCCCCAGTGCTCAGTGCAGTCCTGGCACACAGTTCACATTTAATAAATGCTCGTTGAATGGATGAATGGATACCTGAGCAAATGAAGCAGAAGAAATACTTCGGAATCTGTAAAGCAGACTGATGGAAACGATTATGAGAAGGATGTTCAGAGTTATGAAATCCACCCTCCTGAGCCCAGGGTTCTGTCTGACATTCACAACAAACAGGTGTCCATTAAACCAAGCTTCCCAAGAAAAGAAATTTCACAACTTCCCCTCTTCCTCTCTCTGGCCACAAAGGCTGTTGATTCAGACACCAAATTAAGAAATGGATGAATAGACAAAGTGCATTGCCACAGCTTGGTCTGCGCTGTTGTTGTCCTGAAGCTAATGTTTCCATGGGATACAGTTGAGGTCATCTCCTCCCTCTGATCTTGGACTCCTCTCTTCCCCCAAAAGGCAGGGCCAGGGACCTCAATCTATTGCAAAACAATTCTAACGAGATACATAAAATCCTAAACAAATAACCAAGGAGCTAAGGAAAGCAGTTTGCTTTTACCTGTAGCATTTTGAAATTTACCAATGAGTTTTTTGTGTTTTTTTTTTAAATCATACTGGCACCAAAGAAATGGGAGGGCTGCCCCCTAAAGGGGTAATTCAGCAGAATGAATCTCTTGGAATGACTGTAATTATATTGTCTGCCAGCTCTCTCTTCGCCAGTGACAACATGTACTTATCGAGCTGTTCCCTGGTGAGCAGGTTCTGCGTTCCTCTTTCTCTGGATTTGCAGCTGCATTGCAGGGGCAGCTTCAGATAACCCACATCCAGGCCAGGCACTGATGTGGAAGTGAGACTCTCCGGGCTACAGAGCCTGAAGCAGGACCACCCCAAGTCTGCAGCAATTATAGCACATGTCCACCTGGGGGATGCTGAAGAACAGAAGCGTCCAGGGGATCAGGACATTTAGGAAACTCAGCCCTGTCCTATTTGTTGGCATTTTCTCCTGGAAAATGTATCCACAGGACAAACTACTGAAGTCTCTGGAAAAAAAAAAATCCTACACGTGCTCTAAAGATGACAAATAAAATCATCGAAGCGTGTTGCCGTCAGGTGGGCCTGTGGTAATTAAGCGGCGTGGCTGGGATTTGGGGTGCATTTGGGAGAATGGAGACAGGAGGAGAATGCCAGAGGCTGTTAGCCTCCTGTACAGCTGCAAACGCGCTAAGAGAGATAGTCAGGCAAAGCTGACATCTGCCGGGGAACAATTAGCTGCCGTCAAGCCCTGAGCCTCTGCTCTGCACTCTGCAGGGTTTGAGATCTCTCCAGATGTCCTCATGTTTCAACAGTCTCTTTTTTTTTTAATTGTATTTATTTATTTATATTTGGCTGCACTGGGTCTTCATTGCTGCGCATGGGCTTTCTCTAGTTGCGGTGTGCGGGTTTCTCAGCACTGTGGCTTCTCTTGTTGCAGAGCACGGGCTCTAGGCACGCGGGCTCAGCAGTTGTGGCTCGTGGGCTCTAGAGCACAGGCTCAGTAGTTGTGGCGCATGGGCTTCGTTGCTCCACGGCATGTGAGATCTTCCCGGACCAGGGCTCAAACCTGTGTCCCCTGCATTGGCAGGCGGATTCTTAACCACTGCGCCACCAGGGAAGGCCAACACAGTCTCTACTTAACACACATCAGGAAGAAGGAAGCCAGGGGTACAAGCTGTAAAAAGTGCCCACTTGATTGCCAAGTTCAGCTTAGCCCAGGGACGAGGACCACTTCCAAGGTGCTATGGGCCAACATGAGTTGGATCATGGAACGCACCATGTAACACCTCGTTTCATCCCATAAAACCCTATGCGGTGGGTCACATTAAGCCCCTTTAATGAGCAAGGAAACTGACACTCAGCGAGGCTAAGGAACTTTATCCTGAGGTGGAGAAAGCCAGGCAGTAGAGGTCAGCCACGTTATATGTGTCACAGTGGAAATACCAGCGCTCCCCCGCTGTCTCGCCTCTCTTGAGGCTGCGTGCGGCATCCAGGGCCAATCCCACGGTGCAGAGGACCCTCAGACATGTCCACTCGGACACCTGAAGTTTTTGTGACAGCCCCTTGGTCCTCTCGTCTCTCAGGTCATCTGCAACATTTACTGCCGCTGACATTTCCCTCCTTAAAAATCCTTCTCAATGTCTGGATAGCTCAGAAACGCACACTGTGGTAGGATGGAAAGATATGAGGTCTGGGATTTGCTTTAAACCACTTCAGCCAACCAAAACAGGGGAAAAAAGAAATGAGGAAATAGAAAAAGCAAATTTGGCAAAATCGTGACAGTTACTGAGTTCAAGGAGAGGCTCGGGTGGGTGTATGGGGATTCCCCTTGCTATTTTCTGCACTTGTATACACTCGGAGCAGTTGACCGTTTTCATTATAATTTTTTTTTAAAAAATTTTTCTTTGCTGGACCTCCTGTTCACACATCCCTCCTGGCTCTGTTCCTTCTCTTTCTCTACCTCGTCCCTTAAAAATAAGTGGTTTCCAAGGTCTTTGCTCACTTCTTCTGTGTCACAACTCAAAGTGCAGGGCCTGCCTACTGCTTTACTTGAGCTCTCTGTGAAGATGCCCTGACTCTATAGCTTCAGTCATGGCTTCTCTCCAAACGCCACACCCACGTGTATTTTTAAAAATTTATATATATGAAAAAAATATATATATATATGTGGAGAGCGAGAGAGAGAGGGAGAGAGTAATATAACAGAACTCATGTACCCACCACCCAGATCTAACCAGTGCTGTCATTTTGGCATATTTCCTTCATATTTTTAGAATCAACATGTTACAAATATAGTTGAAGACCCTAACACCCTAACATACCTCTCAAACACTCCCAGACCCAATTCTCTTTCCTTTCTCCTCAGAGGAAACCCCTGTTCTGAACTCAGGGAGTATCTCCGGACAATGTTTATACTTTGACTGTAGAAGTCTGTGTCTACAATATATGGAACTATTTTGTTTTTTAAATTTACAGAAAGCAATTTCCCTCTACGTGTCTGTCGGTAACTTTCTCCCCTCCACATTGCGCTTTCCAGAGTTACCCATATTGATACAGGAAGATCTGGTTCATGCATCTTGAATGCTGCGGAGTACTTCGGTACATGACACACAGCACAACTTTTCTCTTTATTTCCCTACTGGTGGACATCTTGGCTGTTTCCTGTACAAACAGTGTGGCAGTGACTGTCCTTTGTAGGTTTCCTTGTGTACACATGGGCGAGTGTGCCACTTTCCTCTGTGGGTCACCTACCAATGGCCCTTTAAAACGTTACTGTGGGGCTTCCCTTGTGGCGCAGTGGTTGAGAGTCCGCCTGCCGATGCAGGGGACGCGGGTTCGTGCCCCGGTCCGGGAAGATCCCACACGTCGTGGAGCGGCTGGGCCCGTGAGCCGTGGACGCTGAGCCTGCGCGTCCGGAGCCTGTGCTCCGCAACGGGAGAGGCCACAACAGTGAGAGGCCTGCGTACCGCAAAAAAAAAAATGTTACTATGCTTGTTTGCTTTTCTTATTGCCCCACTCAACACCAAGCAGCAGTACTTATCTTATCTTATCTCTATGCTATTAGCATATCATACCTAACTCATAATGGCTTAACCTAAGGGGAGGGAGGGCAGGAGAGAGGGAGGAAGAAAAGAAGGGAGGGAGGCAGGCCATAAAGCTTTCATCATCAAGGTCAGGATCAAAGGACTAGGGAGCCAATGGCATTCTTTTATGGAAATACAGGTAAGAAGTTGGTCGTGACGAGTCCATGAGGCATTTTGATAGTGATTTATATGCCTGGGATCAGAGAACACATTCTCAGCATGCTTTATACTCAGTAGGGAAATAGAGTTGTTGCCTATATTTTGCACCAGTGCTTAAACAGACTTCTCATAAAGGCCAGTTAAAGACTACTTTGTGTAGTTTTTCAGATGAAGTGAAACTACATTGTCTTGAGCAGGCTAAGACTGGAGAGTTAAAAGACAAGACTTTGTTAATTTTAAAAATAAAAGAGCCAGTTATCTTACCAGCAGAATGAATTTATTTGGGAATAGCCAAAGGAATTGCAATTTGAGAAGGCAAGCTCTGGCAGACCATAGGCAAATCCAGAGAACAAGGAAGAGAGCGTGCTTTTATAGAGGAAAGGGGAGAGTTGGAATGCGGGGGGTGGGGGGGTCACAGGATGGAGATAAACAGGCGGGGGAGAGGTGGACGTTACGTCAGTTAATCTTCACAGACCATCCAATCGGGTGAGTTATCACTTGAAAAGGAGTTTCACAGTTAGAGCACCAGGAAACCCTCTGCCCACGCCCTTGTCTTGAAGCCTCACTAGACAGATACACACGTTAAGTGTTCTGAGACGTCATCTGCATTAAAGAGTCCTTTTTATACACCAGTGTTTTCCAGACTCACTCAGCTTCAGGACCTTCTCTGGAGAAGCTTGGGAGGGTCTGGGCAGGCTTAGGCTGTCCCTCCCAAGACCGATCGGCCCAGGCGCCTGCAGAGACCTTGGGGGGGCAGGTTATTTTCCTATCGCTGCTGTAACAAAGTACCACAAACTCAGTGGCTTCAAACAACACACATGTATTGTCTTACGGTTCTGGAGGTCAGAGGTCCAAAATGGTCTTATGGGCTCCAATCAAGGTGTCAGCAGGGGTGGGTCCTTCTGGAAGCTTGAGGGGAGAATTCATTGCCTTGCCTTTTCCAGCTTCTCAAGGCCGCCTGTATTCCTTGGTCTGTGGCCCCTTCCTCCATCTTCAAAGACATGAATCTCGCTTCTATCCTCATACCTCCTTGTCTGACTCTGATCCTCCCACTTCCCTCTCATAATGACCCCGTGACTGCACTGGCCCACCCAGATAATCCGGGATGCCCTCCCCATCTCAAGATCCTTCACTTAATCACATCTGCAAAGCCCCCTTTGCCAGCTAAGATAACAGTCACAGGGTTGGAAGGTTAGAAAGTGCGTATTTTGGGGGGCCATTGCTCTGTCTACCCCGGTGTGTGGTGTTGGATGGAGGCACTGTTTGAATCCTGGATGGGATTCAGGTGACAGAACGTCACCTTGTGGAGCTGGTTGGGCAGTTTTCTTGGAGGAGCCTCTGGGTTAGCAAATCCAGATGAGTGCCCGGGAAACCCACACTGCAGCCCACCAGCGCCAGGAGGTGGGAGGACAATCTTTTGTCAAACCCACTCCGATTTTAGACTCTGAGGTCTGACCTGTGACTCAGGCCTTCCTGCCCCTTGTTTAGGCCTTGCGTCAGAGCCATTCAATGAGGACTTTCAAGAAATAGGACCCGGGCTTCCCTGGTGGCGCAGTGGTTGAGAGTCCGCCTGCCGATGCAGGGGATACGGGTTCGTGCCCCGGTCCGGGAGGATCCCACATGCCGCAGAGCGGCTGGGCCCGTGAGCCATGGCCGCTGAGCCTGCGCATCCGGAGCCTGTGCTCCGCAACGGGAGAGGCCACAACAGTGAGAGGCCCGCGTACCACCAAAAAAAAAAAAGAAAAGAAATAGGACCCAAATGAGCTAATGAGGAGCCAGCTTTGTGGATCTGACATGGCCTCTCCGTCCCCAGTCATGGCGACCTGGGGCAGCGACAGAAAGGGTGGCTTGTCAAGGTCAGGAGAAACAAAACAGTCCCAGCTGTGCTGCATCCACACTGAAGTTTCGGAAGAGCATCAGCGGGCGGCCGGAACCCCCGTCTCAGGGGTCCGTGCAGGCCAGCAGCCACCCCGCAGCTGGCCCCGTCAGGGATGTGAGGGAATCCTGAGAGACAAACAGCTCCGAAGCTACCTGTTAAAAAAAACAGAAGGAAAGAAAAGGAAGGAAGGGAGGGAGGGAAGGAAGAAGGAAGGGGAGAAGGGGAAAGAGAAAGGGGAGGAGAGGGGAGGGGAGGGAGGAAAAAACTCCAACCCAGTTAGGCTCTGGGCCCTCCTCCTGCAGACACGAGAGCCCCTTCCTCCAAAGCCAGGAGCCCCTCAGTTTTCACTGCAGGTGAATTTCCTTCCAAAGGCAGAATCCAGCCGTTTGTATCCACTGGATGGATTTTCAGGTGAGCACGTGCCTGTGCTTCTGGAAGAAGCATCCTCTGGGGTTCTGCGAATTCTGAGTTAATGAATAAACATCACTCCCGCTCCCCGGTGGGGCAGGGTGGGAAGAGAAGGGATTCGTATTCCACTGGGGTTTGGAAAGCACACCTTCCTCAGCCTTGCCCCAGATGGACAAGTGTTCTGCCTTCCCTGCCTGTCACCCCTGACTGGGACTGTCACACGATCTTCTGGAGACAGGAGCCCCGCCCAGAGGCTGTTTAAACTCTCCTCCGGGCCTATGGAGGGTCTCCACCATCCTGGAGCAGGGTTGAGGCCAGGAGGGGCCAAGGTTGGCACGTGTTCCTCTTCCCAGGACCCCTAGCTCTGCACTCTTGGGGCCACTATTCAGAGGAGGGGGTGGGGAGGGGCGGCAGAGTCTCTGGAGTTGGGGGAGGAGAAAAAAGGACCCCACCCCCAGCTGTCCCTGCTTCCCTGTCCTGCAACAGTTACACCTCCCTCCAAACAGTGCGGCCCCGCCCATCTCTTCAGCCCCTGTCCCCTCGTCCCCAGCAGCCAGTCCACTCTCCCCTCCACACGCACCACCTGGACCCAATGCCTTCTCCTCTCCCGCTCAGCAAATCCCTCGTACACTTGACCTTCACTCAGTGCTCACCCTCTCTGAGGAGCGTTCCTGGAACACCCTATGCCATCACGATCCTGCCTCTGCACCCACTGGCAATTGTATCGTGGAAGGAGAGATTCTGTGGTCCCTTCAGTATGCTTGGGAAACTCAGGTTTTCATGCTCAAGACTTCACAGAGACATTGATGCAATAAGAATTGGCAGGAGGTGGCCAGCCAGCCAACCAGAAGCTTCCTGTGGAGCATCCCCTGGTACCCATCCCCCAGCCTCACATAGGCTTCAGCCAGCCCACCCTAGCCTGCACCCCACTCGGGCCAACCCTCCTACCTTCCCGACGCTGGCTTCACAAATCCTACCCTCTCCTCGAGACCCTTCCAGGCCACTTTCCTCAGTGGCTCCTTTGTAAATATCTCTTGTGCTTAAAAGGAGTGCGCCAGGGCTCAGCTCCTACTTAGTGTCTAATCCGTTCCCCCAAACTCCACTGCCTGTGTTCAGGTGACCCGGTGAAGCAGCTTGAGGACAGGGTTCCTGTGTGCGCTCCTTCCAAGGGCTCCTCTCTCCTGAGCACCTCAGCATGACTCCCAGGACATGACTGATTAAAACCACATGGAAATAGGGTCAGCCTTCTGATAGTTTCTCAATTGCTCTTACACCACCAACAACAGTATTGCTTATGAGCACTTCCAATAGAATTTGAAAGAAAGAAGTAATTCTAACAACAGATGTTCACAAAGGTAGAAATAACTTTTTTCTTTCCTTTTACTAATCTAGATGTTTTAACAATAGCAACGCACATATATACATACACACATATAGAAATATATATTTGTGTATACACATACATGTATATCTACATATAATAAAGATACATAGAGAAATGACAGACAGATAGATAGATCCCAAATGTCGCTTGAGTTAATTATAGAGAGATACAGAGAGACGTGTACCAGAACCTTCCTTTATAGCTCATACCCTTTGCACGTTCCCCCTACCACTTGCCACACAGCTCTGGCCAACCAGGTTGGCCACTGGCTTTGCCCTGAAGGCCCCTTTGCCCCTCCAGGCCTCTCCCTCCATGTTCTTCCATGAAATTACAACCCACCCTTCAATGGCCAGGTCACACGTGACCCTCCTCCCCAACACAGGGACAAGATGCAACTTTCCTCTCCTCTAAATCCGCCTCCTAAGGCACAGAATCTCATCCTGCCCATTAGAGAGGGGTGTGTGTGTGTGTGTGTGTGTGTGTGTGTGTGTGTGTGTGTGTGTGTGCGCGCGTGTGTGGTGGTCGTGAGTCTCGCGGGGAGGCAGGCTGGTGGGGGGATGAACAGAGAGGAGAAGGAAGGCTGAGTCATTTGCACTGAATGTCCTTAGAGTGGACAGGGGAGAAATGATGAGGAAAGAGGCAATGCACATTAAGAATTACCTAGATGCCCTTCCCTGGCGGTCCAGTGGTTAGGGCTCTGCGCTTCCACTGCAGGGGGCACAGGTTCGATCCCTGGCCAGGGAACAAAGATCCCACATGCCAAGTGGCGCAGCCAAAAAAAAAAAAAAATGACCTAGAAGTGGGTGGAGCTTTAAATGGAGAACGAAGTCCCCACCCTGAGGTATCTAGTATTTTTACTACTTTACAGGAAACCCCACTAGATCCAAATTTAAGTGTATCTAAATCCAGAGACTGGCAGCATACATCTCCTTTACTTTCCTAGAAGTAATACATTTCAAAATTTAGCTGTATTCTAAGCACATATGGAATTTAGCCTTAACTCTAACTATTAAGCAGGAAGGAGAAAACAGAAGTTGATGAAACAACCGTATTCCTCCAGACCCCAGCGGGATTCTCCCAGTGCCCAGTGGAGGGCTGGTGACCCAGAGACTGAATCCACATGGTGTCATGGCCGCTCCACCTTGGTGATGGAAGCACCACAGCTCTGTGCTGGGTGTATATTTAGCCCCCAAGTTGGAGTCATCAGAAATAGCAGAGCAAGATCGTTCTATTTTAATCAAATGTTAGTGCGTTTTTTTAGGAAACCATACCTGAGGTGATGTAATTCTACCCTGGAGAGAAGGGAAAAATGTCAAAAAAGACTGGGGGAAGTGATCACACTTCTAAATATAATGCAGATAAGTCGAGTGAGACAAGATCCTGCCTTCTAAACTAAACTGCTGTGCACACTACTGAGCCCGTGTGCCGCAACTACTGAAACCCACGTGCCTAGAGCCCGTGCTCTGCAACAAGAGAAGCCACCGCAGTGAGAAGCCCGCGCACCACAACAAAGAGTAGCCCCTGCTCAACATGACTAGAGAAAGCCCGCATGCAGCAACCAAGACCCAATGCCACATTTCCCCAAAGAAGATACAGACTGCCAACAAACACATGAAAGGATGCTCAACATCATTAATGATTAGAGAAATGCAAATCAAACTACAGTGAGATATCATCTCACACCAGTCAGAATGGCCATCATCAAAAAATTCTACAAACAATAAATGCTGGAGAGGGTGTGGAGAAAAGGGAACCCTCTTGTACTGTTGGTGGGAATGTAAATTGATACAGCCACTATGGAGAACAGTATGGAGGTTCCTTAAAAAACTAAAAATAGAACTACCATACGACCCAGCAATCCCACTACTGGGCATATACCCTAAGAAAACCATAATTCAAAAAAAGTCATGTACCAAAATGTTCATCGCAGCTCAGGACATGGAAGCAACCTAAGTGTCCATCAACAGATGAATGGATAAAGACGTGGCACATATATACAATGGAATATTACTCAGCCATAAAAAGAAAAGAAATTGAGTTATTTGTAGTGAGGTGGATGGACATAGAGTCTGTCATACAGAGTGAAGTAGGTCAGAAAGAGAAAAACAAATACCGTATGCTAACACATATATATGCAATCTCAAAAAAAATAAAAAGGTCATGAAGAACATAGGGGCAAGATGGGAATAAAGATGCAGACCTACTAGAGAATGGACTTGAGGACATGGGGAGGGGGAAGGGTAAGCTGGGACGAAGTGAGAGAGTGGCATGGACATACATACACTACCAAATGTAAAATAGCTAGTGGGAAGCAGCCACATAGCACAGGGAGATCAGCTCGGTGCTTTGTGACCACCTAGAGGGGTGGGATAGGGAGGGTGGGAGGGAGGGAGATGCAACAGGGAAGAGATATGGGGATATATGTATATGTATAGCTGATTCACTCTGTTATAAAGCAGAAACTAACACACCATTGTAAAGCAATTATACTCCAATAAAGATGTTAAAAAAAAAAAGACCCAATGCAGCCATAAATAAATAAATAAATAACTCTATTTTTTTAAAAAAGATCTA
Organism: Grampus griseus; assembly: GCF_964374135.1. Lineage (NCBI taxonomy): Eukaryota > Metazoa > Chordata > Mammalia > Artiodactyla > Delphinidae > Grampus > Grampus griseus. The sequence continues at coordinate 64,373,768 of NC_139012.1, forward strand.
AACTTGCAGGAATATTATATGACGCTAAGGCACACGTGACAACAAAGGAATGTCACTGCTGAGTCATCCCACTGATGTACTCTGCACCACTAAGAGCAAATTTGAGAAGGCTCAAACCCTGGGCTGCAAGTACAGATATAAACACATCGTAGAGGCACCCAGTGCCAGAGCTAACTCCAGCCTCCCGCTCTGCCCCATCACCCACATTTTCATTATGATGATGTCTATTTGAATTTCCAGATGCTTCCAAAAACTGACCAGGAGAATGTGGGCTCTGGCTATAGACTGGGAAGTTGTTTTGGTCAGAGAGACACCTGGTGGCTCTTGAGATAAACCACACTGGCCTGCCAAAGAACACTTCTCGTGTCCCACGCCAGGCACCAAGGGGGGGAGGCGAGGAAGCCCAGCCTCTCCTGCTAAGGAGAGTACCCAGCATCACCTTTGCAGGGAGTGGGTAGCCCAGAGGGGCACACGGGCTTTGCGGCCGGAGCAAATGGGCTTGAACACTCAGCCTGACTCTTGTCTCCTGGACAGTCAGCTTGACTGTTGAAATGGGGCAGGGACGCAAGTATCTCTTCACACCACTGTGAGCACCAGCTGGGCCAAAAGTGATGGCCCCAACTGTGACACCCACAGTATTTGAACGCTGTCTGTCCCCTGAACTTCCGGGTACCTGGGTGGCCATCAGTTCACAACAGGGCCCCTACAGCACCTCTGTGCTCAGACGGTTTTAACGTGGTCAGGGAGCTGGGTCCCCCATGAGCAGATAGGCTTCGCTCTCTCAGTGCCCCAGTGCTGTCCCCTCACAAAGGACACCCCTCCATGAAATCATGTCCATGGGGTTTCCTTTTTGGGGGTGGTGGTATTATGGCAGCCTCTTCCCCCCTTTATAAATTTCTGCATGCTTCAGTTTTTGCTACAAGCAGTTTCATGTTTATATAAAGAAGAAATGATTGCCATTTCCTTTTCAGTGGAAAAAAATGTTAAATTTCCATTAGCTCTTGTTTTCATCTTAGCCCTTAGGTGATTTTCCATCAGTTTATTTATTTTTTTAATCTTTTTGAACAGAGTAAAGGAGACTCTGGGATTTCACAGCGTTATTTAACATTCTCATATTCTATCCTGTAATTTCAGCCGTTGTCATTGTCTTTACACAAAGGAACACGGCAGACAAGCAGACATCTCCCTCTGGAAGGCACCAAAACAGTGGTGCTCATGTCTCTGCCCAAGCGGAGGTTGAAAATGAAGAAGGGAGGGTGGTTTCATTCCTAAGAGCTCCGCAATCCTTTCCAATACCAACTCAGCTTTCCCACACATCAAGGTAATCTGAAGGGGAAACCGAGCGTCAGCACGACTGGCTGCCTAAAGCATTTCTTCGTGTATGCTACTCCTTACTTTCTTTTAAAACAAAAGATGCAGTGAAGAAAAAGTTGTATGCAAATAAAACTTTTCTCACTCCAGAAGAATTTTATACACATTAGGGAACTTAGCTGCTGAAGTATCATCATGAATTTTTCAAAGCAAAAAAAAAAAATCCTTCTGTAATTCAAACCTTTTTCTAATCCACCTATTTGATTGGCTGAGTTTGGCTTACGCTGGATTTTCTTAAAATAAAGGTCATTTTTTTATTAGTCTTGGTTCCACAGTAAACCAGCAAAACAATTTGGGGACCGATTTTTGGACATGTCAATTTCCAGGTGCCGTTGTTTAAGAGAAAGAGAAAATCTAGAATTATTACATTCATTTATTTAATAGGTGATCCTATCACAATTCTTCACTAAGGTCTTAAAGGCTGAAAAGTTATCAGGAATGGACAGATGTTATGATTTATTCGGGTGCATGTGGAATCCTATCAGGGAAATTTGCTCAAGTTTTAGAAAACATCTATTTTCTAAAGAAATGGACTCAATCTTCCCTTTCCACAACGGGACGTGCATACGACATGAAATTCCCATAGCCAGGCCTCCAGAAAAGGCGTCCAGCAAGCCGGGTGTCAAGTCCTAAGGCTGTGCTGGAGGGCACTTAGCGTAGCCCGTGCCTGGCTCTCCAGCTGTGCACTGACACCAAGCTGCCAGACAGTCACCTTAATGACTCTACAGAGAAGTGCTGGTATCAGGATGTGACAGAGGGGGAAATCTCTCAGTCTGATGAAGGATTAGGTCACCAGCATGTCTGTGGAACCTACAATCGGGGCAAAGTTCTGAAGTGTTACAGTTTCTGTTGGTGATGACAGCAAAATGTCTATTTCCCTTTTAAGGCAGGTGACCACACGTCCCAGTTTGCCTGGGTAGTCCCAGTTCAGGCCAGTTGCCCTGTCATAATTGTTAATAGCACCTCCTGTCACTCTTAAAAGTATCCTGGTTTGGATGACGAATGACACTGTCACTTCACCTCTAGGTACAGCTCCCCCCCCACACACACACAAGATGCCCACAGAGCCTTCCCAGCAGAGCACTTTGGTCCAGACTTTTCTACTACCCCTCCCACCCGATTCCTTCAGGGCCAAGGATCCCAAAATATAGCCGTTCTGATTAAATGTGTGCATTTGAGACCAGCCATTTGTAGACAATCGCCCTCAACCAGGGAAGTGCATATGATGGGGTCACCTAGGCCCGTGTCCGAACCAGCGGGACAGGTACCCTGAGGCGGTGCTTTCCAGAGCTCTCCCCACAGACCACTGAGGAAGGCCTTCGGGAGAGGGGCTCACACAGTGCTGGGATGGCCCATCAGAGGGCTCGGGCCACCCTCCTGGCCTCTCCACTGTTAAACCGCATTCTTTTCTCCCCCTGAAAAGGCACTGAGCAAAGCCAGCACCTCGAGGTTCTCACCAAAGATGGCGCTGCACTGGCTCCTACACGCTTCCCACTCGGAGCCAGCCAAAGGCAAATTTTTAGATGAATAGAAAAAGAAACTTTATTCTAATATAGCATGGGAAAGTTTTTGAAATAGGAATTCTTCTTTTCTGACCAAAACAAACTTATACTTTGAACATCTCTGAAAGGTTATTTTCTGTACAATTATATAAATATTTCCATGTCCCTATAAACATGACATCTATGGTCCTAAAAGCTTTTTGAAAAATCAATACAATTAGATTCTTTAGACAATGATTAGCCCAGTTAGAAAACAGGACACATTCCCCAAGCACAGCCAGGAGTAAAGAGAGGACACAATTGGGAACACAGAGCAGGAAGGGGCTGGGGAGGGGAGGGAAGACTGGAAACCATAAAAACACAACAAAACCCTGCACATCAACTTTAGAGGCTAAGACCCAGCAAAAACTAAATTATATGCAAATGGAAAGGAACCATCCAAAGGGAACATGACATGACCTCGCGGTCAGATCTCACCCCAAGTCAGCAAATATATCACCCGGCAGGTTCGGTCTTCCGGGAGCGCAAGGGCCTTTTTCTCGTTTATTCTTATCGAGCAAAATATTCAAGGTAGGGCCAAGTTAGAGAAAAGACTTCAGAGCCAACAGACGTAAATTCAGATCCCTCTTCTGCCACGTATACTGGCTGTGTGATCCTGGGTGGGATTCCTAGCTTCTCTGAGCCTGTTTCCCGCCTGTGAATTATCTAACTTCGCTGGCTTGTTGGGAGGATTAGAGGTAACTTATAAAAAGTGCTTATATCCCCCTGGAAAATAACTGACAATAACTAACTAAAATGCGTGTGATAAGGGCTTCACCTTGGAACTTAGAACAGGCTCTGCACTGCCTAGTCTAAGATTCTGATAGTACTAGTCTACCCCGCGTGGTCTGCCAATCACCACCAAGCTGAGTCCGCCATGGGCCCCACTGCTGCCCCTCCGATGCTGTGCAACCACAAAGGCCACTTAAAGTTCGAAACAGATGTTCTCTTGGGAAACTGTGGTCACCCCCTTCCCTAAGGCACCAGCTCTGCGTGCAGAAGTCAATGCGTGTGGAGGACTGAGATTTCCTCTCTTGTTTGGGTATCGTTTCCCCGGAGTGCTGTAGGCACTGGGGCAGCACTGACCTGACTCCCACAATGCACCACGTGGGGTGACAATCACATAGTGGGCCACGTAACTGAAGCCCCTGGAACGGAGCAAGCAGGTTCCTGCACCACATGCCTCCCTGGGTCCCCCCGGACCACCCCCACCCCACCCCAAGAAGCCGAATTTCTCAAGTCTCGGGCTCTGAGACCCTCCCTCCAGCTGGGCAGCGACAGTCAGCAACAGCACTGGATTCGGCGGCGTTGAGAAGCCAGGACTCCACGGAGAAGAGGGTCGTAAGCAACAAAGACCTCTCCTCACCCCGAGGACAAAGAAGCATGGCGGCTCTCTGGTGGCCGTGTGGGCAAGGGGTTCAGGAAGGAGCACATGAGCCCCCTGCAGAGCAGCCACGGGGACGTGAGGACATCAGCCCGGCCCTCAGACGACGGGGTGCCACAGTCCCAGGGTCAAGGACAGAAAAGGAAGAGATGGCGCCAGCAGAAAAGACGGGGACACCTGAGGTAAGTGGTGGTCTCGGATACGCGATGCACGTGGGTGTCGTCAAAAAGCGCCAGAGGGCTTCCCTGGTGGCGCAGTGGTTGAGAGTCCGCCTGCCGATGCAGGGGGCACAGGTTCGTGGCCCGGTCCGGGAGGATCCCACGTGCCGCAGAGCGGCTGGGCCCGTGAGCCATGGCCGCTGAGCCTGCGCATCTGGAGCCTGTGCTCCGCAACGGGAGAGGCCACAACAGTGAGAGACCCACGTACCGCAAAAAAAAAACCCAAAAAAACAAAAACCAAAAGAAACAAAAAGCGCCGGAGCCCGAGGTTTTAATGAATTCTGTGGACAGGCCCAGCTAAGTTTTTGGACCCAACGAAATCGTCCTCGTTTCACAGGCAGTCATCCCAAACGCTACGGCACAGGATGCGAGGAGGGCTGGCTGTCCCTTCTCGAGGCCAGCAAGGTTTCCAATGAGCCCGTGGAACCCCGGCAGCGTGGTCCACAAGCCGCGGGGAGGGGTGATCTAGAACGTCCAGGGCTGGCGAGGGGCTCTGCCGCCTGCTGCTGCTGCTGTCAGGCTGGAGCCTCGGCCACACAGGGAGGGGGGCCGGGCGGGGGCCACAACCGCCTGCGGCTTTCGGACGCACGGCTCCTCGTCCCGGTCACTCAGGAGCGGAGGCCACTTGCTCCCCGCTCGTCGCCGGCCGCGGTGCCGTGCCGGGACAGCCCGTCAGACTTGAGGGAGGACAGGGACACTTGGCTGATGTAGCGGACCTGGTCCCAGGGCGCGGCCCGTGGGGAGTCGCGCCGCCGGTTGTCCATGCCGATGTGCACACTGACCTGGGACTCGGTCAGGGGCTTCATGCGGCCGTGCGCCTGCGCCTCATACCACGCCAGCTCCGGCTTCCTGTAGCTGCAAAGCAAGAATCCAAGAGCACCTGAGCCATTCTGGACACACAGCCTTTTTCTGTAAAGCCCGGTGAAGGCCTCTCATGAAGTCTTTAATGACACGCAGTATCAGGGCCTCAAGGCTTTTAAAGGAAAGAAAGGCCACCAAATTCCCATGGCTCAGGGCAAGTTCCCAACTTAGAAGCTTTCTAGCCAAATGCCTGGTACACAGTAGGCTGTCATTAACTTTGTTAACTGAAAGCGTAAGTAAATAAAGATCCCTTTTAAAAAAGGAAAAATGATCACAGACAGGGATCCTACAGCTACCTCTCGACACAGACAGCCGTCGAGCAGAGTAACGGGAAGAAGCAGTGCGAGGTGACTGATCAGAGGCAAACTTGGCTCGCGGTGGACAAGCCGTTACACAAACACACGCCGGGCCCCGCTCGGGGCGCACACCCACCCCGCCCCCGGGCCCGCCGCGGGGACTCACCACTTGAGCTGCAGTGACGAGAGGACCACGGACACGGAGGAGGCAGCCATGGCCGCCGAGCCCATCCACGGCTGCAGCACGACGCCGATGGGCATGAAGACGCCTGGCCAAGAGGGGGACTACACTCAGGCCGCAGCCCAGGGCGGACAGCGAGGGGGGCCCAGCCTCGCCGCCCACCAGAAGCTCTCCTCAGGGCGGCTCGGAAGCCCCTGGGCTGGCCGCTGACTGCGTGCCCGTGGGCCTGAGGCGGGCGGTCTCAGAGCTGGGCGGGGGGGCGGGGGCACCGTCAAGGGGACTGTGGTCCCCTACCCACCCTGACCTTCCTGGGACCATCCAGACGTGCCCTCACCTGTTTGGGGGAAGCGCCAGGGGACAGGGCGCCCCAGGGACTTGCAGGTGCCACCATGTGGGGGCACCTCGGGGGTGTGAGCACCAGGGCAACACGCTGGCGACGACGGGCCCTCTCTCCACGGAAGGTCCTCCCTCAAGGGCGTCAAAGCACCTTGATGAGGGGCAACAAGACCAGGTCCTGGGACAGAGCCGCAAGCCCGGGAGGGGACCAGGTCCTGAGCCAGCCGCAGGGCAGGAATGCACCTGCCGGAGCCGGGCTGTGGCGGACACGCTGATCCACCGCGAGAGGCAGTGCCGACCGCTCGGACCCAACAGGGGAACGTGGGGTGCGGCAGTCACGTTTAAAAATAGGTCTTGGCCCATGTAGGCGCTTTCCTTGCAGGAGTCTTTGGAACAACTCTTCCCTCTCTGGTGACACAAGATACAGTGGGGGAGGGAGGACTTAGGGAGCAGACAATATCCATCTCTTCCCATGATTATTTCCGAGTCAGGATAAAACCTAGGCGGGATTAATTCTTAAGACAAAGTTCTAAAGCACTGATCCCGGGCTTAGCGTGTAACGGGTGCCCCATAACTGTTAATATTGATTATTTTTCAGACTGTATGTCTTAATAATGTTCCAGAAAACAGGGCCAAGGTAAATAGGGTTGAGCAACTTGGCCAGCTTTTCAGAGAGGCCAGCAGTGAACAGAAGGCTTGGGTTCTCCCTGCAGTTTCTCATTTACCTTTGGAGACTTACAAAGCGGAACATAATAAAATCAACTCTTTCTTCAAGGCTTCTGGCCACAACTAGGGCCAGAGGCAACAGGGCAGCGAGGGCCTACCTGCTGCAATGGGGATCCCGACCAGGTTGTAGATCAGTGCCAGCACCAGATTGAGTCGTATCCTCTGGACGGTCCTCTTGGAGAGGTGAATGCTGGCCACCACGTCGAGCAAGTCATTCTGCAGGAGAGGAGCACACGGTGAACTGCGAGCTCCGCTCTGCGGCCCTCGGCACTCCTGCTACGGGCAACAGCAAGGGGAGACGCAGCAGAGCTCACTCTGATGAGGACGACGTCAGCTGCCTCGATGGCCACGTCCGTGCCCGTCCCAATGGCGATGCCCACGTCGGCCTGGGCCAGGGCTGGGGAGTCGTTCACACCATCGCCCACCATGGCCACTCTCTTCCCCTCGTTCTGGAGCTCCTGGACCTTGGCCACCTTATGAGAAGGCAGCACCTCCGCAAAGACTTTGTTGATGCCAACCTGAAAGGAAAGAACAGCAGTCAATAAAAAAGCAAATGTACAATAACATCCGGTGTTGCCGAGCGGCAGGAACAGGAGCAGAAGCCCAGGAGCCCTCAGCCTCCAGGTCCCGTCACCAAGTCCTGCAGATGCCAGGTCGCACGGCAAATGTACCCCCTGCTCCCATCCCAACACCCTGCGGTGGTCTGGGACCCTCGCTGGCCTCCTGCCCACATCCTGCCCTCCCAGCACTCTTCTCCAGATGCCGTCCCGGTGACCTTTCCGAAACAGTAATCATTGGTCACGTTACTCTCCTGCTTCAAGGCCTCCAGCGGATCCCACTTCCCTTAGGACAACGTCCAAACTCCTCTGCCTGCCTCCCAAGATCCCCAGGTCAGGTCCTGCCTGTGCCCAGCTCCCTGCACCCCACCCCCCGGCCCCAGCGGGTCCCGCCTTGGCCTCTCCAACTCGCTGCTACCTTGCACCCGCAGGCGGTGCTCGTGCTGCCTGCTCTGTCCTGCAAAGGTCACTTTTCCTACCCCCAGCACCCCTTCTTCTTCATCTGACTCCTGCAGGCCTCCTCTCCCCTGGAAGGTGTCCCCGGCCCCCGCCAGGCTGAGGGGTAAGCTGGCAGCTCCCATGCGTCCCGTGCACTCTTCCACTGGAGCGCCCAGCACCTGGTTTACACTCGGTCCCTGGGCCACCCTCCCCACGGGACCGTGAGCTCCTCGAGGGCGGTGCCCTCTTCACTCCTCTCTGTCACAGGGGTGGCGCTTAGTAAGTGCTTGCTGAATGCAGGAACAAGTTTTAACGCGGGAGTGGGTGTACTCTCAGAAGGACGACTGACGGGGCACTGCCGCTCCCTTCCCAAGGAGCAATTCCTTCCCAAAAGCAGACAGCTTTACACACATGTCCGCAAGGGGTGGTATACAGTTGTCTGGAGTTTGCACTGGAGCCCTCCCCGCGAGGCAGGGCAGGCAGGCATGCGGTCGTGCTGCCCTCGTGGCCCAAAGTCAGACCCTAGCGCCGCAGAAGAACTGCCGGGACCCAGGGGCTTATCTGGTGCAGAGTGAGAAGAGCTGGGCCGGCAAAACACTCCCTTAATATAAAGGCTACAAGATTGTTTATTTCAGCCCTCAAGCCATGGTCTTTTATCCTCAGTGCAGCGGCTGGAAAATAAAGAATGCTGGGACAGCCTTTCCGGGGCTGCAGCCACCGTGCAGGGATGAATGCTGGCACCCAGGCCCCAGCAGCGTGATCTTTGGGGCAGCAGCAAGGTGGTCCCCTGTGGGACGTGCACGGCTCCGAGATCAAAGCGTGTGGAGAGAAAAGCCCCAGCGGGGGGGAGGACCAGAGCAAAGCTGAGTGCTCAACGCACTAGTGCTTACCTATCTTCCTTAAACTGCTTCTGCCAGCTTGAAATCGCTTGCAGTTTCAGATGTGGGAGACATCCCGGCCCCCAGCCCTTACCTGGGTGGCAATGGCTCTGGCTGTCTTGCGGTTGTCCCCCGTGATCAGAACCACATCCACGCCCATGCTCTTCAGTGTGTGCACGGCCAGGGCGGCCTCCTGCTTGACCGCATCTGCGATGGCGATCATGCCACAGAGCACACCTGTAGGAGACACCGCAGGTGAGCACACGTGGCAGCGCCCTGGGCAGCCTGAGAAGCAAGTAAGACTTCGTGATGCGGAACAGTTTTCCTAATACCGTGTTACACGCCCAAAGCAAAACACCAAATTGTACAACAGAATACGGTTTTGATTTTGTTTTTTTTTTTTTAATTTACATACATTTCCAGATGCGTACAAAAGTCTGGAAGGACTGTTAAAAAGTTAACAGTGGCTCTCTGAGGGGTAGGATAATGAGGGATTCCATTTTTTTTTTACAGCTCTCGGAATTTTCCAGATTTTCTGCAAGGAACATCTCTTCCTTTGCAGAGTGCCTGACTCATAATAACTCAATACCTGTTAGCTATTAAAACATGAGAAATACAACAAATGCTACTTAAAAAGTGACACATGTCCAAACAGCTAGAAAATCAATCCTTCCTTTCTGTCTCTTCCTACAGAAAACACTCTGTAGAATTTTTTTTTTTTTTTTTTTTTTGAGTGACTCTTTGGGTACTGACACAGGAAGGCATTCGAGGACTGGGGACTGAGGCATGACGGGAGCAGTGAGGGTGAGGATGTGTAAGAGGCACTTTTAATTGAGCCATTTCCAGCTTGACAAGCTGAGGGGGTGGTGCGTTTAAAGGACTCGGGGGAAGGCATGGCAGTGGGAGCCGGAAAAAAAGAGAGAGAGAGAGAGAGAGAGAGAGAGAGAGAGAATGAATATGGGAAAAGAGGAGCATTCAAAATACAGCAATTAAATTATTTCTTATTTGCATGTAGTTTTTACTTCTATTAGCAGAAACTAACAGTTACAAAGTGATTCTAATCTACCTGAGATGTAAAGCCCAGGATATAACCTGAGTACTAAGATACACACAATCTTGAGAAGCTCTGTGAAGGCTGCAGGGGATGTCAGTGTGTAAAGCATCTTAGAGTTAAACCTCTCAGGAAGTCAACTGCTGTTTCGCCTGCAGTGATGAATGAGAAAGGATGACTTTCAACTGCCAACCTGGGCAGATGCAAACGATGGTGGGGAAGACAGTTTAGAATCCCAAGAGCAAAGAGGCTGAAGCCATCTTCACTCTGGCGGCAAAGATGGAGGTGGCCAGAGGGGGCCTCAGGATTGACAATGAAGTGAAAAAAACGGCAAGACAGCCTTTTCGAAAATAGAACTAAAATTAACAGTGAGGAAGATTTACTTTAAAAAAAAAAAAAAGGACTCTATTTCTGCCTGACGTCTCCAGCTTCACTTGAGAGCAGAGGACAGGGGAGCAGAGCAGTACCGTCGATGGCCACCAGGATGGCCGTCTGGCCTTTCGTCTCGTGATCGGTCATCGCGTCGCTGACGTCGCTGGTGACGGTCAAGCCGTTGCGCCTCATCCACTCTCGGCTGCCGATCAGCACAGAGAAGGTCTGCGGGACCGCATCTGCTCAAGGGAGTGTGTGGTTATTCCCAAAGAGGCCAAGTTCACTGTGAGAAAGCACTAAAAACCATGGGATGGTTTCAACAGCAAAACGTCCACTTGATGGTTCTGGAAAAACCACAACCTAATAAACACCTCTTGAAAAACCACCCTTAAAGAACCAGGGGAAAAAGAATAACTAACATGCAGAACCGCGGTATGAATTAAAACATGTAAAGATGTTACAAACATATTACCGCATAGTGTACCTACTGGCCTTTAGGGGTATCTGCTGCTGCTGTTAGATTGGATTAGAATTAGGATTAGAAGCGGTTAGTTATTTGGTCAGCGCCGAAAGCCAGTGTGGACTAGACCCATCACTGCTTGGTACAGATGATGCAAGTGAATCAGCTAACAACCGGCCACCGTGTATGAAAGGTCTTGAAGCTATACCTCCTAAGAGGTCAGCTGAGTCCTGCACCTGTCACCTCTACCTTAGGTGTCACAGATAGACCAGTCCCTGGAAGGCAAAGGAAAGGTCATCCCAGGGCTTTAACTTGCCATAAGGTGGTAATAGCTTCTAACAAAATCTAAATCAAGATTTAACTACTAACATACTTAAGAGCAAACACTAGACATGGGTTTTTTGGTTTGGGGGCATTTCCACTCTCTTATGCTGATGGCTAGCACCCTTTGAATAAGAAAGGCCGTTATTCAAAGAGCAGCTGTCCCTCCAGTGCCCCTTCTTGACTTGGGCAGACCATTTCCGTTCACTTTCCCTGATGGCTGCCAGCTCTGTAAATACGTCACGTCCCATCAGAGTTGACCACATGGAGGTTTCCTGTTTAGGAGGAACAAAAGGAAGACTCCCATCTGCCTACTCTGTAGCTTACGAGTCTTATCCCAAGACTAACCTGGGCTAAGAAAGAGGAGACTCGAGACTAGGGAGCAGGTAAGCAATACTCCGTGACTCTAAGTCACACACTGCTTTTGCCTGCCATTAGCGTCAAGATTCAGTCACATCGAAGAACACGAGAGAAGCTGCAGGCTTCCCTGGGAGATGGCGTGCGGCGCACCAGCCCTGAGCCACCTTCTCCGCAGTCGGGAACACGGGGCAAGCCTGGCATGGCGCTCTCCATGGCTGGGTCCAGCCCCCGGCGGGCCAGGCAGCGGAAACCGAGGCCAGGGATACCTGTTTCCATGGGGATGCTGCTGACCCCGTTCAGGTGGGCGGTCGGTTGGCCACGTGGGCGCTCGCCCTGGGCCAGGATGCCCTCCACGTTGCTGACTTTACAGCCGATCCCACAGCCGGGCACCGCCTGGAAGTCCGTGCAGTATCCCAAGGTCTCTGTGCCAAGTTCCTGGGAAGGAAAGTGGGGGAGAGGAAGCAGAAAACAGGTGAGTCGAGAGGGAGTCAGGACAGAGGTGGGGGTGAGGCGGGGGGAGAGCAGCAGACACCAGGAATTTAGAGGGAAGGGAGGGACGGGAGGAGAACTTCCGGGAAAGGCGGAGAGATCGACGCTCAAGTCAGCTACTCTTTCTCTCTCATAGGACACAGTCATTTAAAACAGCCTCAACCCTCTCCTAGAGTTTGGATGCCTGGGGAGAGTGGACAGGTTGCAGTCCAGAAAGGAGAAAGGCAATTCACATCCAACACCCCAAATTAAGGGCTGGGGTCGGCGGGTGGGGTGGCGGGGATGAAGGTGCCAAAGGGAGGAAAGATTTTCTTTTTCTGTTGCAAATAATTCCATAAAAACGATGGAATAGGTAAGTGGTAACAAACTATTTTAAGGCCATCAAGGGATAATCGCCCATGGCCAGACCCTGGTGGGGAGGGCCGACGTGGCAGGAGAAGGGGAAGGGCTGGGTTTATTTGGGTAACAGAACCCAAAGGAAGGATGCCTGGGGGTGAGCAGAATTCTTTCTGAAACATCAGAAGGATGAGAGGGGAAATAGCCGCACCCTACTGTCCGGGAAGACTTGTCAGCTCTTCCCCAAGGCATCCATGTCACCTTCTACATTTACTGATAATTGTCCTGTTCAGACAGTTGACATGTTTTCAGGGCAGTATTCTGGCACGTCCTGCTGCCTCCACGCACAGACTGAAAACAGAGAAAGCTAACTAGGCCCTCTCACCTGCAGAGGTCAGAGGGGAAGGCTCCCCACTAACTGTGCCAACAGCCCACAGTCCTCTGGTCACTTCTGCTGCTTCCTCTCCGTCTCAGGAGTCCCCAGTGGATGGATTTCTCCCGACCTGGCTCCGAGACCCCCTTCGTTTTTGTATCCCTTTGCACGAAGCGCTCGTGCGGGACTGAATACGCCTGTCTTCCCCACCCGACCATCAACTCCCAGCCGGCAGAGCTCGCCTCTTATGAATTCTTACTCCCCTGAGCTCGAGATGCTCAGGAAATGCCTAATGAATGGCCATTAGCTCATAACACTGAACTGCTTTGTGAAGATCTGGAAACGTGACGAGGGACCTGCCGCTGTGCGCTGCATCCCCACCTGCTCCAGGGGGCCTGCTCAGCAGTTTCCAGACCACACGAGCCAAGCCCTCTGTGGAGGCAGCTGACGTGGGGGCCAGGGGCAGCGAGGAGGAAAGGCGTGTGAGGAGGAAGGAGCCCGGAGTCTTCCAGCCCAGCTGAGGAGAGCGGGGGAGCCGGGGAAGCGAGGGCCCAGCAACGCCCAGTCCACCTACCTCTTTACAGTATCTGGCGACTGCCACGCCCAGGGGGTGCTCACTGCTGGCCTCCGCAGTCCCCACCACAGCGAGCACCTTCCGGAGGGGCAGCGTGGCCACGTCCACGAGCAGAAGGACCCGCATGACTTTGGGGACCCCGTGGGTGATGGTGCCAGTTTTGTCAAACATCACAGTCTTTATCTGCCCAAAAAAACCACATCTCAGTGACCAAAACACAGATGGAAGGGACTCTCAGAGTCCTCACAATCTCGAGGCAGAACTTCACTCAACCCACCCCAAGCAGGTCACAATACACTCCTTCATGACACGCTACAGAATCCTCTGCGTCCATCCCAAGGCTCAACCACTCCCTCTGCCAAAACATTGTTTCCCTCTCTGCCCAGTTAAAAAAAAAAAATCCGCACTCCGGCTTAACCTGGACCAGGGTGAGCCAGAAGCTCTCACTCTGATGTAACAGGGAGGCATCACCGTGCAGTAACGCCGTGCGGCCTCCTCCTCGGGTCGGGTCAGGAGCGTGACCCTGAGGGGTCTGCCCACCTCCCGGTCCACCTCTATCTGCCGGGTCAACCACTGTTTCCTCCGGCCTGCATCAGTGCAAAAGCCTACGGAGAATAGTGTTCTCGAATTCCAAGTTCACAAAAGGAAGGGAGTGTTCCTTGGCCGTAGTAACAAGCAACCACAGAGCTAGTCTGGGGACCTGTCCCCCTCGGTCAGCGGCAGCTTGGCACTGGTCCCCACGGGTCTGGGCTCAGCCAGTCGGAAGCCGCCACACTCGGCGCCTGAGCTTGCGTGGCCGGAGCCCAGCAGTTCCCTCGCTCCACGCGCCCCTGGACCTGGTACAAGGTCAGCCCTTGTTGCACTCAGACTGCGTGCTGCAGGCTCGGTTCTCCCTCATTTAGCGAACAACAGCTCCGCTTCTTGTTTCTGACTGAGTGGGGCCTCCTCACCACGATTAACCAGCCTTCCTCTGACAGTCCTGGCCAGCTTCTAGTCCAGCCCCCGCTCCGCCGCCAGGACGGTCTTCCTGCAGGCGCTTCACCCCCGCCCCTGCCCCCGTGTGTCCCTGCTGCTCTTGGTTAAGCTCTGGACCGGGACTGAATAACCCTCCGAAGCCCTTCAGGGCCCCTCTCTCCCCTCCTTCCTCCTTCAGGACCCTCATCTCCTGTCAGTTTCTCTCTCTTTCTGGCCCTCATTTAGTTATTGAGAAAATAACTGTGGAGTGACTCCAACGTGCCAGGAGCGGGGCAAGATGCCGGGGACACAATGGCGGGGACATGTTCACGGTCTCCAGTCCTACGGAGTCTGGGACCAGGCAGCACGGCCCCCCCCCCGGGTCCTTTCCACGTGCTGGTCCCACGGCCGGGACACCCCTCCCAACCTCTGTTGTCAGCTGACAGGTCTCAGACCTCCCCTGAGCACCTGCACCAGCGCCCACCCCATCCAACACACACGGGTCTACGGTTAGGCCCCTGAGGAACTGTCCTCACGGCGTCTCACACTCTCCACGGTGCCTGCTGCTTGCTTGCTCCGTGTCTGTCTTTCCTGCCGGACAGGAAGGTCCTTGAGAGCCAGGGCCCAGCACAGGACCCACGCAGAGTAAACGCTCAACAGATACCGAAGAAATAAAGGGAGGATGGAAGGCTGGGGACTGCTGGGCTGAAGGGAGATTCTCCATAGACACTGCTACCTGCTACTCCACCCGAGGTCCCAGGACCCTCCCCGATCACGCGGAGACAGCGCAGCTCCTTTCCCCAGAGCCCGGCCCCCTGGCTGTGAGCCCGGAGCTGCACATCTTAGCTGCAGGCCTTTGGCAAGTCGCCCAGCCCACTCCTGCTGCGCTTCCCTCACCTGTAAAGTGGAAACAACCAGCACCCGCCTCAGGGCTGTCGATGAGATTAAATCAATATTTATACAGCACTTAGGTCTCTGACCGTGAGCTGCTGCCGGTCCTGTTGTCATTCCCCGTTAGTCCTGGCTTCCTGTTTTACTTAATTAGTAGTGCTACCCTCAGTCCTCTTTCAGGTTTTTCTCTGAATATGAAATTTAAACAGGTACTATTTTCACTAGGACTCTCTAAGTCAAAAAAGAAAAAAAAAAAATCATGCAGCATATACAGCTACAGAATCACCCCAGCCAAGACCTCGAAGGAAGCGGGGGCCAACCTTGTGGGCCAGCTCCAGAGGCTTGCCTCCCTTGATGAGTATGCCGTTCTGGGCGGCCACCCCCGTGCCCACCATGACGGCCGTGGGCGTGGCCAGGCCCAGAGAGCAGGGGCAGGCGATGCACAGCACCGTGATGGACGTCTGGAACGCAAACCGGAGGACCACCTCTGCCTGGGAGATATGCTTGCTGGACGTCTGACGAGAGGAAAGAGACAGAGGCAGGGTGGGAGTTAGAGGAGGCACCACACGTAATTCTGATCATATGAGAACATTCCACTCTGTCGGGGCCTATATGGGAGTAGTATCTAGAGAAGAGTGATACATGTAACTGATTCACTTTGCTGTACAGCAGAAAATGACACAACCATGTAAATCAACTCTACTCCAATAAAAATTAATTAAAAAAGAAAAAAAAAAAGAACATTCCAGTGCAGGTGGGGGACCTGAACTGGCGTGATGAGCTGGGCTCCAGGAGACACGGTGCGGCCCGCTCTGCTTTGCAGGTATCACGTGGTTCACTTTACTGCTCCAACCTGATCCTACAGGCTTTCCTCAGGGAAAGGCATTATGAGAGGAGAGAGGCACGTAAAAATTCCCGATAGGGGAAGAGCACAGGCTCTAGAATCGGACCACGTAGGTCTACATCCTGGCTCTGACACTCCGTGTCTTAGCTTCCTCACGTACAACATGGAGGTAATAATACCCAGCTCACAGGTTTTTGTAAGGATGAAATGAGGTAACATACATACAAATACATACAAACATAAATATACACAGTACAACACCTGACGTAGTAGGAGAGAGGAGTCTGAGAAAGTATAGCTATTACATTACCATTATTATTTTTATTATTATGAAAGCTTAAAAAAACTATAGCTCTCCAAGGAATCAACTCTAAGGTAATAATCATGTAGGAAAAGATACAAGGATATTTCTCACAGTGCTTTTTTCATAAAGGGAAAAAACTGGAAACAACCAATGGGGGATTGGTTAATTAAACTGCAGGTATGGTGTGCATAATGGAATATTATGCACATGTTAAAATGATGATGTATACATATTGACATGGAAAGATATCAGTAGGATTGCTGAATTTAAAAAAACAAGCATAAAATGGCATGTGTTGTGATTCAATTAGTGCAAAATTATCTGCCTATATCTCTAGATAGCCTTTCAACAATACTGGAAAGATGTTCACCAAAGTGCAGAAAAGTGCATATAGGGATGGGATTTGGAGCCATCTTTATTTTCTTCTATTTTCCACCACTGTTTCCTTTATAAAAATCCAAAACCAAAAAAATACAGGTCTCCTTCCCAGTTACCTGGTGACACATATTGGTATGATTATTTGCATCCTAACATCTTGAGTTACCTTGGTTTATCTTTCAAAATGGCTAGTATCTCTAGAGAAAAACTGAGAGATGCTGTATTCACTTAATTACAGTAAAATGCATGTTTTCTAAATCGAGGATATAGACCACAATCTCTTTAGATCCATCTACCCTCTATTCTTTGACTTTGAGAGGCAGATTCTAAAATAAGCTACATGATTAAGGGTCATTCAATTTTCACAGAAACAGTTTGATTTCGGTAGAAGGACATGCTGTTTAACACATAATGTGATTTTGTAGAGGTAAGGATGAAGTGTTGTGTTGTGTTTTGTTTTGTTTTTAACCTCCAGAGATTCTTGTCAAAATCACACCTGGCATTCTGAGAGGAGTGGGGTGGACTTCTAGAGGTTGACACGAACCCTGTCCCTACAGATGACTTGTACAGAGCAGAGTGACAACAATGTCTTAAAGGAACATGCAGTACCTCATTTGTCCGCATCCTCCCTGATATTGCAGATAAAAACAAAAGAAGTGAAAGTAAGATGGAAAGGTAGGGAACAGCAGGAAGCCAGATATTCCAACTTGTTTAGGATTGAGTTTCCCACAGCCACATGCCAATGAGCTGCTCTCCCACAAAAGCCAAAATTTTTGGCGGTCAGGTGCCATAAAAGCCACCGGCAAATTCTAGGAATACAGTCATAGGCTACTCTTAAAACACTGAAATCTCCCTAGATGTCAGAAAGTGTTTCACTTGGACATTTTAAGATAGGAAATTTGAGGGAGGAAAATCATATCTAAGTGAATGACAAGTACACCAAGAACATATGATATGCCTTTAACTACGGATAAAAAATTTTTTAAAAAGGAAAAAATGATCTATTCTGTATTTCCAGTTTCTTATTTTATGGCTCTAAGGTAAAATACATATTAGACTGTGCTAAGTATGAGATATTTTAAAAAATAAGGTAAAACAATTGTTCTACTCACTGGGCAGTTATCAAATACTACTCCAAGTGGGCCATTAGCTTTTTATGTCTCTCCAGGTTTCTCCAACTCAGCACTATTGACGTTTGGGGCCAGATAATTCTTTGTTGTGGGGACCTGTCCTGTGTGTTGTAGGATGTTTAACAGCATCCCTGGCTCCTATCATACACACTAAAGGCCAAGCAGCACCCCTCCTCAGCCACGACAACCAAAAGCATCTCCAGACGTCACCAAATCAAAACCACTGCCAGCTGCCAATCACTGATGTATGTGAGTTCTTACTGCTGAAGCAGAAAAGTTTTGTATTTTTTTTTGAATTTTGATAAAACTGTATTTCCTAAGATAGTATTCTTCGTCCACTTTTTAAACTCAAAGCTATATATTCCATTGCTTCATCTATAATGTTTAATAAATAATTATTAAAAAGCTATTAGTGTTACTTGGGAAGCTGCAAGGTTAGATGGTCTATATGGAGGTAGCCAGCAAAAAATCTATTTTTCTTAAAACTGGTCAAATAATATTATCATGCTATTGTGACTGACGTGACCTATCTTCTGTGATGTGTGCCTCATCACCTCAAAAATGGCCAATAGTGCAAAATGTAAATGCTTTAAGCATTACGCCTGAGAGCCACTGGTGTTTGAAATGATCTAACCAGAAAGCAAAAGGCATCTTTAGTGAAAACCCGCAGGAGTTGCGTAGTTGCATAGCCAGGATTGTCCTACCCTGGCTGAGGCTTTGCTGCCAATAAGTGAAGCAAGCAAATGAGATGTAATGGGTAATTAAAGCCCAATGAATTTAAGACATGAAAAAATAGGATTAATGGCAATCGATTATTTAAAACCCAACAAGCACGCTGCCCACAGCGTTCAACTTACAGGGAAGTATTTCTGAACAACACCGAAATCGATAAAGCCGATTGCAATCCATACCACCAACGTCAGAGTTGAAACGATGACAATAAATGGGACAAAGTACCCACTAAACCGGTCAGCCAGTTGCTGAATGGGTGCCTATGGAAACAAAACACGAAGACCGCGGGAAATTACAATCTCCAAAGACGCAAACCGCCGCAAGCATGGACAGGGACTGGGATTCCTGGCTCCCTCATTAACTACATTTATGAGTCAATCTCTCTACTCAGTAAAATCTGCCTGATTCTACGGGACTCTTGGAATAATTTCTAGAGAGAGGCAGCTGAAGTTATATTGCCTTTAAAATTCCTTCACGGGACTTCTCTCGTGGCGCAGTGGTTAAGCATCCACCTGCCGATGCAGGGGACACGAGTTCGAGCCCTGGTCCGGGAAGATCCCACATGCCGCGGAGCAACGAAGCCTGTGTGCCACAACGACTGAGCTCTGCGCTCTAGAGCCCGCGAGCCACAGCTACTGAAGCCCACGCGCCTAGAGCCCGCGCTCCACAACAGGAGAAGCCACTGCAATGAGGAGCCCATGCACCGCAACAAAGAGTAGCCCCCGCTCGTCGCAACTAGAGAAAGCTTGCGCGCAGCAACGAAGACCCAACATAAAAAATAAATGAATTTTTAAAATAAATAATAAATAAAAAATAAAATCCCTTCATTACCTTGGACATCTGAGCCTCTTCTACCAGCTTCACAATTTGAGCCAAGGTGGTGTCGTTGCCCACGTGGGTGGCAGTGATGAGCACGGAGCCGTGGGCGTTCATGGACCCGGCGATCACCGTGCTGCCGGGCTTCTTCGTGACGGGCATGGCCTCTCCTAGAGGTGGAGAGGAGACCAACGCCACGCGCTGAGCCCCGTCGGCATCCCTGGGGCCTGGCCAGGGTGCTGACGCCCACCCAGAGGGACGGAGTCCTCACCTGTGATGAGGGACTCGTCGGCCATGGTGCTGCCTTCCAGGACTCTCCCGTCCACTGGGAACTTGCCCCCGGGGACGACCTTGATGATGTCGTCACGCTGCACCAGCTCCATGGGCACCTGCTCCTCTCTGCAACAGACGCCACTCGGGTAACACTCGGGGACCGCGCACGGGAGCTCATCCTCCTGGCCTGTCACCCAGGTCGGGTTCTAGACAAACCGCCTGCTTTACACTGAGCGGCAGTAACCACTTTATCCGCCGTTTACAGACTGAGTCAAAACTGTGCAGCTGCTAAGTACCAGGTGCTGTCCTAGTTCCTGGGAAGCCGGCTGTGAGCAGGACAGCCAAGTCCCAACGCTCACGAGGGCAATTCTGTGGAGCTAACAGACAACAAGCAAGATGGTCCCGGGTCTTAAATAAGTGCTGTGCTGGCAACGATGTGACCGGAGGGCTTCCCTCGGTGGTGGCGGAGGAGGAGAGAAGTGGGAAGGCCCCATGCGAAGATGACATTTGAGCGGGACGACAAGAGGGCCCCATACACGGGGAAGGAAAACTCAAGAGAGAGGAAACAGCTAATGCAAAGGCCCAGAGGCGGGACAGAGGGGGCCTCTGATAAACAGGAAGCCAGCAAGCATGGCTGGAGGGACACGAGTGAAGCAGGCAGAACCCGGACCATGTCGGGTCTTGCAGGGCAAAGTGCAGGCTTTGGGCGTGAAGGTTTTCAGTGGGAAAGTAACATAAGCTGGTTCGCATTTTCAAGTCAGCTCTCTGGTTGCTGCATGAGAATGGGCTGTAGGGGCAACAGCAGAAACTGACAGAAGAGTTCGGCTGTGGCAGCAGTGGCCTGGGCTGGAGACAGAGGGAAGAGATGCCCGGGAACTCTGGGGGGCGTGATGTGTCAGCAAGATGTGTGTGTGCGCTGAGCGCATAAGAGGAGCAAGCATGAGCTCTTCGTTTCAGTTTGAGCAACTGGGTGGATGAGAAGTTGTTTAATGAGATGGAGACGCCTCAGAAGCGGCCACGGGAGGGAGAGGGAAGAGAAGGAGTGGAGAGGAGATGAAGATCTCTGTTCTCACGTGTCAGGTCCAAGATGCCTACTTGACTTCCAGTAGACATGTCAAGTCGGGAGAGCAGGGAGCTGAAGACTGGATTCGGGCTGAGACTAGAGGTCAAATGGGGAAGCTGTCACAATATAGATAGGATCTAAAGCCTGAAATGGTACGAGCTTCCTCAGGAGTGTGCCTGGAAGAGAGACCTGGGCCCTGGGACACGCGCATGTCGGGAGGCTGATCAGGCGGAAGGGCCAGCGAGGGATGGGGGCGGAAAAGGAGAGAGCGGGGCCTTCGGGAGGGAGCACCCATCGCACCGCATCGCATACGGCGAGGTCGTTACCTAGACGCAGATACGTGTAAAACTCATCACGCCGTACACTTGGGATTCGTGTACTTCAGTGAAGGTAAGTTATCTCTTAATAAAAAAAAAAAAAAGAGTATTTTAAAGGGACAGAAAAGGGGGTAGATGCTGGTGAGAGGCTGCAATGAGGATTAAATAAGAGCAGTGGTCGATTTGGTTCATGGAAATGACGTGATGTCTTTGGCAAAAGGGATCTCAGAGACCGGTGGAGGGACAAGGTTGGCTGGAACGGGCTGAGGAGAGGCTGGGAGGTGAGGAAACAAGAAAGCAGACGAAGACAACGTTCAAAAGAAGTTCTGTGTGAAAGAGAAGAGAAAACCAGCAGTAGAAGAGCGTGTGCATTAAGACAGGAAATTGTGAATTGTGAGTATGTGTGAACTGCCTGCTGGGGAGAACGGTCCCACAGAGAGCGAGAGAGACAGATGGGGGGACAGGAGGGGACGACAGGAATAGAGTCATCCAGGGAGCGAGGACGGCTTTGGCAGCATCTCTCTGACAGCGTCACAGGGACCAAATTTACTTAACTGTATATGTAACGCTGGCTCATGAACCAATGGGGAGAAAGTCAGACAAGCAGGGGCGTAGAGCAAGCGGGGCTCTGAGGTTATTTTATGCCTTCCTTTCATTCTACAAAGACTACATTTAAACTATCACAGAGAGAGGGTACAAAAAAGCCACCTTACTTGAGAAGGAAAACCAGACATGTATTGAGTGCAGGTGCTGTGCTCGATATTGACATGAATCCTCCCCAAACCACGTGAGGTAGGTGACAGTCACCCCTATTTGTTCCCAGGTTGACCTGAGATGCTGCCTGTGGGCACCGAGGGCAGGGCCCGCTGCACAGTCAGTGCTGGTGACTTTGACCATCACCTGACGGACGTGTTCACTGGTGACCGGCCTCTATGTACCAGGCACTGTGCTGGGCTGTGGTTACACACAGGACAAAACTCTCAGGTCTATGACCTAGTAACTAAAGTCAAGCTGGTTTATTTAAGTTCAGTAATGGCCACAATAAAAGAAAGGGAGCACGGAAAAGGAGAGACCTTTAAAGGGGAAGCAGGCAGCAGCCTGAGTCTTGAGTGCTGGGAACAGATGTGTAAATCTGTTTGGTGGCTGGGGGGACAATAAATGAAAAGAAGGGGAGGAGCTCTACAACTGAGAATATCCTCTGCTTCTTTTTAAAGTCTCCCAGAGATGGAGACGCCCAGGCTCCAAAACTCCCCTCCGAGGCCCATCTGCACAGCCTGGAGTTTACCGTCCACAGAGGTCTCCACGGCAAGAGAAGCCTGTGTTAACGAAGGAGCAACTGCTCCCGTAGAAAGGAGGTGACGACGGGGCTGTGGGCAGAGCCTCCTCTCCCATAACCTGACTCCTAAGCTTTAAAATGTTTGCTTAAAAATCGTGATTCTTGCCTCAAATGTCCACTGGGTGTCTTTCTAAGAAATCGTTAGTGAGGCTCATCTCCGCTTCATCTAACTTTGAATTTCCCCTTTGAATCTGAATTAACCATGTCTTTCTTACTCTGAGCAGCTGAGTTTATGGGGAACAGCCCTCTAGGGGGGCAGGTGGCTCCTTCTGGTGAATTCCCAGTCTCATTTCTGCTTCAGAAGCTCATGTCCCCCAAACGCCAAGCTGTGGGAAACAGTTTTTTCCGAGCATTTCTTCAGCTCTGAGGGTTTCTGCCGGCAGCCTGCTCACCTCACCTGTCCCCTCTTCTCTACTCTCCTGCCTCATCTAACACAAAGCAAAAAGACGAAGAAAAAACTTACAAGAGAAGGGCCACTGGGCTATATAACATGTATAATTCCGTTTTCCTAGTTATAAGAAACAGAACACTTCAACGTGGGAGATTGGGGACCCGCTGTGCAGGCCTCAGTGTCAAGCACACGCACATGTACGATGCATTTCTTTAACATCTGACAGTCATTTCATGCATTCAACTAGTGAGGATCTGAGCGCCTGCTATGTAGTCCCAGGACGACTGGAGGCACCAAGGGCTCCAGGCCCCAGAGGACAAGGCAGTCTGACCAGGGGACAAGGGGTCAGGCAAAGGGGAAGGAAGAAAGGCATTGGTTGGAGGGCGGGGGGGTGGGCGAGTGCAGGGGCGCCTCCTCCTGGGACCCGCCAGCGGGGTGGCCGGGAGGAGACGGAGGGACGTCAGGACCAGAGGCTGAGCCCAGGAGGCACAGGCGCAGATGCCAAGTCTCACGTGCGCGTCTAGGGATGCGGACTTTATCCTAAACCTCCGAAGGACTGGCAGCTACAGAGTATCACATCTGTGCCTCCAAGAGCTGGATGGTTTGCATGTGGAAAACATCAGGAAGGAGACAAGGCTGGAGCAGGAGGCCAGGGAGGGGCTGTTGCGGGGCTTTAGGGGAGAGAGCCCGGTGGCCTGAACAAGCACGGCAGCGGTGGGAGGGGCAGCGGCCGGGGCCACCAGAGCTTGTGGAGCCGGAATCAAGAGGACGGAGATCAGCTGTGTGGACGAGGGAAGGGAAGGGGTTGCAGAGGACGGCCACTGAGATCTGACGTAGGTTTGGGAATGAAGACACGAGGTCAGGGGACACAAAGACAACAGGGCCAACGCTGAAACCCCGACTATCACCCACATTTAAGGAATGAGGGGCGCGAAGAGAGTGCACAAAGGGAAACGCAAGTAGCAGCTAGGGAAGAAATTACCACCGATCATCTACGCAGATGCTCCTGTCACCCAAGACTCCGGGCGGAGAGGAAGGACACGTGCCTCTGGCAGAGGGACAGAGGGAGGGACGGGCTGAGTCCCTCTGAAAGGAGCCAGCTGAGGCGCAAAGCCCCGGTGGTCTGCAGGGGGCGCCGCAGACCTGTCCACGCCGGCAGAGGCCCAGGCCCTGCAGGAGGCTGCCTGGGGCCCCTGGCACAGCACATGCCACGTTACAGGAAGCGAGAGAGCGGCCCTGGCCCTGGCAGGGCAGGTGTGACCACGGCCCCGAGCACCCCGTCAGGAAGGTGGGGTAGGAGTGACCACTCCCACCTTTCTGACGGACACGAACTGCAAAACACAGGAGGGGACCCAGCTCCAAGCACGTGGCCTGTCTCAGGCAAAGCCAGAAGGAACTCTGGTCTTCTGGCTCCTAGCTTAAACAGTGATACCACCACACGTGATGGCAGAAGCCAGGCACACAATGTGGGAAAGAACCGGGAGATGCCAGGTGTGGCCCCGCCCTCCTTCCGCATCGCGGCCGGCCTGAGCCTTCTGGCAAAGACTCGCACCTCCTTGTACTCAGATCGGTGGAGCTGCCCGGGGGGTTGGCATCCTGCCGTCACAGGCCCTTCGAAATGAAAGGCAGAAAGTAAACGCAGCTGTTCATGGCTCAGTCCCCAATCCGAACGTCTGCACAGCTCAGGCACTCTCATGTCATTAATTTATGAGGAAAAAGGCAGCCAAGGTACACAACCATGAGAGCCACCAAAGCGGTCACAAGCCAGCCGCACTGTCACACGGGCTCCTCCCGGCCAGGAGACAGGGCAGCGGAGGCGTAGCAGGAGGCTGTGTCTCCAGGGGCCCAGCCCCCTCTCTGCTGCTCACCTGCCACGGACTCTGGACAAGGTACTTCCCTCCCGAGCTGGGCGCCCGAGGACAGGCGCCCCCTCACGAGGAAGCCACCAGGGTTACATTCGATTATCTATGCGCAGTGCTGGGTAGCATACGTGGCACACGGCAAACTCTCCCATCTCAGCCGTCACTACAATAATTCTGATTATTACTTAAAAACCAGTGTGCAGGCAAAGCCGGTGCTGCTGGGCTTGGTCAGCCTGAGCCTCGGAAACTTGCAGTCCTCACGTCTCACTCACTGGCCCACGGGCTCAACAGAGGTTCGCCCAGTGGCCCTCGGGAAGGAAGGGACCCGCCTTGGCCTCAGGGGCCTGTCTCTCGGAGACACAGCTAGGAAACCAGCAAGAGTGTGATGGACCTGTGGGTGCGCAGTGGGAGGGGCACCGATGGTCGCTTCAGTAGTGGGAGAGTTTGGAGTAGGTCACACTGGATGGTAAGAATCAGCAGAGACGGGGACACTGGAGATAGTAAGAATTCGACAGAGGATGGCTCTAAGCAGAGGCCCCGGCGGGGGGATGCCTCTTCTTCCACCGGTGCGGTGGGGAAAGGCAGCTTTGCAGGCTGAGTGACAGGAAACTGATGGGTTTCCCATCACAGTTTCTATTCTCAAGTCAGAAGTGAGATCACAGGCTAAAGGGGAAAGTGGTGGGTCCAGAGAGGATTCAGGAATGCGAGGGAGGCCTAGAAATAACCATTGCCTAGAAGAGGAAAACGAGGCTGACCGGAGAAGCACAGACGCCTTAATGTGTAAAAATGCCCACGTTATTACATACGCTTTAAGAGTGTAAAGAACACGGGCTCTGCAACCAGCAGCGTAGGTTCTGTCCTAATTCCACTACTTAATACCTGTGTGACCCTGGGCCAGTTGCATAGCCTCTCTGAACCTCAGTCTCTGCATCTGTACAGTAAGGGTAGTAAGAGTCCCTTCCTCATAAAGCTTTTTCTTGGATAGATTAAATGCAACCAGGTTAGTATAGCATCTGGCAAACAGTAAATGCCATGTAAGCCCCAGCAATGACGACAGTGAGCGTTATTGTTTTCAACGTCTGCCAACCTGATAGAGAAGAAAAATAGTTCTCCCATTTTTATTCTTCGGCAAGTTGAACCCTTATCTCTCAGCCTGTGCAAATCCTCCAGATCCTGTGGGCGAGACCCAGCTCATACTCCATGTTCTGTGAAGCTCTGCTTGACCACCACGAGCCTTCCTCTCCTAAGTTCCAGAAACACTGCCTGTACCTCTCACTCATCATCTAGCAAGCATACACCCCCTTGAACCCTTGCTCATCTTTTAGTATATAAATGCTTTGTTTACGTAACTGGACTGAGACGGGGCATCTTCCTAACATGTACTGTCTTTGCCGGCCCTCACCAGGTCTAGTGTCACATCCTTCACACGACAGGTGTGTGATGTGTAGCACACAGGGCTGATCTAAATCGATCAAGGACGTGTGACGAAGACAACGCACCTGATGATTAAGTTGTCCTCCCCAAGGGTCACGACGGTGGCTTCCGTGGCTTGTAGAGACATGAGTTTGGCGAGGGCTTCTGAAGTTTTGCTCTAAGAAATAACCAGAAGGTAGAATGAGAGCGATACTAAGCTGGCCTGTGCAAACCCAGACCATCAATCACAAGGCTGGTGTTAGAGAAAACCCCGCAAGAAAAGGCTGCCTCCGTAATGCGGCCCCTCTGCACGCCTGCGGGCTCTCCCGGGATGAGTGTCACTCACTGCCCGTCAACACGCAGCCGTGCCATCCCCGCGCTGAGTGTACAGTGCAACTGAGTTCTATGAATTACATTTCAGATTGAAGAAACAATGCCAGTCTGCCCAATGACTGTTTTCTTTTAGGTTCAATTTAATTTCTTTTAGGACCTGAGTCCCACTCTCTTATATTAGGATACACTGAAATCTGGGAACAAGGCAGGGTGCTAAAAATGGCACGACCCTATGGTGGAAATGTGGATTTCTAGACTAGGAAGCTACACACTCAGTTATGTACCAAGAGGTTCGGTACGAGCTCTGACCCGAAATCCAGGGTTCTTTCCACTGCACGATGCATCTGAACACAGGTTTTAATAATTAACCAGATTAGCTGGGATTTCAGAAGCAGAGACCAGTTTGGAGATTGGTGGTCAGAACACCTAATTATACGTAGCCTTCATGTTTCTTTAACCCTTGCCCTAGATTGTGTATGATTAGTAATTCTAAACATGGTGCTCAGATAAATTAAGGTTTGTGTTACTGAGGAAACAGTTCTTCCTTTAACCCGAGGCTGCAGTTACCTTTGCCACGTGTTCCAGCCACCGCCCCAGGGCAATGAACACGAAGAGCATGGGGGGCGTGTCAAAGAAGGTCACCGGGCTCCTCTCCGCCTTCTCGGCGATGGCCACCACCAGGATGACGAGGGAGTAGACGTAGGCGATGCTCGTGGCCAGCACGATGAGCACGTCCATGCTGGCCACCCTGTGTCTCAGAGATTTGTAGGCCTGCACGTAGAAGTACCAGCCCCCGAGGAACTGAAAGGTGGTGAGGGAGAGCGACCTTTGTGACAAGGGCCCTCGGGACTGTAAATACCCTGGGCTCCCCCTCAACGCTGACATGACTTTTTTCCTCCATAAGTGATGTGTACGAAATGTACTTCCTGATTCAGAGGACTTCTGACCACAGGAGTGGCTGATCCAGGGAGACCTTTAAGACCCAGAGCACTGGACAACCTAGATGTCCATCAGTAGGAGAATGCTGAAGATGGTGAAAGAAATCATGGTGCGTTCATACTGTGGACAGCGCTATGCGGTCCCTGAAGACAACGTGCTAGGCCCCTAACCGCTGGTGTGAGAGATGTACACAGTACGTGGTTAAGCGAAAAAGCCAGTTATAAATCAGTGTATCTAGTATTATCCTATTTCGGCCAAAAAAAAAGCCTGTGTCTATAGTATGTGAACATATACACACACATACATACGCATGTAAATATGTGTTTTTTTCTATGCAGATGAAGATCTGGAAAAACCAAATTGAGGCTATAAACACTTGCCCCCAGATAATCCTAATTAATATTAATTAATTCTAATATTAAGTCAGGAGTTTCATTTTCTATTCCAAAATAAATGGAAGGCACACTTCCCACTAGAAATACAGCTAGCTACTTAATGCGGTCCCCAGGGCAGAAGTGACACGAAGCCTGCCCCTTTTAAATCATGATTCCTCAGGACCACATTTCAGTCATTCAAGCCAAGACGTGGAAGAGAGCAGCATGGGCTCCAGGGTGGTCCAGCTGCTGCTTCTAACATCGAATTCAGCTGAACCATAAGCAAACAAGGCACACTGGATCTCCAAGCCTTGCCGCAGGGGGCTGCTGTTCCAGGGGAGTCTGGTCATCTGTGGAACTGCCCGTGAAACCAGGCTCTCTGTCATCCCCCGTGTTAGAGGACGCCCCCCAGCTGGTCATAAGACAAGAAAGCAGCAGCTGGCTGGGTGGTGGGAAAGCGGCAACGAAGCTGCACTTGGAGCGCTCTGAAGGGCTGTGCTGGCCTAAGAGGACAGAGCACCTGCTGGCCACACACAGGCACGCTGGGCAGGTGTGCCCACCCCCCGATACGCACCTGGACAAAGGTACACAAGATAAAGAAGACGAGGTTCAGGATGGACAGTCCCGGGATGATGTTGTGGTCCAGGAGCATAGACTCGTGGGGCTCGTGGCTGGGTATCAACATATAGATCATTAAACCCATGACAGGGATGCCAAACACCAGGCTGCACAGGAAAGACTTCTTCCACCTGGAAAGAAACACAGCAACACCGACATATCAGGTACCGCCGCTCACCTGGCTTCTGGCCCCGTCCCCTCCCGAGGACTTGGTTTGAGACTGGCCTCTGCCACATGTCTGGGACAGACCAGCAAGGGCTAAAGTGAAAGCAAGGCTCTCTCCCTACATCGGCCATCTGAGGGGAACATCAAAGGTCTAAACTTCACTGCAAGGATGCTCCAGAGATGTTTAGACACAGCCCCTGCCTGCCCGTGGCTGACGTGGCACCTGCAATCTACAGGTGAGGCAACCAGGGTCCAGAAACTGAGAATTCAGCCCCAAAGAGGTGGACCATCCTCAGCCTGTGGCTGCTACCGCTCTTTTTTCAAACCACAATCGTTTATAGACTCCCAAGAAAAAACCAGATAAAAGGAACATTTCATTAGTATAAACTTATACATTCAACTTTTAAACTATTAAAACAGAGTCAGTGTGAACAGTGCAGCTGCCTGGATGAAGTTTGAAATCGGGGTCACAGGTGACAGCCATGGTCTCACATCAACCTCACCAACCACAAAATTCCAACCAAGCGCTCGTGGAAGCTGTAGGAGGCGTAGCCTCACCACTGATCCGAAGACCACGGGCCTGCGAGATCGGAGTCTCACACTCCCAGGCCCCTGCCTCCAAGTGCTCTTGGAAGCTGTAGGAGGCATAGCCTCACCGCTGATCCGAAGACCACGGGCCTGCGAGATTGGAGTCTCACACTCCCAGGCCCCTGCCTCCAAGTGCTCTTGGAAGCTGTAGGAGGCATAGCCTCACCGCTGATCCGAAGACCACGGGCCTGCGAGATTGGAGTCTCACACTCCCAGGCCCCTGCCTCCAAGTGCTCTTGGAAGCTGTAGGAGGCATAGCCTCACCGCTGATCCGAAGACCACGGGCCTGCGAGATCGGAGTCTTACACTCCCAGGCCCCTGGCCCCAAGCCCCGAAAAGACCTCGTTTCCTACCCCACTCCTCTCAGACCGACAAACTTCCACTCATTCTTTGAGGCTCAGATCGTGTGTCCCCTGCTTGTTAGCTTCCCAGACTCCCCAGAACCCACCTGCATCATTGCTCACCCACTCTTCCCAGCCCAACCAAGGGCCCCTCTAAGGTAGGGGTGACACCTTATTCACCCCTAGCACCCGGCACAGTGCCCTGCATACAACAGCGGGCTTGTGTTTGTTGAATGAATGAGTGAACATCTGCAACAGTGAACGAGCTCAGGTCTCCTGCTTCCTGAGCCATTTTCTTTCCACTTGGCCGTAATTCCTGTCCTCGGATCCTAGATCTCGACCCACTCCAGTAAAGTCTTGAAATACTATAAAAGAAAGAACCCACTCTTCCCTTCCTCCCAACGTAAGTGCTGTCCAATCTGTTAGTGACCAGCCATAGGTAACTATTTAAATTAAAATTAGTTAAAATGAAGGGAAATTAAAAATTCACTTCCTGAGTCACACTGGCTGCATTTCATACTGGGCAGTGCAGATATAGAGCGTTTCTGTCACAGCAGAAGGTACCGTGGAACAGCGTTGTTTTAGAGGATTAACGTTACGAGGGTAAAGGCAACTAATTCAGCAGAAGGCGCCGTGGAAGGTGGAGGTAGCAGGGACACCAATTAGCACCGAATGAGGTAGAGGTGGGCCAGGGGAGAGGCAGCCCTTAGAGCTACAGTTTATCTTCTGTGTTCTACCTACTGCTTTATTTCCAGCTTGTGGTCCAAGTGATGAGCACTGGGGTTCCTCTGGGCCAGGGAGACATGAAAGCCGATTTCCTTGTTATTAGAAAGAGGAAACAAGAAAGAAGGTACTTGGTTAAAACAGGCATCGGTAGAAACCATTTTACATCTTTGGAAATAAGAAAGTTAACCTAGGGCTTCCCTGGTGGCGCAGTGGTTCAGAGTCTGCCTGCCAATGCGGGGGATGCGGGTTCGAGCCCTGGTCTGGGAGGATCCCACATGCCGCAGAGCGGCTGGGCCTGTGAGCCACAATTACTAGGCCTGCGCGTCTGAAGCCTGTGCTCCGCAACAACAGAGGCTGCGATGGTGGGAGGCCCGCGCACCGTGATGAGGGGTGGCCCCCGCTTGCCGCAACTAGGGAAGGCCCATGCGCGGAAACGAGTACCCAACGCAGCCATAAATAAATAAATAAATAAATACATTAAGAGAAAAAAAAGTTTTTTTTTTTTAAAAAAAAAGAAAGTTAATCTAAAACCGCCTCAGAGGACTGTATTGGTTTTTCCGCTCACGACTTCTGTCCCCACGTC
This sequence comes from Grampus griseus, assembly GCF_964374135.1. Classification (NCBI taxonomy): domain Eukaryota; kingdom Metazoa; phylum Chordata; class Mammalia; order Artiodactyla; family Delphinidae; genus Grampus; species Grampus griseus. The sequence continues at coordinate 64,404,262 of NC_139012.1, forward strand.
ACTGTACAGATCCCATCGGAGGTTCCAAGGCGACTGCTGCTCCTTCTGTGGGCAAAGGCAGCAGATGCCGGGAGGTGACTTAGCACACCCTGAGCTGATCGATGCTGAGTTATAAACTCGGGATCTGTGAGCTATGGACTCCCCAGTATCAAGAGTTATGTTGGAAGAAAGAGCATGTAAGGCCATCTAACGACAAATCCTTTACAACTAATACCGGCCTAATTACATCAGGAAAAGATGCCTCAGAGATGCAGGAATGGGGGCCAGACATTGGCAATACACCTCCAGTAAGAACAAGCAGGGGACTGCGGCGGGCTGGGCAGCTGGGTGGAGGCCAGCAAGGATTAGTGCCTCAGTTGACTGCTCTCCCTCATTAATGCCTTATCACTACTGTTCTGTAAGACCCGTGGGGTGGCAGAAACTGGATGCCCACTGAGCTTGGAACTAGGAGATCTGGGTTGGAGCACCAGCTCTGCAACCTTTAGCTGGGGACCAGGGATCAAAGCCTCCTAACCTCTCTGGGGGATCTCTCCTCATCTGATAAAGAAGCTGCATTGTCTGCCTCTAAGATTGAGGCACTGTTATCAACAGCAGTAGCAGTATTTGCACCTCAAAGAGCTCTGCATGGCCAGACAACAGACAGCATCTCTCTTAACACACACACACACACACACACACACACACACGAAAATTTAAAACAACTTGAAGCCTGCTATGAGATGTTTAATTTCATAAGGAATTTCATAAGCAGTAGTTTCTGCTAAACTTCACCATTCGTTGTTATGAGTTCATCTTGCTCGGTTTTGACCAGATATCTTGACCCATTCAGATCACCACTAATGCTCATCCTCTCCTGGTGTGATATGATACAGACCTGAGAGAGGACACAGAATGTCTGTGGACAAAGTGAGGGAACGATGGGGGTGGGAGTACAGAAAACCACTGTGATTGATTTTCCAAAGGAGAAATGACTAAACTCTCCACCTGTAAAGGAGGCCTAGTATAGTGGTCAAAGGCAGTGTAATTCTTCCCAACACCAACATTCCTTTGATCTGTAGATACGTGGCACAGATGTAAATATTACTTAAAAAACTTACAATTAGGCAATTTTTTTGGGGGGGGGGTGGTCACACTGCATGGCTTGTGGGATCTTAGTTCCCCAACCAGGGATCGAACCCAGACCGTCGGCAGTGAAACACTGGACAGCCAGGGAATTCCCACAATTAGGCAATTTAATACCATGTGCCAGGAATCTTGGCAATACTGCTGTTTCTCAGGGAATATCTGAAATTAAAAAAATAATAATGTCTTTTTCTCCCCATCTTTTTCTTACCCATTCACTGATTCCCCCTCAAATTATCTGATATTTTCTAAACGCTCACAAGTTGAGTCACATTATTTCCACGGGAAATCTTGCAGGATTTTAGATTAGGTGTTTTTTTTTTTTTTTGCTTAGCTATATTTTGCTCATTTTTCTATGATGATTATAAATCACTGTGTTTTAAAAGGTGGGTACAATAGTTTTTTGATAAATGATTTACCTCGATAATTTTGACAATATCCCGCGGACCGATCATTTCAGGATCAAACTTCACATGGGCTTTGCTGGTGGCAAGAGCCACAGAGGCGTAGGTGATGCCGTTTGTCCTTGTGAGCTTGGACTCTATGTTGTGAACACAGGACGTGCAGGTCATCCCCGTGATCTGCGGCAAAGATGACAAAGATCCCACTGACCCAGAGGATCCCACCAAAGGCACACAGGGAGCTGGGTTAACAGGCAGCCACCAGTCTGTCCTCCTTCCCAAGACGCTGGACTCACAACCCCCAGGTGCAAGATTTTCACCCCGGACATTCCCGCAGGAGCCTCGGGGATATGAACAGTGGTTCTTCCTCAACTCACGTACAGGCAACCAATCACTAAGCAGATGGCAAGGACCGAGGCCCCACTCACAGCTCTGCTAACAACGGGCTTTCACAGCACTCTACGCCCTGTGTTGGTTTTGCATTTCTGCCACCCCGTGCTGTGTGCACTGAGAAAGAAGTTCCAAGTGAGCCAGCCACCCCTGTACTATGCATTAGGCAAGCCGGACAACTCACTCTTCTGAGTATCAGTGGTCAGCACTTCCCAGAATACAAATTAAATACAGACATGAAATGCCTGAGCATGTGACGACAATACAACTATAGGACACTGTAATAAGAAAAAAAAAACATTGTTCAAAAAGATGTTTTCACCTGCCCCACTGATTGTCTTGCTCTAGGTTTCCACACCATAGTGTGCGCAGAGATGTGCACCTCGGGCCCCGGAGGTCTGACCCAGCGAGTACTACACTGTGCCCCTCTGCACACACCGAGGCCCATCCAGAGCAAAGGATGTGCTCTGCAAAGAACTCCACTTCTCAGGAGCTCAAAGTGCCACGTGTGTCCGCAGTACTTTTTCTTCAAACGTTTACTTACCTACCGCTAATGGCAGTGACTAAACATAGCAAGGAAGTTTTCACTTCGGTTAACAGCGTTATTCAATTCCTCGTGGATTCCTTCTAAGTCTCCCTTTATTTGCACAAAAAGAGCTTTGCGCAGAAGTGTTTGTGAACACGGTGTATTTGAAATACTAGAGCTATCTTCTGTCCTCGATGATTTGTTGACTAGAGCCGCTGGCAAGAGTGGGCAGACAGGAAACAATACCAGCGCCTCGTCCCTCCGCTCCCCAGCAGCCCTGGAAACAGCACCACCCCTGGCGTTCACCCCGGACTGAGCGCCTGGGGACACTCTGGTCACCAAGTACCTTATAGACACACCTGTGCCTACAAGGTGGCCCCGACTGCCTCACTCACTCCCATCCCGTCCCGGGGCCTCGAGACGCCTCTGGCATTCCAGCTTCCTCTCGGCCTCACGGGACGTGTTCCTGTTCGACTCCCTCGAGCCACAAGCTCAGGGCAGCTGCCGTCTCCAATTCCTCTTCCTCCAACGCCATTGCCTCCTCCTCCCGATACCCTGACGCGCCTGGCGGGACCTGGCGGGACGCGCGCCTGCGACTTTCTGACATAGTGGACATTCCTTCACAAAACGAGCAGGTCCTTGTCACTGGCTTCAAAGGAAAACCCAATAGCAACGAACAGGATACATACAAGAAGGGGGAACGTCCTGACCACAACCCCGGTTGCCGTCAGAAGGCCTCCGTGGGCTGTCTCAGGCCCGCACCCCCTGGCCCCCGCTCCAGCCCAGCCGCTGCGCTTACAATCAGCTCGAGGTCGCCGTCTGAGCCCGCGCAGTCCTCCATCACCTCTGCCTTGAAGCCCAGGTCCTGGATGAGCTGCGCTATCTCCAGGGGCTGGATAACTTCCGGGTTATACTTCACCTCTGCCTTTCCAGCCATCAACGCAACCAGTACTGAGAGAATCCCTGAAACCAGCAGGGCACAGCTGGAACACTCCAGGCAAGGCCTCGGGGGATGATGTGTTCAACATAAGCTAACAAAGAAAAACCTCTGCCCCAGAAGCTTCTAGAACAGTGGTTCTCACACTTGGCTGTGCATTAGGATCACCTGGGGTGGGGGCAGGGGGGAGGGCTTTTAACAATCACCTGACTGGTGATTAACTCTTAACCCAGACCAATTAAATCAGAATCTCTCAGGGTGGATACCAGGCATCTTTTTTGCCCTTTTTAAAGCTCCCCAGGTGATTCTCACACTTTGTTGGGCATATGACTCACCTTAGGCCCTGGTTAAAGCAAAAACGCTGGTTCAGTGGGTCTGGGGAGGGTGTGAGGTTCTGCAGGCCTGCCCGGCTCCCAGGCACGGCCCATACTGCTGGCCCGGCGGGCGCCGCTCTGAGGCAGGCTCTGGGGGACACAGGTGCGGGCACACACCTCAAAGCAAGGGACACAGGTGCGGGCACACACCTCAAAGCAAGGGACAGTGTCTGCACCAGGCAACTGCTGTCACATAACAGGTGTACTTTTTTCTCCACTTCCAGACACAGGAGAAAAAAATCACTTTCAAAAGTGGTTTTCCATACTCTTCTTCAGTTTTTAATCACTTTCAGGAAAGAAAAAGAAATCCCGCGGACTATCTTGCTACCACTGTTGTTTAGTTTAAGGGGGAAAGAAAGGCTCATTCACATAAATGAAAGGAATGATGTGCTTTAGAAAGAATGTCATAAAGGATAAATATGAGGGATTCAAGTCGGGAAGAGAATCATGGGCCCTGTGAGACACAGGTTAGCTTTTGAGCCGCCAGCCCACAGGCGACAGAGGAGCTCCTAGAACACCTTGGTTTGAGAGCCACCTTCTAGAGCGCCAGGAAGCTGCAGGCTTGATGAGCAGGAGGCGGGAAACATGTTATCCTTGAGCCGGACAGAAGGACCCACGTACGGAGCCACGGGAAGAGAGAAGGTGACCCCGGAGGCCGGCAGAGTCACGGTTAAGGTATTTTCCAAACAAAAAATTGGGACAGGATTTTCGCTGCACTCTCAGCTTTAAGAAACCAGATTGGTGGGCTTCCCTGGTGGCGCAGTGGTTGGGAGTCCGCCTGCCGACGCAGGGGACGCGGGTTCGTGCCCCGGTCCGGGAGGATCCCACATGCCGCAGAGCGGCTGGGCCCGTGAGCCATGGCCACTGAGCCTGCGCGTCCGGAGCCTGTGCTCCACAACGGGAGAGGCCACAACAGTGAGAGGCCCGCGTACCGGAAAAAAAAAAACAAAAAAACCAGATTGGCAATGTCGTTTAGAGGACAAAACTGTGGCATTTCCGCAACACGCTATGATTTACAATGACAACAGGACAGAATGCAGGCTATTTATGTGTTTGACCGTAAGAGGCTTTGGAAGGGAAAACCACAGACTACTACCAGGACAAGCTAGTTGGGGAGGCCACCCATGACAGTACCTTGACCTTTAAACCGGATTCCCCATGGCTAACTTACTCAGCAATCCATTTTATCTCAAACTAAGTACTTCTTGAAGAGCAGGACGCCAACTGCCCCAGAACATTAGACAAACATCTGTCCTGTCACACAATGAGCCGCTGCCAGGTGATCAGGGCTCCTGATCAATGCAGTCAGTGGAGATGCCCAAGGCCATCTCGTGCCAAGGGAACACCGCCCCACGCTGCTGACCGTGGCCTCCAGCAGTCTACACGCTACCATCCACAGCAGCATCCCAGCTCGGCGCGGTGGAGACCTCTTACCAGCTTCTTTCTGCAGGTTCCTCTCTATATTGGACACACAGGATGCGCAGGTCATGCCTCTGACCTGTAGAAAGCACTTCTGCGGGGCCGCGGTTTCGGAGGCCCGAGGGGACTTGGACACGAGGCCGGGGTTGTGGTTTGTAGGGAGACCCCCGGGCTGGGGAGTCCCGTTCTGCACGGACACAGGTGCACCAGCCGCCGTGTGCCCCGTGGCGCTCCCAGCACTGTGGTTCCCAGCGTGGGTGCTGGAACAGTTTTCTAGGATAGAACGTCACAAATCATTCAAATTAGAAGAATGGATAATTTTTTTTCCGGAACAGGAGGCTCAAGCTTGACAATGTTCAGATGAAAGTTCCTGGAGAAGATAAAGGGGGGTTGGTGTTTCCATCACCGTCTCTCCCTCCCCACAACCAGACGGAGGCACTCGATTCCATACATAGGAAAGCACGTCGATACTGCAAGGACAGAATGTTCCGGGTAGACGAGTGCTCTAATGAGACAATGGCGGTAAAGCAGTGGTAAGAACGCACCGGGCACCCTGCTAAGCACACGTCTGGCCTCCTTTAACTGTTAACATAGCCCTGTGGCAAGTACTACTACCATCCCCATTTTACAAGTGAAGAAAAGAGTTACAAGAAATTAAATGCTTTGCCCCAAACCCCTCAGGTATGAAGCAGGGAATCGAGCTTCTACGCCTGGCCACATCCTGGTTAACAGAGGTCCTCTCCCTCCCCGTGAGAATCAAAATGCCCCCAAACACCTCTATTGAGTCGCTGGCCCTTTTCTCGTCCTTTGTCTAGGTCCTACATACATTTTGGGCAGGAACCCTTTGTCAGCTGTACCCACTGCAAACACTGGCTCCCAGTCTGTGGTTTGCTTTCTCACCCTCATCTAACGGTATTTCTTTTGATAAAAGAAGTCCTTGACGTTAATGAAGCCCAACTTAGAGTCAACTACACCAACTTCAATGGTGAGTGCATCCTGTGCTCTATTAATAGATGTGTCCACCGCCACGCTGAAAATAGCCATGACATGCTCTCCTGGCACCTCTGTTATTTTAAATGAACCTCCACATTCAGGCCACCGATATACTTCAAATTAACTTCCGTGTAGGTCTGAGCTGATAGCCAAGGGTAATTTCTTTCCATTTGGACTTCCAGTAGTCCAGCTCCAATGATGAAAGTTCTCCTTTCCCCACCGAGTACCAGGGGTCAGGGAGCAGACATCTTTGGGGGCCATTACTCCACCCACCACGCATATATAGACCAATGTAACTAACCATCGACCAGATCAAGATACAGAAAATTTCATCACTCCAAAAAGTCACAGTTTTGTGATGACACAAAATACCTTGAAGAGTATGTAGGAAAAAATGACATCATTTGATGATGAACTCTCCTTACTTCAAAGTCCACAGCTGCAAAACATAGAAGCTCATTTTCTGGAAAGTGCTAAAACTACTTCCACTCACTTTAAGAGTGCAGTCGATGGACGAAGACCCTCCAGTGCTCTGGTCTTACAGCCCTCCACCTTCTGGATGCAGAGACCATCACCTCACCCAGCACAGCTCTGCTCTCCTGGACTTTGTCCTTCTTCAAAATGACTCCACCCCTTGGATGTCAGCTCTTAACATTCTAGCTCCCACCCCCACCAGACCCTCCTGCACCTGTCCAGCCCCTCCCTCTTTTTCCAGTCCATCACCACCTCCTGGATTCACTTGCCTTTCTACCCAAATATTGTTGTCAGCGATTTCAGTAGTATTCGTTAGACCTCCAGCACTGAGGTCTAACTCAACTAAATTCTGGGCTTCTGGAGATTGCTAAAAAAAAGTTTAAATAAATTAACAAAAACCCAAATAAGCCTACGCTACTGGGTCCTTTATCAACCTATGCCAACACTACGGGTGGGCATATAAATTGATTTGACTTTCTGGAAATCTATTTGACAGTATTATCAAGAACGGTACCTCTAATTGCTTGGCACTTAGTAGGGGCACAATAAATATTTGTGATGGAATGAAGTAATGCTGATACCCTGTGACCCAGCAATTATGCCTTCAGATATTTATCACAAGGAAATAATTAAGGACGTGCACAAAGGAGAAACAAATCACGTAGTCTGAAAACTGTCTTCACGGACAATTGTATTTACAGTCACAACAATCCTATCAGTATTATTTACAATGACATCCACACAAAATAGATGGGAAAAATAAAGAGGAAACGAAGTTATGGTACACCCATATGCTGGGAGGCCATGCGGCCGCTGAACATGGTACTGCAGACACACGGATGGACCCGTAAGTTATGTTTATGATAAGTCACAGGGCGAAAAAGAGATTACAAAACTATGTATGATACAAACCTATATATTTCTATATAAAAATGATATAGGCCCTGGGAAAAGTCCGGATGAGCAGCTATGAAATGAAGAACACTGTGTGCATTTTCAGGGAGAGCATTCCAGACACAGGGGACAGCAAGTACAAACCCTGAGGTGAGAACAAGCCTGGTAAGAGGAACTGAGTCAGGGCTAGAAAGGTGGTGGGTGAGGGAGCGGCTTAGGGACCACCATGAGGACTCTTCCACTCACAATACAAGACGGGATGGGCCAGGAGGGTCAGCAGCGCGACAGGATCGCTGTGAAAGCTGGTTGGGGACCGGGCTGGAAGGCAGGAAGCAGGGAGACCAGTTTGGACCCCCTTACAGGATCCAGGAGCAGAGGACGGTAGCCTGCACCAGGGTGCTGGCCTGTCTCTCCGCCTGGCATGCAGTCCTGCCCTTTCCTGCCTGTTCAGATCCTATCCATTCTTAAGTCCTATCCACGCCCAACTCCATGGTCACCCCTACATCATGTCCTTGGGAGCCCCACAAGTGGGATTCTTCTGAATCCCAAAAGCATCTGACCTACACCTTCCTTGTTACAACATTTATTCTAACCTGCCTTGGATGATACAAGGGGCCTCTGTGACCTGCTTCCCCGGGAGAGTGTGAACCGCTGTGGGCGGGTGCTGGACTGCCGCTGAGCACTTCACGGCAGCTGGCACAGGACCCGGGCCCCAGAAGACCCCCAGCACGTGCAGGGGTGAGGGAACCGTGCCCTGAAAGTGACATCACTCACTTATGAGGGTGAGAGGAACATGCTATACGTAACAGGTGAATTTTCCTCACTTTGTATTCATGTATCCCATCCATCCATCCATCCATCCATTCAAAAACTACTTACCATGCAAACAAGTGAAGAAATAACAGCTGCCTTCTACAACCTGGTCTAAATGTATTTTAGCTGTCAAGTAAGGGACTGAAACTCAATGCCTGTCTCTTGCCCGTATGCTCTCAGACCCTTTCCCTCCCTCCTTCCCCCTGCTCCACTACCAAGGGGCTGACCCCTGCAAACCACTTTTCCCAGGCTCCCTTGTCAACTGGTTTCTGATTAAATTTGGCACATGGAGGTACAAACAGGAAGCAACAGGACAGAAAGGAGGAGGACCCAAGTGTTTGCCATCTCTCCACCGGGGCCCCGGCTCCTGCCATAGCCTTGCCCTTGGCCAGTTCCCACCAGGCAAGCTCAGCCCCTGGGCTCGCGTAAACTAAACACCTGCCTTCCCTCAGACCCTCCCATCTGTGGGTGGTTTTCCTGTTTTCCCTCCCAGGTCCTGTTTGGTTTCTCAGCTCTGTCATCTCTCTCAAGAGTTCCCTCCTTCGGCTGACCTGAGACCCTGCCTGTCCCAGCCCGTTGTGTCCTTTCTCCTTCGTTTCCTTCACAAACCCCTACGTGTGCTGGGTGCTGCGGAGTCAAAGGAGAAACAAATCACATGGTTTGAAGACAGTCCTCAAGGAGCCCCGGGTCAATCCAGAATGGCCGACCAAATACAAATAATGCCTTTTGCGCATTTAAGTGGCTATAAAAGACAGTCACCAGCACACTTATGGTTTATCCTAAATTAAGACTGCCAGGTAAAATACAGGACATCCAGGTAAAATTGAATTTCAGATAAACAGTAATTTTTTAGTATGTCTCAAATACTGCACAGGACATACTAATATTAAAACGTTACTCATTGTTTATCTGAAATTGAAACTTAACTAGGTATCCTGTATTTTTTTTTTTTTTTGCAGTACGCGGGCCTCTCACTGTTGTGGCCTCTCCTGTTGCGGAGCACAGGCTCCAGACGCGCAGGCTCAGCAGCCATGGCTCACGGGCCCAGCCGCTCCGCGGCATGTGGGATCTTCCCGGACCGGGGCACGAACCTGTGTCCCCTGCATCGGCAGGCGGACTCTCAACCACTGCGCCACCAGGGAAGCCCGTCCTGTATTTTTATTTGCTAAATCTGGTTGCCTAAATACCTCTTGGGCTAAACATAATTCTCATAATTCTGGCTAATAAAAATCCCTGTTTTCTCTCCAGGTTTACGTAGTCAAGTTCAATTATTCTGCATTATACAGTTCAATGCAAATTTCTTTTTACTGCTGATAACTTGATTCCACTGTTTTAAGACTTTAAACCTTATACAAATATAGCAGATGGCGACTACATACTACATGTCTTAGCTTCTGAGTACAGGATTTACTGTTCCAGTTTCCTTATTGATTTTTGTTTAAAAAAACAAAACAAAACAAATCTCCTTCCTGAAACTTGGTACAAAGACAAAGCCCAGAATGGGGCCCAGTCGCTCCACATGACTCACCCGTTCCCCTTGGGGGTGGGTGGTGCAGGGGCCTAGGAAGGGCTCCTCGGGGTGGGGGGAGTGAGTGGGAGTCAGCCATGAGGGGCAGGACAGGGGGCCCGGCCGTGTCTCTGCCACCTCCCATGGCTCACTGGCTCACTCCCACCCCCCCCCCAGAGGGAGCCCTCCCTAGAAGCCCCCCTTCCCCCTCACAGGGCTGACACCTGCTGCCCCACGTGGTTTCCCCCTCCCTGCTACCACATAAGTTCTTGGGGTGGGGGTGGGGGAAGGTACCTCGCTGCTCAGCAGCCCACAGCTCACACAGACCTGGTGAGGGGCAGAAACACGAAGGACGCTAAGACAACTTGCTGGGCTCCCGAGTGAAGGCAATGGAGGGGAAAACAGGCAAGTGAGTGGCTGGCGGGTCAATGGGAGGGGGCCTGGGGACAGCCACCACCCTGGAAACTGTCTAGTGGCGTGGCATCAAGGTATGTGGGCACCTTGCTTTGGGAAGGCTGTCACACACACCCCCCCCTTCTCACAGCCATGGTCGGGGGTGGGTGGGAAGGGAAACCATCATCATATCCTTCCCTTCTTTCCCACTATCAACAGAATGGGCTCCAAGTGGTGAAACCAGGGTCCTGTTGTCTTTATTATTCTGTTTTGTTTAGCAGAGAAATCTCAGAGCAAATGATGATGTTTCCTTTGGAGAGAGAAGGGCCAGGTGTTCCCAAAGTACTCTTTTTAAAAAGAACACAGGGGCTTCCCTGGTGGCGCAGTGGTTAAGAATCCGCCTGCCAATACAGGGGACACGGGTTGTAGCTCTGGTCCGGGAAGATCCCACATGCCACGGAGCAACTAAGCCCGTGCGCCACAACTACTAAGCCTGCGGTCTAGAGCCCGTGCACCACAACTAGTGAAGCCCGCTCGCCACAACTACTGAGCCCACACGCTGCAACTCCTGAAGCCCTCGCACTCTAGGGCCCGTGTGTTGCAACTACTGAGCCCACGTGCTGCAACTACTGAAGCCCATGCTCCCAGAGCCTGTGCACTGCAACAAAGAGTAGCCCCCGCTCGCCGCAACTAGAGAAAGCCTGTGAGCAGCAACGAAGACCCAACACAGCCAAAAATAATAATTAAAAAAAAAAAAAGAACACAGAATCAGTGTTCTCTTCAGAAAAGAAGCTAAAAATCCAAGGAACTTAGCATCAACCACGTACCAGCCAGGACGGAGGCCTCGAATCCCATGTCCTCCACCGCAGCTCGGAGTTCTGCTGGGTGAGTTAGAGATGGATCGTAGAGAACCGTTCCTGTCCCTTCAGCCAAAGACACTGAGATACGCTGCACTCCCTCCCTCTGGGAAACCAGGCCCTCGATGGACTGGACGCAGGACTCACAGGTCATGCCAGCGATGGCCAGCACTGCAGCACAGCGCACGCCGGGCGCCTGGGGGCTCCTGGTGTCTGTCCCACTCCCTTCCGCTCCATCGGGTAGAGAGACTTTAAAGTTCCCGGGTGGCAGAGCCTCAATGGCCCTCTGCAGGGTCCCTGGGGAGATGCGGGAAGGGTCGTACTGGACTTGGGCAGTCCCGTTCTCCAGGGACACTTGGATACTCTGAACCCCTGGCTGCTGGCCAATATTTTCTTCGATGTTCAGGACACAAGACTTACAGTGCATTCCATCCACTCTCAGATACAGGGGCACCCCCTGGCTCCCCGAGGTCTCTGAGTTATTGCCATTCTGGTTAATGGAAGCCTGAGGGGCCTTTGGGTGGCTGCGCTGGAGCTGCCTGATGTCAATAGGTCCCAGGCTCACGGGGGCCACCTTGTTCTTGATGACGGCTTCAAACCCCATGTCGTTCACGTGGTCCCTGAGGTCTTGGGGTTGGATGAGGTAAGGCTGGTAAGTGATGACTGCCTCCTGGTTGCTGAGCGAGACGCGAACCCTCATGACGCCCTGCAGTTTCCCGATCTTACCTTCTATGGAGCTGACGCAGGACTGGCAGGTCATGCCCTCCACCCGAAGCTTGACCACAGCCTCCAGGGCAGGCGAGAACCTGGATGGCCGGGAGGCAGCCTTTCCCTCCGCCACAGTGGCCTGGAAGCCCATGTCCTCAATCTGACAGCAAACCTGAGGCAGGCTCAGGACTGAGGGCATGTACCTCACCATGGCGCTGCCCTGCTCCAGGGAAACCTTAACGCTCATGATACCTTTCAGACTAGACACCCTGCCCTCGATGGACTTCACACACGACTGGCAGGTCATGCCCACGATGCTGATGGTGCCGGTGGCCGTCTGAGAAGCGTGCACGCCATCCAGGCCGTCCTCGTAGCCATTGTTGTCAAAGGCAAAACTCTGCTTCATCGTTGGCTCCCAGGTTCGAGCAGGCCAGGAAATCTTAGGCAGGATCTAAAAGGAAGAGAAAGAACATTTTTTATCCTTAAAACTAAACATTTTCTAAAATCTCCCAGCTTGTGTGGCACCGAGAAAATGGAAAACAATACCACTGGTGTCCAAACATCCCAAGAGTATGAGAACATTAAAAAAGGGGAGGAAATCTATAAAGACATTACTTATCATATGAAAGGGTTCAGAGGGGTTCCTTCTAGCTCTGACTTTCTGTGATTCTGAACCCAGAAGTCAACTGCCCACCTTGGTAGAAGGCATGAAGGTTTCTGTGGGAAAGGAGAGCACGATGGGGCTGACCCGCACAGAACAAGCATGGCAGGCCTACGACAGAGGCAGAGAGCACAGCAGCCCACAGCAGAAGGGCACAGGTCCCACAAGACCTCCCCGACTCCGGCTGACACCTGAAATCTCCCCACTGGACTTGGTCCTTCCAGCTTAAACTCTGGACGTCCTGCTGGAATGCAAATACACAGAATAGGCCACACCCTAATTCTGCATCTCTTTCTAGGGGTGTCCATCTCATTCTCTTAGCAGGGGTTAGACTTAATAGCCATAGGGCACATGTTCCAAATGCAGACCTCCCAGCGCATGGGGCCAGACCACAGTGCCTGTGAAAAAAGGTCTCGAAGGACGCCCCTGGAGCCACGGAAGTGAGCACAGCAGTGCCAAGGGGACCAAGAGGAGGGGGAGGGGGAAAGCTGGAAGAACAGGAAGTTGGGCTGAACAAGGCACTTGCCTTGTTCTGCCTCGGCTGAGTCCCTGCCCCGCCGGGTGCTCAGGGCCGCTGGAGACATTACCTAAAAACGACACGTGCTTCACCAAATTAAACGGATTCATTTTCTTAGCGTATCACAGCTCAAGTGTAGTTTCCTGATGTCTTCTCATGATGTGGCCTCAGCCATTCTGTTAACAAAACTTCCCTTTCGCAGGGTCCCAGCCTCACCACTCTCTTAACTAGATATAGTTTTTATACTAGTACTATTACCTGCTTCAGGCATTTGGGCACAGGCCTTTGTATATGGCAACGGATAAAAAAGCATGTCACTCGACACCTACACAAGCCTACTCATCTTCAGCTGAAGCTCGATTACATGGATTGATCTTCTCTGTCCCTGTGCATAAAATGCTTATCTTTCCAACTTCAGATTTTGAGCAGCTTCACAAGATGAAAGTTTAAATAACTTTTAAAACAGACTATAAATATTCATTTGTATATCCACAGAGGAAATCACAAGCTAGTTTGGGATTAATAATTATAAGGAATTTAAAAAAATATTTTAAAATAGAGAAAAAGGGATAATTAAGTAATTTATGAGACAGTAACTCAAAAATTTGATGGATTCAAAAAACATACTGAAATTATCTATGGTGTAAATACAGAAATGTATATGATAAGGATGACATGGCATAACAGTATTAACGGACGACTGGGTAGACACCTGGGAAACCTATTTGGAAAAATATAAATTTGGAATCTACATATCAGAAGACAATTCAGACAGATCAAAGATGAAGACGTAAAAAGCAAAATAATAAAAGTACTAGATGAAGACATAGGAGAATATCTATTATAATCTCAGAGTGGGGAAAGCCTAAATATGACAAACCAAAAGCAAGAAAATCCAGAGCTATAAAATAAAAGTTTGGTATATCTAACCACAATAAGAGGAAAACAAATTGTTCAAACCAAGGCAGAAGATAAACCGAGAGAAAAAAAAGACTTGCTTTCACCTTAAGCAAATTAAGAGCTAATTCCTTTAATATATAAAGAGCGCCTTCGAAAAGAAAAAGGCCAACATTCCAACAGAAAAAAGAAGGCAGTTCATCAAAAAGGAAATGCAAATGGCTTCTCAATATATGAAAAGCAACATTAAAGGAGAAATATTAACATTCCCACCTCACATGTGAGGTTGACACGGTCTTCACCATTCAAGTTGGCACCCACTGACTCATTCCCCAGGGTTAGTGGGAATGTTACCTCTTGGGAAGGCAACTTGGCGATATCTATTAAAATAACAAATTCACATATTCTTTGACCCAGTGACTCTCTAAGAATTTAGGCAATAAATATATTTGTTTGCATGCAAAAGGAAGCATGCAACAAAGATATTAGATGCTACAACACATTGAAAACAACATAAATGTCCATCAATAGAGGCTGATAAATTACTGCACAAATGTACAATGGAATACTATCTAGCTCTTAAAAAGAATGAGGCAACTCTATAAACAGTGAAATAGACTGGTATCTAATATATGGTTCAGTGAAAACAGCAAGGCACAGAATATACAGCACATCTAGGAACTTCCCTGGTAGTCCAGTGGTAAAGAACTCATTTTACAATGCAGGGCACTAGGGTTCGATCCCTGGTCAGGGAACTAAGATCCCACATGCCACGGGGCCACTAAGCCCATGCACCACAACTACTGAGGTCGTGTGCCTCAACTAGAGCCTGTGAGCCGCAAACTAGAGAAAAGAAAACCTGCATGCCGTAACTAGAGAAAAGCCCACGCACCACAACGAAAGATCCCGCATGCCTCAACGAAGATCCTGCGTGCTGCAACCGAGACCCAAACGGCCAAAAATAAGTTAAATAAATAAATAATAGGTAAGCCTTTGACAAGAAAAAAGAATATATAGTGCATCTAGTATTTCGGTTATCTGCTGCTCAAGACAAACCAAACTTAGTGGCTTATGAAGACAGCTCACAGTTTTTCAACTTGGACAGGGTTTGGCAGGTAAAGCTCATCTCTGGGGTGGCTGAATGGGGCTGGAGGTTCCACTTGCAAGAAGATGGCTCATTCATCACATGGCTGGCAGGTTGAGGGTGGCTGCTGTTGGCAGGGACCTTGGCTCTCTTCCATGTAGCCTCTGCACGTGGCTAGGCTGGGTACCTCACCGTTGGGGGTTTCTGGGTTCTGAGAGGGAGTGTCACAGTAGTTAGCATTCACAGAGAACAAGTCCCAGTGTGCAAGCACTTAGCAAGCCTCTGCTTGCATCATACCTGCTAATCCACCATTGTCCAAAGCCAGTCACGTGGCCAAGCTCAGTCAATAAGGAAGAGAGTTACATAAGTGCTTACATACAAGGAAGTGGAGTTCACTGGGAGGACCACCAAAATAAGTCTATCACAGCATGCTAGCACTGTTTGTGAGAGAAAAAGAATACAACACACGCAGATGTTTATGCAAGTATGGAGTTACCTTTGGAAGAACACATAAGAAGCTGGCACAGAGTTTGTGGACTGGGCAGCTGAAGGGGTCAGGCAGCTGGGGTACAGGAGTGGGAAGGAAGAGTTACTTTTCACTGTACACCTTACTGTACAATGTACACGTGTTACCGAATTCTAGAACATGATTAATTTAAACATTAAGTTAAAATAATGTGAGAATAAAGGAGATCCGCAGCAGTGACTTGATTGTAACTGGTATGAATTAAATACTTATTTAACTGAAAAAAGATGCAGGTCAGGGGGAAAGACTGTGGTTAAGACTGTGCACTTCCACTGCAGGGGGCCTGGGTTCAATCCCTGGTCCAGGAACTAACACCCTGCATGCCACATGGTGTGACCAAAAAAAAAAAAAAAAAAGATACAGGAAAAACTAAGAAGCTATTCTAAAGATATTTAGATACTTCAATACAGTATCTTAGTAAAGCAGAAATTACCTCCTTATAAGACATAACTCTCAATCACCCAGTCTGTTGGAAAAACAAATCCCTAATGATTTACTACCCAACTTATGTTTCTTGGTCCCAGGTCGAGCTACAACTCACCAAACCCAAGCCACAAAGCTGGCTCTTAATCCCTGGATTATCGATTCTATGTTCCTGCTAAAGGAGTCTGCAGAAGTGTTGGAAGCTATTTGTTTGTAGCAAATAATACTCAGAGGTCTCCCTTCTACACAGGCAAGCTTCTAAAGACAAGCAGTTACAGAAGACAAAGCTTTGCAAATAACATAACTTTATGAAACACCAGCGTACCTGCTGGTTTAGGAGCAATCTCATAACAGTTGTTGGGTATCTGGATCGTTTTTAAGTGTACGCACATACTGTGCTTTTAATTCCGTTCTTCAATGAAGACAATCTCTGGGGTGGGGAAAAACTCCCCTACTGAGTTCAAAGAAACAAACATGTCTAGGTTTAAGGGCTCATCAGAAGCAATGGACATTGGAGAGTGGGCCCAGGGTACAGACTGTGTGTCCAGGGAAAACGTGGTAGAATTCCCAGTGTTGTCTACGTCCCACTAAATTATACACTCCTTGAGGACAAACACTGGGGACTTCTTCTGCAGGCCCAACATCAGGCGGCTGGCTTCTGAATTTTCAATAAACTATTAGTACGGTAGGCATGAGGTTGAGAAGCGCCTGGAAACACCAGAGAAGAGGGTAATTCCACAGAGAGGAATCCAAAAATGAATTGCGATTCTTTGCCACCTCTCTAGGCGGCCTGGTCACATGGAATTTGCTGAGAGTACCAGGGCTTTTAAACAAAAAGATAGGGAAAGGTATATAAACTCTTGATTTGCTAAGATGGAGCCAGGAAAGGAAAATAAGAGAGGCCAGTCTAGTATGAAGAAATTGGAAATGGGGTGGTATGTTTTAATGAACGTTTTCAAAGCCAGACTGAAATTGCAAAGCCCAGAAATGACGTGCCTGGTAGAAAATGGCTGTGATCACAAATCAAAGAGCAATGCTACTACACGTACAAGGGAAGAACCACTCGCCACTTCTGAGCTCCCTTAGTTACAGGTGGATCCCCAACATCCTTAAACTGGACACCACTCACCCACTTATCCTGAGACTTCTTTCACTTTGTTTTTGTTTTTGTTTTTTTTGCTGTACATGCGCCTCTCACTGTTGTGGCCTTTCCCGTCGCGGAGCACAGGCTCCAGACGCGCAGGCCCAGCGGCCATGGCGCACGGGCGCAGCCGCTCCGCAGCATGTGGGATCCTCCTGGACCGGGGCACGAACCCGTGTCCCCTGCATCGGCAGGCAGACCCCCAGCCACTGTGCCACCAGGGAAGCCCGACTTCTTTCACTTTGAAGGATATGGAACACCCTTAACAACTTATGAGGCAAAAATATTATACGTGCCTGCAACTTTTCCAGTATATAACCTCCACCCCATACAACCCTATACACCTGAACTTTCATGGAATTCAACATACAGAAAGGTCCTGATTTTTTCATATGTACACAGACCCAATAGTAGCAAGTAGTTAATGATTCTCGGCGTTACTTTATGAGGATGGCATTTCATATCCCTACTGCTCAAGATAATTCTGTAAGTAGATATTCTTATCACCATTTTACTGCTGAAACAGACTCAGAGGTTCATCCAAGGTTATTTAAATAACGGAGCTGGGATCTAAATCCAGCCCAAAGTCCAGCAGGCTTTCTATTTCTTTTAAAAAAATTCGAAGGTTACTTTTTCTTTTTAGCCATGTTAATTGGGGAAGAGACTACAATACCGAAGAGCAAAATGAAGAAAACAGAAAAACAGCCACATACTACTATAGGGGAGCAGAACTTACCACCCTAAAATGCATCTCTTTGGCATACTGTCTTAAGCGAGTTATTTTCTGGTAAACAGCAGACACTGAAAGGGCTCTGAAAACCAAGTAGGAATTGCCTTTTTGTAAGAAACACTGATATTTGTAAGGGAAATCTCCATTTGTAAGGGTATGTCCCGCTCTGTCCCTGGAAGAGGAGGCTGACCAAATCTCTAGAAACTCGATTTATCAACGGAGAAGGAAGTGACTGAAATGTGGACCACAATCACCCTTGTTTACTGTGCTTTTCCTGGTAACTTCCCCTAACCGACCCTCCCCACTCTCAACATCCTCTTCTGTCTTTGGCTGAGGATGCCATTTAAGGTGTGGGCTTCGGCCACCTTGGTGAGTTCATTTTTCTTGGTCTCTCCCATGTACTCATGTTATTAAACTTATGTTTGACTTTCTCCTATTAATCTGTCTCTTGTCAACTTCATTCTTAGACCAGCCAGAAGAACCCAGAAAGGTAGAGGAAAGCGTCTTCCTCCCAACACTACCTATCAGGTAACAACAGGCTACATCCAGGTGAGTGAGCACAGCATGGAGGTGAGGGTGTGGCTAAGATCACTGGTCGGCCTGGGTCTGGGCCTGGCCTGCAACCCGTAGTATCTGTTCTATTCTCTTTTTTTCTTTTTTTAAAATTTAATTTATTTTTGGCTGCGTTGGGTCTTTGTTGCTGCGCCCGGGCTTTCTCTAGTTGTGGCGAGCGGGGGCTACTCTTCGTTGCAGTGCATGGGTTTCTCACTGTGGTGGCTTCTCTTGTTGCAGATCACGGGCTCTAGGCACACAGGCTTCAGTAGTTGTGCCTCGCGGGCTCTAGAGCGCAGGCTCAGTAGTTGTGGCACATGGGCTTAGTTGCTCCGCGGCATGTGGGATCTTCCTGGACCAGGGATCGAACCCATGGCAGGTGGATTCTTAACCACTGTGCCACCAGTGAAGTCCCTCTGCTCTATTTGTACCTGAGAATTCTCTGAGCTTCAGAGATACACGGGGAAGAAGGTTCAGAAGTGACTGACTCAAGAAAAGATCCCACCCAAACCACACCAGGCAAATGGGTGCCGGTCTCTAAGACCCCGAAAGACCTCCACTGAAGAAGAATCAATGTACCCATGTTAAACCTGTACTTACATAGATTTAAGCAAATACATACTTAGGTATTAATACATAAAATTGAGGTTATCTACGGGTGAGTTATGACGTTCTGATTTTTCACTATCTGTATATACTTTCCAATTAGTAAAACCTGAAAGAAAAAACAGACAAGTACTATTTTTTTTTTTTTTTTTTTTTTGTGGTACGCGGGCCTCTCACTGTTGTGGCCTCTCCCGCCACGGAGCACAGGCTCCGGACGTGCAGGCTCAGCGGCCATGGCTCATGGGCCTAGCCACTCCGCGGCATGTGGGATCTTCCTGGACCGGGGCACGAACCCGTGTCCCCTGCATCGGCAGGCGGACTCTCAACCACTGTGCCACCAGGGAAGCCCAAGTACTACTTTTATACCAGAAAACAAATGTGGTTTTTCAGTTTCTCTAAGGCAAGGAAGAAAATGTTTTGTTAAACCACACTGACATAAGCAGCGATAACATTATCATTGTGATAAAGATGACAGCAATGATGAACAGATGACATATTTCTACATGGCTTTATCCTCTAAAGAACGTTTTCACATCTATGTGTTTAAATATCGGCCATTCCGATTTGCTGTGAACTTCTTGAAGGGATGTCCGACGGTCTTGGGTAGGAGTTCCAGCCTTGGCTGAGCAAATCCAAGCCTCAGGTTTCTTAGGTGTAAAAGGAGGTAACAATAACGCCCATCCCAGTTCTGCAGGGAGGTCTGAATGCTAAGAAGTCTTAAAAGGCTAACGCCATAAATGTTTGAAAATGACTGACTATGAAGACAAACATGGCCTCATTCGATCTTCAAAAGCGGTCCAGAGAAGTAGGCAGGGAACTTGTTATTCTCCACCGTTTTACTGATAAGAACTAATCACTAAAACTCGTGTACATATTCCCCCACGCCCACCTCAACCCCTTCTAACTGTCCTTTAACACTGGCTCACAGAGGTCCAGAAAGAACTTCCAGTGAGAATTACTTACAGTTTGTCTACTGAAAAAACAAGCCACAACTCAGGCATTAGTTCAAACACCGAAGAGGGCGCACAGTGTGCCTGGACCATGTGGGCTCCAGCCTGACCTCTGGCCGCAGGGCTACCCCCAGCCCTGCTGTTCACTGTGCACTTTCTGGGAAATTCCACACAAATGACCATTTACTGCCTGTTTCTCTCTCTTGACCACGATGAGGAAAAATATAAACCCTCGCTGAAAAACTGAAGGCACTGTATCATTATTTGCCCAGGAGAAAAAAAGAGAATAAAATTAACAACAAATAAATTAACAAATTAACAACAAATAAAATTAACAACCTCAACACATACAGACAACATAGCTTGTTTTCCACGCACAAAAAAAATAAAATTTAGAAATTCACAAACTCTAAGACCTCTCCAAGAAGCACTTCCCAATAGTACCTCAGAAACCCCGTTTGCAATCTCACTCCACACAGCTTCACTATCAGCCGTTTCCGTTGCTTTTTTTTTTTTACATCTTTATTGGAGTATAATTGCTTTACAATGGTGTGTTAGTTTGTGCTTCATAACAAAGTGAATCAGTTATACATACACATATGTTCCCATATCTCTTCCCTCTTGCATCTCCCTCCCTCCCACCCTCCCTATCCCACCCCTCTAGGTGGTCACAAAGCACTGAGCTGATCTCCCTGTGCTATGCGGCTGCTTCCCACTAGCTATCTATTTTACGTTTGGTAGTGTATATATGTCCATGCCACTCTCTCACTTTGTCACAGCTTACCCTTCCCCCTTCCCATATCCTCAAGTCCATTCTCTAGTAGGTCTACACCTATTGTAACAATTATTCCATCAGACATTTATCAATTAACGGCATTTTTTTCTGCTTCAGAATCTTCTCTGATAACACTCTATATTTCAAGCCTCTCCCAAACAAAGAAATTTTAAATAGCAGGCCTGTCACTATCAAGCAACTGTCATCATCTTAGAACATTTTTTTACATTTGAATGAAATAGTCTGAGTGAGAACCATAAGGTCATAATTCCCTAGTCATTTCCCAGAATGATGGTAAGATCATGATATGACTTTTTCATGATATGATCTTTTCACGATATGAAAAGACCTACGTTAGATATACGCAATGTTATGACTGGTTAGAAGAAAATATCACACAAACAATGTTAAGTTAACTCAGGTATTTATATTATGTGATGGAAGTCAACGAACTTGGGATTATTCTTCTTGTTAATTATTATTATTGATAAATTGCACATGGTCATCAGATTTGATGAAATAATGTCGTTATTTTATCACAAAGAAATGTATACTAGAATGGTTAATGAAGGTGGTGGTTTCTACCTAGAATTATAGGTATGACCAGCTGTACAGAAAACAAATATTCCTTTGAAAGACTTAGGTATAAACAATATTTATAATTTATGCTAATCTACAAATGCACGATAGGAACTTGCTACTTAAAATAATCCTCAGAAAAAGAAATGTAAGTGGTTGATAAACCATTTCAAAAATAATAATAATATATGGTCAATTAATATTTGATAAGGGAGCCAAGAATACTTTACAGAGAAAAGGCAGTCTTTTCAATAAGTGGTGCTGAGAAACTGGGCATTCACATGTAGAATGAAAGAATGAAATTGGGACCCTGTCTTACACCACTCACAAAGATTAACTCTAATGGGTTAGAGACTTAAGTGCAATACCAGAAACCATAAAACTTCTAGAAGAAAACATAGGGGAGAAAAGCTCCTTGACATGAGTCTCAGCAATGATTTTTTGGATATGATACGGAAAGCGCAGGCAGCCAAACAAAAAATAAACAAGTGGGACTACATCAAACTACAAAGCTTCTACACAGCAAAAGAAACAATCCACAAAATTAAAAGACGGCCTACAGAATGGAATAAAATATTTGCAAACCATATTCAAAATACATAAAGAATTCATACAACTGGGCTTCCCTGGTGACGCAGTGCTTAAGAGTCTGCCTGTCAGTGCAGGGGACACGGATTTGAGTGCTGGTCCGAGAAGATCCCACAAGCCGCGGAGCAACTAAGCCCATGCACCACAACTACTGAGCCTGTGCTCTAGAGCCGGTGAGCCACAACTACTGAGCCCACATGCCAAAAGTACTGAAGCCTGCACACCCAGGACCCGTGCTCCGCAACAAGAGAAGCCACCGCAATGAGAAGCCCGCGCACCGCAACGAAGAGTAGCCCCCGCTGGCCGCAACTAGAGAAAGCCCGCGCGCAGCAATGAAGACCCAACACAGCCAAAAATAAATAAATAAAATAATTTAAATAAAGAATTCATACAACTCAATAGCAAAAAAAATTAATCCAATTAAAAACAGGAAGAGGAACTGAATAGACATTTTCCCAAAGACATACAAATAGCCAATAGATGCATATAAAGGTGATAAACATCACCAATCATCAGAGAAATGCAAATCAAAACCACAATGAGATATGACTTCATACCTGTTAGAATGGTTATCATCAAAAAGGCAAGAGATACCACCATATGAGCCAGCAATCCCACTACTGTGCATATACCCCGAGAAAACCATAATTCAAAGAGTCATGTACCACAATGTTCACTGCAGCACTATTTACAATAGCCAGGACATGGAAGCAACCTAAGTGTCCATCAACAGATGAATGGATAAAGAAGATGTGGCACATATATACAATGGAATATTAGCCATAAAAAGAAAGAAATTGAGTTATTTGTAGTGAGGTGGATGGACCTAGAGCCTGTCATACAGAGTGAAGTAAGTCCGAAAGAGAAAAACAAATACTGTATGCTAACACATATATATGGAATCTAAAAAAAAAAAAAGGTTCTCATGAACCAAGGGGCAGGATAGGAATAAAGACACAGACGTAGAGAATGGACTTGAGGACACAGGGAAGGGGAAGGGTAAGCTGGGACGAAGTGAGAGAGTGGCATGGACATATATACACTACCAAATGTAAAATAGATAGCTAGTGGGAAGCAGCCACATAGCACAGGGAGACCAGCTCGGTGCTTTATGACCACCTAGAGGGGTGGGATAGGGAGGGTGGGCGTGAGATGCAAGAGGTAGGAGATATGGGGATATATGTAAAAGTATAGCTGATTCACTTTGTTGTACAGCAGAAACTAACACAACATTGTAAAGCAATTATATTCCAATAAAGATTTTTTTTTAAAAAAAGGCAAGAGATAACAAATGCTAGTGAGGATGTGGAAAAAAGGGAACCCTTGTGCAACGTTGGTGGGAATATAAATTGTTACAGCTACAATGGAAAACAGTATGGAGGTTCCTCAAAAAATTGAAAATAGAACTACCATATAATCCAGCAATTCCACTCCTGGGTATTTATTTAAAGGAAATGAAAACACTGTGTTGAAGAGATATATGCACCCCCACGTTCACAGCAGCGTTATTTACAATAGCAAAGAGGGCTTCCCTGGTGGCGCAGTGGTTGAGAGTCCGCCTGCCGATGCAGGGGACATGGGTTCGTGCCCCGGTCCGGGAAGATCCCACGTGCCGCGGAGCAGCTGGGCCCATGAGCCATGGCCGCTGAGCCTGCGCGTCCGGAGCCTGTGCTCTGAGGCCGCAACAGTGAGAGGCCCGCGTACCGCAAAAAAAAAAAAAAAAAAAAAACAATAGCAAAGACATGGAAACAACCTAAGTGTCCATCAATAGATGAATGGATATAGAAAATGTGGTGTATATATACACAATGGAATATTATTTAGCCATAAAAAAGGAAATCCCACCATTTGTGACAACATGGATGGACCTTGGGGGCATTATGCTAAATCAGACAGAGAAAGACAAATACTGTATGACCTCACTTATATGTGGATCTAAAACAAAAAGAAAGAAAAAAAAAACTCAGAAAAAGAGATCAGATTTGTGGTTACCTGAGGCGGCGGAGGGGAGGGGGAATAGGATGAAGGTGGTCAAAAGCTACAAACTTCCAGTTATAAGACAAATAAATACTAGGGATGTAATGCACAACATGACGGCTATAGTTAACACTGCTGTATGGTATGTATGCAAGTTGTTATGAGGGTAAATCCTGAGTTCTCATCACAAGAAAAAAACACATTTTTTCCCTTTTTTTTAGAAAACTCTATATGAGATGATGGATGTCACTCACTATATGAGATGATGTTGGTAGAACACAACCTTTTTGAGAGCAATGAAGCAATATCTGTCAAAATATTAAATGCCCATTGCCTTTGTCCCAGTAATTCCACTTCTGGGTTTTTCATCATATAGATATACAGTGACATGAGAATGTCCATTGGTACACTCACTAGTGAAAACGTGGAAACCATCTAAATATTCGTCTATAGAGAACAGGTTACATAAAGTATCCATCCAATAGAATTTTATGTAGTGGCTTTTTAAAAAAGGTGAATTTACATGTATTGACATGGAAAGACATCCCTGGTAGATTAAAGGGGGGAAAAGTTGCAGAACCGTGTAAGAGTATACACTGTTCCCTGTTTTTCTAGAGGAAGAGATCCACATTTCTATACGTTGTTATGATGTTTATATCCAGTAGACACTAACTTTAGGGGAAAATAGAGAAATACAAGTTCTCTAGAAGAGTGAATAATACTATAGTACGGTTGATGATGATTCCATGACAATTTGCTAGTGACATCTTTAAGTGACTAGATCACTCCCTTCAGCTATTTTTTTCCTTTACTCAGCAGGGGTACGCCTGTGCCAGCTGGGCTGTCTTGGTTTCATTTAGGCAAAAATAAAACCCAGCCTGACCACCCTCACCCAGCACAGACTCCTGTAGGTTGCTTTCTAAAATGGTTAAGCCCACAACCCAACACTCTCATCACAGTCATCAATCAGTTCAGTGTTTCCAACATCAGCCCTCCCTCCTGCCACAGAAATCACTTCCGGTTCTTGTATTTGTTCACTCACTCAACAGCTTACTTATTACCGTAGACTAATACACTGCCCGATGTGGAAGAGAAAGACACATAACACGGCGGCCTAGCTTGGCAACAGCCGTCAGGAAGGCCATGGGTAAGAAGGCCCAGGCAGGCAGTGCTGAGCAGAAAGGGGCATATTCCCTACACCCTCCAGCTGGATCGAGGACCAGGAATCTCTGCTGCCCACAACTCCCCAAAGGGGTTCTGAGAGGTAGGAGCCTGTTTCTTTCCAGGCCATTGTCCTGGGCCTGAGAGGAAACAAGAGCCCCGGGGAGGCCTGCAGACGCAGGGCCAGAAGAGCCAGGCCAGGGCGTTGAGGCCCCCGCCTTCTCCTCTTTGGTGAGCGCGCTCCTGGCGGGGTGGGGTGGTGGTGGAGTAACTGCCTGGGAAACCCACCAGGCATGGCCTGGCCCACAGAGCCTGCTCACACCAGCGAAGAGGAGAATCTAACATAGGTGGGAGGGAGGGATGGCCTCTCCAGACCAGTTACGCCTTTCAGAAAGGCACTTCCCCCTCTGTCCAAAACACAGAAGAAACTGACCCCTTGCCCAACATCACATCTTCATTCTAAACCGCATAGAACATACTCTACGTGGTATGAGAAATGTAAACACAAGCACACAAATCCGCTAACCACAAACACAATTTTGAAATGTTTTCTTCAGAGCAGCTACCTGCATCTTTTGTGAACAATGCATAACCTAAAAGCTAACTTTTCATTCACCATGGATTAGCAGCTCTGCAATACTCAGATGTTTTCAAACCCTATCTCACCCAACATGTTAAATACTTCCCTGTCCCAACAGAAAAGCAAGGGGCCTGTCCTCAGACAGACCTGGTATTAAATCCTTCAGGCAGATTAACTAACCTTTTTTTTTTTTTAAATTAATTTATTTATTTATTTTTGGCTGCGTTGGGTCTTCATTGCTGCACATGGGCTTTCTCTAGTTGGCGGCGAGCGGGGGCTACTCTTCGTTGCGGTGCGCAGGCTTCTCATTGCGGTGGCTTCTCTTGTTGCGGAGCATGGGCCCTAGGCGCGCGGGCTTCAGTAGTTGTGGCACACGGGCTCAGTAGTTGTGGCTCGTGAGCTTAGTTGCTCTGCGGCCTGTGGGATCTTCCCCAACCAGGGATCAAACCTGTGTTCCCTGCATTGGCAGGAGGATCCTTAACCACTGCGCCACCAGGGAAGTCCCCAGATTACCTAACCTCTTGATCTCAGGTTTCTGTCTGTTAAAGGAGGATAGTGATTAAATGAGGTGACAAGTCCCTTCCACATACCAAGTACTAAATAAGACAGCTCTCAAGTAGACCCAGAGTTTGATTTATAGCAGACTTTGAGTCAATACACTGTAACAGTGAACAAATACTCAATTGTAACTGACATTTAGTTTGGTTCTTATCTTAAACCAGCTACTACAAATTTCCCATTTGAGGGTAATTAATTTAAATTATATAATGTATATGCATGTGTATGTGTATGTGTGTGTGTGTGTGTGTATGTGTGTATATATATATCCACAAAATATTAAGTAAAAAATAGAAGGTATATAGTACTACGTACACATACACAAACTCACGTATACACATTCACATGTGTAGTGGCAAAATGGCTGAAGTATGTGGCTGTTTTCATTTTCTTTACATTTTTCCATATTCCCCTTGCCTCATGTTAAATTTGTTTTGTAGAATGAGCAGGTGTTACTTTTACAATCAGAACTTCAGAAAAAAATAGTTGCAATTGTGCTCAGATGGATTAACTGGCTGACAGAGTTCTACCAGACATTCAGAGAGCACCAAACACATCTCCGAGCTGGGAGTCCTGCTGAAGATCATTTCGGCAGAGATGATACCATTGTGCGTTTACACAGTACTCGACAAGGTGCTTTCACGTCCCAGAGAGGCAGGACTTCTCATTCCAGTAACCTGAAGCTGGAGGAGTCCAAGGCTCACCTGCCAGGTCCCACAGGCCAGCAAGGGCGCAGATCTGCACCTGACTCTCTTGCAGCCACAGCCTCTACCCAGAGCCCTCTTTCTGAAGGGCTCCCCGGCCAGGTTCAGGTTGCTTTCCTCGTCACATGAGGTTGGAAGTGGCCATTAAAAACCATTAGAATATTTCACATTCAAATACCTCAGATATAGGCTGAATTTTGTCAAGTA
Source organism: Grampus griseus (assembly GCF_964374135.1). Classification (NCBI taxonomy): domain Eukaryota; kingdom Metazoa; phylum Chordata; class Mammalia; order Artiodactyla; family Delphinidae; genus Grampus; species Grampus griseus. The sequence continues at coordinate 64,431,286 of NC_139012.1, forward strand.
GTAGTTTGAACATTTTAAAGAAATGCTCTCAAAAAAAAAAAAAAAAGGAGGGCTTCCCTGGTGGCGCAGTGGTTGAGAGTCCGCCTGCCAATGCAGGGGACACGGGTTCGTGCCCCGGTCCGGGAAGATCCCACATGCCGCAGAGCGGCTGGGTCCGTGAGCCACGGCTGCTGAGCCTGCGCTCCGCAATGGGAGAGGCCACAACAGTGAGAGGCCCCCTTACCACAAAAAATTTAAAAAAAAAAAAAAAAGAAGAAAGGAATATTCTCAAGCATTTTACAAAAAAAAAAAAATTATTTTGCTATCTTAAGACATTCAACTAGAAACATAAAAGTTGACTGTGTACTGCATAAATGGATGTTCATAAGTCTCCTTCAACATACAAACATCTCTTGCATAGTACATTTCAAAAATCTCTACTCACAAAATTTCCCTTACTTTTAAAGACTTTTTAAACAATTAACACCAGAAGAAACAAAAATAACTCTTCAAGGAGCAAAAAGGACTTACGAAAACTTCCCTTTATATCTAAGTAGTATTTTTTTTTTCCATCTACTCATGTCAATGAAAAGGACCCCACACAGACCACCAGTCCCACCCAGAAATGCTGCTGCAGCACCATTTTTACAAAGCGTTAGTTGCACTGCCCTGCTTTTGAACATGACCTGACGTTTGGGTTAACAAACCCTTCGTTTGCTTAAGAAGAGCGGGTTCATTGGGCAGCAACACTTTCAAAATGTTTATTTAGCTGAAATGTGAAGATTAACAAAATAAGGTAAACACGTTAAAAAATAAAAAGGGGGAAAAGATCCACTTTTGTCTGATTTGCGTTTTGGGAAACTTGTGCACCACAGACGTTTACAAAATATCCTGAAACTAAGAAGCAACAAAACCCAAGATTTATCCACCATGAACTTAATCCCTGGAAAATTCCCCTGGACCCCTGGCTCACTCCCTACCCCAGAGCTGCTTGCTCCTGGCCCCTCTGACATGAGACACGCGGGAAACCTCCATCTATAACCTGGAGCTTTTATAAGAAGCCCTCCTGGCTTTTCAGCCCTTCTCCAACGGCACTCACCTGCTTGGAACTGACCTCCTGTGTTTTATTCAAAACTTTCTGTGAAAATTCTCCCTTCTCTGATGGGGGAGAGCATTCCTCCTCCGAAATCACTGGCCTGGAGGAGCCCGTGACCCTAGGGCTCCTCCTGAAGGACCACCGCTTGTGGACAGACAGCAGGGTCACCTGAGGGTCACCCAGAGTCACCAGGAAGGACGGCTCAGGGCTCCCGGGCATCTGGCCCCCAGCTCTCTCCATCGCTGTGTTCACAGTCACACCTTCACCTCGCACAACAGCAGTTCACCTTCTCCAGGCTATCTGGTCATGTTAGAAGAAAACGCTCGAAAAGCGTCCCCCTAACTAGCAGAGGGGAGGCTAACTCGGAGGCCCAGTCGCGCAGGTTCCCCTCTGCCCCGAGCCAGCCCGGGAGAGGATGCCAGCCAAGCCTTCAGGAACTTAAGCAGGCTGCACACCGCTGTATAAATATTTGCTCTTGTTTATTTACCCCTATCAAACCAATTGGCATCCTCTCACTCGTCCATGGCATCTGGCACTGGGGATGTTTGCACACGGCCCTACGCGTACCCAGTGCCGCTAGGACACCCGGCCGGCGCGTACAGGAGCCCAGCACGCAATCACGTCCCCACACTGAGCAGTTTCCTTTTGGCCCTGTGCACTCCCCAAGAGACCAGCCTGGAGGCAGGGGAGAAATGTCACTTCCTTTTACTACCAAACTTCGAGCGCTTTCTTGGAATAACTTCAGTTGCCTCTTCCATGGCTCCAGCACTGGTGGGGTGCAGATCACTAGGGGAGAAAAGTATTTCCCAGGCAACATGACTTGCTTTTTCAAGAAGGTGTAAGAGAGTTCCATGTCTCCTGCAGCTCTGTTCTCCCTTGGACCAACAGCTTGACTTCACTAAGAGCTGACTGCAGAAACTCACGGGCAAACAAGACTCATCCGTATTTTATATGCGGCAGAACCGTCGGGAACTAAGTCACAGTTTAGGCTTCTGAGGCTACCCGCTGCTCCACACGAGGATTAAGGGTGGCGTAGACAGTGGGGCAATTGGGGAGCCTCGTGCTGTGTTGGGCAGCCCCGCCTACCTTCCCACCCTCACCCACTCAGACACAGGAAGGAGGCGACCTCATCCCCCATGGGAGGAACAGCTCTGCCAGCCGCCAGCCCTGGCAGCACCTCCTACGGCAGGGACGTGCAGGGTGTCCACACTGAGGACGGAATTCAGTCAGTTGGGAAAACAGTTACTCTGTGTCCTGGCTTACTCCCCCCAGCTGAATGTGCCCTTAGTCGGGGAAGAGGGGGTTGCGGGGGCGTGCACCAGAAGAGGGCGTTTGGAACCACGCCCCCTTCTGCTCAAGGCCACTGCAGGCTCTGCCTCTTTATGGGTTGCCTACAATCACCCCTCCTCCCCCATTAAAACTGCCATCGCTGCCCCCCAAGAACTCCTGGCCAAGAGACCTGTTCTCTCTGAGAGAAGGCGGGCTCACCCCGGGTCCATTCCTCACGGGTCAGTCCTTCAAGACTCTTCCTTATTCTTCCGCCTCTCATTTAGTCCGTGGAGATGTAACAACTTGTTTGCTTCCACTTCTGAAACACGCTCAGGGCAGCCAGTTCCCAACTCTGTCTGAGTTGCCTTATCTTCCATGTGTTCAAAAAAGAATCCACCTCCACTTCCAAGAAATGCCATTCAAATCAGTGACCCAAAAAGGAAAGGCATGCTTGATGCCAAGGACCTTGGCCCCCAAACCCATGCAGGGGTCAGCGTAGATGAGCCTGGCGTACCCGTGATCACTCAAATCCTACTTCCTTACCTATGGCTTTCATGTTTCCTGATAGGATCTGTCAGGAGCTATGTATGCCTGCTGACCCCCTCACATTTCCTTTATTAGGCATCATAAGTGTGTTTCCATCTCTTTGAACACCAGATTAAAAAATTTTTTTTTTACCATTTTGGGCGGAAATCCTCCTCAAAGGTCATTTATCTTTCTGTTATCTTTACAAATATGAGTTACTACTCTTAGTTCAATTTTTCCTTGGTGATACGGGATCGTTATCTGCTTCTGTGCTGTAGCTATTAATAGCTAACAAGGAAAGTATGTTGGCCTCATATGTTCTAAGTGCTTTTCAATAGTCTACCCCGTTAGCACAATAACTGTGGAAAATTTGAATACTTTACTGCAAAATAATTTTAATTCTCCTACATGGTCACTCAGACTCAGAACACAGCCAGAAGAAGGAGGCTGGGCCAGGTTAGGCTGTAAAGGGTAGGAAGTTTAGACTTTATCCTGTGGATAGGGGAGAACCACCAGTTTTGAAGCAGAGGACTTACATGATTACATTTGTGATTTAGAAATAGGTTGGGCAGGCATGAGAACTCAGAGGAGGGGGGGATTATAGAGTTACAAGGAGCAGAGAAAAGGAATAGCAGAGCCGGATTAATAGCAGAGGAGGCCCTCAGGGCTCTGAGATCAAGAGATCACAGCAGGTGACGCCAGTTTGGCAGAGAGGAGGTGGAACTGGGTGGGGGGCAATTCTGGGGATGGAAATGGTGGATTCGCCCTGGTTCCTTTGGAATCTAAGGGACCCACAAAACAACCAGGACATGAGCCAGGTTCCCAGACTAGAGAATCAAGTCCAAACCCCACTTTCTGGCACCTCCCCTTTCCTCGTACCTGACCCCTAGGTTCCCGCCCCTTCCCCAGCTAATCCTCCTTATCCCTTAAGTCCTGCCTCTCAGGGAGTCGCCTCCACCCAGCCTGGAGGGGCTCCCTCCCTTATCTGAATTCCAGTATCACTAAAGCCAGCACCACAGACCTGGCAGGTATTATTGGGGAACCAGCCTTCTCCCGCCACTGAGGATGCACTCAGCTAAGTCCACAGTTGGCCAAGCATGCACTCAGAACCAGGTGTTTGTCGAAAGCCTGCTTTCGGTTTTAAGGTTCGTTGGATTCACTGGCAAAATAACCGCTCATTACACAAAAATAAACAGCTTTAATCAATTCTTTAATGAAAGGTGATTAAACTTAATTTTAATATACAATCATTAGAAGGAAAGCAATAAGAATATTAGAGACACACAACAGAGTACACATCACTGAATTGGGCCGACACCTACTTCCAGATCCAAAGAGCAGCTGGGAAGTCCCGAGGGACAGCAATCTGGAGCCCCAGTTGGGAAGGGTCCCGGGCGGTGCGTCCACCCCACGGGTGAGACTTCAGATTGGAGTTCTGGGGGCTTCCGTTTATAATCCCAGGCCGCAAATGGATATCATCAGTTTGCGTGCAAAAATGCAGCTCTGGACACACGTTGGCAATGCTGTTGGTTTCACCATGTGAGTCACGAGATTTTCCAGACCCCGCAGGGCTGGCCAGGTCCCCAGGGCTCAAGAAATTCCAAGACCCACTCCCTTTCTGATCGTAAGGGCCACCTGACTTGCTAGCAGCAATTGTTAGGTGTGCAAGCAAGCACAGTCCAGGTAGGGCCACAGGTCGGGCAGAGGCCTGCTTCTGCCTCTGAAACCTGAACGAGACTACTTCATTAATTTTCCCAACACGAGGAAACATGTAAGCTCCTGGAAGACAAGGTCCTTATGTCTTATCTGCCCATAGATTTAACGAGGTGATGAACAAGTATCCGATGTCAAACACACGCTCACTGCGTTGGACTACAGACTGGATCTTCATGGTGTTCGTGGAGGATTTTCATCCGCAACACGATGCACCCCTTCTAGAACTACCAGGCTTCAAGTGTCTCCATGCACTAAAATATTTTGCCTCCCACCTGTACAAAGATTTTCAGCAACTTTCCAAAGTACAATGCATCTTGTTTCTCTCCTACCCACCTCCCCAGGCTCTGTGAATCTTTTCTGTTTAAAAAGAAAAATCGCTTTGGCGTCCCCTAAGCAATCCTATTATTACCCGAGAAGCCTGGGCCCAGAGGCAGATGGGCGGCTCCTGTTTCCGTGAAACTCGGGGGACAAAGGACCCCGCTTGGAGGAGGTGCATCTGGCTCAAATATTTCAGCATTCACCAAGATTACCTGGCTCCACCCAGGGGGAGGCTTCTCACAAAGAGCCCTGGGTCAGTCCTCCCAAGGCCGGCAGAGGAGCCGGATGCCGTGATGGGACAGGAGGACAGAACCTGACACTAAGCTGTGTGCCGGGAAGCAGCGGCCCGGAACGTTCCCATAACACCCCAGAGGCCGACAGCCAGATATTTACGTGCTCCGTGCAAAGGAAGACACAAGAGACACTTTCTGCCCTCGGGAGTTTATTAGCAAGTTCGGAGAGAAGACCAGTAGCAGAGAGTGTTGAAGTAGAAAGAAACCACTCCGACAAGAGGTGCTGGGGGTGAAGGAGGACTTGCCAAGGGAAGGACGGGTGGGCTGTGGGGTCTGCTCCAAGCGCCCCCGGGAACTGGCCATTCTGAGACTGAAACTAGGCGCAGCGTGACAGCAGGACAGCAAACAAAAACAGCTACAAAACGCCACCTAGGCAAGCTCCCCGGAGGCAGTGATCTTCAACAAAACCGCAAGTGGCTCAACAGCCCAGAGGGAAAAAATGACAATAGCTCCACATTAGGAAGAGACTGCATGGGGCCAAAGAGAGAAACACGGAGACTCTATCAAAGAGTCAAAGCCAGCCCTCGGACTCCCGCAGGGAATCGCAGGGAATCACACGTACCTTCAACTTCCTTGGCTGCCCTCCTTACCTGGGGCCAACGCTGCTCACCTCTAAGTTCCCACACTCTCCAGGTCTGTCTCCTCGGAGCTCCACAAGGATAAAATACAACACGCCCCCAGGCTGGCTGGCCACGCTCTGATGCCTGACCACTAACCTGGAGAAGCCTTGGTGCCACCGGCAGTCCAGCTCCATCTCCCTGGTCCTCACCCTCCAGGCCCGGGTCTCACACCCTCCCTGCCCCTCAGACCTCCACTCCCACCCCCACCCTCCATCTCCAATGACCAGCCTGACCCCTGCTTCCTGAAACAAAGGATCAGAAAACAACCTGCAGACATCTCAACCATCCACCCACCTGATTAGAGCCTGCTGAGCTGTGAGGAGCCCAAGGTCAGCCTCCAGGTACCCACAGCTCCTGGTTTCCCTCCTACCCACCCCCCACCCCCGCACAAGAGACCAGTCCCCAGACCTCGGAGGGCTGCAGTGGCTCCCAGCTCAGCCCTTGGCTTTCTTCCCTGTCTGTACTCCTTGTGATCTCATTCAGTCCAGTAGAAATACCACCTTACAGGGACTTCCCTGGTGGTCCAGTGGTTAAGAATCCACCTTCCAATGCAGGGGACGTGGGTTCAATCTCTGGTCCGGGAACCACATGTCGCACGGCAACTAAGCCCACGTGCTCTAGAGCCCACGGGCCACAAGTACTGAGGTCGCGCACCACAACAAAGATCCCACGTGCCGCAACTAAGACCCGATGCAGCCAAATAAATAAATAAATATTTTTTTAAAAAAGAAAGAAAGAAATACCACCTATAGGCAGTAACTCCCAAACTCCACACTTATGGACCCAAAAGCTTAACTAACACCTCCTGTTAGATATTTAATATGCATCTCAAATGTTAACTTGTCTAAAACTGAGCTCCCGATATGATGTCCCTACAGAAAAAAAATGTCGCCTGCCATTCAAGTTCTAGAAGGATCAAGCCATAAGCAGCCGCAGTAACCCACCGAAAGCGCCTGCTGCTGGGAATTCAGACTGGAGAAAAACAGGAAACATGCTGTGTTTTGGATATGCTGGCCCGAGACAGTTAAGATGCATATCTAAGGAAAAATTTCAATGAGCCCAGATTCTTGCATCTTCCCGTACAAAGAAAAGCACTAAAATCATTAACTTGAGAAGTCTGTGCTCTGTGATTAGCTGTGACCTTTTTATATTTGACTACATGTTTTTTCCAGCAAAAAATTCATATATATATCCTGGCTCTTCCCTTGCCTCTTTGGAACAGTTCCTCAGAGTAAAGTGAGAGGCTGTCTCCTGGTCTAGAGAATTCAGTATGGTCCCCGAATAACACTGCAATTCACTGCTCTCACACTGTGTATTTTTTTTAGTCCACATACCCTCTTCCTGCTTCTTCCAGTCTTCCCCATCTTAGTATATGGCAACTCCTTCCTTCCACTCGCTCAGGAAAGAAAACCTTGCATTCATCCTGGATGAGAATCATCTCGTCCTTTCAAATTCACCTATAAGTAAGTGTTCAGCAAATCCTGTCAGTTCTATCTCCGAAATACATTCAGCACCCAACCACTTCTCAGCAGCCCCACTACAACGAGGTCCAGGCCACCACCAGCACATCTCACCCGCATTACTAAAATAATCTCAGTGACCTCCTGGCTTCTGCTTTTACCTCCTAAAGTCAATTCTCAAAACAAAAGCCAGAGGAACACTCTCAGGGTAGAAATGATGAGGTTCCCCTAAAAACCCTCCAGGGGGTTTTCACGTACTTAGAGAAAAACCTAAAATCCTTACAATGACCTAGAAGAACTGTGGAGTTGGCCCCTCCCTCTCCCTTTCAGCCTATCCTCACACGCCTCACTCCTCTGCTAAGACCATTCTGATGCTGCTGGTCCTGGCACAAAGGCACGCTCCTGCCTCAGGGCCTTTGTCCCGACTGCACCCCCTGCTTACAAATATCCCTGCCCCAAACCCCTGTATCCAGACGACTCACTTCCTCTCCTAATGTCCCTGCTCCAATGTCACCTTCTCAGGGGCCTCCTCAACTATCCTGGGTACAGTTTCAAACATTCCCACTTCCTATGGTCCTTTCCTACTTATTTTTCTCCAGAGTGCTCAACTACTGCCTGATATAATAACATATATTTTGTCGATTTGTTTACTAACTCCCCAATTAGGATGTAAGTTTCACAAGTGTAGGAACTGTCTATTTTCTTCACTCACCGCTATATACCCAGCACGAAAACAGTGCTTGTGTGTTAAAGTTTCTCAATGACTATTTGCTGAATGAATGAAATGACAGAGCGTACCAAAAACAGCTTACTTTATTTATTGCTATCAAACATGGACTGCTAAACTTTCAGACAGATATCTAACATTCAGAAGGCGCCCCATGCAAAGCTGGCTCTCTCCTCCTTCACTTACTCATTCCTTTTTTCCTCCAAGCCAGCAGTCTAGGCTCAAATACTACAGTTAAAAAGAAATAACAAGCCCCCTAGTAAGAACCTGCTGTATAAAAAAATAAATTATACAAAATTCAAAGAAAACCCCGAAATAACAAGCCTCAAATGCAGTCATTTGCCCCCCACTGCAGCAAATCAAGACTTAATTGTAGTTTCAACCCCTCTCAGAAAGGTGACCTTTAAAACAGTCAATCTGAAATTTCCTAATCAACACTAGTGAGATAATCTGCATGATAAAGATCCCTGCCATTCCCTTCCCCCACCCCCCACCCCCGACAAATATGTCCTGGCCCAAAATAATCCCCCCCCCCCCCGCCTTTTTTTGGCTAATACCTTCATGCCCCATCCTTCCACCTATAAGAGCCTTCCATTTTGTACCACTGCTCCTTGGAGCGGACTTCTAGTGCTAGGCAGGACGCCAGCCACTTCAAATTTACTCAGTTTTTTAACACTACCAAGAGCAGGCACTGACCCACATGAGCATGACAGGTTGGGTAGGGTTTGTGGCCACAGGGAGAGCTCATGCTACACCTAAAAGAGGCAGCTTCTCCCAGCTCCCGTCAAATGGCCTGGGGTCACCAGAGTTTCCAAGAGAAGGGAAGTAGCCAGAGTTTTACACATTAAAAATCTTCTAATTTTAAAATGTTGAAAACGGATTCAAAGTTCTAGCGAATGAAATATAAAAAAAAGTTGTTTGTCAGGGCTCCTGAGGAGAATCGTTCAAAGAGAAGGCGGGTTTGTCCTCACTCCTTCCCCATTTCTGCTGTGCACAGCATGAATTAGGGGGTCGGGGTCCTAGCAGCCATCATAAGGCAACCACGAGAAAGCTGGTGTGGCTCTGCTAATGACAAAACAAGACTCGTATCTTACGGCAAGACAAGAAAAGTTTAAAACATAAAATTGTTCTCTGCCGGTGTGGGCCTCCTCCCTCCCCTTTGGTGTGTGTTGTGTGTCTGCGTTAACCGGTAGGAGATACCATTCCTTCTTAATCCTGTGAGGGGTCACGACTCCTTAGGAGATAACCTTCCTTCTTCATCTTCCGAGGGGTCATGATGACCCACTACTTGCTTTGTAAATGCAGATCTGGATTGTGTAAACTGTCAATATTCTGTCATTTGACATAACCTTTGCCTCAAAAACTTACACACGACTGTGCTTTGACCTCTAATGGTTAGAGCAGGCCTCAGAGCTCTGTCAGAGACTGTCTGCCGCGTTAGAAACCTCAGGTTAGCTCAAATAAAATTCTCCATTTCTTTCTTAGGTCAACTATTGACTAATTTTTTTGTCGACACTAATATCAAACAAGATAGACTTCAAAACAAATACTGTTATCAGAAACAAAGGTACATTTTATAATGATAAAAGTCAATCCATCAGGAAGACATAAAAGTCATAAATATATGCATCTAAAAACAGAATACAAACATAGATGAACCAAAAACTGACAGAAATGGAAAGAAAGACAATTCAACAGTAATAGCTGGATACTTCACATCCACGTTGAATAACTGACAAAAACTAGGCAGAAGATCAACCAGGAAATATGTGATAGTATTTATAATAAGAAACACATATTTGGTCTTTGTTCCCTTTCTGGCACAGAGTTTCCAAAACGCTTGGAATTTCCAAAGTGATGAAAAAGGTGTCTTTTGTTATGGCTAATGAGGTGACTTCTGGAAAGACCCTAGATCACCAAAGGATAGGAGCTGGTTGCCAGGGGAACCAAGGAGGTGATTACAGGGTTACACCTTTCAGTCCCACCCAGACCTCTGGGGAGGGTAGAGTGGCTGGAGAGTGAGTTCAGTCACCAACAGCCAATGATTTAATCGTTCGTGCCTCCATAAAAACCCGGAAGGACTAGTCTTCTAGAGTTTGCAGGTTGGTGACCACGTGGAGACTTGGGGAGAGTAGTGGCATGACCAGAGAAAGCATGGAAGCTCTGTGACCCTTCCCACGTAATTTGCCAAATGCATCTCTTCCATCTTGCTATTCCTGAGTTGTAACCTTTTATAATACACCGGCAATCTAATAAGTAAATGTTTCTGAGTTCTGTGAGCTCCCTCAGCAAATTAAACCCCAAGAGGGGGTTACTGGAACCTCCGATCTATAGCCGGCTGGTCACAAGCACAGGTGGCAACCTGGACTTGTGACTGGTGTCTGAAGCGGGTGGGCGAAGGGGCCAGTCTTGCAGGACTGAGCCCTTAACCTGTGGGATCGGATGCTATCTCCAGAGAGACAGTTTCAGAATTGAGTTAAATTATAGGACACCCAGCTGGTACCCGAGAATTGCTTCGTATAGGGGAAAAAACCCACACATTAGAATTGGTATCAGAATCACAAGATAGAAAACATGAACACTATAAACCAACTAGACCTAACTGACATCTACAGAACCCTCCACCCAACAACAGTATAATACACGTTCCTTCCAGGCAGGTGCACATGGAACACTCTCTAGGCTACACCATATGTTAGATCCTAAAACAAACTTCAATTCATTTAAAATAATAGAAATAATGCAAAGTATGTTCTCTGACAACAATGGAATCAGAAATCAGTAATAGAAACAAATATAGGACACTCACAAATATGTGGAAATTAAACAACACACTCCTAAATAACCAGTGGGTCAAAGAAGAAATCAAAAGATTAGGAAATACTTTGAGAATGAAAATGAAGACACAACATACCAAAACTTATGGGATGCAGGTAAGACAGTGCTTAGAAAGAAACTTATAGCTGTGAATGTCTCCATTAAGGAAGAAGGATCTCAAGTCAATAATCTAAACTTCTGCCTAAGACACTGGAAAAAGGAGCCTAAACTAAACCTAAAGCAAGCAGAAAGAAGGTGCATCAGTGTCCTAGGACTGTGATAAAATACCATAAACTGAGTATTAGAAATTCATTCTCTCACAGTTTTAGAGGCTAGAAATCAAGATTTTCCTTTTTGGGACTCTGAAGAAGAATCTGTTCCATGTCTCTCTCCTACCTCCTGGTGGTTGCTGGCAATCCTTAGCATTTCTTGGTTTACGGAGGCATCACTCCAATCAGTCTCTGTAATCATATGGCTTTCTCTTCTCTGTGTCTTCACATGGTGTCCTTATAACAAATTCAGTGATTGGATTCAGGGCCCACTATAATGCTGTAGGACCTCAACTTAATTTAACTAATTAGATCTGCAGCAGACCCTATTTCCATATAATATCACATTCACTGGTGCCAGGACTCAGGACTTCAACATATCTTTTAGAGAACACAATTCAACGCACCCAAAAGAAAATAATAAAGGTTAGAGTGGAATAGCGAAAAACAGAGAATAGAAATATAGAGGAAATTGTCAAAACCAAAAGCTGATTCTTTGAAAAGACCAACAAAATTGACAAACCTTTAGCTAGAATGATCAAGAAAAAAGAGAGAAGACTAAAATTATTAGAATTAGAAGTGAAAGATGATTATTACTTATCTTACAGAAATAAGGATTATGAGGGAATACCATGAACAATTGTATACCAACAGATACCTTAAATGAAATGGACAAATTCCTAGGAGGACTCAAATTACCAAAACTGACTCAAGAAGAAATAGATACTCTGAATCAATCTGTAGCAAGAAAAGATATTCAATTAGCAATAATAAAAAAAACTTCCCCAAAAGAAAAGCTCAAGCTCAGATGGCTTCAACATTGAATTCTATCGAACATTTATAAGAAGGAAGCACTTCTCAAGTCATTCTGAGACAAGTATTATACTGATACCAAAACCAGAAAAGACATCACAAGAAAACTACAAACCAGTATCTCTTATGAACATGGACACACAATTCCTCTACAAAATAGTAGGTAACCAAATCCAACAACATAAAAAAAAAAAAAGACTACATGACCAAGGAGGATTTGTCCCAGGAACCCAAGTTTGGCTTGACAACTAAAAATCAATTAAAGTACTTCACCATATCAACAGAATAAAAAACAAAAGACATATGGTCATGTCAATAGACACAGGGAAAGCATTTGACCAAATCCAAAATCCTTTCATATAAAAACACTCAACGAACTAGGAGTTGGAGGGAACTTCCTCAACCTGATAAAGAGCATGAAAAACCCACAGCTAACATCCTACTTAATGGTAAAAGGCTGAAAGTTTTCCCCCTGAGATCAGGAAGAAGAGAAAGATTCATCTGCATGAGATGTTCACAACAGGCAAATCTATAGAGACAGAAAGTAGCATAGTGGTTGCTTAGGCATGGGGGTTATGGGGCAATGGGGTGTGATAGCTAAAGGGTACAGGATTTCTTTCTCAGGTGATGAAAATGTCCTCAAATTGACTGTGATGATGATTGCACATACCTGTGAATTGTACGGTATGTGAATTATATCTCAATCTAGCTATTTTTTAAAAAAAAATGTAGTAGAGAGGCCATTAAAATAAGAATTAGAGAGGATATGCCTTTGGCATTCATGGAAGCCTAAACAAAAAAGGTTTCAGAAGAGTGGTGAGGCAACAGAAGTGGATAGACTGCAAAAAACCTACAAAGCACCACACAGCCTTCAAGGAGAATGGATAAACTGTGCTGCATTCCCACCATGGCACACTGCACAGCAACGGATCTTAGAAATATAATGTTCTAGTGGGAAAAGCAAGTCCCAGAAGACTAAACACACTATAATATCATTTTCACAAAGCTCAGAAACAAGCAAAACTAAATAATGTATTGTTCAGACATTCACGTATGTGTGATAAAACTTCGTATACACACAAAAAAGCTAGGTTACAACAAACACAGAATTGAGGACGGTGGTTACCTCGACAATGGGTATTTCTACAGGTCACACAAGAAGACGAGGAGGGAATACCTGGGTAGAAGCCGTGGCATTGATAATACTCTTGTTCTTCAGTCAGGTGGTAGGTTCACAGGTGTTCTCTATCTCATTAACGCTTTATAACTATGCATGTGTGTTTCTATATTATTTCTTTTCTATTCAATAACTAATAAAATAATGAAGGGGAAATATTAAAGTGAGTGGAGGCATGGAAACAAGCAAGTGCAGATGACATTTTCTGAAAGACTGAGGAAGAAGGAGAGGGAGAAGTAATACAACAGCCAGTGGGAGACACGAGGCAATGAAAGGCTTCAGAATGAAGGCAGGTGGACGACTTTATAAGCTGAAGGGGACAAGTCTGCAGAGAGAGGGAAAGACTAGAGGCGAAGAAAAGACAAAACAAGACCTGATCAAACCAGTAAAAGGCTCCAGAACAGGCAGAGAGGAAGGGGCAGGGGTCAAGGACACAGGGAGAGAAGAGAACCTTGAAAGGAAGGTGGACCTCCTGAGACTAGAGATGAGCAACTGAAAACAGACTGTAGATCTAAACAAAATTTGGGGAGAAGATGCGTAGAGATAGGCAGAAAGTTGAAGAAAATTACACACAGTGGTGTCAATTTTCTTGAGGTAAGAAGTGAGGTCAGGGACTTCCCTGGTGGCACAGTGGTTAAGAATCTGCCTGCCAATGCAGGGGACACGGGTTTGAACCCTGGTCTGGGAAGATCCCACATGCCACAGAGCAACTAAGCCCATGCGCCACAACTACTGAGCCTGCGCTCTAGAGCCCACGAGGCACAACTACTGAAGCCCGTGCACCTAGAGCCCATGCTCCACAACAAAAGAAGCCACTGCAATGAGAAGCCCGCGCACCATGACGAAGAGTAGCCCCCGCTCACTGCAACTAGAGAAAGCCCGCACGCAGCAACGAAGACCCAACACAGCCAAATATAAATAAGTTTATTTAAAAAAAAAGAAGTGAGGTCATTTGTGGAGGATAAGGGAAGGCAGAGACTGAGCAGTGGGCTCGCTGCAGGTGGGAAAGGCTTGAAAGAGTGACTCGGAGATTGACTAATAACAAGACAAAGGCATTTGCAGGCACAATCGAGATTAGAAACAAGTTGCCGGCTGCACCGACCACGCGGTTCCACGGGCAATTTGTTTCTAATCTCGATAGTCAGCGGCACCAACCGCATGGTTGCCTGAATTTCCGTGGCAATTCTGTCGCTCTGGTGTAGGAGCAGAGAGCGCAGTTTGTACACTGATGCTGGGGCAATGGGATGGACGGACAAGAAAGTTCAGGGTTCCAGTGAAAGAATACTTCAGACTGTAAACCAAGAGTCTGTCAGGACAGAGAAGCCACAGACTCCATAATGATAATAATAATAACAGACCCATTGATGGACAGCTTTTAAAACTGTTTTTAAAAAGTAAATCTATAATGTTAGCACCACTGGGTTTAGAAAAAGAGGAAAAAAATTGAAGATAGACTGGAATGAAAGATGCCAAAGATTTTAATACTGGTTATCATTGAGTTGCAAGAATACATGTTCTATTTCTAAAAACTAATAACTAGTGCAGCAAAAGCAAACAATAAAGGAAGTTTACAAACATGCTAACAAGAGTCATCCTGTTAAAAAAGAAACAACAGGTCCCAAATGGAGTCACTTGTGCTCAGCCCCACATAAGTAAACTGAGACTTAATACGTAACCTAACTGCAACTTCAGCCTCTCCCAGGAATGTCATGACCTTCAACCAGTCAGTTTGCAATTACCTGGTAAGCACTAGTGGGGTAATCTGCCTGATAAACCCCTGCTTTCCCCAACAGGAAGCTGACCTTACCTGAAACAACCCACTCTTTGCTACAATAACTTTCTTGCCCCGCCTCACCCTGCCTATAAGTCTTCCTTGGAGCCCCCTTCTTTCTGTTAAGATAGAAGGTTGCCTGATTCATGAATAATTAAATAAAGCCAATTAGATCTTTACTCAGTTGAATTTTGTTTTTTAACAATCCTAAGACTGGCAGGAATAGAAGTAAATTTCACCTTTTGGTCTTTACTTTCCAAATTTTTGTTATGGAGTTAAATTACTTTTATAATAATAATTTCCTAAAGAATTTTAAATGTTTCTAATGCCCAATGCAGAGTTACTTTTAGTTTCGGGAGAAATTGGGGCTTCAACAAAACTGCTACATTCTAACACCATAGATTTCACAATTACTGGTGTTTTAAAAGTCTTATTTGCAGTATTAGTTACATCACAATAAAAGGTCACTCTCTCTGCTTTGCCCTCTACTTTATCTCATCAAACTTTGATCTGCTCAGATTTTCTCCTTTGACCTGGTTAAAAAAAAAGTCACAAACATTCCAGAATTTCACTTGGCAATGATTCCAATCCTATAGGTAAAAATAACATTGTGCACACCTGAATTTGGATACGTCCTTGCGATCTGTGCTATAGTATTAGTGAACTGTACTCATGTCATTGGCCCATCCCCATGCTTGCAATGGAGAAGAGAATGTATGATAAAATAAATAAATGTAAGATAAAAACGCATGTAAAAAGCCAGCGCTCACACCCCCATAGTTTATTACCCAGTTACTTTAGTACCAACTCTGCTCTGTGCTGTTGCTGTCAGGACCACCACTGGCCTGACATTAGACTCCACGGGAAATGGGGCAAAACAGCCAACTCCCAGTTCCTTTTTAGGCTTTTCAGCCACCTGCAGTTTACATGGGGTTGGTCATCGTCCAAGGCCTCTAGCAAGTCGCCAGCAGCTCCACTCCCTTGAGGAGTGTCTCAAGACTGCTGTCCCATGCTCAAACTCTCCACTCTCGGGCATAAAGTCCGAACTCCCGACCTGAAAAACAGGGCCTTTCATAATCACTTTTCAAGCTACTCACAGCCTCCCAAATGCATCTTTCCATTCCCATCCTTGGACCTTTGCACACGCTGGTCTCTGACGGCAACGTCCTTCTTTCCATTCTACTGTGTGTCCAGCCGACACCCACTCCTCCTCCAAGACCTCACTCCTGCACTACCTCCTCCGAAGTTCTCTCTGCATCCTTCCCTCCCTCTCTGCCTCCCTCCCTCCCAGGAGAAGGCTATCACTTGATCACTCTCGTCTATGAGCGCTGCACTGTGAGGACACTTCTGTTCCAGCCCCTATGCCTGCTGGCTCCAAGAGCACAGGGCTGACCTCTGTTCATCTCTGCATCCCTCTGCTTGGCCCAGCACGAGGCGAACAGAAGGTGCTCCATAGTGTTCATGTACTGAAGGCTAAAGGCCAGGTCATGGGCCCCCTCCCTTTCTGGGAGGGTCACTGATGCCCCACAGAGAGGCCTCTGAAGAGAAAACCAGGTGAAGGGATCATGTTCTAATTCATTTATTCGAGATCAAGTGGTCACCTGTTATGTGCTGTGGAGAGCATTTTTTAAATGATACTAACCTGGTACTCACTTTCCAGAAGCACAGAGTTGCAAAGAAAAGCTCTAATCAAAGCTATACTGCAAAGAAAAGTTTAATCAAAGCAGGTGGTGTGACCAATTGTCAAGTAAGTCTGGAAGAAAATACACATCTGAGAAAGTAAGAAAGGCCAAGCTGGGACTCAATCCCAGATCTCTTACCAGCTGTAGGACTTCAGGCAAGTTACCTAACTTCTCTGTGCCTCGGTTTCCCCAACTGTAAAGATGATGAACACTGACCTCGTGTTGTACCTCTTCCCCTCCTTCCCTCTGCTCCTGCCACTCTGGCTTTCTTACTGTTCCTCAAACATTCAGGTCACTCCTGACATAGGAGCTTGACACCCTCTGGTTCCTCAACCTAGAACACTTCCCCCCAAATCTGAGTCATTCGGGTCTCCGTGCAAATGCCACCTCCTCCGAGAAGAATTCCCTGACCACCTGCTTCAAAGAGTATCTCCACTCCCACGTCATCCTAATGCCCCTACCCTGATTCATGCACCTCACAGCACTCCTCAGCACCAGAAATAACACTATTTGTTTACTCTTTTTTTTTCCTTCTGTATCTCCTTCTAGGATACAAATTCCTTGAAGGCAGGGTCTTAGTCTCAGCCGGATCCCCAGTGCTTAGAATGCCTGGCACATAGTAGATACAGGCCCACCTCGGTTTATTACTCTTCACAGATAATACGTTTTTTAATAAATCAAAGGTTTGTGGCAACCCTGCATCGGGCAAGTCTATCAGCACCATTATTCCAACAGCGTCCGCTGACTTTGTGTCTCTGCACCTCATTTTGGTAATTCTTACAATATTTCACACTTTCTCGTTATTATTCTATTTGTTATGGTGATCTGTGATCTTCGATGTTACTATTATAATTATTTGGGGGCACCACAAACTGCCCCCATATAAGATGATGAACTTAGTTGATAAAATGTGTGTGTTGACTGCTCCACCAACCAGCAGTTCAGAGCAAGGGCCTAACTTTCTACAATTCTATGAAGCCTAAGAGAGGTGAGGAAGCCGCGGAACCAAAGTCTGAAGCTAGCAGAGGTTGGTTCATGAAGTTGAAGGAAAGAAGCTGTCTCCGTAACATAAAAGTGCAAAGTAAAGCAGCAAGTGCTGATGTAGAAGCTGCAGCAAGTTGTCCACAAGATCTAGCCAAGATAATGAACAAAGGTGGCTACACTAAACCACAGAGTTTCAACGTAGACAAAACAGCCTTCTACTGGAAAATGCCATCTAGGACTTTTGTAAATAGAAATAAGTCAATGCCTGGCCTCAAAACTTCAAAGGACAGGCTGACTCTCTTGTTAGAGGCTAATGTAGCTGGTGATTTTAAGTTGAAGCCAGCGCCCTTCTGAAAATCCTAGGGCCTTTACGAATTATGCTAAATCTACTTGTGCTCTACAAATGAAACAAGGCCAACATGACAGCACATCTGTCTACATGTTTTACTGAATATTTTAAGCCCACATTTGAGACATACTGCTCAGAAAAAAAGGATTCCTTTCAAAATATTACTGCTCATTGACAATGCACCTGGTCACCCAAGAGCTCTGATGAGCACGTATTGGGTTGGCTAAAAAGTTCGTTCGTGTTTTCTGTAAGATGTCATGGAAAAACCCGAACGAACTTTTTGGCCAACCCAATACAAGGCGATTCATATTGTTTTCATGCCCGCTAACAAAAAAATCCATTCCGCAGCTCATGGATCAAGGAGTCACTTCGACTTTCAAATCTTATTATTTAAGAAATACGTTTTTGTTTTTGTTTTTTTTTGCGGTACGCGGGCCTCTCACTGCTGTGGCCTCTCCCGTTGCGGAGCACAGGCTCTGGATGCACAGGCTCAGCGGCCATGGCTCACAGGCCCAGCTGCTCCGCAGCATGTGGGATCTTCCCGGACTGGGGCACAAACCCGCGTCCCCTGCATCGGCAGGCAGACTCTCAACCACTGCGCCACCAGGGAAGCCCAAGAAATACGTTTTGTAAAGCTATAGCTGCCATAGATAGTGACTCCTCTGATGGATCTGGGCAAAGTCAACTGAAAACCTGGAAAGGAGTCACCATTCTAGATGCCATTAAGAACATTCATGATTCATGGGAAGAGGTCAGTGTATCAACATTAACAAGAGTTTGGAAGAAATTGATTCCAACCCTCGTGACCTTGAGGGGTTCAAGTGGAGGAAATAACTGCAGATGTGGTGGAAAAGCAAGAGAACTAGAATTAGAAGTGTAGCCTGAAGAAGTAACTGAACTGCTGCAATCTCATGATAAACGTTCATCAATGAGGAGTTGCTTCTTACGGATGAGCAAAAAAGTGGTTTGCTCATACATGGAATGCACTCTTGGTGAAGATGCTGTGAAGATTGTTGAAATGACAAAAAAAGATTCAGAATATTACATAAACTTTACCAAACTAGTTGATAAAACAGTGGCAGGGTTTGAAAGGATTGACTCCCATTATGAAAGAAGTTCTACTGCGGGTAAAATGCTATCAAACAGCATTGTGGGCTTCCCTGGCGGCGCAGTGGTTAAGAATCTGCCTGCCAATGCAGGGGACATGGGTTCGAGCCCTGGTCCAGGAAGATCCCACGTGCCGCAGAGCAACCAAGCCCGTGTGCTGCAACTACTGAGCCTGCGTGCCACAACTACTGAAGCCCGTGTGCCTAGAGCCCGTGCTCCGAAACAAGAGAAGCCATTGAAACGATAAGCCCACGCACTGCAACAAAGAGTAGTCCCCTGCTCGCCACAACTAGAGAAGGCCCGCGAGCAGCAACGAAGACCTGATGCAGCCAAAAATAAATAAATAAAATTTATAAAGAGAAAAAAAAACAGCATTGCATGCTACAGAGAAATCATTCACGAAAGGAAGAGTCAATCGATGTGGCAAACTTTTTTTTTTTTTTAAGATTTTTTTGATGTGGACCATTTTAAAGTCTTTACTGAATTTGTTACATTACTTCTGTTTCATGTTTTTTGGTCGCAAGGCACATAGGATCTTAGCTCCCCGACCAGGGATTGAACCCACACCCCCTGCACTGGAAGGCAAAGTCTTAACCACTGGACCGCAGGCAAGTCCCAATGTGGCAAACTTCACTGCTGTCTTATTTTAAGAAGTTGCAGTAGTTACCCCTACCTTCAGCAACCACCATGTGATCAGTCAGCAGCCATCCACAATGAGGTATTGACCGAAGGTGAGGGGGTGGGGTGAGGGGGGGGGATGGGGGGGAGTCAGTATATATACGATTTTAGTGAAGGGGAGATGCATGCAATCGAGCATACCTTTTGGCAGAAGGTTGCTGCTAGTCACGAGGAGCAGAGGTCTCCATTAATGATTTTAGTGCTTTTCTAGATATGAGAAGATACAAGAAATTGGGCTCATAAAATCTCTTGAAAATATCTAACTATCTGAAGGCCTGTTCCGCCAGTTTTTCCCAAAGCACAGAGTACCTCATTCCTGATCTCCTGCCTCGGCCCTTAACTCCTTTCAGGGTGTGCTGAAGGTCAGTAACTGCAGTGGCCAGTGACTTCATTCTTGTAGAACCACGTGGTGAGTGACAATTCTTAGTTGGTAGTGGCAAGACCCACCACTGGCAAAAAGATTACAACTCACTGAAGGCCCAGATGATGGTTAGTATTTTTTAACAATAAAGTTATTTTTAAATTAAGATATGTACATTTTCTTTTAGACATGATGCTATTGGACACTTTATAGACTGCAGTATAGGGTAAACATAACTTTTATATGCACTGGGAAACCAAAAAGTGCCTGTTTGCTTTACTATCATGGTCTGGAATTGAACCCACAGTATCTCCAAGGTATGCCTGTACTAAAAAAATTATTGAATACATGGTGATGACAAGAAAATACCTACATCAAAAAGTTTTGTGAGGATTAACTGAGTGTACCTGGAGGAATATAAAGTGCTTCAATACAGTGTCCAGCACATAGTAAGCTCAATAATGTTGGCTAATACCATTATCAAAGGAATCCAGAAGAGGGTGAGGTGTGGCATGAGCAGAGGCAGTTACACAGTGTCAAGAAGAGGCAGGTCTTGAGCTTGATCTGGAAAGATAAGGATTTTTCTGCTGGGCAGAGAGATGGGGGCACGGCAGGGGGCTGGAAGAGTCTCCTCTTCCATACAAGCTGCCCCTCCCTCACAGGTGCTCTCCCAGCTCCTCCATTAAATGCAGAGTCATCCCATGAAGAATCATCTACTGACCAGCCTCTCTCTGTCCATCCATTAATCCATTTATCTTTCACTTCTACGCCACCAGGGCCTAGATGAATTTCACCCCAAAAAGGCACACAATAATGTTGTCGAATTGATTTCTGAAATCTGTAGAAAAGGCACAGGCTACTCTTCAGACCAGCAATCCTGGCCTGGGGACCTATCCTAGAGAAATACTCAAAGGTCAGCATGAAAAATCACATACAAGGATGTCCACTACAGTATGGCGTGTGAGGGGGTCAAAACAGAAGCAACCCGAATGTCCACCCATGAGAAAAGAATAAATACACTATGGTGCATCCGTACCGTGCAGAGGTGAGACTAAGTAACACAGATGCTTATGTACCAGCATGAAAAATCTCCAAAATATATTGTTAAATTGGGGGAAAAAAAGGTTGGAGGGGGACTTCTCTGGTGGTCCAGTGGGTAAGACTCCGTGCTCCCAAGGCAGGGGGCCCAGGTTCCATCCCTGGTTGGGGAACTAGATCCCACATGCATGCCACAACTAAGAAGTCTGCATGCCACAACTAAATAAAAAAAGATCCCGCGTGCCGCCACTAAGGCCCAGCGTAGCCAAAATAAATAAAATAAATAAAAATAACAACAACAAAAAAAAAGGTTGGAGGTTGGAGAATACACACTACATGATCTCACTTATGTAAAACAAGCAAATATTCTAAAACCACACACACAAGAACCTAAAGATTTCTCTGGAGATATAGATAAGCATTAACACGATAGATACATGTTAACACCACTGTGCGTTTCAAAACTGTGCCTGAAAAATATCAAGTTTTCAATGAGCATTTGCTGAATGGATGAAGACATATGTACATGAGCAGAAAAAGACTGGAAAATGGATCTGCTTTTCGTGCTAAATATTTCTGTACTATTTGCATTTTAAGAGGCCGCACTAATGTATTACTTGCATGATTTAAATGAACTCAAAATAGTTCTTCAAAAACAAACAAAAAAACAAACAAACAACCGTTGCAGGACCTGGATAGATCATAAAGGGGTCTATGCACCAACTCTTGAATAACTTTTCAAGGTAGTTAATTTAATCGTACTGACCAATCAGGGATCTTACACAGCAACTCAACTCTCACTTTACCTCTCCAGCATCAAACTTCTCAACAGCAGACGAACAGAAAAGTGGTGCGTTTTAAACTGTTCTGAAAAACAGTTAATAGCATGCCCTTCCTAAAGGGTATTCTAACAAACCACGCGCCGGGCCTCCCCCGCGCACACCAAGGAACCCAGTAAGGACCGCGGGCGGGCGCGAAAGGTCCTCCAGGCAGGTGTGCGCACACAGAGCCCCGGGAAGGAAACTCACTCTCCGACTTGCCTTTTCACGATCTGTAATCTGTCTCTCCTGCTGAGGCTTCATCTCCCGGAGGAACTAATTTCTTCTGTGATGCAGCCCAGAGCCCAAGGTCACCTGGTCAGGGGAGGAGAAGCGCGATGTTAAAACCCCGGGAGAAGAAGAGCGCGCAGTGGATGGCACCCTCGTGGTTTGGTTCTAACCCGAACCGACACCTGCATTTCAGACGAGGAATCGTCAGCCCTTATCACACCTGCTAATTCAAACTTGCGCGCCATTGCGCCCCAGAGGGGAGGGTGGGCCGGGAACCCTCACCCACACCCGGAGACAGGCCTGCCGGTGCCCGAGAGTCCTCGGCCGAGCTGAAACCCAGGCGAGGCGGACTCGTTCCCCCTGCCGGGTCTCCGCTACCTCAGGGGCCGGTGCGCAGAGGTCTTCAGCCTCGGGCGTGCGCCGGAGAGAAAAGGAAGGAGGGCGAGCCGCGTAGACCAGGGCGGGAGATGCAGATCCCAAGTCTCGACCACCGCCGGCTGGGAAGGTGCGGCGTGGCGAGGGCCGGCTTCGGGTCCGCTCTGCGCAGCTCCCTCTGGAGCGCCGCGCCGGGCTCCAGGGCGCCGCGGGTCCGAAATGCCACAGCAGCTGCGGGAGTGAACTCCGCACCTGGAAAATCGATCTGAGACGCGCATGAGCCTCCCATTGGTCTCCAACGGGCAGCAGGCTCTAAGACTGGGGGCGGGGGCGCCAGAGCGGGGTCTTCAGTGGGGGAGGGGGCCGAGGGCGGGAGCGCCGGCTGTCCATCACAGGCCACGCCCTCCCCATGCCCAACCCCCTTGTGGCTCCGCCCACGGGGGGCCGGGCCAGAGTACGCCACGCCGAAAACTTCTCCACCCCCGCGGGAGATTCGATTGGCTGGAAGGCCGTGGGAAGCTACTACCAGCAACCAATTGAAATGCACAATCGCCCCTGTGTGGGCGGGGGTGACCGAACGTTTCCTCAGGAGCCAATAGAGAAGAGGAACAACGAAGCGCTTCCCGAGATCGTGGGTCGGCGGAAGATGGCGGTCGCCGCAAGGGGTTGGTGCTTGGGCGAGTTATTGAGGTGAGGAGCGGGTGGTGTGGACTCGCAGGCGTTTTCCGTGCCGCAGTTGTATTTGTCCTCCCAGTGCGACTAATGTTTGAGAAGAAGGGCTTTCCTTGTCACGAGTCTAAGCTATTTTCTCAAGGCCAGTGACCGTTTCCTCTCCCTTTGGGGTCTTCTAGATAGACAAAGAGGCTGCGTTAAAGACTCAGTTTACCGCGTTTTCTTTCCCTGCCCCATTGCTGGCTGAGGGCTCGAGTTTCCCTCCCGGCTTTAGCTTTTTCTTTCTCTTATTCGCACTCCTATTCGTCTGTCATAAGTTATTCGCATTCATTCCTCATTTTCCTTTATGGTTGAGCCACGAATCATTTTCCAATCTATCATGTTCTTTTTGGTGAAGAAGAAACCGGGTCTTCCTTTTTCTTGTCTTAGTTTGTCTTCTTTCACTCACCAGAACTGTCATTGTTAGCATATGTCATTTAAATGTCAAGTTTATGTTGAATCCTCTTCTTGAGTTTCCATTGATTTCTTTTCTGATTGATGTAAGAATAGTTATATAAAATACTTCTACCTTGTCGTCATTGCATAGGTAATACGTTGTGTCTTGTAAAAAAGTTAGTAAATAAATGAGCAAAACAGAAGTCTCCAGGAATGCTACCATCCAGAGATAACTATTGTTAACAGTTTGGTGAAAAAACTCCCAGACCTTTTTTCCACATTTGTTGTTGTAATACTACTACTACTACTGTTGTAATACTACTACTACTACTGTAATACTAATACTACTACATGTGTTGACTTACACTAGTAAAACAGAAGACCTAGTATATTCCACCTACACAGCTCTTTTAACACCTACATATTTTTGTTCAGGTTGAAATTTTATCATTAATACGATAGCATCCTGAATAGCAGTGTATATTTATTCTCTCCAAAATTCAGGTATTATTTCTTCATTATTGCCCCCTCTACTACAAGTTCTGTAATGATTATTTAAATCATTGGAACAGGAAAGTATTTTCAGAGCGTTCATATTCTTCCCTGCCATTTGAAATATCCCGAACTCCCTGCTTTGCACATAATAATGACTAAGTAAAAGTTTGCTGAATGGAATGATTGATTCACTGTTGATTACAGTTACCTTTTCAAAGTCTTGTGTTTAAATATGAGTAAATATTTAATGGCACACATTTTAGTTATATTTAAACAAATTCTAAAATGGTTGATGTTGATGTGCAAGTACTGTAGGATGTTTAATAAATTTCTTTATAGAACCTGTATGTGTATCTTTGAAACTAACAGACTCAAAACAAAGGACTGGCTCAATTTTGGTCATTAATATGATTTTTTTTTCTGATTTTCAGTTGAATAGTTCAGTTTGAAAATCCTATCACATTTATTTTCCCACTTAAGTCATTTGAAGGAAATGTCATAAAAATCTTTGGATTCTGTGAGTCAGCTACATTTTAAATTAAACAGACTTTTGGTCTTGTCCTGGGAAAGCTAACTATCCAAGATAATACGGCTTTTATGAACTGATATATTCCAAACATTAAGTGGCCAATCTTACCACTTCTGTCAAGCTCTTCATCCTTTACAGCAGTGGTTCTTAAAGTGTGGTCCATAGACCCCTGCAAATCCCCAAGACCCTTTCAGTGGGTCCTCAAGGTCAAAATTATTTTTATAATAATGTTGGGATAACGTTTGCCTCTTTCATTTTGTTGACATTTGCACTGATAGTGCAAAAGTAATGGTGGATAAAACTGTTACTTAGCACAAATCAAGGCAGTGACATCAAACTGTGCTAGTAGTCATTGTGTTTCACCTCCATGCACTTGCTAAGAATGTCCTTGATGAAGCAGTAAAAATTATTAATTTTCTTAAATCTCAACCCTTGAGTACATATCTTTTTCTGTTTGTTTGTTTTTGTTTGTTTGTTTTTGCGGTACACGGGCCTCTCACTGTTGTGGCCTCTCCCGTTGCGGAGCACAGGCTCCGGACGCGCAGGCTCAGCGGTCATGGCTCACGGGCCCAGCCGCTCCACGGCATGTGGGATCCTCCCGGACTGGGGCACGAACCCACGTCTCCTGCATCGGCAGGCGGGCTCTCAACCACTGCGCCACCAGGGAAGCCCGAGTACATATCTTTTTAATATTCTGTATGACAAAATGGGGGGAACACATAAAGCACTTCGACATACCAAAGTAAAATGGTTATCTCAAGGAAAACCTCTAGTATGATTGTCTACATTGCAAGTTGAATTAGACACCTACTTTTTACAGGACACAGTTTTTATTTGAAAGACCGACTGACAGACAAACTGACTTGGGTATTTAGTAGATATTTTCTTGAAAATGAATGATTGACCCTGTTACTTCAAAGAAAACAAGTGACTGGGAATTCCCTGGCAGTCCAGTGGTTAGAACTCTGCGCATCCACTGCAGGGGCCACAGGTTCAATCCCTGGTCGGGGATCCCGGAAGCTGTGTGTGCGGCCAAAAAAAAACAAAACAGAAACAAAACAAGTGACAGAATTTGTTGCTAATGATAAAGTTTGAGCTTTCAAGTGAAAGTTAGAATTTTGGGAAACTTGTATCTGCCATTCTGACCTTGACCATTTTCCAATGCTTAAAAGATTTTTTCTGATGAGATGGGTAGTAATCTTAACAAGTGTGATTTTGGGGTATTGTATAAAGAAATGTGTCAACATTTGGAAACTCTCCATTACTCGTGAACCAATATTGCCCAAATAAGTCACAGTGTTACAAAATCACACATGCAGAAAAGTTCCATTCAAAGGGCAAGATAAACCAATAGATTTCAGTGTAACAGAGCATGGAAAGGGCATTGATAGGGTTTCAGATTCCATGTTGCAATTGACTATTAAGAAATTGCCACTTGTCTGATTCGGTATAGTATTACAGAAGAATATTAGTAGCCAGAATAGGCCATTTAAAAATACTCCTCTCTTTTCCTGCTACATATGTGAGTGAGCCTGGGTTTTCTTCGTATACTTGAACCAGAACAACATATCGTTACAGATTGAATGCAGAAGCACATATGAGAAGCCACTGTCTTCTGTTAAGCCAGACATTAAAAACAGTGACACCCTCCTTACTACTTATTTTGGTTTAGAAAACATAAGTTTTTTAAAATAAAAATATGTTTATGTTATATAATGGATTTATTTCTTTAATGGATTCATAATTTTTAAAAAGTTTCTCAGTTTTAATGTCTAATATGTTAAATATTGGTAGATATAATCAGTGTAACAGTGGTTCTCAGTCAGAGGTGATTTTGCCCCTGCAGGACATTTGGCAGTGTCTCAAGATATTTTTGATTGTCCTGTTTGGGAGGATGCTCCTGGCATCCAGTGTGTCAAGACCAGGGATGCAGTTAAACATTCTATAATGCACACAACAAAGAATTATCTGGTCCAAAATGTCAGTAGTGCTGTGGTTGAGAAACCTGATGTAGACAAAAACTGGATGGAGTCCTCAGCAGTTTTTAAGATTTATAAAGGTGTCCTGAGACCAAATCATCAAGTAATGGACTTGTTCACAATAAGAAATCCCGCATGAGAAATTTATTTCAAAACTAAATATCAATAAAATATTTATTCCTCTAAAGAATTTGTATGTTTTCTACTTAGGGACAATGAAAACCATGTAACTACACAGAATATCCCCCTATTTGGTTTGGTCACTAAGCAGCCCAGAACCCAATCTGCTGTTCACTACTGTGTACAAATTTAGAGCTTGCATCTCTGTGCCCTCCACCCCCGTCTCCACTCCCCTCCCCACGCCCCAACATACTTTAACCATATACGTTCCCTGGTCTTGACTTTTCATTATTTAAGTTTTAGTATTGTTTTTATGTCTTATAGGCCCCTCAAATCCTTTATAAAGGGTAGGCAGCGTATTAAAAAAATTGTTAGGTACCAGCTATATTAGCCAACCCTATGAGAAAACCATACCTTGAAAAAACGATTTAACATAATTTAAGAGACATCTGAGGAGAAACTAACACACCATTGTAAAGCAATTATACTCCAGTAAAGATGTTAAAAAAAAATTCTTACACACATGAAGTACTGTTTCATAAGGTTGTGAGAAAGCCAAGATAATGGTTTCTATTATTAAAAGTCTTGCATTTCGGTATGACACATTTGTCGTATGGAAACACCGCCCCCCCCCCAAAATAAAGACATCTGAGGATGTAATAAAATTTTGTATTCATTCAACAAATGTTTTTTGACTGCCTTCTCAGCCAGTTACGATGCTAGGCATTGGGATATGGTGGTGAACAGGCCTGGGTCCTTTGCAGAGCCTCAGTCGACCTGGCAGTAATAGAGAACCTTGCAGCAGTGACTGTGGGAGTGAGGCACATGGGAAGACAGTGGTTTCAGGGTCATGTAAAGAGATCAGATGCAAAACTCAGAATTGAACTGGAAAAATCTAAGCTCCATTCCCCTTCCCTCAAAAATTGTTCTACTTGGGAGTTCCCTGGCCATCCAGCAATTAAGACGCTGAGCTTCCACTGCAGGGTAAGGGTTCGATCCCTGGTTGGGGAACTAAGATCCCACAAGCCGCATGGCAAGGCCAAAAAAGAAAAAGGAAAAAAATTCTGCTTGAGGCAAAGTGAGATAATAAAGATGATTTAGTGTCTCACCAAACTTTTAGCTGTGGAATATTGACTATGGAATATTTCTTTGGATTACATATTGTCATTTTGAGGGTCAGATGCCTTTCCCAGTCATATCTTGTTTAGGTTAATAATTAAATTTATTTTAATCCCTTAACACATATACTGAGTTAGGAGAAAGGTGGCTCAACATTGATTTTTACTGCTGATTAAAAAGAAAAAGTACGTTGAATTGCCAACATGCTGTGGAATTAAAGGGGACCTGCACTTTTGACATTAGATATTTTGTAGCATTAAATTTTAATAACTGAGTATTTTGTTAGACTCACAAGATATAAAAATTTTCTTTGCTGCTAATATATAAAGCAGTTATGTGAAAGTAGACTTTAATTTGTAGCCTTTTTTTAATGGGCATTATATCCATTTTCACCCCGCTTTCCCTCTCATTTCAGGTTTTTTTATTCATTATTCTTCCCTGGGCTAGTTGTATGTGGAGTTTTATGTGTGTGTCTACTCAGTGTCCTTTGGGGAATCAGACTGCTGCTACAGAGAAAGAAAAAGTCGGGCTCAGCTAGCAAACCTGGGAAAAATCAAACGGTGATTGCATTTTTCCATCCCTACTGCAACGCTGGCGGAGGAGGAGAAAGAGTGTTATGGTGTGCCTTAAGGGCTCTTCAGAAAAAGTAGGTATGCATCTTGCTTAACAATTTGGTATATTGTTACTATTTTTGTAAAAAATCATCACCCAGAATGTATCTTTCTCTAGTCATAGCCAGGGATTCCTTTTCTAAACTATTCTTCAGTAAGGAAACACTGCTCATATGCCAACCTGTCTTACAATATGCTACTGCATTTTACTTGATATGATAAAGAAACAGAAAGGGGAAGTATCTGCCCTTTTATGGCATAATTTAGTGGGGATAACTTGAGAGAGTATGTGGAGAAGAGATTGAATGATAAACAGAAATATACCAAGTACTGTGAAGCACTTTAAACCTGAATACTTTCAGTCAATGGTGGCACACAGGAAATAATCTCTCTGAAAGCATCTGTTTGATTCTGATTTTGATATCATTATCAGTTGGATAGTCTTAAGTAAGTTACCATGTTAGAAAGAATTTGGTGTTACACATCTTTTAATGTTCTAGGCTTCCTTCTCCCCACCCCTATCCCACAAGAAAAGAAAAGGCACAGCAAAATACAGGTTTCATTATTGTTTCATTATATGAGGAAAACTATTATCCTTCCATGGCGACCCTACTTCCTGGCACACGCCCTTCATTCAGTTTCAGAGTCTTCCCATGTAATGCCCTTAGCTCTACATGTCTACATTCTTGGCCCTTCTTGGCTTCTAACCACCGTCCCTGTGTATCCTCTGCCATCTCCCATAACTGCCTAAATCCAGAGAATTTTCTTAAATCCCAGCTTAATTCCCACCTCCTTGAAGCCTTCATACTGTAGTCCATACTGTTCTTTCCTTCTCGTAACACTGTGCATGAGCCTTGTCTCTAGATTACCCTTGAGGGCAGTGGTCAAGTTTCGTGATACCTGTACTCATACTCCCCAGCAACCCCTATTACTCCTCTACCTGACTGATGAGAAAAAAAATCCAAATAATTAGTATGACGTAGAAGATACTTTTTCATCTTGCTCCTGCCACATTTTGTTTCTCATCCCTCCCGTCCCCTCACACATACTTTGCTCCAGCATACTGACCTAGGAGCATCACGCCCTCTCAAGATTCCTTGCCTTTCCATCTAGTGTTCCTTTTTTTCTGAAATAACCTTTTTCTCCTTAGGTAAGTCCTGCAAGTCTTTCCTGACTCAGCATAAGCTACAGTACACTTTTCATTCAGTCTCCCTATATTTGGGGAGTGGGGGAAGCGGGGAGGACCTACTATGTATTGGGTTGGCCAAAAAGTTCGTTCAGGTTTCGCTGTAACATCTTGCGAAAACCCCGAACCAACTTTTTGGCCAACCAATGTCAAGCAGTGTTCTAAGGGGTTGAATTTAAATGGTGAACAAGATAGATCAAGTCCCTCTTATGGACCTTAGATTTCAGTTGAGAGAGAGACAAGATAATAAACGGAAAATATCAAATGGTGAGAAGTGTTATATAAGAAATTCAAATAGGGTAATATGAGAGTGACTCCACCATTTAGGCTGAGTAAATTAGGTACAGTCTCTGAGGAAATAGCACAACTAAATTCTGACCGACAAAAATAGCTGACGTTTACTGAGCTTTTACTGTCTGCCGGGTGTGGTTTGAAGTGTTTCACACGTGTTAGGTGACTCAGTCCTCATTACAACCTAGCGAGGTGGTTACTGTTATCCTCATTTCACAGACAGGGGAACTGAGTTCCTAGAGCCCATGTTCTAAACATACGCTGTCCTGCTCACTTTATGAAAAGACAGTGAGGGTGACAAAAGAATTCAAAGCAGAGGGAGCAACTGCTGCATGTCCCCTAAGACTGGAAGGAGGCTGGCTTGTTCAGAGAAGGGAATCCAGTTTGGCTGAACCCTGCTGAGCAAGTGAGAGAGTTGGGGGGCAGGGGGTTCCAGAGGGAGGCGGCGCCCAGTGCACAGGGCTTGAGCGAGCAGGGTGAGGAGTTTAGACTTTATTCCAAGTGCTGTGGAAAACCATATGAGGGTTTTTAAACAGAGATATTCTGCTTATCTACTGCTGCTTCATAAACCACCCCAAATTGAATGGCTTAAAACAAAAATATATTATTATTTCTCAGAGTTTCGAAGTTGACAGGCCCTGTTTGGTATCCTTCACGCTCAAACTGTTGCAGTTAGATGGCAGCTGGGGCTGGAGTTGTCGGAAGGCTTCTTCCCTCACAGATCTGGTTCCTGGCCTGGAATGACTGGGTCAGGCATCTCTGTCACCAAGCAGCTTCTCCGTGTGACTAGCTTGGGCTTGCACACAACATGGCGGTCTCAGGATAGCAGGACTTCTTACATGACAGCTGTCTCCCCTTAGAGTGAAGTAGAAAGGTGCCAGTCTCTTAGAGCCTGGGTCCAGAAACTGGCACAATGTCACTTTTGCCATATTCTGTTGGTAAAAGCAGTCAAGAGCCCACTGTTACTCCAGGGGAGGGGACATAGATCCACCTCTCAACGGGAAAAGTGTCAAAGATTTTGTGGCCATCTTTAAGCTGCCATAGATGACCATCCTTTTTGCATTTAAAAGGCTCAATCTAGTTGCTGGGAGGGGGGCTAGGGAGGAGTGGTTAGATGCTCATCCTTTAGACATCACAGCATCCTGGGGTCTTCATCAGTACACAGCACATTATTTGTTTATATATCTGTTCTCTCCACTGGACTGAGCTCCTTGAGGATAAAGACTCTCCATCATCCCTTATTCTGTAGAACCTAGTAGCTCACACTAGGTAAGTTAATAAATGTTCTGTATGACTCAGAATAATTATAAACACAGCCAGAGTGAGGCCAAAGTGTTAAAATCATAAGAATGTACTTTTCCATATTTCCATTATAATTATATCTAATTGTGATGCAGGCACAAGGTCTAGCTTAAAACCTTTGTGCATTTCTCAGACTAAAAACACTAATGCTTTAGCATTTATGATCCTATCTAAAGATACCTTTAGTGAATTTTAACTCTTGTTTATGAATATTTTATTAATATTTCATTACCATTATAATGCTGAGAAAGTTGTCAAAATTTTTGAATACTTCTTAAAAATGAAAATGTCTCATTTATAAATCAGTAATTTTGTTGATGTCTGCTGGAGGGAAACTCTTAGTGGAGGGAAAAGCAAAGAACTAGAAGTCTCCTTTGGAGGACTGACATTTTAGTTGTAGGGCAGTGGAAGACCCAGGAGAGAGTTGAGTCAGTAAAAAACAGTGGAAAACATTTTTTTAGTCTAAAAATAAGCTGCTTTATGATTGTGAGAAAATATCTACAACCTAAACTGATTTTAACCTAAACTAATGAAATTCTTAACTGTTACATTCTGTTTTAGGTATCCTGAAGCAGTTTATGTTGTTTATACTGGTGATGCTGATGTCAGTGGTCAACAGATACTGGAAGGTGCTTTCAGAAGATTTAACATCAGATTAACGTGCCCAGTGAAGTTTGTTTTATTAAGGAAGCGCTACCTTGTGGAAGATTCACTCTATCCTCATTTCACACTGCTGGGCCAAAGTCTGGGATCCATTTTTCTTGGCTGGGAAGCTCTGATGCAGTGTGTTCCCGATGTTTACATCGATTCTATGGGCTATGCTTTCACGCTTCCTCTGTTTAGGTATTTAGGCCGTTGCCGAGTTGGAAGCTATGTTCATTATCCCACCATCAGCACGGACATGCTCTCTGTAGTGAAGAATCAAAATGTCAGATTTAACAATGCAGCCTTCATCACCAGGAATCCTTTTCTCAGCAAAGTAAAGCTTATCTACTACTATCTATTTGCTTTTCTATATGGGCTTGCTGGTTCTTGCAGTGATGTCGTCATGGTCAATTCTTCTTGGACGCTAAACCATATTCTCTCACTGTGGAAGGTTGGGAATTGCACTAATATTGTTTATCCACCTTGTGATGTGCAGACATTTCTGGACATTCCCTTACACAAGGAGAAGACAACCTCAGGACATTTACTGGTTTCGATCGGCCAGTTCAGGCCTGAAAAGAATCATCCTTTGCAGATCAGAGCCTTTGCTAAATTGCTGAATAAAAAGGAGGCTGAGTCACTTCCTCCACTTAAACTTGTCCTCATTGGAGGCTGTCGTAACCAAGACGATGAACTTAGGGTAAACCAACTGAGAAGGCTTTCTGAGGACCTAGGAGTTCAAGAAGACGTGGAATTTAAAATAAACATTCCATTTGATGAATTAAAGAATTACTTGTCTGAAGCAACAGTTGGTCTGCATACCATGTGGAACGAGCATTTTGGGATTGGTGAGTTTGTCCTGTAAACAACTTGTTTGGTGCCATGAGATATACATTTTAGGTGATTTTGATAAAATGATAATATTCCGGAAGTTTTCAGCAAGTCCTCAGTCTCTTCCCCGAGTCCACCAAGTGTGCTTTCCTCATTTGAGACCCTGTAAAACATATAATCAATAATAATAGCTAATGTTAATTGACCACTCACTGTGTGGCGGTCACTCTCAAGGTCTTTACAAGTATTATCTGATTTAACTCTCTCTGGAACGTCACTTAATAGGTATTATGATTATTTCCATTTTGTAAACTCAGACACAGAGAGGGTTTAGACCTTGCCTAAGTTCAGTCACACAGTAAGAGATAGAGCCCAGATTCGAATTCAGACAGCCTCTGCTCCTCACTGCTGTATTTTCTCTCCCCACCTAACCCCATCAATGTGCTGGTTCAGATTCCTGGGCTTCGTGCTAATCCCACTGAGGAGCCACCTCAGAATCTCTGGGTGGGCCCAGGTGGAGGTGTTTCGGGAAAGCCCCTCAGGTGATTCTGTTGTGCCTCTAAGGCCGAGAACCCCTGTCTCCAGGTAGGCTCCTCAGAAGAACCTTTTGGTTCTTTTATTTATTGTGTGCTCTACTGGAATGGCCTCAGGTGTTCAGTTTGGACAGCCGTGTGAATGGTGGTGGCTTTCGCCCACAGAGGCCTCCAAGAGCAGAGGCAGCGAGGGGCTGAGTTTCGAGCACGTGGAGTGGAATTGGCTGAGGGACGTGTGTGTGTCCAGCGGGCCTCGTACGTGTGAGTCTGAAGTAAGGAGAGGGAGCTGGCCCAGGAAGACAGGCTGCAGAGTAGCCCGGGTGGGTACCGCAGCCCGGTGGGCGTGGAGGTGCATGTGGACGGGGTGGCCTAAGGGGAGTCTGTAGAGCAACAGGAGGCCCGCAGTGCAAAAGGCTGAGAACAGTGAGAGGCCACAAGTTGGCAGAAGGGTAGCCAGTGAAGGCGAAGGAAGGAAACCAAGGGAAGTGAGGGTTTAGGGAAGAAGGGAAAGGGCGACAGGTTCCAGTGCTGCCCAGATACTGGGCAAGATGAGGGCATGGGGGGCGACCTGGGCGAGAGCAGTGTCGACGGAGGAGTGGGCGTGAGGGTCACTGGTGGGGGGCGAGTGGAGCGCTGAGCGCAGCCCACGTGGGCCCTGAGTTATCTGTGAGAGGGAGATGGAAGGAGAGACACGGGCCGGGGCGGACTTGTGACCTGGCGAGCGCGTGCGTGCGTGTGTGTGCGCGCGCGCGCGCACCCTCACAGAGACTTTGTTCTTATGAGTTTGAGCTAGCTTAAGGGCTGATAGGAAGGGGCCAGTAGAGAGGGAGAAGTGGAAGATTCTAGAGGGAGAGGGTAAAATTGATTAGGTCAAAGTCTCCAAGAAAGTACAGAGGAACGGTATCCAGCCTGGAACGGAATATTATGGTGTGTTCCATATTTTTCAAATAAGAGTTCAAATTAAAGCATTAGCAGAAAATTCTGTAGAGATTTCACCTGTGTTGCAGAAACAGTTGTTAATGATTTAACGTCTCTCCTGTGCATCTAGGATGATATCAGCCTGTACCATCCTTTGGAGAAGTAAGAAAACAGTAAATCAAATCATTTTCTGAAGGGCTTAGTTCTCTCTTGAAACATGGGTAAGAAAGGCTGGCTAGAATAATTTATATCCTCACCTACATCATTTGGCAGAAACTAATCAAAACTTTCATTTAGTTCAGCACTGCTATTGGGCGGCACACAGTTGTCTCAGATTTGCCAGAAATCCAGGCAGGAACAGAAGCACCAGCCTTACTTAGTGTGCCTCACGAAGATGGCTTACTTTTTTCCTGTTTTCTCCTAATGCTGTAATTTGAACATTTTGTTTTTGATACCTTTTTTTTCTAATTCAGGAATATTTTATATTTTCAAATTATTTAGGAATTCTTTAATTAGAAAAATAAAGGCAATGGGATTATCTTTCAGGTTCTAAAAGTACCCATGAATTAAATCACTCACATCCCCCTCTTAAAAAACACAACAAAACCTTAAATCACATTGCTGTTAAGTTTTCTTACAGTAAGAAATAAGACCAACCTGTGCTAGAGTACAAAAACCTGAAATTCTAAAAAAACAAAAACCGGAAATTCCGAGCATGAAAATAATTTATTGATTAGACATCTGGTTTATTCAAGTATAAGGCCTACCAAAGATAGAATTAACACAGTTCATGGAATAGGGAAAAAACCCCATCCAGCACCTGCTTTGTCTCAGATTTCCTGGGGACAAAATTTATGCATTCTGTACTACAGCCTCACCCTAAAGCATTCACATGTGCTTGATATTAACTTGAATAGGATGTGAGAAACTTTCTGTACACTCAACTTGGCAAGTGTCATTAGTGATGCAACTTTCAGAAACATTCTTTTTTTTTTTTTTTTTTTTTTTTTTTGCTGTACGTGGGCCTGTCACTGTTGTGGCCTCTCCCGTTACGGAGCACAGGCTCCGGACGCGCAGGCTCAGCGGCCATGGCTCACGGGCCCAGCCGCTTCGCGGCATGTGGGATCTTCCTGGACCGGGGCACGAACCCGCGTCCCCTGCATCAGCAGGCGGACTCTCAACCACTGTGCCACCAGGGAAGCCCCAGAAACATTCTTAGGCACAAGAAATAGCACTGCCTGCAGTGAGAGTCTTTGACAAGAAAAGAATATCATTAAATATAATCTTACAAATAGGAAGAAAAATATACACACTTTTGCCAATGGATTGCTTCACATATCAGGAAGAACGTCACAAGCAGAGATTTTCTTTCGATGAGATTAAAACACCGATACTCAACTTTTAATGTTTGTGATATCTTTTTTACCCCTTTTTATCTTTTAATATCCACTAGCTATCTACCATCTTGCTAATAACATTCTCTAGTCTTCTTTGCTTTATTATCTGCAGTATATTTACTTTTTATAGACTATTCTTCTATCTACTTGTCGGTTTTAGTAAAGACAAGTAGCATTATTATGAAGCTTTGATAACTAAAAAACTTAAAATTATTTTCACCAGGGAAGTTAAACGAGTGCATTTGTAGACATACATTTACTTAAATCGCCCGTGAATCTTAAAATTTATAAAGGGTTCTGCTCATCCTTGTTCTTATGAACACATTCAGAAACTTAAAAGACGACATGATTTCTGTTTCTCAGGAATTGTTGAGTGTATGGCAGCCGGCACGATTGTCCTTGCACACAATTCAGGGGGCCCGAAGCTCGACATTGTCGTCCCTCACCAAGGCGAGAGAACTGGGTTTCTGGCTGAAAGTGAAGAAGACTATGCTGAGACTATGGCCCATATTCTTTCCATGTCTGCGGAAAAGAGACTCCAAATCAGGAACAATGCTCGTGCATCTGTAAGCAGATTCTCCGATCAGGAGTTTGAAGTGACATTCCTAACGTCTGTGGAAAAGTTATTTCAGTAATTCCGTATCTGTACAAACTAGAGATATTTTATATAAGATGGTTAGATACCTTCATATGTTAATATTTTTCTAAACTCATTCCCTATTGTAATAAAGTTAGTCTAAGCAAGGCCCTCAGCAGTATGTATATAACCAAGGTATTTATTTCAGTGGAAACAGGCAAAATTACCTAAGTGGAAAAGGTAACCTTATATAGTTTAAATATAAAAATCTTAGACTAAGTGTTTGGTCTCAAATTCTGAAAAATATGGGTCTGAAAGAAAAAAATGAACAATCTTAATTTTGGTATAATCCATATTTTTAAAATACTATTTATCAAATCACTTTACTTTAGAAACCAGGAAAGAGAATTTCCTTTTAGAAGAAAGGAAATATTGGGAAAAAAATGGGTGATTGATAATTGATTAGTACTTTAGAATTATTTTGACATTTTTGGAACACAGAAAAACTCTGGTACGTTTAAATTCAAGCAATACTGTGGATAAAAATTTTGAATCTATCTAATGATCCTCTTAAAAGAACAAAAACTTTAAGCAGACTTAATCATGTTCTAAAAGCATGTAGTCAAAAGACAGGCTCACTGTGATTGCTCTATGTGTGTGCGTGGGCATGTAGAGATCAGGGTACTGCCAGTAATCCTTTCCATTAACTAGGTATTTGTGAAAATAGTTTTATGTTTAGTGCTATCAGTACATTTTTTGGACCTCTCATTATCCCTTAACATTTTCATGTCCCAGAGGCTATAAGTCAGCTTTTGGAAGTCATTCAAGAGGTCTGAGTCAGAACATTGCGGTAAGTTGTTTTTCTGATATTGAAGATACAATATTTGGATCCATCCACATGGTCTCTGTAATCAGCATCATGCACTGTAAGATAGTGAGGTGGCATTTTGAAAAGAGCACTGGACTAGCAGTAGAATAGCTGGACCTGACCTCAGCTTCATCATTTACAAACATCTGACCTTTTGACACTAAAGCTGCTTCCGAATCTTCTGAGTGTCAGCTTCTTTCTCTGTAACCTGGAGATGGTAATGGCTGTCCTCACTGCCTTTCATAGTTGTAAAGAAAACAGGGAACACAGAAAGTATGTGAAAGTACTTTGAAAATTATAAAAGTTACTTTAAAGGTAACAATATATAGTAAATGTCTTCTAGAATCCTGTCTTTATCAATGCATTACGATCCTTTGTAGATTCTTGTTACTAAGCCAGTAACTAGGAATCAGTATAATTTAACAGGACTCCTATCCTGAATAACTAGCATGGAAAAGTGAATATATACATGTGCAAATATGGCTGTTGAGCCTATAACTTTTGACATTTTCTGCGTACGTAATCAGTTCCTTCTAGTTCAGTAAATTGACCTCCTTCACAGTCTGATACACCTTTGTGTTACGGGCATGTGAAAGAGGTACATTTTTCCTTTCCAGTCTCCTCTTGTCCATTCATCAATCCACCCAGCTTTGTTATCTGCTTCCAATTACATTATTGATTTGTCTGCAGGCCATCTTCTGTCATCAGATCAAAAAGCACCAAAACAGAGTCCCAGGATGTTCTGACACACCAGAGTAGCTTTGTGTTGGAGAGTATTCAATTTAGAAAAGAAAAACTGGTGGAAATTGGAGCTGGAAGGAGCCCTACAAATTCTCTAGTCCAATTTTCTCTTATTTTCAACTTTACAGACAGGAACAATTTAAAGAATTTGATTCTGTCAGTATCACAAAGTTGTTTAATGACAAAATCAGGATTACCACCCGGGGGTTCTGACCCCCCAGCCCGGTGCTTTTTCTTATAGCTAGTCTTTGAAGTAAGATTCATTACTATTGTCCACTCACCCTACCCATCTACCCAAAGAAAATCATGGGACTGAAGATAAAGAAATTGAAATGGACAGAGCAAAAGTAGAGGATATAGGAAAGGAAGAAAGGATTCTGAAATTCCACAAAACATTTTTTAAGCTAATTTCTTCAAAATGATTTTCATTTATCACAAACCTATCATTAGAAAATTTGCATATGTTTCCTTTCAGTGTTCCTAATGTGGTGTTAAATGTTTGTTTGTTTCTGAATACTTGATACCATGAAGAATGTCAAAGCAATATGTCAGCTACTGTCTGCCTGGAGAAATTGAGTGACTCTTAATTCCTGTAAGACACTGCTTTTGAGTGGTCCAGACATGCTGTTTTGAACCTACAGCAGTGGTGATTCACATTCTTATTTCCAGTTGTGCATAACAAACTACATGTTACATGTTCTTTGTATAGTAATTATTTGTATCTAAATATGATTTAGATTTAATAGGTACAAAGTCTATATCTAAATAAGATTTAAAGAAGTGGTTTTATTATCTTAGATACCTTTCCCAGTACAGTGCCTTTACACCCCTCATGTAGTCTCCCAATTCTGAATTATTTATTATCTACTGCTAATATTCCCAAGCTCCACATGCCAAGAATTTTTTTTAAAGAAAGAAAAAAAGTTTTTAAAGGCAAAACAAAACTGTTTTGCCTCTTGTACCCAAGAATAGGTTGTCAGGTTTAATAGATTTTTTTAAATGAATATTATTTCAGACATATAAAATACTAGAGCTTCATACACTTTAATAATTTTCAGGGTATTTTACAAAGTCATATTACAGACAAAAATGTGAGATAGGTGCCAGTGTGATTATCAATGCTTTCAGAATATTTGTGTATTTAATTATGTAAATGTACCCTAGACTCCAGAACTATGATATGAATAAATAAATACGTGAAGGTGTGTCTGCTAAATGTGTCAATGGGTACAATGAAAAAGTTACTTCCCACACTACTATATATAAAATAGGTAACTAATAAGAACCTCCTGTTTAGCACAAGGAACTCAAGTATACTCAATACTCTGTAGTGGCCTGTATGGGAAAAGAATCTAAAAAAGAGTGGATATATGTATATGAATAACTGAGTCACTTTGCTGTACAGCAGAAACTAACAGAACATTGTAAATCAGCTATACTCCAATAAAAAATTTTTTAAAAAGTTACTTCCATTAAACCACAACAAGAAGCTATGCAAATTACTAGAATCAAATTATGCCCATGTGATTTGCCCTACCTCACCCACTATTCCTCTTTCCCCACCCTAATTAAGGCCACCCTTGGCTTTGGAGAAGCATCAGTTCCAATACTCTAGTGCTATGTGCTCACTCGGATCATGTATAACTGTTACAAGACACTTAGAAGGGAGGTTAAGGGTTGATAACACTTCTTGGTACTATTTAAAGAATGATCAAGTTGATAGATATCATACATAGTTACCAAAACGCATGATTTTTCTAACAAAATTTATTCTAAAGACATATGCAGGTCTGATCAATAGTTTCAATTTAACAGATGTAGCCAAGCCTAAAACCAGAGTAAAGCAATCAGAACTGGGCCTCAAGAACATGATTAAGGTGACGGTGTGTGTAAGATAGGTAAGGTGAATTGGGCTGGAGCAGGTTGAAAAACCTTGCAGATACGCATACTTATCACATTGAATACTTCCTAATTTACAGCAAAGAACTCAAAATCTTAGAATGAATGATAAGGGTGGGTGGCTGTTACCTAAAGGAGATTTTAGCCAAGCATCTTGTTATTGGAGCAAACCTGATATGTTACTCTTAAACACTGACCTTAAACATTCCTTTTTTTTTTTCCCCTGTATATAATTGATCTTCGGGATTTTTCAGGAACCACGTTTCATTTTCCATGCTTTCAGGTACTGTTTAGAATGAGGATGATACCAGCAGATTCAGTGTCTGAACCAGATAATGTCCTGAAAGTAAATTAAACATGTATATACTGACCACTAAAAGAGCTATAGAATTAAAGATGCTTCAATCCCTCAGGGTCATGTGTTACCTAGTTTGAAACTAACATAATGGTGAGAAATTGTTAAATATTCTTAGCATCATGATATGACCATACTGAGCCCTAAAAGAGTAGAATGTACTCTATACACCAAGTTGGAAGAACAGCCCCTCAGACATCACCAGGAAAATAAAGATAGAAAAGACTGGACACATCCCAGTTAGGGAAATCTTGACACTTACATGCCCCACATTTAATATTATACCAAATGTAAATGCTAAGCAGACCTTAGGAATAATTTGACCAACCACTCAGACCTTAGGAATAATTTGACCAACCACTCCTCATCTTTGTTTACTTGGTTCAGCAATGCATCAATGTGCCAACTTAGTTTTATTTTCATTATAGACCAGCTATTTCAGGCCGAATTCTACCACTTAGATATAACCACTCTTGTCCTTCATAACAGCAGGTACAACAAATATCTGCTAAGCTCCAGGCACATGTTCAACACTGGGATTGTTATAATTAATACAAAAAGTTTAAGGCTAGTTTCCTGCCTCAAAGGGCTTACAGTCTTAATGAGGAAATTGTATTAGTATTTACTTACTCAGTTAAGAAACATTTCTAGCATGGTGCTAAGTGCTATATATAAAAAGATCATCATAAGAAACAAAGACCAGATATAGTCCCTGCCTTCCAGAAGTTTATAATCTATACATTTGAAACTATTAGAAAATAATTCAATGAAACAATAAAATTATTATTTGGTACATAATTGACATGCCTTGTTCCTCTCCTTACTCCTGTAAGTGTCAACATCAGCTTCAGAAAAGCATGTTCAATATACCTTAAGAAATTTCAAAGTCATGGTTTTATAAAACGACAGATTCATTATTTTAAATGAATGAGTTTGTATATTAGTTTTCTATCACTAGTTACAAATGACCACAAACTTAGTTAAAACAACAAAAATTTGTTATCTTACACTTCCATAGGTCAGAAA
The DNA here is from genome assembly GCF_964374135.1 of Grampus griseus. Classification (NCBI taxonomy): domain Eukaryota; kingdom Metazoa; phylum Chordata; class Mammalia; order Artiodactyla; family Delphinidae; genus Grampus; species Grampus griseus. The sequence continues at coordinate 64,472,288 of NC_139012.1, forward strand.
TCTAAAGTGGATTTCACTAGGCTAAAACCAAGGCGTTGGCAGAGCTGCATTTCTTCGGCAGGCCTTAGGGGTGAATCCGTTGCCCTGCCTTTCCCAGCTTCTAGAGGCTGCCTGCATTCCTTGGCTTGTGGCTCCTTCCTCCATCTTCAAAGGCAGCAGCATCAAGCTGAATCCCTCTCAGGTGCCACCTCTCTGGTTCTCTCCTTTCCCTCCCTCCTCCACTTTCAAAGACTCTTGTGCTTACATTGAGCCCACCTGAATAATCCAAGATAACCTCCCTATTTTAAGGTCAGCTGATGAGCAACCTTAATTCCATCTGCAACCTTAATTCCCCTCTGCCAGGTAAAAATATATTCACATTTTTGGGTGCATGTGGGGTGAGGGGAGCCACATTACTCTGCCAACCACACATATTATCTGAAAGATTTCTCAGCGTAAAAATATTAATTTTAAATAATTTTAAAATTATTATTTTAAAAAAATTAAATAATTTTAATTATTTAATTAAATTTTATTAATTTTAATTAATTCAGAAGTTAGTCCTATTGTCTAAATTGAGAAGAAAACTAATAAAGCCTTGGGATTACTGGAAAACCCTTACAATAAATGTATATTTATGACTGCTCCCAAAGAGACACTGTAATAGATACTAACTTGTTATTTAAGAAAAAGTTCAATAATCACACTTGTATATTTTGACTGGTGGTTGATGTTCCTGGGTCTTCATCAACAATACAAATTTTGTCATCAGATGGAGTAAAAATACTCTACAAACTTTCATTTAATTCTGCATATTTCTGTATGCCTATCCCCTTTCTTTTCAGCATCCTTAGAGGAACTGGAAACCTCTTCCCTTTTTTCTGCCTCTTTGGAAGTAGAGAGTTTTTCCAGGGATTCTACTACTTCATTTCTCAACTCATCTTCAGATTCTTCAAAATTTCTGAAATCATAAGCAGTAAAAAATCAACTTTGGGATATCAAAACACGAATGAATACATGTGAAAATCAGTGTCCCTTCTCATGCCCCACCCCCACATGACCAATCTGAAAGTTGCTTTTTCACCCAGGTAATAAATTATCATATCAGTCTGGTTTCTCTAAGGATGATAAACAACCAACGTTGGGAGAATCAGTATTCTGTTTAGCTGGATTTGTGTTCAGTAACTTTTATTATATTTATTAATATCCATCTACTCTTAGTTTAAAAGAAGAGGAGGGAAGAGAAAAAAAAGAAAAAAAATAATACAATGGCTGCCATATATTGAGCCCTTCCTATGTGCCAGTCACTTCCCTGGAGCACTTTACACATACTGTATTTCTTCTACTAATAACAACACTTGAGGTGGACATTATCATCATCCATTTATAAAGAAGCTGGGCTCAGAGAGGTTCAAAAACAGTGCCCAAGGTCTCACAGTTCTTAACTATTAGGACCACGAATTGAAATTGTGTCTAAGGCTGCAACACTGATGCTTTTAGAAAAGAAGAAGGGAAGAGACCAAGAAAACTATCTCAAAGATCACAGATATTTAAGGGGCAAAGGAAAGAAACCTAGGAGGAGCTGGTAGGAACCAAGAGTGTTCGTCATGGAAGCCAAGGGAGCAGAGAATTTCCAGAGAGAGGGAGCAGTCACATAAGATGAGGACTGAGAAATGATCATCGGACTCGGCAATTTCAAGGTAATAGATGACCTTTGCAGGAATATTTCAGAGTTCTCTGCAGCCGGAGCCATCATATAGTGGATCAGGAAAGCAATGGGAGGTTTAAAAAAGTGATGACAATGAGCTAAAACTCCTCTGAGGGGAGCCCTGCTCTGAAAGGACAGTATTATCTCAAGAACATAAGGGGAATGGGTTTTTTTGGTGTTTTTCAAGATGGGAGAGATTTGGGCATGTTTATAAGCTGAGAGGAAGTAAGTAATAGATGTTGAAAATACAGGAGAAAGGTAGATTAATTGATAGCAACATGGTCACTGAGGAAAGGCTGGGACTTAGAGCACCTGTGTAAGGAGGAGCTTTCAACAGGAAGGGAGACTGCTTTCCTCTGAGAAGGAAGATAGGGAGGGAGAAGGAGTCAAGGACGCATGTGTAAAATATTCATGGATCTACACAACAGAGGTACTTCCACCTACAAAACACCCCCTCTGTGAAGCAGAAGGCAGGGCACGTGATGAGAGCAGGGTGGATGGGGGTGAGTGTGCACGACTGAGGGTTTGGAGGGAAGCTGGCCAGGCATAGGATTGCTAGGTATCACAGAGGACTCCCCTGAAATTGGAGATCATCAGTTCGGGGTGGACCAGTAATTATAGCTCCCATGTGTTAAGCTGCCATTACTCAGGTATGTGCTTACACAAAATCTTGCCTTTGTCTCCATTCCTCTACAATGTAATAATATGTCTGTGTGAATTTCTTTTCATTGATCCTGCTTGATTATTCTTTTATTTCCCAGATATCATGATTCGTGGCTTGCAATCATTACAAAAAGTTCACAGCTATAATTGCTTTGAATATTGCTTTTCATTTATGCTCTTCTTCTGGAATTCCTTTTAGATATACATTGAGCCTTCATGCCTCTTAACACTTCTTTCACATTTTCGATCATTTTTTCCCCCTCAGATCTAGTTACTAATTCCTTCATTAACTCTATCCTGTTTTTAAACTGCTGAATTTTAATTTCTATTGGAAGACTTTTTTCACGTTCAGAAGTTCTATTGGTTGATTATCAAATCTTCCTGTTCTTTTTTGATAGACCTGCTTTTTTCTCATGTTTTCTTATTTTAATTAAATAATTTTAAATACACAATAGTAATTATTATGCAAATATTAAATACTCATAATATTATCTGAAGTTGTTTATGACCTAATTTAGCTATTTGTTGTGTTTGCTGTCTCTCATAGTGGATTTAATCTTTAATTGTGAGCTCATCTTCAGCAGTGCTTTAGTGAGAAATTCACTGTAACCTGGATTGAGGCTATATCCCTCCAGAGTGTTTTATATGTATTTCTTCTAGAGATCCCAGAGTAATTACAATCTCTTCCTGCTAATTTTAATGTTAATTGTTCAATGTACATGTTTCTAGACCATCCAGGTATTGTAAATTCAAACTCCAAATCTGAGTGAAGACAAATCCATGGTTATAAATTTCTCAGGAAGTATTTTTCTCCCAGAGATTGAGCCAAGACAGACAAGCCACATTCCTGAGCTTTTTTCCTAGACCACCATTGCACTGAAGAGCAGCTCTTCAAGGGTTCCATTTAGGAAGAATGGAGGGGAACCCAATGAAGAAACCAAAAAACCTGTCAGATATGTAGGAGATAGGAAAGAAAGGAGGGAAGAAAATTTTAAAAACAAAACCAAAAAAACCCCACAAAATACAAAAGAACTTCCAAAACAAAATGAGCCTGCAAACTAAAATTCCAAAACACAAGAATAAATCTAATGGTAAGAAAGGTAAGGTGGGCAACAATTTTTTTTTTTAAGTTGGACCATTGAACTAACTCGAGATGAAATTATTATTATTTTATTTTATTTATTTATTTTTTTGGTACGTGGGCCTCTCACTGTTGTGGCCTTGAGAGCCGTTGCGGAACACAGGCTCTGGACGCGCAGGCTCAGCGGCCATGGCTCACGAGCCCAGCCGTTCTGCGGCATGTGGGATCTTCCCGGACCGGGGCACGAACCCGTGTCCCCTGCATCGGCAGGCGGGCTCTCAACCACTGCGCCACCAGGGAAGCCCAAGAGATGAAATTATTTTTATGGAGGCACTGGAAGAAATTTTCACATATTGGGGTATGGGGAAGTCATTCTGGCTTATACATGATTTGGCCTATACTTTATGTGACCTGGAACAGCCTGTCTTATGGCCAAGCTTGTACATCTGCTTTAACCATTAAAGAGTGTCAACTCTGGGAGCTTTCCTGGTGGCACAGAGGTTAAGAATCCGCCTGCCAGTGCAGGGGACACAGGTTCAAGCCCTGGTCTGGGAAGATCCCACATGCTGCAAAGCAGCTAAGCCCATGCGCCACAACTACTGAGCCTGTGCTCTAGAACCCAGGAGCCACAACTACTGAAGCCCGTGCGCCTAGAGCCCATGCTCCGCAACAAGAGAAGCCACTGCAATGAGAAGCCCGCACACCACAATGAAGAGTAGCCCCCCTTGCTGCAACTAGAGAAAACCCGTGTGCAGCAACAAAGACCCAACACAGCCAAAAATAAATTTTAAAAAAAGTGTCCACTCTGAAGATAGGGATAAATGATCCCTGTTCCTATGACACCAATGCTAAAATACTCCTTCAAAGATGAGGGTCCCTTCCCAGACACCAAGGTCATCCTGACTCGCTGTGTATGTGCTAATGGCTCTTTTGAAACCTTGAAGGAAGGTACCCCTGTAATGTTTGATGTTTGTTCTTTGTTCTGGTAAGATATAAAAACTGTACTGAAAACCATGCTTCTCCAGAGGGCTTTCTTCTTCCTTGGTGGAGTCTACGCTTCTGGTCTATAGTTCGCAGTTTTGCTTGAATAAAACTCTCTTCTATTCTTTATTATAGATTGTTTATAATTGGCATCAACAGAAGATTTTGATAAAGCCCTTAAAGTAAGTATGCTCAACAAGAGAAATTAAAGCACAACCTCCATTTTAAAATGTTTTTAAATTATGGGAAACAATTATGCAAGAATGAAGCAAGAACATATAAATATAAGAAAAAATAATTATAAATATTAGGAAATATGTAATCATTTAAGTTAAAAACCTAATAGATGATACCCAGAGAGAATTGGAAAACAGTATTCAAGAATTCACCTAGGGCTTCCCTGGTGGCGCAGTGGTTGAGAGTCCGCCTGCCGATGCAGGGGACGGCGGGTTCGTGCCCCGGTCCGGGAAGATCCCACATGGCGCGGAGCGGCTGGGCCCGTGAGCCATGGCCGCTGAGCCTGCGCGTCTGGAGCCTGTGCTCCGCAGCGGGAGAGGCCACAACAGTGAGAGGCCCGCGTACCACAAGAAAAAAAAAAAAAAAAAAGAATTCACCTAGATTGAAACAAAGAATAAAAAATATGAAAGGGGACTTCCCTGGTGGTTCAGGGCAAGACTCCATGCTCCCAAGGCAGTGGGGCCAGGGATCGGGGAACTAGATCCTGCATGCATGCCGCAACTAAGAATCTGCATGCCACAATTAAGAACTAGTGCAGCCTAAATAAATAAATACTTTTTTAAAAAATATGAACGTACAACTAGGTGTTATTGGGGACAGATTGAGAAGCTCTAGAATCTATCTAATGGGAGAGCCAAAATGGAGGGAATAAGAAAAACGATATTTGGAGAAATAATAGGTTAAAAATTTCCAGAACTAAAGAAAGTCATGAGTTCTCAGAAGAAAGTGAACCAAGGAGGATAAAAGATAAATCCAGACTTAGAGATATCATAGCAAAACATAAGAATGAAAGAAGAAAAAGTAAGTTATGAAAGTACTAGGGAGAGAGCACATCTATAAAGGAAGAACAATTAGATGATAGCAGATTTCGCATCCGCAATAATAGAGACCAGGAGAAAAAGGAAGAGGCTGAGAAAATTCTCCCCTCCCTTCCTCCCTCCCTCCCTCCCTCCCTTCCTTTCCTTCTTCCATCCCTCCCTCCTTCCTCCCTCCCTCCCTCCTTTATTTGCTAGACAGGTTGATTCCAATGTTCCCAGGGAAAAACAAACAAGTAAGACTAGACAGGAAAATTATGAAAAATGAAAGCCCCCCCAAACAATAAAACATATTATAAACATGTTTATAATAATTAGACTAGAAAGAATAGGAATTGGATACAAATACACATAAAAATGTTGTATCTCATAAAAGTGGCACTTCAAATTGGTATCAAAAATAAAGATTTTTAATAAATGGCATTGGAATAAGTAAGGAGTTATTTGGGGAAAAAATTAAGTTGGAGCCACACTTTACACTACAAGTAAAATTCAAGATGAACAAAATATTTAACTAAATAGAAAACTAAATCATAAAAGTACTAAAAAATTCTGGTATCATTTTTTATTAAATAATTGATAAATCTAAGTAAACAAAAGTAAGAAATTTCCTCATGGCACAAGTCACTATAAATACAATCAAAAAGCCAACAAAAAACGGGAAAATATTCTTGAAACATATTACAGCTAAAAGACTAATTTCCCTAAAATACAAAAAGTTCCCCAAATCAACACAATGTTAATAGCCTAAATTTTTTAAATGACTAAGGCTATAAATAAAACTGATTCCCAAAGGAGGAAATAAAGATGGATCTTAAGCATAAGGAAAGGCAACCTTACTCATAAAAGAAATGCTAATTAAAACAAACCTGAAATGGCATTTTAAAATCTATCAACTGTGCAACGATCCATAAGTTTGGTAACACACTGAGCAAGGAAATATACAAGGAAACAGGCACTTCCATACCCTGTCAGTGGAAGTGTTCATAGGTGTAACCTCTGTGAAGGGCAATTTGACACTATCCAATTACAAACGTACATACTCTTTGACACAACACTTTGCTGTTCTGGGAATTTAAACTCTCTATATACTACTGTTTGTATATTATGATAGGTACTCAAGATACACTGTTAAGTGATAAAAGGAAGTTGTGAGATAGTATCTACATTATGAAACTTTCTATAAAAAAGAAAAGGAATATACACATACCAAGATATACAGATTTGCTTACATTTTAATGGAATTTCTCAGAAGTATGCACAAGAAGCAGGTTGGATTGGTTGACTCTGGGGAGGGGAATTGTGTGGCAGAGGTAATGAGATAGCAGAAAGACTATGAAAAGAATATACCTTTTGAATTTTGAAACATGTAAATATATTACCTATTTTAAAAATAAATTATAATAAAAATTTTAAACTTCAAAGGACTCCAAATTTTAGAACTAATTAGAGAGTTCAGTGAGGTTACAGGATACAACATCAATAGTGTTCCATACACTAGCAGTAGCCAAAATGTAGTAGGAGAAAAATGACCCCATTAATAATGGCAACAACAACAAAAAAGTTAAGTGGTATCTATATCATGAAGAAAACTACAAAAATACTGAAGAATATTTTAAAAGGCATAAATAGATGGAGAGCTATACTATATTCATGGATGTTAAGACTTACAATCACAAAGATGTGAATTCCCATAAATTAATCAACAAATGTAATCTCATTCTCATCAAAATCCCAACAAGCTTTTTCATGACACTTTACAAGAGAATGAAAGGATGTATACGTTGAGTAAAAAGCAACAGCAGGGCTTCCCTGGTGGCGCAGTGGTTGAGAGTCCGCCTGCCGATGCAGGGGACACGGGTTCGTGCCCCGGTCCGGGATGATCCCACATGCTGCGGAGCGGCTGGGCCTGTGAGCCATGGCCGCTGAGCCTGCGCGTCCGGAGCCTGTGCTCCGCAACAGGAGAGGCCACAACAGTGAGAGGCCCGCGTACCGCAAAAAAAAAAAAAAAAAAAAAAAAGCAACAGCAAAGATAATTTTGAAGAAAATGATATGGAGACTAGAGGAAACTGTGAGGACTAGCCATACCAGATATCAAAAGGTAAAATAAAGCCATAGTAACTGACAGAATATCACTGATGCAGAAAGGGAAAACAAGCCATTGGAAAAGAATGGAGAACCCAGAGACAAACCCATGTATATAAGAAAACTTGGTCTCCTTAGCTGGGTCTTTGAGGCTATATTCTATGCCTCAACAACAGCATTTTAACTTTTTACCATTTTTACTATTTCCCGTGCTTCATTTAGGCATCTAGGTATGACCTACTTACGTGTCATCATCATCAGATCTTGGTCCTGGTTGTTCTTCATCTACTTCAATGTCAGAGGCCACTTCTACCTTCCCCTCTTCTTTAGGAAGCCATTGTTTTAATGGTCCCACTGTTAAATGACAGAAAGAGAGATTAAAGCATCCCAGCCTATACATCTCGAGAGGGACATATACTAAAAATCCTATATTGAACATCAACCACAATGGTAAAACCTTTGACTAATTTCCATTAAAACAGAGAATAGACAGGTGACAACTGACACCAACTATTCCGCATTGTACTGAAGGTAGCAGGCAACACAAGAGAAAGAAGTAAGAAGAACAAGGATCAGAGATGAAGAGACAAAATAATCCCACTTTGGGAGTAGATGCTTTGATTGTATAGAAAATTTAAGAAAATCTTGTAAAAACTTAAGACTTTCCAACATTATTGCACTACCCTCATCCTTCGTTGTTTTTACACCCAGTATTCAGTTTATGGTTACGGTTAATCACTGATGTCTGCAAAGAAAACCCAAAGCACACACCCACAATTTTATCTTTTTTGGTGAGGGGAGGAAGGAGGTGAGGGGGTGAATTAATTGTTGTTATTTAAAATGTACTTTTTGGGAATTCCCTGGCGGTCCGTGCCTTCACTGCCAAGGGTGTGGGTTCAATCTCTGGTTGGGGCACTAAGATCCTGCAAGCCCCACGGCTCAGCCAAAAAACAAAAACCTTGACTCTTGTGATTTCAAATAATGCCCACATACTATTAAATACTTTGCAAACATTAAAAAAAGAATGAGGTAAGCCAGACTCTTAAAAATTAAATTTTGTTTTTTAAAAATGTACTTTTTTTCTCTTGGGAAAAAAATCAGAATGAAGGTAGTACAATATTTAATTTCTTTATAGAAAGCAGCATCCCCTCAACAACTCTAAGCTTCCAATGATTATGAGATGCACATATTTTATACACCAATAGCAAAGAAAATGTTCCCAATAAAATGGGACAATGTCTTCTTAGCCCTTAGAATTTATATATATATATATATACACATATATATATATATGTGTATATATATATATATATATATATATATATATTTTTTTTTTCCGGAACGCGGGCCTCTCACTGTTGCGGAGCACAGGCTCCGGATGCGCAGGCTCAGCGGCCATGGCTCACAGGCTCAGCCGCTCTGCAGCATGTGGGATCTTCCCGGACCGGGGCATGAACCCGTGTCCCCTGCATCGGCAGGCGGACTCTCAACAACTGCGCCACCAGGGAAGCCCAGAATTTATACTTTATATAAATTACTATAAGAACTCTTTTAGTCCTCCCTAAGCATACATTTTTAATCACTCTTGTATATTCATAAAAATGAAAATATAGGTGAAAAAAATTGGATAAGGTATAACTAAAATTCCTCACATTCACAGTATTACTCCTCTGAATTGTTATTTTTTTAACATATCAATCAAATTATTTTGGATCCCAATTCAAAGAGACCGTAATAAAACAATTCATGAGACAATCAAGGAATTCTGAATTACTTTTTGTGTCGATGTCTGAGATTTTTTTGTTTGTGGTAAAAGAAAAAATAACATAAATTTACCCTCTTAACTATTTCCAAGTGTACCGTACAGTATTGTTAACTATATGCACATGGTTGTACAGCAGCTCTCTAGAACTTTTTCATCTTGCATGACTGAAACTCTACTCCCACTGAAAAACAACTCCCTATATCCCCCTCCCCCCAGCCTCTGGAAATCACCATTATACTTTTTAAGAATTTGACTCCTGTAAATACCTCACCTAAGGGGAATCTTGCAGTATTTATCTTTCAAGACTGGCTTACTTCACTTAGCATAATGTCCTCAAGGTTCATCTATGTGGTAGCTTGTGACAGGATTTCTTTCTTTTTTTAACACTGAATAATAATCTATTGTATGTATATACCACATTTTCTTTGTCCATTCATCCACTGATGAACATTTAGGTTGCTTCCTCATCTTAGCTATTGTGAGTAATGGTACATTGAACATGGGTGTGCAAAAACATCTCTTCGAGATCTTGTTTTCAATCTTTTTGTATATATACCCAGACGAGGGATTGCTGGATCAGGCAGTTCTATTTTAAATTTTTTAAGGAACTGCCATACCATTTTCCATAATGGCTGCACTATTTTACAATTCTACCAATGGTGCATAAGGGTTCCAATTATTCCACATACTTGTTATTTTCTGGGTTTTTTTTTTTATATGGTGGCCATCGAATGAGTGTGAGATGATAGATCTTTGTGGGTTTTGTTTTGTTTTTTAAAATTTTTATTTATTATTTTTGGCTGTGTCGGGTCTTCATTGCTGCACGTGGGCTTTCTTTAGTTGTGGCAGTGGGGGCTACTCTTCGTTGTAGTGCTCGGACTTCTCATTGCGGTGGCTTCTCTTGTTGTGGAGCATGGGCTCCAGGCACGTGGGCTTCATTAGTTGCGGCACGCGGGCTCAAGCTGCTCCGTGGCATGTGGGATCTTCCAGGTGCAGGGCTCGAACCCGTGTCCCCTGCATTGGCAGGCGGATTCTTAACCACTGTGCCACCAGGGAAGCCCCTCTTTGTGGTTTTGATTTAAAGTTACTGATGATTAATGATGTTGAGCATCTCTTCATATGCCTGTCAATGATGTCTGTTTTTTTCCCTACAAAAACCTTGGTGCAATCAAGAACATTGTTGAGACAGATTTTCTTAAAAGAATCCACAAAAGAACTAAAAGGATTCACAGAGAATTTAAAATGCTGGTTTCTTAAGTTGGCTTTAAAATTATGTAGAGCTAGCCTACTTTCAACTACCACTTTAGGAATTTTGCTAAGTATGTCTACAATAGTTAGCTTTTCCAGAATAATAAACTACCATATAACTTAGTGGCTTAAAACAGTAACCATTTATATAGGTCACAATTCTGCAGCTGGGCGATTTGGGCTGGGCTCAGCTGGTCGGCTCTTCCAGTCTCAGCTGGGCCCCTCATGGCATCTGCAGTCACTTGCCTGGCCACCTGGAGGTTGGCTGGTCTAGCATGGCTTCATTTGGGATGGCTTGTCTCTCTGTTCCACACGGTCCCTCATTTTCCAGCAGGGCAACTGGAGCTAGTTGAGAGATGGACAGGATTTCAAAAGAAAGAGCAGAAGCTCCTTAAATACTCAGATTTGCCACACCATCACTTCTGGTGCATTCTACTGACCTAAGCAAATCACAAGACCAGTCAAGACTCAAGGGAAGAGGGGAAGAAAAACATTTAATGACAGAGGAGCTGCAAAGTCATACTGCAAAGGGCATGGATACAGGGAAGAGTGAAGGACTGTGCTCATGTTTGTAATTTATCATAACATACCTTTCCCACCCAAACTGTACAACCATCTGGTTCCTAGGTGTCTAAAGAGTATTTCACTTTAGTCTCCAGGAAAAAAAAAATCCCTACCCTCTGTTAGCAAGTGGGATTAAAAATAGGAACTTTCCTCCAAAGGTGGAATTAAGAGCAAAGTGTGGCTTTTTTTTTTATTTTTTTTCAGTAAACTGTTACATGACTGCTCATGTACACACAAGTAGAAATCTCACCCTCTTACATTTACCTATTTAAATCAACATATTTCATCCCAAATCATAGCCCATGTTACTTCCTAAAGCGCATTAACCAAATGAAACAGATTGATATATCTCATCTATGAGGTAGTCTGGCTAATTAAAAGCAAGCCAGAGTATTCCTCCTGGTGTGGGAATCTGACAGTTTTTATTTTCCTGTCTTAGGAAGACAGTTTTAGGAGGCTCTTATTTTTGTTTAACAGGATAGAAGAAAGAATGAAAGGCTAACTACAGAAATGTAAATCAGCTGTTATCAGGATGTGCAACTATGATGTTACCAAGGCAACTGTGTGGCCCGAAAACTTACACTAGAAAAATAGACGTTACCTTCCCACCAAGGATTCCCTTGGAGTGGTTAAACTATAAACAAAATTACTGACCTGAATTAATTATGCACATGTAAAAAAATACTTCTCTTTGAAAGAGTGTCACTCTTACTACTTAGAGTCATTTAAAAGGATTTTGTAAAGTCTTGCTATTTCAAACTTTTAAAATTAGCACAAATTAAACATGTACTTGATAAACCCTCATTTTTATTTATTTATTTTTAATTAATTAATTTTATTTATTTATTTTTTTGCATTGGGTCTTCGTTGCTGTGTGCGGGCTTTCTCTAGTGGCAGAGAGCTGGGGCTACTCTTCGTTGCGGTGCACAGGCTTCTCATTACAGTGGCTTCTCTCGTTGCAGAGCATGGGCTCTAGGTGGGCAGGCTTCAGTAGTTGTGGCATGCGGGCTCAGTAGTTGTGGTGCACAGGCTCACTAGTTGTGGCTCGCAAGTTCTAGAGCGCAGGCTCAGTAGTTGTGGCACACGGGCTTAGTTGCTCCACGGCATGTGGGATCTTCCCAGACCAGGGCTCAAACCCGTGTCCCCTGCATTGGCAGGCAGATTCTTAACCACTGCGCCAGATTCTTAACACAATTCTTAACCATTCTTAACCACTGAGGAAAAGTCCAAACCCTCATTTTCAAATGGAATTTAGAGCTAGAAACATCAAAGGAATTTATCTTCAAGGAGTTGGATATTTAAGCTGAAGACTGACAAACGATATATGAATCATACTTAAATGTACGACAACGAATCCTTAAATGCCTTTATAAATTGTGTCTATTACACCTGTAATCAAAGTTATTAAAATCTACACATGCAGAAAGTCTTTACAAAGACTCCATAGAGCTGTAAGAATAATTAGCATTGTAATTTCCTTATCCAACTTGATAGCAATACAAATATTGGCAATCCCATGCCTTTACATAAAGTGATAGTAAAAACGTGCTATGGCTGTATTTTCATTCACAAAGACATGGTGGGGCTTCCCTGGTGGCGCAGTGGTTGAGAGTGCGCCTGCCAATGCAGGGTACACGGGTTCGTGCCCCGGTCCGGGAGGATCCCACATGCCGCAGAGCGGCTGGGCCCGTGAGCCATGGCCGCTGGGCCTGCGCATCCGGAGCCTGTGCTCCGCAACGGGCGAGGCCACAACAGTGAGAGGCCCGCGTACCGCAAAACAAAAAACAAAAAAACAAAGGCATGGTGACTTACTAAGTTCTGGGCATTATACCAGGCGCTAGGGATGGAGAGGCCGAGTGGGGTGGTGATCAAGACAAAGCTCTCAGAAGCTTATAGTCTAGTGAGGAAGAAAGATATTAAACAGGAAACTAAAGTGAACTTTACTTTTATGATCAGAGAATTACAGTGTCTTGTGGGATATTAAGCAGGGAAACCAAACTTAGAGGAATGCAAAGGAGACGTGCCCTGATGTTTTCTCAGGCATTTAAAACAGTGGTTCCTGGGGGACTTCCTGATGGTCCAGTGTTAAGACTCGGGCTTCCAAGGCAGGGAGGTGTTTCAATCCCCCAAAAAACAAAAACAAAAATAAAAAACAGTGGTTCCAGGCTTCTCTGGTATTGCAGTGGTTAAGAATCTGCCTGCCAATGCAGGGGACATGGGTTCGAGCCCTGGTCCGGGAGGGTCCCACATACCACGGAGCAGCTGGGCCCGTGCACCCCAACTACTGAGCCTGAGCTCTAGAGCCCATGAGCCACAACTACTGAGCCCGCGAGCCACAACTACTGATGAAGCCTGCCCACCTACAGCCCATACTCCACAACAAGAGAAGCCACCGCAAAAAGAAGTCACTGCAATGAGAAGCCCGCGCAACACAACAAAGAGTAGCCCCCACTCGCCGCCAACTAGAGAAAGCCCGCGTGCAGCAATGAACACCCAATGCAGCCAAAAATAAATAAATAAATTTATAAAAACGAACAAAAAACCAGTGGTTCCTTGTCAGTGGTACACAGGCAGTAGTTTAATTGAGATCCAGGTTTTTAATAGCAATCTCTAAAATTTCAAATAAAATTGCTACTGCATCTTTTTATGGCCTGAATTTAAATGATAAACATAATAAGGAAATGTCTTTCATGCCTTTAACCAATATTTGAGTGTGAATGAATTTGAGTATGAGACTGAATTCATGTGAAATTGTCAGAGGCAACTAACAGAGAAAAGACAGAGAGACCTTAGACAAACTTGAGGATTTACAGAAAGCTTATTAGAATTTTTTGGATTAAAGGGAAGCATGTCAATCAAGTTACAGGCTCTTCCACTCATTCATTCCAATTATTAAGTGATTAAGAATCTCCTATATTCCAGACACCTTTGTAAAGCCCTGTTCGGCAATATAGCGAAAAGCAGGGAGGGAAGGGTATCTGCTGATAAAACATCAGAAATGGCCGGGAGGTTGCATCAGAGTGAAATCTTACAGGAGGAATTACTTTGGCAAAGGGAGGAGTCTTTAGAAAGACTCACCTTTCTAAACTGAGGGAGAAATATTTGCTGATGGAGAAGTGCTAGCAGCCCTGGTGCCCGGAGAGGCCATCCGATCTTGAAGGCACTTACAGTCTGCAGAGTCTGGATTTTATCCTGAGGGTATAGGAGAATCTTTTGCAGGATTTAAAAGGATTTTTAGGATTATCTGGCAGGGGTGCAGAGGGAGGGGTAAAGAAAGAAGAGATGACCAGAGACAGGAAGTCAAGCTTGCTACAGAGATAGGAAAGATGGGGTGAGGCCAACAACAGAGTGAGAGGCTGACAGAGCAGAGAAGGCACAGCTGGGGTGGGAGGGGATGCCTGCACCTTTAGCAGGTTACAAAAGAAAATACCTACATTTTGCTTTGAATGCTACCCTTAGAGACAAGTTCCTATGTTTAATCCCACTTGTTAGATTAAATTACTCATATATGCCTAATATAAAGCCATCCATTTGAAAATGCAGTAAGTTCATGAGTTAATTAATTTGGTATGCAAGATCAAATGAAGTTTTCTATGACTCTCTCCAAGAAGCACAGGAACAAACCCAAGAAGACACATCATAGTCACCAGTATGTCACCATCGCAGTGTCCTGAAAGATGGGCGCCCCCCTCCTACCTGGTCTGTGGCCCCAGCCCTTGGCCTCCAGGCCAAGCCAGGCCAGCCCAAAATTTCTTCCCCACCGGCCCCCAGCCCCATCCTTACAGATGATGTTTCTATCCCAGGATAGAAGGGGAGGGAGCAGACATGCAATCACACTGCCGTCTGTGGTTTGAAGGTACTTGAAAGAGAGCCTTGAAGGCAGGGAGGCATTTCCTCTCTCTCTCCCCACTGCACTGCCACCCCCGCCTTGAGTTTTAAGTGTGGCAGCTGAGATAAGTAATAACACCGAAGGACTTCATCTACTCAGGGACTCTGGTCCCTTCTCCGGTGCCTAGATTTTAGTCATACCGTCTTTCTTTTTCTTTCTTTTTTTTGGGGGGGTACGCGTGCCTTCCAGACGCGCAGGCTCAGCGGCCATGGCTCACTGACCCAGCCGCTCCGCGGCATGTGGGATCTTCCCAGACCGGGGCACGAACCTGTGTCCCCTGCATCGGCAGGCGGACTCTCAACCACTGCACCACCAGGGAAGCCCATACCGTCTTTCTCAGTCTCTCAGGCCTGTGGATCTGCAAGTTCTCCCCACCTGAAATATTCGTTCCTCAATAAAATGCTGTCCATTCTTTCAGACTCACCTTTCACAAATATTCCCCTTCTCTTGAGCTTCACAAACGGGCAGACCCACTCTTCAGAAACAGTCGGGTACGACTCTTGCATTATTCTCAGTGTTGTCCTTCAACTTTGCAAGCACGCATCCGCCTCCATCACTGTCAGGTTTTTAACCAGTCCTCCGCTCCACTTCAGCCTCGCATCTCAGCAAGCCCAGCCCTGAAACCTCGCCCCTGCGCAGGTGTTCTCTGTTTGATACCTGCCTGCCCCAAATGGCTTTGCTCGTAGCAGTTTACACCTGCACACCCAGTGGAGGACCAAATCCCCACTGTGATAGGAATTCCCTCGAACTTTAGAAAGTAACGGTTGGTTTCCCTTAAGGTCAACAGCAGCATAATCTTGCTAAACATTGGAGGCAAAAACCCAAAGCCAAAAAAAACTATATTAAGATGTATTTTACGGCCCCCAGGATGGTAATTTGAGTCTGCTGAAGAGCTGTCAGAATAAACGGACTCTGTGAGGTAGCGCTAAGCACTAGCGCATCACCTACAAAGCCACTGGTCCTTCCTACCTAACTTTTCATCACTTGTCAACCCATCACATTACAGAAAATGATCCTACTTTTCTCAGAAGTTCAAGTCTTTTGTTAATGGCATTTGGAACAGGTTTGGACAAGCAAATCAGCTTCTGAAAAGGCTTAGACACCCTCCCAATTCTCTCTCCAGGCTATTTTTATCCCCAGTCTGCATTTACACCTCTGACAAAATTCCACAGGGGACTATGTTCTTAAAAGTAAACTACATACCAAATTCTCCATCGTTGGCAGAAAATGAGCTACTTGTTAGATGTGCTGCTGTCAAAACACTCATTAAAGTTCCTGGCGTTTCAAGCCGCCACTGTTTCCTGTTTTCTGGAATGCCTTCAATCACGATCACTCGGCCGTCTGAAAAGGAGCCTGGATTATTGAAACTAAAAATGCTTCTTCATTTGAGTTTTTATAAAATCACAGAATGTGAGATCCTTGGAGGTCACCTAATCCCACCCCTCATTTTATTAGCAAGGAAGCTGAGAAACAGAAAAGTTTAGTGACAATATTATCATGTACTGTTGGGCAGGAGAGTCATTTTTTGCCCTGTAAACTGGCTGTTTTGGTGTGTTGACATTTCTATTCTATTTATTTTAAATTAGGTTTCCCCTCTTACTGTCTCATTGGCTTAGGATGGATTAAATTGTATTATGTTTGCAAGCCCTTTCTTGTAAATTTGATGATATGCAATATATTTTATAATAGTATAAATATGGGTCAATTCACACACTTTTAATTACTAATCTCAGTGATATACTTACAGACTTCAACTTATAAGATGGGTATAAATTTTAGCTGTCCCCCAGCCCCATGTTGTCAAGAAGAACATAGGAAATAAGCAATAAAAATCTCCACCACCTGTAAGATCACACCCAGATATTGCTGGGACTCTCTGCTAAGGAAAGACTATGCCAGAAGCCCAAATGAAAATGGAAGAATTTAGGTTGAAAATATCATCATATCCTAAACACTGCTAACATGGAAATAGCACTTTGGTTTGCAAAGCAAGCTAATATGTATCTTTGCACTGACTCTCTAAATCTTGTGGGACAGCTAATATTTCAGTTCTGATGTTACTGAGGGAAAAACGACCCTCTAAGAAACTGCAAGGGAGTTACTAGGCTAGCACGGGAAGGCAAATGAAGCCACCTGTCCCTCCTTGGGAGGAAGGTGGGAACCTGGATCTTTCTTCCTTTACATTCTCATAGCTACAGTGGCCAATTGTCTAGGATAATTAGTAGGCAAGTCTCTGCAGAGGTAGGGGAGAAACCAAAACAAAATCTTTGAAAGGCATTTAATACAAATCTATCGGGATTGTACTGAAAACTGAGAACTGTCAAGTCAGGGTGAGCACAAGCATTTGGGGTGAACACAGCTGTCTTTGGGGCCTCGCTCTCCTCTTGCTGACAATTCATGCCACTGATATCAGCTTCACCCTCAGGCACAGTGGAGCAGGTGGAGGTGATGTCGGCTGTGGCCATCATTTGCAGCAGAGTCTGAGGAGACCCAGCATCCCACTGTCTCCTGTCCTCTGCAGCGGCAGCATCTGGAATGAACAACCCTGAGTATAAGGAAATAACTCGTTGATCTCAAAGCAAAGTGTGACTAACTGCAAGAAATAGTTCTTAGGAAACCTGGAGTCCATCAGCTGGTAACTTCAAAAGCAGAGAAATCAAGACCCTCAATCTAATACAGATTGCTATGGACCGAATGTTTGTGTGCCCCCTCGAATTCATATGCTGAAACTTAATGCCCAGTGTGATGGTATTAGGAGGCGGCGCTGTGGAGAGGTGATTAGGTCATGAGGGTGGAGCCTCATGAATAGGATTAATGCTCCCATGAAACAGACCTCTGAGAGCTCCCTCATCTTTTCCGCTAAGTGAGGACACAGCAAAACGATGGAATCGGGCCCTCACCAGACCCTGAATCTGCCAGCATCATGGTCTTGGACTTTCCAGCCTCCATAACTGTGCAAAATAAATGTTGTTTATAAGTCTCCCGGTTTATGGTATTTTGTTACAGTGGCCTGAATGGACTAAGACATAGATAGATCATAACTTACAAGACTGAAGTGATAAACAGGTTTAAAATTATTTCACTTTTATTAACATTTGACTGACTAGCCAATGTATTTAACACTAAAGAAATATTAACGGCGTGAATGGACAAATTCTTGAGGCATTTATGTGAACTTTAGTCAGGTTCCATAGAAACTGTTCCATTACCTTAATTTAAAAAATAACTTGTGTTATCATTTTCTTTATTTATTAGTATGTTTCATTATAAGAACTCTGGAGATCAGGTAAGTAGAAGAAGGAAACAAAAATTACCACAACCCCACTCTCCAGAGACCTAAAATTTCAAAATTTCCTTTTCGCATATAGTTTCTGCTTCGTTTTGAAACAAAAAAGGGGCCAAATGTTACACACCCTTTTATAACTTGTTCTTTTCAATTAGCAACATACCATACCTGTATTATTAAATATTGTTCTACACCACCATTTTAAAGAAAACATGGTATTCTGTTTCATGGATATATTATAACTTAACTAATTCTTTTTTGCTGGATTTTTAGATTGCTAGAATTTTTTACTATTATAGACAACACTTTAATGAACTCATTTGTAGTTAATTTTTTTGACATTTATGATTATTTTCCCTAGGTAAACTACTGAAAATGACAATGCTAGGGGCTAGTATTATAATATTTTCTTTACCAAAGGCTTTCACTGTTAAAGCTGAATCTATTACTAATTTATTCTGTGATTTTTTCCTATGTATTTTGAATAGCTAATTCTTCCCTAGCCAAAAAAAAAAATACTCACCTATATTTTCTTTCACTTTATTTCCTGACATATAACTTCATTTTTTTACATATAAACTCTTTGATTTTATTTTGGAATTTATTTTGTTGTATCATCATATAGGGTCTGATTTCACAATTTCCCCCAAATTGTTAACCATTTGGTCCTAGAGCATTTATCTGAGTAATTCTTTCTTTTCCCATTGACTTATGATGTGACTTTTAGCATATGCTAAATTATGATACATACTAGAGTTTGTCTAAACTTTCTCTTTTTTCATTACTTTTTTTATTCTGGTGCAGTATCACATTGTTTTAACGACTATAATTTATATAATCCAGTTTGATATTTGGAAGGGCAAGTGCCCCTCAATGCTCTTCTTTTGTAAATTTTTTGGCTAGTTAAGAATCTCCAAGATCTCCTCACACCAGAAAAAAATCCTATTGTGCTTTTGATTGAAATTGCCAAAAATCCATATATTTATTTGGAATGAATATTTCCAATATAGAACAGTGTTATTTCTCTACATTTATTCAAATAATCTTTAAATACCTCAGTAAGGTTTTATAGTTTCCTTCATATGCTCTGCACGATTCTTGTAAAGTTAATTCCCAAGTTATATGTACACACACACACACACACACACACTCTCACACATATCTGCTGTTGTTACTATAAATGAGATCTAAAGACCAACTGGGGAAACTATTTGCAATACGTATTTCAGGCAAAGGTTCAATTTAAATGAGTCTCATAAAGAAAAAAACAAACATGCCATTTTCAGTAGAAAAATGGATAAAGGATGTGAGCACATAATTCACAAGAGAAATACAGATGTCAATAAACACATGGGAAATTGTTCAGCCTGAATAGTAATTACGGGAGCCCAGTTTAAATTAAGAGACCGTTTTCAGCATCAAACTAATGAAGTGATTTTTAAAAAAATCTAAAAATAAGCATACATGTCTTTTGAGACTTATAATTCACTCTCCTCTTCCCAGAGGAACTCACGCAAAGAATAACCTTTGATTTGATTCTTTTCACTGGAATTGCTTACACTGAGGCCACTCAGGGCCCTTGATAACCAAACCCTGTGGGCTGTTACTCAACCTGCCTCATTTGGTCTTTCTCTTCCAGTTGATACTGCCAAGCCCTGAGGCTCCTTCCAGAATGTTCTCTCCTTCTTTGGCTTCACTCTCTTCTGATTCTCCCAAAACTTGTTTAAACAATACAAGCGCCTGTCCTAAGCTCCATTTCCTTCTCACTCCAGTCCCAGTGCCTAGGTGTTTTCCACCACCATCAAGGTTGAAATACTGTGCATATGCTAAGGAAGCCCTGATTTGCCCCAGAGCTTTGGTCAGCTATCACCTTCTAAACACCTCCAGCTGATGCTCAGAAAGACCTAAACTCAACATGTTACAAAGTTAAACCATTACATTATCTCTACTGACCTCCCTCTGCGTGACGTATGCACCTGTTTGGCTGGTGATAGCCTTGTCCATCTGAATTAGAAGACTGGGACCCTCTTCTCTTCCTCAGTCCCCACACTCAGCAGTTCACACCTGGTGTCTATTGTCACTGCACTGCCCTGCCCTGTGCACCTGTCATTTCCCACCTGGACCAGTCTCCTGCCCTCAGGCCTGCCCCTCCACGCATCCTTCACACGGCAGCCAGCGTGATCTTTCTCCATCACGAATAACATTTAATTCCCTTTGACTGAAAGTCATCACACAGGATAAAGCCCAAGCTCCCTGGAATGCCAAGCTGTGCAGGAGAGGTACCCCCCGACTCTCCAACCAGCTGGCACTTGAGCAACGATTAGTACTGGGGCTCAGAAAGCATGTTTTGTGCTTCCTTTCTTTGGCTCATGACAATTCTGTGATTCTGAGGGCAGACCCAGGTTTCATTCATCTCTGAGGTCCCTCCCACCTAGCACAGTCTGGCAGAAGGGAGATTCTCCACAAGATGCCTGCTGAATTGAATAAAGATTTTTCCAGGTGGAAATGAGGCAAAGTGTACGATTCCAGGAAGAGGAAACGGAGGCGAGCCAGGGTGTGTGAATGCTCACATAGCTGCAAGGGAAGATGGGGCTCCAGCAGGCTGTGTGGCTCCCATCATCTGTGGAAAGAGAGAGGGGGTGATGGGGCAGGAAAGGGGGGCGGTCATCACAGGATCACGCCACGCAGTGTTAAATGTGATACTATGTGCAACAGACTGTATCCTACAGGCATTATCAAAACAAAATTTGAGTAGGATAATAATATGACAAGATGACTGTAGCAATTACTTAGAGAATGAAGGGGAAATACTAGAGAAAGGGAGGATGCATAGGAGACTAAAGCAATTCAGTGAGGGGAAGGGAAAGGGAAAATTAAGGGAAGAGCAGATATTAAATTAAGCACCTAATATATCAATTTTCACTTTAGTCCTCACAATAAGCCTGTGTGGCAAGTACTATTCTCCTCACTCCTAAGAGGAAACTGAGATTCAGAGATCTGAAGTAACTTGTGAAAGGGCACACAATCAGAAAGTGGCAGCACCACCTGGGATTCGAACTCCGTACGGTCTCCAAAGCCCATGTGTTTCCTACCACACGCACCGCTGAGGCAGGACAGGGCAAAGGGAATGAAAGAGGAGAAGACTCAGGGACATCTCAGAGTAGAAACCACCAGGCATGACAGCAGGGCTGTCGGCCTGGTGAGGGCATCACCGGAAATAAAGTCTCCCTGGGAAGAAAGGGCTCAGAAGCTGGATTGTACACACGCCGAGTCTGAGATGCTAGTGGGACTTGTCCATGGAGCCATCCAGCAGATCCTGAGAAAGATGGGTGAGTGTGGACCGGGAGAAGCGGAAGCGGAGGGGGCAGGTGAAACAGCCCCAGGAGACTGTGTGGGGCAGAGAGGAGGGTGGGTCTCAGGGGGTGTGACCCCTGGGGTGGGCAGAGTCAGAGGGGCCAGGTCTCCGTCCAGTTCAGGGTGAGGTGGGGGACAGGGGACAGTCAAATCACGGGAGGCAAGTTGAGGAGGAGAGAATTCGAGATGACTGCCAATAAAATGGTTCCTTCTCACCTGCAGCTTTGAAGGGACACATACCTGCTTCCTGGCAACAGAGTTTTTCAAATGCTTTGTCTGTATAATCTTCATGCTCCTTTATACATTTATACCCTTTAAACTTAACGTCGTCCTCAGAGGTCAAAGTTTCATTCAGTATATCCATTGCCTAAAGCAATTTCATGGTGTTTCATGAGAAATAAGCCATATTTGGGGGGAAAAAAGTTTGAAAATTATTTCATGTTCCCAGTAACATTTACCAAGGTATGCAGTAAGTATTCAATGTATGTTTATTACATGAATCGGTAGGGTTTTAAAACTAGAACTGTGTTGGAACACGACAGAAGCAGGAATGTGTTCGTTTCTTCTCCCTGTCAACAGTGATAAGCACTGATCAAGTGCCAGCTAATCTGATGCAGATTTCCTGCCTTCAATCTTATTCTCCTGCAGTTCCATTCTAAGGAACTTTCAAGGTTAGCTCATCTACGCCCTGCTTTAAGCTTTAACATTCCCAGTCAGGTCCCTGAAACTGCTTCTAATATTCCATAATGAAAATGAAAATGATTGCTCTATTTCAAGCATTATCAAAGCAGAGAACAACAAAGGATGAACAAACTGGTAGATAAAACTGTGTGGAGTCCATTCGTTTTTCTAGCAGGCCAACTTCGGTGCCTCACTTCACAGAAGCACCGCGGATGGACCAGCCCTCAGGTTCCAACCCAGACCAAGGTCCCCAGAGCTGCTTCCTCGGGTACTCACAGCTCCGGGACACTTAGAGGGCCTAGTGGTTACAAGTGAGCGCTAACTACCACCACTCTACTGAAGTCTTTGTAGCAAAAGGCTAATAAAAATCTCAAAGATAGGTGGAGCACAGAGGATTGTTAGGGCCGTGAAAATACTCTGTATGATTCTATAATGATGGATACATGTCGTTACACATTTGTCAAAACCCAGAGAATGAGTGAACCCTAAGGTAACCTATGTACTTTGGGTGATTATGATGCGTCAGTGTAGGTTTATCAATTGTAACGAATGTTCCACTCTGGTGAGGGATTTTGATGGTAGGGAAGGCTACATGCACCGGGGGATGGGGGCAGGAGCTCCATGGGGAATCTCTGTACCTTCTGCTAAATTTTGCCTTGAACCTAAAACTACCCTACAACATGAAGTCTATTTAAAAAAAAAAAAAAGAATCCTTCACCACATAAATTTGAAAGAAATAACATTAAAAAAGTTTTAAGCCAACAAAAAAACATGAAAGGAAGAAATTGAGTATATAATTTATATATATATATATATATAGGTATTCACATATTCATACTTAACTTTTGGTAATTTAAAAGGCAAACTTGGAGAAGGTGAAACAGAAACACAAATCAGTTAATTCTGATATTTGTTAGCAGCTCTGGTAAAAAATGGGATTTAAAAAGATGTTGAAATCAAGTAATAAAATGAGGTCTGAGTTTCCTGTATTCATGCATTTATTGCTGTTTCAATTCAAGCCCAAGTGCATAATTGAGATTTACCCAAAGATCAGTACAAAGTTATCAATGCCAATCAAGATCTAAAATAAATGTGCATGGTTTCAGGATAACTGCTCATTTACATATTTTTTAGGTGACTGTATTAGTTGTTGACTATATATTATGTCTTCTATTTTAATCTGGCTATAATTTAAAAGTTACTATTATGAGGAAAATAGCTCCTTTATAATAGAACAATAAATTAAAATGGAATAATCCATCTATAGGAATAATCTCAAGTTTAAAAAGAATGGAAGGATAAAAAATATTTTGGAAGACTTGTCTGAACACCAGACATCCTTCTAGGAAGATTTTAGAAAATGCTCCCTACCCTCTACGGGAAAAGTTCATGAAACATGATATTAAGACACTCATTTTCTCATCCCTACCAATAGAATTTTACTTAATGGCATACCTCTTCCTCTTGGAGGGTGTCTCCATCAGAAATACATTTGTCTAAATTAATTTCAAACTTTATCCCTCTCTAGAAGAAAGCAAGAAAAAAAATCTGTTTCGCATTCCAATAAAAACCTTAAAATTACAACTCCCAACTTGACATTACAGATACTTAAAACCATTAGTCTAACATCACAAAATAAGGTAATTCCATAAAATAGTAGGGGTGAGATCCTAGCGGCAGCCCAGATTGCAAGGTGCAGGTCCCCAGCCAGATTTTTAAAATGAAACTTTAAGACAAAATGTTTATTACCTTAGCTTTATGTTTTTGTTCCGGAATTTTACTTTCCTTTGTGTTCTGAAGTCCAATTTGTTTCAAGTCTCTATCAATATCCTGAACATTTAGAGAAAAATTAAAATCTAGCATTATAATATTGATCAAACAATTACATTTTCACAACACCCCTGAATTCACAGCAGGGTCTGTTTACGTTACTTGATTTCTTGAATGAATCTGATGATTGATTTGAGAATGAAAACATACCTTTTGCAAAGGAAAGTTAACAACAGTCCACTAACAACTTGGGCACAGTGTCCATTAACGTGAAATAATAATACTTTTAACACTGGCATTGCAGTGGGTAGGTAAAACGCTATAATGTGACAATGTTCATCACAGTCCAAAACAACCTAATCTAATTCAAGAACGTAATTTTGACTATAAGATCCTTCCGTTAACAGACCTATGATCTTCATCAGGAAAACAAAAAAGTGCACAGCTCATGACAGTATAAAGGAAGGACGGGGCTCTAAAAATTGATGGGCAATTTGAAGAAGGAGGAGGAGACTGTAGAAGTACTGACAAGCATTTCAAAGGAATGGTCAAGGGGTGAACTTTAGATCCTGAGCTTTCTCGGGGTTCAGTCCTGGGCCCTCTGCCCCTCTCTTCCTTAATACACAGGGGTCTCAGTAACTCCCATGAAGTTAAGAGACTCTTAAACGTGTCTCTTCAGGTTTGATCTCTCCTCCCCTCTGAGCTTCAGACTCACGTATTCGGCTCCCTGTTTGGTACCATCTTCACTTTAATATTCATTCCACAGTTTCATACTGAGCACCCACTACGGGCCAGATACTGTCCTACACAATGGGTTGGTGCAGAACGTGACCAGAAGGTCCCTGCTGACACAGAACTCATGTTTTACTGGAGTAAGATAGGTAATAAATGAGTTAAAGTAATGACATAATTTCAGACGGTGTTAAATGTTATCAATAAAACAGGGTAGTAGCATAGGAAATGAAGAGCAGATGAGAATAATACAGGAAAAGCCTACGTGGCATTTGATTTAAGCCCTGGAATGGTGCTGGACCTTGGCTTGTGAAGGTCTGGGGAAAGCGTGTTCCACGTGGAGGGAAAAGCAGGGCAAAGGCTCCGAAGCGAAGCAGGGATGTGATCTCTCAGATCTTCCTGACTCAGCACATCCAAAGTGGTTCTCGAGTGCCCTTCCCCCAGAAGCTTGCTCCCCACTCTTCCCCATCTTGGTAAAATGTACTATTCCTTCCGAACCAGAAACTTATGAGTCCCCGTGTGTGTGTGTGTGTGTGTGTGTGTGTGTGTGTGTGTGTGTGTGTGTAAATGCTCTTTTCTCTCCACCATTTCACATTAGGTCCCTACCACCTCCCCCTTAGAATTAATTACTGCCTCGTCTACGTACTTCACACACCGCATCTGTCAGTTTGAATTTTTATCAGTCGTTTGCCCTGCAACCCTGGGAAGCGTGTTTTCCTGCCTCGCAGTATTACACGCTCTGAAACAGGACGTGACTTGGTGTCTTACTTATATCTGTGAGGTTGGCTGTCTGATTTGACTGTGTAGTCTGGTTGTCTCAATTGCATGAGAAGTGTCATACTGCTTTCTTTCCCTTAAAATACAGCTACATTAGACCCCTAAGCCCCATCCACCCCACTGGGTGGAAAATTCAACCTCAGTCCACTTTAGAGCTCTCAGCACCGCCTCCTGTGAAGGTCTCCAGGTTTTCACAAAGCAAAACACTCAGGGAGGCTGTTCAGCCTTCGCTCAGCATGGGTTCCTCTGACCTACCCTCAGTCGAGCCCTCGGGGCATCTTGAGGATGAAGGGGAAAGACCTCCCAGAAGGAAAGGAAGAGTCTTTTGAGAACCATTTGATAATTCAGCTCTGTCCGGTTCCCTATTCATGCCAAGAAGATAACTTTGAAACAGAAATTAACCGTCAGATTCACAGACCGACGCTCTGAGGCTCGGACTCAAACGCCACCAGAGGACGTTCCTGCAGGCAGTTCTCAAACTTGGCCGCACCAGCTCACCAGTTAGCTCTTGAAGATGGGACACCTGGCCCCACCCCAGGCCATTTGGAGCCCAGGTGTTTGACTTTGGTTATTCGTTGTTGTTTTGTTTTGTTTTGGGCCGCGGTGCGCAGCACGAGGGATCTTAGTTCCCCCATCAGGGATCAGACCCGTGCCCCCTGCGGTGGAAACACGGAGTCTTAACCACTGGACTGCCAGGGAAGTCCCTGTTTCCGTTTTTTAAAACTTTCCCACATGATTCTACTGCACAGGGAGGGGCAGGAACAGTGGGCTGGAGCGAACTCCCTGGGAAACACAGCATCGTCTAACAACAACCATCACCTGCACAGGTGCTTCTTCCTCAGGTGCCTCTTGGTGGATGAGCAGGTCACTCTTCTTCACCAAATATGTTTTATGACTTATTTTTGAGTCTTCCTTCAACATAAATTATACACAGTCAACAAGATTGGCTCTGCATCAGTTCTGAAGGCCACTTTCTGAATGTCCCCCGCTAGACCTGAATGGGATCTAATGAGGACATGGCAGAAGAGAGCTCTCTTATGGCTTCTTTTCTCTACGGCTCCCTTTGGTATCCCCCAAGTGCTTCTCTCCTGGGCTCTCTAGAAAAGTCTGCCGTCCATCTTCCCTGGACGCAGGCTTCCCATCGCAGACCTGTCTTAAAAACAGGGCTGATGATGGCACGAGGCTCCCCACCATTACCCAGACCTCTGCTCTGGGGAGAAGCACAGCCAGCCTGCCCCCGCCCACGGCATTTGCCATGAAGCTTTGCATGGTTCCTTCAGATGCCCTCTTCCTTAGCTCTGCCTCTCCAAATTCTACTCTTCTTCTCAGACCCAGTTTTGGCCCCATCTCTCTTCTTCCAGAAAAATCCTCCACCTGCTTGTACCACTCATCTTCACTCCCGTGCACTCACGGGGCTTAACCAGATTCAGCCTTATTGCATCATTGCTTCATATCTTTCCAACTATTTATTTAACTATTTAGAAAGAGTAGAGGTTTTAGAATCAGATATTTATTTAGTCTGCCTGGTAATATCTAAGTGACTTTGGGTGAGTTATTTAACTTCTGCTATAAGTAAAGGAGATATGTATGTGAAAGCTCTAGTTCAGAGCCCAGTGCATACAATTGAACGGTACCATATGTTCATTGCACCTATATTAGTTCGTCTGTATGCCCTCAGGGGTGGGGCAGGGTGAGAGGGAAAGATCAATTTCAGTAGTGTGGGCAGGTTCTACACAATGAGTGCGTAGTTCGAGTGCGTGTGAGACGAGAGGCCGGCTGTGTCCCCGGCTGCTCTTGGTGCCCACCAGCCCGTCATAGGAGGAACATTCCCGGGCGCTGAGGGTGTTTCTAATTAAACATGGGGGTGTTTTTCATGCATTGTGGTCTCCAGACACAGGCCAGCTATCTCATCTGGAGCTCTACTGAAAAAGCAATGATCTGAGAATTGGAAGAATGAGTTTCCAGGGTGGCACCTTCAAGGGATTTTTCAAAAATCATCTCCACTGTACTCAAATGTTGCCTTATACGGACTTTCAAATCTTACCCCTGCATGTGAGACTATTCCAGTATAGCTGAATTCAGTAAATGCTCGTCTCTTTTCCTACCCAACGGGCATGAACTTTACCTCCTGCATCTAATCCAGTTCCCGAGTAAAGTACAGCTCAGTCAATACTTATTGACTGATTCATGGGGAAGATGATCAACCATACTTTTAGTAACAGCCACTCTTAACTGAGACTGGCAGCCCCATCACTTTGGGCAGCCTCAAGTAAACCATAATAGAGTGAGGCTTCCATTAAATCTGACAGCTTTCCTACTTAAAGTTTGCATGATAAAGTTTATCTTTTCGATGAGAAGAGCATTACTTTTAATACCTGCTCAGTTGAGTTAGCTCTGAATCAATAGAGCAACGCTTCCTTTAGAAGAATGAATTTATTTACCTCCAGTTCACACTCCATCTTCTTTCTAATTTCTTTCATGTCGTTGTGGTACTGCTGGCGTATTTCTTCTAGCTGCTTCCAGTATTCCTGGAAAGCAATCCCAATCCCGAAAGGTTAAATGTTTGTGAACAACCTGACAGAATAATCTCTAGACAGCCTATGATTTTATTTTTATTTTGTTTTTTGTTTTTGGCCGCACCTCGCAGCATGCGGGATCGTAGTTCCCATGCAGTGGAAGCGCACAGTCTTAACTACTGGACCGCCAGGGAAGTCCCCAGGACAGCCTATGAATTTAGAAATGTGTGATATAGAGTAAGGGAAGAGCCGTTGCTCCCGAAAATGATAATCTGCCTTACACTTTGGCTGTGGTATTTCTCCCCAGTGAGGATACGGCCTCTTGGGATAATCTCATTTTTATATATAACCCCAAATGCATTACTGACATACAATTACTTTATATATAATCCTGTTATAGGTTGAATTTTGTCCCCCCACTCAAAAGATACGTTGGAGTCTTAAGCCCCAGGACCTCAGAATGTGATCTTATTTGGAGACTGTGTCATTGCAGATGTGAGTAGTTAAGCTAAGATGTGGTCACACTGGGGCAGAGTGGGTCCCTAATGCATATGGCAGGTGTCCTGTTAAGAAGACGGCCACACCAGGAGGATGCCATGTCCGGTGGCAGAGACTGGAGTTGTGGCTCTGCAAACCAGGGCATCTGAACATCATGGACCAACCACCGGAAGCTAACAAAAGGCAAAGAAGGATTCCGCTCCAGGTTTCAGAGGGAGTGTGGCCCTGCTGACACCTTCCCTTTGGACTTCAAGCCTCCAGAACTGTGCGACAATAAATTTCTGTTATTTTAAACTGCCCGGTTTGTTGTAAGGCAGCCCTAGGGAACTAATACAAATTTCAAAAATGTTCAGGATGGACAGTTACTTTATCAATCTGAGGTAAAAAGCCTTATGATCTCATCGACACTGCATTCTCTGAGAAGGTGAAATACATATCTCTCTCTCCCCTGAACCCCAGCATGGCGCGTCACACCACTGTGTCCAACAAGTGTTTGTGTAACGGGCTCTCTCAGGTGCACCGTAGATGCTAAAAGCAACATCCCATTACAGCACAAAAGACAATGAGAGAAGTACAACGGTAGCCCTGGAAGCAGACAGTTTTAAACCTGCTCCTTCCTTTCATTTCTCCTGAACTGCAGCTCCTGGAATCCAGGCTCTTCCCCATTACTTCTTAGCTTTTGTCTCTGGTTGTGATTTGGCTCAGCAGAAGATGGACGAATACCCTATTATTAGAATGAAATAATTTAGAAAGCGTACTTGCATTTTGGAAACATCTTATGATTTGACCTTGACCCCCATCCTTTAAACAATAATTATATCATCAATCTCAGTATTTGGGAGTTTTGTTTTGTTTTTATACTGAGCAGTAGAATTTTCTTAGTTTAAGTGTGAAACATTTAAAAAGTAAAGAAAATAAAACAATTTCTGTTGTTTAGTCTAAGCAAATCAGTATTTTACGCTACCATGTGAGACACCGAGATTCATTTTCTGAACTGCTAAATTATAATTGGGAAATCCAAGTCCTGTAAAAGTTTAGCAACCCCTGGGGCATGAGATTAGGTAGGGGAAGAGAATTAGAACTTTTGAGCTGTTCAAAATAAGAGCAATACAAATAGGAGGTGTATCCAAGCTCGCTCAGCCCCAGAATTCTGACACTATACTTAAGAGTAAAGGTTAACTTTCATTTCAAATAAAATACAGTAATCCCTCTTTGAAAATGTGTAGAATTCTAATAAAATAGAATCGAAGAATTGCGGCACTGAAAGGGCCCTTGAAGCCCATCTACAGCTTTTATAGAAAAGGAAATTGAGGTTCAGAGAGGTGGCATGTCCTGCCTAAGGTCACACAGCAAGTGATGGAGCCAGGGAAGGGACTAGGCTTCCCAGACCCTAACTGAAGCCTATTCCCATTATTCTTCTTTAGTTATTAAAAACCGGGGAAAGTGGAGAATAGTCTTAATCATCTATGTGGAATGAACTTTGACTTCAGGATCCATGAATATTTGTGAACAGAGAAAGCATTAGAAAATTCCTGATGGCGTCTTATATTTGGTATTTTACTTACCAATTGCTTTTCCACTTTCAGCTTATGTCGTTGAGCTTCACATCTCCTCTGAAGGTACTCGGCAAGCCTTGGGAAATACAAACGTTCAGCCTGAGTAGAAATTTTAATTCATCACAGGCACCAATTCGACAAGTGAATTTTCAGTTCTGTAATGAGACTCACAATTCACCTGTGACGTTCCGAGTTCGAGAAGTAATTCAAGGTTACAGAATGTGTACACTGGAAAAGAAGACAGCTTTGAAACCCAGAAGAAAGGGAGGTAAAGAGAACAGTAAAACTGGGGATACAGGACAGGATAGAACCCAAAAATATTCCGTTACAATGATTTTTCTTCAGGGCAGGAATCAGTCCACCCATAGTCTATGATATGTCGAAGGGAAAGAGAAAAAACCCGTAGCAGGATCTTCTCACGCTGTGTGCAGGTGTCTAATCTATAGCCTTGTCACCCTCACTGCACTGATAGCTGCTCGTCTGTTGCCTGCATGATACTCTGAGCTCCTTAGAGCAGGACGGGGGCCCCTCCCTTCACCTCTGCTCCTCACGCTGGCTCACAAATGCTTAATGAATAAAGAAATGAGGCTTTCTCCATCTCTCAAAAT
The DNA here is from genome assembly GCF_964374135.1 of Grampus griseus. NCBI lineage: Eukaryota > Metazoa > Chordata > Mammalia > Artiodactyla > Delphinidae > Grampus > Grampus griseus. The sequence continues at coordinate 64,503,081 of NC_139012.1, forward strand.
GTTTAAGTGTTTTTCCAGCACAATCCTGGTCAATTCTAGTCAAACCATTTTCAGGTTTGTACCTATGTTCTAGATATTTACCTTTTTTTCAGAATTTCCTACAAGAATTTCTATAATTACAGATTGCTAAACAAAAACTACCACATTTCAGATCATAGTATGAGTTAGTGATAAAGTTCTTTGGAATTCTAGCAACTTCCTGGGCTCCAAAGACAGAACTGCCATTTCAGAAACTCCTTTAGGCACATCACGATGAGTGGTCCCCAGTTTCTGAAGAGTCAAGTTAATAAATCAGTTGTTCAGAAATATGATGAAATCATAAGCTAGTTACGGTCTTTGGGCCTTAGTTCCCCGTCTGTAAAATGGGCACAATACCAATCTCACAGGGGGTGATGTGAGGATTAGAAGAGACAAGTTCTGTGAAGGTTCCTGACCAGCGTCTGACACATTGATTGTGCTTGACTCAGGTGAGGGCTAACATGTAGCACTCCTCTCAGAAACTTATCTCCATGAGAAAAACTATTCAGTCATCCAGGGGCTGTTCAAGAGACATTATTTCTCTCTCTCTCTTCTCTTTCTCTCTCTCTCTCTCTCTCTCTCCTCTCTCTCTCTCTCTCTTCTCTCTTCTCTCTCTCTCTCTCTCTCTGTCTTTCTTTCTCTCCCCAACCCTCTATAGGCTCTTCTTCCTCCAGACGAGTACATCAAGACTTGATTCCCATGGAATTGAAGCTCTGATAGAGAGAAAGCTGGGCGGAGGCTTGGAATAACAGTGAGGAGGGGTTACCAGTCATCAGAGGGGCATCCTGGAACACCGTAAGATGATGGGCAGCAGCATACAGGGAAGAGAAGGACCTTTCTACCATTTTATGTGAGAGTTTGGGAGATACAATCATACATAATCAAAATAATTTGATAGTTTGACAGCTCTCATATCTAGACAAAGGGTGGAAGACACAGTTTCCCAGTGGCTGAGAAAAGGGAAAGGGAGCTTTGTGCCTGTACCTAGTTCTTATGTAAAATATGTCATTCATTAGTTGAGTCCTATATGAATATTATAATTTGAACGAATGGAACACATAACTTTTGATGATCATGGAGGTCATTTAAAATATGTTATGAAGATGGAAAAAAACCATAACCGCACCCAATATCTTTAAAAATAAAATGTCTACTTTTCCCATCACGCATTTCTGGAGAAATCATTCTTTTATTATTCTTGTTTATCTAATGTTCATTAGCTATCTGATGAGATCACCATCATATAGACTCATATGTTTCATTATTTGTCCAAACTTTCAACAATAAATAACCACAGACACCAAAAGTTAGCAAATTCCCAACACTGAAAGAAAAAGTGTGATGGCAAAAGCATTTTTAAAACATGCCCCTCAGACTTAGGTCTTCAGGGCTGTGGATGGGTGTCAATCATTCTGATCATAGAACACTGATATCAGTGTGAAAGAAACCATAACAAGTATTGTTGATCTGTAGAAATTTGTTATGGAGTAAACTTTTTGAAAGTACACCATAATTATATTATTTTCTTTCTAATACATCCATATTCTGAAAAATCCGAAGAATATAAATGCTAAATGAAATATATTTCACTTTTCAGTAGGTGTCAAATTATAATTTGATTACAATTCAATTATTATTAATAATATTAATATTTGGAAAATGATACATATACAACTATTTTCATCACTCCCGGATAGTGGAATTTACTAGGAAAAAGAAAAGACATTAAAAATTCAAGAGCATTAATCTGTTCCCACAGTCAAATGGCTACATGAATAAGATTAGCTACATCAAAGTTAAGATGAAAAAGGGTCAAGGGAACTGTGAATTAAGTATTTTAAATGAAGAGTCTGGAAGTTCTTTCCAGATGTTTTAGGAGAATCTGGAAGGACTTCAGAATAAATGTTGATATAGCAAACTATTTTCAGAGGACCCAAGTTTAAGTAGACTATGACATTACCATTGACCTGAAGATGGACTGTGGCTTTCTTCCTGATTATAATTCTCCTCAACTCTGGTATCTTTCTGAGGAACATAGTGGTAATTTTGTCCATTGGCTCTCTCCCTCAACAAGTCAAGTTGATCATAATAATGATCATAATGTCCACACACTGCAGCAAGTTTGGGCCTTTCTACCATTTTTATCTGCGGGATTAAAAAGAAGAGAGATATTTTTTAAATACATGATTAAAGTCTATAACAACTGACAGTTTGATAGTGACCATAGCTATGACAAGGCATTGGAGCTATCTTGTTTTTGCTTTAGACTTGTTTTTGAGTAATCTTAGAATCCCCAAATCCTAGAACTGAAAAATGTTTTAGAAGTCTAAGTACTGTAGTGCAGTAGTTTATAATTTTGCTAAGGTGTGAATATGAATCATGTATACTTCATGGCTAGTGTATCAGAAATACCTAGCGAGTGAGTATCTATCCAACCCAAGATCTGAAACTAAACTCAGCATTATTATTTCTTATTTTTCATAAATTTATTTACACCTTACTAGACTTTATGGGAGAATACTGTATTGTGCAACTCACAGATCTGGGGATTTGCAAAACGTTTAGGTTCTGATAAATTTACTAAATACAAAATGGCAACATGACTGGAAGGAAAGAAGACGCTGAATCACTCAGAGTCAATTCTTCCCGTGTAAACACAAGGGAAGTCATGTAACAGCTGTGACCAGCTTATGACCATCTCAAGCTATGCGTCACCACCCTTCCCAACCAGAACAGAATGAGAGGAGAACCAGAAACAAACGTTTATCTTAGCATTCCTCAGTAGAGGCCACTGAGCTGGAAGACAAGAATCAGACCAGATTAACATAGGAAAACCAGTCAAGACCCTGTTGCTAAATAGCAAAATAGGGTCAATTTATGGTGACCATGCTGTCCACTTAACAGTTGCTAACAAAAGAAAAAACGAAGATCAAACCTTTGGAAAGGTCTGGAACTTATAACTGGAAATACGAATAACCAAACAAGTGGTTAAAACTGAAATTTACTCACTGTAAAGAAGTAACACATTACATTCTTTGTTCTTCTTCATGCTGTATGGCTCATATATATATATACATATGAACCATATGGAATTGTAGATATTTAACCATCTTTAACTTACAAAAATGGCACATTTATATATTCTATTCAAATATTAAAGTAAATGTATATAATTTTCCTTATCAGTCTAAACATAGATTGTATATTTATTTTAAAAATCTTTTAAAGTGTGAAGTCGTTTTCTTAGTTTTACAATGTTTGCCTAGGTACAACACAAAGAAGTTACTACTAATTACTTGAAAATTGGCTAGAAATAGAGAAAAGTATTAGAAGGAAAAAACAGTTTCTTTAGGATTTTCTCTAAAGTCCCAAATGGTAATGAGAACATCAGAGGTGGCTCCTGTGCAGGCCCGTTCATTTCACTGCATTAGGAGAAACTTTCAAAGGATTAAGAAAATGTTAATGGGTTCGCCTAACCCCATCCATCCATGAGTCTTTTAGATGTTTGTTTTTGGTTTTTTTTTTTTGTCTCCTACAGGGTTTGCTACAGAGTATTCTAAATCACAACATACTTTAAACCATGAGCCGCCTTCTTTTTTTTTTTTTTTACCATAAGCCTTCTTTTAAAATACAATTTTTCAATTAAAATACAATAGCCATTTTTATGTACCAGAAGCATTTCACTAGCATAAACTAAAAGATTCAACATTCTGCTGAAGTGGATTCAAATAACTGGCATGAAGAAACTCTGGGGAAAAAAAATCAATGATTATATAATAAAAATTTCTCAATTATATGTAACATCAGAATTAAGAATATGAAATGCATGTTTTCCGCCACTATGCTACTCACTTGTCCCACATAGAAAAACCTTATTTACCTAAAGAAATTAAAAGAATTTGAATTATAAAAAGAAAACCAAAACTAATGTATGGAATACTTATAAGGAAATACAGCATTGTTAAAAATAACAACTTGAAGCCGTCCCATGAAGTACCACTTTAATGTTCATTACAGAATTTTATTACAAGCACAAAACTAGTGAACCCCAAAGTAATGACCTTGTACCTCATGAACATGTGCAAGTAGTTCTGTAGAATATGCCATCCACTAAAAAAAACAGAGGAAGGGTTTAGCATGACTTACAGATATGGGCTTCTGGACTCCAGCTGGCGGTCTCCATTCATTTCTATATATGTCCTTCCTCCTTGATCTTGGCAGGCACTTTCCCTGGAATCTCACTTTCTGCATTTTAAAATCTTATTTAACCAAAATAAAACAACTTAATTTTTTAAAAATTTCCACACCATTAATATTATGCTTGTGAGAGTATAAGGGGCATTTCATAACACAGTAAGCTCTCTTTAACCAGAGACATTTATACCCATGGAGAGAAGTGCTGATGGAAAATTACTACACATGTTCTTTGAATGGAGGAAACCATTTTTTCCAGTGTTCCTTTACATATTTCCAGTAATACATAACACTACTTTTTAAAAATTGGGGAATTAGCATTTATGGAAACAATATGCATAACATAATGGCATATTTAGTAATTAAGTTATTAACTAAATTAATTTAGTTACAAGTAATTAAATGTAGTCATCAGAGCTTGGGTTATCAGGCCACAGCATTCATGTTGCATTGTTGTTTGAAATGGATGAGTAGGTCTTCGAATATGTTTGTGTTTGTCACCTTCAAAATGTGTTCTTGGGACTTCCCTGGTGGCACAGTGGTTAAGAATCCGCCTGCCAGTGCAGGGGAAGCAGGTTTGATCCCTGGTCCGGGAAGATCCCACATTCCACAGAGCAACTAAGCCCGTGCGCCACAACTACTGAGCCTCTGCTCTAGAGCCCGCGAGCCACAACTACTGAAGCCCGCGCGCCTAGAGCCCGTGCTCCACAACAAGAGAAGCCACTACAGTTAGAAGCCTGTGCACCACAACGCGGAGTAGTCCCAGCTCGCCGCAACTAGAGAAAGCCTGCGCGCAGCAACGAAGATCCAACGCAGCCAAAAATAAACAGAAAAAAAAATGTGTTCTTGTTTTCCTATCTGTCCTATATTAGAAATGTAGACAATACACTTTCTCTCGTCCTCTACTTACTAAATATGCTCAATCTAGACTAATATATAACGATGGCAAACGAAATTAAACACGGCAGAATCATTCATTCACTTTCCCTTTATAACTTTTCTCACTTTTAGTTTCTCCATCACAGTGGATAATATTCCCCCATTATCCATTCCTTGGAGAGATTTTCTACTTCTCATCCTTAAAGTTGAGACATTTGGTTATGGCCAAAAATCCTGATGCTCTTATTTCAATTATCAATTGAATTAGTAATTTTTCTCTTTAATGTTTGTCTGTCTCTCTTTCACACACACACACAGTACTTCATCAGCTGATTCCTAACTCCACCACTACAACTGCTGCTCCATTTATCATTACCATAAAGTATCAGCTGCTTTCTTTGGGGGTCACATAATAACATTCTCCCACTGTTACCAGTTAGGTCCGAGATCCTAACTTCAGCTCCAACAGGCCTCTGCAGGAGAACTCTTAATCGCCAGTCCATTCTATTTCAGAAAAATAAGCTTCATTTCATGATTCCATGTCTGTCTGTGAACCTTCTTTGACTCTCTATCCCTTCTCTACACAAAAGTTAAGTTTAGATTCTACCTCTTTGAGCATCTCTTTATCAGCAAATCCACTGCTTCATCAAGTTTTCCGGACTGATGAGAAGAGAGGAGATGAATCCTCCAGGTCATGCATAAACTAGATACACAGGCATGCCCCCAGGTCACCATTTGACAAGATAATTTTTCTTCTGCTTATACTGCCCATATTTTTTAAATGTCCATGTTCAACATATTTGGAGGAATTTCTCTGCTAAAGTTATCAGCCATATATTATAAATCATTGCGTAAGACACAATCAATGTTTTTTGATTGCATGGTTAAATCATTCTTACCTGGGACCACCTTCTCAGCAGGTCGAGAAGCAGACGATCTTGCTTTATGTCTGAGGGTGTGATTGAATTCTTCCTGAATGACCTAAAATCAAACAGTGTGTCAGGACCTGCTAGTAAAAATCTCTGTCAAAATCCAAACAGAATCGCCTCAAAACTCACCTCGGGAGTCAAGTATTTGGCCATAAGATTCTCTAAAAAGGGCCTTTTCAAAATGGAACTAATGGATGGTCGAGCTCGGGGAGATACTTCAAAGAGCTGGGATATTAAGGACTGTAGGTCATGGGAAAACCTTGGAGATATTGGGGGAACACGAGCTTGACAAATCTTCAGAACCAGCTGGTGTAAGTTGTTACCCTCAAACTGAAAAGACAAGGAATGGTGATACTAAATCAGAGAAAAATTCAATGCTAGTATTTAAAGTAATATCAAGAAACAAAACAATGTTATATAGCTTTAATTAGAAGCACTATGGTCTACCCTGAACTGTTTCCATCAACTAATCTTTCATGAGTAGATACTGTAGGCGGTTATTCAATGAAATGTCATCCTACTTAAAAAAGGGTTTTTTTAGGTTTTTTCTTAGTATCAAAATATTTACTCATTCTAAAAAACTGGAAAGTATAGGAAATTATAAACAGGCAAAATACATACAATTTCACCACCCAGAGGTATATTTCCTTCTAGTCTTTTTAAAAATAATGTTTATTTTACAAAGTTGAGATCATAACAATATGAAATTTTATATCTTGCTTTTTAAATTAATATAACATAAACCATTTCCTCAAAAATTCTTCATAAACCAGAAAACATTCCATTGTATGAAATCATCATTATTTACACATAACGATAATGCTGGGCAGAATGGCGTGGCAGAAAAGATCGGGTTTGGCTTAGACACTTACTATCTGACACTTACTATTTGAAAATAATGACAATAACAACAAAACGACAGCTGTGTACAAAAGAGGTAACATAGATGGTCTAAGACTGCTATCCTTAGAAAGGCCTGCTTACATGGGCCCTTGGCTGGCATCTGGGAACTTGGATTTCAGGAGAGTTCTCACCATTCCCAAAATGTTCCGAGTGGCTCTCTTTTTCCCCACATTGTGCAAACAACATGGTTTATGCTGAATACCTGCTCTCTTCCTGGGAATCTAGAAGCTTGGCACTTGCTAGGCAGAGGTGCCTACATGACCAGTCCCAACAAAAACCCTGGACACTGGGTCTCGAATGAGCTTCCCTGGTAGATTACATTTCACATGTACTGTCACAACTTGTTGCTGGAGAAATCAGTGCCTCCTGTGTGACTCTACTGGGAAAGGCTCTTGGAAGCTTGTGCCTGGCTTCCGACAATCTTCGCCCCACGCACCTTTTCCCTTTGCTGATTATGTATTGATACGTTCACACATAATTTATTTTTATGGAAATATGCCACAGGTACTATTCTCCAACTTGGATTGTGTACTTTATAATATAGCTTGGATATCTTTCCATGTCAGTATATATGGAGCTGTCATTCTTGTTAATAGCTTGTTCATATAATTTTTAACAATCTAATAAAACCAAACATTAACCTTTTCCTCTCAAGAGGTTAATTTCATTTATGTAGTTCAAGATTAATCTGACGATTAATATACTTACAGGATGTCTGAGTGTGCAGAGCTCATATAAGACGCAGCCAAGAGACCAAATATCCCTGGGTAAGATAAGAGTTGACAGGCTAAGAAATATCAGTAGTTCTCAATGAAAACCTCTAACCTTACAGTACATTATATTGGTGCATCTTTACAGTTTTACATAGGTTGACAAGTTTTCACAAATGCTTTCAGTACATTATCAATTCTTAATGAGACTAGAGGGAAAATTTGTAGTTTGTCAGAATCCTAGCAAAGAAAAGGTATACAGGCTTTGCTAGAATCTGATGGCTCAATATTTACTTCATGTGATGAGCTCGAAGAAAATGTGTCCATGTGTGGAATCTTGAGCAATTTGGAGGAGGAAGGCAGAACTCAAACATGGATTTGTTTGATTCAAAGGGTGACATCTGGTTGATTTAGAAAGGAATATTCTATTCAAGGCTATTGACAAAACCAAAGTTAGACTAAGTGATGACCAGAGTATCTGGTACTCAATGAACTTGAAAAAAATGTGCTAAAACTAGCCCTGTGCAGGTGTCCAATGAATGACCTTTTGACCTCAGAGGGCCCAAAACACCACCCTCTGATCATGCTAAACACCTCCATTTTTGAACATGCATCCTATGAAGGAGGTAACTCAGATATGTGTATCCAGAACACCAGTTACCTCACCTCTTCCCTACCTCCAATCCTCCTTCCCCAGGCCTAAGACCACGCCAAAGACCACACGTAAATATCTCAAGCCCCTCACCTTCAGGGAGGCAGATCTAAGACTTGTACTCCAGTCTCCTCATTTGGCTGCCTTGTGAATAAACCCTTTCTCTGCTGCAAACCTCGGTGCCTCAGCATTTGGCCTGTCTGTTCATCAGGCAAATGAATCTGGTTTCATAACAATTACTGCTAGGATCTTCCAATTATTGAAAGCATCAGGCCAGCATATTTAAATGTTGACTCAAATCCTTAAAAATGCAGTGCAAGGAAACAAAGCAATGCTGCGGAGCTAGGGGTCTCTCTATGTAGCACTGTGCTCTGCTCTGGACAGCCTGCCCTTCTACCCCGGCTACACAAGCTGCATTCCTGCTCAGCTTGAGGCCAAACCCCTTCTCTAAGTCAGAGGCTGTCTCCAAGAAATGCCTGCTCTTTCACTATGTGGAGAAATGTTTACCACTCTTTTTTAGGGCTTTGCCCTCTCTTTCAAAGTAAAACAGCCAAATATCCCTTGGGTATTTTCCTAAACAAACAGACATTAACTCCACAAAGAAACTCAGTCTTCCTGCAAGGCCAACTGGTTCAGCTGGCAGACAGCTTTGAAAAGTGAAAATTTTTCCTTCTCCTTCCATGGAAGTAAAAACTACCTCATCTTCATCTTTTATCACTGTGTCTATTAATATTATTATTCCTGACAGTACGCTCTGGTACCACATACATAAAAGCCAGCTGAATTTTAAAGCTGGAAGATGCCTTAACAATTACCTGTCTACCTATGCCTTAACTATTACCAGCTCTCTTTGTTGCAGGTAGGGGAACTGAGGCCCACAGAGATGGACTGACTTGGTGCAATTGCCGACTGAGTCAATATTAGGATTCCTGGCTGCTAAACCAGTACTCAGTCACCAGCCTCACCGTCTTCTGACCCATTTACAGCACTTTCCTGCAACAGGCTAAACAGGGCTTAGAAAGCATGAGAATCAAATACACAGATGGACATCACAGTGACTGCGATTTTCAATGTTATTCTTTCTATCACTGGCATCTTCAAAAGAAATGTGTCTTTTCTAAATAAGTTCAAAACCTTCAGAGAACACTGAAGTGGTCAGAGACAGTCACTGGGAGCCTCACTTCACAGGTGGAGAAAATGAAATTACAAAAGCACCATAAGAAAGAATGCACCAGATTTTACTGCGACTTTCGAACCAAACGTCAGCAACTCACGTTTTATTGTTGTAGGGTTTATTCTGACAGATCTCTGGGGACAAGTAGTAAGGCGTTCCAACACAAGTTCTAGCAAGTTCCATGGTACTAGCAAAATTATATTAAATAATAAAATAACACAGTGTATTACTGAAGAAAGGGCTTAAGACATATACATACATGCAAGAAAAAAGTATAAAAGTGGACACAAAATTTGATGTATCACATACTAAAATAAAGCAAAACACTGTATATTAATAATATAGTAATAAAATTCATTGATTTTTAAGCTTATAATTCACCTCCCCAAAATCTACACATTAGAAAAAATTTTATGGCTTAAAGATTGCACGAAGAGGTACCATTGTTACATTGCGAAACCCTCACATGTAAAACTTCCCTCTTTCCAGTGACTAAAGTAATGCAATCTCATGATTTAAAATTTGGAAAACATAAAAGTAAATAAAGAAGAAAAAATTTACCCAGACTCTTAAAACCCCCAAACAACTAGGTTAAAATTCTGACATATTTCCTTCTTGTCTTTTTTCCATGCATATTTTCCACATAGCTGTGATCATAGCATATTTAAAATTCAGAATTCCCTTTTTTCTTTTTTATTACTTAATATAACAAAGTTTGTCCTCACGTTATCAAGAAGTCTTCCAAATCATAAATGTTAGTGGCTTTATAATATTCAGGTACATGCTGTGCTAAGTTTTATGAAATGTGACCATTTCCCAATTATTAGGCATCTAAGTTATTCCAGATTTCAAATTATCCCCTTCGAATAAATTCTCAGAAATGGAACATTTAAAAATCTCTTGATATTTATGACCACCAAGCTGTCTTCCAAAACAGCTGCATCAATACCTTCCCCCCAGCACGTGTGAATTTGCCTGTTTCACGAAACGCTCACTAGCTTTATACGCATTTCAGTCACATCTCATTTGATCAGCTTATATCACACTGTACATCGCCACCATCCTTCTCCTATCTACCTGCAAATTTTAATCTCAGACAAAGTAGCATCTGAATGATTTAATACACTTATATAAACAGTTATCAAAAATTACTGGGAAACCAAGCTCTTAATATCTTAATTCATGATAACTAAAAATACATATTTTGGCTGTTACGATCAGAAAGAAAGTGTTTTTAAAAAGTACTTACTTGTTCAGGACTCTTGCAATACCAAAGTCCCCAAGCTTTGCAACCATTCCATTCTTGCTAAGGAAAATGTTCTGTAAGTGGAGAAAATGCTATGTTGCTGGAGATGTTTCAAGAAAACAAAAGATCTGTCTTGATTTTGTCTCTGAGCTGTTACCTGTGTTTTTATGTCCCTGTGTAAGATCTTCCTGTCATGAATATGTTTCAGTCCTAGAGAAATCTGTACAAACCAACTCAGAATCTGTAGAGGGAACATGAAACAAAACTGGTGAGGAGTCTGGTGATCACTGAAATGTCTTCATGATAACATACAAGAAGAGAGGAATAATATACTTGTGTGTGTGGTTATATGAATGAAGCTAATAGGTATACCATCTTATCGTACTATTTTCTTTTTACAGTTAGAAACATGGAGGTGTGAAAAGGCAATCCAAATGTGTTGGTATGAAAAGGAACACCGCACTCAGAGAAAGATAAACAGAACCAAGAAAGAGAGGGAGGCAAGTCATGATCTTCTTTTTTCTTAACATTGGGTTGCTAACTGCATCAGGAGAGTAGACAAGCAGCTCTGTTTCCTGATAACCCTAGTGCCACTGCTTTTTCCTTTTCAGTGGAAGGAAGGTGTCAAGGGCAAAGAGAGAAAGAGGAAGAAGTGGAGAATCTGTGAGGTTATTAAAATTTTTAATGAAATATCAACATACAAGTATATAATATAAAACTAAGAAATATTTTACTTTTAAACTTTTTAAAGTTTAATTTTATTTCTTAGATATGATTTTCTTAGCTGGCCATGAGCCTCTTTATTAAACTATGTCTATACCTATAGAGATTTATTTAAATGACTCTAAAATTTCAATGATTCTTTGTCCACCAAATTATACACAGAGAGGAAAACAATAGAAAAAAAGCTACATTCCAGATACTAAGATTCAGTTGTAATTTTAGTTCTTTCCCCCAAATGGGAAATGTAGTTTGAAATTGTGTAGAGAAAAGTATTTTTATTAAATGCGGCAAAAAAATACCTAGATAGGAAGAAAGGAGGGTTTCTACAAATACAGAATTTAATATATAATGTAAATGAGCATAGGGAGAATGCTTGATTAAATTTACAGAGGTTAGAGATACTGATTCTTTAATCATTCATACATTCACAACATTCAATTTTTTTTTTTTTTTTTTTTTTTTGACTGCGTTGGGTCTTTGTTGCTGCATACGGGCTTTTTCTAGTTTTGGTGAGCGGGGGCTACTCTTCGTTGTGATGCGTGGGCTTCTCTTTCATTGGCTTCTCTTGTTGTGGAGCATGGGCTCTAGGTGCACAGGCTTCAGTAGTTGTGGCACGCGGGCTCAGTAGTCGGGGCTCGCGAGCTCTAGAGCGCAGGCTCAGTAGTTGTGGCGCACGGGCTTAGTTGTTCCGCGGCATGTGGGGTCTTCCCGGACCAGGGCTCGAACCCGTGTCCCCTGCACTGGCAGGTGGATTCTTAAGCACTGCGCCACTGGGGAAACCCACCACATTCAATTTAACTCTAGGAGGAAATTATTTGGGTCTGATGCTCTTAAATGCTAAAAGAGAACTACGAAACAAATGCCCTAAATAAAGATGGCAGGCCATTCCTGTGCCCTGCCTGAGGCCGTGGCCTTTCCCATCAATCACACAGGCCCTGAGTCCAATTCTTCAGTCCCCACCCCACACACCTGTCTCCTTCACGAGTACAACTCCCAAGAGAGTATCAAAGGGAGGTCAGAGAATAGAAGAAAAATGTGTTTGTGCAAAGAGAGAATGAGACCTGAGGCCATTATTCTTCACCTTTTCTCTCCTCTCTCTTAATAGCGAATGAAGCTACATAGCCATTGCTAAGAAGAGCTTCTATCCTCCCTAGCAAAGTGGGATAGCTATTTTAAAAGAGTACCCAACGATAAAAGGAAGAAAAGTGAAGCTATAAATACATCACATTTTAAATGGCTGAGGAACATCCACATTCACTTTTTTTTTTCCGCCATGAAGGTCCATCTCAGAGGCATCCTACATGAGATTGTCCAAAAATCAGACACGGTTCTTTCTGAAGCAAAGTTCACTCTCAAAACAAGATTCAATTTAAGTTCAATTGCAAACATGTCCTAGGCTAGACCTATCAAGAATACTGATCCATTATTTTATAGTTTGTATTTCTCTTCCACAAAGCATGCTTCATATAAACAGTCTATTGCTTATGACATTATCAATTTAATCCCCCAATATAAATTAAAAGGCAAATTAGAAGAGTTTTTTACCTGATCTTCACTAAGTAACACTCCCCGTTGTTTTTTGATCCTTTTCATGAGATCCCCTCCATCACAGTACTCCATCACAATAAACAGCCTGTTGTTCTCTATAAGAAAAGGCATCATTCAGTGCTGGATGGGTTTCAAATATTTACTAATTATTTGCCTTTAAGTTCTAGAAGGTGGAGAATATAGCAGAAAAATGCAGTGCATAATAGTTTAAAACTCTGGCTGTAGAATCGAGATGGACTGGGCTCTAATCCCACTTCACCACTTAAATTTCTCAGCTCTGTGACTCTGGGCAAGTTATTTTAATTTCTCTGTGCCTCGTTATTTCATCTGTAAGATGGAGATAATAATATAGAAACTCCTCTTGGGATTGTTTTATCCTTCCTCATTTAATCTTTTCAATGGTTTTTAATCCATGTCACATACTTAGAACAATACCTGCACATAATGAGAGTTCAATAAATGAGAGCAATTATTTTTAATACATTCCTGCAGGAGATTGGAAATCTGCTATAAAAAAGCAGCTGTGAATCTTTTTCAGCACCTCAGGAAGAATTAATACACCCTTGAATTTGGGCATAAACTTTTATTTATATGGGGCTTATTCAACCATGTTGTTGAGTACAGTAGACACGCTTCTAACTGACCTCTGCCTGACCTACTCACTAGATTGAAGGGCACTCTTCATGACCACTGTCCGCTCAAGGTTACCCTGGTGGCTTCTGGACTCATCTATGCCCAGGTACCTCTGCTCCCACTGATTCTTACCAAGATCATTGTGTTCATTCCCTAATTTGTTTATGCCAATTATACTTGCTATTGTAATTATTACATCAACTGATGAAAGATGAATGGGAAAAGGAAGATGTGATTATTTCTACAAAAACTACATTGAATCCTGTGGATGACTCAGTAAAAGTGAGTAGCTAAAAAAAAAAAAAAAAGTCACTGACCTAAATGTTGGGTGGAAGCAGTGGAAAATAACGGGGAAGCTTTCATAAGACTGGGCACAGAGAGTACCTGTAAATTCTTACTCCAGTCTAAAGAAAAGAAATTGGAAATTATAAATTGGGGGTAGGGGGAGCCCTATGTACGAAAGAAGATTCCGAACTCCAATCAGTGGACTCACAATCAAAGACAAGGCCTTGGTCTTACGTCAGAAGTTTGGCAAATGATTTTGTATTTATAGATTAAAATAAGTTTGTATGACTTCCTGCTTAATCAGCTTTTTTCTTTAACCAAACAACTACCAGATGGGTTCTTTTTAGAATAAGGGCTTCTACTAACTTGTTTGTCTCTCCCACTAGTTTGCGGGTTCCCTGAAGACAGACTCCATACTTAGTACTTTTGTATTCCCTGTACCTGGCACATGGAAGGGGCTTAATAAAGGTTTGTAGAGTGGTTTCATAAAAACATCTAAGGAACACAAAATGATCGCACAAAAGCAGGCTTATCAGCAAGTGTTAATCTTTCTAGTATTTTGCCCTGTAATTATTAAGTATTCATTCAACGTCAGAATCTCTTGCCAAATATCTATCATTTGCTACCTCTTTCTTCCAAGTAGCTTAAGCCAACTTTATTATTTTTTTTAACATCTTTATTGGAGTATAATTGCTTTACAATGGTGTGTTAGTTTCTGCTGTATAACAAAGTGAATCAGCTATACGTATACATATATCCCCATATCCCCTCCCTCTTGCATCTCCCTCCCACCCTCCCTATCCCACCCCTCTAGGTGGTCACAAAGCACCGAGCTGATCTCCCTGTGCTATGCGGCTGCTTCCCACTAGCTATCTATTTTACGTTTGGTAGTGTATATATGTCCATGCCACTCTCTCACTTCATCCCAGCTTACCCTTCCCCCTCCCCGTGTCCTCAAGTCCATTCTCTCTGTCTGCATCTTTATTCCTATCCTGCCCCTAGGTTCATCAGAACCATTTTTTTTTTTTAGATTCCATATATATGTGTTAGCATACGGTATTTGTTTTTCTCTTTCTGACATCACTCTGTATGACAGACTCTAGGTCCATCCACCTCACTACAAATAACTCAATTTCGTTTCTTTTTATGGCTGAGTAATATTCCATTGTATATATATGCTGCATCTTCTTTATCCATTCATCTGCTGATGGACACTTAGGTTGGCTTAAGCCAACTTTAAAGGCGCTATCGGTAACCTGACAGCACCTGCCCTTGGTTGCTTCTCATTCACAAACTGAGTGCTTCTTTCACAGAACACTTCCATTGGTCCACCTCCCCTCTTAAAGGGACAGATCCGTTCACTCATCAACAAACTTTTATGGAAGACATGCTAAGGAACGCTGTGCTAGGAATAAAAAGCAAATAAGCTATCCTTCCTGAATAAGGAGGTGACAGTCTAGACGGGGCATCAGTCAATATACGTGAGAAGAGTTACAACAGAAGTCTGCACACACACAGGCAGAGAGAACAAGAGGCCATGAAGGAAAGACCGGAGAGTCCAAGAAGGGTTTTGTTTTTTGTTTGTTTGTTTTGTTGGGTTTTTAAAATTTTTTACTGGAGTATAGTTCATTTACAATGTTGTGTTAGTTTCAGGTGTACAGCAAGGTGAATCAGTTATACATATACATATATCCACTCTTTTTTAGATTCTTTTCCTATATAGGCCATTACAGAGTACTGAGTACAGTTCCCTGTGCTATATAGTAGGTCCTTATTGGTTATCTATTTTATATATAGTAGTGTGTATATGTCAATCCCAATCTCCCAGTTTGTCTCTCCCCTCTCTTTCCCTCTCGGTAACCATAAGTTTGTTTTCTACATCTGTGACTCTATTTCTGTTTTGTAAATAAGTTAATTTATACCATTATTTTAGATTCCACATATGAGAGATATCATATGATATTTGTCTTTCTCTGTCTGACTTACTTCACTTAGTATGATAATCTCTAGGTCTATCCATGTTGCTGCAAATGGCATTATTTCATTCTTTTTTATGGCTGAGTAATATTCCATTGTATATATGTACCATATCTTCTTTAACCACTCCTTTGTCAATGGATATTTAGGTTGCTTCCATGTCCTGGCTATTGTAAACAGTGCTGCAATGAACATTGGGGTGCATGTATCTTTTCAAATTATGGTTTTCTCTGGATATATGCCCAGGAGTGGGATTGCTAGATCATATGGTAACTGTACCAGTAAGGAACTTCCATACTGTTCTCCACAGTGGCTGCACTGATTTACACATTCCCACCAACAGTGTAGGAGGGTTCCCTTTTCTCCACACCCTCTCCAGCATTTAGCTTGTAAATTTTTTATGATGGCCATTCTGACTGGTGTGAGGTGATACCTCATTGTAGTTTTGATTTGCATTTCTCTAATAATTAGTGATGTTGAGCATATTTTCATGTGCTTTTTGGCCATTTGTATGTCTTCTCTGGAGGAATGTCTATTTAGATCTTCTGCCCATTTTTTGATTGGGTTGTTTTTTTGATATTGAGCTACATGAGCTGTTTGTATATTTTGGAGATTAATCCCTTGTCAGTCGCTTCATTTGCAAATACTATCTCCCATTCTGAGGACTGTCTTTTCATTTTGTTTAGGGTTTCCTTTGCTGTGCAAAAGCTTTTACGTTTAATTAGGTCCCATTTGTTTATTTTTGTTTTTATTTTCATTACTCTAGGAAGTGGATCAAAAAAGATCTTGCTGTGATTTATGTCATAGACTGTTCTGCCTATGTTTTCCTCTACGAGTTTTATAGTGTCTGGCCTTACATTAGGTCTTTAATCCATTTTGAGTTTATTTTTATGTATGGTGTTAGGGAGTGTTCTAATTTCATTCTTTTACACGTAGCTGTCCAGTTTTCCCAAGTACCACTTATTGAAGAGAGTGTCTTTTCTCCATTGTATATTATTGCAGGAAGGGTTACCCTGATTACCTAGAGATCAGTTGCTTTCAGGAATGTATTATTTTTGGGAGAATTAATACTTGTCTTAGCTCAGTCATTGAAAGGGCTGCCACAGCAATGAAGGGATGGCAATTTCAAAACCATGGGGAAATCAAAGGAAGGAAACTAAGCGAAAAGGGTTCCATTTTCCTTCCCTTCCACCAGCATCTAACTCACTCAGCCTCACACGGGCTTTCAGTGGAAGAAATTCACTGACTGATGCAGGATTAATCATGGCCGAACCATCTTGAAGGAACTATTCAGGTCGATGAGCATCATTTGGCTCTAAATCTGCTTTTTTTCCCACTAGCCATTGTTAATTTCATATTTAATGGGGTTAGAACTGCTGGGAAAGGTCATTTGTGCTCTCAAATTTTCCACCTGTTTAAAAAAATTAAGCACTTTAGGAAGGGGAAAAGGCATAAGAAACAATCCTTGTTCTCACAGAACTTCCAATCTCACCGAGGGAAATAAAGAATATACGCTAACGTTATAACACAGCTTATTACAAATGCCACACAAGTGAAACGGTCAGTAAGAGTTCAGAAGTGCTCAGAGCAGAGGCGAGAGAGATCACTTTATTTTTTTTATATTTAGTTTTAATTACATTTTTCAGGTTGGGGTAGCCACGCCACGCGGCTTGCAGGATCTTAGCTCCCCGACCAGGGATCCAACCCGCGTCCCCTGCAATGTAGTGGAAGCACAGAGCCTTAACCACTGGACCCCCCGGGAAGTCCCAGAGAGAGATCCCTTTAGGTTTGGGGGTGGGATTTGTGTTTAGTCTTCAGCATGTATAATATTTTAAAATGCAGAAAGGAGAAAAAAAGAATACTCCAAAAAGGAAGTGCACGGCACCCTCTAGGGCAGGAGTTTCTGGAACTATAAAGCTCATGGGTCACTGACCTTTCAAAACTATTAGAGGGCACTAACTTCAGGGTTGCAACCTTTGTCTTGCCAAATTCCAACACTTAAAGAACAATTATTATAATTAATTTATTCTAAAATGCCCTTTTAAAAAATCAGGATTATGTCTTACAGACATTGGCATCTTCCAATTGGTGACTGTGGGCCCAGCAGTCTTGATGTCGTCACGGCCTCATTAATTTTTGTTTTGTTTTGTTTTGTTTTTCGGGGGGGGGGGTGAAGTAGAAAAGAATAGCTTTATTGCTTTGCCAGGCAAAGGGAGACACACCAGGCTTCTGCCTCAAGCAACCACGTGTCCCCAGCCTCATTCATTTTTAGACTATCTTAACCAATTTAATCTGCTCATATTTCCCTTTTAATGAACGTACAAGAGTAATAGAAAGCAAAACTCTGTTTAAACAAGTCTAAAAGAGCTCTTTTAATACATATAAAATAAAAAGTGTGATATGAAAGTATAGTGTCAGTCTCATGGGCAGTATCTTTCCTTTTCATCAGCACATAATAATGTATCTTACAACCAATGGCCTCTAGATTTGATGGAACGAGGTATCATCCAGTATCACCATCATTCCACAAAAATAAAAGCCTTTTAGTGCTGAACCCAGGAGGAACACGGGCTCAGCACAAAGAATAAAAATATCTTCTGCTGTGCCCCCTTGCTCACTGCACTGCACCCACAGTGGCTTCTGCCACAGGTGTGAGATTCTGCCCTGCTTACCAGCCTGTGACTATTGTCGGGGATGCTGGCAGAAGACACGAGATTCCTGGGCCAGAGACAAAGGACTTTATTACTCTTGGCAAAAGCAGCTGTCAGAGCTTCATGTTAGCACTCGTTCTTTGTCTCCCAAATCTACAGAGCCTAGATGGACAACTGCGCACGCAGTGGCTACGTTACAGGAGAGGAACACTGCACTTGAGGAATCGACTGCTTTTACAGTGAGCAGTGAACAAGCCAGCTCTCAGTCAGGGCTTGGCATTCTTGGCATATCCAGCCAAAACATGCAGAGGTGCTCAGGGCCAACAGCAGATGGCCTTTCCCCAAAGCCTCCTGGCTAGTCCTTTAACACGTCAGCCCTTTGCAGTGGCTGTTCTCCTTGCCTGGAAAGCTCTTCTCCAGATGTTAGCAGGACTCCTCAATCTGTGCTCAGATGTCACCTTCACAGCAAGGCCTGTCCTGACCGCCCTATTTACAATGCTTCCCTCCACTCCTGCCTCCCCCTATTTTATTATCCCACAGCACTTATCAACTTGTAATCTGCATATACTGTACTTATTAATTATGTTTACATTTATTGTCTGTCTCTCCCCACATTTTACCCCTGGAATGTAAACTCCACAGTTGTAGAGCAGGCAGAATTCTCAGATGGCACGAACGCACACACACTGTGAACTCTCTCCCCTTGAGCGAGAGTGTAACCTGTAAATATGGGATATCACTCCCATGATTATGTTACATAGCAAAGGGGATGTGCTGATATAATTAAAGTTACTAAACAGCTGACTCTGAGTTAATAGAAAGAGATTATACACCTAATCACAAGAGCCACTTAAAATCTGGGTCTGGAAATCAGAAACAGAAGTGAGAGGTTCCAGCTGGAGAGGGCCTATTGAAGGGGCCACATGCCAGCGAAGGGTGGTTGGTCTCTAGAAACAGAGAATCACCCCCAGTTAACAGCCAGCAAGAAAGCAGACACCTCAGTCCTACAGTTGCAGTAAATGAAACCTGCCAACAACCGGAATAAGCCTGGAAGAGAACTCGGCCTCAGATGAGGTTGCAGACACAGCTGACATCTTGATTTCAACTATGTGAAACCCTGTGCAGAGAATCCAGGGTTTGGAAGCCCGGGCTTCCAATCTAGAGGAATTGGGAGAGGATAAGTGGGTGCCTGTTTAAGCCATTAAATTCGTGTTCACTGGTTATACAGCAACAGAAAACAGCAGTGCAGGGATTTGGGCCTATTTTACCTAGACCATGCCTAGCAAATTATAGGTACTTGATAAAAATTTACTGAAGGAATTTAAGTGGAATTAATTTAGCCTTAGGAAAATCTTACTACATTCTCTTATTTTTCTCATGTTGCTTCAAACTTATGAAAACTTCTACTTTCTATAGACAAACAACTAATGAACGAGAGCCAGGGTTCTTCTGTTCCGAGGTGAGCTGTTTGAGGGTAAACGAAGGCTTTCCCCCAACTCTCTAGAGTCAGGTGTTGCAAGGACCTCTGAGGCTTTCAGATAAGCTCAGTGTTTCAAGTCCCAACAAGCTGCCAGGCAAACTCAAAGCCGTCACAACAGTTCCAGTTTTCCCAAACACAGACGTGCTCTAGTTAAGCAAAGGAAAAGGCTGTCGTAAGAAAGTTTAAGCTTACAACATAAACGAAGTCAGTGAAGGTTATTTCTGCTGTAAAAAATGACCTCTAATTTGATAATGGTATCCAGCGTAAACCATCCTCAAATATCCATTTTGCACGGTGTAAAGACATACTCCAGGGACTTCCCTGTTGGTCCGGTGGTTAAGACTCTGTGCTTCCACTGCAGGGGGCACGGGTTCGACCCCTGGTTGGGGAACTAAGATTCTGCATGCCAGGGGTCCCCAACCCCGGGGCCATGGACCACTAGCAGTCCGTGGCCTGTTAGGAACCGGGTCACGTGGCAGAAGGTGAGTGGAGGAAGAGTGAGCGAAGCTTCATCCGTATTTACAGCCACTCCCCATCGCTCGCAGTACTGCCTGAGCTCCGCCTCCTGTCAGCATTATGGTGAGTTGTTTAACTATTTCATTACATATTACAATGTAATAATAATAGAGATAAAGTGCACAATAAATGGAATGCACTTGAATCATCCCAAAACCATCCACCCACCCCACCCTCGGTCCGTGGAAAAATTGTCTTCCACGAAACTGGTCCCTGGTGCCAAAAAGGTTGGGGACCGCTGCTGCATGCAGTGGGGTGTGGCCCAAAAAATTAATTAATCAATTAAAAAAAAAGACATACTCCACTCTCCTAAATGGCCCAGTCTAGGCACTCATTCAGCAAACGTGTATGAGCACCTACTATGGGCTACATGCTGAGGAGCAAGTGGTGAGCAAAAGAATTTGTTATGTTTACTGTCTTAAAGGGAGACAAATATTAGAGTTCCTAATGGCGTATATGAACATACACACACAGTACAGAAGTGCTGGCGAGATCAGTACAGGGGGCTGTAACTTGAATTGGGATCTCAGAGAAGGCCTGACGATGAGCAGGACTTACGAGTCACAGGGAGTCACAATCATAACCCACAGAATGAGGAAAAGGAAGACTGTCTAATGGCGTCGCTGTTAGAAATCAATGAACAGGAATGCAAGGCACCTTATTCAGCGGCTGCCCCTTAAAAGTTGTTCGGTACAACTCAATTCCCGGCTCACATGTACTCTCAGCTCCCAGAAAGACCTTGGAGGTGTCCCGAGAGCTCTTTTAAGGAATGTACCCAGTTTTAATTTGCAAGAAACACAGAGAGCTATCTTGAATGCAGTGGTTTTAATTTGCAAGAAACACAGTGCCCTGCACAGTGTAAAAGCTCAAAAGATAGCTTTTAAAATTTATTTACTGATTTTTACACCCCTGATGGTGCTTGAAGATATCTAGGCAACATTCCTGCTCCATGAACTAATTCTGACCTGTGAATTCAAGCACCCCCAGTGCTGGGTGCTGGGATGGGGATGCCCCATGGTGAACTGGGGACACAGACAGCCCTGTCACAGCCTTTTAAACACCTGACATGCTGTATATGTGTTTATTGTCTGTCTCTTCCCACTACAATGTAAGAGCCACGAGGACAGGAATTTGTGCCTGTTGTGTTTGTTCACTGCTGTATTCCTGGCGCCTAGAAAAATGCATCAGCGTAAGCACTCGATCAATACTTAACTGAATGAATGACCAACGCTCCTTTTATGGTGTTTTTAGTGGGCTTTTTGTTTTTTAACCTTTGGAGTCAAGTGATAGAGGCAGCAGAAATGTTGTATTCAGGCACACAGAGAAGGGAATTGAGGCCTTAAAGTTCTTCCCCTCTATTCTGGCCGTTTGCTTGGCTGCCTCTCTGTAGGAGAATTGTACAGCCCTCCCCGTTGCCCCGGGACATGCAAGGACTCACAGAGGCAGTGTACCCTCCCCCACCATCACCCGGTTCCCGGAGCTGGTTACGGCTGCTTTGCACCCAGAACGTGAGCACATAAGGAAAGTAAGAAACATGCCACATCCTAGGAGGGATCTGAGAGTGAGGGTGTGGTGGGCTCTGTGTCCTGCTCTTTCCTCTGGCTCAGGAAAACAGCTCCATATGTGCTCTGCTCCTTCAGGCTGGACCCCAGACTTAAAGACTCCTCCTGGGTGTTCCCTGGCAGTGCAGTGGTTAGGACCTGGCGCTTTCACTGCCAGGATCCCACAAGCCATGAGGCACGGCCAAAAATAATAATAATAATAATAAATTAAAAAAGTAAAGACCCCGCCCAACCGTAGCCAACATGTAATGTGAGTGAGACACAGATGGTATTCTTGTAGGTCACTGAAATTTCTTACTGCAGCAAAGCTAATACACCCATCGTTAACTATCTGAGGGAGTGAGAATTAAAGGCAGGTGGGCAAACTTGAGAAAATTTAGGAAAGCTGCCTACAAAAACTCACCAGAGAAGAAATAAAGATGATGTCTCAAATGACAACTTAAGTAAATGGGAAAATGAGTCCAGTTACAAAAATTAATTTATACATACTTCTCAGGAACTATCTTATACAGAAGTCTACATGCCCACACTTTATTAAAATACTTTAAGAAAATGAGAAAGTCAAACCTTGAAATGAACTGAAGAAGGTTACAATGTTGGGATGTTTCATCTTCGCCAGAAGAATGACTTCTTTCTTTGAAGCTTCTTTTTCTTGGATGGGCATCTAAATTATATTAAGAGACAGAGTAGTCTGTAAAGATAATTCGCTTTCAAGGAATGCTTTTTACTCACTGTCATCGAAAATTCTCCAGGATTTCACTGGCTTTTAATAGCACTTCTGCAACAGATCTCTCAACGGCAGGAAATGACATTTCTAGAATTAGAGTGTCCTATGTCTAGTCAATGGTTTGTCAGTGACAATCAGAAACAAGAAAATAAGTATTTCTGGTGAAGTTCTGCTGTATTAAAATCTCTGCTGGATTGGTGGACTGTGTCAATTATTTAGTCATCTGGAGGAAAGTTATATAAATATTTATCTTTCAGCAACAAAGGAATTTGTAAAAAAAAAAAAAAATGCAACGTTCCAGCAGCAATCACTGCTGAGAAGAAACAAATGAAATCTAAAAAAAGTAAAATGTCGTATATCACATAAATCAGACCGGTAAAGTTCTATGTTAAGATTACTACGTTTTTCATTTTCAAATAAAATGTCTCTCGTGATTGCATTTTAGATTTGATGTATTTTCTTTTCTTTTGAAAAAACTAATTTGCTTTTATTATTGCTTTTCCTTCCAGTTTTATTGAGATATAACTGACATACAGCAGTGTATACGTTTAACGTGTACAGCATATAATTTGACTCACACCATGAAATGATCATCACGATAAGTTTAGTGAACATCCGTCATCTTATATAGATACAAAATTAAAGAAATAGAAAAAACATTTTTTCCTTGTGATGAGCACTCTTAGGATTTACTCAACAACCTTCACGTATAACATCAGCAGTGTTAATTCTATTTATCATGTTGTACGTTACATCCCTAGTATTTATTTATCTTGTAAGGGGAAGTCTGTACTTTTTGACCACCTTCAACCAGTTCTCCCTTCCCATACTACTCGCCCATGGTAACCACAATTCTGATCTTTTTTTCTGAGTTTGTTTTTGAAGTAAAATTCAAAAACTACAACACTATGTCATTTTCTATCACACAACACAGTGATTTAAAATTTATGTGCATTTCAAAGTGATCACCAAGATAAGTCTAGTTACCATCTGTCACCATACAAAGATATTAAGTATTGACTATATTCCCCACACTGTGCATTTCATACCCATAACTCATTTATTTTGCAACTGGAGGCTTGTACCCCTTAATCTGCCTTACCTATTTCTCTCCTCCCCTCACTCCCTGATGTATTTCCTTATTATTCTATTTATCATCTATGGACAATATTGTTCAAATGTTTTGGTGCCATTGGCAATGGCCACACCTCATTTCTACCTTTTCTTCCTCATTCTTGACGCTTTGTCATTTCTACACTGACTTCTGGCCCGGCTGCCCCACCCTTCCGGCCTCCATGGGTCACTGGTCCTCTCCACAGTTCCCTCTGTGATGACCTTCAACATTTGGCCCACAGGTAATGTGTGAGTTCCCAAATTTTTCATCCTCATTTAAATTTGAAAATTTTTTTAAAAATTACTATTCTCCATCCCAGCTTTACTGCCTCCTAGCTATGTATCTTTCAGTAAATTATTTAAATCTTCTAAGCTTCAGTATCTTTCCCCCCATTTTAAATTGCATAATTGGTACATATGAGTTTCAAAATAAAAATAACTGAAATACGCTACCAGGATAGACTTAGCTACTTAACTACTTTAATTTATAACTACTGTTTTTTTCAAAAGACTATGATAAACAAAATTGAAAGGCAAATATAGGGAGATAAGTGTATTTTTATAGTTAGGTAAAAATACTGGCAATATATATGACAAAGATTTTTTGTATTTATAACATATAAGGATTCTGGCAAGTAAGAAAAAAAGGCAAATATGCCAATAGAAATATGGGAAAATACATGCCTAGGCAACCCTTAAAAAAATAAAAGAAATTAAAAATGGCTCAGAAACAGTAAAAAATATTCAACCTCACTCAGTAATAAAAGAAGACTAAAACAAAATTTAATATGTTTCATCTGTGAAATTGGCGAAGACAAAAAGAATGTTAATACCCACAGTTAACCAGAAAGCAAAATGGCACTCACATACTTCTGGTGTAAGTATATAAATTGGTAAAATCTTTCTAGGAAAACAAGTTTACAGTATCTAATAAGAGACTTTAAAATGCTCCTATTTTTAACTTATTAATCCTTCTAGAAGTTTATCCAAAGAAAATAATCAGAAATGTGCCCAAGGGCTCTCATACAAAAGCCTTCATTTCAGTGTTTTACTATTAGTTTTTAATTAAGAACATACACTAGTGATTTGAAACAATATTTTAAGCCAGATAGAAGTAAATAAGATGAAAGTAAAACTTCCCCTTTTCCTCCCCACCCATCCCACGAATTCCTATTCCTTAGGAGTGATTGCTGCTAATTGTTAGACCTTTTTATTTAACGCACATATAGGTAAACACATATACACAGTTTAAGAAAAAATGACTCTTCTACATATTAAACGTTATTTAATCATAGCAAAAAAATCAAGCAACATAACTCTCTGAAAATAGAAAAGGAGTTAGATAAAATATGGTATTTTTAACCTAATGTCACACTATGCGGTCATCAAAAATCCACGGAAGCACTGGCAGGAAGAGCAGGGGAAGAGGTAGAAGGATTTGCTGGTCACTGTGCCTTGTTGAGCAAATTACTTAACCTCATTGAGCCTCAGCCCTTTCACCTAAACAGTGAGGGTGATGAGATCTACCTTTACAGTTGTTGGGAAGATTAAATTGATTAATTATGTAAAACACCTGGGATAACATGAGGTCTGCTAGGCACCCACTATTACTGTAAACATTGAATGATATTATATGAGAACATTTTATTATATGAAAACATTGAATGACATGAGAAAATATTCACAATATACTAAGGGTAAAAAACTGCTATAAAAGAGTATATCCACCATGACATCAATCATCTAATATATTCTAATAACTTACAAGGTACATTTATGCATTAAAAATAGCCTGGAGAGAACTTCACCATAATGTTAATAGTGATGAAGAGAGAGGTTAAAAGTGATTTTCATTTTCCTCTAAATAGCCTTATTTTTCCCTACAGTTTTTTTCAAAATTTCTTCAATGAACATTTTAATTTTTATTATCAAGAAAAGATACAATACATTTTTGAAGGCAAGAAATAAAAGAATATGCTTGATAATTGTAGGATGATGATAGAAAATATAGAGCTTTTTGGTACCTGTAAGAAAATAAGCGATTTAAGTTCTGGGGTCTAGAGTTTGCTTTGTGGAGAGGTGCTGGAGAGCTGAGAAGAAATGTAAATTTCTCTAGATAAGAAGTAATGAAAAAGTACATTAGAGTAGAAAGAAAAAAATAATAAATGTTAATACTGTGACACAAATGTTGTTAGGCAACTCTGATAACACAGAGAGATACGGGAAAGCAACAATAACGAGGCCCAATAGAAATTCTACTTATTTATGGCATGGGGACTAGGGTGGTTCATGAAGTAAAAGATGAAAAAATTCACTGCTCTATGAGAAATATACAGTCAGCTTTTTATTATCTATACTAAAGAATGGGAGAGACTCTATGAAATGTATTAATATATATTTTTATAGAGGATTCACCTCCCACATAATTTTTTCTTTACTTAGAATTTAAATGGTTTTATAATTCCTAAATATGTACCAGCTTAACAACAGAGCTAGAAGGCCTGAAAGTATCTATGCATTGAATTATTTATCCAATAAGAATTTATTGACCCGCTACTGGTGCAAAGAACTCTTAGCTGCTGTGTGGAATACCAAGATGCAAAAGACCTGGATTCTGCCTGCACAGAATATACAGTTTACCAAGGAGGAGAAGGCACAAAATAAACAGCTAAAGCGCAGCAAAGTAGACAGCAATCAGTACCATAACAGCAGTACGGATAAAAAGCTATGGAGGGCTTCCCTGGTTGGCGCAGTGGTTGAGAGTCTGCCTGCCGATGCAGGGGACACGGGTTCGTGCCCCGGTCCAGGAAGATCCCGCATGCTGCGGAGCGGCTGGGCCCGTGAGCCATGGCCGCTGAGCCTGTGCGTCCAGAGCCTGTGCGTCCGGAGCCTGTGCTCCCCAACGGGATAGGCCACAACAGTGAGAGGTCCACGTACCGCAAAAAAAAAAAAAAAGCTATGGAGTTTACAGAGAAAGAGAGATTACTTAGATCTGGAAGGTTCTACAAGGTGTACTGAGTCTCAGCCCTGAACAAGTGGGATCTTGATGCTTGGATGGGCAGGCAAAGACCTTTTGGGAAGAAAGAGCCCCTCGGGTGAGCACAGAGGCTGCGGTGCAAAGGATTTGCATGTGGCAAAAAGGAAGAGTATGTGAGGGGAGGTTGAAAATGGAATTTGGGAACAAATCAGAGAGGGGTGTCAAAACTAATCTGAAGAGTGAAATGATATAAAAGTACAAGGCAAAAATTACTCATAATCCCACATTCCACCTCGATAATAATGTAGTAAGTAGGTCTTTCCTATATGTATGGGCAGATATGTGTGGGAATATACATACTTATATAGAGAGATAATGCGTATATTTTTACAAAGATTGCATCATTCTACACGTACTATTTTCTTAATTAGCAAAAGTTATGATACTTCTCATGTCAATGCTTTGACTACAACGTGATTTTGATGAACAGCTTAGTCTTTCACAAATTACTTAACCAATCCCCAACTGTTGGACATTTAGGTTGTTTGCTGACTGTCTGCACATTTCTGGGTATTTCCTTGGAATACAATCCCAGAAGAAGAACTACCAGATCCTAGGATGCATACATTTTTTTTCTTTTCTTTTTCAAGATGAAGATAGCTTTTTCTGCTTATACAAATAATAGAATTCTTAATTTTAAAAACATAATATATGCTTCATATTAAAAATTCTGACCACGCAGGAAGAAATGATAGAGGTGAAATCCCACCAATCAGCAATAACCACTGTTAATGTTGTGTGTGCATGTGTGTGTGTGTGTGTGACATTAACAGTACATACATATATATACATAACTTTTTGTGGCCTGATTTTTTTTCATCTTTACAACGTATTTCGGATCTTACTCCTCGTCAATGATACAAACAGGGCATGGATCCTTCTAAGGCTTTGATACGTATTGATAAATTTCCCTCAGGGTGATTTACCTTCCTATCAGCAGAGCAAGAGAGTGCCCGCTTCCTCCACTTTTATATTCTTTTCAATCCTTTCCAATTGTATCAGCAAAAAGTGATATAAAATCAATAGATTTATTTTACTTTTCTTAGTTTTCTAACGAGTTTGAAATTTGTATATGATGACTTCTTCAGTTATAATTTTTTTTCTTTTTAAGATTTATAAAAGGCTAGCACAAGGAATTCCCTGGCAGTCCAGTGGTTAGGACTCCATGCTCTCACTACCAAGGGCCTGGGTTTGATCCCTGTTGGAGGAACTGAGATCCCACATGCTGCACTGCGTGGCCAAAAAAAAAGCTAGCACACTTTAGTCAACACTTGCAAGTATTTTGGGCATTCTGTCAGTTTCCTTTCCATTTATTCATGATGGTTTTCTGTCATTCAGAAGTTTTATATTTTAGTGTAGTCAAAGATGACGACGCATCTAGCCATCTTTTCCTCTATGACTTCTGTCCCAGGGAAGGTTTGGGAGCCTGGGGGGAGAATTCCCAAGATTTTGTTACATGAGAGCTGGAGCCATGAGAAAGGTACTGAAGTGATCCAAGTAACCCAGGCCACTGACAAAAGGAATGAAACAAATTCAAGGGAGTGAAAGAGTCAACCGCATTTAGCAAGTAATTGGATGGGGAGAGAGAAAAAATTCACCGATGACCCCAAGGTTTTGAGCCTGGATATCATAAAAATACTGGTGTTATTAACACAGAGCAGCACAGAGTGGGTGACCTGGATCTGCTTAGAAAAGTGAGAAATTTCTACTTTGGGGTACAATTGTATTAGCTAGCTTCCAAGATGGTCCTCAACACCCCTCACTCTGAATTCTTAATGCCCAGAAACTGTGAGATAATAAGTGTCTATTATTTAAGCCACGAAGTTTGGGGTAATATGTTACACAGCAGTAGATTACTCACACAGATACTACTTGAAGATATCTAGCTGGCTAATGAAATGCACAACTAGGGCTCTGGAAGATACCAAGGCTGGACAGAGTTTTAAGAGTGATCTGTTTAGTGGTAAAGATTGAAGGGAGGTGACTGTCAGGTAACAGTACACAGAAAGAGAGTTGGCAAAGGATAGGTGGTCGGGGACATACGGAGGGTTAGGAGACAGACAGGCCGGAGAAAGAGCAGTCAGATAAACAAAAGAGAGTAAGGAGAATAAGGTCGTGGAAGGAAGCCCTCACAGGCCACTAGACTAAGAGGACATTAGCAGACATAGGTGGTGGATCCATGAAAAGGGACCTGTATTGGTGAATAAAGCATTCGCCCTGAAGCTAATCATCTACACCTGAGTTTTAATGTAAGTTTGGGAAGTCCTTTTATTTTTCCCCAATTTTTTTTCTTTTTTTTGGCTATGTTGCATGGCTTGTGGGATCTTAGTTCCCCCACTAGGGATTGAACCCAGGCTCCTGCAGTGAAAGCACCCATTCCTAACCACTGAACTGCCAGGGAAGTCCCTATTTTTCCCCAATTTTTAAAAATTATGGTAAAATATATACAACATAAAATTGATACCATTTTAACCATTTTTAAGTGTACAGTGCAGTGGCACTAAGTACATTCGCATAAGTGCAACTTGATTCATCCATTTTGTACCCATTTTGTATGGAAGTTTTTCTGCTCCTCTCACTTATAAATCCTCCAGAAGGTAACCAACGAGACTTGCCTTAACATGTATTCTAGCCCATAATGGACACTGTTATCCCCGTATATCTGAAGCCAACACAGCCACTAGAGAGGGTAACATAAACACAAACCAAGGGAAATTTAGCAAAAATGATTCCTCTTAAATCAAATATATTTAATTATTCTCCAAAACCATTAGACTAACAATAACATAGGGTTTTCCTCCATTCCTTCAATGCATTCAATACATATTTCCGAGCGCCTATTATGTGCCAGGCACTGTTCTGCATGGGGAAGGAGATAGACAAGAAATAAGTGAGCAGAGTAATTCCAGATCATTATAAATGCTACTAAGAAAATAAACCAGGGTGGTGTGATAAGGAGTGATTGAAGTCAGGGAGCTACCTTGGCTAGGATGCTTGGGGAAGGTCTCCTTGTGGAGGGGACCTGAATTTGGAGAGGCAGTCAGAGGAAGCACACGGCAAAACAGAGGAACTAGAGCAACGGAGGAGGGGGCATCTCACAGACATGCCATAGGATTAAAAAAAAAAAAAAAAAAGATGTTATCACTGTAAGGAGTACCATAGGAGCCAGGACGATAACATCTTTTTCTCTTTTCCTTTTTTTCTTTCTTTCCTTCTTTAAAAATAAGATCACTGGGGACTACCCTGGCAGTCCAGTGGTTGAGACTCTCTGCTTCCCCAGCAGGGGGCATGGGTTCCATTCCCGGTCCGGGGAACTAAGATCCCGCATGCCTCATGGCCCAGCCAAAAATAAAAATAAAATTTAAAAATAAAAATGAAAATAAGATCATTGGTTGCTGTTTGGACAATGGACTTGAGCAAACAAAAGTCAACTCACTCATACTTGTAAAAAAAAAGATGTGTTTCCTTGACAAACTGGATTAAAAGCCAGATGAATATACCACTGAAAATGAACAGGAATTTTAACTTTTTAACTTTACCTTTTCAAAATTGATCTCTTTTATAACACAGTCCTTGCTATCTGATTTCCCTTTGGCCAGGTATGCTTTCCCAAAGGCACCTTCCCCAATGGCCTTAATCACATCATATTTATCCATGGTCTCCAATGCATGGAGTTACCTGAAATGAGAGCAGTGAAATTTTATTGCACACTTTTCATAAATATGAACAAGTCAGAAAACAGACCACTACAACGTAAGAACTCATTTTGCTAAAACTTTCATTCTAATTTCGCCAAGACTGAATCAAATAACTTTCCTTGCGGCCACAGGTAACAACCAAAGTGAGACAGAGCTTAGTCAGCTCCATGGTCAGACTGGGGCTGCAGCTCAACTTTGATACACCCTAGTGTTGTCATCTCGGGCAAATAACTTAATTCGTAAAACCTCTCTTTTCTAATTTCTGAAATGGAAATAACAATGTTTTTGAAGATTGTTCTGAGAAAGAAAAATATAATATCCCCGTCTGGGCACCTCTAGGCAGCAGGAATTGTCCTTCTGCTTGTGTGGTTTTACAGTCCAGCCTTTCTCAGTGGGGCGTTACTGCCCCCTAGGGGAAATTTTTGAAACGTACGGAGTTTTTTTCTGTTCGCAGAGATGGAGAGGCAGGCACGAAGGCTTTCAGCAGCCATTGGGGTCTGAGATACTAAGATTCTGCGATGCTAGGGACGGTCCCGCACAGTATTTTCCAGCGCCCCTACAACCTTAAAAAGTCTCCGTACACATTCATGTGCTTGGAAAAATCCGTTTATAATTATCTGCGGCTAAAACCAAACTATTTTACATCTAAATACAAAGTATATTTTGCACAGTTTTATTTAACACTGAATTTTCGAGGAATGCAACTACATGTAAATCAAGGCTTGCCTGCACCTTGTTCGGAACTTTACCAGGAACTGTTCACCGTTTTGGAAAATCACTCCCCCACTGGCCACGCTGCTCCTGGCAGCTGAGACCTAAAAGTTTGCAGCTGTCCTTATCAGGTGACTCCCTGCTACTTCACTACTTCTTCCAGTGTAGCAGTACCAAGAATTTACAGATTGAAATATAGACTTTATAATAAAGAGAGTCACTGTGGCACTTAGATTCGTCTGATCAGATTCGGTATGGCAGGAGGGTGTGTAAGGCCAGAGTATACAAGGGCCCCATCCAAGACCTACCCAGTCAGAATCCCCAGTTAAAAGGTCTAACATTCCCTTTGGTGCCCAAGCTCCTTCGATTTGGGTTCGTCACTCTCAGCCCAGGGTCCTGGCTTCTCGAGAGGGGAAGGTGAATTCTCCGGGGGCAGTAAGCGGTGTGGTCCCTTCCTCTCTACCATTTCTTTGGAAACACGGTGCTTGTAACACAAGTACACCCTCAATAGCCCGTGGGCAAAAAACGGGCCAGTAATTCCCGGTGGGGTTGTTTCTGAACTGTCTTTGGCAGGTTCTGGCGGCCCAGCACTTGCCTCCGACCACTTGCCACCTCTCTGGAAGCTACGCGGCCGGGCGGCCCTCGGCCAGCCGCCGGCCTCTGGGGCTTTGGGTAAACTGCTCCACTGCATTTCCCCGTTATATTCAATAGTACAGTCAGGGAATCTTGCTGCTTTTTAAAACCTGAGTGAGCAGGCAGGTTACGTTTTTGAGTAATTTGTGTCAGTGCAGGAAGTGGGGACGATTAGGTGGGACAGGGCTGGAAGCCAGCTCCGCAGCCAGGGAAGGCTTGGGGACACTGGAGGGCCGGGTTTTGAGGGAGGCGCTGGCGGAATCGGAATTCGAGGGCACTTGCGCAGGAACTGAGGGACCGCGACGCTCCCGCCCAAGAGGCACCGGTGGGTGGAAGCCCCTAGGTTCCGGGGGAAAAATCCTTCTCCCTTAGAAACACTCTCCGGGAGGCGGCCGGCGGGAAGGCGGCAGAACTCCCGCGGGGGCCAGGAGCTGGGTGCGCCGCGCGTTGCCATGGAGACCGACGCGGCCCGGGACCGGAGACTGCAGTTCTGCAGCTCGCGTCTTCCCGGGCGGGGGTTCCACCCTTTCCCCGGGGCTCCCGGAGGCAGCTCCGGGTTCGGACTGAGGGGACCACCCATAGCATACCTGCTCCGCCTGCTCCGCGGGGCCAGAGTAGTATCCCGGGTGGGTCCAGGTTCCAGACGCTTCTGCGCCCGCTGGCGGCCGGGGCGGAGCCGCGCTAGCGAAGGCGGGCGGGGCGCGGGGCCAGAGTGGCGAGAGGACGGGTCCACACAGTCCACCCGGAAGAGGGGTGGGGGCCGGCCGCGGCGTTTGGAGACCTGGCCGCGTCACCTCCGTCACTTTAGGTCGGGACTCCTCTGCTTACACTCGACAAACATTCCGCTCCCGCTCCCCGTTCTTGCTTACGGTGTACCAGAGGCTTTGCATATAGTCTCTTTATGCCTTGCGACAACCGAGTCAGGTAGTAGCGGCCCAGTTTTACAGTTGAGCTGGACTGAGAGTTTCTCGTGCAAGGTCTCAAATACTGTCAAGAGATGGAGACTGGAACGGAGCCCTGCTCTTTTGGCCACAGCTGGCGGCCTCCCATGGGGTCCTCTTATAACGAGCTACTGCCCAGTGGTCTGCAAACATACTCTCTCACCATCTCCCCATCGCCCCCTACGCATTCCTCATTCCCACTGCACATCAAGGTGCCGTCAGAAACGTTTCATTACATGTTTAAGCAGTTGAAAGGATGTAATTTCCAGCAATTATAAATATTGACACAAGTAAAACATAACCAATGGAATCTAAATACCACGGCAATTTGAAACCCACCATATCTAATTTTTTAAAAAGAAAGCTCTCCTTTAAGAATTAGAAAGTTTACATTATTCCTTTCTCTCCTTGAACTCATATCTCCATACATACTGTTTTTCATGATTCAAAATCTTACCCATCACCCTATCATATCAATGGAAATTAATTTCTATTTTCTAATAGGCTTTTAAAAATTCATTAAAATTACTAGTAGTACACAACTGATCCAAATCACGAACTAATATTTATTAAATATAAAAAGTAACATAGTATTGGAAATTTCTCTCTTAAAGACGTGAATGGGCTTTCCTCTTCTTCTCCCCAATTAGCTCAATTAGTATCCACAGATAACGCTTTTTGCTGGAATAGACAAAGTTCAACATTGAGTCTGTCCATGAAAAATTAATCAATAGTCAATCTAAGAAAGAAATGGAGAATTTTATTTGAGCCAACCTGAGGATTATAACCCAGGGGACAGTCTTTCAGAAAGCTCTGAGGATTGTTCCTCCCAAAGCACAATTACATACGTTTTCAAGACAAAAGGTTATATTGTACGTCAAAGTAACATACTGACAGTTTACATAGTCTAGCAAGGTGAGTAGTGGGTCATCGTGACCCCTTACAGGATTAAGAAAGAAACGTTATCCCCTGAGGAGTTACCTTGCTGACAACAAGAGAAAATTGCTGTTTGGGGGGGGGGGTTGTTGTTTTGTGTTTTTTGGTGAGCAGGCATTTCTGTGTCTTCTAAGGGGATCTAGCTAATGTATAATGCGATCACTGAAGATGATAGATCACTACCCAGAAATAGGCCTTACTGAAAAATCACACACATTATTATGTTATAATTAAATATATTTAGGTCCTCAAACCTTTAGGAGATATAAAAAGAGCTACATAGAATAAGCATAAATCATAACAATGGAAATAATAACATTAAGGGCTGCTGTGATGGTCTAAGGTCAGCATCCCTATGAGGTAAGCATTGTTACCCTCATTTTGTAGTTGAGGAAATTCGGGCTCAAAGGGGTTAATTTCTCACAGTCACACAAGCAATAGGTGGTAGCATTCAATTTCCGTTCTGACCGCAAAGCCCAAACCTCATACCCATTCTGCTGTGCCTTCTCCTCTGAATTCAAAAACTCATAAGAGTTCTAGATTTTTTATACCTTATACTAACCAGGAATAATTTTAAATATTCAGTTTCCCTCTCTTCACTCTGTTTTTAAAGGAAAATACACATCCTGTGAGTTAAGTATTATCCAAATATCAATTCCTCATGTTAAACGTCTCCTCAGTGTGACTAATTTCCTTGGGTGTTATCCATCAGACACTCCTTGCCAGCCAGCTCGCTGTCTCAGTTCTGATACCCAGTCAGAGTTGTCATCTTCCTCAAAGTCCCTGTGAAAAAACAATCTGGATATTAAGCCTCCATTTAAGGAGTACAGTTAATATTTGTCGATGGGTTCAAAGCAGTACACCACTGTAACAATACCGACATTTTTGAAAACTAAGCTCCATAAGGCAACTGAACAGAGGGAAAAAAATGGTTAGCCTTCCAAAGGATCACTCCTTTCAATGTTTCTACAACTTTTTCAATATAAAAATCTGGTATATTAAAAAATAAGTCCAAGCTAAATGATTATAAACACATGGCTCAGTCAGGAATTCTGTGATAATACCATAACACATTACCCATGCCAGACAAAAGACCAAGATATAAGTATTCATTAATGATGTAAAGTAACATAACCAGCTCCTGCTAAACCAGAAATGATTAAAGTACAATTTTTTTTTTTTTTTTTTGCGGTACGCGGGCCTCTCACTGTTGTGGCCTCTCCCGTTGTGGGGCACAGGCTCCGGACACGCAGGCTCAGTGGCCATGGCTCACGGGCCCAGCCGCTCCGCGGCACATGGGATCTTCCCAGACCGGGGCACGAACCTGTGTCCCCGGCATCAGCAGGCAGACTCTCAACCACTGCGCCACCAGGGAAGCCCTAAAGTACAATTTAAATGACATGCACGCACACGCTATCTGGGTATATCACTTACGTATCCTCCTCATCCAGTCCAGGTTCAAGTCTCTCTGGATCCAAAATAACAGAATCATCACTTCCATCAACATCATCTGATGCTTCTGTTTCCTCATACAGGGGGCCTTTCAAGAACCCTTCTGCACCTTCAGAGGAATATTAACAGAAATTATGCCAAGTTAAGCAGTTTTTACTTATTTCGTTCATGTTGCATTAAATTCCTCCAAAGGCTTGTGGGCTAATTGAGGGCAACGCCATGCTCTGTATTTTTCTGTAGTGTCTCCCTGCATTACTCAGCATGATTCTGGCATAAAACAGGCCCAGTAAGCACCAGTATGGATATTAAATTTTTAAACAGCACTTTCTTCAAAACTCAGAAAATTATAATTAAAACCTCAAATATATGAACCCATATTTAAAGCATTAAAAGTTGTCTTTGGACAGCTAGGTAACAGTTCATTTTTTCTCCTTTGAGCTCTCCCCTCCCCCTAAGTTTTCCCAATGGAGGGGAATAAAATTAGGGAATTAAGACCAAATGCATGCTTTTAAATTTTTTTCCAGATAGTAACTACTTTCAGATTTTTGCTTACAAAACGATAACCTAACATGAAAATGTGGGTTCAATCTTTATAAAAATCCTTTCACAACAGAGCTATGATATATATATATTTTTTTATGATATATTTTTAAAATAGTGACTTTCCTGAAATGACAACATCTTCATCAATGGACCAGAAACAAAATCCAGGATCTATAATTGCTAAAACAAAAGTCATAATCATTAACCTTCCTTAACACCTGCCTCCCAATGCACCCACCTCTCCTAAGGACACATAACTGTCTGCACACAGCTCTATCAGACACGTGGTACATAGCTCTACAATGCTCTGCTTGTGTGTTGGTCTCCCAAATAACCAACTCTTTCAAGGAAGGAATTATGTTTTATTCTTTTTTTAAAATCTTAACCTAGTACATGTTAGGCACTCAATAAATACCGATCAAATCAACAAATACACTAAATCTGCTACAATACATACAGTCAAGGCTTGCCACACCATGGCATAATTTATCTCTCCTTGGCATAATTTATCTTAGATCTTAAACCAAGCAAGACGGCTTTAGTAATTGAATTATCAAAATTAAACACACGTGCACTCACACATACGCACCCTTATTTCAGTCCTTTGGCCCAGATTCCAAGTATAGTATCTTAAAAATTTATGTTGTATAATTTTAGTGAAAATGTCTGTAGAAACGATAAAAAAAGTCAAATCCTAATTGTTCTTTTTTTTGTGTGTGTTCTACTCAATATAACAGAATCCAAGTACAGAGCCAAAGAAACCTTGAAGTTCCTCAGCGTTTACTAGGATAAAGTCTGAGCTACAGAGTCCCTAAAGCAGGGGTGTATTTGCACGGTAAAAATGGGCCACACTTCGAAGTGATCACATGATTATTAAAAAAATAAGCAAACAAATGGGCAAACAGAAGGAATGAAGCTCTACGGGAAATTTTAATTATGGCTTCAGACTGGCCAGAAAAGATTCAAGAAAACCTAAAACTACAATGCTATTAAATATTTCATAACTTTAAGATCAAAGGGTTTCTGGGAGGAGGGAACAGGGAGTTATTATCTAATGGATACAGTTTCCATTTTGGAAGATGGAATGTGGTGATGACTGCACAATGTGAATGTACTTAATGCTCCTGAACTGTACACTTAAAAATGGTTAAAATGATAAGTTTTATGTTATGTATACTTTACCACAATTTTTTCAAAACAATCAAAGGGTTTCCACAGTTATGTAACAGACATGAATCACCTGGTCTATATATTGTATATGTTTGAAATGCCAAGCTGAGGTCAGCATGCTTAAGAATGTTCAACAAGGTCTCAGGAGTCTCTTTGAGCCACTGCTTACGGGTATTATTTTCACTGTACTTTATTACAGAACCACCTAGTTGGGAAAAGATAAAAAATTAGTCCCAAATAAAAAAGATTTTCAGCATATATCTTCAGATCATATTTCAAGCAAAGCTAATTATATTTAACTCTCTACCCAGATCTATTTCACTTGCCTGTATGAGCAGCGCTCTGATGTGTGATAACCAAATATCCTTCACAGAATGACATTAAAAAAAAAAGAAAAAACTCTGGCTCATTAAACACCTATTAGACAACGTTCCATAATAAAATAATAGAATTCAATCTACTAACCTCTATCGTCCTCTGCCGTTAAACTGGAGGTGAGTAAGGATGCATTTTCCAAAGCTGTAAGAGCTGTACTGGATACATTTTTCTCCCACTGTCGCCTGAGAGGACCTGGTGAACTGGCTTTTAAAGTGTAAAGAAGAACTGCTGAGCTTATTCTTTTATTTATTCATCTATATGCACACAAGTATCTCTCTAAAAGAAAAGTATTTCCTTTCTCTTTCAAACTCAGATCTAACAACACTCTTTCAAGTCTAAGTAGTAAAGGGAATGAAAAAGAAATCCAGATGAAAAGGTAAAGCTAATCATTAAAGTGAATTTTAAAAAATGCTATGTATAGGGGCTTCCCTGGTGGCTCCATGGTTAGGAATCCGCCTGCCAGTGCAGGGGACACGGGTTCAAGCCCTGGTCCAGGAAGATCCAACATGCCACCGAGCGGCTAGGCCCGTGAGCCACAGCTACTGAGCCTGCGCTCTAGAGCACACGAGCCACAACTACTGAGCCCGCGTGCCTAGAGCCCGTGCTCTGCAACAGGAGAGGCCACAACAATGAGAAGCCCGCGCACCACAATGAAGAGTGGCCCCCGCTTGCCACAACTAGAGAAAGCCCGCGTGCAGCAACCAAGACCCAACGTAGCCAAAAATAAATAAATAAATTTATTTTTTTAAAATGCTACGTATATACTCACACATTACACAATGTACAAGAATTAAAGGCCCAAGAGGACTTAGGTAGACACTGTGTGCCAGGTTTTTTATGGTGGAGAGCACAACAAATACTATTTTTTCTGAAGCCTCTTATTAATAAACATGATTTTCTCTTTTTTTATAGGTAAATAAATTATTCCTTTAACACTACTGGATAAGCAAACACAAATCTGCCTATCTACTTGCTTATGAAGCCTACGACCTAGTAAGGTGGAAACTGGTATTCCTTGTATATTCCCCAGTTCTCCACTTATACAATGATTAGAATTTGAATAACTTACCTATCTCTTCTCTGTTTACTCTCCTCAGTGCACTTTCAACCGAATTTTTATTAATGCTTTCTAAGTCAGTGTGGCTACACTTTCCACCTGGTTCTTCCCTTTGCTTTAAAAGAAATTAAAAATAAAGATTAAGTAATGCTTGAATTGCTGCAAAAAAAGGTAAACAAGTAGGCAAAGACAGCTATTTTAACTTTAAATATAGATGGATTAAACATCAATAACCACAGAGCCCCATCCATGTAAATTAAGTCATATAATCATATATATGTGTATATTAAAAACCATATATATGAACAGACATATGTATAAATATATGTATATTAATAGTCATATACCTTAATAGCCATTAATATCAGTCACTGCAAATGTGAAAAGGATATATAAAAATGACAGAGATATTTGAGAGGTCTTTATAGAGGAAATGAGCAATGAAAAATTTCTGGGCTTTTCATGCTGGAAATATCAAAATGAAATATTTTATAAAGTTACCATACAGACGGTCCTCAAATTACGATGGTTCAACTTATGATTTTTCGACTTAATGATGGTGTGAAAGTGATACACATTCAGCAGAAACTGTATTTCAAATTTTGAATGTTGCTCTTTTTCCCAGGCTAGTGATATGCCGCATGATACCCTCTCGTGATGCTATGTAGTGGCAGAGAGCCAAAGCTCCCACTTAGCCACGTGATCACAAGAGTAAACAGCCGATACACTTACAACTATTCTGTACGCAGGCAACCACTGATTTTCACTTTGAATTCAGTACTGAATACACTATATGAGATATTCAACACTTTATTATAAAATAAGCTCTGTGTTAGATGATTTTGCCCAACTGGAGGCTAATGGAAATGTTCTGAGCACATGTAAGGTGGTCTGGGCTAAGCTAGGATGTTTGGTAGGTTAGGTGCATTAAATGCATTTTCAACTGGGGGGATGGGATTTCTATGTCTTGACTG
Organism: Grampus griseus; assembly: GCF_964374135.1. Classification (NCBI taxonomy): domain Eukaryota; kingdom Metazoa; phylum Chordata; class Mammalia; order Artiodactyla; family Delphinidae; genus Grampus; species Grampus griseus. Next base: position 64,542,531 of record NC_139012.1, read on the forward strand.
TGGTGCTGGATATATGACTGTATAAAATTACCAAAATTCATCAAACTGCATGCTAAAAATGAGTAAATCTTACTACATATAAATTAGGCCTCAATAAAGCTGGAAATAAACAGATATTACTAACAGATATTACTATGCAAAGAAAAAAGTACAGGGGCAGAATATATTCCATTTGTAGTAACATAATGGGGAATGGTGTTATTTATTTACAACCTAAGGTTCATTCAAAAAATTTACAAGTTTAATTACTAGTACATTCCATAAACAGAATCATTTGTTGTTACTACATCTTTTCCTTTGGGAGTTAAAAGGTTGATTAAAATGATGAAGAAAGAGAAAAATTATCAATAGGACACCAGTTACTGGGTTGGGTGTGGCAAAACTGGGAAGTGGATTTGCTGTTACTATTTATGACTTAACTGTCGCTATCATGTAAAAGGGCACAGCTGCCTGGAGCCAAATGAGACAAACAGGACCTTGAATTCCAGGCTGAAAAATGTCCACTCAATTCGTGGGCTTAATGGGGAGGCACTAAAAGTTTTTGAACAGAAAAATGTCGAGATCAAAATAGTGATCTACATATTATTTAGCCATAAAAAGGAAGGAAATTCTGATACAGGCTATACCATGGATGAACCTTGAAAATATTAAGCTAAGCAGAAGAAGCCAGACACAAAGGGACAAATATTGTGTGATTCCACTTACTTGAAATATCTAGAATAGGCAAATTCATAGAGACAGAAAGCAGAATAGAGGTTACCAGGGGCTGAGGTGGAAGGGAGGGTGGGGAGGAATGGGTAGTTATTGTTTAAGGGTTTCTGTTTGGGGTGATGAAAAATTACATTGTGAATGTAATTAATGCCATTAAATTCTTACAATTCAGCTTAAAAATTGCTGAAGTGATAAATTGTATGTTATATATATATATAGTACCACACACACAAATCCAACCAAGAGCCAGGCTAAAACAAGACTTTCATGCCTATAAGCAGGGCTAAGTTCGCTCACATCTTGTCATCCATAATTAGAAATGAAAAAACAAATAAATGTGTAAGGCCAACTGGCCCGAGGCAGGGGAACACAATCAGATTCACAGGTTGCATCAGATCGAAATTCTCCGGACCACCCAGTTCCAGAACCTGCCCTGGAGACATTCCGGACCACCCAGTTCCAGGAACTGACCTGGGGACTTTGAACCCAGTCCAGCCTTCCCGCCTTTCGAGGGGCGGGACTAAGGGTCCCCCAGGATACCCGAAAAGACCACCAAATAAGGAATACCCTGCGCCCTCCCAGATTCACCACACCCCTTTCCCTTCTTCCCCTATAAAATCTTGCCCAACCCTTGCCCGGGTGCGACTTCTCTGGCCCCTTTCTCTCAGACCAGTGAACCTCACCCGGGAGCGCTCCCTAATAAAGCTCACTTGAAGCTTTCCTCTGTTTCGCGGCGCCGTTTGTTAAGATCCGACCTTACAAAATGCTGATCTAAAGTGGCTCGGCTGGCAGTACAAAGAACAGCCGCCAGTTACTTCACAGGCCCAAAGATGAAAAACTCCTGAACCCAGGGACCAGGCAACAGTCTTCCATATATCTCCCAGCACCTAAAGATGCCAGGTACCCAGTAGACAATTTTAGACATTTAACTTTAAAGCACTTACCACTGTGCTTGCTTCATTTTCCAAAGCTATCCTGATTCTGCTGGCGTCTGCTCAAAGAGAAAAGAGAAGGTAGAGAGAAAACACATAAAGGCTTCTAATATGATTTGCACAAAGCTTGAGTGACAAAGACAAATGAAGTTTTTCAAGTCAAAGAACCAAAGCACTAGCCCATACAGTGATATCAAGCTTTAATTGCCTTATAATACACCTCAGCTTTTAAAGAGATTATTTCTGCTGTTTTATTCTAATGTTAACATCTGCAAGTTAAGACATCTCTATTCACTTATGCCAACCCATTTAGGCACCAGGAGGTAAGACACTCTGTATACTCGGAAGGTCATTATCACCTTTAACATAAGCTTGCTACCCAGTCTGCTTTTCCTGACAGCTATTACAGTAGGTGGAATAGGTATCCCTCTCAAGAAATCAGCTACTTATTCCCTGATGAGGGCCCAGCAGCAGTCACGGAGGTAGGATGGCTCCTGCCTCATTTTCGGCTGCCAGAGCCTGGCGTCCGTTTTCCTCATTCATTCAGCATTTTAAACAATTGCTACTGAGCATCTATGATGACGGCACTGAGGATACAACAGTGAGCAAATGAGACACGGTCCCTGCCCTCACACAGCTTTCATTGTTCTGGTCTCACTGGCTACAGACTAGATGGAGATACCACCAGACACGTGCTCCCCATCTGGTGGCTCCTCCGCACTAGCTTACTCCTCTTTTTTTTAGAAATTGTAAAACTACACTTTCCTATCTTGAAACTACACTGTCTTGAAACTGTTCTTAGACTGCTTTTGTTGCTGCTGCTCAGCATTTTAAAACGAATTTCCCACTACCCTGGGATGTGAACAGAAGCTACGAAACAGTACATAAAATAAAATCAACACTAAAACTGCTGAAGCAAAGGTAACTGACTACCTCTTAAGTAACGGAAAAAAAATGCTGAATTGTAAGACTGAAGGGTTTATACCACTAAAAGGGTTTACAGTCTTACAAAAGTAACATTTAAAATTTAACTTCAAGAAAACAGTATAGTTTAGAAATGTTTCTTTTGAAACTAACATGACATTGTAAATCAACTATACTTCAATAAAAAAGAAATTTAAAAAAATAGAAATGTTTCTTTTGTAGTATATAACACTAAGAGAACAGGCACTAAATAACGGAGGTTTTACATCTCCCTACAGTGGATGACCTACACGTCTTAATTCTCTCTTATCCTGGTCATTGTTGGATTTCTTCAGATGAAAGATGTGTCATTGATGACAAATGAAAAGCAACAAAAAGAGCTTTGAAAAAATTGAGATAACAACTTCCAAAGAGACAATAAATTCCATTTGAAATTTGCTCAGGATTGACTACAGATGTATGGAAATTTTGTGCACCTATTATGTGGACAGTTCCAACTTTTAAAAAGACTCCATTTAAAAAATTTTGTTTATAAGATGGTCCTTAGGGATACAATTTCCTATATTATATTTTCATGGTTAGATTCCTAGGTAAGACCACAGAATCCTTCTACCTGATCCATAACAAACTAGAGTAAATATGGTTCTAAAAATGAAACAGAACAATCTTTACATCTCTAAAATCTCCAAACTATGTTCTTTTTGATCCCTGGAAAGCTAAATGTATAAGATTCGGTATAGAATTATGCCTGAAGGAATAAGAAGCAAATTTTGATTTGAGGAGTATCTGGAAATCATCTCTAATAACTTGAAAATTGTATTTTTCCTTTTTGTTATACTGTATTTTAAAAGAACACAAAAAATAAGCTTTTCAAAATTCTTACCCTTTTTTCTTGGTGTACTAGGCATAGATTTTTTGGTTTCTTCTAATACCTGTTCACCATATTCTGTGATGATCTGAAAGTTTAAAGCAGAGAATTTAAAGATGTGAAAGATGCTTTTCTTTAGATACTGCCATAACATCATTTAATTATCAAGGTTCTTCCCCACAGCAATAAAGTTGAAAAGTAGAAATGCCATTTAAAAGATCCATGTAGGGATTTCCCTGGTGGTCCAGTGGTTAAGACTCTGTGCTTCTACTGCAGGGGGCAAGGGTTCGATCCCTGGTCAGGGAACTAAGATCCCACATGCCTCAAGGCACAGCCAGAAAAATTAATAAATAATAAATAATAAATAAATAAAAGAGCCACGTAATTTAAACAAACAGACATTTATATACGTCCAAAAAGATCTGGAAGGATAATGCAAACAATATCCATGATTATATTTGGGGAATAGCATCGTGGAAAGAAGAGGAGGGAAAGGACGTTTCAACTTTTTACTTTTTTTATATACGTCTGCATTATTTGAATTTTTACAGGCATGTATAACATGTAATTGTGTTTCGAAGATAACAAACACTGGGAAAACTGTTCACAGTCAATCTCACATGTACCATACCTCTGGGGGTAAGCACTTCTGGATGAGCCGAGCTAAAGGGCCTCTGGAGAGAAGAGTTGTAGCTGAAGGGCGATATGAGGGATTCTTTTTAAACATCTGCTTGATCAGATGCTGAAGCTCATAGGAATAATGGGATGGCAGTGGGCTCATGGACCCCTGACAGATTTTGAGGATAAGACTTTTCCAACTATTTGCCTGAAACTGAAAAGCAAAACTGAACTGTAAAAGCAGATACAAGGAAAGAGAACAGAAATAAGTAAATACCAGCTGAACTGAATTTATATGAATTATTTTAATTTTAGAAATTCTTCTCCCTAGAGGTGTTTTTAAGGTGCTGTTCTCTGATCTTTTTTTTTTTTTTTTACTAATCACACTTTTTTTCTTTGTATTTCAAAAAAATTATTTTATTGAAGTACAGTTGATTTACACTGTGTTAATTTCTGCTGTATAGCAAAATGATTCAGTTATACATCTATATACATTCTTTTTCATATTCTTTTCCATTATGGTTTAATCACAGGATATTGAATATAGTTCCCTGTGCTATACAGTAGGACCTTGTTGTTTATCCAAACAGTTTGCATCTGCTAGTCCCAAACTCCCACCCCACCTCCCAACCGGTACTATTCTAAAAATCTTATGGTTGTTCAGGAGAAAGGTAAACATAAATAGTAAAAGATGTTCCCATCTGGAGGAAGTCTTACCATCAGTGCCTGTTTTGGGTACTTTATTACTCAAATCAACGTTTTCACAGATACACATTTTTAATATATTTTAAAAATCAAAGTAATACATACATATGGCTTTTTAAAAAGTCAGATGATGTTAAGGCTTATAATAAATGTAATGTTTCTTTGCTTCTCTCCTCCTCAAAAATCCCCAAGCCTGGGCTTCCCTGGTGGCGCAGTGGTTGAGAGTCTGCCTGCCAATGCAGGGGACACGGGTTGGAGCCCTGGTCTGGGAAGATCCCACATGCCGCGGAGCGGCTGGGCCCGTGAGCCACAACTACTGAGCCTGCACATCTGGAGCTTGTGCTCCACAACAAGAGAGGCCGCGACAGTGAGAGGCCCGTGCACCGCGATGAAGAGTGGCCCCCGCTCATCACAACTAGAGAAAGCCCACGCACAGAAACGAAGACCCAACACAGCCAAAAATAAATAAAATTTAAAAAATAAAAAAAAAATTAAACATCCCCAGGCCTGCTCCCTGACAAAATGCACTTTAGACTTTTCCTATTTTAAACTCCTGCTGCAAAATCCTTTTTACCTTCCATGTCATCAAAGTAGTTATCACCGTTTGACAAGTAATAGAGTGGGATATAAAATGTCATACCAGAATAACATTTAAAGTTTTCATTGTATAATAAACATACTGCGGGGGCTTCCCTGGTGGCGCAGTGGTTAAGAATCCACCTGCCAATGCAGGGGACACGGGTTCGAGCCCTGGTCCTGGAAGATCCCACATGCCGCGGAGCAACTAGGCTGGTGTGCCACAACTACTGAGCCTGTGCTCTAGAGCCCACAAGCCACAACTACGGAAGCCCGCATGCCTACAGCCCGTGCTCTGCAACGGGAGAAGCCACCGCAATGAGAAGCCCATGCACCGCAATGAAGAGTAGCCCCTGCTCGCCGCAACTAGAGAAGGCCCGCGCGCAGCAATGAGGACCCAATGCAGCCAAAAGTAAATAAATTTATAAAAAATAAAAAAATAAACACACTGCAATTAACATTAGGTGCCAGCCTCAGTAATACTTAATATAAGAACATGATGGCATTCTGCCTTGGAGGTACATTACCCTATTAATACATACAAGTGAAGATATGAAAAAGGAAAAGTCAACATGTAATAAAGGAAAAAAACATATAACAAAGGAAAAATTCAGGTAATGAAAAATAAGACTGAATCTGCTTTGCCTCAGGCTTTTTTTTTACTTATACCAGATGTAGTTTATTGATATAATCAATAGGATTATGAAACTTCCCCTATAACAACCAGAATTTAAATTTACATTAAGAGGTTTGATAATCAAACAACAGTGAAGCTATGTTAATATATTGTCACAGAAAAATTATCCATGACATTTGTTAAAAATGATAAGGCAGATTTTATTCAGGACCATTGTAACAGATATAGGCTCCACTGCGATAGAATTTTGCAGAGGGTTAGAGAGATTGAGCTTAAAGGCAAACACAGCATGGGCAAGTGGGAATTTATACCTAATGAACAGGGTAGATATCACCAGATGGAAAATTACTAACAGGAAACATCCAGGCAAAAGGGAGACTCTGGCAGAAACTAACACACCATTGCAAAGCAACTACACTCCAACAAAGATGTTAAAAAAAAAAGAATAGCACTCCACACACACACACACACAAAAAGGGGGGGACTCTGGCTAAACCAATCTAACAGGATTCTTGCTGAAGGCAGACCAGAGGGGTCAGACGTCAGCTGGGGAACTGTGGAGGATGAGGAACCTGATCAGATATCAAGGGCAATCGGACATTGGGGGTGGAGGGTTCTTGATAAAACTGGACTTTGCAAGGGAATGCACACAAGGGTCTAGGAGAAGATTCAGAAGCCAGATGAAAATTTGGCTAAGCAAAGAATTCTTTTCAACTTGAGCCATTTTAAAACAATTACTCATTTACTATTAATTACTGTTTGCTAAAAACAACACAAACCGAAGATCATGTATGTACACTTGAAAACATGAAGCTAAGGGGGTGATGCAAGCTAATGTGGTGGACAACAGACCTAAATTTTTATCCATATGTCTGAACTGAAAATGTTGTTTATTTGATACTCCCTTAAAACAACTTGCATTATTATTTTTTTGAAAAAGTTAAAAGGTTGCTTTGATTATAAACACACAAATATACACAGTTCTAGAGAAGCAGACTATAGTTAAAATTTACACTGAAGTGAGACATGTTTGCCATATATCTACCAGATGTCTGAATTGGGGCACACTTCTTGACTTCTCAAAGTGTCTCCATCTGCAATTAGGGGTAATAATCTTATTCCCAAATGCCTCAGGCTTTCTAACCATTATATTGAATTTCAGCGTTTCCTAAAGGTTTGAGAACTACTTTTGGCTTTTTATTATTATTATTTTTTTTTGCAGTACGCGGGCCTCTCACTGTTGAGGCCTCTCCCCTTGTGGAGCACAGGCTCCGGACGCGCAGGCTCAGCGGCCATGGCTCACGGGCCCAGCCGCTCCGCGGCATGTGGGATCTTCCCGGACCGGGGAACGAACCCGCGTCCCCTGTGTCGGCAGGTGGACTCTCAACCACTGCGCCACCAGGGAAGCCCTACTTTTGCCTTTTTAGAGCAGACAGTGCCAAATATAAATATTCAGGGCACTGTACTCCTTACTACTTATTCTTGCTAGAAAAAATAAGAACATGTATATGAATGTTTATGAAAAGGACAAAATTAGGGAAAAAAAGAATATAATCCTAATTAAGATACTGAAATTTAAAAAATAATTTTATTTGTACACAACAGTGGTTCTCCACTTGGGCTACACATTACAATCACCTATTTTAAAACCACTAACGTCCCAGGAACTAACACAGTGTTGTAGTCAATTATACTTCAAAAACAAACAAACTCATAGAAAAAGAGATCAGATTTGTAGTTACCAGAGGCGGGGGGTGGGGGAAAGAGGAATTGGATGAAGGTGGTCAAAAGGTACAAACTTCCAGTTTTAAGATAAATAAATGCTAGGGATGTAACGTACAACACAGTGAACATGATGAACACTGCTGTAGGTTCCATGTGAAAGCTGTTAGGAGAGTACACCCTAAGAGTCCTCATCACAAAGAGAAAGTATTTTTTCTTTTTCTTTTGTTTTGTATCCATATGAGATGATGGCTGCTCACTAAACTTATTATGATAATCATTTCACGGTGCACCTAAGTCAAATCACCACACTGTACACCTTCAATGCATACACTGCTATATGCCAATTATATCTCCGTAAAACTGGAAAGAAAAAAAAATTTTTTTAATGCCCCCAAATGAATACAAATTCAATGTAAAAGCAAAAACAAAATACACTAATGTCTAGGATACCCGAGATTTTAATTCAATTAGTCTGGCCTGGGCCTAGGCATCAGCATTTTTTCCAAGTTTCTCACATTGTTCTAATTATGCAGCTGGTATTATAAGCCACTTATATACAAGGAAGCTGACCTCTCAGTAACAGTGCACACCTTGTGGAGAAAAGGGAACCCTCTTGCACTGTTGGTGGGAATGTAAATTGATACAGCCACTATGGAGAACAGTATGGAGGTTCCTTAAAAAACTACAAATAGAACTACCATACAACCCAGCAATCCCACTACTGGGCATATACCCTGAGAAAACCATAATTCAAAAAGAGTCATGTACCACAATGTTCACTGCAGCTCTATTTACAATAGCCAGGACATGGAAGCAACCTAAGTGTCCATTGACAGATGAATGGATAAAGAAAATGTGGCACATATATACAATGGAATATTACTCAGCCATAAAAAGAAAAGAAATTGAGTTATTTGTAGTGAGGTGGATGGACTTAGAGTCTGTCATACAGAGTGAAGTAAGTCAGAAAGAGAAAAACAAATACCGTATGCTAACACATATATATGGAATCTTAAAAAAAAAAAATGGTCATGAAGAACCTAGGGGCAAGACAGGAATAAAGACACAGACTCACTAGAGAATGGACTTGAGGATATGGGGAGGGGGAAGGGTGAGCTGTGACAAAGCGAGAGAGAGGCATGGACATATATGCACTACCAAACGTAAGGTAGATAAGCTAATGGGAAGCAGCCGCATAGCACAGGGAGATCACCTCGGTGCTTCGTGACCACCCAGAGGGGTGGGATAGGGAGGGTGGGAGGGAGGGAGACACAAGAGGGAAGAGATATGGGGACATAGGTATATGTATAACTGACTCACTTTGTTATAAAGCAGAAACTAACACACCATTGTAAAGCAATTATACTCCAATAAAGATGTTTAAAAAAAAAAAAGTGCAAACCTTCCATTTGAGTTACTTTCATCTAGTGGTGAAGAAGGAAAGAAGGATGTTCTTAATTACTCACTCTCATGAGCTCTACATGTTCTCAAGCACCTCTGTGAAAATGCTTGCTAGAGCCAGGTTCAAATCTGTGCCCAAAGAACAGAATTTATTTCTATGCAAAGCTAACACTTAATAGGGATCAGCACTAATTATTAATTCTGTGCAATAAACAACTGCAAACAAGCAGGGCAAGTGAGTTAACTTCTTTTTATGTTAAATTATTTTTAAAATATCTTTAAAAAATATATAATATAGAGCAAAGTCTATTTTCTCATGATATTTCAGTTAGAGAAGAAACTGGAAGAAGTGAAATCTAACTGATAACAAGGAAAGTACAAACATGGTGCAGCCACTCTGGAAAACTGTTGGGCAGTTCTGCAAAAAGCCAAACATGCAGTTACCATGTGACCCAGCGATTCCATTCCTCTGTGTATACCCCAAAAATTGAAAACAGGGATTCTAATAGATACTTGTACACCCATGTTCACAGCAGCATTATTCACAATAACCAAAAGGTGGAAACAACCCAAATGTCCAGCAACAGATGAATGGATAAACAAAATGTGGTATAAACATAGAATGGAATATTATTAAGTCATAAAAAAGGAATGAAATTCAGACATATGCTACAACATGGATGAACGTTGAAAACATTATGCTATGTGAAATAAGCCAGACACAAAAGGAAAAATATGGTATAATTTTACTTATACCAAATAACTAGAATATGCAAATTCACAAAGATAGAAAGGGAGGGAGGGAGGGAAGCAGGGAGGGAGGGAAGGAAGGAGGGAGGCAAGCTAAATATAGTACTATAAATACTGAATCATGGACATTTCCTGTTAGTATATACTACAAAAGTAGCTCAAAGCAAAGATGACAGCAACTGGAAACATGAAAATCTTACAATGAGCTCATCCTAAGGAAGCAAACCACCAACTGAAATGGCAATTACTCAGGACCTAGCCCGATACCACCAGAGGCTGCCTTTCCCATTTTGCATGCCATACTTACTGGATGCTTAAGGGTACAGAGTTCATAGAGAATGCATCCCAAGGACCAGATGTCACTGGAAGCATAAAGAAGCAATGCAACGATGAGTGGGTTATGAGTTATCATATGAAAATATGTATATGTTGTAATACAAAAAATAAAAAATTACTCTACCTTTAATAAGAACAGACATTGCAGGTACTTCTTAGCTACTGAAATAAAATATACAGCAATTTTGGTCTAACACTTAGATACTAACAGTAATGTTCACAATAAAACTGACTGCTCCCCAGCCCCTGCCCCTCCAAACCTGGGTTGTTCGGGTATCAGTTCAGTAGTATCAGTACTTGGTGCAAGAGGAATATCCATGGACTCAGATTATCATAGTCGGCAGAAGGGCTTTAGAAGTCATGCAGTGCAGCTTCCACCCAGACTGCCTGTACCACACCTGGCCGTTGGTCACACATCCTGATGGACAGCTCTCTGTGCCCCCAGTGGCTGGCTCTACGGGACAGCCTTCTTATTCTTCCACAAAAGAGCTCTTCAAAGCTCAGCAAAGGGTTCTATAGTTTGCCCTATACGCCCACCCTTCTTCAAACTAAGCACCTCCACTTTCCTCCAGAGTTCTCACCACCTAGTTGTCATCCCCCGGACTTTTTCTAGATATTCTTTTCATTTTAACTAAGGTTTTTTTTTTTATCAACTATTTCCCCCAACTTTTAAATTTCTAAAGTTTGAAACCTACAGGAAAGTTGTAAATGCCCACACGCTCTTTCCTAGGTTTCTCAGCCATTAGCATTTGCCACGTTTGCCTGCTTTTCCTCTCTTGCTTCTAGATCTGAACCTCTTGAAAGAAAGGCTGCAGACATCAAACACTTCACCCCTAAACACATCAACATGTATCTCCTATGAGCAAGGACACTCTCCCTCATGAACACAACACCATTATCACATCCAGGAAATTTAACCTTAATTCAATACTATTATCTAATATTTTGTCCAAACTCAGATTTCCCCAGTTGTCCCAGGAAGTCCCTTCATAGCTGTTTTGTCTCCAATTCAGTCAGTTTTACTCTTAAAGGAGTCTATTTATTATGGATTATCATATCCTTTTCAGAAAACAACTTGGCAGATGGTAACAAGAACCTGTGGATGTTTCTCTTTCTAGGAATTCATGCCAAGAATGTGATAGACAACAACGACATATTTATGCACAAAAGGCATATTAATCACAGCACTGTTTAGGATACTGAAAATTGGAAATATATCATAAGGCCAATAACAGAGGAATGTGAAATAAATTTTGGAAGACCCATGTATTAAAATATTATGCAACCATTAACAATAATTATGCAGAGTTTTAATATGGGATAAAGTGAATATGATATAAAGTGAAAAAAGCAGGATACTAAATTGTATATAGAGTATATAAACAAAGTTTAGGGGAAAAAGAGAATGGATGGGGGAAAAAACCCAAAATGTTATCAGTAGTTGTGTAAAAGTGGGTGATCACCATTTCCTTTCTTGTATATCTCTACATTTCCAATCCTTCCCCTGCCCACCCACTCCATCAATGGGCACATATTACTTATATTCAGAAAAAAATTATGCTTTAAATCATAAGGACTTCATACTATCTTCTGATAATCAATGAACCTATCAGTCAAGTGCTTATTATCTAGTCCTGTAAATGTCAACTCAATGACATAATCCAGTGGCTCCCAAATTTTGCCGCACATGGGACTCACTTAGTGATCCTGGAAAATTACTGATGCCTGCTGCCCACCCCCAGACATTTGGATTTAACCGATATGGCTACAACCTGCGCTTTGGGATTTTAAAAGTCGGGAGCAGCAAAGTTTGAGAAGCAGTAATATAATGCATACTGTTCCCAGAAATGACTAACCTTTCTTTCAGCATTTACATGTAGCTCCTCTCAGCTCTGATTAAAACAGTGGGAAAATTATGACTTTCATCTAGAGGCCTAGGAATTTAAATTCTACACTGCTTTCACATATACATTTTTAAAAACCAAACTTCACCTGTAGGCTACAATGCCTGTACCAAACTGTCAGCCCTGTACCAACTACATATATCACTTACCTTTTATTGTTATAAGGCATGTTCTCCCAAATTTCCGGGGGCACATAATAAGGTGTTCCCACATACGTACAAGCAAATGCCATGGGACTAAAACCAGAAAGAGGCACAGAACGATTACAGAGCGTTTCTCAATGATGATGCTTCGACTACTGTCACTACTACAGAAGAGACATACATACCTGGAGAGAAGACGGGCAGATCCAAAATCACCCAATTTTACTTTTCCCTTTTGGGTGAGGAAGATATTCTGCATTGAAAAAGAAGAGCTCAGATTACATCTACCCTCATTCAAATATAAGGCAGAGATATATGTGGAACCTAGAAAAATGGTACAGATGAACCGGTTTGCAGGGCAGAAATAGAGACACAGATGTAGAGAACAAACGTATGGACACCAAGAGGGGAAAGTGGCGGGGTGGGGGTGGGATGAATTGGGAGATTGGGATTGACATGTGTACACTGATATGTATAAAACAGATAACAAATAAGAACCTGCTGTATAAAAAATAAATACATAAACAAACAAACAAATATAAGGCAGAGAGCGCCGGCAGAAGCTGTCTTTCAAAGGCTGCTGCTGATGGAGATCAAGGGTAGAAATGCTGACAGCCGAGTCCTCGAATGGAACATAAAAAGACAAGATACCCTCTGGACAGCTGCACTTCCCTGCTTGGGAATTCAGGATGACTGATTAGAAATCTAACAGGCAAGCTTCAGATTGTATCGGCAGACCCTGCTCAACTGACCGGAGAACCTGTGTCCCGGTAACTCCAGGTGGCAGGCCCTGGTCTCAACCGTTTTCCATCTGAGAACATGTGGTCTTAGGAAACAGTCACTAAGAGAGCTGGAACATATTACCATACACTACTAAAGAGATTTACTGACCTGTTCTCAAGTAGTACCTTATCTGGCTAGCATAAATATCAATATTACATTGAGAAATATTTCTGAACTAGATAAAAATGCCCCAGAAGGAAAGAATAACACAGAAAAAACATGGAACGAAATAGTTTTCGATTTTTTTTTTTTAGGACCAAAATGTTTCCACTTACCTTGGACTTGATATCTCTGTGTAACACACGTTTCTTGTGAATGTGATTTACTCCAAGGCACATTTGTGTAAACCAATTAAGTATCTGTAAGGAAAAAAGCATGCAAATCTGCAAGAATGCAATAACGGGTTCATGGCAACCCCAAATCCCAAAGAATCATCTTCAGGCCCTGGCTGACCTGAGTTTTATAAAATGTAAGTACAGAACTCCTGAAAATTACATAGTTCAACTAAGATTCAGTGTTGCCTGGAGAAATTCAGAAAAGCTGTGAATCAATCCCATATGTGTCATCGTCTTATGTATGATCTAAATAGCAATTTATTTATGTACTTTTTTGGCCATGCCACGTGGCTTGTGGGATCTTAGTTCCCCCAGGGATTGAATCCGGGCCCTTGGCAGTGAAAGCGCGGAGTCCGAACCACTAGACTGCCAGGGAATTCCCAACGATTTATTTTAATAAAAATCCCACTATGGTTTTCTTGTATTTAACCAAATAAAAATATTTTTTAAATATACAATAAAAGTAGTTTGCCATTTAGAAATGAATATGCTATAACTTTTTATAGTGTAATCATTACATCAGATTTTCATTCACTTTTTCAGAATATTCATATGTTAACATTAAAAGATTATATTACCAACAATCCTTTGAAGCCAGGCTGACATGCTACAATGGAACCCATATTCTTAACAATACAACTTCTAGATGAAAAATATTTATACTAATATACTCTCAAAACATGTTATATACCATGTATCAAACTAAGCCCCAGTAAAGCTGTTTATTGAAGTATTTTCCTTAGTCAACTCATTCCGATAATATTTAATACACAACTTTCCATTAAAAAGGCAGTAAGTATTTTAAGAGACTATGCTAAACTGTAGAAGGAAAAAGACTAAGAATAGGTGCTCCTGAAAACCAGAAATGCAGGCTTCATTCTTCAGATGATCTAGAAATACAAAAGAAATCCATCTGCCTTCTAAAATTTCAATACAAAAAATAAAAATTTTAAATGTCTAGTAGAAAGTATGATAAATAATACAATTTTGAAATTCTTCTAAACATGGAAGTGTTATTCCTTGATATTTTATAAACTTATATCTATTTTACTCCCTAAAAACATCTCAGGCAGCCACATCTCACTAAGCAGCATCATGGATACAGAAATGAGTCATTTCTAACTAGTGTGTCAGGTAATCACAGACAGCAATGCTTCTATTTTAACACATACAAATTTTATGAGAAAAGTTGCTTCCAAACCTTGAGGGAAACTTATGTAAGTCGGTCTCTTACCATATCTTCAGGAAACAACTTCCCTTTCTGATGTTTAATCTTCTGCATCAGGTCCCCTCCATCACAATACTCCATCACAATATACAGATGTCCTTCAGCTAAAACAAATGTAAGACTCTTTAAGAAAGGCCCAGGGACTTCCCTGGTGGTCCAGTGGTTAAGAATCCTCCTTCCAATGCAGGGGACGGGGGTTTGATCCCTGGTCGGGGAACTAAGATCCCACATGCCGCAGGGCAACTAAGCCTGCGTGCCACAACTAGAGAGAAGCCCACACACCGCGAGGAAGAGCCCACGTGCCGTAATGAAAGATCCTGCATGGCTTAACAAAGATCCCGACAGCCACAACTAAGACCCGACACAGCCAAATAAATTTAAAAAAACAAAAACAAAGCCTCAGTGGCCATGAATCAAATTCAGAAATGCATGTATTGGGGGAAATTCATATTTACCTTCAAATGATTCCTTAAAGGCAACAATATTGGGGTGTTTCATTTTGGCTAACAGAACAGCCTCCCTCCTAGAATTCTGTGTGTCAGAGAAAAACTAGAAGGAAGTTTAAATAAGCGTAAATGTAATACTTCATAATAAAACTGATAGTAAAATGATATTATAGTAGTTTGTAAGGTATTTCAATGCTAGACACAATTTCAGAGCACTGTACTCTGACCAATTGAGTTTATCGAACTCCACGAGAAAACATGTGCAGATTTCTCAACTATGGCTATATGCATGCTTAAGCTGACCTCTTATATCTTTACAAGTATAGAATGTAAACTACTCTTATCATCAGCCTAAGTATAACCTGACTTGGAGAGCCAGTATGCCATCAACAATAGTAGCTCCTTAAAGAAAAACTAGGGCTTTCATGTTTTTACTGTCTGCATCACTTTATCAGCCCACTGGTTCAGATGAAAAATATATATACTCGTGTATTACAGCAGCATGGATGGGCAAAGACCATATGCAAAATAAGTTTCCAAAACTGTTTATCCCCTAACTTACTCTATGAGGATAAAATCCTGAATGACTTATAATTAAGAAACTGCAACTGATTATGTACTAGCCCAAGGGGGCTCAGACCAGCAGCATCACCACCGGCTGGGAACTTGTTAAAAATGCAAATTCACAGGCTCACCAGGAACTACACAACCAGAAACTCAGGGGTTAAGGCTCAGCAATCTGGTTTAACAAGCTCTCCAGGTGATTCTGATGCCCACTAAACGAGGTCAAGATTGCAGTGGGAAAAAAAATACTCTGAGAATTTTATTAAAATGTATTTTTTTTTTAGTTGATCAAAACATTATTAGGCAGCCTCCATGGTATGGCTTCTTTCACCTGACAACTATGTTACATCGTGACAAATACAGTTTGACCTTGAACAAGGTTAGAGGCATTGACTGCACGGGGTTGAAATTCCAAGTACAACTCATAGCTGGCCCTCCATGTATGGAGGAAGCCCTCCATTTCCTCGGTTCTGCACCCACAGATTCAACCAACTTCAGATCGCACGGCACTGTAGTATTTACTATTGAAAAAATCTACGTGGACCCACAGCAGTCAAACCTGTGTTGTTCAAGGGTCAACTGTACAGATAAATCAGCACTTTCCTCATCTTACAGGGAAATAAAACCTACACGCTAATCCACAGAATAGGTTCCCTGATACCAAAGGTCAGCATTTTAGGTCTCAGCTCTTCACTGTATGTTGATGTTCCTTTTTTCATTAATATGGCACCCGAGTTGCATTTGGGCAGCTTCCCTACACCCTTAAGTATGCAAAATTGGAAATTATTACAAATTATTCACATTGAGATAAACAGCAATCACCACCCAAACCTTGATTATTTTTGTTAATTACAATATCCTAAGAACCACCTAAGATATATCAAGACCTTGTAAAGCTAATGAATAAACCCATTAAATCTTTTGCACAAAGGAGCAATTCCATGTTAAATTTCAAGAACTTGTTTTCCTATACAAATTACATGTACACTTTCAACATGAGCTAATTGCTTTAGCAGTGACCTTGGGAAGCCTTATTTCTTTCATGGCAAACATCTGATTACTGCTCTCCTGCTGAACCAAAAGGGCTCTGCCAAAGGAGCCCTCCCCAATCACTCTCAGGACTGTGTAACTGTCCATGCTGGGCACCGCACAGGGGCTCCACTCCCGCAGTCACCACCGGCTCTCCCAACCTAGATTCAAAAACAGAAACAACGGAGAATTAGTGCAACGCAGAAACAGAGACACAGACGTAGAGAACAAACATATGGACACCAAGGGGGGAAGGGGGAGGTGGGATGAATTGGGAGATTGGGATTGACATATATTACACTACTATGTATAAAATAAATAACTAATGAGAACATGCTGTATAGCACAGGGAACTCTACTTAGTGCTCTGTGTGACTTAAATGGGAAGAAAATCCAAAAAAAGAGGGGATATATGTATACATATAGTTGATTCACTTTGCTGTACAGCAGAAACTAACACAACACTGCAAAGCAACTATACCCCAATTAAAAAAAAAAAAAAAAGATTCGCCCACAAAAAAAAAACCTGAGAATTAAATTTACTTTCAAAAGGCAGAATTAATTCAAAGTAGCTCTAATCACCATGATAGGATGACTTATTCCTTTATTCATTCAACAGGTGGACACAGAGCATGCGTGCCAGGTTTTATAATCCTGAACAAATCTCTCAACATTCAGCCCCAGCCATCATGCACACTCCAAAGCAGATGGGACCGCAGGCCTCAACAAATGCAGGGTGGCGAGTCTTACAGGGAGGGTCATGCTGGTCCTCGGCAGAGGTATCCTGGGGAGTTAGGAAGATGATATTTAGGCTGAAGCCTGAAGGATAAATGGAAGATATCTAGGCAAAGAGGAGGGACATGATGGAGGCAGAGGGAATCGCATAGTTAAGAGCAAAAGAGATTGTTTCAGGTCAAGGACTTGAAAGAGGACTGTAAGGCTAGTAAGGCAGACTGGGCCTTGTCTCAAGGTCACTGTAAGCAAAGTTCAGGTTGCTGGATTTTATCCTGGGGTAATTCACAGGCTGTCTCTGAAGGGTTTTAACCAAGAGAGCAAATTTACAGCTTAGAAAAATTGCTCATGCTGGCTGCAGAGCAAGGGACCAGACAGGGGAAAGGGGAGAAGGGCCGGAGCAGGACTCCTACCACAGAAAAGGCAGGAAAATGATGACACAATGGAATAGGGGGGTGGCAAGGGGGATGAAGACAACGGGAAGGAACATGTAGAAAGAACTGGCAAGATTTTTGGTTACAGATTTATGGGGGACAAGTAGGGAGAAGGGAACAAGGTAGACTCAGGTTTCTGGTGTATATTGGGCAAATACTGATACCTTTCCCTGAGAAAAAGGAAAGGCATGGCGGTTGTGTGCCTGGTGTTTTTGGTTTGATTTTTCTGGCGGTGACAGTGGGGTGGGTGGGGAAAGGCGTGGGGAAGGGAGACATGTGCTCCTTTGGGGACATGCTGAGTTGGAGGTGCCTGGGAGGAAGAAGACATGTTAAGCAGAGTCCTTGAACTTCAGTCTCCCTTTTATATTTCCTGGATGAAGCAGCTCGCTGGATCTCTTAATACATCAGAAAGAATGAATATAAAGTTCCTAACACTTTACCTGGTACATAGGGGGCCCTGAATAAACGGCAGCTATTATTATTATTAAACCTTAGAAAGGTGATGCTTTTTTTTTCATTACAGAAAAAACACTGGAATGAGTTTGATTTTCACAAAACTTACTTGTAGTGTTTTATTTTCATAAAAATCACACCACAAAGATTTATGAGGTCCAGAGAGCATGGCGGGTAAAGCAAAAATTACAAACCAAAACCTACAGTTTTAGCGACCATTTGCACTCCTGTTTACCTAGACTCACCAGGAAACTCTAGAATTTCTCCATGTAACCAAATCAGATGCATGGTCTTCAGAAACAATTCTTTTCAAGGACAGTAAGGTCTTCCTGGATATGACGTGAAAGAAAAAAGTTCTTTGACGCTATTCTAACTGACCCCTGGCATGACACGATTTGACAAGAAGACCTAGTTTTCCCATATTTTTATTCTTTTTTACTTCGGGTATTTATTCTGTGAGTGGACAGTAAGTGATAAGCAAGAACAACCACTGACTTTTCTTAGCTGAAAATCACATTTGGTCCTTTCCGTCCACGTTTTCCCCTGTTACGCATTACACACCTAAGCTCATTAAAAAACCTGTATATGCTCTGAATATGACAAAAGCGTCGCTTCGCAGGCCTATTCCGATCAAAGGCTAATAAAGTGATGTGCAAATATAAATGTAGTATGCAGCTTAGAAAGTGAGCGCGGTGACCGCACCTCGGGGGAGATCCGATCCTCACTCCCGGAAAAGCCGCTCCGCCTCGCATCCCTGCCCGCGTTACACACGCGACCCCCAGGCCCGGGTCCGCGAGCGCCGGAGCGCTGGTCCCGCTCGCCCCCACCCCGCGTGGGCGCCGGCGGCCCAGTGCCCAGCGCCTACCCGTCCCCGCCCTCGTTCCCGCGGAGGGTGCCTGCCCGGCCGGCCGCCTCACCTGCTTCCCAGAGATCCTGAGCCGGGCGCGTTTCCGGGGGGCGGGTCGGCGGGTCGTCTCTCGGATTGCCGGCGACGGAAGCTTCCGGGTCGAGCGGGAGGCGCTAGGGGTAGCCGGGCCTACGAAGGGCGCGTTATCAAAGTGTTGTTCCACGTCGCTCCAGAACAATGCCAATAATATTGAGGGAAAGTATCCTTCGCGGAACGTAAGTTCTGTCACCAGTTTAAGCTAACAGCCCATGTAGATAAGTTTCATGGGTACAGCGTTCAGCTTACCAATTGTGTGAACTTTGACAAGTGTGGAGGGCAGATTAATGGTCCCCCAAAGATGGCCACACCTATGCATTATTATAGATAACATATACAAGTTACGAGGGGCTAAGCACTCTTTTAAGTGAGCTTAGCATGTAAAGTGCATAGAATAGGACTAAAGTGTTAGCTATTAACTCATTTAATCTTCAAAACAACCCTAAAGGTAGGTACAATTATTATCCCTGAGGCACAGAGAGGTTAAGTTCTTTGCCTTAGGTCCCACAGCTAATAAGTGGTAGAAGTAGAATTAGAACCCAGGCAGTTTGGCTCCAGAGTCTGACCCTTAACCACTACGCTGCAATAATGTCAGAGACACTGCAGTGGTAAACAGTCTGAAAAGCTGGCCCAATTACAAGGTCTGAAGAGAGCCTATCGGATTTAGCAACAGAAGGTCATGGGTAACCTTGAAGAAAGTATATCAGTGATGTGATGTGGGAGAATCCAGATTGCAGTAGCTGAGGGGAGATGGTCAGAAGAATCAAGGAGTTCAGGATATTTTCAAGACACTTAGCCTTGAAGAGAAGGAGGAAGGGTGATAACCATGGGTAGAGGGAAGCACAAGATTATTTATGAGAGTATTTTATTAATGGGGAAATTGTAGCTATATGTTGAGGGATAATAAACCAGTGGAAGGAAAGAGAGGCTGAAAGTGCTAGCGGGAGGGGGGCCAGGAAGGTCTAGTTGATCCAAGTAATGTGTTTTTATTTTTTATTTTATTTTATTTTTTGGCTGTAGCTTGCAGGATCTTAGTTTCCCGGACCAGGATTTGAACCTGGGCCCTCTGCAGTGAAAGCACAGAGTCCTAACCACTGGACCGCCAGGGAATTCTCCAGGAAGGTCTAGCTGAGATGAAAGGATGGTGGCTTTTAGAGCCCAGGAAGAGAATTAGCCTTAGACTAGATGAGGAACAGACAGATTTGCTTCTGAGACCAGAAGAGGAAATACAGATGTGGATGGATGTAGATAATATTAAAGAAGGAGAAGGAATCTTGAAAGCCTCAATTTTCTCTGTGAAATAGAAAATTAAGTCATGTATAGCATATGGAAATCTTGAAGAGAAAGGTTTTTTTTTAATCGAGATTTTTATATTATTTATTAGTTCTATACAGTAAAATTCTGAGTAGTGAAGTTTTGATTGTTGTTTTCAGAATACCAGAAGAAGCTTATATGGGCAAAGGTGATCAAGCAGCTCAGAGGTGATTCTAATGCATAATTGTGTAGTCATCTCTAGGAGTAAGAAATTTGGATTAATCCAAAATTGGGATTATGTAGATAACAGAAGTACACTAGGACAAGGGAGTTAAGGGTGCTGATATAAGGATGATTGACGTGACACACCTCGGTGTCTAGACCGAATATCCCTGTGAAGGAAGTGAAGTCTAGAAGGGCACCATCCATTATGTAGGTACTAGACACGTGTGGCTACTGAGCACATGAAAACTGGCTGCTGGTGCAAACAGAAATGTGCTGGAAATGTAAAATACACACAGAATTTCAAATAAAATCAGGGGGTGATGGCTGGCCGAAGAGCCCTCCCCACTTGCTGGGAACAGGGCAAGGATCCTTGCCAGCCCATTTTACTCAGCATTCTACTGGGGATTCGAACAGCTCAATAAGACAATAGAAAGAAATAAAAGGCATAAATATTAGAATGAAAGAAATAATATTGTCATTGTTCAAAAATAAGATTATATCTGTGAAATCTACAAACCTTAGAGTTAATGAATTTGGCAAGATTACTAGATGAAAGATTAATGCTCAAAATTTAATTGCATTCATTTATCTATTTGAAAAAAGTAAAATACCAAAAAAAAAGAGTAAACTATCCCATTAATCATTTTGTATATTGATTACCGCTGACTTGATTTTTTATTTTTTTGGCCACGCTGCTCAGCTTGCAGGGTCTTAGTTCCCCAACCAAGGATCAAACCCGCACCCTTGGCAGTGAAAGTGCGGAGTCCTAACCACTGGATCGCCAGGGAATTCTGAACTCATGTTTTTGAATAAAACATTATGAACTTGAATTGTACCACTTTCTTTTAACTTTTTAAAAATACTAGAATATTTTAAGTTACGTATGTAACTTGCAATATATTTCTATTTCTAGTGCTGGCCTAGAGGGTCTCGATGATGAGCTAGAGGTCTGAATGAAGTCAAAGAACCACCATGGAGGGAGCAAGGGAGACAGCTGGTGGGAGAGGAGTTGTGAAGAAAACAGGACCGTAGTCTCAAGATTTCAGAGGTGGCCGCAGTTCTTTGCAAGCCAAAGTCCGTGTTGCCGCCTAGGAATCAGTTGCTGAAGTGCGGGGCACAGTTCATTGGAATGAGAGGTGAGGTCATCAGATGGCATTAACAGGCAGACAGGAGCGGGTAATCTAGTTCAGGGTTTCTCCCCTCAGCCCTGTTGACAGTTTGGGCTGGATAATTCTTTGTTATGGGGGTGAGGGTGTGGCTGCTTGCCTTGTGCTTTGTAGGTTGTTTAGCGGTTATCTCTGGCCTCTGCCCACAAGATGCCAGCAGTACCCCCTGACCTCGGTTGTAACAAACTGTCTCCAGATATTGAAAATGTCCCAGGATGGGAGGTGGGAGTGGAGTGGCGAGAAATGGCACAGAATAGCCCCTGATTGAGAAACACCAATCTAGTTGGATGCTCTGAACCTCAAAAGAAGGTGGAAAAGTAATGGTCTTTTTTTCTTTCTTCCAGTTTTATTGAGATATAATTGACATACAGCACAGTTTAAGGTGTACAGCATCATGATTTGACTTACATACCTTATGAAGTAATGACCACAATAAGTTTAGTGAATGTCCATCATCTCATACAGATGCAAAATAAAAGAAAAAAATGTTTTTTCCTCGTGATGAGCTTTCATATAAACATACAGCACTGTTTATACATTCTATTTATCATGTTGTATGTTACATCCCTAGTACTTATTTATCTTATAACTGGAAGTTTGTACTTTTTGACCACCTCCATCCAATTCCCCCTCCCGCCCCGCCCCTCTGGTAACCGCAAATCTGATCTTTTTCTATAGGTTGGTTGGTTTGTTCGTTGAAGTACAATTGACCTACAACACTATGTTAATTCCTGGTGCACAACTTACTAATTTGATATTTCTATACATTTCAAAATGATCACCACCGTAAGTCTAGGAAAAGTAATGGGCTTTAGTAATAACATAGTAGGCATTTGCAGACAGCACCTCTAGCTTTGCAGAGTATGGTGTACAATGAACAAGTAAGAGCTGATTAGAGTCTAGTTTCCATCCTGATAAGCCATGTAGATACAACAGATATTTTCAAAATATTAAACAGATATGATGCCCAATGACCTTTGAATCTCAAAGTTAATTTTCCTGAGTTCCTAATGAGATAATAGCTTCAAACTCCAGGCCCTATTGATACAGAAAAAAAGATTGTCTTAATTTTATAAATAAGAGACAGAGTCTCTTCATCCTTTTTTTTTATATATATTTATTTTATTTTTGGCTGCGTTGGGTCTTCATTGCTGCACACGGGCCTTCTCTAGTTGCGGTGAGCGGGGGCTACTCTGCTGCAGTGCGCGGGCTTCTCATCGCGGTGGCTTCTCTTGTTGTGGAGCACAGGCTCTAGGCGCGTGGGCTTTAGTAGTTGTGGCATGCAGGCTCAGTAGTTGTGGCGCACGGGCTTAGTTGCTCCGCAGCATGTGGGATTTTCCCGGGCCAGGGCTTGAACCCTTGTCCCCTGCTTTAGCAAGTGGATTCTTAACCACTGCACCACCAGGGAAGCCCTACTTAGTGTTTTTGAGGTTCATCTATGTTGCTATGTTTATCAGTAGTTTGTTCCATTTTCTTAACGTCTGTTTTCTTTTGCTTAATTTCCATTGAGTGGATATCGCATACGATGTTTTCTCATTCACCAGTTGATGGGCTTTGTGTTGTTTCCAGTTTTGGGCTCATATAAGACTATTACGAACATCTTTGTGTACAATCTTTGCCTGGGCATGTTTTCATTTCTCCTTGATACTTAGGGATGGAATTGCTGGGTCTCACCCTTACATTTTATATTTTTAACAATTAAATGCCTACTAGATGGTGAGAGTAAACATGAATTTCTATATCCTGCACCCAAACATGACGAGTTTGTTAGCAAGGTAATTAGCTTCAGTTCTATTTTTTTTTTTCTCCTTGACACCTCTCCTGTTGATTGGAGTATTTTCATTTTATATGATGTTTTATAATCTACAATTATGTGTATTTCACTGTTTTTATTGACTTGGTGTGCTTAATGATTCTTTAAATCTTAGATTTACTTTTTATTTCACTGGAATAAAACCCCTAGGGATACTTTCAGACAAGATCATGAGTGGTAAACTGAATCTTTGCATGTTTGAAAATGCCCTCAAACTTGAATTATAGCTTGGGCATAGAATTCTAGCTTCAGAGTACATTTTCTCAGAATTTTGAAGATCTCAGGTGTGGTAACGGGTCTGGCTTCTGAACGTCTCACACTTATTCCCACGGAGGTGGGACTCGTCCTGCTGCTAAATTCTATGAGCTCTGCCAACCCTTCAGTGTTAAAAGATTTCTTTATAAAAGAAGCCCTCCCTGTCCTAAGGAGAAAATGTATTTCACATTTCCTTCTAATATACTTACTTAAATTTAACCATTTATTCTACCGGAATTAATTTTTGCAAGTGGTATAGAGATTGAAATTTCTTGCTCTCAAAATGGATAGGTAACTGACTCACAGCTTCTTTTCTCTATTTTGAAATGTAAATTTTACTATTTACTAACCTCCCATGTAGTCTTAACTAATGTATTGATCCATGTCAATGAAGAGTTCCTATGACTTAAAAATGACTTGCAGAACCATACATAAAGTATGGTATTTATATCCAACAAAGCAAAAACAAAATCCACACATACACGTGTTTATATGTATTTATATCTGTGTATAAGATATCTGCAAGAAAATAGAAAGGAGCACAGAGAAGAAGGGGCAGAAGCATCTCCAAGAGTCACTTCTGTTTTCTTTGGGGCCCAACAGTCAGTTTTCTCATTTGTGTTATCAAGGGTGGTTGTATTCAAAAACAATTTTATCCCCAAACCACCTTTTTTGTTATTGTTTATCTTAATCTGTGTTGCAAAAGTACATGGGGTGATGAAAATACTCTAAAGTTAGACTGTGGTGATGGTTAAACAACTCTGAATATACTAAAACCCACTGAATTGTACACTATAAAAGGGTGCATTTTACGGTATGTGAATTAGCTCAGTAACACTTTTTTAAAAAAGGAGAAAACGTATATTTAAACAATCTTTAAAATTCAAGACCTGGGTGGAGTCAGAACCTGGAAGAGCCTGGCCTGGAGTGCCTTGCGCTGCTCTGGAGACTCTCCCTGCCCGGCCGCTCCGAACACCTCTCCCGCCTTGGCTGCCCCACCTTGTCTGGGGGCCAAAAGCTCCAGCTTGACCTGTTTCACTGCTTGTCTAAAATGCACATACTGGTGGGGACCGGAAAACCACATTCTGGTGAAGATGCTGCCTGCCTGTGGGACGCTAAATAATTTCAGTTCCTGCCGAATTCAAAACTCACTGAGGCCACAACTTCGGATAGTTTGCGGGGGGGCGGCTGGGACGAGTCCTGTGTGAGGAATGTAGAGGCTGCCTGGGGTTGCTGGAGCAGTTAAGAGAGTCTTAAAATAAAACCAACATTTTAAAATTTAAAAAAAAGAAAAGAAAAGAGAAAACCCCAGGCAGGAGCCCCTGCTTTTCTCTGGGTAGTTACTTCACTGTTCTCTCTGGTGATATTTGCTCCCCAACTTTCGAACGGTCACCCAGTGCCTATTTACATTTTCCAGGTCCAACTACATAGGAAAGACTGACTGTCAGTCCTGATTCCAAACACCTGTGGAAAGGATTCTGACAGTCCAGCTTCAGTCAGGTGCCCATTCTGGCCATTCAACAGGGGGGACAAGCAGATAAAAATGATACAAAATGACCAGAATGGATTATCTCCACTTCACCCTTCAGAAACAGGAGATTCAACTAAGTAGCTTCTCCACAGTCATGTAACTTTTAAGAGAAGGTAGGAGCAGAACTTTTGAATGTAGGTCCGTTGGACTTCAAGGCTCATGCACCATCCATCACATTCTTGGAGATATTTAGCTTGGAACAAACCTAGGTCAGACATGTGCTAACTGTTCTCAAGCATCTGGAAAGGAGTTACAACTAGTCAATAAGTGTTAGAACTATGATGATTTAGATAGATTTTCCCTCAGTTGAAGAGGAAAAAAAAACAACAACACTGTATGAAACCTGTCCAAACAGAACAGTTTATCTCAAGCTCTCTTTCACTGAGGTATTTCAAGCTATGTTATATGGCCTAATGAAACATATGGTATGGATATTACAAAGCTGAGAGTATATGCCAGCTTGAAGTTTATTTCAAAATGGCATATATTGCAACATTCATACAAAGGATGAAAAAAAACTAAAGAATTAGTTTTTTAATTTTTAGATAAGTAGATTGATAATTTTTTTTTTTTTTTTTTTTTTTTTTTTGCGGTACGCGGGCCTCTCACTGTTGTGGCCTCTCCCGTTGCGGAGCACAGGCTCCGGACACGCAGGCTCAGCAGCCATGGCTCACGGGCCCAGCCGCTCCGCGGCATGTGGGATCCTCCCGGACCAGGGCACGAACCTTTGTCCCCTGCAACGGCAGGCGGACTCTCAACCACTGTGCCACCAGGGAAGCCCAGTAGATTGATAATTTTTCAAAAGGAAATACACCATTAAGCACACACTTATTTTAAGTGTTGAAAAACCTAAAGTCCAATCCCACGATAATGTATTTCAAAGGCAAGGTTCAAATTTATTCACCCTGGTTAAATTGCATTTTATATTTGTTGAAAGAAACGTCATTGCAATATCGTTACATAGCTGTTTTCGTTTATTGTATACATATTAGGTACACAGCTTAAAAGGAATAAAAATCCTACTCTCTAGAACATAAGACAATAAATAGAACAAAGACTGGCACTACTATACAAATGGAATTAATGAACGTAAAGAAGAGTAAGTATGTGATTTTCAACCACATTCATATTACACAGTTTTAAAACTATCTAACCTTTTACAATGACTAAATCCTTACTTGAAACTGTAGAGTTGGTGAAGGATGTATGCCATTTAAGTATTAGTTCAGAGACTTACAAAACAATTTTACTGGTGGTATTTATGTGTGGGGAGCAGAGACCTACTTACTGTGTATGACTATAATGTTTTAGGAGACATGATGTTTTTATATTACAAGGAAGAAATCAATTTTAAGTATTAGTTATTTTAGAAATACTACCTAAACTAGGATGACATTTATGAAATATATATTCCTTCTCTAACTGCCTTCTATTAGTCTATCAACTATATCAAAAGAAGTGATGGAAGTTAAAATTTTTAACATTTTGGATAGTCAAGTTAGAAAAGGAACTAAGGAAAGGAACTCAGATTTAAAGTTCTGAATGCCCACTAGGTTTGGCACATTTTCTTTCTTCCAACAAAGTATCTTCTCTTAGAAATGGAGTATTTAGTTAACTATCCCTCTCGGGGACCTCAGCTACAAGAAAAAAGAGGCCAAGAGACCACAGATGCAGACTCACTGGCATTGCTGGAGAGTGACAGTGAAGAACCAGGGGCAGAGTCCCAGGGACACAGGAGACCACAGCAGTCTGGGCTACTAGAATTGGGTGAGAAAGCAAGCTAAATCTTGTCTTCACAAAATTTACCTGTCTTAGAGGAAAAGTCAGTCTATTGAGATCGACAAGGTAGGATTAGCTTTCCGACGCACAGGAGGCAACACCTGCTATAGAGTGGACATTAGTAGGAGCGCTGACTGCCGTGAATACTTAGGTACTTGGCGACTCTTGACCTAAGGGACATGAAAAGCCACAACAAACCAACCAACCAAACACCCTCGAAATAATACAACCTCCTATCAGACCTTCACTTCTCTTCTGTCGTGTCAGTCTCCGAGTACAAGCGGCACAGGGCTGCATTGGGGCGGCACACAAAAGCGTCAGTTTCACTTCCCAACTCTGTTAACTGCTCCAGTGAAGACACACAGGGAAAATGGTCTTTTAACATATCTGGCAATTTTGAAGTCTTCTCTTGAAGACGTCGAGATCGTCTAACTGGTGTGAGAAACTTGAGCTCTTTAAATGCAGAATTTGTTTCGTCAAACTGCATCTTCTTTTTCACACTAAAAAAAACACAAAATTATTCCCAGAGTTAAAAAACACGTTAAATTTTCACTTCACACTTCTATGCTATTTATCATACTATAACTTGTATGTTACAACCATGTCACTGCTTGTCCTACAGAAAGAGGTCCTGCAATAAGTAAGGAACTTATTCATTTCCCTGTTGTTACAACTTGTACACGGTAGATACTTGAATATCTATAGAATTGGCTAATCGCTCAATTCCAAAACCCACTGCTATTAATAATACAGAGATAAAAGTAAAAATGATGTAAAAGTTTTTCTTTTTTAAAATGGCAATATTTAGGGAAAAGCAAAGCAAATACAGTATTTAAAAGGTGAAATGTTCCAATCACATTTTGTTTCAAACCTTTCTATTAACAAATAGTTCTAATCGGAAGCTCTCTTAAACATTTTAAAATACCACATGCATGATCCTAAGCATAAAAACAAATCAGAGAACATTACATTTTAAAAGTTTACCTTTGCAAGTATGGAGTAGTAGACACATTATATTTAATTAAGCAACCCGCCCTAGTTTCTGTATTGGGGGTTTTAACATCACTGGTTGGGTCTTTTGTTTTGTCATCTTGCTCTTTTTCACAACCTTGAAATACCACATTTCTAGGATGCTTATTTTCTATTTCCGGTTTTTCTGACCCCAGATTAACACTTGTATCGTCAATGGTGGCTTCTTGGATTTGTTCCTTGGTCGCACAAGCCTCCTCAATATTTTCTCCTATAGAAACAGATTTATAGATTAAGCTTCTGGTCAAATTTAAAGAACAAAATCAGAAGACAAAGTTATTTACAGTTGGCCAGATTTTCAAAATAAAAGAACCAAACAGCCATCTCCTAACCATTAGTTTTTCTAAGCAAATACTGCTAACAATTATTTAACAAATATTTACTATCTCCTATGTGTCAGGGATTATAGATACAAATATAAGAAGGAAATCATCCCCATCCTTTAAAAAGTTCACATTCTGTGGAACAGACATGCTTTAAAATAATTATAAAATGAGGAAAATGCTTGAATTGAGGTAAAAACAAAAGGTTATGGGAACCCATAAAAAGAAATAACTGAGTTTGCTTGAGGGACAGGGAGATGGCAAGGGAAGGCTTCACAAATGACATTTGTGAAATGTCATTTGATTGGTTTGATTGGCAGGGTCTTGAAAAATGAGTACAAGACAAAGGAAGACAATTTCGATATGAAGCTTAAAAGAAAATGATCCATTAAGACAATATTAAAGGGCCAGTGTGCTTAGAACATAGGGTAAGGAGCAAGGTGCAAATGTGGGAAGGAGGTGATGAGTTCAGACAGGTAAGAAGTTTTAGTTTAAAAAATTCACTGGAGGGCTTCGTGGTGGCGCAGTGGTTGAAAGTCCGCCTGCCGATGCGGGGGACACGGGTTTGTGCCCTGGTCCGGGAAGATCCCACATGCCGCGGAGCGGCTCGGCCCGTAAGCCATGGCCGCTGAGCCTGCGTGTCCGGAGCCTGTGCTCTGCAACGGGAGAGGCCACAGCAGTGAGAGGCCCGCGTACCACAAAAAAAAAAAAAAAAAATTCACTGGAGAGACAGATATAATTAGATTTGGTCACTATACAGAACGGTTTAGAATGGCAGGGAATGATTTGTGGGACTTCCCTGGTGGTCCAGCAGTTAAGACTCCGTGCTTCCACTGCAGGGGCACGGGTTTGATCCCTAGTCAGGGAACTAAGATCCCATATGCTGTGCAGCGCAACCAAAAAAAAAAAAAAAAAAGGTAATGATCTGTGATGGTAAGAAGACAAAGCTGTTACCACAGTCTGAGCAAGGTGGTAGAGGTGGACAGTGGGAAGGAAGGGTCCAAGTTTAGTGTTATTCCTGAGTCAGGACTTAACAAATTAACGCATATGAAGGTCTGAATGAGTGTGGATGTGTGCATTCCTTCTAAAATTTCTTGCTTCAGAGTCTTTAATGACAAAGGAGGATTTTTTCTTTTTTGGGAGGAAGAGATGGTGGTATGAGGAAGCAGCGAGGGAAGACAAGGCATTCCAAATAAAACATGTTAGATGTGAAATACTTGTGAGACATCCTGGTAAATCCACTGAGCTGAAAAGACCTTTAGATTTGATTATTAGGAAATTATTAGGTTTTTTCCTTTTTTTAAATTGATAGAGATTTTTACTAAGTGATGATTTTAGTTACATGATAAAGTGAATGTGGTTTAGTGAGGATAAGTTGAAGTAAGGAGAGAGGGAATATCGATTCATTAATTCAACAAATATTTTTGCAGTAGTACTGGGGCTGCAGTGGCGAGGAAGATCAGACCCAGTCCTTGACAACAGAGTTTAGAGCTTGAAAGACAAGACAAACAAGGAATCAAGTGCATAAAATACTGCACAGAGAAAACCAGCGAGCACAAAACAGGGCATTTCATCTAGTTGGGTTGAGAGGAAAGGTGGACATCAGGGAAGGCTACCTCAAGGAAGTGACAGGTGAACTGTGGTACGAATTAGGTTAAAAGTAGAAGACAGGCTTGGAGAGACCCAGAGGCAAGAGAGATAGTACAGCCCCTTCTAGGAAATAAAAAAAAAGTAAAGAAAGCAATCAGGGATGTGTAGGAGAGGGAGTGACAAGAGAGGCTGGGATCAGGAATCTAAGCAGATACGTGATGGGGCATTTTGGTTGCAGTCTTGAGAACAGATTGGAGCCAGAGTAGAGAAGCAGGAACCTAAGTAAGGAAACCATTGTTGTAGTCCACGTAAGAGCTGTCAGTGATCGTGACTATAGTAATGAGAGTAAGGATGGAGAGAAGTGGATGGATTTTAAGAGATGCCTAGGAAGTTAAACTGAATTTGATTGGCTAGGAAACAGGGGTGGGAAAGTGGGAAAAGAGGGAAGGAGTGAAATATAACCCTAAGATTTCTGGCTTGGAGAACTCGACAGTGTCGGTCACTGAGATAGGGAACCAAACTAAGGAAAAGGTTTAGGGAAAAGTGATGTAGTCAAGTTTGGATTTCTGGGATTAAGGAATCTGAGAGATACCCAAGTGGTGCTTCTCTCTCTTATTATTTGTCTTATACTTCCCAAAGATGTTTTCTTGCTGTTTACAAATAATTTTAATTTGTAAAATGGATTTTATACCTAGAATTTATAATTATATATTTCGAAAGCCAAGAGTTTATGGATAGCATTTCTTTTTCCATCTAAAGATAAATATTCTACCAGCTGGAAAGATTCCACTAACTAGTATGATTCTATTAAGGAAAAAAAAGGTAGAATAACTGAACCAGGTTTAAATACTGGTTTTCTCTTTCTAAATATCTTTAGAGCCAGTGAGAATTATGAGGAAGAAGGTTCTATAAAATTCTTATTTCTGCTTTGCTGTCTTTAGCACAAAGACACAGGATTAGGTTATACTTAAAAAAAATTTTTTTTTAATTGAGGTATAAATGACATACAACATTATATTAGTTTCAAGTGTACAACATGATTTGATATTTGTATGTATCATGAAATGATGACCAGAACATATTGTGAAATGAAACCATCTCTCCCCATACATAGTTACACACATTTTTTTTCTTGTGATGAGGACTTTTAAGATCTACTCTCTCAGCAACTTTCAAATATGCAATACAGTGTTATTATCTACAGTCACCATGCTGTACTTTGTATGCCCAGGACTTACTTATTTTATAACTGGTAATTTGTATCTTTTCACGCCCTTCACCCATTTCAATGGGTTAGGCTATTCTTAAACCTTTCTGCTCCTTTGGTTTGTGGTATACTAGTCTTTCCTGGTTTCTCCTCCTGTCTCCCTGACCATTCCCTCTTAAGCTCCTTTATTAAATATAGCCAGTAAGATCAGCATATACATCTGTATGTTCCACTGGGGCATAATAACAGCAAACATAAACAAATATTCTCTGTTGAACCAAAACGTCTTATAGATCATCTAGTCAAACTGCCTCATTTTTAAGACAGGAAATTAAGGCCTAGAAGGTAAGGTAACTTTCACAGACACATGATAACAAATTTGGGTTTCAAACCAGACCTCCTAATTAGAAATTATTTATACTACGTAAAGCCAAAGAATTTCAGAGGTATGTCAACAGAAGTATGAGGAAAGAAACAACTTAAATATTTAAAAAGTTTAAAAAGATAAAAGAAAAATAATTCAGCAAAGAAATTTAATTAAATCACAATTCACTTGAAGAAAACAAAAGAAACTAACTTACCAAATTTAACTTTTTCTTGACTCTTCATTGTAAGAATGTCAACAATTGCATGTCGCATCTCTTCAATAGGCTTAATTTTTTTTAATGAAGAAAGCAGACCCATATAAGTTTTTTATTCTCAGACATTAACTAAGGTTGTCCAAGTTGAAAGTATTAAAACCAGTGATTAAATTTCATATTTTATAACAAAGCAATGATTCTTGGACCATTTTTCTCAGAAGTTATTTTGCCACTCCAATTAAAAATATGACTGTCTTTTCCAATAAAAATGAACTTAAGGGACAGAATTTCATCAGTTTAAAAAATTTCCCCATAATTTTTCTTCAGCCTATGGTAAATATTACTGCTTACCTGATAGGGACAAAATGAATGAACAAATAGCAAATTAAGACTATTAATATCTATCAAAGAGCTGATTATATTAAGTTTCTCTAAATTTATATTAGTTTATTCCTTTTCCCCTACATCCAAGTCCATGGTTATATTTTTGTTTCACATGCTATTAAATGCATTTCTGAAGAGTTCAAGGTTGATCAGCCTAACATTTCATTTATTCAAAAATTCAACAGTTTGGGGCTTCCCTGGTGGTGCAGTGGTTGAGAGTCCGCCTGCTGATGCAGAGGACACAGGTTCGTGCCCCAGTCCGGGAAGATCCCACATGCCGCGGAGCGGCTGGGCCCGTGAGCCATGGCCACTGAGCCTGCGCGTCCAGAGCCTATGCTCCGCAACGGGAGAGGCCACAGCAGTGAGAGGCCCGTGTACCGCAAAAAAAAAAAAAAAAAATTCAACAGTTTAGTAAAGCATCCATTATATGTCACATATTATAAGTACTTACTATGTTCCTTTGAACCACGATGCCTGCTAATGCAATATATTCAAAATATTATACGAAAGAGAAGCTCAGGCTCATATTCTTTTTTTTTTTTTTTTTTTTTTTCAGGCTCATATTCTTAATTCTAGAACTTAGTCCTGAACTACTCACCCATCTGGCTTTTAATTTTCTTAGCTAATTTTGATCCCTGTTTTCCAATTTCTGCTCTGGTCTCACATCTTCCTCTTTACACTACTGCTTTCTCTGTGAACACCTGGCTCTAGTTTTGCATCCTAGCTATACTGTCACAAGCTGCTGTAAGTAACGTCCCTTCTGGTTCAATGTAGTAGGGACCTAACATTCTCTTCCAGGTGAGATTCGGTGAAATACAATTACCCTTCAGCAAAGTGTTTTACACATAATAGCCATAGAGAGAATATCTGCTGAATATTTGATTTTTGATTCAGATGAAAGATCAAATAGCATTTGCTGGTTTTGCTGATACTAAAGGATATAGACCTTTCTTAAGAAAAGGCTAAAAAAGTTTTTAAAAAAACTCTCTTTGTAAACAATTTCCAAGAATGCGTTTCTGCGAAACTTGGTCAGAAGGAAATACATTTTAGGAATATCTGACCATAAAGACAACAAAACCAATCAAATGTCAATCAAATGTCATTGATTCACAAATCAAACCAATCAAAATGTCAAACCAATCAAATCAAAAAAACCTCAAGATACCATTTTTTTCTATACCCAGGGTTTTTCTGGTAGCAGCACACAAGGAAGAGGTGACAGGTATAATATCAAACCACTATGGTGGTAATAATGTCAGAGATATTAGTTTATTGCCATTTTTCTGGACCAAACATATGGCATATAAATGTGAGTCCGTAAAGATATACTCCTAAAGTGAAAGAATTCTCTCACAAAGCCATCAGAACTTACTAACATTTTAAAAGTTAATTTAATTCCATTTGCTTTCTAGTCAATAAATACATTTTAATATTGAAAATTCAGTTTCCCAGTAGATTTCTCAACTAGAGAATGTGCAAAACGACATGCTGTGCTAAAATATTTCTCACAGCACGTTTCATGAAATACACATTTCAGCTTATATCCATTTTCTAAGGTCTGATTATCCCTAGTGCATGAGCAAGTTTTAGAAGGTTGAGAAACAGCC
The DNA here is from genome assembly GCF_964374135.1 of Grampus griseus. NCBI lineage: Eukaryota > Metazoa > Chordata > Mammalia > Artiodactyla > Delphinidae > Grampus > Grampus griseus. The sequence goes on from NC_139012.1 coordinate 64,576,452, forward strand.
TTTATAATATGCAATCCTTGTGGCCTTTAAACATTCATCACTGCCACATATATAACCACAATCTTATCAAGTTATGCGGTGATGTGTTCCAAAATAATTCTGAATTATTTACACTGTAATAATAAAGACCAGTAAGTTTTAATCTCACCTGAGCTCCTGCCAGAATGGCCTTCTCATAGATTGCGATAATATTTTCAATAGGACTCGTAAGTGGTTCAACACGTGCAAGGCATATCCAATATTTAACAAGTTTTTTGGCATCTGGAATATTTTTAATCAGGTCATTTAGTGTAACCAATACTTCTTCTTTTGGACATCCCTAAAATAGCAAGAAATAAAGTGAGTGATGTCATTTAGCCTACAAACTATGAACAATTAAGTAAACTTACTGTAATCAAAGTCAGTGATAAAGAGATAAAAGGTTGGTAGAAAATTATTCATAAAATATTCACCATTATACTCCTTACTCCAGACTTGTTCTGAATGGCTAGCAAGAAGCATATCAGTCAAAAGTCAGAGAGAGAAGAAAAAAGAAATACTAGTTGAGAAAAATATTAGTAAAAAAATGACTAAAACTCTACTTGATCTTGATGTTTATCCTCTTTATATTATGAGATTCTATTTGTTAATACTTTATTTAGAATTTTTGCATCTGCTAAATGCTTATGAGAATAGCTTGCAAGTTTCTTCTTCAATTATCTTTGTCAAAAAGTTTTGATAGTAAGATTAAAATGAATCTGTAATGGTTTACGTAATTAAGAGCTATACATAGTTAAGTAGCAGGGCAGAAAAATTCCATAGTATCAATAAAAAACCCCAGCAGAGCAGAAATAAGAGAATCAGTTTCCCTGACTATAATTTCCACTGGTTGTCAGAACCACAAAAAGTTGAAAGATGCTCATGAAGACTAGAGAAAGGTTTGAAATCACACTCTGTATGTTCAGTCTTGCTATGGATCTTAGATACTAGTGAGTGACGGGGAGATCAGCTCGATGCTTTGTGACCACCTAGAGGGGTGGGATAGAGAGGGTGGGAGGGAGGCTCAAGTGGGAGGGGATATGGGGATATGTGTGTGCGTATAGCTGATTCACTTTGTTGTACGGCAGAAACTAACACACCATTGTGAAGCAATTATACTCCAATAAAGATGTATAAAAAAAATTCACAACTATAAGTGACAGTTAAACAATATATTAAGATGATTCTTATACATATTAAAATATACGTGTGTGTGTGTGTATATATATATATATATATATATATATATATATATATATATATATATATATATTTTTTTTTTTTTCGGTACGCGGGCCTCTCACTGTTGTGGCCTCTCCCGTTGCGGAGCACAGGCTCTGGACACACAGGCTCAGCGGCCATGGCTCACGGGCCCAGCCGCTCCGCGGCATGTGGGATCTTCCTGGACCGGGGCACCAACTCGTGTCCCCTGCATCGGCAGGCGGACTCTCAACCACTGCGCCACCAGGGAAGCCCTACACGTATATATTTTTTTAAAAATTAGGAGAAGTCAGGAAATAAAATAAAAACACTCTGAAGTTGATTACCATACACATAGGAATTCTGGTCCAAATCGTAAAATTCTACAGTTCAAGGCCATGATGATATTGGTTTAGATTAATGGGATTTTGCTTGCAACTATTTTAGTTAAATTTAATCTGTGATAATAATTTGTGTTGCTAGTCTTTGATAAAGTATGGGAATAAGTTGAAAAAAAATTGTAAATATATTGAATGAATGTAAAAACAAAAGTATCAGAGTGAATATCCACCCCCCAGCCCACTCTATGGTAACATCTTAGAGGAATACAATATTTACAACTCAACTGAAAAAAATCTAAGTATCCATTTGATATATTTATATGAACTCAGTGAGAATGTAGTCCATTTAAGGCTAAAGAGAAACAATCTCACAATTAACAGTAAGTCTCCATAACACTGCTGACACATTAATTGGTCAAAAAAGAGTGACAGTATAATTTAATGAGATAATGTTGATGAAGGTTAATTTGCAAACTATAAACTACTACACAAATAAAGAAAAAGACTCTACCTCATTAATCAGGTTTAGGCATTCAGAAAATGTCTTGTTTACTTTTTCAGTAAACACTCGCTGTTCGTCTTCTTCTGCCATGGTAGTCCAGAAGGATCCAACTGGCTTTTCATTTTGTGCTTCGGGCTCAGGCTGGGTAACCACTGAGCTCGGAGGCCTTTTCATTACTCTTCCTTTGCCAGCTTTCCACTCACTCAGACGAGCCCTACAGTTAGAAGCAGCATATAAACATTACTGTGATACTGATAACAGATTTCTGTCAAATACAGTGAAAGTTAAAAAAATATTTCAGGTCTTTAAGTAATTCTACACTGGTGGCATATACATAGTTCACCAGCTTGAAGAAAAAGAAATACAGAACCTATCAATGTTAATGATACGCTCACAAAGACCCCAGGAATGCATTTTTAAAGGGAGAGGTTATAAAATATTTCTCAATTTTATTAAGTATTTTAACTTAGATTACATAAAACAACCTAATTAAACACACTCAAGCACAATAACTTAGGACATACTGTTCCACGATATAAATTTGCTTAAATTGATCTGCATATGACTGAAGAGAATCCATGTACAAAAAGCTCTAATACATTCAAGGAAATGATAAGCCAAATTCACAAGTGGTACCCTACTAAAAATTAAGCTAACAAAACTACATCTACTTACTTTCTCTCCTCCGCAGTTTCTCTGGGCTGAGTCCATCTACTATCAATAGCTGCTTTCACCATGGTATGTCTGCGCTGGTCAATGCTTTTTGACTTTTCTATCAGTTTAGTATTAGAAGACGAAGCAGGCCTGGCTATCATTTCAGATGTCATGCTTCTTGATAGTGTCTTATTTCTTTTTATGTCCTGAGAAGAACTGGTTTTGATAATAGACGAAACCGTATTTAACTGTAATAATTCTTTCTCTCGAGGCCCTTTCCTAACTGTAACACTGGCAGACGTCCTACTGATGCCTTGTTTCATGGTGTTCTGGTTATTACTGTGGTGACTTCTAATAGAAGGTTGCACAAGTTGACTGCTCTGAGATGTAGTGCTCACAAATTTAGTGGCAGTCGTCATATGTGAGGCTCTATCACTTTTCACTGTTACACTGCTGGCGTGTACAGGCTGAGACTTTGTGGCTTTCGAGACAGTAGCTGAAAGTTTCTTCGTTGCTGCAGAACTCTCATCTTTGACTTGTAGAGGTTTTCTAAAGGAATTAATCTTAGACTGAACAATTTGGCCACGATAAGACCCAAGCACAGGTTTCTTGGGCATGTTCGCATCTTGCTTTGGTTTCTCTGTAGTCATTTGTTTCTTTTTACTGTTGTTTTTAAGGTGAAATGCTTGGCTTAACGTCATATGTTGACTTTGGGGGTCATCTTTAATTGGTAACAATGGCAGAGTTTGATTATTATCCTCAAAATTAGGTGTATCAACTGCTGTAGTTGAATTGGTTAATTCATTACAAGGTTTTAAAGGAATACAGTTTTTTTCCATTGTTATATTATTCTTGATCCCAGTAGGTCTACCGACATTCTCTTTATCAGTCTAAAAGAGTTAAAGACAAATTAGTTAAAGACAAATCTTTCAGAAAGAGTTTAGGAAAAAACCTTCTTTAGGAATGAGGGGAAAGGGAACATTTAGGAGGGCTATTCCATATCTTACCATTTTTGCCTTAAGTTCCAGAACTTTTGTCTCTTCTTGGATCTGGCCTTCAGATATCCTCACTCTCTGGTCTCTATCACTTAAAAAAAAAAAAAAAAAAAAAAAGTCCATACTAAGGAAGTTTCCTTTTCTGGGGGAGGTATGGGAGGATATAACAATTATCTGACTTTGCTGTTTTAAACTGAGGCAAGAACTGAGCTGAGATTTGTCCTAAGCAAAACTCTTCTTTATTATAGGGTGATTTAATAGTGTAAACAAGACGGCTGAGGAATTTAAAGGTATTTTCTTACAAGCCTTAATACCCTCCCCCCCCAATCTCATTCTAAACCATTCTCTAGTCATTCAAACAAGTCTTCAAAAATCTTTATTAAGCAACATTTTCTTTGGTTAGTTTTAAGTGCTTAGTACCAGACTTACATTGAAAAAAAATTTTTATAAATAGTTCTCCCAAAAGAAATTCAAAAATTTCCACACACACTCACAACTTAATTTATTAATCATGTGGATTTTAGTTTCTAAATAGCATTGCATTTAGAATATATGTATATACAAAGCAAAAGCTTCTTCAAGAATTAAACTTAAACTCCCTTTTTATAGATATAGGCTAGTACAGGCTACAGTATAGGTTAGTACAGGCTGTGAGAATCTCTTAGCAAGTGATTTTGTATTCCATGAACGAAGGGAAAAAAAAGGGTCAGTTGGATATGCCTTGGATTCTAAGGCAGATTTCAAGTTCAGAGACGTAAAAATGTGAACAAAATGTACATTTTAGAGACAGCAAAATTTGATTTCTGTATAGTTGAGTTTAGAATGTTCTTTTCTTCCCATTGTGTATAAGAGTACTCTAAACCCCACGACCCAGTTGGATTCCTTATTTAAATAAGTAGTTGAGAGTCACTGTCTTATGTGAATTAATGTTCTCTTTGCTTTCTCTCTAGTAATCTCATTCCACCCCAAGGTTTTAAAGAAATACCATCTACACACTGACAACTCCCAAGTTTATATCTGTAGTCCCATTCTCACCCCTGAACTTCAGACACATTGCTATTTGGCATCTCCACTTAGATGTCTTATTGCTGCCTCAGACTTAACATAGTCAGAACAGAACTCCCCATTCTCCCACTCCTCCCTCAGGCTTCCCATCTCAATATATGGTATCGCTATCCACTCAGTTATTCAAATCAAAAGTCTAGGATCATCTTTTGTCTTAAACAAAAAATTGGGATTTGTGAAAGAAAATGTTTATTCTAAAGAAAAGCAACTAATTAATGTAGAGTAAAAAAATTAAAAAATAATTTTTATTTGGAAACAATGCCAAACTTATATAAAGTTGCAAAATTATAAATAATTCAAACTCTTTATCCAGATTTGCCTATTAACATTTTATCCCATTTGCATTATCATTTGCACTCTTTCTGAACATGTCTATGTGTGGAGTATACACAACTTTTTATCTGAACCTTTCACGTTAAGTTACATACATGATGCCTCTTTACCCTTAAATACTTAAATGTTTATTTCCTAAAAATAGGAATTTTCTCTTACATAACCACAGAACAGTTATCAAATTCATAAATTTACCTTAACCATTTTAATCTATTGTTCATAGTTGAAAACTGACCTGATAATGTCCTTTATAGCATTTCCTTGTCCACTATTAAATACAGTATAAGGGTCAGGTATTGAATTTAGTTGTCATATCTCTTTAGCCTCCTTTACCCTGGAACATTAAGGATCATCTTCAACTCTATTTTTTCTTTTACATCCCATATCTAATCCATCACCAAGTCCTGCCAGCTCTATCTCCTAAACATAGCAGAATCTGAGTATTTTCCACCCTGGAGAAGGGTAGGAAGCATTCATCAACACAAAATATATCAATAAGTAGAGTACCTAATATAAAGAAATACAAATTAAAATACTGGCTTAAATAAAATGTATTAAAATTCATTTCATCTTTAAAAAGCAAAACTTTAAAAATGGGGCTACTAGAAAATTTTAAATTACATGTGTGGCTCACATTACATCTTTACTGGATAGCTCTGATATAATTTGACAGATGTGAAGTGAAAAAAATTTGACCTCACCTGGATAATATCTGATTTTCCTGTTTGTATGCAAAAAAAGTTTTTCTTTTTAACAGATGCTCCTTGAGTTTTTGTCTTCTTTGCTCTAAATAACAAAAGAGCTACAGGTCAACATCAGCTGCAATAACAACATCAAATAAAATACTGACTAAATGAAGATTTAACTTCGAAAAATGTTCTACCTGAGATTACATCTTATGTATAACAGAAAACTTCCCAGTTCAGTACTGCCTTTGAGAAATAATCACATTTTGAAATGACTGTTACTGTAACTGGTCCCCATAACCACTCTGTATAAGAATCACATTCTCTACTGTCTGAAAGTGAAAAGTCTGGAGAACATCATTTTCAACATACAGCTCCTGAAAGCCAAGATTTAAGAAGCTAAATGGTGGAGATGAGACACCAGACTCCAAGTTCTAATTTACCAGAATTGGGTGAGAATTTCTTTCCTGTTTTCCCACGTGTAGGACAAGAAATATCTATTATTTCTGAAGACGCAGCTAACCCTAGATTTCTATAAAGTCGAAGGCGACGTGTGTTAAATCTGAAGGATCAGTTGAACACTCCCGTCCCTCCAGAAATTAACTCCCGACTCAGGAGGCGGGAGCGCCCTGCGCAGGCGCAGTCAGCTCCCAGCACTGACGCGGCCTCGCCTCCGCGGGCCCGGGTCCCCAACGCGGGTCCCTGCCGGAGCCCCGCACACGCCCCCGACCCCACCCCACCCCCCGGCTAAACGGATCCTCTCACCGAAGCCCGTCGCCGCCGCCAGTGGGTCGCGACCGCACGCGACGCGTTCAACCCGCACACTAACACCACGGAGCGGGTACCACTCCGATTGTCCATTTCACAAACCCTGTCCAGACTTCTCGCACAACTGAACTGGGCGGAAACTGGTCTGCGAACCCAAGGCCCTGATGGCCCTGCCCGAGCCATCCCCCCGCGGCCGCGCCGGCCGCTCCCGGCACCGCGGCCCTCACCTCTGAACGCGGACTGGGCCCTCTGACTCGGGGGCAGCTGCAGGTCCTGGGGCACGGCTGGGGTGCTCATCGCGGCTCCGGGCAGGGGGACGCGTCTCGAGCTCGACCGCCACAGTCTCCGTCAAGCCGGAGCGGCCGCACACTGCCCCACTACGCCCTGGGCTCGGCCTTAGACTGCGCGACCGCCGCCTCCGCCCATTGGTGCCCGGCGTGAATTGAATGGGCCAATGGGCGAAGAGGGGCGGGGGGCCTGCTCTGTGTCTGCAGGGGCGGGGCTTGAGACCGCCTAGTTCAGTTAGGACCTCTCGGGACTGAATCCCTAGGTTTTCAAACATAAACAGCGCTCTTGTCTTGGACTTGGCAACTTGGGAGGAGTCGGAGCGAAGTCTCTGTAGCAGATAGCTCTCGTCTCTAGACGCTCACAGTGCATTGAGGAAGGCAGAGGAGAAAAGTGCTGTTTGGAGTGTTCAGTGAGGAGGAGGATTATAAGCACCCACTACTGTACCTAGAGCATGTGTATTTCCTTTTCACAAATATTACTTCATTGCGGCATCACAGCTCTGAAGTGGGACGTTATCATCTCCTGTTTCACAGATAAGGTGACAGGCTCAGAAGTTATTTGTCCACGTTTGCACAGATTGAAAAGAGAAACTGAAATTAGGGTCTACTTCCCTCTGTACTACCCAATTACCAGATGAGAAAAAGAGAGGAAGAGAAAGGGCTAAAATGGGGATAGACCTTTCTTTTATAATCCTGTGAAGGTAAAATCAGCATTTGTTGTATTCATTTTGTGTGTTTGTACGTTTAAGTGGGCTGCCATAATCTTTCAGTCCTCATCTAAAAATATTACCTTCATAAAACCCGCACAAACACCCAATGGATAAGACAATGAAATAACTCAGAGCTAGATGGTTTTGTGGGTGGTGCGGGGGGAGAGAGGGAGAGTTCTGGGCTGTGCCTTTCTGCTTTTAAGCACAGGGGTCATACCATTTCTCGGTCTTGCTTGATCACTGAAGCTAGGTTTAGCTGGACTGTTTCAGCCAGGTTTTAAACATGGAGGCAGAGATGACAAGCTGCAACTTCTATCTTCCCTGCCCATGTGTGAGGGACTCCACAGATGGCTCTCAACTGTGGTCAGTGTTTCCCATCTTTCCCTGCTTTTTCCGTCAGCATTTTATGCTAGCATCTTGCTAAATTAGTTTGGGAAGTTAATCTGGGATATTCTGTAGTTTTCTTTTCTTGATGAAACGTCTCATTTTTAGTGTAACTTTGCCTACACTTAAGGCTAACTCTGGGAGGACCAACAGCCAAACAGCACCCATCACCATCCCTAAGACATCACTGCTGTTTAGATACTACTGTGAATATTATTATTTACTAAAGTTTCATCAGACAGGTTGGGTAACCAGGGATTCCCATTAAGCAACGGAGAACAGTTTAACAAAATAGAACAGGTAAAAAGTGACTCAAGGGACTTCCCTGGTGGTGCAGTAGTTAAGAATCCTCCTGCCAGTGCTGGGGACACAGGTTAAATCCCTGGTCCGGGAAGATCCCACATGCCGCGGAGCAACTAAGCCCATGTGCCACAACTACTGAGCCCTTGTGCCACAGCTACTGAAGCCCATGCACCTAGAGACCGTGGTCTGCAACAAGAGAAGCCACCACAATGAGAAGCCCGCGCTCGGCAACCGAAGAATAGCTCCTGCTCGCTGCAACTAGAGAAAGCCCGTGAGCAGAAACAAAGACCCAAATGCGGCCCAAAATAAATAAATAAATAAATAAATTACAGAATAGATAAATCCATAGAGACAAAACACAGTTTGTGGGCTGCCAGGGACTGGGGTTAGAGGGGAATGGGGAGAGACCACTTAACAGGTAGGGGGCTTTACTTTGGAATGATGGAAATGTTTTGGAACTAAGTGGAGGTGATGCTTGTACAACACTGTGAATGTATTAATGCCACTGACTGAACTGTTCACTTAATTTTACGATATGTGAATTTCAGTATCTTTAAAAGTGGGAGTGGGGCTTCCCTGGTGGCGCAGTGGTTGAGAGTCCGCCTGCTGATGCAGGGGACGCGGGTTCGTGCCCCGGTCTGGGAAGATCCCACATGCCACGGAGCGGCTGGGCCCGTGAGCCATGGCCGCTGAGCCTGCGCGTCCGGAGCCTGTGCTCCGCAACGGGAGAGGCCACAACAGTGAGAGGCCCGCGTACCTCAAAAAAAAAAAAAAAAAAAAAAAAGTGGGAGTGGTTAAAAAAAGAAAGCGACTAAAATGAAACTGTGGAAGATCTCAGTAGGCTGAGATGGTGAGGTTTTACAACTTGGTAATTCTGCTCTAATCTCCAGACTCACCCATTCCAAGATGGGTATCGTTTAAAGACACTTTAAAAATATCATTGTCCCACATTGTTGGAGAGAAGGCAGATCGTTTTCTAAAAGATCCAAGGAGAAGACTTCCTTCCATTACAGGTCTCTGCCAACCACAGCCGACCACGGAACTGCAGCCACCTGGGGTACTGACGATCAGCTTCAGTTGTTTGTCCTGTGGTCATGTGAAACAGGGAGAGCGCCTGTGAGCGGAAAGGGTGGGATCATCCAAGGAATAGAAGGAAGATAAGGACAGAGTGATGACACAAAGTCCAGGGAGGAGGGAGCCTCAAGAAAGAGGGAATGGTCCAGGGTTGACCACTGAAGAGGTTTAGTAGGATTGGGACTGGAAGGAACTGTTGGGTTCAGAAGCTAGGAAGTTCTGGCAAAATATTCTGTGCAAAAGTACAAAACGTGGAAAGAAATAAATCCTAAATAAATGGAGAGATATAATATGCTTATGGATCAGAAGATCCTGTATTGTAAGAGGTACATTCTCTCCAAGTTGATCTGTTCATTCCCTTCTCAGTCAAAATCCTAGAAGACATTTCTACAGAAATTGACAATTGGATTCTAAAATTCAGATGGAAATGCATAGGATCTGGAGAGGCAAACAATTTTGAAACAAAAAGTTGGAGGACTTACACTACCTGATTTCAAGATATATTATAAAGCCACAGTAATCAAGACAGTGTAGTGCTGGTGTAAGGAAAGACAAAAAAAAAAAATCACTGGAATACAATAGAGATTCCAGAAATATATTCAATCCTCTGTGGCCAATTGATTTTCTACAAAGTTTCTAAGACAACCTGATGGATGAGAGGAATGATCTTTCCAGCAAATTGTGCTGGGACGTCTGGATATCCACATACAAAATATTAACCGTGACCCTTACCTCACCTCTTGAACAAAAAAACCTCACAAAACAAACCAAAGTAAACCTCAAAATAGAACTAGACCTAAACGAAAGAACCCAAACTATAAAACTTCTAGAAGAAAACACAGGAGAAAATCTTAGCGATTTCTTAAACAGGAGACAACATGAACTAAAAAAGAAACAATACACTGGACTTCATTAAAGAACTTTTTGCTCTTCAAAAGACTCTTTAGAAAACTACAAAGTAAGCTACAGAGTCAAAGAAAATATTTGCAAAACATTTGCGTAAAGGACTTTTATCTAGAATACGTAAGAACTCTGACAAAATTATTTAAATGTGCCAGAAAATTGCACTTCACAAAGAAGATATAGGAACTGAAGACAAGCACATGGAAAGATGCCTAACATCACTGGTCATCAGGAAGATGCAGGGACTTCCCTGCCGGTCCAGTGGTTAAGACTCAACCCTTCTAATGCAGGGGGTGCTAAGATCCCACGTGCCAGGCTGCACGGCCAAAAAATTTAAAAAAAAAAAAAAGGATGCAATTAAAATCACAATGAGGGAGTTCCCTGGTGGCCTAGTGGTTAGGATTCCGGGCTTTCAACTGTTGTGGTCTGGGTTCAATCTCTGCTCATAATGAAATACCACTCACTATGCAGCCACTAAAATGATGAATTACCAAGGTTTGGCGAGGAACCGGAACTCTCCTACACTGCTGGTAATAATACAAAAAGGGTATAGCTACTGAAGAAGACAGTTGGGCAGTTTCTCATAAAGTTTGACATGCATTTACCATATGATCCAGCAATTACTGTCCTTGGGTATTTGCCCAAGAGAAAGGAAAACAAATGTACACGAATGTTTATAGCAGTTTCGTTCATAATAGACCTAAGCAGAAAATAACTCAAATCTCCATCAATGGATGAATGGTTAAACCAGTTGTGACATAGCCATATAATCGACTGCTACTTGGCAATCAAAGGGAACGAAATACTGATAAACACAGCAACATGGATAAAATGGAAAAACTCAATTTTTTCCCTCCTAAGCGGGGAAAAACACAGTCCTTCTCTACTGTGTTTCTTTCCAGTGTGTATCCTTTACTTCTACACGAAACATTTCATTCCTGACATTTCTGCTCACCAAATATTTGGAGATTCCCCCCCACCGCCAATAAGCACTTCCCTGTGACACCAGCTGGGTGTCCTATAAGTTAACTCAATTCTTAACACTACAGAGTTAGCGTCAGCTCCTACAGGTTAAAGGCCCGGTCCCACAAGACCGCCCCCACCCCCTACACTTCAGATGCCAGTCACAAGCCCAGGTTATCACCTGTGCTTCTGATGAACCGACTAGAGATTGCAGGTTCCGGTGACCCCCCTCCTTGGGTTCAATTAATTTACTAGGGTGGCTCACAGAACTTAGAGAAACACTAACTTACATTTACCAGTTTATTAAAAGATGTGATAAAGGATACAGATGAACAGCCATAGGGTGATGAAGATGAAGTGAAGAAGTGATCCGCAGGGTGAAGTATGCGAGGGAACCAAGCACAGGGGCTTCTGTCCCCGTGGAGTTGAGGTGCGTCACCCTCCTGGTGTGGATGTGCTCACCAGCCTGGAAGCTCTCCAAATCTCCTATTAGTGGGATTTTGTGGAGGCTTCTTCACGGAGACATGAGCAATTATTAACGCTTTTTCTAGCCCCTCTCCCTTGTCTAGAGAACTGGGGGTGTTATGGCCCTTGGACTCTTTAATCAATAGAAATTAACGAGGCCAGATGAGAAATTCAGGTGAGCTTTCATTGGGACTGTGCTGCAGCATGAGGGAGAGAAAACAAGAAACAGATACACTTGTTCGCTCCCCAAAGGGGCGCGTGCTGGTACCTTAAATAGCGTGAGGGTAGGGGTGGATCAGTGTGGTGGGCATGAGGCATAGCTTAGGTGGTCTGCCCACCCCCTTCGTGTGCTGTGTGCAAGGATCACGCCCAGTACCCTGCTTTTGCTCTCGGCACCTCGGAAATGGCGGCTGGTTTGTGGCCTTTTTGTATCTTATTGTTCACAATTGCCCCAACTGGGGCATGCATGCCGTTATTTTAGTTTCTTTATATTCTGTTGCTGGAAGAGACATTTGTCCAGGTGCAGGTTCAAGTTCAAGCCCACTGGTAAAGAGTACCAGGTCCCAGCCTATCTTAGGGGTGGGGATGGGGGCTGAAAATTCCAAGCTTCTAATCATGACTTGGTTGTTCCGGTGACCAGCCCCCACCCAGGAGCCCTCCAGGAGCCCACCCAGAGTCGCCTCATTAGTGCATGAGATACTCCTAGTACTCTCATCACTAAGGAATTTACAAGCATTTCAGGAGTTCTGTGCCAGGAACTGGGGGCAGAGACCAATATATATTTTCTATCTCACAGTGGATGCATCTCAAAAACATGGCATTACATTTAAGAAGCCAGATACAAAGGACCACAGACCTTATGATTTCATTTACATGAAATTCTAGAAAAGGCAAAACAATAGTGATAGAAAGCAGATCAGTGGTTCTTAGAGGCCACAAAGTGGGGGGGAGGGGAAGGTTGAATACAAAGGGCCCAGGGAGGGCTTCCTGGTGGCGCAGTGGTTGAGAGTCCACCTGCCGATGCAGGGGACACGGGTTCGTGCCCCGGTCTGGGAAGATCCCACATGCCGCGGAGCGGCTGGGCCCGTGAGCCACTGCCGCTGAGCCTGCGTGTCCGGAGCCTGTGCTCCTCAACGGGAGAGGCCACAACAGTGAGAGGCCTGCGTACCGCAAAAAAAACTCCAAAAAACTGGTAAATTATTTTATTTGATTTATCTTTTATACAGCAGGTTCTTATTAGTTACCTGTTTTATACATATTAGTGTACATATGTCAATCACAATCTCCCAATTCATCCCACCACCACCACACCACACCCGGTTCTTCCCTTGGTGTTCATATGTTTGTTCTCTACATCTGTGTCTCTATTTCTTCTTTGCAAACCGGTTCATCTGTACCATTTTTCTAGATTCCATATATGCATTAATATACGATATTTGTTTTTCTCTTTCTGACTTACTTCACTCTGTGTAACAGTCTGTAGATCCATCCATGTCTCTACAAATGACCCAATTTCATTCCTTTTTATGGCTGAGTAATATTCCATTGTATATATGTACCACATCTTCTTTATCTATTTGTCTGTCAATGGGCATTTATGCTGCTTCCATGACCTGGCTATTGTAAACAGTGCTGCGATGAACGTTGGGGTGCACGTGTCTTTGTGAATTATGGTTTTCTCTGGGTATATGCCCAGTAGTGGAATTGCTGGGTCATATGGTAATTCTATGTTTAACTTTTTAAGGAACCTCCATACTGTTTTCCATAGTGGTTGTATCAATTTACTTTCCCACCAACAGTGCAAGAGCGTTCCCTTTTCTCCACACCCTCTCCAGCATTTGTTGTTTGTAGATTTTCTGATGGTGCCCATTCTAACTGGTGTGAGGTGATACCTCATTGTAGTTTTGATTTGCATTTCTCTAGTGATTAGTGATGTTGACCAGCTTTTCATGTACTTATTGGCCATCTGTATGTCTTCTTTGGAGAAATGTCTATTGAGGTCTTCTGCCCATTTTTGGATTGGGTTGTTTGTTTTTTTAATATTGAGTTGCATGAGCTGTTTATATATTTTGGAAATTATTCCTTTGTCTGTTGATTCATTTGCACATATTTTCTCCCATTCTGAGGGTTGTCTTTTCGTCTTGTTTATAGTTTCCTTTGCTGTGCAAAAGCTTTTAAGTTTCATCAGGTCCCATTTGTTTGTTTTTATATCCATCACTCTAGGAGGTGGATCAAAAAAGATCTTGCTGTAATTTATGTCAGAGTGTTCTTTCTATGTTTTCCTCTAAGAGTTTTATGGTGTCTGGTCTTACATTTAGGTCTTTAATCCATTTTGATTTTATTTTTGTGTATGGTATTAGGGAGTGTTCTAATTTCATTCTTTTACATGTAGCTGTCCAGTTTTCCCAGCACCACTTATTGAAGAGACTACCTTTTCTCCATTGTATATCCTTGCCTTTGTCATAGATTAGATGACCATAGGTGAGTGGGTTTATCTCTGGGCTTTCTATCCTGTTCCATTGATCTATATTTCTGTTTTTGTGCCAGTACCATATTGTGTTGATTACTGTAGCTTTGTAGTATAGTCTGAAGTCAGGGAGTTTGATTCCTCCAGCTCCATTTTTTGCCCTCAGGACTGCTTTGGCTATTCGGGGTCTTTTGTGTTTCCATACAAATTGTGAAATTTTTTGTTCTAGTTCTGTGAAAAATGCCAGTGGTGGTTTGATAGGGATTGCATTGAATCTGTAGATTGCTTTGGGTAGTAGAGTCATTTTCACAATATTGATTCTTCCAATCCAAGAACATGGTATATCTCTCCTTCTATTTGTATCATCTTTAATTTCTTTCATCAGTGTCTTATAGTTTTCTGAGTACAGGTCTTTTACCGCCTTAGTAAAAACTGGTAAGTTTTATTGCACATAAATTATACCTAAATAAATAAAAGAACCCCAAAGAGAGAAAGGGAAGAAGGAAGGAAATTGTGCTCAACTGTGTTTTTGGACAAGATTCTCAATGTGTCAAGTATTTGCCTGTTCCTAAGTTGTTGTTTTTTTGTTTTGTTTTGTTTTGTTTTTTAATTAGGGATAGATGTTGAATTGCATCAAATGTCTTTCACTATTTCTTTGATGATCATTTAATTTTCTTATGTGATCTATCAGTGGGTTAAATTTTGATAATACACTTCCTAATATTGAATTGTATTTGTCCTCCTTGGATAAACTGCACTTAGATTGTGTTTTTCTGGCTTCACAAAAGGAATTTGGAAACTTTGCTTTTTATGTGCTCTGGAAAACTTAAGTGCTAAAATAATTATTTGTTCTGTCAAGATGTAAAAGAATTCACCTGTGAAACTGTTTGATCCAGAAGTGTTTTCTGCTTTTGTTTTTTTGAAACTCTTTGATAACTTTCTCAATTTTGGGTTTTAACAATCCTTTTATGGGGTTAATTTGAATGTTCATAGTCTCCAAACACCCTCTGCAATCAAGTTTTCATATTCATTTGCACAGGGCTTTGCAAAACATCTTTTATGAGAGTCACAGACATTCAATCTGAGTTTGTATCAATTCCAGGGTCCCCAGTAAGTGACCATGCAGCCAGTGATTGCACACAGCCTGGGAAGGAATCCATGAATTTCAGAGGCAGTCCTTTCCCATCTTGGAATTTCCAAGTAGGATAAAGCATTTTACTGTATTGAGTCAAAATGTTATCTTCCTGAGACTCAGATCATAGAATTTATCACTGGGAAGGGCATCAAGAAATGATCTGGGCTAGATAAGGTTTATATACTAAGATGCTCTACATCACTTTTTTTTTTTAATGACAGAAGTTTATTTTTATAAATAAAAAACCAAAGGAGCTCCAGGTTGCTAAGCTTGATTGAAAGGTCTTAGTTTTTGCCAATTGGAGAAGCAGGCACGAACCTGAGAAAAGGAGAAAAAAATCTTAGCATTTGTCTAACTCTAGGGTTATGTTGCCTTAACTGTATTCAGAGTGAAGGAAATTACAAGAAAATCATTGTTATTGTTCTTAATCCCCAAACTCCCCAGATAAAACTTATATCAGAGGGTATTTTGTTTAATTAGTATCACTTCATAGTTACCAAGATGAGCAATTTCTAATGTTCACTTTTTCTTCTTTCAGAAAACCAGAAGGTTACAGGGGAAAAGTCTATTGCCATTTCAGTATAGAGGATCTTTTAGATTCGGTTTATCACAGATGGTTTTCTCTGAAAGAGCTACAGAAGATAAAGGAATTTTAAAGTAAGATGCAGGGATTGTGGCACATCAGGGCCTTGATATCCCCAGGCTGCAATCATTGATGCAGGATGCTCTGTGGCCAGTGTCTGAGCAACTGTTTGAAGATGTTCATTATCCTGCAAGCTTTGAAAGTATCTTTTCAACATTGAGTCTGGGATGTGCTACTGGTTTTTGACCCACTCAGATACAACAACCATACTATTATTACTTATTTTTTCGCCTTTTAAGAAACGCACATTACTCCTGTTCTATTAAGGCCCAATGAAAAGCATTTTCTTCAACTAGTAGCTCCGATGTCAACAAAAACAAAGAGCAGGCAAGGCACTGCATCCTTCTTTCTTTCTTTCTTTCTTTTTTTATTTGGCCGTGGGATCTTCGTTCCCTTACCAGGGATTGAACCCATGCGCCCTGCAGTGGAAGTGTGAAGTCCTAACCACTGGACTGCCAGGGAATTCCCTGTTTTGATTTTTATTTAACATTTAAAACAATTGAAGTACAATTGACCTATAACATTATATTAGTTTCAGATGTACAATATAATGATTTGATATTTGTGTATATTGCAAAATGATCACCACAAGAAGTCTAGTGAATATCAGTCACCATACACAGTTACAAATTTTTTTTCATGGGATGAGAACTTTTAAGATTTACTCTCTTAGCAGCTTTCAAATATGAAATATAATATTATTAATTATAGTCACCATGCTGTCCCCATGACATTTATTTTATAATTGGAAGTTTGTATTTTTGACCCCCTTCACCCATTTTGCACACCCTCAACCCCCCACCTCTGGCAACCACCAGTCTGTCGTCTCTATGTTTTGGGGGAGTTCCATATGTAAATGAGATCATACAGTGTTTGTCTTTCTCTGACTTATTTCGCTTATGTAATCCCTTCAAGGTCCATCCACATTGTTGCAAATGGCAAGATTTCATTCTTTTTACAGCTGTATAATATTCCACTGTATGTGTGTATTATATGCCACATTTTCTTTACCTATTCATCTATTGATGGACACGTAGGTTGTTTCCATCTTGGCTGTTGTAAACAATGCTGCAACAAACATGGGGGTGCAGGTATCTTTTTGAATTAGTGTCTTCACTTTTTCCAGATAAATACCTGGAACAAAATTGTTGGATCATATAATAGTTCTACCTTTAATTTTTTGAAGACTCTCCATACTGTTTTCCATAGTGGTGGCAGCAATTTACATTCCTGCCAATAGTGCACAAGAGTTCCCTTTTCTCCACGTCCTTGCCAACACTTGTTATTTGTTGTCTTTTTGATAGTAGCCATTCTGACAAGTGTGAGATGGTATCTCACTATGGTTTTGATTTGCATTGCTCTGATGATTAGTGATGGTGAGGCTCTTTTTGTTGTTTTTAATTGAAGTATAGTTGATTTACAATGTTGTATTAGTTTCTGGTGTACAGCAAAGTGGTTCAGTTATACATATACATGGATATATATATATATATTTCACATTCTTTTCCATTATAGGTTATTATAAGATATTAAATAAAGTTCCCTGTGCTATACAGTACGACCTTATTGGTTGTTTTTTTTTAAATAAATTTATTTATTTATTTTTGGCTGCACTGGGTCTTCGTTGCTGCGTGGGCTTTCTCTAGTTGCGGCGAGCAAGGGCTACTCTTTGTTGCGGTGCGTGGGCTTCTCATTGCAGTGGCTTCTCTTGTTGCGGAGCACAGGCTCTAGGAATGCGGGCTTCAGTAATTGCAGCACACAGGCTCAGTAGTTGTGGCTCACGGGCTCTAGAGCGCAGGCTCAGTAGCTGTGGTGCATGGGCTTAGTTGCTCTGCGGCATGTGGGATCTTCCCAGACCAGGGCTCGAACCCATGTCCCTGCATTGGCAGGCAGATTCTTAACCACTGTGCAACCAGGGAAGCCCTGTTTTATATATATATACACATATAAAACGGTTTGAATCTGTTAATCCCAAACTCCTGATTTATCCCCCCACACCCGGCCCCTGCTTTCCCCTTTGGTAACCTTAAGTTTGTTTTCTATGCCTTAAGTTTGTTTCTGTGTTGTAAATAAGTTCCTTTGTATCATATTTTAGATTCCACATATAAGTGATATCATATGGTATTTGTCTTTCTCTTTCTGACTTACTTCACTTACTATGATAATCTCTAGGTCCATCCATGTTGCTGCAAATGGCATTATTTCATTCTTTTTTATGGCTGAGTAATATTCCATTGTATATATGTACCATGTCTTCTTTATCCATTTCTCTGTCGATGGACATTTAGGTTGCTTCCATGTCCTGGCTATTGTAAACAGTGCTGCAATGAACATTGGGGTGCATGTATCTTTTCGAATTAGAGTTTTCTAGGGATATATGCCCAGGAGTGGGATTGCTAGATTATGTGGTAGCTCTATTTTCAGTTTTTTAAGGAACCTCCATACTGTTTTCCATAGTGGCTGCACCAATTTACATTCCCACCAACTGTGTAGGAGGGTTCCCTTTTCTCCACACTCTCTCCAACATTTATTATTTGTAGACTTTTTAATGATGGCCATTCTGACTGGTGTGAAATGATACCTCATTGTAGTTTTTTA
The DNA here is from genome assembly GCF_964374135.1 of Grampus griseus. Lineage (NCBI taxonomy): Eukaryota > Metazoa > Chordata > Mammalia > Artiodactyla > Delphinidae > Grampus > Grampus griseus. The sequence goes on from NC_139012.1 coordinate 64,594,946, forward strand.
TTTTATTATTTTTTAAAATTACATTTATTTATTTATTTTTGGCTGCACTGGGTCTTCGTTGCTGCACGCGGGCTTTCTCTATTTGTGGCGAGCAGGGGCTACTCTTCGCTGCGGTGCGCAGGCTTCTCATTGCAATGGCTTCTCTTGTTGTGGAGCACAGACTCTAGGCATGCAGGCTTCAGTAGTTGTGGCTTGTGGGTTCAGTAGTTGTGGCTTGCGGGCTCTACAGCGCAGGCTCAGTAGTTGTGGCGCACAGGCTTAGTTGCTCCGCTGCATGTGGGATCTTCTCAGACCAGGGCTCGAACCCGTGTCCCCTGCATTGGCAGGCGGCTTCTTAACCACTGTGCCACCAGGGAAGTCCCTTAAATGAAAATGATTTTAATGTGAAAAACAGAAGGATACAAAATAGTACTTACATACTGATTGAAGCTGTGTGAAAACAATTCAGGTCATGAATATTCATCTGGAAAAAAAAGTTATCATTTACAGCCTTTAATGAACATGGCAGCATGCTGGGCACTGACAAGAAAACGGCACAAATACGCAGATATAAAGCACAATAAGAAAGTCCAAGCTGCGGTTTGGGCTCCCTCAAAGTCCGTTGTAAACTCTCTGTTTGTTTCTGAGCTGGACAAAGGATGGGGTGGATGTCCCCACCGGGCCCTTGGCGGAAGGAACGCCAGGGGGCGCGCCAAGCACGTCGCCACGTCCCCCGGCGACCCCGGGGTAGCGCGCGTTCCCCAGAGCGCCCGGGCAGGACCGCTACCTCCCTGCCGGCCTCCACCCCGCCCACCGCCAGGGGGCGCAGCAGGCTGCCCGGCACTCGGCTCGCCGCCGGGAGCGCCAGCGCGGGCGAGCGGCGGAGGCCGGCCTGGGGGCGGCCATGGACCGCTTCGTGTGGACCAGCGGCCTCCTGGAGATCAACGAGACCCTGGTGATCCAGCAGCGAGGAGTGCGCATCTACGACGGCGAGGAGAAGGTAGGGCGGCGGCCGGCCTGGCCTCGCTCCCGGACCCGGACTCGCGGGCCCGGCCTCGCCGCTCGGCGCCGCCCCCGCAGTCCACGCCGGCCCAGCGCCCGGCTCCGGCCCGACTTGGGAACGGCTCCGGGCGGGCGTGCCGGGCGGAGGCCCCTTTCCCACCCGGGGTGAGACCCCTTCGGGAGGCACGGCGGGCGCGGGCCGGGAACCCTGATTCCTCGCCCCGATCGCGGCGGGCGGGCGACGGGCAGGCCGGTTCCGCCTTTGTCCGGAGGCCGCCGGGTCCTGCGCTCCGAACCGGGCGTGACTTCGGGCGCTGGGACCTGGGGGAGCCCGAGGGACTAGGCGGTCCCGGCCGGAGCGGGAGAGGGGGTGGCTTTAAAAGGATTTCCGAAAAGAGGAGTTAGCCTCTCCTGGGACTCCTTGGCTGTAGGCTCTGTGTTTTGTTTGTTTTTTATTTAGGAGTGACAGTAGAAAGGCGGTTTGATTGTTTTGTCGAGTGGTGGAGTAGGCCATGCCTGGTAATCCAAGCGTAAACCTTAGGAGGTGTGTTTGCAAATTGAAAGGAGAAATATTGCCAGTATTTCACAGAAATATTAACGTTCACTGGAGACTTCCGTCAGATTACAAACTATCATCCTGTTCTGGATGAAATGTATAAACTGGAATTAAAAAAATTAAAAAACCCATTTACTCACTAGCATTTGTGGTTTCCAGAAGTTTTCACTTGCTACTTCTCCTTCCTTGGAGTTTCCTTAGAGAAACTTCCTCCTGTACTTTCGCAAACGTTGCTGGACCCAGAGCTCTTTCTGTCTGTGCTTTACAGAAGCTTGAGGCTTCCTTCCTTCTAGGGGGTGGAGGGCAGGGTTTAGTTACACAGCCATCGGAGGTACCAGGGGCCCAGGGGCTCTCCCTACTGGAGGGCATTTTTCCATATTTCCATTATTGAGTAAAGATCTTTTTTTCTTAAATAATTTGCTTGGCCTTAACTCTGTTTACTGCTTCAGTACTTTTATTAACTTGATCTCAAATTGGGTTTGCATGTTTTGGTTGGAGTGACAAGCTCAATGTTTTTGTTTTTGTAAACCGAGGTTACACCTTTGGAACTGGGGAGAATGGGAAGCTTAATCAACCTGCCCCCCCTCGGGGGCTTGGAGCTTGGCAGCACCCTCAGGTCCGAATATGGGTATTGACAGATGGGTCTTCAAAGTCTCCTCCAAAGCCACTCCCTGCTGGCCGTCTAGCTTTTGCCGATCCCCACACTCTGTTGTTCTATGGAATTGCAATATGCAAATTAGGGACATGTTGGCTGCACAAAACATAACTGTGGTATTTTTTTTTTTAAATAAATTTATTTATTTATTTTTGGCTGCATTGGGTCCTCGTTGCTGCGCACGGGCTTTCTCTAGTTGTGGTGAGCGGGGGCTACTCTTCGTTGCGTTGCGCAGGCTTCTCATTGCAGTGGCTTCTCTTGTTGTGGAGCACGACTCTAGGCATGTCAGGATCAGTAGTTGTGGCACGTGGGCCCAGTAGTTGTGGCTGGCGGGCTCTAGAATGCAGGCTCAGTAGTTGTGGCGCACCGGCTTAGCTGCTCCGTGGCATGTGGGATCTTCCCAGACCAGGGCTCGAACCCGTGTCCCCTGTATTGGCAGGTGAATTCACAACCACTGCGCCACCAGGGAAGTCCTTATGGTATCTTTAAAACAATAAAAAGATCAAACGATTAGCACCCATATATGAAAAACCATTGCTGAACCAGCAAATTCTAGTTTTTCTTTTATTTATTTTTGCTTCTTATTTTAGCAGATATATAGGTATCAGAGGATTGAGAAAAAAGTCATGGGAAATACTTAGTCGAGACCCTTTGATCTCATCAAGAATTCTTTCTTTTATAACTTTATTTATTGAAGTATAGTTGATTTACAGTGTTGTGTTAGTATCAGGTGTACTGAAAAGTGGTTCAGTTGTACAGATGTATCTATTCTTTTTCAGATTCTTTTCCATTATAGGTTATTACAAGATACTGAATATAGTTCCCTGTGCTATACAGTAGATCCTTGTTGTTAGTCAAGAATTCTTAACTGTTCCGCAAGCTGGGGGTGGTGCGGGAGGGCTATGGGTGTCTTGAAACCTAAGCGAAGCTCTAAGGCCTGCTCACCACTGTGGTCCCTGGGCTGGATCTACTCAGTCACTTGCTGAGCTGTCCCTAGTGTGGCTGAGGGCCAGACTGATTCCTGGGGGAAGTCTTGCATCCTGGCTTTCTCCCTCTGCTGGAAGGCGTCCAGACCTCGCGTGGTCTGAGGACTCCAGGAAACTGCACTCATCAACCTCCGGATCTGAGCAGGTGCCCTTTCAGAATCTCTCACTAGCTCCCGTGGTCTCAGTGCTGCAGTGCAGACTGCACAGCCTTCTCAGCTTTGCACCCAACGTGTTCCCCAGTAGGTGCAGGGCTAAGACCAGTGGACTCTCCCTACTCGTCCTTTGTATCTTCTGGCTCACTGTGGGTGTGAAATACATTAAAACAAAGAAACACACAAAACCTTGAATAAGCAGCGTACCTGCTACGTGCCAGGAGCTTTACATAATTTAATCCTCTCAATGGGCATGTGAGGTGAGTATTTTACTGAATGAGAAAAGAACTCTCAGAGGCAACAGTGACTTGCCCTAAGATCCACTGAGTTAGTTCAGAAGAGCTGGGAGTTAAATCTCTATTGATCAGACTCCCAAAGACTGTGCTTTGTTCACACTGCTGGAGCGCTTCAAAAATACAGCAGTCGGGGCTTCCCTGGTGGCGCAGTGGTTGAGAGTCCACCTGCTGATGCAGGGGACACGGGTTCGTGCCCCGGTCCGGGAAGATCCCACATGCCGTGGAGTGGCTGGGCCCGTGAGCCATGGCCGCTGAGCCTGCGCGTCCGGAGCCTGTGCTCCAAAATGGGAGAGGGCACAGCAGTGAGAGGCCCACGTACTGCAAACAAACAAACAAAAAAAACAGCAGTCACCAGTGCCAGACCCTTTCCGTAGTGTAATATGTATGTTCTACGTATGTTTATGGAACATCCTCTGAAGATGAGTACACTGAGACCCTCAATACGTGGTTGAGAAAACTGTGACCTGTCCAAGGTCACACAGTTAGTAATGGGTGGAGCCAGACCATTGCTCTTTCCACTGCTCAGGTGCCTCTTGCTTGTTTATACAGGCAAAGTTTTCATGGGCCCCTTATGACCGGATAATATGTTGTTTTCCTAAGCAGTGTGGACAGGTCATTTGTTTCAATTCACAGAAGCGTCTGTAGCCTCAGCTAATTTAAAAAGTAATGTAAGAAGGTTAGTGGTGTGTAAAGTGGCAAGTTGCCAGCTTATACTAGAAGATTTAGAAAATGTGTATTTTCTTTCAGCTTTTAGGAATTTACCCTTGGGAAATAATCAGAGATGCATAAAAATATAATGAACGAGGATGTGCATCTCAGCAGTATTATATATATATTATTTATTATTATGTAGTATAGGGAAAAATTGGAAGCAATCTGAATGTCCACCATAGGAATTGGTTAATTAAATATGACATGCCCTAATCAGCATGAGGCGTGGCTAACCATAGGCTGCTAAGTGAGAAAAAGCAAGTTATAAAACTATAAATATCTTGGTCTCATTTTATTTTAAGATTATATCCACACACCCTGGCTGGTCTGATTACAAATGATTTCATTTTCTGTTTTAGACTTTAAAAAAATGTTTTCCAGATTTTCAACAGCATATTACTTTTATAACAGAGAAATGTGAACTCAAAACAAAACAGTAAGAGCTTATTCAGCGAATGCCTAAGTTATTTTAACTATTGACTCTTAAGTAGTTGAAATTATTCTAGCTCTGAGTGGTAGAAGCAAAGCAGCCTAAACTTGTCTGTCCCGTTGAGCTCATAATCCCTTGGAATCCCTGAAGGGAACAATTACACAGTGTCTTCACTGGGAGCAGCAATGCTTTACGTGTGCACATTGTTCATCAACATGGTGATGGAACGTCCTCTGGCTTCAGCTTTAAACTCACATCCTTATGCTTGGATTTCGGTCAGATAATCAGTTTCGGTCAGATAACGTGCAGTTTCCTAATCAGTTTCCTAATATTATGTAGTTATGCTGTGTAATGTATCAGGTACTCTCAAGTTGATAAAAGCATTTGCTTCTGGAAAAGTGAAATCTTACTCATTGGCAAAAAAGAGATTTTTTTTTTTGCCGTACGCGGGCCTCTCACCGTTGTGGCCTCTCCCGCCGCAGAGCACAGGCTCCGGACGCGCAGGCTCAGCGGCCATGGCTCACGCGCCCAGCCGCTTCGCGGCATGTGGGATCTTCCCGGACCAGGGCACGAACCCGAGTCCCCTGCATCGGCAGGTGGACTCTCAACCACTGCGCCACCAGGGAAGCCCAAAATAGAGATTTTTTAAATGCTTAAACTCAATTATTTGGTTTTGCGTATGCAACATTAACCAAAACATTTGTAGCCAGGCCGCATTAAATGCCAGGAATGTGAATGTGTTACTTCAGATGCAGAGGAAAGTGTGGAACTCCGAAGTCTTTTCTCTGAGGTGCTGAAGTACTTGGTGGAAATCTCTTACAGAGTGTCTTCGACCAGATGGTTCAGCAGTTTTCTTCCCATTAAAGCTTATTAACCATATTATTTAAACTTACTAATATTAAGATATTAGTAATACAGTCAGACGTTTCTCTTAGAAAATAATTTTTTAAAACTCATGTTAAAAAGTATTGGTTATGTTATTATAAAGGACTTTTTTGACAGAGTGTTTCTGCTTATGTTCAATTTAACAAAAAATAATTTATATACATTTCAGAGTTGCATGGAGTTATATATGCCTGTAACAGATTTCTTTATCTTTTTTTATTAGACAAGTAATAAAGTTGTTATATATGGGTAAACCAAAAGAAGAAACTTGAAATAATCAGTAATCCTTTACCCATAAACAATTACTTTTGGCACATCCTGTGTGTGTGATTGTGCAGGTACGTGTGTGTGTGTGTGTGTGTGTAACCGTGCTGTGTACACTGCTTTTTTCTATATTAATATTATGAGTATCTTGTAATATATTGTCAAGTGCATACATAATTGCGTTTATGAATATTTTTACTTAAGAATGATACATAATAATGTTCTAATTGGTTATTCACTTGCTACCCATTTTTAACCACATTATTTTATTTTTTAAAATGTAAAATTTTTTTAAAAATTTATTTATTTAAGTTATTTATTTTGGGCTGTGTTGGGTCTTTGTTGCTGCACACAGGCTTTCTCTAGTTGCAGAGATCGGGGGCTACTCTTCGTTGCAGTGCGTGGGCTTCTCATTGTGGTGGCTTCTCTTGTGGAGCACGGGTTCTAGGCACACCGGCTCAGTAGTTGTGGCCCACGGGCTCTAGAGCGCAGGCTCAGTAGTTGTGGCATATGGGCTCAGTAGTTGTGGCGCACGGGCTTGGTTGCTCCGCAGCATGTGGGATCTTCCCGGACCAGGGCTCAAACCCATGTCCCCTGCATTGGCAGGCGGATTCTTAACCACTGCGCCACCAGGGAAGCCCTAACCACATTATTTTAAACTCAGAAGGATTATTATTTGTAATAACCTGGACCCTCACTAAGATGCTTTCCTTTGAGTTTCTGTTTTATATTATAACTTTTGAAATAACTAGTTACTCCTCAAAAGGATAGAAGCATGTCCTGCCTTATGGCAAATTCGACTTTCTAGTAACTAAAGTGAATAGAAACTTCCAATATATTTCTTGATTTTGACAAATGAAGGGGTTTGACTTGTCAGTCTTTTGGGTTCCAACTCTAACATTTGCTTATCTATATAACTTCCAGTGCATAATAACAAATTATGAGGATTAAAGGTTTGGTCCTAAAGACCTAGCTGGCATTTTTGTGATTGTATTATAATTAAAAAACATTTTTACATTTATAATTTGCCTAAGTGACACAATCCCCTGATAAAAATTCAAAAACCACGAAAAGTTAAGTCTTCCTCCCATCCTAGTCTCTCTGTCACCCACTTCCCCCTCAGAAGTCACCAGTGCTTCATTCTGGAGTCATACGCATGTGTCATACACAGGTGTTTGCGTAAAATATATTGTTTTTTCCTTTTTAAAGTATAAACTTGTAATATACTATGCATACAGAGTTCTGAAACTTGCTTTTTTCACTTAATCTATGTAGGGAATTTACCATATTTCATTAAGTCTAAGTGCACATTTTCTACCCCCCACCCCCCTGGAAGCAGGATGAATCTTCAATTCATGGCATCTTAGATGTTATCAAATACATAAAGAGTCTCCTGATTCTTTTTAATGACTGAGTTGTCATTCCTTGTGTGGATGTACATTTCCCTGTTGATGGACATTTAAATTGTTTCCTATCTTTCGCTTTTAAAAAACAACAATGAATAACCTAGTAGCATATCGTTGTCCACATGTGTGAATTTGTCTTTGGGATAAATTCCTAGAAGGGCATTGATTGGATCAAAGGATTTGTGTGTTTATATTTTTGATAGATGATAATACATTGCCCTCCATAGCACTTGTCCCTCCAGTGATGTGTGCAAATGCTTATTTGTCCAACACGTCACCAGCACAATGTTATCAAACTTTTGGGCCCTTGCCAATCTCATGGATAAAAGGGGTATCTTGATGTTGTCTTAATTTGCCTCTTTCTTATCATCAGTGACGTTGGGCATCAATTAATGTGTTTAAGAGTCATTTGTAGTTCCTTTCCTGTGAACTTTCTGTTAACAGTCTTTGCCCATTTATCTAATGGATTATAGGCTATTTCCTTATTGATTTGTAAGAGTACTTTATATATTAAGGAGACATATACATTTGTCTCTGATGTGAGTTACAATTATTTTTCCCAGTCTGCCATCTTTGCCCTTGGTGGTTTTTGCCATGAAGAATTTGTGTGCATGCGTGTGTGTGTGGAGGGGAATCGATCAATCTTTTCCTCTAATGCTAATGGGTTTAATGTTTTTCTTAGAAAGACTTTCTCCACTCTGAAGTGATTTAAAATTTTTTCTTGTAATTTTTTTCTAGTTCTTTCATACATTTTTAACTCAAATATTTGATCTATCCAGAATTTATTTTGGTACAATGTGTTAAGTATAATCTTACTTTGTTCCCGCCTGCCCCCAATGGGCAACCCAGGTGTCCCAGTGCCATTGATTGAGTCTCCATCCACACCTATTTTGCATCTGTTTGTGTTTTTTTCTGGATGTTCTTATTATTTAAAAATCATTTAAAAATTTGTATGAGGGCTTCCCTGGTGGCGCAGTGGTTGAGATTCTGCCTGCCGATGCAGGGGACACGGGTTCGTGCCCCGGTCCGGGAAGATCCCACATGCTGCGGAGCGGCTGGGCCCGTGAGCCATGGCTGCTGAGCCTGCTCGTCCGGATCCTGTGCTCTGCAGCAGGAGGGGCCACAATAGTGAGGCCCATGTACCGCAAAAAAAAAAAAAAAACTTATGAGTGTTATACAGAAATTCAATCTGATGGTAAAAATTCACTCAATAGTGAGGTGTATAGTTTTGAAAAAGGGCCCTTTGCTTCTTTTTCACCCATTCCCTCACACTTTTTCTGAGATAACCATCGTTAACAGATCATTGAGTATCCCATTTAGACCTTTTTCTACTACTTATATGTGTATATGTGTATATATACACACATCTCTTTATCTATTTATAGATCTATTCACATGTAGTTTGAGGGATATGGAGTTTATATCTATCTGATTACATTATATGCAATATGCTGTCAATTGCTTTCTTCCCTACTAACCCTATGTCTTCGAGTTCCGTGATAGTTCATGTAGCTCTACCCCACTATCCTTTTTAACCCCTGCATGGATTTCATAGTATGAATGTATCACACTTGATTTAACCACTTCCCTATTGTTACATAGCTAGGTTGTTTGCAATTTTTTCCTAATTTTTATTTATTTATTTATGGCTGTGTTGGGTCTTCGTTTCTGTGCGAGGGCTTTCTCTAGTTGCAGCAAGCGGGGGCCACTCTTCATTGCGGTGCTTGGGCCTCTCACTATCGCGGCCTCTCTTGCTGCGGAGCACAGGATCCAGACGCACAGGCTCAGTAGTTGTGGCTCACGGGCTTCGTTGTTCCGCGGCATGTGGGATCTTCCCAGACCAGGGCTCTAACCCGTGTCCCCCTGCATTGACAGACAGATTCTCAACCACTGCACCACCAGGGAGGCCCAATTTTTTCCTAATTTTAGCAAGGCTTATGAAGTGTGTAGCATTGCTTCTCTTTAACTTGTGATAAATCTAATTCTAAAATGTTTATTTATGTGATTGACTTACTATCGTGCAATTCATGGGGAAGAAAATCTGGACCACATTGAGTGACAGGTTATTAATATTTTGTGATGATCTTGTTTTTCTAGATAAAATTTGATGCTGGGACCCTCCTTCTTAGTACGCACCGTCTAATTTGGAGAGATCAGAAAAATCATGTAAGATCGAGTTTTTTGCTTCTATTCTAGGTTTTATGTCACTGATTTTTTTTCTTTCTTTCTGGCAAAACTATAAATACATGTGATAAATTTTTGTTTGCAGATGTCAGAAGAGTGTGTTCCATATGGTCTCTCTGAATGGGGCACAGATAGAGGAATTAGGGTCTGGTCCCTCATTCAACCCTAGCACAGTCTGCAGCTACTGTACAGAGAATCCTGGCAGCTCCTGGTTTTTAAGCACTAATCAGATTCTCCCTCACACTCAAGTGTCCCCATCAGTCAGGGGTCCTGAAAACAACCCGTTTGGAGGTCTGCTGAGAAGTGCAGGCTTCTACCTAGATACTGAGATGAACTGCCTCTCAGTCACTCAGCAAAGGAGAAACCCCACCCCGTTTTTGCATTTCTAGGAAGAGAGGACTCAGTGATATGTATAGACCTGATATCTTTATTCCAAAGAGCGTTACCTTGAATGTGTGTGTGTGTTTGTGTGTATTTGTGTGTAAATCTCTGTGTTGCCAGTAAAAGAAGCAATCTTTTCTATGTTATTTTTTAAATTGCTGGCTGCCTACCCCATGAAATTTTAATTCCACAGGTAAACTATATACTGTACTGTGGCTCTTTGCATGTCACTAACCGCTGCAAACTCTGACTCTTTTTGCCCCCGAAGAACCAATTTTTCCCCCTCAGTGGTGATATTGGCCTGGTTGGTGACGAATGCCTTAGAACTGGTAATGTTGCCTAATTCTTTTTAAAGAAATAGAGATTCAAGAAAGAAATCTTTTCTGGAGGGGTAGGCGTCCTTAAACCATATGTTTATAAATTAAGTTAATCTTAGTATAAGTTTTTTGATTATCATGTAAAGGAGCTAATATCAAAGCCCTTAGACCTATTATTAATAATAATTAATAATAAAGGGAAGCCACGTTAGTATTTTCTGTTAAAAATTAATTGTGGGTGAGTGAGTGAAATATAGAAAATTATAAAGAGGAAAAATCAGCTCTATAACACACTCTTTAAAGTCGTTTTGATTTACCTGCTTTATTTTCTGTTTTCCATATAAGAATATATTATATGTAAACAATTTTCATATAAATACTACTGTTTAAAAGATATAGCTCCTGTAAAAACAAAGGTAGTGACAGGTGCTTTTAAACCTCTTATGTTCTTCCATGCCGCAAAATGCTACCACAGTATTGTCTTCATTCAGTTTTTCCTTAAGTTTATTTAAGGAATAAAATAACATTATTATTTTCTATTGTTATAATTACTAAGGACCTTAAAGGTATGTGGCACCCCATTAAATCTATAAAACAAGGATTTCTGACGAGTCTTACAGATCGTGTTTTCTTTTGATTCCCTCCCAGGAATGCTGCATGGCCATTCCTCTTTCCCAAATCGTGTTCATTGAAGAACAGGCAGCTGGAATTGGGAAAAGGTAAGGTCTGTATATTACAGTCTTTATGCACAAAATCGTTTCCAGTCAAGCTGTCCTTGTTAACTTGGTTGAGTCATTGCTCAGTCAGTCATGGCCGTGACTGTGTGTGTGCAAGTGAATCAGATGATTGTGTTTGTTGGTCAGAGCTCCCCTAAGAAGGTATCGTCCTGGGGGAGGAAGGAAGTAGGTGAGGGAGATTAAGAAGCACAAACTTCCAGTTACAAAGTAAATGCGTCATGGGTATGAAAGGCACAGTGTGGGGAATATGGTCAGTAACTAAGTAATAGCTTTGTATGGTGACATAGTGTACCTAGACTCATCATGGGATCATTTTGAAATGTATAGAAATATAGAATTACTGTGTTGTGTAACAGAAACTAACAGTATTGGAGGTCAGTTATACTTCAAAAAGAAACAACCAAAGTCATGGAAAAAGAGATGGGGTTTGTGGTTGCCAGAGGTGCGGTGTGAGGGGCAGGGAAAATTGGAGGAAGGTGGTCAAAAGGCACAAACGTTCAGTAATAAGTTAAATAAGCAATAGGGATATGATGTATTGAAGACAACATGATAAATGTAATTAACACCGCTGTACGTTATCTATGATAGTTATCAAGAGAGTAAATCCTAAGAGTTCCCATCACAAGGAAGAAAAATTTTTTTTCTATTTCTTTAATTTTGTATTGGATGTTCACTAAATGTACTCTGGTAATCATTTCATGATGTGTGTAAGTCAAATCATTATGCTCTACACTTTAAACTCATACAGTGCCATATGTCAATTATATCTCAAAACTGGGGAAAAATATGTTTTAAAAAAAAGAAGGTAGGGCTTTCCTGGTGGCGCAGTGGTTGAGAGTCCGCCTGCCGATGCAGGGGACGCGGGTTCGTGCCCCGGTCCAGGAAGATCCCACATGCCGCGGAGCGGCTGGGCCCGTGAGCCATGGCCGCTGAGCCTGCGCGTCCAGAGCCTGTGCTCCGCAATGGGAGAAAAAAAAAAAAAATGAAGGTATTATCCTACTTTAAACTCATTGATAAATGGAAGTCATTCTTTTTTTTTTTTTTAACATCTTTATTGGGGTATAATTGCTTTACAATGGTGTGTTAGTTTCTGCTTTATAACAAAGTGAATCAGTTATACATATACATATGTTCCCATACCTCTTCCCTCTTGCGTCTCCCTCCCTCCCACCCTCCCTATCCCACCCCTCCAGGTGGTCACAAAGCACTGAGGCGATATCCCTGTGCCATGCGGCTGCTTCCCACTAGCTATCTACCTTACGTTTGTTAGTGTATATAGGAAGTCATTCTTAAAGCAACAATCAAGTACTAAAGTTGCTGTAATATCCTCAGGTCATAATAAATAAGTGTGGGCGGGCTGTCACTGTATATATTTCCAGACATTTGCTTTTTTTTGCGGGGGGGCATGCCGTGCGGCTTGTGGGAACTTAGTCCCCCAACCAGGGATTGAACCCAGGCCCTCAGTAGTGGAAGCACAGAGTCCTAACCACTGGACCACCAGGGAAGTCCCCAGTCATTTGCTTTTCTGTGTCTGTGTATGTATCATTCAGTACCTGAAATCATAAATGACCCATCTGAGAAAAATACTTGACTTGCCTCCTATTTCTAGTTGACCATAAAGTTTCTCAACTTCGACTTTTTCAGATATCAGTGTTGAACAGAGTATCACAAGAGTTATTGTCCAAACAGGGACATTTCTTTGAGTAATAAGGGACACTGCTTATAATTAGATCAGGCAAGCATAAAACTGGACTGTCCCAGGTAGACCAGGAGATGTGCTCACCTTGGTTTAAAGCCACAGGTTAAAACGTTTCTGTTTATTCAAGTATATAAAACATTTTCGCTTTATACTTTACACGCATGTGATTGAGGGCAACTTATGAACAAATATTGCTGATAAGGAATTTGTTTCCATGTGGGCTTATCTTCAGCTTTAATGTAGTTAGATCCTTCAGTAGAAGTGAAACAAATGTTAAACTTCCCTGGAAATGCAGTGCATCCTTAATTATAATGTTGTAGCTAGCATAAAAGATGGCTTATTTGACATAAAAGAAACTAACCAATATTTTGAAGAGATTAACAAGGCATAGATTTTTAGAGTAGGCTATTTCTCCGATTTATATTTTCCACCTTGTCACTTTTCTCCATCTTATTGAGTTTTTTCTCTTTTTTTGGTATGATCGACAATACAATATTATATCAGTTTCAGGTGTACAACATAGTGATACCTAGTATTTGTATATACTGCTTTATATATTGCTTTCCTTATTAAGTTCTACAAACTTGGGCTTCCCTGGTGGCACAGTGGTTAAGAATCTGCCTGCCAATGCAGGGGACATGGGTTTGAGCCCTGGTCTGGGAAGATCCCACATACCATGGAGCAACTAAGCCCGTGTGCCACAACTACTGAAGTCCGCGCGCCTAGACCCTGTGCTCTGCAACAAGAGAAGCCACCGCAATGAGAAGCCCAGGCACCGCAACGAAGAGTAGCCCCCGCTCGCCACAACTAGAGAAAGCCCGTGCGCAGCAATGAAGACCCAATGCAACCAAAAATAATAATAATAATTAATTTTTAAAAATCATATTAAAAAATGACCATTTAAATTAAAAAAAAAAGTTCTACAAACTTTAAGGTGTTCCAGATCATTTGACTTTTTCTCTGCTGTGTTCCAAGGAAAACTAAACTCTATAACAAAAATAGTTAAATATTTACCTTCACATTAGTGTCTATTTTTAAACATCTCCAGTGAGGAGGAATTCGATAATGTGCCAGATTGACTTTTCTCAAATATTCTCTTTAGCTCCCAGCTACTCCTCTCAAATAATTACCATATCTCATTGAGTCAAAAATGTATGTGCATTTTCACCTTTTAACATCTCTGTACCCAAGATGCTTCTTTGAATTGGTGGATCTTAAACTTGGTGAAATGTGGTAATTGAATCACCCAAGAAGTGAATATATGAAAAAATTAGCATGGATCTTTTTATTCTGACTTTGGGATGTTTACACTTAATTTTGTATCATCTTTTAGCTTTTCATTGGGTTTCCTTTGACAAATTCTGATAGTTAGGGCTCAGGTTTTTTAGTTTTAAAGAGTGTATGATGCTTTTGCTTAGTCACCTGATCCTAATTGTCATAGGTTTATTGTTTACCTGACAGTTCATTTCACACAGTCCCGTGCTTCTGCTTACACAGTTTTATTTGCTCACCTCACTTAAAGATGTTCAAGGAGGCCCCAGATGTGGTGTTTCAATTTTAGGGTGATATTTAGGCAACTATATGGGCCTAAACAAAGTAATATTGAGTGATAGGTGTATCTATAATGTGGTCATAAAGAAAATGCTCTAAGCTAGGTATGCAAGATACTTCGAGTTTTTAGTTTTGCTAATATTTATAGAAGATTCTTTATTGAGCTGGTTGGGAAAAAAAGACTTATAAAACTCAGCAAATATAATAGTATTTTGATGGCATAGAAGATAATAGTAGTCATAAAGATCATGGTAGTTTGTGATCCTGGAACAACAACATTTTGAGAATTGTTTTTACTGTGGGATATCTCTCTAGATCATGCTGCTGACTGAGCGGCGTTTTCCAAAAATGACACTGTAGAATGTTGGTTTTGGATGGAGTTTTAGTAAAATGTCAGCTGGTCAGTTTTACACAGATAAGTTTTCACATTTTGTTTTCAAATGAGTAAGGTTGTATGCTTTGGCAGAAATTATAGGCCCCCTGGTAGCCTTTGGGGATGGCTCTGTAGATGGAAAACCTAATCATAAACCAATATCATAAACCACCCCAAATTCTGCAAATTTATTTTAAACTTACTTCCTAAAACCGCATTTTTATTTAGTCTTTGGCGCTAGTAATTTGAATTTTTTTGTTCACAGCTTACAGATTTTAAGTAGAGATATTTTTGAAAGGTTCATTAATACTGAATTGATACAGACCTTAAAAGGATTCCTTTCAGGATGTTGTTTGTTTCTACACGAATTTTAAGTGATCTGAAATATATTAAAAGTTATGAAAATAGAATTAGTGATTTTTAAAAAACAATTAAATACATTACATTTGCTCTTTCTTTAGTGCCAAAATAGTGGTTCATCTTCACCCAGCTCCTCCTAACAAAGAACCTGGCCCATTCCAGAGTAGTAAGAACTCCTACATCAAGCTGTCCTTCAAAGAACATGGCCAGATTGAGGTAAGTTTCTTTATGAATACAATCAGACTAGAAATGTGTACTCATATGTATTTTTGTTGTTGTTTGTTAATAGGATGGCAGGCAATATTGTTCAGCATACCAGTTTTCACCATATTTTTACAATAAAATTTTTATGATATCTTAAGCCTTATCAGTGGAGAATACAAAGTTTAGGTTTCAGTGGGAACGGGAGGCAGGAGGATGTAGTCACAGGAAAGAGTGGAGGCTGGAAACAGGCTAAGTCACCACGCTAGGTAGGCTACTAGTTAAGTGTTCAATGTTATCGTTTGGATAAAAGGACAGAGTATAATGCAGTGACATGTTTAACTGCCTCAGCATCTGAAAGTTCACCAGCCTTACATCAGGCAGTCTATCTTTATTAACTCCATACAAATCTAATCGCTTAAGTTCTTATTCCATAGTATCATGGTTTATATGTTCTGATTAATAAGTTGCTATGTAAGTATTCTTTAGACATTTATAAGTGTGTGTTTATCTCCCCATCGAGATCATAAATTACGTTCTTTTTCTCTGTAGCACCTGACCCAGTGTTCCTTGCACAGCAGGCACTGAGCAAATTTAAGTGACTAACTGAAGTCATGCTCACTGTAGCTGAAAAATAGAGCTGATTTTTTTTTTTTATGAGCGTAGGCATGTTTTGGCCCTAATATCTGGCCTCACATTTTAACTAGACAAATTATTCTCAGCTTCCTTCATGGATAATGGTTGTGTATTTTTCTTGGCACTGTGTCTGTTTCGCTACAGATTGAAAACAATCCACACATGCAGGATTGTTTAAAGTAAGTCTACTTACTTCATTGTCACTCATCTCTTTGTTGAGAATAGTTCACTTTATGTAGAAGGTCAGTTCCTTCTTTTTTTTCCCCCTTTGTGCTTTCTGAAGTTGACCCAAGGAAAGAACTTCCTTTGATTTCCTTTGATGTCTCTGAGAATTCTAGGCTTGTTGCAAATGACCAAACAGACTTCCAACTAAAGAAATGTTAAGTAATGATTTGTACTAGGATGTCACAGCCTGACTGACTCACTTAAAGTGTATGCGTGTGCATAACAGTTTTACAGGCGTTTATCAGAGGAAATGACACAGAGAAGATGGGAGAATATGCCAGTTTCCCAGTCGTTGCAAGCAAATAGAGGATCCCAGGTATTTTTTCAGCTGTTTCCTAATCCAGTATTTTCAGCTCTGTACTTGCATCTTCGTTAAGGGAAAAGAGTTCTATGATTATAGAACTTGCCGGAAACAAAATAATGATATTCTGATTAAAAACTGATTTTCAGAGAACTTAATTTAGTGCTCTATAGATGGTAGACACTTAGTAATAATACATGACTACTTACCAGGGTAATTTCAGGGTGGCAGAAGTTAGATTCCCCTTCTGCATTCTGTTCTTTATAATTAGTGTGGCATCTGAGAGAACAGACAGTACCACTGGGTGACATTTTCCAAGCCAGTCTAATTAACCACCAACGTGGACAGACACTCAAATGTATAAAAGTAGCTTGTATAATAACTGTCAAGTACCAGAATTTTACCTATAATTTTTTGCACATTTGAGACCATATTGAATATCTGATACCTATATAATAGCTTGCCAAAGAACAAAAATGAAATTTAATTTATATCTAAAATACAGAGTAAAATATACCATCTCTTGTTATGTTCAGTTTTTCTGTATAGTGATTTGCAGGTCATTATGTATGGCAATAAACCGACAAATATTTTGAAAGGAAACTGAGTGTAACTGTGTGCTGTTTTCTTGGGTTCTTTGTGGGTCCTCTCCCACCACTGAAAACACAATATAGTGGGTTACAAAGGATTGTGTCCTTCCTATTTTGGACGTTTTATTTTCTACTTTTGTTTTTCAGCCAGGAAGAATAAGGGCTGTAGGAATTGTAGGTATTGAAAGGAAACTGGAAGAAAAAAGAAAAGAAACTGACAAAAACATTTCTGAGGTAATTCTTACACAAGTTCCGGTCAGCTGTCTTTTCCAGCCATCTTTCTTATTCTTTTGGATACAGCTGTGAGTAACTCCGTTCTGTGTATTGGAATATATTTAGTTTGCCTGGAGCCACACAGTCTCTTATTCCATTTAAGGAGTCTACTTCAGGTTGGCATAATTTAGCCCAAATGTGTTTTAAAAATCTTTTCCAGAAAGGAATTAAAAAGAAATGCAAATTTGTTTTCTGTGAGGTTAGAAAACGTCATGAATTATTGTGTATAAATTTTAAAGTCTAGATGGGATTGACTGGAGGGTCCTCCTAATGAATTCAAGGTCCTATGTATAATTATTTTGGATGTTTGGTTAACTTAGTTGAGGGGAAAAGGCTGTTCTGTGGCCCTTGACTCTGGCCGGACACTACCCAGTTTTATGCTGATGACCACTTGGGGACCAGGCACAGGGGTAGTAAGAATGGCTCAAACCAGCTTATCACTTCTCCTAGGAGAGCACCCCTGAGCTTGTACTTTACAGTGTTTCTGAAACCTCATCCTATATGAGGAAATTCAAATGAAGGGGAAAGAACTCTAGTTAAGGGGCTTCCCTGGTGGTACAGTGGTTGAGAGTCCACCTGCCAATGCAGGGGACATGGGTTCGAGCCCTGGTCTGGGAAGATCCCACATGCCATGGAGCAACTGGGCCCGTGAGCCACAACTACTGAGCCTGCGCATCTGGAGCCTGTGCTCCGCAACGGGAGAGGCCGCAACAGTGAGAGGCCCGCGCGCCACGATGAAGAGTGGCCCCCGCTCGCTGCAACTAGAGAAAGCCCGCACACAGCAGCGAAGACCCAACACAGCCAAATACATAAATAAATAAATAAAATTAATAATAAAAAAAAAGAACTCTAGTTAAGAAAATGAGTTATACATTAGATTTTGGCAGTTAGTTAATACATCTAAACATATCAGTTTTCCCATGTTTATATGGAAATGGTCTTGGATTTTTATGAAATGATTTTATGAACTAAAGTAATTTTTTAGTTCTTATAATAGTTTGTAAGTAAAATTCCATTGATTAGTGCTGCTCATAGAATTTCCAAGATTTATCTCAATCAAATAAGTCTCAACTGCAAATAGGTACTGAATACCTGTATTAGTCAAGGTTCTCCAGGGAAACAGAACAAATAGGGGATGTATTCTTCTAGATACAGCTGTGGGTATCTTTTGGATATCTATATGTGGATATCGATACATAGATATAGATATGCTGATATCTTCATCTCTCTCTATATAGATACAGGTATCTATGTATCTATATTGTCCTATATACACACAATGAGATTTATTATAAAGAAGTGCCTCGTGTGATTGTGGGAAGCTGCCAGCTGGTGACCCAGGAAAGCTGGTGATAGAATTGCTAACCGGAGTGTGAAGGCCTAAGAACCAGGAGCACTGGTGGTGTTAAGTCCCGGTCCAAGGGCAGGGTAAGACTGATGTCTTAGCTCGTCAGTCAGGCAGAGAACTTTCTGTTCCATTAGGCTCTCCAGAGGGCAATTCAGGAGGGCGATCTGAATGTAACCGTTCAGCTCATCCTGCAGATTCGGATGCTAACCTCGTGGAAACAGCCTCACACACCCACTCAGAATAACGCTTGAGCAGACACCTGGGCACCCCCCGATCTAGTCAGGTTGACACATAAAATTAAGCATCATAATAGCCATATCTGGGCCCACTAACTGAATATGGATTCTTGTTGAGGGACCAAGGGCATTTGACCTATTAAGTGCTGTGGTCTAGGTTTTGCTGAGGGCATGTTTATGGTAAAGTTGTGTGTGTTCCTTGGTCATCTGTATTTCCTGCACATTAGCAGCTGGATCCAGAGGCTTGTTCAGACTTGTGTTTGAGCCCTTTGTTGAGACTAGAGGTGACACTGTGTTCCTTCATCACATCTCTTTTTATCATGTTAGCGGCTGTCAATGTTCAGTGCATAGATCTTTGGGTCACTGGTGGTTGCAAATGATGGTACTCTGTGAGTTATTTTTCACTTATTTGTTGGGACACTTTTTAAAGAGATGCTTCCGCTCATTACTGTTTGGCTACTCAGTGATACGGCTCCTGTAAGGAATGCAGAACATGTGCCGTTTCCTTTATTATCAGGATGATAAATTGGTTCCTCATCATCCTCCCGAGGTGACTAATTAGGTTTTTTCACGTATTATTATGAATTCATACATTTTAACATATTTGATGATTTCAGTCAGTTGCAATTATTATCCTAGTTAAAGCTCAAATTGTCCCATCTTTGGCCAGTGGGAGCCTCTTCAGGTTGGCTCCTGAGCGGTTTTGATGTGACCTGGTGGACTCTGAGAGCTTCCTTACTGCCTGGTGTTATCAGAAGTTCCAGGACCATCTTGTATATTTCCTGCTCCGGATCTGGAATCAACCATTATCTGAGAAGCTCTGGTTTCTTTTAGTGGGAAATGGTATTCCATGACCACAATCTGCCTGCTAGGAATTTTCATCCCTCTTGGGTTGATCTTTATTTCTAGGACTTTTCAGTGGAAAGAGCTAGGATTTTTTTTTTTTTTTCTAATAAAGGTGCCTCATGAGGTCACACTGATGCTTCCTATTCAAATTCGGGACTACACTAGCGAATAATGACTAAAACAGTTAAAAAGGATTTTTTTGTATATGTTCTTCCCTTTCTTCCCACGTGTAAAACATAGGTGTGCTGTATCTACACTATCTGAGCGTTCAGCCACCATGTACCCTCTTCCCCTCTAGCTGTCATTTAGTCTCATTTGTACAAGTAACTGTGTGTGATACCACCAGTCTTTACGTTCACCTCCCTCTATTCATTTTGGCTGTCTGGAGCTCATCCTCTAGTAGATGTTTCAGAAAGTGCTCATGGGAACAATATTCCCTGAGCTCTGGCATCTTGGTATTCCTTACACAGGAAGGTCAGTTTGGCTGGATTTGTAATCCCTGGCTCACATTTTCTTTCCTGAGTGCCTTCCATATGTGACTTTCAGTTTTTTGTCTGGCATGAAGTGTTGCTGCCAGAGTGATGACAACCTAATTTTCTCCCTTCTCTAAAGTCACTTGCTGTTTTTCCTAGATGCCCAAAGGATTTTGTTTTTTTTTAAATAAAGCTTTGTATAATAATTTTTCTAGACTGTCTATGTGTTAGTCATTCTGGATTGTTATTCTCAGGTACGCAGTATGCTTTCAGTATTTGGTTTCAGACATGTTTTCTTTTAATTTCAGGGAAGTTTTTCTCTAAATTTCAATAATCGCTTAGATTTTTTTTTTCTTCTGAGACTCCTATTAGCTGTATGTTGCAGCTTTACGGCCTGTCTTCACTCTTTGTGACTTTCTTTCAAACCCTTTTTATCTTTTCCTTCGTTTCTTTTTTATTTTAGAAAAATTTCCTTCTTCATCTGTTGTTTCTCTTAAGATATTATCTGTTGTGTTTATTCCTCTTGTGTTTGTCTAGTATAGTCTTTCTTTCAGAAATGATTAAAAAAATTCTTTCCTGAGTCCTGTCACCTCATTTCTGATTTATATTGCTCTTTCACAGATTCTCTCATTAACACCTATTAGCTCATTTTGAAATAAAAGGTAAACTTTTGATGTGATCTATGAACATGTCCTTCTGGCATGCTTTCATTACCTATAATGTTATTTTGCTCTCGATTTTCTTTTTTCTTGTAGTAACTTTGTGTGGGATTTGACCTTGATACTTGCTCTTGCTAATTTTCGTGTGAAATTGGTTCTCTTGAAGTTCCAGAGGAAGGCCTAGCTCAGGGCGGCTCTTCTCATTCCACACTCACTCTTCTGCTGTGCGCATGCAGCGTGAAAAAGGGAGATGGCTTGCTGTCTGTGATTTCCTGACCCCGTCCCCATTCCCTGTTTTCAGCTGGACCTTGTCCCCTTCCTCTGTTATCTCTACCTTGCTCAGTTGCTGATTCTTGTCTCAGTAGTTTCTCCCCAGCGTTGGCTTCTGTCCTGGAAGGGAAGCCAGGAGGTTCACTTTCAAGGGCTGTTTACAGGCCCTTCCTGAGGACCCCTTGTACCCACTTCCTGTTGAAGTGGGCAAAGCCCTACCCGTTTTAGTTACTGTCCTCAAGTTGGCCCGTCTGCCTTCGAGGGACTCCTGTGGGCTCTTTCAGGGGCTCTTCTTCTCAGACCTATCAGTTGCCCTGTTGCCTCCCTTTTCTTTTTCCTGCCTCAGTGCTGATATCATGCAGGTCTTGTGGCTCTTGCTGGTTTGTCCCCACTTGCTTGTACCTTGGGGTTTTTGTGGATGTCTTATCACTTAGTATTTTAGTATATGCTGCCTGTGGGGTTTTGGTCTTGAGATCTAGTTGCCCCATTTTTATGTCGGGATTTGGAGAGATTCAAAACCTATGCTGCCATAGCCACCACCTTCCCAGAATCCTCTATTCCCATAGAACTCCAGCATCTTAGCATTAGAGGGGTTCTAACTATCCAGAAAAGGAATCATCTCAGGGCTTGTGACTAGATATGGAACCAGGGTTATGAGAACTCAGGTTTTCTGATTTGCAGATGAGTGTGGTCTGCTGCATCACGGCCGCTCACTGCCACCCAGAAGGCGCTCTCACTGCCCTCTTTCAGTGACTTTTGTAGTCATCCTTCTGTGTGACACTTTTGGAGATGGCATGAAGCAGTGAGCTAATTTTGCATTATTAGTGTTTCTTTTTCTGAGAATGTTGCCATACTAACTTGGTGTTCAAAATAACGTTTTTCATACTTTATGAAATGTTATTCTGTTTCAGTGTAATTTTCATGGAGTTGCGTAGGTCAAAGGAGTGTACACAAGCATTGGGCTCTCGTGCAGGTCACTGATTTATTCAGCAGATGGTCCTTGCTCTCTGTGTGAGCCCTGCATCAGATGTTTGGGATTTGTTGTAGTGCACCAGACAGGCAGGCAAGTAGGCGCTCTCTACACGGTGAGAAATGCCACGTTAGGAGAAAATAGTGGCTGCAACAGGAACACAGAGCATGGCCCCTGACTTCTAATGGGGTCAGGGAGGGCTTGTGAGCAGAAGTAACGGAAGTCAGGGCCTGAAAGTTGAGCAGGCACTAGCAGATGACCAGTAGGGATAAGAGGATCCAGGTAGAGGGAACGGAATATGCAAAGTACAGAATGAAGAGTATTGAAACAGAAGATTCAAGAATGTATTAACAGTTACCGAAGCTAATCACCAAAGTAATGACTGAAAGTCAGTAAGAAAAAAATGCTATAAATTGGCTTAGGAGAGTATCCCATGGTTTTAAAGCAGATGCCGTTTTCTTTCAAACGTGGAGTGGAAATTTGACTATGAATGAGGTAGAGGGATAGAAGGTTCTATAAACTGGCAGATAAAATAATAGGATGGGCACATGCGTCTGTTTTGCATTTGTACATATATTGCTTTAATTTTTTTTGTGGGTAGTTTTTTTGTTGTTTGTTTGTTTTTGCGGTACGCGGGCCTCTCACTGTTGTGGCCTCTCCCGTTGCGGAGCACAGGCTCCGGACACGCAGGCTCAGCGGGCATGGCTCAGGGGCCCAGCCGCTCCGCGGCATGTGGGAGCTTACCAGACCGGGGCACGAACCCGTGTCCCCTGCATCGGCAGGCGGACTC
The DNA here is from genome assembly GCF_964374135.1 of Grampus griseus. NCBI lineage: Eukaryota > Metazoa > Chordata > Mammalia > Artiodactyla > Delphinidae > Grampus > Grampus griseus. The sequence continues at coordinate 64,617,688 of NC_139012.1, forward strand.
TCAACCACTGCACCACCAGGGAAGCCCTGTGGGTAGTTTCTCCACCCATTTTTTGGATAGTTGGCTAATACCAAATTTTAGAATAATAATAGAAATAGAAGTGAGGAAGCTTTTGTTTGTGTTTTATAATTACTTAAAATGTTTTATAGGTACTTCTCCCAAGGTACTAAAATATTTGTGTTTATTGTCTGTGAACTATAAGCAGTAAGGGCTAATTTATGTATTCTACGTAGACTATTATTTTTAGCAAACTTCTTCTATGAAAATATAATATAGTAAATAAAGTGATTTGCCATATAAAAATTTAAAAGTGTTGCCTTACTAGTTTTCTTTACACGTAGGTAGAAGAAATCTAGTAACAGTTTGTACATGCAAAGTAAAAATCTAAGCATGTAAAGTGTCTGCGTTTTAGTTTTGAAAACGAGGTTGGTGTGTGATTTGCCCTCCATTTTAATGTTAGAATTGCCTTAGTTTCAGAGCTGGTGCCCAGAGTTTCCCACAAAAGGCTTCCTGCATCTGCTGGCTGTTGCTGATAAGAATCCAGTGTTTAAGCCTTTTGTTTATCTAAGGAAATTCCTGTTAGGTGTGTTCCCCTTTGTTTTCGGTAGTAGCCCAGTGAGTCGGCCATAAGAATTGTACACAACACTCTATTCTTTTAGCAAAATCCTTTTGCAGATGGGGGATACTTTCCTGTATGGAATTAAGATGGGCACCAGCCCGTCAGAACCTGTTAACCGCTGTTCTGTATGGATTGAAAGAGTTTGCAATTAATGATAAGCTGCTTAATTGGTTTTTAAAAATAACATCTGTGGATATCAGGTGATATTCTGCACTGGAAGTATATTTTTGGTAATTTGAAATACATGAATTATAAATATGTCTAAGTTTGAAGAGGCCTTTGAAGTGGATATTCATTGTAGTAAATTGAACAATTGATGGGTTTTATTTAGATATGTTTTGGTGGTATGTTTTTCTTTCGTGATAGCCACTCTAGTCAAGGCTACGAGTTTAATCTGTGTAATATTCAGAGGCTGAGGTTTATGGTTTCAGTTAAATCACACCTGCTATTAAAGCCAAAAGGGTTGGGCCCAAAGAAGTATTCCTGCAGCTGCATGTTAACCATTTTCAGCCAGGAAAGCTTTACAACACCTTTGATTCTTGAGCTCCTGTCTAGAAATGGTTTTGGGAAAAACCAGTGACAAATTTTCTTACTTGTGTCAAAGAACAGTAAATAATATCTTCTGAACTATTACTTATGTCATCTTTTGTTTGTTTAATCAATAACTGTTTCCTCTTTGAAAATTTGAAAAATTGTTTTTTGCAGTTTGTTTTGGAAATTTGATGGTTTATTCCTAGAATAAGGTAGATTTAGCACTTGTATAAATATTCGTATAAATAAATTGATATTTGTAAGAAAATTTCATACATTTTTATCATAGGGGAGAAGACAGAGTGCTTCATTGCTTTAAAACATCTAAATTCTTTAGACAGATTCCAATAAAAGCTCATTTCTCATTTTAGGCCTTCGAAGACCTCAGCAAGCTGATGGTCAAGGTATATGTCATTTACATCTATTAAATTCATACCAATTATGAGACACTTTTGAAAATACATTTTGTTAGCAGACACTTTGGGGACATTATTTCTTTTCAATCTTTTACTGTTCTCTCGACAGGCTAAGGAAATGGTGGAGTTATCAAAATCCATTGCTAATAAGATTAAAGACAAGCAAGGTGACATCACAGAAGATGAGGTAAATAGATTGCTTTTTTAAGGCATTAGAAACTAGATTACACAAATAATGCATGGACGTTTTGGTGGTTTACCAGCTTGCTTTCTTAATGTAGTGTTTGATTTCTTTTAGGACTTGAAGATATATGAAAGTACTAAAGAAAAAATCAACCATAAAAACTTTGTTAGTTCTAGCAGGATTAAAGGATATTTCAGTACCTTTTCCTGGAGTGTAGAAAACAGAGGTATTGAAATGTGTAAGAAGTGATTGTTTTAGACATATCCATAATTTTGATATGTTTTATTTAAATTTGTTTACAGTCTGGTCACAGCCATTTTCCTTTCGAAGTTTTTGGTTGTATCACTTGGTTGGCATTAAACAGAGCATAGTTGTCATCTAAGTCTCCTCTGCCGCCAAAATTGGGGGGAAAATGGAGTATAAGATACTAAGACAGGAGAAGGAAGAATAATAATTAGATTTATGCAGGGAAGTACTAGAAATCCACTCTTACATAGTTCACAGCATAGAAACACAGTAGAAGAGATGGGTAGATATAGAAACAATGGAGTAGAACTGAATGTCTGATGGAAGGATTTTATACGTTGGGTGGAGAGACTTATTCTGCATAGTCTTTTTGTGCATTTTCTCCTCTCATTATAGACCATCAGGTTTAAATCCTATTTGCTGAGCATGGGAATAGCTAACCCGGTTACCAGGGAGACGTACGGCTCGGGCACACAGTACCACATGCAGCTGGCCAAACAGCTGGCTGGAATATTGCAGGCACCTTTGGAGGTAAAAACAAAACCTAAACGGTCTCTTTAAATTGTGTTCAATTATTTCTGTGCCATCAGAAATCTTAAGAGCATAACTCCGTTCACGATATGGTTACTATTCAACCAACATGTTATTTTTCCTTTTGGTAATATTAAACTAGTTCATTGATTCTTTGTCAGTAATTTTCTAAATTGTTTTTAATTTCCATTTCAGATATCTAAATCTGTTTGATGTAATTATTTCTTATCTCTTGTTTTCAAAAGGAAATATATAATCTGTATATATTTTCATATATTGTGTACTATTAATAATTTCATAATACAGTTTCATCTTCTAGTCATTATTCAGGCAATCAAAGCTTTATTAAAACAGTTGTATTAAGAAATATTTCAAACATATGACAAAATACAATAGTGTAATGAATCCCTATGTGCCCATCATCCAGCTTCTTCTGTAAGCCAGCCTTCACTTAAAATTGTTTTAAAGGAAATCCCAGACATCACATCACTTTATCTGTAAACATTTCAGTATGTGATTATAGTGATAAAGACACCTTTAAATGTAATTATAATCCCCTTTCACATGTAAAAGTTAAAAAATAATTTTTTAATATTATCAGATACCTAGCTAGTGTTCACATTTTCTCTTATAGTTGATTTGTTCAAACCAGGATACATTGCAAATGTTTGATTTCTCTCTCAAGTGTTTTTGTTTTTTTAAATTCTATGGGTTTTCCCTTCTCCCATATAATAAATCTCCCATACAGTAAATTTTTATTTACTGAAGAAACTAGTAGTTTGTCTTATAGAGTGTCTCAGAGTATGGATTTTGCTAATTTGTAAGTCACCATGCCTCCCTGTCCTGTGTAGTCCCTGTAAACTGGTAGTTATATCTAGAAGTTCTTTCTTTCTTTTTTTTTTCTGACAAGAATATCTTATAGAGGGTGTTGAGCATTTCCATCAGGAGGTACATAATATCTGATTGTCTTTTTTTTGTGATGTTAACAGCCACTGACAATCATTATCTAGATCTGTTACTTCATTAGGGGTTGATAATAATGGTGATATTATTATTTAATTCTATAATTTCTTCAGTTATTAGCTGGAATAGCTTAAAGCATTTAAATACACTTTTTGAAGGGACTTCCCTGGTGGCGCAGTGGTTAAGAATCCACCTGCTAATGCAGGGGACACAGGTTGGAGCCCTGGTCTGGGAAGATCCCACATGCCATGGATCAGCTAAGCCCGTGAGCCACAACTACTGAGCCCACGTGCCACAACTACTGAAGCCTGTGCTCCTAGAGCCCGTGCTCCACAACAAGAGAAGCCACCGCAATGAGAAGCCCGAACACCTTCTCACTAGAGAAGACACTTTCTACACTAGACACTTTCACTAGATACTTCTCACTAGACACTTTCTCACTAGAGAAAGCCTGTGTGCAGCAACGAAGACCCAATGCAGCCAAAAAGAAAAAAAAAAAAAGATAAATAGGGCTTCCCTGGTGGCGCAGTGGTTGAGAGTCTGCCTGCCGATGCAGGGGACACGGGTTCGTGCCCCGGTCCGGGAAGATCCCACATGCCGCAGAGCGGCTGGGCCCGTGAGCCATGGCCGCTGAGCCTGCGCGTCCGGAGCCTGTGCTCCGCAACGGGAGGGGCCACAACAGTGAGAAGCCCACGTTCCGCAAAAAATAAATAAATAAATAAATAAATAAATAACTTTATAAAAATAAATAAATACACTGAAACATGGTGTACAACCCCTTTTCATTTAAGTAAATGTTAAAATGTTAAAAGTAATAATGACAGTAAAGTCCAAATATGGAATTTGAAGTGCCTCGTGGTATCTGAATTGGTTCCCTGTGTGTAAATATAGTTTTCAAAAGCTTCTTAAGAGATTTTATGATTTCTGATTTCACTCTGATTATGATTTCTGTTAAGAAATGCTAACTGGTCCTAATTATAATGCTTTTTATTTTATATTTTAACAGGAACGAGGGGGAATAATGTCACTCACGGAGGTGTACTGTTTAGTAAACCGAGCTCGAGGAATGGAAGTAAGAATAGAATATTTAGATATTCTTTTAGCTAAATATAGACTTGATACAATACAAATTCCCCTACAGTGAATACAATTTGAGGAAGGGGTGTGAATATCAAAACTATTTTGAGAAGCAGTGTGGCGCAGTGAAAAGAATACTGCCCTGGGATCTAGGAGATAAATTCTGTTCCTGGTTTTGCTGAATGCCCTTGAGTAGCTTCCTTAACCTCTCTGGAGCTCAGGGGTTTTTTTACCTTTAAAATAGGGTTTGCGGCTTCCCTGGTGGCGCAGTGGCTGGGGGTCCGCCTGCCGATGTGGGGGGCGTGGGTTCGTGCCCTGGTCTGGGAGGATCCCGCATGCCGCGGAGCGGCTGGGCCCGTGGGCCGTGGCTGCTGGGATTGCGCGTCCGGAGCCTGTGCTCCGCGGCGGGAGGGGCTGCAGTGGTCAGGGACGCCAGTACTGCAAAAAAAATAAAAATAAAAAAATAAAATAAAATAGGGTTTGGACCGAATGATACCTTGAAGCTCTGAGAGTCTGTGTTTGTATTGTGATGAACAAGATTGTGCCTGATGCCCTTTCTCTGTGATAGTTAACTGTTTTGAGTGAACCTGGTTGGACTCAGGTTGCCTGTAGGTAATACAGAAAGAAAGCCGCCCTGCCTCTTTGGCTCAGAATCAGCAGTGGCTATACTTCAGCTCTTACTGCCTGTTCAACACCCAGCTAGCTGTCTTTGGCCTCCAAGGGTCTGTCTGTGCACTCTCTGTGCCCTTGAAGTAGAACACAGTTTTGTGGTGTCAGCAGTCACCTCCACGCAGACAACTCACACACATCTCTCCAGCGCTCACCCCGGTCTCACGGGTTAAGCCTCTGTTCTGCATTTTTATTTTAACAGTCATCATAACCGCCACCAGTGGATACTTACCATCACTCTGCACGTGTTATCCATTTATCCTCCCAGTAACTCAGTGAGGTAGCTACGTTTACTGTCCCCATTTAGGGGATGATTAGGGGATGAGGACATTAAGGCTTAGAAAGATTAAGTAACTTGACCACAGCTGCACTTGGAGACAGTGTTTTAAACAGGGACTGGGACCCAGGCTGGGCTGGCTCCAGAACCATTCTGTGTGACTGACACCTGTGCTGGTCACCACCACGCAGGACCGATTCTTCAAGCCCATGTGGTCTGGAAGGGTAGCCTCTACCTAGCTACATGTGATGACTGTGAACTTGAAATGTAGTTAGTCCAAATTGAGATGTGCTGTAAGCATAAATTACACACGGGATTTAGAAGACTTAGTACAGAATAAAGAAGTGTTAATTAGCTCATTAATGATTTTTTATATCAATTATGTGGTGAACTTTTGCATCTATTAGGTTGAATAAAATATATGTATTAAAATGAATTTCGCCTGTTTATTTTCTTTTAATGTGGCTACTAGAAGATTTTAAATTACGTACATGACTTGTATTATATTTCTATGGATAGTACTGCTTTAATGAAAAGAAGTCTTTTGCTCTTTGTTAATCCTATTTGCCTTGTAGTGACTAAGCCACCTAAAATCCTTGATACATGATAATTTTACAATATCCTCTTCTGTTTTAGTGGTCGTTATAATTATATAGCATCACTCTATTAATTTGCAGTGTAAACTGGTAAACTGGATTTTTTTCCCCCACCAGTTGCTCTCACCAGAAGATTTAGTGAATGCATGCAAGATGCTGGAAGAGCTGAAATTACCTCTCAGGTAAAAGAACCTCTGCAGGAAGTTTGCCAACTATAGGCACGATTCCACCCTGAGTAGACAGGACAGCCCTGCAGGTCTGCCATCCTGCGTGGTGAACCAGCATATATATTGCCCCTCTTGAAGTTTATATCACACATGGGCAGAATTCACCTGGCACCACGGACACCTCTGTCAACCCGGCCTCCATCCTTATCAGGGCTGTGCGGGGCCTCAGGGGCTGGTAGTCGGCCTCTTGCCGCTGGGGCAGGAGGTGAGAACGTGGGCTCCTCCCATGCGGTCACAGTGACCAGTCCCTCTGCCCTTAACAAAAAGTAGACAGGCATAGTTTATTTAGCATGTAGATTATAGTTCAGAACTTCATTAACTGTTTATTCATGAGCTTTTTAATTAGGCCTTAGTTACCCGTGGTCATTGTATTTCAAATGTTCTTTTGTGTTAATATTGCCCTCAGTCCTGGCATAAATGAAAGTAAAAAATATTTGCACTTCCTCAGGGGCCCGAGATCCCAGATATTCACGGCTTTGTCCTCCCGTCTGTGATTTTTAGGCTACGTGTGTTTGACAGCGGCGTCATGGTAATTGAACTTCAGTCCCACAAGGAGGAGGAAACAGTGGCCTCAGCCTTGGAGACGGTATGGGGACCCGGTTTCCTCCCTCCGTTGTTAGACCTTGCCACAGAAGACCCCAATGCTTAGCAACTTGAGAAACAGGATTTCCTTTTAAATTCAACTTTACTGACAAGTAATATTCACAGACCCAATTGAAAATGGTTTCTCATTAACTACGAATAACTATTTATCACATTTATACTTTGAAAGCTCCTTGAAACTTGCCAACACTCATAACATCTTGTGAGTAAGGGGAGTTAGAATGAGTGAGGTGCTTGCTCTCTTTCTGTTTGAAACTCAGTCTTGAAAATATGTTTTGAACTTTGTAAATCAGTGTTACCCATGATTGAAGTTTTTCTTTCAGTATTACCCACATAAGCTGCATTACCCTACAAATTGTTTTGTGAAAGAATTGCTTCAAAATATACGGAAAGCAAGTGTAGTTTAGATGGGTTTTACTGGGCAAACTGCTATTACTCGTTAGGATCCTTGAAATATTATCGCCTCATAGCTTCTGTGGTGAGCCTGTATAATTTGAATAACTCGCAGTTATTATACTTCTTATTTTAAACTCGATGAAAGTCCCAAGGCTATAGATACTTCTATCACATATTTAAAACTAATCCTATGTATAACGGTCCTTCAGTGGCGCATGTACTATGCACTCAGTTACAATTTGTTATATGTTCCTTTTCAGACTGTGGAATAGTTCTTTTTAGGCATTAGTATAGTGCCTTTATTATATTATATAGGGTTTCATGATGTTTTAGCCTTCACCGTGTTTGTTCTGGGTTCTTCAACTTTTGTAGACTTAAGCATTAGTGAAGAAGATTTAGTTCTAGAGTGAACAGTCTTTGGAGTTTAGTAGAAAATTCAGTAAATTATTTCCTAAGTATACTGGTAGATAGTACCCCCAGGTTAGTACCTAGGTGGCCTAAATGATCACATTTTTTCCTGCTGTGTGTTTCTGTTAGGTTTCAGAAAAGGGATCTCTAACATCAGAAGAGTTTGCTAAGCTTGTGGGAATGTCTGTCCTCCTGGCTAAAGAAAGGTAAGCAAGGGCTTTGCTCGTCACTTACAACTATCATTTGTGTTTCTGAATGGGTGGATGATGGTGTTTTTATCCCTTGACTCCTAGGTTGCTTCTTGCCGAGAAGATGGGCCATCTTTGCCGAGATGACTCAGTGGAAGGCTTGCGGTTTTACCCAAATTTATTTATGACACAGAGCTAAGAGTTTTGTATTTGAAATAACTTGTTACCGGGATACTTGCATCATGTAGAGGTTGTATGACATTGAGCTAAGGGTAAACCCTGATAAACCGAGAATTTACTGGAACTTCACAGTATAATATAAAACCCTTTTAATTTCTCCCTAAATATTATGATCCAGGAAGTTTCTTTAGGATAAATATAGGAAAATATAGAAAGATGAATGCCAATATGAATTTGAAATCATGCTACAGTTGTATAGAAACCCTCTGAGTTTAACTTGAAATATGGTGGATTTTAACTTGATCTTCAAATCTGACCATTTTTGAAAGAAGAGAATTTAGTTCATGGGGGAAGAAAGAGAGAAGTTGCATGTTTGGACAGGTTAGATCATTATTTTGGTGTGACTGAAATTCACCTGAATTATAAATGAAGTTTTTCTCTGCATTTAGTGTGCACATTTTGGGGTTTTTTCATGAAACAGTTTATACCTACAGTGTAGTTTAAGAACCTGATGACATTGGAGCAGAATATCCAACTGCAGGATATCATCTGAGGCTCTTCCTAAGGGCTTTTAGAAGCAGCCATAGGCATGTCTTCAGCAGACCAAATAAAGCACCTTAAAAAAAAGAGAGAATTTTATTTGACTTACGTCTACATAATCTGACGAGTTTCTTTTCTTTTTTTTTAAGTGATGATTTCATGGCTGGCATTTAAAGAATGCAACTATGTCATTTTGTTTCAAAAATGCTGTAGATTTTGAAAGTGAATGAACGAGCTGTATAGACATGCCTAGAGATATGGTTACAGATTTGGAAAGTAGACGGTTCAGGATTTCCCTAGGATTGTTGTGTGGGTAGAGGGACTGGCAGGACCTTTAACTCACTTTACAGGAACCTTGGTGCTCTTGTACCTCAAAGCCAAGGATGGAAAATACAGAGTGGGAACATAATATGTCTCCTTTTCCTTCCCTAAAGAAGGAGTTTCAGTGCTGAATTTTTAAAATCTTTCTATCATATTCTAGCAATATTTTTTTCCTTTACCCCACACATTCTAAGTTGTGTGGAGAAACTGTCTCACTAAAAAGTATTACTGAGATAACAAAAACAGGCTAATATATTGAATCTAGATTGCTTGAGTTTTCCAGTGGACTGCCTGACTTTGTTACTGCTACGTAGCGTACGGTATGTTGGCATTACCTCAAACTCAGGGACCCCAAAGGGACAGAAGGAGAACCCCTTTCTAAGACTGAATTGGCAGTGGAAGGTAGTGATGGGTTTTGGCCAAGCATCTAGAAGGGATAGTATCTGTACTGAGAGAACCTTTAAGACCGGGAGGTGGGGATACCCAAGCTCAGACCCTGGGACCCCTGAGATGTCCTCGCTGAGAGAGGTGGAAGGCCAGTGCTGGGGCCTCTGCAAATGCCCTTTGGGGAAGGTCCAGGGATCCTCAGCTGCGAACCCAGGGAATCCCTGCCAGTGCAGCCAGAGTCAGTCCCTGATCCCTGTCACTGCTCTGCATCCTCCAGTGTCACGGGAATGTTGTGGCCGAGGCATCCCGCCTTAGTCTTTGTTTTCCGAACGTGTCACTGATTCCACGTTGTGATGACAGATCCCTTAATTCCCCCATCGCTCGGCCTCAGGTTTCTTTGGGGGGAAATTCAGTGTCTGGCTACCTAAGCCTTTCGGGCCATTGTTACGGTTGTTTGTATATCACTCCTCTCTCTGGGATGCACTCACTCTCACACTGCCCTGGCAAACTTGTATGCATACACACACACACACACACACACACACACACACGATATCTCATACACGCGATATCTCATCTGCCTACGGCTTTTTAAAACTACACAGATGAATAATCTGTTTCACTAGTTGGAATGAGTTGCAACTAAGATTGTTTGAGCTACTGGGTCTGGCTCTAATGGTCTGAATTCATTACAGCAAACTCCTATAATTCAGAATATTTATTTACACTAGTGTGACAACACATGAACAAAAATGGAGCAGTCTGAATTGTATAAAGTGAACTAAAGAGGAAGAAAAGTGACATGGATATATTTTGCAAATGTCACATTAGTTAAAAAACAGGTATGAACGATTTTATTGTTTTAAAGTGGGCATTCTTCAGTTTCCAGACCTCTATATGTATATTTTTATCCTTTTTTTTTTTCTGTGTTTTTGCCAAATAAGGTGTCATTTTGGTCCTTTGTTGGTAGGGGTTATGTTTAAATACAACCAATCAGGCCCTAAGTGCAAAAAAGTTCTGTCTTGGTGCTTATCACTATTATAATATTATTTTTGCTTTTCTAACTTTGCTCTTAGGAGCATAAATCTGTTTGTAGCTTTATGGTAATAGAATATTTCTAGCCACATACTGTCAAAAATTTTTTTACACTGTACAAGTGAAGAATGTTTTCAGGGTTAAATGATTGGTATTAATATATACCAGTCATTTTGCAATTATCGCAAAATTTAAAAACGAGTTTTTCTAAACTTGGTGTTCTTTTTAAATACTCTTTGGAAAATATATGAAAATGATAACCCTTTAGTCAGAATAAGCCCATGTGTTAAGATTTTTTCTTTTAGATTTTATAATCAAGAGTTCATTATAAACATTTATGACCTCAAGCTCCTACTAGTTTAGTTGTTTTAAAAGAATGGGAAATGGCTCACAAACATTTTATTTTTAATTCTTGATGTGAATTCCACTGTCGACTGACTGTGTGTATCTGTGTGCGTGTACTGTCTCTTCTTCCCTGTTACCAGACTAAGCCGACCAGCATTTATCATGTCATCATTCTCATGCTCAAATACTTAAAATGGTTCTCCTTTGCCCGAGAGTCTCAGAGTTTCCACTGTGGTACGACAGAGTCACAGCTCAGAAGGTGGGTGGGTTTTAAGGGCTGTGCTGTGGATGGAATCGAGCATGCTCAAAATGATCCTTGAAAATCTATATAATCTTACAATTCGAATGCCTGGAGGGTGATACAGGGGTGTGAATATTTATGAATATAGTAAGTAAAATATATAACAAAAACTACATATCAACAGTAGACTTTTGTAGTACCAATAATTAAAACTATTTAAATGTTTCTTTTTTTCACTTTGCTGATAGGTATGGTTGCATTTATGTAAATGTATTGCTAATCCCATCCCTTATGATAGATCGTAAGTGTAAGCTCCACAGGGGCAGAGATTTTTATCTGTTTTGTTCATGGATGTGTCCTCAGAGCCTAGAGCGAGGCCTGGCACACGGTAAGCATTCAATAAATGTCTACCGAATGAATGACCTCCAACGTGTATGCCTATTTATCATTTGGCTTCACTTTACCCTACTTTATCTCCCATTCAATTCAATACAAAGAAACGTTTTTGAATACCTGTCGACTTTGTGTGAGGAACAGGGCCACTGGGGGATACAGAAGTGAATAAGATGTGGCCCCTGCCTTTAAGAGGATGGCCTTGTTGGGAAATAGACACATAGCAACCTTAGTTGATGATGAGACGAAGTGTGTGCCGTGGAAGGGGCACAGGTACCGTGCTTGGAGGACGGAGGAAGAGGTCTTCAGTTCTGACGGAGGAGGGTCTGGGAAGGCCTCATGGGAGAGGAGAAGCTGGTGCACTAGTTTCACAAGAACCCAGAGATGGTCAGGGGCAGGCATTGGGTCAGAGAGCAACAGGAGGTCTGTCCCTTCCTGCACCTGGGGCACACTGTCCTTGTCCAGACTTCCCTTTGTTATTTCCTCCCATCCACCCACCCCCACCCCCAATAACCAAAACCAAACTTTGCTCAATCCCACCTGTTCTGGAAAAATCTGTTTCCAGTACACAACTCTGCTATTCCTAAACTCCATTAAGAGTTATTGTCTCTCCCATATACTTGACTGTCTTTTGCCATGTTCTCTAATTGTTATCTTAATGCCGTAAGAAAACAAGAGAAATTGGGTTTCTTTAAGTTCAAGGAATATCATATAACACTTCTTTGGACTTCCCACTGGCCTAGGTCAGTGATTGTACATGGTAGATTCCTAGTTAAGCATTAACTAAATCGAGTGGTTTTTGAATTATAATGTGTCATGAGTTGAGTCTGAAACCTAAGTCTGTATCCTTTACCCTCTTCCCTAAAGGCTTTCTTATCCAGACTTGTCCGGGCTCAGCCTGTCTGAGATACACTGTCTTAACTCAGATTCCATGCATGGGCCATATCCATGATGTGGGAAGCACTCCAGAAAAGTCAGGTTAACACACATGTAAGATCTTGTTATCACAGTGTGAAAACTGAGTCATTCGTGTTCCTCCCTGTGTTCTGATAATCACGAGTCAGTTAAAGCTTGTCTCTCAGAGTATTATCTAGGGGGAAAAACATTTCCCCATTTATTTAAAGGGTGTATTGATATAGTGAATACATTTTACACAATTTGCAAAAGATCCTTAGACCAGTCGCTCACTCAGAAAAAGAACTCAAGATATCTTGTCAGCCAGCTTGTTTTAGTTCAATACAGCCAAGACAGTACCACTGTTCTTTTGAAAGCTTTTTTCTTCACATCTATGTTGCCTTCTTTTATTTTATTTAAAAATATTTTTTAAACATCTTTATTGGAGTATAACTGCGTTACATTGTTGTGTTAGTTACTGCTGTATAACAAAGTGAATCAGCTATACATATACATATATCCCCATATCCCCCTCCCTCTTGCGTCTCCCTCCCACCCCTCTAGGTGGACACAAAGCACAGAGCTGATCTCTCTGTGCTATGCAGCTGCTTCCCACTAGCCATCTATTTTACATTTGGTCGCGTGTATATATGTCAGTGCCACTCTCTCACTTCATCTCAGCTTACGCTTCCCCCTCCCCGTGTCCTCAAGTCCATTCTCTACATCTGCGTCTTTATTCCTGTCCTGCCCTTAGGTTCTTCAGAACCACTTTTATTTATTATTTTTTTTAAAGAAGATGTTGGGGGTAGGAGTTTATTAATTAATTTATTTTTACTGTGTTGGGTCTTCGTTTCTGTGTGAGGGCTTTCTCTAGTTGTGGAAAGCGGGGGGCACTCTTCATCGCGGTGCGCGGGCCTCTCACTATCGCGGCCTCTCTTGTTGCGGAGCACGGGCTCCAGACGCACAGGCTCAGTAGTTGTGGCTCACGGGCCTAGTTGCTCTGTGGTATGTGGGATCTTCCCAGACCAGGGCTCGAACCCGTGTCCCCTGCATTAGCAGGCAAACTCTCAACCACTGCGCCACCAGGGAAGCCCCACTTTTATTTTTTTTTAGATTCCATATATATGTGTTAGCATACGGTATTTGTTTTTCTCTTTCTGACTTCACTCTGTGTGACAGACTCTAGGTCCATCCACCTCACTACAACTCAATTTCGTTTCTTTTTATGGCCGAGTAATATTCCATTGTATATATGTGCCACATCTTCTTTATCCATTCATCTGTCGATGGACACTGAGGTTGCTTCCATGTCCTGGCTATTGTAAATAGTGCTGCAGTGATTATTGTGGTACATGACTCTTTTTGAATTATGGTTTTCTCAGGGTGTATGCCCAGTAGTGGGATTGCTGGGTCCTATGGTAGTTCTATTTTTAGTTTTTTAAGGGACCTCCATAGTGTTCTCCATAGTGGCTGTATCAATTTACATTCCCACCAACAGTGCAAGAGGGTTTTGCCTTCTTTTAGAAAGGATTAAACTACCTTAACTGTCCAGTAAACAGTAATACAGTTCGGCAAGTATTCTAATTAAAGCAATAATGACCAAGCATCTCAATAAAGCTCTTATTTAAAAAATGACCAAGCACATTGATCTGTGCCTTTGCACCTGGATTTAGGCACTTGCACTTGGGTTTCTAGGAAGAGTGTGTGCCTGAAAGATCAACGCTGAGCAAGTTGCTTTCTATATGTTTCACTCAGTCACCACAAAACTTCAATATAACTATTATTAGATGCCTTTGACCGTGGAGGAAAGGAGGGATTAAGTATTTGCCCAAGGTTACAGAGGCAGGGCTGGACTTAATCTCAGCTGTGTCTAACTCCCACTCTTAAAATGAGCTTTTGCTTTCAAAACCAAAAATGGCAGGGCCTCTATTCAAAAAGAGTTCTAACTTGAGTAATAGATGTTGGACTAGATAATTCTGACCGTGAAATTGGATGATGACCTTTGCCAACTAAAAATGGTCACTTGCCACCTGTCTCTACAACGATTAGGTCACTAGCCCCGGCAGTCACTGACCTTCAACATACCCTGAAAGGAGTTCAGGGTGGAGATCAGGAATGAGTCACTCTGTGCCCTGGAAAAACCTGGCAGAACAGGCATCAGATAGTTAGATATTTTCAGGAGAAGATTTTAGGAGCCCAGTTTCTTGCATCTTATATCCAGAAAAGCACTAAAATCATTAACAGAGACATCTGTGGCTGGTGACGAGCAGCATCCTTCCTGTGCCTAGCAGCAGGCCTCTGCCAAAATGTGTGCTCGGTTGCAGCATCCCCCCTTCACACAAATCACACATACACTGACCTCCCATCCCCCCTTCACACAAATCACACATACGCTGACCTCCCACACCCTACCTCTTCGGAGCAGTTCTTCAGGGCTATCTGAGAGGTGTATCCTGGGCTTTAGTCCTCATTTTGCTCCAAATAAAACTTAACTCACAACTCTAACGTTGTGTACTCTTTTCAGTCCACACCTTAAAGCCTTTTTTGAAACTTTGGCTGGATTTAATTAGTACTGCTAGCATTATTTGACAAGATGGGTACTTTACAAATTTGGTACCTCTGGTAAACTCTGATAGCTCTGATAATTGAATACTTGTGCTACTTTTAAAAGATTAATAGATTCAAGGACCTGCAAACGATCTACTTCTAAGAGTTAAAAACTGAGGTGAAATTTACAAGCAGTGAAATACACAGATCTTAAGTTGGATGTTTTGACAAATGCGTAATAAATCCATGTGATTCACACCCCAACCGATAGAATGTATCTATCGTCTTCCAAAGTTTCCTGGGGCCTCTTTCCAATCACCTGCTCCTCAGGGGCCACCAAATCTGTGCTACGATTTCTGTTCCCACACATTGGTATGTTAATGGTAAACTGTATTGCACTTTGCAGCCTATTCAAAAACAAGCACGGCTGCTAAGGTGGAACTCTATTCTCTCGTATTCTTTTAAAAACACAACTTTAACACTTCTGGATTAGAGTTTTAAAACTATGTTACATTAAATAACCACTTCTGGCTCCTGAGAAAGAAAAACGAAGATGCACTTTACCTGAACTGTTCTCTTTTGAACCTCTTCAGTGACATTCGGGAAACAAAGTTTACAGCCCACCTGTTATACCACTTCCATGCCTGACTTGTGGTCCCCCAGAAGACAATGACACGGGGGCGCAGGGGGGAGAAGTGATGGATCGGAAATGCTGGGAGAATGCCGGCTCGCCCTTAAACCCGGCTCCCGCCTGCGGGCGGTGGGTGTGCGCGGCTGGCATCCGCGTCCCCTCCCCGCGGGCCCTCCCCGGCCGCGCGTTTCCTGCCGGGTTTCCCGTCCAGTAGCGGGCCAGCCGGGCGCGGGCAGGGAAGGATGCGCTGCCCAGAGCGGGCGGGGCGGCCCTCTCAGGCTCCCGGAGCACCCCCCACCCCCGCCCGCCGGGTGCCGCCCTCCTCGCGCCGTCGGGGGCGGACCGGGGCGGGGCTGCGGGAGCGGCGCGCGGGGGCCGGGGGCGCAGTCCCGGGACGCGGGATGCTCGGTACGCTGCCTCATCGCGGCCCAGGCCACTCGCCTACCTCGCCACCTCGCCCGCCGGTCCCAGAGGTAAGAAGAGCGTTCCGGAAGCAACCCGGCGGGAGCTCCCGCCGCGGGGTCCCCGGCGGCTCCCGGGACCCTTCCGCCCCACCCTCCCCGCCGCCGGAAAGCACTGGTGGACGGGACCGTTCTCTCCACGCACCCGGTCCCCTTCCCTCGCTCCTTGGTGCTCAGCCCCCAGGGACACGCGTTAAAAAGTGTCGTCTCCGCATCTTTGAGTCCCGACTTCAACCTGAACTCGGCGCTCTCCTGGCGCAGGTGTGGCCGAGTGTCTGAGGCTGACCGTAGATTGATGGGTGTTGAGTCCGAATAGTTGGAACCCTTGAAGAACAGCTTCTGGGAGACTCTGCGTTTCAGAACAGGTTTGCTTCTTTCCATAAAGAAATCCTTACTGGGATGCAAGCAGTATGAGATATGTGCCTTGCAAAACTGTCCTCATTTTAAGAGATGTTGTGCTGGGGGACACCGGCAGCCTTAGATTTCCAAGCGTAAACTTGACTCGCAGGCCTGGCGAAAGCTGAGTAGATGTGGGGAGTGCACAGCTGAGTAGATGTGGGGAAGCAGCATCCAGCCCGTGGGACCAGGCGTATATTCGCCGATTGGCCCGAATATATAAATACAGCCCGTTTACACGAGCCGTTTTGGAATTAGCGATTTCCTCCTAATAAATATTACTATTAGATATACACTCGAGCATGTGCATGTTTGTCAGAACGGACAAGATCACTTTGCTTCTTTTTGTTTTTCCTTTTATTCTTTCATAAATCATTGGTCCCATGGTGTTTAGCATAATTCAGTTTCTTTTTCTGTAGCTCTGAAGACACTATAGGGGATACAGAAGCGTGTATCTTAACTGATTTCAGCAAAAACATGAGATCTGAGCTTAGCGTGGTGCCCTTAGCCACTGAGAATATTCACAACTTCCTCCTACCCTCTAGCTGATACATTTAGAATTTGTCTATAAACGTTTATGGGTGTGAATGCTATATGGAAGTTTTAAAAAAATGTGTATAAAGTATACCTAAGTTCCTATTTTCTCAAAATGATTCTCAAGCTAAACATTGTAAGTAGCCAGTTGTGGTATTGGGAACACGTGTTGGAAGAAAATAAGCAAGGTTTAAAAAAAATTTAAAAAGCATGCTGTTTTCTTTAAAACAACAACAGAAACGTAGTGATTTTTTACCCGGCATTCCATTCCATTCTGGGATGCTCTGTTAACATCTTCAAATTAGTGGTTGAGCTAGTGAAAAAAAAAATCAGCATTAATTTTCAAAAGCTTGAGAGCATTAAAAAAAAATCCATATTATGTAAACCATATTATGGCTTATAAAATAAAGCAGCCTGTTTTCAGGTAGCCTGGATTATCTTGTAATTCCATTTCCATCCAGCTCTAAATATAGATTATGACACTATTCTGTTTTACTAGTCTTTTTCATAAGAAAGAAAATGTGTTATAAACACAAAATCAGTTGTGATTAAGAACTTCTTTAAAAAATGGTTGTCATGGGGAAGCAAGCAATTTGGGAGAAGCCAGTACAACTTTTGGGGGCCAGGGATAGCTTGTTTCTCCTTACTTCAATTACTGAGTAGCAGTGACTAAAAGGAAGCATTTTAATTGCCCTAAGTGCCCACACTTGCCTGGGAGATACATGATGCTCACCTGCTGTCTTTGGTCAGGTTTCCCAATTCATATTCAAGGAAACGATTGGGTCAAATCCATGCCTAATTCCAACAAAACTGAATTTTCTTTTTTTTTTTTGTTGGGGAGGGTGGGAGCCTTAATCATCTGCATGATTACACTTCCTATCTCTGCTTCTCTTTGAGGAAGTACAGCATTTCCTTTGCTCAACCAACTCCTACAGAAAGAAAGCTAATAGAGACACACCAATTTCCTTTCCATTGAATTTTTGATTATTTCAGTCAGTCCTCTTAATTCCCTTAATTTCTGTCTTATCCGAAGGGATATGACGTACGTATATTTGGAATATAATATACTTATTAAAAACAGATTAACTGCATAATGGAGGGGAATGTAAACATTAAGAAAATATATATTTGTTTTATGTTTAGTACCCCATAGTTTCCTAGACTCAAGTTTCCTAAGACTCAGGTATGAAAAATACCTGCTCTTAAATGCCCCGCATCTTATTCTGTTGTCTAATAGTCTGTTTATATCAAAATAAGTGCCTCTTCCCACAAATCATTCTGAACCACAGGCCATCAAGGCCTTCCCTGCCCTCCTAGGTGGTCTGGGAAGATTGCTGCATGAAATCACCCATCTCCTGATGGCATGCCAGCCAGCAGCAACAAGTACTGGAAGGCTGACAAAGATGATAGCTGTTACTTGTTTTCTCTTTAGAGTGCCCTAACCAAGGGAAGTCTGGACCACCTGGAGTTCACATTTAATTGCAATAATCTGGGTATATATTTTTTTAAAGGTTTGATAGTTTTGATATAGCTCCTAGGCATTCAGAAATGAAGCAATCCAGAGAACACACCAATTGTGCAAGAAGGACAGTGTTCATAAACCCATTTGTGGAAGCAAGGCAGGTCTACACAGCACGATGCAAAACGAAAGTTTGGCAAAATTTTAGTCAGTCGATTAACTGGCATATTAACTATGCCAAGCACATAAATATGTGAAGATATAGTATTATCCAGGTTGGCAAGGAGCTTTGATGAAATTAAGCAGAGAACAACCAACTCTCCACTTAAGGATGTGCTAGAAAGGTAAGAGACGCGGTGTTTTGCAGATAGTCTTGGTGTTGGGCAGACCTGAAAGTTCTTAGCAGGTGAGCTATAATGGAAGGAAAGGACATGTAAATTACAGATCATTTCCCTGGGGGAACAGTAATGTCCTTGCTGTTTTCTTTTCAGTATTAACTAGGCAGTTTGACTTCTTAGAATGGTTTTGTCATCTCAGGATTACTATTTTATGAATCACACTGAACAGAGCCAACGTCTTTTTGAAGTTCTAATTGCAGGTGTTTTTGAAGAAAAATTCACCATTTGGATGTGAGGAAGGACATGAGGAGACCAAAGACCTGGGATTTTGCTGATCAGAATGAAACAAATGTTGAAAGACTTTTCAAATCTATTGTTGGTGGTGCTCTGTGACTACGGTGAGTGTTGCGTGTACTTATGCTGTGGGTACCAATGAAGAAACATAAATGGAGGGTTTATAAATGCATGGATGTCGATGCCCCTACATGAAGGAGGTGGGGCAGGGACTACACTGCAGTGCCTTTTAAACTGTGATTCTTGCAACCCTGGGTTCTCTTAAGGTTCTGCGTTATTATTTCAAATTTCACTTTAAATACACTCATTTCACAAATTGGAGACAAGCATGTTGCCCTCAGTTCTCTTTGATTGATTTCCTAGTATTTCAGTATTATATGTTTAAACTTCACTCACACACACAGGAAGTGATGTTCTATATATTGGGGTTCTACATGAGACTTCACTTGACAAGAGAGTTTGCTGCTGGAATACCTTTGGAACAAATCTGAATTTCAGTCCTTGCCAGTTGTGTGCCTTTGTCTAGTTTCTAAATCTCTTTCTGTACCAGCAGCAATATTGAGAGGGCTGTTATGATGATAAGATAAACTCAAGAATGTGAAATACCTGAATGTCTGAGCACATAGTAGGTGCTTAATGTTAGTTTTCTTCATTCATCTTGATTCAACTAAAAATGCATTTCTCAGAGAGTTTTATGCAACTACTGAACCAGTAGATTCAACCATATAATACCCACCAGTTTTCTTTTGATGATTTCCAAGTATTTCAGACATCTAAGCAGTTGGTGGTATGAGAGTGGAAACTGTTTTCAAATTGATGAAGAAATTATTATTCAAGAGACAGAGAATCCTGGCTCTCGTAATATCGGTTGGATGGACCAGAGTGTGTACTGTTACTTTTGTCCAGTGAGTCTCCTCCCTCAGTCTTTTATTTTTTAAAAGTTTATTTAAACAAGAAGACACTTGACTTGCAGAAAACCAATCTGGGATCATTTCTTTTAAAGTCCTTTATTCCTACTTAAAAATAGGTTGCTCTATATGTAACAGCCTTATTCAAAAAATTATAAAAGCTTGCTTTGTTTCATAATGATAAAGACATCAAAAATTTCCATTTAAACAGTCTGCAAGGACATTTGTTATTGTTGAGAGCAGGTTATCTTACTGCAATATAAAAATAAAAGTTGATTGAGCATAAATAAAATAGAGCATACAAGTTGAGTACAAAGGCTACTACTGGAAAAGGAGGTATTTTCATAGACCTGGATTTTTTTTTTCTTCTCCATTTGACTTTGATCAAAATATACCATTACCAGTTAGTGCTTTTGCTTTTTTAAAGCAACATGCTTATATTGAGACACCAGTTCCTTTAAATACAATAAAGGAATTTGGGGAGAGAGGAGATGAAAGAATGGAGAAAACTGTACTGTAGTAGTCAGGATGTGGTACAACCAAATTGTAGTTTTCTAAATGAGAGTGTATTCTTGCCTGTAAAAGCAAGAGTTTGAGAGTAAAGCAGCAAGTTCCCTCTTCAGTACACACCTCCTTTCTGCTGCTGTTGGAACCCATCCGTTGCGTCTGTTTCCTTGGTTTCCAAAGGGCCATGTGTGTCTCTTTCATCGACAGGCTGCCCATCAAATCAGAATCTGATCTGCCTCATCGTTGTCCCTGTCACTGACAATTCATTAGTTAACTAAGTGCGGTGTGCCTCTCTTAAAATGCATCACAGAACCATTCTGCCCCATCAGATTCAAATGAATATGAGCTTTGTTCTCGGTCCTTTGTTCTCAGCAGTCCTTCCTGGGCTACTGTGAGTACTGGAAGCTCTTCAGCCACCTGTTCACAAAAAAGTATCAGGTCCACTCTGAACTAGCACACAAGCTGCACCGAAAGCAGCCGCCTTTGGATGAGTTGTCTCCATCCAAAAGGGAGTGTCCCTCAATTTCTGTACTGACTAAAATGAAAAAAAAAAAAAAAAACAACTTTATCCTATTAAGGTTTTCAAGCAAGTGCTGATTAAGCATTCAGGTCTATCCAAGTTTTATATATTTTATTTCACCTCATGTTAAATAAGAAATGGGTGAAGTGCTGAGCTAATTAAAACAAACCTTTATGTGCCAGTATTTTCATGTGCTGATTCTAATAATCATTTTTTTATATCTTTGAATAGTCTATTTTTAAAAATTTTTATTGGAGTATAGTTGATTTACAACGTTGTATTGGTTTCTGCTGTCCATCAAAGTGAATCATCAAATAATCACTGACTGAGTATATTTAAAGACTACCAGCCCAGACAGCATATTGTCCTTTGGACATATATGATATGTACACATTATTATTATTATTATATTAATATAATATTATGTTATATTATCATGTATATATAAGAAGACTCATAAATTCATACTTACACATGTTGTTTTTCAAACCAAAGGGCACTGCAGTTCCTTAAATCTAGAATGTTTCTTACCCTAGTCACAGGCCAGCTGATTGTTGCATTGCCAAACTCTGTCTCCTTTGATATGTATTTGGATAGGGTTCAAAATAGAAACAGGGATTCTTGTGTGTCTGTGCTCTTCCCACTCTTTACTTCAGCTGCTCTGATGGGTCTCTTTTTAAAAAAAGATAGAATTGATCCTAACAGAGTGACACTTGTGGGCCAGTAGTCATCTGTCCTATCTAGGCCAATAGCAGTTACTGTAATGTCAGTAAAATTGCTAAGGACAAGCTTAGCTATTCCATAAATGTTCACTCTATCCCTTGAATAACCCATGCAGGATAGAATGTCAACATTTCTTATTCATCTAAAAATTTCTGCCTTATACAAAGGAAAGGCACTGTTTCCTTTACTGGTGAAAATGCTCAAGCACTTGTCTTGAATGTCAGAAAACAGTAACTTAGAAGTTCAGTTGATCGTTGGACAACACAGGGTTTAAGTTAAGGTTAAAGGCTCTGATCTTCTGCACAGGTATAATCTATAGTCGGCCCTGTGTATCTGCTGTTCCTCTATATCTGCTGTGTGTATCTGCGGATTCAACCAACCACAGATCGTCTAGTACTGTAGTACTTACTACTGAAAAAATTTGTGTGTGTGTAAGTGAGCCTGTGCAGTTCAAGCCCATGTTGTTCAAGGGTCAACTGTATATTTAGGGTCTCCCATTTTAAGTAATCTAGAGCAGTGCGTGTTGTATCATTTAAATCAGGCTTTCTCTCATTTCACTGTAAATCCATTTTCCCCAAATACCTAAACACTTCAATATGCCTAAAATGAGAAGAGTCAAGTGTTGGATTTTTATGAGACTGGTCAGTTGTTACTCTTGCTTATTAGGTTTTCATCACTGATGTATTACCTTGTTGACTGTTGTGAATTCAGAGTATTTACCACTAATTCATTATTTTCAACAAAACCATGAAAAATGGAGATGAAGGAACAGAGCCACTTTAGAATGGAGGCAGCTCAGGACCCAGCTCCCAGAGTCAGCACTCAGCAGCATTTTGCATCATCCTCGGCTCAGTTCAAACTTCTCTCGTGTCTGAAATGCTGTTTCCATCGATGTCACCAATAGTGCTGCTCAGATATTCCCTTTAAAAACCTCCTCTGACCATTTCCTTTCAGTTCTTGGAGAAGCTGAATATCTCCTTCTGGGGGAACCGGGCCATGTAGCACTAAGCAACAGGACAGTGTCTGTGGATTTCCAGTATTTGGATGGCGCCAATGGGACGCTGAGGAATGTCTCTGTCCTGCTGTTGGAGGCCAACACCAATCAGACTGTTACCACCAAATACCTCCTGACCAACCAGTCCCAGGGGACCCTCGAGTTTGAGTGCTTCTACTTCAAGGAGGCCGGCGACTACCGGTTCACGATGACTCCGGAAGCCACAGACAGCAGCCCTCCGGTCCCCTGGTGGGAGAGGAGCGCCTTTCTGAAGGTGGAATGGCCTGTCTTCCATGTTGACCTGAACAGGACATCCAAGGCAGCTGAAGGCACCTTCCAGGTGGGCCTTTTTACCAGTCAGCCGCTGTGCCTGTTCCCCGTGGACAAGCCCGGCATCTTGGTGGATGTCACCTTCACCAACAGCCTTCCGGAGGCAAGGATGAGTCAGGGCCAGCCGCTGGAGATAAGGGCTAGCAAGAGGGCAGAACTCGCTCAAGGCCAGTGGGTTGAGTTTGGCTGTGCACCTGTGGGGCCGGAAGCCTATGTCACCGTGGTGCTGAAGCTGCTCGGCGGGGACTCGGTCATTACGTCCACAGGCCCCATTGACCTGGCCCAGAAGTTTGGATATGCACTGGTGATGGCGCCAGAGCTCACCTGTGAGTCCGGGGTGGAGGTGAGGGTGCTGCCCCCGCCATGCATCTTTGTCCAAGGGGTGATCGCTGTCTTCAGGGAGGCCCCCAGACGCCCTGGGGAAAGGACCATCCGGTTGGCTGAAAACAGTCTGACCTTGGGAGAAAGGAGAACAGTATTCAACTGCACTTTGTTTGACGTGGGGAGGCATAAATACTGCTTTGACTTTGGCGTCTCAAGCAGAAGCCAGTTTTCTGCAAAGGAGAAGGAGTGCATGCTAATTCAGAGAAATATAGGTTGGTATTGAGATTTTAAAGCACATTTTTTTAAATCAAATTGGCACCTTCATGCAATCAAATTATTATTTTGAATTTAGGTGAACTTGATTTTCTATGAACGGTACCATCATTTTTATGGTTCACTCCCCATAATGTCCCAAATGGCATTAGCACCCTTATCTGAAAAATGAAGAGTACTGGTTAGCATACCCAGCGCACTCCTAACTAACTGCTCCAGATCTTAGTTTCCCCATCAGTAAAGTGGGGATGATAAGAGTATCTACCTCAGAGAGTTGTAAGAATTGAGTGAAATTAATGTATACAGTTCTTAGCACAGTGCCTCAGGTAAGAAACAGTGATAAACGTCAGCTATTATTACATTGTATTTTATTTGTTTGTTTGTTAATTTAATTTTTATTTTATATTGGAGTATAGTTGATTTACAATATTGTGTTAGTTTCAGGTATACAGCAAGATGAGTCAGTTAGACATATATATATATATATCTCCATTCTTTTTTCAGATTCTTTTCACGTATAGGTTATTACAGAATATTGAGTAGAGTTCCCTGTGCTATACAGTAGGTCCTTGTTGATTATCTATTTTATATATAGTAGTAGGTATATGTTAATACCAAACTCCTAATTTATTCTTCTCCCACCCCGACCTTTCCCCTTTGGTAACCTTAAGTTGGTTTTCGAAGTCTGTGAATCTGTTTCTGTTTTGTAAATAAGTTCATTTGTATCATTTTTTAGATTCCACATATAAAATGATATCATGATATTTGTCTTTCTCTGCCTGACTTACTTCACTTAGTGTGATCATCTCTAGGTCCATCCATGTTGCTGCGAATGGCATTATTTCATTCTTTTTTGTGGCTGGGTAATATTCCATTGTATATATGTACCACATCTTCTTTATCCATTCCTCTGTCAATGGACGTTTAGGTTGCTTCCATGTCTTGGCTACTGTAAATAGTGCTGTCATGAACATTGGGGTGCATGTATCTTTTCGAATTATGGTTTTCTCTGGATATATGCCCAGGAATGGGATTGCTGGATCATATAGTAGCTCTGTTTTTAGTTTTTTAAGAAGCTTCCATACTGTTCTCCATAGTGGTTGTACCAATTTACATTCCCACCAACAGTGCAAGAGGGGTCCCTTTTCTCCACACCCTCTCAGCATTTATTGTTTGTAGACTTTTTGATGATGGCCATTCTGACTGGTGTGAGGTGATAACTCGTTGTAGTTTTGATTTGCTGTTCTCTAATAACTAGTGATGTTGAGTATCTTTTCATGTGCTTTTTGGCCATCTGTATGTCTTCTTTGGAAAATTTCTATTTAGATCTTCTGCCCAGTTTTTATTGATTTGTTTGTGTGTTTTGATATTGAGCTGTATGAGCTGTTTGTACAGTTTGGAGTTGGTCGCTTCGTTTGCAAATATTTTCTCCCATTCTGTGGGTTGTTTATTCGTTTTGTTTATGGTTTCCTTTGCTGTGCGAAAGCTTTTAAGTTTAATTCGGTCCCTTTTGTTTATTTTTGTTTTTATTTTCATTACTCTAGGAGGTGGATCCAAAAGGATATCGCTACGATTTATGTCAAAGAGTGTTCTACCTGTGCTTTCCTCTAAGAATTTTATAGTATCCAGCCTTACATTTAAGTCTTTAATCCATTTTGAGTTTATTTTTGTGTATGGTGTTAGAGAATGTTCTAATTTCATTCTTTTGCATGTATTTAAAAATTCTGTTATTACATCATATGGCAAGTCCATGGCAGGTATGATCAGAATTCAAAGCTAAATCCCAAATTGTACTTAGTAGCTTTTCACTTCCTCTAGAACGTCCTCAAGCATGTCTCTTTCCTCTTACCTCCTTCATTTTAAGAACGAAGCCTCTTTAGTGAGAGTTCAAAGCAAGATTTCTAAAAACTTCTTTTTTTTTTTTGAGGTACGCGGGCCTCCCACTGCCGTGGCCTCTCCCGCTGCGGAGCACAGGCTCCGGACGCGCAGGCGCAGCGGCCATGGCTCACGGGCCCAGCCGCTCCGCGGCATGTGGGATCCTCCCGGACCGGGGCACGAACCCGTGTCCCCTGCATCGGCAGGCGGACTCCCAACCACTGCGCCACCAGGGAAGCCCCTAAAAACTTCTTTAAATTTTGAATTCTCTGCATAACGCCCTCCCTAATCACAAAGAAGTGGGGTTATTACAATTCCATCCATGCCCCAGGCTCCTCTTTGCGTTTCTTTCCCTTTTCCTGGGTGCGAGCCTGGCCCTGGCAAGAGGTTAATCTGGCAGGAATTGTCCTGATCGTTTACACGTGCTCTTATTTCCGTCCCCGCTAAGCCTGTGCTCCCTGACGGCCCCAGCCTCTGAGCAGCCTCAGTGCCCCACGTGTTTCTTGCTCCAAATTCACTCACTCCTCCTTAGAAGTCCCTTTCCTTTGACTCTCTCCCCACCCACTGGCCACTTCCCTGCTTGCACTTACCTCTGCCTCCAGCCTAGATTCCGTGGCCCATCCCCTTAATCACTCTCCGACCAATACCCTAAACGCCTCTGCCCCCTGTCCTTCTGATTGCACCCAGCCACCCCCCGGCTCTGCGTGAATCCAGCCATCTGCCGGCCGCCCACGGCACCCGGGCAGGCCGGGCCTCCACCCTTCCCTGGGCCCACCGTGCTGCCCACCATGCTACTCACTGTGCTCCTACCCTGGACAGCAGCTCTTGCGGCCCTCTTCTGCTCTCCTCCGACCTCACCCGCGCCCCTGCCTAACTCTCTGAGCTGACTTGCTCCTGCCACACAGAGCAGCGGGAAGCCATCAGGTGCGAGCTCCCTCACCCTCCCACCAAAATATCCGTAAGCCTGCAGGCAGCCATCCCACAATCTCCCCCTCCTTTGCTGTCCCCAGGGAAGCAGTGTCATTCCTCCAGTACAAGGTCAACCCTCCCCTCCACTGGGGGTCCCAGCCCCTCTGCTCTATCAGGAACCTTCTGTTAATCATTATTCCCCTGTCTCCTCCGCCTCTAACTGTCCCTTCTTTACTGGTTCATTCCCATCAACTTCGAAATGTACTTAATTGTCTCATCTAAACACGAAACAAAGTCACCCCTCATCGCCTGGTTCTCCCCCAGAGCACAACCTGTTTCTCTCGTCTTCCTTTTATAGCCCCGGTTCTTGAAAAACCCACCTGTACTTTGGGGTTTATTTCCTCACCCCCATTCACTTTTCCACCCACTCCAAACCCGTACCCCTCCCCTGCAAATGCTCTCACTAAAGCAGCCAGCGAATGACTTCCAGGTCCCAAACTCTGGGGATGCTTTCCAGTCCGTATCTTCGTTGACCTTGATTCTGTGACATTACACTTGCCTTGTTTACCTCCTACCTCCCTGGCTGTTCCTTCCAGGTCTCCTTTGCCGGCTGGTTCCATGACCCCATCGCATCCCTTAAGGCTTGGACTTCTGCATCCTATACTAGAACCTCAGCATTTTTCACTCTTCACACACTCGCTAGGTGATTACTGTCCTGATGCTGGTGACTCCATGCTGGTATCTCTCCCCCACATCCAAGGGCTGAATAGCTGTCACCCCCCAGATGTCTCCCAGGCACCTCAAAAGCAGCATACCTGGAACTGGACTCATCATCTCACCCCCTAAACCTGCTCCTCAGTACAGGACTCCACCTCGTCTCATTGTTCAAACCCCAGACCCAGGAGGCTTCCTCTTCTTCACTTCCTATGAATAAATCACTAGGTCCTATGGATTTTGTCTCTTTAAAAAGTCTGTGTCTCAATCTCTGCACGTTTCTCCATTTCCACTGATACCGCATGGTTCCCTCCCTCCGTCCATTTCATTCTCTCAAGGCAAGCCAGAGAGGGACTGTTGAAAATTCAGGTCAGCTGAGGCTATTCCCTTGCTGAAAACTTATCAGTCACCTCACTTGACACCTCACTCTTATGAGGATGGGCATCCACAGATGGGCTGGAGACTGGGCAACCCTCCTCCCACCTTCAGTTGGTTAACATTAACCCGTCCCCCAAGTCTCCTGGATGACTCTTCCTCAACCCCAGACTAGGTAAACTCCCCACTGTACGCTGGCCCAGCATCCTTAGTTCCTCTTCCATGGCATTTATCACTTCTGTCATTGCTTGTTCAGGGTCTTTCTCCCCACGTTTCTTCCCTCCCCCACCATGCCCCCAGATTGGAGAAGCTCATTTGGCGACAGAAGCCGACTTGGGCTGCCAGGAAGCTATTTATGATCCTTATTTGGCCCGCTTTGTACACCTGCCACATTAATAGATACTCAGTACCTGTTTATTAAAGTGAAAATTGCACTCTGATGTCTCAGCTAGGTATCAGTAGAAAAACAATTATGTTAAACTAATCATTCAAGATATGCTTGCCATTTCAAAAAGAATTTATTGCTTAGAGGGAAAAAAAATTCTAATTGAATTTAGTGGAAACAAACCAAGGGGAGTAAAGGAATTCGGGCCACGTGATGAAAGACCTTGGGAGCAGGAGGTCTTTGTGTTGGTTCTCCCTGGGAAGGGGCAGAACAGGGAGTGATGCTCTGTGTCTAGGCTGAGGGTGCTCAGGGCTCCCTGTGGGGCTGCAGCAACTAGACACGACCAGGCAGTAGGGCTGGAAGCAGTACCTCGAGGGGCTAAGCATTCCTGGAGACCCCAGATTCTCTGTGTGGCCGCCCAACAGGGACTCTGGTTAATCAGTGAAATTGATGCCAGTGGTGGGAAACTCAGTGCCTTTGTGTTTTTAGTATAAAAGTTTATAACTAAATCGAGTTCTTTTCATTTTCCATTAAAATTGACAGCTCTGACCAGTAAAGACTGGTTTTTTTTTTGCCAAATGGCATCATTCAGGAACCCCATTGAACCTACCATGAGGTGTGACCCACCGACTCACAATGAATTTCTCATTAGTTCCTTTTGGAAGGGGAATAAAGGGTTTGATATGTTTCTCTTTTTCCAAATATGTCTTAGGACCTTAAAACGGTAAATACTGATTTACAGC
Organism: Grampus griseus; assembly: GCF_964374135.1. Classification (NCBI taxonomy): domain Eukaryota; kingdom Metazoa; phylum Chordata; class Mammalia; order Artiodactyla; family Delphinidae; genus Grampus; species Grampus griseus. The sequence goes on from NC_139012.1 coordinate 64,646,195, forward strand.
AAAAAGATGTCAAACATGATTATTTGTGACCTTCATTTATCCTACTTAGTATGAATGTCCATGTGTTTGTCTGCAGAAGCGTTAATGTGTGTGATTATGGGATGCTGCTAGGGGAGTGTTAGTAATATCTGGCACAGGTGCTGTAATAATATGCAAAAGTCTAAATTGAGAAATTCTAAATTCTGAACTCATCTGCCCCAAGGTTGTCAGATAAGGGATAATGGACCCTGCATCTCAATGCAAAATATGTATTTAGGGCAAAGTTGAGAATTAATGATAGAGGGTATAAATTCATAGTCACATAATTTTTTTTACTTAGTTTTTTTGACAAGTAAAAATTGTATATATTTAACACACAGTTTTCTTGATAATTTAAATTTGTTGGCCATCTTCTTGTTTCTCTGATTAGATGGTCTTGGTTTTCCTTCACAATGTGACTGAACAAGAGCTTTTTACCAAGAAGAGGAGTACTGTCATCCTGTCATTTGCTTCTTATTTGCAGGTGCTTAATTATTGTATCATCTTTAATTCTTTGCCAGAATCTTTTTTTTTTTTTTTTTTTTTTTTGCGGTATGCGGGCCTCTCACTGCTGTGGCCTCTCCCATTGCGGAGCACAGGCTCCGGACGCGCAGGCTCAGCGGCCATGGCTCACGGGCCCAGCCGCTCCGCGGCATGTGGGATCTTCCCAGACCGGGGCACGAACCCGTGTCCCCTGCATCTGCAGGCGGACTCTCAACCACTGCGCCACCAAGGAAGCCCTGCCAGAATCTTTATAAGCCATTTGTCCACCTAATTCACCTAAAACTAGAGAATATAATTTAATATAAACAGGCCCTTATACTGTATGTGAATTTCTGACATAATAACATTTATATAGTGATTACTTTGCACCAAGAACTGCTCTCAGTGCTTTATGAATATTAACCCATTTAATCCTTATAATAACCCTATGAGTTAGGCTTATTGTATTGTCAGTTTGAGAGGTGAAGAAATGAGGCACAGAAAAAGGGTAAGTAATTTTTCCAAGGTTGGTGGCTTACCCACTACTGGTGGTTAGACTGGCTTGAGCATTTGCTATTCCCACTCTTCCATGCTGGCTCCCATATAATCATCTATCAATCTAGATATTAAACAATATGAAACTTTTAGATCAAAAAGCTCCAGTATTTTCCTCCTCATCTCATGGGTTCACCTTGTGCTTCCCACCCCTCCTGAAAGACATGTAACCCACTTTGGAGCCCGCTGGCCCAGGCATAAGCATGGTTGGTCTAATATGAATGAGCCTGTGCGGGGCACAGAAAACCTGGACTGCTTATCCAGGTGCCTTTGTTCCCACTGTGGCTTTTGGCTACTTACTCATGTCTATAGAATTTTCTTTCTTTTTTTGTATATTTTATAATAACTTTATTTTTTTAATAGAATTTTCTTCTAAGGACGTTTTGTTTAGTTACTTTAGTCTCTTGAGTGAAATATCTTGCAGGTGTGAATATTTCATACTCTGTATTCCTTCAAATATTCTTGGGAGTGGAAACAAATCTCCCTTTTCTTGTTGCAGACACATTTTGCTCATTCAGAATTAATATCCTCTAGAGTGGCCTGAAAGGCATTTATCCTGGTCAAACAGGTTTGTTAACGCAGTGGGAGGGCATGTATGGACATCTAAACAGGACAAAACAAAACAGCCTTTCATTCATGAAGTAAGGCTACTGTTTAGAATAATGTCATCTTATTCTTCATTTGTAACATGTGAACTATAGCTGGCCAATGAGTTCCTGTTTTGCCAAGTATTTTCCTCCGTGTTATTAACAGAAATCTTCAGGGAACAAATAGAGGTATTTAAGGCATTTTAAAAATTTTGGCTGATTAAGTCTGTTTATTGCTTTATTTGAGTGATTTCCCTTGTTTTCTGTTCGATTAATTTGGTTTAGCAGTAAAAGAACCTAAAACTTAGTTTAAATGTTTATTTTTTAAATTGTTGATGATCCTGCCAGCCATAATTTTACTTTCAAAGGAAAAAAACACATTTCAAAGTGAGATTTTTGACATTAAGATTCATGCTTTCATCAAAACTTTGATTTTTTTTGTTTCCTGGTGCCCACTAATGGAATTTTTGTTTTTAGTTTGGCAAATGACTTTATGTATTTAAATAATGTCTACGTAAAGTAAAAGAAGAGTTAAGAAAGAATAAAAAAAGGATTCTCAGCTTCTGTAATTCGACCTCTTGTGGTCTTAAATATGAGCACAAGAGAAGGATAAACTACGTATTGACTTTTCAATTTAGATTTCACAGTGGTGGAATTACCAGTAGATTTTTCAAAAACGAAATCACAATACTTTAGCTCAGAGAGACTTACTATGAGATTCCCACAGCTTTGCAAGCACGGGGAGCTCAGTGTCTGAACAGCTCTGAAGCTCGAGGACAAAGCTGCCTTGTTGTTCTGCCATTTGCGGAGCCGCAGAGTGATCTGGGAGGCACAGAACCAACATTGTGTTCAGCTGGACCTCTGGGTGGAACATAATTACCACACCTCAGCTGATGTTGGTCCAGGACACTGGTTTGTAATGCTCCCACCCTTGTGACAATCCGAGACTTTTAATTGCTCTAAAGAAGTCATGTGCCACGACTCATTCCAAAGATTGCACCACTTGGCTCACCTGAGAATGTAACTGCCCTGCACGTTTTCCGTATGTTTTTGTAGTGCTTTGTATACCCTTGACTGCATTGTGAGTTTTTGTCCATAACGATGAAGAGAGACTTTTAGGCAGAGGATATCTTGTGCCTGGTGTGGGCATGACCTGATAGGTCTTGGGATTGGATGGGTGCTCACAGAGAAGGGACTTAGGATAATTATTTGTAGGGAATTATTCAATTATTCTCTCTGGCAGTGATTACTTATATGCTTGGAAGAGATGTTCGCATTTGTCAATCAATAATGACTGTTCTGGGAATGTTTTGTAGTATGTATTTTGAAGCTCTGGTGTTAGTCGCATCCCTATTTATGGTTGTTAAGGCTGCTGGCTGAATTGACCCTTTGGTCATTATGTAACATCCCTCTTTATCTCTGGTAATACTCCTTGTTCTGCAGTCTGCTTTGTCTGATATTAACAAAGCCACTCTAGTTTTCTTTTGATTAATGTTTACAAGGTATAACTTCTCCCACCTTTTTCCTTTTACCTATTTATGTATTTATATTTAAAGCGAGTTTCTTCTAAACAGCATATAGTGGGGTCATGCTTTTTTATCCAGTCTCACAAACTCTGTCTTCTAATTGGTGTTTAGATTATTTATATTTAGTGTAATCATTGTATGGTTAGATTAGGATCTACCATCTTGGTAGTTGTATATATTTTCCATCTGTTCTTTGTTTCTTTTTCCTCTTTTCATCTGCCTTCCTTTGGATTAGTTGACTATTTTTTATGAATTACTTTAACCACACTATTGGTTTATTATTTATACCTTAAAATATTTATGAGTGGTTGTCCTAGAGCTTACAGCGTACATTTTTAATTACGCTCAGTCTACCTTCAGATAATATCTTGCTTCATGTATAGTGTAAGGACCTTATAACAGTACAATTCCAATTCGTTTCTCCCATTCTTTGAAGGATTGTTATACATTTTACTTTATATATGGTATAAACACATAATACATTGTTACTGGTTTTTTTTTTTTTTGCGGTATGCGGGCCTCTCACTGCTGTGGCCTCCCCTGCTGCAGAGCACAGGCTCCGGACGCGCAGGCCCAGTGGCCATGGCCCACGGGCCCAGCCGCTCCACGGCATGCGGGATCCTCCCGGACTGGGGCACGAACCCGCGTCCCCTGCATTGGCAGGCGGACCCCCAGCCACTGCGCCACCAGGGAAGCCCCATTGCTACTGTTTTGCTTTAGATCATCAATTATATTTTAGAGCCTTTAAAAATAAGAAGTAAATTTTATCTTTACCTCTATAAATGCTAATTCTAGCACACTTCATTCCTTTATATTGATGCAGGTTTGCCTGGTATCACATTCCTTCTGCTTGAAGAATTTTCTTGGAACATTTTTTATAGTGAAGGTCTGTTGGTAGAATTAATTAATTCTATTAATTTTCATTCATCTGAAAAAGTCTTTACTTTTCCTTCATTTTTGAAAGATACTTTCACTGGATATGGAATTTGGGGTTGGTGATTTTTTTCTCCAGTACTCTAGAGATGTCACTCCATTATCTCTGGCTTGCATGATGAGAAGTGTGCTATAATTCAGATTTTTATTCTTCTGTATGTGATGTAATTCCACCTTGCCCCCTCTCTCCCTCCACAGCCTTCAAAATTTTCTATTTGTTTTTAGTTTTTAGCAGTTTGTAGTGTGTTTAACTTTTTTGTTTGTTTGCTTTTTTGTGTTTATACTGCGTCATGTTTTCTGAGTATCTTAGATGTAGTTTGGTGTCTTTCATTAATTTTGGAGAATTCTTGGACATTAGTCTCTTTTTCTTCTGGGATTCTAGTCATATGTATGACAGACTATTTGATATTGTCCCACAACTCTTGGGTATTCTGTTCTGTTTTATTCACTCTTCTTTTTTTCTCCCTCTCTTTGTGTCTCAGTTTGAGTGATTTCTGTCTATATATATTCAGTTTCACTGTTTCTTTCCTCAGCTATGTTGAGTCTGTTGATGAGCCCCTAGAAGGCATTCTTCATCTCTGTTGCCATGCTGTTAATTTCCAGCATTCCGATGAACTCTTTTTAGTTTACAGTTCTCTGATGAAAATTTCCATCTGTTCATGCATCTTATTCACATTTTCCACGAAAACTTTAACATATTAATCATAGTTAATATCTCTCTCTGATAATTCCAATATCTGGGTCACATCTGAGTCTGGTTATCTTAATTACTTGGATATTTTATTGTTTTTTTCTTGTTTCTTTGTATGTCTCATAATTTTTGGTTGAAAGTTGGACATTTTCTTAGAAGAGTAGACACTGATAAATAGCATTTATGCCTGGAAATTGGCATATCCTATTTATGCTAGGACTTTAGTGTGGAGATTGGGTCAATATAATAAGGAATTGAGCTGTGTTTGAGTTTTTGCTGTTGCTATGGCTATCCTCAGTGCACGATCGAGTTCAAAATTTTCTACTGTTGCTTTGTGTTTAGGGTAGGAATTGGGTTGCCAGAGGGTTTTCTCCATACTTCTGTTGCACCCTCAACTTTAGGCTTGAGCCTGCACATCAGAAAGGCTTTTCCTTGTCACTCTTGCCTCTCCCCCAGCAGTGGACTCTTGTTATTTGATACTTGGTAATTGCTAGCCTGGAGCAGCGTGGGTGTTAGGTGATGAGAGTGGAAGAACATCTTCTTGTTCTGGTTCAGCCTTAGTCTTAGGCAAGTGCTCTGCCTCTGAGTCTCAAGGATGGGGCTTTGAAATGACCCTGCCCCTTGCCGGTGGTAGAAGCTGTCTATAAGTGTGGGCCCAGGGTCTTTCCTCCCCCTCTCTAGGGGTGAAAGATTTTCTTCTTTTTCCAATCCTGGGCAGCACTAGGTTTCAGCTGCTGCTCTTAGAGTGACAGGGTTTTCTGCCCTGTCCGCAGTGGTTGGGCTTTTGTTGATGGAGCAGATGGGGAGGAGGGTCTGGGTGAGGTTTGTGTCTTTTCCACAAAGCTTCTCCTCCCCTCCTTGGCCTCCACCATGAGGGAGGCTCTCCCTGGTCTTCTGCCTGCCCTCGGTCCTCCTTGTGAAGATCTGGTGAGATCCGTGGAGAAGAGCCTGCAAGTGGGTACAAATTCCCAGTTGGGTAGTGCGGCTCCCAGGGGTTCTGTATTCTCATGCAAGCCCACACCAGGCTTCTGGCGGTTCATTATATTTTTAGATGATTTCTCTCCAGCTTGTATGAGGCCTGGCATCTGCCCCAGCAAGCAGTGTTTGCATCCTGGCTTTCCTTGGAGGAGTCTGTCTTTCCTTCGAATTCAGGCCATTTGGTTGTCCTGTGACCTTAGCTCTCAGAAGAGTTCCAGGAAGGTTGATATGTTGTAGGTTATAGAGCTTTCCTTTGTTGTAGGGGGAGCAGCAACATTCCAGCTTTCCACTTCTGTGGGAATGTGCTTCTTTACTGACTTTTCAAAGCCTGAGATTTGAGTTTTGCTGCTTCGTTTGGGTGCAGTTAAATTCTGATTCTCAAGTGAGCTAGCATTAAAAGCCTGGCCGATGTCCTTGCAGAAACTTGGGGACTGTGGCAGCCGTGGAGCCAGTGTAGTGCCACGTGTGGGGACGGTGTCAGAGAGCGTCGCCGCCTGTGCCTGCCCTCCTCCCCCTCCCGACCTGGCTGCCCTGGAATGTCGTCGGAGAGCTCCCCATGTTCCCTGGAGGACTGTACGGGTAGGTATCCGTCCTCCTTCGCAAGCCTCTTCCCAGAGGGACTGTCGAACCCAGCCCTGCCTGACAGTCGCCAGTCTGAGTTCAGGAGTGGCCTCGACGCTCTGTCGTTGCTGCTGCTGGCTGTACAGACTCTGTGCCCTTCAGTGTGTCTGCGACTGGGGGTGTCTTGCCAGGGAGATGACAGGAGACTTAACACCGTCGAAGATGCGGAAATGACAAGGACATGGGTGTAAATGAAAGATTCAGACGTACGAAATCATGTTTAGAAATACAAAACATGGGAGGGATGATGATTTCTTCCTGATATTTGTTGTTTTTGTTTCTCCCTCCTTTACTTCCCCCCCCCGAAATTGTGGGAAAACATTAAAAAAAAGAGTTTTTCACCTCCTCATCTCCGAGAAACCCCAGGGAACCAAAATGGGGCAAGGCACCCTATCTTATCCCCTGAAGGGCTCTGCGTTTATTCCTTTCCCCCCCGCCCAGGAGGAGAAGGTGGGGAAGTTCATCTTGCCATCACCTGGGGGCTGGCCCCTCCTTCATCCTCTGAGCATCTTGAAATGACCCCCACTAGTAGGTGCTCAGTGAGTATTTGATGTGGGTGGTCTATGGTGTGGTGCTCAGGTCACTCAGTTGGGTTTGCTGCAGCTTACGGAGCTGAATCCCATTCATTTGCCACAGGTTACAGTAAAAAAAAGAATCCTTGCTGTTCCCACACACCATCGCCCCTTCTGAGACACAGCCAGCTCCCCATTTAGCCTTTGCTGTGGTCCTGACCCTTAGATGAAGTCCTTCTGTCCAGTCCCGACTCCTTCCACTCTCCAATTCCACGTTGAAGACCATCCCTGGTTCCTTGTCCCTTTAGGATCTGGAGAAGTGTTTTTCTGTGTTTGGTCTCAGAGCACCTTGTAGCCAAGACCACTGGCACCTGGCAACACCTTGACCAGCATCCCCACCTGTGACCTTACAAAATTCTTGCTGTCTCCTCTTTCCAGCCAGTGCTGTAGGCCTTGTTCCCTTTATTCCAGCATCCTGAGGACATTCTCTCTCTGTGATTTTCCTATTACAACCTCAGACCCAGGCTCTTCTCCCAGCCCCCAGCCTACTGTCTTCTTTCATCAGCCCTGAGCCCCACCCTGAATCTGTTCTTTCTCCAGTTATATCTTACACTGTCTTCTGAGGCTCTCTTCTCTGTCTGCCCTTTTCTTTACAAGTCCCCTTACTCTCCACAGCTCCTTCCTTGTGTATAACTTCTTCCTCTCGGTTCTGGGATGGCGTGTTGTACTAAGATATTTCATCTAGAGTTCTGTAATACTCAAATGAATTAAAAATCAACTGCCCCTGGCTTCTACTGCACTTTTAGAACGGACAACAGTATCAACCATTTATTACATTATCTCACTCAAAGCTCACAATAACTCTACAAGGCAAGGATTCTTTTTTTTTTTTTTTTTTTTTTTTTTTTTGCGGTACGCGGGCCTCTCACTGTTGTGGCCTCTCCCGTTGCGGAGCACAGGCTCCAGACGCGCAGGCTCAGCGGCCATGGATCACGGGCCCAGCCGCTCCGCGGCATGTGGGATCTTCCCGGACCGGGGCACAAACCTATGTCCCCTGCATCGGCAGGCGGACTCTCAACCACTGCGCCACCAGGGAAGCCCATGGCAAGGATTCTTATGCTGGGCTCCGATCTTGACAGCTTGCTGCTGCCCGGCATTTTTTCTAAGTGCCTTGCACGTATGAAGTCAGTACATCGTTATCTACACATACAGGTGAGGACTTTGCAGCAGAGAGAGAGGGTGAGTCACCTGCCCAAGACCATAAAGCTAGAAAGCAGGGAACTAGATCTGACCTCATGCTAAGCCACCTATCGTGAATACTTTGCCTCTACGTACAGGCCAGTCTAGCTTTCTACAACCATCCTGGAATTAGCAACCAGATTTTGAGGCTGTGTGGTATTATTTCACGTTCTGGCATCTTAATCTCTTTAATCCTGGGTGGGAACTGGAAATGTGTACATTATGAACTAGCAGAGAGGGGAAGTGCTACAGGCACCCCTACTTCTACTATAAGTGGTCCTCAGAAAAAAATAAATGCTTGTGTGGATAAAAATGATCATTTCTTCCAACTGTTCTCTTTTTCCAGTTCAGCCTGTTTTCCACTCCTTGGAAATGTAAAGATCTGTTTGCAGGCTGCCTAGCGTCAGGAAGTCTCCTTCACTTCAAGGAAAAGAGGGAAGACAAGATGAGGCAGAGATGGGTGAGGTCAGCAGCTTTGGGGCTTTTCTCCAGCTGCGGTTTTGAAGGGTTCCAGAGAGTCAAGTGTAACAGCTGAGAGGCCCACGTGTACATTTGCAATGCTGCTACCCACTGACGGAGCAGCCACTGCAGACGAAGACATGATCAGTCAGGGAACGAGTCTTTCATCATTCAACTATTTTCACTTGGTTGAGAGTCTAGAGTTTTGCTTGGCTTTGAAAGGATGTTTTTATGCCAAGGTCTGAGTGCAGTAATTCTACGTTCATTTGGTCTATCTTGTTCACCACGAAGATGGGAGGATCCAGTTGCCATTGCGCCCACGTTCCATCTGATGGGGTGTTGGTCATTTTGCTATCACCTTTTCAATAATGAATCTATTCATGAATATAACATTAATTGAGTACCAACTCTATGCCGGTTATTGACTGGGGTTGGGAGTATAGAGATAAGCCATGTCTCTGGAAGGGGCTTATGATACAGCAGCTCAGCAGACACCCAAGCAGGCGTAGCATACAGTGCAGTAGAAAGGTGCCCACAGCTTGCTATGGAAGCTTGTGACCGTCCATGCTGGGAACACCTCTGTTCCTGGAGGAGGTGATATTTGAGCTGAAGATTGAGAGCTGAATAGGCATCACCTGGTGAACTAGGTGAGAAAGGGAATTTTAGCAAATGGAGCAATGGCTGAAAGCTTGGAAGACGATGGCGTATTATGAAACCCAGGGAACCTGGCAAGAGTTTGATGTGGCAGCAGGATAGAGTGTCAGGAGGGAGTGAGGGAAGTGAGGCTGGACAGGGGACTTCCCTGGCGGTCCAGTGGTTAGGACTCTGCACTCTCACTGCCGAGGGCCCGGGTTCAATCCCTCGTCAGGGAACTAAGATCCCACAAGCCGCACAGCGTGGCCAAAAGAAAAAAAAAAGGCACAAAATGAGACTGAACAGGTAGGCAGGGGCCAGATCCCGAGGGCCCTTGAAGACTGGACCTGTGTTGTGGAGGGATCTCTTGCCTGTCGCGTGGAGTACAAATCAGAAGGGCCAGGAGTGGCAGCAGTGAGGGCTGTTGAGAGGTTTTCAGTGACCTGGGGGAAAAGGGAGCACTGGCTGTGGGGATGCAGAGGAGAGAAGGATTCAGCGACTCTGGATGTGGCGAGTGTGGAGAGGGGAGTGTCGCGGGTGGGACCTAGGATTTTAGCACCGGCAGCTGCAGGACACAGCACCATTCCCGTGAGATCAGATGTATCAGAGGAGGTGCAGGTTCCGCGGGAAGATGATGAGTCCTGGACGTGTGGAGGTGGAAGTGTCGGTGGGACGTCGATGGAGAGAGCAGAGCTAGTGGAACCAGGATGGGATCTAGCTCTCCTGGCTCCAAAGTGCATGTTCTTCTCTCCAAATTAGAGAATTGTTGAAACCAAGAAGAGAAACAATCACAGGAAGGATCAGACAGTAGCCGATGCTGCAAAGCTCAAGGAATAGCAGGACGGAACTCCTTTGCATTTGGCTATTAGATGGTTAATGACCTCGATAGGAGCTGCTTCACTGGAAGCCTGGGGGCAGGTTGCAGGAGCCAGAGGTGACGAGGAGTCAGCACATGTGGACCCTTCTTTCTGTACGTTCCGCTGGGAAGACAAGGAGCGAGATACGGCTGTGGCATTAGTGAGAGGGTTCTAGAAAGATCTTTGTAAAATGCAAAGAGCTTGAACATGTTTCTGTGGAGCTACACAGAGGAGAAGCTGGAGATAATAGGTACAGAGGGATGATCCCCCTGGAGAACGGTGGCCTGGAGAGCACCTGGTGGACTCGTCTTTATGGGAAGACACTTCTCCCACTAATTCCCTAGAGAAAGAGGGAAATGGAGATGTGGCTGCTGCTGAGTTTATGGGGGAGGAGAGGATGGCAGAAGAAGCTGGGGTGTACTTGCTTGATAGCTTCTAACTTTTGTGATCTAGCAGATGGCTGAGGAAGAGGATTAGTGGTAAACTTTGAAGCACTGTTGTAGGGGACGGAAGAGAGAGCTGCTTAGGAACCCGCGGAAGGATTTGTGGGCAGTCAAGTTTGGGCGCCATCAGTATGCAAAGGTTCTGGCCTGCATGGGTGCATTATTTTCTCCACCAGGGCTCAGGGGCCTGGGTGCAGCAGCGGATAATCCACGTGTCTGGATTTTTCTAGGACCAGACTTTTGCTTCTGAGCAGGGGAAGGGATACAGCTCAGTGTTAGAGGTCAGAGAGTTGAGATGATTGGCAGTAGAAGGATTTAAGTGACGGATCCTGGGTGTAGGGAGAGAAGTGAGGGCAGAAGGTGGCTGGCGGATGGAGAGAAAATGGAGGGGTCGGAGAATCAGATGTTGCGGCGAGGTTGAGTAACCGTTGTATGAATAATGAGTGAGCGAGAGGGGAGGATACAGCCGGAAAGTGGGCTGTGAAGCTTTAAGGTTTCAGAACAGGAGCAGCTGCAGACAATGGGAAGGTATGGCAGCTTGGAAGGACAATGAATGGTCCCAGCTGTGGGATGGTGAGGAAGACTGGACCCAGGTGCTAGTAACTGATGGCTGCCCTGAGGTGGGGAGATGACAGAGTTGAGGGGTAGAGGGTAGAGGGTGGTCTGGGTGGATGGCGTGGGCGTCAGAAGATTAGAACTTCTACACGGAGGTAAAAAGTTGGCTGAGATGGCAGCCAGGAATGAGGAGGCTGTGGAACACGCCCTGCTTCTGGTTCTGCTTCTGATAAAGCTTCACCCAAGAGTGAGCCGGGGAGGCTGTGCCCTGAGGGATGGCCTGTCCTCAGTCAGGCAAGGAGACACACAGTATTTTGTGGAAAGTTTCTGCATCGCGAGGAGTTTGGTTATAGGTGTCCTATAGGGTGCAGTGGAAAGGGGAAAGGGGAGCAGTGGGAGGATGGAGATGCGGCACAGAACTGGTGAGGATAAGACTATGGGAGGAAGAGATAGAGGACATGTGACTGGAAGGGCTTGAATGGCGAACAGTGACCAAGGAGGAAAGAGAGGTGAGGCCTGGTGGCGTTGGGTGGTCTCGGGTTCCCGGGTACTCCAGGCTGAGGCCCCAGGTGGCATCTGAGTCTTGGTGAAACATTTTGATGACTGTGAGACACACCAGTTTGAGAGAGCAGGGAAGAAGAAGGAAAATCAATGCCACATAGAAGGTAGGAAGGGGAGTGAACAGCTGAGAAAACAAGAGTGAGAGAGCAGAGGCTTCAACACTTAGGAAAGGCAGTTCCTGGACACTGGGACGGAAAAGTGAGCTGTAGTATGTTGCTGGAAGACTTCTTTTCACCTATTAATTTCTCTTGAGATGTGCAAATTGAGCTACAACCTGCCTAAACTGTTTTGCATCCCAAGTGTTACACTTGGCAGAAATTTTCAGAGGTGCATCTCAAAGGTACATTTAATTATAGATATCCCATGTTTACCTTAAGTGAAAAACCTTGATTTTTACCTTGAAACGTTCCTCATGAGGCTTCTTTGTAGAAAACTGGGGACAAGTGTCAGCAAGAGCCAGTGAGCCACCTTGACTGTGGCTCATCTGCTCACCTCGCTTCTACCAGTGTCTGTTTTTCAGCTTGGCTTAAAAGCCTGCCTGCAGAAATATATGTAAGACCAGAAATCTCAGTCCTTGTTTATTTTCCTTCCTTCTTTAATTGCTACATAATTAGAGCGAGCCACTCAGAGACCTTAGACCCAGGCAGAGAAAACAATACTAGAGAATGCATTCGTTCTTCCTTTTTTTTTTTTTTTTGTAGCTTTCCAGCCATCCAGTCCGTCTCCTTTCCAGCCCCAGACTCCCGTGAAGTCCAACAACATCGTGACGGTCACTGGGATATCCCTGTGCTTGTTCATCATCGTGGCCACTGTGCTCATCACGCTGTGGCGGAAGCTGGGCCGCGCCCCCAAGTGCAGCACCCCAGTCCACCACAACTCCCTGCACGCGCCCGGCTGCCGGAAGAACTCAGACGAGGAGAACATCTGCGAGCTGAGCGAGCCCCGTGGCAGCTTCTCAGATGCTGGCGACGGGCCGGCGGGGAGCCCCGCGGGCCAGGGCATCCCTCTGACCTACCGGCGGAGCGTGCCGGCGCCCCCCGATGACGAGACCTCGGGCAGCGAGAGCTTCCAGTCCAACGCCCAGAAGATCATCCCACCCCTGTTCAGCTACCGCCTGGCCCAGCAGCAGTTGAAGGAGATGAAGAAGAAAGGCCTGACGGAGACCACCAAGGTGTACCACGTGTCCCAGAGCCCCCTGACGGACACCGCCATCGACGCCGCCGTCACCGCACCCCCGGGAGGCTCCGAGAGCCCCGAAGAAGCCGCGGCCGGCAAGTTCCGCCTCAAATCCCCGTTCCTGGAGCAGCCGCCCGCGGTCGGCGCCGGGGACAGGCCCCCCTCCCGGCTGGACCACCCGCTCTCGCCGGCCAGCTGCGCCGTCAGCCCCAGCCAGAGCCTCCTCCGCAAGTCGCAGATGAGGAGCCACCCCCGGGGGTCCCATTTCCGGAGGACGGCAAGTTTCCACGAGGCCAGGCAGGCCCGACCGTTCCGGGAGCGGAGCCTGTCCACCCTGACCCCCCGGCAAGCCCCCGCCTACAGCTCCAGGAGCCGGACGTGGGACCAGGCGGGAGAGCGAGTCCGGCCCCCGAGTCGAGGCGCTGCCCTGTTTCCGGAGAAACGGGACCACTGTCCAGGGGCAGGTGGAAGCAGTGGCCCGTTAAGCCCTTTCCCTAAACCCCACACCCTGGGGCAGCCCACGAGGAAACCAGACCTGGGGGATCGCCAGGCAGCGTTCGTGGCGGGAGGTGAGAGAACGGAGCCTCACCGGGCTCGGAGGGGACCGTCCCCCAGTCACAGGAATGTCTCAAGGAAGCGGCCTTCCTCCCCGGCCCCCAGAGATAGCTACCAGAGGGTCAGTCCTCTGAGCCCTTCTCAGTGTCGGAAAGACAAATGTCAGAGCTTCCCCGCCCACCCGGAGTTCGCCTACTACGACAACACATCCTTCGGCCTCACTGAGGCGGAGCAGGGGATGCTGGACCTCCCGGGATATTTTGGGTCAAACGAAGAGGATGAAACCACGAGTACGCTGAGTGTGGAGAAGCTGGTCATCTAGACCGAGATCAGCCTGAGACTGCACACAACAGGGGTCCTTTGCCCACCTCAGGGTATCAGCTGCTCGCATTGTTTTGTGGACTGTTTTGTGTAACTATTTGTACAGCAGGACAGGATGTGGGGAGGTGGTAACTGACACCGGTGTCCGCATGTGTTTTAATTCATAAGGAAGAAGTTATTTATCCGGAGCTTTTCCCTTCGTTATCCTGTTTCTATTGGCTTATTACTGCTAACTCTGATAATAAAAATTTAAACGAGTGCAATAGGGCTTGGTCTCTCATGTGAATATGAAAAATGACAAGATGCAACTTGCCAGGTTCCAACTTGAAACAAACCTGAGAGTTTCAACAGGAAGAAGGGCTGGAACAAAGTAAGCTCGCCAATACAACCCGGAACTGTAATTTATTAAGTTTTAAATCCTTCAGAATTTGACTCCTGCGCGGGCAGTATTGAACAGGTTTTATATTTGACTGATTAAGTCAGTTATGGCTATTCCTAGGTTACCTAGAATTGATGATACCACAAGATATTCCAGAAGAACTTTCAGGCCAGAGTTGGGGGATATCTTACTGTTTTTTACGCAAGAAAGAGTGCTGGGGACTCGACACAAACTTTATGTGAGTTAGTTCTGCTTTGGAGAAAGAATATAAGAAGCTGATTGTTCAGGTAGTGAGTCCAATGAAGACCTGTCCATCATTGTTCTGAGCAAAAAGTAAACATTTTGGAAAGGAAGGTGTTGTCTCCCAGGAGAGCATCAACTGGAACCCGGGCAGTGATGCTGCCTGGCATCAGGATGCTGACTATGTGCTCCTGGACCAAGCTGCAGCCAGGACCCCAGGAGTGTCATTCTGAAACTGGTGTGTGTATTTTTTTTTTTTAATAGAGGACGTTTACTATTTCTTTGCTGGTCAGACAGAACACAGATGGGGAGTACACAGGGGAGGGGTGCCTTGTAAAGGGATGTATGTGGCGGTTTCTTGGGAAATAGTCCAAGGAGTCTTCTCAGCAAAGGGACTTGGGCTGGTGTGTCATAAGCATCCAACACACCCAGTCCTTGGCCTTAAGTTGGGTTCCCCCCCATAGGCGGTCTGTGGAGAGTCTCACTTTTTTCCCAGCTCCTTTGCTGGAATCCACACTCCCAGTGTGATGGGGGGGCTTGGTCCTAGAGAGGGGTCTGGAGAGCCTCCAGGAAACAGCCCAGGGTTGGTAAGAGGGCTCCTGTGCCCACTGCCCAAGGGGACGAGAACCCTGCGGGGTGCTAAAGGCTGCCCACCTCTCCTCTGCCCTCTTTCCTTCCCCCAGGCTGGGCAAGAGAAGAGGAGGGATGAGTAGGGTCCCCAGCCTCTACTGAGTCCCAGGGGCCTCAGGGTGGGGTGGAGGAGGGGTGGAGAGTGAGGGTCTTGGCCATCAACAGACACTGTAAACTTTGGTTTAAAACAATACCTTAAGTGGAGGCAGGGCTTCCAGCCTGGGGCCGGAAGTATCATAATATCATGTTATTTAGAAAGTATGTGAATTAATCTCAAGTATATGGAAAACAGGTGGGCTGGATTATGATTTTACAGCTTAAGCTTTTATAATTGGAAGAAAGAGGGAGGTAGAGAAAAGAAGTCTTTTTAAAGTATTTATTTATTGGCTGCGCCTGGTCTTCGTTGCCACGTGCAGGAACTTTAGTTGTGGCATGTGAACTCTTAGTTGTGGCATGTGGGATCTAGTTCCCTGACCAGGGATCGAACCTGGGCCCCCTGCACTGGGAGGGTGGAGTCTTAGCCACTGGACCACCAGGGAAGTCCTGAGAAAAGAAGTCTTAATGTTTTCTGATTCAATCTGCCTACCACATTTTACAGATAAAGAATTCGAGGCTTGGGAAGGAAACTAACTCCTGCCGGCTTGGACGGACATGGACTCATATTTTAATTCTAACTGCCATACTGTTTGCATTCTGCCCTCACAGCCTTTTTGAGTCTTCTCCCAACAGCAGAAACTTCCTGAGAAAGCTGGCCCTTTTTGCAGTGAGAGGGCATAGAGAGATGCCTTTACTAGCTTTTCCCAAAGGAAGGAAGCTTTCTGCCGCCTGATGTGAGAACTGGTCTTGCAGCTTGCTTTATTTGGAAGTGAGGGCTACACAAAAGAACCTAGAGGTCAGGTTCCGTCAATGGAAGTCTGTCATCAGGTATCATGTGGGCACTCTGCAATCTGGTATACTTCCTTTCAGACCTTGAACTTGACACCTTATCTGCATACACTTGAGTAGCTATGCTTTCTTTTTGTTCACCATGACCTCTCTTAGCTGCCACACCTACCCTGCCTTTTAGGCAGTGTTTTCTTTCTTCCTTCTAGAATTTATCAGGATGTCAGCCTGCTGGCGAGGTTTCAGGGACCATTGGAGAGAGTGGAATTAGATGGGGAAAAAAATCACAAATAAAATAATGCAGATACTGTACTTTAAAAATTTTCTTTTATATTTGTTGCATTACCACTTCATTTGTTCCATTATTATTGAAAACTAACATGTATTTCCTTTTGGAAATGCTTTAATAATAGCTATCCACCTTTCAGGAACTGGAGGAATTGATTATTCAAAGGTTTCTGACAACTGATGGAAAGAAGAGGAAATCAGATGTTTTAATCTCCCTTTTCTTTATTTGTCCTATTAGAAAGCTGTGTTCTCGTTCCAAGTTCACAGGCTTGTGTGCCAACCTTTGACAGAAGGTATGCGTGCTTGGTCCAGACCTCACAATGAATTTCCAAAAAATTGTTTTTATCAGACTGAGACAAAAACAGCTATGGGGAAGGTGAAAATTAGAGAAAAACAGTAGGAACAGAAAGATCTTCTGTTCAATTATGTTCTTCCCCTGTATATCATGCATTTAACTTAATATCAGCATATAACATATGCTGATATTATATATATCAGCATATAATATAATATATCAGCATATAATAATGAATTAATACCAGCATATAATATGTTCGCCATCTGCCTAGCCCGGTTTTCTGTGGGTCAATCTCTGCATTTCAAAGTTAAGCGAATTTGACCTCTGTCTCTGAGAAAAAGGAAAGTGGGTGCTTCGACATTGTCTTTGGTGGTTAAGCGGTTAACTTCCTCAGAAATAATCTCCTGTTCCTCACGAGCATGTCCCTAGGTCCTAGCCCCAGTGGCTGCCATTACGTAGGCGCTCGATAAAGATTTGTTGACTAAATGACCGGCTGTTCAAAAGCCCTCAAACTATATTTGTGGTTGAACCAGAACAATTCTGTGTACCACTTTAAATCTTAAACCATTAAGAATGAGATGTGTTCCTGCGCGATACTGTGGGGTTTTTAATTTCTAGAAGTATCCAAAAATGAAGAAATCCTTATCTTTTGGGGATAATACCCTCCCTGGCTGAAGATGAAGGTATCTCTAGAGCCTTTCGCAGTGTCTGTACACAGTAGTTAACAAATACTGCATGTATATGAGAGAGTGGCTTCCATGTGGGTTGGGTACCCCGTCTTCCTAGCAAGTCTTCTATTCACCCCCCTGCCCGGAGTCTGCCCCACCTCGTTGGGTCAGCTGCTCTCCAGACGTGACTTCTAAAGCGGATTTATTTCGTAGAGCCGAGAGCCCTCGCTGTGCCACGCCCTTACCACAATTGCGCAAATGATGACTAGCCCTTCCTACCCGTGTTCTCTCCTCAAGCTCTGTTCCACTCCAACCTGACCCACAAAATATAAAACTGCTGTTTTACAACTTTGATGAGTTCTCACTTGATTCTAGATATGTAACTTGTAAAATGATATTGCACAGTTTATTCTGGGCAGTTTCTGAGTCATTTTTATACACAGATGACAGCATATTGTAAGTGCGTCGTATTATGTAAGGGCTTGTTTCTCCAGGTCCTACCAGCTGAGTCATGGTTTGGAAAATAAGAAGTATTTGGCATAGTCAAAAGCATATAAGTTTAATCCTGGCCCTTCCCGTTCTAGCTGTGTGATCTTAGGCAAGTCACTTAATCACATGAGCCTCTGTTTTTCAAGTGTAAAATGGGCATAATCATCCCTATCCTTGCTACTGAAGGTTCAAGGTGGGGACTTGAGTAAGAGAGAACAAGAGACTAAGCAATTTCAATGGATTTCTGGAAGACTAAGCACATGGAAGAACTCTGAGTGGGAGAAGCTATAGCCCAGGATGTGCTTGGAGGGTCTTGCAGAAGACAGGGGAGCCTCCCTCTGTGCTGGAACCTTGCTGAGGCTGGGGACTCGGAAAAGTTATCGGAATGACTAGAAGATGGAAGATAGTGAAGATCTCTATACAAGATGGTCATCCTCCGTCCCTGCTCCTCAACTCTGGTGCCAGGAACCCCCAGCAACTAGATGTTCAATCACAGAGAAAACCAAAACCAACCAACCGATGACCAGAGGGGACTTTTATAAAGAGAGTGAAGGATCTTTCTGAGAAAACTTGGGCAGCTGCAGCTGTTGGTACCGCGGCACAAAGTCATCTACATTCCGGCATTTGAGAGGCCTCAGCACAACGATCAGATCTCTGACTATTCACCCTAAATTGAAGCCTGCCAATCAGCAAGTTCCACATACGTGCTAAGAGTCCGAGTCAGCCTTTCTCCTATCTCATTCTTAAGAAGAGCCTGACAACTGGAGTCACCAAACATTTGAGAAAAACCTACAGTATGACAAAGAGAGGTAAACAGAGAAGAACCGACCCCAGAAGAAACATAATTCAGGGAATATAAGAAGAGCCAAATAAAAATCCTACAAAATGAGTTACTTATCACTAGAGAGATGGGAAATGATATTACATCTGTTAAACAAGAACATGATGCTACAAAAAGGAAGAGTCAGAAAATGGGAAGGAACTCTTGGAAATGATATATTCAACAGATAGATCAATAGATGAGTGAAACAAGTTTGGCAAGTGTTAACAGTTGTTGAAGTCTGGTGGTGGATATATAAGTGTTCCTGTACTATTCTTCCAACTTTTCTGAATACTGGAGAATTTCATTAATAAATTTTTGAAAAAACAAAACAGATAACAGTTTGACATAAAATTCACTGAAGAAGTGAATCCTGCTTTTGACACTTAGTAGCTACATGACAGCAGTGATGCCAAGAGATGGTTCTTGGGGAGGGAATGGGAACTGGGGGAGACTTGATTCTATGCAGATCCTCCATGGAGCTACCACCTGTGCCACCCAGAAGCATAAGGGCAGCATGCTTTAGCGCAAACCTCCTAAACACTACATTTTGTCTCCGAAGTCCCACTCACCAAAAGCTATGTGACCCGGATGAAGTACTTAATTTATCCATGAACCTAGTTTCGAGTAGATCTGAAGGATGAAGAGGAAAGAGGAGTTTAGGATGACTTCCAGAATTCTGGCTGGAGTGACACCTCAGGAAGAGGAGGCGTAGGCATTCCTGGGGGGTTGGGAGGTACTTCAGGCCAAAGGACTCAAAGAATGACCTTCTCTGTAGAAGCAGTGTGGAGGCTCAGAGTCATCTAATTTTAACAACGTGGGATTTCTGCTTGTATCCCAAGCTGATGAAGAGGAACGAAGCAATTATGTCTGTTCTTTCAAATGTTCTATAATGAGCATATATTGCTCTATTTGTAAATAGAGATTATTGTTAAAGCCTTCCTATGGTGTAAAGCTCAGAAACGGCAAAAACTGCTACAGGAGGTTGTATATTATGAGCTATATTTTTAATTGAGCATCTATATGGTTGTGTGCTAAAATTAAGCTTTTAAATGCATGCATTTGAACCGATAAACTCAGTTTATGTCAGTTGATGTTTAACAGCAAGATGCAGCTTGATGTGTTTTGCCAGCAGTTGAGGGAGAAACTGACAACAGCTATTACCACAGGATGGGACATCCAACCCCGGCAGCGAAGGTGGCATCCGGAGTAGAGGTGAGTAGTGAGGGACCATTCTCGCAGCTGGAGTGCTGCTGAAACAATAGACAGGGCAGCTGGGGGTGGGAGCCATTCAGGATCCCCAAGGAAGGAAAAAATCTAGGGTGCGGGAGGTTGGAGGTCCGGTACTAACACCAGGAACGAATCCTACTAATAACAGTACAAGATGGCTCACCGATTACATTTCTGGGTATTAGTAATCGATTATCCCTGACCTTCACCATAACCTTGTATGATTGTTAGGTTTGGTTTGGTTTTGTCAGAGTTAAAAAAAAAAGGCGAATAGTACAGGAGGATTTACAAAAAGCAATGGTTCCTTGCTCTTTATTCCCCGGCCTCAGTCCCACTTTGCAAGGCAACCACTGTTAGCTTCCCACTTTGCAAGGCAACCACTGTTAGCTTCCCAGCTTTAACTCTGCTGCTGATGCCCTCCAACTGTGTAAATACGATGCATCTACTGTTTTATGACATTACTTATTGACTCTTGCAATGACAGATATTCATTTTACTTAATATCACCCCCGCACACACAGTAGTTACATCACTATTTTTATCTTACTCACTTTTGCAGGTTTAATTTCCTTCAACTTTTGTTTTTAGTTCTCCCAAACACAGACAGCATCTCTTGGCTTTCCATTTTGTGAGAGGAGGGTATTTGAGCTCCTACGTCTCCTGGACTCCCCACCTCTGCTTCCACCTCCAGACTTCTCATCAGGATGTACTCAGATTTCCATGGCTGAGAACATTTACATTCCATTCTGTAACCACAGTTAAGTCTTCTACAGCTTGTCCCTAGGTGAGAGTCTGTTAGAGTCTAATAGACAGTAACAATAAACAGCATTAACGCAAACTTTCCTTCACAGCAGAGACAAGAAGTGTGTTTCCTTCTCTGTAGTCAGTGTCACAACCCCGTGCTGCTCAATTGCTCAGAATCGTGGTTAGTTGGATTTTTTTCCTTTTCCTAGCGTTTTCTTTTTTTAATTTTTTTAAAAAACATTAATTTAATTTATTTTTTGGCTGCATTGGGTCTTTGTTGCTCTGTGCTGACTTTCTCTAGTTGTGGCGAGCGGGGGCTACCCTGCATTGGGGTGTGCGTGCTTCTCACTGCCGTGGCTTCTCTTTGTTGCGGAGCACGGGCTCTAGGCACGC
Organism: Grampus griseus; assembly: GCF_964374135.1. Lineage (NCBI taxonomy): Eukaryota > Metazoa > Chordata > Mammalia > Artiodactyla > Delphinidae > Grampus > Grampus griseus. The sequence goes on from NC_139012.1 coordinate 64,666,959, forward strand.
GGGCTTCAGTAATTGTGGCTCACGGGCTCAGTAGTTGTGGCTCACGGGCTCTAGAGCTCAGGCTCAGCAGCTGCGGCACACGGGCTTAGTAGCTCCGCGGCATGTGGGATCTTCCCGGACCGGGGATCGAACCTGCATCCCCTGCATTGGCAGGCGGATTCTTAACCACTGCACCACCAGAGAAGTCCCTTAGGCATCTTCTCATATGCTTGTCCTTCCAGTGTTTCTTTATGCCAACATTATTTATTACAAATATTTTTATTTCCCTCATTCCTTACACAAAATATAAAGGTTTTAGTATCTTAACGCGCTTAACTTTAAATGTGTGTCTCTCTACTTTTAAAATCTGCAAATAAAGCTCATAATAACCAACTACATATAAACTTAAGAAATTGCTGATTCTAAATGTTAAATGTTGGATACATATTTTTAAATAAAATAAATAAAGTCATGAGACTTTATTCCCACTTTCCCTCCCTGCCAACCATAAATATATAGCCACCTGAGAGAATTTACAAGCCTGTACTCTCACAGTACTTCACTCATAAACCAGTTTTGCATTAATCTCATTGCTTTGTAGTTATTCATATGCTTTTTATTAAAGATTTTTTTTCTTAGACATGGACTTTTTTTTTTTAAAGTCTTTATTGAATTTGTTACAATATTGCTTCTGTTTTATGTTTTGGTTTTTTGCCGATGAGGCATGTGGGATCTTAGCTCCCTGACCAGGGATCGAACCAGCACCCCCTGCATTGGAAGACGAAGTCGTAACCACTGGACCACCAGGGAAGTCCCATTTATCATATGCTTTTGTTCCCAATAGTGTGTGAGAGCTGGGAGCAGGGATCGTATATACTATTCTTCCGTGTCTCAAGCAGCACTTGTAGGGGAAGGTTCATTGTCTCTGGAATCTTGGCTCTGCCATCCCCCAGCTTGTGTGTGGTACATCACTGCTGTGGACTTCAGTTTTCTCATCCATAAAGGAAGGAGAATCTCTTCTTGCTGGACTGTTGATGATATTGAGTGAGTTGATGTGAGTGAAGGGCCCAGTGTGTGGTCCAGCTATCATCCGAGCTTTCAGTGTCCCTTGGCCACCATTTGACTTGTCCCTAGATTCAACTTCCATTTCCATTTCTGACATCAGCTCTTTTGATAGATTTTACATATTTATTTCTTTATTTTCTTGTCCCAACCAGTCAAAACCCATCATGTTATCCCTGTGCTCTCTCTATTGAAAGTAGGTGTTCTTGCTTTTTAATTCACAGCAAAAATGGCATGAATGGAGGGAGATGGGAACACCCGGTTTCACAACTCCAGGGCACAACGCTCCCACAGTCTTCTGAACCATGTCTTCTGGAGTTGTGCAGCCTCGCAGCCCTACTTCCTGGCCTCCAATCTATAAAACTATCTGTTTTCAAACCCTTCTTAGTCTACTTTTTCCCTGTCCCTTCTACCTGTGCTAAGGACCACATCCCTTCCCTGATTGCGTCAGGCTCTGTGGAGGAGTTATTTCTCCATTTCCTTCTCTTTCATCAGCTCTTTTCTCTTCTTCTCCTCCCCCCACACCCCATTCACTCTTCAGTTCATTGCAGTCTGGCTTTTACCTCCACTAAACTGAAACTGACTCCAGTAAAAATCACTCTAATTTCAAGGCCTTTGCCCTTGCTCACCGAAACTTTTTAATCACGCTATTTTACATTGCATCCCAGCAACTCTGCTGTGAAAACCAATTTATAAGCTTTACCGTTCTAAAATCGCCTTTGTATTTTATCTGTTTTTATAGGGCAATTACAATTCTGTTTATCCATTTTGTAGCTACTAGAGTCACAGGTGGTCATTTTAGACCGCAGACTCCAGAAGGGCAAAAAACCTTGTAACCCTCAGCGTGTGGTTGAACAGAGTATCCGGTGCTTCGTATATACTGACTGAGGTGATCTAAGCGGACTTCAGAACAACTTTCAAGCAAGCTCAGAAATGGCAGATTAGAAGCAGATTTGCTGTGATTTTACTTATAAATAACAAGAAGTTTTGCTCCTGGTAAACGGAAGGTGCCGGTTCCTCTAAAGGAATAAGAAAGAAAACTGATGACATGACTTCCTAAATCTAAATCCTTTGAGTAAAATCAGGAAATAGGAAAACCCGCTTAGATGCCTGTATGATGTGTGGTTATGCTCAGAGTAGGCTGTCTACAAATTCCTGTTGGATGAGTCCAGCTACCCTGCTGGATACAACTTTAATGAGCTCCCAGGAGCAGCTAGCCACATCCCTTAATGATGTCTTCCGGCTGACAGCTGCAAGACCTGCATGGTGGTAGCATCCTTGTTAGACAATGGAAGAGGAGAAAGGCCAATCCTGAGTAAACATCGAGGAATTTAGTACGAGAAGTTTAGCAAAGAACTGTATAAAACTGCAAATAAGACTAAGTATCAGTTAATGCAAACTTCATATTGTTAGGTATACCAATTAAAAAAGCAAAAACAAGAGCTGTCTGCTTGCCTAAGTGTTGCCTTTAGCCAACAGGTGAGTTTTGGACAAAATGTTTTTGGGGGTTTTTTTAGGTGTTTATTTTTTTATTTCTTTTTTTTTTTTCCTTTATTGGAGTATAATTGCTTTACAATGCTGTGTTAGTTTCTGCTGTATCACAAAGTGAATCAGCTATATGTATACATATATCCCCATATCCCCTCCCTCTTGCGTCTCCCTCCCTCCCACCCTCCCTATCCCACCCCTCTAGGTGGTCAAAAAGCACTGAGCTGATCTCCCTGTGCTATGCAGCTGCTTCCCACTAGCTAAATATTTTACATTTGGTAGTGTATATATGTCCATGCCACTCTTTCACTTCGTCCCAGCTAACCCTTTGGACAAAATGTTTGAATTAGAATCTTTTGTTCATGATGCCGATACAAGCCAGTTTTCCACCGTTGCTAACACTCCCAATTGATATTACTTCACTCATTTACATAATGCATGAGACTCCTGAAGGCAGGCACCCCAGGCTCACAGGAAGCAGAAACCAGAGAGACATTTAGGGGTCAAACTGGCCTAAAATTAGAATTTAGTCTTCAAAATTGATTTAGCCAAGCTTTCAGAACTTACGGGCATTGTTTCTGTACCTAATTTCTCTTAAGAGCTTTGTGGAGTGCTACCACTTGTGGAAACACTTTGAAAAGAAGGGCTTGTTACGAGTAATTTCCCAGAGGATCTTACAGATACGTATTTTTTCCAATAATCAAGAAGCACTTATTGTGTGCGTTCCATGTAGCAGCCTCGATGCATAGATGTATGACGTCTCGTTGAATTTGCATGGCCATGGGAGGCTCAGAGAATAAAGCCTTGCTCAAGTGTACCCAACCGTCACCTGGCCAGGAACAGTCCCCTGAACCCAATACCATGTCCTTTCCATGGGTCCCAAAGGCAATACATGATTTCCTATCATTTTGGGGTGCTGAAAAGAATAGTAATTTTATAATCTAGAAACGATAGGCCTGAAGGTAGATCGGGTGCAAGATTATAATAAAATAAAAATCTCTAACGTTTTTGGGTGCCTACTGTGTGCTGGCATTATTTTAAGTGCTCACATGTATGAATTCAATTAATGCATCAACTCTATAAGGCATTATCCCATTTCACAGAGGAAGAAAGTGAGGTACAAAGAAGATAAATAACTTGTTTGCCCAAGAGTACAAGCAGTCAGTGAACTGCTAAGCCAGCAGTCCAACTCCAGGGTTCATATATATACATACATTAAACCATGTTGTAGCTATTTCTCTTTTATTTAAGGGGCAGGGGTGAGGGTGGTGAGAGACAGCAAATTAAGCACTAGTCTGTATTCAAAATCCAATGAAACGTTTCTGATATAAAAATGATTTGTCTCTATTGATACTTTGATTGACATTCAGCGTTTTATTACTATGGCATCCTGTGATATAAATGTACACTTTCTTTGCTGAGTTCTAGAACTATAATATATCGTTGGAAGCTGATTATATGGATACATCTAAACAATTTTCGTGTTTTCCTAATTGTTTATTGTTATTAGGAAAATAAGGGGGAAAAAATGTGGGATGAGTAGCTCTCAGCAGTGGAAGAGCTACAGCTCTCCTCCCACGAAGTCACCATCTGCTTCTGTCTGACCATTGCTGAGTCCAGATGTTCCTAACCTAGCACAATTCCTACAGTGAAGGTTTTCCAACTGAAACTTCTTTGTTCAAGAAAATCAAGGCAGAGCAATATTTTATGGAGGTTGGACTTTGGCTGTTTTGAGCCACATGTTATTAAAACACAGTTCTCCTGATGCATTTGTGCTGTGTTCCCAATCAGTAATGTGATCCCTCATTCATTATATTGAACTTTGGTTTTTGCATGACAAAAAAATTTAAATTTCAAGTCTGAGTTATTACAGGAAAGATTTCTTCTAAAATATGAGAGGTAGCAGGAACTTGCTATGGGTTCCTTGCTCACAGCTGTAAAAAATAACGTTGTGACCAAGATGTTTGCTTGAACTAACTTTTTAAAAACCAATTGATTCTGACGATTCATAAGGTGATATTCATGAATAATGATTGTTTGAAAATTATATGAATCAAAAGCGGAAAGTCCTTAGTAATTTTAACTTAATTTCCATATATTTAAAATCTGGTTTAAGACTAAAGGAAGCTTTTGAAGAAGAAAAAAGATGTCCCAGATCCCTAACACCATTTTTCATTTTGGAGTGTTCCTATCCAGCCTATAACATCAGTGAGTGATTAGTGGATAGACTACAGGATATATTTATTGTGCTAGGATGACCCATCCAAAGTTCTATCACTAAGTTTAAGTTTTATGACCTATCCCATAAGACACAACTTAAGCGAAAGAGGAAGATTTTTATCCCATTTAAAAACAATTTTAAAGTAAAAATTTAGTTTCATGGAATTGGGTTGTTTTCTAGCATTCGAGAGGGTGTGGTGACTATAAAAACAGCTGCTTGTTGACTGTAAGTAGAAGTTATACGGGCTTTGGCAAATCAGAAAGTCTGAGAGTATTAAAAAAGCTAAGCTGGTAAAAACTAGCAGCAGCAGGATGAGGGAATGTTGATTGAGTTTGGGGTGGGCTAGAAGCCCTCCTGAGGCAGTGTCTCTGGCAGTGATGGGCCAGTGGCAGGAGATGAGAACAGAGGCCAGGAAGGAGGGAGTAGGCCAAGTTGGAATGAACTAGGCCTTGAAATCAACATGTGGAATTACATTTCTACAAAGAAGTAGCTGCAAGCCCTTATACTATTTATGCTTAGAGTTCCAGGATTTTAAAGAAATAATTGGCCAATGTTTTTACCAGAAGTCGGGACCACTGTTTGTATATCTAAATATTAGAGCTAAATGGGTGTGATGTGGCCATTTAAGGGTGAAGTGCAAAGAGGCTAGTCTGCTTGGCATTTGCTGCAGGAACCACTGTGTGTAATCTAACGCAGCTAATATTTGTTGGGAACTTGCTACATGTGAGGCACTGGTGAAGGCACTTACCTGTATTAAATAATTTTATCTTTACACCAACTTTGTGAGCTACATGTCTCCAGACAAGGACCCTGAGACCCAAGGAGGTTTAAGAACTTGTCCAGAGTCACACTGAGAAAATGTGGCGTCAAGATCGTACTCTGGCCATTTTCTCCAGAGCTCTCACTATTAACCAGTGTTAGATCTGCCTCTCTTTTTATTTTTTGAATGTTATTTTTTTTATACAGCATGTTCTTATTACTTATCTATTTTATAGATATTAGTGCATATATGTCAATCTCAATCTCCCAATTCATCCCACCACCACCCGCTCCCCCTCCGCCACTTTCCCCCCCTTGGTGTCCATGTGTTTGTTCTCTACATCTGTGTCTCTCTTTCTGCCTTGCAAACTGGTTCATCTGTACCATTTTTCTAGGTTCCACATATATGCGTTAATATACGATATTTGCTTTTCTCTTTCTGACTTACTTCACTCTGTATGACAGTCTCTAGGTCCACGCACGTCTCTACAAATGACCCAATTTCGTTCCTTTTTGTGGCTGAGTAATATTCCATTGTAAATATGTACCACGTCTTCTTTATCCATTTGTCTGTCGATGGGCGTTTAGGTTGCTTCCATGACCTGGCTATTGTAAATAGTGCTGCAGTGAACATTGGGATGTATGTGTCTTTTTGAATTATGGTTTCTCTACATATATGCCCAGTAGGGGGATTGCTGGGTCATATGGTAATTCTATTTTTAGTTTTTTAAGGAACCTCCATACTGTTCTCCATAGTGGCTCTATCAATTTACATTCCCACCAACAGTGCAAGAGGGTTCCTTTTTCTCCACACCCTCTCCAGCATTTGTTGTTTGTAGATTTTCTGATGATGCCCATTCTAACCAGTGTGAGGTGATACCTCATTGTAGTTTTGATTTGCATTTCTCTAATGATTAGTGATGTTGAGCATCCTTTCATGTGTTTGTTGGCAATCTGTATGTCTTCTTTGGAGAAATGTCTGTTTAGATCTTCTGCCCATTTTTGGATTGGGTTGTTTGCTTTTTTGATATTGAGCTGCATGAGCTGCTTGTATATTTTGGCGATTAATCCTTTGTCAGTTGCTTTGTTTGCAAATATTTTCTCCCATTCTGAGGGTTATCTTTTCGTCTTGTTTATAGTTTCCTTCGCTGTGCAAAAGCTTTTAAGTTTCATTAGGTCCCATTTGTTTATTGTTATTTCCATTACTCGAGGAGGTGGATCAAAAAAGACCTTGCTGTGATTTATGTCAAAGAGTGTTCTTCCTATGTTTTTCTCTAAGTGTTATATAGTGTCCAGTCTTATATTTAGGTCTTTAATCCATTTTGAGTTTATTTTTGTGTATGGTGTTAGGAAGTGTTCTAATTTCGTTCTTTTACATGTAGCCGTCCAGTTTTTCCAGCACCACTTATTGAAAAGGCTGTCTTTTCTCCATTGTATATTCTTGTCTCCTTTGTCATAGATTAGTTGACCATCTATGTCTGTGGGTTTGTCTCTGGGCTTTCTATCCTGTTCCATTGATCTGTATTTCTGTTTTTCTGCCAGTACCATATTGTCTTGTTTACTGTAGCTTTGTAGCATAGTCTGAAGTCAGGGAGTTTGATTCCTCCAGCTCCGTTTTTTCCCCTCAAGATTGCTTTGGCTATTCGGGGTCTTTAGTGTCTCCATACAAATATTAAGATTTTTTTGTTCTAGTTCTATAAAAAAAAATGCCGTTGGTAATTTGATAGGGATTGCATTGAATCTGTAGATTGCTTTGGATAGTATAGTCATTTTGACAGTATTGATTCTTGCCATCCAAGAACATGGTATATCTCTCCATCTGTTTGTGTCATCTTTGATTTCTTTCATCAGTGTCTTATAGTTTTCTGAGTACAGGTATTTTACCTCCTTAGGTAGGTTTATTCCTAGGTATTTTATTCTTTTTGTTGCAATGGAGAATGGGATTGTTTCCTTAATTTCTCTTTCTGATCTTTCATTGTTAGTGTACAGGATTGCAAGAGATTTCTGTGCATTGATTTTGTATCCTGATAACTTTACCAAATTCATTGATTAGCTCTAGTAGTTTCCTGGTGGCATCTTTAGGATTATCTATGTATAGTATCACGTCATCTGCAAACAGTGACAGTTTTACTTCTTCTTTTCCAATTTGTATTCCTTTTATTTATATTTCTTCTCTGATTGCCATGGCTAGGACTTCCAAAACTATGTTGAATAATAGTGGTGAGAGTGGACATCCTTGTCTTGTTCCTGATATTAGTGGAAATGCTTTCAGTTTTTCACCATTGAGAATGATGTTTGCTGTGGGCTTGTCATATATGGCCTTTATTATGTTGAGATAGGTTCCCTCTGTGTCCACTCTCTGGAGAGTTTTTATCATAAATGGGTGTTGAATTTTGTCAGAAGCTTTTTCTACATCTACTGAGATGATCATGTGGTTTTTATTCTTCAATTTGTTAATATGGTGTATCACATTGATTGATTTGCGTATATTGAAGAATCCTTGCATCCCTGGGATAAATCCCACTTGATCATGGTGTATGATCCTTTTAATGTGTTGTTGGATTCTGTTTGCTAGTATTTTGTTGAGGATTTTTGCATCTATGTTCATCAGTGATATTGGTCTGTAATTTTCTTTTTGTAGTATCTTTGTCTGGTTTTGGTATCAGGGTGACGGTGGCCTCGTAGAATTAGTTTCGGAGTGTTCCTTCCTCTGCAGTTTTTTGGAGGAGTTTGAGAAGGATGGGTGTTAGGTCTCTTCTAAATGTTTGATAGAATTCACCTGTGAAGCTGTCCGGTCCTTGGCTTTTTTTGTTGGAAGATTTTTAATCACAGTTTCAATTTCATTGCTTGTGATTGGTCTGTTCATATTTTCTATTTCTTCCTGGTTCAGTCTTGGAAGGTTGTATCTTTCTAAGAATTTTCCATTTCTTCCAGGTTGTTCATTTTATTGGCATAGAGTTGCTTGTAGTAGTCTCTTAGGATGCTTTGTATTTCTGTGGTATCCGTTGTAACTTCTCCTTTTTCATTTCTAATTTTATTGATTTGAATCCTCTCTGTCTTTTTCTTGATGAGTCTGGTTAAAAGTTCATCAATTTTGTTTATCTTCTAAAAGAACCAGCTTTTAATTTTATTGATCTTTGCTATTGTTTTCTTTGTTTCTATTTCATTTATTTCTGCTCTGATCTTTATGATTTCTTTCCTTCTACTAACTTCAGGTTTTGTTTGTTCTTTTTTTCTCTAGTTCCTTTAGATGTAAGGTTAGATTGTTTATTTGAGATTTTTCTTGTTTCTTGAGGTAGGATTGTATTGCTATTAACTTCCCTCTTAGAACTGCCTTTGCTGCATCCCATAGGTTTGGATTGTCGTGTTTTTGTTGTCATTTGTCTCTAGGTATTTTTTGATTTCCTCTTTGAGTTCTTCAGTGATCTCTTGGTTATTTAGTAACATATTGTTTAGCCTCCATGTGTTCGTGTTTTTTATGTTGTTTTCCCTGTAATTTATTTCTAATCTCATAGTGTTGTGGTCGGAAAAGATGCTTGATTTGATTTCAGTTTACTTAAATTTACTGAGGCTTGATTTGTGACCCAAGCTGTGATCTATCCTGGAGGATGTTCCATGTGCTCTTGAGAATAAAGCGTAATCTGCTGTTTTTGGATGGAATGTCCTATAAATGTCAATTAAATCTATCTGGTCTATTGTGTCATTGAAAGCTTGTGTTTCCTTATTAATTTTCTGTCTGGATGATCTGTCCATTGGTGTGAGGTGTTAAAGTCCCCCACTATTATTGTGTTACTGTCGATTTCCTCTTTTATAACTGTTAGCAGTTGCCTTATGTATTTAGGTGCTCCTATGTTGGGTGCATATATATTTATAATTGTTATATCTTCTTCTTGGATTGATCCCTTGATCATCATGTAGTGTCCTTCTTTGTCTCTTGTAACATTCTTTAAAGTCTATTTTATCTGATGTGAGTATTGCTACTCTAGCTTTCTTCTGATTTCCTTTTGCATGGAATATCTACTTCCATCCCCTCACTTTCAGTCTGTATGTGTCCCTGGGTCTAAAGTTGATCTCTTGTAGACAGCATATATATGGATCTTGTTTTTGTATCCATTCAGTGAGACTGTGTCTTTTGGTTGTAGCATTTAATCCATTCACACTTAAGGTAATTATCGATGTATGTTCCTATTACCATTTTCTTAATTATTTTGGATTTGTTTTTGTAGGTCCTTTTCTTCTCTTGTTTTTCCCACCTAGAGAAGTTCCTTTAGCATTTGTTGTAGAGCTGGTTTGGTGGTGCTGAATTCTCTTAGCTTTTGCTTATCTGTAAAGCTTTTGATTTCTCCATCAAATCTGAATGAGATCCTTGCTGGGCAGAGTAATCTTGGTTGTAGGTTTTTTCCTTTCATCACTTTAAATATATCGTGCCACTCCCTTCTGGCTTGTAGAGTTTCTGCTGAGAGATCAGCTGTTAACCTTATGGGAGTTCCCTTGTATGTTATTTGTCATTTTTCCCTTGTTGCTTTTAATAACTTTTCTTTGTCCTTAATTTTTGTCAATTTAATTACTATGTGTCTCAGCGTGTTTCTCCTTGGGTTTATGCTGCCTGGGACTCTCTGTGCTTCCTGGACTTGGGTGGCTATTTCCTTTTCCATGTTAGGGAAGTTTTCGACTATAATCTCTTCAAATATTTTTTCGGGTCCTTTCTCTCTCTCTTCTCCTTCTGGGACCCCTATAATGCTAATGTTGGTGCATTTAATGTTGTCCCAGAGGTCTCTTAGGCTGTCTTCGTTTCTTTTCATTCTATTTTCTTTATTCTGTTCTGCGACAGTGAGTTCCACCATTCTATTTTCCAGGTCACTTATCTGTTCTTCTGCTTCAGTTATTCTGCTATTGATTCCTTCTAGTATATTTTTCATTTCAGTTATTGTGTTGTTCATCTCTGTTTGTTTGTTCTTTAATTCTTCTAGATCTTTGTTAAACATTTCTTGCATCTTCTCAATCTTTGCCTCCATTCTTTTTCCAAGGTCCTGGATCATCTTCACTAACACTATTCTGAATTCTTTTTCTGGAAGGTTGCCTATCTCCACTTCATTTAGTTGTTTTTCTGGGGTTTTATCTTGTTACTTCATCTGGTACATAGTCCTCTGCCTTTTCATGTTGTCTGTCTTTCTGTGAATGTGGTTTTCATTCCACAGGCTGTAGGATTGTAGTTCTTCTTGCTTCCGCTGTCTGCCCTCTGGTGGATGAGGCTCTCTAAGAGGCTTGTGCAAACTTCCTTATGGGAGGGACTGGTGGTGAGTAGAGCTGGGTGTTGCTCTGGTGCTTAGAGCTCAGTAAAACTTTACTCTGCTTGTCTGCTGATGGGTGGGGCTGAGTTCCCTCCCTGTTGACTATTTGGCCTGAGGCGATCCAGCACTGGAGGCCACAGGCTCTTTGGTGGGGCTAATGGTGGGCTCCAGGAGGGCATGCCAAGGAGTACTTCCCAGAACTTCTGCTGCCAGTGTCCTTATCCCCATGGTGAGCCACAGCCACCCCCCACCTCTGCAGGAGACCCTCCAACACTAGCAGGTAGGTCTGGTCCAGTCTCCTATGGGGTCACTGCTCCTTCCCCCTGGGTCCCAATGTGCACACTACTTTGTGTGTGCCCTCCAAGAGTGGAGTCTCTGTTTCCCACAGTCCTCTTGAAGTCCTGCAGTCAAATCCTGCTAGTCTTCAAAGACTGATTCTGTCGAGGTTCCTCCGACCATTGCCAGACCCCCAGGTTGGGAAGCCTTATGTTGGGCTCAGAACCTTCACTCCAGTAGGTGGACCTCTGTGGTATAAGTGTTCTCCAGTTTGTGAGTCACCCACCCAGCAGTTACGGGATTTGATTTTATTGTGATTGCACCCCACGTACGGTCTCATTGCAGCTTCTCCTTTGTCTTTGGATGTGGGGCATCTTTTTTGGTGAGTTCCAGTGTCTTCCTGTCGATGTTGTTCAGCAGTTAGTTGTGATTCTGGTGCTTTCGCGAGGGGGAGTAAGCGCACGTCCTACTCTGCCATCTTGAACCAATCTCCTCCTTTATCTGCCTCTCCGGTGCATGGCTTCTGGAGTGGTATCTAAAGGAAGCTTACCCCCAGAAGAGCTCACAACAAATTTATTCACTGTATTCCCTACTAACAGATTCACGACTAACATTAGTGTGGTGCGTGGCCTGGTTCATTCATCGAGATGCCCTCTTCAGCCTGCCTTTGTGTGGGGTACAGTCTGACTCCCACCTGCTCAGCCCTCAGGCTATGTCTACTGGCTCCCTGGGATGTTCCAACCAGCAGTGTGAACATTCGCTTATCCTTTGGATTTGTTTTCTAGTTCTTTCTGGTCCTCTTACTATTTTTATCTCAGTCTAGCTTTTAAAAATATGCTTTTTTCTGTTGTAGTGTATTTAGATTTTTCAGTAGCAGCATTTTTAGATATTCTGTACTGGGAAAAGTGACTCTGAATGTTTACTCCTCAATATTGCCATCAATTATCTGAAATGCTCTTCTCTAATATTACTGTGAAACAGCTTGGATTCATGAAGACATAAATACATCACCCAACAGCAAAAGGGATTCAGGCTAGTAAGGAATGGTGGGCGTTACTGCTTTGCAGAGGCATACATTAACTAGCGCAATGCTTCTTAAAGTGTCTGGGAATCATAATCTTCTGGGGAACTAGTTTAAAATGCAAATCCTAATTCCTAGCCTCCTTGAGATTGAGATACAGTAGATCCAGGGTGGAACCCAGGAATCCCCATTTGAAACAAGCACCCCCAAATGCTTCTGATACAAGTGGACAGCTGATCCACTTTTGAAAAACATGAAACTAGCAGAAGGTTGGGGAAAGCATATTAATATGGAGAGAGAACTATAGAAATTACATCCATGGACTTTGGGAGATGCTTGCTCTTTGGGAGGCAAGAGCGTGGACTTTGGAACCAGACCAACTGATCTGAATCTTGTTCCATGCTAATTATCCATCCAACCTTGAGGAGGAGTTGAAAACTCCTATGTGTACCTTGGTTTCCTTACATTAGGTGAAGCTCATAATACCTTTCACATAAGGTTGGTGTAAGGATCGAATGTGATAACAGAATAGAACATCTTGTAGACTTTTTGCTAAAGAAAGCTTTTAAATGCATGCATTTATTTCTACTCATGCTGAAATCACACCAAATGATAATAAAGGAATACAACAAGGCATATACACTTAAGGACAAGCAGAATGGGAAGGAGACAACAGTAAACAAGAAATGTTGTCAGAGTTTGGAGACAAAAAAATGGATGGAAGCCGAGCAGACAGTTGAATGGTACTCATCAGTTGACACTAGTATGACCCTATTGGTTACTTATAGGCAGGGTCCATTCAGTGCTCATGCTCTCCTAGTGGTTAAGTATTTTCATGGTCACCCCTGGGTGGAGGAATAGTAGTTGACTTGATAAGCTGGAAGTTGAACCTAAGTGCCTGAGGAGAGTGATGCCAATAGGAAGAAACCGATTTGCTCCAGAGAACACTGGAAAAGCTTAGGATTTGGCAGTACCAAACACCATGCAGAGCAGGGGTGAAGAATAAGGGCTGAAAACGGAGACAGGCTAAAAAAATGTGTTGGGGCAGATTAGACTCAAAATTAGACTTCTTAACTACAGATCTGAAGTTAATAAGACAATGAAACAACTATTGAAAACGTAGAGGAAAAAGTTTTTCATTGAAGTATTCTATATCAAATTAAATATCAATCAAGTCATTTTCAGACATAAAAGGTCTAAAAAGTTTTATTTCCTATGATTTCTATCTCAAGAAGTTACTGGATAATGTGCTTTATGAAATCGGCAAGTAAACCAGGATAAAGGAAGACACATAAGGGCAGGAAATGAAGACTCCAATATCGAAGAGAAACAGAAGGAATTCCCAATAGATGCAGAAGGGAAGTGCCGGGACAGCTGTGCATGAGGCCTTGATTGGAGCAGGACAATAGGCAGCTCTGGGAAAAAGTCCCCTCAGCCCCGAAAAATGGAATCGATAGATCATCTGATACATTTGACCATGACAAAAGTAAGAGAGGTTTTACAATGATTTTGAGAGTAACAATTGGAAATAACAATTTACAATTGTAAGTACTTACAATTTACAATTGTAAGTACTTACAATTGTAAGTAACAATTGGAAATAACAATTGGAAATACATTGAAAACTTAAACAAGGCAATTAATAACTCCAGGAAAAACAAATTTGCACAAAAAACCCCATCATGATCATAGGCCTCTTTGGCTCAGTAGTAAACAGAATTGTCGTATACCTTACTGAGAGCATGGGGGAAAGAAATGAAGGAAGTGAGGCTGAATTCTCATTGTCCATAATAGGAAGTTAGTAAAATGCTGTCTGAAATAGAGAAATCAAGAAATAGTAGCATAAGGATTTTATTTATAATTTTGGATGTAAATATTAGAAGAAATTTAAATGAACTGAGGTAGTTTCCTCTGGGGAACAGGATGGCACTAGAGAAGGGTGAAGCGGGATTCTGTTCTTCATTAGAAGTCTTGTAGTACTATTTGCTTTTTTTAAAAAAATAAATTTATTTATTTATTGGCTGCGTTGGGTCTTCGCTGCTGTTCGCAGGCTCTGTCTAGTTGCGGCGAGTAGGGGGCTACTCTTCATTGCGGTGCGTGGGCTTCTCATCGTGGTGGCTTCTCTTGTTGCAGAGCATGGGCTCTAGGCACGTGGGCTTCAGTAGTTGTGGCACACGGGCTCAGTAGTTGTGGCTCGCGGGCTCTAGAGTGCAGACTCGGTAGTTGTGGTGCACAGGCTTAGTTGCTATGAGCCATGTGAGATCTTCCCGGACCAAAGCTCAAACCCGTGTCCCCTGCATTGGCAGGCGGATTCTTAACCACTGTGCCACCAGGGAAGCCCATACTATTTGCTTTTTAAAATTTATGTACAAGTTATGACTTTAACAACAGTGATTAATTTAAAATATAAATGCTCTTCATATATAGATATACATATACAGTGCTTGTCACTGGTAAATACTCATTAGTTGGTAATTATTTTTATTGTTTGTGGTGAACTGCAGGTGAGAACTAGGGCACCCTCAGAGGCTTCTCCAGAATTTCTCTAGGAGAGATTCAGAGACAGCAATCAGATTGACAGGTGGGGGTAGTGGGTTGAATTATGGTTCCAAAAATGTATGCCCCAGTCCTAGCCCACATATCTGTGAATGTGACCTTACATGGAAGTAGAGTCTTTGCAGATATATAATAATTAAATTAAGGATCTCAAGATGAAATCATTCTGAATTTAAGGTGCACCCTAAATCCAATGATGAATGGCCTTATAAGGAACAAAAAAAGGAGAAGAACAGAGAGATACAGAAGAGAAGGCCATGTGAAGATGGAGGCAGAGACTGGAGTGATGTGTCTACAAACCAAGAAACACTAAGAATTGCCAGCAGCCACCAGCTAGGTGAGATGCAGACTCTCCCCTAGAGACTCCGGAAGGAATCCGCCATCACCAGCATCTTGATTTTAGACTTCTGGCTTCCAGAACTGTGAGAGAATAAATTTCTGTTGTTTTAAGACACTCAGTTTGTGGGAACTTATTACAGCAGCCCTAGAAAACTCACTCAATGGGGTTAGCAGATAGGTCTGGAACTTCATTTGTAGAGCACGCATCTTATTCTTTAGATTGTATATTTTGGAGGAATTTGATGGGGTCAGTGTAGGAGATTATGGGGGTGACTAAAGCCTCCTTATACTATCCTTTGGCACTGCCACTGGTAGATCCCGGTTGGATGAGTCAATGAAATATATGTGTTTTATTATTTTTTCCAGCTTTATTGAAATATAATTGACATATAACACTGTATAAGTTTAAGATGTACAAGTGTTGATTTGAAATGCTTATTGCAAAATGATTACCACCATGGAATTAGCTAACACCTGCATCACATCACATAATGATCATTTCTTTTTTGTGGTGAGAACATTTGCAATCTACTTTATTAGCAACTGTCAAGTATATAATAGAGTATTATTAAGTATAATCACCATGCTGTACCTTAGATCCCCAGAACTTATTCAACCTGTAACTGGTATTTTGTACCCTTTGACCAATACCTCCTTTCCCCCCACCCCCCTTCAGCCCCTGGTCATCACTATTCTAGTCTGTTTCTATGAGTTCAGGTTTTTAGATTCCACATATAAGTGATATCATATACTATCTGTCTTTCTCTGCCTGACCTATTTCACTGTAAAAAAAATTGTATTTTAAAATGATTTCAGATGCATACGTTCGTGTTATGAAATGTATTTTGGGGACAGCAGCATTTCTATACCACTATGTGGTAAAGGGCTTGAATGTTTCCCTATTTCATCAAAGAGGCAGATGTGAAACCAAGAGAAGAAATAGGTCTCCTCTGAGCCCATCCTTTTAGAAAACTTAATGAGACGTGGCTACAATAAGGTATCATTCATTGACATTCCACTTCTCCGTTTTAGGACTGGCTTCCTAATCCTTGAAATTAAATGAGTAATCTCTTTTTCTGTCCTATTCTTTGCTTTTTTAATTTACCTTTTCTCCTTAGTCTCATTTCTTTTAGCTGTCCTGGCCATACCTTTAATGACTCACAGAAAATTAGCCCACACCAAAAAAATGGTAAACTTAAGATTTCAAAAATAGTGCTTGGAAATTTTCTTGAAATTTTGCTCTATTTTTTTTAACATAGAAATTCATTTGATAGATGCTGTGAGCTCAAATTCTGTTTCCAAATCTCTCAAATAAGCCCATGTTTCTCCATCTCTAGCCCGACTAAGGCCATGCCCATCTCTCCAAAACCTTGCTCAGGAGATGTGTCTGCTTCTTCCTTTATATACTTCCATCTCCTCCCCTGAAACAATGGACAGTATAAATTGGCCTCCTAAAATCATTAGTTGGATGCACTTATCTTAAGGTAAAACCTACCTTTTTTTTTTTTTTTGTCTGAGCAGCTTGTGGGGTCTTAGTTCCCCGGACCCTTGACAGTGAAAGCACAGAGTCCTAACCACTGGACCACCAGGGAATTCCCAAATCTAGCATTCTTAATGCAGCCTACTAAACCCTGCCTAATCTGACCCCTGCCATCTTCACAGCCTCGTCTTCTACTATTGAGTTGGCCAAAAGGTTCGTTCGATTTTTTCCCGTAAGATGGCTCTAGTAGTGCTTAGTTGTCTTTAAATTCATTCGAAACAATTTTGTTACATTGTATCGTGACAGCTGTCATATCAGCAACATGCATTAAAAAAAACATCAAAATTGGTGAATCTTTGTGGAGCCATTTTAATGTTGAAGATGGAAGGAAAACAACATTTTTGGCATATTATGCTTTCTTACTCCAAGAAAGGTGAAAATGCAACTGAAACGTAAAAAAAGTTTTGTGCCGTGTATGGAGAAGGTGCTGTGACGGAGCGAACGGGTCAGAAGTGGTTTGCGAAGTTTTGTGCCGGAGATTTCTCGCTGGACGATGCTCCACGGTCAGGTAGACCAGTTGAAGTTGACGGCGATCAAATCGAGACATTAATGGAGAGCAGTCAATGTTATACCACGAGGGAGATAGCCGACATACTCAAAATACCCAAATCAAGCGCTGAAAATCATTTGCATCAGCTTGGTTATGTTCATCACTTTGATGTTTGGGCTCCCCATTAGTTAACCAAAAAAAACCTTTATGACCGTGTTTCCGCATGCGATTCTCTACTTAAACATAATGAAAACATTCCGTTTTTAAAACAAAGTGTGGGGCTTCCTTTGTGGCGCAGGGGTTGAGAATCTGCCTGCTAATGCAGGGGACATGGGTTCGAGCCCTGGTCTGGGAGGATCCCATATGCTGCGGAGCAACTGGGCCCGTGAGCCACAACTACTGAGCCGGCGCGTCTGGAGCCTGTGCCCCGCAGCAAGAGAGGCCGCGATAGTGAGAGGCCTGCGCACCGCGATGAAGGGTGGCCCCCGCTTGCCACAACTAGAGAAAGCCCTAGCACAGAAACGAAGACCCAACAGAGCAAAAATAAATAAATTAATTAAAAAACTCCTACCCCCAACATCCAAAAAAAAACCAAAAAACAAATTGTGACGGGCGATGGAAAGTGGATACTGTACAATAATGTGGAACGGAGGAGATCGTGGGGCAAGTGAAATGAACCACCACGAACCACACCAAAGGCCGGTCTTCATCCAAAGAAGGTGATGCTGTGTATATGGTGGGATTGGAAGGGAGTCCTCTATTACGAACTCCTTCCGGAAAACCAAATGATTAATTCCAACAAGTACTGCTCCCGATTAGACCACCTGGAAGCCGCACTCAACGAAAAGCGCCTGGAATTAGTCAACAGAAAACACATAATCTTCCATCAGGATAACGCAAGACCACATATTTCTTTGATGAGCAGGCAAAAACTGTCACAGCTTGGCTGGGAAGTTCAGATTCCTCCACTGTATTCACCAGACATTGCGCCTTTGGATTTCCATTTATTTCAGTCTTTACAAAATTCTCTTAATGGAGCAAATTTCAATTCCCAGAAGACTGTAAAAGGCACCTGGAACAGTTCTTTGGTCAAAAAGATAAAAAGTTTTGGGAAGATGAATTATGAAGTTGCCCGAAAAATGGCAGAAGGTAGTGGAATAAAACAGTGAATACGTTGTTCATTTAAGTTCTTGGTAAAAATGAAAAACGTATCTTTTATTTTTACTTAAAAACCAAAGGAACTTTTTGGTCCACCCAATACTATTCCCTTCAAACATTATGCTCCAGCCACATGGCTTTCACTTCGCTCCCTAATACATCAACTATTTTCCTCCTAAGGCCTTTGCATGTGCTGTTCCTTTTACTTAGTATGCTCTTTTCTCCAATCTTTTCTTTCTTCTGTAACTATAGCTACATTTCACTTGCTTTGTTTATAGATTAACTCTAGAAATTAAAAACCAATCAATAACATTTAAGAAATGATTATGTATATGTAAGTCATTATAAAAACAAGTAGTAAGACTGGGCCTATTAAAAAAAAATTCCACTCAGGTATTTACCCAAGAGAAATAAAAACATATGTCCACAAATGACTTATACTTAAATAGTTTTAGGGCTCTATTTATAATAGCACCAAGCTGGAAACAAACCAAATTCTGTCAACAGAAGAATGGACAAACAGATGGAGTTATATTTGTGTAATAGACTACTACTCAACAATGAAAAAGAATAAGCCACTAGTGCATGCAACAACTTGAGCCTCCAAAACACTTTATTAAACAAAAGAAGCCAGACATAGAAGAATATATATTGTATGATTCCATTTATGAAAAGTTCAAGGGCAGGTAAATAAATACTGTAGCAACAGAAATGAGAACAACCACTGTCTTTGGGGGGGTGTGGTGGGGCAGGGCGAGGCACTGGCTTGAAAGAGAGCAAAGGAACTTCTGGGGTGATGGGACTGCTCTGTACCTTGCTTTGAGTAATGGGGTTACACAGGTATACACATTTGTCAAGACACACTATACACTGAAGCTATGTGCATTTTATTGTGTATGAAATACACTGTAATTAAAGAACAATGCAATCTTATATTTTTGTAATCTAGCTGCTCAAAGAGACTTTTCAATAATCAAGTCCAATGCTTCATTTTATTTTCTTTCTAGCTTCTTTCACCTCTTCTGAATCACACTCAAATGTCATGTATGTTAATAACGTGAGAGGTTATCAGGCGTCCCTCCAGATCCATAGACTTATTTTACCCGTGGCATTATGATTCCAAACATCTCATCCCCACACCTGCATCAGATCAGAAGTAGCTGAAAAGGACACTGGAAGGCACACTGGTAATAGTGACACCCTGACAATGAAGGAGAAAAAGAAAAACTAGAAGTATGACCTAAGATGGGACTTCCCTTATAGTTCAGTGGCTAAGACTCCATGCTTCCACTGCAGGAGCTGTGGGTTTGATCCCTGGTCAGGGAACTAAGATCCCACATGCCAGCGTGGCACGGTCAAAAAAAAAAAAAAAAAAAAAAAAATGACCTAAGACTCCAAAAAGAGTGTGAACCTGGAATAAATGAAACAAAATCAGACTATGGTATACATTTCCTTAGCTGTAGGGCATCACATTTTATAATAGGATTCATCCGGAAACATTAACTCGTATGCAGTATATTCTATTTTAAAAGCAAAGAAGGGTAAATACACGAACATTTCATAGAGAACAGTTTAAATCATATTTTTGTTTTGGCACACGAAGGGGTAAATTTTAGGATAGCCAGATAAATCCAGTCAGGAATGAAAGCCACTCCGTGCTAGAACAAGGACTGGTGGCAAAGGAGCCACCTTTGGGCAGATGGCTACTGTTAAACCACTTGGTGGAGCCCCAGGCAACCGAGAGGGTCATGTAATCCCAATAAGCTCTGATTTGACACCATTACCACCAACATGGAATTTCCTGAACGCTGTAAGGAGGCTGAGAAATGCTGCAAGATGTGCTTTGTCTGGGCCACATGGTTGTGAAAACTCCATAGGCGAAGACCCATGAAAGTGTCGTGCTAGCTCTTCTGAACGTAAATCATTCTAAATGGGCTCGTAGAGCGCTTTCTGAGGAATTTCCACTCTACAGAGATTTGATTGCAGAAAATTTCCGGTTAATTTAAAACAAAACTCAATTTCCTATAACACTTAGAAAGTGTACCAAGCTGGGCACTTGTACCAGGGCAAGTGTACCAAGTATTAAAAACACTGGGTTTGGGGCTTCCCTGGTGGCGCAGTGGTTGAGAGTCCACCTGCCAATGCAGGGGACACGGGTTCGTGCCCCGGTCCGGGAAGATCCCACATGCCGTGGAGCGGCTGGGCCCGTGAGCCATGGCCGCTGAACCTGCGCGTCTGGAGCCTGTGCCCCACGGCGGGAGAGGCCACAGCAGTGAGAGGCCCGCGTACCGCAAAAAAAAAAAAAAAAAAAAAAAAAACACTGGGTTTTTGTTCGATTGAGGGAGGCCCTTGATGAGTAGTAGAACTGTGAAATTTCAGGAAAAAAAAAAAGGTAGATAAATAAAGAAGATGGACATTTCTGATCGTCAGTGACTAAACAAAACCTTGCTGAACTTGGAAAGTATAAAGAAAGAGGGAATACCTCCTAGTTTGAGGTGTTGTATCCTAGAGTTCAGATTCATGCTTGAATTGGTTGCCATGTATCCTCAGGGATGAAGGGCCCACGGGAGAATGAGAAAAGTGAGGGGAATGCTGCTGGAAGGAGAGAACATGGAACGTCCTAGTGGTCAAGAGGAATGCGTGTGTGGGTGTGTGGGAGGATATCAGGGGAAAAGAACACTGCAAAGCTGATTTGTTTTGTAACTGCCAAAGCATTCCTGGGACATTCTTCCTAGATGCTGGGATTAGAGAGGTGGGAACTTTCAACAATATGTTTCTCCAAGTACAAGCATTACAAAAATTTTTTTGGCAGATGTATTTTTAAATTCTAAAAAGAAAATGGTGACATTAAGGCAACTTTGAAACAAAATGACTTCTCGTAATTCCACTACTCTTTAACAGTTAATAGTCTATGTCTGTGTTTTCTTCTAGACTAAAACTCTCTTTCTTTAGCAATACTTTTGGGCGAGTAAGTTTCCTCTTGGCATGATCTCTATTGAAGCAGCTTCTGACCCCTAACAAGCTGGGAACAATCCTCCAGTCCTGTATCATTCTGCTTTAAATTGGAAACTTGAACTGCAGAGGTGAATTACCTGCAATTATCATTTCATGACTGTTTTTAAGATTCCCCCTTTCAACATCTGCTGCACGCGGTCTGCGGAAGTAAAGGAAATCAAGCACTGTGGGTAAGAAAGCAATTCTATAGCTCTCTAGAATGGGTTTAGGGAACATCCATCCTAACTCTCTGTTTAGTAAGAAAAATGAGGCCCAGAAAGGCCACAGAACTAATAAATGTAGCTGAGATTGGACTCAAGCTCTTAAAAAAACAAAACATTTAAATTTTAAATAATTTTAGATTTATAGAAAAAAATTTAAAGTAGCACACAGAGAGTTCAAGTCTACCCTCATCCAGCTCCCCCTAATGTTAACAATTACACAACCATAGTTCAGTTATCAAAACCAGAAAATTAATATGGATACAATACTATTAATTAAACTACACACCTTATTTGAAGTTCATCAATTTTCCCTTTAGTATCTTTTTGCCTGTCATTCTGGGATCCAGTCCAGAATCTCACATTGCATTTAATCATTATGTCTCCTTAGTTTCTTCCAGTCTGGGAGAGTTACTCAATCTTTGTCTTCCGTGACCTTGAAACTCTTGAAGCGCACTGGCCAGGTATTTTGCAGAATGTCTCTCAATTGGGGTTTGTGTGGTGCTTCCCCACGATTAGATTGTGGTTGTATATTTTTGGCAAGAATAACACAGAGGGGAAGTATCCTTCTCAGTGCATTATAAGAGAAAATATACAATGTTGGTATGTCCTATTACTGGTGATATTATCCTTGATCACTTGGTTAAGGTGGTATCTGTCCGGTTGCTCCACTGTCAACTTACCACTTTTCCCTTTGTAACTGATGAATATCTTAGCAGATATTCATTGAGACTGTACTAATATCCTAATTTTCCTCAAACTCTCCATCAATGGATCTTGCCTGCAGCAATTATCATTGTGATGTTTACCTAGTAGTGATTTTGTCATAGATAGATGGATAGACATAGATATAGATATGTAGGGACTCATGGATATTTATTTAATCCTATGGACAATAACCCCATATTATCATCATTTGCTTTGTCGCTCAAACTGTTCCAGCTTTGGCCATTGGGGACTCCTTGAGGTTGACTCCGATATCCTTTTGTCAGGCCTCGTCATTGTGGGCATTCTGTATTTTCTGACACAAGACTTTCCAGGCTCGATTAGATTCTCCCTACCCCAGCCCTAGAATCAACCACTTCTGCGAGGAACCCTCTGAACCAAGACCTTTTGATATAAACCTCTCATGCCCCTTCCACCAGCTCATGTTATATCTCAAACACTTTTGACTTGAACCTTTTGTACACTTTTCTCAGAAATATACTCTACGGGTAGGTGAAGTTTGTATTGGTTGGGTTTGGTCCAGTCATTCAGCATCGCTTTGTGGTTACTCCCGATGCTTCTCTGTCCACTTTAATTGTCCCATAGGGAGGATCCAGGCATGAGGTGGCAGGAGGGTGAGAAGACGGAGAAGTGGATTGGAGTGTAGATGAGGGGATAATGCAGATAGAGATGGAGATAAGGAGAGGGAGCCTGGGAGACTCAAATACACACATCTAAATTCTTCCTGCTTCACGACTACACAAATAAAACAGACACACCCGCACACACACACACATTTCAAAAAAAGGAAGTTAGAAATTTTGATTTTTTTTTTTTTTGAAGTTTTAATTTAAGTTTTCTAGCACTTGATCCACTCTGCCTGTGGGGGAGGTGCTCTGTGACTTTGGCTTCTCTTCCTTCTCTCTCTTTCTCTCTCACGTTGCCTCTAGCAGCTGTCCAGGCTGATTTATAGGGTCATAGCAAGTCAGCTTCCGGCTGAGTCTCACACGCTCATTGAGTATGTGTTATTACACTCCCTGTGTTAGGGGATGGATAAAGTTACCCATATGGATGTTAACCGAAAACAGAGCTAAGTTTGCAGTGGAAATTAAGAGGCACGCTGGAAACAGAAACTTGAAAATTCTACGTTTCTAATCATTTGCATGAAATAATAGGACTTAAAAAACAACTTAGAAAGCTATTCCAAATAGATGAATACGTATCATGTTGTAAATACCTGCAGTAAAGCCCATGTTCCATTCCAAGATTCAAGAACACTGAAGGGTAGCGGCTGCGGTTTCTTGGGGTTTGGTATGAGCGTGGGATTGTTTTTCTGCTATCTGAATAGTTATTCTATTTTTTTAATTTGTAACTTTCTACAAACGACACTACACTTTTTTCTACATACTTGTCCCTGGGTGTGCGTGTGTGAAGGAGAGAGAGATTGAAAGAGAAGGAGAAGGTGAGAGAGGGGGAAGAAGAGGGAGAGCGAGAGACATGACACACTAGTTTCTTACTGTTACAGGAAATTTAATACATGTCAGCACAAATCTGAGACTGACTCATTTGGCAGGAAGAACAAATTCACACACCACAGTAAACAGAGAATGAGGTGAGATCTCAAGAATAGGAGAAGGGTGGGGAGGCACTCTACAATTTAAGATATGAATAGGGGTGCTTTATTAAAATTATTTTCAGTTTCTGATAGTCACGTTGAACTTTTATCCTGACCTCCACAGGACTTGTCTTAAATGATTTAGGAAATTTCATCCTTCCCTCTGATCGCTCAATCATTTCACCATCGAGTCCAACATATCCTACCTCTTGTGCATCTTGTGGGCCACACCATCTCCTTTCTGTCCCCACGTGTGCTCACTTGGTTCGGGCCTTCACCGAGTTTTGTCTAGACTATTGCTCAAGTTTTCTTTCCATCTTTGAATGTCTCTGAATTATTCACCCCTTAAAACTCATTCCAGGCGTCTCTTCCTACCCCATCAGGGCTAGCTATTTCTTTCTTGATGCCACCACTGAACCTTGTGTTAACTCATTCTATCATTCTGCTCCAAATGTATTGTAACTGCGACTGTATATACTCATTTCCCTACTAGACCAAGGCTGTGGGCTCCTTGAGGAATGGGATTGTGTCTGCGTTCCCAATGAGGTTTATTTCTATATCCCCGATGCCTGGCAGTGTTGGGCACACTCGGTGCTTGATAAATGCTTGGTCAGTGAATGAAAAAAATAAACAAATGACCAGGTGAATAAATGAAGGAGTCCACTCAGTTCACCAATTAACTATTTTTAACTAGTAAACCCCTCACCGTCAACCCCAAGCAAATGTTTCTCCCTGGAGCTCACAACTCATAACAAATCATATGATGGAAGATTATATCCTTTAAGATGACATCTACAGGCAATAGTTTCTCCTCTACAGCTAGCGGTCTTCTCAAGATAAGTTATTCTTACTTTTTTGAAGGCATTTGTAATTATTATGCCTCATATCGCCATCTAGTGAAGCAAACTGGTAATACAGCAATTAAGCTATCTATGCATGAATGTGAGAAACACACTTGTGAAAAATCATTTATAGAAAATGATCCTTCCTTCTCCAGGTTCAAAAACCTTCAACTGTGTCTACTTTGTACTTTCTAGAGTTCAGCAACTTTTTTCTTGCCAAAATAACTTATTTCTAGATATCTGAATGGTGTCATGCCACTGGAAAATAATGTGGATATATGGAAAACATTTACAGCTAGCCTGTGTTTCACGGCCTTTAAATCAAAGAGCCACTGATATTTATTAACACAGAATGTTATTTTAGATATGTTATAGAATAAAATTTTTGTAAGCTATGCAAACAATCCCAGCAATTTAATTTAATTAATATTTCTCGAGTGGTTTTTAGTGATCAAAATGTGCTTCAAAGTAAGTATCATTTCACTATGATACCCATCTTTGTAAAGCTTAAAAATAAATACTATAACAAAATAGTGTATTGTTTAAATATCTGTCTTTTTTTTCCCCTAACATCTTTATTGGAGTATAATTGCTTTACAATGTTGTGTTAGTTTCTGCTGTTGTCTGTCTTTTATCTATCTATCTAGCCTGTAAAGAAAAGCAAGGGGGTCATGAACATAAAAACCTTCAGAAGAATGGTCACCTCAATGGAGAGACAAGGGGAATGAATAAGAGGAGAACCCCCAGTAGCTTCCACAGGATTAGAAAGGTTTTTGTTCTATGTGAGGTCATGGATTTTTATTTTATTTCTTGCTTCATAATTTAGGTGCACATATTTTTGATCCAGTAACCCCACTTTTGAGAATTCTTCTTATAGAAACAAAGCACCAGTATACAAGTATATGCAGTTAAAAAAGGGAGAAGAAAGAAAGAAAAAGTAAAATAAAGAAATGAATACAGTTACCACATAAGCTTCATGTGTACTCTACTTTTGGACTCATGTAAGTGTGATGCATATTCGTTTTTCATAAAAGCAAAATTTGATCATAAATATGATAAGAATTATCATATGATATGCTTCAATAAAAACTATTTTTTAAAACTTAAAAAGACCTTTCAGTGATATTTTAATAAACATATAGTTTGTTATAAATAGATACATATGCATAATTATAATAAGGTTATTATGCTAATAAAAGAACATTGACAAAGTGGAGAAAGTCTGATAGTATAAAAAAGAAGTAAATGGGGCTTCCCTGGTGGCGCAGTGGTTGAGAGTCCGCCTGCCAATGCAGGGGACACGGGTTCGTGCCCCGGTCCGGGAAGATCCCACATGCCGCGCGGAGTGGCTGGGCCCATGAGCCGTGGCCGCTGAGCCTGCCCGTCCGGAGCCTGTGCTCCATAACGGGAGAGGCCGCAGCAGTGAGAGGCCTGTGTACCGCAAAAAAAAAAAAAAAAAAAAGAAGTAAATGAATTACAGTGCTTTCATATGGGGATTTAAGAGCATTTAAGAACATGTTTTCTAGTATTTTCTTCAGCCTAAAACTTTAGTATGTTTTGGTAGCTGTTCCCCGAACAATATTTTATCTTATTTATTTTATTTTTAAGGTTTTTATATATCTTTATTTGTATTGAGGTATAGTTGGTGTACAATATTATAGGAGTTTCAGGTGTACAACACAGTGATTCAATTTTTAAAGGTTATACTCCATTGATAATTATTATAAAATATGGGTTATATTCCCTGTGTTGTATAATATATCCTTGTAGCTTATTCATTTTATACATAGTAGTATGTACCTCTCATTGCCCCTCCCCACTTCTTTCTCCCCACTGGTAACCCCTAGTTTGTTCTCTATATCTGTGAGTCTATTTCTTTTGAGTTATGTTCACCAGTTTGTTTTATGTTTTAGATTCCACATATAAGTGATATCACATAGTATTTGTCTTTCTCTGTCTGACTTGTTTCACTAAGCATAATATTCTCCAAGTCCATCCATGTTGCAGCAAATTCCATTATTTTCTTTTATGGCTGAGTAGTATTGCATTGTATATATGTGCCACATCTTCTCTCTCCATTCATCTGTTGATGGACACTTAGGATGATTCCATATCTTGGCTATTATAAATAATGCTCCTATGAACATTGGGATGCATGTATCTTTTTGAGTTAGTGGTGGTTGTTTTTTTTTTTTTTTTGTCTTCTTTGGATATACACCCAGGAGTGGAATTTCTGGATCATACTGTAGTTCTATTTTTGAATGTGGTGTAAATTCAAATTTCAGCATGAGAGTACAGCTGATTACAAAACACTGGGGAAGGTTATCAAAATTAAAATTATTAATGTTTTTAAATCCAGTGCCAGCAGAGACAGACTGATTTGCTTGTTGGTTCACTCTGCCCCACCTATAGATTTTTCCAAGTTTATCTTTTCAACCAAATATATAGCCAGTTTGAGTGCCTGGATTTATGTGTAGGTCTCATTGAGCTGCCCACTTTGTCAGGTTCAAATCCTGTTACTTGGTTAACCAAGAAAACTCTATATTCCCAGGAATATGTCAGACCTTTTCAAAGTCCTCTCTTGACATCTTATTTCACAGCTTTCTTTTTTTTTTTTCAAAGTATTATGGTTAGCCTATTGTTTTCCCCAACTCCTATCTACCACTTCAGTCAGCCACAATGTTGACCAACAAAACTCTAGATTTTTGGTTTTGGCAAACTTCCAGGGCATCCCTTGTTTCTGTGTTGGTTTATCACTTTAGTTTCAGTGTTAAAGTGTGTGTATGTGTGTGTGTGTGTGATGATTTAGTACTTCCCTTACTTTCTTGTGAATTTAGCAATGTATTTAAAAGTACATTTGGAAGTAATATCAGTAAAATTGACAGAGACCTCCAAAAACTCTTCCCTTCATAAAAGCAAAAGAACGCTGGCAAAAATGGTCAGAATCAACTTTTTCAGAACTCTGGAAACTAACCAAAGTCTTACAGCAATCTGCAGAGCATTTATTCAAGAACATAGGCTGAATTTTGATGAGAACGGTGAGCTTTGGGGTCCTCTAACTTGCCTTATTCCTAGTCACACCCTCCTCAGCTCCATAGGAACCTTGAAAACCAACGTCCTGCAATCCTGGTGTTGACCTAAAATAGATAGCCAGCTATTTCTCCAGCAAAAATGGGTTTATATGGGGTCAGCAGAAATGTGCAATTCAGGGTCTGCAACCATGGCGAGCCATTTGCAAGTTCCCACACAGCAAGGGAAAGAGAACTTTTTGTAGAGTAGAAATGGAAGCTGGGAGGACTGTAGTGGGAAAAAAAAAAAAAAAATCCATGCTTTTCACTGGTTGAGTCCTTGCCAGGAAAGGAAAGGAGGTCTTTCTTCTTCTTGTTGGGCCTGAGAGCGCCCCCTTCTGGTCTCATGACTATTTAATTGAGGTTTCTGTTTATTAATTCTTTACCTTTTCCCCTTTTGATCAAGCTCTTTCTCTGAAAGCATCACTGATCGAGAGTCAGGTTTTCCAGTTTCAGTGGCTTTTTATCCCTCAGTGCCAGGAAGGACCTTTCCTGGGGGTAGTGTCTCATGTGGGAGAGAAAGTGTACAGATTGGAAACCTACTGAGGTTACACTGGGATAACAAGGCGGGATGGGAGAGAGCAACTCTCAGCACTTTTTTCTTTTTATTTTTTTATTGATAGATTTTTTAATTGTATCATGTTTTTTACATCTTTATTGGAGTTTAATTGCTTTACAATGTTGTATTCGTTTCTGCTGTATAACAAAGTGAATCAGCTATATGTATACATACATCCCCATATCCCCTCCCTCTTGCGTCTCCCTCCCACCCTCCTTCAAAAACTTGTAATCTAAAGTTTATATGTTATCAAGATCATAGACATTGGAGACGCTCTGAAGCATTACATCATCATCAAAGGTTTGGTGAGAAACTTCCAACAGCCCTGGTTTGGATATCTTTACTTCCAGGTCACCAGATGATGTGCAGGTCCAGTTGGGGCTTGGTGTTTTCTTTAGGTGTGTCATGTGAATCTAAGAGTCTATTCCCTAGAGTCTGGTGGCACAAGGATTGGTTAGTAGTACCTGATAGGAGCCTTTTCAGAGAGGTTAAATGGAGAGGTTTCTGGAAGTATCTTTTCCAGTTGAAGAACTCTCCAGTTTATAAGTTGTGATGCTCGAGGGCTTCATCTCCCAAGAGGGCACTGTGAAAAGATGGCTCTACCAAACATGGTTATTTTTTTTAATAGAAGCAATTAGGCCTTTGTAATATTGGTGTATCTCTCCTTTTGTCAGTTGTGGGTCAAAAAGGCAAAAGCCAGTGCATTGGGCATCCTGTGACTATTTCAAAGGGTGAGAGTTTATGAGTTCCAGTAGGGGTGAATCTAAGATTGACAAGATATTTGGAGGGCCTCTCCAAGACTCAAGTTTTGCCAATTGAGTCTTAATAACGTCATTAGTGCTTTTGACTAAACCAGAGGATTGAGGGCGGCAAGTGCAGAGAAAGTGTTGTAAACCTGGCCAAATAGCACAGACTTGTTGAAGTATCTGACAAGTAAAATGGGTTCCTCGATCACTTTTTGAAGTTTGAGGAGTTCCCCAGATAGGAATAACATTTTCCAGAAGGACTTAAGCCACAGAAGAGGCAGTAGCATGTCTGCAAGGGAAGGCTTCAGTCCAGTGTGAAAACATGCAGACCGTGACTAAAACACATTTATATGCATGAGACAGAGGAAGTTGTATGGAATCCGTTTGCCAGACCCCACAGCATCCGTTAGGCAGTTTCAAATGCCCAGGAGCAGTACAAACAGGCTTCTGTGAGTTATATTTAGGACAAGTGGGACAAGTGATGTAGGCATTTTTGTGGTCTTGTTAATGTTTCCCCGCCAATATTCATTCACGAAGGCTATCATTTTGTCAGTAGACCAATGGTTTAAAGCATGAACTGTGGTGAGGTGTGGGAATTTTAGAGTCTCTCGCAGGACTGGGTTGTTATTTGGTCCAAACCGGGACTTTCTCTTTTTATCAAACCAACAGTTGTTGAATTTCCAGTCTTGTTTTTCCTTTTCTGAGGCCAATTTTTGGGCTTCTCTAGCCAGGTTTTCTAAGTTATCATTTGTGGAAATAGCCCTTTTGATCATGACAGAGGTTTGACTGCTGTTGGTTCCTTTAAGGACAGCATGCCTTGCAGTAATGTCAGGAAGATGATTTCCTTTAGCTTCCAGAAAATCAAGTTTAGAACGCCCTGGAATCTTAATGATAGCTAAAGCAAGCAAGTAAAATTATTGCACCCAATAATTCCTAAACATAGGGGGCTTTTATTTGCATTGGAATTAAGGAAGTCACATTGCTTACACAACATTCGGAAATCATGAGCTGTTCTGAAAGCATATTTACTATCAGTATAAGTATTGGCAATTTTGCTCTTGGCTAAAGTGCAGGCCTGTGTAAGAGCATATAGTTCAGCCTGTTGGGTCAAAGTAGCCATAGGTAAGTATGCTGCCTCAACAATATCAAAAGGAGTGGCACTAGCATACTCAGCACAATGTTTGCCATTGTCACCGTTTAAATAAGAACCATCAGTGAGCCATGAGAAGTCAGTGTTACCCAAAGGAATTGCCTGCAGATCATCACGAGCAGTCAGGAGGGACTTTGTCGGGGACAGAGGGGAGAACGGCAGCAGGGTTAAGGTTATTGCCATGTAAAAGTGTCATGTGAGGAGAGTTAATGAAAGGACTTCATAGGAAGTGAGCGACTGGCTGAGAAATGTTGAGTATGATGAGAATTCAGGAGGGCTTTTACTGCAGGAGGTGCAAAAGTGGTTAAAGGGGATCCCACAATGATATTCTCAGTGGTCTTAACCAAAAAGGCAGTGGCTGTAAGGCAAGAGGGGGTATCCCAGTGTCACAGGGTCAAGTTGCTGGCTATAATAGTCAATGGTGGGCCCTGTGTTTTTGAGGGAGTACCCCAAAGGCATTACATTACTTTTCTTATACGAAAAAGGAAAAAGGGAATCTGAAAATTGGGATGCCCAAGGGCAGATGGGTTCATCAAACTCTCCTATAAGGCCTTAAAGGCTATGTTTATGGTTTTTCCCATAAAATTGGGTCAGTGTTGTTATTATTTAGTAAAACATACTAAAGAGGTTAGGCTATAAGAAGGAAATTCGGAATCTAATTTTAGCAATAACCAACTAGCTTTGGTGCTTTTAGTTTGGGGTTTTAGGAAACTTAGGACATCATGAAATCTATCTGGATCTGGGTGTAGCCCTTGTTCTGATAGTAGATGCCCTAAATATCTAAAGTGGGTTTGGGCAAACTGTAATTTTTCCTTGCTGACCTTATGTCCCTTTAAGGCTAAAAGTTTTAGCAGGTGGCTGCTGTCTTCTTGCGAAGGGGCTTGAGAAGGAGAGCAGAGAAGCAGATGATCCACATATTGCAACAAAGTGGAACCTCTCGGGAATTTTTTATCATCAAGATCAGCCTTCAGGATTTGTAAGGAGTAAGTAGCACTCTCAGTAAACTCTGAAATATTACTGTGCAGGTGAATTTTTTTTTCTTCCCAAGTGAGGGGGAAAAGGTATTGGCTAGTTTCATCAACTGGAATACTAAAGAAGGCACTGCATAAATCAGTTTCAGTAAAGAATGTGCTTCCTGTAGGAATGGATGTTAGCAATATATGAGGGTTAAGAACAACAGGGTGGGGGCTTCCCTGGTGGCGCAGTGGTTGAGAATCTGCCTGCTAATGCAGGGGACACAGGTTCGAGCCCTGGTCTGGGAGGATCCCACATGCCGCGGAGCAACTAAGCCCGTGCGCCACAACCACTGAGCCTGCGCGTCTGGAGCCTGTGCTTCGCAACAAGAGAGGCCGCGATAGTGAGAGGCCCGCGCACCGCGATGAAGCGTGGCCCCCGCTTGCCACAACTAGAGAAGGCCCACACACAGAAATGAAGACGCAACACAGCAAAAACAAACAAATTAATTAATAAACTCCTACCCCCAACATCTTCAAAAAAAAATGTTTAAAAAAAGAACAACAGGGTGTTTAGGGATAACAATGTTTTTTCTTGTTCAGAAGTCCTAGACAAACCCCCACCCTCGCCCTTAGGTTTTCTCACAGGGGCAATAGGAGTAATACAGGGATTAGTAAAAGGGATAATGAGACCTTGAGCCTGTAATCTTCTATTATGGGCTTTATGCCTTGAAGGGCTTCTTTACTTATACGCTCTTGATTAATTCTGGGAAGAGGTTTTGAGAGATCTATCTGAATCTTGATGGGAGGTGCACTGTGAATTTTGCCAATATCAGTGGAGATTTTGCCTGTAAGGAGGGTAGTAGCTGATTCAATAGGGACAAATGATTAGTTTTTCCAGGATCAGCTGTAGACAGAGCAAACAAAAGATGTCACAGGGTCATTTAATTCATCTGATTGGCTGCTTTGATGCCTACTGTTAAATTCTAGAATCCCCCCCCCCCCGAATTCTCTCCTGGTGGTCCTGTGGTTAAGACTCGGGCGTTCCCTGTCGTGGACCTGGGTTTGATCCCTGGTCTGGAAACTCAGATCCCACCAGCCACAGTGTGGCCAAAAAAGAAAAAAAAAAAAAAATTATTCCCCCCTTCTGAGAGAAGGAAATTCTGGCATGATACTTCTTGAAGGAGTCACAGCCTTACAAAGGCATAGGGGTGAAGGAACTAAGGAGAAAAGGGTGTGTGTCTCTCAAAGGGCCTAAACAGAAGGAAATAGGTTCAGAGACAGAAGCATCTTGAGGTTCATTAGCGGTCCCTACTGTTTGAACTGTTCTAGTACTCCAAGGCAGGGGCTGCTTTATAGTAGTGGGGTTGATAACCAAGAGTGTGAATCTGATGTCAGTTAGGACTGGAGGAGATTCAGCCCCAGTCTGGAGAAATGTTTCTCCAAGCCAGTTAGAGAGATGATTGAGAAAAGCCCCTGCAGTTCCTGAGCCCCTCACTGAAGGCTGCTTAGAGGGCTGCAGGTGCTTGAAGAGCTTGAATTTCCAGGTCTCTTTTCCAAGGTCTCTGCAATAATAACAGAAACTAGGAGGGTTTTGCGTTTCAATGGCTGGAGTTGAAGATTAAGAATTTTGGTGGTCTTCCTTTTAGGTGACTCATCTAGCATGCAGGAGAGCTGGTTTGCCAGATTAATTAAATTTGGAGTGGACATAGTTTCCCATTTCATCCTGGTCCATTTTACTAGAAGGAAAAGGTCCCGGTTTAGCCTGTAAATAAATACAGAGTTAAAAGCTACCTGAGTGGAATCAACATCTGAAGGAAGATCAGAATTTTCATTTAAAATCATCTGAAATTGACCGTAATAGTCATGAACAGGCTCCTCAGATTTTTGTGTGCAAGGCTGAATTGTGTTCCAATCAACAGGCTTTGGAAAAGGCCTAGAAATTGCCCTAGGAAGCCACCTAGCCATTGTTGAGCCTGATCGTATAAATTAGCGGCTGGTTTTGAAACTGAAAGTAAGCATCAGTTAGATCCATTACACCTGTAATGATCAAGCTCCCTTTAATTGTTTTTACAAAAACGTGCAGGTCCTCGAGTAGCCTGAACAATAAGAGGTTGGCCTGAGTTGTTTTTCAGGAGCTTGGAGTCAGCTGTGTCCAGTTTGAGCTCCAGCTGGTTAAGACTGGTTAAGACCACCGACCCTCCAACTGAGCATGCTCGGTGACCTTTTGACATCAGAAGGCAGGAAAACTCCATCCTCAGAGCATGCTAATACCACTATTTTCTGAGCATGCGTACTGGGAAGAAGCCGGTAGCTTAGGTGTATCTACGCAGAAAAGATCACCTCACCTTTTTCTTATTTCCAATTAGCTTTCCCCATGCTCCCCACGCCTTAGTTTTAGCCCATAAATACCCCTAGCTCCCGGGCCTTTGAGGAGGTGGTTTTCAGACTTGTTCTCTCGTCTTCCTGCTTGGCTGCCTCGTGAATAAACCTCTTCGCTGCTGCTGCAAACTTCGGCGTCTCCGCATTTGGCTTGCTGCGTGTTGGGCAAACAAACCTGGTTCGGTAACGCTTTTCCAGTTGTATTTTTATGTACGTTTCAGGACTTTCCCAATTAGCAGTCTTTATTCAGTGTTGGGACTGGCCTTTGCTGACCAGCATATGGGCTAGCTGATACAAGTCAGAGAAAGCAGGCTGATACGTTGAGTATCAATATTAAATTCCTCAGCAAATCTGTGAGGCTCTTCGGTTACTTTGGGAAAAATCTGTGACTATGGCTCAAAGTTCAGCTTTAGCTCAGAGAATAGAAGAAATTAAGGGTTTAGTTTCTGGATCCTCAGTAGGCTTAATTTATTTATTTATTTTTTTTTGGCGGTACGCGGGTCTCTCACTGCTGCGGCCTCTCCCGTTGCGGAGCACAGGCTCCGGACGCGCAGGCTCACTGGGCATGGCTCACGGGCCCAGCCGCTCCGCGGCATGTGGGATCTTCCCGGACCGGGGCACGAACCCGTGTCCCCTGCATCGGTAGGCAGACTCTCAACCACTGTGCCACCAGGGAAGCCCAAAGTGGGTGTATTTTAATTTACAACTAATACTTGATTGTTTCTTCTCAATCCTATGAATTGATACCTTGAGTAAAATGATTTTGTTTCCTCCTCATTCCTGTATCAACCTTGCTTATTTTACTTAAAGTTAATATTAGCCAGAAAATATTCAGCCCTCTGGTCATTCTCTCCAGCCTATAGGGGAAGCCAAAAGCTCCATGTAACCTTTTTTAGAATCAAAATATGTAACAAGCACCCCCTCCATTAGATGCAAAAGAAAAAGTAACAGGGGAGATAGTCTGCCCTGGGATGATTATCCTGGGCTCTTGATCTTCATACCCCACCCCTGTCCTTAAGGAGAACAGCCTCTGGTTTTTTGTTTTTTAATTTTTTTTTTACATCTTTATTGGAATATAATTGCTTTACAATGGTGTGTTAGTTTCTGCTTCATAACAAAGTGAATCAGATATACATATGTTCCCATATCTCTTCCCTCTTGCATCTCCCTCCCTCCCAGCCTCCCTATCCCACCCCTCTAGGTGGTCACAAAGCACTGAGCTGATCTCCCTGTGCTATGCGGCTGCTTCCCGCTAGCTAACTATTTTACGTTTGGTAGTGTATATATGTCCGTGCCAGTCTCTCACTTTGTCACAGCTTACCCTTCCCCCTCCCTATATCAGCGTCTGTTTTTAAGTCCTTGCAGCCTGGAACCAAGTTCATTGTATCCCCCACTCTGGTACATCTCAGAACCACCTGGAATCTGTTGTTTAGTGTTGCTATGGACACGGAGTTCTTCTAGTGTTGGCTTGTTAGCGGCACCAGGTAAAGACCTAGGGGGGAGGCCTCTGGCTAAGGACGTCCCATTCCATCCCATGCCGTTTATGTTGTCCCATCCCATCCTCTGCCGTTTATGTCGCCCATGTTGCCCTTTCACCCTCACAGAGTGAGAAGAGTATACCGTTTTAGAGGGACAGCTGGAGGGTGTGGGGAGGAGGAAGGAGGGGGAGAAGGGACAGGAAGGGGGTCTTCGGACCCCGTAGACAGGAAGGTTTGCCTTGTGCTCAGCTGTGGGGAGCCCTAATTAACGCTCCTCTCCCCTCCCCCTGATGCTGCAGAGCCCTGTCACCATCAGCGCATGGGGACGTGGGACATGGAGGGGGAGGGGGCACTAGGCCGATGTAGGACCAACTAGCGGTAACTTTGTGGCTGGCCAGGACCTGGGCCGAGATTTCACTTAACGGGCTTGATTTGGGGAAATTAAGAAAGAATGGAAAAGAAAGAAGGAAAAGGCATTATCTTGAAAGGCAGCGGGAGAGAAAACGGCTGTCAGGATCTTGAGGAAAGTTTGCTGCCGCTTAGGAAAGGCTGTACCCGAGTCACAAATTGCGCCCCACTGCCCCGCAGCCCCTTCCGAGAGGCAGCGCCTCTGCCTTTGCTAAAGCAGCCTTGCCTGCAGATAAGTGGGTCCAGGGCTTGCAGGGAGGGGGCCCAAGAGCCCGGCTGTGCCGTGGCCGCCCTGGCTCTCGGGCCCACCTCGCCCCTGGAACACAGGCGGTACCTCCGAGCTTTGGGCTTCCTACTCCCACTGTGCATGAGCTGGTATGCCTCGAAGGTGTGGGATTCACGGGTGGCTGGGCCCCAAGCCCAAAACTCAGAATCAACATTTATGCCCAAATTGGTCTGTTTTTGGAAAAAAAAAAAAAAATCGTTTTCTATTTCTTTTCACATTTCTCTCCTTGCCCGGAATTTAGGGGCTGGTGGCACATTTCTGCCTGTCTCAGGTGGGCGTAGTATTACTGCTTGTTAACCTGGCAATCTGCTTGGCACTGTGTTACTCTCCAGTGACTTCCAGTTTTCATCCATGAAATCTGCTCTATGAGATGCTGAGGGTCACATCTCTGAGCTTTCCCGATTCTTTCATTTATTCTGCAGAGAATACTTCAGGATGGAAATATCATAAGTCACTAGGATGATGTAAAATTGGTTTGCGATGGGTTTTGTTTCACTTCCTGGGTCCTGTCTAGCAAGTGGGTAATCTTTAAAGAGTCCTGTGCTTGAGCTAAACTTAAATTGTATTGAACACACAAAAAATGTTTTTTGTTTCTTGAGCTAAAATGCATGTTTCACAGGATTGATAAAATTGCATAGTATTGCAGATTTTATGTTTGTGGAGTCAAGACTTTGGAAATGCTGATCCATATGTGTGACTTTCTAACTGGGGGGACGTCATATGTGTTTTAAACGTATCGAATATATAATGCATACATGCTTTTCCTTTTCTTAGATTAATTGTAGATTGAATTCAACAACAAAACAAACTGCAGAGATTAAAGAAGAATTCTTTATATGCCTGGTTCATGCATCAAAAAAATAAGTGATAAGATTCAAATTTACTGAATTTTAAGCATAATTCTCAGCCTTGGTTAACAGAATGGGGAATACACGTGTACCTTCTTAACCTCCTGTGGTTAAGGCTCGGGCTTTCCCTGTCGTGGACCTGGGTTTGATCCTTGGTCTGGGAACTCAGATCCCACCAGCCACAGTGTGGCCAAAAAAGAAAAAAAAAAAAAAATTATTCCCCCCTTCTGAGAGAAGGAAATTCTGGCATGATACTTCTTGAAGGAGTCACAGCCTTACAAAGGCATAGGGGTGAAGGAACTAAGGAGAAAAGGGTGTGTGTCTCTCAAAGGGCCTAAACAGAAGGAAATAGGTTCAGAGACAGAAGCATCTTGAGGTTCATTAGCGGTCCCTACTGTTTGAACTGTTCT
Organism: Grampus griseus; assembly: GCF_964374135.1. Classification (NCBI taxonomy): domain Eukaryota; kingdom Metazoa; phylum Chordata; class Mammalia; order Artiodactyla; family Delphinidae; genus Grampus; species Grampus griseus. The sequence goes on from NC_139012.1 coordinate 64,703,804, forward strand.
AGTACTCCAAGGCAGGGGCTGCTTTATAGTAGTGGGGTTGATAACCAAGAGTGTGAATCTGATGTCAGTTAGGACTGGAGGAGATTCAGCCCCAGTCTGGAGAAATGTTTCTCCAAGCCAGTTAGAGAGATGATTGAGAAAAGCCCCTGCAGTTCCTGAGCCCCTCACTGAAGGCTGCTTAGAGGGCTGCAGGTGCTTGAAGAGCTTGAATTTCCAGGTCTCTTTTCCAAGGTCTCTGCAATAATAACAGAAACTAGGAGGGTTTTGCGTTTCAATGGCTGGAGTTGAAGATTAAGAATTTTGGTGGTCTTCCTTTTAGGTGACTCATCTAGCATGCAGGAGAGCTGGTTTGCCAGATTAATTAAATTTGGAGTGGACATAGTTTCCCATTTCATCCTGGTCCATTTTACTAGAAGGAAAAGGTCCCGGTTTAGCCTGTAAATAAATAGAGTTAAAAGCTACCTGAGTGGAATCAACATCTGAAGGAAGATCAGAATTTTCATTTAAAATCATCTGAAATTGACCGTAATAGTCATGAACAGGCTCCTCAGATTTTTGTGTGCAAGGCTGAATTGTGTTCCAATCAACAGGCTTTGGAAAAGGCCTAGAAATTGCCCTAGGAAGCCACCTAGCCATTGTTGAGCCTGATCGTATAAATTAGCGGCTGGTTTTGAAACTGAAAGTAAGCATCAGTTAGATCCATTACACCTGTAATGATCAAGCTCCCTTTAATTGTTTTTACAAAAACGTGCAGGTCCTCGAGTAGCCTGAACAATAAGAGGTTGGCCTGAGTTGTTTTTCAGGAGCTTGGAGTCAGCTGTGTCCAGTTTGAGCTCCAGCTGGTTAAGACTGGTTAAGACCACCGACCCTCCAACTGAGCATGCTCGGTGACCTTTTGACATCAGAAGGCAGGAAAACTCCATCCTCAGAGTATGCTAATACCACTATTTTCTGAGCATGCGTACTGGGAAGAAGCCGGTAGCTTAGGTGTATCTACGCAGAAAAGATCACCTCACCTTTTTCTTATTTCCAATTAGCTTTCCCCATGCTCCCCACGCCTTAGTTTTAGCCCATAAATACCCCTAGCTCCCGGGCCTTTGAGGAGGTGGTTTTCAGACTTGTTCTCTCGTCTTCCTGCTTGGCTGCCTCGTGAATAAACCTCTTCGCTGCTGCTGCAAACTTCGGCGTCTCCGCATTTGGCTTGCTGCGTGTTGGGCAAACAAACCTGGTTCGGTAACGCTTTTCCAGTTGTATTTTTATGTACGTTTCAGGACTTTCCCAATTAGCAGTCTTTATTCAGTGTTGGGACTGGCCTTTGCTGACCAGCATATGGGCTAGCTGATACAAGTCAGAGAAAGCAGGCTGATACGTTGAGTATCAATATTAAATTCCTCAGCAAATCTGTGAGGCTCTTCGGTTACTTTGGGAAAAATCTGTGACTATGGCTCAAAGTTCAGCTTTAGCTCAGAGAATAGAAGAAATTAAGGGTTTAGTTTCTGGATCCTCAGTAGGCTTAATTTATTTAATTTTTTTTTTTGCGGTACGCGGGTCTCTCACTGCTGCGGCCTCTCCCGTTGCGGAGCACAGGCTCCGGACGCGCAGGCTCACTGGGCATGGCTCACGGGCCCAGCCGCTCCGCGGCATGTGGGATCTTCCCGGACCGGGGCACGAACCCGTGTCCCCTGCATCGGTAGGCAGACTCTCAACCACTGTGCCACCAGGGAAGCCCAAAGTGGGTGTATTTTAATTTACAACTAATACTTGATTGTTTCTTCTCAATCCTATGAATTGATACCTTGAGTAAAATGATTTTGTTTCCTCCTCATTCCTGTATCAACCTTGCTTATTTTACTTAAAGTTAATATTAGCCAGAAAATATTCAGCCCTCTGGTCATTCTCTCCAGCCTATAGGGGAAGCCAAAAGCTCCATGTAACCTTTTTTAGAATCAAAATATGTAACAAGCACCCCCTCCATTAGATGCAAAAGAAAAAGTAACAGGGGAGATAGTCTGCCCTGGGATGATTATCCTGGGCTCTTGATCTTCATACCCCACCCCTGTCCTTAAGGAGAACAGCCTCTGGTTTTTTGTTTTTTAATTTTTTTTTTTACATCTTTATTGGAATATAATTGCTTTACAATGGTGTGTTAGTTTCTGCTTCATAACAAAGTGAATCAGATATACATATGTTCCCATATCTCTTCCCTCTTGCATCTCCCTCCCTCCCAGCCTCCCTATCCCACCCCTCTAGGTGGTCACAAAGCACTGAGCTGATCTCCCTGTGCTATGCGGCTGCTTCCCGCTAGCTAACTATTTTACGTTTGGTAGTGTATATATGTCCGTGCCAGTCTCTCACTTTGTCACAGCTTACCCTTCCCCCTCCCTATATCAGCGTCTGTTTTTAAGTCCTTGCAGCCTGGAACCAAGTTCATTGTATTCCCCACTCTGGTACATCTCGGGACCACCTGGAATCTGTTGTTTAGTGTTGCTATGGACACGGAGTTCTTCTAGTGTTGGCTTGTTAGCGGCACCAGGTAAAGACCTAGGGGGGAGGCCTCTGGCCAAGGACGTCCCATCCCATCCTCTGCCGTTTATGTCGCTCACGTTGCCCTTTGACCCTCAGAGTGAGAAGAGTATACCGTTTTAGAGGGACAGCTGGAGGGTGTGGGGAGGAGGAAGGAGGGGGAGAAGGGACAGGAAGGGGGTCTTCGGACCCCGTAGACAGGAAGGTTTGCCTTGTGCTCAGCTGTGGGGAGCCCTAATTAACGCTCCTCTCCCCTCCCGCTGATCCTGCAGAGCCCTGTCACCATCAGCGCATGGGGACGTGGGACATGGAGGGGGAGGGGGCACTAGGCCGATGTAGGACCAACTAGCGGTAACTTTGTGGCTGGCCAGGACCTGGGCCGAGATTTCACTTAACGGGCTTGATTTGGGGAAATTAAGAAAGAATGGAAAAGAAAGAAGGAAAAGGCATTATCCTGAAAGGCAGCGGGAGAGAAAACGGCTGTCAGGATCTTGAGGAAAGTTTGCTGCCGCTTAGGAAAGGCTGTACCCGAGTCACAAATTGCGCCCCACTGCCCCGCAGCCCCTTCCGAGAGGCAGCGCCTCTGCCTTTGCTAAAGCAGCCTTGCCTGCAGATAAGTGGGTCCAGGGCTTGCAGGGAGGGGGCCCAAGAGCCCGGCTGTGCCGTGGCCGCCCTGGCTCTCGGGCCCACCTCTCCCCTGGAACACAGGCGGTACCTCCGAGCTTTGGGCTTCCTACTCCCACTGTGCGTGAGCAGGTATGCCTCGAAGGTGTGGGATTCACGGGTGGCTGGGCCCCAAGCCCAGAATCAACATTTATGCCCAAATTGGTCTGTTTTCGGAAAAGAAAAAAAAAAATTGTTTTCTATTTCTTTTCAAATTTCTCTCCTTGCCCGGAATTTAGGGGCTGGTGGCACATTTCTGCCTGTCTCACGTGGACGTAGTATTACTGCTTGTTAACTTGGCAATCTGCTTGGCGCTGTGTTACTCTCCAGTGACTTCCAGTTTTCATCCATGAAATCTCTATGAAATGCTGAGGGTCACATCTCTTAGCTTTCCCGATTCTTTCATTTATTCTGCAGAGAATACTTCAGGATGGAAATATCATAAGTCACTAGGATGATGTAAAATTGGTTTGCGATGGGTTTTGTTTCACTTCCTGGGTCCTGTCTAGCAAGTGGGTAATCTTTAAAGAGTCCTGTGCTTGAGCTAAACTTAAATTGTATTGAACACACAAAAAATGTTTTTCTCTATTTCTTGAGCTAAAATGCATGTTTCACAGGATTGATAAAATTGCACAGACTTTGGAAATGCTGATCCATGTGTGACTTTCTAACTGGGGGGACGTCATATGTGTTTTAAACGTATCGAATATATAATGCATGCATGCTTTTCCTTTTCTTAGATTAATTGTAGATTAAATTCAACAAAACAAACCATGCAGAGATTAAAGAATTCTTTATATGCCTGGTTCATGCATCAAAAAAATAAGTGATAACATTCAGATTTACTGAATTTTAAGCATAATTCTCAGCCTTGGTTAACAGAATGGGGAATACACGTGTACCTTCTTTTGTAATAAATGTAAGGTGTATGCAAATGAATTAGCAAACTCAAAATTTAAAGACCTTGTTTTATGCCTGTAATTTCCTTAAATACTACAGGTTAGGCAGTATGTCAGTAATAGTATGCATGTGACAGTCATGGTCCCTTTAAACTTGTCCTTTAGCAGTGTCTGGTTGCCCTAATGGAGGATGTTCTGTCCATGGTTGGTGACCATTTTCCAGGGATGGCCACTACAAGGGCTTCAGTTGTCACATCTCCATCAACACCTGAAATGTTGCTAATTACCACAGTGAAGGTCACAAATTCATTTTTATTGAGATTACGGGTTTACAAATCGGCATGATATTAGAAATACAAAAATATTCAAGATCTGTGAACTGGTGAAAATAAATAATAGTAACTATCTCGAGGAATGTAATGACCAGTTGAAGTAGTATTTGTGAAGCATCAGCACAATGCCTGGCCCTTAGTAAAGACCATTTAAATGTAAGGTGAAAGAACACTTTGTGATATTTCTTTTATTTTGGAAAATTTATCCTTATTTTTTTCAGCTTTTTCTTTTCCATTTTTTTCTCATTTATTCTGATGTCTATAATCCAGTTTTTTTTATTGGAGTATAATTGCTTTACAGTGGTGTGTTAGTTTCTGCTTCATAACAAAGTGAATCAGTAATACATATACATATGTTCCCATATCTCTTCCCTCTTGCAAATCCAGATGTTAGATATGATTTTATGCTCCATATCAGTTGGCTTTTCTTTTGTATGTTCTCCTTCTATATTCTTTTTTTTTTTAATAAATTTATTTTTGACTGTGTTGGGTCTTCGTTGCTGCACGCGGGCTTTCTCTAGTTGTGGCGACCAGAGGCTACTCTTTGTTGCGGTGTGTGGGCTTCTCATTGCGGTGGCTTCTCGTTGCAGAGCAGAGGCTCTAGGCATGCGGGCTTCAGTAGTTGTGGCACGTGGGCTCAGTAGTTGTGGCTCGTGGGCTCTAGAGTGCAGGCTCAGTAGTTGTGGCACACAGGCTTAGTTGCTCTGCAGCATGAGGGATCTTCCTGGACCAGGGCTCGACCCGTGTCCCCTGCATTGGCAGGCGGATTCTTAACCACTGCGCCACCATGGAAGCCCTCTCTCTTCTTTTCTACTGTTTTCTGGGAGAGTTTCTCAATCTCATCTTCCAACTCTAATTTGCTTTTCACATGTACCCAAACTACTCTTTATCCCATGAATGGATTCTTTATTTCAACAATTATACTTTTAAACTTAAGATTTCCTCTTGGGTTTTTTCCTTATGGTTTCTTATTTTCATTTCATGTTACTAACATCTTCTCAGTATCATTAAGTGTGCTTCTCATGTGTATTTAAAAATCTTACTACAGTAATCAAGACAGTATGGTACTGACACAAAAACAGAAATATAGATCAATGGAACAGGATAGAAAGCCCAGAGATAAACCCACGCGCATATGGTCACCTAATCTATGACAAAGGAGGCTAGAATATACAATGGAGAAAAGACAGCCTCTTCAACAAGTGGTGCTGGGAAAACTGGACAGCTACATGTAAAAGAATGAAATTAGAACACTCCCTAACACCATACACAAAAAACCCCTCAAAATGGATTAAAGACCTAAATGTAAGGCCAGGCACTATCAAACTCTTAGAGGAAAACATAGGAAGAACACACTTTGACATAAATCACAGCAAGATCCTTCTTGACCCACCTCCTAAAGTAATGAGCATAAAAACAAAAATAAACAAATGGGACCTAATGAAACTTAAAAGCTTTTGCACAGCAAAGGAAACCATAAACGACAAAAAGACAACCCTCAGGATGGGAGAAAATACTTGCAAATGAAGCAAACAACAAAGGATTAATCTCCAAAATATACAAGCGACTCATGCAGCTCAATATCAAAAACAACCCCATCCCAAAATGGGCAGAAGATCTAAACAGACATTTCTCTAAAGAAGACATACAGATGTTTTGTTCATCTCTGTTTGTTCTTTAATTCTTCTAGATCTTTGTTAAACATTTCTTGCATCTTCTCGATCTTTGCCTCCATTCTTTTTCCGAGGTCCTGGATCATCTTCACTATCACTATTCTGAATTCTTTTTCTGGAAGGTTGCCTATCTCCACTTCATTTAGTTGTTTTTCTGGGGTTTCATCTTGTTACTTCATCTGGTACATAGCCCTCTGCCTTTTCATCTTGTCTTTCTGTGAATGTGGTTTTTGTTCCACAGGCTGCAGGATTGTAGTTCTTCTTGCTTCTGCTGTCTGCCTTCCAGTGGGTGAGGCTATCTAAGAGGCTTGTGCAGGCTTCCTAATGGGAGGGACTGGTGGTGGGTGGAGCGCAGTAAAACTTTGCCTGTCTGCTGATGGGTGGGGCTGAGTTCCCTCCCTGTTGGTTGTTTGGCCTGAGGCGATCCAGCACTGGAGGCCACAGGCTCTTTGGTGGGGCTAATGGTGGGCTCCAGGAGGGCTCATGCTAAGGAGTGATTCCCAGCACTTCTGCTGCCAGTGTCCTTGTCCCCACAGTAAACCACAGCCACCCCCCACGTCTGCAGGAGACCCTCCAACACTAGCAGGTAGGTCTGGTTCAGTCTCCCCAGGGGTTACTGCTCCTTCCCCTGGGTCCTGACGTGCACACTACTTTGTGTGTGCCCTCCAAGAGTGGAGTCCTGTTGAAGTCCTGTTGAAGTCCTGCAATCAAATCCCACTAGCCTTCAAAGTCTGATTCTCTAGGAATTCCTCCTCCCGTTGCTGGACCCCCAGATTGGGAAGCCTGACGTGGGGCTCAGAACCTTCACTCCAGCGGGTGGACTTCTGTGGTGTAAGTGTTCTCCAGTTTGTGAGTCACCCACCCAGCAGTTATGGGATTTGATTTTATTGTGATTGCGCCCCTCCTACCGTCTCATTGTGGCTTCTCCTTTGTCTTTGGATGTGGGGCATCTTTTTTGGTGAGTTCCAGTGTCTTCCTGTTAGTTGTGATTCTGGTGTTCTCGCAAGAGGGCGTCATTTTGTTTACTTTTGATTCAGTGATTAGTTAGGAATTGACATTTCTATAAAGAAGACATACAGATGGCCAAGAGGCACATGAAAAGCTGCTCAACATCACTAATTATTAGAGAAATGCAAATCAAAACCACAGCGAGGTATCACACCGGTCAGAATGGCCATCTTCAAAAAATCTACAAACGATAAATGCTGGAGAGGGTGTGGAGAAAAGGGAACCCTCTTGCACTGTTGGTGGGAATGTAAATTGATAGAGCCGCTATGGAGAACAGTATGGAGATTCCTTAAACTAAAAATAGAACTACCATATGACCTAGCAATTCCACTACTGGGCATACACCCAGAGAAAACCATAATTCAAAAAGACACATGTGCCCCCAATGTTCATTGCAGCACTCTAATAGCCAGGATATGGAAGCAACCTAAATGTCCATCAGCAGAGGAATGGATAAAGAAGGTGTGGAACATATATGCAGTGGAATATTACTCAGCCATGAAAAGGAACGAAATTGGGTCATTTGTAGAGACATAGATGGACCTAGAGACTGTCATACAGATTGAAGTAAGTCAGAAGGAGAAAAACAAATATTGTATATTAATGCATACATGTGGAATCTGAAAATATTGGTGTAGATAATCTTATTACAAAGCAGAAGTAGAGACACAGATGCAGAGAACAAATGTATGGATACCAAGGGGGAAAGCGGGGGTGGGATGAATTGGGAGATTTAATTGACATAGATACACTATTGATACTATCTGTAAAGAAAACTAACAAGAACCTACTGTATAGCCCTGGGGACTCTACTCAGTGCTCTGTGGTGACCTAAATGAGAAAGAAATCCAAAAAAGAGGGGCTGTATGTATACATATAGTTGATTCACTTTGCTATACAGTAGAAACTAACAATATTGTGAAGCGACTATACTCCAATAAAATTTTTTTTTAATTAGAAAAAATATGTTAGTCGTGTTGCAATGGTTCTGCTTCAGATGGTATATGATCAGTTGTATTTTTCAGGAGTCATACTCCTCAGGTATCTATTTTGACTTGTGAGTTCACATTCCTTGTGGCCATTGGCCCCTCTGGTAAATTGTATTAGGAAAGAGCTGAAGTTTGGGGACCGTCTCAGCATAATTATTAATAGCGCATTCTTTTTTTTTTTTTTTTTTTTTTTTTTTTTTTTGCGGTACGCGGGCCTCTCACTGCTGTGGCCTCTCCCCTTGCGGAGCACAGGCTCCGGACGCGCAGGCTCAGCGGCCATGGCTCACGGCCCCAGCTGCTCCGCGGCACGTGCGATCTTCCCGGACCAGGGCACGAACCCGTGTCCCCTGCATTGGCAGGCGGACTCTCAACCACTGCACCACCGGGGAAGCCCAATAGCGCATTCTTGTCACTTTCAAAAGTATCCTGGCTTGGATGACATAATGTCACTCTTGTTGAAAGCTAAGATCCAGGGTGTGTTTTCCTCAGTAAGTTTAACATGAGTGGAGGTGATGAGCCTGGGCACAGAGTCTCAGGAACCATGAAGCACTGTGACCAGGCAAATCCTCTGATCAGGGTATGTCGCCTTTCAGCTCCTGGGCAAGGCAGCATTGGGGGAGGCAGTCACCCTAGGTTGTCACCTGGGGCTTTGGAGATGGGGCGTGGATGAGTGAAGGCCCAAGGATTGCTCTTCAGCCCTTTCCTGTTTTCATCAGCTAACCTAATCCTACCCTAACTTTATCCTAGCTACATCTGGGTAGTTGCTACTGGGTTCTACTGAAGAGGCACTTACTGTCTCCAAGCCACTCAAGGGAAAGGCAGGAACCGAACTTAAAATTTCCCCTCCCACTGAGTCCCTCCAGGCTGCCCTGGGCAGCCCTTCTCCTCAGTCTGTCTACCAGTTAAGGGTCGACTCTTTAGAGTCGTCCAGTTTTGTGTTATTTCTTGGAATCCCTACTTCCATTCGTCTTTTATAGTTTTGGGAGGAAGGCTATTTCTCATCTTGGATAGGAACCCAAGATTTCCCAGGGAATTACTCTAAGAATCTTGAAGTGTTTTTGAAATTTAACGTATATATCAGTTTATATTGTTTTCCTATACTGATTTTTTGAGGCATAACATTTGATGAAGAAGGCAGGCTGCCTAAAAACCAATAATAGTTGTGAAATGGTGAACATTCAGCATGATCTTATGAGGTGGACGGATGCAAAGTGCATTTTTATGTGTCTTATTTTACAGCTGAGGAAATTGAGTTGTAGAGAGATTAAATTATCCAAGCCAGTGATTTGGGGGTGGGAAGTCTTGGTTTTGGATAATATAACCAAATATCTTTTTGAAATAAATTCAGAGAAAAATAACAAGGAATCATTCTAAACATGCTCTACTTCTAGTTCAGAAAAAAAGTTTAAAATATTATATAGGCCATCCTTGAGCTACCTACCTGTTTCCTCTCTACTGAATGATGACCAGTGACTAGTCCTTGGTGTTGGAATATTCATTGTTCTGGCATTTTCTTTTTTTTTCCCTGCAACCCTTCATCCACCTCCTCGTCCCTATACTCTCGGCTCTTTCGTGTTTCTCAAATTGATTCCAGAGTGTGTGCATGGTTGGCAAAATGGGGAAGGAGAAAGGAGGTTTAATAATGAATGCTACATCTCCTTTGCTTCTTTCCCTCGCTCTCCAGTGGATTCACAAACACACACACAGCCCAGAGGCTGTCTCAGAGTCCAGTGCTGTACTCAAACTGTTTAGTTTTTTTCCATATTCATGATTTTACTTTTCATGTCTTGAAATTCTATTGGGAAAAAGAAACTAATTGCCTTCCAAACCGTCTGACGTATTTTTTGTATGATTTTTACTCTTTGGCAGAGTTAATGGATGCCTCTTTAGGCTCCTCTGACGACGTTGAAAAGGGGTGAGTTGACTGATGTGGGTGGTGAAAGGTATTGGGAGCGCTGACCGCAAAGGGAGGTCTCTTTCCATAAGAGACTGGAAGCTTCTATAGGTAACTTTCTTTTGCGGTCTAGATAGAAAAAAGAAGAGGTCGTAAGTGGGAGAATCCTTACTCATAGTCTCTTTGTGACCTTTAGTAACCAGTAGCCAGAACTCTTAGGAAACTGTCAGAATGTCTGTGTGTCTCTGCTAGCATGGGCCAGGAAAGGAGGAAGGATGGGGCAGAAAAGAGCAGCCTTGCTCCATCTCAGCTCTGGCCCTCACCCTCCAGAGCTCTGCTACCATCTAAAGCTGGTGTCCCAACTGTAAACCCACCATCATCTTGGAGAGAGCCCCTGCCTCGGGCTTGTTGTTCTTTGAACCAAACTGAGGAACAGCAAAGGAGTACACAGTACAAGAAAAGTAGGGCTGCAGGGGAGGGAAGGATAATCAGGAAGTTAGAAGGGCCTGGAAGTTTGTAGATCTACAGGCTGAAGTTGAATTTTGAAGTAAATGCAACCTCAGTGCAGTTACACATGAGAGTTAGGTTTAGAAATCAAGAATTGTACTTTTCTGGGTTTGTCAGTCTTCTTGGACAGGCGTAAGGTCTTCATTACAACTAGTAAAGCCCTATTTCTTGGGAAAATTGAAATACTGATTGCCAAATAAGTAACTTCCATGTGGATTTTTAGGGTTCAACCAGTTTAAAAATTGAAGACTACTTGTAACTAATTAACTCTATGAAGTCATTTGGAGTTTGATCGTGTGTTTTTAATTCCTTAGAAATGACCCATGTGAAGTGACATCAGGAATCTGTGACGGAGCCACCTGTGAAAGGTGAGGTGTATATTGAGGGGTGGGGGGCAGGGGAAGTGAAGTGGAGAAATTTAGTCTCGGGATTATCCATGGCAATGCAGAATTTTCTGGACAATGATCTAAAATTCTTTCTAAAAACATAGGAATTGCAGTGAGTTGTTATGTTTACTATATTTTTTAGATTCAAGGAATCCTTATTGTTCAGATAAACTCTTTATATCACTCTTCCATACAGAATGTCACTAATGATAAATTTCTGCATACTAGTGAAGTAAAATAGAACAATTCTTGAGGGTCGATGGTGGTAATAAAGAAGTTAACTTTGTTAATTCATATGATAAGTCAGTGTGAAGTTTGAAAGGAGGGAACTGTTGGTGGATCTCTTATCATTGGGAAGACAGGGTTTATACTGACGCATGAAGAAAAGGGAAAACTATGGAAAGTAAAGACATAGTGGCACTGAACAGCACCTTCAATCAACTGGACCTAATTGACATTTATAGAAGCGCTCATTTAACAAGAGCGGAATATATATTCTCAAGCTCACATGAAACATTCACCAGTATAGATCACATTCTGGGACATAAAACACACCTTAGCAAATTTAAAAGAGGAGGAATCATACAAAATTTGCTGTCAGACCACAATAGAGTTAAACTAGAAGTCAGTAACAGAAAGATAGCTCGGAAGTCCCCAAATACTTGAAGGGTAAACGATGTACTTCTCAATAACACATGGGTCAAAGTAGAAGTCTCAAGAGAAATTTTAAAGCCTTTTGAACTAAATGAAAATGGAAATACAAACTATCAAAATTTGTAGGATGCAGCAGAAGTAGTGCTTAGAGGGAAATTTACAGCCTTGAATGCATATATTAAAGAAATATCTAAAATCAATAAGCTTCCAGCTTAGAAAATGAAAGGGAAAGAAGACCAATATAAACCTTAAAAAAGCAGAAGAAAAGAGATAATAAAAGAGCAGAAATCAATGAAATTGAAGGCAAGGAAACAATAGAGAAAATCAACAAAGCCAAAAGCTTGTTCTTTGAAAAGATCAATAAAATTGATATCTCTTTGGCCAGGCTAACAGGAACAAGAGTCAGAAGACACAAATTGCTAATGTCAGAAATGAAATGGGGGTTATCATGACTGATCATGTGGACATTGAAGGGATAATAAAGGAATATTATGAACGACTCCAAGCCCACAAAGTTGATAGCTTACATGAAATGGAGTAATGCTTTAAAAGCTACTACCAGAACTCCTACAAGGAGGAATAGATCATCTGAATAGACCTGTATCTGTTAAAGAAGTGGAATCAATAATTAAACCTTCCAAAACAGACACTAGGCCTAGGTGGTTTCACTGGCCAATGGTCAATGTTCCACCAAACATTTAAGGAAGAAATGATGTCAATTTTCTAAACTGTTCCAGAGAATAAAAGCAGAGAGACCACTTCCTAACTCATTCTCTGAAGTCAGCATTACCATAAACCAGACAAAAATGTTACAAAAAAGTAAAAGCACAGAACATAGAAGCAAACATTCTAAACAAAATACTGGCCAATTGAATCCTACACTGTATGTAAAAAATTATATACCCAGACCAAGTGGGATTTATCTCAGGCAAGGCCAGTTCAATATTTGAAAATTGGTCAGTGTAATCCATCACATCAACAGGCTAAAGAAGAAAAATTGATTGATGCAGAAAAAGCATTTGGCAAAATCTAACACTCATTCATGATTTAAAAAAAAAAAAAAAAAACTTGGCAAATAGGAATAGAGGGCAACGTTCTCAACTTGATGAAGAACAGCCATAAATCCCCTACAGCTAGCATCATACTTGATGGTGAGAAACTCGAAGCTTTTCTGTGAAGACCAGGTACAAGGCAAGGATGTCCCCCCAATATCACTCCTTTTCAACATCATACTGTAAATCCTAAGAGGAATTATAGTAATGAGCAATGAGAAGGCAATAAAAGTATGCAGATTGCAATGGAAACAGTTAAATGTCTTTGTTCACCTATGACATGATTGTCTATGAAGAAAATCCAACAGAATCAATTAAAAAAAAAACTGGGCTTATTAAGCTTCTGTCCTGTAACCTTGTATAACTGCTTAATATACAAAAGCTGATAACTTTCCCATACGCCAATAAAGAACAGGAGGAATTTGAAATTAGAAGGACAACACCATTTAAATTAGGACCCCCAGAATAGATTTATACCTAAGAATTTATCCAACAAAATGTACAAGATCTATATGAGGAAAACTAAAAAATTCTTATGAGTGAAATTAATGAACTAAATAAATGGCAGAGACTTTGCGTTCATGTGTAGGAAGCCTCAATGTCGTAAAGCTGTTGATTCTTTCAAATTGTAGATTCAATGCAATCTGATTCAGAATCCCAGAAAGTTATTTTGGGGATATTGGCAAACTGATTCTAAAGTTTATATGGGAAGGCAAAAGACCCAGAATAGCCAACACACTATTGAGGAAGAGTAAAGTCAGATGACTGACAATACCCAACTTAAGTCTTAGTGTAAAGCTACAGTAATCAAGACATGTGGTGATGGTTAAAGAATAAACAAATAGATCAAAGGAATAGAGTAGCGAACCCAGAAACCGGCCCACACAAATATAGACAATTGGGCTTTGATGAAGGAGCAAAGGTACGACAGTGGAGAAAGGATAGTTTTTCAACAAATCATGCTGGAACAACTGGACATCCACATGCAAAAAATAATCTAGACACAGATCTTACATGCTTCACAAAAATTATATCACAGACCTAAACATAAAATGCAAATCTCTAAAACTCCTAGAAGGTAACACAGGAGAAAAGCTGGATGACCTTTAGTTTAGTAATGACTTTTAGATACAACACCAAAATCAAGATTACGAAAGAAAAGTGATAACTTGAACTTCATTTGAATTAAAAACTTCTGCTTTGTGAAAGACCTTGTTAAGAGAATGAGAAGACAAGTCAGCCACAGACTAGTAGAAATTATTTGCAAAAGACACATCTGATAAAGGACGGCTATCCAAATTAAAGAACTCTTAAAACTCATCAGAAAATGAATTATCCAATTTTAAAAAATGGGCAAAAGATTTGAACAGACACCTCACCAAAGAAAATACACAGGTGGCAAATAAGCATATGAGAAGCTGCTCAACATCACATGTCACTCAGGAATTGCAAATTAAAACAAATTTCGTTGCATGCCTCTTAAAATGGTCAAAATCTGGGACACTGACCACACCGAATGACGGTGAGGGTGTGGACAGCAGGAAACTTCATTCACTGCTGATGGCAGTGCAAAATGGTGTAGCCACTTTGGGAGGCAGTTTGGCAGTGTCTTATAAAGCAAAATGTAGTCTTGCCATGATTCAGAAATTATGCTCCAAATGCTTTGGAAACTTGTCTACACAAGCACCTGCACACAACTATTTTAGTAGCTTTACTGATAATTGCCAAAAACTGGAAGCAACCAAGATGTCATAGATGAATAGAAAAACAAACTGATAGCTATATATAATGGAAAATTATTCCACAATTAAAAGAAATGAGCTGTCAAGCCATACAAAGAAACAGAGGAACCTTAAATGCGTAAGTGCTAAGTGAAAGGAATCAGTCTGAAAAGGCTACATACTATGTGATTCCAGCTATATGACACCTGTGGCAAAGGTAAAACTCTAGAGACAGTAAAAATATTAGGAGTCGGGATTGGGGGGGCAGAGGGATGAATAGGCAGAGCACAGGAGATGTTTAGGGCAGGGCAACAATTCAGTATGATGCTGTAATGGTGGCTACATGGCATTATGCATTTGGCAAAATCAGTAGACCTGTACAACACAAAGGGTGAACACCAGTTTCAGCTATGGACATTAGTTAACAATAACGGATCGATGTTGGTTCATCAGTTGTAACCGATGTACCAGACGAATGCAAGATATTAATAATAGGAGAAACTGTTAGGGAGAAGGAGGTATATGGAACTCTATTTCCTGCTTAATTTTTCTATAAACCTAAACTTGTTCTAAAAAATAAACGATTTAAAAAAATTTACAACCACGAAGGAATATCACCTCATGCCTGTTAGAATGGCATTGTTGGGCTTCCCTGGTGGCACAGTGGTTAAGAATCTGCCTGCCAATGCAGGGGACACAGGTTCAAGCCCTGGTCCAGGAAGATCCCACATGCTGTGGAGCAACTAAGGCCATGTGCCACAACTACTGAGCCTACGCTCTAGAGCCCATGAGCCACAACTACTGAGCCCATGTGCCACAAGTACTGAAGCCCACACACCTAGAGCCTGTGCTCAACAAGAGAAGCCACTGCAATAAGAAGCCCACGCACTGCAACGAAGAGTAGACCCTGTTCGCCGCAACTAGAGAAAACCGGTGTGCAGCAACAAAGACCCAACGCAGCCAAAAAAATAAATATAAATAAAATAAATTTTAAAAATATGTATGTATAGAATGGCATTGTCAGAAAGATAAAAAATAACAAGTGTTGACAAGGATGTGGAGAAAAGGAAAGGCTTGTGCACTGTTGGTAGGAATGTAAATTGTTACAGCCACTATGAAAAACACTATGGAAATTTCTCAAAAAATTAGAATTTTCATATGATCCAGCAATTCCATTTCTGGGTATTTGAAGAAAATGAAAACACTAACTTGAAAAGACATTTGCACCCCCGTGTTCATTGCATTATCTACAGTAGCCAAGACATGGCAACCACGTGTCTGTTGACCAATGAATGGATAAAGAAGTTGTGGTATATATGTATACAATGGAATATATTTAGCCATAAAAAAATGAATGAAATCTTGCTATTTGCAACAGCATGGGTAGAACTTGTGGACATTTACGCTAAGTGAAATAAGGTAGAGAAAGATAAATATCATATGAGCTCACTTGTATGTGGAATCTTAAAAGAAAAGTCATAAATAAGAGAAAAGATTGGTGGTTTCCAGAAATGGGGGGTGAGGGCTGCGGAGGGGGTGGGTGAAATGGGTGAGGGAAGTCAAAAGGTACAAACTTCCAGTTATAAAATAAGTCACCCTGGGGATGTAATGTACAGCATGGTGACTACAGTGAATAATACTAATAATACTGTATGAGGGATGGTACCTGCAAACTACACTTGAATTTGAAATAATTGCAAACACAAAAACCAGTTACACCTTGGGATTAGGTGCAGAAGTAAAGAAATGTTTTTAAATCTTGATCCAGTGAGGATTCTTTTACAGGCCTAGGAATTTCATTGCCACCATGTAAAGCCACATTTCTAGGGTAAAATGAAATACTTATTTCCAAATAACCAAATTGCGCATGAATTTGTAATTTTCAATTCATAATTGAAAATTTGTTTCTCTCTCTACAACTTAGCTAATGTGAATGAAAAAAGTAAGTCTATGAAATCACATGATGTTTCTGTACATTTTAATCCTTAAGCTGTGAGCCCAATGAATTGATATCTGTAACTAGTGAGGAAGCCGTCACTGAAAGGTGAGATTATATACAGATAGATAGATATGTAAAGATGCACACACAGAGATATTTAATACTAAGTTTCTTGTATGCTTTTTCTAAAATGTTGGCATGTTCTGTATGTAACATTCTTTTTTTGATCTAGTTGGATAAAAGAGAAACAGATCAGAAGAGGGAGACTTACTCCCATCTGAGAGACTAGTAGCCAAAGATCAGAAGAGGGAGACTTACTCCCATCTGAGAGACTAGTAGCCAAAACTCTTAGAAACCTGTCAGATTGCCTGTGTGAGACTGCTAGAATGGGTTGTATTAGTTTGCTAGGGCTGCTGTAACAAAATATCACAAATCGAGTGGTTTAAGCAACAAAAATTTGTCTCAATCCTCAAGGCTAGAAGTTGGTATCAGGATGTTGGCAGGGTTGGTTTCTTCTGAGAGCTGTGAGGAAGAATCTCTTCCATGCCTCCCTCCTAGCTTCTGGTGGCTGCTGTCAATCGCTCCAATCTCTGCTTTCATCTTCACATGGCATTCTTTCCTTTTGTATAAGGACATCAGTCCTATTGGATTAGGAACCCACCCTAACCAGTAGGACCACATCTTGACTAATTACTTCTGCAACAATGCTACTTTGCATAAGGTCACATTCTGAGTTAAAGGGGATAAGACGTCACCGTATGAATTTTAGTGGGATAGTATTCAGCCTACAATGTGGGACAAATGAGGAGAGAGTCATATTTGGAAACAAGGGGAAGGCTAGCCAGGGGCCTGGCAAGAGATGAGCCCTCAACAGAAGAGAATGGAGCTAACAGACCCTAGATCTGTCCCACACCCTCCAGAGCTCTGCCACTACGTAAGGGTCCTCAGACCCAAACCTGTGATGGCAGTGGAAGTGGCTGGAGCCATCACTGCCTCAGGCCTGCAGTTGTTGACCCTGTGTGAGGGATCAACATTATGTAGTGTCCTTCCTTGTCTCTTGTAACATTCTTTATTTTAAAGTCTATTTTATCTGAGTATTGCTACTCCAGCTTTCCTTTGATTCCCATTTGCATGGAATATCTTTTTCCATCCCCTCACTTTCAGTCTGAATGTGTCCCTAGGTCTGAAGTGGGTCTCTTGTAGACAGCATATATATGGGTCTTGTTTTTGTATCCATTCAGTGAGACTGTGTCTTTTGGTTGGAGCATTTAATCCATTCACATTTAAGGTAATTATCGATATGTATGTTCCTGTGAGCGTTTTCTTCATTGCTTTGGATTTGTTTTTGTAGGTGCTTTTCTTCTCTTGTGTTTCCCACTTAGAGAAGTTCCTTTAGCATTCGCTGTAGAGCTGGTTTGGTGGTGCTGAACTCTCTTAGCTTTTGCTTGTCTGTAAAGCTTTTGATTTCTCCATCAAATCTGAATGAGATCCTTGCTGGGTAGAGCAATCTTGGTTGTAGGTTCTTCCTTTTCATCACTTTAAGTATATCATGCCACTCCCTTCTGGCTTGTAGAGTTTCTGCTGAGAAAACAGCTGTTAACCTTATGGGAGTTCCCTTGTATGTTATTTGTCATGTTTCCCTTGCTGCTTTCAATAAATTTTCTTTGTCTTTAATTTTTGCCAATTTGATTACTACGTGTCTCGGCATGTTTCTCCTTGGGTTTATCCTGTATGGGACTCTCTGTGCTTCCTGGACTTGGGTGGCTATTTCCTTTCCCATGTTAGGGAAGTTTTCGACTCTAATCTCTTCAAATATTTTCTCTGGTCCTTTCTCTCTCTCTTCTCCTTCTGGGACCCCATATAATGCGAATGTTGTTGCGTTTAATGTTGTCCCAGATGTCTCTTAGGCTGTCTTCATTTTTTTTTATTCTTTTTTCTTTATTCTGTTCTGCAGCAGTGAATTCCACCATTCTGTCTTCCAGGTCACTTATCCGTCCTTCTGCCTCAGTTACTCTGCTATTGATTCCTTCTAGTGTATTTTTCATTTCAGTTATTGTGTTGTTCATCTCTGTTTGTTCTTTAATTCTTCTAGATCTTTGTTAAACATTTCTTGCATCTTCTCGATCTTTGCCTCCATTCTTTTTCCGAGGTCCTGGATCATCTTCACTATCACTATTTTGAATTCTTTTTCTAGAAGGTTGCCCATCTCCACTTCATTTAGTTGTTTTTCTGGGTTTCATCTTGTTACTTCATCTGGTACACAGCCCTCTGCCTTTTCATCTTGTCTGTCTTTCTGTCAATGTGGTTTTGTTCCACAGGCTGCAGGATTGTAGTTCTTCTTGCTTCTGCTGTCTGCCCTCTGGTGGATGAGGCTATCTAAGAGGCTTGTGCAAGTTTCCTGATGGGAGGGACTGGTGGTGGGTAGAGCTGGCTTTTGCTTTGGCGGGCAGAGCTCAGTAAAACTTAAATCCACTTGTCTGCTGATGGGTGGGGCTTGGTTCCCTCCCTGTTGGTTGTTTGGCCTCAGGCAACCCAACACTGGAGCCTACCAGGGCTCTTTGATGGGGCTAATGGCAGACTCTGGGAGGGCTCACGCCAAGGAGAGCTTCCCAGCACTTCTGCTGCCAGTGTCCTTGTCCCCTCGGTGAGTCACAGCCACCCCCCACCTCTGCAGGAGACCCTCCAACACTAGCAGGTAGGTCTGGTTCAGTCTCCTATGGGATCACTGCTCCTTCCCCTGGGTCCCGATGTGCCCACTACCTTGTGTGTGCCCTCCAAGAGTGGAGTCTCTGTTTCCCCCAGTCCTGTCGACGTCCCGCAATCAAATCCCGCTAGCCTTCAAAGTCTGATTCTCTAGGAATTCCTCCTCCCGTTGCCGGATCCGCAGACTGGGAAGCCTGACGTAGGGCTCAGAACCTTCACTCCAGCGGGTGGACTTCTGTGGTATAAGTGTTCTCCAGTTTGTGAGTCACCCACCCAGCAGTTATGGGATTTGATTTTATTGTGATTGCGCCCCTCCTGCCGTCTCACTGTGGCTTCTCCTTTGTCGTTGGATGTGGGCCATCTTTTCTGGTGAGTTCCAGTGTCTTCCTGTGGATGACTGTTCAGCAGTTAGTTGTGATTCTGGTGTTCTCACAGAGGGAGTGAGAGCACGTCCTTCTACTCCACCATCTTGAACCAACCTTGAGTCATTAACTTTTTGGTGGGTCAAAAATATTCATTACAATGTATATAGAATCATTTCTAGGAAAAATGAGATATCAAGTTCCAGATAACTGATTTACATGTGAATTTCCTAAGAGCCAACCAGTTTATAAGCTTAAGTGTAATTGTAGCAGGGAATTCTCTGGCGGTCCAGTGGTTAGGACAGCACACTCTCACTGCTGAGGGCCCAGGTTCAATCCCTGTTTGGGGAACTAAGGTCCCACAGGATGCACAGTGCAGCCAAAAAAAAAGAGTAATTATAGCTAATTTGAACTAAAAATGTAAAAGTCTAGAAGTCATGTGGTATCTTACTATGTCTGTTTTTAATACCATGGCACAAAAACCAAAACATACCATAGCACTACCCTGAGTGAATTGGCAGGAGGATTCTTCATGGCAAACTAAGATATGATAAATAAATACATGTATAATGTGTACACACATACAAACATACAGAACATAACATATTCAGAGACATTGAGATTTGGGATGTTCACCCTTAGGAGCACCCATGGGAATATAGAGTTCCCTCGATACTGTTCCTCACGTCCGCTCGTGGTAAGATTCTATGTGGAATAGTCTTTGTCTTTTGAATTGAGGTAGAAAAAGAGGCACAAGACATAGAGGGAATCTTCTTACTCCCAGTCTTGACTCTCAGTTAGTAGCAGCCAAACTCTCGGGAAACTGTCAGATTGCCTGTGTATGAGACTCTCCTGGAGTGGGTGTGGGGAAGGTGAAAGCCGTCCGGAGCAAGGAGAATAATAATAAATTGTATCAGCTACCATGTGAGGCCGATACCCCAAATCCAGACCCATGTTCACATCAGATGGAGCCCCTGACTCAGACCTGTAGTTACTTGACCCTATGTCAGGGGCAGGAAAGACAAGCATGCCTCCTGTGGAGCACAGACGTGGTCAGGAAGTTAGATTGGTCAAGAAGGTTGGGTACCTACACCCTGAAGTTGAATTTGAAATAAATGCCACCCCAAAAGGTTGTTACACATTGGATCAGGTTCAGTTGGAAAGAACTGTACTTCAATCTTGAGTCATTACCTTTTTGACAAGTATAAGATATTCATTACAAATACATAAAGCCTCATTTCTGGGGAAAATGACCTACCAGGTTTCAAGCAATCGATTTACATGTCAGTTTTTAAAGGGTCATCTAGTTTATAAGTGAAAGCATTAATTTAAACTAATTTGAACCAGAAAGTTTAACGGAGAAAATTATAGGGTGTCTGACTCTGTGCCTTTTTAATCCTTTAGCACTGCTTTGAGTGAATTGACAACAGGAAGACCTGATGGACCCACCACTAATACGTGAGATAGAAATAAAGATAGATGTCAACAATATATATATATGTGTATATAAATGCAGAGAGAGAGCATGCGAGAATGAGAGAAACAGAGAGGAAAGGGGAGAGAGGTTGATTATATTTGGGAGGTTCATTTTTAGGAGTATTCATGACATAACAGCGTGTCTTTGACGTTGTTTCTAAATCTTTTTACTGTAGCCTATGTAAGTATGTTTCTTTTTTTTGTATCTAGTTGGATAAAACAGAAACAGGTCATAAGAGGGATGCTTCTTACTCATCTATCACTCTTAGATGCAGCCGAAACCCCTAGGGAAACTATCCAAATGCTTGTGTATGAGGCTCTACTAAAATGGGCCAAGAAAGGAGAGAAACTTATTTTGCAAGGAGAAAGTTGTACTCCTGAAGGGGTTCAGGAGTCAAGAAATGTCTATAAACTTGATTCATGACTTCCCCCCCCAGGACTTAAGATTTTCATTACAAATGTATAAAGCCTCACTTACAGGGGAAAATGAAATATCAGGTTTTAAATAACTGATTAGAATGTTATTTTTAGGACAACTAGGTTATAAATTGTAGAGCACTTGTAGCTAATGTGCACTTAAAAATAAGTCTAGGGAGATGTGAAGTCTTACAATCCTTTAGCTATGACCAGAGCGAGGTGGAAAAAGTAATTTGTGTTGAACCCTCCGATGAAAGGTGAGATATAATTATAGATAGATAGTGTAAGGGGGGATATTGAGATTTGTGAAATTTATTCTGGGGACCATCTATGGCAATACAGAGTTTCTTGGACGCTTTATCTAAGGGTTTTGTTTGTTTTGCCAGCCTCAATATGTCACTTTCTTTCTTTTTTGGATCTATTTGGGGGGAAAAAAAGAACAGGTCATAAAAGGGAGTGTTCTTACCCCTAGTATGTCTGTTACCCTTAGTTAGGAGTAGCCACTATCTGATACTTTCCTTTAGGAAAGTATCAGATTGCCCATGCATGGGCCGAGAGAGGACAGAATCATAATAGGAGTTAGGAGAAGGTCTCAGTGGATAGAGAGCAGAGGGGAACCCTCAGCAGAAAAAAATGGATCTGATAGATCCTGGATGTGTCCCTCACCTTCCGGAACTCTGCCACCATGTGAGGCTGGTGCCCCAAACCCAAACCCACCATCACATTGGAGGGAGCCCCTGCCTTGTCTTGACCCTGTCTGAAGGGCAGGAAAGACATCTATGATTTGTGAAGAGTTACTAGGTGGTATAGGGACTTGAGAAGGCAGAAAATTATAGGACAAGTGAGATGAGTACCTACAAACTCAAGCTGAATTTGAAGTAAATTTAATCACAAAATGGTGTTTACACTTGGGGGTTAGGTTTGGGAGTAAAGAAATGTACATAAATTTGATTTATTAAGTTTTCCCACAGGACTAAGATTTTTATTACCTACATATAAAGTTATTTTCTACAGAAAAATTAAATACCAGGTTTTAAATAACTGATTAGAATGTTATTTTTAGGGCAACTAAATTATAAATTGCAGAGTAATTATAGCTAAATTGCATTTAAAAATAAATCTATAAGACACATGGAGTCTTACTATGTACATTTTAATCCTTTAGCCCTGACTCGTGAATTGAGAGGCAGAGATAAAAGGTGAGATATAAATATAGAGAGAGGGGAAGAGGGAGGATATTGAGATTTGTGAAACCCAATTAGTTATGGAGTCCTTGTCTCAGGCAGTGATTTGAAACCTATTCAAGGAGAAAACGATACCCATGGTATGTGAAAAGTAGGTGGTGCAGGGACCCAGGTTCCAAATAACTAATTGACATAATTTTTTTAGAGTTCAACCAGTTTATATGTTCTAGAGCAAGTGTATCCAATTTCAGCCAAAAAAAGAAGTCATTTCATGCTATGTACATTTTTAATCCTTCACAGTGACCCAAATAAATTGACATTAAAGGTCTTTGACTACTTTGATATATCTTGCCTTTTAGTTATGGTGCCTTCCAAGGCTGCTGATATAATTTACTTGTATCAGTGCTATCTATATATTATTAATCTCTATCTTTATAGAAAGAGTGAGACAGAAGCAGAGACAGAGACATAGGGAGAAACAGAGAGGGAAAGACTTGCAAAATTCAGTCTTAGAAGTATCCATGGAATACAGAGTTTTCTAGACAGTGATTCTAAATTTCTTTCTGTAAGATTGGGTCATCCAGTGAGCTAAGTCATGGTTCCTTTAGATTTAAGGAATTCTTTTTCTTCAAATAAGTTTTTCATATCACTGTTCCATGTAGCAAATCTCTAATGATATATTTTTGCATTTGTTGGCGGTTAAAGTATGACGGAACAGCTGTCCAAGATCGATGATGGTGAAGACATTGACCTTCTCAATTCACATTAGTAAGTCAGTTTGAAGTTCGGAGGGAGGGAGCTGTTGATGGATTTATCTTTTAGAAGATGGGGCT
Source organism: Grampus griseus (assembly GCF_964374135.1). Lineage (NCBI taxonomy): Eukaryota > Metazoa > Chordata > Mammalia > Artiodactyla > Delphinidae > Grampus > Grampus griseus. The sequence continues at coordinate 64,727,019 of NC_139012.1, forward strand.
CATGTTGAGGTGAAAAAAAAAGGAGCTATGGAAAAGATAGCAAAATGTTTGGGAGGGAGGGTATAAAATGATTCCATTTGTATTTGTATGTAAGTACCATACTTGAAAAAATATTTCCACATATTCACAAGTGTTCCAGTTTGAAAATGTGAAAATATCCTTAGTAGAGACTAATTTTATTACAAAGTTTCTTTCTAAACAGAGGATTGCAGAATGCTACTTCTCTTCACTTGTGTTCCTTTCTCATTTTTCTTGGATATGTTCTGATTCCTAGTTTTGTTGATTTTGTCTATGAGCAAATGGGACGAGAGCAAAAGCAAACATGTTTTGCTGATTAAAGACCTCTTAATATCCGTTGGGATTTTATTAATTTTGACTTGTTTCTGAGTAATCTCACTAGAGTACTTCCTGTTGCACTGATCTGAAGGCATTTTTACCAGTACTCAATGACAGGGACACGATACCTTCTTAAAATCACACACGTCTGACTCTCCCTCCCCCAAACTACTATGTATAAAATAAGCATCAAGGATATATTGTACAGCACAGGGAAATATAGCCATTATTCTGTAATAACTTTAAATAGAATATAATCTATAAAATTATTGAATCACTATGTTGTACACCCGAAACTAATCTAATATTGTAAATCAATTGTACTTCAAAAAAAAAGCCCATATGTCTGGACTGCAGAATTATTCATGCAATTTTTCTTCTGCTACTCTCTTGGCCAGTTACTGGCCAGTAACCATTTACCAGTAAATGGCCAGTAACCATTTACCAACTTGAATTAATGTTGGGGAGTGAGTATTGCTAAAGAGGCAATGAATTGGTTACTGTTGTAATCTGTTGGTGTCCAGACAAAAACAACATGAAAAATAAAGGGGCGACTAATGAATACAAGTAGTTCTTCAAATTACCCATGAATTTCCATTTTCTGTTTTTTCATCATGGGCCATCAGTGAAGAGTTCACTCTGCTACTTAATTAAATGATATGTCTGCATATTAACTATATATTTTCTGCAATGAGACTGCCCATGGCGGGGGCAAAATTTGAATAGACTGAGGAAGGCAAGCATTTCCTTCTTCTTACAAACAAAAGGTGTTTAGTTTTTTAAATGACAAATGCTTATGGTAGAGATTTGGGTGGCATTTGCAATAGTCCCTGTGTGAGAGACACTGGTGTTTCAGACTGGGGGATGGTATTAGATTTGGAGTAAGACCTGGAATCAGTGCTTGGCTTTGTCATCTAATATGCACTGGACACTTGGCAAAATACTAAACTACTTTAAATTTTAGGTCTTTTATCTGTAAACTGGTAATAATGCTATCTACAATATCTATCTACTGGGTGCTAGGTGTAGTATAATAAAAACCTAAAAATAAATGTGGAGTAATATGTACACACACATTATTCAGTGTGATTTTAAAACTCTAAAGCACCATAAATAATTTTTATACTAAAAACCAAAAGTAAAGCAATAAAATTTCACTATTAGGAAAATCAGAAAATACAAACAAGCCATAAATCCTCCCATTAATAGGCATTCCTAATGTTTAATAGATGCCCTTCAAGGTTCTTTAGGCTTTTTGTTTATGGATATGGTATAATACATTGTTTTAAAAATAACCTTATTACTTAGTGACATATCATGACTATATTTCCATGCATTTATATTTGCATTTACAACATTATATATTTTTTAATTTCAGATTTTTTATTGTTGCCTGAAGTTCTGCCTGTATTTGATTTTATTGATTTTAAAATTTGCAACATTCCTTTTGACAGCTGTATAATATTTCATGGTATAGATGTTTAAATTGTCATTCATTTAAATTGTCAGATATTTCTGGACAGTTTAAGCTGTGACTTCTTACAAAAAATGATGAATAACTTTGAGACCAAACCTCTGTATATTTTATTTCTTTATAATAAAAATTCTCGGAGGGCTTCCCTGGTGGCGCAGTGGTTGAGAGTCCGCCTGCCGATGCAGGGGAGGGGGGTTCATGCCCCGGTCTGGGAAGATCCCACATGCCGCAGAGCGGCTGGGCCCGTGAGCCATGGCCGCTGAGCCTGAGCGTCCGGAGCCTGTGCTCCGCAACGCGAGAGGCCACAACAGTAAGAGGCCTGCATACCACCAAAAAAAAAAAAAAAAAAAAAATTCTCGGAGGTGGAAATTCTGTGTCAAAAGGAACGTTTGTGAGGCTATTGATTTTGATACTTTCCACACCAAGATGCAGTGTACATTTCTTCCCCTTTCACGCTAGCCATTGCTCATCTTTTCAATGTTAGTAAATATGTTTGTTCTAATGCACATTTGACATTGTTTTTGTTTATACTTTTTTTCATAGAACTTGTATTTCATTGTTTGCAAACTACCTTTGCCCGTTTAAAATCGGGGTGTTTATCACTGCCATTGGATAGAAAAGTTAAATATATCCTTTTTATATCATAGATAGGGCAAGTATTTTTTCCCAGGTTGCCTAGCTTTTCACTATATAGAAGTTTATAATCCTCATACAGTTGAATGCATCTGTCCTTTTCTTTATGATTGATGCCTTTAGTGTCAGAAAGTCTTGCTCTACCTAAGATTTTAATATATTCACCAAAATTCATCTATGCTTTGAATTTATTTTCTATATTTAAATAAAACATCTGCCCAGGATTTATTTTGTATTAAGGTATAAAATGTAGGAGTCTACTTTTCTCCCAGGTGACTACTTAGTTTCCCCAGCATCATAGTTGCATCCCCCTCCATTGTCCTTACCCTGATTTAATGATCCTTATTGCATTTATCACCTTATAACTTACTACCTTATTTATTTATTTATTATATTTATGGTCTGCACGAGACAGAATTTAAACATCATGATGGAAGAAAATTTTGTCCATTTTTTTAACTGCCGTATCTCCAGTGCCTCAAACAGTGCCATGGCACATAGTAGGCACTCAGTGAGTTTGGTTGAATGAATGAACCCATTATTGAAAACATTTATATCTTGTTCAAAGATTTTAAAATCCATCTCTATTATGTTATGAATCTTTATACACTGGGTCTTTCCAGAATCTATTTAATCATTTTTCTAGCCTTCTGATTTCAGCATGCTTTTCACACATTATGATATAATTTATAGTGAACTAAAACATTTTTTAAAAACATAAGTTCCATCCTTTTCCTCGTCCCCTTTTGTTTTTGTAGTCTCAAATTACCTGTTTTTGTTTAGTGAGTTTGTTACCAAACTGTAGATAGCTATAGTTATTTTTCTGCTTTCTTTTTTTCTCTCCCTTTAACCTTTATACTATAATAAAGTATTTAAAAACTTATCTTGGTAAAGAGTGGCAATTTTCTGGTTCTATTTATCACCTTGCTCAAAGTTTTGTGTATTTTTGTCATTTTGTTTCTGATAGAAGGGTTCGTTTCAACATCTCTTGTAAGGCAGGTCTAGTGTTGATGAAGTCCAGCTTCTCTTTGGGAAACCATTTATTCCTCCTTCATATCTGAATGATACCTGTGTTATATACAGTATTCTTGGGTGACAGTTTTTTTCTTTCAGTATTTTGAGAATGTCATTCCACTCCCTCTTGGCCTGTAGGGTTTCTGCTGAGAAATCTGCTGATAGCCTAATAGTGGGGGTTCCCTGGTAGGTTACCATCCTTTTTGCCCTGGCTGATTTTAAAATTCTTTGTCATTCACTTTTAACAATTTTAATATTATGTGTCTTGGAGAAGGTCTTTTTGCATTGAGGTAATTAGGTGTTCTCTTAGCTTAATGGACTTGTAACTCCAGTTCCTTCTCCAAGTTTGGGATGTTCTCAGCTATTGTTTCTTTAAATAAACTCTCTGCTCCCTTTTCCCTTTCTTCCCCTCCTGGGATATGCACTATCCTAATGTTGTCCTTCCTGAAAGAGTAAGATAACTCTCTCAGGATTTCTTCCTTTTAAAAATCTTTTTTCTCTTTCCCCGTCTACTTGTATCATTTGTAGATTGCTATATTCCAGCTTGCTAATTCTCTCTTCCATATTGTCTGCTCTGTTTCCAGTGCTTCTAATGTGTGTTCTTCATCTCATTTATTGAGTTCTTCAGCTCCAGAGTTTCTTTTTGGTTCCTTTTTATTTAAATTATTTTTTATTGACATATAGTTGATTTACAATGTTGTGTTAATTTCTGCTGTACAGCAAAGTGAATCAGTTATACCTATACATATATATCCACTCTATTGAGTAGAGTTCCCTGTACTACACAGTAGGTTCTTATTAGTTATCTATTTTATATATAGTAGTGTGTATATGTCAATCCCAATCTCCCAATTGTTTCTTTTTAGAGTTTCAGTCTCTTTGGTAAAATATTCTTTCTGTTCATTCATTTTTATTCCTGAGCTCATTAAACTACCTCTCTGAGTTTTCTTATATCTCATTAAGTTCATGGGCTGTGCCACTGCAGGTGGGGGAGTGGCAGTGAGGTTGTGGTCACCTCGGCGGCTGGAGGGACAGGATCCCAGGCCCCATTGTTGGTCAGTTACATGTAGCCATGGGTGCTGGTGTGGTCTGGAGCCTGTAGTCATGTGTGCTGCTTCCCCTGCTGCTACTGTGTTCTCTGAAGCTGTGGGCACGGCTGCTGTGGTCAGAGGGCGAGGATTGCAGGCACTGATTCCACTGTTCCCTCGTTCCATCTCTTCTATGTTCCAATTCACCCGCCTTTAGATGTACAGATGTGTGGAGTCCTCTGGCAAACTGTTGTGTTGGACAGTGGCACCTTTGTTGAGTTGTGGGTTTTATTGGTTGTAGATTGAAGGGCAGAGACAAAGGTAGTTTTTCACTCTGTCATGTTTCTGACATCACTGTGAATGTACCATATTTTCTTATCCATTCACCCATTGATGGGCATTTGGATTATTTCCAGTTTGGGCCTGTTATGAGTAATGTGGCTATGAACATTTATGTACAAGTTTTTTGTGTGGACACAGCTTTCATTTATCTTGGGTTAGTGCCAAGGAATAGGATTGCTGATACTTATGGTAAAGTGTATGTCTAATTGTATAAGAAATAGTTTCCAAAATGGCAGTACCATTTCACATCTCTTCTTATCTTTAGGTTTTCATTTTCTTTCGTCAAGTTTTGTAATTTTCAGCATACAGATCCTGCACGTATTTTGTTACTTTATAATAAAAGTATTTCATGGGTTTTGGTGCTAATATAAATGGTTCAGTTGCTTAAATTTCTACTTTTCAATCATTCATTGCTAGTATATAGAAATATAGTTGAATTTTGTATATTGACCTTTTATACAATAACTGTTAAACTCACTTATTAGTTCTGTTAGCTTTTTTGTAGATTCCTTGGGATTTTCTAGGTAGGCAAGCATCTCATCTACAAATAGAGTTTTATTTCTTCCTTTTCAATCTATAGGCCATTTCTTGCTTTATTACATTGACTCCAATATAATTTTGAGTGGAAGAAATGTGAACTGACATCCTAGATTCCTAATCATTGGAAGAAAACATTCAGTCTCACCATTAAGATTGATATCAGCCATAGTTTGTTTGTTTGTTTTGGGGGGGCATAAATGCCCCTTGTCAGGTTAAGGAAGTTCCCTTTTTTCCTAGTTCACTGAAAGTTTTTATCATAAATGGATGTTAAATTTTGTTTAAAAAATTTTTTACCTCTATTGAGATTATCATATGTTTTATTTTCCTTAGTTTGTTGACATGGCGAATTACATTATTTTTAGAATGTTGAACCATCCTTGAATTCCTGGAACAAACACCAAGTGGTCATGAATTTAAAATATATATATATATACTGCTAGATTCAATTTATTAATGTTTTGTTAAGGATTTTTGTATCTATATTTATGAGGGATATTGGTAATTTTCTTGTCAGGTAATATCTTTACTGGTTTTGGTATCAGGGTAATGCTAATCTCCTAAAATGAGTTTGGAAGCAGTCCCTATTCTTCTGTTTTATGGAAGAGTTTGTTTAGATTTGTATCTTTCTTAAAGAATTAAGTAGAATTCTCCTGTGAAGTCACTTGGGCTTGGACTTTTTTGTTGTTGTTGGAAAGTTTTAAACTACAAGTTCAATTTCTCTACTAGATATATTACCTTTTAAGCTATTCAGGTTATCTATTTTTTCTTGAGCACATTTTAGTAGTTTGTGTCTTTCAAACAATATCTCCATTTAATCTAAGTTGTCATATGTGGCACCTTTAAAATTTCTGTAGTGATAAAATGCAATTAAATATCTTGTATAGTACTCTTCCACTTCACTGGTTTTATTAAATTGTGGTCAGAAAATGTAGTCTGAATAATTTTTATATTTTAGAATACCATTAAAGTTTTTTTTTATCTTGTAGGATAAATTTCTTTTAAAATTTCATAGAAATGCTTTAAATATGTTTTATCTACACAATAGAAAAAAATATATATATATAGTTTTTAAATAAATATATATATATATTTTAAAATGGATAGTGTTTGACCAGGGACACTCAGAGCTTATCCTTGCTACCAACACCCACTCCAAAGGGAAGTATATCCCTGAGTACCAAGCTGGGCAAAGGACACTCGTAGGTACTTTGGAGGTTCCTCTCTAAGTCCCAGTAAAGAATCCTAATGAGCTAACTTAGGTTGGACTCAGATCTAAAGCCTGACTCTGCTCTCTTCAACCTGAGTTTAATCTAGGAATATAGCCTTGTCTGTTGTGGATAGTTTGGTGGTGGGGGGACCCAGAGCCCTGGAGTGAGAGCAGGAAAACCAAAGAATCATCCCAGTGCCTTTAATGCTTTGAGTATGACCACGTGCCTCCCTCCACCATCTGTGCAGAGAAATAAGTGTCCAATGGGAAAGATAGGACCTGCCCGCAATGCAGATCCCACCCCTGTTCAGCATGGTCTTAATAGTATCTTATAGAGTCTACCTTCTATCAGTATAAAATAAGTCTTGGTCATAGTTAATATTTTTGCTTTGAATTCAACTTTGATATTAATATTACAACTTTTAATGTTTTGAGATTTAACATTTGCATCTGATATCTTTGTCCATCTCTTTATTTTCAAACTATCATTTTAATTTAGTTTTTGTCCTTGTATACAGCATATAGTGCCTTTAGTTTTTAAACTTATCTAAAAGTATTTGTCAGTATTTGATGTGAGAGTAATGTGTTTGTGTTTATTATCATTTCAGGTATGTTTGGTTTTATTTGCTATCATTTTACTTTGTTTTCTGTATTAAACACTTCTTGATATTTTTTCTTTAAATTTTTTTAACATACTATTAGTTGATTTGTTTTTATTCAAGTTTTAATAATATGAAAATTATAAACCTATTTTTAGAAAACATAATTGTACCTTTGTTTCTCCATCAATATCCAGTTTAAAACTGGACTTGTACCTGGGAAGATAGAAATGCAACATGCTTTTACTTCTGTCTTCTGAGAAACCCAAATTAATGTGGGAAAATCCTGCAAATTTAAATCCATACTTTTATCGAGAATTTTGTTATTTATCTTTGCTTTTAGAATCATTTGTTTACATTTCCATGTGCTACATTAACAATGATTATTTGGACTTAGTTCTGAATTTTTATGACTTTATTTCTTGACACCTTTTCTCTATAAGGCATCTTCCTTATTCTTGCCTCCTTCATTTTTATTCCTTGCTCAGTTGGCTCAAGCACTTCTCTGAGTAGTCATTTTTAGGAAAGTTACATGGTTGCACTGGGTGTTGGGGAGTGTATGTCTGTTGCTCCCAAATATGAATAGTACTTTTTCTAAATGTATAATTACCGAGTTACAGTCCTTTCCCAGCAAACTCCACACACATTGTTTGAAGCTGCATTTATATAGCACACTCCTTTTTAAAAAAAACCTCAATTCTATATTTACTTGGGGTAGTTTTGGGAGGCACTGAAAGTGATAGTAGAGCCTAAAGCCACCCCAAGCCATCCTTTTGTGCCCCAATGATTCTGTCGGGCATGGTTCTGTAAATTCACTTTGTCAAGTAAGTTCTGATTTGTTGTAACATTTCTTTGCTACCCAGAGATCTGATAGTCTGTCTGGGATCAGAAAGGGCTTGTATTAAGAGAATGGCATGGGCTTCCCTGGTGGCGCAGTGGTTGAGAGTCCTCCTGCCAATGCAGGGGACACGGGTTCGTGCCCCAGTCTGGGAAGATCCCACGTGACACGGAGCGGCTGCGCCCGTGAGCCATGGCCGCTGAGCCTGCGCGTCCGGAGCCTGTGCTCCGCAACGGGAGAGGCCACAGCAGTGAGAGGCCTGCGTACCGCAAAAAAAAAAAAAAAGAGAGAATGGAAACCTCAGGGGAGGTTCACCTCTTTTGGCCAATCAGTTCCCCATCCACATCAACCTTTGCTCGCTAAGCCTGGTCAGAGGTAGTGGGTGCAGATGGAGAAGGGAGAAATTAGAGGGGGTGGGGAGATCTTATAGCTCAGCTTAGCCCAACAGTATCCATCTGTGGCTCGTTCCACTTGGCAGTGCCCCAGTTCTATTCGGCATATATCCTCCCTCTTCTCCAGTCTTGGGCACAGTCTGTGAGCATTGCTTTGGGATTAAATCCCACTTGGGGTGGAATTTGGGTCACGTGTTGGAGGCTTCAGCAGGGCAAGAAATTGCTCCTCAATGACTACCTTGTCTCCAGCCATAGGGCAAAATGAGGCACAACTGCTGGCGCTATAAAACCGTCTCCTCCTCCTCCTAACAGAAGGAGCCCAGCCTCCAGTGTGTTTCCCCTTTGAAATGTATCTTACTAACATTCCTAACCTCCAAAGTGCACTTCCCACCCCAGCTGTGAGTCTCATTAATGCTTAACTGTCTTATTCATGGGGTGACTTGTTTCAAGAAATGAATATTACAAGACAAGAGCTTCCCTGAAGTCCCTTATTCTATTGCTGTAGAACAGGTCTGGCCATAGTTTGATGACTTGCCCAGGATCCCACAGCTCACTCATGGGAGAGCTGGAACACACATCTCTTCTACCATTCCCTTCTGTCTCCATGCTCTGTTGCTTTAGTTGATGACCCCAAGCTTAATCTTACCATTACGTTGGGATTAGAGCCTTACAGTGAAGGGAAAGTTTAGTGGTTTTTTTCACATATATTCTACATAGGAAAGAAAAAAAGAATCAGGTGAAATTTTTTTTTTTTTTTTTTTTTTTTTTTTTTTTGCGGTACGCGGGCCTCTCACTGCTGTGGCCTCTCCCGTTGCGGAGCACAGGCTCCGGACGCGCAGGCTCAGCGGCCATGGCTCACGGGCCCAGCTGCTCCGCGGCATGTGGGATCTTCCCGGACCGGGGCACGAACCCGTGTCCCCTGCATTGGCAGGCAGACTCTCAACCACTGCGCCACCAGGGAAGCCCCAGGTGAAATTTTTACAGTTATTAGTAAAAAGCATTTTGTTAGGCCACTTCAGGAGACTTTAAAAATTATAAAGGCCTTTGTTGGTTAAATTCATACTATATGTTAGGAAAAATCTGATACACTTGAAAGCTCTGAAATTTTATTTTTACTTCTTATTGCAGCAGCAAGATTAAGAGAATTGTGTACTTGATTGTATCATCCTTCACTTTCAGGTATGTGAGACTCCAGAAAAGGAGGTAATTAAGTATGTATTACATTTAATATCAATATTTTTTAATGGCAAAGGATCTGGGAGGGAAAAAAAAGCATTTCCACTGTCAGTATGTCGCTAAATAACCTTTGTGCCCCATTTAATGCAATCTAATTTATCTTGGAATTTTAATTGAAGCTAAACATTAAGAATTGCAAAGAAATGGCATGTACGGAGTTTAATATCAACATATTAACATGTTTTTTCCTACCTGTAAAAGTAAAAATAATGAAACATGCATTTCAAAATTCTATAGTTATAAGGAAAGTGTTTTAGTAAATATTAATAAATACTAGGTGTTCATTCACCTAGAATTACTCCTTAATTCTGGAAACATTTTACTTAGATCTTTCTTCTCTACATGATAGTAAGATTTCATACTATGTTACAGATTCACACAATGTACTTGCTTCCTTTTAAATTGATATTTTAATTTGCATTGCAATTGTGAAAAAGTGCTTTAAGATTAATTTATCTTCATAGAGTATACAAATAGTATAATCAACTTATAGAGAATGTGTTTAGCATATACAGGAAAAAGGCTTAGGAGTTACTTTAGAGTTCAATTATGTATGTAGTTATTGAATTGAATTCCTTCTTACGTGCCCAGAACTGTGCCAGAACCATCCATTGATATGTAATCTTATATTTGTTGATACACTCACTGATAAGAAGCCTTACTGGTCAAAGTAGTCTTTTAAGGGCTTATGTTAGTCATGCTTTCACTTGGTTTTTATTACTAAATTCTTTAAAAATATCAAGATTAATGAGGTTTAATTTATTGAGGGAAATGGGTAGAAGACTGCTAAAATTCTTAAATTTTAAGAAGGGTTTACAATTGGAAATGTAATTTTAATGTAGTTTGCCTCTTCTGTCTTGGAGTGTTGGTCTGATGTGTCTTAATATAAAAGGGCATGATATCATGAAGTGGTTTAGTGGGAAATTTATTTCTCTAACAACTGCTTCTATTGGGTGAAAGGCAGAGTCATTTATGTTGCGATTCTAAGGGCAGTTCTCCCTACCACTGAACAGTTTAACCCCAAATAATGACATTTTGATATCAGATCATTGGGCTGAAGTTAGTCTACCTATAGATGTGAAAACCACTTTATCCTTATTTGGTTTATTTATTTGTTTGTTGTAGAATATTTGGAATTTTGCTGACCTTTGTGGATGTGTCCCTCATCATTACAGACATAGTTGTCTCTGATAGCACGATGTATATTCCTGTGGAATATCGTTCAGTTTCTTTAGCTATTGCTTTATTTTTTTTCATGGATGTTTTCCTTCGAGTATTTATAGAAGGGTAAGTTTGATTAATTTTTTAAAAGCACATAGAGCTATTTTGTACTGCTATGAGAAGCATCCCAAGGAATTACCAGGTCAACCCAACTAAATGTGCCCCTCTTTATCAAAATAATTCTCCTTGAAGGCATACTCCACAAGAGAAACAACAATCCAAATCCCAATTTCTATCAGACTGAGCTTTAATATTACTATTGCAACTGGCACTCTAGTCTCCAAACCATGTATTCTAGATAGTTCCTTCAACAGGTAAAGCTTAAAGGGTTTGCAAAATGGGGCCAGGCAGCTAATATGTCTACATGCATGTTATTAAGAGGAATATGTATGTGAAGTATAAATATTGATTTTTATTGAGTTCAATGTAAATAAAAGCTGACAGTATATTAAGTACTAGATAATAGATCATGAGCAAACCCTACTTCAGTTAAAATAAAAATTTGTGGTACTTCCCTGGTGGTCCAGTGGTTAGGACTCCATGCTTCCACTGCAGGGGGCATGGGTTCGATCCCTGGTCGGGGAACTAAGATCCTGCAAGCTGCACGGCCAAAAAATTTTTTTAAAATGAGAAATTTAAAAATAAATGAACAAAAACTTGTGTTAAGCTCTATGGGAGAGCGAGTCAGGGACTAAACTCCCCAGCCTCACTTTATCCAGAGCATTTTGGAACATGCTTGTCTCCTTTCTGGCTGAATCTCTGTCCTCGTGCCTCTGAGCTGAGGACAGTTGCCCACTCCCAGGTTACTCAGAGCCTAAAGGGGCTATCCCAGGATTAGAAGATGATTCCCCTGGAGCCCCAGTGCCAATGGCTGAAGGAGCTAGTGTTGAGGAGGTGCCAGGGCTGAAAGTTCAGCTTTGCACAGAGGAGGCCACACCAGCTCACTGGGATTCCACTGTGGGTGCAAAGCCAGGTGATGAGTTTGCAGGCCAAAGTAGTGGACCCATCTTCCTCTCACAAGCTCCTTTCATGCACATCTTACAGCCCGTTTCTCTAGGGCTGTGACATGTTCAGCTTCCATTGTGCGATAGCATTGCTCACCATCCCATCTCTCTCTCCCACCTGTGTGAAGGCAATGCTTGTCTCTTGTTCAATGGTTTGGTTATATCTCTTACTATACTATGGTTATACTTGCCGTATTGATGTTCTTGTCCTATATAAGTATAAAATGAGTATGAATATTTTTTTCCTTAATCTAGTCTAGTAAATGCACTTTAAATCATTCATCAAGGGCTTCCCTGGTGGCACAGTGGTTGAGAATCTGCCTGCTAATTCAGGGGACACGGGTTCGTGCCCTGGTCTGGGAAGATCCCACACGCCGCGGAGCAACTAGCCCCATGAGCCACAACTACTGAGCCTGCGCATCTGGAGCCTGTGCTCTGCAACAAGAGAGGCCACGACAGTGAGCGGCCCGCGCACTGCGATGAAGAGTGGCCCCCGCTCGCCGCAACTGGAGAAAGCCCTCGCACAGAAACGAAGACCCAACACAGCCAAAAATAAATAAATAAATAAATGAATCATTCATCAAAGCTGAATTCCTTTTTTTAGAAAATATTTATTTATTTTGGCTGCGCTGGTTCTTAGTTGCAGCATGCGGACTCTTAGTTGCGGCATGCACGTGGGATCTAGTTCCCTGACCAGGGATCTAACCCGGGCTCCCTGCATCGGGAGCGCAGTCTTACCCACTGGACCACCAGGGAAATCCCAAACCAGAAATCTTAAGGGGGATGAGTCAAATAATGTGTGCTTTTAAAATATCCCTACCTCTTCTTTGGGGAAGCATAAACTTATATATATATATTTTTTGTTACAGGATACGACGGTATTTTTCTGATATATTTAACTCCTTAGATGCTGCCATTATTGTGGTGACTCTACTGGTCAATATTGCTTGTATTTTCTATGACTTTAAGGTTCTTAAAGATTTCCCCAAGTAAGAAACATATGCTTCCCTTCAAGTTTTTCTTTCTTAAAAAATATTTTCTGTGGCTTTCATTTTGTGTAATCTTTTAAACTCTGAATGTGCTAATTCTGTGCTAAATGAGCTGCGTGAAAATGAAACGTTGAGATAAATTTCCACATATCTGGAAACTAAAGGATGGTGGTGTTTAGGGACCAGTGAAGGGTGTCCACACTGAGTACCTTTAGTTGAATGAAGAAGATGATGCCCCCAAAGAAGAAACTGGGGACTTGCCTCTTGTCCCAACTTGAACTTCTCTACATTTTGAAATTCCCACTAAATTCCCACTTGCGCTTCAACCACAAATTTCTTACACGTGAAATTCCTGGGTTTTTCCTATAACCAAGAGAGTACTGGTTTGAGCTGATGAAAAATGTGAGTGCCTCCAATGATGATTCTCTAAAAAGGAACAAATGGAAGAGAAAAACGAGGTGACATGGGTAGAAACACAGAGGTACAATTTTTGCAGTATAGTTAACATGATGAAAGCTGAGGCAAGGTTAGAACCATTAGGGATCAAACAAAAATGTGTATGAGAGACCGATGGCTTTTTTCTTTCTCCTCCTCTTTCTACTGTGGCAGTGAGAAGAAAAAGAGCAAAAGTGTTCTAGGATGTAGCTGTTGGGTGGCTCACTAGGCCTATTCCTTAGTCAGATAGCTTGCCACTTCCTGCACTCCAGCTTCTCAGGACTTTCCCTCAGGTCCCAACAAAACTTGATGTGACAAGCTTTCGGAGTTTTTGAAAATAACCAAAACCAGTATGGTCTTCAGACAGGCAATCTCAGCATCACCGAAGAGCTTGTCAGAAATACAAGAAGAAAAACACCTCAGGGCCCACTCTAGACCTACTGAATCAGCATGCACACTCAAGCTAGAGAAGCGCTAGCCCAGACCATCAGTTCTTTGCCAGCGTGTTTCTTCCTGATGGTAGGAGACACACTTGGGAAGTAACTCATCTGCTACCTGCCTGATGTGTGTTCACAGCTCTAGTGAACCCCTGTTACTCATGGGAGTAACAGAGGGGAATAAGAATTCTGTTTTGATGGGAAAAAGATTGAAAAATGCTTGTCTTAAACCACAGAAGTTAAACCCACAAATTCTGAGAGTCTACCATATGACTTCTTCTTTAAATCAGAGTTTCTCAACACCAGCACTACTGATATTTTGGACAGATACATTTTTAGTAAGGGAGCTGTCCTGTGCATCGGCTGAACAGCATCCCTGGCCTCTACCCACTAGATGCAAGTAGCAGCCCCTCGCAGGCAGTTGTGACAACGAAACATGTCTCTGGACATTGCCAAATATGCCCGGGGTGGGCGGGAGGCTTGGGCCAGGGGGTCGTGTGCAAAATTGCCCCTGGTTAAGAGCCACTGCTCTAAACTTAGTCCATACTGACAAAATCCTCTGTTTCTAAAGCAAAAATGAATCTTTTATTGTTAGGTCGACAATTATTTTACGACCTCTACGACTTATCACTCTGATAAGAGTTTTTCATCTGGCTCATCAAAAAAGACATCTTGAAATGCTGACCAGGAGGATGGTAAGTGGGCAAAATATGTTTATGATTCAGAAAAAATGTTTGTGCTTCAGGAAATACTGGCAAGGGTTGTAGATATCTATATATTGTTCTTTTTTTATGTTGAGTTATGTTTTACAAATGAATGATTGTTTTAAACCCTCAGGTTTCAGGAAACAAACGGCGATACAAGAAGGATGGATTTGAGTTAGACCTCACTTACATTACTGGTTTGTGAAGTTTTCATATATTAATATCACATTTTTCTTGTGTGTGAGTAATTATATGCTAATTTTGTTCTTTCCCTGTCTGAGGCATGTTTTTTCAAAGCATTTTTTATCCACGAAGACATATGCCCCTATGATAGTGGGACATATTTGGAGTTTAACCCTGAAAATGGAAAAATCTTAATTTTCATCTCAATTCAGGGCTACTTGCTTATAGTATAGGAAGTTGAATGGATTTTCAGCTGACTCCATTTGTTTGGTTTAGAATTTATTGAATTCTAGTAGTTATCCTCGGTCCCAAGGATTTCGGAGAGGCCTGTTCTCTTCCTAGAACGCTGAAGTCATTGCTTTGTAGGTCTGGGTTTCTGAGTCAGGGGAACACTGGAAAGCATCCTAGGAGTTCCCAACATTGCTGGAGCCCAGATCTCTCATTTTTCTTTGGTGTTTAAAAAAGAAATCAATTCCCACCACAGGGGGCCCTCCAGACAAAAGTCAACGCAAATCTGTTGCATAAGGTTGGAACCAGTTGAGACTTGGGAAGACTGAATGTAATGGTCAAAATAGTGGACACTTTAATATCCAGTATTGGATATTAAAGTTGATTATCCTGAGGGTTAGTTAGCTTTTTTCCTGTCATTCTCAATCCTGACAGTTCTTTTCTATGAAAGCAGTCTGATTATATGTAAGTCGAGTTCTCATATATTGTTTCACATCTATAACATTTGTTAATAGTGACTGTTTTGACTTCCAGAGCGTATTATTGCCATGTCATTCCCATCTTCTGGAAAGCAGTCTTTCTATAGGAATCCCATTAAGGTAAGAGTTTTTATCTAACAAATGCTCACATTTCTCAGTAAGCATAGACTGTGGAATTGTGAGATAATGTGGGCCCAGAGATGACAGTGTTCTCCTAAAAATTTACTCTTTCAGGTAAAAAATTATCATGGATTGCTATCAATTAGCTTTCGCTCTGTGATGAATCACCCGCAAACTTAAATGACTTATAACAGCAAACATTTACTTTGCTCGTGATAATGTGGTTTGTGAATTTGAGTTGCGCTTAACTGATCAGGGACACGCTTAACTAATTTCAGCAGAGCTAACTCATGCATCTGTGGGCAGCAGCTGGGCATCTGAGGGTGGGCTAGTCTAAAATGGCATTGCTGGCTGGCTCCAAGTGATGTCTCATTCTGTAACAGGCTAGCTCAGGCTTGTTCACATAAGGCAGTGGCAAGGACCTCACTAGCATCAAAGAATGCAGAGGCCCTGGCTCTCAACTAGTATAATGTGGCTTCTACCTTATTCTATTGGACAAGCAAACTACAAACCCGGTTCAGATTCAAGCAGACGACAGATGCCGTCTCTGGAAGGCAGGAATTGTGGTGAATTGTGGCTGTTTTTCATGATCTGTCATAGGGAAGAAGATTGAGAATTCTTTAACTAAAATGTGTATTCTTAGATTGAGATCCTAAATTACAGTGGATACATACTGCTTTAGGTCCCGTAGATTAAATAAAGTTCAAACATCAAGTGATGCTTACTATGAAATGCCAGTTAAAAGTCATTGTTTAAGAAGTTTGCATATGTGTGTGGGTGTGTATACATTAGTGCAATTTACAGTATTTGTTCTATCTCAATAAAACTGTAATTTTGTATGTATGTGTGTGTATGTCTATATATAAGTATGTGTATATATAATTATACTTTGAGGCATGTAAATTGTGCTAATCTCATGTATATCTTGATAAAATTATATATAGGTATATATACAGCCAACACCCCTATCAAAATATAGAACATTTCTTGCTCTTTTTCAGTCAATACCCCAACACACTGGAGGTAATTACTATTCTCCCTTGTGTCACAACAGATTAGTTCTACTTTTTCTTGAATTTCACATAAATGGAATCATAGACTACATCTTCTGTGACCAGCTTTTTATGCTTAAAATGAATTCTGTGGGATTTATCCAATATTGTTGGGTGTACAGTAGTTCTTTCTAAATGGTATAAAATAACATTTATTGCTTCTAGAATACTGATTGAAAGCTCAAGCATTCAGTTTACTTACAGAAATTATACAATTATACATTGCTTCACAAAGGCAGCAAACACATTACACTCTAAAAAGTCTCTTTTACAGAAAATCAAAAATTCTAAATATCAAAAGGTACATCTGAAGAAACAAGTATAAATTTGGCAGCCAGTAATTTTGACAGGAAGTTGTACGGCTTGCGTGACTTTAATCTGTGAATCTGCCCAGTTCTTCTGAGACGGTCTCACATCAGCTTCATAAGCATATTCAATCCTACAAAATAGTAAGCTAATGTTTGAACACAATTTCCAAGATAAAGCACATTTTCTCACAAATGGTGAAGTCTTTTTCTCAAGCACCACAAAAGTATACAAAAGAATTTTAGTTTGAACAGATCTCTCAGAACGTGTTTAACCTGATACTTCAACAGACTTAAAGTTTCCATGGTTTCACAAGGGCCAGATTTTTAATTACTTAGAGGAGAAAGGAACGGCTTTGAAAGATGTGGACTCGATCATTACCAATAGAAAAAGTATCCAATGCATATCTTATAGAGACAGAAAAATAGAACATTTCCCCTCTCAGAATAATGTGTATATAATTATATGTAATATATATTATATATACTATACTATATAGCATATATAAGATAATGTATAGTTGTACATGTAATTATATAATATATAATACATTTCCCTCTTAAAATAGTGTATATTTAAATAAAATATATATTACAGTATATATTAAATATATATTAATATATAATATATAATATATAAAATTAGAATATAGTAAATGTAATATATATCATATGTTATATACAATTATATGTTATCTATTACTGCATATAAATTTTATATAGTATAACTATTATTCTATTTATAAATATATATTACATATATATCTTATCTCTTATAGAAACAGAAAAACATAACATTTCCCCCTTAGAATAATACATGTATACTTATATATAATATATATTATACAGAATAATATATAATTACATGTATAAATTATATATTATATGTATATGTCTTATATAACATGTAAATATATTATTCCATTTATAAATATGTAATATAAACTTATCTCTTATAGAAACAGAAAAATATAACATTTCCCCTTTTTAATAATATATTATATTTATATATAGTATATTATGTTATTATATATAATTATATAATATATAAATTATATAACTATATTACATATCATAATTATATAACAATATATAAGTATGCATATATTATGACTATATTAACATCATAAATATATAATACTATAAGTATATAGATATGTAACTTATATAAATTTATAATTTATATATTATATAATTATATAATTTATATTTTGTATGAATGATATGTAAATTAAAATTTATATATCATTTATGCAATATATAATTCTGTTATATACATTATTTGTATATAATGTTATATGTTATATATGTGTTATATTACATATGTTATATCATATATATAACATTATAAAATATGTTACACATAAATATACATATATTATTCTAAGGGAGCAAATTTTTAATTTTTCTGTTTCTGTAAAAGATGAACATATATGTAATTTATAAATATAAATAATATAACTACCATGAAACCCTTTAATTCATATGGTAAATGTTGAAACTATGACCAAAATATGAAAACTACCAGAGCTGTTAGAAAAAGACTAGAAGCCTTTTCACATATGTATAATCTAAGCATGATACTCTCCAAAAAAAAAAAAAAATTGTAATTATTACCTTCCAGTTTGAAAATTTTAGTTCTAAATTAAAAAAAAAATCTATACACAAGCCACTGATTTAACCAGATCCTCCCCCGCCCCCCCAAAAAAGTGTTTAGTAAGCAGGACCCGGAAGAGCTGATACTCACAGTTCCTACAAGAACAACTCTTTCAGGGTTTAATCCCATGAAGTACTTTATTTTACAACCTTCTACTTGTGCAAAACTAAAGGTCCATTTGATTACACAGAAATTTCATACAGTGTAAGACTAGAATTGAGTGTGAAATACTGCATGTAACTATTTCTAAATAGTCTTGTTCTGTTGGTTCATCAGTGACTTCTGTGGCTTTATAGTCATTTTCTGTGGAAGATTCTGAGACAATCTCTCCAGTTCTACTGGAATTGGAGCCTCCTAATTCTTCTGTTTCATGGCAGTTGGAATCCTCCTTGCAGGGCCTCTGTTTTCACTGTCTTCGGAATGTAAATCTGTCTCATCCTGAGACAGATGAGATTCCTCTATTTGATTATTTTCCACAGAATTCTCTTCATTTATAGTTAAGGCATCATCAGATTCTTTCTCTTGAATTTTTTTTTCTGGAATCATTTCTGTTGTTAAAGACATTCGTCCTCTTCATCCTCTTCTCTTCGTCTTTATTCTTAGATGAAACTGGTTCTTCTGTTTCTTCTGTCATAACTGAAGAAGTGTGACTAGAAGTTGTTTGGTCATCTCTGACTTCACCTTCTTTGTCAAACTTGAGTTTTTTAACCTCATGTCCCTCAGCTCCCAGACCATATTCATTTGGATGTTTATTTTCTATACGGCTGACTGAGGAACTCCTGATCCAGATGTCAGAGTCATTGTGAATTTTGTCCTCGTCATGCTGTAAGTTTGTAAAGACTCTTTGCTCACTGTGCTCTGAGGCAAACCATTCCTTCCTTCCTCCCTCCCTCCCTCCCTCCTTCCTTCCCTCCTTCCCTCCTTCCCTTCTTCCCTTCCTTCCTTCCTTCCTGTTCTCTCCCTTCCTCCCTCCCCACCCCATTCTCTCTCTCTCTTTGTTTTTGTATAAGTTGCAGGAGTACAGCATTAAAATTCAACATCTGTATACACTACAAAGTGATCACCAGCACAAGTCTAGCTGCCGTCTGTCACCATACAGTTGAGCCTCTACCTATTTCAGCCACACCCCAAACCCCTTCCCCTCTGGTAACCAGTAATCTGTTCTCTGTATCTATGTTTGGTTTTGTTCACTTTTGTTTGTTCATTTGTTTTATTTTTTTAGATTTCACATATGAGTGAAATTGTACGGTGTTTGTCTTTCTCTTCCTGACAATTTCATTTAGCAAATACTTTCAAGGTCCATCCATGTTGTTGCAAATGGCAGGACTTCATTCTTTTATGGTTGAGTTGTATTCATTGTGTGTGTGTGTGTGTGTGTGTGTGTGTGTGTGTGTGTGTGCATGCACACGCACACGTATTTATCACATCTTTATTCATTCATCAGTGGACATTTGGGTTGTTTCCATATCTTGGCTGTTGTCAATAATGCTGCAGTGAATATAGGGGTGCAGATATCTTTTGGAATTATAGTGGTTTTTTGTGTTCTTTGGCTAAATACCCAGAAGTGGAATAGCTGGGATCATATGGCATTTCTAGTCTTAATTTGGGGGGTAATCTCCGTGCTGTTTTCCATAGTGGCTGCTCCAATTTACAGTCCCACCAACAGTGTTTGAGGGTTCCCTTTTCTCCACATCCTCTCCAACATTTGTTATTTCTTACCTTTTTGATAATAGCCATTCTAATAAGCGTGAAGTGATGTCTTATTGTGGTTTTGATGTGCATTTTTCCCTAATGATTAGTGATGCTGAACATCTTTTCTTGTGCCCATTGGCCATCTGTATATTTTCTTTGGAAAGTTGTCTATCCAGGTCCTCTACCCATTTTTTAATTGGGTTGTTTTTTTGTTTTTAAGTTGTATAGTTCATATATTTTGGGTATTAACCCCTTATTGGATATATAAATTGCAAATATTTTTGCCCATTCACTAGGTTGCCTTTTCGTTTTTTTTTTTTTTTTTGCGGTACGCAGGCCTCTCACTGTTGTGGCCTCTCCCGTTGCGGAACACAGGCTCCGGACGCACAGGCTCCGGACGCGCAGGCTCAGCGGCCATGGCTCACGGGCCCAGCCACTCCGCGGCATGTGGGATCTTCCCGGACCGGGGCACGAACCCGTGTCCCCTGCATCAGCAGGTGGACTCTCAACCAATGCGCCACCAGGGAAGCCCTGCCTTTTCGTTTTGATCGTGGTTTTCACCACCGTGCAGAAGCTTTTCAGTTTGACGTAGTCCCATTTGTTTACATTGGCTTTTGTTTCCCTTGCCTTTGGAGTCAGATCCACAAAAACATCGCTGAGAGCAATGTCAATGAAATTACCAGCTATGTTTTCTTCTAGGAGTTTTATGTTTTCACATCTTACATTCAAGTCTTTAATCCTTTTTGAGTTAATTTTTGTGTATGGAGTGACATAGTGGTATAGGTTCATTCTTTTGCATGTGGCTGTCCAGTTTTCCCAACACCATATATTAAAGAGACTATCCTTTCTGTATGTTCTTTGGTCCTTTATCATAAATTAATTATCCATATATGTGTGGGTTTTTTTCTGGGCCCTCAATTCTGTTCCATTGATCTATGTGTTTGTTTTTGTGCCAGTACCCTACTGTTCTGATGACTTCAGCTTTGTATCAATAGTATAGTTTAAAATCAGGGAGTGTGATAACTCCAGCTTTGTTTTTCTTTCTGAAGATGGGCTATTCAGGATCTTTTGTGGTTCCATACAAATTTTAGAACAAATTACAGTTTTCTTAAAGCTTGTTAACCACCTACTAACTTCCTTCTCTGGTAGCTTTAAACAATGTGTATTTACAGTAGAGGCTAATCAGAGTAGTCATCACAACTTTTGTGGGCTATTTGAAAACCATCAGTGGGTTAGATATGACTTGGAATGTATGTACCTTTTTATTCCCTGAATCTCCCATAAAAGGTGCTAAGTGACGGACCAGTGAATAGAAGGGTGATAATCATTTGAGGTTAGTCCTAGGAAAAGGCTTATGTTGGTGCCATGTGGAATATGTAAGGTACGTGTCCGTCTTTTTTAGGAAGTTGC
Organism: Grampus griseus; assembly: GCF_964374135.1. Lineage (NCBI taxonomy): Eukaryota > Metazoa > Chordata > Mammalia > Artiodactyla > Delphinidae > Grampus > Grampus griseus. The sequence goes on from NC_139012.1 coordinate 64,748,574, forward strand.
ACGGTTCCTGGATACCAAGCATCAAAACCACTACCGAGTCTACAATCTATGCAGTATGTACATGACTTGATATTTTGCTATTATAGATAGAAAACAGGTCACTCACTGCATGCAAGAAGGTGATTCAGTTTTTACATTTCATTTAATCATAGGTATTTGGTGGTGGTGGGAAGTGAGTTTTTAAAAGTCTCCATCTTGTGCTGGCTCTATTTGGTAGGAAAAGAAAGTGCAACAGCACACAGTGCCCCGTGAGGTAGGCAGGAGACTGGGGGCAGAGCTATTTTAGGAGACTCAAGTCTAGTGGTAGTAGGTTTTGGAAAATATTTGTTTTTTCCTGCCAGCTTGTGTTTTGAAGACAATTCAACAAATGCATGCTCTAACCCACTAGGAATGAGGAGTGAGGAGACCAGGGCCCTGCATGGGAAGAAACCCCCAAACCCTATAGCAAACAAATTATAGCCCAGCTGACCCTCTTCCTGTATATTAAATGGACATTTTCAGGAGGCAAGTATTTTGGTTGGCCACATTGGCTTCTGCTCTGTGTAACCTTCTGATAATGTAGTGAGTAGCCTGCTAGAAAAGTACAAGTAAGTCCTATTAAACCAAAATAATTTGGGCTTATGTTACTCAAGATGGACAAAACACTACTCTACTTTTATTTTTATTATTATTTTTTTTTGCGGTACACAGGCCTCTCACTGTTGTGGCCTCTCCTGTTTCGGAGCCCAGGCTCCGGACGTGCAGGCTCAGCGGCCATGGCTCACGGGCCCAGCCACTCCGCGGCATGTGGGATCTTTCCGGACCGGGGCACGAACCCGTGTCCCCTGCATCGGCAGGCAGACTCTCAACCACTGCGCCACGAGGGAAGCCCCTACTTTTATTTTTGAGACCCTTACGTTTCTTTTAGAGCAGCAGGAGCCAGACAGAAAGCTCCTTTTAAAGGTAGAGGAGGAATTTCAAATAGAAAAGTATAACTTATTTATACCTTGACCATTTACTGTGTTTATTAGGGTTAGAGAGATGACCTGTGCATCATTTATTTCAGGTGAAAGAGCTTATGATGCTAAGTACTTCCATGATAGGGTCCGTCGATACATGATTGACGATCACAATGTCCCCTCTTTGAGGTAAGTTTGATGCCAAGCTGGCTGTCATAAGGGGGCTAAATACAAAGGGCTTGATTTTTTTGGGAAGTATTTTCATTCAACTAAAAATCTTTCACTTGGAATCAGTGAGATGGTGGCGTTCTCCAAGGAAGTAAAAGAGTGGCTGGCTCAAGATGAGGAAAACATCACAGTGATTCACTGTAAGGGGGGCAAAGGTAAAAAACATTTTTCTTTTTCTTTCTCTTCTTCTAAAGAAATTTGAAAAATATATTAAAGTACACCAACAAGATACGTTCTGCTATTAACCGGTATTAATCATTGTTAACATTTTTTACTATTAGCTTCAAGACTAAAGGAAGGGGAAGGAAAGAGGGAGGAAGCGGGGAGGAAAGGAAGAAAGAGTAAAGAAGAGAAGAAAGCAGGAATAGAAGAACTGAGGAAGGTTAAGTGTGTTTTCCCTTGTTTATTGACTATTTGGGTTTCTTCATTTTTGATTTGCCAAAATATCTGTCAAAATACAAACACTGTTTAACTTTAGAAACCATCAGAGCACTTTTCATTTTATTTAAGGTTGTTCTTAAACTTTGTGAGGACCTTTTAAAGTTAAGAGTGTCGACAGCAATGCCATTTCAAAGACCAAAAATTATACTGGAATTTTTATAGTGTAATGATACATAGAAGTTGATTTTGGTGGGGGGAAAATGGGGGTGGGGGGAAAGCCAGTTGTGAATTCAACCAATTTAACTTGAGTCAGATTTTCTCTCATTCAGATTTAGGCTTTTAATAATCATCTAGGCATATTTCACAATTTTTGACAAATAAGGAATTATGGTTTCGTTGGGCTGTGAAACAGTTTTTTATATTAAATTCCAGGAAGACACACTTTAAAACTGCCTTCTGTAATTGAGTAGAATAAAGTTTTAGTCTTATTTGAAAAGTAGTTTCAAGCTCATGAGTTAGTAGGCAAGTTCTATCTTTAGTTCCACAGGTCGAAATATTCTGTATGTACGGCAATTTACAATATTGTGCCTAAATGAAGAATACAGAGGTTGAACCACATGGAATTGCCTTTCTTTGGGCCATCTTTTACTTTTAAAAAAGGCCATTTAATATGGCTCAACCAAAATATTATAATCTAAGAGTTGGCTTTAGTCTTCTTTTAATCAGGTTAATTCCCTGCTTAAAGGAAAACCTTCATTTCAAATTTAATTATTTTTCCTGAGGGCAGACTTACATTATTCTGTGTTCATGTGTGTTTCATTGCTTTTCCTTTAGGATTGTTTGGAAGGCTAGTATTCAGTTGGTCTGTACCAGAGCAGCTCCTTTTTTCAAGTTTTCATTCATCTTGGTTTTGCTTCTTTTTGTTCGTTGATGCCTGCACATTACCAGTAATATCATGATAGCCCAAATATTTTGTTATTGATTTATAGGACTTCTTTAAATAATCTGGGTGCTAATTTTTTGTTAGCAGTTTGTATTGCAAATATCTTCTTCCACTGTGTTGTCTTTTAAATTTGATTATGATTTATTTTTTCATATAGAGGTATTTAATTTTTAATGTGTGAAGTTTATCAATCTTTTGTGTGTGCGTGGTTCGTGCGTTTTGGTCACGTTTAAGAAATCCACCCGTACGCTGAGGTGGTGAAGATATTCTCCTTATAAAATAGTAAAGTTTCGCTTTTTACATTTAGGTCTTTAATCTAATTGGAATTTGGGGAGGGAGATTTTTTTTCCATATGGATAGACAATTGTCCTAAAACCATCTATTACATGCTCATGTAGTCCCCATCAACTTGTAGTTCCTTCTCAGTCATATACCAAGTTTCCATATGTATTTGGGACTGTGTGAATTTTCTGTACCACACTATTATAATTTTTATATATTTCTGGTTGCATTGCATTGTGGTCAGAGAACATATGCATTTTTTTTAGTTCTTTGAGATGTATTTAGACTTGCTTTATCGCCCAGAATTTGGTCAATTTTATCAAATGTTTTCTGTGCACTTGAAAATAAAGTGTGTTATGCATTGTCCTGAACAGTGTTCTATATGTGCCCCTTAGGTTGTTTGTTAATTGTTTTATTCAAATCTTCTATATCCTTACTGATATTTTATTTTGGTTTGCTTGAATTCTTTGCAGCATAATTCCTTCCTCCCACCACCACCATTTGCTTGGAAGTCATATACTCTTTTTATATTCCTTAGTAATTTCTCTAAAGATTTCAACTGACATCCCTTATTTAGCTATCAGTTTTTGCTTCTTTCTTAGTGTTGACCTTGTATCTTCCTGAACTCTTTCATTAGTTTTAGGGGTTAGCCTATAGATTTACTTGGACTTTTCTAGTCTGCAAATAATGAGAGTTTGTTTCTTCTGTTTCTATCCCTATACATTTTGTTTTTCTTATCTTACAATACTGGCTAAGCCATGTAGTAAATAGAAGCAGTGAATAGTGGATAGTTTGTTTAGTTCCTGGCTTTAAGAGGAATGTTATCATCATTTCATCATTAATATGATATACCTGGTAGGTATTTTGGTAGATTTCCTTTCACCATAGTTAAAAACTTAAAACCTTTGTCCAAGAGCAAAAGTTTAGTGAATGAATATATGTTTCTGTTTTAAGTTAAAATACTGAAGACAAGTGTAAATCATTTTAATGATTCCTTGCATACCTGACTTGACTGGATGAGAGGGCATCTACTTTGTGGTTGTGCTTATCCATAGCCACTGGGACATGAATCTGCAAGGTTTTTTTCGAATGGGAATATATAAGGGCTGTAAAGACTCAGAGATGTCCTCCAGAATTGAAATGTGAACCATCCATGCTAGAGAGCTAGAGAGCTAGAGAGCTACATTGTTAATGGTCAGTAGCCTCCTTTAGCAAGAAGCTTTTCCTTATCAGAGCACAGGGTGGTACAAAGTCCTCTTTGGAAGTACTTGGCTTAGAATATTGTTTTTCAAACTATGGGTTGCAAAATAAATTTAGTGGTTCATTTTCTTAAAAGGATAGAATAGAAAATAGGGTGCATCTTAAGGTAAAAGGATAAGTTTGGAATTACATAAAATACAGTTCAGCATATACTGGCTAAGACAAAACTACAGATCATTGTAGAAAGAATAGATGCAATGTACTTTTTAACTCACATTTTATGTGGCAGGGCAAAAATATAAATTGGAAAAAAACATGAGACTTTAGGATAAAATGGCATGAAATCAAGGATTTGCTTTAACGTGCTGGTGGGGGGGCTGGGGTGCATGTAGAGAGGAGGAGGGAAAGAAGGATGAGGGAAGAAAAGGAAGAAACAAGTATAACAATATGATAATTACCGAATCTGGGGAACAGGTATATGGGGGCTCATTATTCTGTTCTTTCTACTTTAATATATGTCTTATAACACAAAAAAATCTCTAAAATGGAAGGAATAATAGATATGGCAAATGCTAGGTGGTGTTTTGGGTTCTGTCCACGTTTTATCTTTTATAGTTTCTTTTATTTACATTAGTAGGAAAACAGGGTGTGTAATTAGCTCTTAATTGGTAGGTATCTCTTTAGCTTTAGAGTCCTGGAGCAGAGCTCATTGCCTCTGCCTGTTACTGCAGTCTCCAGGGGTCATGATTCAAGAACAACATACACGTGCACAGAATTAGCACAGAATTAGCACAGAACTCCAGGTAGAACCTCAGAGCAAGCAGTGTAAGGGCTTTGTCTATCTCTGAATTGAAATATTTTGAACCAGCACTTTCAGAGTGGAAGAAAATCAATCCAAAATGAACTCTAAATACGTCTGAGAGTAGTTTTATACCAAGTGCTGCCATGGGCAATGGTTCATGAACTAACTTCTTTTCTAGGAAGAACTGGAACTATGATCTGTGCCTACCTTCTTGCCAGTGAAATATTTGCAACCGCAGAGGTATGGAAGATGCTCCTACCAATGCTGTCTTAGGCTGATTGAATTTGCTAGCTCTGAAGCCTCGCTGGTGGGATGTTAACATGATCCCTGAGTCATGGTAATTAATGGAGTTGTAATTGGAGAGGTGATTATTAGAAAGCCTGGTTTGGATACTTTCTCATTTAACTGGCACTAGTTAGTAACTGACCTCAGGGCCTCTTTCTTTGGGACGGGATGAGGGTGAGGTCAATGAGACGCTCACCTTGGACACAAAATTTAAGGGAATGCCAGAAATCTCAGTAATTAAGATAAATAATATTCCAGTGCAGCGTTCAAAAAATCTAAGTTAATGCCAAAACGTCCATCGTGGATACAACAGGAATATTTTAAACAAAGACAGGACACAACAGAGTCCAGGTTAATGTGAAACGAGTAAGGTCAAGTTGTGAAAGTGCAAGAAAACCTCAGCGATACAGAAGCTTGACTTGCCTCCCTGAGACCCATAATCCCACCAGCTCCAGGCCTTCCTCCTTTCTCACGAGAATAAGAAGAAGATGGGTTAGGGAAGTTTTCTAAAGGACCTTGAACATCCTTGCAAGTGCTAGGTAGGTAAAAGGCATCGTTTTCCAACTCAGAACAAAGTCTCTCCTGGATGTTATATCTTTGCATAGTCAACATCTGTGGGGCCTGTGCCCTCTGGAAATTTCTGAGAAGACAGGATGGGCTGTTGCTATGTCTTAAAGCAGGGTTCCCACTCTTTTTCTGCCATGATCTTGCTAAAACGTCACCTCTTACAGGGCACGCTCTCAGCAGCTCTGCTTCTCGCTCAGCCTGCAGCCCAGATAAGAGAAGCTGGGGGTTCTGATCTGGGCCCAGCACCCTGATTCCACCGTCGTCTTTATTTCAAATTTGAGACACACAGGTCAGGAAAATGGATGCTGTAGGACAGTGTTTTTCACACTATGGATCACAGTTTATCAGTGAGTTGTGAAATCAACTTATTGCGTTGTCACTCGCATTTTTTAAATAAAATGGAATCAATTAGAATAGGAAATATCAAAAGGTAAGTATTGTTTGTGAAACTTTTGTTTCAGTTCCGTGTGAGAGAGTGCGTGTGTGTGTATGTGTGTGTGTGTATCTCCCAGGTTTATGAATGTGGATTGTAGCTTTAAAAATAAAAAGTTTGAGGGACTTCTCTGGAGGTCCGGTGGTTAGGACTCTACGCTTTCACTGCCGAGGGTTGAGTCCCTGGTCAGGGAACTAAGATCCCATAAGCTGTGTGGCGTGGCCAAAATAAGTAAATATATAAATATAAAGTTTGAAAGCTGTTGGTCTGGAGCCCTGGACAGAGCCAGAGGCCGGTGCTCAGGCCTTTGCTGTCTCTGACGGGCTGCATGCATCTCCATGGCAGGTCACTTGGTTTTCTTTGGGTCCTAATCTTCTCCATTTGTAAAATGGAAAGACAGGAAGAAGGACCAGATTCTCTCTAAAGTCTTCCAGCTCTAAAATTGTCTTTATGAGTCTTTGAATGAGAGTAGGCCTTGCTGTAGCTTTGTTAATTCTGTTATTTCGGGTATAGCCTCTGCCCAAAGACCGCTGACTTAAGGAAATCATGTGCCCTTAGAAACTTCAGAATGCCTTATACAGGAAAGGGACGTGCAGATGACCCATGACTGGACTGTCCCCTTTTTTATAGGACAGCCTTTATTATTTTGGAGAACGACGAACAGATAAATCCACCAGCAGTAAATTTCAGGGAATAGAAACTCCTTCTCAGGTAAGTGCTCTTTCTTTAAAAGGGGTCACTCTGGGGAATTAGGTTAAGATTGGCATCTATTACCTGGTTTCATTTTAGACTCTCTTCCTTGGGTGATTCCTTAGGTCATCTTCTCCTTGGGTGGTCTTCTCCTTGGGTGCCCCGTGACAGGCCTTGATCCCTTCCGGAGGCCAGGAGCCCTGCCTCAGGTGTTGCTTGGCTTTGCACCTTTGCTCTGAGTTCTCCCCAGAGCGCCCTGCCTTCCATTTTAACTGGTTATTGTTTGCAGAGTTCAGGAGTTGATTCCCTTCCCAAGGTAGGAAAGTCCAATTCCTAAGGTTTCAGACCCCCTGAAGATTATCTGAAGTCACTAGCCTTTTATTTCCATGTAAAGAGGAACTGAGTCTTTCACAAACCCCTATTAGGCCAATTCAGCCCTTGTAGAACATTGTGTGTGTGTGTGTGTGTGTGTACGCATGGGTGCGCACATGTGTAAGGGAGAGACAGACAGTGACAGAAAAAGAGACAGAGTCGGTGGGAGGGGGGCTGCACTTCAAAGGAGAAAGGAAAGGGAAAAGTAACATTTTTCAAAAACCTATTTTATACTAGACACTATTATACTTCTACATATATTGTCTCATTTAATACTCAGACAACCCATGTGACCCATGTTATTACCTTATTTTTTTTCCTTTTTAAAACGTTTTATCCTGGACTTTTTCATAAAAAGTCAAGACAGTCATACAATAAATCCCCTTATATTCATCACACTGCTTCAGCAATCATTTCTTTATGTGGCCAACCATTCATTCCCTCCCCACTCTACACACACACACACACACGCTTCATTTTCACACTAAACTTGGATTATTTTGAAGGAAATCCCAGACATCAGATCATCTTATCCCCTAGGTGTTTTAATGTGACATCTAACATAAAGACTCTTAAAAAAAAAAAAAACCCTTAAAACCATTGACATACCTAACAATGTTATACCTTAATAGTATCAAATGTCTAGTCCTCGTTTAAATTTCCATAATTATCTTAAAATCTTTTTAAAACTTAGTTTCAGTCAGGATCCAAACAAGGGCACACATTTCATTTGGTTGCTATGTCTCCTTAAGTCTCTTTTAGTTTATAGGTTTCCCACCTCTCTTTTTTTTTTTCCTTGTAAATTGTTTATTGCAGAAACCAGGACGTTTATCCCACAGAGTTTACAGCATTCTAGACTTTGTTGAATCCTGCTAAGGGTTTTGCATTCATTATCTAATATTCTCAATAACTCAATGAGTGGGCACCATTATGATTCCCATTTTATAGACTGGGAAATCGAGGTGCAGGGAAACTCACTTTTTGAACCAAGAACTCAAATCCAGATCTTGCAGACTCCAAGGCCCGTTATTTCCCATCCTGTGCACAGCTTCTCATTTGGATTGCCTTTTCTATACGGCCCCTCAAACCCAAGTGAGAGATGGTTGGGAATTCTTAAGTAATTGTGGATGTGGCCGTGAAGAAGAGTTTTCTTTGAGTGAAGTGATGAAAGCTGATACCCTTGGCCTAGTTAGCAGAACACTGTAACTGCTGGCTCTAGACATTTCATTTGGGATCAAAGAACTCAGCCTTATCCATTCATACTTTTCTGCCAAACTCAAGCAACACAAGGAAAAAAAGATAGCCATAGGCTATAAGTAATACATCGACTTATTGAAGCCCAGCTCGAATCATGCCATTTCACGCTCAAAATCCATAATGGCTTCTGACTGCCAATGGCAACACATATGTTTTAACCTGGCACTCCCAATCTAGATGTGATTTTTCCAACCGCTTCTTCCACTGTGTGCATCACACGCTCTAACGCGTTTGGATTGTTCGCCGTTTCCCAGCCTGTTTATACTTTACACCCACGTGCTCACGAGGGCCCCTTGTCCTGGAGTCCCCTTGCCCTCCCAGCCTGAAGTAGTCTCCTGCTTTTTCAGTTCTTACAGCCCTTTGTGTTCCTTTTAGGGACTAAGTTGCTTTACATTATTTTCCAGCTATTCGAAGTCGTGTCTTCTCTACCCTCTTTGCACGCCCATGTCTTGCCCATCTTTCCACCCCGGCAGCCCAAAGTGTCTCATATAGTATTTCCTTTGTCTGTAGTGAGTGCTTACTAAATAGATGTTGGTTTTATTAACTTCTGCTACATGCGCCTGTTGTTCTGGGCTGTAGGGGAAAGAAGAGTGAGAGCAAACGCAGCTACAGGGCCATGGTAGGTTACAAGCCTTTAGTGGAAGGTCAAGAATCTGGTGGCAGGAGCCACTGGGACGTTAGAGGTAGCTCCTTCGGGCACATCTTCCCTTCCCCATTTCCTCTGCAGTCACGTGCAGTGTCTCTAACTTACTCCAGGACTGGCACACCCTAGGCTGCAGCTGAGTCTCTTCTGATTCACTGGGCTAGCAGTGCAGGGGCCCGGCCTCAAGGGCTGTGTTGGCGAGGCCCCCAGGACAGAGTTCCCCGTGTGTGCGGCAGTAATTCTCAGACACCATCCCCTCCTGATCCTGCAGTGTGGCCATTCAATGCACTACATACATTTCATCCACCCCTGAGTTAAGAGCTTGACTGGTCCTTTCCAATGCAGAGGATGGTGGTTAATTTTCTTAACACTTCCCAACAGATGGGGAAGAGTCTATGAACTTTTCAGTCCGGTTGATTCTGTACCAGAACTCTTAACTTCTAGAAGAAAGGAGAGCCCTTGTGAACGGCTTGCCACAGGAGATGGACTAGGCTAAGAGAATCCCCAGGCTTCCTTGCAAAAATGGAATTGGGGAAACGGGAAGTGGAGAGATGCTCACTGGCTGGGGCTGGAGAAGAACGTGAATGTGCTGCTGGCCTATGGAGCTCTCCCGCTGGACTGTTACATCTTCCCTTCTCTCATGCGAGGAGGCTACTGCTCCCCAACGCACAAACCTTCCTTTAACTCAGCCACAATGAAGCTTCCACCCCAGGCCGACCTCTCCCACATTTGCAGTTAATGGCATCTTGCTGTCATGTTGTCCTAGCTGTTTTGTTGGTTCTGGTCAGTTGCACTCTCAGTCCCAGCAGCCTCTAAGCAACACCTGGCTCCTTTCTTGTTCCTTGCCTGTTGCTCTTCATTCAGTATTTTTTTTCTAAGGTAGATATTTAGTCATGAGGCAACAAATGCCTAGTTCCATAATGGCACCCGATCAATGTTTCCTTCATCAATTATTTTCCTTAAAAAAAATCAGGACTTTTTACCTCCACTTAAATCGAGACTTCTGTTGTTTTGCAGAATAGATTTGTTGGATATTTTGCAATGGTGAAAAATACCTACAATTTGACTCTTCCTCCAGTGAAAAAACTCACGATGGAAAAAATCATTATTTATTCAATTCAAGGTAAGTGCTTTATGTCTAATTGGAGAATTGGCAGGAGGGCCAATGTTCTTACCATTCGGGAGGGTTTTCTCATGGTTACATACAGAGACAATCCCAACGCATAGCTGTCTTTTTGTGTAGCCTCAGGTATAAACCCCTCCCCCTGGAATTGCCCATCAGCCCAGCGCTGCTGTGGCCACGTTACCACTGCTTAGGTGTCCTCTCCTTTCCTTTCCCATCACCAATTTGGGGGGCTCCATCCCCCCCTTCCCTTTCTCCTGTTCTCATTGCTGCTCTGGCCTCAGCCCAGGGTGTCCTTTTCAGAGTAGAACCTCTGAGAGTAAAGGGAGGGAAGGTCCCATGAGACCTGGAGACCACTTCTTCCTCATGCCCATCTCTGGTTCAGGGTTGTCTTGGGAGATGCACCCCTGTATCATTTTCTTTCCTAATCCTCTCAGAAACCTTTTTTTTATTCTTATCTCCTGATCTCTCGCTTTCCCAGCCCTCTTCCCCCATAGCCCCCTCTCCCCCAGCAACTCCATCAGGATGTCTTAAATACCCGAACAGCAAATGAATTTTGTTGCCACAAATTCTTTTTGCAAATAACTGCTGAGCACTGCTTTGGGCCAGGCCCCCTGCTCGTGTTTCTTTGCCCTTCAGGAGCCCCTGAGTGTAAGCAGAGGAGAGGAAGGTACACAGATGAAGAGCTGACCACAGTGTTGGACAGCTTCCTAGGAGAACAGCACTTAGGTCTTCCGAACCTACAGGAACACAAAAAAGGGTTGGGAGAAACCTGGCCTCTGGGCGGGGGTGGGGGGGGGCTCTCTCAGCCCCCTAGCTGTTACCAGTTATTACCAAGAGTAAAAATCCTTATAAACTTGAAAAGAGCTGACGATGCCTGCTTCAGGAGTGTAAGGAGAAAGAGGGGACCTGCCGTCGCCCCGAGAGGCAGAGATATTGGCCAGATCGTCCACCTCTGGGACTTGAAAGACAAGGAAGGAGGGGAGAGGAATGGGCCTCAAGGCCATGTCTTTATTTCTCTGTCACCCGCCTAGCTTCCCTGTACAGCTCACCCTCAGGGAGGTGGAAACAGGGACCCCTCAGTGTGGAGGCGCAGCAGGAGGTGATGCTTCTGATTCCCTAAAGCAACAGCAGCTTGTGGAGCGCGAGGCGCGGTGCTGAGTGCCGGGCCTCTCCTGGGCCCGGCTGCGGGGCGAGGGCGCTGGTGTCCACCCACACAGCCTATTGCTTTTAGCCCTCTGAAGAGACACACAAAATAAGATCTAGATGTGTATTTTTTAACGCTTCGTCCAATTATTCAGAAATAAGAGAACCCTTTAGAATATATGTAAAAACTGCATAGTCAAAATAATTTCAATTGTTAGTTAAAATATAAAATGCTTTTTTCAAATTATTTACGTATTTCTTCCCTCTCCACATGCCCGCATCGCCGCCACTGCTTGGCAGGGGTGAGGAACTGTGAGAGTTACCACGAGCAGAGTGCATGGGTTTCTGGCTTCTGGAAACAAACTTCGGCCCAGCAGCATGGTTTCTGTGGGAAATTTTGGTCTAGATTTCCAAACAAGCGTTGTGCGGGCAGACCCTGGAAATACAGCCTGTTCCAGCAGGAGGCTGCCTGTCTGTATAAAGGAGCAACTGTGCGAAGGCTTTGTGGGCTGCAGAGTGCTCTATGAGGTCCATTCTGTGATGTGTGTGTGTCACGTATGAGGGACAGGGCTGGAGTGGAGCCTCGCTCCGAACACCATCTGCCTTCAGATGTCCCCAGGGTAGAGCCAGGCTTGTCTGGCAGCTGGTGGGTGGGAGGGGATAGCAGTGCCTTGCTCTCCATTGTTTCCTGCAGAAAGTGCAGTGGGAGAGGCAACCCAGGTGGCTGTTGGAGCAGTGTCTTCCTCTAGGAAATTGAAACTCAGCTCTAAAGCCAAGTTGGTGGCGTGAGAGCCTGTTTTGTACCTGAGTGTATCCTCTCCCTCAGGGTCCTCTTGGTTAACGGTGGGAATCCAGGCATCTCTCATTTTATTGCTCTTTGCTTTATTGCGCTTCACAGACGTTGCACTTGTTCAGAAAATGAAAGGTTTGTGACAGTTCTGAGTTGTCAGATGATGGTGAGCAGTTTTTTTTTTTAGCAATGTGGCAATCAAGTTTTTTTATTTAATGGTTTGTGTTAGAATTTTATGTATTTATTTATTGGCTGCGTTGGGTCTTTGTTGCTGCTCGCCGTATTTCTCTAGTTGTTACTCTTCGTTGCGGTGCACGAGCTACTCATCGCGGTGGCTTCTCTTGTTGCGGAGCACGGGCTCTAGGTGCGCGGGCTCAGTAGTTGTGGCTCATGGGCTTAGTTGCTCTGTGGCATGTGGGATCTTCCTGGGCCAGGGTCGAACCCGTGTCCCCTGCATTGGCAGGCGGATTCTTAACCACTGCGCCACCAGGGAAGTCCCGATCAATTACGTTTTAATGAAGGTACGTACATAGTTTTCTTAGACATAATGCTATTGCACACTAAATAGACTACAGTATAGTGTAAACATAACTTTTTGTGTGCACTGGGAAAGCAAAAATGTTCGTGTGACTCGCTTTGTTGCGATATTCGCTGTATTGCAGTGGTCTGGAACCGAACCCACAGTATCTCCGAGGTAACCCTGTAACAGTATCTATACAAACCTCTGTGAGTATTAAACTATTCCAAACAGGCAAAAAGGCATTTAGTCTGATGGAGTTTTGATGCTTTTTCTCTAACGTGAACAGTGAGAATAGGAATAGTTTCTCAAACTTCTAAGCTTAAAAATGGTTTTAATAAGTTCTAGCATTTCATATATTGTCCCAGTCTGATATCATATCCTAAGACTGTGACTTCTCTCTTCATAGTTCGAATTTTACTTGACCTCTGTGGAGATACTGTTTAGTTAAAACTGTAAAGTGCAGATCTAGAGAACAGAGGAACTAACGCAGATTTCTAAGTACTGCAGGTGAAAACTGGTGGAGAGTTTAATGGGTTTGGTTTCCTCATCTCAGGCTAACATAAAATAGAGGATTTTAAAAGTCTAATTTGAGATCCCTCATAAAGGCTTCCAGACAGAAAGTTGTGCCCTTTGCAGCTGTTCTTACGGTGTGGGCCTCGGCTGGCAGAGCCCACTTAAGAAGGCCTGCCTGGTACGCCAACATTCTTGCTGCACCCACGTAAATAAGCAGGCCAAACCCAATGACAGCAGCCTTCTTTTGGAATAAGAACTATCCCTTTTGAGGGAGATCAAGGTGATGAAGTAGGAGGATGCTGAGCTTACCTCCCCCCATGAACACATCAAAAATACAACTACCTGTGGAGCTACCTGGAGGCTGGCAGAAAGGCCCTTCTACGGCTAAGGCTGTAAAGAAAAATCCACACGGAGTCTGGTAGGAAGGGAGGAGAAGTGATCTGGTCGAGACCTGCACCCTTGGTGGGGGACCCAGACGTGGAGGGGGGTGTCATGGGCTTGGGGAGCCTCCCTGGGGAGCAAGGGGTTTGAGCCACACGTTTGGCACTCCAGCCCTGGGGCCTGACACCAGGAGGATGAGTGCCCTTAGCTGCTTCGAAAGCCAGTGGGGCTCATGGGAGGCTGTAAGACACTGAGCCCTCACTCAGAGAGTGCGTGCTTGCTTATACCCCCATCCTGGCAGACGCAGCAGCCTGAAAACTCTGACCAGGGAGAAAGCAGCCTTGGCCAGTGCTCGGTCGCTGCCCACATTTAGGAGGAGTGAAACTACTCCAGGGCAGGGACTGACACTGCCAGCAGGAAAGAAACCAGCTCAGCAGTGAGGCACCAACCCCTCCGGCCCTGACCCAGCCTCTAACCAAGGGTGCACAGTGGGGAAAATGTACAACCAGCACAGAAGTGCAGCCCCAAACCCTTGAGCCCCCGCTGCATCCCAAACCCAGGTGGAGACTGCCGTCTCTCTCACACACAGGGTCGCACCCGGCTCCGGCTCCAGCCCCTCCATCTCCAGCCCCGCTTCCCACCAGGGTGGTGGCTGCCACCGCACCCCAGGGGCCCACGGGACCTGTGCTCACTTCTCCCACCAAAGCCACTGAGCATACGCAGGCTGCACAGTCCTGCACAAGGGCACGCCTTCAAGACTGGGCTAGGTAACTGATTCACTTCATTTCATAGAGACAGAGAAAGGTAAACAAAATGAGAAGACAAAGGAGTATGTTTCAAATGAAAGAACAGCAACAAAAAAAAAAACCCCTAAAGAATCATCTTCCTTTGAGATTATGATCACAACAGACTGTCAGGAAAAAGTGTGATACATTCTGAAATGGGCAGTGTCTTCTCTAGGCCCACCTCCAGGGTTACCTTCACCTTTCATGGTCTTTAAGCTATTTTACAACTCTAAATTGTAGAAAACTGATAATAATGCAAATAACTTTTGTACATAAAAATGCAAATTAGTTGTGTCTAGCAGAATGCAACTGATTATTGACCTGTTTCGTATTTATTTGTAAATTCATTTCATCATTCCTTATCTGCCCAGAAATGTGCAGTACTTCGAAACAGCTGTAGCATTTTACTGGTTCCTTAGTAATAAGTTAAAATTTTTGACGTGTTAAAAAATGCATGTACAGGACAGGGCTATGGCATGCAACAATTTCTGTAAAACAGAAGGAGAATACAGTTGCTTGTGTGTATATACACACATAGAACCTCTGGGAGAATCTATACTCATATTTGATTACACATGCATGAAAAACTAGAAACTAGTAATAGGGGTTAGCTGGGGCTGGAGAACCTAAACAGGTGGGAGATAGGGAAAATGGAGACTTTTCACTTCATGCCTTTTATACCTTTTATTTTTAAATCATGCAAATATACTTAAATTATTTTAAAAATGTTTAAATTGTGTGGGAATTAATTTAAGCTCATAAAGCAATGCCCTTTTCCTGTCATGTGATAAGTGTTCGACTTGGTTTAGCTCTACGTTTCACTGACTTCTGTTGACATCCGTAGAAAGAAGTTCTGCAGGTGGATGGGACAGAGGGAACTGAGGCAAAGAAACCATGATTCCTCATGACAAATTAATTGTGTTAGTGAGAACAAAATTAAATGAACACAAAACAAACTTAATATCACAATTAAGAATGATGGATATGTGACTTTATTAGAATATTTGTTTTAGTTCTGTACCTTTAGTTCTGTGCATATTTAAGTGAAATATGCAGGGTGGAAAGGAAAGCCGGAAAAATTAATTGGAGGCTTGAGAAACCAGCCCTTTCGTGAAATGCTGAAGTAAGTGGGTCAATTAAATTGAAAAAAAAAAAAAGGGAGAAGAAACCATTTGTCTGTAAATATATGCTGAACATAGCAGGAATGTTTGGATACAGCTCTCCTATATTTTCCATAAACTGGATTTAAACTAGGGCAAGAGGAAGTTAGACTATTTATTATTAAGAAACATCACAATTAGAAGTCTGAAGAAAGCAACACATCAACAAGAAAGGTTGCACGTCCCCTTCCCTAATTTCTTTTTTCTATGAAGGTGAAGCGATGGGATTCCAAATCTTAGAAGCTGAACAATGTCTTTTTTTTTTTCTCCAGCCTTATAAATTCTGCTTTAGGGGACAGAACTGAACTTTTGAAGCCTTGTCTTTCAAAGACAAAATCCATACAAGAGCCAAATGATTCAATATTGACACATTGTTAGCTGGGATAATTTTTTCTCTTTTTAATCTGTATTGTTAATTGGTGAGACATTTTGATCTTTGCTCTAACCAGCCTAACTTTTTAATTTCATTCAGGTGTTGGAAAAGGCAATGGAAATGACCTAAAAGTACAAATAATAATGCAACGAAAGCCTGTCTTTTTCTGTTCTGCTTCCAAAAACTGTGGGGTAAGAGAGAGCAAGGAAACTGAAAATTCTAGTGTTTTACATCTCAATGTCAAATCAGCATGTTGCCCTCCCCAAACCATCACTCACCACAGGGAGGGGCCGTGTTGCTTTCTGGTTACCATCCAACTTGGTGTCCCTGGGTTTGGATTTGAGTCAAGAGTTAAATTTACTGTTCAAAGTAGTTTTCAGGGGAAATAGTTTTCCAGAATATATTTTCAGTTCAGAGTGGTGCTTTGCCTTTCCCTTTTCCACAAATGCCAAGCATGTTCCCAGAATCTGTCAGAGTTTTAGATTCATGCATCTGGTCACTTTTAGCCATATTCTCTTCTTCTTGGTCATTTTTATTATATGGCACTGATTCTGAAATTTTAATGGGCATGAAAATCACCTAGAGACTGGTAAAGATGCAGATTCCTAAGTTATACCCCCAAAGTGTGATTCAGGAAATCTGGAAAGGGACCCAGGAATCTCTAGACTTAGCAATGTCTCAAGTGATTCTAACTCAGATATCCTGTGGGACTGCACTGTGAGAAACAATGCAGGGGTGTACGGATTGGGGAGGAATCTCTTTGGGACCAAATAGTCAGTTTTCTTAAAGGCTGAAGAAATGGTTAAGACTACAGACCTTTCCTGGAGCAACAGGAAAGCTTCCTTCATGGGTGTAAGAAATATAAACTTTTAAGATTCTTTCTCAGGCTTTGGTCTCTAGTTCTCCTATTACCTCTCCTCTTCCTTCTTTTTACTCCCCTGACCCCCGGGAGGGGGCACTCGCCCCAAGCCTCATCCCTGGCTTTCTGGCCTTATCTCCACACATACTCTATTCTTGGTCCTACACATCCGTTCCCCTACTTTCAATTATAATATCTTCTTTCATTCACTTGACACGTATTTATGAGCCCCATACACGGGGTAGACGCAGGAGCTGCAACGTGGGCATTCTCTACCCCAGCAATTCAAACACAGTTGTCAATCCAAATTTATCCAATGAACTTTTCATCTGCTTCTGCAAATGACACCAGCATTCTCTTACTCAGACTTTCAGATCTGGTATGATCTTTGATTCTGTCTTTGCCCGCGGCCCCTAAATCCAGTTAGTCACCAATTCCTGCTGATGAGACCACTGGAATCTCTCTTCACTCGCTCCCTTCCTGTCTGTTCCCATTGCCACTACCTGGTCCAGGACCTCATTTGCTCATGCCTAGACTTCTACAACGTTCTCCTTACCTTTGCTTTCTCCTTATACAGGGCAGTATATAGGGTCCTGCAATACGCATCCTGAAATACTGCTCTCATTGTAAAAAGCTGTAGCTAGAGCAGAAGACACACTGTGCACCCACGGTCAAAGCTAGTTAATATCTTTGGCGCAATATTCTTTTTTTTTTTTTTTTTTCTGGCTGTGAGGCATGCAGGATCTTACTTTCCCAACCAGGGATTGAACCCATGCCCCCTGCAGTGGAAGCGTGGAGTCTTAACCACTGGACCGCCAAGGAAGTCCTTCTGGCTCAGTATTCTTATCTGTAAAATAAAGGTTACATCTCAAGGGTTGTGAGGATTGAATTAGATAATATATGTGAAGTTGCTTTGTGAGTCATACATCACTAAATAAATGTTAGATGTGATAATTACCAGGCCAGCTTTATCACCTAGGAAATGCTCCACTATAACTTTCAACAACTTCATTCTTATTTTCCTGGGTCTTGAATTCTCAAGACATAGCCCTATCATACCTGAGCTTATTCGCATTAGTAACATGGCCTGCTGTCTCCATGCCAGGTAGACTGGGTCCCCTCTGGCCCTTGGAACACAACACTCTAATTTCTGCTTCCTGTTTTTGCTGGTCTTTTTCCCCTCCTCCAGCCCTGCCCTCCCAGTCCCCTGTCTGAACTGGATTCTCTTTACAGAGCTCCTCTTTTTTAAAAATTGAAGTATAATTGACATACAATATTATATTAGTGTCAGGTGTACAGCATAGTGATTTGACATTTTATATACATTATGAGATAATCACCGTATAGTTACCATCTGTCACCATTTAAAGTTATTACATTATTGACTATATTCCCTATTCTGTATATTACATCCCCATGACTTATTTATTTTATAACTGGAAGTTTATGCCTCTTAATCCCCTTCACCTATTTCACCCATCCTCCTAGCCCCTGCCAACCACCAGTTTGTTCTCTGTATCTATGAGTCTGCTTCTGTTTTGTTATGTTCATTTGTTTTTTAGATTCTACATGTAAGTGAAATCATGCAGTATTTTTCTTTGACTTAATTCACTTAGCATAATACCTTCTAAGTCCATCCATGTTGTCACAAATGAAAGATTTCATTCTTGTTATGGATAATATTCATATATACATACATGTGCATATATATATATATATATGCACACACACACACACACATATATACCTCACATTTTCTTTATTGATGGACTTAGGTTGCTTCCATATCTTGGCTATTGTAAATAATGCTACAGTGAACATAGGGGTGCATATATCTTTTCGAATTAGTGTTGTCGATTTTTTTTTTTGGATAAATACCCAGAAGTGGAATTGTCCAATGATGTGGTAGTTCCATTTTTAAGTTTTTGAGGAACCTCCATACTGCTTTCCATAGTGGCTGCACCAATTTACATTCCCACCAACAGTGAAAGAGGGTTTCTTTTTTTCCACACCTTCACCAACGTTATTTTTTGTCCTTTTGATAATAGTCATTCTGACAGGTATGAGGTGATGTTCTGGTTTTGAATTGCATTTCCCTGATGATTAGTAATGATCATTTTTTCATGTGCCCGTTGGCCGTCTGTATGTCTCCTTTAGAAAAATGTCTGTTCTAGGTCCTCTGCCCATTTTTCAATTGGATTGTTTCTTTTTTTGATGTTTCCTTTCTAAGTTGTATGAGTTATTTTTATATTCTGGATATTAACCTCTATTGGATACATAATTTACAAGTATCTTCTCCCATTCAATAGATTAGCTTTCCATTTTATTGCAGGATTCCTTCACTGTGCAGAAGCATTTTAGTTTGATGTAGTCCCACTTGTTTATTTTTGCTTTTGTTGTCCTTGCCTGAGGAGACGGATCCATAAAGGTATCACTAAGATCAAAGTCAAAGAGCTGACTGCCTGTGCTTTCTTCTAGAAGTTTTATGGTTTCAGGTCTTACATTCAAATTTTTAATCCATTTTAACTTTATTGTCATATGTGGTGTAAGGTAGTGGTCCAGATTCATTCTTTTGCATGTAACTGTCCAGTTTTTCCAACACTGCTTATTGAAGAGATCCTTTTCCACTTTGTATATTCTTGTCTTCTCCGTTGTAGATTAATTGACCTTAAGTGTGTGGATTTTTTTCTGGCCTCTCTATTCTGTTCCATTGATCTATGTATTTGTTTTTGTTCCAGTAACAACTGTTTTGAATACTATGACTCTGTGATATAGTTTGAAGTCAGAAAAACTGATACCTCTAGTTTTGTTCTTTTAAAGATTACTTTGGCTATTTGGGGTCTTTTGTGGTTCCACACAAATTTTAGGATTCTAGTTCTGTGAAAAATGCTATTGGGATTTTAATAGGGTTTACATTGAATTTGTATATTGCTTTGGGTAGTAGCATAGACATTTTAACAATATGAATTCTTCCAATCCATAAGCACAGTATACCTTTCCATTTAATTGTGTCACAGTTACGTCTTTCATCAATGTCTTATAGTTTTCAGAGTTCAGGTCTTTCACTTCCTTGGTTAAACGTATTCCTAATTATTTTATTCTTTTAGATGCAGTTTTAAATGGGAGTTTCTTAATTTGTATTTCTGATCATTATTAGTGTATTGAAATGCAACAGATTTCTATACATTAATTTTGTATCCTGCAACTTCACTGAATCCATTTATTTGAAGTTTTCTGGTGGAGTCTTCAGCGTTTCCTATATATAGTACATGCCATCAGCAAATAGTGAGTTTTACTTCTTCCTTTCCAATTTAGATGTGTTATTTCTTTTTACTGTCTAATTGCTGGGGCTAGGACTTCTAATACTTGGTTCAATAAAAGCAAGAGTGGGCATCCTTGTCTTGTTCCCGATCTTAAGGAAAAGCTTTCAACTTTTCAACACTGAGTATAACATTAGCTGTGGGTTTATTGCATATGGTCTTTTTTTTTTTTTTTTTGCTGTATGCGGGCCTCTCACTGTTGTGGCCTCTCCCGTTGCGGAGCACAGGCTCCGGACGCGCAGGCTCAGCGGCCATGGCTCACAGGCCCAGCCGCTCCGCGGCATGTGGGATCTTCCCGGACCGGGGCACCAACCCGTGTCCCCTGCATCGGCAGGCGGACTCTCAACCACTGCGCCACCAGGGAAGCCCCAAGTCTGGAATATTTTGATGAAGGATAGGTATTTACTCTTCTTTAAATGTTTGGTAGAATTCACCTGTGAACCTGTCTGGTCCTGGACTTTATTGGGAGTTTTCTGATTACTGATTCAATATCATTATTAGAAATCTACCTATTTGGATTTTCTATTTCTTCTTGATTGTTTTGGAAGATTGTGTGTTTCTAGGAGTTTATCTATTTCTCCTAGGTTTTCTAATTTGCTGTAGTTTCATATGATCCTTTGTATTTCTATGGTATCAGTTGTAACTTCTCTTTCATTTCTGATTTTATTTATTTGGGCCCTCTCCCTTTTTTTTCCTTGATGAGTCTGGATAAAGATTTGTCAGTTTTGTTTATCTTTTCAAAGAACCAGTTCTTAGTTTAATTATCTTTTCTATTTTTAAAAAATCTCTGTTTCTGTTCTGATCTTCATGATTTTTTCCATTCTACTAACTTTGGACTTCATTCTTTTTCTACTTCCTTTAGGGCTAAGGTTAGATTGAGATTTTGTTTCTTGAGTTTGGTCTGTATTGCTATGAACTTGCTTTTTAGAACTCCTTTTGCTGTGTCCCAGAGATTTTGGAATGTTGTGTTTCCATTTTCATTTGTCTTAAGGTATTTTTAAAATTTTCTCTGATTTCTTCAGTGACCCATTGGATTGTTTAGTAGCATGTTGTTTAGTCTCCATGTGTTTGTGTGTGTGTTTTTTTTCTAGTTTTCTTCTTATAGTCAATTTCAAGTTTGATACTGTTGTGGTCAGAAAAGATGCTTGGTATGATTTTAATCTTAACTTTATTTAGACTTGTTTTGTGGCCTAACATGTGATCTATCCTGAAGAGTGTTCCATGTACACTTAAAAAGAATTATATTCTGCTGTTTGGGCGTAGAATGTTTTTTATAATCTATTAAGTTCATTTGGTCTAATGTGTCATTTAAAGCCAGTTTCTTTATTGACTTTCTGCCTGGATGATCTGTTCATTGCTGTAAGTGGGATATTAAAGTCCATATTATTATTGTATTACTGTCAATTTCTCTTTTATGTCTGTTAATATTAGCTTTACCTATTTAGGTATGCCTATGTTGAGTGCATAAATATCTACAAGTGTTATATACTCTTGTTGGATTGAACCCTTTATCATTATGTAATGCTTTTTTTTCCTTGGTCTATTGTTAGAGCCTTTTTTTGTTTTGTATACATTTATTTATTTATTTTTGGCTGCATTGGGTCTTCGTTGCTGTGCATGGCTTTTCTCTAGTTGCAGCGAGTGGGGGCTACTCTTTGTTGCGGTGCACGGGCTTCTCATTGTGGTGGCTTCTCATTGTGGTGGCTTCTCTTGTTGCAGAATACAGGCTCTAGGCACGTGGGCTTCAGTAGTTGTGGCATGTGGGATCAGTAGTTGTGGCTTGCAGGCTCAGTAGTTGTTGCTTGTGGTCTCTAGAGCGCAGGCTCAGTAGTTGTGGCACATGGGCTTAGCTGCTCCATGGCATGTGGGATCTTCCCAGACCAGGGCTCGAACCTGTGTCCTCTGCACTGGCAGGCAGATTCTTAACCACTGTGCCACCAGGGAACTCCCACAGCCTTTGTTTTTAAAAATTGGTTTTATTTTTGGGGATTTTTTAAATTGAATTATAGTCGATGGACAATATTATATAAGTTACAGATGTACAACATAGTGATTCACAATTTTTAAAGGTTATACTTCATTCACAGTTATTATAAAATATTGGCTATATTCCCTGTGTTATACAATATATCCTTGTAGCTTATTTATTTTATACATAATTTGTACCTCTTAGTCCCCTACCCCTATCTTGCCCCTCCCCCTTCCATCTTCCCACTGGGAACCACTAGTTTGTTTTATATCTGTGAGTCTGTTTCTTTTGTTATATTCCCTAGTTTGTTTTATTTTTTATATTCCACATATAAAGGATATCATACAGTATTTGTCTTACTCTGACTTATTTCACTTAGCATAATACCCTCAAAGTCCATCCATGTTGTTGCAAATAGCAAATTGTTCTTTTTTATGGCTAAGTAGTATTCCACTGTGTGGTATATATGTGTGTGTATATATATATATCTTTACCCATTCATCTGCTGATGGACATTTAGGTTGCTTCCATATCTTGGCAATTGTAAATAATGCTGCTATAAACATTGGAGTGCATGTATCTTTTTGAATTAGTGGGGTTTTTTTTCTGTATACATACCCAGGAGTGGATTGCTTGGTCACATGATAGTTATATTTTTTGGTTTTTTGAGAAGCCTCCATACTATTTGCCACAGTTACTGCACCAATTTACTTTCCCACCAACAGTGTATGAAGGGTCCCTTTTCTCCACATCCTTGCCAACATTGGTTGTCTTCTTTTTTTAAATCTTTATTGGAGTATAATTGCTTCACAATACTGTGTTAGTTTCTGTTGCATAACAAAGCAAATCAGCCATGTGCATACATGTCCCCATATCCCCTCCCTCTTGAGCCTCCCTCCCACCCTCCCTATCCCACCCCTCTAGGTCATTGCAAAGTACCGAGCAGATCTCCCTGTGCTAATGCTGCTGCTTCCCACCCGCCAACTATTTTACATTCAGTAGTGTATGTACGTCGATGCTACTGTCACTTCGCCCCAGCTTTGCCCTCCCCCCCATATTCTCAAGTCCATTTCCTATGTCTACCTCTTTATTCCTGCCCTGCAACTAGGTTCATCAGTACCATATATATATATTTTTTTTAGATTCTATATATATGTGTTAGCATACAGTATTTGTTTTTCTCTTTCTGACTTACTTTGCTCTGTACGACAGACTCTAGGTCCATCCACCTCAGTACAAATAACTCAATTTTGTTTCTGTTTATGATTAATATTCCATTGTATATATGTGCCACATCTTCTTTATCCATTCATCTGTCAATGGACATTTAGGTTGGTTCCATGTCCTGGCTATTGTAAATAGTGCTGCAATGAACATTGTGGTACATGTCTTTTTTTTTTTTTTTTTTTGGGCTGTGTTGGGTCTTTGTTGCTGTGCATGGGTTTTCTCTAGTTGCAGTGAGCAGGGGATACTCTTCATTGCAGTGCATGGGCTCTCTTCGCGGTGGCTTCTCTTGTTGCAGAGCACGGGCTCTAGGCGCCTGGGCTTCAGGAGTTGTGGCTCGTGGGCTCTGGAGCGCAGGCTCAGTAGTTGTGGCGCACGGGCTTAGTTGCTCCGCGGCGTGTGGGGTCTTCCTGGACCAGGGCTTGAACCCCTGTCCCCTTCACTGGCAGGTGGATTCTTAACCACTGCACCACCAGGGAAGCCCCATGTCTCTTTTTGAATTATGGTTTTCTCAGGGTATATGCCCAGTAGTGGGATTGCTGGGTCATATGGTAGTTCTATTTTTAGTTTTTAGTTTAGTTTTTTAAGGAACCTCCATACTGTTCTCCATAGTGGTTGTATCAATGTACATTCCCACCAACAGTGCATGAGGGTTCCTTTTTCACCACACCCTTTCCAGCATTTACTGTTTCTAGATTTTTTGATAATGGCCATTCTGACTGGCATGAGGTGACCTCATTGTAGTTCTGATTTGCACCTCTCTAATGATTAGTGATGTTGAGCATCTTTTCATGTGCCTTTTGGCCATCTGTATACCTTTCTTGTGAAATGTCTATTTAGGTCTTCTGCCCATTCTTTAACTGGATTTTTGTTGTTGTTGTTATTGAACTCCTTGAGCTGTTTGTATATTTTGGAGATTAATCCTTTGTCCATTGTTTCATTTGCAAATATTTTCTCCCATTCTGAGGGTTGTCTTTTCATCTTGTTTATGGTTTCCTTTGCTGTGCAAAAGCTTTTAAGTTT
Organism: Grampus griseus; assembly: GCF_964374135.1. Taxonomy (NCBI): domain Eukaryota; kingdom Metazoa; phylum Chordata; class Mammalia; order Artiodactyla; family Delphinidae; genus Grampus; species Grampus griseus. The sequence goes on from NC_139012.1 coordinate 64,772,781, forward strand.
AATTAAGTCCCATTTGTTTATTTTTGTTTTTATTTGTTACTCTAAGAGGTGGGTCAAAAATGATCTTGCTGTGGTTTATGTCAAAGAGTGTTTTCCTATGTTTTCCTCTAAGAGTTTATAGTGTCTGGTCTTACATTTAAGTCTTTAATCCATTTGGAGTTTATTTTTGTGTATGGTGTTAGGTAGTGTTCTAATTTCATTCTTTTATATGTAGCTGTCCAGTTTTCCCAGCACCACTTATTGAAGAGGCTTGTCTTCTTTTTGATGATAGCCATTCTGACAGGTTTGAGGTGATATCTCATTGTGGTTTTAATTTGCACTTATCTGATGATTAACAATGTTGAGCATCTTTTCATGTGCCTGTTGGCCATCTTCACGTCCTCTCTGGAAAAATCTCTATTCAGGTCTTCTGCCCATTTAATTGCCTTTTTTTTTTTTAATGTTGAGTTGTAGGAGCTGCTTATATATTTTGGATATTAACCCCTTATCAGTCATATCATTTACAAATATTTTTCCCCATTCAGTAGGTTGTCTCTTCATTTTGTCATTGGTTTCCATTGCTATGCAAAAGCTTATATGCTTAATTAGGTCCCATTTATTTATTTTTGCTTTTGTTTCCTTTGATTTAGGAGACAGATCCAAAGAATTATTGCTATAATTTACATCAAAGAGTGTTCTGCCTATGTTTTCCTCTAGGAGTTTTATAGTATCCAGTCTTACATTTAGGTCTTTAATCCATTTTGAGTTGTTGTACATGGTGTTAGAGAATGTTCTTTTACATGTAGCTGTCCTACAGCCTTTGTTTTTAAAGTCTATTTTGTATAAGTATTGCTACCCCAAATTTTTGTTTCTATTTGCATGGAATATATTTTCATATCCCTTCACTTTCAGTCTGTGTGTCTTTAGATCAGAAGTGAATCTCTTGTAGGCAGCATATAGATGGGTCTTTTTTTTTTTTAATCCATCAGTCACCCTATGTCTTTTGACTGAAGAATTTACATTTAAAGTGATTATTGATAGGTTGTACTAAATACCATTTTGTTAATTATTTTCTGGTTGTTTTTACAGTTCTATGCTCCTTCTCTTGCTCTCTTCCTTTGGAATTTGATGACTTTAGCATTATGTTTGAATTCCTTTTTCTAATTTTTCTCAATATTAGGTTTTTGGTTTGTGGTTAATTTGAGGTTCGTGTATAGCAGCCTATGTGTATAGCAGTCTATTTTAAGTTGATTACTTAAGTTCAAATCATTCTAAAAACACTACATTTTTACTACCCCCACTCCACGTTTTATGTTTTTGATACATTTTACATCTTTTGATTTTGTATACCTACTAATTATTGTAGTTATAGTTGATTTTACAACTTTTGTCTTTAAACCTTATAACCTTTGTAAGTGATTGATCCACTGCCTTTACTATACGTTTGCTTTTACCAGGGAGATTTTTCCTTTTACATGTTTTCTGATTTCTAGTAATGGCCTTTTGTTTTTTTCTTAAAGAAGTCCTTTTAACATTTCTTGTATGACTGGTTCAGTGGTGAACTCCTGTAGATTCTGCTTGTCAGGGAAACTTTATTGCTCCTTCAATTCTGAACAATAACCTTGCCAGATAGAGTATTCTTGGTTACAAGTTTTTCCCTGTCAGTACTTTGAATATATTGTGCCATTCGCTTATGGCCTGTAAAGTTTCTGCTGAAAAGTCAGCTGATAGTCCTATAGGGGTTCCCTTGTACATAACTAGTTGTTTTTCCATTCTTTTGTGCCTAATGCTCTTGATTCCATCTACTGTATTGTTCCTTTCAGTTATTGTATTCTTCAGCTCTGGTTGGTTCTTTTTTATATCTCTGTGTTGAAGTTCTCACTGTGTTCATTCTTCTTCCAAGTTTGGTGAGTATCTGTCTTTATGGGTATTACTTTGAACACTTTATCAGGTTGATTACTTCTGTCCATTTCGTTCTTATCCTGAAGTTTTGTCTTGTTCTTTCATTTGGAGCATATTCCTGTCTCCTCATTTGTTTCTGTGTATTAGGTAGATGAGCTACAGCTTCTGGTTTTGAAGAAGTGGCCTTATGTAGAAGGTTTCCTGTGGGGCCCAGAAGAGCAATCCCTGCTAGGCACCAGAGCCAGGGATGTTTTCTCTGTGGGCTGCGTGTGCCCCTCCTGTTATATGGTGCCACAGATGCTGCAGTCACACTAGTGGAAGGGGCTGGCCCCCAAGCCAGCTGCCTGTGTGGCCTGGCCACGGCTGCTGCGCACTCACTGGTGGGCAAGGCTGGCCCCAGTGTGGCTGGCTGTGGGGCCCAGCCACAACGGTTGCAGGTACAATTGTGAGTGGGGCTGGCTCCCACCCTGGGAGGAGGGGGACTATACCAGCCAAGGACTCCCACTGGATATGGCAGGAGGGGTGGCAGCTGGGAGGAGCTGCTTTGGGCAGGGCAGGTCTGCAGGGGACTGCTGGGGTTGGGGTGAGTGGTGTTAGCAAGGCAGATGGCAAATGTTTTGAAATGGCGCCTGCCAGTGCTGGGCCAGCCTAGGTAGAAGGAGAATTTTTTAAATGATGCCCGCCAGCACTTCGTTCCCCAGAGGCAGTTTCTTCCCCCCCTTTGGCACTCACTCTAAAGTTAATGAATGTACTTCACATGTGGCCTGGGCACTTTGCAAAGTACTGCCTCTGTCCTGGGACTCAAAGTAAGTGAATTTGTGCCCTTTAAGAGCAGAGTCTTGGTTTCCTACAGCTCTCCTGGATACAAGCCCTGCTGGTTTTCAAAACCAGATGTTGTTATAGGGGCTCATCTTCCTGGTGCAGGTCCCTAGGGCTGGGGTGCCTGACGTGGGGCTCGAACCCCTCTCTCCTTCGGGAGAACCTCCGTGTTTGTGAGGTCCCCTCCCGTTTGTGGGTAGCCATGTTGGGGGTACGGGTCCTGATGAGACCACATCTCTGCCCTCCTACCTGTCTCAATGTGTTTTTTTCTTTATATCCTTAGTTGTAGGAGAGCTGTTCTGCTGGTCTTCAGGTCATTCTCAGAGCTGTTGCACACGTAGCTGTAGTTTTGGAGTGTCCGTGGGAGCATCTTCCTACTCCACCATCTTGATCCTGCCTCAGTGCTCCTCTTCATTTATACAAATCCTTCCATGCCCATCTCAGTTTCTACCTCCTCGGTGACACTTTCTCATTCTACGCGTCCTGTTAGCCTCCCTGAAGCACACAACGGCACCCTTAGTCTTGATCATACAGCTTAACACGTAGTTCTATGCTATTCTGCTATTGTTCCTGATGTGTTTTACTCCCTGAAGCATCAACAGAGTCTTCACTTTCTTTTGTATTTTTCCCAGGGCCTAGCATAGACCTTTCTCACTGTGGGTGTCATTATCATACAAGGGTGTACCCGTAACAAATAATCAGTATAGCTTCAAAGTCATTCATTCCAGAAACTTGGCCTACCTTTGGTCACTCCATCCAGCAGTCTGCTACAGACAAGGCCTATGATCCCATCAGCAAACACATTTTTGATAAAATGTGAGCAACTAAGCATTGCTTTTTAAATATGCATACTAGCTTTAAAATTGAGCTTCTTATGTATTCCCAACATATGAAAATTAGGTGACACACATTCAACACTATTGTTTACTTGGTTAAAGTCTAACAGAAAATTGAATACTTTGCTTTTCAAGTGTTCCACCATAACCCTCAACCACGATGGCCTGTTAAAAATGTTAACAACAGTATTGCAACTTTATAGAAACAAATATTAACATTTTTACATGTGGTCATTGGGCTATGAGACCAAGAGTACTTGATTAAATAGAAGAAGCCTCAATAAGTGAACATGAACTTCACTGCTGTCTCATTATCAGTTAGGTTTATAATTCTGAATTCCATGTGTTCATCCACAGATAGTTCATGATGCTGAAACAGACAGAGTAATAATTAATCTATCCAACTGTCCACCTCTGTATGATGAGGTGAAAGTGAAATTTCTCTCTTCTTCGGTGAGTAATCAACAAACAATTTATGCTGCCAATCTTGTCTAGTTTTCTGAATGATTCTGGTTTGGGATTTCCTTTGCTACAATTCCCAACAAAGGAGATGATAGGAGATGTCAACCCCTAGTCAGGGATGGGGAGACAAAACAAGTCAGATTTCTATATCGAATATTTTTTAAAAAAAGAAAATATGTAATTAAATATATTTTTGCTCATTTGTTTTCTAAATTGTATACAATTTACATGTATTAATTTTCAAATAAGAAAAAAATACAAAAACCCGGATGTTAAAAAAGGTATAAACTACATAGCAGTGATCATATTTTGGGTTTGTATCTTTAAAACACATTGTTCCCCATAACTTATAAATACGTGAAAGTGAGGGAGATTTTGCTTTCCTCTCAATTGATGTATAATTCATTTAAAATAGCATATTTAATCCAATATTTATGAAAAATATCTGCTATTGTCATTACAGTATAATTTATGCTGACCAGTTATCAAATGTATGTCTGATTATTCTGTATATAGCAAATTTCTAAGCCCCAGTAGTTTCATTTTCCTATGAAATCATCAACCAGAACTGCCAACATGTAACTGTGTTTGCTCAATTTAAAGCTTATTTCCTGTGCCCGCCTGCATCCCCTGCTTGCTCCCTGTTGGCGGAGAATTTACTAAGTTTGAAATGGTACACGTGTTGAAGCAAGTGGCTGGGATAGCTCCCCTTGAATAACTGAGCCAGTCTGAATTCTCTTAATCAGGGGTCTCTAAGCAGAAGCACTGGTGTAGGGGCGCTAGCCAAGGGGATGTTGGTGATTTCTGGCCTTTGTGGTTGTCAAGGGTCATGAGATGAAAGCACTTTCAGAAATCGTAGGTATTTCTGTCATCATCAATCGTGGTTAATTATCCAATGTAGCTGCTCCTTGTAGGAACGGAGGATATTATTGGGGCAGAAACAGACATAGGTCCTTAGTAGATTCTGTTTAGCACTATCCAAACCAGATTAAAAGACCAGTGTCTAAATTTATAAATATCACAGAGAAAATACATTTCCTTGAAAATTTTGCTAGAAATGGCGAGAGAAAGGAACAGCAATCTCTCAAAGTCTCTGTCTTGGTGTCTTGAGTATAATGTTGATGGTAAGTGCTGCATATTCAATAGCTACAGTTATTTGATGAACGTACAGATGAATAACGGAATTTTAATCCCTTTGGAAAGATTATTTTTCACAGTAAAATGGATACGAAGAACTAATTTTTCTTTTTTCACCATGTCTTTTTAGGATCTTCCTAAATACTATGACGACTGTCCATTTTTCTTTTGGTTCCATACATCTTTTATACAAAATAACAGGTATGGCTATGGTATAATCCAGTAGAAACAGCTTAGTCTCGAATGTCTATGTAAGAGGTAATGACAAGTATTTTGCTAATTGCCATAAGCCCAATTTATAGAAACCAAAAAATCCTTGAGTCACCGTTCTTCATTGCCTTCCTTATTGTGATCTGGTTATTTAAAAAATATGGCTATTTTTCTTTAACATCTTTATTGGAGTATAATTGCTTTACAATGGTGTGTTAGTTTCTGCTGTATAACAAAGTGAATCAGCTATATATATACATATATCCCCATATCTCCTCCCTCTGCATCTACCTCCCATCATCCCTATCCCACCCCTCTAGGTGGACACAAAGCACTGAGCTGATCTCCCTGTGCTATGAGGCTGCTTCCCACTAGCTATCTGTTTTACATTTGGTAGTTGTATATATGTCCATGCCCCTCTCTCACTTCATCCCAGCTTACCCTTCCCCCTCCCCGTGTCCTCAAGTCCATTCTCTATGTTGTGTCTTTATTCCTGCCCTGTCCCTAGGTTCATCAGAACCATTTTTTTCTTTTTTTTAGATTCCATATATATGTCTTAGCATACAGTATTTGTTTTTCTGACTTACTTCACTCTGTATGACAGACTCTAGGTCCATCCACCTCACTACAAATAACTCAGTTTCATTTCTTTTTATGGCTGAGTAATATTCCATTGTAGATATGTGCCACATCTTCTTTATTCATTCATCTGTTGATGGACACTTAGGTTGGTTCCATGTCCTGGCTATTGTAAATAGAGCTGCAATGAACATTGTGGTACATGACTCTTTCTGAATTATGGTTTTCTCAGGGTATATGGCCAGTAGTGGGATTGCTGGGTCATATGGTAGTTCTATTTGTAGTTTTTTAAGGAACCTCCATACTGTTCTCCATAGTGGCTGTACCAATTCACATTCCCACCAGCAGTGCAAAAAGGTTCCCTTTTCACCACACCCTCTCCAGCATTTATTGTTTGTAGATTTGTTGATGATGGCCATCCTGACTGGTGTGCGGTGATACCTCATTGTGGTTTTGATTTGCATTTCTCTAATGATTAGTGATGGTGAGCATCCTTTCATGTGTGTGTTGGCGATCTGTATACCTTCTTTGGAGAAGTGTCTGTTTAGGCTTTCTGCCCATCTTTGGATTTTGGGCTGTTTTTTTTTGATACTGAGCTTCATTTTTCATATTGAGCTTGTATATTTTGGAGATTAATCCTTTGTCAGTTGCTTCATCTGCAAATATTGTCTCCCATTCTGAGGGTTGTCTTTTGGTCTTGGTTATGGTTTCCTTAGCTGTGCAAAAGCTTTTAAGTTTCAGGAGGTGGGTCAAAAAGGATCTTGCTGTGATTTATGTCATAGAGTGTTCTGCCTATGTTTTCCTCTAAGAGTTTGATAGTGTCTGGACTTACATTTAGATCTTTAATCCATTTTGAGTTTATTTTTGTGTATGGTGTTAGGAAGTGTTCTAATTTCATTCTTTTACATGTAGCTGTCCAGTTTTCCCAGCACCACTTATTGAAGAGGCTGTCTTTTCTCCATTTTATATTCTTGCCTCCTTTATCAAAGATAAGGTGACCATATGTGCATGGGTTTATCTCTGGGCTTTCTATCCTGTTCCATTGATCTATATTTCTGTGTTTGTGCCAGTACCATAGTGTCTTGATTACTGTAGCTTTGTAGTATAGTCTGAAGTCAGGGAGCCTGACTCCTCCAGCTCCGTTTTTCTTTCTCAAGATTGCTTTGGCTATTTGGGGGTCTTTTGTGTTTCCATACAAACTGTGAAATTTTTTGTTCTAGTTTTGTGAAAAATGCCATTGGTAGTTTGATAATTGCATTGAATCTGTAGATTGCTTTGGGTAGTATACTCATTTTCACAATGTTGATCCTTCCAACCCAAGAACATGGTATATATCTCTCCATCTGTTTGTATCCTCTTTAATTTCTTTCATCAGTGTCTTATATTTTTCTGCATACAGGTCTTTTGTCTCCTTAGGTAGGTTTATCCCTAGGTATTTTATTCTTTTTGTTGCAGTGGTGAATGGGAGTGTTTCCTCAATTTCTCTTTCAGATTTTTCATCATTAGTGTATAGGAATCAAGACAGTGCTGTGCATTAATTTTGTATCCTGCTACTTTACCAAATTCATTGATTAGCTCTAGTAGTTTTCTGGTAGCATCTTTAGGATTCTCTATGCAGAGTATCATGTCATCTGCAAACAGTGACAGTTTTACTTCTTTTCTGATTTGGATTCCTTTTCTTCTCTGATTGTAAAAATATGGCTATTCTTGAGACCCACTGTTGCATTATCCTCAAGGTCCATGCCATAGGACTGCGTTATAAAACATACCATAAGCAAATCTTGAGTGTGGCAACAAATCCCTCCCATGAAAGTTTAATATGAGTTTGTTCAGTACCTTGAATATGGCAGGTCCTCAGTATGTGTTGATTTACTGATGACTGACCAACACCAAATTCTATGCCACAGGAAGGTGTCATCCAGGGAGGCTTCAGCTAGTTTAAAAGGTGGTTGACACACTTACATCTAGGGCAGAAGTTATAAGACACAGTAAGTATCAGTGAAGACAGCTTTCAAAAAATTAATGGTCTCCCATTTATAACTGATTTTCTTATAACTAAATCGGATAATCTGTTTTTAAAAAGTAATTGATTTGAAGAGTATTCCAAAGAATCTCTATCATGTCTGAAACTCATTCCTAAATCTAGAAGTTCTCCACATCGTCTGTTCTGTGGTGCTGAAAATTTGAGATTGGTATCACCATACCATTCAATACAAAAGGAAAGATAATATTCAAAAAATCATAAAGAGTTTTGAAGAAGTGGTTATGATTGTATGTGCCATGAACTGACAGTTCCCATAACATACAATCCTAGCCTTTTCTTCAAATGTAGACTGCATCTAATCCCACCTCAAGTCCGCTAAGGTGACAGTAAATAAAAACCTAGCCTAAACACCTACAATGCACACACATTTAGTGGATATTGATAGAGTGAACTTTGGATTTGATGGAACATTTTTGCCAATTTTTTCCCCTGGATGTACAGACAGAAAACTTTGACTTAACATGAGCAAAGTCCCTCAAATAGACATCTAGGTGGAACTTCATTTGGTACTACTTCTCAAAAGTGGTTCTTGCTAAAGGGCACAGTTTTTTCCTTTAAAACACCATGTTCATATTAGAGAAGCAACCTGCTAAATCACTTTTCTCCTCACTTTTATAGTTTCTGAAGATTTAACGTGTGAATTTCCATACTCCTCGGTAAAGCTGTTTTTATTATGAGACTTAATTTACCCAAAATGCCAACTTCATCATTTAAAAGACTTGTTACTGGGTTTTAATACACATCTAGTCTGATTTATCACATATAGAAATTTAATTTATTAAATATTAATTCCATAAAAGGCAATATTAAAAGGATCAGTGACACGTTGTTACTGAAGGTCATGATATTTTTGTGTCTTAAGAGAGAAAGTGGGAGAGCTGGTCTTTGAAAGCTAATTAGATGCAGAGGAGGGGTCGAGACTGATGGTGGCCAGCAAGGCTTGTTTTTTTAAAGCAACAAGGCTGTCCTACAGCATGGCTTTTCTGTTAGCCCTACAATAAAATGTAATTTTTTTTCTATTCTAGGCTTTATCTTTCAAGAAGTGAATTGGATAATCCCCACAAACCAAAAGCATGGAAAATTTACCGTCCAGAGTTCGCAGTCGAGGTATATTTTGATGACGTTAAGTTGTAGCTGGTATCTAAGTGTAGTTCCCCTTCTAGGCTAGAATCATGTTCTTCCCAATCCTTGCTACCTATTTATATCTTTTAAACCTATTTCCTTGCTGATGTATTTACATATTATATACATATGTCCCTGAGAACTCTATTAAATATATACAAAAGAGAATGTCAATGGCAATAGTTTTTTTTGAAAGAACATATGTCACAGTTTTCATTTGTATTGAGATAAATTTGAAACAGTACACGGGAACGTTAGTTATCACTTAACAACTCAGAAATAAAACTTTCCTATCAAAATAACATTTAAAAATTGTGATTGTCCCCCAATACTGTGGGTTTATTTACTTATGTATTTTTGGACAAGTATTCATTCCCTACTTTGGTTTACATTTGTAATTTCAGATTTGTTAGAAAAGTAATTTCTAATTCCTTCTTCTACTTGATTTACAAACTATTAACGAGCATCAGAATGGCAGCAAAGATCGTTTTAAAACCCATCACCCTTGCTCACAACCAGCTTCACCGAAGCTTGGGGAACTCTGAAGTAAGGTCAAGTTTTCATTATAGACACTGGTTAGTCCTGTGTCCACAGGGAATCATTTTCTCTTTGGTACCAGGTGCTACTTTATTCTAAGTACTTTCACTGCCACTATCTTAAGGCCGTAATTGTCTTTGAAAACAGTTCTATGTTGGCTTTACTATTTGAGTGATTTTCCGCAAGACTCCCAACAATCCAGCCCAAGTTGAACTGACCAGGAAATGAAAAGTAGCAAATGCTGAGAACCAGTGCCTCTGCTAAAACACGGACTGCTCGTTCCTGAAAAACCTTGCACTTTGCAGAAAGCACATGATAAAAAAATAGGGTTTGGGGGGTTGGGACAGACCATTCCAACTAAGCAGTGTTGTAACAGTGCACTAACCACTGGCCACTTGGGTTGGCAGCCCCACAAGGTCTGGAGGTTGCCACAGTCAGTATTTTTTAAGGGAAACTAGAGCAACAGTTTATAGAGAAGGGTGGGTGGGTGCCGACCTAGCAGGGATGGGAGGAGAGCCCCGAGCCGCCAGCGTGGAAGGCCATGCAGGGGCTTCTCTCCCCCTCAAAATAGCCCCCAAAGAGCGCAGCTGCAAAGGTTATGCTACTCCCCTTAATCTGACTCCCCTTGGGGGAAGAGCTCTTGGAGACACAGCCTTTCAAACTCCTTCCATGTTATCTACATTATTCCCTGTAATTTGGGTTACAGAAATGTATTGTGGCAGCCCAGGTTCCTCCTTTAAAATTCCTGCAGCTGTAATCCGTGGAGGGCAGATCAGCGGGCAGGCCTAGGTGAACGGGAAAAAAAAAGCGAGGAGTAAGATCTACCTTTAACACTGGCAAAAGCTGGGAAACCCCAGTTTTTCAGAATCTTGCTTTTTGAAATAAAGGAAATTACAGTTGGGGGTTTCTCTTCCGTAGCCCTCCAAAATGGATGGAAATTTCTGGCAATTATGAGCTGTCACACTATTCTGCTTTTGCTCATAAAGAGAACTTGTTCAGGGCCTCCAGCAGGGCTGCTTTCCTAGAACCCCGTGCAAATAATTCGTTAAACAACTTGAGAAACTTAGATCATAATATATCAGAACAATATTGGTTTTCTTGAATAGAATTTACTGACCTGGAAAACTTGATATCCAGAAGTTTATTTTAAAAAATAGAATGGCATCCTGCCAAATCAGTCACATCACATACACAGCCTGGTGGAGGGAGAGTAATTCTAGTGGGCCACGTTTCGCAACTGCAGTGTATACAGAATATGCATTTATATCAGTAGTTATTTTACATCAGGAATCTTGCTGACAAAAAAAACAATGCTCGTTGCAATAAAACCATCACCTTGAAATATCACCATACATAACTCAAACATTCCTGACAGTTGGTTCTTAGCACATAAAGTACTTAAATCATATAGTCAACTATTAGGCAAATTTAATGATAGAACACGAGAATTTCTTTAAACACAGTATTTCAAGTTACTCTCTTTTTGTCCGGAGTACAGATTTGAAATGGTACAAACTGTACCCAAATACTGAACCATGAATTAAGCAAACAGAATGAAACGTTAAAAAAAAACAACTCTCAAGTTTCCATTCATTACTCCCACTCACTCTTAACCTGCCTCAGACAGTTTCTGTTGAAGATATTCAGTTAAATCTTTACAGGACAACACGTGAGAAGACCTACTGCCAACAGGGCTTAGACAACAGGGGCCCGGTGGGCTCTGGAGCAGGTCACTTCCTGGGGGAAGCCAGTCCCATTTGCTATTTTTGCTTCAATCCAGGCCTGTTCAGAAGCAGCACCACTCAGTAGCTACTGACCATTTAAGTACGGACAAAAGTAAGGTAGAAAAACTGCTTTTCAAAAAAAGGCAAACAGAAGACCAGGCATAGCTCTGGAGCCCGTCGGGCACAACACCGGGCATCCCCCCTCCGCTAAACGTCTGCCAGCAGCTGGCCTTCCCGACCCTCTCTGGCTTCTGGCCGGAGTCACCACCGAGGCTGCAGGGAGAACAAAAACTTATGGAAACTGGAGGCCTCACACACAACGCTTCCGTCCTGCCAACAAGGGGGGACATACCAGTGTGGACCATTATTAACACGTCAGCCGCAGGGGCGGATTAAGAGCTCTTTATTAGAGGCCTGGGGGGTCTCGGGGCAGCACAGAATGAGGCAGCTGACTTCACTGGTGACGACAAGGGCTCACGTAAACCGGACGGCCAGGGAACAGCTGCCCATCCCAAGTCTACGGGAGTCAGGTGAACCAGGGTTTGTTAGTAGTGCATACCTACGGCATAGTTTAATGAAATTACCTTTGCTTCATTGATTTATTAAGTCACACCCCAGAGACCACCATCACTGAAATTCACGACAGCCAGTACCCCATATTAAAGGCTCCAGCGTGGCAAGGAGTGAGGGATCCCGAGACAAACTTCAGCCCTGACACCACTCACGGGGAGTGCAAGCACGACACTCTGGTTCCCTCTGAAAGGAGACCGCTTTGCCCACAAGCACCACTCTGTCCCCAGACGGGGAGCCAGGGCCTCTCTTGGCTTTGGCACTCTACTCCCTGGAAGGGCTTCCGATTGGCAGAGGCAAGGAGGGCGTGGTCCAAAGTGGATCAGCAGCCCGTAGGTGGTCCGACAACTTCCCTGGAATCCCGCCCAGGCCCGGACACAGAGGCAGCAGCTCAGGGCAGCTGTCAGCCACAGTCTTCACAAAGCACCACAGGCCCCTCCCCTCAGCCCCTGCCTCGAGCTCGAGCCCAGCAGAGAGGAGCTCCCTGGGACAGGAGGAGGGGCTGGCACAGGCGAGGGCCGTGCTGCTTCCCAAAGGCTCTGGGCCACACCCAACAATATGTCCGGGCGTGGAATGGGATCCCACCTGGAAGAAGATGGGCGGCACTGTTTCCACAGAGGAGCACCTTGGGAAAATCCAGGATGCTTACTCTGAAACTTAAATCAAGAACATGGAAGCCACACCACTATGCAGATATATTCTCCTCTTTAGAATCTAGACGGACGCCTTAGTTTTCAAGCACCACAGGAAAACTTTTTAAAAACTTTAACCACTTATTACAGGGTATGTGCTAAGTAGATTTTAAAAGAGACCCACATCTAGCATGGATGAAGCATTTATAACCATCCTCCTGAAACATGGTTACCTCTGGTTTTTTCTAGTGAGATCTGAGATTAAACATGGAACTAAATTGTGCTTCACTCACAACACAACCACCTAAACCGCATGTACACATACAGGTTTACGCAAAAGCCCTTAAGATAGCTCTACTTAGCCTTTCAGATTAGGTACCTCGGGCCAGCAGCCCACCCTGTATGTCCCACCAAGGACAAGAGCAGCAACTTTTCCACTTCACTACAATTATGGGCAGAAATTATATAATAGAAAAGAAAAGCTCTTCTATAAAGTTTAAGGTAGAAGGTAGAAAAATGGAAGACAAAAAAAAATTTCCCACAAAATCAAAAAATTCCACATTGGTCTTGTACTCCTTGAAACCCTGAGAACTGCAGTCCTCAAACAGCTTCACTTTGATCAAGGTTTGCCAGAACACTTCAGTATGCTTCAAACTGGCTCATCATCAACTTCCTGCTGTATTCATAGGCCAAAAAGAGTGCCCCGTTGGCAGGGAACGCGCGAATCATGGTAGGTTTCAGTCCAGAATATAAGGCCGTTATTCCTAGAAAACAAAAGGGTGACCAAAGACTGAGCTCCCCCTCCTTGGACATATTGCACGAACCCACACAGCACAGGTATTTTTACAGTTACAGATCCAGACAACAGCGCTGAACCCCAGCAGCGATGGAACAGGTTTCCCTGGACTACTGGAACTAGACAGACTAGTAGAAACAAGGGCGAGGGCAGGTCTGCCAGCAGAGCTGGTGAGGCTCTGGGTACAGTCACCGATCCCGTGCCTGTTACCTCCTGGTAAGCGGGTCAGGCAGAGCAGGGGGCCTCCTGTGGGCAGACAGGAGGCAGCCACAGAGCCACGGACGGCAGCAACTTCGCAGCTTCACCTGGGGGGCGAGGACCACGAGGCACTGGGCCAGAACACAGAGCACTGACATTGATGTGGAAGACCTGTTTCTAGTGTTAGCACTGCCCAAGGCAGTTCTGAAGATCCAGGCAGATAAGGGAGGTGTAAGTACTTTGGAAAACTACAAAGTGTAATGCAAATTTAAAAGGGGTTACTGTTAGTAATACACAAGATGTCTGTGCTCTATTTGGGGTTAAAGCAGTTGCTGCATGCTGTTACTGTGCTCGCTTTCTCTCAAAATCAAGACAGAAAAGTGCACATCCAAGTTTTAAGACGTATAGTGGATGCTGGAAGGACAGGTCTTTACTCACTAGTGGCATAAAATTGGCTTTATACAAACACTAAAAGTCTTTATCTACCTGTATAACTAAAAACTGATAGCAAATCACCTTCAGAAATTGCTTAGTGCCTTTCTCATTGCAGAAGTCTTATCATTAAGGATGTACGTTCTTTTAAATGCCTTACTGATATGCTGTTAGAGCTCATCTCCTGATGATATTGTTTAAAACAAGTGGTGCAGGACTTCCTTGGTGGTCCAGTGGTTAAGACTCCATGCTTCCACTGCAGGGGGAATGGGTTGGATCCCTGGTTGGGGAAGTTTCACATGCCGCAGAGTGCAGCCAAAAAAAAAAAAAAAAAAAAAGTGGTGCTAACTCTGAAACATGTGTCCTCTTAGACAAAACACATACTTTAAAAATTCCCACCAGGCTATTTAGAAACAAAATCCTGGCCCAAAGGTTAGGAATCAGAGCTTTAAACATTCTTGAGGGGACTTCCCTGGTGGCGCAGTGGTTAAGAATCTGCCTGCCAATGCAGGGGACACGGGTTCAATCCCTGGTCCAGCGAGATCCCACATGCCGTGGAGCAACTAAGCCCGTGCACCACAACTACCGAGCCTGCACTCTAGAGCCCGCAAGCCACAACTACTGAGCCCACGAGCCACAACTACTGAGCCCACGTGCTGCAACTACTGAAGCCCACGCTCCTAGAGCCCATGCTCCGCAACGAGAAGCCACCGCAATGAGAAGCCCGCGCACCGCAATGAAACGTAGCCCCCGCTTGCCGCAACTAGAGAAAGCCCGCGCGCAGCAACGAAGACAACACAGCAAAAAATAAATAAATAAACATTCTTGAGAATAATGAAGTAAGCTAAAGAAAGGGGTCTGGAAACAAATCCACAAATGTGAATTACATACACCGTTAGAAAAGCGAGGCGGTGGAAGAGAGCGATGACCCACCTGCTCGACTTCGACAAGACGAGCGGCCGAATGACCACTCCCCATACGTCCCTCCTGTTTCAGCAGTTGGCAGACTCACCTTCATTTTTCACGATGCTTATGAAAGTTCCAATAAATCCTGCCTGCTTTCCAGACATGGAGAGAACTTGAATTCTGGATTTGATACAATCCACTGGGTAAACAGCAAGCCAGAGGCAGATTCCACCAAATCCACCACTTAACATCAAAGGGACAGGGCCTAGAGAAGAAAACGAGCAAACAGTGTTTTGTCTCAAGAACAGCTGATGTGATATTTCCAGAGGTCAGTGTAGTAGTGGCTGCAGGTAGGTGCAAATACAAACACGAAAGCTGCG
The DNA here is from genome assembly GCF_964374135.1 of Grampus griseus. NCBI lineage: Eukaryota > Metazoa > Chordata > Mammalia > Artiodactyla > Delphinidae > Grampus > Grampus griseus. The sequence goes on from NC_139012.1 coordinate 64,788,046, forward strand.
GAACACAGTTCTCTGGGGCAAGTGTCCAACTGCCTAAGAGCACAGGTTCTGTGTGGTAGCCTGGGGCTGTCCCTCACGACTCCAGGGCAAGGGGCAGCCCTAGTGAGGGTCAGATTTAGGCTGGTCTCTGTGGCCCTCCTGCCCCGTCCTCCAGAGGCCTGGCCCCCCAAGAACCAGCAGGCCCCCAGCAGCATGGCAACGCCCTACCATGAGGAGTGAGAACAGAGGCCACTGAAACACAGGCTGCATCTTCTTCAACTTTCCCTTAATTATTCTAATATATTAATGTCCCACAGCTCTGATTCTTCCTTTGCCATGAAAAAGCAAAGTTATTAAACGTAACAGTTAAGCCTAGGAGCTTGACTATCCCCAGAATAGGTCCAAAACACTGAAGGGAGGTATTTAAGAAACAAGTAACCACTCATGTGAGCCAAACATCGATACAGTTGTGTCAAGCAGTTAATTAGGATAAACTAGAAAGAAGTACACTTCTCACTGCTCTCAAAACACTATCAAGATTTATTACTAAGCTTATTGCAAGATGATTTATAGGTGATTTCCCCAATTGTTGGTGATATCCTACAGGGAAAATAATATCTGTGTTCTCCCCTAAAATGGACCCAGAGCAAATGAACAAATGTTATTCCAGTAAAACCTGGAATTATTATTATTATATATTAAAATAACTGGAATTATTATTTGGTGGGGGGGAACCTTCAAGATGGCAGAGGAGTAAGCCGTGGAGATCACCTTCCTCTCCACAAATACATTAGAAACACATCTACATGTGGAACAACTCCTACAGAACACCTACTGAACGCTGGCAGAAGACCTCAGACCTCCCAAAAGGCAAGAAACTCCCCACATACCTGGGTAGGGCAAAAGAAAAAACAGAGACAAAAGAATAGGGACGGGACCTGCACCTCTGGGAGGGAGCTGTGAAGGAGGAAAGGTTTCCACACACTAGGAGGCCCCTTCGCGGCGGGGCTTGGGGTGGGGGGAGCTTCAGAGCCACAGAGAGGGCGCAGCAACAGGGGTGCGGAGAGCAAAGCGGAGAGATTCCCACACAGAGGATCGGTGCCAACCAACACTCACCAGCCCGAGAGGCTTGTCTGCTCACCTGCCGGGGCGGGCGGGGGCTGGGAGCTGAGGCTCGGGCTTCAGAGGTCAGACCCCAGGGAGAGGACTGGGGTTGGCTGCGTAAACACAGCCAGAAGGGGGCTAGTGCGCCACGGCTAGCCAGGAGGGAGTCCTGGAAAAAGTCTAGACCTGCCAGAGATGTGAGAGACCATTGTTCAGGGTGCGCGAGGAGAGGGGATCCCCCTTCCCTGTCTGCCCACAGAAGGCAGAGCACCGCCTAAACGAGCTCCAGAGATAGGCACAAGCTGTGGCTATCAGCTCGAACACCAGAGATGGGCATGAAATGCTAAGGCTGCTGCTGCCGCCACCAAGAAGCCTGTGTGCGGCACAGGTCACTCTCCACACCCACCCCAGGAGCCTGTGCAGCCCGCCACTGCCAGGGTCCTGGGATCCAGGGACAACTTCGCCGGGAGAACACACAGCACACCTCAGGCTGTTGCAACGTCACGCTGGCCTCTGCCGCCACAGGCTTGCCCCACATTCCAATTATAACTACCATACTCCTCCCTCCCCCACCAGCACGAGTGAGCCAGAACCCCCTAACCAGCGCTGCTTTAAACCTGTCCTGTCTGGGCATGAACAGATGCCTGAGGGCGACCTACACGCAGAGGTGGGTCCAAATCCAAAGCTGAACCCCAGGAGCTGTGCGAACAACGAAGAGAAAGGGAAAGCTCTCCCAGCAGCCTCAGGAGCAGCAGATTAAAGCTCCACAGTCAACTTGAGGTACCTGCGTCTGTGGAATACCTGAATGGACAGCCATCATCCCAAGATTGAGGCAGTGGGCTCTGGGAGCAACAGTGGACTTCGGGTTTGCTGTCTGACACTGACTTGTTTCTGATTTTTAACTTAGTATAGTTTTTAATGCTTGTTATCATTGGTGGATTTGTTTATTGGTTTGGTTGCTCTCTTTTTATTACTTTTAAATTTTATTTTAACTATTTTATTTTATTATTTTTCGTTCTTTTTTTCCTCTCTTTTCTTCTGAGCCATGTGACTGACAGGGTCGTGGTGCTCTGGCCGGGCATCAGACCTGAGCCTCTGAGGTGGGAGAGCCAAGTTCAGGACATTGGACTACCAGAGACCCCCCGGGCCCACATAATATCAATCAGCAAGAGCTCTCCCAGAGATCTCCATCTCAATGCTAGACCTAGCTCCACTCAACGACCAGCAAGCTACAGTGCTGGACACCCTATGCCAAACAACTAGCAAGACAGAAACACAAACCCACCCATTAGCAGAGAGGCTGCCTAAAATCATAAGTTCACAGACACCACAAAACACACCATTGGACATGGCCCTGCCCACCAGAAAGACAAGATCCAGCCCCACCCATCAGAACACAGGCACCAATCCCCTCCATCAGGAAGCCTACACAAGCCACCGAACCAACCTTAGCCACTGGGGGCAGACACCAAAACCAAAGGGAACTACGAACTTACAGCCTGCAAAAAGGACACCCCAAACACAGTAAGTTAAATGAAATGAGAAGACAGAGAAATATGCAGCAGATGAAGGAGCGAAGTAAAAACCCACCAGACCAAACAATGAAGAGGACACAGGCAGTCTACCTGAAAAAGAATTCAGAGTAATGGTAGTAAAGATGGTCCAAAATCTTGGAAACAGAATGGAGAAAATACAAGAAACGCTTAACAAGGACCTAGAAGAACTAAAGAGCAAACAAACGATGATGAACAACACAATAAATGAAAAGAAAAATTCTCTAGAAGGAATCAATAGCAGAAATAACTGGGGCAGAACAACAGAAAAGTGACCTGGAAGATAAAATAGTGGAAATAACTACTGCAGAGCAGAATAAAGAAAAAAGAATGAAAAGCATTGAGGACAGTCTCAGAGACCACTGGGACATTAAACTCCCGAACATTCGAATATAGGGGTCCCAGAAGAAGAGAAAAAGAAAGTGTCTGAGAAAATATTTGAAGAAATTATAGTTGAAAACTTCCATAACATGGGAAAGGAGATAGTCAATCAAGTCCAGGAAGCACAGAGTGTCCCATACAGGATAAATCCAAGGAGAAATACTCCTAGACACATATTATTCAAACTATCAAAAATTAAATACAAAGAAAAAATATTGAAAGCAGCACGGGAAAAGCAACAAGTAACATACAAGGGAATCCCCATAAGGTTAACAGCTGATCTTTTAGCAGAAACTCTGCAAGCCAGAAGGGAGTGGCAGGACATATTTAAAGTGATGAAAGGGAAAAACTTACAACCAAGATTACTCTACCCAGCAAGGATCTCATTTAGATTTGACAGAGAAATTAAAACCTTTAAAGACAAGCAAAAGGGCTTCCCTGGTGGCGCAGTGCTTGGGAGTCCACCTGCCGATGCAGGGGACGCGGGTTCATGCCCTGGTCCAGGAGGATCCCGTGTGCCGTGTAGTGGCTGGGACTGTGGGCCATGGCCGCTGAGCCTGCACGTCCGGAGCCTGTGCTCCGCGACGGGAGAGGCCATGGCAGTGAGAGGCCCGCGTACCACAAAAAAAAAAAAAAAAAAAAAAAAAGACAAGCAAAAGAATTTAGCACCACCAAACCAGCTCTACAACAAATGCTAAAGAAATTTCTCTAGGCAGGAAACACAAGAGAAGGAAAACACCTACAAAAACAAACCCAAAACAATTAAGAAAATGGTAATAAGAACATACATATCAATAATTACCTTAAATGTAAATGGATTAAATGCTCCAACCAAAAGACATAGACTGGCTGAATAGATACAAAAACAAGACCCATATATAGCTGTCTACAAGAGAGTCACTTCAGACCTAGGGACACATACAGACTGAAAGTGAGGGGTTGGAAAAAGATATTCCACGCAAATGGAAATCAAAAGAAAGCTGGAGTAGCAATTCTCATATCAGACAAAAATAGCCTTTTTTTTTTTTGCGGTACACAGGCCTCTCACTGCTGTGGCCTCTCCTTCGCGGAGCACAGGCTCCGGACGTGCAGGCCCAGCGGCCATGGCTTACGAGCCCAGCCGCTCCACGGCATGTGGGATCCTCCCAGACCGGGGCATGAACCCACGTCCCCTGCATCAGCAGGCGGACTCTCAACCACTGCGCCACCAGGGAAGCCCCAAAATAGACTTTAAAATAAAGACTATTACAAGAGAGAAAGAACAACACTACATAATGATCAAGGGATCAATCCAAGAAGATATAACAATTGTAAAATATTTATGCACCCAACATAGGAGCACCTCAATACATAAGGCAAATGCTAACAGCCATTAAAGGGGAAATCGACAGTAACACAATCATAGTAGGGGACTTTAACACCCCACTTTCACCAATGGACAGATCATCCAAAAGGGAAAAAATAAGAAAACACAAGCCTTAAATGACACATTAATAAACAAGATGGATTTAATTGATATTTATAAGACATTCCATCCAAAAACAACAGAATACACTTTCTTCTCAACTGCTCATGGAACATTCTCCAGGATAGATCATATCTTGGGTCACAAATCAAGCCTTGGTAAATTTAAGAAAATTGAAATCGTATCAAGTATCTTTTCCGACCACAGTGCTATGAGACTAGATATCAATTACAGGAAAAAAACTGTAAAAAATAAAAACACATGGAGGATAAACAATACGCTACTAAATAACCAAGAGATCACTGGAGAAGTCAAAGAGGAAATCAAAATATACCTAGAAACAAATGACAATGAAAACACAATGACACAAAACCTATGGGATGCAGCAAAGGCAGTTCTAAGAGGGAAGTTTATAGCAATACAATCCTACCTCAGGAAACAAGAAACATCTCAAACAAACAACCTAACCTTACACCTAAAGCAATGAGAGAAAGAGGAACAAAAAACCCCCCAAAGTTAGCAGAAGGAAAGAAATCATAAAGATCAGATCAGAAATAAATGAAAAAGAAATGAAGGAAATGATAGCAAAGATCAATAAAACTAAAAGCTGGTTCTTTGAGAAGATAAACAAAATAGATAAACCACTAGCCAGACTCATCAAGAAAAAAAGGGAGAAGACTCAAATCAATAGAATTAGAAATGAAAAAGGAGAGGTAACAACTGACACTGCAGAAATAAAAAAGATCATGAGAGATTACTACAAGCACCTCTATGCCAATAAAATGGACAACCTGGAAGAAATGGACAAATTCTTAGAAATGCACAACCTACCAAGACTGAATCAGGAAGAAATAGAAAATATGAACAGACCAATCACAAGCACTGAAATTGAAACTGTGATTAAAAATCTTCCAACGAACAAAAGCCCAGGACCAGATGGCTTCACAGGCGAATTCTATCAAACATTTAGAGAAGAGCTAACACCTATCCTTCTCAAACTCTTCCAAAATATAGCAGAGGGAGGAACACTCCCAAACTCCTTCTACGAGGCCACCATCACCTTGATACCAAAACCAGACAAGGATGTCACAAAGAAAGAAAACTACAGGCCAATATCACTGATGAACATAGATGCAAAAATCCTCAACAAAATACTAGCAAACAGAATCCAACAGCACATTAAAAGGATCACACACCATGATCAAGTGGGGTTTATTCCAGGAATGTGAGGATTCTTCAGTATACGCAAATCAATCAATGTGATAAACCATATTAACAAATTGAAGGAGAAAAACCATATGATCATCTCAATAGATGCAGAGAAAGCTTTTGACAAAATTCAGCACCCATTTATGATAAAAACCCTGCAGAAAGTAGGCATAGAGGGAACTTTCCTCAACCTAATAAAGGCCATATATGACAAGCCCACAGCAAACATCATCCTCAATGGTGAAAAACTGAAAGCATTTCCACTAAGATCAGGAACAAGACAAGGTTGCCCACTCTCACCACTCTTATTCAACATAGTTTTGGAAGTTTTAGCCACAGCAATCAGAAGAAAAGGAAATAAAAGGAATCCAAATCGGAAAAGAAGAAGTAAAGCTGTCACTGTTTGCAGATGACATGATACTATACATAGAGAATCCTAAAGATGCTACCAGAAAACTACTAGAGCTAATCAATGAATTTGGTAAAGTGGCAGGATACAAAATTAAGGCACAGAAATCTCTGGCATTGCTATATACTAATGATGAAAAATCTGAAAGTGAAATCAAGAAAACACTCCCATTTACCATTGCAACAAAAAGAATAAAATATCTAGGAATATACCTACCTAAGGAGACAAAAGACCTGTATGCAGAAAATTATAAGACACTGATGAAAGAAATTAAAGATGATACAAATAGATGGAGAGATATACCATGTTCTGGGATTGGAAGAATCAACATTGTGAAAATGACTCTACTACCCAAAGCAATCTATAGATTCAATGCAATCCCTATCAAAGTACCGCTGGCATTTTTCACAGAACTAGAACAAAAAATTTCACAGTTTGTATGGAAACACAAAAGACCCCGAATAGCCAAAGCAATCTTGAGAACGAAAAAAGGAGCTGGAGGAACCAGGCTCCCTGACTTCAGACTATACTACAAAGCTACAGTAATCAAGACAGTATGGTACTGGCACAAAAACAGAAAGATAGATCAATGGAACAGGATAGAAAGCCCAGAGATAAACCCACGCACATATGGACACCTTATCTTTGATAAAGGTGGCAGGAATGTACAGTGGAGAAAGGACAGCCTCTTCAATAAGTGGTGCTGGGAAAACTGGACAGGTACATGTAAAAGTATGAGATTAGATCACTCCCTAACACCATACACAAAAATAAGCTCAAAATGGATTAAAGAACTAAATGTAAGGCCAGAAACTATCAAACTCTTAGAAGGAAAACATAGGCAGAACACTCTATGACATAAATCACATTTGATTTGATTTATGATTTATGACATAAATCATAAATCATAAATCCTAGAGTAATGGAAATAAAAACAAACAAATGGGACCTAATGAAACTTCAAAGCTTTTGCACAGCAAAGGAAACCATAAACAAGACCAAAAGACAACCCTCAGAATGGGAGAAAATATTTGCAAATGAAGCAACCGACAAAGGATTAATCTCCAAAATTTACAAGCAGCTCATGCAGCTCAATAACAAAAAAACAAACAACCCAATCCAAAAATGGGCAGAAGACCTAAACAGACATTTCTCCAAAGAAGATATACAGACTGCCAACAAACACATGAAAGAATGCTCAACATCATTAATCATTAGAGAAATGCAAATCAAAACTACAATGAGGTATCACCTCACACCAGTCAGAATGGCCATCATCAAAAAATCTAGAAACAATAAATGCTGGAGAGGGTGTGGAGAAAAGGGAACACTCTTGCACTGCTGGTGGGAATGCGAATTGGTTCAGCCACTATGGAGAACAGTATGGAGGTTCCTTAAAAAACTACAAATAGAACTACCATATGACCCAGCAATCCCACTACTGGGCATATACCCTGAGAAAACCAAAATTCAAAAAGAGTCATGTACCAAAATGTTCATTGCAGCTCTATTTACAATAGCCCGGAGATGGAAACAACCTAAGTGCCCATCATCGGATGAATGGATAAAGAAGATGTGGCACATATATACAATGGAATATTACTCAGCCATAAAAAGAAACGAAATTGAGCTATCTGTAATGAGGTGGATAGACCCAGAGTCTGTCATACAGAGTGAAGTAAGTCAGAAAGAAAAAGACAAATACCGTATGCTAACACATATATATGGAATTTAAGGGGAAAAAAAATGTCATGAAGAACCTAGGGGTAAGACAGGAATAAACATGCAGACCTACTGGAGAACAGACTTGAGGATATGGGGAGGGGGAAGGGTGAGCTGTGACAAGGCGAGAGAGAGTCATGGACATATACACACTAACAAACGTAGTAAGGTAGATAGCTAGTGGGAAGCAGCCGCATGGCACAGGGATATTGGCTCGGTGCTTTGTGACAACCTGGAGGGGTGGGATAGGGAGGGTGGGAGGGAGGGAGATGCAAGAGGGAAGACATATGGGAACATATGTATATGTATAACTGATTCACTTTGTTATAAAGCAGAAACTAACACACCATTGTAAAGCAATTATACCCCAATAAAGATGTTAAAAAAAAAAGAAATGAAGGAAATGATAGCAAAGATCAATAAAACTAAAAGCTGGTTCTCTGAGAAGATAAACAAAATTGATAAACCATTAGCCAGACTCATCAAGAAAAAAGGGGAGAGGACTCAAATCAATAGAATTAGAAATGAAATAGAAGAAGTAACAACTGACACTGCAGAAATACATAGGATCATGTGACATTACTACAAGCAACTACATGCCAATAAAATGGACAACCTGGAAGAAATGGACAAATTCTTAGAAAAGCACAACCTTCTGAGACTGAATCAGGAAGAAACAGAAAATATAAACAGACCAATCACAAGCACTGAAATTGAAACTGTGATTACAAATCTTCCAACAAACAAAAGCCCAGGACTACATGGCTTCACAGGTGAATTCTATCAAACATTTAGAGAAGAGCTAACACGGATCCTTCTCAAATTCTTCCAAAATATAGCAGAGGGAGGAAGACTCCCAAACTCCTTCTATGCGGCCACCATCACCCTGATAGCAAAACCAGACAAAGATGTCACAAAGAAAGAAAACTACAGGCCAATATCACTGATGAACATAGATGCAAAAATCCTCAACAAAATACTAGCAAACAGAATCCAACAGCACATTAAAAGGATCACACACCATGATCAAGTGGGATTTATCCCAGGAATGCAAGGATTCTTCAATATATGCAAATCAATCAATGTGATTCACCATATTAATAAACTGAAGGATAAAAACCATATGATAATCTCAACAGATGCAGAAAAAGCTTTTGACAAAATTCAATACCCATTTATGATAAAAACTCTCCAGAAAGTAGGCACAGAGGGAACTTACCTCAACATAATAAAGGCCATATATGACAAACCCACAGCCAACATCATTCTCAGTGGTGAAAAACTGAACCCATTTCCTCTGATCAGGAACAAGACAAGGTTGCCCACTCTCACCACTGTTATTCAACACAGTTTGGAAGTTTTAGTCACAGCAATCAGAGAAGAAAAAGAAAAGGCATCCAAATCGGAAAAGAAGAAGGAAAACTGTCACTGTTTGCAGATGACATGATACTATACATCGAGAATCCTAAAGATGCCACCAGAAAACTACTAGAGCTAATCAATGAATTTGGTAAAGTAGCAGGATACAAAATTAATGCTCAGCAATCTCTTGCATTCCTATACACTAAGGATGAAAAATCTGAAAGAGGAATTAAGGAAACACTCCCATTTACCATTGCAACAAAAAGAACAGAATACCTTGGAATAAAACCTACCTAAGGAAACAAAAGACGGCTATACAGAAAACTATAAGACATTGATGAAAGAAATTAAAGAGGATTCAATCAGATGGAGAGATATACCATGTTCTTGGGTTGGAAGAATCAACATTGTGAAAATGAGTATACTACCCAAAGCAATCTACAGATTCAATGCAATCCCTATCAACTACCAATGGCATTTTTCACAGAACTAGAACAAAAAATTTCACAGTTTGTATGGAAACACAAAAGACCCCGAATAGCCAAATCAATCTTGAGAAAGAAAAATGGAGCTGGAGGAATCTGGCTCCCTGACTTCAGACTATACTACAAGGCTACAGTAATTCAGACAGTATGGTACTGACACAAAAAAGAAATATAGATCAATGGAACAGGGTAGAAAGCCCAGAGATAAACTCACACACATATGGTCACCTTATCTTTGATAAAGAAGGCAAGAATATACAATGGAGAAAAGACAGCCTCTTCAATAAGTGGTGCTGGGAAAACTGGACAGCCACATGTAAAAGAATGAAATTAGAACACTCCTTAACACTATACACATAAATAAACTCAAAATGGATTTAAGACCTAAATATAAGGCCAGACACTATAAAACTCTTAGAGGAAAACACAGGCAGAACACTCTATGACATAAATCACAGGAAGATCCTTTTTGACCCACCTCCTAGAGAAATGGAAATAAAAATAAACAAATGGGACCTAATGAAACTAAAAGCTTCTGCACAGCAAAGGAAACCATAAACAAGATGAAAAGACAACCCTCAGAATGGGAGAAAATACTTGCAAATGAAGCAGCTGACAATGGATTAACCTCCAAAATATACAAGCAGCTCTTGCAGCTCAATATCAGAAAAACAAACCCAATCCAAAAATGGGCAGAAGACCTAAAAAGACATTTCTCCAAAGAAGATATACAGATCACCAAGAAGCACATGAAAGGATGCGCAACATCACTAATCATTAGAGAAATGCAAATGAAAACTACAATGAGATATCATCTCACACCAGTCAGAATGGCCATCATCAAAAAATCTACAAACAATAAATGCTGGAGAGGGTGTGGTGAAAAGGGAACCTTTGGCACTGTTGGTGGGAATGTAAACTGATACAGCCACTATGGAGAACAGTATGGAGATTCCTTAAAAAACTAAAAATAGAACTACCATACGACCGATCAATCCCACTACTGGCATATACCCAGAGAAAACCATAATTCAAGAAGAGTCATGTACCACAATGTTCACTGCAGCACTATTTACAATAGCCAGGGCAGGGAAGCAACCTAAGTGTCCATCGACAGATGAATGGATAAAGAAGATGTGGCACATATATACAATGGAATATTACTCAGCCATAAAAAAAATGAAATTGAGTTATTTGTAGTGAGTTGGATGGACCTAGAGTCTGTCATACAGAGTGAAGTAAGTCAGAAAGAGAAAAACAAATATTGTATGCTAACACATACATATATATGGAATCTAAAAAAAAAAAAAGGTTCTGAAGAACCTAGGGGCAGGACAGGAATAAAGATGCAGACATAGGGGGATCTTGATGATGGCGGAAGAGTGAGATGCGGAGATCACCTTCCTCCCCACAGATACACCAGAAATACGTCTACACGTGGAACAACTCCTACAGAACACCTACTGAAGGCTGGCAGAAGACCTCAGACCTCCCAAAAGGCAAGAAACTCCCCCACGTACCTGGGTAGGGCAAAAGAAAAAACAGAGACAAAAGAATAGGGACGGCACCTGCACCAGTGGGAGAGAGCTGTGAAGGAGGAAAAGTTTCCACACACTAGGAAGCCCCTTCGCAGGCGGAGACTGCGGGTGGCGGAGGGGGGGAGCTTCGAAGCCGCGGAGGAGAGCGCAGCCACAGGGGTGCGGAGGGCAAAGCGGGGAGATTCCCGCACAGAGGATCGGTGCCGACCGGCACTCACCAGCCCGAGAGGCTTGTCTGCTCACCCGCCGGGGCGGGCGGGCCTGGGAGCTGAGGCACGGCTTCGGTCGGAGCGCAGGGAGAGGACTGGGGTTGGCGGCTTGAACACAGCCTGAAGGGGGTTAGTGCGCCACGGCTAGCCGGGAGGGAGTCCGGGAAAAAGTCTGCACCTGCCGAAGAGGCAAGAGACTTTTTCTTCCCTCTTTGTTTCCTGGTGCGTGAGGAGAGGGGTTTAAGAACGCTGCTTAAAGGAACTCCAGAGACGGGCACGAGCCGCGGCTAAAAGCGCGAACCCCAGAGACGGGCGGAAGACGCTAAGGCTGCTGCTGCCACCAAGGGGCCTGTGTGCGAGCACAGGTCACTCTCCACGCCCCTCTTCCGCGGAGCCTGTGCAGCCCGCCACTGCCAGGGTCCCGGGATCCAGGGACAACTTCCCCGAGAGAACGTACGGCGGACCTCAGGCTGGTGCAAAGTCACGCCGGACTTTGCCGCCGCAGGCCCGCCCCGCACTCCGTGCCCCTCCCTCCCCGCCGGCCTGAGTGCACCAGAGCCCCCGAATCAGCGGCTCCTTTAACCCCGTCCTGTCTGAGCAAAAAACAGACGCCCTCCAGCGACCTACACGCAGAGGCAGGGCCAAATCCAAAGCTGAGCCCCTGGGAGCTGTGAGAACAAAGAAGAGAAAGGGAAATCTCTCCCAGCAGCCTCAGAAGCAGCGGATTAAAGCTCCACAATCAACTTGATGTACCCTGTATCTGTGGAATACATGAATAGACAACCAATCATCCCAAATTAAGGAAGTGGACTTTAGGAGCAAGATCTATGATTTTTTTCCCTATTCCTCTTTTTGTGAAAGTGTATGTGTATGCTTCTGTGTGAGATCTTGTCTGTATAGTCTTGCTTCCACCATTTGTCCTAGGGTTCTATCCGTCCATGGTTTTTTTTTTAATTTTTTAAATTTTAAAATTTAAAAAATTTAAATTTTTAATTTAAAAAATTTAAAAAATTTAAAAAATTTTAAAATTTAAAATTTAAAATTAAATTTAATTTAAATTTAAAAATTTAAAAAATTTTAAAATTTAAAATTTAATTTAAATTTAATTTAATTTAAAAAATTTTTAAATTTTTAAATTTTAAATTTAAATTAAAAATTAAATTTTAATTTAAATTTAATTTAAAAATTTTTAAATTTTAAAATTTTATTTAAATTTATAAATTTAATTTAAATAAAATTTAAATCTAAAATTTAAATTTTTAAATTAAAAAATTTAAAAAAATTTTAAATTTTAAAGTTTTAAATTTTTTAAAATTTTTTAAAAATTTTAAAATTTTAAAAAAATTTTTTTTTTAATAATCAATTTTAATTTTAATAACGTTTTTATACTTTACCTTTGTTCTTTCTTTCTTTCCTTCCTTCCTTCCCTCCTTTAGACAACGAATCATCCCAAATTGAGGAGGTGGTCTCTGACAGAAAGATTTATGATTTTTCCCCCTTTACCTCTTTTAGTGAGGGTCTATGTGTATGCTTCTGTGTAAGATTTTGTCTGTATAGCTTTGCTTCCAACGTTTGTCCTAAGGTTCTATCCGTCCCTTTTTTTTTTCTAAATAAGAATTTTTTAATTCAATAACTTTATTATACTTTTATTTTTACTGTATCTTCTGTCTTTTTTCCTTCTTTCCCTCCCTCCTTCCTTCCTCCCTCCCTCCCTCCTTTCTTTCCTTCTTGCCTTCTTTCCTTCTTTCTTTCTTTCTTCCTTCCCTCCTTTCCTTCTTTCTTTCCTCATACTTCTACTAATTCCCTCTACTTTTTCTCCCTTTTATTCTGAGCCGTGTGGATGAAAGGCTCTTGGTGCTCCAGCCAGGAGTCAGGGCTCTACCTCTGAGGTAGGAGAGCCAACTTCAGGACACTGGTCCACAAGAGACCTCCCAGCTCCACATAATATCAAACGGCGAAAATCTCCCAGATACCTCCATCTTAACACCAGCACCCAGCTTCACTCAACGACCAGCAAGCCACAGTGCTGGACAACCTATGCCAAACAACTAGCAAAACAGGAACACAACCCCACCCATTAGCAGAGAGGCTGCCTAAAATCATAATAAGGCCACAGACACCCCAAAACACACGACCAGACGTGAACCTGCCCACTAGAGAGACAAGATCCAGCCTCATCCACCAGAACACAGGCACTAGTCCCCTCCACCAGGAAGCCTACACAACCCACTGAACCAACCTTAGCCACTGGAAACAGACATCAAAAACAGCGGGAACTACGAACCTGCAGTCTGCAAAAAGGAGACCCCAAACACAGTAAGATAAGCAAAATGAGAAGACAGAAAAACATACAGCAGATAAAGGAGCAAGATAAAAATGCACCAGACCTAACAAATGCAGAGGAAATAGCCAGTCTACCTGAAAAAGAATTCAGAATAATGATAGATGATCCGAAATCTTGGAAATAGAATGGACAAAATGCAAGAAACAGTTAACAAGGACCTAGAAGAAATAAAGATGAAACAAGCAATGATGAACAACACAATAAATGAAATTAAAAGTACTCTAGATGGGATCAATAGCAGAATAACTGAGGCAGAAGAACGGATAAGGGACCTGGAAGATAAAATAGTGGAAATAACTACTGCAGAGCAGAATAAAGAAAAAAGAATGAAAAGAACTGAGGACAGTCTCAGAGACCTCTGGGACAACATTAAACGCACCAACATTCGAATTATAGGGGCTCCAGAAGAAGAAGAGAAAAAGAAAGAGACTGAGAAAATATTTGAAGAGATTATAGTTGAAAACTTCCCTAATATGGGAAAGGAAATAGTTAATCAAGTCCAGGAAGCACAGAGAGTCCCATACAGGATAAATACAAGAAGAAATACGCCAAGACACATATTAATCAAACTGTCAAAAATTAAATACAAAGAAAGCATATTAAAAGCAGCAAGGGAAAAACAACAAATAACACATAGGGAATCCCCATAAGGTTAACAGCTGATCTCTCAGCAGAAACCCTACAAGCCAGAAGGGAGTGGCAGGACATACTGAAAGTGATGAAGGAGAAAAACCTGCAGCCAAGACTACTCTACCCAGCAAGGATCTCATTCAGATTTGATGGAGAAATTAAAACCTTTAGAGACAAGCAAAAGCTGAGAGAGTTCAGCACCACCAAACCAGCTTTACAACAAATGCTAAAGGATCTTCTCTAGGCAAGAAACACAAGAGAAGGAAAAGACCTATAATAACGAACCCAAAACAATTTAGAAAATGGGAATAGGAACATACATATCGATAATTACCTTAAATGTAAATGGACTAAATGCTCCCACCAAAAGACACAGATTAGCTGAATGGATACAAAAACAAGACCCTCATATATGCTGTCTACAAGAGACCCACTTCAGACCTAGAGACACATACAGACTGAAAGTAAGGGGATGGAAAAAGATATTCCATGCAAATGGAAACCAAAAGAAAGCTGGAGTAGCAATTCTCATATCAGACAAAATAGACTTTAAAATAAGGACTATTAAAAGAGACAAAGAAGGACACTACATAATGATCAAGGGATTGATCCAAGAAGAAGATATAACAATTGTAAATATTTAGGCACCCAACACAGGAGCACCTCAATACATAAGGCAAATACTAACAGCCATAAAAGGGGAAATCGACAGTAACACATTCATAGTAGGGGACTTAAACACCCCACTTTCACTCATGGAGAGATCATCCAAAATGAAAATAAATAAGTAAACACAAGCTTTAAATGATACATTAAACAAGATGGACTTAATTGATATTTATAGGACACTCCATCCAAAAACAACAGAATACATATTTTTCTCAAGTGCTCATGGAACATTCTCCAGGATAGATCATATCTTGGGTCACAAATCAAGCCTTGGTAAATTTAAGAAAATTGAAATTGTATCAAGTATCTTTTCTGACCACAACGCCATGAGACTAGATATCAATTACAGGAAAAGATCTGTAAAAAATAAAAACACATGGAGGCTAAACAATACGCTACTAAATAACCAAGAGATCACTGGAGAAGTCAAAGAGGAAATAAAAATATACCTAGAAACAAATGACAATGAAAACACAATGACACAAAACCTATGGGATGCAGCAAAAGCAGTTCTAAGGGGGAAGTTTATAGCAATACAAGCCCACCTTAAGAAGCAGGAAACATCTCGAATAAACAACCTAACCTTGCACCTCAAGCAATTAGAGAAAGAAGAACAAAAAAACCCCAAAGCTAGAAGGAAAGAAATCATAAAAATCAGATCAGAAATAAATGAAAAAGAAATGAAGGAAACGATAGCAAAGATCAATAAAACTAAAAGCTGGTTCTTTGAGAAGATAAACAAAATAGATAAACCACTAGCCAGACTCATCAAGAAAAAAAGGGAGAAGACTCAAATCAATAGAATTAGAAATGAAAAAGGAGAGGTAACAACTGACACTGCAGAAATAAAAAAGATCATGAGAGATTACTACAAGCACCTCTATGCCAATAAAATGGACAACCTGGAAGAAATGGACAAATTCTTAGAAATGCACAACCTACCAAGACTGAATCAGGAAGAAATAGAAAATATGAACAGACCAATCACAAGCACTGAAATTGAAACTGTGATTAAAAATCTTCCAACGAACAAAAGCCCAGGACCAGATGGCTTCACAGGCGAATTCTATCAAACATTTAGAGAAGAGCTAACACCTATCCTTCTCAAACTCTTCCAAAATATAGCAGAGGGAGGAACACTCCCAAACTCCTTCTACGAGGCCACCATCACCTTGATACCAAAACCAGACAAGGATGTCACAAAGAAAGAAAACTACAGGCCAATATCACTGATGAACATAGATGCAAAAATCCTCAACAAAATACTAGCAAACAGAATCCAACAGCACATTAAAAGGATCACACACCATGATCAAGTGGGGTTTATTCCAGGAATGTGAGGATTCTTCAGTATACGCAAATCAATCAATGTGATAAACCATATTAACAAATTGAAGGAGAAAAACCATATGATCATCTCAATAGATGCAGAGAAAGCTTTTGACAAAATTCAACACCCATTTATGATAAAAACCCTGCAGAAAGTAGGCATAGAGGGAACTTTCCTCAACCTAATAAAGGCCATATATGACAAGCCCACAGCAAACATCATCCTCAATGGTGAAAAACTGAAAGCATTTCCACTAAGATCAGGAACAAGACAAGGTTGCCCACTCTCACCACTCTTATTCAACATAGTTTTGGAAGTTTTAGCCACAGCAATCAGAGAAGAAAAGGAAACAAAAGGAATCCAAATCGGAAAAGAAGAAGTAAAGCTGTCACTGTTTGCAGATGACATGATCCTATACATAGAGAATCCTAAAGATGCTACCAGAAAACTACTAGAGCTAATCAATGAATTTGGTAAAGTGGCAGGATACAAAATAAATGCACAGAAATCTCTGGCATTCCTATATACTAATGATGAAAAATCTGAAAGTGAAATCAAGAAAACACTCCCATTTACCATTGCAACAAAAAGAATAAAATATCTAGGAATAAACCTACCTAAGGAGACAAAAGACCTGCAGAAAATTATAAGACCTGCAGAAAATTATAAGACACTGATGAAAGAAATTAAAGATGATACAAATAGATGGAGAGATATACCATGTTCTTGGATTGGAAGAATCAACATTGTGAAAATGACTCTACTACCCAAAGCAATCTATAGATTCAATGCAATCCCTATCAAACTACCACTGGCATTTTTCACAGAACTAGAACAAAAAATTTTGCAATTTGTATGGAAACACAAAAGACCCCGAATAGCCAAAGCAATCTTGAGAACGAAAAAAGGAACTGGAGGAACCAGGCTCCCTGACTTCAGACTATACTACAAAGCTACAGTTATCAAGACAGTATGGTACTGGCACAAAAACAGAAAGATAGATCAATGGAACAGGATAGAAAGCCCAGAGATAAACCCACGCACATATGAACACCTTATCTTTGATAAAGGTGGCAGGAATGTACAGTGGAGAAAGGACAGCCTCTTCAATAAGTGGTGCTGGGAAAACTGGACAGGTACATGTAAAAGTATGAGATTAGATCACTCCCTAACACCATACACAAAAATAAGCTCAAAATGGATTAAAGAACTAAATGTAAGGCCAGAAACTATCAAACTCTTAGAAGGAAAACATAGGCAGAACACTCTATGACATAAATCACAGCAAGATCCTTTCCGACCCACCTCCTAGAGTAATGGAAATAAAAACAAAAATAAACAAATGGGACCTAATGAAACTTCAAAGCTTTTGCACAGCAAAGGAAACCATAAACAAGACCAAAAGACAACCCTCAGAATGGGAGAAAATATTTGCAAATGAAGCAACCGACAAAGGATTAATCTCCAAAATTTACAAGCAGCTCATGCAGCTCAATAACAAAAAAAACAAACAACCCAATCCAAAAATGGGCAGAAGACCTAAATAGACATTTCTCCAAAGAAGATATACAGACTGCCAACAAACACATGAAAGAATGCTCAACATCATTAATCATTAGAGAAATGCAAATCAAAACTACAATGAGATATCATCTCACACCAGTCAGAATGGCCATCATCAAAAAATCTAGAAACAATAAATGCTGGAGAGGGTGTGAAGAAAAGGGAACACTCTTGCACTGCTGGTGGGAATGTAAATTGGTTCAGCCACTATGGAGGTTCCTTAAAAAACTACAAATAGAACTACCATATGACCCAGCAATCCCACTACTGGGCATATACCCTGAGAAAACCAAAATTCAAAAAGAGTCATGTACCAAAATGTTCATTGCAGCTCTATTTACAATAGCCCGGAGATGGAAACAACCTAAGTGCCCATCATCGGATGAATGGATAAAGAAGATGTGGCACATATATACAATGGAATATTACTCAGCCATAAAAAGAAACGAAATTGAGCTATTTGTAATGAGGTGGATAGACCTAGAGTCTGTCATACAGAGTGAAGTAAGTCAGAAAGAAAAAGACAGGTACTGTATGCTAACACATATATATGGAATTTAAGAAAAAAAAAAATGTCATGAAGAACCTAGGGGTAAGACAGGAATAGAGACGCAGACCTCCTAGAGAACGGACTTGGGGTTATGGGGAGGGGGAAGGGTGAGCTGTGACAGGGCGGGGGGGAGTCATGGACACGTACACACTAACAAACATAGTAAGGTAGATAGCTACTGGGAAGCAGCCGCATGGCACAGGGATATTGGCTTGGTGCTTTGTGACAGCCTGGAGGGGTGGGATGGGGAGGGTGGGAGGGAGGGAGACGCAAGAGGGAGGACATATGGGAACATATGTTTATGTATGACTGATTCACTTTGTTATAAAGCAGAAACTAACACACCATTGTAAAGCAATTATACCCCAATAAAGATGTTAAAAAAAAAAAAAAAGATGCAGATATAGAGAATGGACTTGAGGACACAGGGAGGGGGAAGGATAAGCTGGGACAAAGTGAGAGAGTGGCATGGACATATATACACTACCACATGTAAAACAGATAGCTAGTGGGAAGCAGCCGCATAGCACAGGGAGATCAGCTCAGTGCTTTGTGTCCACCTAGAGGGGTGGGATAGGGAGGGTGGGAGGGCGATGCAAGAGGGAGGAGATATGGGGATATATGTATACGTATAGCTGATTCACTTTGTTATACGGCAGAAACTAACACACCATTGTAAATCAATTATACTCCAATAAAGATGTTAAAAAAAAAAAAAGTTGGGGATGTCCTGCTGCAGCCTCTGCCCTGAGGAAGTTACCAAGGCTGGAGGATGGTGCTCGCTGTTACCCGCTGCACGGTACTCCCCGGCATCCAGAAACTCCCAGTGCCAAGCGGAACCCCCACAAGGGGCGAAGTGCACAGAAGCCACCGAGACTAAACCACTGGGAAGCAGACACCGTCGAATCCACCTGCTGTCCCTGCCAACACACTTACCTAGTTCATCTTTTGATCTCCCCGATGCAAAAAACGATCGGCTCAGCTCATAGCCACCGAAGAAGAAGAAGTAGCCCGGTACTTCTCGAAGTAAAGTGCTCGAGAGTCCATGGTAGAAGCCCAAGGGGCCGTCCTTCCTAAGGATACTCTTCACGACAGACCAAACTGTGCTGGGGGGACACACGGGGTGACAGATAAGAACAGCATTCACACCCAACTAGCAGACCTGATGGAGCTCCAACAAGGAAGTAGCTCATTTTATAAACAGAGGAACCAGAATTCCAGCAATAAAAGGTTTTTGTGGGAAGGAAATATCTCCGAGAAAGACAAGTTTACAATTATTTTGTAACAAGTTTTATTACTTGAACTAGTCTGTGTAAAGATATTTTATGACAACGAATGCATACATTTCTAGAAATCGTTGTCAAAGATCTAAAAGAGCCAATACCCATTTTTTCAGTAGTAAGTAAGTGAAATTACAATGAGATTGTCCAAACTCAGAGCAAATAAAATGGCACTGTACGTGCCCAGTCCCTTACCTGCCTTGATTCCTATCTCCTCAGCCTTTCTTTTGAGCTTGTGTATTTTGAGGGAATTGGTTCAGGTGTTTAGGGTTTGTTTTGTTTTGCATTCGTCCAGGGAAGTGAGCAACAAGCCTTAAATGTTACTTAAAGGCAAGACAAAAGAAATTCTCAGAGCTGAGCTATAGCTCCTGTAAGGCTCTAGATGCACCCAGTATTTAGTTCTTAGCGAGGTCGGTGTGTAAACATTTTTTACTTGAAGCAGATCAGAGCCTGCGGGAGCCAGAACACGGGCACTTTCCGTGCAGGCTCCTCTTCCTGGTGGTGTAGCGGCGCAGGCCTATCCCTGGGAGGAGAAGCACCACAAACCACCCGTCAGCTTAGCCAGCCCCTCACTCCTCACTTTGTTCTCAGCAGGTGACCTGGCTTGGATCAGGGAAGGATCAGGCCCCCAGGAACAAAGGCCACCTGCTTTTATTGATGATCTTCCTTCCCAGGCATTACCCCCTAGCCAGGCCCTGCCTGCAGTGCCCCCTCCTTCTATCAATACAATGAAGAAGAAACAAAGTCATCCCACTCCACACACTTAGCCTGCTTCCAATCCAGGTCTTAACCCCAAGCTACCAAATCCCAGGCTTGGGCACTGCTATACCTAAAATACAGTTAGCCAATATTTACTTTTGTACAGAGTGTCCGTCTACCTAAGTCCTTTGGATCTAACAATTGCTTTCTTTAAAAATACTTTAAACGACTTTTAAGGGACCCAAGGGCAACTTTCTGGGTGCTGTTCATGATCTGTTTCTTTATCTAGGTACCAGTTTACAAAGGCGTGTTCATTTTGTCACTACTTGTGGAACTGCACACCTAGGATTTCCTGTGATTTCTGGGTGTGTTCCTGTTACTGTGGGTACACTGTATCTCAATAAAAAAGCATTAAAGACTTAAAGTTTTGAACTTCTAGGCTATGAATAATTGATTTGAATTGGTTGTAATGAATCTCACAGGTGCAGGAAATAGGGTGCTATTATGAACCCCATCCTCACTGGATGGAAAGTGATGACTCTAAAAATGGTCAGTTTACCTAATGGTTTTTCCCAGGAGATTTACTGGCTTTGAGTTAACTTCAGCAACAACCACGAGCAAACCTTTAGTTTAGATAAATAAGCAAGTTTTGAGATTAACAAGGATAATAAACTGATTTTCAATTCAAATATATAATAAATCAGATTCTATATGATACATACACTCACAGGGTAACTAGAATCTGTTTTCAAGACAGAGTTGGAGAGTGACTGGATCACTGAAGACTTGCTATGCTTACGAGGGTTTGCGTGGATGTTTTCAGAAGCTGACTGGTTTGTAGGTGCACTTGAAGGATTCAGGAGGAGGTAAGGAAGTCACTGCTAGAACCTGGGATGATCAGCCTGAGCGCCCAGGTGCTGGGGAGACTGGGGAGTGAGCAAATACTCAACCCAGAATCCAAACCGGCAGCTAGGAAAAGCCCAGCCCTCGATTCCAAAGCCGCTGCTACGTGCCTCCCAGTATAGTTGGGGGTCATGCCTCATGCACTCCACAGGCCAGAAGGGGTGTACGCCCCTGCTTCTCCACTTTTGGGATATTAAATACTTGCCTACAACGTTCTATGGGGTGGATGGTGATTCCAACCACCACAGACAGTGTGTTCAGAAAATTATCCTCAGAGTGGTGGTGGAGAGGGGTGTTTGGACTAGATAAACTGTTTCTCTGCCACTTAATTTTAGTACAACATAAAATTTAAATATAAAAAAATTTAAAAATTTAAAAATACGGGATACACCAAGGCAACAAGACCCCACGTTTGTGCCCAAGCAGCACTTACTTCTGGCTTTTGGCTATCTTTCCCGACATCTCCATTTCATACATGGTCTGCAGTCGGCACTTCACAAGCTCAGTGGGGCAGAGGACCAGAGCAGCAAAGGCAGAGGCAAAGGAACCAGCAGCTGCATTCTGCAGATCACTGGAAGGACGCAAGCACAGGAGGCGGTTACCCACCCATTATTCATTCGCTCGGTCTCAGCATGCCGAAACACTGGTGGTAAAGGAGAGCAAGCTTGAGGGGAGAAGAAGACTTCCTCAGTGCCCACGAGGCACCTGTTGCTTCCTCTGAGGAGCCCACGACCCTGTGAGGGTGACAGCAGTACCCCAATTTTCATATGGCGAAAATGACGCTTAGAGATGCCACGAACTGTGCTCAGAGTCACACAGCTGCTAAGCGGCAACGCTAGGTTTCAAACCCAGGTCTGCCTGATTGCAAGCCCGTGTTCCTTTATTAGGCATAGCTCTGTGGGCTGGACGTTTGTGCCCCTCACCCCCAGATTCCTAAGTTGAAGCCATAACCCCCAATGTGATGGTATTTGGAGGAAGGCCCTTGGGAGGTAGTTAGGTTTAGATGAGGTCAGGAGGGTGCAATCCTCTTGATGAGATTGGTGTCCCTGTAAGAAGAGACCGGAGAGCTGGCTGGCGCTCTCTCCACCATGTGAGAACACAGCCAGCTGTCCCTCTGCAAACCAGCAAGAGGACCTTCACCAGACACTGAATCAGCCGGCATCTTGTTCTTGGACTTTCCAGCCTCCAGAGCTATGAGAAACAAAGTTTTGTTGTTTAAACCACCCAGCCTGGGGTATTTTGTTCTAGCAGAGCCAGAACTAAGACAGAAGTGACACAGAAAAACCAAACCAAACCAAACAATGTGGGGGAAAAAATTCCCTATGGTCCCACCACCCCAACACACACACTATTAATACTTCAGTGTGTTTGCCACTGAGCTTTAAATAAAAACAGGTTTCGAGGCCATCCCTGCGTGCCTCTGGATTCAGCCCAGGACAACCACAAGTGTAATGTAACTGCTGCAGATGAAAACCCAGGATACATTTTTAACCAAAATGTTGCTCATTGAAAAAAGATTTCCCAGTTCAGCTGATGACCTCCCGGACCTCAGCTGCAGAGGGCATGAGGTGGGCCAGTGGTGCTGCCAGTGTGAGTCAGCAAGCTCGACGGTTGTAGGGCAAAGGGCGAAGCTGGAGATATAAATGGAAAATGAATGCACATAGTACAAAAATGCAAGAATTCACTTCATCTCACATGGGTTCAGTACCACCAGCCTCAGTCACCAGCAGGGGAGTGAAACTGGAAAGAATACGGGGGAAAGTACAAGAAACAAATCGCCAGGAAGACTCCTGAGAGTTCACGGGGGTCAGCAAAGGAGACCCTCTCCAAGCCTTGGGAGGACGTTCTGTCACGAGAGCACCGCTGGCACCTACGGGGACGATCTTTAGTTGCACAGAAAGGACTGAGCTGCTCACAGCAACAACTAGCTGTGACACTCGCCTGTTAAATGCCAGCATCCGGCTGTCACTGGACGACCAGAACTCACAGACCTCCAGGAGCCCCCAAAGGTAACCCCCTAGGCAGCCTGCCCAGGTGGCGAGGTCCCCTCACGATTTCTCTTCCATCTGTGAGCAGAGAAGCCTAACAGACCTACCATATTCAACTGTCCTAAAGTTACAAAAAACCACCCCACTCACACCAATGGACAGATCATCCAGACAGAAAATTAATAAGGAAACACAGGCCTTAAATGACATATTAGACCAGATGGACTTAATTGGTATTTGTAGAACATTCCATCAGAAAGCAGCAGAATACACATTCTTCTCAAGTGCACATGGAGCATTCTCCAGGATAGACCACATGCTAGGCCACAAAGCAAGCCTTGGTAAATTTAAGAAAACTGAAATCATATCAAGCATCTTTTCCAACCACAACACTATGAGATTGGAAGTCAATCACAGGAAAAAAAAAACTGTAAGAAACACAAACACGTGGAGGCTGAACAGTATTACTAAACAACCAATGGATCACTGAAGAAATCAAAGAGGAACTAAAAAAATACCTAGACACAAATGACAACAGAAACACTACAATCCAAAACCTATGGGATGCAGCAAAAGCACTTCTAAGAGGGAGGTTTATAGCAATACAATCTTACCTCAGGAAACAAAAAGAAAAATCTCAAACAACCTAACCTTACACCTAAGGCAACTAGAGAAAGAAGAACAAAACCCAAAGTTAGTGGAAGGAAAGAAATCATAAAGATCAGAGCAAAGGGCTTCCCTGGTGGCGCAGTGGTTGAGTCTGCCTGCCGATGCAGGGGACACGGGTTCATGCCCCGGTCCGGGAAGATCCCACATGCCGTGGAGCGGCTGGGCCCGTGAGCCATGGCCGCTGAGCTTGCGCGTCCGGAGCCTGTGCTCGGCAAAGGGAGAGGCCACAACAGTGAGAGGCCTGCGTGCAGCAAAAAAAAAAAAAAAAAAGATCAGAGCAGAAATAAATGAAATAGAGATGAAGGAAACAGTAGAAAAGATCAATGAAAGTAAAAGCTGGTTCTTTGAAAAGATAAGCAAAATTCATAAAGCTTTAGCCAGATTCATCAAGAAAAAAAGGGAGAGGGCTCAAATCAATAAAACTAGAAATGAAAAAAGTTATAACCGACACCACAGAAATACAAAGGATCCTAAGAGACTACTACAAGCAACTATATGCCAATAAAATGGACAACCTAGAAGAAACAGACAAATTCTTAGAAAGGTACAACCTTGTAAGACTGAACAAGGAAGAAACAGAAACTATGAACAGACCAATCACAACTAATGAAATTCAAACTGTGATTAAAAAACTCCCAACAAACAAAAGTCCAGGACCAGATGGCTTCACAGGCAAATTCTATCAAACATTTAGAGAAGAGTTAACACCCATTCTTCTGAAACTATTCCAAAAAATTTCAGAGGAAGGAACACTCCCAAACTCATTCTATGAGGCCACCATCACCCTGATACCAAAACCAGACAAAGATATAACAAAAAAGGAAAATTACAGGCCAATATCACTGATGAACACAGATGCAAAAATCCTCAACAAAATACTAGCAAACGGAATCCAACAATACATTAAAAGGGTCATACACCATGATCAAGTGGGATTTATCCCAGGGATGCAAGGATTCTTCAATATCCACAAATCAATCAGTGTGATAGACCACATTAACAAACTGAAAAATAAAAACCATATGATCAACAATAGATTCAGGAAAAGCTTTTGACAAAATTCAACACCCATTTATGATAAAAACTCTCCAGAAAGTGGGCACAGAGGGAACTTAGCTCAACATAGTAAAGGCCATATAGGACAAACCCACAGTTAACATCATTCTTAACGGTGAAAAGCTGAAAAGCATTTCCTCTAAGATGAGGAATGAGACAAGGATGTCCACTCTGGCCACTTTTATTCAACATAGTTTTGGAAGTCCTAGCCATGGCAATCAAAGAAGAAAAAGAAATAAAAGGAATCGAAATTGGAATAGAAGTAAAGCCATCACTGTCTGCAGATGGCATGATCTAAACATAGAAAATCCTGAACATGCTACCAAGAAACTACTAGAACTCATCAATGAATTCAATAAAGTTGCAGGATACAAAATTACTACTCAGAAATCTCTTGCATTCCTATGTACTTACTACAAAAGATCAAAAAGAGAAATTAAGGAAACAATCCCATTTACCATCACATCAAAAAGAATAAAATACCTAGGAATAAACCTACCTGAGTAGGCAGAAAACCTGTACTCTGAAAACTATAAGACACTGATGAAAGAAATCAAAGATGACATAAACAGGGGAATTCTGCAGCAGTCCAGTGTTTAGGACTCCATGCTTTCACTGCAGAGGGCCTGGGTTCAATACCTTGTTGGGGAACTAAGATCCCACAAGCCATGTGGCACGGTCACAAAAAAAAAAAAAAAAATACCATGCTCTTGGATTGGAAGAATATTGTCAAAATGACATACTACCCAAGGCAATCTACAGATTCAATGCAGTCCCTATCAAACTACCAATGGCATTTTTCACAGAACTGGAACAAAAAATTTTTTCATCTGTCTGGAAACACAAAAGACCTCAAATAGCCAAAGCAATCCTGAGAAAGAGAAAAGGAGCTGGAGGAATCAGACTCCCTGACTTCAGACTATACTACAAAGCTACAGTAATCATAACAGTATGGTACTGGCACAAAAACAGAAATATAGATCAATGGAACAGGAAAGAAATCCCAGAAATAAACCCACACACCTATGCTCAGTTAATCCATGACAAAGGAGGCAAGAATAAACAATGGAGAAAAGAAAGGCTCTTCAATAAATGGTGCTGGGAAAACTGGACAACTACATGTGAAAGAATGAAATTTGAACATTCTCTAACACCATACACAAAAATAAACTCAAAATGGATTAAAGACCTAAATGTAAGGCCAGATACCATAAAACTCTTAGAGGGGACTTGCGCAGTGGTCCAGTGGTAAAAAATCCACCTTACAATGCAGGGGGCGTGGGTTTGACCCCTGGTCAGGGAACTAAGATCCCACATGCCACGGGGCAGCTAAGCCCACACGCCACAACTACTGAGCTCGTGTGCCTCAACTAGAGCCTGTGTGCCACAAACTACAGAGCCCACATGCTCTGGAGCCTGTGTGCCACAACTAGAGAGAAGTCTGCACACCACAAGGAAGAGCCCTTGCACTGCAACGAGAGATCCCACATGCCGCAACTAAGACCCAATACAGCCAAAAATAAAATAATAAATAAATCTTTAAAAAAATAATAAAACTCTTAGAGGAAAACATAGGCAGAACACTCTGACATAAATCACAGCGATATCTTTTTGGATCTATTCCTGGAGTAATGAAAATAAAAACAAAAATAAACAGATGGGACCTAATTAAACTTAAAAGCTCTTGCACAGCAAAGGAAACCATAAACAAAACAAAAATGCAACCTACAAAATGGGAGAAAATATTTGTAAATGAAGTGACTGACAAGGGTTAATCTCCAAAATATACAAATACTTCATGCAGCTCTATATCAAAAAAAACAACAACCCAATAAAAAAAATGGACAGAAGCTCTAAATAGACATTTCTCCAAAGAATACATACAGATGGCCAAAAACCACATGAAAAGATGCTTAACATCACTAATTACTAAAGAAATGCAAATCAAAACTACAATGAGGTATCACCTCACACCAGTCATAATGGCCATCACCAAAAAGCTTACAAACAATAAATGCTGGAGAGGGTGTGGAGAAAAGGGAATCCTCCTGCACTGTTGGTGGGAATGTAAATTGATACAGCCACTATGGAGAACAGTATGGAGGTTCCTTAAAAAACTAAAAACAGAACTACCATATGATCCAGCAATTCCACTCCTGGGCATATATCCAGAGAAAACCAAATCAGAAAGATACATGCACCCCAATGTTCACAGCAGCACTATTTACAATAGCCAAGACATGGAAGCAACCTAAACATCCATCAACAGAGGAATGGATAAAGAAGATGTGGTACATATATACAGTGGAATATTACTCAGCCATAAAAAAGAATGAAATAATGCCATTTGCAGCAACACAGAGGGAGCTAGAGATTATCATACTAAGTGAAGTAAGTCAGACAGAGAAAGACAAATATCATATGATATCACTTATATGTGGAATCTTAAAAAAAATGATACAAATGAACTTATTTACAAAACAGAAACAGATTCACAGACTTTGAGAACAAACTTATAGTTTCCAAAGGGGAAACATGGTGGGGGGGGATAAATCAGGAGTTTGGGATTAACATATATATAAAATAGATAATCAACAAGGATGTACTGAATAGCACAGGGAACTCTACTCAATATTCTTTAATAACCTATATGGGAAAATAATCTGAAAAAGAATGGATATATGTATAACTGAATCACTTAGCTGTACACCTGAAACACAACATTGTAAATCAACTATATTCCAATATAAAATAAAAAAATTTTAAATGTTTTATAAAAAGTGTTTTGAAACCATAAAAAAAGTTACAATGAACTAAGTTATAGAAACTGAGGTCAAACGTTACTATAGGCAAACCTTGTTTTATCGCACTTCACTTTATTACTTTTTGAAGATACTGCATTTTTTAAATTCCTTTTTCTTTTTTTTTTTTAAACACCTTTATTGGAGTACAATTGCTTTACAATGGTGTGTTAGTTTCTGCTTTATAACAAAGTTGAAGGTTTGTGGCAACCCTGAGTTGTCAGAGGATGGTTAGCATTTTTTTTAGCAATAAAGTATTTTTAAATTAAGGTAGGTACATTCTTTTTGGGACATAACACTATTGCACAGACTGCAGTATAGTGTGAACACAGCTTTATATGCACTGGGAAACCAAAAAATTTGCAAGATGGTCTGGAACCGAACCTCAAATATCTGACGTGTGCCTGCACAAAGCCAAGGGCTGCCTACCATCCCGGTCCCGATCTCCTATCCCTGGTGGTCTGGCCTTGGTGCCTCAGGTGGATGTGAAGTGGGTGCCCAGGGCTGAGCCGGCCTGTTAACACAGCCAGGCCTCAGAAGAGCTGGCTTGGAGCAGGCCTGCTTTCAGGAGGAAGACACCGCCTGCAGTGTGGCCTTCCTTTCGATTTTAAAGAATGACGCGTCAGACGGTCACTAGGAGAGCCAGCTCCACAACTGTACCGGCACGCGGCTTTTTCTAGGGGTGGGAAGTGCCCGACGCCATCCCCTCTATCCTTCCCCCTTCACTCCTACTTAAATTGTTTGTCAAAACCAAAGCTTAAAGGGTTTGTCTCTTGGCCAGTCTGCAGATCCATACTTGGCCTCCCTCTGGGATTCTCTGTCAACCTGCTGACAGGCCGTAGTCAATCAGGGTCATTGACCAGGGTTTGCCACTCTCGCTGGAACAAAGGTGGTATCGACAGATATGGACGCCTGTTTCATCCAAGAGGCGGTAACGCCTGAACGAACCCCAAGCATGCTGATACAGGGCAACCCAGGGCCAAGTCAGATCTGCAGTGGACTTTGGCTTTCTAATAAATGCTTTCACCTACCAGTGCATGAGATGAGGGACTTGGGCCCCAGGCTGTGCCTATAGCAGAAACGTTTAGAACTGGATCTCAGATGGCAGTCGGCATAGGATGGGATTTTGTAGGAATCAACTGTTTTGTCACCCACTCAACAAACATGTTCCTAAACACTCCTGCTGTGTCAGAGCCCGTCCAGCCAAAGGTGAAAAGAGAGCGCTACTCAGGGAGTGTTCAAACCGAGAATATTTACTGTATCACTGCAGAAATTCATAACAGGTGATCACAAGCAGTTCCTTTCCCTGCTTCTGTGTAATTATTAATGTTTTCTCTAGACCTGACCCCTACAAAGTACTCCAGAGCCCCGCCTGTGGTCTTGAGGGAAGAATGCCGGATTGGGGGTGCAGAAGACACGGGCTGCAGTCCCGGCTCTGTCACTTGTTAACCCAGTGATCTTCAGCGCGTCAGTATCTGTACCAGAGTTTCCCCATCTATAAAACGGATACCATCACCTGCCTGGATTCTCGCGCAGGACCACGGTGAGGGCTAAGAAAGCACGACACGCATGTCAGAGCTTCGTAAGCTCTCAGGCAGCATTTGCTCACTGGTAATGAGCAACCACTGTTCTGCAGGATGAAAAAGCTGCAGCCCCCCTCCTGTCCCCCACGTTCAAAAAAGACGTGGGTGCTGGGTTAGGCCGAGTGAAAGAGGAAGCTTTCTTCACTGCAGAACCTGCTCCAGAATCTCCTGTGGTTGCTCCATTTCCCTGTCCTTCTCCAAGGATGCTGAAGGAGACCTCAACTCCAGGTCTCCTCAGCTAGGAAGTCTCTCGCTCCAGTGCAAAGAGCTGCAGTCACTGCAGTGCCCTTCCTGTCTGTCTCTACCACGGGACACCACATTCTCCTGGTTTATCTTCTGCTTATTTCTTTCCTTCCTCTTTTTCCTGACCCCTCCCTGCTGGAGGGTCCTAGGATCTGTGCTCAGTCCTATAAACACTGTCTCCCTGGGGGATCTCATCCAGTCCCAAGCCTTTAAAAAACAAGTTCCATCTATCAAGATGGGATGCCTGCTATAAATGGGCACATCTCCAGGCACCCCCAAAGACTTCAGTACAAAAGGAACCTACTTTAGCCACGTGGGACCTGTGTTTGCAATAGGGTCTTGAATTCCCACCAAAACAACAGGCAAGACTGCCCTCTGCAACCACGAAGCTGATAACAATAATTTTAAATGATTTAAAATAAACCAGTGGGGACTTTCCTGATGGCACAGTGGTTAAGCATCCACCTGCCAATGCAGGGGACACGGGTTTGAGCCCTGGTCGGGGAAGATCCCACATGCCACGGAGCAACTAAGTCTGTGTGCCACAACTACTGAGTCTGAGCACTAGAGCCCACGAGCCACAACTACTGAGCCCGCATGCTACAACTACTGAAGCCCACACGCCTAGAGCCTGTGCTCTGCAACAAGAAGCCACCACAATGAGAAGCCTGCGCACCGCAACGAAGAGTAGCCCACACTCGCCGCAACTAGAGAAAGCCCGCATGCAGCAACAAAGACCCAATGCAGCCAAAAATAAATAAATAATTTTTTTTAAAAAGAGTGAAAACTTATAAAATAAATCAATGTTCAAAGGAGTAAAGGCTAAACATCCCAGTGGTTTCCGAATTCCTTTTAGTCTCGGTATAATAAATACCCAAGGAATGACCAAATACACACCCAAGTCTGATGTTTGGGGCAGACTCGACCAATGAAACAGTAGGTTCACCTGCATCTTCTCAGATGCTCTGACCCTTCCTAAAATTCCAAGTTCTTCCTCAAACCTATTTGGCTCTTCCAATACCCTGCATTCTGCTGATGACGTGAAACCCAAAACTCGGGTCACAAGTTGCATCTATGGTTTAAGTTCTGCACTTCTGCCCAGAGAAGTGGCACCAACAGCAGAATTTGAAAAGCATCTTCCCCAAATATCATATGATATCACTTATATTTAGAATTTGATTTTTAAAAATGGCACAAGTGAGCTTATTTACAAAACAGAAACAGACTCACAGATCTCGAAACCAAATTTCAGGTTACCAAAGGGGAAACATGGGGGGAGGGGATAAATTAGGAGATTGGGATGAACATAAACACACTACTCTAAATAAAGCAGATAACCAACAAGGACCTACTGTATAGCACAGGGAACTCTACTCAATATTCTGTAATAACCTCTATGGGAAAAGAATCTGAAAAAGAATGTGTATATATATATATATATATATATATATATGCATAACTGATTCACTTTGCTGTACACCTGAAACTAACACAACATTGTAAATCAACTATACTCCAATTAAAAAAAGAAAAATAATAAAAAAATAATAATAATTTTTTAAAGAAAGAAAGAAAAGCGTCTTCCTGAAGAATGGAAGGAACGTGGGGGTGGTTGTTTCTACACGGTGGATTATGGGCAACTCTCCTTTTGCATAACACATGTGCGTTTTCCCAGTTTTCTACGATGGCAATATACGACTTCATAATCAAAGGAAGTAGTTATTATAAAAACGGAAATGTTCTTCTCCATAAGGTCTCATAAAAAGCTTGACTACACAAGTGTTGTTTCTCAGACAAAGAGGTCTCAGTGACCTCAACTCACCTCAGCTTCGCCTGCTTTTCCAATCCAACCACTTTCCGTACCACCTGCTGGCAGAATCCGTAGCACATGAAGAGGACGGAGTTCTCGGCGATGTTGGCAATCAGCGCTGGGCTGGTCCCCTTGTAGAAGCCCCGGAAGCCCACCTGGGAGTAGGTCTTCAGGCAGCAGTCGGTGAGGCCCCTGTACAGGTCGGGGAACGTCTGCATCTTCACCTTCATGGTGTCGAAGGGCTGCCCGGTGAGTACACATGCTGTGCCCCCTGCAACCAGGACAGGAATCCTCGTCCAGCACCAGTCTACAGCCACGTGGTAGAGTGCAGCCTCGAGGACCCATGGAGATGAGGGACAGGCAGCCCACCGCAGGGCTTACCTCTGGGTCACTTCATTTTGACCTCCTCCCCCCTCCCCCGCCAACCCTCCTAGCTCAGTCCAATAAAACTTCTAGGGGTCCTTCATGAGTCTGGCACCCCGCTCCAGCCCTGAAAGAGCTCAACTCGGTAGAGGAGAGGACGTGTGTCTGACAGTCAAAGCCACCGGATGTGAAGGTGTGACGTGTGTTCAGGAGCATTGGTCAGAGGGACCTGGGCTCAAAGCCCGACTCTGCTGTGAAATCCTGGCTAAGCGACGTGACCTCCGAGCCTAGATTCCCTATCGGGTTAACGGGAGGATTAGGATAAGGCTCTAACATACTGGCTGCTACACCACAAGTGGCTCATTTACAGCGGTTAACTGTGCCTGTGTGTGCGTCCACATAAAAGGAAGGGGAAGGGAAGAGTCTGGTGTTAATCACGCTTTTGCCTGATGCCCAGTGGTCCTAATGACTATCAGGGAAATAACAGAGGAATAGGCCACAGATAAAGAAAACAAAGGGTCTAATTAGTCCCTGAAGAGCTAAATGTTTGACCCTATGGGAAAACATCTTATTTGGACTCTACCAATAAATGATTTGTATTCAGACAGGAAATGGATTGAAACTTACCCCTGTTTAGCATAAATCATATATTTATATGCTTTTATACGACAAAAGCATTGAATTGCATTCAATTACTTCGATAAAAATTCTGAATGTAAGGAGAAGAATGAACTATTAAACCCTGTAATATCTCCAGACCCTGAACTGGGTCAGCATTTGGGGAACTGTCTGTCACTGGTGAATGCTTCCACCTCCCCTTGGGCCTGGGACGTCCCGTGCTTGTGTCAGGAAACAGCCACTGGATGAGGTGACTAAAACCTCAGCAAAATTGAAGAGAAGGCTTACATATTTCAGAAATGCAATTTCATAACTTAGACATAATACACAGTTACTCCAATGAAGTTGTGGAAAGTAGAGATGGTGGGAGGGCTGTTAAGAATAACTCCCGGGCTTCCCTGGTGGCGCAGTGGTTGAGAGTCCGCCTGCCCATGCAGGGCACGTGGGTTCGTGCCCCGATCCGGGAAGATCCCACATGCCGCGGAGCGGCTGGGCCCGTGAGCCATGGCCGCTGAGCCTGCGTGTCCGGAGCCTGTGCTCCGCAACGGGAGAGGCCACAACACTGAGAGGACCGCGTACCGCAAAAAAAAAAAAAAAAAAAAAAAAAAAGAATAACTCCCAAGGGGCTTCCCTGGTGGCGCAGTGGTTGAGAGTCCGCCTGCCGATGCAGGGGACACGGGTTCATGCCCCGGTCCGGGAGGATCCCACGTGCCGTGGAGCGGCTGGGCCCGTGAGCCATGGCCGCTGAGCCTGTGTGTCCGGAGCCTGTGCTCCGCAACGGGAGAGGCCACAACAGCGAGAGGCCCGCGTACCGCAGAAAAAAAAAAAAAAAAAAAAACATTCCAAAAGAGGTGAATGTCAGAATTTTTAAAGTGGGTTCATAATTTTGACAACCTAGATGCATTTTAATTCTATCACAACAGATCCTACAGTCTATCTTTGATAGAGTGACTGAAGGATATAAAATTCCAAAAGCTGAGCATCCCTCATGGGGTAAAATGCCCTTCTATTGCAGAGACACAGACTGAGCCCAGGCATTCACGGGAGGGTAAGAGGATGCCAAGGGCAAGCAAGTGGGTCCAGTTGCCAAAGTCAGCATCCTCCGCAGTATAGCATTGGGGGAGCGGGGAGTGGTGAAGGGGTCGGGGATGGTGCACAGGGCCTGGGGGGCTTGATTCCACGGCAGGGTGAGGGGCTGACCCAAAGGCACTCAGCGCGTAAGAGGCCGTGGGGTGGAATCCAGGCAGCCCTTGGTTCCCCTGCTCCTTGTCGTCTCTGACCTGGGAGCGCCCTCGCCTGAACTTATCAGTGTCTGCAGACTTCCTCATGAGCCTACTTTGGCCGATTTCTGGTTCATGGAAAAATACTTCGATCTTCCCTGAACCCATGATTTCTTTTTTACAATTAAGAAGACGACAGGGGACTTCCCTGGTGGCACAGTGATTAAGACTCCACGCTCCCGGGCTTCCCTGGTGGCGCAGTGGTTGAGAGTCCGCCTGCCGATGCACGGGACACAGGTTCGTGCCCCGGTCCGGGAAGATCCCACATGCCGCGGAGCGGCTGGGCCCGTGAGCCATGGCCGCTGAGCCTGCGTGTCCGGAGCCTGTGCTCCGCAGCGGGAGAGGCCGCAACAGTGACAGGCCCGCATACCGCAAAAAAAAAAAAAAAAAAAGACTCCACACTCCCAACGCAGGGAGCCCGGGTTCGATCCCTGGTCCGGGAATTAGATCCCACATACACGCTGCAACTAAGAGTTCGCATGCCACAACTAAGGAGCCCGTGAGCCGCAACTAAGACCCGATGCAACCAAATAAATAAATATTAAAAAAAAAAAAGACGACGACAGGATGAGAGAAGGCGGCTCTGACTGCTCTTGATCTGTTGACTCAGGAGGTCCCACCAGATAAAAGGACAATGGGCAACCGGCTCCCCTGGCCTCTTCACTCCAAGGAGCGGTGACCCAATATAAGAATCGGTGAGGGAGGCAAGGGTAAGCCAGGGTCTGCATCTGGGAAGTATGGGCATTCCAGCGCTCCTCCAGCCCTAGAATCATCCAGGAATCTGGAGAACCAAGTAACCACCCAGGCACTTCCAAGTCTGTCACTTGCCTCAGGCTGAAAAAAGGTGACCTTTCTAAAGAGTGGCCTGCGGTGGCAGGTGCTGTCCAGAACTCGATGGTGCCTAGTGGGGCCAGAGTCCGCCCCAGCACTCGCCCCGCCCACCACTCCTCGGCCAATCCTGGGGCCCCTCCTTTCAGGGCTTTAAGACACAGTAAAAAGTCAGCCTGATTTACCAATGACATTTCTAAGGGTATCCTTTCTCTCCCCCAGCAGTTGTAAGGACAGTAACTAGGATTTTCCCTGGAGAGATGACACAGTGTTATTTTTGCACTCTAAGGCCTCTGAAGGCTGCCAGGCTTGGGGTGGAATCCTGCATATCCCAGCCACATGGCAATGGACGAGCGGCTTCAGCTCTCAGCTGTGATATGTTCCAGCTGTCACCCGGGGACACTCCCACACCATACCCTGACTCATAGCTCTAATACAGTGGGAACTACTCTACCTTCTGCTGTGTTTGCAACACAGTATCACACCTGTATTAAGTGGATTCATTCCAGGGTTAAAGCATGTCGTTTCTGGAGCTACAAAGGCAATGTCTTCACCAGAGCTCACTTGCAGAAGGTATTTGAGGAACAAAGGAGGGGTTTTCTCTGGGATTACCTGCGGCCCCCGCCGTAAGGTCAATGGCAGCTTGGATGGCAGGATTGGATTTCATGTTTGCCCACTCCTCTGCTGGGTTCCGCGGAGGGCAACTCTCACGAGCTTACAATGGGCACCTCATATTCCTAGAAGGAGGCAAGAGTTCACCATCAGTCGGGCCTCCGCAGCCCCCCTTTCTCTAGGCCTGCTGCCTAGCTACTGGACTTGAACTTCAGGGAACCGGGAAACTGTCTCTACGTTGCTCCAAAGGAGGGGGCTCGAGCTGTCACAGCAGCTTAGTGATCCGCCTCCCCTTCTCCCTGCCCACCACCTCCCCATGAAAAGCACGCAGACCAAAAACCTTGCTCACGTAGCACTGCTACAGCCACAGGTGAGGGCACTTCAACCAACCTTTCTGAAACCCTCAAGAAACGAATGCCAATAAGCAAGCCAACCGCACATCCCAAGCCCCATCAAACCAGTTTTTCAGAGGCCTAAGTTAAACCATCAATCCACTGGGTTCTGTTCCAAATTCAGACAGCGGCCTGAGACCCTAAGAGAAGGTCACAAAACAGTAGCCTGGAAAGGAATGGGTTAGGAGCTCGGCCAAGTGACACACGCCTGGGTCTGAATGCTTGCTCTGCCACTGGTATGGTGGCCCTTTGGGCCCCTAAAGCTGGAGGTTCCCGTCTATACAAGGTGAAAAATAAAAGTACTATCATTATAATACGAGGACAATCAAACAGCCACATCGGACAAATACGATGAACTGTGAACACACACCAGGAGGTCTTAGAACAACTACAAAGCACAGCACCAAACATTACTATCATCATAGGCCTTCCAGAACTTCTCAACCATAAACATGCACACGAATCACCTGGGGACCTTGTTAAAAGGCCGATTCTGATGTGATTGGCTTCAAGTGGGACCAGAAATGCTGCCTGCCTTCACCTGCTCCCAGGTGAAGTTGATAATGCCTGGCTATTAACCATACTTTGAGAAGCAACCCCTGGGTCCATTGCGCCCCTAATTTGCTTGATAAGAATCACCTGGGACACTTGTTAAACATTCCAATAACCAGGCTGCTCTCCTGGAAATGTTGATTCAGTAGGTTTGAGCTGGAGCCTAGAAGTTTGGGAAAACCAGGGTCTACTCCTCTACTTTAGACAAAAATCAACCATTGGCAAGGCATGGACTTAATTAATATTGACTAGAAAAGGAGAGGTGTTTCATTCACACAGAATATTAAAATAACCAATACAGAAACCAATTCTGTATGATTTTCAAGCTATGTCACTGACCTAACGCCTGAATAACAAGGAATGCTTTTTATCCATCACACTGAAGACCTGTGTGATCCCAGTCAGGACACCTCTCAGAGGAGGGGGTGGGCAGGCTGGATGACCAATGAATACCGACATCTTCCTAATCAGCAGCAGCGGAGAATAATTTTAGCCACCAAGAAGTTTTTTAACCACTTGAAGCATGTTGTCAATGACTAGACACCAAGAATCTTTACAAAAAATGTTAAAACCAGCAACAGCACAAGAACACTACTTAATAAAGCAACTAAAATTAGACATACAATTAGATGTACAAAACACTGACTTTATGTTACTGATACACCTGGAGAGGCAGTACCAATTACTAAGGTTGATAAGACGGTGACCATCCAGTATCTAGAGAAGGATATCAAGGTCCTAACCCAATCTCTTCCTTTTCCAGATGGAAAACTGAGTCCAGAGGAAGACAAGGACTTGTCCAAGGTCATACAACAAGTCCGTGGCAGAGACAGGATTCAACTCAAGTCTTGCCTTTTGGGTCTGTTCTATCAAGCAGAGTATTCCCACCTGGCCAAAAAGAGAAAACAAAACACCCAACCCTGCATTTTAGAGGAAAATGGAGACAAGGGGGGAAAGGAGTCACAGACAGGTCACATCCAATGCAGCCCATTCCCTTGGCGGGGGTGGACATTTCTTTCTTAGAAGAGGCACAGCAGATGGTACTGTGTCATCAATGCGAATTCAACCCTTTTAGATTCGACCCTTTTAGGCAAGTCAAACAAACACATCAACTCCTACAAATAACTACTTGTAGAATTATTAGAACAGTTAACAAACAGTCTTAACAGATTAACTCAGAAGGGGCATCTGTTTCAAATTACGCGTAGCTTTGGCTTGAAGGAGGCAATGGGGCGTGGAGGCAGCCAGACTGATCAAGTTGAGTTAATTAAACTGATTCGTGAGCCTTCGTACCAACTGGAAGAGAAAAATGGAATCCTTTCAGCGTCCCTTTACCCTTCCTTCAAACTACACCGGAGTCAAACTCCAAACGAAACAACGCAGACCATGTATCTTTTTCATTCCTTCGGGAAATTAACTTATCGTGTGGGAGAATCCGAGGAGGCCGCATTCCCCACTAGGTAACACGAATTGCTCCGGGAAGATTCCAGCTTCAAGGCCGAAGCTGGCGCCCGCCATCCGAGCGCCCAGAGCTGGTGGGGCCCACGGGCGCTGGGATGCAAACCAGTCTCGCCGCTCAGCAGCTGGCTCGGGAGCTCCTGCTCCGGGGCTCGGGATCCCGATCAGCACAAGGGTCAGCTTAAGGAGACAACTTCCAACTTTGTTGTCTTCCCGGCCCTAAACGTTCGCTGACTCTGCCACAACAACCTGCGAGGGTCTCCCATTCATAAGCGCCTCCGCCCTCCCTGCCCGGCGCGGTGCCGGCATGACACTACGACCGGGCAAATGAGGGCAACCTTTCCCGGGACGTGACCACTGCGCGCAGGAGGCGGCGGGGCCCGAGTCTCCATGGAATCCCAGGCAAAGCGCGGGAAGGCGGCGCCCGCGGGCCCCCGGGCACGTGTGCGGCGCGGCGGGCCCGGGACCCCGGATCTCCACCCCGCCTCGCGGGAGGGTCACGCCGCCCAGGCGCGGAGGCCGGCCGGCCGGCCCGCCCGCTCCCTCTCCCTCTCCCTCCCTCTCCTCCCGGCCGGTTGCCTGCAGCCCGCGAGCGCCCGGCTGAGTTGCGCTCACCGCCGTGCCGACTGGCCACGTCCTACTCGCGCTCCGCCGCCAGCTCTCGACTCTGGCTCGGCGGCGGGGGCGGCCGCTTAACACCCACGTGGGCTACCGGCCGGCCCTCCGCCCCGCCTCCCGCGCCAGACTGCCGCCGGCAGGCGCCCCGCGGGCTCAGGAGCGACCCCTGCGGCCGGGACGGGCTGCGCTGGGGCCGGGGCCGGGGCCGGGGCGCCTCCCGCCTGCCGGGGAAGCGGAAGTCGGCGCGGTGCGGCGGCGCGCTCGGGCCGGGGGGCGCGCCGGGAGCGGGAGGGGCTGGCGGGGCCGGGGGGAGGGCTGGGAGCCGCGGCCTCCACGTCGCTTTCCTGCCGTTCGGTTCCCGGAGGCCCTCGGTGAGCTCGTCTCTAGTTCGACCTCAGGCGGGGCGGGGGCGGGGGCGGGGGCGGGGGGTGTCGGAGTGAGGACGAGGGACTGAAGTCTTCAGGCTGATTAGCTTTGCAGGGACTCGGGGCTCAAGGCTTTAATTTTATGTTATAATTGAGTGCGAAAGTACTGGAAAGGTAGTGATGAAAAATAAATTTGCTTATTGCTGGTAAAAACAAAACCCCAAACATTTCCCAGTCCGCCCTCCGCGAGGACATCCATCTCCACCGATGACATTTCGGAAAGCACACCCACCGATGAAAACTGTAACTCTAAATGTCCTTTTAGTTTCCAGTGAATTATAGGCTAGTTCTATGGTTCTCTGGAATTTTATTAGAAAGCAGGAGTCTGTTGTGCACCGGGAGTAAAGGAATTTTCTCTAGTGCCCCAGGCAAAGACCCGCACAGCTGGAAGTGTCTTGGTCTATTACTGACAGCTGCTCGATGTTAACAGCCGCGGCCTTCGGAGTGCTTTGGTTCAAACCTCATGGATTTATTTTCCTTTTCTACACCGTGTTTTCTTCCTTAAACCGTGCTATCGTTTTCTTTTACAATTTTCTGCCCTGTTTGGATGTGGTGTTAGACTACGGCCAATGTAACTTAAGTGATTTCGGGTGAGGGCCAGTGACAAATATTTGAGGTGACTTGTGTTAGTCCTTAAACACCGGTGCCGAGCTGAATAGACCTTGGGGAAGGAGGGAAAGGGGGAGGTGCTGTGAAGGTTCAGAGCTCCTGATAAACAAGGGCCCTCCTCAACCCAGCCCAAGACCGTCTTCTGCTGCGCTTTAGAACTCAAGCTTCCGGAACAAAATTTAATTACAGAAGCAAGCCAGGGCGTTTGAGTGACTTGCCCAAAGTGACATGTAACATAACAAGTGGGAAGCAGATCAGGACAGAACCTATGGTATAACGTCCTATAGGACTAGGACTTTCAGTATCACCTGGCTTTTGCAAACCAGAAAGATGAGGCCCAAAGGAGCTAATTAGGACAGGCTTAGATCTCCTATTACAGATTAGAAAGAGCTGGACTTGGAGCCAGGCCACTTGTGTTAAAATCTCTGTGAACTTTAGTGAGTCATTTAACCCTTTTAAACCCCAGCCATCACGTAACAGTATCTTGGCTTCCTCTGCAACCCCCTGCTGTGGGGGCCTTGGGGGCAATCCAGCATGGGGGCAGGGGAGGGCACTGCTACTCCAGATCTGGGTCTCCCTGAGCTATCAGCTCCCCCTTGATACTTTGTCCTTTCTGGCTTTAGCACCTTCCTCTCCTACCCTCATAAGGGCTGTCCCAAACTCTCTTCACTCTCCCCAAGCCTTTTACATTTCTTCTCTCCCTCGCCTCCCCTAAACAACCCTCAGCCTCAGTTCTGTAAACTAAGAAGCAATTAGGAAGCTTCTGTGCAACTCTTTAACCCCTAATCTGCAAAGTTGCCTTTTTGCACAAACTCTTCTCTGCCTGCTGTCCTGCTTGCTGTACCCCACGGCTGGCAATGATGCTGGTGAAGAAACTGAGGCTTAAAGAGGTCAAGTGACTTGCCCGATGTGCTGGTTAATGATACTAAAAGGAGAAATAATTTCACCACTTGAAGCTTTTGGGCCCTGATACCATGTGGGTGTGTTTTAACAAAGTGTTAATTGGAGTGGCAGATAATTCGAAAACAAATTACTAAGGGGGGAGCTGGGACTCAACCAAGTTCGTGTTGTTAACTGCTACACTGTACATTAATACCTCCCAGAAGGCCTCCTCTTAAAAGCAAGAGGGTTGCAGGAACCAGAAGTCCTTTCTCCTGGAATAGATCTCCCTCCATAATATTTTATAAAATAACCTCAACTGCTTAAAATCCTTCACAGCAGTGGCCCTATCTGCTATCTTTGCTTTAGGAATAGAGAAATATGTAGATGTAGAAAAGCTTAACATCTCACAGGAGCTCAGGGAATGGATTGGCAAACCACCTGGTTGGCATTAAATCATGAAAGTGTCCATGCAAGCTTTGTCCTAAGGGTAATTCCCCAGCAACCCAATGCCCTCTTGAGAACAGAGTTTTAGAGTCATGCATCACTGCTCTCCATAGAGGTTAGTCAACCCAATGGTATTTCAGATCCAGGTTCAAAACAGCAAATAAGTCAATGCACTGACCTCTTTGCTCCAGGCATCTGTTTGCTGAACTTAGGATTGCACAATCCAGGAACATCAGTGGGGCTGGCTCTGGGATGAGAGGGCAGGTATGACGCAGGTCAGAGGTGAGGGGACAGACAGAGTGGTTACATGGAAAAGGGACCTTTTGCTGCTTCAACAGAATTTCACAATGTGCTGGTTAATGATACTAAAAGGAGAAATCATTTCACCACTTGAAGGCTTTGGACCCTGAAACCATGTGGGTGTGTTTTAACAAAGTGTTAATTGGAGTTGCAAATAATTCAAAAATATAAATTATCTCTGATTCAAGGGTACTTTTAGTTAATGAGAAAGAAGAAAAAAATGCTTTGATTACACAATTTCAACTCCCATTGAACATTCCTGGCTGCTGATGTAACTTATTGAAAACTCCCTCAAAATATTTTGGAATCAGGTAGAGTATGTATTTGAAATAAACATGGGTTTGGATTTCTGTCTTTCAATGTGGAATAAGGGGGTAATTCGTGTCTCATGAAAGAGTTGTTAGGGCCATATTTTAAAGGGGGACAATTTCTTTTGTCTTTTCCTTGTCAGCTTTTTAATGGTACAAGCAAAAATAAGAAAAAGGAAGTCAGCAAATGTGCACGTTTTATGAGCCTTAAGTTTGAATTTGTAAAATATGTGTTAAAAATAAGATAACACAAAGAATTAGGAGAAATGCCCATAAATGGTTAAACTTAATGGGTTATCAATAAGAGGAAATACTATGCCATAATTTTAAAAATCATATTCTCATATGTTTTAGTACATATTTGGCTGCAAGTAATAGAATGTCCAACTGTCAGTATATTTATTTTGAATATAAAAATATATCTAGAAGTAGGAAGTTCCAGGGTTGATTAAGTTAGCAGCTCAAAAGTATCTGGGCCCCCTTCTCTGTGATTCTCTTCGCTTTTCCTCATGACCACAAAATGGCTGCCACAGCTCTACTGATCACATTCTCACATGCGACATCCAAAGGCAGGAAGCATTCTCCCATACTAACTTTTTATCAGAGAAAAATATTTTCCTAGAAGCCCTCTGTCAAACTTCTCCTTATATTTCATTGGCCCGGAACTGGGTCTCATGCTCCCCCAAACATAAACATTGGGAAGAGAATGAAGTTAACATGATTGGTTTAGAACAGGGGTCAGCAAACTTGTTCTGAAAAGGACCAGCTAGGAAATACTTTAGGTTTTGCAGGGCATACAATCTCTTGCCTCTATTCAACTCTGCTGTTGTAAAGCAACAGCCATAGACGCTGCCAACAGATAAGTGTGGTTGTGTTCTAATAAAACTTTATGAACACTGAAATTTGAATTTCATATACTTTTTACCTGTCACGAAATATTCTTCTTCTTTTAACTTCTTTCAACCATTTAAAACTGTAAAAAACAGAAACAAGCAATAAAAACCATTTTGTATGGTTCGTGACCATAAAGAAGTAAGTGGCAGTCTAGATTTGGCTACCAGGCCATGATTTGTCAACCTCTGGTTTATCCTCTTGGGAATAAGGAGAGACCCACCTTCCCGGAGACATCACCACTGCAGACCTTAAAAAAGTAAAATAAAATAAAGCAGAGTTCTATTAGGCAATCAAGAAGGTCCCCTACCATGTATTTAGGATATGGAAGAATGCTCAGGATATAAATTTTAGAAGGCAGATTACATGTCAATATGGACTGGATGATCCCAACTAATCCTGCCCGTTGAAACCCCCGCTCTTCACCAAGACCTGTATTAGACATGGCTCCTCAAATGCCTTTCCTGGTCCCTGGTCCTC
Source organism: Grampus griseus (assembly GCF_964374135.1). Taxonomy (NCBI): domain Eukaryota; kingdom Metazoa; phylum Chordata; class Mammalia; order Artiodactyla; family Delphinidae; genus Grampus; species Grampus griseus. The sequence goes on from NC_139012.1 coordinate 64,830,640, forward strand.
CTAAACAAATTAGATCACTGCTTCCTATCAAACTTTCCTAACAAATTTAGCACCGATCATGTGCTAGGCTCTTTGTCAACCCAAACTGAGTGCTGGAAATACAGAATGAAAGAGACAATGGCTAGCCTTAAAGAGACCTCAGTCCAAGCAGAGGAGGAAGAAACAAATAATTATAATTCAGGGAGAGCGTGCAGCAAGAGGGGTATGGGTAGTGTAGCATCTCGGAGAAGGGCATGAATAAAAGATGGAAAAGAGGGTTTCAGGGGAGGCCCCTAGGAGACCCCCGTATCAGGGTGGGTTCTGAAAGAAAAAGTGGCCCTTTTTTAAGAGGATGAAAGTCTGTTGATGTACCACCCAGGGCTCTTAGCTGCAATCAACAGAAGCTATCTCTGGCTGGTGGAGCACAAAAGCAGCTGGTTAAAAGGATGCTGGATGACTCTCACCACTGCTGAGTAGGGAGATGGTACTTCCTGAAGAACTTGAAACAAGTCCTCAAACCCACTGCAGAGCTGGTCATCCGTGGAACCCATGCTGCAGCTCCTTCCGAGCTGTAGATGTTATCGTTTGTACCACTGTCCCATTTGTGCCAGGGCCTCAGCCTTGTAGCTACTGCTCTTCCAAAGCTGGGCACCTTGGTTCCCAGCTCTGCCCAGTAAATCACTGCCACGCCATGTTCACTGCCTTGTGTTTCTCATTCCAAGTTGATGTCTCCTGTAGATACAGCTGATGGTTGGAGTCCGGGTCACGTGCCTGGACCCTGATCTGTAAAGGGAGGGCTGGGAGTGTGGGGTTTCTGGCTTCTGTCTTGGAGAGGAAGGACTCGCTTGTTAGGAAGTTCCCTGAATGTAGGTAGGGTTTTCAGACAAGTTTAAGCAGCCAGAAAACATGACACATGCCCACTCCAGATGGGCCAAGCATTCCTGTCTGGGGAAACGGCACGTCTGAAGGCACAGAGGTATGAAACAGGACAGCACGTTTGGGGAACTATAGCAGTTTGGCTCTGCTGGAGTATAAAGCAGGGAGTGCTGGCAGGTGGGGCTCGGAGGTGGAAGGAGCCACCTGCAGAGTTCTCAGGGCCGCTGTTCTCTAATCTACTCAGTGTCCCCAGCTAAGGCACAGAAGCTGTGATTTACACCTTGCCTGGCCCAGGGCTTTGGCCATGGAGGGTTTTAGTCACTATCTGTTGATATGAATCATTATAATAAATCTGTTGGATTGCATCATTGTTGTAAAATTTACCAGTATGAAAGTTGCCGGTGTATACAGTTCTCTTGTGTGTGTGTGTGCTTGTGTACACATGTGTCTTTCCCCACAACTGGGCCTATCTCCAACGGATACTCTTCTAAAGGCTAATCTGCTTTCAGTATGAGAAGTATTCAATTACTAACATTCAGAGCCGCGTCCGTATTCTCTGATGATGCCTCCATTTGAATGTAAGATCAAAACCATTTTTAAAAAGTCATAAAATATGGCTTGAGAAATAGAATGAACAAGAATCCATCTCATCGTAAAATAAATGGAAAACATTATCAAACTTGCCGATCGTTTACACTTATACCAAATTAATGAGCCAAAGTAGGCAGTGCAAGCATTTTATATATTTTTCAAACAAAGTAACTGTAAAGGCCATTTCTTTTTGCCTTTATTTTTTTCTATTTCGATTATTAAAATCTGCAAAATCTACTTATTATTGGTTCTATTATCTTCAAAATACAAATATATCAAAAGTATCTGATGAATACATTTTCTCCTGTAGGCTCCCCTTGTCCTTTCTCATCTTCACATCTACAGCAATCAGGTATATGCCTTCAAGTTTTCCGAGGCAACAAGCATTAAATTCAGCTTGAACTATCAAAGAAGTACCGCCATCAGCTCGGGGACTTAATATATAGTATCTTCACGGTCAGATCTGGGGGAACAGTTCCTAGTTTGGTCACTATTAACCAGAGCAGGGCAGGTGACACAAATGATGGCAGAAGAGTTGCCTTGGTACCCATCATGCTCTGCATCAAGCTCACAGTTCTTAAATCTTTCTTCTTCTCTCACGTATTGGGTGGGCCAAAAGTTTCCTTCGTCTTTTTCCGTAAGATGACTCTAGTAGCACTTAGATGTCTTTAACTTCATTCGAAACAATTTTGTTAGATTGTATGTGACAGCTGTCATATCAGTGTGTATTTAAAAAAAAGACATCAAAATCGGTGAATTGTTGTGTAGCCATTTTAATATTGGACATGGAAAGGAAAAAAGCCACATTTTCGGCATATTATGCTTTATTATTTCAAGAAAGGCGAAAACGCAACTGAAACACACAAAAAGATTTGCGTAGTGTACGGAGAAGGTGCTGTGACTGATCGAACGTGTCAAAAGTGGTTTGCGAAGTTTTGTGCTTGGAGATTTGTCGTTGGACGATGCTCCATGGTTGGGTAGACCAATTGCAGTTGATAGCGATCAAATTGAAACAATAATTGAGAACAATCAACGTTATACCACGTGGGAGATAGCTGACATACTCAAAATATACAAATCAAGCGTTGAAAATCATTTGCACCGGCTTGGTTATATGAATCGCTTTGATGTTTGGGTTCCAATAAGTTTGGCGACAAAAACCTTCTTAATCATATTTCTGCATGCGATTCTCTTCTCAAACGTAAGGAAAATGTACCAGTTTTAAAACAAATTGTGACGGGCGATGAAAAGTTGATACTGTACAACAATGTGGAATGGAAGAGATCGTGGGGCAAGCGAAATGAACTACCACCAACCACACCAAAGGCTGGTTTTCATCCAAAGAAGGTGATGCTGTGTACATGGTGGGATTGGAAGGGAGTCCTCTATTATGAGTTTCTTCCAGAAAACCAAACGATTAATTCCAACAAGTACTGCTCCCGATTAGACCTACTGAAAGCACGAAAAGCATCCGGAATTAGTCAACAGAAAACGGCATAATCTTCCATCAGGATAACGCAAGAATGCATGTTTCTTTGATGAGCAGGCAAAACTGTTACAGCTTGGCTGGCTGGGAAGTTCTGATTCATCCACCACTTTCACCAGACGCTGCACCTTCAGATTTCCATTTATTTCAGCCTTTACAAAATTCTCTTAATGGAAAAAATTTCAACTCCCTGGAAGACTGTAAAAGGCACCTGGAACAGTTCTTTGCTCAAAAAGATAAAAAGTTTTCAGAAGATGGAATTATGAAGTTGCCTGAAGAATGGCAGAAGGTAGTGGAACAAAAGGGTGAATACGTTGTTCAATAAAGTTCTTGGTGAAAATGAAAAATATGTCTTTTATGTAAAAAACCGAAGGCACTTTTTGGCACACCCAATATTTTGTTCACTGTGGTCAGTGGCAGGTTTGAAGTTTGTCTCTATTCTCTTGTGGAGAATCCCCTTCTATGAGCCAAACAAGACAACCCAAGAAGGAAAGCTGTATATTGTATGCCCAGAAGGTTGTGTATATTGATTACTTATTTATTTATTTTCATATTTTCACTGTTTTTTATTTCTTTATTTTTTAAAAAAATATTTATTTATTTGGCTGTGCCCGGTCTTAGTTGCAGCACACGGGATCTTCTTTGCCTCATGCAGGATCTTTAGTTGTGGTGTGTGGGATCTAGTTCCCTGACCAGGAATCAAACCTGGGCCCCCTGCGTTGGGAGTGCAGAGTCTTAACCACTGACCACCAGGGAAGTCCCTATCTACTCTTTTTTAGATTTCCTTCCAGTTTAGGTCACCAGAGATCACTGAGTAGAGTTCCCTGTGCTAAACAGCAGATTCTCATTAGTTATCTATTTTATACATAGTGGTATATATACGTCAATCCCAATCTCCCAATTCATCCCACCACCCCCCCTTGATCATTTAATACAGGGTTAAAAATTACACGTGTGATTTAACACCAAAAATATGATGGGGTGCTGGGTAGGATTTTTCTTGTCCAAACTGATGCTAAGATTCAGTGCTTAGGGGAAGGGCATTCTAGAGAGAGCCACCACAAGTGGCTAATAACGCCTCCTTGTAGGGTTAACCACGAGGTGTCACACCTGCTGCTTCCTCATCCATCAGCCCGACCCTCCTTGCCCAAGCTCCGCCATCCCAGCCTCCTGTTCCATCACTGGGAGAGGAATTGATTAAGTGTGTGAGGGGAGAGGTTAGTCATGAATCGTAGGCCACCTGGGGGAGAGGGGGCAGGGAGGGTGCAGGGCTTGTGTCGAGACGCCTATTCCTTCCCTTCACAAAATCATTTGGGTCACCAGGACATTGAAAGGAATCCACTTAGCTCTCTCCCAGCTGGCCACTAGTGCACTTACTGTCCAAGCAGAGCTGAGCATGATGAGGGGGTCTTGGAAGAGCTTGTCTTGGGACAGCTGGTGTACAGGGGTCTCATGAACATGAGGACTGGTGTCTATTTCTCACAGAGAGATTCTGAAGGTGGGGAGGCTTGGCCAGCTGGTTCGAAGGAACAGTGGCCTGGGGAAGGGTAGCAGGGTTCTCAGTGGTTCCCATGATTCCCCATGAAGGAGAATAGTACAGGAAGGGGAGACGTAGGGCTGCCCAGGGAGCCAAAGGAGGTGATACCCCACCAGAAGAGGGCATTTGGGGGTGAGCTAACAGCAGCAGAAGGAAGCCTGGCTGCCCTTCTCTGAGGAGGTGCTTCACTGTGGAGAGGGCTGCGGTGACCCTGAACACCATCCCTTAGGAAGCATTGCTTTGCTTCATATACTAACTATGTGTCTAAATAGTTAAATGTAAATACAATCACAAATGAATTAGAATTAAGAGCACAAACAACAAAAAAGGCAAGACTGCCGTTTCTATCCCCTTCCTGCCCCATCCTTGAGGGGCTTGAGAGGAGGGAGAGGAGAAGAGAAATTGGGGTTGAAATTGGATTGGACTGAATTATCGTAACCAAAGGATCCAAAAGTTCTGACATTAACTTGACCACCCTATTTTATTTTTTTAAATTTTTATTTATTTTTGGCTGCGTTGGGTCTTTGTTGCTGTGTGCAGGCTTTCTCTAGTTGCCGCGAGCGGGGGCTACTCTTCGTTGGGGTGTGCGCGCTTCTCATCGTGGTGGCTTCTCTCGTTGTGGAGCACAGGCTCTAGGCACGCAGGCTTCCGTAGTTGTGGCTCACGGGCTCAGTAGTTATGGCTCACGGGCTCTAGAGTGCAGACTCAGTAGTTGTGGCGTGTGGGCTTGGTTGCTCCGCAGCCTGTGGGATCTTCCCAGACCAGGGCTCGAACCCATGTACTCTGCATTGGCAGGCAGGTTCTTAACCACTGTGCCACCAGGGAAGCCCTGACCCCCCTATTTTAAAATGCAACTTAGGCCCTCCTTCCTCTGCTGCACACTTCATTTTCTGTAGCACATCATGTGCTATATATTTCACTTATTTATTATGTTTTATTTACTGTGTTTCTCTTCCTTTCTCACCTCTACCTTCATCCCCAAAATGTAAACTCCTCAAGAGGAGGGATCTTTGTTTCTAACTGATGTTTCCCTAGCATCTAGAATTATACTGTCCATTTTGGTAGCCCCTTGTTACATGTGACTACTTAGTTTAACTTAATTGCAATGAAGTAAAATTTAAAACTCAGTGCTTCAGTTGTACTAGCCACATGGAGGTGCTAAAGAGCCGTCTGTGGCTAGCGGCTACCATATTGGTCAGGACAGATACAGGCTATTTCATCACCACCAAAATTTTATTGAACGTTGCTGACCTAGAACAATAGCTGGCATGTTGTAGAGCTCAATACGTATTTGTAGAACAAATGATTGAATGGCTGAGTTGTTTTAAGACAAGATAGGCCAGTGGTTAAGAGAAGAGTATCTAGAGGCAAATTGCTCTACTATTAGTCATTGTGTAAACTTGAGTAAATTAAGACAGTGCACCCATCGTTAGGCAATTAGCTATTTATGAACTTTTTTTTTTTTTTTTGTGGTACGCGGGCCTCTCACTGTTGTGGCCTCTCCGGTTGCGGAGCACAGGCTCCGGACGCGCAGGCTCAGCGGCCATGGCTCACGGGCCCAGCCGCTCCGTGGCATGTGGGATCTTCCCGGACCCGGGCATGAACCCGTGTCCCCTGCATCAGCAGGCGGACTCTCAACCACTGCGCCACCCGGGAAGCCCTATTTATGAACATTTTAAAAGTGCTTTTAGGGAATTCCCTGGCGCTCCAGTGGTTAGGACTTCGTGCTTCCACTGCAGGGGGCACAAGTTCAATCCTGTGGGAGCTAAGATCCCACCAGCCACGTGGTGCAGCCAAAAAAAAAAAATGTGCTTCTAGAAAATTGATTATTCTTTGCAAACACAGACAGATATAACCACTGAAAGGATACACAAATAAAGGGATACACCCATTCTTTGGAAGGCCCAGTATATTTGAGGCAACCTGGCCTAGAGATTAGCACAGGCTCTGGAGTCAGAGGCCTGAGGGGGAAATCCCAGTATCTCTTCTTCCACTGGGGTGAGAATAAAGAGAATGATTCAGTTCTACCAACTGTTGCGTTAAGTACCACTCCGCCCATGCCTGTGCCTCTCAGCCCCCCATTTTTACACTCCATGTGGTCTCATCAATGAAGAATTCCACGTGCCACATTCTAACCCTCTCTTTATCATAGGATCCTTTCCTCACTGTGTGTAAAATACTAAAGCATGGCATTCAACTAATCCCCAAATAAAAATCCATTATTCAAAGCATTATTCAACACCTCTCTTCCAAGCTTTGTGCTAAGCTCTGGAAATCTGGAGATGAAAAGCAAAGCCTCATCTCCCAAGTAGCTTCTACTGCAGGGAGGGAAGACAGTTTACTGAGAATTATAGAGACATGTCAAAGGTGCTGGGGGGCAACAGAGAAAAGGCACATAACCCAGCCCAGGAAACCAGGAAGGGCATCTGGAGAAAGTGAGAGCTGAGTTTTGAAGTATGAGTAGGAGTTTCAAAGGAGGGAACAAACCATACAATTGCAAGGAGAGAAATGCAGCATGGAAGTCTGGGAGCCTTGACGCTTCAGTGCAGAGTAGGAGGTGAGGGAAACAGGAGCAGGGCTGCTCAGTAAGGGTCCCACGTGCCCAGCTAAGAGTGTTGAGTTTATTCAGAGGGTGGGAGAGGGAGCCATTGAGTAAAGTAGACCTTCTTCATGTGAATGTGGATGTGTGTAGAGGTAGCACACAGAGGAGGTTGAAAGCATGGACTCTGGAATTGGACTGTCCTGTCCTCCCATTTGATGGTGGGCAACTTCTTTAAGCCTGAAATTCCTCATCTTAAAGAGGGGAGAATGGGGCTTCCCTAGTGGCACAGTGGTTAAGAACCTGCCTGCCAATGCAGGAGATACGGGTTCGAGCCCTGGTCCGAGAAGATCCCACGTGCTGCAGAGCAACTAAGCCCGTGTGCCACACTACTGTGTCTGCGTTCTAGAGCCGGTGAGCCACAACTACTGAAGCCTGCGCACCTAGAGCCCGTGCTCCACAACAAGAGAAGCCACCGCAATGAGAAGCCCACGCACCGCAACCAAGAGTAGCCCCCGCTCTCTGCAACTAGAGGAAGCCCGCGCGCAGCAACAAAGATCCAATGCAGCCTAAATAAATAAATAAAATTTAAAAAAAAACAAAAAACCGGGGAGAATGGCCCTACCTGTGTCATGGAATTTTCTGAAGATGAGATAATACATATAGAGCACTTAGTACAGTGACTGACACATAGTAAGTGGTCCATAAATGCTAACTATTGTTATCAATCACTGGAATAATTGATAATTAGGTATCTTGTTTGCCTCATTTTTACAGTAAATGAATTAATTTTATCACAATGATAAGAATTGAACATGTTGTTTTGTGTACCCTAATAAAAAATAGAAACGTTTGCTTATTCATTCAACAAATAGTGATTGGCCATAAACGGTGTACCAGGCACTGTTCTAGGCTCTGGGGATAAAGCAGTGAACAAGGCTGACCAAGGTCCCTGCTTCCATATCCTAGCCGGGGAGGCTAATGGAAATAAGTAAAAAACAGGATTGACAAGATCTGTAAACTGTACGAGGCAGGGAGCTGGTCTGTTTGTACCCTGATGTATCTCGAGTGCATGAGATAGCGCCCCCTGCAGGCATTCAATGAATGTGGTGAGTGAATGAAAAATCATTTCAGGTAGTGATGAGTGCTAGGGCCACGTGATGAAGCCGGCAGGTTGGCTTCACTAGATGTGAAAGTGACTGACAAAGGGACTGGCGAGCTAAGTCAAGGTGTGAAGGAGCCAATCATGGGACACTCTTTGAGAAGGATATTCCAGGCACAAGAGTATTTCATGCCAAAGCTAACAGTCCTGAAGCAAGGCTCTGCAGAGAACAGGAAGAGGGCCCAAGTCACTGGGGTGCAGTGAGCAAGGGGTACAGAGAGGTAGGGAAGGAGGTCAGAGCAGGAGGCTAAGGCTGGTCATTTACCACATTTATGCCTATTTGCTTGCCCTGCACAGACCCCACCTGGTAAGATTTTCTCTTCCTTACTTCACAGTGTCTGTGGAATAGATCGCTTCTTAAGTTGGCTGCTCTCACTCTTGTGTAATAGAAATATCTTTTGATTGGCACTTTATCTGCTCAGTGTTTCTGGCTGTGTTGGGTTTATTTTGTGAGATTTGATGTAGTGACAAAGTGAAATCTTGCCCTCTGGAGGAAAAAATTCCAAGTGCAAGGGGGAGACTTCAAGGTTTTAAATTGGTGGAAAAAATGGCCTAAATTAAGTTATTAAGGATCACTTTGCTGGTTGGGTAGAGAAGAAATTGTAGGAGAGTGAGAATGAGGGGAAGGGGACCAGGCAGGTGACTAGTGAAGTATCAAGGCCCAAGACAATGAGGGCCTGGACTTGGGGTCTAGATGGTGGGAAGAGGGATGATGGGACCCCCAGCACAGGCTCCGATCACTGTAGTCTTTTGGTGGACGTGTGCGCATGTGCGTGCACACAGACACACAGACACACACACACACACACACACACACACACACACACACACGGTATACATGTTTTATGTAACATGAGATTATTCTCGCCGCCAGAGGGCACCTGAACGTTACAAATGTCTCCAAGGGTCAGAGCACATTAACTCAGGCAGAGAAGCAGTTTCCCGGAGGGCATCAGTTGAGAGGGCCAGAAAAGCAAAGAGAAAACAATCTCAGCTGAAGCTACAGCCTTTGCTTATTGGAGCTTAAAACGCCTTCTTTTAAAAATTATATTTTCTTGCGATAGCTCGTATAATAAGCCAGTAATTTGGGCTTTCATGTATTACTGTTAGTTAGTTAAATGATACAGCCAGTCCTCCCAGTGGATGGATAGGAGAGAGGGCGTCTGATAGACAGGAGCTGGGAAGGGAAGGCTCGTTTGCAGAGGAGCCTTTGGCCAGGGTACCAGGCCCGGCTGAGGCCCAAAACAGGGTGGCTCGGAGAAGCCCGAGGGCAGCAGAGTGAAGGGCGCCTGGAGAGGATGAGTATGAAAAGGCGTGGGGATGGGGCGACCGGGGAACTTTCAGACACTTCAGAACAGGGCCCGAGGACAGTTTTGCCTGGAAACATCTCTGTCATCTCCAGAGATCACTTGCTAAGCGCTGTTTCACCATAATTCTCTGTCTTCTGCTGGGCAATACACGTTAGCATATGATCCTGGTCTTTGATAAACTTAAAAGTCCAAAGCAATTTTATATATAAATATACTGAGAATGAGTCATTTTACACAGACAGGGAAAAGGCAAGCATCTAGATGTCTAATTTGAAGGGCACAAAACCACTTCCTTTTCCATCGCATCTTGCATAAACGCTGCCACGGCCTGTCTCAAAGCCCCCTCCCCCCTTACCTTGTCCTTGGCTTTGAGCACTGAAGACCTTGTGAAAAGACTCACGTCATCGGGCAGGCTCCGCCACCTGGGCCCCCCAGGAGCCTGTGCCTGTGTCACTTTGCGCCGCTGCCTTCTGTGTCTTGTCACACCACCTGCTAACCTACCTGTGACCACGCCCAGATCACCAGCCCCTTGAAGCAGGAATGAATTCTAACTCATTTTTGTATTCCAAGGGGACTAAAACCTTATTTTCACATAACAAGTACTACATGTTTATGCTGATCCCATATATCTCTATTTATTTTATATAGGTACACGTATCTATTCATCTATTTTAGGCTGTGTTTGATACTCTAGTTTGCCCTGGTTTATAAACTAGATTAGCTGGAAATATATGTATATACAGGGAGAAAGATAAAAATTTCCCAGTGTGGAAGGTGTGGAGACAAAACTCCTCTTACTCCACCTCTGAAAAAAGAAGACAAATTCTGCATCTAACGCTCTGCCCCACACAGCCATGCCCCACCCAGACCAGAAAACCTCGGGACAGGCTTCACCCCAAGGTGAGCCGTCCAGCCTCATTCTCTACCTCTTTCTGTGCCTTTACCTGGTACATTGCCTTTGAAAGATGCCCGTAATAATGTAACACTTTTGCGAGTGGGGTCACAAGTATATTGAAACGGTTAGCTAAAACTGCTGGATAAGTGGGTTTATCCTGCAGGCTTACTTCACAAAGAACAAACCTCAGTGCCTCTGGCGACCTGGCTAGTTGGATTTTCAAATATTTCAAATTCTTGGACTCCTTGTTACACGATGTCATCATCTGCTGTGACACACAATTACCCTGCCTCGGATCATCCAGATGTTATTCAGAAATTTGAGAGACATAGAGAACAGACTTGTGGTTTTCAAGGGGGAGGTAGGGATGAGGGAGGGATGCATTGGGAGTCTGGGATTAGCAGATGCAAACTGTATACAGGATGGATAAACAACAAGGTCTTACTGTAGAGCACAGGGAACTATATTCAATATCCTGTGATAAACCGTAATGGAGGAGAATATGAAAAAGAATGTGTATAAACCTATAACTGAATCACTTTGCTGTACAGCAGAAATTAACACAACGTTGTAAATCAACTATACTTCAATACAATAATTTTTTTAGAAAAGAAAATTAAGTGAGGTAACAGATATAAATTGTTTAGTGCTCAACACGGCAGTTAATGTTGTTATTATCATTAATTACTACGCTGCAGATATATATAGCACCTCCCAATTCTGTTGGAAAGGTTTTACTTTTTTGTACTCTTTTACATAGAAGCATTGAAAATTGATTTAAAGTTGATTTTAGGGAAAAAGGATTATTTTGCACGTCAAATAAAGTATACTGATTCTATGAAATGGAAATATTAAATCATAAATCCTGGATATTCAACAACATCTACCTATATATAAAATAGGTAAAGTCCTACTTTATAGCACAGGGAGCTATATGCAATATCTTGTAATAAACCATAACGGAAAAAAAAACAATGTCTACCAACCCTGAAAATAAAATAGAAAATTGTATAGCTAAAAATAAGTATATTGGTAGCAATGTAAGCTAGTATATAATAGACAACAAAGCAACATATTTATTGGAAAATGAAGTCACATATACAGGCGATGCTAGTGATTGAAAAGCAATTCATAATATAGATTAAATCTGATTGCAAATGAAGTATATGCAGACAGAGCAAGTCTAATGTAAGGTAGAATAAGACAAGCAGCAAACATTTTGATGGATGCATGAGCAAGTAGTCACAGTGCCTGTAAAACTCATCTGTGCTGTGACATTTGTGTTCCACTCTCCTGGCACTGGGGAGAAGTGGCCTCTCTATTTGTCCTATTGTGGTCCCCTAGCATGAGCAGATTGGCAGCAAATGTCAGATTACCAGGATATTTCTAAATTTTCCTGTATCTTTCTAGGTGTGTTATTCATTTAGATACTTCCCAGATGTATTATTTACTCAGATGTAGGGTGTTTCATAGAATTAGCAGAGTAATTTTTGTTTAAAACTTTTTTTTTTGGCCGTGCTTTGTGGCTTGTGGGATCTTATTTCCCCTACCAGGGATCGAACCCGGGCCCCCTGCAGTGGAAGTGCAGAGTCCACTGGACCACTGGACCACCAGGGAAGTCCCTAGCATAGTAATTAAATAATGTAGGAAATGAATCTGGGGTAGATTAGATAGTATGGGAAGGAAATTCATGAAGATGAAGTGAAATTGCTTGTACCATTAAGCTAAGCTGCTATTTTAATATCTTTGTTGCTCTTTTGTAACAGTGTATAATTTAGCCTGTTTTCAATATTTCTATATAATTATTAATACTATGCATAAGAGTTTTACAGTTTAGTGAACCACCAGTTATTGAATCCCACTTCTAACCCATTAGCTAACAAATTTCAAATGATCATTTATTCATGGAGTGCTTTGGAATTAGAGTAGTATATATCATTTGAGTGGAGTGTGTGTGTGTGTTACATGGCAATAAATACAACTATCACACTGGACTCTAGGTGGCTATCAGCACAGGCTTCAACCACTGTATTCTGGCAGCTGGCCCAACCCTTTCCCTTTGTATCTGGTGACACCCGAGGGCAGGTCTAATTCTCAGAGCTGGTCCTTCCTGTCTGCCCATCGTGCTGCAGAGAGCCAAGAATGCCTATCTATGTGTCAGGATATGACCCCTCCTAAACTCTCAGGCTCGCCTCACCCAAGGATGTACTATCATCAGAACATTTGAAAAACTCTTCTCAATATTGAATGCTACGTGCACATATTGCTTTATAACACAACTGATGCAATATCAATATTCCTTTTACTTCGATTTCCGCCTTTGAATCATAGATTCCAGAGGTCTGCCGCACCATGAATTGACTGGAATCAATATTCTCCTGATTTAAAAAAATTCTTTCATTTCATTTTCTTTAGCACCTGCATGTAGAAATATATTACAGTTCTTAAAAACAACAGCAATATATTCTCCCTGGACTCTCTGATAAGGGTTGACTGATGAAAGTTCACTGTTCGGTCCAGAAGTAGTAATTGCTGAAAAAAATTGGCTTTGGTGCTCTCCAGGTGTGCCCCATTTGAAATCATAAGACATTCTTATAAAGGACAGTGTTTACTAGCCTTCTCGATAATTTAGCATCAACCAAAATTGTCTTCTGCAGGAGCTTTGGAGTTGGCGAACACATCTATGTGCTGGGAGGGTGCAAAATTTTATATAAATCGAAATGTGAACTTCTTAAAAGACCATCAAGGTGGTTGGAAATGGAAAAAAAGAACCCCGGCAGAATAGACTGATAAAGTGAATGGGCTTAATTAAAAGTTTTCCAAGATGTGGTGGTAGGCCTCCTTCTCCTCTTTCACCTCTACCTCTACTTCCACCTCCTTCTCCTTCTTCTTTCTTCTCTTCTTCCCTCTTCCTATTACTCCTTGTTCCTCTTCTTTTTAAATATTGTTTTCATTATGAAACATAACATGTGACCAGGAGAGTCCATGAAGCGGAAATTATGGTTTAGATAATTACTATAAACACAAATCCATGCAGTCAGCACCAGCTCAAGAAAAAGAACACTACCCGCTCTCCTGCGTGTCCCACCCCACTTATAACCGCTCCAACTCCCCAATTCGTTTCCTTTTTCTTTAGAGTTTTACCACTATGTGTGCATATCTAAACAGTATTATTTGATCTTATCTGTTTTGGACTTTTATGTAAGTGTAATCACACTATAGGAATTTTAGTAGCTTGTTTTTTTTCATTTACTGTAATGATTTATGTTACTGTGTATAATTGCAGTTTACTTATTCTCATTGCTACATAATACTCTATTGTGTATACCACATTTTATTTATCCATTCTACTGTTGGTGGACTTTTGGGTTGTTTCCAGTTTGGGCTATTAAGAACAATGCTGCTAAGAACATTAAAAAAAAAAAGAAAAAGATGTGATGGTAGCAAGTCTCTAAAGATGGTCCCAATGCGCCACTCCTCCTGGAATTTGTGGGGTTTTTTAAAGATTTATTTATTAATTTATTTATGGCTGCATCAGGTCTTAGTTGCGGCATGTGCAATCTTCGTTGAGGAGTGTGGGATGTTCGTTGTGGTGTGCGGGCTTCCTCTCTAGTTGTGGTGTGCGGTTTTTCTCTTCTCTAGTTGTGGCGCGTGGGGTCCAGAGCTCGTGGGCTCTGTAGCTTGCGGCACGCAGGCTCTAGGTGAGGTGCACGAGCTCAGTACTTGTGGCCCTGCGGCATGTGGGATCGAACCCAAGTCCCCTACATTGTAAGGCGGATTCTTTACCACTGGACCACCAGGGAAGTCGCTACTCCTGGAATCTGAAGGGAAATGTAGTTCCCTCCCTTAGAATCTGGGCTGGCCCTGTGACTCATTTTTTTACCAATAGAATGTCATAGAAGTGATGTTATGTGACTTCCGGTACCAGGTCATAAAAAGCTGTGCAGCTTTAGCCTGCGTCTGTGGAACCCTCACAGCAAGGCAAGCCAGCTTCCACGTAAGAAATTCAAATACCCTAAGGTGCCATGCTGTGAGGAAGCCCAAGCTAGCCATGTAGAGAGGTGAAGGGAAGGAAAAGGATCTCTTTTCCATTTACCCATTGTAGGTTCATCGTCTGGGTCTCTGTAAATTACACTGACAAAAGAGAGGTTAACAAGAGAAAAACAAATAATAGTTTATTAACACATGCATCATGCATACACGTGGGAGCACTCAGAGTGAGTAACTCAAATGAGTGGTTATAACTCAGGGTTATAGAGCATCTTAACAAAAAAGCAGTACATTTTTAGAGATGGGTGAAACCAAAGCGAAAGACTTTGAGTTTCTAGGGCAGCAGATTGTGAGAAGGCAGATATATGGGGGAACTAACAGAAGTTAGAGGTTAGTGAGTAAAGTGGGTTATGTGGATTCTTTTAGTGTCATCTCTGGGCTGACAAGCGTCTAGGGTTGTTTTCGGTGATTAATTTTTGTTCTTTCTGGTAGAGGAGGGTGGGGACATCTCTACAAATTTATGTCCTGCTTTTGGGCAAACAGAGGGAAGGCAGAGAGGTTTTTTTTGTCTTTGCTTCTTCTCAAATGCTTACAGCTCAAAATAATCTTTATACCAAAGGGGCATATTTTGTGCTGGCATATTCTGCTATCTCTCAGAGGCCACGTGGAAAGAGGGAGAGAGAGAGAGAGAGAGTTGCCCAGCCAGCCCATTTCTTCCAGCCATTCCAGCTAAGCCATCAAATATGTGAAAGAAAAAGCCATGTTGGACGTCCAACTAGCTGCTATCTGACTGCAACCACATGAGAGACCCCAAGCAGGAACCACCCAGCTGAGCCCAGTCAACCAGAGAGCCATGAGAGATAATAAATTGTTGTTTTAAGCCATTTAATTAAGTTTTGGGGTTGTCTGTTATGTAGCAATCGATAACTGGGATATAGAATGATTTTGTTTTTTTCATTTTCATGGCAGGCTTATCGAGTCAGTTAGTGTAGAATTTCATGAGACATTTAGGCCAAAGTCACTGATGTATGTCAGGACCTATTTCAGTTGATTTGCTGCCCCTTGCCCAAGGCACATTGCTCTAGAAAGTGCACTTCAAGGGGGCACTGGGAAGAAAAGGACTGGTGAATCAGCGCCAGAAGAGAAGGAGGACAAAAAACATTTTCTTTTAGGCTATGTTTTTGTCACTTTCATAAATGATTGCTCTGGACAATTGCACAAGTTATGGTTTTTCAAAGGGCAGATCTATTCTTATTTTTCTCAGAATGTATTGAAGTTCTCTTGTGGTTTAATTTGTGGCCAGTTAGAACTACTCTGTTAATTATCCGTATTGTGGTAATCATTTCATGATGTATGCAAGTCAAATCATTATGCTGCACACCTTAAACTTACACAGTGCTGGTTATCAATTATATCTCAACAAAACTGGAGGAAAAACAAACACCCCCCACCCCCAAACAGAGTGCATTTCTTGTAGACAGGAAAAAAAAAAAAAAAAGGAAAGCATCCTTGAGTGTACTGTGTTTAGCATTGTCACAAAAGTTCTGCCAGGGCTAGTGGATCTTAGCAAGATCTGTTCAACGTAACCTGTGTTTTCAGCATCACAAAAAATTCCCCACCAGGGCTTCTCTGGTGGCGCAGTGGTTAAGAATCCACCTGCCAAGGCAGGGGACACGGGTTTGAGCCCTGGTCTGGGAAGATCCCACATGCCGTGGAGCAACTAAGCCCTTGCGCCACAACTACTGAGCCTGCGCTGTAGAGCCTGAGAGCCACAGTTACTGAAGCCCGTGCTCCGCAACAAGTGAAGCCACCTCAATGAGAAGCCCCAGCACGGCAACGCCCGACACACAGCAATGAAGACCCAACACAGCCAAAAATAAATAAATAAATTTATTTAAAAAAATTCTCCACCAATCTTGCTTCTTTTTTGAAGCGTCAGGGAAAATGTTGATGCCAATATTCAGCCGACAGTATGGAATTCTAAGCTAGAGGTTGGCATGTGACCTACCAGCCGGCATTTTTCACCCGGGTGTGTACGCTCATGCCCTTCCAGATCTGAGAATCCCTCATCTCTTCTGGGCCACTGTTCACTGCCTTCATACGGGACAGGAGAAAGCCAGGTCTTTCTCTTGCATTTTTTTTTTTTTTAATTTCTAAGGCCATTTTAGATCAATGAAACATAAATGTCTCATGTTTTGATTCTCCGTCAAAAACAGACTGAAAAGAAATACTAATTTATCGGACAGCATGTCCCATGTTAATTTTGTTTTTTAACCTCCTTGGTGGCCATGGATCATTTCGAGAATATGATGAACGCTGTGGATCCTCTCCCCCTAACGCTGCACAGCAGGGTCTGTTCTGCACCTCATCTTACTGGCCCCATCAGCAGGATTTTGCACAGTCGATCGCTCCCTCCACTCTCAGTTCTCGGGTCAGGGCCGCGCCCCCAGCGCCACCCCCTTGCTGACCTCAGTTGACTCCACCTCTGGGATGGGGCCAGAATCGCCGAGGGGGGGAGGAGTCGCCTGGAGACAGCGGGCTCGGCCGCGGACGAGCCCGGAACACAGTTAGCAGCCCCTGTTGTCAGCCGGCGCACGAACGAGAGGAGCGCGTCAGGTTGGGGAACGGAAGCGGAAGCGGGAGCGGGGGGGCGTGTTTGTCAGAGGACGCGTCGTCGCCCCTGTGTGCTCAATTCTGTTTGTTTCTCTGCGATGTTTCCGAGGGTCTCGGCTCTCCTCCCTCTTCGCCCCCTTTCCCGCCTCCCTTTGTGCTCCGGAGACCCAGAGGTATCGGCGGCCGCCGTCGTGCTACTCGCTTCTCCGCATGGATCTGTCAGGTACCGCGTTGCAGCGCTGTTGGCCCGGCAGGTCTTCAGGCAACCCCTGTCCCCGCTCCTGCACATTCAGTTCTCTTTCTCCGGCTTCCTGGAGTCCGTGTTATGATCCGCGGGATCTTAGAAGCCGTCGCTTTAAATCTGAGCAAAGGGAAATCCCAGAAAGATAAAATGACTTGCCCAAGGTCATGGTGACAGGCCTGGTCCGCCTGTGCCTGTGCTCTTTCTGCTACATACCGTGCCTCATCTCTCTTGCCACTTCTCCCCTCATTTTATCCAGGTTCCAGAAAGCGAAGTTGTTTTATTTTTTAATTCTTTTTAAATTTTTTGCCTCCCAAGCCTGTGATGGTTTCATTTTTACCTTCATTATTGAAAACGCTTACCGTGTGCCAGCCCTGGGGTTAAGCCCCGAGTAACACAATCCTGCCGTCGCCGAGCTTAGAGTTCCACCACGTAGGCAATTCAAGTATAGTGGAGTAATCGCTGAGACAGTGTAGGTAGCGCAGAGTGCCACAGAATTCATTGAACTGGTAATTGCTGGGTGAGCAAATCGAGACACCTGACCATTGCAGGAGAGGTTCAGAGTATCCCTTCGGGAAAAGAAGCCTGATAAAATCTAAAGGGGGCCCAAGGGTTGGAGTTAGCCAGGCAAGAAGAAGATTTGCAGCATACTTGGTGTTGGTATTTATTCTCTGAGAACTCTCATGATTATGAAAACTTAATTCTCCTGCATATATATTCCATGCAGATCAGTTGGGGGCCCTTTTGGTTAAGTATAGCCCTGAAGCAGGTTAGGAGCCGTGGGGATGGGAAGAAGTAGCTGGATGGAAAAGAATTCACAGGTGAAATTGCTGGGATGTGATATATGATGAGGTAAGGGTAGGGCAGTCCGAGCAAAGATTTCAGCTGGCTGCTTGGGAGGATTAGGGTACCATTAATGTTAACAGAAGAATGAGGACCAGCTTTGAGGCAGGTTTTAAAATATGTCATAATTTTTAGAATACAAAAATAGCTATTTATGGTAAGAGGCCCCTTCAGTACAGAAGAGTGAAAAATGGAAAGTCAGTCGGAGAGGCAAGCTCTTGAATGTGGTCTTGGATGTGCTGCATTTGAAGTGCTGATGAGATGCTGTTAGTGGAAACAAGCCCAGGTGGGAGGTTAGGGCTAGAGTTTTATTACTTTAGTGTTATGGAGTTACTTCCTTATACATGATTTTCCTGGTATAAATATAGGTTACTTTCTGTAGCACTAGAGCAGTCTTGGAAGGAAACATTGAAGTACGGGTTATATGTGAGATTCTTTCTCCTGATTGCCACCTTCCTGTTATAATACCTTTAGTATTAATTTAACTTTCACATGTAAAATAATAGAGCATTTTCCTAAATTCAGTGGTACCATATATTGAATATTATAATGTGTCCATGTACTGATTTGTTTTTAATAAATTATTTATTTATTTATGGCTGTGTTATTTATGGTTTTGTTGCTACACGCAGGCTTTCTCTGGTTGCGGCGAGCGGGGGCTACTCTTCGTTGCGGTGCACAGACTTGTCTTTGCCGGGGCTTCTCTTGTTGTGGTGCACGGGCTTCAGTAGTTGTGGCTCTTGGGCTCAGTAGTTGTGGCTCACGGGCTCAGTAGTTGTGGCACACAGGCTTTAGAGCGCAGGTTCAGTAGTTGTGGTGCATGAGCGTAGTTGCTCTGCGGCATGTGGGATCTTCCCGGACCAGGGCTCGAACCCGTGTCCCCTGCATTGGCAGGTGGATTCTTAACCACTGTGCCACCAGGGAAGTCCCCTGTGTACTGATTATAAGGATATTGGTTAAGCAGTTGGTTTTCATTCTGATTTTTAAGTGTCTGATGTGTTAGCCTCTGACATTTTTATGAGCAGATCAAATAGTTTGTTTCAGCGTTTTTGGAAATAGCCATTTCTCTTTTCATTAAAGCCTCCCTCATCTGGCACTACCACTTACTAGCTTCGAGAACTTGAGATACTATTTAACCCAGAGTCTGATGCAGGTTCTTGAGATCAGTTGCACCAGAATCACCTGAGGTCTTGATTAAATTCAGATCTTTGGGCCTGATTCCAAACTTACCAACTGACAATCTCAGGAATCCATGTTTTAAATAAGCTCCCCAGGTGATTCATATAACCTCTGAAGGTTAAGAACCACTAATTTAACCTTTTTGAGCAGCAGTTTCTTCTGTAATATGGGAATAATAAAACCTGTTCTGTAAGAGTGTAAGGATTAAATGGCATGTGTAACATAGCTACTCAGATGTGGGCCTCTGATGGGCAGCATCAGCATTACTTGGGAACTTGTTAGAAATGCAGACTCTGAGTTCCTCCCCAAAGCTACTGAATCAGAATTCCTTGGTGGAACCAAAGAATCTGTGTTTCAGCAAGTCCTTTAGGTAGTTATTATGCGTATTAAAGTTTGAGAAACAGTGCTCTAGCCTGTTAGTTTCATGAAATAGGCACCATGAAATTTTTATTTACTAAGGCATCATCAATGCCTAGTATAGTGCCCAGCACAGAGTAGATATTCATTATATTTAATAAATGACTTTTTGTACTTTATACCCTCTTACTGAAACTAACACATTCATTAGTTTTTAAAGTTCTTCAACATTAACTCTCAAAAGGTTCTTAATGCCACAAAATAAAGTTAGATATTTGGGTTCCTTAGAATTGGGAAGTCTTTTTTTGCATGAGTTTGAAATAGATGTGATTGTTTGTGTTGTTCTTTTTCACAAATAAATCTAAAGAAGAAAGCAGAATGACAACTCTAGCCACTGAATGTTCTTTTTTCCTGTTCCAGTTTAGCTTAGTTTACAGATAGTGATCTGTTAAATGGCATGGAGCTCAATGAGAACGTTGAATAGATGAGAATCACACCCAGGAATTTGTTTGAAGAAAGTAACCTTTTTTTTACTGATAGAAATTTCTTTATTTTCATATTGTTTAATTGTGACGTTTTATAGAGGTCTTACATCATGTTAAGAGCAAGGACTTGGCAGTCTGTCAGTTTGGGGTTTGAGAATAATAAGTTGACATTTATTAACCATGTCAGTGTTTCGCAACTTTTTTAATGTCATGGAACATAGACAATGATATTTGTACCAGACCTTGAGATAAATGGGAGGCAGCAACAGACAGGTGCACCAGCGGCCCTGCTCCTCGCCCAGCCACTTCAAGGACCAGGTGGTCAGTATCTCAGCACACCTGTAACTCATTTGTGCTCACCAGCGGGTCTTAGGCCTTAGTGAGCTCTGAGCTACATGACCTTGGCTAAGTTACTCCTCTGGTTTCCAGTTCCCTTATCTGCAAAATGGGGATAATACCTACCTTTTGGAGTTGATGTGGGTATGAGAAAATGTACATAAAATGTTGCACAAGACTAGGCACATAGTATATGTTCAGTAAATGTTAAATTGCTGTCCTTACAGTTGCTGATAACAGTAATAAGCAAAAGGGAAAGGTTTAATTGAAAAAATTTTAAACACATAGAAGCAGCGTTTTGAGTCCTGTATTATTTTGCAGTGTTTTTTTGTTTTCTTTAATCTTTTCAGGACAAAATATAATATCCAAAGATATTTTGGCACTAACAGCGTGATCTATAGCAAGAAAGATGAGCAGTCTGTTCCAACCCGTGAGATTTCCAAGGAGACAGAGAGCCAACACAGTGTAAAGGAGAATACGAAAAAAGACTTGGTAAATATTCTTAAGGGAATGAAAGTTGAATTAAGCTCAGTAAATGTACAAACAACAAAGCCACCCAACAGAAGACAACTTAAAAGTTTGGAGGCTTCAACTGTCAGACTTCAGAGTGCTCCAGAAGATGCCCCCCAAAAGAGGTAAATTGAATTGCAATTTGAATGTTTTTCTTTGGAAGTAATTTTTGAAACTCCAGTCTTTTTCTTTTAGAAAAAAAAGTTTTTTAATTAGAGAACATTGGAGATACAGAGTTAATGAAGACTAAATATTAGTTTGTAACACAGAGACTAATAATTAAATGAGAAATACTGTTATTCTATATTTAAATAAGTGGATATCTGTATGGAGTCTAGAGAGAGGGAAAGAGTAGTGATCTAATTGAGAATTCCACATTCTCTTACATATGCATCACTTTTTTTTTTTTTTTTTTTTTTGCGGTACGCGGGCCTCTCACTGTTGTGGCCTCTCCCGTTGCGGAGCACAGGCTCCAGACGCGCAGGCTCAGCGGCCATGGCCCACGGGCCCAGCCGCTCCGCGGCATGTGGGATCCTCCCGGACCGGGGCACGTACCCGTGTCCCCTGCATCGGCAGGCAGACTCTCAACCACTGCGCCACCAGGGAAGCCCTTCATCAGTTATTAACTGCATTTAATTGCTTCTTTAAGCTGTTAATTAACAAATTATTTACATCCTGATTTGAAGGTTGCTTTGTGTCTCTGAAGGACTTCTTTATTTGAAATTTCGTTAAAAAAAATTCCACCTAGGATAGAATTTTGTCATGTTAATTACAGCTGTTTTATATTACTTCCTTTGACCAGTAATTATCAGGGCTCTCAGCTTATGTGGTTTCCTCAGAGTATTGTAATTACTCGTGCTTGTCAAAAGAGTATAATATTTTACTGATTCTAAGTGCAATCAGTGATATTTTAGCATTGTGTTGTAGTTTAAATGGCAGTATTTTGTTTTAGTGATATATAAATAATGATTACACCAGTGACATAGTCAATTCAAGTAATAAGAAATGTGGCTTTAAGATCCCCATCTCTGACTTCTCTTAGCAGAATAAACAGATAGTATAGGTTTCTATTCCCAGAATGACTTAACATTTTAACAGAACTGCTTAGTTTCTACATTGTATCATATTGTATCTAAACTACCACTGGAAAGCATAATTGGGTGGTAGAGAGTAAGCTAATTAAGCTAAGTAAGGAAATGCCCATGTTAAGTACCTTCTCCTCCTTTTTAGAAACAATATAAAACAAATAAAAAATATATACATACGTAATTAGGTAATACTCCCACGCACTTTATAATTACTTATGAAGTGTAAGGTTTTTTCCCAGCTTCCAGACCTGTTTATGATTCATTTTGCTTTTTTTTATAATTATACAATTTAATTAACTATTAATGAAGTGGTTAAAATGAGTTGATTGCTTTGCAAAGCCTCAGTAAAGGTAATTTTTAAAGTTGCTTTCCAATTAGGTATGAATGAGACAAGCATAAAAGTCCAGGAAAATTCTGCACTCAGACTGCTTTGTAAGCGTTTTAAGTTCTTGCTCCATGTTTCCACTTTAAAGAAACCAAAATTGGCAATATTGGAGGATGTACTATGGGTGTAGTATACATATAAGAGATGTATCAATACCTTGGAACTTCTGTCAGTGGTCCTGTGTTCAAAGAAGAGGCTTTGATCCTATATCAAAAGATTGGTGAATGAGATACATTTATTTTGAGTTTTCAAAAATGTATCTTTTAATGATTCCCACCCCCCTCCAGTCCGCTTTTTTTTTTAAGGAATCCCAGATGCAGAGAATTTGGTTCGTCATCGTCTTTGATTCATGATGTACTGTCATCATTGCCCCGCGCATGGCCCGCTTTTGGCTCGTTTATTTGTATTATATGTCGAACACCCTCCCCCATGTTGATACAGTTACCGTGGATGCATAACAATTGCCCCCAAATTCAGCAGCATAAAACAGCCTTTTTTCATGCTCACGGATTCTGTGGGTCAGCAGTTTGGACGGAGTACAGTAGAGAAGGCTCACCTCTGCTCCGTGATGTCTGGGGCCTCAGCTGGAAGACTTGGAAGTTTGGGAGCTGGAATCATCTGTGGGTTTGCTCACTCAGGTCTGACAGTTGATGCTGGCTGTTAGCTGACACCTTAGCCAGGACTGTTACAGAGCCACCTATATGTGGCCTGGGCTTCCTCACTGCATGATGGCTGGGTTCCAAGGGTGAGTGTCCCAAGAGAAAACGAGCCCCTAGGAATTTGTATCGTTTTATTACCTAGCCTTGGAGTCAGACTGGACACCGCCACTCTCATTCCTGTTCCATATTGATTTTTGAAGGGTTCTTGCTTTTTCATCACAGCAACTGCTGGAGAACCATCTTCACAAAGATATGGTGGCATTGAAAGGAATGCGGTAGTCTAATGTTGAAACTGTGAACTACCTTGAGTTAGTAGTTCACACAGTCACTGACAGACGTGGCTGATATTTCCCTATGGTACTCCAGGGTGCCTTAGGGCACAGTTTGGGAACCAGGGTCCTGGTCTACATTGAGCTCCCCGTGAGAGGCCCTGGGACCACACCTTTAAGTTTCCTAGAATTCTTGTTGTCTGAAGGGCACTCTAAGGCACCATCTTAAATCTTTCTAAGATCTTAACAGAGGGTTTTACAGTCATGCCCATGGCTTTATCTTTAGACCGTTTTCCTAATGCTGCCCTGGATTTGATCTCTGTACAGAAGCCATTTCTAAATTTTGGCATCATTTGCTATCTGGAGGGGCTAAGAATGAGAGATGTTTTCTTTTGATCCCAGCAGGTCTTGGCTCCTTTATGTGGGACAGTTCTTTCTTCTCTCTCCTCTCACATTTTACCATTGGCCACTAAGAAGGCAGGAGGCACCTTCAGTGTTCTGTCTGGAAGCCTCCTTGCTAGGTCGTCCAATTCATTGAGCATCTCTCTCATTTGCCATATTACTTCAAGCAATAATGTCACTAAACAAAGGCCCCCTTTCCTCCAGCTTCCAGTAACGTTGATTTTCCTATAGTGCTCACGCGGCCGCCAGGCTCTAACAGTCTCTTTGAGGCCCGAAGCTTTCTCTAACACTTGCCTCAGGATCCCTCCGGTTTCCCCCCTCTGCCAGTACCCAAAACTCTCCCATACATTTTAGGTTTTTTTGTTTTTGTTTTATAACAGCAGCGCCCAAGCTCCAGGCTCCAAAATCTGTTCCAGTTATCTATCGCTGCATAACAAACCATCCCAAGGCTTGGGGGCAGCATCTCTCTGCGGTTTGGGCAAAGAGCTGCACATAGTTGTGTCTGCTCCACTCAGTGTCAGCAAGGCAGCTTCAAAGCTGGCATCTGGAATTCTCTGAAAGCTTTGCCCACGTACAATACATTCCAGCGCTTGATGCTGCCTATTGGCTGAGACCATATTTGGGGCTCTTGGCCAGAACACTTACCCAGGGCCTCTCCAAGTGGCCTGGGCTTCTTCACAACCAGAGAGCTGGGGTCCACGGACACACGTCTCAAGAGACATCCCAACAAAAGTCGTGTCACATTATGTGGCCTAGCCTCACAAGTCACAGGGCATCATTTCTCTCAGTCTGTTCATTGAGGCAGTCACGAAGTCTCCCCTGGTTTCAGGGGGAGGGGAAATTGCCTCTCTAGATGGGCTTGTAGCAAGGTTTTGGAAGAGCTTGTGGGACCCGAAACACTGCTGTCTCTGTTTTAGGAAAGTATCCGCCACAGCCGTTAACCTGATTACTGTAGTTGTCAGCTGTATTGAAGGCAACATTATCATGATAAAATTGACCCCCTGAATAACTGATTGCATCTGGATTGGGCGAACTATGGGTACCGTATGGTTCAGTGTACTTAGGGCTTCCTTGAGCACAGTTACTCTTGTAACTGCGTGTCCTTTGTAGGGACCACAGATACTCTGCCTGTGGCCTTGTTACAAGAGATACTGGTTCCTTTGGGGCGCTAAGCTCCTGCACCTGCGCGATATGGGTCTGCTATCCTAACTCCTGGATGGCTGTGTGATGTGTCGCCCGCGAGTGCTGCAGGGGCTCCCCGAGAGGGACACCTGAGGCTGCCCTGCCAGCCTGCTGTGGTTCTGCCCTTTACCTTTCTGAGTAGTCCGGGCCAGGCACGTCAGTGGTAGACTTGTGAGTCTGCATGTATTGTGAAACCTTACAAGACCCCTGGTGGGTGCAGTGATAACCATAGTTTCTAGCTCCTCCTTTAAGTAACATTCTCTTAACCAAGCAACTACCTGCTCTGATTTCAGCTACCTATTCATTAAGGTCCCCTTTCCTCCAGCTTCCAGTAACATTGATTTTCCTACAGCCCTCACTCTCAGCGTCCTTGAGCGTTTCCAGTCTCTGACAGTCTCTTTGAGGCCCAGCTTCAGGGATGTGGGAACTTTGATTTGCAAGTTAGACATCATTTCCTAAGGTAGAAAGCCAGGTGCAGTAAAACAGTAATTCAGATCCTACTCATTGAGGTGGCGATTTTCAGTGATGTAAAAAATGTAAATAACTTTTTATATCCGGCATATTTTTCTCCTAACTTACCCTAATTTACTGAAGAACAGCTTTTTTTTTTTTTAGCTTATGGAAAGTTTAAAACATAAACAAAATCGTATGATGTTTTGATAATTATCAAATCTTGCCATTCTTGTCATCTATACCTTCACCCACTTTCCATCTCCCACGTGGTGATTTTATGTTTTTTTTTTTCCAGGTAAAATTTACATATGTTAAAGTGTACAAATCTTAGCTGTAGGAGTTTGGCAAATTGATGTGCCCATGTAACCCACATACTTTCCAAGACGCAGAGCATTTCCCATCTTCACCTTCCCCATCAGTAACCTTCTGTCCTGAGGCAGCCACTGTTCTGATTTTTTTTCACCTTAATTTGGCCTCTTCTAGAACTCGATATAAGAGGAATCATACCATATATACTTTTTCTAATCCAGCTTCTTTCATTCAGTTTCATACATGTTGTGGAGTGAGCGGAGTACTGTTCCATTGCATGGATATATCACTGTTTATCTGTTCTGATGATAGACCTTTGGGTTGTTTCCAATTTGAGGATATTACCATTAAAGCTTGTATAAACAGATTTAACCACTTTTATATTTGCTTGCAGCCTGTATTGTTTTTGAAATAAAATGGCATCTAACTTAAAAATCCACTAATTTATCACTTTCGAGGCTGATTCCTCATTCCTCCACCTTAATCTGTTGTTCTGAGTTAGTATTGTGCTTCGTTAAGGATCCATTAACTTTAACTTTCAATATTGTAACATTTTTATAAAACCGACACCTAGTGTTTAAGAATTCTTTTTTAAAAAAAAATTTTAGTGAAGTATAGTTGATTTACAATGCTGTGTTAAGAATTCTTGATTTTGTCAGAAATTGAATTGAATGATACTTTTTGAAGGACAAAAAGTTTTCTCCCAAGAAATCATTTTACTTTCCACTGAAGTAATGCCTCTTTTCTCTCATTTGTCTTCCATGTTCTCTCTCAGAAGTGAGTCCCTGAGCCCGGAGTTGGTGGCGGCTGCCTCTGCGGTTGCAGACTCTCTCCCTTTTGACAAGCAGATGACCAAGTCAGATCTGCTGAAGCAGCTCCAGCAGCACGAGGAAGCCTCGAGGGCACAGAAGGATGGAGAGAGACCTAAAATTAGGTTGGTGAATCCAATAGCTGTGTCAGTGATGCTGATATGTCAAAATAGGCTGGCTTCATGTGAGTGATGAGCTACATTACATAATATATTCATTTATATATAAAATATGCCTCATAAGTATTAGCAGTTTGATTTCTTTTAAAACTCGTGTGTTAAGTAAGATTTCAGTTTTAAAAGACCAATTGAATGATTAAACTTCTTTTGAGAAGTTACATAATTTCTTGTCCCTGAAAAAGAAGTGGTAAATTCAGTAATGTTATTTAAAATAAAGAAATAAATAATAGAATAAGACAATTTCTCTGAGAAGTTTTTCTTTTAGTTAAATAATATGCTGGTTTTATGCACAATATGATCATGCATTTTATTTGTCTTTGAACAAATGCAAGGCAATAAATAAATATGGCTAAATCTCAACTTTAATACAGGTTTTTAATCTAGGTGCTAGGTATACAGATATTGATATCTACTTGTCTGAATGTTTGACAGTTTTTCATGAGGGATACTTTTAATTATGTTTTAAATGAACATTTCTGAAGAACATCTTTAAAAGAGAGAAAGCCACATCAATCTTAGTGGTCTGTGGTATTAATAGGCAACATATAATTTTTTATTTAAACATGACTTTTTGTTCAGTATTAGTGCATAGAAGTGAAGTAAGAATTAAGTGATATGAATCTCATGTTTAAGAAAGTTTATTACTCAAAAAAAAAAAGAAAGTTTATTACTCTTCTGTAGCTACAATTTCTAACACACTTGACCTTTTTCTTATTTCAGTTTCACTGACATCATATCAGATATGAAAGTTGCCAGATCTGCCACAGCGAGAGTTAGCACAAGACCAGTGCATCAGATTCAGTTTGATGAAGGGACTGATGATTTTGTTGGCCAAGCGAAGCCTGCTGATCTGAGAAGAAGGTATTCAGGCTCTGCAGTCAGTTTGGTTTTGTTTGTTGAACTGTAGATTTACTTTGTTGCTGTGCATATTGTTGCTGTTGGGTGTCTGAGCGTCACGGCTGCATTTATATCTGTCTCCTTACTCTCCACGTCCCATTTCTTAGAGAGGGAAAGATGTACTGGGTTTAGCAGCCCTACATTTTTCTATATCGTAAATCAGAATGGGCCCTGCCTCACATTTACCCACGGTGAATAAAGGTCTCCTGATTTAGAGTAAGTGGAGCTGACTGAATTCTGAACAAATGAATGTTTTGTGAGAAACACTATTTTTCATTCTGATGTGTGCCTAACAGTGTAGATTCATGTACTCTCTCTATCTCTATATGTAATCATCTTTCTTCATACCTTAGAGAAATAACCCACCATCAGAAAAAGAAAGAAGATCCATTATAATACCTTAAAGTAGTGGATTATTTGTGGCAATCTGAATTTGGTAATTTGCAGTTCTTAAAGATGCTAAGCCATGCGTTACATAGTTTTTTGGTTGTGTTTTTATACATTTATTTATTTTATTTATTTTTGGCTGCGTTGGGTCTTTGTTGCTGCACACGGGCTTTCTCTAGTTGTGGTGAGCAGGGGCAAGTCTTCGTTGCGGTGCACGGGCTTCTCATTGCAACGGCTTCTCGTAGCAGAGCACAGGCTCTAGGTATGCGGGCTTCAGTAGTTGTGGCACAGGGGCTCAGTAGTTGTGGCCCGCGGGCTCTAGAGCGCGGGCTCAGTAGTTGTGGCGCACGGGCTTAGTTGCTCCACGGCATGTGGGATCTTCCCTGACCAGGGCGCAAACCCGTGTCCCCTGCATTGGAGGCGGATTCTTAACCACCGTGCCACCAGGGAAGTCCTAGGCCGCTTTTTAATGCAGTCATTATATGCATATAAACCCCCTGCCTACTTTTTCAGCTTCTTCCTCACCACCTTCTAATTTTTGATGACAGCTTGAATCATTAAAAATTAATCTAGGGCTTCCCTGGTGGCACAGTGGTTGAAAGTACGCCTACCGATGCAGGGGACACGGGTTCGTGCCCCGGTCCGGGAAGATCCCACATGCCGCGGAGCGGCTGGGCCTGTGAGCCGTGGCTGCTGAGCCTGCGCGTCCGGAGCCTGTGCTCCGCAACGGGAGAGGCCACAACGGTGAGAGGCCTGCGTACCGAAAAAAAAAAATCAATCTATAATATAACATTCTGATGTAGTTGCATGGCATCATTTCAAAGAAGACTGATTTAAAGAAGACTAAAGTTAAATATTTTGGGACAATATTTCTTGGTTTGTTTTTTTAACAAATTTAATGCCTTTTCTATCTTATTTATTTATTTTTGGCTGCGTTGGGTCTTCATTGCTGCACATGGGCTTTCTCTAGTTGCGGCAAGCGGGGGGCTAACTTTGTTGTGGAGCGCGGGCTTCTCATTGTGGTGGCTTCTCATTGCAGAGCACAGGCTCTAGGCGCACAGGCTTCAGTAGTTGTGGCACGCGGGCACAGTAGTTGTGGCTTGTGGGCTCTAGAGCACAGGCTCAGTAGTTGTGGCGCACGGGCTTAGCTGCTCCGCAGCATGTGCGGCCTT
Source organism: Grampus griseus (assembly GCF_964374135.1). Classification (NCBI taxonomy): domain Eukaryota; kingdom Metazoa; phylum Chordata; class Mammalia; order Artiodactyla; family Delphinidae; genus Grampus; species Grampus griseus. The sequence continues at coordinate 64,859,760 of NC_139012.1, forward strand.
CCCAGACCAGGGATGGAACCCGTGTCCCCTGCATTGGCAGGCGGATTCTTAACCACTGCACCACCAGGGAAGTCCCAGGGCAATATTTAATAAGTTAAACTCCAAGTACACATTCTGCTTTATTCAATGTCATAGATATAAATATCACTTTAAATTAGTAATTCAAATAATCTTCCGAAGTCACTATAACCCCTGAACTTCCTTTGTTAACTGCTGACCATCTTTTCCAATCTTCCTGTACAAATTAATAATCTAACACCCAGAAGGAGCTAACTCAGGTTCCTGAGATTATCCATAGAACAAAACCCATGGAATACACAACACACAGAAGACATTCTGTAAGCACCTCCTGCTATGAAGTTCAGTTATTGTTTGTCAGACCATGCTAAATATTTGGTTCCCCTCCCCAACTGTCACTTTATAGGCTTGAAGGAGAGAAAGAACAGAAACTTTATGTAAACACAGACAGCTTTCTATTATAAAATAACTGTGGGGCTTCCCTGGTGGCACAGTGGTTAAGAATCCACCTGCCAGAGCTTCCCATGGCCTCTCACTGTTGTGGCCTCTCCCGTTGTGGAGCACAGGCTCCGGACGCGCAGGCTCAGCGGCCATGGCTCACGGGCCCAGCCGCTCCGCGGCATGTGGGATCTTCCCAGACTGGGGCACGAACCCGTGTTCCCTGCATCGGCAGGCGGACTCTCAACCACTGCGCCATCAGGGAAGCCCCTGTGCAATCTTTTATAATTATAATTTATAATTAAGCAGGCAGTGTTTTTTACCCTTAAACTAAGACAAATGTTGACTTCAACAACTTCTAACTTAGCATATTTTAGTAGCTTTCCACAATGTCAGGTTTTCTAAAACCTTAATATGAAATGGATCAAATAAAGATTGTGGCAAATTAAGCTGATCTTTTCAATTAGGTATTTTGGTAGTTAAATTATTGTAACTTCTTTGTTGTATTATGATGCAGAAATTCAGGTGAACTTGTTCCTGTTTTTAGTTATCAGTCCTAAAGACGTGGCAATTTAGTTAAAATGTCTGGTGTGGGGCAGCAGAATTATTTTTAATTTTTACGTTGAATATTTCATATAAAATTTTCTTCTCATAAACAGTTTTTTGTTGACTGTGTATAAAATATTCATTAAAATAATTTTTTTCTTTTTCAGTTTTAGGAAAAATATATTCAAGGGGAAGAGGCTTAATATTTTTGAGCTTAAGGCAGTTACTGAAGAGGCACCTGAAACAGGTTTGTTAAGAAAATAACACTATTTCTCAGGTGTAAACATTCCATCTTTGGAAAATGTCCTTCATGTTTTGATTGCGTAATCATCAGGTATTTTAATATTCCATCCTGTCCTTGACCTGGATCTTTCTTATTAACGTAGTTGTTGACATGTTAGTGTTGGTCAGATTTCTCCCTTGAAATGCTGCAGCCCGTGAGGCAATGGGAGGTAAGTACCATCAGCCACATGAATCCAGAGCTATAGATTGGCTGCTAATTTGGGTTAGAACGTTAATGATCACCTACTATTTGCAACACACCTTTGTACTATTATGTAAAGATAAATTGTGGTGTCTGCCCTAAGGCAGCTTACTATCTAGAAGAGGAGATAGCACTTATAGGTGCTAATTTATTGAAGTGATTTAGAGATTATTTAGGAGATGGGAAGGAGAGCATTCAGGGAATATATTTAGCAGACTTGTAGTGTTTTTTTCTTAACACACAGTTAGTGTTTGTTCTCTGTTCTTCCCCCTTTCTTCTTTCGGCAAGAAGTCAAATCCTTCACAGTCACCATTTTAAGCCTAATTAAAAGAGAAATAAGTGTCCTCTTGCTTGACATTAAATTTGTTTTACTGATAACTTAAAATAAATGAAGAAACTCCATACAAATGGTCTTAGCTTATAAGTGACTTTCATTTCTAAGGATTATCAGTTAACTTTTTGGACCTCGGTAGAAATAATTTTATTTTTGATATTTAAGTTTCTAGGCCATCTTCCAGTGGCTCATTTAATCTTTCAGTTACTTATAAAAACATCTGATTTTCCCACTATTCAATAAACTCCTTGATATTAGGGGCTGGGTCTCACTGATTTTTGTATACCCAATAGCCCCTAGCCAAGTGGCTTACAAATAATAGGAATCCGTTATCTTAAATCCTTTTTTAAACAAATTGAGCTATAAAATAAATATCCATGGAGGAAAGGCATTAATTCAATCACTGTTCATTTAAGCTGAAGATGAAGCTAAGAGAACAACCCCCCCTTCTTGTACTGTGACAACTGCATTCTGTCTTCTATGATTGATGAAAAGGAAATGCAAAATGCACAGGCGTGGAGAATGGATCACCTCTCCCCTGTTGAAGTGGCAACTCTTTATTTTTGGGCCACACCGCCCAGCTTGTGGGGATCTTAGTTCCCGGACCAGGGATTGAACCCTGGCCACTGCCGTGAATCTTAACCACTGGACAACCAGGGAATTCCTGAAGTGGCAACTCTTAAGCTTGCCCCAAAAGGGGAATTTTTTGTCAGGGCAGCTGCTAAGGTTCACCTAATGAACAGCCAGAAGAGGTGATGGGTTCTTGAAGGAGCCAGCTTGCTTTTTTAAAAAGTAAATTTATTTATTTATGGCTGCTTTGGGTCTTTGTTTCTGTGCGCGGGTTTCTCTAGTTGCAGCAAGGGGTGGCTACTCTTCATTGTGGTGCACAGGCTTCTCACTGCAGTGGCTTCTCTTGTTGCGGAGCATGGGTTCTAGGTGTGCGTGCTTCAGTAGTTGTGGCATGTGGCCTCAGCAGTTGTGGCTCGTGGACTCTAGAGCGCAGGCTCAGTAGTTATGGCTCACGGGCTTAGTTGCTCCGCGGCATGTGGGATCTTCCCGGACCAGGGCTCGAACCCGTGTCCCCTTCATTGGTAGGTGGATTCTTAACCACTGTGCCACCAGGCAAGTCCCGATAAGTATATTCTTAACTTCTTAAGAAACTGCCACACTCTTTTATTCAATACAGAGCAGCCGTACCATTACATTTCCACCAGTGATGTTTGGTGGGAATGTGACTCATTCTTTAAAGATGTCTTAAATTCTCAAAACAAATAAATGATTGAAACATGTGATATGATGGTGGTAAAAAGCTAACACTATATTACCTTACTCATAGAGTTGGTTGTGAGGATTAAATGAACTAATGTATAAAAAGCATTTAGCACAGAATAAGTGCCCAGTATGCATTAATAGTATTATCATTGTCATTGTAATTATGTTAATTTAACTTATTTGGTCTTTATTAGTAGTACATTTGTGACTTATCTTAACAGACTAAAAATAAAGATAAACAGACTGGACTTTAAAGATCTAAATCACATGTTGTATAAAAAATATTCAGTCATAAAAAGATCTGTGAACAGAATAGACATTTCTTTTTTCCTTTCCAATAGAGGGGGCAGTGAGACTAGCGGTTAATTACCTAGCATTGTAGTAAAAACAAAAAGTAAGGCTTGCAATTATTGTGGTTGCAGTCTTTATGTATTATTTTTGTTTCAATTTTAGCTATCAAAGAGTGACCTTTCATTATATACTGGTTTTTGTTTTGTTGGTTTTGTTTTTTGTGGTTTTTTCAGGGGTGCACTGGGTCTTTGTTGCTGCACGCGGGCTTTCTCTAGTTGCAGTGAGCAGGGGCTACTCTTCGTTGTGGTGCACAGGCTTCTCATTGCGGTGGCCTCTCTTGTTGCAGAGCACAGGCTCTAGGCACGTGGGCTTCAGTAGTTGCAGCGTGTGGGCTCAGTAGTTGTGGCTCATAGGATCTAGAGCGCAAGCTCAGTAGTTGTAGTGCACGGGCTTAGTTGCTCCGAGGCATGTGGAGTCTTCCCAGACCAGGGATCGAACCCATGTCCCTCTTCATTGGCAGGTGGATTCTTAACCACTGCGCCACCAGGGAAGTCCTTATATACTGTTTAATTATGAGCTTCTAGATCTGAAAATATATTATCAATTCAGAGCTGATAACATTTTTTTAATATAAATTTATTTTATTTATTTATTTTTGGCTGTGTTGGGTCTCCATTGCTGCGCATGGGCTTTCTCTAGTTGTGGCGAGCGGGGGCTCCTCTTCGTTGTGGTGTGCAGGCTTCTCATTGTGGTGGCTTCCCTTGGTGTGGAGCATAGGCTCTAGGCATGTAGGCTTCAGTAGCATTGTGGCGGGCAGGCTCAGTAGTTGTGGCACATGGGCTTAGTTGCTCCGTGGCATGTGGGATCTTCCCGGACCAGGGATCAAACCCGTGTCCCCTGCATTGGCAGGCGGATTCTTAACTACTGTGCCACCAGAGAAGCCCTGATGATAACATTTTTAAAAAGAAAGATATTTATATGGAATTGTGTGTAATTTGGATGTTTTTATTCTACAGAGGCAGTACCTTCTCTTTGGGATGTAGAATTTGCTAAGCAGTTAGCGGCGGTCAATGAACAACCCTTTCAGAATGGTTTTGAAGAGATGATCCAATTGACAAAAGAGGGGAAATTGTGGGAGTTCCCAATTAACAATGAAGCAGGTAAGTCTTAATGCCATAGGTTTATAAAACTCAATGATTGAGATTAAATCTGGCAGATGTTCAGTTGTAGGTTTTGGATATTTACCTGAATTTCAAAACTTCGTGTAAACATCTTTGTGATGTCCTAAAAGAAATCTGACAGTGTTTTTTTTAAAAAGAATGCTACGATTTCACTGAATTCTAGTTGTTGGATAAGGAAAATAAAGAAGTAAAATTATATGGCAGAAATGCATCATGAATTTCTGTGACATAGAAGTGTTGAGAACTGCAAATGATGACAGTTTTCTACTTGCTAAAAGCAGGAGATTACCTGGTAAATCTTCGAATACATTAGATACTGGGTATGAGATCATCCTTCAGTTTTGGGGAACATTACAACCTTCAAGTTTTATGCTGGTATCTTTTATTTAAAACGGTTGCATTAATGAGGCACAAGTTTCTTGTATTCAAAGCCACTCAAAACAAATAGGTTAGGAGGCTTTGAAATTCTTTGGCTGCATACCTAGATGCTTTGAGCCAGTAATAAAACATTATCTACTTTCCTGGAGATTTTTCTAGAGGTGTTACATCTTCCTCAATCAAAAGGAAAACTGTATTGCTATGCTGTTTATTTTTTATGGCGCCCGTGATGTCATCAGCTAAACATTTCATTGAATTTTTATTGATGTATTTTCAGTTAGAAGGGATTCATTTACTTTTATGGTAAGATTAAATAGAAATAGCAAACACCTCAGGAAATCTTAGGAAAATGTAGTCTGTATTTTAACCTTTGTAGTATTATGCTGCACTGTAATATTTTCATTTTTGATAACCTTTCATTTGTTTGGATTAATAAGTGGAGTGGTAGCTTAAATAGTCTTATATTTTCATAAAGTAATCTTTTGTATAGGAAAACTTTAGGGACTTACAAATCCTTTAGCAAATTCTTAATCTTTTATATATTTGTATGATATATTCAGTAATATAGAAATTTGCATTTCATCTATTAAATAATGTGTATTTTTTAAAGTATACTTTAAATATTTTTAAAAGTATTATGGCTTCTACATTCTAGAAGGTATCAGGATAAGGTAAAAAAAAAAACCCAAAACCAAGGACTTTTATTTGTGTAGGCCTGAGTTCAGATTCCAGCTATGTCAGTTATTAGCCATTTGCCTTTGAGGAAATTATTTAACCTCCTGAGCCTTAGTTTTCTCATGTGTAAAATTAAAGGTACCTCACTGGAAGAATGTAAGAATTAAATAAGATATTGAGCTGCTCAGCACAGTTCTTGGCATATAATACATAGGAGTAAATGTTAGTTCTTTTCCGCTCCTGTATGATGATAGAATTTTAAAAGTAGCAAAAAAAACTAACAAAATACAATCTATGATATTAAGGGAAGACTTTGTTCCATATTTGATGAAAGTTGGGTGTTCCAGGTCCTCATGGTTCAAGATATGGTTTTAAAACCCAGTATTGAGGTAGAATATGTGACTTTACTTAGGAGAGACAGTGAGTGTGGTGGTTAGAGACCAAGTTCCTGAGTGAGTCTTCATCTCTCCAAGCCTCACTTCCTCCATCTTATAAAGTGATGGGAATAATAATAGGATTATTTTATGGGATTTTTCTGAGAAACAACTGATTATACAAGTAAAGCATTGTTACCATCATCATCCCTGTTTCTACAACAACGATATTGTGAGGAGATTTGCTATTATAACTGTTTTCTCTTCTATACTATAACATCTTTAAATCTTAAAATATTCATGAGGATACTGTATATTTTCTAGGAACCACCAAATAGGATAATAGAAAAGCATGAATTGGCAGTACATTGTCATCAGCAGAAAAACATTTAAGTTCATCAGAATCCAAACTCCTAAGGAATTTATCTTAGATTTGACCTTGTTTCTGAGAAAGTGTAATTTCTGAAAAAGGAAAAAAACATGTTTTCTGGTCAGGTTGGGGAGATAAATGTGACAAGTGTCCATATACACTGTACATATTATTGATGCTTTGGGGTCGGAAAGGGAGGTATCTCATTTCCAGCTCCTGAAGGCAATTGTTATCTGAACGAAGAACAGGAAGGGAACTGTGGAAACGTTCTCACCTTGATCACTCCCCTCAGTACACACTTAGGGTCTTCTGAATACTTTAAGAGGACCGGCCTTAGAACCTGGAGCCTCAGCCGTTCAGTAACGTTCTTTTATATTTCTTATACTTAAATTTTAAGAGTAGTAAGACATCATGCTCTCTCTCCTAATCATTAGCTTCATGAAGATTTACTTTGATGTTTTTGGGAAAAGATGTTTTGTTGTGTATTTAGGGACTCACCATGTCAGTTTGGGAACATAATACCAAAAATGATAAAATGCATGTCTTGTGTTTAAAATTTACTTCCCAGTGTTGTGTTTTTCTGTTATATAAAAAATTGCACTTTGTTTGTTTTGCCACTTAAAATGTAAACATTGTTTTCCCAGTTTGAAGTAGCTTTTTGTCAGTTTTTAAAACCTGGTTTGTCCCTTCTATGTGCTTTGCGAGCCTAGAGATTTATAAAAGCTGTTAGATGGAATTATTCCCAGTTAGATTTTGTAGTCTTTGTTATATATTGGATTGATAATAAGATCACTTCTGTTTTAGCTTTGGCTTTATCTAAATTTAATCCCATTTTTACCACTACCCAGTTAACAGGGTCCTGCTCCTGAATATCCATTAGCCATGTACATGCCACCGAATTACAGGTGTTTTGAAATACCCTCCAGGAGTAATTCTCAGTTTAGAGGCTTCAGTGGGCAAAAAAGCTCAGTCATGGATGGCAGTCACACTTTTGTTTTTATTCTTCAGTTGGTTTAAACTTGTAACGTGCCATCCTTTGCTAGGGTATCTGGAATGTGTGCTGTAATATGAGCTAGCAAGAATAGTGAGAAAAGTTCAGAATTAGCATAGAACTCTAAAGAGGGCTCTGTTGTCATGTGGGAGGGTATAGTGTGGAGAAAATTAGGGCAAATATAAAGATGATTAAGTATGTGTTGTCTGAAACAATCTGTTGGTTGTTTGAGATGGTGGCCTTTGAACAAGAGCCTCAGAATACAAACAGGAAAAGAAATAATAGTTTTGACAAAATAGAAGTGGAAGCAAGTCAAAGTGAAAGTGACTGAATTTGCTTCAGTGCTATAATACACTCTTGTCAAAAATAATTGGTCAGGGCTTCCCTGGTGGCACAGTGATTGAGAGTCCGCCTGCCGATGCAGGGGACGCGGGTTCGTGCCCCGGTCCGGGAAGATCCCACATGCCGCGGAGCGGCTGGGCCCGTGAGCCATGGCCGCTGAGCCTGCGCGTCCAGAGCCTGTGCTCCGCAACGGGAGAGGCCACAACAGTGAGACGCCCGCGTACCACCAAAAAAAAAAAAAAAAAAAATCAGTCATTGCTATTAGCTGGATTTTACCGTTTATTTGCTGTACCATATTTTTAGCTGTATTCAGTAATATTTAATTGCATTCAGTAATATTTAAAGGAGAATTAGACACAGATTTAACCTGAGTTGATTGTACACCATTTGGGATTTCCTTGTTGTATTTAATTTCCCACACTCTCTTATTTTCTCCTTACTATATTATGTTTCTTTTGTTTATTAAAAAATATTTTAAATTACAGAAATAAATATATTAAAGTTTACTTGCAAAAAAGTTAAATAATATGGAAGAATAGAGAATATACCTTTACCTCTCAGTTCTCTTCCCTTTTTCTGAAACGACCATTGTCAATAGTTTGATAAGTGTCCTCACAGTCCACTTTAAATGGTAGTTTCACATTTATCTGTTGTTTTGGTCTATATGGGACCATAAAATGGAACTATTTTACATATTCTATAGTATGCCATTGTATGAATGCACTGTAATTTATTTTACCACTTTCCTGTTGATGGATGGAGCTGTAGTGAATCTTTTTATACATATCCTTCTGTAGATGTCTGAGTACTTCAGTTCCTAGAAGGGTCAAACAATAGGGGTGTTTTATATTGCAATAAATATTGGCACATTCTCTTCTAAAAAGATAGCCAGCTGCTCCTCCAGCTGGTAGGATGGGGGCGGGGGCGGCATGGAATGTCTCACCATTCAGCACACAGATTTTCACTTAATTCCCCTTCTTATCAATTTAGTGACTCATTCCTCTTTCTGTTTTAGTTTCTCCAAAAAGTAAACTTCCCATCTTCTTTGGGAAATGGATGGTGTAGTCATCTAGAGATATAGGTAGAAGGTGGGAGATCTAAGTATTCCCTAAACCAGTTTTAATTAATCCTCTGGTTTTTTGTCCCTCATCCCCATTCCTAACTTCAGTGGTATATGCTGCCACTAATTCCCGAAGCCTTTGAAGTCTGCTTCTTAATTTGGTTTTAGCATCTTCGACTCAGCTGAGTCAGTTACTACTTATCTGTCCACTGTCCTTCCTCTAACATTTTGCTGATACCTCCTGTCTGTTATTGTTTCTTCTTCTGTTCTCTTTGTCTTTTTATTCCTTTTATTGCCATGTAGTAGATATTACAGGGGAGCAGAGATTTTTAAAGCATGGGTTCAATCTGCTACATTTTAACTAGAAGTCCTTGTTGCTTATCTTTTAACTGTTCAGAACGTCTTCAACCAACAGTGATTTTAATTTGGACCTAGTCAGATCTGTTAGCCTTTTCCTGTTTAATCTATCTGGAACTTATTTTTGTATATAGTATCCCCTCTTTATCTCTTTCTCGTTTTTTCCTTTGTTTTATACTTGCCAGTACCACTTGGCTTTCATTCACTCATTGACTTATTCAGGAAGGATCTGTTCATTACACCCTGCTGGAACATTCTGAGTTAAAAAGATGGTTGATCTCTCATCTAGGGGAGGAGTAATAAGAAATAAGATCACCTATGCCCTTAGATGCTTTTCCACCTAATATAGCATAGTCATAATTGCTATACCCATTAACTCATTATAACTTTATGTCAGAGATAGTCAATCTGTTAATGATTTAATAAATTGATTATTGAACTTGTGTTAACACAGCTGTTTTTAAAAATGATTTGCAAAATTTTCTGTCTTGAGTCTTATATTTTAAGTACATCTAAGGATATTAATAACTAACAACAACAACAACATCTCAATCCAGAAGTCACCCTTGGATTTTTGAGAGCACTTATCACCTTGATTTATTAAGTCTCCAGTGCTACAGACCTTATGTCTTAGCCCTAACATACTCTTTCAAATATATTGAACATGTAAACCTGCCTTGTTTTTCACATTAGCCATATTGGGTTGTTGTTTTTTTTTAAAGAATAATTGTCACAGGAAACTGTTAGCAGTGTTTGACAATATGGAAAAGACCTTTAGCAAAGCGAGGCTTTTATTTTTCATTTTTTACCTCTCTGGATTGCACTTCTCCCATTCCTATCCCCAGGTGCATACGCCTTAAAAACAAAAGGAAAAAAAGTGAAGGAGTAACAACATGCTTGCTTGGTGGTATAAACTATTGAGAACCATAGAGAATTCTGAATGGGATTCAGAGAAAGATTTTTTTAAACAATAATTTGTCTTATTTTTAAAAAATACGTATGCATTTAGGGAAAGGACTAGAAGGATATACACCTTAGAAGTGACTAGTCTTGGAAGTGACTAGCCTGGGAAAATGTGAGTAGAAACTTTCGGGGGTTATAGGATAGAGAAAACTTCCATTTAAAAAATTCCTGCACAGCTTTTTCCCTGTATTTCATTGACTATGACTACTTTTGTCTTTCACCGTTTTAAATATCTCTGAGATCGTGATGCACCTGGTTATGCTAGTCAGGCATCAGTGAAGGAGCAGTTATCATTGCCTGTTGTGGATACGCATCCAGATTTGCATTAGGGGCGTCAGAGAGGCCATAGTGGAACACTCTTAAGAAACGCTGCATCGCAAATGTTCTCAATAGACGTTGGAAAGCACGGCCGCTGACAACTCCGAGTTGAAAAGCCAGTTCAGAAGGGTTGGATTCTGAATTTGAAGAAGTTTTAGGAATACTTCAGCCGATCATGTCAATCAGTTTTTGCTACATAACAAACCACCCCAAACTTACTAAAACAACAGCTAAGTTGTAACTGCTCATGAGCTTATGGGTTTTCTGGTTGGTTTTGGCAGGTTGGCTGGGGTGGGTTGTTCTAGAGTAGCTTCTCTCAAGTGTCTGGTTGGTGTCTAGTTGGTTGTCAGAGAAGGCGATAGGAGGGTTATATGTCACTCATCATCTCACAGGCTAGCCTGGGCTGTTCACCTGGCTATAGAAGAGTTCCTAACACAAGGAAGAGCAGGGACTGATGTGCAAGCGCTTTTCAGGTCTTTGTCTGCATTGTGTTTGGTAATGTCCCGTTGACCAAAGCAGGTCACCTGGCCAACCTCAAATTTAAGGGTTGGAGAAACAGGCTGTATCTACCTCTTTATGGGAAGAATGGCAAAGGCACAGTGCAAAGGGGAATGTATACAAGCATAGGAGTAGTATGTGGCCATTTGGCCGTCTAATGCCTTAATTTATTTCTTGTGTGTTTTAGTTTTTATAAAAATGATGAATAGGGCTTCCCTGGTGGCGCAGTGGTTGAGAGTCTGCCTGCCGATGCAGGGAACGCGGGTTTGTGCCCTGGTCCGGGAAGATCCCACATGCCGCGGAGCGGCTGGGCCCGTGAGCCATGGCTGCTGAGCCTGCGCATCCGGAGCCTGTGCTCCGCAACGGGAGAGGCCACAACAGTGAGAGGCCTGCACACTGCAAAAAAGAAAAAAAAGAAAAATGATGAATAGATCTTTAACTGTCCAAATAAAATTTTTAAAATCTCTTTCAATAAGTGTAAGATAATTGTAAGTGATTAGAGAGCATTTTTAAACTTCTTATTTTGAGGTAATTGTGGGTTCACATGCAGCTGTAAGAAATGATAAATATCTCACATACCCTTTACCCATCTTCCCTCAGTAGTTACCGCCCACGTAACCACAGCACAGTATCACAGGCAGGCAGCCGGCAGCCGTGTCTTTCAGCCATGTTCAGATGTCACCAGTTCTACATGTACTCCTTTGTGTGAGTGTGTTTGTGTGCTTAGTTCTGTGCAGTTTTGTCACGTATGTAGATTCATGTAATCACGACCACAGTCAGGATACAGAACAGTTCTGTCGCCTCAAGGATCTCTCTTATACTCTTTCATAACGACATCCACTCACCTCCCACTGCTGTCCTTTCTTAGTCCCTGATCCTTGGCAATCTTACTAAATCCATTTTCCATTTCTGTAATTTTGTCACTTCAAGAAAGACGTACACATGGAATCACACAGTATGTAACCTTTGGGGATTGGCTTTTTTTTCCCACTCAGCATGATTAATTCTCTGGAGATGTATCCAAGTTGTTGTGTGTGTCAATAGGGGTTGTTTGCTGCTGTTGTTTTTATTGCTGAGTAATATTCCATGGTTTGAATGTACCTTATAGTTTGTTTAACCATTCCCCTGATAAAAGACATCTGGGCTGTTACCAGTTTTTGGCTATTACAATAAAGGTGCTGTAAATATTCACGTACAGGTTTCTGTATGAATACAGATTTCCATTCCCCTGGGATAAATACTCAGGAGTGCGGTTGCTGGGTAGTGTGGTAGTTACAGGTTTAGTTTTTTTTTTTTTTTTGCCGTACGCGGGCCTCTCACTGTTGTGGCCTCTCCCGTTGCGGAGCACAGGCTCCGGACGCGCAGGCTCAGCAGCCATGGCTCACGGGCCCAGCCGCTCCGCGGCATGTGGGATCTTCCCGGACCGGGGCACGAACCCGTGTCCCCTGCATCGGCGGGCGGACTCTCAACCACTGCGCCACCAGGGAAGCCCGTCTTTGTATCCTTTTAACAGATTCTTTCACAGACCAAAAGTCTTCAATTTTGATGGGGCCCAATTTTTCCTTTTATGGATTGTGCTGTTGGTGTCAAATTCTTTGCCAGCCCTAGAACCAGAAGATTTTCCTCTGGTTTTTTTTCTGTTATATATATAGTTTAGACCGTGATCCATTCTTTGTTGATTTGTATGAGGTTGAGGTTCTTTTTCAATTCTTCTGGCACCATTTGTTGAAAAGGCTGTCCTTTCTCCATTGAATTGTCTGTGCATCTTTGTAAAAAGTTGGGCATATTCATGTGGATCTGTGTTAGTCTGCTAAGACTTCTATAATAAAATATCACAGACTAGGTACCTTAAACAACAGAATTTACTTTCTCAAAGTCTGCAGGCTGGAAGTCCAAGATCCATGTGTTGGCAGTCCATAACAGGGTCTACTTCTGGGTCCTCGATTTTTGTTCCATCAACCTTTGTGTCTTACTGCCTGCCAATACCATACTCTATTTTTTAAAAAACTTTTATTGGCATATAGTTGATTTACAATGTTGTGTTAGTTTCAGATGTACAGCAAAGTGAATCAGTTATACATATATCTACTATTTTTTAGATTTTTTTTTCCATATAGGTCATTACATAATATTGAGTTCCCTGTGAATACCATACTCTTTTGATTACAGGCATACCTTAGATATTGCAGGTGTGTTTCCAGACCATCGCAATAAAGCAAAGATTATAATAACGCAAGTCACATGCATCTTTTGGTTTCCCAGTGCATATAAAAATTATGTTTACACTACACTGTATTCTGTTAAGTGTGCAATAACATTATGTCTAAAAAAGTACAGTACATACCTTAACTAAAAAATACTTTATTGAGAGAGAGTCACGGACATATACACACTAACAAACGTAAGGTAGATAGCTAGTGGGAAACAGCCGCATGGCACAGGGATATCGGCTCAGTTCTTTGTGACCGCCTGGAGGGGTGGGATAGGGAGGGTGAGAGGGAGGGAGACGCAAGAGGGAAGAGATATGGGAACATATGTATATGTATAACTGATTCACTTTGTTATAAAGCAGAAACTAACACACCATTGTAAAGGAATTATACCCCAATAAAGATGTTAAAAAAAATACTTTATTGCTAAAAAATGCTTACCATCATCTGAGCCTTCAGCAAAGATCACCAATCACAAATATAATAATAATGAAAAAAGTTTGAAACATTGTGAGAATTACCAAAATGTGACATAGAGACATGGAAGTAAGCAAATGCCATTGGAAAAAATGGTGTAGATATACTTGCTTGACAAAGGGTTGCTGCAAACCTTTAATTTGTACAAAAATAAAAGGCAATATCTGTGAAGCACAGTAAAGCAGAGCACAGCGAGACGAGGCATGCCTGTACTGTAGCTGTAGAGTCAGCCCGAGCGTTATTCCTCCCACTTGATTCTTCTCTTTCAGGATTGTCTTAACTCTTCTAGGACTTAAGCCTTTCCATATAAATTTTAGAATAAGCTTGTCTGTGGCAAAACTTTGCTGGAATTGTGGTAGAAAGTACATTAAACCTGTAGATGAGTTTGGAGAGAAATGACATCTTTACTATGTTGAGTCTTCCAATTTAAATAGTGATTCTTATTTTTATGATCTTGTATCCTGTAACCTTACTGAACTCACTAATTAGTTCTAGGAGTTTTTTTGTAGATTCCTTGGAATTTTCTACGTAGACAATCATGTCGTCTGCAAATAGTTTTATGTCTTCCTTTCCCATCTACGTGACTTTTCTTTCTGCCTCCCTCATCAGTGGCTGGAAATTTCAGAACTATGTTGAGCAGGAGTTGTGAGAGCTGATCTCCTTGCCTTGTTCAGGAACTTCGGGGAGAAGCCTTCAGTCTTTCACTATGATATTAGCTGTAGGTTTACCATGTTGATGTAGTTCTTCTCTTTTCCTAATTTGCTGAGAATATTTATCAAAGTGAGTGTTGGGTCATACGATTTTTCTTCTTTAACCTGTTGATATGGTAGATTACCTTGACTTTCAGATGTTGAACCAGCCTTGCAGTAAAATCCTACTTGAGTAAATTCCACTTGATCTTGGTGTATAAATCTTTTTATACATTGTTGGATTTGTCTGCTAATTTTGTTTAAAGGTTTTTCCTCTAAGTTTATTAGAGATATTGTTTTGTAGTTCTCTCTCTTGCTCCTGTTTTTGGTTGTTTTGTCTGTTTTTTTAACAAGGTAATGCTGGTCTCATAAAACGTGTTAGGAAGTATCCTGTCTTCTAGTTTCTGGAAGAGATTGTGTAAAATTGGTGTTAGTTTTTCTTTAAATGTTTGAGAACTTTTAAATTACATATTGCTTTTCTTTAGTAGTTATAAGATTATTCAGGTTATCTTTTATTTTGGTTGAGTTTTGGTAGTTCAATGGATTTTTTTTTAAGTTGTCCATTTTTTTCAAGTTGTTGAATTTGTGAGTGTAAGGTTGTTTGGAGTATTCCTTTATTATCCCTTTAATGATTTCAGGATTTATAATGATAGCCCCCTTTTCATTGCTAATATTGTTGGTGTGTGCCTTCTCTTTTTTCTTTATCAGACTTGCTAGAAATGTATCGATTTTTGTTTTTTTTGTTTTGTGTGTGTGCGTGTGAAGAACCAGGTATTGGTTTCATTGATTTTTCTCTATTTTCTTGTTTTCAGTTTTATTGATTTCTGATGTTATCTTTATTATTTCCTTCCTTTTGTTTGCTTTGGGGTTATTTTGCTCTTCTTTTACTAGGTTCTTAAAGTGGGAGCTTAGATTATTGATTAGAGACTTCTCTTATGTGTGCATTCAGTGCTATATATTTCCCTCTCAGCACTGTTTTAGCTGTGTCCCACAAATTTTGATTTGTTGTATTTTCATTCGATTCTATGTGTTTTTTAAAATTTCTTTTGAGGGACTTCCCTCAAGGCACAGTGGTTAAGACTCCACACTCCCAATGCAGGGGGCCCAGGTTCAATCCCTGGTCAGGGAACTAGATCCCACATGCATGCCACAACTAAGGAGCCCGCCTGCCACAACTAAAGACCCGCAATCCAAATAAATAAATATTATTTCTTTTGAGATTTCCTTTATGACCATGAATTACTTACATTAATTTCCAACTGTTTGAAGATTTTCCTATTGTCCTCCTGTTACCGATTTCTGTTTTGATTCCTTTATGATCAGAGAACATACTGTATATTATTTCAGTTATTTTAAATATGTTGACATTTGTTTTGTGACCCAGGATATGGTTAAACTAGGTGAATGTTCCATGGATACTTTAAAAGAATTTGTATTCTGCAATAGTCTGGTAGAGTGTTCTGTAGATGTCACTGTGATCCTGTTGGTTGATGTTGTTCAGTTCTTCTGTGTCTCTGCTAATTTTCTACTTGCTAGTTCTCACAGTTGTTGACAGTGGGGTCTTGAAACCTCCAACTGTAATTGTGGATTTTTTAATTTCTACTTTATTTCTATCAACTTTTCTTTCATGTATTTAGAAACTCTTTGGTGCATACATAATTAAGATTGCTTGTCTTCTTGGTGGGTTGATCCTTTTATTATGTAATGTTCCTCTTTCTCTCTAATAATTTTCTTTGAAGTCTACTTTGATATTCCTATAGCCACTCATGCATTCTTTTTTTAAAAATTAATGTTAGCAAGATATGTCTGCCTCCATCCTTTTACTTTCAACCTACCTATGTTATAGGTAAATATTTGAAGTGTGTTTCTTGTATATAGCATATAGTTGGATCGTGTTTTTCTTTTGATGGTATATTTAGACATTTACATTTAAAGTAATTATTGATTTGTTAGGATTTAAGTCTCATTTTGTTATTTGGTTTCTGTTCATTTTCTCTGCTTCTCACTCCTCTGTCTTTTCTGGGCTTCCTGTGAGCTGCTTGAATATAAGGATTCCATCTTATTTTGCTTTATGTATTTTTTTAGTGTAGTTTGTATAGTTTTCTTAGTGGTTTCTTTAGATATTAAAATATCCATTAGTAGTAATTGCTGCTACATTTTGAATATTTGTAGTATGCTAAGCATTGTAAAGGAACTTTGTAAGATTTATGTCTATTTAACTTTATAAAACCCCATGAAGAACGTGCTGTCTTAATACTCATTTTATGCCTGAGGAAACTGTTGCTCAGTGAAGTTAATTTGCCCAATCATGTGGCTGTTAAATTGGTGAGCAAACCTCTGTTTTACTCCAGTGTTCATGCCTTTACTGTAATACTATACTACCTCATTAATGTTAATTTTATAGTGTAGGTTTTACATTCAAAATTGTAACATATTTTGTCTCATTTCCTAGGTTTTGATGATGATGGTTCAGAATTTCATGAACATATATTTCTGGATAAATACCTGGAGGATTTTCCAAAACAGGGACCAATTCGCCACTTCATGGAGTTGGTGACCTGTGGCCTTTCCAAAAACCCGTATCTGAGTGTTAAACAGAAGGTTGAACATATAGAGTGGTTTAGGAACTATTTTAATGAAAAACGGGACATTCTAAAAGAAAGTGGCATACAGTTCAATTGAAGATCATGGAAATTCTTATTTCAAGCTGTTGGAGATTCGTATTATAATTAAATAATTTTACTAGAAGTTTTCCTATATTGTGTTCATTATTGCATCTGATTTGAATCGTATAAATGTTAAATTGTTTAAAAGTATATGTACGGTGGTAACTGAAAAATATTCCTGCATGGAAAAAAGTTACCAGCTTTTATGGATTCAACTAGTAATTCTAAACAAAAAGAGTATCTTAGAATCACTAATAAGTAAGTTTAAGGCAACTTCCTGTAACCTTTTTCTTTTCATTCAGTGACCATACTTCTTTGAAATATAAGTCGCCATACATGTGATGTCATCAGAGGACTATAACAGTTGAGAGGATTTACAGACAAATTTATATGCATAGATTATATTTACATATACATGTTTCTATATTTGCATATATACATATTTATATTTCCACACTAAATTAACTACCCTTACCTAAGTCTGGGTCACTATAGTGAAGTAACCTTATAGAAATAAAGGGCTTATACTAATCACTTCTAGAATTTTAGGTCATCATGCTAAAATCAGAACTAATTTCCTTTTTTTTTTTAATTTTAATTTATTTATTTTATTTGTTCGTTATTTTTGGCTGTGTTGGGTCTTCACTGCTGTGCCTGGGCTTTCTCTATTTGTGGCAAGCGGGGGCTACTCTTTGTTGCATGTGTGGGCTTCTCAATGCGGTGACTTCTCTTGTTGCAGAGCACAGGCTCTAGGCGTGCAGGCTTCAGTAGTTGTAGCACACGGGCTCAGTAGTTGTGGCACACGGGCTTAGTTGCTCCGCAGCATGTGGGATCTTCCTGGGCCAGGGCTCGAACCCGTGTCCCCTGCATTGGCAGGTGGATTCTTAACTGCTGTGCCACCAGGGAAGCCCAGAACTAATTTCCATTATGGTGTATAGCAACGTGATTCAGATTCATACAACTGAAAGCACTGAGGATTCTTTTAAAAAAACAAAAACAACCTCAAATTAAGAATTTAGTTTACAGTGGCCTCAGGCTAATAGTGTTCAAGCTCTGGCACAAGCAAACAAAAATTGTATGTGAAGGAACTCACCATAAACCCAGTCTTCAAATTACAAAACACATAAGGAAAGAAAGCACCATGAATGTATGCCAGCAGAAACAACAGACAACAGAATCAGACTCACAGAGCCTTTAAATATTGGGCTTATCATATTCAGAATCTAAAAATATGTGTAGGGCTTCCCTGGTGGCGCAGTGGTTGGGAGTCTGCCTGCTAATGCAGGGGACATGGGTTCGAGCCCTGGTCTGGGAGGATCCCACATGCCGCGGAGCAACTGGGCCTGTGGGCCACAACTACTGAGCCTGCGCTCGAAAGCCCACACTGCACAGCTACTGAGCCTGCGCACTCGAGCCCACGCACCACAACTAGAGAGAAGCCTGCACGCTGTAACGAAGGTACCCGCGTGCCGCAACTAAGACCCAACGTGGCCAAATAAATATTTTTTTAAAAGACTTATTATAAAGCTGTGATAATTAGCAGGATATTACACACAGAGATAGTTAAATAGACTGATGGAACAGAATACAGAACACAGAAATAGGCCCATTAGTATATGGAAACTTGATACATGACAAAGTTGGCATTGCAGATCAATGGGAAGAGTGGATATTCAATGAATGGTATTAGGACAATTGGTTATACACATGAAGGAAAAAAAGTGGATTCTCATATTTTAAAAAAATCCAATTCAGTTGAATTTGATACTTAAATGAGATAAAATTATAAACATTTAAAGTGAAAATACAGAAGAATATCTTTATGGCTCTGATGTAGGCAAGGATTTAAAATACCAAAGCACAATCTCTAAGAAAAAGATTAATAAATTTGGCTATGTTAAAATTTAGAAATTTTAATCAAAAAAGATACCACCAAGAGTGAAAAGACACGTGTCCAACATGGAGAAGATAAATGCTTCAATACAATCACCAAATCAGTAGTATGTATACAAAGAACTCCTAAAAATCAAGTAGAAGAAAAACAACACAAAAGAATATGGTCAAAATATATAAACAGGCATTTCATAGAAGAACTAATATAACTGGCTAATATATGAAAGAATGTGAGGAAAATGCAAATGAAAACCATATGGAGAAAACACTAATTCAAAAAGATACATGCACCCCAATGTTCATAGCAGCATCATTTACGATGGCCAAAGTATGGAAGCAACCCAAGTGTCCATCAACAGATGAGTGGATAAAGATGTGGTGTATATATACACAATGGAATACTACTCAGCCATAAAAAAGAATGAAATTTTGCCATTTGCAGCAACATGGATGGACTTAGAGGGTATTATGCTAAGTGAAATATGTCAGACAGAGAAAGACAAATGCTGTAGGATGTCACTTATATGTGGAATCTAAAAAATACAACACACTAATGAATAAAACAAAAAAGCAGCAGACTCACAGATACAGAGAACAAACTAGTGGTTACCAGTGGGGAGAGGGAAGGGGGAGGGGCAACATAGGGGTGGGGGGAAAGGCTATTATGGGATTACATGAAATTATGTGTGAAATTTTGAAAATTTTAAAGCACTATAGAATTTAAAGAACATTTCAGTTAAAAATTTTTTTTAAAAACCCATATTGAGGCCTTCCCTGGTGGCACAGTGGTTGAGAGTACGCCTACCGATGCAGGGAACACGGATTCGTGCCCCGGTCCGGGAAGATCCCACATGCCGCAGAGCAGCTGGGCCCGTGAGCCATGGCCGCTGAGCCGGCGTGTCCGTAGCCTGTGCTCCACAACGGGAGAGGCCACAATAGTGACAGGCCCACGTACCGCAAAACAAAAACAAAAACCAAACAAAAAGAACCACACCCATATTGAGATAACATTTGTGTATTCTTTAAATGGGTGAAAAATCAAAAGATAGGCAATATCACTCATATGTTGAGGTTAGTGGGAGTATAAATTGGCAAATACTCTTGGAATTACATAATTATATATAATATATATTACATACATATATAGTATGTAACTTAATATATAACATACATGAAACATTTAGTTATCTTTTAATAATTATATGTAAATACATAGTATAAACATCTACCGTGTGTGTGTGTGTGTGTGTGTGTGTGTGTGTGTGTGTGTGTGTATTTATATAAACTGTGAACAACGCTTCTGGAGTACATACCTAAAGAAACCCTTGCAGATAAGTGCTGGGAGGCATTTACAAAAATGTTCAAAGTAGTAAAAATTGGGGAGGAAGTGCCCATTGCCTGGAGAACTAATAAATAAATTGTGGTTTATTCAGGCAGTGGAACTCTAAACAGAAGCAAAAATGATTAAAATAGAGCCATACACATTAATACAGACGAATTTCAGATGTTGAGTGAAAAATAAGTTGCAGCAGAATACATGCAATAGACTCCCATTTACAATTCTGAATATATTGCAGAGCAATAAATGTGATTATAACACAGATCACAGTAATGATAAACACAATACTGTAACTCAGGGAGCCAAGGGAGACGGGCTGTGGCGTTGAGGAGGGACACCCAGGGAGCCTAAACGGCACTAACATTCTATTTCCCAAGTTGGATGGTAGGTTCACAGGTGATCATTTTATTATCATGCTTTAAAAATTATATTACAGGGACTTCCCTGGTGGCGCAGTAGTTAAGAATCTGCCTGCCAATGCAGGGGACATGGGTTCAATCCCTGTTCCGGGAAGACCCCACATGCCACAGAGCAACTAAGCCCGTGCGCCACAACTACTGAGCCTGCTCTCTAGAGCTCGCAAGCCACAACTACTGAGCCCGTGAGCCACAACTACTGAAGCCCGCATGCCTAGAGCCTGTGCTTCACAACAGGAGAAGCCACCACAGTGAGAACCCCGGGCACCACAATGAAGAGTAGCCCCCGCTCGCCGCAACTATAGAAAGCCTGCGCGCAGCAACAAAGATCCAACACAGCCAAAAATAAATAAATAAAAAAAAATTATATTACAGATATCCCTTTGTATGTAACAACATTTCATGATATTTTAAGGAATGAATGGAAGTGGGTGTATAACTGGAAGATATGCAGAATCTGGCCATAGTTTTGAAGGACTATCATACCTTCACAGTTGAGACCATGACATTAAAAACATCCTTTCTTTGTCCATCTACACACTTAATTCTAAAGAATCTACTATCCTTAGATGCTAGGTCCCATGGTCTATGTGTATAATGAAGATACTCCAACCATCTGAGAAAAGAATGCTCTGTTCTCAAGCCAAATAGAGGACCACCTACCATTTCGGAAAGAAGCACGTGTTAGCCAAGGTGCAGGAAAGCTGGAAGGGTGTCGCTCGGTGGCTGAGGGCAGTAGAGGTGGCTGCTCCATGCGTGCCAGTCTAGAGTAATTACTGTCATCAGCATCGTGGCTGAGATGGTCACAGGCACCACCGCGGTGGTGGGCTCCTCTCGGCTGACTGGCCTGGTGCTGTGTGCTTCACACATATTACATCACTGAAGTTTGGAATATTCTCTGAGGTATGTATTATTCCCATTTACAGGAATTTAATAAATTTCCCAATGTTGCAAATAAGTGGTACAGCCAGGATTTAAACCCTAGATCAACAACTCCAAAAACCAAGTTTTTTTTTTTTTTTCCCAGTACCCCTCAAGAAGAGATTTGAGAGCAATTATATGGCTATGCTGGAGTAAAGGGAAAAGGAATTTCTTCATTTGGGTTCAATAAAATATTCTAATGGGATCATTGCAAACATAGGAACTTTGAAGTGGTAGTTAATGTTTAGATGAAAAATCATTAAAGAGTGGAATAACAATAATAACTCAGAGTTTTGGGGGGCTAATTCAGTAGGGCTATTTGGGAAAAAATTAAAGGCAGAAAGCTCAGTGGGGCAAATGTCAAAGTGGCCACAATGAAAAAAGAATTTTTAATGGGATGGTAAGTGAGAAACAGCACTGAGAAGAGAAGTCATTTTTCCAGTGTCATGATGGGCAAAAAGAAAATTGTTCTTTTATCTAGCAATCCCACTCCTGGACATATATCTGGAGAAAACCATAATTCAAAAAGATACATGGGGACTTCCCTGCTGGCAGAGTGGTTAAGAATCCACCTGCCAATGCAGGGAACATGGGTTCGAGCCCTGGTCTGGGAAGATCCCACATGCCGCGGAGCAACTAAGCCCGTGTGCCACAACTACTGAGCCTGCGCTCTAGAGCCCGTGAGCCACAACTACTGAGCCCACGTGCCACAACTACTGAAGCCCGCACACCTAGAGCCTGTGCTCCACAAGAGAAGCCACCGCAATGAGAAGCCTGTGTACTGCAATGAAGAGTAGCCCCTGCTTGCCACAACTAGAGAAAGCCTGCACGCAGCAATGAAGACCCAACGCAGCCAAATAAATACACAAATAAATTTATTTAAGAAAAAAGATACATGCATTCCAGTGTTCATGGCAGCACTATGAACAATAGCCAAGACATGGAAGCAACCTAAATGTCCATCGACAGATGAATGGATAAAGATGTGGAATATATATATCTCTATAAATATATAGATAGATAGATATAATGGAATATTACTCAGCCATTAAAAAGAATGAAATAATGCCATTTGCAGCAACATGGATGGACCTAGACATTATCATTCTAAGCAAGGTAAGTCAGAAAGAGAAAGACAAATACCATATGATATCACTTATATGTGGAATCTAAAATATGAAACAAATGAACATATCTATGAAATAGAAACAGACTCACAGACACAGAGAACAGACTTGTGGTTGCCAACGGGAAGGGGGGTGGGGGAGGTAAGGATTGAGAGTTTGACATTAGCAGATGCAAACTAGTACATATAGGATGGATAAACAACAAGGTCCTACTGTATAGTACAGGGAACTATATTCAATATCCTGTGATAACTGAGTCACTTTGCCATACAGCAGAAATTAATACAACATTGTAAATCAACTATACTTCAATAAAATTAAGAAAAAAAAGAAAAGTATTCTTTTAGGCTCTAGGTCAGCTTGTAATAATCCACACATTGGTGGTTTAGGCCACCACTGTCTGACTTTGAGTCAATCTCTATTCCCTATACCATCAGCAAGAGGGATCAGGAAAAGAAAGGGGAGGAAAGAGTCAGGTGTGCCATACTTGTGGCTGCCGAACAATGCTTCCGTGGGAAAGGAATTTGAAATATGGTCCTAGAATGAAGCTTCTGATTTAGATGGATTGAATTTCACCGTGTGAAAATAACTCACTGCTATTCATTAATGTGTAAAATCAAGAGATTTAAATGAGATTAAGATCTTTGTTAAAATTTCTGAGATATTAAAAATTAAGAACCCGGGACTTCCCTGGTGGCACAGTGGTTGAGAGTCCGCCTGCCGAGGCAGGGGACACGGGTTCGTGCCCCGGTCCGGGAAGATCTCACATGCCGCGGAGCAGCTGGGCCCGTGAGCCATGGCCGCTGAGTCTGCACGTCCGGAGCCTGTGCTCCGCAACGGGAGAGGCCACAGCAGTGAGAGGCTCGCGTACCGCCAAAAAAAAAAAAAAAAAAAAAAAAAAAAAAAAAAATTAAGAACCCAATTACCTCTGCCACATTCATTAACTTTGGTTAATGCCTTGACATATTGAGCTACAAACTGGCATTTACAGTCTTTGGTCACTTCTACACCAAAACTTTTAGCCTAACTTGGAGGTGGACGTCAAGCTAGTAGGAGTCAGGAATTATGAATATGAGGCACAGAATTCCCCAACTGAGAAAGCCAAATATCTTTTACTAATTCACTCATTTCATAGGTGTGGAAAATAGAGGCCCAAAGGGAGTAAGTTGCCAGTGATTTCATAGTTCATTTATGACAGAGCTGAGAACCCCAGATTCAGATCAGGGACCCTTCCTTCTTTTACATTAATTGGTAGCTTAAGCTGGTAAGAATTATTTCCTGAATGAACAACAGGGAGCTCCATAAACTCAAAGATGAAAGAAGAGAAAGAGAATGCAAATTGTTTTAAAAACATTTCAGCATTCTGTGAAACCACATGGTTTCAGTGAAGAGCAGTTCAGTATTAGGGGAAATTCTGAATAATATTTAAATCCTCAGCATAGCTATGACCAGGAGGATGTGGTTTTTAATGTGTATTATGAAAATCACACTTCAGATGAAGCTTATTTTATTTTTAATTAACGTTTTTATTTTTGAAATAATTTTAGACTTACAGAAAAGTTACAAAAATAATAAGTCTATGTATACCCTTCACCCAGCACCCCCTAACGTTAACTTACACAACCATAGTTCAATGATCAAAATTTGTAAATTGACATTAATACAATTCTATCAATTAAATTACTGCTGAGGGCCCAGGTTCGATCCCTGGTCAGGGAACTAAGATCCCACAAGCCACGTGCTGTGGCCAAAAAAAAAAAAACCCGAAATGAAACAAAAAACATAGAAACCAAGCTGTGCGCACAAAGGGGAAGTTTATTATTTGATGATTATAAAGCTTATGTATCAGAAAATTTACCAATATAGGATCACACAGCATCTCCAGTAATAATTCTGAAGCAGAGCAGCCAATTATATATGGGTTAACTTTAAACATGGTTTAAAACGCTCCGTTTGCAGCAAGATGTGCGTTAGGCATGAATGCCGTTTATATCAAAGCTGAGAAGGTGCTTTTCCTTCCTAAGATGTTCCTTTATTCTTTAGCAGAAATTTTAATTTTCTTTTTTTTCAGTCTCTATCCTATCTATAATGTCAAACTAATTACCTCTTATCTTAAATAATAGAATGATAAAATGTTCAATCTCATTAATAATCAAAGATATGCAAAGTTAGCAATGAGACTGCAGCCATCTTATGAAAATATTAACAAATATTGAAAAGCTTAGTAAGATCCAATATTGTTAAGAATGTGAGAAAGCAGGTTCTCTAGGGCACCTTTTTTTTTTTTTTTTTTTTGCGGTACGCGGGCCTGTCACTGTTGTGGCCTCTCCCGTTGCGGAGCACAGGCTCCGGACGCGCAGACTCAGCGGCCATGGCTCACGGGCCCAGCCGCTCCGCGGCATGTGGGATCTTCCGGACCGGAGCACGAACCTGTGTCCCCTGCCTCGGCAGGCGGACTCTCAACCACTGCGCCACCAGAGAAGCCCCTCTAGGGCACCTTTTTGAGAGCTATCGGTAGTACTGATTGAAACATTAAATGCATTTGTCTTAGCAATTTCACTTCTAGAAATGGATCTATCAGAGATGTAGGTACAAGTATAAAAAGGTGTGTGTGTGCATATGTGTGTGTGAGACTTCATTGCTGGTAATTATGAAAAACTAGAGACAACTTAAATGTCCATCAGGGATGGCTGGTTAGGTGCTCAACACTGCTAATTATTAGAAAAATGCAAACCAAAACTACAATGAGGTATCACCTCACACTGGTCAGAATGGCCATCATCAAAAAGTCTACAAATAAATGCTGGAGAGGGTGTAGAGAAAAGGGAACCCTCCTATACTGTTGGTGGGAATGTAAATTGGTACAACCACTATGGAGAACAGTATGGAGGTTCCTTAAAAGGGTAAAACTAGAACTACCATATGATCCAGCAACCCCACTCCTGGGCATATATCCAGAGAAAACCATAATTCAAAAAGATACATGCACCCCAATGTTCATTGCAGCAGTATTTACAATAGCCAAGACATGGAAGCAACCTAAATGTCCATCAACAGATGGATGGATAAAGAAGATGTGGTGTATATATATGTGTGTATATATATATATATATATATATCAATAAACACACATACACACACACAATGCAATATTACTCAGCCATAAAAAAGAATGAAATAATGCCTTTTGCAGCAATATGGTTGGACCTAGAGATTATCATATTAAGTGAGGTGAGCCAAAGACAAATATCGTATGCTATCGCTTACATGTGGAATCTAAAACTATAAAAATGATACAAATAAACTGACATGTAAAATAGAAATAAACCCACAGACATAGAAAACAAACTAATGGTTACCAAAGGGGAAAGAGAGGAAAGGATAAATTAGGAGTTCGGGATTAACATATACACAGTACTATATATAAAATAGATAACTAATAAGGACCTACTGTATAGCACAGGGAACTCTACTCAGTATTTTGTCATAACCTATTGGGGCAAAGAATCTGAAAAAGAATATATACATATATGTATAACTGAATCACTTTGCTGAAACTAACACGACGTTGTAAATCAGCTATACTTCAATTTAAAAATTTTTTTTAAAAAGAGAGGGTTAGTTAAATACTGTATTGTGCATGTAGGGGAGAGTCACAAAGAAGTGATGTTTAAGTTGTGAACTAAAGGATGAATAGGCATAAGCTGTGTGTGTGTGTGTGTGTGTGTGTGGTGTTGGAAGTGAGGAGAAGAAGCTGCAGCGCATAGGGTGGCCTTGAGGCAGGAAAGAAAATGGTGTGTTTAAGACTTGGAGACTAAGAGAGAGTGATCGGGAGAGTGTCTCAAGAAGGGGCTGGAAAAGGAGGTAGGCATGGCTGGTACAGAGGCTTGACTGGCATGTTGGGCTCCGTGTGGTGGATACAGCTTATCCTGAGGTTTTTCACAGCTCAGCCTACAGATCCTCCATTGTGGAGCACAGGCTCGGATCCAAGTTCACTTTGACCTCAAGTCACTCACTTATTTCGTGCATAACTGCTTGCAGAGGCCTCCTCTGCCCCTCCTTATACACCAGGCTTTCCCCTATCATTGCACCTGCCATACTGAATAGCCATCATCTATTTGTGTGTCAGTCTCCCCATCTTCACTGTGAGCTCCTTGAAGCTTAGTTATCCTTGTATCTCCATGTCTAGCACAGATTGACATGCAATAAATCGCTGTTGAATTAATAAAGTAATTCAACTGACCACCCACCACGGGGTCTTAACCTGGCGTCTAGGGTCTCACTGGGGGAGGAGGTATATATGTAGATAGAATTCAGGGCTGGGGAGTGTCTGTGAACTTAGGGGAAAAAAAATTACTTCCTTATTTCCATTCGCCTCTAACTGAAAATTAGCATTTCCTTCAATTATGAATGTATACAACAAAACACAGTAGTAATAGTAGTATTAAGACTCTGTCACCCATAGAAGTCACAGCTATTTTCATATCACATTAGAGTTGTTGCAGATATCTCAAAATATAATTTACACTCATTACCGCTTCAAAGTTACAGTAATTATTAGACCTGCCACTAGATCTTGTTATTTAATGTGTCGAAAAAGAGTAACTCCTTATATAACATTAAAAATATTTTGATAACTGTATTTCAACATAACTGTCTTCCTTCATAGTCCTATATATTTTATTTTATGCATTTAAAAACATTACTCTGAGAGGAAGTCCACAGGTTTCTTTTTTTTTGGCCACCCTGAGAGGCTTGTTGGGGATTTTAGTTCCCCAACTGGGGATCGAACCCGGGGCCCCGACAGTGAGCACCGAGTCCTAACAACTGGACCTCCAGGGAATTCCCCAGAGGTTTCTTCAAGAGTTCACAACCAGGGAATTCCCTGCCAGTCCAGCGGTTAGGACTCTGCTCTCACTGCTGAGGGCCCAAATTCAATCCCTGATTATGGAACTAAAATCCCACAAGCTGTGTGGTGAAGCCAAACAAAAAGAGTTCACAACCAGGTGGTTAAGAGCCCTGTCCTTAGAGTACAGCATATACAGATGTGTATACCACGCTCTCTGTAATGAAGTATTGTAAATTGAAAGTGTCACCACCCAACTCCCTTCCTGTCAAACAGGTATCGATCGCCTTTTCCTCTCCCATCCCCCAGCTCAGGCCATTCTCATCTTTCTGCCTCTCATTTGAACAAACCACTTGTGCACATGCTCTCAATTCTCGTTTCTGTAAGAACAGCTATTAAATATGAATACCTAGCCTGACCTCTCTCTGGGCCCTCATCATATTAAACAATGTCTCTATTTCTTGTTGTGTGTCCAACATTATCTCAAGTTCTCCATCTTTCTCCACGAATAACCTCTGTTTTCTAATATTGTATCTCCCCTCTGGTCGGATAACAAAACCTATGAATTCTAGACTTTGAGTTCCACAGCGTTAGGTTGTCTGTAGGGTGATTTACTTTAAAATACTTTAGTATTAACAGTGTGATGTAGTACACCTGAAACAAACACAACATTGTAAATCAACTAAACTCCAATAAAAATTTAAAACAAAACAGTGTGATGTATAAATTAACTTTAATCCATATCCTAGAGGCTGTTCACATTTGAAGTACACTAATTAGGAACCCACACTCCAGAGGGGATTAGTTAACATTTGAAGTACCCTCATCAGAAATTCATTCTCTAGAGGCAGTTACTCAAGCACTTCAAATCCATTATTGATTTACAAACGAAGTGATATGATGTCAGGGATTTGCTTCAAAAGAATCCAGGAGGAGGGGCAAATAGGAAGGGATATGGACGAAACAACGTTGACCACAAATTGGTAATTGTTGAAACTGGGCGATGAGTAATATGAGGGGTTTATTAACATCCTCTGTATTTTGTATACATTTGAAGCTTTCCATAATAAAAAAGTTTTGACATTTGTCATAATTGCAATCTATACCAGAGTTTCTGTCTAAAGATAACAGATTGAACTCTTGCCATCTACCTTCCCTCCTGAACCCTCACTAAAATGACAGGAAAGTGATTTCTTTTTTAAGTCATAAGCACGTAAAGTTGGAAAGAATAGAGAAAAGGTGAAAAGATTTTGGAGGCTGGATAGACAATGGGTGAGTGATAAGGGATTAGCAAACCAAGAAAATGGGAACAACCTGTTGTACTCTATAGAACTCCCCCGCCCCCAGCAAGATCAGTAATTGATTACACCACGTTCCTCTGCAAGTGAAGGCAGAAGGTGGTAGGTATAACAAAATAAGAAAGACTGATTGAAAATCTATTAGGAAGCAGCTAGGTACAATGTATGAAATAAATAAGCAACAAGATATATTATACAGCACAGAGAAATATTCCCATTGTTCTGTAATAACTTTAAATGGAGCACAATGTGTCAAATTGACTCACGATGCTACACACCTGAAACTAATATAATATTGCTAATCAACTATACTTCAATAAAAAAAAAAAGCAGCAGCTAGGTGCCTATATCACCTGCCCCTACTCTGGCAAAAACTGGAGATTTGTTCCACAGAAGGTAAAACAGAAGTTTTGAACTGAAGATAAGATGTACTAGTAAGAGGTATGGAATATTACTCAGCCATAAAAAGAAAAGAAATTGAGTTATTTGTAGTGAGGTGGATGGACCTAGAGTCTGTCATACAGAGTGAAGTAAGTCAGAAAGAGAAAAACAAATATGCTATTCTAACACATATATATGGAATCTAAAAAAAAAAAAAACGGTCATGAAGAACCTAGGGGCAAGACGGGAATAAAGACACAGACCTACTAGAGAATGGACTTGAGGACACGGGGAGGGGGAAGGGTAAGCTGGGACAAAGCGACAGAGTGGCATGGACATATATACACTACCAAACGTAAAATAGCTAGTAGGAAGCAGCCGCACAGTACAGGGAGATCAGCTCGGTGCTTTGTGACCACCTAGAGGGGTGGGATAGGGAGAGTGGGAGGGAGGGAGATGCAAGAGGGAAGAGATATGGGAACATATGTATATGTATAACTGATTCACTTTGTTATAAAGCAGAAACTAACACACCATTGTAAAGCAATTATACTCCAATAAAGATGTTAAAAATTAAAAAAAGAGGGGCTTCCCTGGTGGCGCAGTGGTTGAGAGTCCGCCTGCCGAGGCAGGGGACACAGGTTCGTGCCCTGGTCCGGGAAGATCCCACATGCCGCGGAGCGGCTGGGCCCGTGAGCCATGGCTGCTGAGCCTGCGCGTCCTGAGCCTGTGCTCTGCAAAGGGAGAGGCCACAACAGTGAGAGGCCCGCGTACCGCAAAAAAAAAAAAATATATATATATATATATA
The DNA here is from genome assembly GCF_964374135.1 of Grampus griseus. NCBI lineage: Eukaryota > Metazoa > Chordata > Mammalia > Artiodactyla > Delphinidae > Grampus > Grampus griseus. The sequence continues at coordinate 64,889,721 of NC_139012.1, forward strand.
AAATAAATAATTAAAAATAGGTACTTTACTTCCAATAGAAAGATTAAATAAAAACCTTCTAAATATCTACATCCCTTTTTTTAAAAACATCTTTATTGGAGTATAATTGCTTTACAATGGTGTGTTAGTTTCTGCTTTATAACAAAGTGAATCAGCTATACGTAAACATACATCCCCATATCTCCTCCCTCCTGCGTCTCCCTCCCACCCTCCCTGTCCCACCCCTCCAGGTGGTCACAGAGCACCGAGCTGATCTCCTGTTGTGAGGCTGCTTCCTCTCCACTCAAGATACTGACATGCATCGGCGCCATCAATTTCACCTTCTTGAAGAAGTCTTACCTGGGAGCTTTTCACCTGCTCTGGACTGGTTGCCCTCTGCACATAGCGAACAGCTATCATCCTGGGGTCTCTTGTTACGTTTTCCCAAGGATACCTCTCTCCTATGTTGGTTATATTACTTCTTGTAGGCCAAGTCTTCCTCAGTTTACTTAACCTTTTGGTAAGCACATCCTCCAACAGCTCCTGCTATAATATGCTGCACAGCAACCAACCACAACACCTCAAGTGGGCATCTAGCCTTGAGCCTGGGGACTAGGTTCAGCGGGCCTTCCTTTAACTAGTAATGCTGATTGGTTATAAGAATCACCTGGCATCGCTTCTCGGCCTTTTGGCTAAGATCAAGTGAAGAATCACCTGGGATGCTTATTAAAAACACAGACTCCTGGGACCCACCCCAGACTTTCTGATCAGGGTCTCCAAGGCAGGGACCTGGACATTTGTATAACAAATTCTGTCATCTTGCAAGTATGAGAAACACTGCTGTAGATGTTGGTTCTGTAAACCCAGGTCTTCAAAATTGGCCCCAGGCAGGCATATTGGAGCCAGCTGGGGAGACTGATAAAAATACAAATACTGCTAAGATTCTGATTTCAGAGACTCTGGGGTGAGTCTTGGGAATCTGAGGTTTTAACAATCCTCCCTCCCCAAGTTGATTCTGAAAGACAGCCAGGAACCAGGGGACCAACGCTTTAGTAGATAGTGTGCCCACTTATACCTTTCATCATATTCCACTGATTTTGACCTTTACTATGTTCAAGATATTCCCTGCTATTTACAAAACCACTGCAGGAGAGAAAGGTAAATCAGTTATGACCCCTGGCTATAGCAGCTTCAGTCTTGAGTGAGAGACAGGTATACAAACAATTAGCTATAAGACAGTGCTAATCAGTGATCAGTATATTTGAACCCAATCAGATTAGGTATCCTTCCAATTGTCCCACACATTTATTGAGTGCCTATTTTGTGCTAGGTACCATGTAGGTTGAACACTTGACACTCCTCCAAATCTATACATGAATTTTGGAAACATGGGCTGACTTTTTGGTGGTTTAATTGCAAACCAATCTGAATCTGATGGTTTCTGGTTCTGACATTGTGTCCTCTGCTTTTGGAAAATCACTTCACCATCTGTCATCTCTCTCTCTTTTACTTGCTGGTGATATATGAAAATCTCAAGACATTTACTTACAATCCTATATAAACTCATTATGGAATGTTACTGCCCCACTCAGAGGATACCTGAAAATGTGTGTCGGAAAGAGAGTTTTTGCTTTTTGGTTGTCACCATGACTCTTAGGGGAGGGTGGTGCTACGGGTGTTTGGTGACTGGAGGCCAGGAACGCTAAACATCTTGTAATACACAGGACAGTCCTGCCCCAAATGTCAATATTGTCCCTGTTGAAAAACACTGGAAGTATATTTCTGTCAGTAAGTATTGGGTTGAACTACACGGAACTGCTGTTTACGTAGGTCAAGAATAGTCAAATAGTGACCGTGTTATGTGGCTCAACCTACTACTTGTGCAGCTATTCAGAGCAGCCCTAGGGACCTACTCTGATTTGGGCAAAGAAGACCAAGAGGCTGATTTGGCTACAGGAGCAAATATGGAATTGGTGTTCCTAGAGCTGAGGATCTGTCAAGGACTGATGACCAAAATTGTCCCCAGGACCCGCTGGGGGCAAGTATAGGGTGAAAGGTTGACACTGTCTCTCTGTATTTTAAGTTAGAATGTAAACGTCCTTTCATTAATGCCCCTTTGGGTCTTCCGGGTTCCTAACTCTCCCCCAGCCAGTAGCAAGTCCACTGTCTGGTACCATGTATCATATGCAACACGATCTGTTACGGATTGAATGTCAGTGTCCCCCTAAATTCATACGTTGAAACCCTACGCTGCTGGGATGCTATTAGGAGGGAGGGCTTTTGCAGGTGATTGCGATTAGACAAAGTCATGAGGGTGGAGCCCCCATGAATGGGATTAGCTCTCGTAAAAGAGTCACAAAAGAGCTTGTCCTCTGCTCTCTGCCGTGTGAGGAAATAGCAAGAAGTCAGCAGTCTACGACGTGGAAAAGGCACCCTGATCTCGGACTTCCAGCCTCCTGAGCTGTGAGAATAAATTTCTGTTGTTTGTAAGGTACTCAGTCTATGGTATTTCTGTTACAGCAGCCCGAACGGACTAAGACAGCATCTAACAATTTTTAAAAAGTTGGAGTAGGAAGGAAATGTTGACTCTATTGCTTCAAATGAGTAAGAGTTGGAAATTAATTGTGTGCAAGTTTGGAAGGCCTCCAGTATCATAAAGGTCCTGTGATAAAAGTGGATGTATTTTTCTTCAAGACAGCATAATGTCAAGAGATTCTTGGACTTGTCAATAAGACTATTTCTGGTCTGTTCTACTCTATTCTTACATTAGTCTGTCTATCTATCCATCCATCCATCCATCATTCATCTATTTACCCATCTATTATCTATTCATGTCCACTACATGCAGAGAGCTAGATGTCTCTATTTGTATCTACTCACTATAGAGGTATAGTAAGAGTAATATGCGTGTGTGTCTGGTGTGGGGGGGTGGGGGTTTAAGGATACAACAAATATTCTTCTTTTGGACTTTAGAGCCGGAAAATTAAATCCACCTTGCAAAGGGATGAGACCGGGAAAGTCTAGCTGCTTTCATCATTGCTCCTCTTTGCTTACATTGCATTTACTGGGGCCTCTCAACTCAACATCATAACCTCTTAGTGAAAAGGTCCACCACTGGCTCACAATAATATCTTTGTCTCTTAGTTTACATTCTTAAGAAGGATAAAAGCTAATGGATCCATTTGTCTCAGTTTGGGCAGAGTCTTAATCTTAATCCACATCATCAGCCCCTGACCACACTATGGATGGGTGACTTTGGGTTAGGTGCCCTTTCTGGGTCTATTTAGGGATTGTGGAGAATGGGTGGAGTAAGGTTAATTAGCATGCTAGGCTGTCCCTTTGAAAGCTGTGGATGGAACAGTTTAACTTAAAAGTCAGGTGTAACAGGAAAATCACCACCTATATTCAATTCATAGCCCTAACTTCCCCATATCCTATCTGAGAGACTTTGGGCAAGTCACTCAATATTGTTGAGTTGTAGTTCCCTCACCTGTAAAATGGGTGTGAGCATATTTGTTCCACAAGTTTGCTGTGAGGCGTAAATGCGATAAAAGGCGTGAGCAGAGCGGCTACGTGGAGACACAGGTTATGCTTCCATCGCAGTAATTTTATTGCAGTGGTGCCAATGAGATCTGAGACAGTTTTTGTTAGGCTCATGAGTGAAAATTGGTGTAACAAGACTTTTCAGTATTAGAAACGATTAAGGAATAATATATTTTAGATCATTTGCCGAAATAGCAATGTACTCCCTACAATTTAACTTCTAGGGCCTTAAAGTAAATTGCTTGGGACTTCCCTGGTGGCGTAGTGGTTAAGAATCCATCTGCAATTATACTCCAATAAAGATGTAAAAAAAATGCAAAATAAATTTTTTTAAAAAATTAAAGAAAATAAAAAAATAAATAAACAGGAAAAAAAAAGAATCCACCTGCCAATGCGGGGGACACGAGTTTGAGCCCTGGTCCGGGAAGATCCCACAGGCCGCGGAGCAACTAAGCCCGTGCGCCACAACTACTGAGCCTGCGCTCTAGAGCCCACAAGCCACAACTACTGAAGCCCATGCGCCACAACTACTGAAGCCTGCTTGCCTAGAGCCCGTGCTCCGCAACAAGAGAAGCCACCGCAATGAGAAGCCCGTGCACCGCAATGAAGAGTAGCCCCCACTCGCCCCAACTAGAGAAAGCCCGCACGCAGCAACGAAGACCCAACACAGCCAAAAATAAATAAATAAATAAAATTTATTAAAAAAAGTAAATTGCTTGAAGAAATTGCTTTCCAAAGATTACAGCTGTGTAATTTTTGAAGTATGTCCACATTTAAGTATAGATCAAAGAAACCCATCTAAAAGAATTGTGGACTAAGTGATTCGACAACAGTGGCTTGAGCAAAGTTCTTTCTAAAAGGGCTATCTGGAAGATTAAGAATCAAACTTTGCAGGATTGGCAGTGGAAGGAATCATAGCATGTGAAATGCCTCAAATAAAAATTTATTGACTTAAAAAAAAAAGGAGTTGAACTCACAAGTGTAAGGTAGTATGCTACATTGAGGGGCAAGTTTTTCGCTAACATCACAAGGGTCTCTGGCCCAATGAGTGGAGTTTGATAGTAATACTTGCTACAAATGTATGATTTTAATACATGAAAGCTTTACAGAGAGATGAAAAAACATTTAAAAAATGGCCTGTGTTTTCTTCTGCTTTTCTCCATTATTTCTTACTCCTGGACCTCTCAGGCATTACTTGGCCTTTCTGTTTTCAGACTAACTTGATGTATCCTGATGTAAGATCCTAAAAAGGGAGCTCACTCAGTGGGTCTGATGTGGTGGATGCTTGCCCGGGAAGTTCTGCGCATGCGTGGCACCATCTCCCGTGAACACCCATGGAAGGTCATGCCTGATCTCTGCTTCTACACAGATCCTGAAGAGATTGAAAAGGAAGAGCAGGCGGCAGCTGAGAAGGCTGTGACCAAGGAGGAGTTTCAGGGTGAATGGACCGCCCCACCTCCTGAGTTCACTGCTCCTCAGCCTGAGGCGGCGGACTGGTCCGAAGGTGTGCAGGTGCCCTCTGTGCCTATTCAGCAGTTCCCCACTGGAGACTGGAGTGCTCAGCCTGCCACTGAAGACTGGTCTGCAGCTCCCACTGCTCAGGCCACTGAGTGGGTAGGAACAACCACTGAGTGGTCTTAAACTGTTCTTCCACAAACTCTTAAAATGGACATAGGTTGATGGTAAATAAACAGTTTCTAAAAAAAAAAAAAAAAGGAGTGAGCAGAACACTGAGCCTATACATGGTAGGCAGTCAACAAAGACTTCAATTAACATTCAGAAACAATGTTGAGTGTTTACAAACATTTAATCATCTTAATTCTCCAAACTGGAGTTCTACTATGTTTATGAAACCTGAATTTCCTGTTGGTCAAAAAGCTTAGGAGGAGTAGACTGTTGTCTTTAAGCACACCATGCTTTCTAGATGTAACATTTATAGAGGACCCATTAGATGTAAAGTTTAAGGAACACAATGTCAGCCATGTCTGGAGTACAAAGTGAAAAGAAAAGGCCTGAGGAAAATGACAAGTGACAGCATCTAATGTAAAACAATTGGACTAATAATTTGAAAGGAGAGCAATAAAATATTTAATCAAACGCAGAGTTGCCAAAAATCTGCCTTTCTGCCAATCCATCTTCCACCTACTCCTGGGATGGTTTCTAGGCACTAGTTACTTCAGAAGCAAAGACTCACTCACTCAAACCCCCTTAAGAGAAAAAGGATTTGTGATAAGTCCACATGGACTTAACCTGGATCAGAGGCCCTTCTAGGAGCCAGGTCCTCTGCCTGGTCCTTCTTTCTTCCTTCCTTCTTTCCTTTCTTTCCTGCATTGGGTCTTCGTTGCCTCACGTGGACTTTCTCTAGTTGTGGTGAGTGGGGGCTACTCTTTGTTGCAGTGCGTGGGCTTCTCATTGCAGTGGCTTCTCTTGCTGTGGAGCATGGGTTCTAGGCATGTGGGCTTCAGTAGGTGTGGCATGAGGCCTCAGTAGTTGTGGCTCGCAGGCTGTAGGGCGCAGGCTCAGTAGTTGTGGCGCACGGGCTTAGTTACTCTGTGGCCTGTGGGATCTTCCTGGACCAGGGCTCGAACCCGTGTCCCCTGCATTGGCAGGCAGATTCTTAACCACTGCACCACCAGGGAAGCCCCTGTCTGCCCGGTTCTTATGGTCTGCATGTTCTTGCTACTGCTGCCCTGGCCTCCTCTCCCTACCAACGAGCCAACTTTGTCTCAACCCTGTATACTTAAACTTGGAAGGAGCCCATCTGGCTGGCTTAGTAATAACCATAGTCCATATTGGCCAGAACCATCCTCTTAGGCCACCTCATGATCCTGTCTGTGGATGGCTGGCCCTGGGATCAGAACCTCTGATCCTTTTTATTCAATCCTGGTCAACACTGCCCCAACCAGTCCAGGGCAGCTTCCCTGAGCTACGGGCTGTAGGCAGGTCAGTTCCATCTAGGAGAAGTTGGGTCTGGAAACCACTGTCTACCCGACAGACATGTTCAGGGTACATATTTTTTTTAAGACAGAAATTGAGTCATGATACCCCTTTCTCATCATTTGTTTTTAATTCTTAAATTCTTTGGGATTCCCACATTTTTTTTTTTTTTTTGGCTGTACCATGCAGCTTGTGGGATCTTAGTTCCCCAACCAGGGATCGAACCCTGGGCCCACAGCAGAGAAAACCCCGAGTCCTGACCACTGGACAGTCAGGGCATTCCCCCAACCCATCACCTATTGTGGTGGTTTTCAATAAGCAATATTTAGGACGCTTCTTGGCCTTACCCATAACTACCAAATCAGTGGCATGAAGAATAGAGCTAAGAGGTTGCTTTTTTTTTTTTTTTAAGCAAAGTTGCCAAAGTTCCCAAAATGTGCCTTGTTCATTTTCAGTGAACAAGGTTTAGCATGCTAGCTGGCAGAGTTGAAATTCAATAAATGTTTGATGAAAATATAACAGAATGACAAGGTTTTCTTAAACTATCCCAATATATGAAAACCTACTTTCTTGTCCTAAAGATCTCCCCAAGCTCAGGTCAGTTTTCTTGATTCCCCTCACTTGAGGGACAGAGAGCTCAGCCTCATCCATGCTGAGCCGCCCAGTCCCCTTTCCCGCTCTCCATCCAGTTACAGGTGGAAAAGGGATCAAACGCCCAGATCTCTCCCTCAGTTCCACCATCCTTGCAAACATCTGCTCAGCACATTTGTAAGATCATTTTATAATGTATAAGCATAGAGTGGGCTAAATCCAGATTCGGGGAGGAGGTGTTCCGCTAATGAAAACATAATATACGGAACATAGTCTTATGAGAAGATAATAGTGGAGCACTTTGCACCTTCTGAAGCATCACTTTCCTGTCTTCCCCAAGAACAATGGGGTTGAATTCGCTTCTATGTGCATGATTAAAAGAGCTAAAAATAGATCACACAATTTTTCCAGGGTGATCTTGTTTTAAAACACAGTGTTGATAATGATCATCTTCTTTTTTCTTTTCTTTTCTTTTTTTTTTTTTTTGCGATACACGGGCCTCTCACTGTTGTGGCCTCTCCCGTTGCGGAGCACAGGCTCCGGACGCGCAGGCTCAGCGGCCATGGCTCACGGACCCAGCCGCTCCGCGGCATGTGGGATTTTCCCGGACCGGGGCACGAACCCGTGTCCCCGGCAACGGCAGGCGGACTCTCAACCACTGCGCCACCAGGGAAGCCCGATCATCTTCTTTTTAAAAAGCCTCTCCCCACCCCTACCTACCCCCAAAAAGCCCTCCATAGCCCTGCACCGATTAAACGGCAAACTTTACCCCTTCGTACCTTTCCATTTGCTTTCTCCCTATTTAGAGCACCACCACCCCTTCTCTGATTGGGAAACTCCTTACCATCCCTGAAAGACACAGCTCAGCACTTGGCTGCTGGGAGGCCTCCTCCCAGGCACTCGTTGCAGCGCGAGCCCCGGACTCCCCGCTTGCTCCCACGGGGCAGTGTGGCCCAGTGTCCGTGCAGCAAACAACACTTAGATCACTGACACGGGTAGCCTGGCTCCATGACCAGATGTGCCACTGTGCGTCAATTACTTACTGCCTCTGTGCCTCAGTTTCCCCATCTGACAGCAATTGTAAAACTCAGTTCCTAGCCTATAGGGTTGTGCTATGTTGTACAATATAGTGCTTAACACAGCGCCTGAGACACATAATTAGCAGGAACTAAATGTTGGTTCTTATTCATAAACATTGTGTAAGGAAGCATCAGTGAGTATCTTGTTGAAAAACTATGCAATCCTAGGTTTTCTCTAAGTTAGTGGTAAGAACTCAGCATAAAGAAAATCAGGGCAACTGCTTTTTATATCAGGGTTTCCAACTTTACCTACCTGCAGGGGTTGTGATTTCAAAACAAGAAGTCCCACATCCCCATTCAAGACTGGATAAGCCATAATGTGTTTATAGGTGACCGTCTGTTTTTATTCTTTTTTTGGGCTAGGTATTTTAGTCTAGCTATGGAATGGAGGTGAATATGAGCTCTTTCATAATAACGATCTGTATTTTAATAGGCTTGGTTATTAAAACAATAAAAATTTGTCCTGTCCCTTCCCTTCCCCTAGAGCGTGAGCTGAGATGTAAAGCTGAGTTAAATTTATAATGTGCTTCTGACCTTATGAGAAATAGGCCCTGGAGACAGCTTTCAAGTTGTCTAGTTCCTGCGAAATTATAATGGGTAGGTTTGGTTTTAGAAGAACTGTCAGTTAAGGCAGCTTTTCTTCCCCTACAGTATGACTAATAATGGCAGGTATTAAAATTGAAGCTAAAATACCTAGAATTAAGATTTTGGCAGAACATACTGAGACATTCCATGGTTTTGGACATTTTAAGTATATGCCTTGATGAAATGTTCACTTCTCACTTAACAGATTTTAAAAGCAAGAGGTGGAAATAAGTGAAAGAAGTAAAAGTTATATGACAAATGTATCTTAAATGCTCCTCCAATGAATTTTAAAATGAAAAGTAGGATAAGGGAAAAAAGTCTGAGTAGAAGGTCAAGTCTAAAGGATTGAAAACAGCTTAGAAAATCCTTGAGGAGAGTATTTCAGGAAATTTAAATTTCCTGCGAAGCTTTGCTCTTTGTGAGGATCTAATACTTTGAGAGTGGTTTTCACTGTCAGGGCTAATCTTTCAAACCTGGCACAAGATTATGAGTGAAAAGGTTTCACTTGGCCCATATTTGACATGAAGCTATCTCTAGTTTCCCTCTGGCTTTCAAAAACAGGCTCGCCCATCACTGACTGAAGTGGAAACCCCGAATCACTGCATATCTTCCCCTCGTGGGCCCTTGGGACCTTTCAGCACAGACCAGGCTCCAGTTGGCTGTGGAACGCTCTTGGACGCCCACTTACATTTTCTCCCCTTTAGTGTTGGCTAGGAGTAGACAGAGAGCTCTAGGCCATATGGGCTCCCTTTGCCCTAGTTGGCTGCACATTCTACCCAAATACAATGAGAAAAAAAATGGTTTCTAAGTGCAAATCGTTGTTCCAAAATTATTTTACTATCTAAAACAGGGCTTGCTTTATCAGGGACAAAAATCTTTCTCCACATTTAATTAATCATCACTCCGGTTCCAACTCTTACCCACCCTCCCCACCTCTTTGCCTTACTTCCTGTCCCGTCTAGTAGTTCTTCCGTCTCCTGATCTCTTATGGCATGGAGTGTTTGTCCTTTCTCCTTACTGGGATTTTGGATTTTATCATAACGGCTATTCAGCAATCTGCCTCCATAATTATTATCCATTGTTCATGAAAATCCAAAGCATAAATTTCCTTTAAAGATGGATCCATTCCCAAAGCCTACTTCCTCCCTTTTTCTGAAGTGAAACAAAGGTTCTATTTTAGACTAATAAGCAGCCTCAGAGAGGGTGTGAAGATCTAATGGAAATTCTCTCTTAACGAGTATATTTACTTATTAAATAAAAATGATCCGGTTCCCAAAATGAAACTGATAAAGTTTTTTTCACCCCAACTAAATACTGGATAGAGTGAAAGATATAAATTAATCAAGATGTTTAATGTTAAAATATGCCTATACAATGAACAATAAAAATGGTGGAGTATCTATTACTCTTAAGTATTTATATAGTATAAAAATTAGACAAATTTTAAAGGCTCATAAAAGACTCTTTTTTTCTTTTCTGAGTTATCTTTTATTATCTTTTCTCTAAAAGGTTAAGTGAACCTTTTTTGCAAATGGACCACTAATGTCACATACCAGTAGGGGGCACTAAAACATTGCTGTTAAACGTTATTAAAAAACACTTTTATCAGAGTGAAAACGGGTTTTTTGGCAACTTATCTTTTGCCCCATCAGGTTAATTGGAAAATGATGGAGGAAGATGGCAAGGGAGAGAAACACAGTTCAATTAGAAGATCAAAGCTAATAAGTCATCTTGGCTAAGTTTGCAGAGAATCATTTTCTGTGTAAAAACTAACGTGACAGTTGTGTAATATGTGTGGAATCAGTGAACTTCTGGACACAAGACTTCATGCTGGCTCTCTGATGCCCCATAACAACTGTGGACGATTACGTATGGGGATCCCTCAAATGGAAACAAATGGCAAAACTCAACTGCACGTGGTCTACTACGCCTTGTGATGGTCTAGGATATGTAACTTTAAAATCCTAGATTGTAATAACTTTCAGTTAGATGGTAGTTTGGGCTTGGACCCTTTGGCCATTCACTTGAGGTGTGGCAAGAATATACCGTGGGGAACAGCTAGATGACATTCTCGGGTGTCGGGTGCCACACTGATCTGGTCAGTCTGGACCACTGGGCTCCCTGCTCTTTACTGGCAGGGACAACCCACGTCATGAGGTGAATGAACACCTGGTCCTAAAAAAAGTGAGTGCTCTGGGGCTTCCTGGTGGTGCAGTGGTTAAGAATCTGGGTTCGATCCCTGGTCCGGGAAGATCCCACGTGCCACAGAGCAACTAAGCCCGTGCGCCACAACTACTGAGCCTGCGCTCAGTAGCCCTTGAACTACAGCTACTGAGCCTGTGTGCTGCAACTACTGAAGCCCGCGTGCCTAGAGCCCGTGCTCCACAACAAGAGAAGCCACCACAAAGAGAAGCCCGTGCACCGCAATGGAGAGTAGCCCCCACTCGCTGCAACTAGAGAAAGCCCTTGAGCAGCAGCGAAGACCCAACGCAGCCAAAAATAAATAAATTAATTAATTAATTAAATTTTTAAAAAAAGTGAGTGCTCTGCTTCTTGGATTGTTTATTTCCATGAGAGGGAAAAGCAAGCCCGTGCATGTCCCTTTGGCTATGCTGCACAGCTAGAGATTGTGCACTGAATTTAGCCTAGCCTGCGGCATCTTGTCATTTATTTTGCAAAGTTTAGTAGTATGGAAAGAAACCAGCAGCAGAGGGGGAAAAAATTCCTATGGCTCTGAATATGTTGAGATGGCTATCAAATACAGGGCCCAGCCCAGCTAGTCTCCAGTGGGGTAGGCTTGTGTTCTGTCCCTGCCAAGATGTTAAAAGCTCCCTGGGCAAGGTAATTCAGCTGCGCGGGGCACGAGATGAGGGTTTAGATCCAGACATGGGAGCAGCTGCAGTAATGTGAGCTGAGAGGAATGCAAGCGTGTGTGGGGAGTGTCGATTTCAAAAGCAGGTTCTCCGAAGAGTGTTTCCCTCCCCATCGAGAGGCCCGGGCTAACCTTATGACGAGGAAGGGAAATAATGAAATGTTGTCATCAGCCCAAACAGGTGGACGACAGAGGCATGGACGATGCGCATGAGATCAAGTCTGAGAGATGGGGGTGACCACCGACTGACAATTCACATTATCAGTTGTGATTCCAAAAGGCCCAGGCTGCGGAAGGCCTGCAAGGGAGCCACAGAGGTTATCTGGATGGCCAGTATTTACAACCTGGGTGGACCGGATCCAATCGCGACATCTGAGGCTTGTCTCTGGAAAGGCTGGTCTGGCATTAGGGTGCCTTCAGCCACATGGGCCTGGAGGGGTTGTGGGGTGGTGGTGGGAGCTTGAATGCACTTTGGGTAGCTGGGTGTGGGAGGGTGGGACCTCATGCAACTTGTAGGCTCCTGAGGGGACCACCAGAGGTCTACCCTCGCCTTATTCAACAGGCTGGCCTTCCCATTCAACGAGCCGCACACAAAAATGCTTTTCATCCAAAGGCTGTTTTTCCTAAATGTGGTATTTCTAAGGGCTCTCCAGAAGCCTAGTGAAGGTGGGAGAGAAGACCTCCAGGGTAGGGAAGAGAGAGTGAGGCCTTCGTTTCCCTGCCATTCTTACTTGTCCACATGATGGTTTACTGAGGGCAAGGGGTAGTGGACCTGTACAGTAGTGTGAGCTGAGAGGAATGCAAGCGTGTGTGGGGATGGTTGAGCCCTTTTGCACTACAGATGTAAGACTAACTGGAAGTGGAAGTAAGCCTTTGATGGAACAGAAAAGCCATGGTGGATGGTGGGTTGCCACTCAGCAGAGAGCCCCTCTGAATTATCTTTAAAAGGAATCTCAGACCTTGTAAACAAGTCTGCAATGCCTGGGGCTAATCCCACCTGCAGGCACTTTCATATATCTCAGTGGAGCCTCACAGCGGTATTATCATTCCCATTATTCAGATAAGGAAACTGCCTGGAGGAATAAGGAGTAAGAGTTTGAATCTGAATTTAGGTCCTTCAACCTTCCAGGCTAGTGATCCTCTCACCACATTTCACTGCCCTCTGTTGGGTTGGTGACGGAGGGGTAACAAGTATTAGATCTACTTACTAAAGAAGCCACATGGATTACTGTTTAAGAGCAAAGACTCTGGAGAAAACTGTTGGGTAGGTATCCTTGTTAGCTAGGTGACCTTGTGCAAGCTGCTCAACCTCTACGGGCCCCCATTCCCTCTTCTGTCAAAGAGCGCCTCCCCCACAGGGTTTGTGAAGATGCAATGAGTTTATATGGTACAATGCTTGGAACATCGTAAGTTCTAGATGCATGTTTTCCTCTAATGCTGACCATGCTTCTTGTTCATAAACCATACATTAGCAGCATGGATTTTGTTGAGACTTTGCTCTCAAGTTAGTGCTTTATTTGCTTAACTACATTTTTGGGTTAGGGCCCTTTAGTCCCTCAGTGGAATGTTAAAAATCTACCCTAACCTTTGGAAAAACGTAACTGATCCTTTAGCCAGTGGATTAGTTTTCTAGGGCTGCCATGACAAAATACCACAGACCGGTTGGCTTAAACAACAGAAATTAATTTTCTCATAGTTTTGGAGGCTAGAAGTCCAAGATTAAGGTGTCAGCAGGATTGGTTTCTCCTGAGGCCTCTCTCCTTGGCTGGCAGGCAGCCTCCTTCTTTGCTATGTCCTCACATCATCTCTCCTCTGTGTGTGCTCACACACCCCTAGTGTTTCTCTGTGTGTTCACATTTCCCCTTTTTATAAGGACACTAGTCAGATGGGATTAGGGACCACCCTAATGGCCTCATTTTAACTCAATCACCTCCTTAAAGGCCTTTTCTCCAAACGCACTCACATTCTGAAGTTCTGGGGGCTTCAAAGTATGAATTTGGAGGGGTGGATGCAATGTAGCCCATAACAGTCAGGTTCTTCAAACCCCCAAAATCTAGATGCACTAACTTCAATCTAAGATTGCAACAGGTACTATTTAAAGGGAAAAGTTGTGAGCTTGGAAGCAGTGTGATGACTGGTAGATACCAGTGGGAGTGCCATGTATGGGTATCACAGCACACTTAGGATTTTAAATTGCATAGGATATCACGATTTAAAAATTTCCCCTAGCTCTCCTCTCCTGCTGTCGTTCTCAGCTGCCTAAGAGAAGAACGCGGTGCAGGGCAGCAGATAGAAGTGAGTGTGGACTAAGGAACACAGATGTCCCCTCACCTGGGTCCAACTCAAGAAAGGCCTTTGAATCTCTCTGGGAAACAAGAGAGAGTACTTTATCCATTATGACCACCTTAATAATTTCTACATCACGACCCATTTAAAAATAATATTTCCATTATGACCAGTTTAAGAATTGATCAGCAAATGCAGCTATGAAGGTCCTTCCTAATAAAAAAACTTTCACACCTTTAAGTGTTTGGGGGTAACATTTACATTACAAATTCTTACCTTGACTGTGTAATTTTAGCAACTTTTGTTTCTTAATTTCAGGTCTTCCTGATTCCTAATTTAAGAGGTTTCTATGGTTCTCATCAATTTTTGTTTATCAGTGACTAAATTTGTTGTATGTTTTAATTGGATTGTGAAAATAAGGTGGCATTTACGATCTTTTAATAGAATCCTGGTGTGTACACATAGGAACGTGGGCGTGTACGCCCTCAGGCTTGCACGTTCCCGTGTGTGTGTGCGCGCGCGCGCGCGCACACACACACAGTGACACAGTTTTACAGTACCGTTGCCAAGAATAACTAATCTAGGAATAACTGCAGAATCTGATAATACAGGTGGTGTTTCTTGTTAAAATAATTTGTCTACATGAACAGACATGAATTCTTTTTAATTATAAAAGTGAATGTTAAAATTAAGCTACTGCCTTATTCCTAAATATTTCTTTTTTTTTTAATTATCAAAATCACTTTATTCTCTCTCATACATAAGGCATTAAACCTGAGAAGATTGGAAAAAACATCATGAATTACGCTTCACATGACTTCCTAAATAAAAATAGTTCATGGTTCAAGTTTGAAAGGTAGTTTATCTAAAGGAATGCTTTAAAATTACTGAAGCTAACCTTAATCAATTGTCTTAACAGGTAGTTAATCAAGCATTTAGAAGCTAGTTTCTAAATAAGTATTTCAATAGTCTTAAAAAAAAATCAGACCTAGAAAAAAAATTTGGGACCCAGAAGCCATTATATTCCAATTCCGTTTAAGTAGAATACTTTTTCTTGTTTCTGTTCTGTATGTTTTTGTTTTCTTTCTTCTTCTTCTTTTTTTTTTTTGAGAGCACTAATGTTGTAGGACTATTCTGTTTTCATGAGGAAGTCACTTGTCTCCAGTTGTTATGTTTCTTGGAGACATCTAACTCTTACAAAACATGCTGTGGTGTTTGAGTGGGTTTAGATTTTTAAGAATTTTGCCCCCCCAGAAGAGCCACAGAAAACCAAAGAATACACTGTATCAATTCTCTTCTGCAATTGTTTTAGAGAAATTTGCTCTATTGTTAAAGTTGTGCTGCTTTCTATGATAACATTATCTGTTAAATGAAGCTGCCAAAATCATCATCAGCTAAACTACCAAAATGAGTCAGCTACCTTTATTTTTAACCGCTTTTTAATTGCCTGCTGAGACTATCAAGCATAATGTAAGAGGATTTTTAAAGCCTTTATAGCAATGTTTTGGTATATCAGGCCATATAAGAAGGTGCATCAATGGTTCAGAATTCTCAAGTCATTTCCATGAAATTTTCCTTTTAAAACTCAGCTGTAGGGCATGGATAAGTAACAAAAATCTCTGAGATTGGAGACTTTTCCTAAATTCTTGCTATGATATACCATGGATGTTATACATACTATCTCTGAATCCACAAAGAATCAGTTGGATTTGGGCAACCGATGTGCAAAACATGTGAACATGAAGGAGCCATAGCAGGATTTAGAATAAATATCAGTGATTTAGAAATCATGTGTTTACCTAAGCTGAAGTCATTCGTATAGTAACAAAGACCTACCCACGAGGTTGTACCGATGTCAAAGAACAAACATTTCATCCCTGTTTCAAAGCACTTTAAGACATTATTTTAATCCTTACAATACCTCTTTGAGGTATGTAGGTGGCAAGTAATATCAAGATAAAATTTCAAAATGCAGAATAAATTGAACACTACCTAGGGAATAAAAGAACTTCAGTTGATAGTGCTTTGTTGATTTTCTGCTTTTCTTGGAAGAGCCATTGGTGATTTCATTTTATCATATTTTGCAGGTAGGGCCAACATCACAGCATACTTGATAAAACAGCTGCTGTGATCTATAAGAGAGCCACTGTGTTTCCAGAGCTTTCTACTCACACTATAGCCTTGGCTGGAGATGAGCGAGGGACACACGTGATTTGCTTTCCTATCCAGGCGGAGGCATTCTGCTCCTTTCTCCACCCTACTTCCCCAGGCCTTGTCGGTCTGTGTCTACAATAAAAAGTAAAACATCAAATCAAGTATCAAATATACAACTATTGAAGAAAAGAGATAATATATTTGGATTATTATACTGATTTTACTTATCATACAAAATTATGATTATCTGCTGACTCTCACAACTGGATGCACTGGCTAATTAAAACTAGGACATCTCCTGAGGATGGGAAAGCATGGAGGCGTGATTTTCCTTTCGTGATTCATTGGCAATTTAAACTGACTGAAAGGAAGGTAGCCACAGATAAGCTCTTCTGACTGATAGTCTGTGGGTCTTCTGACTGTAGTCTGTGGGTCGTGGGGGCTGCCAATATGTCTCTGTGATGGAAAGCTGAAGATACGAGAACACAGCCTAAACTCTTAGCTGAAGGGTGTTTTATTCATGCTTCTTATGAAAACTGGGGGCATTAAGATAGGATCCCATCCCCTTCCCAAAGTAAGTGTTTCTAAAGGTGCTTTACAAATATTCCTGATATTTTATGCTCACCTGGTGGTGGAGAGGGCACTTTCCAAGTCACTTTGAGGTGGAGAGGAACACAAGGGTTTTGTTTGTTTTGCTCTTAATTTTGCTCACTGTCTCATGAAAGTAAACCTTATGGCTTGGATCAATCCCCAGCACGTTCAGCAACAGAGCTGGATTCAAGTAGTATTGGAATAACGTAAGGTCTCTCATTTGAATTGTAAAATATATGTTCACTAGTTCTAAGCTAAATCTGAGCTTCTGAAACTCATAGGAGGGATGGCTTTTAGATACAGATCCGAAGCTAACCACTTTCTCTGGTGGGGACAGAGCTCAGTAGAGCTGGTGAACTTGGTTTGATGTGCTTTATTGAAGATAAGGAGAGCTTCGGAAAGAGTTCCAGATGAGCCAACCTTTCCGGAAGGGCAGGTTGCTCTTACTGTAGATGGTCTGAGGCCGTCTGTTCAGATAAGCAAGTGCTAATGGCTTGAAATCCCCGACATCATTTGTGTTATACAAATGCAAACGTCAGCATTATTATTGTCATTTATATTCTATCTCTAGGCTTCCTTCATTAACATAAACTAAACTGGTTTCAGGCAGAGCTGATTGCTGACAAAGATCCCTCCACCTCCCAAAATGTTCCAACGTCAATTTTCTGGAAAAAAACTGAATCATCAAATTAACCTCTGGTTAATTTCTAGAGCTCTAGAAAAATCCCAACATTTTACGGAGGCAGAAGGTCTGTTAACCAGGAGATGAGCTCTGTATTTTGATAACAGTAGGGTCAAGTCTGATTACAATTAGATAAGCTTCTAAAGTACAACATTAAGTAAGTTTCTTAGCTCTCTGTACCTCAGTTTCAATTTCTGTGAAATATGAATCATGATAGTTCCTACATTATTGGTTGGCCTTGAGGACTGATTCAGGCAATAGCTATATAGTGCTTAGTCCATAACTACTGTTGAAAAATGGTAGTTTTTATTAACACCGGGGCCTAAAGAAAATGTGTATATTCTGCTTCAGAGTAAAAAGTGATTTATGGCTTAGAAATGAAAACATTTTGAAACGAGAGGTATATATTTATATTTATCAATATACATATCATCTTGTTTCAGATGATATATAAATCTGAAACAGAGGAGGGTGAGATCTCTCCAAGCTTAGTCTCGGATTGTGGGAAGAGTTTTTCCAGGTTGTAATCTTCTGGAGTGCAGGCATGCAATGTAGCTGTCAAATGTTCTGTTTTCAGTTTGTTGTTCAAACACAAAATTATTTAAAGTATATAACGGCATCATATGAGACAAATCAGTTTTTTCCTCCAGCATGGTATCAGTGATCAGCTAATTGGAAGTTCCATTTTAAAATCTTAAACCTTAGAATATAGAATACTTCAATGTGTTTTAAAGGCTCTATTTACCACAAAATAAAAACCTGGTATTCCAGAGAAATACTCACTATTCATCTATGTTTACTTTCTGGCATAGCAGACTTTGCATATGGGTGGGCTGTGTTGAGTCAGCCAAATCTGAAATTTGATAAACTCTTATCTCCTGTTTTTACACCATAACTGACACAGTCAGTGACTATACATGTCATATTAAAAACACATGTACTCTGACTATACAGTCATTACCTCTTGTTATTGATTTTTATCAACAAATGACAAGCAACATGGTTAGTTACTATAAAATGCTGTTTCTTCTTCCTTCATTCTTTCATTACTGTCGTGGACTCCCAGGGGGTTACAATCACATTTGACGCCCTTTCTCTACTGTAATGTTATGGAAATAGGGCAATTTGATTGGAAAAAACTGATTATAGTAAAACAGCAATTAATTCTTACCACTTAACTTGAACATTCATACATGTTAGTTTTCCAAGTAAATAAGTAGAACGCCTTGTTAAACTTCCTTTCTGCCAAAAATGTACTACCATCTGTGATCTACATGGCAGCTTTTTCTTATTTAATACATATGTCCCCCCTTTTTTGGGAAGCATGTTAAGAGCTTTAATATGACATGAAACAGAAATAAAATAGTGAAAACACATTGTGTTTCAAGCATGAGTGCAAAATTCAGATTTGTGATATTCAAAGAATTTGGGATTTCATGTGCCATCCATTAATTTTTATGGCAACTCTCAGTCCTTAATGTTAGAAAAAATTTTAATTGTAATGTGCAGGCTGTTTGGAGTTTGGGAGAGTAATTTTATTGTCTCAAAGTTAGTTAAAGACCTAGTGTTTAAAATAGGATGAATTTCATTAAATAGTGAAAACCTCCAGTTAGAAAGGTAAAGTGAAAAGCAATGCTATACAAGAAAGAGTTTTGGCCTGAATGCTAGGAGGTCTGAATCATGGCCCAGCTCTTCACTAACTGTGCGGCCTCGGGCAAATCACTTAACTTTTCATTGTCTGTTTTCTTACCTGTAAAAGGAGGGGTTTGTGTGAGACCTGTAACGATCACCTATAAATCCACCACCCAGATATAACCACTGCCAAAATTTTTTAGCCGACAGTGGTACCTCCAACCTTTTAAATATTGTATCCCCAGCATTGTCGCAATGCCATTATGTATGCTTGGTCCACTTTATTTTAAATGACTATATATGATTCTACCTTACAGGCATTTAACCATTCTCTATTGTTGGTCATTTAGATTATCTCCAAATACATTTTTAGTATTGTTGTAGGGACCCACAGGTAGTCTCTCACTAACACTTAAAGCAAAGGAATAGAGTTTATCGAAGCTGACACACATCTTCATAGCACAATAGAAACTGTTGGATCTCTGGTTTATGATTTGCCCAATGCTTCTCTCCAGTTACAGATTAGTAAGCATCATCTTTATTTGTAATAGACAAATAATCTGACATATCCCGTGTCTTTTGTCCATTTGGAGCAAGATCCTCCCAATCCCAAAGCCTGGTGGCCAGAGCTCATACTCCCAACACCTACGGATGTTCATTTATTCAGCCTTTCTACCTCATCTTATTATTTTTCTTCAAAATGGTGACTACGATAATACGTCAATTCTTTTCTGACTTAGCATTCCTTGTATCTATCAAATACTTTTTTGTGTGTAATTCCTTCAAAGAAATATTGTCAGTATGCATTCCTGATTATTTAAAGAGTGACATAGTCTTAATTCTGACATCAAATATCATATAAAGGAAAATAAACTATTTATGACCTCAAGGAATTTGCCATCAAAACAATGTACTCTGAAAAAAAAAAAAGAAAAACCAGTGTACCGTGTGATGCCTGGCACCTGGCCTGTACATAGGAGGTGCTCTACAAGTATTTGCTGAATGAATGACAAAATCCGAAGGAAATTACCCCTCGAGAAAAATAAATGGCTACTTCTGATATTGCTATAACTACCACTTAATAGGCCAGGTTTCAGGACACTGGTTTAAAAAGCTGAAGCTGTGTTGTTTCATATCATTATCTTCTATGGGCAAATTGAAGAAAGCCTGTTTTAAGTTGATAGCAATACCTCCTAATGATTTAGACAAAATATTGGAAATGGGCAGTTCTGGGGAAGGGAAGGTGAAGTATGAAGTTAAGTGCTGTGACTGAAGAATAAGCATCCAGGCTTTTTACTCATTAACTTGGACTTAAATTACCTATTTTTTGATAAGAATTTAAACCAGAGATCAGTGTGTTGGTGGTGAGGGGTAAATATAGAAATTTCTACCTTGGAATTGATCAAAGGGAACCATCCCTCAGTCTTCCTGTCAAGGATGATGTAATAATTACCCTGAAAAGAGGCAGAGGAAAGAATACCACATTGGTTTGTGAGATGGGCTTTGTGAGGATAAACTTCCTTTTTCATTTTAATTGTGCTTACCTGACATGAAACATTTTTCTTCCCAATTTGGCCACATGAACCGATGATAATGACTCACACTTACTTACTAATCAGTGAGAATCATTAGAAAAACCCTTCTAAGCAAACAGCTACCACAAAAAAAAATACTGAAGGAGAAAAGAAATAAACCTTTTTCTCTTAAGCAGAACTAGTGCCAACCTAAATCCTTTGCCATCCTTCAAAGAAAACGTTTACATTTTTTGACTAAAAAAAACCCAAACCACTTCTTTTGTAATCTTTTTTATTATCTTACTATCACTATCATTTTTTTGTGTGTCTGCTTTTTAAAAATCTTTTAAATCAAAACTTCCAGCTCAGTGGAGTTAATCTAAGTAAAATTACTAAAATCTGTGGGATTGGCTGGAGAGAAATACACCACAGTTTTATCGTGGTTATCGCATATTGGGATTACAGGGTATTTATAATTTTCTATCTGTGTGTTGAGAAGATTATGGATGGGAAAGCAAGAAATTGAAGCTCTAGTTCTAACAGCACCACTGTTATTTGTGTGAACTCGGGCAAATCGGTTAGCTTCTCTGTGCCTCGTTTTCCTTACCTATAAATTAAAGGGACCACCAGGATGATCTCCAGGTTTACTTTCAACTTTATCATTCTCCAGGTCTAGCTGAAAAGAAAGTTCAGCTTGATACAACCCTTAGGGAGGGCAATTCGGCAGTGTCTCAAAATTACAAATGCATTTAACTGCTGACCCAGTGATCTCTTTTCTGGAAATTCCTCCTATAGACGTACTTGCACATATGCAAAATGAGTTATATAAGGTTATTCACTACAGAAGAAGGGTTTGTGACCATTAAAGAGTAGAAACAAGCCAAATGTCCACCAGCTTGTATGAGTAGATTGATACATACCAAGGTATTTTAGGCAGCTATAAGAACCTTTAAATATATATTTTTAATTTTTTGGAACCACGTGTCAGGGACATTGGTGCTTGTAGGTACTCTGGGCCTGCTTCAAGTCAAATTTTTAAAAAAGACCAAACAAAAGCAAATATGTCACTTACAGAAACAATTAGGCAGGATAGCTCAGAAGATTTCAAGGATCTGGGGAGAAAGTTTGTAAGAAAACCCTCTTAACCAAATACTTTCCTGCAACTGAGGCCCTGAAAAACCGGAATTGAAATGAAGGCAAGGCCAAATTTGCCAGCTGGCTTCCTTTGCCAAGAATGACCCACTAGGGCACCGCCTATTCGAAGGGTGCGGCCGTTCGAATGGGGGCTGCCCCTGCAGAGTGCAGTGGCAAAGGTTGAGGGAAGCAGTAGTTCTACATTACGGCCTTCCTTTCAGCTCGTCTGGGTTACTGAGGTCCCCTAGCGGCGGGCAGACGAGGCCCGAACAGTCCAAATTTGACAGTAAACGCAGAGACCGCAAAACGAGGGTGGGAACCAACCCTAGCTTCCATCTATCAGGCTCACAACCTCCACCCAGCCCCCTTATCACTGGGAAGCTGTTGTGATAAGCGGATTATGAAGAAATAGGAGTTTGGACGAGTGAGAATGTCAAGGAGGAATAAATCTTTCAGTCTTTTCAAACTTCTGTAAACGAGGCCTCATTTTCTTTAGATGCCACTTTTTCAACTGAAGAACCACCTGTCAGAAACAGGGATTTTTTTTTTTTTGGAATTGGGAGCTGTCATTTTGGACAAGATATTTAAAACCCTACAGTCAATCTTCCATCTTAAGTGATCCCATCCCTCTGAAAGGAAATGCCTTCCATATTCCTCCTAAAAAAAAAAAATGCAAAAGAAAACAAAACTTGACGACTGTTTCTTCTGCTCCCTGAGACACAAGGGCCATTGTCTTCCTACCTTTTGCCCCACTGATCTCGGCAGGACGTCCTGGACCTGGAGCCCAGATGGGGAAAGGTGGGGTGGGTTGATGGACGCACGGGGCAAGCGGCCTAAAGGAACATCTGGGAGTGGGGCAGGGCTGCACCCCAAGGCTTTGGTCCTCTCCCTTCTTCCATTTTCACTTCTCAACACCTCAGCACTTCCATTCTAAATAGCAAAGAAATGGCAAGCAAACAGTTAAACGTAATTAGGGTAAGTAATAAAGTGACAAGGCTCTCACTAAATGCTCTCCTCTGACCCCTTCCCCGTCGCCCCCGACTGACTCAGTGGAGGGTCTGAGATTCCCGCCCAAGGGAAGAGGGCACGAGGATGAGGATGCCTTTGGGCCCGAGGGTGCGTGTGAGGTAGGACCATCTTCGGCCCACGCCGAGCCCCCTTCCCTCATTTCTAGTTAAGTCAAGAATGTAGTGAACCCGGCTGGTGGCTGCTGGGCTGGACAACTGGCCCCCGTCTACATCCAACCGCAGAGGCTCAGCCCACGGGTGCGGACAGGTGGGTTCCCGGCGCGGAAGCTGCAGCGACTGCGTCGTCCGCGCGGACTTGACCGTCAGAGCCCCTGCCCCGGGGGGCGTGTGCGGCTCGCGCCGGGGCCGGAGGACTCGACACGTCGCAGGGAAAACAAAACAAAACAAAACAAAACAAAAACAAAACCCACCGACTTCCCCACGTTTCTCTGCAAAGAAATCGTGGGCAGAGTCGAGAGGGGGCGATTGAGCAGAATGCAGCGAGGCCGCCTCCGCCCGCCCGCCCACCCAGCGCCCCCGGAGCGCTGAGCGTCCCCGGCCCCCGCCCGGCCCGGCTTTGGGCCCCGAGCGGAGGTCGAGGCGAAGCGAGCGACTCGTTCCACTCGGGCTTCCCGAGTACTCTCTGGTCCTCAGTAGTAAACAAAGTGTCGCCGTCGCCTCCACGTTGGTTTTCCTCCTAGCAATCAAAACACTGGGAGGGCGAGAGACTCACAGAAACACTCGAGAATTACCAGAAAATAATAACAGAGAGCTTAAAAAAAAGAGTGAGAGAGCGAGAGTGTGTGTGCGTGTGTGTGTGGGAGAGAAAAACACCCCACTACCCCCCACCAACCCACTGCGGCCTCCCGGTGGAAAACCGGGCCCCGCCCAGGCCGGCGTCCACTGGCTGCCTGGGCGGAGCCGCCGCGCGCTCATTGGTCTCTCGGGCTGTCAGTCAGGGGCGGGCCGGCGCGCGCGCCGCCGCGGGCGGGGGACGGCGGCAGATCCAGTAAGTCGGGCGGCAGCGTAGTTGCTGCAGCTGCCGCCGTCGCCGCCACATTCAACAGGCAGCAGCGCCACGGTCGCGCAGCCCGGGAGAGTGAACGGTCCGCGGCGTCCGTCCGTCCTTCGTTCCACGGGCCGTGTCAGCAGGAGCGCGACGCCGGCGCTGCCGGGGCCCGGTGACTCTGGCCTGCCGTCCCGTCCGTGCAGCGGACCCGGAGGAGCCTAGATGTTGATGGACCTGTGAAGTTAAGTTCTGGGCTCGCGCTTCCACTCTGCCGCCGCGCCTTCCTCCCGGTTTCCGTCCGCTCGTGGCACCGACATCACCCCCCCCGCCCCCCGCGCCCGGCCCCGGCAAATCTCGGACCGGCTCTTCTCGCTCTCTCTCCTCGGCCCCCGGTGCTGCACTCTCTCACTTCTTGGCAGTCCCGCGGCTGGGGGAGGGGCCGGGGTCACCATGGCCGAAGCGCCCCAGGTGGTGGAGATCGACCCGGACTTCGAGCCGCTGCCCCGGCCGCGCTCGTGCACCTGGCCGCTACCCAGGCCGGAGTTTAGCCAGTCCAACTCGGCCACCTCCAGCCCGGCGCCGTCGGGCGGCGCGGCCGCGAACCCCGACGCCGCCGCGGGCCTGCCCTCGGCCTCGGCGTCCGCTGTCAGCGCCGACTTCATGAGCAACCTGAGCCTGCTGGAGGAGAGCGGGGACTTCCAGCAGGCGCCCGGCTCCGTGGCGGCAGCCGCGGCGGCGGCCGCGGTGGCGGCGGCGGCGGCCGCAGCTGCCGCCACCGGGGGGCTGTGCGGGGACTTCCAGGGCCCGGAGGCGGGCTGCCTGCACCCGGCGCCGCCGCAGCCCCCGCCGCCCGGGCCGCTATCGCAGCACCCGCCCGTGCCCCCCGCCGCCGCCGCCGCTGGGCCGCTAGCGGGGCAGCCGCGCAAGAGCAGCTCGTCCCGCCGCAACGCGTGGGGCAACCTGTCCTACGCCGACCTCATCACTAAGGCCATCGAGAGCTCGGCCGAGAAGCGGCTCACGCTGTCGCAGATCTACGAGTGGATGGTCAAGAGCGTTCCCTACTTCAAGGATAAGGGCGACAGCAACAGCTCGGCTGGCTGGAAGGTGAGTGGCCTCGGGGCTAACGGCCGGAGCGGGAGGGGGGCTCGGGCAGCCTGCCTGCCTCCTCCTGAGGTCGCGGTGGGGCAGATGAGGGGGCGGCTGGGCAAGTTTGCTTGGCCTGAAAGTGCAGAGCACGCGGGCAGCGCGTGAAGGGAGCGGGCGAGAAGCGGCAGGGGTGGGTTGTGGGCTTGACCCGGACTCGTCGGGGGACCGGAATAAGTGTCTCTGCGCGCGCTCTAGTGAGAGTTGGAGCGGGACGGGGAATGGGCTCGTTGAGACCTAAGGGAGTGAAAAAAGTACGCCAAGAAGTGGACCTCCGAGCGGGCAGAAAAGTTCGCCAGTGGAAGGAAAGGGGGGTTCACTGGGAGCTGCTCCGCCACGGCCCGCGCGGACTCGTGCAGCTGCTGCTTTTCTTCCAGGACCTCGGGGGTGAGGGCGGCTCCCCTCCGCCCCCGCGGCGCGCGTCCTCCTAGCCCCGGGACGCCCCGCGGAGCCGTTTCCGCCGCTCTGGGCTGGGGAGAGCGTGGCGAGGGGCCTCAGAGCCCCGCCGCCAGGGGACCGGGCTGCAGGTGGAGGGGACAGGCAGGGCGCGAGCCGGGAGGCCCGTCGGGGATGGCCACGCAGATTTTGGAGGCCGGTGTGCATTTTGTTTTGTTTCGATTTTATTAGAAGTGGCCTCGAGTGCGGGGGGCCGGGAGCGCCCATCCCGAGGTAGCGCCTCCGACACGTGCGAAGGGGCGGCCACCGCCTGCGGAGCGCCGGCGCCCGGCCGCGCGGGGCGAGCTAAAGTTCAAGTGTGATCCTCGGCGGGGGCGGGAGCTGGCGACGGCGAGGGAGGGGCCGCGGGCGCAGGAAACGAGTGCCTTTAAAGGGCCAGCGCTCCCTGGCCTTGCGTGCCTCCGGGCCCGGCCTCGGCGCCGCGCGGCCAGCTCTTATCTGCGCCGGGAGGTACCCCCAAACTTGGCCTCGCCCAAGGTTCAAGGCCTTTAATTAGGCGAGGAGAGGCTCCCCCGGATGACCAGGGCCGGGGGCGTGTATAATCTCTTGCTTTGCCACCTCAGTGCCTTCGAGCACGGAGCTACGGATCCGAGGGGCAAGGCGGGGGGCTTTGACACTAGTGTTTTGGGGGAGTTGGAGTGGAGGTTCGAATCTAGGGAACCGTAGGGAACTTCTGCCTGCATGGAGGCCTGTAGAGGAGGTGCCTCGCACTTTTTGCCTTTCTGAGAGAGACAAGCAGACAGACCCGAGGAGAGACTCTGTGGGCAGGCACGTCCCTACCCCGACGTGGAGAAGGCCCTGGGACCCTCGGGAGGTCAGGCTCGGGGCTGGCGGTGCGGAGGCTTACCGGCCGTACGTTCGCCCTGCGGCTGCCAGAAGCTGCCAGTTTCTCACTGTCACAGGTGGAAGGATCGATGCGAAGGTTCTCTAGTTGAGCTAACCTCCTTCCTTACCCCTCATCCGGACTGTACAGCATAATACAGATTTTCCTTTGCTAAGCACTTGTTACACCAAGGTGGTTTTACATACACTGTTATCTTTGTGGTTAATGTGTGTAAAAAAGGTTAAGTTAATCACTTCGTATTAAAGTTCCTGGAGAAGGAGTCAGGATCTTATTTTTTCCAAAGCGTATTTTAGAGTAAAGGCATCACTTATAACCTCATTACTAGGCATTACGTGCAATTTTACCAAGTCCTTCAAAAAGGTAAGGTGCCTCCTTACTTTAAGCTAGGTATATATTCTTTTAAGTCAGAAAATCGGGGTTGCCTGCCAAATCCAATTTTACTTTAACATTTGAATTTAAGTATTTGACTGACTTGTTTATTTATCAGTCCTACTTGAGCTGTTACAAAGCATTTGCTGTTAAAAAAGCCATTTTTTTTGTTGTTGTTGGGCATTCAAGGTACAGTATGTACTTACACCTTTTCTCATGTCCTTGGGAATGGATACAGCCTGCTTCAGCTTGCTGGAGTGGCGTTCTTTAAAGATAGGGAAAGGCAGAGTTTGGGGATTATTTTTAGTTTTGCCTCTCAAATGGCCTTAAGTCAAGGTATTCTTAAACTATTGTAGGACTATAACTTAAACGTTGAAGCTTTAGTGCTTTTTATAAAAACAGATTCTAAGGCCAAATCACCCCCCCCGGCCATTTTTATTAGGTTCTTTACTTGTTCTAATTTTTTCCCCAAATGCAATTGTAAGTTTTTAAAAAAAATTTACTGGTCAGAGCTAGAAGATCTATTAAATGTTAGTGAGAATTGTCTGTCCAGAATTGGAGGCCAGGTAGCAGCTCCCAGTGGAAACCTAGTGGAGCTTTGGGAGAGAGCAGGCTGCCATTCTCAAGTGAGGAAATATTTCAGGTGCAATCAGAGTCAGTTGGTGGAAGTCAGATTACAGCAAGCACATTTTCACTTTGAGTAAAAGGGTATTTTAAGAAGAAAAGAAACAACCTGAAGTGTTTCTAACTCACAGCTAGTCTTCTGGTTGGAGTTTTCATAAAAATGAGTTACTTGTTAAAACTAAGTTTCACTCTCAGATCTGAAAAACTTGCTTGTTTTAAACATTCATAAAAAGGAGAAATTTTACTATGACTTTTAGCTTAAAAAAATTCAGTTCTAAAATGCAAATCGACCAAAACTTAACTGTTTGAGGACTGAGGAGAGGCTGCTTTGGAACTAAATTATTTCCTGTGATTTACTACAGGGAATTAGACTGAATCTTTAAGTAAATATAGTTTCTTGTGCTTTACTTCCTGGGGCCTGCCTGAGAATTTGAAAGTCATTTGCATGGGACAAAATGGTTGGAAAGCTGTTGAAAAGTTCAAAACCTTTTAGTTCCTTCAACACTGGTAGTATTTGTGGGGTATGCATTTTGTATTTGTAGGAATGGTATGTTAAATCTGCTTTGCAGTTGGTTAGAACTGTCATAAGGTTACACACAAAGTGGAAGTTGAGACTTTTGGAAATCCCGGGATCTTTTAAACCATGTACAGTATTTATACATAGTGAAACTTCATTTCCGTGACCTATTATTTTTTCCCCCCCTATATAGAAAGCTTTCTAGAGCTTGGGAAGTAATATTGTGAGCTCTGGCTCTGTGTTTTGTTTTTTTAATAGTTGTTTTGAGTTGACTTTTGTGTTTTGCTTTGAAATTATTTGGAACACAATGTAGATTAAAAGAATGCTTCAACAGTAGAACTTAACACTTGTTAAAATTTTAAATTGTTTTATTATGAGATATCACAGATATTCTTTATTTTGGAATAAGGTTTCTTTAATTTTGTCTGTGAACTGAGAGTGCATTTCCTCGTATTTAAAAATTCATATCTATTCTATTATTAGGGTTTGCAACCTGCAGGTGAGTAATTTAGCCACAGAGGTTCCACGGCAGGGATGATGGCTGCTTTCTTGCTGCACTGTCACGTTTGACAGAATCCTGGTGAGGATTACTGAAATCACCTTACTTAAAGCCTTTCTTACAGTTGGGTGAAAATCTCAAGATATGTATTTGGGGAAAGGAGCATGAGGAAAGAGAATTGGGAAAGGGCATAATACAGCGAAGTATGCTCTAAGGCTGAAAGTTATGTGGGACTGATGTGACCATGTCTCATGGCTGAGATGTTTTGTTCAGAAATTCCCAAATAGTTGTCAAATGTGAATACCTTAGTTGCTCCTCAAAGGAACTTTATTTTGATTTTACTTTCGGTCTTGTGGCACATCCTTGGGGAGATGTGGCAGGAGGGGTGGCTTCTATTTTTGAATGATACTCAGCTTTGTTTTTCTTTTTTAAAGTGGCAGACATTTGAATACTGGAAAGAAGGCATTTTTAATTCTCATGTAAACTTCAAAAAAGGTTAAAGTTTGTTGAGGCACCCCCTTCCCCCATTACTGAAAGGCCATCACGTTGGCGATGGACACAAATATCGCCAGCTATCATGAGCTGCACAGGGGTCTTCTAAGTGGATGTATGAAATGGAGAGGGAGGAGCGAATACTCAGTGGTTGGTTAGAATCCCTAATAGGGTGCCAACTTTTTGCTCGCCCTTGCGCTCTAACCTCTTCATCCAAGCTTCTAAACTGCAATTCTGTGTGACTTTCTAAGAGAACATCTGTCTGTATTGGCCTGGAATTTCTTTAGGAAGCCCTATTTGCATTTTTCTGGAACGCTCTGCCCTTGGAAACTACCCAGTACCCTGGCATCATGGGAATTGACTCTGCCAGTTTTTTTTGTCTTCGTGTGCCATCACTTTGGGGCTTCCTGGAATCCTCTTAGCAAGGCAGTGTAAACCCCATGGTGATGCGAGAGAGCAAAGGAGTTTGCACTTGTGCTCTGCATGGAATGAGCAGAGTGGGTTCAGCCCTGCCTGTCTGCACCTCAGGACTTGCCTTGGCCTTCATAGTAACAAGTTGCAGAGACTTGCACCCGCCCCTTGGGTCAGATGACCACCTTTTCTTGGTGCAGTTGTTCCTCAGTTGTGAACCAGAGAAGACCAGATGAACTTGAAGGTGTTTATTTTGCTGTCTGAGGGGTAAAGGCTTGTATTCCAACGGATATGCTGTATACGAATGTACAGTGTATACAGTGCACAGTAAGGTGTAGAAGGAATCGCCCTTTTTGCTAATTCTTGATAAGGACCAACAACACTCAAGTCAGTGGCACAGAACTTCTTTGCAGAGTATTACTACTTTTTTTTTATTGGGGTCTTCTACAGAACATAAGAAACATGCAAATGAATAATTGAACATTATTGATTTCATATGGTTCAACCTTTAAGGAGAACTTTTTTTCCACTGGCATCCCAGTTTACTCCACTCAGTCTGCCTATGGTTTATTGACTTGTGGGTTAAGCAGTGCAAATAATGAATCTTGCCTTCCTTCCCCCTTCCCCCCTGGCTCTTTTATCCATCCTCATATAGCTTTGATATAACCAAAAGAAAAGAAAAGCAAGCTAATTTTGATATTGGGCCACATAAAATTGAAAAGCTAGATCTGCAACCGTTTTTCAGTTTATTTAGTGAATTTTCACCTTAATGCATTACTTAAATAAGGACATAAATTCAACTTGTGTCCTTTTTTTCAGGCCATATTCCTTATAGAAAAGAAAAATGACAGAGCTGCGTGATGAGCTTCTGTAGCCCCCAAGTTGGTTTCTGATGATTGCCGAAGCTGCACTCTTTATGGTCTAAGTTCTTCCCTTTTCTCAGTTTTCCCTTGACCTCTCAGTAGAAATCCTTTCTTACCTTGGGCTCAGTTACATTGTCCTGATCCTTGCCCGCATTCTGGCTTCTCCTCCAGTTGGTTCATTTTTCCTTCTATGCTCAGTTGTAAGTATGCCTAGGACTAGGTGTAGACTTATTTTGATTCTTTCCTGGATAACTTACCCCTTTATTGTCCAAGTCTCCAGTTACCTTAAGGCTGTAGATGTCCCACTTTCACCTCCAATTCGACATGTCTAAACCCAAGCATACTATATTTCTTATTCCTCTCAGATGAGGTTCCCATCTTGAGTTCCCTGATTTGGTTAATGGTCTTTAGCCCTTTCCCCCATTTTCACTCCTCGATGTCCCCTTCAGCACTTTCTTCTCATGGTGTTAGTGTCCCCAAGTCTGTTAGCTATTCTTTCTCAGGGTCTCTTGAGACTTTCACTTCCCAGCTTCTAACCACTCCCCGGGTTAACTCTTATATCAGGCCCAGTCCATCCTATCCCCAGGGCTTGGAGCTTCCTGTGCGTCTACTGGAGCTTCCATAAATTCTGCTTAGTCTGCAAGGTTCAAGTCAGTTCCATCAACTTTCAACCTTGGCTTGTGTCTGAAGGCATTTTCGATTCTCTGAGTGAATGCCTGGTAACCGCTTAATTCCTGCTGCTGCGTATTTTATTCTTGCTGTACGCGGGCCTCTCACTGCCGTGGCCTCTCCCGTTGCGGAGCACAGGCTCCGGACGCGCAGGCTCAGCGGCCATGGCTCACGGGCCCAGCCACTCCGCGGCATGTGGGATCTTCCCGGACCGGGGCACGAACCCGTGTTCCCTGCATCGACAGGCAGACTCTCAACCACTGCGCCACCAGGGAAGCCCTGCGTATTTTAATTTAACTTTAACATCTGCATGTTTTTGGTAGCTCAGTTATGTTGTAAATACATGGGTGGAAAAAATTTTTTCTTGAGACATGGATCTTTTCTGTTTCAGCTTCCTCTGTGTTCAAGATGCTTACATTCTGACATAGGGAATATAGCCAATATTTTATAATAAGTATAAATGGAGTATAACCTTTAAAAATTGTGAATCACTGCATTGTATGCCTGTAGGTTATAACTTACATGATATTGTACATCAATTATACTTCAGTAAAAAAGATCACATTCTGTAATACTTGAGGATAATTTTATTAGTAGTATTACTAAAGAACAGTGATTATTTTCAGTCTATAGTCAAAGTATTTCTTTCCCATTTGTTGAATGATTATTGTGTATAAGTTGTATTAGATGCATTTGAGTGATAGAAAAATGATTCAAGTGTGGATCCTGTAGGGAGATTAGATGTGACACATAATAACTATGATACATGGTAGCATGGTTAAGTGCCTTCGAGAAAAATGGAGTTCTGGGTTGGCCATTTAGGTGGGCCTTGAAAATGGGATGTTATTCTCCCAAGATTTCATTATAAAATATTTCAAACATTCAGCAGAGTTGGAAGAATTCTCCCCTGAACACCCATATACCTACCACTTAGTTTCTACTTCTGCCATTTTATTATACTTGCTTTATCATATATTTATCCATTGGCACATCCATCTTCCCATCAATCCCTCTTAGTTTTTAAAATTTATTTTTGGAATGATGGACTGGCATTCATAAAGGCATGAAAATTGGGGAAACAGTTTCTCTGAGTGATGGATGTATGCAACACACAGAGAAGGTTTGAAAAGTGTAGGAAGGAGAGTTTCTATTGTCAGACTGAACTTGGACTTTATATACATTATGAAAATAATATTGTGTTATAGACCAAGTTTTTCTATGAGACTGTATGTTTGTTTTTGTAATATAAGAAATTATGAAAATAGGATTATATTTTTAGTTTTTTAAATGCAATTTCTCAGAAACGTGTTCATGTGTAAATATAGAGCATGGAATGCAGTGTAAAGACAATATGCTGCATTTGATTTAAAACTGATATACAGAATTTGGTAATGCAGGGAACAGATTACGTAATTGCCAATGCGACATTGTCATAGTAGACATGTATAAAATGTTTAGATTTTTGCTTGGTTTGTTCTTTAAAATCAACTTTCACGCCAGGTGTCCTGGGGGCAGAGTGATTCAAACAAAGAAAGATCACTATTGATTGTAATTCTTACTGGTTTATTTTAAGTGAGATATCTTGAAGTTGAAGTTAGCAACCTTTAAATATACTTAGGGCAATTATGAGTGAAAGTTATATTGACTTGAAAAGATGCTTTACAATTTAAATGTCAGTTCTCATATTGTATTAGCTAAATATTAGCTATCCTTGATAGCTTTCTCATTGTATTATATCTTTACCCACTAACCCAAGTACAGGATGAAGAAGGTTATAATGAGATGTCTCAGCAGATCCAGAGGAGGTTAAATTTGGATAGGCTAAACCCCAAATTGATGCCAAGCAGATAGACATAACTGCATGTATTCAGAATGCTTGGAATGAGTCGGATTAGCTTTCGGTGAACTAAAAGGTTTAAATGATAAAAACTCTACTGTGGCACATCAAAAGGCAGAAATACAGATTTATTGAAACTTATTAGCCATTTTAGAAATGACAGGTGTTGAAGAAATGTAGGAAACTATTTTACTAGTGTTAAGTAGTAGCAGGTAGCACTTTATTCAAAAGATACCCTGCTGTGGGGCGGGGGACAGTGAAGCAAAAATAGACTGCAAAACTCACCACTGTGAGGTTTTGTTAAATGAGCAAGTTACCTTCCACATGGATGAAACAGCTTTCAAAGCACTCCAGGCCATCACAGTTGCGTGGCTGCTAATGATGTCAGGGTAAACTGTCAAACGCAGGTAGGAAACAATATGGAATTGGCCAATCTCATTTTTTCCCGCTATTAATGTTTGTAGATTGAGTGAGGGTCAAAATTGCAGGCTGTGTCTTTGGTCTTTTCATTCCATAAGTAGAGAGAGATGTGAAACATCTTCATTCTTCAACGTGAGGGGTTTTACCTCCCTCTGGGAGGAGAGTCAGAAGCAGTGTAGAGATCTGTGGGAGGATAGGTCATTTCTTCCAAGGTAGCCCCATTCCTGCTGACACTAAGTCATATGAGTTCTTTAACTCTTAGTGATCGTGGGTGGCACTGCCGTCTTTTGAGAAGAGAATGTCACCTCTGAAGCATGTGGCCCACTGGTCTGGGCTGTGCTTTTACCTGCAGCAAGCCCTGCGCCTCTTAGTTACACCCCTGCTAGCCACATGCGTGGAAATCCCGAGGCTGCCACCTTTTTTGAGTGTGACTTGGTTCTGAAAAATCTGTGTAGATCTTTGACCTGAAAAGAAAATCTTTTTCTGCCTTGATTAATTTTCCCCCTAGATGATATTTGTGTTAATTACAGTGTCCTTCTTTGTGTGGCTTAAGTTACAGAGCTGATCCTAATACTAAACTCCATGACCTTAACAGCTCTGGAGATGCTGTTTAAAAGCAAACAGCTGATTAAAAGCAAAACTGTAACGAGAGACAGGGTGGCAAGAGCCAGTGGCCTGTGTCCATTTGTTTTTCCTCTGTTTAAGTCAAACAGATATTTCTCAGTTGCCATTCCTCCCAAATCTAGAAAATGGGTCATGGTTTTGTGAATCTCTCCTTTTGTTATATTAGAGATTTGTTAAGAACCAGGGTTGAGAAGAAATGTTTTTCTGTTTACAGCCATGATCCCGAAGTTGTTACACAGCTGCCTTTGCATTGCTAGTGAGGGGCCTGGTTTGCTGAGTTAAAACTTTGAAAGTAGCTAAAGGAACCTGGCTTCAGGAAGGGGGAGGGGACCTCAGTGGTTGCGTTCTGTACCTGCAGTAAAAAAGTCTCAAAGAGCATGATTAGCCCCCTCAGTCTTATTTGGACTCAAGCCAAGAGAGAGGCCTAGCGAAGGAAGGAGGGAGAGGAGAACCAGTTTGGGTTTTGTGGGAAGGTCTGGAGGCACTTAGCGCCTTCCAGCACTGCCCCCCAAATCAGTTTTTCTATTTTAGTTAGAAAATCAGTGCTTTTCCTCCACTAGTATCATGTCTCAGAAGCCCACCATGCAGGTGGCTTGAGGGAAGACCCATCTTGTCCGAGCTGAAAGTGCCTGCACACAGAACTGGGGGCGGGGGCGGTATCTTTGCAGTGGTGTTTGAGGGTAAGAGTGAAAAGGGTCTGTCTGAAAAGAAATGCATTTGAATTTCAAGTCCAATTTGGAGAGATAAATTATGACTGAATTACATAATTCCTAGACTTGTAAATATTGTGCATCCTTCAAAGGTTGAAAACAAAATAACCATATAAATATCTGGATATGGTCTATATAAGTAAATATATCATACCTCAGACAGCTTGGTTGCTTGGAAGCTAGGTCAAAGGAAATGGTTTGCATATGGTTTAGCTAGAGGCTCTTATTTTGGCAGATTCTCGAGGCAGTGTATTTTACTGCACTCCTATTTTGACATGAATTTTTTCACTTGTTAAGTGTAGGGTTGCATCAAGATAGGTGCATTCGAGATGTTATAGCGTCTTTATTCTGTGATGCTTGATTTGCGGAATCATCAATTTGTCACACCAGTGAGTGTTCCTTGTCAAGTTTCAGCCCGCCAAACTGTGATTTGAATACTGGAGAAACCCAGCTACCTTAAGGCAGGCATTACATCACCTGTCTGTTCTGCAGGGCCAGCTCTGAAGGGGTTGGAGGGGAGGTAGTTGCAGAGGGGAACTTGTTGAACTTGGAAATATCAACGGAGGTTGTTTGTGTACCTGGTACCTCACTGGTTTGGTTGCATCTCTCTAAACTTGAATGGAAACGTTTTTTCTCTGGATGGGTAGATATGCATGCCATCATGAAATTTACATGCAATGAATGTGAAAGCTTCCTGTGGACCATCCTACTGAGAGACCTTTTTGTAATCTGTGTGACTGTATTGGTCTCTCTCCTTCAGCCTTTTGGAATTTAACTTTCTCTTT
This sequence comes from Grampus griseus, assembly GCF_964374135.1. Classification (NCBI taxonomy): domain Eukaryota; kingdom Metazoa; phylum Chordata; class Mammalia; order Artiodactyla; family Delphinidae; genus Grampus; species Grampus griseus. The sequence continues at coordinate 64,924,579 of NC_139012.1, forward strand.
AGTGGCCCATTATGACATTTGCATACATTGAATGTGAAAAATTCCTCCTATACACTCACTCTTCCGTTACCTGTGGGCCCAGAGGGTTTCTTGACCCCTTTAGAATTCATGAAATAGAATGACTTATGTAGGGCCTGGATTTATATTTACTGTATACATTTGCATTAACGTGCAGCCTTTCAGATAGTGATCTAACACTGATTTTAAACACAGTATTTGATGGCTTTACATTTTAGAAGAGGTCACCATAATGGTTTTTATTATCTTCTGAAATACGTGGGATAATTAAAAAATTAATGCTAAAGAAATTTTTTTAGGGTTAAAAATTCCTATAATTAGGCATGTTTTGATGCGATTTACATCCTCTTTTTTGCTTCTGTAGTGGATACTTCCCCAGCTGTGACCACGTGGCTTTGTAGTAGTCCTGTATTATTATATTCCAGTATTTCTGAGGTGCTTCCTTAAGGTGCTTTATATTTCTTGAAATGCCATTTTGACGCCTTTGGTAATTATACTGAGAACATATTTTTAAAAAGCAGAAGTCACATTAAAATTTTGTAAGAATGATTGTCAAAAGCTTCAAGAATTACTTTCCCCACACTTCAGTGCTTAGGCGGGTCCTTGAGTTGGAGGACTAGTGCCCCCCCCCCACCGTCTGTCACCATCGTTTCAGAGATCCTTTCAGAGACTGCCCTTCCTCATGATCTTTTTAGCCTGAATTTCTCACTGTGCTGTCTAACTCAGAAGTAAATATTCTTAATCTGTTCAGCCTAGTTGTTACAAGCCATTTAGTGAGTAGCTTGAATATTAAAGTTTGTGCCATTGCATTCCTTAGTGTGACTGCTTTATTTTGAGCTAAAGGGTGGGTAGAGAATAAAATGGAGAGAATATTGATACTGATACAACCCATATTTACGCTGAGTGTTTTTTCTCCACGAACAATGGGACGGTGCATGTTTGAAGTTAATCAGTTTCAGAATTTACCTTTTGATTGCATGTCTTATAAATTGTATTTCTAAGAAAAAAATTAAAAATACTGATTATTGTGCTGTGTGCTCCCGTTGAATAATGTAAATGATCTTGGGTTATATCAAATGCTGAATGTATTCCTAGAAGGAATTCCTGCTTAAATTTCTTTCGTGATGAAATTATGGAGACATTTTAATCAAAGACAAGCTGTTGATGGCTATGTTCTTAGACTAACCATAATTTCTGCCTATATTTATATTTAAAAGCCAAGAAGAGAAAAGGGAAAACACGTTCAGTCCTGGAAGTCTTGAGCTGAGATCGATTCCACTGCGATTGACAACTCAGGGCCTGCAATTAAGCCTCATTTACACTCCCCACCTCCATTTGTGTTTCAAATAACTCTCTTAAAAGAGTCCTGGAAGGAAGAATTAATGAAGTCAGAGGATAACATGAAAACTTAAAACATTTCAGAGGGATTCCTTTCATGACTAAATTCTTTGTGATCCTTAACTGTGTGAATACACCCCTGGGATTGGAAATGGAGACACCCCCCTCCCTTTAATCACGTGCCCCATTCAGCTTGTTTCTGGGTGGCTTGCTGAGACTGTTTCAGGGACTCACTTAAAACAATGACATTGAATTTTATTAAGCAAACGTTCAAGTCCACCACCTGCCTTTTGCACAAAAGCTCACCTCTCCTGGTGAGCTATCCTTGCTCCCCTGGGCTGCTGTCTTGTTACTCAGGCCTGAAACAAGGTAGCAGCCGGCTTTCTGCAGACCTGCACAGCGGCACATCACCACCTCACGGCCCACCAATAAGAGCATAATGACTTGTTAGACCACATTTACTGTGCAGATGGACTTGAATGTCAGTAGGACAGCATACCCCTGTAGGCTTAAAAACGTTTGAATTTAATGTCCCTTCTGTCTTTCATCAGGTTATAGCTTTTGGATTTATAGTTACTCATCCTGGCTGTAATTATATTAGTAGTATTTTTGTTTGGCCAAATCTGAGGCATGACCTTTGCCATCCTGCTTGGCTGTGCTTGGGAATTTGACATCCTTCAATGTAGATGGAATTCCCTTGCTTTGTTTCCTGTGATAGTGTGGGGAATACACATTTTGGCTTTTTCAACAGAAGTGGAGGAAGACAGGAAAAAAGTAGAATTGGAACGCACAAAGAGGGTATTAATTTTTTCTGCTGGGCGTGGTTCACTTGGCATGCTTTTTATCAGGAGTCTGAGCCTACAAAAGTAGTTAATGCAGAATACTCGGAAAATGTTATACTCATCCCTAGTTTTATTTTTTCTGATCTGGATTTAAATTTATCACTGGTTTGACATTTTAGGGTCTTTGAACTGTTTTTCATTTAAGTACACTTGGTAAAAAGAACTACGTTTTTGTGATGTCTTTACCAGTCCTAAGTATGCAGTCAACTGCAAAGAAAACTGCAAAGGGGGAACATATTTGCACCCCTCTCTGAGGGGGGAGTGTTTTGCTGCTACTGACTAAAAGTTTACATGTGTGATTCTGTTTCCTGAATGTAGTCAAAACCGCCGTCAAAAATTATCCCCTTTGAAGTGTCATGAAATTTTAGTATCTAAAATTTGATGAAGTGGAGAGAAAAGTTGAAGCCAGAGTTTTACAATGTTTTCCTTTTAAAAGTTGCAAAAGTCACCTTTTGCTTTAAGTGCTTTAAACAGAAGATCATAATCCGTGTCTCCTGCCTCCCAATAACCCATTAATAGGCTTGCTTTTGTGTTAATTTTCTCATTTCCCATCTAAGGTTAATATCCGGGGTAGGTTAGTTAGCAGTGTACACTGTAGGGGGAGTCGATCTGTTCTGTTCTCAATTATGCAGTAAGTGAAGAATGCCCCGTGCAGCCTTCTGAGCTTTCGAGGGCACACATCCAAATGCCTGTATTAAAAGAGCGCTTCTTTTTGATTATCTCCTACCCTCGCTCCCTACTTTTTCATCTCCTCTTTGCTTTCCTTCTCATTTTCAGCCCCCTCATTTATTTGTTTTGAATACATTTCTCCAACTTATTAATGTAAATTAGGCGAGATCTTTCTTTAAAGGTTGTTGCTGGTTACTGGTGTGTTTTACTTCATTACAGCTACCCCATTGTATTTTCGACTGCCATTGGAAATGGTCATTAAGTTATTAATAGATCTGATCCCATTAAGAAGTATTTACAAGGAGATTTCTGTCTGACAAGTTGTCTGTATAGGAGTTATGTTAAATTGTTGGCATTCCCATTTATCTCCTAGTCCTTGGGTTTTGGCTCGAGGCCTTTAAAATTTACTGAACTGTGTGTAAGAGAAGGTATGAGGAATCATGAAGTTTTTAGTTGAACAAATTTTAAAACTGCTTGGTGTAGGAGCCTCCGCTTGGCCACTTGGAGATTCTGAGAATCACTACCTCGCACGCTGCTGAAAAGTTTATTTCTATATCGAGCCTGTGTGTCCACGTGTAATTCCCTTCCTCCCTGCCCCCGCCTTGCTTCTGGATTTTGGAGCTACATTGACTTAGCTTAATTAATTTCCCCTTCAAGTACCTGAAGCCAATTCCCATAATTATTCTTTTCCCAGCTAACCAGTCCTAACTCCTTAATAAACCCTTCCAGGGACTTAAGATTTCTGTACGTTGTCAAAACACAGAACCCCAAACCCAGTTGTCTGTGGATGGGGAATGACCAGTGGAGTACACGGCGGGGCTGGTAGTGCCCTTGTCCAGGGACGGCATGCTTCTGGTAGGGTGGCTTGAGAAAGCCTGTGCTAGCTTTTGGATGCTGTGTCACCCTTTGACATAGAAGAGAGGTAAAAGAACAGGGCCAAGAGGCCTGTGTGGATTCTCGTCAGTGTTTGGTTAGGATGGTGGTCCTGTGATTCAGGTGAACAAGCGACAAGTCCCACATTAAGCAAGGCACATAAAGAGAAAGTCCTCGAGGAGGAGAGTAACTGAGGGGAATAAGCTGAATGGAAGAACTCAGTGTATTTTAGCCTTTTAAGCTAAATATCTGTTAGTATGTGTTTGCCTGTCTTGAAAGTTTTTTTCTTTTTTTTAAACTTCAGTTTGTACTGGTAAGTAGGCAGGGTTTTGAAAGGAAAGAAACAGCTTTTTGGATGTGGGATAGTCCAAATGTATAGATGTAAATTTCTACTGAATCTGCACTACCAAATCCATCCCATTCAGTGATGTGTAGTTAACCTATATTTGACTTTTGGGACGAGAGAACCACACCAAGGTGCAAGATGTGAGTAATCACAGGCATATCGGTGTTACGCTAGGTGTGTATTGTCACCAGCTCTTCTTACTGAGCTGAAGTGTGTCTTCGAGCTTTTCAGTGGTGAATCTTGAACTTTGTCTTTAGCCATAGTCTGGATTAGTAAAGTCTGCAACCTTCCTGCTCCATCTGTGTTAAATGTGGAAATTACTAATATTGAGATGGGTGGTGTTGGTTGATTTCACATTCTGAAGTTTTAAATTTTAATTTCTGGCCTAGAGAATATGAGGCCATAGGCTGGAGAAGTCTCTGCATTAGTAAAAGCAATTAAAATCTCAGGGTTGTTTGGTTTTTGTGCTTTAATGAGGAGAGAGAATGCCTCCCCTGCGTTTTGGGTGAGTAATTCCATAGATAGACCTTTTATCTATTGATTACAGAGATTTGACCCAGTCAAACCAGGCTTTATGGGGTTGGGGCCTGCAATACCAAGGATGCTAAGTTCCTGTAAACCACTTAGGAAGCTCCTGAGCCATTACTGTATGTGTGACCTGGTACATTCCTCACGTACAGATCTTTTTACATCATGAGTTCTTCTCTGGGTCCATTGGATTTGATGCTCACCCTTATCACTGCCTTCTCATTGGTCCTCCCAGTAACTTCTCCTTTTCTGTTCAAGGCAGCAGAGTTCCCACTCCTTCCTTGTCAGTCCGAATGGAAACTTTGCTTACCTGGCTCCACTGGGGTCAGCCAAGGTGGGAGAGGAACACTAGTCCTGTTTTAATCACAGATTGTTGGGAATAATTGGCTAGCCGGTGCCAGTGTCTGCAAAACATGCTTAGATCCATGGTTAGGTATCTTTTGTCACACGCCTGGGAGGATGACCTTAGATCACCAGGGTGTTTGAGAATCGATGTTGGGGTCATTTCAGAGCTATAAGAATTCCCTCTAGCATTTGCTTTTTGTAATGCCCTCATGAGCCTAGCCCAGATCTGTGATTTTTCAGTAAATATTAGAGGTCCTGGATTTTGTTTCTAGATTGGTAACCTGATAATTCATATTTAGACAAGTCACATCACCGCTGTGTTAGCTTCTTTATCTGTAAAATGGGGTTAATGATACCACTGGGGAGTGCCTGTAGAGCAGGTTGGGGCGCTCAGAGTAGGGAGCTATGTAGTTAGGCCGCGTTGTACATTTTAGTATTAGCCAAGATACTTGGGCTTAAAATTCAGAGTAGCTGAGAGTCTGGGGCTTTCATTTTTTGTTTCTGGGCTTCTTGATTATATAAAATACGTTTAGGTAAAAAACAGAATAGAACCAAAGAAAGCTAAACCACCTGACTAGGTCTTTCTTTCCTAAACTTTCCTAGTACTTCCGTAGCAAGTTTAAGGAGGGTGTCTGGAGACTCGTTTTGTGTTTTGGAAGAACTTTGGATAGTACGGGAAAAGAGCTGGTGGGTTGTATTTGGATTGTATAAATATGGGTAATTTATTTTTTCTTTATATTTTGCCTTTTTACATTTTTTTAAACATCTTTATTGGAGTAGAATTGCTTAATGGTGTGTTAGTTTCTGCTTTATAACAAAGGGAATCAGTTATACATATACATATGTTCCCATATCTCTTCCCTCTTGTGTCTCCCTCCCACCCTCCTTATCCCACCCCTCTAGGTGGTCACAAAGCACCGAGCTGATCTCCCTGTGGCCTTTTTATATTTTAAGCAACAAACACCTGTATTAGAAGTATTAAGTGTTTGAAATGAAAATGCAGTTTGGGGTTTTCCATCCCTCCTCCTCCTCGAGAGAGAGAGAATATTGGATTCAAGCAAGTGATTGCATAAACGTATAAGATAGCTATCATTACTATCCCCATTTTTTAGACAAGGAAGCTGAGGCATAAAGTTAAACAGCCCAGTGTCACACAGTAAGTGATGGAACCAAGAAGCCATGGGTTTTTATTGTAGATCTCAGACTCTTAAGCACGTCACTTTGCTACATCAGAGAGAATGATTTTCTTTGGAATCTTGGAGGAACAACTAGGACTGAAATTTAAAGTTGGAAATATGAAGGTAAAATTAACGGGTAGATAATCAGTTAATTAACAGAATCTAAAAGATTAATGCACATACCGACAATCCGAAGACAGAAATTTTGCTGACCTGTCCAGTTAGTTAACTAGACTCCTAAAGATGGAAAAGTACATTGGTGTAGTGAGCCTTTGGGGTAGTGAATTCTCTTGTCCTCTGAGGAGAGGAAGGAGTGCATCTATGGTGATGATTAATGAGAGGTTGGGAGAAGTGACCCAGTGACCCAGTCGTGGCTCACAGCGTGGCAAAAAGGAGTTTTTGCCCCATGTTTTCCTCACCAGATGGACGAGTGGGTGCTAGAGTGTTCTGTGAGCTCTGTCACTATGTCCACACACTGCTTAGGAGGAGGAAAAGTACTTCCTGTCACAGGGAGATGGACTTGGCCTGTTGATGCTCTGGGGTTGACAAATAGAAAGAACAAATACTGACCCGTTTGGACAGAAAAGACTTTGTTTGGGGTGAACTTACGCTTCAGGAAGGCTACTAAGCCCTCATTTAAGGGACAACGATGAGGTGAAATTCTTAGCTAAGCTGTCACCCAAACTTTACTAAGTGCTAGTCAGTCTTCTTTACCATTTGGCCGTGTTTCCGTTGCCCGGATGGGACCTTACTAGATAGTTCATCAGTCTATATCATCCCGGATTCCCCTTGTTGAGAGAAAGTCTTTGGTTTTGCTTTGGGAGTTGCTTGGCGAGAGTATTGTGGTTTGGAGGAAATGATAGCCCGGGCTTCAGAGATAAATACTGCTTGGCTTTGGGTCCTGCTTCCAAATACTGTTCCTCCTCCCTACCTTTCCCATACAGCCTTTAAAAATCACGTCAACCTACAGTGATTATTTGTTCCAACTACTTTTGTGTATGTTTCTTGTGTGAAGTGGTGGCATGTTAGATTTTTCCTGAATAGGTAGTTCCTAATAGATGGACAGGATTTGTGCCATTTTATTTAGCGTGGGGTTTTGTAGAGGGTTATTAATATTTATTTTATTTAGATAATGGAATTTCTGTTTCCCTAAGTAAAAGGGCTCCTTTTTGGAGAAGTAGTGTTTAGAACCTGGAGTATTGTCACCAATCCATTCAAGCTTGTTGAACTTAGCAGAACTTTGGACAAGTTAACATTAAGTATAGGTTTCCTCATCAGTAAAAGAGAATAATACATCCTGGGATTTTTGTGAGGGCTAAGAGATTGGGGTTGCCACATAAGAAGACAAAGGTGATTGTCTCCTCTGTCCTCGATCCATTTTATCTGGAGAGATTTTTCAGATAGAAGAGAGAAAGGAAAAAATTCTCCAGACATACCTCATTTTATTGCACTTCGTTTTATTGTGTTTTGCAGATATTGCTTTTTTTTTTTTTTAAATTGAAAGTTTGTGGCAACCATGCGTGGAGCAAGTCTATTGATGCCATTTTTCCAACAGCATTTGCTCCCTTTGTGTCTCTTTGTAATTTTGGTAATTCTTGCAATATTTCAAATGTTTTCATTATTACATTTGTTACGGTGATCTGTGGTCTCTGATGTTACTATTGCAAAAAGATTACAACTCACTGAGGGCTCAGATGATGGTTAGCATTTTTTAATGAAGGTACGTATGGCTTTTTTAGACATAATTCGATTACACACTTAATAGACTACAGCACAGTGTAAAGATAACTTTTATATGCACTGGGAAACCAAAAAATATGTGCGACTCCCTTTATCGCGTATGTGCTTTATCGCGGTGGTCTGGAGTGGAACCCGCAACATCTCCGAGGTATGCCTGTATTTCTACATTCCCTACAAAAGACTAGGCCAGTGGTTCTCAACCGGGAGGGATTTTGTCCCCCAGGGGACATTTGGGAAAGATGTTTGGTTGTCAGAATTGGGGATGGGGGGGGTAGGGTTGCTGCTAGCACCTAGAGGGGAAAGACCAGGACTGCTGCTGAACACCCAGCAGTGCCCAGCACAGCCCTCCAACCAAGCGTGGTTGGGCCTCAGATGTCAGTACTGCTGAGGTTGAGAAGCCTTGCTCTATGCAAAATTACCCTCCATTATTCTTTTTCCTGCACTAGAATTGCGTTATTTATTGTTTACTAAGTGACTTCAAAACTTCTTCTGCCCTCTGCCTGGTGTGAATATAAAGTTTGCTTCAGTTCTTTTCTTAGGACGGTTGCTGCCTTCTGAAATCTTAGGTCCCCCGGGGTGTGTGATGGCAAAGGCTGGTCCTCGCACGCTTATGGGGTGGGCATTGGTCGTGGCCCACTCCTTCTGCAGGGCTCCCTTCCTCCCCTGCTGCCTCTTTTGCCCACCTCCTTTAGGAAGCTTTTCCTGATTCCCTCCCAGTTGAATGGGATCTCTCTCTTTCCTTTGATTCCTATGATGGGTACGCTTTCTCATGGATTTGTCTCTTGCTTTCTGTCTCTCCATGGGCTGCAAGCTCTTTAGGGCAGAATTCTTCCCTTCTCTTTCCTGGTCCCTGGAAACACCTGAGTATAGTTCCTCCCACATAAATGGATATGAAACAGACATTTAGAAAATAATACATTATTACACTGTTCTTGATGAGGACAGAAAAATTTATTTTATTCCTTCATATTACATTTTCGTGCGTCACTTTAATATTCCCCTGTAAGTTAGATGATGGTGATGCCAGAGGTTCTCATCTGGCTTGACGTGTTTTTCTAGAGCAGCTTTTTAAATTACTGGGTCCTTAAATTATCTGGTTCACTGTCATTGTACTAACCTAACCTAAACCAGTCCATGCTGTTCCTAAATTTAGGAAGGAATGGAATCCTCCGCAGTATTCCAGTCTTCTCTGCCGCTGAACTGTGCTGGCAGAAAAAGAAATTCCAAGAATTAAAAAAATAGACACAAAAGTGGGCAGCCATGTCACTGTTAACTAAGTAATAGATGTTGGTAAAAATGTGTATTGCAACTTGAAGTGATCCTGAAGTGTGGTGCTTCAAACATGTTATTCTCATCTGTAGTTAATTTACACATTAAACATACAATTTTCCTGAAATTCTGTAGTTGGTTATCTGAACTATAGATGTGACCGTTATAAAGGTAATTGTTGCTGAGGAAGTCCATATTCTAAAGTGATGAGAACTCGGGTTTGCTAGTCACATGCCTGGATTGACTCCTGCCCTTAGCACTTAGCAACTTTGTCACTTGGGCCTCACTGTGCTTTAGTTTTCTCATCTGAAAAATGGAAATAGTAACTCTCTTATAAGTTGTTGTGAGAATTCAGCAAAATATGAACTATTCTAGGGCAGTGTTTGGGGTGTAGGAAGTGTTTTTTTATAAATGCCAGCTATTATTACTTTAGCATAGAACAGAGTATATATAGAAGGCAAGAAAGATGAGACTGACATTTTTTGAGTTGGTTAAAATGTGACAGATAGGAACACCTGGGTCAAGGGTGAAATCCCCATGTGGACCTGTCGTAAGCTTTTACACTAGCATCAGTAGCCGTTGCATACAACTGCCACTGCTAGAAGGGCTGATGGCTGTCGAATTGGGAATCTTCCTGTCTGATTTTTGAATCCAGACTTCCTGACTGGTGAGTGAAATTCATAACCTCTTTGCCTCATTTTTCTCATCTGTAAATCAGGGTAATAATGACTGAGGGTTGTTTTGAGAACTGTATGAGTTAATATGTGTGAAGTGCTTAAAGAACAGTGCCTGGCACAGTCATCGTTCAAGAAATGTCACAGTTTATAATCACTGTCGTTTATTCAGCTTGTACCTGGTGGCAGGGACTGTGCTTGGCTTGTTGTGAGATGTTATTTGGTTCTCACAGCAACCTTTCAAGGTAAGTATTATCCTCACGAGACCCCTAGAGTTAGAAGAACTCGCCCAAGATTGTGTCATTTGTTGTGGCAGAGGTATAACTGACCCCACAGCTTTTCCCACAGACATGTGCTACTGTGGGACTGTGAAATGCATGTATTGGGTCCCCCAGCTAGACTGCAGCGCATCCCAGAGGCCAGGGCCACTCTCAAGCCCCTGAGATTGGGCAGGGTGGGCCCCCAGTGGAAGGCAAAGGACTCGGTGAAGCCATCACACTCATCAGGGTGTTCCTGACCGCCAGAGGCCCTTCCTGCAGAAGGGACCAGCCCTGCCCAGTTGTAGAGGGCAGTGGTTAGAGGTGAGAAATCTAGTCCAAGGAATTGCCCAGACATGACATCTTCTACATTTCTTATACACAAATTCTCTGCCAGGATTGTTGTAAAAGTATTTTCATTATAGTCTTAGCAGGGTATTTGTTTAAGGATTATAAACCTGATTAACAAAAATTTCACTGGTTCTGACAAGCAAATTATGAAGCTGAGTAAAAACAAAACTGACCATGGTAATTTCTTTTTTTCTTTTTAAACAACCTTGGCAATGTATAAAGTGCCTCCTCCTCATTCCGATGTGTTGCAATATTAAACTGTAAGTTAAGTCTTGAGAAGTTGCCCTTCTGTGTTAAAAGCCTTTTTATTAGAAACAATTAAAATTTTTTCTTAATATTAAGAGAAGCTTGTAATGTAATGGTTCTGTAAAGCTGCAGACTCCTTATCTTCTTTCTTCCTAGGAAGAATTGAAGAAGCAGAATGAATGGGAAGCAATATTTTTCTTAACTTTTTTTTGGATGGTTAATGTGGAAATAGGCCTTAAGATTTCTTGATTGAAAGGCTCTTCTGGTAATAAGCATTTCGGATGTCTAATATTTCATTTCAAGCATGTAGAACAATGCCAGATGCCCCATAAGGTTGGTTATGACTTGTAAATGTCATGAGTTAGGTTTTAGACGCCTAGATTTTAGTGAATGATGCTAAAATGATGTTGCAATTGTACATTTTTAAAAAAAAATTAAGACCAAAGTCACTTTTCTTAGTAATTATTACTCAGAGTGACTTAAAAATTATATGTGTTCTACTACAACTTTTTAGGTTTGTATTCAGTTTATTGAACATGGGACTTCTTTGTTAATGTCTAAGTGAGATTTGTTATTGCCTATATAGCAAGATAATTAAATATGTACTCTTGTAGGCATGAACCAGTTAAATTGCTGAGTCTTCTGAAGATTTCCCCAACACAAAGCAAGATTTTGTGATGTCATTGGGAAAACTCTAAGGTGACTTTGTCATGGGCAGTTTTATTAGAAAAGTGAGGCTTCTTTATCTTTTGCTGTAAAATCACGTAGCTATGGAGTATCAAACCTTGGTATCCTGTCATACCTGTCTGTCGCGTGGGCAGACACTTCGATGTTCAAGAGCTTCCAGTCTTAATAGTAAGTGCTTTACTCGGTACAGTGCTTTGTAACTTTGTTTTTATGACCCTGGTTGCTTGGCTTAATACATACAACAGGGATTTCTACTGATGATGTGTGCCCGGGCCAGTGTCACCCAGGGGGCTGCTGAGGTAGTTTGAGTTCCTATAACTGATTATAAGGAGACTGTGAATTCTTTCCTTTGCCATTCAGAGAGTTACTGTGTCTCAGTATCTTTTAGGTAAGGAATGGATAGACGTTCACATTGATATTTTTTCATAATAGCTTTATTGAGATATAATTTACATACCATACACTTAACCTATTTAAAGAGTATAATTCAGTGTTTTTAGTATATCCACAGAATTGTGCAGCCACCACCACAATCAATTTTGGAACATTTTCATCACCCCCAAAAGAAACAGGTAACCGTGGCTAGTAACTCCCCATTGCCCCCTACCTTCCAGCCCTAGGCTCCTAACTGTTCATCTGCTTCTGTCTTTATGGATTTGCCCATTCTGGGCATTTCATATAAATGGATTCATATAATATGCAATCTTTTGTGACTGGCTTTCACTTAGCATAACATTTTCAAGGTTCGTCCATGTTGTACATACGTACTTCATTCCTTTTTATTGCCAAATAGTATTCCGTTGTGTATGAATATACTACGTTTTATCAGTTGATGGACATTTAGGTTGTTTCCACCTTTTGACTATTATGAATAATGTTGCTCTGATCATTCATGTATAATTTTTTTGGTGTGTGGACATAACTTTTTATTTCTCTTGGCTTGGATATATACCTAGGAGTGAAATAGGTGGGCCATGTGGTAACTCTGTGTTTAGCCTTTGAAGAACTGCCAGACTTTTCTAAAGTGGCTGCATCATTTTACATTTCTACTGGGAGGGTATGAGGATTCTAATTTCTCCATATCCTTGGCAATGCTCGTTACTGTCTTTTATTTTAACCATCCCAGTGGATATGAAGTGGTACCTCATTGTGGCTTTGTTTTCCATTTTTCTGATGGCTAATGACGTTGAGCATCTTAATGGCCATTTGCATATCTTCTCTGGAGAAATATCTGTTCAGATTCTTTACTCATTTTATTTATTATTATTATTTTTTTTTATATAATGTTTATTTTTTTATTTTTACTTGTTGACAGTTTGCTTTATATATTTATTTATGGCTGTGTTGGGTCTTCGTTTCTGTGAGAGGACTTTCTCCAGTTGTGGCAAGCGGGGGCCACTCTTCATCGCGGTGCGCGGGCCTCTCACTATTGCGGCCTCTCTTGTTGCGGAGCACAGGCTCCAGACCTGCAGGCTCAGTAATTGTGGCTCACGGGCCCATTTGCTCCACGGCATGTGGGATCTTCCCAGACCAGGGCTCGAACCCGTGTCCCCTGCATTGGCAGGCAGATTCTCGACCACTGCGCCACCAGGGAAGCCCTATTTATCATTTTTTAAAAAAGGTTTTTGTTTTTGTTTTTATTTTGGTCTTGCCACCTGGCTTGTGGGATCTCAGTCCCCGACCAGGGATTGAACCCAGGTCACGACAGCGAAAGTGCCGAATCCTAATCACTAGACCACCGGGGAACTCCCTAGGTTCTTCACCCATTTAAAAATTGTGTTATTTATGTATTTTTAAATTGAGATTTAAGAGTTCTTTATATATGCTAGATACAAACCCCTTATATATATGATTTGCAAATAATTTATCCCATTCTGTGGGTTGCCTTTTCACTTTCTTGGTGGTGGTGTGATACTTTGTTTCTTTTACTTTTTAAAATTGTGGTAAATCCACATAAATTTACCATCCTAATCATTTTTAAGTATCTAGTTCAGTGGCTTTAAGTACCGTCATGTTGTTGTGCGCCCATCACCACCATCCATCTCATACAATATTTGTCTGTTTGTGACTGGCGTTTTTCCACTTAGCATAATGTTTTCAAACAGATATGGTTATATAGGACAGAATTTCCTTCCCTTTTGAGGCTGACTCATATTCCCTTCTGTGTATGTACCACATACGTACAATTTATCCGTCAGTGGACACTTGAATTCCTTCTGGTTTTTGGTTATTGCGAATAATGCTGCTGTGAACATGGCTGTAGAAATGGCGGTAGTGTTCTTTGAAGTACACAAGTTTTTAATTTTGATGAAGTCCAATTTATCTATGGTTTTCTTTTGTTGCTTGTGCTTTTGTTGTCATGTCTGAGAATCCATTACCTAGTCCAAGGTCACAAAGATTTACGCTCACATTGCCTTCCAAGAGTTTAATAGCATTAGTTCTTACTTTTAGGTCTTTGATACCTTTTTTTTTTTTTTGGCGGTACGCGGGCCTCTCACTGTCGTGGCCTCTCCCGTTGCGGAGCGCACGCTCAGCGGCCATGGCTCACGGGCCCACCCGCTCCGCGGCATGTGGGATCTTCCCGGACCGGGGCACGAACCTGTGTCCCCTGCATCGGCAGGCGAACTCTCAACCACTGCACCACCAGGGAAGCCCGGTCTTTGATCCTTTGAGTGAATTTTGGTATGTAGTGTGAGGTCACATTCATAGTTTAGGGAATGGGGGCTCTAAACGTATCCTCCAGTTGTTAGGTTTACTTTGGTTCTGCTGCGAAGCTGGAGCGTGAAAGCCCTTCTCCACCGCAGTGCTGCCACGCCCACCTCCAGCAAGACCCCCAGCCCGGCCTCTCAGCCCCGCGGGATTGCGAACTCTGGAGCAAAGACTTAGGCAGTAGTTATTTTTGTATCCTCTTCATTTTTCTGTATTCGTCATCATGGATTCATTCTTTCTCGCTTATCTACCCCTACGACATATTTATGTCAGGCAGAAAATTCCCCCTTACTTGAGCAGGCCTCTTTGGGAGTCGGAAGTCACACCTGTGTTGGAGGTACTGCCTCTTCCGTTCTTCTGTTCTTCTTCTGAGCCACGTTCCAGCAGAGTGGTGCCAGGAGGGAATCTTGGTGTCATATCTCAAGGCAACTTCCCTCCCATTTAATAAACGTAGAAGATTTAAACAAAGAAAACGACTGAGTGATGTTGCCAAAGCGGGTAGCCTTCACAGTACTTCAAGGGGATAAATAGATTGTTTTAGGCCCTTTTCTTGTTTACCAGACCAACCATTAAATGGCAGGCCTTTCTTGGTTTTTCTAGTGTTGACAAATAATTTTTGTTCTTCAGTAGGAACAAAGGTAAAACTGGCCCAGGCTGTTGTGAAGGATTCCCCTGGCTGGCATGTGTATAGACTACATGCAGCTTTTCTATATAATCAGATTCGCGGGGTTTTGGTTCCTCTTGCTGTTGAAATGAATAGTACTTGAATTCCTAGAACAAAATGCCTAGCATTTTGTCAGGTCTGGGGTTCCTGGTTTAGCGAATTACATTTTAAACCTCCCTCCCTTATTTTTTGGAGATAGAAAAGTAGATGATATTATCCACGTTTTTAAAGTCGTGGGCATTAGTAAGTTAAAAATCCTAAATGTGACTAATTAAAAGTTCTTGTCACTCCATGTGTTGATGAGCTCCATGAGTGCGGAGCTTGAGAGAGGCCTGAGCCCAGCTACTTGTTCTTTCTGGAGGCTTCCTGACCGCCAGTTCCCATCTGCCTTCTAGGTCCCCTGGTTTCAGAATGAAGCGTACTCACTCCACTAGTGCTTGTTTAATCATCCTGAGTCCCGTCATCTGTAACTTCCTCTTACAGAACTCAGTACCCCAGAAGGGCCACGTGGAGCCAGATGGCCGTAGGGAAACTAGATCTGTGGTCTCCTCTGAGGTTTTAGCCAAGGCTCACAACTCAGTATGTAAAAAGAGGGCCACGGGTGGGTGCGCCCCACGTCCGGCCACTTCGTACATCTACAGGTTGTGAATGAAGTCGTAGGCAGTTCAGAGCTTACTGTTGTAACTACTCAGCGCCATTTATTGGTTGGGCCCCTTCAGTGATTAGGATCTAATCATCGTAGTTCAGTATGTTATTGAATTCAGATATTGAGCTCTTAGGATGTGCAAGGAGGACACGTCAAGATGAGGCTGTTACACTTGGGGAGTTGAGATAGGTTTACCTCATTCACAGGGTACACTGTGATGAGCCTGGTGGACCGTAGGTGGTCTCTATAGTACTGTGTGAATTCAGGGGAGAGGTGAGTCTGTTTCAGGGAAGGCGCCTGGGAGAAAACTTGGGGAAGAAGGTTGAGCCTGCAGGCTTTAGATGTGTGGAGGTAATGACACTTAACACTGTTCTGTATTATTTCAGCTTACAGAGCACTCTCACACTTCCCACCTCACTCAACTTGAACCTCAGCCACCAGGCCTGGTCGCATCTGCACCTAGACTGTAGGTGGTCATAATCCCCACTTCACAGGTGAGGAGCTGGGCTGCCAACCGAGCACATGACTGGATACAGCTGAGATTTGAGGCTAGGTCTTGTGAGTCCGAATTCCACTGTCCCTTTTCCAGGAAGTCGTAGTAGAAAGAACAAAAAAGAGGAAGAAAGACAAACTCACACAGCACAGTGAGTTTTTCAGGACTGTGGCAAGGAAGGATGAAAAGTGCAGAAAAGGGACGAGAGGGCCATGGGCACAGGGTGTGTTGAGATGCTTTTGTGAGAGAGCCCACGAAGACTGAAACCCTCAAAGGGCTGTGAATGTGTATTTTTAAAAAACTGCTTTATTGAGGCATAACCAACATTCATTGACTGCATGTATTTAGCGTGCCATTCGATGAGTTTTGACACACATACGCACTTGTGGAACTTCACCACAGTCAAGATAATGAACATAGCCATCACTGTGAGGTTTCCTCGTGTCCCCTCAAAAGATAAGCTTAAAGAATAAAGAACTTCTGCACACCCTTTACCCAGATTTACCAATTTTTAACATCTGCCACATTTGCTTGCATTCTTATGTGTATATGCATGGGTGTGTGTAAATTTGTGTAGACATACATTCATTTTCCCCCCAGTTCAAGAGTAGCATATATAAAGAGTGGATATATGTATATGTATAGCTGACTCACTTTGCTGTACAGCAGAAACTAACACAACATTGTAAATCAACTATACTCCAATAAAAACAATTAATTTTAAAAAAAAGAGTAGCTTATATAAGTGGTGTTGCTTTATTCCTTAATGTTTCAGTGTATATTTTCAAAGAACAAGTGTAACCTCTTGTGTATCTGTCGTACAGCTATCACATTCAGGAAATTTACCATTAATACAGCCTTTTTTATCCTTTTCCCGCCCCCCCCCCACCATGTTCCAGTTTTGTCAGCTTCCCAGTAATGTCATCAATAGCAGCTTTCTTTTTCTCGTGGTATGGGATCCAATGCAGGATCACACATGCATTTAAGCATTACCTTCTGTAGTCTCCTTTGATTTGAACAGTTCCTCAGTTTTCATCTTCCATGCAATTGACAATTTGGAAGAATGCAGCTATTTTATAGAGTGTCAAAGGGTTTTGAGCAGGTGGGTGAATATGATCCTCTGGGCTTTGGGAAGATAGGTGTGAGATGGACAGGGAAGGTGGAGAGCGTCATGGGCAGTGGCCTTGTTGCTTGGTTTCGAGAGGCCAGGTGGGTGGAGGAAGTACTGATAAAATTGCTTGGCTGTAGATGGCACTGGACAAGAGCAGAGCTCATTGCAGGGTCCTAGTAAAGCTTTTGATCTGGAAAATTAAAGAAATAATGAAAGAGGAGGGAGGAGGAGTAAAGAAAAATTGGGAAGGCATTTTTATGTCCCTGAATTGTATATATACATTTCTGAATATTTACTGGACACCGTGACACCTCTGGTTTAGAAAGAGGTTGTGAAATCTTAGGAGTTTTGGATCCTTTGGCCAGGTTGAAGTTCTTTGCATGAAGGGCCCGTGCCAGTGAAGTCACCCTTGGGCGCACATTGGTAGCTGGTAGCCCTTTAGCCTTAAATGGAGGGAAGTTTGTCCTCTTGAAGGAGTCAAGGCTGGTGTCATCTTAGGCTGAGTCTGGTGTACCAAGTTTTAGGGAAGCTCACGGGCCCTGCAAGTGAAACTAGGCATCTTTCCCCAGCTGAGACCACACGGAGAGCGTCACCTTGAGGACAGGATTTGAAGGGGGAGAGGTATGGGTAGAGTTTACAATTTTGTTAGGTAGCCTACGTAGTGTAGTTACCATTTCTGTGGGTGTATAACAGTCCACTAAGTGCAAGGAGTTACCTCTGGACTTTCTATATAGTAGAGCCAGGAAAATTTGGGAATCTTAACTGACAAGGAATTATTATTATTATTTTTTTGCGGTACGCGGGCCTCTCACTGTTGTGGCCTCTCCTGCCGCGGAGCGCAGGCTCAGCAGCCATGGCTCATGGGCCCAGCCGCTCCGTGGCATGTGGGATCCTCCCAGACCGGGCCACGAACCCGTGTCCCCTGCATCGGCAGGCGGACTCTCAACCACTGTTCCACCAGGGAAGCCCAGGAATTATTTTTATAACCCTTGTGACGCAAAGAACATTGCCGGGTGTGGGGCAGGAGACCTCTCACTGATAGGACAGCTTTAGAAACAGTGTTAGGTTTTCCATTTGGTAAAATGTTTTGTCACTTATGTTAAACGATCATAACTACCTAAAATCAGTGATCTTACTTGGTTCCTTTGTCGGAAGACTTGGGAATACTGTATTCAGAGTTTTTACAATGATTTAAGGGTGGGATTCGTTTAAAATACATCCTATTAATCAGAATATCTGCTGGCTGGGAGTTTTCTATTATTCTGTCTCCTTAGAACATATCATAGAACCAGGTGTTTTCTAAAATAGATTAGGTTTTAAAAGAGTAGTAAAGATGGAAAAAACTTTTCACCCAGGTCCCTGATCCCTGGTCAGGTTTATCATTTAAACACTCGTGTTTCAGTTTCAACATCTCTAAAATAGAGATGATAATCTCTTCCGTCCTGGATTGGTTTTGACAGTGTGCATGCGAAGATGTGTCTTCAAATGGTAGGGGGAAGGTTGGTATCCATACAATGTACTTATCGTGAGCCATATTTTCCTTTAATTTGCACCTAAAATATTTTAAAGAGGCAGTTGCCTTGTGTAGAATTATCACAAGATGATATAACTACGTTCTCCTTCTGTGTGGAAAATTAGACTTTTTAACTGAGTCTGAGTTAATGGAAATTTAAGTATTATAAACTCTGTTTTATAGAATTTTCTATTAGGCTACTACATTTGGATTTCTGCTCTTCCGTCCTAAGTTTTCTTATTCTAATTAATTAATTAATTAAATTTTGGCTGCATTGGGTCTTAGTTGCTGCGCGGGGGCTACTCTTCATTGCGGTGCATGGGCTTCTCATTGCGGTGGCTTCTCTTGTTGCGGAGCATGGGCTCTAGGCACGCGGGCTTCAGTAGTTGTGGCTCGTGGGCTCTAGAGCGCAGGCTCAGTAGTTGTGTTGCACGGCCTTAGTTGCTCCGCGGCATGTGGGGTCTTCCCAGGCCAGGGATGGAACCCGTGTCCCCTGCATTGGCAGGTGGATTCTTAACCACTGTGCCACCACGGAAGCCCCCTAAGTGTTAATGGTGGGAAATTGTGGGTACTTATTGAGTAATAGTCAGAATTCGCTGGATTTGTTGGAAAAGTAATCCATTAGCATTGGAGACTATAAGCAGTATAAATTGCTGACACCATATTTATTTTATTTTGTTTAAGTAGGAAGGAGACCCCTTGAGTGAGAGTTTTCGGGTGACACATTTTATACTTAATCATGAGTGCGTTTGTGCTATGTCAAATTAGTTCTAGGTCATAATAAGCAGTTTATCAACATGCCGCATTTACGGTAGTCCCGGCAATGCTGTTATCTCCCCACCCCGACCTTTGTTTGCTTGGATCCAGATTAATTTACTGCATTTTGTGTTTCTTTTAGTTCACTGTGGTAATTCTATTGCATTAAAGCTTTAATCAGTTTTGTCTTTACTAGCAATTGACCTTATCACAGTAAATAGTGCTTTCCTGAATTCTGCTGACTTAAATTTTTCCAATGAAAACTTCATCTATTACTAGACTTTTTGTTACTTTTCCAATAGCATTTAAAACCATGTTTTATAATTGATTGGCAAAGGACCCTAGAATATACACACAAATCTTTACTGCTGAAACCGGTATTATTAAATTTTCTACCTAATGGATTGCCAGAAATATTCTTTGCTATATACATGAAAAACTATTATGCATACTCAGTGAGATAGTTATTTCCATTATTGAAACAGTCTCACTGAAAGTTTTAATCATATGTTCCTTTTCATGTTTACAAAAAGATTTGGAGAGTGGGTAATTCCATACACTTTAAAATTTTCCAAAAAATAATTTAGAGTGGAGTTGATAAGCTTTAAAAAGTATTACACTCATACACAGTGTCCTCCTGCCATTTGTCCGGCCAACTCCCGTTTAATTTACGTTGAGACGGTTGCTGGGACTGTGATTCCCCACCCCCCCTCCTTTAGAGTACCACCCTCATAATACAGCATGAATCAGTGCTAGAATTTTATAGGTGGTAGGGTAGGGGGGGCGATACCCGCTAACTGAGATTTGGCTGGTACAAGTTTTAGATGTTAGGAAGTAGAGCATTGCTGTGGGTTCTGGGAAGTTTTGGGGAAGCTCCTGTAGTTCATTATTTCTGTATGGTCTTAGGAGCTTCATGAGTGGTCTCCTTTGGCAGCAATATTCTTTGCTGACAGCTTTGATCACATTACTGATCTGTTTTTTTGTTGATGGTGCTATCAGGCTGTGATATGGCAACAGTTCCCAGGTGCTTGAAATTTTAGAGTCGGGACTAGGTCACATCCCCTCTCAGCATCTCCTGCAGAGGGTCGCCTAGTCCCTGTTTTTCTCCAGGGGTAGGGACTTGATTGACCCAAGTTTGCAGAACTGGCTTCCATTCTCTTTTTGGGATGTGCTGTCATTTATCAGTGTGCTTCTTAAAGTGTGATAATAAAGAGCTCACCTATCCTCTAGCTATTACGTGGCCTCTTCCGAGCACATGGGACTTTAATTTCCTGTGATCTGGAAACTACACTTTGGTTCTGCAGCCTGTATCTTAACAGCTTATTCAGGATCCGCATCACTCTGATAGTTTGGCTGAAGCCTGCAGTCAGCAAACATATCTCTGACTACCTCCAAACACATTTCCTCCAATTTCTCACATCCTTTTTAAAAAAATTTTTATTGGAGTATAGTTGATTTACAATGTTGTGTTAAGTTTCTGCTCTACAGCAAAGTGAATCAGTTATACATATACATATATCCACTCTCTTTTAGATTCTTTTCCCGAATAGGTCATTATAGAGTATTGAGTAGAGTTCCCTGTGCTTTGCAGTAGGCCCTTAATAGTTATCTGTTTTGTATATGGTAGTGTGTATATGTCAGTCCCAATCGCCCAGTTTATCCCTTTCCCCCCTGGTAACCATACGTTTGTTTTTTACATCTGTGACTCAATCTTTTTTTATTAAAAAAATTTTTTTTGCCCACGCCACGTGTCTTGTGGGATCTTAGTTCCCCTAACAGGAATTGAACCTGTGCCCTCGGCAGTGAAAGTGCGGAGTCCCAACCACTGGACCGCCAGGGAATTCCCTTTTATTTTAATTTATTTTTTTTTGGTGTTTTGTAAGTAAGTTCATTTGTACCATTTTTTTAAGATTCCACATATAAGTGATATCATATCTCACATCTTTTTTTTTACATCTCTGTTGAACTCTCAATTTTATCTTGATTTTTAACTCGGCATTCTAACCTGTCAGTGTAATTTAATTCTGTTGTTGATTTTCTTGCTTATCTCATTTTGCTGCTTGTCATTGGCACGTTTGCTGGTCTGCCTTCTGGGTTATCATGTGATACACAGATATGCATAGAGTAAAAAGAGCTTTATTAATAAGTCGGCACCAGTAAGAACTAATGTCCCACGTGATTCCCAGTGCCGCTTTAAAAAGCCTGTGCTTGTAGAGTGGCCTTCCAGTGGATTAATGTTTTATGGTCAGATTTTTGATAGTTGGAAAAATGTATTTCAATATAGTGGTTGTGCTATTTTTCAGAAGCCAGTTTCCTGTTTCCAGTGTTCCTCTTGCCCTTTACCTGTAGTTCATTGTTTTTTAACTCTCCCATTGGAGGACTAGAGGAAAGGTGAATCAGTGCAAATTAGGTTGTTTTGTTTTGATTTAGTGGTACTCTCCGCTGAGAATTTGACTGTATAAATGTGTCAGCCATCAGCATACTGAAGCCATAAGAAATGATTGGCATAGGCTTAGATCTGTGACTCTAACCCTCCGAGCAGATAGTGCCCTGAGCAGTCTCCTATCGGGACACGTAGCACCCTTCCTCCTCCATGCTAACTTTTATCCCTAGGAGTTCTTGGGGAATGGGCAAAAATAGGCGTAAACTGGAAAATAATTCTTAAAGGATTAGAATTTTTCATTAATATTAATAATAACAACAAAGAGCTAACTTTTTGTTTTCCATCACTCTGTCTGCCAGGCATACACTTTGCGTGTATTATCTTCTTTAATCATCACAACAGTCCTGAAGTAACCACCTGCTATGTAACCCTGTTTCATAGTTGAAGAAGTGGGCGCAGGGAACAGTGGAATTATGTGGAATTGGCAAAAGGTTTGGATATTTTTTGTTTAGATATCTTTGACTTGGGAAAGGCATGTTTGCCTTCTGCCAGAAAAGAAACTCCATAGGTGACCAGGAACCCCAAGGAGTGATATCTCAGGGTGTCATGTTGAGACTCAGCCAGTTCAGTCAAAGGTTTTGTTTTGTTTTAAACAAACACCTCCCCATTTGTAAGTCTAGCTCTTTCCATAGTTGTGATGTTTGAGATTTTTATTTTAAAATGAAGGATAAGTAATGGAATATAGGCCATTACATAAGAGAAATGTCAAGCTCATTAATTAGGAGAAATTATACAAATCATATATAATGCTTTATGCAAATAATTATATAATGCTGAAGAGTAATAGTAATCTTTTGAGGAGTAATATCTTTTGAGGAGCTCAAACATATGTAGACACCTGCCAGTCTCTTTTTCAGGATTTTAAGGAGTAAGAAGAACTCCATTTTCGTACAGCTTTCTACTTCTGGAATGGCAGTAGAAATAAAAATCAAGCTTAAGTTGGAGACAAGCTAATAAGATAGCTGCCTTTTTCTGAGTACTACGTATCTTATGCGCGATTCTAATTCTTAATTCCATCCGTATAAGGTAGATAATGTTGCTGTTCCCCTTCTTCCAAGTGGAAAGTGAGGCTTAGCTATTTTAGGTAGGTGATATAGTTAATGAAAAGGACAATCTGGAATCAAATCCAGGTCTGTCTGTCTCCACGGCTCTTAGTTTTAACTCCTGCCCCTTTCTCAGTTTTGTCACTCAGCTCTTCAATAAAATGATAGTCACTCTGCTTCATCGACCAGTTTATTAGCAAAATCACCCATCAAAATCTAATCCTGTAACATGGAACACAGCTCTTGGGAGATTGGAAGTGTGAAGAGTGTTTATCTTATTATGAATTGGTATTTGTACATGTACATTGAAGGTTCCTAAATCTTGAACTACTCTGGAAGGAATATCTAGAAATGCAGATAATGTAATTTTTTTAATATATAAATTTATTTATTTTATTTATTTATTTTTGGCTGCGTTGGGTCTTCGTTGCGGTGAGTGGGCTTCTCATTGTGGTGACTTCTCTTGTTGCAGAGCACGGGCTCTACGCATGTGGGCTTCAGTAGTTGTGTCATGTGGGCTCAGTAGTTGTGGCTCGCTGGCTCTAGAGCACAGGCTCAGTAATTGTGGTGCACGGGCTTAGTTGCTTCGCGGCATGTGGGATCTTCCTGGACCAGGGATCGGTCCTGTGTCCCCTGCGTTGGCAGGCAGATTCTCAACCACTGCGCGTGCACCAGGGAAGCCCCAGATAATGTAATTTTGACAGACATGTCACCTGTTGGTTTCTATTTTGTCAATGAAAGAATGAGGCTGAAGCGGTTGTTTTTTGTTCAGTGGCCTCAAGCGTGTGTGAGGACTAGACTTCATTTCTTGTTCATTGTAACCTTAACTTACCCTCTAGAGCTTTTCATTCTCTCCAGAGAATTTCACATGGAATGCTTCTCATTTATTGTGTCCATGTATGGCACAGAATACCCATGTTTTAATTGCATAGGAAACTCTGAAGTAAAAATTAAATACTGCTTCTGTTTCTGCTTTCTTCTTAGTTGTTCTTCAGCGTTGTTACCTGACTCTTTTTCTCCTATTTGAAAGATCACGGTCCCTGCCCCCCTCCCCCCGCTCCCCCCCCAGCCGAGCAACTCATTTGATAGCGTTTCTCTTGTTCCTTCACCCAAATATAAGTTAGGACAGCAGGGGTGCCGGCCTGCCGAGGCTTGTGTACTGTGGCTCCGTGTCTCCATTGGCTGGAACTGAATTCCCACTCAGTGACTCCCGTTACCAAGTGCCCTTTCTGCTGCTCTAACCCGTGATTTTACTGATAGACTGACTTCTTGTCCTTGCCCACGTGCGTTTTGCCGTCTGCTGAGCCTTCGTTTGAAATTCTTTTTTCCAACCGCCTCATTAAACCTACATTGTCTCATCCTCAAGACTCATCTCCTCTGCAGAACTTTCTAGAAGTACCTGTTTGGTTCCTCCATTTCCTTCCTTCAGACGTTTCTTCAAACATTAGGCCCCCTGTAGAGCTCTCTGACTTCATTCTATGTCGCGTGTGCAGTTTTCTTGTCTCAGCGTGGTCTGCTGAAGATATCTGTGTTCCGTTTAAGTAAATATTTCAAGTAACTTTAAAGCACCTTTGAATTCAGAAGACCTTTTTCCTTTCCCATCCCAACCCACCCCACATGCAATTTGTCAGCAAATTTGGCCATCTCCTGGAATTCCCTGGCGGTCCAGCGGTTAGCGCTCTGTGCTTCCACTGCAGGGGTGTTCGATCCCTGGTTGGGGAGCTAAGATCTCACAAGCCGTGTGGTGCAGCAATTTTGGTCATCTCTACTTTCAAAATATATCCAGATTTTCTTCCACTTCTCACCTCCTCTGCTGCTATCCCCTTGATCCAAGTTGTGTAATTTCTCACCTGGTTGCTTGCTGGGTCTCCTCACTGGTTTCCTGCTCTGCCTTTGCTTCCCTTCAGCCCTTTCCCAGCAGCCCCAGAGTGATCCTCTGCTCACAGCCTTCCCCCGGCTGCCTGGCTCCCTCAGTGTAAAAGCCAAGGTTCTTCCAGTGGTTCCTCCCCCTGCCTGACCCCCAGTCATTTCCCTGAACTCATTTCCTTCTTCATGTCCCTCTGGTCACATTGACCTCCCTGCAGGCCAAGCATCCTCCTGCCTCAGGGCCTTGGCACCATCCTTTGCCTCCGCTTGGACAAGCATTTTCTGTGTGTTTTGTTTGTTTCTTCCTTTGAACCCAGGACATGTAGATGCCCAGCAACTGTTTGTTGCACGAATGCACTTTTCCTGTACCTCTGATTTCACTGTATGCTCTCTACCTTACTTCGTGACTTGGGGTGATCCTTGGGAATATCTCCTTTCCCACTTCCCACCTGTGTCATAATGTCTTCTGGGGCTATTGGAGCATCTCTTCTCGACTGTGCATTGACTGGTCTCTCAGCTACTTAAAAATGGTCTTCTAGGGCTTCCCTGGTGGCGCAGTGGTTGAGAGTCCGCCTGCCGATGCAGGGGACACGGGTTCGTGCCCCGGTCCGGGAAGATCCCACACGCCGCGGAGCGGCTGGGCCTGTGAGCCATGGCCGCTGAGCCTGCGCGTCCGGAGCCTGTGCTCCGCAACGGGAGAGGCCACAACAGTGAGAGGTCCGCGTACCGCAAAAATAAAAAAAAAAAAAAGGTCTTCTAGCTAGGAAGGAATGAAGATCTCAGGACAACCTGCATAATATGTTAAGTAACTGACCTTATTTTATACGAAGTTTAGATCCAGCAGGCGCTGGAGGGTCTCAGAGGGTCTCTGTGCTCTGTGGATTAGTACTCTGCTTTCATCATTTTCTTTCTGACCTGACTTTCTGGTTCATGTTTGTTCACAGAGTCTAAATGCTTTCTGAATGGTTGAGGTTTTTGGAAGGCTGACCACCAGATACGAGGCGTATTGCTGTATTTGTTCTTTTTCCTCTGCAGGGTCCAGGCCTGTGCAACACCAAAATTCTTCTAGCATCATTCTCAGTAACAAAACCCTCTACATGAAGATTTGTCCCCTCTGTTCCGTAGTGTTCTGTCTGCAAAATGAGGTGGACTGACTGTATTTTCAGGTCTTTTACAATTCCAGTGACCGTGACTCATGTAGGCTACTTTTGGGGTATCGTTTTCAGATGAATCAAGTGTGGTACCATCACTTTGCAGGATCATGCTTTGAAACAGAGTCATATTCCCGGCAGTGCTCTTGCCTTCCTAAAGCAGATTTAGCTCATATCATATCCTGGGAGTTAAATGTATCTAGCCTCAAAATTTCCAGCCACTGAAGGAGATGGGGACAGTGGGGATCAAGCCTATAGCAAACACTTAGGCTTTGGGAAGCATCCTGGCATGGCTGGGTGAACTTGCACATAACTACTGGCACCAAGTCAGTTCTCTGGGACTTTTCCAACATTCGTCTCTGTACTGAATTATGTTCTTATTCCTGAAACAGAGTGGCTACTGAAATCAGGAACTAGAACTGCTGGAAAATACCTTTGGAAGCCACTCTGCTGCTTGGTAGAGGAAAGGTAACTGCTAGTAGTTCAGATGCTGGGTCACATGCTAGTTTTTTTTTATTCCGTCTGATTTTTTCTTTTTAAAGAGGGGCTTGATTTACTGTCCCTTTTGTCTGTTAAGGCTCTTCTCGGGCTCTTAGAAAAATGAGCCATTTAACGGTACCAGCCATGAGGGTCCAACTTTAAATCCTGTGAGAGCTGTCCCATCAGTCCTGGTCATGGGACCCGGATGGAAGACTGTACAGCTGAAGAGGTGGGGCTGCCAAGCAGGCAGTCAGATGGTTCTGGTGTGGCATGTTTGTTCAAGTGACCTGAATGTGCTTCCTCTTTGGGGACCTGTTTTAAATGCAGATGCTAACACCCCATAATCACCCGCTTAAATTCAACCAAGGAAGAGTCAGGAGATTCAAATTCACAGTGTCTGTGATTTGGCCACGCTGCCCACACACACATCAGGGTCTTCAGTCAGAGATACTAGCGTGTACAGTAACACTCACATTGCACATGGGAGCCGAGTTGCTGCTGCTGGGGGAACTGCAACTTTGAAGTTCCAGACTCTGATGTGATTAAAGTCTCAGACTTAAAGTCCCTCTGTGTGTGGTAACTTTTTCTCTTTGTTTAAACACCGAACTGAAGATAAAAATTGATTTAGATTGGGGATGGGGTGGAGAAGCAGATCATAAAGGAAGGAGACTTCTTGCAAACCACATGTCACTGTGTCACATCCTTAAATGCCTCAGGAAGTGAGAGATGACAGACCCCTGACCTTTTCACTCTCTCTTTGTACTCACAGCCGTTCCCCGCCCCTACCCTGCCCCCAACACACATACCACCCCACCACCCGCCACAGGAGAGGACTCTTACACTTGGCTGTGTTTCATTGACCTAGTGGTAATCCTGATGGGGAAATAAGAGTTTATGTATGCTAGGTACTCTTCTTAGCCAAGATCCAAGGTTGAAATACTTGGGATCGTTTAGTAGGTTTCTTAAAATTGTGGCTGGTAAACGTTTGGTTCTTTGCCTCTATGTTGCTGATGAAAGAAATATGGGGAAAGGGAAAGCAGAGTTTGTGGGTCATTTCCTCTTTAGAAAGTTGCCGTTAAAATTCTAGATCGATTGATATACCAGTCATGGAATTGACTTAAAAAAAAAACAGCAACCACAAAACCAAGAAATTTTGTGCCTGGGAGTTTTAAGATTTCTTGGCCACAGAAATGATAGGGTCAGCTTTCTTTTTGAAAGAAATCTTGTTAGGTACGTTTGTGCTTGTATACGTGTGCGCTGGTATTTGTGTGTGTGTATGTATGAGTAACATACGCAAACACATATGTCAGGAATCCCTTCTGGAGGATTCCCTGGCAGTCCAGTGGTTAGGACGCTTTCACTGCCGTGGGCCGGGGTTCGATCCCTGCTCGGGGCACTAAGATCCCACAAACTGTGTGGTGCAGCAAAAAAAAATAAAATAAAATAAAAAAGAATCCCTTTTGTTTTTTTGTTTTTTTTCTTTAACGTTGAAAACCTGAGGTATCATCCCGATACTTAATTTCACAGGTTCATGGAACCCCTGTAACACTTTTTCCCCTCACAAACGGCACGATCTCTTAATATTTGAGTGTCTGTGATGTGCTGTGTGCCTGCCATGCTCTATCCCATTTGAGCTTTATGGGACCCAGCGGGAGAGGTGGTGAAGCCAGATTTTGTCAGTCTCCATGGTGTGGCAACTAATAAATAGAAGAGGGAGAATTGGAATGCCCAAGTGCAGTGCTTTTTTTCCACCAGCCCTCTACCAACCTGCGGATCCTGTCCTTGGTAATCCCTGCAGGATGCAGGGTGAAAGGTAGACCCCTGGTTCTTAGGTTTTTTTTTTTTTTTAAACTGTAGATAACACTACAGTTGTGATGGGAGGAGAGCGACAGTAGGGCTTGTGACAGACTGTATGTAGAGTTTCTGCCTTTTAAAATTCATATTTGAAAATGAGAAGAAGAACACACAAGCAGCTTCTGCTGTTTGCCTTTATGTCTCCTTTCCCCATTTCCCCATCCGTGTTCAGGGCCCACAGGTCACAAGGGAATGGGCAGGTAAGTCAATGGTAACTCCTAGCAGGTTTTTCTGCCTCTCAGCACCATTTCAAGGAGATGGAATGGAACTGTGATGGCTTAACTCTCTCTCTTCATGTCATAAGTCAGCAGAGCTATGAATTCGTTTGTCTTCAAATGTATTATATACACTGAGTACTTTATATGTAATTCTCAATTTATTGGTGAAATCCTGAAATACACACTGTATGTACCTAATATTGGCTGCAGCAGTGTCATCTTGTTAATTTTTTTTTTTTTTATATACTGAACCTACTCTAGCACAATTTTGGGTAACAAGCAAGATTACATTCTGAAGTGGTGGCATGATTGACCTCTAGAACCCCATAAGGTCATGTAGAATGTGTTGAAATGGCAGGACAGAACAAACTCATTGTTCTAGAATATACCGCTCACTCACTGTAGTTATTTTATCCACAGACAAGATGGGTTCTGCAGTCTGTATGCATTACAGATGTCACTGAAGAAGCATTCACCTTTGGTGAAGATGTAACCTTTCCCTTAACTTCTAGCTGAGCGGGTGCAGTAGCTAAGACTTTGGGTTCTGGAATGTATGTCTGTATCTGTGTCTAAATAGATGTAGTTTTATGAAACCTGGCAACTGTGGCAAATGGCGGTGAAAGGTTTTGTCTGTCATTTAACAGCATTACCACATGGTTGACAGTTTAAATAAGCAGCACTTTATCTTGATGAAGTGAATGCATTTAATTGGTTATCTTGGCCCACCAGGGTATTTGTTGGTCAAAAACTTAATTTTCTTTCTGGATATTTATGTTATTTTTCTTTCTAGATGTTTGTGGGGCGTTGTTTTGATAGCTTATATTGAAAACATGCCTTTTCTTTTTAAAGTGGATGTAGTAAAGATCTCTGTTAATAAAAAAAATTAAAATAAAAATGGTCAGGCAGAATGACTTTTTATATTTTCCTGTAAAAACAGCCTCAGTTAAGTGAGCCACAATGAGCCGTGATGTATTTCCTCCATCAGGATGGAAAATAAGCCATTTATTATTTCAGGTCTGACTCACAGTGAACCTGCTGACACTGTGATGTTTTAAAAATCGTAATCATAAGGAACAGGTTAGGGCAGAAACTTGGACGCTGGGCCTAGGATTACCTGCTTATTACAGTGCTTTACAACTTGGATGCTTTAGGTTTTCTGGTACAGTGTCCTAAACCTCACACACTAAACACCCCCTTGTTGTACAATTACTGCTTGCTGGTTTTAGATGGTGCCAGATAGACAGATGCCTCATCATAATTACCATTTTTTAATTTCACTGCTATAGACACATATATAGGTTGTTATCTCCTCTCCCCTCCCCAGCGTGCGTGTCTTCCTCCCTGCCGTGGGCTCCTTCGTTCACAAGGACTGGGGAGTGAGGTAGGTGGGTGCAGTGCATGGGATTGCAAAGCAAACCAGTTATAGCTAATACAGTTATCAAAATTGTCACTTGGTAAGACGTGTGCTTCTTTATCAATACATTAAAATAACAGGATTTAGTGGCACGTCACCGTAATTTTGAGGTAATTACTCATCGCAAGTAAAAAAATCTTTTGAATTTTGACAGATCCATTTCCATTGGTGTCAAAGTCACAGGTACTGCTAATACTGTGTTGCGCTGCCTATTTTCATAATTGAAAGAAATGCTAGATTTCAATGATTGGTTAGTAAATATCAAAATGTATGTCTCCCCCCGGCAGTCTAAGTTTCTTAAATCCCTTGAGTTCTATACATAGGCTCCAGGTTAAGAACCCTTGGCCTTGAGGGATTTTTTTTTTATACATATATATATTTATAAAGTGGAAATTACATCCTTTCTAAAGGAAGTATATCCTTTTCATTTTATAAGACAGAAAGAAGAACATAGAAAGGAAACAAATTAACCTTGTCATGGCAAGCAGAAGGAAAAATAAGCAGTAGATTCTCAGTTTGGTATTCTGCCCTCCAGATGACTCTGTTGCGTGATGTGTTTTGTCATCCAAACATAATTTTATTTCAAGTCTACTGAGCTTTAAAAATTACAAATGATAATTAATTAAATTGGAGTAGTTTTAACAACATCGGGGAGACTTCCCTGGTGGCACAGTGGTTAAGAATCCACCTGCCAGTGCAGGGGACAAGGGTTCCATCCCTGGTCTGGGAAGATCCCACATGCCGTGGAGTAACTGTGCATGCATGGGAGTAAGCCCGTGCACCACAACTGCTGAGCCTGTACTCTAGAGCCTGTGAGCCACAACTGCTGAGCCCTCGTGCCACAACTACTGAGGCCTGAGCACCTACAACCTGTGCTCTGCAACAAGAGAAGCCACTGCAATGAGAAGCCCGCGCACCGCAACGAAGAGTAGCCCCCGCTCGCCACAACTATAGAAAGCCTGTGCACGGCAATGAAGACCCAATGCAGCCAAAAACAAACAAACAAATAAATAACAAAAACAAAAAAACAATAACAATGTCGGGGTATGTGCTGGAATAAGCAAGTGCCTAAATTAAAGGGCGTTTACGTTGAGTGTCATTGTTTAATGTTACCCTGATTTGGAGGGCCTTTAAAAGTATTAAGAAAAAAAATCAGTGTTTTTAACATTTATTCCAGCTGAGGGCTTTAAAGCAGCCTTTAAAAAATTTTTAGTACCTGCCCTGAAAGATACATGTATTCCCTTCCCATCTATCTGTAGGCTCTATCACATGAGCTGAAAATTATCTTTACTAAATTAATGGTGATGGTGACAAATCTTACTGCTTTGAAGGGAGAAGGGGGCATTTCATGAGATTATACTGAAAGGATACATTTTTCTCTCACTTATATCTACCATAAGAATCAGTGAAGCACTTGGAGATGACACTTTAATTTGGAGACAGGTTCTTTTCTGAAGATAATTCAAATAAGAGATGGCCTCAAGAAATTAGCAAAATGGAAGTAAAAGAGAATAAGTCAGTTTCTACTTATGCTAATATTTTCTACTTAGGCAGATACTCTGAGGAGATGCAGTATTGACAGATAACCATAAGTATGGCTTGAAGGATAGATGAGACATTGTGTCAGCCAGCTTTGCTGCATAACAAATCACCTCGACGTCTCAGTGCCATACACGTATAAGCATGTATGCTTATACATCTTGCTCACATGTATGAAGTTGCCTAGGGCAGCTCACTCTTTCTCACTCTGAGGCCCAGGCTGGAAGGGATACGTTCTTCTCAGGATGATGTCAGATGCACAAGAAGGGGAGCCTTACTGCGCAAGTTCACTTCCAGCCTCTGTTGGCCAAAATAAGCCATATGGGCAAGCCTGAAATCAGGGAGGAGAGAAGTGCACTTTAGCAAGGGGCCATGGAAATAACCACACCGGAACAATTGGGACCAACAATTCTATTTACCACAAATTCGAAAAATGCTGGCAGCTGGAGGAAGCATTTGGTTATGAGATGATGTGGTGCTGCTTTGTTGCCTTTGGCTTTTGTTCTTTCCTGTGCCGCAAGAAACACCAGTTCAGCTTTTCAGATGACCGTGATCTGAATTTAACACATCACAGGGGACACGTTACTGTCAGGTGAGGGCAAGACAGAGGAAAAGAATGGAGCTGAGACAGGAGATCTCGATGCTGAGTCAGGTTTAGCTGTAACCTGTTGGAAGACCCCAGGCAGTTGATGTAATTTGTCTTGGGCTGCTTTGTTCTGTAAAGTGAAGTTGTTGGGCTAGTCTGTCTCTGTAGTTACTAACACGACTAGAATTGAGATTTCGTTCCCTGTCTGTCACTGCACGTTTCGTTTATTGGCACCACCAGTGCAGCTTTATGTTGCCATGTGTCATAAGGGTATAAAACTTGGGAAACACCCAAGGGCAACAGAATGACTTTAAGTAGCCAAAGGAGGTTAAATAGTGGATGAGAATAAAGGCACCGAATGTGTAGTTACTTATTATCTATGTGTATTGTACTAAAAAATGTGGACTAGTTACTGAATGCTGTATTGGGCGGTTGTAGACTCCCCCAGTAGGCTCTCAATTCCCTGAGAGTGGAGACAATGCCTTATCTATCTTCCTCCCTCCCTCCCTCCCATTCTCTCTCTCTCATCCATTCATTCATTTGTAGTGCCTAGTACAGTGCCTGACATGTAGTAGAGCACATTTGGAACAAATGGATGAAGTAAAGAAGCCTCAAATGGGAAATTAGTGAAGGCGTAGCCTAAAAGTGTCTCCAAGAAGAATGTGGGTTTTCTGCACTCACATGTAGTAACTAGGATGGACAGATGTTCACCTCAGGGCATTCGGAATGTTACAGTAGTCCGAGGATTGCACCACTGCTGAGACGTCATACACTCTCAGACTCCTTGCTCTGTCTCTGGCATTTTGCTAGGCACTCAGGGTGCAGGACAAAACAACATAGTCGGTGTCTTCCGGTTTTTCTGGAGTTGCAGCACCACGTGCCTCCTTCTGTAACAGAAGCCTGGACATGGCGCAGGGGAGATGTGCAGGAGGCAGCAGTGCAATGTGGCTCTAAACCAGAGAGCTCTGTATTTGCTCACATACTTGCAGATATTACCGTCATCCCTAAAAACAGTCCTATGTAGAACAAAAAGCCACATACTACTAGGTTAAGATGTTTATTAACTACTATTAAGATGTTTATTAACTACTATTAACTGCTAGGTTAATAAAGGCACTGCATCTCCTGCAGGAGGGACAGGGAGCTCTTGGGAGAAACTTGAGGGCTTTATGGAGAGCCTCTGGGAAGCGTGAAATGACACAACACATTTTGGGAGCCCAAGTACAAAGGGAGTTTGAAGGGAGAGGGCAGGGTGGAGTAACGCTGCAAAGGCAGGCAGGGTCACATCTGAGAGTGTTACATGAACTTGATCTTTACCTGATGGAAAGAGGAAGCCAGTTTTAAGCAGGGTCAGGGATGCGATCAGATGTGCTTTTTTAGAAAGTGGGGAATAGGAGTGGCTGCGAGGAAATTGCATTGTCAGGGATGCAGGACCCTCAGGTGGAAGTGTGGCTTGGGGATGATGGAGGAACAGGGGACACCTGCCAAGTAGAGTCTCCCAGGGGCAGACTTCCACTTCCACAGCCTTCCTCAGTCCCTGTTGGCACCCTGCCTCTCTCCCCGCCCTTCCAAAAAATAGAGAGCATGATGTGCAGTTTTTTTTTTTTTTTTTGTGGTACGTGGACCTCTCACTGTTGTGGCCTCCCCGTTGCGGAGCACAGGCTCCGGACGCGCAGGCGCAGCGGCCATGGCTCACGGGCCCAGCCGCTCCGCGGATGTGGGATCTTCCCGGACCGGGGCACGAACCCGTGTCCCCTGCATCGGCAGGCGGACTCTCAACCACTGCGCCACCAGGGAAGCCTTGCAGTCGTTTTAAAACCTTTTCCTCCGCTGACAGAAGCTGCTGTACTGCTTCTGAAGTGTTGCTAGGCCTTGAAATCGTCTGTTTTAGACTAGATAGCTTCAGGTGACAGGATGGGTGTGGTGTAGTCTCTGTTGAAGGATGATATAACCTCAGTTTGGTAAAACGTCAACTTGGGGTGTTTGAAAACCACCTTGGTCACCAAAGTACGGCTGTTATTTTGATCTTCAGTGTTTACATTTGCTTCATCTTGCTATCTAACATTTGGAAAAAAAAGTTTTTTACAATATTTTGGTTAGGTAGAACATGCCTTACAGTAAATTCCACCACGTCATTGTGTCAGAATATCTTTTATGTTGGTCTCAGATTTGTCGATATTTTTATTGCTCGGTCCATGTACATCTTCTAGGTTATTAGGTTCATACTTACTAGCTTTAAACACTCGTCAGCTGATATTAAGAGGCATCTCTTAGCGGTTAGTGTTGGCGCCACTGTTGGTGTAATTTGTGGCATCCTTCCACACACTAGTTGGTTGTTTTTGCCAGCCTGCATCTCCGTTGATCACCAGTGGTATTATTCCTTCGCCTTGTGCAGCCGGTGATGATACAGCTTCTGCCTTAAGAGGCTAACAACTAGTCAGGGCTTAGATAGCTGCTGGTACACAGATATTAAGGGCAAGTGACTGGAGAGAAGTGTAAAAGGGAGTACTGGGGTTTCAGGAACTAGAAAGTTCACATCGGGTTGGAAGCACCAGGAGAAGCATGGCCCACGCTTAAGATGAGTGCAGAAGTGTGGGTAGAATTTCAGCGGGCTGACACTACTTTTGGGCCAGTCAGGGAGGAGATTCAGGGTGGAAGCAACCTGAACACAGGGATTGGTGGGAGAGGGTCGGCATGTTAAGGTAATTGAGAAGTGTAGTGTAGTTGGAGATGGATTCCTGGAGATAATGCTGGAGTGGGGACCTTGTCCCCATCATTTGTAATTGAGAGCTGGGAGCTATTGAGAAGGGAATTTTTCATATGTGTATTGCTAACAATGATGCTGTTAATTAATTTTTTAATTGCCAGTTACGGTAACCTGGACTGCTTGGATTTGTGACTGAGCATCTGCGAACAGATTGGAATTATCCTGGAAATACCCACTTATTCCTTGGTCAGGGAATAAAATGATATGATCACGCAGTGAATTTTAAGAGTTTTATTTTTCTATTTAGTCATTTACTCCTGTAGTCATGTACTGGTGACTGACTTTTAGTATCTTTTTTTCTACAGTATGTGGTTTTGCTCACTAAAAATAAGGACTGGATTACAGTTTATCAAGCAATATGTATATTAATTATCACGTTGGAAATTTTGAGTTACCAATTTTGCCTACCTAAGCATGTTAAAAGGACTTTGACATAACTGAGCGTAATTACTTTTCCTGGGGACGCCAGTTCCTTTACTATTACAAACTCAGAGTGTACATTTCAAAGTTTTAAAAACAATGTTAAATCTCATTTTTTAAAAAATCATGGTTTTTTGAGCAAATGACAAAGAACATTACTACCCAGTTTTATTTGTTTTTTAATAAATCAAGAAATACATACCAATTTTTAAATTTTGGAAACAATTGGAAACAAAGACTTCAGGTCTCTATGGTGTTTAATAAATGTGATTATTCATAGCAAAAACTGCATTCCTGAAGCAGTTTAAGAACCAGGAGAAAGAGTTTGTGTCAAATAGGAACCAGCTGGATTTTAGAAGGAAGGCGTTAACATATAGCTGTTTTGCTCTCTATTATGTTAAGTAAATACACTTTAGGTTTCGTCTGCAAAAAAAATAACATCTTAACCTAGTAGGATGTGGCTTTTTGTTCTATATAGGACAGTTTTTAGGGATGACGGTAATATTTGCAAGTATGTGAGCAAATACAGAGCTGTCTGGTTTAGAGCCACATTGCCTGTTATGACATTTCTAAAGAAGAAAGTTTCCAGCAGAGAAAGGCTGGTGGTGATTAAGTGGCGTTACCTTTCAGTATCTGCAGTATAGACTGTGTGTCTGTCGCCTTTTCATCCACACTGGCGTCTTGGTGTCCTTGCCTACTACCAGTATGACGCTGGGCTAAAGGCCTCTGAATCAGTTCTAATATAGAGAGCACAAAGGAAAAGAACTGTGCTAAGAGAACTCCGTAAAGACCATACCATGTATTCCAAAGCCGAGGAGAGTTAAAAAAAATTATCTGGCACCCAGCTAATTATGAGATAATTGGGTTACATGCGGGTCATATGTGCACGTTAATTAGCATGTACGTACACGCACATACATATACAATATCGTTATTCAGATTTTCCAGAAGGTGGACTTGTAGGAACAAGTAACATTCAACTCTTAACACATTTAATGTGTTAATATTAGTACTTCTTGGGTGGCAGGTTTTTTTGTTTTTTTAAGGAAGTGAAACATTTCAAGTTAATTCAGTCGCATTTAACAGAAATCAAGTGTTAAAAAAAAAAAAAATCCTGTAGTCTTCCCTGTCTTTACCCCCATCTGGCAGATAAATGTTCAGGGTACACTTTGGTGGTGGCATCAGCATCCGCGGGAGCAGCTCTCCTGGTTGACCGGCGCTTCACCAGCACATGTGAACACAGGCTCTCCACTCCCTCCGTGAAATACCCTTCCTGGTTCAATGCCTCCCTGGCTGCTTATGCTACCCTCTAGTACACAGGCTTAGTTGTGTTTTTCTTGGAACTCATTTGTGTTTCTTCAGACATGTTTGTGCAGTTGTAGTGCTTTCCCAATTAATAAAAAATTAATTAAATGTTAAATGAATTCATTCAATATGAATGTGAAATAATTATCTTTAGGAAAACTAAGTTGAATACTTTGGAAAGACTTAAATTGCTGATAAATTAGGTGTGGTCAGACCCCATAAAAAATTGGGGGGAAAGCATGAAGAATTCTGTAGTTGGGATTGCTGCGTGCAGTGGTTGGGTAGATTCCTGTACTTTAAAGAAATCAACGTTGTAAATCTTCAGTGACAATGCATTGTGGGTTTATAAGAAAGACTGGACCTTGTCTCAGAGGAAAGATTTTACCTTATCTCAAGCACATGTACATGTATTTATTTTAAGTTTAATGTTTAAGCCCTGTATATCAATTTTTAAAAATTCTGTACTTTAACTTTCCCTTTTCTAAAATTAATTGGCCAGCTAGGGTTTTGATCTGGTTTGGATTGTACTGGGTAACAAATGTTTTTTAACCTAATGGTCAGTGGCATTAAAAACTTCGACCACCAAAAGCCACATTTGTTTGGGATATGTCTTGTTTCTCTTCATTACCTTGTGTTGGAGTGACAGATTACCTCAAGAACGTGCTGGGAAAGTCTGAAATGCAAATAAAAGGCATAGGCATAGTAAGAAGTTCAGAGGCTAGAAGAATTATTGCCAATGCCTTAAGGTAAAACTGGGGAAATGGCCCTAACAGTGGTGTAGCTGCTGAGTGACTGAGGCAGTGAGTGGGTGAGCGTGTGTGGTGTGTACTTGCGGGTGGGTGTTCACTTCATCCCTTACTCATCCTGCACAAAATTGCCTCTCCACTGGGACCTTGAACTCTGTATCAGTTTTATGGTAGTGTGAGTGAGGTGCAGAAGATTTTGCTTATGAAGTAGATGAGTTTGGTAGTGCGGTTTTGGGCTTTGTTTTGCATTTGGGACCATCTTTACTTCTGTCAACTAAAAAGGATAGATTGTTAATCTACTCACAAATCCTGGAAAAGCCTTAAAATGATTGCCAATTAGTAGCCAAAGGTGTGGTGTGTTAGGGGCTATGTAAACCATGCCTGCTAGATAGAATGCTCTGTGTTGGGATGAAATTAAAACAACAGTTCCTCCCCCCCCAATTCAAACGATTTTGTGTAGAAAAACATGAGCATTAAAAAAGCTCTGTTAGGGCTTCCCTGGTGGCGCAGTGGTTGAGAGTCCGCCTGCCGATGCAGGGGACACGGGTTTGTGCCCTGGTCTGGGAAGATCCCACGTGCCGCAGAGCGGCTGGGCCCGTGAGCCATGGCCGCTGAGCCTGCGCGTCCGGAGCCTGTGCTCCGCAACGGGAGAGGCCACAACAGTGAGAGGCCCGCGTACCGGGAAAAAAAAAAAAAAAAAAAAAAAGCTCTATTAGCAATTGAAGGTAAGTATCTCTCCATTGGTGTTTGAAATAATCTTTTATATTGCTTGTATGGATTTTATTCTCATATTTATAACATGTGCATTGGTTATGCACCTTCCCCCATCCTCCACATTTAATCCCTAAGGGATCTGTATTAATGAGTTTTATGCTTTGAACTTAAAAATTGTTTCTTGTCCTCAAAAGTGAGACTGGGGAGAAAGAGAAGGAAGGCTTTTCAAATTTCCTTTGAAAGCTTTTATTTATCTCACATACCTCTTCCTTTTGAAAATTTCTCTGTGTACAGCAGGCTTAGGTTTTTGCACGCGACCAATTTAAATGCCAGAGAGTAGGTGCAGATTCACTGTCCCTTGGTTGTTCATGTCCCCGTTCCTTTGCTCAGATTCATCTTCAGAGTTAGGGAGAGGAAGCATAACCTGCCTACACTTAGGCATAGGTTGGTTATTTAATTTGCACTTAGTTAAAAAAAAATTTTGACAGAAACTGTATTTAATTTGTTCCTGCCGTGATGGAACTAAAAATTAACTAAAAAGAAAACCAGAATGCCTGTCTTTTTGCAAAGGTCTATGTGAATTTTTCTGTGTGCTCTGAAAGCTATATGTGTGTGTGTATATATATATATATATATATAATTTCATTATTAGTAATAATATATGTACCTCTGTAGGGTTCCAATTACCTTACTTTCTAATCTCTAATATTTGAAAATGTAGTTAGATCTTCTACTGGTACTAATTTTAGATTACATAACAGGTCTGAACTGAGGATCTTTGATGATACTTCTATTTCAAAGTATTTTTCAAATGAAGATATTAATGATTAAGCTGTACTTGTACAAATATATGCCTGGGTATTGCTCTATATAGCAAAGCAAAGATGTTATTCTTAACATTTTTGAAAACGTGTGCCAAAAAGTGGAAGTCTGACAAAAAAGCCATTCAGCCACTGAGAATTTTAATGGGAATTTCAAAATCATATTTTACTCAAGTGTCAGTGTTTAGTGTGTTGGGCAGTTCAGAAGAGTGATTTGTTCAGATGTGCTAGGAGACTTGATGAGAAGTAATTTGACTTTAAATTTGTATTTATAATTTAAAAAATAATCATAAAAGAAAACTTGAAAAATAGGGAAAAGAACCATCTTTCTTTTTTTTTTGCCATATTTCTTTAATGAAAGAAAGCTTAATGTTTTAGCAGTGTTCCCCTTTTCTATGCAGTATCTTTTAAAAATCACTGCTTAATGCTATGTATAAACTTGCCAACTTGCTTTTGATTAATAAAGTAAGTTTAATCAGGGAATAATGTAAAATACGATCATTGGCAGCATAACTGGAAGTGACTTGAGCAGATAAAAATCAGATTTTTTTAAAAAAATCTTTTACTCCCAGTACTGTTTTTTTAAAAAATATTTTTATGTATTTTATTTATTTATCGCTTGCTTGCTTGTTGGGTCTTAGTTGCGACACACGGGATCTTTGTTGTGGCGCACGGGCTTCTCTCTAGTTGTGGTGCGTGGGCGCTCTCATTGAGGCGCGCGGCCTTAGTTGCCCCGCGGCATGTGGGATCTTAGTTCCCCCACCAGGGATCGAACCCGCATCCCCTGCATTGGAAGGTGGATTCTTTACCACTGGACCACCAGGAAAGCCCCCTAAAAATCAGCTTTAAATCAAAAGCTAAATTCCTCCTTTCATATTATCTGTTGTCATCGTTTAAAGAAACATACCTTACCTTAGGAATTCTCTCTTAATATCTCCTGAAGACTGGACTTTAACAAACAAATTTACCAGCTGTCATCTGGTGAAGGGGGAAGATGAATGCAGAGAAGGAAGATGGGGGGATTGAGCTGTGGCC
Organism: Grampus griseus; assembly: GCF_964374135.1. NCBI lineage: Eukaryota > Metazoa > Chordata > Mammalia > Artiodactyla > Delphinidae > Grampus > Grampus griseus. Next base: position 64,964,234 of record NC_139012.1, read on the forward strand.
CATGCCTGTGGGATAATTTTATACCTCGACTAGACCCACCTCAGGCTCATGCTTACAAACATCGTTACCCTGCAGACATTGATTTCAGCTTTTCTGTTTTTCTGTCTCTTTTCAGCTTTTATTTGTAGTAGATTTCTTCATGAAAGACCACTGTTGATTGGTTGTTAATCATCTAAACATTGGTTGTCATGATGACTAGGAAGTCTAAATAAAAATCTATTAGCTTCAATTTGGACAGAAATGTGAATGCCCAGTTTAGTGGATTGCCTTTAAATCATCATTGGTGATACGTGAATCGAGTTAGAGTTTCGCATATGACGAGCACCTTAGGAGTAAATTAGACAGTTTGAAAGCCGCATTAACTCTTTCAGAGCACTAGGCTACTATTTAGTTCACCCAAACAATAATTTACTAAGTTTAGCATACCCAGACAGTAATTTGCAAAGTAATACCTTGAAGACGCTAGAAAGAGTTAATGAAGCTTTTGAAGTACCTTGCACTTCCTTGGAGAATCTAATTTCAGCATTCACAGTGGTTATACTTGAGAAAAAGATCTTTAAATTGAGTGCCTGTTGCAGGAATTGCTGCTAAACGTATTCTACCATCTTTAGGTTTTTATCCTACTCCTGCCCTATTCCTGTCCTTGTTTTGCATACTCTTTTTTCTTCTTTCCTGTGAGTATCCCCCAAGGTACAGTCCTGTACCTCCTGCTGTTTCTTGGTGGTCTCCTCTCTTCTCACTGGCTTCAGCTGCCTTGGTTCAAAGACATGGGTTTCCGGACACCGTTTAGCTCTTGCTGTCTTGTTCTTTATCTCCCACGCGACATCTTCGCATCTTTTTTTGCTGAGCTTTAGTCTCATTTGTCAACCAGCTGGTGACCAAATGGCCTTAAACTTAACTTATTTTCCTCTCTAAAACTGGTTTCCCCTCCTGGCTAATTTATTTTTAGAATAGCACCTACCACTCTTCTTTCAGTAGTCTCGTCCTGGAGCTGTGGAGAAAACTCCTCCCATCAGCTGCAGCCCCTACAGTGGGGTGGCAAGTGCAGGCTCCCTTTGGAGTTTCTCCTCCCTTCCCTTCCCTTCCCTGTGGTCCTTACTATCTCGTACCTGGATCACTACACTGGGCTTGTTGCTTCCAGTTTCCTCCTCCTTCACTCTCCTCTGGGTGAGCTGAGACATCAAATTCCTTGACACGTCACTTTAATTATATCATTAATTATATCATTCATCCCTTCAAGCACCTTCACACACTCTCTATTGGCATTCAGGGCCACCCACCATCTTTCCAACTTCCTTTCCTATGAACTCCTCTAGCAGCTCCCCCTTCCATGCTCTAGGGCATTCTCCTCCCTCATTCTGTTCCCCCAGCAGGGCATTCCCTTTCCCTATCCACACTAGATAGATCCTTCTAGAACTACATTCTGCACAGTTTCATTTATATGAATTTCAGTAAACAAGCAAAACTAGTGTATCTCCCAGAAGTCAGAATAGTGGTTAACCTGTGGGGAAGGGGCTGCTGACTTTGTGGGGCACGGGAGCCTCCTGCTGGGGTGCTGGCCATGACCATGACCACCGTGGTGGGTGGTTACACGGGGGTGTACAAATGTAAAAATTCACTGAGCTGTACGCAGCAGATTTCAGTGTTTGGCTACGTGTAAGTTGAACATCAATAAAATGTAGGCTAAAACACACCCACCTTACAAGGCTGCAGTACGGCTTAAATTCAATACCGTATTGAAAATGCTGAGGACAGAGTCTGGCATGTGGGGAAAATCCCATTTCTTTCAGTGAGAAGAAAGTTGTCATTCTCACTCTGAATTGTATAGCAAATATTCCCCAGCAAGACTCATTTGGCAAGTAATTTTGTCTTGGAGACATGTTTTGTACCTTCTTCACTTGAATTGCCATGTTTATTGCTCAGTTGATATTGTTGATATCGTGTGGATACCTGCTTTTATTTTTGTTTATTGTGTACATTTTTGATCATCAGTAGAAATAGTGACAGTACGGTGTGTCATGGAAAGCTTATAGTGAATTTAGAGATTTTTTTTCCCCCTCAAACATTGCACACAGTTAAAAAGAACTTCAAGTTTATTTTGAAAGTATTTCACACAACAGGCTTAAGATTGGAGTTCTTTCCCTGAGTATTCTAGTTACCAGGGAAGCATCCGTAAATGGGCTTATGGGAGGGCGTATTACAAGTCAGTATAAGGAAGAGTTTTTAGCAGAGCTGTTAAAATGGGTTTAAATGATTTTTAAATAAGAAACCATCTTCTGAGATGGTGGTTAGCAAACTTCAATATGTGTACGAATCTTACACACCCGGGGATCTTATACAGACATAGGTTCTGACTCAGTAGGTCTGGGGTGAAGCCTGAGGTCCTGCATTTGTAACCAGTGCCTAGACGATGCTGCTGGTCTCCAAACCACCCTTCGAATAGCAGAGAGTCAGGGGTGTATTCAGGTTTAGAGATGTGACATTTTTAAGGGCAAAACAAGAACAGCTTAGCCCATAAAAACCACTCCTCAAATTTGGGTGGTTAGTGGTCACGTGAGCCACGTTTGTGTAAAAATATTCCTGAAAGAATCCATTCAAGAAAGTATTGACTCTTTCTTTTAAAGTTGTGGTGTTACAGGATTTTTGTTTTTTCGTGCTAGTGGGCAAGACTGGCTGATTTCATTAGTTTGTTTTTGTTCCCTCTTGTAAATAATGTTGTATCAGTGGAAATGGTTGTGAATTCAACCAGAATTTTTAGGGGAAGAAATTGAGAAATACCTCGGAATCATTTGTGAATGCCCTTCCTTAAAAACAAAAACAACCAGACCAACTAGAAAAGTATCACCACAGGCCACAGCCCTTGCGTGTTTGTGACTCTGCTCCATGCACAGTACGTGGCGGGATCACCACCGCTGTGCCCTGTGCCATTTGAAGAGCCAGCTTCACTACTTCATGCTCTGCCACTTGTGTGGTAGATTTCCGTCTCCTTCTCCGAACGGGGGCCTCTTTTATCCTGTTGTCTCCTTTCGCTGGTCATATTCTTGACTCACTACACAATGATTTTATACCCTGTCAAGTCTTCAACCTCTGTCAGCCTGTGATTTGAAACGGAGAAAAATCCAAGTTACAAATTGAAGACGCGACCTGACCCTTTGATGTTGGGAAAGCGGTGCTGTCAGAATACGTGTCCCCAGCGCTGCTCCAGCCCCGTCTGTCCGCCTGCCCGCCCGCCGTAGCAGGGTGACAGGAGGAATGTGGCTCTGCCTGCTGGCTCCCGGGCACATTCCTTTCTGTTTGGGACTGAAGTACCAGACGCTCATTATTAAATTACTTAGCGGAGATTTTGTAGCACCTCTGATGCCTTTGAAAAGGCCCTTTCAGCCAGAGAAAGGGTGTGTGGGCAGATGGAGGGAGAGAGCAGCTTTCACACTGGTGAACGGGCCCTCAGACGGTGCTCGGGATGCCTGTGAACGTGCCGAGGCCGGCTGTTTCCTTTCAGCTCTGATTCGGCAGAAGAGACTTTCCCAAGCTCGACGGAAGGTTCTTCATAGGGCCGGGCCCTTCCCTCACCGAGGGAAAATGTAGGGTTTCGGCTTCAACCTTGACTGAGCGTTGCCATTTACATTCCAACACAGGAGACCTTGTTTAGGCTGTGATTAAGGGCCCACAGATGGTGGGCTGTGGTTTACAGATCCTGATAACTTAGAGCGGGCGCAGCTCAGGCTGATAAAATGGGCTCCAGTGGTCTCCGTCAGAAGGATGTGTGTAACTGAATTACGTCGGTGGTTCTGGAATGTCCTCACCACCGTCTTCCTGGGGAGATCTCTCTGTCTTAGAGAATGACAGAAGGTACAAAGGCTAGGTGGCCATGAACTTGTCTCGTTTATCAGACTTTGTAAGCCTTTATCTGTAATGATGGTAATAAAAATAGCAGTCCTGAATACTTCACAGGGTTATTGTTGGGATTGATTGAGATAATGTATGTGGAAAGACTATGGACTTTAAAACATTAATCACATGCACTTATTTGTAAACAGTGGTCTTCCAGGGTTTTGCTTTTGTAAGTAGCCTTCCTGTGTGATCAGTGCTGAACTCTCAGGGAAAGGCGGTCTATTCTTTCTCACATGCTGTTGGGGAGACCAGTTGCTGTTGGCTCAGGAAGGACACATAGTGGGGAGATGGGGTGAGGGGACAGGCTCTCTTCCTCCTCTTTGGGGTGCTGTGCTGTCTTCAGACAGAATGAGGATGAGGGGATGTGGGAAGCAGGGAGGTTTAATGACGAGATGGCATTGGGGACAGTCTTTCTCCTCTGTGTACCACAGTGCTTAGGTGAGTACATAGAGATCAGGAATTATCAGTGATGTTTAAAAAATCGGTGTGACTATACGTGTTGCTTGCTGAGAACGTAAGCTCGCCGAGAACAGAGCCTGCCAGTGACATGTATGTTTAGTAGAGCGTGGATTGGGGTTGCTCGGCTCAGCTGGAGAAGGTGGCCGTGATGGTACCGGTGATACTTCTGCCGTTGAGCCGCACTGGGCCGACTGCCTAGCTGCTGGGAGCTCAGAGTACCTGAGCTCGCGGGAACCTCACTCGGTGGCTCTTGTCCTCATTTTATAGTTGAGGAAAAGACTTAGAAGGCTTAAGTACTAGTGACTGTCAGGGTTTTGAGCCAAGATCTCCAAAGCCACATTGCTTCCTAAGGCTGGTTTTAAAAATTTGATTCCTCAAATGTGGAATAGCCCACAAAGACTATAAGATAGTCTTCAGAAAGCTTGCATTTCCACTGAGGCACGTGAGACCGTGGAAGGAAATGGTGTCAGGTGTTAGAGAAATGATTGTATGCCTGGATTAGAGCAACCCTGCTCCATGGTCTTAGCCCAGGCTTTCCCATGGGTTGTCACAACAGAAGCCTCAGGACTCCTGGAAAGTAACACAGGACCCATTCTGAGTGCAAATGGGGAAGATTAGCTTTCATGCAAAAGAACACATGGTCCATTTGGCCACCCAAGAGGACTTAAATCAGGTTCTATTAACTCCGGCCTTTGCTCTCCCTTTCTTGTCTGACAAACATACAGGCTATGATTTTTTTCCCCCCCAAACCCGGAGCCACTTCTGTTGTATTAAATAATCACAATGCCGTGTACTGAATGCTTTTATGTTCACTTGTTGGACTTGGAACCCGCCCCCCAAGAAAAAAAAAGTTATGTTGACATTTCTGCAGAGCCTGTCACTCACCAGAAGGAAAAAGACCCACATGTCACTGTTTTATAGCCAGCGATCCAAGTTGTGAGATAAACGTGACTTGAAATGTGGTTTTCATACCTCATGTTTTATGGCCTTGCTGCCTGAAGTACAGTCCATAAACCGGCCTGGTGGCATCAGCATCACCCAGGAGCTTGTTAGAATCTCAGGCCTGACCCTAGGCATCTGGAATCAGAATCTGCATTTTGATAAGATGCCTGGTGATTCCTGTGCAAATTTAATAGCAGAAGCACTGGATTTTATGGTACTCACTGCCCTAAGTTAACGGTTAAGCTTATTGAATAGAGGTTTTTTTTCCTTTTCTACAAAGCCTGTTTCAAGAATATAACCTTATATTTTTAGAGCCAGGCCCTAAAGAACAGAAGTCTCAAGTATAGCTGTTTAGCACCAAAGGGGCATTTTGCCATTTCTAGCAAAGTCTGACATTTATTAAACCTCTTAATCACTCCATCTCAGTTTTCTCCATTTGTAATGCAGAGTTGCTAGTGTTCCTTTATTTGGGGAGAGGAGTTGACCTTGGCTTCTTAAGCGTATAAAAACCACAACCCAGTTACAGATCTCTCACGTAGGTACCACTGAAGATCGAAGCCCGTAACCAACTGTACGGTCCAGACGGCCCCTCCCCCTGCTGCACACCTCTTCTGTCGCCCTCTTCTTTTTTTTTTTTTTTTTTTTTTTTTTTTGTGGTACGCGGGCCTCTCACTGTTGTGTGCTCTCTGGAGCACAGGCTCCGGACCCGCAGGCTCAGCGGCCATGGCTCACGGGCCCAGCCGCTCCGCGGCATGTGGGATCTTCCCGGACCGGGGCACGAACCCGTGTCCCCTGCATCGGCAGGCAGACTCTCAACCACTGCACCACCAGGGAAGCCCTTGCCGCCCTCTTCTTGTGCTCTTCCTTGGAGGGGAGAGTGTGAGGTGCACACGTAGAAAGATGGTCCACACCAAGCCGTTTGAACCTCTTCATTCATTGTCCACGCATCTTTTTTTTTTTTTAATTTTTTTTTTAATTTTTATTTATTTATTTATTAATTATTATTTTGGCTGCCGTTGGGTCTTCGTTGCTGCGCGCGGGCCCTCTCTAGTTGCAGCAAGCAGGGGCCACTCTTCGCTGCGGTGCCCAGGCTTCCCACTGCGGTGGCCTCCCCCTGTGGAGCATGGGCTCTAGACGCGTGGGCCTCATCAGCTGCAGCACGCAGGCTCAGTAGTTGTGGCTCACGGGCTCTAGAGCACAGGCTTAGTAGTTGTGGCACACGGGCTTAGTTGCTCCGCGGCACGTGGGATCTTCCCAGACCAGGGCTGGAACCCGTGTCCCCTGCATTGGCAGGCGGACTCCCAACCACTGCGCTACCAGGGAAGCCCCTGTCCACGCATCTTGCCTTCTCAGTGGTGGGACTAGCAACCCAGGCCTGATTCCTGTCGCTTCCTGGCTTTGTGAGCACAGCCTCAGTTTCCTCAGCCCCGAAATGAAGGCGTTAGATCCTGACACCCCAGAGATCAGAGATCCTCACCAGCCCATTTCCACTGCCTGCAGCCCGCTCTTCGTGACCCGGGGCCACTTCTGCCCCTGCACTGCTGACACCCTCCTTTCCGCTGAGTGCCTTGCCTTCTGCTTGGCTCCTGCTGCCCTCACGGGCCTCCTTAAACTCCAGAAGAGCGTAGCGGTGACCGCGTGGGCTTTTTGTGCGCTGTCCATTAACTGCTCAAGGACTCGGAGGTGAACTTGTGAGTGTATTTGAATGTATATTACTGCTCACTTGATAATGGTGCAGCTCTCTTGGGGGCCCTTCAAACAGAAGACACCCCTGTATGAAATACTATCTCTTTATTCCCCCATTTTTAGGGAAGAGGGTTCCCGAAATCCTTTCCAAATTCAGAGGAATTAGGAAATCTTGGATCACTTTAGTATTAACTAATTGTGAGTTGTTGTCAAGTGAGCCTTTGTCTAAGAGGACCTCATTAGGCAGTGCTCTATGATGGTGACAGGGCGGCTTACGATGTCTCGCTAAATGTAAATGATCTCAGAGCCAATTGTTAGGTTTCACTTGAAAGTCTATGAAACATCTAATTAAGGAGCAAAGAAGGATGTCAGAGAAGGATCCAAAGTCCTGAATTTTTGTTATATTGGGGTAGATTTTACTGGAAACTAGAGGATTCTTTATATAATAAATTGCTGTTTGGAAAAACAGCAAACAACAGAAAGCTATATCTTCACTTTTCTTTACCTGTGGTGTAAGTTAGAACCAGCTTATAGGTTGGGATGTCCAGTAGTTTAGTTTGTATTATTTATCACCAGAGTTCAAATTTGAACTTGAAATATTTTTAAAGCACACTGTACAGTGTACTGTGCTTTCTTTGCAGCATGTATAATTATCTTGCTAAGCTTTTTCATATCACCTAGGTAGAAGACAGTAACGTCTCGGAATGATTGTACACCGGGGCTTGAGACCCCGGAAGTGAACTGTTTTCTAATGACTGTATTATGTGTGTGATCCAAGGTTCAGTACCTCTCCGAGTCTTAGATGTTAAATGATCTCATTCAAAATGCCTCCTTCTGTTCTTGAGGCATAGTTGGTATTTTATCAGTGTTAAGTTTTATAAACATAACTGCTATGTAGGTGGTGAAATGATTGCTTATGAGATTGGTAATATCGTAAGCCATGTACCTTTTTATTGTGTTTAATAATGTGAGACCCAGAAATGCCCCCAGTATATTTCTTTACTATTTCATGGCAAGACAGTAGGGGCCTGCCATCCCTGTTAAGCAGTAAAGTAATACAAGGAATTGGAAAATAGGAATTACGACTATTGAAATTGGAAAGAAGGAGGGAGTAACTTGGATTCTTCTCAGTTATTAGAAGTCTTGTTTCCTGACTGTGCTAAGCACTGCAGAAAGACAGAGTCAGAGCTTTAGTCCCTCGGGAGCTTACATCCAAGGCAGGGGTCACCTGATGCTGCATTTCCAGTTGTAGAATTGGAGCTATTCAGAAAATGTTCCCGAGGAATGTAGTAATCAGGGCACTCTTCTGGTTTAGTCTTGCTTCTTCCCTGCTTTCACTGCTATTCAAAAACAGAATGTTCTTTGTTCTGGATCTTTGAAATACAAATTGATCTGCTGCTTTTAAAAATTTAAGATAATTCCCGGGAAGGCATTGTAGGCTTAGTTCACAAAACAAATTGTGCAGTGGGCAGGAAGCAACTGGCCATGTGTCCTGAGTTTTGATAATTTTTTTTTTTTTAATGGAGGGCAGGTACACAGGTTCTTAAATTAGTTTGTCCGTAGCTTAGTAACCTGAGAGCCGTTGGAAGCGGAGATGAAAGCATGAAGATGAAATGAGACGGGGATCGCACACTATGATATATACTCAGCTGGGAAGAGTGAAGCGTACGTAGCTATGGAATGTTGATGGGTGAAGATGCCAGTGTGTGAGAATTCAGCCTAACGATTTATTTCATTTAATCTACTTGCAAAGTTTTAACTTATTTACCGAACTACAGCAACCAAAAATTTCAAATGGTCTTTGCTGTAGTTTTAAGTTATGCGCTGTCCCCAGGAAATAACAAACAGCCGGCAGCCCGCAACACCACGTTGTGCACAGCCTCCTGTTAATTGGAAATTTAAAGTCTCTTCCATAAAAGACGTGGTTAAACAATAAAGTGATTGGGAAGATGATGCAGTCACACCTTGATGTATCTGTGTTGATTCTGACTTAAGGTGAAGTATTATGCATTGAAACCTCTTATCAATAGAATTTCACAAAAGTCACTGAATGAAAAAGCCTTCAGTTTCAGCTGTTTTCACTCTGAGATGCAGCAGGGCCGCATTCAGTATTTCTGTACAAGTCGTGTTTCTTTTGGAGATCTTGAAGAGATCAAAAGTTAACAAATCCAGGAGGAAAAGTATTGTAAATTCAGTTTCGTATATGAATTCTTATGACAGTAGCCATGTCAAGGATATGCAGAGACTTTTCTTACTGTTCCCCTTTATTATTCACCTGGTCGGTGTGTACTGAATATCTAATACGTGCCAGGTACCATCCTGGGGACTGGAGACCCACCGGTAGACAATACTTACAAAATTCATGCCCATGCAGAGTTTACAGCCCCAACAGGAGAGACTGCAATAATTGGTACTAGTAATTAGATAAGTAAAGCGAAAGAAGTGTGTCATGGGGCTAAGTGCTCTGGAAAACAGCCAAGCAAGGAAAGAGGGCAGATCCTGAGTTCCAGGGTAGACTTACTAGGGTAACACTTATGCAGACACCTGAAATAGTGAGGTCTTCTTTCAGATCTTTTGAATTTTGTACCGCATACATATATGTGGTACCACATACATATATTACGTATATTAAATATGTATGTACGTAATACATATGTACCACATACATATATTTCCATATTAGAAATAAATCCTCAGGAAAAGAATATATGGTGTCAACTCTTGGCTGTGCTATGTCATTCTTTCATGATCCTGGCCCGAATGGAATCTTTGAACCCAAAGGTGGGAAAAGTCGCTGAATATTGGCTTTGTACTTAAGGAGATGCTAGTTTCAGCTGCCTCAATTTTTATATTGAAGGTTTTAATGAAATAGGATGTTTTTGTTATCAGTTGCTGATTAACAAAGTATTCCCAAACTTAGGGGTTTAAAATAACACACAGCCCTGATTTCACAGTTTCTGTGGGTAAGGAATCCTGGGCTCAGTGTAGCTGGGTGCCTGTAGGGGAGGAGAGCCTGTGACATCTTAGAGACCCCTTCCCATGTGGGGCCTCAGGTACTGTGAATCTCTTCAGACTGGCCTTGAGACTGGAGGGACAGTTGGATGGAAGTACCTTTCTTTCTGCCCTCTAAGGAAGGAGAAGACACTCTTTCTTCGTTTTTTTTTTTTTCATCCAGTTTTTCAATCAAATATAACACTTATCACAGGGAAACAGTAGTAGTAAAACGATAAAGTGACTGTCCTTTAATGGTTTTACACTTTCTCATTTATACGCCCTTTGGGGGTTCCCTCTCTCCTCCTCCACTCTGCTCTCTGTCCCACCCAGCCATCCTGGGTGCCCCACCTGGTGGGCCTGCTGGGGAAGGATGAGGCTTCCTGTTCTGGGCCTTTGGCTGGCAGTACTGACCTCTTCATCACTCCCTCCACTTCCTGGCTGTCTCTGGCTCAGCTGCTCGAAATGCTTTTACCTCCATCTAGTTTGCAGTTCTGCCCAGTTTGGCCGAAGCTCAGTGCTGGCGATGATTTCTTCTTTTTGTGATGCTTGCCTTCTCCGTATGAGCCACTGTCTGCTGGACCACGGCTTGACCCAGTCATAATGCTCCGTGTCCGGAAGGTGGGAGCTCCTAGGAAACGGTCTCCATCAGTGCCATCCCTCAGCAGCCAGCTGCCAACTTGCCCTCTTCCAAAGTCTGCGTTCCCTCTTGGATTTCTCGTTGCTCCCCCTCCGTCCTCCTCACTTGTTGGCAGAAGGGCCTCTTTGATTCTCAGTGGGTTTGCAGAGCAGAAATGATGGACTTCTGATGAACTCCCTGAGTGGCCATCCTCTCTGCCTGGGACTGTAGTCCTCTTGGCCTCCCTGCTCATCCTGCACCCATCAGTCATGCTGCAGCCCTCCAGAGGTCTTCTAGAACCTACACATGGTGTTTTTAGCAATACCTACCACCTTGAAAACCAGAAGGGAATAAAAGGAAGAGGGGAGAGGACATTAAGTAAAAGAGCGTTTTGCTGGGCAACTTGTGAAGTGGAATGTTAAATGAAAAACTGCCACGTGCCAGGCAAAATGTTTAGTTAAATTTAAGTCCACTCCACTCCTCAAAAGTAATTTGATTTTCCTTAAAAAAAAAAAAAGCTGCATAGAAGGCATTAATATAGTTCTTGGTGTGTTATTTAAACAGGGTTGGCATTTCAGCATGTCTCCTCATTCTCATTGCAATTCCATTCACAGCAAATCTGAGCCAACGTAACAAATCTAGACTTTCAGACTGTTGGGATTAACCTACGCTGCGGAGATGGAAAACTCAGCTTTATCTGCTGAATTTTCTGGGTTTGTGCTCTTTTGGGTTCATCTCTAGATTTCTCTAGTTCCGGTTTTGAGTATCTATATTTTAGTTCTGGTTAGGGTCCTACTTGGGATACAGGTGTGCCTTGTTTTACACTGAGCTTCACAGATACTATGTTTTCACCGGTTGAAGGTTTGTGGCAACCCTCTGTTGAACAAGTCTACTGGCACCATTTTCCCAACAGCATTATTTTTAAATGAAGGTATGTAGACTGAAGGCAATCTCTGTCTCCATTCTGCACCCTTGACAGACAAATGCTTCTCTCAAACTTGAGTCACTTTAATTCTGGAAGGGGTGGGTATTTGGATGATGGTCATTTTGGAAAGAAAGCTCTTTTAGCAACAGTAGCAGCCAGGAGTTATTATGTAAGAAGGGACCCAGGAGTCTCAGCAAGGAGCAGATTTCCCCATTTGTGGCATTTATGCTCTGGTGTAAATTCCTCTCATAGTGTTTTGTTTGCATCCTTTGGCTTAGATGTTATTAGATGTTACTAGTCTAATCCAATCCCTTGTTTTGTGAAAACAGGTTTTCTCTTTATCCGAGAGAGCCTCTTCTCTGACACTGTCCTGGAGTAGTCATTCTGGGACAAATGATGGCTTTCGAATCTGTTACATTTTCAGACTTGCTGTAGGCTTGTAAAATAACACCACTGTTACTGGGAAGAGTTGGGCAGGGGCCACGAGCAGTAGGGAGAGGAAGACTGCCACAGGACCAGATTGCAGACTCTTGCTAAAACTTCTTGACTTGCAGATTATGGCAGAGAGTAAGACCTCTGTCACTCTCCAAGTTCCTGGTCTCTGCGTCTTCACCTTGTTGTTTCCAGGCACCCCTCAGACACCTGCTGCGTCTGCTCTTGTCCAGTCATGCCCTGGTGATCAGCCCCAGAAGTCTGGCGGCTCTTCCTGCCAAATCCGAACAGCCGCGCTGTTCTGAGCACCTGGGAACGGTGGCACTCCTGAGCACCTCTGCTGCTGGCATACAGAAACACATGCCTTCCTTCTTAACTTCCAGGCAGAGTCACCGTGATGGCTTTGAAATGTGTTCTGAAACGGAATAAACTCAAAGGTTTCTGTTAATCTATTCTGATTTACTTAGGAAGCAGCAGCGTTCATTATTTGACTTATGTTACTGGTTAATTAACCAGACTAGAACATGTTTCCTTTTTACAAATTGAATGCTGAGGGAGTAACAAAGACCAAATATTTTACAACACGGATTCTTGAGTTTGACTCTGAAATACCATATTTTATTTTGCAGCAACTTCCGGTTTTAGTGACAACTGAAATACTTTCTATTATTAGCAAGTTTTGAATTTTAAGTAAATTGAAATGGAAACGAAAGTTGTTTCTAAAAATAATACTGACAGTGCTTATGTGATTTTTTTTTTTTTTTTTAAATTCCATGTTGTTGGTGAGGAAGGTCTTGATTGGGACGAAAATGTAAATTTTATGCCAGTCTCTTCTTGTTTAGAATTAATGAGAATAGATGGGACTGTTTCAGGGTTCTTTTAGTGTCGGATACTCTTGGCGTCATTTCGTGATGATCTACCCTGACTGACGGCCCTATGGGCTGCTGGCATCAGCGGCATTTCTAAATCCCTGTCTTGTTGACTGTGAAGGACCTGCCCTTTATTGTACCAAGGAAGGCTCCTTCGTTGCTTAGTCTGAATTCTCTAGAGAAGGTTTGGTTGAGGACTGCTCTAATGAGGCTGGTGCCTTCTACCAGTAAGGAGGTGCGATGGATAACGGGGAAACGAGCATATTGCTTCCCGACTCCTTTTTAGTGGGGGGCTTCTTTAGGTGACTTTCTGCTTGGAATAAATTCCCCTCCAAACCTGATACACTCATTCAGATATAAGGATGGAGATATATACCAAAGCTTAGAGGTATTTTTTTCTGGACTTTGGGATTCTGTGAACATTGCTTGCTCCTGCTAGCGGCGATTAACACCCTCTTTTTCACTAGGATTTTAGATGACTCAGTGGAAAATGAAAAGGAAGGCAGACAACTTTGTTTCACTCATGGCATCACTTGGCTTATCCAGCTTCAGCTGAATCAAGATGTGATAATGAAAGTAGAGGTCCTTTCTCCAGATACATCTGACCTTCATGCTGAGAAGTACAGTTCAGGGAATTACCACCAGAGCCTGTCTTGGGAACACACAAGTCATTCGGGGAGGAAAGGTGGGAGATGTAGCACTCCCTTAATCCTCCACTCTTGGTTTCTTTAGGATGAAATTAACAGTTATTTAAATGTAGACTTCGGTTTGCCTGAACTCCTAACCTTTTGTTAATTGAGTTTAATCTGTGAGATTCCAGGCCTCCTACACCACCTGTACCTTAGGACATGTGGGGGCATGGAACACGATGCAGTATTCTGTACTCTGCATTATATAATTTGAAAAGCACTGTCCTAACCTGAAAAAGTTTGTATGTTTGTTCTCTTTTGTATGGAGCACCCTATGGTTTGCTTGGAGGTCAGCCTACATAGCACAGAGGCAAAGACCCATTTCCACTGCCAACCCCCTGGCCATTTTCAAAGACGGGGAAAGGATACTGTGAATGCCAGAGACAGCACTTTAATTGGATGGGTTTCATAATTAATGTCTCCTTAAGTGAAGACTTCTGTTTAATTTGCTTTTCCAGACCATTTGGTAGAAATTGCAGAGGAACGGAGGGAGAACAGCACGTTGTAGTTGGCAGGCGGTGGTGAGAGCAGCCGTGGAGGTGCCAACTCCTTTGTTTAAAGGTGGCTGTTTTCTTCAAGTTCTTGAAGGAGATTTGAGCTGTGCTGTACGTGCAGGAGAGTAATTCCTACGGTTAGTACAAGTTTTTCCCCTCAGTTCTCGAGTCTTTCTTTTAACAAAAATGACCAAGGTACATACCAGCCTTGGAGAGGAGATGAAATTTGGATAAATACTTTAAAATTTGTATTTGAAGGGGAAGATGAAAACTACTCATGTAAATAACTGTTGGGCTTATCTGGACTTTTCCATTGTTTCTGTGTTCCTGCCTCTTGTGGATAATTGACCATTGGCTACCAGTTGATGCCTGGGGACCTTTTCACTCTAGTCTGCTCTCTCTCTCTCTCTCTTTTTCTTCTTTGTTCTGAGCCCTGCTTCCCAGGCAGAGGAGGTCAGGCAGGTACACGTGCATTTGGGAAGGAGGAGGTGGGGAAAATATGCAGTAATGAGCCCTTCTGACTTTGGATTCAGCAATTTAGCATTGGTGCAGTAGGTGGAGTTATTCTTGGAGCCCCATTTTGAAGATTGCTATGCAGAAACCCATCTGTGCTGCTGGTTGCCAACATTTCTGGTACAAATATTGTCATTTGCTCTTGAGGCAATCTGCTATTTCAGTCCTAGATGCAGTTTTGTAATATGCTGGGCAAAATAGTAGAGAAAAAATATCTTAAGTGGTGGTATAATCTTCAGTTTAAAAACACTTTAGCAATGTTTCCAGTAGAGGATTTGTTCAACGTGTCTTCTTTTCTCCTTTCCTTGGCTTGTAAACATAATCTAAATTCATTTTTCTCACTTGCCCGAGCCATGGTTTCGTTGTGCTGACTCTGCACCCACCCAAAGGAAAGATGGAGACTTAAGTAATAGTTCTTTAAAATCACACTTCTAAAATGTGAAGGTTTAGCATACCACGCTTCTTCTCTTGACGAGAAAGTAACTTGGCCAGAAGTTACCTGGTTAAAAAAAAAATTGTCCAACATGATAGTACCCTTTCCAAGCCTGTATTCTTCCCTGTCCCAGATAGTGAGTCACATCTGCCTCACAGGACGCTGAGAAGAAGGCCCCCTGTTGCCTGCACAGAGTGGGCGCTCCCTGAAGGTTTTGGGGTATCTCCGGAAACCCTGGGGATGGAGTTGTGCTCCGTTTCATTGGGCTTTGTCGTCAGGCCTTTCCTAGAGAGGGAAAGCGTGTCCTCTAGGAAGTAATACGTTTCTTTCTGTTTCTGTGGCTTTCTCATTTTTGTCCCCAGCCTGATGCATAGTAAGAAATCCATTTTCCAGTATGACTCAGTGTACATGTGCACAAACGTGATACAAGAGTTTTACAAAATAGAAAAGCTTTCTATTAATTAAAAAAAATGCTGGCCTCAACCCTCTGGATTGATTTCACTGCTTTATGGATTGTGGTCCAGAGTTTTTAGCATGAGGTTCTTTCCCACATTTATTTTTAAAAGAGCTTCATGTCACAGTAACCTTGGAGTTAGGGGAGAAGTGGATGCCTCCATGTATGGAAGACTGGCCTTCAGTCATGGAATGGAAGGAGGGGCTTCACACTTCCCTTGGCCACACACTGAAGGAAGTAGCCCCTTTTTGGATTGGTCTTGTCTCAAACATGATCTTGTTAAAATTATGTACTAAGTTAAACACCCTCAAAGATGTCTGATGCCACGTGAGCCCTTATGTGACATACTAGCCAGGATAATTTTTCACTTTTCTGGACATCTTTGTCGTTTAGATTCTGCTTTTGACCCTTGAAAACTGGCGGCTGCTTGGATCCACTTTGCTGGATGGGGTTTCACTCTCCTTTCCTTCTGCATGAACCTGGGTCAGGCTCACCTGACCTATGGTCAGCTGTGTTCAGAACCTTTGATCCCATGAAAGTACTTTCCGCTGTTAATTTCCAGAGCAGATGTGAAGTCTCCCTCCACCCTGGAGTCAGATGGCTTGTCAGAAAAGTCAAGGAATTTTAGGTGATATCAATGTTTGATAAGAAATGATTATCCTTTCTTGGCCAAAGCAGGAGCAGTGGAAGCGCGTGCAGTCAAGCTGCAATAGTGTTCCTCCCACTGAGTCCCTGGCTGGCCTGTTGGTATCTGGAGCAGTGATCTTGTAAAGACTTCATTGTGAAGTTGGCTGTGTGTGTGTCCAAAGGAAATACTATATATTAAAGAGGAAAGCGGGGGAGGAGAATTCCAGGAAATTGAAAGGTGAGGCTGACACGTCCTCATTCCCTAACGATGCTTCTGTTTTTCTTTCTGAAAAACAATGATGGTTTAAAGTTTGATCTCAGAACAAACTGGCTTTTATCCATAACCTTATAATTATATTTTTAAACAGCCTTTCTTAACTACTTGTTAAATAACATCATACTAACAAGTTGCCTTATATTATTTGGTGTTAATGACCCATCCAAGTACCACTAACAGTGTTTCTCAAACTTACCTGTCAGATGAGGTAACTCGTTAAGAATATTCTGGGACTTCACTCTCCTCCTGTTGAGTCAGACTCAATATGGAATAAGACAGTTGAGTTATTTTCTTAGAATATTAGAACTGAAAGGAATGTTGGATGTGAAGCTAGTCCAGGTGTTCCCAAACCTGGTGACCCTCAGTATTATTATGACTTCTTAAAATATAGAACCCTGGGCCACACTCCGTATGTGCTGTGAATCCCAGCCTCCGAGCCAAGGGCTTTAGGGTTTCAGTTTTCACCACACTTCCTAGAAGATGCCGATCATTAGTCCGGAGTGGTAACCACCCATCTCTTCAGACTCCTTCAGGAAAGGGAAATTGACCGGGCGTGCTTGGTTATCGGGCTACGAGATAGCAGTGCAAGAAAGCCTTTACTGATAGCTATTGACTCACTCAAGGAATATTCATGTCTCAGGTCCTGACTAGGTAGGTGAGCGCTGGCAGTTTCGGGATGAGTGAGTGTGGCGTCCCTGCCCTCGAGGCGTGTGGACTGCTACTCAGCCTTCCCGAAGGATGAGCTTGGGGGTGCGGCATGACAACTTGGGGGAGCTTTTCCAAGCTGTGTGCAGTGTTGCCCCAGCTCTCAGATGGGCATGCGCCTGGGTGGGGGTCAGAAGGTCTAGGGCGCTGATTCTCCTTCCCTCTTGGCTGCTGCCCTGCCCCCCTTGTCTTTCTCTTACAGCTTTATGAAATAGTCCCAACACCTAGAAGTGCACAGAGGCTAGTACAGTTGGTACGCACATGCTACCACACGGTTTTAACAATTGTCACCCATCTTGCTTGAAGCCTTCCTGTCTCCCCAGAGGCAGTCACTGATTCAGAGGTGGGCTGTTGGGGGCTCCTTTCCTTAGAGAAGCCTGCCCCACCTCCCCAGCTGGGCTGATATAGGCGGGTCCATAAGTCCTATATAGTCACCCCCCGCCCCTTTACATTTATATAAGTGTTGTCAGTGTAGGTATCATTCTGCGACTGTTTTAAAGTCAGCATGGTGTTTTTGAGTTTTAGCCATTGTTATTACATGACCTGATGTGGCCCCATACTTAACCGTAAAGTCAGGAAATTGAAGCCAGACAGCTTGAAAACCTTCTTAATGGAAAAAGTGCAAGAAGATGTGGGTGGGAGAGAGTTTCTGTCGAATTTTTAGTATAGAACTTTGTCATTTATGGGAAAATCGTTAATTTGAATCAGGCACTGTTTTGAATAGCCCAGTATCAACTTAACAAGAATTAATTGCACGTTGTATGAGAAGTTCATTGTTTTTATTTACTATGGGTGTAGTTATTGCAGTTTGGTTCCAGACAGGTGAAAGTTAAGATTTGTGGCATAAAACAGGAAGCAGATGGGGGCTAATTAAAGTTCTGTTGATGATAAAAGGATGACTGATCAAGGAACAGCTGGTTTCCCAATTTAAACACAATTTGTACTACTGTATGAAGACAGCCCTCCGCAAGTTCTCATGATTGCCTTTCAAAGGTGAAGGAATGTGTTTCAGCAAAGTGTGAAGGCTGTTGCACTCTATTTTTGTTCACCTTTTTTGCCTTTAAGCGGTTTCTCTTCAGGGTTTATCCACGATGAGGGAAGGAGTCACAAAACACAGCTGAGATTTTCAGTGGTGCTCTGTCCACTCCAGACACCTTTTTATGCCCTGGAAAAACCCGAATTCCCTTCTGTATTCTCCAAAGACGTGCCCAAGCATTTGATTTTATTCTGTATTTTTTTCTTATTTCTTCCGACACCCCCTCCTGCTGGGTTTTAAAATGTTGGTGCCCGTATCTCCCTAACTGCATCACCCTTGTACGTCTGTGTGTAGATGAGGGCTCAGAAGTGCTTTGGACGCGGTCTTGAACTGGTGTGTCTTTGAGCTCCTGGCTGAAATTATTTTGTTTGATCGTGCCCTGGATGACTTTCATCTTCAAGTGGCAGCATCTTTTGTTGCTACTGCTAATAATGGTTGGATAAACATTAAGACCCAGTGTCCAGGGATGTGTTTTGCCTAAAAAAGGTACCAGCACTCGGTTCTCTTTGAATCTGTGCAGGGCGGCGACATGAGGTTTGCTTTGCCTTTAGTCAGAGGCTAGACGTTTGCTTGACATTTTGTGTTCCTAAGTGCTTTGTGTGATTATCTCATTTTAATCCTTATAAAAACTCTTTAAAGTGGCAACTGTTGTCCCCATTTTGCAGATGAGGCAGTTGAAGCGTGGGGAGTTGAAGTGCCTCAGCCACGGTCACGTTCACTAAGTGCTAGGACTGGGTTAGCCTCCAGGCTTGTCCGACAACAGGCTCCTGGTCCTCAGCCACCCTATTCTACTGGTTTTGTGTAAAACTAGCATAAAACTATTGTTTTTTCTACTTCTGATTAAGGAAAGAGCTATTTCCTGAAAAAATAAAAAATCAGGATGCAGTTTGTGAACTTCATCTTATTTGATTATGTAAATGTGTGTGTGTGTGTGTGTGTGTGTGTGTGTGTGTGTGTGTGTATTATATGATACAGGTCCTGGCACTTGGTAGGAAATCAGTTTTTTGAATGAACACATGAAAGAGGAACAGGCATCATTTTTTTTTCCTTTTTGGGTCCCCCCGCCAAGGAAGTAGCTTTATTCTGATCTTAAAAGTTATACGTGCTTTTTCTTTTAACAACAGCAAAAAGGGCAACGTACAACTAGAAATTAAAAATCCCCATTACCTTCACCACCGAGAGACATCATCGTTATTATTCACTGAGGTTGTCTTGTAAAAGAAATGATTGACCATATAGATCCCATGTAACTGGTAATAAAGGTCACCGTTTATGTTAGTGACAGATAGCATGCACTAGAGGTTTCGGGGATGTGATAGTTGACATTCATTGTCAAATGTTGTCTGTAAGTAAACTTTCCAGTCCTAGCTGCTGTTTTTCCCCAATCTGGTTCTACAGTAGTTCTGCTACACGTTGTACTAATGAGGAGCGCCTGTGTGCAGGTTCCTCTCCTCCAGGCTCTGTTTCCATGACCCTAGAAAACTGTCTCCCTGCTCACATCACAGCTCTTACAGTGTGTGGTGTCACGGCCAGAGCTGGAGTATTTTCCTGACCTGGGAGCTGTCTCCGGAATCATAGTCATTTTTTTCATTCCGCTGTCTGAGCAAATCAACCTACCGCACTCTTCTCCTACCTTCTCTCCTCCCCTTTTCTTCTTCCTCCTGTACCTTGCTTGCCTTCCTTCCTCTCACAAAAGCATTAAGGGAGGTGGGAGAGATTTGGAAATGAAATTAGAGTGGGCCCATTCTTCTCCCCTGGTAACTCTGCCTTGTGTATTTTTGAAGATACTGATGTTGGCTCTTACTGTGAGATCTCGGGCGAGAGGCCTGTGCGGGACCTGCTTCGTCCTGAGTAACCTGACCTGCTTGGAGAGTCTGCGTCTCCTTCGTCCTTCAGAGAGTGAGAGGGCATGGTTCATGGTTCGCAGAGCGCCTGGGCTTTCCAGGGTACCTGGGACAGGTGTGTTCTTTGGTAGGAAGTGTGGATAGCTCTGCAGCTTTCAGGTAGCCTGCCCTTCTACCCTGGGCGTAATCATGAAATCTCACAAGGGCACAGTACTCTATTTATGCTTTTTGAAGAGGTTGTATCCATTACAACTCCTTTGCGGAGTTAGGACAAGTGTTATTTTTTCCACTCTATAGGCAAGAAAGCGGAGATACACAGGATATAAAATTTGTCCAAAGTCATACATACAAAGATAGAGCCAGACCTAGGTCTTCAGTCTCTTGACCACTGTCTTGCCATTAGACCAGCATTTCCCAAAGTGTGTGCTGCTAAACGTTGGTTCCACAGTATGGGCTGTGAGGAAGTGTCAGAGACGCGGTGGGTGCATGGGATCACACCCACAGAACAGAACGAAACATCTTAAGTTAGTGAAGGGCGTTGTGTTTTGCTTTGCTTTGCTTTTGTACATTAACATGAAGTTAGTGTATTAGAGACTCCAAGAATCCTGCAGTTGGGAGTCCTGTTTGAGTCGGTGTGGCCAGATATCCCGAACATACTTCCTCAGTGAACTCCTTTCACCCTAGGAGGAGCCGTTATTCTTTGGAGCGCATGTTGGAGATGCTCTCCTTGGCCATAGTGTACCGCCTTGTCCTGGATTTACTTTGGAGGTGCTCCAGGAGCCCTCAGTGGTTAGAGGAAAATCTAACCTTTGGCGACCTGGAGGACGAATCCACATGGGCAGTGGTTGGAGATAGAGACTACCCTGGGGCGGGGGGGGGGGTGGGAGGCTGGCCATGGGGAATCCTGTCATCATGTCATTGTCGGCAGTTCAGCAGGACCTTTGTGGAGTAGGATTTTAACCGGGACGCAGGAAGGTTCTCAGTCAACAGGATCAGCATTCCAGGAACGGTTGTCAGAGTTGTTAGGTAAAGATTCATGAACTATAGCCTGAGTGACAGCTGCACTGTTTGGCAAGGATGGACTTAAGAAATTTGGACCCAGAACAGCACACTGCTTCCTCTTGGCAGGTGTTGGAAGTGAGGCACATTCCCCGAGTGAGGCCGTCTGTGTCAACACCCCTCCCCCCAGCTCTCGTTTAATATTTAATATTCAGCTTTGCTGCTTTTGTTGCTCTCATTAGATTGCTTGATTATGATAGCGGGGCAGGTTCTGCATCCCTCTCATCAGTCAGCCCTCTGCTTTGGGGGAAGCAGAACCTCTTAACAAAACTCTTTTATTTTGAGATGAATTGTTCCAGCCAGGCAGAAATGATTTATTATTTTGCATTGAAACCTCAAACTAAGGAAGCAAATGCAGCTTCTCAGAACTGATCTTGGGCATTGCACTTGATGTTCTCTTCTCTCCTCTCCTCTCCTCTTCTCTTCTCTTCTCTTCTCTATTCTCCTCCCTCCCTTCCTTCCATACCTAAGCTAAGCTTTTCCAGGAGTTGAGTGTACATGAAAAGTTCACATAAAGTATTTTCTATCCAGAAGATACAAACTCTGAATTAAGGGAACTGCTTTTGTTTGGTTTTGTTTGCTTTGGTGGGGAGAACAGAAGGATCCTAGTAGGAGCAATGGTTGGGAGAAAGCGCTGTGAAATAGATGGGAGGTTAATAACCTGTGGTGTGGTATTTCTCTCAGCAAGTGTTCCTCAGGGCTTCTCCAGGAAAGTGATCAGACCAAGTATTGGACTGTGAGATCTTCCTTTTACAAAATGTTTGAACTGCCTGCTATTGTTTGTTTGCTGGTAACTTTGTGACTTTTAAATCTGGTTGTAAATTGCACGGCACTAACTTATTTTGGGGGCAGAAAGGAAAGGAAGCAGATAGAGGCCAGGGCTCCTGGGCTGTGGAAGAGGAAAGGTCGATGGGATCTGCTGAGGGTAGGGTTTACACCCACAGTCATGCTTTTATAATCAAATTCTGATGGGATAGTCAGCCGTTAAAAATTAAGTTCCCAAGATTTAGACCTCTTTCCTGTGTGTGTGCGTGTGTGGTGCCTTTCAGGATGATGGAAGTGTGTATGTGGTTGGAGGGAGTGTTGTGTGTGTGGGTGGTTACTGGGGAGAAAATGCCATCTCAGTTTATCCTCATGCCACTGCTGTCCAGCCATGGGCCAGTCTCGGCCCTGGATCTCATATGCATCTACTAAGGTACTGAATAACTGAGTGATTTGTTGTAGCTTTATCCTTGTTTATGTGGAACAGTCCATGGTTACATTGTAGGGCATTATTTCCTTTAATTTCCCTTTAGCCTTTCAAAACAACCTGAAAGATGTTATGGTTGAGCCTAGACAATGACCTCAAGAAACAAAAATAAACCTTTCTAAAAGTAAGAACGGGATTTGTATGCCAAATGTTGTGAACGATGGATAAAAGTATGAAAACACAGCAGACTTTACGAATTTTAGAATTTGTTTTCAAAACAAATGGTCCCGGTCCCAGTCTCCTGCCCTCCTCTGACTATGAAAAAATCAGATATTATACCACGAGTTTCAAAACAACCAAGTAGCATTTGAATCATGAGACAAAAGCCCGGCAGCAGCTTTAATATAAAACCCCATCATTTTCAGCGAGATCCTCAAGGTGACCCTTGTCATCCGCCTCTCCACACAAGCTGTGGCAGCCTCCTGTTGGGGGAGTGATTTGAACAAAGGGCACCTTTCAGGGTGGGGAAGAACCATACTGAAGACAGCACCTCCCCGAGGTGCTTTTGCTTATCAACAAACATTTATATGCACATGAAAACACAGACGTCGCACATACTTAAATTTTTGGATAATCAAAAATATCTGCTTTCCGAGCAGGACACAGTCTCTCCATTTTCCCCTGCTGTCTCGTGGGAAGACAGGTTGGCCCTTTCCTCTAGGTTCCACGTCGTAACTTTATTCTGATCTTTTCTCGCTCTCCTGAGTGTTGCGTGTCGGATAAAATACAAGCTCCTAGCTCATTTTTAAAAGTCCCCTCCCACCTTATTTTCCCCTCTTTCTGCGTCTGAACTCAAATACAGCCACTCTTACCCCTTCTTTCTTCTCCAGACACGTCTTGTTAGTGCTTTTAACAAACTTTTTTGCATGTACTGATACTAATATTTGTTGGTCACTTTGTACACACTGAGCACTTAGTACTGTGGTTCAGTGAGGTAAGTACTGTTAGATTGTAAGTCACTTGCCCAGGATTACTCAGGTTTGGGTTTGAATCCAGGGCTCTCGGGTTTTAGAACACGTTACGTAGTATACCCATCACCTTTTATTCGTGTTCTGCACTCACGTCGACAATTCCCTTTTATCCAGCGATCTGAATCTTGCCTTTCCTCAATTCTAGGTTAGGGTCTTTCCTTTCTTGTTTTGAGCATGTGCCACCTTTCATTTTCGTGTTGTCAGCCATCTGTATATGACCCTGGGAGGCAGGAAAAGAGCCTCACATTACCTAGTTGTTTCAACAATACCAATATACAGTAGGGGCCCAATAAGTACCTGCTGAATGAAAATGACATTGATTGCTTTCCATTAAAAGACCCTGATTTATGTTATTGAAATGTGAATGGAAATAAATTAATTTCTCAGATTGTCTGGATTTAAATAGTTTACGTTAGACCCATTTCAACTAAGCTTTGCTTGATTTCTTGATTAATTTTGGATGGATTTTTCCATGATAAAAATGAGGGTGAAAGTTTATCTTCTGTTTGTATTCCCAATAAAAATGACTGACTCAAGATTCTGTGAGATCCTTGGTACCTCCACGCCCCTCCATCCCCCAAGAACAGAACATGCTCTGGTGCTGGCTGGGGCAGTGCTGATGGGACATGTTCTACTCCAGCCCTGACTGACCCTGGGGTCCTTTTGGAACAGTCGGGTGTCTTTATAATTTAAATAAACAAAAAACTAAATAACCCAGCCTTGAAGACTCTTCAAAAGAAAATATTTTGTTCTAAAATTGCATGCTACTCCAGTTTAATTTATAGTTACTTTGAGGATTAAAGTAGTTATACAATATATTGGTGTCTGTCTTCATCAGTTGTTTGATAGAGTTGTATCATGGACTATAAAAATGGTTAAAATGTAAAACTTCTTACCTTTGGGGGTAGAGTTGTAGTGAAGAACGATTGTTTGAAACTTTGTTCACCCACTAACAATTCTGAATGCTACTTACAACCTTATTTAGGTTGTCAGAATTTGTCTCAGTTACTTTTCCGAGTAATAAAAAAGAAAGAAAATAAATTAATACCGAAGAGACTACCTGTTGTTTAGAACAAAGCGAGAGGAGTTGAAATTAGACTGACCTCACTGCTCATAGTTGTTTGAGTATCCGTGGTAATAGGGTTAGCAACTTCTTCCAGAAAATCCTGCTTTTGTTTTAGAATATCAAGGATTTCTAGAAATTGAAATTGTTATTGTCGTTCACATTTTTAATATGCTGTGTGGTTTCCAAACGCACTCTCACTTAGCTTTCACCGTGCTCCTTTGTGTTACATGGTGGTGAGGCACAGGGCGTCATCTAAATAAGCCCTTACTCTTCTGGGAAGACCCTTAATACTGAACCATTTGGGCAAATGCATCATTTTAAGAAAGTGGAGAAAAGGCACCGCAAATGTATATACTAATATATTGTGGTGGAAGCTGTAGCAGTGGTTCAGAGTATCCTTGAATGCAGTAGCTCGGAAGAGATACAAAACATTTGTAGCATGTGCAAGATTCCAGCCACAATGGTTGCTATGCACAGTTCCATTTTGGACAAAATTCAAAGTGACAAAACTGAAAACAGTGAGCAGTGAAGTTGCAAAGAGGAGTTTAACGTGTACCATCACAGACTGTGGGCTCAGGTGAGAAGTTCTAATTCTCCATGGGTTTGAATCATCTTAAGAAATGGTTCATATAGTTATTTATTCATTCTTTCTTCGTTAGTTTCCCTCCAGTATTTAAAATAGAGCTTAACAAAACTCTCTCATTGTTTTCTCAACCCAGAACAATGAATGTGTGTTGTGTGTAGCCGGTGCATTGACAATGTTGTTCATATTTCTAAAGAGGTTATGGGTTCAAACTGCAGCATTAGAGTAAAAAGTTTAATACAAGGAAAACTTTCCAGATGGGGAGGTTTGCTGATCGCTCAGTTGGGGATCCTCAGGTGATTTGAGGATCCTTTTTGTCCTACTTGGCTTTCTTCCTCTCTTCGCTCTGGAATGTGGACCAGCCTAACCCTGGGGCTAAGCTCAAAAATAATGGAACCCACAGGAGTCATAGTAGATGTCCCCAGGTCATCTAAATCTGGTTCCAGGGCAAACTCAGTTTGGAGCCTTCCAGCATCCCCTGAGCCCTGGAGTGATCGTGGGGAAGCACATTCTCCCAGAGCTGGCCTTAATCTTGACCTGAGACCTGATTTAGGCTGCAGGTCCTGTGGGCATCACTTTGTAAATGTGTTACTTCTGGTGGAGCGTCAGTGACTCTGCAGGAGTGGGGGGACGTTCTCAGGCTCCTTCCTTGTTCAGTTGATGCAGTTTTCAGAGGTGAAGTGCTGTTCATAGCATGGGTGACAAACAAGCACAGCACCATGTTGTCGTGACAGCGCCGTGGACAAATACTGCTTGAGAAGTTAGGTGCAGGCCTCGTGTGCAGGACAGGGGCTGTGCTGGTGAGGAGGTGTGGTTTTAAGGTGGACACATTCTGAAAGGCCTTGAGAGACATGTATATGTAGGCTTTTAGGTAACCTAATAAAGCTGCATTTCTGAAACATTTTGGGGGGGTTCTTTTGGAGTCCCTGAACTGGCGTGGGTCCCGGTGGTACTGACGGAGCCTTTGTTGTTTGGAAGGAAGGTGTGGAGAGTAGGGCTGTTGTGCAGCAGACCTGCTGTGTCTGTGGTCTGTTCACTGAGGTGGATCCCTGACATCTGCAGGACCCTTGGGGACAGCTCTGGCTGGCCCAGTCTCCCACGGTGGGGGGCGTTTTGCTTTATCATGAAGTAAATGGGCCCAAATGGTTTTGCTAATATTGGGTCAGTCAGTGAATATTTGTAACTATTTGACTTGGGACAAACTGAAGAATTTTTGGGGGGGTAGCCCTAAAACAATGTGTACTTGACAAATCATTGTTGCATTAGGTTCCTTAGCCAGAATGATGGGCAAGAAGGCTGGTTTCAAGATTCTGTATAACCAAGAAAACCGTACATTGCAAATAATGTGTAATTCAGAGTGTTATATTTTATTGCAGTTTGTTGTTGTAATCTGGGTTTATCATATTTGGGTTCCAAAACAGAAAAAAAAAACACCCCACATGAACCGAGACTTTGTACTTTTTAATTCTGTTGACCATGAGTAGCAGTTTTTGGTAAATAGCTTATGCATTCAGTGGATTCATCTTTCCCTAGATTTTCCAGACAGTGAACATATTTAGGGTAAAAAGCAATTATAGATAGTACGTCCTATGGGTGGGATCTTATCCTAGAGATTCTAATCTGTCCAAGTTTCAGCCTTATTGCCTTTACATTCGTAAAGCTTTTTGTGGCTCTTGTAAGCAGTTTGGTTGCAAACCTTGAATAAACATTTACTTGACACGAACAGGTTTAACGGGCTCATCGCTAACTCTGACAAAATACTTTAAAATTCACTTTAGTTCTCTTTAGAAAACTTTAAAATGGATCAAACTACTGATATATGCTATGTTTCATTTTATGCCTAATTTAAGTTCTTCATCAGAAGAGAGTAAATGCTAATGTGTTCTTTGTTTCTGGCTTTTATTTTGTTTTGCCTCATTCCGGTAGCCAAATACATAAGGTCGTTAATTGCATTGTAAAGCGGTGTGTTTCTAAAGCCACTGACGATTGGAAAAATGGTATGGCCTGCAGAATAGACGAGGATTCATGAGGAAAATGGCAGAACCACTTCAACAGATGAGTTTCCTCTTAATATTCTGTGCTGGTGGGGCCTTCTGTGTCTGAGGCAGTCATTAGGCAAGAGCACAAAAGAGTCTGTATTCTGGGCAGTTAATGAAAAAGAAGTTTCGCAAAGGATAGGCTCCTTCAGGTCAGCTGATGGGCAGGGTGGGGAGTGGTGGCTCCTTGCTGTGGGCTTGGCAGTGCCCGCCGGTCTCTGTGCCTCCCTGGGGAAGGAGTGACTGGGTTAAAGGGTGGCCAGGGATGCCTGCTTGCCGCACTGGAACTAAATCCCAGGAGAAACAAGCTCCACTTTGAAATCCTTAGTAGCCGACACATCCTTTTTATTTTTTTTTTTTAAAAAAAAAAGGCATTTAAAAGAATTTTAGCTAAGTGAAATTTAGTCTCTGTATATCCATTACGGGGACCTTCCTAGCCAGGGTTGATGACATTCACTTGAGAGTGAGCTCTCTGGCTAGTATATGGCAACATCAGGCCCAAGTGTATAGCCGTGGGAGGTAGTTTCTGTTTTCCAGACTTTACTAAGCAGGGCTCCACAGTAGCAACTTTCACGGAGATTGTACAAGGACAGTGATTCAGATAGATGCCTCATGATCTGGAACAGAAGGGAAGATGCTTGCATCTAAGGTTTCAGCCTCACCTGGGTTGTTCTGGGTTTTGTCTTTCGGAGTTCCTGGTTTCTGATAGTGTGTAAAACACAGGGCATGAAATGGTATAGGTTTTCACATCTGAAAATTAAGGACTTACCCCTTCCTCTCATAAAATGTAGCTTTCTCTGATACAGGGTTTTCCTATGGGACACAGCATGGGGAAACATGGTGCTTCTTTTTTAATTACCACCTTCTGAGAAGCAAAAGCTTGGGATACTTTTAAAATCATTAAGTAAAGCTTCTCTTCCATCCCTGAAGATTTTTTTCTTAAGTCCTAAATGTCTGAGGTTGTTGGCTGAAAATTTACCCTGAAATATGGAGGCTTTTGGCCAACAGGAGAGCTTATTAAAGACCAGGCGAGCTGTGGAGCATCGTCTGTTTCTCTATCACAAGGTTTCCTCCTTGGCCGTCCTTCTAGGCCAGGGGTGCGTCCGTCTGCACGCCTTGTTTCCTGATACCACGGTCCCGTTCACTTTGTAACCCACCCCTTTACCCAGCACTCTGCCCTGCAGTCTGCTCTAAATCCCCCCCACCCCTCGGGGGCTCTTTCAGGGTTTGCTGTCTGTGAAGCAGGCGGCGGTGGGTGGCCACTGTGTGGGAAGAGACGCGGAAGAGCGTTGTCCTCGTAATTGCCTTCCTGGATACCAGCTCTTCACTGGCCGACTGGTGTATGTCCCGCTCCTTGAACAAGCTCGTGGACACAGGTTATGACAGGGGTCGCCCCCACAGCTGACGGAACACGGGAGTCAAACGATCCAGACTTTTACCTTTGAAATCCTCTTAAAGGGCGAGAACAATTTCTCTGTCAAAGAAGGGTTTTGCAGCTCAGTTGTGAGGACATGGAAACAGCCTCAGGAAGGCTGGCTGCCTGTTGAACAGGAAGTTTGTGATGAATGGTTTTTTAATCAGGTTGTAACCACTCATGATGGCTAAAAAATTCCTGTTTATACATCTCTTTACTTCCCATCACAAAATAGCCAACCTCTGTTCCCTCACTTTGTGCCAGGTGATGCGCTGAGCACTTTCCATGGAGATGATGCCGTCCCGCCCCTAACGATCCCAAGTAACAGTTGGTATTGTGTCCCAGACATCAAGACTGGGGCCTGGGGAGACCAGCTGACTCAGGGGTCCCACAGTCTGACCTTGGGATCCACCTCCCCACTGCCTCCTGAAAACACGAAGGTTCGCATGAGATCTTACATGTGTCTTTCTGGTTCTGTTTTACATGAGAGCATAGTCTCCGATGTGCTTTTTTTAGTAGAAGCCGATTTAATGTAGTCATCTTTTCCTTCCTTTGGAATGATTTGAGTCAGAGATAGAGCTGCTTCGAGCCAAATGTGTGTCTGTCTAGCCGCTGGAGAAGTCTGTAGCTGAGTACTGGTCTGGTCGGGGGAGAGTCATTGCATGTCCTTGACACTGGTTCTTCTAGGACTAAAGCCCCATGTGATTCTGCTTTTTGTAAATGAACACCCATAAGCCTTTCACCTGCATTTTAATCTTTCTGAACTCTATTTTCCCTAATATAAAATGAGGGTGTTAGGCCAGGTGACCTTCCCAGGGTTTTCCAGCTCACAAGTTTTATGAGGCTTCGAGTCCTCTGTCCACAGGGGTTCCCAGGGAAGCCTGAGTCCTAGTACAGACTGGGGGTGAGAGTGGCCTTTGGGGTCACTGATGTGCAGGCAAGAAGGACAGGTTTCGGGGAAATGAAATCAGCTTTACAGAAGAGCTGGATGCGAGGGCCTAGTGTGTAAGCGTGTAGATCAAGCTCTTCACAGCAAATCTTCCACTGCAGCACTTTCTCAAGTTGAATTTTTATGCTGTCGGTTGGTAACATACATCTTTCGACATCACCTGTAAAAAAGAAGCATGGGCAAAGGTCACATGTTTCCTTCTGTTTGCAAGCAAAATGCATTATTTTATGAAGTTGTTGTTTTATTAGCACCTCTAACGGGAACTCTGTTGAACAGAGATTATTCCTGCTTTCTCCTTAGTTTGTTTTCATTCTTGGAACTGCAGGAAGGGATGTGTAAAACAGAGGAAGCAGGAGGAGGGGGTGAGTCCATGCTGGGAGCCTACGAAACCATAGCGCACGTTGACAGAGTTCACAGAAATTAGACAAAATGCTTTTGGAAAAACCTAGTGTGTCTAGCGTTTTGAAAGAATTTCTAGAATTTCTAGAACAACAAGTTCATTTAGTCACGTGTTCCAGCGCCTTAGTTTGGAGCTCTTTTTGTTTGGCTTGGTGACTGTAGCTCACACCCACCCTCTCCCAGGGCGACGGGCAGTTCTAGGCTGTGGGACCTCTGAGGGCCTTTCCATTTCCCTCGTGGGTCCTCACAGCCCCTTTGCACAGGCTTTCCCTGGGCGGTGCTCACATTTGAAATTCACACTTGAGCTGCTCTGCTTTCCTTCCACAAAGAGTAACCAATTAGAATTAAAAGCAAACCATATTTTGTAAATTTATTACCCGTTGAGGCAGAACACGAGTTTTCTAAACTAGTGTTTGTGGAGAGAATTATTTCCGCTCCCTCAAGATGCATACATGTAACCTCAGTCTTAAGTATGTTCCTTTGATTCTTCTTCATGATGGTGAAGCCAAAAAGTGGTTTCTCCAGCTGGCAGTGGTGTTGTATGCAGAGTTATTTTGCATGAGATTCATTTTCTGAGCCTCAGTTTTCCTATTTTTAAAATGGGACCAATAATACCTGCCTTGTATAGGGCTCTTGCAAGGGTGGAACGAGACATGATGTATTGAAAGCCGTTTGTAAACTGTAAGGTAAATCCACGTGTAAAGTATGAAGGCCAGGGGATCCTGAGCAGGATGTATTCAGCTTAAGTTGCTGGTTTTGTTTTATTCTTGGTTAAACACAAAGACCAGAGTAGTCTTAGAATGCCCAGCAGAAAGTAGGGTGCTGCAGTGATGGGTAGAGTGGTGGCTGAGAGGTGGTGGTCTCCACGTACACTCGTGGGTGGGCTGGATGGAGCCGGGTGGGAGCTCAGGTCTGAAGGCGGGATTCAGGAGGGCAGGGGAGGAGGGAAGCAAACCGAGGGCTGGACCCCAGGCCATTTTTTCAGCCCTGGCCTTGCGGGACCAAAGAGTTCGTTAGACTTGACGGAGGTCTAGTTCTGTCTGCTCCCTTGGTTTTCTTTGTTGGGGCTTCTAGTAGACTGGAAGTTTACTGTAATAGACTAGTGCTCTCTAAACGTTTTTGTAAAAATCACATCCTTTTTGATGGTACATTTATTCATTTATACTGTACCAACATATTGTATATATTGTATAATGCATTTGCTCATTTTTATTTACTTAATTTTTTTTTGAGGCTGGAACAGACAATCTTTATTCAATGGCTAAAGAATGGAGAAACGGAACTTAGTTCTCAAATCAACTTCTCCATGCTTATTTTTTAAAAATGAGATAAAAATGTAAAGTAGGTGAAAAGTGTAAAGATTTCTTCTTGCACGTCGATGGCTGTCCAATTATTGCTTTAGACATCCAGGCTAAGGGTGTCCAGGGAAGGGGCAGTTCCTGCCCTGTGTCTTCAGCGTCTCTGGGGCCCAGCCTTGGAGCGTGGCTTCTTGCAGCCAGGAGGGCAGTGGGCCCGCAGAGCTCAGTCACAACAGTCCCCCGACGAGACACACCAGCCTGTGGCCTTGGGAGTGGCCCTGCTCTAACACCTGCCACCGCCTCCCCGTCACACGCCAGCTGAACTCAGAGCGCGGAGCCCGCACGCAAGGCTCGGCAGCCACCTTGAGGATTCTGAGAACGCGCCCGGCAAGCGCGTTTACAGACCAGCTGTAGTATCTAAATTCCTTCATTAACACCTGCCCACAGCAGACACTGTCTAGTGCAGAGAGAAAATATCTTAACTACTACCTCAAAACTGGTCTATTTTCCCAGTAACTAACATGTAAAAGCCTCGTCTTGGTGGGAACAGTACAAGGTACAATTACAAAGAAACGAGACCAATGTTTGTAATATGGGTGAGTCTCTAAAACACAGACATGTTATCTTATAGGTGCCATTATCTTAATAATAACAGCGGGCCTATCGATTGAGGTAAGGACATCTGTTATCTCATTTAATCTTCACGACAACCCCGTACATGTAGGACCTATTAATCCATTCAACAGATACTTGAGTGTCTACTTGGTGATGGAGCTGTGAGGATATAGCGCACAAGAGGACAGCCCAGGTCCCCGAGCTCATGCAGCTCATAGGGTAGTGGGGAGCCAGACATAGCAGAGTCATGCTTGTGGTGAGTAAATCAGGTCCTATGTTAGCTGCAGGCTGGGATGGGCTTCTCAGGAAATGCTTCCGGAAGGAAAGGACACTTGGGCTGAGACAGAAGTTGGGGATGGTGGTGACCTTTGGCAGGAAGAAGTCGAGGCTCCTGGACAGTCCTTTATACATCATTTTTTGTCCTGAGTGGCCATTTAGGTGGACTTGTTCCTTTCCCAGGTAGATCATAAAACACCCGGAGGGCAGACTCTGTGACTAATTCCTTCTGACATCCTTCACTGCACCCAGCATAAATCAGTCCCAATAAAAGTTACTTGGCATGAATTGGTGCACGAATGGATAGAGAAAAGATGTGGTGGAAGGCATTACATCTTCCCTGTGATGTTTTTGGGATGTCAGTCAACAAACGTTCATTGAATGTATCGTGTGTGTAGAGCATCTGTTAGGGGCTTTGAGATTAGGAGATAAAAACACACTCCAGCCCCTTGCCCTTTAAGAAGCTTGGAATCTGGTCTGTAGAGTGCACAAAATGAACACCCGAGCATTTGAAACAGCTGGCAGAGCAGGTTGAGCAAGCCAGGGCACACCGGGTGCAGGCTGCCCCTTCCCCCAACACGATCCACGGACTTCCATTGGGTCAGGCTTCCCAAGAACTCGCTGTCCTGCTCGGGGTGGCCAGGCACGCAGAAGGCGAGGGAGAGTCAAGGGCCAGGCGGCCGAGGGGCTTGTGCAGAGGGGAGCCAGCCGGGCACCAGTGAGCGGCAAGCCCGGACTGCGGAGACTACGGCTAGTGGAGGGGAAAGTTGTTGAGTGGTCTTTTTCTCTGATGGTCTCATGCAGAACCTCAGGATTTAGGTATGTGGTTTGCAGTGCACGAGTCTCCTGTCCTCTCACCCTACCTCTCTCCTCACGTGATATTTATTCGTGGTCGAAGAACTGAACAGCTCAGAGCACTGCTGTCCGCGTGTGGCTCTCTGCACAGGTCACGGGGAACCGCAATTTCCCTGCCTCGGCTGTGTCCACCGCATCCGGCAGAGATTTGCAGACATAACATCATTAATAGCGACACGTATTTTTACAAGCTTTACCTCTTCAACACCCTCCACTCCGATATTCCCCATTGGAAATCATAGCTTCTTTAATGTCCTGCTGGCTGTGTGAAAAACAGGAATTTATGTAACAAGCCCTGCGCAGCAAACCTTTTCCTGTTCGGAAAAAAATTTTTTAATTGTTGGCAAAGTTAGGAGACAGCTCTGTTGCTCAAAGAGCGACCTGAAATGTCCTCTTAGGAAAATATGTAGCATAATGTTTTGATAAGTAAGGGATTGTTCTACGTCCACTCCCCGCGCCCCCCCCCCTTTTTTGGTAAATCTAAGTGGTAAGTTAGCGTATGTCCCATCCAAGCTAGTGAATGCTTCCTGAACTTTTTAAAGATTTCATCATGACAGATTCTGCAGTCTTGTTAGAAATGTCCCCCAGGGACGTCCCTGGTGGCGCAGTGGTTAAGAATCCGCCTGCCAATGCCAGGGACACGTGTTCGAGCCCTGGTCCGGGAAGACCCCACATGCCGCGGAGCAGCTAAGCCCGTGTGCCACAACTGCTGAGCCTGTGTTCTAGAGCCCGCGAGCCACAACTACGTGAGCCCATGTGCCACAACTACTGAAGCCTGCATCCCACAACTACTGAGCCTACGCTCTAGAGCTCATGAGCCACAACTACTGAGCCTGCACTCTAGAGCCCGCGAGCCACAACTACTGAAGCCCGCGCACCTAGAGCCCGTGCTCCACAACAAGAGAAGCCACCACATTGAGAGGCCCGTGCACTGCAACGAAGAGGAGCCCCCGCTCACCGCAACTAGAGAAAGCCCGTGCGCAGCAACGAAGACCCAACGCAGCCAAAAAAAACCCCAAAAAACAAAAAGAAAGGAATGGCTTTCAGGCAAAAATAAGATTAAAAAAAAAAAAAGTCCCCCAATTGCAGTTGCAAATGATCTGATCTAATTATGTGAATCATAGAGCTGTGCCACCCCTCCCCCAGGCAGTGCAGAGCCAGGAAGCCACTGTCGAGGAAGATCTTCCCCCCTTTATCAGTTACTAAACGTGACAGGGACAGGAGTCAAGCTTCCTTTCCTCCAGAGATTTCATCGTCGCTTATCTGTGTTTCTGTTGTGTTCAAAGAACAAAATAGTCATGATGGAATATTGGGAGCACACAGTATGTGCGTGCGTGTGAGTGTGCGCGCGCACGCGCACGTAAGTAAAACCTTCCCATGGGGTTTGGGGAATCTTATGGGGATGAAATAGGACATTGGGGAATTGCAGTGCTGGGACTCTTTTTAGAGGGTTCTTGTATGTCCACAAAGTCCTCAAAGCCGGTCTTGAGTTGGGGATAGATCTGTAGGTGAGAAGGAAGAGGAGAATCTTGGCAACAGAAGAAAACCCTCACTGCCATCCACTTACACACCTGCCCAGCGTCCAGCCTGGAAGTCCCCATTCAGGGCCGGGG
Source organism: Grampus griseus (assembly GCF_964374135.1). Taxonomy (NCBI): domain Eukaryota; kingdom Metazoa; phylum Chordata; class Mammalia; order Artiodactyla; family Delphinidae; genus Grampus; species Grampus griseus. Next base: position 64,998,503 of record NC_139012.1, read on the forward strand.
CTGACCCACACTCGCCTGGGCCTGGCAGAAGGGCTCATCACATAGCTGCTGTGTTGCAATCCTTGGGTGGAATGTAGTACAGAGGGTCAGAGGGCGTTTTGAAATGTGGATTTCTCAGCCTTGACTGTCCGGCCTCACTCTGACTTTTGCATCTCCTTTTAGAAAGTGAGATTTTTTCCCTTTGTTTTCTGCCTCCTTTTAATGAGGAAAATTGTGAACTCACAGTCTGTGTTGAGTCCCGGCCTACCCTGCTGTGTGCCAAGGCTTTGTTGTGGCGCAGTGATTGGCATTCAGGCATCTGCGTCCCACGGCGATGGCGTGAGGGTGTGGGTGTCGTGGCTGCATCCCGGGCGACCACAAATCCAGCCAGAGCCTTTCCGTGGCCAGGGAGGGGGGCCGCAGCGGTTCGGGGGGCTCGGTCGGCTGAGCCTTGCATTCAGTCGGCAGAGGAAGCCAGGGAAGTCTGGGGGCCACGCACACAGCACACACAGCCCTGCTCCAGGTCCCCAGGTCCCCGCCCCTGGACTTGGGATCAGGGCCCTGATGACGGAGTCTGCTGCGTGCCCTGTCTTGTGCTGGGGCAAAAAAATCTATCAGAGAAGCTCCCTCCTCCTCGGAAGCCCCCCTTTCCTTGTCCACATGTCCCAGAGGCTCTCCAGGTGCTGTCAGTCTCGCCGTGTGTCCAGTAGGGGAATTGCATTTGGGCTTCCTTGTTTACCGCCTGGCTCCACGGCTTCTGCTGGAGCTTGCGACCGTCTCTGGCACCCGTTGCAGCGTGTTCCGAGTGGAGTGGTGGGTTTGTGTTCGTGATACCCGTAAGCTCCTACCGACACCCCAGTGACTAGGAGGGGGGAAATGGGCTCAGAATGGGCGGTGCCTTGGGCCCCGCCTCCCCACCCCCCAACCAAGTTGGGATCTAACACCTTCTTCTTGGTGACCGCTTACCATGTTGCACACACCACTGAGCATTTGACCTACCTTATCTCGTGGAATCCATAGAACAGCCCCAAAGGGGCTATAAGGTACATGGGGACCAAGCAGTTACCCAAGGTTTGTAGCCAGTGAGCAGCAGAGCCACCTAAGTGCTCCCAAAACAGTTGATTTTCTTTACTAACTGTCCTAGGGGGCATGCGATTTAGTTGTGGAGCCGTACTCAGTGGATCAAAGCCACCAGCTCTCTGTCCTCTCCACCACTCTGTCCCTCCCAGACCGGCTTTTTGGCCAGAGTGTAACCTCTGACGGGTGTCAGAGGCTGAGCTAGGTGGTGCGTGCTACTGGTTATTGCTGGGAGGAGAGGGTTGTGAACAACGTTTGAATTTAAACTTTCTTTTTTTTCTTTTCTTTTCTTCTCTTTTCTTTCTTCCTCTCTCTCTCTCTCTTTCTTTCTTTCTTTCTTTTTTTCTTTCTTTTCTTCCTTCCTTTCTCTCTCGTTTTTTTTGGCAGTTCAACTTTCTAAAATTAAACAACAGCCCAGTTGTCCTTATATTCACCTATATCTGCCATGGACTTTAAGGATGTAAATGAGTCTATGTCTTACTAGTTTTCAGGCTTTTAATTCTTGACTAAGAATATATCCTGCTTCTTTTCTCTCCTTTCCGTGACCACGTGGGCCCCATAATATAAAACTTCTCACTTTGTGTAAGTGGCAAATGTGCCATCCGAAGAGAATTTGCAGTAGTTCTAGGCGTGATGGAGTGGAAAGGGGTTTTGATAGCACTTTGTTGTGGAGTGCTATTTGCATAGCAAATCCAAGTGGTTTAAAAACCAGTTCCTGTAATTTCCCGCAAAATAGAGCTGTGTAAAAGAAGGTGTTTATAATAATGCTCATTTAACTTTGTCCCGTCGTTAAATTAAGACACAGATACTGTTTTCAAGATACGATACTGTTTTTCCTTTACTGATTTGAGCTCTCACCTAGTGACTGTACCGGTTGAAATCTATACCGTAAACCCTTTCAAAACTTGACTTGTCTTCCATGTGATACGTGTCTGTATCGAATAGCGGGTTTTCCCATTGGAGGAGTATTGTATTTCTAACGTGGTGTTTTGCTTTACAGAATTCAATTCGTCATAATCTGTCCCTACACAGCAAGTTTATTCGAGTGCAGAATGAAGGAACTGGAAAAAGTTCCTGGTGGATGCTTAATCCAGAGGGAGGCAAGAGTGGGAAATCCCCCAGGAGAAGAGCCGCCTCCATGGACAACAACAGTAAATTTGCTAAGAGCCGAGGCCGAGCTGCCAAGAAAAAAGCATCCCTCCAGTCTGGCCAGGAGGGTGCCGGGGACAGCCCAGGGTCTCAGTTTCCTAAGTGGCCTGCGAGCCCTGGCTCTCACAGCAATGATGACTTTGATAACTGGAGTACATTTCGCCCTCGAACGAGCTCGAATGCTAGTACTATTAGTGGGAGGCTTTCTCCCATTATGACTGAACAGGATGATCTTGGAGACGGGGACGTGCATTCCATGGTGTACCCACCGTCTGCTGCAAAGATGGCTTCTACCCTGCCCAGTCTGTCTGAGATAAGCAGTCCTGAGAACATGGAAAACCTTTTGGATAATCTCAACCTTCTCTCATCACCAACGTCATTAACTGTTTCAACCCAGTCCTCGCCGGGCACCATGATGCAGCAGACACCATGCTACTCGTTTGCGCCGCCAAACACCAGTCTGAATTCACCCAGCCCGAACTACCAAAAATACACGTACGGCCAGTCCAGCATGAGCCCTTTGCCCCAGATGCCTATGCAAACGCTTCAGGACAGCAAATCGAGTTACGGAGGCATGAGTCAGTATAACTGTGCACCGGGACTCTTGAAGGAGTTACTTACTTCCGACTCTCCTCCCCATAATGACATTATGACACCAGTTGATCCTGGGGTGGCTCAACCCAGCAGCCGAGTCCTTGGCCAGAATGTGCTGATGGGCCCTAATTCGGTCATGCCAGCCTATGGCAGCCAGGCATCTCATAACAAGATGATGAACCCCAGCTCCCACAGCCACCCTGGACACGCTCAGTCGACGTCTGCGGTTAACGGGCGTGCCTTGCCCCACGCGGTGAACACCATGCCCCACACCTCGGGTCTGAGCCGCTTGGCCCCAGTGAAGACAGCTTTACAAGTGCCTCTGCCCCACCCCATGCAGATGAATGCCCTGGGGGGCTACTCCTCCGTGAGCAGCTGCAACGGCTACGGCAGGATGGGCATTCTCCACCAGGAGAAGCTCCCAAGTGACTTGGACGGCATGTTTATCGAGCGCTTGGACTGTGACATGGAGTCCATCATCCGGAACGACCTCATGGATGGAGATACGTTGGATTTTAACTTTGACAATGTGTTGCCCAACCAAAGCTTCCCACACAGTGTCAAGACGACGACACACAGCTGGGTGTCAGGCTGAGAGCGAGCGAGTGAGCAGGTAAGAGCACCCCGATATCAAAAGACCTTCTGAAAACAGGACTTAGAAGAGAGGAACCCAGTACCTTGCCTTGTATCTTCCATGGTCGGGGAGTTTTGGATGGCAGCTGGCCGCCCCTTGCCGAGAGGCACCTTTTATCATTCATTCTCCACCCCTTTTGCAGCTTATAAATTTTCCTTTGGAGCTTAAACGTAAGGAAGCTTTTCCTCTAACTGCTTTAGAGAGTTTCTTTCGACAGACTAGATGGCTGCATCTTTTTAGCAACTCTTCAATAAGTGAATACATTTGATACAAATCAAATGCTGAAGGGTTTTTTAAAGTGGAATTTTCTCCCACCGAATGATTTCAGAGCTGTTTGAGAAAGTCCAGCCCCCCCTGCAAGTATGTCTGTCACCCTGATATGTTGAGTTGAATTGATTTTAATTTGGCTGTATATTCAATGAGTGTGTGTGTGTATGTGTTTTCTTTCCTAGGCTACACTTAAAAGTACTTCAGATTGTCTGACAGCAGGAACTGAGAGAAGCAGTCCAAAGATGTCCTTCACCCTACCTTTTCGTTTTCTTGATTAAAAAAAAAAAAAGAAAAAAGTGTTTCTTTTTTCCTTTCGTCAGACTTGGCAGCGAAGACACTTTTCCTGTACAGGATGTTTGCCCGATGTTTGCAGGTTACGTGCTGCTGTAGATAAGGACTGTGCCATTGGAAATTTCATTACAATGAAGTGCCAAACTCACTACACCGTATAATTGCAGAAAAGACTTTTGGATCCTGGTGTGCTTTCAAGTTTTGTATATAAGCCGTAGCTACAGAATTGTATTTGTGTGCATTTTTGTTTTTTTAAATATTCATTTGGTCCAAGGAAAGTTTCTACTCTTTTTGTAATACTGTGATGGTCTCATGTCCTTGATAAGTTAAACTTTTGTTTGTACGACCTGTGTTCTGCTGAACTGATGAATGACAAAGAACCAAGCTCTCCATTCTACACCTCCATGGAACGGCTCTGGACCTGTTCACGTTGCCACATAACTCACAGGAGAACCAGTAGCCTGTTGTCCGTCTGCTGAATTAATGGACTTATCAGAACTCTTTTGGAAAAAAAAAAGAATAGAAAATAGGTTAAACGCCAGCCTTGTACAAGTCTTTTCTATTGTTTTTGGTTTGTTTTGTTTGTTTATTTTGTTATTTGCAAATTTGTACAAACACTTAAATGGTTCTAATTTCCAGATGAATGAGTTTTGATGTTATTGTTGGGACTTGAGATCATTTTTGGAATAGATATTGAACTGTAATGTTTTCTTAAAACTAGAGTCTACTTTGTTACATAGTCTGCTTGTAAATTTGTGGAATCCCAGATATTTGAAGCAGCATCCGTAATTTTCATTTTGTATTTCTAACTGGATTAGTACTAATTTTATACGTGCTTAACTGGTTTGTACACTTTGGGATGCTACTTGGTGATGTTTCTGACTAATCTTTCAATCATTGTAATTAGTACTTGCACACTCAACATTTCTGTCCCTATCTTGGCAGGAGAGTGATGTATAGTTATGAACATTTTGTGTTTCACGTTTAGGAGAACTTGATATGTTTTTATGTATGCGTTTTTAAAAGATTCCATCCGCTTCTACTATCCTGTGAATTAAGCATACCACACAGCATTGACTCTGCTGACGGATGCCTGTATGCTCTTTGTTGCAAATACTCCCGGCGGGGGGCCTCGTAATATTTGTAGATCAGAAGGGGAGATCCACCTCTAAAACAGTGCTCCTTTCTCAAGCTGGGGGTTTTGATCAACTTAACCGTTTTGAGTTGAGCTTCAGCAAAAGTTTTCCCTCGTAATACTGTGCTCTTCCTGGTCTAGGTGGAGGTTGGTTCTGTAGCTCTGCCTTGAAGAATCAGGTCCACACTCATGCTTCATCCCTCTTTCCCTCTGTCCTTGGGCTACTTGGCACCCTGTGGAAGGCCAAGTCGAAGCGGGGAATTTTTAAGTGGCACTCAAGTGATTTTTAGAATGTTTTGTGTTCATGAGTGCAGGTGGCTACCAAATGGAATAGAGCTTGCTTAAAAATCGGGGCAATGAATTTGAAAACCAACGAACCAGCTGTAAGTGGTACATTTGAGTTTATTTTAAAAAGCCTTAGCGTAAGTTAAGAATTGGAGTGTTTCTTCTGCCTTTAGCAACGCCAATTATAATTGTGATCATTATGTTGTAATATTGATCTTTTCCAATTACCTGTACTGATAGACCAAGTTAATTGGCTTTGCGTGCCATTTAATCCACCGGTGTGTTCACGTCATGTGGAACGCTGAGAATCCGCACAGTAAAAGGAACAGGTGCACAAAAACGTTCCTCTGGCCTCCTTGAGAAGGCTCTGATTTCTGTGAACCCAGCCCACTTCACACTTGCTGTGTCTTGCCTGTGAGTTGCGTCTCTGTTGGCTTGGTTTTTCCTCCGTGTTTAACAAGAACACAGGTGTTCTGATGGCGCTCTCCTCCAGGAGACAGGCTCTACTGTAAGCTCCCACAGTGACTTCTGTGCTTCTGAAAATTCATTAAAACAGCCGCCTCTCTAGCCATCTTCATTGTTGGCCACTCCAAAATAAGTCTGGTCATAGAAACCCTAGTTGTTCTGAGCAGTGCCTCCTGCACATGTGCTAGAGCTCGCTGGAGCCAGAGTACTCGTGTTCCCCTCTGGGTCCACCTGCCACCACTCCCCGCCTCCCAGGCATCACACGGTGAGACTCCCCACCGCCTTGTTCATTGAAGAGGCAACCGTAGCTACAAATCACTGTTAAAATCTTACTACTTCGTAGAGTGACTTTTAAAAAGATGTTGCTTCCTCTTGAGTCTGTGTAAATATCTTTTTTTTTTTTCCTTCAAATTTTTCTTTGTGTTGAAATTCTAACAGGAATCCTGGGTAGCTCTCCGGGGTACAGTGAAGTCCAGTGAAAGGCACCTTGTCTATTTTGAAAACAAACATTATGTGACCTCTAGTAATTCTTTTTCTGTAAGAATACTGACTTTCTGGAGTAATGAGTATATCAGTTATTGTACATGATTGCTTTGTGAAATGTGCAAATGATATCACCTATGCAGCCTTGTTTGATTTATTTCCTCTGGTTTGTACTGTTATTAAAAGCATATTGTATTATAGAGCTATTCAGATATTTTAAATATAAAGTATTGTTTCCGTAATATAGACGTATGGAATATATTTAGGTCATAGATGTGTTACTTGGAAAGTTCTGCTTTGACAAACTGACAAAGTCTAAATTAATTAGCAAATGTTGTACCCCAGTGAGCAGTAAATCAGTGAAACATCATCCCCAAAAGAGGAGAAGAGACACTTAAAATGGAAACAGTTACCCCCAAATATACAATGCGGACCCGTTCAGCTGCTGGATATATGTTATCAGTCCTCCCCTCCCACCCACCATTCCCCAACCCCCAACTGGAAATTCTTACATTCAGCTCCTAAGAGTTCTTAATTTATAACTGACTTTTAAACAAGAAGTTTCTCTTGTGGTTTTAGTTTGGGAGTAACCATTCAGTAAAAGTTGCAGTGTGGTTTATGCAAACAGAACAGCCTAGCATTACTCTTGGCCTCCTCCCTGACGGGGGCGGGGGGCTGACAGCCTGGCAGCGTGGCCAGGTGCGGCCACGTCCATCCCGTCGGGACGCAGTCACTCCCGCCCACATTTCGCTACTCGAGTTTAGTACCAGGTTCCACGTTCCCGTTCCCATACTCTCTGAGAAGTGCCTGATGATGCTGATGTACTTACAGACACAAGAACAATCTTTGCTGTTACTGTATAAAGCCATAAATGTACATAAATTATGTTTAAATGGTTTGGTGTCATTCTTTTCTAGTTGTGCAGAATAAGCTCTTAGGTTTATGGGGTTTTTTTTGTTTTTCCGTTTTTTCATGTTTTGCTCTCACGTGAGTTCAAACCTTGTCAGCCACGGTGCCACGGTTTATTCAAATCTGGTATTTCTTTGGGGGGTGGTGGAAACAGTCCCTCTGGGACCAAACTGTCATCCCCAAGAACTGAAGAGCAAGTAGACTCCCTGGTACCAAACCTCCCTGAAGCACTTCATCCGTGGAGCGCCTGACACTACATCTGGCACAGAAATGACCAGGCATATGAGATCTCGTGTTGGAATAGGTGGGGCTGAAGGGAGAAACACCTGAAGGGCAGGCTGGGGAGGGCCCTGGCTAGGAGGTCAGCGAGCAGGGATGGGTGGTGTGGTGGGAGCAGTGGCTTTCCAAGGCCACATGAAGGGGGCGGGGGCATTGTGCCTTCCACTCAGTGGCTGCAGGTTGAGGTTTCTTTCTTTGCTTTTTTTTTCAGAAAGTGCCCGAGGAATGAGCTGGGATTAGATTAATGATGTTACTAAATCCAGGATTAAAACCAGGATTAAGTCCCGTCTCTCCATGCTTCTGACTCTTTTGCTAGGCAAGGGGACATCCAAATGAGTTGGAGTAGCAAAAAGGAAATAGGTCATTCTAATGTTTGTCTGTGTAGACACTGGAAGATCAGTCCAGCTTTCAGAGTTTTCGTTTTTTCCTTACTTCCTTTCAGCAATGGAACCCTTGCTTTAAAAGACACGATAGTCAGAAGTCCAGAGTGTGGAACAGATAAGAGCATCTACCCCCAGGCCTGGGTCTTGTGCGTAGATCACTTTGAAAAGTGATCTAGTCCAAATGCAGAAAAACGCCTTGATTGTACCACCAGAACTCAAACCAGCAGGCGCCTTTCAAAACCCTCTGTACATATACGTAAAATCACGCACCTTATGTCATTCATTAAGACCAATCAGTTGATAAGAAGAAGCAACACAGTGGGAAGCAACAGATCCCATGGTTGGAGCTCTATGGTTAACATGGAGGGAGAAACTTCCTTCCTCGGACAGTATCTAGGCCCCTGCTGTGACCAGAGACGGACGGATTGTCTCTTGACCTGTGGACCTGCCACACTGAAGGACTCTGCCTTGGCTATCGTTCTCCTCGTTGGAGCTGACCTACTGTAACAGTGATGGTGCTGGTTAAACTTACACCCGTTGGTGTGGTTAGGTAGGTGGCAGGCTGTTCCTAGAGACGTATTGCACTAAGTGGCAGTCTTGGCAGTAGTCACTGTCATGTAGACATTGAACCTTGTATCATCTGTTAGTGTTCCTCATGGGTCATGAGCCTGCAGCCAGGCTGGGCCGTGATCTCTAAAATGACTGTGTTCACGTTAGGTTTCCTTATTCTCATTTATTATTTCGTGTAGAAAATTAGCCTGGTGATCACATGGATACATGGTCTCTAGGATGTTTTCCAGTTTAAGTAACTGGAAAATGAGTGAAGTTAGTGTGGGATGGAAAGGGAGGTCTGTGTTGGCATGAAAGAATGAGGAAGGGGCTTCCCTGGTGGCGCAGTGGTTGAGAGTCCGCCTGCCGATGCAGGGGACACGGGTTCGTGCGCCGGTCCGGGAAGATCCCACATGCCGCGGAGCGGGTGGGCCCGTGAGCCATGGCCGCTGAGCCTGCGCGTCCGGAGCCTGTTCTCCGCAGCGGGAGAGGCCGCAGCAGTGAGAGGCCCGCGTACCGCAAAAACAAACAAACAAAAAAATGAGGAAGGCAGGTAGTTCTGGGTGGTGGTGGGTAATCCGGATGTGAGATGGAGACAGCCGAGGTACGAGCTGCAGGTGAAGGGCAGGCCTTTGGATCCTTTGACCGGAGGAAGCTGCAGAGTGGCATGGGCATCTAGAAGTTCAAGAGAGAACTTCTAGTTTTGCAGGTGGCTGGGAGAGGAGGCTTTCTATGTGGATCCCAGGCTTCGCCAACATGGCTGTGAGAGGGAGAAGCTGCATACTTGAGAAGCATTCACCTGTTAAGGAGAAAAGGAGATGGAGGCCAACTTTCTTAGGCCATCTTTTCTCTGCTTGACTGGTAGCAGGATACTGTTTTCAACCCTACTGCCCATGAACTCAAAGGCAAAGTTGAAAGTTCTTGGCATTAGTACTTTTATCACGTTCATGTCTTCGAAAAGTGAAAGTCTTGTTTGCACTGGCAGCCACTGGTGGGAAGTAGAGATTTACATCCTCCAGGAGAAAGAGGGCAACTTTTTGGGGGCTTGTTAGTCATTCTTTACATTTCCTTCCGTGAGCTCCAATCCCCGACAAGCAACTTTCAGAGTTCCCATAAAACTTAAAATTGCCTAAGATGGTAGCCCACTTGCTGGAGTTTCTCTAAACCCACTCTGGGGATTGTAACGTTACTAAAATTGCTGCTCCAGGGAGGTGATCTTAGCTGCTTAGAACAGAGCTCACAGTGGGCCATTTTAACACAGATTTCTCTCTGGTGAATTGGGGTAGAGGACGGTCCGCTTTGCACTTTGGTTGCAAACTGGTTCGAGAACAAACCAGAGATGCCCACTGCTTAGTCTGTGCTGGTGGCAGGGACACTCGGAGTGTTTGCAGAGCAGTGAGCTTCCCTGATGCGTGGGCAGTGATTTCCCCACAGATGAGGTAAGTTGAGGATACCTTCTACGTGCCTCACCGGTTTGATGTGAGGATTGGAGGGTGAGGTAATGTCTGCGGATGACTTCCCCTGTCAGGGGAAAAGCCTCCACTGAGGAGTTGGTGTCAGCATAGGTAATGGTAGGCCTTGGAGATTCGTTTCCTTAGTGGGGCTTCTGGACAGTCAGCATTTCCCCGCAGGGCAAGTGGAAGAGCTGCTTGGCTCATTTCCGTGGTTTTTCCGCATCCCCATTTGCAGGCCTCCGTGTCTTACACAGGGGAGTCGGTAGACATTCTACCAGACCCAAAGGCCAGGAGAGTCCATAGCCTCTCCTTGGTAACTCTAGAAGCACTTAGTAAGTTGTAAACCCATTATGTGCCCAATACAAACTAGTCGAGATACTTATTTCCCAAGAACGAGTGGACCTATATTAAGAAAATTGAGAGACATTTGTAGACTGTTTGACCTCGACCTCACCCTACTCGTGTTCACCCAGAGGCTGTGGAGGACGTCAGCTCCATGTGCCCTTATAGGCTAACCTGTAAGATAGGGAATGAGGAGAGGAGAGGGCCAGGCTGAGGTTGAGGGGGCCTCGTGGTGTGCTGGGGCCCGATCGCCCATTTCACAGGAGCTGATGCTTAAGTGTGCAGGAATTCTGTGAGCCGATTTCAGATAGCACCATTATTTGCAATTAACTTAGACAAACTTACCAAGTTACATTTAAAAGCAAAGGCAGTAAATACTCAGAACTCATCATGTCCTCGTGAACTACACGTGGCTCTTGTCTGCTCTGGAAGTAAATATTTGCCCTGGTTGTGTCTTAGGATGGGGATGCTGCCACTGCTGGTGCTGAAGCTGAGCAAAGTTTCAGTTTAATAAATATAGTTTGAACGAGGGTGGGAAACGGCTTAACAATAAATCATATCAGTTTTTTTTTTTTTTGGCGGGGGGCCGTGCTGCGCAGCTCGTGGGATCTTAGTTCCCCGACCAGAGATCGAACCTGGGCCCTCGGCAGTGAGAGTGCGGAGTCTTACCACTGGACCGCCAGGGAAGCCCCATGTCAGTTAAATTTATTGAGAAAACAAATTTATTAAGAAAAGAGTTAGTGGATTGGGATGCAAGTCCCTTTGTCAAATCCTGGCTGAATTGCCTTCACTGCCATATGTTGGCTACAGATGAAAGAGTTTGCCAAAAATCAATTGGCCTGATAGAGTTTACAGTAAAGGCTGTTGTGTATTTTGTTATTTATAGAGTGTGTGTTGCATATTCTTTATATCAGTAAATTCATAATAAACATATACATATGCGCAGGCATATGTTATATATGCAGCTCCGTGCTGCCTCCACGGAGCAGGTTAAACATTGACCAGTGCACCACTGACGGGTGTAACGAAGGCATTAAAGGACTTGCGGTTTGGATGACACAGGAGAACAGGTGGAATGGCAGTGAGAGAGGGAGAGAACAGGAAGTTGTCTCAAGGTCCAGGGTGTGGTCACGCCAGTCGGTGATTGACAGGCAGTGAGGATGGGGCCCTAGAGTGGAAGAGGTCGGGGAAGAGGAAGCCTGAAGATTGCATGGGGCGTGCAAATTAGACTTCAGAGCCAACAAAAGAGACTGCAGGGCTGGGGTGGAGAGGAAGTCTCAACTTCAAGTGCCCAAGCCTTTAATCTGGGGGAGGAACCAAGTGGCAGGTAGATGTCAGTGTCTAGGAAAGATACACGGGGGAGTAGCTGAATGCCCTAAGCATCGACAGAGGTTTTTAATTTTTAAAATTTATTATTATTATTTATTATTGTTATTTGCCATGCCGCATGGCTTTCAGGATCTTAGTTTTCCGACCAGGGATCGAACCCAGGCCCTCGGTAGTGTCCTAACCACTGGACGGACAGGGAATTCCCCAACAGAAGTTTTTGAAACAGGAGGGTGGAAGGGGAAGGTTCTGGAGCTGGGAAAGGAATACAAAAGGATGCCAGTTCTGCTTTGGGGACTCATGATGGTTTGCCAGATGGAAATAATCACAGCTGCTCAACCGGAGTTACTGAGGGAAACAAATGACCCGAGATAAGACCCAATCACAGTGCCTGGCACATAGAAAGGGCTCACAAAATAGTGGTGACCAGACATTCTGGTTTGGCCAAGACAGGCTTGGGCTAATTGTGCCCAGCACGATTATTATTAGCTCTTCTTGTCAAGTGTTTGGGTGGTTAATTATATGTTCGACCCATCAGCAAATGACTTGTTTTCCAGTTAATTACTTCCTAGAACCCTCACTTCACAGTGGACATACCAAGAGTCCCCTTGGAAGAAGCGGTCTCTGGCTGGAGGGTTTTTCTTCTAAAGGAATGTTAGCCCGGTGTCTGAATAGCATAGGTTAATCTAAGGCGTGCAAGGTCTTTCCCTACCTTCTTCCGCATTCTCATCTCTTCCACCCAATGTACCAGTCACACCCGACAGCCATTCCCCTTTATGCTTCCAGCTGTTCCACATGCTGGAAGATTTTGTCTGGAATGCCTTTCTCCTCCTTTCCTTGTCAACAAGGTGCAGCTCAAAGCCTCCTCCTACCCTTCAAGGCCCTCATATCAGAGTGGTTCCTTGCATAGGTGGGCTAGATGGTTCTCAGGACTCCTTTTCCAAATGCAGGCACGTGCCTTTGTTGAGCTCTGGCTCCATCGTCATAATCCTCAATAGTCCTCCCTAGGCAGCCCTCTAGCCATCCTGCTGAGAAATTCAGAGCCCAGCCTGACTGACTGGGGTCATCACCAGGCTCCCAGTGAGGCTGAAGCAACTGGTCAGTGCTTGCCACTGGACACAGCCAAAGGCATTCCTCTGGGGTGAGCCAGCCTGCGTCCGCCTACATTCCAGCAAGTTAAAAGCAGACCAAGAAGCCCAAGGTATTTGGACAAGTCCGGAGCTGCTATTCACTTTCTTCAACCAAGGAAAGTTCAGAGGCAAGAGAGGGGATGTGACCAATGATGAAATGGGATCATTGGCTTTCCTTCCAGCCAGCCATCCCCACAGGCTGCTGAATCCTCCCTTTCCGTATACCTCTTCTCCGGGCTCAGGGACCAGGGTCAGTCCCCTTTGCTTAGTTCCCACCTCCAAAATTGCCAATGACAAGACTGAAATGCCAGTTTATCTGCTTACCCTCCGGAGGGTTGTACGTCTATAGAAATGGCTAGGTTGTATCAATCCTGGAACAGTCCTAGGCTCTCCACTTAAAAAAAAAAAAAAAAAAAAAAAGGCACAGCTGGTCACCCTGAGATAGTTGCTGACTTGTTTTCACAGAACCTGGCTGGAGAAAGACACTGTCATTTGTAATTTTTGCCTTGGTGTTGTGTCATTGGATTGTCTCCACTTTTCCCCTACAGAAAGGAATTAGACAAAATAGGTGGGTTTTGCATTCTGATTATAAAATAATATTTTGAAATTAATTTGAAATATTCAAATATTTTTTGAAATACAATGTTATTCTGAAAGGAACGTAATCATTCTCCTTTACAAGATAACAGTTTTTCCTACCTCAATTCACCACATGTACCAAAACAATGACTTGGTAAAAAGGAGACATTTCCTGAAGTCAGGCAATTCTGTTTAGAAGTACGTGTGAAGTTGTGATAAAACACACCCTGAATAGAAAATTTCATTTATTCTTAAGAAAGTGTCTTATGAGATCTCAACAGTTGTTAGAGCCCTATGGGCTGTATTTTAGATTAGTATTATCTTTAATGTTCCAGTTCCCTTTTGACTCCTTTTTTTCTTTGTCTTGATTGATATTGCATTAAAAGCATGAATAATTTTCAAAAGCCTGGATTGGACTGGCTGGAGGCATTTAACAGCTGTATGGAATCTCATGTAACTATCATGTGCCTTTCTTTGGAAACAACAATTGTCCTTGTCTTTTGTAAGAAAATCACATGATTAAAAAAATAGATGGCTAGCAATAATTCTGTTGTCACTTGGTTACTGGCAGGAGTAGGAATAGGGAGGAAGATGTAAAAAAAATGCATTCTTGGATCCCTTAGCCACACCAATCTGCAAACCTTCCTGGAGTAAATAATTTCCTTTGTCATTTCTGGGTAACTAAAAAAAGGCTTCGGAATGTTTCCAGGCTTGGGCATTCAGTTGTGTAATACTTTTGGAGTCTGAGTTACCTTACTTTGCTCCAAAAGTTGGCTCAAAACCCAGCCATCGTCCCCCCTGCTGGATCTGAGTGTCAGAGAAACTGATATCAGTTGAATGAATGAAAATTCAGCCTTTATTATGGACAATAATACTCCCTCTGGGATTAGACTTTCTTAATATTCTTGACAGCAAAAAGAAGTTTGTATCAGCTTTGGATCCCAAAGATGCTGTTTTGACCTAATCGTCTTGAGATGAAGCCTGACTCTGTCTCAAATGTCCCCACCTGGGAAGGGAGCTGCCGGCTTCCACTGCACAGAACCTACCCACGTGGGGAAGGGGAAGGCCTCCTGCCACCTTCTAGATTCCAGAGAGGGAATGTTCCAAATACGGAGTGTTTGAAAGCTGTAGGGCTGGTCAGTGACCAGCACAAAAAAAGTGTTGGAATTGAGTGCTTCTCTGAGAAATGAGCCAATGTTATTTTCCAGGGCAGTTCTAAGACTTATGGAAGAAAAACTATAATTAAGGAAAGTGGGTGGATTATTAGGAAAGGTTTGTTTCTTCCAAAGGTTTTGTGATCTTAGTAGCATTTTGCATGGGCCATACCTAGCATCTGCTGAAGTTAGTTCCTCAGCCTCCCTTTGAATTAAAATGACCAGAGGAAACCCACTCTGTATGGATCACAGACTAGGGAAGATGTCTAGAGACCCCGAGGAAACTTGCTGAAGTAAGACACGGTGTTTCTCTAAGTGTAAACTACCAATTGCGGTCAACAGAATCATTTGGGAAGATTTGTAAAAATGCAGATTCCTGGGCTCCTCCTCAGACCTATGGATTCAGGAATCTGGGATGGGGGGAAGGGGGGGTATGATGGCTGAGAAATCTGCATTCTAATCATTCCAGGTGACTTTTGTGAACACTGAAATTTGAGAACCACCACCAGTCTCTGGAGATACTGCGACACTGCTATTCGTTCGTTCATTCATTCATTCATTCAGCAGTTAAATGTCTCCTGAGAACCTGTGTACCTGGCCCTCTGTGCTGGGATGCCCCGTGTGGTGCACAGGACAGACCCGCCCTCTGCCTTCATGAGGCTTTCCGTTTCCTGCCCTCTTCAGATGTGTAGTGAGGTTTACCAGAAAGACGTCATGAAGTGTTCTTTAAAAATAGGCTACTGGGGTCAGGTAGAGTACTGGCCTGATAACTGGTTCTGAAACTCTAAAATTTCCAACATCCATCAAAGGCTTTTACCTGCCTAACCTGCGGGGCATACTGAGTAAGCTCGTTGAGAAGACTGGCCTTCTGTCCTCGAGGTGCTAACAAATCCAGGCCCGGTCTGGCCTCTCGCCAGCACCAGGATCCATCCCTGAGTGACACTGTGGAGTGGCACTGAAGTAGCTTCAGCCAAGAGGCAGACCTGGAAACACAGCCAGTTTGATCCCTACTGACCAGAGGGCAGCGCTAAGCGCATCCAGGTCTGAGGAAAAGAACCCAGTCTGTATAGGGTCTGTTTTCCATTGGGAATGAAGCTTTTTTTAAAAAACAATTTAATTTTATTTTTTAATAGCTGCAGGAGAGAAATAGCTCATCTTGCAAGATTTTCGAAGGAATGTAAGCTGGACCCAGATGTCCCGGCTGAGATGAGCTTACAATACCGAGCTGGAGAGCCAGGCTGGGCCAAGCCTGCACAGCTCCAGGGCAGAGTGCTCCAGGGTGGAGATCTCCAGGGTGGAGATCTCCAGGGTGGAGAGCCTCTCTTCCAAACCCTGGTGAGGAATCGCAGCCACGGCCCTGGGGCAGGGTCCATGCCCCCGTGATGATAGCACCTTGACACTTCATTTGGGTGGTGTCCCCAGGCTGAGCTCTGCCCCAGACAAGGGAACAGTTCCAGATCACTGGAAGTCTCCGCCTCTGTGGTTGCCTGGATTTTTTCTATTTTGTTTGTAAAATATCCTCCAAAGTAGGACATAAGTGTCTCTTGCAAAAAGAACCATATCCAATTCAGCTTGACCAGTTCAGGGTCATCACAGGCATGTCTATGATTGAGCCAAGTTGATGTCTGGAGGTGTCCTCGAGGCCAGAAACTTGGCCTCCGAGCACCGGTGCTGAATTGAATTTCGGAGAAAGAGTTTTGGGTGAAGTAGAAAAGAATAGCTTTATTGCTTTGCCAGGCAAAGCGGGGCACAGCGGGCCCATGCCCCTCAAAACTGTGTGTCCCGACCTGGGAGGATTTGGTGAGGAGTTTTATAGCAATGGTTCAAGGGCAGGGTGGCTGATAAGGGTCAGGGCGCAGGGCCTGCAGTCCTTTAATCTGGCTTCAGGTGGTGTCCTGATGAGCTTCTCAAGGTTATCAAATTGTGATCTTCTGTGGAATGAAGAACGCTAGCATCTTCCATTTCTTGGGGGTTTCAGTTCTGTAGAAGAGCTCAAAGATACCGTTTTATGTGTATCCCTTGAGGCGGAACCAGGACCCTGCCCCAAGGCTGCACTATTGTTTCTTGACTGCCCCTCCCTTGTCCCTGCATCCCCTCCCTTCCCTGATTAGCAATTGTTTGAACCTGCCCTCTGGAACTCAGGGAAGGTCATGGAAGCTGGAGTCTATTCCCTACAAACAAGAAACGGGGGACACAGAAAGGCTTTCTTCATGCCCAGGAGCCCCACAGGGTCCTGCTTGGCTTCCTCCTCAGTGCTTTGAGGTGGATCTCATGGTTGGACCCTTCCTCCTTCGTTCCCTCCCTCCATCTCTCTCCCTCATCCCCTCACCTCTTCCCTTCTCTTTCTCTCACTCCCTCTTTATTATGGAAAATTCCAAACATAAACAAAAGTAGGAGGAATAAAAAGTATCAGGAATCTCCACAGACTCATCACCCAGGTTGAGTAGTTATCAACTCCTGGCCAAACTTGTTCCATGTATACTCACCCTTGCATCTGGATTATTTTGAAGAAAACCCCATATATCTCATAATTTCACTTGGTTAAAAATAGATATATAATTATATAGATAAGAATTCTTTTAAGTTAAAAAAATTTTTTGGCCACATAATTTACATACATTCAGATCCTTAGAACTTGTGTACCACTCAGTCAGTTGGACAGCTGCAGATCAAGGAGCAGCATGTTTTTATCACCCCATCCCTTCGTGCCCCTTCCCAGTCAGTGCCCTGCATGAAGAAGCAACCGTTGATCTGATTTCTGTTGCTACTGGTTATTTTTTGCCTATTCTAGAATTTCATGTAAATGGGCTCATATACTGTACTTTTCTGCTCCTGGCTTCTGGCACTCAGTGTGTTACTTTGAGATTCAAGCAGGTTGTTGCTTGCATCAGTGGCTTGAGCCCTTCTATTTTTGAGGAGTGTCTCATTGTATAGATACGCCAGTTGGTTGATCCGTTCTTCTGTTCATGGACATCTGGACTGTTTCCAGTTTTTGACGAGCATGAACAAAGCTGCTCTAAATGTTCTTGTACGGGGCTTTTTTCGTGGACATATATTTTCATTTCTGTTGAGTAAATATCTAGAAATGGAATTGCAGGGTCATAGGTATATTTTCCTTTTTTTGTTGTTGTTTTGGGTTTTTTTTTCTTTTTTTATTCCAGTATAGTTGATTTACAATATTGTGTTAGTTTCAGGTGTGTGGCAAAGTGTGTATATGTATTATCTCTCAGATTCTCTATTTTCCTTTTTAAGAAATGCCAAATGGTTTTCCGGAGTGACTGTCTCCATTGTACATTCTCACCAGCAACATATGAAGAGTTCTGATTGTTCCACATCCTTTCCAAAATATAGTATTTTTCATCTTGTTAATTTTAGCTATGCTAGTGTGTGTAGTGGTATCTCATTACGATTTTAATTTTCCTATCCCTGATGATTAGTGATGGTGAAACTTTTTTCATGTGCTTATTGGCCATTTGTGTGTCTTCTTTTGTGAGGTGTCCATTCAAGTATTTTGCCCATTTTTTAATTGGGTTGTTTGTCTTTTTATTTTTGAGTTATAGGAGGTCTTTATGTATTGTGGATACAAGATATAGGTGTTTCAACCAATCAATACATAACCTTGTTTTGTGTGTGACTGTTTAAAGACACCTTATTAAAAAAAAAGATATAGGTGTTCTATCTATGTATCTATCTATCCATCCAGATATACGTGTTGCATGTATTTTCTCCCAATCTGCTACCTATTTTTTTGATAGTGTCTTTTGATGAATAGTACTTTTAAGTTCAGTTTATATTCATTTCTCTTTTATGGTTTGTGCTTTCTGTGTGTTCACCAAGAAATCTTTACCTACTTCTGTATTCTCTTTTTTCTTTTTTTGAATAAATTTATTTATTTACTTACGGCTGCACTGGGTCTTCGTTGTTGGGTCTTCGTTGCTGCGTGCGAGCTCTCTCTAGTTGCGGCGAGCGGGGGCTGCTCTTCATTGCGGTGCACGGGCTTCTCATTGCGGTGGCTTCTCTTGTTGCAGAGCTTGGGCTCTAGGCACACGGGCTTCCGTAGTTGTGGCATGCGGGCTCAGTAGTTGTGGCTCGCGGGCTCAAGAGCTCAGGCTCAGTAGTTGTGGCGCACGGGCTTAGTTGCTCCGCGGCGTGTGGGACCTTCCCAGGCCAGGGCTCGAATCCATGTCCCCTGCAGTAGCAGGCGGATTCTTAACCACTGCGCCACCAGGGAAGTCCCCTGTATTCTCTTATGTTTTCTTCTAATCACTTTGTTGTATACATGGGATCAAGAACTCAAACAATAACAGAAACATAACCACAGTACCATTATTACACATAAAGAATAAAAAAGTTCTTAATATTATTAAGTATCTAGTCAGCATGATGTTCAAATTTTCTCAATTATTTTCTAATTTTTCCTTACAGTTTTTGACATTTACATTAGAATGCAAATAACATTTATATATTGCTATTTTTATATGTTTCTAAGAATCTCTCTTAAGCTATATATATATCTCCCCCCACACACACTTTTTTTGCACTCTGTTGAAGAAACTGGGTCACTTGTAGAGTGTCCCACGGCTTGGAATTTGCAGATTGCATCTTCACGGGGTCGTTTATTATATTTCTCATCCCCTGTGTATCCTGAAAACTAATAGATCTAAAGGCGTGATCATATTTAGGCTCAATTTTTGTCAAGAGTACTTCATAGTATTCTGTGAATACATAGGGCTGGAAGTATATGGTGTTTGATTCTCTCTCTTTTGTATGATGTTAGCAGCCATTGACGATCGTTGTTATTGTGATTATTTCATTAGGGTCATAAAATGGTGATATTCCATCATTTCTTCTAAATTCACTAGCTGAAACTTTCAATGAAGAGACTTCCCTGAAGTAATGATATGGATGTCCTGTGGACTTTATCTTGAGTAGTTCTGGGAATGCCAGTGTTTCTGGAGTTATTAATCTGCTTTGTATCACTAGATTTAAATTTTCTGCAAGGCATTAGGCTGAAGTTGTTGCTTATTGATAGTTACAACAACAGCAATAATAATCACTACATGCTGAGCACCTTGGGGACAGGTTCTAACCTAAGCACTCAATGCATTTCACTCATCAGATATTCTGAGTTGGAAATTATTACTCATAGATCCTCATGGCTTCTACCATAAGATAACAGACTTATCTAATGATCTCTGATCTTCCAGGCCACTGTCTCCACTATGGATATGTGGAAGACTTTCCTCCTCCTTTAACTTTATAGGTTTGAAAAGATTTATATCATTAAATGCCTTTCCCTGTGTGAAAAAATATGAACTCGGGACAAACAGTCACATAATAGGGTGTTGACTTTCCCATTAAAGTTGAAAGAGAAGGGCCGTGGCTACAGCATGAGTAATCCCAAATCTGGCTGCTTACTGATTCAAGCCAGAAATTTAAACACATCATTTGCCCCTTACAAAGGCTCCATTTCCTCCTTGGTAGAATGGGAAAAAATAATACTGGGTCATGACTTGCTGCCAAAGAGGTGTTTCCTACTAGAGACCAACTGGAGACAGCTTGGGTAGGTGGTGAGGTCTGTAACTGCTCCCAAATGAATATAGAAAAACATTCCAGAGAACACACCTTCCCTGGTGAGAGCCCCCATTTTTCCTTCTTTATAGCTTCGTGTCTTTTAAGAGGAAATGATCTAAGTGACTAGATGTTTGAAGGAAATTATTAAACAGAATACTTAAAATTGGGTTTGACTTGAAAGAAGAAAGTGTTTAAGGTTTGAAAGACTAATGAGTTTATGCTGCATAGCAGTCCGTTCTGCTGGGATGTACCTTTCAGCTGGTTCATAGGCAGAGAGGCTTGCATTCTCTTTCTTGATCTGAGGAACAGGATTATGTCTTGTGTGTTCAGCTGCTTGTGCCTCCTCCTGTTTCCTTGCCTTTGAGTCCCTTCCACAAAAATATCCTCCACATACCCAGCAGTTTCTATCCCTTTGCACATTTAACTCCGTTATAAGACAATCTGTTCTCCCTGAAAACTTCACTGAGGATTGCTGTTGGCTTTCCTGAAGATACAGATATGTTTAGTAAAAGTTTACCAGTCTCCATTGCTTTAAGGGTGGGATTCTGTTTTACGTAGAATGAGGATACACCCCAGTTCCTCCAAGATAGCCTCAACTGATGATTGTCACCCAGTTGTGATTATTAATAGTACCCTCTTTCCCTTTCAGAAGTGTCTTGGTGCAGATGAACATCACGTGGGCACGTTACCTGTACTCACTAGTCACCCATTACTTTTCTTTAGGCCCAGCCGTGAAGTGGTGGAAGTGAGCCCAGGGGGAATGAAGATTAGAGTCAGCAGGTTGCGCAAAAGACCTCCTGGCTCTTCCTGAATAAAAGAATCGTTAGTGTTTCATGACTGTTCCTCTGATATGGTCAATGAGACTGAGAATGCCACCTTATTCTTCTTTAGACCTGTTACTTTTGATAACTAGGAAACTTGTTTTTCATCTGAAGCCACTTCAAGTCAACCGTGAGGCAGCATATTTCAAGCCAGTTTAGCAAGAAGATAGCAACGAACATGCTCCACGTAAGGCTGTCCACATGGATCTGAGTTGCCGTCTTACAAAATGAGGCCAGATGTTCACGGCTGGATGTAATACTCCAGAAGCTTTTGCCCAACAATCGAGAACAATATTAAGAGGGTGTGATGGCTGGGGATGCTGTCCACTTCAGACGGGTATCTCAGTACTCTCTACCTGTGTACCATAGCAGATTAGCATCGTCCAGATGAGCAGAGAGGCAGGGGAAATTCAGCTTGATTTGAAACACAAACACGCAAGCAAAAACAACCTAAGATCTACTCATAAGAGCCCTATACAGAGTTGGTCTGAGTCAGAAGTGGACACAGCTGGACACAGCTAAAATAATCAAGTGTTTTGCCTAATAGCGGCTCTAGACTCAAACAAGGAAAGACAGATAAAAGTTGAGCTCCTAAGTGAGTTCAATGTAGGTAACTTTTTGGGATATACACAAAAATCATTCATGAATTAGTCTGGTCCTTATTCATTTATACATTCTTCTAACAATGTAAGAATCAAGATAATTGACCTGAAAACATTTGAAAAACTGAAATGTATATAAATATTATTATTGAGAATCAACTATATTCATGATGTTGTGTTTGGGACTGTGGGAACAGAAAGACCAGTAAGACATGATTCTTATCTTCAAAAAGCTTATAATCTAGTAAAGCAAATTGTAGCAATCCAGACGAGCTCGCCCTGACCAAAGCTAGAACAATTTGAGCAACAAAATAAATCACGATAGTATTTATATTTAATATAATTTAATATAATTTATAGACAATACATTATAATTTATAATTATATATATTATATATATAATATATATTATAATTATATATATTATATAATATATATAATTTATATATTCCATAATGTCATATATAGCACAATTATATTTAATATTAATTTTATATAAAGTAAGCATCCTTGAGTTAATACTGATAAGTACAATATAAGTGACTGAAATAAATAAATATGTGAGGAGGAGGGACAACTCTTCTTTACAGAAAAATCCTAGTGAATAAATGTGGAAGGAGTGAGGGAAATAAAGATTACTGATAGAACATCATCACAGTGGGGCTTCCCTGGTGGCGCAGTGGTTGAGAGTCCGCCTGCCGAGGCAGGGGACACGGGTTCGTGCCCCGGTCGGGGAAGATCCCACATGCCGCGGAGCGGCTGGGCCCGTGAGGCATGGCCGCTGAGCCTGAGCGTCTGGAGCCTGTGCTCCCGCAGTGGGAGAGGCCACAGCAGTGAGAGGCCCGCGTACCGCAAAAAAAAAAAAAAAAGAATATTGTCATAGTAATTATTGTAGGAAGATCCACTGATGAATAGTAAATTAGAGGGCCAACGTTTAAGGAGAAACAGTTCATCCCCTCTGGGGTGGAGGGATGGAATTACCTGCCGTCAGGTGGGAGGTATGGACCTGGGTGGAGGACGTGGATGGGGAATCAGGCTGCCTTCCTGGGCAGGGAGTGTTTGGCTGGGCCTTAAAGGCTGGGAGAATTTCGACATGCATGTTTGGGCTGGGCAGGTGAGGCTTCTAAGGTGGATGGTGTTTTAAAAGTCTGGGCCAAAGCACAGGGCGGGAGAGGGCAGGAAAAGAGTGAGTGGGTAGCTTTGGCTGGAGGTCAACAGCCTCGAAGAGGAATGGCGGAGGCCAGGCCCCTCATGGCAGTAGGTGGAGGGCCAGGAGCCAGGCCCCTCATGGCAGTAGGTGGAGGGCCAGGAGCCAGGCCCCTCATGGCAGTAGGTGGAGGGCCAGGAGCCAGGCCCCTCATGGCAGTAGGTGGAGGGCCAGGAGCCAGGCCCCTCATGGCAGTAGGTGGAGGGCCAGGAGCCAGGCCCCTCATGGCAGTAGGTGGAGGGCCAGGAGCCAGGCCGAGGCTGTTGAGAACACTCCTGGGCCGAGCATGGGGAGACTTCACCCGCTGAAGGGATCAGGGACACAGTCTGAACCTGTCCCCATTGCCCTGAGAACAGCTAAAGGTGTGATGAGGGAACAGATGGTGTATTTTAAAGGCCTTTGTGGAGGTTGAGGCCGCAGTGGGGGAATGACCAGGAGACCAGTGTGTGCAGAGAGGCGGGTGAGATTCCCATTGCACAGGGGGTCTGTTCCGTGAACGCTGGGTCACTGGGGAAGCAGGTCGGGCCCCAGGTCTTTGTCCTTGGCTACTGTCTGCTCTGTGACTCTCTCATAGCACCAGGGCTTGCTGCTGTGACGTGGAACCTTGCCTGCTCAGAGGGAGAATCATCTCCTTGTCAGGCTCGTTCACGTTCTGGGAGTCAGCTCGTTGGCCTGACAGAGTCACTGGGTCCAGGGGTGTCGGGAAGGTTCTGTGGGTACGCTGAATGTCTGGAGGGGATGTGTGGGGCTTGGCCTAGTTCCTCTCACTCCCAGTGGAAACGCTGTCTCTGGAGCTTCCCCCTACACCTTCCCCCGCAAAGTGGGGGTGGATTTGGGCATGAATGTTCCTCTGAAGAAATGTGCTGGATTCTTATGTCATGGCTAGACAGCCCCCCGCGGGGCCTGTTTGCTGTCCCTTTCCTTTTGCTCCCCACGGTGTCAGGAGATTTGGGGAACTTGTGACTCATCGTAGCCAGTGACTGTGGCCATTCTGCTGAGAAGCCCTGTCTCAAGGGAAGAGGCAGGGGTCACCCAGGTAGGTGCCAGCAGTCACTTGGCTCCCAGGGATGACAAGCTCAAGTGGGACTTTATGGCTGGGCGTGATGGAAACCATAACACATGGCTCTCTGGAGCAGGGCCGTGCTGGCTGGGAGGATGTTTGGCTCTGCTTGTGTTTGAACGGTCTGACGACAGCTGTAAAGCTTAGCAGCTGTGAGGTAGATCAGGTACTGCAGGACTTTTGGACTTAGGTTAACCCTGGGGTCTTGAGACTAGAGCTGCAGCTTTGAAGAGTTCAAGCAACGAGACAGCACGTACTGAGAAGAGTAAACTCTTACGCTCTCTGCATGTTCAGTTCCGGAGGCTCTGTTGACAGCAGCCCTTCCATTTATTACTTTTCTAAAGAGATGAATTACCATCTGTCTCCTTCCAGGAGCTGACCTCTAGATGCCAAATACATATCCCTTTACCTTCCGGGAACCTAGTGTTTTGACTTGGGCCCACTGTAGACACTAGAACTAACCCCTTCATGGAGAGTTGGTAGCAAAACTAGGGAGGGAGATTAGGCAGGCCTCTGCCACCT
This sequence comes from Grampus griseus, assembly GCF_964374135.1. Taxonomy (NCBI): domain Eukaryota; kingdom Metazoa; phylum Chordata; class Mammalia; order Artiodactyla; family Delphinidae; genus Grampus; species Grampus griseus. The sequence continues at coordinate 65,022,756 of NC_139012.1, forward strand.
CTTCCTTCGTGTCACTGTGATAAGGGGTCACGAAATCACGGGGATTCGTGTAGACCTAAAAACACCGCGTCCCGGCACGAGTGCGGTCCCGGGCCTTTCTGTGTCCAGAGCGGGAAGCTGAGTGGCAGGCGGTAGGCAGGAGTGGTTGGAGGGTTGGGATCTGTTCTCAGACTCAGTGTCGAGTCCCGGCGCCTCCACACACAGGTATGTAACCTTGGGCCCGTGCCTTCTCCCAGCCGGGCCTTTCTTTCCTCCCTGATAAAATGAGATAACGATGTGTTCTTTTCCGGGTGGTTGTGAGGCTTCAATAAGTAACAGTGACCGTGAACTCCCTGTACAGAGTCTAGTCCCGGGCAGCGTGAGCTCCCACCCTTCCTTCTTTTAACGTCCTTCACGAGGTAGATGTTCCCAGCTTCACTTTCAAGGGAGGAGGCCGAGGTGAAGCAGCTTGGCCAAGGATGCAGACGCCCCAGTCCACGCTCTTTCCGTCACACCAGGCTCCCTCCAGAGGTCAACAGGCTGTGTGGGCCCCGAGAGGCCGGCGCCGACCTTTGAAGCTCTTTCAAGCGTCTTTGCCATTTACCGAATCATGCCTGGAAAAATCTGTTCATCAGACATGTGCCCTGCCAGCTCATCCAGCAGACCAGGCGCTTTATTTTTTTATTTTTATTTTTTGCCAGTGAAACAGGCTGCAAGGTCCACCTCCAGTTTCATCTTCTGCAAGTATGAGTGTTAGGAACCATCACAGCAACTGCTTTTGGTTAACATGTCTTACGTGTCAGGCATGGCGCTAAAAGCGTTCCCTGCATTGTCTCATTTTATCCCCTGCGTCGACCTTGAGAGGAAGGTGTTTTTATTCCCATTTCCCTGATGAAGAGTGTGAGGATTAGAAAATGGAAGAATTAGCTCCATCCTGTTGAAAAAGAGCCCATCTGTCTAACTCCGAAGGCCGTGTTCTTTACCACCTAACTCAGATGAATCCAGAAGAAATGTCAGTCGTTTTCTGTAGCTGAGTGTCCAGGGCAAGTGATGTTCAAATATGGAAAACCACATTACACACCTGACAGGTGTGACCCAACACAGGCCACACTTCAAGCAGCCCCTGGGAGGTAAAGATGGTTTATCATACTAACGCTGTTATGGGTTGAATGACATCCCCCAAACCAGCTCCTGGAACTGATGATTCTGGAACAAATAATCTAGGATTCAAGAAAAAAAAAGAGGTGGGGGAGTTAGAATGAACTAAACTGTGTAAACCAATATGAACCATTACGCAAAGCTATTGTGAGGCCTTGGTACTCTGCAGGGCTATTTCACCAAATTTTGTGGGGAAAGCTCACCTCTACTCAGAATCTTCCTGCTATAACGTTACTCATGGATACGTAAGCTCTGACTTCCATGAAGTGTGAAGTATTTTACTTTATAAAAAGCTGTTGAATGGATCTGGGGATCTTACTTCATCAGCCTGACTATAGTAAATCATATGAAGTCTGTATGCGGCATTGGGGCGTGTGTAAACCACGACTAAAACATACTCTGATCATTGCCCATCATTTGTGGGTCAAGTCCATGTACGTGGTTGGTTTCCAGTTTCCTTGCAACATCCCTGGGGTGAGAGGCAGTAGTTCCATGCATTGTATAGTTATGAAGATACAGCATCTGGTTTACAGTGTTATTATTTATATGCCATTCATTCCCACAAGGCATTTGCATTAACATCAAAGGTGGAAAGATAAGAACTAAATAATTAAGGAAGAGAGAACTGATTTATTAAAAGACTTTCTCTTCCTCACTTTTTCTTTTTTCCTTTTTGTTTCTCAATCATCTTTTTATACCTCACTCTTTTTATTATAGAACACTTCTAACAGGCACAAATGTAGAATAGTATTGTTATCCAGATTTGACACCTCTAGCCCTCATTCACCCCACACCAGAGAGCTTTGAATTCAAATGCTTCAAATTCTCTGTATCTGCAAATACTTCAGCATTAATCTTTAAAAGATAAGGACTCTTTATTTAAAACCACAATATGATTATCATGCCTTAAAAAAATCAACAGTTAATAATAATTCTTTATTATCCATTGGTGTTCACATTTCCCTGATAGTCTGACACACTTTTTTTTCAGTTTTATTGAGGTATAATTTACAAACTATAAACTTCACCCATTGTAAATGTACAACTCGATTTTTAGTAAATTTGTACAGTTGTGTAAACATCACCACAATCCAGTCCTAAAACACTTAAACATTTTTAATGGTTTGTTTACATCATGATTTTATTAGGGCCCTTATACTATGATTGGGTGATGTCTTCTAAGTCTCTTTTAATGTATAGGTTTGCCCTCTATAACAGTTTTTTTTTTTTTTTTAAGTGAAGAAATAGGTCTTTGCCTTTAGAATTTCCTGAAGTCTAGATTTTGTCAACTGCATCGTTGAGATATTATTCAACATGTTTCTCTCCCCCTGTATTTCCTGTAAGTTGGGTTTAGAGACTCATTCAGGTTCAAGTTCAGTTCTTTTCTTTAGCATGATTACATCATGAATGGTGTAGTGTGCTTCCAACAGAGTGTCATGGTGTGTGATTTATCTCTTTTCTTGATGTTAGCAACCTTCGATAATCATTGCCTAAGTCTATTATTTCATTAGGATTGCAAAATGGTGGTTTTCTACGTCTGCCTTTATTACTTCTGTAAGATAAACTTGTCCTCTTAAACCATTTGGTCTCCTAAGGATGAATTTGAATATGAAAGGCAAGATAGATGCTTAATTCTTTTGCTTTATTATTTTTCAAAATAATGAGTTGATTCCCTAGCATCGTCCAAAGACAACCATTGAGTTTTGTTTTGTTTTTTACTGTCATTATAAAGTCAGAGATTCAGACTTACTGGAAGTGTTTCGATTTATTGTGGTAATTGTCCTCTTTGATGCTTGGTTGTTCCATTTTGTGAAGATTGGAATCTAATCAACTTGGCATCTCCATTCTTTTGGACATGACTCTTGTAGTTGTTGGTAACTTCTTCTTTTTTTTTTTTTGGTGGTATGACAAAAATTTCCAGGCTCATCTGGTACATTTTGTGCCACAGATCTGGAGTCAATCATTTCTTCACGGAGTACTTGTTCTTTTTGGTGGAAAATTGTATTCAGAGACCGTAGTCTGGGTGCTAGGAGGCTCATTAATACTGGGTAGGTTATTTTTCACTAGGGTTTTTAGTGGGCAAAGCTAGAAAAAAGTGTTTAAGGTAAAATACATCTTAATTCATACTGTTTAAGATAAAATACATCTTAATTCATGCTGTTACTTCCAATTCAAACTCAAGAGCATAAAGTTTTTTAACCTAATTTATTGTACAATTATATTTCCTTCCTCCTCTCTATCAGCCGTTTGTTCCTTTTAATTGCTGAACAGTATTTCATTGTACAATATAACACAGTTCATGTATCCATTTACCAGCTGATAGACATTTGGATTGTTTTCAGATTTTGGCCGTTATAAATAATGCTGCTATGAATAGTTTCATCCAAACATATGTTTTAATTTATCTTAGGCAGATACCTAGGTGTGGAAACTGTTTTCCAAAATGGTTGTACCATTTCACACTCCCACCAGCAATGTATGCAGGTTCCAGTTTCTCCACATCCTTGCCAATGCTTGCTTTGCCCTGTTCCCAGCCTATCTTTCTGATTATAACCATTTTAGTGGGCGTAAAGTGCTTTCTCATTTTGGTTTTAATTTGCATTTCTCTAATGTTGAACATCTTTTCAAGTTCTTATTGGCCATTTGCATATTTTCTTTGGTGAAATGTCTATTTAAATCATTTGCCTAATTTTAGAAATTGTTTTTGTCTTATTATTGAGTTGCATAAGTTCTTTATATATTCTGGATGCAAATCCTCTGTCAGATATAGGATTTGCAAATGTTTTCTCCCAGGTTGGGGTTTGGCTTTTTGTTTTCTTAATGGTGTCTTTCGAAGAACAAAAGGTTTTAAAGGTTTAAAGTCAAATATAATAATTATTTTATGGACCATACTTTTGGTGTGATTTTTAAGTCTTTGCCCACCCCAGGATCATGTAGATTTTCTTTTATATTTTTTTCCAGAAGTTTTAAAGTTTTAGCTCCTTTTTTTTTTTTTTTTAAGTTTTGGCACTTATAGTTAGGTCTTAGAGGCATTTTTTAAAAGCATTTATTGACTGATTGATTGATATTTATTTATTTATTTTGGCTGCACTGCGCAGCATGCGGGATCTTAGTTTCCCGACCAGGGATCGAACCCTTGTCCTCTGCAGTGGAAGTGCAGAGTCTTAACCACTGGACTGCCAGGGAAGTCCCTTAGATCCATTTTTGAGTTGATTTTTGTATATGGTGTGTGGTAAGGGTCTAAATTAATCTTTTTTACTTGTCAGTATCCAATTGTCCCAGCACCATTTGTTGAAAAAACTATCTTTTCCCAGTTGAATTGTCTTGGAATTTTTGTTGAAAATCAATTGACCGTAAAAATAAGGATTTATCCTTGACTCTTAATTCTCCTTGATTCATCTATATGCCTGTCTTTACAATAGTACCACACTGTTTGCAGTAGAGCCACACTTAGCTATATAGATTTATAGTAAGTATTGAGATCAGGAGATGCAAGTCTTCAATTTTGTTCTTCTTTTTAAATATTGTTTTGGCTACTCTAGGCATTTCACATTTCCATATAAATTTTAGGATCAGCTCATTGTTTTCTGCAAAATCATCTGCTGGGATTTTTTTGCTTGGGTTTGCATTAAATCTAAGATGAATACTCATTCTTCTCAAGTGCACATGGAACATTCTCTGGAATAGATCATATGTTGGGCCACAAAACTAGTCTTAATAAATTGAAGAAGATTAAAATCATATCAATCATCTTTTCTGGTCACAAAGATATGAAACTCAAAAGCAATTACAAGGATAAATGTGGAAAATTCACAAATATGTTGAAAGTAAACAACATGCCCCTGAACAACCAATTGGTCAATGAAAGATCAAAGGAAATTTAAGAAATCTTGAGACAAATGAAGATGGAAACACAACATGGAAACACAAGATGCCTAAATGTATGGGATGCAGCAAAAGCACTTCTAAGAGGGCAGTTTATAGTGATAAATACTTTCATTAAGAAAAAAGAAAGATCTCAAAGAAACAACCCACCTTTACACCTCAAGGAACTAGAGAAAGAAGAACAAATTAAGCCCTAACAAAGCCCAACAAACTAAACGAGGTTAGAAGGAAATAAAGATCAGAGAGCAAATAAATGAAATAGAAAATAAAATGAAAATAGAAAAGATCAATGAAACCAAGAGCTGTTTTTTTGAAAAGATAAACAAAAGAAACAAACCTTTAGGTAGACTTGCCAAGAAAAAAAGGGAGAAGACTTAAATAAATATAATTAGAAGTGGAAGAGGAGACATTACAACTGATACCACAGAAATACAAAGGATCATAAGAGACTACTATGAACATTATACACTAACAAACTGGACAAGCTAGAAGAAATGGATAAATTCCTAGAAACATATAACCTACCAAGATTGAATCATGAAGAAATAGAATGCTTGAACAGACCAATTACTGGTAAGGGGATGGAATCAGTAATCAAAAACTTTTCAACAAAGAAAAGTCCAGGACCAGATGGCATCAGTGGTGAATTCTACCAAACATTTAAAGAATAATTAATACCAATGCATCTCAAATTCTTCCAAAAAACAGGAGAGGTGGGAACATTTTCAAACTCATTTTATGAGGCCCGCATTACTCTGATACCAAAGCCAGAGAAAGACACCACAAGAAAAAAAAATTATAGGCCAATATCCCTGATGAACACAGATACAAATTCCTCTACAAAATATTAACAAATTGAATTAAACATTTCATTAAAAGGATTGTACACCATAATCAAGTGGCATTTATTTCAGGGATGCAAGGATGGTTCAACATCCACAAATCAATAATGTGATATGCCACGTTAACAAAATGAAGGATTAAAATCATCATCATCATCTCAATAGATGCAGAAAAAGCATTTGACAAAATTCAACATGTTTCATGATTGAGAGTCTCAACAGACTGGGTATAGAGGGAATGTACCTCAACAGAATAAAAGCTATATGAGACAAACCCAAGGCAACATCATACTCAATGGTGGAAAGCTGAAAGCTTTTCCTCTAAGATCAGAAGCAAGACAAGGATTCCCACTCTCACCGTTTTTATTCAGCATAGTATTTGAAGTCCTAGCCAGAGCAAAATTAGACAAGAAAAAGAAATAGAAGGCATCCAAATTGGAAAGCAAGAAATAAAGTTGTCTTTATTTGTAGACAGCATAATTTTATATGTAGAAAACCCTAAATATTCCACTGAAAAACTGTTAGAACTAACAATGAATTCACTAAGGTTGTAGGAAACAGAATCAATATACAAAAATCAGTTGCATTTCTGTACACCAACAAGGAACTATAAGGAAGAGAAATGAAGAATATAGCTCATTTACAATTATTACAAAAAAATAATAAAATACTTTGGAATAATTTTAACTGAGGAGGTGAAAGATCTGTTCACTGAAAACTGTAAGATGTTGATGAAAGTCAAGAAGACACAAATAAATGGAAAGATATTCTGTGTTCATGAGTTGGAAGAATTAATTGTTAAAATACTCATACTACCAAAAGTGATCTACAGATTCAATGCAATCCCTGTCAAAATTCCAATGGCATTTTTCACAAAATAGAACAGTCCTAAAATTTGTATGGAACTAAAAAAGACTCTGAATAGCTGAAACAATCTTGAGAAAGAACAAAGCTGGAGGCATCACACTTCCTGATTTCAAACTATATTAACAAGCTAGAGTAATCAAAACAGTACGGTATTGGCATAAAAAGAGGCACAGAGATCAATGGAACAGAATAGAGATCAATAAACCCATACATATACAGTTAATTAATTATGACAAAGGAACCAGGAATACACAATGGGGAAAAGGTAGTTTCTTCAATAAATGGTATTGGGAAAATTGGATAGCCACATGCAAAAGAATGAAACTGTACCACTCCCTTACACCATAGAGAAAAATGGACTCAAAATAGATTAAAAACTTGAACATAAGACCTGAAACCATAAAACTCCTAGAAGAAAATATAAAGGGTAAGCTCCTTGATATTGATCTTAGCAATGATTTTTTTAGATTTGACATCAAAAACAAAGGCAATAAAAGGAAAAGTAAACAAATGGGACTATGACAATAAAAAGCTGCTACACAGCAAAGGAGACTATCAACAAAATGAAAAGGCAACCCAGGGAATAGGAGAAAATATTTATAAACCACATATCTGATTAGGGATTAATATCCAAAATATACAAGAAATTCATACAACTCAAGAGCATAATAATAATAACATAAGTAAAAAATGGGCAAGCTACCTAAATAGACATTTTTCCAAAAAAAAAAAAGATATGCAAATGGCCAAAACATACATGAAAATGTGCTCAACATTGCTAATCATCAGGGAAATGCAAATAAAAATTATAATGAGATATTGCCTCATACCTGTTAGGATATCTATTATCAAAAAGATGAGATTGGGCTTCCCTGGTGGCGCAGTGGTTGAGAGTCCGCCTGCCGATGCAGGGGACATGGGTTCGTGCCCTGGTCCGGGAGGATCCCACATGCCGCGGAGCGGCTAGGCCCGTGAGCCACGGCCGCTGGGCCTCTGTGTCCAGAGCCTGTGCTCCGCAACGGGAGAGGCCACAACAGTGAGAGGCCTGCGTACCGCAAAAAAAAAAAAAAAAAAAAGATGAGATATAACAAATGCTGGTGAGGATGTGGAGAAAAAGGAACTCTTGTGTTCTGCTGGTGAGAATGAAAACTGGAATTATAGCCACTAGGGAAAACATTATAGAGGCTCCTCAAGAAATTAGAAATGGACCTACCATATGATCCAGCAATCCCTCTTCTGGGTACATATCCAAGGGCAATGAATTCATTATCTTGAAGAGCTATCTGTATTCCCATACTAATTGCAGCACTATTCACATTAGCCAATGTATGGAAACAACTTAAGTGTCTGTCAATTGCTAAATGGATCAAGGAAAAGTGATATAGATAGATACACACACTGGAATGTTATTCAGCCTTAAAAAAGAAGGAGGCTTCCCTGGTGGCGCAGTGGTTGAGAGTCCGCCTGCCGATGCAGGGGACACGGGTTTGTGCCCCGGTCCGGGAAGATCCCACATGCCGCGGAGCGGCTGGGCCCTGTGAGCCATGGCCGCTGAGCCTGTGCGTCCGGAGCCTGTGTTCCGCAACGGGAGAGGCCACAACAGTGAGAGGCCCGCGTACCGCAAAAAATTAAAAATAAAAAAAGAAGGAAATTCTGCCATTTGTGACAATATGGATGAAACTGGAGGTCATCAAGCTGAGTGAAATAAGCCAGACACAGAAAAACAATGGTGTCACGTACATGTGGAGTCTAGGGGGAAAAAAGTCAAAATCACAGAAACAAAGTAGAAAAGTGGTTGCCAGCAGCTGGGGATGGGGGAAATAGGGAGAGGCTGGTAAAAGAGCATAGATTTTCAGTTCAGAAATCCCACTTGGTCGTGGTAATTCTTTTTATACATTGTTTGATTTGACTTGCTAATATTTTGTTGGGATTTTTGTGACTATGTTCATGAGAGGCATTGGTCTGTAGTTTTCTTTTCTTGTAATATCTTTATCTGGTCTTGGTATTAGGGTAATCCTGGCTGCATAGAATGAGTTAGGAAGTATTCCCTCTGCTTCTATTTTCTGGAAGAGATTGTGGAAAATTGGTATAATTTGTTCCACAAAAGTTTGGTTAATGCTCATCAGTGACACCACTTGGGCCTGGTGCTTTCTTTTTAGGAAAGTTACTAATTACTTATTCAATTTCTCTTATAGATATAGGTCTATTTAGATTATCTATTTCTCCTTGTGTGAATTTTGTTCGTTTGTGTGTTCCAAGGAATTGGTCCTTTTCATCTAAGTTATCAAACTTGTGGCCATAGAATTTTATATAATATTCCTTTATTCCTTTTAATGTCTATGGGATCCGTAGTGTTGATTCTCCCCATTTTTAAATGAACTTCTAAATGTTATCATTAGTAGTTGTAAAGAATATAACTTTAATTCAAATATCCTTGGCTGAATATAATGTTGTTTGAATGATACAAGATTTGATATCGATTCTGTAACTATTTTTCATTTTTAGAGATGTAAGTGCTAAGAAATCTTGTCTGCATACGTAAGTAGATAGGAGTGGAAAGATTCTATTAGAGTAGTGTCACCCAATTCTCTGAACTCCTTCTGATTTAAATACCCAAATCACTTGGGGATCTTGCATCAAAAATTAGTTTTAGATGAATATAGTGAATAAATCTATTAGGAACGTCTTCCATTTTGTTAAAAACAATGAATTAGAAACTACTTGAGCTGCAAGAAAATACTTTATTTACTCGTTAGTGTTGTACACTTTCTCAGATGCAACCTCAACCTTCCAAGTAAAACTTTGCCTGGCAACCTGGAGGTTTTACGTGGACAAGCCATCATTATAAGATCTGGGATGAGGAAGAGGTAAATATTTCTTTTGTAAAGTGAGAGAAGGATCTGTTTTGAAAGAGGAAGTAAGAAGAAGGAACTTGTAAGGTACTTGACCCTAGTCAAGTCAAACAGTTTAGGAGAGAATGAAGGTAGAACTTGAGGCTCCAAAAGGTATTTCCCTTAAAACTATATGAGTGCCTAGGTGTTCCTTGGGAAGATTTCGTATATCTGGAGGCACGTACCCTATTTTGAGGATCCTCCTATGGAAAAGGCAGGAAGGCATCCTTAATAATGTGGCATTGGATAAGAGACCTGAAGGAAGTGAGGGTGGAACCATGTAGCCATCCAGGGGAAGAGCTCTTCGGAAGGAACCACACAGGCAAAGGCCTTGAGGTAGGAGTGGTCTTGGAATGTTCTGGAAATAGCAAGAAGGCCAGTGTTCATTGTTGCAGAGTGAATAAGGGAGAGGGTGGTAGGATATGAGGCCAGAGAGGCAATCTGCATCATGTTAGACCTTAGAGTCCAAGTTAGGAATGTGGGATTCTATTCTGAGTAAGATGGGAAGAATGGCTCTCCTTTGGAGGGTTTTGAGCTTGGGGGTGACATGACCTGATTTTTGTTTTAAAAGGCTCAACCTGGCTGCTGCGTCAATTATTACCTAGAAATATTGTTGTCTTTGTCATTTCTGGGCAGTTTTGTTTACAACTCTTTCTGGGTTCACAACTGAGGATGACAGTTGTAACTGCGTGTGATTGTGCAAATAAGCTGACCTTGGAGGAATTTGGGCTGCCAGCTCGCTCTGAGTGTGGCTTTCTCAGCCCTGTGGCCTTGGGACGCTTGTATTCAAGAGGGAGCCACCTCCTTTCTGGCTGCCACACCATTGTACTGGAACCGTAAATGCTGGGATTTGAGAGGCAGAGAAGCTCACTAGGGTCCCAGCTGATGACCTGCAGCTCGTGGAATCGCAGATACTCTTGTAGGTCGGTGCCCAGGACACGGACCCTGATGCTCAGGCTGGTGCGGGGAATGTTTATTGGGGAGTGCTCTTGAGTCCATTACCTGTTAGGGGTAGGGGAGCCGGACTGGGCAGAAAGAGATGCTGGACTGTGAAGCATTTGCCACAGAACGCTTGGCCTTCCATAAAAGAGGAAGGCCCTTCAGAGTCTTCTCAGTTGATGCTTGGTCCTGGGCCTTCATACCTTCCACATCCACTAGTCAATGGCCGTGGGTAGCGCCTAGAAAGGGAATGTGAACTTGGGCCACAAATAGTTTCTGTGGAGGGACTATCTGTGAGCCCCCGGCCGCCAAAATGCCAGGCAACCTGGGGATCGAGTGTCCCAGTGTTGAAGGGGGGGCCGGTCTCCACCCCAGCTGGTTAACTGGAAGCACCTTTTTTTTTTTTTTTTTTTTCTGCGGTACGCGGGCCTCTCACTGCTGTGGCCTCTCCCATTGCGGCGCGCAGGCTCCGGACGCGCAGGCTCAGCGGCCGTGGCTCACGGGCCCAGCCGCTCCGCGGCATGTGGGATCTTCCCGGACCGGGGCACAAATCCGTGTCCCCTGCATTGGCAGGCGGATGCCCAACCACTGCGCCACCAGGGAAGCCCCTGGAAGCACCTTTTGAAGATCATCATCTCCCTCCTAGACGCCACCGTTGTGAAGCTAAAGAAGCTGAGGCCCAAAGGGAGTGCTAATGTCGTTTATCCGTTCCTCATTTTCTTTTATGTGAATTAGAAAACACAAACATGACTTCAACAGCGAGGCCTTATTTTCTAAAGGAGGGAGAGTGTAAAACTTATTCTTAATTTTAAAAAGTATTTCTGTATTTCAAAGGATAGTTTGCAATGATTGTTAGTGCTGCATTTATATATTTATTTATTTTGAAGAAAAAGTTCTTTTACTTCCGGACAACCACATTGGTTATTCAGGCGATCACCAAGTTCACTTCTCACCCGTGCTATACACATTCTGTTTCCTTCATTGGTCCACACATTATTCATTACAATAAAAATACACTCTGTGCCCACAGCTGTGACAGGAATCGATTCATAACATTGAGATAATTTCAACCAACGGGAAGGACACTGCTCAGATAATGTCGTTTGCTTGGGTGGTTCTGTCTTCCTGAGCTCACTGTGAAAGGAACATCTTTGACCACCCAGCAGTCAGATTCCCTTGTTTGTGAAATATTTTTCCCTAAAAAAAGAAATCGGATAGGACCGAAACAACCATATTTTGTAAGGTGTGGACTGAATTCAATAAACCAACTCTAGGGAATTCCCTGGTGGTCCAGTGGTTAGGACTCCGAGCGTTCACTGCTGAGGGCCCGAGTTCAATCCCCGGTCGGGGAACTAAGATCCTGCAGGCCGCGCTGGGAGGCTGGAAACAAAACAAAACAAAAAAGCCACGACTGTAAGAAGACATTTCGGAGACAATTGGGGGAAAATCGAATACATTAGGAAATATATACACTAACTAATATGTATAAAATAGATAACTAATGAGAACCTGTTGTATAGCACAGGGAGCTCCACTTCGCTGTACAGTAGAAACTAACACAACATTGTAAAACAGCTATATCCCAATAAAAATTTAAAAAAGAAATAATATTAAGTAATGATTACTACTTTGCTTGGGAGCGATAACGGATCTGTCATCATGTTAAATTTAAGTCTTTATGGGTGATGATCAGTACTGAAATTTCCAGGTAATATAATATGAGGCCTGGGACTGGCTTAAAATATTCCAGAAAATAAGAGGAATAGATGAAATAAGAATGGTAAACTGTTGATGGTAGTTGGAGCCGGGTCAGGGTACAGGGGGGTTCATTTTTACCACTTTCTTCACTTTTGTGTGTGTTTGAAATTTTCTGTAATAAAATGTTAAAAATATTTTTTTCATGTCTGGTTTTTAAATTTTCTTTTTACTGGGTAGAAGCTAAAATAAGGGGTTGTCTAGCTCAGTGTTGGATTTCTGGCAGTATGTGTCCTAGTTTAGAGAAGAGGCATAGCCCAGCCCGCAGAAATGCCCAGCTGGACCCCATGTGATTATGTTCACCCTCCAAGGCGAGCAGTGCCACCCGCTGTGGGTTTCACTGGGAACGACCTTAAGCGTGGCAGAAGGAAGGTTGAGCTGACAGAGCACAGGGGCCTGGGTTCAAAACCTGGGCCACCTTGTATAATGATCTTTCCTAAGTATAATAAACATAAATATAATGATCTCATATGTCTCTTGTGCCCTCTCAACCTCATTTATAAACTGAGACTTGTTTTGAGGGTTGGCAGTAATGCACAGAAAGTGGCTTGTTTTGAGGGTTGAGGGTTGGCAGTAATGCACAGAAAGTATCTAACGCATAGTTGATGTCTGATAAAATGAAAATCATTATTAATGAAAAGCCTGTTCGTTCTCCTGTCCCAGGGAATAGTCCTTTGTCTTGTGTCACAGAAGTCACTCACCCAAGAAAGCCAGAGCCATGTTGTGGGAGAAGTTTTCCCTGGGAGCTTATCTTTGGGAGGAAAGGGTCCTTATCACGAGATTTCTTTCATGAAGTCCCTCAGCGCCCTGAACTTCTACCCTGTAATCCTTTTATGAAAGTTTATTTACCAGTCTGTCTTTAAGAATTTGAAATACATGTTTATTTAAAACATGAGGCTATGGGAGGAAGCTTAAAATGTCTCTAACACATTTTTTTAATTGTTTGGTTGGCCATGTATATTTTTGCGTCTTTGGGCAGCTAATCAAATAAAAAGTGCCCAAGGACCTTAATTCCTTGGCTGCGGCTCCATCCCCTAGAATGAGGGAACCTGTTCCTTGGTGCAAAGTGGAGGCTAGTATAATAATATTTGTAATACCATGCAGAAAGATTTTTCAATAGTATTTTTCTTACAATTTCTTTTTGCTTATAAAAGTAACACAACGTGAAAATCCACCCAGTTCTCTTATATTTCATTTGTCTACTTCATAAGTACTTTTTCCGTTTTTAAAAATATGTATTGATCATTCCATCTTATTTATACTAAGGACATTCCTGGGAACTAGAGAGGTGGGAAAGACTATCATTTGGAGACAGAGAGGGTCAAGGTGAAGGACTTCATTCCAAACACAGATCTCACTTCCACCCCAGGATTCTATCCATTCATTAGACCCGGATTATAACCCACCCATTGCTCTGGAAGTCATGCCTGGTTAATTTCCCAGCTGACAACTGCCCTCCGCTCCCCTCCCCCTGGGAATTTCCCAAGGGGAATGTGACCAGTACTGACTCAGCCAGCCCACACCTCACAGCCTTCTGGCAGCCCCCCCCACTTCACCCACCTTGATCGTACTTGAAGGAAATCAAAAGTAACACCTAGTTGGGAAAGGGCTAGGTCTCTTGCAGTAGATGATACAGCCTCCCACTCATCAGTAGGTGTCTTGTTCATTTGGACACACAGATCAGGCTGAGGTTCAAGAGCTGCTGTGTGGACCAGAACTGGGGGCAGAAGTTCATTTCCCGGTGAACTGTGTGGGTGGTAGACTTTGCGCCTCTGAATCCCCTGCTTCTCTGCTTGGAGGTGGCAACAGAGGATACAATACTCGTTCCTTTTTCATGGAGTCCACTTACTTTCTCAATACTGAGGTCAAAGGTCTCAGCAGATAGCCTTTGGCTGACTAGCAATGTGTCCCTGTTTTTATCAGTTTGAGCTGAATGTTAATAAGAGCTATCATTTATCAAGCCCATACCGTGCACCAGGAACGGTGCTGAGCGAAACATTCTGTCAGCAATTATAGAGCCCCCGGGAATATAGTTGTGAATAAAGCTCTCCAGAAGCTTATGATCCACTGGGGGCGACAGCCACTGAACAACTGCTATTTGAATGATTACAAGAGAGCAAAGCCCTATGCAGGGGGAGGCCAGGGCACGTCGGGAGTGTGTAAGTGACTTTACTTCTCTTTTATTCTCACATAGCTGTAGGAGGTAGGTATTGCTATTCCTCCTTTTTCAGACAAGACAACTGATGCTGAGAGAGTTTAAATAAATTTATTAGTGAAAAGGAGTGCCGGGATTTGACTCAAGATCTATCTAATGCCAAGGACTTGGTGTCCTCCTCGCCTGTACTTAGTGCTCATATACAGAAACAAAGCTACTCATCATTGCAGGAAGTGTACATCTTCTGTAAGTTTCAGTTTAGCCATATCATTGTTGTATTAGACAATCGAATCTTCTTACCCCATGGAGGGGCTTCAGGGGACCTGTGAAACTGCTGAAACTCTATGCAAATTTGAGGGGATATGTGCATGTATTTCTTGGGAGAGTGTCCTTAGATCATACCGTGTTCTCAGAGGGATTAATGACACCAAGCGTTTAGTAGCCACTGTATTAGTCCGTGTATTCCTAGCCCTGATCCTGACTTTGGTCTCAGCCTGCCCAGCAGGCAGCTGAACAAACCCACCGCAAAAAGAGGTGGATGTTCGTCCATTGACATTTTGCAAGGTGTCAGTAGCGATGACTGAGAGTTCACCCAAGTCTCAGTCTTACTTTTTCCTCTCACCTGCCAAGCCCCGTGGTTGGGGGCAGGTAGAACAGGTGCGGTAGGTCTCTCCTAGGGCACTGAGGATCTTCTCCCAATATCTCTCTCCCACAGGTTCCCTGGTGCCTGGTAATCCAGCATTTCAGATGGCTTTCTGGGCTGCTGTAACCAAACACCTACACAATCTCAGTGAATTAAATCAGCAGAAATGTGTTCTCTCACAGTTCTGGAGTCCAGAGTTCCAAAATCAAGGTGTTGGCAGGACCATGATCCCCCTGAAGGCTCTAGGGAAGACTCCTTCCTTGCCTCTTTCTAGCTTCTGGTGGTTTCTGGAAATCCCTGGGATTCCTCGGCTTGTAGCTGCTTCACTCCAGTTTCTGCTTCTTCACGTGACTGTCTTCCCTCTGTGTCTGTGTCTTTCATGGGCTTCTAATAAGGACGCTGGTTGTTGGATTTAGGGCCCCCCCAATCCAGTATTACCTCACCTTAATTTAACAATTACATCTAGAGAGACCTTTTTTCCAAATAAGGTCACAGTTTGAGGTTCTGTGAGGCGGGGGGGACATGAATTTCAGGGGGATACTATTCAACCCAGTACAGATATATTCTTTGACTTTGGCTTCCGCTAACAAAATAAGTACTTCTCAGGAAAGGGCAGTCCCATCAGACGGCTTCTCAGTAGTTTATACAGTGGTAGGAATGAATTTATCACATCTTTTTCCCAAAGCAGGTTCTGTCTGGGCATAGGTCTGAAGTACTGGGTAGCTGGGTAGGGAGGGCTTAAGCTCCTCACGGGGAAGGGCAATTGGAGATACCAAGGACAAGTTTTCTTCACTTTATAGTTTTGCTGAGGGTAGGTCTTGATGTGGAATCCATTCATTGTGTGATACATTCGTTCTATAAAGATTGAATAGTTGGTATGTGTAAGGAAGTGTGAGGACAAAAAAATGAATCAGATATGACCTCCACCCTAAAGGAACCTGTGGTCTCACAGGGGAGGTGAACAGACCTGACTTACCCAATAGCGAGGCTCTGAAAGTGGTAACAGCCCCACTCGGTAACAGAGAGTCTTACCCGAGTTGAGAGGTGGGAACACCTGTGCGTGTGACTAACCCCGGGTGGTGGGTCGGGAAACGCCTCATGTCAGTGGAGGTATTTGAAGTGGGATTTCAAGGACGGAAATGTGGAGAAGTAGGAGAGAGGCGAGGGGAGTCATAGGACGAAGGCACCGAGGTGGGAGGTCTGAGGCATGAGTGGGAAATGGCCTGGTTTGGCTGGAGCTTAAAGAGCATGAAGCAGCTGGATTGTGGAGGCCTTGAATGGCAGGCTAAGAAAGTCAGGCTCTAGATTTTAATGCCAGGGCCACGAGGGGTCACTGAGGGTTACTGAGCTGTGAAAGGCAGGTTTAGTTCTGCTTCAAGAAGGCTCACTGGACCGCAGTGGGTTTGAGGGAGGGAGACGTGGACCGGGATCCAGTTGTGAGGACTCAGCAAGGGTCCTGCGGAGAGGGGACCGGGGCTGGGAACTGGACAGAGTCCATGTGAACGGGGCAAGAACATGGGTAAATGAACATGAGACAGAATGTGTAGTGAGGCCAGGACTGGGCCACTCATTGGGCACGATGCCAAGTGTTGTGCTTTGCTTTTATAAGCTGGAAACATTTATTAACCTAACATTCTTTTTTTTTTTTTGCTTGGGCCTCTCACTGTCGTGGCCTCTCCCGTTGCGGAGCACAGGCTCTAGACACACAGGCTCAGTAGTTGTGGTGCATGGGCCCAGCTGCTCCGCGGCATGTGGGATCCTCCCAGACCAGGGCTCGAACCCGTGTCCCCCGCATTGGCAGGCAGATTCTCAACCACTGCACCACCGGGGAAGCCCTAACATTCATTTTTTAATCATTTTTTTTATTATGCAGTATATGATACAGAGCGGAATATAGGTAATGTATATGTCAGTTATAAAGCGTAACATTCAAATAAGTACCCTTGAACCTACCACTTACCTACCACTCACAATCACACCTGTGTGCCGATCTCATCCCTGGTTCTACCCTTAATTTTGTGTTTGACCATTTTCTTGCATTTTTCTTATAATTTTACCTTATCTGTTTGTATCTCTAAAATGTTATTTTGTTTTGTTGGTTTTGAGCTTTATAAAAGTGGTATCATACTTATGTACTCTTTCTCTCTATTATATTTTTATATAGTAGATTATATCATAGGTTATATAATATATAATACATATAATAGCATATATAATAGGTTATATAATAGATTATGCCTTTAAAAGAAATGGGAAAGGTGATGAATGCTATTTGTTTTTTTTATTTTTAAATTACTTTTTTTATTGGAGTAGAATTGCTTTACAAAGTTGGGTCAGTTTCTACTGTACAGCAAAATGATTCAGCCATACATATACATATATCCCCTCCCTTTTGGCCTTCCTTCCCGTTCAGGTCACCACAGAGCATGGAGTAGAGGTCCCTGTGCTCTACAGTTATGTTCTCATTAGTTCTCTATTTTATACATAGTATCGGTAGTGTATATGTGTCAATCCCCATATGGGTGCTATTTGGACATTTCCATATTGTGCGCAGAAGGCACTTCCGACTGAAGACTTCCAGGAAGGGAGAAGTCTAATGCCTTGGACACCGCCCCCCCCCGCACCCGGAAGGCATTTCTGAGGAGCTAGCTTAACCTCTCTGTTCTATCCCTGCCCTACAGAGCAGCTTCTGCCTGGTGGTAACTGAGGGGCAGGCACCATAGTACATTCTGTGCCAGGAAGCTCCGTAAAGAGAACTTGCTGGTTTAAAAACGACAACAACATTTATTTTGCTCACAAATCTTCAGTCTGGGCAGGGATAGCTCATTTCTGTCCCACTCTGTGTTCAGCGGGGCGATTTGAAGCCTGGGGGCTGGAATCGTCCGGAGACTCACTCATTCACACTGTGGTGCCTGGGCTGGAAAGACTGAAACAGTTGAAGGTTAGAACAGCTGGGGCTCCTTGGGCAGCACCCTCTCCGTGCGGTCCCTCTGCAGCTTCCGAGGGCTAAACTTCTTATAGGGCGGCTCATGATTCCCAACGTGTGCATCCCAAGAGAAGGAGAGCCAGAGGGAAGCTGCATTGCCTTTTCCAACCTAGCCTTAGAAGTCCATTAGCTGTACTCTACTGGCAGAAGAGTTACAAAGGTCCACTCAGGTTCAAGGAGATGGAACATAGACCCCGCCTTTTAATGGGGAAGTGTCGACATCACATTGTAAGGATGGAACATAATAATGCGGTCATCTTTGGAAAATACAGTCTGCCACAGACTCTGACCTAGAAGAATGAAATGCCTTGATGTGTTTTCACAGGAGGCTCCTGTGAAGCAATAGGAATGTGCATATAAAGAATAATGGCCCGGAGAATAACCAGTTAGACATCCAGGTCCAGGGTCTAATATCTATCTCTCCTGCTTCATAAACCAAGGAAATGGCATTGACGCACAGAAATTGGGCTTGTGTAACTAACAATCGCTGTGCAGTAGCATTTAATTCAACCAACAAGAATTAATCTCGAGCTCCCATGTCTCATGAGGTGCCGTGGTAGGTGCTGGCATACAAAGACAGGGTGGTCTGCATGCCCTGACTTGTTGGTCAGCTGCTTCCTGGAAAATGTGGTGACCAGACAGGAGAGAGCAAGATGAAAGAGGGACAAAGGAAGAAAGGCGAAGAAATAAGACTAAATAAAGGAGAAATTAAAAGGATGGAAAGAAGAGTTCTTAAAATTTTCCGTTTCTCTGAGTTTCTACTTTTCTGCTCCAATATAACTTTTGAGTTCTTTCCTCACAATCTCACACACCCCAAATTTTAACTACCAGGTGGTTAGGAGGAATTTGCAATAATACTCTGTGAAGATGGCTTTTTTTATCTTAAAAGCTCAAAACCTCAATACTCCCTTTAGAGGTAAATCTTCAAATACCACACCAGAATCCTCTCAACTTGTACACTGTTGCTAAGCGGGCATATTCTCTAGTTTCCTCAGTTCCAACTTCTTGGGATGCCATCTTCCAAAACACAGCCTCCCTCGTCGTGGTCCCTCTCCTGAGGGTTCTTACAGGTAGATTCATGTGATTGGGTTTGAGCAGGGAAAATGAGCTGCTTATTTGCGTTGTGACCCAGTTCTGTTTTATTGGGGGGAAGAGGGTTGGTACTGTGTGTCTGCATCTCCACAGAACTTTTGACAGTGAATCCAAAAAGGGAAGGGGTACAGGGAATTCACACGGATTCAGCAGCTGGTTCTGGAGGCTCTTCCAAGCTCTCTCTCTCTCTCTCTCTGGATCTATCCAGGCAGTTCTGTTGCCAGCCCCTACTGTTTCTGCTGGAAGATAAAAGTCTGGCGCCCATCTGAAGTTCCACAGAATTGGTCCTCCAAGCTGAGGAGGCTTCTGAAATTTCCATTGTTATCTTTAAAAACAGTTTTATTGAGATACGATTCACACACCATACAATTCACCCATTTAAAGTGCACCATTCAATGATCTTTAGTATACGCAGCTGTGCAGCCATTACCACAATCCATTTTCGAACATTTCCTGATCCAAAAAGGATGTCTCATACCCATTAGCTTTCACTCCCCATTTCTCCCTAATCACTTTCCTCCACACCGCCACCTCCAGGGAACCACTCATCTACCACTAATCTAATGGATCGATTGAGATTCTGGATTTTTCTTATGTCTGTAATCTATCTATACAACATGTAGTCTTTTGTGACTGTCTTCCTTCAAGGTTTTCAAGTTTCTTCCATGCTGCAGCATTTATTAGTACTTCATTCATTTTTATTATTAAATATTATTCAAGTGTATGGATATAACGCATTTTATTTATGCATTCATCAGCCGATGGACATCAGTTTCCACTTTTTGACTATTGTAAATAGTGCTGCTTTGAGTGTTAGTGTACAAATTTTTGTGTGGACATATTTTTATTTCTCTTGGGTATATACCTAAGAGTGGAATTGCTGGATTGTATGTTAACTCTATGTTTAATTCTTTGAGGAGCTGTCAGGCTGTTTTCCAAGGTGGCTGCAGCATTTTACATTCCCACTAGCAGAGGGTTTCAATTTCTCTACATCCTCATCAGCACTTTCTATTTCTTCCTTTTTTATCATATTCATCCTAGTGGGTGTGAAATGATATCTCATTGTGGTTTTGATTTGCATTTCCCTGATGGTTGGTGATTTTGAGAATCTTTTCATGTGCTTATTGACCATTTGTATGTCTTCTTTGGGGAAATGTCTATTTAGATCTTTTGCTCATCTATTAACTGGGTTATTTATCTTTTTATTATTGAATTATAAAAGTTCTTTATGTATTCTGGATACAAGTCCCTTATCAGATATATGATTAGCGGTTATTTTCTTCTGTTTTCTGGGTTGTTTTTTCACTTTCTTGATGGTGTCAGTTCAAGTGCAAAAGTTGTTGATTTTGATGATGTCCGATCTGTCCATTTTTAAATTATCGTTTGTTGCTTGTGCCTTTGGTACAGTAGCTAAGAAACCGTTGCCTAATCCAAGGCCACAAAGATTTATGCCTGTGTTTTTTTCTAAGAGTTTAATAGTTTAACTCTTCTGTTTTGGTCTTTGATCTATTTTGAGGGAATTCTAGTATATGATGTGAGGAAGGGGTGCAACTTCATTTTTTTGCATATGGATATCCAGTTTTCACAGGATCATTTGTTGAAAGACCATTCTTTCCTCATTGAAATGTCTTGGCATACATCGTTATGTCTTATGGCATGGAAAAAGCAACAATGAGAAGTTAAAGAAATTGCAGAGAAGTTTCTTGATGAATCCTGGACAGTAATGATTCATGGCAGCTACACTGTGCTGTGCCTGTCACAAGCATGATCTCATTTAATCCTCACAAAAACTCCAGGAGGTACACTATGATTATTCTCATTTTATACACGAAGAAGCCCAGGCTTAGAGAGGTTAGGAAGCTTGCCCAAAGGGCCATTGCTAATAACCAGTGGCGCTGGGCTTTGAATCCAGGTTCATCTGACTCCAGCACTGCTGTGGACAATTAGTGGCTCATGCCAGACATAACAACAGCAGCTCACTGTATGTCAAACACTATTCTAAACACATTACTAACTCATTTCATTTCTACAATAACCGTAAAAGGGGTGCGTATTCTTTTTGTACACACATAAGGATGGATAAACGGAGATGCAGAGAGGTTAAAAAACAGCTCAACCAGTAAGTGGTAGAGTTAGGATTTGAACCCAGAGTCTGCTTTTTAACAGCCACCCTATACTCCTCAAAGCTTGGTTGCTGGCGTTTTAAATTTTCGACTGCAGCTTCTCTGTTTGGAGAACTTTAGGATCTATTCATTTGTGATTTCCAGAAGCAAGTGGCTTTAATTTCACCAGGGCACCTTTTCACTGGGATTGCTCATTGGAATAGTCTTGAAGAAATTTCCAGGAGCTATTTTTGTCTTAATGAGATGAGCAGTTTTCATAATGCTGAGCATCTGCTTTTCTAAATTAAGGGAGTTTCTTGTAATAACAGGGCATTGATAGCCTATAGGTAACCAACCAATCCCCACTGTGGATTACATTGAAGGTGAGATGGATGAGTTTCACCCTTTAGGCATGGACCCTTGTTCTTGGCCTACACAGGTAGAGTAAATGCTACCGTTCCAAAAGATGTCCGGTGCTGTGCTCTCCATTTTTAGTGTTTCTTTTGAGTCATGAAATGTCACAGTTCATTAATTCCACTTGTTCTTTTTGCACATGAAAAAAAAAACAACCCGAGTCTCCCAAAGGTTATGAGCCTTGCCCAGGACTTCTGATCCCGGTCCAGTACATTTCCTGACCCCCAGGCTACCTCTCACTGATGTCAGTATATTTGTTCTCGTTTTCTTGAAAGTGAACTATC
This sequence comes from Grampus griseus, assembly GCF_964374135.1. Lineage (NCBI taxonomy): Eukaryota > Metazoa > Chordata > Mammalia > Artiodactyla > Delphinidae > Grampus > Grampus griseus. Next base: position 65,044,748 of record NC_139012.1, read on the forward strand.
GCAAGGTGTCTGCTGTGAATGTCTTAATGGTGGAATGCAGAGTGATACAATGCTTTTCAGCCGTTTTATTGTGAATTTACTCCAGATAGTTTTTGTTTAATCAGAACAATATTTTCTAGGTTGCCAGGCAACGTAGTGATGGAGTTTCAGGCTTTGTTACCAGCCAATGAAATAGAAAAGGCTCTATCTTTTGCTTCCAGAATGGACTTCTCTTTCTCTCTCTTTCTAGATTTCTGTTCACTTTATGTTGAGGTCAAAGAATCAAATAGGCATAAAGAAAAAGAAAGTGGAAAAAGCTCATTTAAGAGGAAATTAGCATCCATCTTTTTTGGTTCTTGTACCTGACTGAGTAAGTGGATAGGTAGACATTCAGTTTGTGTGTGACGCTGTGTTAGGCTGGGGAAGTTGGCACCCTCGAGAGTTACATTAAATCAACATAGATCTGGATTGGGATTGACATTTACACACTACTATACAAAATAGATAACTAATAAGGATCTACTGTATAGCATAGCAAACTCCACTTAGTCCTCTGTAATGACCTATAAGGGAAAAGAATCTAAAAAAGAGTGGCCAAATGTATATGTATAACTGATTCACTTTGCTGTACGGCAGAAACTAACACAACCTTGTAAATCAACTGTACTCCAATAAAAATTTTAAAAAAACCTCAACATAGATTGGGACAATTGGGGAAGGAGACACAGTTAATCGAGATGAAATTAAAGGTTACAACCACAGAGTAATTTACTTAGTAAAATATGCACCCATCAAAGGAAGGGCTATTGTGAAGTTTGAAGCAGAAGGGGAGGGAAAGATGAGGTGCAAGTAAAAATACAAATTCAAAATGGAGTAAATTAGGTTGTACTGTTCTCTCACTGCTTATCAGCATGGTTCTAACCCTGTCAACAATGTTGTCACGTTTGGGAATCCTGAGTGGAAATGGGAGGATGGCGATCCTGGAGAAACTGAAGAAAATGAATGAATGATTTGTGATGAGAGGAAAGGGTAGAAAAACCTGTGTTGTGTTAATTAATTGGGCTGAGTCAGAATGCTTCTTGTTTCCCATCAGTACCTTTCCAAGCGTTCTAATCCCGCTGTTGCCATTTGTAGGTGCTATGTGTTGCTTTCTCTCCCATCACGTCATGTCCCTGACGACCTCACCTTCCCCCTCTAGGAGAAGGTTGTGTTGTCACACTCCTTTTCACCAGGAAGCTCATTCACTTGTGCTGGTGTCGTGGCCCTTGAGGTAAGCATTTCCCTACAAGGGGCCAGGAGGCATGTGTAATGATCCAGGACCCCATATCAAACATACCCATTAAGTCACTGGTTTCATGAAAGCCCTTTGCCACCCACATCTTGACACCTCCCTGCCCTGCCTCTTCCCTCCTAGCTCCCTTCTGTACTTTGGGTCCTAGCCCTTATTTTTGGATATCTTCTCTTGTAAAATAAAACCCAGATGTTTGGCCCTGTGTACAGCTGCACTCCTCTCCCCCCTCCCTCCCTGCGTCCTGAAGCATGCATGCACAATGAGTCTCCTTAATAAACAACACTCTTCCGGAATTTCTCTGATCTGATTTCCTCTGCTTCACCTTTGCCAGAATCACACTTGCCAAGGGTTTCCAATGACTCCTAACCACCAACAAACAAGGACCGTTTCCCGTGCTTGATCATTCAGCCATTCGCCCAGCAATAAAGCTGATTTTGCTTGTACCAGGCTGGACACATGAGACGAAGGATGCCATCCTTGCCCTCAACACACTTAGGTTCTAGCTGAGGGGAAACCAGTAAACAGACCGGCCCAATCTGAGGATAGGCAATGGGTTGGAAGATGCTTCTAGGATTCCCCATAGCTTGGTTGGTTGGGTCATCAATTTACTGCTTCATACTCTTCTTTGCCTGACCTTGCCTTTTAATTCAAGCTACTCTTCCAGCTCCTTTGGAGATATGTTGTTCTGTGATGCTGCCTTTACAAAGCCCCTGAACACAACACATCTTTTAAAATGTCTAATTTACCCAGATCAAGTTGCAATATCATAAAAAATGAGAGATTAAGAATGCAGAAAACGAGTTTAAAGGGAGGCGAGAATGAACAGTTTAACAAAAGAAAGGATGGCAGAACAGAACTTGTAACGAGTTAGAATGAGAATTGGGTCTTTATGGGCATTTATCATCTGTGGATACTTATAAACGTCAGGAGTCAGCATTCAGGGATGTTCATTCAGCCAGTATGTGCCAGATGATGGAGCGGGTTGATTACACCCAGCATCTGTTCTGATTGGTTGGTGCCAGAGTGGACTTGCATAAAGGTAGTCAGGCCTCAGCTTCAGAACCCTTTATTTTCACAGCTGTGTGACGGCCCTAGGAATGTGTTCATTGCCACGGTCATGTGTTTTTGTAAAACTTGTGCACCTAAGAGAAATTAATTCTACTTCGTTAAGACCACTCCCTCCTTCTGTGGGACTCGTCTGCATACACGTCTCCTTGAATTGGTGGCTACAGGCACTTTTTGGATCATGCTAAGGGACGTGGAGTTGGGCAAACGTTCAGTCTGGGTTAGAAGCGTATATTGATGAGACTCCCAGTCACTTCCGTGCAGAGTTAAGTGTCTCTGGCTGCTCTTATTGAAGAGTGGTCTCCAGAAATACTCCCAATGCCCATTATACTGACTCCACCAGTGCCATGACTGAGCTGGTATTTCATGTGAACAGGTGCTGAGGCACCTGGCACTAGAAATATGTGGGTAGTAGAAGATAATCGGGGTTGGAAATGGAAGGAGCCGGAAGCTATTCTATAGTAAATTATTCCTTTATCAGATATGTGAAAGTTTAAGCTGAGGATTCAGTTCTTATCCATGCCTCGTCAAAAGAGTTCTCTCCTATCCAGTATGTACTCGATAATGCAGCGTCTCAGTTATAAATGTACCATGTAAAAATTATTTTTCATGCATTTCCATAGGAAGTCCATAGAAATATTTTGATGTTAAACAAGTGAATTGTAACAAAACATTTCAGATCACAGTAAAAGCAGCAGGATGTTAAGAAGATAAGATCGTTCAGGGACTTCCCTGGCGGTCCACTGGCTAAGGCTCGGAGCTCCCAGTGCAGGGGGCCCGGGTTCCATCCCTGGTTGGGGAACTAGATCCCACATGCTGCAACTAAAGATCTCTCACTCGGCAACAAAGATCCCGCGTGCTGCAACTAAGACTCGGTGCAGCCAAATAAATAAATTAAAAAAAAGAAGAAGAAGAAGCTAAGATCTTTCAAAAGAGGTCATGGATACACGCTTGGATTCTTGACACTCTAATTAATGAAGAACAAATCTGCTGTCACCCCTGGACCCCAGCAGGGTGGGCCTCTCTGCTGTGGGCACCTGCTTCCCAGGACCCAGCTCTAGCTCTTCTCCCGCTTTGCCCACTCCAAGGGGAGAAGTCCATGTGGAGCCAGGCGCCCCTTGTCTCTCAGTTGTGAAAACCGGCAGAACATTTTTTTTTTTTTTTCCCCAGTACGCGGGCCTCTCACTGTTGTGGCCTCTCCCGTTGCGGAGCACAGGCTCTGGACGCGCATGCTCAGCGGCCATGGCTCACGGGCCCAGCCGCTCCGTGGCATGTGGGATCTTCCCGGACCGGGGCACGAACCCGTGTCCCCTGCATCGGCAGGCGGACTCTCAACCACTGCGCCACCAGGGAAGCCCCCGGCAGAACATTTTTGATGAGAAATCTAAATGCTGCTCCCACACTGGAGACCAGTGTTTGGAAAGCACATTCAGGAAAGACTGTGTTAAAAAAAAATTATTATTACTTTTTATTGATGTTCAGTTGATTTACAATGTTGTGTTAGTTTCTGGTGTACAGCAAAGTGATGCAGTTATACATATAATATTCTTTTTCATTATAGGTTATTACAAGACACTGAATATAGTTCCCTGTGTTATACAGTTGGACCTTGTTGTTTATCTACTTTATATATAGTAGTTTGTATCTGCTAATCCCAAACCGCTAATTTATCCCTCCCCTCCCTTTCCCCTTTGGTAACCGTAAGTTTGCTTTCTCTGTCTGTGAGTCTGTTTCTGTTTTGTAAATAAGTTCATTTGTATCATATTTTAGATTCCACATGTAAGTGATATCATATAATATTTGTTTTTCTCTGTCTGACTTACTTCACTGAGTATGATAATCTCTAGGTCCATCCATGTTGCTGCAAATGGCATGATTTCATTCTTTTTTATGGCTGAGTAGTATTCCATTGTATATATGTAGCACATCTTCTTTATCCATCTGTCAGTGGACATTTAGTTTGTTTCCATGTCTTGACTATTGTGAATAGTGCTGCCATGAACGTTGGGGTGCACGTAGATTTTCGAATTATGCCCAGGAGTAGGATTGCTGGGTCATATGGTAGTTCTATTTTTAGTTTTTTAAGGACCCTCCGTACCATTTTCCATAGCGGCTACGCAGGAAAGCAATTCTTAAAGAACCCTGGAGAGAGAGCGGCACACCAGGTCATATAGCTAGTGTATGAGAGATGCCAGACAACAGAAGATGAAACACAGCCTTGTGACGTGTGGAAGACAGCCTCCCACTTAGGCCACCCCACAGGAACAAGAATGAGCCAAGTACCTCCAAATAATAGAGCTCAGAGGAAGTTGGCCCGTGAGCGAGGTGAATGTCTTTGCTATGGGTGGATGTGGGCTGGCGTAGCCCTGGTCGTGAGAGGGCTGTGCTTCCAGAGTTGGGAGGGATATGTGGTGACCTTGCCTCCTGCCTGCCTGCCTAGCTGAGGCTGCAGCCAGACCTCGAACTGAAATGAAAATATCCTTCTAAGGGTATTTCAGGTTCACGATCCAGTTGGCTAGTGGGAGGAAAAGGATATTATCTGATGACAGATAGTGGTAGCCAATGTCTGACGATTACTCATAGAATCAACATATGCTGGGAATTCCAGGGAGGTGCGTTCCAGAAAGCCTGCATCCCAGTACTTGACTTCTGGTTTAGGGAAACAATGGGGCCTGGCGGGGGTGAGGGCTGGGCTGTTTGTGGCGCTGAATATTCATCTCTAGTCATGGTGTGACTGGCGCTGTGAGGTCACACTGCCATTCTTCAATAGCTTGGGGGATTCCTCAGAAAACCAAACCCCGGAATGTGAAGCTTACCTTGATTCAACTCACTTCACAAATATCTATGGTGAGCTTGGTCAGCCATTTGTGTTAAGAATGGGAATGTAAAGACACAAGAGAGAGGGCCCCTCTCCTTAGGGTTTTGCAAATTGCGTAGGAGGCTTAGAGAGTTCTGTTCTGACGAAGCACAGGGACTGGCAGCTCCTTGTTAATTCTTTGGAAGCTGGTGTTGGCTGAATTGTGTGACTGACTGGGAACAAGGATGGATGTTTGGAGTAAGTTAATTTTGGGCTCCAAGACCTTCTGTCTCATAACAAATCTATTTTCCCTTCACTCTGCTTTTCAGCACATCGAGGTCGGCTGCCTCGTGGGTCTCTGGATGAGTAGAAGTACTTTGAACATTCAGTAGAGGTCATGACTCTCTGTTACTAATCTTGTAACTATCTGTTAAGTACAAAGCCCTCCAGTGGCTCCTTCCAAATTGGTCCATTGCTGCTTGGATGGTGAGGATGGCTGACACAGTAATGGCCCTTAATCTGGGGCCCATAGCTCCAGCTGTTGGGAATTTTGCCAAAGCCAGAGTGTACTTCGGTTAACCCTGCGAACCGACACAGTGGTTCTGCTGTAAGAGTGTATACTCCTCCCTCAAGAAAGCCAGTTAGGCCAAAACAGTGGAATGTTTTCAGGGCTGTAATGTGAGTAAATTCTGAGACAAATGGCTATGAAGTCAGTGCTTTATCTTCTTCCAAAGCTGGAAACACGGATGCTATTCTGTGCTTTAAAGTTTAATGGCTTGTAGCAATAGGGTGGAACATTCTTACATTATGAGGTACGGGCTGTTCTGCATGGTGGTCAGCGAGCTGGCTGAGGTGACTCCACGTTTGGGGTAAAAGGGAGAATGTCCTAAAACAAAGGATCAGAGAAGTGAACAAAAGTTTCATAAAAATTTATAGTTGACATTCTAACTATATAGTTACATAGTTATAGAACTATATAGTTATAGAACTATATAGTTTATATAACTATATAGTGACGAGGACCACTTAGCTATAGTATTACCTCTATGAACTCTGAAATTAAAGGAGCAGAAGTAAGATTACTATAGTTATAAACCTCTCATTCAATGGGACTGTGGGTGAACTCCCAAGAAATAACCGGCTTCAGCCTTAGAGCACCTAGCTGACGAATATCCAGGCAAATGGGCTCTTCTTTGTTATTACCTGCTTTTCAAAGGAGTTTGAATTATTTATAGGGTTAAAAGCTAATGCTGATGGGATATAATCTGCTTTGTAGTTCACAAAAGTGGAGATAGTGATAGCTGTTTCTCGAACACGTTTAAATTCATTGTTAGTTTGATAAATAACCTCTTAAGTTTCTCGGACATGCTTCCTAAAGGGAGCCTCAAAGTGTCTCCTTCAGTGCCTTGGACAGTTCTTTGAATGTAACAAGTGATTGGAAGTTTGGGGTTGCTGATACCTGATGATGATGATAAAGATGAAGATGGCTAATGTTCTGAGTGTTCAGTATGCACCAGGCTCTCTATTCTGTGCTCTGCATTCATTAGCTCATCAAATCATCACCCCTCTATGAGTCAGGTACCCTCAGCTCCATTTCATAAATGAGGAGAGCGACACAAGGAGAGGATAAGTAACTAGTCTATGTTCACATGGTGCATTTGTAGCCATGCTGGGAAGGGTTCCCAAGTGTTTCAGCCTCTAAAATCTAAGCTCTTGGTCTCTCTACTCTCCTGATTTCTTTTTTTCTTTCTTTCTTTCTTTCTTTCTTTCTTCCTTCCTTCCTTCCTTCCTTCCTTCCTTCCTTCCTTCCTTCCTTCCTTCCTTCCTTCCTTCCTTTCTTTTCTTTCTTTTTAAATCTTATTTAGTTTTTGGCTGTGTTGGGTCTTCATTGCTGTGCACGGGCTTTCTCTAGTTGTGGTGAGCAGGGGCTACTCTTCGTTGCAGTGCGCGGGCTTCTCATTGTGGTGGCTTTCTTGTTGCGGAGCATGGGCTCTAGGCACGCGGGCTTCAGTAGTTGCAGCACGCAGGCTCAGTAGTTGTGGCGCATGGGCTCTAGGGTGCACGGGCTTCATTAGTTGGGGTGCGTGGGCTCAGTAGCTGTAGCGCACGGGCTTAGTTGCTCTGCAGCATGTGAGATCTTCCCGGACCAGGGATCGAACCCGTGTCCCCTGCACTGGCAGGCAGATTCTTAACCACTAAGCCACCAGTTAAGTCCCTCTACTGATTTCTTGATGCTAATGAACCTTGGCTCCTTTCTGCTCCTGTGCTTACCATATAATTTATATCAATCCTTATAAATAAACCAGGGTTCCTCCCCACCCAACCCTGACAAAGATGTTATTGTTACTTTATAGGATGTATCTCAGAGATTTTTAAAAAAAAGCTAAATTCTTTTAATGGCATATTTCTGCCAGGTCCTGAGGTGTATCTGAAGATGTGTTTACTTTGTCGTTATCAGACACTTTTTTCCCCCCTTTTTTTTTTAACCTACTGAAAAAAAGAGAAAGCAACATTTACTGTGCAATGGGCCAAGCAGTTCTGGTTTGGAGCCCCTAGTTCTGGCCCCGTCACCCTCACTCACAGGCTGTGTGGTTAAATCCAAGATACTTGATGATCTATCATGCAGAAAACTCATGGAGATCAGACAGTTTGCCTCCCAGCCTGGAAAGGATGCAATGGTGTAATGTAGGGATGGAGATGGCTGGTACTCAAGGGGAACAGGGCAGGGCCTCCGAGGGATGGGGGCAGTGGCTGCTGCTAGATTATTATTATTAATCATAACCTTCTACCACTTATTATCATGGCATCTTCAGTCTTTTAGCTTCTAATGCAAGTGTACGTATATTATCTCATTTTCTTCTTTTTACTAGAAAAAGTGGATGGTGCAGAGATTACCCCATTTTCCACTTAAAGCAATGGAGGCTCAGAGAACTCAATTGACTTGCCAAGAGTTAGTTTACTGTGTGGATTGATATTTGAGGCTCCTTGACTGTGAACTTGCTCCATGCTATACAGTCTGCATTTTTCAAGTCACAATAATGACCTGATAGCAAATGCCATTTCTAAAACACTGGCCCCTGGAAATTATAAAGAAAGAAACAGTTTTCAAATTGAACGATTTAACATGCATTTGGGCATAAAGTGCTACAAAAGTGTAATTCATTCTTGCTAGTGAGCCCAGAGATTAAGAGACTTGGGGTCTTATTTTTTCATAACTCTACTTTTTAAAATCTATTTAAAGAAGAAAAAAAATCATCTGGAGGCCTATAATTTTTTCCTGTGTGCCTACAATGAACAGGGATTTATGTTTTCTTTCTGATTCTTAAGTAATAAAGCATGATCATTATATAAAATTCAAATAATATATAAAAATATAAAGAATGTAAGAGAATCCCAAGGTGATCACCATTCATAGTTTCAAGATCAAGATCAGCGTTCTATCATGCATTTGTCCACATACTTGGAGCTTCCTAGATCAAGAGAGCTAAGCTAGCAGACTTTTATAAAGAGAGAGAATCACCCGAGATTTTCTTTTAAAATACAGATTTTTCCTAACACCAGTTTGCTTAATGTGAAGCCCAGCTATGCTTGATAATCATCTTGTAAAAATAGAGAAAATGAATACATTTGGGTCCAGCCTGTGTTGTGAAGGGCCAGGAGCTGGGGAATTGTAGGTGACGGAATGAGCGGGTATCAACGCTGAGGAGAGGGGTTAGTCTGTTCAGTTCAATAAGCTTATCTTGAGATCCTGCTCTGTTCCAGGCATGAGTGACACAGAAAAGGAAAGCGTCTGTCCCGCTGGTGGGGTCTCATGGGCCAGCAATGGCGGACAGCTTCTGAGTAAGGGGCACGGTGGTCAAGGTGGATCTGAGTGCTGTGCGAGCTAGGGCTGAGCATGAGGGTGGGCACAGAAGGTTTCCTGGAAGGAAGAGAACCTCAATTGGTTCTTGAAGCACCAATTGACCGGGTGCAGGAAGGATAAGATGTTCCAGGCAGAAGGAAAGGGGTAGAAAAAGGCTTGGAGGTAGGAAGGAAAAACCACCGACAGTAGTTCAGTATCACCAGAATTTGTGTGTGTGTGTGTGTGTGTGTGTGTGTGTGTGTGTGTGCGCGCGCGCACGCACATGCGTGTGTTTAGTGGTGGGTGAGGAAAGATGAGCCGGACCACGTGGGTCTTGAATGTGACGGTAAAGAACTTAACATTCAACCCTGTAAGCTGGGCAAAGCAGTCACATGGTAGGTATGCATCTAGAAAGCTCGCTAGGGCAGCGGGGGAGGTGTGCAGGGCGGGTCTGAGAGCGCCAGAGTGGGGCGGAGAGGAGACTAGGCCAGAGTCCAGGTGAGGCGTGAGGAGGGCTGGGCGAGGCAAGGAGCTGGGCTGGAGGGGAGGCTGGAAGGGAAGGCAGAGGGTTCAGGGCAAGGGCCTCAGAGGCAAATAGGAGAGGCTCAGCCCAGAGCTCCAGCAGCAGGACTCGGGGCCCAGGACCCGCCACCCTTCCAGAGGCCGGGGTGCTGAGGAACCGGGGGGACGACTTCCTGACTGTCTCCTCAGGTGAGCCGAGGCAGTGGAGAGAACACTTGTTACCTTTGCTGGGAAAGAGGGAAGAATAAATTAAAAAAATAATACTGAGACCTTTGAAAGAAGAGTATAGGAAAAATGTACAAAATTGGCATGGCTTTCTCCTCAGACCCAATCCAGACATCTTCTCAGAGATGTGAGAGGTTTGGAAAGGAGGCCAGAGGACAAGTTCAGTGTGATGGGTGCCGGGTGCCCACTCAGATAGCAGTCATTCCCCCAGCAGCGGGGACCGGTGGCAGCTGACAGCTCTCCGACGAGTCCCTCTCTGGGATTTGCGGGGCCAAGGTCATGCCCACTTCCTGGGGCAGCCTGCACCCAGCGACTGCTCATCATGGGGTACAAAGGGACAGCCCCCTTGACTTAATTTGGGGCACTTCTCCTCCCTATGGGTAAACTGAGGCTTAGGTTCTGGCGGCCTTGAAGTTCAAGGTCTCTCTCTACCCAATCCGACTTCCTCTACCCACCCCGCTCCCCTGCCCCAGGTCTTGACCCACAGAGCACTCCTTAGGGACCTTAAGCATCAAAGACGGGAAGCTAAGGGGATGCTCTGAGAGGACGATGGAGACAAACTGGATTCTTCTTTTCTAGGAAGATTCGTGTCAAGAATCTGTCTTCTCAGCGAGGCGGTGAAGGTGTTCTCTGGGACTCTGAGGTCTGGAAAGTAGTCTGGCCAAGTGCCCTGAGAATGTTTTTTTTTTTTTTTTTTTTGCGGTATGCGGGCCTCTCACTGTTGTGGCCTCTCCCGTTGCGGAGCACAGGCTCCGGACGCGCAGGCTCAGCGGCCATGGCTCACGGGCCCAGCCGCTCCGCGGCATGTGGGATCTTCCCGGACCGGGGCACGAACCCGTGTCCCCTGCATCGGCAGGCGGACTCTCAACCACTGCGCCACCAGGGAAGCCCGAGGATGGGTTTTGACATCGGACAGACCTGAGTTTGAATCCTGCTCAGTTACTTATCAAGTCTGGGATTTTGGGAAAGTCACGCCATCTCAGGGGTTTCATCTGTGGAAGAAGAAGTCGTACTCACCTCTCAGGCACGCACTACCTTACATGCTTTTGTTGTGAGGACAAGCGACATGGCTGTTCGCACTGCAATTCCTAGTGCTTGGCGCCTGGAAGGGTCTTCGGTGGATGTCGAGAAATAACGAGTGAGCGACACTGATGGTAGATGTCATTCGGGGCGGTGCTGGCAGTGATCCAGGCTTCAGAAATTAAGGAAAGAAGTGTAAAGGATTAAAAGGAAAGTGTATCATGGAGGAAAGAGGAGGTTGTTGCTGCCCATAGATGAGTAGACGGATCCGAACTACACATATCTGATTCCCGAACGATGTCCTAGCAAGTGAATCCAGTTTAAAACATTTTAAAGCACCTGCTATGAATAAGATGCTGGAGGACCCTAATGACAAGTCTGTTAGTGGCTTAAAGAATTTATTTTATGAGGAAAAAAAAAGCATATATAATCATTAAATGTAGTCAGAGCACAGAACGGGTGCTCAAAAAGTATTTACTGGATGAAGTATATTATATGAAACGGTTCAAGTTGTTGAGTGTCTTAGAGCTAGTAGAATTTATACCATATAAGAATGAGATAGTTAAAAGTAATGATGATATGCCCCAGAAGTGAGGCAGATGAAGAAGTGGAAATTAGGAAAGAGTACTTAATACAGGAACATTCTAAAGTCTCAAGGGGCTCAGTGAGAGGTGGGAGGGTACAAGATAAGGAATTTGAGAGTCCTGAATGGATCTAACCCTTCTTATCTATGCACACAGAAAGAGCTATCAGAAGGCAATAAAACAAAGCAAGGATGAGCTCTCAAGAATTCCGTTATTTGTCTTCGAGTGTTCTATGGGCTGATTCTTTTGGCTCACGTCTACTGTCCTGGTTATGTTGGTTCCAGTGTTGCATTTCCTGAGCACGTGCCAGCTAGTAGGAAGGGATGAGAGCCAGCTATGTGCTGGGGAACCTTTCCTCCCTGGGATTAAAATTGTGACCTGTATAATCCACAGAATGGACAGATAGAGTTGAGAGGAAGTTAATCGTTCTGGATATCTGAGTTTTCCAGATCCCAGGTAAGACTGTACCCTAGAGGTCACAAGTTCAAATGCCCATGGGGGTGGAGGGGCAGATGAGGCGGGTCATGTAAATGAGGAAAGCGGCCTGTGTATATAGGAAAGAAGAGTGGTGGCCATGTCCTTTAATGACTCTGTTTCATCCATGCTATGGACCACTACTCAGCAGTGAAAAGAAACCACGTATTGATACACTCAACAACTCCGGATAAATCTCCAGGGAATTATGATGAGTGAAAAAACCCAATCCTATACACTGTATGATTTCATTTGTATCACATTCCTGAAATGACAAAATTATAGAAATGGAGAACTGAGGAGCAGCGATTACCATGGGGTCAGGGATGGGGTCGGTGATGGAACGCGGGTGGTGCTCATGAGGGATCCTCCTGGTGACTGAACTGTCGGTATCTGGACTCTTGTCAGTGTCAGTCTCCTGGTTGAGATGTGATGCTAGAGTTTTGTAAGATGTTACCATTGGGGGAGACTGGGGACAAGGAATGTGGCATCTCTCTGTATTATTTCTTACAATCGTATGTGAGCCTACAATTATCTTCAAGTAAAAATTCAATTGAACAAAGGAAGGGTGGGGGCTTCCCTGGTGGCGCAGTGGTTGAGAATCTGCCTGCCGATGCAGGGGACACGGGTTCGTGCCCCGGTCTGGGAAGATCCCACATGCCGCGGAGCAACTAGGCCCGTGAGCCACAACTACTGAGCCTGCGCGTCTGGAGCCTGTGCTCCACAACAAGAGAGATCGCGCGACAGTGAGAGGCCCGCACACCGCGATGAAGAGTAGCCCCCGCTCGCCGCAACTGGAGAAAGCCCTTGCACAGAAACGAAGACCCAACACAGCCAAAAATAAATAAATTAATAAACAAATTTTTTTTAAAAAGTGATATGAAAAAAGGAAGGGTGGGAGCTGTAGTGAACTAGACAGCCCCTGACCCTTTTAACGGGCAGCGGCCACGGAATTAAAAAAAATGTTGCCATACGTGCAATCCCAAATAACAAACACCTTCCCCAGACTAACCAACCCTCCAACCAAGGAATAAAAGTGTCTAATCCCTGGTCTATCCACTTAAGCTCTCAAAAATTTTTTTAAAAAATTGTGAGCATTTTAGATGTAGGTCTTTTAAAAAATGTATTCCATAGTCCTTTGCCTTCTTAAACATAGTATAGTGAATACAGCAAAATAATCTCAGTTGTTCCTGGAAGCAGGATGCTGTCATCTGCAAATCATAGATAACCTCGCTGGAAACAGCTTAAACACTGAGAAGAGGGCATTTGTTTGTGTAAGAAGAAGTTGGGTTGGAAGGTCAGAGTTTAGGGCTGTTTGACTGTTTTTATGTAAAGCCGAGCTGCCACGCTTTGTAAGGTTTCTGATTGCTTTTAGGATTTCTCTGCCTCTTTTACTGCCAGGCTCATAGGAATATTTTCTTGATGCTGTCAGCATTCAGGCTTGCAGTAGAATTTTGTTTCCTACTAATTTATTATGTGCTAAGAAATTGGGTAGCAAAAGCTATCGGTGTGACTGTGTGTGAGTGTGCATGAGTGTGTGTTAGGAAACAGGTGTTGAGTGGGACTCCGAGGGGCCGAGTACTCACTCTTCTGTGTGCAGTCGTTTTAAGATCCGTTTGACTACTCAGAGGCCTCACTGGTTCCAAGTAGCAAAGACTTCTGAGATACTGCATTTTGAAAAGGTAAAAATGAAACTTAAACATGGAAATTTCATGGTGCCTTGCTAATTTCAGACTGGCCAGAATAATACTTCTGAGAGGCACTTTAAGAACCTAGACTCTGCAGCCAGGCTGGTTCACATCCTGGCCCCACCACATATTAGCTGTGTGACTTTGGGCAAGGTGCCTAACCTCTCTGTGCCTCAGTTTCTTCACCGATAAAATGGCGAGGATGATAATATCTATCTCATAAGGTTGTTAGGAAGATTTAATGGGTTGCTATGTGTAAAACACTTAGACGAGGACCTGGCACATAGTAAGCACCGTACCTATCCATATATATTAAGCAACAGTAGCAGCGTGAATAGGAAATGTTGCCAAGTACTACCTGCCATCCTCATGTAACTCCCAGGACCAGCAGGTGAGGTCACATAAGGCAGTTTTTCCTAAGGTTTCTGGATTATTATCACCTGACCAGGCGGTAGCACCTGAGCCCTTGTGGGAGGGAGGAGATGCAGATTGTTTCCTATGATATTCCTGTGCCTGGACCCGCTGTTCCTCTGTTCCAGCTATCACTCTGGCTGCCCCTCTTAACCCCCATCTGCTGTCCCTTTAGGTGCCAATTGCAGATCGCTGGGAGAGACAGTGTGACAGGCCAGCTCGGGTATCAGCTGTTATGGGGCAGCTCTGGAGAGCTGTCACCGTGAACTGGGCAGGCACCTCACAATGTGCATGTTGCGCTGATAAATCAGAGCAAATACTGGTTTGGGAGTTAGCTGCTCACCAGCAGGGTGACCTTAGAGAAGCCATTTAAGCTGCCTGACCCTCAGTCTCCTCATCTCTAAAATGGGGATGTTGATAATACCTGTAATGCATAGTTTGCAGTTTTCATTGCAAAATGAAAATATGGAGCTCTTTGTTCCAAAATGATTAAGAATATCACGATGGTGACAGCAGAATATAAAACCAAATGTGGGGTCCTTTGTGGCTGCCCGCGTCACACACCCAGGGAGCTTATCCTGCACAAGATTGTAATAATGACCTAAAATAAAATCTTGTAAGAAGGTATCATATACTTTCATTTATGCATTTTTGTTGTTTTAATCTTAACGTGTTCTTTTAAAAGAACTTGGCTTGACGCTTCTGTGAAGGCTGCCTGAGAGAGCTGATCTTCAGGTGATGTGCCCGGGGGCTCGCTGGCCCTGGGTCAGTAGCTTGCAACCATGGGGGTGGAGCTTGTGGTTTCCAACCTCACCCCTGCACGCAGCCATCAGGGAGGAAGATGGGTGCTTCTCCCGCCTCCTCCTTTGTTCTGGCCTTGGCCTCACTTGGAGGGAAGGATCCCTGAGGGGCTACTGCAGGGAGCTCAGGGGTGGGGCTGGGAAAGGCAGACCGGAGAGGTCTCCCCCGCCCCCTCCCCGCCACCCAGAACTCCCACTGGGGAGCCTTGGTGAAGGACCGGCACCTGGGAGGCTCTGAGGGACCATCAGGGAAGGAATTCATTCTCCCGTGTATTGATAGAAGGGACGGGGGCCTCTTCATTTTTACCATCTTTTAGAATCTGCTACATGTCCTCTCTCTAGAGACAATCCCAAACTCACTTTCAAGCAGTCTTGCTTTGCACTCACCTGGTCCGTCGCTGGGCTAAGCCACCGTCCTGTTCAGCCTTCTGCCTTTGCGCAGTCTGGCTCCCTGGGGACTGCCAGTCACTTTCTTGATCAGAAGTGGCTCCTTGCTTCTAGGTCTTCTCTCTCCTTGCGGCTCCTTCCTGAGCCCCTGATTGGGGGTCTTTATGCCAGGTTGCCCCGAGGCCTCTCCGTTGCCACACCACGCCCCAGTCAGGACCACGGCTTCAGCCATCGCCCCCTCCCCCAGGGCTCCCCCTTTTTGGTAAAGCTTATCCCTAACTTCCTTCTGGGACATCCGTGTGACCCAGTGATGGCTTATCAGCTAATAAATTGGCGAGGAGGAAGGAAAAGAGGAAGAAGGGGGGCGGCAGGAGAAAAGGAACACCGTCTGTCCAGAGGAAATTCAAGATAAGCACATTCCTCACCTCTGAAATAATGGGAGAAAAGTGTCCAATATTTCAGGGCAGTTTCCGTCTTACGAATGGCTTGCATTCCAGATCTCAAGGCAGCCCCTCGGAAATCAGAACTGATTTTCCTAAGAAACACTATGGTGCACGGCGATTCTCAGCACAGCCCCCAGGAGCCCTTTGGCCTGGGGACCTGCAGTACCTCACCAATAAACCAGGTTAGCAAAAACAACTCGGCATCTGTTCCAAGCTCTGTGATGCATTAGTGAAATCTCAGGTATGTTTTGGAGGTGACAGCTGACAGAGGGGGTATAGTCCTCTGGGGTCCAGCACTTTGCATAATTAAAGACACTTCTATGTTCTGTAAGGCTCCTCCCCAGATAGGAATGTCCTCATAAAGGAGGCACTTTTGGAGGGGGGTAAACATGCTATCTGGCAAAATCTGCCCAATGGAGGTGAAGGTTGGACTCCAAACCCAGACTCCCTTGTTCCCGGTCGCTCACAAGAAGAGTTTGTAGAGCGTTTGTGTGTGTGTGTGTGTGTGTGTGTGCGCGCGCGCGCGCGCGCGCGTGTGTGCGTGTGTGTTTCTCAGAAAGCCCATTTTGTATGCATTCTCTGCAGATGCAGACCTCCAGGACTTGACTGTTTTTATAATGATGATGAATAAAAGCAAAGTCTTTGAAGAAAAAAAAAGTTCATTTTGATTTTTCAAGACAAGTCAGCAGCAGCCCCAGAGACTTTCCAATCCTTTTTCGCCCTGTGCTTCCTGCTCAGCGCTTCACATTCATGTGCTGTTTGCTGTAACTGAAAAATGCCTTGGCCTCTGGAAAGCTAAGTGGATGCAAATGGATTTGGAATTGTCAGCTTGGAGCAGTCTCCAGTGGCCCGGAGCCCCGGCACAATTTTGATGGCCTTGACAGAGCCCCGCTCGTACCTCTTTGGAAAGCTGGCTGCCTGGGCGTGCTTGCTGCCATCTGTAGCTATCTGGGACCTCGCGTCTGTTGGTGAGGCTGCAGGAGATGAAAGCAGGAACCACGTTAATTATTGCAAAGTGCTTTTTACTTTTAAAGTGCCTCGCTAGCGTTAATTAGTTATTCCTACTTACAGCACTGTGGTGAGGTAGGTCAGAATTATTACCCCTTTTTTTACCTTGGAGGAAATGAAGACACAGAAATTTAATGAGTCCCCAGGGGACCTGGGGGAAGTTGGTCTCCTAGACAGAGTGAGGTTTTCAACTGGTGTGTCTGGCTTCCTCTGGGGGTCTTGCAGATCTGCATCCCTGCTGCCACGCTAATATCCCTGGCGTGTCTTAGGCAGGGATGACTTCTGTCTGCCGTTGTCAAAAGGAATTGGATTTGCCAGAGGCTCAGGTGGCTGGAAACAGAGAGGAGAAGTCGCTGCCCCTTTTCCCATCCATACCAGGCAAGGAAGCTTGTTGGTCTCGGTCCTTCGCTCCTCTACAGGAGGCGAGGTTTGGGAGGAGAGTCCCCGCTGGTTAGATCCCCAGTGAGGGTGATGGAGCAGGGGAGGGAGGGAGAGTGTGGGGCTGGGGGCTGTTTCTAAGCCCTCCTGTCCCTGGCACACATTTTCTGGGTGGTTTCTCATCTGTGTGGATCTGGAAGCAGAGGTGCTGATGCAACCGCCTCCACGTTTTGGGGCAGAAAGCGATTAAGTGTTGGGAAGGGATAAGGCAGGGTGGCAGGCGGAGACACGGTCCTTGGAACCAGACAGCAGCTGCTTCACATGCTTTCTGGCCATTCCTCTCACCAGGACAATGGCTCTTAGTGGCTGTGGCTCATCTGTAAGACAGAGGTGATAAACGAGTTCACGGGTTTGAAGCTTCCGGCACAGACTGTTAACGGTTGTCACTGAATCGCTGTTTCATTCTCGTTTTCTCATTCCCCACTTGCAGGCTGAGTTGGAATTTGGTCTTCTCACCTCAGACCCTTCACTTTCCAACTAAAGTCTCCAGATCTCCTTTAGCAGATCTCCTTCTTGCCTGCAAATTTATCAGATCACCTTGGGTCATCAGATAACCTTGAGAAACTCCATCCCAGTGGAGTGATCTCCTTCATTTCTACACAGAATTTGGGGTTGGCATGGTCCAGGCAGGACTGACAGCTTGAAGAACAGCAATCACAGGCTGAGGACAGCAGGTGGGGGTGGAAGACACGGGTCCATGGGGGAGGGGAGGGGCGGCTCTGGAAGCAGCTCAGCCCGCCCACCCCCAGCATCAACCCTTGACGGAGCTCACAGTGTGTGATTCCCGGTGCTTGAGGGTGGCTCCGTCTTCTCTCACCTTCATGCTCGTGTGTCCCCCAGAAGCACCTGTGCTTTTGGGCAGCGTCACCCTCTCTGGGCTGCTGTGCCTTCTTCCCGGGAGAGGCGTGATGTTCTGTCCCACGTGAGCCAGACTTTCCTCCGTGGAGGGAGGTGAGATGTTTTTTGTGCCCACCTGGAGCATCTTTCCTCTGACCCATCGGGTCCCAAGAGCCCTCACGTGGCAACCTGACTTCCCCTTGGGGCACGCTGGCCACTCTTGTGCTGGGACCCTCTCCTGTGCTAGCAGAGGAGCCTCCAGTCCTTTTCTGGCAGGCTCTTGTGCTGGGCTGCCTGCTTGTCCACTGCTAGTTGGGTGACCTTGGCTAAGTTCCTTCATGGCTTGGGGTCTTGCTTCCCCATCCGTAAAATGAGAGAAGAATATATTGACCTTATTTAGGAGGATCAGATGAGTTAAGAGAGTCAAAGCCCTTCGAACAGAGCTGTCGGCTCTTCTTACACCTCTGGTGTGCATAGGAGGGAGAGGACACCCCACCTTGATTATAACGGAGCACGAAGACATGCGGCTCATTTCCTTTGAACGCGGGAGCAGTGGGGAAGACCTTACTGTAGTCTCCCTCGTTTCTTGAAAACTGTTTGTGCATCTGTGGACAGGAAATAGGTACCTCTAATAAAGGAGGAGGCCCCTTGTTGCCTACTGACTAAATTCCACATTCCTTAGCGCGGCCTTCAGGGCCTGATGCGGGATCTGGCCCGACTGGCTCGTCATGACAGCCCCGGCCCCGCATGGGCAGGGGTCATGTCCTGTGTGCCCCTGAGTCTGGCCCCACGGGAGCCTTCCTCCCCGCCCCTCCCCCACGGCCCCCTGGCTCTGGGTTATCCCCATTGCTTCTGTACACCTTGAACTTTCACACTTCCGTTCCTTATCTGTGCTGTTCTCTCCCCATCTCTCCTCCTAACTGAGACCTATTTCCTAGGTCACCTCTCTGTGAACCCTTTCATGACTCCCCCCCCCCCGCCCCCGATTAAACACCTAACACGAGAAAGATGTTGAAGCCTCGGCCTGGATTTGTGAACTGCCCACGGGCTCTGTGGCCCTAACGGATCAGTGTGGCGTTACCCACTGGGCGCTGTCTTGGGGCTGCGCCCTTGGCGCTTCTGCTGCCGTTGCCTGGAAGGCTCAGCTGCCCAGTCACTACTAAACTCTTGAGTTAGCTCAGTTGCTGGTGCCTCCAGGAAGCCTTCCTTCCCTGCCCCTCTCTCCGATCACTCAGGATAAGCCAGGGCTCCCTTCCTGTGCCCCCCTCGGTCCTTCCCAGCATTTCCTGTGGGCAGTTGTGGGTTCCTAGCCCACCCCAGAGGATGTGGGCTTTGCTGGCTTCTGTCTCGCATCCCCAGGCCTCACCTGGGCTCTGCCCAAGAGCGCGTGCACCACAGATCCTGCGGAAGGAATGCAGAGTTGCAGAAATGAGGCATGTTTTTCTACCTTGCAGGCTGCAAATTCCAGCTTTTCCAGAGCAGGTCTGGTACATTCCCCTGGTGCGAGGCCATTGGGGAGGGTTTTGGGGGAGACCGAGCTAATAACCTTCTTAGCTCTGGGAAAAATGTGTGGTTTCACGGCAGGTTTTACAGTGGGTCTCGCCCTATTGGTCTTGAGGGCAGTTCAAGTCTGTACGCCGACACCCGGGAGTTGGATGCTAGAACATTGCTTGGAGATTACTTTGCCCACCTCTGCAATTCTACCGCCCTTGGCAGCAGAGAGGTTGAGAGACTTGCTCAAGGACCCTAGAACTAAGGGACAGAGCTTGGGACGGGGACTGGCGGCCCTTGTTTTCTGGACTAGAGCACATTTCTCAGCCCTTGAGGGGGTTCACTGAGGGGAGGGAGGGCTTTTGGCCAGTTCTGAGGTGCAAGGGGCCGTCTGGTGGGGCTGAAAGCGGAGCAGCAGCCCTTCTTCAGAAGCCTCGGGCTGCTCGGGGCACTGGAGCTGCTGCTGGGACAGGAAGTAATACTTTCAGAGTTTTAGCCCCAAAACCTCAGAAACTTTTTGATGATGCATTAAATGTCAAGTATATTGTCGAGAGGAGGAAAGAAAAAAAAACCCCAACGAGGTATCAGCCTTGTTCCTGAGATGACAGGAGATACTCAGTAATCTTACAGGAAGTCATACTGTCAAAATATAGAGAGGGTAGTGTCTGGGGGACCACACCTTATAATAAACCGTACTAGTACCAAAGCGCTTTCGCAGGCACCTTCCGAGGCGGAGCCAGCGGAGGGGGCTGGGGGGAAGGTGGTGGGACTGCCGTGTGCGGATCTTTGCTGTGAGGGGCAGAGCACAGAACTTAAGGGCAAGACTGCTTTGTCTGGGAGGGACTGCCCAGGCTTCAGGCAACTAGCGTGAAGATGTAGGTAAAATGGAGGTTTAAAGAAAAGCACAACTGAAGGAAAAGGATTTTTCCATCTTCTTTTTTGCCTATCTGATTTGTCTCCTTGGGCGATCAGCTCCAGATAATTATGACCTTTGGGGACTGGAGGGGAGTCTGGGAGATCATCTTGTCCAACAAATGAGGCCTCGAAGCCTGCAGATGGACTTGGCCCAGGTCCTCGGCCAGGTAATGGCCCAGCAAGCCCAGCCCCCAGGCAGCCTGCCACCCCTCACCGCCCCCCCCCCCCGGTCCCCGCCCCTGCCCCTCCTCTTCCTGTGGCCACACCCGTAGGTTCTCCCATCTCCTTTTCAAGTGAGCTGGCTCCCCCAGGGCAAGAGTCCTGTTCTCCAGGGTAAGTATTGGGCCCAGCAGGACACGGGTTTGCTGAGCGAATAAACGAAAGCCCGGCAGGACCTGGGCCGGGTTCCTCCACGCAGTCGTGTGTGCAGACTGTAGGGTTGTTTGAAACACAGAGGGACTTCGGTTGCAAAGGGTGCGGCTGCCTGGGTGCGTTTGGAAGCTAGGCAGTGTTGCTACGCTGCTCATCAACGTCTCTCTCTCAAGCCTAAACGTTTCTCTCCCCTATTTATATCTCCAGCCCTGACCCTCCACTGAGCGCATCTGTCCAATGGCCTGGCTCGACATCCCCACTAAAATATCCAGCAGGCATCTCAAGCTCCGCATGGCCTTTTTCTCTCACCTCTGTTTACCCTGAATCTAAGGAGTCGCTCTTGGTTCTTCTGTTTCCTACCCCTCCGACCCCAAGCAAGTCCTGTTGGCTTCACATATCCCAAATCAGACCACACGTCACCCCTCCACGTCTCCCTCCCTCGGTCAAGCTGTCACCATCTCCCCCTCTGCCCTCGGGCCATTCCAACCTTCCTTCTGTTCCGAGGCTTGTGTGCACCTCAGGGACTTTGCACCTGCCGTTCCCTCTTTCTTTGCACAGCTGACTCCTTCGCACTTGGACTGGTCTTGGCTCAGACCTTACTCCTTACAGAGGTTCCCCCCCACCCTCCTTGTCGCCATTACTTATCACCCCTTTTTGCTTTTGCTTTGCTTTGAGGACACTTACCCCCAGTGAATACTCTCTTTTATTTATATGTTTGCTGGTTTATTGTCCAGCTCCCCACCCTGAAGAGTAGCCTCCAGGAGGGCAGGGGCTTGTGTATCTCCCCACGTAGACCCGCGGCTGCCACATAGTAGGAGCTCAATGAATACTTGTTCCATGAACAAAGCCCTGGCATCTCACGAGCCTTTGCCGCCTTCCTCTCTGCCATTCACCTGGAAGTGCCACACAGCGCTGGAAAAGCCACAGAGCAGTTCAAGGACACGCACAAAACCTTTGAAAAGAAAAGCGTCTCATTTCTTACAGTTGTGGCAGGGCCGGGGGCAGCACTTCCTGCTTTGAGCCCCTCAGGGGAGGCACGCACCTCACCTCCCCGAGACCACCATGCCCCCATTCTCATTCGCTAATGAGAAGGCCCTGAGCTCCGCTGGGGCCGGAAGGACAGTTATGGGCAAGACTTGTGCCTCTGCCCTCGCTAACTGTACTGCAGGCTGTTCCATGGGGGAGGGTAATTCACGTTCACCGAGCACGTAGAAACGCTTGCAGCTCACTGCATCCTCCGTGACGTGCTTGGCACGCAGGAGCTGTGGTGGCCCCAGGCATGCGGCTTTCTTGCTCAACCTCAAGCATCCCCAGACATCTCCCTCCGTGGAGCCCTGGGCCGGGGCCACGTGTGACAGGGCTGTGCGTCCTCAAGGGGAAGCAGCAAAGGTGCACATCTCGGCTGCCCCCATGGAGCGGGCGTCCCTTCTGGGGAGAGCTGCTGGTCATGCAGGCTGCGATCAGGGCAGGTTCCCATCTCACACCACCCGGGAGCTCCTGGGTGCCACAGACTGTGTGCTCTCTACTCCTTTACGTTTAAATCCTTGCAAACAATCCTATGAAGTAAGCGTTTTGAGCACTCTTTTTAGAGGGGGGAAACTGAAGCTCAGAGCAGTGACGTGATCTGTGCTGGGACCCACATCTGGGAAGTGGCAGTCGGGGAGTGGACAGAACCGGGAGTCTAACTCCTCAGCCCACATCTTCAGAGTCCCAACAGCCTGGCAGTACATCCCTGAGCCTCCCTAGACCTGGATCCGGGGTGACCAAACCACTGAGGGGGTTTCTAGGACACGGGATTGTCACTGCCCAAGCCGGGAGAATCCAGCAGCCCAGGACGGTTGTCACCCTACCTGTGTAGGCTGGGACGATGGAGCCAGGACAGTTGGGTGCAGGCCTGGTCTAGGTTTCTGAGAAAAGGAAAATATATCCTCTTCCCCCCTGCCCCCTCTGGCCCTTAGCTCATCAACTTTTTTTTTTTTTTTTTTTTTTTTGCGGTACGCGGGCCTCTCACTCTCGTGGCCTCTCCCGTTGCAGAGCACAGGCTCCGGACGCGCAGGCTCAGCGGCCATGGCTCACGGACCCAGCCGCTCCACGGCATGTGGGACCCTCCCAGACCGGGGCACGAACCCGTGTCCCCCGCATCGGCAGGCGGACTCTCAACCACTGCGCCACCAGGGAAGCCCCTCCTCAGCTTTTAAGACGTTTTTCTTTTGTCATCTGTTTCTAAATGACGTTGCACGTTAAGTGCCAGTGTCGAAGTTCGGTGGAACCTGATCTCGACGCCAAGCTTGCTGGGGGTTGGGATATTACTTTTTGGTGACAGGATCTCAAGGTTGACCGTGCATTTGCTCTCTCATGTTTTCCAGTCATGCCTTTGTTGTCTCTTCTTCATGTGATAATTTAGCAAGTCTTGGTCAACTTTGCAATGATTCTGACAGGTCATGCGGGTCGTGAGGTCAGAGGTTAACAGCAGCAAACCTTCAGTGGCCCTGAGACAGCCTGGAACTGGAGCACACCGTGCCCTGCTGGGGGCCTTATCTGAGGGTGGGCCTGGTGGAGCTGGCAGGGTCCCCTGAGGAGTTAGGACAGAATCCTGGGCTCCCCGAGTTCCACCCTGGCTCCTTAGGCATTCTCCAGTGACCACCCACGACTGCCGGGCCGTTTCCCCCCAGCGCTCGGACCCCCGTTCTCCTTGGCTGTGTCACCCTAGCATCTTTTGTCTCTTTGTTTCTCCATCTCTTCTGGCCTCTGGCCTCTGGCAGCCTTTGCGATCTTAGGTGGTTTCTGCTGAGGCTAATTGCACTGACCTTTCTGCTGGCCAATGGGAATTCACTTCAGTTAATCAGTTA
Source organism: Grampus griseus (assembly GCF_964374135.1). Lineage (NCBI taxonomy): Eukaryota > Metazoa > Chordata > Mammalia > Artiodactyla > Delphinidae > Grampus > Grampus griseus. The sequence goes on from NC_139012.1 coordinate 65,068,185, forward strand.
AGGGGATTATTTAGCTAAAACGTAAACACAGATGAAGATATTCTAGTTAATTAATGAGAAAGAGGTTAAAAGTTTAAAGGAATCTTCCTTTTTTTTTTTTTGGCCGTACACGGGTCTCTCACTGCTGTGGCCTCTCCTGTTGCGGGGCACAGGCTCCGGACACGCAGGCTCAGCGGCCATGGCTCACGGGCCCACCCGCTCCGCAGCATGTGGGATCTTCCCGGACCGGGGCACGAGCCCGTGTCCCCTGCATCGGCAGGCGTACTCACAACCACTGCGCCACCAGGGAAGCCCTAAAGGAATCTTCTAGACTTTCAATTTTTTTTTTAAGTGACTGGAATCGGTGTCCCTTCTTAGGCAGTGACACTGAACAGTCAAGGGTGGTGGGGTGCAAGGCATCTGGGCTGTCACCATGCTCCCCAGGGGCCTGTTGCACCTATCCTGACCTAGTCACCACTGTAGTCACCTGCACAAGGAGCCAGGCAGGGACCCGTATGCAACTCCCTAGCTTACTAGCCATCTCTTTGCATTTCAGTTTTAAAGCCAGCTCATTGGTTCGTTACTTGGTAGACGTTTCTACAAGCCTGAATTGTTAACAGCTCAAACTGGGCTTCTCCTTGACTGAATTCAACATTTTCCTTCCAAGCCGGCTCTCACTCCTGTGTGTGCTACTTCAGATACGTGACTTGGCTTTCCACCCTCCCCCCAACCCCCAACGTGTCCAGTCCAGAGACCTCAGTGTCACCTGCTCCCTGCCTTCTCCCCGCTTCCTCCTTCCCATCCCCGTGGGCCAGGCCATCATGCCTCGGCGTCCTTCCTGGGTCATTCTAGATGACTGTAATGTCTTTCGTCTCTGCAGGTGGGCCTCCCAGTGTTGTCCGAGTTATCCTAAGACAGGTAGAATTACGCTGCGCTTCCCCGCACCCCCTGCCCCCGAATTGGCCATGTTCTAGGTCTTCCAGGTTTGGCCCAGCTGACTTCCAGCCTCACTCGCTTCTCCCCACCCTGTGCTTTGGCCACGTCACAAGCTCTCCTGACTCCTAGTTTTTGCTTATGCTTTTCCTTCAACCTGGCTTCTTTAGTCATGGAACTCCTACCCAGCCTCAGAAGCCACCTCCTCTGTGAAGCCTTCTTTGCTTTTTCCTAAAATGAATGAATTGCTCTGGGGCCTGCCAGCGTCTTCTCTGCACCTCTTCAGTTGCCCCTGCCATGTATTACTGTTGGTCTCTCCACTGCATTGGATTACAAGCCCTCGGAGGGTAGGGGCTGTGCTGACTCACCTGCGTGTCTGTGTATTAACTGTACATTGGCCTGGCCGCGTCCACCTAGGCTTGCAGCTAAGTAGCTTGAGCAGCTTAGCTGCAACACGCTGGAGTCCTTGATCTCCCCCTTAAAGGGCATTGGGGGTTTCCCTAGAAACTGCCACTTCAAAGCAGTTCAAAAAAAAAAAAAAAGAGCTAAATTAGGCAACGTTGTTTACTTCTTAAGAAGATGCTTTGGTGCGCCTTCCTGCACCTGTGAGAAGCCTCCAGTTTGACCTTGACAGTTCCCTGTCCAGCAACAGAGCTGTGAAAATCAGGGCTGGGAGGGTGTGAAGGGCGCCCAGAGAGGCGGAGGGGACCAGGGCTACTCTCCCTGAGCCCCCAGCCTGGGAGAAAGGGGTGCCAGGTCTCAGCTGGCTTGGCCACGCGGCACCCCTCTCCTCACCTGTCCGCCCAGAGGGGTGTTTGTAATCTTCCCCCTCTGGAGGCTATGCCTTCTTCTCCTTCACAGAAACGCTAGGACTTGTGCTTCTGCCTTGATACTGACCACACTTTTGTTTTGCTCCTAAACTCTCAGCGAGGGGAGCCCTGGGCTGCGTCCTACATGGGAGTCCTGCCCTGATCCTTGCTTCTGGGTGCCCACATTTCCACAAGGGCCCTTTGTGTTAGCTAGGCCCTCCCTCCTGCCAATGACCTTGAATAGCACTGTCCTCCGCACATTTCTGGCGGCGGGAGGAGCCGTGACCGCTGTGAGTCCAGGGCCTGGAAGCCATTTTTGACTCAGGCAGGAAAAATAAACAGATGGGCAAGGTGGCCGCCCTCGAAGTCTCACTGTCATTATTCACCCATCAGCGGTGGTCAGCGGATGGAGCATTTCGGACTCGGGTTTGCAGTTTGTCAAGTGATTTAACAATAGGGCTCTATTGAGCCACTGCCGTGGGCCCACGTCTCATAGGCCTGTTTTACGGAGGGAAAGACTTGAGTGACAACCAAGAAGTTGCACTTGAGCGAGAACCAAACACGCCGCGGGCTGCCATGCCGGTACTTGTTGTGCTGAATCACGGGGCCTTCTCGCGGACCCAGAGCAAAGGAGAACAGCCTCTGTGCTCAGTGGATTTTTCCTCCTACCTTTTAGGACTTACAACTCCTACTGACCCCCGTCCTCGCCCGGCCACTCCTGCCCGTCCTGCAAATGCGGGCCATTGTGCCAGGCGGGCCCCAGGGGGGCGCCCAGGAGGACAGAACAGCAGCCGAGAGGGGCTTTCTGGGTGATGGCAAAACTGCTGTCCTTTTCTCAGCCGCGATTTAGCAGTCGGGAGGCGTGTGTCCCGAAGCAGGGGCTGCAGCGGGAGAGGGGCCCCGACAACCAGCCTTCATTCAGCGGCCCGGGGCCGCCGGCTCCCTCACGGGTGTCACATGGGGCCCCGATGAAAAGAGCAGGGGGTGCCCGCCAGGGAGGCCCGGCCAGGCCAGGGGCTTTCTTCCCCGGGCACTGTTCCCCGGGCCTCCCAAGTCCCACGAGTCAGCAAACTGGAGGAGCGTTTTCAAAGCGAGGCCTTCGCCCCCCTTGGCACGTTCCTCAAAGCCGGCCTCGCTCTCGCTGCGCCCGGGAGAGCCTGGAAAAGGCTCTTTGTGTTCACGCTGCTCAATGGGGACATCCTCGGAGGGATGTGAGCTGGAGGACGCTGGAGGCGGGGCCGCTTGGGGGGGGGGGTGGACAGCAGGGTGCAGGGCCAGGCAGCCGGGAGGAGGGGCCCGGGATGCAAGGCAGCTGGCAGCGTGGAGACCGGTCCTGGGAATAGTGGTTAAGAATCCACACACACGGCCTAACAGATCCTTTAAGAGGTTGGAGGCAAAGAGCATTTATGCTTTTTCTTTCTTTTTTTTTTCAGTGTCACAGCAGTGTTTGGTATACAAACAACACCTCAGGTCTATGCTGGTAGGTCCTTAGGAACAGACAGAAAGAGAAGTTGCCTTGGAATTTAGGGACTTCAAGACTTGGCTTCTTTAAAAAAGAAAAAAATTCATTTCCAGACCTCAACTAACCATTTTTCACAGAAAGGTGGGTTTTTCATCCGTTCTGAAATAAAGGCCGTCTGAGGCTCGTGTGAACGTGATTAATACCAGAGTCCAGCTTAGAAATCATGGGTGACGGCCCAGAAAACGTTGTCAAGCACAAATACCACTTCTGCTTATAGCAACACAGAATTCTGGGCCTGTGAAGCAATCCCAGAGGTCCGTTCCACCCTTTGTCTCTGGCAAACCTTTTTCATTGAAATCCTCTAATAGTGAGCACGACGGCTCTCTAATTCAATTATATTAACCTCTTAAGATGCCTTGACTTAGCCTATTTACTTACAAAAGTTGATCATAAAATATCCTTGAACCAGCTGAAGGTTTGTATGTTTTCTATGAAACATAAAAAATAAATTTCATTTGGAGCTGATGAAAGGTGAATTAACAGATATACCCTAAGTATGGCAAGAATGTTGAAGAAAAAAATGAATGATTTTTCTCTTGAACAATTCTTAGTAAGCCAAAAAAGAAAAAAACCCCATCAACAAACCAAACGAAATAAAACAATAACAGAAGACCTCTCCAGCACTGTAGTTAGTCCAGTTTGTGCGAAGTTGGGACCCGGTTTTACGACCTGACTTTTCCCCCATTGTTTCCATGCATTTGGACATTATCGTTCAAACGTGCCATTTCCAAGGAAGGTCTGAATTGGTTTGCTTTTGCCATGCATTTACAGAGCGGACTATCGAGCTGGTTCACAAGCAAAACAGAGGCCCTGGAAAGACGATATGCCTTCCTTCCTGACGCAGATATTTCAGGATTGGGGAAGCAGGGTTTCCTGTGTTCTCACAAGGGGTTGAGATAAAGAAACCCAGGGCCGTCTCAGAAAGAATTGAGCCTGGAACGAGCGGGAGGCGGTTGTTTTCACGTGCCTTCTGTGGTGAGAGGCAGGCCCCGCCAGACTGCTTGCGGACAGGACGTGACGTGGGATGGAGTTTGTAGCTGAGAGAATTCTCTCGAAGCCTGTGATGTCTGCTCCCTGGGAAGTTCAGCCTTTCTCTTCCTCCTCTCCCACCAACCCCCATGGTGCCAACCTTAGATGATGAGCACAGCGGTGTCTTACGTGTCTGTCTCATTCACACCAGCAGAGCATCAGCCATCGTGGTGCTTTCTGGGAATGTTTATTTAGTCTACTTTATGTGTTCCCTTTGTTTCTATGTTTGACAAAAGGCAAAACAGAGAAGTAGGTAAAATTTGCCTTTCGTGTATTTCCCCATCCTCCATCCAATTTCCCGTTTTGTGTTTTCCCCGCCCACTTCTTCCTGGCTGTCCTGCAGCCTAGGAGCCCCTACTGCCTAAATGAAAGCAATTTGAACATTTAATTCATCCAAAGAGACTGGTGTCTGATAACTGAGGCCTCTTCCAGGTATTTCTTGCATTTAAAAGAAAAAAAAATCAGCAACTACCAAATGTAAGATAATAAAAATAATAAAGATAATAATATAGCCACATGGTAGGAAAGATCCAGCAGCATAATAACAAAAAGTTTATGTTTATTGGGAGGGCAGGAGTAGGTGGAAAGGAAATGGGAGGAATTATAAGATCATTAATTTTCTCATCTTTCTTAGTTGGGAGGTAATGGATACGACTTGATTTCTGAAGCTAATTGAGAAATAGAAATTTAAGCATCTTATTTAAAATGGAAAAGGTAACCACTGTATGAACTGAAATTCAGACTACACAGTAAAGAAAACATAGGAATATAAATGAAGCGTTAAAAGGGAAAAGGATATTCAAGATGATAGTATTATGACAAACAAATGTATTACAATAATAAATGTAAATGAGGTCAACCTATTTATTAAAAGAAATAAACTAACAGAATGGGTAAAAAAAAAGAAAAAAAAACCTAAACACAACTATGTACTGTTTTTAAAAATATATATATATGTACCTAAAACAAAGTGACTCAGAATCAGAGATAGAGCTTAAACTCCCAGAAATATCTCTCTAATGGTGGAATTCCAGGCACTGTGGCATTTGGGAGGGGTAGATATTTTTGGACTAAGCTTTCCCAGCCTCTAAAATCAGCCCATGTGGTTGCCAGCTCACGAAACCAGCCCTGTGTGCATCAGTGTTTGTTCTAGATTGCTGAGCTTCCAAAGGGCAGGGGCTGCGCCTGCTTTGTTTAATTCCAGGCATTTCAGAGAAGGACCATGAGAGGACACACTTTTTGATGTCGAAGGGACACAGAAGTGGCGGGGGGTCACGAGTCCGTAGGGTAGCGCGTCTCGGGTCAAGTCTCTCAGGAAGTTATGGTAACTATTTTGGGCTTTGAGCGAGCTATTTGATATCTCCAAGCATTTGTATTTCACAGATCAGGGCTCCCCTACACATCATGATTTCTGAGAAGCAGAGTTAGACAGACCTGGAGTGAGACTATCAACTCTTTCACCTACCCGCTGTAGGAACTTTGGAAAATTACTTAGACCTTCTGACCCTCATCTGTACAATATATTCGTTCATTCATTCAATAATTATTTGTTGAAAACCTACTCTATGGCAGTCTTTACCCTGGTTGTTGTGAATACAGAAGTCTCTGTTTTCATGGAACTTATAGTCTAATGGACTAGGGTAGAAAATAACAACAGTCAGCAAATAAATGCATAATATGTCAGGTGAAATAAGCAATTAAGGTGATGGAGCAGAGAGAGTGATGGGGATGTGAGTGTGCGTGTATGAGTGTGTACCTGCTGCGGTCAGGGAAAGTCTGCCTGGGGAGGAGCCTTTGACACCTGAAGGAACTCAGAGCTGGGGAAAGACTCTTCCCTGCAGAGGGGACCCGTGAAGACTCTAGTGTAGAAAAGTGGCTGGAGTGGGATGAGCAGGGAGAGCAGAGGGGACAGAGAGCTACCTGGGAGCCACATGGAATATTCTAGGCTATGGGAAAGACGGCGGATCTATCAGGAGCCTGCTCAGAAACCTCTGCAGGGATTTGAACAGAGGAGTGATACAATCTGATTGATTTAAAAAGGATTAGTCTGGCTTCTGAGTTGAGACTAGACTGAATCATCAGAAGTCAGAAGTGGCAGCAGGGAGCCGAGTTAGGAGAGATGATGGATTCTTAGAGCAGAATTCAGCAGTGGAGATGGTAGGAAGTGGACGATTCTGGGTCTGTTTTAAAGGCAGAGTTAGCAAGATTTCTAGTGCGTTGGACGTGAAAGAAGGAAGTCAAGGATGACTCCAGTTTTTTTTGGTCTGAGCCACTGCACGAATGGAGCTCCTGCATCCCGAGATGCGGAGAGGCAGATGGGGGACCAAGAGTTCTGTTGTAGCCATATGAAAAGCCTGCTCGATATATAAGTGGAGATGTTACGTTGGAAGTCGGGAATAAGAGATGGGGACTCGGGGGGTGTAGTTGGGGAGGAGATGTATAGAATTAGAAAATAAAGCCTTGGGTTCAGAAGACATCACGTATGGGGTGAGGTAGCCAGAGAAGACATCTATGCCCTGGGTCACTCTGGCATTTAGGGGGTCGGATGGATGAGGGGAAACGAGCATAGGAGCAGCCGGTAGGGTGGGATGGCAAACAAGATCGGTGAGATTGGGAAGCCAAGTGAAGAGAGTTTGAAGGGGGCATCTTCAGCTTTGCCAGAGGCTGCTGGTGGTCAAAGGAGATGCAGCCCGGAACTGGCAAGATCATGAGGATTACATGAGGTAATGTTAGTGCAGCGCCTAGCACACAGAGCAAGTACTCAACAAGGGTGGCTGTAACCAAGTGGCTAGAGATGCCTTCCTTTGGGTGAAGGTGCCTGGGAGGTGTATCTCACTTTGATGGAGGGAGGGGGAGAGAAGGAATGCGTTGGGTGTGGGTGCTTAGAGGAGTTGCCCAGAAGGGAGGAGGAGCGCAGGAAGGTGGAGGAAGGTCTCTGAAGATAAGTTTTTGTGTTAAAGGCTCCCCGAGACCCGCTGCTGGCATTACAGTCCACACTGAGGATGTGTCAGCCAAGCTGCAGTTATTTTCTCATCTTTGCACATCTGCCCGATGTCTGAGTCTGTTTCTGCAAGGTTCGGAGACTGTTGAGATTTGGCAGGGCCTTACGGGCTGTCCTGGGCTTGCACCGTGGGCCACCCCACCCTCACTCCGTGTCCTGGTTGGGCTGTGGCATCATCACAGTCAGTAAGGACCCAGCCCTTGGGGACTTTCTTCTGGTTTGATCAAAGTGTTCTTTCCTGAGCTAGGATACAGCCTCAGATCCTTCCCAGCACAGGTCTTCAGGACGTCCCTAGTGACTGGTCACAGGGGCAAGCAAGATGCAGTGCGGCGTAGTGGTTGCGAACGGAACTGTGTCTTATCCCCGCTCTGCCGTTCACTGCCCGAGTGGCCTTGGGTGAATTCCCTAACCGTGTCTCGGATTCTGCATGTAAAACACAAGAATGGCAGTAGGACTCACGTCACAGGGTTGCTGTCATAATATATAGAGAGCACTTAGTGCCTGATGCAGAAAGTGTTCAATACATATTAGCTGCTATTTTTATGCAGCGTGAGGTCTCTTGCCAGATAGTCTAGTCAGTCTCCTAGGTACTCTAGCTGGGAGACTTTGAAGGCAGAGCCCCATGTTTATTGTTGAAGGCATCATTGAATTTGATCGCTAATGAGAGGAGGTAGCAGGGGAGATGTTGCTGTGGTGGGAGACTGAGCATCCTTTCTCAGTCCTTTCTCACTCCTTTCTCTTTCTCTCTCGCCCCCTCTCTGCCTCTTCTGACTCTTTGTCGGTCAAGCTCTTCTCTTTTTGCAGAGCAGTGCCGATCTTTAAATCTGAATTTCAGTCCTGGAAAGGCTTTGGCAGTGGATGGGTTCGACTGTTTCACCTGCAGGTGTCTCAGGAGCTGGGGGGCCACTTGGCCTGGGTGTCTCCAGGGTGATGGCCAAGGAGCCTGTGGTGGAGACACTGCTTTCCCTCCCTCTCCTTGGGACCATGGAAACCCACTGGGTCCCACCACCCCCAGTTTGGTGATTCAGAAACACTAACCAGTCCACCTAACGGACCCCTGAGGGAGGGTACAGATCAGCCAGGTTCATCCTGGCCACCAGTGGGCCCCTGATCTTGTAGTCAGCTGACCCTCAAGTCCACCAACACTGAAACGTAAAGAAATCCACGTTGCTGTTTTAGGGAAAGTAAGTGGAGTCATTGGGCTGGCAGCATGGAGTGTTGGCTAAGTGCTCTGGAGCCGGAAGACCTAGGTTCAAATGTTGCCCCCGTCACTCTCCAGCTGGATCTTCTTGGAGAAATTCCTTAATTCCTTTTGACGCGTGCTTCAAAGGTGAAGCAGGACCAATGACAGTGTTTACCGTGCTAAGTGATGCAGGGTTAAAAGGAATAATGCTTGTGCAGTGAGCAGTGCTGCAGTGGGCGCAGGGTCTTCCATCTTCACCCATTTCCTCTTTCCATTTTCAATCCCTGTCCTGCACCTCCTCTTCCCTACCCCGGTTTGACAGTGGCAAGGCGGTGACAGTTCCTTCAGTATTAAAAACAATCACCTGGAAAGCTTGTTGAAAATGCAGATTCTCGGGCCTCAAGCCCTAAGATCCTAATTCAGTTGGTCTCAGGCAGGGCCCAGGAATCTGCATTGTTGATGAAACGTTCTCTGGGATTCCCTTCTGTGCTATGAGGGTCATGCTTCCAGAAACTTTTCTCTAAGGAGTTTTTTTTAAAATACATTTATTTATTTATTTATTGGCTGTGTTGGGTCTTCGTTGCTGGGCGCGGGCTTTCTCTAGTTGTGGTGAGTCGGGGCTACTCTTCATTGCAGTGCGCAGGCTTCTCATTGCGGTGGCTTCTCTTGTTGCGGAGCACGGGCTCTAGGCACGCGAGCTCAGTAGTTGTGGCTCGTGGGCTCTAGAGCGCAGGCGCACTAGTTGTGGCGCACGGGCTTAGTTGCTCTGCGGCATGTGGGATCTTCCCGGACCAGGGATAGCACTCATGTCCCCTGCATTGGCAGGTGGATTCTTAACCACTGCGCCACCAGGGAAGTCCCTAAGGAGTTGTTAATAAGAATTTAAGGTACCTTCCCACATTTCCATTTTAATAAGGAGTAAAAAAAATAAAAATATCCATTCAAACCTACTAAGACTTAAAACTGAGTTCCATAAAGATCCTCTTGTGATTATACTCCAGTCCCATAGCAGCTCTCTCTATTTTCTGTCTTCCATGCTTCATTCTGAAGCATTTCTTCAGTTCTGCTCACTCAGTTATACAGTATTTTTGTTTTTAATTTTTATTTTATACTGGAGTATCATTGATTAACAATGTTGTGACAGTTTCAGGTGTACAGCAAAGTGATTCAGTTATACATATACAAGTATCTACTCTTTTTCAAGTTATTTTCCCATTTAGATTATTACAGAATATTGAGCAGAGTTCCCTGTGCTATACATTGGTCCTTGTTGGTTATCTGTTTTAAATATAGCAGTGTGTACATGGCAGTCCCAAACTCCCAATCAGTACTTTGGGTGGTGCTTCAGCCTGGCAACCTCCCGGGAGCCCCAGACCTGTCTACTGGCCCTTCCACCCGGAAGGGTAACAGGCATCTCACGCGCCACAGGTGCAAAACAACTCACGAGTCTTGACCTTGACCCCGTCCCCTGTCTCCCCCCTTTTCAGCTGGTAGTTCATCCTCCACCCAAATGCTCAGCACCCCCTTCCCCTGTCCCAAACGTCTCCTTTGTTCCTCACTTCCTCTCCCCCGTATCCAACCCTTTAGCAAGTTTTAGTGGCTCTTTCTTTGTTTAATTATCATTTTATTAAAAAAATTTCCAGTTCTACTGAGATATGATTGACATATAATTTTGTCTTGGTTTAAGGTGACATATGACAATTCGACATATGTGTATATTGCGAAGTGATCACCGCAATAAGTTTCGTTAATATCCATCACCTCACATAGTTACAGAATTTTTGTGTGTGTGATGAGAACTTTTAATATCTGCTCTCTTAACAGCTTTTAAATAGACAATACAGTGTTGTTAACTACCTGCATGATATTGCCCAGATAGGACCCCTGGGCACCACTGCCACTGTAGCTACTGTTAAATTAACCAAACAAGGAGGCTGTTAGACTGAGGAGGCCCTGATGCCTGGCAGCCTAGGTCTAAGTCTGTAAATGCCTCGAGGTTACAAAATCAAAACACTAAGGACCGCCCATCACAAACAGCCAATCAGGCTTTATGCTGTAGCCAATCAGATAATTCCCTTGCTTTGCGTCCACTTTTTCTCTGTAAAAGTCTCTCCCCAGCTCCCAACCACTTCCGGTCTGGCCCTGCCCACTTCAAGTAGATTTGCCCAAATAAACTCTTAAGATTTTTTTTTTTTTTTTTTTTTTTTTGCGGTACGCAGGCCTCTCACTGTTGTGGCCTCTCCCGCTGCGGAGCACAGGCTCTGGACGCGCAGGCTCAGCGGCCATGGCTCACGGGCCCAGCCGCTCCGCGGCACGTGGGATCTTCCCAGACCGGGGCATGAACCTGTGTCCCCTGCATCGGCAGGCGGACTCTCAACCACTGCGCCACCAGGGAAGCCCAACTCTTAAGATTTTTAATTTGCCTCAGTTTGTCTCTTAACACTACCCTAACCCAAGTTATCTTTACCTCCTGCCTGGTTTGTTTGATGGTCTCTTACTTGGTCACTCTTGTTCCCCAGAAGGAGCTTTTATTTTATTTTATTTATTTTATTCTGTGGCCATGTGCTGCGCGGCGTGTGGGATCCTAGTTCCCCAACCAGGGATGGAACCCACGCCCCCTGCAGTGGAAGCGGGAAGTCTTAACCACTGGACCGCCAGGGGAGTCCCAAGAACGGGCTTTTAAATGTGTCAGATCATGTTAGCCCTGTTCACTTAAAACACACACGCACTCTGTCTCTCTGTCTCTCTGCCCCAGACCTCTCGCCTGAGCCTCAGAGCCCCGGCGACCTGGGCCTTGCTGGCCTCCCTCTCTGAGCCCCCTTTCGTCCTCTTCCCGTTCCCTGTGCTCGGGCCCCTCTGGTCTTTCAGCTCCTCGAGGACCACGCTCTCCCTGGCTCTGGAGATCTGCCCTTGCTGTACCTCTCTCTGCCGCGCCTGGCCGCCAGGTCGGCTTCTGGTTTTCCAGCACAGAGATGGAAGCATTGGGCAGAGCTCACCCCGAGCCCTTTGAGGGGGCTGCAGACCACCCCTGCCTCCTGTCTCATCTCCCAGTATCTTGGGTCTCGGGAGAAAAGCCGAAGGGAAGGCTCAGACGCATTCGATCTGCTCCTTCACCCTCCCAATTTCATCTGCCTCTTCAGACCCACGATTTTTTGTCTGGTTCTGAATTGGCTTGGGAGAATCAGTCTGTCTCACAAAGACGTCCAAGTATAATGTTTTTGGTGAAGCGTACGTGTTCTCTTCAGGGAACTGCATTTAGGCTTTGCGCTGTTGGCGCTGGGGATTACCTGCTGGTGGAGGTCTTTATGAGCTGCACGTGGCCTTGTGATCAACCCTCCCTCCATCCGAGGTGAGCAGGCTACTGATTAATTCCATTTGGAAAACCGATTCAAAATCCTCATTATGAAAGCAAGGCTGGCCTCTGACTCAGAGTAGACTTCTCACAGTCTCTTTTCTGGGTTTCAGAAAGATATGGAAAAGCTCCTGAACCCTGGAAGGGGCCCTTGATGACACCTAGCCTAGTGCCTATAATTTCTTCTATAAGTGTGTAAAAAAAGGGGCTTCCTGCTTTACAGGTATGAGGCCCAGTGAGGTGGGTCGACCTGCCCAAGGTCATCTGCTTTCCTTGGGCTTCGGCCAAGTAGCGTCTTCACCTACTGTTAGAACTCAGCTCTCCAGAAGGATGAGGGTCCAGCCTGTCCAGGAGCCATGGGCCCTGCAGCAGGGCCGGATCCCCCAGGGCAGGGCAGCCAGAAGCACTACCGGGGAGAGAGGGAGAAAGAGGATGGGAGAGGACCAGAGCAGGGAGAGAGGGGAGAGGGATGCTAGCAGGAAGGGCGTGGAGGTAGAGGTGGGAGAGAGCCGGGGAGAGGGGCTCAGGAACGTGAATTTCCCATCTGCAGGCACAGTCTGCCTTCGAATGGCAAACACTTTGGCAGGAGTCTGTCTGCTGAAGATCCAAGATAGTAGCTGCCCGCCTCTTAGCATTTTAGAGCAAGTTCCTTCACTCTCTTATCTTCTTAATTTCACAGCAAACAATGGGCTATTGACTGAGCTTTCAGAGCTGTGGGTGTTCTCAGAGGGAGGCCGGCCAGAACACTGACATCTCCAGCTTTTGCTCCAACTCCCAAATCGGGCTCCATCTATCAGAAATATGAAACCCCGGAGCCTCCCTCCTCCTTACTTCTTTACCTTGAGGCACAGGCAGCTGGGGAAGAGAACCTTGGGCGCAGGGTGTGTGCGTGTGTGTGTGCGCGCGCATGCATGCCTGTGTGCACGTGCGTGCCTGTCGGTGTGAGTGGCTGTGTGTGCGTGAGTTTGTGTGTGTTTGCGGTGAGGGTGTGTGAATGGAGGACAAGGTGCGTCTACCTGGTCAGTGATGTCAGCGCTTCCCACGCACACCTCTCCTAGGGCAGGACTGCGCCGAGGTGAAGCGGTGTGGGCTGCAAAATGAGAAAGCTTATCAAGTCTTTTCTTGGAGGGGCAAGATGAAGCTCCAGGGTCCTTTTCTTCCCACGTCAGGAGAGCCAAGAAATGGGCTCCCAAAGCTTTTGTGCCCGTGTGCACATGGACCCTTGGCAAGGACACCGACCTCAGCATTCTGGGATGTCTGCCCTCCAAGTGCGCGCAGGAGTTAGCATGGTGCCCGGCACTTTGATAGGAGCCAGCTGAGAAAGGGTGTCCTGGGACCGCTTCAGAGAAGGATCTTCAACCTTGGCTGGACAGCTCAGCTTTTGCTTCTGACGGGGTTCAGGACACACTCCCCCCGAGTATGGCACCTTGGCACATGGAACGCTACCAGCTGAAGGAACATGAGAAATGGCATGTGCACGAAGACCTTCCCCGGAAGCAGGTCGTCAAACCCTCTTGTGACAGGTGCCGTCCCAGTACCTGGAGGAAAGGCACATCCTTATCTTCAAAGAAGACCACGCGGGGACACAGAGGAATTTGAACGAACAGGTCTTGCGCGGTTTCCGCCTTGCGCAGTTTATCCGTTTTACTCTTATCTTTCCAGGACTCGCCACTCTTCAGCAAGCAGGCACAAAAACACCCAGGTTGAACCATTTCCTTGGGTCTTCATTTCCGTATGAAAGCTCCCGTGTCACATAGAACTTGTACTGAATACACTTGTATGCTTTTCTCTTGTAATCTGTCTTTTGTTACAGGGGTTCCAGTTAAGAACTAAAAGGGTAGAGGACTGCCTCCCCAGCTCCAATTTCCCTCCTGGGTGAGTCCCTCTCCTTGGAGATAAGGCTGTTGGCAATAATCTCAACTTGCAGTAGAATATCCTACGTGGGCCCCAAAGATCGAACAGTTTAACTGTTAAGCTTCCTTGCCCCTGTTCCCCTGACATTGGCTATCCTGAGGTGAAATATGGGAGTCCACTGAAGGCTTTTATTCCTGCATGGTTATGGGAGGACAGAAGTGTTTGTTTCGCTGGGTTTTCAATTCGGACACAAAAAGGCAAGCTAGATCGCTGTGTCACTGCCACCATTTCTGGATCCTGGTGATGGAAATTCCTTGGGAATGTTTTGGAGGCTAGTGTGTGCTCACTGGCCTTCCCATCCAGGCCACAAAGCAGGGTCCGCCTCTGCAGGTTTCTCCTAGAAGCATGGCTTGGCATGGGTAGCACCACATCAGAACACACCAGGACAGGTTTCTGCTTCCTGCCGAGATGGAGATACAGAGACTGGATTTACTCCCTCATCTAGAGCTGCTACGACGTTGGATAAAATATATGGACCAGACACTGGACAACAGGCAGGCAGTGAAAACCTGCGATCCCTGTGAGATGAGAAACAATTGAGGTGAGCCCTGTGATTGCCCAGCTTGTTGTCTCGAGAGAGTTCCGGGCCACAGGGCAGGAAAGGGCCACCCAGGCTGGACTCCCGGAGTTGAACACGTGGAACTGAGTGTCCAGGGAGCACAAGTCCGCAGGGCTGGAGGTCACAGCCCAGAGAAGGAGAGGAGAGAGCTGCAAAGAGAGAGCACTTTAGGGACCTGCAGAGGCTGCCTGCGTGTACTTAGCAGAGTAGGGATCTACACAAGGCCAAGGCAGGAGTCTCCTGAGAGGACTGGAGCGAACAGTGCCGACACCCACACAGGGCAGGTGGTGATGCCTGCTCCCACCAGACAGACTGGAAAGTCTCATGATACTTGGAGCACTGGGGAGAGTACTTGGGAAGGTCTTGCCTTGGACTTCACCAAAATTAATAGCTTTTCCTCTTTGAAAGACTGTTGAGAGAAGGAAAAGCCAGGCCGCAGAGTGGGAGAGAGTATTTGTAAAGCATATATTTAATAAAGGACTTGTATCTAGAATATATAAAGAACTCTCAAACCCAACATTTAAAAAATGAACAACCCCATTAAAAAATGGGCAAACAATTTTAACAGACACTTCACTAAAGAGGTCGCTCACCATCATTAGTCATGCGGGCAATGCAAATAAAACCACACCGGGGTACGACTCTACTCCTGTTAGAGGGGCTACAGTTATAGTGACTGTTCATTCCAAGGGCTGACAAAGATGTGGACACAGTGGAACTCTCCTGCCCTGCTGGTGGGAATGCAGAAAGATGCAACCACTTGGGAAAACAGTTTGTCAGTTTCTTAAACAGTTAAGGAGACATTTACCATCTGATCCAGCTTTTCCACTCCTGGGAATTTACTCAAGAGAAATGAAAGCATGTGTCCATCTGTATTAGTTTCCTAGGGCGGCCATGACAAAGAACTACAAACTGGGTGGCTTAAAAACATCAGAAACATATTATCGTGTATTTCTGGAGGCTAGAATCTGAGATCAAGGTGTTGGAAGGGCCAGCCTCCCTCTGAAAGCTGGAGGGGAAGCCTTCCTTGCCTCTTCTTAGCTTCCAGTGATTTTCTGGGACTCAGGCATTCCTAGGATTGCAGCTGCCTAACACCAGTCTCTGCTTTCGTTGTCACATGGTGTCCTCCCCGTGTCTCTGTCTTCTCATGGCCATCTTCATGTAAGGGCACCAGTCACATTGGATTAGGGACCCGCCTACTCCCGGGTGACCTCATCTTTATTTATTTATTTAATTGGAGTATAGTCGCTTTACGATGTTGTGTTAGTTTCTGCTGTACAGCAAAGTGAATCAGTGATACGTATACATATATCCACTCTTTTTTAGATTTCCTTCCCATTTAGGTCACCACAGATCATTGAGTAGAGTTCCCTGTGCTATACAGTAGGTTCTCATTAGTTATCTATTTTATACATAGACCTCATCTTTAATTACATCTGCAATGACCCTTCTAAATAAGGTCATTCTGAAGTTCTGGGGGTTAAGATTTCAGCATATCCTTTATTGGGGCACATGATTCAACCCATCACACCATCCAAAGATTTGAACAAAACTATTAGTAGCAATTTTATTTATAATAGTCGAAAATGGAAATAATGCAAATGGCCACCAATTTGATGGATTAAATTAGGTTAATGGATAAACAAGTGGTGGTGTATTTATACATTAGACTGCAACTCGGCAAGAAAAGGAGTAAGCTATTAATACAGGCAAAAACACGGACGAATATTAACAAAATTGTACTGAATGAAATGAGGTCAATCAAAAAAGAGGACATACGATATGATTCCATGTAAATGAAATTCTACAGAATGTAAACTAATCTGTAGTGACTGGGAGCAGATAAATGGTTGCCTGGGGACAGCATCAATGGTTTCCTGGATATATACCGTATGAGTTTCCTATTGCTGCTGTAACAAATTACCACAAACCTAGTGGCTTAAGTGTATTCTCTTATAGTTGTGGAGGTCAGGAGTGTGACATGAGCCTTATGGGACTAAAATTAAGGTGTTGGCGGGACCGTTTCTTGTGGAGGCTCTAAAAGAGAACCTCCTCCAGCATCTGGAGGCTGCCCTCACTCCTTGGCTTGTGGCTGCATCACCTCATCTTCTCCTAATTTAGGTCTTCCTGCCTTCCTCGTGTGGAGGCCCTTGTGACTACATTGGTCCCATGTGGATAATCCAGGATTCTCTCTCCATCCCAAGATCCTTAAGTTAACTGCACCTGCAAACTCCCTTCTACCGTGCCGGGTAACATGTTCACAGGTTCTGGGGATTAGGATATGGGCATGATTCACATATACATTTGTCCAAACTTTCAGTTGTACACTTTAATATGTGCAGTTTATTGTATATCAATTATATATCAATAAAGCTGTTAAAAAAACAAAGCCAAAACTAAGCCTAATAAATGACTTTGATTAAAAAAACCCCCACAATAGTCTTCTGCGTTCCATCAGCTTGCCAGGGCTCTTTGCTCTCCTCCTATAGTCATTGCTGAGCTGAGCAAGGATTGGTCCCGAAGGTCAGGGCTCCTCCAGGGAAACGTGCTTCCGCTTCTGGCAAATGACTGTTCAAGCCTGGCTTAGTTGGCGTCACCAGGACACCCCAGAGGGGCACAGCTGGGGGCGTGCTCTGCAGAGCGCCTGCTGTATTTTTATGCTGGTGAATCAAGGTAAAGCGAGGGATAATAATCAGAGAAGGGCAGCCAGTGTGTTCTGTGCCTGGCAAACTGGTCCATGCATATTTGCTCCAATTGACTTTTCCAGCCTTACTCCCTGTTTCCCTACATGACACTGGATTCAAAGGGGTTAAAGAAATTGCTCCTGATTGTGTAATTAGGAAGACAAGAACAGGGACTCAGCACCTCGGTCTCCAAACCTTGTGATTATCTCACAGGCACATCCACGGGGAGGGTGTTAGGAGCTGAGGGTGTGGTGGAGAGCCTGGGGTCCTCTGCTGTGCTGACAGGGAGGAGCTGTCTTTCTCTAGTGAGGGCTGCTGTCAGCCTGGACCTCAGAGACTTCTCTGCCTGCCGCTGCCTATACAGTAACTTTATTTTATAACTGGAATTTCATACCTTTTGACCCCCTTCACCCATTCACCCCCTTTGAGGCAGGGCAGGGTGGGAAGGACATGCCTTTCCTGGTTGAGGGAAGAGGTGCTTTCAGCTGCCTCTCCTCAGGACCATCCTGGCTGCAGCTGTAACTCTGCTCTCGGCTGCCCTGCAGTTGGGAATAGCTTTCTTGCTCTCTACTGGGCACACGGAAGAGTAGTGTGTGTGTGTGTGTGTGTGTGTGTGTGTGTGTGTTTAGGCTGGAAAGCTAAAAGTGAGAAGTGGATTGACAAGATCCCCAAAGTCAAAGGCTGCACAGCTCCACAGTGGTTACCCCCATCCTTGACCTGCCTGGGCTGGTAGACGTTGGTAGGCACAAGGGGACTGGCTGTGTGTGTCCTGTGTCCTCTAGGCTGAAGTCCCAGTGAAGAGGGAGGTCCATGAATATTCTTCTCCCTCCGTACCCCGCATGGGGGCAGAGAGACCCTGTGCTGGGTTATGCTTGAGGCATGTACACTATATATGTATGTGTGTATGGAAGGAAGGAATCTTGGCTTGAAAACACTTTTTTATTGGCAAAGATAGCACTTCTCCTAAAGGAGACGGCAGAATTTGCCTAACTAAGCCTCCGGAGGAAAATATAACAGAGAGTGTGAAAGAAATCCATGTTCAAACATTGGCAAGTGTGAAACATTCAAGAACTCTTGTGTGAACATCATATTGTCAGAGCAAAATTAAATTAAGCTGGTCTCTGGCAAGTGTTGGGAAGGAACACAGAATCGGAGCAAGCTGATGGAGACTGCTCTGACATTTCTGCAAGAAGGCAGACAGAGTGCAATCGGGCGAGAACCAGGAAAGCTGAGGGCTGGGTTCTTCAGTTAATTAATGCCCAGAAACTTGACTGCTTTGTGTCCCAAGGGTCCCGAGGAGCTGCCAAAAGAAGAACTGGAATTTCCTTCCCCTCCACGACTCAATCACGGGCAGAGTAGGAATTAAGTTCATTTCAAAACTATTTATCGAGCGTCCCCATAATAGATGTTGGACAAACTATTGTTCTAGGCATTTCAGGAGATGGTCCCACCTCCTTCATACAGTCTACAGTCTACAGATGTGAATGCAACTTACTGGAATCAAAGGCAACGTGAAACAAATGCTCCGTGGGAGGTGTAAGCAAAGTGCCAGGGAATGCGGGGTTCAGAGTGATAGGTTCTGATAGAGTCGCCTTTGTGGGGTCGGGATGGAGTTGGGGAACACTTCGCAGAAAAGAAGCAGGCATTTGAGCTGACCTTGAGGCATGTAGAATTTGTAGAGAAGAAGGCAAAGAGGGATGGTTTTATAGCCAGAATTGACCCCGGAGGTCCCAGGAATACTAGGATTCAAGCAATGAGCCAGAGATCCCATACACCCCCCTCCATTTTTGGATACCCTTCTATGGCCGGGGTCGGGGGGAGAGTGTGGTCTTTGCTGATGTGTCAGAGGTGCCTGAACACCGCAAGGAGGGCTGCAGCCCAGCCACGGTCTCCTGTGCGGCCGGCCCCCATCCTGCCCCAGTGACGACTCAGCCACGCTCTGCTCTCCTCCGCGCCTTGGCACTTGTGTTGGCCTTGTGGGTGACGGTAGATCGGCAGATCCGGGGGCCCCGTGGCTCGGTATTCTCTCCTGGGACTCGTCAGCCCATGGCTGTTGTGTTATGTCACGTCAGGGCTGGGAACACGTGGAGAGTCATTCCCTCCATCCCTCTTCCTTCTCTGAAGGCACGGAAGCTCACCATCATGGTGGCCACTTAGTCAAATTTTTTTTTTTTTTTTGCGGTACGCGGGCCTCTCACTGTTGTGGCCTCTCCCGCTGCGGAGCACAGGCTCTGGACGCGCAGGCTCAGCGGCCATGGCTCACGGGCCCAGCCGCTCCGCGGCATGTGGGATCTTCCCAGACCAGGGCACGATCCTGTGTCCCCTGCATCAGCAGGCGGACTCTCAACCACTGCGCCCCCAGGGAAGCCCCACTTAGTCAAATTGGAGAAGCAAGGCTGGACTCCCGTTCTCCCTATCCTGTGCCACACTTTGCATTTTGCATCGCAGCTTCTCCCTCTTAGACTTTTGTCAGCATCCTCCTCCAGCTCAGGGCTCTCTTCTCCCCACCACTGCTCGTGTCCGCAGGGGGCACCTCCCCCAGGAGCCTCAGGCTGTGGCTCTTTGGATCGCAGTTTGCTCTCCAGTGGGGACGGTTCTGGCTGGGCTGTGACGTTGAGGACCAGCGGAGGACAACTTGCTCAGAGCAGCCACCGCTCCCCACAATTGTTCCCCACTGACATCAGCTCTTCTCATTACTGGTGGCACCCCTGACCACCTGCCCACACCTCCGGGTCCCAGCCAGGTGCTCCAGGAGCCTCTGCACACTGTTCTCATTGCCAGTGTCGGTAATTGCTATTTGTCCAAAGTTAGGAGCTCAGTAGATGTTGCCTGATGAGACTGAAGTTCTTCGGGGCACTTGCCTGACTCGTTCACAGTGGATTACCTTCCTTGGTATCTTAAATTATCCAAAGCAGCTTATCTGAGAATGTAAAATTACTTACTGGATGCTAGAATTTTTGTTGGAAATGCTTTGAACCTGTGGATCTCTTTGGGAAGAACTGACATCCTTACAACATTTATGTGGTTATTTGTTTTCTCTTTATGTCCTTCTATAAATCATTCTATTTTTTATAGGGCTATACTTACATATTTTGTGCATTGCTGTTATTGTGAATTAGATAATTTTTTCATTACGTTTTCCAATTCTGTTTGTATGTATATATATCTATTTATGATAATATATAAAAAACATAAAAGCTGTTGAACTTTTATTTTGCTTTTCTGTTTTTGTTCGTGTGTATGTGCATGTGCGCTTTGTTTTATTTTTATATAGATAGTTGTACATTGGAAAGAAATTTTATTTCTTTCTACTTAACTATGCATCTGCTTTGTCTCACGTCTTCTAGTACTGGCTAGAAAATGTAAATATATACACGCACATACATGTATACACACACATATATGGATTTTAACTGTGGAGAAAAGAATTGTCTTTGTGTATCCGTTATTTATTTGTCTGTTGATTTTTATAAGAGTGCCCATAGCATTTCATTTTTAGTTAAAATATTCACTATTGATCTAAGAAATTTTATTATTTGGAATGTTAAGGTAGTATCTTTTTTTTTTTTTTAAACGTCTTTATTGGGGTATAATTGCTTTACAATGGTGTGTTAGTTTCTGCTTTATAACAAAGTGAGTCAGCTATACATATACATATATCCCCATATCTCCTTCCTCTTGTGTCTCCCTCCCGCCCTCCCTATCCCACCCCTCTAGGTGGGCACAAAGCACCGAGCTGATCTCCCTGTGCTATGCGGCTGCTTCCCACTAGCTATCTATTTTACATTTGGTAGTATTTATAAGTCCATGCCACTCTCTCACTTCGTCCCAGCTTACCCTTCCCCCTCCCTGTCTCCTCAAGTCCATTCTCTACGTCTGTATCTTTATTCCTGTCCTGCCCCTAGGTTCTTCAGAACCATTTTTTTTTTTAGATTCCATATATATGTGTTAGCATATGGTATTTGTTTTTCTCCTTCTGACTTACTTCACTCTGTATGACAGACTCTAGGTCCATCCACCTCACTACAAATAACTCAATCTTGTTTCTTTTTATGGCTAATATTGCATTGTATACATGTGCCACATCTTCTTTATCCATTCATCTGTTGATGGACACTTAGGTTGCTTCCATGTCCTGGCTCTTGTATATAGAGCTGCAATGAACTTTGTGGTACATGACGCTTTTTGAATTATGGTTTTCTCAGGGTATATGCCCAATAGTGGGATTGCTGGGTCGTATGGTAGTTCTATTTTTAGTTTTTTAAGGAACCTCCATACTGTTCTCCATAGTGGCTGTATCAATTTACATTCCCACCAACAGTGCAAGAGGGTTCCTTTTTCTCCACTTAAGGTAGTATCTTATTCTTAGTTTGCTAAGTACTTCTTTTTCAGGAATGGTTCTTAAATGTTTGGTATCTATTGAAAAAATTATCTTATTTGTCTCCCATGTCCTTGAAGTGATGTGTTATATAAATTGATTTACGAATATTTAACCACCTGCACATGCACAAATAAGCCATATTGGGTCATTTTGCTGTGGTTGCTGTGTAGCTGCACTAGATTTATTATTTTGTTTAGATTTTTTATATCCATATTATAAGTGGGTTTGATCTGCAGATTTCTATTTTGTGTTCTCTTTGTTAGGCTATAGAATCTGGGTTATGATAGAGTCATAAAATGAATGGAGAAGTTTATCAGAATTTTCTGTGGGACTGAATATAGCACAAGTAGTATTTATTTGAAAAAAAAAGTATATAATTTGCCTGTAAAACTAACTGATCAATCACAGCTTTTGGGGAAGGCAGTTCTCTGATGACAGTGTCCATTTCTTTCATGCTTATCTGTCTCTTAAAATGTCCCACTTCTTAATTCAATGTATCATCTCAGTAAACCATCCATTTCAGAGTTATTAGCAGAGTTACCATAGTTTTCATGTAATAAAATAACTTCTTCAAAGCTCTCTTGCCAGCCATTCCTAATTTTGCATATTTGTACTAACTTTTTGTTTTCAGTTAGACTTCTGAGAAATCTATGCACTTTATTGTTTTAGATACCATGTGGCCGGTTTTTAAAATTTTACTATGTATATGACACGTTAGTTACATTGCCCTATGACAAAACTTGTGGAATTGAATTAATATCAATTAATTGCCCCTGGAACTTAATGTCAATTAATTCATATCAATTTCTCTAGCAGGAGGCAATTTTCAGTCAGTAGTTAGAATCGGAATAAGGAGAACATAAATAGTTCTCCTTGGCGAGGCAGTAGGAGTTATCAGCAGCAGGTAGAGCTATAGAAGGAATAGTGAGAAGAGAGTGCACATCCAGGTAAAGTACAAAGTAGTGGACACTGATACGGGTTTTAGGCTGAACAGGGTAGTTGAGTTCACGTAGGTGGTGTGTCTTTTACTTCCCCTTTCTTCACTCCTCACTCTAACACTTTTCAAGTCTCCTTAAGTCTGGAATCTGACCTTGGTTCTTCCCCTGTATCCTTCACTCCATCTTTAGGCTTGAACTTTGTCTCCAGACCAGGTTTTCGATAGTCATATCTAATCTTTGCTTCAGAACAGGAAGGTAGCTTGCCTCAGTTTGCTAAATTTGTTCCATTTTTGCATTCACGTTATTCCACAGAAAAATGGATTTTTCTATAAAAATGAGAATTGGCAACTTACCCCAAGTTTTTGAACTTCACTGGAAAACAATTTTTGAAAAATATTTAAATGATGGTGGGAGACACTTAGCAAGGCAAGACTTTCTCCTTTTCCTCTCATTGATTAGTTTTAGGATACGTAAATGGTAACTAATTTGAATGATGAAGAAATCAGACATGAGAGCAGGACTCAAGTGTTATTCATATCTTTTAAAACTGAACATGCTTGTTGAACAAGTCTGGGGTTTCTGATAAAATGGGTCTTTACATTATATCCTTTGAGAGAGTTAAACCCTCTCAAGTTGCTAAGCTTTCAACCAAGGCATTGGTTACTTAATGAAAACCATAGAACCGCTGGCAAATTTCTAAGGGAATTCCTGATCTTCAGTTTGCTTCTTTTATGAGAAAAAGAAGAAAATCAAATATTAGAAATGTTAATTCTCTATTTCACCTACCATTTTTCTCAGGGGGAGATGCCAGGCATGGTATTCTATAATGTCATCAAGGAAAAACTGTGTATCTAGATCCCTGTTTTCTGTGAAAAGTGACCAGAGAAAACTGAGCGTTATTTCTATCTTTGTGACAAAGATTAGGTAGTTGTCAGTTTTCACAACTTTCTCTCTGGATCTTGAAAATGGTATTGCTGAGACTGGCATTGGAAGAGTTAAACCACACACAGGTTCACTTTCTACATCAGTCTGGTTGAGTGAGTTCTCTGACATGTTACACACTGTTGTGAGGGGGTGACAGAGGGGTAAAGAATATGTCATCCTTTGCCAGAATAATTGGGTGTTTAAAACATCTTCCAGGACGTTCTCCGCTCTGTTTTATATGCCCGGTTAAGAACTCCGCTCCAAGAGAAACAAATTTGAAGATGATCCATGAAGTGAAATTCTACCCCATGCCTCTCCTCCTACTTTAATGAGAAAAATTCTGCATTCAGATGATATCTAAACATTTCATATGTATATGTCTTTGCCCTCACTGCCCACCATGAAGAGAAAGCTCTCTTTTAGGCCAGTGGTTCTCAAACTTGAGCCTGCTTCTGAATCAAAGAAGACCTTGTGAAAACACAGACTGTTGAGTTCCACCCTCAGAGTTTCTGATTTAGTAGGTCTGGGGTGGGGCCTGAGGATCTGTATTTCTAACAAGTTCCCAGGAGATGCGGGTGCTCCCTGGCATCCTTTGAGAACCTCTGCAAACGTGTGAGTTAAGTGAAAATGCTTATCAAATTTCTTCACTATCTAAGGTTTTTCGTAGCACAGTTTCACAGGTATTTGAAAATTTGACCTGAAGTATGTGATTGGAAAAGGAAACCCAGAATAACATAGGCTGATGGAGCAGTTATGGAGAAGGTCCAGATTAAGCAGGATGATCAACTTTACAGAACACACACCTGAATGATTCTCCTGAGTACACGGGTGGAGGTACCTCAGCTGTGAGGTAAGGTGTGTCATAAATGAGACCTAATGTGACCTAGTGGGACGTCTCGCCTTCCAAATACGGGCTTCGTTGGGGCACTTCCGGGGGATCCCATGGTCATGCCTCTAGGCACCTATGCAAGGGATCAACTATCAATGCTGAACCACCTCTAGCATGGCTGTGGAGCATGCCTGACAGGGACCTGGGAGCTGTCCCTCCAATGACCAAATCACAGAAACACACGTGCTTTCAAAGTGGCCGTTTTCTTTGCGTTGCCTCCCCATGCCACCTCCCACGGGACTGGAAGAAATGGCTTTGCCTCTAGCTATACAGGCTCTTCACGGATAGAAGCTCATGTTCTTTGCCAGGGTTAAGCCTGGCCAGACTGGAGAAGACCATTGTCCCCAGCCTGTGTCCAGGAAGACTTGTCGGCCTCTGCCAGAGAAAGCTGGGGATCAAGCTGGTTCATCAGGGAACCCAAGGCCAAGGGCAGAATTTCTGCTGCCCTCTCTTCAGTTGGAGGGGTCATATCACAGGGAACAGGGCTCACCTTCCTCCTTCACATCGCGTCCTGAACCACAGGGCCGTCAAGCCTCAGGATCTACACGGGGAGGAAATGAAAATTTGTGCAAAATCAGGCAGTTGCCTGATTCTTCCTGTGGCTGAGGAGCCGCAGTGAGGTCAGTCCCCAGCAGCTGTCCCCTGGGACAGCTCAGTGAAGTCCTGGGCCACCAGGAACTGCCGCCTTCCCATCTGAATACTGGAACCAAAGTCAGGCTGGTTTGTCTTTGACAGAGTGGCCTTTGAATTCTTAAAATATGTTCTGACTGGCGTCTAGCCAGTGGGAGATGTGATCACAGTAATTGATGGGCCTACGATAGAGACTACTTTCTGAAAATGCAGTGTCGGGTATTTTGAAAGTGATTCCATGAGCGCTTATTTATACATGACTCCGGTTTTCTGTATGTGAAAGGCTTGTGGCTAATGCGTCAGATGAGGACAACCAAACCACCAAGGTCTTTTCCCTGGAAGATCACAGTAGAAGAATTTAAGGCTAAGGAGATGCAAGCATTTGAGACAATACCGTCATTGTTGTAAGATAAGCTCCTTTACATTTTCTTAAAAAAATTTTTTTTTTTAGTTGGGGATAGAGGGAGATAAACGTAAGGCAGACGTTTACCCTAAATTCAGAATCTATGGTCACATCTACCCATATCCTACTTTTCTGGAACATCCAACTTTATTTAGCAGGTTAAAGCTGCAGTTTCAGAATTGAGTATCTTTCTTAGCACTCCGAGAAACAGCGACTTTAAACGTTTATGAAAGAAAAGAGCAAGTCCGAACTATACCTAGTACTTCGTTAAAATAACTATCTTTGTTCAAGGCTTTTTGGTATTGTTGTTTCTTCCATTTCATTATTTAGAGATTGTTCTTGTATCCTTGATTTAATGGGTTTATTGTCTAAGTTTCTATTATTTTAATTCCTGTCATAGACTCAGGAAGGAATAGTAAACAAACCCAAGGCAATAGAGATGATGTTTTCAACTGTTCAGTTTTATCTGTAATCTGCCTTCAGTGGTGATAATGTAGTTTATTCCAGCTGTGTGGGTACCAAAATGCTTTTATGCCCAATTTTCTTGCTTGTGAGGAACCACATGGTATAAACCTAGGGAGAAAATTCACCCCCAAATAAAAGTCTCTTTCAACTTGGAATGTTGGTGCTTATTTGTAAGGTTAATTTTTTTTTAAATAAATTTGTTTATTTTATTTATTTATTTTTGGCTGCGTTGGGTCTTTGTTGCTGCGCGTGTGCTTTCTCTAGTTGCGGCGAGCTGGAGCTACTCTTCGTTGCGGTGCGCAGGCTTCTCATTGCGGTGGCTTCTCTTGTTGCAGAGCACGGGCTCTAGGCGCGCGGGCTTCAGTAGTTGTGGCTCGCGGGCTCTAGAGCGGAGGCTCAGTAGTTGTGGCGCACGGGCTTAGTTGCTCCACGGCATGAGA
Organism: Grampus griseus; assembly: GCF_964374135.1. Lineage (NCBI taxonomy): Eukaryota > Metazoa > Chordata > Mammalia > Artiodactyla > Delphinidae > Grampus > Grampus griseus. Next base: position 65,094,220 of record NC_139012.1, read on the forward strand.
GATCTTCCCAGACCAGGGCTCGAACCCGTGTCCCTTGCATTGGCAGGCGGATTCTCAACCACTGTGCCACCAGGGAAGCCCTGTAAGGTTAATTTTATTTCCATATTTCAACTATTTTCAGAAAAAGACACTGGGAAGAATTTAATTATTCTGTTGTTACTTATTTGTCAATTTCATGAATGTGTGGTGGCAGTGACAATCACAAAGTGCTGTAGTATTCCATAGTCTGGAGAGAATTAGAATGTTGTTATCACCTTCTCTAGTTGTTCTAGAATGAGGTTGGAAGAGATCATTATCCTATTTGAAAATTAGAAACAGATATAGGTGTGAAGAGACCTGGCAATGGCCATTTAGCAAATGAAAGGTCCAACCAAAGATGGGTCTGATTTCTCATGCCTCAGGTACTTACTTGTTATCCTGGGCAAGATCACGAGGACCACCAAGACAGTCAGAAGAGTCACTTGATCTTTCCTGGATATTCCAATTTTGGAGCCCATAAACATATGTCATTCGCTTCACATGCTTACTAAAAAGTGGTTGGTGACATTGTTCTTACCTGATCTGCATGGGTGCCAGTTGCAAGTGGGCAAGTTGAGCCAGAGACGTGGCGATGATTATGTCAGAACAGGCAATCTCTGCCTTGCAGTTTTGTTAATCAGGATTGTGTAGTTCATACCAGCAGCTTCCAACTGTGCTTCTCCACCCAGTGACGGCGCCTCGTCACTGCAACAGGTAAAGGCGGCACCACAGAAGGACAATTGTGACATCCTTTGGAAGTAGGTTATATGCCTTTTTCATATAAGAAAATCCTCATAAATACTTTATGATCTCATTTTCATGGATATGGATATATATGTGTGTGTGTGTGTGTGTGTGTGTGTGTGTATATATATATATATATTTTTTTTAATTTATACCTTAGTGGTGAATAATCATCTAGCTGACTGAACTGAAATGTCAGAGCCTGGTGGGTCCTCTTCCACATCAGTGATGGAATCTCCAGGCTCCCAAATAGGAACCTTCTACCATCTCCAAAAGGCTAGATCGATTGTCTCCTCTCTCCTTTGACTGTGTCCATTTCCCACTGTCGACAACATCCCACCCAACAAGCCAATAGTTTCCACTAAGAAACTATTGTAGTGCAGTGTGAAGAATCTGGGCTCACAAACTCCATATATATGGGAAATTTGGGGGTGTGCTGGCAGAGATCATGCTCTTGTGACCCGTGGGCCACGCGGCAGGGTTTCAAAGGCAATGTCGCAGGCAGGTAACGTGCAAGAACTTTACACCTGCATCCCTACTCTAACCTCTGCTTCACCCTTTTGTATTGTCTTCCTGGTTCCTATAGTTTCCTTGGGATCCTTGTTAGATTCATGGGGTCCTAGGCCAGCTTCTTTAAAAATTATGTTTCTCTTCATAGTTTCATCTTGTTTCTGCCATAGTTGAATCAAAGCTCTCTCTAACTCTTTATGGTCCTTGAGGAACAGTGTTCCTTTCGTTTTCGGGTACAGCAGTTGAATCGAGGCCACACTATCTTGTCAACAACACCAAGCCCCTGGGCTGCACTGCTGTTCTGCAGACTGTGGCCCAGTGTTATCCCAGAACTAGGCTTCCTTATGGGGTGGTTTCTCAGTCTTTTCTTGGGCTCCTCATCACCCCTCCCCGTCTAGGCCTGGGTTATTTGCCTTTTATCTTCTGTCCAACTTCCTCCTAGATAATCTGTGGCCCATTAAAATTAATGGTGCAAAACCTCTTCATTGACATATGCTATATATAAGATGATTCTTGACCATAACTATGAAGGATGCACACTCCTTACATACAACTGAAAAAGTTCAGATTCAATTGATATTTATTAAGTATTTACTATAAAAAAGGCATTTTACTGGCGCTTTCACATATATTTCTCCTTATGGCATTGGTGTGAGGTAGGGATCATCATTGCCCAATGTGGAAATAGACTCAGACTCTTTAGAGAACTTGTGTGGGTTCACACAGCTGGTGAGTGATGAGCAGTGGTCAGGATTCACAAGCCAAAGCATTTCCTTAGCACGGGATCAAAGGTTAGGGTGGGGGAGACACAGGCAACACCTCTTCATTCAGCTCCAACCAGAGGCAGCCCTGTAGGGTACCTGTGCCTGGGCAGGTCCTGTGGAAGGAGGGATAGGTGTGGGCAGCAGTGCCATTTAGCAGGCTGTCAACTTCAAGGGGCATCAAACATTAGCCACTTTTCAGAGGCTGATTTAAGTGGAGGAACAGCATGAGGCAGCATCACAGATGTTCATTCTGCTCTCAGATCAGTCTGTCCCTGGTAGCCATGTTTCACTGGGACGTGGGAGGAGAAAGACACAGGTGGGGACCATGGGGAGCTGAAGCTGCTGAGACTTCCCAGAGGCTCAGGGTTGTAAGTTTGGGGGAGGAAGGGGCAGTTAGGGAGTTTATCCTTCAGGGAGAATCTAGGCACCTTTTGGCTCCATTGTCCCCTTTCACGGGACTCTTGCTGTGCACACAGAAAGGTGAAGGAAGGAAGAAGGTAAGAGTGAAGTGGTGATAATGCTGAAATCGATTTCAGATGCTATGGGATGTAACCTAGCTTTCCTAGTTACCATGTATCGCATGGGGCTATTTTGGGAAGTTTTCTGCATTTATCAATGGCTAAGACTTCAAGTTCACTTGAATTTCTTCAGAGTCTTGTAGAATTCTAGACATTCATGTACTCTTAATAAATGTTCACGGAAGAAACTGAACGAAGGAATGAATACATGAGATGTTCCCTTCCTGATTTCTTAATTCTTTTCACTTTGTGCTCCTACTCAACAAATATATATTCAGCTCCCATTAAGATGCATGGCTGTGATCAAGACAGACAAAAGTCTTCCTTTCCCAAGCTTACATTGTGGAGGTGCAGAGAAAGAGGATAAACCTATAAAATAAAAACTGGCAAAGCGAGTGACAAGTGCTATCAAGGAAATCACTCAGATACTGAGCTGGAGTGATGGGGTGGGGATGACGTCCTTTAGCGGGAGTGGTCAGGAAGGATCTGAAGAGGTATGGTGTGAGCTAAGGTCTGCATGGGAAGAAGGAGCCAGCCGTGCGTGGATCTGGGGAAACCTCAGCTGTGAAGGCCCTCACTGAGGTGAAGCTGTGTGCACTGAGTGTACTGGTATCACTCATATTCATTTGCCAGGGCTGCTGTAACAAAGTACCCCAAACCGAGGGGCTTAAACAACAGAAGTTTATCGTCTCAGTTCTGGAGGCCAGAAATCTGAGATCAGGCTGTCAGCAGGGTTGGTTCCTCCTGAGGGCTGGGAGGGACAACCTGTTCCAGGCTTTTCTCCCAGCTTCTGGTGCTTCCTGGCAGTCTTTGGTGTTCCTTGGCTTGCAGTCCTCTACCTTCATCTTTATATGATGTTCCTCCTGTGTGCCTGTCTCCAAATTTCCCCTTTTTATAAGAACATCAGTCATATTGAATTAGGGCCCACCCTAATGACTGCATATTACCTTGATCACCTCTGTCAAAATCCTGTCTCTAAATAGGGGCCCGTTCTGGGCTCCTGGGACTTAGGACCCAACATATCCTGTTTTTTGGAGACACAATTCAATCCATGACATCACAACTCACGAATGTGATGAAATGTCTCTGTCGTATGTGCTCACAGAAGTTTGTCTGGGTTTTCTCCTCTCCTGGATTACGTAGCACACCGTGTACGGGGTGCACGTGACTCACTGTTCCTTTTGTATCTTTCCAGCCCCTCATATAGAGTTAGCTCCCGGCTGATAGAGGAGCTTGGGGAAAGCTAACAACAGACTCAGTGCTTAAGGAGATCACCTCCACTGCGGGAAAGTGTTCTTCACGCCAGTTTCCAGTGGGTTTTAGGAAGAGACGCAGTGAAGTCCAAGTATTTGAGAGGCGGCTGGGCAAATGGACTTGCCTTTTTTTTTTTTTTTTCTTTAATAATAAATCTAGGCTTCGTTTCCTCTTTGGACACCCTGATCAAAACAAACGGATTAGGCCAGCACATGGTCACAATAACAGGTGGTTGGGAGGTCCCCTGTGGCTTGTTGCCCGCCGAGCCTGGCCTCCTTCGGGCCTGGGAGGAAAGCAGCCTGCGGTCGGGCCCCTGGAGGAGGTGACCGCACACAGGGGAGCCAGCGGTGCGTGTCTGCAGCTGGCCCCGGCCAGCTCTTGACTCATGGGGAAGTGCAGACAATGCAGAGAACAATGTAGGGCCGACAACTGTTAATGAAAGGAAGCGAGATTTGTCAGGGCCTTTTCCCCTGGCTGCTCTCACCGTTGTGCTTCGTGAAGCGTGCCTCTCGCCTCTGGGTCGGAATGGAACCACGCACGCAATGATGGCGGAACCGCACACGCAATGATGGCGGATTCACCAGCCACAGTGAAGAGCCTGCTGGTCTTCTAAATAACGTCCCCTCTGTAAAAAGCACACCTGACGGGGTGCAGGTGACCTGCGTTCAGGTCCCAGGGCCACTCTCAGTGTGGCTCCGTGACCCTGGGCAAGTCGGCCAGGCACGGGGAGTCACAGGGTTTCCCCGCTTTCTCCCAGTGGTTAGGAATTCAAATCAACAACGTAGACGAAGGTAATGCTCGGAGTATAAGGGGATCTGTACACCATTACCGATGCTACTTTTGCGATTTCCAGATGTGTGTGTTTCATCAAAGTTAGTGAGATAAAAGGAAAACATTGCATCAGAAAACAGAGGCTGAGGAAGGGGAGCAGGGGACTCAGAAGGATGAAGGTAGATTTGTCCTAAGAAGGGTCTCAACCTTTTTTTTTTTTTGCGGTACGCAGGCCTCTCACTGTTGTGGCCTCTCCCGTTGCGGAGCACAGGCTCCGGACGCACAGGCTCAGCGGCCATGCCTCACGGGCCCAGCCGCTCCGCGGCATGTGGGATCTTCCCGGACCGGGGCACGAACCCGCGTCCCCTGCATCGGCAGGCGGACTCTCAACCACTGAGCCACCAGGGAAGCCCCAAGGGTCTCAACTTTTGTTTCCTCCGAGCAGGCCCAGAAACTGCCCCACGCGAGCAGTTGCTACAGTGTATTCAAATGGCTGAGAGAGGGTTTTGAACCAGCGATTATGTGGCTCACTTGGGAGTGTACGTCACGTTACCCAGGAGCAGTTTTCTTACAAGGCTCTGGGAAGGTAGGTTGGCTTTAGGGTTAACTAAACCCTCTAGGTCTGCTCCCTTTGTCTGGGATTCTCTTGGCTTTGCTCCCTGTCTGTGGCTGGCACCCTCCTGGGGGTCAGAGGTACCATGTCTACAGCAGTTCATAGCATCCCTGTGACCACCAGCTGCACCAGAGGGGGACGCTTCTTTCCCAGGCCCGCCAGCAAACCTCTCCGCATTCCTTATTATTTCTAACTTAGTTACCTACGATTCTGAGGCAAGGGGACAGCATTACCTGCAGGAACTAGTGGGTGAGGGCACAGGAGCTGAACAAGATCCATGTCCTATGAAGTCAGAGGAAGGGGGACTGAGGCCAGGTGGGAACTGGCTATGATGACCCCGTAGCAGAGCCGGGTCTGGAATTGGGTTCCCAGTTTCCTGCAATACTCTCTTCCTCCCTGGCAGGCCCATAAGTCATTCAGCTAAAGGGGGTAGAGACAGCTGTGCAATGTCTGAGCTAGCGATCTGAGCACGATCTTCACATGTTTTATTCTGGACGGATGGGGGTTGTGAGTGGGGGGATAATATAAGGAGAATCGATGAGGGGCTTGCAGGTGAGGACATAGAAATGCTTTGGGTTGTGTCAGAATTGAGGAGCCACTTCAGTGGATACAGATTAAGGGCTCAAGTTTCCCTGACTCCATATTAGCTGAATATCAGGGAAAGCTTTGTATTAAGTAGAATGCCCCAGACAGGGCCCTGCACTTGGTTTAATGCTCTGTTGTCGCATTGAAATTCTTAATCATTTTGAACGTTGCATTGGGCCTCCCAAATTAGGTAGCTGGTCCTGGCGTGGTGAAATAAGAAACACAGGTATTACCAACAGGCCCATTTTATAGATGAGGAGATTGAGGGTTAGATTAAATGACTTCCCTAAAGTTACCCTGCTAGTAAGCAGCTCACGTCAGCCCCTATATCTTGCACCTCCCAGACCAGTTTTTGGGCTGATTTATCAATGCAGTGTGTACAGTTTTGAGTGCCTGCCTCGTTTATGACAATGGCTCTCCATAACTTCCCCACACCTTCTATGATGAGGCCCTCAGCCCTGTTTACACCATAGAGACTCCCCCTGGTCAGAGTTGGTACCTGAGCTGGGCCCAGCTGGGCCCAAGTGGGGAGACTGGTCATCTTCCCTGGCGTGGTTTAAGCAGAAGAGTCAAGGTCATGCCCGGGCTCACCATGATGGGACAATATGCTGAGACGTGGCTTCTGGACTTCAAGTTCTCAAGGTCTCTGCCACTTGACCTTCTACAGCTTCAAGTCTTTATTTTCGTATGCTGCTGGACTAAAAGCAAGAGACACTTGAGTTTTGTTGAGTTTAGAATCCTACTTGGTCTGAATGAACAGATTTGCCCTTACTCTGAACAGCAAATACATCTAGGATTTTCTTTTTGAAATGGGGCCTTGTCCGAGGCTTCAATTTTGATGTAATAAAGTTGAAGTACTCATGTAAAGTCCACAGTTTCAGCAGGCCCCTTCACCGTGGTCAGAACTGATGTGGGTGTTTTTCAAGTCTATTTTCTGTACTGATCAAGCTTCCACATGTTGACCTTTGAGACAGATATTGCCATTTTGGTAACATGATATACACATTACTGAATAATTACATAAACTCTGGGCAGCCGCATTTCCTAACACGTGGGCCTCATCTCAGGGGGCCAGGACAGTACTTTCAGTGCAACAATTCCAAGAAGTTTTATACAAATAGCGCTCTCTTTGAAGCATCTTTCCTGTTTAATGGGAGCTAGGGGATATCATTAACTTGAACACTTGATTTGGAATAAGACATTAGAGATTTTAGAAATTGAGGGCTTTGGAATATCAAACTACCTCCTAGGATTTAGACCCAAACAAGAAAAAGCTTCAAAATAAAACAACATAAAAATTACTCAATTATTATCAACCAAATTTAGAAACATGTAATGAATATTCATTTTTTTTATCTGGAGGCTGTGCAATCCCACGTGGGGATTTTTCCTTGAATATGAGAGAATAGAAAAACAAGTGTCAAGGAATGAAGGGTACTTGTGACCTTTCCCCCAGGCTCCCAGAGTGATGTTTGGGGACACCTATCTAATCGAGAAGAGCTATTCACGTTGAGGACAGCATGAGAATGTAGCACAAAACTATGGGGCAGGGGAAAGAGGAGAGAAAAGAGATCCTTTTTACTGTCAGCTTCAGTCTTTAGAGAACTGCTCTGATTTTTGAATTGTTAACATTATCACTGGCTAGCAAGTTAAAGTTTATAAGCAAAAGACATTTTTTCAGATGGTACCTTCGCATCTCAAAACAGTGTCATAAAACACATGTAGAGTCAGGCCTGGGAAGTTTGGAGCCAGTGTCAAGGTTTCATCACTAGATTTTTTTATCTGCATTTCTCACAGTGGTTCCAGACCTCAACTAAAAAGGGGTTGTTTTCTAGTGCTCTCTTTGAGGATGCTGAAGGCAAACCTTTCAGGAGTTTCTAAAGGCATTTTAGAACCTGAGCACTGTGCTACACCAGAGACTCAGTTTGAAGTCCCTCCTTTCTAAATGACGCCATTCACACGGCTCAAAGTGTGGTCCATTGCTGTCTACACCTGTGGAAATGTGTGAACCTCACTGGGCTACAAAGTCTTCATTAGTCAACGAGGGCCGTACTGCCTTCCATAAAACATCCCCTTGCTCACCAGGCACCTGCGGGAAGCTCACTGGAAGTTACGGTGTCTGATGATCAGAGGTGCATCTTAGGACCAACTTCTCACCTAGACGCACAGTGGAAGGCCCCTTGCTTTGCCTAACCTTTCAGTCAGGAAGAGGCGAGTCTCCTTTTCGGCTTATGTTTTTTTTTTTTTCCTTCATGAAATTGATCTTAAATTGTGGACCATGCACTCACTGGGATTGAACTTCATGGTTCTCGGTAGAAGTGGCAACAACACTGGGCTTTGTTCAAGTGAACTAGTTCTGTGCTGGGTGCTGTGAACTTGGTTCGTCCTCTGAGAATCAGGAAAGTGGCCACCCAGTTCAAGTGTCTCTTAATGACAAGATCTGTAGCGCATTCTAAGATCTATAGAGTGCTCTAAGATCTACAGGGCTTCTAAGATTTTAAAGCCTGGAGTTCTAGAAATGTAAGAAAGCAATTGGTTGAGAATGTATAAATATACACCACGCAATGACTTTTAAATAGTTTACCAAAATGTGTGTGCATACATCAAACTAAAACATAAAGTAAATACTGGTATATCTAGAGTGCAAGCCAGGTGCCAAGCCCAGGACTCCTCACCGGGGCACTGGTGATCCTGAAACTCTTTTTTGGACATGATGGGAAATGAGCATGTATACACACACACACACACACACACACACACACACACACACACACACACACACACACACTGCTCTCAGGCACACACGTTGGTTGAGGTGCTGGAGAACGTGTCCTCCTTTTGGCTTCTCAGAGGTACCTTCACCCCTCTCTGTCCTCCACTGACCCAGGGTCACTTATGCCTAATTACAGTTAATCTCTGTATATTAGAGCTGTTGTGTTACTTGCGTCTCACCTCTGCCTGGGGTTATTCAGAATCTTCATCATTGTTTCATCAAATGATGGCTCACCTTCATCATTTTCTGTAGCTCTAGCCATTTCTGTTCCCATTTACAACCACACTAGTTGGTACAAAACTAAACCAGAAGTCAGAAGACCCAGTTTAGCGTATCTGCACTCTTTGAAGTATCCGCGCGATGCCCCCGACGGCCGTAATGAGAGGGAATCTCCAGACCTCCTTGTTTCAGGCTGCGGGGAGAGCCATGCCCTGCCCTGAAGATGACGGGCAAGTGTTTGACAGTTACTCATAAACCCTTTCTGCTGTGAGCTTCTCGTCTTTATCCTGCTCTCTTTTCTGTGGTCCTTTTCTCTTTCCCACTGTTAACTGGTCTTCTGGCTGCAGCAGCTGGAGTTATAAACTGCCCCTTTTGTAACCAAATGCCTCTCAACGGGGGCTTTGCTGTTTGAGGATTTCATTCTTACCATGACGTGAGTTACACCAACAGATTCTCACTCCTGGGGTTCATGACAGCACCAGCACCTGGCACACATCCTTCTTTAACTCATTTGTAACACATCCTTATTTCACTCGTCTGTCCTTATCAGAGTTGGCGTAATCCTGCATTGCCGCCCATCAGCAAGTGGCCAGGCCTGCTCCTGTTACGCTCAGGAAGTGGCTGTGCTGAGTGATGAGGCACCTGGCAGGTCTCAGTGACCTGTCTTGCCCAGCCACCCAGTTCAGGACACCTTTTCAGCCTGGCCAGTTGCTCCAGGGTGATGACAGTTCAGATACAATTCTTGTTCACAGATTCCTTAAATCAACTGAAGTCAATTCCAGACTTACTGCCAGAAGTGAGAGTGTATTAGAAATCTCATCAACCCCCAGAAGATCCTGAACACATGGCGGGGAGTCAGGAATCCCTCAGTTGTACTTGCGATGCATCTGCACCTGTCCTTAAGTAGAGTCTTCTTTGAGATCAACTTAGGGTCTTGCTAATACGTTTATTTGAAAATTTGCTTTAGTATCTATTTCACAGAAGTGATGGGAAGTTTATTTTTTGCAAGCAAGTATTAATCATGTTGGATAATTTTTTTTCTTTATCGGAAGCCATCAAATAAAGGCAAGATTTAGAAGACTCTGTGCCCATGTTTGCATATACACAGCAGGGTCACATCTGTCTAAAAGATCATGTTGATGTGATTCTCCATAGCCAGCCTCTATTGCCTTTTTTGTTTGTTTGTTTTGTGGTACGCGGGCCTCTCACTGTTGTGGCCTCTCTCATTGCGGAGCAGAGGCTCCGGACGTGCAGGCTCAGCGGCCATGGCTCACAGGCCCAGCCGCTCCGCGGCATGTGGGATCCTCCTGGACCGGGGCACGAACCCGTGTCCCCTGCATCGGCAGGTGGACTCTCAACCACTGCGCCACCAGGGAAGCCCTCTATTCCTTTTATTCAGTTTGAATCTGGAAACTCCTATATCGAACTGACGGAATGGTCAGTCGTTTCAAAAGGCATCTGCATGTGAGCAGTGATGACCGTTTTTTTTTTCCTGGTGTAAACCCCTTAGTAAGTAAAGAAGTCAGGATAACATGCTGATTTTGAAAAAGCATTTCGTTTGGGTTAAAGCCATTAGCTGCAATGGAGAGAACATGGCGGAGTGGATTTAACGGTTAGGACTCTTTGTCAGTGAAGGATACTTAATCTAGGTCTGGGGTCAGGAAACTCAAAAGGGGAAGCTCCAATTCCCACACTGAATTGCTTGCCTACCCTTTGGTAAGCCTTGGCAGGGTTCCACCTCTGTCCTGCCCCAGTCTGACCCCTGGAGCCTGTGAGCGCCGGCACCCTCTGAGTACTAGATGGCAGGAATGGCCAGTGGCCAGCGCCATCTGAGACTTCAGTCAACTCAATACCGAAGGTTAATCTCTTTCAAGCAAATCACTGAATTTGTAATTGGCTGCTGGTACTTTCTAGCAGAAACCCCTTTTTCCTATAATACCTATTGGTTCGTATTTTTAGGTATGGCTCACAGACCTCTTTAATTTCTGAACTCTCTGTTTTGCACAGTAAATTTTTTTTCTCTTTTCTTATAGATCTTGTCATTCCTCAGGCTCGGACAGATTGCATTCATGGAGTTCTCTAGTGTGAGATGTTAACGTATTCCATTTTTCTTTTTAAAAAAAATTATTTTAATTTTTATATAATTTTTAAAGATTACTTTGCCTTTACAGTTATTACAAAATATTGGCTATATCCCCCGTGTTGTGCAGTACATGCTTGAGCCTAGCTTACACCCAATAGCTTATACCTCCCCCACCCCCTCCCCTGTGTGCCCCTCCCACCCCCACCGGTAATCACTAGTTTGTTCTCTTTATCTGTGAGTCAGCTTCCTTTTTGTTATATTCACTTTGTTGTATTTTTTTAGAGTATGCCATTTTTCTTGTTTTTTTTTGGCTACGCCATGTGACATGCAGGATCTTAGTTCCCCGACCAGGGATTGAACCCGCGCCCCCTGCAGTGGAGGCGCAGAGTCTTAACCACTGGATGGCCAGGGAAGTCCCCTAGAGTATTCCATTTTTCTCGACTGTCACATCCAGGTTTGGAAATGTTTACATGAGAGACAGGAATGCTATTTAGACTTTCATTCCCTCTGAGCAAAGGGAAATGCGATAGAGATAGAATCTCACAAATAGCTCGTGATTTTCCAGATACCTCAGGAGGAGGCCGTTGGGGTTTTTATTAATGGAACCTGTCTTGCTCCAACCCATCCAAGATGATCAAAACGCTCCTTCAGGGAAACAGAAGGTCAGCTTGGGCAATTCCCCACTTCAGTAAAATAAGCACGTTTTCTTCTCTCCCTTTCTCTGTTTACAGCCTTCTCCTTCCCTTGGAGTTTGCGTCTGATCTGTGTCTGACAATTTTGTGGCTTTTAGGCCATTCTAGGAGCTAATGTGAGAGGGGAAATGGCAGCAAACAGTGGTGGTCAACTGCCTCCTTTACGTTTCTCCACAGAAAATTGGAGACTCCAATAAGAAGGAACTATGAGGGCCAGTGACTTTTATCTGAAGTGTCACCCCATGTTACTGTTACCCTGCCATGCCCTGCAGATTGGTGCTTTCCAGAATGTGCTAGAAAGATGCCCCTACACATCTGTGCAGAGCTTGCTAGCCTGAGCCTTAGGGTAGTCGGCCCTGGGTCTGAATCTCATGTCCACCTGTTAGTCGTCACCAAGTGTCCCAGGGCAAGTGTCTGAGCCTCTCTGAGCTTTAAGGTTGTGTCTTTAAAATGTGAATGGTGGTTCTCCTCTCATAGGCGGCTGTGAGGATTCAATGAAATGATTGCAGGTAGTACTGTGCTCAGCACAGGGCAAACCTAGGAAATGCTAATCAGCGCTCAGCGTTAGCAGGATCATAGTATTGTTTCCACGAAGACGGAGCCAAGTTAAAATAAACATTAAAGGAAAAACGTGAAGGAGGATAAGAGAGGCGGAGTGCACGCAGATGTGTGTGTGTGCGCGCGCGTGTGTGCTTGTGTAAGTGGGTTTCAGCTATGTCTCTTTGATGGCGATGATTCACAGCACTAGAAGTGTCCACAACCCTCTAGGGTGTAAACGCAGGGTCGGTTGTTTAGAGGTGAATGAAGGGACAGGAGTGAGCTTACACACGGATCTGGTCAGTTCCGGGGTCTGGAAGCCAACAGCCAACCACGTTTGTTCCAAATTTGTGCTACTGTGGCATGTATGGGGGCCCAGTGCAGGCAAATTTGCGAAATTGGCTGTGTCTGAGGGACTTAGCCCCTGTGAGCTGCTGTAGCTGTGTCCCTCCAGTTACCGGCCAGCTGGTGTGTGGCCTCTTGCCTTATTTCCTGCGCCCTAGGGATGGCTTGGACCCTTAGCAAGGGAGAACTAGGTTTCTAAGGAGGACATCAGGGCTGGAAGGAGCTCTGGATCTAGCTGAGTGGCTTTTTCCTCACTAACTCACAGCAGAGGGAGCTCAGGGTGGGCAAGGGGGAGTGGCAGTAGGAGAGGAAGGACACGGAAGGAGAAAGCAAGCATTCAGATTCCTTATGAGGGCGTTCTAGGCTCCAGGTTACCCACTTCATGAGCTGCAGCCAGCAAGCACAAAGGCTTCTGAGTTAAAACCTGCCTTTTAGCTGAATGTGAGGCTAGTTACTTCCCATGTCTCGTTTTCCTCCTTTGTAAAGCAGGGATAGTAATGGTAATGACAACGATGATAATAATAATATTTCCTTGCTCATTGGGCCGCTGAGAGGAGCTAATCCCTCCAGATGGTTTCTCACTGTGCCTGGCACCGAGTATGTCTCTTATAAATGTTAGCCGTTAACATTTTTACAGGAATGGGCCTGAGATTCTTGTACCTTTGTGTATTTCTATTGTTCTGACCACAGGAACATTTCTTCTCTCAATCTCTTTCATTTGCCGCACTCTTTCAGTTCAAGAATCTTCCAAATCCTTATCAAGGGCACCTGTTAAGCACTGAATTGTGTGTAGCTCTCTGCTTGATGCTGTATAATTGTCTGGGTTCTCTTCTGAAAGGGAAAGTGGTTTTCTTTTTCTTTTTTTTTTTAACATCTTTATTGGGATATAATTGCTTTACAATGGTGTGTTAGTTTCTGCTTTATAACAAAGTGAATCAGTTATACATATACATATGTTCCCATATCTCTTCCCTCTTGCGTCTCCCTCCCTCCCACCCTCCCTATCCCACCCCTCTAGGTGGTCACAAAGCACCGAGCTGATCTCCCTGTGCTATGTGGCTGCTTCCCACTAGCTATCTACCTTACGTTTGTAGTGTATATATGTCCATGCCTCTCTCTCGCCCTGTCACAGCTCACCCTTCCCCCTCCCCATATCCTCAAGTCCATTCTCTAGTAGGTCTGTGTCTTTATTCCTGTCTTACCCCTAGGTTCTTCATGACATTTTTTTTTCTTAAATTCCGTATATATGTGTTAGCATACGGTATTTGTCTTTCTCTTTCTGACTTACTTTACTCTGTATGACAGACTCTAGGTCTATCCACCTCATTACAAATAACTCAATTTCCTTTCTTTTTATGGCTGAGTAATATTCCATTGTATATATGTGCCACATCTTCTTTATCCATTCATCTGATCATGGGCACTTAGGTTGTTTCCATCTCTGGGCTATTATAAATAGAGCTGCAATGAACATTTTGGTACATGACTCTTTTTGAATTTTGGTTTTCTCAGGGAAAGTGGTTTTCTAAGCCTGATTTGGAAGATATTGGGTACACTGTTTTGGGACCAGTAGGTGCTGAACAGGAATATGGGGTTTTTCTGTTGGCTGTAAGTTATTAGTAGTGGGAGTTGGGGAGTTTTCATCAACTGACCAAAGAGAGCTTTGGGGCATGGATAATTCTAGTCCAACTCAATGCTTAATAGAATGACAAATGAATGATTAAAATGTGGAATTAACTGCAATCAGATTTTAAAAATGGTAACTCTATTCCAGGATAGTCATCTCTAGACATTTTTAATAAAATTGCTCAGCTGTGGGTCCTGCAAAAATAGAATATATAGGAAGGTCTTAGTCTTATCATTTCGTAGAAATAAGTGCAATTCAAATAGGATTTCTTTTAGAAGATAATTCATGTTCGTGCTCACAAATTTGTTGATTTCAGCAAACAAATGTTAAGAAAACAGACTTCAATAAACTTCCATAAAGTCAAAGAAAATCTATGGAGCTTCTTTGCATAAGGAGCAAAGGAGTTCTGAATAACTGGATTTATTTTTAAGGAGAAAAAAATAGAAGGACACAAGAAAATACTCTTTTTGGTTCCAATGAAACTGAGACAGGAGGAAGAAAACAAGCTCATGTAAGAAAAAGATGAAATAAAAATGTGAATACAGCAAAAAAAGGAAACGGGGTCAGACTCTCAAGCAACGTCACTGCGGTGACAGCCTTGGAAGAATAAGGTCACACTAGCCAAAGCAGCTCACGAGACACCACTTATAGAAGACGAAAAAGAGCAAGAAAGGCTAAAAGAAAGTGTCACCTCTCTTCTTTATTACGCTGGGATGAAGAGCCAATAACAAGCCGTCAAAAGAACAGAGATGTTGGATGCTCCTTCAGAAAACCTCCATAGTTTAAAAACAAAAAAAAGACAGGAAATAGGAACAGAAGACACATAAATTTGGAGGGTGGAGGACATAGGCGTGGTGGCTGATGTTTTAAATGGGTTGAGGGTATCAAAGTCAGGATGCTTGGTGCACTTGCATTTCAGGGCCTGAAAATGAAGTCGCCAAAGTCATTTCAAGAATGATTTTGTGCAATCAGGGAGGTATCCCCAAATTGTAAAGAGCTGTCACGCCCATACACACCCATACACATTGGCAGACACACACACACACACACACACACACACACACGAAGATTTAGGCAAGGACCCTTAAAGAAGAGTCTCCAAATAAATCAACAAGCATATTGAAGAAAATACCGCACGGGGTAAAATCTTTCATACTTAAAATGGGCATCTCCATCTGGCCAAGGCAGTTTCTTGCTCTGCAGAGGGACTGGCCTAGTGATCAAGAGGACTTACTGGGTATGATATCTTTGGCTTCAGAGAGACCCTGTGACCGTCAAAAATGATCAGTAAACTAAGCAAGCTGACCAGCCCAGCTACCATATGTGTTTGTTCAGAGCTGAACCATTTTCATAAATCCTGGGCTCTCTGTGTCTGATTTTCCCATTTTTTTTCTAGTTTAATTTTATGGAAGAATGTATTTGGAGAGATTTCATGCGTTGGATGATGATTTACCTCTATTACAAAAGGTATCGGAATCTTTGGTGAAATTTGAAATGAATTTCGATTAGACTATATATATATATATATATATATTTGCGGTACGCGGGCCTCTCACTGTTGGGGCCTCTCCCGTTGTGGAGCACAGGCTCCGGACGCGCAGGGTCAGCGGCCATGGCTCACGGGCCTAGCCGCTCCGCGGCATGTGGGATCTTCCCCGACCGGGGCACGAACCCGTGTCCCCTGCATCGGCAGGTGGACTCTCAACCACTGCGCCACCAGGGATGCCCTAGACAATATTTTTAAATTAATTAATTAATTTTTGGCTGCGTTGGGTCTTCTTTTCTGCGCACAGGCTTTTTCTATTTGCGGCGAGAGGGGGCCACTCTTCGTTGCGGTGCCTGGGCTTCTCCTTACGGTGGCTTCTCTTGTTGCGGAGCACGGGCTGTAGGCGCGCAGGCTTCAGTAGTTGTGGCGCACGGGCTCAGTTGCTCCGCGGCATGTGGGATCTTCCCGGACCAGGGCTCGAACCCGTGTCCCCTGCATTGGCGGGCGGATTCTTAACCACTGCGCCACCAGGGAAGTCCCTCGACTATACTTTTATTGACTCTCAATAGTAACCTAAAAACCAGCCCACAGTTTTCATAGGCTTGAAATAAAGTAGTACACTTTAGAACTCAATTGTGTGTATAAGTATTTATTCTTTAAAAAGACAAAGTAGCACCAAACATTTAAGAATATTTAATAATGTATCCTGGGATTTTTGTTTTTTTGTGCTTTTGCAGATCGTATTATCAAATTCCTTAAGGAGAAATTCTGTTAATATTGTTCTCATCCACCCTTATCAGTGAAAATCGTGCCATCTTTCCAATGGGGGGATCGGGGCCAGCAAAATTGATACTGTCTTCATTTTTAGAAAAGGCTGGGGGCCTTTCCTTGACCTACAGTATGACCACAGGGTCTATCATTCATTCAGTTATGCATCAAAGAGTTTCTCAGTTTCTACTAAATGCAAGATAATATGCACCTTTGTTTTCTCGGAAAGAGTGGGTCCTCCTTTACTGTGGAGCCGTATAGTAAACCTAATGCCGCGTATTGTGACTTGCGTATGATGGTGCTTAGTACATGCTGGGGACTTGAAATGAGCGCTTAGCATCTGCCTGACTCTATGTTAAGCTCTGGCTCCCACCCTTCTGATTTTCTGCAGAAGCCCAAGAAGAAAGCTTAAATAGGGGTGGGGACAGAGGAAGGGCTGCTAACAGAGTAGAAGAGACATTCACTTGAACCACATCTAACAAACCAGAAAAATAAAGGCAATGTTTTCCTGCTTCAAGCACCTCACTTTTATCTGCCCAAAGTTTATCTGAGAACATAGACATTTAGTTTATTGTTCACGTTGCTCAGATCTTCAGTTTCCAAATGCTGCCACATGCACCTGGACATTCGGCACAGTCGATGAACAGGCCTGAAGGGAATGCAGTTTCATCTTCCTTGGTCCCTGTCCAGCTAAGGGACCTAAGCGCTTAGGTCATTGTCACTGTCTTCATTAGACCTTCTTCTTTCTCTTGCTGCTGAAAATGGTCTGTGGGGAGAAGTCGTCACTGGCCAAAGTGATGTGGGCAGGTGTAAATGGAGTCTCAGATGGTTATGCTCTAAGGATGGTCGGGGCTTACTAGGAGAGTTGTGTACTTTGCTGCCAATATCACTAAAGAACCAGAGTTTACCTGCCTCACAGAGCACTTGGCTTTGTGGGGTCATGGATACACGTCTCTTCTACTAAAATGACAGGGGCTATCTAAGTGGGAAGGTACTTTTCAGGGCCAGGCCTAGTTTTTATAGATGGTGTAATATTGAGGGGAGCCTGACTCTTTCATATTATTGATTCTGTCTTTAGTAGTTGTTTTTAGAGGTTTTAGTTGTTGTATTTACTAAATATCATGAAATAAATCTACTAATAGGAAGATTGTGAATTCATCGTATCTCTCTTTGAATACTTAAAATGTTTATAGATCCGAGGGCCTGGCTTAAAAGTTTATTCAAATCTTAATTTTGGTTGATGCACATGAACACATGCTGTCTTTTAAAAACAAATAGCTTATACCACAAACTTTTGTTGAGGTGTGTGCCGTTTACTTCTGAAATACCGAATTGTTTAGCTTTTTAAAAAGGTGTGCACCAAACCAGTTTCCTCTTTTTCTTGGGTAGACAGCTAGACTACATTTTTCAAAAGGGACCATATGACTGACTTCTAGACAAAAGGATGTGGGCAGGGATGATGTGTGCCCCTTCCAGGCCTGCCCCACAGATGATCCCCCATGCTCTTCCCCTTCTACTTTCTTAAGACGAGCATGACCACCGTGGAAGCCGGACCTTGCAAGGGCAGAGCCACAAGGTGGGAGGAGCCACCAGGTGTATCGCTTCTTGGAGGAGAGCTATGCCCTATTAGGAATAGTCACTTGGGACTTGGTGAGTGCAAGAAATTTC
Organism: Grampus griseus; assembly: GCF_964374135.1. Taxonomy (NCBI): domain Eukaryota; kingdom Metazoa; phylum Chordata; class Mammalia; order Artiodactyla; family Delphinidae; genus Grampus; species Grampus griseus. Next base: position 65,112,195 of record NC_139012.1, read on the forward strand.
TAATCTGTTTGAGACATTATATAGTTTTGGGCTTGTTTGTTATAGCAGTGAATGTTACCCTAACTAATATTAAAGCTGAGAATCCTTAAGAAAAATGTCAAGCAGTGCTATACAATGGAAAGTGCATGCACTTTGGAGTGCAGCAGAACTGGGCTGGAGTCGTGGCCCTGGATCTTCATTGCCGCGTGGCCTCTGACGTTTACCTAACTTTTCTGAATCTCCACTGGGACAGTGTCAGTGCAGTCAAGCAGTAAGGCCTGAGCTCCTTGGTTTGTATACATTTCAGGCTTGTGTGAGAATACCCCCCTCAATGGACTCATAATCTGGGGAAGCTGGTATGGGCCAGATAGGAAAGGATTAGGAAACTTCTTCTTCCCTCCCTGCCCCATCATGGCTGACGTTCAATACTTAGCTAAAAGTTCCAGTTTGCTAAGGGGCCCAGGGAAGATGAGAGTGAAAAGCATTCCTATGAGATGCCAAGAATAGCTGAATCTGGCCTCACATCCGTGTTCCTCAGAGCTAAACCTGCCAGAAATTATATTTGCAATTACCATTGAATGAAGGCATCACTTGGTCCTGCTCTGGAAAAAGAGGTGAAATATATATTTTTAGCAGAGAAAGGAGGGCTTCTCCAGCCTCAGTTGGCACGTGAACAGATTTGCTAGCAGCTGGGAGCTGTGATCTGAATATTACTGACCTAGACCAAAGGAAGTAAAATTCCTAGCCACAGAGACAGCCTTTCCCTCCCTAGGGGGTACCTGATTAAGAGCCATTTTTGGCTTCTTCCTTTACTGACGCTCAGGGGTGAGTGGGTCTCACTGGGCCCGCAGGTGTGAAACACATTCTCTTTTCAAGTCCTTGGGCGTTTTCTCCTTTGGGGAGTTACTCGGGTTGTGATGTATCTGGAGGGCTCAATTAAGTGGCTCAGCTGGGGAGTCCACTTTTTCCGTTGAGAAGAACTCAGGCAGCTCAGCGCACTGACACTTTCAAATTTTTAACTCTACATTGAGTAGAAATATCTACTTTTGGAGACTGGTTAAATTGCTAAATGTCTTGAAAAGCCTCCACTAATGGACAGATTGCAAATTACTTTGTATCTCTTTTTGAATATTTAAATTATTTCCTGCTTGTAGGGCCTGTCCTGATGCTGGACTGAAATGGAGTTAACTTCACGGTGTCAGGACTGGATTTTCGGACAGTATTTTCAGTGTTGACATTGTTTTGCCCATGCAGGCAGGCACAATCAGAACTCTCCTTACTTTGGTTTTCCTGTGCCTTTTACTTTGTGAAAGCAGATGCTGGAATAGTTCATCCAGGCTACTTGTATAAGCTTATAACCATGAGTGAAGGATGAAAATTTAAATCCTTATTTTAATGATGCTCGAGAAAACTTAGAACACTCTTATTTGAAGACAACTATCTGTTTGGGTAGCGTGAATGTGTTTTTGTATTATTTGATACAGTCCATCTGGAATTTTCCAAGAACTCAGGTTATCTAGGTCAATGGCAAATTGCATAGCTTGGCAGAATGCTGCTGGGTAAGAGTCTGTCTTATTCCTTTTGTATGTAAATTGATTGTTTACCCAAGAAAGGGGCCGTGGTCAACTCTGCTTTTTCCCTCTAGCCTTCTTGGTTCCTCAGACAGTAGGGGTAAAACTGACTTAGCAGTTCAAGAATCTAGGACTAAGAGAAGTAAATGATACGGGGTTTCTGACCAATGAGACGCCTTTTCAACACCCAAAGGCCCACAGGAGTAGACATCGTTGCCATGGTGCGCTAATGATGTCATTCGTCATATAAAGGAATGCAAGCCTGCCGAGCGTGTACAAGGTCAGCCTTAAATGGAAGAGAATGGATGGAGGTGGCCAGGAATTCTCACGCTCGGCTCACTTCCATCCTAGGTTTCGCTGTCCTCCCAGAAACCAGAAGAATTACAGTGAATCTTTTTCTTACCCAGTTTCTGTGTGAGTGCATGTGCATTCACACATGTGCACGTGTGCATGTATGTAACAGCGTGATGGCCAGTCTGAGACATTCAGGGAGTGGTGTGAATGACAAATCCAAGTTCAGTGGTTTGGGGCTTGATCGCTTCAGCCAACCTTGCCGTCATTAGCTGTGTTGATGTCAAGTCTGTGTCTCTGTCCCCATCTCTGTCTCTCTGTCTCACACACGTGTGCACACGTACCTGGAGAAGCACAGCAGCGCACTAAGGAGGAAGTGAAGCATCCCAGCCTGATGCCACACACACTCACCTGTGCAGTGAGTGGGTCTGACTGACTCTACTTTTTCGCTGGGGACAGCACGCAACATACAATAGTGGAGCATTTCAGCGGACCCCAAGAATTCTATAATAAACCACGGGCTTTCATCTCTGAGTGCCTGTGTGGCTCTGCAGAGCCCTGGCCCGAGCTTCCTACGCAGGTGTTTCTGGCCTGATGCTCAGAGAGCCTGGCGCCCGCAGCAGCTCTAAGACGGGCCTGGATGGGTGTCCTGACCCGTATCTCGCTCCTTCTCCTGTCTGCACAGGCTGGAGAACAGAAAAGGGCCTCTGGCCACCTGGTTTCCTTAAGGCTGAGGGCTTATGGGCAAGGTCCTTTCCAAGCTTGTGTAACCACGCGGAAATCCCTGGGGAGCCTCTAAACACAAACTCCTGCCACGCGGGGAGGGCACCTGCCATACCACAGATTCCTCATCTGCAGCCAGGTTGCCATTTCCCACCACGAACGGTATGTTCTGCAGCCTCACGCCACACCTAATTTGTGTCGCATTTTGAATATTCTTGGAAGTGCCCGTATAATGAGAGGAAAACAATATGTGTCTAAGCAGAGCCTTGTCTCCATGTGCAACTTTTCCGCTGACAGAAGTCACATTGATGCTCATGAAATCTGAATGCTGACGTCCTGTCCTGCAGTGGAAGATGGTCTCCTCTGTGCTGAGACACAGTTCCTTCTCGTTAGCCCCACCATCTTTATCAAGATTAACAGGAATAATGAGAATTAGAGAGGCTGGCTTCTGGCAGAATGCAGAATTAATGGGGAGGGTGGGAGGAAGATGAATGGTTGAGAAGTTAGGATTCACTGGGATAGTGAATGGACCGCATCCTTCTGGGACCCTCGAGAGGTATTTTGTTCTAAATGAGGTATATGGTGAGTCACCGCCACCCTGCAATTTTAACTCTAATGGGGAACGTCTCACAGCTGAAGCCCTAGTTTGTGACAGACTCTATCTTGTGATGGTTTTGCAGCTGGTGTGTGTGTGTGTGTGTGTGTGTGTGTGTGTGTGTGTGTGTGTGTGTGCGGTTAACACTTGGATCTAGAGTCAACAGCCAGCTTAGTCAGGATTTATTCACCACGAGAAGATCTGCTGCAATGGTACATCGTTAAATGCATCTCCATAAGCATTTCATAATTTTAATGTGTTCACGATGGTCTCACCCACCATATGAAATGTTTTAAAGGGAAATGCAGTGAGGGAGGTGGGGGCAGAGTCAGGGAAACGTTCTTTCATCGCAGAAGAGAAATTTTCATGCTGAGGGAAAGTCAGTTAAAAGTGGTAGACGATGTATCTCCTACTGATTTCATTCCCCTTGGAAGTTTCTCTGATTTTTGCTGCTTATTCAAGCATTGGATGTCACTATGTCAAATCCCCCTACTGTTCCCAGGGCTGTTTGTGACTCTGAGAGGGGCTGAGACACCTGTCCCGAGGCAGGCAAACTTCAAGGGCAATATGGGAGCGGGGCAGCCAGGGGGCCTGCACAGTTTCTCGAGAATTGCTGGTTTTCTATTTCTCCAAGAAGTTGCTGTGCCATGGGGATTATGTCTGGTAGCAGGAGTGACTCAGATGTGGTCCAAGCAGCTGGAGGCCATGCTGCTTGTACTCAGAGGGTGTCTAACCAGCAAGCATTAGGGCAAAGGGAAGGAGTGCACTCGGGTTTGTGTCTTCTTCTGGAGCTGTGCACCAGCCTCAATGTGCTCACACCTCCCTTTCCCATTAGGACGGGGCCACGAGGACCTCAGCACTGTGTGGTGCGGGGAAAGTGCCCCAGCTTACACGCTGGAAGACCCAGGCTTGGGTCCACGTGCTGACAACATAGTTGCAGCATCAGTGGTGTGACACGGCTGGCAGAGAACTTAGTGTGCCCTTAGGCGTGTGAACAGAGGATGCATCTAGCACGGAGCGGGCAATGGATCCGCTGGGAGGGCCATGTCTGGAGAACGGAATCGGGTTCTGCATGCCGCACTTCTGGAGCAATAGAAACAAGGCAAAACACACTCGGAGGATGGTGTGCGGAGCTGGGAGAGGATGCGAAACCACATCACATCAGGAACTCATGGAGGACTGAGGCCCCTGGCCTGAAGAAGTGATTTGGGGGAAGGTGTGATGATCTGAAGAGCTGTCACGAGGAAGAGGAATTAGATTCTTTTGATGAAGCCCTTTTTGGTGAGGTCTGGGACCCTGGCAGAAGCCGTGGAGAAATACATCTTAGTTTCCCATAAGGAAGATCTTTCTAATAGATGGAAATGTCTAAAGGTACTTTAGATTGTTGTTATTGGGGATAATCAGACCAAATCCTGCAATTTTGACATGGTTGTCTGGTTGCTGTGGAAATTTTGATGCAGTGTTGTGGTGAATTGTCGCCATGGACATTTTGATATGCCTTTTAAGATAGAATCAACCCTTTCTGGCAACAGCAGAACATAACAAATGGCTTTATGCCTACTATTAAACTTTCTTCTCTTTTGAACTGAGTGTGAAATAGACGCCTTTGGCCCATTCCACCACCTCGCCCCCATCCCTGCCCCAGCCTCCTCCTGGCTCACAGCTCTTCCCTGACCCAGGCCCCATTCCTGATACATCTGTGGGCCTCCTCCACTCCCTGTCACTTGTCCCTTTTGATTTGCCTTAAGATGGGGATATGGTGACATTGAAGATCAATGACAGGTCTCTGGGGTGGAGTGGAGTTGGGGTTAGGTTGAAAATACTGAAAGGACTCACATCTTTATTTGTATTTTAGAGTAGCTGGGTTTTTTCTACTGTTACCCCAAAGCCTCAATTATAATTTTATACTGTACATGTCAAGATGTCCACATGTCAAAATGGCCTCATCAAAATGTTGTTCTTACAACTAGCTGTACGCACACTAGTCAAGTATATTACACAGGGAACTTAAGCATCGTAGGGGTGGTTGAACACGGTTGTTTGAAAGATATTTTGTAATTCTAAAATTGTGTGCTCTAACTCAAGAGTTGCCAGTTGCAGGTCCATGGGCCGTGCTGGTCTAGGACAAAGTTTTCACCATCTGCATTAAAATGCAGGAGAGTAAGAACAATGGGTTTAGTTTTCTCTAAGGCTAAATTTATTCAATTTTAAGGACTTTCTTCTAAGATAAGGGTCTTTTTTCCTTCTGTTGTAGTTAAAGTATTCTTCTTTTGTTTTTAGACACTGGTGATAGGAGGTGGTATTTAAAAATGTCAGTGGACAAGATAAATATGCCTGTCTCATTATTACATATTTTCTTTTACTGGTATGTAAAATCTCAAAGGCTGGGGGTCCTGATTTAAGTCACCCAGTCTTTGGAACCTCGTTTGTTCAATTGTGAAACGGGCACAGACGCCTCGGTTCCCCATCAGCATAGCTGTAAAGTCTCACACTGGCTACTGTTCTTTCCAGACACAAGTGCCGTATGCTTTGTATGATATAAATGCCCTGATCATCGAGTGGACAGCAGTGTCAATACTGGTAAAGTGAGTTGTTGCATGAAAGGCTGGTGGAACAGAAGTAATCTCTCTCCTCTTGCCCTAGTTTTTCCTTGACTAGTATTCCCTTCTCAGCTTCCAGTAGCGCAACTGAACGCAGCCAGGGAGTTTGCTGTGTTCTTTCAGACTCATGACAAAATTTCTGCCAGGGCAGCCAGAGGAAGACTAGAGTGCCTGGGGCAGCCAAAGCGGGCTCTTCTGTGGAACATGGTATGGGGGGATGGGGGTGGGAGGAGAGTTCCAAGAAGCGGGGAGAGGGGTGGTCTTGCCTGTCCCAAGGTAGGTGTGAACTTGCGGCGTGTTTATCAGGGCAGTGCTTCCAGGCAGGTGTGAGGGACCCGATGGTGCCACTGAGACCACGCCCCGCACCAATTAAATCATGCATCTCTGGTGATGCTAAAGCATTCCAGGTGATTCTCATCTACAGCCAAGAGAACTACCCTTTCAGCTCTGAGGGAGAAACTTTGAAAAGATTAACCAGGAGGTAGCTCCTTCGTGCCAATGGCTATCAAATAGAGCAAATTCCTCCTTCAGTTTTCAAGGAATCATTGCAGGTGGGAGGGGTTTTTGTTAGTGCTTGCTCTAGGGCACCAGCTGGTTATACTTGATCTCCATCTTTTGTCTTAATATTTCACTAGGGAATTAATAACATATTGAGGTTAAAGTTTCAGCTTCTGAAGAAATTTTCGCCTTGTGTAATGATGTTCAGAGCAGCAGTGTTTCTGGTGGAAGGTAGAAACAACTTAGTGTCCATCAATGGGGCCTCAGACACATCAGCAGTGGCATGAGATGGAATCCTGCAAACAAATCAGATCTGTAGGGCTTCCCTGGTGGCGTAGTGGTTGAGAGTCCGCCTGCCAATGCAGGGGACACGGGTTCGTGCCCTGGTCCAGGAAGATCCCACGTGCCGCGGAGCGGCTAGGCCTGTGAGCCATGGCCGCTGAGCCTGTGTGTCTGGAGCCTGTGCTCCGCAATGGGAGAGGCCACAACAGTGAGAGGCCCGCGTACCGCAAAAAAAAAAAAAAAAAAAAAATCAGATCTGTAAGTATCATCATATCACATGCAAAATATAATGTGGCCTGAAAAAAAGCAAGTTACAGAGCAACACATAGGGAATGAGACAGTTTATTTGGCTATTTAAAACACACAATATGACTTGTCACTTACTGTTGCAGCTATCTTACTGTTTCTGGATACCTATACATGTGGCCCAATGAAAGCTGAAGGACTAAAGGGGACACAGCAGAGCCACCATAAAGGTGATCTTTGGGGAAGGAAAGGAATGGAATTGGAGAGAAGTCCAAAGAGGACATTTCTGTAGATGTTTTGGTGCCTTTATAAAAAATAACTGAAGCAAATATGAAAATGATTAAATGAATTCCAGGTTATGGGTACAGAGATATTCATACATTCTTTGTTCTTTATTGAAGTTATATATTTTTTCTAAATTCAACAATATAACGACTAGAAAAAAATTAGCCTCTGGATTAAGATCCTTTCACCTTCAGGTCTTGGTCTTCCACTTGCTGTGCGTGTGACCTTTAGCTGTTTCACCTTTTGGGGCCTCATCTGTAAAATGAGGACAGCGCAGTGCCTAGGGTATGGTAAGCACACCGTGCAGGTTAGCTATTTTTATCAGCGTCCTCCAGCTGAGATGATAGAGGCTGATTCTTCCTCTTCAGGCTTTGGAATCCAGCTCAGGTGTCATCTCCTTCAGGAACTGTTTCCCAGCCATCCCAGCCAGGTGCTTCTATAATACTTTGCTCTACCCTGCGTGGTACCCTACGTGCCATCGTCTTCTAATGATGATGATTCATATTTATGGAGTATTTACTATGTGCCGGGCTCTCTTCTAAGCATCTTGCCTGCTTGCATATTATCTCAGTTCTCACAACATCTTGTTTCATATCATCATTAATTCCCATTTTACATCAAAATTTTAAAAAAATTTTTATTGGAGTATAGTTGATTTACACTGTTGTATTAGTTTCAGGTGTACAGCAAAGTGAATCAGTTATACATGTACACATATCCACTCTTTTTAAGATTCTTTTCTCATATAGGCCATTACAGTGTACTGAGTAGAGTTCCCTGTGCTATACAGTAGGTCCTTATTAATTATCTATTTTATATATATAGCAGTGTGTATATGTCAATCCCAATTTCCCAATTTATCTCTCTTCCCCACCTTATCCCCTGGTAACCGTAAGTTTGTTTTCTACAGACTCTATTTCTGTTTTGTAAATAAGTTCATCTGTACCCTTTTTTTAGATTCCATTTGTAGGTGATATCATATATTTTCATATCATATATTTGTCTTTCTCTGCACAACATATCTCTAGGTCCATCCATGTTGCTGCAGATGACATTATTTTTTCCTTTTTTATGGCAGAGTAATATTCCATTATATGTATGTACCACATCTTCTTTATCCGTTCCTCTGTTGATGGACGTTTAGGTAGCTTCCACGTCCTGGCTATTGTAAATAGTGCTGCAGTGAACATTGGGGTGCATGTATCTTTTCAAACTATGGTTTTCTCTGGGTATCCGCCCAGGAGTGGGATTGCTGGGGCATATGGTAGTTCTATTTGTAGTTTTTTAAGGAACCTCCATACTGTTCTCCATATACATTCTAGTTTAGAATGACCTGTTAGTGTGTCTCCCCTAAAGGGTGGTGAGTTTCTGGAGCCTAGGCATTATGATCGATGAAACCCTGTACCCTCCATGCTTGGCACAGTTACTGAGAAAAAGAGGTCATTCAAGAAATTGTCAAGTGAATAATGAATGCATAAAGTTAGGCCAAGCAAACCCAGCCCCTTGGTCACCACGTGGCGAGAATGTGAGATGGTTTGAGGATCTTTTATGGGTTCTTTGGCTCTGCTTTGCCGTCCTGAGTGCCATGTCTCTGAGGGACCATAGCAGAGAAGTGGGGAACGTCTCCTCTCAGGGACAAAGCTTACTGACTGTTTTATAGGTAAAAGTGTGTGACGTGCGATCTTTGCCTAGCTCACTCTTACTGTCCTTCAGACATCAGCTCATCCTCTCCTTCCCCAGGATGGCGTTTCTGATCCCTAGGACAGAAGCAAGTCCCATCACATACCTTCACCCAGTCCTGTGTGTTTCCTGGCTCGCGTCAACAGTCGCTCTCAGATGGCTGTCTCTGGAATGACTGCTTACTGCCCGTCTCCCCGCGAGCCACACCTGCCGGGAGGGAAGGGTTGTGTCCCCCATGTCTCTGCTGTGTCCCCAGGGCCTCTGCAGTATTGGGCCTGGCATGTTGCAGGTGCTCAGTACATCCTTGATGAATGAATGGAGTCAGGAGAGGCTGAGAGTGGGAAGAGTGGGTTATTGAAATTCAACTCAATATTCCAATTCACAGCTGCTACTGATAAAGACCATGGCTCATGTCTTCAGGCCAATATTCTGGGGGCTTGTGAGCCTCTCTGTACCTTGGAGCTTGGCACGGCTGATAAGTGACTCTTCTAGAAGGAATCTTGCTCAATGGGCAGAATCTTCTGTGGCTGGCATCATTCCAGACCCTCTTCCCTATTAGAGTGGTTCACAACTTACACTCTTGAGTCAGGACCACCTGGGGGCATTAAAAATACAGACGTTACCCGCTCCCTGGCCTTTACATCTATGTATACACCCACGCATACCCTGAATCAGAATTTCTGGGGTAAAGCCCAGGAGGGCATGTGTATGACATGGTACATCATGGGATGATAACCACTGTTGACCTCTTTCAGGCCACTCAGTCGATTTCCAATGTCCTTAGTTTATAGGTAGGGAGTTCCTGACATACCTCACCTTTTAGGTGGAGAAAATGGATCAGGCATTGAAGGGCAAAGAGATGGATTGTTTTTTCCTAGTACAAAACCACAGACTTTCTCTGTCTCCCTTTTATTCTCATCCATCTCTGTTCTCTTTCTTGTTGTCTTTGTTGAATCATTCTTACCTGAATCTTAAGAGATGGATGGAAATAGCCTGAAACAGACAAAGGTGAACTCAGGACTCAGTTGTGACCAGAGGCTGCCGGGTGACTTGTGGCCTCCCAGCCCTGGGCACGCAAACAGGAGATTTGTGGCGTGCTGGGAACCCCTGGCGAGGGCTTATCATACAGCGGGGTCTCCCAAAAGCTAATTTACTGGATTATGGCCACATTTCCTTCCGCTCCCCTTTTTAAGCTTAAAAAAAGGACTCCGTCAAAACAACAGGAGGCGTCACAGATGTAAACCTTCAAGGCTTTCTGAGCATGCGAACCATTCCTTGGCTCTCAAGATGATTGAAAATGAGACTTTCCTTCACATCTTCCCATAAACATCAGCTCCTTCTTCCCCCTTGGTGCTCCCAGGGAGGGGAGCCGGCCCGGGGAGGGACTCTGTCCCCGCCCCTCCCCGAGTGGATGGACACACGGTCAAACATCTTCATCCACACTCAGGGTACAAGTTGCTTGCTCACGTAACTCTTAGTTCTACCATTGTAAGAACACTGGGGGTAGTGTTCTTTTATTTACGGGAACACTTATGAGGTCTGAAAGAGTCAGTGATTTGCAGGCCGGGAGCAGATGCAGGCCCCATGTCCGGGTCTGTATGTCAGGGCCCCCGTCACCACTTTCTCTCTCCCCACTGGCCTGGGTGGGAACACACCCGTAGCTCCAACACGGGTGCAGGGCGGCACCCGCCAGGTGTCTGGTTTGGCCTTTCCTTTGGCCTCTGGGCGCTCTTGATGAACATCCCTGTCCTACCCTTGAGACAGGGGCCTGAAGCTGAGCCTGAATTAAACCTGAGTGGAGGCGCTTGGAATGAGAATGTGGTCTGAGATATTTGTTAAGGTCTATGAGGGAGGAATGGAACTTAACCTATTAGCCTTTCTTAGTTTATTCTCCTCATTTCTATTCCACTTGATGTTCTGAAATTGCCGTTTATTAACTGTTCCCTGAACACGCACGTCTTTAAGGAGCGCTTGCTCCGTGCCGCGCGCTGGCTTGGGGCTGGGGGCGCGGCAGCGTGGACTTTCAGGGTGGGAGCAGTGGGGACGCCGAGAGGGCAGGGGGACAGGTGTGGCGCTCTCGAGACTGGAGGAAGGCCCAGAGAAAGCTTCGGGATGTACTGGGGGCCGCTGGCTCCAAAGCCCTGGGGCGGGCGCCGGCTTGGAGGAGGGAAGCGGGGCAGCGAGGAGGGCGGCGTGGCTGGAGCAGACCAGAGCCGAGCACGAAGGCCGGGGCTGGACTTTGGATTTAATTCTTAGTGTGATTGAAAGCCTCCGGGGGTTCTGGAGCTCTGACTTGGGTTTTTTTGTTTTTTTTTTAATAATTAAAAAAAATTTTTTTTTTTTTTTTTGTCTGCGTTGGGTCTTCGTTGCCGTGCGTGGGCTTTTCTCTAGTTGCGGTGAACTGGCGCTGCTCTACATTGCGGTGAACGGGCTTCTCATTGCGGTGGCTTCTCTTATTGCGGAGCGCGGGCTTGAGGCGCGCGGGCTTCCGTAGTCGTGGCACGCATGCTCAGTAGCTGTGGCTCGTGGGCTCCAGAGCGCATGCTCAGTACTTGCGGCTCGTGGGCTCTAGAGCGCGGGCTTGGAAGTTGTGGCGTATGGGCATAGTTGCTCAGCGGCATGTGGCACCTTCCCGGTCCAGGGATTGAACCCGTGTTCCCTGCACTGGCAGGCAGATTCTTAACCACTGCGCCACCAGGTAAGTCCCCTGACTTGGGTTCTTGAAGCATCAGCCTCGGGAGACTGGCAGCTCGGATTCAGGTGGGAGGGCAGGAACTGGGGAGGAGTGGTCGGGTTCACCGTTTGTTCTGAAAGCAGAGCCAGTGGCATTTGCTGATGCGTTGAGTGTGGGGTAGAGAAGGAATGAGTTGTTCGGATGGGTAATGGCGTGTCTAGATGTGCACACCTGAGAAGCTTCTGTGAGCATTGGCACTTGGAGGGATTCAAATCCAGGAGGCTCCTGGCAGGAGATGGGCCATCGGAATAAGGACTTTCTCTGGAGCTGCTGCAGCAGCTTCCTGGCTCGTCTCGACTCTGATTCCGGGGTTGTGTTTCTAAACGAGGGTTGGCTACTTTCCACTTCCCCCAGATCAGCAGTACGTCTCATTGGCCTTTAGACCAAGTCCCAGGCCAGCCCAGTGGCACTCAAGGCCTCATCCTAGCGTCCCACCCCATCTCCAGCTATTGTCTTGCCTGCATTTACCGATGTTCCGGACACATCAAACTCCCCGCCCCCCGGCTCCCCCGCCCATGTTGTCACAATCACACCCACTGCCTTACTTTATGCTCCTCATATGCCTCAACCTTTCAAGAGTCTTTGGAAGCATATTCAAAATTCTGCCTTTTCCAAGTTCACATCCCATATTCTTCATGATGGAATTATTTCTCTAATAAAACTTGATTTGTACATTTAGTCTAGTCGCCATTTAATCTTCCTCTATATTACAGTTGTATATCTTTAAATGTATGTTATATATATTTATATTTTTGTATATATTGTATATTTTGTGTTATAGTCATATAGCCCTATAATATTGCTTTTATTAACATAAGGTTTCTATTACTAGATTATGTACTTCTCACGGGTGAAACTGGGTCTTACTCTGTATTCCAGTCTAACCTAGATGTTTAGAACCTCAGTCAGTGATCTGAATCATATTCATTCAGTAAAGGTAGACAGGGGCTAAGAGAACAGTTCTGAAGCATCAGATGCCCTCTGATTACAGCTCTTAATGGTACATGAGGGTGATAGTAAAGGACTTGTAAAAACCTGGAAATTGGGTAGTTTTCTGTTTCAGATGCAGCTAGCACTCTCCAAATAATCCAGTGGTCCACCACGTTTCCCAGCTTCCTTTGCAGTTGTATTGGCCACGTGACTAGCTCTGCTCAGTGAAGTGTGAACGGGAAGTCAGGGGTCACTTTGGCTGAGGCTCTTAGGAGCACGTGCTCTCCTCCATCTTTGTCTCCCTCTGCTGCAGTCAGCCTATAGCCATGCGTTAGTATGCAGAGCACAGAGTGGATGGAACCTGGATCCAGACTCAACAGATGGAGAAGGGCCCTGCCATCTCACATTAGACCTCGCAATGATAGGAAGTAAATGTTGTGCTAAATCAGTGAGATTTTGATTTGCTTGTTACCTCAGCATAGCCTATCTTATCCTGACTACTGTATCTTTTCAAAGTAGAGCTAGTAAATTCTGCATATGATGGCCTTGATTAGCCGTCTGAGAAAGCAAAGTCAGAAATGGTCTGTCTGTAATTTGCAAGGCATCAGACATCGCATTCAGGACGATTCAGAGAATGAGCTCATGGAGGCAGAAATAGAATATGATTGTAAACAAACATACAAACAAACAGCAGAAATCTAATCTGTTGTGATGTACTGTGTTTCAGAAGGGGGGTGTAGAAAGGGAGATGAAGAACCAGAAGTTGGACATGTGCTTGAGAGAGGGTGTCTTGTGGAGGAACTGCATCTGGCCATTTGGAAGGTGTAACTATACTGTGGCGATGGGCGCACCAAGTTGTTTGGGCCAGATGTCATTTCACATTCAGATTCTGTAACTTCCTGCTCCTGACGTGAAGCCATGCTTGTGGTATAACCTGCAGATAATACTGAACTTGCCATTAGTTTGTACAAAAGGAGAGAAGACCCTCATGTGCTATCATACATTCTAGCTGGTTTCATCGACAGGCCATTCTCTAGCCAGTTAATTCTCTAGCAGGCTATTTGTTTGTATCAGCCTCCGTAAGGCAGTAAGTTCATTCATGAGAGATGGAAATCAGACTCCATCTGTTGAGTCTGTGGAAATCAGACCCAATCCGCTGGCAAGCCACCTTGTGAGGTCTTTAGGCAGCCAGGTGGGCAGCCAGCCAGCCAGGTCTCAGACCCTCCCCAGGCTCCACCACTCAGCATTGCCCTGGGGGGTTGTACTTGGTACAGCGCGTGTTCTTGACCTGCACCCTTCAGAGGCTCCCAGGAACAGAGCTGACTGGGAAACAGTCAGCTTTGTCTGTATGATCTCATGAGCCTTTACATTAACATTGGAGGCCCCAAAACACCCCATTAGAGAAGCTTCTCCTTGAAAGTAAGGTTGATTGTTGCACTGAAAAATGTATAGACCCAGCCATAAACAGAACTGATTTTTGTTTACTTAGATGAATTTTAGGGAGAGGAGTCATGCAAACATACTCTCATTCTGCCATTTCCCCCAGAAATCTCAAAGACAGTTCTGGATCATCAACAATATGTATATCTGCAGCTGTGTGTTTGAAAGCTACCAGCAAATCCATTCTCAAATAAATAGTTGTCTCTCATATGAGCATCATGTTTTGGAGATTTTCAGTTCCCTTTGTTCTCCTTTCCGATTCCAGACTTGACACATTGGTTATGTTCTCATATCCCAAATACCAAGCCCCAAACTAAAAATAGAACACAAATCTTTGTTAATGTTTTTTAATAGTAAAAATATTCATATAAATAAGAATTTCTAAAAGTGTAGAAGTAATAAAAAAAAAAAAAGAAAGTAGGACCCTTCCTAGTTCCACCCTGTAGAAAAAGGCACTGTGAAAGTTTGGTGAATATCATTCCAGATCTTCTCCCTACACATATACAACCGTATGTTTTATTATTTACAAAAATGGGATAATTTTATGCGTGCTGTCTTACAGTGTGCTTTTTTTCTCTCGGCGACATATCTTGGGCATATTTTTCATGTCAACGCACATTTGTATGTTTTAGTGGCTGCGGAATATTCCATTTTATATGTGTACTATAATTTATTTAGCCAATCCCCATTGCATTGCTCTCAATTTTTCACGTTTATAAACAATCCTGAAATGAATGTCCTTGATTACAGATCTCTGAGTACTACATGGTCTTAATATAGTTAAGTTTCTAGATGAGAAAGAAAGAATTCTGTATTTTAAATTTTAGGTCAAAAGAATTCTGTATTTTAAATTTTAATAGCTTCCGCCCAAAGATCTGTACAGTTTACACATTCACCACTGCCATGCTGGCATCTTGGTTGGATTTGCATTTTGATAATCTTAGATAAAAGAAATCTCAGGGCTAGAATCTGCTGTGCAAGGTAGAGGTGTAATTTTTGAATTACAAAAATGCAAAAATTACCCCATACAATGCCATTTTGGTCGTAGTTTCATAAGCACAAAATGGTAACCATGACTCCTGAGTGAAAGCAGAAGTGCAGCCCGTTCTGACATTCTCTGTCGAGTTCCCACCTCTCAGCTCCCAATCCCGACAAAGACAGCCATACACATGTGAGGAGGTTTGCTGGGCCGGCTGGAGTAGGAAGTGCTTTGCTTTAAATCTGCCTTTTACGGAGGAGTCAGTGGGCTGAAATGGAAAGGTCCTTAACTCCCACACTTGCTGGCTCTGCACCCTTGGTGCGCCACTAATTCTCTCTGAACTGATTTCTTTATCTGCCTAATGGCATTTTGTGAGAACTAACTGAGAAATTAAACGTTAAGTCCCTAACCAATGCCTGACATGTAGCATTTGCTTGTTTTCTCCATCAGCTGAGCATCCTTCCTCTGTGGAGAGTAGAGCTGCTGTTCTAGGACCAAACTTCACTGTGACAAACGACTCCAGTTTTAAACCATCTCCTAGAAAAGGGTAAGTATTACTTGTAGGGATTCTCTATTCCTCTTGACTTGTTTTCAATATATTGGACATTAAGGTACGTTATTGAACAGGACACTTTTTTTTGTTTGTTTTTTCAGAGCAATTTTCTCTAAGAGTCTTAACCATGTCCATTTGGTTTTGCCAAGCGCATTGTGAAATAAGTCATATTACTGTTTGGCCACATTATGTAGATATAGCTCATTATGTTTAAATCTGCCTATTGTTTCAAAGGTAGCTCTGTTGACGCTGGTTCCAATGGGGGTGACTGTCACCAAATGAGACCAGAGTTGGGTCTGTGAGGCTTTTCACTCCGTGCACGTGTGAAATTGTTTCCTGGGTGAGCTGTTCTACCTGAGATTTGAAGAATCTGTCACTCGTGGTAATTTCCTTCTACCTGACGGTTTAGACAGACTCTTGCTATGCTTGTGCCCATTCAAACTACTCCAGGGTGTTCTCAACCACATGGCTGCCCATCTGGAGTATCCAAAAGGATCTTGGTGGATACGTGGGAAGCAGCTGCAGGTGGAGACTATTCCTGGAGAAATGCAAAGAGCCCAGTAGGCAGGTGGGGAAACAAGCCCTGGACAGGAGGGAGGCAGCACAACCTAATTCATTATCTTGCTTTTATTTAACCACCATCAAAGGTGGGGAGTGTAGTGAATAGTGTCCTTAGTCTTCAGATGAAGAAATGGGAATTCACAGGTTTAATGACTAAGTCTAATGAGATTTGTAAAGCTCGAGCTTGGGCTCAAGACTTGTGGTCCAGTGCCGTCTCCACTGGGGAAGACTGCGATGGTGTAGCACCCCAAAACTGTTCCTGGGCTGCAGATGCAGGAGGCCCAGATTCAGCATGCACAGCAAAGTGTCAGGGTTCAGCCACATACATGAAGGTCAGCGGGAACACCACCTAGTGGGAAACTAGAGGGAAACTGAGGCAGACACCCTGTTCTATGGAGTGTGTTGCTGAAGCCAGAGATGGAGGGACCAAGGATGTCAAGGTGTTCAGGGCTCACCTCAGATACCAGTTGCTTCACCCAGTCCAAGATCCACCTGGGAGAGGTTGGAGGCTGTTAACTTACCCTAGTTCATCAGGGTTTGTTAGGTACGAAGCATGGCAGAGCTCAGGAGAAATGAAGCCTCGTGACTTCAGGTCAGAGGGGCTGCAAACAGCAGAGACTGTATGTAGGTTTCACAGTTTAGCCCACAGAATTGCCCTGTTCCAGAAGCTTCTTCTACCTTCCTTGCTTCACCTCTGCATTGCCGATTGAGTGCAGCAAGCAATGCCAATGATGCCAGACTGTGATGGGCTCCGTGAAAGTGCTCTGAGCCCACTTAACCAGGTTCTCTCCTTTCCTGTTGGAATGAGTCAGCCCGTCATTGAAACGTGTGCTGTTCGTGTGGCAGACTTCCGTGGCTGATAAAGCTCTGAGTGAAGTTTAGGCAGCCGCGTGACCTCGGTCCCCTTCAGATTTATACCTGTTCATAGTTCTAGTTAGTCTGCAAAGTCACTTGTAGATAATAACAGCTTTTTTTTCTGTTATATTCTCCAAGAATCCAGTTACACTAAGCCTCTTGATACAGGTTCATGAGCTCAGATCATGCTCATGACCAATTGATTGGGAGTTTTTCTACTCCCCTCCCTTCCCCCCTCCCAACCCTTCAGCCGCAGATTAATATCTAACATCTTTCTAGAAGGCTGATAACAAAGTATCTTTGTAAAGAGCAAAGGCTTTTTTTTTTTTTTAAGCTGAATTCTGGTTAACCAAGTTTATTTTCTGTTGAAGCAGAGAATAACTATAGAAGGCACAGACCTGGCTGCTCAAATTCTTTCTTTTAAAATGAATGTTTTCATTGCTCTAAATTAGAAGATGCTGAGGGTGATGGAGTGAGAAAGTCCAGGCAGGGCCTTCTGTTTAGCTACGATGTCCAGTTCTTGCAGTGATATGGAGAAAAGCAAAGAAAGTGATGTGTTGAAAGGCAATAGTGCCATTTTCAGTCTTATTTATCTCCTGCTCCTTGTTTTTATTTTTAAGGAATTAAAGGTAAATAATTTGTACTGAAATACATAAGGATAAATATTGGGTGGGGTGTTTCTAGCCACTTTTCTGTCTGAAACTTTTTGATACTTTTGGGTAAGAAAATCAAATGGGTTTCCTTTGTTATATAAACTCCAAGGGATTGAAAGCTAGGAGAGAAAATATAATCAGTAAAGCTTTGGCTTAATCAAGCTTCTAGACCCAGTGACCAATTTATAGGAAAATAAGACACAGGAGCATGTTAAGATACATCATGGGATGCAATTAGCAAAACTCAGATATAGGAAGTTCTAAAGAACAGATAATCTAATTTCTTCTTTTTCTTCTTCTTCAACAACATCAACAAGACATGGGAAAAATAAATGGGGGAACCCATAATTTAAAAGAGATTTAAGATATATAACTGGGCTTCCCTGGTGGCACAGTGGTTGAGAGTCCGCCTGCCGATGCAGGGGACACAGGTTCATGCCCCGGTCCGGGAAGATCCCACATGCCGCGGAGCGGCTGGGCCCGTGAGCCATGGCCGCTGAGCCTGCGCGTCCGGGGAAAAAAAAAAAGATATATAACTAATAGTAGTGTATGGACCTTACTTGGATCCCAGTTCAAATCCCTACCTAAAAGATTTATAATCTTGGGGTAGTTGGGGGACAGCCCAGTAGCAATGAGAACTGCTAACATTAGACTGTGGGCTCTAATATCACTTTCCCCCAAAAGAAACCAGGCTTCCTTAAAGAAGTGGCCACTTCCATGCATAATATACAGCGTGAATTTAGAAAGTCTTGTCATATCAGTTAGCAAGGAAAATGGCAAAGACTTCTAACATCATCTTAGAACTCAAGAGCTACCTTGGTCAAAGATGGGAAATATGGGCGTCAGTAAGAACAATTACTGCAGTGGATAGAAACAGTTCAAATATGCTTAAATTCATGAGTTCATAATGCTACTTGAAAAAGTGCAAATGAAGTGGTCATTATTGGAGGATGCCAAGGAACCAACTCATTATTTGAACCTGGTAAACAAGAGGGAAAAATCAAGCATTTATTCTTCCTTTTAAATATGAACTGTGCCATGAGACGGTCAAAAGAAGACGGGAAGTTTCTCACCCTAGAAGTAATCCAACTAATAATTGAGGAAGAAAGATTACCATTTTGTAACCATTAATTAATGGATGAATCTAGGCATTGAGCATGAATGAATACTAATATCACAACACTACAAACAGATATTGTGCACCCCTGCAATGGAAGAACATAGTACCCCTATGACACAGTCTTGACAAAAAGTACTTGAACGTGCTTAAGCCTCTAGATCCAACTACCAATTTATAGGAAATACAGATGACAGGGAAACATGTTAAACTGCACCATGGGGCTACAATCACCAAAATCCAGATTGTGGGAACTTTCACAGGACAAACAATCCAGTTTCTTCAACAAATGTATTGCAAGGAAAAGAAATAAGGGTTGGAAAAGGAACCTCTATGCTCGAAGGCAATTTAAAGGATGTAAATCAATTATAATATGTGGATCTTCTTTAGATCCTATTTTTAAAAAGTGTCCAAATTCTAACAAACTGTAGTAACGTTAATGACATTCACGAGATCAGGATATTTGAACACTGTCTAAGCAATTATTATTTTGTTACATGTGATACTGGTATTGTGATTATGTTAGACTCTTTATCTTTTATAGGTATATATTGAAATATTTACAGAAATGATATGAGGCCTGGGAGTTACTTCAAAAGCATAAGGTTAAGGGGAGTCATCTCCTGGGGTGGAGATGAGCCAGACAGACCATGGGTTGATGGCTGTTGGAGCTAGGTAATGCTCATAGAGGAGGTATTATTTTGCCTTTTTGGTGTATGTTCAAAATTCGACATAATAAAAAAAAGATTATTTTAAAGGATAGGTAAATGTGAACACTGACTTGGTGTTTATGTTGAGGAGTTAATGTTATTTTTAAAGTTTGTGGTAATTTGGATTTACACCTTTGAAAAGATAAAATAGTTTCTGGGATTTGCTTCAGATCATTGGTGCTTGTAGGGATAAAAATGAGATAAAAGTGTCCACTATTGTATAAGTTTGAACATTTCCTAAATTATAGGTAACATACAAAAGCTAGGCTAGGCTGTAATTAAAGAAAAAAAAGGGATGCAGCATAGAACAGTTAATGTAAAAATGCCTTGTGTCTTTGACTAAAGTGAATGAAAGCCAAATGTTCATTTTTATTTTTCATGCTAAGCTTTTGGGTTAGCAAAAACAAAACCTAAACACAAATGCATTTAAGGCAAAGTGAATAGAAGTATATAAACCTGTTGACAGTAAAGAATTCTTCTTTGTAGCAATCGTATAATAAAACAAGGAATTTTTCAGCCCCATTTCCTCCCCCTATATCATCTGAAGGTCAGTAATGCTATTGTGTGTAAGATTTCTAGTGTCATTTATATAAACTGCCTACTAAATTAAGTTCCTAAGTTAAACTTGAAATTTATCAGAGTTAGACCTTGAAATTCATACATACGAGAAAAATAGGTAAAGTCGCATATTACAGAAGAGAAAAGATAAGTACCCATTTGTTTGAGCTTTAAAATGTACTGAAACGAGATAAGAAGGATGTTTTTATCAAAATGGTAAGAGCTACAAAAAAAAAAAGACGATTATATAAGGTCTTAGATTCTAGATGCTGAAGAGTAGACGGAGAGGGTGGCGGGAAGGAGACGTTTGGCGAAGTCAGAGTCAGAATCTGTGGAGTCCGAAGTCTCTGAAGCACAGGGGGCTGTGGATTGCTTGCTCAACCTCCATTCCACTCCGCTTCTAGTTGGAGATGTTGGGACTCTAAACCTGATGCGTGGCAGATTCCCTTGCAGCAGGGATTCTGAATGAGAATTCGGTCTTGCTGATTATACATGCCTGCGTCTGGATTTGGAAGGCAGACGTGAGGTGGAGGCCGTCTCACTTTCCTTTCTGGGGAGGCTGTCCTGCTGCAGCACTGCAGTTTGCTTTCTCCAGGCTCCTGGGTACTGAGAAGCAGTTGCAGAAGCAGAGCAGCTGTGGGGACTTCCAGACTCTGGCCTCCTTGTCCCTGGTTTACAGCTATGGGAGCGGGTCTGGAACGCCTAGCTTCAGTGTGAACCTCAGGCTGGTAGCTGGTCTGGTGGCCCCATCTGCATTGTTGTGGGGTCCCTGCTATAGGCCATCCCAGAACTTGTCTGTCAGCCCTTCCAAAGACTTTGTAAGCACCCAACTCCCTGGAATAAATTTCTTTCTGTTTAATGCACCTAGCGTGATATTGTTCACGATATTGCTGATGGAAACAAGCAGCATTTAAAAGCGTTCACGCTTTCACAAATGAATGTTAGGCCTGCCAAAATTCACCTTCTCTTCCCCACACACAGTTACCAAGGCCTCACACGTCCAGCCCCATCATCCCCAAGTCCCAGTTCTCTTGGTTCCTTCGCTGTTTCTTGCCAGTGGTCTCAACATTCAAGGTATCTGCAGTCAGTGAAGGACCTAGGCTTCAGAGTGGCTGGCACGGTGTCCCACACTCAGCTTCAGTTGCAGATTCAGCTGTCTTTGAACTGTGCCAACTTCTCCTCCCCCCACACCTATTGTCACAATAATTCTAATATGTAGAGTTTTTAAAAAAATTTTATTTATTTTTGGCTGTGTTGAATCTTCGTCGCTGCATGCGGGCTTTCTCTAGTTGTGGCGAGCGAGGGCTACTCTTTGTTGCAGTGCATGAGCTTCTCATTGCGGTGGCTTCTCTTGTTGCGGAGCATGGGCTATAGGTGCGTGGGCTTCAGTAGTTGCAGCATGTGGGCTCAGTAGTTGTGGCCCGCAGGCCCTAGAGCACGCGGGTTTCCGTAGTTGTGGCTCGTGGGCTCTAGAGTGCAGGCTCAGTAGTTGTGGTGCACGGGCTTAGTTGCTCCGCAGCATGTGGGATCTTCCTGGACCGGGGGTCGAACCCATGTCCCCTGCGTTGGCAGGCGGATTCTTAACCACTGCACCACCAGGGAAGTCCCACATGTAGAGATTTTATCCCTATTCAAAGACAAGGTGCCTGAAGCTTAGAGACATTAAATAACATGTCCAATATCCATGTTTAAGGGCAGATTTAGGATTTGATCTCAGTTTTGTCTATTGAATGAGCTTTTGAAAATACACTAATGTAGGTATATAGTAAGCATCATAGTTTAGGCCTGCAGTCCTGCCGAGGACTGAGTGGAGGCTACACAAGAAACAATTTCTTTTCTTCTGTGCTGGCTTCCTGCCTTTCAGTTAGTTCATAGGAGACAGCCGAGGAAGAAGGCGTGGGAAAGAAGCCATAAAATATGAGTGAACAAAAGGAGCCAGAGGGTAGTGGAGATGAGCTGGTGGTGTTGGTGCTGTCGGTGGTAGAGATGGGTGGCATTGGCACGCTCGTGATGCTAGCTGGGGCAGTGGCAGCCCTGGTGGGCTTCGAGGTGTGGTCCGTCTGCTGCTAGCGCTCAGTAGGGGAGCAGATTGAAAGCTGCCTAAACATTTGTAGTGTTACTTCACCCTCGCTTCCGCTCCCTCCTTTCATTCTGTTGATAGAACGAACCTCCCTCTGCCGTAAAGGAGGAGTCTTCTTTCTGGCCTAGCAAACCCCACGCAGCTCAGCCAGGCCGCAAGGCTTGGTTGAGGCCTGGACCCCTGTCTTTTCCCTGTGAGTAACTTGACCTCCAGCTACAGACTTGGACCTCCTATATTCTGTTCCGTAACTGTGCTGTCTCTAAAACGCCAGCATGTGACTCCATGGGTGCTGTGCCCTGCCCCTGCAGTGGGCCTGGGAGCTAAAATACATGGCTCAGGATTCCAGTTCTGCAACTTTCTGTCTGTGTGATTCTGGCCCAGTTCCTTAACCTCTTTGAGCCTCTGTTTCCTCATCTCTGAAATGGGGGGAAATAACACTACTTCACAGGGTTAGAATGTGGATAAGGAAGTGAGTTAATTGTCTAGAACATGGCAGGTGCTTTATACATGGTGTCCCTTATATTAATTATACACACTCTGAATGGAGTCAATGCGTCTCTCCACTGGGGTAAGCGGATGAGAAAACAGGGGGGTATCAAAGTGTATTTCTTCACTGACCAGAATAGATTTTCCATTAAGAAACTTACTTTCAAACGCATGCAGAACAGTCCAGTTCCTCGCAAGTGAAGTGTTGTTTTTTTGACTTGGCAAGGGCATGGTGTGCTCTGAGCCACTTACTGTCTTGTGTCATCAACGAAACACAACAACAGTAAGCAATTGGTGTTTGGCCTTCGTGACTCTGATCTCAGGTATCTGCCCACAGCCTGGTCAAGCTCTGGAGGCACACTTCAAATAACCCTTAGATAAATATTATTTCCTCTTAAGAGGAACCGTCAACCTAATGAATCATATTAAAATAATTCCTGACTGTACATTTGCCTAGTGTTAAATGTTCATAAACTTTATTCTGAACAACTCAGGTGCCATTAGACTTAGAGCTGTTACAGGAATTTTATCGTCTCTCCTTTTTCATAAATGTTTGTGTTTATTTAAAAACAATTTGCACAGAGTTGAGAGCTTAAATTTTATATTTTCTAAAAGGAAGAAGGGAATAATTAATTGTGTATCTCCCTATTTCTATCTATAGACCATCTCACTAAATATCTAGATCTGAAACTCTATGAGATTGATAAATATGCAAAAATCTGTGCTATCGGAAGTTGAAACGAACATGTTTAAATGAGATGTTTTTTATAAAGTGCTCCCACAGTTCTTGACTCAAAGTTAACAGTTTATAAAATCAGCTCCTTTTGAATATTTACTAGTGCCTTCGTTTGATGATTCTGACTCATACTATGTCCAGAAATTGTGTTTTCTTCACTTTGAAAGTGATTCATTTTTTTTCTTGCAATCCACTGGATATTGAGATCATGTCATGATGTGACTTAAACGTGATGGAACCTGGTGGAGGAAGGAATTACGTGACGTTGAGAAGGTCAGGTTGAATGAAGTGTTCCTAGTACCCTAAGGAAAGGAGATATTACCCTCTATTGGTTTACAAGTCATGTTTCAAATGTTTTCTTTGAGGTTAGGACTCAGATCATCCCTTTGCTATATACACTTAGTAATTTGCTAATTCATTCCTCAGGCTTCTAAGTAGCATTCAGACAACCTTATTTGTCTCCAGTCCCCATCTATAAAGTGGATGGCACGCCTACCCTACAGGTGTGTCATGGCTAGCAAGGCATAAGTATTTACTGGGGACTTATTTTAGCAAGAACTTAAGAAAGACGTCATGGCCCTTAGCCTTCATAGAATTGACTGTTGAGCCTTAGAGACCAAAGTGAAAGAAAACATTGTGAAAAAATGTTTTCATTGTTCCCTGAGAATTGAATACAGATACCAGGCCATGCAACCCCGGCTTCTGTCACTGCATTGAGTGCATATCCGGCTCCCTGGATAGTCTGGCCTTTCCCCCTCATAGCCCAGACCTCCTGAAGCTGCATGTTGGATTTGAGAAAACAACCTTTCCAGATAAAGCAAGATCATTCTTTGTTATCAGTAGACACATGGCCCACCCCCCCCACCGCCCACCCCCCGCACCCCCCCCACCCCCGGCAGAAATTTCAAATAGCACTCAAGGTCCATTAGTAGAAGAATGAGAGGTGAAATTGGATCGCCCATTGAGGGTTGAGCTTTGGGTCTTGAGTCGTATTTAGTGATTAGTTTCTGAAAAGCCTTCTGCTGGTCAAGCTGCAGCACACTTTGGTCTTCTCCTGGTCCCATTAGGGTCATGGTCCGCAGTGAGGAAACTCAGCTTCTGATAAGGAAGAAGCTTGAGGGTTTTTTTTTTTCTTTTTGCAGGTAGTACAGGGGGGTCAGGAAGCAGGAGCAGAGGATGTCCCCTTGACCTATGAGATAAGAAAACAAACAAACCCATGTGAGGCAGGAGTGACATTTGTTCCGAGGCCTAATTTTAGAAGCAGAATGTGAGGAGATGAGTTGGAACACACATGGGCAGCTCCAGTGAAAAGTTGAGATGGAATGTTCTTGCTCTTACTCTGAATGTGCTGTGGGACCAGCATGCACTGGGTTTTGCAAACAGATAATTGCTGATAGATTATAGTTTTCTACTGGAGGGTCTGAGATAATCTGGCTGGCTCTCTGTAAACAAGGAAATAGACTTGGTAGGAGCTGAAGGATGAAAAGTAACTTTCCTACATTAACCATCTAGGAAGCAAGTAGGAAGGGGAAGTAGAAACCCCCCAGGATGACTCCCTTGATTGAATCTTCATGGTGCTTTGTAATTAGGGGCCCTAAAGGGGTGTCTGAACATTCAAAGGAAACTGGAAGACTGAAGGCTGTCTAGATGAGGGGTGGCAGATACATGGCATAAATGCCACCCTCTTCTTTTCCAGGCCATGGCAGATACCGCCAATCAGTCACGGCACTTTTTCCTACTAAGATCTTCAGTTCTTTTATGCTGAGATCTACAAAATTATGAAGACCACCTCTTCCTGTGTGAGTTCTCATTTTGTACTTCTGGTTGGAATAAATTAGAACTCACAAGACATCAAGAAACTGATATAAATCAAAAGGTTTCACTCTCCCTTTATTCCAGTTTATTATGGTGGTCATGAAGTCTCTTAAAGTGAAGTTGATCTTGGTGATTTATTCTGGTCGAGGCACTTGTCTTATTGTTATTTTATTTTTTTTGCATAATGAGATTAATGTTAATTTTCAGAGACCGACTCATACTAACCAAGCTTTAGAAAACTAATGTTGTGGTATAATAAGAAATATGCATGGGCTTTGCTCCCAGTTCTTGGTACAGAGCTCCTAAAACTCGGCATTTCTTGAGTGACAGGACTGCCTTTTGTTATTCATAAGAAGATCCTTTTCAGCACATCTGAGTTTATGCTAACGAGGTGACTTAACTTGTCCCCTGGATAGTCTGGGATGGGGCAGATTATCAGCAAGACCAAGCGATTAGAGGATAGGAACTTTCAGCCCCCATCCACAGCCTCTAGGAAGGGCAGCGGGAGGAAGGCTGGAGATGAACACTCTACAAAAACTCTTGAACAATGATAGGTGATGAGCTTCCAGGTTGGTGAACACATAGAAGTGCTGGGAGGGTGGTGTGTCTGGAGGGAGCATGGCAGCTCCATGACTCTCCCCCCTTGCCCTAAGTATCTCTTCCAGCTGGCTCTTCCTGAGTTGTATTCTTTTATAATAAATCAGTAAACGTAAGTAAATGTTTCCCTGAGTTCTGTTAGCTATTCTAGCAAATTATTGAGCAAGAGAGGGGGGGGTCAGGGGAACCTGATTTATAGCTGGTTGGTCAGAAGTGCAGGTGACAGCATGGACTTGCAATTGGCCTCTGAAGTGGGGGTGGGAGGTAGAGGAAGGGTGGGTGTGGTGAGACTGAGCCCTTAACCTGTGGGATCTGCTGCAATCTCTAGGTAGATAGTGTCAGGATTGAATTTGTAGGGTACCAGTTTGTGTCTGCCCAAGATTGAGGAATTGCTTGGAGAAGGAAAAACGCACACATACTTTTAGCTTGCCCTGGGCCTTGTCTACCTGAGAAGTAAAATTATCATGAGAAAGTTTCTTGAGAATTATGGAACCAGAACTAACAGAATCAGTTGCCTGAATTCCTTTATTCATTTATTTTTTTGATCATTCTACATTGAAGACAAAGAGTCTGCTCTCTTAGGGCCTACATGGCAAGGAAGGGGGCAGATGATCAACAAGGAAACAATGAATGAACAAAGTTATTTCCAATAGTGTTACATGGTATAAAGGGTATAAGACAGGATATTGTGGTCGTGAATCAAACATTTGATTCACGCTTTATCAGCAGACTGGCCTTTCTACAATTGGTAAATTCCTGACACCAGAAGCGGAATGACTCAGGCCTCGGGCAGGGACACGCCTTCTCCCTTGGACGGTGCTCTAACGGGGACTGCAAAACATGCCTCAGTGTGTCCTGCTCATAGACCCCTTCACATCGATCAGCAATCCTTATGCTGGGGAGCGGAGTAGCACAGAGTTGTGGTTAAGAGCAGGAGCCCTGCAGCTGGGACAGACCTGGAGACATACCCTGATTGTGCTACTTTTAGTCATTCAACAAACGTCCGTTGAGTATATATTATGTACCAGGTGCTGTACTGGTGCTAAAGACAGGCAGTGAACAAATACATATGAAATATGACATTTATCTTTGGACACCTATGTTCATAGCAGCATTATTCACAATAGCCAAAAAGGTGGAAACAACCCAAGTGTCCACTGATGGATGAACGGATAAACCAAAGGTGGCATAAACACACAATGGAATATTATTCAGCCTTAAAAAGGAAGGTAATTCTGACCCATGCTGCAGCGTGGATGAACCTTGAGGACACTATGCTGAGTGAGATAAGCGGTCACAAAAGGACAAATACTGTGTGATTTCACTTATGTGAGGCACCTAGAGTACCTCACATCAGGTCCACATAAATTCATAGAGACAGAAAGTAGAAGGCTGCTTGCTGGAATCAGGGAGAGATGGGAGTTGGTGTTTAATGGGTATAGAATTTCAGTTTTGCAAGACGAAAAGAGTTCTGTGGCTGGGTGGTGGTGATGGTCGCACAACAATACGCTTAAAAATGGTTAAGATGGTACATTTTATGTCATGTGTATTTTACTACTATAAAAACAACATAAATCTAAAAGGGCTGTTAAACACTGAGAAGAATACAGCAGGTACAGGGGATAGAGAGTGGCCTGGGTAGTTGCTGTTTTGGGAAGGGTGGTGTAGGCATAGCCTCTCTTAGGACATGACAGAAGAGACCCAAAGGAAATGAGGGTACAGGCCATGAGGACGTTAGAGAGAACATTCCAGACAGAGGGAAGAGCAAGTGGAGGGAGCCTGAGCTGGGAGCAGGCTTGGTGTGTTTGAGGATCAGCCAGGAGGTCCTGGACTGGACTGGAGGGGTTGGGGGTGAGCAGACAGGAAACGAGGTTTGAGAGGGAGACCGAGGCCAGATCAGGTCGCATCCTGCCACCACGGTAAGGACCTCAGGTCGTTCTCCAGGTCAGCTGGGAAGTCACTGGAGGATTTTGATGGAGGGGCGACATGGTCTCAGTTATATTTTCAAAGGAATCATCCTGACTCCCTGGCAAAGAATAGACTTCAGGGGACCAAGAGTGGAGGCAAGATGACCAGTAAGGAAGCTGATGCAGCTAGAAAGCAAGTCAGGGTGAGGGACGAAGGTGGCGTGGACCAGGGCGGGTATTGGTGGAAGCAGCAAGAGGCGGTCTGATTCTGCGTGTTAAATGTTGAAGGTAGCGGACCAGTGTGACGGTAGTTAACAAGATAACTTTTACGCAACAGGGTGATGGCCGGCTTTTCCGGTCCCCTCTGAGGCCCCTTCACTCCCACGCGAGGTCTGTGCCCACCCAGCTGCCTCTGCCCACCTCTACTTCTCATCACCGAGGCCCAAGGAACACTGGGTCCTTGATCAGCCGTAGAGGCCCTGGGTGCTGCCTCCAAACGTCCCTCTACCTGCCTCCCCACCCCCACTCGGCACCACTGCTCCCGCTCCAGGGGGCAAAGGCCAACTGCCATGAAGGTCCCCAGAAGCCAGCGCATATCTAACCTGATGCATCTCAAGCCCCGCCCCTTAGCCCCGCCCCTTTGCGAGAGGCGGGCCTCTGGGGTGTGGGCTTCGCAGCCTCTGGCCCCGGATTTCTACCTCTTCTTCATCTTCCTTCTCTCGTTCATCCGGCAAGAAGCATCAGGGCTTCCCTTCTTCCTGGAGGGGACCTCCGTCAGGTGGGACTCCCTGAGCTGGTTTGCCGGCCTTGCTGCTTGAAATGTTAAAGGGGAGATAACGGGATTTTGAAAACCCTTTTCTCTCTTGACAAAGCCTTTGCATGGATTTGATAACCCTTTTATAGATGGTAGACGTTGAACTTGAATCTTTTTCTTGGCTTCCTTACTGGAACATTCTAATGTTCTTCCCTGCAACACTCCTCCCCCACCCCCCGAGCTAGGACAAAGGTCATTTGCAGAGAAATGCCAAAAAGAAAAGCACAGTGATAGATTCCAAGATACTACACCTCTCACATAAGTGGACTTTAATAATGTGAAGCAGTTTCCATAAGTTTCCCAAGGCAAAGTTGCCTGTGCCCACGAGCTGTCTCCAGCGCTGCAGGGAATGGCGGTGACTTGGTCTCCTCTGCCTGGTGCTGCATGGACCAGGCTCATCCCTTGCCCCGATTGTTTGGCTGGGGACATTTTTGGAAACTCTCCAGAGAAAAATGTTAAAACCAACCTGAAACAGGTTGTCACTGGCATGGAGCAAAGCAGGAGGTGTGGAAACGGGCAGCCGTTTGGAGGTTTGCAGTCGGATGCAGTCGGATGGAGGTTTCTTGAAAGTTCAAGGGAGCCATGGATACAAACACAGGGTGTAAGGTCAGGACCTTGGGCGCAGGGTGGGGACACTGGACAGGAAGAGGAAGACCCCAGACTCCCGTTGGAACCAAGTCAGTCGCCGTTTTCAGCACTGGACTGGCATGTGGTCCAGCGGTCTGGAAGTAAGTTCAGAGGGTGGTGAGTTGCAGAAGCTGTGGGCTGTGGTCCAGGCACTGCCCCTCATGAGTTGTGTGGTTAATTTCCAAGACTCAGTTTCTTTATCAGTAAAATAGGAACAATAGTGTGATCACCTCTGTCCAACCCATTTCACAGGTTTCCTGGCCACCTGGTATATAAAAGGGCTGCGTAAATCCCTAGGTTGGGACACATGAGGGCTGGGAGGCAACAGTTGTCCCCAAGGCAGAGATGTCATGATTCGCAGTCTTCGAGACCCCTGCCTGGGAGCCTGGACCACTCGCCTGGGTCCGAGGGGTCAGTGGGCTTCTCATCCCTTACCAGGAGTGGGGATATTTGGAGGCAACTAGAAAGCTCTGTGTGATGCCCCCAGTGGGGTCGTCCGGGGCTGCTGACTGCTTTTACTTAGCAACAGGCGTTTCAAATGCACAACACGAGACTGTAGCCCCTAGGAATGCAGCATTTTTGAGCAGCGATGTACAGCATGCCGGCTGTAAAACATTGCCGTGTTCACACTAGTGCTCAAGACATGTGAAGAGAAGCGAATATATTACTGCTGGAATATTTCTGTATTGAGGAGAACCTTGCCATTACCCTACAGAGCCTTCTGGAAGAAATTAGGATCAGTTTTAAGAGGCCTGCTTGAACGCAGTGGAGCATTCATTCCTTTTATTTTATTCCTTACACATTTACAATTGGAAAATGTCATTATTCTGGAATTATTAAGTAGTTGGGGGAAGGATTACTTATTTTTAAATTTATTTTTGAGAGCTCCTTTCCTTATTTCTTTTCATGTTAAAAAATGTATTCTCTCAGAAGCCGATTTCTTTTTCTTTTTTCTTTTTCTGGCGTGTGTGTGTATTAAAAAACCTTGGCCTGAGCTTGAGAGGCTGACCTTTAACTTCAGAGGAGGAAGTGCGGTGTCGGGCAGCTGGGGAGGGCGAGAGGGAGGGCAGAGTGAGTCAGAGGCTTTGCAGTGCCCTCCTCCCTCCTCCCAGACAGGAGCCAAGCGCGTCCATCCAGTGCTACATGGGAAAAAGGAGTCCTGTAGAAGTGACCGCTGTGGTGACGACAGCGTAAGTGGTTCCTCTTTTGAAGTCCTAATGCTCCCAGAGCTGTGGGAACCGCAGTCGGCGTTCACCGTCCTCCCTCCACCACTGGCGAGCCATAAGGAACCGGGCGTTTTCCCTCCAAGATGGAGGAGAGGGGCTGTGACTGTGAAGAACCGTTGACTTTAGGAGCCGAGCTGGAGGCTGATGAATGGGCAGCATTTCAGGGTGGGCCCTGAGTTCACAGTGACCTTGAACCATGACTTCAGTGTTTTGGCAGCTGCCTCTCCAGAAGAAGGGGGGCCCACTGCATTTATTATCTGAGAACTGTGGTGTCCTGTATCTGAGTAGACCGGCCACGTCCATGGGGCAGCCCGCGGTGAGCTCTCTGTGCCGATGGAAGGGGCTCTTGTCTGCCTGCCGCCTCTTCTGTGGAACTTTGCCTGTGCAACTGAAACCGAGGCGTGAGCCTCCCACTCCCACACTTCTGAAATCTCAAGTCACGTACCCACCATCTTTCTTTTTTTTAAAATCACTTTTTTTTTTTGGCCGCACAGCATGCGGGATCTTAGTTCCCCGACCAGGGATTGAACCTGCAGAGTCTTAACGGTTGGACCACCAGGGAAGTCCCCAGCATCTTTTTTCTTTTGACTCCATAACAGTGATTTTGGGAATGGTCTCAGCATCCTCAGCAATGGCAAGCCAGCAAATGAGCAGTTACTCTGTATAAGCTTGGTCCTAGGAACAACAGATGGAGAGAGAAGGAGGGAGAGAGAGAGAGAGAGAATCTTCTTTAGGGTCTTACAAAGAATCTGAGGATAAGGACATGGATTCTTCCCTCAGCATGCCACTAAAACTCTTCTCACCCGGGTCATACATGACCTCCTAACCATCAGTTCCAGCAAACATTTCCCATCGCCTTCCCTGCCGTGGGAGAAACAACCTCCTATTTGGACATCCTCTCTTGAACTCCCAAGACAGCACTCAGCCTTGGTTCCCCTGCCCCCTTTCACACTATGTCTTGAGGTCAGTTGTTCTCTACATCTGTCCCATGGATGTAGCTGCTGTTTCTCAGACTTCCACTTTTGGTCTTCTTCTCACTCCTCCATTTTTTTTTTTCCTCAGCAATTTCATCTTATCCCAGAGCATTTGATTCCACATTTTTAACAGGCTTCCCAGGTGTGCTGATTCCCAAGCAGTTTTGAGAATCTCTGGACTTCTTAATCCCTCTGGTCTTAGCTTCCCCACCTATAACATGGGGATAATACTGGTACTTGCCTCACTGGACTGTGGTCAGGATGAAGTGTGTTCATGTATGTCAGGCACTTAGAGCAGTGCCTTGCTCATAGTCAGATTTCCATACGTGTCTGTTGCTGTTAAGTTTAGGCAGAGGCCTGATGGGAAACAGGTCTTCAAAGGAGCATTGAGGCCTTTTGCAGAGACATAGTTGTTCCCCCAAATCTAGTCTCCCCTTCCGGAATCCCCATGTGGCCACGCAGAATCTCTTGCAGCTAGGGTGTGCCTGTGTAACTAGGTTCTGGGAAACAAGGGCTAACTGGAAATGTCCTGTGGCAGTTTCTGGGAACTCCCCTACAAGCCAGCTTTGTCCTCTCTTCTTTCTGCCATTCTGCTGCCCAGAACTTGAGGTGGTGGCTGCCATCTTGAAACATGAGCATGAGGACCATTTATGAAGCTCGTCAGGATGCTGAGCTGAAAGTGCCTGGGCGCTCAGGAGTTCATGTAGCACATCTCTTTACGCCCTGGATTGCTCACCTCTTGAGTTTTACATGAGAGGGGAATAAACTTCTGTCTTTTTTTTCTTTTAATAAATTTATTTATTTATTTATTTTTGGCTGCATTGGGTCTTTGTTGCTGTGCGCGGGCTTTCTCTAGTTGCGGCCAGCGGGGGCTACTCTTCACTGTGGTGCACGGGCTTATTGCGGTGGCTTCTCTTGTTGCGGCACACTGGCTCTAGGCACGCAGGCTTCAGTAGCTGTGGCACGCGGGCTCAATAGTTGTGGCTCGTGGGCTCTAGAGCGCAGGCTCAGTAGTTGTGGCGCACGGGCTTAGTTGCTCCGCAGCATGTGGGATCTCTGTGAACCTGTGTCCCCTGCACTGTCAGGTGGACCCTTAACCACTGTGCCACCAGGGAAGTCCCTAAACTTATGTCTTTTTAAAGCCACTACGTTTTTGGGTCTACAAATTGAATTGTAGCCAACCTAATCTTAAGTGATACAGAATGTTGATACAGGCAGTACATATTGAATTAGGCATCGAATGCCAAATTATCTTTTATTTGGTAGTTAGTAGGAGAACCATTGAAGGTTTGGGGTCACACAATGGGGAATTCACTTTAGGAAGGTTAATCTTCCAGTCATCTCCAGCCATGTGAAGGTGGTGAGAGAACCTATAGGTGGGGAGAGTATGAGGAGACTGATACGGAGTGGGCAGGACAGGAGGCAGTGACGGTCTCAGGCAGGAAACGGTGGTGGAAATGGAAAGGAGAGGCTAGGTGGCAGAATCTGTGTTAAAAGAGACCCAAAAGTACTTTGCAGCTGATAGGATGTCTTGGTGAAGACATGGGAGAGGGAAAAGGTGACTTTGAGGCTTTGGGGGAGAAATTTGGAGGATGAGTCAGTGGTTTCCTGGAACTGTCATGTACTGGTCTCTAACCAGACTCTGCAGTCAGTGACTTCATGTTGGTAGCTTGAAAGTGGCCACGGTGGGAATATGGAAACACTGTGGAAATCAAGAGATGCTACACATCAGGGCTCCTCCGTCTCCCCACAGAGAGTCAGTTTATCAGCACACCACTGAATTCAAATGCCCCAAACGTGAAAGTCAGGAGGAAGAGCTGGTCTGGGAGATACAATGAGCTTCACTTTACCCATGAAAATTTGAGGTGTTGGCTAGCCACAGTGTGGGTGAAAGCTAGTTTGGAGGCAAGCACACAGCAATAGAAGTGCTGAAGCTGTAGGTGTCATAAATCATCAAGGGGAGATTGTGGACCAAAAAGAAAAGGGCAGAAAACAAAACCCTCAGGAATATGTCCTTTTAGGACTCAGAAGGAGGAAAAGAAACCAATGGAAACAGAAGAAACAATCGGAGAGACAGTAGGGAAATATAGGAAAGTTCTGTACTGTGGAAAAGAGAAGGAGAGAGAGAGAGAAGGGCCAGGAGCTGTAGAGGAGCTGAAACAAGTGAGGTCTCAGAAAAGGCTGCTGAATTTGGGGATTAAGAAGCCAATGGAGGGCAATGTCTATAAAGGGATGGTTGCAGAAGCCAGATTCCTTCTTCAAAGCCGGGGCCCAAGAATATATGAAGCTAATTTGTGCAGCATCCAGCAAAACTTCTAGTGCATCACAGGCTATACATAAATGCACTTTGATGCATTTTATAAATGCAAAGTACTTTGGAGATTACTTGACTGTGTCTAAAGAAATTGGGTCATTTACTGATCTTTAAGACTACATGGAGCCTGGGGCTACCTAATCACAAAAGGAAGAGTGATCTTGGGAGTGGTGGAGGTTTGATGTGGGGCGAGCGTCTTGGCCCACGTGATTAAGCTGTCATCCAGTGACTAAGGAGATACGCCTGTCTCTACGCGGGGGCTGTGGAGCTGACCACATTGTATGTGCCTCAAGCTGCGCTTCGATTTGCAGCTGATGCTGCGACATTTTACTGTCCTTTGCTCCATGTCTCAGTCCTAGCCCTTGTCTGCAGGAACTGCTTTGTCTTTGGTATTCTATCCACATGTTGGTCTCTATATGCTATAACTGTGGTGATGTTTTTCTGTAGTGCAATATCCTCAGAGGTATGCATGAAAGTTCCTCAAAATATTTCTCTATTTCATAGTTACCTGCCTCTTTTGGGAAAGCAGAGGGATGGGAGACTGGAGGGATGAAGGAGAAATCACACTTACAGAATGCCCACTGTTTTAAAAATTCATTTAGCAACTATTTATTAGACACCTCTAGTTTCCAGGCCTTTTGCATCTCATATCATTCTTCCAAGAACCTTTCTGGGAGGTTATCATCCTACCCATTTTACAGATGAGCACTTCTGTGCTCACTCATTCCCCTGCAGGTATTGGAAGGCAGATTGATTTCTAGAACTTTATGATGAGTAGGGTTTTTGTTTGTTGGTTGGTTTTTTAGCATCATGTATGTTTGATTCAGAGTTGACCTTCAAGTCTCTGGATGTGACATCTTCAGCAAGTCCTGGAGTTCTGCCTACCTGTGGGAGTGGGACCTCATCTAGAGTCTAACACTTAATCATGCTCATCTCCTTGTGGATTCGGCTTCCAGTCACAGGCTCCAATTATTTCTTGATGTAGAAATATAGGACTTGGAAGACTGGCTCAGGCTGTCATCCATTTTACATTCATTCATTCAACACAAATGTGATGAACTCTTACTCTGCTGAACACTGGGATTGTAGAATTAAATAATCCTTTGTCTCTGTTCTCAAGGAGCTTGTACATTGCATAGCAAGCCTGAGATCAGAAAGTAGGTCCTTCTCAGCCAAGTCAAAATCAATGATCAAATACCTAGTACTACTTTGTTGTGTAACCTGTGGTTTCTGTGCAGTTTTGTTCTGTGGTTATCCTTACGATATTTCCTCCATTTATTTCATATGACATCAGCTCCATGAGGAGTAAGTGCCTTGAGATCTGGCACTCTGTCTCATATGACTTTGTACCTGCACCAAATGGCACAATGTCTGGCACATAATCTGTGTTCATCGGATGTTCGTTGAATTAATAGATGAGTTACAAGGACTGTTTGTTAATTAATAGTAGTATTCTTATATATCAAATATGAGGCCCAAAGACTGACTTAGTAAATTCAGAACATGTTAGAATTCAGATTTCTGATATCTAAATGTTAGTGTTTTATACACTAATTTATTTTATTTTTGATTTTAGTGCACAGAGTTGAATTCAATATATTTTTTAAGTCATGATTCACCAAAATCATCATTCTGTGCAGAGCCCCTCTCTTTGTTATGTTTTGTTTTTTTCCCCCTTACTTTTCTCATTTCCTGCTGCCTGCTGCCTGACACCCACTCTAGTTTGTTGTTTGAGTCCTTAGATATGCATGTATTTTTGAAGAATAAATAGTGTTTGGATTATGTATGTGTGGTACTTAATTCCCAAGCAATTAGAGACTTTCTGGTTACCTTTCTGTTATTGATTAAAGAACATACACTGTATCCTTTCAGGTTTACTGAGGTTTGCTTTTTGGACTAGGATATCATCTATTTTGGTAAATATTCCATGCATATTTCAGAAGAGGATGTATTCTGCCGTTGTTGGGTGCAGTGTTTAATATTTCTTGATTAGGTCAAGTTTATTAATCACATGGTTCATATTTTTTATATTTTTATTGATTTTGTCTGCTTGGAGAAATGTACAATCTGCTACAATGATTATGAATTTCTATTTTTTTTTTTTTTTTAGTTTTTTTCTTTTGCTTTATATATTTTGAGACTATGATGTTAGGTGCTTAGAAATTTAGAATTGCTGTTTCTTCCTGGTAGACAGAAGCTTTTATGATCGCGAAGTGTCTTTCTCTAAGTGTTTCTTGCCTTAAAGTTTATATTTTCTCACGTTAATGTAGCTACATTAACTTTCTTGGGGTTAGTGTTTGCATAGTACGTCTTTTTTATCATTTTACTCTTAGCACTTCCATTTCTATATATTTAAAGTGAGTCTTTTGTAAGCAGCATATAATTGGGTTTTGTTTTGATTTCTCAGTATTTCAGCTGAAGTGTTTAGTCAGCTTGCAGTTAATGTAATTACAATATACTTGAGATAAGAAATTTCATCTTCCTATTTGCTTTCAGTGTGTTTTACCTTTTCTGTGTTTCTTTTCTGCCCTTGTTTGCCTTCTCTTTCATGTAAGTTCTTTTTTAAAAAACATTCCTTTCTTTCCTCTGTTAGTTTATAGTTCTTTTCCTATTGTTAGTGCTTACTCTAGAGATAACCACATGCATCCTTGACAGTGTCACATCTAACCTAAATTTGTACTGTTACCATTCCCTAGACACAATGAACCTTAGAACATTTCAACTCCCATTAACCCCACTTTCAACTTACTTACTATCGTTTGTCCTGTATTTTAATTTTATATGTATTTTAAACCCCACAAGACCATTATGTGGTATTGTCAATGTTTATTTAGATAATTATGTTTGTTGTGATTTATGTAAATTATGTTTATTCAGATTTGTCATTAGTGCTACTCTTTATTCTTTCCCGCATTTAAAAAAAAATGTATTTATTTATTTTTGGCCGTGTTGGGTCTTCATTGCTGTGCGCTGGCTTTCTCTAGTTGCGGCGATCGGGGGCTACTCTTCGTGGAGGTGCACGGACTTCTCGTTGCGGTGGCTTCTCTTGTTGCGGAGCACAGGCTCTAGGTGTGCGGGCTTCAGTAGTTGTAGCTCGCGGGCTCAGTAGTTGTGGCTTGTGGGCTCTAGAGTGCAGGCTCGGTAGCCGTGGTGCACAGGCTTAGTTGCTCTGAGGCATGTGGGATCTTCCTGGACCAGGGATTGAACCCATGTCCCCTGCATTGGCAGGCAGATT
This sequence comes from Grampus griseus, assembly GCF_964374135.1. NCBI lineage: Eukaryota > Metazoa > Chordata > Mammalia > Artiodactyla > Delphinidae > Grampus > Grampus griseus. Next base: position 65,148,846 of record NC_139012.1, read on the forward strand.
CTTAACCACTGTGCCACCAGGGAAGTCCTTTCCTGCATTTCTGAACTTATGTCTAGGATCATTTTCCTTTGGTCTAAAGAAAATCTTGTAGTATTCCCGTTAGATTTGATGTGCTGCTAATATTCTCAGTTTTTGTTTGAAAATATGTTTACTTAAGCTTAATTTTTGAGGGATTCGTTTTTTCTGAGTATAATATTCTAGATTGGCAGTTATGTTCTTTTAATACTTTAAAGATATTATTTCAAAGTCTTCTGGATTCCATTGTTGCTACTGAGAAGTATGGTGTCAACGAATCTGTCCTTTTCCTCTGACTGCTTTTAATATATGTCTTTGGTCTTTAAGTAGTTTTTCAGTGTTTCTCACTATGTGCAAAGATATAATTTTCTTTAGTATTTGTTTTTGCTGTTTGTAGTACTTCCCGAGAGTGTAGCTGATGTCTCTTGTCATTTTGGGGGAATTCTCAGCTATTCCCATCTTTCCTGGGATTCCCCCTACATTAGGCCATTTTCTTGTATTATACATTTCCTGCACATCTAAACGTTTTTACATTCTTCTGTATTTTCTTCCTTTTGTCTTTCCTTGCTTCAGTTTGGATATTTTCTTCTAATATCATCTAGTCCACAAATGCTCTTTTGAGATAACTTCAGTAATTGCACTTTTTCACTTCTAGAATTCTCCTTTAATTCTTTGAAAAATATGTGTTCCAAGTTTTCGGCTCAGCTCTTGGCCAAGATTCTCTCTCTCTTTTTTAATTCTGAAAACATATTAAGCATAGTTATTCTAAAGTCAGTGCTTGATAACTCCACTATCTGGATTTCCTCTCGGCCAGTTTCTGTTTAGTTTAGCTCATTGGCAAGGTCTTGGTATAGGTGGTGCTGGCCCAAGTAAGGCTGTTTCTGTGTAGATGGGAATTCTGCCATGTTCTTCATATGCACACAGTGTTCTGGTCCAGATCAGACAGGGGTTGGTGAGCTGCTGAGAGGAACCCCAACTCTGTCAGATTTAACAGCGTGTAAGAAGATACGGGAGCAGAAATTTAAGAATTCTAATTGAATGCTGTAGTTGGTGAGCACAGCTGCAAGTTAGCATAGAGTTGAGAGAGAAATGGTTTCGAGAAAGTATTTCAGGTCTCTAACAATAACAACAGCAATAATAATAACAACTAATATTTATTAGAACTGGGTTTGTGCCAGACAATGTGTCTGGTAAGTGTTTGTCTGGATTATCCCTTCAAGGCACACAAAAACCATGAGCTAGTTGTAGTTATTAATCCCATTAGACAGATGCCACATCCGAGAATTAGAGAGACTGACTTGTCCTGGGTCACACAGAAGTAAGTGGCTGAGCTGGTCCGACTGACCCAGGACTCCTGTGCTGAATGACGAGCCAGGCTGCGGCTCGGAGCTCGGGCCCTTTTGTTTGAAGAATGGGCTTTTAGTGTTCTCCACGAGAAGGCTTGCTCTTGTACCTTTCCTGAGTTGCTTATTTAGTAGCATGAGCATCTGGTTCTAGAGGATTTAGTGTTTAAAAAGCAGCAAAGGTAATGTAGAGGCAGAGACATTTAACAGGCTTCCTTTCTTCTGCTGCCACTACTGGCATTTTGCTCCTGGGCTTGTTTCATTTTCCCCTGGCAATGAGCTAGAATACATCAGCAGGGACAGACACCACCAAAGTGCAGCTGCCCCGGTCAGTGGGTAAGATGGCCAGACCTTGGCGGCTGAGGGGGACAAACGAAGCCACAGGTGACCTTCAGAAATTCAGCTGCACGTATAGCTTCTCTGAGCCCCCCAGTGTGAGCGGAGATGCAGGTTTCACTTAGATTTTCTTCTACCCTTTTGGTATTTGGTATTTTCCTCATCTGGGTCTGATGATCCTGGTGTTTTTCATCTGTTTTACTGATTCATGCTCTTTCTTTCTGAAGTGGACAGAGTGCCGTGTTTCCAGCCAGGCACCTTTCCCATTTCTCTTAAGCCAGGTACGTTTATAGAGAGGTGGCATCATGTGCTTCTTGTTCCTGTTAGATTTACCCACGTAGACTCCCCTGGATATCTTGAGGGAGCCAGCAGAGCCATTCCATGCATTTTCTCTTTGAACCAAGAAGTTGTATTTAGTCCAGATGAGATGGAACAGTTGCTGGAGGCTGAGTGAGGCCGAAGGAGTGAATGGGGATTTTGTGAGATTTATTCTGTAAAGCTGGCCCTGAGCCTAAAGCAACCCCTCCTGGCTCCTGGCACTTACTTGGGAACGTTTGAAGGACACTCCTTTCAGGGCCTGAACCCAGGCATAAGGAACAGAGGAAAAGGCAAAGTAAATCCAGCTTTATCGCCTAAGACCTGGAACTCAGAAGAACTCTGACTGCAGTTTGGGGTGAAGTTGGAATGGATTCTTTTGCTCGCTTCATCCTGAAAAATATCTGCACAACCTCCTCCGTTAAAGAAGATAGGGGAATAGGTTCATTTGTATCATTTTTTTTTAGATTCCGCATATAAGCGCTATCATATCTTGTCTTTCTCTGACTTACTTCACTTAGTATGATAATGTCCAGGTCCATCCATGTTACTACAAATGGTGGTTACCCGGGGGGGAAGAGTCAGGGGGAGGGGTAGATTGGAAGTTTGGGATTGACATACACGCTGCTATATGTAAAATAGATAACCAACAAGGACCAATGTATAGCACACGGAACTCTGCTCAGTACTCTGTGATAACATAAATGGGAAAAGAATTTGAAAAAGAATAGATACATGTATATATATAATTGAATCACTTTGCTGTACACCAGAAACTAGCACAATGTTACTAATCAACTATACTCCAATATAAAATTTAAAGGAAAAATGAAAAAAAAAAAGAAGATAGGGGAAAAAAGGGCCTCAGTGATGTGATGTCATCTTGATTCCCTTTGCAACAAAAAATCTCGATCTTTTTTCATGAACCAGGTGCCAGCCTATCAAAACTCTGGAAATGACACAGTGACATCTCCCCCTGGTTACAGGTAGGTGTGAAGTTAGGGGAGACGTCTTTCCATAACTTTTTTCCTGATAGATTTTCAAGTCATGCATACCAGTAGGGGTAATAAAGATAGCGCGTGAGGTCTGCCAGGCAGTTTTCTCGAAGTCGTTGGTTTTCAGGTTGTGCAGGCCGAGCTTCCCTGCAGGCCAAGGCCGGTTGATTGTCTTGCCGGCTCACAAAAGAGAAAGTAGGTGTCTCAGTGGGAGTGGAGTACAACCGTCATCTCCATGGGGCTGTGTGTGCAGGGGACGCGAATAGAAGTGGATTTCTGTGGAAACCTTATGATTGAGCTTTTTGCTTTTATTATTTGGTTTCCATGGTAAGTCCTTTCAAAAGACTAAGATAGCAGTGTCTTTACATACCCAGGAGAGGAGTGCAAACGAGGCATCAGCAGAGGCTTGAGGGTTTACAAAGCAAGCTCGTGGGCAGTGCCTCACTGGGTCCTCACAAAAGCCCCGCGATATAGGTAAGGGTTGTTACTCCCATTTTGCGGAGGAGGAAATTGAGGTCCAAGGAGGGTGACACAGCGGGAATGTAGCTGCATCAGGGGTTGTCAGGCAACTGCACGGAAGCTTTTCACAGGGTGCTCCGCATCGCCCAGGTTCAGGGCCGTCACCTCAGGACCAACAGCAGCTCCCCGCCCTGCAGGCCTCGTGGTGCAACCACAATGAGATGAATTCTCAAGCGGGATTGGTGCCTGCAGAGGGCATTTGGGAAGGTGTGGGAGCTTCTTAGTTTCAATCACTTGGGGTGGAGAAAGCCATTGATACCTAGAGATGGGGGCCAGGAACGTTAAATATCCTACGCAGGACCATGCTACAAAATGAAGACTTCTGCCCACGTTTTCAATAGCATCCCTGTCAAGAAACACAGATGAGCATCTTTTTCTTCTATTTAAAAAATACATATGGGGTTTAGACATGTGATTATATTTGAGGTGAAGACGTTTCCCCTGCCGAAAGGAACCTTTGAAACTGACTGGGCTGGCTGTCTTTTGGGGCACCTCCAGCTCGAAACGCCCACTACTCTTGGCATCCTTGTTTCTGGAATTCCCCAGAGTACCACAGAGAGGAGCGCTGGCCTGCTGTTGCTGGTCTAAAATTCCCGGGTGGAACCATTTCAGCCTTTCCAGCTGAATATCGTAAAATGGGTGGGTGGCTTGAGCCCCGAGCACAGGGACTGGCCCTCGCCGATCGGAACCACTCAGGTCGAGACCCTTAGGTCCTCCCTGCCCACGAAAAGGGATCTTGCTGCAAATTCTGAGACTCAGCCGACTGCCAGGTTAAAGGCAAGGCTGCCAGCTCTCCTCACTACCCTGCCGAGGAGACCTGGATCCCAGAGCCCTCCATCTACTTGAGAGAAGCTCTTCCCATGCAGCGTCAGATTTTCCCACTGAAAGTGTCAAGGTTGGGGGTGGCAGGGAAGAGGGTGTCGCAGGAACCCATCTGTCACAGCCATGAGCTGGTGAGAGCTGAGCTGTGACAGTTTATTCACAAACCCTGAGAGCGCTGCTGGCAGCATCTCAACCCTTCCCTGATCGTCCTGGCCACAGGGTTTCCTCACATCTGCTGCCATCTGCCTCCCCACAGGAACTGGGGGCCGCTGGAGAAGCCTGGCATTCTCTTAGTAACTCTTATTTGCACTCAGTGACAGAAAGAGGCTTCAGTGTGGATGAGGGTAGAAAGAGAAAGCTCTTCGGGGCTGCCATAAGAATCGAAACAGACACCACACGCCTTGCAGTAATGCTGGGCCCCTCACAAGAACCCTGAGGGGTGGGTATGGTTATGTCCACTTTACAGATGGGGAAACTGAGGCTTGGGATGAGGACATAAACCATCCAAGACCCCATAGCTTCTAGGCAGTACGACCAGATTCCTACCCACATCAGCCAGTGTTAAACAGCATCTCTGAGGTCACTGCCTACCCGGGCTCTGGGAGCCTGGGGTTGCCATTTACTTCTGGGGCCCAGTTTCTTGCGTGAGGACTGCTGGGGTTCTGAGGGGCTAGTAGCCCAGACTCTTGGGTCTTTGCTCATTGTCATATCCGCTTGGCTAGTCTGATACCCGGCGTATAGGGAGTACTTAGCAGCTCCTGTTGAATGAATGCGTTTGAAGTCTAGGCTTCCTTCACATATGTGTGCAGTAATCACGTTTTCTTATAAATTCAACCGCCCAGCTGCCTCGCAGCTGAAGTAGCTTCTAGATCCGGGTGAGGGGTTTTAGGAAAGAGGACGGGGGTCCTGGCGTGTACCATGCCTGGAGTTCAGAGTATGGCTATATACAGGGGACAGCTCCTAGGAGTCGCAGAAGCAGTTGTGGTCTGTGTGAAGTGTTCCTTCACAGATACGGGGGCCAGAAAGTCTCCAGCTGGCCTTGCTCCTGTCTGACACAGGGAGGGGACTGTGACGCGGCAAGCGAGGCATTTGCTCCAGTCACAGAGGTTAAGAGGGAACAAGATCTCGGTCATCAAGATGAATAAAGTTTTGATGAACTATTAACAGAATCCAAATCAATGCACGATAATCCATGATGAACAGATCATCAGCAGGTTAAACAAAGGGAGGGTCAGTAGCCCCAGCGCCTGGACTGAGCTGTACTAGAGCCTGCAGCGAGAGGGACAGTCACTCCCACTGACCCTGTCTTTTTTATTTTTATTTTTATTTTTTTTGCGGTACCTGGGCCTCTCACTGTTGTGGCCTCTCCCATTGTGGAGCACAGGCTCCGGACGCGCAGGCTCAGGGGCCATGGCTCACGGGCCCAGCTGCTCCGCGCCACGTGGGATCTTCCCAGACCGGGACACGAACCCGCGTCCCATGCATCGGCAGGCGGACTCTCAGCCACTGTGCCACCAGGGAAGCCCCCACTGACCCTGTCTTTATTTAACATGTTTATATTTTGTTTGTCGTGAATTTTTTTGCATTAGTTTAGATTTTTAAAAACTACTACATTAAAATGCAATTCTTCCTGTATTTTATTTGTGGTGCCCCTTACCTTTGCACCCAAGGCGAGAGCCTCCCTGCCCTCACCCTGGTCCGGCCCTGCCCTGCCCTTGAGTCCTGCCACCTCCCCTCTTGCTTCTCCAGCCAGACTGTCCATCGTGCTCAGAACGCCGCAGGTACCTTCAAGCTCCAGGGCCTTTGCTCAGGCCACTCTCTTTTCCTGGCCCTCCCTTTCCCCACAATTCTGGTTGTCTGTCTCCAGCCTCCTGTAGGTCTTTGCTCCTTTATATGCTGATTATTCTTTGCTTTCTTCCTGTCCACTCTAGTGCCCCAGGAGGTCAGGTGTTTTCATCTGTCATGGCCAGGTGTGTGGTTAGGTGCTCGATAAATATTTGACACACGGAAGAATAAACGAAGATGATGAACAGGTCTCACTGTTGAGGAGCCTAAAAGCCACAGTGAGGAGTTTTAGTCTAAGTGACAATAGCCACTGTTGGTTTCTGGAAAAAGAAATAACTACCTAGCTACGGTGCATATGTTGCAAGGCCTGTTGCATACTTTTTGTAGGTATATTTAACTCCTTGAATCCTCCTGACCACCCTCATCCCCATGTTTTACAAATGAAGAGAGACCTGGAGAAGTTACGGATCATGTCCAAGTGCAAGGGCCTTGGATTCACACATAGATCAGTCTGAGCTTCTGAGGACTCTTGATGTTTGTAGGATGTGTTGGTTAAGGAAGTTAGAGACTAGAAGTCGGTGGAAAAGCAGAGAAGGGATGTGTGAGATGAGGGAGGAAAAGGGGATGCTGCAGAGCAATCTGACTCCACCCACTGTCACCCCTCCACTCTGTCACCCCGTATCCCTACGCTCAGGACGCAAATCCAGGGAGGACCAGATGGGCTTATTGCCAGTCAGTCGGAAGGAGGTTGGGACTAGGTTAGGAGTGGCTGGCGGACAAGTCATTCACTCAACTAGACTGAACTCTGTTGAAAAAAAATGCGTTCAGGACTTGTTTTCAAATGAGGTTTTAATCGGATTATCAATGTCATCTTTTGTAGAGTCACAAATGAGCCTGTGCTTCCTTATGGCCCCAGCTTATTCACGAGGTCCTTGCTGGCAGCTCTCACATCTGCGGGGGCCGTCTGGCCAATCTCTGGGAGCTCTTCAAGGGACAAGGGCACTGCTGAATAGAAAGAGAGACCTGTTACGAACCCAGGAAAGCCTGGGCTGGCATCCTGGTTCTGCAGACTTCACCCTTCTGAGCCCATTTCTTCAGGAATATGGTGATAATAATCCCCTTCTCACAGGGTGCTGTAAGGGTTAAATGAGATAATTTATACAAAGCACCTAGCGTCTTACCTGGCACATAGGAGGTACACCATGGATGTTCATGTCCTTGACTCTTTTTGTCTTTTTTTTTTTTTTTTTTTTGAGTTCTTTGTAGGCTGGTCAGTGGGAAAGTAGGAACAGGTAGAGGACAAGAGCTGGAAGTGGATGACCATCTAGGAAACACTGACAAATAGGGCTATAGATGACCCTCAGTATTGCCACATTACATAAGCACACACTGAAAAGTGATATATGATGATAAAACAGAATTTACAGAACACTATTTCTCTAAGGAATTCAAAGCACTTTTACACACATGATCTTATCAACCCTGGCAGAATCCCTCAGCAGGTGCTGTTGTCTCCATTTTCAAGAGGGGACAGGGACCCTGGCATGACCAAAGACCGGTCTGGTCCCCATACTTTCTCTGCTCTCTGCTCAGCCCTGTCTGGTGAGCCACCCAGCCGGCAAGGGTGGAAAGTCAGTGACACCTTCAGAGTGCCCTGCATCCCCAAATCCCCGTAATCCTAAAGCACCTTAATAAAGCAGTTCTTTCTTACGGGGAAAGGAGAGCTTTCCAGGAAAGTTTTCTGGAGATGAATTGCTGGAACAGCAACTTCATCTTATTAGAATTAGCGTGCTCCGGTAAAGCCCACGAGGGGATTTGCTTCATTCCAGGTTCTGAGGGGGCAAGTTGAGACATGACTGGTCAGTGTTAATGGTTTTGTGATTAATCCACGGAATCAAAATTATCCTGAGCCATTGCTTTTCTCTCCTCCTCCTTTTTTTTTTCTTTCTTTTTGGGGGTAAACTGTTGATCCAGGGCCATTATAAAGGGACAACTCTTGGGAATGAGTTTGTTTAAGAAGAGGAACTGCAGACACAAAGTTAGAGCACAGACTTTCTGCAAACTGCAGCTGAAGAGGTAGACTTTACTGTCTCCATGATGCAGAGACGGCGGCTTGCTGTTTGTTTTAACACTGACCCTAATCTCAGACAACAGCCATCAGGCGGCCTCAGTGTACCTTCTCCTCAAGCCGTTGGTTAGGCACAGGTGACCTTCATTCAGGAGGGTGCTGGGGAGGCAGGACCAATGCTGTGTGCCGAGATGGGTTTGGCTTGACCACATCAGCCTATTGTCCTAAAAACCGGAAGCAACAACCGTAATGAGGCGGATACTGATATGTGATCTCCATTGCATTGGATGGGCCACACTTCCTGCAGCCACTCAGAAGTCCTTCAATTTTAACTGAAACATTCAGCAAGCAGTTAAACAACAACCATGTCATGGAGTTTTACATTCATTCACTCAAAAAGCCTTCCTGCACCAGGCACTGTAAGAGATGCAAGTGATATAAGGATGAGTGCAGCACAGAGCATGTTCACAGACTTTTCTCTGACTTAATCCTCGCAGCAATCTTATGAGGATGAGCATATATTGCTCCCACTTTGCAGGCGAGGTGACCAAAGCTCAGGGAGATGACTAACATTTACTCAAAAATCTCATGTACAGGCAATACACAGGAACCAAACTCATGTCTTCTGAAAACAAATCATTATAATAACTAATGTTATTGAACATTTACTGTGTGCAAAGGCACATAGTTGTTTTATATGTACAGGATTGCATCTAATTCTTAAAATAATCCTAGGAAGTAGGTACTATTTTTGTGGTGCCCAATTCACAGAAAAAAATTCTGTTTGCTCAGATAGAGGCACAGAAAGTTAAGTGACTTATCAGGGGAAGGACGAGATGGAGCAGGGATCACACCCAGCCAGCCTGGCTGAGCCCTTGCTCACGTCCCACTGTGCTGCCAGCTACAGAGGGGATCTTGCTGCCCTCTGTGCGTGGGGCATACGGTAGAGTTTCCTCTTGGGAGGAACGTATCAGCTGTTATCCATTAGAAGTCTCCTTTCCAGCATTTAATGAGAACCCACCACGTTCCGGGTACACTTTGTGCCTGTCCGCAGAAGGGGTCCTTTTCAGGCTGTGATCAGTGCCCAGCCTGTGGGAGCGGGCTAACACTGAAGGGGAGGGGTGCAGTGTGGAGTATCACTCTGCGGGCTGTGGCTTTCTCATGAATATTCAGTCCCTGCGGCTCTCCCACGGGGCTGCCCGCTCTGCCTGGAGCCCCTGCCTGCTCCTGATGACCTTGGGCGGAGGCTGATCAGGGGTTTGGAGAAGCCCTTTCTGGAAGAACAACAGTTTGGGGGGTTTCTCTTGTGATCCTGCCAGGGAGACCCCTGTGCTGCCCGGGGGAGGATGAGAGAGGGCAGGGGAACATGTAGAAGAGGGATGCCTATGTCTGTCTCCAAGTGAGGAACTCGGTTTACTTATGACACCATAATTAGACCATTTTTCTGTTTTTTGTTTTTTGTTTTTTTTGCTGTACGCGGGCCTCTCACTGCTGCGGCCTCTCGTGTTGCGGAGCAGAGGCTCCGTACGCGCAGGCTCAGCGGCCATGGCTCACGGGCCCAGCTGCACCGCGGCATGTAGGATCTTCCCAGACCGGGGCGCGAACCCGTGTCCCCTGCATCGGCAGGTGGACTCTCAACCACTGCGCCACCAGGGAAGCACAATTTTTCTGGTTTTATTCACTCAAAGATAGATATTATTCGGGGGCTTGGGGGAAAAGGCAGGAAGAGATGCAGAAGACTCATTTATCTGAAGCTAGAAGAGCAAGCTTAATGTTTTGAATTTATTAGACCTTAGGCTGTAGGGTTGATGGGTCACCCTGAGTGGTCTGTACATCTGTTAGTTTGCCTGGTCCGGAATAATCGAGCACTGAAGACTGGGGGGCTTAATAAACAGCAGAACTTTATTTTCTCCTAGTTCTGGAGGCTCAGAGTCCGAGGTGAAGCTGTTGACAGGGTTGATTTCTCCTGAGGCCTCTCTCCTTGGTGCTCAGGCGGTCTTCTCCCAGCATCTTTACGTGGTCTTCCCTCTGTGTGAGTTCATGTCCAAATTTTCTCTTCTTATAAGGACACAAGTATTATTGGATTAGGCCTTGCCCCAAAGACCTCATTTTACCTATATTTCTACTTTTTAGACCTGAATAAACCCCGAAATGACATCTTATTGTGCTATGGTGTTGGTGTTTTGGGTACAGTTTCCCCTCTGTACTCCAAATTTTCTGTAATGTAGTTATATCTTAAAAAACTTTTTTCCCCTAATTACTTCTGTCCCCCAAAACAGTCACACTGTGAGGTGCTGGGGGTTAGGACTTCACCATGTGAATTTGGGGGGGATGGAATTCAGCCCAGAGCAATAGCGGAGCAGCAGTGTTCTTGGCCAGGAGGCAGTTTTGTTTTCTCTGAGTCCTAATGAAATGAGGTGGGAGAGAACGACAGGCAGTGGGTGTGGCTGACTGACAGGTGGGGAGGTCTGGCCAAACCCCTTCCCAGCTCTGGCCCACCTGGAGACATGCTGCCCAGCTGAGGCATCAGAACTGACGGCCGGATCCTAATCGTCCTTGGCCCCTCCACCGTGTGCTGCTGGGTGCTACCTGCTTTCATCCTCCTGCAGGGCCGAGTGGGACAGGAGGGGACGGGGCTAGCCTTGGGCGCTGGTGCTGAGTCAGTGGAGCTGCCCCACTCCTGTCTCTACTCAGTGGCCGGTTCAAGACTGGGCCATTGCAGCCTTTGTCTGGGGCCCAAGGGGATTGTTGGTTTCGTGGGCAAAGATGGGGCAGCAACAGAGAAAGTTCCCTTTCTTCATTTGATGGGGCAAGAACTGGCAGAACACACTCTCCCTGGGGAGGGAGTGGAGGGATCCGGGGCAGAGGTGTTTAGAGGTGCCAAGTCAGTGGGAGGGGAGCTTGAGCTAGAGGGACAGGGGAGAAGGGGAGAGGCAGAGGAGCCATTCCAGCCCTGGCCACCAACCATCAAGATGGGGAAGGCCTTCAAGGGGCCTTTTCTAAACTTTGTTCTGTAAAGTACTAGGAAACTTGTCTCATGGGGCACATCACTGGGGCATATGATACAACTTAGGAAACACCAGGGAAGTTCAACAGGTTTGGTTTCCAAAATGGCGACAGTCTTGCTTTTGAACAATGGATTTAGGACTCACCCATGAACTTGAAGCTCCAGGCTGGACTTTTCTTATTAGCTCATCCTTTACCTATTTCCAAGTTATTTGAAACATACATATAGATAATGATAGTATTAAATAGATATTTGGATTGTTTATTTCTGATTATAAAAAAATACATATTGTAGAAAATGTGAAATGTATAGATGTTCAAAGTCACCGAGGAGAAAATGTAAAATCACTCATGAATTCAGGTATAAGAATTTTAAAAGAGTTCTGGCATTTAGCTCTCTAGTGTTATCCTTTTGCAGTTGTATGAATACATATAAATAGATATATAATATATATAAATATAAACTATATATAAATTATTTTTACAAAAGGGATCATTCAATACATACTTTTCAGTTGATATGTTTTGAACATTGCTGACAAGTTTCTATATCATGATTTTAATTAATTTATTAATTTATTAATTTATTTATTTATTGCGGTACATGGGCCTCTCACTGTCATGGCCTCTCCCGTTGCGGAGCACAGGCTCTGGACGCACAGGCTCAGCGGCCATGGCTCACAGGTCCAGCCGCTCCGCGGCATGTGGCATCTTCCCGGACCAGGGCACGAGCCCGTGTCCCCTGCATTGGCAGGCGGACTCTCAACCACTGTGCCACCAGGGAAGCCCTATATCATGACTTTTAAATAGTTTTTTAGTAGTCCATTGGATGGATTTACCACAATTTCTTCAGTTCTCTATTGTGGAGCATTTTTTTTTCTATTATAAACAAGGCTTAACTGAACATCTCTGTAGAAACCTTTCCATGTGCTGTTTTATAACAGGTACAAACGTCAGTCTTGGACTCCTTTGATTTTCTGAATCGTATCTGTGAGGGAATGTGAATTTGGGGGCTTAGCTGGCCGATGGGAATCAGGGTGGGATTCTGGAGCCCACAGGTTGTTGTGGCTGTGTCCCAAATTAATCCAGTTTTAATCAGGATGAATAGAAACAATGTCCAAAGCAAAAAGCATCCAGCCATATCTGGGGAACTGTGCAAAAGTCTGATGTTCTGTGTAATAGGGGAAATGGCAAATGGGAGTTTGTTCACAGAAGACCTCAGAGTGTGGGGTTCTTTAACACAGTGGTCCCCAACCCTTTTGGCACCAGGAACTGGTTTCATAGAAGACAGTTTTTCCATGGGGGGTGGGGGAAGGTTTAGGTGGTAATGTGAGCGATGGGGAGGGATGGTGAGCGGCAGATGAAGCTTCAATAGCTCACCAGCCACTCACCTCCTGCTGTGCGGCCTGGGGGGTGGCAGGGGTGGATGGCGTTGGGGACCCTGCTTTAACAGATCCCTCAAAGCAGTTATAGGTTTATAGAATGAGGGCTGCTCTTTTGGTCATAGAATGTGTGGACTTGAGTTTTTTCGGTTTTAATGGGCCAAAACATGGGAGAAGGAATGCCATGGGGCTTAAGTCCAGTGACTTTCTGTAAAAGAAGCCCAGATGGCAGGCACGGTGGCTCCACCTTCATTAGACGCCTAGATTCTGTCTTGTCCGTCATCCTTAGTGTCTGGTTTCCATCTTGAAGATTACATCATGGTCCTGAATGACAATTGGAGAGCCAACCTTTCGTCTTTATTTCATGCAGGGCTGATATTTACTCAGAAGGCATAGGTATGACCAATTCATTGTTAAAATATCAATGTATTTCTGAACGAGTGGGAAAGTAGCCACTGCCTCTTGGTATCTCTGGATCGTCCAGCAACTAAAGAGTTAACACAGCTGCAGCAGAATCCTGCAGGACTCTGCTCAGCAGTAAGCCTGATGTCCCTTGGATTGGTTGAACATGTTCAAAATGACCCCCAATTCCAGGTAGGAAGAAGGGAGGGCCAAGCAAAAGGGTTCACTTCCCAGGTAAGCTGGCCTCCTTTACAGAATGTTTTTCACAAGCCCCACCCATCAACTTCCACTTACAGCTCATTGGCCGCCTCTTCCTGCAATGCAGACTGGGAACTGTAGTTCTATAGCCATCAAGATGTCATCCTTCCAACAATATAAAGTTCTCTTTCTAAGGAAGCAGGAGTGTTAGTTAGGCAACCCTACTGAAAAAACAAACTCTTTGGTGGCCACAGTGAAGGAGGCTCAGTCTTTTTACACCTTAGTGTGAATAATGTTCCAAATCAAGTCAGCAACCTTTTGGAGGGAGATAATTCTTCTCTTCCATTATTGTTGCTTACCCTGTGTGTGTGTGTGTGTGTGTGTGTGTGTGTGAGATGTGGGGAGGACAGGGATGAAAGGTAAGAGGAGGGGGCCTTATCTAGCTGGGATGTTGGATCTCCAGGAAAAAAAAAGGAACAGCATTTGTAGCTGTTTCTGTTTGTCAGGAAAAAACATGATACTTCCCTCTGCCTAGACCAACTGCCTAAGAAAACCCCTCCTACAGTTTTTGAAAGCAAAAACAAATAAATAAAACAAAAACAAACCTCCCCCCAAAGCTGGTAGGGGTGTAAATTAGACGGCAGTTTGGCAGTATTTAGCAAAACAAAAAATTCACACACCATTTGACCCAGCAAATCCACTTCCTGGAATCTCATCTAAGAACTATTCATCTGCTTGTGTGTAGATGTCTGCACAAAGATGCTGATTGTGATGCGGCCTTCAAAGGGGGAAGATTGGAAACCGCATGCACATCTATCAATAGGGGACTTGTTAAACCACATTAGGGTATATCTATTCTGAAGGATTAAAATAAGAAGTAAACTTATTGTATCATCAGAGAAAAATCTCCATAGTATATTTGGAGAGGAATGAGTAAATTGCATAACAATTTGAATGCAAGTCTAGTATGATAATACTTCTGGAAAAAAAATTGTGTAATACATGTCTGTATAAAATGGAACTGCCCACACTGCTGACAGGGGAAGTGGGGTGGGGGGTGACAGGGGTGTCTATGTTTTGTTCTATCTACAGGCAAACCTCAGAAGTACTTCGGGTTTGGTTCCAGACCACCACAATAAAGCTAATCTCACAATAAAGATAAAACGAGTCCCACAAATTTTTTGGTTTCCCAGTGCATATAAAAGATATGTTCACACTACAGTGTAGTCTATTAAGTGTGTAATAGCATTATGTCTCAAGAAACAATGTACATACCTTAACTAAAAATATACTTTATTGCTAAAAAATACTAGCCATCATCTGAGCCTTCAGGGAGTTGTAATCCTTCTGCAATAGTAACACCAAAGATCACTGATCAGAGATCACCATAACAAATATAATACTAGTGAAAATGTTTGAAATACTGAGAGAATTACTGAAATGTGACACAGAGACATAAAATGAGCAAATGTTGTTGGAAAAATGGTGCAGATAGACTTGCTCGATGCAGTGTGGCTGGAACAGAGTTGTAGAGAGAGTTGGCTGGCTGCTTCCCTAACCCACAGCCTGAGAGAAGGGCACAGTGAGCTGGGAAGAAGGAAGCCAGGAGTGAACTCCTGCTGCATGCCTCTGCTCCTGCCCCTGCAGCCACACTGGCCCTGGGCCTTTTTCTAAAACAGCAACCTCATCCTTTGTCTTGTTGTTTCCTCTAACTAAACGTCTTTCCATCAGCTCCCTTAGGTCTTTACTCCACTGTTCCAGAGAGGCCTTCTGTGCCACCCTCTAAAAATCACACCCAGTCCCTGTGCCCCTTAGCACTTGCCATTGGCCACCATAGGATATGCTTTACTTCTTCCTGTGGGTTCTGGAGCACTGGAGCATGAGCACTGGATTATGTACTGGAGCATGAGCACTGGAGCATGAGCACTGGGTGATGCACTGGAGCATGAGCACTGGAGCATGAGCACTGGGTGATGCACTGGAGCATGAGCACTGGAGCATGAGCACTGGGTGATGCACTGGAGCATGAGCACTGGAGCATGAGCACTGGGTGATGCACTGGAGCATGAGCACTGGAGCATGAGCACTGGGTGATGCACTGGAGCATGAGCACTGGATGATGCACTGGGGCATGAGCACTGGATGATGCACTGGGGCATGAGCACTGGAGCATGAGCACTGGATGATGCACTGGAGCATGAGCACTGGAGCATGAGCACTGGGTGATGCACTGGGGCATGAGCACTGGAGCATGAGCACTGGATGATGCACTGGAGCATGAGCACTGGATGATGTACTGGAGCATGAGCACTGGATGATGCACTGGAGCATGAGCACTGGAGCATGAGCACTGGGTGATGCACTGGGGCATGAGCACTGGATGATGCACTGGAGCATGAGCACTGGAGCATGAGCACTGGATGATGCACTGGAGCATGAGCACTGGAGCAAGAGCACTGGAACATGCACTGGAGCATGAGCACTGGAACATGCACTGGAGCATGAGCACTGGGGCATGAGCACTGAGTGATGCACTGGAGCATGAGCACTGGGTGATGCACTGGAGCATGAGCACTGGAGCATGAGCACTGGAGCATGCACTGGGGCACAAGCACTGGGGCCAAGGCAGCGCCTGTTCACTGCTCTGTCCCTGGCACCACACGACTCTGCCACATGGCTGGAGGACTAAGTGAGAGGGCAGGTGGGCAGGGCGGCCTGGGAGGGGTGAGGAGGAGGACAGCCTCCCGGTGGAGGCGCTAGAGGCAGGGCTGAAGGGAGTGGGAGGAATGCCTCCACACAGATGTGTTGTAAATATGTTTCTATTGAAGGCCTGTGGCCCCTGGCCCTTGCCCCTGATCCTGCCCGCTGACGGGTGAGCAGCCTTGCCGGCCTCTGTGGAGAGTGGCCGGGTGTTCGGGTGGCCCAGGGTTCCCTCTCTGTGGGAAAGGGCCGGGCAGCTGGTGGGAGCCACGGAGCCCCAGAGCCGGGAGCGGGCACCAGGCCAGCTCCCCACGGTCTGGCCCCGGGGCCCAGGGAAGGCTGGGCACACAGCGAGCTCTCTGTCGCTTGGCATGTGGGCTGCGGTTGTCCCCTCTGGCTGGAGAGGGTGATTGGCATTTCCTGCTCCCATGCCGCCCTTGGCTCTCTGGGGTCCTGCTCCGCTCTCTGACCCCCGAGACAGGAACATCCTGTCCCATCGGGACCCCAGAGACCCTATAGCTTCAGGTCACCACATGTTCCCTTGCCTTCTTTCACTGCTCATCATCTCCCCTTCCTGGCCCCAGGGTGTCCGGTCCCTTAGAAAATCACCCAGAGCTGCCCTTTGTCGCATAACTCAGCGAGGCCCTGCGCCCACTACCTCTGCCAACCCTCAGACTCCCTTGTGAGGCTGCTACTGTTGTTGCCCCCATTTTCCAGATTGATACGAATGATTTGCATCAGTTATTGAGAGTTTTCTGAGTGCCGGGCGATGCCCAAGCACTTCACCTTTGGGACGGACTCTGCTCTCGTTCCCGAGTGCTTGCTGCCCCTCCCTGTGGGACAGTCAGGTCCCCACCCTGAGGGTGACACACTGGACTAGTTTGGCCAATGGAAGTGACAGGCTTCAGCACCGAAGCTCTGAGAGCCATTGTGGGTTCTGCCTTTCCTCCCTCCACACCAGCCCTGCCAGACGCAGAAAGGGGTGGATCCCGACCGTCTGGTTCCCAGAATAAAGACATGTGGCCAAACCACAAAGAACATGTAACAGGAGCAAGAAATAAACCTTTGTTGTCGTAAGCCGCTGAGATTTGGGGTTGTTTGCAGCGTAATCTAGCGAAAGCTGGTGGATACAATGTGCATGACCACATTTAACCCTAAGAATAGCCCTCGGGGGGTATTCATAGACCCATTTTCATCATTAATACTATAACCCCACTAAATCCCGGAGAAGGAGTCTGTACGGCTCCGTCTCCACGTAGAGTCAACTTTAAAGAAACACGGGATGAGAGCCAAACTAATTAAAAGGGAATTTTATTTTTGTGTCTTTAGGAAAAAACTTAAAAGGGGGGTCCACGTGAGACTCTTCATTGAATTCCTTCTCCTCTCCTACCCTCTTTCCTCGCCCTCCCCAGCTGCCTGTCACGTGTTTCCCAGATGCTCTCCCATCCCGAGCTCCCCGTCTTTCTTCTCCTCCGTTCTCCTCCCTCCCTTCCTCCCCACCAAAGCAGAGTAATTTTTTTTTTCCCCACTAAAAAAACATCTTGGAACCCCCTTGTGTGGGGAACTTGCCATCTCCTCTTTTTCAGGACGGACACTCTTTGCACACCCTGGAGATGATTGATCAAGGAGGCTTCCTTCCACACCCATTGGCCCAGTGCCATCACCCAGGAGACTGGGTGACTTGTTTAGCTCCAACTGCAGAGAATGAGCTTCCTTTCTT
The DNA here is from genome assembly GCF_964374135.1 of Grampus griseus. Taxonomy (NCBI): domain Eukaryota; kingdom Metazoa; phylum Chordata; class Mammalia; order Artiodactyla; family Delphinidae; genus Grampus; species Grampus griseus. Next base: position 65,166,452 of record NC_139012.1, read on the forward strand.
GCAAAAAGGAGAAAGAAGGGGCAAGACGGACAGAATTCTCTGTGATGGGCAGGGGAGGGGCAAAAGCTGTGACCATCCGAAGTTAATAATATTTGCCCTGTTACATTCATAATAATAGTCATAACAGCAGCCCATATTTATGAAGCATTTACTACATCCCAAACACTGTGCTAAGAGTTTTATATACACTCATTCATTCCTTTCTGCAACCCTGTAAGATAATGAAAGCCTCATTTTATGGAAGAGAACTGAAAGCCCAGAGCCGTCGAGAAAGTTGCCCAAGGACGTAAGCTAAAAAGTGATAGAACGGAGGTTCAGAACCGGTTCCGAATCCACAGCCTGCTGTGTGACCCTGTGCCATGCCGTGCTGATGAGGTTGGCTCACTGCTTCCAGACCTGGGGACTTCCGGGCCCTTGGACATGAGCCCAGCCCTGCGCATGCCCAGGAGGTCCTGCACCCCTGTCCCTGCTTCCTTCTCCAGCTTCGTCCCCCGTCATCTTCCTTGTCTTGGCCCTCCTTGCGTCTTTCCGGTTTCACTGCGTCCCCGGGGCACAGCCCAGGCCTGAGATGGAGTGTGTGCTTAGTAAATATTTGTTTAATGAATGGATGATTGATGTTTATTTATTCAATATACATGAAGCGGATGGTTTGCTTGCTCTTACTGTTTGGTGAAGGTTCCAGGCCACATCTGGATTTGATATCTGTCGTCCTGTGGCCTGAAAGCCCTCAATGAGCAACATCTTCCTTCCTGCCTGGGACTCGAGTTTTTCATATTTGCCACATGACATGTTTCACCTTTGCCACTTCCAGAGCAGACCAATTTTTTTTCCCCATTAAAAAAAAAAAAATCTTGGAGATCCTTTGTCTGGAAGACTCAGTCACTTATTTTTGTTTTCAGGATGGACCCTTTCCACACACTCTGAGATGATTGGTCAAGGAGCTGTCCATTCACAGCCCGGGACCCAAGGTCCGGACCCCCATCATCTCCTAGGAGTAACGGGAAGAGTCCACAGGGCAGAGATTGGTTGACTCGCATCACAGATTTGTCACGTAACATTTTTCCGGACCTCAGGCCTCCACGACAGCAACAGGGATATCGTTCTCATCAAGGGATAAGAGAAAATTCTTTCACAACTTTTGCAGCCGAAGAAAACCAGCCAACTTACCAACAAAAAGTGGCCAGCCTCAGAGGCGTCGCCTGAGGACCTTTCAGGCTTCCAGCGCAAGGAAGAAAAAAGCAGGCAGGCATAGAGCTTCCCACGGCACCTTGGAATCTCCACATTTGCTGCATGAGAGGTGCAGGAGGTGTTATTCTGCGTGTCTCTCCAGGGCCAGGAGACTCTCCAGGGTCTCACACTCGGCATAGAGAGTGATTGGTGGGCTTGGGGGGAGAGTGAGCAGGGTCTGGACGGCTACTCCTTTAGGTCACTTTCATTCATACCACTATACACGTACTCATAATTCAGACCTGCCTGCGCCTCCACTGATGTGTACCAAGTACAAACTGACCAGGGGGCGTGCACAGTTCTACGCCTGAAAGTGTAGACTCTCCCTGGGCCCCAGCAGCATGCTTGGTTGATACATTGATATTAGGCTTCAAATCAATAATCTCTCAGAAAGTCAGAGTCAAGGGTAAATTAACATTTATTGTGTGCCAAGCACTGTGGTAGAGGCCTTAAATTGGTGATTCTCAAATGGCATCAGAATCACCAGGGGGGCTTGTGAAAACACAGAGTGTGAGACCCCATCCCTAGAGTTTCTGATTCAGTCATTCTGGGGTAGAGGCCAAGAATGTGCATTTCCCACAGGTTCCCAGGCGAGACTGCCGCTGTTGATCCAGAGACCACACGCGGAGAACCTCTGCCTAAGCGTGCATTCTTTTTATTTATTTATTTATTTATTTATGGCTGTGTTGGGTCTTCGTTTCTGTGCGCGGGCTTTCTCTAGTTGTGGCAAGCGGGGGCCACTCTTCATCGCGGTGCGCGGCCCTCTCACTATCGCGGCCTCTCTTGTTGCGGAGCACAGGCTCCAGACGCGCAGGCTCAGTACTTGTGGCTCACGGGCCCAGTTGCTCCGCGGCATGTGGGATCTTCCCAGACCAGGGCTTGAACCCGTGTCCCCTGCATTGGCAGGTGGACTCTCAACCACTGCGCCACCAGGGAAGCCCGAAGTGTGCATTCTTATTCTATCCTCCCAAGACTTGAAGCACGTGAAGGTGAAGAATCTAATTCAAGGTGACATCGCCAGTAACCTGCAGAGTGGGGATTCTAGCCCATCCCCAGCTCTTTGCAGAGCCTGTTCTCTTTTCCATGGCCCTTCCATCTTTCCATCACACTCATTTGCCCTGGGAACTTTGCACTCAGACAAACGAACAAACCACAAAAGAAAATCCCAAACACTTAAAGAGAGCAGTCCTCGTGTAGCTCGCTGCTGTTTTATTTCCGTGATAGTGACAAGCTTATGAGATTTAGACGTACGGCAAGCAAGTAACAATCCATGACCACAAATCAAATGCATGATGGAGTCTGGGCTTGAGAATCTGATTTCTTCCTGGTGGGGAAGTCCCAAGGCCACAGCGTATTTTAATCGATGTGCAGAATGATCAGGGATGTAGTTTTGAAACAGTCTTGGGTTGGGGGGTGGGGGCAGCCTTTTGTATTGTTTCAACGCTCCAGTATCCATCTCTCAGAATGGCAGGGAATAGACGCACAGCCCTTGCTCTGGAGTGACCTTGAGAATGGCCTTATAGGAAGCTCTGGCATCCTGGAACCTTGCTTAAAGTCTGCTGAAATTGTAAACAAGCAGAATGACAGCTGCCAGACAGCTAGGAAGCTCCAGCTCCAACCCAATGGGCAGCAGTGAGAGATGTGGAGAGTGGACTTTTCTTTTGTAACTTCGCAAGGCCGAGAGAATAGCATGCAACGTTTGGCCTTGCACATGTTTTCTACACAATACAGACGTCATACCGAGAAAAGTCTGTGGACACACATCTATCTTTTGGAGTCGCCGTGGAACCCATGGGCACACACTCCATCCGTCACATCATCTTCTGTTTCTGCAGCAAGGGTTGTTACGTCAGTCCTGTGCTTGCTGCCTGTGACACAGCATCCAGCGTGAGGACAGGGGATGAGGACACTCTCTCCTCAGTGCTTTGAGCACCCTTATTTACAAAAGAAGATAAAATTATTCCTAAAGCACAAGAGGTCTCCTTACCTAGAGACAACGAGAACAACAAATTATCAGAGGGGTTCGGTTCACTTTTTTAAGTGATCAAGAGAGTTTTATGATGTTTCTTGATTTCCCTTGCAAAGATTTTCTTCTCAAAAAGTGACAGTAAGAGTAAAAATGATAATAACCCAAAAGACAAGCTAAACTCAATGAAGGAACAAAACTACCATCTTGGTCAGACATTAAAAATGAAAAATAATCATGAAACGTTCTCAAATCTTTCAAAGATTGTAGACTGCATAAAAGCTTGAAGAACTCTTGGGAGAAACTCCTCCAAACAGGTTTAAGAGCTCTGCTGAGTTGAGTGACAGGAGGGCACGCATATATATATACGTTTTTTCGTTGGGAGGAGAAAAACATGCCACTGTTCTGGGTTCCAGCAGAAGCCCTTTTCCTTTGCTGGGACCTTCCCCTTTCCCTGGGCCTCCCAAGACCTTCTTTTCCCTGAGGCTTCTCTGGGGTGAGCCCTGACAATTCAGAAATACTGGCTTTTGCTTTTATAAAGCCAATAATGAATTACAGGCAGAAGGACAAAATTACATACGTGTAGATTCAGCAGATCTCCTTCATGAGGCCCCTGGAGGGGACCAAGAGTTCTATCGCCATCAGCTTAGATAATCAGGAGTTCACAACATGCCCCACTACAGTCGTTCCAGACAAGCACTGTCAAATTGCTAGTTTCTTTCTTTAAGTACAGAAACGTTTTCTCTCATTCCTATTGGATGGAAAACTTTCTAAGAGACCACACTGCTATCTGCCCTTCTGCTCTGTTCCTTGTGAGCGGAAATTGTTGATAGTTCAAAGATACCTTCCAGGGTTACCCTAAAAAGCCCTGGCCTGTTGGTCAATCTTCGTTGGTTGGTTTGATTTTTGCCTACTTTACTGCTGTGAATTTTTCCTAAAGGGAGGAACACCTTACCTGTCTTCCCCGTTGGCTGTGAGGAGGATGTATGGGTGTGGAGGTGATATGGTCATTTCAGGGCTAGAGTTGATTTGCCAGCTCATTTGATGATTAGTCATCCGTCACAACGTGAGTCAGGCAAGTCATAACCACTCTTGAAGAAATAACTCAAAAGACTCCTTGTTTTTGAGGGCTAGCACTTCTAAAAATAATTTTGTTTAGGAATTTGAGGGGGAGAAAAAGCCCCTTTTTGTTTTCCGTCCTGAAACGTATTTGGTCCGTCAGATGGTCACAGAAGAAGGAGGTGTCAGGAATGGAGCACGGGACGACTTTCAGAGCTGAGTGTCAGCGCTCGCTTTTCATCCACCTGGAGTCGGGGCCCCTAGAGGTGGTCTCAGAGGCAGCTGGCCTTAGTTTCTGAACTGAGAATGAGGGGTGGGTGTTGGTGGACCCGCCCTGGGCCCCGTGAGTTGAGAAGGCGGCCATCACGCCCCTCCATGTCTTCCTGGTCCGCTCCTTTCCCTACACTTCCTCAGAAGCCACGGTTTCCTGACCCTCCCTCCAGTTGTTCGCCAACTCAGGCTTTTCAGCCTTCAGTGGCTCAAACCAGAGTTTTCCCAACAGCTCTCTGAGGTGCTTCTTCCCCAGTGTTACTCTTCCTTCCTTGACAGCGATGGTCATTTAAAGCCATTCTCTGGAAGAGCCTAGGGGCAGGACAGGAATAAAGACACAGAGTAGAGAATGGACTTGAGGACATGGGGAGGGGGAAGGGTAAGCTGGGATGAAGTGAGAGAGTGGCATGGACATATATACACTACCAAATGTAAAATAGATAGCTAGTGGGAAGCAGCAGCATAGCACAGGGAGATCAGCTCGGTGGGTGCTGTGTGACCACCTAGAGGGGTCGGATAGGGAGGGTGGGAAGGAGATGCAAGAGGGAGGGGATATGGAGATATATGTATACATATAGCTGATTCACTTTGTTATACAGCAGAAACTAACACACCATTGCAAAGCAATTATACTCCAATAAAGATGTTAAAAAAAAAATAAAGCCATTTTCTAAATTCATACATGTTCCTAGTAGCCTCTTGTGCTGCCTGACAGGTAACTTCCAAGTGGTCTCTAAAGATCACATGAGTTCGGCTTCAGAATGGAGCAGTGGAGGTGTGTGTGGTTTATTCATACAGCAGGCTTCCAGGGACGGGGCGGGGGGGGGGGGGACGGACATTTCGCCAAGTATTACAGTCAGTGGAAGATGAGCGATCTGAATTCAAATGACTCGCCTGAGAATCACAGAATTTCAGACCATAAAAAGCCTGCAGAAAACCTTTGTTTTACAGATAAGGGCACAGAGGTCCGGAGAGAGAAATTGATTTGCCTGGTGCCACACGGCCTGTGGGTGGCCAGGGTTAGGGATGTAAGCTGGCTCTTCTGATCCCAAGTTTACTGCTCTCCCTGCTACCTCCCTATCTAACTTCCCTTTGATCCCTGGGGTACTTTTTCCAGTGGAATAATTTCTTAACTGCTGTGGCCTACCAATTTGGGAGGAATGAAAAACATAACAGCATGAACATCAATGGCAGACGCGTTTTAAAAAATATAAAACATAATGAAAGGTCCTGAAATATTCTTGATTTTTCACTTCCCATCCCACTGCTATGCAGAGCTTATTAAAGACTTGAAAATTTTGAAAGAACTACTTAACTTTTCACCATGGAAACCGTTTGGCAGTTCCAAACTGTGATTTTTTTTTTAAACTTCAGAGTATTATAAATCAAGGAAAAAGCATTTTACCTGTTCTCAAGTTAGAGGGAATAAAAAGAATGAAAGAAAATGCGTGTTGGGGGTTGGTTATCCTATACTGAGCAGCAGGAAGTTCAGGGTCAGTGCTTCTTCATTGTGAAAGAGCAAGTTTGAACCTCGAGCCCAGATTACTAGATGAACCTTGGCCCCGATCTTAATAGCTAATTTTCCTGAGTTAACTTTCCCTCCATTTATTCCTCTAGTACTTTTCAACGTACAGATTATGGCAGGGATTTCTCCAGGCATATGGGGACATTCTAACTCCTTAGCATTCAGAGAAAAGCTCAGGTTAAATTTGATCCCTGTGATTGGTCTGGTTCCATTCATTTCCCGTAGCACTCACAATTTTATTAATTCACCTGACTAGTGATGAGTTTATTTCTGATCAGTTTTTCTTTTCCTAACATAAAGCTTACTAAGGATATTAAATTAAAACAGTCATGCTTTGTAGTTAAGGTTGTCAAATAATGCATGGGATATATTTATACTTAAAAATTATTTCTTGGGGCTTCCCTGGTGGCGCAGTGGTTGAGAGTCCGCCTGCTGATGCAGGGGACACGGGTTCGTGCCCCGGTCCGGGAAGATCCCACATGCCGCGGAGCGACTGGGCCCGTGAGCCATGGCCGCTGAGCCTGCGCGTCCGGAGCCTGTTGCTCCGCAACGGGAGAGGCCACAGCGGCGAGAGGCCCGCGTACCACAAAAAAAAAAATTATTTCTTGTTGATCTGAAATTCAGACTTAACTGAGTATCCTGTATTTTAATTTGCTAAATCTGGTAATCCTATTTGAACTAGGTAATAGATACCCTCCTGAAATCTTGCATTTGGATAGTTTTTTTTTTTAAATAAAATCATACATTTAAATATTTTAGGGAGCTAAATGTCTATCTTTTGGATTTTTATGTATCTGGATTTTTATGTATCTGGCTTGCTTTCGGTGTGATATACCCATACGTGTTTTATAAATTCAGTTTTTAAAAATGTTTATTTTGTATATCAACCACCGCTCACCTTCCCTCCCCCGGGCACACGTTACACTCTCAAAATTTGCAGACTCTAAGGCACAGTTTAGAAGTATATCATTTTCCTCTTGTTTAGGTGTCTACATTTGATGGTTTTTGAGATCTGTTTCAGGAAACAGATTAGCCTGTTGTGAATTTTGTGAGATTTTTTTTTTTGAGCTCTGAGCCATTAGCCCAAAAGAGTTCCACCAAGGACTTTGGTATCCACAGTAACAACATTTATTAAATGTCTGCTGTATGCCAGGCCATATGTGTGCTTTTTGTATGCAGTGTTTCATCCAATTTGAATGACCCTGTGAGCTAGGTGCTATAAGTATCTCCATTTTACAAATGAGGAAACAAAAAAGTCCCAGTCGTTTGCCTCAGGTTTCACAACCAGTAAGCTAACGTGTCAGGACCCAAACCCAGGTCTGATTCAAACATGCTTTTAACTCTTACCTAAAACAGAATGTTTCCCACTGGAAACGTTGTTGTGGGTCTTGTGAAATATGGGAAGTGCAGAGACTTGCTGAGAAAAGGGAGGATCTAGGAAGGTTTACTGCAGTCAACTGGCAAAGTCCGGCTCGGTAGCAGCCGGCAAAGAGTGGAGATGGTTGTCTCTGCTCTCTTGAGAGATTGGTTTGCAATCCAAAGCCCAGAATTTGAAGCCTTATCAGAAGGAAAACCACGATTCACAAATGCTTTGAAATTAGGGTGTCTGTCGCATTCATGTGTGTAAGAATCACCAGGAGAACTTGTATAAAGGTTCCTGAGCCCACCCTCAGAGATTCTGATTAAGTTCTAACATGGTGGCTCTGCAGAGAACCCGACACCTCAACTTGCTGCCTACTGTTTTGCAGCAGCCTTCCAGGAACCAGGTGTTCCAAGTGGGCGCCAGTGGGTATGCACTTTGAGAAACGCTGCTTGAGCTTGTGAGTTCCTGGAGGGCAGGAATATGTCTCACCTACCTTTGTATCCTCAAACCTAGAACGGAGCCGGATGCAAATCCGATACACGTTAGGAAGGTATTACAGGGAATGCTGAAAGGGAAGGGTGTCCATTGACATTTTGGGCTGCTGAAAAGAACCAATTTTAATTCTAATCATGGTGAAAGAGTTTTATTCCAGCTTTTATAAGTGCAAAGTGTTAACTTTGATCTCCAGGGTCTATATTTCAAGGGGATTGGTGGGGGGGGGGGGAATGGTGGTGATGAGCATATATTTATGTACAGCAAAATCCTTATTATGCTTTATCAGTGAAGCCGGAGCACACGCTTCTTTGTATGTGAGTATGCGTCTGTGTCTTCCTCCCTTCCACAGCTGACACTGGAGATTAGACTCAGTCTTTAAGCTTGTAAAAAGCCTTTGAGGGAAACCCTTAATGAGGAACTGATCCTCTTAAACTCAAGTCTAATTACTTTTACAGCAACATTTCTATTTTGGACGCTTCCCATGAATACAGTCTCTCTGATGCCGTTGATGGCAGGCTAGCCCCTTGACTGCATCAGAAAGAACGCCCAGCACACGGCCTGACAGACAGACCCCAGTGAGAAAGCCAGTGACTCTTTTCTGCTTGAGCAGCTCGCTGGATTTCAAAGGCCACCAGGAGAGAAAATCTTGGCTCCCATGTTTACAAGCCCTCGAAACTGTTTCTATCTTTTCTCTGCTATTCAGCCATTTGCTTCCTCTACTCGTGGCGAGTGACAGGCATCCCGAGGTCATGAGCCTTTTGGCATGGTCTCCTTGGGGCCAAAGAAGACTGGAGGGGTTATTGTGGTCATTGTAGTCACACGGACGCTTGCCTTTTCAGTGTCCAGTATTTGATGGAAGCCATACGGGGCACCCTGGCAGTTGCACTTTTACAAATTGGATTTGGGCTCGTCACTCTCAGGACATCCTTGGCAGATGGTCCCCTCACCATAGTGTGAAAAGACTGGTCTAGGAGAAATTAGGTCTGAATTGGTCTCTACTAAGACCCCCCCCAACCTGACAACACAGTTTAATTTAATTTTTTCCTGCAGACAGCTCATTTTTGACTAGAGATATAGCAAGAGTACTATACTCTTATAGTATATAAGTATATATATAGTATATATAGGAAGAGTACTTGTAGTATATAAGTATATATATAGTATATATAGGAAGAGTACTAGGTTAGGAATTAGGAGGCTTTCACTAATTCACCAAGCTCCCCTGAGCTTCGTACTGAAAACACCTCCATGACCTACAAAACCTTTTATGAATGTAAGGTGTTAAACTCATGGCGTCCACCCACCAAATAAGTGTGAATGAAAGAATGTAAGGCTGAGGTTATGGGTGGGTAGATGTGGCAGGAATGAATTCCTATATCCTGGGAAGAGTGTGCCCCCTGCACTCTCACCAGGCCCCTGGGGTAGACGAGGAGTGTTGCCCTTGACCACCCTTTGTATTGGGCTCTGGAGAAAACGTGGCCAGAACCCTCTGGCTAATCAGCTGAGCATGGGGGAGGAACACAGGCCTGAGCAAAGATGGGGCCCCAATAAAACAGACACCAGATCTGCCACGTGTGGGTGTGTGACTGTGGGCAAGTCAGTGAATCTTTCTGAAATCCCATTTCCTCATCGCAGGGCACCTGGTGTTAGGAAGCACCTTTTATGTTGTAGGTGCCTGTCACATCAGAGCTGTGGTTCTTTGGGTTTGGGCTTTGGCTTTTGGGGTTCTAGCTGCCACAGTCTTTGTCCGGTAAGTCCATCAATTGTTTAGTTACATTAAGTCAAGCTCTTTTTAATGCCCTTCCCTTAGCTCTTCCGCGCTGTGAACATGGTCTATTTGGAAACTAAGATCTTTCTCCCATCATTAGCCTCAGGACGGTTCTCATCATTGTTGGTGAACAGTTACTAAGGTGGTTGAAGAGAAGTGGGAGAAAGGCCAATAAGAGCATTAAAACCTTAAAAGTTAAGGATCTAGTAGCTCTGGTGCCAGACTGCCCAAATGTTGGTACCATCAGTTACTTGCTAGGTGACCCTTTAACATGTACTCATTCATGGGACTTCCCTGGCGGTCCAGTGGTTAAGACTTTGCCTTCCAATGCAGGGTTAGATCCCTGGTTGGGGAGCTAAGATGCCACATGCCTCGCGGCCAAAAAACCAAAACAGAAAACAGAAGCAATATTGTAACGAATTCAATGAAGAGTTTAAAAATGGTCCACATTAAAAAAAAAAAAAAACCTTTAAAAAATGTACTCATTCATAAAATGGACATCATAAATGTTTGCAGAGTATAGGAGATACTCATAGAGTGATTATAAGAATTAAATGAAAACATCTGTACAAAGTGCTTATTAGCATACTGCTTGGAATATGGCTATCCTTTGATAAATGTGAGCCTCTATGAGAAACGTGTAAAAAAAGCTGGAGATAAAAGCTTAAAAGTAGCTCAGACTATCTTCAAGTATGGGGCTGGCCAAAAAGTTCATTTGGGTTTTTCCGTAACATGTTATAAAAACCTGAACGAACTTTTTGGCCAACCCAATATATTATACAGCATGTAGAGTGCGCTAGAAAATGAGACAAAATTGTAGCAAGAAATATTTAGATCATCATTAAGAATAACGTGACTCTAAGGGTGATTAAACATTTGGATAGAATTTTATCCTCCTTCCGATTTCTTAAGACTTCTCTCCTTCTGGTTCTTACCTCTCCTGGAGCTTGCATATTAATAGAATAGCAGCCAAAACAAAGGATTTAAAAATATAGTTAGAGACATTTGCTCCAAATACCACTCATAGCAAATAAAATTATAGTCAATAGTACTGTAATCCCAGAATTTAAAAGTGCTCCTACAGCTCAGACTAGCTTCTAAAGGTTTCACAGGGAATGGCTGGATTTAGGATCAGGATTTAGCATCCTTTAGCATCAGCAGTTGACATCAAAGACAAAGCACACTTGCTCTGTATGTACAGAGATATAAGTCAAGAAGAACAATCCAACTGGGGAGGGGATATCGAGTAGGCAGGGAAGACGGGAACACTGGTTATTTGTAATAACCAGTGATTTGCAGAGAGTGTACTGGGCTCATTATATTTGCTGTTCGTTTATTCTTCATAATACCTTTATTATCCACAGGAAACTGAACTTCAGAGACTAAGTTAAATAACTTACCCCACTTCCAGAGTTCAGTAGCGGTAGAGGCAGTGTTCACCTTCAGGTCCCTCTGATGCCACGGGTTTTTCTTGACGCCATGTGGCCATGCACATACGGTGTATGTATATATTGCTACATGAAGTGCAAGATTATACATGGTACCCAAACGAGGGATGGAGGAACTCTGTGAGCCATCCGAGGGGGGCTTCATGGAGGAGCTGGGAGCTGAGTAGGGTTCTGATACTGGAACGCCCATCAGGCTCTTTGGGGGCAAGAGAAACCTACTTGGGCCTCCTTAATTCATTAATCGGAAAGATACTAGTGGCTCATGAAACTGAAGAAAAAGCTGAGGAGACAGAGGGCTAAGGCAGAGATTCTTAGTGGGAAATGAGGGAGTTAGGGAATAGAAGGTGACCACCCTCCCTGTCAGCCGTATTAGCAGTTCCATAGTTTTAGTTCTCAAATGTCCTGATTAAAAAGTCCTGATAACAGAATCATTCCAACATTTCTCTCATGTTGTGTTAGGCCAGCCTTATAACTCTTTTTCCAGTCAAACCTGAGGTCTCCTGAGTTACCTACTGGCTAATTTTAAACATGGACTGCAAGTTTCTCCTGACTGGAGTGTAAGGTGAAGCAGCAGGCGGTGAGGTTGGGGGCAAAGGTGGGGATGGGGGTGGTAAGTGAGAGGAAGAAGAGGCCCTTAGGGGGTTCAGGTTTGAGGCAAGAAGAAATGTGGGGCTGTGGACAATTGAGTTCATTGGATTTGGGGTGAAGAGGTCATCCTCAGTCTTGATAAGGAGCATTTCCTGTGGAGGGATGTGGGTGCTGGGGATGTGTCCTTCGAGCTCTGGCCTCTCTCCTGCTTCCTGCTGGTTTAGGAGAATTGTAGCACATGCATCTGGTCCACCAGGCTCATGGGGCTGTGAGGACACAGCTTCAGCTGGGAGAGTGGGTGACCAGTGTGGTTACTGACAGCACCTTTGATGCATCTGTTCCACTCAGTGCTGAGTGAGAATAAGCCAGGTGCAAGTAGGAGGCGCTTCCCCAGTCTCAGGATGATTGGGGTGGTGCTGGGAGTGGGATGGGGGAGTAGATAGCATACCTTGCGTTTGGGCAATAGCAAGAGCAGCTGGGTTTGGCTCTCAGGACCCCGTGTGTGGTTGTGCTGCCATCTTCTAGGCTAGAGCAGCAGGGAGAGGTGCTAGCGAGGCTGTGTTGGGAAGGATGCTTCTAGGTGAGGAGACCTGGTGACCCCCTTTCATGATGGGTGGGCGTGCGTGTGAGGGCAGCTGGCAGTGTGCCTCTAGAGGTTACAGTCGTTGATCTGTTGCCATGTTACTGGAACTGACACCGTGGTTTATGTTTGGAGGAAATTCATGTGTTAACATCTCAACCAGTGGTTCTCAAACTTGAGCCTGCAGCAGAATCACCTGGAGGGCTTGTTAAAACACAGATTCCTGGGCCCCATCCCCAGGCTTTCTGATTTAGTGGGTCTAGGGTCGGGCCTGAGAATCTGTATTTCTAACTAGTTCCCAGATGATGTTGACACTGCTGACCCATTGACCATATTTTGAGGATGACTGTTCTAGACCTGGATTTCTCAGTTGCCTAGGGAGCATTCTGGGGTGTTCTTGGGTCAAGGAGACATTGAACCCGATGAGAAAGCCAGAAGACAAATCTTATTAAAGGTCCCAAAGTAAATTCACTGAGGGATGCCAGGGAAATGGGCGACAGGGTAAGATTTTAGGCTTGCGACTTGCCTGGGGCAGAATATATAACATGTGTTAGTCTTATTAAAGCTGCCTGCCCTCTTGTACAGAGTGACAAGGTGATTTCTTTGCTGTCTGTCACGTAGCGAGATTGCCCCTGGCTTCTGGGAGAGACCTGGCACTAAGAAAAGGAGCTATGACGGCAAAGCGATCTGTGCCTTCCATACCCGCCCCACCTACTACTTTGAGACAATACAAGTATTTTTAGAAAAGGAGGGGATATTTGTAGAGCATCTGCTAGGTGCTGGGCATTGTGGTAGGTACTTTACACACAGCACCTCCTGCGTTTGGAAAAAATCTGCAAGGTCTGTATGACTTTTCACTTTATAAACGAGGAAACTGAGGCTCAGTAGCCTTAAAACGTACCCAAATCACCAAGTTAGCGATGGGCAGAGCAGGACTTGAAAATATGTATCATTCCTATTCCAACTCTGTGTTCTTTTGATTTATCATTGGAAATGCAGAGATCTTTATAAAAAATGTGCAGTTTTTAAAATGAAATGTTACTTCTTAATTTAAAAACAAGATTATATATTCAGGATGAAAAAGATACAGACATGAAGGAGTGGGGATTATAGATAAAGGGATAAAGAACATAAAACATGTGAAATCAGGAGCCCTGGAGATATTGACATTGATCCAAGAGGTTATTTTAAAGCTTCTTCCCTCCTCTGCCCACTTCGTGGCTCTCCTTGGGTAAGTAAGAGTTCAGAGAAGCTGAAACAAGATGCAGACGGCAGATCTGGTGCATCTTGTATGCAGAGTGTTCAGAGCAGTGCCTGGCCCGCAGGCAACGCTCAGAAAACGTTAGCTGTTCTCCTCTTCTTCCCCTGCACCATTATCACCTGCCTGCAGGTGTGCAGGTGTGCCCGCCTGCAGGGAGAGTGAGGGTGGGAGTTAGGTGGGCACCAGCAGCAGTGGGTGGAATCCAAGAAGAAGATACACTGCAAAGAACAGATTGCTTTCGTTATGCCAGCCTCCTGAAAATTCTGGGTTCTGATTTAGAAGGCAAATATGATTTTGCTGAAGAAGGGAACTGAAGGAATTAGGGTCGGGGGAGAAGGTAAGGAGAGGATATCTGAGAGAAGAAAGTGAATCAGTCAGTGAGAATCACTGTCAGGAAGGTAATTTGAAATTTGGGTTCATCTTGCTGAGATATAAAACTACCTGATTAGAAAACTCACCCTCTGTTCATCAGAAATCCTGGTGGTGTGTGTGCGTGGGGTACTTAGGTCGTTCTTGGGAAGGCAGGCTTGGCAGGAAACCTAGATGAAGACGAAGCTGCTAGGTGAGCAAGAAGCTAGGTGATTGCACCTGGCCATAAACTGGGGAGATGAACACACCTGTGGGCTTTTCAAAGAATGAGTTCAGAAGGTAAAGGAGACCACAGGACCTTTGTGCAAAGAAGGGGAGCCAGGAGGGGCCCCTGGGAGATAAAGGCAGAGAAGAGGTGGCAGGCTGGGTAAATGGGAAGAGTTGGGACAGAAACAGATGTGGCTGCCCATGTGGGGACACCCAGGAGAGGAGCAGAGCGGGCGGCAGGAGGGGGCCCTTTCAGCAGCCCAGGCCAGGCTGTTTCAAATTGATTTCCACATGGCATAAGGGAGAAATGCCGGGTGGCAGGCTGGACTCCTCTCTGTAGGAGGCTGGAGGATGCCGGGGACAGAGAGCTGCCAACTGGGAAGCAGCCGGGGAGGTAAACAACTGGCCAGATGTTTCAGGGACAACCCGTGTGGCCGCCGGAACATATGCCAGTTATCAAGGCCGATGAATAAGCAGGAGCTAGCGGGGCATCACGCTGCTGTTTATGAACTCGTGGGCCCTCTGCGCCACACGTGCCAACGTGTGGGACATGAGATACGCCAGAGATGCACCCGAAAGTGATTCTCGTTTCCGTAGAGCTAATTAGGAGCCTGTAACAAAACAGGAGCCTGGCAGAGAGGTGAGAGAGGGAGTTTGCAGGAGCCAGTCAGAGCCCGAAGCTTGCTGTTCCGCGCTGCGCTGGATGCATTGTGGCTCAGGGCGGGTAGCCATCTGAGAACGGCCTGTTCCTGTCGCTCTGAAAGCAGAAGGCATTAACAGCCTGGTGATGTGGCCCCGGCTTAACTCTTTTGTAAGACTGGCCTTTGCAGCCTGTTTAAGCATTCTGTGACCGTGGGGCGTGGAGTTCCTGGCACGGTCCACAGAGGTCCTCCTTGCTAACAGCCTCTCCTTGTCTACGACTCCAAGGGAGTTCTCCACGGCAGCTTTTCAGCCTTCAGATCTGCCTGTCTCCGAGGGTAATTGCTGGGAAAGAACCTAGCTGCAGCCAGGAGCCTGGTGCCCACGGCAGGCTGGGGATTAAGTGCCTTCTGTCCAGCAGTGGCAGGTTCGAGGCCCCCTTTGGCCATCCCTATGGCTCTACCCGACCTCCACTGAGTAAACTCTTTTAATGTGAATAAACACGGGAGGGAAGTGAAAAAGAGCTAGCAAGTTAACAAACAGAAATTCAGCTAACGAAACTCAAGACTAGCAGACACTCGGGGGGTGCGAGACGCCCCAGATCACTCGCCCTTACAGCTGTCACCGAGCGTGTTTCTAGAACAGGCGTTAGTAACGGGAGAAGAGGGAATGAGAGAGGGAGAAGGAAAAGCCAGCAGAGTGGAGGGCTGCCGAAGTGGAAAGGGAGAGTCAGGATGCATGAGGCGAGGAGGAGAGGGCTCCTGACCCCAGCAAGCTCAGGGACCGCCCGGTGACAAAGCAGGCCAGCGCCCCAGGGCTGGGCTCGGCGGGGCAGTGAGACCTGGAGGCCGAGCAGAGGCCGGCTGCAGGTTAGGGCACAGGGATGCTGTGTGGATGTGGATTACTAGCGGGGACCCAGAGCATTTGCTGGGGAGTTGGGGGAGAGCTGCCCTTTCCTTGGGGATGAGGAAAGAGGCAGGGGACAGAGGACTTGGCAGAGCTGCTGGGACATTTAAGAGGACTGCAGAGACCTTGCTGAAATAAAACTCTGAGGTCGCCATCTAAACTTTCTTGCAGAATGATTAGAAAATGTAGCTTGGGGGCTTCCCTGGTGGCGCAGTGGTTGAGTCCGCCTGCCGATGCAGGGGACATGGGTTCGTGCCCAGGTCCGGGAGGATCCCACTTGCCGCGGAGCGGCTGGGCCCGTGAACCATGGCCGCTGAGCCTGCGCGTCCAGAGCCTGTGCTCCGCAACAGGAGAGGCCACAACAGTGAGAGGCCCGCGTACCGCAAAAAAAAAAAAAAAAAAAAATGTAGCTTGGGAGGCCTTTGCCTTGAGAGAAACTGCCTTGGCAATTTCTCTCTCTCTCTCTCTCTCTTTTTCTTTTTCCCCCTCATTTTGTTTTCTCAGCTGAGGAATTGCTTTGCCAGCCAGTCTGGTACAGTCCGGATCCTTCAGCTCCATATAGCGTTCCCTTATGAGTAACTGCGAGCATCTAGTGAACACGCTGCATGACTGGGAATCAGAGGTGTCCTGCTGCCCTTCCTCCCTGAGGCGCTCAGCAACTACCCCTCTTGTCTGTATTGGGTGCATCTCCTGAATCTTTGAGTAGCATGGAGACTGGGGGCCATTTGCAATGACTTTGGGTCAGTGTTTATCAGTTTTAGCCAAAGGTTCTGGGTCAGCCATCCTGGTGGGTTGGAGGAGAAGCAAAGGATGGGGGTCTTGTAGACTCATTCGATGAATTCATTTTATGCTCCTTTTATCTTCCTCCCAACTACATGCTTGTTCCACAGATATACCCTGAGCATCAGTTCTGTGCTCTCGGAGCTACAGAGGTGAAAGCAGCCTTGGAAGCTTCGTTCTTCTTTCCCTCTGCAGTAGGGTTTCCAGGAAGCATTCAGGGAGCTTAACATGTAGTACTGGACAATAAGGCATTTTCCTGAATAATCATAGCGTAAAATAGAATGTGATGAGTACACTAAGAGGTGTCTAGATTTAAATACTTTAGGAGTTCAAAGGAGGAGAGATTTACTACGCATGTTGGAATTGTACGCAAGTACAGGTTGTACCGGGAGAAGATAAATAACCTATTCACATCATAGTAATATAATAAATAAAACATTATTGACATGGCTGGGAAGACACCTGATACCATTCGGGCGTTGCGAAAAAGTCTGATGTATGAATAACCATGGGTTCATAGAACCACAGAGTCTAGAATGTGAGCACACTGCAAGTGAGCTTGGAAGACATCCAGTTCAACCTCCTCATTCTGCAAATTTACAGATAGAGGTCCAGATAGGTTCAGTCAATTGCCCGAGATGGTTTGTGGTGAGGCAGGGGCCGCTTACTCACTGTTTGCACTGGAGTGGTGACAGCCACCCTCCTGCCTCTGCTGAGCAGCTGGGGGATTTATATTCCTATCCCAGCTTTCCTACCAGAATACCAGCATAACATTTTTTGTCTCCTTAGAGCATGAAGTGTGGGTGACCGTTCTTTACAAAGAACTCACATGGCCTGAGAACAGCACAGAACAAGGAAAACAAAGATGGTGGGCTGGAGTATGTATTGATTTTATAATTATATAAAACAAAATGTTGAGCAGTTTGAAGGAAAGAGCTGACTGCCTTGGCCCCCTCTCCCAGCGTCTGGTCTCTCCTCTGCAGTGTGCCCAGCTCGTACCCCACCTTCTCAGGGATCCGCTCCCCAACCCAGCAGCCGTGTGTCCACCACAGCACGTGACCCAAGAAGGGAAAGTCAGCCAGTCGGATCTGTTCTGTCTCTGTCAGTCCCTCTGTCTCTGTTGGCCAGTCTCTCTAGCTGCTGGTCAGGCTCTCCTTCCATCTGTCTTCCTGCCTATCCTTCTCTCTCGCCCTTAAGGACCGCACAGTTTCTCTCCCATCACATTTTTCCTTCTCTCCTAGCTTAATTTCCAGTGTTAACTCTCTCCTAACAGAAGTCAGCCATGGCCCCAACGCTGCATCCTGACTTCCTTTCAGTCTGTCTCCAAGCTTCTGGCTCAGTCTTTCCGAAGACCCCTACTCCCGTTACCCAGCCCCTACCCCGCCACTGCATCCAATCCTTCTCTTCCCCCCTCTGCTGGACAGTGGGTTGTTGCCTTGGTCAAGTGTCTCCTCGGAATCAGTTGTCAGTGGCCATTCTCAGTTGTCCTTGAAATCTGAGTTAGGAGGGCTGAGGGCGTCTCCGGCATCCACTCAGTCACTGAGTCGGAACCCTGTCTAGTACATTGTTCCCTCTCCCCTGATACCAGCCGTGAGTGGCGGCCCCCTGAGCCCATCGGCTGTGGAGTTCCTGTGGCACTTCTGCAACTGTGCCTTGGGCCATGGAGGGGCCTCTGCCACCCCCTTTCCGGCACTAGAATGGAAGCTACAGCAGGAGAGGAGCCCTAGCGGGGGCATTTTCATCACACTTAGCACACTGTCTTGCCCGGGGACACTACTCAGAATAGGAGAGAGGTTCTGAAGTGGCTTCCACTGGACTCATCTGACACACTTGCAAGGGCTCCTTAGGGAGGAAAAATCCACTCGGGGGAAGAGGGCGTGGATACATGAAAAAGACATCTTCATGAAATTATATAGTAGCAAAGTGACACCACTAGCGTCGCCCTCATTTATAGGGCCTTTGCGCCAGGCGTGTTCTAAAAGCTCTTTGTGTACTCTCCCTCATTTATTCCTAACAGCAGCCAGGCGACTATAGGTACTATTATCTCCCTTTTACAGATAAGGAAACTGAGCCTCAGGGAGATTTAGAAACTCACCCAAGGTCACAGAGCTAGGAAGTGAAAGCGCTTTCCAGCCCAAGCCTCTCTAACGCCGAATCTAGCGTAAATTGTGGCACACATTGGAAGAATGATGGGCTCATCTTCCAAACGTCTTATTTAGTCAACATATAAGAGCTCAGGGTTTCTCTTGCAGCCGTTTTGTTTCTAAATGCATGTGACCCCCACCCCTCCCCTTGGTCCGCTCGACGGTGTTACCACACAGCTGGTAGTACTCGTGTTCTTTTCCTTCTTCCAGATCTGCCTTCCAAAACAGATTTCTTAATTGCCCTGCTTCTAGAGCTTATGTCATACTCTTTGATTCCTGGCATCTAAATTGTCATTAAAACGTCTCTTGGAACTGTTCCCTGTGACATTACAGACCGGGTTCCTGCAGCATAATTCCACTGGCTGATTTTTTTTTCCCTTGTATTGCTTTCAGATGATGAATGGTCCCCCGATGCTCCTCCAATCTGCCTTCCTGCCCTCAGAGACCGATAGCATGGGTCCTCTTTTCCTTTCTAATGGCCCTGCTCGCCTTCTGGCATTGTCGGGGCTCAAAAGTACTTGCACGCGATGCACCTTTGGGCATTCCAGTTTGCCTCCACCTCATTGTTCTTTCTTCTTATTATTATTACTATTACTATGATTATTTTCGGCCGTGCAGTATGCGGGCTCTTAGTTCCCCAACCAGGGACTGAACCCGTGCCCCCTGCAGTGGAAGCGCAGAGTCTTAACCGCTGGACCGCCAGGGGAGGTCCCTCACTGCTGTTTCTTTGTTTCCTTTTTCTCCACTCCGGTGCCTCCAGTCTTCACTCTGGCTTTTTTGTGCTCCCTCCAAGCTCCACCTGTGCAGAACTGTCCCCATCCTTCAGCATATCCTTGGGACTGGCGACACAGCACCCAGTCTCTCTTCCTTTCTTTTGGGGCTTCCTCTAAACTTTCCATTACTTGACCCCTCTCCTCGCCTCTTGTTATGGCGAGGTCCTTCCTCACGTCTGTTCCTCAGTCCCATGAGAAAGCAGCTGTCCTGCCTGTCATGCTTTCCTTCAGCATGCATTTGTGTAGCCTCTTCTATATGCCAAGCCGTGTGGTTACAGAGATGGATAACATAGTCTTAGGAATTTTAAAAATTTAAATAAACTTTTTTTTAGAGCAATTTTAGGCTCACAGCAAAATTGAGCGCAAAGTACAGAAATTTCCAATAAGCCCCCCGTCCCCACACGTGGACAGCCTCTCCACTGTCAGCATCCCCCATCAGAGTGGTACCTTTGTTACAGCCGCTGAGCCTGCAGTGGACACATCATGGTCACCCAAAGTCCATGGTTTCCATTCGGGTTCACTCTTGGTGGTGTACGTTCTGCGGGTTTGGACAAACGTATAATGACATGTATCCACCATCGGACTGTCATACAGAATAATTTCACTGCCTTAAAAACCCTCTGTCTCTCAGGAATTTTTAAAGCCTAGTAAAAGAGGCTGGAACATAAATAATCACCATACAATTGAAACCATGTTGAAGTAGAGATAAGAACAAAAGAACGCAAAAGAGAGATACTCCTTAGTGGGAAGGCGTGGAAGTTTGGGGGTTCAGGTAAAATATTTGAATTCTGTATATTTGCAAAGGATAAGGGTGTCGGGACCAGCCTGAGCAGGGCCACACAGGCATGAGTACCCAGGCATGTTTGAGGGAACGCAGAATGTGTGTCAATGGTGATCAAGGGCGAGACTTCTGCAATCTCATGGGTGGGAATTGGAATCTGACCTCTGCGTCATACTTGCTGTGTGATCTCAGCCCATGACTGAATCTCTGTAAGCCTCAGTCTCCTCATAAGGAAATCGGGGATGATGATAACGCTTGCAGAGACGCTCTGAGGGTTAAAGGGATGCACTTCTCTCTGCTTGGCCTCTGGTGAGGATTGTATCTTATTTCCTGTGCCCGGCCGGCCCTGTCCCAGCTCCTGTGGCTGCAAGAAACTGTCTCCACCTCTTGTATGAGGGCCTCCATGCCTTTTGATAGGCAGGGCTAGTTTTCTGATCTTCCCAGCTGGATTGTCACTAGGTTTACAAAGAAAACCCTCTCCCTTTCTCAGCTCTTCATCTTTTTTTTTTTTTTTTAATTTTTAATTGAAGTATAGCTGTATTACAATGTCGTGTTAATTACTGCCATACAGCAAAGTGACTCAGTTATACATATATATGCATTCTTTTCCGTGGTGGTTTATCCCAGGATATTGAATATAGTTCCCCTCCTTCTCTCTTCTGAAAGAGAATCCTGAGGGTTAATTGAGGTCCATAGGCCCCTGATCCCAGAGAGCTGTTGGTAAATCCTGCGTTAGGAGTCCCTGCTCCGATTTCCAGTTTATTCTTAAATCCCCTGAACCAGCCAGGCCTTCCTCATTCTTAAATACAAAGCTTTGAGTGCTTGAGTAAGAAGGACCTCTCCTTTTGACTTTTTGGCTTTTTGTGGCTGAGATATTTGAGAGCAAATTTGTCCATTTGGCTGGTATCCCCTCTCCCCCCTCCCTGCAAGCGCCTTTCAGCGGGAGTGAAACCCCATGTTAAGTGGGCATCACGGAGCCCAGAAAGGACTAGCTGCATTGGCCCCAGGTCCCAAACAGAGCTTGTAAATGAAGTGCTGGAGCAACTGGGAAGGCCACGGCCTCAGAGAGCCCTTGACACTGAGCCTGGGGCTGACATAGGCCCTTGTTGGGGCCAGTCACCGTGGCCAGCCTTTAAGCTTTCTGGATGTTCAAGGCTTCAGAGAAATGACACATTGAGTTTCCCAATGCCACGGGGGCAACAAAGGCATAGGCCCAGCTGTTTGTGCAGCTTTCCAGAGGGATCTGGGACAGCAGGGGGCCTGGAGGGCTGTGGAATCGTCTCCTCTCTGTTAACTTTGACAGCGGCTGGACCCTCCCAGGAGCCCTGGGACCCTCCCATACTTCACTGCCTGCCGCCACTGCTTTCTAGGTCTTAGGCTGACATTAACTAAAAGCAACCTGGTGTTTTATGTACATTATCTCAAATCATGACCAGCTGGGGAGCTGGCCCCATCTGCATTTTACATACAAAGGCTAAATGATTGACACAGGGCAACTGCACAGCTGGGGTTCACCCCCAGGATGGCACGGGTCCCACCCTGGTGATCCTTCACCCAGGGTCCCACGTTGTGTTGCCTGCCCTGGAATGAGTCAGATCATTATCCGGGGTGACAGGGAGGTTGCTTAGTAACCGAAACCAATCGAAAAGCATGAACTGTGGCTTGACAGATTACTCAGGATAAATTGGTCCCAGTGGTCACGTGTAGCTCTGGACATTCCCAGAACTCAGGGAATTACTTGGAAAGGAGGCGGTAAGAGGGAGTTAGAGCCAAAAGAGAGATAAAGTGCTGGAACTATATGTTGACAAGAGTTTGTCTGGTTAAATATGTAGGTTTTAAGTTACACTTGCCTCGTGATTTCCACTTCTTCTGTGGCTGCGGCCTGAGGTTTCAGCCCCAGCAGTCCAGCTTCCCCAGCTGTTCACATGCCAGGAGGGGCAGTGCTCAGGGTGGGAGGACGCTCCCCGGGGGCCAGGGCACCTGGGATTAGAACGAGTTTACTTTCCATGGTCTAGCAAGTGGGATTTATATTCACCATTATTATTATTATAGGTTAAGTGGTTTTGATTTGTATTTTTTGTTGTTGTTGTTTTGTTTTTGTTTTTACAATGTGACCTTTATTAAACACTTGGACAGTCTTAAATACATTCAAGGCATTTAAAATATTAAATTTTCCATGCTTAGTATGGTTCCTAAAAAACAAATTAACTAAGATTCAGATATTTCTTCAGAACAAAAATGTTGCAGATTTCTCCCACCATATCTGGTTTTGTCCCCCTAAATCTCTACGGCATGGGGGATGAATCTAGAAAGCCCAGTGTTGACTTCCAACGAAACATGAGCCAAATACTCGACCTCTTAACCCACAAAAGAATGTAATTTACTGCATAAATTTCCAGTACTCCTCTTGGGCCCTGGGTAGACCATTATTGGCTCACAGCCCTTTTAGCCACCAGGTAAGGCAGCCCCTATACTTCTTAAGCCTTGGAAATCTGGCACCATGATTTGACTTGTATTTTGATGGGTGACTTCAGTTGCGATTCCAGGAGCTCACCAGTGGTGCATCTCCCTCAGGTCTTAAAGTACGCACTCCACGCCATCCACACCTGCGTGTGATGAAGCAGTGGACGCTGATGAGATCTGCTGTCTTCAGACCTGAAGTGCAGCAATCACTGAGAGCACAAACCAACCCCAAACCAGCAATGAGCAGAGTCTAAAGTACTTACCAAGCCTGGAGATGGATCTGGTAGAGAAATTTTATTTTGAATACCACCCAGGTAATAATTCTGGCCTACAGCCAGGTTTGCGAAATCTTGAATGAACTGTCTTGGGCAAACAAAGAAATTCTAGTTTTTGATTTGCCAACTTTTGAAAGTTCCCCAGTTTTGAAACAAAAAGGTTGTATTAACCAGTTTCCTAGGGTCAAGATGGTAGCAAAGCAGCATCACGTTCTGGTTGGAACCTTGGGGAGAACAAGTGAGGTGTTTGCATAATCCCGATATCGTGCGGACCGGAAGTAGGAGGTCTCAGTGATGATAATAGATAGCTGCTGGGAACATGGGTGAATCACCTCACTTTTTGGTACTCCACTCTCCCCGTCTACAAAATGAAGGACTTGTTCTGTGTGATTTCTGAGTTCCCTGATGGGTCTAAAATTCTGTGATGGGAATCTCAGCTCTCTGGAATATCCTTTCATGCCGAGTGATTTAAATCATATTATCAAATATTTATTGAACCCTTGCTATGTGTCCAGGAAGTGATATTCTTTGAAAAATTGGTTCTGGGATTTTAAAAAAAGTCGTGGGGGGCGGGTAGTGAGCGGGAGGGGACAGATGCTAGTGAAGAGAGAAAGACGGAGCTCAGTGACTAAGAATTTCTGAGCCCTAATAGTGCCCCTACTTTCTTGTTTTGAGCCATTTTGTGTGTGGTTAAAGTGCAGGTTACAGTGAGACAATTGACCGAGAGCAGCAAACAAATATAACCTGCTAGATGGGAACTGAGCTACTCAGCCCTTTGGATGACAAATATTGCTAGGCGATAAAAAGCACTAATGCATCAGGGGCTAATCTGGTGCTAAAATGCTGCTTCAGGAAAAATGTATTCCCAGAAAGGAAATGCTGGCGATTTGACTGATGGGAACAGCTGGAGGCCCCCATATTCGTCCAGATAGGAAGCAGGAAAAAATAAAAAAGAAGGCGTATGGAAGAAACTGGTGAGCTATGTCTCTCGAATGTTCTTGTTGCCCAAGGTGTGGGAAGGTATTGATTATATGACCTCTCGGTGGCCTGCAGGGCTCCCAGTCTGGGTGCTAATGCCGCTGAAGGCCTTAGTCCACCCAGGGGCCCCCAGTGTCATGCTTTCTGTCGAGGAGGTAGTGGTCCAGGGTCAGGGCTTTCAAATAGCTCTTAGAGTTTCGCAGAAGTGCTGAAGGTAGAGGGGCTGGGAGGGTGAAAGGAGGAGTGTGGTATCACCGGCAGCATCTCCTTAAATCAGAACAGTTCTGCTCCTACCTGCAGTACATATTGGAGCCCTACCTGGGACGTTGGGACAAGTAGCCTGTTGGCAGCCTCACAAGCTACTTTGGTGGCATTAGTCACCCATCTGGCAAAGCCAAGCTGGGCAGAGACTGAGTGCTCAGTCCGCCTCGTTTGGCTGGGGCAAGTGACTAACAGTGTTTGGGTTGAGTCTGTGGGGTAATGTGACCAGATTTCCTGGAACAGAGAACTGGGCAGATGGTACATTTGTTACTGCACACCTTCTCCCGCGTCCCGCCACTGTCCTGACCTCTGGGGGTGGTGTGGTGTGAGGAGTGAGGGTGGGGTCCACGTAGGGCAAATATTTAATCTTCACAACAGCCCTCTGGGCTAGCTCCTATTATTTCAACTTTTAGAGGAGGGAATTGAGAGTCCCCAAGTTCTAGGATCTTGTCTGAGGCCATGGAGCAAAGGAAAGTGCTGGGGAGACATCAAGGGGTATGGTCATCAGTCGTCTCTTGGATCCGACTCCAAACACACCCCAGAGTAGCCTAGTGCTGGAAGCAACCAGAACCTCCTCTGGGTACCATGAAAACCAGGAGTCCGGAAGGCCGAGCTGGCCAGGGACTCTGAGGAGACAGGGGTGGGAGTTGGCCTCCGGGCTCAGGAAGACTGTGACGTAATCCATAATTCTTTACTCGCTTCAGCTCACACGCCCTAAGGCTCGTCAGCCCTGAGACTGATCTGGGGATCAGTCTAAGAAGGGAGGTCGAGAAAGGACTCTTCTGAATCTCAGGTCGGCCACAACTTCCCGCAAGAGCTGAGAAAAACCCCTCTAACCAATGAACCGGGGTCAGAAATACTGAGCCGTACCATAGGCGATACGAAGTAATAAATAGTTGAATTTTCCCCAAATTTATAAAAGGTGATGCAAAGAACTCATTATCTTTCCTTAATACATGTTGATTCACGATCCTTCAAAATTTAGGGACCACGATTTTACTTTCCGAGGCGAAGAAAGTATATGATGTAGAATAGGCACTTCATAAACATTCCTGGAATGAAGAGAGAGAAAAGGAAAAAGACAGAGTTATGTAAAGCATTCCTTCTGTCCCGTGATAAATGCAGGAGACTCTACCCCTTGGAAGGGAGCTTTACTATGAACCCAAAACATGTTCTTTACTTCTGCAAAGGTGCTGAAAACTTGAGTGATTTTTTTTTTTATGTTTAATACTATTTATGTGTTACATGTCGAAGGTCTTATAAAGTTGACAGACTACAAAGAAAGGGGCTGGGGTGATATTAGTGGAAGGAGAGTAAGATCTTCCTTCTTCCTTGTTTTCATGGCAGACCTCTCAGATGGAGTTTCCCTCTGGTCTCTCTCGGGATGCAGACCCCAATAAGAGTGTGGCCTGACACACCCGTGGCCTCACCACAGACACATGTTTAGAATTCCTCGGTCCCCTGGGAGGCGGGCAAAGAAAGCCCCAAGCAAGAAAGGCAGACACTGGGCACTTTTGAACTCATGCTGGGTATTAAAGGAGCATTAAATGGGAAAGGATATGTGAAAACAGCAACCAGCGGTTTTAGCTGACTCAGGAGATAGCTGTCCAGGAGACAGCGGCTGCACAGCCGGATCCGCAGTCCATACATTGAGTACGTACATTTACGATATTTTCTAGACCAACTGTCTAGACCCACTTGTGTGCCTGGTGTCACCATAGGTAGAGTAAAGCCATCTACAGAAGGAGGTGGATCAGAGCCACATCGGTGCCTTCTTCCAGGTAGAGAGATTCGTGGCAGTTTGGATTTTTCTGCCCAGGGCTGGCGTGTAGCCTGCATACCTAGCGGTGGGTAGTCTGATTGCCTACGGCCGGTGCCCATGCTGACTGGCCGATGCCCATGTTCTACCTGCTGCTAAATACTTTGACTATCGCCTCTTGTCATATCCTCTGTAATGCTGGCTAGTGGAAGGTCTCTAGACTCCACAGATCCACAGACCTCCATCCTTGTTCCTGTCCTCAGGAACGGCTTTAAAGAAATGGCAGAAAGTACCATTTAGAGGTGAAGCAAGCTTGATAAATTGGTCTCGATCTCGCTCTCCACTTGGGTAATGATCGGGTCTTGGCTTAAATGCGACTCCTCTAGAGAGGCACTCCGTGACCCCTAATCTAGACTACGCCCCCTCCTGTATGTGCCCAGAGCTCGCGGTACTCCCCGTGTTATGACATTCCATGTACTCCATTGTTCTCCCTTGTTTTTAGGGAACTTCTATCCTCTGTGAAGTGTGTAAAGGCACGACCTTGTGGATCACTCCCTGGGCCAGAGCCTAGCATCAAATAGGTTCAGTCAATATTCGTTGAACAAATGAAATGAATTGGTGTTGACTATTTTTTAGATGGCAGATACAATAGCGTCCTCAACGGAGTCATTCTGTAGAGGAGATAGTAAAAACATCACCTGGGCACAAATGCCCCATATACGGGGTGTTACAGGAAATGCAGTGAAAGGAGAAATTTGCTCACTGTCCTGGGCTGGTGGGCGTGGGGGTGAGGGGTGGTGTCACTGGTAGGATTTGGGGAAGACTTCATCATGAAGGCAAGTCTGAAAGTGGGAACTAAGAATTTGCCAAGTGGGGAAAAGCGTTCCAAAAAGAGGGAGCTGCAGGTAGAAGCTCAGGGGGTATTGGCCAGATGTGGCATATCTGGAAAGGACACTCATTCAAATTGAAAAGAGTTAGAGCATCAGGGAAGAAATAATGAAACAACAGGCCAGAGAGGTAAAGCAGGATTTTCTAAGGCATGCTACAGAGGCTGGGCCTCCGTACAGTGGGGAACGTTTATAGGATGTTAACAAGGGCAGTTACATGTTTCAAAAACATAATGTTAGTGCTAAGTATGGAGAATGGGTTGAAAATTGGAAGATCCTGGAAGTAGAGCTATTTTCTAGAGGGCAGGTCCTCTCTTCTTGTAGCATTCAAGGTGAAAGGGAGAGGAAATGGTTAAAGATGCCACGATGTTTCCCCAGAGGGGGAGGGTGTCTATATCTTGACGGGCTGACATGCAGTGATTTGCGATTTAAGACTATCCTGTGACCTCATTGTAACTCAGTAACTGCATCTGTAACATGTAGGGAGTGGACTCAAAGATCTGCATGTCTCTGAGCATGAACATTCTATAACTCTACGGAATCATAAGCTAATAAGATGAAATAATGTAGGAACTAGTAGTATATTACTATTAGTAATAGTGTTGTGGGAACGCAAATTATAAAGAAATCAACACAAATACTGACTTAGCAGCAATTCTTGTGAAAAGACCCAGGACTTTTATTTGACTGCAAGTCGGCATGACCAGCAACGTGGGAGGGGGGCTGGCCGCGAGGAAGAGGATGGAGAAACAGAGGTCCCAGTCTCTGTGTGCCTGCCAGGGCATCCCTTAACTTGGAGATTGTCCTGGGCCTCCTTTTAGAGGGACATGAACATCCAAGAAAGACGAAGTGGCCAGGGTGGTGAGAAGTCTGGTGTCTGGATTGTAGGAAAACTGAATGAAAGAGCTGGGAATATGTAGCCTGGAAAATAGAAAACTTAAGGAAAATGTATTAGCTGCACTTGAAAGACTTCTGTATAGAAAAGGAATTTGATTTTATTGGACTTCAGTGGCCAGATTTAGGACTAATGATGGGACATTCCTGAAGGCATGGTTTGGCGAAAAATATGTAAAAAAAATCTATCCACCCAGTAGGTTTTTCAAAAACGAAAGAGACTTTTGTAAGTTTGGTTCATTTGCCGTACGATTTTTATGAGGGAGGGAGGGAGGAGTTCTGTTTTGTTCAGTGTTATATCCATGGTACCTGTATAGAGCCTGGCACACAGCACTTGATCAGCAAATTATTTATGAAGAAGGTGGCATTGAACTTATCATCCCTGATATTGAAATTAATTGAAATTAATATCCCTGATATTGAAATTAATGTCTCCATCCCCAGCTCTTTTGTTTACACAGCCCTCACCACGTTAGATTCTAATTTGTTCTTTCAGTATCTCCTTTTCTGGCTAGACTATGAGCTTGACAAAGCCAGGGACTGTGTTTAATGGTGTCCTCAGTGTTCAGTCCAATTCCTGGCATATAGCACGTGCTCAGTGAGGAGGGAGTCATATAATCTCTTTTGCAAACCAGGACTCTTTACGAGGAAGAGGGCTGCTGAGCATATGGGAGCTGATACCACAGCATCCACTGGCACTGTACTGGGCAAACCAGGGTGTATGGTTCCCCTCATCAGCCAGTGCTTGTTGAATGGATACAAAGTGACTGAGCTTCTGGAGCCAGAAGAGGCAGGCTGCATGAATGCCTACCTTCTATTGAGATTAAAAACCGCTCCCTAGGAGTTCCACCCGCTGGGCTCAGTTCTGTTTGACTAGACACACAGAATGCATCTAGACTTTCATGTGGCATTTAAATATTTGAGTTCGTCTCCTGCTTCCCCCTTGGGCTGAGTTTTCTCCTTTCTAGCCTAAACATTCTCAGTTTCTTTAACCATTTCCTGTTTTGCCTGGAGGATAGCCCTGCTGCACTTGGGGTTCTCTGTTCTGGATGGGCTTCCATTTGACGAGGTCATCTTCGGCATCATAGGCCTTGACCCTCAGTACGCACACGTCTCCATCCTCCTGTGTCCGTCCACTCACACCTGTCTTGTCATCTGTTTTCCCTTCACACCTCAGGTCCCTGGACTCCTACCCGTTCTCTGACCATGCAGCCTTGGCAGGGTCTCTAGAATGAGTTTTGACCATGGACAGAAGGGGTTTAGAAAGTTCTGAGCCAACGTTCTGCAGGTCGTCCTCATACAAGCCTTGCCTCTGGTCCAGCCCTGAACTGGTGACCTGATTCTCATCCATGTGCTCTGTCCTCCCTCCAAGATGCAAGTCCCTGGGACCCTAGTTCTGGTGGCCAGGCTTCTGTCCTGATTCCTTGGACTGAGTGCTTGTTGGTCACCCCCAGAGGGCTCATCATGTTCTTACACTTCTGTCTCCCTCTTGGCCCAGGGGTGAGGTCTTAGCCCATGAGACCCAGCGCGGAAGGTGTCCAGTCCCTGGAGCATTTGTTGTGTCAGATTCTGGCTCCCACTGCCCACCTGCAAGCCTGGAGCTTGCCTCCTTGCCATTGGGTCTGTACTGGGGATTCTGCCTGCTGACTTGGAGGACCTCCCTGTCTGCATCTGTAAATAACCCTGCTCTGCTAGAACATTCCCTGGATGCAGCACTGTTGCCTTTTCCCCCCCTCACTGATGGTCTTCTTTCTTTTTTCACTCTCATTGTTTTCCGATTTGCCCCCTTTTCACTTTTCTTTTTTCTCTAGATTTAATTAATTATCTCAAAGAATGCAGATAGCTCTTAGTTTTTCTGTGGCTGCTTGCTTTTATGGACAAAAAAGGGGAAGAAAAATCTCAAAGATTCTAAACCCCTTGCGGCGAGGGGCTGGGCTGTATCTTCTACTTCCTTTGTCTGCATCTTACTTCCCTCGTATTCCCCTGTGCTGGGAACTCGGGGATCTATCCGTCAGTTGACCCATCGTTTCAAAAAATAACTGAGAGATACTAAATTTTGATGCTCCCATCCCCTTAGTGGAAAATGTTCCATATAAATATACAGCATTATTATAAAATTGCTAGAAGGCCCTGAAGAGGGAACTGGCCTTTTTCGAGTTAAGTCCCATTATACCCTTGAGCTACATGTTCCATAAATTCTGGAATAAAAGTCAAGCCTTGGAAAGGTTAGTCATCTCAACTGGAGAGGGACTTCTTTTCAGGAAAGGATGATGATCTTTCTTATCTGTTCCTAATCTGTTCCAGGTTACAGGTCCAACTGCATTTTTAAGGGAGAAAAAAAAAGGAATGGAGTAAATAAAACAGCATACCACTTTCAACTCCAAAACATGACTCCTTGCTCTGACTTCTAGCCGTGGGATCCTGGGAAAGCCATTTCACCTCTCCAGGTCCTACGTCCTCATTTCTAAAACAAAGGTTGGGGCCAAGCATCCTCAGAAGCCCCCTGCAGCTCTAGCATTTTATGATTTAACACAAACATTAAGAACTAGCAGTTGGGGGCTTCCCTGGAGGCCCAGTGGTTAAGACTTTGCCTTCCAATGCA
The DNA here is from genome assembly GCF_964374135.1 of Grampus griseus. NCBI lineage: Eukaryota > Metazoa > Chordata > Mammalia > Artiodactyla > Delphinidae > Grampus > Grampus griseus. The sequence goes on from NC_139012.1 coordinate 65,196,720, forward strand.
GGGGGTGCGGGTTCAGTCCCTGGTTGGGGAGCTGAGATCCCACATGCCTCAGGACCAAAAAACCGAAACATAGAACAGAAGCAATATTGTAACAAATTCAGTAAAGACTTTAAAAATGGTTCACTCAAAAAAACAAATTAAAAAAAGAGTAGCAGTTGTGTTGGGCTTGGAATGGAGGTAGGTGCAATGTTCTCTAGGATTGTACGTGGTTTGCCCTGTATGGGAATGGAAAGCTCCAGCCCAAAGAGGGTCCCACTGGGATTCTGGAGTTCTGGAAGTTCACGGAGGCTCCTTGGCTGGAGAAGCAGCCGATATACTGCAGGGGTTCAGAGCTCAAGGGACCAAGTCGGAGATCCGGGTGCCGCTACTTCCTCAGTCTGTGACATTGGACACATTACTTAGCCACTCTTAAAATCTCATGTGTTAGATGTGGATCATAAAGCTCCCACTCTGATGGGCCATTGGGGGATGAAAGGAGGCACTAATGTGGTTCTTGGGAGATGGCCTAAGGTCGATAAATTACGTTGTTATCACTGTTCCTCATCTGTGATAGACGATCACGTAGAGGGTGGCATGGACCATCTCAAAGGTCCCATTCAGCTCCCCATGGCTATAACTTTTACGGCTTTGTGGAAAATGTATTGGCAGATGACCTCCAGGATGTTTAGTTAACTGGAGTTTGGGGAATGAGGCCAAAGTGCACGTGAGAGCTCCAAGCCTATGATAACCACAAATGCTAATTTTAGGTTACTGTGCTGACATAACGGAACCTTTTGTATTCACCGTGTCTCTTGCAGGCATTCTTGTTCTGCAGTCGCACTTATATCTTTCTGGAAGGTGGGGAAAGGCAGGGGAGTATTTTGTGACATCCCATGCTAGAGGCTAAAGAGACAGAGCTACTGATCTCTCAGAAACGCACTGCCCGAGAAAAATGGTTCCTTTATGAATCTGAGGTGATCACAAAGGAAGTAAGGTCGGATCTGGGCACGGATGGGAAGGAAGTGCTGGCTCAGGGCTGTGTCTGGCCACGATCACAACCCGGTCCAAAGTCCACAAGCCTGAGGCTCTTTGCTGGATCGCTTGCAGAAGACTGTCTTGGCCTTGTGCTCATGGCTGTTCTTCTGGGCACCCTGGCTCGGACTCTGACAGTCCTGAAGTGTCCCTGGAGACCTCTGTGGCTTTCACTCCAGTCTGTGATGTGCGTCTGACTGTGACTTGGCCTCACATGGCAGGGCTGGGGCAGGACAGTGAAAGGTAGCTTGAGTGTGTGGATGGCGTGGCTGGGCTTGGGAGGCCTCCTGGCAGAAGAAGCAAATGACTTCAATGACACATTCTGAAACTCAACGCACAGTAACTGTCTGTTAAGGGGCTTTTTGCATTTCCATGAGATCATTGGCCTTCAATCTGTTGTGTCAAAAGTCTGTAAGGTAAAATTAAAGCTGAAAATTAAAATAATTGTATGGGACTTCCCTGGTGGCGCAGTGGTTAAGACTCCACCTGCCAATGCAGGGGACACGGGTTCGAGCCCTGGTCCGGGAAGATCCCACATGCTGCGGAGCAACTAAGCCCGTGTGCCACAGCTACTGAGCCTCCTCTCTAGAGCCCGCGAGCCACAACTACTGAGCCCACGTGCCACAACTACTGAAGCCCGCGCGCCTAGAGCCCGTGCTCCGCAACAAGAGAAGCCACCACAATAAGAAGCCCACGCACCGCAACGAAGAGTAGCCCCTGCTCGCCGCAACTAGAGAAAGCCCAGGCGCAGCAACCAAGACCCAGCGCAGCCAAAAATAAATAAATAAAATAAATAAATTTATTTTTTTAAAAAGTTAAAATAATTTTAAAAAATCAATGTAAGGCATAGTAAATTGTTGAGAGAAGAAGTCCATTCAAAGGTCGCCTGTATTTAATGATAAATAACAGGATCTGTAAACCAGATTGAGTGACCTGTTAACTGCACATAAAAGGAAATTGAAGCCAATGCAAATGTAAACTAAGCACTGCACCTGCTGTGTTTAATTTGGGACGTTGCGTTTTCAAAATCCCCTCCACCACGTCCCACCCGTCGCTTGCATTTCTGTCTTGACCGGCAATGCAGAAGAATGACAGAGCAATTTCTTTCGCATATGTAGGGCCTCCTGTTGGCTCTGGACTTATCACAGTATCTGTAACGCAACATCGTCAGGCACAGTGTTGAGACGGCTGATTAGTAAGATCAAGGATATGATTAAAGGCATGTAGATGAGTAATGTTAAAAAAATTCAGTTATTCTTTTTGAGACCATTTAATCAAGTTACAATTAAAACAGAAGTTGAGATCTGAAATTAAAGGACCCAAAATGAATCACATTTGACCCACAACTCCTACCAGTGACTTTTTATGTCTCCGTCTCCAAGAGCAACCGAATGTCACCGCCCTAGAGTGGCCTGCTTAGATCAATCCCACACCCTCCAATTCCTGCCCCTTCTGGGCCCCCGGGACGTGTTCAGTGGTTAAGCAGGGCATCTTCCTTCTTATCTCTGCCACCTCCAGTGTACCAGGGCTTGTGCCTGGCTCTGATTTTGTTCTGGTCGTGGTGATCTGCTCATCTCTCCAGTGTGGCTTCAAGGCTCCTCTCTCTGGCACAGCTACCCATCACAGGCAGCTCTGAGTCTCATCTGCTGCGTGGATTCCCTACCTGGGAGTTGAACCCCAACTTGTACTGGCCTCTGGCACACGTGATCCTCTCTAGCTTTGACTGTTCACCTGCCTGGCAAGGTCCCAACATGTTAGCGTCTGAGTACTCCTTGGGTTCAGCGAGTTCTGGTCCTGATTTGCCCAGACATTCCCATCCCTGCCTTCTCACCTCCTCTGCTTTACGTGCTGCTGTCTCTGTGTGCCCGATGATGCATGCCCGATCCCTCTCGCCCCCGACTCTTCTCATAGGATGCTGCCCTAGAATCGCTGCTGGCCCTCTGAATTACTGGATGTGTCATGGAAAGACACCGGGCTGGAGCCAGAGCTCTAGTCCAGACTTTCTACTTCCTGATTGTGTCATCTTAAGTCATGTGATCTCTTTGAGTTTCGGTTTCCTCATCTGCAAAACTGAGATGATGATGATGATGATGATGATGATGATACTTACTTGGCCTACCTTAAAAGGGATTACTAGGACAATGGTGTTGGGCATAGTTTGGGATTTTTATTTCCTATCCATATCTCTTCTCTGGTGAAGTGACTGTTCAAATCTTTCACCCACTTAAAAAAATGGATTGTTTGTTTTCTTTTATTGAGTTTTGAAAATTCTTGATATACTCTAGACACAAGTCTTTTACCAGGTATATGCTTTACAAAAATCTCTGCCAGACTGTGCTTGCCTTTTCATTCTCTTAATAGTATAGTTAGAAGAGCAAAAGATTTTAATTTTGAAAAAGTTCAGTATCTTATTTTATAAATATTGTTTTTCCTCTTGGGCCCTATCTAAGAAATCTTTGCCTACCTAAGATTGCAAATATGTTTTGCCACTGTGTTTTTTTCTAGAAGTTTCATAATTTTTTTGTGTGTATTTAAGTTTATAATTTATTGTGGAGATATATATGTGTCTGCCTATCTAGCTAGATACCTCATGTGAGGTCAGGGTTGAAGTTCATCATTAGTCATTAAGGAAGTAACCATAATGAGATAATACTACATACCTGTAAGAATAGATAAAATTTAAAAGACTGGCCATACCAATTGTTGAGGAGTTGGAGGAATTGGAAATTCATACCCTCCTGGTGGGAATGTAAAATGGTACGACCACTTTAGTAAACAGTTTGATAGTTTCTTAAAAAGTTTAACATTCACTTACCATATGATACAGCTGTTCCACTGCTAGGTATTTACTCCAAAGAACTGAAAGCACATATCCCTACAAGGACTTGCATGTGAATGTTTACTGCTGCTCTATTTGTATAGCCCCAAACTGGACACAACTATAGGGAAATGAATAAATAAATTGTGCTATATCCATAAAATGAAATACTAGTAAGCAACAACGTGGACAAATCTTAAATAATTACGGTGAATGAAGAGAGACAGACAAGTACTGTATACGTCCATGTAAAATTCTAGAAAATGCATACTAGTCAGTAGTAACAGAAAGCAGATCCTCAGTTGCCTGGAGACGGAGGTGAGGTCGCCATGAGTGATTCTGAAGGGGCACGAGGAAGTTTCCTGAGGGCGATGTTTACGTTCATCACCCGATAGTGGTGACGGTTTCACAGAGTATACATATTCCAAAATGTACCAAGTAGTGTACTTGAACATGTTCAGTTTATTGTATATCAATAAACTATTAAGTGGGAAAATGTTGGAATAAATAGCCATCAGTTTAAAAAAAAGCGATTATAAGTCTCCAGTGAAGAAATGCCCAGGGAACTGCATTGATAGCTATAATCTGCTCTGGCAGTATGTGAGCCATCATTATCTGTGCCACAGAGGCTAGGAAATTTTCCTGTAAAAGAACTAGACCAGTTTCTGGGGCGGGGGGGGCGGTGGTGGCCTGATACTCTAGTTTTCCCAACTCCATCCAATGGAAAATGTCAAATTGAGGTTGTAACACCCATTATTGGACAAAGGCCTGATCGCATACTAGGACATTCGGACACTCAAAGGATCTCTTTTTGGGCTTGACCATATCCTAGTCCCCTCATCCCTGTCCCTTTCTCCCAATAAACAATAAAACAGTGGCTTCAAGTGCCCAGGCTTTCCTGTATGTAAAAGAGAAGTTCTCAGTCCTGCCGAACATTGGAATTTACTGAGAAGCCTGTGGGAAATGCTGACGCCTGGCCCTGTACTTGGAAAATTCTGATTCGCTTGATCTCTATTTTTAAACTCTCTAGGTGATTCTAAAGTACAACTCAGGTTGAGAAGCACTGAGGTGGAGCCTGGATCCTCTTTCATCACCTGCCCCACCCCTGTGGCCATGTCACTTCCAGTTCATTCTGTGCGCCTCTAACTTCCTGTTCAAATAGTGGCAGAAAGTAGTCAGGCAGGAGTGATTATGATCATCATAATAATGGACATTTAAATAGTGTGGCCTTTTCTCAAAGTATTTCCATGTGTCTCATAGATAACCTGAGAAATAGGTAGGAGAAGGTGATATTATTTATAACTTTTATTATATTTTTCCTAATTAATTATAAGTGCAACAAATGATCATTTAAGAATATTTTAAATAACAAGTATGGGAAATGACAAAGAGGAAAAAAAAATCATCTGTTTTCCAGTCTCTCAGAGAAAACCAGGCTTAACTTTTGGGTTCTTTTCATGCAAATACAGTATATGCATTTAATTTTTTTTTTTAACCACACGAGGCACAAACTGTATCCATGTTTCGTAACCTGCTCTTTTCACTCAATACATTATAATTACCCATTGGGCAGACTGGGCTGTCTGCTCAGATACATTTCCCAGCCTGCCTTGCAGTCCAGTGTGGGTGTAATTGCTTGACACCAGTTCCAGACCTTGCCTATACAAACCTGCTGCATTCACTCTTCCACCGATCTCTTCCTCTGTCTGCAAACTGCATGTAAGTATCAGGACAACTCGGTGATGCAGATCAGGTATCAAAGACGGCAGAGTCTTCATCGGTCTTGTCCCTGAGAGACTGAGTGGCGCAGAGCCTCTCCTCCATGATCTTGAACTTTTCATGTTAGAAAAAATTATTATTGAGTCAAGCCACTCACATTTTGGGATTTGTCTTTTAGAGTAGCCAGTGTTACCTTAACAAATATATCTGACCTTCAAGCCGAGCTCAGATCCCCTCTTTTCTATCTTCCTTTATTGCTCCAGGCAAAAGTCATGCCTCCTTCCTTTTAGTTATTATAGCATAGAGTTCTTAATTTTACTTTGATTTCATAATGCCTGTTCCAAGCTACCTTAGCTTCCTGCCCACCTGCCTCCTAATATCGTACCTGTACTCGCGCTTAGTGTCTTCCAGGCTCTTCCACTGAGACTTAAGGAAAGGAAGTGCCTCTCCTCATGTCTTAGGCCAGTCCCCTCCCTCTGTAATACATCTCCCTCTTGCTGCCTCAGGGATCTTCTTCCCCTGTCTGTCCACCCCCTTGCCTGTGGTTTCAGATTTTCCCTGAACTGGCTCTGCAGCATTTGACAATGTGCATTGCTAGTTACTTCATGGAACTCTCTTCCCTTTGGCTTCTGTGGCTGCCTCAGTTACGATGGGCCAGGTCATGCGGCAGTAATCCAGTTATCAGTGATCCCCAAATTCAGTGGTTCACCGTGGCAGAGGCTTATTTCTCACTCGTGCTCTCTGACCATTGTAGGTTGGCTGCACATCCACTCTGCATCCTTGTCATTCTGGGACCTGGGCTGATGAAGGGAACTCTGTGAACAGTGATCATTCTTGTGGCAGAGGGAAAAGAGGGATCACGGAGAAGCACATACAGGCTCTTAGAGCTTCCACCTGGAATTGACACAGGTCACTTCTGCTCACATTCCCTTGTCCAAAGCGTGTGGCATGGCTCAGCACCTCCTCCTCCCGGAAGCCTTCCTTGACTGCTCTTTCCCTCAACCTTACTGGTGTAGGTGTCCTGTTTGATGCTTCAGAATCACCCAGTATCTCCTCTACCATAGTCCTTAATACACGTAATTGGAATCACTTTTAAACTTTTCCACTTCTCCAATTAGACGGTGTTATGGGCTGAACTGTGTCTTGCTCCCCAAATTCATATGTTGAAGTCCCAAACCCCAGTACCTCAGAAGTAACGTATAAGGTCTTCAAAGTGGTGATTAAGTTAAAACAAAGTTGTTAGGGTGGAGTCCTAATCCAGTCGGACTGGCGTCCTTGTAAGAAGAGGAAGAGACACCAGGGTGGGTCTTGGTGTGGGTGCACAGAGCAAAGACCACCTGAGGACAGGGTAAGGAGATGGCCGTCTGCCAGTCGAGCAGCAAGGCCTCTGAAGAAATCAAACCTGCCAACACCTTGATCGTGGACATCCAGCCTCCGGAACTGTGAAAAAATAAATTTCTGTTATTTAGGTCCCCCCAGAGTGTGGTATTTTATTATGGCAGCCCTAGCAAACGAGCATAGAGTGTAAGCAATTTGAGGACAAGTTCAAGTTTTGTTCCTCTTGGCGTCCTTGTCATATACTCCAAAGCCTGTCACACAGTAGAGGCAAAACAAGCGTTATGGAATCGATTGATAACTTGATTAATAAATGGATAAATAAGTTTGGTATTGAGAAATAAATTGGTTTTGAGAGTTACTTTGACATGGTAAATTTGAATTCAGCTGACTTGTAGCAAGGAGCCCGATTATGAATGAATTTGCAATCACAGATGTGCAGGAAAAATTGGTTGGTTGGTGAATTATAGGGTCGTATCATAACAGCGTTTTGTATTTATAGAAACTTTCCTCTCAAGAAACAAAAAAGGGCTTCGGCTTCCATTAATACATCCCCCTGGGATCGGCAGAGAGAAGTACTAGGAACTGGGATCTTTCAGGGGAGGAACCCAGGGGTGATGGTCAGGCGACCTGTCCAGGACGGACAGAGCCATGGGCCCGGCCAGCACGGAGGAGAGGACACCGTTTCCGCTGAGTGGCCGAGCGCCGAGCCCCGCAGCCAGTCCCCGGGCTGATCTGTGCAAAGCTCCAAGGAGGTGACTCAGCCACACTTGCTCCGAAATGACAATCACACCTGGGATTCACCTTCTGGATGTCAGTGGAGAGAAAGAAATGGCAGATTTGAGGGGAAAAGAGAGACGACCCCGTCAGAGTTTTCTATGACAGACAGCAAGTCCACTGGGCAAAAAGTGGACTCCACGTCAAGCAGACACCCAGATGTCTTCTAACCACAAACATGACAATATCTGGAAACATCTGGATGATAAGTGGAAAGGCTTGTGTTTTTCCACCTGTGCGGCCCATTTGGGCAAACCCCGGCCAGGAACGGGCTGAGTCAGAAGGGAGCAGGTGAAGTCTGCCACCTCCCCACACACAGTTGCACTGGGTCGGAGGAAGCTGGATCTGGCTGGGCTTGTGGTTGAACAGGCGTGTGCGTGCACACACGCACGCGCGGTAGGAGACTGCCTGCACGGATCCGGAGCTCCAGCACACCGGGGCTTCCGGGGAGAAGGCTCCCCTGGGACTGGGAATGCCAGGCGGCAGCCTGCCGGACCCGCGGCGCTCAGGGCATGGAGCCAGCCCCCACCTGTGCATGATTGGTGGCCAGTATCGGTCCCTAGCAGCAGCAGCAGCCAGAGGATGCAGTAGGAGAACGTGCTCAGAGAAAGAACGAGAATAGGATCAGGCCAGCGGCAGAAGCCTTGGCGGTCGAGGTGGTTGGCGTAGATGGGACTCCGAAGACAGGGTTAAGTGTCAGTTCTTACGAGCAGATGTTGTCTGCAGCGAACGAAGAGGACTCCCTAGGAAACGGGGCTTGTGGGTCACAGCCGGCACGGCTCGCTGCAAATCCCTGGAGCTGCGGGCTCCCCAGACTTGAACCGGTCCTGAGATCAGGTGAAGTGGTACCATCATTCCTGTTCATCGGTCCATTCATCCTCCATCCACCTGACCTATATCTATTGAATGCCTCTAACGCACAGATCAACAGCTACCCTGTTAGTAGAGATTAAGTAGTAAATGTCTAGGGGAGGATACAGAGAAAAGAAACAGGCACTGCAATACAAGGGAATCGGTACTCTGATCGGCGAGCCATCCTGGACAGTGGGAACTCCTCCGGGCCTGATGCCTCCGCGCTTCCAGGAGGGTGGTTTCCACATTAAGATCTGAAGCGTGAGTGGAACTGAGCCAGGAGCGGGGCGCTAAGGAGTTTACCGGAAGAGGGGACAATGGCTGAGCTGCGGCTCAGAAGACGAAGAGCCAGTAGTTCAGAGAGGCTGGGATGTTTGGCGGGAGAAACGAGGCAGGGAAAGTCAGCGTAGCTGGATCCTAGAGAGGCTTTGTTCCTCCGGGGGGGGTGGGTGAGGCGGGACCACTGGGGCTGGATATATGGGCTAAAGTGCAGAACGCAGGGCAGAGTGAGAGGTAAAGATCTGGGCATCTCTGGCATTCTGATGGCAGACTAAGGCCTGAGAGAGTGAAACCCTGCCCAGAGAGTGTCCAGGGTGAGAGGGAGAGTCCGGGACAGAATCCCGAGAAACCTCAACATTTAAGGGATGGGCAGAGTTGTAGGGGCACCTAAGGCCAGCTAGGATGGGCAGCCAGAGAGCTGGGAGGCAAACCCAGAGAGGTGGCAGTGATGTTCCCAAAGGAAGAGCAGGTTAGAAGAACAAGGTCATGGTTAACAGTGCAAAAGGGGCTGACAAATCAAGTGAAATGGTAACCAGAAAAACCGCCTACTTAGCAACAAGGGGAAGGTTAGTGATCTTGGTGAGATCAGAAGCTTCCTGATAATTCAGGTGTGGGCAGTGAGTAGGAGGTGAGAAAATAACGTTGCACACATTTTGTAGAACTCTGGCCATGATGGCAAGAGAGAGTTTGGTCTGAACTTGGAGGGCTTTGGTTGGAAGTACTTTTAAAGATGGAAGAGTCAAGAGCACATTTGAACATTACCGAGTGCCTAGGAGAGCTGGAACACTGCGGCAGGGATGGGGTGGATTCCAGTGTGTTAAGGGGTGGAAGGTGTGCCCGGTGTCAGGACAAGCCCAGAAGTGGTTTGGATATGAGACGGTAAGGAACTGGAGCTCTGGGGCCAGACCACAGGGATTTAGTCCTACGTCTTCTGTATCCTGTCCGTGTGACCTTCAGGAAGTCACTTAAGCTCTCTATGTCTCCATTTCTTCATCTACAAAAATACGACCTACCTCCTAAGGCTATTTGAAAACCAAACTCAGTGTTGTCCATAAAGGGCTTAGCACAGTGCCCGCTAAGTCCGCATCACTCCCTGGCTGTCAGCGTGCCTGCCCCGGAAGGATGGCCTCTTGTCAGAAACCTGTCCATCCAGGTGGTGGGAGCCTCCTCCAGTGCCCACCTCTGCCCTGGACGGGGTGAGGGCTCATTCTCTTTGCTCTGCTGGACTCTCTTTTCCCGGCACCAGAAGCCGAGCACACAGTCCTTGCCGATCTCCGTGATCTCCAGGTTGTGCTTACTGGCTGCAAGCAGGGAACAGCGGCTGGGGACACACCTACCAGAAGCAGCATTGCTGGACGGGTGACACCTCAGGGGGAAACCACAGCTTCGTGCCTCTTTGCTGGAAAGCTCAGCTGCCTCTTTTTCTGCAGGCAGAAATGTTGTTAAAGGGAATGTGGATTGAGGTCCTGGAACACCGTAAGGTACTTCTGAAATGGTTTCTTTGTTTTTGAACATCACGGCAAAGTGATGCCACAAGATGGGAGTGCCCGAGGGAGGCCAGGCTTCACCTTTAAACCACATTCTGTGCTTGCTTTCTCTTTTGCTACCTGTCCCCTGTTTCCTCCTAGTAGAGACCGTCTGCTCTTTTTTGTCCCCTCCCATTTGGAGCCTGATAGGTTTATTCCCATTGGAATCAGATGGGGACCCAGGGATGGAGCTGGAGGCAGGTTAGATAATCTAGTGCCTGGAGAGGAAAATGAGGCTTGAGGTCACACAGTGAGTAACTGAGGGGCCAGGACAGGACTCCAGGCTCAGGACTCCCGGTTTCTGGTCCAGCGCTCTGTTCATAGCTTCTCCTCATAGATGATGAGGATTTAGTAATCCATGCATCTCCCTTCAGCCTCCCTGACTGTTGCTGATTTTTTCATCCAACGGGCATCACACACTTCCTCTCCAGGACTCCAGAAGACTCACGGCCAGTCCTTTCTAGGCACCGGGGACTTATCAGCAAAACAGAAATAATCCCTGCTCTTGTAGGGCTTACAGTCCAGTGAGAGGAGACAGAGAAATAAATAAAATATAGGCGTACCTTGGAGATATTGTGGGTTCGGTTCCAGACCACCGCAGTAAAGCGAATATCACGTTAAAGCGAGTCACACAGTTGTTTTGGTTTCCCAGTGCATATAAAAGTTGTGTTTACGTTATACGATAGTCTGTTAAGTGTGCAATAGCATTATGTCTAAAAAACCAATGTGCACACCTTAATTTACAAAATAATGCTGTTGGAAGAGTGGCGCCAGAAAACTTGCTCAACACAGGGTTTCCGCAAAACTTCAATGTGTAAAAAATGCAGCATCTGTGGAGCGCAATAAAATGAGGTGTGCCTGTAAGCAAACAAGTGATAGTACATCCTCCACAATGTCTTTCCAGGGAATATTTTCTCAATAGAATGCCTTTTGAATGATTAAAACCCAACTTCATAGCATGTCTGTATCTCTCAGTACAGTGGTTTTCAGTCAATGATTACATAGAAAAGCGTGTGTCTTTAGGACCCCCCAAGTGCCATACAACATTTAAACAAAACAGTTTGCAGGAGTGGTCTTGCATTACCTTCTAAATACAATTCATAGACGGAATTGTTTTAAAGGCTATTGAATGGCGACTGGGGGCGAGTGCCTTGGTAGCTAAGCTGAGAGAGAAGACACAGGACATCGATCAAGCAACTCTTTGTTACAAACGTATTAAATGTTTGGTGATCATGAAGCAATATTCGAAGCATTCTACATCCTAACGTGATGTTTTATTGCTTAGGCGTGCATACATAGGTGTTTTCTACCATATTAGTTACATTTTAGGAAATTGGTTGGAGCTTCGGGGTCTAAGGTTCCCGGTTAGCGTGGTTGGGTGGAAGGCTGATTTCAGGAGTCTCTCGCTGATGTATAGCACGTGGTGCTAAGCAGTGTTACACAGGCCCGCTGTGTGCTTCTTATAGCAGTGTCTGTCTGGCACCCCGGTCGCAGCCTCAGCATCCCCAGAGGTGACAGATCCCTTTCATGGGGGAGCTAGCACAGAGACTGGTCCTTGAATCAGAGACATTTAGCTGGGTACCCTGGCTGTGAACATGACCTCCACTAGGAAGCTTGGCTCAGTGAGGACGACCATGGCTACTTGCGAAATAACTTTGACAGGAAGCGCAGAATGGTCCCCTTGTCAAGTTCCGTGCTGGTCTCTTGCCGGGAGAGGTGGCCCAATTTCATGACCTTTTTTTTCATTTTTTATTTTTTTGAATGGTAGCTCTGGAATGGTAGGAAGTCTCCCACAAAGGATTTCCTTTGGTCATTGTTGTTTTTCCCTTAGGAAAAAAATGTGGTAGTGGGGAGGGCAAAGCATCCCTCTCCCTTTGTGACTTCTGTGATTCAGAGTTTAAAAGGCCAGTGACAGGATCTGGGTCACAGACTTGTGTGAGGCCTGTTGCTTCACAGGCCTGCCCCTTTAAACACTGGGACTAGGGCCTGAGATTCTGTCCTGTTTTTATATTTGGTCACATGGGTGAAGAGTGTTTTCCTTGAAGTTGGAATCTGTAGTAAGGGAAGTACCATGTATTGGAATAACCAAATCTTAAATTTTAGCTCTGTAAAGAGTTGAAAGGTCATGTAGTCCCCCTTCCTCAAAGCAGAACCTCCCTCACTCCCAGTGACAGCTGGTGGAGACTGCGTGCGCTCTGAGCACATCCAATTTGGGTCATGTGATTACGGAGGCTGACAGGTCCAAAATCTGCAGGGTGGGCCAGTGCTCTGGTCCAGTGTGCTTGTCTGAATGTTTTGTCCCCCCGCAAAATGCATATGTTGAAATCCTCTTGCCCCATGGGATGGTATTAGAAGGCAGGGCCTTTGGGAGGTGACGAGGCCGTGAGGGCAGAACCCTCATGGGTGAGATGAATGCCCTGTGAAGGAGGCTCTGGGTCCCTCCTTCGCCCCTTCTGCCTGTGAGGATACAGTGAGCAGTCTGCAGCCCAGAAGAGGACCCTCACCTGACCGTGCCGGCGCTCCGATCTTGGACTGCCAGCCTCCAGAGCTGTGAGATATAAACTTCTGTTGTTTATGAGCCACCCAGCCTGCGATATTTTGTCATGGCAGTGTGAATGGACTGGGACACCCCGGAAAAGCTGATGCTGCGGTTCACGTCTGAAGGCCATCTGCTGGCAGAATTACCTCTTGCCCAGGGGAGGTCAGTCCTGTGTTCCATTCAGACCTTCAACTGATTGGATGAAGCCCACCCAAATTATGGAGGACCATCTGCTTTACCCAAAGATCACCAATTTAAATTTACATCTCATCCCAAAACACCCTCACAGAAACACCCAGATTAATGTTTGATTAAACATCTGGGCACTGTGGCCCAGCCAAGTCGACACTTAAAATTAACCACTGCAGTGGGGTGCAGCATCTGGAATATTCTAGGTGCTTGTGAACGTCCAGCAATTAAACACACACGCGCGCGCGCGCGCGCGCACACACACACACACAAATGAATTGACCTCCGCCTGTGTAGGAGGAGAGGAAGAAGCAGCCTTGGATGGAGAGAGTGTCTCTGTGTTCCTTTCTGCCTAGGAAGAGGGGTGCGCAGAGGATATGACACCTGGGCTTGGATGACTGATTAAGAGCGACCTTGGCTTCAGAGCTTTTAAAAGCTGATGTCAGCCAGCTGCAGAACTTCCTGCATCCCTGGATTTGTGTAGGAACTGAAAAAGGCAATTGACTGATTGTACACACGTACACACACGTGAGGCAGTGTAACAGAAAGGTTAGGAGGTGCATGGTCTGTGGGCCCTACTGCGGAGTTAGCATCCCAGCTCTGCCATTGACTTGCTGTGTAACTGCGGGCAAGGTACTTAACACCTCTGTGCTTGGTTCTCTCATCTGTAAAATAGGGAAATGACAGAACCCATACTGTGTAGGTTGTGAGAATTAAATGAGGTGGGAGCTGTGAAGTGCCCGCAAGATTGCCTGGCACATGAGTCCTGGAAGTATCCACCCGTCTGTCATCTGCCATCATTGTATTCAGTGCATGTCACTTGTTCACACACGCATATCACATATGGTTATTTGTAAGCAAAGGCAACCTACACTACTGGCAAATAAACGGGAACCTTATTCCAAAACTCTACTAATGTACTATTGCAGAGCCCGTGCTGGATTCAGCTTCGTAAGAATATGTGTGCTTTTGGTACTTCATTACTGAAACCCTATTGGATAGGATCCAGATCATATCTGCTTTAAATTAAATTTATTTTTTCAGTAAACAGTGTTACAGCAAGATGCTGCATGACAGCGGAGTAAATTCGGCATTTCAGGTTTTCAAGGACCACCTGCGGTGACGTGGCCTCTCTGCAGTGGAACGGGGGTGGGGGGGGTGCGGGGCGGGGACCGGCAGTCTCTCTGCTGCCTGCGCGCTCAGCAAACACGCGGGCCACCTGAGGCTCAGGTGTGCCTGAGGCTTCAGGACCGAGCGCTCAGATAATGACAGCTGGTGGGCTGCGGTGTGCTCCGGTTCCTTCTCACTGATAAATGGCTTCACAGATGATGCCGGCTTCATGCTCAATTAATCTCAGTTGAATTGATCATCCAGTTATAAAGAAAACCATTAGCAATAAAGCAAAACTTCCCAAAGAGCTTTTATGGGGAGGAGGAAAGGAAGTGAATTGGTTTTTTAAAGAAATTAAGATGATGAACTGTGTTTGAAAGGAACATATCACCAGCCTTCTCTCTACCCAGCTGACTCAGCCCTAAGGGGGTGGGATAATGACGTGATGTTTTCACCTATTCATCTCAGGCATCGTTAAAAGGAAATATTTTTAAATAAGCAAGTGCGTGTAAAGCTTATCACCTGCCAGACTTTGTGGAAGCTGAGAAACTTTACACATGCTGTATTAACTCATTTAGCTCTCAAACAACACAGTGGGGTAGGGAGGAGTATTTTTCGCCCATTTTATAGATGAGGAAACTCAAAAAAAGAGATTAAGTAGCTTGGGCGGCATCACAAGTGGTCGAGCTGGTATCCAGAGCCTCGCTCTTGGCCATTTGCCATATGTGTTCTATTCCTCTATTCCTATTAGAACTCAAGAGTCCGACTGGGCTGGTCCCCTACCGCACCTTTCCTTCTGATGCCCATCGCCTTTTTTCTGAAATCTTACATTCATATTTGTAATACCACATGCACATCTTCAAAAAGATAACTCTTATTACACACGTAGTACATATTCATTTTAGAAACAAAGCAACAATGAAAAAATGCTGAGGAGCAAACAAGAAGAAAATAAAAGTTACTCATACTCCTCCACTTATTATAACCCTTGTTAACATTTTGGTATATATTCCTCTAGATTTTTTTTCTATGCACATCCTTTTGTTTTTAAGCACTAGTGAGCTCCTACATTGCGTGCTCTTTTGTAATTTGATTTTTTTCACCCAACAACAGAAAAAGTCTTTCCATTTAAATAAATACATTTCTATGACATTCTTTTTAATTCTTAAGAAGTATTTCATCCTATGGATACGTGATGACTTATTCAGCTAATTCTTTTTGGACAATTAAATTGTTTCCAAATTTTGAGATTAGTAATAAGACGACTATGAACATCCTTATAGCTTAACCTACATGCAAAACAATTTAAATGAAATTAATACTATTAATTAGTATTCATATTGTTAATAATTATTATAAATTCCTGTTCATTCAAAAGGTTTATTTACAAACTACCACCATTTTTCATTTCAAGATACTTACCTGTTAAGGGAGGAATTAGTAGTAAGTTGGAATTAGTAGTAAGTTCTATACTTTTCATTAACATGGATCTTGATTTCATTAAAATTGTATGAATTCCACATTAAAACCGTTGTGAATCGTGTTTTAGTTTTTTAAAGGATGGCTGATGACATATGAATAAAACATGTAGAGAGTGGCGTATTCTGTGACAAGCTCTCAGGAGACCTCCCTCTAACTGCTGGTTCCCAAGAGCCTAGGGGGGTAGGTGCCAGCACTGATGGACCTTGGTCTTTGCGTCCATGCGCACTGGCGACGTCTCTGCGGCTCCTTTGGTTCAGGTCCTCACTAGCCCCTTCCTGAGACCTTTCCTCAGCCTCCTACGTGTTTTCCCACCTCCTGGAAACTTCCCTTCTCCAAATCCATTTGCACAGTGTTAGCAAATATAGCTAACACGCCAGTCTGACATTGCTCAGATATCCAAAAATCTTCAGAATGGTTTCTCATTGAAGATTAAGAGGAAGAGATTAAAGCACAACAAAAGGTTTAGCCCGAGTGTCAAGGTGTTTCTTTCCCACTGCTCCAGACCGGCCGCTCTGTCCAGGGGCAAGCTAGCAGCCTGCCCCTCCGCTATGATTATCAGTGGATTCTAAATGCTCCTGGATGCTACCAGGGGGGCTCCCTGCTTCCCCATCCCCTTGCCAGAAGGTCTGGTCTGGGTCCGCAGGCAACCCAGTGGCCCCTGAGTGTTGCAGCTATTTTCCCACCTGGCCGTGAGGCGCCCACCCCTCCCGCTGCGTTCACCTCCCCCCTTAGGCACCTGCTTGTCTGGACCTAAGGCTGAGAGTCTCCTCATTAAGAGTATTTTTCATCCATCCTTCTGCCTCTCCCCAGTCAGCATTGAGGAGTCTGAGCCCAGATGTATATTTTCTGTGGCTCTGTAAGAATTGTGTTCTTCCTCTAAAAGTGTCTTTAATTGGGGAAGCAGAAGCGGCAGGAATTTACAGCCAGATCGAGGGACAGTGTGACACTTGTTTTCTTACAGAAAAGGTGCTTGTGAGGAATTTTCCCTTTATTAATGTGATGTCAGTAGGAACTGAGCTTGAAAACAGATTAATTGAGCTCACAGGGTATCTCTTAAGGATGTTGGGCTCTTAGGAGAGTGGGTGGCTTATCGTAACTTTGCATATTTTAAATGGCTTTCATCCAAGAAAGGAATCTTCCTTTTTCCTTCCCTCCTAAGGTCACATGTGCCCAGAAGTTACGGACAGCATCGACATGCTCCCGTGGTCTGGTCCCAGGCACTGCACCTACTATGCGGGAGCAATTAAAGGGAAAGATGGAGACACTTTATTTATTATTTGTTTATTTGGCTGCGCCGGGTCTTAGTTGTGGCATGTGGGATCTAGTTCCCTGACCCGGGATTGAACCTGGGCCCCCTGCATTGGGAGCGTGGAGTCTTAACCACTGGACCACCAGGGAAGTCCCTGGAGACACTTACTAAGCATCCAGTGTCTCATACAGTGTGACCGAAATGAGGAACAGCACCTGTGTTGTGGAGAGACAGGCCTAATGACCTCGTTCTTTAACTGGCGTCTCTTTATATGTCTCTTTTTGCCTAGTGCTTAAGTGTTATTTCTGTAACCTCACTGTTACTCAGGGAAGTGGATTCATAGAAGTTAAGCGACTGCCTCAAAGTCATATTTCTTAACGTGATCAGGGTCAGACCCCATGACTTTGAATTGAGGTCCTGCCACTCAGATGCAAGTGTCTTTTGGTAAGCGATATTTCTGTGCTGTTTTTTCATTGCCTTTACGTGCAGTGTGGTTGCATTTTATGGAATGGCTTGTGGAAAGCATGACTTTAAGTCTCCAGTGTGAGCACCCGAACCCCACCTTGTCCAATGCAAGTATCTGCGAGGAGGAATGCCTCATGGTCTTGGGCTTCACCGGGGGCATTGGTGGGGGGGGGAGGGGTGGGCTTCACAGGCCTAGGGGCACAAAGTACAAATGTTGGGGCTCGGCTTCCTCAGCATCCCCCCAGACTGCACTTGTACGGCTGCTGGATGCTCTCTGAGGGATTCTACACCCCAAAGAGCTTGGGCTCAGTCTCAGTTCAGGAGGATTTGGGAGGGTCCAGAGGGGAGTAGATGACCTTTCCCACAATGCTCTACATTTCCCTCAATGCCCTTGACTGCTGTCACTGACTTTGGGAAGAGGCTGCATATGTGGAGTGGAGCTCAGCAATATATTCCCGACTCACCGGGTCCCCTGATAGGTCTTCCTTTTCACTCTTCTTCACTGGCTTTCATAAAACCTCATGTATCAAGGCAAATTCCCAGGGGAGAAAAGGGGCTGGCAGAACCCAACCGAGTCCAGTCTAGTGGACAGGAAGCCTCAAGGTGTTTAGACCAACTTGTCCTTTTAAACAGAGGTCTCTAACTCCGTGCCGTATCACACCTTCTTACTGTCTTTTCTTCCCTTTGCATGAGGCAAGGAGCTTAGATTTGATCTTAATGATAGTGGAGCAAAATAATTCCCTTCCCCCTCTCACCAATTGAGTTAGACCCTTTGGAGAAGAAATAAACTTGATGTACCTTGCTAAAAATTTGTCCCATGTTTGATGGATATGAATTTGAACCATAAATCTGCCTCGCTACCAGCTGACATCGGTCTTTTCCCTTTCTACTTTACGAGACTGTAAAAAGCTTCTGAAGTGTCACCTTTTAACCTATGATAATGCAGAGCAATGGGTGCTGCTAATAAAACCAGCTCTGAAAGCTTGGGCTGTGGGCTTGGTGACTGCTGCAGAGCTACCAGATCCGCCAAACGGTGAGCCGGTCATCTCTGAGCATCTCTTACTTGCTCTTTACTCTTTGATGATGAAGAGGGAGGTGAGGCCCTGAGTGAGAGCAAACATAGGTGATTGGGGCTGGGAGGATATCTTTAAACTGATACTGCTTTGAAAATGCAAAAGCCCCCAAATTTAAAAACAGAGTGGCCTTTGAAGTGTTGATTATATTTACTTCTTTTTGATAAATAGATAACTGTGTATCATTATGCATGTATCAAGTACTTGACAAGGGCCAGATGCTGTATAGGGCACTAAAATCAACCCCTGGATTTTCTCTGATACTGGGGAGTAAGGAGGAACACCATCTGTTAATTTTCCACCTCTGTTAAATTGCTAGCAGAGTGGGTTGCTGCCAACTAACAGAATGGACACATTTGACATCTGCATTTTTTTTTTCCTTCCCTGTCTTCTGGTGGCAATGGGTGTGACCAGTGACCACATACTGGCCAGGTGCCAGAAGGTTCTGGAGTACGGAAGTCTTGGGGCAGTGACCATGTATCATTAGAGCCTGGCTCTTCAGTCCCTTGAACAGTGAGGAGATTCTGACACTCTTAAAATTCAAATTAATTACACCTTGATTCTTTATTTTAAAAATTAAGAAGGCTTGCAGAAAAGAACATTACAATAAGGTTGAATGAAATAGAAATGATAATTAGAACCAAAGAAAATGAATCTAGGGATATGCTAATTGTAAGTAATTTGCCTTGATTGAGACTTTAATTTGGCTCCGGGCTGCATGGAAGCCCAGACAAAGGGAAACAGGACAAGTTGCACGTTCTTCGCAGCTCCTTGGAGGAGGTAAATCTGATCAAGCCCCAAATCCCAGAAAGGATCTTTGAGGGGCTGTGATGAGAAGATTTTTGTGTTTGAGGCTCATGTGGACTTCTCCCTGAAAGAATGACCTATGGCAGTTTGAGGTAGGGTCCAGTTTCCTCCTCATTCTTAAATGGGGTTTATAGTAACTACTCTTCACGCTTGTTGTGAGGATTAAATGACAGGCTTGGTAGAGTGTTTTCATGACTATTAGTTGGAAGCAACCTAATTTTTATCAGTGGGAGAATGGTTAAAGTAGGATACATTCTTACCATAGCATACTACATCCTCAGGTAATGAACCCTCCCTGTAAACACACCCTTTGTCAATGACTGCAGTTTCTCAAGGAAGAGGCAGAGAATATTTCCCCACCCCACCAGTATTGAACTTGGCCATGTGAGCTTTGGCCAATGAAATGTGGACACAAGTGACAAGGAATGGAGCCTAGACCTTCAGAGGCATTGTGTGTTTCCACTCACCCCTCTTGAGCTTCTGCCATCTATGTTAGAAGAATATGATCCTCTAGTGATTTGGTCCAAGGTGGATAATAATAGATATGTAGAGCAGACTGGACCCAACCTGAAGTTCAGAGTCCAGATGAGCCTAGGTGACTGAGACACTCATTGTGAATGGGAAAAAAAAAAGATAGCTGTGGAAATTCATTAAATTTGGGGGTGATTTGTTATGCGTCATTACTGTGACAATAGCTGACTGATACAGTGACCTTCTATGAGCAAGCCTGGACTGCTATGTGTGATATATTATGAGAGAATAAACGGTTGAAAAGGAGAATCATATAAATTCTGATTTGTGGAATAATGTAAACATCTGATCTCATTTTGTTAAAAATAAGAATATGCTTATACATCTAAATAATAAAAAGTGTTGAAGGACGGCATTCACATCTTTAAAAGCATGCATTTGAAAGAACTGCTGGCTTTTTTTTGTTTTCTGTTTTTGCCTTTCTGTGTGGTATGTGTGTACAATTTGTGAATTAAAAAGAGCTTCAAGATCCCACACAGCAGCTTCAAAGCAGGCTGCCACTGCAGCACTGTGGTGGTCACCTTGTCTAGGGGTATCTGGGCAAACTTATGGTCTGTAGGAACGTTGTGTTCAGACCTGCCCTTCATCATTGCCTGAGTGACAGAGACTGTTGAAAACAAGCTTTCATTCTCTCAGCTGCTGTTGGAGTGAAGAAGTATTGCCCAGAGCCGCACAGCTAGGGAGGAGTGTAGTTAGAACTGCAAGCCAAGGTGGTTTGCCAGTTTGCTTCCTTGCTTTTTCCCTCCAGAAATATTTGTATTATAGGCATTACACTAGGTGCTTGGGAAACTGTAGTGGACAAGATATTCCCACAGAGCAACAGCAGCATCAAATCCTAGACTAGCACTTTATCCATTTTTCATATACACACGTACATAATTTAACTTAAGTGCAAAAGCACCATCTTACAATTTGCTTCTTTTTTTTCAGTGCTATCGTGGCGTGTTCAGGCAGCTGTAACAAAATACCACAGACTGGGTGGCTTACAAACAGCAGCCACCCAGTGGCTTATTTCTCACATTTCTGCAGGCTGGAAGTCTGAGCTCAGGGGGCCAGCATGATTGGTTGAGGGCAGTTCTTCCTGGTTCATAGAGGGCAGTCTTCTTGCTGTGTCCTCAAAGGGTGGAAGGGGGCTAGTCAACTCTCTGGGGTCTCTTTTATAAGGGCACTAATTCCGTTCATGAGGGCTCTGCCCTCATGACCTAATCACCTCCCCAAAGCCCCACCTCCTAATACCATCATTATTGGGGGTTAGGATTCAACATATGAATTTTGGGGCAACACAGGCATTCAGACCATAGCAAGCTCAGTCTTTAAAATTGTTTTTTCCCTTTGCTCTTCGGCTCTCCTCCTCCTTTTTCTGTCTCATTTTGCTATCCCCCTCCCCCACCCCACACATACCACAACACACTAGTTTGTATTTTTCCGTACTTTTCTTATGACCCTGTAACCGTGTACAGACATATTTATGGTGTGACGTAGAGAGACTAGTGTTTGTGTCTCTATAGAACCCTGTGGCCACTTTTTATTTTATAATCAGAGTAGAGGCACATGCAGTTTAATGTACTCAACGAGAAATCAAGGCCAGGTATCCAGATAATGCCATCAGGGTTCTTTTGCTCCAAAGTTCTTTGCCAACCATTCTGCTAATCCTCGTGTGGCAGCGAGGCCCTTCGTCCACAGACCGTGTGGCTCTCCTCATATAATACAGATGCAAGATTGTCCCACGTCACAGCGTCACATTCCCCTTGGCCTGTGGAGGTGGGGGAGGATGAGTTGGGGGGACAGGAGAGGTGCAGAAGAGCCATGGACACTCAGCGTGTCATTCACACTGAGTCTTTGTGGTTGGGATGACCAGTTAATGTATCTTCCAAACCGAAGACTTTTGAGGGTGAAAGGAGGCTCTACTAATAATTCCACCAGGAAGACAGACATAAATTGACACTCTCCCAGGCAAACGGAGCCATGTGGCCACAGTCCTTTTGGTGTTACTGGGTAGAGTGGACCTGGCAGTGCTTGTAGCTTCCTTTTACTTTTTTAAAAAATATATCAGGAGTGCCCATCTCTCCCCTCCAACCAGATATAAGCAGTCCAGGCCTCTCAACCTCTGGGAATCCCTGGTATGTTTGTTTCTCTTCAGTGAGTCTATACCTTAATTTTTCCCAGGAAGATATGTTTAAACGCTATGGAATATCAATCAGTCAAACTTTATCAGGCACCTGGCAGGTGCCAGACATTCACTGAACAAATGGTAATCATTGTTCAGATGGTGGTTGGAAGGCTTAACTGAGACAATGCATGTTGAGCACTTAGTACGGAGTCTGGCACATGGTAAGCCTTCATTATTATTATTGCTTTTCTGTTGTTGTTTTCATTATCACTGTAATCATTACACAACCATAAATATGAATAAGACAGGGTTCTTGTTTTCAAAATCCTGGCAATGGTGATGGGGGCACAGAGAAACAAACATTTAAAGCACAGTGGTGATGTAAGTATCTACAAAGCTATAAAACAGAGAGCTCTAGAACATGATGGGTGTGACTCATCGTGCCTGTAGGTGGAAGCACAGGGTGGGTGTAGGAGGTGATCTCTGACGGCCTTCCACTGCTGCAAAAGGCATGGAAGCTTCCTAGGAGGAAACTCCTTTTGTTTGTATAGTTGGTCTCATTTTATGCAGAGAGAAATCTTTCGTGTGAAAGGAAATCCGTTACCTAGATATTTGTATCTTATAACAGTAAAAACCAGTAGTGATGATGATTGCTTTAAAATTAATGTACAATAGCAGTTAAGAGCTTGCGTTCTGAGCTGGGAGCCTGGGTTTGAATTCTAGTTCCATCGTTACGGGCCATATGAGCTTAGGCAAGTGACTGAGCCTATCTGGATCACGGTTTCCACACCTGGGAAACAGAGATATTAGTAAGGTTTACCTGAAGGAGTGCACGTGAGGATTAAATGATTTAATCACTGGACAGTACCCAGAATAGAAAATGGCGTATGGTGAGAGCCCCACAAATGCCACCCCTAACCTGACACTTCAGTGTCCCCGGAGTTTGTTAAAGTGCTATTGCATGAGTTAAACTCCTTTAAGAAATAGCTAAGTGAATGTGAATTTAAAAGTTGGTTTTTACATGGAAGAAATGTGAACCCATTGACCAAATATAAGGGCTCAAAACCCATTCTTCTGATTCCATGGAGGTAGTTAGACTGCAGTGCCAAAGATTCCAGAACTTTCCACTGTTTTTATCTAAACTTAGTATTTATATGTAATGTTGGATTGAAAAGTACAGTTGACCCTTGAACAACACAGGTTTGAACTAATGGGTCCACTACGGGCGTTTTTTTTCAATAGTAAGCACTACAGTTCTGCACAATCCTCGGTTTGTTGAATCCACAGATACGGACCCACAGATACCAGGGGACCAGGGATATATGAAGGAACCACATATAGGAAGGTACAACTATGAGTTATCCTCAAATATTCGACTGTGTGGAGGGTTGGTGCCCTAACCCCTACGTTGTTCAAGGGTCAACTGTATTCTGTGTTCTTCTGAAATAGCAATTTGTCCCATAAGGAGGTGACTTTTCAGTGTTTGCTAGAATGGGAGTGGAATATGGATCTCCTAAGGAAGGAACTAGCACGCAAAGCCAGAGCTCCCCTCACCGCCCCACCCAACCCCCAGCATAGAGCTGAAGAACTGCCGGCCTGGGCTGGATGCATGAGGATAAGAGGACCCACCAGCATAGTCCAGCAGGCCTCTTGGGTAAGGAGGAAAAAAACAGGCAGCAGATAAAATAGGTTAGCAAAGGTATTTAAATATTCTTTCATTCCATCCAACAAATGTAAGGCACTGTGCCAGGCACCGTGCCGGGTGCCTTTACACATGTGATGCAACCGTCTGTAACCATTATCTTAAACCAGGATGTCACCCTGGGTGGAGAACTGGACGGGGAATTCCAGCCTGGCCCTGACCTGAGGGCTCCCCAGCCAGAGTTTGGTCATCTCTACAATGCAGCAGTCACCTAGGTCCTTCCCTCGTCGGTGCTCTCTGGTTGTAACTGCTTCCCCTTAAACATCCGAGAAGATTCGCAGGCGAGCGTTCCCTTTGACAGCTCTTGAATCTTTCATAATTAGCATCGGGCAATTAGCACAAATAACTGACCCCAAGTTCCTTGCTTGCCTGATTTAACGAACTGGCTCTTCTATTCGTTTTTTCCCTCCTGGAACTGTAAATGTTGTAACTTTGTAAAGTGAGAATAGTAATAGTACATATTGCATAAAATTATTGGGAGGATTAAGTTTTAATAGATAAAAGCCCTTACAACAGAGCTTGACCCCAAAACACTGTCAATATGTATTTATCATTATTATGACCGTTTAGCATCACCTATGTGCCAAGCACTAGGCTAAGTGCTCTCCATGTTTTAGCTCAGTTTATCACCAGAAAACATTTATTCCCTTACATTTATGTCTCAGTGATAGAATTCGGTGATCATTGATGTTTTTCTTTGCAACTTTTTTTTAATCTTGTGTTCTTGTATTCCTTTAACTGATATCAACGGCACACCAACCACGTGACTGCAGTCTTTGATTCTTCTCTCTCTTACCCTTTTCTCTCTCAATCCACCTGCTCCCCGTCAGATTGGACAGATTTAAAATCTCTCCTGTATCTCTCCTCAGTTTTCTTTTCTCCCTGCTCTTTCCTGGCCCACTGGACACTGTCATAGCTTCCTAACGGGTTCCTGTGCCATCAGTTTTATATACTACTCCCCAAAATATCCACCTATAACGTGGTTCTCAATAATGTGCCAATTCCGCCGCCTGGAGTTGAAGACCCTTTACTTTCTGGTCTTAATCTACCCTTTGGAACCATCTGGAACTAGTCCCTTTATGCCCTCTGTTCTACTGCCAAACTGAGCCCTCTACTTTTCCACTTAAAATTCATGCTGCCCCACCTCCCTGGGAAGTTCTTGTAAATCATAAGAATACACTTCCCTTGTCAAATATTAAAGCATTATATAGAAGTCCTCTTTGACCAGACCGCTACCCACTCCTAGGCCCTTCTGCCTCTCCCCAGAGATCACCATGGCTCTAGATCAAAGGGCCCCCTTTTGGCTTTATTTCTATGCATTGACATTCATATATATGCACTTACAGAGAATATAGGGTGACGTTTGTTGTTTTGTGTGTGGGTGTGTCTGTGACATAAATAGTATCCAAACGTGCTTATCATTCTGCGACTCGCTTTTCTCCTCCAACAATATGTGCTGGCAGTCTGTCATCAGGATGCATCTTAAATGCCACCAAGAATTCCCCAAAACTTCACAAGACTGCATCGTACTGAAAGCACTCTCTCTACTGATACTCCTTGGAATCTCTTGAGAAAATTTCTACTTTAGATATGTGTGTAGTAGGATTATGAGTGACTTTTTGTATTTATACTTTTCTATAATTTCAAAAATCTCAACTCTTTCCTCAATATCATATTTAATCAAATAGGTGTTAGGTTAGACACACACACACACACACACACACACACTCACTCACTCACACACACAGACACCATCACACACATTTTCTTTCTTTTTTTGCTGTAATTTTATGTTCCCCTGACACCTAACTATTCAAGTGACCTTGATACTGGGACTGCAGGTGCCTTGGAGAGGTAGGTGAACCTACAGGTCATCAGGAAAACGTGTCACTGTTACAGATTCTCCAATCATGCCCATCTCTTAGGCAACAACCTCACTGCCAGGATATGAGGAGAGCAAGTCTCAGATGAAATTCCGCCAAATTGTGCTGTGCCCAGCCACGCTGGAGAAGCAGGTGCTTCTGTACACCTTTATCAGAAGTTCCTGCTTATATGATTAATATTACATTATGCAATCATATATTACTACACTATACATCAGATAAATATACAGCCTATTAATGTTATAAATTATATGACTAATTATAAAATATATAATATAGAAGCACATTTTATATCATTATATTATAGATGTTACTATCAAAAGTTCATAAAAACTCTACAATTGGAAAAAATGACTATACATTGCGCCCCCCCGCGTTGCCCAATCTGTTTGGGAACTGTGTCCACCCGCATCAACCCGCCGGCTAGGGGAGGTCCTAGGTGTGGTCCCTGGTTGTGGGCTGATTGGAAACACCTGTTGCCGAGGCATAGTAATGCCGAGTTGTAAAACAAACATCAACAGTTTAGCCTGTTTTTCTTTATTTGATATTTTGTCTATCACAGAGTTTTGAAAAATTATTGCGCTAGAATATTTGTTTCGGTGCTCCTTTAAATTTTGCACCCGAGGCCAATGACGCCCTCCTGTCACTGTAGTCCAAACCCCATTGTCACACATACAGCATTCATTCCCTAAGCATTTATTACAAACACAGAAGCGGCTCGTGCAAGCCGTCCTGCGAGCTTGCTGAAGTTGCAGCTCACGGTGTACACGGTGGGCGAAAGCTCTGCTCTCCAGAGGCTGGTCTCGCAGATCCCAGAGGCGGGATTCCGGGGCTCTCATAGTGGCATCACACAAGGAGAATCCTCCAAGTTCATGGCTGTTCACACAGGACTATTTAGGGACTGGCCTTGGGTGCCTGCCGCAGGGGCAAGGCTACAGGCCTTACTAGACTTTTATACCCGGTTCCCCCAAGAGCAGAAAGTGCCTTTAAATATTTTAATCAATATCAGTCTCAGACATCCATCATGCTAGTTAAGAAGTCTTTAGTTTAACCAATTAAGGAATCCATTTATAACATTTACTCTGCTAATTAGCAAAGCCTCCAGTGTTGACCAGGACGTAGATCACGGTTGCTCTTGTGGTGGTCCCTCTGGAGGGTGGTCTTTCCCGTGTAGTGAGCATACGGCCTCTGGGGTGTGGCTTGTTTTTTAGGGCAACTCTTGAGTGAAGCTGGGACTCACTGGCACCTTCAAACACCACACCATCTTTGCTTTAAGTATATTAAATTACAGACTCTGTAGCAATCATCCATGGTGAATGGACAGATCTGTGATCTGGTTTTCTTCTCTCAGTGCCTGGGGGGTGTGATCACCTCTGGGTTATTAGGCAAATCCACATTTGTACTTGACAAGCTCAGTTCCAGGGTATGGGCCCCAGGAGGCGTCCCCCGCCCCCCTGACCCTCGTTGCCCTGGCGGCCCCTCTGACTTGCTGCCCAGCCTGCATATTGTCTGCGGTCAGCAACTACAGTAGGGGTGGCTGCCGGAACGTAGTGGTGGTGGGGAAATCAGATCAGGAACCGGAATGAGTGAGTGGAGAGAGGGTAACCACCTGCTTTCAACAACAGCAGCAGAGAGTATGAAGAATCAAGTGGTCACAGGAGGCCCCATTGCAAGGGAGGTGTGGGAAGCTCGGGGTCCCAGAAACTGAACTGGGTGAGGGCTCCAACCTCAGGAACTGTGACATTAATTAATGTAAAGCCCAAGATACTGGACAGGACTCACCTCTACCAGAGTCAAGATAGTCCTTGGAACTTACTGATCAGTATCAACCTCTGAGATTATGGGTTTATTTTCTAGGAATCCAGAACTTTATCCTAAAAGAAAATGGCAGGAATAACATCTGACTAATCAAAGACCCCAGCTTCCTTGTAGGCTAGGCACCAGCCAATGTGTTAATGATAGCTGTTAACATTAACTGAATACTTGCTGTGTGCTGTGAACAACTGTATGTTTTATATGCATTAGTTGATCCCTATGTTCTAGATGAGATGACTGAACAGTTAAGCCACTTGCTCAAGTTTAGTGGCAGAGCTGGGATCTGAACTCTTTCCCCCTCGGAACCTGTACATCTATGCTGTCAGCCACCACAGTACTGTATGTGGCAACAGCACTGAAGAATTTCTCAGCAGAGTGCGTTTGTTTCCTTGTTTTTCATATAAAAGATGCTGCTGCCAGGCTGACATGAATTTCTCTGCTTTAGCTGAGAAACAATGGGTGATCCTGCTGAAGTATCTGACTTTAGAAGGACTAGCGATTACTTTCGAAGTGAAAGCAGCTGTGAGCTACATTGGAAAAGCGGTCTTTCCCACCAAAACAATCTGAGAATGAACAAAGTGCAGAATTCTCAACCCACTGCATAGCCATCTGTTAATTAAAAAAGAAAAGCTTAAATGGATGAACTGTGTTGTTATGAACTATCTCAAAATGCATTCACATCTTTGATATTATTTTATATCCAAATAAATACTGGGTTAATTTCTGGCTCACCTTGCTTGTTGGATGAACTTAGATCACTTAGTTTCTTTGATTATCTGTATTCTTATTACAGTCGGCCCTCTGTATCCATGGGTTCAGCATCTGTGGATTCAACCAACTATGGATGGAAAATAGCCCAAAAAATTCCAGAAAGTTCCAATAAGCAAAACTTGAATTTGCTGTGTGCCGGCAACTATTTACATAGCATTTACATTGTATTAGGTATTACAGGTAATCTAGAGATGATTTAAGTTTGTGGGAGGATGTGCGTGGGTTACATGCAAATACTACAACATTTTAAATAAGGGACTGGAGCATCCGTGGATTTTGGTATTCGCAGGGGGTCCTGGAACCAATCCCCCAAGGAAACTGAGGGACAACTGTATTAATAAAACAGAGTTTTGATAAGATTATTATCCCATAAAGAATTCTTTTTTGTTATCCATTCTGTAAATTTGGCTTCTCTCACTTTATCAAGGAAGAAATTGAGGTCCATTAAATTTCAGTGATTAAAGCCACATTAACTGTTGGGGTTCATCGTGAGTAAATTGCAGAATTCCAAGTTCCCACACACCACTGTTTCTGGACTCAGTTATGTATTCAGAATTTATTTTGAAATTAGGAAAATTGTGAGCACTGTTTAAAAAAAACCCTAGTAAATCATTCACTGTAAAATGTGCACCCAGGGTCTTCCCTGGTGGCGCAGTGGTTGAGGGTCCGCCTGCCGATGCAGGGGACATGGGTTCGTGCCCCGGTCTGGGAAGATCCCACATGCCGCGGAGCAGCTAGGCCCGTGAGCTACGGCCGCTGAGCCTGCGCGTCCGGAGCCTGTGCTCCGCAACGGGAGAGGCCACAACAGTGAGAGGCCCGCGTACCGGAAAAAAAAAAAAAAAAAAAGTGCATCCATAAGAGATCAAGTAATATTGATACTTTAAAAGTTAAGAAGGAAATATGCAAAGATGTTTAATTACCATACCTGACCATCTCATCAACATGTAGATTTCAGTCTTGTCCCTTTGTGTTCCAATCCGAGGACCTTTACAGGTGCTGCAGTGGACCTATCCTTCCCTCGCCTTGCTGTCCTCCCATGACTAAGGAGCTAGAAGATGTGAGTTCTATTTCCAGATCTATCTGTGTGACCATAGACAGGCCACAAAGTCTCAGAGCAGTGCTTTCCTACCTGTCTTACAAAATCGTCAGGCTCAAACAAAACGTATATAGAAGAACTTACGTAGTTACTTACAAAAGTTTATTCTCCACAAAACTGTGAGATGCTGCGATTAAACCCAGCAGTTCTTAGAAGTTCTAATAGCTATAGAATAAAAATTAATGAAAAAGTGACTGAATAGGAAAAATATTTGAGGTAGCATTTCACTTTCCCAAACTTATCGCATCTGCTATGTATTTTATCCACACGATAACAAGATTGGCCGTGTAGGAAGGTGGTACAGGCATACATTTACTTTTTTTTCTTTTTAACAGCTTTTAAGAGGTAAGAAAACATTTACTGGAACATATGTATCTGGCGACAATTTTCCCCACACATTTTATCATGAAAACTTTCATACAAAAATATTGAAAGATTTCCTAAGAATATCCAGAAACCTACCACCTAGATTCTACCATTAACAGTCTACTGTACTTGCTTTACTGTGAACGTCCCTTCTAGTCAGCCTCCCATCCATTCATTAATCCATCTTATTTTGGGGATACATTCGCGGTAACTTGCAAACGTTGGTAAACTTTCCCGTAACTGGCACACATATCACTAGCGCTGAGCATCTGCTTTTAGAACTTTTTTTCTCTTGATATAATAGGGGTCTAATTTAATGTCATAAAACTCATGGCATAGTATGATTTTTTTTGTTTTTTGCTTGCTTCTTTGTCATGAGACAGTGAAACCCTCTTTTCAAGCTAAATCTCACGTAGAAGCTTACAGGTGAAACAGATGCTTGCAGAGATGCTTTGGATGAAGCAGGAATGGGGACCTGGACTGCCAGTCCCTGAGCCCCCCACTCTCCCTAGGGTGCTCCTTGAAGCCTTTGAACGCCCCGGGTGCCGTGGGTTATGAAAAATGGGTGAGTTCCTGAACTCCACGAACCTCCACTGGATCATCTATCAATACAAAACAGGGCTTTGGAAATAGCTTTTTTCTCAGGTTCTTTTCAAACTTCTCTCCCCTGTCACTCAGTGATGCTTAAGCACTGAAAACTTTGCAGACATTCCCCTTCCCAAACCTTCAGCAGAAAACTTTCTTGTTTTAATTAGCTCAATGCAAGAAGCCTCATTTAAGACTGTGGATCTGCATGTCTGAAGCAAAAACCACAGCTGGAAGGGCTGCCCGTGGAATGGAAGAAAACTGGAAAAACAAGAACCCGATCTAGGTGGATGGCCAGATACGGTAGCCCGCACATGTGGGGCGAGCGTGTCAACCAGGTGTGCACGGCCACACTGTCCATCTCCCGGGGCCTCCGCTGAGTCACAGCGGAGAGCACCTCTCGGGAATTCCAGCATCCTGCCGTGAGCGAAGGCGGCCTGGCAGACATGCCTTCTCCCGGTCCCCAGAGACACAGCACTCCTGTGCTCAGGGAGGTGTGTGGGCGGGAGCCCAGGCGGTGGCAGGTTGGGCAGGATTCACGTGAGCCGGAGAGTAAGTGTGTCTAAGGGTGAGAGCAAGGGTCAGAGCCATGAAAAGACCCGACGGATTCTCCAGATGTTGGGGGAAGAGAGTGGGTCTGAAAAATGGAGAGAAGCCAGGACGGGGCTGGCGATTGAGCTGCGAAGCAAGAGCTAGAGAGTGGGGCCAGGTCTGTGCCGTGCGAGGTCTTGGCCGCCCAGAGGTCATTCTTTTTTTTTTTTTTTTTTTTTTTTTTAAATATATTTTATTTATTTATTTTTGGCTGCGTTAGGTCCTTGCTGCGCCCGGGCTTTTCTCTAGTTGCGGCTAGTGGGGGCTACTCTTCGTTGTGGTGCACGGGCTTCTCATTGCGGTGGCTTCTCTTGTTGCGGAGCACGGGCTCTAGGTGCATGGGCTTCAGTAGTTGTGGCTCGCGGGCTCAGTAGTTGTGGCATGTGGGCTCAGTAGCTGTGGTTCGCGGGCTCCAGAGCGCAGGTTCAGTAGCTGTGGCACACAGGCTTAGTTGCTCTGTGGCATGTGGGATCTTCCTGGACCAGGGCTTGAACCCGTGTCCCGTGCACTGGCAGGTGGATTCTTAACCACTGCACCACCAGGGAAGTCCCCAGAGGTCATTGTTACTCTTTATTAAACTCTGGGCTGTAAGCTCTGTGAGTACAGGAGTCTGTCCAAATGGACATTGTGCCCGGGCCCTAGAAAAGAGAATGGTAGGTAGTAGAGGAGTACTCAGTAAATGTTTGTTGAAGGAAGGAAGCAAAAGGAAAGGAGGGAGGGAAGGATGGAGGAAGGAAAGAAAGACGATGGGGTGGCGGGTTTCCCTGAGTTGTGGTAGGGTCGGGGCACGCAACCACACCATGGCCACCAGCATTGCTAAGTTGTCAGAGAGAACTTAAATCTAACCTCTCCACCAATGGCCACTGTTTTCAATACGTTTTGACTATGAATCGTAGTAAAAAAAAAAAAAAACGCTTTAATTGGCGACCCAGTACACACAAATACACACACACACACACACACACACACAGTCTCGTAAAATGTGATGCATTCTAATAATTTCCATCTTATCCCATCCCATTCCATTTCCAAGACACTGGCTTGTAACCCACAGACTGAACAAACCCTAGATCCAATCCCTTTGATCACTTCAGGGACATTATTCTTGCAATGATAACTTTCCTTTCCAGAATTCTTTTTTGTTTTTGTTTTTGTTTTTTTTGGTTTTTTGGGGTTTTTTTTGCGGTACGCGGGCCTCTCACTGTTGTGGCCTCTCCTGTTGCGGAGCACAGGCTCCGGACGCGCAGGCTCAGCGGCCATGGCTCACGGGCCCAGCTGCTTCGCGGCACGTGGGATCTTCCCAGACCGGGGCACGAACCTGTGTCCCCTGCATCGGCAGGTGGACTCTCAACCACTGTGCCACCAGGGAAGCCCTCCTTTCCAGAATTCTTAATCTCTCTTTCCTAGATGGGAGTTAATCCTCTCTTCCTGCAAACATATCAGGTTTATTCTGTTTTATAAAAAGCAAAGGCAGTTCTTCACTTGACTTTCCTCCCTTGCTAGTGACAGCTCTTCTCTAAAGGCGTCCCTTTAAATAAATGATCTATACCTCCTGCTGCTTTCCTTGCCAGGCTTGCCATTCTTAACCCCCTCAGTGAGTTATCGTCGTCCACCACTTCCTCTCAAAGGATCGTGAGGACCTTCGGCTCTGCAGAGTTGAAGCTATTTTCTTCTTCCTCCTCCTCATTTTTCTCCTTCTCTTTTTCTTTTCAGTTACCTCTCTTCTTGGCCGTGGATACTTTTGAACCCTGTTCTCTTCTCCTTTCTTGATTTATTCATGCATTAATTCATTTATTTGACTAGTCATTCAGAATTGGCTAAGGAACATTTCAGTGAGTAAAACATGGGCTTATGTGCTAACGGGAGAACAAAGATGAATAAGGTGCACAACTGCTACTCTCGAACACCTTAAAGTATAGAGGACTTGGATTTACACAGCTAACTGCTCGAGCTAGAGATTGGAGGGCTGTTTGAATGGTGGAATATGGTTGAAAACTCAGGCTTTGGAGCTGGGTGGATCTGGATTCAATTTTGGCCCTCTGATTTGGAGCAAATTACCGATCTTCCCTAGGTGTCAGGTTCCTCTTATGTCAAATGGTGATTGATATTGATGGTGCCTCCCCCTAGAAGTGTTATGAGGGTTACATTATCTCATTGAATTCTTACATGATTCCTCTGAGGTAGGTACTGTCATTTGTCCCATTCTACAGATGAGGAAACTGAGGCTTAGTGAAGCCATACTGTTCTTAAGCGGCAGACCTGAGCTACAAACTCAGGCATTCTGACTTGAGAATCCGTGATCCCACCACAAAGATACCTTACTTCTCTGGGTCTCCCAGAATTCAGGGTCTGGTTTTCAGTGATACAAGACTAGAACCTAGCTTTATCTGTATTTGGAGAGGTTATCAGACTCTCACAAGACTGATGGATGAGCTGGGAAACAACTGTATTAATTTACTGCTCAAGAGATGAAACTGTGCCTCTGCACAGGATCCCTTCTCCTGTGCAGATAACAAGGACATCAAAATATAATAATGATAATACCATCAACGGGGCGTATGCTGTGTGCTAGGCAATTTACACATAGAGCTTATTCTAACTCACAGCACTCTGGAGTGATGTTATTGGCCCAGTTGTACCGATGGGAAGACTAACGCTTATTATTGAGTGATAAAAGCTCAGTACAGGGAACTCCCTGGCGGTCCAGCGGTTAAGACTTCACCTTCCAATGTAGGTGGTGCGGGTTCAATCCCCGGTTGGGGAGCTAAGATCGCACCTGCCTCGCGGCCAGAAAACCAAATCAGAAAACAGAAGCAATATTGTAACAAATTCAATAAAGACTTTAAAAATGGTCCACATCAAAAAAGATATTTAAAAAAACTCAATACATTTTAGCAGCTACTGTTATTATTATTACTAATAGGAGTAGCAGCAGTAGATGATGTTAAGGAACTTACCCCATAGTTCCTGCTGGTAAATATTAGAGACTGGAAATAAACTCAGTTCTATCTGATTCCAGAGATAATGTTTTTCATCACTAAACCTTACAAATAAACAGCTTTAGACAAAGGGGACCAAGTGTCCCTAGAGAATATTTCAACCTGTCTGAATTGCTTCTTATCCAGAGAACTGTGTCTAGCAAAGAACAAGGCTTGGTCACCTGGGATGTAACAGTCTGATTCTTTGGATGGTTACAGGTAAAGATGGATGGCATGGTCTTGTTTGATTCCTTTTTCAACCAACTACCCAAATCTCCACTCCCTGATGCCGGTCAGGTCACACTCTGATTGAGTGGGTTATAACTTTATTTACAATGGTTGATTCTAGGTATTTCCTTTGGTGAAATATGTAGACCTGGCCCCCTTGCCTGGGAAACATAATATCCTTTGTCTGGATCTCTGGTACCATCTCCCAGGACAAGAGGCTTTCCAGAGGATTCAGGTTACAGGGTACCTATGGGGTCTTCAAGGAGTTCCTTTGTCAAGAGAATCATTTTCTGAGCCATGTCCCCCTCTTCGGGGCAGTGGGATATTTGAGGAGCATTTCCATGTGATGAGAGGCTTTACGGTGGAAAAGTGGAAAGAGCTTCCCAACTGCTTTTGAGCTTTTGTGGTGAGTGGGAGGATGGAAAGGAGAGATATAAGACAACTTTGAAGCTGGAGTTTAGGTAACTGAGAAGATGGTGGCAACATGGCAGAAACTGAAAGTAAGGAAGAGAAAAAAACGGTTTCAAGATTTTTTTTTTTTCCGGGGTTGGGTGGACAGGGTGGACCTGAGGACAAATGGAGATTAATTCAACTTCAGACAGGATGGATTTGTAGTGTGGCTGGAGGCAGTAAACTTCTTTTACCTGTTGTGTTTTCATGCCTTTCCACTTCTGTTTGAGTAGGCAGATTTGATTTGCACAGTTAAAAATATTTGGTGAAGTAAAGTCATATATTATATGTATGTTCATATTCATATGAGTTTATACTAAGGAACAGGCTTTTATACATTCATGCACAAATCTATAAATATTTAACCAAAAGCCTTTAAAAGATTAAACAAGATTTACAGATATGAGAAGAGAAAATTGAGAAACAGATGAAAATGGACTTAAAAAATTTCAGCTAACCACAGATGTTAAATTTTAAAATATACTGAAAATACGGTGAATGAATAATTTGAAAATTATTTCTGGAATAGCAAAACAAAACATTCCATATTATTTCGTGTAGTAACGTGACTGCATTTTGGTATAGGTACATTTGGTAGATGGGAGTTTAAACGCGTTTAGAATGATTTACAAGAAGTCAGTAATTCAATAGGACTCATGGCTGTAACAAACAACTTTGATAGGTTTAAGAGAAGTCATGAGCTAGTTGGACATAAAATTAAGCCCATGAGTGAAAACAAAATGGAAAGCTCTTTAGTCATCAGAGTCTGTGTGTCAACCACAATGACACACCACTGTCAACACAACCAACAACAACAGACACAAAAACAAACCCAACCAACCATTTGTGGAGCAGCCTTTAAATCACAAGGTTCTCAAAACTCCTGGGTGTGTGCAAATGTGGGGAGTGAGGTGGAGACTGATGCTTTCATTCTGAGTGATGTGTGTGTACAGAGGGTAATCCAGGGATGGATGTGGGGATAGGGAGAGAAAGAAGGAGGCCGAGGGCATAACCACCAGACACACTCTCATCTCAGAGAAGAAAGAGGGAAAAGGACGAACTGGGGCACTTAGAGAGGGGGAAGAAACGAGAAGGTGCTGTCCTGAGTAAGCCAGGAATTCTCCAGGTTCATCAGGAGGGGTGTTTGGTAGTGTTGAAAAGTGGGGAGAATCACAGAGGGTGAGGTCTGAAAACACATGGTTGGGTATGGCTGTTGGGGGGTGCTATTGGGCCAACAGCTACGGAGATCAGTGAGGATGAAGGAAGTCAGGTTGCCAAGGGTCAGATGAGTAGAAGAAGGTGAAGGGGAGGGCTCTGAATGAGAAGGTGATGGTGGGGAAGGAAGGGGGAGAGAGAGAGAGAGAGAGAGAGAGAGAGACTAGAGCTCATTTTGGATCTTGTAATAAAGTTTTTCCTAGAAGATTTGGGAAGGCTAATATTCAGTGAGTCAGAAAGAGGTGTGCCAGAGAGTGGCAAATTCTTGGTATCTGAGAGCCTGAGGCCAGCAATAGGAAGCAAGGGAAAAAGACAACACGTTCCAAAGTGTGTTTTGCAAAACACTTGTCTGCGGGATGTTCACAGATGCTTGGCGAGCAGGGAACTGAGTTTCCCTCTCTCACAAATTGATTTTATTCCTCTCCGCCCCGGAAGAAAGTTACCAGCATCCCCTGCCTCCTTTCTGAACCAGCAGGCCTGCGGGGTCAGCCTCTTGCTGCTTTGGGTGTCCACTCCACTTCTGGTTCACTGAGATGCTGCTTTTGTCTCTGTGCCGGGCTGTGCCTTTTTTATTTCTTCAACTTGTACTTGGTCTCTCACCGCTGTGTGTGTGTATGTGGTGCAGAGGGACGTGTCGGAGATCGAACCAGCCGTGCCGTGTGGATCGTAAGTCCTGGGCAGAACCGTCTACTGCAGGACATCTCAGAGCTTCGTGTGCCGTGAATCTCCAAGAGGTGAATAACTCATGTAGTGTTTCCCGAATTTATATGACCACGGTGCTACTTCTGCCTGCTGCTCTGTGAGATACACTTTGGGAAGCTTGTAAATGAGATGGTGGGAATGACGGGAAAGCACTTTAGAAAAGCTGGGTAAAGTATTTGAATGGAGGGTGAGGAGGGCACTCTCCAGGGAGCTCCTCGTGGCTGAGTGTGCGAGGAAGGACGGCACTTCCGGAAACAGGGAGAAGTTCCGGCTCAGGGATGCCTGGGGGGACGCCCAGGGTGGGGGCCGATGGTGGCGTGCTGAGATTGCCTGGGGAAGGACATCAGCCTAAAGAGGACCCAAGCGTGAAGCTGGGCGAAGCCAGCTCTAACAGCGCCACGCATCTGACACCTGTCCGCCTGCCGAGGGGACGCTGGGTTCTCTTGTTGTAGTAAAGGGGCTCCAGCACTCTTAAGTGCTGGGTGAGGGATTCCCAAGGTATTTTTAGAGGACGGGGCGCTCCTGTGACTACGGCATATGGTGCTGAACCGCGGCACGGCCTAAAGAGAATGCTGCTTCCTGCCCGGCTAGCGGGGAAGGAGGAGGTATTTGTGTGGCTATTCATCAGCTCACCTGCATAACAGGTATATGTTGGGATTCTGTTGTGTGGTTTGAGCACTCCGTCACTGGGCAGGAGATAGACAAGTACATACGGTTGAAAGGCAGCGTGGTGAGAGCCCCGACCCAGGAAGTTCGGGAAGCAGCAGGAGGCATAGCAAGGGCACTCGACTCAGGGGCCAGTCCAGGGTGGGCTTAGGCGGGAGGTGCTGGTCAGGCTGAGGACCAGAAGATGAGCTCGCCAGGTGAGGGGGAGATTGTGTAAATTCCAGGCACAGAAAATAGGGTTTTTGAAGGTCTTCCGACTAATCTGTTGGAGGAAGTGAGGGGTCTGTGTGAGGGGTCTGCAGTGTGGGTAGGGGAGAGAGAAATGAAGCGTCGGGCAGGCACTGCCTGGGTCCTGTGAGCCACACGTCCTGGTGCACCTGCATGGCAGAATCACCAAAGCCTGGGCCTCGCTCCCAGAGACTGGGACTTTCCCGGTTCTCTTCCTAAAACTGATCATATATTTCCTTTGTACTTTAGTGCTCCTTCATTTTCCCACCCTTCAAGTCTCTCCTTCGGAGAATTCAGCCCACTCTGTTGGGACAGGGAGTTCGGAGGTCATGCTGGGAGTGACCAGGACCTGGAAGTATGACCTGCCCACTGGAGCGGGTCAGGGCTGGGGAGCACAGCTGGGCAGGCAGGCAGACACTGCACTCAGAAATGGTGGTGACGGTGATGGTGACAGAAGTCAGTGGAGGCAGGTGGCCCATCAGGAGAACAGCTAAGAACCTGGCAGCAGGGAAGCTTAGAGCAGGCAACAGGGAGGCAGCCCGGCAGCCCTGGGCAGGAGCCCTGGGCAGCCCCGGGACCATGGTTCGGTAGGGGACCTTCTACCACAGCTGGAGTCTGGGTGCAGGCCTCGCAGGGACGTGACTCTCACTGGGTGGACGGGCGCAGCAGCGAGTGTGACTGGGTGATGAGTCACCTGAACCGGGGACCGGGGCTGATCCAGACTTCCCTGGGCAGCACAGCCAGGGCGCGTAGCGAGAGCCAAGCCTGGAGAAGGCGATGGGGGGCCCACTGTGGGGAGAGGAGGCGTCTGGGTCAGGGAGCCAGGAGGACATTGCTCTCTCTGCCCTCAGCTTTCACCTCTTTCTGGCTGCTGCCCACCTTAACCTCTTACCTATACTTTCGTCTTTTCCATGGCCGGTTAACTCTTCCTTTGGCTTCAGCATAAATGTTCCTTCCTC
Source organism: Grampus griseus (assembly GCF_964374135.1). NCBI lineage: Eukaryota > Metazoa > Chordata > Mammalia > Artiodactyla > Delphinidae > Grampus > Grampus griseus. The sequence continues at coordinate 65,234,827 of NC_139012.1, forward strand.
ACGGAAGTCATTCCTTGCCCCCTAACTGGGCCAGGAGCCCTTGTTACAGGTTCTCGTGCTTTTGAGGGGTTCCTCCCTAGCCCTCAGCACGTCTGGAGGAGGATTTGGGCGATCGCTCACTGCCTGCCCTCTCTACCAGGCAGGGAGCTCAGTGAGGGCAGGGCTCTGTCTATTTCATTCACCATCATATTTCCCCTGCGTGGTACAGAGCTAGCGCCCGGCAGGAGCACAGCAGCATCTGCTGGGAGAATGAATACATGGATACTTCCAGATGCCTGCAGGACTTGTTTTAGATTACGGTACCCGCCGTTCCCATAGGTTCAAACCCAGTGGCCTTCTTTCTCATTCTGAGTGTGCATTTTCTATCTAGATCCTTGAGCTCCACTGAAACAAGAAGGATTGAGGATATAAAGCAGACTCTATATGAACACGTCAAAAACAGGTCCGCATTCCCCCTTCTACCTGTGTAAGCTCGTATCACGAACCTTAAATGCGCTTGTGCTTTGGAAATGGTCAGCTGAGAAGAAAGGGGGTATCTGCCCTGCTCCCTGCAAACCACCATTCAGCACATGCACGCCGCCTCTTGTCTGCAATTCTGACGGTCATGTGGTGCCCAGGTGGAGGTGATGCTTGTGATCCAAGCACGCCGTGCGATTCCACTGGCAAAAAGCCATCTCCTTCACGAGGTAGCAAAGTGTGTCAAGATGAATGCGGCATTCAGGCCAGTGCACGGAGCTGTTGATAGCGCTCTGTGAAAGCTCTTTGTTTCTCCCTGGCATGTGGATGCGCAGGCTTTGATGTTAGAATTTTGGCTCATTAATAACTAATTTACATTTCCCAGACAGCAAATTGTGATTTGACACAAATTTATAAAAGAACTCCAAATGGTGAAACTCTCTTATACAATGAGTCCTTTGTGGGTTTTTTTTTTTTTCCTCTCTTCCTAACTTAAGGAGTTTGTGATTAAAATTTTAATGCAGTCGTTGAAATCTCATGGGCTACTTAAAAATAAAACACCATCTTATTCCCTTCCTCTCAGAGATCATGACGGCAGGCTGCTCCTCTGGGGGTGTTTTAAGTGCTACAATTGCTTTTTCATCTGCTCTGAGCCTCAGCTAGAGTAGGATGTCCTCGGTGAACTGGAAGAAAGGCACAGGGCAGGGACTGGAAGTGGTGGCAGGAGGCAGTGGTGCTGTGCTTCTCTGCTTCCTGAGCTCCCCGGGCAGGTTACAGGGAGGCGGATTTTCATAGGATTGTCTCACTGGTCTCCAAGGAGCTCACAGGGGTGGTTCTCACAGCTCTAGATGCCTCAAAGCTTGAATAGGTCATTTTGGAAACACAGATGGGCTGATCAGAGCTTTCAAGATAAGACATTTATATTTGAAACAAATATAAATTTGTTTTCTCCTGCCTACATCTTGGAGGACCAGATGCCTCATGGGAAACATGGTGGTTTGGGGGTGTTTTACCCCATGCTTCTTTGGGAGAATATGGAGGTCAAGGGAAGTTGCAAAAGAGCTCTTGGGAGGCAAATCTGGGTGCATCGTGGCTCCTCCCTCCCCCACCCCCCATTCATCTTTGCCAAAACCTTTGTCATCCTGTGTGTTGATGACTCATGGCTTAGTGGGGGAAGCAGGCAGGGCTCCTCTCCCGTGTTGGAAGGAGAGAGTGTCATGTGCATCCAGTCTCCCGGAGACACCTTCCCCGGATCACAGAGGGAGACTGTGCCCTGGGGAGGTGAGGAGATGGACCTGAGGGGCGGACTGGAGAGCAGGCCCTGGGTAGGGCAGCCAGGTGGGACCAGGGGAACGAGACGCCGGGGAGCCTGGCCGATTGCGTCTCTCCTGGCGAGAGGCTGGGTCTACTGAGTTACGCTTTGCTTGGAGAAAGAGTTTAGGGAACTGCCGCGGGCCTGTTGTGTGGAATGGAAACATACCCAGCATGAAAAGATTTTGAAACTGGCACCACTGGAGGTCAGATTTTAAATGGTCGCCCAGCATGAGCCAAATTGACCTCACGCAGAGAAGCAACAGGCCACCCCAGTTCCCTATATTATTTTAATAACAGAAAGAATGAATTAGGAATTCCAGGCAAGACCTCCCCACCTGGACCCAGTCCCAGATTCTAAGTCATCTGTTCATGCCTTTTCACATGAGCCTCCGACAAAGAGGCTCTTTTTCTCTCCAGCCTCTTCCCGACCAATGAAGGAATCTGAGACTCTCCCTCCCGGCTTTGGTTGGAGGAAGCAGGAAACCCGAGAACCCTGTGCTGTGCAGGGTGGCTCCGTGGAAAGCTGCTAAGAAAATGGCAGTGCCGATTGGGGTGGCCTTTTGTTCAAATAGCAGGGTCTCCCTTAGGAGGTGGCACGAGGGCCACCTGCCTTTCCCTGGCTTGGACATCAGGGTGTGTGGAACAGAGAGGGGGCTGAATGTGGTGGTGGTTTCTGTGAGACTCTCTGAGAAACAGCTCTCTGGGAACATCACCACGTTTGGAGGTCCACCTGCTCCTCTGAAGTGCCAGGAGGATTCCTGTCGACCATTCTGAGCCGCACAGGGGAAGAAGGAAAGCCTGTGTGTGACCTGACGATAATCGGGGTCTTTCTCAGCACCTGGACCATTGCTGACATTTGAAGAAGAATGCTGCTGTCATGCTTGCTAATTTTACCCTCTTGGATCCCCAGCAGTCAATAGTAACACTTGGCTATTTTTCTAAGTCACAGAGACCAGACTGGATTTTCTCAGAAAGAAATCAATTCTGTTCCCAGCCATAGAGGGACCAAAAAAAAAAAAAAAAAAAAAGACCTCCTCATTGCTGTAAACAGGATAGCTTCTCCTGGCTGTGTGGTACTCAGCTTCTCCAAACTGTGGGTGGTCCTTAGAATCAGGTTAGGCTTGAACCCTGGTTCTGTCTTTTGCTGCTGGTGAGCTTGGATTTGTTACTTAATCTTCCAGAACTATGGCTTCCTCATCTGTAAAAAGCAGATGATAATAGCGGTTAAGCAGCTTAAAGCGAAGTTCTTAGCTCCTGGCCTGGTGCATAGTAAACGCTCCAGCTCCTGGCCTGGTGCATAGTAAACGCTCCAAGCGAGCCGTTGATCTGCTCATGAGCCTTACCATGGGGTTAGGTCTAAGAAGCCTCTGAAAGTGGCCTGCCATGAAGTGAGGAAACAGGAGCACCCGGGGCTGCTCCCCTGATGGCCACTTCTGGGGAGGTATCACCATTCTTATGGCATCCAGACTTCTGAGCAATTAGGGATCCCTACTGGGCTCAGACACCAACAGGAAGAGGCTCTTTCTACCCAAGGGGTTTATAGCAAACCCCGTGGCCCTCAATGTCATGGGGAGAACCCATTCTTCTGAGCAAATCTGGGTATGGAGGATAAACTCCTCAAAAGGAAGGACATTGTGTGTTTTTGGTGCACTGTTTTCTCCCAAGCAGTGCTTGGCATGTTGTGGTACTCAGTGAATATTGATGGAAGGAAGAAATGATAGAAAGGCTGGGTGGCTATTCCCAGGTCAAACTGCAGCTCACCTTCTGCTGAGCACATCAGAGGAAAGCAGAGCTCGTGATCAGCTTGGTTCTTAAGGACTTCACTTTGGACCATTGCACAGATACAAACTAAGATCACTCTGTAATTATTCAAAGAAGCAGATGCCTTAGAGCAGAGACTTCTCAGGATGTAGAGAAATAAGAAATGGGTCGAGGAGAGAACTGTATCTCGGCTATGCTGTGTAAGGGTTTTCACCAGTTCCTTCGGGAGAGGAAATTTAGGATCAAGTTCCATTGCCTAAGAATATCTAATAAAAGCAGTGCGTGCGCAGGCATGCATCCATGGAAAGAGCTCCTCATCCACCACGAGTGCCCTGCTCCAGCAGAACAGTTCAGGTGTGGGAAGTAAACCGTCTTTCAGTGGAATAAATACTCTAACCAATCAGCCGTGTGGCTGACAGGGTCTTGGTGCTCCGGCCGGCTGTCAGACCTGAGCCTCTTAGGTGGGAGAGTCGAGTTCAGGACACTGGTCCACCAGAGACCTCCTGGCCCCACGTAATATCAATCGGCAAGAGCTCTCCCAAAGATCTCTGTCTCAATGCTAAGACCCAGCTCCACTCAATGACCAGCAAGCTCCAGTGCTGGACACCCCATGCCAAACAACTAGCAAGACAGGAACACAACCCCACCCATTAGCAGAGAGGCTGCCTAAAATCATAGTAAGTTCACAGACACCCCAAAACACACCACCAGACATGGTCCTGACCACCAAAAAGACAAGATCCAGCCTCATCCACCAGAAAACAGACACCAGTCCCCTCCACCAGGGAGCCTACACAACCCACTGAACCAACCTTACCCACTGGGGGCAGACACCAAAAACAATGGGAACTATGAACCTGCAGCCTGCGAAAAGGAGAACCCAAACACAGTAAGTTAAGCAAAATGAGAAGACAGAGAAATACTCAGCAGGTGAAGGAGCAAAGTAAAAACCCATCAGACCAAACAAATGGAGAGGAAATAGGCAGTCTACCTGAAAAAGAATTCAGAGTAATGATAGTAAAGATGATCCGAAATCTTGGAAATAGAATGGAAAAAATACAAGAAATGTTTAACAAGGACCTAGAAGAACTAAAGAGCAAACAAACAATGATGAATAACAGTGTAAATGAAATTAAAAATCCTCTAGAAGGAATCAATAGCAGAATAATTGAGGCAGAAGAACATAAGTGACCTGGAAGATAAAATAGTGGAAATAACTACTGCAGAGCAGAATAAAGAAAAAATAATGAAAAGAATTGAAGACAGTCTCAGAAACCTCTGGGACAACATTAAACACACCAACATTCAAATTATTGGGGTCCCAGAAGAAGAGAAAAAGATAGGGACTGAGAAAATATTTGAAGAGATTATAGGGAAGTGAAAACTTCCCTAACATAGGAAAGGAAATAGTCAATCAAGTCCAGGAAGTGCAGAGAGTCCCATACAGGATAAATCCAAGGATAAACACACCAAGGCACATATTAATCAAATTATCAAAAATTAAATACAAAGAACAAATATTAAAAGCAACAAGGGAAAAACAAGTAACATACAAGGGAATCCCCCCGTAAGGTTAAAAGTTGATCTTTCAGCAGAAACTCTGCAAGCCAGAAGGGAGTGGCAAGACATATTTAAAGTGACGAAAGGGAAATACCTACAACCAAGATTACTCTACCCAGCAAAGGTCTCATTCATATTTGACAGAGAAATTAAAACCTTTACAGACAAGCAAAAGCTAAGAGAATTCAGCACCACCAAACCAGCTTTACAACAAATGCTAAAGCAACTTCTCCAGGCAGGAAACACAGAGAAGGAAAAGACCTACAATAACAAACCCAAAACAATTAAGAAAATGGTAATAGGAACATACATACCAATAATTACCTTAAATATAAATGGATTAAATGCTCCAACCAAAAGACACAGACTGGCTGAATGGATACAAAAACAAGACTCATATATATACTGTCTACAAGAGAGCCACTTCAGACCTAGGGACACGTACAGACTGAAAGTGAGGGGATGGAAAAAGATATTCCACGCAAATGGAAATCAAAAGAAAGCTGGAGTAGCAATTCTCACATCCGACAAAATAGACTTTAAAATAAAGACTATATTACAAGAGACAAAGAAGGACACTACATAATGATCAAGGGATTGATCCAAGAAGAAGATATAACAATTGTAAATATTTATGCATCCAACGTAGGAGCACCTCAATACATAAGACAAGTGCTAACAGCCATAAAAGGGGAAATCGACAGTAACACAATAATAGTAGGAGACTTTAACATCCCACTTTCACCAATGGACAGATCATCCAAAATGAAACTAAATAGGAAACACAAGCTTTAAATGACACATTGAACAAGATGGACTTAATTGATATTTATAGCACATACCATCCCAAAACAACAGAATACACTTTCTTCTCAAGTGCTTATGGAACATTCTCCAGGATAGACCATATCTTGGGTCACAAATGAAGCCTTGGTAAATTTAAGAAAATTGAAATTGTATCAAGTATCTTTTCTGACCACAACTCTATGAGACTAGATATTAATTACAGGGAAAAAAAAACTGTAAAAAATACAAACACATGGAGGCTAAACAACATGCTACTAAATAACCAAGAGATCACTGAAGAAATCAAAGAGGAGATCAAAAAATACCTAGAAACAAATGACAATGAAAACACAATGACACAAAACCTATGGGATGCAGCAAAGGCAGTTCTAAGAGGGAAGTTTATAGCAATGCAATCCTACCTCAAAAAACAAGAAAAATCTCAAATAAATAGCCTTACCTTACACCTAAAGCAATTAGAGAAAGAAGAAGAAGAAGAACAACAAAAAAACCCAAAGTTAGCAGAAGGAGAGAAATCATAAAGATCAGATCAGCAATAAATGAAAAAGAAATGAAGGAAACGATAGCAAAGATCAATAAAACTAAAAGCTGGTTCTCTGAGAAGATAAACAAAATTGATAAACCATTAGCGAGACTCATCAAGAAAAAAAGGGAGAAGACTCAAATCAACAGATTTAGAAATGAAAAAGAAGTAACAACTGACACTGCAGAAATACATAGGATCATGAGAGATTACTACAAGCACCTATATGCCAATAAAATGGACAACCTGGAAGAACTGGACAAATTCTTAGAAAAGCACAACCTTCCAAGACTGAGCCAGGAAGAAATAGAAAATATAAACAGAGCAATCACAAGTAATGAAATTGAAACTGTGATTAAAAATCTTCCAACAAACAAAAGCCCAGGACCAGATGGCTTCACAGGTGAATTCTATCAAACATGTAGAGAAGAGCTAACACCCATCCTTCTCAAACTCTTCCAAAATATAGCAAAGGGAGGAACACTCCCAAACTCATTCTACGAGGCCACCATCACCCTGATACCAAAACCAGACAGAGATGTCACAAAGAAAGAAAACTACAGGCCAGTATCACTGATGAACATAGATGCAAAAATCCTCAACAAAATACTAGCAAACAGAATCCAACAGCACATTAAACAGATTATACACCATGATCAAGTGGGGTTTATCCCAGGAATGCAAGGATTCTTCAGTATATGCAAATCAATCAATGTGATACACCATATTAAGAAACTGAAGGAGAAAAACCATATGATCATCTGAATAGATGCAGAAAAAGCTTTTGACAAAGCTCAATACCCATTTATGATAAAAACTCTCCAGAAAGTAGGCATAGAGGGAACTTCCCTCAACATAATAAAGGCCATATATGACAAACCCACAGTCAACATCATTCTCAGTGGTGAAAAACTGAACCCATTTCCTCTAAGATCGGGAACAAGACAAGGTTGCCCACTCTCACCACTATTATTCAACATAGTTTTGGAAGTTTTAGCCACAGCATTCAGAGAAGAAAAAGAAATAAAAGGAATCCAAATCAGAAAAGAAGTAAAACTGTCACTGTTTGCAGATGACATGATACTATACATAGACAATCCTAAAGATGCTACCAAAAAACTAGTAGAGCTAATCAAGGAATTTGGTAAAGTAGCAGGATACAAAATTAATGCACAGCAGTCTCTTGCATTCCTATACATGCATACATACATACATAATACATACATACATAATGATGAAAAATCTGAAAGAGAAATTAAGGAAACACTCCCATTTACCATTGCAACAAAAAGAATAAAACACCTAGTAATAAACCTAAGGAGACAAAAGGCAGAAAACTATAAGACACTGATGAAAGAAATTAAAGACGATACAGATAGATGGAGAGGTATACCATGTTCTTGGATTGGAAGAATCAACATTGTGAAAATGACTCTACTACCCAAAGCAATCTACAGATTCAGTGCAATCCCTATCAAACTACCACTGGCATTTTTCACAGAACGAGAACAAAAAATTTCAAAATTTGTATGGAAACACAAAAGACCCTGAATAGCCAAATCAATCTTGAGAAAGAAAAACGGAGCTGGAGGAATCAGGCTCCCTGACTTCAGACTATACTACAAAGCTACAGTAGTCAAGATAGTATGGTATTGGCACAAAAACAGAAATATAGATCAATGGAACAGGATACAAAGCCCAGAGATAAACCCACACACATATGGTCACCTTATCTTTGATAAAGGAGGCAAGAATATACAATGGAGAAAAGACAGCCTCTTCAATAAGTGGTGCTGGGAGAACTGGACAGCTACATTTAAAAGAATGAAATTAGAACACTCCCTAACACCATACACAAAAATAAACTCAAATTGATTAAAGACCTAAATGTAAGGCCAGACACTATAAAACTCTTAGAGGAAAACACAGGCAGAACAGTCTTATGACATAAATCACAGCAAGATCCTTTTTGACCCACCTTCTAGAGAAAGGGAAATAAAATCAAAAATAAACATGGGACCTAATGAAACTTAAAAACTTTTGCACAACAAAGGAAACCATAAACAAGATGAAAAGACAACCCGCAGAATAGGAGAAAATATTTGCAAATGAAGCAACTGACAAAGGATTAATCTCCAAAATATACAAGCAGCTCATGCAGTTCAATACCAAAAAAACAAACAACCCAATCCAAAGATGGGCAGAAGACCTAAATAGACATTTCTCCAAAGAAGATATGCAGACTGCCAACAAACACATGAAAGGATGTTCAACAGCATTAATCATTAGAGAAATGCAAATCAAAACTACAATGAGATATCATCTCACACCAGTCAGAATGGCCATCATCAAAAAATCTAGAAACAATAAATGCTGGAGAGGGTGTGGAGAAAAGGGAACCCTCTTGCACTGTTGGTGGGAATGTAAATTGATACAGCCACTGTGGAGAACAGTATGGAGGTTCCTTAAAAAACTAAAAATAGAACTACCATATGACCCAGCAATCCCACTACTGGGCATACACCCTGAGAAAACCATAATTCAAAAAGAGTCATGTACCACAGTGTTCATTGCAGCTCTGTTTACAATAGCCAGGACATGGAAGCAACCTAAGTGTCCATTGACAGATGAATGGATAAAGAAGATGTGGCACATATATATAATGGAATATTACTCAGCCATAAAAAGAAACAAAATTGAGTTATTTGTAGTGAGGTGGATGGACCTAGAGTCTGTCATACAGAGTGATGTAAGTCAGATAGAGAAAGACAAATACCGTATACTAATATATATGGAATCTAAAAAAAAAAAAAAGGTTCTGAAGAACCTTGGGACAGAATAGGAATAAAGATGCAGACATAGAGAATGGACTTGAGCACACAGCGAGGGGGAAGGGTAAGCTGGGACGAAGTGAGAGAGTGACATGGACATATATACACTACCAAATGTAAAACAGATAGCTAGTGGGAAGCAGCCGTATAGCACAGGGAGATCAGCTCGGTGCTTTGTGACCACCTAGAGGAGTGGGATAGGGAGGCTGGGAGGGAGACGCAAGAGCTAGGGGATATGGTGGTATATGTATATGTATACGTATAGCTGATTCACTTTGTTATATAGAAGAAACTAACACAACGTTGTAAAGCAAGTATACTCCAATAAAGATGTTACACAAACAAACAAACAAAAAAAGAATATCTAATGAAATACTAATACCCAATTCTCATTATAGAATATGAGCCAATCACTCCTTACTATGTCTTACTGTTAATTTAATAAAATCTTCAGACTCCTTTCAGATACTGTTGACTGGAACCAAAATTCTGATACTCAGAGTGATCAAAACTTGGTGTGGGGCTTCCCTGGTGGCGCAGTGGTTGAGAGTCCACCAGCCGATGCAGGGGACACGGGTTCGTGCCCCGGTCGGGGAAGATCCCACATGCCGCGGAGCGGCTGGGCCCATGAGCCATGGCCGCTGAGCCTGCGCGTCCGGAGCCTGTGCTGCGCAGCGGGAGAGGCCACAACAGTGTGAGGCCCGCATACCGCAAAAAACAAAAAACAAAAAACTAGGTGTGTTACAAAATGTAATCCTGTCTGAGTGTGGTACATGCTCCAGAGGCATTGATCAGCACTCAGTAATAATAACCCTGTGTTATGTTTTGGTAACCCATATTGACATCCCTGCTTTCGTTTTCTCCTTACATCACTCACAAGAGGTTAGCAGGACAGGTGGGGTGACAGGTAAGGTCCTGATTTCATAGTTGAGGAACTGAAGTTCCCCGTCTCTGTGAAGGCATGGATTCAGGGCTCAGCTGGAACAAGCACACAGATTCCCCAAGTGCAGGGCTCTTTGTCAACATCCAACCAAACATGGTTTCACGCTGCGAACCTTGCCCCTTGGTCCTGTCACGGGCCACGCGTCTGTCTTCTAGGTGGGAGGGTGGCCTGGTGGGAATGGGTCAGTGCTGTTGTAAGGAAGGATCCGGGGGGATGGTGTTAACGACTGGTACACATCAGACGAGGAGGGAAGGAAGAATTTTAAAATTATTATTATTTGTATTTGGGCTGCTCTTCACGACATGTGGATCTTAGTTCCCAGACCAGGGATCAAACCTGCGTCCCGTGCAGTGGAAGCGCAGAGACTTAACCACTGGACCCCCAGGGAAGTCCCGAAGGAATAATTTTTAAGCCATCCATGCATACTTGACTTTTGCTTCACCAGCCATCTCACCTCCTAGAAGAACTTGGACTACAGGGGCAGGCTTTGGAATGGTGTCTGTGAATAGCAGAACAGCAGCTGGGCCTTGTCCAGTCTGTTTGCACAGCTGGGAACATGATGACGGCAGCGGCGCTGGGTGATGACTCCAGCCATTACATTCTTTGACTTTCATCAAATGACTGGCCCGTCCAGAGAGATGCCTCGCTGTCTCGGCCAGTCCGGTGGGTCCTGGAAGGGCTTGGCCATCTGAGAGTCAGCACAAAGCTGCTGGTAATGGCTCTGGCAGGTGCCGTGAGTCAGCTGAGAGTTCAGGATGCAGGTCTTGTGGCTTCCAGAATGCGCGTGGTTGGTTTAAGCCTGGATTGGATGGAGCTGGGCGGGGAGTTCTTGCATGAGCTCTTTGGGAAGAGCGAGCACGGGCGGATTGGGCTGAGATGGGGTAGGCCAAGATTTTAGCTCACAGTTCAGACTGCTGTCTCATGGTGACAGGAAGATGTTTTAAATCACATGTAAACGCCTTCACTTTGGCACACGATAGGCATTCGGATCTCCTGTTGCCATCAATCTTATACCGCCTTGGGGTGAGGGCTGCACAAAGAGCCAGCCTGATGCTCTGTCCAGTACCTGGGGGGAGCAGAGGCCTGTGGGCTGCTCGTTTCCATGCTGTCATCAAGCCCATCTGTGACTTCAAGCAGGTTCCCTTACAATTGCCCACCTACTTTCCTCCTCCTTTTTCTCCCTGATGTGAAATTCAGAAGATGAATGGTTATTTCACCCTTTCATTTAGTATCTTTGAAACAAATCTACTTAGATATCAAATAAATGTAGCAGTTTATTACCTGAAGTGGATTTGACCCATTAGCCGAGGGTTTTGTTTTTGTTTTTAATAATGAGGGTACTGAATCCTGGAGGCCTTCAATGAGGTCTCTGGGATCCTCTTTGTCACTTTCTGTCTAGAGCCGTGGCTTAGGAATATGAACTCAGGCTATAGTAATGGAGGCTTCTCTGTGGGCTTGGGACGGCTGCTCTCCTGGTGTCTTTTTACTGCACGTATCAAGGTATCACCTTGTTTCTGAAACCAGTTTCTTGGGAAATTTGGAATTTGCTTATAGTGATTTCTGGAAAGACATACTTCTCCATGCAATCATTCTGATTTTGTTGAACATCTTATGTACAGAGAAGAACAGGTTGGAGCAGTAGAAAAATGCCTAGCTGGGAGCCTCCTTGGTTGGAGGATAACATGATGTAGAAGAGAAAACATGGGCTTTGGAGTTGGACCCACCAAGGAACAAATCTTAGCTCTCCAACTGTGTGACTGGGCAAACTTTGGTTTTCTTGTCCATCACATGAGCCTGTTAGCCGCTGCCTCCTAAGGTGGTTGTGGGGATAAAATGAGGTAATTTATGTGCTGATGGTTCCCTGATTGGTATCTCAGTATCTCTAGTCCAGACCTGTCTACTGAATATCAGACCCCTAGTCCCACCCGAATGCTCAGCAGTACTTTGTACCCGGCCAGTCCCAATCTGTGCCCCTCCTTTCTCTCCCTGGCCTTCCAGACCAAACCACCCACTTCCTCCTGCATTTTCATTTCAGTGAACGGACAGTTTCTCCATCGTTCATGCCAGACACCTGGAGTCACCCTCAAGTCTTCTCTCTGCCTCTATCTGGAAAATTCCGTCAGTCACCAAATCTTGATAATTCTGCTTCTCCTGTTTCTTTGTATATCCTCTCCACCCAAGGCCACCCTTAATCATGTTCCTCATTGTTTCTTGTCTGGGTTCCTGCAATACCTACCGCCAGAGTGAATTACCTGGTGTCACACATCTATTTAAAGCCTCCTCATCCTTCCTGAAGTTCAAGGGCAAGTTCAACTTTCCTGACCTGGGAAAACATGCCCTCTGTGAGCTGTGTCCCTCATTCTCTCTAGCTCCACCCCTCGCCACTTCTGTGTTCTCACCCTCAGCTGACGCCAAGCTGAAGTACTTTACGTCCTGCAGGAGCGCCATGCTCTCTCTAACTGTCCTCCAGCGTTATCTGTTCTCTCCGCCCCAAATGCTTCTGCATCCCTATGTGTCTGGCGAACTCCTAACCACCATTCAAGGGTCAGTTCAAGCGTCTCCTCCTCTTGGAAGACTTCCTGAACCAGGCTGAGCTAGATTCCCGCTTTCTGTCCTATGACCGCTTCATCTATTTATGCATTTATGGTCCACGGTTTTTCTGGTCTGCCTTCCCTTGAGGGCAGGGACTCTACATGCCCAGCTTGGCACCATCAGCTCCTGTACAAGACTAAGCATTGGTGGACATTAAGTGCTTCTTATGAATCGAGGGGTATTGAAAGTGACTAGAGCAGAGCCTGGCTTATGTGAGGCACTCAGTAAAAGGATCTTCTTCTCTGATTTGGACACTAAATTGCTGGTTGACTTGGGTGAGCCCTATTACCTCTCTGAACCTTAAGCTTTCCATGAGAAAAAATTCATAGATAATTTTATATATACATAATATCTGTACTGACATTCCTCAGAGACATTGCGGGTTCAGTTCCAGACCACTGCAGTAAAGTGAGTATAAAAGTTTTGTTTATACTATTGTAGTCTATTAAGTGTGCAATAATAGCATTATGTCTAAAACCGTGTACATACCGTCATTAAAAAACATCTTATTGCTAAAAAACGCTAATCGCCGTCTGAGCCTTCAGTGAGTTGTAATCTTTTTACAAGTAATATCAGAGATCACTGATCACAGATCATCATCTTACAAATATAATCTTAATGAAAACGTTTTAAATATTGTGAGAAGTACCAAAATGTGACCCAGAGACATGAAGTGAGCAGATGATATTGGAAAAATGGTGCCAATAGACTTGCTCGATGCAGGGTCACCACAAACCTTCAATTTGTAAAAAATGCAATATCTATGAAGTGCAATGAAATGAGGTTTGCCTGTAATAGTAAAAAATAAATGGAAAGTAATTATAATAAATTGCATGAGTTCTGTACAATTACACTAGGGAACATAATGAAGGGCTCAGATGCTTGCACTTGCTTATAAAGCATAAATCTGGTTTTCAGAGCAGTAAGACTGAACTGTGCTTACACTTTTTCTTTAAATTTCATTTTGGAATAAGGGCTAAATAAAGAATATAAGTTAAAGTGGAATACCTTTGAGTGGGCTAGTTGAAAATGCGGACTGATCAAGATATTTTTGTACTGGCGACCAACAGAATACCTAATAGCACAAGTGGCAGTGCTCTTGGTGACATAATCTTCTAAATGAGCGTCCAAAATGGTAGATGGCGCTTGGTAAATTTCTAAGCAAAACATCACAATTGTCTTTTGATTTTCAATATACTTACATTCTTGGAAAATTCAGTGTGTACCATCATAGTGCAAAAAAAAGGTGTTTACATGTAAAATGGAGTTAGGCACTAGGCTCCGTTACTTATAAACAGGTGTTTCACCCAGGTGTTTCACCTACAGGAATGTCCAGTGGAGAGTTAGTCACACAGGAGGTAGCACAGTCCTCCGTGGTGCAGGGCCATCTCCACACTGTAGGATGTTCAGAATTTCTGGCCCTCACACGTTATAGGGTGGGAGTGCCCACTGCATCAATGAGACAAAAAAATACCTACGCACACAAATTTCTAAAATACCTTCTAAGTGTCTTATAGGGAAGTAAATAAGCCACAACACACTGGACAGCAGTGAAACCCTCCCTGTCTGCACACCCCTTCTCAATGGAAAAGCAATGCATTTCATTTGTCTAAAGCTAATTATTATAAAGTAATTTATTTCCTATAACTAAAGCTTTGTAGTGTTGGGGGAAAATTACTAACTTTCAGTTACAAAGGAACCGGAAAGGGTTTTCTTGAGACCCCAGCATATCTTGACTTCTATCCTGGTTTCCCAGCTGTAGCCTCTATTACGTCATTGGACATTTTACAATTTGTTACAATTACTGGCTGGCTTGGCTTGCTTTGTGTATTCCTCTTCTCGTAAAACCGTGAGCCTCTTCTCAGGGACTGGTTTCCTATTATCTGTCAGCGATCCCAAACTTACCACGATGCCGGGGCTGTAAAAACGTGCTCCACAAAGAAGTTGAATTACATAGATGAATATGGTTGTAGTTTGGTTGCTCAGAGCAGGGCTCAGCCAACTTTTTCCATAAAGGGCCAGAGAGTAAATATTTTTGGCTTGCGGGCCTGATGACAATGAGTCAACTCCACTGTTGTAGTGGGAAAGCAGCCATAGGCACTGTGTAGACAAATGAGGGCAACTGTGTACTAATAAAACTTTATTTACAAAAATTGATTTGGCCAGCAGGATGTTTCCGAACCTCTGGCTTATAGTATGGTGCTAATGAAGCCATTATCAAGACCCCCTTTGGATCTCTATTTGTAAGCTTAGTGGCAATACTAAAATTTCTCACCCTGGCCAGGAGCCTTAAAAGTGCATTGTCACCATGGGAGAACTGATCAAAGCAGGAGGACAAAACGTGGCCATGCGGATTGTGGATCATAGAATTCAGAACTGCCGCTAACACTGCCCGCTTGAAAAGCACAGTCTTTCTAGCGCAGATGAGTCCTGTTGTCTTCCCATCAGCAGGAAAGAGCACGACCATGTATCTGAGTATCTGCTGTGTGCCAGGTATTTTATATGTTGTCCCTCATTTCATTAAGGACAGTTATCCTCTGAGGTGTGAGTGTTAGCATTTCTGCTTTTCAGATGAAGAGAGTGAGTCACAGGAAGTTAAATAATTTAACCAGAGTCACAGATGGGACGTGGTGAGTCCTGCATTGGTCTTTCTGACACCAAAGTCTGTATTCTTCCCACTCCACTATCACAGAGTTATTATCATAATAACTCTAGAGCTGGTGCGTGAAAAACCAAGCAGAATGTAATGTTCCTGGCGAGGCAGACTGATGCAGCAAGTTAGTATTTATGGTCTCAGCTGAGTTTCTGCTCTTGACTGTATTAATTATTACAGTTCTTCTTTTATAGTCATTAGAGCCTGCCAGTGAATAACTTGCATTGTCAAGTATACCTAAATCTCAGAGATCTTACTTTGGAAAGAGTCACTCCTAGACGTATGAATATTTTTACATAGTAGTAACTGTAATACAATTGGGATCTCTTTTAAGCTAATGGGAAATTTAAATGGGGGCAAAAGTAATAATTTTTCTCATTTTCCCTATGCAGTGTTCATCTCTGTTGTGGTAAAGCAATGTGAACCTCACTGGATTTTTAAAAACTGGTCACTTATTTTCTTACTTGTAGCCATCCTCAGGGTAAAGACAATGATTTTGAGAAGATGTTAAAGCAGACTATATAATTCAAAATCCCCTTATACCCAGATTGTATTACTAAGGCTGGAAGGGAGTAAAAATAAGGGGGAATAAAACATATTCATCTTAAGATTTTTTTTTTTTTTTTTTTTTTTTTGCGGTACACAGGCCTCTCACCTCTGTGGCCTCTCCTGTTGCGGAGCACAGGCTCCGGACGCGCACGCCCAGCGGCCATGGCTCACGGGCCCAGCTGCTCCGCGGCACGTGGGATCTTCCCGGACCGGGGCACGAACCCGTGTCCCCTGCATCGGCAGGCTGACTCTCAACCACTGCGCCACCAGGGAAGCCCACCTTAGGATTTTTAAGCTTGAGTTTCCTAAGGTTGAATAACTGTACCTGCCATTTGTTCTGTCTTCTTGCCAAACCATGGTATAAGTCCAGATTCTTCCATTCTATCTTGCTGTTTTGCTTCTTACCTTTTTTCTCTTCCCTCCCTCCTCCACTCCCTCCCTCCTTCCCCCTCTTTATCTGTCTGTTTATGTATCTCTATGTCTGTTTATCCATCTATGTATTCATCTATGTGTGTATCTGTGTATCTGAGTATCACGCCTCCAGGTTTTATTTGTAATCTATGGGCTGGGCTCTCCTGCGGTGCCACCGAGTCTGTCTTGCCTGTGTTGTGTTTTTCTCACTAATCTTTAACCTCTACCTGCGTCCCTAAATAGTCAGGTAATTGTCCTAAATAGAAGAACAAAAGTATACAGACGACTTATCTTCCGTAGTTATATCCACTGTTTGCTTATTCCAGCATTCCTGTTACAAAGGTTACATGTTGTGAGATTGAAGAGCCCAGGAGGTGTAGAACAGTGGGAAATGAATTCCACTGCACTTGGTACCTTTTGTAGTGATTTTCCAAAATACTGGGTTAAACAACAACAACAAACACACCACAACCACCAGCCAGAGAAGTCTTCAAACCCCAAAGGTCACTGTCTTCTCCTAGGGCTGGATACATACCAACGTATCATACCTTGAACACGTGAAAACCAGGGACTTGCTAGGAGATGCTTCAGTTTGGGACCAAAAGGCTTCAAAGGCTTCCCGCCCTCTAAATGAGGCTTTGAAGTAGAGTTGTGGTGTGGGGATGGGAGCAAGCTCACCCCTCTGTGTGGCTACTCTATTATTTCAGGCTTTTCATTTCCAGCTGCAAAGCAAACAAGACCCCCTGGTGCTCTGACTTACCCCAGGTTATCTTTATGGACAGAAAGGGCTAAATTTCCAACTAAGCCAAAGATAGAGCTTATCAGTCCAGTGTATTTATGTACCCAGGCATCTGCAAACTTCTCCTTATTTTGATTTTGTTATCATCACAGTGACCTTTGACATTGCATTTTGGTGTTGTGAAAATTAAAGCCTAATGAAATGTGATGGTTTGATTATATACTGTGGTGGAAACCACTGACAGCAAACTTCACAGCCAAGCTCAACCTTCTTTCTCCTTTCTGCCCTCACAATAGAGACGGAGCCATACATTCACTTTCCCAGCTGCATTTGCAGCTAGGGTGGCCATGTTACCCAGTTCTAGCCAATGAGATGTTATTCCTACTGGCTTTCAGGAAACCTTTCTGCTTTTCCTGATAAAGGGGCCATTTGGGCTGGTGCCACCTTTTCTCTCTCTTTTCCTATCTTATATGCAGATAAGATGCCTGGAGCTTCTGCAGCCATTTTGTGACCAGTGATAATTATGAAGATGAAAAGTCAACATGCTAAGGATGCTTGAGATGGCTGGAGGAAAAGATAGAATGAGCTTAGGTCCTTGATGGTTTAATTGAGCAGCTGAACCAACATTAGTTGTAACCAGACTTTGGATTCCTTTGCTCTGTGAGAAAAATGAATCCCTATTTGTTTCTGCCACCATTAGTTGGCTGTTCTGTTATTTGAAGCTGAAGGCATTCTTAACGGATACAGATATAATATAATAGCCAACAAATGGTAACACCAGGAGGGTGATTTCTGACTTCCACTTTCAGCTGTGAGACCACCATTCTTCTGTTTACTTAATCAACAAGCATATCTATGAAACAGTGAATCTGGCTTCACAGATCTGACTTTGAGATCCTAGTGTGGTGGTTAGTGCATTATCCAGTAATTAAGGATGCCACCAAGATACACAGAAATATAGCATTTTCATTGAACACTTTCTCATTTCCTCAGGGTAGTTTGTTTAATAACACATGTTCTTTTTTTCTCAGGGCTCCCAAGAATACCTTTACTATAGGAAAAGCACTAAGTTTAAAAACCCTAGGTTGTAGGAACTTTTAATGGGAAATACTTTATAACACATATATCAGTCATTGAGTATTAATAAAACATACAAATGACAAGAAATTCTGGGTGATTAAAGTCCATAAACCTGCACACTCGACCCTCAACCAATAATACGTTGTTTTTTCTGAATCAGACATGTGACTTCAGAGGTACAGTACTCTTTTGTGTTTAGCTTTCATGGTTTCCGGAGAATCTAGAGGAAATGCCAGTTTAGACGAAGCAAGAAATACTCTTCTCCTCCATGTTTTCTTGGTCTGGGCAACAGTCACTGTTTGTCTCTCTCCCTCTAAGGAAAGTAAGGCACCAGATCCATGTTTTATTTTGCCAGAGGGAGGAGAACGTTATTACTTTTGTTTGGTGTTCCCAGAAGAGTAATTAAATGTGATCAACAAGGCAAGCTTAGGAATTAGTTTAGGGCCTAACACAATCTTCTCTTTTTATATACTTATATTCTGAAGAACCACAGACCTAATTTAGAGATAAAGTAATTCCTCTTAATAAGAATGAAATATAGTAAGAATGAAATACTAATCTGGACAACTATGCACTGCTTAGATGTCATCCTAAAATGAGAATGTCTGAGTGGTTTGAATTCAGGAAGGGTTTCAACGATATCATCATCTAGTTTCCAGAATGTGCCTCCCTCCATGATTCCACAGTCTATTAAAACATCAGTTCTAGAACTTTTCACTGCACCAGGGATGCTTCTGCATGCGCCTGCCTCTTCTTCTAGATTGTGAATTTCTAGAGGGCATCGGCAGGGTTTGTTTTATCTCTGTGTTCTGCCACATTTCCTAGTGTAAAACTTTATACTCATACGACAACTCATAAATGTTTGTTGAATTGGATTTTATCTCTGCGGTTGCAGCCTTGCAATATCTTGATCTTTAGGGTGGGTCACCTCTGAGTCACACACTCAGCTGATTCTTAACTAGGCTTCTCAGACCGTCTTAAAGATCAATTTGTTAGTATCACCAAGCTCTGATTACTTGGTGTTATATAATTATGCTGCAATTAAACTAAAAATAAGCAGCATATTTAAATATCTCTAACAGAATTAAGGCGAGTGGGTGATGCGCACAAATTTCCCCGTTCCTCTTTTCTTGGTGGAGAAACTTAAGTGCATCATTGTCGAATCTTTCCAATATTAACTGGCTTCACTCAAGGCAAGCACACTTACTGGAAATTCGGATTGATATGAAAATAAAATTAGGGCATTATTTATTTCCCTTTAAAATTTGTCTGGAAATAACATTTTTTGAATAGTAAATTTAAAGTCTGACTCAATTTTTTAAAAATCAGTTACAAGCTCTGAAAAAGAAAAAAAAAAAAAGAAATGTCTAAAAGTGGCCTTTTCTGGGGAGGAGAGATGGCAGCCTAGGAGCTAGAGATAGGAGGAAGACATTTCTCACCGAAACCCTTTCATGATCATGCATGATCTCTTGAAAGATAATAAAGACAAACAAATTTCAATTAAAAAAAATTGAAGGACTTGTACAGCCTGATTCTAAGATTTACTAAAAAAATTGAACTATTCAAGGTAATGTGGTATTGGTGTAAGGATAGTTATGGATGGAACAGATACGGACTCCAGAAACAGAGACACACACGTAGATGGCCAGTTTGACAAAGATAATAAGCCAACTCATTTCAACAATTCGATGTCCATGAGGAACAAAATGAACTTTAACACTTAAGGTGATACATAAAAATTTAACCCAAAATGAATCATAGATCTAAATGTAACATCTAAAATGACAAAACTTCTAAAAAAAAAAAAGGTGGGATAAGATCATTGTGACCTTGGGTGTGCAAAGATTTTTAGGACACAAAAAGCACAAACCGTAACATAAAAATTTGATGAAATGGACTTTATCAAAATGAAAACTTCTGCTTTTTAAAATAACACCATTAAGATTATGGCAAGAAAATATATGCAAAACATGTATCTGATAAAGAAATTGCACCCAAGAATATGGGCAAAATATATATATATATATATATATATATATATATATATATTTTTCGGTACGTGGGCCTCTCACCGCTGCGGCCTCTCCCGTTGTGGAGCACAGGCTCCGGACGCGCAGGCTCAGCGGCCATGGCTCACGGGCCCAGCCGCTCTGGGGCATGTGGGATCTTCCCGGACCGGGGCACGAACCCGCGTCCCCTGCATCGGCAGGCAGACTCCCAACCACTGAGCCACCAGGGATGCCCTGGGCATAATATTTAAAGACATATTTCATGAAGAAGGTATACAAATAGCCAATAAGTACATGAAAAGATGCTCTACATCAATATCATCAGAGAAAGGCAAATTAAAACCATAATGGAAAATTAAGATGACTGATAATACCAAGTGTTGGTGAGGATATGGACACTGGAACTCTTGTAAATGTAAAATTTACTGATACTTTGGAAAATAGGTTGGCCATTTCTTGTAAAAGTAAACATACCATACACCCAAGCAATCCCATTTCTGGATATTTATAAGAGAAATGAAAACCTGTGTTCATATGAAGACTTGTACTTGAATGCATTCGTTTCCTAGGTTTGCTGTAACAAATTATCATAAACTAGGTTAACTTTAAACAATAGAAATTTATTCTGTCACATTTTTAGAGCCTAGAAGTCCAAAATCAAGGTGTTGGCAGGGCCATGATCTCCCTGAAGGCTCTAGAGGTGAATCTGTTCTATGAGTTTTTCTTAACTTCTGGTGTTGCCAGCAATCCTTGGCTTGTAAACGCCTCACTCTAATCTCTGCCTCTGTTATCACATGGGCTTGTACCTCTGTTTCTCTGGGTCTGTGTCTCTTCTATTCTTATAAGGGTACAACTCATACTGGATTAGGGTCCATCCTAATGACCTCATTTTAACTTGATTATATCTGCAAAGACCCTGTTTCCAAATAAGATCACATTCGCAGGTACCAGGGGTTTGGATTTTGACGTATCATTTTGGGGGACACAATTCAACCCACAACAAATGTTCATAGCAGCTTTACTGGAAACAACTGTTTATGGAAACAAACCCAGATACCCATCAACTGGCGAATAGATAAATTGTGGTATATCCGTGTAACAGACTACTTACTCAGCAATAAAAAGGATTAAATTACTAATATACATAACACAGATGAATTTCCAAAATGTTTTGCTGAGTGAAAGAAGCAGACAGGAAAGAGTACCTCCTGTATGATTTCATATCCATCAAATTCTAGAAATGACCAATCTAATCTATAACAGATCAGTGTTTGCCTGGGGCTGGGGTGAGGGACGTGGGATTGTTGGATGACAATCCACAATTGTTGCATTGTGCCAACAGGCACTAGAGTACTTTTTGCAGAGATGGAAAAGTTCTGTATCTCAGCTTTGGGGGTGGTCACAAAGGTGTACACATTTGTCAAAACTCACTAAACACTACCAAACTGAACACATTTTATTTTATGTAAATTACGTCTCAATAAAGTTTATTTAGATGTTCAACTGCACACAGCAATGAAGTAATCTATGGCATAAAGCAAGGTTCATCTTTGTGAATATGTTCCCGTTCTTGTATTTATTTAGAAGAAAGTGTGACTGTAGCATCTGTGGAAGGTGTTAGGATTTACCCATTCACCGCGGGGAGGTGTGGAGGACATGTATGTTTTTGTCTGCCCAGCATCCCTTTACCCTCCTCTTGGAAGTAGCATCCACTCCTTTGCCTTCTCTCAGTGATCTGCCCCTGCCTCATTTAGCCATATAGTTTCAGGGGACCACCACTTGTAAGGGACTTCTTGCCTGTTCCCACTTCACTCCCTCCATCTCCTCCCACCCAGTATGCCAGTGGGAGCACATGTAGTAGAAGATAGTAATGCTGAGCTGGGGCAAAGCCATAGTGAAAGGAGGAAGAGAGAGAGAAGACCCTCGAAGCGTGAAGTCTCTGGCTTTGGAAATCCTCCAGTTAGCCTCCACTCCATTATTTCTAGTTTCTTGAGCCAATAAAGCAATGCAATTTCCCCTTTTTTTTTTTTTTTTTTTTTGCGGTATGCAGGCCTCTCACTGTTGTGGCCTCTCCCGTTGCAAAGCACAGGCTCCGGATGCACAGGCTCAGCGGCCATGGCTCACGGGCCCAGCCGCTCCGTGGCATGTGGGATCTTCCCGGACCGGGGCACGAACCCGTGTCCCCTGCATCGGCAGGCGGACTCCCAACCACTGCGCCACCAGGGAAGCCCCAATTTCCCCTTTTTGCTAAGTAAAGTTAAGCTTCTTTCCATTCCAACCAGAGGAATCTTAACATATTAGGATTTTTTACAATTTCTGTTAGCTCTAATCGGGTTGCTTCATACATATACAGGACTGTTTCTGCAAGTATCTTCACTAGTCTTATACAACACTTTCAAATTGTCAGCGTCCCTGTTAATGAATATCCCCTTGGATACCGTCACCTCCCGATACGGCAGAGGTAGGGTTGCCCAGCATACTGGGACTCTAACTGTTATTTTTTCAACTTTAATTATATTGCATAAGTTGGGGTTAGACATTTTGGTGGCTGCTTTACACGTTGCTGTACTTTGAGCTGGAGGGCAGTGTATTAAAACTAAGCCTAGGTTTAAAAATATAAATTGCTATCAACCCAGGTCTTCTTCATCTAATACTTTTTCAAGTGGTCATTTCAACTCCAAAGCAAGAATTTACATGTATTGCTCTTCAGTTTACTTCTGATTTGTTTTTTCTTTCTAATATTATAGAATCCCTCTGAATCCTCATTCCGTCATCTTAATACATCTTAATACTCTTCTCAGTTTTGTGTCATCCATTAGTTTACAGCAGTCAAGTGGGGAAAATGACTTTCTGATGTGTGCCTATGTTAGTTCTGGTGCGTTCTGAAGGACTCACCGAGGTCTGTTCAGTAATCGGTTTGGGAATTTCCCTGGAAGTCAACAGGAAGCTTACGATTGGCAGCTTTCTGCGTTGCTGTGAACAACCAATTCGGCCTTTTATGGTCATCAGGAAACAGTTTTCTATCTTTAGCCTTTTGGCATTTCCTCTGTCCTCTGGGGTATTGTGATGACCACTAATGCAGCTTTCGGATCACTTCTTCAGTCGATTTCGGTAGTAATTTGAGAGGCCAAAGACTTATACTCACTTAAGGCTACTTGGTATTCTCTAAATATCTCCTTATTTTTGTGGGTTTTTGGTCTCTTGTAGTTTTAATCTCATTATGCTTAGTGCAGAAGAGAAACAGATGAAACAAAATGAAAATGTAGTTATTTCACTCCCTACATTACCGACATCACTGAACCACTCTGGCGTCCTTTTTTCCCTCACGGCATTATTGCGGGGGATAAAAGGGACGATGTCGAGCAAGGAGCCGGGTGCAAGGTAAATGGTAGTGAAGAGCTGGGTGTGTAGCCCCAGACCTGCTGCCCGGGGCAGGGTGATCTCTGGGGATGGACACCACTGGTAGAGAAGGTTCTGCCAGGGAGTAAGGGCGTGTAACAGTTGCCCCTTTGGCAAATGGTGTCTCTGCACAGGTTCTTACTGCCGAGGGTGCTCTTGCCTCTGGGTGAGTGGCCAAAGGCAAGGCTCCAGTTCCTGAGAAAAACTGAGACAAAACCCTAGCCTACATGGAAAGGATTCAGACCTGGGCTCCTGGGTACCAAAAGGCAAGGGAACTGAGATTCAGGGAGCCCAGTGGTCAGCAGTGCAGCATTGCATCCTCAGTCAGACAAATGTGGGAGGGAATTGGACTTTTCTTCGAGCCCATACCAGCATTTGAAAAGCTTCTCACCTTTTGTTTCAGCAGAATTGAGCTCGGTTTATACTGGGGTCTCTTTCCCCTTCTGCAATAGACTGAATAAAATCTGTCTTGCTGTTTTAAAATAACTAACCAGTGCATAATTCCTCTTCGACAAAGAATTCAGTTCATGGTTGGTCTGAGATATTGGGGTGAAGCCAAACTTTGGAAATGGGAGATGTAAGTGGATTCAGCTATGGAGGTCTGTGGGTGGCAGAAGGAGGAAGAAGGAGGTGGCCTGTGGTGATAATCTTCCTTGAGGACAAGATGAACAGATGTTGACCTGATGATAACATCGTCAGAGTGTCAGATCAATGAGGTGATAACAAAGGTAGTTCATAAATTGTGAACCCAACTGGAAGCATCTCATGGGTGCTACAAGGCTCATTAGCTCTGTTACCCTTTATATCAGTAGTTTCGAGAAATGTTTGAAAGGGATGTGAATAGCATTCATGATGGCATGATTATGATTCCACACAATCTCAACAGTTTGACTAAAGAGCTAAACTAGTCAAGAGGAAATGTGATAGGAGGAAGTCTGGAGACACCAACACTCAAGGCAGGGCAGCCTACGGAGTTTGCACGGCTCAGTGCAAAGTGAAAATGCGGGGCCTGAGCACAGGATGGGGGAGTCAGTCTCCCTCACACAGGCCCACTGCCCCAATCACAGCAGTGCGTGACCCTCGAGGTGTTGCAGCCTCCACTTCACGGTGCTTCCCTACCTGGATCCAGGGGGCCTGAGAGGATGAATGTGCTATGGTACCCATGAGGCCAGGGCAGGATGGCCTTCACTTGGCTATGCCCCAAGACACTGCGGGGTACATGCCCGACCCTAACTGGCCATGTGCCTCTGTCCAGGCCCCCACTGAGGGTGAGGGTGGCAGTGGTTGTGGGATGGAGGTGGACAGGGGGTGGTGGGACAGAGGACCCATCTCAGGGGGCAGGGGAGACAGTGGGAGGCGGGCTGTTTGGGAACTGAAGCTCCAGTCTCTGGCATGTGCTCCGTTGTCCCGTGGACTTAATAACACACGTTCAAGGGCAAAATTATTAAGAATCTCAAGATGGCAGCCACAGAGCATTAGACCTCAAGTGCGGGCCCTTCTGAAGGTGGGCCCTGTGTGAACGCACTCGTCACAGGCCCATGAAGCTGACACTGAATCTAAGCCAGAAAAGAGTGTTGAAAGCGGAAATAACTTTTTTTGGACAAACCAACTTGAGCAGATGGGTGGACCTAAAAGAGAGGGTGAGAAAAGCTAAAGGCGGGTTGGATACTAAGTATTGAGAACTTTGGAGGCAGAATGAGGACTCAGACGTGGGCCTGGGGGGAGGGGAAGTAGGGAAGGTTGAGAGCAGAGGAATGACGAGGTGAACGGGATATTTTTCAACGTTGACTTCCTGTGAGGTGTCTTTTAGAAGCTTGTGCCTTTCAACTATTTTTCGGTTTTTTCATACATAAAAACTGAAGGAACGCTCCTTTCGGATCAAAGAAGGGCAACTGCCTGGAAGGCCTCTTTCGCTCACTTTTTCCTACTGTTACACGCACAAAATCTGCTGGAACTTTTGACATTCTGCTCTTCCTTGCCTCTGGACTTAATGCCAACAAATTAGCGTGTAAGATGTCAACAGAAAATGACGTTCACAGGACAGAATGCCCTTGCATTTTTTGGTCAGGAGAAGGGGAAAGCAGCAGACACACTAACTGCTGAATTACAATGAACCTTTCTACGATTCTTTGAATCTCTCAGGGGAGTCAAAACAAAACAAAATGAGAGCAGTGATATCAAGCAGCCAGCTTTGCACGCAGACAACAGGTGGAGATAAAAGCCAAACCCTCAACTTCTCTCAAAGTATCAGAAAAAAATGTGACCTCTGTTCCCCACGGACCGGTAGTAATTTTCATCTGTGTTCTCATTTTAGTAGCCATTTACAAAAGCAGGCATTTCCATGGCAAACACACACACACACCTACAAGCGCATCCTATAATATTTTATTCTAAATATACGTAGATTGAAGCTGCTAGTGAAGCAATAACACAGCTTAAACAGGAGTTGTTGAGAATGTTAATGTTCTAAGCGGGAAACTCTACCAGGGTGGTGTGTAGCCAGAATAAAGGATTTTATCATGCTCAAAGCGTTTGGCAGAAAAAAGCTCTGGGCTTCACCAGAGACAGAAAAATGGATACGAACTCCCAGTGGAGGAGTTTTGTTTTCTCTCCGTCATCCTCACTTGCCTCCCTGGCTTTGAGAAGTCAGCCTGTTTCCTTGTTTGTCGTGTTCTGACTTAGAGTCGGAGAGGTCTTCCCCCAGTTGACCTGGGCATTTTTAACTGGTCTTGATGAATGTGGAGCCTGTTTTACCCTCCAGGTTATGTCCCCACCCCTCCTTGGTTATGTGCTCTGTTTCCATTCTTTCAAGCAGGTCTTAGAAATGTGTCACCTGTTCGGACAGCTCCCTGTGTAGATACACTCATTTCTTCAGCGATGGCCACTGGACCCTCATCATGGGTGCTTTTCTGTTGCATAGACAGAACGGGCTTTCTGAGAAAGTGTGGTAGAAAGAGGGTCAACATAGGAGTCAGCTTGACTAGGGTCTCGACCCTGGCGCTGCCCTTTCAGCTCTGTGACTTCTAACGGGTGACATGGCTTCTTTCCCTCCTCTGAAAATGGGGGTGCTCATAGGTGTGCTGTGAGCATGCAACAAAATCACATGCATCGAGTGCAGGAACACAGTAGGTTCCTGGGGACTTTCCACTCCCTCCATTCAGCTGCCTTCCCTTCTCAGCTGTCTATAGAGTCTCGGGCTGTGAAGCCATGTGGGGGGCGCTTTCTATGGAGTGTTGCAGGTTGAAAGTCCATGCCTACCTATGACCAGACTTGCCTTCCTGCTTATTGGAAGTTCTGAGATGGCTTGTTTGCTTCTCTTCAAGATGTCAGCACTTTCAGTTCACCCATGAAGACCTCTCAGTTTGACTCAATTAGGTTTGAAGAATATATCCTCTCATTGCTTATTTATTGTCTCAGAGATAAAATTATCATCGAGGCAAGTCTAGAACTTGCCTGATGATCTATTTTTAGCAGAATGTCCCTTCTGGCAGATGTTCAAACCCTTGGAGTATCTCAACCACTATGACGTATCTCCCTGAGGCCATTTTGTGATGCCCGTCAGGAAAGGCCTGAAACACAGTTCCACAGTCTTTATTTCTATAAATCAAAGTAGGCATCAGGGCAACTGGCCCTGCCGTCTAATTATTTCCCCAAAGATTGGTTTTATATTGACTATTTAAAAACTAGTTATTATTTTTACAAGCTGTGTCTCAATGGCTTATGTTGAATAACAACCCCCCCCCAAAAAAAGTCCCCCATTCAGCTACCTTGACACAACATGGGCAACTCATTTTTTAATGTACGTTTTACCAGGATGTTATATCATTCAAAGTTAAATGGTGCTTATTATTATTTTATAGCCAGAGTGAGTATTTTGTAACATGTGCTTGAAATTTTTATTTAAGTTAAAATGATTCTGTCCGTGTTCTATGCTGTATGGCTTCAATTGTCCATTTATTTGTATAGGAGGACAGATCTACACTGATGAAAGTTAAGATCTTTCTCGGTCCAACTGCATGTGGAAATTAGGTGTGCGTCTTTGGTGGGCTCCCCAACTTTCCTGGGAGGTCATCTGTTAAGACAGTGGCTGTGTCCCTGACTTTCAACATAAAAGAGCTCCATTGCAGGGATTTGTTGTTAAATATAACTTCAAACTCACTTCTGCTCAATACTTAAGAAAAATGCAAATGAGAGAGACCATATTTATGAGGGATTGTTTAGATGATGTGCAAGGTATTCCATTCAATACACTAAAATCTCTCCTTGGTTTAAGCTAAGGATTTAAAGAGCCTTGTTCCTGAAGCATCATACTATCAACACGCTAAATGGAAAGACATTTCAAAGACAGTCATGTGGAGTTCACTGCTGTATTTATTGCTATAATGTTGCTGAGACAGTTTTTACTCCATCACCTCTTGTCTTTTTAGAAGACAAAGCGCATAACTTTTCTTAGTTCTTAAGATGAGGTATTAAGTTGGGTTTCTCTGTTATTCTCTTACGGACTCTGTGAGTCATTTAAAAGTCATATTTCCCTCTTTGCTTGCACTGCAGAAAGCTCAAAACCAAATGTGCACCCTGCCTTTTGTGAGTGTGCTGGTCCTGTGGTGTGCACTCTGTGTAACCTCACACCTTTGTCCATCCCCAGGATGGAGAGGTGCTCTACCTCCCCTCAGCTTCCACACCTTCATCAGTAGGAAGAAAAAGCCCTCGTGGTCCACAGCCTTTAGTAAGATATCTGCCCTTCTTTCCAATACTCAATGGTTGGCCACCATTACCAACCTTGAGATCATCATCAAGACAATTGCCTTTTATTATCTTTATATATATCGTCACCACCAGAAGAAGAGAGCTTGATTCTCATCCCCTCGTGATCCCTCATCCCTTTTTCTGACCCCATCTCCTATCCCTCCACAACTTCTACAGTCTTCCACTGTGCCCTCTGCAGTTCTGGATCACTTATTAGAATGACCTCCTGTATCTCCACTACTTCTTGAATTCTCTCACCTTCTTGCTCTACCTGAAACTTGACTCAATATTTTCCCTGTGCTTCTTCTAAGTCATGGTTGTTTTCTTTCTCATGGTTGTCCTACCACTGGGCCTGGAGGTGGATTGGTATCTTTCTTGGTCCACAGTGCTGTTCCGGACCATTCCCATCTCTCCCCTCTACCCCTTAACCTGTATCTCATGCCATCAGTATACTCCATCCCCATCTCTCCTGGTCGCAGTCATCCAAAGGCCGGACCACCCAGGTCACTCCCCCTCATTCTTTGAAGATTTTAGCTCCTGGTTCATGGGCCCTTTCTCTACACTAGTCCTTTCATAATCATAGAGGCCTTCAAATAGAAAAAGATACTTCCAGTGCTCTACCGTCTTATTTTCTCCAACATCTGGTCCTCCATCCAACCTAAGCCTCTCACTCCTTTGATCATATCCTAGAAATTGCCAACACCCCCCATATTACTGTTCTATTGCTGGATATCAAATTACCACAAACTGAGCGGCTTAAAAGGACACTTATACATTAGCTCAGAGTTCTGTAGGTCAGAACTGTTGACCAGGCTGTGTTCTCTGGTTGGGGCAGACTTCACTTACTTGTGGTTGTAGAACTAAGTCCTCATTTCCATGCTGGCTGTCAGCCAGGGCTACTCTAAGCTTCTAGAGACCACTCAAATCCCTTGACCTGTGGCCCCCTAAATCTTTACAAGCAGCAGTGGGGAGAGTCTCCCTTGTATAGAATCCTTCTCATGCTTCCAATCTCTTTCATCAGGCAGAGACCTGTCTCTTTTAAGGACTCTCCTGATTGGGTCAGACCCACCAAGGCTAATCTCCTTTCCTCAAAATTCACTGTCCCACATGACATAACCTGATCACCTGAGTGCCATCCTTATAGTCCTAGGTCCCTCCCACACTCACACCAAGGAGATTATCCAAGGTCATGGGTCATTGGGGGATCCTTTTAGAATTCCTTCTACCATGCCCTTAGTATACTCAACTTCAAGAGTCTCATTCTTAAACTACAGCCTCCTATCTACAGCTCACTTCTAGTTCCATGTCTTTAGCAATGTCTTGAACTCACCAGAACCTACAGTTTATTGATCTGCCTACATTTTCATGTCCCACATTCCCATCATTTCTTTACTTCCCTCTTTTCTCAGCTTATGGTCAATCACTGTAATCACTCATTGAAATATACCATCAACTCTTTTGTCTCTCTCTCTCTTATTTGCCTGGCAAAAATCCCAACACCAGTTAAATCCCGCTCTCCTTTCCCCATGCCTCTATCCAAGTAGATAAAAGTGGCTGGAGAAAAGCATACTCCTATGCTGACTGGTCTTCTTTCGAATCTGTGAGCACTAATTTAAGTAGGTTCTTAAAGGTGGCTGGCGCTTACAGGACACTTCCCTGCTTTTAAATACCCAAACTTTTAGACTTAGAACAAAGCGATTCAAACCTTTTCTGCTTAAAAATCTCCTAAAATAATTTTTGAAAACTATGTACCCCTTTGCATATTTTAAATGGATAAATTTTCATCAGAAATTTAAATAGTTGAAAATCTTAATTACAGTGTATTGTAAATATGTACATTTTTAAATTATAAAACTTTTAAATTACTCTGAAAGAACTTTAATATTATAGTGATTTGATATCCATCAGTATCCATTTAAAAATGCATAAACGAGTTCTTCTTTATCATTTAGGAGTTTCATCTCATTCTGCTTTTTCCTTGAACTCATTTTTGCATTCCACTTATAGATTTTTATAATTTATTTTATAATGCAAAGTATTGTTCATCCTATAATTGCTTTACTTCCAAAAAAGTACATATGTGGTTAAATTAAAAATGGCTTAAATGTCTTCGTTGTAAGTCTCTTATGTTCTATTTATTCATATTAAAATATCATGATCAGTGCAGAATTTAGCAAAATTATGTAAATATATTACATATTTTGATAAATAATCACAAAGCCTGAAAGAATAAAAATTTTGAAATACATCTTACAGTAAGCATAGGACTGGTCTGTAGTTTCCAAAAATTTTGTTTTGAAAAATTTGAAAAAAATTGTAGTTTACAAAGTTGCAAGGATGGCACCATGAACAACCACATCCCTTCACCTAGATTCAGCAGTTGTTAACATTTTGCCATATTTGCTCCCTTTCTCTCTCTCCAAATAGTTTTCTTCTCTTGCTGAACCACTTGAGAGTGTCCAGCTGGGCCATGCACCCGTAGTAACACAAGGGGAGCCAGAGTCCACGGGCAGGAGGCAGATTGTAGGGAAAGTGTGGTGGCGAGCATGCGGAAAGCATCTTACTCTTGTTTTCCTGTGAAAGAGGAACCAAGAGTTGGGGGAGGATTTGTAGGCAGTTTACGGAAAAGGGGAAAGTACAAGTCATGTCAGTCAGTGGACTTCAGTCTGGGGTCAGCACCCCCTTGGGGTGTACAGAGACCTTCAGGGGCTACAAGGTCATATACAGCTTTAACATGATCCATTTCCATGTGCATTCTCTCCTTAGAATGCTGCCGTTATACTTACTCTCCATCTTTAAGAGTCCCAGTATGAGACCAACGCCTACTATCTGTAGTTCACTTCTTCTATTTCCATGACTTCAACAGTGATTTGGACTCACATTTTCCACCTGATGCACTTTTTTTTTTTTTTTTTTTTTTTTGCGGTGCGCGGGCCTCTCACTGTTGTGGCCTCTCCCGTTGCGGAGCACAGGCTCCAGACGCGCAGGCTCAGCGGCCATGGCTCACGGGCCCAGCCGCTCCGCGGCATGTGGGATCCTCCCGGACCGGGGCACGAACCCATGTCCCCCACATCGGCAGGCGGACTCTCAACCACTGCGCCACCAGGGAAGCCCATGGTGCACTGTTTTTACTAGCCTTCCAGGACACCACATTCTTCTAGTTTTCCTCCTAACTCCTTGCTTACTCTTTCTAGGTCTCCTTTGCTTGTTTATCCTCAGTCCTGACTGTTAAATGTTGGTTCACCTAGGGCTGAGCCCTTGGACCTCTTCTCTTTGATATTGTTACCTAGATAATCTCATCCAATCTTATGCCTGTAAATCCATCTATGTACTCACAACTCCTGAATTTGGCCCTTCCTGAGCTGCCCCCAGGACCTTTCTGCCTTCTCCTCTGGCTGTCTCACCTGCTCCCATCCTGTTCCGGCTACACCAGCTCTTTCGCTGCATCTCATTCGCGCCAAACCTGCTCTCTCCTCCCGCTTTTGCAACGCTCTTCCTTCAGCTCTTTCCTCAGACATTACCAAGACTTACCCACCTCCCCACCCCAGTTCCTTCAGGTCTCTGCCCAGATGCCACCTTCTTAGGAAGTCTTCCAACAACCTGACTGAAATCAACAATCCCCGCCCCCTTTTCCCTACGCCCACTCCTTGCTTTATTTTTCTCCAGAGCACCCTTATCTGTTTTACTGTTTTGTGTATTTGTTTATTATCTGTCTCCACCCATAAAGCAGAAATTTTCGTCCATCTTGGTCACTGCTAAATCCCTATTCTTTGTTTTTGTTTCACATGCAAACCTCCATCTCAGG
This sequence comes from Grampus griseus, assembly GCF_964374135.1. Taxonomy (NCBI): domain Eukaryota; kingdom Metazoa; phylum Chordata; class Mammalia; order Artiodactyla; family Delphinidae; genus Grampus; species Grampus griseus. The sequence goes on from NC_139012.1 coordinate 65,267,005, forward strand.
TTTGAGACTATCCTCAGAGCTCTGTTTCTTCTTAATGTGGAATGAGACTTCACTTCCTCTCCCAATGAAGCCATTTCTTTTGGGTTGGCCATAGCTTCTGCAACTGTATCTCAATTGAGCTCCAGCCAACAAAGTTTTGGGGGTACAAGTGAAGTTGTATTTATCAACCAGTTTCCTCATTTGTGACTCAGAAATGCACATGAAAATTGGAGACTGTCAGTATTGCTTCTGACTCCCCTGGTTGTTTGTTGTTTTGAGTGAATTACTGGGTACATCCCATCCTGTGTTCTCCTTTTCATTTGAGACTGACGCCCTCCACGGAGGCAAGTCTGCACGCCCTCTGCTCCTGACCCACATCTGCTTCGGATTTCACTTGCTGTCCTGTCAGGAGTGTTCTGCTGACATTTTGAAACCCTTTACCTTAGAAGCTGGGGAAAAAAAATGGAGGTTGAAGCGTGGCACCATTAGAAGATTTTATGGATGGGATAAATCAGGTTTGTATTTTTATAGATTTGACAACCCAGCTTTCAAAGGCACAACTGTAAAACATCACAGATTGGAAAATGCCTTGGTGGAGCCCATAAACTATTCCATCAGCTATCTCACCTATTAATTATTTTCCCCAGCACTTGAAGATTTGAAAGTGACTGACAAAGGTGTTAAGAACTGGCTCAAGACAGTTTGCATTTACACACAGTTTAAATGCACATTCAGAATGATTTCCACCTTTTAAATGTGTCGGTTATTATTCTAGGGTGTGTAACAGCGTGGCAAGAACGACATGGTTAATGCAATAATATGATCTTCCATCACTTTTATGAGACATTTGCATCCTTTTATGCAACACCTAATTGACAGTTGCCCCACCAGTCCTCCCCAATGGAACCGCCTATTATATGGAATTTATGGCCAGTGCTTTTGAAGTCAGTTCAATGACATGAAATGAAAATCTCTTTTAAATGACATTCAGTGAAATCTTTTCTCTGGCTGGAAATATTGCATTTTGAAAAATATTTATTTATTGTGTAGTTGAGCTAGCCACAGTGCCAATGTGTGTGGTGTGGATTAGGCAGTCCTTTTCTGTTGGGGATATACCTGCTGTGGTTTGGAAGTACAAGTCCCAGACCCTGCTGTGGCCCTTCTTATGTATATCAGGGCACAGCCAGCAAAGTGGCTGTTCTTGGGGAACACACACCCCTCTTTACTCCATTGGTCCAGAACTTCCTTGTCATGTGTGTTCTCTCTCTCTCTCATCTCATAGCTCTTACTTATTGTCCTTCTGCTAGAGTTTCAGCTCCAAGAAGACAGTGATTCTGTTTTGTTCAAGGATGTGTCCTCTAGCACATAGTAGGTGCTCAATAAATCTTTGCTTAATGATTGAACAATCATTCAATTGCCTTGGCCTTGTTATTTTTGTGACTTTGACACAATATTTATCCTCCCCAACCCATTCAATCCTTGTTCTACAAACCATTGAGCTTTATGATGAAGCCCCAAACAGATGCTATATTTATTTATTTTTTTAAGGAGGTGGATGAGCCACTGCAGCGAAGAACTGGCACCTCTTCCAGCTGACTGATGGGTGGGTCTCCCAAGGTGGCCAAGGGCTTGGATGGCTGTTGGGCCTTTCAAACTGCCTGATCCAGTCTGCCCGACTTTTGGTGGGACTGGTGAGTGAGTAAGCACAAACACTGGTTTGGATTTGGGGAGGGTAGTTGACTTTGATTTCTGACTTGGTTGAGGACCAGCATGGAGATCATTGCCTGCATCTTCTGTGACAAAGTGAACATGATTAAAACAGGATGGATAGATGTTCACCGGACTATTGCCAGAGCTGAACTGGGAAATTTATCCTCCGTATCGTGCTTCTAGGGAATGTGAATCCACCCTGGACTCTCCAATGTCCTGACAGTCCTTACAGGGTCTCAAAATGCAAGGACCACATTGACATCCACCTGGTCTGCTCGTGTAGCCCCAGTGCCTGGCATCCTTTTATTCATCAGCATTCACTGTGCTCTGTGAGTATGAATTGGTGTTTAGCAAACATTGTTGAATGAGTGAAGTCATTCACTCTTGTTTCTGGTTGATACTATTTTAGAGACAGGTTTGAGGAGCCTGAAGCTTACGTACTTTGTGTGTGTGTGTGTGTGTGTGTGTGTGTGTGTGTGTGTGTGGTCTTCTTAATGTAAAAGAATGCAAAATGACAAATCAGGTATGAATATAATTATTTATTTGGAATGAGTAAAGAAATTGTAACAAATTACTGGAAGCTTAGAGGTTCAGGTCCCTTCTTGCCAAGCTCTTTTTAGCCAGTTTGCCAGAAATGCTTTCTTAGGAATGTTTTCCTTTTCTCAACTGGCTTTCCTTCTCCATTTAGAACTCCCTGAAAGTCCCAGCAATCCCCAGCACTACAGAGCTCATGCATGTGCAGGACCCCAAATCTTAACTGTCGTTAGCGTCACAGTAATCCTACCTCTGATTATTTCACTGTGGTCCTGAGAAGGCCCTAGAAAGAAGAGGAGTGGGAATGGGAGGAAAGAGAGAGAGAAAGTTCTTGACTAGTAGGCCATTGGCTCTTTGAGAAAATTCTAGAAACAATCTGGGACCTCAACTAGACTGTAGCCCAGAAATGTTGTAATGCCAGGACACTGCACAGTCTTCTTTTGGACCCCTGCCATGGTTCCTGACTTGCCCTGTCTCTTGTGACCAGGGTTTGGCAGCCACCAACATCCTGCCCTTGGGTTGCTACTGGGTCAAGCCTCAGGCATAAGCAGAGTTGAATAAATTCCCAGGCTCCATGCTCTACTTGTTGGCCATCAGTGGGGAAAAGGTCAGGTCAATGGTTCTTTCTTTCTTTCTCTTTCTCCTTCACCCTATTTTCTGTCTTCTCAGAGAGGGGATCGGTGTATGAGTAGCCAAGTCCTTTGTTCCTCTTCTGAAACCTAAAAACACATTCTGATTTATAGGAGCACGTGATCGTCATTGTTTTCTTTCATCCCCTTAAGTCTCTTCAATTTCTTTTTGGATCTTTAAGACCACGTTTGGGTCACACAGCAGACGTTATAAGTCTTTTCCATAGCATTTCTAAGACAAAAGACCGTTAAATGCAGTCATGTGGGTCAAGTGAATTCAGTAAATGCATGTGGCATGTGTAAAGGGTATGTCAAAGAGTTGGGACAGACAAGGAGCTTTCCAGAGAGGACAGTAAGTCCCGTACATACAAACCTTCAAGTTGCGAACTTTCAGAGATGGGAACTTGAGTTCCATCAGCGTCAGGCGTGAGTGACGTTGCAGCTCGCCCTCCATCTCCTACTGCTGAGGATCCCTCAGCTCTACCATCTCCCACCTCCTCTCCCTCCTCCAGTCAGTAACTCTTCTTGCCTCTTCAGACGATGCCAGCCCCTGTGTGCCAGCTGTTGTACTACTGTACTTTTCAAGGTACTGTACTGTAAGATTAAAAATGTTTTCTTTATTTTTTGGTTTGTTTTTTATGTATTATTTGTGTGAAAAGTATTATAAACCTATTACAGTACAGTACTGTATAGCCGATTGTGTTAGTTGTGTACCTAGGCTAACTTCGTTGGACTTAAGAACAAATTGGACTTACGAACGCACTCTCGGAACGGAACTCGTTCGTATGTAGGAGACTTATTTACTATATTGCCATTTCAGGGGCAGATGGAGAATGAACGATGTACCATGTAGCTGTAACACAAAGTGGATTATGATGATGTAACATAAGGAACGTAAAAAGGGGGGAGGGGCTATAAGAATCCAAGACAGGGCAAGAACACATTGGGTTATATGTACTCTTCATGGAGCGGGCAGTGAATTTCATGGGACTTTAAAGAAAGGTAGGATTTCAGCAGGCATGGATGGGCTGGGAGGGTAGGAGAAAGGGAAGCATCCCATGAGCACAGCAAGGATTCGGGAGAGTGTGGGGAAAGTTCAGGGAAAAGTGAGCATATAGCTTTGCTGTAAAGTGAGAGAATATGCGGGGAAATATTTTGTAATAGATGAGAAAGGGTAAATTAGGTACACATTATGGATGTCCTTGAATCTTGGGCGTAGTCGTTGTTATGAAAGACAGTGTGGTGTACTGAGGAAATCACAGAATTTGGAGCCGGAAGATCTGAGTTAAATTATGACGTTGTAATTTACCGGCCGACTGGCTCAGCAAATCATTAAACAATTGGAGACTCCCCAGTTGAATGGTGGATTAATGTCTGAACTAGTGGTCGTTAGATTATGGTGAGGTTCAGAATAAAGGAATGGTGTTCAGTCGTTAATTCTTGCAAGAAACACACACCTACTGCCTAGGTCCTAGGGTTATTGAGAGAACCAGGCATGCAGGGCTCTGTTTTCAAAGAGCTGACACGTTGGTACAGAGACCCAGATAAGACAGACATACACTAGCCGAAAGAAAATAAGGTAGTTTCAGATAGTGATAATTACTGTGAAGGGAGGAGAACAGACAATTGAGTAAATAATAATGAGACAGGGTGGAAGAGCTGGATTTTTCGTACTTCAGATGTGGCAGTTAGGGAAAGCTTCCTGGAGGAGTGGGCAACTGAGGAAAATGAGCCAGAAATGTGAAGGCCTGGGGTCTAGAGTTCCAGTCAGTTGTAATAGGAAGACCATACACGAGGATCAGAAGGAAGGCCGGTGTGGTTGGAGGACAGGCAGAAAGGAGGAGACAAGTTCCTTTGTATTATCAGGACAGATCAGATAAGGCTTTGTGGTCTAGAGGAAGAGTTTGTTTTTGATTCCAAGGGCAGTGGGAAACACTGCCTGGTGGAAAGCAAGGGTAGGGCATCATTTATTCTGTGAGAAAAGAATTGCAGTAGGACAGGAACAGAAGGGGCAGACTAGCCCTGGGACCATTGTGGTAATTTAGACAAACAATGGTGGTGGTTTAGGCAGGGTAGTCGTTGGGAGACAGAAACACATGGTTGGATTTGGGCTCTTTGGACCATTATCCTGAAATTGCTGTTAGATTAGATGTGACCATAGATCAAATGCAAAATAGAAATGCTTTGTAATCTGAGAGCCCTGTATACACAGGAAGGAGTAATAGAGCCTGTAGTCCATGGGCAAAGGTGAAGGTTTTGAGCTTGGGAGCGACACGAAGCAGCACCGCAGCCAGGTAATCAGGCCCTCAGGGCTCGAGGAAAATGCTCAGAGCCCAGGAGGGAGGGCGTCAGGCAGCCCAGCGCTTCTCAGCTTCCACGGGCACTCAGATCACAGGTTTGGCTCCGCAGATCGAGGGTAAGACTTGAAACTCTGCATTTGGAGGAAGCCTCTGTGATGCTGAAGCTGCTGGTCTGCAGGCCACACTTCCAGCAGCAAAGAATTCAGGAGAATAATTCAGAATAGTTCAGGTGAAATTAATGAGGGCTTGAGGGGGGCTGGGGCTATGGATAAAGAGAAGAGAGCCCTTTCTTTTATAGTCCAGGTAGAGGAACAAAGGGGAGTCATGAAAAAATGAAGTTTCAACTCACAGGGAACCATGAAACGATGGTGTCAATAATATTCATACTGAAAGCAGGAGGATGTTTGGGGGAAGGGAAGAGGATGGGTTTTCTAATCCCTGTTCTTTTTTCTTGTGCTGTAGCATGGGGTCTGACTTGGGTACTGGGGTGGGAAACCACCCCCCACCCCGACCTATCCAGTCTTGTCTGGAAGGAAGATGAGTCAAAGGTTTCATTCTCTACAAGTGTGTCAGCTGAGTACGAGCACGCAGAGTCTGCGTGTATTTATTTATTTTTAATTTAATTTTTTTTTTTTGCGGTACGCGGGCCGCTCACTGTTGTGGCCTCTCCCGTTGCGGAGCACAGGCTCCGGACGCGCAGGCTCAGCGGCCATGGCTCACGGGCCCAGTCGCTCCGCGGCATGTGGGATCTTCCCGGACCAGGGCACGAACCCGTGTCCCCTGCATCGGCAGGCGGACTCTCAACCACTGTGCCACCAGGGAAGCCCGAGACTGCCTGTATTTAAAGAGCCACAAAGGGAAGGAGGACCAGGAACCTCGTTCCAAGTAATGCGGTTGGAATTTGAACCCATACATCATCTTGGAAATCAAGAAAGGCCGTGTTTCCTTGGACCGTAGTCTCTGCCTGTTCACTGTGGAGCATCCTTGAGGCCAGCCCCCGCCCCATCTCCTGCACATGACACGCGGCTCACTTCAGATATTGATACTAGAGCCCAAGGACTAGTACTAGTACATCTGTGTGATGTTAATAATATGAACAACAGTCCACGTTATTGGACACTTATTATGTGCCAAGTGCTGTGTGAAGCGTTTTACAGTTATTTCATTAAACCCTCACAATTCCAAGAGGAAAGTCTTATTACTATTACCTCTCCCCGCCCCAGACATCACCCATGCCCGTTCTGTAGCCAAAGGATGTGAGGTTTTGCAAGGCTTAGTGGTTTGCTAAGGTCCCACAGTAAGGTGGCAGAACTGGAAATCAGATTAATCAATTAAGTAATTCTTCCAACCAGCAGGCCCAGGGAGTCTGTTCTAGCAGCCTCGCCCTGAAGCATCAGGTAAAACAGCTCCCCTGGCAGCACCTCTACAAAATCATCCTTCCACCCACCTGGGGTTAAAACAGGGTACTTGGCCCAGCAACTGGTTTAACTCATCTCTGGTGCTAGTTCTGTCCCCAGGGATCTGTGTGACCTTAGGCAAAGCACTTGAATTCTCTGGGCTAAAATATTCTCCCCTAGAAAAAAAAGAGGGGGATTTGATTTCTCAGGCCCTGCTATCCATTAGAACAACAGAGAAGCCTTTAACAAATACTGTTGCTGGGTACCCCCCAGAAATCGCAATTCACTTTGTTTGGCGAACGACTCAGGTATTGGGACTTCTATAAAGCTTCCAGGGGCTTCCAGTGGACAGCCAGGGGTGAGCCCCCAGACTGGCCGATCGCTCCTCGAAGGCGGTGAAGGAAAGCCCACCTCTGTCACTGTCCTCCTAAGACTTTGTGATGCAAACCTCTACCAGAACTCATTTCATGGTAGCTTTTATTCTGAGCACAAAGCCTCAGTGGGGCTATGCGGTCTGAAACATTAGGGAGGTCTGATCTGGTCATAAAAATCATGGATTTTACAGGTGAAAAAGAGGCATGTGGGAAAGACGATCCTTTTTTTTTTTTTTAATAAAAGAAAATGCTTCTCCAGAATGGCCCTCTGAGGCACCTGGAGGGGCCTGGGTACTTTGTGTGCTGAGATATAACCTGAGGCTGAGAAATGTGCTCAGAGCCAGCAGGGCCCGCCTGGATTTGGCTGGGAAGACGTAGTCTCTGGATGCCTGAGATATTACGCACAGTGACATGAGGGCAAGGCACGAGCTCTACATAGAAATTATTTCATCCCCACGGTTGGGACGTCGAATACCCTCCTGTGCCCCTGGGGACCGGAGCTTCCAGGCGGCGTGTGTGTGAGTGGCAGCACCTGGAGCCACAAAACCCACGGAGGTGACATCATGACCACTGACCCCGGCCCGGGGGTGTTTCAGCAGAACGGCCCCTCCGCATAGGCTGTGCCGATTCCTTCGTTGTAAGGATTGGTGTATTCTCCCTGAGCTGTGCCGTCAGAGCCAAGCCTCGGCCGACTCCCTTTGATCCGAACCTTCTCTCACTTCTGGTCCTGAACTGCTGAACCCGGAGATGTTTGCCTCCCGGCGCAGGATGACGTCAGCGAGGAGGCAGCTCCTCGGCGGAGGCAGCCAAGTCCTCAGACGCGATCTCGGAAGTAGGACAAGTACATTGTGTTTCTGCGCTTCAACCCAGAGAACTTCTCGGTCCCCGAAGCCCGTGCCAAATGTGTTTGCGTAACCTCAGTCAGGCGCTTCCAGAATGTGGGCTAAGGACTTGCCAGGGTTTCACTTCTTTCGGGGATGAACATCCACGCAGAGCCTCAGTGGTGACAGCCATGCGAGCCAGCGGGCATCGGGGGCTCAGACCTCCAAAAGGGCGAGGGTCCTGAGAGACGCTCTCCCTGCCCGGGCTACACACGAGACACCCTGCCCTGGCTCGCGCCCTGTGGCCGCGAGAACACCGAGATGAAGTTGGCCGGTGCTTCCATTTTGTTTGGGCTAAGGGTGTGTTAATGCCGTGGAAAGGAGCTCGAAAAGCTACCAGTTTGGCCGCTGCTTCTGAACATTTGCTCTGCATTACTGAGCCCTCCTGGTTAAAGACAACTTCCTTGCAATTCTTTCCGCCGAGGCGGTGGGACGAGAACACACACACACTATACACATGCAAACACACACACGGAATTAAAACCTTTCGGAAATGAAAATCATTTATCGCACGTGTGCCCACATTCACATGCTCCTACTGGGAGAAATAAAGGACTATAAAAATGACCAATTTCAGGGCCAATGTTGGTGTCTTTCAAAGGTCACTGTTCTAATAATAAACTACTTGGTAGCACTTTAGAGTTTGTAGAACAATTTCACGTCTCAACTGATCAGCCCAATGACTTTGTAAGGTAAGGATTAGTTTCCTCTCCATTTTAAGGAGATGAAAGATCAGAGAAGTTAAGTGACTTGTTCAAGATTACACAGCAGTTAATTTCCAGACTCAGGATAAAAAACACGGGTCACTCGCATCCAACTTCTCTACCAAATGTGGCTCTCTAATCTTGACCTTCGAAAGACCAGAATTTAATTGCCCTGTGACTCATCTATTTATATGGCTAGATGTTAGGCCTAGTGTCTCAGAGTGTGCTTTGAGGGCCAGCCTCTCCTGGGAGCCTTTGAGAACTGCAGACATGCAGACCCACCCCAGACCTTCAGGATTCCCCTCAGGTGATTCCCAGGCACAGTCGAGTTTGGGATGCCCTGGAGGAGGGGCCTTGGGTTTCAGTCTCAGCTCTGCCACACTCAGGAGTTCCTGAGTGCCAGAACTGCATAACTTGGGGAACTAAGAAGAAAGACCCATGCCAGGATCCCACCAACGATGAGACAAAGACAGAGATTCACTTTGAAAAACACCCCAGGTGGCTCTAATGTGTCACAGATTGAGAGCCATTGCAATAGATCATTTCTGAGGTTCCTTCCCACCCTGGGTGAGTCTGACAGCCTTCCCTTCCTCTGCCCGGGAAAAGGAGTTAAAACATCCTTTTACCTTTAAAGAGGCCCCAAAGCATCATGCAGCACTCAGGCCCTGGGGTGAGGAGGGATGGCCTGCACAGCTGGCCCTTCAGATGAAGCTCTCCAGTGTCCCTTAGGACTGGCCCAAGAGTCAGCAGATTGCAAGGAGTGTGCCAAGGAGAAAGTTCCAGACAAGATCTGGATCCCAGGAACAGCCTGGCTGTTGCTGGTAAGGCATTGAGAGTCCCCAAGTCATTACTGTGTTAAAAAAAAAAACAAATACCAAAACAAACCTCACAGTTCCCTGTGTGTACAGAGTCACGCTGGAAAATGTGGGAATGTGTTCAGGCTCCCGTGGAGCCGTCTGCTTGAGCTATCAGGAGGGAACATTCGTTAGGGAGAGATTGCGCCCGGGTCAGGGGAGGACAGCTGTACAGCCGGGGCCACTGAGCTAGCCCGTGCAGGAGGGAGCTCGTAACTCGAGAGGTCCGCTGTTTCACTGCTTCTTAGATATGCAGAGAGGATGCCAGGCAGCAGGACCCACGATGATTTACTGGGTTTTGCAAAAGCAATCCAGAAACTGGCAGAGGTTTCTGGTAGTGCTCCGTGCTGCCGGCGTGAACACTCGTGTTCTCATCTGCTATCTGCGGCTGGTCAGGTCTCACTCTGGCCACAGGAGGCCACGTGCTTCAGCTGGGTGCCACACACAGAAAGTACACAGTTGTCGCCATCCCTGGCTGCCGGACCTGCGCCTGTCACGTCCCTCTTTGCTCTCTGCCTTTCCTCCTCTCTCTTTCGCTCTCAGTTTTATGGCTTAGCAGCTGCATGGCTAATTATTTGATTTTCCTCCCCCTAAACTTCTGGGATTCCTCTCATCACCTCCTTCCTGTCTCTTCCCGGCCCTTATTCCCAGGGCACAATCCAATTCCCATAGCTAAGCCTCCCACTCGCTCTCCCAAGCTCAGGATCCCAGGGAATCTGGAAATACTGGTGTAGACTTCTCTTGGATCTTGGAATAGAGGTGGGAAAGCTTCTAGGCGTTCAGTACCCATCATCTTTGACGCTTACCCTCTCCACGTGCGTTGGCCGTCCCGTGACCACCACAGGACAGGTCAATTTGGTGACCAGCCATCTGTCAACAAAGACTCCAAGGCAGGGAAGCATCCTGTTCTCCTTGTAGGTCTAAGAGCAGCAGGATGTGGGCAGTGTGGTCACGTGGGCCGCCTGATTACAAAAGCCAGTGGGTCGGGCTTTCTTGGTGGTGCAGTGGTTAAGAATCCGCCTGCCAGTGCAGGGGACACGGGTTCAAGCCCTGGTCTGGGAAGATCCCACGTACGCCACAACTACTGAGCCTGTGCTCTAGAGCCCGTGAGCCACAACTACTGAGCCCGTGTGCCACAACTACTGAGCCCGTGTGCCACAACTACTGAAGCCTGCACGCCCAGAGCCCGTGCTCCGCAAAAAGAGAAGCCACTGCAATGAGAAGCCCGTGCACCGCAACAAAGGTAACTCCCACTTGCCACAACTAGCGAAAGCCCTCACGCAGCAACAAAGACCCAACACAGCCAAAAATAGAAATAAATAAGTAAATAAATAAATTAAATAAAGCCAATTGGTCTCAATCCTGCTACATCTTAGAATCTGCTGGGAAATTTTCAAAACGTACCAATTCCTGGGCCTCACTCCTGGACTTCTGTCTTAACTGGGCTGGGGTGATGCCCAGGTTAGGTATGTTTTTTTTAAACAAGCTGTTGGCTGGGTTGAGAGCCACTGCTGTTCCAGGGTCTGAAATAGGTGTCAAGTCACCAAATCCCCACTTCCAGGACGGACGGTGTGGTTTTCCCCAAATTGAATCCTACAGCCTATGTAAAAGTGAACAGGGATACCTCATGTTTGCTGGTCCATGGGGGAGGGCCCTTGTGAACGCTAGTGTTAGAAAAAAATGTGATTGTGCTGTTACCTGGCACATATTATTAACTGCTAACCAAGTGTTGCCCAGTAGTCCTCCCAGAGGGGCTGGCTGTAATGAATAGGACGGAGGCACCCGACTCGTTTGTAATTACACATTAGCGCCGCTAAGTGCAGCTCACACCTCCTGCTCTCCTTGAGGCCTCTGTGCCAGCGGGCAGACTTTGCGTTGCTTATTCAATTATGTTATGTGTGCACAGCCTAATCGCTTTTAGATTTGCCCTAATTTCTTTCGCAGGGGGGCACCTCTGGAATGGGTACCATTTGCGTATCTGTCTTAATTGCCCTTTCCTGACGAAGGAAGTGGGAACTGCCACCAGCCCTGGGATGCAGCTGGGTTGACTGGGGCTGTGGGGAGAGGAGGAACCATAGGACCACACATCTGCCTGCTTCCAGCTGTGTGGGACCCCACCAAACCGGCCCCCCCCACCTGTCCCTCCCTGTTCCTGGTGGAAGCCACGTGCGCCCTTGATCCGAGAATGTGCCTTTAGACGTCGTCTCCATCTATGGCAACAGATTGTGAAGGAAAGAGTTTTTAAAAGGGACACGTGTGCAGGGGCTCCAGTCCCTGCTGGCGGGGTTTCCCCACGAAGAAGCTGGGATGTCATGGCTACAAGGGATCCAGAATGTTATTCAGCTTGGGCCGCATCTTCAAAGGTCCATGCAGCTTTCTGGGATGATGGAAATGTCCTTTCACTGTGTTGTCCAGTTCAGTGGCCACTAGCCACGTGTGGCTACTGAACACTCAGAATTGTCTAGAAACTGAACTTTTAAGCTTATTTAATTTAGTTAAACTTAAATTTAAGTAGCCCCACGTGGCCAGGGGCCTTTGCGTTGGACAGCTCAGGTATACAGAGTCAGGCAAGGGGGAGAAACCTGGGTCCAGATACGACCCCAGGACGTGGGAGGGACTCGTGTCCTGTCTAAGGAAGGCTCCCTGACTCCAAGGAATTGTTGCTGTGGGGCAGTGTTACAGGCTCAGCCGTGAGATGTTCTGTGTTTTCAAGAGAAGACAGCAATCCAGGTTTTTGTTTGAAACCTCCTAAGTTTTAAATGTTGGAAACTAGTCAAAAATTTTATAGAGCTTGTAACTTTCCTTTTAGTACAGTTCCTTCATTTTATATCTGAGGAAAGGGAGACTCAGGGAACTGACATGTCCTCCCCAAGACTGCAAAGCAACTGGGTGACACAGCCTTACCTGGTCTTATTCTAGATTTACCTCTCATCTCTTAATCTGTGTCTGTGCTCTTTCTCTATATTCTCATTCTAGATGGTACCTATTTTATCCTCCAGACATTTTCATTTTCCCAAACTGACCTGTGAGTTTGTCCTCCCCTCTTATCCTTCCAGCCAGCGAGAATTTTCTCGCTGAAATGCCCTCGTGGCAAAGGAGAGAGAATTTTTGCTTCTCGGATTTAGGGGGCTGGAAGCAGTCTGTCTAGAGGTCTGAAATTCCTTTGAAGTCTCATATTTTGTCTTAAAAAAATCCATGCAAACTTGGCAGTCTGCTCCTTAATATATTTGTGCTTATTCAGTATTAAGACAAAATCCTCCTTTATATTTTCAAGTAAAACTGAAGTTCCTAAGAGAAGCACCAATTTAATCTTACGGTTTCAGGAATTATCTGGCCCACAGCTCATACCATTTAGTACCTCGTACTCCAATTTGAAACGTGCTGATGCATGGCAAACAATTTTGATGGTCAGCTGAAATTTCTCTGCCTTCCCAATGCACCATCACTGAACAGGTAGAGAGGAGACTTCTTGTTTGGGGATGTCAGGATTTCTAGTCTTTTCCAGGAAGATGTGAACAGTTTGGGGCATGAACTTGGATCGTATCTCATTATCCTTGAATTTCAGATCTTTCAAAGGCATAGATACAGAGATAGGGTAAAGCAGGGAATATAATCAGGAACAAAGAGATCAGTCCAATGTCACTGGCTGTTTGAATGGCGTTGTCTTCCAGGACACGTTTGTCTCTAGCAAGTGAGAAATATGGAAGTAATAAGGAAGGAAACCGTCTTGCGGGGGAGAGAGTAAACCACCTTAATTCAGCCTCCCATTGCATGTTCTTAAGGCAAATGTGCAGGTATTTCAGCTCACATGTGTATATATACACCTTGAAGAGAGGATGCAGATAAAAGAAGGGTAGCTCTCATAAAGAAAAGCCACAGACTACTAGTCCTGGGTTAATTTTGTTGCTCTGCGGCTTCTTGATACATCAACTTGTTTTCTGTGTTTTTGCATTATCCCCTCCTTACCTCAAAGGCTTCCAGTCAGTTAGATGTAAAGGAAAGTTTAAGAATATTGACATTGAGTTTGCAGCTAGTCGTGGCTTAATAAAGTTAGGAGAGAAAAGTATCTTGAGCATTTTTTACTTAGATAAAAGAGTGGGAAAATGTGGGACCCTTTGTGAGTTTACTGTCACTTACTGTCTGCATTTACATGCAGAGTGCAGTGCCTTATGGATTCTCATGAATGGGATTGGTTTTACGATGAGCTTTGGTTGATCTGCGCAAATCCTGAGGTCTTCTCGGTCTCCCTCCTACATTCTACTTTTTGTTTTGTTTTGATCTTGAAATTTCCAGAAGACATCCAGGATTTCAACTATCACTTTCCCAGTTCCCCAAAACATCCCCCCATATTTTGAATTGCCTACTGGATACATCCTCCCTCTTGAGATACCATAGCATATCAAACTTAAAATTTGCTAAAGAAAATGTATTATCTTTTCTCCCAAACCTGCTCTATATCCTATACTTTCTCTCTCAGACAGAGGTGAAATGGCTCACTTAGTTTCTCAAGTTAGATAATCCTCCATCATCTTTGAGTTTTCTTTTTCTTTTCCTTCCACATTCAAGTAGTTGCCTGTCTTGTCAAATTTCTCCTGATTTATCTGGCAGCATTCCCAGTGCTATGACTTTGCTTCAGAGCATCATGTCTTGTCTAGACTATTGCTATGGTCTCTAAAGGATTTTTTTTTCCTGACCTCTGGTCCCTCTCACCTCTGGAGTCACTTTAACACTGCCCTCCTGAAATCATTAAAAAAAAATTGGATAGAGCAGTCTCCTGCCTCAGATTCCCTGCAGACCCTTGCTGTTCCAGGATAAGGTTTAAATTCGTTGTAAAGGTTGCATGATTTGTCCCAAACTGATGCCAATTTAGTTTTTCAACCTAAGCTTTTTCCAGTTTTCACCTACATATTCGACAGTCAAGCCACACAGTACCCCATTCCTCAGACCTGGCACACCCTTTCATGACCCTGGGTTGCTGCTGCATCGTCCCCTCTGCCTGGGATGCTCTTTCCTTTCTTCTTATTTCTCACTCACCTTTCAAGATCAGTTTCAAATGCCAGCTCCTTTAAAAATTGTCTGCAACTCCTCCAGTCACGATTAGCTATTCTGACTCTTGTACTTCCCAGTGCCTCGTCCGTGGCTCTTCTATAGCTGTGGTGCTTTGTAATTTACTGGTTTATCATTTCTCTGTATTGTCCACTAGACAATGAGATCCTGAAGGTCCATATATTGTTAATCTCTGTGTCCCAGGGCCTGGCACAAGTGGATGCCCAGTAAGCCTTTATCCAAGCACTAATCTTACTCATCACAGTGGCCAATGATGAACTCCTTAAGAGGAAGGATCACGTTTTAGACATCTTTTCATTGTTAGTGCCCATCAGTTACTGAGTGCTGTCTAAGAGTTTATGGGCATAATAAATTAGTAATTCCCAGAAAATAAATATGGTGATAAAGATCTGTGTCCATCAGTTTTGTGCCCTTGGAAGGTTACAAATCATTGTTGGGAGGGAACCAACAGTCTGAAGACCAACAGTCCATCATGATGGCCATGCTTTTTGCATTCATTTTATTTCTACCCAGAAATTATACTAAGAATGGTGATAACTACTCTTTACCGAGGGCCTGCAATGTGTCAAGTTTTGCATTGAAAATTACCTCATCCGAGCTTCCCTGGTGGTGCAGTGGTTGAGAGTCTGCCTGCCGGTGCAGGGGACGCGGGTTCGTGCCCCGATCCGAGAGGATCCCACATGCCGCGGAGCGGCTGGGCCCGTGAGCCACGGCCGCTGGGCCTGCGCGTCCGGAGCCTGTGCTCCGCAACGGGAGAGGCCGCGACAGTGAGAGGCCCGCGTACCGCAAAACAAAAAAAAAATTACCTCATCCAATTAGGATTTCTTTAAAAGGAGCTATGATTGAACTAAAAGCTATCATCAGAAAAACTCTGGAATTTACTTAAAATTACCTTGTACACATCTGAAAGACTCAAATTATTGTTTACCTCTCAGACATTACACCACTGATCATTTTCTAATGATCTCATCTTAAGACGTAACACCAGCAGGAGAACGGCTGGGCCCCCCCGTAACAACATAATGAGCAGATTTGCTATTTACGTAATAACTCAGAATGATTTCAGGCATTTCAGACAAAATATACGGCCACTTAGGTTGCTGCCACTGCAGTTATCTCATCGCTCTTAGAAATTAAATGGAGATGGAAATGGAAAAAGTGAAAATATGGGAGTTCTTGGATCTGTTGTACTTGGTTTAGCTACTTAAATGTTGGGTCTGAAGCAAAATGCCACCATTAGGAGATTTGGTTCACAGAAAATGCAACCATTAAAGCTTTGCGCAAGATATCAGAAGTCGAGCTGAGGTAGAAGCAATTAGATTCCAGAAATCCTTTTGCAAATGGCTACTCTTTGACATTTGTAGAGTGGGGAAACTGATGATCCTAGGGGTAAGATAACTTCCCAAATTCCCTGTTTCTGACTCATATACCATCTTTATTTAATATTTTACTTCTAACTTCATTTTTTTAAACTTCACAAATGGGGCACCGTATTTATTATTTTGTACTTTATTTACCCACGTTTGTTATTTTCTTTACTCCTCATTTCTTCCTGAGAATCATTTTATTTCCTTCTGAGATCATTTTCTTCTTTCTGAGATTCATTCTTTAGAAGTTCCTTAACTGAGTGTTTGTGGGTAATAACCTCTCTCAGGTTTTTTTTCTTGCTTGAAGTTACGTTCATTTCATCCTCATACTTGCTGGATCATCAATGGTTTTGTTCGCGATCGCTGCTGTTTGTGAGTCAGCTGTTGGGCTAAAGCTCTTTGTAGGTTAGCTCTCCTTCTCTCTGGGTGCTTCTGCTCTGTCGTCAGTGATTCTGCAGTCTTGCCCTTATGTGTCTGTGTGGGGCTTTCTTTGGAAATGCTGGTGTTCATTGGGCTCCTGGAATCAGGGGATCATTGTCGTTGATTAATCAACTCCGGAAAGGTCTCATCTGTTATCTCTTTTAATATCTCCCCATCCCCCATCTCCTGTGTGCTCCCTGTAGACTGATATTAGAGCTTTGCCCTTGACCTCCTCGCCCTTTGACCTCTCTTTCACATTTTTCATCTCTTTGCCACTTTATGCCTCATTTTTGGTAAATCTTTCAGCTTCATCTTTAACTTCATTCATTTCCTCTTCAGTTCTGACTAGTTATATCAGCTTTTGGTTTCTCAAGTTTCTAACTGACCTTTTTTTAAAATCAAAATCTTTCTTCTTATATCGAGTTGGGGTGTCTCTCTCTCTTTTTCTTTGTAAATAGTTGTTTCTTGGGACTTCACTGCAGGAATTCTTTGAGACCTGGGTTGAAGTCTCTTTTATTCAATGTGTGGCTTACGTTTTTAGAATGAATCCCAGCCCCAAACCATTTTAAGTGTGGGTTTATAGTCAGATATTCTCAGCAGAGAAGTCCCCCCACCCCACTTCTTATTCCTCTATCAAGAACAAAGGACAAGACAGACGTATCTATTTCTTTCTCTTCTAGAGTTTCTTTTTTAGGTTCACTTGCTGAAAGTGTTTCCCTTTTGAGGTCCTGGATTTTTTTTTTTTTGGCCAGTGTTTCCTCTGACTGCTCATCCGACTCTAGCCGAGGTGTGTTTCCCGTCCTGCAGGCATGGAACCTGTTAACACCCCAGGGCTAGGTCACAGTGGTCGGCAGATGACGCAGGAAAGGTCCGCTCCAGCAGCAGCTTATCTCCCTGGATTCATGCTGTCTTACTGTTTCTAGCCTCTGAGAATTCACCTTACTTTCTTCCAGCTCTACCATACACTGCAAAACATATTTTAAAATTCATTCAGTGTTTCAGATATTTCAAGAAGCAGACATTTCCAGGGAGAATTAACTCTCCAACGTCTGATCAATACAATAGTTGTCGTTCCTGTTTGAAAGTTTAGAAGTACATTTACCAACAGGATAAGTGACTTTCTTGATAAATAATCAGTGTCTACACCAGATACTCAGGCCAGTATCTTCATTATTGTCTCAGCTGACAAGACAGCAGTCTTTCTACTACCGTGTGTGTGTGTGTGTGCGTGCGTGTGTGTGTGTGTGTGTGTGTGTGGTACGCGGGCCTCTCCCTGCTGTGGCCTCTCCCGCTGCGGAGCACAGGCTCCGGACGCGCAGGCTCAGCGGCCATGGCTTACGGGCCCAGCCGCTCCGCGGCATGTGGGATCTTCCTGGACCGGGGCACAAACCCGTGTCCCCTGCCTCGGCAGGCGGACTCTCAACCGCTGCGCCACCAGGGAAGCCCTGTGGTCTTATTTTAAGAAACTGTCACGGCCACCCCACCTTCAGCACCCACCACCCTGATCGTCAGCAGCCATCAACATGGAGGCAAGACCCTCCACCAGCAAAACGATTCTGACCTGCTGGAGGCTCAGATGACGGTTAGCACTTTTTTAGCAAGAAAGTATTTTTCAATTAAGGTATGTACATCGTTTTTTGACATAATGCTATTGCACATTTAACAGACTATAGTATAGTATAAACATAGCTTTTATATGCACTGGGAAACCAAAAAATTCATATGACTTGCTCTGTGACAATATTCACTTTATTAGGGTGGTCTGGAGCTGAACCCACAATATCTCCAAGGCATACCTGTAATTAAAAGTGTTTTCTAAGTCACAGTTTCCACTCCTTTTTCCACATTCTCTCCTTCAGTCCATTACAGCTGGGCTTCTCTCCTTTCTAGTTGCTCGTGTCAAGATCACTTTCACATTGTCAAGACCAACGATCACCTGTCTGTTCTTCCTTGACCTCTGAGCCGCCTTTGGCACCACTAACCGTTCTCTTTCTCCTTGAAACACCTTCTTCTTTTGGCTTCTGTGATACCACACACTCTGCTTGTTCTCTTCCTACCATAACACTTCTTCCTCCGTAAGTCCTTCTCCTCTGCTGGACCTCGAAAGTTTGGAGTGCTCGGAGGTTACGTGCTGGATCTGCCTTCCCTTCTCCATCTGCAAAGGTCTCCCGGGTAATTACTGGAATTCCACTGGTTTTGACTCTCAACTCTGTAGCTCCAGCCCACAATGTCCACTGGATTCCCAGGACCTGAAATAGTGTTTAACACATAACATGTATAAACAAATATAGAAATAAGACTCAGAAGACCAAACAAGCACCACAAGAACTGAAAAGCTGAAGCCTGGAGGGGTCCTAGTCAGGGGAAATGGTGATTCGAATAGTGTACCTCTTGGAATCACTGCCCCTCAGCTGGTTCATGCTGACATCTTCAAAGAATTATGGCAAAAATCCATGCAATTCCTGGTGTTCTGTAGAAGAAAAAAAATCCAATGTCTTCTCTTCATGGAAAGCTTGAAAACTGGCTGGTCCAACCTACTGTTCCTTTATAACATATGGAAACATTTAGAATGGGAAAGAAAGTCAAAAAGCTCCAAAGTCAGAGCCCCAAAGTCTTGGGGCAATAGACATCAGAGCCCTGGGGGAGCAAATCATTTTAAAAACTGGGCTGCTTTTTTCCGAAGAGGGAGGTGTGTGTCTGTGTGTCTGTCTGTGTCTGTATGTGTCCCTGTTGTGTGCGCTGGAGGAGAGGTGCTGACCTGGAGTGAGTGGAGAGCAGTGACTATAACATCAGTGGAGGAAAGGACAGGGAAGGTTATCTCTTTTACAAACATAAACCCGTGCAGCGTCGTGTCTGGCAGGAAAAGTCCAGATTGGTTCAGATGTAAAATCAGGTCTGGGAAACGCAGATGATAATTAATCGCAGGTCTCCTTCAACCCCTGGCATTCTCTCATGGACTCCTGCGGGGGACCCCATTAGGCCTGGGCTTATTTGAATTCTGGCTAATGATCTGGAAGAGGGTGCCGCCAGTCTACTAATGATTCTGAATCACAGTCATTTTGAGGGCTTAAATCATCAGCGTGGACTGAAAAGAATGCACATTGTATTAACTTCCTATTGCTGCTGTAACAAATTATCACGAGTTACTGGCTTAAAACAATATGAATTTATTACCTTAGGGTAGTGTGGGCCAGAACCCTGACAAGGGTCTCAGCCAGCTAAAGTCAGGGTGTGCGCAGGGCTGCATTCCTTCTGGAGGCTCTGGGGAGGATCTGTTTCCTCGCTCTTTCCAGCTTTGATTGGTCCCTTCCGCTGCCGTCTCTCTCTGGTTCTCTGCAGCCAGGAAACGTTCTTCCCTCTGAAGAAAGGGAAGATCCTGTTGGGCCACCCAGATAATCCACAGTACTCTCCCCAGCTCAAGGTCCTTGACCTCAATGACATCTGCAAAGTCCCTTTGCCGTGTAAGGTGACATATTTACAGGGTCTGGGGATCAAGATGTGCACTTCCTTGGAGGGTGGGGTCATTGTTCTGCCCACCACACGCGTAAAGGGGTTAAAAATTGGAGCTGTGTAAAGTCAGTCTCAAAAGTGGAAATGAATGGAAGAGGGAAGATGGCTAATCTGAGCCACCCTGATTCAGCAGGGATTAGAGACACATCCTCCTCTGAGCAGGAACCAACCGCACATGCCCTTCTGGGCTGGGTCCAGAGAACCTATTTTGGAGAAAAGTGAGGCACGGGCCATTGCCTAGGAGTCCAGGGATATTCAAATGAGCGTTTGCTGTTTAGTTCCAAATCAAATGGCAGACCAGTGTGTCTTAAATAGTAAGTTATTTCTTCGGATGGGGTGTCTTAGAGACTGCAAAGGAGATGAATGTGCGAGCTGATGATTAAAAGGAAACCAGGGCAGGTCTGAGAACAATTTGCAGAAATTACGCCCGGGGAAACACCTTCAAGCGTAGCCAGGGAGGCTAATGAGGAACAACAGGCCAAAATCAAGGTTAATCAGTTTCAATCAGATATGAAAAATGAACACTACTGGGACTGGGACTGTGCTAGGCAAAGTAATGGCCCCCCAAAGATGTTCAGATCGTAATCCCCAGAACCTGTGGATACATTGCTTTATATTTTGGCGACATTATAGTATAGTACTGTATAGTACAGTACGCCATATACGTGGCAAAAGGGACTTTGCTGATGAGATTAAATCAAGGACCTCGAGATGGAGAGATTGTCCTGGATTATTAGAGCGGGCCCAGTGTAATCACAAGGGTTCTTAAAAGTGGAAGAGGCACGCAGAAGAGTAGAGAATCAGAGAAGTTGTAGCAGAGGAAGACGCAGCCTGATGCTGCTGGTTTTGAATAAAGAGGAAGGGGCCATGAGCAAAGGAATGTCAGTGGCCTCTAGAAGCTGCCAAAGTCAAGGCCATGGATTCTTCCCTAGGGCCTCCAGAAGGAACACAGCCCTACCCAAACCTTGATTTTAGCCCAGTGAGACCCATTTTGGACTTTGGACCTTTTGAAGCGTAAGCTAGTACTTTCATGTTGTTTTAAGTCTCTAAGCTTGTGGTGATGTGTTACCGTGTGTCTTTGTGGATCTGCATTCTGTAATGGAGTCTAATGCTACAGGGATATCCTCTCAGTCTGGCTGAAAGGCTGAGTGATTGAGTAAATGAACACATAAACTATGGGACAATCTTCTCAGGACACTTTGAAATAATGTCACTACTTTGCTACTTAAATTAATTTTCCTCTTGCATAAGCTTCCTTTGATCTGGAGCATAGAACACCAAGAGAACACACAGATACACACATGCAAATAAACAACTGTGGGTTCTAACGGGTAGGACAAGGCTTCCCCTTCTCAGGGTTCTGCAGTTAAGCCCGGGTTGGAGGAAACGAAATCTTCTCCAGTTTGGGGCCCAACAGTGGTGTGGCAGGAAAATCTGTAGCGTCTCTACTGTTCCAACCCAGGCTGTGAAATGTTCTTAATCATCTGACCTCAGACTCTTAGTTCAGGCTAATTAAGCCTCTTCTGGCTGTACCGAATGTGCCAGTTTGCAGCAGCGGTTGGGTAACAGTTTATACTGTACACCTTGGCCATGGGAGTTTGCTTGAGTCCCTCTGTCTCTGTACAGGATTCAGGCCCTTCTAATAAGAATGCAATCTACCTGGTGCTGTGGTGGGGTCTCTGGGCTTGCAGCCATCAGAGGGACTATTTGTAGAGGTGGGCAGCGTGCTAGAACCAGCCAGCACTACCATCCAGCAAATCCCCCCTGAGCCTAAGGGTCTCTTTCCTCTTCTCCTGTGAGCTGCTTACCTACACACGTTCTCAGGTGGGTTTGGAAGAGGAGCCTGCTGCCTGCTGTGTCTGAAAAGGGACAGTGGTGGGAAAGGTCAGTGGGGGTCAGTGAGGGAAAATGTTCCTACAGATGAGCACGTATCTCCAGAGTTAGTGTGGTGGGGAGAGGAGCTGGTTAGACTTTAAAGTCTATTTTATTAGATGTTCTTAGCCATGAACTAGGCTTAATGATGGGCTACATGGCTTGTGTGATCTGGTGTTATTTTATTTTAGTTTTTGCGGTACGCGGGCCTCTCACTGCTGTGGCCTCTCCCGTTGCAGAGCACAGGCTCCAGACGCGCAGGCTCAGCGGCCATGGCTCACGGGCCCAGCCGCTCCGCGGCATGTGGGATCTTCCCGGACCGCGGCACGAACCCGTGTCCCCCGCACCCGAGTCCATGAGAGGCGGACTCTCAACCAGTGCGCCACCAGGGAAGCCCTCTGGTGTTATTTTTAAATTACTAGCAAATCCTCTCCAGTGGTGAATAAGTAAGAATTCTTAGATTCCGAGTGTGGGTGTCTGCATATAACCCACTGTTTCATTGTCAGCTGACAGTCCCCAGTTTTGCAATGATATTTGAAGTTTTCTCAATGTCAGACCGTTTCACCTGCACCTAAGGCGATGGAGGTCCCAGGAGAGAAGAAAAGCACTCTCACTTTGGGCAAGTTGCTTGGTTTGTGTAAGCCTCAGTTTGTTCATCTGTGGAGTGGGGTTCATAACACCAAACTCAAGCGTGTGGTCATCGTGGGGGTTAAATGGGACGGTGCACATAAAGCCCTGTGGAGAGTGCCCACCACGGGGTGAGCCTCTGCAGAAGTTAGCTGTTCTTCCTGGTGACAAGTGCTTGAGTAGCACCAGGTGTCATCTACAAGACCAAGTGCTGAGGTGCAAAGATGATTAAGATAGAGCCCTGCCTGAGAGATTGTTTGTAGTTTATTGGGGGGTGGGTGATTTGTGAATATATAAGATTAAATGAAGAATCATGGGTCCCCTTAAAATTATGACTAGGGTAGAGTGAGTGGCCCATTGTGCCTAGGATGGGGATGATGATAATGAGGAAGGGCTTCTAGATGAGACGGTCTGGAGGTGAGACTTGACCCATGAGTAGGTGTTCATGAGGCAGGTGGGCAGGAAAAAGGTCCCTCCCGCTTGACGGAGTGCCTATCCTAGAGGGTCCTGGCACAGACCCGGAGCATTGCCTGCCTGTCCCCGCTGTGGTCTGCTGAGGGCGGGGGAATATTCCTTTGTGCAGGCATAGTTAGGAAAGGAAAGCGGCCATCCCAAAGGCTTCAACTTCTGCAGTCAGGCGGCCTTCAGGGCAGGCACAGGAGACCCTGCATCCCCTCTCAGCTTCTTCCAGGGCTTCTGGCAATGGAGCCTTTTCCTTTGCAAAGCTGCATTCTGCCCTTGCTGGCAGCAATGTGGGGAGGTGCCCTGAGTACATAACCCTGGGAAAGTGCCGACAGAGTAAGAAGATCATGACCGCTTGCTAAGTAGTGATGAATTCCTCCCACCGTTCTGACCTGTCCTTTCCTTCCTGCAGTGAGTCCTACAGATTCCTGCCGACTCTGGGTAGTGCGTGGGGCATCAATCGTGTCTTCGTTCTCTCCTCCCGGTGGTGGAAGGACCTGACTCAGTTTTGTACATACTCGGCAGATACTAGGTGGAAGAAATAGTGATTTCTTGTACGAATGGAGGCTCTTCTCCATATATTTGGACAGCAAGTTCCATGTGGTTGGAAGGCAAAGCCCGTACGTGACCTTCCCACCAGAGTCGGCCTGGGGCCAGCGTTAAGTCTTGACATTTTGCGATCTCGAATACATTTTTCTGCTAGTTAATGCAAAGCTCCAAATTCATCTCTAACCACTTCCCCGTACTCTTAATGAGTTACTAGGCCTTGTCGACTGTGCCTACAAATATTCTCACATTTTTCTCCTTTACATTCCTACCGCTACTTGCATTCAGACCCTGGTGGTTATTTATCTAAACTCTTACAAAAACCGTTTACCCAGTCACCTGGTCTTCCTGTTTCCAGTGTTAGCTCACCCTCTCTATTCCCCAGCCTACTTTTTAAACGTATGGACTGACCATATGTCACCCATCACCTGTGTGTGTGTGTGTGTGTGTGTGTCTGTGCATGCGCACATGTGTGTGTGTGTGTTCCTTAGCCTGGAAATAAATCCCTTCACAATATAGTCTGCATCTAACTCTCAAGACTTGGTATTCTTCTGCCATTTGCTGTAATCAAATGTAACAACACGTCATTCCATTTAGATTCCATGTCTTTCTGTCTTCATGAATGTGCTTGTGTCGTCCTCTTTTCCTGCAATGCCGTATCTGTTACTCAGGTCTCAGTCTGAATGCTACCTTGCCTTATCCAGAAGCAGAGGGTTTGAAATTTAGAGCTGAAAGGGCCCTTGGAATCTTCCACTTCTGCCTCCTCACTGTATATGTGGGGAAACAGAACTCTAGGGAGGTGACTGGGCTTATGTTAGATCGGCATTAAAGCCAGGACTAAAGAGGGTCTCCTGGCTCGTAATTCACTACTCTTTCTATGTGGCCAATGCCTTCCATTCACCTTCAATAACTTCTCTTATGACAGTTTTTACATTCCATTCTGATTTACACTTTTCTGTAGTTGTCTGTATTTGTAGCTCTGAGGGTAGAGACCATGTCTTAGTCATCTTAGTATATTCCACAGCAATTAGCACAGGGCTTACACACGTTAGGTGCTTTCTGTGTGCACTAAACATGAATGGATGGATGGGTGGGTGGATGGGTGGATAGGTGAGTGGATGAATGGATGGGTGAGTGAATGAATGAAAGGCTGAATGTGTAGATAGAAGGATAGGTGATTGGATAAGTGGATGAAAGGATGGTGGGTGGACACATGGATAGGTGGATGGAAGGATGGATGGATAGATGCATGGATGAGGTTATGGATGGACGGATGGATGGATGGATGGATGGATGGATGGGTAGATGAATGGATGACTAGATGGGGGAATGGATAGATGCGTGCATGCATGAATGAATAATTGGATAATTATTGATGTAGCAGTTCTCTAGGAATGTGCTCGGGTATCCTAATAGCCCCACAGCAGACTTTATCTGCACGTGTGTGTATTGTGGAGCACAGCTGCGGTTGTGACTTAACTCATTTTCTGATGTGATGAGGAACAGACTGTGAGAGGGGGTTTGGGTAAGGGCTATACCCTTCCAGGTGTGCATAATAATACGTCTTCCTTTGTTACAGAGCCTGTGTTAAGTACTCTGTGCACGTGATCATATCTAATCCTCACAGCAACTTTATGAAACACGTTTCTTATCATCTGCAATTTCCAGGCGCTTAATGAGGTTGAATAACTTGTCGAGGAAATTGCAGAGTTAAGATTTGAGCCCAGGTTTTATGCACTTGGAAGCCCAGGCCCTTAACTACCGCACAGAGCCAGGAAATACTGGGGTGGCAGCTGGGTGTGAGGCCTTGGAAATCAGAGCTGCTATGTTCGAACCCAGTCAGGCCACTCATTTCCTGAGCAGGCAGATCACTTAATTTGGCTTCTCAGTTTACTCTGCGGTTTAATGGAAGTAATAGAATCTTCTTAGCAGGAGTGCTATGAAAATTAATGACTGCATATAAAGTGGTTTAAGATAAAGATTCTCCCATAAAAGAACCTGGAGGGAGGGAGTTTGGAGTGCTATCAGGAAAGGGTGAGGAACTGCAGCTTATTCTATTTCCATGGGCTGGGTTGAGAGTGGGCAACGTAGTTTTTGCCCATTTGTTACGTATTTGTAAAAAATTCAGCTTCAAATTGATTTGCCTGGGTGAAGCATTCTGGGGAAGCAACAGAACCTGGTAAATAATTTCTAGATTCCATTTTTGCACATTTATAAAACGTTATTTTTAACACTATATTATTTTTAAAAGAGAACTCCTGTTATGACTTAATAACGATGGTAATTAAATACCACTGGGGGAACCAGGGGCAAAAAGTGCCACGTGGCCTTGATCTCTGAGTCAGCCGGGCTTCCCCACTGGTAAACTCAGGGTGCCATGTTCTTTTCCTCGTCTGCGTGTGCTTGGCCATGGACACGGGTAGGAGATGGAAAAAGAGAAGCTCTTTATGTGACTCCCCGCCTCTCTAGATGGGAGTGTCTTGGTGTGGTTTCACAGGTAGGATTCCTGATCTCAGATTTTATCACCCTTCCTCATATAACATGCAGCCGCAACACATGCCCCGTTGGATGGATGAGTAAACTTCCCCCAGCCAGGTATTACTGTACACTTACATACACTTTCTCATCCATTCATGTGCTCATCAGATATTCATGGAACATCCGCTCTGTGCCAGACACTGTTCTCACACTGGGGATTCAACAGACATGATCTCTACCCCGTGGAGAGATTCACTACCAGATAATCAGACAGCGAAATAATTAAGGAGATGACGAGAGCAATGAGGAAAAGTAAAGGCAAGTGGGAAAGCCCATGACAAGGGAGTGTGACTTTGTGGGCTGAGGTCAAGGAAGACTTCCAGAAGAGGTGGTTTTACCTGGGGCTGAAAAATGAGCAGGAATCAGTAGGGTTTACAGTGCCCAGTTCCTGCACTAGGTGTGTGGGTTACAGAGATGAATAGGACCCAGGAAGTAAACAGCACAGCCCTGACCTCAGGTGCTTCCACTCTGGTCCAGGAAGTGGACAGACACACCAGCAGTGATGTACAGAGGCAAGGGCTGTAGATAGAAGTGCCCGAGGAGGAGGGCGAGGGGGCGGAGCTCCTACCTGGAGAGTTTCCGGGGCAAGTCCGTCCTGTCTGGGGAGTCTGAATTGCTCTGACGCATGAGTGGGATTAGTAGTAGATGATTGGCAAGGGAGGGGGCGAGGGCATTTAATGGAGAGGGAACGCATCGAGGGAAAGCTCAGATTGCTAAAGCATCCCTTGGTGAAGCACAAGTAGCTTTTCAAGGCTGGAGCGTAGGGACATGTTGGGGAGAGGAGATGGGAGAGAGAAAGAGAAAGCGGTCAGGTAAGAAGGGCTTTGGGAGTTTTCATGCTGAGGAATTCGAACTTGATCCTCTTTTCGGTGGGAATCGTTGAGGGGTTTTAACCCGGGGAGTGAGTGATCACATTGGCACTAGAGGATCCTCCCTCCGGTGGAGTCGTGCTCGGAGGCTGATACAGAAAGCTCCAAGAGCATAGCATGGATGGGAGAGAAGGAGAGTTTGGGAATGACCTTCTGAGACTGTGGAACTGGATGTGATTGGGAGGGTACAAGAGGGCAGGCAAGGAAAAGGGTCTTCACCCTGTTCTCCAGGAAGCGATTCTTGGCAAAAGGTTCTTTAAACAACCAATTCCTTGATCAATTTCTCATCTTCTCTCTGCTCTTAGGGTCCACCCACAAAGGGTCACTGATTGTGCAGAACCTGGCAGCAAAGACACCTGATGGATTGGTTAAGGTTTTCCAAACGTCTTTGACCTTGGGACCGTTTCTTTCTTCTTCTTTTTTTTTTTAACGAAACATACACTAACATCCAGAGTGATCTTCCTAAAATTAAACACTGAGCATTTCAATCTTTGCTTAAAATCACTCTTGTTTTTTTGGACAAGGTTCAAATTATTTGCTTTGCGCCTCGAGACCCTCTGGAACTAGTGTTTGGGAGACCGTGTTGGAAGAAATGACTCCATTTGTAGATCTTCTTTTAGAGAAATGTCTCTTCCACTCTTTTGCCCATTTTATTTGGTTGGTTTTCTTTCTATCATTGAGTGGCAGAAGTTCTTTAGATGCTTTGAATATAAATCTTGTGTCAAATATATGTTGAAAGTGTTTCTTTCCATCTGTGTTTTGGGATCACAGTATTATGTGAAGCTTCAGGAGGGAAATAGGATGAATTGAGTTTTGGGCAGGTTGCATTTGAAAAGCCTGAGGTATATTCAGTCCATGCCTGTGTTGACACTCATCTCAAGGTGTCCCGGGGTAGGGCATGTGGTTCCCTGCCTCTATAATATTACCTGTCAGATGGGGATAACAGTATTGGCTTGCTCTTTTTCAAGGGTTGTCATGAAGATAAAACAAAATAAAATAATGTGAAAGCAGTTTAAAAGAGTGAAAAGCCATATACAAACGGTAGTGCCACACTGACATTATGTATGTCCCAGACCACTCCCAGAAGGTAAAGACTTAGCATTGCTTTCAGCTTTAACCCGTCTTACCTCTTGTCTTAACTTCTCTCCAACTTGCCTTTTGCACCTGCACATGACAAAGAAAACTCTTCTCCACTTACATCTCCTGGATATTTATAACTGGGTATAATGTGTTTGAACTCCAGACCTGAACAGGATACAACATGCATGTATTTTGATCCTCTGTTTGCTTGTGTATTGGTCATCATCTTCATCCAGTCACTCACCCAACACATATTTATTGCTTTTTAACTATATATTCCAGACACACGCTAGTGACAAAACAAGAGAGACATAGTCCTTTGTCTCATGGCCTGAAGTCTTTAGTGAGAGTCAGACAATTACATCATCATTATCATACGGGTCATGAAAGGGGGTTACAGGAACATCAAAGAACAGAAGGCAGAATCTGGGGGAGAAGCATGTAAGATGTAAAGGAAAGTGAGGAGAAGCCAGAGCTGTTACACCGTGAAATTTCTGAAGGAGCCACTTAGGGGAAGTAACAGAAGGGCATCCTGCATCCACCAGAGGAAGGCTGGGTTCATGAAACCCACCTCTTAGTTGGCCGTTCTAATCTTCCCCATTCACATCTTTTTTCAGGGTTAGTTGGTGGAGTCTCAAAAGGTTTCCTATCCCTGCTTCTTCTAGCCCTTTGTTGAAGGTGATCATGACAATAAGTTCAAAAAAGAGCTGGTGGGAAGGAGAGGAGAGCTGGGGTAATTCCCTAACTGAGTGTCAACTCTTGAAGAATTGACCATTGACAGAATTGCCCTTCTCAATGACCACTTCCCACCCTTTTCCGGACCCGGCACTCCGGAGTCAGCTGGATCCTTCCAGATAGCCACTTGTCTTATGTCGCCATTTGCCAGGCTAGCACTGGGAGAAGAGGCAGAACTCGGACCTTCTGGCTGGGACAAACCCCCTCTGTAGGGTGCACAGTGCCTGGGACCAGGAGCGTCCCTAGGAAAGGCGGCGCTGAGCTGTGCTCCGGCCGTGCCATTGGCACAGAGCTGCCCGGGCCCTGGCCCCTCTGCTCTTGGTTAGGCTATTTGGGGCATAGAGCAGAGGGCTACCTGTGCTCAGAGTACAAGCTCAGATGAAGGGTTTTCCATAGGTTTTTTTTTTTTTCCCCACAGTCGAAAAGCATCTCCCAGATCTGAGGGGCCTGTCGTCCAGCTGCTTTACTGGGCATCTATCCGAGCTGGGTGGGCTCTTTATGCTGACTTTCCCCAGAACTCCAGAAAAGCATGTGTTGTCCAACTCCTGCCACGGTTCTGCGGAGTGAGTGGCTCTCATCGATGCAATGCTGTGGGCCAAGATGTTGTAGATAAAAATCAACCAAGAACTTAATGAGCACATTGGTAATTCGCATGGTCCATTCTCCGAGCATCTCTGCTCACTGTTGCTGTGGTGATTCATCTGTGTGGAACGGGAGGCTTCAGTATAATGATGCGTTTTACGTGAATGTGGCCCTAGTTGACAGGTATGCGTCTCCCTTGCTCTAATGGAAGCATCATCTGCAATGCAGCTATTAACTGGTAAGTTTTTATTTTAACCTCCTGTGCTCTTCAGAAGAAAATTCCACCCTGAGGGAGTATGAAGTTTAGGTCTGACTAAATTCAAGTGATGTTAACTCATTCATCTTGGGCACACTTCCCAGTACAGAGCCTGTCACCCAGGAGGGGCATGATAAACAGGTCCCTCCTCCTTCTGGAATGACTGGCAAGGAATCTAGGCCTCTGGACTGGCTCCTGGAGATTCGTGGGTTTGATAGAACAAACAGCATTTGAGGAAGGAAGTACTGCGTTCTCCTGTGGCCATTGTCGACCACGTGATTCCCTCTCCACGCAGGGGCCATCTGTTGAGATCAGGTGGTGTCACCCTTCGTCCTGCAGGTGTGAGACATCACCGCTTTCTGCTTATAGAGGTTGGGAAGGAAACTTTGCCTTTCTGTTTCAGGGCTGCCTGTGGTCTGCTGACCCCTGCTTGCTGCGTGCAGGCCGTTTCCCCAGTCTTCCGCGGGCTTCAGCATCACCTGGGATTTACGGTGAACTGTAGATTCCACGGCGCCATCCCTATAGCTCTGATTTGGAACGTCCGGGGCAGGGTCGCACGCATTGAGAGATCCTGGGTTCATAAGACTGAGACTAAGAAAAAGAACGGCCTGAAGCTGGGAACAGAAAGAGTTGGTGACAGGCAGCAACGAAAAGCACGCTTCTTGTCACTGCCGTGCATCAGTTCACGCACACAGCCCTGGGTGCCAAGCAGGCTAAGTGATGTTCGTGTCTTCAGTGCCTACTAGGTGCCAGTCCCCTGCCACGGGCTGGGAATGCAGAAACGAGGAAGAAATAGCTCTTGCCCCATGAAGTTCACAGGCCAGTGTGTGTGGGCAAACAGACAAATGCAAAGCAACTGCGATGTATGGAGGCTGATGGTGCAGTAATGTAGCACGGATCCAGCCTGAAGAGTCGCAGAATGAAAATACCGGCTGCCGTCTGTTGAGCGTTTTCTGTGGGCCTGGCTTTGTCTTACATATATTAAGTCAATTCCTGACAACAACCGTTTAGGGCAGGTGAGGAAAGAGGTCGAGGCTGTTAAAATAGTTTGCACAAGGCTGCCCGGTTAATAAGCAGCAGAGCCAGATTGTAAGTTGCCAGAGGCCATGTTCCTAAGAGCTGTATTGCACAGTCTTTCTGGAGAAAAGGGGCCTGTTATTTGCCGAACACATACTGTGTGTGGGACTCACTTAACTGAACATTCGTGACATTTCCGAGGGCGGCCAGAGCTCTGCAAGCGCTCACAGACCAAGCACGCTTGTCAGATGCACCAGAGCCTGAATGGATGCAGGGATGCTGGGATGTTGATTCCCTTAGCCTTCCTGGTGGCTGGGCAGGGACTTGTCACCTCTAGCTATGGCATCCTAGTCAGTGTACCCCAGTGTGCTCACAGTTTAGGGCACAGACGGCCCTGGTCTCTATTTCCTGCCTCCGTAAGCTACTGATGCTGCGTGGATGGCAGCTGTTCCAGCTTAAGGCGATCGGGGATGGCGTTTTGCATTTCCATCCTCCGACCACTTTCAAGTGGGAGCTCGGTTCCCCGCCCAGTCCTCTGAATCCAGTCAGTTGGGCTGGTAGGTTGGTGCTGAGAGGAAGCCCCATCTGCTGGAACAGGAGTCAGGGCTCTTGAGCCCCTCACGGTTCATTTGCCGTGCCCCCGACTCACTCTGCACACGTTCTATCCGTTGGGGTTTCGGTTGAAGACACCCTTCTTCACTTCCTCTCCTAAAGACTGTCATGTCTTGTGTCGCATGCGTGCAGCACGGCTGCTCCAGCGTTGGCCACGTGTCACGGGTGGTCCCTGGCCCCTCGGTGTGAAGATGGGCTGCAGGGACAGGTCCTTAATCAACGTGCAGTTTCCATTTGCCTTTTAATAAGTGACTATTGGGGCCAATTCTATTATTTTAACAAACCATTTTCTTTTTCTTGTACGTGGTTCATCAGAAACAGGAAGTCAAAAGGTATGAACACTCTTCCTGTGAATCAGCAGAGAAACCCTCCTCATTTGTGCCCATGAACATGCCACAGGGGGCCACCAGATGCGCTACTATAAGAAAGGAAGGTGGCAAGCGGGACCCAGGGGTAGTCAGCAGGCAGGAATGCCAGGGTGGGACAGCTGTGCCTGTTGACCTTGGGAGCTAAGCCTGGGAGGCAGCGCCCACTGTGAGCTGAAGTAGCAGGGGCGGCGGGGACAAGGGCCGGGACAGGCGGCTCGCTCCAGGGCTGTTACAAATAAGGTGACAGGCCAGTGCTGACAAGCACATGATGCCTTCCAGTAGCCGTCAAACTGGTATGACGGTCCTGGGCCTTACGAGAGGGCTGGCTGGGTGGGGGGAAGTGGCAGGGGGACGGGCTGGGGAGAACGCGTGTAGGAGAAGGGGCTCCTTTCAGCACCTTGTGCTGCATCCAACACACAAACACTGTTGTTGCACACTCACTCGGCCTCGGGGACTCTGTCCATCGCTGAGTCACACAGGTCACGGATTCGTGATTAGCTCATATTTTGATATTAACCAGTGGGTCACGAGTATCAAGGAAAAGGGGTCGATATGGTTTCAGGTCACATCCCGTGATGTCACTGGGGTTGAAAGACAGTCCTTTCTTGGCTGTTCGGGTGGCTGCTTGCCAGAGGGGAGGCATTGGGCAGGCTCTTGTCCAAACAGGCTGGTTGGTGTGCCTTTGGTAGCGGCCACCTGCCTGCATCTTCCCAGGGAAGAGGTGGGATGAGTGAGATCATGAAAAGAGAGTGTTTGAAGACCTGGAAACTAAAGGCCTTCTATACGTAGGAGCTACTCTGCCACTACCCCCAGTCCAAAATAAACAGCCTTTTCTGCCGCTGTGGACGGGCACTGAGAAAGCATGACAGCATTGGTGCCCAGACTTGTCTAATCACTCACATCCCCCGCCAGCTTCCACCTGGAGCCCGTGCTCATGCCAGGCTTTGAGCATCTCTTTCTGCAAAGCCGTGGCTTAGGTATCAATTCCCCTCAGCATCACTGACTCTGATGCTCTGAGCCAGTTATCTGGGATCAGACCGCCTCCGCTGATGTCATTTGTGTCCATTGGCCTTGCTCACCTTCATTCTTTCATCAAGATTGTATCTAGCTCCTATTATGTAGCATGCACTGTGGGCTGAGTTGGGGATACAGGGACGAAAGCATAGGATCTGTGTCCCGCAGTTGCTTCAAGGCCAGTGAGAGAGAATGGCGTATAATCCAATCAGATACAGGTGACCCAATGGTAATCGTGATTAGAGATGGGATGCCATCCCTTGAGAGACATCCAGGTAAGTAGCTTGTTTCATGTGCTGCCATATCTAATGGTTACTGAGCCTAAACTCCCTTTCTGTAACTTTGAGTCATTTATCCAGGTTCTTCCCTCTGGAACCACAAAGAGCAAATTACACTCCTCATCCATAATGATGGAACTTTGGATATGTAAGCTTCTCTTCCAAGGCTAATAGTCTCATGACATGGAGTCTAGACCTGTCCCTGTTTTAATTGCTATCTTCTGGGTATATTCTAATTTCTCAATGTCTTTATTGAAGTGGTAAAGCCAGAACCCAATACAATATTATGGGTTTAGCTGGAGAGAAATGTCAGAAAGACAAATAAATGAGGAATAATTATCTTAAAAAATAATAAAATAAAAAGGAGCCAGGCAATGTGTGTGTGTGTGTTTAATGCACGGGGTAGAGAGAGAGAGAATTTATTTTTAATTTTCCATAATGCAAAGTCAGTTCAAAGACTTTTTAGCACAGCATAATTGATTTTGACTTAGATTGTAACTTACATTTCCATTCTCTGGTCTGTTTATGTTAAAGTTCAATTAGGAAAGCTTGATGGAAACATCTGACCTGGGCAGGTACTATGGCTGTCAGCCCCTCAAGTCAGTCTTGACCTCGTTAGGCAGGGCCTCAGCACCCTGGGTGATCCTCCATTTCCAAGTAACTTCCTAATCTAGTCACACACATGGTTTTCTCTCTGTGTCAAAGCTGTAACCAAACCCTGCTCTCCTGCAGACAGCCAGGGAGAAGGCTCGCCCGGGAAGCGCCAGGGACGGGCATTTCACTTACAGTCTCTGTGAATCGTCCACAACCCGAGGAGTTACTCCTTCCCTGTTCCGAGAAGTACAGCCTGTGTGACCGCACATGGCACGTGGCCGCAGATCGCCTGTGATGTCTGCCTCTAGAACACAACCCAAGAAACCTGTTTCTAATCTAGGGAAACTGTCAGTGTCGGAATTTACCTGTCATAGATACATTAGTACTTGGCATCTGTTCCAGCTGTATATCTCACAGGATCCCTTGCAGCTAGGGTTATGGATACAAATCAGGGTTCCCCAGTTAGAGGCACTCATGGAAGATTTGAAATGCAGAACTCTGATAAAAGGTCAGATTTCTGCAGCTTTGGCCAATGTTGCTGGCAAGCAAGGTCTTAAAGATGCTGCACTTCTCTATAGCAAAATTCTCTTGTATAATTGTCAGCTCATGTGAGTAGAGAGGCAATTGTAGCAGCATGCTGACAGTTTCCAGAATCCACAGCTCTGGGGCTGTGCTCTGGAGCTCAGCCATCCCCGGGGCAGCCTGCCGGCTCTCCACCTTCTGTTTGGGGTGGAGGGAGCAGTTCCCCTTGTGGATTGGGTCAGCAGTATAGTGCCAGGGGTCATTCCCGAGGCCTCAGCCTACAGCCTCATCCTTCCAGCCCCTCGAACGATTTTGTGAGCACTGAATTCCCTGTATTAAACCCCTTTCTGTTTAAAATAGCTACAGTACTTTCTGTTTCCTGAAACTGAGCCCTGACAGGTACAGTGTGCAAAGGTAGTGTCTGCAAGGTGATTTTCACTCTTTTACCTTACTTCAAAAGTGTCTTGTGGTTGCTTTCAGAGAGCACTGCACTGGAACTTGAGTTTTAGTCCGTGTCTGTGGCTTGTCACCTATGCCCATGACCTTGAACGAGTCACTCAGCTCTCAAGTCCTTTTCCTTATCTATCAAATTAGGCAAATCATACCTGCTTTGCATATGTGAGCCTCAGTGGAGAGAATGAACCTGAAAATGGGCTTCAAGCAATGAAACATGACTGGCATGTTTTCTCCTCAATCTAATATCCCCCCCAATAAAACCCAATCTCCGCCTTTCACCAAGTCTCAGTTAGAAAATGTTGTCTCTTCATCATAAAGAGAGAAATAATATCAGATGTCCTGCCTCACATTTTGTCTAGGATTCCCTGTGACTATTTGCAAACCAGATGCTCTGAGACTCTGGAGAGAGAGTTGACATTTATGCAATAATTTCTAAATGAATAAGTGTAAAATTGGTGAAAGCAAAGGACCTTCTAAAGTCAGGCCACTATCAAGATAGACAGTAACGTCATCTAGCATGTGAGCTCAGTGTTTTACAAGAAAGTCCTATGGAAAAAGAAGACAGTTTCTGAAGTCAAATCATACCAGGTTGGTGGCGGACCAGGCATCCCCTTTCAGATAGCTGTTGAATGTCTACCATGTGCAAGGCTTTCTGTTAGGCATTGGGCCCTATGCTAGATGTGAAAATAAGTACACTTGGGAAAATACTACTGTCTGTAAATTATGTATCAGTGAGCCTCACTAAATTAGAAGAAAGACACAGAACTAAATATAATGGTTACTCATTTTCCATTCTGAACAAAACTTGTTTGCCGCGTAAAACAGACCCACTGCACAGCACGCTGTAATTCCCTCCTCTGTACAGATAATTGCTCTTTGCCACACCCACGCCTGTCCTCACTCCACTGTTGCTTCTCGTGGGAATCCTTGCCCATCTCGCCTATCCGATTCTCAGCTCAGAAGCCCCCTACTCTGAGATGATTTTCTTTTTCTTTTTTTTTTTTTTGAAAAAAAACACTGGAGATTCTTTTTTTTTTAATTTTATTTAATTTTGGCTGCGCTGGGTCTTCATCGCTGCACACCAGCTTTCTCTTCGTTGCGGTGCATGGGCTTCTCATTGCAGTGGCTTCTCTTGTAGTGGAGCATGGGCTCAAGGTGCACGGGCTTCAGTAGCTGCAGCACTCGGGCTCAGTAGTTGCAGTACACGGGCCCTAGAATGTGCGGGCTTCGGTAGCTGTGGTGCGCGGGCTCAGTAGTTGTGGCCCACGGGCTTAGTTGCTCTGCAGCATGTGGGATCTTCCTGGACCAGGGATTGAAGCCGTGGCAGGCGGATTCTTAACCACTGCGCCACCAGGGAAGTCCCTGACAAGGTTTTCGTAACTCTCTAAATCTAAATTAATCCCTCTCTGCTGTCCTAATTACTCCTATATGTTAACTCTAGCATACATCATTTTTCTATCTCATATGAATTCCTGTTTTAATTATTTTGTCAGTTTTTAGTTATTTTGATCTGTAAGTATCATATCTTTGTATACTTTCTGGAAACTGGCACAGTGTAGCGCTGGTAGTAAACCAAGTTTGCTGAATTCAGTTTTGGGTGGATCCTACATACCTTTTACTGAATTGAATAGTTGAAAGGAGATAGACAGAAAACAGATACTGGTGAGGCCTCAGTGAGTCTTTCCTATTATTTCCTGTTTTCTCCTTAGCTACTGCCTGCCTACTCTCCCCACGTGAGCAAGTGTCCACCCATCTTGTTAGAAGTGGATAATATATGGTAGCAGGCTGGGGGTATTAGAACAATAGGAGATAATGCCACCTTTTTAGCTTTCATTATAATTCTTTGTAGTGCCAGATACATGAAATTTCAGGGAGAAGAAATGTGTATAATTTATTCAAATCCTGATTAAACCAAATAAATGAAATGCATCGGTGTGTCCTGTAAGCCCTTGCCCTGTGCACATTATAGAATGACTATTTTAAGGGATGTACTTTTCCCGTCAAATTCAGAAAGAGGGTGAGAAGAACAATAGACAGACAGGAAAAAGAAACATCAAAGAAAGTGTAGATGCCGTGCAACTGCTTGCGGGACGAAGTGAAATCTTAGGAGTCGTTAAAAATATATATTAATGCTGTTAACAAAAATGACATGCATACATTTGTATACAGTTGTAAAGGGTCTAGTTTTTTTTTTTCTTACATGTATTATCTCATTAGACCTTCACAATAACCCTATGAGGTAGATAGGACACAAGTTTCGTATAAGGAAATGGATTTAGTCCAACAGTGTGTCTTTTTGACCCCTTTGAACAGAGCAGATTTCGTTATAGACGATTTAGGGAAATATGCCTACCTGAAAACTTTATTAGCTGCCAGTTTGCTTTAAGATGTCACACTACACCGCTAACGAGCTTAATACCCATGAGAAGTTTACCAGTCAGGGTCAGAATCATCTAGGGTTACCCTGAAGCAGACAGAAAAACAAAATGATTTTCTTTGAATTGGGGGCTTTGCTTTATGGGTTACAATATAGGCATGAGCATGGTCTTGAAGCATTTACTTAAGATCAAAGTCTGGTCAAAGCAAAAGATGTTAAAATGATTCTAGACATCTGTCTTTCTCTCTCCCTTGCAGTATATATCCACACCAGTAGACACAGAGCTGGAAGACGGGGTGCAGATCAGAACTGCTCTGGATTGGTTGCAGGTAAGTGAGGATCAAACCCTATCTACTTTCAGCTCTCTGTCCAACTGGTGTGATGCCACCTAGAAATCAGCCAGAACATGTGATCTGAGGAAAAAGATTAGTAAACAACTCTCTTTGGTTTTGAATAATTCATTCTGCCTCATTTATTCTGCTGTTGATTCCTTCTAATGTATTTTTTATGTCAGTTATTGTATTCTTCAACTCTGTTTGGTTGTTCTTTATATTTTCTAACTCTTTGCTAAAAACTTCTTGTAACTTCTCAATCTGTGCATCTGTTCTTTTCCCAAGTTCTTGGATCATCTTTACGATCATTACCCTGAATTCTTTCTCTAGTAGAGAACCTATCTCCACTTCATTTAGTTGTTCTTCTGGGTCTTTGGTTTTGCATAGAGACATGAAAAATAGAAAAGTATTTAAAATACAGCTGACTTTTTTCAAGTTAGACATTCATTTGTTTAGCTAAGAAAATATCACTGTGCTATAACCTCAGGACGCACAGATAACACGGTTCTCATACTTGGGGAACCCACAAGCTAAGCAAAAGCACAGGGACATGAATGGTAGGAGTGATTTGCTAAAATGGTCAGTGACTCATAAAATATGTGTAAAAGTTCTAATTAAGATGGGAGAGAGAGGACAGGGCGGATACAAGAGATACTCAGGAGGTGAGACCGACAGGGCACGATGACTGGGTGGAGGGATGTGAGGAAGAGGCAGAACGAGGAGGAGAGAATGACTTCTAAGGATCAGTCACGGAAGAAGGAGGTTTGGTGCTGCCATGACGACGTATATAATGCAGGAAATGGTCAGCTCTGGGGTGAAAAGGAGCCTACAGTTCATCCAAGCAGAACTGCTTAGAAAGCAGCTATGATTCAGAACTAAGGTCTAGGAGAGCTGGATACAGTCCTGAGAGGTACAGGTGAAGCCACAGCGCTCAGAGAAAGAAGCAGAGAAATTGATGAAGGATTCAATACGGGATGGCCCGAGGGGTAAAAGGAGAAGAGCAGACATCATCACAGCAAGTAGAAGTCAGGCGTTCAAGAAATAGGTCATGTCAATGTCAAACGCTGCAGAACTGTCCCATAAGGATGAAGCAGATTTAGCATTTAAGTCATTAAGATGACTTTAGGGGAGGTAGTTCCAAAAGCACTGTGGATGTAGGCCATCTATTAATAGGTGAGGAAAGTGTGGTAGGCAGAGTAATGGTTCCCCAAAGACGTATCTGCCCTAATCCCTGGAACCTGTGAATATCGCGCCCTGGATGGCTGAGAGCTTTAGCAGTTGGGACCTAAGGTAGGGATCTTGAGTTGGGGAGATTATCCAGATGGCTGGGTGATTACCCCGACGACGAGGACTCTAATCACGTGGAGTCCTTATAAGTGAGAGAGGAGGCAGGAAGAGTCAGCCAGAGAGATAGGGTGGGACCACTCAACCCACGCTTGCTGGCTGTGAAGATGGAGGAAGGGGCCGTGAGCCAGGGACCAGGGAACGTGATGATCTCTGGAAGCTGGAAACGGTTCTCACTGTACAGCTGGGAAGAAAATGGAGCTCCTGGTCTTACAACTGCAAGGAATTCTGCCCACAACCTGAATGCAGAAGATACGGATTCTCTTCCAGAGCCCCCGGAATGGAGCACAGCCTGCCGACACCTTGCCTTTGGTCTGCGGAGACCCATCCCAGACTTCTGACCTAAAAAAACCACAAGATAACAAATTGGTGGTATTTTAGCTGCTGTTTGCTGGTAATTTGTTACAGCACGAATAGGAAACTAATGTGGAGGGGTTCACATCTAGAGTGATGGCAATAATGAAAAAGGCAGCTACTTGTTGAAGATGTTTGAAGGTTAAAAATATAAGATTATGAAGCTTGGAAATATGTTACTAGGACAAATTTTTTAAATTTTAAACATTTATTCTTAATTAAATTCATAATAAAAAATCTTTAAATTATTATTAGTGAACACTCATGTTGGAATTTCAAATCATATAAAAAAATGAACATTAAATTAAAAGTCACCCTACTCACTATTATAATTACATTCAATATTATAATTGTGTTCATTATTTTTCTAGACTTCAGGTGGGTGGCTAGATTTCTTGATGTGCATGTGTGTGTAGAGGGGTACATACCTAAGATCATACTACACACGTTAATAGGACGAATTTCGGAGTCACTTTTTCTTTGGAGTAGGAGGTAGGATGGTTGGAATCAGAGTCACATGCAGACCTTTGACACTAACTACATCCTTTCAGCTCTGCACTGGATGAGGTTGATTGATACGTACGATCCCTGTATTTGCTGCAGGGGCGATGATACATCCTGTCCCTGCTTTGGACTTTATTTATTTATTTATACATGACCTTATTCTTCAGAGCAGTTTTAGGTTCACAGCCAAACCGAGTAGAAGGCACAGAGACTTCCCATTGTCCCCCTCCCCCCGACATGCACAGTCCCTCCCCCCACCATCAACATCCTGCTCCAGAGTGGCTCAACGTTACAACCTACCTGGATGCTTGGTTATCACCCAAGGTCCACTGTTTACATTAGGGTTCGCTCTTGGTCTACTACGTCTTTTAACCTCAAAGTAGAGAGATCCCGCCAGCAACCTTTTGGTAACTTGGTTCCCTGCTGTCGTCACTCCACAGCCCGTCGGAGCCCGCCCCGTGGCTTCCCAGCAGTGGGCACTTGCAGCCCAGGATACCTTTGCTCCGTCTCCTTCCACGTCTCCCGCTCAGCAGCCCGGCTGTTACAGTAAGAGCTTAGTGTGTGCCCTGGCACTGTTGTGGTATCATTTAGACGATTGCATGCTGGGCTGACACAAGTCAGAGGCGGCTCACACGTTAAGGGTTCCTCGCTATCAGCTTGCTGGCGATTTCCGTCAACGGAACGGTGGTAAACCTCAGCCGTTCCGCTGAGACACGAGCCTATTTCCGCTCTTTCCTCATCCAGTCCTCTTCCCTCCTGTTCTGTCCTCTAGAAATGCTGTCTCTCTATGTTGTTTGAAGCCAGTGAGTAGCCGGGCGGCTTTTTCAGTCTCGCCTAACCCCCTGCGAACATAGAAATATCAACTGGTGAAGACATTGTTATTGCCTTTCAAATGAGAAAGTCCCGGGCAGTAGTCACGGCCAGGGCGTTTTAAAACATCTCTTTTATAATTATATACATTTCACGTACTTTTAGATTTCTGTGCGTATTGCAGTTGTTTCCGTTATACTCATTTGGTTTTGAAAGCAAGTTTCTAGAAGCAAGGTCTAGACACATTTAATGCTTATTTAGTATGCCTTAAATACAGCATCCAGTGGCACACCACTGATTTCGCATTAGCGCTGGTAAAGGGCTGCAAATCTAAACAAGGCCTCCTTTTGCCTTTTCTGCATCCATCCCTATGTTTCTTCCCCAGGTGTCCTATGGAGCTAAGCATTTCTTTATGCTCATGATTCTATCCAATTACTAGACACATCACAGAGTGCTCCAGACTGATAATAACCAGTAATAAACAGTAATGCTTCTCAGAACGACCTTTAGTCCAGTTCTCTCTCACAGGTGCTCTGGGGGCCAAGCAGGTCTCCACTGACATATGCATGGTTTCAGGGGGCACGTGCATGCTCTCCTCCCCCCACCCCCAGAAAGGCCCAGACTCAGCCTATAGCCTTAGCCCTGGAAGAATTGCCTTTATTCCAAAGAGGTACAATTATGAGGAAAAAGTTGTGGGAGGAGATCACATTCTGGGAGCTGCTTACCCATCAAGCTACTCTCGTGTTGGTGTGTATCCTTCCCATTTTAGCTGTCCTGGGTCTCCTGACCCTAGGCAGTGGCTGGGTCAGTTTTTCTTACCATGCCCATCTGGGAATACAGGTACTGAATGATACAGGTAAATTTACAGCTAATCCATTGCCTGCATTTGCTCTGAATCTTTAGGACCGAATCCTACTTATCCCTCCTCCTACAAAGTTGTCTTCTTACCAGCAACACTATTGCACCTCTCCTCCTTGGAGTTCTCTGATGGTTTTCTGATGTTCGAGGACAGGAAAGATGTATTCGTGTATGGATTCAGCAGCTAGCTTTATGAAGTACTGGGAAACAGGAATTTTACCAGGCAGTGAGGATGCTTAGTTGAGTGAGACACTGTTTCTATGCTCAAGAAGCTCACCGTCTGTGACTTATTTTTAATATGTGTTGCCCTGTGTTTGGGTCATTTGGCCGATACGCATCAAAGGTCTCATTGGGTGGTCCATGCGAGAGGAGCGGCTGATGCAAGCTAGAACCAAGTTGAATGTCAGGGCCCACACCTACCTCCTTCAGAGCATCAGAGGGCATCTTGGACACACTTAGAGTCTTCATCTGGGCTGCATGAGAGGAAGCCAGACAGGCCTTTGTCACCCTCTCCCTTGACCTGTGAGTACCTTATAGTCCTCCGTGAGGGCCTCTGGAGAGGTGAGAGATCTGATGGACACCTGAGTCTCAGAGTAGCTGTGATTCTGTCGACGTTGCTGTGATGGCCAGGGATAGGCACATCTTGAAACACGATCTAAAATGTTAAGTATGGATATTTTCAGCATTAAAGACACATACCTTTGCTTTGTATTCCATGCGTAGAGTAATCTAATTCAACACCACCCGTTACTAACTTGGATACCAAGACTAATCTAAATAACCCCTTCCTTTCTTATATATGACACTGTGTCAGTGATATAAAAGCTCTGCAGACATATCATATGTATGAAAACAAATGTTTACATTTATTGAAATAACTTTTCTATTTGTAAACTTAGCAGATTTGTTATGGGATGTCACCCACAAGGGAAGGGGTATTTGTGAGGAATTCTAGGTCAGTTGGTGTGCCTCCGAGCGTTGTCGATACATCGGTTGTGATGATGGTGAGGAAGAGAGGAGGGATGTTGCAGAGGGGAGCAGTTGGGAGATGTCTAGGATGGATGGTCCGGTGCTCACGTTCGGTGGAGTACACGGTGCCAGGGCTGGGTTGCAGGAGTCTGCGGGTGAGTATTGAGAAAGCTGGGTGCTGGTCTTTGGCACAAATTCCTGACGGAACAGGTAGGAATGGGTGCTTCACGCCATCCAAGGACATCTGATTTGTCGTCTTTGGATTCTGCTTCAGTGTAGACAGAGCAGTGGTGGCGGGTTTTGTTTCATCTTGCACCGCTGAAGTACCTCAGAAAATGGGTAGCTGGTTTCCACCAACTTCGCTTTGGAGAAGTTGATCTCCCGGCTGGGCTGTGGCCGGCCGGCAGCCTGTGGCCTCAGGGCAGCCACTCCTGAGGGCACGCTCTCTGCGGACCTTCCATCTCACGTCCTGTAGACACAGAGCGCTTCAGCCAGTAGACCCATGACTGCGTCCTCCTGGGTCTGAGGCCTTCTTGGCTCAGAAAGCTTCCTGGGTTTGCTGACATCACCCTCGTGTGTAGGAGGACTGGCCTGGCCGCTGAGAACGTACATGGAAGTGGATGAAGTCTATGAAGAAAAAGGAAAATACCTCAGCCAGACACGCCTTCGACGGCCATTGTTCCACCCTTGGAATCTGTGGAGAGGAAGAGGTGACCGGGGAGACATTTCCTAAGCATAGATGAGAAAGAGGCTGGTGAGACCAGAATTCGTCAGGAGGACACGAAAGGCAGTGCTCTCCCACCAAATAGGGTGATTCTGGGGAAAAGATGTGATGACAGGAGCCTAACAACTAGGAATTTCAAAACAAAACAAAGTGCTGTTATCACTCCCTTCCCAGCTGCGGGTGCCTAGACTCCAGGGCTCTGCTGCTCTCCACACGTGACGTGCCGGGCACGTGCGCTCTTCAGCAATGTCCCAATATCCTCTCTCAGTGACGGGTTCCAGGGCCGCACATTCCTCCGTCTGGAAAACTTTCCTCACGTCTAACCCAGATCTCTCCTGCTGCAGCTGAAGTTCATTGCCTCGTCCTCAGTTCCGGAGGCGATGGAAAAGAACCTGTCACCATTTCCTCCTTAAGAATTCTTCAGACGCCTGATGGCTTCAAAACACAGCTTATTTTCCCTTGGTTGTTCAGAACTTGTCTCTGAATTGGTCAATTCTGGAGCGTCCTGATCAGATCTTTCTGTTCAAGGGCAACGAGCTTTAATTCCCAAGCAAAGTAAAAGGGCAGAAACAGGCACCCCTGTCCTGGTTTGTCAAGGAAAACCCTTTGCCCTGGACTCTGGTTTTCCTGCACAGAATGCAGCATGCTGGTTAAAGAGCGTTTTGTTTCCTTTTTATGGAACCCATTGTGTGTTGCATCAAAGAGAATGAGCGCTTCACGCAGCTGCAGTTGTCAGAGTATCAAACTTCCCAGGCGGGTCCCGGGGGCTCTCAGAAAGAGGGGTAAAGCTGCCCCACTGAGAGGTGTGTTCCTTGTGTGTGTGTGTGTGTGTGTGGGCGGAACACTGGGGCTGGGCCCACCATGCCCTTCTTCCCACCTTGAAGCCCTCACTGCCTCTTTCAGGCTCGAGAAGCTGTCCTCACGGCGACACTCACACGCCAAGGAACCGCATAATTGTTGGCAAAGTCTGGGGGCCAGTAAGCCAGACTGGGCGGAGAGAGCATTCCATTATTATAACACAATGCCATAATAGGATGCGAAATTCTTTTCACATTCCTTCTTACACAATAAGGATCTTAAAACTGGACTTTTCCACTGAAAAGGAGGTAGAATCAGCCCTCGGTTGTGTTCCTGCAATCGAAGTTAGCTTATTCATCTTGGGGGCTCCCGTGTGGGCCTGGCTCATGTCAGCCCAGAACCTTCTCCTGCAGGCCTGCCCTGTGGGCTCCGAACCTGGCAGCCGACGCCACTCTTGGGAACGTGGCCCTGCTTGGAAGGCTGAGCTCATTTTTCTTGCCCCAGCACCAGAGGGCCTTGGAGCGCAAAGCCAAAGCAAGTCCGAGCCCAGGCCTCCTAGGAAGACTTGGGCTCGCAGTGTCTGGAAAGCCGCCGTGCACACACTGGTCTGTGAGTGAAGCACTCGTCTCCTCACCTCACCCACCCGTGAGGCGTTGGTGTGATGCTCCCCCAGGCCTGGCGGGGACAGGGTGTCCTCCTTCCTCTGCTGCTCTCCCTGGGCCTAGCGGGGCCCGGTGCGTCCCTTGTCAGCGCTGTTGACAGGCTGACTCACAGATCCGGCACAGACGCTGGAACCCAGCAACCTGGATGCTATTTCTAGCTTGGCTCAGGTTCCCTGGCTCTGCTTTCCTACCATGCAACTGGGAGGACAAGTCATCTGGCGGCGCTGGGCTAGGCGGCCGATTTGGGGTGGACACCAGGAGACATGGGACTTTTTCTTTATAGAAGTGTAGAAAATGAGTTTCACAGTCCTGGTGACCCGGTCCATCCCAAGTGCAGTCTCTGACTTTGGCAATGGTAGGCAATGAAATCGATTCAGGAAATCTCTGAATCTCTGGAGAGTTCCAATCCATCTCTGAGAGTGAATTCTCACTCTTAATTCATTGTTGTACTTATTTGTGGAGCATCCATTATTTAGAATATTTAATGAGAGCCCTTTGTAAAAGTCTCCACAAAACTTGAACGCAAGTGAGCAGCGTTCTCTAAGCCTCGAAACTCCCCGTGAGGTCAGTTCCTTTACAAGCTTCCTATAAGGTAGGGGTTGCCTGGGCAGCATTTCAGACTCTCTTAATAACACCTTGTGGGGAAATTATGACACATTTTCTTATTTTCTACTAGGATTACAGTTGTTCTTTGGATGAAAGGAACTCCATATGTAAACGCAATTATTATTCTCTGAATTTCTTCTGTGCAACTGGAGCACCAGAATCTCCTGGGCTGTCTGAACAGGATTCAGGCCTGAATTTTAACGGTGAATATCAGCTAAGAGAAGCAATAAAATCCATGAAAAATTAACATTGCTAAAGAGGACCCTGGGGGTTACAGCTCTGAGGGTCACCAGTAAGTGGCCATGTTTTAATGAATTGCCCCCTCTGATTAGTGAGAAACAGGCCTGGCATCTTCCACAGCATAAATACCCTGTTTCTGAGTCTGCCAAGCAAATGCTTTCAGAGGCTGAATTTTCTCCCTGCTCTAGGGAGCTGGCAGTGGACAGCAGAGGACATTCCACTGAAATCAGGCCATCGGGAGCCAAA
Source organism: Grampus griseus (assembly GCF_964374135.1). NCBI lineage: Eukaryota > Metazoa > Chordata > Mammalia > Artiodactyla > Delphinidae > Grampus > Grampus griseus. Next base: position 65,311,983 of record NC_139012.1, read on the forward strand.
GACAAAGGCAGCTGATTCAAGTGCACCAAATTGGAGTTTCTCTAATCAAATATATGAAATTCACCATCATTCTTGATTGTTTTAATGGGAAGAAAGGGCAGCTGTGCCCTTCGTTTTCTAAGCATTTTATTTAGTGCCCTGGGGAGTGGGGGAGGGGAGGGGAGGGAAAGCAGGATGGGAAGGGAAGAGAAGTTAAGATGGCCAAGAAAGCAACGGGAAGCTAACGTCTTTTGTCTTAAAAGTAAAATGATTTTGCATGCCGTTCAGATCCACAATGAGGGTTCCCAGAGCCGTCACTCACCGAGAAAAACCCAAGATAACCAGTTTATAAAGCATGTTTGCTTAGGAGTGGAAGAACAGCCAGCAAGCAGACAGGGGGGTCAGGGAGGTAGGGAGCAGAGGCTTGGAATATTCGGGCGAAGGGAGACACGGGCGACTAGTGTTAGACAGATTTGCGCCACTGGTTTCACGTAAGCCTGCTCAGTCGAGCATTTCTTACCCCCTGCGTACTCAGGCTTCGTACAAAAAGATTTAAATGTCAAGACACTCAGGGAGACGGATCTCCTCTCCTCTGTCACCTTCCTGGCTAAGAGCAGGATTCACAGAAGGCCTTTTTCACCATTCGTGTGACAGGATTCAAAATTCTGGTTCAGAAACTGATGGCTCGACCTATTGTTTTCTAAGACAGTTTAACGTAAAGTCCAAGCGTGATGCTTCCTGCCCGGAGTGCTGTGCTACAGACAAGGTCTTGGTTTGGACCCCCAGCTTCAAAGGAGAACTTGGGCGCGTGATGTCACTTCCTCTGTCTGCTGAGTTGATAACAGGATGAACCTGAACGTGATATGAGCCAGACATTCCACTGTGTAATTCTTTATTTCACTCCACTGTAGGGCAGGGTACTCAAGCAGACAATTGTTTTCGTACTAAGAGCTATGCACCCACAAATGTGCTTCGTAAAGGAAACAAAGGTCTAGGAATTGCAGGATGGGGCTCACAGGCTCACACAGGCTAACGTGAGTCATCCGGAGAAAGGGCTTTGGAAGCTGGTGCCTGTTACAGCCTGAAGCCAGCCTGTTTCTGAGCTGGAATGTGAAAGGCAGCTGGCTGTGTCAAAGGGGCAGAGAATAAAGGCGCAGTGTAAAATGAAGACACAGTTCAGCAAGGAGAAGATGCTATTAAAACGGATTCTGCTCCTCAGGCAGCCTCTTTTGGAGGGCCCCCTTTTGGAAACAAATGATTGTATTCCTCTTAGAGAAAAAAAAAAAGGGAGGTGGAGGTTCCTTTCAGAAAAATATTATCGGACTCTTTTTAAATGCCCCTATTTGAAGAGAATCAAAGGGAATGTGATAAGGCAGCGTCTATATACTCGGGGGCATTGTATCAAGTGACACAATGCAGGCTAAATGAAGCTCTTCATCCCTCAGAGGATATCTAATAACTCAATCAGTCAGCTCGGGTCTGCTGTCGCGTACGGTGGGCATCCAGCCCCTTTATGGTGGTTCCTTCCTTTACCAGGAGACAGCTGGGTGAGGCAAGATCAGAAAAAGGAAGAAATTGCTAGTGCATTCCTCCCCATACTCCCTCTCTCTCTCACACACAATGCCCTTTTGTCCCTGTGGCCCCCTGTCCCTCGGGACCTGGCCTGAGCTGGGTGGAGGCCGTTGCTAGGGAGCCTCTTAGCTCCCAGCATCTTCCTCCTGTGTGGCTGTGTGGGGTGAGCCTCGTGGGCCGGCTTGGAGTGGCATCCAGAGGTGCCAGGCTCTGGGGTGGAGTCCAGGCTTCTCAGGGTGCATCTGGGTGGCGCTGAAGGGGTTTGTCTCTTCCCCCCGGTGGCTAGGGCCTGGGCGCAGGAAAGGAGCGCACAGGGGTGCTCGTGAAAGCATTGGGGCTGCAGAGAGAGCTCAGGGCCTGGAGTCAACCTCAGCGTAGCTTGATCTTCTCTGTGAAACAACAGGCTGCAGGAGATAACGTCCAAGCTGTCTTTCAGGTACAATGGCGTGTACCTCTCAGTAATAACTGAGGACATGGGATAGGCCTTCCGAGTGGATGGGCCTCGATTTGAAACCTGACTTCACCACTTTGTGGTTTTGCTCAGGTTCTAAAGCCTCTGTTTCTCTTTTGGAAAAAAAAAAAGAGAGAGAGAGAAAAGTTGGGTTAAATCACATCTACCATACCAAGATGTTGTGTGAGTTTAATGACCCGAATTACAAGAAAGAGTCTGGTATGATTCCTGGCACATGGTACGTCCTTCTAAACATCAGCCCTCCTTGCAACTATATGATGTTGACTGTCAAAAGAAAAAAGTACGGGATGAAAATCTGCATTAGTCCAAGAGGCTTGAAGTTTACAAAGAAATTATGTACCATTTCCATGTTGTAGGTTAGCAGTTCCTAGATATTTCAATTTTAGAGATAAGTGAAGTTGGGGGAAAAAAAGTAATTAGGATTGGTTGCAAGGTAGAATTGTCAAATTTTAAATTTTGGTCAGATAAGTTGGTTAAAAAAACAATTCTCATTTACTCTCACCATCATTTCAAAAAAATGAAGGCCATGCTAAACAGTCCTTATTGGGAAAGGACACTTGTCCTTGTTAAACTAACATATATATGTCACACATGTATTTTTTTGAAAAGTCAGTTTATTTCTTTTTCTATTAATATTTTATTTATTTATTTATTTGGCTGTGTCAGGTCTTAGTTGCGGCATGAAGGATCTTTCGTTGTGGCGCAGACGGACTTCTCTCTAGTTGTGATGCACGTGCTCCAGAGCGTGTGGGCTCAGTAGTTGCAGCGCGGGCTTAGTTGCCCCGCAGCATGTGGGATCTTAGTTCTCAGGCCAGGGATCGAACCCGCGTCGCCTGCATTGGAAGGTGGTTTCTTAACTACTGGACCACGAGGGAAGTCTCACACGTATATATATATATTTTTTTTTCGGTATGCGGGCCTCTCACTGCTGTGGCCTCTCCCATTGGGGAGCACAGGCTCCGGACACGCAGGCACAGTGGCCATGGCTCACAGGCCCAGCCACTCCGTGGCATGTGGGATCTTCCCGGACCGGGGCACAAACCCGTGTCCCCTGCATCGGCAGGCGGACTCTCAACCACTGCGCCACCAGGGAAGCCCCCCACGTGTATTTTTATTATACATGAAATGTATATGAATGTCATCCTACCTTTTCCTTGTATTTATAATTTACTGGATGAGTGACAGCTTGTCCCATTCTGCCACCATTATGGGGCTGGTCTTAGGGAATACATTTAGCTTGTTCGTGTACTGTCACGTGTTTATGTAAACTAATCTGTGCTGCTTTACTTATTTTCCTTTTTTAGTTTTCATTCTGATTGCCCTACTCCTGTGTACACAAACACAGACATTTCATATATATTGCTTTAGCCCACCCCAGTCCATCCTGAAGTTTCCAGAAGGGGGCCAAACCCTTACAAAGGGTCATATATTTCAATTCTGTATGTTCCCTTTCTCCCCCTCACTTGAAGTGACCATCCTTAGTGGCACCCTGAGCACACATATGGGGAAAAAGCCCACCGCAGCCAAGGGGGCCCCTCCTTTCATGGGCCTCCACGGCATTGCGGGGCTGTGTGGCTGCACCGCTTGCTCTGAGCAGGGTACAGTGTACAGAGAAAGCAAGGGAGACCCTGGCCTCTCCCCGCTCAGTGGACCCACTTTGCATGGGACATCCTGGGGGCTTCCGACCCTCTCTGGTCTCAGCCACAACTTGTTCTGGCTTGTTCCTCTGTTCTGGCTCAGCTCCCAGGAAAGAAGGGCCTTTGAGTCAGGCTACCGGTACTCTGTCCCCTCTTGATAGAAGGCAGGAGACCTCTGGGCTTAGCGAAGATTTCCCTCAAAGCAGGAGCCTGGGTTGCTTCTCATCAGCTGGGAATCTGGGCCGTCATCCTCAGCGTAGAGTCCCCGGCTGCCGCTGATGGAGCAGAACCTGGATGGCTCTCCACCTCCTACTGATTCAGGTTCTCCCAGTGTGGCTTCATGTGTTGCGAATTGCAGAAATACCAAACACACCCACAGTTAGCCATAAGCACCAAAACGCTCTCGAACGTGAAGTGGAGGTGACTCTGAAATGTGCTCTCGATTTGCACTGCTTGTACATGGCTTACTTCCACGAGTGCCAACGCCACGGAGCTCGTGCTAGCCTGCTCCCCACAGGCTGGGCTTGCTTTGTTTCTGGTGCTTTCCTTCAGCTCTTCGCCACCAGGAACTGCAGTGGTGCTAGGATCATATTTTCCCTGCGAGGGGCGTGACCCTTCTTGTAGACATATTTGGTCTTCCTGGGAGGTCTCTCCATGGTCAGAAAGGAACACGCAGAAGATCCGTTAGGCCCAACATCAGATCTCTTTCTGGGGTAGTAGATGTCCGAGCTGCTGGCTGAGATCTGAGTCGGAAATCTGCGGCCTCGTGGAGCCGAGCGTGGCGGCGTCCGGTGGTCCAGCTGGCCGGCCACACAGACGTCAAGCGCAGCGCCGCCTCCCGGCTCCCCGTTTGGCTCCAGCTCCTGCAGTTTGCAAATGACAGTGATGCACAGAGGGCAGCCGGGGTCTTCCCTCTCTCCCGCTCCCTCGTCCCCAGCCCCTCCCCCCTGCTTAGTGGGGCCTGGTTCCTGCGATGCGGTGGAAGCTGCTAGCAAGGAAGTGAGGTGGGTGCACATCTAAGCTGAGCTTTATCTTTCTGGGCTCGTGAATCTCTTTTGAAGTGATTTAGACCATAAAGAACAACGGTACTTGTTTTTCATTCCGGAGGCTTCAGTTCTACCAAGAAGCTTCTTAAGTGTCGAGAGGCTCCCTGAGGTTGGCGCTCTCTCCCTTCATGTGGTTCTCCGTTCTCATGTTTTACTTGTTTTTGATGTGGTGACTGTAGCCAATGAAAGCGAGTTCCCTCCTCCCCTCCCCCAGCCCCGGCTCAAAATTATAAACCAAGAGTTCTTGGTTTCTGTCTCAACATTTCCTCTTTTCGACGTCTCTGTGGGGTTAAGAATGTCATTTTCTCAGTCACTCCCAGGGGCTTCAGCTTGTTATGTCCTTTGTTCACTCACAGGGCCAGGGGGATGCATGGGAGGGAGCTGGGGTCCGGGCCATGGGACCACCTCCTGAGAGCAGCCCAGGTGCCAGGCACCTTGTTAGAAACTGAGGATGCAAAGACCAGCCCAGCACAGACCCCCTCGTGGGTGCTCCAGCTTTCCTGGGGCCAGAGAGTGGATACCCACCATGCTCTCATGAAGGTTACCAGCACTGTTTTAATTGCCAAATCCAACGATCCTTTTCAGTTCCCACACTTCTTTCCCTCCCTCCAGTTCAGGCCCTGTGGCTCTCCCCTCCTTTACTCATTATTTTATTCAACAGATACTTACTATGGGGCTGGTTCCTATGCCATGGGAAGTGGTACAGCATGGTCGTTAAAAACAGGTTCTGGGTTGTAACATCTGTATTCACATCCAGTCCTGACTTGTCTTAGGTGTGTGGCCCCGCTAAGTTATGTAGCCTTGCAGGGACTCAGTTTCCTCACCTATTAAATGGGATTAATAATATTACCTACCCCACAAGGCTTTGTGATGATGAGAGAAGATAATACAAGGAGTGTGCTTGGAACAAGGTCCTGGTACATTGTAGGTGCTCAGTAACTATTGGCTACTGTTATAGTAATAATAATAGTATTAATTATTATTATTAGACACTGTGCTAAGCATTAGGAATACAGCTGGGAAGCCAGTAGCCATGGTTTCTTCCCTCAAGAAGCTTATAGGCCAACAAAACAAAACAAAATAATTGTAGGAGTGAATAATAATTGGAAATTTAAAATATAGATACAATTATGCCACATTGGATGCAATTAGAAGGCTTAAGTCTAAGGTCAATCTGATAGTAATTAGCTTATTAACTTTGACAAGCCATTCAAGCTCTCTGGACTGCCGCTTCTTCATCAAATAATCAATGATTTGGATTTTATTACCTTTATAATGCTATAAAATATAGTTCTGAGATATGTGACTATTTGTATAATCAGTTAGGTGGACTTTTTATAAAACAGGTATCGTGTTCATCTCATTCACTCCTATATCAACCAATACCTAGAAATCCATCAACAAAAGTAGGCTTCCAATAAATATTAATATAAAAATGGGGAAAAAAAGAAGCTTACAGGCCAGTATGGGAGACAGCCATTCAACAGGGGCTGCCGATGTGTTAAAATAAAAACAGCAAGTACAGAGCTGTGCTTCCCACAACCCAGGCTACTGTACTCTTCTTCTTTTTCTTTTTTTTTTTTTGGTGGTACGCGGGCCTCTCACTGCTATGGCCTCTCCTGTTGCGGAGCACAGGCTCTGGACGCACAGGCTCAGCGGCCATGGCTCACGGGCCCAGCCGCTCAGCGGCATGTGGGATCCTCCCGGACCGGGGCACGAACCCGCGTCCCCTGCATCGGCAGGTGGACTCTCAACCACTGCGCCACCAGGGAAGCCCTACTGTACTCTTCTGTTTCCCAGATTCTCCAACCTTTCTTTCTCCAGCTCCATCCCTGACTTGTCTTTCTCTTTTCTTTCACAAAGCAATGACTCCGCCAGACTCTGTGGTTGTTTCCTCTGCACGCCCCTCCCCCTCACCCCAGCTCTCCAATCGAGGCGGCAGGGAAGCCTCAAGATGAGTGGAAGGCTTTGCATCAGTTAGGAGTCCTCCGGGCACGGGGCTGGGGTAGTGGGTAACAGCAGGAAACGCTTCGGTGTAGGTGGGGGCTTCCTTCTTGGAGGGAGATGGCTTCAGACGGCCTCCTCTGCTCCGCAGTCAAGTCTCCCACAAGTCACCCGCCCTCTCTATGACTCACTTTAACCATCTCCAAAAAGGAGATGATAATACTCTTTATGTGGGGTTTGTTCTCCATATATACTTATATATTATCAACTATATATACACATGCAAACACATATATATGTAACATTCGTATACACATTTACAGGCATACATAAACATGCCTGTATGTGTACACATATATAAATACGAATATATGAACAATCTCAGTTCGGTGCCTGGGCCGTAGTCAGCACAGAGTGTAGCTGTCAGTGGTAGCTCTCTGGCTCTAGCTGCTACTAAGAGCTGGAGCCTCCCTGTGGGTTGTGATTCTCGAAGCACAGTGTGTGGAATACAGAAGTTCCTGGGCCGTGCCATTCAGTTAATGAGCTAGGAATATGGGAGACAAAGTTGACGGAGATGGATTCATGCCTTGGGAGGAGTTCACAGTGCAGATCTGTGTACAGGTGACTCCAACTCGAGCCAAACTCTAGAAGACGATCTAACTGAGGACGCACATCCGGATGCTCAGAAAAGAAACAGTTCTGCTCAGGCCATCAGCCGCTTGAGCTTAGAGAAACAGAGAAATGTTGTTGGGGAGATGAGGCTGGGGAAAGGACGTTCTTGTCGGAAGACGGAGGAAAGCGTATGAGCAAGTGCACAGATCTGGGCAGCCGTGTGGCAGGCGTGGGCTCTGACCATGGTGCCTGCAGTGCAGTGGTCATGCAGGGGCTGTGTCTGGAAGGCTGGCTGGGGTTGCAGTGGAGGGTTTTTAGGCTGCTAAGGGGTTTGCGGCTAACTACACTTTTGAGCTAGAAATGTATTGTCCTCTAATGACTTGAAGACTCCATCAGGAAGATCCTAGCTTGTAAGGAGAAGACAAATTGAAAAGGAAGAGGATTTGTAAAATAAGGGACTAGCGCCAAGTTGAATCAGACCAGCAACATCACCTTCTTTGTTTCTGCTGGCCAAGGACTCTGTCATTAAGTCACAGCACCATGGCAGCCTCCATCAGATTAAAATTGCCAACAGATTTATTTCCATGTGTAATAGAAACTTGAAACTTTTTTTATTACTTAAGAAAAGAAACATGGTGCCAGAGCGACATGTATTGTGAAGCTTTGGTATTTGAGCCTGGCCACGTGAGGAAATAATCCAAACTTTCCCCCATCTGACCCAACGTCTGTCCACATCTCAACCTCCCCATGTCTCCTCATTACCCAGTGAATAATTTCCAAACTCCTCAGCATGGTCTACTCTGCTTTACGCCCCCCCCCCCCAGCCTCTCCCCTGGTCACTCTTCCCTGTGCCCCACCCTCTGGCCATGTTTAGTGCCTTGTGGGTGCTTGAACCATGCTTTGCACCCACTCTGCTCTGTGCCTCCCTCTCTACCTTCTTGCCCGGGTTAATCTCTTCTCCTCATACCCAAAGCCCTGCTTTGATGCCACCTGCTCAGACAAGGCTTCCTGAGCTCCTGTCTCAGGCAGGGCCCCTCTTCTGTTCTTGCATAGCAACCTGTACTTATCTTTGTCATCTTGACTCTTCTGCCATATTGTAATTGCTCATTTAACAGAACATCTCCTCCACACGCCTGTGAGATCCTGAGGGCAAGATCTGCTCCTCTCAGCCTGCTATCTTGAGCGCCTGGCGTGTCCTACGGACAAGAAGAGTTTCCGAATTGTAGATGAGCAATCCTAGGAATCTGAGAGATTGCATTGTTGGCCTCAACAAGACCTTCGGATCCTTCAGGGGCCTGGAGACAGTGTCTAATCTTGAGTACTTAATATAAAAAAAAAAGGAAAGAATCCATGCTGGCGTTGCTGAAAAGGATGAGGTCCTCTGGAGGATCTTAGAAGTGTCGACTTCGACCCAGGCCAGTATGCAAACGTGGTCTTGGACCTCCTGCTTCAGAGTCAACTGGTCTACCAGCTAAACATTCAGATTTCTGAGTGCCTGCCTTATATCCTCTAAATGAAATTCCTGAAGAACAGGGCCATGGGATAGGTATTTTCAACATGTCCCCCTGGTGATTCTGATCCACCCGCAAGCATACGAACCCCTGATGGGGACAAACTCTCCAATCAATGAAATACTGGGGTAGGCGTAGAATGGAAGGGGAGATTGAGAAGGATCGGTGCACACTGATGCGGTTGTTATGGTTCAAGAATCCTCAGCAAGACTCAGACCCCTCGAGTAAACGGTACACTCTGCAGCTGTCATAGGACAGCATCTTGACTTCAAAATTAAACCTCTCTTCTGCTTCCTTCATTCTGTGGTTTTTGAAACATTTGTCAAACAGGGAACAAAACCAAGATTTTCTGGATGTCATGTTATCCTGATTGGAGATGGGAACAAAGGCCATAGACATGAGTGATCAGAACAACTTGACAGGTGAAGGGATGTAATTAGAAACAGCCCTCCCATGGAGGGAGTCCATTTAATCCCTGTCCCTCAATGTGCAAACAAATAAATAGAACGCTCTGTAGGGCCCCGAGGTAACAGGTCTCCTGGTGTTTTGCCACTTTCTGGCTCCAAAGAGTAAATTGTAAATTCACAGAAATGAGCTCTCAGCCTCCTAACGAGAGGGCCTCCATCAAACGTGGACCCCTCTCAGTCTGGAGAAGACGGGAAGGGATTTGAGGTGTGGTGGCTCTGATGACACTCAGGTGAGGGAGACCAGTGCCTTCCATTGAGAACAGGAGAAAGAGGGGACTAAGGCCATCCAGCTGGGCTTTTTCCACCTTCTCTCATTGTATGAGTTGGCTGACCTCTTCCCAGCCTGCTGTTTTTTTCTCGGGATGAACTGTGGTTTGCTTATCGTGGAGAGGGAAAGCTCTGGACCACGTGGTGGCTGAGATGAGAGGGAGGTGCATGGTCACCCCTGACTGGGGTGCTTTGCTGATGGGTGGTTCAGGTACATGACATAACCATCTGGGGATAGAAAGCTGTAGTGGTGAAACCCTGTTCAAAATAATGCTGTAACCACAAGACAAAAAACATCAACAGATAATAGAAGCATGGCTCTGAAATTACCCTCACCTTTGAAACCAAAGGCAGAAAGAAAAACGGGATCTGTGTTGCCAGCTGGCTAAAGAGAAGATCGAGTGGTGCGTCTCTGAGGTCACAGGAGCTGTGATCCATTTCTTCATTTAATTTATTTTTTGTTTTCTGAAATCGATAATGAGATAGAAAAACCTTGAGATTAAATTGACCCAGAAGCAAAGAAATTATTGCAAGTGTTTTTCTAGCCATTTCCTCCAACACTAAAGGTAAAGGAGGCAAATTCTTTTTATTTTTTTCATATATATATATATGTGTGTGTGTGTGTGTGTAGTTTGCTTTAAATATATGTATATTTATATATAATATATATATTTGTATTTTGCTTTAAATTTCGTCCTTGAACATAAAATAGCTTTAGCAAATGCAGGGTTGTCATCACATTGTAAGGCTATCTTAATGAACTTATCACCTTCTACAATGACAGATCTGCCAGACGTGGCAAGGTGCAGTGAGTCATATTTACTGTGCAGGTACTTTAAGCTCATTTGACCTCAAGTACCTGAGAGAAAACTCTGTATGACAGAACTACATCCCAGCTCTCACCTACCTTGTAACACCTTTAAGTGCTTGCTAATACAATCCAGAACAAAAGAAGTAATAGGCAAAAGTCTCTAATAGAAGATAGAAGCCCTGGCTTCAGAAAACTCTGTGTGCCTCCCAGATTATAATCATAGAAAAATCCCAGAAAACAAAAATTGGGGTGATTATTTGTATTTAAATAGATTTTTCAGATTTGCTGCAGGGTTGTTTTAATCAAATATTCATCATGATTTACCGCTCCATTTTTTTTCCTACTCCCAATTTTTAGAAGTAGCTCTAACACATAAAACAAGCTAAGTATACCCTATTACCCATTTATTGAATCAGCACATCTTCTACACCTCTGTTCTTTGAATAAATAGGTGTTACGTTTTCAGGTGTGGTTTAAAAAAAAATGGACATTGACACCGGGCAGGTCTTCATGACCCTGCAAGATTGAAAGCCAAGGACTGTCATTATTTACATTTCTCAGATAAGTACAACTCGTCTGCCTGAGATGCTGTGTCTGTGTGATTCTGGAACATAGTCTGTGACTCAGTACTGTTAAGAATGAAGCACTTCATGTGCCCACAGTCACTCAGACCCACGATTGCCACACAAGATAGCTTCCTACCCTGGTCCCCCTTCTGCTGACGTCAGAAACATGCTTTCGGACTTCTCGTGAGAATGGCATCTGGGTGCCTGATGTACTTCTATTTGGAGATCCTGGGTCACCAGGATACACCAAAGTATCACATTGCATTTCTACTATGACCTGAAGCTTGGTAAGATGGGATTGCTGAGAAGGCAATGTCTTCTGACTAAAAGTATCTTGTCCTTTCTATTCTATCCTCAGAAATATTATTCCCTCTTCCCTCATCTACAGTGTTATTCCCACTCACACAGAGGTTAACACTAATTCTGATATTAATGTAGAACTTTTCTCACGATGGGCCAAATACTGTGCTCAGTGCACACAGAGTACTTGTTGTATAAGTCAGACACCGGTCTAAATTCCTTTAAAATGTTAATCTTCATAACAACTATGGAAGATTGTTAATATTATTATCCCCATTTTACATCTGAGCAAACTGACATAAAGCAAAAGGTTAGTTAGTTTGCTAAGGCTGTGTAGTCAGCAAGAGGCAGAGCTCAGATTGAAACCCAGGTAAGTCTGGTTTCAGAGTCCATACTCTTAACCAGTTTCCTGTGTTGCCTAGGAAAAGCTTGAATTGCTATTATGGTCCTGCAAGGTAGATACATTACTGCCCCTGTTTTGCTGATGGAGAAACTGAAGGACAGATGGCCATGTCATTTTCCTAGCATCATACATTCAAACCGAAGCCATCCAAGTTCAGAGACTTCCAACTTTTTCTCCTGTGTGGGCCCCCTAGAGGTGACCATACTGGGGACTGAGTGTCTTCTGCAGGTTCTGTTTAAGAAGAATCTCTATGTAAAGGGTTAAGATAGTTAACAGCTACCAAAGGGTAAGGTATGTGCTTGAGAGAAGCTGAAGAGGTTTACGATGCTTTCCAGGCTGCAGACACCACATGTACATCTTACTAAGTCTCATGGGCTTTACTGGGGGACTCGACTTCAGGGGCAGTGAGGGAATTCAAATCTCTGGGCTCAGGCGCTCAAATTCCATGTCTTTAGGAGCCGAAGCTTTCGTCTGGAGCTGAAACAACTTCTGCGGTTCAGTCTGCAGTGCACCTGCAGATTTCCCATTAAACTGCCTGCCGAATCAGGAATAATGATTCTCAGGGGGAAGAGATATTATTTGCATTTGAATTAATTTTGAGTTCAGAGTCACAGATTCCTCATCAAGAAGGATTTGGAGCAATTGCTCATATCCTGGGGATCTGTGACCAGCCCATTATTTTCATCTCGCAGGGTAGTACTAGAATTTTTAATTTTTTTTCAAGTCTTCTTTCAAAAGTTTGGCTCTCTTTATCCCCATGGTCATAACTATAATAATTTTGAAACATCAGTCTGCTCAGATATCAAGGTGTTGAACGGCTAATTTCACTTTAATGAATTTGTCTCGTATGGGCTGATTTTCCACATCTGTCCTAAGCTGAATGGCTAACTGGTTAATATGAGAACTGTTCCATTTCATTAACTTCTCCCCGTTGATCTCCTTGAGGTGGAACTGATGCATTGCCAGTTGCAAGCCCTGTCAGCTCTTTCTTTTTAGGCAAAGCGTGACCCCAGATTCTATTCTAAGACACTGATGCCAACTAAGGAGAATAAAAAAATGAAGTCGTTTGATCATCCAGGTAAACTGCAGGATTCCATATACTGGGCGGCTTCCAAGAGATTAGCAAGTTGTTGTTATGGACGTCATAAACACCTGGACCCGAGGCCATCTTGGTGAAATGTACATGTAAGGTCACAAAGCCCTGGCGGGAATGGAGAGGGAAAGAGGTTTGGCTGATGGACGCAGGAAGGGATAGGAGAAGGAAAAAGAAGGCTACAGGGTGGAAGGGACCCAGGAGGCTTTGTGGAGGCTCTTGAATTGGAGTCTAACCTGTTAGGAAGGAGGTCTCTTTTTTTTTTTTTTTTGCGGTACACGGGCCTCTCACTGTTGTGGCCTCTCCCGTTGCGGAGCACAGGCTCCGGACGCACAGGCTCAGCGGCCATGGCTCACGGGCCCAGCCGCTCCGCGGCATGTGGGATCTTCCCAGACCGGGGCACGAACCTGCATCCCCTGCATCGGCAGGCGGACTCTCAACCACTGTGCCACCAGGGAAGCCCGGAAGGAGGTCTTTCGATCGCCATGGTGGGCTAGGACGATGTCTCAGGAAATAGTTTAAGGTAAAAGAGAAGATGGCAGTGGGTTACTAAGCCTCCTGGTGCCTCCTTCATAGGGCCCTAAGTTCTGCTGAGGTGGAGAAATGATCTGTTATGATGCTCTGGGCTCTAAGAGAAAACCCAATGCAAACAATCAGGATTGATTGATTCAATGGCTCTGTGTCATCAAGGATCCAGTTATCTGTGTCTTTCTGCCTAATGCTAGCATTGATTTCATTCTTAAACTTGCTCTCCTCAAGGTTGCACGAGGACTACTAGGAAAAATCAGGGCTGTGTTCTTCCCTGCTCAGCCTCCTGGGGTTAAAGGAGGAAGAGACTCTCTTCATCCGTGGAAGAAAAATCCTTCACTTCAGTCTGAATGGACCAATTTAGGTCTTGTCCCGCCCCGGCACCAATAACTAGTACCAAGAGAATAGTGTTGTGAACTGCTGGCTGAAGCCTAGCTCTAGAACCCATGACTGTCAAGAGGTAAGGGGTTACCTGGATTATGCTAGACCAATCAGCGCCCGCTCTTGGGGTTGGTGACGCGATCAGCTTTCTGTGAGACACATGAGCTATTTGGAGAAATGATGGAGTCTACAGGAAGGAAGAAGAAAAGAACAGAGCTGCCAGCACTACCACGGAGAAGCTGAAGCCTACTGACCCCAGAGGTGGGTCAAGGCTAGATCGCCTTTGCCCTGATGGTTTGAGACCAGGCACTTTCGCTCTGGTGTTTATGAGCCCTGCAAACAAGGTAAAAATGGAAATGAAACCAGAAAGCAGCGCCGAGAACTCAGCTATTAAAGGAGTGGGCACGTGTGTGGGAGGCTCTGTGTGCTGGGTGTGTCAGGTTGTGCCCTCCACCGTGTCCCGTAAGTGCTTAGAAGGGTGGAGACTTGACTGGGGCATACTGTGTACATCCCAGGACTCGAGGGACCGTCACTATCCAACCAGAAGAGCGGTTCCCAGTCTCCATCATTTGCATAGAGAGCCCTCTTGCTTGGTGAAACTGGCAAAACCAACTTTCTAGCAGTCATAGACTCCTTTGTGCATTTTGTTAATTTTTATGCACATTATTTCAAGTGTACTTTTATTCCTACTGATTATATAGAAACATTTCACGGTTGTCCTTTCTACGTATTTGTCAGTTTACCCTTTGGGAATAATAGATGGAGTGTCATCTTTTTTTTTTTAGCTAAAGATTACGTGTGCATGAGGAAAGCACCACCTCCTCTCAGATTATCCAGTATTTGTATCACTAGTGTAAAATGTTAGGTAGCTATGAAGTTGATGGTAGCTGTCCTAGGAAGAGCTGGACGTGGATAGAGTCACTTGGTGCTTTCAAGAGGGATGAGCTTGAACTAGCCCATGTCCAGTGAAAGACCCAACAGAGGTCCTGTGAGAACAGGACTATGTCGTCCTCTCAGAGCATCCCCTTAGTTTCCCAACTTTAATGCTTAAGGTCCCTAAGGAGTGCTCTGTGGGTCAAGACCTGGGGCAGGGGAGGGAGGTGGGTAGAGGAAGGGGGACTGCGTAGAGAGAGACATTGAACTTCAACACCGTCAGAACCTAAGCCTCAGCTTACACATGGGGAGGAGAAGTGACAGTCAAACATTGCCACTGTCCCCTGTTGAGATCCTCTCCTCTCCCACCTCTAGAGAACCACTGCCCGAGTGTGAAGTAGGAACTCAAAGGTTTGGGAATAATTATGGGGTTGGTTAAATGGGTGAGCAGCTTCTCCCTAAGATCATGAGGCATTGATGAAGGGGATCAAAACAGGCACAGATTGATTTACAGCTAAAGAATACACTTTGGACCCCAGTATAGGAAAACTTGTAAAGGCAGAGCCAACTGGATTAAAACACTGGCTAGGACCAGTTTATACAAAAAGTGACATAGAGGTCCATTGAGAACTGAATTGGATGTAACTAAATATCTGAGAGTGAACAAAAACCACAAGTTACATGACACGTGTATCTATCATGACAGTCACGCCGATAACAGGACTTCAAGTTACTACGCACCTGGTACATGTCAGGAGCTGTGACAAATACAGATTATACCAACTTATAATCCCATACTGCCCTGCAAGGCAGGCATTTCCCTCATTCTGTACACGAGGAGCATGAGGCTAAGATTTCCATAACTCGCCCAAGGTCTTGCCACTGTTCTTGGCAGAGGTGGGTTAAAACTCAGTCTGTCTAACTCCAGAGTCTGTGCTGTTGTCTCTTCGATGCACTACATGGGATTAGAATGTGGGGTGTATGTTCTGCAAAAACTGTGGAACCATGAGATCCTAATTAGCATGTATGACAGTGTGTGTTCTATCCACACACCATTTATGTGTATGGGCAGAGACCACCTTCACATAGGAGATCACACGGTAGCTCGTAAGACTCTACTGAACACATAAGGCAGCTGATAGTTACTGTCGGGACCTCTGATACCCTCATTTCCTGGGAGTTTGGAGGCTCCCTGAGCTCTTTTGCTCCAAGTGGCAGGGAGGCTGCTGTGTAAGGGGAGTGTCTGCTTGTGGGGCAGGGGTTACGGCGGGGAGGTGTGCTGGGGGGGAGCCGCTGGGCTGAGCCTCTTGGCGCCTAAGATGAAGGTTCTCTAGAGCAACTTATTTATTTTTTTTTAAGAGCAACTTCTTAAACCTTAATGTGAAAAGAAGTCACCTGTTGTTGAAATACGATTCTGATTCGGAACCTGGAGTGGGAGGCGCGGAATTCTGCATTTCTAACAAGCCTCTGAGCGATGCTGCTGGTCTAGATAACCCTTTGAGTAGTGGGGGCAGTGTCTAGCAGCATCAGAGAAGGAAACCTTATGGTTCTTAACATTTCTTTGTAAAGCAAGTCAATTAAGAAAGGAACTGGCCATAAAGAAGCTACAGGACACAAGGGAGGTAAAGAAATCATGCTCAGATGATGAGTGAAGAGGGAGGGAGAAAAGGACGAACAGGACCTTCCGCATCTGATAAAGAGATTACCAGAGGCCGAGGAGGCGCAGAGTGGCTTGAAGCTTTAAAGGACAAGGGTTTCAGAGCAGTTTGTAAAGTTACAACTTCATACAGCAGGTAGTGAACTTACGGAATGCATTACCCTTAAGCTTTAGTAAAGATGAAAATACAGTTATGACAATGCTATAAATAAAAGAGTAAATTACATACTTGCAAGTAGGTTACTGAGGGAAGGATATTTTGGAACACCTCCCTACCTTTTGAGGTTGACACACGTGTAAGCTCTGTGCTTAGAGTTTCTAAACCAAAACTAAGGTTTTATGATTCACAAAGGGTTCCTTTTATCCCCCTGTCTTTGGGTTTAAGACATACTGGAAGATACAGTATGGATGCTAGAACACGAGCATTTCCAGGACTTTTTGATGGTTTGGGGGAGCAAAGTGCTAGACATTGGAAGTGACTACTGTCCTGGGGAATCCAGGGTCTCTGGACTTCCTTTCAGATACTACATTGGGCCAAGTTCCCCAGTGTAGTCCTTCTGATAGTAATGGGATGTGCGGATTGAAGACTTGATGAGCTTGTGTTCTGTACATCGGGGCTAGACCATCTGGACCCCACCTGCAGTACACCAGCGCTTTATTTACTCCATGGCCTGAGCTCCTCTCTGTTGATTCGCTATGGCGGTTCATAGGGCGTGTCTCTCAATGTTCTGGTCGTCTCATCTACCAGATTCTCTCATTTATTCCACAGTGATTTGTAAATGACAACATGCCCAACGCTGGGTAAATAAAAAGCAACAAAACCCTAGCTCTCTCCTCTCATAAAACTTATAGCCGAGTGGGGACAAAAAGGGCAGCAAAGTTTGTCATTTTTTATGTATCTTTTTCATAACTTATGAAAGAATAGTTTACAATTGCACACACCCGGCGACATTCTCAGACGGGATGGTTCACAAAGGGCTTCTCTAAGGAAATGATTTTCAGGTTGAAATGCTGAGGGTGGGTAGGAGTTAGCTTGACGAGGGAGGAGAAGAACGTGCTCGGGGTATGTGAAACTGCTAATGCAGGAGAGAGCTTGCGGGCTAGTGTCGGGGGAAGTCCTGATGGAGGTGAGTGCTGTCTGCTGACACTGGAGAGGCCGTTCATAGAGGGCATTCTAGGCTGCGGTAAATTCAGGTTTCCTCCTACGGACGCTGGAAATCTGTCAAAAGGTTTTGCGCAAGGGTGTGTCCTCACTCTAGAGCTCAGGGTATTCCAACCTTCAGCCCCGAGACACAGCCTTGATACTGGGGCTGGGGATTGGAGCTGACACCTCCACTGCCCAGTGGGCAAGGGCTGCCTCTGTCACCACATGGACACTAAAGTCTATGTATCCCTGTCCAACCTGTAAGGCACAGGTCGATGCTGTGACCAAGAAGAGCGGTGGCCCGAACACGGGCAACATGTGAAAGAAAAGAGCTACACGTCACCATCCTTCATCCTTTGGCGTGGAGCAGGGGTGAGGCCCACGCAGAACCCTCGGGGGGTCGTCATCAATTACGTCTTGTGCTGCCAAAGTCTTCTTCCAAGAGTAACAACTAGAGCGCTGTCAAGACCTCAAAAAACTATTTTATATTCCAGATTCTGTCGCCTGCGGTAGTATTCCCTCAGGTGTAGGGGATAATTTTGATTATTATCTGCTAAAAGGATCAGCCTCTTAGTGGTAGCTGGTAGATGAAGCTGGAAAAAGTATTTTTTTTAATGGCTTGCCATGATGGATAGAAAAATCACTTGCTTTGTCTCTTTTTTTTTTGGAAAAAGAATCATCGTGGGATCAATTGGGTTTGAAGGAAAGGACTTGACACTCTTCTCATTTGCCTTAAGCCTCCTTAGTCTCACTGACCTATAATCCACGTCTTAGCCTATAGAATGGGCTGATTTTTTAGCTCATTATCCTGCCTTATGCATCAGGCATCCCTAAGCAATGAAGGGACCCAGTCTCAAACCAGGAAAGGGAAATCTTTCTTGTTGTAGCTCACAGATTTCCTAGGTAAATTTTCAGGTGATCTACTTGCGGTCTGGGAAGCAGGGAAAGATGGGGCTCGAAAGTCCCCGGAACAGTTTTTAGCCAAATAATTCACTCTTCTTGAGTCAATTTCAAACATTTTTTTTAATTTTCAATTTTTTTTTTTTTTGGCTGCGCCACACGGCTCGCAGGATCTCAGTTCCCCAACCAGGGATTGAACCTGGGCCACAGCAGTGACAGCCTGGAATCCTAACCACTAGGCCACCAGGAAGCTCCCTCCTGCATCAATTTTAGCATAAAAAGTTTTCCCAAAAAAATTCTTATACTATTATGGTATCCCCTCCGCCTACCCATCTCCCAAAAAGATGTCTCAAAGATGGAATCCAGCAAAGAAAAGATGAAATTCAGTATTTGCCTCCATAGGAGGCCATGTATCGAATTAGAGAGACTGAATTTTATAAACTTTCAGATTCTAAATTCAGCATAACTGAGGACTTTGTTTTAATTCTACCCAAGAGTTATCCACATTTACTTGTTTTCTGAGTGTCTCAAAGCAAGTCGGGAAGAAGTTGGGGCATGGGCTCATTCTACCTATTCTGATAGGAGGTTTCCCCATCAATCACTACAGATAAGGAGCATCTCCAGATACTGTTTGCACTTGGAGATGAAGGAGAAAGTAAATCCTTAGAAGATTTGCAGGGAACATGCCTAGGGAAGCAGAGTTCTAAGTCTGGGGCTCTAAGATCTCCATCTCCTTGTGAAACCTCAGCTCAAGAATGAAAACATAAATAAAGACACTCGAGAGCTCAAAGGAGAAGTGTCTGTGGGACACAGAAGCAACGTTAGCAAATGATCTTTTCCTCCATTATCAGTGACAACAGTTAATCAAAGGGTTTGGGAACCTCAGTGGTCACCATGGCACTGTTTAATAGTAATTATTGGGCAATTACATATTATTATATGGGAGATATATCATTATGTAATTGTTATTATTAAGTATGATGTTGACTCTTGCGGTTCCAAGCCCTTCTTCGTTTGTGGGGCCTCTTTGGGGATGGTAACTGAGATGATAAGTGACAAAATGAAGAAGAGGGAGAGTAACTGGGTGAGGGCACGTTTGCTTAGCTGAGCTAGCACAAAGGACAGGGAGATAGAACCTCACGAATCAGCGACAGCTGTACCGGGGGATCTGCCTGGCATCTCTGACCTACCTCTGAGATAATTCTTCTCAAAGAA
This sequence comes from Grampus griseus, assembly GCF_964374135.1. Classification (NCBI taxonomy): domain Eukaryota; kingdom Metazoa; phylum Chordata; class Mammalia; order Artiodactyla; family Delphinidae; genus Grampus; species Grampus griseus. The sequence continues at coordinate 65,331,361 of NC_139012.1, forward strand.
TTTCTGGCACAGAGTGTTCTGGCTTCATTTTTCTCCACTGCCTTTGCAGGGTGTGTAACTGTGGCATCACACGAGAACACAGAACAAGTGTGTGGGATGCCCTGCTTTGGTCTTCGCGCTGTCAGGGTGCCTGGGGACAGCTGGGAGAGTGACATGGGATGTGGGCAAGGGATGTGGAAACAGAAAAGAAGTGGATTACCAAGGGCGGCTCTGACCTGGAGGGCACTTTCCTGAGCACCTTGTCCTGTATTATTTGATAGATCCTCCCAGCAAACCTCTGAGAGGCAGTGATGTGTTCTCATGGATATAGAGCCTGGATCTGGAGCCTGCAAGACCAGGGTCATACCCAACTGTCAACTCTTTTGTGCTGTGTGGCCTTGGGGGGTGACAATGCCCTGGGTCTCTTTCCTCATGTGTCAAGTGGGGATAACAACGTCCTCCCTGCAGGGTGGCTGGGAGGGTGGAGACGGTGTGAGCGCCACACGTAGAGCAGCTCCAGGCCTGGGATGAGTGTGTAGTAACCGACAGCTGTTGGTAGAAATGGTAGTTGGCGTTCTCTGCCTTTGCTCATGGGGGAAGCAGCCCCAGAGAGAATCTCAGATTCAACTCTGACTATGAGATTCGCCCTGCATCACCATAGCTACTGCATGGCAGAACTCAGATTTAAACCCAGGTCTTCTCGCTTTGGTGCTGATCTCGTACTGAGACTCTGGCGACCCTTGCTAGGCCTTGTCTGGCGGCAGAGGCCTTCGGGCAGCTCTGAGGTGGCCGGTTGAGTCTGAACTGTCAGCGCTGCCCTCTGTGTTGGAGCACGTAAGGCAAGCCCAGGCTTGCTTGCCTCCGTCTCAAGTGTAGCCCAGGTCACAGGAAGGGAGTGGCCGAGCAACAATGAGTGGAAACTTTCCACAGGTGGTTAGTTAGTAAGAGGAGAAAGTAGGCTGTGTGAAAAGGCAACACACGACCCCCAGTACATCTCTCCCTGGGAAGTTCCCTCTCTGGAGGAGTAGGTGATTCCTACGGGGAAGAGTATAGTGGTTTTGTTGTTGTTTTGTTATTATTATTATTTTTAAAAGCTCTGGCCAGTTTTTTTTTTTTTTTTTGCGGTACGCGGGCCTCTCACTGTTGTGGCCTCTCCCGTTGCGGAGCACAGGTTCCGGACGCGCAGGCTCAGCGGCCATGGCTCACGGGCCCAGCTGCTCCGCAGCATGTGGGATCTTCCCGGACTGGGACACGAACCCGTGTCCCCTGCATCGGCAGGTGGACTCTCAACCACTGCGCCACCAGGGAAGCCCTGGCCAGTTTTATTAAAGAAAAATTGTGCACGAAGATGCCACTGGGGGAAGCTTATGTTCACCAACCATCGGTCGAGGTCATTGAAGGGGGCCTGAGCAGTGCCCAGCCTGGCACCCGTCTGCTGCTGGCCGGGTCCCCAGGGGGGCACCATGGCTCCTATCAAGAAAGCTCTGTTGAGGGGTGCTACTGCGTGGTTGGGTAGTGTTCCTCCCTCGGGGGTCATCGTCCTGCACAATTTCCCCATTGGCCAAGATGAGAGCCATGCTTCCAGGCCTTGGGTCCCTGCTGGGCTGCACCTTTCCCCAGACCTCAAAACATCTCATGGGTTTTGGGTGGGTGAAGCTCCTGGGCCTCAGTGGTATCCACTCCCAGGGGCTCCCGGGCTGCTTCCTCCCACCTACAGTGGTTTTCAAAATGGAGACAAAGCCCCAATTCCTTATTCACAAGCACACTTTCAGAGGCTGTTAGGAAAATGACCCAAAGATGCACACACTTAGGGTAAGAGGAGACACGCCATTAGGAACAGGACAGGGCCCACGTCTGGGGTTTATTTTAACAAACTCTGGAGAGTCAGGTGGAGAGAAAGCCATTTGACATTAGACTGAGTGCAGAAAAATAAAGGACAACCAAGCTCATAAAATCAAGTCTTTAAAACTAAATATTGAGTTTCTCTGGTTCTTTCTCTCCTGAGAACTCAAGTTATTCTCAAACACTCAGCATTCGTTTACTTATTTCTCCTTTTAATAGGAAAAAAGGTAGAAATTATAATCCGTCCTAAGTGTAGGCAAAGTCACATCGTAAGATAAGGATCCTAAGATACGATTTTCATCTCCTCAAACAATTGCTTCTCTTCCTGGATTCTGTGATGAACAAGAGTTTTCTCTTATTTTTTTGGCCTAATATGTATTCACTCGCCTTGGAATCAGAATACCAATTTCTGATTTCCCAATTTTACTGTGAGATACTATAAAGTTGGTGAGAACTGGAGGTAAATGTAGCACTAACATGAATAACTGACCTGGGGTCAGGGGAGTCGAGGGGTAGGGTGTTCATTCTGGGTGGATCAGTGTGGCCAGAGTGATGAGGCCTGGGCGTTCTTAAGTAGTATTTGGCATTCGGAACCTCGGACCAGCCTGGGTGGCCATGGCCGAATTGAGTCAGCGACTCTGAGTCACCTTTGAAGCTACATCCATCTCTAGGAGAAGGTTCATCGTCCCAGGAGAGCTGCACTTGATTCATCACAGGCTGTAATCCCCGGTGAGCCAGACCAGGAGCAACTCTGTCTAGTTGGCTGATTGCCTGCTATTTCAGTAACCATGAGGAAGATGGCTGCAATAAATAGCCTTAGACCAAGAGCTGGAAGTTTGGGCTCCGACCTTGACCTACGGTTTGGGAGACAGTGTACCTTATCATTCAAGCCAGCACAATTTTGAGAGTTTAAGAAAGTCCTTTCATAGTTGCTGTGGAACAACATTTGGGAACAGGACTGTCCTGGGCCAACTAGTATATACAGCTCCCCACATCGGTCTTGGGTAAGTCACTTACCCTTTTTAAGCCTCAGTTTTATCGATTTTAAAACAATAAAAACTACCCTTCCTATCTCACAGGGTGCGAGGCTCAAATGAGATCATAAATGTAGAAAGTGTTTTGAAAAAAAGGAATTCCTTTACAAATTTACAGTTTATTTCCAGATGGAAAAGGCCCCAAAGCAGGTGAAACATATAAAAGGGGTCGGAAGGTATAAACTTCCAATTCTAAAGTAAGTGTGTCCTGGGGATGTCACATATGGCGTGGCATCTATAGTTAATGATGCTGTATTATCTATTCGAAAGTTGCTAAGAGGATAGGTCTTAACAGTTCTCATCACAAGAAAAAAAATTGTAACCATGTGAGTGATGGTTGTTAACTAACCATGTTGTGATAAGCATTTCACAATATAGACAAATATCAAATCATCATGTTCTACACTTAATACTATGTTCTATGTCTATTATGTCTTAATAAAACTGGAAAAAATTTAAAAATTAAAACATACAAGAGAGGGAAATAAGTGTGCAAATGGTATTATTAGTGATCTGATCTGTATCATTTTTTACAAATTAAATGAATAATAATAATAATAAAGCCCAGAGGCTTAGCGACTTCTTAGTAGTGCTAAAGCCTGCAAACAGACCCCACCAGTTCCAATATTTGATTACAAATAAATGGCTTCATTGTTGTTTTCCTAACCCTGTGCACCTATGGAGCCAATTTCATAATTGGATTTATCTTTTGGTGCAAAGAAGAGTGATGTGTCCCAGTGGTAGAAGTGACACAACATCTCCATTTTCTTCTCTTGCTCAGAGAGTGAGGAGAAGACATTTTCTTACCAGTGTTTTAAGACTCTCCTAACCATGGTCACAAGAATTGTCATCAAAAAGCCAGGGAATGGGGCTTCCCTGGTGGCGCAGTGGTTGGGAGTGCGCCTGCCGATGCAGGGGACACGGGTTCGTGCCCCGGTCCGGGAAGATCCCACATGCCGCGGAGCGGCTGGGCCCGTGAGCCATGGCCGCTGAGCCTGTGCGTCCGGAGCCTGTGCTCCGCAACGGGAGAGGCCACAACAGTGAGAGGCCCGCGTACCGCAAAAAAAAAAAAAAAATAATAAAGCCAGGGAATGGCATCCAGTTTGAGGTTTTCATTTGGTTTTTAAAGTGTTTACAAAATGACTGGATATCCAAGCTTGTCCGTCTCTGCCTATGACTATTTTGGTGGTCTCTAAGTGGCGATAAGTGAAACATTATTGCTTTTGTGCCACATAATTTCCCCATAACACAAAGCCTAAATACATCCCCCTCAGCTCCACTGAAAGAATGTTGCTATGAGTGTGGGCTATGGCAGCCTCTGGGTCTGTTACCGCATCGGATGGGGTAGGGATGCGGGTGTTCTCTAAGCACCCCTGGGCCCCAGAGCCTGATTAACTCACTGTTACAAATACTGATCTTGACTCAGAGATAGAAGCTGGGGCTTTAAGGTCAAACTTTAAAAAAAAAATGAGGAAACGTGTTATAATTACATGGTGGAAGCATGGTGTGCTTCGAGCCAAGTGTTGATTAACGTTCATTTTAGGATAAACAGAGGGAGAGAAAGACAGGAAACGCCAGTGGACTCCAGAGTTAAAAATCTTCTCGAGTTGAGACTCAGTTCTATGGGTATACACCCGGATAATTACCTCTGAAGAGTGATTACCTGTGCTTATGTAATTAACCCTGAGTTTCCTCTGAATGCTGGAGCGTCTCTCCTGGGACGTACCAATCACTGTGATTCACAGAACACTGAACTCAATCCAGAAATGCCCACACGCTAAGGAGCTCCATGCAGCTCGTTCAGAACAAGTGTCTTCTCTTGTCTTTGTGGAATGCAGGAGGGGTATTGTCCACTGGAGACCAAATCCGCTGGGCAGGTCATAAGACATTGGACAGCACTGTAGAGATGTGGCTTGCAGAGAGTGCTGTGATCTGGTAAGGAGACACAGAGAAACTTGCAGCTTATTTTAATGAAGGCCCCTTGAAGAGCCTCTCCATCCTGGCGTCCTTCTCTGTCTCACTTGGGAAAGCCTAGCAAAGAAAATGGTAAGCAGCCCTTCAGCATCTGGTACCTATTCACACAAGCCGTATCCAAAGTAAAGAGAAAATGAGAGACCCAGGGAGGCAGGAGGATCTTGAAGTCTGTAAATGTGGAATGAAATCGAATCCTTTAAACTAAACTGGGTTGAAATTAAATGGAAGTAGGGGGTGGGGATGAGGGGAGAAGATCATGCTCGCTTCTCTGTTAGAGATCCTCTGAGACTCGAAGGTACTAGAATCCATCATACCTAAGCGGTGTAATTCATTTTCTAGATCATATATTGTTGGTTGCTCACCAACAGCTGTTCTCCCTTTCATCCTTATTAACAGAACCCTGTTGTTTTTAATTTATATTTATTTATTTACGTCTTCATTTTGGCCGTGTTGGGCCTTCGTTGCTGCGCAGGCTTTCTCTAGGTGCAGCGAGCGGGGGCTACCCTTCGTTGTGGTGCACGGGCTTCTCATCGCGGTGGCTTCTCTTGTTGCAGAGCACGGGCTCTAGAGCGCAGGCTCAGTAGTTGTGGCACGTGGGCTCAGTAGTTGTGGCTTGCAGGCTCTAGAGCGCAGGCTCAGTAGTTGTGGCGCACGGGCCCAGCCGCTCCGCGGCATGTGGGATCCTCCCAGACCAGGGCTCGAACCCGCATTCCCTGCATTGACAGGCGGATTCTTAACCACTGAGCCACCAGGGAAGTCCCAGAACCCTGGTTTTATTTGGATGAGCCGCTGTCCCTCCCACCACCATATGTCCCAGTAAGACAATCATGGTCATCCCATGATTGGTTTAGGCAAGAGCACATGGTACCATTTTGCCCAGTGAGATGTGAAGGAATGTTTGCTGGGGGATGGGGGCACCTGGCAAAGATTTGTTTTTTTGTGTTTTTTTTGCTTATAAAAGGAGACCACCAGGAAGAGGTGGTCGCCTTCAGCTTCTGCTGGATGCTGGTGGTGCCCAAGCCCGCCATCTTGCTTCCGTGAGATCAGCGAGCCTGAATACCAGCCAACCAGTTGAGGAGGGCAGTGCTGAAAGATGGGAGGAACTTTGCTCACAAATGACATTAAGGAGCCCATGAATCGACTAACCTTGGAGCTGCCTTACCTTGGCACTCCTTACCGTGCGAATAATCCCCCAGGTGTTTACAGCAGTTGATTCAGGGTTCCGTTGCCAGCAGGTGAAAACATCCTAACTGATACAGCACTTTCTTAGGAGAATTATATGTTTTATAACAAATCCATTTCTTTACCAGTACAAGGAACCTCAAATCCTTTAGGAGGGAGTCTTCTGAACCCCACTGGACAATGCTCAAGATTGGTAATAACTATAAGAAGAAGTTGTACTTGTTTAGGATATATATTTTCTGAAGTACTTTTACATTCAGCTTCACCTGCAAGGCAGGTGAAATGAATATTATTCCTATTTTCACGATGAGAAAATTAACCCAAGGAGGTAGAATGATTTACCTGACACATCTAGTGACATGTTGATGACAGAGCTAGGATTAGAAAAACCTAAGTCTGGCAAAGAGAAATGTTTTGACAGTGAGAAAGTAAATGTAGGAAAGGATTCAAAAGCATGGACCTTGGAAGCTGCCAGAACTGGGTTTAAATTCCCACCTGCTTCTTGTTAGACAAGTGACTTTAATCTCTCTGATCTTTAGCTTCTCTCATCTGTAGAATGATCACGATAAAACCCATATCACCAGGTCATTTCAAGAAATTAAGGAGAAAATATCTTTAAAGTACTGAATCCAGTGCTTGGTATAGTACAGATTTCCCTCTCCTAAAAACTGTCCATAAACCCTTACTGAAAGAAATTGTTGTCACTCCATCCTTGCCGCTTTTAAAAGATGAAATGGGCAACCATGAGTCCCAACTAAGGCAAAGACTAGATAGAACTAATTATTTCTAAAAATCCTTCAAGATGTAAAGAGTCTATGGTAAGAAAAAAAGAAACACAAGAAAGAATTAAAATCGCAAGTGTTTCTGGCCCATTGGTGATAGTGAATGATATAAAACAGGATGCCACATGATGGAGACAGGGCTGGGAAATTTATGTGGGAATGGAAATAAGACCACGAAAACAGGCCAGGAAGGAGCAGACAATGTACAAGTATGGAAGAAAAAGAGCCAGTGGCCTTAGTGGTACGCCAGCTAAACCTTAAATCAGTTGTGTTTTGCTCTCATTAAGGAGAAGGCAGTCGTAGCCTTGGAATTCACAAACAAGTGCCTGGCAGGAGGGAACTTTGAACCGATCCTCCCACCTTGACCGGCCTCTGTCAGGCCTCTCTTAGACTTCTTTCTGGCCTCACCTCTTAAGTAAGATGAAGTGATGGAGAGGGGTTTGAAGAAAATCCAGAGAAGGCAAATAAAAATGATTAAACGGCTGGAAGGCAGGACTGTATCCTCTGCACCCGGTCAGGGGTCTGCACACATGAGATGTTCAGGTAACCGTTTCTCGATATCGTGATATAAGTTTTAAATGCCTTCTGGAAATATAGGTGGAACATTTAAAAAAACAATCTTTGTGGCACTAAGTATTACAGAACCTGGAATGCAAATCTTCTCTTAGGAACTTTTTAGTGACTATTGTAGAAAAACTGTAAAGTTTATTCGCTTGTATTTAAGCCTTCAGAGAAATGGGGCCAAATAAAAGGAAATCAGTATTAAAAAGCACACAGGTAGGTGACTGGGCCCTGGGTTTATGTCCTCGCTCTGTCATTTACTGACTGTAAATTCGGGCCAGTTCATTCGCCTCTCTGAGTCTCAGTTTTCTTATCTGTAAATTGGGGGTGATGTTAGCTCTCATCTTATTGGTCGTAAGGGTTAGATGCAGTAACGCCTCTTGGTATTTAGACAGTGCTTAGGACACGAGAAACGATTCAAAAGCATGGATGTTGGTGGTTAGGAATAAGTCAATCCACATTCGCTGATATATTGAGTAGGGAGAGAGTATCAGTTTGCTCACATGAAGAGGTGTCTTAGAAATTCCTTAGTCTTGGATGAGTTCGTTGCCGCAAGTCCCTGCACTGCATTCATGTTAGTCTCCTGCCCAGCTTAACTTGGACTGCCTCCCACCTGAAGCCCCATCTGGAGGGGGAAGCTGGGTGGCTGCTGTTATAACATGTGCCCATCTCTGTCCTGATCAGAGTGGAAGAGTGTACCCCTGACCCATGAGGTGGCCAGAACCGATTCCCTCCCTCCCCTTACTCTCTCTTTGAGGAATTGTAACTAAGATTCAAGGGGCCAGAACTCAATTGATGGTGGTCTCCAAGGTTGAAAGGTCATCTAGATTTAGTTGCTGAGCCCTCCGTTTCGGGACTGGCCGTGTGGGCCATGGTGAGTGGTCAGTGGGCACAGAAACTGGTCGCAGAGAGCGGACAGTCAGTGGGAGATGAGAGACGACGTGGCCTCAGAGAAGCAGAGAGTTCCCTGCCGGACGGCCTCCCAGTTTGCCCGCGGCTGGCTGGCTGCACTTGTGAGGGTTTTCTATAATAAACCTCCTGGTGATTTGAGCTGCTTAGTTCCTTGAAACCAAATGACCTTGCCCTGGACACCAGCCCACTGTCTCCTCCATCTGGTGTGAGAAGCCACTCAGGAAATGTGGATGACCGTGACGGTGATGGTGATGACAAAGAGAGCAGGGGGACTGTGTGGACGATCCGTTTTGGTACGTGAGTTCCGCGGTGCGGCTGTGCTGTCTGCACTGTGTACCACTGCCCTGTCCTAGCCCTTGACTGAGGCCAGATGCACACAGTAAGCCCCTTGTTTCCTTGGGCGACAGGTACCACTTCAGCTCCTGTGTCAGGCCACCCCTTTCTCTCCTGTTCTTTTCTTCTTTGTTTAATGTCTGAGACTCAGACCCTTGGGTACCTGACATCTATTACTCAGCTGAACACTGGCTCCTTGAGTTTAATCATTTTTGAGTCAAGAGTTCTCCTAATTAGCATAATTAAACTACATTTTACATTTAAAAGCGTGGAATTGCTTCTTTATGGGAGATTAGGTTCTAAAGTCAGTCTGTGAGGCAAAGACTAAGTACACTCAAAATTACTATGGAGGGACTTTCCTGGCGGTCCAGTGGTTAAGACTCAGTGCTTCCACTGCAGGGGACGTGGGTTCGATCCCTGGTGGGGGAACTAAGACCCTGCATGCCTCACGGCGCGGCCAAAGAAACAAAGATTACTATGGAAAGCACCTTATGTCATCCTAAAGTATTCATAGATGGTGGCATATGGGGTTTGCTGTACAGGAATAGCCGTGCACACTAGGTACTATAATACGTTCAGTAATGTAGACTGTATGATAAAGGGTTTTATACAAAATCAGGTTCCTGCTTCCTCCTTCCCTGCCTCTGCCTCTCTCTTTGCTGAGCACAGGCAGCCTGATGTACACAAGTTAGTGAACTAGATGCCTTTCCCACCTCAGGGCTTCCAGCGGGGTGGGGAAGCGGGGCGGAGAAGGCAGTGCCATCTCCGGGCTGTGCAGCGAAGGGTTCCCTCAGGGTCCTCCCGCCTCCCACACTCACGCAGACGCTTCTGCAGCCCTGCAGGCAAATATACTCATCTGAGAGCTAATCAGGAGACTAAAAGGAAAAATGAGGAGCTGGGAAAGATGCTGAAACCGTCAGTTACCCACCTGGGATGCCTACTCTTGGCTTGCCTGGTAAAGACAGATTATGATAAGGAGAGAGAGAGAGGAAGGGCAATTTGGGGCTCTCACCCCTGGGATCGTTCTACCTGCAGCCCTGAGCGCTGAAGGTCGGGTGTTAAACAGGCAGCTAGAGCCTTGGGTTTCTCCACGCTCCGCTGAGTTTTGTATCGGAAACGGGCAATCCCTCTGAAAACCTCAGGTCCTCTTCCAGTATCAGTAATGACATCCCCAGGAGTGAGAATACGCTTGTTCCCACGGAGAGCAGGATGTCTGACGGTCCGCGTGTGCCTGTGAGTTTTGCGTTGGGCATGGCTGACTTATTAAATAAAAGTCACCTAGCGTGATTTCCCATATGTCTGACGAAATACTGTAAAAATGAAAAGCAGATCTTTGCCATGCACTCTTGAGCAGATACATATGCTGTCACATCTCAGAGTTATTTATTTCTCCTTATTTGCAGCGTGCCCAGTGCCACCATCCAGATGCATAAGTAAAAATGGCAAATAATTTCTCAATTATTTGAACATTTAAATTTTATTTGGAGCAGGTGGCGTGTTTTGGATAATAAAATAATAAAATTTATTTTATAATTTATAAAATGTATTTTATTTTTTATTTTTTATTTATTTTTGGCTGCATTGGGTCTTCATTGCTGACCACGAGGTTTTCTCTGGTTCTGGTGAGCGGGGACTACTCTTTGTTGCGGTGCACAGGCCCCTCCTTGCGGTGGCTTCTCTTGTTGCCGAGCACGGGCTCTAGGCACACAGGCTTCAGTAGTTGTGGCACGTGGGCTCAGTAGTTGTGGCTCATGGGCTCTAGAGCACAGGCTCAGTAGTTGTGGCACGTGGGCTCAGTAGTTGTGGCTCGCGGGCTCTAGAGCGCAGGCTCAGTAGTTGTGGCGCACGGGCTTAGTTGCTCCACAGCATGTGAGATCTTCCCAGACCAGGGGTCGAACCTGTGTCCCCTGCATTGGCAGGGGGACTCCCATCCACTGCACTACCAGGGAAGTCCTAAAATGTAGTTTAATATATTTTATTCATTTATATTAAAGCCATTTTAATATAATACAATTGAATCACAAAATTACAAGTAATAAAATAATATAATAAAAAATTCAGGAGAAAATGGGCCAAACATGTATGTATCTCCTAGGAGCTGAAACCTTGATTCAGGGACTTGGAGATGCCATCTGAGTCCTACTCAGGCTCTGTCATGCCCTGTGTCACCGGATTAACCCCGGTTCTTCTCAGTGACTCAATTTCCTGACCCTCCATAGAGAAGAATAATTCTGCCTAGGTGACGTCATCTTGACCCGGGACGATCAGAGGAGTGAGAGGAATAAATGCTTAAGAGCAGTCAGAGTTCAGAAGTATGGCATCACATGTGTGTGAGTTCACGCACGCATCTTTTGAAGCTTGACAACTGGCGTATTGGTCACTTTTAAGGGAATCGCAGAAAAATAGTTCTGAAGCTGTTACCCCTGTTAACTCTGAGCTTGGGGTCCAGGATGGGGGTGCTGGCGGTCAGGGATGGAGGGAGAGCCTCCTCTATCCTGCGGAAGTGGGTGTGAGCAGGAGACTGGGACCATACAACTTTGCTGGCCCCTCAAGGGGCGTCGGGAGCCAGTCTCTGCACCGAAGTGTGTACGGCTGTAGCTGGCTGTCGGCTGCCCAGGTCTCCTAGCAGCTTTTCAACACGCTGGCTCCCCGTGTGGCCTGGCAGTGTCCCTGGACAGGCCAGACTCTCGGTATCCCCTGAGACCATGTGGCTCTGTGTCACAAAGAAGAGGTCACTCCACGCTGCCAATGCCACAGAGTTAGATCAGCCCCACATCCAGGAGGACAGTCACCTGAGTCAGCCCTGGTGGCCACCCTGACTTGTCAAGTACCCTCCTCCATGGAGAAAGAAAAAGGCAATTCACAACATATGTAGAGCCTGGCTTTGGTTCTTGGTTCACTGGCTCTCGTACGACTCACACCAGATTCTGCAGAGAAGTGATGGAGCGTTGAAACCACTGAACTGCTTTTGTCGTCAGCAGGACAATCGGATTGGCCCGCGCTTTCAACCAACCCGCTCCCCTTCCCCTGCTGTGGGAATCCTGGGGCTTTTGATGAGTAAGGGACCTTAACCATTAGCCGGTCCTCATTCCTCATGCTCTCATTTCTGAGATAAGACATTACTCAGGCTGATGGCTTGACTAAATCTTGACAACCCCTGCCTCTGTCCAGTGGAGGAATAACCGAGGATTCTGGACTCTCGGCTCGGGGACCTGCAGCTGGGGCCCTCAGTCCTCTGCAGAGCAGAAGCCCTGAGCTTTGCTCCCCAAAGGCCAGGTTCAATCTCTATCCAGCTGCCTCTTTCTCTCACTCAGCAGGCCAGCCCTGCCTCTGGGGACCTGAGGACCTGTAAATTAGTCTGCTCAAACTGCCACAACAAAGTACCAGAGACGGCGTGATTTAAACAACAGCAATACATGTGCTCACAATTCTGGAGTCTGGAGGTCCAAGATCAATGTGCCAGCAGGTTTGGGTTCTTCTGAGGCCCCTCCCTGTGGCACACAGATGGCTGTCTTCTCCCTGTGTCTTCCCTCTGCGTGTGCCCAAGTCTGGGGTTTCCGTGACTTAATCATCTCCTCTTATAAGGACACCAGTCAGATTGGATTAAGGCCCATGCGAATGGGCTCATTTTAACTTCATCACCACTTGGAAGACCCTATCTCCAAATACTGTCACATAACCCACATCCTGGGGGTGAGGGCTTCAACATGTGAATTTTGAGGGGGACACAGCGCGGTCCACCACAGTCTGCTTCCATTCCAGCCGTCTGAAGCCCACTCCCACCTTCCCCTGAGATGCTGGGCTTCCATACCCCCAGGAAATCGTTGATGACACTGGAAAGGTGGAGAAGGGGCCTCTCTGGTGGGCGAAGGCAGCGGTGTCCCCGCCAGAGGGCTCCTCTTCCGGTCAGGAAGGGGGTTCATCTCACTGGTTTCCAGCAATGCAGACGGATTCCCCAAACCCCCCACTGCTGTTCCCCTTCCCTTGTGGTGGAACCCACATGTGTAAATGTTAAAAGCAGCGAATCCTGCTGCCCTTCAGATGGGCAGCTCCTGGCCGCCGGCGCAGCAGCTCTTTGGTGTGGCTCCTGTCAGGCAGCTGTTCCCCTCACGTGATAGCTGCAGTAACTACCATTTGTCGAGGGCCTGGCATGTGCCAGATCACCTTGGTGCTGAGGACTTAATGTGAATACTTCATAGAGCCCCACGCTCATCCGGTGAGGTGGCTGTCATTACTCTCATGTTCCAGGTGGGGAAGTGAAGATTCTAGAAGATTCTAGATGGTTCTTGGTTCACTGGCTCTTGGTTCACTGGCTCTTGTCATTACTCTCATGTTCCAGGTGGGGAAGTGAAGGGAACAAAGCTGGGAAACAGAGGAATCCACGTGGGAACCCAGGTGGCTTCAAGACTTGACTTCTAACCTTGACACGACACTGCCTCCCAGCTAACCCCATCTGCTCCTCTCTTAAAATCCTGTGTGTTTCTATGGAACTCTCTCTCACCTCCTGGAATGGTTCTCAGGTTCCCACCTCAGAAGTCCCTTTCAGCATCATCTCTAGAAGACAGAGCTCAGACAGCACAGTGTAAAGGAAAGGATTTGGGAGTCAGGGTTGGGTTCCAATACTGGCCGTGCCCTTTACTAGCCATGTGACCCTGGATGAGTTACTTAACTTCAGTAAGCTTCTGTTTGCTTACTTATGAAAGGAGACAACCTTTATCTTCCATGGATGAAATTGGATTCGGGATGCCAAGCCACGTGCCCATGGTCTAGCCCGCAGAAGGCACTCTATGAGAAGGTAGTTCTGCATTAAAAGAGACTCAAGAAACAGGAAAATTAAATACATTTGGAAGCCTTGATTGAATCTTGGATTAAAATTTTAAAATAATTTAATTACATTAAATTAATAATAATATGCGTTTGTATATATGTATATATATACATATACACATATATATGCAAAGTCCACATTCAGATTCCTCTGATCGTCCCAATAATGTGTGTGTACGTATATATACACAAATATATTTTATGTTTATATATACATATATTTGTGGCATTATATATTTTAATATATATTAATGTGACATTAATTATATGTATGTGAGGAATTTGAAAATGGACTTCATCTTAGCTAAGAGTATGGTATTAATGCCACATTTCCGGAGAGTGACCATGGTATTGTGACTATGGAGGAGGATGCCCTTGTTCCTAGGAGACACACGCTCCTATTTAGGGACATATTTAGGGATGAAGTCTCCCAATGTCTGCGACAAACTCTCAGATGGTTCAGCTAACAAACGAATACGCTCCCGTGTTCTTAGGTGTACACGTGCACCCATGCACATTGAGAAAGAAAAAGCAGATGTGACAAAAAGAGTGTATACGTCGTACTATTATTGCAACTTTTCCGTAGGTTTGAAATTTTTCCAGGTAAAAAAATTGAGGGGGGAGGGGGCTTCATGCAGAGGGTGGGGTGCAAGCCGGTGGAGCGGCACAGTGGAGCATGGAGGCTTATGGTGACTCTTCCCCTCTGTCACAAGCCATGACACGGCCTCTGTCCGGGCGGTAGGAAACTGCCTCTTCTGGCGGAGGGGTCAGCCCTCCTGCTTCCCCACAGGATCCTCCATCTGGCTGGTGGTGCACAGCCCACTTGCCCACCTAGCTGTGTCCCCGCCCACCAAGCATTTTTGAGATTAGGGCTGCGAGATTTAGGAAAAAAAAAAAAATACAGCACACCCAGTTAAATTAGAATTTAAACAATGAATAATTGTTTTAGCGTGTGTTTCTCAAAGAGTGCATGGAACGTAACTTGAACTAAAAAAAAAAAGTGTTGTGAATCTGAAATTGAAACTTAACTGGACGTTCTGTATTTTATCTAGCAGCGCTACCCACACCCCTGCCCCCAGCCCCCCACCTCACTCTCACCCCCGCAGCCAGAGGTCATGGGCACCTCTGAAGACTGTCTTAAGAAGACAGAAGAAAGGGTTCTCGGTCCCCTTTTGCAAATCGCTGCAGGCACGGTTTGCAAATCGCTGCAGCGACCTTGGGCCCTCTGCCCCATGACTCAGTCAAGCAAGCGAGAGGGCAGCTGGTTGAATGGGGACAAACCCATGGGCTGTAGGGAGGGAGAGGACAGCTCCCAAGTCCTCCTGGGGCATCTGGGCGGCCCCTCGCCCTGGCCACGCCCACTTAGGTGTGCTGATGCCGGGAGTCCCTTCCTCCGTCCCTCCGGCTCTTGGCTTGCTCCTCCCCTCCCCAGCTGTGCCACGCAGCGTCACACACAGCCCAGCGGCCTCACCACTTCCAGGCTGGGTGCATTTGGGCAATAAATGAGTTAACCTGTCCCCGTCTCCTCATCTGTAAGATACAGATAATAATAGCCCCTTCCTCACGGCCTGGTTATGAGGATGAATGGAACTAATATTTGCAAAGCACTCTGGACACTGCCTGACCAGTGGTAAGCCCTATATTAAGTGTTTGTTAAATAAATAATCCACTCGTGGAGGAAGGCTAGGATCTCTGCCGAGCCCCCGGGGCACAGCCCAGACCTGCAGGGGCTGTGCCCTGGAGGGAATTCGATGACAGAGTGCTCAGTCCTCCAGGCTCCTTTCTCTCTGGGCACTTGCAGGTGTGAAATCAGGAAGGAGATATGGAGACGGAGGGGCTGGCATCCTGGAGGAGCGACTGTGCCTCCCGACCCCGCCCTTCACTGCCCAGGGACTTGGAACTGGGGAAAATGTAGCTCAGTTTTGGAAACAAACCTCATGAACCTACCCATCGCCAGGGGCTGGCCTGAGCCTTGGGTCCCCGCGTGGGTGGGACTCTAGGGGCCAGGGGATGGGGAGCTACAGGCTTTCACACTAACAGTCCTCTGGAGGGAAGGATGCTTAAGGAAAGAGCCACCTTCTTCAGGTACGGTGAGAAGTGCCTCACTTTCCTCTCCCTGACAGGACCACAGGGCTCTCCCCTCATGGTTTTACTCTTGTTCTAGCTCTTGTTTCAGGGGAGAAGGCCCACTGGCCTTTCCTGGGCCCCTGCTTTTCCTCACCCATGCTCCACTGCATCGACACCTTCCTCTCACCCTTGAAGGGCCTGTCCCATGCAAACGCTGGGACACCTAGTTGACCTCTGCCCTCAGAGCAGGGAGTGAGGGGCTGAAGTGGCCAACTGGACAAGTCTGGGCACACGTGCCCCTCCGCTGACAGATGTAGATACGTGAAATGTCTTCTTTTTTCTTTCTATTAATTATCAGAGTAATTATGTAATTTCAACATTCCCGTGCACGCTGCGTGTCCAGAAATGGCGCTCCACTGGGACTTGCATTAAAGGATAACATTTGATGCAGATGTTTTGATGCATCAGAAAGGTCTGGTCAAATATAAACATCGCTTTTTAAAAGTGAGTAATGTGTGTCCCCCTCCTTCCCTTCCGGAACCTCCTCCATCCCTTGGAGTGGTGGTAGGTGTCTGCATTTCAAGGGTGGTGAACGGGATTGTGGAGCTTTTGGAAGGGGTGAGGTTATCTGCCTCCCTATTCATTAAAAAAAAAACTAGCTGAAATGTTTTAAACATGACAAAATATTCTCTCATCAAAATAGTTGCATCAAAGCTGCAATGTCAAATATCATGCCTCCTGCTTTGCTGATTGTAGGTTCTTAGTCTCTACATGTTCTTATGGTTGTTAATTTAACCTGAAATTTAAATTTAGTAAGGCTTCCAAAGGGAAGGTAACCAAATGGCAGATTTCTCTGGCATTATGGATATATGCATATACGTGGGTTCCTTCCTTCCTTCCTTCCTCCCTGTCTCCCTCCCTCCCTGTTTCCCTTCCTCCCTCCTTCCTGCTCTCTTTCCCCCCCTTGAATGTCATTAGGGGTTGGCCTCTTAGCCATTTACAGCAATGTATTATGTTCATCCTAATGAACCAGATACAGTCTTATATACATTTTAAATACTGAAACATTTGGTTTAGTAACGATAATTTAAAGTTTTGCTTGTCCAGATTCAGCACAAAGAATATCTTCTTTCATAGACACGTTCAATGCCTATGTCTCTAGGCGTTGGCCAGTCTACTGCATAGAGAGAAAACGTGCTGAGATAGATTGCCATACGGCACAGGGCACGTCAGAACATCAGAGTTCCTCTTTCTGGAATATGTTTTGACTGAAGCTTAATTCACTCTCTAAACGAATCTAAAATAGATTCTTTACCTACAACATTTATTTGGCAACACTCTGAACTTGAACATAAACCTGAGCAACGGAGACACAGCTAAATCTGGCAGCATATTAATGTCACCGATCACACATTTTATTTATAGAATTTACCCTCTCCCCAGTTTTCAGTTAGAAACCCATAGGCAGTAATTAAGCCATTATAAAAACACAATAGGATATAACATAATAGAACCATCTTGCTGTCAAGACACACAGAGCAGGGAAATCAGGGGAACACAAAGAAACACAATGCATCCAATTTAGCCCTGCTGCGGAAATGTCACAAACCAGTGCCCTCCAAAGGATAGGAGGGGGAAAACGTTATTTCCACAGACAGCCGGGGATGACTCCTAATTTTCAGAAAACAGCAAACCAACTAGCAGACTAATCAAGCCACCAAAAAAGCCAGCCAATCAAGCAAAGGGCAATTGTCCACAGCAAAAGAGTTGAAGCCGCCATCTTTGTACTCAAGGAGTTTGCAATCCTTTGAGGAGTAAAGGCTTAAACTAAAAATCATTGTGACAATGGTTCAAGGTATATCACGAGAAAGATGGGATTAAGCAAATAATATAGAAAGCACATTATATAAATCTAAAAGGAGGCCAGGTCACTATGCCCCAGAAATACTGGGGAAGCCTTTACTTGAGGAGGTAGGGCTTGAACTGGGCCTAAAATGATGCAGAACGTTTGGATAGCAAGAGGGGAGAAAGGAAATTGTATGAAAAAGGAAATATATTGGAAAGCCAGACATTCAAGAAAATGTTTACTCCAGATTAGGTGCAGTAGTTCACACAAAAAAAATCAGACAATGAAGCTGTGGATATATTATCTTCTTTTAAGATGGAACAATGACAAAAAGATAATGTGTAGCAAAAAATGTAGATACAATATACATGTGATCCAATCTGCAAAAGAAATTCATATGTAGCAGAGAAAAAAGACTGGAAGGAAATACATCAAAAGTTAATATTACTTTTTTTTTTAAATGCGAGATAAAAATATCGTGATTTTTATTTTTTCTTTGAACTTGTCTATGCTTTCCAAATCCTAATCTAAATAAAATCTCTACAATAAAGTAAAAACAAAGGGAGACAAAACAAATTTCGAAATATATTTTTAATGGCCTCCATATACAAATTTTACATTCTACCATTCAGTCATGCATAAGACTACTGGGCAGAGTGTGTTAAAAGGACTATACGTATGGACTGAATTGTGTTTCCCTCCAAATTCATATGTTGAAGCCCTAACCCCTAATATGACTGTATTTGGAGATGAGACTTTTGAAGAGGTAATTAAGGTTAAATGAGGTTGTGAGGGTGGGATCCTAACCCAACAGGGCTAGTGTCCTTATAAGAAGAGGAAGAGACATCAGGGATGTGTGTGCACAGAGAAAAGCCATGTGAGGACGCAGCGAGAAGGTGGCCATCTGCAAGCCAAGGAGAGAGACCTCAGGAGAAACCAAACCTGCCAACACCTTGGTCTTGGACTTCCAGGCTGCAGAATGATGAGGATAAAGTTCCGTTGTTTCCACCACCCCATTGGTGGCATTTTGTCATGGCAGCCCTAGCGGACTAATATACTCTCTTTATGTAACTTACATTACATGGATGATATAATTTGTCCACCTATATTTTTGCTATAGCATTAACATAAAATAACTCATGACATTTATCCATTGGAATGAACCTTCCATACCACCTATGTCTCCCACTCTTGGTAATTTCTTTTGCTGAGCACACCAGAACACTGGCCCTGGCTCAACACCTGCAGAAGCTACAGACTATATAAGACACAGAGGATAGGATTCTGCCAGGCCAACGAACAGTAAAAAGTAATCCAGGTAGACGGTCCAGGTAGAAGACCCATTTCCTTTCCATATGGCTCCACCCAGCCCTTCCTGCAGGATCAAAGGAACTGTTTCCTCAGCTTCTGGGCATGCTGCTGGCTGACAGCTCTCCTCCTTCAGTCTTCTTTGGGAGCTCTGGGAACTCTGTCCTCTACGGAGGCAGCCTCTTCACCCAAGGACTGCCACCTTCTTGGGGACAGCCTCCCTCCAATGACTGGTCAACGGAGGCTGATAAAGTCTGACGTCCTTGTCCCAACCGGGGACACCTCTGATAGGCCAGCCCAGCTCCAGAGCCCTCCGTGCAATCAGCTGAGACCTGGACCGAGTCCACAGTCCAGTTTTACCCTCTGGTCAATCCTGTTTCCTTCCCTTCCCCCACTGGTATGAATCCAGAGACCTCGCCTTAATAATTGCCTGTTTGCTAATCTCTGCTGCAGGGCTTTTAGGGAACTGCCCTGCAATATTTCCCAGTTTATCTGCTCCATCTCTTCCTGCCCCAAACCCAGATGGCTTATCCATGTAACCTCAAGGCAGTTACCCACACGTCAGGGATCATAAGTCGTCTCTTGTGTAGCACTCAGGTGGCATTTCGTGACTTCTGGTGAGCAGGGAGGTTTGTTTTACCTCTGATTCGAATTCCTACGGAAACTGCTCTTGAGCCCTGGGGTTAAGTCGTGAAGGTTGTTCCCGCTCTCTCTCTGCCTTTCTCACCAGGTAGCTTTGTCCTCATCCAGCCTGAGGGGTTTGAAATTGGGAGTCTAGGTCTCCTTTGGTCCTAGGCAGTTGCCCTATGTTAGAATATTAAACGTCAAAGCTGGAAAGTATGTTAGAAGTTACCTGACTCTAGGACAACCAAGGGGTTTTAATGCATGTTGTGACTTGGATTAATTTGTAGTGGCCGTTGGAGAGCTGCTTGGAGGATTCTGAGGATGGCCGGGGTTCAGCGCGAAAGCGTGGTGGGTGGTTATGTGTGTAGGGCATGGGTGTGGGTTGCCACTTCATTGACATCCTTGGTAATCCTCCTCTCTTCTTTTGCTGGAGATGAAACTGGCCCAAGGTGAAAGCTACCCAAGTTTGTGTGGCTGGTTACAGGAGTTTGAACCATAGCCAGTACGTCCCAACAAACACTGCACACTCCTCCGTCCCACAGATGCCGCAGCGTGCCTCTCTAGCTAACCTCCTCTGTTCCAGCCCCTGATCTACTCGAGCACGAGTCTTGAGCCAGATCCCAGTCCCCCCTCTTTCTTGGCTGTCTTCTGTTGCCATATGTGAGCATGATTCTTCGGGCCAAATTCCTATGAGTAGTTTCTGTTTCCTCTGTGTTGCTCAGAGTTAAGTCCAACAAAGTTCTAGCACTTTGGGATGGGTAGACTTGGTAACAGATGAAATCTCTGCCTCTGATCTGTCTTCCCTCTCATTCATTCATTTATTCATTAAAAAATGTTTTAGGCACTTGACATTGGGAATATTAAAATTCCTACTGGAAGAGGAACACCTTTGAGCAGTGGCTTGAATGCGTAATAAGGCCCATCCTGCCTTGTAGTGGACAGTTTTCTCTTCTTCTTCCCCCTGCTAACTGCATCTTGTCCTTCATTAAGAAACTTATTCATCCTCCTTCTTCTGCATGGTTCTCTTGGAGCTGTCAATCACACCAGCCCACGCCCTGGCTACACAGGTGGATATGAGACTAAAACCTGGCTGCGATGGTCCAGTAGTGGAACCCTCTAATATGGGGGGTCCACTACTGGAGGGACCATCTTTTGAGGCGACCCCCAAAGATGTTCTATCCTCAGAACCTGCAAGTATATTTTACAAATTTGTTGCCATTTACATGCAAATATGCTATTTAATATACATTGCCATTATATGGCAAAAGGGTCTTTGCAGATGGAATTAGGCTTGTGGACTTTACGACAGGGAGATTGTCCCAGATTTTCTAGGTGGACCCAATGTAATCGTTTGGGCTCTTAAAAGTGGATGAGGAAAACGGAAGGGTCAGAGAATGTGATAATAGGAAAAAAAAAAAAAAGCAGGCGTGATTTGAAGCTTGAAAAGACTTGACCCACCATTGCTGGTTTTGGAGATGGAAAAAGGGGCCATGGGCCAAGGAATGTGGGTGGCCTCTAGAAGCTGGGAATGGCCCACAGATGGGGAATGAAATAGGAAACAAGGACTTCAGTCTTATAAACACAAAGCATGAACTCTGCCAGCAAACTGAATGAGCAAGGATTCTTCACCACCCTCCCCCCTTCCCCGAGCCTATAGAAAGGAACTTATCCTTCCAACACCTTGATTTTTTGTCTGATGAGACCTCCACTGGACTTCTGACCTCCAGAACCATAAGATAATAAATGTAGTCTGTTTTAAGCCACTCAGTGTGGCAATAGAAAATGAAAACAATAGCCAAGTCTCTAGCCAGAGTGATTGGCCCAGAGATGGGCATGTGGTTCAAGCTCAGTTAATCAGAGTCCTTTCCCCTATTCTAAGAAAGAGAGGCCTTTTCTCTCAGTGGGAGCTGTAAGGATGTATGGCCCCAGACCTGCCAGGGGCCTGGCCCCTGCCAGCTGGAGGAGCTGATAAGAGCTGGGCCAACATGTTGGCAAGAGCTGTGATGGGAGCCAGTGCAGGTCCTGACAAGGTTTCTCTCCAGCTGTGCTTGGGGCCAACTCCACCCCCGCCCTTTCCTGTCACATCATCCAATTAACTCCTTCTTTTGTCCGAATTCATTTCAGCTGGCTTTCTGCTACTGGTCACTGAAAGACTCGTGACTAATTCATGCTCCCTCCAAATACCAATCCCTGGTCTTCCATACTTAAAATCACTTTTTACGCTAACGTAGCTTCCAGAAGGAAACTGATAAATGTATATGTTCCTTGAGAGACTTGGCATGTTAGCAGAAGTTATTTTATCAGATAACTCTGCTTCCATTGAGTGATGATAGAGGCCAAAGGAAATGGTTCACATGACTAGGGTTTTTTTTTTTGTTTTGTTTGTTTGTTTTGCGGTACGCGGGCCTCTCACTGTTGTGGCCTCTCCCGTCGCGTAGCACAGGCTCCGGACGCGCAGGCCCAGCAGCCATGGCCCACGGGCCCAGCCGCTCCGCGGCATGTGGGATCTTCCCGGACCGGGGCACGAACCCGCGTCCCCTGCATCGGCAGGCGGACTCTCAACCACTGCGCCACCAGGGAAGCCCCACAACTAGGGGGTTTTGATGGAAGATGGGGACCAGGAAAGATCTGGACTGTGGGGTACACAGACCCGGGAGGCATGGGAGGAAGTGATGTTGAGTGAATGAAAGAATGCAGGTGGGAGCAAACCCTGTCAATCTTAGATGTGGCATTAATGGGGAGAAGGGCGATGACCCTTCTCAAATCGGCTTAGTGCCTCTCCACTCTCCCCGTGGTTTTCAGTCATCCTTGACTCTCAGGACAGTCTTGATAATGTGTTCAATCACAATTAACCCACGCAGCAGGTGGGTTAGAAGTGGACCCGTGCTCGAGGCGGGAGGCAACATGCCCCGTTCCCCAAAGCCAGGGCCGCTGTACCGCCTTGGGATAACTTTGCCTGAGCAGGCGTGAGGACCACCAGGGTGGCTACTGGAGTCCTGGGAGTGGGCAGGGACAAAGTGCCCATAGGCTTCTGGAGTATCACAAGGTAGAGAAAGAAGAACTAGAGCAAAGCAACACAAAACAGTCTCTTCGTGCAGATGGCTTATTGTCGGAGCTTGAAATTCTGCCAAGTGTTCATACTTAGTTGTCAGCAGTTTAGTTTGAGACAATAGTGAAAACAGCCCTTCTGGCCTCTACCTAAACCTCAGCAGAGGAAAAACAGCTTCAGAAGTTGAACTGGAATGGTCTCCTTATCTTAGCTGCCCCGACCCCGAGTTGCACTGCGCCAGCAAGGAATCTAGAACGTGGGGCATAGGAACGCTGTGTTTACGAGGCGAGACTGGGGCTTACACGTTCTCTGAGTCAGAGCCTCGGGAGCCAGTGGTGATTTAGTGGGGACGTGGGAGGGAAGCGCTTTGCCAACTCGAAAGCCCCCTTCTTCA
This sequence comes from Grampus griseus, assembly GCF_964374135.1. Classification (NCBI taxonomy): domain Eukaryota; kingdom Metazoa; phylum Chordata; class Mammalia; order Artiodactyla; family Delphinidae; genus Grampus; species Grampus griseus. The sequence continues at coordinate 65,354,075 of NC_139012.1, forward strand.
GCTGAGCATCGTAAGCAAACGTGAACAATCAAATCTTGCAGCTTTGGGAGTTTATTTTCTCTTGGAAAATGTCTGGATCCTTTTTGCCTGTAAGAAGGGAAAGAAAAGACTAAGAGTAAAGATGACAGGTTTACTTGGGCATGAAATCACTGTTGGACAACTCACTTTTTTCTGAGTTAAGTGTCAAAAAATCTGTGATTTTCAGAGTAAGTTTCCGTGAAATTACACATGGGGTGGATAATTGAGAACAAACTGCCTGGGCTGTTTGGTGGGCGCTGCCCTTTCTGGGAATTTGGGTCTCTCCCAGTGTCAAGTTCCTGGGGCAACTTGTTTATTTCCAGTACCAGGTCTGACCTGCACCTGCTCAAGTCCCCAGCTCCTCATTTCTGAGCAGTCACGAGGCCAGCTTCTAATTTGTTTGTGAGATCGGCAAGCATTTATTTTTATAGCATCACTTGATCATTTTTTATGTGAATCTCAGGAAAACTTGTAAAGAATTTTACCATCTTTACACAGGCGTTTTCCATTCCTGTTTCTATGGGTTCCGACCCCTGGCCCTGGCATCTGCCTATCTTACGGCTGGTTTGGCGTATAGCAGCAAACCACTGTCCTATCAGGAAGCCCAGAACAAGCTCTGAAATGTCAGGTCAGTGTAGACAATGGCTTCTTTCAACAAGTCTTTACGTAACGTGGCTTTCTTAATTAATGTACTGTGGACAGAGTTTTCTTAACTTCTATTTGTCCAGTGGTTTGTTTGGTTTTTTTTGTTTTTGTTTTTTTTCCGTGCAGGTGTTAGGACTTTGCACCGTCATTCATTGGCACTCGTAACGTTACTTGACAGTCAGCTTGCACCAAACCCACCTTAAAAACCTGACGGTGAATTATAACTAGTTACATAAGGAAAGGAGAGAATCTGGAAGGAGGCAGCAGCACAGAGGGGGAGAGAGAGAGAGACCTCCTTGGAGATATTGGCTGAAGCTTGGCCTGCCTCGGCCCCTTGGTACCACGATCCCAAACCAGGACGTGGCCCTAGCCCTCTCCGCGTGGCCCAGAGATGCAGGGCAGCTTTGCTGTTCCGATGCCACACAATCCCTTGCTGCAGGAAGCAAGAATTGGGTTCCCTCTGGGCCCCTAGGAAGGGCTAGTTTTATGCTCGTGGTGTTCATACGTTCTGAAGTGCACACCAGAGGAAATTTCTTTCCTCCGATATCAGACATTGTGCGAAGAGGCAAAAGCTCCCTGGCGAACAGCCTTTTCCCTAGCCTCTCCTGACTGAAGTGTAAATGACTTTTGAGAGCAGAATAAGCCAGTCGATGAATTCATTCTTTGAACTTCTCTGACTGGGAAGTGCTTCTGAGACTTTGAAAATCTTCAAAGATCTCAGCCCATGAAATCGATAGTTCATTTTTCAGACTTAAGGCAAGAATTCAGTCAGTGAGCATAGTGTTGAGGACCTCGTGTGAGGGAAACAGCATCCCGGGCACTAAAAAGGCTGTGGGCTCGGAAAAGCACAGGCCGTGCCCTAGAGGGGCTGTCTAGGGAAGAGTCAAGGACAAGGAGGTACAGTCTATAGGATGCGTACACAGAGCCACAGGGATCAGGGTGAGAACAGGCACATTGGGTTGGGAGTCGGGGAGGGAGGATGGGGAAGGGATAAGGGCTCTTTTCATGCAAGTATTTACAAAAACCAAAAGCTAGGAGGCAAGCGAAATGATCTGAAATCTGTCCCATCCTCGTGCATTTCTTGACTGATAATTTTGGTTTTTCGTTTTTGTTTTATTTTTAATTTATTTTATTGAAGTATAGTTGATTTACAATGTGCTAATTTCTGCTGTACAGCACAGTGAGTCAGTTATACATATATATACCTTCTTTTCTGTTATGGTTTCTCCCAGGATATTGAATATAGTTCCCTGTGCTCTACAGTAGGACCTTGTTGTTTATCCATTCTCTATATACTAGCTTGCTTCTGCTAATTCCAAACTCCCACTCCATCCCTCCCCCACCTCAGCCTCCCCCTTGGCAACCACAAGCCTGTCCTCTGCGTCTGTGACTCTGTTTCTGTTTCATAGGTAAGTTTATTTGTTTGACTGATAATTTTGAAACAAAAACTGAGGACACGTATTTAGTAAGCTCTTACTAAGTGTCAGGTGTTATCCTATACGTTTACATAAATTATCATGAATTATCTCATTTAGTCTTTATCATAGGCTCTATGAGATTTGTACAGTTCTCCAACATTTTTCTGGATGAGGAACCGAAACCTCGGAGAGGTCAAGTGACTTGCCCAGGACCCCTCAGCTAGTTAGGGCAAGAATGGGATATAAATCCATGTCTATCCATTTAACTCCAGTGCCTTCTCCCTAAATCATCATCATCTTTTTTTTTTTAAATTGGTTTTGCATGTTTATTGCTGAAACCTGAAGAAGGATCTTATGGCCCTGGACTGTCCAGCAGAACTCAGGAAGATTTCTGTGCCTCTCGCGTTCAGAGTCATGACTCCTAGTAGCTGGGGTCTGGGCTTTACTGCCCGAACTGAAGGGTCAGGTTCTCAGGCTGGGGCCACGGATGCCCACAGTCTTCTGCGCCACGCCTGACCCCCCCACCCCCACCCCGCAGGCTCTACAAAGCCTTGGATGGATTTGCTGGCTCTGACAGGCTGTTTCCCTCCACCTGCCTCGTTGGCTCTTAAACTGCAAACAGGAAACAAAACTGCAAAAAAGAGGGAAAAGGCACTTTCAAGAAAAGGAAAGCATCTTCCTTTAGGCCGTGGGGCTGCGGGAAGCGGAGTGATGACTAAGATGTTGAAGAGAGGCTGCTACCTGGTGATGAGGCGCTATGAAAGCCAGCTCAGAACAGGTTGTACCCTGTGTGCCTGGGAAGAGTGGAAGCCAAAGCCACGCTCGGTCGAGGGTGTAGTGTGAGCTGTCAGCTTCCAGCAGGAGGCCAACCAAGGCTGCAGCACCCCCAGGGCAGGCAGTTGAATAAAACACACTTGATGAGAATATTCAGCTTCCAGATGTCGCTAAGCTGAGCTGAAGCCGCGGTTGCTAAGAGCAAATAAATCACTGCTTGCCACACTGGACCCCACACACCTGATGCTCTGTTTCCTCACCCAAGGGTGAGAAGGGGTACAGGATAAACCCACTTCTTGGCAGGTGGTCCCGGGAATATTATTTTACGTTTTGACACTGCTGGAAAATCACTGATGAGGCAGTCCACCAGCACTCGCAGGCAGCAACCTAAGGATGTTCGGCTGTGTAGCGTCTGGACAACACTGCCATGCACTTTCGTATCTCAACACTACATTTTCAAGAATCACAATCAGAGAAAATATCTGCTCCTATACTTGGGAAATTGAGGAAAAAAATGCAGCCACAATCCCACCCTCCCAATTTGCCGATTATTGTCATGTTTGCGTACTAACCCCTAGCCTTTTGACTTAGGCATTTTCTTTACACCTGTGGTTCAAGCCCACAACCATCTGCTGAGCCCTGCCACGTACTAGTTACAGAGGCTGCCAGAGAAGCTCTGGGAAGTCTTGGGAATGTTCATTTAACCACGTGGTAAGCCATTTAAATGATTTTTTAGAATAAAAGCAAATGTCGTTACACTAGGTAGTAGAATGAAGAAATAGGCAGGAATCTAAATTTAAGACGAGCCAGGACTTCAGAGATGGGGTACGCAGCTTCTGTATGAAGAACGGATGAAATGGATTCGCCGCAGGAACGGCACAGGCCCTGCAGTTGGTAGATGAAGATCCCGTGAGAGATGAAGAGAACTAAGTGAGGAGAGGACAGAGTGACAAGAGAGGTGCTTTCATCAAGGGCTTGAGAGGGCCTCGTAACTGGTGCTTACAGGGGAAGAGGCAGAGGAAGGGGGTGATAGTTTTGATTACGTTCCTTGGGCCATTTCCAGAAATCAGATTTGTACGGCCCTTAAGTCATCTAGCAGCGCTCCGTCTACCGCAATTGCTAAATAATGATGCCAGTAGCCATAACAGTATTAACTGACATCGATTGAGTTCTCTCTGTACGCCTTACCTCCTCTAAGGTTCACACCCACCTATAAGGTAGGTTCTACTATTCAACTTCTTTTGCGGTTAAAAAAATTGAGGCTCAGAGCATTTAGGCCGCTTGCCCAAGATTAAACAGCTTTTCATGTGCCAACACCCGGGTGGCTAAAACATCAGGAAGGCATCTTCTAAGAGGAGAGAACTTACGTAAACAAATGTCAACAGCAACACCGGAGTTTTATGAGATTCCACTGCATATGAACCCCTTCTGCATAGTCTGTGTTTTTGGATATTAGAAACATACCTCCCTTTAACGCCTCTTATAAAAATTTAACAACTTGGTAAGAAATCCTTTTAAAAGACAGTCCATAAGTTCCTGACCTCTTAAATAGATTGTTTGCACATCACGGAACCTTTTCTTGAAGCTTCGTTTGGCCATCAGGAGCACCGATATTGGCATGCTGAGAGGCTCTTGGTGCTGAGGGGAATGGGGGTCTGTGGCTCCCGGGCAGCCTGGCTGTCCTCCGTTTCTCCGGAGCCGGCCTCCCTGTGCCTCTGCGGGCAGCCTCCAGCCCCACCCCACGACCTCAGGTCCCTGCCCCCAGGCCCGCCCTCTTCTCCACTGTTATCCTTCTCCTTTCCCCGTTCGCTTCTCAGCTTTCGCAGGGAGCTTGCAGCCTTTTAATGATGCAGGGAGCTACCGTGTGCTGAGTGCCCAACACCGTGAGGTCTCCACCTGGTCCCGTCGGATCCCTGCCAAAGCCTCGGGGCATCTGAGTCTGTGTTTCCAGCAGGGATCACAGAGGCTCAGCCATCGGGGCTGCGCCCGCTGCTCCTGAGCGTGGAGCTGGGATTCGAACGCGTGTCTGTCTCATTCCATTCCTGTTTCCTTAGGTGCAGGTGGTACCCTCTGTAATAATTGGGCCTAGGAAAGGAGTCTGCCCCTGACCTTCCACACCGCAAAGCAAGACACTGCTTTAGTCTGCATTGCTTCTGCCTTCTGATAAGTTCAAGGGCTGTTTTTCGGGAGGCACAGGGTCCTGCGTGACAGTTGTAAAGAGCCCGGGTTCTAGAGACAGAGAGGGCTGAGGCTGGGCCCTTCATTTCCACCCACGGGCTTCCTGCCTTGGGAATAATACCGGTACATAGCTGGCTGTGCTGGAAGGAGTCGATGCGGCCATAAATCACGGTGATAATGATGGTAGTAATAACAGCACTAGCGGCAGCTGACACCTCCTGAGGGCTTACGCACATCTAGTGCTGCACACTGACCCTCTGCGGGGATTTTCACCTCTCATGGGTGGAGGAAACCAAGGCACAAAATGGTCAGGCAACTTGCCTGAGGTCACGCGTCTAGGAAGTGGTGTTGCTGCGGCATAAACCCCGGTGGTCTTGGTTTAGCGCCTGGGACGTTGCCCCTCCCGTTAATTGCCCGGCAGGGTGACCTGTTGTGTCTCCGCGCTACCCTCCCCTCCTCTCCTCTCTCCCCTCTCCCTCCCCCGCCTCCCTCCTGCGCTCACTCTCTTTCCTCCAGTCCTCACAGGACCCCGGCCCCTAGGAGCCCGGCTTGCGGACTCCAGGTAACCGAGCTATAGCTGCTGGCTGTTCTTGTCCCTCGGCGGGTGGCCACCCCTCCCGGCAGCCACGTCCGCCCCGGGCACGCCGCCCACTGTGGAGCGCCACTTGCTACCTTGCCACCGATGATGATGCCCATGTATCATAATTGTACTTTTTCTCTTTCATTGAAAGCCACGTGATGGAGCTAATAGGGTTCATGCTGAGAACAGATGTTCTTATTTCTGCCCAGATGCTGTCCATGGCAAGGCTTCTCGGGCTCTTTTGTACTTTCATTTGGAGTGTTTCTGGTTGAAGGGTTCTTGGGATGGGCTGAAAAATCACGCGGTCCTTCCAGGAAGGAACTGGGCACGGGTCTTGAGGGCGTGTGAAGTAGCCATCCTTGGCGTTTTATAATCCATATGCTTCCTGAGGACATAATCCTCTTCCTATTTGAAAACTGCCTTGGCTCACACTTTATACTTAAGCATTCAGATTTTCGCCTTTCTGGTTGCTTCAGTCTTGAGCTAATGTAGCAGCTAGCAATTCTTCCATTTTCTGCTTTATTTCCTCTTCTCTCTCAACCTAGAATTCATAGAAGGGTTTTTTTTTTTTTTCTCCCCATTAAGATAATGACATTAGCTTAAAAGGCTGTGATAATATCATTCATTCATTTAATATTTATGGAATATGTGCAAGGCACCAGGATATAAAACAGACAGGGTTTCCACTTTCATGGGGCTGATGTTCTGGTCGGGGAAGACAGACAATAAACCAATAAATAAATACACAAGCTAACTTCAGATTGAAGGAATGCTATGAAGGGATGAAACAAGAGGATAGGATAGAGAGAGTCTGGGAAGTGAGGGTTACTTGTATAAGGTGGCCAAGGAAAGTCTTTCTGAGAAGGTGACAGTTAAGCTGAGGTGAGGAAAGAATACTCTAGACAGAGGAAATGACAAGTGCAAAGGCCCTGAGGCAGAGGAGAGTTGGGGAGTTAGAGGTACAGGACAAAGGCCAGTGTGGTTGGGTGTCCTGAGCAAGGGGAGGGGAGGAAAGATGGAGTCAGAGAGAAGGGCAGGGAACACATCTCATAAGACCCACAGGGTCCCTCCCTCTCCCCTCCAATAATTTTTTTAAGTCAGTCAGCAAAAGATGATGGAAAATCCTTCCCTAGCATTTGTGGGTAAGTTCTTGTCTCCTCTCTGGACCAGTGGGCAGATGGTTTGTACCAGTTTTCCCTTCACCTGCAGGCCTTGGTAAACCTCTCTTAAGTTGTGCTCTGTCCTGAGGACCACGGCGGGGAAGGAGGGCAATCTAGACTCACCCATATAAGCCTTAGTTGGATTTCCTTGAGCCAGGCCTCCACACTGGGTGAAATCTGACCACAACCAGAGCTGGCATTTCAGAGTCATGCAGAGGCATCCGGACTGTTCCAGTTAACAGTACATTCTGTCGAGACGGAGACCAAATCTTGCAGCTTTGAAACACACATACACACGAAGAGATGTCTGCGTTGCAAGACGCTATTGAAGTCAGGGGGGTTGCGTGACAATGTGCGGTGACTCCAGACAGCTCCTCCCGTTCTTGCAAAGTTAGTCCTCTTCTGTCCTGCACGGAATGGGCACAGCCCAGGCTTCCAGCATGGAGTGGCCCGAGGCCATCTGTGGCCACGTGGTCAGCACTGTGCTGGAGGCCCCTGGGCCCGCTGCGTGGTCCCAGGTCAGAAGTCGAGGCTGGGGTCTTCTCACGGAGCCGCGGGCCTCTTCTAGAGCACACCCAACTTTCCCAGACGCTGCTCGCTGACTTGGCCTGCCTACAAAGCCTGGGCTCAGCGCATCTCCAAAGATGAGCGAGAAGGTCAGCTCGGGCATCTCTCTGGTTTTGGTCAGGAGGAAACTATGCAAACTAGACCTACGTGCAGTCGAGAGACATACCCTGGAGGGACATTTAGTTGGGATTCTGTGATGATGATCCCAGCTTCCCCAGTCACAGGCATTTACAGTTTCCACCAGCCACTCACTGAAGTCCGTGGGTTTGTTGCCGGGTCCCAGATGTGGGCTGGCAGAGCTGGAGCCCCACGGAGCCCCACAGAGTCCCTGCGTCCTGTCGCCTCTGTCCAGGTCCACAGCACCTAGTGCTCTATTGCCTCCACTCCCACAGCGAGTGTTGACGGAAGGCCTGGCTGGCTGAGAGATGCCACAGGGCAGACGGATGTGTCCAGCCATCAGGACCGGAGAGCATTGCTCCGGAGTCGGAGTGACGGTGAACCATGAAACCCAGAGGCAGGAAAAAGAAGCAGCAGACTTGGGAACCCTGGCAGCTCCCACAGACCAGTTGACGGGCCGTGGGAGCCCAAAATGGATAAAACTGTCACACATTGTGGGCTTGGCCTGGACCCACGTCAGGTGGTGAGTATTGTCCATTCTGACCACGAAGGTCAGTGACTGAGGCATCAGCACGGCTGGGGGCTGCCTGCTCTGGTTTCTCAGTGTGCCCACCTGGGCGCACAGAGTGTGAACTTGGAGAGACAGGGCCAGGGTAAGACGTTCCCTCTGCCCTCGCTCGTGAGGGCTTATTTCAGGCACAGGCGCCATGATCGTTCGGGACAGAACAAGACATGCAAGGCCCACGTGCCAGACCCAGATGTCGTGGGGTGGGACTGGATTTCAGGCGTCCATGGGAAGCAGAGCTGTGCGGGCCGGCAGCAGAACTGACGTGTGCGTTGGCTTCTGAAGAGCGAGCGAGCGTTTGCCAGATAAAAAGTGGGAGACGGTATTCCAAGGGACAGAAAACGGCAAATGCGAAGGTGTGAGAGTAAGACTGGGTGTGTCCCTGTGAGGTCTAGAGAATTCTTTCTTGTGGGACAGGAACCCATTGTAGCACGTGCTCTTGGGAGATAGCATTTCCTAATCCCCGATGCCGTGCTGGATGTCGTTCTGATGACGAACGTCTGCTCCCCTCTTTTGGTCTCTGTTTTTCAACTCCTCCCTATGCGGGGCTAACCTCTCACCCTAACCTGTGCCCACAGGCGTGGCCCAGCCTCGTCGTGAGCACCAAGCGCTGACCTTTGTGTCTTAGAGAGGAGTGGCCAGAACAAGGGCTTTCCGGTTTAATTCTGGATTCTACTTGGTCTTTTCCCCCACAGACAGACTCACAGATAGGCCCATAGCCCAGGGTCCTGCCTAGTTTTAAATCTTTCCCCAAACATTTGCGTCCTTTTCTGGAACTGTAGCTCAACGGCTGGGGACCTGCCACACACTGTAAGACTTCCCCAGTGCAGGCTGCCTCTAAATCGATCCATTATTGGCTAAGAGAGGTGACTTCTTTTATTATCCTCTAAAAAAATTCTTGCTTCTAATTATTTATGGTTTCTGAAATTGCTTCTCTGTCTATTGGCGCTGAGGTTTTCTCTCATTTACAACTGTGTATGCTCTACGCTCTAAATTATTAGTTCTCAGCCCAATCCTTTGTGTTCTCCAGATTATGTCAACGTTGGGGGTAGTTTTCATTTGCTCATTTGTTCGTTCATTCAGTATATATTTCTTGAACATCTACTATGTGCTAGGCACTAGGAATATAGTGGCAAGCAAGGTAAAGTTTCTGCCATCATGAAGCTTAAGTTGTAGTGAAGGAAGATGGAAAATACTCAAAGAAATCACCAGGCAGGACTTCCCTGGTGGCGCAGTGGTTAAGAATCCACCTGCCAATGCAGGGGACACGGGTTCGAGCCCTGGTCTGGGAGGATCCCACATGCCACAGAGCAACTAAGCCCATGTGCCACAACTACTGAGCCCGCGCACCTAGAGCCCATGCTCCACAACAAGAGAAGCCACTGCCATGAGAAGCCCGCGCACCGCAACGAAGAGTAGCCCCCGCTCACCGCAACTAGAGAAAGCCCGCACGCAGCAACGAAGACCAAACACAGCCAAAAAAATAAATAAGTAAAATTAATTAAAAAAAAAAAGAAATCACCAGGCAAGATTTTTCTTTTATTGGAGTATAATTGCTTTACTATAATGTGTTAGTTTCTGCTGTATAAAAAAGTGAGTCAGCTATACATATACGTATATCCCCATATCCCCTCCCTCTTGCGTCTCCCTCCCACCCTCCCTATCCCACCCCTCTAGGTGGTCACAAAGCACCGAACTGATCTCCCTGTGCTATGCGGCTGCTTCCCACTAGCTATCTATTTTACGTGTGGTAGTGTATATATGTCCATGCCTCTCTCTCGCTTTGTCACAGCTTACCCTTCCCCCTCACCATGTCGTCAAGTCCATTCTCTATGTCTGCATCTTTATTCCTGTCCTGCCCCTAGGTTCTTCAGAACCTTTTTTTTTTTTTTTTAGATTCCATATATATGTGTTAGTGTACGGTATTCGTTTTTCTCTTTCTGACTTACTTCACTCTGTGTGACAGAATGTTCACATCAAGTCAAACCTGTGAAAACATCCTAAGGATAGACACTGCTACCAACCCTTTAGCCTGGCAGTGTCGTACTCTCTTCTGAGAAGGCGTGGGTGTGGGGACAGGTAGGCAGGCAGCACGAGATGTCTACCAGGCTGGCTCCTCATGTGTTTTCATTTTAAGCTTCACATAATACACTGGGTTGGGCACCTTTGGGATGTCAGCTCTGCCAGAGAAGTGGTGAAATTGCCAACAGGGAAAGGTGTCAACAGGTCACCAATCAAAGCCGCTTCACGACGAAGCCTGTCAACATTTTCTGCAGGTCTCTGCCGTGGCTTGGATAAACTGCAACCATTTCATTCAATTTTTATTTAAGAAGTAAGTTTTCGTATTAAAAAGTTATAATTAACAACACTGGTATAAATTTATTTTGTATCAAAAGTTTAGCAATAGGAGACAGCACTCACTCATCAGTTTGTACTCCTTTTTTTTTTTTCTTTTTTTTTTTGTTTTTGCGGTATGGGGCCTCTCACTGCTGTGACCTCTCGCGTTGTGGAGCACAGGCTCCGGATGCGCAGGCTCAGCGGCCATGGCTCACGGGCCCAGCCGCTCCGCAGCATGTGGGATCCTCCCGGACCGGGGCACGAACCCGCGTCCCCTGCATCGGCAGGCGGACTCCCAACCACTGCGCCACCAGGGAAGCCCCTGTGCTCCTATTGATGCATCCACTTGAGTTACAAGAACTTGGGTAAATCTTCTCTCACTATCTCAGTTGAACTGGACCATCTTCTGAGCCCACAAGATAACCTGTTTACTTAAAAAGTTATTATTTGTAAATACTTACCTATACAGACAGAAATGTTCTTAATCTGGTGCAACCAAAAACAGTGGATTTTGAGGCTAATGTAAGACAGAAACTGCCCTCTATCACCTCTAGTTTAAAATATTTCATAGCCTTATTCCTTTCATTCATTGACTTTCTGCATTTACATATACTGGAGCGCCAATGAAGAACCATTAATGTAGAAAAAAATGAAGGAAAAGTAATCCCAAATGAAAGGTGAGAGGTCAGAGGTAAAGAGGTCACAGGAAGAATGCCCCATACAGGACAGCCTCCTCTGGCCTTAGAGCATCAGTATCTTTATGTCTTTGACAGTTGTCACAATTTCAACAGTTATTACATATACACCTCTACAAGTATATACATATATACACATATGCATATATAAACACGTAAGTGTACATATGTATTTAATTGTTCATCACAAAAGTATTGCACGAACATTCACTCATTCAGTCAAACGACAGATATTTGAGTCCCTACAAGGTGCCAGACACTATTTTAGGCAGGACGCATATAGCAGTGAACAAAACAGACATAACTTTCATGTGCACTGGAAACCAAAAAATTTGTGTGACTTGCTTTATTGCGATATTCACTTTATTGCGGTGGTCTGGAACTGAACCCACAGTACCTCCCAGATGTGCCTATACTCAATATATTGTCTAATGGATTGCTGTCTTGTTCAATTTATATATTTCACATCCTTCAATATCAATATGAACACAGTCCATTAATTTTAATAGTTCTATGGATTTCTGGTAGATGCATGTACCATATTTGCTTAGCCTTTCTCCTGTTTTTGGACCTTTCAGTTGTTTCTCAGAACTATTAAAAAAGGTTGCACTAAACGTTCCTGCACATCTTTGTGTGCATAGGAGCGTGTGTCTGTGGGATAGATTCTTTATCCAGAACTTTCACAAAAAGTCAAACCTTTGAAATGAATTTCATTGTGAATTATGTGTTTTGATTAGTGCCATTTTGCCAAAGGCAGAAAATCATTTTAATAAAAGGTTAGGGAAAAACTCCTCTAGGGTTCTTTTCCTCCTTCCCTGCTTTTCACCATATGCTCCCCCCCAAAAAAAACAATTTTTTTTAATGATTTTCTTGCCAGGAGCTGCTTTTGGCTTAGCCAGGAGCTGAACATCACAGTGGGGACAGAAAGGAGCGTTTTCCTCCAAATTGCATAATTTGACAAAATTTTCCTGCTACGGTAGTCATGTTTTTGCAAGACTCAGTGAACTTTGTAAAGGCTGTCTCTGCATCAGTAATTGGCTGCAGCAGACCCATGAGAGCATGGCTGCCTCTCTCTTCCCTGAAGTTCTGGGCTCCTGGAGATCATTTGTTCTGGGATCCCAAGGTCAGGTTCTTGGGAAATTCTCTTACCCGGTGCTGTAGGTCTTGCTTCTTCTTTATTCCCTCTTGTATTTAAACCCTTCCCCCTTATAACAGGGTACTTTAGGTATGATCATAGAAGGCCAGTAGGGAGTTCACCTCCCAAACTACGCTGGTGTGTATGTGTGTGTGTGTGTGTGTGTGTGTGTGTGTGTGTGTGTGCGCGCAGAGGCCATGGGTGTGGGCTTCCTGGATGACTGACAAAATGCCATCCCATCTTTGTCTAAGGCGGTGATCGTAATCAGTAGTGGTGAATATTCTCCTGCATTTACTTTGTACCAGGCATCATGCTAAGCCCTCACCTTTTTATTTCATCCCCGTAACAATTCCACAAAGTAGGAAACATTCTCCCCATTTTACAGGTGGGAAAATCCAGACTCAGAAAGTAACTGCTCAAAGGACACACGACTAAAAGGTGGAAGAGCTGGGTTTTGAAGCTGGGTCTGTTTTGGACTCTGGAGTCCCACAGTCTTGACCATGGTGCATCCCGCCTCATTTCCCACCTAGGCTATGTCTCTGGGTGTTTCATTTGAAGGAACTTCTCGTCTGTTCCTCTGGTGTGAGTCCAAGCCACAGCCATGGGCCAGCGCTGGGTTTCAAGAGTCAGAAACATGTTGAAGGTGTTTATGATGCTGCTGGTAATCACTAGGACTCATCTTCCAAGACAGACTTACTGTGTGAGGCAGACGAGACAGATTTAGACTCAGAGACCTGAGTTAGAACACCGGCTCTGTCACTAATGAGCATGATGACATTTCCTGGTTTCTTATCTTGAGAAATAGTGACCATAGTAACCCCCTTATAGGTTGTTGTGAGGATGAGACAATATGTATATAGGCGCCCACTAAAGGATACTTTTATTATTATTTATTATTATTATTCCAAGAGAAGCAAAGACAATACAAAGTTCCATGAGAAGCAACCATGAGTCTGAATTCCTAACTGAAGAGATGCAAAAGTTACTGGGAACATTGACACCAGTGGACCCTGACAACATTGTGCCAAAGTGAAAGAAGCCAGTCACAGAAGGCCACGTATTAGATGATTCTATTTCTATGAAGTGTCTGGAATAGGCAAATCTGTACAGGCAGAAAGTATTTCACTGGTTGCCTTGGGCTGAGAAGTTTAGGGGGATAAGGAGAGTGGCCACCAATGGGTATGGAGGTTTGCTTTGGGGTGATAAAAACGTTCTAATGCTGACTGTGCTGATGGTTGTGCAACTCTGTGAACACGCGAGAAACCAACGAACTGTGTGATTTAGGTGAGTGAATTGTAAGGTATTGGAATTATATCTCAATCAAAAGTTTGTTACAAATAAGTTTCTGGTGAATGTTTAGTTAAAAGAAATGGAGAAATACCACAGTCTATCATGGGTTTATTTATACGACATGTAATATAGTATAAATATTATATACAGTATAAATAAACTTAATATATATTTTTATATTATATATAGTATAAATATACTATATAAAATATAGTAATACTATACTATATTTACATTGAATGCATTTCTCCAAAAAAACTCATGCTGCCTCTTTCTTAGCCAAGGCACTTAGCGGAAAGTATCAAAAACTAGGTATAAAGTTGAAAAAGAAAAGAAAAGAAAACCTAAAGGCAAAACAAACCCAGGAAGAGAAGCTAGACGGAAAAATGTAGAAAGCTGGGAAGGAGACTGCCTCTACGTCTGCACTTAACCTGACTCATGCTCGGCAGGACATGTGTTTGGAGCTGTTTGTTACAGGGCGACGGAGCTCCGGTGATTCATCCTCACTCTCTTGCGGGGAATCCGTGTGACAAAATGGCCTCCGTGAAAAAGCACGCACAGAAGCACGTGTGGCAAAGAGGCGAGGCAGGATGAGGACAGTTGGGTGCTGGTGGAGTCCAACCACGGTGTCCGAAACCAGTTAACTGACCTATCCAGGTCCAGCTCCCCGGCTTTAACCCACAGCAGGTGTAACACCCGCCCAAATATGAGAAGATGCAGAAGTAACTTGGTCATAAATGTCTTGTCTCTGAAAAGAGAAAAGATCTATAAAAGTGCCTGGCTCATGTGAAGACCTTAATGGATGTTTGTGGAAAGTACTGTTGTTGGAACGAACCCAGCCATAAAAGATCTTGTCTCCCTCCCTTCCTGACTCTTAGGTAGTTAGTAAATTCAGCAAGAAAAAAAAGAGTTGAACTGCTCTTTGGACGTAATAATAATCTACTTTTGGTAGTGTTTTCCAGTTTATAGAGGGCTCCTAAATCAACATCTCTTCTGATTTCAGAACAGCACTATGGAGGCATAGAATGGTAGAGAGCGGACTGAGAGATGGCCGGTGGTTTTCAAGGTCGCATAGTCAAGGCAGTGAATGGGATCCAAGTTCAGACTTCTTCCCAGGACACGTGAGCTGAAATGAATGGACCTGGCTGGTCAGTTTCATTTTTCAACACTTCAAGGGATTATGTGGATGCTCTAATTTAATCCAAAGAAGATTATAGGTAAAAACATCACATATGGTGATGATGGGGGCTGGCCAACCAAGCCACCACTTCCTGAGACCAAAACGAAGGAGTGAACTAAGCCTCAGAACAGGGAACCCAGTGCCTGTGAGGAAACGAACCTCACATGGTAGTGAGGGGCACAGGCTTAGAACCACATTCTGGCTTCACCAGTTTTGTCACCCAAACACTGGCCGTGATGTTACTATTATAGGAGATTAAGGCAAGGATCTCAGGGGTTACTGCATGCTCAGTGTCTAGCACAGAGCCTGGAACAAAGTAAGTGCTTATTAAAAGCTATTTTCTATTGCTCATTTCCTTTATTTCTTCTTGTTTTATCCTCTCGGCATCATCCTCTTCACTGTCATTTGCTCAGGAAAGTGCGGGGACCTCTCACAAGAACGGAGGATATAGACCACTTTTGAGGAGGTATAGAAATCCCTGTGGGATCCAGGGTCAGCTGACATGGGGAAGGGATGGTGAATTCCTTTTTCCTTCACGTTTGAAAGCAGAGGCTGTTGTGGTTATACTTGTTTTCCACTTTCTCCAACGTGCAGTTTATTGGTCCATCCATTCTTCATATATTCATTTCTTTCTTTTCATTGGTTCATCCCCAGCCATGCTCTAGATCTGAATCCCAGGTGGCTCGACCAGTGCAGAACTGACCCTCCACTGAGCTGGAGAGACGGTGCCGGGTCACAGGAACCATGGGTCACAAATGACCAGAGAGACTCCGCCCTGGGAGGCAGGCTGGGCTTGGGGTGGGTCGTCTTGAGAGCGTGTGGTGTCAGAAAGCCAGGTGGTGATACGAGAAATGGGGCTTATGTGAGTCTCAAAGGCAGAGCTGCGATCGGAGTCCGACTTAGCCAGCTGAACCAGAAGGCCTGGCCCCGGGTCTGGCTTCCTCACAGGCTGGACGAGTTTAGAATGCAGAGGTCCCCACAGGGCAGCACCCACAGGCAGAGACGTGGTGAGGTGGATGTCCAGAGGTGAAGGCCTTAGTCACGGAGGCTGGGGCAACAGGCGCCTGTCTGGTTCCCACACTGCAATCTGGACATAGGAGTTGCATGGAGAGGCCAAGAGAGGAGTTCAGAGTCTGGGAATCTGGGTAAGTGGTCCCACCAGACGCGGGAGGTGACCCAGCTCAGGGCGTTGAGCCCCTAACCTCCAGGCAGACCCAGGCTGGCAGATAAGTACCAATACCTTTCCAGGCAGGGCATGGCCTTCAGGGAAGGGAGCTTGCACCTGAGGGATCGTGTAGGGAATCCCTTTAGCTCTCGAATACCCAAATGTATTCTTTATTTTTGAACTTTTTATTTTATATTGGAGCATAGCCGATTCACAATGTTGTGATAGTTTCAGGTGCACAGCAAAGCGACTCAGCCGTCCATATACATGGATCCATTCTCCCCCAAACTCCCCTCCCATCCAGGCTGCCACATAACATTGAGCAGAGCTCCCTGTGCTACGCAGGACGTCCTTGTTGGTTGATCATCCTAAGAAATTAGAGGTAGATGTAAACTAACAAGACGTTCAAGTTGAAAAGCTTTTGATTTCTCAGCCATTGCAGGAGTGATTGACCCATTAATCAACTCTGTCAATCACCAGAGCATCCTTTGACCCCAGAAATCAATCACTGTGGCTGCAGGTGACCCCTCTGTGTGGCCCAAACATCCCTCCTCTTATCTTCTGCTAAATCTTTGGAGCGCACCTGTGTGACAAGGCAGAATACATCCTTTGCTGTTTGTCCAGTTTCAACCAGTACTTGCTGTAGGTGAATGTTGATTACAAATCTGTTACCTAAAATGTGGATGGTGTGCTATTGGGGAGAGTGGAAAATACCACCGGAGAGATGAATGAAGAGTGTGGAAAATGCAGCTCAGTGGGAAGAGCACTGAGTCAGGGTTTGAGAGACCTGAACTGCAGTCTTTGCTCTCCTATTAGCTGGGCCATCACCTGGATTGGTCTCAGTGTCCCTGACTCTTAAATAGGGGTAACACCTGAGTTCCTTATTTGACTGTCACAACGACCTGATGAGATAATACAAGCAGAAGGATTTGGGAAACCAAAAGTCCTTAATTATTTCATTCAAAAGAATTTGCTAATAGCAGCCCATTGGTCGCTAACTAAATGTAGCTGGCCAGGGGAGGGTGACAGATAGGAAGGGCAAACAGAGCCGGCGTCACCCAGGGTCTTTGCTGCCCAGAGGATGAGATTGGGCCTCAACCGTTATGAGAGGAGGAAGCAGAGCTGGAAGGAGCCAGGCAGAGGAGCAGGGCCTGGGAGAGAAACTGAGGCAAGAAAGATAAGGCAGCTCCCTCAGGTTCAACAGACAAAGGTTATGTCCAGGCAGGCAGGAGCCTAGAAAACAGAGGCTCAGAGGTTCAGAAAGGGGACTGCTGAGAACCAGCTGGGAAGCCCCGCAGGCACCAGGGCGCAGGCATCTGAATAGAGAGCCGGCATTTTCCCCATCCCCTCTCTTTTCCATACAGGATCCGAAAGGCGACTGAGGAGACACCTAAGAAAGCTCTAAGTAACGAAAAAAACTTAAGCGTGTGTTAGAGCCACCTGGAGGGCATCTTAAAACAGAACTTGCGGGCTTCCCTGGTGGCGCAGTGGTTGAGAGTCCGCCTACCGATGCAGGGGACGCGGGTTCGTGCCCCGGTCTGGGAAGATCCCACATGCCGCGGAGCGGCTGGGCCCGTGAGCCATGGCCACCGAGCCTGCGCGTCCAGAGCCTGTGCTCCGCAACGGGAGAGGCCACAACTGTGAGAGGCCCGCGTACCGCAAAAAAAAAAAAAAAAAAAAAACAGAACTTGCTGGGCCCCCCTCTAAAATTTCTGATTCAGTGGGTCTGGGCGGGACCCTCCCCGGGAGAATTTGCATGTCTCTGTGGCTCCCAGGAGCACATCCTCTGCTGGGCTGGGCACTTAGAGAACCAGCACACGGTGGCAGTTGTTATGAATTCTTGACCCATGAAAGAAAAGGTGAGCGAGGAAGCACGTCAGGGGCGCCCTCGCTCCCCCCGCCCCTCCCAGTCACCGCAGCAGGCAGCAGGTGTTTTGACCTGGTTCCCCTGCGGGCTCAGACCCACCCAGGGGCGGAGCCCTGGAGGGCATGGGGGCAGGGCTGCCTCTTCCTCCTCCAAAGCCTGTAGATCTTGGGCGTGGTCAGACCCCCTGCCGACGGCCCGGTGCCCCATCCGCCTTACGGATGCTCAGGACAGGTTAGAACTGCCATTTACGGACGCCAACAGTGTGGGAGTCGTTTTTTCTTTTTTGGAACATCTGCAAGTAGGAGAACGTGTGCTGTATTATGTTAAATCTCTTCCCTGGTGCTTCGTCTGCTTTCTTCCAGGCTTGAGGGTGGTTGTGATTACCGGGTTCCATTTTCTCACTTTCTGAGCTAGTCGTGCACCTTCAGTTGGGGGAGGTTGGGGTGGTCAGTTTACCATCCATCCTGGATCACCCTCTTGGCACAGCCTTAGCAACGTGATTGATAATCCAGGGAGGTCCTTCCTCCCCACCCCCCTTCCTCGCCTTCCCCCCATTGAGACCCACAGAAGCGCTACACTGTTCATTCACTCTTTTCTAAATGCTCTGGTGGTGGGGAGAGGCTAAGTGGAATATAAGAGGAAGTAAATTGTTACTCAAGCATAGAGGATGGAGCGGGGGTGGGCGTGGCCCGGGCGGGGAAGTTTCTCTCAGCGAGTGCCTCCTAACTCTGGCTGCATCATAGAATCACATCATAGCTTTTATAAACATTTATGCTCAGGATGTGAGATTCTGATTTAAGTTCATCTGGGATGGGACCCCGGCACTGGCAAATTTCAGTCTCTTCAGGGGATTCTAGTGCGTAGTCGAGCCTGAGATCTGCCGTTTCTAAACCAATTTTTCTAACCATACCTGGGTGCTGAGCACAGCTGCATGCTTGTATCACTTCCTTTGAACAACCACGAGCCACGCTGAGGTGGGCTGGAGGCTGCCACCTACGGGGTGGGTTAGAAGTCAATGCCACAATCTAAGTTTAGACAGGTAAGGCTAGGTGTCTTGAGACCAGGTGGGCAAGATCAAAAATGCAAGTTCAGAGAGCAGCAAAAAATCCCCAGGCTGAGGATGACAGAGGCTGGGACCAATGCAGGAACATGAGCTGTGGGTTTAATGCCAAGAGAGCAAACTACCAAGGTCAGGTTGTCCCAGGCCCATGGAGGCAGCACAGGGTTAAAGCTTGATTCGGCCCAAGCCAGGAACTCCAAATGTCCCATGTTCTGGGATGGAATCGAGTGAGTGGGACTGAAATCACCTGGGATGTTCACAGCCAGCATAGGAAATACGGGAAGCCAGGATGTTCTTGAAAGAAGGGAGATGAAAAATAAAAAGTGCAGAGGAAATGGTTTGGTCTCTATCATGCACCCTGTTGTTGTTTTCATCAAACTGACCAAGTGTCTCTGATGTATAGAATCTTGTTAAAATGGTGCCTCTAATCTAGTAGGCCTGGGGTGGGGAGGGCCTGAGAGGCCCAAGGCTCTGCATTTCTAGCAGCCCCCCAAGCGGTGCTGATCTGAGGACCGCTCCTGTGCAGCAAGAACTTGGAGGACAGGAATGATGTCTACTTAAGTGCACCAAAGAACACCTGGCAGAGACGTGTTTGGTCACTATGGGTGTGGAGGCTGATACATGATTGTCCTCAACCCTCAGATCATTTAAGGGAGTCTGTGGTTTTTCCAGAAGGTTCCATGTTTTGGAGAGAAGTAACTTTCTGCAGACGTAAGTAGAAGGACAGCATCATGCCATAAACAATGTCTACTTTACATCACCCCCTCCGTCCCCCACGCGTGTCCCTTACAGAAGACGGAGAACCTACAGAGTGAGTCAGGCTTGAGCTGACCTAGTGAAGCAAGCACCACCAATAAGTAACCTGTTACCTGGGGATAGAGCAGCGATCCTTTCATAAATGAATGTCAATGAGGGATAATTTTCTGCTGCAGCAGAATTTCTACACCTGACAGTATTCTTAATCTACTTTAATTAAGAGGTTAATCTGTTGTAGAAATTGCTTTTCTCTGAAGCCACCTGAAATCAATTTAAACTCAATTACAAGTGGTTAGCTATTGTTTATGTGGTTAAAGATTAGAGAATACATTTTTGCTTGTCAGGAACCTTCAGAGCAAATTTTGAATGTCACGATCAGAGGAGAGTCTGAATAGTTGAGTGCTCTTTAATGGGCATGGAGAAACCATTAGAAAATGTAATCAGTCCTATTTGATGACTTGACCTTGGGACTCTGCTTGAAAAGGGTCTAATCATGTCTGTCCCATAAGTGCCACCAGGATGGCTCTGCTGAAATTAATTGATCATTACGTGCTTTCTGAGAGCCTAATATACCCTATTTGATGGAATATAAATTGCAGAAATAATCTGTAAATTATATAACAAGCTTCAGAATACATTTGCCCTCTGTCGCTTTAGCACAGATTAAATCTGACAGCTAGTTTCAAAATGATCAAAAATCGCTTAACTCCTCCAATAGTTTGGAATGCTTGAGTTTTACAAAGAAAAAAAAATATATTGCACGGCATGTGCCCAGTCTGTAAATGTGAATTACAATCCGTTTTTCCATCAGTAAAACATAGAGATAAAAAGAGGCCTGAAAAGGTTTTCTGGGGCTTGAATGCATTATTTTATTCAATTGCTTAGTAAGGTACTTAGCTGCTATTAAAAATTTGGATGTGTGTCAGAGACAAGGAAACTGTTTTGAATCCTCTCCACTTCCGCACTAAGTATATGAAAGAATTGCGTGCCTCTAATAGGCCAGCCAGCTTGCTAATGTGATGCCCCGTCGTCTGGTTGGGCGATCCACAATGACAGCGCCCTCCACTGATTCTCGGTGGGTTAAAGGTTTCTTGACATCCTTTCAGGTGTCCAAATGATGAATCTAAGTTACCTCCTCTGTTTTTGCGTATTCTTCTGGGATCAAGACATTCTGCCATTATAGTGCACACAATCCATGACGTTTTGGTTAAAGTTGCAGGAAGCCTTCCTCCAGAACACTTCCCCCCTCCAGAGAATTATTAAAGGAATTTTCCTTTGAGCTGACACTTTTCGTATTTGAACCAGACCTTCCAGGATTTTCTTCCATACGTGGTGAATGGTTAACTATTGAGTAGAAGTCCGTTATTCCTGCTTAATTGGCATCATGAGGGAGATCACATTTTTGGAGCCTGAAAAAAAAAGTGTGATGAAGTGGGCACAGAGTAGTGTTTTGTGTAAGAGACTGGGGCAGCTCCCTAGATGGCAGGATGGTAGTAGGTTTTCTGGGAACTGGACCGTTGAAAGCTAACATCTCTTGGACGTTGAGTCGGGGATGAAGCTCAGCGATGAGGGCCATATTTGTTACGTGAGGGCTCTGGGTCAGGTGCCAGCTCTGTCCTTTCATAATTGTGAGCCTTTGGGCAGACTTCTTAGCTTCTTAAAGCCTCAGTTCCCCCAGCTGTAAAATGGAGATAATAGCGAAGATTAACGGCAGTAGGGTGTATAAAATGCCCAGTAGAGTGTCACACACATACACTTACTAAGCTCTTCATCATAATTAAGCAAAGCATAAAATGATTTGGTGTCTCTGTTTTCTGAGCCCTAAATAGGGGTGCATGATTTGAGAAAGGTGGTTTTTCCTAGCTGGTGAAATTTTTGATATGAAGAGTCTTACAGTGTTACCGAAAGGAAGCTGTCTTCAATTTTTCATTTCACAGACACCCTTTAGGACAGCTCCCTGTGGAGTGAGGATGGGGGTGAGGGAGAAGGAAGATATTTAAGACAAACTCTGCTCTGGGAGCAAGGCCCTGAGCTGTAGTCTTGGCTCCGCCGTAACCCAGCTGTGTGAGGTTGAGAGCAAGGGGTCCCTCCTTCTCTGGGCTCAGTTTATTTGTGTAAAACGACAGGGCTGCACAGATGTCTGTTAAGGTGGCTTAGAGCACTGAGATTCCACAGTCCTTCCTTGCTGGCCATCTCTGTAAGACCATTTCCTGCTCCACACCCAGGAAATGGTTGGAGAGTGGGCACACACAGGGCAGCCTGGACGGCGCGGTGACCCCGTATCTGCATATTTCAGCCTCGTGCCGCCTGACCCGCAGGCTCAGCGGCCATGGCTCATGGGCCCAGCCGCTCCGCAGCATGTGGGATCTTCCCATACCGGGGCACGAACCCGTGTGCCCTGCATCGGCAGGCCGACTCCCAACCACTGCGCAACCAGGAAAGCCCCTTTTGAACCTCTTTGAATTGGCACAGACCATGGTGTCGACCAGTCACCCTGAAACCCTTATTGCAAAGGAGGCTGTTGGAGGACCTCACCCCGCCCCCTGGCTTGCTTCACTCCTTCAAGTTGCCTCCACACCTTCCCAAGGGCGTGTCTGTGCCCCTTCCGTGGGTTCCTCTCTCAGAGTTCCAGTTCCTTAAGGGTCAATCCTCATGACCATGCAAATCCCTCAAAGAAGGTCTGCACTTTGGGATCTAAATAAGTTGTAGGGACTCCCCTGGCGGTCCAGTGGTTAAGACTTTGCCTTCCAATTCAGGGGGTGCAGGTTCTATCCCTGGTTGGGGAGCTAAGATCCCACATGCCTCGTGGCCAAAGAAAAAGAAAACATAAAACAAACAACATTGTAACAAATTCAATAAAGACTTTAAAAATGGTCAAAATAATCTTTAAAAAAATAAATAAGTTATACATCACTTTGTAAGAGTCTCTGAGCACACGTTTTGTTATGAACGGAGAGGAGAGGGTTTGGGGACACAGAGGTTCTAGCCTGGGCTAGAGGATTAAACCAAGAATCTGGGAAGTGTGGGCAAGAGGCTGTGACAGGACGAAGGACCGGCAGCTTTCACACATCTCCCTGGACTCAAAGTTCTGGAGGTCAGCAGGAAGCAGGTGAAATGGGGAGAGACATGGTCCTCTCTCTGTAGAGTGATTCTCCTCCTGCTGGTTTCAGGTGCTGGTACTCCTAGCCCTCTGCTATCTGCAAGAGAACAGAGAATTCTCATGGGCAACAGGACAGTGGAGAGGAGGTTTGGAGAAACCTCACTGCAACTCATTTTAGGTCAGAAGCACATGCAAATAGCACGCTGCCCCTGGACCTGATTTTCCTCAGATGCTAAGTCGCCTTCCAGCTGTGAATTTCTATGATTCTGTTTTCCTTTGCTGTCCCATAAGAACTGTGCCTTTTGGCCCCATGTGAGCGTTCATCCGTAGTGTAAACCCACATGCAACTTCCCATGACACACCATGGTTTGCCAGTCAGGCCACAGGTGAGTCCTGTTGCAAGCAGTCCTGAAGAAATTGTACCCGAGAGCAGGTTTGTATAATATTAGAACCTCAGCATCACAAAATCCAAGCTAGTGATGGACCACACCTCCGGTGGCTCACGTCAGCCCACGGCATTGAGTGTGATGTGCCGGTCAATGACTGACCTCAGATAGAGTCAAAGGCCATGACGTCAATATCTACAGAGTAACCTCAGTCCAATATTCAGCATTACCTTGCATCAAGTCATTCACTTGAGAACTCAGCAACTGAAACGAATGCAGGAACAGATGCCCAACGAGGACACGTGCAGACAAAAGGAAATTCCGACCGAGGAGATAATCTCCATTGATTTAGTCACACAACGAAAGGTTTCACTCCTGCACGAAATACTTTAACAGGCAAAGGTTTTCTGCTTTGTACTCTAAATGCTGTACCTCCTTTTCCCTAGAAATAGCAAGCTTACTATGTCACACTAAATTCCTTCTGCCCGTTGAATCGTCTGGCATGGAGTTTTGGACATTTTGTCTAAAAAGGAAAAAAAAAAATAGGTCATTTGCTTTTTCTCTCCATAACTCTTTTGTTCATTCACTGGGTACTTCAGCCAAATCCTATTGAAGGAAGGAAATGTGGCTTACGCTGCGTGCAGATGTGATGTGAGGTTTGCGTTCTCCAGTAAAGCCGTCAGAATATTTTATAAAAACTAGCTGCATCCTTATGCAACCATCATATCTGTATATTCTCCTCTAACCTTTTGTGTGTCTATTTATATGGTTGTAATAAAAGTTGACACATACTCTTTCATTTATCCTTTTAACTCCATGCGTTGGTTACATAGGCGTCATTTTAATGAGTGGAGAAGAATCCATCAGATGAATAGAAATACATGCCATTGTGGCAGATTGCAGAACTGACCCTCATTCTTCACCCCTCTCTGTTTCTGCATTCTTTGCCATGTGATTTCGTTGCCCCTCCCAGCAGGGGATGGAGTTGATTTTCCAGCCCCTGGAAGATGGGCTGGCCTTGTGACTTCACTCTGACCACCCAAATGTAGCAGAAGCAAGTGATGGTGTGCTGATTTCAAGCCAGTGCCTCAAGAGTGCTTGAGGACAAGAGGCCTTGAGTACTTCTGCTCGCCTTCTTGGAACCCTGCTGTAGACTGCTATCATGAGAAAAATCCCGAGCTAGCCTCCTAGGGACTAAGAAACCATGTGGAGTGAGGGCCGGTCACCCCAGCCATTGCAGCTGCCCCTTCCTGGACCAATCAGCTCCTGGTTATATGTCACCTAAAATCATGGACAGGTAATTTAAGTATATAATAATAAAAAGGATGATGATTATTGTTTGCTAACATTTATTGAAACCTTGTTATCGGTGGTCAGTTAATCTGCTTCCTTCCTTCTTTTTAGACTTAATTATCCCTTTATTTACTAATTCCCATAACGAACATTTACTGAATGCCCTTAGATAGGTGTTTGGTTAGATTCATTCAGTCACTGATACCTCTGTGAGCTGGGCAGTAATCCATATGTTGGGGATACGACAGTGAACATAAAAGGTCCGTCCCTGGGCTTCCCTGGTGGCGCAGTGGTTGAGAGTCCGCCTGCCGATGCAGGGGACACGGGTTCGTGCCCTGGTCCGGGAAGATCCCACATGCCGCGGAGCGGCTGGGCCCGTGAGCCATGGCCGCTGAGCCTGTGCGTCCGGAGCCTGTGCTCCGCAACGGGAGAGGCCACAACAGTGAGAGGCCCGCGTACCGGGGGGGGAAAAAAAAAAAGTATGTCCCTGTTCTTGGGGACTTTCCTGGCGGTTCAGTGGTTAGGCCTCCGCTCTTCCACTGCAGAGGGCACAGGTTCAACCCCTGGCTGGGGAACTAAGATACTGCATGCCACACAGCCAAAAAATAAAAAGTCCCTATTCTTAAAAAGTTTACATTCTAGTGGGGTGGGGGACAGGCATAGACAAGTCTATGGCATGTCAGGTGGTAATAAGTGTCATAAGAAAAAAAAGGGAAGAGTGATAGGGACAGAAGCAGAGTAGAAATAGTAAAAAATGTTTTTGTGAAGGTGATCAGATAGAGTATAAATATAAATTTTTGTTCTGAAGTCTTGAAATTGTTAGAGGTTTTTTTTTCTTTAGAATAAATTCAGATAATCTAAATCTCTTTAGGGCAGCATTTCTGAAATTTGGTCCCTAACCTGCTAAAATCCCCTCTGCTATGTGTTTGCACATCTTTAGAGATGGTACCTGGAAAAGGAAAATAGTCTAAAGAAGCAGGAGCATCTGACCCTGGAGGTCACCTTGTCCTTAACTTGTCAGACACCGCTTGCAGCCAGTCTGACGTCAATCAGCAAGGCCTGACATATGATTCATCTGTGTTCGTACCATTGTTGGTTCCTGTTATTGTTTTTCTCCTCACATTGTAGTTAATCATTTGTTTGAGTTTGGTTAAACACTCACGTGCCTTATTAGGCCTTTTCCTACAGTTTCATGTGGGCCAAACCCTTGGTGAAAATGTAGGTATGGGTCAGGTCTCTATCAGGGATCTAAGGCCCCTCTCCCGTTCCCAAGGGGGCCAGCACGCTGGAGTGACAGGTCAGAAGGAATAAACCCAGTTTGTAAAGCAAAATCACAGATATCCATAGGTTGGAAGACAGAACGTGTCTTTCTTCCTACAAGCAAATTTTAGAGAATCTTGAAGCTTCTCTTTTTCCTCTGAAATTACTCTCAAATTTTAAAAGAATTCGATCCTGAGCCATTGACCTGAATCCACTACAACTAAAAAGAGAAGGGAGGCCAACGAGGATTTAAGGATAAACACAGGGAGGACAGAGACCAGACTCCACCAGGATTTCAAAAACCCAGATCTGCTTACAAAGCACGTTCTAACCCGAAGTTTCTGAGTTGACAAGTTACCCCCTAAGATATGCAGACACAAAGGGAAGAGCTTAATGAAACTCTCCTCCTTCCTAGCCAGGGTAAGGCACAAACAGCAGGAGACCTTTAGCAAGTTTTTCTTCCTTTCCCTTCCTTTCCCTTCCCTTCCCTTCCCTTCCCTTCCCTTCCCTTCCTTTCCTTTCCTTTCCCTTCCTTTCCTTTCCTTTCCTTTCCTTTCCTTTCCTTTCCCTTCCCTTCCCTTCCCTTCCCTTCCCTTCCCTCCCCTCCCCTCCCCTCCCCTCCCCTCCCCTCCCCTCCCCTCCCCTCCCTTCCCTTCCCTTCCCTTCCCTTCCCTTCCCTTCCTTTCCCTTCCCTTCCCTTCCTTTCCTTTCCCTTCCTTTCCTTTCCTTTCCCTTCCTTTCCTTTCCTTTCCTTTCTTTCTTTCTTTTTTTCCTTCCTTCCTTCCATCCTTCCTTTCTCTTTCTTTCTTTCTTTCTAATATCCTCCCTCTTAGCTTGACGGCAAACAGGACAGATACTCTGGCCCTGACTTCTCCTTCTGGATTTGGAAGCCTTCTTCCTACCCAGTTGTCAGAAGTCTCCTTGTCCTCAAACACAGAAAGAGGTAGATCTCACTACCATCCACAGTATG
Organism: Grampus griseus; assembly: GCF_964374135.1. Lineage (NCBI taxonomy): Eukaryota > Metazoa > Chordata > Mammalia > Artiodactyla > Delphinidae > Grampus > Grampus griseus. The sequence continues at coordinate 65,380,591 of NC_139012.1, forward strand.
CTTCTGATCAGGATCCAAATGAAATTCCAGACCAGCCTGGAGCCTCTCAAAGCCAGGCCGAGCCTAAGGCTGAGCCCTGCTTGCAGAAACGATTAATGACGTGCGGTAATCACCCAAGTTCAAGGAGCCTGCAAACTCCTGAAACCAGGCTTTGGAAATGAAGAAGTTTCTCCTGTTAGTTCATCTTGTCACCATCTGGTTAAATTTTATCATCCTTACTGCTCTATGATTAATTTTTTATGCCATAGATTTCTGCCACTCAGTTGTAATTACTGAGAACAGGAAATTTCAGCGGGACCAGATCTGATTATTCGGAATGGCAAAGTTGGAAAAGGGTTCTTTAAGAGACGTTTCTTGGGATTGTCAAATTTCAAAAGCTGAATGGAGCCACTGAAATCAACTGGTTCAAAGAGTTCACTGATAGATGAGGAAACCTATGAGAGTTAGCCCAGCCGGTTGATAGCAGAGCAAGGACAAAAATCCCAATAGCCACATCCCTGGTCCAGTGATGTTTATACCAGGCTCCGCTGCCTCGAGAGCTAGTTCAAACCAGAAGCAGCCACTCCTCTCCGTTTGGGTGGGATCATCAACTCCAGGATGGAATTTGGTCAAATGTCTCATTGCATCGTCACATCGCTTTGAAACTCCAAGTTCTTTGGACACAGAGTTCTTATCTACATGATGTGAACCAATAAATTCTCTGGAAAAAAAATCAGTCCAACACTTGGCTGGTGTCTTGGAGGGGAAGAAAGAAAAATTCGGTGATTAAATTTTTAAAACTGAATTAAGCAGCTGTGCTTGCATCCTGTGGACACTCCTATTATGCCTGGACCAAGCTGTCCGAAGTCGGGGTTGGGTCACAGAACTGTATGGAAATTGTACGGTGGTTCTGTCATAGTGGCAAGTGACATATCAGCCCTTTGTTGTTGTCCAGGGTGATGGGGAAGCTCCAGGTTTTAGTCTACTGATTACTAAACTGTCAGGCTACGTTCACTTCTGAACAGTAGAATGTTTTTTTCAAGTAAAATAGTTATGTGTCATCTCTACACGTAAAATAGATCAGGGTGACATTTTATGCTTAAAATGATACATTTCCCCTCTCTAAACACAATAAATGAGAAAAATAAAATGGTCTGATTGAACTAACATTTGCACTTGTGAGTTAGAAGAGTCATTTTTAGTCTCAGAGCCGCGTCAACACGTGATTCGCCTCCCTATGTGGATTTATTGGCACCATAACTGATTCACCCGGTGTATCACGTGCTCAGCCCACGGTCCGGCTCATGGGAAATATGAATACATCAATGACTCTTAGCTTGTGAGCTTCAGAAAGGCAGGAGCTGCATCTTAACTCGCCATGTATCCGCCCTTCCCTGAAATCACCTACTGCCATCCGATGAATGTTGGTTGGATTAGGAGGTAATGAGTTGGTACTTGATGACGTTGAGTAAGAGTGGTCCACGGGAGAGCTCAGAGCAGCGGAGGGCTGTAGCCAAGTCGGTGAGTTCAATGGGATGCTCTAACTGCAGTGTGATGCGTGAGTTAGAGCCGAATGTGTCAGCCTGCTTCATACAGATTCTTCCTCCTTGCGGTGTGTGCAATGAACGGCATTCTCTGGTCCATGTGGTCGTCAGGGCAGGGACATTTTTCAGCTCCTTCTCTAGCCTTATAGATTTTTATCTCCTCTGTGGGCCTTTGGGCCTCTTCAGATCAGCGCCTTGATTTGGACCTTCATCATCTTTCACCTGGACTATGGCAGTGACACTCCAAGGAGAAGTATACCTGTCTCAAGAGTCTACCTTTGCCAGTTCATGCTGTGCTGTGTTAGAAAGTTTATTTTCTAAAACTCAGATCTTGTCAATGAACTCACCTGCCTCAAAGCCTTCAATGGCTCCCTAGTGTCTGTAGGTTAAATTTCAAACCCCTTTACAGGGCATTCAAGGTCATGCTTTTCCTTCACTGCCACTGCCCCCCACCTCATGTGACCATTAATTTACCTCCATGGAGGAGACAGTTCTCTCTGGGGCCTCTGCTCCTTTCCTTGTGTTATTTTCACCTGAATGCCCTGGCACACTCTTTGCCTTTTGTGTCTGTCTCCCAGTGGAGAGCACTGCCCATCACGACAGGTAACATCTCTCACCATTCTCTTCCCCGTGTTTAGTCCATATTTCGTATTGGATACGAAATATGTATCCAATAAATATTTGTTGAATGAATAAAAAAATAAAACGCTGATAACTATGATTTGCGTTGAATTAAAAATCAAATATCTTTTCATTACTAGAAGAGTGAGATGGCTCAGTTCAGTTCAGTGCCATACATAGTGGGAAACGCAAAGAGTGATAGGCAGAATCTCTACACTTTAGAGGGTCAGTCGGAAACAATCAGTGATGGCAAGAAATATGAAAATGATCAAAAGAAAGGGGCCAACTAGAAGAGGTAAACCCTAGCAGTGATCTTCTTACTGAATTCCCTGCCTGTGATTTCCGTCCCCTCCAATCTGTACATGTTTCTCAGATTCATCTTCTCAAGTACCCTTTTGCCTATATCAGCTCTCATCTTAAAAACCAAATGTCCTGAGATCCTTGTCACTGACAGATAGAAGTCCAAACCACTTATTCAAGCCATTTATTCCTCCCACAGGATCCAGTCTTTGGCTGCTATGACCTGCCCTTGTGGGATTCTGTCTTGCTCTGGGGAGCTTCTCCCATACCACCAGGCTGTGTTGGTCCATTCTTGCAAGGATGCTAAGAGCTATGGAAACGCTGAGGCAGCAACACTGTCCTAGGAGCAGTCATCATCTGCACAGGTATGTGACACCTCAGTTGTCTGATTCTCAGGAGGCAGGTCTCAGTGTCACATACTGAACACTGTTTTCTATTTCTCTTTTTTTTTAAGTTCTTTTCTTAAATGTATTCTTAATTTTTTAAGCTGAAATGTATTTGTGCAAATCACCCCCTCATAGTGTACATTCAGAGTACTTCTGCCTGCAGGAGCCTCGGGAGAATAACTGGGGTTTTCTCTCCTGGCCTCTCCCCCTACAGTCAGGATCTACTCGGATACTATTCAGCTCAGCTTCCATGTCTCCCAAAGTCTGCTCCCTCCCTACCCTCCAGCAAAGATTCTAGCGTTCAGAGCTGTGAGAACCACCCAGGAATTGGTTAAAATGCATATTTCTGAGCCTTACCTTGGAGAACTCTGCATGTTAGATCAACATTCTGGCTGATTTTGATACAGGAGGTTCACTGCCTACACTTTGAGAAACATCTTAAATGTGGTCATCAACAATTCTGCATGTATTCATTCATTCATTCATTCATTCTTGTATCTAGTCACAAACACAGGTATTTCTTCTACAGCAGAACTTTTTAAAAAAATTTTTATTTTATTGATGTATAGTTGATTTACAATGTTGTATTAATTTCTACTGTACAGCAAAGTGATTCAGTTATACATATATATACAGTCTTTTTCATATTCTTTTCCATTATGGTTTATCACAGGATATTGAATATAGTTCCCTGTGCTATACAGTAGGACCTTGTTGTTTATTTATTCTATATATAGTAGTTTGCATCTGCTAATCCCAAACTTCCAATCCATCCTATCTCCACCCTCCTCCCCCTTGGCAACCAGCAGTCTGTTCTCTATGTTACAGTAGAGCTCTTATAACAAGACTTGCATATGATGGGATCAATTAAGAAGAATGAGTTACATCTAATGTTATTAGTTATAAACAATTGTCTTCTAAATCCAACCAGTAATCCTATATCCTTAAGGAAAAAACAATGCTCAAGTCTTCCCCACACAGCTGCTTGGAAAAGCTGTGTGACATATTTGTCCCTCAGTGAATGATAAGAAAATATGAGAAATCTGCCCTTACACGGTAAGGGGAAAAGAAATACCCCACTTAAGCTGGGTGGATGGATTTGCTCAATGATGTTTAATTTTTTAAGCTATGCTCTTATGCATATATTTAAAATTCCCAAAGGAAAAAAATAATTTTGGAATTGCACATCTGAAAACTTAGCCTAAGGCCCTAATATGATTTTCGATAACTAAATATGCGTTAGGAACACAACCCTCAAAGTACAGAGAACAAATTGTATTGGTTCATTGAGCCTACCGAGTTCCAACTACTATGGTAGAGACACAATGATAGCATTCTCTACAAACTTACACGACTTACTTTCCTAGCTTCAAGGGTTTTGTCAGGGTTTAGTGGGTGGTGACCTATGATAACCATATTTTCCCATCTAAAATCATACATGGTCTTACAAATTTGAAAGTGAGATTATTCTTAAAATCCCTGGATGCATGTTCCTCTTTCCACATGAATTCACCAATTTGGACAGACTGATCTCTTCACGGTCCCTAACCTTGCCCCACACCTTCCTCCCACCTCTCCTTAGCTCATGCAGTTTCCCATTCTTGGAATACCCTCCTTTCTATTGTTATAACCACCTAAGCCTAACTTTTATCCAAGATCCAGTTAATGTTCTACTTCTTTGTGAAGTCAGCCTAAGCCATCTCAGACCACATTGAACTTCAGCATAACTCTATCCCTTATTGTTTACACTCTTACTTGGTATTTCACAGATGCCAAGGCAGCATTACAAACCTTCTTACATACAGATCCCATTTCCCCAATTACACTACTGCACAGCCCTTTGGAGGGCAGTGATCATGCCATATGTATCCTTGCATTCACTAGACTGATTATAGGATCAGACCTATGGTAGGTACTCCTTAAATTTAAGGTATGAATGAGAACGTGGACATCGTCTTTATTCTTCGTGTGTGTGTGTGTCAGATTTTCTCTGTGGTTGACCCATTCTGTTGTGCAGGCTCTGAATTCCACTCACGTTCTATGACATCTAAACTTTCAGTGATGGGTGTTGTCAAGTTCAAAGCTATCTCCTGGGGTAACGTCCATTTCAAATCAAGAGCCACAAACTCATATGCTTTCTGGGGCCAGTCAAGAAACCTCACAGGACAGTGCCCACCCAGCTCCATATTCTTGCTATGAGGGAACACAAGCGAAGCCCAACCTAGCCGTCAGAGCGGAGCGTGTTCGTGCCCAAGGTGTACGCCACTAGGGCTCTAGCTCTATCAGCAATCCATGGTCTTTGATCTCACTGCTAGGACAGTTTGTTCCCTGGTTAAACCCCTCTTGCCACCCTGACCGGAATGCAAATGCCTGTCTGGACCCAGATGCAAAGACCCACCTCCAGGTCTACCCTAACCTTGGTTGACCTCTTTGCACAGAGTCAGATTGATTCTCCGTTATCAATAAAGTCTCTCTGGGCAAGGCTTTTTGGTGGCTTCCACCTCTGCCTGGAGTTCCATGGCCAGTGGTACTCATCAAGCTCTGACTCTCTGCTGCCCTCCACAGGCCTTGGACCTCACTGCCGTTGCCATTTAGCCTGGTTAACTCTTGGCCTTCCGGATGAGAGAAAGGTCTTAGAGCCTGAGATAGATTAAGTATTTTGCGTCAAGTGCTTTTGTGTGTTTGGTCATTCATTTTTGTTCTGGTTATGTGAGGGTAGGTGCTTTCTTCTTGACTTACTTGCAGTTATTGTAGGTACTTTCTGTTTTTTTCTGCTTCTATACCTACCATCTTTTTTTTCTTCTATTTAAAATAGCAATGCTATGAAGTAGAAGTCAATTATCTTGGTAAAGACAGTATGATTTAACTGAAAGCATGTGACATTTGGAGTAAGACAGATCTGAGTTTTAATCCGGACTCTACCAGTTACTGGCTCTATGAACTTGGGCAATATTTTTCTGTTTTGTTCCTCTCTGAAAAGGGCATTATGTAATCATATGCAAGCAAAACTGACTCATAGATGGTACTTAATACTGGGTTTTTCCCCCCTTCTTCACGAGGTGTTTTCATTTTGAGTAAGGTAGCCAGTCGTCAGCTTTCTTGCTATAGAAATTAGCAGTCACTGCGTGGGAGACATTTGTAATCGACTTCTCCCCTCTGCTCACCCCCCTTTGTGTCTTCAGTCTGTGGTCTCTCAGATTCAGGAGAGAGAATACACATCGGGCAGACGTTTAGTCAGCAAGCCCAGCACTTTCTCCCACTGACTAAAGGACCTTACTTCACCTGCAAGCTCAGGAGCCATCCTTTGACTGTGAGCCACAACCCTCATGAAGTGTTAGTTATATGAAAACTAGGCAGACTGCTATGTCCTGTTAAACATATCTGGGTCTGGAAGGGCTCGTTGGAAGGCTAGGTGCTAGTTTCTAAGCATAACAGCCATATGTGATTCTGCTGCCAACACTGGTCCAAGGCAAGACCTGAGCTCCATGACCATCTGTTGAATTTTCACTGTCAGAGATTTTACATATCATATCGTTGAATCATCAGAAGAGCCTTGTGTGTTAGGCTCTCATTCCCATTTTACAGATGAGGCAACTGAGGCTCAGAGAGGTGGAAGTAACTTTCTCAAGGTCATATCACTAGTAAAGGTCAGAGCTGGGATTTGAAGCAAGGTCTGACTGAACACAAGGTGTTGTGTTCCACTACCTCTAAAATTAAGGGGTCTGAGAGCCAGCCAATGGGGAGGGCAACCTGAAGGGATATAGGTCTTCACTTGGCTCCACAGGGAGACACAGGTATCGGCACCTCGTTGCTCCATGGGGTCTCTTAAAGGCTAGGTTGAAGGCCGGTTTTAACTATAATACTGTACAATAATAATGTCAGATCATAGCCTTTTGTCTGTTGCTGATCCAGTGTTGATTGATAGGTTACATTTTTAAAGATTGCATCAGTAATTCATGCTAATTCATTACTCCTGAATTAGCGTAATGCTTCAGATCATCTTGTTGTAATTCAGCATAATTATCTATAATTAAAAATAAATTCCTGTAAGGTGAGAATATTAATTCCTATCCAAATCTCTTTATTTCAGTTGTGCCTATCAACCATTACCCAGCTCTCACTCAACAACTCTGAACACTTACTGTGGAACTGACTTTGCTCTGTCCAGTGAGTTTACACTTCCTATACCATGGCACACTCTTCTCTCTTTGGGTCAGCATTTCTCTGTGTATTTTGCATTAGTAAATGTTCTTAAAGTTCATGGCTTTTGTTTGTTGTGGTTTGATTCACTCAGAGATTCTGATGAAAGCTATGAAGCACATTCAAGGACAAAAACACACAGGTTCATACGCATAGATTGTGCATGGAATTTCAGGATAAGCAAGGATGCCCTCGGACCTTCTTAAGTGGGGTCCCCAGACCATCAGCATTAGCATTGCTGGGAGCTTGTTGGAGAGGTAAATCCTTTGGCCCTAAATAAGAAACTCTGGGTCTGAGGACCAGTAATCTGGGTTTTAACAAGCTTTTCAGATGACTTTGATGACCAAAAGTTTGAGAGCCCTGACACGAGGAGGAGTTAAGAACCTTGCCCTGGCAGGATGCCATTCACATCCTGCAATAAACATCAGCTCTGTGAGTGCAGAAAGGGTAATGTATCCTTGCAAGCTCTGATCCCGTTACCTTCCCTGGGTGCTAACGACTGCTTCGTGCTCAGCCCAAGGATCCATTTGCTCACGGGCAGCAAGGAGGGGCCTGGTGGCACCATCGCTGAACCTGCTGGGTGCCTGGGAACATTCCAGAAGATTCAGGTGGTGATAGAAATGGGCAGGTCCTGTCCCTGGGTCCCTACCCATGCTTAGATTGCTCTTCAGCCCCACCTGTCCTGATGTAGGAATCATCCTTGCCCTTGAGGCCAGAGTGGTCTCTATAGCAGAGCCCGAGTGTCATTAGTGAGAACACAGTTTGCTGCTTAGAGTTTCAAGAAGTCAACTTTTGGAGTCAATCTCTAAGTTTTTCCATGCAGGAAATTTGACCTCTCATCCAGATAACTTGGTCATTAGACCTGCGTTTTTAACTTTGCTTCCATGTTTAAGTTTTATTGTGTGAGGAGAAATTACTTAGATTCACAAAAACGTTCTCACCTGAGGCCCGAATCTTTCTCGAGTAAATGTTTTGACACGCGGTTTATTGCCCCAATCAGCCACAGTTATTTGTCCTCTCCCAGCTCTCATCCCTTCTCTGCCTAAACCCACCCACCATCCTCGCAAATTTAGTTCAAGGAATTGAAAAACATATAAGAAGGTTTTGTAAAGTGAGCTTCCATTTAGAGATTTACTGTGCCTATGTTCATGTGTCCTCTTTAAAATGTGAGAACCTTGAGGGAGTCATGTGTTTAAAATTTTTCATTTTACTATTTCAGTGCATTAGAATTTACCCTGAGCATTGCAAGGAAGGTGCTTATAGGAGTATGGAAATGGGATTATTAATTATGTTGACCAGTTGGCTTCTCTGTGTTCAGTGGCCACGTCGCTTAAAAATTCATGTTCTTCATTTCAAGGAAGGACCAGATTGGAGAATGTAAAAAAAAAAAAAAAAATTAGGGGCAGAGTTGAGATAACTTCAAAAAGGGAATCAACATCCTCTTTGTATAAGCCCCTCTGTCCTGAATGTTTCCTCACCCTTCTGGAGACAGTTAACCTTCTATTCCTTCTTTAAGACCCAGATTAAATATTATGTCCCTTTGTACAAACACTGTCTTTGCTTATACTTTTATTGTACACTTACAACATTGTTTTGTAAATATCTGTTTTTAGGTCTGTTTTCCTGGCATTCTGGGAGCTCCTTAAATTCGAGCACTGGGTTTTATTCATTGCTTTACCTTCAGCACCTAGCACATCAGAAAGCTCAACAAGCACTCCTTGAGTTCAGAGATGTTAGCGCACAGACGATTGTCCTGTAGTGCAACGGGGGGCATTGAGGGAGAGGCACGAAACCCACTTTTCCCTAATGGGCAGCTTAGTAGATGCAGTCAGAGGCTAGCAACTTCTCTTAGTCCTACTGGAGACCAGGAAACCAAGATCCCTTTTCACAGAGAATCCATTCCCTTCCTACACTGCAGGAGAACTTACTCTCTGAAAAAGAAAAAATAGAATAAAATAAATAAGAAAAGAGGTTATTTAACTGAATATTTGAATGGGTCTCAAACTGCTAAGCGCTTTATAGGAATCTGAAAATACAAGTCCTCTGACTTTGCATTTCCCTCCAGCTGATATCCCACCTCTCTTCTCTGCTGAACAGCTGCTTCCGTTTCTTCAGCCCCATCGGTCCGTTGAAAGGGTTTTTGCCACGATGACCAGTGGTGGCCCTGGCTCTCTATCTAGGAGTCTGCGATTCTCTCCTTAGCTGACTTCTCAGTGGTACTTAGTGCTGTGATCACTCCCCGCCTTTGGAAGCTCTTCCCTTCTTTTATCAAAGCACCTATTTTTGTAACTATTAAAAAAAAAAACTAGTTGTTTCTTAGAAGCTAGCCTGCCTGACTATTTTAAAGTCTTTGTTAGTTGCCATGTTTCCTTCATGTGAATTTCTCCAACGGGTTTGTAGGAGAAAGGGGGCATTTCAGGGCCTGCATAACCAACGCATTCCCATTTGTTCAGGACTCCACCCAAACCGTTTCCTTGTAGCTCTTCGAGGTGACATTCTCCTTTCCAGCCCCAGGGCCTTTACACACTCCACCTGGCGGCCTCCCTTCCCATCTTTGCCTTCAGATCTCAGCACAAACATCCCTCCTCCTGGGAGCCTTTTCTGGCCATCTGGTCACCTCCATGCTAGGTTCGTTAGCTTTTTACTGTTCTGCCAGGACCAGGTACTTTTCCTTCAAAGCACTTATCCAAGTGTCTAAAGGTAAACCTATTTCCAGTGGTATGATTAATACCTGCCCTCCCCTCGATGGTAAGCTCCATGAGGGCAAGGACCTGGTCTGCTTGTGTAGAGCGAGTGCTCAGGAACTGTCGGCTAATAAGTAATGTTATTATTTCATTGAATCTGTAAAGCAATGCACAGCCCTCTGACCTGACCGTTCTTAGGGGGCTCCATGCCCCCTACCTCGGCATTCTTCCCTTAACAATAAAGTAGAAACATCTGTCCTTTTGTTTCAGTCTTCACCAAAGGGAGGAGAGCCTGCATTTATCTGGCAAGTTGGAGAAAAGCAACTCTGTTACATACATCTGCCTCGTCGTGGGCCATGCCCTGCTCACAGCCTGCTTGTCCAAAAGTTTGTTAGGGCGAGTGAGTGGTCATGGGTGACTCCAGTTGGCTTGTAATGAGGTGGGTAGATCTGCCTGTTTCCAGGGCGAAGCCCATTGGTCGACTGGTCTGAGCCATTTCTGCAGTCGAGCTTTATCAATCAGTCTGACATTTTGACTTCCATCTCTCTGACCTTTTGATTTTCTCAGTGAGTCAGTACTTGGGATGCTAAAACCTCGGTGTTAATTTAGTTCTCTAACAAAAATGCCAGGCTTCTTGGATTTTTTTTTTTTCCTTTCCCTGTTATAACTGATGCCCTTGTTTCCTGAGCTGACTAGGTCAGAACAGTTTTTCTCTTTTCTATAAATCTTACTGAGTTTCATTTTTCCTTGGACACTCCTTCCCTAGTCAAGTAGTGGAAGTTTCAATAACTCCTAATGCCATCCCAGAGTCACTGATGAGACGAGTCTTTCACATCTCAGCTGCCTGCCTCACCCCGACTTCTGGTAAGAGAGCTGTGGCTGGCAGATCACACTCTGAACTTACCAACAATCTCCCCCGCCCACGGAAACCGAATGACCTGCGGGTTAGGGGCAATTGGCCTGAAGGCAGAGACTCAAAGGAATCAAATTTCTACCTGGCTTGCAGCCTGTGAGGTAGACTGGCACAAAAATCAGTGCTCAAAGAAGGTCAGAAAATGATTAACCAGGCCAAACAGAATTCTTCTCAGAGAGAACTGAATCCGAAGTGTAGGCAAGCATCCGCTAGCTGGGAGGGAGGACCCAAGAAGGGAAGTGCACAACGAAGCTGGAATCTGGTCATAACTGGGGCTTGGTAAAGGGGGAACACCAGAGAGAGATCGCCGATATCCTGCTGCTGGTTGCTAGATGGATAACCAGGCTGCTAGAACTGCCTTGGATTCCAAGTGTGCCCGTGCTCCGCATCCAGTACTATTGGGAGCCCATGTACACCTTTGTCCTTTACAGCCAACAAAGCTCAACGAAGACTCTCACAATTCCGGATGGTTCTATGTGCCTCTCCTGAATTCCCTTTCTGTTTATCCAGCACCCTCGAGGAAACTTCTACAAGGTATTCCTTAGCACAAAACAAGAGCATGTCTCTATTTCTTACCGAGCAACTCTATCCATGGTCTTGGTTTACTCCCAACTTCACACATGACCTTGTTGGCCACGGGAGCCCATGTTCTCGATGTGGTGGAATAGAGCAAATGGCGTGGGGCAGAGGTGGCAGACACACAGCTTGCAGGCTGATCCCAGCCCTTCCAATGTGCCTGGTTTGGTTCACACATATTTGTAAGAAAAATTTTTGAATTCATTTCTCACATTGAAAAAGATGGAGATTCCCCATAAAAATCCAGATTCCTAGATTCCCTGAAAAATTTGAACAACGCTCCACAGCACTGGGCCTCCTTTCCCTGAGTGCAGCCATGGGTCAGAGCTGAGTAATGGCCACCCCTTCCGTTGAATACACCCTTAGCTCTAGTTCATCCCTGGCCTGCCTCCATCACTTATGTGCCTCTCTGGTCCCTGTTGTCACTGGACTTTGAACTCACCGACAGAGAAGGAATGAGGGAGCAGATAGATGAGGAAAAGAAGCAGTTATCTCTTAAGCCAAGGCAAGAAAGAGAATTAAGGAAGGGATGCAGCCAGGACAGGATATAACAAGTGATGCTAAAGGTGGGGACCCAGCAGTGCCATTGAATTTGATTAGGAGGGGGTCACTGATGGTTTCCATGAGTCCAGAAGCCAGATGGCAAGAGGATAAAGAAGCTGATGGTGGGCAAGTTGGATATCGGAAACTCAAAGAACTGAGTCATGAAATGCAGAAGAGAGATACGACAGTTTCAGAAATATTAAATAATGGTCATTGCTAATGTCTTCAGAATTTCAGAGACTTACAAAAACTTCAAACAAAGAAGGGTAAGCCTATTATATAAGGGAAAAATAGATATTGTCCCCAAAGGAGGTGATATTTATTTATGGAAAATACGTAAGTTGGGAGGGAGAGTACTGATTACTTCATGGGGATGGTTAGTCTTCGAGAGCTAGAGAGAGGTCGTCTGTCTCCTCTGAGATTTGTAAGCTCCTGTGGCATTTTGTCCATGTTTTCGTTTTCCTATCAAGATGGAGGGACTCTGAAAAAGTTTTGATTCCCAATCGGTAGCAGCACTTCCTTTTAAAAAATGTCCCCGTGATAATTATTTTGGTCGAATATTATCCTGTGGCCTGTTTCATTTTCTCAGGGCTCTTCAGAATATCTCACGTGAAATAAGCACCTTGGATTTACATGAAGAAATTTGCTTTACAGAAAATACTGTGTAATAGCCATTAAACGTTATTTGGACTGTCTGCATATAATCACTATGAATTATGACTTCTAGTTACAAATCCACGTGCCTCAACCCACAACTGCTGAGACTTTATTCATTCAAGACCTTGAAGTGGACTTGGTTTGCGTTCTGCTTCCTTACCATCCTGAGAGTCTTACTAATGCACCCACTTCTGTCTTCCTCAAGCTCTCAGACTAGAAATATCTGCTTTTGAGTAAATACTTAAGTATTCACTAGGGCTAGACCTTCTCAGGCAGCTCTGACCAGCTCCTGATGGAGGCTAAGAAAATTCTTTCAGATTCACTCACGTGAAGTATCACCTCTTCTTTCTTTTGTGGCCTCAGGCTTCTTGCTTCCTGCTTTGTTGAAATCCATAAGTTATCAGGTAATTTTAGCTTCTCTGGCTTGATCTTTACCTGAAGCACCCGAATGCCTGAATTCGCTTCTGGGTTCAGCAGGGGGAGAGGGCTGGCTCCTTTCACTGGTGGCCGCCATCTTGTTTCTACTCCCAACTCTCATGTCTTCCCAACCCTTTCCTGCTGGTCAGCTCCTTCTCCCAGCATTGACTCCCTTCCCTGTGGCAACTCCCACAATGCACAGCTGGGAGTTTCTCTGTTTACAGTTTGCTGATGGGGAAGGTTTCAATTACACCTCAGCTGGTTCATCCTCTTTAATTTATACTCCCACTGCCTGCTCTCTTCACCTATACTTCTAACTATTAGTCACCTACGTGGAAGGAAGATATTGAAAATATCCTTCTGGGTTGACTCAATTCTATGGTTCTTTTCAATAACAACTACTTATCTGAAAGGAAAATTAAAGTCTGAGGGCAGTGAGAGATTTATAGTATCCACAGCATCAGTGGTCTTTGGAGCTGGAAAGATCTTGGAGAGAATTTAATCCAAACTATTTATTTTCCAGATGAGGCTTGGGGAAGAGATGTGATTTACTCAGGATCATTTTATTAGCTAATGTCAGATACCTTGTCTTCCTACACAAGACCATTTCCACCCCAGAGTAGTTATTGACACCATGGTTATACCTATATAGTCATACCTACATATAACCTAGTCATGTGTGTGTGTGTGTGTGTGTGTGTGCGTGTGCGTGTGTGTGTGTGTGGCACTGCATTCTCTAAGACTGGCTGTTACCTGTGTGAAAGGGACGCCAGCTAGACTCACCACACTACGTTGTCATGGCAGAAACCAGAAGCCCGGGGGAGAGAGGTGTGCACGTAGCAGCAGCCGGCTTGTGGCTCTGAGCACAAGGCCCTGTGTCTTTAAGCAGAGCTCGGCAAGCTTAGAGACTGGCTTTGTTCGCTTGTCTGTGTGGAGGCGGCCACCAGCCTGTGAACGGTACCTGGAGCCGTGGGCGTTCTCAGGGGAAGCTGCCCCATGAGTCAGGCCTGCAGAGGAGTGTGGGGCAGAGTTCTCGACATGCTCAGCGATGATTCAGGGGCCCAGCTGAGACCTCGGGGTGCCAGGCTGACCAAGTAACCCACTCTCCCTGCCTGGAGTTAGCCCTGTCTGGATGGTAGGGAGTCGTCCTGACTTGCACAACCACATCATCACCACCAGCAGTCAGAAAGATGGACAGGAAACCATTCTCCTGGCAGCAGCCATGACATGTGGGCACAAGGAGAGCTGGGGAATTATGGGTTCAAATGGTCTGGGGTGACCAGCTCCCCGTGAATGAGCATATTCAGGAAGGCATCAGCGCTAGAAAGACCACGAATTCACCGGGTGTATCCACAGGGGTTACTCATCAGTGTGATACACGGGCGAGGGATGTAAATCCCTTCATGCGTTTATGGACTGTGGTCAAGGACTTGGAACAGCCCTGTGTGAAAGCAGTGAGAATGACCCAGTGACCTTGGGGCCGCCTCCCAGCCCTGCTCTGAGCTTCAGACACATCTGCAGTAGTTCAAGTGCTCTTTCTTCTTGGTCCTCAGGAGGAGAACTATTGGCCGCCTTTTCCCTGCAGATACCAGGGTGGGGCAGAACTCGTAAATATCCATCCTCTTCTCATCTCACGGCTCTGATGGCCCCCAAAGCCTTGCTGCCTTGCAGGCCAACCAGAGGCTGAGGAATAATAGAAGGAACCGTGTGTCACTCAGATCGTTCTGGCATCACTTTCCCTCGAAGTCGGAAGAGGACCTGGGGAATCTCCCAGCCCTGAATCCCCTTTGAAACCAGAAGTCACAGAGCAGAGGGTGGATTTCACATGGAGATGTCAATGAGCAGATGCAGCCCGAACCATCACGTCTTTCCAGGGAGATAAGGGGATGCAGGGCACGTGATCTGTAAGGGTTTTTATTTGCTTGTTCTTACCTTGAATCCTTCAGGCATTCTTGTTGGAGAGCGAGTCCTGGGAGAACAGCTTCCCTGAGTGGCTGGTCCATGTTGAAGGGGCACAGCGAGCACCGTGGGGGAGCTACAGCGGCCGGTAAGGAATGACCCCTTGGCGATGCTCCACGTCAGTACGCAGGCACAGTGGGAGCAGCGAATGTGTAACCTTGAGTTACAAGGAGCCGCGGCCCACGATGGCTGGGTCCTGTCGACGGGGGCTGCGGTTATTGCAAGAAACAGGGGGCAGTGCAGGAGAAGTTCTCTTCTCAGAAACCACAGTATGGTTAGTCCACCCGGAGATCAGAGCTGGAGGCAAGATGGCTCTCGGGACCTTGGGACTCGGAGGTGGTGGAATTTGTGCTCTGCCACTGAAGCGACTTGGCCAACTCTGGCTTCTGCTGCTCTCTATGTGCGTGCTTTAGCTTTTCCTCCCACCGCCCTCGACCTAATATAACCCCTCTATGCTATGTCTTCTGTTTGATCATGTTTCTACTTCCTCACACTTTGGGCTTGCTCTTAACTTCAGCTGGCTCAAGGCTATTCGTGGTCTTACCCACTGCCTCTCAGCCACAGACTCTGTGTATTTCCCCATTCAAAGTCCTGTCAGTGAGGATCTGCTTGGCCCAGCGGATCCCTGTTTGAGCTCAGCTCTTTACAACAGGTCATGAAATAAGCCTGGATAGGCAGCCCTGACACAGGTATCTACTTCCATCCAATCAGATCAGGACAGAGGTAATAGGGCCACATCCGGGGCTTCCATTTCAGCACAGGCTATGGTAGGACACTGTCCCTTAGAAAAGGCCATGGATGTGATCTAACCATGTTTTTTGACAGGCAACCAAGACTTAAAAAGCTCCCAGTTAAGGGAAAAAGCAACAGCTCCAATCTCAGGCAAATGCCATGTATTTGGATATTGTTACTAGGCCCTTAAAATACAGAAAGAAATTTGAAGTCACCTTGATAAACTATACACAGGATAAAATATAATGTTGCTGGAACCAATGCCAAATACCAAATTTTGGGGTAAAGCAAATTATACACATATGCAAAAATGGTGGAGAAGGGGAGAGATGGGGAGAAGGGAGGCTTGGAGATCCAAGCAGGCATGAAATACAGAGAAGATCTGGGGGTCATGGTGAAACACAAGCACTGAATACGTACAGTAATGTGAAGTTAGAATGTAACGTATAGGATTCAATAGAATTTCTTGTAGTGTTCTCAGCATTGGCTAAATCCTTATGACATTTAGTTTGTTTCCATATTTTTTAATAAAAGAAGAAGAAAGGAAAAGCAAAAGGTGCTGGAGAAGATTGGGGGATGCAAGGTGAAAAGAAAGAAAGGAAGGGGTGTAAAACAATGGTTGCATTCTTTAGTTTGGGAATAAAAAAAAAACAGGCGAAGGATTGACTTTTCAAATTCAGCCTCAAAGTCTAAGGCAGCAGATGTGTGGAATATCCTTTTATTCCAATGCCACAATTAAAATCAGAGGGAAAAATGGGGAGGCGAAAACTATTGGCAGGTTGATTGCCAAGCAACTGATCGAATTGCAAAGGGCCGAGCCCATTCACTTTTCTTAACAACAAAATAATTGGACTGTGTCTGAACTATGTGAAATTATCTCCATTTTACAGACAACAAATGAGTTTGATTATTCAGTAATCTATGCACTGCTCGGCACTAGCATGTTATATCAGCCAAAATAGATGACTTGACTCCAGAAATGTCAGTTCAGTGGCACCCTGTTTAACATACTCTTTAAGGGCTTTGTAGGAGAATGAGCTCCAGAACCAGAACTTTAGTTACTGCTTTACCCAGAGAGACAGCGGACGTGAACGCCACTCAGCTTCTTCTTGGAGAGTGCAGTGGCTAGAAGACAGGACATAGCTTGTCCTTTTCCCCCCTCACTGGACTGTAGCAGATTCATCCAGTCATTCAAAGGTAGGCTGCAGTGCAGTTCTGACACCAACCACCCAGGGTTAGCACAGACTTTACAGGGAAAGGGCACTGTCCTCCAAAGACTTCTTTCCCTTCTGACACCAGCCACATGATCCAGGCTCCCCAGGCCACCCACGCTTCTGAACAACTGGCTACAACTTTAGGGATTCCCATGACCCTTTCAGATTTGATAATTCGGTAGAACAACTCACAGAACTCAGGAAAGTGCTCTACTTATAGTTTTACTACCAAGGATACAAATCTGGACCAGTGAAAAGAAGACACCCATAGGGTGAGGCCTAGGAGGATCCCAAATGCAGGGCTTCTGTGTCCTCTCCATGTAGAATCAGGATGTATCCAGGATGTATTCTGGTGCATTGATATGCTGACCAACCAGGAAGCCCATCTGAGCTTGGTGTTATTGGGGTTTCATTATGTAGGCACAGTTGATTGGATCATTGGCCACTTGTCTGAATTCACTCATCCTTTCCTTGGAGGTTGAGAGGTTGGGCTGATGTCAGGTGGTTCAAAGCTCCAACCTCGAGTTACGTGGTTGGTCTTTCTGGCATGGCCAACCTCCATCCTGACATGACCTAGTGGCCCACGATGGGTCACCTCACCAGCATAAACGCGGGTGTGGTCTCAAGGGCCACTGTCTTCTGGTGAGACTGGAGACTCCCAAACTGCTGTGGCTGCTGCCACTTCCCATGGGGAGAAAAATAAAGTTTAGGTGGTATTTCTGCTTCCTAACCTGCATCCCAGTGGCTTGCCCTTTCACCTCCATCCTTCCCCTTCTCCTACCAGGCTTCCCCCCAGCTCTCACTTCAGGTACCCAGAGCTTCAAGATGGGGAGGTAGCTCTTTCCTCCTGTCCTGATTACTTTTCTTTTTTTGATTCAGATAATCTATGTCCCAGGAAAAATGACAGTGGAATAGTTATCCTATCAGTAGCCCCCAAAGAAATTGTTGCTCTTTGGTATACTTCTCAAGGTCTGGGTTGGGCTGCTTGGTCTGCACTTACCTTCATTATTATCACAATCATCACCATCACCATCGTCATCATCATCCTCTACCTCCTACTCCTCCACAACCATCCAAGACCAATGCCCTACAAGGACCTGTAGGAAGCAGCCTTCTGTGTTTTTACCCAGAGAGCAAACCAAGCTCTGGGGAGGGAAGTAGAAAACAGACCGGCAGGCACAGCAGGCAATAAGCCTGAGCTGGGAGATTGGAGGAGGAGAGAGAAGGCAGGAAGGACGTGAAACATCAGCCTTCCTGCAGACAGCTGGTGAGGCCAGGCCGGCTGTCGGCCAGAACACACCAGAACATGGCCACCTGGGGGATAGGTCTGCTGGGGCATTCAAAGCCCATTGCTTGAAAACAGAATGATAGAGGAAGTATGGCAGTAAGGGTAATGGTGCTGGCCCTGCCCTCTTGCCTCCCCAGACACAGGAAGAGCATGGAGCCAGGACAGCGCCGAGCTCACAGGGCAGGTGGCACACAGGACACTTGCACCAGTTACTGTGTTCTCTGGGGTCAAGTTGATCATCATGGAGACAGAGGGAGACTCCCCGTTCTCCTCTTAGCTTCCAGACCTGCAGTCTAGCGTGGTGCTTTGGGGCCAGGTAGACTTAGGTTTGATTCCTGGCTCTGCTGATTGCTAGCTGTGTGATGTTTGATGCGTGTCCTGGCTTACACTGAACCTTGTTTACCGTGTGTCATGCTATCTTCCTCCTATTGTGTAGTGAAGGTTAGATGAGATGATATCCACAAAAGCTCTATGATACCCAGCACATTTAGCCTGTCGCCCTTCCTTTCTCTCTTGTCCTCATGTCCCTGGTGCCACCGTCCTCTGCACAGTGTCCTGCACCTGCAGACTTGGCAGAAGGTCCTTCTCCCTTTCTTGCTGGGCTGGGATGATTCAGGATCCCCCGCCATCCAACAGAGTTGGCTCCTGAGGGGGAACAGCGCTGAAGGAGAGCTTCTCATTTCCCCCTTGACTCAGCCTGCGGACTTTGCTGGAATAAAAGGAGGTTGGCATTTATGTGCTGTAATTTCAGGGACACCAGAAAGGCCTTTCCTTTGCTCCCTCACTGCCCCACTCCCACCCAAAAGAACCCCTAGAAAACTCTCTCCTCTACGTTGCCGGCTGAAATTCAACTAATGGGATTTTGTTCTTTTAGTTAAGTTTAAATGCAAATTTTCTTCGAAAGCCTGAAATGTGTCTGTCTGTATGAATGAATGAGTCTCATTCTCTCCTCTGAGGTCCTGTGTGAGGGATGGCCTGAGGCCATTGCTGAGGAGGGAAAGCAGCCCAGACTCTACTTAACCTACTTCACAATTTTGCTTTGAGCCCATTTCAACAGAGGGTGCAAGACCGGTTTCTCATCAAATCCACAAAACTCATTTTCTCAGCCTTGGAGTTTTTTCCTGCCCCACCCTCAGCCCCACCCCACCTCCTCCCCACCTCTGTACTCCACTGTGGCAGGAAGGAAAGATGGGATGTTTGTTGAGCGTCTATTGTGTGTCTGGATGGGGATGACATATGTCATCTCATTTAAACCTCATGCAATCCTGGCAGCAGGGATTAATCACCTGACTAGATGAAGAGAAGAAACAAACAGCAGATGAGTTAGTAAATTATCCAAAGACCCCAAACCCGTGAGTGGACCAGCTGGGATTCGGACCCAGGTTGGTCTTGCTCAAAAGAGTATTCATAAAGTGGTAGTAACTGCTTCCACTTTCTTCTTGATCCTGTTGCCCACCTTCTAGTTCTAATTTATTAAATTTAATATATGAATTATGAAATATAAGTTTCTAAAAAGAGGATGATACACTTCCATCACAAAATCCTAGACTGTTAAAGACATTTTATTGTGAAAACACTCAAACATCCACAAAAGGTAAAGAGTAGGATTGCAAACCCCCCACCATCGTAGCCTGTTCTTACTACAACAGATAAAAGCAGGTTAACAACCAGGTGATATGAAAAGCATCGGGAGAGGCAGAGCCTTTCAGCTATTCCTTTCCTACAGACACCTGCCCTAGCACAAGCTCTGTTATGTTGTTCATAGGTGACAAGGGTCACTAGTCCTTACTGAGAGTTTACTAAACAGCAGACGTGCTTTGTGCTTTATGAATGGTAACCAGCGTAATGCTCCCAACCTCTCAATTACCACCGACTCCTTTTGCAGAGTTGGGTGCCAAGTCCAGAGATGTTCCTTTCTTGCCCAAGGCTATGTGGCTGGTGGCCAGGGGCAGAGCTGGGGCAGGAACCCAGGCAACCAGGCTCCAGAGGCCATGCTTTACACCTTCGGTTCCTCCCTGACTCGATTTATATTGCAAGACAAAATCCGCAAGCACCATATTCCCCACCTTTGGTCTGTTCCCAGTGCCACGCTCATTTACTCCTTTTTCTTACATCAAATGCAAACCTTTTAGAATTACCATTTGGAAATTCCACAACGTTTGCCCCAAGAGCAGGGGGCCAGGACTTTGAGCTTTCAGGCCAAACACTGTTCACTCTTCTCCCAACTACCTCTTTCAGCTAAACTTCCCTAGATGATCTGCAGGAACAGGGCATCTATAGCCAGCCACCCCCCCATCTCACCACAGCCTCGTTTTTAAGCAGAATTGAGATTCTCTTTCTTTGTGAAGTCACCAAATCAATTCCAGTTTATTAACTGAGAACAGGCAGAGTCTGAGGTGCCAAAAGTTAAACTGGGGTTTAGCAAACCTAATGAGAGAAGCGTGGGGAGAGGCACCAGAACGGGAGAGGCTGGCCTAGCCCTTGCACACGAAGGGATTAGGACACAAGAGGACTTGCACCCTGCTGAGTCTCTTTCTAACAAAACTATGTCTCATAGCCACGTGGTAATAGTCCAGCTGACGTTTGCAGTTGAAAACAAAACCTAGTCCCTGGAAAACCGAGCACTGCCACCTGCTCTGTCCCAGGACTACAGCCAGAGGAGAGAGCATCGGGGGACCCTGTACCAGAAAAGAGGGTGAGAGAGAACCTAGGTGATGGGGGAGTCTTCAGAGAGGCATGGCGGCATGTGTGTGCGTGGGACACCCCTGTGCCCACCTCATACCCGTCACCTGGCAGCCCCAAGAGGTGGCCCTTCCTCACTCGCAACTGGTGAGTGGGGACCACGGGCTCAGGAATTTGGTCTCAGGACCAAAGCGCATGCCTTTCCATCTGAGCCCTGCCCCTCTCCAGCCGTGTGACGTCAGACAAGTCACAGAATCTGTCTGGGCCTCAGTTCCCTCATCTACATATTGGGGACAAAAATAGTTCTTATTTCATAGGGTTGTTGCAAGGTTTTAAGGGCTGGTACATGCAAAACGCTTAGAACAGTGCTCAGGACCTAGAAAGCACCATACGCATAGTCGATAGCAGAGAGGAAAGCCTTGGGGCTGGCATCAAGCCGCCAGCACCCACATCCTCGTGTTACTTTTGTGGCTGGGACCTTCGGCTAGAAAGTCAGACCCTCTCGGTCTCAGTTTCCTCTTTTGTAAAAGGTGGATAACAGTAATCATATCGGGAGTTGTCAAGAGGTTGAAAGGAATTAATATTACAAAGCTCTTCAAAGGAACACACCTGGCACCAGTGAGCACTCGGTATAATTATTATTTTGCTCCATAGCACGTTGACATTGTACAAGGCGGTCACCTGTCAAGGAGGCAGTGGGGTGACTTGTGATACCTGTGATTTTGTTCCATGATGAGAGAATCTGAAATTGGAGCCAGAAAATGCTTCTACTTCTCACTTCACATATCGGCCAGAATTCCCAAATGCTGGTTATTTCCAAAAGCTACAGTTTCGCTCACGAGCTCCTGATCCAAGACCTTCCCCCAGGGACCCCTCCCACCCGAGTCCCATACACCCGAGTTCTCCGCGTCAGAGACCCACCCACGCAAAGCCCTTTGTACCCGGCTCACGGGTTTCTGTCTCCTGACCAAGTCTGTGCGTGATAGCCATAATTGCTTCACAAGTTATATGGCTCATAAAACAGAGCAGCATATTGAAGGGGAAATTAAACGACAAATAAGCTGGTTTTCATCACATCTTGCAAGGGTGCTGGAGTTGTTCCATGTGATTTGATTCCAGCTCAAAAATTGCGGTAGGGCTTAGGTAAAGGCCACTATTTACCTATTTACCTAATCGTGCCTAAGGTGCGTGTTGCCTCTCCTATTGTTCTGGGGGTTTTCCGCTGATGTCAGAGCCATGGGCTTTCTGTAAATGTCTTGTCTATTAGCTCCTCCTCTGTAGTGCTACGCAAAGTACACGAGGATCACGAGATGTGGGGATTTGCTTACCCAGGGGCCACAGAGCATAGCACAGGGGAGTTTGGAGAGCTGGACCACACAGAGGGGGAGGGCTCCGGGTGCTCCTGCTTGACCCTCTCTGTGCAGCACTGGATGGTGTAGACGGGCTGGTGAGAACTGCAGAGCTGCAGAGAAAGAGACAGGTCAGTGAGGTGTCATCAGGAAAGGGTCAGGTGGACTTAGTGACAGCCTGGATCTAGGGTAAGAGGTGAAATTCAAAGAAATCCCCTCTTTGAGCCTGGAATAAGAGGAAGATTGTTGTGATGGAAAGGTCAGGAAGAATCAAGGGTTTAGAAAGAAGTCCCCTATTTATTGGACACTGAGAGAGAAGTGTACAATATGTTTTTGCTTTCAAAGAACCTACATTTTCCCTGGAGAAAAATACACAAATGTACAAAAACCTGAATTGTTATAGAGATCTGTCCGGGCCATGAAGAAGGATGTTTCATGACGGTATAGCATTAATTTTGGTGTATAATGGTTGATGTAGAGAATAACTATTGGAAGATCACTTACGGTCTGGAGGACAGAGAAGGCTGTAGATAGAAAGGGCCAACTGAGCTGCTCTGGAAGCATTGGCAGGAATTGCAAAGGTGCAGAGGACAGGCAAGATGGCGTCTGCAAGAATATGGAGGCTTAGAGGCCAGAGGCAGGGCGAGAGTTGGAAAGTGGAGTCCTAAAGTGTGAGTAGCGTGGGGTAAAGCTAGAAAGGCAGATCAAGGTGAAGGGCCTGGAAAGCAGGCTGAAGAGTTCATTGCAATAGAGAATCATGAACTTTATGCTAAAATGTGCAAGCGCATTGCGCATCCCGCTGGTCGTGTGACTTTTCCCCACTGCCTTTGACTCCGTTTTTCCAGTTACTGCCGGGGGTGTGCGGTTTAGGCTGGTCAGGCACGGTGCGCTCATGGTGCAGGACCATGAATGGTTCAGCACACTAGTGCTTTTAGCTGCGGAGAAGAATCCTTCAAATCACAGCTCTCTGAGATGGATTAATCACCGTTATCCTGCCGCATGAAGATATGACTTTATTTTTCAGAGTAAGGAAGAGCGCTGGTGGCCAGGCGTTCACCATTTATACCTTTAATGGGTACCGAGTAACTTGTACCTGTGAGGCACCAGGCTGGGCACTGGGGATGCTGGGATGAATAAGGCAGAGTCTGATGGGGCAGACACACAGTTAAGAGATCATTATAGCCAGATGTGTAACGGGATCACTGACTGCATGAGGGATGTGTGTGGGGAGGGGCAAACTCAGGCACCTGATCCAGCCCCAGGGATTGGAGAAGGTTACCTAGAGCTGCTGTTGTCTAAGCCAAGTCTTTAAGCAGAAGCAGAAGATGCCAGGCGAGGGAGCGAGCGGACGGGAGGGAGAGAACATTCTAGGCTGGAGGCAGAACATAAGCAAAGCCACAGAATGTGTAATAGAATTAAGAGAGTGGGTTCTGAAGTCCAGTTACCTGGGTTGAAAGGTCATGTCTGCCACTTACTAGCTATACAAGTTTGGGCAAGTTACTCACCCTTTTTCTGACTCAATATCCTTGTGTATAAATGAGAGTAATGATTAGTACCTACCAGATAGGGTTATTGTGTGGACTGTGTGACCTAAGGCATGTGAAGAGGCTGCACAGAGCCCAGGACATGGTAAACACTGGATGCTCGCAATGATGATGAGGAGGATGATATCCACCAGTGGTTCAGTGTTACTGGAAAAGCAGTGGAAGACAAGGCTTGGTGAGCAATGAGGCCAGTGACATCGGCGATAATAAACAGACTCCCTACTGATTTTTTATCCTACAGGCCCATGGGAATTTTTAAAGGGTTTTAAGTGTGGGGATAAGATGACCTGATTTGTGATTTAGGTAGATTCTTCAGGGCGCTGTGTAGTGAGATGATTGGAGGAGGACAAGCCTGGAGGCAGGACGTTCTGTTAGTGGCTTTGCAGCGGTCCAGGTGGAGACAATTGGGGCCTACGTAAGACAGGGAAATGGAAAGGAAGGGGCGCGTTTGAGAACATGGTACATGTGACAGGAGTTGATGAAGGAGAAGAAAGAACTGAGGACATTCCTGGGGCTTTTAACCTGGGAGACGAGATGAATAGTGGTCCATCTACTGAGACGGAGAACATGTAAATGCAGCTTGTGTCGAAAAGACAAAGGTGAGATCCTTCAGAAGAGCCGAATGTGAGGGATCTGTGGGCAGCCAGGTGGAGAGGTCCGGCAGACCATTGTTTGTATAACATGAAACTTATCAGAAGGTCCCAGCTAGAAACACAGATTTGCATGCTGCCAGCATAGTGGTGATTGTGGAACTATCTGAGTCAATGAGATTGCCCAGGGAAAGAACGTAGGGTGAGAAAAGAAGAGGGTCTAGGACAGAATCCTGGGAAACACCACTATTTAAGGGGCATGAGAGGAAAAGCAGCCTTTAAAGCCAAGAAGGACAGATGGGAGAGGTTGAAGGAGAAACAAGAGGCAGCGATGTGATGGAACCTGAGAGAGTGGAGAGTGTGAGGGGGAAGAAAGAGATCAACCGTCTTAAGTGCCACGTGGAGACCAACCAGGTAGGACCGAGAAAGGGGCCAACTGGCTTGGCAGGTAGCTGGGCAAGGAGCGGGGGAAGGAGTGTGAGCTGAGGAAGTAGAGACAGAGGGTGTTGACTGGTTCAGATATTTTGGTGAGAACAAAAGAAAGAGGAAGGGGAAAAAAAAGAGTTAGAGGCTGCTTCAGTGTGTTTCCTTCTAGTGGGAAACAATGAAGAAAGTTTATGTCTGGCAGGAAGGAACTTATGTAGGGGAAGAAGTTGTAAAGGCAAGAGAAAAAGAAGGTATTGCTGGATCCAAGCCCAAAAGGAGATGGGTGGACAGGATCCCGAGAGCTCAAGAGGAAAGAGGTTGGCCTAGGTGAAACGGGAGCAAAACAAAGAAAAACATCATCTTTTCCATCTTTCGTGAGACTCTAGGGAAGGAGGTAAGTGGATGAAAGTTTTTGTAGGTGGGGACAAGCTTAAAGTTTGCCCATAACAGTCTCAGGCTTTTAAAAGATGTAGAAGTGAAGGCCATGTGCTACAAGCGAGGGGTTCAGGAGATTGTGAAACCTTTCCGGAGAGTGTGAAGAAGTGGAAATTCTACTGAAAGGGTGCAGAACAAGGACAAGAGAAAGACTGGCCACGGATTTGTGGCAGCAGACATCTGAATGGTGGGGCAATACTTCTCCTCCCTCATATAACGAGTTGAGAATAGGGAAAGAAGGGCAGGTTGCAGTATTCACTGAGGGTTGGAGCTTTGCCACGAAGGCCCAGTTAAAGTCCAGAAAGGCAAGGCAACTGGGGATGCTGGAGATGGATGGTAGTTTCAAAGAACGAGCCTGACAACAGGCTCAGGAAGCGAGCAATACTCCTTCTGTCTCCTTGTTTATCCCAAGGAAGCTCAAGGGAAAGAAATAACCTCAGAAGAAATTATGCATGTCTTATAATCATTATTATTTAACAGATGAGATCCCATTTTCATTTCTGCTCCAATTCACAATTATGAAAAACAATGTATTTAACTTCAAATGTCACCTTGTCCTTGTCTTGGGGTTATGCATCAGGTTAAAGTTTTTGGAACTCCAGAACCCTTAGATGAACCCTCCCCTCCCCCATCCATAGCAATCAGGCATTTCCCCAGCAACCTGGGTGGGGGACGGGCAGCGTGGTCTTCTATCAAAGGGAGGAGGGAACATTGACCCAGACCTGCTGAGGGGAGGCCACCTAGCTCTCCATAGCAATAACAGAAGAAAAGCCAGGAAGTCACTTAACAAACAAGCATTTGGAACTTGTGGTAGAGAATGAACCCAGTTACCATCACCACCCAGCCATCCCCCTGCAAAAAAAATTAAGAGTAGGGCAAGAGAGTTAAAGAGATTATTTTTAAAAAGAAATAGGTTGGGCTGTGGTCTAAGAGAAGTCAATTGATTGGGTGGAAAGTTAAGAATATAGCGAATGAGGGCTTCCCTGGTGGCGCAGTGGTTGAGAATCTGCCTGCCAATGCAGGGGATACGGGTTCGAGCCCCGGTCTGGGAAGATCCCACATGCCGCGGAGCGGCTGGGCCCGTGAGCCACAACTACTGAGCCTGCGCGTCTGGAGCCTGTGCTCCGCAACAAGAGAGGCCGCGACAGTGAGAGGCCCGCACACCGCGATGAAGAGTGGCCCCCGCTTGCCACAACTAGAGAAAGCCCTCGCACAGAAACGAAGACCCAACACAGCCAAAAATAAATAAATAAATACATAAATTAAAAAAAAAAAAGAATATAGCAAATGAGGTTGTGGTGCTACTTCATTGACTTGGAAGAATCATCTGTTTTGGTTGTTGGTGGTGGCAGCCAAAGGGCAGTAATTATTTTCTCTCCCTGGTTCGGGGCAGCGCCTCAGTATAATCGATAGAGGAAGAACTTACTCCAGTCTGGAGGTACCACTGCCATTTTCTTGGGAGGCCAAGATGCTCCGAGAACGTGCCGTCTGATTCCTCTGGCGAATGTTCTGGAAAGACCTCTCATACTCGTCCACTACAATATAAAAAGCTCCTTGAGATGGTCTTTCCATTTATTAGCCACAGAGACATGCACATAGCTCGAGTATCATCCTAACTTTGAACAGAAGTGAATTAAAGTTCGTATAAATAAATTGTGAAAAATAAAAATGGTGTTTGTACAGTATATTATGGCTCACGAAGAATTCCTCTCGTTACCATATTTGATCTTCTCAAAAACACTTTGTAGTCGATTGTTATTTTGAGTAAAAAACAACCCCTAAGCTTGAAATGTTACTTAGCTTGAAAATATACTTTTTTATCATATTAATTCGATTGAATTTCTCTACTGCTTTCCTCCGTATTTCCAAGTCATTTTCATTTCACTCCCCTCCTCCGAAAACCTTCAATCGATTTCTAGAATTAAATAAAATCTCTCATTCGATGCCCGCCGTGCTTAGGTTCAAATCATTCTTCCAACAGTATCTCCTCATCTCATCTCCTTGGAAGCATATTTCTTTGTTCTCTCTCTTCTCCCTCCGCCAATCCCATCCTTGCCTTCCTCTTCTCCTGGGTTCTCTGCTTTGAACAAGGCTTCATCCTAAACTTTGACCAGTTCCTAAAGGCTTTGCTTAGTCACGACCTCCTTAATAAAATCATTCTTGCCAACACACTCACATTCAGGTGTGTTCCCTTCCTTTTCAAGTTTCCCAACATATGTGAAATTTTTGTTTCAAAGACTATGTCAGAATGGTGTCGAAGATATTTAGTGAAGTGTCTTATTAGATTATACCTTCTTCAAAGCTGTGGTTTTCTTCTTTTTGGTGCGAAACCTAGATCAAGCATTTTTTCCACTGTGAATTCTTTTCCACGGGCACTTCATAATGCCCTTCTCTCTCTACCACATACTTTTAATATACTTTAAGCAGATGTGCTTATCACATTGTATTGAAATGTTTGGGTTTGATGTTTATCTTCCATATTAAGCCGTAAGCAACTGGAAAGAGCACAGCGTAGTGGTTAAGCGGCCAGACTGCCTGGGGTCTAGATCCCAGCTCTGTTATTAACCAGCAGTGTGACACTGGGCAAGTTACTTAACCTGTCCCTGCTTCAGTTTTCTTCTCTCTAAAATGGAGATAACAGTAGTACTTACCTCACGGAGCTGCAAGGATGAAGTGAATTGACACGGTGAAATGCTGATCAGAGAGTAAGCAATTGTAATTATTGTACTTTACTGTCCTTTGTATTTTTATTGACAAGAACAATGCTTAAACTAAACAGGCACAGGGCAGGTGTCTGTTGAATAAATAAAAGAATAAATGAGGGAAAATGTAGATGATGGTTCTTTCTTACAGATTCTAAAGTCATAGGTAGACTGCCCCACAGCAATTAACATGAGGTTTATAATAGGTGATCAATAAATATATGTGGGGCATGTTTTATAAATATTAATCCACTGACTGGCAGATGGAGAAACATAAATATACTAAATTACACAATGCATTAGGCTCATATCAAATAAATGGTCACACAGGATTTTACATTAAGGTTGTGATATACATTCCCCTTTTGTTTTATTTATTTATTTATTTAGGCTGTGTTGGGCCTTCTTTGCTGTGCGCGGGCTTTCTCTAGTTGCGACGAGCAGGGTCTACTCTTCCTTGCGGTGCACGGGCTTCTCATTGCGGTGGCGTCTCTTGTTGCAGAGCACGGGCTCTAGGTGCTCAGGCTTCAGTAGTTGTAGCATGCGGGCTCAGTAGTTGTGGCTCACAGGCTTAGTTGCTCTGCAGCATGTAGGATCTTCCTGGACCAGGGCTCGAACCCGTGTCCCCTGTATTAGCAGGCGAATTCTTAACCCCTGCCCCACTAGGGAAGTCCTTCCCTTTTGTTTTAAACCTCCCAGTTGAGAAGATTGTTTAACTTGCAGTAGCTGGTTTTAGCCCACCTGTAGCTCTCTAACAAAGTGGGGGAAATCTACAAGGTAAATATCAGCCCAGATCACAGTGGCAGCCAGGAAGGGGAGCTGAAGATGGACACTGAGATTCTGTGGCCCCCACGGGGCGGGTGTGGACCCCAGACCTGCCTGGGGAAGGTGTAGGGGGCCTTGTAGCTGATCTGGCCCTTCTGCCCTCTGCACCTTGGAGGAAGGCTCCCACCACACTGAGGCTTTCCATAGAAAGAATGAATTAACTGAGAATTTCGAAAAAGCAGATTTTTTTTTTCTTAAAAAAGCCCTTTTTGCAGATTAATCAGGCAGGTACGGGGCTATTTCACAGTCCAGCAAACATGCACGCGCATGTCAGCGACCATACTGCAAAAAACCAGGGGACCTGTTTGTTCAGCTGGAAATGCTTACACTGGCTGCTTCCCCTCCCTCCCGGCTTTGTCACTCAAGTTTCCTAATTCTGTGCTGGAGAGTTTTTTTTTTTTTTTCCTCCTCTCTGCTTTTTAAAGTAACATCGGTGGAGCAGCTAATGAGGCGGTGGAAACCAAGCTGGTCCGTTCTGGGTTGCTAATGACTCCATTCCCGGGAGCCTAATCAAAGATTTGTACATTTAATTGCTGTCAAGTCAGCTCCAACCACCTGCCATTTCTGCAACACCTGAGCTCGCGGCTCGGTAGCCCCCGATTCTAAATGAATCCATCACCATTTTTAAAGGCCAGAAAGCCAGGCTGCTGGGCAACCCTGAATGAGATTTATCTGGGAGGGCAGAGACCACAGACCTTTCGAAGAGGTGTCACTGACCTAACTGGGTCAGCATTGGAGAGAACAGTGCTTTACTAGAATCAATTTCTCCTGCTTCTAGAGGGGGGAAAAGGGCGGGTGCGGTGAGGATGGGGGTGTGGACAGGGTTTTATCCTTCAGGATGACTTAATTTCCATCCCCAGCACATGGTTGTGACATGGATCAATATTTGCTGGGGATCCTTTTCAATTAAAACAGTAATTGTTTTATTCTGTTTCCCTAATTCAGGCTGTAGTTGTGCTCTGGGCTTTTTTGGAGATTTGGGAGAAAAGAAAGCAGTTAATCTGGACCCGAGTTTCATCTAATGGTAAAACAGTCTACCTCATACGGATAGAGATTAGAAAAGAAAATTACGTTTAGCCTTTGTTCTAATTGCAATCAGAATTCTTTAAGCTCATGTCCTACACTCTGACTTTATTCTTTTCTCCTCTGACATGGGGGCCTGGCGATTTGCATGTCTAACAAGTTCCCAGGTGATGCTTACCCCACTGAACTGGGGGAACGTTCTTAGAGCCTCTTGGAAGTGCCAATCTCACTGTCTGCACGTTGAGATTGCTGTTCACCAAATACTTGATCGGCTGTGTCTACCTACTAGTAACTGAATAGGCCATGAGAAGGAGGTGCTGACCCTGAGAACTTTTATAGGAAAAGAAGCGTCTGTTTCTTTTTTTTCACCTTCCCATCACAGGCCCACATATCATGGGTAAAGGAAGGAGACATAACAGGCCGACCAAGGTTGGGCAGGTACAGTGCTTTGACCTATAGACAAATAGCCCCTGCCGTCTGAGAATTCCTTCACTTGGAATATGGCTAATTGTATTTGGGATTCTCTCTCCCTTAGGGTGACCAACCATCCCAGGCTGTCCAGGGCTGAGGGGTTTCCCACTGCTAAAACTTAGAATTCTGGGCAAACCAGGACACTGTTCCTCCTCTCTCCCTTTGGTTTAGCAGAATCTACATCAAGAAAGGCATATTGTTCATTCAGATTTACAAATAAAATGAAGGTAAATGCTGTCAGGCTATGAGCATTTTTTCCATACTCCTGCCAAAAGAAGAGGGAACTAAGGTATTTAGGTTGGTAAGTATTCACGTATGACCCCAGCTTGCCTTTGGCAAATACTTGCTCTAGGCAACTTTGGAACTGGACCCATTTCTCATTATTGACTAACAGTGAGGAGGTTTTCTTTTTTCTTTCGTTTTTGTTTTTTTTTAACATCTTTATTGGAGTATAATTGCTTTACAGCGGTGCATTAGTTTCTGCTTTATAACAGAGTGAGTCAGCTATACGTATACATATATCCCCACATCTCCTCCCTCTTGCGTCTCCCTCCCACCCTCCCTATCCCACCCCTCTAGATGGTCACAAATTTGCTAAACTTGACCTGATCTAAAAAAATAATAAATTAGGAGAGCCAAATACCTCCATCGTTTCACTGCAACCTATAGCTTCTCCTCACCTTGACTTGAATTTCTAGCTAGGCTTTTATGGCCAGCTGGTTGATGTGATGAGATAGTGTAGTGACTAGCTAGGTCCTAAAGCTTTCTGTTCATTGTTGTTTTCTTGCATGTATTTGTCTTCCTCCACTTTGCACAATTGTTACCACTTTCCAGACAAACGCACACTTGTTTTGATGTCCTCCTTACTGCTTAGTCTGTTTATATCAGGGGACCCTGAAAAGTGTGCCAGATAGCCTGACCAGAAAGCTAAATTAATTCTAAGAGCAAACACTATATGACATGCCACTCAGATGGGAAAATATTGTTCACTGTTATTCACTTACTACCCCAAATCTTTCCCCAGAGTGCTTGAAATCACAGACATGAAGTACACTTGCTCTTGATTCCTTTGGAATTTAGATCTCAATGCACCCATGACCTGGGAAGATAAAACACAAAAAAAATAATTGCTATCAATCTGACAAGACCAAGGAGGGCAAATGTGTGTATATACTCGTGTATATATTTTCAAGGAAAAATTAAATCGGCAGCCCTCTTGATGGAAAATTCAATGCTCTTGGGTTGAGAATCCCACAGGAGCAAACATGCCCTGGATAGGGGACTCCTGGTTCCGTCACCTTCTACTCACCTTGCAAGGCTGTGCTGAAGCGCTGTTCTCCGGGAATATCCTACCCCAGCCAGTGCCCCACCCACCCCCTACGCTGCTTTGATCACTCCTTCTTCCATGTGGCAGTTATTTTGCATCCCTGTTTTAGCCCTTATTACATAGCCTTGGGGTCATTTGTGTATGTAATTGTCTCCCAATTTGGCTGCAAACTATTGAGGCCAGGATACAGGAGATATTCATAGTGGGTGCCTTGCGGCCTCACCCAGATCTTGGCATGCAGGAGGTGCTCAATAAATGTTTGTTAATTGAATGACTGGCGGTTACACTTGAAACAGCTTCAGTTATGCTAAGCACGACTCATGGCCGATCATTTCTGCGGAATTTATTGTACTTATTTTAGCACTGTTAATAGGATTTGGGCCAAGTCAAGAGATTCTTAATGTTCTGCCCTTGCTACGTACAGTCTGGGCACAGACATCCTTAAAGGTTAAATTGGCCACTACTTGAGAGATGGGATTAAAAACATAAGGTTGAAAAGGCAGCTGGTTTGCTTTATTTCACTCACAGTTTGTGCACTTGCTTCATCTCCACTGGTCCCATAAACCCCAGAGCTTTGGAAGATAAAATGACCAGGAAGTTCATCCCTGTAGCCATCTTCTCTCTCCCTACCCATTTTCCATAAAAGTGGGAAAGCTGCCTTCTGCTTTGCAATGAGAGAGACAGACTGATTCTGTCCCAGAGAAGCATTTATTATCACCCTGCAAACCTTGCCAGGAATAGCAATCAAGATGGTACCCTGTGCCCTGGGACAGAGAGGTCTTTGCTCAGCTCAGCCTAACTGTCACGTTCATTGCTTCTGCATTCATCTCGCCCAAGTATTATGGTAAATGGTGGAAGAAATGGAGAATGTCTTCCTCTGGGAACCTTGACTGTATTGCAGGTATATCTCACTTTACCCAATAGATGTGGTCTCAAAGAGCTATGCTGAAAATCACCTTTTTAGAAATCCAGTCATGTTTAAAATGACAGAGAAGAAGCTGACATTTAGTGGAGGTGTTTATGAATACTTCCAAAGTTACATCTCTGCTAAGGGGATATCAATCCATAATTTCTCTTCTGTGAAAACCCACATGGTTCACAAAACGAATTTGCTCCAAGTGAGATGCGTAAGGACTGTTAAGGGTTGGTTGCAGGTAACCTGGAGATGTACGATTATTAACAATGATTAGTAGGTCAGGCATCCTCTAAGGCTCTTGGGCTTTTGGGCTTTAGTTTCTCCTCTATTCTGCTCCTCTCCAGGGTCCTCTCCCCATCCCACCTCTCTCTGCCCCCTCCCCTGGCTCACCTGGGTGATCAAAGGAAAAGCAAAAGCAGGAAAGGAGAGCCCTTTCTCCATTTCCTTCTGTAGGCATGGGCCTGTTGGCAGGGGGTCAGGGGGAAAGTTGAGAGTAAAAAAAAGAGAAATGGGAAAAAATACAATCTCCAGAGCGTAGAGAAGCACCAGGGTGGAACTTAGTCCCCTGAACTCTTTCCTGTTCCTGGCTCGACTGAGGAGGGAGCTCAGTGTGACCTGGAGCAGTGAACACACAGCCCTTGCCCCATCCCATTCCTAGGTTCCCACCGCATCACTAACCCCGCAGTCAACATTTCTGGACCTCCGTTTCCCACGTAGGCACCGCACGGAACCCCGGAAGGGCTTCCAGCAGGGGCGCCATCTGTTTGGCGTGACTGTTACAGAACCACACGGGATTGGGTTGTTCCGTTAGGCGATGTGCCGGAAAAAGAGGAGAGAGTCTAGTCAGACGATTTAGCTTCTCAGCTGCCACTGCAAGAATTTTCCCTGCTACAAACTTCCTAACATTCTGACCCTTCTGGTTTGAAAGTTTCCAAATCTGTTCCTATGTCTACCAAAACCATTACATGATCTGTATTTCTCATGCAGTATAGCAGGGGGATCTGTGAGCAGGAAGATGTGTGGAAGGTGTTACGTATTTCCCATTCTTTCATGTGGGTGAGTCTAGTGGTTTCAGATATAATAACAGAACTCCTGAGACACTGAAATTCTGCTGTAGGTACCCAACCGCCACATGCCTCCACTGGGTCACCTTTGGGCGGTTTGTAAATCAAAAACTCCTGGACACCTGGCTGACAGAGAAAAGGTCAGACAGTTCATCTCAAAACTCCAAATATCCAAGTGTTTTCAATCGTGTAGTCAAAATACCTGAATGCTGCCCTGAGCTACAAAATTGTAAATTAGATGCTTGGTTTCACCGAGCTGTAAGTGACTATTCCGGACAAAATCCTTGATGTCTCTCTTTCAGAAATTCACCCTCATCTTTATCTTTGAGTGAGAGAAAAGCTTTTCTCTATCATCTCCACCAGTTTTTATTCTGATGATGGACTAACCTCAAAGATGAAGAGCTTGAGTAGCATTTAAACCACCACCATCACCACTGCCACCGCCACCCAACCAACCAAGCAACAAACAAACAAGCGTGAAGTCGGAAGCCCTGTGGCCCAGCTGGGATCCACTGTCTTGCTGGGATCTGGTTCAGTCATATTCCCCCAACGCAGGCTTATTCATGTACACAACTGGGGGGCTAACCCCTGTCTCAGAAACTTCTTAGGTTGTTCAGACATCTGCCCTTTGCCCTAGAGGAGGACCACTGAAGGATGTGCACCCACAAGCGCCAAGCTTGACTCTTACCCTGGCCACCCCTTTGCCACCCCAACCTAGACTATCAACAATTCTAGAATCAACAAGTTTGAAATGCTCTTCCCACAAGGGCACTCTGTGGTCTCTCAGAACAGCAATCAGTTTGCCCTGCTGGGTGGATGTTGCCCAATCCCGACCCCATTTAGGTATCAATTTTATCCTTACCGATTAAACACATCTACTTGAACGCTGGGGTTAGGAGGAGAATAATGTTACTTAGCCACTATTTCTTCTTCTTTTTACAAAAAAAAAAAAACAAAACTTCATTTAAAACTATCTTTGGTCAAGTTTATTGAGTGTAATTTACATATACTAAAATTCAGTCTTTTTAGTGTATAGGTCTGTGAGGTCTGGCAGACACACTTCTTGTGTGACCACCACCATGATCAACACATAGAACAGTTCCATCAGTTCCTGAAATGCCTGTTCACCGTTTTGTAGGCAACCTCTTTCCCCCTTTCCAGCCCTGGCAACCATTGATTGGTTTTCTGTTCCTATAGTTTTGCCTTTTCCATAGTGTCATGTAAATGCAGTCATAAAGTATGTAGTATTGGGGATTCTGGCTTCTTTCACTGAGCATAATGTATTTGAGATTCATGGTATTATACGTGTCAATAGTTTGTTCCTTTTTATTGCTTCGTAGTAAGCAGGCCAGTACCATTTCTGTATCCATTCACCAGTTGAAGGACATTGAATGTTTCCATTCCTTGGTGATTATAAAGCTATAAACACTCGTGAGGTTATTTTGTATGTACATACGTGTTCATTAGACATTTGGTTTTCAGAGATGTATCTAAGTTGAGTTCCAGATGAACACTCAGGGACTGAAAGGCTTGGGGGGGCCCCTGGGGAGAGGAGAGAGTATATTCCCTTCAACAGGCAGTCAGGCTCAGGCCAGTCTGCTAAACATGGGCTAGTTGGAGCTAGAGGCCGTTATTGTTTTCATTGAGGACATTTGTCCAATAGAAATAAAATTAACTCTATGTTTCAGAGCCCCTGGGGAAGAATATAAATATATGGCGGCAGCTACGAATTCGGCGTGCCTAAGTTTGTCTAGGAAGTAAGGGAATGTGTCCACGGATCTGACCATTCCCGGGATAGACCATCTGTGTGTACTGGATGAATTCTCAAATCATGGGTAACTGCTCTTTAATAGATAAGGAAGAATATAGAGCCGAGGGTAGACTGTTTATTAACAAACTCCTTAGGGTCATTCAGGTTGAATAAACTTTCCTTCGGCCAACTCAGGGGACTTGTATATTTCCTAATGATAGCCTCAGAAGTCGATAGAGATAATCCTAGCTTCCTCTGGTTGGAGAAAGAAACAGATTTAGCACATGAAGAAGTGGGTAATCTCACACCTGGGCTGATTAGGGAGAATGTTGCCCCAGACAAAATAAATTTTCCTATTTCTATGTGAATTCCATTTTTTCCATCATGACAAAAAGGGATTTGTTCCTGAGGTCAGGAGGGGTCAGTGGAACTTCACTGGGTAGATCAAGGGGGAACAGTGCTTCAGGCAAGGGAGCAAAATCCACGAAGGCATAGTGGTATGAATTATGACGGGGTGTTCAGGGGAGCTCCCCAGAAGTGGTCCCTTAGGGCTGGGACTTGCAGTGGGAAGGGTGTCAGGCAGAGCATTGAGACACACAGCTGGAGCCTCACCATGGTGGGGAGGGGGTGGGCAGCTGCATCCTCTAGTGTCCTAGGGCTTCAGTGTAGGGTTTACAGAGTGAAGTCTTCATTCCAGTGAGTGGTGAGCCATACAGGTGAGATTACAGACAGTGATCAGTTGTTGGTTATTGCAATAATTCAAGAAAGAGGTGAGAAAAGTTGGGGCACTGAGAGAAGGCACCAGATCCAAGAGGCAAGACAAACTCATCTGGGTTTGGTAACCAATTGAATGGGAAAAAGAGATGTGTGGGGCCTGGTTTCTAAGTGGCTGATCAGTGGTTCTATTAGTTAGAATGGGAGACATAAAAGAAGGAGCTAGTTTGAAGGAGAAGAAAGACAAGTTTGGTTTCGGATCTGTCGTGGGAATGACTAGGAACCTATTTTGGCTTGACACAAGGACGATCTTCCTGTCATTTAGATCTGTGCGGAAGTGAGTTCCCCATCACTAGAAGTATTCAAGCAGAGGCCTGCACAACCATCTGTCAAGGTTGTAAAAGAGATGATTCCTGTATTGGGTTGGAAGCCAGGGTAAACAGCCTTTCAAACCTCTTCCAGCTTTAAAATTCTATGGTACTATAGGAGTAGAAAAAAAAAGGTATTTATTTCATACACTGTTGATGTCTCCTGAAAGATTTTAAATCCCACAGTGACATATACCATGAAATAAAAACAAGCAGAAAAAGAGAGTGATAAGTTAAGTGCACACTTTTTATGTGTGTATAGATAGCTGTACATTTACTTTATGTGCATTTTTATAGGAGGCTATTTATATCCAGAACTTTAGCGGCTGTTTAACAAATCAACATTTAGTATTTGACATACTTGTCAATGTCGGGGACTGTGACACAGCCAGCTCTATGTGCGTATGTGTAAATATATGGTTATGTATGTGTAAATAAAAAGAAAGGGACCATGATTTGTAATTAAATGATTACTATTTTCCATTTGGTTCAATATCTATTCTATTACTGCAAAGCAGTCATTTATAAATCTTTTGCAAGGCACTGATTCTGAAGAGAGTTAAATATCAATCTAAGTATAACATCAGTATGTAAACAGATTGATGAATTGCTAGATTGCTAGGATATAAACCATATGGAACTGCAGTAACGCTCTGGGGAGCTGAGGATAATTTTAGCATTTCATAAAAACCCAGGATGAGACCAGTTGATTAAACTTCCCCACACTATTCTGGTTTCACTCTCAAGGCTACATGGAACAATTAGCATTTTGAACAGTAAAATAGAACTTGCTAGATTGTTTCCCCCCAAATGCAGGATTAATGGACGCTGTGGGTGTTGGTACTGGAGAACACTGTAGGGGTAGACTAGGGAGGGGTTATCACCCTGAGGGCAGACTCTGGTATCCATTCCCTCAAAGGCTGTACATATATGATTAAGGTTCCAGAGCATTTAGCAGGTCTTCAAAGGGCTCCACGACGCAAAAAAGAAAGGTTAAGAATCCATTGCTTTTCACATGGTAGGAACAAGGCTAGACCCCAGGATATCCTCTCTCCTTTCTGAGCTCCTTTTGTGAAATTACACGAGTTCACATACTGAATCCAGCAATGGCATCATATATTTTACACCTTGCTGTGATCAGGAGAGATTCTCTCTCTTTCCTGGGTTCTGTAAGTAGATTTTTTTCCTTTCTGGTTGTGGATGTAGCCCAGCTACACACACTGGGGGTGGATGGAATTAAGTTGAGGGGTCCTGGGGATTCTCTGATGACTTAAGGAATTTCAGGCTAAATCCATGCAGTCTGAATAGAGCCAAGAATCAAGCAATTTGGGGCTGAATTTAAGCACAAGAGGCACCCAATGTGGAAAATGACTTGAGCCTTCACTGAATTTGCATTCTGCAAATCTGACCTGAGTTACCAGAGGAAGAGAAAGTTTTCTGTGGAGTGCTCCGAGGTGAGCCACAGAGAGGATGAGGGAAGAAGGCTCTCAGGGAGCCAGGGAGGCTGCGGTGAAGATGAATAACGACTGCCAGGCTCACCCAGCACTCTCACCCGGGGAATTGGGGCAAGTGGTCTCCGAGCACACAGATGATGCAGCTAAGCTGCAGCTCCAGCCCTGCACCTTTGCTTCTGGGGAGCTGCTGGCAGAATGGGGGTGTGAACAGCATCTGGATAATGAGGGGGCCCCTCCTCTTCAGGGGAGCACAGCACCGGGGCAGGCTGGCCCTGCCACTTCCTGGGGGCAGGAGACGGGTCCCTGGGTGCCTGGCTGGGCTCAGGAGAAGCTGGGCTTGGAGAATCCCCTGCACATTTGACTCCAAACTGGCCTCCTTTCTCCCAGGAGAGCCTCTAGGAGGAAGTCTGCAAAGTGACCGGAGCAAAACCCATCATTTTGCTGCCTTTCCTAGTCCATTCTGCAGGAGCCTGCATTCTTTCCACAATGTTTGTTTTTTGTTTTTTTGCGGTACGCGGGCCTCTCACTGTTGTGGACTCTCCCGTTGCGGAGCACAGGCTCCGGACGCGCAGGCTCAGCGGCCATGACTCACGGGCCCAGCCGCTCCACGGCATGTGGCACCTTCCCAGACCGGGGCACGAACCCGTGTCCCCTGCATCGGCAGGCGGACTCTCAACCACTGCGCCACCAGGGAAGCCCTGTTTGTTTTTGATTGTTATTGGAGTACAGTTGATTTACAACGTTGTGATAGTTTCTGCTGTAGAGCCAAGTGAATCAGTTATACACATACATATATCCACTCTTTTTTAGATCCTTTTCCCATATAGGTCATTACAGAGTATTGAGTAGCGTTCCTTGTGCTATACAGTAGGTTCTTATTCGTTATCTATTTTATATATAGTAGTGTGCACAACGTTTTAGAAAAGTAAATGAGAGTGCTCTCATTTAAAGTGTGTTTTAGTTTTCCTTTAGGAACAATAATAAATGCCTCTTGCATTGGATATTAGATATGATCATTTATTCTAACTTCATTAGGTAGTGATTCCAGATACGTCTCTGGAAACTTCCCTTGCCGCTCTTCCAACACGCTTAACTACCTGCAGCTCAGGGAGGGGGCCTCCTCATTAGCATCTCGAACGGGACCCAAAGGAACTATCATTGCTAAGCGTGAGTGTATCAAACAGGGGTAGAAAAATTTGTGCACATCACCTTGAGTGGTACCTGGTAGGGCTTGTTGTGAGAGCTATCTTATGAAGTTTTACTGAAAGTTATGAACATGTAGGACAGAACAGGCTTTGAGTTCAATGGATTGAGTTAAATGGACTGATTCCTGTTCTCTGAAAGGATGGGTAAGGGGGGAGGAGAGGAGAGCAGGTGAGGGAGGGGAGGGGAGGGGGAGGGAGAGGAGAGAGAGAAATTGCAGCAACAGAAGACACTATCCTGAACTTTGAGGCATTTAAACCCACTGCACTTCCCAAAGGAAGTTTCTCAGTTTCACTAGCTGCTCGGACATTGGTAAAGCGCACGTGCTGTAGTTAGAAGCCACCCTGGTTTTGTCAGCTGCCCCGCTAGGTGTGTGACCTTTGGCAGAAATAGCGTGTATTTGCTCCCCCCGGACTCCCGGTGGCAAGTCCACTTAGATACACTGCTCCTCTCAAGGCCATCTTTCCGCCGATGACCTCTGGGGCACTCATGCTCCACTCTCCTGCTTTGAGGTCTTTCTGGTCAGGTCCCCCTTATCACCGGGAAAACTTGACCTCCAGCACACAGAGTGTGCCATGCACACAAAGTGGGGAGAACGGAACTTTCTGATTTTAAAGTCAATCTGGCTTTGCTTAGCTTTGAAACAGGGCATTTGTATTTTGAAACTGTTTGTGAGAAGTTCTCTGAGCGCTGACCTGCAAACAGAGATACCACGAAATTATGGGGCCAGAGTGTCCACATGGCAGGGACAAGGACAACTGAGTGGAAGAAGAATAAAACCTGGCACTGACTGTTTAGGCTTCTGAATTTTCCAAAGGCAGTGCTTTCTGGTCTTGGGCCTTTGGTCCAGGGCAAAGAGCACAGGCTTTTGAGATAAAGAGTGTATTTGAGTCTTCATCGGGCTGTTTGCCAACGGTGAGAACTTAGCTATGCAGCTCTGCTCAGGAAGCTAAGCGCCAGTTTTATCAGATAAAATAGAGAACGGCGTCAATTCCACAGGCTTGCTGAGAGGATTAAATGAAGTAATAAATGCTTTCTAAGAGTTTCCCAAGTATTTTATTTCTTTTCCCATTTTATAGATAAAGATACTGAGGTCCAGTAAGGTTAAATAACTTGTCCAAGGTGGGAAGATTTATATTCTAGAACTTACGTTAGAGTAGGTGGTCAAGAAATGCCCATTAAAATCGGATTAACATTCGTGTTACTATGATTCTATCTCCCTCAGAAGTTTGCCATTTGGGCTAAAAGAACCATGGTGCTTTCTAATATTTTCACAAATTGTATTAGGTTCAATTTTCTTCTATGAGACATTCTTGGAGATAAAAGGGACAATGAACCCCTGTGGCATTTGTTCTGTGATCCTTGTAATATAAAGATTATAACAGAGTTAACCCACAGCAATAGATATAAAGTGAGGGAAGCATGAACAAATACAGTCCTTAGCATAGTGTTTTGCAAATAGTACATGTCCAAGAAGTATATGTTGATTGGGTGTTTAGAAAGATCAGTTCTCTGATATTCTGGTAGAAGGCCAACAAGTCCTGGAAAAGAAAACAGACCTTTCATGTTGCTGTTAAGTGTCCCACCCTGGAGGAAAATAAACAAGCACAGAGTTATGACAACAGGGCAGGGGTCAACGTGACACTCTAAGAACTACAAAATCAAACCGGTGATTTTGGCAAACGGAGCCTTAGACACTTGTCACAGCACCAGATGCTGTTTATTCCAGCCAGAAGATTATTATAATGTATCTCTTGGATTCAGTTTTTCCTCTTACAAGGACATTGTGTCAGATTCAGCTAACATAAACTAATGCTAACTCTGGCTTCCCCATGTACTTAACTTGCTTTTTCACTCTCAAGAGCTCCGTGCTCCGGAATGACCTAGATGGGTGGGATGGCACGGTGGTGGGAGGGAGGTCCAGGAGGGAGGGAAATATGTGTCCGTACAGCTGATTCACTTCCTTGTACCGCAGACGCTAACACGCCATTCGAAAGTACTCCAATTAAAAAAAATACATATCCCACCTACATCTTTACACATTGCCTTTCTGACTTGATACCCAGAACAACCGTGTGGAATAAATACAGCAAGTAAGGTTATTTGCGATCTTACGGGGTGGGCCTGGGGAGCTTGTGTATCATGGGCTCATCTAGCAGAGTGGCTGGGATTTAATGGGTCCTTAATGAACAATAAATAACAGCGATCGCTGAGTGTTTACGTAGGGGCGGACACTACTCTGAGCTCTCCACCTACATCTTTAGGAGGCGTTAGGCGTCATCATATCATTGTGTGAGACTGCCCCTCATTCGCTGAGTGACCTTGGGCAGGGTACTGAAGCACGTCGGCCCCAGTTCCATTGTCTGGAATACGGGAATCATAACTGGGCTAACCTCCTAAGGTTATTGTGAAGATCACCTGAGCTGATGCAGATGAGGCCTTCGGAGCTGGGCTGGCATATCTGAATGCTCTATAAATACTGACCAGTATTTGTACTTACCCCAAAGTCACCTCTCAAGTCACTGGTGGAACCTGGATTTGAACCCAGGTTGCCTGGCTCAAGAGCCTAGGTCTCTAATCCCTATTTATTTTGAATGAGTAACCAAAGAAATGAAGAAATAACCTAGAGTCATACGGCAAGATAGTGGCCCGAAGCCACGTCTCCTGTCACTCAGGCCACAGTTCCAGTGCTAGATGGAGGCGGGGCTGCGGAAAGAGCGCAGGTGCGCTTCCCAGGAGGGGGCGGGGAGGTCCAGGCACCTCCTTTGTCCTCAGATCACCCCTCCCTCCAGGCTGCTGAGCCAGGGCGTCTGCGCACACAGGGGGACGGGCGCTGCGGCCCGCGGGCGTCAGTCCTCTGCACTTTGGTGGTAAATGGCTGGGTGCTGTAGCTCACTGAGGAGGAAAAGAACTGAGTGAACTCAACAGTGCTCGTAAGTGGTAGTTGAATGGCACTCTCCAGTTTACAAAGCAATTTCACATCCATTGTCTCACTGGATCATTGGAACAACCCTGTGACGTAGATTATTATCTCCATTTTTGAAGCAACCCAAGCGCAGACACATTATGTGAACCTGTCCGAGTGGCAGGGTTGGCAAACCCCGGAGCCCAGCCTTCCCCCAAGGTCTCCCGACTCCAGAGCTTATGTTCCTTTCTGGACAAAATATTTGACCCGTTACACCAAAGGATCTTTGTCCTTGGCTTAAAAAAAAAAAAAAAAAAAAATTCGTGATCTTTCTCCAGTGTCGATTTTGATCTTCTTGGGAGAGTTTTGGTCTGAACCTTCCGGAAGACACAGGAATGGGATAAGATGAGTTCCCAGATCACACCTATAGCCATGGACTCTGTGATTCTTTTCCAAGATTTTAAGAAAGAAATAAAATTATTTATTTGGAATGCTTGGTTCAAGAACTATCACAGTGTCTGTAGAGAACCATTTATTTGGGACCGTCTAACCACGTGCTGTGATAAAAAAATATGGGAGAAGGAAGGGGGCATGAGGAAAATGATTTCATTCGCTTCATATGTTATTGTCGTATTCTGATGATATTTTATTTCAAAACTTTAGTCTACAGCACTCTTCCACATAAAACAGTGCTCTCTGGATCCCCCTCACTTCATCATCCTTCTTTCCCTCCCTTATCTAGAGACTGTTTTTCATTTCGGACCCAATTGCTTCTTCTTTGATTCTGTGGCAAATCGCCCTTTTCGGCCCTGTGGTATAATTACTTCCATGGAAATGGGCTGAAGTTAGAGACAGGCCATTATGTGAGGCTACAGGCTAAGCTGAGAGACCAGAGCTGAAGAGTTCCTTTTAAAACGGCCATCCTTAATAATAGCAGGACGGAGGTAGAAAATTACTGGCATGATAAATTGCTCTTTCGATAAAGGCTTTGTCCCTGTCTCTTAAAAAGCTGTACCACACTGAGAAAATTTCTCCACATTTTTAATTGTGGGTCATTTTGTGTAAGAAAAACCTCCCAGTGAAAATGGTCTAATGAACTGTGCTGAGTTTGGCTTCAAAGCTCCACGTCCTCCTAAAGGAGTGCATGAAAGCGCACACAAACAATATTTGCTTTTACCTAAAAGTGTAAGCGATCATTTGCATCAAAAGCAACGTAGGAGATGGAGAAGTGGAGATTGGCCCCTAAGTAAAGCACCTCCTTTTTACACACTTACAGAAAAGAGTAAGGGTAGAGGAAGTGTGGTGTGCTGCCACCTAGCGGTGAGCCAGGTAGGACAGGTGGCTACCAGCACCCCTCACTTATCTGGAACACAGCCTCATCTATCCGGAAGACAAGCAAGAATTAGGGAAAAAGCAAAGCTGCCTCCAGTGGCACCAAGGTAACTGCTAAGAGAAGACACGTTCTGAAGCTCACGTGCTTTACTCAAATAATGAAGACTCAGAACCTTGTCTATGCTTATCTTAGGCATGATTCTAAGAAGCTTTCTTTCAAACCCCATAGCACATTAGAATCAAAGGATTAGAACAGGAAGAAGAAAGGAAAGTGAATAGACTAGGTATTTCATACATATTTGTTTTATTCTAATAGCAACCACTGTCAACCAGTGTTACACTGGTGTGATGGACTCATTTTAAAGATGATAAAACAGATTCAGAGAAGGTCAGACAGCCAGTAAATGGTAGACTTGCGCTCCACGTTTAGGATTTCATGACGCCAAAGCTCATGTTCCTTCCTCTTCTGCCCCTGGTCTTTCCAAAGACAGGCACACTGAGAAGTCCAGATAGTCAGGGAGTCAAAGTGGACTCTGTACTTAAAATTTACCATATGCTGGGGCCATCAAGTGCAGAGAGAAAGGGCCTCACCAGTTCCCAAATGCATCTGTTTTAGAGGATAGTCATCGTGACTTTGCGTCTTCAAGAAGATGTTCAACTACCTACAGCCATCTCTGTGTAATCAGTAGGGAGTCCCCTGAGCGGGAACTTAGAGCAGGATGTTCTCACGGCGTTAGAGCTTGGGGTCTGAGTGTAGCCCTGCCTTTCACTAGCGGTGGGAACTTGGTCATATCACATCACTTCCTTTTGCCTCAGTTTCCTCATCTGAAAAAGTTAACATGATGATTATACTACCTACTTCATGGAGCTGGTTTGGAGGATTCAGTGAGGCAATTTGCATAAACAGTTAAATCAGGACCTGATGCTTGGTAGGCATTACATATCCAGCATGGACATTTTAGCAATTTGAAAGCTCAAATCCTTTAAGGACTAAATCTGGGTTCTTATTTAAATTGCTTACCTGTTCGTTCATTCATTCAATCCATATTTATTAAGTACATGTTATAAGCCAGTAGTGGGTAGCCACTAAGTAAATAAATACAGATAAGCTACAGGTCTTCCCAACTAGGAGCTCAGGCACGTCAGCAAAAACTACAGCAATGAGGGAAGTGGTGGGGAAGTGTTTCTGTGCGAACACAGATAGGGGAACAGACATCCTATCTCGACCTGGAGAATTCAGGGTGGCTTCCCAAAGGTGATGGTCAGAGTAGCATGGACATATATACCCTACCGAATGTAAAATAGATAGCTAGTGGGAAGCAGCCGCATAGCACAGGGAGATCAGCTCGGTGCTTTGTGACCACCTAGAGGGGTGGGATAGGGAGGGTGGGAGGGAGACACAAGAGGGAAGAGATATGGGAATATATGTATAACTGATTCACTTTGTTATAAAGCAGAAACTAACACACCACTGTAAAGCAATTATACTCCAATAAAGATGTTAAAAAAATAAAAATAGAAAAAAATATTAGGGAATGTTTAGTTTGTAAGTTCAAATTTATAACAGTTACAAAATCAACCAGTGAGAACAATAAGGAAGTATTAACTAATACAAAAACTTGGGGTTATATGTGACAAGCTCATCTTACTTTTTTTTTTTTTTTTTGCGGTACGCGGGCCTCTCACTGTTGTGGCCTCTCCCGTTGC
Source organism: Grampus griseus (assembly GCF_964374135.1). Classification (NCBI taxonomy): domain Eukaryota; kingdom Metazoa; phylum Chordata; class Mammalia; order Artiodactyla; family Delphinidae; genus Grampus; species Grampus griseus. The sequence continues at coordinate 65,425,391 of NC_139012.1, forward strand.
GGAGCACAGGCTCCGGACGCGCAGGCTCAGCAGCCATGGCTCACGGGCCCAGCCGCTCCGCGGCATGTGGGATCTACCCGGACCGGGGCACGAACCCGTGTACCCTGCATCGGCAGGCGGACTCTCAACCACTGCGCCACCAGGGAAGCCCATCATCTTACATTTTATATTTTAAAAAACATATTTATTTGTTCTAATTATATAATAATGAGAAAACTGATTCAGGGATCTAGTTGCAAAGTTTTTTTCAAAAAAACTCAGTTTGCAATCTCGAAATACTCAACTGATCTGGAAGCTTAAAAGAGAAGTTGTAAGACGTTTTTACTTCAAATTTTAATTATTATCTGCCGACAATAGAAACTTCAAATAGGAAGCACCATGATCCTTGCATCCGTGCTAAAATGATCCAAAACACGTGATCAAGATGTGACCCGGTCGGAAAACAAGGTCCTACTGTATAGCGCAAGGAACTGTATTCAATGTCCTGGGATAAACCAGAATGGAAAAGAATATAAAAAAGAACGTATATACGTGTGTAACTGAGTCACTTTGCTGTACAGCAGAAATTAACACAACATTGTAAAACAACTATGCTTCAATTTAAAAATAATAAAAGAAAATAAAACTGCTCTAAAGAAAAAGTTTATTAAAAAAAAAAAAAAAGATGTGACCTGGTCCGTGTCCACTTGTCACTGGATGGCTGCTAGGCTGGAATGAAGACGTTTCGTGGCAGAGCTAAGGCACTGAGGCTTGCCTGACCCGTGCGTGAGCAGAGCTATGCTCACGTGCTTTGGGGGCCAGAAAGCACCATGTTTTGAGTAGCTGGCTCCAAACAAGTTCTCAATAAATGGTAGCAGATTTTTAACGAATTACTGCTATTATTATTACTATAAGTGGAAAATTCCGATAGTATCTGGATATAAAGTTATATGTGAGCCTTGACAGGCAACACCGTGTTTGATGCGTTTCCCTGTGCGCAGTGCCCGGCCCAGTGCCTCCCGTGGAGTAGGTTTTCCACTGACGTTTGCTGAACGAACTGAAGTTGAGGAGAGAGTGTTAACCTAAACATCTGGATTTGGGTCTTTCCCAAGGTGCATATGGTAGCTGAAGCCCTCCACAGCTGTTAATGAACCCCTGCAGGGAGCGTGTGTGAGAAAGAAAAGAAAAGGCCACCAACAGCACCTGGGGAACATCGTCATGAATGAGGGACGTGCAGGAAAGAAAGCAGATGAAGGGGACCCGGAAAGTTCCAAGATGGCACTAAATTTCACCATGGGCTCTGGAGACTTGATTCTGCTGTGCTCGTTTGTGTGGTGAGAATTCCCTGACCATCATGCACTCGACTTAGCACTACATTTAATCTATGATTCATTTACTAAAACAGCCTATAAAGAGGAATAAATTAGCAATTTGTTTGTATCATTAGGGACAATCCCTTTTAAGTGTTTGAGGATTCAAGTATGAAGTCTCCATGGGTGTTAGAAAGCCACATGGGGAAGATGCTTAGGCCAGCATGCCTTTGATATATGCTCTTCTAGTGCTCCTGCTTATTTAGGTCTTGATCTTAGACTTTAGGCTGGTTGCATACAGTGCAGCAAGGACTTACGCCCTTTCCTGTATCAATACTGTGATGGTGACTCGTCGTATCTCTGGGGAGGACTTCTCACTGGGAAGGCGGTGGTCGGCTGTAGAGGATTCATGGGTTGGAAACCAAGCTGACATCTATTGAAGGCTCTGGGCTGTCTCACTGGGCTGAATCATATGTCCCAATGGAAACTTTCCCCATGCTGGGAGTCATTAATGTTTCATAACCCATCATTTAAAAATGATGGGGTGTTTGGGACTTCCTTTCTCGCTCAGCCCACAGATACTTATCCTCACACACAGACTGAACCTTCTGAATATAAGTGAAGGGGGAAATCCTTCCATTACCTCCTCCTGGATCAGTAATCTGAGAATAGATAGAATCAGAAGCCAGCTAATCCGGGTTCCTTGGAGGACCGTATTTGTTCAGCTTCTCCGGGTTCCTTGGAGGACCATACTTGTTAGCCCTCTAAGTCCTCGGGACTGACTTCTGTTTAGTAGTCACAAAACCCCAGCACTTCTTTCCTCCGGGCAGGTCCCGGGTGACCAGTCAAAATGAAGGACTCCTCCCAGCCTGGCAACTCGATTCTTGGGTTCACCAAGGACCAGCCAACAAGGGTAATGGCCACAGTGAAGTGACAGAGGTCGTGCCTTTGAGGATGGAAGTCAACCTTGCCAGTGTTTTCCAAGCAGGGCAATTCCAGGCACCCTCAATGTGCGAGCATCTTTTTGTTTCCATTGTTTACCTTAAGGAATTATGAAACGGAGGTTGAGAGAGATGGGGTCGAGCGTTTGCAAATGTCTCTCAGTTTCACGTCTGAACAGTGATACCAGGACCAAGGGGACGGTGAGGGCAAGGGGAAGGGTGACAGGAAAAGAGGTTTTTAAAGACCTATAACCCCCTGAGCCTTCCTCCTATCTCCCCCTGCTGGCGTCCCTTCGTTCATCCTGCTGATACATTTAGATGGTGATGCCTGTATTTAATTTTATCTGCAGAAAGAAGGGGAAATAGAGCTAGTGAGACATTTAAAGGCAGTCATCTGTGTTTCTTATTTACTTTTAGATAAGCGACATACCCACATAACTTACTCTTGATAAGGACTCCTGGGGCTGCTTGTTTGCCAAAGACATGTGACTTTTAAACCACAGACAGTCTGAGATGTTACCAGAGCAAAACTTTTAATTCCTGCTTGTGGATCTCCCACCGACATACACACACACACACACACACACACACACACACACACACAGTACTTTTTGTGCTCATAGTTTTATAGAGCCACCCGTCGCCTGTGCTTCCACCCGTCCCTGTTGGAACATTTGCACGTCCGTATGTTGTGACATCAGTCAAACTAGGCTCCCGCCAGCTCTGCTGTGTTCCTCACACACCTGGGGATTCTCCTGGTTCACCCCCAGGCCCACTGAACCTCCAGAGGCTTCCACCTGGAGGAGGAAGGTCACGAGGGTGGGCACAGAAATATGAACACAACCACCAGGCCCGAGGGATGAGGACATCTGTCTGGCCGCTCTGTTCACTCCTGCCCGCGACCTCACAGAGGCCTCAGTTGGATCAGACAATTAACATGATCAGGATCAAATGCCGCCCAATTTAATTCAATTACTCTTCACCGCAAGAGAAAACATGGTTATTATAGTGACAGGACCCGGGTGAGGAATACAGGCTCCCGGCCAGCCATGTGCCTACACGCCGCCAGGCTGCGAAGGGAAGCAAGGACACAGAGGAGGGGCATGTGTGGGGCAGGTCCGCTCTGGATCCAGCGTCCGGCCCCAACTGCCCAGAGGCAGCTTTGCTGACACCATGGGCATAGCTGTTACCAAGGAGAAGCCAGGCTTAGCTGTTACATGATAACTGTGAATCATTCACCAAATCCCAGGGAGGAACAGAGGAAGTCAAATAAATGACGGCAGCCAGGAGAGAAAAAGGAACTGTTTCCCAAAACGACTATATTAAGGGAAATTCCTGTCTGTGGGTCATAAGTCTCTATGACAAATTTGATCACTAAGAGGATCATGTCGACCTTAAATCATTGTTTTTTAAACTTTATCTTGCCCTGATTGCCGTTTAGCTCGCTGTATTTAATAATAACTCACACCACCGTGTATGCCACATTAACTGTTAGCCAGCCACTGTTCAGTGCTGTTTGGGATGGGGGGGGGGGATCAGCTCTTTTTAACCCTGCAAGAACACTGTGAGATAGAGCCCTCCTTACACCCATTTTATAGATGGGAAAAATGAGGCTTAGAGAGGTCGAGTCACCTGCCCAAGGTCACCTAGCTGGTAAGGGACAGAGTGGACTCCAGCCACACCTTTGATCCCAAAGGCCCTGTTCTTGACCATTATTCCGGACTTCCCCTTGATTCGAATCTGCCACGTCTTCTTTGCCTCTCTTGCATGTGCACACGGCACTGAAGAGAGAGAGGTCCCCCCCAATGCTCCAGAGTACGTCGGCTGCGCAAGACCCTGTGTCCACGTAGAATCATGTCATCATTTCTTACCCAGCAGAGTGGGTTCAAATCCCAGCTCTGCCACTGGCTAGCTGTGTGACTGGGAATTCTCAGTGCATGGGCTTCCTCACGTGTAAATGAGGAATGCATTTCCTCCTAAGGTTGTAACGGAAGCTAACAGAGTCAACACACTTAAGATGGTGCCTGTGAGAGCTGTGCAGACATCGCCAGATGCCATTATCCCTTCCCTTGTGAAAGAAACAAATGTAAAAATTGGAAGCAGAGGATGTTTGCCTTGGTGTGCATGGATTTGCTGTGTACACTATAGTCAGGCTTCAGCTGGGCAGGAGTAGTCATACCGGCCAGTGAGCCCTGCCCTGGTCGGGGTGGGGAGGCCATACTGGTCCCTGGCGACTCCTAAGCACATTCCTTTGGGGGTCAGGTGAGCTATTCTTTTAACTTGATCTCCTGTCTTAAGCTCTACCTCTTTTGACTCAGGAACATAGCAAATGCGAGACACTGGAGGACCCACCCAAGGATAGGGCGCAGTGGTCCCCAGCCCCCCATCTCCAGGGCACACCCTGTACCAGGCGCTGGCTCTGTCTTTTACATTTCCCCTGGGAGGAAGAGGAAAGCCCAGGGCTGAGTGTCCATCATGGTAAATGCCCTTCACACATTATCTCTGAGTTTGCCAACATGCTTCCTTTATTTTTTTTCTTACATCTTTTTTTTCTTAATTTTTATTGGAGTGCAGTTGATTGACAATGTTGCGATAGTTTCTGCTGTACAGCAAAGTGAATCAGTTATACATCTCTCCACTCTTTCTTAGATTCTTTTCCCATATAGGTCATTACAGAGTATTGAGTAGAGTTCCCTGTGCCAACAGTAGGTCCTTATTACCAACATGCTTCCTTTAGATGAAGCACCGTCTAGCAGCTTTGCAGGGAGTTTTGAAAACCTGAGAAACTCACAGGAATTTCCCCAAGGTCTTACCACACTTGCCCGGGTCATCACGGAGACGGTGACATCTCCCTGAAGCCAGGGCGCAGGCGTCTCCAGCCCGAAGAAGTGGAGTGTGAGTGCTTTGAGTCATATCTGCGTTGTTAATGATGGTTCTTAATCACCACGTGGATTTCTTTCAGGGCCAGGGTCACTTTGGGTAGATACCATAAATCTAAGCTAATATGTACAGCAGCGCATATCAAATAACATAAGCTCTAGAACCAGGCTCTGTAGTGATCCTGGCAGAGGAGGGACGCCAGATCCCCCCTGAGCTGGGTGATAAGAGTCACTTCTCTCCGCCAAAGCCCATCGTGGCTCCACGTCACTCTGAGGAACGGGTGATGGTCCACTGTGTTCAGTGCCTCTTGTGGTCACTTAGACGATGTCCTAGCCCTGTCCCCTCTGCTTTCAGGTCCCCTGTGGAGGGCACAAAGCACACTAGCAGAAGCCAGATTGTTTTGGTTTGTTTTGCCTGAACATTATGGAGTTCTGATTCTGAGAGTGATGTTTTCAGGAAGGGGAGAACACTTTACTGTCCTGACTAGAAGCAATGTCTTATCATATGGGATTGTAGCTGCAACAAATGGAGTGACAATGAACAGAAAAGCGGGGACCTGGCTCCTCTTCTTTGCTTTACATGTTTGAGCAAGTCCTTTGGCCTCTCTGCCTCAGTTTCCCCATTGCCTTGGGAACTGAAATCAACGATTCCTACAGCCCACCCTCATCTCCTGAAAATGAGCTGGATTCGTCTTTGGTGCCCTGAGCCCGCCAATGGCCTGAACTATTCATTTAAGTTCTAATTGCTGGCATCATTCGGACAAGGAAAAGAACCGTTTGCAGTTCCGGATGAGCAGGGCTCACAGCTGTCGCTGGATATGAGAGGAGCAGGGTTGGCAAAACACGTACATGCCCAGCTCTTGGGTTCTCCAAAGGGAACCTGGGGAGGACATGGAGTCCCCAGTCAGGTAACTGTCTCAGTGGAACAAGAAGAGATGTTACCTTGATTTCCACACCAGCTGAGCTCTGGGATAATTATACTTGAAGCAACACAGCGCATAAAACAGATTCACTTAGCATCTGGGGTGCCAATTGCACCCAGGCCTGCCCACACTGGCCTTTCTCACTGCAGGGTGTGGGAGGACAGGGCCTCGCGGGTCCCCGGGGGCCTTCTGTTGCTCAGCTGTGAGAGGAACACCAATTTGCAGGTCTGCTAATGAGTGGCGTGGCGTCTGGCATGGCCCCGGCCTGCGTGTGAGCGTGACTCATCCTGAATCTCTTCAATAACACTGACGGTTCGCTCTCTTTTTTCTCCCTTCGCCTGTTCTCTCTGAGCTGGAGCCGGCTGAAATAGGAGCAAATTAGCCTCATTCTGGAAAAGGCAGGGCCTGATAAAGGACCCCTAAAAGGTTTCCTGTGCTCCGTGCCTGGGTGTTTTGCAGTCAGTGTAATTATCTGACTTGGGTAGACTGGAGGACCGTGCCCTGGCACGGTTCCATGGGCCATTTGACAAATGGAGGTCTGACATCAGCAACGGCAGTGTCGTTATTATTACTCTACATGTGCTCCAGCCCAAACTGCCGACCCTCCCATTTCCTGTGCAAAAGCTGCATTTCATCGAGTCATGTTTCCATCCCACGTGGAAGTGCGCTAGACCTTAAATGCCCTGGACTCCTGAATTGGGGGTGGGAGCCAAAGAGGAGGGGACCTTTTCTCCAGATTCATCTCTCTCCCTGCCACCCACTTTGTTGCTTGATAAGTTCACTGTGCTTCTAACACCAGAGCCGAGCTGCGTGTTCACTCGCGGGGAAGGTGCGTACACGTGTGTGTGTGTGTATCTCAGAGACATCGGTGATGCCATCTGTCGGTTAGTGGGTTGGAAGAAGTTCAGGCTGGAAGGCAGGTTTTGCTGATGCTGGACCGAAACTCTTAGAGAGGGGTGGTAATCGTCTAATCGTGCCGTACCCTCATCACAGACTAAACCTCTGAGAATGACTGAAACACAATTTCTTAATAACAGAGCCAAGCATTTAAAGTTGAGAGACAAGATCAAGTGAAAGAAAAGGAGACATGCATCAGGAGCTGGAAAACAAGGAGGGGCTTTTTAACGTTCCTTCTTCCCTAAAATAAACATACTGCCTAACTCAACCTTCTTTCTGCCTTTCCTATTTCAGCCAGTTCTTTCTGTCTTTCTCAGCCTTGTGGGATAACTAGTAACTGACCAGGAGGCCCAAGACGCTGACTAGAGTTATCAAAGCTTCCAAATTAAAACTTGAGACATGTGATTCATCATGGGTCAGAATATTTGCAGGAATCCTAAGTGAGAGTATTTAAAATGAGAGTTTTCTTTGAGCATTCTGACCACCGAACCCCCTTTCAGTCTCTGAATACCTTGTATGCCTAAGGTGTCATGGGTTATGGTTTCATGTAAGAGTTGCAACTGGTTGACAGGAGAGTAGATCTAGCCTTCAGCCCTGTTTTATGTGACACATGCACTATTTCAAAATCCAGAAGATTTCTCATAAATTTCTCCAGATTTCTAGCTTCTCTTTAAAAATCTTAAAATCTGGCAACATTGACTTCACAGACCTGCATGGGAACACTTTCCTGGAACTACTTTGCCACACTCCTCACTGCTCCCTATTGATTCCCACTGAGCCTCCTTTTCCTATTGACGTGATCTACTGGCCTCTCTAGGCATTTGAATTTGTGCTCGCTGGTCCAGTCATACAACCCACTGGTAGTCAAGGCTCCTGACTGGCCCCATCAGAGAAGGGTTAGAGCTCCTTGACTCTTGTCAAATCCGGTCCCACCTCAGAGGGCTGGTTCTCAGCACAGTGTTAGTCGAAAGGTGACATTCAATACCTGAGATGTGGGGAACCCCAATGCCTATGATACATTCCACCTTCACTTCTTTGATCAGCGAAGATCCCCAAAGAGGGACTTATCAGTGGGTGATTTGGGTCATTTTCTGATGATATGAAACGTGAGACAAAAACACGTCACGTGTGTTGTTTGTCTCATGGTTGTTCGTCACATTTGGAGCCAATTTTGTGACCGCAATACCATTTTTAGAAGAATAGATGGTTGGGTCGAGGAGTGGGACTGGGAAATAGGACAATCATTTGGCTTCCATATAATATATTGATCAATTATGATGGATTGAGTAGATTGGAACAGTGTTTCAAGCTGGTTCAGTAGGGGAGAAACAGGGATGAGTATGTACAAGTTCAGGGTTCAGAATGGGATAAGTCCATTCTAAAGTGTGTGTGTGAATGCATATGTGAATGTGTGTGTGTGTATGAGATTGTCTTAGACAATTCTTAAATCTTCTGTTTGCCTGAGAACAATATTATGAACGGTCTCTATCATTTTACTGTAAAAATGTAACTCACAGCTATAGCTTAGATTTTTAAGAAAATTCTACTGGAAAATCAAAAAAAGGATTAACATGTACCCAGGAAGATACATCAGCGTTTGTGAAAGTCATGATATCATTTAAGAGACTTGTCAGCTACTAGCAGGTCAGTGGGAGCAGAAGTTCATTCATTCATTCATTCATCTGCTCATTTATTACTTTATCAGCAGATATTAACCCACTCTAGACTGGACCACATGAAATTGCCAACATTTGAGTTTTTCATCTATAAAAACAGAAATATGAGGCGCTTCAACACAGAATGTGCCAGGTGCTGTCTTAGGTACAGGGGATACAGAGGAAGAAACAAGAAGAACAGATGTGCGAACAACAGTGCAATGAAGGGTTGTAAGTGCAGTGACAGGAACACGTAGGAAGACTTGGGAGGTCCTAGGGAAGAGGGAAGTCAGTTTACTTTGGGGGTAGGTTTGGTAAAAGGTTTCAAAATGAAAGAGGTGCTTAAAACGAGTCCTGAAAGAAATCTCAATGATATTGAAACATCTGTGCTTGTGATGGAGGGTGTGTGTGGGTGTGGATGGAGGTAGGCTCAGCATTCAACCCCAAGGGAAGAGTGAATGGACAGAGAGTCACGCTGCAAGATTCGTGCATAGTGAGCAGTTTGGGCTCAGGGCCAAGGTGGGCACTGCAGCTGGTAAGGCTTGGTGGCTGGCTGGTGACACACAGACCACTTCGGGAGCTTCTCAGTTTCGTGTTAGAGGAAGAGCCACTGGAGCGTTTCCTGCAGGGGTGGGACATGATCTAACTGGTCCCTTAGGAAGGGCTTTCTCTTCCCAGCATGTGGCAGGTGCCACTCACAGAGCAGGAGACCTCCAGGTACCACTGAGTTGATGGACAAGAACCCAGGGAGGTAGATGAGTGAACATTACCCTTATTTTATGGCAGAGGGAGCTCCGGTAGAGAGTCATAGACTATTCAACAGGGAAGAGACTTAAGAGGTCTTCTGTGATGAACGTAGTAACCTCCTCAGTAGACAATGCAATCTTCTTTTTCTAATTGTCATTAGTATCAGCTAATGTAAATTGAGGTTTGCTATTACAGCATTGCACTGAGGACTTTATATTTATCTCATGTTATCCTCTCACAACCCTATGAAGCAGGTATCATTACAATTTCCATATTGCAGAAGAGGAACCGGAAGAACAGAGAGGTTAAGTACTCTGCCCAAAGTTTCACAGCTGGTAAGTGCTGGAGCTGGGATCCACACTGTTATTGTACTCATTGTGAAATAACAGTGACAAGAATTAGGTCTTTGACTCTTCATGTCACATCCTTCTGGAGATCCACAACCAACTCGGTTTGAGTCCCCAAATCCAGTTTTCAGGTGCCAGTCAAGGCCACTGGCCTGGAAGCACAGAGGACCACACTCCCACTCCCACTTGTGCACCATGTACACGTGCACTCACGTACACACTTGGGAATGGACTTGCCCCATTCCAATTCCTGAACTGTGCATACTAAGGAACACAACAAAAAGGCAATAAAACAGGGTGCTGTGTCTCAAGCAAGCTTCCTCTTCATAAAATGGAACTTGAATGTTGCCATGACCTACATTCCAGGGATATTACATAAAGGAGCCGTTACTATTTGGTACAGTGATTGATTCTCCTTGGGAGAACGGAAATGGGTAATTATTCATTGGCATAGCCTCAGGGAACATCAGGTGAACTTCACAAAGAGGAAATAAAATTGCACATTAGACCCCTTGAGGCCCTTTGTCAGTTACAACCTTATGCTGAGCACAATGGGATTTGCTTTCCAGGTGTTCTCAGGGCCCCTCCTACAGCAAGCTCCTGGATCCCTCCTTTGCAGAAAGAGTCCAGAAGCCACTCTTACAACGCGGCCGCCCTCCCGACCTCAGCAGAGCACTGACATCCAGGCCCTGGAGTGTGATTCAGGTGGTCCTGGGGTGGAAAAGAGGAATTACGGGGGGAAGTGCAGACACTGCAGGAGAGTGATGCCCTCAGGGGACCCTGGCCCACCTCTTCCCCCCCCCCACCGACTTCCTGTGCTCCTGAAGCCAGCCCTTGGCAGCCTCAGTCTCTGTAAAAGGAAAGCCAAGACTCAATCTCCAATGGATCGACAAGTGATTCAAAAGAGATGTTATAGGGAGAAGGTCAAAGAGAAAAGTGAAGAATGGGGAAATGGAGAGGAGCCATGGAAAGGGCCTTCCTGCCAATAACTCAGTGAAAGGACAGCATCGCCCTGAGAGGAGGACCAGGGAGGCCTCAGCCTGTGTGTTAATTAACCCAGACCTGACTGTGATAACAGGCAAGTCTGCACACGTTTAGCACAAAGTTCATTTTTGCACGAGATCAGTTTAAGGTGAATCCTTTGCAAACAGCATTCCACACAGTGGTTCAGCGACCCAGGTCTTTCTAGATATCTTTCCCCCTCTCTTCTGGTGTCTCCATTGTTCACTTCCAGCCAGAGGATGGAGGATGAAAGAGTGCTTGGAAGATCACAGGCAGGTTTCCATGGGCCAGGCCTGAGTGACACACATCTCTCCACCCACACGCCTACGCCCAGAACTGAGCCAGCTCGGACCACACAGATACAAGGGCAGCCGCTTCTTGACAACGACTATGCTGGGCAGAGGGAAGCCTGAATCTTTGGTAGGAAGCTGGTGTCTTTGCTACACCTGCCGGCGTATTACAATACAGCTAATGAGCTTAAAAAGGTCGTTTTGAAGGGTCCCACTCTCCAATCACCTGCCCATTCTGAGTGATCACCAACATGCCATGCAATTTACAGCAGAACTCTAGTTTATTCCATGGGTCAAACAACTGAGAAGGAAAGTTGTGATTTTATCATTATTTGTGAGATTAAATTATATTTATTATAAATACCATTCTTTTTATGTGTTATGATTCTGAAACATTTTCCGTTAGATTCCAGGAAATATTACTGTATTAACTACTTTCAAGATTAGCATTTTTATGGTAAATTGACGTTTGTCAGTATACTTCATGATATCACGGAGACTTTCTTTGGTTTTTGTGTATTCTAGAAATGATACAAAGATAGTTATGCTCGTGTCTGTGTCTGTGTGGTGTGTGTGTTTTTAAGGCACTTGGAGTTAAGAAAAGATTTGCATGTAATGAATCTGCAAATGATTTCCTTCATGTATTAAGATGTCATCTCAGTAACTTTCCCAGTAGTACTTGATAGGAAGGAGATGAATTTCTCAGACACGGACTACAGGGAACTGTCTTCTGTCGGCCTGGCATCCTCATATGTGGTTAATGAGGAACCTCTTTACAAAGAGAGTGGGAGCAGAGCATCAACAGTTCTTTACAGCTCAAAAGGGTGAGGGTCTTTCCTCCATCTCATCCTTTTTCTTTTTTTAAATTTTTGGCTGCATTGGGTCTTCATTGCTGTGCATGGGCTTTCTCTAGTTGTGGCGAGAGGGGGCTACTCTATTTTTTTTGAATTTTGGAATTTTATTTTATTTATTTTTTATACAGCAGGTTCTTATTAGTTATCTGTTTTATACATATCAGTGTATACATGTCAATCGCAATCTCCCAATTCATCCCACCACCACCACCCCCATCACTTTCCCCGCTTGATGTCCATACGTTTGTTCTTTACATCTGTGCCACTATTTCTGCCCTGCAAACCGGTTCATCTGTACAATTTTTCTAGGTTCCACATATATGCAATATATTATATATATTATATATATGTGCAATATAATTAATATACAATATTTGTTTTTCTCTTTCTGACTTACTTCACTCTGTATGACGGTCTCTAGACCCATCCATGTCTCTACAAATGACCCAATTTCGTTCCTTTTTATGGCTGAGTAATATTCCATTGTATACATGTACCACGTCTGCTTTATCCATTCGTCTGTCGATGGGCATTTAGGTTGCTTCCATGACCTGGCTATTGTAAATAGTGTTGCAATGAACTTTGGGGTGCATGTGTCTTTTTGAATTATGGTTTTCTCTGGCTATGTGCCCAGGAGTGGGATTGCTGTGTTGTATGGTAGTTCTGTTTTTAGTTTTTTAAGGAACCTCCATGCTGTTCTCCATAGTGGCTGTATCAATTTACGTTCCCACCAAGAGTGCAAGAGGGTTCCCTTTTCTCCACACCCTCTCCAGCATTTGTTGTTCGTAGATTTTCTGAGGATGCCCACTCTAACTGGTGTGAGGTGATACCTCATTGTAGCTTTGATTTGCATTTCTCTAATAATTAGTGATGTTGAACATCCTTTCATGTGCTTCTTGGCCATCAGTGTGTCTTCTTTGGAGAAATGTCTATTCATCTCATCCTTTCTGAGCATCTCACTTCTAAACACATGAGCAGCTGAATTTCTGAATGTAAAGGGAAGGAAAGTGATCATTTAAAATCCAGTGTACCATACCAATCTTGACACTAGGTTAAAATCTATCTATATCTACATGTTGATATATATCAGTGTACCTGTATGTATACCTTTGATATGTTCTGTTATTATTCTTACCAAGTAAGTCTTATCCTGATCTTACATTTTTTCATGTCGGGGATTGTCTTTTCTATTATGTTTATACCCCCAAAGCATGTGCACATGCGCACATGTGCGCGCGCACACACACACACACACACACACACACACGACATTGCTTAATAAAGCAGTCCATGATTTTAAGTTGCTTTTGCTGCATTCTTATTGAAGAAACAAGACATGAAGGAAAAAAACCCACAATTAAAAGTAATCTGTAAGAATGAAGCAATACAGAAAGCAAGTCATACACGAGCTCCTACAGGTTAGGCAGCAAGCGGAAGGGAGGTGGGAGGTGGGCAGTGGTGGGGGGAAGGGTACATCTCAGGTTGAGTTATCTTACGTGAAAGGGCTATTCTGGAAGTCACACATAACACTCCAGTGTACATCCTACTTATCAGACTCTAGTTACAGGTCCATACCTACTGCAAGGGAATCTGGGAAGCATAAACTGTGGTTGGATGTTTGGTAGCTGGGATAAAACTGGTGTTCTTTTAGTAAGAAAGAATGGGAGAATGGACTTTAGGTGGGTAATTCACAATCCCTAGCTGAGCAGAGTTATACTTTGGGGGCCATTATTGCGAATGGAGTCCTAGAACTAAATAAAATCAATTATAGACAACAATGCTAAACTATGTTTTCCTCAGTCGGAGCTGCAAGATGGAAATTACAACGCTGCTATGAGTTTTGGCTATAACTAAGGCTCCATGCTGCTGTGGTGAAGGTGGTCAGTTGGAAAACATCTCATCAGCAAACAGAGGGAAGAAGCGTAGTGTCCAGTGAAGACGGAACCCAAAGGACAATTTTCTATGTAATAAACATGCCACAACATGGTCAAGGGGTGATGACAGGGCAGCAGAAATGTCTGCAGCAGCAACCAGGACTCACGGGCACCACCAGACGTTCCAGTGCTTGGAAGGGCACTGGGAAGTGACACACAAGCATTAGGACCCACTTGAGGTGGCAAAAAAAATCCCCCTTCTCAACCCCACTCTGCCAGGGAAAAGGAAGTGAGGTCAAGTTAAACTCAATCATGGGGCCGTGGGGACTAAGGAGGTGCTTTATACTGTCCATGGGGGCTTCCCTGGTGGCGCAGTGGTTGAGAGTCCGCCTGCCGATGCAGGGGACACGGGTTCGTGCCCCGGTCTGGGAAGATCCCACGTGCCGCGGAGCGGCTGGGCCCGTGAGCCATGGCCGCTGAGCCTGCGTGTCCGGAGCCTGTGCTCCGCAACGGGAGAGGCCACAGCAGTGAGAGGCCCGCGTACCGCAAAACAAAAACAAAAGCAAAAAATACTGTCCATGGAATGTGATCAAAGTACCTAAATGCATTAGGCTGATGCCCTAACGCAGCCCAACACAAGAAAGACTTGGTATCTCTCCTCGTTCCCCTCCCTGATTCCTTTTGACCAGCTATGGGGAGTAAGCGAGTTCATCGCCTCAGAAGAATTAGGTCAGACCGGAGCTGGATATCAAGCTGACAGAGGGGAGTTGGGTGCCAACGCTGACTAAATGAGAAGCGAAAAGGAAGTCTCACTCTGAATCCAAATATGGGAATTTAGAAGGGCAAAGGCTAATATTAGAATGCTTAAGAATTAGGATGGGAAGATATATTTATTATCAGAGAATCAGGGAGTTTCCATCCATGTCAATACTTTACTGTAAAGAAGCCACGCTTTTATGTTAATAGATGTTTAAAATACTCAAGCTTTAGGATAAAAATGATTCGTTTGCTATATGGAAATTCTTGAAAAACTGTACGTATTACTGCTCTTCAAATACATATCATGACACGCATTATTACTGCAGGGCCGTTTCTTAAGAGTTTTCTAATCCCACATCCCACCCCAGAACTGAAAGAGCAACTCTCTGCCATAAAGGCGACAGCTTCTGACCATCTCCATCCCACATAGAAATGACAACCTCGTTAATGATGCTAAGTGTATATTTTAAATATATTATCACCACTCTCACACCAACTGCCTCTGTTAAAAAATAATTACCGATTAGTTTCAGCAAATGCATTATAAAGAGGTGGCTAATTTTAACTATCTTCCTCCTCCCTGTTTTAGAAAAAAAAAAATTGAGTGATGCAGAGAAAGCAATCTGTTACCTGGAGGAATTTAGAATTTTTTAATGATCTTTGATCAGAATTTTTAAGAAACTCAAGAAAATGGTGGTTCAGGTAACAACAAGAAGTGAGTTGCAGTCTCCAGCTTTTGGCTTTCTCCTTGAAATTTAATGATACAAAATAAATCTACTTAACCGTTGTTTCTAATTTATCTCTACAATGTCTTACAAGACGTTGTCTGGATACCCATTCTGGTCTCTGAGAGCAGGGGTCAATCCTTCTAGATCTCTCCCTCTCTTCCTCCTGGGATACCTGCTATCCCCTCCTGGGATAGCCTCATACAGACATCTAGCCCCTGTACCTCTGCCCTTGCCCTCTTTAGATACCCCGCCCCCTGACTATGCAGCCTGCCTCTGCAGCTCAGACCCCAAGGCAGAAGCCTCTCCCCCAGACCCTAGTCTCTATTGTCCATCTCGTATTTTGCCACTTTCCAGCAAAATGCAAACCCAGAATAGATCAACCATCCATTTTCTCTACTTTTAACCAGGATAGGCAGATGCTATTGGAGAAAATCATACTTTTTTGTATATTGATTGCACTACAGATTGGTGGTGTCTGATGTCAGTTGTTTCCTTAACACTGCCCAGAAATCCTATCTAGTCCCAAAGAGCTTTCACTTCTTTATGGTGGGGTTAAACGTCACCATTCACCACGCCTGCTACAATCTGGCTCTGCCCCTGGAATTGCACGTACACAATTCTTGCCAAGCTCGACAGTACCTTCTTTTTGCTGAGCAGTACTAAACCAGCACAAGTGAGGATTGTGGGCTGGACAACTAGGGCCCTTATCCTGACTTGACTGTTTATTAGCTATGTCATTTTGTCAAGTTTCTTTACTCCCTGAAGTCACCATTTTTTTCACCCATAAAACAGATATAAATAGAGAATTACAAGAATTAAGTGAACAGTATGAATGTAATTTTAAAATTCCAGTCTAACAATCTTTATTTTTTACTTGGAGTAGTTCGTTTACTAAATACTAAATTTAATCACTGGTAGACTGAGTTTAACTTTTCCATCTTAGTATTTGTTTTCTTTTTTTAAAAATTTAATTTTATTTTTTTTATACAGCAGGTTCTTATTAGTCATCCATTTTATACACATCAGTGTATACATGTCAATCCCAATGTCCCAATTCATCACACCACCATCCCCAACCCACGGCAGCTTTCGCCCCTTGGTGTCCATACGTTTGTTCTCTACAGCTGTGTCTCAACTTCTGCCCTGCAAACCGGTTCATCTGTACCATTTTTCTAGGTTCCACCTACATGCGTTAATATATGATATTTGTTTTTCTCTTTCTGACTTACTTCACTCTGTATGACAGTGTCTAGATCTATCCACATCTCTACAAATGACCCAATTTCGTTCCTTTTTATGGCTGAGTAATATTCCATTGAATATATGTATCACAACTTCTTTATCCATTCATCTGTCGATGGGCATTTAGGTTGCTTCCATGACCTGGCTATTGTAAGTAGTGCTGCAATGAACATGGGGTGCATGCGTCTTTTTGAATTATGGTTTTCTCTGGGTATATGCCCAGTAGTGGGATTGCTGGATCATACGGTAATTCTATCTTTAGTTTGTTAAGGAACCTCCATACTGTTCTCCATAGTGGCTGTATCAATTTACATTCCCACCAACAGTGCAAGAGGGTTCCTTTTTCTCCACACCCTCTCCAGATTTGTTGTTTGTAGATTTTCTGATGATGCCCATTCTAACTGGTGTGAGGTGATACCACATTGTAGTGTTGATTTGCATTTCTATAATAATTAGTGATGTTGAGCATCCTTTCATGTGCTTCTTGGCCATCTGTATGTCTTCTTTGGAGAAATGTCTATTTAGGTCTGCTGCCCATTTTTGGATTGGGTTGTTTGTTTCTTTAATATTGAGCTGCATAAGCTGTTTATATATTTTGGAGATTAATCCTTTGTCCATTGATTGGTTTGCAAATATTTTCTCCCATTCTGAGGGTTGTCTTTTCATCTTGTTTATGGTTTCCTTTGCTGTGCAAAAGCTCTGAAGTTTCATTAGGTCCCATTTGTTTATTTTTGTTTTTATTTCCATTACTCTAGGAGGTGGATCAAAAAATATCTTGCTGTGATTTATATCAAAGAGTGTTATTCCTATGTTTTCCTCTAAGAGTTTTATAGTGTCTGGTCTTACATTTAGGTCTCTAATCCATTTTGAGTTTATTTTTGTGTATGGTGTTAGGGAATGTTCTAATTTTATTCTTTTCCATGTAGCTGTCCAGTTTTCCCAGCACCACTTATTGAAGAGACTGTCTTTTCTCCTTTGTATATCCTTGCCTCCTTTGTCATAGATTAGTTGACCATAGGTGCATGGGTTTATCTCTGGGCTTTCTATCTTGTTCCATTGATCTATGTTTCTGTTTTTGTGCCAGTACCATATTGTCTTGATTACTGTAGCTTTGTAGTATAGTCTGAAGTCAGGGAGTCTGATTTTGTTTGTTGGAAGATTTTTACTCACAGTTTTTTTCCCTCAAGACTGCTTTGGCTATTTGGGGTCTTTTGTGTCTCTATACAAATTTTAAGATTTTTTGTTCTAGTTCCGTAAGAAATGCCATTGGTAAATAGATAGGGATTGCATTGAATCTGTAGATTGCTTTGGGTAGTATAGTCATTTTCACAATATTGATTCTTCCAATCCAAGAACATGGTATATCTCTCCATCTGTTGGTATCATCGTTAATTTCTTTCATCAGTGTCTTATAGTTTTCTGCATACAGGTCTTTTGTCTCCCTAGGTAGGTTTATTCCTAGGCATTTTATTCTTTTTGTTGCAGTGGTAAATGGGAGTGTTTCCTTAATTTTGCCTTCAAATTTTTCATCATTACTGTATAGGAATGCAAGAGATTTCTGAGCATTACTTTTGTATCCTGCAACTTTACCAAATTCATTGATTAGCTCTAGTAGTTTTCTGGTGGCATATTTAGGATTCTCTATGTATAGTATCATGTCATTTGCAAACAGTGACAGTTTTAGTTCTTCTTTTCCAATTTGTATTCCTTTTATTTCTTTTTCTTCTCTGATTGCCGTGGCTAGGACTTCCAAAACTATGTTGAATAATAGTGGTGAGAGTGGACATCCTTGTCTTGTTCCTGATCTTAGAGGAAATGCTTTCAGTTTTTCACCATTGAGAATGTTTGCTGTGGGTTTGTCATATACGGCCTTTATTATGTTTAGGTAGGTTCCCTCTATGCCCACTTTCTGGAGAGCTTTTATCATAAATGGTGTTGGATTTTGTCAAAAGCTTTCTCTGCATCTATTGAGATGATCATATGGTTTTTCTCCTTCAGTTTGTTAATATGGTGTATCACATTGATTGATTTGCATATATTGAAGAATCCTTGCATCCCTGGGATAAATCCCACTTGATCATGGTGTATGATCCTTTTAATGTGTTGTTGGATTCTGTTTGCTAGTATTTTGTTGAGGATTTTTGAATCTATATTCATTAGTGAGATTGGTCTGTAATTTTCTTTTTCTGTAGTATCTTTGTCTGGGTTTGGTGTCAGGATGATGGTGGCCTCATAGAATGAGTTTGGGAATGTTCCTTCCTCTGCAATTTTTTGGAAGAGTTTGAGAAGGATGGGTGTTAGCTCTTCTCTAAATGTTTGATAGAATTCACCTGTGAAGCCATCTGGTCCTGCACTTTTGTTTCTTGGAAGATTTTTAATCAAGTTGTGATCTATCCTGGAGAATGTTCTGTGCACACTTGAGAAGAAAGTGTAATCTGCTGTTTTTGGATGGAATGTCCTATAAATATCAATTAAATCTATCTGGTCTGTTGTGTCATTTAAAGCTTCTGTTTCCTTATTTATTTTCATTTTGGATGATCTGTCCATTGGTGTAAGTGAGGTGTTAAAGTCCCCCACTATTATTGTGTTACTGTCGATTTCCTCTTTTAGAGCTGTTAGCAATTGCCTTATGTATTGAGGTGCTCCTATGTTGGTGTATATATATTTATAATTGTTATACCTTCTTTTTGGATTGATCATTTTCCCTTGATCATTATGTAGTGTCCTTCCTTGTCTCTTGTAACATTCTTTATTTTAAAGTCTATTTTATCTGATATGAGTATTGCTACTCCAGCTTTCTTTTGATTTCCATTTGCATGGAATATCTTTTTCCATCTCCTCACTTTCAGTCTGTATGTGTCCCTAGGTCTGAAGTGGGTCTCTTGTAGACAGCATATATATGGGTCTTGTTTTTGTATCCATTCAGCAAGACTGTGTCTTTTGGTTGGAGCATTTAATCCATTCACGTTTAAGGTAATTATCGATATGTATGTTCCTATGACCATTTTCTTAATTGTTTTGGGTTTGTTTTTGTAGGTCCTTTTCTTCTTTTGTGTCTCCCGTCTTAGTATTTGTTTTCTATTTGTCCTGTTTATTTATTTATTTTTTTGACCTGTGCTTGCCCTTTTTTGGATTAATCCAAAGTTTTTATTAGTATATTTTTGCCTATCATCATGATTAATGTTATTTTTCTTTGGGTCAGGACATCATAAACTGTGGAATTAAGGATTGTTTCCAGGAAATTGACAAGGATGAAATTCTTGATCTGGGTAGCATGCTATCATTCTTTTATTTATTGAGCACCTAGTTTTTTTTTTTTTTTGCGGTACGCGGGCCTCTCACTGTTGTGGCCTCTCCCGTTGCGGAGCACAGGCTCCAGAAGCGCAGGCTCAGCGGCCATGGCTCACGGGCCCAGCTGCTCCACGGCATGTGGGATCTTCCCAGACCAGGGCACGAACACGTGTCCCCTGCATCGGCAGGCGGACTCTCAACCACTGCGCCACCAGGGAAGCCCCTTATACCACATTCTGTTCAAGGCTCTGGGAATTGAACAGGGAATAAAAACAGATACATGCTCTGCTTTCGTGCAGTTTATCATCTAAAGGAAAAGGAGTATGAACTCTGAGCTTAGACAGTCCTGGGTTCAGAAACTAGTGTCACTAACTAGTTGTGAAATCTTAGACAATTGCCCACACACAGTGTATTCAAATGTAAACACTGGAATGATATTTTCTTTGGAGGGTTATTTTGAAGACCAGAGATAATGTATAGAAAGCTCCAGCACAGCTGGGGCACGTGGATAGTAATACCTGGTGCTATAATTAATTATTATTATTATATTCACTGAACTCTAACCACCTGAATGCTTTGCCACGCACGAGTATTATTAAATGTATGCCAGAAGGAGACCATTTTCCTCTCACTCTCCCTCTGCCTGCACATTAAAACTGTTATATGTGTCTTAAATATTTGTATTTTTCTGCACTCTAATATTCAATTTTGTGAACATAATTTAATTCATGGTCTATGAGTTTGCAATAATAATGGGATTTGGAATAATAATAACCATATTATTATTGCAGCATGGTGACATTTGCCATTTTCCTTGTGAAGACAGGCTTTTAAAGTTAGTGTCATATTACTTCTGGTGATTATTATTAACTACTAAGTTTAACGTTCCTGTGAAAAGGATATGTTGGGAAAAGCAGGATCCCGACTTTAAAATAGTCCTATCTCCAAAAAGATCTGCCTGGAATCGCATAATTAATTAGCATAAAATCACTTTTCAAATTCTCTGGCTCCTGACTACAGTTTTTCACATTGGAACAACTAGAAGTTCAAACTCTTTATAATTATCATCATGTCAAAGTGTTTAGTGGGACTTCTACATATTTGTCAGTTATGTGATTTCACCTAGACACCATGGACGGAATCCTTCATGCTGTTCAACAATATGTGCTTTGGACTATACCTCCCAGGAAAGTGCAATTTAATGGGAAAAAATTTTGACTGATTATATTGCCAGGGGAGATTATTAGCAGTGGTTCTGGAACTTTACTTTGCATAAGAATCACCTGGGAGGGAGCAGGCACTGAGTGAGGGCATGTTTGGGGGCAAGGATTGGGGATTGTTAATAAGCACAGAATCCTGGGCTCCACTCCCTGAGACTCCAGTTGGCAGATTGGCCATGAATAATCTCTTAATCTAAAGCTGGACCCTCAGGGGGGTTCTTTCACTTCCTGTGCCAGTGCCCAGGAATCAAAGCTGCAGATGTGATTTCTGCTCAATTGTTATCCTTCAAATCTCTTCTCATCGTTTCTCCTGGGGTTATTCCACGGCAGCAAGGCTTGCAACTTAACCTTGACCGCACTTAACCTTTTCATAAATCATTATTTATAAAGAAATTAAATGAGCCAGACTTCTTGGACTAAAAATGAGGTCGTACAAACTGACAATTTTAACTATAATTTAGAGGAAAAATGTGAAGTTAGAAACATCAAATCAACGATTGGCGAAATTAGAGTTCAAATCGATTCAATTACACAGGTATTTGTCGGTGACCTACCGAGGTTCTGCCAACCCACTAGGCCTGGAGGAGAGAAGTGCATAGCTGTCAAGGAGCTCAGCTTCCATTAGATAAGATAAACACAGCCACAAAAATAATAATATAATAATTTACGCATTAAGGCATGGAGAAAGATATCATGTGAACAATGAAGAAACATTTAATTTCATCTGGATGCCCAGGAAAGAAGTGACTTTTAAGTGGACTTTGAAAAATAGGTAGAAATTCACCGAGCAGAGAGGGGAGAAGGGGTATCTCAGCAGAGGGAAAAGCAGGAGCTAGGATGTGGTGGAGGCAGTTGGGTATTTCAGCATGGCTGGAGGAGCAAAAATAGAGCAAGTAAGCTGAGCCGGTTATGAAGGGCCTTGCGTGTTTGCTAAGGAGTTGGGGTATTTCTCTGTAGGGAGCAGGGAACATTAGAGGCTCTTAATAGAAGAATGACAGGACCAGATCTGTGTTTTAGAAATACAACTCCTGCTGTGACATAAAACTAAAATGGGCCAGGATCTCTCTTGACCCTGGACCCCTGCCTTTTTCCCACCCTTGGCCCTGGGTTTATGCCATGTCCTAAAGCATCCGGCAGAGTACTGTGATCTACTTAATGCCTCCTTATCTCCAGGTCTCAGCTTTAGATATTAGTTCTTCCAGAAGATCTTTCCAGACAATACACCCCACCCCACCCCCCCACCAATGGGTCAAGTGCACTTAACACGTGCTCCCCAGATGCCCTGTGATTACCCCATCAGGGCCCTTGCCAGACAGTATCAAAATGCCCTGTCGTTCTCAACAGACTGAAGACTTCTTCAGGTCAGGGACCAGATCTTGTTCATTTTGGTATACGTGGTGTCTGCCGCTTCCCTTGTCTGGCTCATAGTGGACACTCTGTGTCTTCTTTGAGTTGATTCATTTAAAAATGAGTCAGACTCTGGTCTCTAATCCTGTTCTGCTATTCACCACCCACCACTGTGCAACTTGGAGGGAAACTGACCTTTTCTGTGCTTGTTGTTTTTTTCTTTTTCAAATGGAGTTAATAATAGTACCTAATTCATGTGGTGGTTGTTAGCAGTCAATGGAATAGCACGAGGAATGGATTTCTTTCCATGTCTGGCACTTACTAAATGCTCAAGAAATGCTTGCAGGACACACATGGGGAGAGGCCGGACTGGCTGGTGGAAAAGAGGCTGGTTTTCAGATCCACTGACACACAGTATCTAAGGATCAGGTCTGGGAATCTCTTTTATTATTTTTAATACCTCTTCCTTTATTTTTTTCTTTCAAAAGTTATTCCTGCTTACTTTCTAATACCTAAATGATACAGACATAATTAAAATATAAAAATAAAAATTCTATACCTCTTAACTCTATAATTCAATTCTACCTGGAGATAAAAAAGTTTTTACAGTGTATATATACTTTCCAGGTATAGATATAGATGATATAGATGTAGGTGTGGATTAATGGATGAATAGATGGACAGACAAGTGAGAAAGCAAATTTAGTAAAATGCTGGTAAATTGTTGGTGGTAGAGTCTAGGTGATGGACATACAAGTGTTCTATAAAGTTCTTTTAACTTTGTTATTCAGCTGAAACTTTTCATGATAAAATATTGAAAAAATAACATGGCATCCATAGGTAGAGACTTCTATAATATATATTAAGTAGGAAAACCAGGTTACAGAATATCATGTATGTTGTGACACTAGTTTGTTAAATAGATTTTTATATTTATAAATTATAATATAATATTATCGACATAATAATGACATAAATGTAGACATAGATAAGGTTGCAGATATTGATCTATGTTTATGTCTGTATATTACCCATATCTATATCCCTATGAATATCTATATCTGGGGCACAAGATACAGCTTCTACATATGGATTTAGAAAAGCTAAAAATAAAAAAATGAAAAAATACATATTTATATTCATACAAATGTTAACCAAAAGAAAATTGGTGTAGTTATAGCAAAAGAGTAGAGTTTGAGGGAAAAAAGCATTACTAGAAAAAGAAAAACATTTCATGAAGATAAAATAGTCAATTCATCAAGAATATAATAATTCTAGATTTATATGTTTCTAGTAATATAGCCCCAATATATATAAGGAAAAATCAACAGAATTAAAAGGAATAATAGACAAAGCCACAATAAGAAATGGAGATTTTAACAAAAAGTCAATAAAACACAGTAGATCTGTGCGTCATGATTAGCAAACTTGACCCAATCTCTGAAGAAAATATTGATCAAAATAGACAATATGCTACGCTGTAAATCTCTCTTGAAAAACTTCAAACAATTGAAATCATCCAGAGACTTCATGTTCTTTGACTACACTGAAATTATGGTAGAAATAGATGAAAGAAAGAAGTGAGATAAATGGGACTAGAAAATGGAAATTAGAAAACATTTGGAACTTAATGATAATGAGAATACTGTATATCAAACCTTGTAGTATGCTGCTGAAGCCACTGTTAGAGAGACATTTATACTTTTAAGTGCATGGATTAGAAAAGAAAGGCTGAAAATTCAAGGACCTAAGTATCCAGCCCAGAAAGCTAGATCTGTTAAAGCCAAATAAAGTAGAAGGAAGGAAATAATAAAGATTAGAGCAAAAATCAGTGAATTGGAAGGCAAATATACACTATACATTAGATTCAACAAAGCTAATATCTTAAAAATAAATTTCAAAAAGTCCAAGAAGATGTATAAATCTCTAGCAAGACTGATCAAGCAGAACTAAGAGAGGGCATAAGTTATTCTTATCAGGAAGTAAATAAGGGAGTTTTGCTATGATCTGACAGACATTAAAAAGATAATGAGGTTATAGAAACATCTTTATGCCAACAAAGTTGAAACTGTATGTGAAATAGATGAACTCTTAGAAAGACACAACTTGCCCAAATTGATAGAAACAGAAATTTTAAAAACTCTGAGGAGTCTACTATCTATTTAAGAAATTGAATCTTAATAAATACAGTCATGATGATGGTGATGATATTTGGAGAGCCTCTTAGACCCTAACTTCCATTTTTAATGTTGTGGGAGTTTTCTTAGCCTAATGGCTGGATCCTCTCATTTATTCCTCCTGACAGGAGAAGGGATTACCTGACAGAGGAGTTGAGGGAAGAAACAAGACATGCTCAACTCGGTTTTTCCTTCTCTTTATTCAGATCTCACTTCCTGCTGAGAGGAAGCCTTGTGATCTGCTCTCTTCTCTGCAGGAAATAACCTGCAGTCCAGCAATTGTCCAGTGATGTCCATAGGTGGGAGGGTAAATTGTCTTCTGGGAAAAAAAGTACTAGCAAGGCTGCAGATCTGAAGACATTTCCTCTGACTGACTGTATTAATAATAAAAGTAATACTTAGAGCTTCATCGACCTATTCCTGTGTGTCTCTCTCTCAATTTTTTTTTCCAACCTGGGAAAAGAAGTAAGCAGTATTACTTATTGATCTTTTAAATTTCTGACAAATAAGTGGCTCAACTCCCTCATCTGTAAAATGAGGTAATAATAGTATTAAATGAGTTAATGCCTATCAAGTGATTAGAACCTTGTCTGACAAATAATAAGCACTTAATAAATGTTAGTTGCTACTTTCTTTAGAAAAATTAAATCCTTACTTGGTGCCAGAACTGGGTTAAATGCTTTACATTGCATTATGTTGCATGATACGTAGAAGAAATCTTTGAGGTAGGCTCTATGATTAATTACTCTTACGTTACAAATGAGGAAGCCAAAATTTGGGAAAGTTAAGTGACTTTGTCCAAGGTCATACGCCTCATAAGGTCTGACTTAAGAGTACACAACTCGTTCTTGCAAATACAAGCCATTGGTGATAAGTGGGCCAAACAAAAGAGAACAAAGGATTCACATGCATTTGTCACTATTCCTGGAGAGGAAATTTAGGGTAGAGGTCCTACCGATGGTCAACCAGTAGCATCAAGCCCCGAGAAAACGACAGTGTTTGTATGATGTTTAAAAAGGACCCACTTGAATAGGAGTAATATTCAAAACAACATTACATATTCATGGAACTCCAAGCATGTCCAAGAGTCTTCATGAACCATGTAAATATCACACTATTAAAAGTGAAGAGTCGGGTCTTTTCAAATATCACTAACTTTGGACCTCCAGCTCCAGTTCTCTTTGGAGTTTTGCTTCCCTCATGAGAAGGTCTAATGGAACCCTATCCCTGATCAGATTCCGTGAGATCAGTCCACGCTTACACATGGTTCCAAAATCACTTTCCCTTTTCTCTTCCCTCCCACTAAGCTGGGCCAGCCAATGCCTTCTTTCTTGTGATAAGCGATCAAGCTTATCACACAAGCTTTTCCTAATCATTCCTGAAAAGAAAAAGGCAAGATCTTTTTGGAAAGGATGTATGACGCCTGAAGCGGGTCTCGGATCCACGTACAGGCCCTTTAGCAGATGTGGAGCCTGCTGATACGCACGCAGGTGTTTGGAAATGTTTACAGCCTGAATCTGGGCCAGGAATTAGGGAAAAAGATGTGCTTCTTACACTTTTGTGGGAGAGTATATGTGATGGGGAATTTTCAAGACTACATTTATTTCTGGAGACAAAATTTTATAATGCTGAAAAGGGGGCTGTGTATTAAATTTTAAAGTGCTGTTCAAATAAAGTCAAGTTATCCAAATATTTGGAGTTAAGGAATTAACAGACATTCAGAGCATGTGAACAAAATTGGGAACACCTTCAAGTTTTTTTAAATGTATCACATTTGTATGAAGTTTTTTTTATTGAATAAATTTGACATAATATTATGTAAGTTTAGGGTGCACATTGTGTTACTTTGATATATTTGCATATTGTAATATGATTGCCAAAATAGTGAGAGTTATCACATTACATAATTATAAGACAATATTATTGTCTCTATTCTTTATGCTGTGCATTAGATCTCTAGGGCTTATTTACTACTTGTTACAAATTATTACCCTTAAACACCATAATCCTTATCCCTCCCACACCATCCCCCGGTAACCACCATTTTACTCTCTGTTTTTTACCTATTTAACTTTTTATTTTATTTTGTTTTGTTTTTATTTTTTTGGCACGCCACGCAGCTTGCGGGATCTTAGTTCCCCAATCACGGATTGAACCCGGACCCTCAGCAGTGAAAGCACGGAGTCCTAACCACTGAACTGCCAGGGAATTCCCCATATTTAACTTTTTAGATTCCACATAGAATCTTTGTCTGACTTAGCAGTTGTCTAATTCTTGTCTTTGTCTGACTTAGAAGTTTTCTTTTAAATGACTGCTTTGCTATGTCTTTGGGCAAGTTCAAATCTATTCTCAGAGACCTCAGTTTCCCTATCTGCAATTAGGACTCCATACAGCACATTGATATGTAAAGGGGATTTTTATATAATGCCTATATTTCACTTTGGCTTTCTTGAATATGGCCGCTCTAAAACCACAAACAGCCGAGCCAGATTTTCCTTATGTCTGAGCTCCCCGCAGAGTAAGTAAAACACTTTACTTTTTTTTTTTTTGTGGTACGCGGGCCTCTCACTGTTGTGGCCTCTCCTGTTGCGGAGCACAGGCTCCGGATGCGCAGGCTCAGCGACCATGGATAGCTCATGGGCCCAGCCGCTCCACGGCATGTGGGATCTTCCTGGACCGGGGCGCGAACCCGTGTCCCCTGCATCGGCAGGCAGACTTCCAACCACTGTGCCACCAGGGAAGCCCCTAAAACACTTTTCAAAAGTACCATTAGCTCGGCTGGACTGCTACTCCCTCGTATTATATGGAACCCAGGTGGTTTTTAAATGTTAACACTTCTTCCAAACTGCCTCCCTGGGTCCCACTCCCTGGGCACTTGGAAGGTAAGATCTCATTATTTTAACATTTTCTATAGTTTCTCTACAGGGCATATTCAGTTGGGCCACCCCAGAGTTTCCATTTTATAAGAATGCCCCTTCCGAACAAGAAAGAATATTTATGAAGCTTCTCTTCTGACAGCTCCGAAATTAAAGTGATAAAAAAATTGTTTAAATTGCTAATCTGAAATTAATGTTCCCTTTCCAATAAGAAAGAATGTTTTCATGAAGCTTATTCTGACACTTCTAATATTAAAACACTTTTAAGCCTGCCCTTCCAAAATTAAGGGAAAATAGTTAAAGTCTCTGTGGGCATCTGGGGATGACATTTCTATGTGCGGTCTTAGAAGAACATACTCTCCTGGTCCTTCCATTGGCTTTGCTGTTTCATTTTCCTTGTTTTCTTCCTTATGTAGAAACGGTACCTGAAGTTCAGGGCTTGTGCCTTTTTCCTGTTTCTCCACAAACTCTCTTTTAGATTTATACATTCATACAGGGATTTTTATAGAGTGAGAGTCTATGAAAATCATAGCAATTTGCAGTCCCGAATTACCCCCCAGAACATTAAGCAAAAGCCTGTGTGCTCCACTGGCGAAAACTGTCAGCCCAGGGGAAAAGAAAAGGAAAACTTACACAGGAGGTATGGAAGAAGAAAAAAGAAGACAAATAAAAGGCGTAAAATTTAAAAGTGGGTGAAAGCACGAGAGGTATATTCCCGTTTCCAGAGAAACCATCCGTCACCTAGAATTCTGCTTACTTGGGAATCACTCGCCAGAGATGCGAGGAAGACTCTCCATCAAAATCCAGAAGAGGAGCATTCATGGCAAAACTGAGAAAAGAGCTCCCCTGGTGGCGCAGTGGTTGAGAGTCCGCCTGCCGAGGCAGGGGACGCGGGTTCGTGCCCCGGTCCGGGAAGATCCCACATGCCGCGGAGCGGCTGGGCCCGTGAGCCATGGTCGCTGAGCCTGCGCATCCGGAGCCTGTGCTCCGCAACGGGAGAGGCCACAGCAGTGAGAGGCCTGCGTACCGCAAAAAAAAAACCTGAGAAAAACATTATTTTGCTTGAGCTTATAAAAGCAATAAATAGAAATTCTATAAAGGCCCCTTTCAACTACATGTATATAAATTATATTCCATATTGCTGATCCACAATTAAATCAAATTTATTTTCAGAATGGCAACCGGGACAGAACTGTTACACTTGCGTACGCCTGCTGGGGACAGCGGTTGGTAGGACCAGTGAGCGGGAGTGATAAACAGTAAGTAACAATTATGTGGGGAGGTAAAGAATGTCTACCTTTTAAGGTCCTATTTGTAACTATTAAATCCCAGAGTTGAGACAGAGAAAACAATTTGTCAAATTACACGTTCAATAACAAAAAATATGGTGTCTGAACAACCTTGCGTAAAGAAAATCTGTGTGTCAAGGGGTTTGGATGGATGATGAAACATCTTAAATTTTACTCTTGAGGATTTACCATGTCCCCAGGACCACAGTCCAAATTAGAGCTTTGAATTGTTCCGAAATGTACACTTGACTCCTTCAGTAAATTATACATGAAGATCCGGTTTAAGCATTTGCTATATTTATAGTGCCTTAAATTGGTATTGAATCCCAGAGTGTTTGGACCTCAAAATAAAGAAAAAATGACTGTTGATTTCAAAAATAGCATTCCTTTTAATTAAAATGTGTACATGCATTACCGAAAATTTAGTAGGTGCATATAAGCCGAAAGAAGAAATCACGCATAATTCTAGCATTTAGAAATCAAGACCATTGTACCATCTCATTATATATTCTTTCCTCCGCCATTTAAAATGGCCGCGTGGTATAACATTGCATGGATATACCATAGTTGATTTAACCAGCTCCTCATTGTTAGAAATTTAGGGTTGTTTTCCATGTTTCGCCAAAATTCATCAAGTGGCAATGAAAACCTCTGTAACATAAATCTTTGTACAGATCCTTTTGCTCTTCTGCAAGTAACTTCGGGCAGGAACAGAACTTCCACAAAGAGAAAAATGTAAAGCATGGAGGTAGCAAAGAAGCACCGCTTTCTAAGAGGTCTGCTCTGACTTCCGCAGGCCGTCTGGGCTAGAGTCGTCCTCCTGCTATGCCCGTGGGCTGGGGAAGCAGCCTTCTCATTCAAGGGCTGTCTGCTCTGCACAGCTTTGTGGTTAGACGTCAGTAAGCCTCCCAGCAAGGGTCTGGGAATACCTCCTCTCCCAGTTCTAGGAGGAGGGATTGCTCTGGGGAAAATAACTGTGACTAAGCTGGGATCTGTCGGAGGGACAGGGCTGGGGGGACGGGGACGGGGTGGAAAGAGTTATTTTGGTATCTCTCCTACAAATACATCCTGTTGATTTGAGAAACACCGTCACACTCCTGTCCGGAACCCCCCTGGGGTGCCTGCTGCACTCGGGGGGTGCAGAGGTTAGTAACAGGCTGTTTCCTTGATTTGGCCCTAAGCAGGGAGAGGGCCAGCTCTGACTCCCCTACTGCAAAATCTCCAGTGAGCCCTTAGCACCCACGAGGCATCATTAGCCTGGTGTATCAGCGACCTCGCCCTTTCCCTCTCCGCTCCAGCCTCACCAGACCACTCACCAAAGCGACGTCTGTACCCTCAGCTCCCTCAGCGTGAACATCCATCCTCACCTCCAAAGTCTCCGTCTTTCGTTATAACGCAGGATAACCATCATTTCCTCTGTGGAAGCTTCTCCAGGATCCCAGGCAGAGTTCGTGCCTCCTCACTCTTATTCCAAGAGCCATCGTGACGTTGGGCTGGTGGTCTGTGACCTGCCTCACCCAGCAGGCTGTGACTCTTCCTGTTGAGGATTGTGGCTCTGGGAGTCTGTCTTCTTGGTGCCCAGAACAGAGTCTGACATGCAAAAAAGCACAGATTTTCCATTTTTTATTTATTTTCCAACGAACGAATTTAAATGTTTGAAACCATTAACTCAGGAAGTTGCACGTGAATATTTTTAAACAGCATTAATGAGCCGATATCCACCCTTACAATGAACTCATTCATGCAACCCATCCAACATGGCTATTAAAATGGGGGGGTGAATAGATCGCAAAGGAGTGGAAGCCATTTTCAAATATTGAACTATAGTTGAAATTGAAATATAACTAATATGTTCGTTTCAGGTGTATTACATAGTGATTTGACATTGGCATACATTATGAAATGGTCACTATGGTAAGTCTAGTAACCATCTGTCCTCATACAAAGTTGTCACAATAATTATTAACCATATGCTGTGTACTTTATCCCTGTGACTTTTCATTATATAACTAGAGGTCATACCTCTTAATCTTCTACACCTATTCCCCCACCTCCACTCCCCTCCCTTCTGGCAACCATTTATTCTCTGTGTCTATGAGTCTGTTCTCATTGTGTTTTGTTTGTTTGTTTTTTAGATTCCTCATACAAGTGAGATCATGCTGTATTTGTCTTCTTCTGTCTGACTTACTTCACTTAGCGTAATACTCTCTAGATCCATCCATGTTGTTGCAAATGGCAAGGTTTCATTCCTTTTTTATGGCTGAGTAATATTCCATTGTACATCTTCTTTATCCATTCATCTGGACACTTAAGTTGATGGACACTTAGCTTGCTTCTATATCTTGCCTATTACGTTTCTGGATCTTGGAAAAGTGGCCTATGTAGGAGATGTAGGCTTAGCATACTCCCCTTTGGATACCAGAACTCTACGCCCTAGGGGTGCCCCTACGTGGGCTGAGTGGGCCCTTCTGTTGTGGGGCAACCAACTACTCTGAGTGTCCTGGTGGGTGGGTTTGGCCCCCAGCCCAACTGGCTGCCAGACCCTGCCTCATGAAGTGAGGACTAATCAGCTACTGAGCAAGGCTGGGTGCCTGCATGAGCGGCTGCAGGGCTGGTGGTATCACAAAACAATTTTTGAAAAAATCTGTTGTTTTTCATTATATCTTGTTTTTACTTTTTATTTTCATTTATTTATTTATTTATTGGCTATGTTGGGTCTTTGTTTCTGCGCGCAGGCTTTCTCTAGTTGCAGCGAGCGGGGGCTGCTCTTCATTGTGGTGCCCGGGCTTCTCATGGCGGTGGCTTCTCTTGTTGTGGAGCACGGGCTCTAGGCGCACGGGCTTCAGTAGTTGTGGCTCGCGGGCTCTAGAGTGCAGGCTCAGTAGTTGTGGCGCACGGGCTTAGTTACTCCACGGTCTGGGGTGAGATCTTCCCAGACCAGGGCTCGAACCCGTGTCCGCTGCATCAGCAGGTGGATTCTTAGCCACTGCGCCACCAGGGAAGACCCTATACCTTGTTTTTAAAGGGAACATAAAAGAAATAAAACCACAGAAAGTTTGTAGCATCGTGCTATACTGTTTTAGAATTATGTTTCTCTCATTTTCCTCAATCCACTCAAGGATTCACAGGGAACAGCAGGGAATCTCAGAATTTATGTTAAATCAAGAACTGGGTCCCAACACATCTTCTTAGAAGGCTTCTCAGTAGAACCTTCTCAGTAGAACCTCAGTGCCTTAAAAACAGCCAGGAGGGCAACAGAAAAATGGAAGTTCTTATCAACTGGTTATAAATCAGTTATAGAAACATAAAATAATTGTTTTAAAAGTAAATATAAACTAATATATTGGCCTTTAATTTTTTCCCATTTAGCTTTGGGAAGAGTTACCAAAATTCAAGGTGTGTGAAAGGCCAGAAAAGTTTGTTGTGTTGTGGTCATTTTAAAGAAATAATGTTACAGTTTTAAAACTACCCTCCAAACATTTGAGCTTTATTTTAATGGTTAGAATTTGGTATAGGGAGAGTTTATCTTGGATGCCAACCTAAGAAGTGAGATCAATTTAATACTACAAGCTCTTGGTGGTATGAGGTGAGTTTACCTGCAAAGCGTGTCATGGCACAGAATCAAAGAACAGAGTCACAAGGAGCCCCCAAACAAAGCAAGGTTTTCCTACCCAGTTGGGGGTAGCTGCATCTCCCTGTGAGTGTAAATAATCTGGGGACGAGGAGTGTATGCACCGTGTATGAAGGACAGTGAGGTCCCTGGACAGAGGCAATGAGGGGGACACCACTTCTGAAGAGTTTTCCAAGGGAATGACATCCTGAAGGATTATATAAAAGGAGAAACAACCTGTGCTTTCCCTACAGCATTTTCATGCTTATATTCACATTTTATTTAAATGCAGAAGTTGTTAGCATTTTGAAACTATCTTCCACTTGAGAGTCATTTAAATAATTACCTAGATAATATAATATCCAGGAGCATGCGTAAGAGGCACCCAAGATGCTTTGCTTCTGGGGAGGAGCCTAGGAAATTGGAGGTTAATGTAACAGAGGGGCATATGCTAAAAAAAAAAAAAAAGTTCTTGAAAAGAATAGAGGCATCTCATATAAAATATAAAACCAGCTCTAGAGGAAATAAATTCTGAAACTGTTAACAGTCTGTGATTCTGTGTAATGGGGATGGTGGGAGACAAACTTCTTATTTGGGGCTCTACTGTCTGGATCTTTTGCAAATTACTATTATGTGCACACCTTGCTTTTAATAAAGGAAGAAAAACTTAAAATAACTATAATGGATATATCCTTTAAAAGTAAATGTCTTTGGGGCTTCCCTGGTGGCGCAGTGGTTAAGAATCTGCCTGCCAGTGCAGGAGACACGGGTTTGAACCCTGGTCCGGGAAGATCCCACATGCCGTGGAACAACTAAGCCCGTGCGCCACAACTACTGAAGCCCGCACGCCTAGAGCCTGTGCTCCACAACAAGAGAAGCCACAGCCATGAGAAAGCCCGGGCAACGCAAGGAAGAGTAGCCCCCGCTCACTGCAACTAGAGAAAGTCCGCACGCAACGAAGACCCAACTCAGCCAAGAATAAATAAATTAATTAATTAAAGAAATAAAAATAAAGAAGCTGCCTTCATAGACTGTGTAGCAATAATTGTTACTGTTGTTTCAAATTAATATCTATTAACAATAACAAAATGGTCTATAAAATTAAAAATTAGATACCATTTATAGTGATTTCTTGAAAATCTAAACATCAATGGGAAATAGAGAAAACCATGTGAGCTTAAAACAGAACCTTCTGTCTTCCCCCCATAAATCACCTTATTTATTCTCAAATAATTTAATATAAAAATAGTTCAGAATAATACTACCAAATAATAGTACTATTAAAGCAAACATCTCATAAAAATCACTGGTGTTTGAATTCTATTTCATGAGAATGTAATTTTCCTCTTCATTCTGTAGCCCAGGTGAAATGAGATTGAATCTTAACAAAGCATTTGTCTTTTGTTCTTTGTTTATTAAAAGGGGACCAAGAAGGCCTTTTAAATGAAATGTAATTCAATAGAATTAGTTTGAAAATAAATAGAACACATGTGGTTAACTTTGCTTTTGAAATTAACCTATCAGGCACAGATCTCTGTAATTAAAGAATCCTAATTCACAATTCTCTGAATCACTGCATTTGGCAGGCAAATGCCAGTAATTTTCATTTCACAACACAGTGCCTCAGACAGTAATAAGCCAGAAGGAAAAACATGCAGGTTTAATCAGGTAACAAAGCATGTCAAATACTTATCCTGAAGCGAGGGAGTCTGGCACATGAAGTGTGAGCCTCCGAGAAGTCCCTTAGGGAATGTTGTATGCTCTGATCTCTACCTTTTCACAGCCTCTGCTGAAACCTTTAAGAGGGAAAGAAAAGTCTCAACCAGAACAGGCATCGATATTCAAAACAAATCACTCTCAGTGGGGCTTCTGGGAGCCAAAGATACAAACACAGGCACGCACACACACACACGCACACACACACACACACACACACACACACACACAAACAAGATAGTTGATCTTATCATTGCTTTTAAATTCTCTGCACACCATGTACCTGCTTACTACTTGCACTCGGTGGGGGGACCACTTCCACTGCCCCTCATTTATTCCAGGTCTTCTGAGAAGCAGCCCATTCGCCTCACAGGACATTAGCTTCTGACATCAGAATGGGTCCCATCGTTACGTGGTAATTTAGGTATCATGGTGCCTAAGAGAAGGGCGGTAGCCATCTGCCACTGTCACCTCAGGGTTGAAGAATGGACAGAACCTCCGAACACATCTAAGAAGTATTTCCTTCAGGGTACCCGGCCCATGTGGGAGGAGAAAACAAGAGTGGTACAATATAAGTTGAGTGTCTTTCCAGCTAAGAAGCACTTCTTAGCCTTCTTTGTCAGCAAATGATAAGGAGGTCTGTTTCCAGGTGGATCCTTGAATCGTACTGTTATAGCAGGTAGTGATCATTAGAGGACCTGCGTTCTACTGATACGAACGTTCCATGTGATTTAATGCTTCTCTGAGTTTTGGCATCTCCAGTGTTACTTATAGCTGGAGAGGAACATTTATACTATGATTAGTCACCGACAAGCTATGGAGCAGAAAGGAGCTTAAGCTGGTTTTTAGGAGCCAGGAGGGGAAGTCTGGATGCTAAAATAAAAGGAAGATAAGGAATTCTAGCTCTTCTTTCTGAAGGAGTTTCAAGCAGCTCTGTTGCTGAAAGCCCTACCATACATCTCTGCTTTAATAATTATATTTTCTGAGTGTTCCCCTGGTCTACGATCTCTTTTATTCATTGAGTGCCAACTGTCTCCTTGGTGTAGAACAGAACTCTACTCCTCCACCTCTTGGAGCAGAAAATGCAAGAAGGATTGTGATGGGAGGAAGCAGAAGAGCCACACCATTAAAATGATGTTTAAAAAGATAAAAAGGGGCTTCCCTGGTGGCGCAGTGTTTGAGAGTCCGCCTGCCGATGCAGGGGACACGGGTTCGTGCCCCGGTCCGGGAAGATCCCACATGCCGCGGAGCGGCTGGGCCCGTGAGCCATGGCTGCTGAGCCTGCGCGTCCGGAGCCTGTGCTCCGCAACGGGAGAGGCCACAGCAGTGAGAGGCCCACGTATCGCCAAAAAAAAAAAAGAAAAAAAAAAAGATTAAAAGATCTGTCAATTTCAGGGTCAATTTCAAAATATGTATTTCAAAACAATGATGGGATTAGAAAAAAATATCAAGTTGACTTCTGGCATATAATGAGAGCTTAGTAATGGTTATTGACCAAAAGGTCCTCAGCGCCTTAGAAGAAGGCAATGGCTCACTTTATTTTCATTCAATTCTTTAGAAGTAAAGAATACATGAATATGGTCATATTTTACTATCATACTGGCAAACTCTATGACTGAAAATAAACAAAAGGAAGAGGAAGCAATGGGGCTTGAATGGGTAGTGGTGTCCTTGAGGTGTGACGGCAAAATTAGCATCCGGAAGGGAAATCCAGGGGTCCGAATCTGTGGCCTGAACCAGACTGCCGAGATGTCTGGTGCGATAAACTATCCCTCAGGAAAGATCAGAGCACAGGTCAGAGCATATAGCAGGCTGTTCCTTGGGTGGCTAGGCATGGTCACACACAGCAAAGGGAAAGAAACCCTTAAACAGAGCCAGTGGAAGTGCTGGCTACCATGTTTGGGAAGCGAAAGGGCTTGCAGAACATTTGGGGGTTTTTTCATCTCCTCTTGGGCTCTCCTTGCAAAATAAACAAATAAGCCTCCTAGTGTCATGAGACCTAACGATGGAAGCTGTGACCCTGCATTCTGACCAACGATCTAACCAGATCAACACAAAATGCCTGAGGTCAGAAAAGTCACACCTATGGCCAAAACATCTAGATCTCCAAGAGGTGACAGGGTCCTCCTGAGAACAGTGCATCCTTCTGAGGACGGTGATAGCCACACTCTGAGTGGATTGTCTTATTCACTGTCTAACTAAACACCAGGTAACTGCTTGGCAGAGATATTATAGAGGAATTTCAACGGCAGGTAACCGGGTAGAACAGAAATGCTTTGAAGTCCTTTCCTAGGCTGAGATTCTATTGTCTGACTGTCTGTGTTCTCATTTTACTTTC
The DNA here is from genome assembly GCF_964374135.1 of Grampus griseus. Classification (NCBI taxonomy): domain Eukaryota; kingdom Metazoa; phylum Chordata; class Mammalia; order Artiodactyla; family Delphinidae; genus Grampus; species Grampus griseus. Next base: position 65,461,682 of record NC_139012.1, read on the forward strand.
TCACATCCTACTTCCATTAACTAATGCTGGGGTCCAGGAGGTATAAATGGATGATGTTCAAGTCAGACATGGAGGGAAGAATCTTCCATCCCCTCCCCTCCCCAGTCTATCCCCCTTTTTCCGGTAGAAAAAAGTTCGAGGTAAGGGTCCCGGACAATGTCACTTGCTAGTGCTTTGCTTCTGGTGAGCTGTGCTCCAGTGAAGCGTAATGCAGAGCTATGCAGACCATCTTCCCTGAAGCTCTTCTCTAGATACAGGATACGATCAAACTGCCACGTTTTGTCTTGCTGTACAGGCCACCAGGCTCTTTCCTAGTCCAGAGACCTTGGAGCAGAGGACAAAAATGGGGTCATCTTAATCATGTGATTGTGGGAAGCACAGTGCCTGCTTTGCCCCCTAAGAGTGAAGAGACAATACAGCCCATGATGCAGACTGTTCCCAGTACGAAGCTCCCTAAATGGTGTACGTTTTTTCTCTTAGAAAGATTTTGAGAAAGAAAAACAATCCTCAATATGGTCCATAAAACAGCATTTTAAAACTTGCAAGTGAAGACTAACTTTTTTCCTCTGACCCTGGCCACAGCCAGAACGCTTCACCAAAATAAACCTGGGACTGGTAGTTGCCGAGGAGGAGGAGGCTGGGGGGAGGGGTGACGTGGGAGGTTGGGGTTAGCAGGTGTAAGCCTTTACATATATAATGGGTAAACAACAAGGACCGACTGCATAGCACAGAAAACTATATTCAATATCCTATGATAAACCATAATGGAAAAGAATATATATTAAGAAGTGTATATATATATATATATATATGTATAACTGAATCACTTTGCTGTATAGCAGTAATTAACACGACATTGTAAATCAACTATACTTCAATTAAAAAATAAAAAGAAATAAACCTCAGGTTACCAGGCTTGGATGCATGGGCATGGAAAGAAATAACAGAAAGAAATGGGCATCTGGTAAAAAAACAGTAATAAGAGCAAGGTGGAAAAAATTGATGAATTGCACTGAAATGGAATGTTCCATTCAGAGAAAAAAAAAAGTTGTGGATTTTTTTTTTTAGATCCTCTATTTTGGACTTTCAAAAATGGTGAGGGCAACACATTCTAAAATACTTGGACCCAGCTCAAGCAGACTGCATTATTTCATCTTGACAGAGATCTCCTCCAGAAAAGATTCCCTGAATTACTCTGGACAGGAATTAAATTCCTTTTATTGGATCTCAATTTATATATATTTGAGAGAAAACTCAAGTTGACCAAGAATGTGTTTTTGTTTGGATGGTGTTGCTTCTGTATGATGCATTGCTAGCAATGGGGATTTAACATTTGCCTTTTACCTATCAATGGCTTATTGGAGAACAAAATTGACATCAGATAGAAAGGAATGTTACAAATTAAGTTAGTTTTTTCCTTTTCTGTTTTTGTTTTGGCCCATTAGACTTGAGACTTCATTATATATATATAGATATAGATATAGATATAGATATATATTTTTTGCATTATGTAACATGGTTCTGTAATGGTAAATTTACTTATTTATGTAATAATTCTTTATTATATATCTCATATGTACCAATTGCTAAGTATTTTAAGCCTAAGGGAGGGATGTCCCTTTATTTCAAGGACTCCATGGTCTGTTGAAGGTGATGTACTTACAAGCAGTGATTGACAATGCAGAGTGATCACCGACTCAGTAAAAGGAAGTTTAACAGTCGGAGACAAGTGTGTCTGTTCTCTGTGGGGAATAGAGACATCAGAGACTGCCATAAAAATGTTACTTTTCTATAAAAAAAAATCACTGTGATGAAAATTATAAAAGAAATGATCCAAAAGTACATATTAAAATTAATTATGAAGTTACACTCTTACATGAATTTTTCTATGGGTACGGCTATAGATAAATTTTAACAATAGATAACATATTTACTCATTGGCTACTACTGGGTTTAATTTATTTTCTTCCTTCTTAAAAAAATAGAAGAAAAAAGGGAAAATATCCATGCTTATACAAAGTCACTTCAGTTCAAAATAACACTCATCAGGTCACAGAATGAGCAGACATGGTGTGGTCTGCACACATCACTGGCATTTATGTCACATTTGACCATCTTACACACTCAGTTTTCCAGAGAGCTGTCTCTGATTTCAGACACTGGGTTTTTCTTATCTTTAAAGTTTCATGGATCCTCCAAGATGTATGCATTTTTGGCCAAATGTTTTTGCATCAAACAAGGAGCCCTATTCCTGTTGCACCGTTGATAATAGCTCAGCCTCACGTGGCTGCAAAAGTCAGCAAGGGCGTTGGCGGCACAGAGCAAGCAAACACCCCACGCACGCCAGCCCGCAGAATCTAAATGCCTGGAAGTCGATGGGATGTCTCATTCTTGTTCCATAACGGAGTCTTGGTGACATTTCTAGAGGAGGCACAGTTCCTGGCACTTTTTCTCACAAGAGTGCCCTCTGCTAGCACCCTTGTGTGACCCACAATGCAGGAGTCAGCAGAAGAACAGACCGGGAGGCCGGGGAGGTGAACTACCCTCTCTGTGGCTGCGCTGTAGACGGGGTATGCCCAGATATCAGGACATCCTCAGTCAGAGTCTGGCCTCTCGGGATCTAAAAAAAGGGTGCAAACGAACTTATCTACAAAACAGAAGTAGAGTCACAGATGTAGAAAACAAACATGATTACCAGGGTTAAGGCAGGGGGGAGGGATAAATTGGAAGATTGGGACTGACATACACACACCACTATATATAAAATGGAGAACTAGTAAGGACCTACTGCATAGCGCAGGGAACTCTATTCAATACTCTGTGATGACCTATATGGGAAAAGAATCTAAAAAAGAGTGGATATATGTATATTTATAACTGATTCACTTTGCTGTACACCTGAAACTAACACAACATTGTAAATCAACTCTACCCCAATAAAAATAAAAAAAAAAAAAACGCAAGGTGAATCCCCTCGGTTTACCCATAAATTCCACTGAAAAGGAGTTGAAACACACTCTTATTTTCCTGCTAACCCCACTTCTTCTGTGGGGAAATATGAGTAGCTGTCTGCCTCTGTAGAAAGACAGAGTTCATAGATATCAATTTAGAAGCCTTATCTCTCTTGGGAAGTTGCAGGATCAAACATCCTTTTGATAGTAATCTCTTGTTGTGATGAAGTTACTCGGCGGAAAGGGGCCTTTATCGTTGGGGTGGTTTGTAGCTTAATGGTTGAGGTTTGTGACGCCTAAGTGTGTGCATTTTAGAGGAAGACTTTCATGACACATTCACCCCCCCTTTAGAAAAGACCGTCACTGTGGAGGGGGCAATGGGGAGGGGCCACAGGAGTTGAAATTACGACCCCTACTCCAAAGAGTTTCTGCTATAAGGAGAAGAGCCGCTCATCTTTACACCTGGAAGGAAACTTGGAGGTGATATAGTCTAATGCCCCTTAAAAAAATAAGAAATGGTAATTATGTGACATGATTGAGGTGTTAGCTCACACTCGGTGATAATCATAGTGCAATATAACACTTTCAACTTACACAATGTTATACGTTAATTATATCTTAATAAAGCTAGGAAGAAAAAGTGAAAAATAAATAAAGACAAGGAAATTGAGACTCAAAGAAGCCAATAATTTGCTCGAGGACACATAGCTGGGGTTAAAAGCAGTATTTCAACTTTTCATCTAATGATCTGTTTAAAACAGTGTACTGGCCCTTTTTCTATGAAGGAGAGAGAGAGAGAGAGACTCTTTGATGATGTGCTGAACCAGGGACCAGAAAGGAAAGCTCTCCACCTACAGGTCTGGGACTACTTATGAGTATATGCTGTGCTCTGCTTCCCACCGAAACCAACCTCCCGTTGAGCAAATCTTGATGGTTGAATAGGGTTTCACTTTCAACCTCAGGCTGACAGAAATGGTCATGATTCACTCTGATTCTCTGTGAACAGAAATGACTTGGCTTCTCACACCTCCAGGGACCACTGGACAGTGGTGGTGGACGGCGTCTGGTCTCAGCCCCAAATTCTTCTGGCTCATTTGATGCCCTTGACAGTATATCTGGAATGGGCCAACTGTGCTGTGAACGACATGCACATTTCACCTAGTGACGTGGGGCGGCCGCAGCTGGTGAATGGAGCCAGGGTCCACCTGTGTATGGACAGGAGTCAAAACCCAGCACATGCTTTGAGATGGGTCATCTTTCAACGTGCTAAGAAAAATAAAAACTCTGCTAATGGCTCAGTTCTGGGCTCTGCTTTCAAGTTCTGCTCAGTTTCACGTTAATGTTGAATAAATGGACTTAACCCTAACAGACAAGGATGCCGAGGAACAAGCAGGAAGCTGATGTGTGTTGTTTTGTTTAGTGAAGGGATTTTTGTGTGTGTGTGTGTGTGGTACGCGGGCCTCTCACTTCTGTGGCCTCTCCCGCTGCGGAGCACAGGCTCCAGACGTGCAGGCTCAGCGGCCACGGCTCCCAACCAAATGAGCCAGGTTCTAGGTTCCCTTTCCAGATTTCTGAGGGTCGGCTTCCTAGAGGGCACCTCCTCTCGTCCACCCTTGGTTCCACTAACTCTGGCCAGGAGCTCAGCAACACGTCAAGCGAGCCAGCTGCTGGGGCCCAGGGCTGCTGGGGGGAGAGGCAGTTCTCAGAGGAGTGTGGTTTGGGGAAGGCAACCACCCTAAAAGCGGCCCCCAACAGTTGTCATTCTTGGAAGGAGCTCAGATGGACCCAGAGACATTGTAGAACTCTCTCAACGTCTTCTTAAATGTAGCGGGGCAAGCAAAACTGTCTCACAGATAGGAAACTGGGGACCAAGGCATCAGTAAGTTGTCTAAGTCACTTTGAAACCTGAGTTGCTGGCTCCTGACTCAGGCGTGCGCTGTGAGGGCTGGCTGGCAGGGGATGCTCTTTGACAGAGGAATAGTGAAGTTGGTCCAGACAGTCGGCAGTGAAACCAGGCAGAAAGTCAACTAGACCCGTGGCGTATGCCGTATCGTTTCATCCACAAAATAAATAAAACGTCTCTCCCCCGGAGTGCGGTCTGGCTCACCAGGGAGCGTCTTGGTCCCTTGAGAAAGTGGTTGCCCCAGATCGAATGGTGGTAGCTCGGCTCAGTCTGGTCGAGCCTGGCATTTTGTCATCAATATAAAAGACTTATTAAATATCATGCTGAAATAGTCTTCCATCATTCTGAAAGTATGCACTTTGCGCATCTGAAAAATACAACCAACTTGCCAGTTTCTAAGTTGAAATGTGTGTGTGCTGCCTAGAATAACATTGACTCAGTGTTCCTTTTAACATCAAGCTTCGGTCATGTTTCCCCCTTCAGTTTTCCTCTTCTGTGTCACACACGCAGGTACATGCACACACGCAGATGTGCACATGCTTTTTCTCTCTGTGTGTCACAAATGACAAGGAATTAACGAATACAGAGTATTTTGAACTAAACAAGCTCTGGAGATTAACCTCGTTCAGACGAGTCCGTCTCTGCACACTAGGTGATGCCTCGTTCCTCCGCAGAATTTGGGGACAGATTTTCTACATCATAGTTTGTTGCAGAAAGTGTTCGGCGGCACATTCAAGTTAGATTTCAGCCAGAAAAGGTACCATGCACTTTTCTAAGAAGAGAAATATTCAGTTCTAATAGAATTAGTGCCCTGATCCCTATTTAAGATACCGTTTATGAAAGACCTTTGAATGGACTGTAGGAGATTCTGAGGCCAGAAACTGGGTCCTATTCTTCATTATTTTCTGATTCAAAACACCTGTGGAGTGATGACTCTTTATGAGAGTTATTGTCTCCCAAGCACCTGTGACAAAAATCAAAACACAGAAAAAAACCCAGGACCTTCGGATGCAGAGACATCACCTTCGCCAGAACCTTCTCTAACAGGAGATCTATTCACACCTGCTATTTCGTTTTCTGCCCCAGTTCCTCACCGGACCCAACCCTCCGCCCCATTCCCCCCCCACCCCATGCCAACGGAAAGGCAAATGTGTTTCTTTCTGGCCTGCCTACCTGGCATACAAATACTAGGTGAAATAGCAGTTGCTATAATTAAGATTTCTGAACCCTTCTCCACAGGGCAGTCACAGCACTGGGGCCACGCCAGATACGATGACATTTCACCCCCACTCAGCTCTGGGGCGCGGGTTTCATTCCCAGGCCAGACAGGAGATCTGCCCAACTCTAAGCCTCATGTTTTCAACCATTAAACTGAATTTTTCATTCACAGCAATATTTTTAATACTAGTTGTTTAGAGTAAAGTAATCCTTGCTCTATTCCAAGGATGGTAATGGGAACTTTATAAGGAGAGTTCCCAGTCTTCAGCTCCAGCTTTGCACTCCATCCCGGCCCCAGACCCAAAGAACGCCTGACCCACCTGGGCTCAGATAAACTGTCTGGAATAGACTGTGAGAGAGAATCCCAGCCCCAGATGCACAAATAACCATAGGCTTAGGACTTGCACCGCTTTTCCCTCCTGGTGAGTTATTTTTTTGTTTACATTTTTCCATCTCCAGGCAGAGACAGGTGTGCCTTCCTAAAGAGAGAAAAGGAATCCCAGAAAATGTGACTTACAAAGAGAATGACTTTGAAATGAATATTAATACTCTTTAGATTCATGGGAGAAAGATAGGAGATCAGTACCGTAGGATCACAGAGGTTGAAAATGATTTTCAACCTCATTTTGTCCAATGATGAGAAGCAAAATATCTTAACTCGCCAACTCTGCTCTGTTCCATGAGGCTGGATATAGTCAGAACACATTAGAAAATGCAGAGCAGCTTGATAACCAGCCTTTAAAGAAAAACTAGTTTTTGATAAAATTATAGTAAAATGCACATTTGTATGATTTAATACTCAAAATATTAGTAACACCCCTTTTCAAGAGTAAAGCTTAATAATTATCAGATGAACTTATTAAAAGAGACTGTGCAATATAAGAACACTCTATAGTGGTGTGCTTTATTTAACTTTGGTTCCACAAATACTTACTGAATACCTACTATGCGTCAGGCACAGAGCAAGGAGCTGTGACTTCAGAAATGAAGGCATAGTTCCTTCCTGTTAAGAATCTACAATCTAGGGGATAACCACCAGCTTTAAAATGTAACAGTGGTGGAGACAGCCTTTTAAAAATTTTTAGTTATTTTGCTAGTTTATCAGAAATTCTAAACCAACTCATTTACATGGAAGGTCTCTCTCTCTCTCTCTCTCTCTCTCTCTCACACACACACACACACACACACACACACACACACACACACACACAATACCTTTCCAATGCATATCAATGTGACTGTCAAAACTGTGTCGGGGGCTTCCCTGGTGGTGCAATGGTTAAGAATCCGCCTGCCATTGCAGGGGATACGGGTTTGAGCCCTGGTCTGGGGAGATCTCACACGCCGCAGAGCAACTAAGCCCGTGAGCCACAACTACTGAGCCTGCACTCTAGAGCCCGTGAGCCACAACTACCGAAGCCTGCGTGCCTAGAGCCTGTGCTCTGCAACAAGAGAAGCCACTGCAATGAGAAGCCCGCGCACCGCAATGAAGAGTAGCCCCTGCTGGCTGCAACTAGAGAAAGCCCACGCACAGCAATGAAGATCCAATGCAGCCAAATAAATTAAATAAATAAATTTATAAAAAAACAAAAACCAAAGAACTGTGTCAGGTCTGAGATTTTACCCTACTTGCAAGCTAAGGAGTCAGCCTGTCACAGTCTGCCAGACGCTGGCAGAAGACATGAGATGCCTAAATCAGAGACAGAGGACGTTATGACTCACAGCAGTAGTGGTAGTAAGAATATCAGCATTTCCTTGTTGTTCCCCCGAGACTCAATGCTCCCAGGAAACACAAAGAAGGACAGGGGACACCTGCACACACAGAGGTTTGCATTACAGGGGAGGAGCCCTGAGCTTAAGGAACCCAGATTTTTTTTTATAATGGGCAGTAATCATGCCTTCCCTTTGCTCCAAAGGAGGTACTACCTTTATTATACTGAGCAATAAGCACGCCTATCCTTACTCAGGAAGGAGACACTATCTCCATCCTCCAATGTTATAAACAAGCCTGCCCTTTGCTCTGGGAGGAGAAGTGTCTGTCTTCCAAGGCTGTTGATATAAAAGCATCCTGGAAAAGATAGTCCAGAGCAAAGCCAGTCAGCGTCTCGACTCACAAGACTTGCAGAAACCCAAGAGATCCATGGAAAATTGTCTCCAAATAGTTTTCCCGGTATTTCATTACCCATATTATAGATGTTTTCATGACTAAAGTTCACATAAACTGTTAGAACTTCATGTAAGGCTCCTGATATCTGCTGAATTACATAGATTCTTGTTCAAATAACCACCAAATCAGTAAGTTGCATTCATGTTGACGCTCATCTTTCCAAACTCATGACTGGTTTACTCATAAAAGGAAATGAGCACACTAGAAATCTGAAACTGAAAAACTACTTATCATTCCCATAAACATTCTCCAAGCTAAGTCAAGGCTCCTCCGTGACTAATATACCAAGAAGATGTTTTCTTTAATCCCTCAGTTGTGAATGACTCAGAGAAAGACCATTAGTTCTTAGATGAAATGAGCTAATTTGTTAAATTCTCAAGTTTCAAATTATCTGAAAAGTAAATGTCTATGTAAAACTAAAATCCATGAATCTGCCTCTCATCCTATAAAAGTCAATGTTGATTTGTTATTGGTATGATATATGACTTTTAAAAGGTATCTTAAAGGAAAAGAAAATCATCCAAGTTAGAGGCAAGAAAAATTACTTTTGCTTAGGAGCCCAACCTTGGCCGCCATTGTAATGACCTTCTCTGGAGTCATTTTTTAAAAACAAAATGATTGATTGTTTTCCTAGGATGGTTTAATTTTGGATGAGTCTGCTGACTTTGGGGACCCTGCCCATCCTTGACCATTTATGATGTCAACATTAGAGAAGGACTCCATCCTTGTGGTTCAGAGAGATGCTTTCTGCCTGCGCTCAATCCCACCCTCCTCAGGATGTATCACTGCCGTTCCTATAACTGAGCTATACCTGCGGTGGCCTCTCCCAAAACACCAAACTCCATTCTTCTGCTCAGCCAACAAATGTACTGGTTGTAACTTACATGGAGCAATTGTTCCCTAGGGCTGGGGAAGTGGGGAAACATTTAGTCCCTCCATAGCAAGAATCACTAATAGTAAACATCTTCAGTAGCAGAGACTGATGTAGGCCCTCTCGTTAAACATACAGGTTTGTTTCACAAAAGCCACATCGTCTTATGGCCCCTAAAGGGGCTGACCTGCTTATTTTATCATACTGGGACTGTGCTCGATTATTGTACAGCTACAGTGCTCAGACCACCAAGATCTTGCCTCACTTTTCAAAGACATGATGAAGAGCAGGGCTTCTTTAAAGTATGGCTACTTTAAAATCTTTTTAATTACATAGGTTCCGAAAAGCACCTTTGGAAAACATTGACTGATAACTTTAAAGCCTAGAAGATGATTAGACTGACGTGGGTGGGGCTTGGCTTCTGTAATCCAGGAAGAGTGTACTGGATGTTTCCTACATGTTGCAACTTTGATATAAACCCTTTCACTTCCTTATATTAATCTCTTCCTTTAAGGTAGAAATTTTTTTTTTTTTTTTTGCGGTACGCAGGCCTCTCACTGTTGTGGCCTCTCCCGTTGTGGGGCACAGGCTCCGGACGCGCAGGCTCAGCGGCCATGGCTCACGGGCCCAGCCGCTCCGCGGCATGTGGGATCTTCCCAGACCGGGGCACGAACCCGTGTCCCCCGCATCAGCAGGCGGACTCTCAACCACTGCGCCACCAGGGAAGCCCAAGCGATTCTTTTAAGTAGAGTTAGCCCCTGTACTGCTGTACTCCACGACCTGCAGTAGCTTCTGTTATGGATTGAACTGTGTCCCTCCAAAATTCTTATGTTGAAATCCTCAACTCTTGTAATTCAGAGCATGACCTTATTTGGAGATAGGGTCTTTACCAACTTAAAATGAGGTCATGAGGGTGGGCCGTAATCCAACACGACCGGTGTCCTTATTAAAAAGGGAAATTTGGACACAGACTCAAATACAGGGAGAATGTCATGTGAACATGAAGACGGCCATCTACAAGCCAAGGAGAGAGGCTTGCTCCAGATTCTCCCTCAGGAGGAATCGACCCTGCCAACACCTTGATTTTGAACTTCTAGCCTCCAGGATGGTGAGACAGTCAATTTCTGTTGCCTAAATCACCCAGTTTGTGGTGACTTGGTACAGCAGCCCTAGTAAACAAATAGCTTTCCTTCTCCTCAGAGTAAAAGTAAGATCTCTTCAGTAACCCACAAGCCCCTGCACTGCTGGACCCAGTACGTTTCTGAGTTCTCCTCCCACTGCTTTCCCAGATGCTCACTCTGCTACTGCCTGACGGCCTCTTTGTTCTTCCTTGAACAAACTATTCCTGCTCCCGCCTTAGTGCACTTTCTCTCCCCTGCAGGGACCGTTTTCCTTCCAGATTGTTCCATGGATTACTCCCTCATTTTCTTGGTCTATATCCAGATGCTACCTTTTAGGTGTTTTATTCCTTTTGGTATTTAGAACTAGCTAACTTACTCAATATTTTCCCTGTTTATTTTGTTTATCATCTGTTTTGCCCTCACTGAAATGCCAGCCACATGAGGTCAGAAATTCTTGTCTGTTTACTGTTGAGTTTAAAATAGCTTCTGGCAGGTAGTAGGAGATCAAAAATATTAGTTGAACGAATGAGTAAATCATAAGCATAAGCTCTACACTGCCATCTAAATGGACCCTGTACGCGAGGCTCCGCATGCCTCCTGAAAATTGGGGGTGGGTGGGGGAACTCTAGCTTATGATCACAGTAGTGGAGAAAATGCTTCCACTGAGTAAATACCGCCAAAGGAAGCAATGAGCACAGCTGCTGTCCTTGAGAGATTGCAAACTAATCAGGTAGACTAAACATATAACGCAAGAAAAAATAGACTAGATCTACGAAACAGCATATCAACAGGGGCAGTTAAATCCAGCATGGGCTGCCTTCTAAAAATGGTGAGTCAAGGAGCTTTATCAGAAAAGCATCTGTTATGTAGAAATAAATCATTTCATGGCCAAAACTAGAAAGTATTTTTAAGGATATGCTCATCTACACGTTATAGAATAAGGACATTTGAGGAATGTTTATGAGAAGGTCTCAAGCACATGTATTGGGAATGTTTAGTCTATAATGTGGGCACACGAAAAATATTTCTCAGCAAATGCTTTGTCCCTCACATAAACACAGTTCCACCAAGTAGCAGCACAAGCAACTTAAGAAAGAGAGAAAATTGAAACTGCTAGGAACACTCTGAGCAGGCGGAAGGTAATCACCAAACTGGGATCTGGCCACCACCTGATGAAAACCAATTAAATTTCGCAGAGGTGGTAAGTGACAGAAGAAAACAAAGTTAACTGGAAAATAACCAGTGACGTTTGCTATCGCTCTTTCTGCTGTCCTATTTCTCTCTTTTTTATTTTTTCCTCTTCCCATCAAAATTCCCCTCTCATTTCTTAGATGAGTAATTAAACCCTGACCTCAGGTATAAGTCCCAAAGGCATTTATCCATAAAAATTAACCAGGAGCTAACGTCTTCCTGGTTTGGATGTGGTTTCATCACGTGATCTCAAGCTGTCTATAAAGTGTTTTACATTCTTTGGAAGAAAAGCGCTACACAAAGCAGAGGATTATTACGGTAGCAGATACTACGATTAGTTGCCTAAGAAGAATCCCAGTTTCACTTCTGATATTTAGAAGCTTCTACTTTTCTCTTTCTCTCTTTTCTATTTTTTTTTCGCTTCCCACTCATTAAACAGTCCAGTCAAACAGTAAGCAAGCTCATGGGGGTCGAATAAATTCAAGATTCAAAATAGCAAAACATAGTTGCGTGAACCTACATGATTGTGGACATTAAGGAACCTGGTAGTAAGTGTTCAACACATCCAGGTAGTAAGGGAATATGCAAATTTCTGGAAGAATAGTCCAAAAAAAGGGTGTTTTGCATTACTTTGGAAGGCACTATATTCTTTAAATGTAATATACATTTCGTCTGACCACATTCCAGAAGCACAACTACGGGGCGAAGCAGCTTCGTGAGACCAGACCACACGTCATTAGAACGTAGTGAACTTGATCCCACGTATCCCTAAGTTCATCGCTCTTCACTTTGTAATTCAGAGATAAAAAGTACTTCACAGGGGAGAGGACACACAGAAGTAGCTTCATGTTGCATTACACTAGATGGTTCATTCTTGTGGTAAAATATTTGAATACCTCCAATACATGTATATTTATTCAGAAATTACCTAACATACGAAATAGTATATATATTAAAACATATACAAAGGTAGAACCAGAATGTCCTAAAAAAAGAGCACTTGAAAGATGAAGATAAAATCGGCAATACTTTTAAATGTCTCGCTAACCATGATGGCTTCATGTTACCGTGAGTTAACAGACGGGCTCAGCATAAGCTCAGCCAAAGCTTATCTTTAATGATAATGAAATTGAGTCCCTGTTTCAAATAGTCTTCTTGATAATTTCAAATGTTTTCTGCCCAATGCTTCTCAGGGGTGATGAGACTATTAGTGTCTTAAGTTCACAGTGCAGTTGACAAAGAACTTCCCAGGAAGAGAAAGGTCAACGCTGCCATCCTCGCTGGTGCTTACTTTACCGTGTTATCTTTCATTGTGAGCTCTTTGCAGGATTAATTTTAAGCCCATATTTTGTGATGGTTGATTTAATTAAAACTAGATGGGGCTTCCCCGGTGGCGCAGTGGTTGAGAGTCCGCCTGCCGATGCAGGGGACGCGGGTTCGTGCCCCGGTCCGGGAAGATCCCACATGGCGCGGAGCGGCTGGGCCCGTGAGCCATGGCCGCTGAGCCTGCGCGTCCGGAGCCTGTGCTCCGCAACGGGAGAGGCCACAACAGTGAGAGGCCCGCGTACTGCAAAAACAAAACAAAACAAAACAAAAAACTAGATGATATCATCCTTAAGTCCTTTCCACAAGGGCTCACGTAAATGCCATACACTGAAAAGTGCTAAGAGCGCCAGGAGGATGCTGGTGGACCTCCTCTTCCTCCCTCACCTGACTTCTCACCATGGACACAAGGAGCCGTGGCAATCCACATCATACGTGTTAGTAAAGCTCAACATCTTTCTTATTTTTAGATAAATGTGGAAGACCTAATACACTGCTTTCCGGTTGTGCCTGTGGAACCATGCACATTGGACATCGCTGCTCTAGGGAATTTTTCAAACGTGGTGCCTCCTAACTTTGAAAACACTTTGAAGGCATTTTGTGACCCTGGCAGTGCCCCATTTTAATGTTCAGATCTCTCCACGAAAACATCAGACCGGAGTAAAGCTCTCAAGCCAGGACTGGTCTACCTTTTCCCCACGGAGGTGACAAAATGGCCGAATCCAGATTTTACAGTTATCATGTTTCGGTTTTATTCCTGCCACCAGCTGTTAAAAGAGTTCTGCATCAGCAATGTTGTGTCTATAATCCTTACTACTTCTTTTTTAAAAGTTGATCATGTAAGTTATTTCTCTAGTATAGCACTTACAGAATGAGTGCAGCGAGTGAAGTAATCTTTCACCTATTAAATAATTAAAAGTGTATTCAGCTGTACAGCAGAAATGAACACAACATTGTAAATTAACGATACTACAATAACAAAGTGTATTCAGGAGTAAACTATCGATACAGGCAACAAAGCGGAAGATTTTGAAAACATGACGGAAAATATTCCAGAAACGTCAGGCTACTCCATCATGAGAGCAATCCGGATGGTAGCTGTCTCTTCACGGGCGGAGAGGTGGGCTTGACTGGGAAGGGGCGTGTGGGAACTTTCTGGAGTGAAAACAATAGTTCCATACCTGACAGACAAGTGAATTAAATGAGTGTTTGCATTTTTCAGAACTAATTTATCTGTACAGTGAATACCTGCACATTCAATTGTATGTAAATTATGTCAATAAAAATATAAGCGCACCGTAAAACAGCTTCTAATGGTGGATTTATGCCATCTTACGGTGTCTTATTCAGCACCTGAATAGCTAGTCCCATTTAGTCACAATAAAATGAAGAGCCTTCAGCTGGTAAAATCTGTATATTAGGTGTCAGAATAGAGTGGTAATAATAGTAATAATAATGGTAATAATAATATAGGGGTGTTTTTTTTGGCATGTGCCAACCACTATGCTATTGTTAACCCATGCAGAAGAAAACACTCAGACGTAGACAATTTGAGTAATTTTTCCAAAGCTATATAAACATTAAATGGCAGAGGTGGGCTTGGAACTCAGGTTTCTCTGATCTTGGAACCCATGCCTTCAACTACTAGGGCAAATGTGATCTCTTCTTAGAGAAGAATATGAGAATTTCCAAGATGCCATGTAAAAACAGTGTGTATTCTGTGCTAGGAACTGTGCTAAGTGTTTCATGTCGTTAACTCTATAGAGCTACCACTGTCATCTCCTTTTTTACAGATGAGAAACATGAAGCTCAGAGAGGTTAGGCAACTGGCTCAGGATCACACAGCAAGTAGAATCTCTCAGATTCCATTTCAGAGCCATTGAAATCGAAGTCCAGTTTCTCCTACTTTCAGTGGCTCTTAACTGAGGTTCATCAGAATCAATAATAACTATTCTTATAGTACACATTTCTGGGTCTACCTGGAGAGTTTTTATCCTGCTGATTGAAGGGGGACTTGGGAATCAGTCTCTTTTACAAAGCCCACCAGTGATGCTGAAGAAAATCCTACCTGAAAACCCCTGTGCCAAGTTGTCACTGGTTTTTCAGTAAGACTCCCCACTCCTGTTAAAATTTCCACGCATTTATTTTATTTTAAAAATTAAGTAGAGAAGAGGCCTCCTGTCATGATAAACAGAAAAGAATAAACATTAGTAAATCTTGGTTTAAGACTCATTTCGGCCATTAACTGGCTGTAGGGTTTTAGGCAAAGTCAGTGAAATCCCAGGGATGCAGTTTTCTCCTTCGTGATATTAAAGAGTTGAATGTGCTCATCTTTAAGATTCCATCTTGTTCTAATCTTCAATAAATTAAAACTAATCTTATTTGTTAAATTCTGGACCTTCTTGGAAGTATCTGGAAGGACCCTGGGGTCTCTAGCATAGAGTTAGGTGGGAATTTGTTGAAATATTAAAGATCACCATATAAAATAGCTTAAGTATAGTGGTACTGATATTTTCTAGGGAAACCTAGAGATACCACTGGTTTCTAGACAAACTGATTTGCCAGAGAATTCCAGATCTTTGTTACTCCAAGAAAAATTAAATAAAAGCAACAGTTCTGTATTTCACACCTATTATGTCAAATTTACAGCGCTGTTTGGGTAAAAAGATGTAAGAAGTGATCTTCACCTTCAAGCAGAGTTCAAGAGATGCACAAATAAATGCAATCAATTGGCGAGGGAGAGGTACTAACAGTAAGTGCAAAGGTGGAAATTGCTGTCATTGGGCCACCAGTCACCTGATTTGGCACAAAAATAAAGATTAGGACCTTTAACTTGTGTCACGTAAGAGAGGCCAACCACAGAGCTGGGAGGTCTGAACTTGAGAAGAAAAAGATATCAGTTGATTTGTAAAACCGGAAGAACTGACACAGATGGAAAAGAGCTGGAGTAAAGAAGAAAGGATGCAAACCGTGGTAGATAGATGTGCAGGGAATTGAGAAAAGCACAGGAAATCAGTCAGCAGCTGCTGCCCACTCATGTCCCACCAAAAGTTGGACGTTGTGTAGGATAAAAGTAACTCTGGTGCCCATCGTTCTTCAACTGTCTACCGCTGCCTCTGCTTCTGCTCTGATAGCCTGTTCTGATCCCTCTCTGCTCTCTCTTTATCCTTCCTTCACTCTACCGCATGGGCTTATCATACCATCAAACGTCACCCCGCTAGTGACAGCTGGTGCCTTTTCTCCCATGGCTTCTGCCTGCAGCTCCTGTTGGGGTCTCCTGCTCAGAGCTAAGCTGCAGGCAGGTTCTCACGTGGGGGAAGAACTCGGTTAAGGGGAGTCAGGGCCTGCTACCGCTGGGAGAGAAGGCAAGTCTAGAGAACACGGTCCACCTTGGACCCCCTCTTGTCTCCGTTTTTCTTTCCTGCACTTCCTCTAATTTTCATCATCCTGGTCTCAATAGCCTTGATAAAAAGTTGAAAAGGCCCCTGTTTGGGAGAAGGAACTTGGAGGATCTGTGCTCTTCCTGTGGACTTGTGCTGTGTATTTTATACTCTGCGAGGAAGAGGTTTTAGTTTTTTATTTTGCTCTGTTTTCTGATATGGAGCACTGTATTTAGGAAGAGCTCTGAAGCCAAATCATACCTCAGGCCACAGGCTACCTTGAGGCCCAACCCGCAGACTTCTGCCAACGTCTGAGACACTGCTCTCTTGTCTGTTGGTTCTGTCCACAGCTGTAGTTACACTACTTCAAATGGGACAGCCTAGGAATAAAAACAATGTCAACAACCCCTTGGATGATTTTATTTCAGAAGGAAGCACTGGACAGAGCGATCAATTAGGGTTTCATGGACTCTTCATTTGTGCAGTCAGGAACTACTAGATTCCCCATAGTCATATTAATTGAAACAAAGAGAATAACATGTTTATCCTCAAGAAAACACTTCGTGTAAGTTTTCAAGAACACACGGTTCAAATACAAACCTAAGTTTAAAACAAAGTTTACAGATGATGCACCATAAGGTCTCTAAAGCACCGGCTTTGTACTGACATACAGTCTAAGCACAATACAACTGCTCAGGTTTTTTTTGTTTTTTTTTTGTTTTTTTTTGTTTTGCGGTATGCGGGCCTCTCACTGTTGTGGCCTCTCCCGTTGTGGAGCACAGGCTCCGGACGCGCAGGCTCAGCGGCCATGGCTCACGGGCCCAGCCGCTCCGCGCCATGTGGGATCTTCCCGGACCGGGGCACGAACCCGCGTCCCCTGCATCGGCAGGCGGACTCTCAACCACTGCGCCACCAGGGAAGCCCTACTTGTCAGTTTTAAGAGTACAATCTGATAAGTTTCACAAATGCATATAGTGATGGTACCACCAGCACAATCATGATATATAATATTTCCATCACCTTAAGAAGTGTCCTCATGTCCCTTTGCAGTCAGTCCTCTCCACCCACACACCAGTCCTCAGCAGCCGCTAATCTCCTTTCTGACACCATTGTTTTGCCTTTTCTAAAATCTCATATCAATGGGGCCATGCAGTATGTGGTCTTTTGCATCTAGCTTCTTTCGCTTAGCATACATCTTCTGAGGTTCATCCATGTTGTTGTTTAAAATAACGTTAGGGTTGGGCTTCCCTGGTGGCGCAGTGGTTGAGAGTCCGCCTGCCGAGGTAGGGGATGCCGATTCGTGCCCCGGTCCGGGAAGATCCCACATGCCGCGGAGCGGCTGGGCCCGTGAGCCATGGCCGCTAAGCCTGCGCGTCTGGAGCCTGTGCTCCGCAACGGGAGAGGCCACAACAGTGAGAGGCCTGCGTAAAAACAAAAAACAAACAAACAAAAACTTTAGGGTTGTATACAGCTTTGGCTCTGGATTCAAGGGCAACACGACTTCAACATCATTTGTAAGTTCTGTTTGATGATGCAGATTATGTTTTTCTATCAACATAGTTTGACATGCCTCCAGATCACTAGACAAAATATTTCTGTTTGTCTCTCCATTCACCCTGTCTTCATTCACTTGCTTTTCCTCCCAACAAGGAATAAGAGACAGAGAGGGTGTGAGCGAAAACCATTGACCCAGGTACCAATGCATCCTTCCTACTGGGTCATGTTCTGCTTCCTTTGAAGGTTGGCGTGGTCACACGACCTTTTCGGCTAATGAAATGCGAGCAGAAGTGAGGTCTGCTTCTTCCAGGGAGAAACTTTAAGAGCTTCTCCTCTTCTCCTGCCCGCGTGATTATAGGAGCACGTGTAGAGAGGGGTGCTGGCCCCATGAGTGATGAAGATCAGCAGAGCCCTCTGCAACTGTGTTTGACATAAAGCATGAACAGGAAATAGCAAACCTTAGCCACTGAGCAGTTTTAGCGTCGGCCGTGACTGACGTGCACTGGCATACTAGTCAATCCTAAGTGTAAGAGGAAGCAAAGGACCTGGCTATGTGATTGACATACATAAATACTGATGGCCATCTTTCAATCAGGGGGTTCTTCTTCTTTTTTTCTATTTTATTCAGCAGCTCCAAAATAAACTTCTTTCTTTATGATCCGTTGCCTAAAATTTGCATTGAAAGATTGAATGTATTTATTGAACATTCAAAGCAGCTTGTTCAACTTGATCTCTGACGGCGATGGTCAAAGAGAGTGTGTCTTTCCTAATGGCATTTGACTTTAAACAGAGCGTAAGAAGCATGAAATAATTTCTCCATGGAGGGATACAATCATTAACACTGTCAGGCTCTGTAGCAGGGAATTCTAGCGTTCACCAATAGCTATGCTGTCCTCTTCTTCATGGGCACAGCCAGAATGCTGCTTCCAACCCCCTGGTGTGTGAGTCACTTTCCAGCCAAGGCAGTTAAGAGCAGATACGTTTCCCCATATTTTACCTCTTTCCTTGGTTGAGGACAAGGCATTAGAAGAAGGTAGAGCAACGTAAAGGAAGGAGCCTGGGTCGTTACACGACAGCTAGCAGCAAAGTCCACCCACCTACTTCCCATCCCACCAACCTGCATTGGGCACTGTCATGAGCAAGAAATAGACCTTTACTTTCTTAAACCCCTGGTTTAGGGTTTGTTTGTTACATCAGCTAACATCAGTTATTCTGACTAATACAGGACCTAATCCCTTAACAATGCTACGGCACTATAGTTTGAAAGCACCATAAATACCTCTATCCAATTTAATCCCCACAAACCTCTGAGCTCCACTCCATTCATGAAGAAACAGAAGTTACGTGGCTTGTCAAAGCCATGTACGTGATAAATGGTAAGTATCAAAATTCATTTTCTCCCCTAAATCTAGTGCTCCTACCATGCTGTGCAACAGCGATCAAAGGCTGCAGTATCTTGGCGATTCACTGCCTCGGATTTAACCAAATTAAATAGACATATAACAGAGAATTGGCTTAAGCAAACGTGGGTTTTGGTTAAGTCATCTCTTTAAGGCTCTGTCTCTGGATCTGATATGGAACTCAAGGCACACACAGCAGGCAGTCAGGAGGAGAAGATCAGAAGCAAACAAGAAACTACAAGCGAAAGCCGGGACCCCACAGGAACAGACTGTTCTTGTTGCCCCTAACTTTGGTGATGTGGGTATGCTACAGCGGTCAGCCCTTCCTCACTGACTGTGTCATGTGCTTTGGTTTGTACTGAACTAAAGAGAGGGTTGCCCAGATACCAGCTTGGGGACAGCCCATTCACTGGAGCAGCCGCACCTGGATAGCTCTGAAGCCCTAGGAATCAGTGACAACATGGTGTTTTCCAAGAAATCAGGGAGTAAGAGTAGAATGTGTCAGCACACTCGTACCCCACCCTTCTTCTAATCTCTCGAACGTGTGAAACTCAAGAGGAATTCTCCTTCTCTAAAATTCCCAGCCAGCTCTTGAAAAATGAAACTTCTTTGTTCCAAGACTGTGGATACCAGAGTCTCAAATGCCAAAGGAGGCTTGCCAGACAGGGAGCATGTTTCTTCAGATCAGTCTTTCTGCTGATATAGCCGAAGGGCAACCTTTGCTGGTTGGCTTTAGGGGAAACAGAAAACAGGCTCCTGGTTACTTTCATTCTTATGATTCAGTCATTCTGGGTCACTGTTCCCGGGTTTCTATTCCTTTGTCTCTACGGTCCTGCCTTTAAGGAGCGTTTTTGGGGTACAGGGTATCTGGTGCCCCAGGGGTCCTCTGCAGCGGGTTGCCCCCACCTAGTCAGTCCCTCCTCAGAAGTGGCCAGCTCCGCCTCCCTCCCAGCCTGGTGAAGAGTTTTCCTGATGTTTCACCCATGTCTCAACACAGTTCTTGTGATTCTTGATGCCAAAACAGCAGTTCTCAGGGTTTGGCCTCCTTGATGAAAGGCAGGAGAAGATGGCAGCCACACAGAACCCAAAAAGCCCTGTCTCATTTCTAAAACAGCTCAAATGTTTCCCCTAAAAAGATTACTACAGAAAGTAGACAAGACACAATTAGTCAAGATGGCCCAGATTGGGTTTCTTGAGCGTGTTCTGCTGTGTGTGTGTGTATCTGTGTGTGTGTGTGTGTGTGTGTGTGTGTGTGTGTGTGTGTGTGTGTGTGTGTGTGTGTGTAGGAGAGAGAAAGTACAGAGGAGAGTGATGGGGGCTTGGGAGTAATATACCTGCACATAGAACTTATGATGGATCTGAAAAGGGAAGGGTTAAAGCAGAGGAAATTAGTCTCCCCCAATTTGCTGGGGACCCCAAACTTGTTGATCACTCAGATCTTACCTAAGATTTAGAGATTTCAGAGGTCGAATAGTTACTAGTATCAAAAACTTGCTGTCACAAGAATACAACTTGCTGGTGCGACCCAGTTTCATGTTTTTCTCCAGCCCCAGGCACTTCCAGAAACCTGCTGCCCTTCCTCCCCATGGCATGGCCCCCATTGCACGCCCACTCAGTCCCCTCCAAACAAGAGAAGCAGACAGACAGTAAATTGTGCCTAAATACACCTGGTCCAGGTTCATCCACCTGCCCAGTTTACAAGTCCTTCTTCGCTGATTGATTGATGGGCAATCTAGTAACCATGAAGCAGGAGGATTATTAAATGGAGTGTTGGGAAACATCGGGTGCCAGGTATCTGCATTTCAGCCTTCAACTTTTAAGGAGGATTTACCTTTCAGTTCACATTTTATGGGAATGATTAATTGATGGTCAGAACCCAGAGAGAAACACACTCTCAGCATGTAACACTTGGAATAGGCTTAGACATCAATTCCAGGACATCTAATCCAACTCTTCAGTAAGTTCATATTTTGAAATAATGTATACATGTTTGATTTAAAAAATTCCTGATTTTTATGACTGACAAGTCTCTCCACACATGATAAAGTCATACTTAGAAGGATTGATACTGGGGATCCATTATCAAAGCAGCATCATTAACCTTATAAAATTATTGGCAATGAACTTATAAAACAAGCCCTCATTCCCACTGTGCATTGCTGAAGAGCTCCTTTCCTTTTGCTTAAAGCTTGGACCAAGTAGCTGTGTACATCATAACTGGAAGGATTTAGGCTTTACACGATTATGCTACTAATATTTAGAACCAAGTGAACTTATTAATATATTTAATTCCTGTGGACCATTTACAAAAAAATCCCCACAAGGTCAAACACGATTTTTGGATAGCAGAGCGTCTAAAAAACAATGCAGTTAGAAGGAGTTACTTGATTCACACAAACAATCCTGGCTTCACAAACCCCAGAGCACACCCCCCCCCCAGGAGTTACTTATTTGCAGGGGAAAATACTCTGTTTGTGTGAGATTCTGATTCAGTACTCAGTCAGCCAAGATTATCTAATTGATTGGATATTTCCATTTTTATTTGAATCATTATTATTGCAGCAACATAATGTTTGGTAAAAATTACATAAGAGATTAGAAAATAGTTTTGATCCATCATATTTAATGGAGACGGTATCATCCTTTCGTGCTTAAGATTATAAAGCTATTTTGCAATGTGCTTTCCCATCTGATGTTTTGGTATCCATTTTCACCAACTTTCCAGATCAATTTTGCTACGAAAGCTACTAAATCTGTACCTATTGTTCATTCTAGGAGGTGTAGATTCGGATTCATGCACAACTTATTTTTTTCTAAATGTTACATAGCAACAGATTTTTAGTATCTTTTTGAAACTCTTCCATTAGAAAAAGAATCATTTCTTGCCACCCCTATCAGCTCTTCACCTTGGGTGCCACGAGGCCACTGCTTCCCAGAGTGTATGTTTGGAAATGTTTGGATGTGTTCTCTTGACTGTCCCTAATAAACTATGTGCCAAATAACTGAGCCCAAATAAGAAGTCTTAACTTTGGATTTTTCACTGCCCAGCCAGTGTTCAGGACATCACAAAATAAAGCAGAGGAAGGAGGAATTCGGGAGCCCGGGAATGTCTGAGTGTTGAGTCTATCTGTGCATTTTCATTCCATGTTATAATTATCCATTTACATAAATCTCCACCAGAAAGAGCATTCTGTATGCTGGGGTCATATCTTTTTCATCTTTTTAACTCCACAGACAAGCACAGAGCCTGATCCAGTTCATGGTTCAGATTTGTATCAGCGTCATTTAAAAGAAAAAATTATTTCCTTTTATTTCCTTTTTTCACATTTCTAAGCCTTTCTCTCAAGTCAGCCTGAAATATTATCTACAGGGCTGTTGAGATGGGAATGCAAAGAGAAAGAAAAAGTCATTTGTTCATTTATTTTTTTTAATTACCAGAATATGATTTTGCATCAAGTCTTGGGAGCTAGGCTTTGTCAAGAGTGAAAAGGATTTTCTAAGGAGTTTCTGTGCCTTGGGTGGGTAGCTAATGATGCTGGCCTGCAAGATTGCCACTGGGTTCACTATGGTGGCCAGAGAGAGTCCCAGGGATCAGTTGCAGCTACACTTCCGGGGGATTCTCAGCAGCAAAGCGGAAACAGGCCGGGACAAAAGGAAGGAAAAAGGAATACCTGTATCTCTACATCTCTATAGATACGGATAACTATATAGATATCAATATCTAACAAATTATATTTCATTCCCTTATCTTCATTGGTTACTGATTTGAACATGGTAAAACGTTCTATGAGCACTCAAAGTAATGAAAGCTACAAAATAAGAACATCTGTCCGTATGTTTTCATTAATGACATAAGATACAATACGGACAAGAATATGGATTTAGATGTAGCTATAGATAGATAGTATAGACATTATATTTGGGGCAAGATGGGTGGAGCTGGAAGAACAAGAGATGGTCAATTTGTGGGCTACTTAATATTCTGAAAGTGTTTAATAACCTGCCTTCTCAATGTCTTTCTTTTTTGTAGGTCAGAAATATGTGAGTAGGAGTAGCTTTACTTTTTTTTTCTAATATGGATGTGCTCATTCATTTATTTTTTTAAAACACAGTTATGCTGGGACTTCCCTGGTGGCACAGTGGTTAAGAATCCCCCTGCCAATGCAGGGGACACAGGTTCGATCCCTGGTCCGGGAAGATCCCACATGCCAGGGAGCAGCTAAGCCCGTGCACCACAACTACTGAGCCTGCACCCCACAACTACTGAAGCCCGCACACTGCAACTACTGAAGCCCACGTGCTGCAACTACTGAAGCCCGCGCTCCTAGAGCCCGTGCTCTGCAACAAGAGAAGCCACTGCAATGAGAAGCCCGTGCACCGCAACAAACAGTAGCCCCTGCTCGCCACAACTAGAGAAAGCCCACGCGCAGCAACGAAAACCCAACTCGGCCAAAAACAATAAATAAATAGATGAAAAAACAAGAAAATTAAGCATATGAAAAGAGTCAATAAAAAACGAAACCAGTTAGGCTTATTATGTGCCAAGAGTAATGCTTGGAAGCCACTGAGGGATTTTAAGCAGGAATGACATGTTATTTTTGACTTTGGAACATGAGACATGACTTTGTTTTTCTCCCAGCACTGCTTTCAAATGTGTTTGCCAGGTCCTTTGTCCTCAACCTTTGACGACATCTCTAGAAGATCCTGTAGGCTTCCAGTCAGGTTCAGCTCTAAGAACAGTCTTGCTTTGACAATGGACTCATTTACAGATATTAAAAAGTCCAGCACAGTCTACATACAGACAGCAATCTCACAATCGATCCACAGCTTCTCTTCCTTCTGCTCAGTCCTGAGCTGGGGCGTGGAGCCTGCCGTTTGTTCTATCATTTCTGTTTCGGCTCCTCCAGGAGAAGATTTGAAGGAAGCGGGGGATTCAAGGAAAAGAGGAAAGTGTCCTTTTGCGGGTTCATTTTCCGATTTGGAAGACTCTGTAAGCTCTCTGTACCATGTACTTCCCTGACATGGGTGATGTTTTCCAGAGATCAGCTCTTGTGATACCTCCCCAGCTCCTGTGTTCAAAAGTGTATCCTCCAATGCCTTTCTCCTGGCAGGTCAGGATACCTTAAAGATGGCAGGAGTCCAGCTTCCCTCTGTGACATGACCTTCCCATGAAAATGTGTGTATCCTTGCTGGGAACTCAGGCTGATCCACTGGCTCTTCTCTTCCCCCAGTTGAGCTGTCTTCAGACTACTCCAGGAGAAAAGCAGACATCTGCCTCTATCTTCACACATGTTGGCAGACTCCAGAGGATGCAAGTCAAGTTTTCCCGAGAACCCTCTGCTCCAAGCTAATGTCGCTCAGTGAACATCAGCTGGGAAGTGAGTTTCCAGTGTCCTTCCTTGAAGGCACCTCCAGTCTTCGTGAACAATTCTTATGTCCCACTTTCCTTGACTCAAGGGACAGTGAAGCCTCTTGTCCCTATGAGAAAGGGAGGAGAAAAGCCAAAACATTGTTTTCCTTCACCCCAGGCCTCGATGACCCCCTCTTCCCTGATAACTTATTGAGCTCCAGTCTTCCATAGACATATTTTGGAGACAGTCTTGGGAGTGAGATCTGCATCTCATTTGGCCTCTGGTCGGTCAGCCCTGGGAGGGAGTGCCTGCTAGTTCCATGGCTCTTCAGAGTGGCCTATGGTTCTTAGTAATGGGATTCCAGACAAAAAGCAGGACAGGAGCAAAACCCCATTTCACAACATGCCTCATCTTGTATAAATAGTACCACGATAACCCTGTGAAGAACTGATGTGAAGGAGATGAGACGTGAGAGAGGGATTTCAGGTAGCAATCCAGGTGAAAAATGAATGGAGTCTGAACTGAAGTAGTGGTCATGGGAACGGAGAGGAGGAGATGGATGTGTGAGATATTCACTGAGGTTGAGTGTTGGGTGAGTGACCATGCTGTTGGCAGATACGTGACATAGAGAGAGAGGAGCAGGATTTGAGGACAAGCCTGGACAAAACTGGTGAGTTGTGTTGACCTTGCTGAGTTTGAGGTCTCGGGGGTACTCATGCAGAGAAGCCCCGCGGGCAGTTAGAGGTATACTATGAGGCTCAAAAGAAGGGTTTAACTTGAGGCTATGCTTGGAGGAATCTACAAAATTCAGTTAGTTATTGACACCACAGAAATATTTGGGGTTATCCAGGGACAGTGCACAGTATGAGAAGGAAAGGGACCCAGTAGAGTCTCAAGAAGCACCTGCATTGAAGGGCTGGGTTGATTTGCCTGGGAGACTGAGGAGGGACCGGAAAGGTGGGAAGAAAAAGTTCTCCAAAGGATACTGAAAAGAGGATGCGTCACTCTTTTCTTAAACCCTTTAGTATAGACGTCGCCAATCACCCTACACTGTACCGCTTACACTTCTTTCCCTTGCCCCGTTCTCTTCATCTGTCCTCTAAAGCCAACTCCTTCCTTGATGAGCAATTCCGTAGGTCCCAAAATGACCTAATCACTTTGTGGGGCTGCCTCCCCAGAACACAGGCTCCTTCACAAAGGCTTCTAAGATGAGAGGTAACTAATTGGAGGAATGCTGTTTCCATTTCTCAGGTGAGCTGCCAGCTTCTCCCGCGGATGGGCAGGGTGCCACGAACCTGCTCTGGTTCTCTGTCTCTCTTCCCCTCACAGTGTGCGGCTGCCCCCTCATAATGGGAGCTTGTGCGTTCTCTTCCCCAGCATCCCAAACATTCAGAGGTTCCCAAAGCCTGGGCTTTTCATGCCGCTCAGTTTTGACAAGGAAATGGAATTGAGTGGACCTGGCCAATTCTTTGCATTGCCAGAAAACATCTCAATGTTACTGGCAAACGAGGAAGATGATCATCAGATATTACAGTGATACTGTGTCATGGGGTTCTTGTTGCTCCTCTAGAGAGGATTATTACAAGGCCCTCATAAATCTTCAACTAGAAAGAGACTTCTGTTCCCACTGATGGATTTCTATTTGGTGGGACAGAGAAACAAACGGAGAGGAGAATCCTGAGAATGACGAAGAGAAAAAAAATGTTTCTCAAGACACCCCCCAAAGTAAATCAAAATATTTGGGAGCAAGGAATCCAATACGTAAAGTCTAGTTCACTTATAAAAGCATCAGTTGAGCAAACCTCCTACTTCAATAGTTGGATCCTTTGCCGGCTTAAACCAAAAGGAGTATTTCCCCTTCTGCATGCTCGTTTCCCCAGCTCCCTCCCAGAGCGTATGTCAAAACTCACATCTGCTTTTATTTTCCAGTTCTTTGGAAGTAGCTCGCCAATTTGCAACACCCACTCTCACGCCAGAATAACCATGCTATCGTGTGGGTAGGCTCTTGTTTCCACGCCCTGTGTAGCTTTGCCAAAGCCATGGAGGAGGCCGGTGGGGAAGCCAGAAATAACACACCCAGCTTCAGACTTTCAGGGCTCTCCACCCGCTGCAGACACACTACTCTTTCTTCTTTCTCTACCAGTGTTCCCTGGCTCTGGTGGGGAGCAATTTTGCTCTTTCAAATGAAACACATAGTCTGTCCCTTAAAAATATCTTGCAAATATGTGTCAATTGCACATAATAAAAGTTGTAAATACGTGTCTATGTGAGAATATTTAGGGGCACTGTCTGCAAACTCCTAACAGTTCCCTCAGTGTAGGCGCCTGTGCTACTTTCAGATATACCCGTGTAATTCAGGTATTGGGAAAAATCACAACTTATGATGATAAAGACTTATAATGATAAAGATTATGGAATGATTAAAACTTTTTCGGGCAGGAAAGTGTTTTCTATATGTAGGTTGAGTGCCTTGAGAGTTCAATCTCCAACACAGGCGATATGATCATAACTATAGTATAAGTGAAATAGAAAACATTTGCGAACTGCTGTGCGTCGCTGTGAAAGTGTCTTTGACTGGACAATAGTATTGGGACAATAGCAGATATGTACTGAGCACTTGCTGTGTGTGCCATGCTCTGGATCTCTTAATTCTTAGAACAGCTATGAGGTAGAACTATTATGACCCCATTTTAAGGATGACAAAACTGAGATTGAGTTACATTTAACAACTTGTACACAGCACCCAACTCATAAGTCAGTAGTGGGGATCAAAGGTTAATCCAAATTAACTAAATTGGTAGAATCTGTCTTTCAAGAGTGTTTTTCCCCTATAAAGAATTTCCCCCCACTAGAGGAAAACGTTCAATCCAAATTTTCCCCCATTCCGCCCTTTACCTGGAAGACTGCCAGGTATAAATCCAGGGGTTAGGAGTCATAAAATCAAGTTTCTTTGTCCATAAAGCCTGAGCTCACCCGGTCTTAGACCTGAAAATTTAGAATTACTATTGCATATTTTAGCGCAGATATTTCCTATTGATGACATTACCATAACGTTTCAATAATTGTCATGAAAAATGTTTCTAGAACACATTAGCTGACTTTCTAATCTTAATAAATACGATACAACAAAAACACTTCAAAATTGACTGAAGATTTTGCATTGTCTCAAGTAATCTTTCTGGTCATGGAATTGTTGAAACACATACTAGAAAATATTGAGCTCTGATTGTTTGCTTGCGATTTTTCTCTTTCTCCTGTAAATGTAGCTAAAAACAATCAAAATGAAAGGAATTTGCTATGATGTTACCCCAGATTTTTCAGCGGTACAATAACACATCAACCATTGGGCTCATTTTCTTTCCTACAGAACCTTCTGGATAGAAATGGTTTTAGTCTGTCCCATCTCTAAGTGGAGCCCAGTTCAGTGGTCGGAGGCCCCACCTCTTTATTGGCACAGCTTCCTCTGCCCATTGTTTTTGGAGCATCCTCGGGTTGCAGACTCCAGGGACCTCGTTCCTCTGTTCCCATCTTGTCTCTGTGCTGCCCAGCTGTTGCCTGTGCCGTTCACCATCATCCTATGGTCACCCCTCCACCAGGCTCAGCAGCATCTCCCCGTGGCCCCATGGTCCCCACAACTCCTCCTTGCCTTCCACACTCAGTGCCAAACTGGGGACAGACCGTCTCTCAGGAGTTCCTCACAACGAAAGCTAGACTATCACTTTTGACATGATTATACTGAAGATTCGGTGATAATGGAAGAAAAGTGCCCTGTAGATACTATGACCGATGTAAATAATATTATGTGGATTATAATGTAGATATTCACCACATGAGCCCTTAGCAAGGGGCTGCTTACCGGACCACCTCCTTGTGTAGCCACCAGCTCACGCCGCACGACAGAGCCAATGTCCCTTCCCACCACCGGAAGCATTTTACACCACTGTGCTGGCCACAGTTAATTCAGAGGAAGGAGCGAGCTGTCTCTTGACCCAGTCTAAGGCCAGCTTCCTCCTTTCCTTCCTAGGATCATCTTCTCCAGGATGATTGACTATATAAATACTCCTTCCCTTTAGGAAATAGCTCACCCTTTCCACAGGTGTGATCTGCACCTAAGACTTCCAGAAAATGCTACAATACCTCCTTATCAGTAGATTTACCAGAGCCTGGGCTATTCCATTTGAAACAACACTGTGTGTGAGAGAAGGATGACCCAGTCCATGATGAACTGCACCAGCCTCTTCCCGACTCCTTCCCAAGCTCTCCGCAAGCACGGAGAGATGGCCCAGTCCATGTCCTCTCTGTCACGGCTCTGCCTCTCCTGCAAACGAGCATCTTCACCTTCTGCAAATGAAGACACTGCCAGACTGCAAGAACCAGCCACAGAGCAGCGTGTGGTTAGAGCAACAAGCTAGTCAGTCTCCACCATTAACCCAAACCTAGAGACTTTTCTGTGAGTGCAGGAGGCATCAGTCTGCTGAAAGATGCACACAAACCTGCCGACCAGCATGCATCGGCTCGTCAACAATAAGCAAACTTCTCTTCACCGGAAAAACACAAGGAAGCTTGGGTGTATCTGAGAAGTAACATGGCTCATTGATGCCCTGGGTCATCCAGGGGTGGGTGTCACTTGCTCCCTGGCCTTGGTACACCATGCTGCAAGGATCCCACCTGACAGACTGGACAGGCAAGCCAGCCCATGGGGAAGCGGGGAGTGAGGGGCCCCCTGTGGTCCAGCTGACCCCTCCATGCTTCCACCCAATTCTTGCTCAAGCAGCAAAAGGGGCTCAGTGGGGCACCCACTCTGATGCCTAATTTCTGCCAGTGTTCCTATAACAGAAAGTGATGAGTGTCTATAGCCTGTTGTTTGCTTTAGTAAAGAGAACTAATGATATTACCAACCCCAGACGTTTGTTGTAAGAAATAAATGAGACAAAAAGCTTTTTATTACAAAATGCTATACAAATGTGAATTATAATTATTAGCTTCTATAATAAGAAACTGTGAGTTTATTCTAGTTCACTCTTTTAAGTACTAAACTGCTATGTCTACCAAAGTATTATGGAATTCTATTCTCTATCATGATTTCTTAGGCTGTTACTTATATTTTCTCCATGTTCTTTCCCCTGAGTGTTGTAGGCGCTCAAGATGGGAAACCTACTGACCTAACATCAGTGCTGTTGGCAGGAGATGCCTTTCTTCCCCCAAGTACACAGGTTTATGATTCCTGCAGATCATCTCTAAAATGTCTTGATTCTATCATGATTTTGTTGTTTTTGAAACATTCCCCAAGACTGTTCCATATCCAGGACTCACATCTACAGTTGCTTTGAAACTGTATAGTTGATCAAAATAATGGGGGGAACAACTGAGAATAAGTATAATTTCTAAGTCAGCATGGTGTCCAAGTTAGCGTCCTGGCCTCTGATCTGATACTTAAACCGAACCTTTGCCTGTGAGAACGCACCCCACACAATCGTTTCACTGTTATTGCACGCGATGAAAAGATGACCCTGAAAATCCAAACACTCTTCCCAGAGTTGTCTTTTAAGACCATCGCCTTATTTTTCCAACTGAAACATTTGAGATTTGTGCCTTTCTCTTTATGAAGTGTGAGAATTCCAAAAGGTCACTCTCTGAGGTTTTCTTCCATCTATTTTCACATTCTGTGAATCTTTGTAAAATGCTTGGGTCCACTTGGGTTGGGTCCACTGAAGGGCACGTGAGACACGGTCTCTGTTCTTCGAGTTTCATCTAGTTACTGGGATCCAGAAGACCCAGTAGAGGAAATCTTACAGGTGCTTCCATGGTGATCCTGGCTACAAAGGTAACCTAAATTCAGTGTGGCACTGAGTGTGGCTCTAGTGAGGGTAGCTACGCTGGGCTGCACTAGCAAACAAACCTCAAGATGTTAGAACAGAAGGTCACACCTCAGTTGGGTCACAGCCACAGCCTATTGGCTGGCTCTCCGCTGTACAATAATTAGGGATCCAGCTTTCCCAATCTTGGGATGCCACCATCTCACCACGTGGCTCCCAGGGTTGCTGTGGCCAGAGAAGGCTGAATAAAGTTGGCACCCCCGGTCCCCAGTGCCTCATCATGCAAGGGACACAAGTCATTTATGGTCACATACCATGGGCCTGGACTAGCCACGTGGTCTCACCTCATCACTAGTTGGCTGGAAATTGTAGGGAAGAGCCTGGGGAGTGGAGACAACACCACTGCTGTCACCATTGCTAGCTAATTCCTTTGCTTCCCATGGTTAGCACATGATCCTACTTCCACTTCACTGAGAAAAACCAAGTTATTATGACAATCACTTCCTCCTTTCTCATCCCTCCTTTTCCTTGATACCTCAACTCCAAGAGGCTGAAGCAGTGGCTCCCCTCATTTCTAAGGTTTTCTCGGTCACTATGCTCCTTTGCTCTTTGACATTTTTGCTACCTCCAAGCCCAAACTTAATTCTATAATTATCTAGTTTCACTGTTGAAAGAAATTAAAGAGGATACAAACAGATGAAGAGATATACCATGTTCTTGGATTGGAAGAATCAACATTGTGAAAATGTCTCTACTACCCAAAGCAATCTACAGATTCAATGCAATCCCTATCAAACTATGAATGGCATTTTTCACAGAAGTAGAACAAAAAATTTCACAATTTATATGGAAACACAAAAAATCCCAAATAGCCAAAGCAATCTTGAGAAAGAAAAATGGAGCTGGAGGAATCAGGCTCCCTGACTTCAGACTATACTAAAAAGCTAATTAATCAAGACAGTATGGTACTGGCACAAAAACAGAAATATAGATCAATGGAACAGGATAGAAAGCCCAGAGATAAACCCATGCACATATGGTCACCTTGTTTTTGATAAAGGAGACAAGAATATACAATGGAGAAAAGACAGCCTCTTCAATAAGTGGTGCTGGGAAAACTGGGCAGCTACGTGTAAAAGAATGAAATTAGAACACTCACTAACACCATACACAAAAATAAACTCAATATGGATTAAAGATCTAAATGTAAGGCCAGACACTATAAAACTTTTGGAGGAAAGCATAGGCAGAACACTTTATGACATAAATCACAGCAAGGTCCTTTTGACCCATCTCCTAGAGGAATGGAAATAAAAACAAAAAGAAACAAATGGGACCTAATGAAACTTCAAAGTTTTTGCACAGTAAAGGAAACCATAAACAAGATGAAAAGACAACCCTCAGAATGGGAGACAATATTTGCAAATGAAGCAACTGACGAAGGATTAATCTCCAAAATATACAAGCAGCACATGCAGCTCAACATCAAAAAAGCAAACAGCCCAATCCAAAAATGGGCAGAAGACCTAAATAGACATTTCTCCAAAGAAGATATACAGATTGCCAACAAACACATGAAAGGATGCTCAACATCATTAATCATTAGAGAAATGCAAATCAAAACTACAATGAGGTATCACCTCACACCGGGCAGAATAGCCATCATCAAAAAGTCTACAAACAATAAATGCTGGAGAGGGTGTGGAGAAAAGGGAACCCTCTTGCACTGTTGGTGGGAATGTAAATTGATACAGCCACTAGGGAGAACAGTATGGAGGTTCCTTAAAAAACTAAAAATAGAACTACCATACGACCCAGCAATCCCACTACTGAGCATATACCCAGAGAAAAACATAATTCAAAAAGAGTCATGTACCACAATGTTCATTGCAGCACTGTTTACAATAGCCAGGACATGGAAGCAACCTAACTGTCCATCGACAGATGAATGGATAAAGAAGATGTGGTGCATGTATACAATGGAATATTACTCAGCCATAAAAAGGAAACGA
The DNA here is from genome assembly GCF_964374135.1 of Grampus griseus. NCBI lineage: Eukaryota > Metazoa > Chordata > Mammalia > Artiodactyla > Delphinidae > Grampus > Grampus griseus. The sequence goes on from NC_139012.1 coordinate 65,493,883, forward strand.
AATTGAGTTATTTGTAGTGAGGTGGATGGACCTAGAGTCTGTCATACAGAGTGAAGTAAGTCAGAAAGAGAAAAACAAATATCGTATGCTAACACATATATATGGACTCTAATTAAAAAAAAATGGTTCTGAAGAACTTAGGGGCAGGACAGGAATCAAGACGTAGACATAGAGAATGGACTTGAGGACACGGGGAGGGGAAAGGGTAAGCTGGGACGAAGTGAGAGAGTGGCATGGACATATGTACACTACCAAATGTAAAATAGATGGCTAGTGGGAAGCAGCCGCATAGCACAGGGAGATCAGCTCGGTGCTTTGTGACCACCTAGAGGGGTGGGATAGGGAGGGTGGGAGGGAGATGCAAGAGGGAGGGGATATGGAGATATATGTATACATATAGCTGATTCCCTTTGTTATACAGCAGAAACTAACACACCATTGTAAAGCAATTATACTCCAATAAAGATGTTAAAAAAATAATAATAATTATCTAGTCTCACGCCAAAATCTTCAAATACTCACAGCAGGTCATATCTCAAACTCAGGGGTGAAAGAACTAGAATTATCTTGATTTTTTAATAATGATTTAATTTCTTTCAGAGTCTCCATTCTGTCAGGTTCGTAGAAAACTTAACTTCCTTCAGGTTCTCTTTTATCAAAATTAGGCTGAAGTTGCTTCTGATATTTGGCCCATTATGGTGGATCCATTTTCTTTTAGGAGAAATGGCTTTCTTCTGAGATGCCCCTGCCCTGCGTGTGTGTCTGAAGGAGAAAGGGGTGGGCACAGGCTAGGGGCACAGGCTGGGGGCAGCAGCCAGGTCTTCCTCACCCTTTGTCCTTCTGTGCGTGTAATACTGGTCCTCATTTATGATCTGAGTCAGATGCAACCTCTCCTACAATGTTTCCTCTCAGTCATCCCAACTGAAGTTCTCTACCCCTACTCTGAACCCCTACAGCACACTTTCTGGGTATCTATCACAGCATTTATCCCATTATATTGTGATTGGGGATATTATGTTTATGTCTTAGTTTTCTTCTGAAACTAAGCTCCTCCTTTCCAGCGAGAGCCATATCTCACTCATCTCTATGTTCACCTCCTAAAATAGCTGCCTTGAAGGTAGGTGCTCCAGACCTAGAGAACAAACTTATGGTTACTGGCAGGGAGTGGTGCGGGGGAGGGACAGACTGGGAGTTTGGGATTGACACGTACACACGGCTATATGTAAAATAGATAACCAACAAGGACCTACTGTATAGCACGGGGAACTCTGCTCAATATTCTGTAATAACCTCAATGGGGAATGAACTTGAAAAAGAATGAATACATGTATATGTATAACTGAATCACTTTGCTGTACACCTGAAACTAACATAACATTGTAAATCAACTGTACCCTAATATAAAATAAGGATTTTTAAAAAGTAGGTACTCCTTCAATGTTTACAAAAGAATATCTAAAATGTCGGTTTATTTAAAAAGCAAATGACTCTACTATCTGAGAGTTGCTTTATATTATTCTAGGGAAAAATAGGAGAGGGGAGAGGAAAGAGCTGAAATGAGCTTAGGGAGTCTCCACTACTGATAAAGCTGGGTAATGGACACATAGGCGTTCTTATACTGTTCTATACATTTTTGTGTGTATGTCTGACATTTTTTTTTAAATCAAATGCTTCATTTCAAAACACCTCAAATAAAATGTTTACTTTTAGAGATAGATTTCCCATTTGAAACAGCTGAGTAGAACAGTTCATTCCAATAGGTTAATTTTAGGATACTGAAAGAATGGAGCCCAAGGATGTATTTTGGCTCCCAGCCCATAGCTCTTTAAAAACTGGAAATTATATACATTTTCATTCACAGAAAGTTTCTCAGGGTTATTTGTAAGTGAACAAGAACTTGGTGATGCTGGGCTCTGTAATGCTGCTTTCCCCATTTGAAATGCTCTATTCCACTATTGCTATTTCTAGATACATGTGATTTGCTGACATCATTTCTGCAAATCTGCATAGAATATTATATTTCTATTTTGTTTTATGACTTGAGTCATAAGTGTAACCTTTGATTGTCTCACCTCCCTTTTCTTTTCAACAGATTCTTTGTATATGAAATCATTGTTTAAAATAAGCCTTTTATTTCAGAATAACAACTTTAGATGTACCAAAAAGTTGTGAAGACACTGCAGAAAGTTCCTCTATACTCTACACCCAGTTTCCCCTGTTATTAACATCTTACCTGATACCTTATTATTAACTAAAATCCATTTTTTATTCAGATTTCCTTAGTTTTACCCACTGTGCTTTTTTTCAGTTTCAAGATCCCATCCAGGATGCCACATTACATTTATTCATCACGTATGGAATAATTTTTAAGAGGACATTTTATGTTTCTCTAATCCATGATAGCAACTCAGTGTTTTCCCAGAATATTCATCTTGCCTGGAAAATGTATGATCTCTTTGCTCCCTTTTAAAATATTTTATTGATTAAAAATTTGACTTTGCTTTGAGGAGTCCATTATGAATAGGAAATGGCCTTTGAAATTTCAGGATAGGGAAAAACAAGGTAAAAAACCAGAAATCCCCTCTCTCCTTAGAAGGCTGTTTGAGTTGGTTGGTGCGTCAAGCTTTGAGCTCAGGGTTTTTCTAAGCCCCGCACGATGGAAACACCCGGGAGTGAGATAAGGTCCCATTCGTTGATTTGCCTGCCCTTCCTCATCAGGGTAAATTAGTTCAGAACCCCCTTAGAAGGTTTTGCTAACAGTAAGGGGAGAAATTATAGCTCCTGGAATCTGGCGGATGGAGGCCTGGTGCCCAATAGCAGGAAATTATGTCATTGGTGCAAAGCAAGTGGCACAAAAAATACCCTAGATGAGGAAGGGGAAGAAAGAGGAGAAGGCCCAGACTGGAGACCTCCCACCTTCGACCTTGGATATCCAACCACATCCATCCCCTCAACTGGCCATGTTGGTGTCTGATTCAAGGCCAGGAAAGAGATCACCATGATCACTGGAGAAGCAGCTACAGTATATTTGCTGATAGAGGAGGGCAATTAAAGGCAGGAAAAAGTTTGCAAGTCATTCTATTAAAATTTTGCCCCTTTAAATTATTGTGCCCAGGACAAAGCTCCATCCCAGGGCCTGGAGTTTCAGGCAGTCTCTGCTCGGTTTTCTCTGATATCACCTAAATGGAGAGCTGAGTGTGCAGGAAGTGACCGTTGCCAGCTTCCCATTGTTCAGCAGGGCCTGCTTGGCTCAGACCCAGGCCGAACATCACTGCCAAGGTCTCTGAGGTCCAGCCAACTGCAAAGTTCAGCCAACCACACTTTCTCCATCCTGATGTCACCACACCGAGTCCATTGTTTCCACCTGTGCTGCTGTCCACCAAACACATCTACTGCTGTGATGATCCTGGGGAAACACCCAGCTTAATATCAGAAGACCTGGGTTGCTAAAGTAGTTTGCAGCTAAACAATAACTCTTGCCTGGTAAATTACAAAAACTCTATTTTAGTGCATGAGAGAGATGCTGAAACAACCAGGACTAGGGGCCTCAAGATTCTGAAAAGAGGCCGAAGAGTGGAAAATGAGAGTTCCCATCTGCCTGGGAACAGTTGCTGAATCTGGGTGCAGGAAAAGAAACTGAGCTTTCCCCAGGCAGAGGCCACCACGGAAAAAGAAAAACCAACAGAGACTGTGGCAGTCACATGGGGATGAAAAGTCAAAATTAGAGTCTTGATAGACTAAGATCCTGGTGAAAAGAGTGGGTCAGAGAACTAGGCCTCTAGCACATGGATGGCTCTCCCTTCAAGATAGTCACCTGAATCTGGGAGTTTAAGAAGCTAAGCAAGAAGCTTCTGAAAAGCATAATTCAAGGTTACTGGAGTCATGTTAAAAGAATTTAGTAGCCAACTTGTAGGCAGTTCTACTGGCCAAAGCTGAGATCATTTGGATGTTACAAAAGAGAGTAACCATAATGGATTGACACATATTAAATACGTCAAAATCGACACATTCATTATTACACTGAAAAATAGAAACCACAGCAACGTCATTGGTCGCATTTGAAGAATGCTTGCGAACCAACTCATTATTCTGAAAGCTGGCAAAGTGAAAAATGCAAATATTTATATTGTCTTTCCTGCCCATGTTTTACCTAAGAGTAAGTACACTTGATGTGTGTGAGTTTTTACTTATAAAAGAATGACAGCCAATAAATTAAAAAATGATAGAATTGGAATATTAGTATTTTGCAAACCCTCTTGAAATAGTGACTCTCCCAGCACTTACCAGGGACTGTGTAAACCATTAGGTGAACTTTATGAAGAATGAGTCAGGCCAATCATGCTCCAACCCACCAGTCAATCTCAATGTCATTGAAAAGAGAAACAACCAGAGAATACATGCCTCTTGAAGATGCAGTGGAAAGCCCACCACATCGCCTGTAAGCTATTCTTAACCACACATCAAACCTGAATCTAAAAACCTCTGGGTCTAGCTTCCACTTTATGGAAAGCCCACCACATCATCTGTAAGCTATTCTTAACCACACATCCAACCTGAATCTAAAAACCTCTGGGTCTAGCTTCCACTTTACAAAGAATAGAAGAGATAAAGAAAAAGGTTGGGAACATAGGGATGCAAAGCAAATCCAGAATGTAGGAAGCTCTACAGAACAAATCACCCAATTTCTTTCATAAGTATATTGCAATAGGAGAGAGAGAAGAACTGAGAGGGAGAGAACCTATAGATGTGATAGGAGATGTAGCAACCAAATGCATACGGCAAGAACTCTTGGGACAAGAAACACAACGGCATAGTTTCAAAGGTACTGATGATTGAGGACGTGTCATTGGCAAGCAAATCCTGTGGGGGGTCATTGCTACTGGAGGGCGAGTGGGAGACCTCAGAGAGGAAACCACACAAATAGAGAGTGTGAGTGGAGGCCCTAATGCCAAGTCTTCCCTCCTTCCGCTCATGCTCAAGGTTGACCTGGCTTAAGAAATGTACAGGTACATTTGGGGCATATGTGGAGTGTATGGCTTAATGCATGTTACCCCATCTAGGGATCACCTCTCAACCTAATGGTAACCCTAGGTTAAGTTCTCATTATCACAGACTTTACACACTGTGTCTTTATTCATTTCAAATATCATTATTTACCCATGTAAATAATGGGTAAATACGCCAGAAGCATCTTCACATGCATCACTAATTTAATATTCACACTACCCTGACTCAGGTATTATCTGTTCTTTACAAATTGAAAAAACACGCTCCAAGATATGAAAGAGATGAGCAAGGTCACATAGAAAATAAGGCACAGAGCCTGAATTCAAACTCCTGGCTACAGATTCTAAGTTCTTTCTCCTTAAAGTCCTTGTAAGTGGGGAGAAATCAGCCTCTGTTGGGCTGGCTTGACTAATCCTTTCCTGATGAATGATGACAAATGTCACACCTTCCCTTCTATCCCCAAATTATCTCCATCCTCAGGGCAGTCCTAGAAGACTTGGCACAAAAAGAAGATCTCTTGGAGGAAAGCTTTTTTCCTCCTTCCCAGATCATTTTATTTTGGAGTTGAAGGCAAAGGAGAACTTTTTTCCTCCCCAATCATTTTGAGACATTCAGATTAAAATGACACCCTTGTCAAAGTATTCTTAATGCTGCTCTCAGAGCTACACAAAGGCAGACAGATGATGGAGGGGGAAAGGGGGTGGAGAGGAGGTGTCCCTGAATTGATTAGCGATTGCTCGAAATGGATCCTGTGCAACTGAATGATCTTCGTTCCTTCCATTGTTTTCCATTCTGATGGAGCAGCATCTGACTGGTAGGTGGAGACTATTTTGTGTCTTTTTTTTAATGTTGTTGCCAATCCTCCCCATTGCATCTTGTCATTTTCAGGCACAAGCCTCCTCTGAGGCCGTTACATGAGGCTTTGTAGGAATAAGGCTTTTCAGAGGTGTGGACCCCCAACTTGGGATACAAGCTTGCTAAGGTGAGAACTAAGGTTTCAAAAAAGGAATCTGGGCAAAAACTACTTGTTGTTCATCCTAATAATGATTAAAGAAGACACTGAGAAAGGAGTTTAATAAAGATGCACTAAACTAGATTCCAGACAAGGTGTCCTGTGCCCCAGAATTCCAGCTGCATTTTGGTGAAATTGAAATTACAAGCCCATCTTTGTTGGAGAGTAGGTCTCTGACGTGGACTGAAATGGACAGATACTCCACATAAGCTCACTCCCTTTTTCATACTAGCTACTAAACTGTTATTTATTCTAAGAATTCCCCATCTCACATATTCTTCACAGGGAAGAAATTACAGCAAAATAACCAAGTAGTACTCTGAACTCAGCCAGGATTCGAGCCCCTCGTTTCCATTGTTCAGTGTTTTCCTACCACATTGGTGCTCAAGGTTACAGAATATATTATGAAAAGAATATTTTGTTTCCATCACTTATGACCACATCAGTCAATATACTTATAAATGAGACAAACTTTGAAATAATATGAAAAAAACAAAAAAGGGACTCAATTATTAATGTATTCGCTTATCCATAATCATAATAGCGACAATACATGCACAATGCCATTCTTGTTAATGAATTTTTAAAAAAAGGGCACAAAGCTCAAGAGACCCATTGCTTTCAGTCTTTTATGTCTTGTTGGTTATTGTTTTCTTTGTCTTCGCCATGAAAATGATGAGTAAAGAGCCTGAATACAGAAGGAATTATGTACTTTCAGTAGAGAAGCCTTTCATGATTAGAATACCATTTTGTCAGGAATTAGATGAAGGGATAGAAACACTGGCAAAGACCTATTTAATAACACGGAGGCAATATTTGCTCATTGACTGCCTGAGCGAGATTCCTTTAATCTCTTGTCATTGGTAAGTTCTCTAAATCTTAGTAGGTAATCCCCCATGTTCAGGTAAGTCCTTAACCACTCAAAGGTATGATGAACATGAATGAGTATGCATGGCACTCAAATTTGTAGTTTCAATTTTAGACTCACTGTTTGGGCCAACTGACATTGGCAGCACCCTTCTGTAATATTTGATTTAAGGAGTTTAGCTCTTATTTAAGTAACCATCATAAATTAAGACAATATTTGAAAAAAAGTTCTTGTAATTCATCCCCAAACTTGTTGGTTATGCTAACTCAATTTAGAAACAGAACCAACAACAAGCAAGCTTACCTAGGATCTTTGGGCATAAAGGATATCCATTCTTAGATTCTCGCTCGAGATCTTCCAAGTCTTTTGTTTGACAGAATATTTAACACTCTTATTTGATTGAACGTGTCTACTCAAACACTTTATGAAGACTTGCTACTTTAGAAGAAATGAGTTAGCAGTTGGAATGAATTTGGAAAGGAAGACGGGATACAAAGAGGAGATAAGTAGGAAAGGCATCTGCCCTATATCAGGTTGTAAAGAGCCCGGCCATTTTAAACACTTCATAAATAGACCTGTCGTCCAATCTCAATTAAAAATCAAAAATCATCTCTTACTGCAGGGAAACCTAAATCAGGAAGTTCATACTATAGTAAGACACTGTACATGGGTAGAGTGCTGTCTTCATATCACATTTCTCAGCACAAATCCAGGAATGTCGTAGGTGCCTGGTGGCTCTTGGCTGTGTGTATTAATTAATAATTAATTAACATATGAACTAATTGTACGATTTCAAATCAGATTCTCTAATTTAAAAAATGCATCATAAAAAAGTTAATATAACAAACACCCATGTAACCAATACACTGAATTTAAAATATACCAACATTTTATAATATTTGCCTCAATTCTTTTTTTATGAAATAAAACTCTGCAAAAAAAGTTGATGTTTTTTACATCCCCCTTTTTAATTTCAATCCTCTTCCCCCTTCCACAGAGGCAATACTAGATATTCATTTTCTAAGAACAAATATTGGTTGATATTTAGAGAAAGTCAAAGAGCAGAGTAATTTTTGAAAGGAAAGAAAGAAGAGAGGGAGAGAGGGAGGAAAGAAGGAAGAGAGGAAAGAAGGAAGGAAGGAAGAAAGAAAAAGAAAGAAAGAGAGAAAGGAGAAGGAAGGAAGGAATGAAGGGAGGGAGGAAAGATTATTGAAGATTTGCATTGGAATAGTGCAAATGTCAGGATACTTAATGCAAATGATTAGTTGGCAAACACAACATTCTTTTTATTTCATCTAAGCCCAACAATCAGGCTGGGTATCATTGTTCTCAGACACATTCTATGAGTTCAGGAGTTCAAATCTATCCTCGGAGATGCAGCTCAGTCTGCTAATTTAATGCTTCTTATATTTCATGTTGATACCCTCTGCTACCCCTGTAAGTTCTATATTCTCAAAGGCTCAGAAAACTAATTCTCTATTAAATCTTGTGCCCATTTTAAAGATAGAAATGTACAAGGAAAACTGAGAAGTGGAAAAACCAAGCTTAACCAAGCAAAGGGATCCTGACTACCCAGGGGGTTGGTGTATAATTCATCGCTGAATAACAGCAGCTCTTCAACATCTGTCCTTCAATTTCCTTGTTCTTTTTGTCTTTTTTTTTGAGCGCTAAATGACATATAACTCTAGGAAAGTTTAAGGGTCCACATGTTGTTTTGATACATGTGTATATTGCAGTATGATTACCAACACTAAGTTAGCTAACACCTTCATCGCATCACATAATGATCATTTCATTCTGTGGTGAGAATATTTAAGATCTAGTCTCTCAGCAACTTTAAAGTATAGACTACAGTATTGTTGTCTATAATAACAGTGTTGTGCATTAGATCTCCAGAACTTATTTCTCTTCTAACTGCAAGTTCGTATCCTTTGACCAACATCCCTATTCCCTACTCCTACCCCCCACCCCCCAGCCCTTGGCAACCACCATTCTACTCTCTGTTTCTACGAGTTTGGCTTTTTTCGATTCCACATATAAGTGATATACAGTATTTGTTTTTCTCAGTCTGACTTATCTCATTGGCATAATGCCCTCCAGGTCCATCCATGTTGTCACAAATGGTGGGTTTTCCTTATTTCTCGTGACCGAATAATATTCCATTGTGTAAATATTGACAGACACTTAGGTTGTTTCTATACCTTGGTTATTGTGAATAATGCTACAGTAAAAATGGGAGTGCATATATCTTTTCAATACCCTGTTTTCATTTCCTTTGGATATATACCCAGAAGTGGAATTGCTGGATCATATGGTAGTTCTATTTTTAATTTTTTGAGGAACCTCCATGCTGTTTTCTATAGTGGCTATACCAACAGTGTACAGTCCCCCCAACAGTGCACCAGGGTTCCCTTTTCTCCACACACTTGCCAACATTTATTATCTCTTGTCTTCCTGATGATAGCTATTCTAACATTAGTGTGAGGTGATATCTCATTGTGGTTTTGATTTGCATTTCCCTGAAGATTAGTGATGTCAAGTATCTTTTCATGTGCCTGTTGGCCATTGGAAGTCTTCTCTGAAGAAATGTCTATTTAGTTTCTCTGCCCATTTTTTAATTGGGTAGTTTGGTTTTTCATTGAGTTCTTTATAGGAGTTCTTTATATACTTTGGACATTAATGCTTTATCAGATATATGGCTTGCAAATATTTTCTCCCATTCTGCAGGTTGCTTTTTCATTTTGTTGATTGTTTCTTTTGCGGTACAGAGCTTTTTAGTTTGATATAGTGCCACTTGTTGATTTTTGCTTTTATTGCTTGTGCTTTTGGTGTCATATCCAAAAAATCATTGCCCAGACCAATGTCAAGGAGACTGGTTCTCTCAAGGAGCCTCGTTCTTTTTGAAGAGTCTGATGGAATACTTCAAAGGACGTGAAAACAACTTGGTTAATGCAAATGCCATTCACCAGGAGAAAACATCTGTTCCTGCATTGCTTCAAAACCAAATACAAACATTTCCTATGGAAAAGAAGTTTTACTGATCTTTTTCGAGTTCATGAATATGAACTTTGGAGGGGAAGGAACTTTAGGGCTCTGGTGTAATGCCTGCTCTGTTGCAGTTCTTCTATGGAAAAGTGGAACCTGACATAGAATAACTGGAAATCCACTTGTTTCTATTTCTATTGGCAGTTTTAATTTTGTGTTAAGATACTAAAGGAAATTGTTCTCTCAATTATTCATTTATTCTAAAACTTTTTCCTGAACTATGCAAGGTTGGGGAGACAGTGGTGAGCAAATTATATATGGTCCCTACCCTTGTGGAGCTTCTAATCCATAGAGGAAGATAAAATCAATCAGATAAGTAGAGAGGGAATCCAAGTTAGACGGGTGGGGAATCAGAGAAATCCTCCCTGAGGAAATGATGTTGGAGCTGAGGGATGATGGATGTGTAGGATTGGTCAAGTAGTTAGGCTGTGCTGGGGGGAGGGTGGACCACTCTGGGCTAGGGAACAGTGAGGGAGGAAAGGCCTTGATCTCTTGGAAGAAGATCTCTAGAGGGTAGTAGGCAAGAGAAAGCATGGCAGGCAATCATGTTGGACAGATAAGCAGTGTCCAGGTGATACTGAATTTTGTAAGCACTGTTAAGGATTTCACGTTTCATTCTAAGTGCAATGGGGAGTCATTAAAGGCTTTTAGAAGGGGAGCGATAAGATATAACTTATGTTTATAATCACTCTGGCGCTATGTGTGAAATGTATCAGGGAATGTAAAGAGTAGATGTAAGGGTACCTACTTAGGCTACTGCACTAATCAGACAAGATGTGATAGTGACTTGGACAAAAATGTCACTGAAGACAGAGACAAGAAAAATGTGAGGTGTATCTAGAAGGAAAAAAGTGACAAATCTAATACTTGGTGGTGGAATTGGATGCAGGGATGATGGGGAAGAAGAATCAAGATGCCTCTCAAGGTTCTGTTTGAAGAACTGTAGTGACATTTATGAGTTTATGAGAAAAGAGCTGGTTTGTGGGTGAGGAAGGCATAAGATCTCTGAGACACATTTTTGAGATAAGGAACCTGATAGACTCACCAATTCCAGAGAGAACACATCACTGGCACAAAAGCACAGATGCCGTCTTGGCCAACAAGTTCCCCAGCTGGGCTTGCAGACAACTGGCATTGAGCCTCCCTTAGATCCTTCCATCTTTTTCAGCTAAAACTTCTAATAACCTTTTCCAAGCTCAAGGAAACCGTGAGTCAGGGCAGGTGATTTAAGGAGGCAGGACAGATAATTTTCCTTAAGCTAGTTTTTTTCATCTGCTAAAGAATCATTTCCAGAATGAAATATTATATTAAGGGAACCAGATAGGGAGGCTTAAACATTTTTCTTCTCATTTTAAGATTAGTTTCTACAGTGAAACCCTATTATTTCAGTCATTTTGAATTGTTAATTTTGAGTATGTGAGGTTTTTTTTCCAATGACCACTTTGATATGATCATTTAATATACAAACACCAAAGATCACATATAAAATAATGACACTTCTAGGTTTCCTTGTTAGAACAAAAAAAATAAAGTATTGACTATTGCTGAACATATTTACTTTTCGTCTTCTGCACAGAGAGTAGCTTCTATGATATGTGATCAAATCAAGAGATTTCACATGGTCCCATAGCATATGGCACAAACATGAGAACCTTGAGAGGGGGAATCAAAACGGCTCTGAGTTTTCTCCTGAAGTGGTATCTGAAAATTCAGAAAGCATCAGACCTATAGCTAAGTTTTCTCATGAGCCAGAAGCCTCAAAGCAACACATTGTTTAGTCTTTTAAAACCAAGGCACTTAGAATATTCTTTAAATGAAAATAAATTGCGATCATTACTTGGATTTTGAAACCAATTCAACATACTTTCTATACTGTCCAAAAAACACATGGCTGGGTCCCATAAATCTAATAAAGACTTAGAACTTAATGCCTCTGATAGGGGCTTATCTCTTCAAGCTTTTCTGCATAGCCTACTTAATGATAATCCCAATTAGAGCCCTAATTATGTTTCCGCTCAGAGTATTTTTAGATAGCCTTAACATTTGATCTGTTTAGTCTAGTTTTACAGGTGGCGATAGATTAAAAACAGGTTTTAAAATAAGATAGGACTATTACATTTCTAATAATAGGCGACTGTGGTCCCAGAGCTACTTTTTATTTAGCGACAAGGAACAACACTTTGATGATGGTAATTGTGCCCACACACCCTATCCCCACACTGGGAAAAATAGGCCGTCCTTTGTAGTCAGGGCCTCAGTTCTACCATATAAATTTTAGCCCTTTCAATGCAGGATCTTGGGTTTCTTTCATTCTTTTCCTCTAAAATAACCTATCTTTTCAGTTCTGCCCAAATCCTCTAGTTACATGTTCCCAGGGACACTTGTCCTGATATTACCTCCATGGCCTTGCTATCCTTTAATGAAAATGTCACATGCTTTCAATGTGGTTTCTCAAACTTGCGTATGTGTAAGACTCACCAGAGAGCTCACTGAAAAATGCAAATTCCCGGGCTGTACCCAGAGGGGTTCTGCCTCTGTATGTCTTTCAGGGGTCTGGCAACTTACATTTTCAACAAAAAATTCTGGGTGGGTTTTGGGTAGATTTTGAGAAACATTGCTTTACAAGACATTTTTCACTTCCAAATACACAGTTTCAAATTTTCCATCAGGCTTACAATTGTTTTCCATGAATGACAACATCCTACAATTATAAAACGTTAGACAAGTAAACAGATATAAGGTGTTATGTTTATTATTTTGAATATTTTTCTAGGATAAAATCGGCTTTACTGCAAATCACCTTGATTCTTCCCTCACTTTACAAGGTAGAAGAAAGAAAGGGAACGTCAAGAACTACACAAAAGCAGAGAGAGACTGCAGGCAAGTTTACTCTGGCTGGGTTTGAGGCAGACCTTAGCGCTACCATTCCCACTCAAGAGGCACGCTCTGTCCCCCTGTGACGCCTGAGGCCCCAACGATTCTGAGGCAAGCAGGCCACTAGCCACTCTGACAAACCAGGCACACAGGACCCTTCATCTCTTCTTCATTTACCTGACAACTTTTAAAGTCCCAAGACTTCACGTGATGCTCAGACTTCAGCTTGACCATGTGGTACACTTATTCCATCTAAGTGCTCAATTCCATGGCCAAAAGCAAGTTGGAGTTTACATTTTTATTGCAAGGACAAAATCAGGACAGTCTGATGACTGCCCAGGGTATATGCCACCTTTTTAGAGAGGATGACCTCAAGTGACAATGGTTTGCAAAGTCAAAAGCTTTGGCGGCTTGAAATATGAATTTAAGCCATGGTGTCAAGGTGGTTTATTTTAGCACTAAATGCACTTGACTTATTACCCATTCATGAGTGCGTTCTGTGGGATGTGCCCTTAGTAATGGCACTTCTTACACTCTTACACCATGGAGGAGGAGTGAGTCAGCCATTCACTAATATTTATTCACAAACTTTTATTGAATATCTACTATGTACTGGGCAACAAACAGACAAGAGTAAGAAGAAACAATCTTGGCCCTTGAGAAACAACTCCCCTAGTCAGGAAGACATCCCGCTCGAGTGTGACATGTGCTATGATAAAAGGAAGCATGGGTTACCAACAGGTACAGAGTAGGAGAGACAGAAGGAGAAAGTAATCCAAGAGGGCTTCCCGGAGGAAGGGAATGCTTGAACTGAATTTTGAATGACAAACAGGAATCAGCCAGGAAGATCATGTGCAGGAGAGGTAATGGCTGACATTCCAGGCAAACACTTTGTGCCCCAAAAAATGGAAGCTAAAAAGAATATGGCTTAATTGTAAATGCAAGTAATTTTAAAACTCTAGATAAGAGAGGAGGAACCACAACAAGATGACATCTCTAGATGTCATAAATATATATACAATGGAATATTACTCGGCCATAAAAAAGAAAGAATGCCATTTGCAGCAACATGGATGGACCTAGAGATTATCATACTAAGTGAAGTAAGTCAGACAGAGAAAGACAAATATCATATGAGGTCGCTTATATGTGGAATCTAAAAAAAAAATGATACAAATGAACTTATTTACAAACGAGAAACAGACCCACAGACATAGAAAACAAACTTATGGTTACCAAAGGGGAAAGCAGGGGAGGGACAAATTAGGAGTTTGGGATTAACATATACACACTATTATCTATAAAATATCAATAGATAACCAAAAAGGACCTACTGCACAGCACAGGGAACTGTAGTCAATATTTTGTGACAACCTATAAGGGAAAAGAATCTAAAAAAGAATACAGATATATATATATATATATATATATATATATATATATATATATATATATATGTATATGGCTGAATCACTGTGCTGTACACCTGAAACTAACACAACATTGTAAATCAACTATACTTCAATTTTTTAAAAAATGACATCTCTAGATCATGCAGAATCTAGTATTTCTCTGACAGGCTATGGACGGCCTTGGAAGGACTCTAGGTAAGGAATAAATATGGTAGAATTTGGGTGCATTCATGTAGTCATTTGATTCAATGAATGTTTGTTACAAATCAGCTCTGGGCGGGGCACTGTTCCATGGTGAGCACAGAGAATATAATGCTGAAAAGACAGACATGGTCCGTACCCTCAGGAAATTTAAATTCTGATGGAAAAGGTTCACAATAAGCAAACAAAGATAAAAGAAAAACTAGTCACCTTTGCGGTGGGTGCTGAAAAGAAAATAAAGACAGATGTGGGAAAATAATGAGAAAGAATTGTTCCTTTAGTTCAAATGATGGGGAGAAGATTCTCTTAGGACCTGGTATTTAAGTTGAAGTATGACAAGGAGCAAATTAGGAATTGGGTTCATTTACTTCAATTAATATTTATTACACACCAACTTTGGAGTGATTTGGGAGAAGAACTGGGGGAAGTATATCCTAGGCAGAGGTAAGAAGAAAGGAAAATGCTCTGAAGAAAGAGCTTGGCTTTAGAAGTGACAAAAGACCAGACTGTAAGGCATGTAGTGGACAGACAGGGGACTGGCCGAGATGAGACATGAAAGATGGGCAGTGGGAAACCATGGGACGTTTAAGTAAAGAGTGACATGCCCTGATTCACTTCTGTAAATACATTCCGACAGCTGTGTGGGAAAGAATGGACTGGAGGGGGTGAAGGTGAAGCTGGCAGACTAGCATAAAGGCTATTTCAGGTGGTGCAGGTAAGAGGGGAACATGACTCAGACAAGATAATGACCGTGAAGATGGGAGAAGTTTCAGTGTTTGCCCTGGACAGAGCAGGAAGGAGAGAGCCTTGCAGAAAGCACACTGCTGCTTATGACCCAGCTGGTTATAGAACCCAAACTAGAAACTAGGTCTTCCCCTCTCCTTGGCAGTGGTTTTTCCACTACATGATGCCAATTCTAAAGAGTAAAAAGATTTATAAAGCTTGGGCAAATACTATTCTTTGGGCTCTCAGTCAAATCCCTTTGATTTGAAGGGCTGTCAAAAAGTATAACACACCAGTGACATGGATATTCCAAGTAAAATGAAGGGAGAAAAAGTGAGCAAGAGATTATATATAGTTTTCTATTTTCCTTTTTATCATTCACTTATGTATTCATAAATGGTTTTTATTTGGAACGTATTTACCCAGATGCTTTTGTTGTATAAGAATGTGCAATAAGTTATTAATAAGCTCAAAGATTTTCCTTTTAGCGTCCAAGAGGATGTTAGCTATCTGCCGAATGAAGGACAAAAGATTGGACGGGTGCCCTGAAGTTCTCTGCACCAGTCTTTATAGGATGAGACGCCGAAGGAGCATAGCAGGGTCCTGTGCTAATTCAAAGCACTCCAGGAGGTTTGAAGGATGGCTTTTCTTCTGGTTTGTTCATCCTGTGGACCAGGACGCCCAGACCTGAGTACTTGGGAAAGGACCCAATCCCCTCTTAAGTGGTCTGGGTGCTCTTACTGCTGCCATATACACCTGTCATCAGGCTCATCTTTTTCTACAACCTTTATTCTTCCAAAGCAGTACTTCTACTCTCTTTCTTCTTTTCACTCTCTCTCTCTCTTTCAATAGTCCTTAACAATACATAAATGGAGGAAAAGACAAGATACAATGTTTCAGGGAGAGAAATGGTAGAAGACATTTGCTGTTACAATCACCACATGTAAGTGCCTTTCATCATGTATTGTTCCTTCAAATTAGTAGCTTCACCTAATTGAGCGATGCTGCTCTCTTGAAAGCTTCTCTATCAATGTCAAAATCAAAGATAGAGGGTGGAGGAAAGACTGTGTTTAGAAAGATATTTTAAATGTGGTATTTTAAATGTGGTATTTTAAATGTGGATTAGCTAAACGAAATGCCATTCTTCTTCCATCTATATTTGTAAGCCTTTGTTCTTAGTGTGTTACAAACTCCACTAGAGTTATCAGCTTAAACAGGAGTGCCAAGGAGAATTCTTCTTGGGAGTTAAGACACAGAGGTGGTGGGTTGGCGCTCCCTGTGTGAAATGGAAGAAGCCAGAGACCTGGATTCAGAGTTCAAAATCTGTCATTCAATAGCTTGGTAATTTGGGGTATTTCAAATTCGAGTCCTCGATCCCGTCCTCTTTGGGTACATCAAGTCACCTCACCTGTCTCAGTGCCACAAGGGAAGGTAAAGAGCATTGGTTGATCCGGCACTGAACTGAGTGCCAATGTCATTTAGGATCTATGAGCTAGGGATTATTATTCCAATTTTACGATGAGGAAACCAAGCCTCCACAAGTCAGTCTACTTTTAAGACCTGGTCTCTTTCCACTACATGTGTCATCTTCCATGATTTCCACAAACATTTCATATAAAATTCACTTTTTAAAAGTCTGTGTTTAAATGGAATATTACTCAGCCATAAAAAGAAATGAAATTGAGTTACTTGTAGTGATGTGGATGGACCTAGAGTCTGTCGTACAGAGTGAAGTAAGAAAGAGAAAAATACTGTATACTAACACATATATATGGAATCTAAAAAAAGTGGTTCTGAAGAACTTAGGGGCAGGACAGGAATCAAGACATAGACATAGAGAATGGACTTGAGGACACGGGGGGGCGGGAAGGGTAAGCTGGGACGAAGGGAGAGAGTGGCATGGACATATGTACACTACCAAATGTAAAATAGATGGCTAGTGGGAAGCAGCCGCATAGCACAGGGAGATCAGCTCGGTGCTTTGTGACCACCTAGAGGGGTGGGATAGGGAGGGTGGGAGGGAGATGCAAGAGGGAGGGGATATGGAGATATATGTATACATATAGCTGATTCCCTTTGTTATACAGCAGAAACTAACACACCATTGTAAAGCAATTATACTCCAATAAAGATGTTAAAAAAGAAAAACTGTGTTTACTGTTTACACTGTAACAAACCAAAAAGTACACTCAAGTGTGTTTATTACACAGGCTACAACATTGGAGACATTACTTTCTGCTGTTGAGTTTATTAAATTTATGTGGAAAATGGACTAAAGCTTCCCCTGTCTTCCTTCTCTGCCTAATTCAAGAGAATCCAGAGATTGCAAGGGGAGATGTTAAAAGTCCATTACCTTTTGCAGCTGTTTGCCTGGTGTATTAGTTATTGCTGCATAACAAGTTGTCTCACAATTTAATGGCTTAAACTAACATTGGTTATCTCACAGTTTCTGTAGGTCAAGAATCTGGGCACAGCTTAACTGGTTCTCTGAGTTTCTCCCAGGCTGCTATCAAGGTGTTGGCTGTAGTCATCTAAAGGCCCCATTGGGGAAGAATTCCATTCTAAGTTCACTCCCCTCGTGGTTGGCAGGATTCAGTTCTTTGCAGGCTATTGAATGGAGGCCTCTCTTAGTTCCTTGCCATGTGGGTGGGTCTCTCCAGTGGGCAAGTCACAACATGGCAGCTGACTTCACGAGAACAAGCAAGGGAGGAGAGCCAAGGAACATGAATGCTAGCAAGACAGAAGCCACAGTCTTTTTATAACCTTATCTCAGAAGTGACATCTTATTGCCTATGCTGTATTCTAGTCTTTAGAAGCAAGTCAGAAGTCCAGCCTATATTCAAAGGAGGAAATTACACAAAGACATGGACAGTAGGAAGCAAGGATCATTGGGGACCATCTTAGAAGTCAGTTTACCACACGGGGTGGAACGTTGTATTCCAAACATTGTGAAACCGAAACAAAGATGAGAAATGACTTGATGCTGAGGGTAAGAGGGCTATTGTCATCTCTAACTTCAAATTTCAACTTTTTGCATTCAGTAGGCTACCCTCATTTTTTTTCACTGAACTAGTTTCAGTTCATATCAATAAATTCACATTTATAAAATATTTCTTGATATCTATGTACATACTGTGCTTCCCTGGAAGAATTGGCTGGGTAAGAGTAAGGAGGGGGAATGTCCCTGTTTAAAAAAAAAAAGAGTGTAAAATTGTCCAGACTACCTTATGCACCATGGAAAATGAGGAAATTGGACTTTTAAAATCATACTGAAGCTTCCTTCCAGGCCTAAAACTTCTTTTTGTCATCTGTAAAATGATCAAACCAATTCTTCTCTGACTTCCTTACAGATGTGTTGGCAGAATTAAACAAATAATAATGGATGTGAATGTGGTGTTTTTAAATTATAAAATGCTGCTTTGTAATACGCATTTTACATCATGTGGGTTTTTTAAACATTATAAAATGCTATTCAACCTAGAGGTTTTCAATGCTGACCCAGTAAGCAGCTCGATCAAACTGCCAGGTCTTCTGAGTTGTCTTGAGGGAGGAGAGAGGGTGGTTGGGAAGAGCTCCCAGAAGGAAGAGGCGACAGCATCCAATAGGCTGCAGTGATTGGTTGACGCCTCTTGGTGGGCGAGGCTGCTGGCTGAAGTAAGAACCCGTTTCCATGAAACGCTCTGAAAATAACCAGGACCTGAAGAGTGCACCTTCAAAACTTGAGTGACAGAAAGTGACTCAGAACTGGGGAGAAAGATATTTCCCTTAGGTAATTTGGCTAAAAATAATTTGATCATCATCAATTTAATTCGAAACAAAATGGCAGGGACTTCCGTGGCAGTCCAGTGGTTAAGACCTCGGCTTCCAATGCAGGGAGTGCGGGTTCAATCCCTGGTAGGGGAACTAAGATCCCACATGCCTGGGGGCCAAAAACCCAAAACATAGAACAGAAGCAATATTGTAACACATTCAATAACGACTTTAAAAATGATCAACATCAAACGATCTTAAAACAAAAACGTGGCAGTGATGAAAATCAACAACTTGTCTTAGGATGAGTATTTGGATGACTTCTTTTAAAGAAAAGAATGTTTCTCAAATACTGTATTTTATCTGTGTTGATAATTTGGTTTCATCATCAGCCAGTTTTATAACTATTTACACAAACATCAATTATTTTTGCCTTTTGAAAGAATTTATTAGTAGCTGGATACATTTCTTTCCTTTTTTTCCCCTGATTTTCTTCCTTCCAATATATTTTCTGCCAGTGAAATCATTGTACTCTGTGGAGTTCATAATCGTGAAAATGTGGTAGCAATTTAAAGATGGTTTCCAACTCCACAATATTACAATTTGTACAGGCAGGAACATTTGGCTGAAATAATTTTGAAATTAAAAATTGTATAAGTGGAAATAATTGTCAAGGAACAAAATATCAATTGCGGATATTTCATTTAGATCATGTTATCATTTCAACCAAATTATTGTCTTCAGTTACTTGTTTTCCTCCAAAACAACATTTTGAAATGTTGGCATCTCAAGCGAGTCCCAGGATGCAGGGCTCTGGGCAAAGAATCCATCTTCACCAAGGACAGCAGCCCCGGGGACAGTGGCAAAACACACACCTTGGGTGACTGCCTGGGCAGCAGACACCAACGTGGAAGGCATGGAGGAGAGCTTGAAAAGATGATTTATAAATATGGGTAAGATGCCACCA
Source organism: Grampus griseus (assembly GCF_964374135.1). Lineage (NCBI taxonomy): Eukaryota > Metazoa > Chordata > Mammalia > Artiodactyla > Delphinidae > Grampus > Grampus griseus. Next base: position 65,513,742 of record NC_139012.1, read on the forward strand.
GGAAGACCCAGCAATTATTTATTGAGACTTTAGGAGAAATTGGATGTCTTACAATAGGCAGGTAAGTTCAAGATGACTGCGAAATTAAAAATGTTGCTGTTAATAATCTTTCTTGTGAGGTTCAGGGAGGTTCCGATGATACAGCCACAAGAAGTCATTATTATAGTTTTGGTACCACCCTACCACCATTCATTTAAGATAGTGATTGTCAAGGATGGATTTAAAAAATGGTCCGATGAACCTAAAACTGCTCTTAAAAAACAAAGTCTATATAAAAAAAGATGATCCCCTGGGGAGGTATGGGAAAACATTTGAACTTCTATTTTTATATATTATCATATATAAAAGGATAAATGAAATGAAATGTACTAATATGTGATGTAAGGATTAATACTGGCTTCCTCACTCAGTCCATATGTCTGGTGGTCCCAGATCACCAATGGCAGGTGAGGGATGAAATCAGTTACCTCCCTGAGTCTACGGTGATGTATTGCAGTTGATGTATGCCATAATTAACTGGATTGTACCATTTAATTCTAACTAAATTAATTATTCCCCCAACTATACAAGTGGTTCAAAAATGTTTCTAAAAATTCAATATAGATAACATTCAATGCAATTCTAACAATGAAAGAGTAAGTTATCAGTAAGTAGAGCTTCTCCTTCTAACACAAACTTTTATTAGATGTAAATGCAAACTTTTCCTTCAGTGTACAGGTGACAGTACAACAATGAATATAAAACCACGTGCTTTTGGAAAGAAACTGGCTATAGAGAGAACACTCTGGAAGCACTGGAAATGTTTCCATTGTTTTATTATCTTAGTGCCAGGAGCAATGTGTTTCGCCTTAAAAACTCCTAATTGATACATTTAGGAAACTTGCAAACTTTTTTCTACCATGTTTAAAAAAATCTTCCCCCAAAAAGTGTTTCAGTGGTTTTTAAGCCCGTTTGTTAAACGTGTTAAAATGTAACAAGTTCTGATTAGTTGGAGGGACCTCTGATTGACATCAGGGAAGACGGAAAATTACTAGCCACATTTCAACTAAAACTTTTACATAATTATTGGAGAAGATGGATAAAAAGCACCATTTAGTAGCAGCAGCTTGGAGCACATCCTCCACCTGGAACTGCTCATAGTTTGGGGTGTCTCTGCCAGCTATGACAGGTCTAAACCAAGGATGTAAATAAACCCAATTTATATCCTGAAGATATGATTGTGTCACAGGGTGGTAAACCAAGATTTTAAAAATTATAAAGCACATTTATATGTTTTATTCTCCCTAAAATATGACTTTTAACCTAAGAAAATGCATCATGATAAATAAATATACCAATACTGGGGAGGATGCTGAAGTGTTCTCCTAGTAGGAGTGCAAAATGAACAAGCTGTAGTACCGTACATTTTAGACAATAGTGACCTCCAATAAATCTGTAATCAAAGTACCAGAAAAAAGAAGAGAAAATGACCTCTTCAAAACAGCCTATATTTATATTAATAAAAGTAGCTTCTTCTGTCCTCATGCTGGGTCTTCATGGCCATACAGATTCCGGGAGCGAGAGAGATTTAGACTCCGGTAAAGACCTGGGGGACGGACAGAGGCCTCGGGCCACAGCCACCATCACCCTGCAAGGGACGGTGCTGAGGCTACAGAGGAGAAATTTATTCCAAAGTGGGTTTCAATCCAGCAGAGGATCAGGTAGTCAGTACTCAACGGTGGTTTTGAGGTGGAAATAAGAAGAGGACACTTACAAGACTGTTTATGAGTGCCCTTTCTAGGCTAAATTTGCCAAGAACATTTATGCACTCACCCTCTGACCTGAATGGAATTAACAAGTTGTTCCGCCAGCTCCCCTCTGCTGTGGTCCAGGCCCCTATCATGGCGTACGTGGATTCCTGCAACAATTTGCTCCTGGTTTCTCTGATGGCAGCTGCTCCAACCCCTTCCCATCCTGCCCCGAAAGGCTGAGAGCATCTATTCATCCATCCTGGGGCCCATCTCCAGACGGATCTTCCCTAAATGCTATTCCCTTATCCTGTATATAGAACGGACCGTGTCAGACGTGACCGCCAGGGCTTCTGCCGTATGACTCCACCCTTTCTTCTAGCTTTTCTTCTGACTTCTCAGTAACAACCCAGTCATCAAATCACACCAGACACTTCAACGCTCCAAAGACACGTGGTCCTCACTGCTCTTCTTTTCAGGACGTTGTTCCCTTGCAAAACAACGAACAAAACCCACCATTTCTTCTCTTCCTGTCTGAATCTTGCAATATGCCCACTTCAGATTCCATTCCTCTGCAAAGCCCTCTCTTGTCTCTTCAGGCCTTCGTGGACCACTGTCTCTTTAGATTTCTATAAGGCATATATGTAAGACGTAATCTAAGATTCTCTTGAACTTTTTGCTGTTACTTCCCTTTATTATTCCTATATATCCCACTACATTTTGAGAATAAGTAATCCATTTTTTAACCTTTATTTTTTAAATCTCCGTAGCACCTATATAGAGTAGTTGATCAACAAATATTATTGGTTCGTTGATTTCTCTGGTCCAGTATAATTTCCTTTCTCTCTGTCTCCGTTTATCTTGTTGACTCACTTCCCTTATCTGACACATTCTTAAGATAATTGAAATATCATGCTTCCGGCAAAGGTTAAATGCCAAACTTCAGTTCCATCCAGGCTTTGCTATTTCTGACAGTAACTCCTTCCCAGACAGAGAAGGCTCTGATTCTATGAATGACACCATTGTTTGTTTACAAATAAATAACATTTTCAAATACTCTCTGGGAGCCTTATTATTCTGGAAAAGAATTAACCTAAAACATAAAAGGTAATCACCATATAAGCCCTTAAGGAAACATGAATTTTTACTAAACTGGTCTTAGAAATAATAGTCTTCCGATTTCAAATTCTAGCATTATCACAAAAGTATGTATATTTGTCTAACCATGCTAATTAACAGTTAAAATCTTCTGATCACCTTTTCATTAAAGTTAGTTTAAAAAATTAAGGTCTTGTGGATTCACTTGAGGCACTGATTCATGAAGTTATTGCTGAATTGGCCTCTCTACTGTGAAATGCAAGACATAGGAAACTCAAACAAATGTGTGAAAGAAAAGCAGTTTCAGTTACTAAGGGATTAATCAAAAGAGAATCTACTTAAGTAACTATCTTTGTTAATCATTTTAAACAGAAACAAAAATCAGGTACCTACTGAATTTTCCTCTCATTTGGTGGGCATCAGTATTTAGTTGTTTGCTAGTTACAACATGTTTACAGCCTAAATGAGGAGAATGGGGCTCATGTACAACCCAGGGAAACAAACTCCGCATTTTAATACTAGCACGATTGCACTTTTTGCCTTTGCTACTTTTCTTGACTTTTATTTTCATTCTGTGCAGAGCAACTAGTTAATTAACATTTTAGATGAGAACGTCAAAAACAGGGAGATGACAGACTGCTACTATTCTTGGTCTTGCTGACACTTTCCTCATGGCAGGATGACAGTCACAGCTGCAAGTCATTGCAAGGAATCTGCTTGAAATTAGTATTAAGGTTGGTCAAAAAAGCTTCCATTTTTCAAAACAGTCTCATCGTCCTGAGTGGTACCTAACCAAAACCAACTCCAAGGCTTGGGTTTGTGTGTGACCCTCTTTTGAGAGTCACAGCCCTCAATGCAACGGGAAGACCATGAACCAAACTGTGCATTTCTCAACATTTATTGAGCCTGTGTTCATGGTGTTGAGAAGAATACAAAAAAGTGTAGAAAACAGTCTCTGAATGAGATGTCTGGATTCTTCTCTCAACCTGATTAAAAGAAGGGCTTAATTGGAGAGACTATTCGGCAAGCCAGCTGGAGAGCAGAGCACCTTGCTTGCTTTGCTACACCCAGCCTCGTGTGGGCTGCAGGAGATACTGCTGTCCCTCTGTATCCACAAGGGACTGCTTCCAGGAACCCCACAGATATCAAAATCCACAAATGCTCAAGTCCGTGGTATAAAATTGCTTAGTACAGACGGTCCTCCTTATCTGCGGATTCAACCAACTGCGGAATCCGCAGACACAGGAGAGTCAAACGTTCCTGTTTTAGCCGCAGAGGGCTTGGCTGACAGAAGACACGTGATAGGCACTGCTGTTTACCCTCTATTCTATCCAGCTTATTAAGGATTCTTTTTACTAATATTTAGGGTAATTTAGGCAGGACGTGGGTGATAGTACATGAGAGCATAAAACTCCTCTGGAGGATATGCTAAAAATATTAAGGCAGGATAAAATCCAATGATGTTCTCATTGTATAGTTTGGATAAGGAAATTTAGAGGGCGGATGGACACGTCCACACTTAGTACATTGTATAACAGCTTCTCACAAGGTGACCCTGACTTCGAAGGAACAGAAAAAAGATAACAGAATTCTAAATCTGAGAATCCCTGATCTGAGAAAAAGAGTTCTGGTCCCCCCGGGAGCCATGTCATCTTAAGGATAGTGTTAGAAAATCCAGATGGACTGGGTTTTGACCGCAGGCAGGGGAGCAGATCACAAAAGCTCAGATTTCAGGGTAACAAAATCTGTGATGAGAGACTGGAAAGGAAAGAACTAATTTTAATGGTCCCTCATCCAAAGACAGTTGTGTCAATGTGGCTGAAGAGGGTGAGGATCACAAAATCCCTACAAGAGGAGTCCAGGAGGAATCCTATCAAATTCTCCCTGTCCCTTCATTGTCGCCCAGCTCCGGAGACATTCTATCAGGCGCATTTATCCTTTCTCCTACAGTGATGGGTTCTGTGCGCAAATAACACAGCTTAAGAAGAAATGCAAAATGAATTTCTGTTTTTTTTTAATAAAACTTGAAAATAATCTTATCTCAACCTGCGCGGTCATCAGAATACCAGCATTTATCAAAGAACTGCAAACTCTCCGGGCATCTCAGGGATTCTGGGGACGCGGGCCTGAGCCGTGTGTGTCTCCTTTTTCAGGCAGAACTCTTCCCTCTTCTCTGGCATCAGTCTTCTCTCTCTTCCTGTGGGTGGGTGGCACCTCTCTCTTTGTTTTGAGAGCCTACTCGGGTTTGAGTTCTGCATTGGGAGGCATTTGGCCAGTGGCCGGATTTGGTTCCCCTCTGGCCCCTCCCCCAGCCCATCCCCACCTGCACCCCATGACTCCTCTTTTCCCTTCGCCTCTCCCCGGGCTCTGGCGGCAGTGGCTGTGGCTTCAGAGATTTTCCTCCTTCCTGTCTGCTCTTTTTCACACTGATGCCTCCACATTGATGGTTAATCGGGTTGGGCTATGGTCAGGACAGCTGAAGAGGATTGCTACAGAGTTCTTGTGTCCTTTCCCGCTCCCCTTCAGAGACCAGAAGCTGGGGGAGAAGAGACTTTAAAGCTGGATTAAAAATTGCCCAGGGACTTCCCCGGGGGTCCGATGGTTAAGACTCTGCCCTTCCACTGCAGGGGGCACAGGTTCCACCCTCGGTCCAAGAACTAAGATCCCGTGTGGTGCGGCAAAAACAAACAAACAAACAACCCCGTGAATCACTATATTGTATACCTAAAACTCATATAATATTGTAAATCAACTGTACTTACATACATATGTAAAATTTTTTTAAATAAGGTAATTATTGATAGGTTTGTAAAAAACAAAACAGAACAAAACAAAAGCAAAAAATGGGGCTTCCCCAGTGGTCCAGTGGTTAGGACTCCGAGCTTTCACTACCAAGGGCGCTGGTTCAATCCCTGGTCGGGGAACTAAGATCCCGCAAGCCACTCGGCACGGACAAAAATAAATAAATAAAAAATAATAAAATAAAATAAAAAGTGATATATATTGTAAAAAAATAAAATGATTTTCCACAGTCTGCTGGGGAGGGATGCGCCTCTGTGTCTGGGTCCTGCCTCTCCTGCAGAGAGTGGCTGGTGGGTGTTCTAGCTACCTAAGGTGATGCTCTAGTACCTAAAATAATGGCTTTGCCCAATCTTCTCCTTTTGTTCCCAAGACAACTCATGACTGTAGGTTGCCTTATGATTTTCAAATGCATAGATCACTAAAGTTTCTACTCTGGAAGACCAATTTTCCTGGGCGAGCAAAGGCCAGGGAAGCTGCCCAGGATTCTGGCCTCTGTGGTGAGTTCGGAAAGCAGCACTGACTGATGATAGCCTCCAGCAGACCCTTCCCTGGTCTCTGAGGCCGCGCCTTCGTGTTCTGAGCTCTGCCTTGTGTGGCCGCGGGTGTCATCTTCTCTCTCAGTTTCCCGGGGTCATCTTCTAACCTGCCATCCAGAGGGATTCCCCGTGGCGTTTCCATCCCAAGCCCCACCCTCTTGGCCACCCACCAGTGAAGATCAGTGTCTGCCCTTACGCTATCATCCGCAGGAAATCAAAACACCATGTGTGCGAACATCAAATCCTGTCGTTTATTTACGCTGCGGACTTCAGGAAGGAGAAAAAGAAAATCACAGCTCTCTTTTCATTTAAAAAAAAAAAATTGGCACAATGTTCAAGCACTGGTGGCCTGAAAGCAGCCTGTTATTAACAGCCGGGAAATGCCTGACCCAGAGGTCCTCACTGCTATTAGAAACTGTGAAAATTGTAAAAATGGAAATAAAAAATAAAGTAATTACCTCTTCATGGGTTAAAAAGTTAAGCTGAATGGCCCGTTGCCATGGAGATGACTTCCTGTTTACCGGGCTTGTTTTCTCTCACAGTTAAAGACCAGTCACCAGCTAATGGGAAAGCAGCATTTAAATTCCCATATTCCATTAACTATTTTTCATAGTAACTCAATGCAGTCTATTTTTAAATTTTATTTATTTTATTTCTGGCTGTGTTGGGTCTTCGTTGCTGCGTGCAGGCTTTCTCTAGTTGCGGCGAGCAGGGCCTACTCTTCGTTGCCGTGCTCGGGCTTCTCACTGCGGTGGCTTCTCTTAGGCACGTGGGCTTCAGTAGTTGTGGCACAGAGGCTCAGTAGTTGTGGCTCGCGGGCTATAGAGAGCAGGCTCAGTAGTTGTGTACGGGCTTAGTTCCTCCGTGGCATGTGGGATCTTCCTGGCCAAGGGCTCAAACCCATGTCCCCTACATTGGCAGGCGGATTCTTAACCACCGTGCCACCAGGGAAACCCTCATGCAGTCTCTAACTTACCAGTCAGTAAAATTTGGTAAATTGTATTTTCAGATGTATTAGTGGTTTTTAAATTTTTATTCTTTGTATGAAATTACCACCATGGCCAAAAGCACTACTTTTTATCTTCTGAGGGGGCAGGGAAAGTCTATATTTAAAATATCCTAGTTCCCCCTTTTAAAAACCTGACACTACCTTAATACTGCAGCACAAGAATTCTCAGGATAAGAGAGCTTTTCGTCTCCTCATTTCTTTTAAAGAGGGCTGTATTGTTATCAATAATAATATTCTTGATAATATGCACACTACCCAAGAAGCAAAGCTGCCGTCCTGTTAACTATCTATCAGTTCCTTGGGCTTTTTACTTCAAAGATCCCAGGATTCTGAAATAAACTACTTGGAGCATGAGAACAAATAAAATTGTTCGAAAACCAAGGAATTCTCTGCTGAAATGTAAAAATAAAACCTAATACAAAGATATCAAATGACTCTTAGGAGATAGAACCGCAGATTAGAGTAACAGAGTCTTTAGAAGAAAAAAGATGTCTTGACTTGTTGAAAGTTCCTGGCCCCATGGAAATATAAAGTGTGGAGATAAAAAGGAAAGGAAAGGAATTGTATACTTTCCCTTGAACATTGGGCTGATAGGAAGGCAGCTAGAACGCTTTGCCCAGAAGCTTCAAAGTGCTCGTGTTATATAGCTAGCCCCAAACCACAGCTCAGGGAACACCGCCCTCCATGTCTCGTCTCAATGGCCCCATCTATGCCTCTGACAAAGCCCAAAGCTTTTGCATCACTCCCCTCCGTACCCAGCACTCCAGCTGGTCCCAGCCCTCTCCTGACCTCTCCTTCCTGCCCCTCCTCTGCCACCCACCTGTTCTTCGCAGCTGCGCCTCTGCAACACCTGTGGTTTCTAGACCTGTCCCGCCCTGTGGACGCAAAATATTGGCCACAGAATGAAACAGAGATAGCTCACAGCAGGACCTGCATTGTGCTTGAACTTTGTCGCACATAATTACAGCAATTTTTTCAAATTAATTTTTATTGGAGTATAGTTGCTTTACAATGTTGTGTTAGTTTCTGCTGCACAGCAAAATGAATCAGCTATACATATGCATATATCCTCTCTTTTTTGGATTTCCTTCCCATTTAGGTCACCACAGTGAATTAAGTAGAGTTCCCTGTGCCATACAGTATGTTCTCCTTAGTTGTCTCTCTTATACGTACTGTCAGTAGTGTATACAGCAATTTTTTGGGGCATTTTTAGAAGAATCTTCATTAGCAATAGATAGGGGTTCAATACTAAACATTGAAACAGTGGAGTGGGGTTTTGAAGGACTACTGCCTTGTGTGTGACCAAGGCACTCACATATTATGGGGACCCTATAGTTTATCTGTGTACTTGTTTAGTTCTTCCTTCTTCTAACTGCACCCTGAAGACAGCAATCCTGTTTTCTTGACCCTTGTATCTCTCACAGTTTCTACCACAGGGTCTTAGGCAGAGTAGAATTATTAATTGATGAAAGGAATACTTAGGCTCTAAACAAGATCAAGAAGCATGTTCTACATGCTAACCTTTGCTGCATCTTATTCTCTTTGTACTAAGCCTCCTTAGTACTTTGTGTTTGTTAAAACGCTTGCAGTACGTGTTTTGTGGGTTGTACTGGATTTGAAAGGTGAGTGAAGAAGGAAGTGTGCTATCACTTCAGTAGGTCTGAAAAATTATCTAAAAAATCCTAAACAAAAGGCAAAATGAGCTTTGCTTTTGTTTTGAAAGGAATGAAATAGAATTCAGGCAAAAAGGAATGCAATGCTCGTGAATCGGGTAACGTTTGCATCAGTGGTGGGGTTGACATTTGTCAGATCCACTGGAACTTGTATGTTCCAATGAGGGGTGTCCCCTTTAGAGTTGCAGCATGTGGGGACTGTGCCTGTTTGAGGTATGGGTATTTTTCTCTTTTTTTTTTGGCCACGCTGCAATGTGGGGTCTTAGTTCCCCGACCAGGGTTCGAACTCAGGCCCTCAGGCCCTCGGCAGTGAGAGCACAGAGTCCTAACCACTGGACCGCCAGGGAATTCCTGAGGTGTGGGCATTTTTAAGTTAACCTCTGACACTACGGCTAAAAGATGCATACAGTTTTGTTGTATGATTTCTAGAACGAAACCCAATCCATTGTTCAATGCTAATCCTGCCTTTCTTAATGTGAAATAAATATTTACAATTTAATCAATATTGCCAGTTATGGACTAAAAGGAGTCCCCAGCTTCGGTTGGCAGGTGGAGGAATCTTGGTTTCTTCACTTTGGGAAGGTTGGAGGGGAAAGGTAGAGGGATGAAGTGTCCTGTGGTATGGCCTTGGGGGTGCCTTTGAAGTCAAAAGTGGACACTGCCCTGGAGGTCAGGGGCAGAGATGGTGAACAGGAAGGATCAGATGGCACAAGAAGGCCCGGGACTTATTCTGGGCACAGAACCTTAGGTATTGATACCATTAGCTCCTGCCACTTTGAGAGTCTCAGGAAGGCCCCCATTGATGCCCCAGGATTTATAATTAAGAGTCACCATTTTAGCTGTTGCTTCACATGATTGCTTCCATTTCTATCTGATTTGATTTTTTGCGTTAGCCTTGGCCAAACCTTTTGGGAAGCCTCTGTTTTAACAGCTTATATTATTCATCTGTCTACAAGTTACGTAAAGAGTATTGAAAAGTAATGAACTTCTGCCTTCTGAGAGAGGAAGGGGCTGGAAGATTTCCATTGTGTTCTCCGAAAAAAGAGGTGACGCACAACATACTTATCTGCCTGACACATGCCGAGCAGCGACAGGTCATGTTCACAGAGAGGTCAGAGGCGTCTGCCTCTGAAGAGACAGATCATACAAGCAACAGCGTTCCACGAAAGCTCATTTTCCCAGTCTCTAGATGCTAAATGGTCAAATACCGCAAAAAACAAAACAAAAGATAAATGCATGTGTAAGGTGTTTTGTTTTTTTTTTCCCTCTGTATCCAGGTTTGACATTAGTCATCTGTTCTGATTCACACAGAAGCTCTGGGGCAACTGTGGGATGCAGTTAATAAGCTGGGTGTTGAGTTTAATCTGACACACAGGATTTTTTAATGGTGCGATTTGGGGCAGGTTCATCAGGCATGTGGTTTTATGTATAAGGATAGTGAGCCGTGGAGCTGGGAAAGCAGAAATTGTGGTAGTGGCATGAACGCCCAGGCAATGGAGCTGTTTTTCAGGCGTGCCTAGAGGATGAAGGTGGCACCTGATAGAGGCTGGACCGTTTCAAAATCTTAGGGAGCGCCTCTGACCCCAGGCCACGCACCTGTGGGAGGGTCTCTGTGAATTGGCTCAAGCTTCCCCCCGCCACCGACCTCCACCAAGCTACTCTCTCCTTAGCAAATGGCTCAGCACAGCGCCATCTAACAGAAATATAACGCGAGCCACAAACATAGGCAATTTTAAATTTCTTTTATAAATGTCAAATCACTATATTGTATACCTAAAACTAATATAATACTGTAGGTCGACTACACTTCAATTAAAAAAACGCGCAAAAATAATTATATGGGAAAATGACTATTTACACAAGGTCCTAAGTCCATTCACGTTGTTTAGAAAATAATAATGAAATAAGTAAATTACTTTTAAATAACAAAAGTAAATCAAGTGATATTAATTTTAATAATATATTTTGTTTAACCCAATATATTCAAATATTATAATTTCAACATATAATCAATGTACAAAACTGAGACATTTTACGTTTTTTTCTTTCGTCCTAAGCCTTTGAGATCCGGTGTGTATTTTGCACTCTGAGGACCTCTCCATTTGAAGGAGCCACATTTCAAGCACTCAGTAACCACACAAGGCTCTTGGCTCCGTATCGGACCCCACAGACGTCAGTATAACTCTTGCACATGTCATTCTCATGCGTGACTAATACGTGAGAGCTCAACCAGCTTGTTCATCCCCAGCCCTGCTCCTCCAAGGTCTCCTGTGACCGCCTGCCTTCCAATCAGCTCCCAGGGCTCTGCATCACAGGACAGCTTAGCATCAGCTTTCAGCATCAGCCTCCGCCTCTAGAGGGCAGCTGGGAAAGGTGTCCCCGTGAGCCCTCTAGTGACTGCTGTCGGGATGCACAGGACCATGCAAAAACACCACTTCTGGAACTTAGTGAAAGAATCCCACTAAAGTACCATCCTAGGAGCACAGCAAGGATCACATCTCCAAGCAACTCTCTGCAGCCATTGCTGGAGCAGGACCCAGCCCCGTGGACCTGCTCCTAGAGCCAGGCAGCTGTCTCCATGGAGGCCCCTTGAGAGGGACTGTGGTATAGGGCTCATCACCCCTTGGTACCACTGGCAGAGTTCAGCTCTGTAGGAGCTGCTAAGCTTCACACTCCTCTTTATTTCCCCTACCCCGCCCCCCCCCCCCACCATGCCCTTCAGGGCATAACCTGCCCCAAACCCCTTTTACCCTTTTCTTCTGCCTAAGGGAACCCCACCTCTGGGCTGTTATCCACCACTCCTCTCAGCACTCTTGGGCCTCAGGAAAGCTGCCCCATCCACGACCAGGAGCAGACCTGGTTGGTCTCGGACAGCTGCATCCCTCTTGCCATTGGTTGACGGAGATGCCAAGACTTAGTCAATCAATACATAGCGTTCCCTGCGCCAAAGGAATGTGCGTCGGTTAGGTACTAGAAGGAGTGTGATGAGGGCTTCTAGGTAAGAAATTTCCTCTCTTTGAAGACTGAGCCATTGGAAGAGGTGGCTGTTTTCTCCTCCTCTGGACATTGTGGTGTGTGGACACGTAGTCCGAAACCACGGTATCTATTTCTGCTGCCCCAAGGGAAGCTGCACACAGAGAAGGGAGGAGCCTGGGGAACCGTGAGGAGATGGACTTGGAGCCACTGGGTTAAACTGACTCTGACTCTCTCTAAATCTCCGGTTACACATTCAATACACATCCTATCATTTAAGCAGGCTGTTCAGGACACCTGTGACTTACAGGTCTCCCTGCCTGAAACAGGCACCCATGCAGATGGGATTGTAGAAACTTCCCTTCATAATCTACAGCTGCTGAGAGCAGGTGAGCAAATGAAACTTCTTGGAATTACTTGTGAGCACACACACGCACAAGCTAATGTCCTGTGCCCCTAAAGTTAGGATGGATGTGTTGGATTTATGCCAAACCGGGCAAGCTAAGGTAAGTTAAATGGAGTATCTGTTTGCTTCTGCTAGAACTGGGACACAGATTCCATCTGATATTTAATTAGAACCATTCCAAAAGCTTAGAGCTCCCAGCCCCTCTGCAGATTGAGATTTCTATTAGAGATGATCGAATCACTGTGCTGTACACCCGAAACTAACACAACATTGTAAGTCAACTATACTTCAATAGAAATTCATCATAAAATAAATAAAGTTATGTTTCATTTCACACTAATGAAAAGAGAAAGAAATTGAAAGAAATGGCAATGTTGAAATAATCTTTGGGAGGTTTTCTGTCAGAAGGGCTTTCTCTGGTCCCTTGGTGTAGGTGACGTGCGTAATTCTGCTCTGCAGATGACAGCCTTGGTTGGGACCAGCCGGAAGCTGATGGGATGGAACCACAAGTTCCTCCCTGCAGGAGGCCAGGCCGCCTCACCCTACCCCAGGTCACAGGCTCTAGTCCTTCTGTCCCTGGAAGCTGCTTCAAAGCCTCGTGTCTGTGATAGGGGGAGGTTGGGGCCAGTGGAGCAAGGCAAATTCTTTTCTGAGACTGGAAAAGCAGCTCTCGGTCCTGACCTTGTGTCAATGATGGTCACCCCTCATCCCTCCCCCTCATCGATCTGTCCTAACAAAAGCTGGGTCCACTGCAACTCCATTAATTTCTTGAGGATTCCTTTCTGGCCTATCCTGTGAGGATGCTTTACTTATTTTTTCATGATTTGCAAGCCCTCAATTCTAACCTCACCTTCTTACTCAGATCAGAGGTTTGTCCTCCATTCTGGAAGAATATCTAAATTATCCTATGCAGGTCTGCTCACCTCTCCATCCCTGATCCTTTTACGTCACTCAACTCAGAGGAAGGCTCTAGTCTTTGCCAGTGTTGTCTCTTCCTGAAACCTTCAACTTCCCCAAATCTCTGGGCCCTGGCTTCTTCCTTCTCCAGCGACTTGTCTAAGAAAGACAGTCTATCACAAATGCTGACGCTCTAGAGCATACTCCACGCACTTGAATCCTGGCTCTGCCACTTACCAGCTGGAAGACCTTGGAAAAGTTAACCTAGTTAGTTTCCTTACCTAATCCATACTGATAATATTTCTGACACCATGAGAATCAAAGTAGTTTTGATTACATTAAACATGAAATGCATTAAAGGTGAAAACATAGTCTGCCACCCAATAAGCACTCAATAAATGTGGTTGTTCTGAGGACCATTTCACAAGGAACTTAAAATGTTGCTTCTCCTACCATGATATCTCAGTAACGGTTAGCTGTTATTTTGCTGTTATTACCACTGTCATAGTTTTCCTGCCCCTCCTTATCATCTTACAAACAAAGGGCTGGTGGAGGACTAGGAAAAGGAACAGAATGGATTTGTGATCACCCAGATCTGGATTCAAATAGCATCTCCATTACTTACAAGTGTGTGACCTTTGTTAAGTCATTTATAGACTCTGATCCTCAGTTTTCTCATCCAGACAATGGGGTTAAGAACGTCTAAGTGGAAGAGTTTTGGTGAAGATCAGGAATACTTGAGATAAAACACATGGCACTTAGTAGATGTTTATCATTATCACCACCCTTATGACCTTCCGGGTGAGCACTTCTGATCAAATGATTCAGTAAGGGAGGGTGTGATCGACTGATCGACTAACAGTTTTGATTATCAACTGATTTTATTTATCTGTGGCAATGCTGACTCCATCAAAATGTCAGCGCGTGAGCATCCGTTTTGAAGAATTTCTATTGTTATCAAGGTACACCTTTTTATTTTTAGTTTGTATCCCCAATTGCAGCACGGGAACACCCTTGCGTTAATGAAAAGAGAAAAAAAACTCACACAAGTAGATGTAAATATTTCTAACAATCAGAATGCACAATGCCCAATATAAATGGTTACAACGGGCTGAAGGCAGGGTCCATCAACAACAATTTGACTTGATTTACCGATTAGTCACATTTTTCCCATTCAGAGCTCTTGTCTGTTTTTTTTTAGGAATTAGGGACAAGTCACCACCACCACCAAACACACAGTCACACATGCACACACACTGTGCTGTGTGCAATGAACTACCTCTCTGTTTGGTGGGCAAGTCTTCAACACCCACTGTCCTCACGGGCTGCACAATCACTGGCCCTTCTTACATATCACCTTAACAAAAAGATGGGGTGATCCATTGCACTCCCCTTCTTTGAACAAAAACTCGAGAGGCACTGCAGGGAAATGGGGTGAGCTTACAGGCCCAGTGGATCTAGAAGAGTTTCAAACAATTTTATACTGTGTTTCAAAGTACTTTTTATTTTCAGAGAGTGTTGAGTCTTTGAAAAAAATATATATATAATTACTATATATAATATATACATTACATATATTGTTATATATAATATTTATATATATTATATATACATTATTCATTATTGCCGTTACAAGTTTTCCCCAAGGAGCTGCCCAGTACTCACCAAATAATCCGAAGTAAGCAAATGCAAAGACCCAAAGACGGAACCAACAGGAGAGGAAAGATATCAGAGTCGCATTGGACAGAGCAAATGATACCCTACATTTGGGAGGCTTGATGAGTTTGTCTTCAAAGATTTTTCTCGAAGATGTCCCCTTATTTTAAGAGTACTTTATCACATAAGACAGGAATAGATGAGACATGTTCTGCTTTCCTGGAACAAGCTGTAAACTGACGGTAAGGAATAAGCTGACCCCATGGTATTTGGGGCTATAGACAAACGTTCCAGTTGTTATTTTCCAATGTTTGGGTTTTTATAAACCAAAACACATTTTGCCCTAAGCTCTTTCCCCTGGATTTTACCAAGTCTTGTGTATTTGAAGGGAAATTGAATCCATATGTGTCTAATCTATTTATACTTAAGTCATTAAAATGTTGTTTTGTAAGATTATTTAGGTAACCAGGAAAACTTTTGAGCATCGGTGGAACCCTGCTTCTCACACCACAGAAGTCCTCATTCTACAAAGAGGTCACATTTGCCCATGGGCCCTAGAACCTGAACTTATTATTATACATTCATAAACCAGATCCCTGAAACAGTTCTAACTTAATGGGTTGATACCACATGATTTCCCAATTCCAAGAAAGGAAATACGCTTGTATGTGTGCTACCAAAACAACCAGTGACTCCAGAGGCCCTTAGATAGCAACAAATGTGTCTTGCCCAATATTGGGATGAGATAACAGTAGATGAATTAGGAATAAAAATGTACATAAAAGACACAAAATAGAAGGATAATTGAAAGCTTGAAATAGATGCAAAATAGTGCTTGGGATTATCGGAAATACTGAAGGACAGGAGGATAAAGAAATCCTACCCAGTAAGCCACATAGGGAGTCATGAACCTGAAGGGCATGAACCCACACGGTCCTGCAATGAGAGTTCTAAAAATCCCAATTGTCGGGGGAGAGAACCCTAGGCAGATTATGCCATCACACTTTGCAAAGATGGTATTTTATGCAGGGCTGGTGCAGGAATACATAACCGTCATTAATGCTGAGGTACCCGGCAAAGACTTGCTGCAGCTTCCCCTCAGAATCTCCATCAGACACACGTAATAGGCCATCACCTTGACCATGTGAAGGCAAAAGAAGGGGTCAGGAGCAAGGTCATATTTTGAATATTTCAGGGAAACTATTCCTTCAAGGAAGACTGAGTCCAGTTCTAACTCAACATAACATGTTATAAAAATTAAAATAAAAAAAATTAAAATCAACTGTAATGGTTGCAGACTTCCTACCTAGAGAATTTTATGAAAGCTCTTGGTAAAATACACTAAGTTCAAGGAAAACAGTCATAAGGGGAGTTTTGTCTTCTAATGGATGCGGCAACTAGTAGGATGTCCCAGGGTCTCTCTGAACACATGCTGTAGAGCTAGAGAAGACATATACACAGAGAGCTTGGCTCACGGCCAGACTAACTAAGAAATAGTGGCTGGATCTCTAGTACGATCTCTAGTTTTTTTGTTTTTTAACTAATTAAGTTATTTATTTATTTTTGGCTGCATTGAGTCTTCGTTGCTACGCGTGGGCTTTCTCTAGTTGTGGCGAGCGGGGGCTACTCTTCTTTGCCGTGCACAGGCTTCTCATTGTAGTAACTTCTCTTTGTTGTGGAGCACGGGCTCTAGGCGCGTGGGCTTCAGCAGTTGTGGCACGTGGGCTCAGTAGTTGTGGCGCACGGGCTTAGTTGCTCCACAGCACGTGGGATCTTCCTGGATCAGGGTTCGAACCCTTGTCTCCGCATTAGCAGGCCAATTCTTAACAACTGCACCACCAGGGAAGTCCCATGATCTCTAGTTTTCATGCAGTGGCTCTTTTCTGATTTATCAGCAAGGCTTTCAGTGCTAAACACGTGTTTAGAGAGAGCAGTAGGTAAGAGGTCAACACACACACGCTATCAGGTTGTGTTTCCTCACCACAACAGAAACCACATTTTAGCTTGAGGCATCCTGGGACAAAGATGCCAATGTGTGCAAGAGTTAAACCTTAGCTCTCGTCAACATGGGCGAGAGGTAGAGCGGCAGAGTCTACATGATGGGTGATAACCACGTGCCAGGCCTGGAGCAGCCACCTTATGTACAACTAGCTCTCAGAATAATCCTGAGTAGGAGAGGAAACTAATACATGTTAAATGCCTTCTCCACTGACGGCATGACATAAATTAATGAAATCATTTAATCCACCCAAAGAGCCTGGACTGGCGAAATTGGGAAATCATGTGGTATCAACCCATTAAGTTAGCCTGGTGGCGCAGTGGTTGAGAGTCCGCCTGCCGATGCAGGGGACACGGGTTCGTGCCCCGGTCCGGGAAGATCCCACATGCCGCAGAGCGGCTGGGCCCGTGAGCCATGGCCGCTGAGCCTGCACGTCCAGAGCCTGTGCTCCGCAACGGGAGAGGCCACAACTGTGAGAGGCCCGCGTACCGCAAAAAAAAAAAAAAAAAAAGAGCCTGGACTGAAGTTTTGCAGCTTGCCTTTTTCACTTTCCCAAGTGAAATAAACATGTCAAATATTCTAAAGCTTTTTAATGGTTACATGGCATTGAACTGAATAAATGTACTATATCTTATTTAATAGTCCCTTGTGGTTGAACATTTATGAAATTTCTAATGTTTTGCTCTTTTGGATAATGCAAAAATAAACTCCCTTTTAAATAAGTTCTGGTTCACCTCTATAATAATTTTGTCAAACTTATGACTAGAAACAAATTTCTGGGTCAAAAAGTTGGCACACTGTAAAGAATTTTGACTCATATATCAAATTCTTTCCTAATATATGGGATTGATTTATAGTCCCTGCCCGGAGTATATAAATTCTCTTATAAACCTGATATATTCTTTGGGTCTGGGATTATAACCACTTCCTCATTACTATACATCACTACTCATTATTACCTCATTACTACTCTTTATTAAATGAATTTTGTTAATTTGTGTTTTTTCTCCTTTTAAAAATTATAAATGCCAGAGATTTGTCTAATTTAGTGGTTCTGTTTGTTTTTTAACTCACAAAGTTTCAACTCTTGGATGTATTGATTATAATATTTATTTCTTGCTTTCACTTATTTTTTACTTTTATCTCTAAAATTCCCTTTTTCATCGAGTTAATTTTTTTTTAATTTCCTAATAGGAGAGTGAAGTGCATGTTTTTTAAAAATTCTCATTTAATAATGGAAATATTAGGTTATAATTATACCCTATTTTTTCATCACATCTTATAGGTTTCGATATGTAACATTTTCATGTATATGAAATTGTAATTTAATTGTAGTTTAATTATAATTGTAGTTTGATTATCTCTTTAAGTCAATAATGTGTTAGAACAATAATTTTAATGTCCAAACAGCCAGGGGGGTGTTTTGCTTTGGTTTTAACTTTCATCACTAATTTCTGGTATCACTTTTCTGATAGTCTGAGAATTGGGTTTATATACCCTATTTCAACTCTTAGGAATTTATTAACTTTCAGAGCAGAAGTTTTCAATCCGTTATTTTTTAACCAATGCAACACTAAAAAAATTAAACCTTAATAGAAACTACTATTTGTAAAAAGATAAAAAAGCAGAACATTTTTAGTTGAATGGAGAATTGAGAGGCCTAGAAACCTACTTACAATTAGGGACCCTTGGTTTTGACCAAGGCAACCCAAAGGATCTCTTGAAAACCTACAGTTTTGCATAGCACAGTGTGTCTTAGTATATAATCAAGAGACGTATTTCATGGATCCTTGAAAAGAAGGCAAACTGTCTTTTCATACAGATTTATATATTGTTAATTCAAGGTTATCAACAATAATTCAAAAATGTATGTCCTTATTTAAATGTCAGAATGCTTATATTAAATGTCAGGATGCTTTTCTGTGTCCTCTATGCTTATTTTATTTTCTATCATTATTTTTTAATCTCTTTTCATTTTCTTAGAAACTTTGACAGAACTTCTCAAGTTTATCTTCTAGGTTATTCATCAGATTTTCTGTTACCAATTCTGATTTTTTACCATTTCTAATGAAGATTTTAATTCCATCATTGCATTTTAGTTTGATCTATGCTAGGCAGTGTTGTAACTAATTTAATAGTCCCAATAAGTCAATGAAATAGGTACTATTTTAGTCCCCATGTTTTTGGATGAGGAAACCAAGACTCAGCAGTGGCTTGCTCAGGTCGCACAGTTAATAAGACGTAGAGCTAGGTTTAGAAGGATTTGATACATTACGAGCTATACTTTCTTAGACATAGTTTACAAGAACTTTATAATAAGTCATTTTCTTATTGCTCTATTATTTGCATTTCTTTAGGAGTTTATTCTCTAGTTGTTTTTATTGTTCCTATTTCTTAGCTATTTTATCTCATTTCTCTCTCTCTCTCTCTTTCTTTCACACACACACACACACACACATCTAGCAGCAGAATCAGGTTTTGGACTGGAGCTTGGGTTCCTTCCATCATGAGATTGGGGGTGCATCACAGACCCAGCCCCAGAGCCTGTAGCAGCAGCTGGCCCAGGTCCTGGTTACCCAGTTATCTTTGCTCCCTCCGTGTAGCCCGTGTAAGTACATTTGTGCAAGCCAAAGCTCTCGGCAGCAACTGTAAGTGTTTCCACTTCCTTTCAGAGGCGGGGTGCCCGCCGCAAGCACCGGTTTCAGCAGTGGGCTGGCTTTGGGCTGCTGACACATATGGGGCATGCTGTGTTTCCAATATTCTAAAGGAATCAGCCCCCCCAGTCACCTTGATCGATTCTAGTGTGAGAGCTTAAGCAGTCCGTGACGGCTTTCTAATTTCTGCTCTACCTCTGATGCACAGAGATGCGCATCTTTCGGTGTGGCAACAGCTGTGTCTTTTCAATTTTTAAAAAATGTTGTTTCTTTCTTTCTTACTGGTATGGTAACAATGTGTGTAAAACTTGAAATCATGATACCAAGTTTACCAAACATCCAGGAAATCATTTTGTGATATTTCAGGAGACTTTCTCAAGTCTCCACTTTATTGCTCTACAGTATTTTTCTCACATACTCCTTGCACTATTGTAGGTTTTCCTATTTGCTTATCTTAGAGGTTGGTGTTCTCCAGAAGACAAGAACTGGGACTTGCCCTTGATCTCATGTGTTGTTCATTTACAATGGAAATGATTTACAATTGGAGTGCAAGTTGAGGTGCACAATTTCTTGCCTAATTCCCAGTGACTGGCCCACATCATCCCACTAGTACAATTGTTGTAGACTGAGGCAGTCTCTTACACCCAATGTGGTTCCTTACCCTGATAAATGAATCCCAGCATGCCCTTCTGGTATCTGCTCCCACCTCTAACTATTTGTTGGGATTTTCCCAGGATGCAACATGCCACTGCCACACCTTCTCCTGCCTTTTTCTCTTCTCATCTCCCTCCAGACACACTTCCTGCTACATATTTTCCAAGGGGTTAAAATCTCCAAGTAAATGAGGAAGGGAAATTACTGATGGGGTCAGGTGTATACGGAGACATCAGTCCTGTGAATCTAAAAGAAGTATCCGTGCAACTGCATTGTGGCCCGGCCCCCTGTTTGGGGCTTTATGTGGACCTTGGATCTCTGAACTGGGCCCCTCAGATCTCCTACCTCATCTAAAGCAGTTGATTGAGTTCCATTTCAGCTGGAAACGCACACCTAAGGCACCAATTTTGATGTCTAGTTTCACCCCATAGACCTCATTATTGGTGGACTTTCTTCCAAGATTCTGGCAATAGGTTGGCTGTGAGTTTGGGTTTTGTACAAATGCTCATTTTTTTTGCTGTCTTCATGGTTATTTGAATAGGAAGTTAAGAGAGGTCCTGTCAGGATCTGTTAGCCAACTGACTTTCAACCAGAAATCTGCTGCCGATTTTATTTTTAAATACAATTTTGTCTACAACTATTACCAATTAGGAAGATCTTATTTCACCATGTTGGCAAGAAAATTTCGGTTATTTCCCTCACAGTAGACATTTTAAAAATCCTGATCAGACTACGGAGAGGCCACCTGTTGAAACCCCCTATTTGCTTGGCACTCTCAAACTCTTCTCAGCCCATTTTTGGAAGTCAGTCTGGTCCAACTTAAACTAGAAGACTCAGAAACATCATTGAATTCAGAAGTCTCAGTTCAAATCCCTTGTTCAGAACAGCTATTAGCACACATGGCTCCTTTGCTTGAATTTAGAAAAAGTAATCTCTTCCTGAAGAAACTTTACTTCTATCTATTAAACAATTGCTATGTTATACTTATTTTTATAGAACAAGACATTTTACTGTCATTTTCCAGATATTTGCCGAAATAAATATAGAAATGTACAACATACGATGGGAATAGTTCCCCTTAGAGTTGTGCACTGTACAACCTATGCAACTGCACATGACAACCCTGCTCTTGTGCTCTTGCTCCTGAGAAAACTACTTTTAGAGATCACAAGAGGACTTGTGGTTAAATATGGTAGGTTGAACTCACTCTCCTGAAACCTCACTAAAAGGAAAGTAAAAGAAAAAAAAAATCAAGGCATTCATCTACAAGGTCAAGAGCAAGAGAGAAAGAAATAGCAATAAAATTGTGAAAGCTAGCAAGCAAAGGGATGAATGATAAGTGAAATAGCAGGAATTAAAATGAATACTAAACTGGCCAGTGGTAACAGCTGAACATGACTTGCACTGTAGAACCCTCCCCAAAGATTAGAAATTGGCAGCACTAGGTAGCTGTGGACTTGGGAATGACGGCAGAGATGAAAACAGGGTGATTATTTGAAAATCTGTGTAAGAAACACTCAGACTGTCGGATTCCCTGAACAGTTCTCATTCAGCTCAGCATCTCCCCACCTTGGTGGAAGCCTGGAGGTTTGCTCTCAGGACAGGAAGAATAAGGGGGTCTCTGGAATGAGGGAAAACAGGCACAGTGGAAGATGGGGCTACCTATTGAAAATAGGTGGTCAAGTCAAAGTCCACTTGGCTATTGAATATTGGGACCATAAATCCTCTATAACCACTCAGTTTCTAGGACACTGGCAGCCAGGCTCATACCCTACAGAGGACAAAACCTTCTTCACTTGAAATCTGACCATCCTGATCAGATCCCTGATCTGACAGCAGGGGTTCCCAGATCATCCTCTTGTGTTCCTAAAGGTGAGACCACATACAGGGCTGCCTTTCAGCTTTTGAGGGCCTCTTTCTTAAATTTTAGCAGATCAGCAGAGGATCGCCACGTATCTGAGAAAGTCTCAATCACCAATGACAGAGACCAACAGTCACAAACAGGAAAAAAACAAGTTGGGGAAACAGAACCTATACAGGGCGTTAAAAAAAACTATGGATATTCTTGCGGAAATCAGAGCAGATATTAGCTCCATAAAGCACAATACAATAATATTATTCTTTAAGAGGAACATTCTG
The DNA here is from genome assembly GCF_964374135.1 of Grampus griseus. Lineage (NCBI taxonomy): Eukaryota > Metazoa > Chordata > Mammalia > Artiodactyla > Delphinidae > Grampus > Grampus griseus. The sequence goes on from NC_139012.1 coordinate 65,535,965, forward strand.
AAAAAAAGAGCTATAAGTTAAAAATATACTAGAAGGAATGAAAAAGTTGATAGGGATATTGGATTGCAAAGCTGAGAAATCTTTGAAAAAGTAGAAAAGAGAAGAAAATTGGAGGATCAGTCTAGGATGACCAACATTAAGAAATTAGGAGTTCTAGAACAGACAATGGAGAAACTGGAGGAGAGTTTGGGGATGTTTAGTAATAAGGACATAGAAAGCCAAGGAAACCAGAACCAAGGCAATTATTAATTCCAAGGAGAACTCTTGGATCTACTCTCTTAACTTTCAGATATACTGAACAGCACTGTTAGGTATAGTTATCATGTTGTATGTTACATCCCCAATAGTCATTTATCCTATAACTGGAAGTTTGTACCTTTTGACCACCTTCATCCAATCCTAAGAGATCCTAAGACTTTTCATCAAAAGGAAAACACATTTTTAAAAAACCTCTATGAGATTATGGATGCTAACTCTTCTTATTATGGTAATTATTTCACAATATATATGTCAAGTCATGCTGTACTTCTTAGGCTTACAGTGTTGGATGTCAATTATATCTCAATAACATTGGAAAAAAATTCCAAGGAGAATATAAAGTTACACAAGAAAACTTACATTTCTCATATGACTCAGCTATAAGCAGCATTTACATTGTAATAATTATGTAATTGCTAATTAGGTAAGACATGCATAGAAGATGCATGTGAAGCAAGGTAAAAGAGAGTGAGTCCTCACCTGTAACGGGAGGTCCAAAAATGCCTGAAGCTGAAAAACCAAGAAGTATGTTATTTGGAAATATGGAGATGAATGCTTGAAAATGATAACCTCTCAGAAATGGGGAAAGGAGGGAAGTGCAGAGGATGCAATTGCTGGGGTTGTTTTAAAAACAAATCTTGAAAAACTATTTGATTATTCAAATTATGTAAAAGAATAATTCTGAATGTTTAACAAAAACGTTTAAAACCTATGTAAATGGAATCATGGATAAGTATTAGGGAGAAATACATTAGAAGGTTTTAAGGAATGAAAGAGGACTGGATAAGGACAAAATAGAAAAAGGGACAACCTATATCTCTAGCCAAACCCCCAAATTATGCTGGGGCTGGGGGAGCAATGGAAATGAGGGAGAGTGAACACTGAAGTGTAGGAGGAGGCTGCCGAGTACAACTGGGATATCTGGTCCTCTTAAGAGGGAAGCCTCCAGTAATTCACGATGTGCACTATTTGTAATGAGTTGGGGAAGGAGAAAGGGTACACGCCATTGGAAAGAGCCTGCATTAAAAGACTCAAGAAAGGAGATGGCACACCCACCTGTGCCTGCCTGAGTCCATCCAGGCTTCCTGCTTCCTTTTCCATCACTGCCCCAACCCCTCCGGTCCCACTGGTTCTCCTTACTCCCCTCCCATTCAGAGCCGGCTGTTCCACTGCTACCCCTCATCTCACAGTAAAGCCTATAACCATTCTTGACAGAGTGTGGGCCAATCCCTTTTCTCTTAATTTCAAGACAGTCAAGGTTAGTTTTTCAAGAGTCCATACTGAGAAGACACATTAGAAAGGCCAAAACGAACTTGCAGAAACAGAGAGATGTTTCTTTTCAAAGTCCACATGCCTTCCTCTACTATCCGGCCACAGACTGACATGGCTTGGTTGACACGCATTAGGAAGCACCAGCCTCCCTTCCCTTTTCTAGTTTTGAGCTCCATCTCACCATCTTTGCCCAGATCACACATTTACTGAGATGAGAAGAATGAGTATTATGGGATTATATAGTAGGAAGGGAGTTGCTGGAAACAGAATGAAAATGAGAAGGAAAATATAGGAATGAATTATTATTTAAAGAGTGTGGAACTGTTCAAGGAAAAGTACAAAAATAAATGATCACTTTCAAAGGTCTGAATTATTTCATCTTGAACTATAAGGGTACTTTTCCCATCTGCTTCTTCCTTGAATTCCAGACTACTGGCTCTTGTGAAAAAGCAGACGTTTAATAGGTCACCTCTTATTGACAAAAGACGTGGTCGTGTTCAGACGTGTACCTTTTCTAGCACCTTCTCAGGCAGAAAGCTCACCTCATCCAATGTTCTCTTTCCAATCCCTTCTGATGCATCGAAAATTATTTTCCCCCAGTAGAACCTGCTGATCCCCATCCCAGCAGACATGACTGAGACTCCTGCCCCAGGGAAAAGAATTAGTAATTCTCAGTCAGTCATGGGAAAGAACACTCTCTGTTATGTAGATTCTTCATAAGGACTTAAGGTCTACCCCCTCAACTGCCTGACGTGACAGACTTTCAAAGATATGTTCATGACAAGATGGAATTGTGCTGAACACAGTAAGACACAATATAAGTTTATGATTGTATGTCTCATTGAATGTGAACGTCCCATGGGATACCAGAGCCAATTTCACCTTTTCAGCCACCTTTCTGTGTATTGTTTACACCTCTTCTTTCCATCAGCATGGGAAATTTTTACATTGGTTATATTTATCTACAAATGGTTAGATTCAAGCAGACATGAAGACTGGGCTGGCACTCCCATTCTGGTCCCCTTGTCGAATCATATATCAGACTTGGCTAAAGAAAATCCAAAATGCACAATTAAGCAGGTATGCAATACTACAGTGGGGTCCTAGACTTTAAAAAATAATTTATTAAAAGCGGTGGACCTCTGTCTCAGAAAAAAGCAGAGAGGAAGTTAGGTTTCCGGACCCTGGAAGCCATTCACAGCCCCTTGACTATTGAATATGAATTCTCTATTTCCAAAATAAGGAATAGGCAACTTTGAGTTCATGAGAAGGTAATTTTCAAACTCCTGTCTGACTTGAAACAATTTCTCACCTCCACCTACCGTCTGCAATTCAGTGCCTTCTGGTTAAGGAGATAATGTGGCATTTGCCATGAGGTCTGATGCATTTACTGAGGAAAACCCTCATGCTTCAAACGGTTGCTTCCAAAGATTGTAAAGCCAGGACAATAGGCAGAAAACGTTGTTTAGAAAAAAAAAAAGGAGGATATCCTTTAAATAGACGAGTATGGCTGTCACCTGATTTACAATTTAGAGCTGTTTGTGACAACAAACAGGATGTCAGGTTCTGTCCCTCTCACAGGGTGTATACATCAAGGGGAGTGCCACCCAACAGCCACCAAGAAAGACCGGCTTCCATCACTAGTCATCGAGCAGGACAAGATGGCCATTATCCTTGAAGCTTAAAACAGGCAGGATAATTCTCAGCAAGGCTGAGAGGATTCAAATTCTTTATCCAACGACCAACATCAGGCTGCAACTGATGGATCTCAGACAACTTGCAAACCTTCACCCTTTCACTCAGTCCCTTCTCACTTCTTTATACATCTATTGGCTCATCTCTGGGTGAAGTATAATTGGACCGAGGCACTTCCTACACTTCAAGAGTTCAAATTATTTGAATTATTAATATTAATAATATTATAGTTAATAATTATAATATTATAATTAATGATTGTATTATTAATATAATGATTATATTATTATATAATATAATATATATTATTATATATTATATTATATGTCATATATTATATTATATATTATTAATATAATAATTATATTATTAATAATTATAATATTATAATTAATAATATTATAAATTATTAATAATCTTAAGATTATCATCCCTTGATTTGTGATTCTCCTCTTTCTCATATTAGCTGGGATTCCTGTAGCTCCAGTCTCTGGTATGTTACGCTCTGTAGTCCAATTTTATGAGTAATTTTAGTCTAGGAGACAAGATGACAGTCACAAATGGCTGATGTTTGTGAAGAAAGCCCAGATGCTACAGTATCACTGCTCTCGCCCCCGATTTGCAAAAGCGTATTAAAAAATCAAAAAGCCTTTTCTCCACCAAGGACATCATCTGATAATAAGTTTTTTAAAATGATCAAATGAGTAATTAGCATTCAATGTTTTTGGCTTCACACCACAAGGGAATGGTCCCGGAAAAGGGCAAGCATTGTGAGCTTTGTATTTGCTGATAAACCCAGTCTTCTGTCTCTTAGAAGAAAATTGTTTTTTAAAAAATCATGTTAGATCAATTAAACCTTAGTTGCTATCTAGCCAGAGGCAATCCATTTGAGATTTAAAAGTCTCTATCTTCTAATCACTAGGCAGCCAGTCATTTGTTTAGTGACCTTAGGCAAATCACTTAACCTCCCAGTGGTTCAAATTTCCTCATCTGCAAAATGTGCACATTAGTGTCAGCACTCATGAAAATTATCATGAAACACTCGCAAAACACCGAGGTAAAATAATGGCCTTCTTTCAGAAGATGTGGCTCCCGATCTGAAGTTTGGCACATAGTGGGCAACTCAATTACATGTTTATTGTCTATAATAATAAATGCATGGATGATCCAAATGTGCTTGGCCATAGTTTTCATACAGGCAGGCCTCCAACTCCTTCAGCCAACATTTCTATTCCTACAGTATTATGAAATCATCCCAGCTGGTTGACCTTTGGACTGATCTCCCCTCCCCACTCCTCCCCTTCACTTTCCCTTCCTCTCTCTCTCATTCTCATGTCTTTCTTCACGACACTTCTGCCTTTTCTTCCCCCCTGCTTCCCCCAGCGCCCTGCAGCTTGCGGGATCTTCGTTCCCTGACCAGGGATTGAACCCGGGGCCCCAACAGTGAGAGCACTGAGTCCTAACCATTGGACCACCAAAGAATTCCTGACTTCTGGCTTTTCAATCTGTTGTTTTCCAAACCAACACCATCCACCACTCCTCACTCATCCCACTGCTAATCCAAAGTAGCTCAAGGCATGTCTACAGGGACAAGACAATCAAAACGGTCACTTATCCAAAGATCCCAGGGAAAGAATATCGGCGTCAAGCAGTGGTGCTCCGGCTGACTACCTGACTTTTAATAATAACCCAATGACTGACTCAGTGAAGAAGAAAGCACATTTCTCAAGCATGCAACATTCATGACTGCCAGGGATGCTTCTGCAATAGGTGATCACATGGATAAAATAAAAGAGAAAAGCTCTTCTGGCTCCAGGGGACCTATAGTCTGCTGCTTCATAAAGCTAAACAACTATCCCAGGAGTCTGGCATTTACAGTGCAAGTTAGCCTGTGGCGGAGTCCGCACACATCTTCCAAGTCTCTGGAAGGTTTCTTCAAACCTAAAGTTTCCAAATCAAAACAATAGGATTACTGTTATCTTAAAACAATCGAAACATTTCCTCTCTTTTTGTGGCTAACTGGTTAATTCTTACTTGAAAGTTCAAATATCCACTGAGCCTCCTAGATACAGTTAAAGAATCCACGTCCCATTTCGGCTTAAATTTCAAACGTGCACACACCCGGAAGAAAGGCTAAAAATAGTAGAACAGCATAGGCCAAACAGAGGAGGCTTTGTTGCTAAAATAATGGGACTAAGTTTTAACAGACAGGAAAGCCTGTCGACTACAAAGCCCTGACAATTTCACTCTTTGGCTCCAACACAAAGTCGGGGCTGAAATGTCCCCCAGTGAGTGGTAGGCTGGTGGCTGCAAGAGCTCCAATGAGGCAACGAGATGATGGAATCTGGGCAGTAGGGAGGGAAGGAAACAATGATCTGTATGACGAAACTGAGGGCTTGAGAAGTGACCAAAACCAAATGCTTTTCCAGTGAGGGAGAGAGCTTCCAGACCAGGAGAGTAAGGTTTTGATGCTTGGTATTCACGTAATAGGGACATGGTTTGGTAGGTCATTTAACTGTCATCACCATTAATCAGATTGGATTATTTCTTTTAGCTCAAAAAGGGCACAGAACATTTCAGCACTGAGATATTCTTTAAATGCCTCTTTCTTACTAGTTCAGCCTTAAGTTCCTGTGCGTCTTTTATAGACTAATTTTCAGGAATGTACTCCCTTTTCTATTGATCTGAAGTAAAAATACCCTGGCGACCACAAAAGAGGGCAAGAGAGGGTAGAGGAAGCACACCCAGGTCTGAACCTCCCTGGGTCTACCGGGACATGCTTCATTAAACTTACCCAATGTTCTATGTCAGTTACATCTCAATACAGCTGGAAAAAGTTGCTTAGTTTTACAATATTAACAGGACGATTCACATGGAATTTTGAAAATGTTTAAGTCTATTCACAGAAAATAAACAAATAAAGGGGCAAACTTCATTCCCACCCTCATTCCATTTGCAAAAACAACGTCACATGTCCTTATCCCGCTGCCAGGGAGCTGAGAAATGTAGTCCCTAATGGACAGTCACTGCCCAGTGACAACTCTACCCCATGGAAGTGGGAGCATCGGTTTTTTTAAGAACATCTGTCACATTCCCCTCCATCCCTCCTCTCCCTATCACATCACCCAGACCCCTTCTTATCTTGTATCACAATAGGAATAACCTAAGGGTAAACTGAGTCCTAAGCACTCCTGGGTCTCAACGCTGAAACAACTTCAGCAAGATTCTGTCTCTCTCTTCCTTTTTTTGCCTTTGCTTTCCTCTTTGTTGGCTTCCTTTTCAGGCAGGCTGTCATCACATGCTGGGTATGATGGCCATGAGAAGCTTAGATTGCATTGCCTTTAGAACGAGCAATCTCAGAAGAAAAAGAAAATAATAAAATCACCTCTTTCTCATGAAATCCACAGCAATTCCTGAAAATCAGTCTGACTGATCTGACTTGAAATTCATGCCCACCGTTGAAAAAAATCGTGATATCCAGGAATAAGGGATACTCTCATCAGCCCCTCCCAAGGCGGAAGAGGTGGGGTCATGGGCTTTATTGCTCACCAGGAATTTGGGAAGGAGCCATTTCTGAAAGGAAAAGCAGTTGGACATTCAAGGAAGTACCACTGGTTATGACGTTGAGCTCAAGAATGGAATGTAAACAGACATGGAACTTGTGAATTTGCTTATTATTATGCCTTCCTGTCATTGTTAGTTTTCTTTTAGTCTTTAATAATATATATCTTCTCATATATTTCGAATTTTTTGCATATAAGAAGAAAACTGGGGTTCTCCTTTTCTCTCATTTAAACTATGGAATTTTCTAGGTTAAGAACCAGGTCACTCCTTTAAGAACAGCTTTAAATAACTAACGTGGCGTTCCATAAAAATTACATTTTGACAAATGTCTTGATAAGAGAATCCCTTAAAATATTTGTAAAAATCAAGTTAAATTGTATTTATTTTCATTTTGGGGAGTGGTGTTATTTGGGGGCTTATAATGTATCTGGCCAGATGTGAGCATTTTGTCTGCTAGGGAGACTGAACATTTCTTAAGATACTAGGAAGGTCAGATCTACGGAGGGTTCACGGGTGCCAGACCTCTGATATTTTTCCCAATCTGTACTATCTGAATAGTGCCTAGATTGCAGCATGGGCTAAGTCATTCATTTATTTATTCAAGAAAAGTTATTTTTATTAACATTGTTAATATTGACTGTTAGCACCTATGATGTGCCACAGGCACTGGGCTACACACTGCGGATACGGCCATGAATTTTAATTACATTTACAAAGACCTTCCTTTGAGACAAGGTCATAATGACAGGTTCCAGGGATGAAGACATGGACATATCTTTTCGAGGGCCACAATCCAGCCTGTTACAGAGAGCTAGACTTCCTGAAACTAGTCGACGTTAAAGTTGAGGCCTAAAGCATGACTCAGTGTCTGGGAAGTTGGGGCTGAGGAGTGTTCCAGACTGGGAACAGCATGTCCAAATCGTAGAGGCAAGAGCATGGTGCGATCAAGGAACTGAAAGAAGTTCCTGTTTGGCCCCAGCTCAGAGCACTGGGAGAATAAAATAGGAGAGACAGGGCTAGAGCCAAATTGCATGTAAGCCACATGAAGGAGTTCTACGTTTATCCCTAGGCAGTGGGAAGCCATAAAATGCTGTAAGAGGAGGAGAGATATAGTCAAATATGTACTTTTGGAAGCTCTCTGGCTAGTGTTTGGAAAATAGTTTAGGAGAGAGTAGAGTGGAAGCAGAAGACTAGTGAGGAAATTACTACCATAGTCCAAGAGAAAGAATGATAGTGTTGGCTTAAGGATAGAAAGAAATAGCTAGACCCAAAGTGGTTAAGGTTGAACTGGCTGAACAGTTGGAGTCAGCCATGGACTGGATGCAGAGGGGGAAGGGAATGAGCTTCCAGAAATGACATCTAGGTTCCTGAGTATTGTGGGTTGAATTGTGACCCCACCAAATTCATATGTTGAAGTCCTAACCCCTAGTTCCTCAGAATGTGACTTTATTTGGAGATAGGGTCTTTACAGAGATTCTCTAGTTAAAACAAGTTCATTAGCATGGGCTCTAATCCAATATGACTGGTGTCCTTATAAAAAGGGGAAATTTGGAGACAGACACACACATGAGAAGAACACCATGTGAAGATAAGGCAGAGATCAAGGTGATGTTCTGTACACCAAGGAAGGCCGAAAATTGACAGCAAAGCACCAGAAGCTAGGGGAGAGGCATGGGGCAGATCCTCCCTCACAGCCCTCATAAGACACCAATACTACTGACACCTCGATCTCCAACTTTTAATCTCTAGAACTGTGAGACAATAAATTTCTACTGTTGAAATCACTCAGTTTGTAATATTTGTTAAGGCAGTCCAGAAAACTAGTACCCTGAGACACTAGTGATATCAGCTACTGAGCTAGAGAGCACTGGAGAAGGAGCCAGTGGTGACGAATGATGCTCTTAACTTACCAACCGAAGTAAGTTTCCAGCCAACCTCCAAAAATTGTCTTTTTTCATCCAAAATTGAGATACTATGTGACTTAAAGCAAAATCAGCTTCCAAATGATCAAGGAGCTGATCACTTGAACTAAATAAAGCTAAATAAATTTGTATTACACAAATACAAATTAGAGGCAGGGACTTCCCTGGTGGTGCAGTGGTTAAGAATACACCTGCCCAAGAATGTACAATGGAGAAAAAACAGCCTCTTCAATAAGTGGTGCTGGGAAAACTGGACAGCTACACGTAAAAGAATGAACTTAGAACACTTCCTAACACCATACACAAAAATAAACTCAAAATGGATTAAAGACCTAAATGTAAGGCCAGACACTATAAAACTCGTAGAGGAAAACATAGGCAGAACACTTTATGACATAAATCACAGCAAGATCCTTTTTGACCCACCTCCTAGAGAAATGGAAATAAAAACAAAAATAAACAAATGGGACCTAATGAAACTTCAAAGCTTTTGCACAGCAAAGGAAACCATAAACAAGACCAAAAGACAACCCTCAAAATGGGAGAAAATATTTGCAAATGAAGCAACTGACAAAGGATTAATCTTCAAAATATACAAGCAGCTCATGCAGCTCAGTATCAAAAAAACAAACAACCCAATCCAAAGATGGGCAGAAGACCTAAATAGACATTTCTCCAAAGAAGATATACAGATTAACAACAAACATATGAAAGGATGCCCAACATCACTAATCATTAGAGAAATGCAAATTAAAACTACGAGGTTTCACCTCATACCAGTCAGAATGGCCATCATCAAAAAATCTACAAACAGGGCTTCCCTGGTGGCGCAGTGGTTGAGAGTCCGCCTGCCGATGCAGGGGACACGGGTTCGTGCCCTGGTCCGGGAAGATCCCACATGCCGCGGAGCGGCTGGGCCCGTGAGCCACGGCTGCTGAGCCTGCGTGTCCGGAGCCTGTGCTCCGCAATGGGAGAGGCCACAACGGTGAGAGGCCTGCGTACCGCAAAAAAAAAAAAAAAAAATTAGCCAAGAAGAAATTATGCAAGAATAATTTCTCAGACTGAAGGATTCAGGACCCTCGTTTAGAGAGGGCTCTTCAAACGTATAGCCAAAAAAACTTTGTTTCAAAAAGAGACCTACCTAAGGACTCACTAATTAGAAATTTCAGCCCACTAATGATGAAGAAAATAATCTAAAAGCTTCTAGAGACTTAAAAGAAAGAAGGGGACTTCCAGGGCAGTCCAGTGGTTAGGGCTCCATGCTTCCACTGCAGTGGGGGAGGGTTTGATCCCCGGTTGGGGAACTAAGATCCCACACGCCATGTGGCGTGGCCAAAAACAAAAGAAAAAAAGAAGAGAAAGAAACAGAAAACAGGCCAAATACAGGGATAAAAGCCAAAGGAGAAATGCCTCTAAAATCAGCAGAAAAAAAAATTTTAATTTAACTTCTAATGACCACTCAAACAATAAATCAAGTGTAAAGTTAGAATAGGGCATCTCAAATGACTGAACTTTCTTTTCTTTAATTTACAATGAGATTAGCCTAGAAAACAATAGCGTAGTCATATCGTGTTTCCCTCAGGCCCTGCTTTCCTCCCCAGCTCCGGCCCAACCACATTCTTCCTAATTCCCCTTCAGCAGCCAAGGCCAAATGGCTGCAAGAAACCAGGTTGCCCCAGAGGACCTCCACTGCAGGCCAAGAGCCAGCAGGATAGTAAAAGCTGGCAAGAAGAAAGGAAGGGAGATCTTGAAAAGATACTTTTAATTAGGTGATTCAGAACAGCTACAGACCATTTATTGACTCAATTCCAGAGTTGTGGTTTCTGGTTATGACCTTCAGATAAGCAAGGTTTTACTGTATTTGGTTAAGAAATTTTAAATAATGTAGTCTCAGACTTCGTGGGATGATGAGGATGGTGATGGCGATGGTGATGATACCGAGGATGCTGATGAGATGGTGATGATGATGTTGGTGATGGTGAGGATGACCATGACCATGATGATGGTGATGATTTATAGATTTTAAAAAGAAAGAAAGTAAGATAAAAGCAATTCACATTATGATGGTGAGTTCAGGTCTTCTAGAGCAGTTGAGGAAAATACCAAGCATCACATGATTAGACTATGATTTATGCTTATTTTGTTTTCTACGGAACACATGGTTTTCAGTAAAATCTTGAAAAAGAGGCCACAACTCTCTTTGGACAAATATCCCTTCACAACAAATGCATACATTAGGAATCTCATGTAATGATCCAAGAGATTGAGTCTAATTCTCTTCAAACCAAAGTTACCCCTGCTAGACTATATAAGCCATGCACACACACACACACACACACACACACACACACACACACACAAAGTGGTGGAGGGCTTCCCTGGTGGCGCAGTGGTTGCGGTACGCGGGCCTCTCACTATTGTGGCCTCTCCCGCCGCGGAGCACAGGCTCCGGACGCGCAGGCTCAGTGGCCACGGCTCACGGGCCCAGCCGCTCCATGGCATGCGAGATCCTCCCGGACTGGGGCACGAACCCGCATCCCCTGCATCGGCAGGCGGACTCAACCACTGCGCCACCAGGGAAGCCCAGACCATATAGTATTTTAGAAGGCTACAAGTTGCTATAGGAAATAAAAAGAAAGGCAGAGCTGGGTCAGGGGATTAGGAATGCTTAGGTGGTAGGGGTAGGTTCTAATTTTAAATATGGTGGGTGGTTTCCTTTTTCAAATAGGTACTTCAGTGAAGAGCCCAGCGAGTATATAATCAGATCCTAAGTTTAAAAACCATAAAGTGCATCTGTGATAACTGCCAGACACTGAAAATTCATGTAACACACGGGCTTAAAGGTAGCAAAGGCGTCTATTATCCTCTGTGGATATTTATAGATGTTCAAATAACATCACATTATCTCCTTTATAGTTTCGTGAATGCAGGGGACATGCTGAGTTTCACCAACAAAAGCAAAGGAAAATATGTCTTTTCGAACAAGGACACACCTTCACCTCCTCTTCGTCTGTAGACTTCCACAGGTACAAATCAGGCTTAACGTATTGGGATGGTTTCCTCATCAACACATGAAAATGTTTAAATATTTGAATTAAATATACTTTCCAAAGATGGTGATTATTCTAAGTGTTGAGGGTGTTGTGATCTGCTTCATAGTGAAAGAGTAAAAGACTAAGGAGGGCTTCCCTCGTGGCGCAGTGGTTAAGAATCCACCTGCCAATGCAGTAGGACACGGGTTCGAGCCCTGGTCTGGGAAGATTGCACATGCCACGGAGCAAATAAACCCGTGCACCACAACTACTGAGCCTGCGCTCTAGAGCCCACGAGCCACAACTACTGAAGCCCGTGAGCCACAACTACTGAAGCCTGCATGCCTAGAGCCCATGCTCTGCAACAACAGAAGCCACCACAATGAGACGGCCACGCACCACAACGAAGAATAGCTCCCGATCGCGGCAACTGGAGAAAGCCCGTGCGCAGCAACAAAGACTCAACACAGTCAAAAATAAATTAAAAAAAAAAAGACCAGGGAAAGCTTTGCCTCTGTACGCTCTCCTTTTCTTTTTAAATGGGGAGAGTATTCATTTTAATTATGCTCCAAGATGTTACGGAGCTAGATTAACAAATTTCAGTCAGTATAAAATAGATTTATTGTCAATATTTAGTCCGTACAACCCAGGTAAATGAATCATTATTTTATACAAGGCTCAGATGTTTAAAATCTATCTTAACTTTACACATGTACTATAAAATGACAAATACTTAAAATGACAATGCAAGGGAAAATATTATAAAAAATACAATTGTTGTAGACCCTTGTATGAAAGTTCTTTAAAGCTCTGCCTTAAGGAATAATACCATGCTACATACAAACCAAAACTATTTTCCTTGAGGTTACAATGCTCAGTGATATACCGCATGCACTCTAAAACACCATGCCTGACAAGAATCAAAAGAGACAAGGCCCTCAATAATGTGGAGAGAAAAAGAAAGACAGAGGAGTAATCAATTGTTATATGCTGATTTCTGCTGGAATGGCCTCTTTAAACAATTTATAGCACTGTGGAAGAACTGAAAAAGAAGGGGACCAGTCTCAGCTTTATAGAAAAGATTTCCAAATCAGCACCAACTCAGACAATGTTAAGAGGTACTGTTCCCAGTGCTCTCTACTCTTTAACCCTTTCCATGGACTCCTTATTCTAAGTCCATGTTTTTTCTCTAATTTCTTCCTAAGGGCTTACCAAACACACTTTCTGTTTTCTATTACCCAACATACAAACCAAAAGGCATTAAGCAAAACAATAATATCTGTCAGTCAAGTCAGTTCTAAAGACACCAATTTTGGTTTAGATATTAATCATGAGATGTATGCATAATCATTCCTTTTCTAATAGAAGGTAAGCCCTGAATCACCAGGTTCTGCTCTCTGTCATTCGTGGGGTTGAAAAAGCATTGCTTGGTAACTGAAGCTCATTGAAAATTACAAGGGAGAAACCGTCATGAAAATCACATAAAAGAGTAAGAATTCAAGTCAAGATTATTTTGCCCTGGATCAATAAAACTCTACCTTGAGACTCGCTTTGTGTTGCCTTGAGTCCCTAAACCATTCCTTCATTAATCACTTCCTAACAAAACCTGTGTGCCAGGACTGGAAAAGAAAAGCAAGAAGTGATCACAATTTAACAATCTGACCAATGCAATTACTGAATAAAACCAAACAACTATTAAAATAAAGCCTTGTGAAGCAAGATTCCTTAGCCTGAATACATGAGGTAGATGTTTTCAGGCACAAGTTGCCTGGGTAACAAACAGTGTCCTGCTTTAAGTGTCTTGTGTTTGAGGTAGCTGTGAGAAATCTATGGTAACATTTCTTATCAGGAGAGGGGTTTGCTGTCCCACATCCAATCCCCATTCCTGTGGGGTGGAAATCCCCTTTGTGTGTTGGGTCAGCTAGATCTTTCCTCTGCCTGCTCCAAGGGCACAGGCAATGTGACCCAGGATCAGCCCATTGGCTGTGCCAACTGGAGACTAAATCCTGCATGTGATACTAAGATGGTGACCAGGTAGAGTTAGTTCATCTTACATGGGACACAGTCATGGTGGTGCAGGCAACAGTGCCCATTGTCATGGCTGCAGTGGCTGTCAGCAAAGCTCAACTTTTCCTTTACTAGGACTGGTAATTCCAGCCACATGAACTCCTGGAGGTGTCCTATGCCAGTCCTTAAGTTTGCCTCCCCAGCCTTGCTAACAATTCTAAAACTCACAGATAGCCTATTATTATTATTATTTTTATAATATTATTATATATTGTTATAATAATATTGTTAACAGTAAATATGAAAGTTTTTATTGAAAATAAACATTTAGATTTTAGCTCTAATATATTTGCTCAGAGATAAACCAAACTTGTGTCAGATTCCTAGGCATTCAAACAATGTTGGGTCACGACTTCTGAGGCTCTGTCATATTTGCACATAGCATTTATCTCTTGCTTCCTGTAAGGTCTCAGAAAGCCTCAACGGGCCCTACTATATATATATATATATATACATATATATATATATGTATATATATATATATATACACATACATATATATACACACAGATATATATATATATTTGGTGGTATATGATATATGATGATATATCTATCACCAAGTACATGCCTTTGGAGAGCCACATCAATGCATAGACTTCTTCGTACCTGCCTGAATCTTCCCTGCAAATACGTAGCAGCCTTTGAAATGTGCAGAAATATGTCCATTTAGAAACTTTCATCAGTCAATTTTTTATTTCAAAATGACAAATGATGAACATTTTTAGTATTATAACAAGAAAAATTCTTGGAGCCATCCTTGATTCCTCTCTATTTCTTTTCTTAAAAATTAATTTATTTTACTTTATTTATTTTTGGCTGCATTGGGTCTTCGCTGGTGTGTGCGGGCTTTCTCTAGTTGCGGCGAGTGGGGGCTACTCTTCGTTGTGGTGCATGGGCTTCTCATTGTGGTGGCTTCTCTTGTTGCGGAGCGCGGGCTCAAGGTGCACGGGCTTCAGTAGTTGTGGCTCACGGGCTCTAGAGCACAGGTTCTAGAGTTGTGGCGCACGGGCTTAGTTGCTCTGCAGCATGTGGGATCTTCCCGACCAGGGCTCTAACCCGTGTCCCCTCCACTGGCAGGCAGATTCTTAACCACTGCGCCACCACGGAAGGGAAGCCCCCTCTCTATTTCTCACTCCCAGAAGCCTATCTGCCAGAAAATCTTGTGGGCTCTTCCTTCAAAAGCTATTCAAGATCCAATAAAAAATATCTTCTTAACAGGTCACCTCTATTCACCCTGATCTCTTCACAGCCTATTCTTCTCATAAGAGCCAGAGTAATACAGAGAAACCTGCCACCCCTCTAGTCAAAAGCCTTGAATGAACACTTCTGAGTATAGACCCAAAAGAACTGAAAGTAAGGATCCAAAGAGATCCTTGCACATCAATGTTCATAACAGTGTTATTCACAGTAACCAAAAGGTTGAAGCAATCTGAGTGTCCATCTGTGGATGAAATAAGCCACTCACAAAAGGACAGATGTAGTGTGATTCCACTTATATGAGTGAGGTATGTGGAACAGGTAAATTCGTAGACAAGGAAAGTAGAACTGTGGTTGCCAGAAGCTGGGAGTAGGAGGGAAAAGGGAATTATTGTTGAACAGGTATAGCGTTTCAGTGGGACAAGATGAAAAAGTTCTAGAGATGGATGACAGTGATAGTTGCCCAGCCATGCGAATGTACTTAATGCCACTGCACTGCATACTTAAAAAAGGTGAAAATGATAAATTTTATGTTATGTCTATAACGTGAATGGTCAACCATCTCAGACTCAAAGCATAAATTCTAATATTGACCGAAAGGCTCTGTGTGATCTCATTCCACGTCACCACGCACGCCCCCCAGCCCCGGCATCTAAGTGCCTTGACTGTCACCCTTTCTCACTCCACGCCAGCCACGGCGACCTCCTGTTATCCTCAAACAGCCAGGGCATGGCGCCTCCACAGGTGGTGCTCCTTGCTCTACCTGGGGCGCCGGTCCCCCAGGATCCCCCAGGGCTCACTACCTGCCTCCAGAATCACATCCTTGCTCAGAAGCATCTTCTCAGCAAGGCTTTCCTGACCACTCTGTTTATAACAAAAACACATTCCTCCAAGCGTTCTCCTCCCCTCCTTCCCTGTTTTGCTTGTCTCTATATAACATTACATTTGAGATGCTATGTCTTTTTCATATTTGTTTGTTTCCCCCGCTCTAAAGGAAGTTTCATGAAGGTATGATTTTTCTCCTGTTTGTTCACTCCTGCTTCCCCAGGGCTTAGAATAGTATCTGACATCTGGTAGTCATCCGATAAATATATGATGATAAAGAGCTGAAATGTGCAAACTCATCAAACAAGCTAAAAATGCATTCAAAAGATCATTTAAAAATCCAAAGTCTTTATATGCATCAATTAAACATTTCTCAGACGATCCCTATGAGATGAATCATTGATTAGGAATCTAATCATTTCATCTTTGATCTTTAATTTTTTCTGAATCATAGTTGGCTCATATTTTTGATATCTACTATTTCAAGGAAGTTTTAATTTCCAAAATGCCTTGCAATCATTTATATTCAGGTTTAATTTTACAAACACTGACTGAGGGCCTTCTATGTGCCCGGCAGCATTTATCCAATTTGATTTGGCATCATTACTGTTACAGCTCTGTAATCAGCCAGGAAATGTTTTTGAAATACGTACTCTTTCAACTTTGAATAGAAGCAAATTTTATCAGCTGGGAAGGTAAAGTGGAGGCTCGGATTATTTTTCTCCCATAACCATGATGCCTTCTCTTTATGCCACCTCCACTTCAGCTACTCAGAACTAGTGGCATTACCCCATCTGGGGCGGTCACAGAATCACAAAATCACAGAAACACAGGCATCAGGACCATCCACCTCACCATCTTCCTGGTCAGAAGTGACTTTACACCATTATGCTAAGAAGGGAATGTACCTTATTTCGGGGTAGTTCTTCTTGGAATGTACACTTCTACCATAATTTTATAAAATATGAATCCTCTGTTATATCATAATTCTCATTTTATAGATGAAGAAATTAAGGTAGACTACTTAAGTTTCCTAAGCTATCAAATCAAGTTTATTATAGAGTCTGGATTAAAATTCCCTCAAAGCTCAAATTATCGACTTCCAAGCAGCTTCCTGAAGCTTCCTGATTTTTTATTAGTACACGGTTTCTTTTATAAGATAAATAACATTGTCCACAAGCCAATGTCTTTTGGAGTAAAAGTATATACCTCTTGACTCCATAAATGACTCCATTTTGAACCCCCTTTCAAAACTGATTTTTAATTTATAAATGTAATAATACAATTTTTAGAGATGCAGTTTAAATCCCATAATAACTTACTCTATGGGATGTGTTAATTAATTCTAGAGGAATTTTGCTACTGTGAATTTAGGTATCAGATCCCTCAGCAGCAAGAAGAAGACAGAAAACAAGACTGGGGTATGATTGCTCTGAAATAAATGAACGAAAAGACAAATGGCAAAGTCAAAGATGTTATGCTGTTAATAACAGTCATCATTTTTACTGAGCATCTAAAATGTATCAGCCCTTGTACTAAGCTCTTTCCATTCATTTATTCTCAGCCATTTTCTCTTTCAAGGTCCTGCAACTTTGATTCACTGGAAATTCAAACTTTTGGTTAGTTTGGTTAACTAATAAGGGAATTAAACATTTTTGGTTGATGTATTTGTTTTTAATTTGTGATGAGAATAATAAATTGGGCAGGAGTAAGAAAAGATAAGTTCCGGTTAATATCTCCTTCCTGAAGATTGATCAAAAGGTCTTATTTTGCCACGTGGTTCCCAGATATCTCGAAACACATTTTTATCGGTTTTGGTAAATCAAGATCCTATCCCCAAGGCTACTGCTCACCATTTAACCAGATTCTAATTTAGGAGGAACAAAATAGCCTTTATGGGAGCAGTCAAATATTAGAGATGCAGCAGCATCTCTCTTCCTCAGTTATATAATTGATATGAAAAGGAATAATACAAAGGAAGAGAATAACCGAGGCTGAACAGTAATCTTTCCAAGTCTTTTTCTACACAATAGAAATGCTCATTAAGCTTATATAACGTGAGGTTTTTATGGAGCAATACAGTTCACTTTTGTTATGGTCCTTTCTAATTGAATGGCAGCACCACTTAAACTTATTTTACAATCAACCCCTTACGTGGTCTTGCAAACAGACTTCACAAAACTCACTAGCCCACAGAGACGCTCTTGTCCCATCAAGAACAGTTTTGTTGGCTTTTTAACCAACATGGCTGCATTCATGATTCAAAATCTTAATAGTCTGGTATCACAACCAGAAAGAGAAATCACACCAGTTGTTAATTAAATCAAAGAGTGATAAGGAGAAAGTGGTCACATTAATCATGTATTGAGAGATTAAAAATAGCTCCCCAAAATAGGCTGCTGAAATTCACATCACAACATATGATGCTGAGCGTTTTAAAGCTCTCACTACCCACCTCCCCACAAACAAAGGCTGAAACTCAGCTGAATGGGAGGAAAACTATCTTATCTGGCACAGAATGATAACGAGAAACCTGAGCTGCTATGCTGCCAGCCCCAAGGTCACTGTAAGTCAATTATTTCACGAGGTCTTGCCAATAGCGTGTGTTTACAGTTAAGTACAAATCCAGCTATGTCAAGGTTACAATATTTAGTTGAAGAAAATGTTTCCAACACCAAAGAACTAAATATTTTTAACCGCAGGATCCAAAGGAGGTGCCTCTTGCTCCCTACTGTGTACAAGTCAAGACCTAAAATATTTAGGGCAGAGGAACCTGACAGAGGACAAAATTCCTTTTTAATGGATAGCGCTGTTCTCTAGGCCAAGTGTAAAGTTATAGGATTTCAGAAAAGGAAGGGACTTCGGCGGTGCTCTAATTTAACCCCCTCACGTTCCAAAAGAGGAAACTGATGTCTGAGGATGATAAGTCACTTTCACAAGGTCATAGTTGGACTCGAATCCATGTTTCCTGACTTCCCACTGTTTCTGTGCTGGGAAGATGCCTTCACTGTGGAAGCATGGAGGGTCCCCTTCCTGGTGGGGTCCAGCACAAGGCTAGTCCAATGCCATGCCTTGTACAAATCATACACAAACCATGTAGACCATCTTTGTCAATATGGGCTGTCATCCTTGCCTGGATACTGCAAATTCTAACACACTTAAGAAATGATAAGACTAGGGGCTTCCCTGGTGGTGCAGTGTTTAAAAACCCATGCCAGGGTTCGAACCCTGGTCCGGGAAGATCCCACATGCCATGGAGCAACTAAGCCCGTGTGCCACAACTACTGAGCTTGCTCTCTAGAGCCCACAAGCCACAACTACTGAGCCCATGTGCCACAACTACTGAAGCCCGTGTGCCTAGAGCCCGTGCTCTGCAACAAGAGAAGCCACCGCAACGAGAAGCCCATGCACCACAACGAAGAGTAGCCCCCACTCGCCGCAACTAGAGAAAGCCCGCATGCAGCAACTAAGACCCAATGCAGCCAAAAATTGATTAATTAATTTTTTTAAAAAAAGAAATGATAAGCCTAGAAGAGTTGAATAAAGCTTACAACATTTGGTAAGCGTTTGCTTTTGCATCAATCCCACAAGTAATTCAAGTACTTCCTGTCTCCACATTAAAGTGCTTCTCTTCTTAGGGCCATCATTACTAAAGATTTGATCAAACAACAAATATATATTGAGCCCTTCCTATTTAAGCACTAACCTTTTTCTTTGAATGTTATTACATTTTTATCATTATACTTAAGTTTCTAGAAGAGTTGACAAGTGTCTTTCTTATGCCAATATTTTCATGCTTGTACAATGTATGAAATCTTCCCTAAAGTTCTGCATACATAGCTTTTAGTTTTACAACAAGTCACCAAAAAAACGTGGAGCTAGTTATTTAGCGTGAAAATACTCAAAATATTCATTGCAAATTCCATTCGAAATTTCATTCACCAACGTTAGCATTTTCTATCGCTTTTCAATACCCAAACCATTGTACCTAATTTTTGTTCTCCAATCTAGGCTCAGTAGTAAGCTTACTTGGTAGGCTGATACTAATGAAAAAGTAAACCAATATTTTTATAAATGAATTTTTAAAGTTTGTAGCTCCTGACTGATGAAATCTACTCTGGTTCCCCAATTCATGATTTCAAGAAAAGTATTTTTTAAAAGAGTTTCTTTTTCTCCTTTCTTCCTTCTTCCTTCTTCCCCTCCTTTATGGAAAAAAACAAACAAACAAAAAAGTCTCATCAGCTACTGTTGAGCAGCACTCAACTAGTTGTTGTGGAACCAAAGAGTAATAATTCATGGACTCTATCCTCAAGGAGCTGATGATCCAGTTAGGGAGAAAAATGTGTTAACGGATAAGCCCTTTCTTTAAAAGTATCCTTTCCCCCTTTTTTTTTGCTACTGTGGAGAAGGGGAACAAATTACTTACTAAAAGGAAATTTGAGTCAAACAATCCCTATAGAAACACATTAAAACTTACACTTTAGAGCTGATGTCTTAATCATCTATGATTTTCCAAGGGTAACAATCTTTCTTTTTTTTTTAACTGAAATACAGTTGACATACAATATTATATTAGTTTTAGGTGTGCTATAACAATCTTTCTTTAGCCGTGTGGCTAGTTTCTTTTTTCCTGGAGTTTGGGTCCCAGTCCCCATGCATTCTGGAGGTGGGCCATAGCCTTGATAGATATGAATTTCAGGAAACTAGCTCAGGGACTGGCTTCCTGCAATAATTCAGAGCTGATAATACCAAGGGCTTCATCGTGGATTTAAAATTCAAGCTTAGAACTTCTAAAGCCACACACACACACACACAAAAAAAGAAAAGAACTCAAGAAAGTGGCATAAGAAATACCCTGAGAGGAGACCCTGCTTCTCAGTGAACTACCTGTTAGTCTGCAAAAGCTATGCTCCAATCCAGTGCCTGACATGACAGGCATCTTGGAGAAAATCAAGTCTAAGTAGACTGATTACCTTACACAGTGTATTAGTTTCCTAATGCTGCCATAAACAATTACCACAAAGGTAGTGGTGTGAAACACCACCAATCTACTCCCTCATGTTCAGGAGACCAGAAGTCTGAAATAAGCTTCACTGGGCTAAAATCCAGGTGTCCACAGGGCTGGGTCTGTCTCAAGGGTCTGGGGTAGAATCCACGTCCTTGTCTTTTCCAGCTCCTGGAGTCTGCCTTGCTTCCCTGGTCCATGCACTATCCATTCCTTTTATTGCTCAACTTTTTGCTTCCATGGTCATATATCTTCTAATTCCTCTTTTGACCTTCCCGCCTCCCTCTTATAAGGACCACTGGGATTACACTGAGCCCCTGAGTATCCTCGTATCAAAAAGTTTATGTTAAAACTACAATGAGATATCATCTCACACCAGTCAGAACGGCCATCATCAAAAAATCTAGAAACAATAAATGCTGGAGAGGGTGTGGAGAAAAGGGAACCCTCTTGCACTGCTGGTGGGAATGTGAATTGGTACAGCCACTATGGAGAACACTATGGAGGTTCCTTAAAAAACTACAAATAGAACTACCATATGACCCAGCAATCCCACTACTGGGCATATACTCTGAGAAAACCATAATTCAAAAAGAGTCATGTACCAAAATGTTCATTGCAGCTCTATTTACAATAGCCCGGGGGTGGAAACAACCTAAGTGTCTATGATCGGATGAATGGATGAAGAAGATGTGGCACATATATACAATGGAATATCACTCAGCCATAAAAAGAAACAAAATTGAGCTATTTGTAATGAGGTGGATGGACCTAGAGTCTGTCATACAGAGTGAAGTAAGTCAGAAAGAGAAAGGCAAATACCGTATGCTAACACATATATATGGAATTTAAGGAAAAAAAATGTCATGAAGAACCTAGGGGTAAGACAGGAATAAAGACACAGTCCTACTAGAGAATGGACTTGAGGATATGGGGAGGGCGAAGGGTAAGCTGTGACAAAGCGAGAGAGTGGCATGGACATATATACACTACCAAACGTAAAATAGATAGCTAGTGGGAAGCAGCCGCATAGCACAGGGAGATCAGCTCGGTGCTTTGTGACCACCTAGAGGGGTGGGATAGGGAGGGTGGGAGGGAGACACAAGAGGGAAGAGATATGGGAATATATGTATAACTGATTCACTTTGTTATAAAGCAGAAACTAACACACCATTGTAAAGCAATTATACTCTAATAAAGATGTAAAAAAAAAAAACCTTATGTTAATTACATCTGCAAAGTCCCTTTTGCCATATAAGGTAACAGTCACAGGCTCCTGGGATTAGGACAGAGATATTTTGGGGGAATAATTATTCAGCCTATTGTACTCAGCCAGAAGTCAACTCGACTGAGGGAAACTTCTGATTCATTCACAGATGTGGCTGGAAACAAGGCTGAAATGTGGACATTCAGATGAGCTATTGCTCATTCTACTAGACTATTTTTTCCTTTTCAACATGGGAGTTTTTACTACTGTGTAGACAGAGACCTAGACTCTGCTTATTTGTTTTGCCGTTTCCTACTAAGTCATGTTCCCAATTCTAATGTAGTTTGTTGTGCACTCTGACCTCAGCATTGCTTTTAGCACTTGGACTTGACCAATGTCTTCCCACATACCATGTTGGTAATTGATTTCCAGTGGTACTGGCATTCAACTTGAGAGATCTCCTTATTTCCTCCCCTTCCCCCTTTTTAAATGTTCTAGAGCTTTCACAGAATGTTATGGATTAGTAAAACAACTGCATATTTTATTGTTGTAAAGAATTTCTTAGAAAATTTTAATGAACCTGTTTAATAAAATGACATCTAATTTGATCTCCATCAGATAATTCCTATGAAATGAGTTTTCAGTTTATAGTCTATACAAATTTCAATCAATATAGCAGTTCTCATTTCACCGTTTTTTATGAAAAGAGAAAGTCAAAATCATACTCTAAGATACCATGTGTTCATACTATTACATGCATATTACCACTTAGAGACAGCATTGAATGAACAATGTAGCATTTCTGTGCCACTCACATCTATTAGTCTTCTCTCCCCGACTAGATTACTAGTCCTTAACAGAAACAAAATCTTTTACTTCTTTTTTATCCTCAGTGATAACTAGTATTGAATTGGCCACGTAATTAGCAATCAAATTATTTCTGGTTGAATTGACTAGTCTTTTTCTTAGAAGTCACATATGGCTACATGATTTCATTCCTTTCTGCCAATTTGGATACACTTCAATTTAAACAAATTGTATAGATGGAAATTTGGATTTTCTCTTAAATAAGAAAAATTAGACAGTGATGATTTAATTTCAAATGGGGTATAAGATTCCTATTAATGAGAAATGTCCACCACAAAATTACACGCATAAATGCATACTCATAATTGTACAGGAATATATTGATTGCAAAGTAAAATGTGGTTGTACCCTGACTGATGGCTATTCCACTCCATTTCAGCCCTCTAATGATTTTTGAAACTATGTGTTGCTTGATAATCCGGCACCTTACCACCCCGCCTTGGATTCTGGTGTCACATCACTATCATTTTGATAATTACCTTTTTCAAAACTCTCCTTTTATTTCATTTCTATTTTTACTTTTTAGTACTGTATGGCACATACATAAAAGTACATGGGTCGCAGAGTCCAGCTCAATTAATTTTCATAAAAAATTTCCCACCCCCGGAATCTCACACAGGTGTAGACATAGAACATCACCAGTATCCCAGAAGCCCCCCACCCCTCCTCTCCAAGGTTAGCCCTCTCTCAACTTCTCACGCCATTGATTAGCTTTGCTTGCTTTTGAATTCGTCTGGTTTTAAAATTTGCTTGTTTACAAGTGGCCATGTTTTAAAAGATTCAGATTTCTACCCTCCCTGCCCCTCCTCTCAACACAAAAAGACTCCTGGGGATATATTTTCTTTCTTCTTTTTAAAAGGTGAATTTAATGATGCAGTTCATGATCTCAATAATGTCATGGGCATCATTAAATCCATCTTTCTTCTGATTTACTAATGGGCCTCCTATGTTTCTTTTCTCTCCGATCCTTTTATAAAAGCCTTGAAAGTTCCTATAATCCTTCTGCCCACGCATTCCTTCCAGGGACTGCTGCTGTCGTTTCCTGTCCCTTGCAGTTCTCAGGCATGTTCCAGTGTGAATCCACCTTCTTTCATATTCTCAGAGAGAGATCATTTTCTGTCTTTCAAGATGAAATCCTCTATCTTCCTTTGTGAGTCCACAGTACAGCTGTAGTTTTCCTTTCTTTAAAACAAAAATCCCATATGTATTAATTATAGAGTGTTGCTTAAATTTCTAAAGATTCCTGAGGCACTTCCAAGCATTTAATAATTCTCATTTCACTTGGCTGATTAGTTTTCTTCTTACAATTTTAAGTCTAGGAATGAGGGCTTATACTGCTTTGGGCCATGTGTTCATCAATTTTCACTATGCCAAATTCAAGTGGACACCGGTGTCTTCTTTTCTGTAATTCTTCTTCTCATTCACTCTCCCACCCCTTTGTTCAGAGGCAGATTGAGACTTTGGCTGGGGATCTATTCTCTGCAGCTAACAACAACGTTTCTTTCTCTGACTAAAGAGCCATTTGGATAATGGATATACCATGTGCTTGTTTCCCAGAAGATGCCTAGAATAACTTCCCCAAGGAAATATTTTGAGCGCTTTAAAGAATTTGAAGAATTGAATACTCGAAGTACAGCTCACATTTCTGATACACTCGAACTCTTGGGACACAGGACGTTACAGAGGATAAAGCTCTTGACTAGAAGACAGGAAACATATGTTCTTATCTTGGGCAGGCAGCTAACCAGCTAGAGGATCTTAGGCAGGTCATCTCTTGGCATTTTCTTCATCTGCAGGATTGGGCTACAGGGATTATCGGTGGGTGTGGGGAGGAGAAGTACCTAGTTGCCCTGGGGACACCTAAAAATCTATAAGGGTGTATATTTTCATGATCCCAAATATGACACGTGAAATTACTCAAAATCTTCTTGGGTTTTAGAGATTCATGGAGGCTTCATTGAAAAAGCATTGTGTGAGAACATGGGCTTAAAAATGTGGAAGACACGTAGCAAGAGTGTCTTTAGAATATCTGAGAACCTGACATTTATGAAGATCTTTGGGTTTCATCATGTGCCTTTGGGCACATCAATCATTCTCTTTTCCTGTGCCCTGCCCTCCACGGAGTTCTCTATAAATTATACAATCCCACCCAGGACTTCTGGGTCTTCTACCCCTTTAACTTTCCTAATGAAAATAAATATTTCCTTCTACTCAGTAAGAAATAGAATCAAAAAGCGAAGGACCAAGTCCTCTGAGCAGGAAATTCCCCCAGCTGACCCTGTGCCAGTGGTCCCTGATGCTTGCCTCGGCCAACACTGGGATGCTGGAAAGAAAATGGAGTTGAAACTCAGATCTGAGTCTTTTCGTTACTGCCTTTTCCACTAACTGTGTGATGGTGGGCACGTCATTTCACCGCAATGGGCTCAATTCCTGAGCGAGAAGTTGCCATTTTGTTTCCCATATTCATAGTGCCAGCCTAGAATCGGCTCCAGGGTGAGTGTAAATAATTAACTTGCATGAATGGTGAGTTCTTGGAGTGCTGTGGGCCCAAAGAAGGTTGAGCTTTCCTACATACACACAGGGGGGAAAAAGACACCTGAGAAATGGACAATCGTTTCCTGATCACTGTCGGCAGGTGACAGTGGACCCTTTTCCACCAAAGGGCAGGGTGAGCAGCGAGGTCCTTCTTCGGGCTTGGAAGCATGTCAGTCAAGGGAATGGCAGGGCTGAGCCTGATCTGCTGCCTCCCACAGGAAGTGGGGGCTGTGAGCGGAGGGCTACAGGCTTTCCTGTGCAGCGTGAACTGGCCCGATGTGAGCAGAACATTCTTAGCTGATGAAGAGCTGGAAGTGTGACCCTGTGCTGAGATGCTGGAAACAGCACCGCGTCTCTACTCCATTCTTCCCTCGGTTTTCTTTCTCTGCTGTTCTTTCTTTGTCTTTGGCAGTCACGCTGTGCTCCTGGTTCTTTTCTAGCTTCACATGGTCTTGATTAGAAAGGACAAATGTAAGTGAGAACAGAGATGCTCCTCATTTTTCTCATTTGTTTCAGATTACTGGGCTTGACTGCTAATCTTCCTGTATGCTTCTATCAGGTATATACATATTTATATATAACCTAAAACCTAAAGGTGTCCCTTTTTATCTTACCGCTTTGTAAAAACTGTCCTGGAAAAAGAAGTACGAATACGAAGCAGTCAAACTACACTTGGCCGAAAACGATTCAGTTTCTAGGAGAAATAAACTAGAATTTATTTTCCAGGAGAAATAAATCAGACATTTTGGTTTTCAGTTCTGGCTCAGCATCTAGTTAGCTGTGTGGCCTTAGAAAAGTTACTTGAAGTTTCTGGTGTTAATTTTCTCATCTCTAAACGTGACAAAGTTGGATTTGGTACTCTCCCAGGTACCTCCCCAGGAGATTTTATGATCATCTTTGTTGGGTATGTTAGTACCACTTTCATGAGGGAAGCCAAAATGAGACTCCTTACCTGCACAGGAAAGTAAAGACCAAAAAAAAAAAAAAAAAAGAAAAAAACGGTCCTTGTATTTATGTCTCTAATGAAATAAAAATGACCAAAAGATAAAGTTTATTCCGATTATGCAGCATCATCTTTTTTTTTTTTTTTTTGGCCATGCTGCAAAGCATCGGGATGACCAGGGATCGAACCCGTGCCCCACTGTAGTAGGATTGTGAAGTCTTAACCACTGGACCACCGGATGGAAATCCAGCATCATCTTATTAATGGCTTAGATGCAGCAGGAACACAGATTACAGAGCTGTGTATGATACCGGCACCTAGAAAGCACACAATAAAGGTTTGCTGGACGAGGTATGCTCTTCTAGCTGCAGACAGGGTGGCATAACCTAGTGACAAGAGCACAGAATGTATAAAACCAAACCGAGCCTCAGTCCCAGCCCCACTGCTTACAGTTTCATGACTTGGAACCAGCCACTTCATCTTTCTGAGCCTCAATTTCCTCAACTGCAAAAAAGGACGATTATCTGTACTTCAAATATAAGGGGACAAACAAAGGACATTATGCGTAGGAAAATGCTTCACAATATGTAAAGTACTTGCAAATACTCTTGGACAGCCGTAGCTAAATTACACAGGCCTTAGACTGTGAATGAAGGAAACTGGCCTCTATGAACTAAAAAGTACCTTCCAGCTTTGAGCACCCTTTACTCCATGACACAGCTGAGGTTCCACCCCCAGGCTGCAGACACGCCCAGACATGCTCCAAGGCAACTTGGGGCAATAATACCTGCTGTGTCTTGAAGGTTGGAGAGAGAGGCTTAGGACGGTCAGAGATCTCGCCCTTGGCCTTGCATTACTTAATGTGGCCCTTCTTCAAAGACACTGATGAGCATGTCTACTCAAGCTGTTTAACCTTTAACTGCTACTAAGACATTCCACCCCAGGGCTCCACGTGCTGTTATCATCAAAACACTCTAGCTCTGAAATACAAGACACTAGCCCTCATATCGTGTTTATACATGCAATCCAGAGGAGAAGGGGGAAAACGTGGGTAATAAGCTGGAAAAGAAGTCAAGTTATGTACTTTGCTTTTCACTCCAAGTGAATGGTTCTCGCTTTTATTTGACCATTTATTGAAAATGAGCAAATTGCTGGTAAGAGTCTCCTACATTTGCAAGGGAGAAAGGACTGCTTAGAGTCACCTGAAAATCTGAATTACATAATGCAAAAGTGGATTTATCACTGCAAAGTGTAGGGGAAGTGTCTTTACGAGACGGGTGTGGGTTCACAACTCTTCCACCTTTGGACACCTGGGCATACTGATTGACACTGTGTTCGTCTTCTAGTCTGGCAGTCAGGGCCCTTAAAGAGAACTCCGTGGAGTATGAATGTTCCCCTATCGCAGCCTGTTCAATAGAAGATGTGAATGAGGGCAAACTCAGGTTTTAGAAATAAAGAATAAAGGGGCAGAGGAATTGATCAAGGAATGAAAACCCTAGTTCACAATGAAAACATCCTTTGAAGTTTGTGCTCCTCATTTTAATATTTTGAGATCACTTTTTACTCATTGTTCTCTATTGCTTACCCACCCCCAATGACTGCCAAGATGATTATTCATCCCTCATGCGTCTGTGTCACCAGTACAGTAAGGGGCGTCTCTGCTATTTTTAGACACGACAACTATACAAGCCAAAGGCCACATTCCGCTTCTGTTCTGCTGAATGCGGGCTACACCCTGGCGTGGTAACCATTCTGAAACAGCGTTTTACTTTGAGCTCTACAAAGGCTTTCTTTGACAGGGGAGTGTCGCAGTGGGTTGAGAAAAGGAGCACAGAGAATAAAGGGAAGATATTTCCAGATTTGAACTTGAACAAAAGTTAATGCTGACAGCAGAGTTGACTGATGGTCAGAGCTGAGAAGTGCAGACAGGCAGAGGGCAAGGATCACATCTCCTAAGACCCAGAAGGATGGGATTGATTTTGACAGACCCCAGAGGGTAGAGTTGATCTTTGGGGATTTGCCAGTCTTTGATTTCAGGGTTTAGTAAACATTTTGGTAGGAAGGGATGGTACCACAGGCTCTCATTAGCCTACGTGGGTTTTGTCCTCCTAATCGTTGCTCATGACCGGGGCTACTTGGTCCCCAGGTATCCCATACCTGCTAACTTGCCTCCGAGCCTCCCCTCCAGAGGTTTTCTTTAAAATCCCAACTGGAAAGGCAAGACTGAAAGGAAGCCACCAATTCCTTTGCCTGTGACCTACTTGTACGCTCTGCCTTCAGAGATGAGAGCCCGATGAGCCGCCCACACCCACTGGCATGGGATTCGCCAGCCTGTCATTTTGGCTGAGAGGTAGACAGTTTCTGGCAAACTTAACAAGCAGATTTTCTCAGTGATAGGAAAATTCTTGCTTAGTGCCCCTCTATTTCCCGTGGTTAAAGCCTTCAACCCAGAGAAGATAACAGAAGTCACCTGACCTGGTGAGACGTGGAAATGAAAGAGGTTTTTTTTTTTCTTATTTTTTTAACTTCTGTTTTCTTAAAGGAGGAAGGCTTTTCCTTTAATAGACCAGGTTCACATACGACAACTTGGGTTGGAATGATGAAACTGGCATGACATACCATATTACAGCATCACATAACCTTTTAGAGCAGCCAGAATTCACCTCACGTAGAGCATTTAAGGGCTTTCATGTCTTGGTTAACATTAAGTGCTTCCTCTGTCATTGTCACTCTACACGCATGCCCAGTGATAGACAAGGGAGACTGTGAAAACCGTCAAAGAGCAGAGGGCAATCAATGGAACCTAAACAAAATGTGGGGTTACTTCTGTGGATAACTCCAGTGAAAAGGAGTTCACATACCAGCAGCTCCTCCCCAGAAATCTCCGGTCTCTAAGTCTTAGAAAAACCCAGGCTTTTAGGTTAGGTGAACGCCCCTTCACCTCATCCACAAAAGCTGGATCCTCAAAAGCTCTTTTACTTCCTAGTCTGCAGATGTCACCATTCCCACCATTCATAGCGCAGAAGCACTTGACCTGACAGGTACACCGCCTCCCCAGCTGTGGGCCTAAAGCAAGGTATTAGCTGGAAAGAGATTTTTCTGGTTGAAAATGTACAAATTCAGGAGTCAGCAGAAGCAGACTTTTGGGCTTCACTACAAATAAAAGGATATAACCTTGAACAATCTCTTTTCTTGTAATAGTCCAAGTAAACAAATGTCAGAGGCATTTTTGCAATTTAGTTGGTCTGCATTTCATCAGTTTGTCAGGAAGCTAAACAATACATCTATTAAAACTCATTAAAAAATTGGAAACTCTAATTCTGACTTTTATTTATAACTCAAGTACAGTGAGCTGGCACCAATCTTTCAGAGAGAATTTTTTTTTTCCCAAGAGAGACAGAGTATGACTCTGAGTCAAAACCAGATCGATTCCAGCTTTCTCAATTTATTAGCTGCCTTTTTGTTTCTGTTCTTCCTGCCGCCACGTGGGGTCTGCTCTATTATTGGGCTGCTGGTTCCGGGTGAACCGGTCTTTCCCTGGGGAGACTGTGGAAAGGGAAGAGACATCATCCGGCAGTCCACAGTCAGTTTGGGAGTGAGATGGGCCAGACCTCCATTCCAGCAATGAAAGCTAACATGCAACCAAAATTGTAGCCCTTTATTACCGGTCGGGATGGGGACAGGGGTGAAGACATCAGAGGCCATTTTATTAAGCCCATCAGTTAGGTAGTGACTTTGTCAGATCTGCTCTTGGTACCTTCATTTTGATTCTCCTTCATATAGAAGCAGATTTCAGCAAACTGTGAAGCTGGGGAGATCCCACCTGGGGCAAGGACATTGTATCTTCATTGGCCTCCCAGGCTTCACTCCTTCCCTGAAGCCCCTCAACAAAATGGTGTGATCAAACAAACAAACAACAGAAGCAAAAGCCACAATACACCGCAGAAATGTCCTAGGCTTTGTAAGCTGAAAATCTAGAACGTATGTACTTACTCTGCTCCTCACTATATATGTGATTTTGACACATGACTTCAGTTTTGAAGCCCCAGCCTCAGTTTCTTCATATGTAAGAGGGATGTGCTAATGTAATATTACATATCTTAGGGTGTTGCCTTGTGGATTCGAAACATCCTATATCAAATGCCTCATTATACTGCTTGGCACGTGGCACGTCCCAAATAAAGAGAAGCTGTAACTAATATTTTGTATATTGATATTCTGATAGTTTGCCAAATGCTTTTTCTGCATCAGTTGAGACGATCATGCAGGGGGCTTTCCTTCATCCTGTTAATGTGGTGTGTTATATTGGTTAATTTTTGTATATTGAATTATCTTTGCGTCACTTGGCCATGGTATATGACCTTTTTAATAGGCTGTTGAATTCAGCTTGCTAGTAGTTTGTTGAGGATTTTTGCATCAATGTTCATAAAGAATATTGATCTGTAGTTTTCTTTTCTTATAGCATTTTTGCTGCGTTTGCTATCAGGGTAATTCTGGCTTCATAGCATGAGTTAGGAAATGTTCTCACTTCTTCAATTTTTTGGAACAGTTGAGGATCAATGTTAATTTTTCTTTAAAGGTTTGGTAGAATTCTCCAGTGAAGCCATTTGGCCCGTGACTTTTCTTTTTGAGAGGTTTTGATTACTGATTAATCTTCATATTAGTTATAAATCTACTCGTACTTTCTATTTATTCATGATTCAGATTTGGTAGATATGTATTTCTAGGAATTTGTCCATTTCATTTAGGTTATCCAATTTGTTGGCATACAAATGTTCATAATATTCTCTTATAGTTTTTATTTCTGAAAAATCAGTCATAATGTCCCGCTTGATTTCTGATTTTAGTTACATGAGTCTTCCCTTTTTTCTTAGTCAATCCATCTACAGGTTTGTCAGCCTTGTTGATCTTTTCAAAGAATCAAATTTTGGTTTCGTTGATTTTTCTCATTGTTTTTCTATTCTCTATTTTGTTTATCTCTCCTCTAATTTTTATTATTTCCTTCCTTTTGCTAGCTTTGGTTTGCTTTTCTTTTTCCTTAAAGAGTAAGTTAGGTTATTGATTTGAGATTTCTCCTTTTTTTTTTTTTTTTTTTTGTGGTACGCAGGCCTCTCACTGTTGTGGCCTCTCCCGTTGCGGAGCACAGGCTCCGGACGCGCAGGCTCAGTGGCCATGGCTCACGGACCCAGCCGCTCCGCGGCATGTGGGATCTTCCCGGACCGGGGCACGAACCTGTGTCCCCTGCAATGGCAGGTGGACTCTCAACCACTGCGCCACCAGGGAAGCCCTCTTTTTTTTAATGTAAGCATTTACAGCTATAAATTTCCCTCTTAGCACTGTTTCTCTGCATTAGTTAATTTTGGTATGTTATGTTTTTCATTATCTTTTTGTCTCAAGATATTTTCTAATCTCCCTTGTGATGTCTTCTTTGATTCATTGGTTTTTTTAAGAATATGTTGTTTAATTTGCACATATTTGTGGATTTTCCAGTTTTCCTTCTGTTATTGATTTCTAGCTTCATTCCAGGATGTTCAGAAAAGAAACTTTATATGATTTCAATCTTTTAAAATTTAATAAAATTTGTTTTGTGGTCTAACAGATCCTGGAGAATGCTCATGCTCAATTGAGAAAAATGTGTTTTCTGCTGTTGTTGGGTGAGTGTTCTGTATATGTCTGATAGATTCTGTTGGTCTACAGTGTTGTTCAAGTCCACTGTTTCCTTATTGATCTTTTGTCTGGTTGTTCTATTCTTTATTGACAGTGGGGGCATTGAAGTCTCCTACTATCATCTTACAGTGTGTATTTCTCCCTTCAATTCTTTCAGTGTTTGCTTGATATATTTTAGAGCTCTGATGTTTATAATTGTTATATCTTCTTGATGAATTGATATTTTATCAATATATAATATCCTTCTTTGTCTCTTGTAATAATTTTTTACTTAAAGTCTATTTTCTCTAATATTAGTATAGCCACCCCAATTCTCTTTAGCTACTATTTGCATTAAATATCTTTTTCTTCCTTTCCCTTCCAACCTAATTCTGTCTTTAGAGATAAAGTAAAATTTGACATTTGATTATTATAATGTGTTAAGTCTGGGAATCAGATTTCCCCCCTTCCCCAGAATTTACTTTTTGTTGTTTGTTTGATTGTTGAAGGCTATGATAGTCCATTTGTTTTGAGACTTTTCCAAACCATTTTTGCAAAGTCTATTTCTTGCCATGTGTTCTCACTGAAATCTCTTTTACTTTAGTTTGTGCTCAACTAATGTTTTGATAGAAACTTCTTTGAATGCCAGGAGATGAAACGGACAAAGAAAAAAATACAGAAAGAAAAAAGAGAGAGAGCAATTACAACTCCCAGTCTTGGTAGACTGACTCTGTGCTGGGGTATTCCTTCTACTTAGTTAGGTTTTCTCTGAGACTAGGAATCAGCCTTAGGTGAAATTTTTAGGTCTTCTTAGTTTTTCTTCTGAGCATATGTCCTACTTGGTTATGCATGTGGCTTTCTAGATTCCCCTGTAAAAATGGCTGATTTTGAATCTCCTCATTTCCCAAAAAGTCTCATCTCACTGTCTCCTCTGGTCCTCAGATGGTCTACTGTATGTCTCCAGTGAGCATCTATTGCCCCAGGTTTCTGTGGGTGTGTAATCTCCTTGTAGCTTTTGTGAGCAAAGCCTACAGCTTTTCCTGCATGTGTTCTGCGTTATGAGAGCAAGAGACAGCGAGTCAGATCCTCTGGTATCCCCAGCCACTTTAGAACAGATATACGCAATAATTTGTAAATAAGGTCTGCTCCCTCCCTGTGGTTTAAAGAGTGAAACTGGGAGCTGAGTTGCCACACTCAAGACCAAGACTGTTTCCATTCAGGCAAGGGTGGGTTTGGGTTTGTTTGTTTGTTTGTTGATGATTTTATGGAGGAACATGGAGCTTGGGGTTTCCTAGCCCACATTTTGCTGATTTCTTATCGTTATTATTTCATGTGAATTCATCACATACCAAAAATTGCACTGAGCTTGTTATTTTCTCTTTGCCTTCCAGACCCACACTCCACCCTCCTCTGTTCTAGTCTGTGCCCTGCAGGCTGATCTGTACAGGCCACATCAATGGGTTCTCAGCCCCAGTGGGGTGAGAAGGAGGCTGTGCATTTAACTCTTTGCCTGCCGTATGCACAGGTTGGCCACATCTTTCCATCAAACGTCACGGCTCTTCTCCAGTGACCCTTTCCTTAGAGCTGCCCACCCTGAGATCTGGAACTGGCACATTTTCCTTTAGACCTGGTGGTAACAAAGAGCTTACCAATCACCATCACCTTCTGCTACTTCAGCCCCAGGGTCCTTCAACATCCTTTGTACACGTCCCTAAATCTTTCCAGATCTTTGTAAATCACTCTTTTGTTAACACTCCTCACTGAGTTTGAGAGTGCCATCTGTTTCCTGCTGGAACTCTAACACGTTGTACTGTTGGCTGCTAATTTCTCTTTCTGAGAAATGCTTCTCATTTTGGTGAAATGTACTCAGATACCAGCATATTCAGGAGCCTACTTTGGGTGAAAAGATAGGAATTCACTTTCCTGAATGAGTTTGTAATATTTATCAGGATGATACTCAGCTTGGAGTTCAGAGAATGTCTCTCGTGTAACATGAAACTTGGTCGTGTAATCTGAGAGGTGAACAGATGTCCGGCTCAATTCCCACAAGACAAGTGAATGAAGATTGCCCTCCTTTCATGGGTGGGCAGAGTGGGGCAGCAATCCTCCATCCATTGCAGTAACCTGTCCCACAGTAACCTGCCTTCCCATAAACTGAGAAGATGGGTGCCCAGGGAGATAGCTAGTGTCTCCTGTGTCTAGAAAAGAGCTGCCTATGAAGTGAGATCAAATATGTTAATTGCTCCTTCTCTAATTCATCTCCCTCACTGTTGACCTGTTGACAGTCTTCTTAAGCAGAGACCTGATGAGACCCATTTCCTTTGCCAGACACTTCCAGTGGCTGCCTTTGACCACAAAACAAAGAATGACAAACGCTTACCATGTGGGCGGTCACCCTCACTCTCACCTCCCGTGGCATGATTGCAGCTTTCAGTCATAGACTGGTTTCCGTCACAGCTCTCCAGGTAGCCAGTACTGACACTGCTTTTCCTTCGAGGTAAGCATATGTTCCAACCTTGTCCTGTAAGATAATATATGTTCCAAATGCAAAAGCATAGCATAACACAATCTGGCCCCAATCTTCCATTCTAGCATCTCGGCACGTTTCCTCTTGCTCTTTTGTGCCATGCACTTAGCCTTTTGCACCATTCATAGCACATATTGGGTGTTTGAAATATTTGTTAGGCTAACGTTGATACAGTCTTAGGAAATAAAGTTCTCTAAACACACACACACCTAACATTTAAATCTGAGCCAAATATGTTTAGAATATTGCAGTAGCAGCAGAACTATTTATAAATTAGCTTGGAGCATTTGCCCATACATTTCTTTGTATATAGTTAAAGAGTAGAAAAGGTCTATTAGATGAATAGTTGGGAAATATATTCCTTATAGAGGAAAAGCTCTATGTTCAAGCCCAGTGTGCTTTGAATTGCCTCTTTCACGCAATGGCCCTGATGACATTGGTCTTCTCACAGCAGAGTGGCCAACGCATTCACATGTGAGGTCAAGTTTTTCCATAGTTGTAGGTCAGCTCTCCAGACTGTAGCTGATTGTTTTTGAGACAAGCCCCAAAGCAGATGACAAATTCCTGCTGTTCTCCCAAGTTGCCTCCATTTACCTCTCCTTGGAAAAGCCAGTTCCATCATTTATCTGCTGACTCTTTTTAGGTATAAGCCTCTTAACACCATTGTACTGAATTTGCATTAGAATTTCAATGTCAGTTTCTTAAACAGAAGAGTGAAACAAAAACAGTATCTTTAAAAATCAGAGATTAAAGTTTTTTTAATGTATTTAGAAAAAAGAAATCGATTCTGAAGATAAACATAGACAACTACTAATCAATGCAATGGAGGGCATGGCAAGTGGATACTCGGGTGAATTTCATTCCACCAATATCCATTGAGAGACTGCTCTGTGTCAGAACTGAGCCGAAAGTTGGGGAAGGTTGGAGGTCAAAGGAGGCTACTACCTTCCTGAGCACGCAGGCTTGTGGGGATAGAAGGTGGGCACAAATTTTGTAACGCAATTATTTTGTTTTATTTTATCTTATTTATTTATTTTGGCCATGCCATGCGGCATGCAGGATCTTAGTTCCCAGACCAGGGATTGAACCCGTGCCCCCTGCAGTGGAAGCGTGGAGTCTTAACCGCTGGACCACCAGGGAAGTCCCTCAGTTATTCATTTTAAACTTCACTCTTTAGATGCTATTTTCAAGCTACCTTTTACTGAGCACTTACTGTGTGATGGGAAATCATTATTTTACCTGGATTACATCATTGAAATCTCATGGCAATTCTATAAAGTGGGTGTTACTCTTTCCACTTCAGAGATGAGGAAATCGAAACTCAGAAAGTATGGGTAACATACAGTTCAGTTAGCTAATAAATCCATGCTCTCAATGAGCCAGAAATTAATAACTGGAGTTATATTTTTAGATAGACAAACTTTGAAAACATTAAAACGTAATAACATAGCCAAGGGTACAAATACTCTTAAAACTGAATTGTCTGTTACTGGGTAACAATTCAAGATATTCCAAATGTGTCACAGTTGGTAGTTGACAACCCAAGAGCTACTTTTTGTTCAGAGGAATCTCTTTACCAAAATCTTTTTAAAACAAATAAACCCACTGGAAAATATTTTCAAAATCATTTTTTAAGTAGCAAAAATAAATTTAGATGCAGCAAAAAATGATTGTTGATTTTGATCTCAGCACAGGATTTATCTTCATAAATAACCCAGGATGGTATGTGGATGTGTGGCCAAAAGTGATAAGATTATAGACTATCAACCAGAAACACAGTCACAATAGTGGAGTCTGGGAGTACAGATTTTTTAGATTTGGCATATTTGAAATAGCTTTATTATTATTATTGTTTCAACATATCTTGAAAGTGGGAACAGTGGGCTAGGACAGAACAATACTGTTGCTATGGGGGACTTTGGTTTCTCAGTAACTTCCAACATAGGAACAGACTATGCATTCCAATTACTTCTATTAAGAAATGGCAACTGCTAGAATTTAGGAAATATGCCTCTTTTTCAATGAAACTTTTCTAGAAGCCATAGAATAGGTGTTGTTGAGATCCTGAGAACAGCCTTCACATGCTGAAGGACTGTGGTTAGCTACAGAGTGATCCAGGGCTGAAGTCTTATATGTAATCTTGTTTGCACAGAGGCTGGAAATAAGATCAAGACAAGAAAAACTGCTGAACAAAACCTAAACTTCCTTTCAAGAGCTCCCTGCATAAATGCAAAAAAGCAGAGCAGACCCAAATTGGAAGATGGCTCAAGAATCCCATAATCAAGATATACTCTATCAGGGCAAGAGTAATTAGGTCAGAAGCAGTGGGCCAGAGGCACTGAAGCATCTTTGGGAAGAAACAGAAAACCAAGAAACTTGAGTTGCACTAATGAAGTCAGTCAACAGGAATGGGAATCTTTAGTCCAGGGTCCCAGACCTACCAGAAAGAGCAAACCCCTGTGAGTACACAGGCGCTTGTGCTGTGGGCCTGGGGGGGTGGGGGGGGACCCGGAAGGTGGGGACAGGGGTCCCACCAGTTTACCAGGTGGTATAATTTAGTGGGTAAGCAAACCTGCCCCAGAGGTAGGCAACAGCAGGTTCAAGTAGTGAAAACGCTTTTGAACCTGGGGGAGAAAGCAATTGTCAGTTTTAATCTTGCAACAGGATTTATTCAGCTTGTGTATATATACATGTGGCCCAAAGCGCAGAGAATAGGATTTCAACTGGAAATACAAATTCAGTGATTCAAGTTCTACCATATACCAGCTATGTGCCCCTGAGCACTTTGCCGCATTTTGTCAGCCTCAGTTTCCTCATCTGTAAAATGGAGATATGAGAGAACCTAATTCATAGGCTTCTTGTAAGCAGTGAGATAAGAGTTTAACACAGCCTGGCCCTTAGTAAGTATTTCATCTCATTCAATATTACTATTATCATCAAAGACCTATGTTGCATATCTAGACAGTAAATCTTGCCCTTAATTTGCCACAATTTGCCAAGTTTAAAAAATTACTATCTGTTTTCCCCTCTGTTCCCTCCCTAGCTATGTTCTGACCTTGAAGAATTTACCTGGGATGTAAATAAAGTCTCATTTCCTGCAACTGAAATAATTGTGTCCCGTAGTAGGTTCCTCCTCACATATTTTCAGAAGATCCTCTTCTGAAATCCCACCAGACCTTCTCCAAGGATGACCTAAACCCAAATGGTCAGTTGGTACTACAGGCTCCAATCAGAGAAAATAAAAAAAGGACAACCTTCTAGGGTAGCTTCTAGAGGGCAGAGAATCTCCTTCTGTGATTCTCTTTCACAGCCCCTAGAAGCCAGCTCTCGTCGGGGGTGAAGACGGCCAGCATCCGTGGAAAGGTGAGGTGAGTGGTAAGAACATTCTTCAGCCGTGCAGGCAGAGACTGGCTCCAGTACTGTGTGCTCTTTCCCTCACGTTCCAGAGACAGGACAGGTAGGCAAGCAGGAAATAGAGGATACCATCACACCTAGACCCCAGAAATGTTTTCAGTCCATTTGGATCCACTTGAAGGATGTCCCAATCTAGACTCATGTTTTTCAAACAGGGTTTACAGAGGAGCCTGAGGACCACAGAGACTGATGCTGTGGGACGTGGCAGGATCTTTACCACGACCTCCTCCCGTGGCCGGGGTCTGCATCCTCAGCAGCATTCTCCTGCCTCCTCAGCCCTGCTCTTACTCTATCTGACCTTTCTGCACTTTTCTTCCTGCCATGCCCTTGCTGTCATCTTATCTCCACTGCACCAGAGGAGGATGCTTACGTAGGCTGGACCGGGTCCCACCCTTCAATCAGGATGTTAACCAGGTGTTTCAAAATCACCCTGGAGGAATGTGGGCTGTGGTCCAGGGTGATTCCTCCCCCGCTTCATCCTTCCCTCCCTCCCTCTCTTCCTTTCCTCCTTCCTGCCAATATATTATTGACTATCTGCTAGATGCCTGGCACTGACTTTGTTAATTATCTGAGTTTACACTAAGCTCTTAAATTTGAAGATGACAGTAAATAGTGTTGAAAGCACCTTGAACAGGAAGAAAATTTATGAGTGTGTTGAATAAATGCACTGGAGGTAATCAGAAAAATTGTGAAGTGATTTGGACTCAAATAAGTTTAGACTCAAGGGAGCATGGGGCAAACAGCCAACCACTGGGAGAGTAGGTGGGGTGAGACTAACAGGGCAAAACGAGATCAACAAGGCAAGTTAAAGGTATTTGTTGAGCACCCCCCATTCATTCTGACCTGCGCCAAGGGCTATGGGAGCTGAGAGAAAAGTGGAAAAGATGCCGTGTGGGTCTTGGGGCAGATGTCACTTTGGATCTGCTGACCAATACACTCTGTGTGGATTTCCCCGGATTCCCAGCCACTGCTGAGGTTTAGCGGTTCCCCAGGAAGGAGTAAGTTTCCTACGTAGTGAATCACCCAGTGTGAAAGAGAATTTTCCTGACCTCAGCTTCCGAGCGGCTCATTGAGACTTTACTACTCGAAAGGGCATTGGAGCATAGCACCACCATAGCCCACACTTTATTTATTTTGGGGGGTATTTTTCAAAGGGACATTTGGACCAAAAGTGGCCCATGACTCCTGGAAACCCTGAGTAGTGGCCTGGCATCTTAGGAATCTGTCTGCCATGCTTTGTGGAGGGGTCTTGAAGGGTCTGGTTCTGTCCGGAGAACAAAAGTGATGGTCATTAATGTGAAAATGTAACCCTACTTACTCTCCTTCCTCTACTAAATGGCCCATAATCCAAGTAAAAGCACTTAAAGCCCTTGGATATCTAGATATATTGCTTAAAATCAATTTGCTTTTATTGGTCTAATTCTATTAACTTTGGATGTTGGAGCCACAGTGCAGAGTTGCAGTGCTTTGACAAGTACTTTCACGTCCTCAATATTTTACTTTTTCTATTCCCACTTCTTTCCAGTGGAGCCTAATATCTTCCAGTCCCAGGCTTGCAGGTCCATGCTCATCTCGGTGATGGACCCCAAAATATTTACTTATAACATTTATAAAAACACCCTGCGTGCCAAAAGCCGCTAGCTGCAGGAAAGTGATAAAATATAAAAATATTTTATCAGCCAGTGGGAATCCCCTTACATGTTAAATCAAAGGCTCCATCAGAGGGCCCACAGTGACCTTGGGAGGCCAGCAGATTCAAACCATATTGAAGGACGACAGCAGGAGGGAACGCCTGCGGGGAAGCCACTCAGCTCAGGGCCCCTTCACGTCCCCCAGGAAAGAGCCCGAAGCAGATTTCGGCTGTGTTGTCTAGGGGCTCAGGGGCAGATGTGTCGAGGCCCTGTGTGGCTTTTCCATGGGGTTTCTGTAGCTTGTCATGTCTCTCCAGGGTCATCCCACCTGTGACACCTACTCTGTTCCTCTCCATTTCTACCTGCAGGACTTAGTCTGTTTCTCTAAAAGCGTCACCATAGAAGTTTTCTTTTTTTTTCTTTTCTTTTTCTGTTTTGATTTTTTTCCCGGCTTTATTGAGATGTAATTGGCATATAACATTATGTAAGTTTAAGGTGTACAGTGTGATGGTTTGATCTTCGTAGATGTTGCTAAATGTTTACCACGATAAGGTTAGTTAACACATCCTTCACCTAGTGTTTGTGGAGGATTTCTAGGGCAGAAGTGCTACAGGAGTGGTAGAGAAAGTGATGTAGTGGGAAAAACACCACAGGGTAAATAGTCCTGGATTCCAGCCTTCACCCTGCTGCTGCATATCTTGACTAAGTCATTGCACATCTCTGGAAGTTGGATATATTTGTGGTTTTCAGCCTTAGTGGTTCCAGGAAGTACCCCTAGCTTAGCGAGGGGGTGACGTGGAACAGCTGGGTTTCTAGCCCCTCCCCATTCCCATGTCAATCAGCTCTGCCTTATCAATATTACATTTTGGATTACATGTAATATTTAATTCACAAAAAACGTATCTTACTGTTAAAAAGAAAAGTTTAAAACCCACTGGACCAAAATGACATTCCTATTCCATATTAACATAATTTGGGGCTCAGTAGTATTCCAGACTCTAATTTCCCTCTCCTTGGCATTCCCCACTAAAAGCTGATCAAAACTGATCTGGAGCTGTCAGGGCATAAGCACCAGGACGAGGTTCACCTGAGAGGTGAGGTTGGGTGGCATGATTCAGGGAGCCACGCTGCTTCTGCAGAGGATGGTGTAATTCCACAAGCTTCAAGCCGAGCCATTTGGCAGAAGGTCTTTCTCTCCTTTGGAGTTTCTTTCTACAAGAATGGTACCAAAGCAGCATGCTGAGTCCCGACGGTGTGCCCAACTTGTTTTTGTTTTTCTGTTTTTTGTTTTTAAACTGAAACAGGCCCCTTCCCCGGACTCAGGAAATCCTGGAGGATTATACTGGGACACACGTGAGTGGCAGGCACTGTGATAACAGAGCCACTTAGCACCTCGCTGTGAAGCTTTGCTATGAGGCAAGCTTGTCCTGAGGTGCTCTCTCCCAGTTGGCTGCTCAGGACTTTATGCAAACAGATTCCTGAGAAATCTACCAAAGGAGCTGATCCAAATCCCAGCGGTGAATGCCACTGGCCCAGCTACATTTATCATATTCTCCTCTTTGTTCCAAAGTCCTCATTTTAAGCCACACAGAATGGTTTAAAATCATTCCATTAACAAATCATTTTGTCATTCACTTTCCATCATGCTAGATGTCCCGCCTAACTTTTGTCCTGTATTCAATGTCTGTCAACAAGGTAACACTGACTCAAAATTCTATTACCAATTCAAATTAAAGGTGACAAAAGCAGGTTTTGCTGGGCAATGCATAAGGAACTTTGCAATCCAACTGCTCGGTATTACCTATAATCTAACATCAAAACACAGTTTTTATTAACACATTATTGTTTGTTCTTCCATATCTTCTCTATGTGTACATAACATTATTCTACAGCAGTAAGCTCATACAATGCACAGTTTTAAAATCTGCTGTTTTGACTTGAAGAAACAGAGCCTGATCATCTGCCCATGTTAATTAATATTCTTCTACAATATAATGTTTAATGGCTATGTAAGGCGTGTTGTTTAACTCATTTCTCAATTCTCCTAAAGTTGGAAAACTCTTCAGATTGTAACTGCTAAGATGTTACCATTTTTTTGATCATAAAAATCCTGAGATGAATATACTTATACCTTCATCCTCATTCTTTTGTTTTGTTTTGTTTGCAGTACGCGGGCCTCTCACTGCTGTGGCCTCTCCCGTTGTGGAGCACAGGCTCCGGACGTGCAGGTTCAGCGGCCATGGCTCATGGGCCTAGCCGCTCTGCGGCATGTGGGATCTTCCCGGACCGGGGCACGAACCCACGTGCCCTGCATCGGCAGGCGGACTCTCAACCACTGCGCCACCAGGGAAGCCCCATCCTCATTCCTGTAGTTGGAATTCCAGTGGCAGAGGGAGTGTTTTTAATAAATATTAAATATTTGTAATAAATATTGCCAAATTTTCCTATGGAAGGATAAATCGATACTTCTGCTACCATTTTTTTTCTTGTTTCCCTGCACCCTAGCCAACATTGGGTATTACCAGCTTTAATCTTTACCAATTGATGGAGGGGGGATTGTATCTTATTCTTGCCTTAATTTGAAATTCTGTCTGTTGTGGTAAAAGTGAACATTGTATCAAATATGTATTGACCATCTGTATTTCTTCTTTGGGCAGTGTCTACTCATGTCTTTTCCCATTTTCCTGTTGTTGCACTTATTTATTAATCATTGATTTCTAAGGACTCATTATATTTTAAGGATCTTAATCTTCTATCTGATATGTATGCAACAAATATTTTTTCCAGTGCTCTAAGCCTAAAAATGTTACTTAGGTTATTCATGCTAAAAATGATAAAAACTGTTGATTGTTTTTTAAATTGTATTTCCTTTTGGTATGCTTAAAAATGTGCTTCTGCACTCCCAAGTTTATATATTGATTTTTTACTTCAAATATTTGTGTCGTTTCCACTTCACATTGAAATTATTAATTAATCTGGAATTTATATAGAAATAAGGTGTGAGATAGACTTCTGTCCTCTAAACCAAATAATCAGTCTTCTGGCAAATCTTTTCAGTCCTCTTTCACAGTCCCGGCTGCATCTAGCTCCCTCTAGTTGCACAAACAGACAATTTAGTACAGACATTGGTCTGCTCTCTAAAACCAGGCTCCACTTTAAGCTAGTCAAACTGTTCAGAAGACCAGGGCAATTAGAAATGTTAAGTCCCATTATGGTCTTGTAATTAAGAAATAAATAAATTTCCATTTATTTCATCAATTGTAATATACAAGTTCAGAGTGTCTAAAGTAAATTATGATTTACTAAATCCAAAATGTCAGTGTTGGTTGTTAGGAAGCAGGGTTCCTTACTTAGGGTTCTCTTCTCAGATATATATATTATTTCTTCCTAAGCCCTGCAGAAGCTCCAATGTCCAGGCACCTCACAGCTACCTGTGAGCCCTCTTTCAAATTGAACCATGTGGCTACAACGACTTCATTCCTCTCCAACCATCTCGGTTCCATCCTTCAAACTGCTGTGAAAGTACTGTTTTTCTCCATAAAGCTTTAACGAATTGCTCAGATGAGCACTCAAGGATTTTCTTGAGTTCTTGTCTTTCTTCATGTACTTCTGCAATGTTTACCGTGTCACCTCCACCACATTTCAATCACTTCCAAAGTGCAATGGAACCTAAAGTTTATTGTTTTTTTTTTTAATACACTTATTTTCTTAGGAGACTTTTAGGTTAACAGAAAAATAAAGAAGATAGTCCAGAAAAGTCCCATACAAGATTTGCTTTTTAAGTGAGAATTTCTATAACTCTTCTATGTCAGCATGTCTTATACTTAAGTAGACAACAGTATGATTTTCACTTGTGTAGACATTTCAGGGTGATTTACTTTTTTTTAATATTTTATTTTTTTATAAATTTATTTATTTATTTTTGGCTGTGTTGGTTCCTCATTGCTGCACACGGGCTTTCTTTAGCTGGGGCTACTCTTCGTTGTGGTGCGTGGGCTTCTCATTGCAGTGGCTTGTGTTGTTGTGGAGCATGGGCTCTAGGTGAGCGGGCTTCAGTAGCTGTGGCTCGTGGGCTCTAGAGTGCAGGCTCAGTGGTTATGGTGCATGGGCTTAGTTGCTCCATGGCATGTGGGATCTTCCCAGACCAGGGCTCGAACCCATGTCTCCTGCATTGGCAGGGAGATTCTTAACCACTGTGCCACCAGGGAAGCCCCAGGGTGATTTACTTTTAAAATATTAACTCCTAGAAAACTATGAAATTCCCGTTTTTTGGTGCCACATTTTTATTGATGTAAAATGCTCTTAATGGTTTTTGATGATGATGATGATAGTAATGATGATAACGTGGATGATGACAGTAACAACTACTATATTTCTGCTCTTGAAGATACTCTTAAAGTAATGATGCAGACATTTT
Organism: Grampus griseus; assembly: GCF_964374135.1. Lineage (NCBI taxonomy): Eukaryota > Metazoa > Chordata > Mammalia > Artiodactyla > Delphinidae > Grampus > Grampus griseus. The sequence goes on from NC_139012.1 coordinate 65,579,992, forward strand.
ATTTACAGCTTATTTAAATAAGTCCTTCTTTCCATAGTTCTATTCCTCCTGTAATATAAAGACACTTGCTTGGCGCTACTTTGTCAGTTTCTTTTTCTATTCATCTATTTTTAGATTCTGTGTTTTTAAAAGATCCTGGTGCTGACACTGCAAGTTTATTGTCAATTTCCATAGTGGCGTAATATTTTTCTAAGTAATTCTCTCTTCTTACCACACACTGGCATTTTGTTCAAAGAACAAACAATTTACGAATACCCTTTGCACAGACACATTTATTGATATGTCTGCTGTGATGCCTAAGTCTGTCCCCAAGTTTGAAAGCAATTCAGAAACAATCACCATGTTTTGGTAGCCTAAATTGTTTATTCCAAGAGGCAGAGTTTGAAAATTCTGAGATGTATGTTAAATTTAATTCTGTACCAGAATGCCTAATTTCCCTTATTTTGTTAGGTGTTTTCCCAGAATTTTACTTTTCTCCTCTAGGTTACATTTTAAACAAAAGTGATAGGAGCTGTTTTACCACTTCCCTAGTCTCATAGCTTGCTAGGTTAGTTATAAAATGAGTGTTTTCAATAGTGGCCAAAAAATAGCAGAGCATGACATATCAATAGATGTAACTCTCTTTTCCTTTAATGAAGTTTTGTTTGTTATTGTTATTGTAAAAGTGTGATTAAAACAAACAGTAAAAAGCTCTACTAGCACCATGAATGCACATGTAGCTGAGGCATTTGAGAAGAATACCTCCTTCCAGGATAAGACGTGACCTAAAGGATTAAAGGTCATCAAAGAACCCATGAAAGTAAGGGAGTGAATAACCTGGGTTAGGCAGCATTTGATTCTTCATTGAGACCCAAAACTCCTCCATCAACCTCATTCTGCAAAGCTGTGAGAATTGGAGGAACATTTCTGACAGAAAGTAGTAATCCAGTGCATTCCAAAATTGATTCACTCACTTGGAAATATGAATCTGAAATTAATCTATTGCTGGGCATTGAATGAACTGCTATAATGTGTCCAGGTTCCAGAGACCATTAGCACCTGTCTTCAAAGACACAAGGCTAGACGCTGACTTAGTGTTATAAATACAGAAATCCAGCATCACTTGCTCGATGTAAGTCCCATGAAATTAGAGTCATCTGAACTCAAGTATCAAGTACATGTCTGCTTGTTCAGTGCCATCTCCTCATTCATTCAATCAACCAGTATTCATTGAGCACCTACTGCCAGGAACTGTTCTAGGCGTGGGAGTACAGCAGTAAGCAAACAGTGAAAGTTGATTAGATCATGAACCTCATTCAAACAGAAAGTATTTACTGCAGGAAAATCAAACAAGATGGAATAAAAAAAAAAAAAGGGGGACAAGAACTTTTGAGAGTCACAGAGAGCATCAAGACAGGTAGAGGACACATCCTTGTTGGGCACCCATAAAGAAAATTCTTTGAGCTAGGTAGGACGTATACCCTTACTCTTGGAGTCAGAAACTTTCTATTTGTCTGAATATATATATTTTGAGAGGCTGAATAATGCACCCCCAAAAGATATCCACATTCTAATCCCTACAACCTTTAAATGTAACCTAATATGGAAAAAAAAAAAACAAACTTCGTAGATGTAACTTAAATTAAGGATTTTGAGATGGGGAGATTAACCTGGATTATCTGGGTGTACCCTATGCAACCACAAGTCTCCTTGTAGGAGAGAAGCAGAGGAATATTAGAGCACAGAAGAGGAGAAGGCAATGTGACCAGAGAGGTAGGGATTAGAGTGATGTGGCCACAAGACAAGGAATGCTGGCCAACAGAAGCTGGAAGAGGCAAGGAACAGAGTCTCTCCTAGAGCTTCTGGAAGGAGTGTAGCCCTGATGACAGCTTGATTCCAACCTAGTGAAACCATTTGGATTTCTGGCCTCTAGAACTGTGAGAGGATAGATATTTTAAGCCACCAAGTTTGTGGTAATTAGTTACGGCAGACACAAGAAGCTAATACATGCTTGTTACCACAAACAGATGTGTGTGTGTGTGTGTGTGTGTGTGTGTAATACATCCATTTATCTACTAGATATCTCTTTGTAAATATATAATGTCCATAACAGAGTCTTGATTACCATTCCTAAACCAGTCTGTCTCCTAATCTTTCTCATCTTTGCAAATGGCACAACCATCTACTACTTACTCAGGTCAAAAACTTGGAATCGGGCTTCCCTGGTGGCGCAGTGGTTGAGAATCTGCCTGCTAATGCAGGGGACATGGGTTCGAGCCCTGGTCTGGGAAGATCCCACGTACCGCAGAGCAACTAGGCCCGTGAGCCACAACTACTGAGCCTGCGCGTCTGGAGCCTGTGCTCCGCGACAAGAGAGGCCGCGATAGTGAGAGGCCCGCGCACCGCGATGAAGAGTGGCCCCTGCTTGTCACAACTAGAGAAAGCCCTCGCACAGAAACGAAGACCCAACACAGCAAAAATAAATAAATTAATTAATAAACTCCTACCCCAACATCTTCTTTATAAATAAATAATATAAATCAGTTTGAACTGCTCCCTGAATAAACCGTCCAGTGGTTTCCATGGCCCTACTTTGTTACATCATATGTTTTCCCAAGGTCACAAACCCCACGTGATCTGCCATCTGTACCTCTTTGGCCCCTCCCTGTGTTCTAGCTCCACTGGCTTTCTTTCTACTCCTTCAACAAGTTCAGCTCATGCCGACTTCAGAGCTGTTGCAGTGAGCTCTTCTCTGCCTGGATTAGCCCTCCCTGGTTTTGCATAACTGGGTAGGTCCTTCTCATTCTTTGTATCTAAGCTCCAAAATCATCTTAAAGAACGCTAACCTGACCACCCACCATCCTTCCCCACCCCGTTATCCTTTATCATGTCACTTTTTCCAAGCCCTTCAGAAATTATCTTGATAGTTTATTGACCTGTTTACTGGCTGTATCCTTCCCCCCACACCCTCCCCACTAGAGTGTAAGCTCCTTGAAAGTAGGGGCACTGTCTGTCACCTTCCACACTCTTCCCCCATCATCTAAAACAATGGCTTCCTTCTCGTTAATGCCTAATGAATATTTGTTGAATAAATGAATATATAAATGACTCAGGAACACAAAACTGTCTTAAAAGAAAAACTGTTACTCAGATCAAGTCTGAGAGAGACAAAGAATTGATTCACTACCTTGGCAGTGTCACCAGTCTAAAGCTGTTCTTGCTTAGAAGTTGCTCTGCATATCTTTTGCATTCTATGGAGAGCTTACGTAGGGAAAGGGACTAAATATGAGTGTCTAGAAGCTGTCTAGAAGTCTAGGACACTCCAGCGTTAGAGGTCAGAGATATACAGTGAAACAGCAGAGGACTGAGAAGGAGCAGCTAGAGATAAACAGAAAACTGGGAGTGTGGTAACTTGGAAGTCACATGAAGAAACAGTTTCAAGGAGGAAGGAGTGATCCACAATGTCACTTATGGTTTGACTAGACTTAAGTTTTGATTATTGGATTTAGCAATATGGAAGTCACTCGTGAACTCGACAAAAGCAATTTAGGTGGAGAGGTGAGAACAACAGCATACCTGGGATAGACTTGAGAGAGAATGAGAGGAGAAACTCAGGAGACATGAAGGAGAGTCAACCCTATTAAGGAGTTTTACTGTAAAGGGTGGCAGAAAAGTAGCAGAGTAGATGGGACAAATAACTTCTTCTGGAAATTATTCTCCTCTCTTTCTGATTATTCAAGAAAGAGAGGAGAAAACTGCTGGGCAATATCCTTGGGTAGAACACAGGAAATGGCATTCCAATTTCATGTACAAGTGCAGGGTTGCCCTTGGCAAGGAGCCAGGTTAGTATATTCATAATAGCAAAAGAGAAGATAGACTATAAGGTCTCAGATGCAGAGTCAGTGAGATATGCTTTGGACGCTTGTGCAAGTTCTTTTGCGATTGCTTTGATCTCAGTTAAATAGCAAGCAAGTTGTCAACTGAGAGCATGGATGCGGGTGAAGCGATGAGAAGTTTGAGGAAAGTAACAAAATATGGAATGTGGGAGACAGACTAAGGAATAATAGGATTGTAAACTCTTTTGCTTGGATGTTGCTATATATAGAATTCCAACTTAAAGTGTAAAATGAGCTCACTGGGGCTTGTAATGTGCAATGGTAATTACATTGAGTTATAAGGTTACAGAAAAACACATTACCATAGTATCGCAGTAGTTGGGAAACCCTCTACAAAAAAGAGAGAAACCACTGCTACCTTCATTCAAAGTAGCCTCCCAGGCACATTTGTCCTACACAACTGAAAGTATTTATGCTAACAAAATAGGTCGTGTTAGCATACTCTGCTCCAAACTCATTTCCTGGGATGCTCTGGACTTTAACATTGCCAGGTACCGGTCACCTGAACCTCCCTGACTGAGAACAAGCAGCTCTGACCATAGCTCTCTAGGACTTGGTTACCTGGAAATACATGTCAAAGGGATTAAAAACACGGCCTCAGATGCTACCTACTCTGGAATCCTGATTCCACTTCTTTCAACTATGCTGCTAGTCGAGCTGGTTGCTTAACTTCACTGTGCCTGTTTTCTTATCTGTAAATAAGGACACAAATAAGGTCATCGTATTGTTGAACGAAGTAAGGAAGAAAAGCATTCAGAACAGTGCCAACACGTAGTAAGTGCTCATAAATATCAAATGCCTTTATGATTATTGGCCATTGTTCAAGAACCGAGGGAAGCAGCGCAAACCTGACCTCATGCCACTTGCCGACAAATAAAGTCCTTTGTTTCTGACCGAGAGTCTCATGTCTTCTGCCAACATCCATGAAACTGTGGCAGGCTAACTTATTAGTTTGCAAGAAGGGTAAAAATCTTAGCCCCTTCACAGTCTGTGATAACCCTTGGAGTCCCTGTTCCATGTATGTGGAGTTCTACCCTCCTTATTCCTTGTGGAATCATTATGCTCTGATGCTGGCAACTTGCTTCAACCACCTCTTCTCAGCAGCCATGCCACATCCACACCACTGGACAGGACTTTCTCCCATGACCCAAATCTAGCCATAAACTTCCAGCACCTGCTCAGTATTTTCAGGCAGGTCAAGCTCCAGACCAGTCCTATCCAAGCTTCTCCACAGTAGCATTTTATTAACCAAATACATTATAACCTAATCATTCACAATATTAATAATGAGGATTAACTGGCACCAAATAACAGCATTTGGTTGACAAGCGTCCACATTTGAAACTTTAGTGCCATTGGTGGTTTTGTTAAGGGGGGACAGGAAACCAAGCTCCCTCTCTGACCACAGCATTCTGATTTGTCAACCATCCATGAAATGTGACAGAACTCAAAGATGGATGTAAAGCCGGGGCCGGCCTCTGGGGCCACCCAGATAGCATGGAAAATGCAGTCCAGCGATGGTAATCGAATCGAGGGGAAGGGAACGTTGCCATCACCATTTTGCCAGACATATTCCAGACGCTGCACAGTTTCCCAGACTACTGGGATGGATGTCATACAAGCAGCCCTGTCATGATTGTGTGAGTACTTGTGTGCAAATTGTTTGACAATTAACATTGGGGCCGTGATAGCTTTTATACTCATGCAGGTAATGTGTCTAACAGAAATGGCCACTCTCTCAGAGTTGGCTTCCCATCTAATAGTCATAGTTATCAAAGAGACAATGATTACATTAATTACAATTGTGAAAATAGTGCCTCACCCTGATACCTCACTTTGTAAGTTACAAAGAACTTTTCACATTAGCCCATGTTATTCTCACAACTCTTTGAGACAAGTACTCTCCACTCCATTTTATAACTTAAAAAAGGGTGGTTCATACACAAGATTTATCCATTTTATAACAAAAATAAAAATTGTAAGCAAATATCCAATCTAGTTAACAATATATATGCTGAAGTATTTAGGGGAAAGTATACTACTCTCTGCAAATTTACTTTGAAATCCATCAAAAAAATGGAATAAACTAATGGATGGATGGAGGGTTGCATATATGAATAGATAATGTGATGAAGAAAGTATAGTAAAGGTTAATGGTAAAGTCTAGGTGATAGGATCATGGGTATTCACTGTAAAAGTCTTTCAGTTGAAATTTTTTATAATAAAATGTTTGGGGGAAAAATGGAGGCTTAGAGAGATGAAACCTGTCTTTAGGTTACAGTCTGAGGATGGGCTGAGACCCAAATCTAGTTCATCTGATCCCAGTTCTCATGAGCAATGGGAATATTTAAGAAAATCATTATTGTTCAGTGTTTAAAGGAAGGTTGCAGTACAGGTAAGTACTGAATTCTGGGTCAATAAGAGCTATGCAAAACCAGGACAAGCTCTACCATAAAAGGGGTGATATTTAAGTTTGGAGACAGCATTTTTAAACCCGCGTTGATGCAGCTCAGGGAGTATTGTCTCCTTCGTAGAAGTCCCTTTGGGGTATTTGACATTTATTGTAATGATGCTGTCTCACTCAGCACTGTCGCCCCTCTGAAGGGAGTACTTTCAGGGCTTAAAACACTTCTTCACATATTCTCAATGATGACAAAACTTTGTCCTTTGAAAAGATCCAAATGTCACCTGAAGCCCAGTTCGGCGAATGAGATTCAACATTGCCAATATTATCTCTTTGTAAAGCTACCCAGTAAATGCAAAGCATAAAAGGAGAGTTTTTGTTTGGCTGGTTTTGTCTTTGTTTGATTAAATGAGCTAGACCCCTAAACTAACAAAACTGTATTTCTGGTATGACACAAAAATTATCTCTGAAACCTACACTGTGCTGGTGTGTGGGGAAATGGCAGCATCTCGCCCATGACAGCACTTCTCAACCTTCAGAGTAACAACATATTTAACAGCTTTCTCCTCCAGTAGCCTGGAAACTTCACAGGAACCCTGGAAGCTGTCTCACTTCCCCAACACAGGGCCTGTGGTTTTATATATTTACAAAAAGAACTAATAAAAGAATGAGTTAGTGAATGAATAAGTAAATGAATGAACTGATTATGTTAACTAATGTGAAAAACTGTGACCTTTTGACTGTTTCTGGACCAGTATTTCTATTGGAATTTAATTTCTTCAGTATCACATCCCATGTATGTTATGCTATGCAATGACTAAAAAATAGCAAAACTACACATAAAGATAAAAGGATTGAGTCCCTCCCATCAGGAAACTTGCACAAGCCTCTTAGATAGCCTCATCCACCAGAGGGCAGACAGCAGAAGCAAGAAGAACTACAATCCTGCAGCCTGTGGAACAAAAACCACATTCACAGAAAGACAGACAAGATGAAAAGGCAGAGGGCTATGTACCAGATGAAGGAACAAGATAAAACCCCAGAAAAACAACTAAATGAAGTGGAGATAGGCAACCTTCCAGAAAAAGAATTCAGAATAATGATAGTGAAGATGATCCAGGACCTCGGAAAAAGAACGGAGGCAAAGATCGAGAAGACGCAAGAAATGTTTAACAAAGACCTAGAAGAATTAAAGAACAAACAAACAGAGATGAACAATACAATAACTGAAATGAAAATTACACTAGAAGGAATCAATAGCATATTAACTGAGGCAGAAGAACAGATAAGTGACCTGGAAGACAGAATGGTGGAATTCACTGCTGTGGAAAAGAATAAAGAAAATAAAATGAAAAGAAATGAAGACAGGCTAAGAGGCCTCTGGGACAATATTAAATGCAACAACATTCGCATTATAGGGGTCCCAGAAGGAGAAGAGAGAGAGAAAGGGCCCGAGAAAATATTTGAAGAGATTAGAGTCAAAAACTTCCCTAACATGGAAAAGGAAAAGGCACCCAAGTCCAGGAAGCGCAGAGAGTCCCATACAGGATAAACCCAAGGAGAAACATGCCGAGACACATAGTCATCAAATTGGCAAAAATTAAAGACAAAGAAAAATTACTGAAAGCAACAAGGGAAAAACGACAAATAATATACAAGGGAACTCCCATAAGGTTAACAGCGGATTTCTCAGCAGAAACTCTACAAGCCAGAAGGGAGTGGCATGATATACTTAAAGTGATGAAAGGGAAGAACCTACAACCAAGATTACTCTACCAGGCAAGGATCTCATTCAGATTCGATGAAGAAATCAAAACCTTTACAGAGAAGCAAAAGCTAAGAGAATTCAGCACCACCAAACCAGCTCTACAACAAATGCTAAAGGAGCTTCTCTAAGTGGGAAACACAAGAGAAGGAAAAGACCTACAAAAACAAACCCAAAACAATTAAGAAAATGGTAATAGGAACATACATATCGATAATTACCTTAAACGTGAATGGATTAAATGCTCCAAGCAAAAGACACAGGCTTGCTGAATGGATAAAAAAACAAGGCCCATATATATGCTGTCCACAAGAGACCCACTTCAGACCTTGGGACACATACAGACTGAAAGTGAGGGGATGGAAAAAGATATTCCATGCAAATGGAAATCAAAAGAAAGCTGGAGTAGCAATACTCATATCAGATAAAACAGACTTTAAAATAAAGAATGTTACAAGAGACAAGGAAGGACATTACATAATGATCAACGGATCAATCCAAGAAGAAGATATAACAATTATAAATATATATGCACCCAACATAGGAGCACCTCAATATATAAGGCAACTGCTAACCACTATAAAAGGGGAAATCGACAGCCACACAATAATAGTGGGAGACTTTACCACCTCACTTACACCAATGGACAGATCATCCAAAATGAAAATAAGGAAACAGAAGCTTTAAATGACACAACAGACAGATAGATTTAATTGATATTTATAGGACATTCCATCCAAAAACAGCAGAATACACTTTCTTCTCAAGTGCGCACAGAACATTCTCCAGGAAAGATCACATCTTGGGTCACAAATCAAGCCTCAGTAAATTTAAGAAAATTGAAATCATATCAAGCATCTTTTTGACCATAACACTATGAGATTAGAAATGAATTACAGGGGAATAAACGGAAAAAGCACAAACGCATGGAGGCTAAACAATACGTTACTAAATAACCAAGAGATCACTGAAGAAATCAAAGAGGAAATCAAAAAATACCTAGAGACAAACGACAATGAAAACACAATGATCCAAAACCTATGGGATGCAGCACAAGAAGTTCTAAGAGGGAAGTTTATAGCTATACAAGCCTACCTCAAGAAACAAGAAAAATCTCAAATAAACAATCTAACCTTACACCTAAAGAAACTAGAGAAAGAAGAACAAACAAAACCCAAAGTTAGCGGAAGGAAATAAATAATAAAAATCAGAGCAGAAATAAATGAAATAGAAACAAAGAAAACAATAGCAAAGATCAATAAAACTAAAAGCTGGTTCTTTGAGAAGATAAACAAAATTGATAAACCATTAGCCAGACTCATCAAGAAAAAGACAGAGAGGACTCAAATCAATAAAATTAGCAATGAAAAAGGAGAAGTTGCAACAGACAACACAGAAATACAAAGCATCCTAAGAGACTACTACAAGCAACTCTATGCCAATAAAATGGACAACCTGGAAGAAATGGACAAATTCATAGAAAGGTATAACCTTCCAAGACTGCACCAGAAAGAAATAGAAAATATAAACAGACCAATCACAAGTAATGAAATTGAAACTGTGATTAAAAATCTTCCAACAAACAAAAGTCCAAGACCAGATGGCTTCACAGGTGAATTCTATCAAACATTTAGAGAAGAGCTAACACCCATCCTTCTCAAACTCTTCCAAAAAATTGCAGAGGAAGGAACACTCCCAAACTCATTCTATGAGGCCACCATCACCCTGATACCAAAACCAGACAAAGATACTACAAGAAAAGAAAATTACAGATCAATATCACTCATGAATATACAGGCAAAAATCCTCAACAAAATACTAGCAAACAGAATCCAACAACACCTTAAAAGTATCATACACCATGATCAAGTGGGATTTATCCCAGGAATGCAAGGATTCTTCAATATAGGCAAATCAATCAATGTGATACACCATATTAACAAATTGAAGAATAAAAGCCATATGATCATCTCAATAGATGCAGAAAAAGCTTTTGACAAAATTCAACATGCATTTATGATAAAAACTCTCCAGAAAGTGGGCATAGAGGGAACCTACCTCCACATAATAAAGGCAAACCCACAGCAAACCCACAGCAAACATTCTCAATGGTGAAAAGCTGAAAGCATTTCCACTAAGATCAGGAACAAGACAAGGACGTCCACTCTCACCAATATTATTCAACATAGTTTTGGAAGTCCTAGCCATGGCAATCAGAGAAGAAAAAGAAATAAAAGGAATACAAATTGGAAAAGAAGTAAAACTGTCCGTGTTTGCAGATGACATGATACTATACATAGAGAATCCTAAAGATGCCACCAGAAAACTACTAGAGCTAATCATGAATTTGGTAACATTGCCAAATACATAAAAATACAAAATTACAGGATATAAAATTAATGCACAGAAATCTCTTGCATTCCTATAAACTAATGATGAAAAATCTGAAAGGGAAATTAAGGAAACACTCCCATTTACCACTGCAACAAAAAGAATAAAATACCTAGGAATAAACCTACCTAGAGAGACAAAAGACCTATATGCGGAAAATTATAGGACACTGATGAACAAACTTAAAGATGATACCCACAGATGGAGAGATATACCACGTTTTTGAAATGGAAGAATCAATATGGTGAAAATGGCTATACTACCCAAAGCAATCTACAGATTCAATGCAATCCCTATCAAATTACCAATGGCATTTTTTATGGAACTAGAACAAAAAATCTTAAAATTTGTATGGAGACACCAAAGACCCTGAATAGTCAAAGCAGTCTTGAGGGGAAAAAAACGGAGCTGGAGTAATCATACTCCCTGACTTCAGACTATACTACAAAGCTACAGTAATCAAGACAACATGGTACTGGCACAAAAACAGAAACATAGATCAATGGAACAAGATAGAAATCCCAGAGGTAAACCCATGCACCTATGGTCAACTAATCTATGACAAGGGAGGCAAAGATATACAATGGAGAACAGACAGTCTCTTCAATAAATGGTGCTTGGAAAACTGGACAGCTACATGTAAAAGAATGAAATTAGAGCACTCCCTAACAGCATACACAAAAATAAACTCAAAATGGATTAGAGACCTAAATGTAAGACTGGACACTATAAAAGTCTTAGAGGAAAACATAGGAAGAACACTCTTTGACATAAATCACAGCAAGATCTTTTTTGATCCACCTCCTAGAATAATGGAAATAAAAGCAAAAATAAACAAATGGGACCTAATGAAACTTCAAAGCTTTTGCACAGCAAAGGAAACCATAAACAAGACCAAAAGACAACCCTCAGAATGGGAGAAAATATTTGCTAATGAATCAACAGACAAAGGATTAATCTCCAAAATATATAAACAGCTCATGCAGCTCAATATTAAAAAAACAAACAACCCAATCCAAAAATGGGCAGAAGACCTAAATAGACATTTCTCCAAAGAAGATATACAGATGGCCAAGAAGCACATGAAAAGCTGCCCAACATCACTAATTATTAGAGAAATGCAAGTCAAAACTACAATGAGCTATCACCTCACACCAGTTAGAATGTGTATCATCAGAAAATCTACAAACAACAAATGCTGGAGAGGGTGTGGAGAAAAGGGAACCCTCTTGCACTGTTGGTGTGAATGTAAATTGATACAGCCACTATGGAGAACAGTATGGAGGTTCCTTAAAAAACTAAAAATAGAATTACCATATGATCCAGCAATCCCACTACTGGGCATATACCCAGCAAAAACCATAATTCAAAAAGAGTCATGTACCACAATTCTCACTGCAGCACTATTTACAATAGCCAGGTCATGGAAGCAACCTAAATGCTCATCGACAGATGAATGGATAAAGAAGTTGTGGTACATATATACAATGGAATATTACTCAGCCACAAAAAGGAACGAAATTGGGTCATTTGTTGAGACGTGGATGGATCTAGAGACTGTCATACAGAGTGAAGTAAGTCAGAAAGAGAAAAACAAATATCGTATATTAACGCATATATGTGGAACCTAGAAAAATGGTACAGATGAACCAGTTTGCAGGGCAGAAATTGAGACATGATGTAGAGGACAAAGGGTGGAGGTGGTGGTGTGATGAACTGGGCAATTGGGATTGACATGTATACACTGATGTGTATAAAATTGATGACTAAGAAGAACCTGCTGTATGAATAAATAAATAAAATTAAATTTGAAAAAAAGATAAAAGATTTTCCATGGATCTCTTTTTCCACCTTTTAATTACCATGAGTAATTTTTGGTTACCGTCCTTGAACTTTCTAAGTATGCAATTAAATCTTTCATAAAAAGAATTCTTGCCTTTCTATATTTGCCTTTTTTTTCCTTTTTATTCACTTGTAGTTACTAAAAGTGCATCTCACACAGGAAGACGAGCATCGCTGGTGGGCTGGGCCCTTAGGTCTTGCTGCTTTCAACTCTCTCACTAAAGACAATGGCAACTCTTGTGTTAAGTACACAGTGTTTATTGTGCCCACAAATAAACGTTTTATTAATATAAATTTAGTTTTATTAGTAAATGGATCTGAATATTGAGTTTCTTCTATCATTTAAGCTAGTGATGCACTGGACCATGTTCTTGGCTACTGTGATGAAGTGAAACAACAAGGATAATAATACCTACCATCCGGATTGTGTGAGCATTGCAGAAAACACAGACTATCTGGCAGTACAGGTAACATGGTTAAAGATCCCCATCCCCTCCTCTGGATTCTGTTTGGCTCTAGACTACTGACCACAGCTCCTTCTGTTCCCAGCCCCTGCCTCCGCTTGGGTATTGCATGTGGATTTCCATTTCCTGGTTTGGCACAGCTCTGAGTCCTTGAGTTCCTCACCTTCCTTCATCCCTGGCTCAGAGTGAGCTTTTCTCTGCACTCTGGCTGTTGCTCTGGCCGTTCTGAGATGCAGCTCCTCCCCTGCTTGCACACCCACCCTTCCCTCCAGTGGGTCTCCAGAGCTCTCCCCACCAAGACCTCCCTGTGCTGCTGTCACCTGACACCAGGGGCCAGTAACAGCTTCTTGTGAGACCTGCCAACTGCATACTCTTAGGTTTGACAGTGAAAAACAGAAAGTAAAAGTTACATCAACAAATCAGACCAAAGTGCTTTTTAAAAACATGAATAACTCCTCGACAACAATTATAGGCAATCCCCATTTTCCAAGAACAGACCCAGACCTGAGTTAAAGGTGCCTGAAAGCTTAATTCTACTTGCAAATCACTGGTAGTATTTTAGCAAATTTCTGTAGAGTCCTGTGTTTCATTAAAGCATATACTGAAGACGCTTTACTAGTGTATGTAGTTTATGAATACAGTGCAGATAAGTGCTCACCCACTATTTTTAGGCAAGAGCTTGGTAATCCACTGTTTCCTTTATCATCATAGCTGCTGAGACGCTCAGATAAAAGTTTGTACAATAGTGGAAAACAAGCCAATCTTCATTTGCTGACGTTTCTAATATAATCATTTTACATCTTTTACTGTTTAGGTCTTGGTATTTTATTTCTGTGCTATTACATTAAAGAAGTCACTTGGAGGTCTTGATTATATTTATACTATAAATACAGTTTTGTAAAGAAGAAAAAGAAAGTAATTTCCTCTTTTTCTTTCTTTATAGAAAGCACAGCAAGGCCTTTGGGGTCTGAGTTCTGAAGTTCTGCCTTTGGGAGACTTGGCAGTGTTTCAAGGACTAGAGCTCTAAATAATTCCTTCCCCCAGTCTCTGTTTGGAAATGTTTAGCACTTTGGGAGAAGCAAACAAGGAGATGGGCATTAAACAGGAGAGTGACTGGAGATTTGAGCTTTAATGAGAGGATGAAAACAAAGACAGGAGATGGCCATGGTTCCAAGACCTTGGGCCTGGGAGACAAGATGGGGGACCATGAGGGGTGGACACATGTAAACACCTGAAGACACCAATGACCCCTCCCGTATATCACCCCAGAGATGGGAGGAACTCGGATAAGGGGGAACCATGTGCATACCAAGTGTCTTGGTGCTAAAAACAATAGGAAACGTTTCCGTGCTTGAGACTGAAACAAAAGAAGAAGCCTCTGTAGGGGGGGTCTCTGCGATCCTCCTTCAACATCGGGACCCGGCAGACAGCTGCGCAGGTCAGATCACTTCTGAAGCTAATGTAACAGTCAGCAGCTCCATCAACTAAGAACAAGTATCCTCCCTGTATTGCTGGGGCAATGTACTAGTTTACTCTCATAAAGGTGGGGAAGATACCAAAATTAATATTTGATTTGTGTGTCTTACAAAATCTTACTCAAAGACAGATTTTGTTTGATATTTGGTGGGGGGATGGGGTGGACCTAAGATGCTTTTTATTCAAGTGGCTAAGTGGTTCACACTTACATAACTGGATTTTATCTTTTATTATATCCATGCTATATGGCATAAACTACCACACAGACCTTTTAGGAAATATACAAATTATAAATAATTAAAGGAGAAGTGAGTTCAAATGCTTTGCCTTTATTTCAGCTTATGAGGCTTAGCTTATAGATATAATCTACAGTTCAACTTATTGATCTGAGGGACAAAATTCCACTCAGCCTCAAGGTTTACTTTGTCAGCTGAGGGCTAATAAAATTTTGTCTTTCCATTCCTATTTCCGTCTTTTTACTCTTAATTACTTTCCGACTATCCTTGCATGTTTTTAGAGCTCACTGTTAATACCTTTAATACTCTAGCTTAATATCCCAGCTTCAGAGTTTGTATCTGAGTTATGACATATGTCATTTCTTTCACACTGTAGTAGCTCTCCCCCAAGAAGAAAAATACAGAAGAAAGCTTTATCCTTTTTAGATTTCTTCCTTGTTCTTTCAGTTAACTGATTTGTATGAAGGTTTTGTGTTGAGCAATGTTCAAACCAGGGAAATTTCTACAATTCGTGTTAGCTCAAGGCTCAGGTAAGCAAGATTAAGTGTATCAAGTGTACCAATTCGAACCATTGGGATCATTATGGGGTTTGTAAAAGTCAGTCTTATCAGACCTCCTGTTATGGTTTGAACGGAAAAGCAAACTTAGCAAAGATTTCCCAGTGAGGTCCCCAAGGATGCCATAACCTTGGTGAATTAAGTGAATTCATTGCTACTCAGGATCTGGTCCTGAGCCCTGCAAGCTTAGAAACCCAGTCAATCAGAACATCAATAGTAGATCCTGCTCTCCAGAAAGACTCACATTAATTGGATCCCCAGTTACTGATGTATAATAACCAGAATGGCAACTGATTAACTTACAATGAAACATAAAGCAAAGGACCAGACCAGATCTTCTTGCTTGTTCATTTGCTCCCCTGTAGACAAATCTACAAGGAAAGCCAGATTATTATCAGGAAGAGGCTTCACAGATGAGTCAAACCAGGGGAGCAGGTGAAAGATATTAATGCTGCTGCCAGCAAGCCATCCACCTCTGCTGGAGCCTGTCCCTGCCACTGTCACTCCTCTCTAGTCCCCAGGCTTATGTTGGAAACCTTAGCCAGTGTGCAAGTGACATTCTTTTCTCTGGACTCAGAGCTGAAATCAGCATCTTTCTTTTTTTTTTTTAATTCTGATTTTTATATGTTGTTTACTTTAAGCAATGCTTTCTTAGATTCAGAAGGAAAATAACTTTTAGCAGACATATAATTGAAGTCATTGTGAATATCTAACAAGCTAAAACATGTTTTCTAAAAAGCACTGAGCCACAACATATGCTAAGGCCTCCCAGTACCATGGGATGGTATCCCAGTATTGTGGGATCCAAGTACCACGGTCGGGCCAGAAGCTCTGTGACCCACTAAAGCCTAGAGGAGACACAGAATTAACACTGCAGCTTACTAACTGGCTGTCACTTGTGTCTGTGGCGTGCCGCATTCTTCTGACCCTCGCTTCCAGGGATCTATAACTTTTGATATGCTTGTTGTCACCTTGGATTAAATTTCTTCTAACCCTTGCTTCCCGCGTGTGCAACAAGTCTTTGTTGTCCAGCTTCCCGATAAGCCTGTTTTGTCCACCTGCCATTTTAGAATTTTACAAAACACTTCGATGGCAATAGTTTTTACTGAACATGTTTTACTGTCATCAAAGTAATAAAACTTATACTCAACTATATAATTGCAATTTTCAACTGCTAAAAGAATAGTTCTTACTTATTTTAAAGCCTTAGCAATTTCAACTACAATTTTTCACAGGTTTAACATAATAAATGATAAACATAATAACAGGCTATTTATGAAATCTGACCTTTCCTGAAAGTGAGGGCTTTTAAATTTCTACTAAATAAGTAAATTAATTAATCTAATAAATCTGAAACATTAATGTTGAGACCTATTGGAGACAATTGAATGGTGGAAGGTGTAAGAGGCTGAGAGCTATTGCACAAGGCATACAATCATAGAACAATATCTTTTGTTTCATTACTTTGTCAATAATTTTACTATAGAGACCAAGATAAAAGCAGAATCTATGTAATCCCATCTGAAAAACACTAAATGCTGCCCATGTGCATCTGTGAGACATACTTTAAAATGATTATTATCAAATAACCAAATATATCCACTAGTTTATATTTTTGAATAAACTGCAGTTTTCAAAAGTATGTGAGAGGGTTTCCCTGGTGGCGTGGTGGTTGAGAGTCCACCTACCGATGCAGGGGACGCGGGTTCGTTCCCCGGTCCGGGAAGATCCCACATGCCGCGGAGCAGCTAGGCCCGTGAGCCATGGCCGCTGAGCCTGCGCGTCCGGAGCCTGTGCTCCGCAACGGGAGACGCCACAGCAGTGAGAGGCCCGCGTACCAAAAAAAAAAAAAAAAAAAGTATATGAGGCCCTAATGACTTTATCATAAAATGACTTAAAATCCTGAAACTCTAAAGCGAAAGTAAGCATACCCCAATTCACCAGTGTCCGTATCTGGAGCAGGTCATTTGTCTGATTTCGTGTTTGTGTGATTTAAGTGAAGAAAGAGTTGAGATTCAGGTGGAAGTTGGAAAGAAAATCGCTCATGCCATTAGAAAGCAGCAGCTCTGTCAGGCTTCCTTCTGGGGCGCACATGCTTTCCTTGGATGTGTGAGTATCTTAAATAAAGTCACTTTCAGATTTAACCTGAGAGGCATACGTCTCTGAAGCTGACATGTTAAATGGACTTGTTGCTTAGACAATTTAAACTTTGGAGTAGCCACCTTACTTCTCTAGGTCCAGATTCATGGGGTAAGAGGATGGGGGAAAAGAGAACAGCTTTCTCATTAGTCCCGTGTTCATCGCCTGCACCTCTGCACTGGATCTTTTCCCTTCAGCCCTGCGGGTCCACTCTCCATCGTTTTTCACTGGCTGTGGTACCCACACTCTCTGGCTTCCAGTTGGGTCTGGCCCGTGGAAAGCAAGCTAGGGAGATCAGAGGAGGAGAGTGGAGTTCCTGCTGGTCCCCAGCTCCCTCCCTGTAGGGTCACCAAGGGCCTGCTGCCTTCTCCAGTCCTACAGGACGGCCCCCCCTTAAACCCTCTGGGTCTCCAGGGTCTGTAACGGCTCCCTCCGCGCGCCCCCTGCAGGCCCCGGGGGTAAAAGCTCGGGAAGTTGCTGACCGGGCGGGGTCCCCTTGGTTAACTCTGCTCTTCAGGTTGCCCCACTGGAGGGTCTCATCCACGTCTTCTTGGAACCCTGACTGATGAAAATTTTATCTACGTTGGGTCACACAAATCATCTTCATGGGGTCTCTTCTAAATTAATGAAACTAGGATTGTGTTACTAGACTAGCCTGAGACTGCAGATGCTACCATCAAGAGTTAACAGCCCTTTTCTTCAGAGTGCAGGCATTTAGAGAGAAATGCCAATTGCCTAAAGACATCAATTCTTCATCCAAACTGTAATTAGACTTTGAATAATAGTCTTCTTTGACATATAAAATCATGTCTTTGTAACAGAAGTCTTCGATTGAGTGCTTTAGACTTCAGTAGAAGGAAAGAAGGGTTCTAAATTAAGACTTGAAATCTTTAAAATAGACAGGGGGAAGAGCCCAAATGTATTTCTGTTATCAGTTTTTTGCATTACTGTTCCTAATAATGTTATTATTAATAATAATAATAGATAACAATGACTGAATGCTTAGTTTTTATCAGTGACTGTTTCGGGTGCTTAACATATATCAGCTCATTAAACACCCTCAACAATCTGTGAGGTAAGAATTGGTATTATTATCCTCACTTTACAAAAAAGGAAATAAAATACGGAGAATTAAATAACTTGCCCAACGTAGTGCTATATGTTGCTGCCTTCATTGCGTTTTAGAACATGCTAAACAATGATTCTCGCCCAGAAGAATCACATGTACTAATATTTTTAAAAATTGAAAACCATTTTTATTACCACTTCCATATTGCTGACTTCCAAATGTCCATAGACCTGGGTGAAACAATCATTGAGCTTCAGCAATTTTTTTTAACATGGAAGTTTTTTGCAAATCAGAAATTTGTTACACTGAGAACTTCAGCAAAAGATGTTTACATTTCTGAACATTTCTTTCAAGAAAAAAATGTGTCCACATGTATTTGTGTGTCGGAGCTGCCGCTGGCACCATGGGAAAAAACAGACAAACATCATTTCAAAGTTAAACTAATGGAAATAACTTAATTGATGTGAAAAGATCATCTTGCTTAAAACTAATTTGGGCAATCAATGTACAAACCTGCTTAACAGCGGCAGTCTGTAAGCCTTTTCATCATGCAGTGTTTTATATTATAAAAGTACCAAAATAGAATATATTGAGGGTATAGAAAAGCTGAACTGTGAATACATGTCTTTTTAATATGTTTCTGTTTTAACCTAGTGATTCAAGTTACAGTCTGTGGTCCAAGGAGCATTGATACTGAGGGCCTTAATTGTACACGAAAAATATCTTATTCCTTCAAAAAAAAATTGGAGATCAGAAACAATACAGCAAATCTACTCAATGTGATTGATGGGCTCTCTTGGTGTTTGTTGTATTGTTTTCTGAGATTTGAAATATTTCACGTTTTAAAATTTTAAAACAAAGTTCCTAAATTTGAGTAATGGGAAGATCACTTCAAAAGGACAAAAATTCACAAAACTGCAAAATATGTCTGCAGACCTGGTTAGAGAAAAAAATGAAATAGAGTGCTTTCTGAAAGAAGAAAATTAAAAACACAATTTTTTTTCCCTTCTTTGTGTTTCAATGATTTAGCCCTGTGTTTGGAGTTCAGGATACCAGAAATGTGTCTACATCCAATATCTGTACTTTGGGGGTTTGACTGCTACCTTATTTTTACTGACTCTGTTCTTGGGTAATTCTTAGGCCTTCAGTTCCTCTTATGGGCTCACAATTAATTTGAGTCTGTTCAATATCCCTAAAAACATTAAGTAAATAAGAAAGGGATGTTTAGGAACAATGAGCCTAACTTTTTGCTGTTGTCAACAGTTTGGTTGTGATATTTTGGAATTTTTCATATGCAGCTTAAAAGGAGAAGGAAGAGGAAAAGATACAAAAAAGGAGATGCAGGAAGGACAGCAGGGTCAGGAGGTGGAGAAGAAGAAAGAAAAGAATGAAAAAGAAAATTAAAGAAGCAGGTGGAAAAGGAGAAGGAAGGAGAAAGGAAGAGGAGAGGAGAGGTGAGAAGGCCAGGGGGTGGAAAGGGGGAAAGAATAAAAAATTTTAGCTATTTTTGGAGGCCAGATTATTTTACCACAGAAAAGAGTGAGAAAAACTCCCCAACTTCTTTGTACGTGTGCCAGTGTATAAATGGCTATTCTATACATAATTGCCTATAGTCTTATAAACAATTTTTTAAAATATACTCCCACATTTTCACTTCTTGGACTCTGCTTCCTAGAAGAATGTGATACATGAAATCAGAATCATTACATACTTTCTTACCTTAGGTAAGTGGTTAAGGAGCTATTTCCTCAATTCCTGCAGGATTAGGAAATTAGCCCAAACTACTGACTGCTAAGAATACCAAGATGATAAAGTTAACATTTCAGAGCTGATAAAGTTAAGGCTACGAGCCCCTTCCAAAACCCTGGCAGAGGACTTGGTAATGTGTTTACATGTCTCATGTTTATGTAAAACTTCTAAAAGAGATTCTTGTATCCCTTTTCTCTACAAGGAACCCCGAAATTTGTCTGAGTTCCACGTCCCACAAAACTTGGATCCGTCATGCAATAAGGGATTCAAGGAGACTGTCAAATCTGCTTTAGGAACTCTAAAGAAGAGAATTGTGCAAAATAGTTCTGGAAGCTCTTTGCATGAAGTCCTGCCTGAATATAAGGGGTGGTTAGAAAGCTAGGGGGATTCTCAAAGTCTCTTCCAGACCCTTGAGACTAGGACTATTTTTTGAAGGTTTTGCAATCAAAAAGCTTATTTGTTATAAAGCAGTTGTTTAAAATATAGGCTTATATTATTATTTACCTCTAATACTCTTATTTCCCACATTTTGAAGATGGATAGATAGAGATGGACAGACAGACATAGATCTCCAAGACAGTTTCAAGTGCCCCCTCCTTTTCTTTAATAAATTGTGCAGTGTTTCAGTCTTTAACATTTCACTATAAAACACCAACCAACACCAAGCCTATAATCCGTAAGGCTATATCAGGTACCACTGCATTATGTAAATGATAACATAATACCAGGACTACTATAATCCCAGATACCAATGCACAATGAGTGGATTATGCTAAATAATGTAAAAGGTTAAATAACTTTCATTTACTTGAATGCTAAACATGGTGTTATAAGCCAGTGAACTTAATATAACCACAATGACCCTCAAACAATACTCTCATTAGTTACACCTTAGGCTTAAAATAATTCACACAACTCTGGTTGGTCTGGTTTTCAAGATGAGGAAAGTAAAGCCTAAAGCAAGCTGAGTTCTAGACCAGGGATGACCAGTAAATGGCATTAATCCAACTATTCCTCTTTCCTGTCCTGGGGCAGACATCAGTAATCAATCATCAGCTCTTTCCCTACATTCCAGGTAGCCATTACCAATTGATCCGTGTGGACACACGAACTAAAACCTAGTGAATAAACCAGGTCCAGACTAAGGATACATAGTGGTCAGGAGATAACAAGGAAGTAGGACTACCATCCCCTCACCACTCCCACCCACCCAAATCTGTCACTAGTGCTTCTTATGTTGATATCCCTTTTCATATGACTTCATTCTCATACTCTTCTGCAAGAAAAATAAGCCATTTATCCAGTTTATGACTAAAACCCCTCTCTTTCCTGGTGACACTTTGTGGGTGATGATGACTGAGAATCCTGTCTTCACGCTTGGCTCTCCCCATGACCTCACATGGTTAGTGCAAACGTCTCCACTCGCTCCCCTGGGACCCGTGCTCCAGGTGTGGACTCCTGCTTTCTCTGGCTCAACACACAGCTGGACAGCATCTGTCTAAACACAGAATCCCTCAGCCCACATCCCTGCAATGCTCATGTTCTGCCTCTTCTACCGTCTGCGGCTTGGGGTTTGGCAAACACCAGGGAAAGTGCTCTGGGCTCTACCTGTGATCTGAAGAGTATTAAACCATGGAAAAGGCAATGTTTCATAACAAGTGGACCTTTCATCTTCTTGGAGGAGTCTTGCCTTTCATCACTTTCTGCTCCTGGAGCAACAGGCAAAGACATAGAGAAAGAGATAGATGATTTTGAAGGGGGAACTAATGAAATAGTAGCGATGGATGTGTAAGTCTGTCTTTTAGCTTAGAAAGTGCTTATGGAAAGTACTTGGCACTAAAACATGGTGGGCGGGGAGCAGAGTTCCATCTTTCTCTAGTCCCCTCGAAGGTTGCCCCAGCACAGGGCCAAGGGGTCACCACCAGTGGGCTACCTGGGGACACACTATAACACTGTAAGCTTTTCTTCACACCTGGCAGCAAGAATTTTGAGAAATACCTACTTGTTCCCATTTTAGTGGATTTAGGCTTACAAACAGAACAGTGGTCTCTAATCAACTCAACTGACTAACTCACTCAACAGTAGGCAGTGAAAGTCCAGAGCCCCTGCCCTTCCCTTCCACCCCACCTCCATGCTGAGAGTAAACAAACCCTGGATGTGTGTACGAAGCGTTAGGAGTTTGGGTGAGGGATACTGACTGGGGGCAGAAGAACGGAGTGTCTTCCAGACAAACTCCCTTCTCAAAGATCTTGCTGACTCCCTCAGCATTTTTTCATCAATTTATTTATTTAACGTACATTTATTGCATCCTCTCCTAAGGGCAGGTACAGGGCTAAGCACCGATTATGGCAAGATAAATTACAGCCTGAAAACTAGATGCAGACATTCTTAGGCACCTAGTATATATAGCAGGTCAGTACATATGTATCCCTTATTCAACCCTGTGATATAGGTATTACTATTCTCATCTTTTTACCAAATGATAAAACAGAGACTCAGGGAGGTTACACAGTTTGACCTGCGTCTCAAGATTAAAATGTGGCCCAAACGGATTTGAACCCGACCCTGTTCTACCATACTGCCTCAACCTTCATAACTAAGTGAAAGAGAAAAACAAATATGTACAATTACCTTCAAAGGGATGAATGCTATCATGCAGGTGTGTACACTGAAGCCATAAGAGAGCATGGTGGAGAGTAACATTCTCTTAGGGGACTTCTGACCCTCACCTGGTCCTTATGAGGAGTGAAATGTGGGTGATCCCCAACATAGGAACCACAAGCATTGTTTTCTTATTTTATAACAGCATACAGTTCTCAAAGCAGCCACACCTGACCAGGTTAATGATCTGTGATACGGTTTCAGTCTTAGACAACTTCAATCCAAATATCACCTTGATTAGATGGCTCCTGTAAGAAACTTAAAAGGAATGCCATCTCAGGAACCTCATCTGCACAGAAAAGCAACAGTCACTCAAACAGAAATCCAGTCTGAGTAAGCATCACGGTATCACTTTTACAGAGGCCATGGGAGAAGCCAAAGTATCTCCTTTTGAAACTTAAAGAATATAGGTGATCAACATTTGATTAGTTTGCCAGGACAGACATATAAATAATATTTTAGAGTAAAGAACTGAATTATAGTATTGAATTTGGCAGTCTGCATTTTTGAAAATGCATCAACAGAGTAAGAAAAGGGACTCATACAAGTAAATGGGTAAAAAAATCATTTTACTATTGTAACTGGTATCATTATAAAGCTCTTAACTCAGGAAGGTCTCCTGATCAGTTTGTTTTCTTTCCAGTATGTGGAGGAAAATGATAGCCAAGTACGTGTATCTCTGGGGACTGAGGTGGGACCTGTAGGCTGAGCACAGAACTGAAAATAAAGCAGTGTATTTCTGTGAACGGACAAGCACAATAAGCCCATACCATTGCAAAATGAAAGTACCTGATTCCAAAAGCTTTGCTTTTCCATGCCATCACCAAGAGGCAACAATTCCTCACTCATTCTCCATTCCACGTTCTCAGTTAGTACTTTTTGACTGGCAGTATTCATTTTCATTTTAGTACTTGAAAAAATAAAGGAGCGTATGTCTGTCCTGTGGGTGAACAGAATAGGGCATCAAAATGCAGTAGCTATAATTGGTTAGGCATTTGCCAGCGCTAGACAAGGGCGGAGACTGAGCTGATGTCCCAGCCTGTGGCTCACTCGCCCGGCCGAGCCTCAGCTCACTGGTTTCACCCACATTCTCAGTCCATTGATTCAGGGGCAGCTGTTTAGACATTTTTCCCCACAGCAGGCACCAGCCTGGGGCTCTTTCTAAATGGCTGGAGTGGCCAGCAGCAAAGCCACTGTCAGACCCCTCCTCTACTATGGAAAGAGCTCATGGTCACAGGCTGAAATTGGGGGTTGAACTGAGGCAGTGTTTCTTTTTCCCAAGTGGAAAAATGGAATAACCTGTGTTTGTTGTTTGGCTAGTTTAGGTACAGCAGAATGCTCACTAAGTTGATTTCACAACGTTCTGGACATGTTTACACAATAGAAGCATTTATATGAAGACTGTCTTTTTCCTTAACAAAAGGTTTTCCCCCTCTCTCTAAATATTGATGTCTGACAGCTGGGGCTGTCTCATATTTCCTCAGCTGAGTGTCCCATCCCTACCCCACCAGCCGGTTACACATGGGTCTTCCAAACATTCCTGCTCAAAAATTTCCAGCCCCAAGACTCGTCTTTGAGGGACCTCACTCAGAACATTCTCTAGCTAAGCCAGCCACAAGTCCACCTGACATTTTTTGGCTCTCAGACCGCCACTGGAAACCACAGCGAAGCACACTGACCCACAGGTGATGGGGACCAATCTGTACTCAGCTTCCCTTAGCAGCATGTCTCTCTTTCCCCCCATCCCCAATCTCCAACAGGCAAGCACAGACTCCTCTGCTTCTACTGTGCAAGGGAGCCCGACGTGACAATATCTGATTGACCCCTTGCAACGTGGCCATCCGCTGTAGACACAGCTTGGCCTCAGGATTTGCCACTAGTGCAATTCTGCCATTTACTTCCTGGCCTACGATCATGAGTAAGGGTCATGCCTGAAATATGCCTCGGACCTCTGCAAAAGAACCCGGAATTCACATTACCCTGGAACCTAAGGACATAATTAATCAAGAATTGAATATCAGATAAAATTGAAACTGTAGAGAGACATTATCATTGATGTTCTTTTTTGTAATCATGGCCTTACGATCACAGAAAGAGATTATTTCCTCCAAGAGCTATGTGAGTTGTGTCCTAGGATGGTACATTGTACACTTTTTAGTGTTTAGCTGATGGTGTGTTCTAGTATCTTTGATTAAAAAACAGTGGAAGAGATGTCGCAGGATGTTACCTGCGTTACTGCCAAACAAGGCATGTATGGAATTGCTAAGCCTTCAAAGAAAGTAGGAAAGGAAGATGTTTTGATCTTTACTAGGTGCCTGGCATTAGTCTGCAAGAGTGAGTAGGGGCTTAAATTAGTTGGGAACGATCCGTTCCTGGCTCCTCTCCATCTGTCTCACCCTATATACAATCCAGTGTGGTCCCTTCCCTGCATTTTCACCGCCACCATCTCATCCATCATTTTTCCTCTGGACTACTTCTACACCACCTACTGGTCTCCCCACTTTAACTCCTGTCCCCCTCCCATCTGTTGTCCACGTGCAGCTTTTTAAGGCGTGCATCCGATCACACCACATGCTCTGCCAGGTGCCCTCCGCTCTCACTCTCAAAGGACACCTGACTTCTGAGTTTTCAGGTCTTAGCTTAAAGGTCAGCACCTTCTCTAACTGCGTGCTCCCTGTTATTCTATCTCATTGCTCATTTTTTATTGCTTATTTGTTGGCTTTCCAGTTACTTGTCCGCCTCCCTCTATACGCTGTGACCTCCCCCGGGCAGAGAGCAGGCTTGTTTGTTCACCAATGGGTACCCCAAACCTAGCATGTTGATTGGTATAGACTAGGTACCCAATAAATGTGTGTTGGATGAATGACAAAGAAGAACTTGAATTGGGTGTTGATGGTAGGAAGATCTGGCATTCAGAGGTTAAGATGTT
This sequence comes from Grampus griseus, assembly GCF_964374135.1. Lineage (NCBI taxonomy): Eukaryota > Metazoa > Chordata > Mammalia > Artiodactyla > Delphinidae > Grampus > Grampus griseus. The sequence goes on from NC_139012.1 coordinate 65,605,549, forward strand.
GAGATTCATGTTGGTAAAAGGGCAAAGGTGAAGATGAAATAATAAAAGAGAAAAAGAGAAGTTGGAATGTGGCACGTGTGTGAGGGCATTGGGGGCAGCCCAATACCCAGAAGATCTGGGCAAGGAGCAGTGCTAGGCAGTCTGAGTAAAGTAGGCCAGGTGTGTTGGGCCTTGTTGCCTCGGGTCCACCCTGTGGTCTGGTGCTGTATATCTTACATGGTTGCCATCAACTTGGACCTCAGATAAGAAGCCAGAGTGACAAATCCCAGAGAGAATGCCATGATCAATTTTCAAAAGCACATATTCCGGGCTTCCCTGGTGGCGCAGTGGTTGAGAGTCCGCCTGCCGATGCAGGGGACATGGGTTCGTGCCCCGGTCTGGGAAGATCCCACATGCCGCGGAGCGGCTGGGCCCGTGAGCCATGGCCGCTGAGCCTGCGCGTCCAGAGCCTGTGCTCCACTGAGGGAGAGGCCGCGGCGGTGGGAGGCCCACGTACCGCAAAAAAAAAAAAAAAAAAAAAAAAAAAAGCACATATCCCCAAGCGTGTACTATTATACATTTTGAGACATTTCATATCCAAATGATGATACTCTATACATTCAAAAGAAATGTGCCTTACACGCCTCACAGGGTTGTTCCATAAGGGATTTACAAAGAAGATCTGAAAGAAATTTCAAAAGCCCTTCAGAATGCAAGTACCTACACTCAGGAAATGACATGAAAAGAGTGGCTCCTGGCTACAGTGGTGATATATAACCCAGCCATTTACTAGAAGTATGGGCTTGGAGGTGAGAAGTAGCTAGGGACTTGAGATGTCATTGAGAATCAAGTTAACTCTCTACCTCTGTTGCTGACATGGAATTAAAACACCAGAGCAACAGAATACCTGGTCTCTTAAAAGTCTCTGGGGAGGAATAAATTACGGTGTTTACAGTAAATCTGATCTTTGTCACAGGATCTCCAGCCTTATTTCAACACGGTAATCCTATAGTAAAAAGGCCAGGGGGATGGGAGACAATCCTTGTATTCACAAGTGTTTCAGATCGCAGCCAAGTCTGTACTGATTTGATTAAAGTTATCTCACACCCAAGGGACTAGGTACAGATGTTGGTCAGCAAAGTGAGACTGGGGTGATGGTATTGGGTTTCTGAGGCCAAAGGAAAGTACCTGACCCAGGAAAAGAAAAGCTAATGATAAACCTGTAGAGGAACAATCTCAGCCTTTATCCCTTTGATTTGAAAGGGCAGATATGGGAGAGTAATGTTGGCTTAGTTCCCAAAATGTTTATTAAGCTCCAGAGGAGAATGGTATTGGAATTTTAAGTACAGTGTTGGATGAGTTGCTCACCTGTAGGAAATTGTGGACATCTCCAACAATACCTAAATTATTTACTCCTTTCAGCTCACTGACTAATGGGTCACCATTCCACTCTAGCACGTTCTGACATGCGTGTGCCAATGAGCAGAACACAACAGAGAACATGCCCCAAAGATCAGGGGAGTCTGAGCCAGAGAGTTATGTGAAAAAATACTAGAAAACTAGAAGGCATTAAGGATTAGGCTTTAAGGTTCAAGATGTGGGATTCTTGCAGTGTTTCAGGGCCAGACAGGTGATCTGATATAAATAATCACGTTAAGAATGTATAGGGAAGGGCTTGGAAGAGCATGGGGCAGAATGAGATGATCCTGGCCAAATACGTCCTCTTCCTGAAGTCTGGATTCAATATCAAGGACTAGAATCGAGAGCATCATATTTGACCCCAGAGACAATCATTCTCAAAAGTGTCCAGTTTCCAAGCCGAGCATCTGCTGGGAGAATACTGCTTCTTCCCCAACCTTTGAGGGTCAGGAAGCAGAATGGAGACACGGCCCCAGTTGTGTATCAACTGTGAGAGGGTCTGCTCATGGGCTGCAGGTTATGAGAGGTCTATCACCTCCATTCACGCATCTCCTGTTCCATTTGTGACGCACAATAGACTTAACTATCTTTCCAGAGGCATACACGTCCGCCGGCTCCCACCCAAACACGGTTGCAAGCTCCCTCAAAAGTCCAGTAAACTAGCAACAGCTCCCTTCCCAAGAACTCTGGCTATAGCATATTAAAGGAATATTTTAGTACTAAAAAGAACACTAGGGACTTCCCTGGTGGCGCAGTGGTTAAGAATCTGTCTGCCAATGCAGGGGACACGGGTTCGAGCCCTGGTCCAGGAAGATCCCACATGCCGCGGAGCAACTAAGTCCAAGCACCACAACTACTGAGCCCGTGCACTGCAACTACTGAAGCCCGCGTGCCTAGAGCCCATGCTCCGCAGCAAGAGAAGCCCCCGCTCGATGCAACTGGAGAAAACCCAACACAGCCAAAAATAAAGAAATAAATTTTTTAAAAAAGAACATTAACAAATATTACATACCCTGAGGCTGGCACATTACGGTAGATTAAGGTCCCAGAACCCATTAAGTCCCCGCAGCAAGTATCATCTAATATCACTTAATCTCTTAGCAAATATTGCTGGCAGAAGTATTCGTTTCTCCCTGTACATGGCCAGTGATGATAGCTCTACTTGCAGAGCTACAGCTCTAGGAATATGGTATCAAAGCAGGGAGTCCCTTCACTGAATGATGAGCATCTGATGGGCAGAGGAGAGTATGTACAGTGGCTGCCTTTGCATATGGAGGGATTTGGGCAGGAACAGGGTCACTATCTTAAGACCTATTCCCTCCACCCTTGGAAACACGGGGCAAATGCTGCCCAAGGTGGGTTACAGGGTAGGTAATCTCATCACACAGGCTTTTCTGATGAAGTTCCAAATATTGGCTGTCTTGATCTTGGCTCTTAGACCTCTCCAGTGCTGAGAGGAATGGTGATGTGAGCAGTAATCAGGAAAGTACCAGTTGGCTTAGGGCTGGTTATCAGTCAATACCAAGCTTGCTGTGTAGGAACCGCGTATACTGTTTCCTTCCATGACATCTAATTTTAACTGCCTGCATGTCTTAATTTACCCCCATCAGGTCTTTTATTAACTTTGTGGATGGGACACAGGCCCTGGTTTTTAGGGAAAGCTTCCAAATTAACAATTTCTCAATTAATTGAATTGGGCTAGTGTCAACTCATAGACTGTAGGGTTCTCACCTTTATTCGTACAACACCTATTTATGTCAAACAAGCACAACAGACACACATTATCTTTTAAGAGACATTTCTATTGGCTCCCACCCAAGCGCACTCAGAAATTTTTTTTCCACTCACCAACGTTTAAGTCCCCTTTGCCCTTTGAATTACCATTTAATCTATTCTCTTCTCCAGTCTCTGTATCTGGCCATGTTGGTTTTCCCACCAATTTGGAAACTTAACATGAAGGCTCTCTTCATATCCTGACTAGGACCTTCAAACAATCATGCACAGTAACACAAAATAAAATTTTAAAATAAATTTTACGTCCAAAGCAGCACCCAGAGTATCTCCAATCAACGTGTCTCCTTTTTATGTCACAGCTGTCACCTCTCTCTTGCTAGGGGTCTCCTCCAAACAACAGCCTCCTCCCCTGTTGGGGAGAATCTCAAAACTACTATCTTTCTAGTAGGTTAATTCTGATTGAATCATCTACCTGCTCACACTGTTAAACTCAATAACCCCAGCTTCTCCCATTCTTACCCAATTTTTCTCTCATCTTACTCAGAAATCCACCTGAAGAGTGTATGTGAAGGGACTGTCTATTCCTCTACTATCACTTGGTAAGATGGACCTATGTGTTTCTTGAAATTTTATGTAAACAAAGAGTACTACATGCAAAACCATTTGAAGAAAAGCAGTACATCATATGATACAGTGGTTTCTTTTTTTTTAGACACAGGGGAAATGTTTATTATGTAAAAGAGCAGGAAACAAAATGGTATGCATATATTAGCCAATTACATAAAAAACACATACATGGAGTCAAGGGCTAATAAGTTATATGAAAAATGAGAATAAACTTTATGGTTATGACATCATAGACATTTGCTTTTCAAAATATTTTTACAGTTGTACGTAATTTTTTTTCAAAAATAAGAGTCATGTGAAAACCAAGAAGAAAAATTTAAAATCACTCTTAAAATATTCCTTTTTTTTAATGAGGGATCATTTTTTTTAACATCTTTATTGGAGTAAAATTGGTTTATAATGTTGTGTTAGTTTCTGCCTTATACCAAAGTGAATCGGCTACGTGCATACATATATCCTCATATCTCCTCCCTCTTGTGTCTCCCGCCCACCCTCACTATTCCACCCCTCCAGGTGGTCACAAAGCACCGAGCTGATCTCTGTGCTATGCGGCTGCTTCCCACTAGCTATCTATTTTACGTTTGGTAGTGTATATATGTCAGTGCCACTCTCTCACTTCGTCTCAGCTTACCCTTCCCCCTCCCTGCGTCAAGTGCATTCTCTACATCTGCGTCTTTATTCCTATCCTGCCCTTAGGTTCATCAGAACCTTTTTTTTTTTTTTTAGATTCCATATATATATGTTAGCATACGGTATTTGTTTTTCTCTTTCTGACTTACTTCACTCTGTATGACAGACTCTAGGTCCATCCACCTCACTACAAATAACTCAATTTCGTTTCCTTTTTATGGCTGAGTAATATTCCATTGTATACATGCACCACATCTTCTTTATCCATTCATCTGTCGATGGACAGTTAGGTTGCTTCCATGTCCTGGCTATGATACAGTGGTTTCTAAACCTAGTTGATAATAAATCACTTGTGAAGTTTTTAAAACTGGAGGTTCTTGGCTTTTATCCCACAAAATTCTAGTCAAGTAGGTCCAAGATGGGGTCACGGAATCTGTATTCTTACAACACCCCCCTGCCTGGCCTGCAAATAATTCTGACTACCAGCTGGGCTTGGGATCCAACCTAAGGTATTATTACCTTTCTAGAATAATCACTATGACTTTCTGGGGTTTGCTGTTTTGCTTTTTTAAACTTTCTGTTTTGAGATAATATTTTGCAGTTGTAAGAAACACAAAGAGATTCTACATACCCTTTACCTAGTTTTCTAGTTTCCTTCAATAATAACCTAGTTTCCTTTACCTAGTTTCCTTCAATAATAACATCTTGCAAAACCATAGGACAATATCAGAAGCAGGATATTAGCTTTGATACAATCCACCTATCTTGTTCAAATTTTCCCAGTTTTATTTATACTCACTTGTGTTTGTGTGTATTTAGTTCCATGCAATTTTACCTATGTGTAGACGGTGCCTGTACCACCACCAGACTCAAGGTACAAAGCAGTCAACACACACCCCCTGTGTGGCCCTTTTAGAGCCACACCTACCCTCTCCCCCTCCCCCTGGCAACCACTAATCTGTTCTTCAGTTCTATGATTTTTTTTCATTTAAATAATGTTACAGAAATCAAATCAAGCAGTATATGTAATAGGCTGAAAAATGGTCTCCCAAAGATGTTCACATCCTAATTCCTTGAACCTGTGAATTCATTAGCCTACATAGTGAAAGATACTTTATAGATGTCATCATGTTAAGCATCTTCAGAGAGGGAGGCTTTCCTGGATTATCTGAATGAATCCAAAAAGTTCTGATTAGAGGGAGGCAAGAGATCAGAGATACAGTAGTAGGAGATGTGATGGAGACAGAGGTTGGGGGGATACAAGGGCCACAAGCCAAGGGGTGTAGATATCCTCTAGAAGCTGAAAAAGTCAAGGAAGTGGATTTTCCCTTAGAGTTCCCACAAGGCACGAACCCTGTCAACACCCTGACTTTTTAAAGCTTTAGAGATCGATTTCAGAGTCCTAACTTGCAGAGCTGTAAGATTAAAAATTTGTGTTTAAGCCACTAAGTTCGTGGTAATTTGTTGCAGGAGCAACATAAAAGTAATACAGTATGCGACCTTTCGGGATACTGGCTTTTTCTACCTCACGGTAATTCCACTGAGATTTATCCAAGCTGTTGTGTGAATCAATGTGGTCTGTCCCTTTTTATCGCTGAGTAGTGGTCCATGATGTTGATGTACCGTTTGTTTATCCATTCATCTACTGAAGAACACTTGGGTTGTTTCCACTTTGGGGCTATTACAAATAAAGCTGCTATAAACAGGTATGGGTTTTAGTATGAAAATAAATTCCATTTCTCTGGGATAAATGACAAAGACTGCAATTGTTGGGTCAAATGGTAATTAAGTATTTCATTTCATAAGAAACTGCTGAACTATTTTTCATTTTAAATGGTACTGTATGTTCCATTTTAAATTCCCATCAGTGATGTATAAATGATTCAGCTTCATCTCCATCATTTGGTGCTGTCACTGTTGGTTTTTTTTAATTTCAGCCATTCTGATAGGTATGTAGTGATATCTCATTTAGCTTCTAGTTTTCATTTCCCTAATAGTGATTGAGATGAGCACCTTTACACACATGTCCTTGCCTGTAAATCTCCTCTGATGAAGCGTCTGTTCTCGTCTTTGGAATGTTTTCTAACTGAATTATTTGTTTTTTCACCATTGAGTTTTTTTTTTTTTTTTTTTTGGTACGCGGGCCTCTCACTGCTGTGGCCTCTCCCATTGCGGAGCACAGGCTCCGGACGCGCAGGTTCAGTGGCCATGGCTCACGGGCCCAGCCACTCCGCGGCATGTGGGATCTTCCCGGACCGGGGCACGAACCCGTGTCCCCTGCATCGGCAGGTGGACTCTCAACCACTGCGCCACCAGGGAAGCCCCACCATTGAGTTTTAAGAGTACTTTATATAGTTTAGATATTAGTCCTTTGTCAATATGTGGTTTGCAAATATTCTTTCTTAGTCTGTACCTTGTATTTTCATCTTAACAGAGCCTCTTGCAGAGTCAAACTTTTAAATTTTGATGAAGTCCATTTTATCAGTTTATCCTTTTGGCAACAAGTCTAAGAGCTCTTTGCCTAGTTTTAGATTCTGAAGATTTTTCTCCTAAGTTTTTTTCTAAAAGTTTTTAAATTTTACACTTTATTTTTCAGTTAGCGATCCATTTGGAATAACTTTTGTATAATGTTCAATTTTTTTAACCTATAGATGTTCAATCATTCCAGCAACATTTGTTAATAAGGCTATCCTACATTGAACTGCTTTTCCACTTTCCTCAAAAAAATCAAAGGAGCACATCTGTGTGGGTCTATATCTGGTTCTCTGCTCTGTTCCGTGATGTACTGAATATATGTCTATCCGTCTGTTAATACCACATTGTCTTGATTCCTAGAGCTCCACAGTGAGCCTTAATAGTAGGTAGAGTGATTCCTCTCCATCCTTCTTTGTCAAGATGATTTTAGCTATTCTAGGATTTGCACCATAAATTTAGAAAAAGGTTGTTTATGTCTACAAAAAACTTTGCTGGTATTTTGATAGGAATTACATTAAACCTATAGATCGATTTAGGAAGAATTGATATCTTTACTATATTAAATTTTCCCATCAGTGAACACAGTATATCTTTCCATTTATTTAGGTGCTTTTTGATTTCTTTTATCAGCATTTTATAACTTTCAGTATACAGATCTTGTACATGTTTTGTTTAATTTATACATATTTTATTTTGGGGGGGGGGATTTTCTACACAGACAATCATGTCATATGTAAGAAGGAATGTGCAATGATTTTTTGAGCCAATCAGAAAATCCTAATAGAAAACATAAAGGATTCTGGACTAAAGAGTGCTGCCACATCATGGTTTTGAAAGACAAGTGATTGTTCTATGGAAGCAGAAGGGCAGGAGTTTTTTAAAAAGAGTACTTGTCTCTATTCAAATACACAGAAAAAACTGTCAGTCCCACCATACCAGATTTCCTCCGTGTTGAGCTGGTAACTATGTCACAAGATAAAAAGCACATTGCCTTTGATTCCTATAGTTGAAACTGGCCCTATCAAGTATGACTTACACTGTCCTCTGCTTTGTAGATGAGAAAATATGGGCCAACTGTGAAACTGACCTTTCACTCTGCCTGGGCTTGTGACTTCTCCACTTTTAGAAGCATCTTCTTACCATCACACGGGTCCCAGAGTATCAGAAGCTATGCTCATCTAAGTAGGAGACAGACCTGGTCTCTTGGGCTCTGGGGGGTGACAGCAGAGAGCCTAAGACTGAGTGTGTCCCCAGGGTCATGTCAAAAACAGAAACAAAACTTCTGACATTTAGTTTGCCAATCTAACCACCAGCCTGCGTTTCCTCGTTTTCATTTCCACTCTGTCCTTCACATAATTACATCAATGCTTCACTGTGTTTATGACACATGGTGTGGATTAAAGAGCTGAAGGTAAAATGTTCTGCCTGGGAAGGCAATTACTTTGAACAACTGTTTCAGTGGGATTGAAAGGTGATCTTAAGCACATTAAATCCAAGTTCATATATTAATAAGGCTACAGGGCTATCTCCCAAAACCCAAGGGCAGGGATGCCACAAGTCCCCAGGAAGTGATTGGAACTAGGGTTTGGAAATCTGTTAGGACTCCCTCTGAATCTCATCTCTTCTCCCGAAGCCTTACTTCAGATCTCTCTCTCTCTCTCCCTCCACGCCCCCGTCCCCTGTCCCAACCCCCCACCTCCCTCCCCCTGTCTCTCTCTCTCTCTCTCAGTCTCCGTGTTCTTCTGCTCTGGAATCCATGTGACGAAAACCATGGTCCCAGAAATCTACCCATCACAGGCCTATCCACTGGAGAAGACTGCATCTCCTTCTGCCTGTGACTCCCAGGGAAAGGACTCTGATTGGTTGTTTGGTTGTGGGGGGGGGGGTCTACACTAAGACCAAAAGTTGAGGCCAGGAGAGTGGGAAACTATTGTATGAAAAGACTCTGAAGAATTATTAAAGGGTAAGTTGGGGAAAAAATTCAATAAGGTCTGCACAGAAAAAAATTAGTTAGATACTAATACTTCTTTCCATCATAAACTTGGAAATGGAAATCCCCTAACTCTCTATTAAGTCAGTTTGTTTATGAGGCATCTAGGTTGAGTTTTACCATGCTGTCAAGTCTTTCACACCTTGACTCACAACCCAACAGACTGGTCACAGTTTTATTTCTACGCTAAAACTGCAATACTTGAAAAATAAGAATATTAAGATTTTAAGCAACTTGGCTCAGAAAGTAAAGACAGATTTAGTGATGTGATAAAACCCTGGCACGAAAGAGGAGTGAAAGACATTAAAAATTATCATAAACCAAGGGTTTTAAATCTTCTTTTCCAGACTGTGTGACCTAATATAAATCCTTTAACCTTTCTGCTTATTTATTTCTTAATTTATGAAATAGAAAAAATAACAGCTATCTGGTTTATCTTCTAGTATTTTTTGTAAATATCAAATGAGTTAGCATATATTAAAAAATGCTTTATAAACCACAGAGCACTATAAAACCATGATACTGTAATCATGCTTGTCTTGGGATTCATGTTACTGAAAATAAAAATAGTAATCCTATAAAACATCTTGTCTTTATTTACTTTAACACAAGGAGAAGTAAATTATATAAATGCTCATAATTATTTTTATAAGACCCGTTTCAGGCTATTTGGGGCAGAAAATATTGTCATCACTTTGTTGGAGGCAAAAATGAGGACCAAATAAAATTACTTGTCAAATAAATAGTCATGGAACAAGACGTTTTGGCTAGAATATGATATTTAAAAAAACAGCATCAAAACCTTGGTCCAGGTCATCATCCTGTTTACATTACAGGAGAAAGGTGTTCCTTTGTAACAAAAATTCCCAGGAAATGACCTCTGAGCCAATGCTTCTGGAAGATGGAAACACGGAGTTGAACAGTAGCTCCCTGAATTTCTAGCCGACCTTGCTCTGTTTTCTCCTAACCAATGGAAAGCACCACTATCCTTGGTAGTTTAGGCCCTTCTTATGCTTATTCCAGGGTCCCTCCAGCTCTCCAGGCCTCTGGGAACTATGCAAAAGACTGCTCCTCCCAGGATGTAATTTCCTGCTCAGTAGTCAAAAATGCTCCCTTGGGTACATTCAAGTTTCTCCCAATTGGTGCAGAGATTCCCGAGATGCAAGAAACAACAAGGTACTTCCCTCAGGCCTAAATTTTAGGGAGTGAGGCATTTGATTTCTGCAGGAAAAGTACCCACTAGAAAAGAGAATGTTTTTGCCCATATTCTCTTTTAAAAGACGAGCAGAATCATATGACACTTTTATAAATACCCCTGCAAAGAGACCAAAAAAATCTGCTATTCTAACACACCTCAAACGTGAGTCTAGCTTCAACAACCTGCCTTGGATAATATGGCTGAAACTGACAAAGGATTTTCCTTCCTGTGCACTGACTCCACCATGCTTGTCCTCAATCATAATGAGTGGCCCTTGTTTGTTTTTCTTCTCTTTAATAACTGAAATAGCTCTGAGAAGGTCTGAAACTGGAAAAACCAAGAGCCATTTCATGGCAATGGTATCATTAAAAGCATCTGTTGTTCTTTATTAGGGTGCATCCTACGATGAAAATGCCCAAAGAATCAGCCTGTGTTCATCTATTGTCAACACAGGTATCCCAGATTTATTCTGCTGGGTCAGGTTAATTGGAACACTACTGAAAAATACAGGTTTCCAATGAGAAGGGATTGAAAGTCTAGATAAATCACTCCAAATAATGTATGGCTTTTTCCTATGAAGACCATGAACAATTTGTGTGCCGTTTGATTTCCAAGGACGGAGGGTTTTCTGTATTAAACTGAAATCTAAAGTAAGGTACATTGATTTACAGGAAATTGTTCCTTTATACACAAATTCATCATTTACAAATACTATTTCAGGGGCCAGATTGAAGGCAGGCTTACGTTTTTCAAGCCAACTGTGTCATCAACTGTGTCCGTGTCTGTTTATAAACAGTTCTTCCCAAATCGAGGATCCAAGCTTCACAAAAATATTTGTTTTAAATCGTTTCAAATAAGCAGCATAAATTTGAGTCTTAGGGCTCACTTCCAGAGAAAGCTGTGTTCACACGTATTTCATAGAAAAAGAGAAGGGTGGACAGGGGTGGTTAGGACATAAAAGGAGGAGCCAGTTAGGAGGTTAGTGCCATTTTCCCGGGAAATGGTGTTGGCTCAAACTAAAAACGAATGATGTGTGTCCCCATCTGCTTTGATGTGAGAACTTTGAAAATCCCCCAGAATTTTCCATTTGCCACTCTGAGCTCACAGACAGACCTTTTATTGCCTAGTATATTTATTTGCAGATCTTAAAATGTCCATATGTCATGGAAGACATGAGTCCTTGATGACAGGTACTAAGACGTGTCCAAAACCTACTTTTCCAGGGCCCAGTGCCTGCGGTCTTGATTTAAGGGAAATAAACAGTGAGCACAGCCAGTGGCTTGGACAGGGCTCCCTCCTTTCAGTTTCATCTGAGATAAGATTGCAAACGACTCAGGACATTCTCCATTTCTAATTCTCCTAATCCAAAGCCTTTCTTCTTTTGGTTAGGAAATGTTTCTTCTTTTTGGAAAAACGCTGGAAGAAGGAAATTGTGTTGAGAACACCAAGAGGTGGGAGGATCTGCCCATCTTCCCGGGAGGTGTCCACCTGCTGTGCCTATTGAGGAAGGTGGTATTATCAGTGTAGAGAAGACACAGTGGCAGGAAGTGGTGGGCGGGGAACCTATTTTACATCTGCTGTGTCTTTCCTCTTGAGTTTCAAAGAAAAATATTCAATATCCAAAGCATGTGTAGTTCTAACAAGCCTGATGCCTCCCTGGAAGCCACAAACTATTCAAGTATGATGCAGAAACACCACAGTTTTGAAATTCCGTGGAAGACGGCTGTGGTAGGGAAGGCATTTCCTGATACTTGACCAGGACACTGGTGACTTAGATTTCATTTGCCTTTGCCTTGGCTAGCTAATCACATGCTGAAATGAAAAGAAAGAGGGCATCAATCATCAGCCTTGATTCTGAAAGCTTATTTTTCTTTCATATTGCCTTGAAAATAAGGTTTGATCTGGGTTGGTTTCCAAAGCAATACTTTATTATGCTTTGCTCCCCTGTGCCCTACCTCAGCATTTTGGAATTCAGGTTCTATCATAGGCAGAGGAAGGCAGCACCGGTCCCTTTACTTTGTTTAGAATACAAAGAACCCTCCCTCTAACCCCGTTCCCCATAGTCCACAGGTGACTCTACCAGAGAGAAGGAAAGAACAAGGGAGGCCTGTGCCCCTCACCCATCCTGCCCGCTCTCCCCAAATACAACCATCCAGCCTCAATGCCAAGGGCTTCAGCAGCAAAGAGGAAACATCTGCTTTGCTCTCTTTCTACTGCAGACGAATTGGATGGCTCTGATTCATGACTCATTGTGTTTTACCTGGTCCTCCCCAGAATCTGGTCCTACGTATTCTAGAACCAAGTGTAAGGCTGCTCGTTAAGATTGTGTTTGCAAGAAGCAACCAGGTAACCATTCTGGCTTCACTGCCTGTGTAATTCCAACGATCCGTTTGGTTGTGGAGAGATGAGAGAAGGCTTTTTTTGTTTGTTTTAGTTTAGTTTTTGTTTTTTTACTCTAAATTAACTAGGGTTTTTTTGTTTTGGTGCAGGGGAGGGTATGGTTTTTTTTTTAACTGATTGTTTTAAACTGTATTTCATATATTCCACTCCCTTTACCCTTTTTGCTTCTCTTCCTTCTTTCTGATTATGTCATGCTCCTTCTATTTATAGACCAACGTTAATTTCTCTTTTGCATCTCTTCAATTTCCACTGCCACCCACAGTCACAGATGTGTCCTGGTCTTATAAATGTTGCAGTTTATAAACCTACTGCCCTCTCCGGAGGTTCTCAGTGCACACTTGACACTGATCACATTGATGTATCACACCCCTGAGGGACATCATGCCCCATGGGCTTTTCTTTCACAGTTTTCAGTTTTCTTTCTTATGTATTTTTTTCATTCTTTCTTTTGCGGGGGACACTATAGGTTTGGGTTTTGCATTCTTTCATTTCAAGCCTCATGTGCTTTAATTCTCCAGCTAACTGGTGTTAACTGTGGCCCAGAATGTCCTCAGATTGTTCCATTTGTCCCTTGCAAACCTTTTTTATACATTACGCTATGAAGACACCCTAGGAGGTAAATTCGCTTCTATTTCCTTCATTTCACACATGGGGAGGCTGAAAGCGGAGAGAGACTGAGTCTAGAGCACCAAACTAGAGGTAAGCAGTGATTCCAACTCCCAGCCCTTGCTTCTGGCTATTCTCACCCAAGGGAGTCTGCTGTCTTCGTCCAAGTTCTCCATCGAGTCCCAGTGACTAGCCTTCCCTTTGTAGACCAGATGCTTCCACCTTTCACATCAGAAGATGCTTTATTCCAAAGCCCTGGGCACCCGTGCCTCTCCTTCAATGTACACTGTAATGCTGGGACCACATTTGGGTCCAGATAAAATTATTCTTTCATTGGTCTTGGGTGGTTACTGTTTCATGATCCCTGACCTCCTTCTTCCCACCCCAGATCTCCAGGAGCCAAGAAAGAACATGAACACTTCTGCCCGCTGTTCCTTTATTTAACCTTCCTGCCAATCAAACGCTTACCATCCATTTCAGGTCATGACAGAAAACCTTAACTGTGGCGATTAGCCACAGCTCATCAACAGCTACAAGAACCCACTGGAATTTTTCTCAGAAATCAGTGCACTCATCTGTGATGTGCTGATTGAGATAATGAGCTGCAAGATGAAAATTAAGGAATAATAGAATGGATATCTTTTTTTTTTCCCCCTCTCATTAAGTAGCCAAAGGAAAGCAAAGGGAAAAGGAGACGGGGGAGGAAGTTAGGAACTAAAGTTTATTTTCTAACACATTCCTCGTTTATTTTTTCCCCTGAATCTGGTTAAGTCCACCTCTGTACGAGGCTTTTGCAAATTTCTACCAGTTGTGGCTTTCAGGCTGAAGAAGAGTATCTTTGGAAGAACGTAACTTGAATTTGTCTTTGGCTGCTTGAGTCTTAAAAGCTATGGTGCCAACAGCTTTTCTCCAAATCTCTTTCCTTTCACTCCTCCTTTTCCAAAGGATCAACTTCAATACTGGCTTCTGTTTGGCTCCAGTACCTTGTATTAGATGTCTGAGCTTTAGTCGTTGGCACGCAGACACAGCCCACGGTGCCCATTTGCCATTGTCCCCCTGGAATTCCAGAGGCATCTGAGCCCTGTCCCCCCAGGGCTCTCCACCAGGGGACCCAGTGTATTGAAGCAAATTCCCACATTGCCACATCCCGGCCCAGCCCCCATCCTCCACTCCCAAAGCAGGATGGAGTGAGGGTGAGAGACAAAGCCTGTCCCGGAGATTTTGGTCTCTGAAGGAAGAGCCCATCTCTTAGGAGGAGCAACAGAAGTGGAAATTTTCCTCTTTTTTGCTTTTTCAGTCACACAATGCACCTCAGTTACAAGACCGTAGGGTTGCAATGGAGGCTTCGGGAGATGGTGTGTGGGCATACTGTGGGCGAGTGCGTGTGCATGCGTGTGTGTGGGTAAGGTGGATGCTAGTGAAGAAGAAAGAATTTCTGGTAAATATCTCCAAAACAGTTCTTTTTCAATTTCAGATTGCTCACATTCAAGACACTTTAAATACAGAGATGACAACACTTTCCCTAATCTTCACTGACCCTGTGGCTTATTTACTGAATGTCTTTCATCTTAATGGTAACTTTATGTATAGTCTACATTAAACTTTTATGGTGTTTATTGCACAAATAATTACACCACTCACCCCCGCAAATATAAAATGCATATTCATATATGTACATACATCAACAGCTTGAAATGATATAGATAAGTATATATATGTAATCATCAACAGCTTGAAACTAATTAAAAGTGAGGCATAAACTGATTAAATTTCACATCAAAAATACTGCTTCCCAAATTCATTAAAAAAATATGTATATATAGTAAAATACATATATATGTATGTGTGTGTGTGTGTGTGTGTGAAGAGAGAGACAGAGAAAACATTAATATTTGCATGCATGTTTCTCCTTTTCTATCTAGTTTTCTGTCATTTTCTTCTTTCTTTGCCACTGACCTTCTCTGACCCAGGGAAAGACTCCACTGAAGAGACAAGGCAGTTGAGCTGTGAGGAGAAAGCCCCAGCTCGGTCCCAGTGGCCGCGCCTACCGCTCTACCCCCAACAAAGCACATGACCCCAGCACATCTCCTTAAGGCCCTGTGCCTCACTTCTATTAACAAAAGAGCCTTATACAACTGGGTGGTGGGGAGATAATGGCAGATCACCCATGGCGTTGCAAACCCTCTCTATTGAGATCCACAGCTTCATCATCCCTAAGGTCTTTAACATTTTAATGTCTCTGAATTTACAGTTCATTTTACAATGGATGATGCATCATACTGAACAGCAGCATCTTTTCTTTCTTAATTTACATAAAACACTAGTGTTTCCTACAATGGAGGATGGCTAAATTTAATAAAATACAGTTTGGGTTAAAAGTATTTTGCAGGTTTATGCTACTATCCAAAATTCACGTGTTTTCTTGTAAATACAAGATGAACCATGGAATTAATCTCCCTGGCCCATTCTGAACAAGTAGAAGCATTCCCTGAGTGACAAAGTACCCAGCTGAACTAGAGGGAGGGACTCGATAAGCAGAAGGAAAAGTGTCTCTCAAACAATGTCATGCTTAAAAAAGGCCCTCACTTGGTTTCATGGTCTGCTGTCACTGTCCTGAAATTCTTAATGTTTTGAATAAGAGGCCCTGCGTGTTCATTTGACACTGGCCTAGAAAAATTATGTAGGCTGTCCTGATGGGAAATGTATTTGGTTAAAAAAATTAAAACCTATTCCATTCTTCTCACATTCACCTTCTGGCTGCCGGCATGAGAGACTTTCAATTTCTTAAAAAGAGTTCTGAACTTTGTAAGTACTTGAATCAGAGCATCTTCAAGCACATGGGGTTCTGTTTTCAGTCGGTATCATCTCCAGCTCACTTGGAGAGCAGCGACATACTGACCTCAGGATTTTGAAGGTTAAGAAAGGAGCAAATACTTCAAATCAAAACCTTTATCTTTTAAAATAAAAATCCTGAGGACTTCCCTGGCGGTCCAGTGGTTAAAACTCTGTGCTTCCAATGCAGGGGGCATGGGTTCAATCCCTGGTTGGGGAACTAAGATCCCACATGCCGCGGGGCATGGCCAAAAAATAATAAAATAAAATAAACAAATAAAAATCCTTAAGAAAAGCACTTAAATTGTTACAATTTGAGGGAGAAATCTCCCTTAAACTTCAGAATATCTTTTCATACACCCATGTTATATATGGCATCTCATAAAGTTTCTTTTTAAAAAAGAACAGTATTAAAAATAGAGGTAGTATAAGAATCTATTCTGGTTATTTTTTTTATCTCCAGACAATATCTACACATGTTGTTTTATTGGGGACCAATATGGTCCAAGCACATGGACAAATTTCTCTGCTAAAACCAAAGTGCATAAAGGAATTAAAGCTTTGAAATTTGTCATCTAGGGTCAAATTTGATCCAGCAACAAGTTGTGAATATGATTCTATGAAATACACGTCATAAATTCAGAATTTCTGGCTGATCTGAGTGAGAATGTTGATGAGATGAAATGAACAGACTCGCTTAGAATAACGTGTTGGGTCTGTAAAACTGTCATAAGCCTATAGAGATTTTGCCCAAGTAGAAGACTAAATCTTGTCACTTTTCAAGCATGTTTCAAAATCTAGTATTTCTAATGGCTTCACAGGGTGACTGGCCTGCCTAAAAGCTTTAGGAAGCAAGAAGACACATAAAGCCTCTGGTAAAAGTCTCTGTTGCTATTTGAGCAACAAAAATTCAAACTAATGAACAAAACAAAGATAACAGTGTTAAAAATAAAAGGCAAAATTTAAAAAGATCGTGCAAAGGACACCAAGAATACCCAAACCCAGACATTTCTTTTATTCATGGCCCAAGGGAAATACACACACTGCGGACAAGCACCAAAGGACTGTGGGACTCGAGGGACATTGTTCCAGCTAATGATTAAGAACTCTCCAGACAATAGGGGCTTCTTAGACAATGGGTGAATTTCCAGGATGTCCGGCCCCCTTCCGAGAAGGAGGGAGATAACAAAATGTAAAAAAGGTGTCTGTCAAAGACCAATCAGGCAGCTGGGGACAAGTTCCCTCTCTGGTCCGAGCCTAAGCCGGGACCAATCAGCAGGAGAACACAACCAAATCTATAATTTACATACGGGGAAGTGGGAACCTATAAAACTGACATATTCGCGCCCAAAAGGGTTCCTTCTTCGACCTCCTGCGTGAGGACCAAGGAACCCCGGTGCACCGGCCTTCAATAAACCTCTTGCGTTTTGCATCGACTTCCGACTCTTGTTGTTTCCTGGGCGAGTCGAAACTCCTAGGAGACCGCGCAGGTCTAACATTTGGGGGCTCGTCCGGGATTCCACTCGCCCCGGACCACAAGAACATCGGGAGTTGGAGGTACCAGGTAAGCTCGAGCTTGATTGTCTGTTTGTCCCTTGTTCTTTGTGGGCCATTATCGGAGGAAAGCCGTAAGAATCGGCTTATTATGGAATCTGTATCGGACCTCTGGCTAGGCAGACGTGCTAATAGCCGGCGTCCATGAGCCCTAGGGGACGCCCTGGTGGCTCATCTGGAAGGAGAGGCAAACTCTGTCTCCCCTTCACTCGGTTTCGGCAGTTCCCTTGGTGATAACTGCCATCTGAAGAAGTTTCGGTTTTGAAGCGAGCTCGCGGTGGCCCATACGTATATGTGTTTCGTGGAGTTTTAACTGTTTCTGTATTGTGGTCTATTCTTCTTCTCTGACGGACGACAATGGGACAAACTATGACGACTCCTCTTTCCCTTACCCTAAGCTATTGGACCGAAGTTCGGGCCAGAGCCCATAATTTTTCGGTAGAGGTAAAGAAAGGAAAGTGGCAGACTTTGTGTGCCTCTGAATGGCCAACATTTCAGATAGGATGGCCCCCCGAAGGATCCTTTTTATTAGACAAGATTAAGCTGCTGAAGTCTAAGATATTTAATATAGATCCCCACGGACATCCAGACCAAGTACCATATGTCTTGGTCTGGGAAGATTTAATTCTCTCCCCACCTCCGTGGGTCCGGCCCTTTGTTTCCTCAACAGGTACGTCCGCGCATACATCAGCAACGTCGGAGATATTAGCCTTAAAGAAAAACCCCAACACGGAGAAGCTACCCGACGCCCCGGATCTACCGAAGGCGATTTATCCTGACCCGCAGTCCGATTTGCTTCTTTTGGATTCCCCACCCCCTTATCCTCCGGCCCCGAATCCCCTACCACCTAGAGGACCCCCAGCTCCACTGCCCTCGGCACCAAGGGAACCATCCATGATGGAAGAAGAAAGGGGTCCCTCAGTGGGCACTAGGAGCCGGAGGGCTATCTCCCCGGACTCCACTGCCCTACCTCTTAGAGAATATGGCCCCCCCGATGGCCAAGGGAATAGACCTCTCCAATATTGGCCCTTTTCCTCTGCAGATCTTTATAATTGGAAAATGCATAACCCAACTTTTTCCGAAAATCCACAGGCCCTTACCGCTTTAATAGAATCTCTTGTTTTCTCCCACCAGCCCACATGGGATGATTGTCAGCAGCTGCTCCAGACTCTCCTAACGACTGAGGAGAGGCAACGGGTTCTTTTAGAAGCCAAAAAAAAATGTATTAGGCGCCAATGGGCAACCTACCCAGCTGCCTAACGAGATTGATGCTGGTTTCCCACTCGTCAGGCCAAACTGGAATTTCAATGCCCCGGAAGGTAGGGAGCGCCTGAAAATGTATCGCCAGGCTCTGGTGGCGGGTCTGCATGGAGCGGCCAGACGGCCCACTAATTTGGCTAAGGTAAGGGAAGTAACTCAGGGGCCCCAGGAATCACCAACTGTGTTCCTGGAACGTTTAATGGAAGCCTTTAGACGCTTTACCCCTTATGATCCAACTTCGGAGGGACATAGGGCTACTATAGCAATGGCTTTCATAGATCAAGCGGCCCCTGATATTAAGAAGAAATTACAGAGGCTAGATGGCTTGCAGGGATTTTCGCTTCAGGAGTTAGTAAAAGAGGCAGATAAAGTATATAACAAAAGAGAAACAGAGGAAGAGAAGGAAGAAAGAAAGCAGAAAGAGCAGGAAGCCCATGAAATAAGACGGGATAAGAGACAGGAGAGGAATTTAAGTAAGATACTGGCCACTGTGGTTGGAGGAAGAAATATAGGGGATAGAAATAGGCAGGAAGGGTGAACGGCAGACAGAAGGCGGCCATTAGACAAGGACCAATGTGCCTACTGTAAAGAAAAAGGACATTGGGCGAGAGAATGCCCTAAGAAAAAGAATGGAGGAAGGCCAACCAAAAACAAAATCTTAACATTGAAAGAAGAAGACTAGGAAAGTCAGGGCTCGAACCCTCTCCCCGAGCCCCGGGTAACTCTTAAAGTGGAGGGGGAACCTGTTCAATTTTTGGTAGATACCGGAGCCCAGCACTCCGTCCTTCTCCACTCAAAAGGTCCTATCTCAGCTAAAAGGTCATGGGTACAAGGAGCCACTGGGAATAAACAATATTCATGGACCACACGAAGGACAGTAGATCTTGGGATTGGACGAGTAACCCATTCATTTTTGATTATTCCGGAATGCCCCTATCCTTTGCTGGGAAGAGATTTACTCTCCAAAGTAGGGGCTCAAATCCACTTTCAGCCAGAAGGTCCCACCATAACTGATAATAAGGGAAGGTTACTTCAAATATTGACTATGAAATTAGAAGATGAATATAAATTATACGAGCAGCCTTCATCCTCACGAGTTAATGTTACTGATTGGGTAACTCGGTTCCCTCAAGCCTGGGCAGAAACTGCCGGAATGGGGATGGCCAAAAATCGGCCCCCGGTGCTAGTGGAACTCAAGGCAACTGCCACCCCAATAACGGTCCGTCAATACCCCATGAGTAGAGAAGCCAAAGACGGTATCCGTCCCCATATACAGAGGCTACTAGACTTGGGCATCTTAATAAGATGTCAATCAGCATGGAACACCCCTCTCCTGCCGGTAAAGAAACCAGGAACAAATGATTATCGGCCGGTGCAGGATCTACGAGAGGTAAACAAACGGGTGGCAGACCTCCACCCCACAGTTCCAAACCCTTACAACCTCCTGAGCACTCTTCCACCTCAACATATGTGGTATACTGTTTTGGACCTTAAAGATGCTTTTTTCTGTTTAAGACTCTCTCCCCTGAGCCAACCCTACTTTGCCTTCGAATGGAAAGATCCAACATCGGGAATGTCTGGTCAGCTGACATGGACACGGCTACCTCAGGGATTTAAGAACTCCCCGACCATCTTTGATGAAGCCCTCCATCAGGATTTGGCATTATATAGAGAATCAAATCCCCAGGTAACATTACTCCAATACGTTGATGATATTTTATTAGCTGCTGAGACCCAAGAAGATTGTATCAAGGGTACTGAAAAACTGTTAACGGAACTTGGAACCCTGGGATATAGAGCCTCAGCCAAGAAAGCACAAATATGCCAACAACAGGTCAGTTACCTGGGGTATCTATTAAAAGGGGGGCAAAGATGGCTCACGGAGAGCAGAAAGGATACGGTGGCCCAAATTCCGGCTCCCAAAAACGCCAGGCAGGTTAGAGAATTTTTGGGGACGGCCGGATTCTGTAGACTATGGATTCCAGGGTTTGCTGAGCTGGCAGCCCCATTGTACCCCCTAAACAAAAACAGCACTCCTTTCGTTTGGGGCGATAAGGAACAACGGGCTTTTGACCAAATCAAACGAGCTTTACTTTCAGCTCCAGCCCTAGGACTGCCAGATGTAACCAAACCTTTTCATTTATATGTGGCCGAAAATAAGGGCATTGCAAAAGGAGTATTGACTCAGAAATTGGGTCCCTGGAATCGCCCAGTTGCTTATTTGTCAAAAAAATTGGACCCTATGGCATCAGGATGGCCCACCTGTTTAAAGATAATCGCTGCAGTGGCCATTCTAGTCAAAGATGCTGACAAACTAACTTTAGGACAAAATCTAACGATAACAGCTCCTCATGCCCTGGAAAATGTAGTCCGTCAACCACCGGATAGGTGGCTAACTAATGCCAGGATGACCCATTACCAAACCCTGTTGCTAAACTCAGATCGCATCAAGTTTGCTCCAGCCACAGGACTCAATCCAGCCACCTTGCTACCTGATCCTGACTTGGAAGGCTCCACCATCATACATGATTGTCAGGAAGTACTAGCCGCAGCACACGGCAGTAGGCCAGATCTGATGGACCTGCCCCTCCCTGATGCTGATTTCACCTGGTTCACGGATGGGAGCAGTTTCCTGGAGGAAGGTAAGCGTCAAACTGGGGCAGCCGTGGTAGACGGAAAACAAGTCATATGGGCAGCGGCGCTACCACAAGGGACCTCAGCCCAACAAGCTGAATTAATTGCCCTGACGAGGGCATTAGAGATGGCAGAGAATAAAAAAGTAAACATCTACACAGACAGTAGATATGCATTTGCTACCGCTCATATCCACGGTGCCATTTACCAACAGAGAGGGCTACTAACTTCAGGTGGCAAAGAAATTAAAAACAAAGACGAAATCGTGGCTTTGTTGACTGCACTCATGCTTCCTACTAAAGTCAGTATCATTCACTGCCCTGGACATCAAAAAGGAAATACCCCAATAATTAGGGGAAATAATATGGCTGACCAAGTGGCCCGAGAAATAGCATCGGGAGAAGTCATTTTAGGACTGTCAGATAAAGTTCCTGAAAAACCAGGCCGCGATGAAGAAATCATCCCGGCCACAACAAAAGGAACTTTGTCCCCTCAGCAAGCAGAATCCATGTTACAACAGATGCACAGATGGACACATTTGGGGACTAAAAAGATGGTAGCCTTGTTACAAAAAGCCGGGTACGAAACCCCTGGAATGACAAAATTAGCTGAACAAATTGTGCAGGAATGCGTCCCATGTCAACAGGTAAATGCTCGCAAAGGGAAACTTGAAACTGGAAAGAGACTCAGGGGGGACCGCCCAGGAACTTACTGGGAAGTGGACTTTACCGAAGTGCGTCCTGGAAGGTAGGGTAATAAATACCTTTTAGTTTTTGTAGACACTTTTTCAGGATGGATAGAGGCTTTCCCAACAAAGAAAGAAACAGCTGCTGTAGTAGCCAAGAAGATTTTAGAAGAAATTTTTCCTCGATTTGGAGCATCAAAGGTAATAGAGTCTGATAATGGTCCAGCCTTCGTCGCCCAGGTAAGTCAGGATGTGGCCAGATATTTGGGGACTGATTGGAAATTACATTGTGCCTATAGACCCCAAAGTTTAGGTCAGGTAGAAAGAATGAATAGGACTCTAAAAGAGACCCTAACTAAATTGTCCTTGGAGACTGGCGGTACCGATTGGACGGTGCTCCTTCCTTTGGCCCTATTCCGGGTTAGAAATACACCTTCCCGATACCATCTTACTCCTTTTGAAATATTATATGGTGCCCCGCCTCCCCTCCTCACTTCAGGAAAAGAAATAAAACCTGATTGTCAAAATAACACTGACTTATATGCTAGGCTACTGGGACTCCAATTGGTCCAGAAAGAAATATGGTCCCAACTCGCCAAGGCCTACCAACCGGGAACACCGGGAGAAACTCATCCTTTCCAAGTCGGAGACTCCGTATACGTCCGTCGGCATCGAACCCAGACGTTGGAACCTCGATGGAAAGGACCATACACCGTCCTCCTCACCACCCCAACGGCCATAAAAGTGGACGGCATCGCTGCCTGGATCCATGCTTCACATGTGAAGGCTGCACCAGCGACGGCATCATCAGGATGGCGGGCCCAAAGAACCGACAACCCGCTCAAACTCAAGCTTCCATGAACCTAAGACATAATTTTGGTTTTACTGCCTTTACTGACTGTAAGTGATTTTAGCCCTCACCTCCCCCAACGTTTAACTTGGCAGGTAATTTCTCAGACTGGAGATGTAACCTGGTCCATTAGTCATACTGCACCCCCCTGGACCTGGTGGCCAGATCTTTTTCCTGATGTTTGTAAATTGGCTATAGGAGCACCTTATTGGGATACAGAAGATTCTCATGATATGAACACTGCCCCTTCCAAAGTTTCGGAAACTGATTGGTTTGGGCCGGGTTGCAAAAATGCAGGCAAAAGAATGATGCTTGGTATCCTCACTTTCTACGTATGCCCCGGGTTCCACCGCCCTTGATCTCTGAATTATAAATGTGGTGGAACTGAAAACTTTTATTGCAAAAGCTGGGGATGTGAAACTACCGGGGATACTAATTGGAAACCCACCTCAACTTGGGATTTTATTACTGTAACGGCTAATTATTCTCATAATGAGGATACCGGACACCGGAGTAAATGTTCAGGATGGTGTCATCCCCTTAACATTTCCTTTAGTAATCCCGGAAAAAGAGATAAAAAATGGATAAATGGTCATTCTTGGGGCGTTAGATTTTACATGAGGGGATATGATTTAGGAATATTAATGACCCTTAAGCTAAAGATTGAGACTCCTGCTCCTATATCAATAGGCCCAAATCCCATACTTGGCCCCCCTTTGCTTCCCCCGGCCCCTTCAACTACGTCAACAAAGAATGAGACTAATGAAACCTCTGGATCCAAAGAACCCACAGTTAAGCCTGGGACTCCTCAGGATAGGATGCTTTCTTTGGTGCAGGCAGCCTTTACGGTTCTCAATGCTACAAACCCAGAGGCTACAAAATCATGTTGGCTTTGCTATGCTGCCCCTCCCCCTTATTATGATGCTATAGGATATAGCTCCAACTATACTAATTCTACCTCCTCAGACCAATGTCGATGGAAGCAAGAAGGGAACAGTAAATTAACCCTGTCCTCGGTTTTTGGAAATGGTACTTGTATAGGAACACCTCCCCAGTCCCATAGACACCTTTGTCATGATTTTAGCCTCCCTTCAGGCTCAGGATATCTTGTACCTCCTCAAGATGGATGGTGGACATGTAACACGGGGCTCACCCCTTGTGTCTCTTTAGAGGTTCTTAATACTTCAGCTGACTTTTGTGTGTTAGTGCAATTAGTCCCTAGACTTATCTACCATTCAGACTCATCCTTTTTAGATGAATATGTAGGAAAAACAAAAAACAAAAGAGAACCTGTAACCCTCACATTGGCTGTCCTTCTAGGACTAGGAATATCTGCCGGGATAGGAACAGGAACCACAGCCCTCATACAACAACCCCAGTATTATGCAAGCTTAAGACAGGCTGTAGACATCGACCTTCGAGCATTAGAAAGTTCCATAACTCAACTAAAGGAATCACTCACCTCACTTTCAGAAATGGTGTTGCAGCCTAGATTTGCTGTTTCTTAAGGAAGGGAGATTATGCGCCGCTCTAAAAGAAGAATGTTGCTTTTATATTGATCATTCAGGAACCATTACCAAAACCATGGATAAACTAAGGGAACCCTTAGATAAAAGGCAAAGGGAGAGAGAGAACGAAAAAGGATGGTTTCAATCATGGTTTGATAAGTCCCCCTGGTTTACCATCTTAATCTCTACTCTGTTGGGACCTCTTATTGTTTTATTGTTGATTTTAACTTTTGGACCATGTGTTCTAAATCGCTTGATAGCATTTATTAGAGAACGTATCAGTACTGTACAAGTTCTAATGTTAAGACAACAGTACCAAAGTTTACGAACAGAAGGTTGAGATTCCATGATTGGAATCAATAGTCACAAGAAAAAGGGGGGAATGTGGGACTCGAGGGACATTGTTCCAGCTAATGATTAAGAACTCTCCAGACAATAGGGGCTTCTTAGACAATGGGTGAATTTCCAGGATGTCCGGCCCCCTTCCGAGAAGGAGGGAGATAACAAAATGTAAAAAAGGTGTCTGTCAAAGACCAATCAGGCAGCTGGGGACAAGTTCCCTCTCTGGTCCGAGCCTAAGCCGGGACCAATCAGCAGGAGAACACAACCAAATCTATAATTTACATACGGGGAAGTGGGAACCTATAAAACTGACATATTCGCGCCCAAAAGGGTTCCTTCTTCGACCTCCTGCGTGAGGACCAAGGAACCCCGGTGCACCGGCCTTCAATAAACCTCTTGTGTTTTGCATCGACTTCCGACTCTTGTTGTTTCCTGGGCGAGTCGAAACTCCTAGGAGACCGCGCAGGTCTAACAGGACACCCTTTATTACAATTAACGCTGGGGCCCAAACCACAATGTAAAATTGAAATGAATCAGGCTGGGTTTGGAAGATTTCCAAAAACAGACTCAACGATGTCTACCTTTATCCCAACAATCTAGCACAATCCGCATAACATTAAGAGCTTAAATTCAGTGTTTTCAATATATTATATAAACCACGCAAAAGGTAGAGGGCAAGGTGCGGGATAAAGAGGAATTTAAAATCAGGTTCTTCGGTTCTGGTTCTTCAGGAATTTCACATTGGGTCTTTGGATGGTTCGTCTCTTATCCTCATTGGGAGTCACCTCGTGATACCTGAAACTCTTCCTTCCGCCAGAGCCATATTTCTTATGGGTGTTCCCTTTCTATAACTACATCAAGCTCTAAGATTGTAGAGGTCTGCTTCAGGGGTCCAAAGTCTAGGGCACATATCTGAGTCCTTCAGTGTATTCTTCTCCAGGACAAATATAAAGAGGACATAGTCACCATCTTCCAAAATGTCTAATATTATATATCACCAAGCTCCTTATTTTTCTGAGTTAGAATTTAATCTAGCATCATCATTCCTCATCTTGCTTTCTCTGTTTCCTCTTAGATCTAGCAATCTCCCCAAAATGCATCATCGTATCTTGAACCTTACGGAGGGAACCGCCACCTCCATTCCTTTTACTGTTTATGAAGGTTCTGGAAGAACTGGGGTATGGAGAAGAAGGACAAGAGAAAAATAGAGGGAACGAGAGTCCTGGAAACAGGTTCTTTAAAAAAAAAGAGTCGCCTTTATAAAGTGGTCACTACTGTTATATAAAAAATTCATCATTAAAAAAAGTGTAGGGGACTTCCCTGGTAGCGCAGCGGTTAAGAATCCACCTCCCAATGCAGGGAACACGGGTTCAAGCCCTGGTCCAGGAAGATCCCACACACCGCGGAGCAACTGAGCCCGG
The DNA here is from genome assembly GCF_964374135.1 of Grampus griseus. Taxonomy (NCBI): domain Eukaryota; kingdom Metazoa; phylum Chordata; class Mammalia; order Artiodactyla; family Delphinidae; genus Grampus; species Grampus griseus. Next base: position 65,631,693 of record NC_139012.1, read on the forward strand.
GCACCACAACTACTTAGCCCGCCTGCAACAACTACTGAAGCCCGCGCGCCTAGAGCCCGTGCTCTGCAACAAGAGAAGCCACCGCAATGAGAAGCCCGTGCGCTGCAACGAAGAGTAGCCCCTGCTCGCCGCACCTAGAGAAGAGCCCGTGCGCGGCAACGAAGACCCAACGTGAACGAAAATTAATTAATTATTAAAAGTGTAATACATATTAGGGGCCATATAACTGTAAAACTTTTAATACTTTCCTTTTTAAGGCAAGAGGAAAATAATGTTTGAGAGCCAAAAATTTGGAAAAATTGGTCTTAATGAATAAGTGCCCCAAACAATATTGTATTTCAGCGGCTCTCTGCCAGGAGCAATACTGCTCTGCACCCTTACCCCAGTGGGCATTTGGTAACGTCTGGAGACATTTCTGATTGTCACAGCTAAGGGGGCGCTACTGACATCTAGCGGGTGCTAGCCGGGGACGCCGCTAAATTTTGTTTAATGCACAGGGCAGCCCCCATGACTAAGAATGATGTGGCCCCAAACGTCAGTACTACCAATGTTGAGAAACCCTGCTCTGTGTTCCTGACAGACGAACAACAAAAAGAGGAGGAGCTGACTCATTAGGAATTGGCTTCACAGTCCTTAAAACGGGTGGTTTCAACTCCAGAGGAGTCGGCTGCTCGGGGCTGGACTTACGGCCCCAGACGTCCAGAGTCCAGTCTGCCTGCGCCCCTCTCCTTCACTCTTTGTCTCCCTAACTACACGAGTTTCTAGAGCCTCCATCTTCCCCATCAATAGGACACACTCTGCCCCCTGTCTATGACTTAAACAGCCGGAAGCTTGACGCTGATACACAGAAATCAGGAGTCCTGAAGCTCGAGGTAGCAAAAGTCTGCAGATGCTTAAAAACATAGCTTGGCTCAAACAGCGTCAAGAGGTAGACACTCTAATCAGAAACACCTGGGAGCAGATGCTAAAACCGTTCCAAGTAGAACCTGAAACCGGACAAGGTCCTTTGTTGGTTTCATTTCACATGAAAATCAGAGTTTGAGGCGGTTGAGTTTATACCACTGATTTGTAAAAACTTTCAACAAGAATGCTGTCTTCCTCACTTTAACTTTTTAACAATCACCCCCGCAGTGTTTTGGTTCTTTTGTACACATTTACTACCATCACACTTCTGTTTTTTCTCCGATGTAATGTGGGGGAAAGACTTCTGTGGACATTCCTACTGGTAATATTTGCATTTTTGAACATTATCTGAATGACACCATGTTCCTCACACAATTGAAATCACAGAGACTTGCAGGTAGAAATCAGGATAGTTTCATACAGATAGAAATTATTACGCTGAGCAGGAAACCATAGTAATGGCACTCTAAAGTAGAAAAGAAATCAGCTGTAGAAGGACAATAAGAAGCAAACATTTATCTAAAACAAACAAACAAAAAATTAATTTAGAGTTCTATTATTCTACTGGAGCCATTTGTATTTTTCTTTTGTTTTTTTAAATAACAACAATGCTATTGAGCACATAGTATTTTTTTTTATTTTTTTTTTGGCTGTGCTAGGTCTTTGTTGCTGTGCTCAGGCTTTCTCTAGTTGTGGCGAGCGGGATCTAGAGCGCAGGCTCAGTAGTTGTGGTGCATGGGCTTAGTTGCTCCAATGCATGTGGGATCTTCCCAGACCAGGGCTCGAACCCGTGTCCTCTGCATTGGCAGGTGGATTCTTAACCACTGCGCCACCAGGGAAGTCCCTGTATTTTTCTTGTATACAAATGTATGTTTGTTTATACATGCGTGGATATATATGCATGCAGACTATATATATACACACACACATATATATTCCTCTTGAAACTTCTCAGTTATTGATATTCATATTCTTATCAACAATAACTGTAAAATATGTAGTTGTGGGCATTATAAAAATGAGTCCCTACTTTAATATTTCCATACTAAAGTAGTGTTCCCTAAAGATTATGTTTTCTTTTCTGTCAGCCCAGAACCCGAAGAAGGTAGTACAGTTGACCCTTGAACAACACAGGTTCTTTTACATGCGGATTCTTTTCTGTGGTAGATACTACAGTAGTTGGTTGAATCTGAGGATATGGAACTGTGGATATGGAGGGTTCACTATAAGTTATACGTGGATTTTCGACTGCACAGGTGCTGGCATCCCAGCCCCTGAATTCTTCAAAGGTCAACTGTATAAGTAATCAATTCTCAAGTTTCTGCTGTCTCCCTTAATCAATATCAATAATAAGTGAAGTAACTCTGTCCAAAAGAAAAAAAGAAAATACAAGAGATGAAAAGAAATAGCTGTGAGAAGGGAGTGATGTCCAGTAGGACCTGATATTAAAGAAAAGGGCACAGGGCTTCCCTGGTGGCGCAGTGGTTGAGAGTCCGCCTGCCGATGCAGGGGACGCGGGTTCGTGCCCCGGTCTGGGAAGATCCCACATGCCGCGGAGCGGCTGGGCCCGTGAGCCACGGCCGCTGAGCCTGCGCGTCCGGAGCCTGTGCTCCGCAACGGGAGAGGCCGCAACAGTGAGCGACCCGCGTACCGCAAAAAAAAAAAAAAAAAAAAAAGGCCACCAAGTCATAGGGAAAAGTTTTCTAGCATAGATTTCAAAATATCTGTATTTTACTTCAGCTTCCCCGCCCCTTTTTTTCTTTTTTCTTGGACAAGGCACTTCTTTGAGTCTTAATTTCCTCCCTTGTAAAATAGGATAAGTGAATATACGCGAAAGTGCTTTGAAAGAGCAACGCACACCCACCAGGTTACATTCAACAAGCTGAGATTATTGGAAGAATATGAACGCATGCCTACTGAGTCTCCTAGCCAGCCTTAAAACGCTCTTTGCCGGCCAAACTTCATTTCACAAAATCAGCATTTCCATTTTAATGGGAAGGGCGTGTCCAATTCCAATTCTGAGGACTCTCCTCCAACTACCTTACCAGCCCCAGAGGCATCAGCCGCTGGGGGTGGAGCATTGGGGGGGTGGTGGTGGCAGATACCTGAAGTGTGGTGGCAGAAACGGCTCTCTCCTGGCACAGACCAAGACCAGCAGGACCTGTGGGTCCTCCCCAGACGCTGTCATCTGCAACTTATCTTCTCAAGAAACACAAAGCGCATACGTTCTTCCTCAGTGGTGACCTCTGGGTGGCAGGGGCGCTGTGTAAGAAGCAGAGGCAACAGAGGGGTCAGGGGCTTCCGATGGGGAGCCTTGGAACTTCGTTAGACTCTGACACTTGGTCTGGGGGGCGTGGTTTCATATAAAGAATGTGGGCATTGAAGTGGCCTAGGGAAAACTCCCTAACCTCGCTGAGACATGAGGTGCCCTGCCTCGGACAGGCAGCTCTTCAGAAGGACTGAAGGTGACAGCGGACGTACAGCCCCCGGATCGTGCTGATCACCGGGGGACACCCCAGCCAACGCTAGGCTTGGGCTTCTTCATCCGCATCTTCCCCTTATGCACTAAGCTCGTTTTAAAAGGACGTGTCTCAGGAAACAGCGAATATCAGGGCGGCTCATGTACTGGGCCCGCTCTTCACGAAGGCTTACGGAGGCAGGAGGAGGAGGTGGGTGTGAACTTCCTGGGATAAAGTGAGTGGTGATGGGTGAAGACAACTGAATCTTCCCTGGTGGCTACAAGGAACGCAGGGAGAATGGGCGGAGCCTGAGGAAGCACCCCGCACGTAGCACTATATCCTGCTGGGGGAAACCTGGGATGCCTAGAGCCCACACCCATGTCTCTATGTACATGCTGCCCAGGACTTTCTCCCACTTCCTTCTTCCTCCTTTGCTCCACCATGTAGCCTTTCTGTGCTTGTCAAAGGACAGGTTGGGAAAAAATGAAAGTGCGGTGAAACTCCAACTAACCCACTAGTCCAATGACTCCCTGCTCAGTTAAAAAGATTTACTGAGTCAGGAAGGTCAAATAGTGGCCTTTTTTTTTTTAAGTTATGTATAGATATCCTTCATCAATGTTTTCTCTAACCCTCTTTACATCAAAAAAACAAAGGCTGGTTTTATTCCTTTCCACACAAAGCATCTGTAACAAAGCAAAAGGAGGATTTCAAATGACAGTTTCACCGTGGGGAGTGGCGGGTCTTTCCAGAACATTTAGCTTTTATGGACAAAACCCACTGAAGGTAAAACACATAAGGGCTTAGATACATAAAGTTGCCAGCATGAAGAAAAAGGCGCAGGCTCATATTATCTGTGCTCATTTGCGGTATTACGTAATTTATTGTACTTTTCATAAATATGCCGGCCTTGTGAACTGTCTTCATTTCACTATAGAAACTATATTGAGTCATCTGCTATCTTGGTGCAGGATTTTCTTTTCTCTTTTCATATTTATAAATTTGTCCTCCTGGAAAATATCAAGGTCAATTTCTGCCATTTGTTGCAAAATGTAGAAGATTTAACTGAAGGTGATGTTGACTATGCATGCATTCAAAGGTAGATCTGGGTCTTAAATATTTATTTAAAAACTGAAAACACTTAGATGGGAACACATACAAAGGGACAAAGTAAACAAAACAAAAAAATGGAAAATGAAATCTGAAATATGTTTTCTTAACCCTCAGTGCCATGCTGTCTCAGGCGGAAGGATCTAATCTCTGCAAACACAGGTTTTTGGTTAATAATAACAGTCTAGGGCTTCTCTGGTGGCGCAATGGTTGAGAGTCCACCTGCCGATGCAGGGGACACGGGTTCGTGTCCCGGTCAGGGAAGATCCCACATGCCGCGGAGCGGCTGGGCCCATGAGCCATGGCCGCTGAGTCTGCACATCCGGAGCCTGTGCTCCGCAACGGAAGAGGCCACAACAGTGAGAGGCCCACGTACCGCAAATAATAATAATAATAATAACAGTCTAAGATGAAAATTATGAAGGTAGCATAATAGCTAACAAGTTAAGTTTTCAAACAAATAGAGGTTTTTATTTAGTTGCTGTTTTGTTCTTCTGGGGATCTACGTTTTAAAAAAATTCTAAAGACCAGAAATAGCAAATCCAACTCCAAGGCTATTCTGAAATGAAACAAAAAGTCAGGGAAAGTTAAGACTATGGACAATTTACAAAGCCGCTTTTTATACAGTTGGGTTATAGCTCTGGAGTCCCAACGATTTCCTGGGCACAGCAGGGAGCAAAGGATTGAACCCAGGAGGTAAACATGGGAAGAAAACATCAGTGAACAGTATTCACCAATTGTCTTGTTCATTTTACAAAAACATGTAGCGGGACACAGTCTTCAAGTCAGAAATCAGATTCACTAAAACCTACAAGATAGAGATGATGGACAGAGGTTGAGGCATAAGGACAAAGGGGTGATGGAACAACTAAGAAAGAACTGCCTTGAAGGCTAGAAGTAAATGGAGAAGTTCTGAGGAAAACCGAACCACAATTTAGCTAAGGGCAAAAATAAAGACATTCTGGAACACACGAGGATCCAGAAGATTAAATACCCATGCATCCTTTCATAGAGAATATTATCCACCTAAACAAGGGAATAAATCAAGAAATAGATTAAGGAAGCAGTGGCCCCAACAATAGAGCTGGGCAGGGAAATCCCTGGATGACCACTGAGTCTCCGGAGATCATTAATGCATCCACATTAGAGAAAAGAAAGGAGGCCCCCAGGAGCAAGTTTTCCAGGAAAAAAATCAAATTTGATGGGTCATCTGATCTAATAAAGCTATTTCTTTTTAAGATTTGACTCTTTTCTGGCATTATTAATTTTTGTGGTAAAATATACATAACAAATTGTACCATTTTAGCCATTTTTAAGTGTACACTTCTGTTGCAATAAGTACATTCACATTATTGTGCAACCATCAATCACCGTCCATCTCCAAAACTTCATCTTCTCCAACTGAAACTTTCTACCCATTAATCACTAACTCACCATTGACTCTTCCCTCAGACCAGAGTAACCACCATTCTACTTTCTGTCCCTAAGAGTTTGACTACTCTAGGTACCACACAAAAGTGGAATCATATACAAATTCGTCCTTTTGTGTCTGGCTTATTTCACGTAGCAAAATGTCTTCAAGATTCATCCATGTTGTAGCATGCGTCAAAATTTCCTTCCTTTTTAAGGCTGAAAAATATTCCATTGCATGCATATACCACATTTTGTTCATCCATTCATCCATTGAAAGACACGTGTTGTTTCCACTTTTTGGTTATTGTGAATAGTGCTGCTATGAACATCTGTTCGAGTCCCTGATTTCATTTCTTTTTCATATATATCAGAAATGGAATTACTGGACCATATGGTAATTCTATGTTTAATTTTTTGAGGAATCACCATACTGTTTTCCATGACAGATCCACTCTTAACATTCCCACCAGCAATGCACAAGGGTTCCAACTACTCCAAAAGCTTGTCAACACTTGTTATTTTCTGTTTTCTCAATAACAGCCAACCTAATGGGTATTAAGTGGTATCTCATTGTGGTTCTGATTTGCATTTGCCTAATGATTAGTGATGCTGACCATCTTTTCATGTGCTTATTGGCCATTTGCATATATCTTCTTTGGAGTGATGTCTATTTAAGTCCTGTGCCCATTTTTTAATTGGGTTGTTTTTTGTTGTTATTGTTGAGTTGTAAGAATTCTTTGTATATTCTCTGTAAAAATCCTTTATCAGATATTTGATTTGCAAATATTTTCTCCCATTCTGTGGGTTACCTTTCATTCTGTTGGTGTACAAAAGTTTTAATTTTGAAGTCCACTTAATTATTTTTTCTTTTATTCTCTGTTTCTTTAGTGTGATATCCAAGAACTCATTGCCAAATCAAAAGACACAAAGATTTTCCTCCATGTTTTCTTCTAAGAGTTTTATATCTTATGTTTAGGTTCTAACCTATTTTGAGTTCATTTTCATATAAGGTAAGGGTCTAATTTCTTTCTTCTGTATGGGGGTATACGGTTTTCCTAACACCATATGTTGAAAAGACTGTCTTTTCTGTTTTTCTATTCCTTATTTTATTTATCTCTGATTTAATCTTTATGATTTCCTTCCTTCTACTAGCTTTGGAATTAGTTTGGTTTTTTCTAGTTCCTTAAGGTATAGTGTTAGGTTACTGATTTGAGGCTTTTCTTCTTTTCATGTATTTATAACTATAGATTTCCCTCTTAGAACTGCTTTTGCTGCATCCATTAAGTTGGTATGCTGTTTTTCTCATTTTCATTTGTCTCAAGATATTTTCTTTGTAATTTCTTCCTTAATCCATTGGTTGCTTAAGAGTATTTTATTTCCACGTTTGTCAATTTTCTAGTTTTCCTTCTGCTGTTAAATTCTAGTTTCATTCTACTGTGATCAGAAAAGACACTTTGTATGATTTCAATCTTGTAAAATTTATTAAGACTTGTTTTTTGGCCTAAAATATTGTCTATCCTGGTTAATGATCTATGTGCAATTGAGAAAAATGTCTATTCTGTTGTCACTGGATACAGTATTCTGTAACATTTTTATTAGGTCCAGTTGGTCTATAGTGTTGTTCAAGTTCCTGTATTTCCTTTATAGATCTTCTGTCTGGTTGTTGTATGCATTATTGCAAGTGTGATATTGAAGATTCCTACTATTATTGTAGAGTTGTCTGTTTCTCTCTTCAATTCTATCAATTTTGCTTCATATAGTTTGAAACTCCAATGTTTGGTATATAAATGTTTATTAATATATTCTGGTGAATTGACCTGTTTGTCATTATATAATGTCCTTCTTTGTGTCATAAGTTTTTTATTTAGTGTGTTTTATCTAATATTTGTATAGCCACCCTGCTCTCTTTTCATTACTATCTGCATGGAATATCTTTCTCCGTGCTTTCACTTTAAACTTATGCATGCCCTTACATCTACAGTGTAGACAGCATAGAGTTGAATCTCATTTTTTTATTCCAATCTATGTCTTTTGATTGGGAAATCTAATTTCTTTACATTTAAAGTGATTATTGATAATGAAGGACTTACTTTTGCCATTTTGGTTTTTGTTGTTGTATTTTCTTTTTTTTTATTTTCTTTTTAATACAGCAGGTTCTTGTTATCTAATTTACACATATTAGTGTATATATGTCAATCCCAATCTCCCAATTCATCCCACCATTTTGTTATTTGTTTTCTGCACATATTATAGCATTTTCCCCACATTTCCTCCATTTCTGCATTTCTCTGTGTTTAATTTTTTGTAGTGACACACTTTAATTCCCTTCTCATTTCCTTCTGTGTGTATTCTACAGATATTTTCTTTGTGGTTACCATCAGGATTACATACAACATCCTAAATTTATAATAATCAACTTTAAGTTGATACCAACTTAACTTCAATCACATACAAAAACTATTCATTTATAGCTCCACTCTCACTTTATGTTATTGATGTCACAATTACATCTTTATAATAATATTATATACTCATTAACATAGATTTATAATTATTTATTATGCATTTGTCTTTTAAATTCTGTAAAAAAATTAAAAGTGGAGTTATAAGCCAAAATTACAATAATACTGTATTTTTGATATTTATTCATGTATTTACTTTTACTGGAAAACTTTATATTTTTGTATAGCTTCAAGTTTCTGTCTAGTGGCCTTTTATTTCAGCTTAAAGGACTGCCTTTAGCATCTCCTGTTGGGCAGGTCTAGTGGTAATGAACTCTCTTACTTTTTGTTTGTCTGGGAATCTCTTAATTTTCCCTCATTTTTTAAAAGACAGTTTGCCATATATGGAATTCTTGGTTGACAGGCTTTGTTTTTCACCACTTTAACTATATCATCTCACTGCCTCTGGCCTTCAAGGTTTCTGCTGAGAAATCTGCTAGAAATCTTACTGAGGCTCCCTTGTGCATGATGTCACTTTTCTCCTGCTACTTCCAAGACTCTATGTCCTTGGTTTTTGACAGTTTAACTATAATGTGTCTGCATGTGGATCTCTTTGGATTTATCCTACTTAGATTTCAATGAGCTTCTTGAATTAGTATAACCATGTCTTTCCTCTAATTTTGGAAGTTATCATCCATTAATTCTTCAAATAATCTCTCTGTTCTCTTCTCTCTCTTCTTCTTCTTCTGGAGTTCTCATAATGCATATATTGCTTTTTTATGGTATCCCATAAGTCCCTTAGGGTCTATTCAATTTTTTTATTCTTTTTTCTTTTTGCTTCTCAGACTCAGTAATTTCAAATGACCTATCTTCATATTTGCTGACTCATTTTTCTGCCTGTTTGAGTTTGTCTTTGAATCTCTCTAGTACATTTTCCAATTCAGTTATTGTATCTTTCAGCTCCAGAATTTGTTTTTTAAATAATTCCTATCTTCTTGTAGATGCTCTCACTTCATTCAAATATTGTTTTCCTCATTTCCCTTAGTTCTTTGAGCATACTTGAGATAGTTTTTTTTTTTTTTTCTTTTGCGTTATGCGGGCCTCTCACTGTCGCGGCCTCTCCTGTTGCGGAGCACAGGCTCCGGACGTGCCGGCCCAGTGGCCATGGCCCACGGGCCCAGCCGCTCTGCGGCATGTGGGATCCTCCCGGACCGGGGCACGAACCCGCGTCCCCTGCATCGGCAGGCAGACTCTCAACCACTGCGCCACCAGGGAAGCCCGAGATAGTTGTTTTAAAGTAAGTCTGAAGCATATGCTTTTTCAGGGACTGTTTCCAGATATCTATTTTGTCTTTTTGAATGAGTCAGATTTCCTTGTTTCTTTGCATGCCTGTGATCTTTTGTTGAAATTGGCATTTGAAAAAACAGTTACCTTCTCCAGTCTTTGCAGACTGGCATGGAAGATCTTCACCAATTTGCAGGCCCCTGAGCCTTGAGATCAGTCTAGAATGAGAGCTTAAGGTCTGCCACGTAAGGACACAGTGAAAAGGAGGCCATGGCCAAGCCAGGAAGGGAATCCTCACCAGAAGGTGACCATGCCGGTACCCCGACCTTGGACTTCCAGCTTCCAGAAACCATGAGAAAATAAATTTCTGTTGTCTAAGCCACTAAGTCTATGGTATTTTGTTATGGTAGCTTGAGCCAACTAAGATAGTGTTTACTGAGCACTTTCTATGTGCCCAGTACTGGGTTAAACCATGAGCGTGAAAGAAAAATAAAACATAGTCCTTGATCTTAGAAACCGTGGAGTCCAGCTTGGGAAACAGACATATAAACCAATCATTTCAACATAAAATGATCAATACTTCTGTAGGCACAAAACATAGAGCACCATGGGAGCACTGAGGAGGAAAGCTTTAAATCTGCTTATCATTGAATGGATCTATTTCATGTTTGGAGAGGTTCTTTTTTTTTTAAAGAATTGTGTCTTATTCTTTTTTTTTAATTTATTTATTTAATTTATTTATTTTTGGCTGCGTTGGGTTTTCGTTGCTGCACATGAGCTTTCTCTAGTTGCAGTGAGCGGGGGCTACTCTTCGTTGTGGTGCGTGGGCTTCTTGTTGCAGTGGCTTCTCTTGTTGCAGAGCACGGGCTCTAGGCGCATGGGCTACAGTAGTTGTGGCACTTGGGCTCTAGAGCGCAGACTCAGTAGTTGTGGTGCACGGGCTTAGTTGATCTGCAGCATGTGGGATCTTCCTGGACCAGGGCTCAAACCTGAGTCCCCTGCATTGGCAGGCGGATTCTTAACCACTGCGCCACCAGGGAAGCCCTGGAGATGTTCTTAAGCCCTTTACATTTATAAAATCCCAAGGTCCTATGTAACAGTGAGTTTCCATGTTGTGAGTTTGGGGCTGTCTTCCTGTCCTTTAATGGGAGGCGCATCAGTGCATGAGTCAGCTGCTCTGCATTTTCCTGTCACTTTGGCATTTGATTTAACTCTGGGACACAGTCAAACCTCTCCAACTTTTTGTTTCTCAGTTTCTCCATCTATAAATTGAGATGCTGATACTTGTCATGAACGTCTATATACGAGTAAATTCAATAAAGGCATAATGCTAGAAGTGAAAGGGAAAAACAAATGTGTGTTCTATGACAGATGAGAAAAATGATGTGGGACTGTTACTAACAAGTATAATCAATAAGGCTAATTCTCTAAGTCAGCGCTTCTTGGATTATAATGGTCACAAAAATTATATGGGGATCTTGTCAAAATGAAGGTTTTGATTCAGAAAGACCCCAAGATTCTGCATTTCAAACAAGCTCCTGGAAATGTTATTGCTCCTGCTACATGGATTACACTTTGAGGAGCAAGAACTTTAATGATTTTAGGCCCTGCTGTGAGTGCAGATGTAAGTTTCACAATTTCTAAACATGTATTTACTAACCAAAGCCACCAAAGCATCACTTAAGGTAGCAGTTCTCAAACTTTTGGTCTCAGAACCTCTTTTATCATCTTAAAAATTATTGTGAAACCAAAAAATCATACCCATCTGTATTCACAATATTTGAAACGAAATCTGAGAACATTTTAAAACACAAGAATACATCAGCATATATTCTATTATCTGTCAGAATGATAATGTCATTTTACAATCTCGAAGTCTCAGGAAAACTCCACTATCCATTCATGAGAGAATGGGAATAAAAAATCAAATGTCTTTTTACTTGACAAGAACTGCTCATTTAAGACACTGATTTTTTTTTTTTTTTTTTTTTTTGGCGTACACAGCTGTACTACAAACCCTACTAAATAAATCAGATAATAATTTAGTCTCTAATTCATTTAAAGATGTACTTATTGGGGACCTAATATACGTAAATCAGCATGTTAGGTGCCAAGGTTGTGTTTCTCAACCTTGGGAACTTTTAAAAAATACCAGTCGGAGCTGCATTCAAACAGATTAAATTAGTATCTTCGGAAATTAATACTGTTTAAAAAGTTCAACAGGTCATTCTAACGTGCAGCCAGGATTGAAAACCATTGGGTTTGGAAGGCAGGGTATAAATAACAGAAGCCCAAAGTAGAGGAAGTGTGCACACAGGGTAGGCATTGCTTAGTGGGGTCACACGGGCCAGGTTAGACTGTTGGTACTCACGCTAACTAGCTTACAATGTGCTTATCCTCCCTCATCATCAATTTCCTTAAATCGGAGATCTAATTTCCATAAATTGGGTTGGTAATGGTTCCATCTTAATAGAGTTGTTCTGAGGATCAAATGAGGTAAGGCATGGAAAGCACAGCTCCTGGCACACGGTAAATGCTCATTAAATGTAAGCATTAGTAACTGCCCTGCAGAATCTTACCAGATAAGATGTGAATTAAGCCAGTCTTGCAGGGTGGCAACATTTCATAAGAGCACTGGAGGAAGATAGAATCAATCTGAATGCAATCAGAACTCTCATTCTCGCCTCAAAGAAATGGGCTTAACACAGCTCAGGGGTGTGATTCAGTAGGGTGTTTTTGTTTTTGTTTCTTTAATCCTTGATGGAGGAAAGGACCCAAACTAGTACATGTGGCTGGATGGAAAGGGTTTTTGGCTACTGTTGATGGGTTCTGAAAGAGTTTATTAATCTCTAACACTAGAGCTTTCATGTCCTGAGAAAAGGGCTCCCCTGAAACCATGACAGGCCAGTCTGGCTATACTGCATAAACAGCCCAGTTTACTGTTAGTATATAAACAGTGCTTTGGCATTAACAGAGAAAATCTGAATCAGAGTGTCCTATTCATAGATAAAATATCTGGATAAGAAGTGAAGCCACCACAGAGTTAATTTTTCTGTAAAGTAAAGAAGAAACAAGAGGAAGAAATAGAAGAGCTGGTGTCGGCATCAGGTAATACTTTGCATATACGGCAATTACTTGGTTAATGTAGTCAGTGCAGAAAAATTGAAGAACGCCTCCAAACTGGCTATCCACACAGACTGAAGTATTCAAACAATGAACAAATCTCTACTTTGTGTTCAGTAGATGGGTAATGTTCAAAATATGTAACAAAATAGTATGGTACAGAAACTAAAAATCAGAACAGATACTTGCCCAACCTGATTCAATGTCATCTGTAAATATGTGGTTCATCTGTACCTATGTGTACTCACTGACTATCAGCTCTGCGGTAATTACCCTCTCTTGTCTCTTTTTCCTTACCACTCCTCCATGAAAATTGACTCTTCAAGATGTTTCACCTAAAATTTTGATGATCCCAGCTGCCTCTCCACACCCATCAGTTTAACCACTTCACATCAACAAAAATTTCTCCATTTTTTTGTTGCAGAGATATCTGAGAGAGGAAGAAAGGATTTTTAAAATTATTAATGTTAATGCTCTGGGCCCTTTCAAAATAGGCCACTTAGAATAACACTGGAATTATAGAAAAAGTGCAGAGGAAAACAACAAGGAGCAGAAATAGAAATGCACACTCCATTGATGGCAAACAAGGAGGTATAGTAATCCTGAAATACAGTATGTAAGATAAGCTGGCGTAAGATACGCTGACAAATACAGTACGTAAGATAAGCTGACAAAAGCAATAAAGATCAAGTACCGAGCTGGAAGGTTCACAGCTGCAGTTGTCAGAGAATCAACAGAGTACAATTCTAGGAGGTTTGTCCCTTAGAGGTACAAAACCAGCCATCTCTTGTTTGAAACAAGAAGCACAGATACTCTTGGTAGCTTCAGGAAGCATGGAAGGTAAGATTAAATGAGGAATCGCAGAGACAAGCCACCTTCCAGGAAACAGTCTATGAGACAAGGAGGCAGAGTACTGAGTTTCTGAGTAGTTAGAGAGACACAAGGTTTCAACCTTTATTCACTCACATACACACACAACCCTGAGGATTAGGAAGACTTTCCGCTAGCCTGAAACACAGAAGTCACGCATCTTCCACATAAAACGATTACAAATAGCTGGCCCAGAAAGAATTCATCTCCTTCAAAGATATCACAGAGGGGGGCAGATGGATTAAACATAAACTTAAAATATACAGAAAGCACTTACACCAGAAAAAAAAAGTTGCATTTAACAAATGAAAATGTAAACCAAAGATATCGCTGAAACAATTTTAACTCATGAAGAAGAAAACACATCTCTAAATCAAAGGCATAAAGCAGAAATGTAAGAGCTCAGAGAAGTCATGGTTGGACAACAGAAGGAGGTGACACATGAGCTGACATAACTCATAAAAAAGGGAAATCAGGAAAAAGAGAAATTAAAAACTAAAATTCTCCCATAAACAAAGCCTAAATTGAAGCAAACAAATGAGAAATACAGCAAGGATTATAGAGAGGAGAATTGAGAAAAGCAACTTTATATCCATAGAGATATAAAATTGAGGAGGGTCAAAAGGTATAACTGATGTCCTTAAAGAAGGGAAAACCTAATGGAAGTGGAGAATATTTATTGAATGTTAAATTTTTTTAACGTTCAGGAATTACGTAAAGATTTGATTCTACAATTAAGGTGACATAGAATGCCCCAGGGAAAACTGACATAGCAGAATTGATTTTGAGACAGTAAAGTTACTGATTTTAAAGATAAAATATCAAATCACTTATAGTGGAGGAAAAACACACCGTTCTCAAACTATTTTATTGTTATGTTCACAGCTAAAGGTCAGCAAGGCCTACAAAGTCTTCAATGAATGAAAGTGACCTAAGAATTCTATTCTTAAGTAAGGTGACCAACCTGCCCTAGTTTATTCAGGGCAGTCCCAGCTTTTGCACTGTTAAGTCTTACGTCCCGGGTACTCTTTCGGTCCCAGGCAAACTCTGGTCTCAAGTGTCCATGCAACACTCACTACAATGTCATGTATTAGGCCACAATGAGAAAATCCATTAATTCTAACATGTAGAAATAATACAAATAACATTCTCTGATTACATGAAAAAATAAATCTAGAAATTAATATAAAAACTAAAAAGTAGGAAAAAACCTCTACCACCTGCCAATCTAAAAAAGAGAAATTTAAAATGTGAATTGCAGAATATTTCAGAACATAAGGATATAAAAACACCATATAGGGAACTTCTTACTAACAGGTAAAGTAATGCTTGGTAAAAAAGATTTGTGACCTTAAATACAAATAACAAAAAAGGAGAAGATTAAAAATAATCATTTAACATTCCTCAAACACAGATCCAAAAAGTTTTAATAAAATATTAGCAAATAGAGCTCAGTAACATATACAAGAATGATACATCAAAACTAAGTAGAGTTTACCTCAGGATTGTAAAATTGGTTTAAGATTTAAAAATCAATCAATATATGATCATTTTTAAAATGCAAAGAAAAGCACTGAACAAAACTCAACACCCATTCAGCATTAAACAAACAAAACAAAAACAAACAAAATACCTCTCAGCAAACTAAGACCTCAGAAGATAACTCCCTGAATCCCTCATTTTGACAAAGGACATATGCCAAAAGCCAATAGTTAACATCACACCTAATGGGAAATTTCAAAACTTTTTCTCCCCATAATATTGAGAACAAGGCAAGGATGCCTACTCTCACCATTCTGATTCAACTTTGTATTAGGGGTCCGAAACTTTACAATACAACAAATAAACAAGCAGAGGCATAGTGTCAGAAAGGAAGAAGGAAACCTGACTGCATTTTCAGGTAGCACTGTTTGTATAGAAAATGCTTTAAAATCTATAAAACTGTTACTAAAAAGTAACAAGATTAAAAATTATTTTACCAGAAAATAAGAAGAAATAAAATTCTATTTATCTTAACACCAAAAACAAAACCCCATAAAATACTTAGAAATAAATTTAACAAAAGTCATGCAAGGTCTCAATAATATAAACTACAAAAAATCGCTAACAAAGTAAAAATGCACAAAAGACTTGAGCATACACTTTACCAAAAAAGATACATAACTAATCATTAAGCACATGAAAAAGTCATTAACATCATTAGTCACCAGGGGGTGCAAATTAAAACAATGAGATAACATTACTCTTCACCAGAACGACCAAAATTAGAGATTAAAAATACCACAGCAAACATTGGTAAGGATGTAGAACTGGAATTCTCATATACTGTTGATGGGAATATGGTAAAACCACTTTGGAAAAAGTTCTGGCGGTGTCTTGTAAAACCTCAACTCCTAAGTTTTGACCTAAGAAAAATGAAAAATATATTCACAGACAACATTGTTCACTGTAGCTTTATTCATAAGAGTCACACTCAGGGAAAAGCTCGGTGTCTGTTAATAATAGGATACCAGGGAATACTACTAAGCAATAACAAGAAACAACTACTGATACGGGCACCAACATGGATAAATCTCAAAAACAGGTTGAGTAAAAGAAACTTACGCAACAGAGTACATTCTGTATGAGTACATTTTATGAGTTTCCGAAACAGGCAAAACTAATCTATCTTGAGAAAAGATCAAAATAATGATAGTCTCTGGAAGGGATGTGAGGCAGTGATTGAGTTGGAGGGGCAGGAGGAAAATTCGGGGGTTATGTTCATATTCTATATCTTGATAGGGTCTTAGGGTCTTAGCTACACATATGTATATATCTGTCAAAACCCAGCAAATGTATATTTAAGATTTGTGTTTTTCATTGTATGTAACTCTTACACCAAAAGGAAAAATTGTAGCAAATGTTTAACCATTTTATGATATGTATGTGAAACGGAGGAAGTGAACTGATTTCTGTAATTTACTTTGAAATGAGTCAACAAAGTAAGATGGATTGCTGGATGGATAGACAGATATGGCATAAAATGAGCATAGAAAAATGTTCTTGGTAGACTCTATGAGGTGAGGAAATCTGTGCATTCCCTGTAAAATTATTTCAACTGTGTTCTATGTTTAAAGTTTACCACAGTAAAATTTTGGAGAAAAATTTATCTCAAGAAGCTAGAAAGTAAATGACAAAAGTAGAGCAATAGGAAAGATTTGATAAGCATGAAAATTGAAATTAATCAATTCAAAAAATAACAGTTAATAAATTCAAGGATTACATATTTAAAAGAAATAAAGTGAATAAACAATTACCTAATTTAATAAAGAAAATAAGTATTAAGTAGAACTAATAAAAAATGATCACAGATACAAAGACTTCAACGGAATCATAGGAAAGTACTTCAACTCTCCGCAAATAAATTTGGGAACCAAAATGTAATGCGTGATTGTTTATTAAAATAAAACTTTCCAAAACTGACACCAGAAGAGATTTTAAAAAGCCTAATTAATTAAAAAAATATGTTTCCATTATTTTAGTCAACATTTTTACGTGCTCTGTAATGAGAAGTTATTTTCAGATATGTAACACACCATTTTTCTTTTTTTAAGTTTTTTGGCCACTCTACACAGCACACAGGATCTTAGTTCCTGGAGCAGGGATCGAACCCGTGCCCCCTACAGTGGAAGCGTGGAGTCTTAACCACTGGACTGCCAGGGAAGTCCCACACCATATTTTCATAAGTAGAAGTCTGTAAAAATTTCTTGCAAAGCTAAATTACAAAAATTCCACAAAGATGACATACAAAAAAAGGAAACCTACAGACCATGCTCACTTATGAATACTGATGCAAAACCCTAAATAAAAGGTCAGCAAACAGACTCCTCCAGTAATGCCCAGATCATTAAATATTAGGAGATCTATTACTATATTAATATAGATCATCATATTAATTGGTTAAAAGAGAAAACTCATACTATCATCTCCATAGATGCTTAAAGACCTTTAATATAATATCCATTTTATTTATTTTTTTTTATTTTTATTTTTTTTAATATCCATTTTAGATAAAAAATGTTAAATACTAAAAATAGCTACTTAACATGAATTACACACACATAGACATATCTATATCTAATGTCTATTTAGATATAGATATAGTATGTATCTAGATGCAGAGATAGAGAAAAAGGGAGAGGAAGGATGTGTGTATGAATGTATTTATGTACGTATGTATGTATGTATACCAGCCTCTTGCTAAAGCATTATCTTTAAACTCTGCAACAAGAAAACATGTCCTTTGTCTGCAATATCGTTTATTTTGTTCCATAGCTACCAGTCACTGCAATTAGACCATAGGAAAAAAAAGAGGTATAAAATTTAAGGAGGCAGAATCATTCTTGCAGGTGATGTGATTGTATTTTGGGAAACAACTGTTTTCTCTGGAAAACCTAAGGGAATCAGCTAAAAAGATATACCATAAAAAGTAAGAGAATTCTTCTGGGGGAGAGACTTTGATGACTAAGGTTCTGGGTGAGGGGGAGACTACATTTTCACTCTATATCCTTGCATACCTTGGGAATTTTTTGCAGTATACATGTTATTACCTACTAATAAATAATAAAATTTAAAACAACAACTACAAGTGAGGATATTTTAATCATCCCCTGCATAATACTATCTCTGCCAACTGAAGTAAGTAACTTTTGTGACAACACAAAAGGGAATTGTGATGTTTAAGAGAAAAAGGAAGGAGTGATAGGGAAAAAAGGTTGTTCAATAAATGGATCTCTAGGGCTTAATTTTCTTCAGTTCATTCTATCTTTTAATAATCTATGAAAATTAAAATCATTTAGAGAACATACATTTAAGACAAGAATATCAATAATAATAATAACTAATGTTTAATTAGTGCTAACAGTTTGTCAGACACTATGTTCAGTGCTTTTCGTATGTTTATTTGTTTAATGCTCGCAGCAATCCTACATGCTATATCCTACGTGCTGTATGTGCATATTATTGTCTGTCTCAGTAAATCTGAGTTTCCATTTGGTTCATTCCCATCCAATGGAGTACAGTGTAGACAAAGGCTGATGACAAAACCATCTGGCCACGTTTCTACAAGCCAGGCCACCAAGCAGAGTTTTCCAAGACCTCATCACCTCCCACACCTGGAACGGTTCCAGAGGCATAAGGTCCTGCACAGGTCACAAGATGACGATGATGGTCCCTGGGGTGGCCTGACCTTGAGCAAGTGTCAACATTCAAAGACAATGTTGCTGACAGTGCAATTTCCTTCATGGAATGCTCCACATTCCTGAGCACTCACAGTGATGGCTGATGGAACGACTCACCCAGGACCATGTACTGAGTGCCATGTGAGGGTGGACCTCACATGTGGACCTCACATGTGAGGACCATGTGAGGGTGGTGAAGATGGAGAGGGCAACCGGGCGCTCTGCTTACAGTAGTTATTGCGTCGCGGTGACAGCTGTCACGCAGGGGAAGCTGTAAGCATGGCACTTTGAGAAAATCCCACTCCATAATATCTTTTCTCCACACCTCTGTCCTGAGTGCCTGAAATTCCAGAAGGAAGCATTGTTGTCTGCCAACTCCACTATTTAAGTAAAAATAAAATTATATACGTGTGGCTAATGCTAAATAAAATAGTGAATTATTTTAAAAGTGCAAAAGCATAGAAGTCTGTGTCAGATGTTTGTTCTAGATCTTACTATGCCTTTCATAACTCTGTGCCACCAGGCAAGTTCACTTAATCTGAGTTTGTCTCCTCATCTGTAAAATCAGACTACTAGTTCTCATTTCATAGGGTTGTTGTGAGAATTAAATATAGACTCACACACTCCATCTGATACAGAATCCAGTTAAATGCTAAAGCATCCAGTTAAATGTTCCACTAACATCAGTTTCCTCCTCCGTTTTCCTACCTAATTAGCCCCATCTTCTTGGCAGGCAGTGCAAAAGCCCTTTGTTGAAACCAAACTTGACCCCCTTGCCAGGAGCTGGTCCTTTGTGCAGGGACCACCACGCCCTTTTGTTCACTCCACTCCCCTGACCCTTGACCCAGTCTACTCACTTCAGTTCATAGAGTGGTGAGCCAATCTCACAGTGAAAAGAGACATTTCCTACCTTTGAAAAAAAAAATGGGCAGAGAACCAGCAGACTTGTGGTGCCTTCCATTTCCCATCTGTAAATTTCTCAAAATACTTTCCAGTAAGCAATCTCCAGGGGCTCATAATGTGATTAATAATATTGTGTCTCAGTTGCTTCTAGTATTTCAGATGAAACAGTGTCTTAAGAAGGTACAGTTGCTGAATTGTGAGCGGGAGGCTATGTGATCTGTCTTCTTTCTATTCACATCTATGCTAGACTCTCAGAGGGGTGAGTGGGAATCGACTGGTCATTCAACACGTTAAAAGTTTGCTTGAATCTACCAATGAATTAAGAGTGCTGCTGTGGGTAAAACCCGATGTCACCTCCGGAATCTGCAGACCTCAACTCAGCGGGGCTAAAGAGAACGGGCATCACAGAGCGGCTCTTCCTGGGGGCGCTTTAACACATGATTCTCAGTTTCACGTTTGTCTGAAATTCTATTGCCGGAAAGTTGAGTCTCGCAAGTGCAAGCATGAGTACGGTTTTCTCTCTGCAAAGCCTGTTTCAGTATCACTGACGGCAGAGGGATGGTCGTTTTCCGGAGATGTGATTCCTAAACCTTCCAGTCCGAACACCCGCGCCTCTCGCCTCCCCTCCCCCCCCTCCCCCCGCGTCGTCAGAGCCACATGCCCTTTTCCGGGCTTCCACTATTCTTCACTCCGTGTCAGATGAACGGGAACAGGCAGAGCCAGCGTTCCAGCCACCCTCTTTATCTGCCTTCACACTTCTTCCTCTGCCTATTCATGCCGCTGCGGAGGTCTGGACCAGCTTCCTGTAATCTTGGAGGGGAAAACTTCTCCCTTTAGCACAGTCTGTGAGCCTAGTTGTTTTGGGTAGCAGGTTTCCTCCTCTCTTCTCCCGTGAGTTCATATAGCTTCCTCTGCTCAGCCTGCTAGCCCTCCTCCAAGGGTGAGGACTCTCCTCTAAGCCCTAGGGTTTCAGCGAAGAGCGCAGGATTTCCTGAGCCGGGGATGTATACACAGAGGCGGCACTGCTGGGCTCTACCGTGACCGCACCTCGCAGGGCTCATCCCACTCTCTGTACAACACGTCGTATTTATATCCCAGGGCACTGAGGCCGGTCCTGGCTTTGATATACCATTTCCTTCATTCCCCAAAGCTGAGCAAAGCAGAAAATCCTTCATCCTCCAAGTACGCTAGCCCCCTACTCTCTTCCCGCTTTGCCTTGCTACTTCTGCTTCAATCCCTAAGCTGGAGGAATTCGTTAAAATTATAGTCGAGTTAATAGCTAGAAAATCAAAATGTTGCATGAGATATAATCTTCCAGCTGAAATCTCTTCTGAGTACCCTAAATATTTAAAACATCAAATAATTTGAAAATAAAAGGGTTGGTAGATATACTTGAATTAGGGTAAGTTCTCTGATCCTTTTTGATTCAGATGGTGAAGTTTAGGTAGACACACCAATTTAAAATATGGATGGCATATATGCAAAAAAACTCCTGAATAGTAACTAGAAAATGATCATAGAGATAAGTCCACTTTAAATCTGGAAAGATAACATTTACCAGTGGAGACCCATAATAAAATACTGCATTTCTCACATGGTCCTATAGCAGGAAGTCCAGTCTCATTACTTCCAGCCATCCTACATCCTGTCCCCTCATCTCCCTACCATATACCCTGATACAGCCCAGAGTTCCCAGGTGTTACTACTAGCAGTTCCTGGCTTTCCAGCCTCACGACTAGAGCAGGGACTCAGATGCATCCCTCAAGGTCACCTTCAGTGCCATTGCAAGATAACCACGCTGCCACTGGACAGTCCAAAGAGGTCTTCTGTTGGCCATGCAGTGGCCATGAGGCTGAAACATACTGCAGTTGGTCCTGACCAAAGCTGTGGGCCTGAAACGGGGCCTCTGCTCCAATTCCTGCCCAATCCACGGCAGGTCATGAAGCTCGACTCTGAAGCACCACCTCCTCCTGCAACAGCCAGCTCAGAAATGACTCTCTTTCTACCCTCTTGGGGAATTTATCTGGAAGGACTCACTGTTCTCTCCTGGCCCTGGGCCTTGGTTAAGACGTCGTCTTTATCCACATAGGTTTCCTTAACTTTGAATCTAAGAAAAAAGGAGTTGGAAGTCTTACAGGCATATGGACAACTGCTATATCAATCATCCACTTTCTCACAGTAAACTTAAAACTCTGGTAATTTACAGTTTCAACTGATTCCAACTCTGTGGAGAGCCTGCTGTGTTCTAGATTGTGAACTCCCTGAAGGCAGTCTTCTTGACTTCCGGATCCAGTGCTTATAGCCCCTAGAGCAGAATGTATGTTCAGCCAATACTGGATGCTTAGATCTGGTGCCCAGGGGCTACCTGCTCCTTCCGGGTGGCTGTGGTCTCCTCCAACTCTCTGCTGGAGTCTCCCAACTAATCTAAGCCTCTACTTCTCCTGGATTTGACCACTCACTTCTCACAGCTATTATCAGCTGCACCATTGCCTTTGAGGTATGCTTGCCTGAAAGGTCCTGCATCTGAGCCCTTCTTTGCTGGTGAGGTCAGATGGGCTGTACTCTGACCTAGGCAGACTGGTGCTTACAGGTATCTCCTAAGAGCTCCATGAATATAAGCTCCCAGCTCACCACGAAGGTAATGGCAACTCTTCCAGGCACAGCCTTCTCATTACCCTTCCTTGACGCTAGATGTCCTGCCTGGAACGGACCAGACTGCGCCAGCTCTAAGTCAAGCCACATGGCAACCACCTTGCTTCTCTGTCGACCACACTTCCAGTCCCCAGGCTCCATGCTGTTTGGGAACACCTCCAGCCCAGCTTCTGCTTTTTCTAGGCTAGTATGAAAAATAATCTCACCTGGCTTGGGGTTACTTTTATTTCCAAAGATCTTCAACAATATAAGCATGAAAAATTCCTCTCTCTAAACTCAGAAGTTGCACTTGTATGTGAAAATTGTATTACTCTGTGTATGGCTACTCCTAACTTGAGGGGGATCCAGGTCAACAGATAAACCATGTCCAGATGTCCTGGGATTTAACTGAGATAGATTCTAGGTAATTTGCTGGTGTGGAGTCAGAATCCAAACTGGAGACTGTATTGCATAATACGGAATATCTGGTTACTTTGGATTGGTCTCTAGTCTAAGAAGCCCTCTAGGAAGTATCGTCCTTTTCAATCTCACAAGCACATGAGTAACCCTGCTAACTGTAGCATCATTTTGAAACAGAAAAGACACAGTTCCTGACTTTAAGAATTTAACATGAAACACAGAAGAGAGTAAAACAATTCTAAAATACGATATTGTGTTCACTTGTAACATTAGGAATGAAAAAAAGAAAACTAAAGAAAAAAACCCAAACGAATATTAAATAAATAAATATTAGTCATGCAGTAATTGAAAAAGCCAGGCTTTTGTGTTGCCGATCATCAGTAAATTTCTAAATAATCCCATCCCACTAGCCCCATGGCCACCATGCTCTTGTTAGTGAGACTATTTATTTCTGTTTGAGAAGTAAAAGTTTCCTAACAAAGAGCACAGGATAGAATAATATAGCTTTGTCTCCACCTGCAGGAATGAAGAGACTGAATTCTTTTGTTGCTGTCCTTATCTGAAAATATGTAAGGCCTTTAGGATCGCCATTAAAAATATGAGGTAGAATCAGTACTCAGGCTTTACTTCACATTCTTCTATAATAAAGTAATAATTGGATCAAAACAGGGTCAGTTAAAAGACGTACATAATTAACGTGAACGACTGTGCTTATTTCTATAACTTCTTTTTTTTTTAACAAATTTTATTTATTTGGCCATGCCACTCAGCTTTCAGGATCTCAGTTCCCCGACCAGGGATTGAACTCGGGCCGTGACAGTGAAAGTACCAAATTCTAACCACTAGACCACCAGGGAACTCCCTCTATAACTTCTTAATGAACTTAAACACAGAGAAAAATTCACCATGACCAGTGTACACCTTGATGAACTATTTCAAAGTGAACACACTGGTCACTATCAATCAGAACAAAAAACAGGTCATCGCCAGCACCCCAGAAGCCCCCTTACAAACTGCACTTTTTTTTTTAATAATTCTTTTTTTTTTTGAAGTATAGTTTATTTACAATGCTGTGCCAATCTCTGCTGTACAGCAAAGTGACTCAGTTATACATGTAGAGACATTCTCTTTTTATATTATTTTCCATTATGGTTTATCACAGGATATTGAATATAGTTCCTTGTGCTATAGATAATGTAATAATTCTTGAATTCATCTTATTTTTTTAAATCTTTTTCTTTAACTCATATTTTTTAATTTATTTTTAACATCTTTATTGGAGTATAATTGCTTTACAATGGTGCGTTAGCTTCTGCTGTATAACAAACTGAATCAGCTATACATATACATACATCCCCATATCCCCTCCCTCTTGCTTCTCCCTCCCACCCTTCCTATCCCACCCCTCTAGGTGGTCACAAAGCACCGAGCTGATCTCCCTGACTGCACTTATTTTTAAAGCCAGATTTGAAAACCTTAGCCTTTAAGCTAGTCATCCTAAGAAAGAGAGGAAGCCACAAGCCACAGACAGACTCCTGCTTCCCAAGCAGCCTGGTCCAGGAGCTGCCCCTGAGAGGCCCATCGCCAGCCCTGCTGTGACGGTGAGAAGGCAGCAGCTCCTGTCTTTCACCGGGGCTCCAAACCCGATCAGCTCATGGTCATGTCCAAGGATAGGTCTGCCCTCATCTTCATTAAGCTAAGGCCCTATGAAAATGAAGCAGATCGAGGTTTGTCCTCAGAAAACCCCTTCCATGTATACTCCTTGCAGAATATTGGTGTGTAGTACTTGGGGAAGACTCCTCTCTGATTTGGACAAGAGTGGAGGTGCCCACTGGTCACTACAATCAGCATGGGCAGCATTCTACACCCATGCCAAGTAAGAAATTAAACTCTTTTATTTATGACCCAAACTACAACTTCTAACTAAGATAAATCTCCTGTGATTTAAATTACTCTAAGATGTCCATGGCCCAGTGTCTCGAAACTATTATTTCCTATAGTTGTTTTGGATTTGGAGTTGTTTCAGACAGGAGGGTACATCCAGTCCCTATTACTCCATCTTGGCTGGAAGCAGAAATCTGAAACGTTACTCTCTGACAGTCCTCCAGCCTTTTGAGAAGAATAGGTTTTTAGAAATACAAGGCATGTGATTATTCTTATGCTTTGCTATATAATAGGTACTGAGTTTTTTTCCCTTTACCACATATGTGTGGTTGCTCGTTTTGTGACCACAAAGTCTGTAGATATTGTCAGGATTAGATTTAAAAGCAATGAACCATCCCACCGATTCAGCCGGGGAAGAACAAATTCACATCTTCGTGTTAAGGACCTAAGGGAAAGGGACACCAGAGCCAGGCACAGTGGAAGGGAAATTATAAAACTGAACAAACCATGACAGGATCGATTTTCTTTTTAGGTTTTCATGGGTTTGTTAGTCTGTTTCTAATATTTGTTAAAATCATTGTAACATATATTTGGACATCTGTCACTCAAAGAGTTAAGCCAGACTCCACCGCGGGGCTCTGGAGGCTGGTGACCCCGCCAGGTGCTTTTAGTAAAAGGGAGGTAACAATGTGTCTAGTACATACATATTGTGGGCACACTTCGACTATTCAAACCCAGACAGAGGAAACGGGGGAATGGAGGTGGGGAAGGGGGAGGGCTCAGAAAAGGAATAAAAAGAGAAAATGGCCCAAAACTCTCTGCTGTGGCTCTTCATGTGATGAAAGCCTGCATTGTGTGAAGCTGTGAGTCAAAAGAAGAAGGTTATTCAGCTATTGCAGACTGCATCTAAAATATGAAATAGTTCTCTTCCAGCCTCTTTGCTTCTCATGCTACAAAAAAAGTCCTTCTCATTAGCTACCACTTTTCTTCTACGGCACAAAGTCATTTCACATTTTCAGGGAAAAGAATTTAACTTTTTAAAACCTCTCTTCTCTAACCTGTCAACCAAATTTGCACGTTCCAGTGAACTGGGGTGAAGGCTTGGTCCTAATTTGATGTTTGCCAAAAGCGTCCTCCGACCCTAATAAGCAACCATGGATTCTGTGGGGAGCGGTCCTCACGGCCCCCTCTTCTCTAAAGCAGCTCCCCTCAGCGTCCCCGGCCCCCAGGTCCTTCACCACCATCTATTTCCCTTGGATGAGAGCCTCCCAGTGAATAGGAGACATTTTTAAGGGGGGGGTGGGGTGTTGTGAAAGAGATTTAGAGGCCAAATGGGGCCTTCGGAGGAAAAAGAATTCGGCATCGCTGGTATAACTCAATGGCATTCACTGTTGCAGAAAGTAACGAACTTTTTACTTAGTTAGCAGCAGTTCACCTCGCGTGCTCGTCTAATTGGAGAACATTTTCCGAGAAGAAAAGAGGGGTCGTGGTTCACAGCCACGCATCTGTGCGTGGTGCTGAGGGGCCCCCCGCCTTTTCTTGGGTAGACTTTTGTGCAGGGAAAAGACTCTTCTCTTTGTGTCTCTGCCTGGTTCCTTGTGTGGCATCCTTTCATGGGAATAAACACCAGGGGAAATTATGTCATGTATAATCCATTTTCAAGAAGGTCAATTTTGCCTGAAAATTCTGTGCTAGCACTTGATCATAATATTCTATGTCCAAATAGCTTCAGAACTCCCTAAGTAATATCTGAGTGTATGTAAATTTTCCAAATATTCATCCTGAAGCTGAGTTTTCTATTAAATTAGCTGAAAGCGTAATACCTTGAGAAACTACATTAATATGAATACCCGACCAGAAATAGCAATGTTCATTTGTTGTATTAAAATATATAAATTACTTCACCCTGATACCACGTTGAATAGAAGGGACATTTCTTTCAGGAGAGGGTCAGCCCCAGGGCATGCATGCCTGAGGGTGACTTTTCTGCTTCCTGGGGGTCTCACCTTCCATGGAAACAAGTCATTATGTTGCTTTATATATTAAAAGTTCTGAACTTTTAACTTTAATTTGGTTAGTTAGCAGACTTGGGAGGCTTGTACACCCTATCAAATTTCTTCTTCTCTCTTTTTGAAGGCAAGCTTGCTGGTGTGAGGGCTGCTCCCGTGACGAGTAGGTAGTGATTTGGGTTTCTAGTTTGAACAGTGTGTTTGTAAGTAAAAAATTCAAAACTCTCTCCTTATTTAACTTCCTGACACATGGTCTTGGAATATCACTGTGAATTTGACTGTGGCAGACAGCAAATTAATCTTTCTAAGATCCGACATGGGTTAAAATGCTAATCATTCTTTGGCCTTCAGAAAGTTTCTTCCAGTTTAGGCAACACTGTGACTTACTCATGCTAGATACCTAATAAATACTTATTAATTTGATTTAATCTAGGATAATACCTCTAAGGACTATTTGGAAGCCGGATTATTGAACAAACCCGCAATGTTTTTTCCTGATAGCTCAGTTCTCAGGAACCGAGGTGGGTAATTTTGAAGTGATTTCTGGCCCTGGATCCATTTCCTGTGATGTCAGAGACACAGCTTTCTGAGGTGACTTCAGGACAGAGCTCTGGAGAGGCTTTTCCTCAGGGAAGCCACCCTAAGAATCTGACAGGATCTATTTAAGGGTTCTTGGGTGGCTCCTGATGGCTCAGCTGAGATTTATACCTCTGGTTTCAGCAGGACCCCTGGATGCCATTTGGTTTTCCTCACCACCATGCCATTGAACCTGAGAAATCACCCAGTCTGGCTGACACCTTTCCAGACCACTTCCTCTGGTGAGAAAATAATAAGTCGTCTTCATAACAAAGAAGTAAACATACTGCCTGTCCTGAATCCCCAGCATAGGCAAGAACAGTGTTGAGGCTCATCAAAGCCCAACAGCAGGGTGTGGAGATAACTCTGTTGCTAGTAAGAAGGATCAGTTTAAGGGGAACCCATGACTGGCGCCAGCATACATTCCTCTTGCTTCCAGATTAGCTCCATCCCAGGCTAGAGGGTCTGGAATAGAGTTAGTCATCAGTGTAACAGTTGCTAATACTTACTGAGCACTTATCATATATCCTGCATTGTTTCAAGGTCTTTCCACTAATTCGTTTTATTCATACAACTCTATAAGGCAGATACTAATATCATTTCTATTTTACTGATGAAGAAACTGGAGCACAGAGATTTTAGATAAATTGCCCAAGGTTACACAGTGTGATGGTGTAAAATTGTGTGCACAGTTCTTGGAAGGTCCTCTTTTCAAAAAGCGGAACATAATTCTCCCCCTCGCTTGGTTTGAACCAGACTTAGAGACTCAATTCGAATGAGTAGAATGTGGTGTAAGTGATGGAATATACTTCCTACGTTAGGATGAAAGACACTGCCCCTTCTTCCCAGCTCTCTCTTGGATTGCTCACCCTGGGGAAACCCCGTCATCACATCTTCAGAACTCTCCCCACGTGGGAAGACCAACAACCAGCACCGTGGAAGTGAGCCACCCTGGAAGTAGGTCCTTCTGCCTCAGTCAAGCCTTCAGATGACAGCAACCACACGACAGACCTTGAGCCAAAACTGCCCAGCTTAGCCACTCGTAAATCTCTGACCTCTAGAAACTGTGAGCTGTTTATTGTTCGGAACTGCTAGGTCAGGGTAATTTGTTATGCATCAATGGATAACTAATACACATAGCTTCTGAGGGTCAGAGCCAAGATACCAGCCCAGGGGGTCTGAATGCAGAGGCCACAGTTTACCACTGTCCCATTCCATCTCTGCTCATACAAAGGAGATTATCTGATGAGCTCAGATTCCAGAAAACGTGTTCAATAATTGGGAGGACAATTTAACCCAAGCTCCTGAACATCCTGTGTTTCTAGACCCTTAGAAACCCAATGATGGCAATGCACACATCAGCTACCTGCAGTCACTCCTTTCCTTGGATGTTCTGAATGAATCCTGATAGAGACCTTTTGCCTTATCCCGCTTTTTCTAAACTTCAGACAGACATTATCTCTCTACTACTTCAGACAAGCCTGTTACAGTATAATTTATCAGATTGAAGCTTCCTTTAGTGCCATTTCTATCCTGAGGCTATACCATAATCACCTTAACCAAGTTGGATACTGACCTCAAGTATTAGGCTTCTTTTATCATCTATTACTTTTAGGCTGTGGGGAAAATAGAAACAACTCATCTCTTAGATCCTATCTAAGTGATCTTAGATAGGATCACTGCTGCAAGTGGTTGTTTCCCATTATGTGTTGATTAGGACTGCTTAACTTCCAGAAGGTTGACCTTCTGCTGCCACCTTGCTGACACAATAAACGTTCATGCCCGTAGCACTGGGCTTTGCACAGAGTGGATGCTTAGGAAGCGGTAGTTTGTATCTCTCTCCCATCACACCTCACATGTGCCATCAAGAGAAAGTTAGTCTTCCTCAGAACTTGTTAGATAATTGTCAACAAATCACCAGCACTTGACATAAGCCCACTGGCTGCAGCAAATATGTGTTCTCCATTACCAGCTTTTCAGTATCAAGGTATCTGGAGCAGAGATTCAGAAGGGACTTGATTACTTAGAGTCAAAGGTGACAGGTGGCCTTAAATATATTCCAGCCAAGAACAGCTAACCTGACCCTGGGATCTCAACACTCACTGCACCTCACCAGGACAGAATCCACAGTCACCATCTCCTGCCCCCACTCCTGGATGTTTTCGGCAGTCACGTCACTTCCCTGCTTAAAATCCAAAGCAAAGTCCGAGGTTTTCACACCAGGTAATACAGAGTTTTCTACAAGCGGATGCTGGACTAGCTTACCTCCCAACAATCCTCGTGATTTTCAACTTAAAAACATTGAACTCTATGTAATTTCTCTCCAACTTCACACGCCCTTTCTAACTCTTTAAGGATTCGGTGTAGAGTTCGTCTCCTCTGGGATATCATCCTCCCACCCCACCTGACCTCTGCCTTTGTCCCCTTCTCTTCACTGCTGGACTGGACATCCTCCATGTCCCAACAATACTCTGAAGACAGCCCCATGTACTGGGTACGCTATGCTGACGTTACCTGTTTGAATGCTTGTCCCCTCCAGTACATTATAAGCTTTGTCAAAAATGTAGGATCGTATTTAACTTTGCATTCCTGGTATCTGGCGAATAGTAGGTACTTAATAAATGAGATAACGTATACAAAGTATTTAACACGACACCTGACATGGTAAGTGATCACTTCACGTTGTGGTTGCTGTTGTGAATTTGCTGAATGATGGTTACTGCTCACCTATCCACAAGCAAAAAATAAAAATCTTTGCTCCCTTCCGGGCAAAAAGTGAAGAGAGAAAGGCTAAATGAAAAGAAAAGAAACGAAAAACACACTGTTTCATAGGAAACAATGAAGACTCTAAAGACACTAAAGATGAGCAACTAAACGGGCCAAATCAGATGAGACTAATGAGAAAATCGAACAAAGCAGGGGGATTTGTCAGACTTTCCTAGCAGGCCAGATAGTCTCCACTTGGAAAGCAGCTTTGAGGGAAGTGGTAAATTCCCTACCACCTGAGTCACTAAAAACTAGACCAGACAAACCACTTAGAAGTATACAGCAGTAGACTTCAGGGTACCGGCAAGAGTCAGTGGGCTTTTCATCTTTAATTTCTCTGATTCACTCATAAAATATTTATAATAAGGCTGCAAAACATTTGTTACATCTTTTCCCATTGTTTGTCTTCATTTTTCCAAGGGGAAAATGAACAGTGTTAATGTTTACTCAGCTAAGACTACCAGGCAAGGGGGCTGTGCGACTCCACAGTGGCTAGTATTTAACAATAACACTGGAAAAGATAGAGACAACCATTTTACTGGAAACTTTTTTGACATAACCTGATTATTCTGATTAGGTCTATACTGGGGAAAAAAACGTCTTGGGGCAGACTGCTACTTGGTATTCGTTGATTTATTCTTTGAATAAAATTGGTCAGAATACATTTTCTTAAAATAACAACCATACATGACACACAAGTTGTACTTTATTTCTCTTGTTCCCTCCTCCTCCTTCCTCTGCTTGTTTGTTTCATCTAATGGTTCCTAGAAACAAAGCCAGACACTAGAATAAAAGAGCTGATATTACTATTCTCTTGCAGTTGTTTTCTTTAGCTTTTTAAAAACAGTCATATTTTCCCAACTCTTTGTTGATCAGAATTTTGCCTAAAAAGTGTCTTTCAGAGTATCTCTGAAAACTCTGTTTCAGAATATTTCCAGCTCTCACTTCAGCTGGCATCTGGAGGCTTTGTTTTGATGTATTAAGATGTGATACTACATGAAAAAAATAACTAAATTCTTAGGGGTTTTTTGACCCACTAGAGCACTACCTTAGATGCTAGAGGTGAAGGGAATGGATCTCCACTCCAATCCTCTCATTTTAGTGCTGAGGAAACCAAGCCCCTGGATGCGCAGTAGGGTCACAAAGCTAGAGTGAGTCAAAGCCAGGACCAGAACCCAGATGTCTTCACTCTTTGTCTAGACCTTTGTCTGTTATACCAAGGATTAAATGGGTAGAGATCACTGAGTTGTGTGGTTTTCTTTCTTTTTCTCCAATCCAAATTTCAGCAATATAACTGTAATGAAACTAAGAACAGCTAACATCCCATAAATGCTTATTATGTGCACTGCATTATTCCACACTTTTTATGTGTTTTAGCTTGAGTCGCAAAACCATTATCCCCATCTTACCAATGAGGAAAATGAGGCACAAGAAGGCAATGTTACTTTGCCAGGGTAACCTGCCTGAGTAACAGATAACAGAGAGAGGATGGGACTCTAAGGCCTGGGCTCCAGAGGCTGTGTACCCACCACTACACCTGATGGCTTCTCAGTAAAAGCAGACCTTCCCTGGGGGCTGGGAAAGCAATGGAAATGCTGTTCCCTGTCGAAGTGTTGATATTTCATTGATGCTTCAGTGTCACTGTTGTGGCTCTGCATTTTCATAACCCCTATTTTACACAATCATTACCAATGAATTTGCAGTCTCACTTCTTCGGAATTTCCCGAATAAAACCATGGTGATTTCTCAATAATGTGAAAACACAAACTGCAAATTTTGCATCTTTGTAAACTTTCTAGGTGTAAACTATTAAAAAGTTTGCCCCAAACTGCTGATAAAAATAATTATAAACAAGAAGACTGACAAAAGAACCAGTATAAAAATCTATAGGAAAGAAATTTAACATCCAAATCCACAGATCAAAGAGAAGAGCTTTTGAGAAGAATGTAAGTTGTACCAAACACTAAACATAGTTCTCAGAGTGTTTCAAAACCGTATTTAAGGGCTTCCCTGGTGGTGCAGCGGTTAAGAATCCACCTGCCAATGCAGGGGACATGGGTTCAAGCCCTGGTCCAGGAAGATCCCACATGCCACGGAGCAACTAAGCCTGTGCTCCACAACGACTGAGCCTGCGCTCTAGAGCCCGCGAGCCACAACTACTGAAGCCTGCGTGCCTAGAGCCCGTGCTCCACAACAAGAGAAACCACTGCAATGAGAAGCCCCCGCACCGCAATGAAGAGTAGCCCCTGCTGGCCGCAACTAGAGAAAGCCCGCGCGCATCAATGGAGACGCAACGCAGTCAAAAATAAATAAAATAAAATTTTTAAAAGATCTTTAAAAAAAACCCATATTTAATGTGTACGTCACATTCTGTTCTAAGCACCAGAAATTACTGGTAATAACTTATAAAAAATAACTTTCTATTAGAAGAAAGGAGTCTTCAAAATGTACACTGCATTTATAAAGTTTTTAAATTATATGAAGTTTGGGGAAAAATAGAGAATATGGAAGACTCTGAAAGTCGAGACTAAGGTCTCCTTTGGCAGATATGAACTGGGGGCTTACTGGTGAGCATTCTATAAACAGCACGCTCTGGTTTGCCCTATTAATACAGTTAGGGAAGCAGTTGGCTGGGCCCTTTCCTGCAATTAGACAGTCCCGCTCTGGGAACCGAGGGACCACTTTGGGGTTTGTCCACTCAGCACACACCACACACACGTGGGTGTTCACCTAACCACTTTACACTAATCTACCCAAACTCCTTACCACCTTCGTGTTCCGTTTCGTGATTCATTTTTAGGTACATTTCAGCCAATAGTTAGATATCGTGGAGCAAACAACAATGTCGGTAGATTCATAACTTCCATTTCCACCTGAACTGAGACAGTACAGCATGATAGGTTTTGCACAAGCTATCACAGCATTTCTTATTCTAAGGAATGCATTTACTTTTAAATAATAAGCAGCTGATTATTAGGTGGATGGTGCTCAAGTCATAGGAAAGAATTAACCTAGTTCTACAAAACTACCAGCATTAAAAGTATCCTGATTGAAATTAGGCTGGGGCAGAATTTCTATAGTCCAGTGACTACTATTCCCCAGATAACGGACCAAAGATAGTGGCCCGGCTCCTTAATGACTGGGCACTGCCCATCTAAAATCAGACAATCTTCAGTTCAGAGTTTGTATTTTGTTTTCTTTTCCTCCTGTTCTAATCAAAGCAGACGTAGAAACAGATAATCAGCTTCTAATTATGGAAAATCATTGTGTCCCGGCCTCTTTGGTGGTTAGTGGAAAAATATATAAATGGCATAAAATCTTTTTTTCTTTGTCAGAAGAAAAAGAAAGAGCCGCTGCTCAAGACTCTCACTGTTAGGGGAATCCAGACCACACGAAGCTCTCTCCCCTCCAACAGCCAGGGAAGTCCATTTGGAAAGTGCTCGTGGCTGCCTCAACCCCAGCCCAAGCCTCTTCCCAAGACACAAGGGTACATAAATATCCCAAATGAGCTGCACTCTCGGAAGGCCCCCCTCCTTCCTCTGGTTGCCTTGGAGACAGATTTGCTATTTCTCCCTTCCTGTAGCTAGGATGGAAGAAGAGTGGAGAGGGGACAGAATTGGCTTTGATCCATGCTCTGCCACCGGGGAACGAGCCTCAACCTCTCAGACCCTCCTGATTCTCACTGGACAACAGCAATACTGATGTCTGCCTTGTGGGGCTTAGGTGACGGTGAGACCTGAAATATACAAAGGGCCCGGCCCCAAACGGGTGATTTAAAATGGCAAGTGTATAGAAGGAATTCGGTCCCTGGGAAATTGGCAGGAGTATAGGTCTTTACTAGCTGGTCGCTGGTCTGAGACTAGGACCTCTGGCTAGAGTATTTGGTTGCTTTGGAAAACCCTTCAGGTCCTCAGCAGGGGCAAGAGAGCCCAGGGTAATTGGAAGAGGGATGTTTTTCTGTTTTCTAAAGAGACTGTAAGTGGAGTCAACTACTTGTTTACTGGAACCATCCATAAGAGGTCAAGAACTGAGTTCTCAGGCCAGGAAGGGGAGTCTGAGAAGGGTCTCAGAGCCAGGAAGTAGATGGTAAATTATGTGACACCACAGTGCCAGGGATTAACTTTAGCAAAGTCCATTTCAGGTGTTTATGAGGCACAAGAAGGCAATGTTACTTTGCCAGGGTAACCTGCCTTAGGTAACAGATGACAGAGAGAGGATGGGACTCTAAGGCCTGGGCTCCAGAGGCTGTGTACCACCACTACACCTGATGGCTTCTCTGAGATTCGAAGACCAAGTCAGTTCAACTAATATTCAGGGGCTGGTGTCCCTGCAAAGAACACAAAGTAAGACCCAGCTCTTGCCCTCAAGCAATGAAGAGCTGAGGAAATAAAGACGATAAGCTCCCTGAGGGCAGGAAACATGTCTCTAAGAAAAGAAAGGGCCAGTAAAGTCACATTTACTCAAATCAGGGCTTAAATCAGGACTCTCCTGCAGAGACAAAACCTGGGCCAATGCACGTCCTCAACTCCCTGCTCCAGGGTCCAGTCACCGCTCTCTGTGATGACCGTGTGACAGGATTCACAGCAGGGCAGGGTCTGACTGGGGAGACCGGGGGGAAGGCTGAGGCTCACCGCACACTCTACCTCCATCTGGACGCCTCCGGGACAATCACACCCGGCTGATCTCGCGCGACATCAAGACGGTGCACAAAGAAGTGCTTGGAAATCTTGCAGCGTGACCTGAGCGGGGCGAGTGCCTTTCAGCATCTGTGGGAAATAAGCCAGAAAGACTGTTGGATCTGTGACCTGCCGAGTGAGACTCCGGAGGGCAGGCTGGGCCCTGAGTCATCGGGAATCGGGGTGGTTCTCATCCCTCAGTCTTGAGTGGAATGACCCAAGCGGCGGCACTGTGTCCTCTTGCTGGCCTGTGCAGGTGGTGGAGCGGGGCAGAGCCACAGCTGGGCCCTCACCATCTGAGCCCTCACCATCTGAGCGGCAGCCAGACAGACGTGAAGCCCGGTCACCAAGGACAGCTGATGCCTGAGCCCAGAGAGGTTTTTTTTAGTGAAAGTGAACACTAAAAAGACGATTAAGATTATCAAGTGAGGTCTTGTAGAAACGAGAGGAGAAGATGATGAGGCGGTGATGAAAATGCCTGGTGAAAAAGCTCCTCGTGAAAAAGCATCCCAGCAATAAAGATGCAGGAACTACTCGCTTCAGCTGTCACCAAACCTTTCAGTCATTAAAACTTGGAGAAATTAAAGCCCGTGATCTGAAGCCTTTTTCATTATGAATGAGCCTTTCACAATTTAATTCTTGAACTGTTCTTAAAGCACATTTGACAGTGGACTTTGTTCGGTATCCTGGCTATTGGCTACAGCCACCTCCGCAGACACAAATGGATTTCTTTTTGTTTTTCTATAATCGAGTGGATTATATTACTAACATAGAAAGGAAAAATGAATGAACACGTACTAGGAGTATGACACAGTAAGACATAGTGAGGAGGTGGGGAAAGCACTGGATCCAGGGACAGAAGACTTGGGCCTCAGTCAAGCTTCTGCAATTTACATGACACAAGTCACTTAATTGCCTCTAACGCTCAGTTTCTTTATCTGTAAGACATGGGAATAGAAATAACATTTAACTATGAGGACCTCAGTGGGGAGACAATGATAGGCCTTACAGAAATGTGCTTTGTGAAAGCCCGGTCCTAACGTTACTGCTTGTAGCATCATCACTGGCTGTCTCTGAGGGCAGCTCCAGTGAGAGGGAGTCTTGGTGTAGCTCGCGCTGTCTATGGGGCTCTGAGGGCACAGGTGTTCCACTGACAGCCCAGAGAGAAAACCCAACTGATATGTACGAGATACCAGCAGTAGTGGTGGGTGTTAATTAGGTAAATCACCAAATTACCACCTCTGATACAAACCAGAAAATGTTTATACCTTCTGATATCTTACTGATCTCTCATTTTCTTTGCAGGACAGATTTAAATTGTGAATGGTACTAAGCAGCTGAACAACAGCACAGGGGACTTTGGTTTGCTCCACTTGGCACTGGGCTGCTGGGGGATGCTGCATTTTCATTAAGGCAAGGAGTTTGCCAAGGTGAACTGTACTCAAGTATTTCCCCACACTTTACAGATG
Source organism: Grampus griseus (assembly GCF_964374135.1). Classification (NCBI taxonomy): domain Eukaryota; kingdom Metazoa; phylum Chordata; class Mammalia; order Artiodactyla; family Delphinidae; genus Grampus; species Grampus griseus. The sequence continues at coordinate 65,667,846 of NC_139012.1, forward strand.
AAAAAACTGAGGCTTAGAGAGAACAACTAATTTTTGCAAAGGTCCCAGAGTCAACATCTGGAGTTCATATTCCAAATAATACTCTTAACCGTCGTGTCACATTGGACATAGAACACTTAGGAATCTGAAAAAGCCAAAAGATACTGCCTGGCTGGAAGGGCTACGAGTCGGTTGAACCACTTTAGAAAACAATTTGGCACTCTTTTATAATCTTGAACATTTTCATGCTCTACAACCCAGAAATTCCAGTCCAAGATAGAGGAATTCTCACGCATGTGCACTGGTATATGTACACAGGAATGTATGGAAGCATTGTTCATAATGAAAACCAAAAAAACAAAACAAAAAATATCAAGAAAAGCCAGAACTTCCTTTGATGGGAGGATGGACAAATAACTTGGGATATTATACAGCAGTGAGTATAAATGAACTGCAACTCAACACAGCTGCAAAGATGAATCTTTAACATTACACTACGTGGAGAAGAGTAAGTTACTGAAGGCTACCTATAGAAGGACACCGTTTCAATCAAACTCAAAGCAAGCAAAACTAACAGATAACGAATGCAGATACATACATATGGGCTAAAAGTTTGAAGAAAACCAAGTGAAAAGTAGGGACAAAATTCAAGCAAATGGCTCCCTCTAAGCATAGGCAAGGATGGACTAAATGGCCACAGGTAGATGCAAAAGTATCGGAAATATTCTAGTTATTAAGCTGGGTGGTTAAGTCCATGGGTGACCGCTTTGTTATGCATTGTGCTACCACATAAATTAGATATATTACTCTGCATGAAGCAGATATAATTAAAACCTTCTTTTTTAAAGTTACTACTGGGACTTTCCTGCAAAGGTAGGATGGGCATATAGCAGCCCCCGTCTCCCACCCTCACTCCTAGGTACCTAAAGCCTAGATGACTATAGGAAAAAAACCCAGACCAAGGTGCATGGCTCCGATTACCCAAGTCTGTTTTTCTGGTCCCTCCAAGCTTGAAGGCTACCTGGGGCTCTGGGGCCTGGATAAACAACCCAGCCAGCACAGCAGAGCAGATGGGAAAGATCTAGGCCACCCACACAGCAATCAAGAGCTTCACTGGGTGGGCCAGAAACTGCAGTTGTCCCTGCCCTGTGGTAGCACTGAGCCACCTGTGGAGAGCGGGGGGCGGGGGGGGGGGCAGCGGGAGTGTCCGCGTTCCAGCATTCAGAGGCCCAGCCACCCGGCTGCCCCCGGGGCCAGCAAGCGAGTGCCAGCGGGACCTCAACACCAGGCTCTCCAGCTGAGGCAATTGAAGTGAGTGGATAATTGCACATAATAGAGTTAAAATATAATTGCCTCATTAAAATGGGTTACTAAATCTCACTGTGCCTGGGTGTGAAAGAGAGAGACGGAGATGCGTGTGTTAAACTGCAAGAAAAACAAAATTGCATAAACGAATGTGAGTGGGAGCGATCTGAGAATGCCTGACTGTGCCACGAGGTCGGAGGAGACCCCGGTGACCATGGGGTCCTCCGAAGGACTGGTGAAGCCCACAGCTGGTAGCTGCTTCAGGCAGTGATGACTCAGAGCGGGACCAACTAATGGTAAGCAGGTCTCACCTCCTGCTGGGGCGTCTCCACTTTGGAAGATAAAGCTCTAGTCTTGCAGAGGAGAGATCCCTGTCCCTCCACCGTCTCCAGAGTTCCTCCTGGTGTGGCTACCCAAGCAAGCTGGACAACTGGCACCTCTCCTGCTATCCCGGCAGAATTCAGAGCTGGAATGGGAGTCGTCTGCCTGTGTGAGAGGGAAATCTAAGCATCAGAGAATGACTCCAGGGGAAACACCCCCAGGTAGCAGCACAGTCCTTGCCAACCTGTAAGGAAACCCCTACAAGTGACATCTTCCCCTCCTGCCCTGGAAGTGTGCACACGACTCTGGTGAGATCCGTAAACGATCCCTCCATGAACACACAGAGAAATAACACTCTTCTTCCGTCACAGGTGGGCACTGACCGCAGTGCTTCCTGCTGTTGCCCCCTCCAAATCACCAATGCCCCACTGAAGAGCTCCTCTAGGGAGAAGACCCCAACTCCTCGGCACTTTTAGAACATTTTAAAGAAAAACACAGATATTTGTGAAAATAACTCCAAGTTCTTATTACGCCAAGAGCCGTAAGTGGTCATGCCTCACTTTGTTCTTAAGTTTCTAACATGCATTCAATCTGACAACGAGCACAACTTAGTCCAAAGGAGCAAGTTTAAGTTTTTTCTCAGAACGCTCACACATTAAAATGTCGAGACTAATGACTTTTTTTTTTTTTTTTTGGTGGCACGCGGGCCTCTCACTGCTGTGGCCTCTCCCGTTGCGAAGCACAGGCTGCGGACGCGCAGGCTCAGCGGCCATGGCTCACGGGCCCAGCCGCTCCGCGGCATGTGGGATCCTCCCGGACCGGGGCACAAACCCGTGTCCCCTGCATCGGCAGGCGGACTCTCAACCACTGCGCCACCAGGGAAGCCCGACTTATTTTCTTTTGAGTATTAGAAAGCAGATAAACATTAACAATCTGGTGTCAGTGTCACTAACAAGACCCAAAACCCGCTTCAGAATCCTGCAGTCAAGGGGTGTTTAGTGTAGGCGCAGCTTAGGTGAGGGACTAGAGATGCAAACAGAGGGGAAGGGGGGTTGCACACCCCAGCCCTAACCGTGCAGAGAACACTGGGTGTGCCCCATCGCCCTAACCAGCCTGCGTGACTCATCTCTGCTGGTAAGCCCTTGACTTCAAATGCAGATCTGCACTTATATGGACAGATTTGTCTTTATGCATGATTGAACACTCTCTTGATTCCTCAGATAAGTTGAGAAGTGCAAAAGAGGAAGAGGAGAAGCTTTTTAATTACAAGCCAGTCAGTCTGGCAGATAGAACTCTCAACCTGTCCAAGTCCTGGACTTCCGAACCTCGCCAAGATCCCCATCTGCTTCTTCTATGGGGCCTGGGGTGGCGGGTGCTGATTCAAGTTCCCACAGAAAGAATCAGACAGTCTTGGACCAAATGCTTAGCTCTAACAAACAAAGAGCCTCAGTTCTGGATAAAAGTCAAATTGTTAAGAAATTGCACCGCTCTTTTTTTGGGGGGGGGTGATGGTTGTGGGACAGGGCAGGATGGGGAAGTGACAGAACCAGACTTCAGCTCATCTTGATACAATTTTGGAGTTACAAATGCTACTCTCGTTCCCTGTCTCCCCAGGTTTTGTTGGGTGCAGGCCAGGGCTTGCCTGGATGTCCATAATTTCCCGTGTGGCTCTCCCTCTCCCGCCCCCGTGCTCGGTTTCCTTGAGTGCCAGGATACTCCAGAGACTCAGAATGGAGCCCTTGAAATGTTATGAAACAGGAATTGGCAATCCTTTCCTTTCAAGCTGCCAAGCTGTAGAAGGGGCTTGCGGGGTATGGAGGCACTGGAAAGGTGAATGCAATGTGTCAGCTGGTGTCATGACTCAACTTGTAAGGTGCCTCCAACTGTGCGCCCACCACTCAAGTGGCAGCCACATGGAGGGCAGATGGGCAAGAAGAGGGGGGACAGAGGCAGCGATGGGGAGAGCGTGTAGAAGCCAGCAGCAGCCGGGTGACAGCTGCTGAGTCTCAGCCAGGCTGGCACGGCGATCAGGAAGCCTGGAGTGCCCCCCTCTGGTAAGTGAGCCAGGGGTTGGTTGCTAAATCCAGTAACAGAACCCTCTCTACAGGCACTTGGCATTTGAGCCTTAATGGTTTTGGCACTTGGCCTAATTGCTCAGAATATGTGCTCAGTTAGATAGAGAATGATTCCTTCATCACACTCAGTAAGCATCTGCACACAGCACAGAAGCTGTGATACTTCTATTCCAATAAGTCCTTTGCCGACCACCAAAAGTCCATGGAAAACTCTCAGAAGCTATTGGATATAAACCAAACTGAATTTTACATTACGTGTATGCTTCAGGTTATGGAAGATTTTATAAATAGCAGAATGTCCACCAAACAAGAAAACTGCCTCCTTATTTTGTTCAAGAAAAACCATCTACAATGAATATTGCAACGTTCAGTGATAAAAAGGATTCACATTTTATTATCTCAAAAAACTGGGAGCTGGAAACCAGTGTGATATATTTGCTTATACTTGTTAACGTTTTTATTTACCATAACTCACTTTGAGATGAGGTCGTTTTGGTCAATTAAATCAGATTAGTATATAAGACATCAAGATCTCTTAGAGATTAAAGTCATAGGCTAGTATTCAAACACCAGTAAAAGCCAACAGAATCCACATCACCCAACCCAGGGTCTGAGAGAGAAGGACAGGAGTGAACAATACAAACGTGAGGATTTAGCTGAATTTATCATGGGAGCATAGTGACTGGTGCTGCCACTAGTTCATACATCAGCTTAATTGGTGAGTCCGTAGTTTACGTTTATAACTGTGGAGTAGGACACAGCCAGTGGATGCCCAAGGGGCATGGCAGAAGGAAATCGACATCATCATCAATATTTCTTTTTAAGAAATAAATTTTATTGCCTCATTCCCTTGCTAAAAACTTTAATAGCAAAAATGCAAATAATGTACTTCTAAGTAACTAATGGTTCAAAGAAAAAATTATAATGAATAAAATTTAAATATTGAGAAATAGCTTCAAAGCATATAAAACATAAACTGACAAAACTAAAAAGAAATATAAGCCAATCCACGATCACAGTTAAAAATTTTGTTTTTAAATCTCTCTCAGTAGCTGAGACAACATGCAGATCAAACATCATGACTACAGATGATCTGCACAAGATGAACAATGTTTATCCTCTTAACACATGTGGAACGCTGCACCCAGTAACTACAGAACACATCATTTTCAAGTGTAAGGGGGATATCGTTCACTGAAATAGGTCATATGCTGGACCCTAAAGCAAGTATGAACAAATATAGAAGGACTGATATACAGTATATATTTCCTGGCTACGGTAGAATTAAGCTCAAAATCAATAATAAAAAGATAACTAGGAAGTCTTCATATATTTGTAAATACATTTCTAAATAATTCATGAGTCAAAAAAGAAATCACAATGGAAACGAGAGAATACTCTGAAGTGAAAGATAATAAAAATATGACATAAAAGTTATGGATATAGCTAAGTCTGTGTTAGAAGGAAATACAGATGAACATATTTAAGTGAATATATTACAAAAGAAGAAAATTTGAAAACTGATGATACAACTTCCACTTCAAGAAGGTAGAAAAAGGGAATTCCCCGGTGGCCCAGTGGTTAGGACTCCACGCTTCCACTGTAGGGGGCACGGGTTGGATCCCAGTCAGGGAACTAAGATCCTGCAAACTGAGCAGCATGGCCAAAAAAACAGAAGGTAGAAGAAGAAGAGCAAATAAAATACCAATAAAGTAGTAGGAAGGATATAATACAGATAAGGAAAAAAACCAACAAAATAGAAAACAAACATAATCAATCACATCAAAAACAGATTCTCTGACAAGACTAGCAAAGTCCATAACTCTTAGCAAGACTAAGAAGGAAACAAAAAAAGAAATAAAGAAAACACAAATTACTATTACCAGGTCCACAGACATTACAAAAGATAAGAGGATGACAATACATTTAGATGAAATGGACATATACCTTGAAAAACAGAATTCATCAAAACTAACACAAGAAGAAATAGACCATATGCATAGTCCCGTATCTATTTTTAAAACTAATCCTGCAATTTAAACCCTTTCCACAAAGACAACACCAGGTAAGCTGGTTTCACCTGGAATTCTTCTAAACATTTAAGGAAGAAGTAATAACAATTTTACACAAACTATTCCAGACAAGAGAAAAAGGGAAAACACGTCCCACTTAGTTTTATGAGGTTTGGTTACCAAAACCTGACAAGGACATTGAAAAAAAAGGAAAATTACAGAGCAATCTCTCATGAACATGATGCAAAAATTCTAAATAGAATATTAATAAAACAAATCAAGAGATATATAGAAAGAGATTGTACATTATGCCCACTGGATTTATTCCAGGAAGGCAAGGTTATTTTGACATTTGAAATTCTCCACATTAAGCAAATAATGGGGAGGGGTACCATATGGTTATCTAAATAGAGAAAAAAAATTTTTTGATAATATTCAATACTCATTCATAATTTAAAGTAATTAGAACAGAAGTGAACTTTATTAATTTGATAAAGCTTATCTACAAAATATCTACTAGTGAAAGCTTTCCCTCCTTCCCCACATTTTAGAAGGGTGACTATCCTCTAAAGGGTAGTCAAGGGTGACAAGGGTGACTACCCTCACCGCTTCTATTCAACACTGTAACATCATACTGGTTAAACATTATACAGTACCATAGAGCTAGAAAAATTAAAAGAAGAATCAAAACTCCCATTAATCACCGACTATGTGATGGAATGCATGGATAAAGTTTACAAAAGAATCTACAGATAAAATTTAGAATTAATTGGTAAATTTAGCAAGGTCACTAGTCAACATACAAAAATAAACAAAACTAAATCCAGTGGTTTATACAAAAAGAGAAAATAATATGATCAATTTAGGATTATCCCAGGAATGCAAGAGTTCTTTATCATCAGAAAAAATATAAATGTCATTTACCAGATTTAAAAGTAAAAGAAAAAAGCCACATGCACATCTCAATAGATTCTGAAAGTCACTTAATAAAATTCAACACTTATTCATAATTAATAACTAAGAGCATGTAAGAATACAAAGAACTTCCTCTCTGATTAATCAACTAAAAACCTAATTCTTAGTGGTGAGATACTGCAAGCATTACCTTTAAAATCAGAATTAAGTGTCTATTATCATTGCTATTAGTTACATCGTGCTAGAGGTTGTAGTCAGCACATTAAGGCAAGGAAAAGAAATAAAGGGCTTATAGATTGCAAAGAAAGAAACAAAAGTGTCATCTAGTCTCAAATAATATAAATGTCTATACAGAAAACCCAAAGTAAAATCATCAGAAATAAAAAGTTAGTTAATGCTTGGATCTAATGTAATCAACACACAAAAATCAATTCCATTTCTATATACAGCAACCAATAATTTAAAAATGTAACTTAAAAATAGATACCACTTACACTATAAACAAGAATTGTTAAGTTTCTTAGGAAAAAAATATAACAAAATTTTCTTAGATTTATATGGAGAAAATTATAAAAGTTTTTCTAAGGGACACTAACCCTACCCTGAATAAACAGGGAAAATTCAACAGGTTCACAAATTGAATTATTTAAGATCATAGAGATATTCATTCTATCCAAATTTATATATAGATTCAAAGTAATCACAACCATATTCCCAACTGCTGTTTGAGAAATATAAAGTTGATTCTAAAATCTAAGTGAAATAGCTAAAAGCCAAGAACGCCCAAAGCACTCTAGATGAAGAAAATAAAATGGAACACCCTACCTGATATCAAGATTTATTATAAAGCTCTGACAATTCAAGTAGCAGTTATTGGTGCAGGAATAAATACACCCATGAGAAGAATGCAACAAAGATCCAGAAATGTATCCACATATGTGGAAATTAGATATATGACAGAGATGGCACTAGCCTCACCCCACCATGATGACATACAGAAAGTAGGAAGCAATACTAATTCTGCACCATCCCTTAGGACCTGCGGTTACCAAGAGCAACACCACTGCTAATGATTTACCACTTGCAAAAAGAGAGTCTTTCGGGAAATCATAAGAGTGAATTTCCACATTTTTGGTTTCTGCAAATTCCATCATGGTTTAATATTGTATGATTCATTACCTTAACCTGTTACTACTCAGTGGATAAGTGATTTTCTTCTTTGTAAGATTCAGAATAAAAGCAGGGTAACTTGATGTTTTTCTTCTTGTTGTTGACTTTTGTTTTTAACGACAGCCTTTTGGCTTTCGAATGCTTTGCTTACATCTTTGTTTATGAAAAGGAACTAATACAGTTGTTAAGCAAGAAAGATTCCTGATCTGCTATTAAATACATATTACAAGTCTGTGGAATATTAATCAAATCTTTGGTTTCCTTTTTGAGACGCGGCTTCTAAGGCAAGTGCATTTTTCTACCTCAGCTCAATCCCCATTACCATTTTATGTTCCATCAGAGGTCTGGCTAGCAACAGTAGCCAGCTCTTGTCTGAATCCTGCAGACTAGGCTCATACATATGACACCCGTAGAAAGGCTGGGCTCTACACAGGAGACCCAACTTTTGATGATGGCTTGCATAAGGAAAATCACTCTTGCTCCTTGTCATTTTGCAGTTAGTGGGCAAAAAACTAATGCTTGTTCCAGGGGAATTTCAGATCTTGACATTAATGGAAATAAAGAGCATACTCAAGTACATTAATTTCCTGGTGGCCAAGCTATAAACTTTGAAAACTCTAGATTGGCTTGGACTTTCCCTGTTTAAAATACACAATGACAAAACACTTTGTCAAAAAATGATATATCCCCTCAGAGCAAGCAAATATTTCATATGGATATTTTTGGCCCTATCAAAATTTTCCCTCAATTCATCTCATTTTTATAAACTTAGTACAATTTATTTTTACTTATTACATTATCAGTGCTAGGAAAGTTTTTATTTTTTAATATTCACTGGCATTAATGTTAGTTGAATTTGATAGGCTGGCATGCCGTTATTAATATGATTATTACATTCATTTCATAGCCAATTTATGGTAGTTTTATATTTGGATCCATAAAAATACATAATTATATTATCCATTTCCAAAAGCACATTCTCTCTGAGGAGGAATAAGTATGCATTTTCCAAATAGTTGTGCTTAAATACAACTATAGACCAAAAGTAACCATATGTAGGCCTATCTATTTATAATTGTTAACAGCATATTTAACTAATAGGAAAAATAAACTGACCTACTGCAAGTATTCAACATTATGTGACTCTACATTTTACTCATATTTTTATTTAAAAATCCATTATTGTATAAAAGACGAAAACTTGTTGCTTAATACAAGGCCACAAAGATTTACACCTATGTTTCCTTCTCAGAGTTTTAGTTTTTAGCTTTTACATTTAGATCTTTGATTTTGAGTTGATTTTTGGATATGGTATGAGATATAGGTCCAGCTTCAATCTTTTCCATGTGGTTTTCCAGTTGTTCCAGTGCCATTTGTTAAAAAGACTGTTCTTTCCCCATTGAATGGTCTTGGCAGCCTTGTAAAAAAATCAGTTGATGATGGATGCATGGATTTATTTCTGAACTCTAAATTGTTCCACTGAACTGTATGTCTATCCTTATGCTACTATCACACTGTTTCGATTACTGTGGCATTGTAACAAGTTTTGAAACTGGGAAGATTCAAGATTGTTTTGGCTATTCAAGGTCCCCCGTATGGCCATATGAATTTTAGAATCAGCCTGTCTATTTCTGGAACACAAAAAGGCAGATGGAATTTTGATAGAGGTTGCATTGAATCTATAGATCAATTTGGGGAATACTGCCATCTTAACAATCTTTAGTCTTCCAATCCATGAACATGAAATGTCTTTCCATTTATTTAGGGCACCTTTAATTTCTTTCAATAGGGTATTGTAGTTTTCAGTGGAAAAGTATTTCACTTCCTTGGTTAAATCTACTAAGTATTTTATTCTTTGTGGTGCTACCATAAATGGAATTGTTTTTTTAATTTTCAGATTGTTCACTGCTAATGTTTAGAAATACAACAGACTTTTGCATACTGATCTTGTATACTGCAATGTTGCTACATTGTTTATTCTTATAGTTTTGGGTTTTTTTGTTCTTTAGTATTATATATATATAAATATATATAGACCATAATCATCAGCAAATAAACATAGGGTTTCTTCTTCCTTTTCAATGTGTGTGTCTTTAATTAATTTTTTCTTACCTAATTGCTCTGCTAGAATTTCTGGTATAATGTGGAATAGAAGTGGCAAGAGTGTACATCTTTATCTTGTTCATAATCTTGGCAGGGGGCAGTCTTCAGTTTTTCATCACTAAGTACAATGTTAGCAGTGTGTTTTTCATAAATGTCCTTTCAGTTGAAGAAATTCTCTTCTATTCCTGGTTTGTTGAGTGTTTCTTTATTTTAGCATGAAAGGGTGTTAGATTTTCCTGCATCTGTTGAGGTGATCATGCATTTTTTTCTTCATTTATTCTATTTATATGGTATAGAACATTGACTAACTTTCATGTTAAACTGACCTTGCATCTGGAATAAATCCACTTAATCATAGTATATAACCCTTTAATATGTTGCTAGATTCTGTTCGCTAGTATTTTGTTAAGGATTTTGTGTCAATATTCACAAAGGATATTGGTCTGTAGTTTTCTTGTGGTGCCTTTTCTGGCTTCGTCATACCAATAACAAATACTGGGCTCATAGAATATGTTAGGATGTGCTCCCTGCTCTTCTATTTTTTGGAAGAATTTGATAAGAATTAGTGTTAATCCTTCAAACATTTGGTAGAATTCACCAGTGAAGACATCTAGTCCTGGGCTTTTTTAAAAATTAGAAGTGTTTTTATTATTGACTCAGTCTCTTTGCTATAGGTCTATTCAGATTTTCTATTTCTTTCTGAGTCAGTTTAGTTTGTTTTTTTAGTATTTGTCCATTTCATCTATATTATCTGTTGACATGTATTTATTTGTAGTATTGTTATCATTTTTATTTTTGTGAGGTAGTAACGTCCCTTCTTTTCATATCTGGTTTTAGTAATTTTGTCTTTTTTTTCTTTGTCCAGCTAAAGGGTAGTCAATTTTTAAAAAATTTTTTTCAAAAAACCAACTTTTCTGTTCTGTATTTTCCTATTTTATATTTTTAAATATATAAACAGCTCTCTACATGCAATACTGAATGGTCAGCACATCCAGTAACTGAAATAACATTATTCTTAACACAATGAGCAGGGAGCACTCCTAGAAACTTCTTCTTACATGTCTTTAAACACCTGTCTGCATGCATTACACAATGGTCAGCCCATACATTCTCAGAAATAACACTCTTTTCAACATGCTGTGTAAGAAACAATTTTTGAAACATCTTTTTTACATGTGTACTCAAACACATCTGTACATGCATTACAGAATGGTTAGCACATCCATTTGCTGAAATAAGTTACTTCTCTATTCTATATTTTTTCTGTCTGCTATAATCTTTACTATTTCCTTCTTCTTGCTTTCAGTTGTTTGCTTTTCTTTTCCTAGTTTTTTAAGGTATAAAGGTAGGTTTTAAATTTATTTTTCTTTAATGTAGTCTATAAATTTCCCTCTGAGCAGTTTTTGCTGTATCCCATAAGAATTGATATGCTGTTTAATACGAAACTTTTATCTCGAAGTTTTCTCTAATTTCCTTATTTCTTCTTTGACCCATTGGTTATTTAAGAGTATGCTATTTAATTTCCACATATTCATTTTCAAAATTTCCTTTTGTTATTGATTTCTAATTTCATGTCATTGTGGCTGGAGAACACACTTTAATCTTTTTAAATTTACTGAGACTTGTATTGTGGTCTAACATGTGGTCTTAGATAATTCAGCATGTGCCCATGAGAGGGCTGTATACTCTGTTGCTGGATGGGGTGTTCTGTAGATGTCTATTAAATCTAGTTGGTTTATAGGGTTGCCCATATATTGTATTTCCTTGCTCTTCTTTATTTCTTTGCTAATTTGAGTTACTGTCTAGTACCCTTTCATTTCAGCCTCAAGAACCCTTAAACATTCATGTATGGTATGATTGTTTTTTATCTTAGACTGTCTTACTTTCTCCTATATTTTCACAGTTTTGCTGGATATAGAATTCTAACAGCTGTTCTTCCACCATTTTGAATATGTCATCCAGTGCTTTCTGGCCTCTGTGGTTTCTGATGAGAAATCAGGTGTTATTGGGGATCACTTGCAAATGATGAGTTCTCTTGCTTTCAAGATTCCTTCTTGGTCTTTGCCTTTTGATAGTTTGATTGTGATGTGTCTTGGTGTATTTCTTTGAATTTATCCTACAATAGAGCTTGGTGAATTTGAGTGTGTATGTTAAGGTTTTCATCAAATTTGTAAAGTTTCCTGCCAATATTTCTTCAAATATTCTTTTGGTCCTTTTTTCCCTATTTTTTCTTTCTGAGACTCCCATTGTGTGAATATTGTTGATAATATCCCAAAGGTCTCTGAGGTTCTGTTCATTCTCTTTCATTCTTTTCTTTCTATTCCTCAGACTGGATAATCTCAATTGACCTATCTTCAAGTTTGCTGATACTTTTTTCTGCCTGCTCAAATCTGATGAACTCCTATAGTGAATTTTTCATTTCAGTTAATAAACTTTTCAACTGCAGAAGTTTCTTTTCTGTAATTTTTATAAAATTAGGACTAAATTATTTTTATGATTATACATTTATAACTATACAAACATCCTTTTTGAAATTTCCACCTCTTTACTGATATTCTGTGTGTGGTAAGATACTGTTCTCATACTTACTTTCAGCCTTGAACATATTTAGAAGAGATGTTTTAAGGTCTTTTGCCTAGTAAGTCCAACATCTGGGCTTACTCAGGGACAGCTTCTATTGACTGTTCTTTTTTTCCTTCTGTGTATTGGCCATACTTTGAGCACCTTGCTTTTTTCTTCTTGAAGCATGAGCATTTTTAATATTATGATGTGCCCATTCTGTTGGGAAATCAGATTTTCTCACCCCATCCCTCAGAGTCTGCTGTTGGTGCCTTTCGTGGTTGTTATTGCATGTTTCAGTGACCTTCCTGAACTAATTTTGTAAAATCTATATTCTTTGTTGTGCGTGACCAGTTAAAGTGGTCCATTAGCTTAGTTGTCAGCTAATAACTGGACAGAGATTTCAATGTCTGGAACCAAAAAAACTCCCAGTCTTTGCTGAGATGTTGTGTGTGAGAGTTGGGGCACTCCTTCAACATTCAGCCAGGTAGCTCCTAACGTTGCTTCAGCCTTCACTTTCTGCTTCCACGAAGCCTCAAGGTTACCCAGAGGTGAGTGCTTAGGGTCTTTCTGGTCCTTCTTGAGCATGCACAGTGCTGGACATGTGCACTAGATTTCTAGATTGCCAAGAATATGTCAGAGTGTTTCAAAACCCTTATTATTTCATTTCTAACTTTTCTTCCCAAGCTTTTACCTTAGTCTACCATTTGTCCTAACTTCAGGCAGCAGAGAAGTGTCCTCCCCTCAACGGGCCCCTCCCCTCAACTGGCCCCTCCCCCTGGGTAGTGGCTTTAGCCCTGGGCAAGTTCCAAGTTAGGCAAGAGAAAAATAAGCTTTTCAAATGGGTCTCCCAGGGAGGCATGAGACATGTCAAGTAAGGACAATCTTTGCAAACCTGGTCCATTCTGCTTTCTCCAGTACTAGGAAGCGTGGGATGCTATTTTCAAGGCTATTGCGGAGTTTGGGAGCAAAGCATAGGACTAGCCTAAGTTAAAATACCACAAAGCATGCCGAGACTCAGCTTGTTTTGCTTAGTTTTTTAATAAGCACAATCTAACTGCTATTAGCTTTTAGTTGGTTTCTAGCGTTCTGAAAAAGTTGATCTTGACAGTTTTTGAAGGCCAGTTTTATTGTTTCTTTTAGGGAGAGGCAGAATTTTGGAATTCCTTAATCCAATGTTTTTGTTGATGTCCCCAACCTATAAGACAATTTTGCATCTTAATCAAATAGCTAATTAATGTAACCCAGTCATTATGATCATCAAAGAATTTAAAATGTATGGTTGTGTTTTAAAACTTTCTTTTCTATGCTCTCAGCCTCTTCAACTCCAAGTACATACATGTGGCTTTCATAAAAAATGATGTTAGTTCATTTTTTCCTCTTACCTACATGCACAAACGCCGTATCAAACTGCATTGTGTCTACTTATAATACATGTGATATCTGTGCAAGACAGGGAATTCAATGACAGAAGCACATTTTAGTGGTCTTTTAAAACCTTGTTGCTTATCACAGAGCCTGCCCCAGTTGGCACTTAATAAATGTGTTTAATAACAAGCACAATGAAAAATATTAGCTAACACATACTGAGTTCTAACTTTATCCCAGGCCGTGTTAAACAATTTTTTAAAACTCTTTTTAAAATTGTGGAATATATAGACAAGAGTTCACGTCACATATATGTAAATTTTAGAAACTAACAAAATGAATATACATATACCAACACTCCATTGTAAGAATAGAACATTAGTAACTTCTAAAGATCCTGTGAGATAATCTTGAATTCCACATCATTTCCTATATTTCCTTATAGCTTTACCACATGTGTATCCATGAATGTATAAATTTGTTTTATCTTTTTTTTTAATTCTATAAATGGACTCATACTATATTATTCTGTAATTTTTTTTTTTTGTTCAACATTATGTATTTGGAAATTACTTCATTTTTCACTACTGTAGAGTATTCCACTATATGGATAGACCTAAGGATGTGAGCTAATAGCAGTCAGAAAAGGCCAGGCTATAGTGAGACAATAAAAAACTCCTAAGGCAAGGAAAAAAATTTGAGGATCAAGCCCTAGAGTATGCGAACTTTTAAAGGTCACAAAGAGGCAAAAGAACCAGGGAAGGAGGTTGAGAGGGGTTTGGCTAATGAACTGGAAGGAAAACTAGCAGAAAGTTGTGCTGTGAAAGCCTAGGAAGTATAGTATTTCAGACATAAGTGTGTGGAATGCTATTGAAAGTTTAATAAAATAAGGAATGAGAAGAATCCATTGGACTTGACAACATATAATACTATGGCGATCTCATCAGGGTTAGTTGTGTTGTAGTGGTGATGCTGAAGCCATATGGGGCTAATTTAAGACATAACGGCAGCAGAAATATAAGACAGCATGCATAGACGATCATTAAAAAAAGCAGCAGAGAAATGGAGGTGTGAGGATCTGGGAGGTGGAAAGTTTTAAAAAATACTATCAACACTAGAGCACTGTGTATGCTGTCGAGAATAATCCTACAGAGAAGTCACAAGTTGCTGAAGCAAAAGAGACGGATAACTCAGAAACGTCTCTGAGAAGGTGACAGAATGGAATCCAGAGTCCAGAGGAAGGGAACAGCCTGTCACAGGAGGAGGGACACTGTCTCCAGCACAAAAGGAGGAAAGATGAAGATGAGTGCAATATATGAGGGTAGAAAAATGCAGGAGATTAGCCTACCAGCTGTTTTCTCAATGAATTACGAAGGTCATTCACTAAGTGAGGGTGGAAAAGTCATCTTGAAAAGTGGGGAGGTGAGTTTACCAGAGACGGAGTAGAACTACAAAGCAATATTGAGTGCCATTTGAAGACTGTGATCATGAATTTAAAAAGTCAGTCTATTTGTGTGATTTTTCTCAGATAACATTCACCTGTTCCAAGTACAAGCACAAAGAAAGAAATGGAAACGTCCAACCAGAGAGGGTTTTGGTCAGGCAAATACCTTTTCTCTCTGAAGGAAAGGCTGACACGCATTACCTAAGGTTATACTTACGCCATCTCAAAACAGTTCAAGATGCAAACTACGAAGTAAATAGCAAATGCAGTGTTAAGCTAATGAATTAACACTTACAATCATTTATTTTAATTAAGTTTTCAAGATCACACTGATACCACATTCTGCTCATCAATCTTCCATTGGTTATCTCAATTTGGCCCTATATTGTACTTTCTTTCCTATTAGCATATTTTCTAAAAACACACTGATACAATGTATAAAAATACTGCAATGATTGCTACTCTAAAAACAGTTTAATATTTTATTTGAAAAAATTAAGTAAAAAGCTAAATATACCTTTTTCCTAGAAATCAAAGGAAATCACTAATGGTAAGTAAGCAATCTTTTCTCACAGTAGATATAAATTATATAAAATTTAAGCTCTTGATTTATATCATACTTTATTTTCTATCTTTTATATATCACATATACTCATTGAAGGAAAAAGACTAAAAATACAGATTAAATACCAAAAGAGATGATATATAATCAATCACTCTTGCTCCAAAAAAATCATATTTCAGACAGATGAACACACCATGTTCTGTAAATACTGATTTGTTATATATTCTGTATTTGCTATATAAATAGTAATTTTATCTTACTACTTTTCAAAATATTTTAACCTAGTCAATTTTTTCCTTATGCCTCATTTTCTCACATATAATTTAGAGACTTAGCTCTTTTTATGGATTTACCAGAAATTAAGATTTTTTTTTTTCTTTTGCGGTACGCAGGCCTCTCACTGTCGTGGCCTCCCCCATTGTGGAGCACAGGCTCCGGACGCACAGGCTCAGCGGCCATGGTTCACGGGCTCAGCCGCTCCGCGGCATGTGGGATCTTCCCGGACCGGGGCACGAACCCGTGTCCCCTGCATCGGCAGGCGGACTCTCAAACACTGTGCCACCAGGGAAGCCCAGAAATTAAGATATTTTGCTAATAAAAATCTGTCCTCAAAGTCTTACCAACAAAGTCAAAGTCAAGTCACATCAAACACATTTAGATTTTTTGTTTTTTAAAAAACAAAAACAAAAACAGTGATTCTGAATCTTACTCTTGGTACGGTTCTAAAGTCAGAGCCCAAACAAGGGGCCACCATAAGGCTAGACATAACGTCAATTAGCAATCGCTACTCTGGCCTTTTTCCTGCAGGGTTAGAGTATACCTTGTTTCTTTGGTTTGAACACCAAAGTGTGTTGAAGTTAGAGTCCACATTGTACCACAAGTATTCTTTTTTAAACACTAGATTTACACGAAGCACAGGATGCCTACATCCCATATGAAGTGCCGAACTTCGCCTTGAATTCAGTCTAGGGCAGACACAGAGTAGAAGCCACCTTTAAATTACTTCTCTCTTTTCCTATTTTTGCTGAATGTACATTTCTGCTCCTCAGTTTAAGTATACCTACTCACAGTATCTAGCAAAAAAGCAAATGAATCTTTAAGTAAAGAGATATTTATTAGGTCCTATCTTCGAACTAATTCCTAAGTTTAGATAATTTTTTAATGTACAGTTAATTTAGAACTAATCTTGTAAAAAAGAAAAATCCCTCAAACCTCTCACACTACTCTTTCCCCACATATTTATATTCCAGAATTGAGGGGAACTGCAGGGCTGGAGAGACGTGGAGTGCAGACACAGAGCAATGCCAACTCAGGTCAACACGTGTTACTTACTTTCACTTTACTGTGACCAAAGCAAAGCAATTATTGGGAGCTGCATTCTTATGATACAAAGAAAACTGTAACCATCAAATTTCAAAGTAAAGATTAACAGACTAAAAACCAAGAAAACCTTCAGTGTTTTAGGAATGCAATGTTTTGCTAACACATTCTAAGACAATCAGGAGAGAAGTGTCTGCACTTGCTGCGGCGATCGGTGTAGAATGCTCTCTGGATCTTTGTATTCATTGACTGGATTCATCACAGCTGCATACACTTCACCATAGGCTCTGCAGACTAATTCTGTAGACTGTTTTATGATCTGCTCTCTATTGACAAACAAACAGAATGTGAACACATAATCTGAGAATGAAACACCAAGCACTGTAAGAAGGCTCCATGCCTGAACCGACGAATTTCGTTTTCGTAATTATCACACATATATTATTACAACCACTGTACAGCTACATGAGTTAGTCATTTTGGTTTGGGGATAAAAGGTTTCTTTATATTTATTATTTCTTTATTAAATCTTCTCCATTAGTACGCAGGTTGCAGGAGGGCAGGAGCTGTGTTTTGTTCACTGCCTTATCTTTAGGGCTAGAACAGCGCCTGATATACCGTGGATTACTAAACAAGAAACAGAAACCGTGACCCACCATGAATGTGCTGATTTTGAAAACATGACTGATAACACATCAACCTTAAAGAGACTTATAATTATTCAAATTTCTCAATACTTCAAATCTCAGAATAACTTACAATATACTGTCCTTTCACCTACAGCTCCTACACTAACAACCATATCTCCTAGATTTCTTCTCTCTCGCAAAAACGTGACACTTGCCTACAACAAATCACAGCATTTTCAAATACGCATTTCTACATAAGTACATAAAAGAATAGAAATAGTTTTAAATAAACTGAAGCAAATGTTTTTAGAAAAAAATAACACTGGGCTCATTAAATCTGCATTAACCCCTTATGTTTTCATGACATTTACTTCGGCATCCCCAGCTACTTCTATTTCTATATACCTACTGATGAAAACATCTTTTTCTGATTTTTATAACTAAATTAAAAATGTGTCTTTAAAGCTTTACTCCCAAACCTACTTCTCTTATGTCTCCTGCTTCTGTCAATGGCATAACTATGTCTCATCACCTCAGTTCAGGCCCTAACAAACTTTTCTTGCCTGGAGTATCTAAGAAAAACTCCTACCCGGTCTTCCCCCATCCAGTCTGTCCCCCATTTAATGTATCATGAGCACTGCTCGTAGATTAATCTTTCTAAAGCAAACCTTTTATCGTGTCTCTCCCCTACCCAGGGCCTTTCTTCAAGGAGGTTCCATGGCTTCTTCTGGCTTCAGAGAAGTCAAAATTCCTTACCCTATCACTCAGAACCCTTTATAACACCTTCTGCATCACTACTCTAATGCTGCAATCCAGCACGGCTCCTGACTGACTGTTCTATCTGCCCTGCTCTTCCTGACCTCAATTCCCTTGCTTACTCACATACCTCCATTTGCATAGAATGTCCGTCTCACCCACTTTAAACGCCCTTAATTCTCAGTAAAAATGTACTCTCTCATCCAAGAAGCCTCTCTGATCTTCTGAGCTAGAAATAATCCGTTTTTAGAACATCCATGAGCAAACTAATACATTTGTAAAATTATCTGCAGAAATAAGTGGATCTGTGGTCCAAAAAAGAACAAAACTAGTTAGATGGAAAGAGAAGGGGAGTCCACTTGGATCTCGAGTCATCAGCACACTGTTCCCATGGGGTCTCAGACTCTTGATTTAAGCAACTTTGATTTGCTGGAGCAACCTAACATTGTCCCCAAATTGCTAAAGCTCCCAAAATGAGACTGGGTAGAAGGAAGATACACTGAGTCAATTTTCTGAGCAGAGTGGAGTAATGCTATTGGCTGTACTACCTTTTTGTTGGAAGGGAGGACGGTAGAAACTGGTTTGGAAAACTACTTATCCAGATGAGGCTTTGAGATATTTTTTTAATCTGTTGATTAGTGATCATTCCTGTAATTAACTGAGCCTAACAATAAATGCATCAAAATGACATAAAAATTATTTTCCATAAATGATACAGCTGAAAATACTCTAACTAGCATTTGGAAAACTTGTTAACTATACATTTGATACCCATTTTGCAAGAAGGTAAATAATGGATTTATCTTTTTTATACCAGTTTTACTGAGATATAATTGACATACAGCACTGTATAAGGTGTACAACATAATGATTTGATTTACATCCATCATTCATGATTATCACAATAACTTTAGTGAACATCCATCATCTCATATAGGTTGAAAATTAAAGAAATAAAAATTTTTTTCTTGTGATGACAACTTTTAGGATTTACTCTTAACAACTTTCATATATAATCAGCAGTGTTAATTATATTTATCATGTTGTACATTACATCCCTGGTACTTTAAATAATGGATTTTTAGCTACAGCACTTTTAGTTCTTTACTAAAAGCAGTAAGATGTTTTATTTGAATTGTTGTATTTTATTTTTTATTGAAGTGTAGCGGATTTAAAAGGCTGTCGCAATCTCTGCTATACAGCACAGTGACATTTACACATAGATTCTTTTTTTAATATTCTTCTCCATTATGGTTTATCCCAGGAGACTGGATATAATTTTCTGTGCTATAAACTTGGACTTTGTTGTTTACCCATTCTAAATGTAATCGTTTGCATCTACCAGCCCCAAATTCCCAGCCCATCCCTCTACCTCCCCCTCAAAAAGCAGTAAGATTTCTGGAGGTGTATAAGGCATTCATTACTCACACCTCATACTCTAAGATCTATACTCAGTCTGAACACAGTGTATACTTATACTACATAAGGAATACAAAAACAGGGCTACTCCTCCTCACAAGAAGTTTAAAATCAGAATAAGGTACAATAATGAATATTAAACACATTTTTTAAAATCCAGAGGCGAGAGCAGAGGCAAGAAGAACTACAATCCTGCAGCCTGTGGAACAAAAACCACATTCACAGAAAGACAAGATGAAAAGGCAGAGGGCTATGTACCAGATGAAGGAACAAGATAAAACCCCAGAAAAAAAACTAAATGAAGTGGAGACAGGCAACCTTCCAGAAAAAGAATTCAGAATAATGATAGTGAAGATGATCCAGGACCTCGGAAAAAGAATGGAGACAAAGATCGAGAAGATGTAAGAAATGTTTAACAAAGACCTAGAAGAATTAAAGAACAAACAAACAGAGATGAACAATAATTGAAATGAAAACTACACTAGAAGGAATCAACAGCATATTAACTGAGGCAGAAGAACGGATAAGTGACCTGGAAGACAGAATGGTGGAATTCACTGCTGTGGAAAAAAATAAAGAAAAAAGAATGAAAAGAAATGAAGACAGCCTAAGAGACCTCTGGGACAACATTAAATGCAACAACATATGCATTATAGGGGTCCCAGAAGGAGAAGAGAGAGAGAAAGGACCAGAGAAAGTATTTGAAGAGATTATAATAGAAAACTTCCCTAACACTGGAAAGGAAATAGCCACCCAAGTCCAGGAAGCGCAGAGAGTCCCATAGAGGATAAACCCAAGGAAAAGCATGCCAAGAAACACAGTAATCACACTGGCAAAAATTAAAGATAAAGAAAAATTATTGAAAGCAGCAAGGGAAAAATGACAAATAACATACAAGGGAACTCCCATAAGGTTAACAGCTGATTTCTCAGCAGAAACTCTATAAGCCAGAAGGAAGTGGCATGATATACTTAAAGTGATGAAAGGGAAGAACCTACAAGCAAGATTACTCTACCCAGCAAGGATCTCACTCAGATTCTATGGAGAAATCAAAAGCTTTACAGAGAAGCAAAAGCTAAGAGAATTCAGCACCACCAAACGAGCTCTACAACAAATGCTAGAGGAACTTCTCTAAGTGGGAAACACAAGAAAAGAAAGGACCTACAAAAACAAACCCAAAGCAATTAAGAAAATGGTCATAGGAACATACATATCGATAATTACCTTAAACATGAATGGATTAAATGCTACAACCAAAAGACACAGGCTTGCTGACTGGATACAAAAGCAAGACCCATATATATGCTGTCTACAAGAGACCCACTTCAGACCTACGGACACATACAGACTCAAAGTGAGGGGATAGAAAAAGATATTCCATGCAAATGGAAATCAAAAGAAAGCTGAAGTAGCAATACTCGTATCAGATAAAATAGACTTTAAAATAAAGAATGTTACAAGAGACAAGGAAGGACACTACATAATGATCAACGGATCAATCCAAGAAGAAGATATAACAATTATAAATATATATGCACCCAACACAGGAGCACCTCAATATATAAGGCAACTGCTAACAGCTATAAAAGAGGAAATCGACAGTAACACAATAATAGTGGGGGACATTAACACCTCACTTACACAAATGGACAGATCATCCAAAATGAAAATAAATAAGGAAACATAAGCTTTAAATGACACAACAGACCAGATAAATTTAATTGATATTTATACGACATTCCATCCAAAAACAGCAGATTACACTTTCTTCTCAAGTGCGCACAGAACATTCTCCAGGATAGATCACATTTTGGGTCACAAATCAAGCCTCAATAAATTTAAGAAAACTGAAATCATACCAAGCATCTTTTCCGACCACAACGCTATGAGATTAGAAAAGAATTACAGGGAAAAAAAACATAAAAAGCACAAACACATGGAGGCTAAACAATACATTACCAAATAACCAAGAGATCACTGAAGAAATCAAAGAAGAAATCAAAAAATACCTAGAGACAAATGACAATGAAAACACAACGATCCAAAACCTATGGGATGCAGCAAAAGCAGTTCTAAGAGGGAAGTTTATAGCTATACAAGCCTACCTCAAGAAACAAGAAAAATCTCAAATAAACAATCTAACCTTACACTAAAGGAACGGGAGAAAGAAGAACAAACAAAACCCAAAGCTAGCAGAAGGAAAGAAATCATAAAGATCAGAGCAGAAATAAATGAAATAGAAACAAAGAAAGCAATAGCAAAGATCAATAAAACTAAAAGCTGGTTCTTTGAGAAGGTAAACAAAATTGACAAACCATTAGCCAGACTCATCAAGAAAAAGGGGGAGAGGACTCAAATCAATAAAATTAGAAATGAAAAGGAAAAGGTTACAACAGACACCACAGAAATACAAAGCATCCTAAGAGACTACTACAAGCAACTGTGTGCCAATAAAATGGACAACCTGGAAGAAATGGCCAAATTCATAGAAAGGTATAACCTTCCAAGACTGAACCAGGAAGAAATACAAAATATGAACAGACAAATCACACGTAATGAAAGTGAAACTGTGATTTAAAAATCTTCCAACAAACAAAAGTCCAGGACCAGATGGCTTCACAGGTGAATTCTGTCAAACATTTAGAGAAGAGCTAACACCCATCCTTCTCAAACTCTTCCAAAAATTGCAGAGGAAGGAACACTCCCAAACTCATTCTACGGGGCCACCATCACCCTGCTACCAAAACCAGACAAAGATACTAGAAAACAAGAATATTACAGACTAATATCAATGATGAATATAGATGCAAAAATCCTCAACAAAATACTAGCAAACAGAATCCAACAACACATTAAAAGGATCATACACCATGATCAAGTGGGATTTATCCCAGGGATGCAAGGATTCTTCAATATATGCAAACCAATCAATGGGATAACCCTATTAACGAATTGAAGAATAAAAGCCATATGATCATCTCAATAGATGCAGAAAAAGCTTTTGACAAAATTCAACACCTGTTTATGATAAAACTCTCAAGAAAGTGGGCATAGAGGGAAACTACCTCAACATAATACAGGCCATATATGACAAACTCACAGCAAACATCATTCTCAATGGTGAAAAACTGAAAGCATTTCCTCTAAGATCAGGAACAAGACATGGATTTCCACTCTCACCACTATTATTCAACACAGTTTTGGAAGTCCTAGCCACGGCAACCAGAGAAGAAAAAGAAATACAAATTGAAAAATAACTAAAACTGTCACTGCAGATGACATGATACTATACATAGAGAATCCTAAAGATGCCACCAGAAAAATACTAGAGCTAATCAATGAATTTGGTAATGTTGCAGGATACAAAATTAATGCACAGAAATCTCTTGCATTCC
The DNA here is from genome assembly GCF_964374135.1 of Grampus griseus. NCBI lineage: Eukaryota > Metazoa > Chordata > Mammalia > Artiodactyla > Delphinidae > Grampus > Grampus griseus. Next base: position 65,691,181 of record NC_139012.1, read on the forward strand.
TATACACTAATGATGAAAAATCTGAAAGAGAAATTAAGGAAACACTCCCATTTACCATTGCAACAGAAAGAATAAAATACCTAGGAATAAACCTACCTAGGGAGACAAAAGACCTGTATGCAGAAAACTATAAGATACTGATGAAAGAAATTAAAGATGACAGCAACAGATGGAGAGATATAACATGTTCTTGGATTGGAAGAATCAATATTGTGAAAATGACTACACTACCCAAAGCAATCTACAGATTCAATGCAATCCCTATCAAATCACCAAAGGCATTTTTTACAGAACCAGAACGAAAAATCTTAAAATTTTTATGGAGACACAAAAGACCCCAAATAGCCAAAGCAGTCTTGAGGGAAAAAAACAAAGCTGGAGGAATCAGACTCCCTGACTTCAGACTATACTACAAAACTACAGTAATCAAGACAATATGGTACTGGCACACAAAAAAAACATAGATCAATGGAACAAGATAGAAAGCCCAGAGATAAACCCACGCACCTATGGTCAACTAATCTATGACAAAGGAGGCAAGGATATACAATGGAGAAAAGACAGTCTCTTCAATAACTGGTGCTGGGAAAACTGGACAGCTACATGTAAAAGAATGAAATTTGAACACTCCCTAACGCCACAGACACAAATAAACTCAAAATGGATTAGAGACCTAAATGTAAGACCAGACACTATAAAACTCTTAGAGGAAAACACAGGAAGAACACTCTTTGACATAAATCACAGCAAGATCTTTTTTGATCCACCTCCTAGAGTAATGGAAATAAAAACAGAAATAAACAAATGGGACCTAATGAAATGTCAAAGCTTTTGCACAGCAAAGGAAACCATTAACAAGATGAAAAGACAACCCTCAAAATGGGAGAAAATATTTGCAAACGAGTCAACGGACAAAGGATTAATCTCCAAAATATATAAACAGCTCATGCAGCTCAATATTAAAAAAACAAACAACCCAATCCAAAAATGGGCAGAAGACCTAAATAGACATTTCTCCAAAGAAGACATACAGATGGCCAAGAAGCACATGAAAGGCTGCTCAACATCACTAATTCTTAGAGAAATGCAAATCAAAACTGCAATGAGGTATCACCTCACACCAGTTAGAATGGGCATCATCAGAAAATCTACAAACAACAAATGCTGGAGAGGGTGTGGAGAAAAGGGAACCCTCCTGCACTGTTGGGAACGTAAATTGATACAGACACTATGGAGAACAGTATGGAGGTTCCTTAAAGAACTAAAAATAGAATTACCATATGACACAGCAATCCCACTACTGGGCATATACCCAGATAACACCATAATTCAAAAAGACACATGCACCCCAATGTTCATTGCAGCACTATTTACAATAGCCAGGTCATGGAAGCAACCTAAATGCCCATCGACAAACGAATGGATAAAGAAGATGTGGTACATATATACAATGGATTATTACTCAGCCATAAAAAGGAACATAACTGGGTCATTTGTTGAGACATGAATGGATCTAGAGACTGTCATACAGAGTGAAGTAAGTCAGAAAGAGAAAAATAAATATCGTATATTAACGCATATATGTGGAACCTAGAAAAATGGTACAGATGAACCGGTTTGCAGGGCTGAAATAATAGAGACACAGATGTAGAGAACAAACGTATGGACACCAAGGGGGGAAAGCAGCGGGGTGGGGGTGGGGGGTGATGAACTGGGCGATTGGGATTGACATGTATACACTGATGTGTATTAAATGGATGATTAATAAGAAAAAAATGCTCATAACTTAGTAAGAAAAAAAATCCAGAGGATAGAAATGCAATGGAAATAGACATTCTCCAAGTGAATCTGAGTCAAATCCAAACTGTAAAGAGCAAGAACTGTGCCTGATAGTGAGTCCATATTTCTGGACAAATGTTAAGAGTTCATTTATCACTACCAAAGCCAGGTACATGTCCATACACTCATGTTCATTGATGTTTTCCTAATGAATTATATATGGTAGAGATAAAATGGTATAGTGAAGGACATTACTGTCAGGAGATCTCGACTCTAGTTGAAGTTCTGCTACTTACTGCTGCCTCGAACAAGTAATTTAACCGTTCCAGGACTTAATTTCACTATTGTAAAACAAAATACTGACCTCGATAATCTTTACAAGACACTTCCAGCTTTAAAATTATATCATTTCATTGAGAGTTAAGAGCATTTTAATGAACTGTGGTTAAAACATCTCTATGTGTTTATTTACACCCATACATACACATATACATACAGACACACACATTACTTTGGAGAATTGGGTTCCCTAAATAATGAACTGTAGTAAGCATATCAGTTACTTGTATAAAAATGGGTGGTGTTTCTAAAGTGCTAAAGCAATTTTCTTGCCATTTTACTATCTCCTCCTCCTTATTTATAATGCTAATTACTATGTAAGTTCATCCTTTATGTGAAAAAGTATACACATGTATCTGTATATCTGCCTGCCTGCCTGGTGTCGTGGCCCAAATTATTCACTAATACCATGTATGAAATACAGAGTTCAAATAATGATAAATTATAGTGACAAATAAAATCAATATTCAAAATAGAAAAATTCAGGAATTCTATAAATACAAAATGACCAGCAAATCATCTCAGTCTAGTCATGTGCTTCTGAAAACGTGGAATGTCCTTATCTACTGATCACTTCGTCTACAGGTAAAGAAAAGCAGTACCTTTTTTTTCCTTTAAGTCATGTATGCTATTTTCCAGCATGGGTACCCACCTCAGATTTTACTTTCTATATTTTGATCAATCACAGCCAATCACATAGCTGATGGACAGTACATTCAGAACTGTTTCTCTATGTCAAAATTCTAAAGGTAAGTTCTGCTTTTCACACGACCAACAGATATGCAAAAGGCCAGCTAAAATGGAAAAGCAAAATCTGAATGTAAGCCAAGATTCATCTATAAAGTTAGACCATTAACTTTCTTGGTTTCTTTACTACCATAAAATTCTCACGGTAATTTCAAAAAATTTAAAAACATGACTCATACAAATAAAGAATGTCAAAAATTTAATAACTCAATGAGGAAATTACTAAGATGGTAAAGCTGGTTAAAACATTCTGAGGAACTGGTCATTTACAGGTATTTAAAAAGGAAGGTTAGAATAAATTAAGTTACAAATAAAATGAGTTAACATCCCATGGAGCAAGAAAAAACACAGGACATGGAAAACCATGGAACCTTTAATCAACAGTAAACAGAGAATCAAACAAGGGTGCATTCCTCTTAAATAATTAAATAATTTTTGATGGGCCTGTTAACAATGTTTCAGTATGACACTGAAAAGACATGATGGGGCTTCCCTGGTGGTGCAGTGGTTAAGAATCCACCTGCCAATGCAGGGGACACAGGTTCGAGCCCTGGTCCGGGAAGATCCCACATGCCGCGGAGCAACTAAGCCCATGCACCACAACTCCTGAGCCTGTGCTCTAGAGCCCGCGAGCCACAACTACTGAGTCCGCATGCCACAACTACTGAAGTCCATGCACCTAGGGCCCGTGCCCGGCAACAAGAGAAGCCACCGCAACGAGAAGCCCGCACACCGCAACGAAGAGCAGCCCCCTCTCGCCGCAACTAGAGAAAGCCCACACACAACAACGAAGGCCCAACAAAGCCAAAAATAAATAACTTAATTAATTTAAAAAAAAAAAAAAAAGACATGCTGTTCTCCCAGACCCTATGTGCCTTATTTTCATGTTTTGGAAAGTCTTTCTTACTTTTCCAAAGTACAGTTTTTCTTTTCCCATATAGTTTGCTATACCAGTATATATCAAAGATATAGTTAACGTGCTATGAGAAAAAAGAAGAAGAAATAAATGAGGAGAAGATGAGTTTGTTACATAATTTCACATAAAGGCAACATATTTTAGTTACCTATGCACGGGAATTCCATACCTTAAGAAATTTAACTTGCCCAGTTATAAATGTCATAATGCCATAAAAATATGGTATTATAAATTTTAAAAATACTAACAAAGATAATTGTATAACTAAACGGAGATACCGTTCTCACTTTAAAATATGTTCACTGAAATTATGTATATTTTAAATAATTATTTAAAGTACTGAGCCGTGATAAGAAATGAACTGCTTACTTCCAGAATCAGTGAGCTTGTCATTAATCAGTACTTTAGGATTTTGGTTGCCATAACAACGTAATACAACTTTCATCATTACCATAAACCCAGCACTTCTAAAAATAACTTATTTCAACATTCAGGTTCTGTGATCACTAAAATTGAGCTTTATTACAGTGCCACAGTTAAGAGTGCAATCAAACACGCCACAGGAGAAAAGAAGGTGTTAACAGTTTAAACCTGGAAAACTAAGAAAAAAATACACTTACAATAGACTGGTTTAAAAATGTACATTTTTGTTTTCTCTTTATCACAATATACACACCAAAGATGCCATAGTGGGTCAGCTTTCTGTCATTCGGAGTAAAATTAAAGCATATTTTAGATGAGACCAAGGCACATATCTCACATAAGCCTTATCTATTACACATGCCTAACATTTCTGAGCTTCCTCTAAAAATAATAAAACAATGTAATCTCAACATAGAAGGAGTTAATAAAAATACAGTAAAAGCTAGTGTTAAAGAGAATAGGCTCTGGAATACTGGATTCGAATCTTGGCTCTGCTTCTTGCTAATTGTTTCACCTTGTTTCAATTATTTAACCTTTCTAAAAATGTCCTCTTCTGTAAAATGGAGGGTTAAGTGAAGGCGACCCTTTCAAGGATCACTCTAGTTGAGATGCTAAGATTAGATCGTAGAGGTTGGTGTGGCAATGATAGAGAGAGCAAGGGCGAAAACAGAATAGATCCAAGGCTAACATGATAACCCAGGCACAGATGATACCACCTTGGACCAGAGTGGCAACTGTGGAGATGGTCAAAAGTGACCAGAGTCTCCTCTCATATATTTCTTTCTAGATAAATATTTAATAAAATGGTTCCACGGCAATTTTGACTGCAGTTATGCTGAATTTACAGATTACTACACTACACACCCAGTTAGAGATGAATACCATGTGTCCATGTTGGAACACTGGAAATCTACAACAAACATCACACTTGATGATGAAACATCAGAAACATTAAAGTTCAAAATGAAATATGCACACTCACCATTACCTCTACTGTTTACTTTGGAGCACCTAGCCAATACAGTGAGTTTAGTCATAAAACTGAAAAAAATTAATGAAACTCATTAACTTTAGATGTCTGTACCAAAAACAAAAAATCAAGGCAAACAACTGATAAACTAATAGAACTAAGAGTTTAGTTAACTGGCCAGATTCAAAATTAACAAAAAATTTAGTACTTTCCCTGTACATCAGCAGTATCTAATCAGAACATGTAATGGAAAATAAAAGACCTTATAAAAGCCACAGAATTGTTTCCTAGGAATAAACCCAGTTACATACATGGAAAATTATATGAAGAAACTGTAAATCTTTACTGAAAATTCTAAAAGAAGATCTGGATAAACAGGCACACCATGTTCATAGATGGGAATACTCACTAGTGGCTTTCTTATTTTCTTTTTGTTCATTTTTACATTAGCTTGGTGAATGTTTTATATGCACTTTAAAAGAATGTTATTTTCCATAGTTGTGTGTGGGCTTCTCTTTCTATTGGGCTGAGCTGATTAGCAACATTGTTCAGTTCTTTTACACTGAGCTAGTTTTCTAATTTTCCTATCAATTATTGACAGAGGAGGGTTGAAATGTCAAAATAAATGTCAATTTATCTATTCTTCCTCAATTCTATAAACTTATACTTCATGTTTTATGAAGTTCTGCTACTAGTTGCCCATATTTACTATTATATCTTCTTCATGAATTGATCCTATAATTATGAAATATCCCTCTTTATCTTTGGTATTATCTATCAGTCTAATTTTTCTGATATTAATATCAGAATATAGCTACTTCAACTTTATTATAATTTTTATTTGCATGGTATATATTATACCATATTTTTAAACTGTGTCCTTATATTTAAAGTGGATTTGTTATAGACAGCAGACAGTTTGGTCACGTGCATTTTCGCCCAATCTAAGACCACTGCTTTTTAACTGGAGTGTGTAGTTCTTTTACATTTAATATAGTTACTTATAAGGATGAATTTAAGTCTATCATCTTGTTACTTGTTTTATATTTGTCCCATCTGTTCTTTTCTTTTCTGCCTTCTTTTGATATAACAGTTTTTTTAACATTCTATTTTATCTGTTGGCATGTTAGATAATTTATTTTAGTGCTTGCTGTAAGGTTTACAATCTACCTTTAAACAATATTATACACTTCATGAGTAAACTTACAACATCACAACACTATACTTCTACTTCCCTCCCACTCCATCTTTTGTGCTTTTGTAGTCATAAACTTTATTTCTCTGTGTTAAGAACTCCGCAATTCAGTTATTATTTTTATTTCAAATGGTCTACTATCTTTTATATTTAGCATTTCCTGCACTTGTCATTCCTCTGTGTAAATAGGAGTTTTCTTCTGGTATCACTTTCCTTCAGCCTGAAGAACTTCCTTTATCATTTCTTGCAGTATACTGATGATAAATCCTCTCTACTTTTTTTTTTTTCTTTTGTGGTACGCGGGCCTCTCACTGTTGTGGTCTCTCCCGTTGCGGAGCACAGGGTCCAGATGCACAGGCTCAGCGGCCATGGCTCACGGGCCCAGCTGCTCCGCGGCACGTGGGATCTTCCCGGACCGGGGCACGAACCCGTGTCCCCTGCATCGGCAGGTGGACTCTCAACCACTGCGCCACCAGGGAAGCCCAATCCTCTCTACTTTTGTTTATCTTATCTCAAAATGTATTTATTTCACTTTCAGTTTGAAAAATACTTCTGATGAATACACAAAGTTGAAAGTGTTTTAACATCCACCTTTTTAAAGATGCTATTCTATTGTTTTCTGGTTTGAACTGTTTCTAACAAGAAGTCAGTAGTATACTTATCATTGTTCCCACATATAATACATCTTTTTTTCCTCTGGCTACTTTTTAAGTTTTTCTCTCTTTATCACTGGTTTTCAATAATTTAATTACAGTGTACCTTGGTACAGCTTTCCTTGTTGTGATTTATTTAGCTTCTTCAGTCTGTGGGTTCATGTTTTCCATCAGATTTGAAAAAAATTCTTTTATGCCTTCAAATTTTTTATGCCTCAATCTCACTATGACACTTCACTTACACCTGTATTAGAATGTTTATTATTATCTCACAATTCACCTAGACTCTCTTCATCTTTTTTCCAGCTTTTAATTTTTTCCTATCTGTGCTTCCATTTGGACAATTTCTATTGTCCTTTTTTCAAGTTGACTTATCTTTCGCTCTAGAATGTCCAACTGACAGTTAAGCCTATCCAGTGAGATTTTCATTTTAGATACTGTACTTTTCAGGCCTAGAATTCCCATTTTGTAAAATTCCTAACTTTTCCTCTCAATATAATTTTCCTTTAAGTTGTTGAACACACTTTTTAAAGACCTTACCTGCTAATTCTGTAAACTCTGTCAGTAAGTCTGTTTCTGTTGACAGATTTTGCTTCTAGTTTTGGTTCATATTTTCCTACTACTTAAAACCTAAGTGGTTTTTTTTTATTGCATGCTCAGCATTATAAATGCTACACTGTTGATTGTCTGTATTCTGTCATACTTACGAGTGCTAAGTTTTGTTCTGGAAGGCAGTTAATTTAGTAAAGATCCACGTGATCTTCTAGAGGTTTGTTTTTAAGCTTTATTAGTGTGAGTCAAAAGTAGCCTTTAGGGCTTCCCTGGTGGCGCAGTGGTTGAGAGTCCGCCTGCCGATGCAGGGGACACGGGTTCGTGCTCCGGTCTGGGAAGATCCCACATGCCGCGGAGCGGCTGGGCCCGTGAGCCATGGCCACTGAGCCTCCGCGTCCGGAGCCTGTGCTCCGCAACGGGAGAGGCCACAACAGTGAGAGGCCCGTGTACCGCAAAAAAAAAAAAAAAAAGTAGCCTTTACTGTAGAACAGACTAGCCTTACTTTTAAGGCTTGGACTTTCCGAGGTCTCTAAAGCACTGTTTGAGACTGTTTCCAATTAGTCGTTATTTCTCTGGTAGGCTAACCCCACCCCCACTCCCAAACTTGCGTTATTTTTGTTTACACAGGTATTCCTGAGAGTTAAAGACAGGTGGCTTAAAAGGAGGCAGTTAAAGAGAAGAAAACTATTCTCTCACTGTTGTGGCCTCTCCCGTTGCGGAGCACAGGCTCCGGACGCGCAGGCTCAGCGGCCATGGCTCACGGGCCTAGCCGCTCCGCGGCATGTGGGATCTTCCCAGACTGGGGCACGAACCCATGTCCCCTGCATCGGCAGGCGGACTCTCAACCACTGTGCCACCAGGGAAGCCCCTACCTCTTTTAAAAAACCAAAGTAATTCTTTTTAAAGATACCTGCTTTGTTTCTAGCATATATAATAGAGGAAGATTCCTGAAAGAATCCTCAAAATCATATCCACTTTTCCACAAGCTCACTTTAGGAAGTATCTATGGTCTCTTTATTTCTTAAATTACTCATATAAACAATTCTGACTCAGTAAGAAAAGACACTGAGAATATTTTATAAATATGCATAGCTGTGGTTTCTGTAGTCAAACCTCTATTTTTATACCATTAAAAGGTAAATGTTGGAGTCTGGCGTTGAAAAAAGAACAACGCCCTTCTAATTCATTACAAGGAAGGAAGAATTCTTTAAGGGTATTTTAATTTTCTATTCTTTTCTTTATTATCTATACAACCTCACTTTCTGGCTACCTAAATGTATTCAATAGTTTATGCCAAGGATGAAGTGCTCAGTCAAAATCTCCTTTGAAAGGCAGTCAAACTACAAGACGAGAAAAAGGGAGACAATGACAGGTGTCCCAAAGGTACTGCAACCGCAGAGACAAGCAAAGTTCAGGAGAACAGAATATTAACAAAACAAAATGAGACGGAATGAAAAAAAGAAAGTTTTACATTTCAAAGCTCTATTTCAAAGAAACAATTGACATTTTAAATACAATATGAATAGAAAGAAATTGAGAACATAAAGACGTGAAAATATTTTTGCTTAAAAATGAATTATCATTTTGAAAAGGTTCAAAATTTAACTAAATGAAAGTTATCTCCTATTATTTCAAATGCTTTATAAATAAGATCAAATATAATACTATGCCTATACAGTAGGAGAAATAAGAACAGAACGTATTTTTGAGGGTAGGACCTGCCATCAATCAAAAAAGGGGGAAAAAGCAGTTAGAAAATCTGCTTTAATGTTGAATCTTAAATGTGTTAAATGACTTACATTTTCATAGCAACCTGATTTTTAAAATAAGTAGCCAAACTGATACCATAATTTTTCTTCTTAAAGAAACCTGAAAATACATTCATAGGTTACATTTAATTTTAGAATATTTTGCAAAAAACATTTTAGAAATTTTCTGAATGAAAAAAGGGGTAAATAGGTACTGACCAATTCTTAGTTGCACTATTATTTACATAAACCATATGTATATCTCAATTTTTTAATGTCATTATAATTAGTATGAATTTATAACAGGATGCTAGGTCCATACTATACAATCAAAATACGTTGAAAGTAATTTTTTTTCTTATAAATGTTCTTGGCATTTAAAAATATGTGACTCTTTACCAGCTAATTGGGACCAAAAAATACTTACTTCACTGTGGCACTTAGAAGAAAGTTCAGCTGTGGCATTAACAGGTTGTCTGGGGCTGACAGATAGCGATCAAACTGAACCTAAACAAAACAGAGACATCCAAAACACAAAGTGCATATATCTGCTAACAGACATCCCAAATAAGCATCTCTTTTAAGGATTAAATCTTAGTAAAAATCCCATATACCAAATAACGAGTTCTTCATGATCAAAATGAGCTATTCCTTACACATTTTAACTAAAAACTCACTGAAAGTGTCAACTCTTTAATGCAGTCAGTATCAGCAATACCTACTTTCAAAATTCTGATCCAAGCCATTTATCCTGATCTCCCTCACCAAACTTCTTGGGTAATAATATTAGCAAGAAGTAAAGTCTTCAGATCTCAAGTCTACCTTACTTTCTTAAATGCAATGTATCTCTTAATTATTCACTCCTCTATTCATTAAATTAATATTTATGGAGTGCCTGTTATTGGTAAGGTGCCATATAACATAATGTAAATAGAACGGTGAGCAAAAGAGGGCAGTCCCTAGCTTCACAGAGCTTATGGCCTAGTGAGAGAGGTAGTGAACAAATAATAATGTAAATAAAGGAAAAACCAAGATACTACAAAAGCATCAATCAGGAGGACACAGACCTAACCTGTACGTTTGGCAAAAGCATTTCTGAGGAAAGGTCGTTTTACGTGAAATCTTAATGATGAATAGATGTTAGGTTAAGTGTGTAGTGGGGCTGGTGTGGAGGAAGGCTTAGGTGAGAAAGAGGATGCCTACCAGAGATCACTCCATGCAGGACTTGCATGGTTTCTAGGAGATTTTAATTCTTACTGTAAAAGCATTAGGAAACCACCAAAGAAGGGAAATCATCTGATTTAAATTTTAAGAAGCTAAATCTGGCTACAGCAAGAAGAATGGAAGGGGAGGTTGTAATAGCAGATGAAAGGACACCACATAGGTAGTTCTTGCGGCATCTTAGACGCCAAGGGCAATCGGAGTGAAGAGAAGATTAGATATCTGAGAGAATTAGAGAGCAAAATCATCAAGATTTGGTTAGTGACAGACAGGATAAAGGGGCTGACGCCCAGGTTTTGGATCTGTGTAATTCACAGCATTATCACAATTCACAACTGTACTCTTTATATATTTATTTAGTTGTGTGATAACTGCATCTCTTACTAGATCATTCCAGTTCTCAGCATGATACCTAGATAATAGCAGATACTTGGTTAATAAATGCTGAAATAATTAGTGGACAGATGCTCTTATACTTTCTGAGTTAAGAACACTTGGAAAAGGACCTGGGGTTGGGGCTGGTGGGGAAGAGTTAGAAGAGCTCAGTTTGGGATATGGTGAACTGACGTGCCTTTGAAGCATCCAAGTTGGGGCACCAAACAGTTATAGATAAAACAATGGATCACACATAAAACTCAATCAAGAGTTTGTTTCTTTAGAGACACCTAAGATATTCAACTCAATTGTTTTTAAAGTTAAGATCAGGCATATACGAACCTGTAATAGGGCTTAAATATATTGTGTGAGTTTATATTATGAACTGGATATGCGTCACTGGAGAAGGAGAAATAGGCGGGACGCACACATTTACTGAGTACTAAGGTTACTGATCTCTGCGTAGACCTATATCCTCATTTTGCTGGAGCGGGGGTGCGGGGGAGGGCAGTAAATACCTTAAAGTGGAATTACTGGGCGGTATGGTGAGTGTACATTTAACTTTCTAAGAAACTTATCTTTTTTAATGAATGTAAAATGTATTCATTTATTTTTGCACTTTTCAGAATCAAATCTTTGCATTTCTACAGTTTTTACTGTTATGTTGGATATACACAAGTTATGACTTACTTTTTATATGCTGTCTTTTATCATGACATAATGTTCCTTATTTATGATATTTAGTGTTTTTAAAATCTACCTTGTCTAATGTTAACTCTGTCAGCTCTGTATTCTTTGCATTTGTTGGGTATCTTGTGGGTCTACCCTTTATTTTCAGTTAAATTTAGCTCTGTCAGATGATGGATAGGAAAGCCCTGGCATCAGAGAAGTCACCCAAGAGAACTGTTTATCGAAGTCAAACCACTGTGGCAGTGAGTATTGAAACACATAGGACAGGCAGTACATATAGCAGGTAAGAGCGTAAGTACTGGGTTGAATGGGGTTGTTAGGAGGATTAAAGAGTTAGTACATTAAAAATGTGTGTCATGCTCAATATATGTTAATGGACGTTGTCATTACTTACTGTTTATTATTACTACCACTAGAATTCGTATCATAAAGCTTCCAAAGGGGATCATTCCTATGAGGACTAAATGAGTGTCATCCAACTGATGGCTGTGTGTGGGTGTGTGTATACACACACACATATATAGGCAAAGTATGTACTTAAGATGTGGAAACATGCTACAAGAAGTGGTGCTCATGCAGAAAGGGATGTGCAAGCAAGCTCATCACTTGAAAAGAAGGTAATAAAGTGGAGGTTCGGTGAGCGTCACAGTCAAGAGTATATTTTAAGATTGGAATCCAATTTCAGTTATCAACTCAGGAAGAAGTCAAGAACTATAAGCCCAGGATCACTGACAGATGGACGTCTATGATGATATATAGCTAACTCCTTCGTGTCTCTCATTCCTTTCTCCATTAGGTTAGGAGTAAAACTCTGAAACTGAAGAAAACCTAAACAGGAATAATGACACTATTAGGGTATGGTGCAATATTACTACAAATGTTATGCCTTGGTCAGATCTCCTTAGTTAAAGGAATACATGTGCAACATTATGACTGGACCCAACGTGAATACTGCATATGAAGAGATAAAATTATCACCCGAGACAATAAATATCACACAGGAAAAAATAAGAATAATGTTCCATAAGGAAACGTATGTTGAAATGCTTTATTATGTACTTACCATTGCAGCCTTCAGTGCCACAGAATCTAGGTTGGGAAAATTAGCTAACGGGCCCTTAAAAAAAAAAAGGGACAAAACCAAGATGAAAACAGGTACTATATGTTACACTTCACTTCTCAAATACAATCCATTAGTAGATTGCCCGAATTTGAAAATTTAGCTTATTTCCAAAGAACTCAAGTGTCCTATCTCCAACCTCAATTAAAAGAGGGACTGTGATTTGTTCATTTTGTATAACTAGCGTGAAGGCACTCAATAATATTTGTTGGAGAAGCACATAAGTTTATTAACAATGGAAATAAAAGGATACTTCAGATTTAATCATAAGCAAGAAAAAAAGGGCAATAAAGCACTGAGGAATGGCAGTAAGACATGGGGGCTTTAAGAGTTGCCTTGATAATTTTAGATAATATAAAAAGGCAGCAGAATTTGCTCCTACTGGTAGAAATTTGCTTATTACCTTATCAAAAGAAAAAATTCAAACCTTGTCCCTGGGCTATAAAATATTCATGTTAATGTTATTTAAAAGTATTTTGCTTTTTAAAGAAAGAGGCTTACATGGTTTTCTAGGGTTCCCACCACTCCATTTTCTAATTCTACTGGAGTTCTATAACTTAAGATCAGATGTTAGCCCCAGAAGTATTTACCTTTCCGAAGTAATAGACCATGATTTGCTAAATTAAAAGGGGGGATGACTGCTATTTATATAGTAATCTATGCACTTAATAAATCAATGGTGATAAAGGACTAAAAAATTTACCAATATGAGTATTCTTTATATATTTTTCAATACTAATTTTTGTATATTTTCATTACTTGTAACCCAAACTATCTATAGTAAAAAAGATAGTATTTTGGGACACCCTACTATATCTCAGATAGTCCTCCAAGAACTACACAGGTATTATCTCAATCTTAGAACAATTCTATGTTACAGATATTATTACCCTCAATCTACAGATGATGAGGAATCAGAGAGAGAAGTCACCTTCCCAGTGAAAAATTACTACTAAGTGTCTAGCTCTAGAAGCCGTACTCTAAATTGGTGTATCTCTCTAGTTAGGAAGATCCATGTGCTTACCTGTTCGGGTTTATGTTGCTGTATGGTGTTATAGATATAACTCACGCCTGCTCTAGTTAAAACATAAGAAGCTTGCTCATTTATAAGTGTGTCCAAATGTGCTTCAATCTAAAATAAAACACAGTTAAAAGAAAATATTTTAAAAGAAGAATAAGACTGATTGAGAGTAGAAGTAGACTAGCCTGGAGTCTTAGCTCTTCATCATGGACGTGTTCCTTGCAGCGGCTATGAGGCCAAAATATGAAGGATAGGGACTGCTCCTGTACAAAGACTTTTCCTTCCCCAAAGAGGAAGTCCTCTTACGAAAGGGAGGGAAAGTCTTACTTGAGGATTCCAGGACTAGCCACTAGTCGAAAAATTTGGGTTGCTTCTTGGCTCTTTTAAAAGCTGGTATTAAGCAAGACACAAACAAAAACTACTCATGAACAACAGTGTAAAATAAAATACTTAGAAAGAATTCTGGGAAGATGAGGACCTGATGTCCCTCACATCCACACTGCCTCATGCTCCCAACTTGCTGGACTAACTCAACCAATCAAATACATCATCTGGAGAAGTCTGAAGGAAATCCCACGGGGGCTGAGGCAGTAAGTCCTCCAGAGGAAGGCGGATTTGCGACAACTAGGGGACTGTTGAGGAACCAGCAGAAGGCTGGGCAAAGATGTCAAGTTCAGGAGCTGCCAGCTAGCAGGTGGGACTTGTACGTGGTCACCTGTTTGGTGCTATTCTTGGGGAAGCCACCTAATGCTCATGGGGGCAGAAGCCGCAGAAGGAGACTACCTGATGGGATGAAGTATTCCCAGGTGGGGAGAAGTGGCTGCTCCTTCCTTTAACCAGTACAGGCCTGTAAGTCTACAGATCTTCCTGTTACCCCTCACTGGACACTCCCCTCAGTTTTACCAGCTTGTTTACCAGTGGCACAGTATGCTATTAAGAGATGCTATCTGCTACCATCTGAATGTTTGCCACCGTGCAAGTCACTCCAGCCCGTAAAAAACTGAGCTGAGCCCCTCCCCGTAAAAAACTTACAACTGATTTAAAAGAGGTGAGTAGGTTCTATGAGAAAACCCACCTGAATAATGAGAACAAGTATCTTTTCCTGAGGCAACACTACTGAAAGACGCAGGGTACCTTAGTTTTTTTTTAAGTGAATGCCCAAGAAAGTACAATTAGAACCTTAGAACCCTTACTTACTAGTCTTACTGGAAAATCCAAGAAAAACAAGATTGCAAATGGAAATATTTAATGAAAGAGTTACTGCCAAGAACCAAATTAGTATCTGAAAGAAAAGTGGAAGAATAGTAATACAGAGTAAATATCAAAGAAATATATTAAAGGGAAGAGATTTAAACAGAAATTAGAAGGCAAATTTAGGAGATAAAGCCAACTAAGGACAAGAGCTTCAGAATATAAAAAGTAACAGATGGAGAAGTGAACAGATAACAGAAAACTTTACTGAGCAAAAAACAAAAGGGTGGAATCTTCAGACTGAAAAGGCTTTGCAAAATCCAAGATGGAAATAATAGAAAAAGAGACATACCAAAAAATATCCTGAGGAAATATGTGAACTCAAAGGAAAATCCTCGCAAGCTTCCACATGAATAAAATAGGTTATCACAAACAACAGAGAATCAGACTAGCCTAGATTTCTCACTTGAAACACTGGAAGAAGAAAGAATGGAAGAAAATTAATGGACTAGTGATAGAAAAGATCTGAAAATAAGAATCTTTTACTCGACAAGGAAAACTATCACTGTGGGGCCCGCGCCTTCCAGCATCCACACCCTTGCCCAGTCCTCTCCACACTGACTCTGGCTGGTCCACGTGACCAGTGCCAGCCACCAGCCCATCAGCAAGAATGATGCAGGCTCAAAAAGCACTTACATGGTGGGGCTTGTCCTCTTGGAATGCAAAAAACAACTTTGGAATATTTGAGAAACAAAGATAACTGGTGATAAAACAGATTGCTGGACCAACTGATATAGGTGCACATCTTGAGAAGAGATTTAGACAAATGGCAGAGTTTCGGGTTGAATTAGTGATAAATACATTAAAAACCAATGACTATTTTTAAAAAAGATTTTACTAATTATACTTAAACAATTATGCAAAAAAGAAAAATTAATCATACTTCATTATATTTCTTTTGAAAGAAAGAATTAGAAAGTAGAAAACATCACAAACTTGGAGGTCCCAAACTCAGTCCTTAGAAAAACCCCAAATGACAAATTTTTACTGTAGCCACTGCCAAACTGTTTATATACTTGTGATAACAAAGAAGACTCAGGGTTGTTATTGTTTTTTTTTTGAAACATTCTATCTACCAAAAATCACTCTTTCAAAACCAAAAGCCAAGTATCTGGTAAATTTTATAAATGGCCTTGTTGTGACTCTTAAGTGATACCATTTGGCTTATAGGACCAGAGCGATTGGCATAACAAACTGTAATGTTGTGCCTAACACTGATTTACACATAGATAAAAATATATCTGTCCTCTGCAACACCTTCTGCACTAGCTACACAGCTTGAAAAATATAGCACGTTATTCACAGTATGGAAACTGAAATCTGCATACAGAATAACAGTTCAAATCAGTCAGAAAAGCTCCATTCTAACACCACATACTATGGCTTGAATAAAATATCTTACCTGTTACATATTCTGGCTTCTCCAAAACGAAACTGAAATACTGAATATGCATGGGGGCAGGGAGGGGTTCTATCAGACTATAACAAGGGATTCATATAAATCAGGTCACTGAAATTATCTTAAAGCCAGTAACTGAGATCATGTATAGCAAAAAGATTTCATCACAGTGAGCAGTCACTTTATGGCAAAATTAACCTGGAACTGTAGCATTTCCAGACGTCTGTCGGTGAATTCAAATAGAGCTAATGTTGTCTTCATCATATACAGTGAATTGACCATGAAGGTGGCCATGTCAGCTGTGCCTAAATTGCTGGCTGATACAGTACACATCTGGAGGAGAGGATCCAAGACACATGATAAAACCTATAAATGAAAAATAAAATCAAATGTATTCCTTATTTCCCAACCAGTGATACGGGTCTGTGTTAACGGCACTTCAGAATGAATGTCAAACTAATGGGGAGCGGGCCAACTTACAGAAGCACGTAAGAACAAGATTAAATGGTACCGCAACTGTAATAGTTTTTAAAACAAGCATCACTGAATATATACTTTTTAAATTAAAGGGAACTGGTTTAATATCTGAAGGAAAAAGCAATGAGAAGGATTGTCAAGATACATGGGCTATAAAGTGCCAGAATTTCAAAAGAACGTACAATAGAGGAGCAGTAAGAATCATTAAACGTGAATTTACAACCTACCTGCACAAAGTCGGCCTGACGGGCATCTAACGGTACAACTGAAGAATCGTGAGATGCCAAAACTTCACGCAACAACATGAGTGTCTGATTTAATGCAGAACTTGGTCCAAGATCAGGTGGTGGGAGTTCAACCTAAAATGAAGGATGACTTATCCACTGCTTGTATTTTTCTACTAAATTTTAGTGTCTACATAAATGCCAGTTCATGGTAAAATAGTTCATATGAAAGATTTTAGTACATACTTTAATTTTTCTAATTAATTATTTTTTTTAAAAAAATTTTTGGCTGTGCTGGGTCTTCACTGCTGCACCCTGGCTTTCCCTAGTTGTGGCGAGCGGGGGCTACTCTTCATTGCGGTACGCAGGCTTCTCAATGTAGTGGCTTCTCTTGTTGCGGAGCATGGGCTCTAGGCATGCAGGCTTCAGTAGTTGTGGCACACGGGCTTAGTTGTTCCGCGGCATGTGGGATCTTCCCAGACGAGGGCTCGAACCCATGTCCCCTGCACCGGAAGGTGTATTCCCAACCACTACGCCACCAGGGAAGCCCAAAAACCCTCATATTTTTAAATTAACTGCTTCATTTTATATATAGACTCCTTTCACTCTAAATACATATATGTTCCAGTAATTAACAGTAAATGGAACTAAAGTGCTTTTTTTAAAACCACTTTATTGAGGTATGATTGACATACAAAAAGCTGTAAATATTTAATGTATACAACTTGATGAATTTAGAAGTAAGTATATACCTGAAACCAAGTCCCCCTAAAACCAAGTTCCCTTACAGAGTTTATGAACAACCTCTTTATCCAAAGCTTTACTCTCTTTCTTGTCCCGCCCCTGTTCCCCTCAGGATTGAGAAGTATCAAAGAAAAGGGGAGACTGAAACCAAGCAGGACCCTGTGAGGCCTTCCCAGGTACAAAATCCCCTCCATGTCCCCCATTTCTTGTTTGTGGAACAAAAGGCTTTAGTCTCCTAGGCCTTCTGTGAGTTCCAAAGAGCTGACCCAAGCAATTAATGATCAGGACAAGAGAGTCACAAGACTTCTAGTTCCTCCTGAAGGGATATAAATAACAATCTGATGCATACTTTGAGTTGTCCTGGGGAAACTAAGACCCCCATCCAGGTGGAGGATGGTGACTACCTGCTGACCACAAGGACTAGACTCCAGACTGATTGAAACCAGACGGTTAACATTCCCAAAACATCACCCTGTTACCTTACCACCAACCAACCAGAAGGCCTACAAGCTGATCACGCATCCTAGGACCCTCTCCCCTAACACTGTCTTTAAAAACCCTTGCCTGAAAGCCATCAAGGAATTCCAATCTTTTGAGCATGAGGTGCCCATTCTCCTTGCTTGGTACCCTGCAAATAAACCCTTACTTTGCTGCAAACACCCACTGTCAGAGTTTGGCTTTCTGGAACTGCGGGCACATGAGCACCTACTTGGTAACGTAACCATTAAACCATCACCACATTCCATAAACCATATCCATTACCTCCAGAAGTTTCCTCTTACCTTATTTACGGAATTAAATTTTTTAAGTCAATAATATTATTCAAGATAAATTTAACAGTGCAAACTAACATTTGTTTGATATAACTTCAAATAATTACAACTTTTTATTTCACATACTTTTATTTAAAATTTAAAAAGCATTTTAGCTGAAAACACTGTTCTTATTTGCTTTTCCTAGCAGAATAATCTGCAAGGAATAATGTAAAACTCAAAATACTCATTTAAAAAAAAGCACTTTTCAGGGGCTTCCCTGGTGGCGCAGTGGTTGGGAGTCCGCCTGCCGATGCAGGGGACACAGGTTCGTGCCCCGGTCCGGGAGGATCCCACATGCCGCGGAGCGGCTGGGCCCGTGAGCCATGGCCGCTGAGGCTGCGCGTCCGGAGCCGGTGCTCCGCAACGGGAGAGGCCACAACAGCGAGAGGCCCGCGTACCACCAAAATAAAAAAAAAAAAAAGCACTTTTCAAACTTTAACATGCATATGAGTGACCAGGGAAATCTGCTTAAAATGCACATTCTGATTCAGTAGGTCTGGGGTGGGGCCTGAGATTTTTAATCTCAGATAAACTAATAAACTCCTAGGTGATGTCCAAGCTGCTGGTCCAAGTACTACAATTTGAACAGTAAAAAGAGATTCTAAACAGTAATGATATCCTAGAATTTAAATCAAAATTTAGAGGACCACTTAGGTTTTATTTTCACAGAGCTGGTCAATCCTGCCTACTATTAATTTGATATGGGTTTCATTTATGACACACCATCCCTTTTAAATTAGAATTGTACTATTACTATAGTGAAAAGAATTTTAGAAAATGTCTCTCTAGCTAAAATGGATATGACATTGTATCTTTTGTAGTACAGACACATATTCCCTTTAGACTTTGCCAGATTCACAGTTATGAATGTTTCAGAAGAGCCTGATAAGAAAGGGAGTACACATACTTGAATACTTAAGTGCTTCAAATGCTTTGTTAGGGAAAAGGTACATCTTTCAATAAAATAATGTCCTTGCATTTTCTTTTTTCATACTAAAGAATTAGCTCCTAAATATGTCTTTCTAAAAGCACAGAAGGAATCATGAAAAGAGTTCATATCTGGCTTTATTCATTTTAAAAGCTGTTCTTAACAATTCTGCTATCCACTTAAAATTCTATTAGCAAAAATTTCCACTTGGGTGCTTTGCTAATGAAGACCATTCTGCAGTAAGTGTTGTTTTCCTCATAAGGCTAGAATCTTCTTAGAAGAGATGAATGGTTTACAAGAGGCAGAATAAGATGAAGATATAATTAATATAAAATATGGAACATTAAAAATTTGGTGAAGGAACGATAATTCCTGAAAGAAACCTGAAATGGTTGTATATATAAGCAACACATAAACTGTAAACAGTATCATATTCCAATCTCAATTTAATGTTAAAATAGCCCTAAATATGACCAATTCATATCTAAGAAAAACATTTCAGGGCACAGTTATTGATGATAATGACAACAATAAATAACAATAATAGCCAACACCCGTCACTGCTATAAACTCACATAGGCTGCAGTATTAATTGGTACTTAATATATTCAAATTACAATTCTTTCTTTTCCTGTTTTTATCCTATTCTATTCTGGGTTTTAACAGGAAGATACCATGCTTAAAACTTGCCTTTTATTAGCCATTTTATGTTCCTGCAACTTTCATTTTAACTTTATAAGAGAAATAAAGTATTTAAGAACTTCGTGGGGTTTTCTGAGTGAAAATAAAATAAAATAAATGGATAACCATTTGGGAAAAATGAGTATGATCCTTCCTTCCCAGCATGGACAAAAATAAACTTCAGGTAGATTAAAAATTTGATATAAAAGTGAAACTACAGGAAGACCTAAGAACAAACATTTAAATGAATTTATTAAATAATCGAACACTTTCCTACTGATAGATGCTAACTTTAGCATATAATAAATTCTACATGTATTTTCTTGTTGTGGGGAAGTTTTTGAAGTATGTTTTATGGCATGTTCCCAAAGAAGAAACAATAAGGAAAAAAAATGTTACAGATTTTACTATGTAAACATTGAAAGTGATGTATCAGAAATTACTACAAGCAAAATTAAATGGTATATGATGACATGGAGAAAAGATTTATAATATATATGACAGATAATACTCTTAATGTATAAAAAATATCAGAAAATAACAAGATACAGCCTAGTAGGAAAATGGCAAAGGACATGAGAAAACAATTCACAAACAGCCAATAAACATACTTTAAAATGTTCATTCTCACTAGAAAAACTGAAATCTAAATTTAAAAAAAAAAGATAGCACTTTTGCTCATATTGGCAAAGATATTTTAAAACGGCTATTATCCAATTTTGCAAAATTTGGCACTTCTGGTAGGAGACAGTATGGTAGATTTGAGAAAATAAGTGAAAGGAAGTTAAATATGTGGGGCTGCCTGAGGACATGCAGGATTGCTGGACATCATGGAGGGCTTCGCTGAGGTTGGAGACCAAAGTTTTTGGTTTCCCAGTGCACATAAAATGTTTAAACTATACTTTAGTCTTTTAAGAGTGCAATGGCATTATGTCTAAAAAACAATGTATATAACTTAAAACTACAAAGCAAAAAAAACAATTACAATAATGTTAAAGATCACTGATCACACAGAACACCGTAACAAATAATAATGAAAAGTTGGAAATATTGTGAGAATTAACTAAAATGTGACACAAAGACATGAAATGAGCAAATGCTCTTGGAAAATGGCACCAATGGACTTGCTAAACACAGAGTTGCCACAAAACTTCGATTTGTTAAAAAAACGCAATTGGGCTTCCCTGGTGGCGCAGTGGTTGAGAGTCCACCTGCCGATGCAAGGGACACGGGTTCGTGCCCCGGTCCGGGAGGATCCCACATGCCATGGAGCGGCTGGGCTCGTGAACCATGGCCACTGAGCCTGTGCGTCTGGAGCCTGTGCTCCACAACGGGAGAGGCCACAACAGTGAGAGGCCCGTGTACCGCAAAAACAAAACAAAACAAAACAAAAAACGCAATTATCTGCAAAGTGCAATAAAGAGAAGCACGATAAAATGAGGTAATGCCTGCACTATGTTGAACAGAAGTGGCAAAAGTGGGCATCCTTGACTTGTTCCTGATCTTAAACGAAAAGCTTTAAGTCTTACACTATTGAGTACAATGTTAGCTGTGGGTTTTTCATGTATGGCATTTATTATGTTGCAGTAGTTTCCCTCTATTCCTAGTTTGTTGAGTATTTTTATGATAAAAGTGTTGAATTTTGTCAAATGCTTTTTCTGCATCAATTGAGATGATCATGTGACTTTTTTCCCCCTTTGTTCTGTTACTGTGGTAATTATACTGACTGACTTTCATAGGCTGAACTATCCTTGCATTCCAGGGATAAATCCCAGTTGATCATGCTGTAGAGTCTTTTTTAAAGGCTTCCTCATTTGGTTTGCTAGTTGTTATACTTTTCAACTCCAGAATTTCTTTTTGATTTCCCTTGAGATTTTTCTAACTCTAATAGATATTTCCATTTTGTTCATATGCTGTTCTCTTGACGCATCTTTAACATGACTGTTTTAAAGTCTCTGTCTAGTAGATATGCCATCAGGTCTTTTTCAGGAATGGTTTCTGTTGATTTTTTTCTCCTTTGAATGGGCCATATTTTCCTGTTCCTTTGTGTGCCTTGTGATTTTTTTGTTGAAAACAACATTTGAATGTAATAATTTAACCCTGGAAATCAGATTCTCCCCCTCCTCCAGGGATGCCATTTTCTGTTACTACTTTGGGTTTTTAAAAAAAAACTGTTGTAGCCTCTCTCTGAGCCAAGGATCAGGTTAAGGTATAAACTGAAGTTCTTCTCAGGTCTTTCTGAGCCTGCTCCTTTCCCTGAACATGTGGTCACTTTCCAATTTTCCTCATATATACAGTTGCTTTTGAATGTCCTAGACTTTAATGTCTGACTCCCAAAATGGGAAAAAGAAAAAAATTAAGGGGGTGGAAAAATGCACTAGTCTTTGAAATCCCCAGGAAGTCACTTTAGCCACAGGAGGAGGTGTCTGACACAATGGGGAGGTGCAAAAACAATGGCCACCCTCCTCTTCACAACTCTGGGATGAGAGCACAGATCCCAGAAGTTTAGAGGACAGTGCCCTCCTTTTTGTTCACCCTGGCTCTACAAGCTGTGTGCAAGGTGCTCAAGGAACAAGTGTACAGCTGCCTGACACAGCACTGGGGGTGGAAGATGGGTAGTCGCAACTATGCTAAGAGTTGAAGTTGACCAAAATTGACTGCAATTTATTACTATTCAAGCCTTCCCCTAGAAATTGCAATTCTTCAATAGACTCCAGAGTTCCAAAACAGTTACATTAGACAAATACTGCTAGTCCAACTGTCATCTAGGTGGGGTGACAGATTCCTGGTGCTTCCTACTTTGCCATCTTCCCTGAAAATTACTGATCTTTGTATATTGATCTTGTCACCAATTACCTTTCTAAATCCATTTACTAGTTCTACAACTTTTCAAATAATTCTCTTGGGTTTTGAAGTACAGTCAGAGCATCCACAAACAATCTAATATTTCCTCCTTTAAAATATTTATATGTGTCATTTCTTTATCTGGATTTTCTATTATTTAAATGTGTTATTGGCAAATATTCTTTTCTTGTTCTTTCTTGACTTAAATAGAATATATTACTAGTGCTTCTATGTTAATCATGAGGTTGGCTGTTAGTTTTATTAATCTTTATATGGTTAAGTATTTTTACTTTTTTATTTACTAATATTTTCCCCTCAACAATTTAATTAAATATCATGAGAATATAATTTAACACTGAAACATTTAATATATTTCCTAACACTGAAATATTCTTATATTCCTGGGAATAACCAATACTTGGTTTTAATATAATACTGGATTTATTTTTATAATTATTTACCTTTTAAAAAAACTTAAAAAGTGACTGATTTGAGGTTTTCACTTTTGTACTGTCTTTAAAAGGTCTTTATGTCAGTGTTACACCACCTAAAAGGAACTTGGACGCTTTCCATATTTTTCTGTGTTCTGGAGAATTCTGTTCTTTGTAGGTGTAAAGCTATCTATATAAACTGAATTAAGTCTAGCAGCATGTTCATTAATAATTTTTCTTTCCTCTCTAGGTGTATTCAAGTTTCCTACCTCATTTTGAATCATTTTTTGTCAATTTTATTTTCTTAAAATCATCCTTTTTATATATTTTAGAATAAAATTTATATATTTTAATATGGTATTCTCTAGTAAGTTTAATCCTCATCTCTGGTTATTATCTCTAATTCTGATACTATAATTTTAAATTTTATTTTTTCCTTGGTTAAAGAATTGCTAGAAGGTTGTCAATTTTGTCAACCTTTTCAACAAATAATCAATTTTGTTTTCCTGTTTCCTAATTTATCATAGAAATGTACTTCCATCTTTCCTTTTACCATTTTGCTTTATTATTCTCTTTCAAATTTCATAATAAGAATGCCTACTACATTTTACTTCCAGTTTTTAGCCCAGATGTTTTCCAATTGGTAAAGCTTTGGGTAACGCGTTCATGTGTGTTTCCCATATTGCAATTTGGCTCTTGTCCCCACCACATGAATAAAACTGCCCTCAGTAAGTCATGGATCATCTATATATTGACAAAGATAACAAACCTGTCACCCTTGTTTTACTAGAACTCTTCATATAGTATCTGTCATCAACTATGCCCTCCTTTTTGAAACTATTCTCTTGGCTTTTCTGATAAAACCCTCTTCTCATTTCTCTCCTGACTCTCCAATCATCTTTCCTCAGCATTCTACCATGGTAGCGCTTATTTTCTTCTCTTAAATGTCACTGTTTCTCAAGACTGTGTGTCCTGGAAGCTCTACTCTTATTAAACATGATTCCTAGTGACCTCAGACAAACACATGGACTCAACTATCTTTTACATGCAAAGCTCCATAAATCCAAATGTACAGCTCCCCATTAGATCAGACTGATTGCAGGAGGACATCCCACATGGATCTTGTCTAACTTAGACAATATCATCACCTTTATCCCCCCAGTTTTACACTTTCTCTCT
This sequence comes from Grampus griseus, assembly GCF_964374135.1. Lineage (NCBI taxonomy): Eukaryota > Metazoa > Chordata > Mammalia > Artiodactyla > Delphinidae > Grampus > Grampus griseus. The sequence continues at coordinate 65,715,903 of NC_139012.1, forward strand.
ATTCCAGATACTTGTGATTAGTATCAATATTCCCAGATTGGTAACTTAGGAATTATTTTAGAACTCTTCCCTCTCATTTAACCACATTCAAGCAGTCACCAACTTCTGAAGGTTTACCTTTAGCCCCCAAGAATCTGTCCCCTTATGGCTCTTCCTTAGAGTATGTATTTTCATTAAAACTACTTCGACAATCCCTTAACTATCCTGTCTGCAACCTGGCTCTCTCCTATCTACATGCCACACCAGTTTCCAACTGATTTTTAATAAATGAAAATTTGTGTATTGATGACTCTTAGCTTGCATATTCTATTTGTTTCCTCTACCCACTCCTTTTTTACCTATCTAATCCCCCATGTCCTTCAAGTTCAATTCTTATTAACTCCCTCTCTGGAAAGCTCCCTCTCTGAATATGAATATTATTATACATACTCTTCTTATTGTGCTAGCATAGCACCTTGGGCACGTCTTTCATAAAACATGTATTCTATAGTAATCACCGATTTATTAGTCTATTTTCTGTGAAAGGAAAAGTAACCTGAGACCAACAGACCTTGACTGTTTGCTTTGTACTCATTAGGAAGCACATGTTTGTTCACATTCAAAGTCTATATCATGTATGAATGATTTTAGAAAAATTCTGTCTAAATAAGAACTCATGTAAACATATCTATAATGAGAACTGATTGACTGTTAGTAAACTTCCTGTGATACAGGAAAATATATAAGGGAAATACTCCAGCTCCACAAATTCATGCTGCCGGGGGTCAGAAAGCAGACCCTTATTAAGGCTTCTCTGAGCTTAGGAATGTAAAAATAGACCAGGTACTTTGGACTGGATTGCTACTGATTGTTCCACACTATACTACAAACCTGTGTCTAATATAACCAGGCTGTTAGATAGACCAGTATAATTTAAAAAAAAAAAAAAAAAGCCAGAATGGTGATTGTGATGCATCCTTGAAAAACGTGAGTCTTTAATAATGAAATGAAAACAAAGAAGGATTTGATCATTATAAACCCATTCCTTAAGGTCTTTCCAATTTACTGCTGCACAACACAATGCTCAATTTAAAATATCAGCTCTCACAGAACTCTTTCAGGTTTTTGTTGTTTGTTTTTGTGGGACTTTTTGTTATCTTGTTTGTTTTTGTGGGAGTTTTTTGTTACCTTGTTTCCATAATTAATTACAGTATATAACTCAAAGGAACATAAATTTCATAAGGACAAAGCTGGACCAAGAATGTAAAACTTAAGTAAGCTGTTTAGAAAAAACATTTAGTAAAAGTTCAAGTTTTCCAATCTGTATGTCATTTTAGCCCTGACCTATTAAATACAGTAAGTTTGCTTTAATTACAAATTTTTGGTTATTGAAAAATGGTAGTGAAACTAGGGCTTGAGATTCTACCACTAATTATATGACTCAAAATTACACTGTTCCAGGAACAGATTATAAGCCTACATCCTGTAAGCCACCTCAAAATGAATTTTGTTGTTCACAGGAAGAACTCAAAAGAAGGCTGAATGGAATGGGAAAAAATTGTCACCAATATGGAAACAGTAAAACAATATTTTTAAATGTGAAAAACTCACATTCACATAGTTCAAGAATTGCATTTTTCAAACGTACCTTGTCCATTAATTTGCTGGCATGAAGACTCAAGCTACTGAAGAATATTTTTTTGCTCAGCAAATGCATTTCTTCAATGGTAGTCAACAATGTAGTTGCACTATTTCCAACAATGCCACTAAAAGCAAAGAATATTTCAGGTTGCAAAACAGGTCAAAACAACCCAGCTCTTTAACTGAGTAGAATTCTTTAAAAAGACCTAGATTTAAATAAAAGTTTTTATATAGAATATAACCTGTGAATTAAAAACAATTACTCTAGTTTCATATAAAAATGAGGGTTTTTTTCCTTTTAAGTTAGGTGATGAACAAATGAAAACAAACTACAGGGTTTTAAATATTTCACAATCTCTTAGAAAAGCAGTGGGTTAGAATAAACACTTGTAATATGCAAACCCATGTTTCTATTTTTCCTCTATTATAGTAAATGCATGTTTTGATTATCCAAGAAGATCTGATTTTAAGGAAGCCATTCCATCAATAGCTCTATTGAGAAAATATTTTTTATTAATACTGAGCTTTTTAAATTAAAACTGTTACACTGTATCAATAACACACCTGTAAATTATAAAGCTTCTCAATTTTTATACAGTTACCTAAATAGCATATATTTAGACTAATTACGAAAAATCTGATAACATTTTGAAATAATTATTCTACATTCCATAATTCTCAATTTTATATTACAAGGATATTTCTTAGACTTATCCAATGGGGTTTCTTATTTTTGGCAGAATGTAAGACAAGCATGTATATAAAACAACTCCCTATTTTATTCTCCTATTCATGTACTGAAAGTGACTCTTCTGTTCCTGACACTGGCATGCTTGATAAAAAGTAATTTAAACTTGTTTTTTAATAGGCTAATATGAAAACTATCAAATACATAGCTTGGAAGAACACTTTTAACACAACTACACATATAACATGGTCTTATAGTGACATCTACAATAAGGCTCAAGTCTATTTATACCACCAAAAGATATTTGCAAGGTGAAAATGAATGCAAAGTTTGGAGTTGAAGATCATATTTTATCTGATTAAGAACCACTTGTCTTATCTATAAAGTCACTTTTATTTAGAGAAGATAAGACAGCTATTACTTAGAGGAGATAAAGCTATCGTTCTGTTCTATCACTAATGGAAAACGAAATGTTAAAGAAGAATTTATGTAAACACCCAGAATAGGACATGTTACTAATTATGCCCTACTCTGAGTATAACATATAGTTGCTTTAGGTGCCATGGATCTCTTTTACTAATATAGGAGGACTCAAAAAATACTTATATTATAGACTTACACTGCTATGTGTATGTGTGTGTACTTATGCTTGGAGAAGAAAGGGAAAAGGAAACGATGGACCTCAAAAGTACAGAATGTATAATAGGCATATAATGATTCATATGGTGTGGAGGTTCTACTAGTTACACTTAGTCATGCATAGAATACACACACAAAAAATATTACACTGTGTTCTAACTGAAATGAAGTGTCACATGGGATTTAAGAAGCACATTTAACCATTCCACTTACCTGATTGTATGGTGATAAAATTTGAGGAGGTTAGAAATTTTATATAATAAAACTGCCCCAGGTTCAGCAACTATTACTTGTTCAATTCGAACCTATTAAAAAACACGTGAGAAAAAAACTAAACATTTCCTAAAAGTGTAACTTTTCTTCATTAATCACATGTGGTATGAATAGCATTAAAAAGATTAAATTTTATTATTGCAGAAATCACAAAATTCCTTCTAAATAAAGAATTTCTGAATATTAAATCACAGAGGATGGTAAAACAACACAGAAACTTTAGCACAGATATGCTCTATAAAAAAAATGATCCATTACCTACAGAATGTGGTTCAAGGCAATTGCTATCAGAAATAATCAACACAATGAGGTCATCTCGAGGTTTTTCACCAGCGTATAATGGAATTTAGTTTAGCACTAAATTGCAAAGCAGCTGTTACATTCCTAAAAACAGATTATCAGTGAAAAGGTACTGCTCTATGAATGAATATTAAGGAAAAAAATGAAAAAAAAATCTTCTCTTTAAACGACTATACCAAGTTTCTTTCTATTAGAGAATCGGAAAGCAGATAAATCTTGAATTAGCACCAACCTCTTTGGCCAATTATAATACTGCCAGGGCAATACCTCAGATCTAGTTCAAGGTTAACTTGATATGCTCAAGTTTAACTACTAGGAATCTTTTCTAATTAAAATCCATCCCTCACTAATCTTTCCCTTACTTTATATTCCCTAATTAACAAATACAATCTAAACCACACTGAATGTGCTTACTTACATATTATATTACATCTATGCTTATTAAGCTGCTGATAACATATGTGTCTTCTTGTTTCCTAACTGGATTCTAAACACAGACATTGTGTTTTCTGGTTCACTTACATCTCTGCAGCATTTGGTAGAACAGTACATACACAAGAGATGTTCAATAAACAAATGCTTTTGAAAACATTTAGATTTTGGAGTATGTCATAATATCAACGAATGTGATCTGCTAAAATGGTATTTTATAAATACATGTATATGAGTACGCAAAAACCTCTTGCATAGAAAATTGGCAATGATTATTTTAAAATGTGTTTTATTACCCTACATTGTGTTAATCTGACAAAATTACGGCCTGAATTCAAGCTGCTGTTTCTTTAAAAATCAGAATAAGTCATTAATTTAACCAGCTACCATATAACGTATATAAAAACAAAATATTTTACCTTTAGGGGCCTGCACACACCCTCAGTAATATGTCCAACAACTTCCTGAATATTTTCTTCAACACCTACAATTAATTATAACATAACTAAAATTTTTTTTCCATATTACACTTTGCTTCACATAAGTTCAGAAAATTAACAAACACTAATACATATGATTAAAGGCATTAATAAACATTTAAAATAACAATTAATTACATTTTATTAAGTTTAATATCTTTAGGACATTACTAATTATATCAATATGAGTCTAAAGCCCTATCAATTGATTTGACTGTTGATTAATGAACATTATTTCTTTGTGAAAAAGAGTAAATGTATGAAAAACAGACTGTGAAATTTATTAACTGAAGGAGGTGATGTGAAGATGTATTAGCACTGGTTCCACAAACTCCTTACTCTAGGCAGTAGTGCTAAGCACACAAACTACGGGTATAAAGATGGAAAACACGCCTTGCAATCTAATGGAAAAACGGACATTTACTGATTACTGACTATTTATCAAGGTCTGTACAGGGTACTTGACATGTACTGCTTGTAACCACCTTCATTTTTACAGATGGAGAGACTCAGGTTTAGAAGAATTCATGCCATTCCCACAGAATAACTTATTTCTAACTCCAATTATTTTCTTCCCACTTCTTAATGTTACCTCTCATGTAAATTTTCCTACATCTTTTAACAAATACATTCTTTTAAACTGGGTAATTAGCATAACAGAAAACAACTTTAAAAAGTGCAGACTTTGTGACAACCTATCACATATGCTGAATCTCATCTCAATATCGAAGAGTTAAAAACGAAGAGGTTAAGTCCTGCACCCATTCGTATACTGGCCTCTCCTGCAGATGACGTGCTGAACCAGGATGACGTGGGGCTGAGCTATTCAAAATAGGTAAGTGATACCAGTCACAACATCTCTCTTCACTTCCTAGCAAAGCCAGAGCATCTTAATTATCTACTAACCCCTTCTACAACAGGCATCTTAAGGTAGTCACAACTAAGAAGATTTGAAATTCTGTAAACAGACGTTTGCAACTCAAAAATAATCATTTTTCTTCTTTGAAATCAAGACCAAAATTTTAGGTACATTTAGTACATAGCTAATTATTTATTATTTATTTATTTGGCTGCATCAGGTCTTAGTTGTGGCACGCTGGGTCTTCGTTGAGGCGTGCAGGATCTTTTGTTGCGACGCACAGGCTCTTCATTGCAGCGTGCAGGCTTCTCTCTAGTTGTGGCGCACAGGCTCCAGGGCGCATAGGCTCTGTAGTTTGCGGCATGCAGGCTCTCTAGTTGTGGTGCATGGGCTTAGTTGCCCCGCAGCATGTGGGATCTTAGTTCCCCGATCAGGGATCAAACCTGCGTCCCCTGCACTAGAAGGCAGATTCTTTACCACCGGAGCACCAGGGAAGTCCCAGTACATAGGTAATTATTCAAAAAACTTTAAAATAGTCACATGAGAATGACAAAAGGGGCTGGATAGTAGAAATGAAAGAAGTAGTAGCTTAACGACCTTAGGCCAGTCACTGACTGAGCCTGTGTACTCAAGATAAAATGAAGAGAACATCACCTTTTGCCTTTAAAGGATGGTGGCTGAGATAATGTAGGCCAGGCACTCCAGAGATGCCTTAAAAGTGAAGCAGAGGGGTCTAGGCTTACAAGAAAAGGTCCCAAGGGTCCAGTATAAAAATGTGATCAGTTGTGTGACAAAATAAAAGTGACGGAAAAGAAAGTCTATCAGCAGAAAAAGGGGGAAACTAGAGACAGGAAGATTAATTAGGATGCTTATTAAATCACCTAGTGTGAAGAGTTTATCTCCATGAAGAAAACAGAAACAGGGAAGTCCTGCGTGATTTACTAGATCTAGGCATGAGTGGTAACAATCAGAGGACCCACCTTGTGTAGTTACATGCTTTAAGAGAGCTTCAAGGTGTTCTTTTTCAGAAGCAGTAGCCTGATGGAGCCAAGCCAACATATCTCCTACATATCTAATGAAAAAACTAAATGTTAGTAAAGATTTCCTTCAGAAAACATCAAATACTCCAATACTGTCTGACTACTATACCTCAAAGGGTCATGGGAGTGCATTTCAATGGGTCTAGGTGTACCTCCTGGGCCCCCTCTTGTAAGAGCATCGATAAATCCACGAACAACTGTACTTCTTCTAGCTGTTCCAAACTCATCTAAGGTATACCTAGAAGAAACAAGTTATTAACAAACAGTTGCTTTTCTTCCTAATGGTTACATCAAAGTATTCATGCACTTTCTAAGATATCTAAAGCTTTTTTACACAATTCTCTCAAGCAATACTGTTTTAAACAACAAAAAATATTTATGAAATAACTTTATCATAATGATAATTCAACCTAAAGGTGCATCTTTTTATGCCTAAGAAAGAATGCTGGGATTTGGAATCAGTACCAGAGGCAGTGGCAATAAGGGATAGAGCAGGGGATTTGGTAAAAGTAAAAATCAAGACAAGGTGGAAATCCGGGACTCTTCAGGTTTCAGTGCCCCCCTTGCCCAAAACACAATGTTCCACTGCACACATAAGGCCTAATACCCAGTTCTCAGAGGCTAGTTACAGTTAGAACTCTGCCATCCAAAATATAAGACTTTTCCTTCTACACTAAAAAATTCTCATTTATATTTATTCAATATTATCAAAATTTACCATCAAAATTTGTCCAAAATATACTATTAATATTTAAAAGCTTATTTTGACTCCAATGTTAAACATACGTTCCTTAAATTTACTGACCAACTATGCATACAGAGCAAATACTTTTACATATATTTACAAGTTATCAATTATGGTTGGGGAAAAAAAAATGGACTTTTGAAGGTGAGGAATTTGTAGGCAAGAAAAGCTTTGAATGAAAGAATCAGACAATTTGGGATCAAATTATAGGATGGCTTAGAGTTACCAACAGTACCTGTTTCTTCGACTAGAATCAGCCTTTGTTTCCCATTATCCCCACCCGATGCCCAACTGAAAGTTCTATTTTAAAAGTACATAGGAAAACAAAGTATTTTTTTCATAGTCCGATGTCAGCGAATTCTAGACCAATTAACTTTTAAATCCCTAAACAGTACTCTACTAAATGTTGAGAATTATTTCATTACCTTACATATAAATAAAAGTTATCAAAATTCCCCAAAGGTTTCCAGAAGAATTTCTTAGGCTATACTTCTTTCTTTAATATGCTACTGATTTAATGAAAAACCCACATTTTTTTTTAACATAGGAAAGCTGGAAGACGGAATATTTTTAAATCAAAGTGTAGTGAAGTAATCAATAGCTGTGAATTTTTAGGACTCTGAACCTTTTTAGAGGACTGTTCACTAGTAATCAGATCATGGTTGTTTGTGGTTTTTTGGTTTTGGTTAAAAAGAAATGGTTTTGAAATTCCCTGCAGTGACATACCAGATATATACGTCAAGATGAAAACGCAGTATCAAGCTAAGTGTTGCTAAAGTACACAATTGCCTTGCATTCACTTTCTATTTTTTAAAATAAATTAGAACCAAAATGCTTATTTCTATTTTTTGCCTCATATTCTCAAATCATAAACGTTCAGGGTAAAGAATGCATTCCTTTAAATCAGCGGTCCCCAACCTTTTTGGCACCAGGGACCCGTTTCGTGGAAGACAATTCTTCCACAGAAGGGTGGGGGGGATGGCTCAGGCTGTAACGCAAGCGATGGGGGCGACGGGGAGCCGCAGATGAAGCTTCCCTGGCTCAGCGCTCACCTCCTGCTGTGCGGCCCGGTTCCTAACAGGCCGAGGACCCCTACTGGTCTGCGGCCCGGGGGTTGGGGACCCCTGCTTTAAATGATCATCAAGTCCATGAAATGACTTGTGATCAGACGACTCCTTATGACAGCACAAAATTCACAAACTTTTACCTTTTTAAATATGTAAAACTAATCTTCACCCTCTGGACCCAAATGGCTATGTAATAAACAGAAACAACGTAACTTCTGTTTCTAGGACTATTCACTGTGACCACAAGTTATATTAGAAACCAGTGAATCCACTGGCATTTTAAATGGGGGAGGGGCGATTTAAAAAGCCTAACAAACACTAGAATCTGTTTACTATAACATATAAACAATATTAATGCTTATTTTCCTGCAATAGATATAATTTGAAGAACAGCATGAGCTAAAAGGAACCTTCAATGATACCTGAAGACACGAAACATCTTTTCCCAGAGACAGAAGAAAATTTCTTTGACCAAAACGGATTCTCTTCCAACAAAGGTCAAAAACTGAAAATGTTGCTTTACAAAGGTGACTGTTAAAATTATGTAAATATTCTAAAATGCCTCTAGTTAAAATAAAAATTTAAATCTCCGTTTTTTTGTATCTAGCCATAGTAGAGAAAGAAAAATTCTGGTCAAACAGCAAATTAAAAGATGAAAAAATTTGTCCAAAAAAGAATTAAAAGATAAAATAGTGTAGAAACCTAAGAAATGCAATAAATAAAAAAATGAAGAAAGATCAGCATTGTACACATTACTATGTTCTTTAATAATTTATATGCTGAAGGTTTACGAATGGAAAGAAGACAACATCAATTTGTTCATTTCTACTTGTAATAAATTTTTTTTGAAGAAACTTCTGTACTCGCTTTATTAAAAGTCAATAATGCATTAGCATTCGGTTATATAATACCTAAGAAAAACTGAGTATGGCAACTTTCCCCAAAGACTTCAATAACTGACATTTTCTCGTACGTGATACTTACACACGTGAGACACAATAATGAACAGTGAAGCCTTTACACATCACTTAAATCAAGTTCATATAGTGCCATCTGGTGGTTAACATGATACACTATTAAGTTCTCCCTAAATTTAAAGAAACCACCACTTTTGGAAACAGGTGATTACTTAAGATGAAAGGACCATTTTCTCTTTCTTAACATTCATGTTATGGTACTTAACTGTCACTAAAATGCTCCCTCTTCCCCATTCAACCCGCAAATGCTTCTTACAACCTTCCATGCTGCACTACTGCCCCCATCCCGTGTGTCCTTCAGAGATAAATCTTTGCCTATTTTAGTTCTATTCTTTGTCTTTCAAGCATTTTGCCTTACTGTCGCGCAGGCCTTAAATACACTTCTCTTTAGCTGAAAACTTTCCAGTTTACCTCCTTTCAAAATAGAAATAATAGCTAATATTTTGTGATGAGCAAAGCATTATGGTAAACACCTTATGGGAACATTCTAATTTAATCTTCCCAACAACCCAGCAAGACAGGCACTATTTTTATCCTCATTTTACAGCTCAAGGAAACTGAAGCTTATAAAGGTGCATGGGTTCATCAAAAAATCTAACTCAGAGCCCACCTTTTAAACCATTATGCAATATTGCTCCTTTCCAAGTGCTGATCAAGAATCAAAATTTAGAAAAAATATGTTTATACAGTAGAAGTCAGCTGACCTTCTCAGATGCCCAAAACAGACAAAGGCATTTTTTAAAAAAGATTAACCTTGTGAACAATTATGAATCTGTGGTCAATGTTACACATTATTAAACAAACATCAAATGTTTTAAGTACCAAAAGACTCTCAGAATCAAACACCAATACCTTACAGTGAAAAAGCTGGGAAAGAAATTTCGAAGTCGATAAGATCTGCTGCGCTGGTGGTCAAGAGTGGAAACATCAGCTTATCACAGGCACCGGCACAACACGCAGGGCTATTATGATCCAGCTCTTGCTACTAACCCAACCGCCAGGGCAAGCTGTCGCAGTTTCCTAAAGGTACATATGCCTCCTCAATCCACACCTCTGCACCTGCTGTTCCCTCAACCTGGGATCTTCTCTCCTCCCTTTTCGTCCTGGGAAATGCTTATCACCTTAAGAAGTCATTTCATACCTACTTCCTGAGGGGAATTTCCTCTAATATTCACCCCCTTCCTCACCACAGACTACTTGAGACTTGAGCACTTGAGACTTGACTTTTAGAAAAGCAATTAATGTATTCATTGAAGTGGATTTGTCTATTTGTTCAATAAAACAAAGCAATTTGAAGGCAATGTTTTATTGATGTTAAGTCTGCTGCACTTAGAACTGTGCTTAACACATAGTGAGTACTCAGTAAGTAGCACTGGGATGTTATTATTTTATGTAGCTGTCCAGCATTTGTGTTCTGGAACCTTATTACAGGACAAGCAATGTTCCAGTCAGAAAACAGAGTAAGAAGGAAATCCTCTAAAAATACGTAAGCATATGAAAGGCACGGCTCAGGGCAGGACTGATGCCTATGCAGGAGTCCCCTGGCTTTCTGTTTCCTGAATTTTAACTCCCCACTTGGTCTTCCTATTTCCATACTATTCCAGGCATTAAAAGTAAAAAAGGTATTTACTTCTATTTTATATGAAAAGTAAAAGAAAAAATACAGAATAATAAATTTATAAGTTAATAATGCATAAAGTTCTTATCCAAAGCATTATCACATAGCGCTTGGCTGACATAACTTACAGGATCAAATACCTGAACTCCTTCTTTCTTAAGTCCTACTGATGGAATTCTAATTTTAAATTTTCTTTTTTCATCTCTGGGCAATTATTATTTGTCAGTCTATTCGACCTTCTCTCCAGGGCAGGGTTGATACAGGAGTTTTAGTTACATACAATTCCTAGGTCGTTAACGAGATGACAGATTGGGGAAAAGCCCTTAGCCTGTACACAAATAAGAGGTAGTCTAGATACAGGGACACCTTGGTTTTCATCTCCATGTTGCATTCTACAGCAAGTAATAATATGCAAATAAGCTGATGCCCCAATGGTACCGAGATGAGATAAAAACATCACTGTAAATTATTATATTGCTCACACTATTGTATGTGAATTTGATAATACTGAAAGTCAATGTAAATTATCGAAGAAAAAGTAAGTTGTTTTTTTTAATTAGGAAAAAGTCACTCACTTATATAAGACAGGTCTATCCTGCAGGGCTTCCATTGCCTGAGTCAGTACTGGAGATATGTCACATGATTCTTGTGTCAGTGCTCTGCATTCACCTGAAAAATCATTATAACACTTATTGTGTTATTTAATCATTATAACATTATAACACTTGTTAAAGTACAATTAATAAGTACCTTATTATGTCTGTTGTAAAGCCAGAGTCTAAATACTGTATTAAAAAAATGCTTGGGGGGCTTCCCTGGTGGCGCAGTGGTTGAGAGTCCACCTGCTGATGCAGGGGACACGGGTTCGTGCCCTGGTCCGGGAAGATCCCACATGCCACAGAGCGGCTGGGCCCGTGAGCCATGGCCGCTGAGCCTGTGCGTCCGGAGCCTGTACTCCGCAACGGGAGAGGCCACCGCAATGAGAGGCCCGCATACCGCAAAAAAAAAAAAAAAAAGCTTGGAAAAGCCTAGAGAACATGCCAATCAAAAACTAGTTCATGCTGTCAAACTAAAAATGTAAGGTTAAATACCTACATAACTTCAAATGACCACATCTGCTATCTGGTATACCATATATATATATATATATATATATATATATATATATATATATATATATATATATATATATATATATATATATATATATATATATATATATATATTTTTTTTTTTTTTTGGAGGGGTGTGTTGGGCTTTTGTTGCTGCGCGCGGGCTTTCTCTAGTTGCAGCGAGCGGGGACTACTCTTTGTTGCGGTGCGCGGGCTTCTCGTTGCGGTGGCTTCTCTTGTTGCGGAGCACGGGCTCTAGGCGCGCGGGCCCCAGCAGTTGCAGCACGCGGGCTCAGTGGTTGTGGCGCACGGGCTCAGTAATTGTGCCTTCCGGGCTCTTGAGCACTGGCTCAGTAGTTGTGGCTCACGGGTTTAGTTGCTCCACGGCATGTGGGATCTTCCCGGACCAGGGCTCAGACCCGTGTCCCCTGCATTGGCAGGCAGATTCTTAACCACTGCGCCACCAGGGAAGTCCCCACATATTTTATTATTATAAAAAACTACAGTTCTGAAGAAACCAGTCAATGAACAACGTGCACTAAATAACTGCTATACACATGGCAATGTCAAGGAGGGGAGGGAGTACTAAACATATATTACCAGTTCCTTACCTTGGGAGCAATCTTCAAGGAGTTTGCTAAAATGTTTATATGGGTAACTAATATATAGTATTAAGATTATAATTTCAAAATTGTTTAGATTTTAAACTGTTTAAAAAATCTGTACACCAATATGTCCTTTATTTTACTATCCTATCTATAAAATACTTATTAAATGTCTACTCTGCTCAAAAAACTCAGAGCATGTTCAGAAGCTCCCAACCTTTGGGAGTATGAGGACCTCACGCTAGCAGTATATTTTTCTGGCACACACTGACTGAGAAAAACATACACGTGTATGGGACTGGAGCTATCTTACGATGACTCCAGTGTCCCTAGGAGTCAGAATGTCAGTTTGGAACTTCCATGTTAGACGTCATGGGAGCACAAAGAAATATGAGGCAATGTCCTTGCCTTTATGAAAACAGAACTCTAACTGGAGAGCTAAGACATACATATATGAAAAGTTAAGTTATGTTAGAGTAGTAAATTATTGAATACCAAATAAATATATTCAGTAGTTAGTGTTCAGAGATGGGAAAAGCCACTATGATTTCATGTAGCTGTGGAGAGTTCCAGGAAGATGTAGAACCTAAGCCTGACTTTGAAGACTGAGGTAGGATTTGGATATAAAGAGGGAAAGCCAGACCATACTCCAAATAGGAGTAAACAGTGCAAACAAGAGAAGCAGAAAAAGAAACAAGTTTTGGGGCTTCCCTGGTAGCGCAGTGGATAAGAATCTGCCTGCCAATGCAGGGGACGCAGGTTCGATCCCTGGTCCGGGAAAAGCCCACATGCCGCGGAGCAACTGAGCCCGTGCACCACAACTACTAAGCCTACGCTCTAGAGCCCGCAAGCCACAACTACTGAAGCCCGCGCACCTAGAGCCCGTGCTCTGCAACAAGAGAAGCCCATGCACCGCAATGAAGAGTAGCTCCCGCTCGCCGCAACTAGGGAAAGCCCGCGTGCAGCAACGAAGACTCAACACAGCCATACATACGTACGTAAATAAACGTTAAAAAAAAAAAAAGAAAGAAGTTTTGGAGATAAAGAGTAAATCATCTGAAACACATAAGGTTTTTTACAGTCAAGTACAAGCATACTGGTTAACTGGATTTAATCCCAACTCGTTCCAACAGTCAGCTGGTAACAACTATTAAAATATCCTGTGCACATGTTCCATTCTTGAAGTCTTAACTACTTTGTTTTTAACAGGCAATTCTATGAACAGACTACTGAAACATTTTAAAGCAAATCTAAAGCAAATAAACCATTTGTGATAGGCAAAATAATGGTCCTCCAAAGATCCCTAATCCCTGAAACCTGTGAATATGCCATCTTATGTGGCAAAAGGGACTTTGCAGATGGAATTAAGGTGACAGACCTTAAAATATGGATATTTTCCCAGATAACCCAAGTGGGTCCAAGATAATCATATAGGTCTTAAAAGTAAAAAAGGCTAGCAGAAGAGTTAGAGATATGAGATGGAAGAAGAGGCAGAAGAGATTCAAAGTGAGAAAGTGACTCCATCTACCCATTACTGGCTTCGAAGATGGAGGAAGGGGCCACAAGCCAAAGAATGCAGACAGCCTCTAGAAGCTGGGAAAGACCCTCAGTGACAGCCAGCAAGGCAACTCAGAGCTCAGTCCTCAGACTCAAAGAACTAAGTTATGCCAACAAACTGAATGAGCAAGGAAACAGACTACTCCTTAGAGCCTCCAGAAATGAATGCAGCCCTGCCCACATTTTAATTTTAGCATGGTGATTTCTGACTACAGAACTATAAAATAATAAATTTGTGTTATTTTAAGCCATTAAGATTGTGTTAAATTTGTTACAGCAGTAATAGAAAAACTCACCATTTATTATAATAGTAACTACTATAAGTAAATAACATGTCATGTAAATAACAAGAGATGTCTAATCAACTTTAAGATAATCTGGGGCAGAAATACTGACTTTATATTTTTATTCCCATCCTTAATCATAGACAGTGCTTGAATGATAGTAGATGTTTATGAGACACAATACAAAGACGATATGTTCAAATATAAAGTTTTTCTTTTTAAAAATAGTTTTTGATTACTAAGATCAAAATGATATCAAATAAAGACTAAGTGAAATAACAAAATCAAACACTAATATTCATGAATCTAGACTGCATAAAAGAAATCACTTACTTTGAGCCCACCGGTAAAGTCTTTCATAAGATGTTTCTTGAAGCAAGGCCATCTGTTCCATAATTTCTAAACTAAAAACATTAAACGTTTATTATAATTTATTAAAAAGTTTTAGCCAATAGCTATTGAATACATCTAAGGACCTAATCACTTTATTTAATTACAGAGTGATTTGGTTATAGCCTATTAACTTTTTATCATCTTGTGGAATAATTTTTCAGTAAATGTTTATAATTAAATGTCGCCAAGTTTAACACCATCACTTAGATACCCAACTGCTGTTTTACTCTAAACGTATCAGGGTATAACTTTCTCCTTATCCAAAGATATATAAAGATTAAACTTCTATTTCACAAAATGTCATAATGTCATATACTTTAAGAAGAACCTACAAAATCGTTAAATTTTGGAAATATAAAAGGTAACACAATCATGAACTGAAAAGACTACTCACCCTGCTGTTTGTTGGTTTGTACGCAAGAGAACTTTGACATCATTATGAATCTGTTTTACTCTTCCCAATGCCTTGAAAAAATCCTTTAAAAGTAAAGCATATTCTTTTTAACTATAGATCTAGAATCCAGAATTTACAAAAGAAGCAATTAACAAGATTGAAAATGGTTGCCAAAGGACTCAGAGATGGGAAGGAGTGGGATAGGTGATGTAGGTTTTCTTTATAAGCCATGTTGTACTCTTTGACTTCTAAAAACAACCAAAAAAAAGTATATGTATTGCTTTGAAAAATAAGGTAATTTAAAATATGCACCTTAATTGCTAAATTTAAAAACATTTTTAAATCAAAAAAAAATTTTAGGTGGTAAAATAAACCCTTAAAAAAAGAGTGATTTCTCTATAACATCTGTAACTGCTATGCTTTAAGTGATTTTTACAGAAAGCAAAATACCTCAGTGATAGGTCCTTCTCTTGTACCTCGGAGAAGACTCATTTCGTCAGAAGTCAACTGGAACTTGGATAAGAAGGCATCTGCAACTTGCGCTCTTATTTCTAATGTTTGACTGTAATATTTTAAAAAAGGCAACAAAAAATCAAGCACACTATGCATCTGCATAGCTTTAAAACAAGTTACATCTGACATAACTTTTAAAACAGAGGTGTGGAAGAGTCTCAATATCTTCAAAAGCCTTATTTCTGCCTCAAATATTAGAAGCCCATCAGGCACGCAGGTGATAAAACTGGCTGATATTGTTCAGTAGAAGCCACAGTAAAATGATTAATCATTAAGCAGAAGAAGAAATACGTTCATGAATGGTCCGGGTATTACAATCCTTAGCCACTTAGGTGTACTTGCACAGTTTGCCTCTTGAAAACAAAGTTATCTTACAGAAGAGAACTATGCCAGTTAATTTCCTCTCAGTCACTAAAAAAATCCTAAGCCTTTGAAGCTTGCACATGAAGTACACAACAACCAAAAATCAGGTCCATTGTTTTTTTATTTTAGGTTAGAAATAGTAGTCAAGAATTCATTTAGTAATCCCTCATTAAATCAAAAAAATCACTCTTCCACTCTCCCTTCCCCACTTTTTCTGCATACGATCATAATAAAAAAAAAAGTCTTTTCAATTATACTATCCGAACGCAACCTATCTAGACTAGCTGACAATTAGCAAAAGGCACACTCTAGTCTGCAGGGACCTGGAGGACTGAGCAGGGTCCCATCTAAGGGCAAGTCAGGAATACAAACTACAAGAGCAGAAATTCAACATCCCTGCCTTCTAGATCTTAGATGTGAAGATATATAAATAAAATTATAAGTGTTTCACTAGTAGTATTCACAGGGCAGTGATATTCTACAATCTAACAATATTCAAATGAAACTGAACAAAGATAAACATTAACCCTATCTGAACAGACAGTACAACGCATGCCATCTTTGTTTGCACTCGAGTTGTGAGGTTTTAAATTCAGTCAAATGCCCTGCTGAATGACATAGAAGGTTAGAAAGGAAAGGTCCTCCAGGTGGCAGTAATGTTCTGTTTTTCTCAAATAATGTAAATCACCTAATTAAATTTATAGATTTAAATAGCTTATGTCCTTAATCATCATATTAATACTGATACTGATATCTAAAAGTTACCTAAACAGGTTTTGTTTTATATTTTTAGATAAAGCTCAGATTGTTATCATACAGGATTTAAAGCAATTTTAACACTTCATAAAATTCCTTGAGACTATACAAATTAACCATTTCAATGAAAATGTTTTGAGAGTTTCTTTTGGATCTTTATAGTCAATTTATCACGCACAACGGAAAATTCATCGCTTTATTGGTTCATTTTAACTAAATCTAGTACAGTTGACCCTTGAACAACATGGGGGTCAGGGACGCCGACCCCAGCCCCCAACCCCCTGCCCTGTGCAATGGAAAATCTGCACCAGCCAGATTCAACTTTACAGCCAGCCCTCTGCACCAGAGGAGTGAACCCACCATGGACTGTGTAGGACTGCAGTACGTATTAACTGAAAAAACAACCCACATATAAGTGGACCTGTGCAGTTCAAACCCGTATTGCTCAAGGATCAACTGTAAATTCAAGATATTATTTAAATCACATTACTCTTTAGTTTTACCATATATAGTCTTCCCAGGTAAAATTTCACAACCATTCTTGACGAAGTTGAGGAGTATTTGTACAATCAAGTAGCATGAACAGGGATCTCCAAGGTGTAAAGGCCCTGAGCTAGGGTCTGAGGTGACAAATGGTACACATGAGGCAGACCCTGCCCTACTGTACAATACAAATGAAATATGGTAACTTTTGGAGGGCTTTTAGTATCTAAATTAAAAGTATATGAAATTAATGCTAAAATAAAACATAAATGTTTATTGTAAATTAAAACTTCTAAGAGTATTTGATGTGTATTCATGTAATCGCTGTATATGATGTAAGTTATATAAAACATAAGTGAATATGGCAAATGCATACTGTGGAATAATATGCAGCAAATAAAAAATGAGGTCGAGCTATATGTTTTCACACAAAATTATAAGGCACTTATAGGTACAAAAAACAAGTCACAGAAAAATACGTACAGCAACCCCCATGTACTTTTAGAAAGAAACTTTACACATACACAGGAATTTTCAGGACATGTATTCACATACTGCCTGAGTATATAAAATAAACAGATTATTTCATTTTTATAATGATTCTTTTAAACCATCCCAGAACATGATTTATGAATCTTATGGTATTTTTTTTCCTGAAAATATACCCCTGTCATATTTTAACTCTAACTTCTAAACTCATCTCCACCAAATAATTTCAAAATAATTGAAAAAAGCTAGCAAAAAAAAAGGGGTGGGTGGGGAGGCATAAGATATAGATCAAAACAAAAAAAAGCAAAGAAATATACATGGCAAAACAAAATGAAAACAAGGTTGATCTACCAATATTCGATTAAATGTAAATTAAAATAGTGTGATACCATTTTTCATCTATAAAATTGCTGTATTTAATGACAACATCTAGTGTCTACAGGGTTTAATAAAATAGACATTCTCATATATTGCTGATGAAGCTGGAAATTGGCATAGCCTTTCCGGAGAGAAATTTAGGCAATATATATGAAGATACTTTTTAAAATTTTTACCATTTGATTCTTTAATTACAATTAAATTCTAGGAATTTATCCTAAGAAAATAATCTGAAATGCACAAAATGATTTAAAAACACTTACCAAACCATTATGTTTAATAATGGAAACAATATCTGATAATTTAAAAATGCTTGTTCATTCACAAGAAAAAATACAATGCCACATTAAAAAACATGTTTTTTAAAAATAAAAGATACAGGAAAATGAACATGAAATTTTACATGAATGAAGTAAAATGTAACTATGCACACACACTAACTCTGGGAGAAGAAACACCGAACTGTTAACAGTGGCTATGTCTGGGTGGTGAAACTATACCTGATTGTAATTTTCTTCTTTAAGTCTTACATACATAAAGGAGAAGAAAGAAGAAAGATGTGATGCTCCCCTGCCTTCTCCTAACTTTTTACCAGGCAATGAAAGAATATGTATCACATATGCTCTATATTTTTACATGTATATTTGTGCAAAATAAATCCTTTTTATATTTTTATGTGTTACCAACTTCAAAACCTAAATTAAAATAGTTTATAACAAATAATTAAAATTACAAAACCATTAAAAAATAAAATAGTAAGAGAGAGAGAGGGACTTCCCTGGTGGCGCAGTGGTTAAGAATCCACCTGCCAATGCAGGGGACACAGGTTCGAGCCCTGGTCCGGGAAGATCCCACGTGCCGCGGAGCAACTAAGCCCATGCGCCACAACTACTGAGCCTGTGCTCTAGAGCCCGCAAGCCACATTACTGAAGCCCACATGCCCTGGGCCCACACGCTGCAACTACTGAAGCCCACATGCTCTAGGGCCCGTGTGCCGCAACTACTGAGCTCGTGTGCTGCAACTACTGAAGCCTGTGTGCCTACAGCCTGTGCTCCACAACAAGAGAAGCCACTGCAACGAGAAGCCCGTGCACTGCAACTAAGAGGAGCTCCTGCTTGCCCCAACTAGAGAAAGCCTGCGCCCAGGAACGAAGACCCAACGCAGCCAAAAATAAATAAAATTAAAAAATAAAAAAAAGAAAAAGAAAGAGAAAGAATGAGAACTTAAATAACATAGCTGAGGAAAGCTATCACAATTAAGTGCAGAACAGTCTAAACTTCCAGCCACCAAAGCCAATGTAGAAACAAGATGTGCTACACAACTTTGTCTAATAAGGGGGGAGAAATACGGAGGGTAACGCTCCTTGAGGTATGTCAGACAGTGTGTTCAGCAGACTATACCCTGTGACATAGTTTATTATTCCTTTTTTCAGATGTGATAACTGAGACTGAGGGAGGTTAAGAAATAACTCATTAAAGATTAAAAATCTAATGACCTCTCACCCAAGATTTGTATTAGAATTCAGGTTTTCAAGGTCTACATTCTTTCCACTAACATACTACACCTCAAAAATAAACAAACATAAGCCAGAGGCTATGTTTTTCTGAGTCCAGACAGAAATTTGGCTGGTAGGCCTTTCCATGAGACAAAAAAATACATAATAAATAGTGATTTCGGTGGTATTCAAAAATATGGAGGTATGTTCATCTGGACATAGCCTTTCCTAATCATCAATGAAACCCATCTTCTGACTGTCAATTAAACATTAAGGGCAAATGTTAAACTGCAGTTCTGTGGAGACAATTCTACACCAAACTTTACCTATAGAGCAACAGCTGTCAAAATGACCTCATTCTAACTCAGTTGGAAAAAATATTCATATCATTTATAAATTTGTCTGAATAAGAATATCATGTTATCCAAATAAGCCCATAGAATTTCTATTTCTAAAGCCAAATGCTTGTCTAAGTTTCTCGTTAAAAAGGAAAAGGTAATCTTTTAAAATGGAAAAACAACTCTGCCAGCACCCAGGAATCTGTTATGATTTCTGCTATGTAATTTTCTTAAAATACATTCACACAAATGTTCATTTGGCACATCAAATCCATAGCTCTTGGGATACTAGAATGTCATAAATGTTTGCTTCCCAGAAACATGCCAGGCCAAAACACTTTTTTCATAGGCTTACTAAAATAATAAACATAAACAACCTTGCTTAAATAGTTTTGACAACATATGAACAGAAGGACAATATTCTAATATTGCCTCCTGCAGACATTAACCAGTCCCACACATGTTACAAGCTCCAATAAAATGCTTATTTTTCATTTTTTATTTTATGTTCCTTTCCTGACACTGGAATAGCTATATTTCATATTCATTCACTCAAAATTATTTATTGAATCTACAATGTGTTACGCATTGGAGACACAAAAAGAGACTAAGAAACTGTCATCGTTCTCAAGGAGCTCACAGTTCAGTAGGAAAGAGAGTCAATCAAACCAATCATTAGTTACGAGACTGTACTACACACTACAGTAAAGATGGCAAGAGAAAGATTTAACTCAGACCAGAAACTCAGACCACAAACTTTGTATACAGGATTGGTGATCTGTTACTCTTAGTTTTATTTTTTAGTCACAATTTTCAGTTGAATCCATATATGTTTTTATAGTCAGCCAACAATAACGTAACAGAAAAATTTATGTGTGGGTCTCTAACTGCAAATTTCTTTTCTAGGAAACTTTTCTTTCAAAAGATTAGTTTTGATACTAAAAACATTCTCATTCGATGCTCAAGGTGCATGCTTCGTTCTGAGTACAGAAATCCAGCACCTGCCTTTCCTTAGAGTTGGCTGCTCTGTAGAGCCAACCACCTCTTCACATCAGCTGAGGCTGCAACTTTTCTCATTGTGGTCCATGCACCAATGGGAGAGACCTGTGTGGTGATGGAACGGTTCTGTAACTTGACTGTAGCAAGATGCATAATCAGAAGTAAAAAATAAAAGACAATTGTGAGAAAAAGATAATAAAATTACTAAAAATTTGAAAAATCCACATTTTAAAAAGCAGTCATTTTTTAATTCTATGGCAAACAAACAATGCATCATCACTTCCAAAGAGGGATAATCTCTCAATCATCCCAATTATCAATGTTCCTAAACTATTGTTTTATGTTTATTTTACTCTTGGATAACAGCTTAGAACCTCATACTTTGTATCATTTTTGAGTCACGTTTTTGATTATTGTTTTAACTTTGAAGTTATCTATAATTTTCTTTCCCAGTTATCTCCAAATTAATGAAGAGTTGATTATGTAAAGAAAAACTTACCTTTCAGCTTGAAGCTTAGTGGTTTTTATTATTAAATCTTGAGTCTGTTCCTTTGCTGCCTAAAATTATAAACATACCTATTATCAGTACATTTCAACTTTTTTCAACTTCAGAAAACTAATACTGCCACTTACTGGAGTTCAGACTATAGGAAACGAGATCACACTCCAGAACTCAAAAGTTTAAAAAAGGCCCAAGTACCTGAAATAGATGTTTCAAGGCTCATACACTATGTTTAATAAGAAGAACTCACTCAGAATTCTCAATACACACAGAATGCTAAGGCTTACAAGAAAGAAAAAGGTATCACAACGATGTTTATTAAGGAATTTAATAGTTCCTGATGCTTCTTAGTGGAACAGAAGCACTGCCAGAGCCAGGTAAGGATGAAGAAGAGGACTTCGGCTATAGACTTGCTGAGTTGAGGTACCAGGAAACCTCCGAATGAAGCTGTAAGTTAAGTCACTGATACGCTGCTGTGGAACTCAACAGAAATACCCAAGATGGAGATAAAAATTTGAGAGTTGGGATATACAAAAAAAGAAAACCCTCATATAGGATTTTGGAGAACATTAAAGATAGCCCCATCTAAAGGACAGAGGGCTGTTCCTGGCCAAGTCATACTAAACAATCCTCTCTCTCCCAAACCAGCGCTGAAAGGATCAGGAGTGAAAACTTGATGAAAAGGTATTTCAAGGATTAGGAAAATATTTATAAAGTGAATTGAAACAAATCACAAGTGTAACCAGTGAGATTCTCTCTCAAAGACCTGAACTGGGGAACACTACAAAACTAAGGCAGTTACTAACGAGAAGAGAAACAAGTCAGTGGTTGTGAGGCAGGTAGAAACACAGGGCATTAAATGAGTCAGAAGTATGTAGGTCAATGTTAACTCTACAGCCAAACTAGAGGTTGGGAACTGCTTTAATAAACAGACCTAAACTTACATACATTTTCCTGAGATATTTTTAGGCTGAACATAAATCATAATTAAGCTGGGTCTTTACTGGGCATAGCATTAGTTTGAAATCATTCCTAAGGCTTTCCACTAAGGAATTTATTTCTGCTGCATTTGCTGAACATTATGGGATTGAAAAGTTTATCAAAATTCCACAGTTATCTCTATACTGGCAAGATCAAAATATAAAGGCTTCTGGAGTTAACTGTGCAATATTAGTAAACCATCACCAAAGAGGCACAAAGACATTTATAGTTAAAAAAATAAGCATAATATTTATATTCAAACATCCTACAGGGCATGATGTATCAGATATCCACACATTTTGTAGACCTATCTAGCAATTTCTGAAAGCTTATCAGGAACTAGGCTAAAATCCAGACATTATACTGTACCTGTAGGCGACATGTCATATCTTGACAACAGCTGTTCATTGCCTGAACATCTTCATGTATGCTTTCAAGTTCCTGAAAAGAAAAAAAGTAACATCAAGCAGTATATATAGTTAAAGAAATTTCTCCTCTTAGCCAAATCCTTATTTTTGTCCCTTTCTTGCCAAAGCATGACAAAAGATCCCATATTTAAGACTGAAAACGATTAAAAAGAATAATATCTAGTATAAGAAAAGATGTTAAAAAAAACCAAGTATATTCTTTTTAGAGGGTCTGACAATAGGAAAATGGCAAATGCTTTAAGAATATGAATACCTGTTTATTCAGAAATTCTCACACTAAGAATTTATCCTAAGAAATTAATCAGATAAGTGTGCAATATATGTAAGAGATGATCAACAGAGTTGCCTAAAACAAATGGATAATGTGAAATGTTTCCAACCATACAATGGAAACCCGTGCATACATTAACAACGATAATATCTGTGTGTGTGTGTATGTAAATTAGCATGGAAAGATGTCTATATAAAGCTAAAAAAAGGCTTATAAAGCAATACATATATATGTGTGCAGAAGAACACAGGGAAGACTCTATGAAGGGCTATACAATAAAATACTGACGGGTTATTTCTGTGCAGTAGAATCATAAGTAATATCGCTAGTTCCTTCTATTTTTGAATTTATTACTTATCTTTTCTATAATGAATTATTTATAACTTTTAATTAATAAAAAACAAGAAAATTTGAAAACCCAATAAACTAACAACAGTGCCTCCTCCTATATGGTTGAAAGTAATCACATATTAGATCATGCCAAAAATCTGGTAAGTCTCCCAGTAACATTCTTTCCCTATATACTCCCACCTCCAGCCCCCTCCACATATGCAAGAATTTAGCTGGTCACTAAGGTCTATCATTTATAGCCCTTATTATGTACATCTTATCCATTTCTTTTTTTTACAACCCAAACAACTACTACTTGAGTTCAGTTCAATTGCTTTCTCCTGTACGGACTGATAAAAAACGGTCTTCCAACAGGCCTCCCAGGCTCCAAACTCTTTACTAAATCATTCTCTACAATCTTTACTGAACCAATCTCTTAATATGAAAAAATGATATCACAGAATTATATTTAACTTCATACTGCACTATTATCTTCTTTTTCCCAATTCAATTCAGTGTAACACAACAGAAAGATATGCAAGGAAAGAAAGTTTCAGTGGTAGACAGGGTCTTATTATGGTCTCTTTCAACACAATGCCCAAACCTTCAAATAAAAACATGACAGTTTTATGAAGGGATGGGCCAATCATAGGGCAAGAGCTAAGAAAGCAACCAAGCAGGACTACGAACAAAATGTAAGGATGAACCAGAGTTAGGAAATCACTTACAAGAATATGAGCATACATCCTAGTTCCAGAATTAAATTTTTTCCTTTCTCTATATAAAGTACTTTGAATTATAAAAATCATAGCACCAGACATTTTCAAATGTTACTCTCTGTATCTTACCATTAATAGGATGTAAATCAAATTATTTAAGTGCTAAACTGCTTTAAACAAAAGAATGATTTCAAAATAGCAATTAATGTCAGCAATAGCAAATAGGTACTAATAGGCAAATTAATCTATTTCCTTAAATCTCACTGTATAAGACTAGCACTATGACATTATCAGCCAACAAGGTCAAGAATAACTACTCCTAATATTTACTTTAGCCACTATAGTACACTGAATGAATCTGATTTGTAAAATAATAGAAATTACATCTCTTAATATATGACTTAAATGCAGAGATTTGCTAAATTGTAATTCAAGAACCTTTACATTGCTTGTATGTAAAGTCTTCATTTGAACTCAAACTGCCTTTTATTCCCGATTAAATAAAATTACAGGTTGTTAAATACAATTGCAGTATGATAACCTTTAAAGAAACCTTTTATTATGGAAAAATTTCAAAATTATCTAAAAGTTGAGATAATGTGAATGCCTATGTACACAACACACGGCTTTAACAATTAGCAACTCATGACCACTCTTGTGTGATCTATCTCTGTACCCACTTTCTAACTCTCTTCCCATCCACTTTCTCCCTCCCCAAGCTGAATTATTTTGAATTCTAGATAGCATATCATTTCATCCATAAACATATCGGTATGCACTTCTAAGAGAACTAAAAAAAAAATGCCATTTACCCATCTAAACATTCAACAATAATCCCTTAATATGAAATTTCTATTCAGTGTTCAAATTTTCCCAGTTGTTTCAGATTTTTTAATAATTTGTTCAAGTCAGGAACCAAATGAGATTCACAAACATCAACTGGTTGATATTTCCTTTATTTCTTTAAATAAATTGTCTTTCTCTTACAATTTATTTGTTGAAGAAACCAGTTCATTTGCCTGCACAGTTCCCAGCACACCAGACTTGCTGACTGCTTCTTCATACTGTTAACATACTCCTCTGTCCCCAATATTTCCTATAAACTTGCAATTAGATCTAGAAGCTTGATTATATTCTGGTCCAATTTTCTTGCAAGAATTCTTCACAGGTGATGTTGTATACCTTTGTTAGGAGTCACATATATGACTGTTTCTTTTTGTGAGATAAGCAGTTACTGATGATCAGTGGTTTCAACTTGGGCAAATTTGTCCCCCAAGGAGGCATCTGGCAATGTTTGGAAACATTTTTGGCTGGAACAACTTGAGGAAAGGTGGTGCTCCTGGTATATAGTGGACAGAGGCCAGGGATGCTGCCAAACATCCTACAAAGCAGAAGACAACCCTCAACAACTATCTGGCCCCAAATGTCAATAGTGCCAAGACTCAGAAACCCTGAGCTAGATCCTTTAAACAGTGGTTACAAACTCTTCTATCATTTCTTCATTTAGTAAGTGGAATATTACTATAAAGGGAAGCCTTGCCTCAACAATTGTATATAGTTGGTACCAAAGACAGGATAAATGCTTGACTCTTTCCTTTTATTTAGTTGTTTTCAAAACGGTAAGTTGGTTCCCTCATATCCACCTAAGATAAGCAGTGAGGGTTCTGTTGGTTTTTAGTATCATTATGAACTCATGGATTTAAATATGCTTGCTGTGTTTCAGTCCACTGCAGTCATTCCTACTGATGCTCAAATCATCCTATATTTGGCCAGTGGAAACCTCTTAAGTTATAGCTCCAGAGTCCTTTTGACACTTCCCAGTAGTCTTATACAGCCTCCTCACTTGGTACCTCCTTCCAGAGGGAAATGGTGTTTAGAGAGTACAGTTTAGATGTGCTCATCACTACTATCGCTCCCTGTTTTTATGAACACTACCAAACTTCCCTTTTAATCTTCCAGATTATTAGCCTTCAGCCAATGAAATCCTACTACACTGTTAAAAATAATCTGTCTCACTAGAACCATGTATGACACTTTCATACAACTCACACAGAACTATTAACTATGTAATATCACTCAGTAATATTAACATAATTAACGAATTAATATGTATTATATAATACATAAATAAAATATAACATAATAAATAAAATTCATTTTCACCCTATGATGAGTAGACTGCTCACTCAAGTGTAATGAAACATTATTTATTAACTGAAGTCATTGATCTTAATTAATCTGAAAATTTCATAATTTAGGATGCAGTAAAGTAACTCAATCCTAATTCATCTCCAGCGGAGAAGTGGTTATCTAAGGGAGGTTTATTCAGTGAGGGACTATTTCTACTGGAAAATCACTCAGACAAGTGCTATTTTTTGTTTGTTTGTTTGTCTGTTTGTTTCAAAAGCAAAGATTCCTAAAAGAACATCCTGGAACATATGTTACAACTTTCCAAAAAGCAGCACTAGTGGAGGTTAGAGATTTAGAAATCACACTAATCCAGAGAAAGACCTAGAAGCTGCTGGAGTAAGTAGCTAAATTTCTATTTGAGCATGGTACACGAGTTGCAAACATATCAACTCTATCCATAGAGAAGCTCAGCACAGAGCCAGGCATATAGTAAGCTCTCAATAAATGGTAAGTGAAAAGTTTACGTACTTCCTTCACTTCCTTGAAAATGCTTACAAACTCTTCATTGATGGCTAAACTTCTGCGTTCAATATCTCCACGTAAATTTCTTCGAGTGCGCAAACTATTTTCAACAAAAAAGGTTGAGAGTGCCTTGAGAGCTTCCAACATCTCCTACATAATTGATAATAAAAGAACATTATTGGGACCGAGTTTCAAATGTTTTTCTAATCTCAAGCAAAAATTTAATGAAATCATTTCCAAATAATTTGTTTCCATTACACAATCCAAAATATATTGGATGACCTTCACATTACTGAACAGTAAACTTATTTCTGAGACACAATAAGGACATACTTACTTGTGTATTGTGACATATATACGTTATTCAATGCAGAATTGTTTGGAACTGCAAAGATTAGAAAAAACCGTAATGTCCATCTAAAAAGGATTGGTTTAAAGACATTATGATATAGCCATTGAAAAAAAGTGGAAATTCTTGGGACTTCCCTGGCAGCGCAGTGGTTAAGAATCTGCCTGCCAATGCAGGGGACATGGGTTTGAACCCTGGTCCAGGAAGATCCCACATGCCGCGGAGCAATTGAGTCTGTGCGCCACAACTACTAATAAGTCTGTACTCTAGAGCCCGCGAGCCACAACTACTGAGCCCGTGCGCCACAACTACTGAAGCCCGCACGCCTAGAGCACGTGCTCCGCAACAAGAGAAGCCACCGCAATGAGAAGCCCGCGCACAAGAGTAGCCCCCGTCGCCGAAACTAGAGAAAGCCAGCACGCAGCAACGAAGACCCAATGCAGCCAAAAATAAATAAATTTTTAAAAAATGAATTAACATTTAACAAGAAATAACTGCTGCGGCACTGTGCTAAGCATTTCACCTGGATTCTCTCATTGAACCTGCACAACAACCCTGAGGAGGTTACTGGCAGTATTCCCAATTTAGAAACTTAACATAAGCTCACAGAAGTTAAGGGACTTATTGAAACCATAATGCACCAATTTGGTGGTTATAGCTAATAAGTGGTGGTCCCAGAGCCAATCTTTCTTACTCATTATAGTATAACGCTATTTTTTACACACCAATTCTTATTGACAGCTTACTGTCAGTTACCTAAAAATTTATCTATAAAAATAAAATTTATAGATAAAAATTCTGTATCTATAGATTAAAAATTCTATTTTTATCTATAAAAATGTATCTGTAAAACTCTCACTTAAACAGTCTAAAATATGTATAAAAAATAAAAATTTATCTATGAAACTTATCTAAAAATTTTAGATAGAAACTTATCTATAAAACTCTCACTTATACACATTCTTTTTTCTTTATGCCACCATGGCATGACCAATATACCTAGCGACTCAGTGATACAGAAGAGATAATCTGCTACCACGGAAGGTGGAAAGTCCAATCTAAGTTTCAGGAGGTACTTGGGAGAGGATAAACTATCCTGTAAAGAAATACAAGATAGTTTACAAGATAAACTATCTTGTAAAGAAATACAGCATGAGCCCATACATCATAGACAGTGCTTAGCTCACAACAAAAACTAGTAGCCATGAGCAGGTGGTAGCCCTTTCACGCTGCAAATTATTTTAATTGTTTTCACCTGTCAATGGAAAGGCTCAAGGATGCTTAGCCCTGATCTCCTGTTCCCCCTAAGCTCACCATTCGCGCTGTCTTATTTTGTAGTTTGCTCTTTTGCATTTTTCTTCTCCTGCCTGGGGCTCTCCTCTCCCCTCCCTGCTCAGACCCCCGACACCTGCGGGGGCAGGGGACTTCACCGTTTGCCTTCCCTATCCAGAGTCTTCGAAAAACAGTTTTAATTAAATATGGGGCAACACCCAGGAAACCTCTTTGCTCTTCCAGGGGCTCCTCGGCCTCCCCTTTCTCACCTGCCCCACACGGCAGCGCAGCGGGTCCCGCGGGCCTGGGGTCCCCTCCGCGGCGGGAACAGGGACGAGCCCGAGGGCGCCGGACAGATACCGCCCCCAGCCCGGGTCCGACCCGCGGACGACGCAGCACCCTCGACCCCGCCAGTCCCGCTCACCTTGTCGTTGTCCAGCCGTGTGTCCAGGATCTTACGCAGTTTCCGCGATAGCGGGTTGTTAGTCTGCGCCGAGGGCCCGCCGGCCCCATTGTTGAGGCCGTTGGCAGCCCCGGTGGCGGGCACTGCTACTACTTCCCCGCTGCCCTCGGCCATAGCGCCGCACGTCCCGCCCCCCAACTCGGCCCCAGCTACCTTAGCCCAGAGCACTGACGCGCCGGCAGCCCCGTAGCGCGCCGGCAGCCCCGTAGCGCGCAGACGCGCGTCTGCCGCGCAGGCGCGCGTCTGCCGCGCATGCGCCCTCGGAAGGCTCTGCTTCGCCCACTCCTGTGCCGCCAGGCTGCTAGGAGTGGTAACAGCTGCTGGGAGGGTAGAGAAGTTGGGGGAGGCGGAGCAAGACCCGCCGGGTGAGAGGAGAGTAACGCGAGATTTTGCAAAGTGGACTGAAATTCAAATCAGGTTTGGAGTTTGGGAATTACGGTTTATGGGATTAAAGGCACTTCGGGGTCCTGAATCTGTGAAAGTCTGAGCTAGACTTAAGTAAAATACACTGAGGCCTGTGCCTGGGCAACTGTGTTCAGTAGAAACTAACTCTAGTTAAATTCGCTTTAGAATACTTTGTAACTGTTTCCTGCTATGAAGGAGATTTAAATGCAGATGTGGAAAGAATTCCAAAATATAGTATGTGAAAAAGCAAGGTGAGTTACAGTGTGTATAGTGTGATCACTTGTGTGGTGTGTGTGTGGTGTGTGTGTGAAATAGAGGTACGTGTAAATTTAGGCTTTTTTTTTTTCAGGATGACATTCCTTTGGAAGAGAGGCTTCCAATTTTCATTTTGCACCTTTCCAAACGGACTGAATTTTCTAATCTTCCCCGTGGGTTACTTAGTATGTCAACAGCGGTTATTAAGGTAAGGTAATTATGGCCTACTTTTCTGTGTTTATTTGTACTTCTCTGAATTTGCAGTAAAAAAAAAAGGAAACAAAATAATTTGAAAATTAGGATGATATAGTAGGATGAAGACAGGGAAATTATTGCAAAATTTAAATATATTTAAAGCAATTTATATATTTTTTAATGTTCATCTATCATTCTTTTATAAGGCTAATTATAAATACTAAGTTAAGGGCTTGAAATCAATACTTTTCAATAGTTCAAATCAGTATTTTCCAACAGTTAAAATAAATATTCAGGTAAGCCTCATTAGAGACCTAGGTTTTATATATATATGTGTATATGTAATATTTATATATAACAATTTTTATTGAAGATAAAGGTTTTCTTTTATTGAAAATGTAAAAGATATTTATGTATATTGAACTTCCTTAATATAGTAGACACTGAAAGTATTAGAGACAGGCTCCGACCTAAATATTTTAATTTAATGGGAGAGCAAATACATGCATGTAAAAGAGTAAAGCATTTTTATATAACAAAGCATTTTTTTAATAAATTTATTTATTTGTTTTTGGCTGCGTTGGGTCTTCGTTTCTTCACGTGGCTTTCTCTAGTTGTGGCAAGTGGGGGCTACTCTTCGTTGCGGTGCGTGGGCTTCTCATTGTGGTGGCTTCTCTTTGCTGTGGAGCATGGGCTCTAGGTGCGTGGGCTTCAGTAGTTGTAGCACGTGGGCTCAGTAGTTGTGGCTCGAAGGCTCTAGAGCGCAGGCTCAGTAGTTGCGGCGCACAGGCTTAGTTGCTCCGCAGCATGTGGGAAAGCATTTTTATATAACCACAGAAGAACCATGCTGAAGTGTAAAACGTGGACATACTTACCTTCCAAGTATCAGTTGAAAGGAAGGCCACTTCAATTTCCCCCTCTTCCCCTTTGGTTAGTTATTAAAGCTTTCCTGCTCTTTGGCTTCTGAAATAAGTGGAAGTCACATCATTTTGGTCACTGTGACTTCATCAAAGTATAATATGGCATTTATTAAAGCCACATCTGGTGAATCACAGAATAAAATAGAATGCTCAGTCCTCTACATTCTTCTCTGTATTAAAAACAATAGTTTCTATTATTTAGTGTCCAAATTTATTGAGAATCAGGCTCAATGCTGGATCCTTTTAATACACTATTGTTATCTGCATAACTACCCTGCAACATAGGGATCATTACCATTTTATCATGTCATTAGTATTCTGTTTATGATGAGTAATCCAAGGCTACAGAAGTCTTTCCGAGGACATAAGGCTACCTCACATCTCATCGTTAGTTACCAGCTAAGTTGACAGTAATTTTCAAATTCTACTACTGCTTCCTCAGTTTTCATTTTGAGTTGTGTACACCTCTCACTTGGAATGTAGGCAAAAACTTTTGCAGCCAAACTTTCAAATGTATTCTGTGTCAGTGTTGCCTTGACACTGTTCTTACTACCTTTGCACTGACACCAGCACTATTTCTCGAAAACAGATTTGGTCCTATCACTTTTTCGCTTTAAAAACCATAATGGCAGTTACTGAAGTAAATAACGTTTTAGTATAGTGTACACACACCCTTCATAATCGGATCTCAGAGTACCACTGTAGTTTTATTTCTAGGTACTTGTTTGTGATTACAACACTCAAGCCACCTGTATTTTTGGGGCCACAAACACATCCCAAACTTTTAAGTCCCCATACATTGGCTCATACAACTCACTCTTCCAGGAATGTGTGCTCCTGTGAAACTGGTGAAATCCTATTTGTCCTTCTGGCTCCACTCAAATATCACTTCTTCTCTGTACCTTCACATAGCTCCCCATCTGGCCTTGGGCAGAATGAATTGATATGTCATGCAAATTCCATAGCACTTAATATAATACAACACCTCTAATAACTTGTGTCATACAATTATTTTTAAATTTACTTAAGTTTTGTGTTCCTCCACTAGACTCTAAGTACCTGGATGATGGGGACTTTGCCCTCCTGGTTTCCAGCACAATATCGTACACAATATATGTGCTGATTAAAGGCTTACTGAATGAAAAGTATTGAAATGAAGTGTTTGTGTTTTTTTAATTTTATTAATTTTGGCTGTGTTGGGTCTTCATTGCTGCGCACGGGCTTTTCTCTAGTTGCGGCGACTGTGGGCTACTCTTCGTTGTGGTGTGTGGGCTTCTCGTTGTGGTGGCTTCTCTTGTTGCAGAGCACGGGCTCTAGAGCACAGGCTCAGTAGTTATGGCTCACGGGCTCTAGAGGACCGGCTCAGTAGTTGTGGCACACGGGTTTAGCTGCTCCGCAGCATGTGGGATCTTCCCGGACCAGGGATTGAACCTGTGTCCCCTGCATTGGCAGGCAGACTCCCAACCACTGCACCACCAGGGAAGTCCCGAAATAAAGTTTTACAGCTTTATAAGTTAGAGTTTTTTTCTTTTGAAGTGTAGTTGATTTACAATGTTGTGTTAGTTTCTGCTGTACAGCAAAGTGATTCAGTTATATATATGTATATATATAAATTATTTTTCAGATTCTTTTCTATTATAGGTTATTTCAAGGTATTGAATATAGTTCCCTGTGCTATACAGTAGGACCTTGTCGTTTATCTATTTTGCATATAGTAGTATCTGTTATCCCAAGCTCCTCATTTATTCCTCCCCTTCTTCCCCTTTGATAACCGTAAGTTTGTTTTCTATGTCTGTGAGTCCATTTCTGGTTTATAAATAAATCCATTTGTATCTTTTTTCAGATTCCACATATAAGTGACATTATATGATATTTGTCTTTCTCTGTCTGACTTACTTCACTTAGTATGATAATCTCTAGGTCCATCCATGTTGCTGCAAATGACATTATTTCATTCCTTTTTATGGCTGAGTTATATTCCATTGTATAAATCTTCTCTATCCATTCATCTGTTGATGGACACTTAGGTTGCTTCCATGTCTTGGCTATTGTAAATAGTGCTGCTATGAACATTGAGGTGCGTGCATCTTTTCAAATTAGAGTTTTCGTCTTTTCCAGATCTATGACCAGGAGTGAGATTGCTGTATCATACAAAAATGAACTCAAAATGACTGAAAGACTTAAATATAAGACATTAAACTATAAAGCTTCTAGAAGAGAACATAGGCAAAAAATGCTCTGACATAATCATAACGTTTTCTTAGATCAGTCTCTCAAGACAAAAGAAATAAAAGCAAAAATAAACAAATGGGGCTTACTCGAACTTATAAGCTCTTGCACAGCAAAGGAAACCATGAACAAAACGAAAAGGCAACCTACGGAATGGGAGAAAATATTTGCAAATGATGCAACCTACAAGGGCTTAATATCCAAAATATACAAACAGCTCATACAGCTAAATATCAAAACAAACAAACAAACAATCAAAATATGGGCAGAAGACCTAAACAGACATTTCTCCAAAGACATACAGGTGGCCAACAGGCACATGAAAAGATGCTCAACTTCCCTAATTATTAGAGAAATGCAAATCAAAACCACAATGAGGTTTCACCTCACACTGGTCAGGATGGCCATCATCAAAAAGCCTACAAACAGTAAATGCTGGAGAGGGTGTGGAGAAAAGGGAACCTTCCTGCACTGTTGGTGGGATGTAAACTGGTGCAGCCACTATGGAGAAGAGTATGGAGTTTCCTTGAAAAACTAAAAATGGAATTAGAGTTCTTCATTGCAATGAATAGGAACTGACTGGGGCTGACTTCAATAGAAATTTATTTGACAAGAGGATTTGGGGTAAGTGTCAAAATTAATAGCAAGGATGAAGGACCACACTTGGAAGAGAACATGGGGAAACAAAAGGAAGCTGGGGACACATTGCTGTCATCAAAATCACTCCAGAGAACAGCTCATCGTGGACCCCAATGTCATTACTGCTGAAGCCTGGACCGAAAGGTCACTTCACCCACTGACCCTGAACTTTAGTATGCCTCCACCGCACAACTGCCGGCGCTGTCTCTGGAGACTGTTGTTTAAAATTATACCACCTCCTGAGGAGTTGTCCCCATCTATGCTTTTTGTGTCAGTTTCTCTTGATTCCCTGCAGTGCCAATTTCTTTGTGTCCTCAGGTTTTGTTTCTACATTTGTGTGTCTGCTTAGTTGAACCTAAAGCACATGTCCATGCTCTGTTTTCTACAAAGGCTGAGAAATCGAGTATGAAATTTTTACCTTTCATTGTTAGTTATGTCAATTTCTCCATGAAAGTCCTAGTAACATGTACTGTCTCTCCTGTGTATTTCTCTCAGGGACTTTGAAGCATTGGTCCCACATTTCCTATCTCTTTTTAATCACGACTCCCTGCGCCTTTTCTTTGCATCTTCTGTTACCTGCTTTACTGCCTAGTCCTTGATTTTTAGGCATTGAGGCTTCTCACGTGGAGATAGTTCCTGATTTCTCTCTTTTCTCTGAAACCTCATGAATTTTGAAAGCTGCTTCAAATTTTTCGTTTTCTTTTTTTGATTCAGGCGTATTTTCTGCCGCAGTTCTCATCCTTCAGTTTGTCCTTAAAATTCTCCAATTTTAAAGTTTCATAACTGAAACCTTAGCAGTCATGAATGTAATGATTTCATACCTCTTTAGCAATAAAATGATTTCAAACCTGCACATGAAATCTGCAGAATGAATAACTGCAGCTGGTCTGACTGGAGCCTGGGTAAGGGCCGGCTTTCTTTGCTAAGTACACCTTTTTTTCTCATCTGTGCAGCCTCCCCTTGGCTGCCTGTACCAGTTGGAGTTTGGGGTTGCAAAGTAACAGACAGTGTAATTTACTGGAAGGAGGTGAAGGCAGCTCAAAGAACTGAAGGCTGAAGGTCCAGCTGGGAACCAGCAGCAACTCAGGATCTCAGTAAGTGGAACCACTTGTTGGTTTTTAGGGCACTGCTGCTAATTCTTTTTTCTGCTTTTGCTCAACATTCGAAGTCCTAAAGTGAGTAAACTTTGACCACACGCCCATCCATTGGTCAGGACACCATGTTTTATGGTTCCAACCTGTTCGCAAACCAAACTTGAGTGCGCTCAGGCAAAGCACAGCAAAGCCAATCTACCAACACCAGGTTGTAGTGAAGAAAAGTGCAGCATTTCTTGCAAAGTGCCAAGCGTGGGACAAAGCAAGGGAAACGTGAAGCTCACGCTCAAAAGACCAGAACTCCCCAGTGGCTTTCAGGGCGGGGTTTTTAAAGACTGTGAGGGACAGAGTCCCAGGATGCACGATCGGCTTGTGCAGAATTCTCTGATTGGTTGATGGTAAGGTAACAGGGTGATGTTTCAGGAATCTCCGTCGTCAACCTTCTGGTTCCAACCAGTTTGGGCTCTACGTGCTGGTGGTCAGCATGCAGTTAACTTCTTCCATCTGGTTGGGGTTTTAGTATCTATCAAACGACTCAAGGATATGACTAAGGATTTTATCTATAGCCATTGAGGAAGAATTAAAGGTTCTTGATTTTGTTTTATGAGTGAACTACTGTGATATTGTCTTGTTTGACTGTTTTCCTTTGTTTCTGCATTTTTTTCACTTCTCTGATTAAATTTGCTCTTTGGAACTCTGGAAAGGCCTAGGAGGCTAAAGCTTTTTACAAACAAGAGGCAGGGGACATGAGGATGTCTGTGCCTGGGAAGGCCCTACAGGGTCCTGCTTGGTTTCAAACCCAACAGCACACAGTACTGGAGAGGTAATTCTGGTCAACATAATAACTATAAATTTGTGGTCTGTGAGACAGATTAGGAAATAATCTATATTTAAAAGGTGCAAAATCCAACTAGATAAAGAGTTTAGTTACAGCCCCAGCACTGGGGGTAGATGGGACTGTCATGCAGATTTTAATTAGCTTCCAGCAAACAGAGATTAGTTGCAACTCAGTGGGGTGGGAGATAGTGTGAGTATGAGATGTTGTGCACCCAAATTAGACAATTATATTTATGACAGGGGTTATAGTAAGAGTTGTGTCAGAAGTTAGTGTAAAAATAAAATGGCTAAGAAGTAGCCAGATGAAACCATTTCTAGATAAACAGGATTGGCATATTAACAGGCAGCTCAGGTAGATTATTCTGGAAATTGCCACTAGGTTCCAGGTCTCTGTCCAGAATCTCTAACCACAGCCTGAAATTTTTTGAGTAAAGAGATGATAAAATGACTTAGCAACTCCAAGAATATGTAAAAATAAGCATGGAGAAAATAATGATAAAATCCTTGGAATCAATATTTTTGTACCAGTTTGGAATGTTAAGGGCAAATCTAGGTGACCACAACTGCAGAAAATAAATGAAAAAGAAAATGGGAAATTTGAGCAGTGTATATAATCATCTGAAAAATATAGGTTGTCTTGTTTTTAAATCTGACATATTAAACTTGTAATTTCAACTTGAAAATTTTTTGTGTGTGATTTTAATTTTAAAAGGTATAATAGTATTTGATAAGTTTTAACAGCATTTATAAGTTTAAATAAATCTGAATCATCAAATCTTTATTATTAGGTTTTCAAGTATCATTTATGTACTTAAGAATATTTTGTGTGTTAGGTTTGTAATTCCACCTGCTTATCTGTTTGAAGTACTTTAGAAAACCAGATATATGAAATATTTAAGTTGAAAGTTTTAGATAATTAAGTCAATCACAAAAAAATTCTTAAATATTTAGGGGAACATAACTTGCATGACTTTAATATGAAATATTTAAAATAATACATGAATTAAATTTATGAGTTGTACTTAAATGCTGGAGGAAATTTAATATCTTAATTTTAGAAACAAGTTGAGTATTAATTAACAATCACTAAGTTTGTAAGTAGATTTACTTAATATTTAAGTTGTATCTTCAACTTACAATCAAAATTGTAAGGTATGAACTATTAGTGAAAATGAATGCAGATGTAAGAATTCGTTTCTACACACAAAAGCTATCTTTATACATTTTTAAAAACCCCAAAAACCTTAATTATCAAGTGATAATTCTCCAGAAAGCTACTGATATGTTGAAACCACTGGTAAAATGGTTGGTACCCTGGTTCCAGAGTCAGAAAGCCTGGTTTGAATCTCAACTCTGCCACTATATGCCCCCGGGCAAGTCATATTTTGCCTCCAATTCTCAATCTCCTCCTGTACAAAATGCTATAACACTACCTGGGTTATTGAGTAATGAGGACTAGATGAAGTAAGATGGGTGTAAGAGGTATTATATAATCAAGAAAGTAACACGTAGTTGCCACATTTATCTGAGCTATTTCACACACTCTCAGTGGAACTATGCAATAATCCATTCCTGCCCAAGTTTCATACAACAGTCCCACATTATCAGATAAATAAAGCATATATATTTTTTCACACACTTCCTATCTCCTTTCAGCCTCAAGTTTCATCTGGCACTCACGTGTACGCATACATGTAAATACATAGTTTAATACTAAGGTGTAAACATCCGTGCACTTCCCAGAGTTTCTTCTGGCCATTCCCTCTTTCCTTATACATATGCATGTATTCTCCAATAACAAGCCTCATTGTGTCTACTTGTTCATTCTTGTGGTCCGAATCTACAGGGTTGCCAGCTGGCCTCTCTTACTTAACACATACTACACGTAATCACCAGATAGTAATGTCTCCAGTTTAAATAGCCACAGGTACTATTTTCATTGTCCAATTTCTGTGCTGCAGCTTTAACATAGAAACCATCTATTTCCCCTTCTTTTGATTTGGTCTCCACCTGTCACTGTTCTGCATAGGTCTGACAGCTTTTGGCTTTTAATTGATTGTTACTGATTTTGTTTTCAGAATAGATGAGTCCATGGCCTCTTATCAGAATTAAGCAGTCCACCAGTCACAGGGAACCTGATGTCTGTTGAACTCTTTTTCTGCTTGAGTTTCCCACCTACGCTGCGCTGTGCTTTGGCCGTCACATCCATCCCTTTGCCTGGAACGCATTTCCTTTCTTCCTCCCTTGACTATCACTTACTCATTCTTTTAGAGTCTCAGGAGCCTCCTCTTCCAAAAATGTACCGAGTCAGGCCACCTGTCCCTTCCATGTGCTCTTGAATCACCCTCCAGGTGGTTCTCTCACTGCACTTTCACACTCTGTGTCATTATCGACACATTTTTATGATATTATTCGCGCTAATCTGTGAGCTCCCTGAGTCCAGAAACCATCTCATTCATCTTTGAATACTTGGCACTTCATGCAGTTTCTGTAATGTTGTTGGAATTTGATAAGTATTTGTTGAATAAATGAAAAATTAATATGAATAAATGAATAGACTGATGTATTTGAATAAACGATGACCCAAATTGTAGAAAATATATTCTGTTCTAAACCAAGCTGAAAACACAGCATTTCTGTTAATATTAATGTCCTCACCCTTCATTCATTTAC
Source organism: Grampus griseus (assembly GCF_964374135.1). Taxonomy (NCBI): domain Eukaryota; kingdom Metazoa; phylum Chordata; class Mammalia; order Artiodactyla; family Delphinidae; genus Grampus; species Grampus griseus. The sequence continues at coordinate 65,754,014 of NC_139012.1, forward strand.
CCAGAGGAGAAACTCAGGGTTATCTCTGCTTCATCTCCACTACGCCCCTCACTTTCCCTGGTAATGAATCGTTTATTGAAATCCTTCACAGAACTCTCGTATCTATGCCTCTAGCTCCCCCTTCCTAGTCCCATCGGTACCTCCCTATTCAAGACCAGAATTTTCTCAACAATTTATTAACCACTTCCCTTCTTTCTGTTTCACAGTTCATTATAAAATAGTCTTTTATGGTCCGTGAAATAGTCTCATAGTACATTGGTACCAGATTTTTTTCTTAAATACAGTTCTTGATATGTCTTCATGTATTGATATATCACTTCCTGGATCAAAACCTTCAATGCATCCCTATTCCAAATGTAAAGCAGCGATCCCCAAACTTTTCAAAAGTATCACCCCCCTTCAGCTAAAACATGTTGAGAGTGTGCAGTGTACAGATACATACATATTTATAACTATATATTTAAGTTATGACTGTAATAACATGCTAGAGACATAAACGGGCATACGTTGCATTATTTAACAGGCACAAAAACATAAAAGGTTGAGATAAAGAGAAAATATATTTTGAATAATTTTTATTTTATTAAGGTTCAAAGAACTTTTTAAATCTAAATTTTTATTATTCATATACATGTTTACTTACATATGCATACAATTTATAGATATGTCTGCTTAATTATTTTAGTTTAAAAGATTTTATATGTATTTATTCATATTTATGGTATGTATATATATATATATATGCTTCATTATTTTTTTAAACTTTGGTTAATACTTTGTGATACAGCAACTGAAGTGGCTGCTCTCATTCCAAGTTCAGTTTATTTTAATACCTCGTTCAAGGGCTGTCATGGAAAAAAAACTCAGGATTTCGCAAAGGCACAATACTATTATACCATTGATAAGAAGTTTCCTCATAAATAACATGGGGTCTATACCTATATTTCAAATGTCACTTTTTCTAATACTATTTCTTATCACCTCTCATTAGATTATCCTTGGTTTTGTCTTGTAATGTAGGTGATGGACATCTTATACTTGGAGGATAAGGAATGCCCGCTCTGCCACATTTTAATTTATTTGTGATTGTATTATTAGTACTATCTTCAATCTGTGGGTTCTCTGAAGGCATCTTTTTAGGCTGTTTGCCATTTTGGAGGATGTTTAGTTAAACTTAAATGACATAATCTATAATCCACCAAACTGGACCCTCACGTCTGCAAACTCATTGCAAGGTAGCCTGTTGCAGTGAGCAACACACTGAAAACTAGCAAAAAACGATGACTCCCTCCCAATCCTGGCATTATGGAGCACCCACCCTTCCCTCAGGATGCCTCCCCGACTGTACATGACATGAGATCTATGACCTTGAAATGTGGAGGGTGAGGGAACTAGAGTCAACCCATAGAGTGCATTTCAGTAATGCATCATTTCTTTCATTTCTAACATTAAAAATTAAAACTAAATAAAAGTTTTGACATCATCTTGCACCCCATTGCGCTCTCCACTCTCTGACATCCATCCTGGGGTTATGTCCCTTGTTGGAGCACACCAGTGTAGAGAATCAAGTCCATAGTGCTGTCTCTGGCTTCCAGCTGCTTTGTAATTTGACCCCAACCCATCTGAGAAATATATCCTTATATTTTACTCTCATTGCTTCCCTATACCTATCTTATGCTGCACTGCGAGCATTTAATCCCCTTCTTCTAAACGTGCCCAGTGCCTTTCATCCCCACCGTGCACATGCCCACTCTTCTGCCTTATATGCTCTCCCCACTTTACTTCTGTATCCCCACCTACCATTTGTCTCCTTCATGAAACCTTCCATTTGGGTATCATCCCTTTTACCTCATCTGAACAAAGTTTCATAGAAGTTAAAGGTTCTCTTTGGCACTTGAATTAGAAAGAATTATGTGCATGTATTATCTGTTCTATGGTCAGGTTAAACACCTTTAAGAAGAGGTGCTGGGTCTCATTAATTTTTCTATTCCTAAATTATCTTGCAAATGTCTTGGCACATAATAGGTATTCATTCGGAGGCAGTGCGATACTGTAAAGCAATATGGGCTTTGGAATCAAAGAGACCTGACTCATGGGAGAAGGATTAGCATTTTGGTGAAAATTTTAGAAAGGAAGAACCCTCTATCATTTCAAAATAACCGACAAGGGAATGGTCACACATTTACTGTCAGTAGACGCCAGCCGACAATCCCTTGAGAGGTGCAGAAGAGACTTCTCCACGTGGTGTGACATCAAATTGAAGTTCCTTTCAATGGCATGCGTCTATGATTTGGAGCAGAAAGAAAACACCAAATCTCTAAAGGCCACTCCCAAGGAAGATGCTGTTATATTTTAAAGTCATCTGCCATATCTCAATTGTATTAACCATTTCTGGTCTTATTTATTGACTAACACATATATAAGATACCATTTTAAGAACAGGAAGTGATTTCAGGTTTTGATAGGTTTGCTTATCCTTTTACAAGTTAACTAGCTCAGTAATTGATTATGTCCCAGCTTATTCTGGAGGACTGGCTGTCCTGCTGCTAACAAGAATTATTCAATCTGTTAATTCAGTCTGATATCATCCAGCCATGTTCCATAGGCACAGATAATGAAGGCAATTTATGTAATGGAAGTTACATAATTTATTGCAGGGCTAGTTTTTCTATCTTCCACACCCAGTTTTGACCATTCAGCGATCAGAAGAAATAGTTGCAAGTATTGTTGATGACCAGAAGAACTGTTACTCTCCTCCCAGCACAAAAGTATAAAGTACACACACACACATGCACACCCATGCATTCACACGCATACTTCCATGGTGCTTGAAATAGCATTAGAGTTTCTTCTGGGAGATAACGTGGCAGTGCCCTTTTTCATTGAAACTGATGCTCCTGGAAGGTACCCCGTACCTATTTGTGGTGTTCTTATTTTCCAGTTTGGGAAACAGAAAGATGTGTTACTGGATTAAGGATAGTGCGAGTGAAAAATGACATGGGACCTTGAAGTAGCTTAAAAATAGGGAAACATCCATGTGTGGAGCAAGCGGAGGAAAGGTCCCAGTAATCCAGTCATTCCTCATGACTGCCCCGATGCAGCGCCACCCTCGGCTCCTAATACGCCCCAGGCCTGGAAGTGCACAGCCTGTCAGCAATCAGAACTGACTTTTTCTTTTTTCTGGCCACACCGTGTGGCACGTGGGATCTTAGTTCCCCAACCAGGGATCCAGCCCGAGCCCCCTGCACTGGAAGTGCGGAGTCTTAACCACTAGACCGCCAGGGAAGTCCAGAACTGACCTTTTAGAATGTTTTAAATTCTGCCACCTTTGAATATCTGAGGATGCCCACTGGGTGTTTATATGGAGGGAAGTTTTAGTGTCTGTATGTGAATCAAATCGAAGAGTGCAAATTCTCCACTTTATTTAACCAGTCCCTTTATACTGTGCTTACCTACCATGTTCACGCAATCCTCTCCCCTATTTAACTTTCCCCAGTACAGTGGAAAGGAAAATTAACTCACCTGGAATTCAGAAAATTATAGTGAAGCTTTTAAAAAGTGTTGACTATTTTTTAATAAATTTATTTGTATTATTTATTTTCTTTTGGCTGTTTTGGGTCTTCATTGCTGCGTGCGGGCTTTGTCTAGTTGCGGTAGCGAGCGGGGGCTACTCTTCGTTGCAGTGCACGGGCTTCTCATTGCAGTGGCTTCTCTTGTTTCGGAGCACGGGCTCTAGGCGCGCGAGCTTCAGTAGTTGTGGCGCACAGGCTCAGTAGTTGTGCACACAGGCTTAGTTGCTCCTCGGCATGTGGCATCTTCCCGGACCAGGGATCAAACCTGCGTCCCCTGCATTGGCTGGCGGATTCTTAACCACTGCGCCACCAGGGAAGTCCGTAAAAAGTGTTGACTTTTTATCCTCGTCACAGACCCACTGAGTCTCTTAAGATTGAGGAAGAGGAAGATTTATATTAAAAAGGAAAGAAAGGGGCTTCCCTGGTGGTGCAGTGGTTGAGAGTCCGCCTGCCGATGCAGGGGACACGGGTTCGTGCCCCAGTCTGGGAAGATCCCACATGCCGCGGAGCGGCTGGGCCCGTGAGCCATGGCCGATGAGCCTGCATGTCCGGAGCCTGTGCTCCACGATGGGAGAGGCCACAGCGGTGAGAGGCCCATGTACCGCAAAAAATAAAATAAAATAAAAAATAAAATAAAAAGGAAAGAAAGAAACGAGGAAGGAAGGGTGGGAGGGAAGAAAGGAAAGGAAAGGTTTTAAAAGGAAGAAAGAAAATGCTCCCTGCATATTTTCTTTTACTACTAAACAATTTTGGGAGTCTCTAATCCAGTGGTTATTCAAAGTGATTCCTCAATGCAGAACTTCATCATCACCTGGAAACTTGTTAGAAATATAGATTCTCAGGCCCTGCCATAGGCCCACTGAATTGGAAATTCTGAAGGTGAGGTCCAGCAAACTGTTTTAACAAGTCCTCCAGAAGCTTCTGATACGTGTTGACTTTTGTGTTCTGCTGCTCTGTGTTTTTCAGTAAAAGCACATCCATAGGTGATAGGCCCCAAGGAGAAGCTTCATTTCTACAATAATTTTGTTATTCTTTCTCTCTGGTTCTCACAAACCCAAGGAGGTTGTAATAAAATAAATGTATAAAAAATGGAATTTGTATTATGGTTACTGCATACATGCTTCACTAATCTCCTAGCTTATGGTACAATACATGTGTTATTTACCCATATACCTCACAGCAAAACTTAGTATAACGCCTCATACCGTCAATAAATATTTATTAATGAACAAATAAACTTTTCTCTTATAAAAAGCAAGTTTTCTGTTTGGAATTTACAAATGCATCCAGTTAGGATGGGGGATCTTTAATTACTGTTTGGTGGGCACATGTTCATCTGATGTTGCAAACATGATACATGTGTTTATAGCTAAGTGGAAGTTAATTACCACGATCAAGAAGAACAATTCAAAAAAGCATCCTACTAATTTTGGATCAACAGCATCCTCTTTTCATACTAAGGAAAATCAGTCTTCATTCAGTCCCAGGTCCTTAAAATATACTCAATAAATCAGATTGATGATGACAATATTGATACCAGGGTTATCACACCTTTAGATACAAATCTCATTTGGGAAATTTTCTGTCATTCCTGGCAACCTAAAACAAATTTATGCTGGTCAGAAATTGGAAAATAATCAAACACAGACAGTTATGAGCAATTTCTCTCACGATTACAGACTTATGGCTCAGTTCATCAATATTTGAATTACATGTGTGTAGCGCAATGGTTGTTAAACCGTTTCTCTACAAACTACAAATTAATATTAATGAGAAATTCAATGGCACTCAGCAGCAGCATTCTGTCACTGTACTAGAGTAATCATTGATTTTTATTTTAAATATTAATGCAATGCAATTTTTGTCAGCTTAAAGCAGTAATCTCACAGAAACCGCAAGACCTAAGTCAGGTGAGACTCTATTACAGGAGGTTTGAAAGCAAAGCTGCCCACAGGGACTGGTTAGTAAAACTGGAATTGCTCTCCAGCAATTGGCATATGATTATGAACAACTGTCTCCTAATTAATAGCTGACCCCTGGGGTTATTTGGTTTGCAGTTTGGGGCCTATCTGTTTCAAGAGCTGCCTAGTGTCAGAGATGGAGTGGTTCATTCTGAACAAGAAATTCAATCGTGAGGCGAAGGAACGGAGCCACCAAAACCAGCTGGCGCTTCGTACCAGAGGAGAGAAGAGTAGAGAGAAAAGCTTGGGGAGGTGTGACAACAGGTGAACAGCAACCTTTGCGATGAACCAACATATTGGTGTGAGAGGCCTGATAAAATGTGGATGCGTGTTATTGAGCCAGCCCTATTCTTTACGTCTGAAGGAGCAAAAACAGTGTGCTCTAATAATCTCAGAGTAAACAGATTTTTCTTTAGGGGAGGTTCTTTAATCAAAACATGATTCCAAAGCCTAATTAGCAGAAATCACACCCAATCTCTCTTTGGGACCACAGACCAGAAAGCATACCAGATGAATGATGATATAAAAGGAGAAATCTGGGGCTTCCCTGGTGGCGCAGTGGTTAAGAATCGCCTGCCAATGCAGGGGACATGGGATCGAGCGTGGTCCGGGAAGATCCCACATGCCGTGCAGCAACTAAACCCGTGCGCCACAACTACTGAGCCTGCAAGCCACAACTACTGAAGCCCGCGCAGCTAGAGCCCGTGCTCCGCAACAAGAGAAGCCACCGCAGTGAGAAGCCCATGCACCGCAACGAAGAATAGCCCCCGCTCACCGCAACCAGAGAAAGCCCGCGCACAGCAACAAAGACCCAACACAGCCAAAAACAAATAAATTAAATAAATAAATTTATTTAAAAAGTTTTTTTTAATAAAAAAAGGAGAAATTCTCTCTTACACAATTCCAGGCTATCCCTTGAAGTCCTATTTCTAAAGCTTATTTTCTACTTTTTAAGGTAAAGGATAGGCACTGTTATTAATTTTGTTACTAACACTAAAAAGCTTATAAATCACCTGCCTCTGATAGGAAATTGATATCAAAATAAAAATTACTGGTGAAGTATATGTCTACATACTTTGCCATGCTTGACACAAATTTACAATGATGGATTTTTAAATTGAAAATTTATTTTAAAGTCACCAATGTTCCTCATTCCCATGTAACTTTATAAAGCAACGTAAAATTTTTGTAAGCTCTTTTTTTTAAAGAAAACAATGAAAATGCCATAACGTGCCACTGCATTTGTTTTAATTCCACATGTTAATTAACCTTGTTTTCTGAAGCAATAGATGTCAATTTACAGGGTGACTTACTTAAAAAATAGAAAGCAAATTTAATTATTTGTTGAAATTATGGTATCCTGCAAGAGATAAGGGATAATTTAAATTAAGTATAACAAAAGAACATCTAGTTAACTCATAGGCAATGACATTAATGATTTAATAATGAGATTTTTTTTCCCCACCAGAGATAGGAGATTAAAATGCAGATATTGGACAGAAAAATTAGTGCATGTTACTGAGCCTAATATTTCCATTTGCTTCCAGTTGGTGTAAACAATACACCCTGGTAAAGCCTTATGTTTAATTCAAAGAAGGTACTATTTGCCCAAGTGATCGAACTGTGATGAAAAGTAAAACTAGTCACACTTTTTTTACCTTTAAAATGCTGTGTTTATAATAACTGTGTATGTTTGTGTATTTTGAAGGGCCATACACCATATGGAGCTTTGATTATTACATATGTGAAATTACTACATTAAATGTATTTTGGGAGCAAGATAGAGTAGAAATATTAAACAAAATAAGTTTGAGATTATTAATATGAACACATTTTATACATTTGTATATAAATTTTCATTTTGTACACATGAATGATTAAATACACAAATTATTCATTTATAAATGGTAATATAAGTAGGGGGGAAAATACCAGATTTTTCAAGAAGTAAGAGAGATCATGTGTGAGGGGGGGATGCATAGAAAAAAAAAGGCATCACTAAAAACAGACAACAGTATATGTACTTATTTGTGTAAAATTACAGAAGTGTGGGTAGAAAAATAGACTAAAAGTTCTAACTATAGCTATTGACTTACAGAAAGTCCATGACAAATTGTCAAATAAAAATATTAGAGTTTAAAGTCTATAAAGTGTATTACATAATGGATAAAAACAAAAAAAGAGAAAGCAGAGATATTTGTGTATACATGAGTGTATTTGCTTGTTTAATTAGGAGACAATATAACAGGAGGCATGCTGGTCTATTAAAAATGGATACCCCAGGAGACTAGGAAGCTGGGAAAGTTATTAGCATTTCTTTTACACATCTTTATATTATTTCACTTATATAAGCATGCACTAGCATTCTTTTCACATTTAAATCTTTAGTTGAAGTAAAAACATAGGAAACTGCACATATCATGCGTGTTCTGCTCAATGAATTATCACAAAGTGAACCCAAGCATGACACCACCACACAGATAAAGAAAAAACAACTGCTAGCATCTCAGAAACCTCCCTCAAGCCCCTTCTAGACACTACTTCCAGGACCCCATCTCTTTTGACCTCTGTGTCCCATAGTTTTGTCCATTTGTCAACTTTATACAGATGAAACAGAACGCTGTCTATTTCCTGTGTCTGAATGCAATCATTTAAGCTTAGATGTGTAAGATTCATCCATATTCTTTTATGGAACACTAGTGCATTGCTTTTCCTTCAGTTCTGAATACACCATAATTTACTTATGTACTATTGATGGACACTTCAGTTCAGAACCTTGCAATAGTAGGAATAATAGGAACACTGCCACAAAATTTCCTGTGCACACACTATTCCTTGGGTACGTGTCAGGGTTCTGTCTGCAATGAGCAACGTTGAGGGATGAGGCAATGTTCTGGGCAAAGATTAGGCTTGCTGTTTGCTATAAAACAGCAGGTTCCCCAAGGTCGGTGTTTCTCCCTGTATTGCAGCCCACTGCATGTGCAGGTGCCACGTGGGTCCTCTGTGTTGCCCCCATGGGACTTTGAGGGAACGGGGACAGATGCAAATGATGGTGTTCACACTGCTTCCTGTGCCATGAGTAATAAAATACTTTGTCTCTGACCCAGGCCTCTTACGTCTTCTGCCAGCATCCCTGAAATGGTAACAGGCTAATTGATCAGCTTGTAATAAGGTAAAATCAAATCCCAACCTGACCCCCATCACATCAAATACTTTAGTGTCTATTTCCCACAAACATAACCACAATAAAGACATCAAAATCAAGAAAATAACTTTGAAAATTTACTGGCTGTGTAGATTTCCTAGCTCTGTGTCTTCACCATCAGCACCACCGAGTCCTCTAAGGACACCCATCAGTACAGGGAGTAGAGGTGAGAGTTCTCAGGTGAGAATTTGGGAGACTGGCCCAGGGTGCTGGCGGCGAACAACCGTGACCTGGCTGGGCGACCGCAGCTACAGCAGCCCCTACATCCTATGTCGAGGCCTTGGCCACGATGTGCCAGGGCAGCCCCTCTGGCTCCAGGTCCTCGAGCCTCCGGGACCCCCGGGGATCCCTAGGACCCAGTGGTGGTGTGGAGGGCGCCCTCTACAGGCTGGTGCGCAGCTGAGCCCTCCCCACCAGGGCGCCCGGGCTGCACGGACGGCCAGTACCTGCTGTCCTGGCCGCTACGTCCACTGTGAAGTCCCTGCTCGTCGCTTGTTCCACCCGCCCACTTCCCAACCCTCTACCTGTCCGGCCCAGGCGCCGGGCCTGGAGCCGCCGGATGCGGGGAGGAGGCACAGACACAGGAGGGAGGAGGGAAGGAAGGAAGGAAGCCCCGCAGGAGGCCCGCCAGCTCGGGAACAGTGGACCCAGGTGACCGCAGACCCTCCCACGGACGCTTTGGGCAGACCATCATGAACTGTCCCGGATGCCACTGGCACCCCAATTGTTTACTCTCTTCCCAACCCTCTCCTCGCCCTTCGGGCACAAGCTGAATTGCAATAAATTATTTGATGGTCTTAAAAAGAAGTCCTCAGATCCCATGAATTTCACCAAAGACATAGTTCGGAATCACGTGATTGTCTTTATGTGTCACATCTCTTATTCTCCTTCAGTCTGGGACAGCTTCTCAACCCTTCTTAACCATTTATGCCTTTGACACTTTTGAAGATATCGGCCAGTCATTTTACAGAATGCCCCTCGATTTCACTTTCTCTGATTTTCCTCATAACGAGATTCAGGATGCCTTGTCGGTAGCAACATCACTGTAGTTGATGCTGTGTTGTAATTGCATCTTATCATGTGGTACAGAATTTTAATTTGTCCAATTACTGGTGATATTCACTTTTATCGTTTGATTAAGGCGGTGCCTGCCAGAATTCTTCGCTGTAATAGGATGCCTTTCTCCTTTCCATTAATAAGTGTTTCATGGAAAGTAATTTGAAACTATGTAAATATCCCATTTCTCATCAAACAAGTTTATTTATTTTTATTTATTTATTTATTTTTGGCTGCATTGCGTCTTCGTTGCTGCGTGCAGGCTTTCTCTATTTGCGGCAAGCGGGGGCTACTCTTCGTTGAGGTGTACGGGCTTCTCGTTGCAGTGGCTTCTGTTGTTGCGGAGCATGGGCTCTAGGCGCGTGGGCTTCAGTAGTTGTAGCACGCGGGCTCAGTAGTGGTGGCGTGTGGTCTTAGTTGCTCCGCGGCACGTGGTATCTTCCCGGACCAGGGCTTGAACCCATGTCCCCCACATTGGCAGGTGGATTCTTAACCACTGCACCATCAGGGAATTCCATCAAAAAAGTTTAAAACTTGCTTGTTTGTTTAGGACTCATAGTTTCTTATCTTATTCAATGAGTCATATTATTGCTATTGTTATTTATTTTTATTGTCTTAGACTTGACCTGAGGAAGGCTATCCAAACCGGCTTCTGTGGTATCTTAATACAATTCCATCATTGAGTATTTGCTTTCTTTCTGTCATAGTAATATATTCCAGGCTTATCTCATACTTTTCCCTGCCTACACAGATGTCTACGTATCCATCTATGTATACCAAAAACCATGACCTCACTTCAATCCTTCTATGTCCAATCAACAACACAGGATTCATTTTCATTTTCTTCCTTTCTGTGATTGTAACTCCCTTCTCAAACCGTAAGAAACTTAGTTTTCGTTAGCCCTAATATATTTACTTATTTGTTTAATCCCCTGTATGTAACCTAATAGAAATTAGGCAAAGGATTTGGACAGAAAATTCACAAAAGAGAATACTTAACTGTCAAGAAGCATAGGAAAAACTGCTCAACATCATAGACATAGAGTCCTACTTAAAATGCATCCAATGAAAGAGGTAATGTTATTCCAATAGAATTTCAGCTGACAGAACTTGAAAGAATGGGAAATGGCCACAAAGAATGGGAAATGGAAGGGGCTGGACTTGCCTGAGAAGGCTTGAGCATAGCTGGGGCAGCCTTACCTCAGGGTAGTGAACGTTTTATGAAAAGAGAGAAGCCCCAAACTAGACATGGAGAATTGGGAAGGTTAGAAAGTATAGTCTGTGTCATTGTTTTGCCCATAGTTAACCTTGTGAGTCGACATGACAATGTCATATCTTTCCCTGGGAATTTGTCCTCAGTTCTCCCACCTCCTGTTACCTTGCTACTTCTCTGCTGGACCTTTAAGTGCTTGACAGCATCTCTGATTTCTTCTATATGGTAGACTTAAGGAATAATCAAGGCAACATTTGAGTCTTTCAAAGGATCTTCCAGAATTCTCAGAGCATCTCTAGTTATTCAAGCATTAACTTTCCTATTTGCCACAATTCAGATCACTCTCTCTTTTTTAAAAAAGTTATTTATTTATATATTTATTTATGGCTGTGTTGGATCTTCGTTGTGTGTGCGGGCTTTCTCTAGTTGCGGCGAGCGGGAGCTACCCTTTGTTGTGGTGCATGGGCTTCTCATTGCAGTGGCTTCTCTTGTTGCAGAGCACGGGCTCTAGGCGTGCAGGCTTCAGTAGTGGTGGTACGCGAGCTCAGTAGTTGTTGCACACGGGCTTAGTTTCTCCGGGGCAGGTGGGATCTTCCCGGACCAAGGATCGAACTGTGTCCCCTGCATTGGCAAGCGGATTCTTAACCACTGTGCCAGCAGGGAAGTCCCCAGATCACTCTCTTGTTCCCCTACAAATCCTGAGGTCAAATGTCAGTTACCATGCATCATCAAGTACCATTTTTCTTATAGTAGAAAAATATCCATTTTTGTTGGTTTTTTAAAAGTGGGAAAATAGAGACACAGAGGCCAATTGACTTTTCTTATGCTTGGATCTACTTTACCCATTTATACTCCTTCCCTGGTTCCCGTAGACATTTGAGTTTGAGACTTTTAACTTAAGAAATTTAACATGCCCATCCACAGTGAGCCATTTGGCTAGAAAAAAAAATGAGGATTAAATTAATAAAATTTGAGGATTAAATTTGGATAGAAAAAGTGGCTTAAGAAAAGGAGAAATGGGAGAGTCATTTTATATGTAGCACAAATATGAAGGTATATTTCTAATATTTATCCCAAACAAAGAAACAAGCAAAAGAAGCAGTGAAAAGTGCTACGGAATACAGGCTTTGGAGACGTGTGCACCGTGAATGCAGTGGGGAGCCCGTAGGACAGACTCACAAAGTAATTCCTGAGCCAATCCCTAAAGGATGAGAGGGATTTTTCTTGGCGGAGGGAACTTTATTACTTCATGATGAAGTCTGGGAGTAAATATTGGAACTTTGACGTATTCTTTCCCATTTCAGTTTTTTTTCTTATAGCATTCATTGCTATTTTCCACACTCAAATCCTCACACAGAGGGGTCAGGATAACGTGAGTACATTAAGTCTAACAATCTCATATCAATCACGCCCAACAGAACCACTAGGATTAGAATTTATTATTATTATTTTTTAAATTTTTATTTATTTATTTTTGGCTGCGTTGGGTCTTCGTTGCTGCGTGCAAGTTTTCTCTAGTTGTGGCTTGCGGGCTCTAGAGTGCAGGCTCAGTAGTTGTGGCTCACAGGCTTTGTTGCTCCACGGCATGTGGGATCTTCCCGGACCAGGGCTCGAACCCATGTCCCCTGAGTTGGCAGGCAGATTCTTAACCACTGCACCACCAGGGAAGCCCAGAACCACTAGGACTAGAATTTAAAAGTGAGGAATTTATGAGGTATAGAAAGAGTCCTAGCTTGAGTCCTGGCTCTTCTTCTTCCTCCTTGAGTGACTTGCAGAAGGACAGAAACTCTTAATTTCTGCTGCCTCATCTCTACACTGTCCATGGAGATAATCCCATCTTGCCTGCCTTGCAGGCTGCCATGGAAGTTTAGATGAAGGTACACGAAAACGTGTTTTCACGTGTGACGTGTTCTTCAAATGTGAGGCGTCGTCCTCAAGAACGTCCAGCGTAGAAAAGGACATACAGCAAATAATACTTAAAAAATAAATTTGTTATTTTGGACTACTTGGAACTGCACAGAATTTTGCAAAGATAGAAGACAGTATTCCCATATACCCTTCATCCAGTTTCAGTTTCCCCTCAGATGTTTTCATCTTACATACTGTGGTACATTTGTCAAAACTAAGAAACCAACATTGGCATCTTACTATGGACTAAACTCCAGACTTTATTTGGGTTTCCCCAGTGTTTCTACTGACACCCATTTTCTGTTGCAGGATCCCCATCCAGGAGACCACATTGCATTTAGTTACCACATCTCCTCAGTCTCCTCTGATCTGTGACAGTGTCTCAGCCTCCCCTGGTTTTTTCGTAACCTTGACAGTTCTGAGGAGTACTGATCTGGTATTTTGTAGAATGTCCCCCAATATGGTTTGGTCGGGTGTGATTAGAGTGGGGTGATGGGTTTTTGGAGAGAATACCATGGAAGTGAAGTGTGCTTTGGTCACATCATATCGGGGGAAACTGGAATCCACACGTGGCCAGTAATGTTCATCTAGGTCACCTGGTTAAGGTGTTATCTGTCAGGCTTCTCCACTGGAAAGTTACTGGGTTTTTTTCCTTTCCATACTTCATTCTTCGTGAGACGTTGAGCCCACCCACCCTCCACGGAGTTGGGGAGGGGCTAAGTTCCGCCTCCTGAGTGGAGACGGCGGGGGTGTCTACACATATTATTTAGAACCCTTCTGTAAGGACACTTCGTATTTTTTTAAACCATCAAATAACAAAAACAATACTGATTGATGCAAGCTTCCTTTTTTATTCCCTGCTTACTTAACCTCTGGTAAGAATGCTAAGTTTAGCCTTTCAGCCAACGGCAGAGAATGGGTGTAGGAATGAAGAGTCATTAAAGACCTGGAAGTCCACAAACCAGAAAATACTTTTATGCTAAGAGTTAACTATGTTTGATATAGGCCAGGTCTACCTCATCATCTCCCTGCATATAGTTGACAACTAAAACATGTCATTTGCCATCTGGTTCTACAAGAATGAAGGCACTGGCCACTGCAGTCACTGACCTTCAGCACACCCTGAAAGGAGTTCAGGGCGGAGATCAGGAATGAGGCACTCCGTGCTCTGGGAAAACTGGTAGAGCAGGCCTTCAGGTAGTCAGATACTTTCAGGAGAGATTTTGTGGGAACCTGGATTCTTGCATCTTCCCATACTTAGAAAAGCACTGAAACCATTAACTAAGATGTCTATTCCTTGTGACTAGCAGCAAACTTCTGCAGAAATGTGCTTGGTTGCATGTACCCCCTTTGCCCAAATCACATATACACTAACCCCCCCACCCTTACCTCTTCAGAGCAGTCCCTCAGAGCTCTCTGAGAGGCTGTCTACTGGGCTACATAGTCCTCAGTAGTCCCCAGATAAACCTGAAATGCACAGCTCCTCCATCGTGCGTTTTCATTTCAGTCGACATAGTGAATGTCCCTCTGACACTCCAAGTGGACATGTCCTCCTCATGACGCATTAATGCCCTCGTAGTAGCAATTGCATCACGGGATCCGTATTTTTCCCATCCTTCACCAGACATGGCAAGTATCCTATGTTGCCTTCAAGGTAGAAGATACAGCATTGTTCTTTATCCTTCCCTCCCAGGAGACAAAGCAAAACAGAACCGAAAGCCAGAAACAGAACACCTGTCTTCTCACTCTTTGTTGGCCTCCCTCTCTGTGTGGCTCTCTTTCTGCCCCTCTCCTCCCCCCTCCTCCTCCCTCCCTCTGTCTCTGTCACTCTCTCCCTCTCTCCCCTTCCCAGCCTCTCTTCCTCTCTCTCCCCCTCTCCTCTCCCCAACTCTGCTGTTTATTACCCCCATGACCGCTTCTAATGTCTACCTGTTGACATGGTTGATGTACACTGCTCTTAATTCTATTTTTATTCTTATATCTTCTGTTTCTTGTCACCTTGCCCATGCTCTTTTGCTTTTAACACACGGAGACACTGATCTTTCAGAGACATCACTAGCAAGAAAGCTTTCTCTTTTCATCCACCCCTTCACTCTAGTTGGCGACTCAACCAAGCACAGCATTTAAGAGACAGTCTTTGGCCTTTTGACTCAATGCTAACTGCTGAAAATTAGTTCCCTTCTTTTCTTCTTGATCCCTATTAGTAAAGACCTGGTGTTGCTGGCATATTGGTCACAAAATAGTAATATTTAAGTAATATTTAAGCATGCACACATTCAATTTGTGATAGTTCTTAGTGGGGTCTCTCACGGGGGCCAATAAATAGCACTTTTCTTCCCCAGCTGCAATCTGAACAAACTGAGGGGAAAAAGAGGCAGATGGAGACTAAAATATTATGATTATTACTGATAAAGGCTAAAGTGGAGGATGTGGCTTAGTGAGGGGCAAAGGGTCTGCTAATGGAGCCCAGAACTCAGGAGATTCACCCCCCCTCTCTTCTCAGCAATGGATGAGGGCAGGTCTCCCATGTGGGAGATTCACCTACAAGAGAGAAGCAGCCCTGACCAGCACACTGGCAGGTGGTTTCTCCCTGGAGACACCAGTTGCCCCAAGGGTTTGAATGAGTGGAGAGAGCCCGGGTACATTTCAGCTAGATTTCTCCTGAGGAAATCCAGGGAACTGGGGAAGAGGCATTCCCCCTCTGCAGTTTCACAATTTCTGTAATACGAAATTATTTACTTTAGAAAAATCAGTGTTTGTTAACCCCTCTTAGTATTATAATACCAAATTCAGCATTTAAGTTTGGCTTTCTTCTGTTAGACTGTTGTATTAGTATATTCAATCCTTGCAATGCATCTTATTTTGGTGAAGGAGGGTGGGATTTAAGATTTTTAAAATACTGTAGTACAAATCTTTGTGAGTTCTCTCAGAAGTTATGACACTGGTGGAAAATATTATTATCCACATATACACAAAATTTTTATCTGTTTCTATGGAGACTGTTATATTCCTCTTTCTACATATTCTGGGAAAAGTTTTAAAAATTAGAAAACATAGTTGTAACACTGAAAAAGCCTGAGATGACTTTTGATACCAGAAGAAAAAAGAAGCATAATTTAAAAGTAGCAAAAGCATAACACTGATTCAGTATTAAACATAATTATGCACTGCTTTAAAATGCATACTGGGTCATGTAGCAAAAATATATTATGGACATTTCTCATTTTGATGGTTTAATGTCAAGTGTTTGCTGTGTTAAATGTGATTTAACACTTCACATGTTTTTCTTCTTATGAATGAGTTATTGATTTAAAATGTGTATGCTACTTTAATTCATAAAACGAATGCAGACAGCACCTCTGGGAGCAGGCCACAGACTGTATGCATCTTATTTCCATGAGAGCTTCTGGGGAATATAGTCATACAAATCACTATGTTTAGAAATAGTACATAACGAGACATATGCAATTTCTACAGGGAAGAGGGGTCTTGAGTCTATCAAACACATCCTATCCTATGCTATTTCTGTCCTAGAAAATGAAATAGGCAACCTTACTTCAACAGGATGTTAGGATGGCTGTGGTAAATGTATGTACACAAATGGAAGAATAATCATCCTAAAAGCAATCCATGATCTCATCCAGAGACTACTTGAAATGGAGACCAGGAAATCTGAAAGGTCCCTTGTCCCATGAGATTTTTTTTTTCCCCTACAAATAAGATGGACACCATAGCAATACCTCGTTAAATCTGTTTTAAGAAGGCATTCATGAAGGGAAGGGGTAGTTTAGGAAGGAAGGAAATGGCAAAAAAAAATGAAGAACTTACCATGGTCTCTACTTATTTTAACCGTTTGCTGTTTCTGGGCTGAAAAATCTGATTATAGTTTTTTAGCTAGTGGAACATTTCTTGGGGTATCTCCCAGCCTCTGTTGAGGAACAAATGATCCATTCTGATAATAAACTGATAAACTCCCCAGCCAGGAACAGTTAAGAAAAATCTCTCTTCCTTGGCTCTATATGGAGTCTCTCCTTTCGATATCCACTAGTTCTTTTGCATCTTACATCTTCCTGCATCTCTCTCTTGCTGGTCTGTCTTTGAGGTGTACCTCCCTGTATCAGGCCATTTATAATGCTTAGAATTTCAGTCTCCTTGAATTTCTCAAAGTTAAGACTTTAAGGGGAGACATTTTATCAGCTATCTTCATAGCTATTCCTGTTTCTATTGCCAAGTTGTAAGGAGGGTCCATCTTGTCTAATACATGCTATAGATGAGGAATGCCTACTGCAGCCACTGATTGCTGGAGAATGAATTCTCCCTTGACATCGTTCTGCCCTCTCTCTTCTCTGCTCTGCTTAGCGTCCGTGCTCTAATCCACTTAACTGTGTTGCTAGCTCTTGGACTGCAAGAGAACAGTTAGTTTGAATAGTCTAGCAGGTATTTATTTATTGCTAATCACAGATTTAAACAGCTAAGGGTTGGTTATTGGTCTCACCTAAGGGAAGTCTGAGAATAATGTAGCGGCCTAAGGAAGATACCATGGATCCAGACTCACCATTTTACTCCATCATTCTTAGTATGTGGGCTTTGTCCTAATGCTTTTCACCTCATGGTTGAAAGGTGCCTGCTGTGCTACAAAGTGTACCACATCCATTTTCTAAGGTTGAAGAAAGAGGGTGTGGATGTGATGGGACCAGCATCCCTCCACTTTCCTCTCATTGGCCAGCACTGTCACATGCCCCTCAAATTTCAAGACCAGCTGGGAAATGGAGATTTTAGCTTTCACTGCTTCAATTGGAGAGAAAGGTATGGAAGAAGAGGGTTGGGAAAGGACACTGTATCAGCCAAACTATAGTGATTGCCACATATGTGAACTGAAGAAGCCCCTTTTCAACCAATCCCCGATGGTCAGCAGTTATTGATCCATGGTGTTTCCTATATTTCACTATCATACTCCTTCCCTAATTTCACATAGCACACTTTCTCTGTTTAAAAGATAAATACCCACTCTGTAGGCCACACTAGAACAGGAAAACAATCACAATAATATTCATTTGTTTATGAATTCCCTCAGTTAATGTTCAAATTATTGAGTATCTATCTTCTATTGCCAAGCACTGGGATACAATGTTGACTAATGTGTGTTTTTTTAATCATTGAGCAAATGTCTTATCTGTACAGTGCTTTATCAATTAGAAATGCTTTCAGATACTAAAAAGCAGAAATTTTAAATAACAATGACTTAAATCTACTTACAGTCTATAATTTACTTCTAAAAAATTCAAAAGGTGAGTAGCTCCACAATCTTAGGGTGCTAGGATTTATTTCTGTGATTTTCCTCGTAGTTACAAAAAGGCTGCCACAACTCTAAGCATTTTATTTTTCAATAATGTGTCCAAAAGGCGGCCAAGATGGTGAGAGAACTGTTCTCTCATGCTTCCTTCTTTAATCAGAGAATGCAGTCTTCCCTAGAGGACTCCTCAGCTGATTCATTATCTAGAATAGGGTCATGTGGCCACCAGAAGTATCTAGTGAATAAGAAAGAGGGATTGGGAATTAATATTTGGTAGCTAACCAAGAGTATTGTCATAGATGCTTTATAGCTTTCCACATGTTTTTACATTCATGATCTCATCTTATGACTTAATGGGACTACCGTCCAAACATGCTAGAAACTCAAACCTGGAATAAGAGGTATAAGCAGCATTTGCTATGTGAGAACTTCTGGCTGGGAAGTAATTTAAAGATCCTTTTGAAGGTGCAAATTTAATGCAAGGGTTTTAAAAAATAGTATAATGCATCTTGCCTATGAAGTATGCAAACAAGAACTCAAGGAGTAACACAGATGGCTCGGTAGTTTGGGAAGATAATTGCACGGTGGAATGAAATGAGAGATCAGGATACATGGATTCGAGGCTCAGCTCTGGGTAAGACACTGGAAGGATTTTGAGCCTCTGCTTCCTCATCTGTAAAATTATATACTTGAACAAAATTAGCTGACCCTAAACTTCTTCTCAAATATAACAGCATCTATATAATCATGATGCTAGAAGTCGTGAGGTAGAATCATCTATTTCCAACCTCTTTTTACAAATGAGAGAACTTAGGCCCAGAAAGGGCACCGCTTGTCCAAATTCACTCCTCTAAGTCAGAAATTTGAGTCCTAGTATGTAATACGCTATGCTTTCATGAGTAATTGATACTTCTTCCCGATAGATTAAAAAAGAAAACAACCAGCCTCCTCTGTCTTCATCTTCATCTTAGGCAGAATCTCAATAGCATTTACTCTGTTTAATAGAATGCAGATAATGAGATATTTTTTGAAGTCCACCTTTTAGCTGTAAGGTCTCAGCCAAATGACTTAACCTCTCTGTAAAGTAATAACTGTACCCCCTTCATATTTTTCCGCTTTTCTTTTGAGGACTAGATAAAATAGTCTATTAAGGAGACTTAGTGTTGGGACTGAGACACAGCCAGGACTTAAATCTCAGCCAGCCATCTCGGTGCTTCAAACTCCAAATTGAGAAAGTGTCCTAGACCAATATCCACAGTGGGCGTGTGGAGGGTGAGTCCCAATCTCACTCTCATTATTTTGTCTTTATGGAGTCATACCTTCTACCTATACATGATACAGATCTGAAGGCTCTGTGTAATAACTAGGTCATGATACATAACAGAAAGTCAGGCCAATCATTATTAACACAGTCACTGAACTCATTAACCAGTGACTTGTACAAGACAAATAAAAATAAATCAGAGCATTTGATCAGGGATTCTGATCACGGAAGGGATGCAGGGGAACAGGGAACCATCGGACATTTTATTGAAACAGGTTTTCTCAACCTCAGAACTACTGATATTTGGGGCTGGATAATTCCGGGGGTCTGTCCTGTGCCTTGTAGGGTGTTTAGCAGCACCCCTGACCTCTGCCCACCAGATGCTAGTTCATGATAATCAAAAATATCTCCAGACCTTGCCTAATATCCCCTGGGAGGGGTCATACTCTCCCTTGAGAACCACTGTGAGAAAACTTGATACTACTGTGCATTTTTTTCTCTTTCTGGGAGGCTTATCCGTTTCACCATATTCTTAAAAAGGTCTATGACCTCATAAAGGGTTGGAACTAATTACACAAAGCCTTTCAAAATAATAATGAAAGAACGCACATCTCCAGCTATAATAAAAAAAAAGTACTCTACCATGGCTAATTTAAAGGGTACAATTTGAAAATTTACTATGAAATATATACCTACCCAGTTATTAACTTTCAACTGCTTTGAAAAAGCACAAACTGTACTGAGGAAGTAGCTCCTTCACAAACTGCTATTCCCAGATGGCAGGATTCTTAAAATACCGTCTTCAGCAGAGACCCACAGTCTACTGAATGTAGCTCTAAATTTCCAGAGAGGTTAGCGCTAATGACAAGAAAAAAAAAACAAAAACCTTAAGTCCAGAGGGGAAATCAGAATCCGTGTTTCTCAGTAAAGAAGTTCAATGGCGGTATTGATTGCAAAATTGATTGGACGGAGGGATGGAAGAGAAAGGGGGGAGGGGAAGAGAGAGGAGAGGGGGAGAGCGAGAGAGGCAGAGACAGAGAGAGAAAGAGGAGGAGAGAGGGGGACAGACAGGGAGAAATGCTTCGAGAGAGGTTCCTGAAGAGGATGTTTCTTGGGGGAGGCTCGCTGTCATCTCCCTCTGCTTTCTCCCTGGCTTGGCTGGAAAGGCGGCTGCCTGACGGAATCCCTGAGCCTCGGGTTCTCTGCTCTCGCCTCTCATTCCCACGCCCACACTGGCCCTGTTCACCCCCTTACAAAGTGACCACGTGCCAAGAGCTCCTGAAAGCTCAAAAGGGTCACCGCGCCCAGTCTCTGAGGCGTTCCTTTCCATCTCCGTCTCCTAAAGGCGGTCGGAGACCGGAGCTTAAACCCCAAATACCAGACCCCCGAAAAGCGAACAGGGAGCGTGTTTCATCTTCCAAGCCCCTGGCGAGCACCCGAGAGGACAAGCAACTTTCGCCCCTACTTCTCGGTCTCTGCCTCCGCCACTCTCGCGTTGGAAGGAGTCGCGGGGCCACGAAGGCGGGAGAGGGCTCGGGGCTGGAGGAGCCCAGACAGCCGCCCGGGGGGTGGGAGCAGACCCCGGCGCTCGGCGGCCGCGCCCCCCGCCCCGCCCCGCCCCGCGTGCTGGGAGGGTCCCCGCCTTGGCGCGCCGCGCCCTCGCCGCGTCCGCTCCGGGTCCCGGCGGGCGCGAGGGGAGGGGACAGGAGAGAGAGGAGGGCCGGGCGGCGGAGGGGAGGAGGCGCTGCGTGCCTCGCCTGCCAAAGGCAGATCCGCCCCTCCGCCCGCGAGCTACAGCGCCCCGCGCGCGGCCACAGCGCTCCGCCCGAGCCGCCGCCAGAGAGCCGCGGGAAGCGGGGCTGCACGGGCGGCGGCGTCGCGCGTCCTCCCGGAGCCCTCCGCCTGCTGCCGGCCCCTGCTCTCCCTCCCGCGTCGGGCCCGGGGGCTCCGCGGCTGTTAGGGACCGCGGCGAAGAGGGAAGGACGGTCTTGCGTGCCGTGGATGCTCCGCCCGGGAGAGACAGCAAGTTGTGAGTGCGCCCCGGCGCCGGGAGAGAAGGTGGCCGCCGCCCGCCAGCCATGTGAGTCCCGCGCGCGGCTGCCCCGGGGCGCGGGCTCCGCTCCTTTTTTCTCCGGACGCCGGCGTTGGGCTGCTCCCGGGCTTCGGACTTCCTGAGCTGGGCTGCCGGCCGGCTCTCCCTGCCCGCCGCGTCCGCTGCTGGCGTCTGCCTCCGGAGGGTGCTGCCTGCCCATCCTCATCCGCTCCCTCCGCGCGGAGCCGGCTGGAAAACGCCCCTCTCCCGCTTTGGGGGTTGAGGGATCCTTGTGTGTCTTCGGGGTGGAGTGGGGGAGGCCTTTGCCGGGGGCTGGCTAACCCCGGGGCGCCTTGCCCCAGCGCGAGGTGAGGGCGGTCTCCACCCCACGTCCCCGTGCCACCCGTCTTCCCCAGCCTCCGGGCCCAGCAGACCAACTTCAGCCGCTAATGCTGATGCTGACCGCAGTTGACAAGATTAAAAAAAACAAACAAGTAGCCGGAACTCCCCTGGAGTGACACACTGGGGTGGAAATGGGGTGGTGGGTGGGAAGGAAAGGGCAGGGGCGAGGGTTGGGAAAGGAGGGGGTGGGTGACGTCAAGCTGGAGTTAAAAGAGTCCTGGGGACGGAACTGGGGTGCGTGGCTCTGGGCTTATGCATTCGCTGTGAAAAGTGTGGGAAGTGGTTCTGGAACTCTTTCTCAGAGGGAGGGAGGTATGGAAGTGAATGCACGTGGAATCACTAGAATGACTGGGGATCGATGTAGAGTCCTGGCAGGTGTGGATTCTTTTTCAGATTAGATAGTGACACTCGTTCAGCAGTAGAGATGGTTCCAATAATTTAATTGGAGGCCGTGAATCAAAATTGCAGGTATGAAAATAAGCCGTACGCAAGCTTTCTTTCGTTGACACTAGAAGCTAGTTGAGATTGAAGGCATTCACAAACGCTACTGAATGAGGACTGGGGATGCCTAATAGTTCCATCCATTCTGTATGCCTGGGCAGTGTGTAATTGTGATCCTAGTTATTTTGTTCGGGCTCGTGCAGAGTGTTAATGCACCTAAAGGGACACAGAGAAGTTGCGACAAGTTATGAGCATGCACTTGCAAGCCAACTGAACAAACCCCGGTATGGTTCATTTTATTATGACATTCGGAATTATGTTTACTGCCGGTAAATATGCTACATTACTTTTAATGTGAGTATATGAAATGAATTCACTGGCTTGGCAAGTAGAAGTCATGCATTTCTTTAAGTGCATGAGTTAATTTGGGGACATTTATAGGAGATAAAGACATGAAAAAGGTTTGAGCCAGTCTGACAACATTTGAATTACGGAGAAGTTTATAGAGAGAAGGGATTCTTCTCACTTTTGAAGTATGGAGGCATCTTTGTTTATTCATTGAAAGTTGTAGACCAACTGAATCGGTGTTAATCGCATTTCTAAAAACATTTAACTTTTAATATTTCTTATGGTTTTACCAGGGACCATCTTCCTTACTGCACAGGATGGGAAGTTGATGCCCAGTAGGACTGAAGATCCGTTCTGTTAATAGACACTCTCCCATCACAGAACTGTGGATTACCTGTGGGTCCCCGGTGGTTTCACACCTTCACTCCCTCCTGCAGACCCAGAACAGTTACTTTGGGTCCTCTTTGCCCCGTCTGGTGAAAGATGGCATCCAGTCTGACTTGCACCGGGGTCATCTGGGCTTTGCTCTCGTTTCTTTGTGCTGCCACCTCCTGCGTGGGGTTCTTCATGCCTTACTGGCTCTGGGGATCTCAGCTGGGCAAGCCTGTGTCCTTCGGTACTTTCCGGAGGTGCTCGTATCCCGTGCACGATGAGAGTCGGCAGATGATGGTGATGGTGGAGGAATGTGGGCGCTACGCCTCCTTCCAGGGCATCCCCAGCACAGAATGGAGGATTTCTACCATCGTGACAGGCCTGGGCTGTGGCCTCCTCCTGCTTGTGGCGCTCACCGCCCTCATGGGCTGCTGTGTGTCGGAGCTCATCTCCCGGACAGTGGGAAGAGTGGCTGGAGGAATTCAGTTTCTGGGGGGTAAGTGACTTCGCTAAATTTACATTGTTTACTGGAACCCCAAAGCAATATTGAAAGTTGTGTTCCAGTTATCTACTGAGATTATGGTAATTGACCCTTGGAACGCTCAGGGGACATAGGCTCTGGGGACAGATTGCCAAAGTCAAAGATGCTTTACAACTTCAAGAGCTCTTAATTCTGTACATCCTTAAACATGGACATCATTGGCCTGCTCAGTACCACATCTGTGAGGCAGTAGTGTCTAGGTTGTTTATAATGTAGTCCAGGAGACGGTCTGGATTTTATAGCTGCTGGCTCTTTATGATCAACAACAAGCAATTACAGTATCTGTGTCTTTCTGGAATCCTCAGGTCTTAGGAGATGAACCCTTCATAGAAAAGTAGAAAAGGTTTTTGAGTCAACATTGTCATCATAAGCCTTTTATCCTTTTTGGTGGATGTAAAATTGAGCCCTGCCCCACCTTAAACTATATTTCTAAATAAATGATGACTGTTTTAAATGAGAGATCAGTTTTACATGAACAACTATGAATTCAACCATGCCACAAAGATAGGCTTCAGTACCTTGTTAGGGCTGAACTTCTCCCGGTGCTTTTGCTGTGAAGGAGAAAAAAAAAAAGAGTATTTAGCAAGTGATGTGTGTTTGTTTCAAAGGGACTGGCCAGTCTCACTAACACTAGAAAAGATTTGATTTTTACTTGGGTTGCCTCCAACAAGTATTGCTTCAATATCTCTGGTCATATGGTTTTAATTATACTTCATGTATTTTCTGCTGTGCCTTTCACCTCCATTTTTCAACCTGACGGGTTGAACTCGTGTGATTTATAGTCTGCCTTGGTGAAATAGGACAACCTCTGTAGATAGTACAGAGTTCAAGAAAACAGGAAGCCAGGAAAACGTATAAAATGTATTCGTAACTTCATTACAAAGTAAAAGTCTGTTGCTCTTTCATTGGGTGTTTTCTCATGGTCTTCGCTGAAAAATGCAGAAGACAGAACATTAAAAATGGAGAGTTCTGGAGTAGAGTCTATATTGGAGAAACCCCAACAGATGATTTCAGATGATTTAATATAAAACCTTCAAGTAACATTTTGGGTCAGAAAATTCTTGTGCTAAAAATTCAAGTGGCTGAAAGTTTTGCGTTTCTGAGTCAGAGATACGTTGTTTGCAGTTCTTGATTTCCTTACCAGATGTAACTTTGTTCTCATCTGTTTTTTCCCGCTGGTCTTGCATCCCACTCTGCCCTAGGAGGCAAGCTGGGGGACTTACTATCCTTCCTCTACTGCTTCACTGTTCAGCATTGAGCACAAGTCTTGCGTGTGATGTGTGGATTCCTACAGAAAGACAGTACAGTAAAGCTATTAGGCAGTATAATGAGGTTTTTGTAGAGAGTGGAAATACAAACCCAGAGTTAAAAACTTGTTGATACCACAGATTTGAAGAATAGGACTAATGCCAGGAATATTTTTAAGGTTTTTCTCCTTTAAGAATAAACTTGATTTGCTGTTTGCGTTTCACTTGGCTCAGGAAAAACACTGGGGCGGTTTCTTTTTCTCCTCTTCTGGTAAATATTCCTTTTCCTTTTCTTCTTCGTTTTAGGGCAGGGACTACTGTTATTTCTGGCAGAACAGGAAAGTGCTTACAAAGAGAAATCAGTTTTTATTGATTACCTTTAAACGTATAATGAAGGAAGGCAACAGGAAGTAAATCTGAGACTGGTGAGATTTATAGATTTGAGGGAATTCTAAAGAGCTAAATGTTCTACTTTACATAAAACTCAAGGGGAAAGGCCATTGGGGAAGTCATGTATACTTTTTAAAGGACTGTTTTTTCCTTAGTATATGCTTTTCATGAACTCTGGTTTGGTAAGAGTTACTGACATTGAGCTGAAGATATAGGTTATTATTAGCATTCCTCAAATCCTGGCAGAAACTAATTCTGAATGTAAAACCTAAGAGGGCTTTTCTGATTCGAGCCTTTTGAGGGCCCGAGTAAGTAAATACATCCCATTACCCAAGACAGTAGTCATTTCAGAATTAAAAAATAACTTGAATTACGGAAAAGGTTTTGAAAAATCTGCCATTAAACATTACCATTTAGTGATAGACCAGTTGACCAAAAAAATGCTTCAGAAAGAATTACTCCTGTTGTTCATTTCATAATTGTTTGAGTTTTTATTCATAAGAAAAAGTGGTAAATAATTTTATTTTATGAAAGTTTTCATAAAATGGGTGGGTTTCATAAAGACTGCAAAATACCAAACCACTGGGTTCTATGAATTCCGTCAATGGCCATGCTTCCGAAATACAGTCAAAGTGCAGGGCACTCTGCTATAAGGCGGATTCTTGTACTAAAAATGATTCACCCAGAAAGGTTATGTTTAGCTAAAGTTAGGATTGCTCCAGAACAACAGGAAACAGGATAATGGCAAAGTACAGAGGCATCCTACTTAAACATGCCTGCTGTGTCTGGAGTTTGCACATATGGTGTAACATCAGGCAGTAAAACCCCTGCAGTACTTTGGAACTAGTTAAAGGACAAAGTGTCAACCTTCATTTTGAATTGTCTTGCTGTGGTTGGTTAGAGGTCAAAATGTCACCTGTAAACGGGTGGAACAACACAGAATGGGACTGTTGTCCATGGACATTTACTACCTATAAAAGAAATACTTCAAGGAATCAATGACTTCTGCCTTTCTTGTGGTAACTTGAGCATAAACTTTAATTGCCACCATCTCCATCTTATATTTGAAGTCATGTCTTGGTCATAATTTTTAAAAACGAGCCTGGGTTGAATTTTACCCTCAATTGAATTTTTAAAAGGCATGTAGAAAGCCTTTGAGAAATATCACGCATAATAAAAATGTTAACATGCAGAGATTATGATAATGGTGTTATGAGAAGATAGAGGTTGTAATGTTGTTTTTGTTTGTGGAACACAAAATCATGTGCTTTCAAATACTGTTGTAGTCATTAAGTACTTTAACAGAATTTTTGAAACTTCATACCAAACTTTTGACGTACGTGTTAGTAAAATATCTTACTTACACGCTCTGTAAGCGAAGCATGTAAGAACGCAGTAAAGACATATTAAGGCTATCTTAAGTTCTGCCCACTGGTGCTTGCAATTGTCAGGGTCTGAATTTGTAGATTTCATCTTTGGAAACTGCTGGCGCTCTAACGACGGGGTATGGAAAAGAGTCCCAAATTGGTATCATTCCACATTTAGTTTGGATGTGAGTCACATATATGTATAAAATGAGTGTAGACTACTAATCAGTGGCAAACAACTACCTTCCCAGTGTAGATACTGCTCTGTCCTGAGAAGCCAGGGGAGACCCATCTCCTCAACTAATTGATGGTTACGTGCTGCTCAAGACGGTGATGATGACAGAGTGTTTCTTAGAGCATCCCCGTCTCTGTGCTGAAAGCATCATTGCCTCTCCAGAGTCCCCTCACTGTAGGGCTCCACCTGGGCTGTCTTTCATCCCTTTGGGTGAGGGCTTCGGACTTCTCCCCTTGCTGCACTTTGAACCTGACCTGACGTATGGTGTGTCCCATCGTGCTTTCCTTCATATCCAGGCTCCGTCAAGTGACAGCTGAGGAATAAGATAAGTAAGTGTTGGCGTATTAATGGGCATGGTGGCTTTTTAGTGACAGTGTCTTAACTGAAAGAAGTTGCTCTAATTTTAAGAAATCGAGCCATTTCTTGGGCCAGTTGGGGGGGCAGGCAGAGCTCTCTTTGTTCCTCTTTAAATTGCGCCTCACAGATCACAAGCTCCTCCTGCTTCCTTCAGCTCCCTCTAACCTTACAATATAAAGTCCAGGCAAGCGGCCTTGAGTTCTGAGCCGGTGGTTCTCAAACTTTAGCATGCATCGGAGTCACCCTCAGGACTTTTTAAAACAGAGTTTTGGAGCCCACCCAGGGCGGCTCCCTGATTAGTAGGTTTTGGGGGGTTGGCCAGGGGAGTTGATAATGTGTATTTCTAACAAGTTCCCAGATGATGCTGGTTCTGAGACCACCGCCTTGAGAACCCTGCTCTAAGTTCATCATTTTGTATTTTTTAAGATGTGACTTCTGGTAGATGGCTTACATTCAGAATTTAGTTAATGTTTAGTTTTTATCATGATCTTATTTACACCTCTCTGACTGGACTGTAAAAAGACCCCATCTCTGTGGTTTGGTATTGACTGAACACATCGATCTATCCTGTTTTTTTTTTTTTTTTTTTGTGGTACACGGACCTCTCACTATTGTGGCCTCTCCAGCTGCGGAGCACAGGCTCCGGACGCGCAGGCTCAGCGGCCATGGCTCACGGGCCCAGCCGCTCCGCGGCATGTGGGATCTTCCCGGACTGGGGCACGAACCCGTGTCCCCTGCATCGGCAGGCGGACTCTCAACCACTGCGCCACCAGGGAAGCCCATATCCTGGTTTTTGACACAGAAAATTATCCTGGAATTCTCTCTCTTAATATATATTATATACACATCATAATGATCATTTATATATTATATATGTATTTTTTTATTTATCATTGCCCTATACCAGAAACAAGATTTGACAGATGGAGAACTCAAAATGAGACCTTAATATATCCTCTAATACATTCTCAGTGGATTTGTGGTAAGGAATTGGCTAACTGAAAGACGTAAAGATCTTACTGCAGTAGGACCTTGTTGTCCATCCATTCTGTACATACTAGTTTGCATCTGCTAATCCCAAACTTCCAATCCTTCCCTCTCCCACCCTCTTCCCCGCCCTCTGCCTTGGCAACCACAAGTCTTTTCTCCATGTCTGTGAGTCGATTTCCGTTTCATAGGTAGTTTCATTTGTGCCATAGTTTAGGAGAATCGTTTGATTTTTAACTTGCTTTCCTTTGTTGCCACCATCTAACACAGCTGTAGCCTGATCCTTCTGAGGCCAGGGTCTGTCTGGACTGGTTAACTTCACTAAGACATAGATTGCAGATTGGTTCGTTGCCTTGTAAAAAACGTATTTTCAGTTACAAGGAAAACCAACTGAGGCATGTGAATTCACAACCAATTCTAAAAGAAAAACTTTAAACGCACACTCAAGAGAGCTTTACCTCATTCTGTATAGGTAGCATCACGAAATGCATCCAGTTTGCTCTCCAAACAAACTCATCACTGTGACACTGTCGGTACTTGAGCTCTGCAACTACCTCCAGCTTGGCAAGGGTGTCTTGTTGTGTGTGTTGCTTACAATCAGAAAGAAAAACAGCATTAAGTTCAAAACTTTTATCCCTGGAGGTCATTGAAATTCATCTTTTTGTTTTCATGAGGCATCACCCTCAAGTGTGTTCTGGGGAGCGCTGGCTCCGGACGGAGTACCAGTAGGTATTGAAAAAGCAGAATCATTTTGGGAACAAGTAGATTGGAGAAACACTTGGTTATGGAAAGTTAATAAATTTCATTACAGCAGAACTTCACAGAGCCTGGAGTATGTCAATGCTTATACCAATCTCCTGGGGGCGTGGGGAAGGTATAGTATTAAGTGTAGTATTAAGTGTAGTGTTAAGTGTTTCCCTAACTAATTTGGAACTGGCTCCCTGAAGGGACCAGTGATCCTTGGAACATACTCAGTTCTCATTTCTTTCACCCCAGTGAAGCAGGTAATTTGTTCTCTCTCTCTCTCTCTCTCTCTCTCCCTTTTTTTTTAAACAGCTGTGAACACTGAATTTTAGAGAGCGACACCCAGAGTTATCCCATTAGTTACGTGTTGAGCTGTGAATGCTGTCATCATAATATTAAAGTGTTAATTGAAATTCCACCTTGTATTATATGTAGAATTCAGAATTTCTGACCATTATGAATAGTAAGTCTCTTAACACAGGTGAATATTTTTATTGTTTCTTTGGTCCCCAGTTTATGTTTGTAGTACCATAGAACCACTTGAAGTAATATGATATAGCAACTTTTTGCCAATTCTCAAAACAGGTTAATGTTAATAAGGTAACATGCAGTAGAGAGGCCATTAGGGGAGAATGCCAAAACCTCCAACCAAAGCAAATATGCTGTCTTTAAAAAATTATGTGACAGAAGAATTTATCTCTCATTAATACACGCTGGCCAAGTTTTCTAGTGTAATTTCCCTAGTGAAAGTTCCCCATTGTTAGAAGCCCTTGTAGTAATCTTTTGTTAAGACCGAAGATAATGTTAATTTTAGAGGACACACTTCTTTTTTTTTTTTAAATTGAAGTATAGATGATTTACAATGTTGTGTTAATTTCTGCTATATAGCAAAGTGATTGACACACACACACACACACGTTCTTTTTTTATATTCTTTTCCATTATGGTTTATCACAGGATATTGAATCCAGTTCCCTGTGCTATACAGTAGGACCTTGTTGTTTATCTCTTCTGTGTATAATGGTTTGCATCTGCTCACCCCAAACTCCCACTCCATCCCTCCCCCACCCCCTACCCTTGGGAACCACAGGTCTGTTCTCTATGTCTGTGAGTCTGTTTCTGTTTCGTAGGTAGGTTCATTTGGTGAGGACACACTTCTTAAATAACAAAACCAAGGACCTTGTGTCTCTCTTTAGAAACGAAGGATAATGTTCTACTTTGTCAACCTTGATCAATAAAATATTATGATAGAAACACAGAGAGTTCTAGCTAGATCCTCTAAAGGAGTCTGGTGATTTCCCAGGGACTGTTGAAGGGTCATTTTTAGAAGATCACGAGGTTGGATTCATACCCCAATACCCCAGTGTTGGTGCGTTGATATTGCTGACTAATTTTTGGGGAATCTAGTTATCCTTTCTTTTCTTTATATGATAGACATCATACCAGTTAGTGATTTTCTTTTAGAGTTCATAAAGCTCAAGTGTTAATGTAAGGTCCAGAACTGACCTGCTTATAACTTCAGTGAATAATTTACCTTCCATGTGCCTCATTTTCCGTAATCAGGCAACATCAGATACCATGATGTACTAAAACACATATAAAAATATTGTTGGATAAAAAGAAAGTACCATTTTATGGTTCTTTGTTTCTTGTATGTCCTATCTTTTCAAATAGAACAAGAACTAAGATTTACATTTTGCTTCTATCCCTACGGTGACTAGAATAGTAAATGACATCTTGTATATTCGATTAATACTTGATATATTAGTCTTAATTATTTATTAGCAACATTTTTATTTGAAAAGTGTGACCTTGTTATTCTGTACCTCACAGGACTATTTCAAAGAAGAAATAAAATGTCACAAATGTGAAGACACTTAAAGCAATGACCCCTTAACTGATGTCCCTGTGTAATGTCAGTCTTTTGATAAAAGTGTTCCATAGTCATATATGTTGAAAAGATGTTGCATAATTCTGCATCTCTGTCTTCAAGCACATTTTGAAACCTCTGAATGAACTGTATTATCTGCAATAAAGAAACAAGCTGCTGTGGTCTGAATGTTTGTGACACCCCCGAAATTCATTTGTTGAAATCCTAATGTCAGACGGGATGGTATTAGGAGGTGAGGGCTTTGGGAGATGATTAGGTCCTGAAGATGGAGCCCTCATGAATGAGATTAATGCCTTTATAAAAGAAGTTTGAGAGAGCATCCTTGCCCCTTCTGCCGTGTGAGGATACAAGGAGAAGAGAACCCTCACCCTACCACCCTGACACCGTCATCTTAGACTTCCGGCTTCCAGAACTGGGAGAAATAAATTTCTGTTGTTTCTAAGCCACTTTGTCTGTGGTATTTTATCATTGCAGCTCGGATGGACCAAGAGACCAGCTTAATTTGTTTAGCACTGTGTTTCACAAACTTATTTGGGAATGGCAGCGTCCTACTTAACCTGTTACAGGCAACAGCATCTTTTTGAGTTAATGGGCAGCACAACAAACTTGAGGAAATGCTGAGTTAAAATATGTTATAAATGCAGGGAATTAGTGTTTATGGACATTTAGCAGTATTTATTGAGTGCCTACTATATGTCAGATACCAGGCTGGGTGCTGGGATACAAGTTGAGATGAGGTCCCTGCTATAGCGGAGCTCACAGCCTTCTGGAGGAAACCAACATGCGAAGTATAGTCACAACCCAAAGGACTCGTGATGCAGACATCCACTCCGTTGCATACAGTGATCGGCTGGTGAGGCTTGTCCAGCTGCCAAGTGAGATGCTCACCAGCCTCACACGGCGCGCCAGTCATTGTCCGGCATCGCAGGAGACGGCATTTCCCAGAAGCCTCGACACGTGGCATCTGGGTAGATGCAGCCAGTGGGAGGCACTTTTGGAGGATGGGAGGCTGTCCGGGAGAAGCCAGGGTATTTCTCCCTCTCTAGCTCTCCCTTGGGCAGAATCTCCGGCAGCAGTTGTCCCTCCTTCTGGAAAGCCCAGCCCTTCCTGGTCCCAGCTTCCATCAGGAGCCACTGTCGTGATCCTCCCCTAGTCACACGGTCCGGTTCTTCTAGTCGTCAGTAATGCCATCTTCCCCCCAACATCGCTCCAGTCTCATGGATGGTAGCAGTTTTCTGCTGATGCCAGTTTCTGGGTCACCTCTTTAACTCCTGTCTGGCGTTTTAGCTCTTCTATCATCTGTGTAACCAATTTCCTGTATTATATTAAATCCTCTGGGTTTGAAATACTTAGGATGGTTTCTGCTTTCCTGGACCCTGGCTAAAATACAACATATAATTCAAATTCCTACCTTAGCCAAGTGGCAGATTACGTCATACTATGAACTTTTGGGGGGGTTTGGTGAATAGGCATAAATGTCAGATGTTTAAAAATGCCCAGGGTCCATTGAAGTGTGCATAAAATGCTGTAGGAGCACAGGAAAGGGAGGGACCTTGTGTCTGGAGGGGTTTGGAAAGGCTTCATAGCAGAGGTTCTATTGAGCTGAGTCAGAAGGATGAGCAGAGGCTCCCTGGGATTTCGAGCAGGGGAAATGTCAAATTCTCAAAGCCAAGGAGTTGTAAAAAGGTCTGATGGGAATTCAGGGAATGGCAGCGTACTCTAAGGTAGGGGGCAGAGGTGATGTGACAGAGGATCAGGTCTGAAGGTCCCTGTTCATATTCTGTGGTAAGAATTCTACACTTAATTAAAGTTAAATGAAGTTTTTGAGTGGTTATGGGTGAAATTGACTTAGGAACTATATAATCCAGTAGCAAGTGAGGAGTAAAGACTGATTTGGGGAAACGACAAAACCAGGGAAGGCAGCAAGAGGCTTGTTACAGCAGGCTTGGCCAGAGATGGTGAGAACCTCATCGAAGCTGTGGGAATACAGAGGAAACGATTTTGAAGACATTTCTGAGATGGAGGCAAACGGGTTTTGCTGCTCCTATTTTTAGATGAATAAATGAGGAAATGAATGATGTCTCAGTAATTTTATATTTCCGTGTATATAAAAAACTAGGCATTTTTCCCCTAGTTCCTCAGAAAATTAGAAAACAAACAAGAAAACATAAATTATAGCAGCTCTGTTTTGATTTACAGAGTGAAATGTTTAAAAAAGTAATAAACATTGTTACCACAGTATGTAGATGTAACTTACTGTATAAAATTACAATGTAGACATCTTTAATTTTATAACTGTTTAACATTCACCTGTGTGCAAATGGGGGTTACTGACTGCTCAGCACACCTGGGGGCTTCTAAGAGGAGCATTCTTGATGACACCTGAAGTGACTCTCAGTGTCGTGTCATTGAACTTCACTGGCTTCTCACAAACAGATATTTTCCTTTTCTCTCCCTAAAAGTGCAGGAAATAATAAGTGTGCAAATACATAAACATAAGGAGATGTAAGATTGATTTTATACATCTTATTTTCATAGAAAATTTGACATTTTCAATTATACCTTTATTTTATCTATAAAGAATAAGTGTTATTGTCAACATGTTTGTAATTGAACATTGCTGTCTATTACTTGTAGTACAGGAATCTTTTAGTTAGGAGACCTAATTGATTCCTGTCATAGCTTATGTTAGTCATGTTACAGCTGCGTAATAAGGCAGAGCAAGAAAGGAAACTGGTTATCCCTTGGTTATTACCTATGAGTTAATATTATCAGTGATTATTATTTATGTGCCATGAGTCATTTGCATTAAAGGCCATGAAACATGAAATGTCCTTGTGTCATTCCATTGTAAGTTACAGTTTCCATATGTTTGTCGATCAAATCTTTGAAAAAAAGAAATGTGCCTTTAAGCTCTAAAATAGTAAGATTCTGTGATGAAATCCAGTCCTCATTTGATATACTCCTCCTTGGTGAGAGTTGCTGTGCATGAGGCATGACTTTCTTAGTGTTTGTTTATCTCTACTTCTGAGCCCCAGGGTTTTCCTAAAACTCATGCCCCAGTGTTACCTTATGACAAGATTACCCAGTTGGTCCTCTCTGCAGTGTATGAACGTACCTTCTGTATGGGTAGCAGATTGTAGCTG
Organism: Grampus griseus; assembly: GCF_964374135.1. Classification (NCBI taxonomy): domain Eukaryota; kingdom Metazoa; phylum Chordata; class Mammalia; order Artiodactyla; family Delphinidae; genus Grampus; species Grampus griseus. The sequence goes on from NC_139012.1 coordinate 65,787,986, forward strand.
ATGATGTTGGGAGGAACTGGGCAGGCCAGGATTCCCTACGGGACCATGGCATTCCACTGTGCATGTGGCTGGAAAGGGGGACATAGGTTCATGGTCAAAGTCGGTATAGCCTTTTCTCACTCCTGGCCACAGTTGGCTCCCCGTAACAGTCCAAGCTCCCCGTACTATTTCTCCCCCTCCACATATGTGCACCGTTGTCTTGGATGTGGATGTAGGATTTCCCATGGTCTCTTCTTGGACCTACAATGGAGTCACTGTATTCTACAGTTGAGTGTGCGGTAGGACATCGTTTTTGCTGCTGTTCATGTGTGTTGTACGTTTGTTTTGTTTTTAGGGGTTGCATTACCTGATTTAAATAGGAAATTATAATCCTTAGGTATTCAGACAATTCTTTGATAATCTCTATAGTCACCTTGCCTCATAAACCACGCCTCCTGCGGGCGACCTACTGCTCATAACCACAGCCTCCTTCTAGGAGGCGCACAGACAGGGCTAGCCAAATCACGTTGATTGTATTTCCACCCTATGTTTTGTATCTTTTGAGTTGGCCAGAAAGTTTGGAAAGATGTTACAGAAAAACCCAAATGAACTTTTTGGCCAACCCAGTACATTTGTCTCTTCCATTTCCCAGAGTCTAAGGAGGGGACAGCAAAGCCCAAGCACTCCAGGTGCAGTTTGGTGAGACTTTATCTTATTGAGGGACTTTGAGGGTAGGGAAAATAAGGAAATCAAGGCAGAGCCAATCCTTGCTTTATCAAGGTAAAGCAAGATGGGAGGAGAAGAAAAGTGATCCTGCTTAGACAAGGAGGTCATGTGACTCCCCAACAAATGCGAAAGCATTTTACGAAGCAATTTGATCAGTAGTGAGACATTCCGGAGCTCCTGTTGTCCCTATACCTGGCCCTTTTGACTTTTTCGATCAATCATCAGTGCTGAGGACCCAGGAGAAAGGATGCAGGGTCTGCAGCCGAGTTTGGCTAAGGCTGGCAGCAGCTGCCCTGCTTGGCAGCCTACTCAGTACATACATCTCACAGGGCCTGGAGGATGTCCACCAAAGAACATCTCCTGAATCCACGGTTTGTGGTTCTGGGTCGGGGGGACTTCAAGGTGGAAGGTTAGGTGGGCAGTTGGCAACATGGGCACAGAGCTCATGAGAGAGACCAGGGTTAAATGTATAGATTTATAGTGTCTTTGAGAACCTTCTATGAGAAAGTATTACTTCAGTCACTCTTCAAAAGACACGGGGGCTTCCCTGATGGCGCAGTGGTTAAGAATCCGCCTGCCAATGCAGGGGACACGGGTTTGAGCCCTGGTCCGGGAAGATCCTACATGCCGTGGAGCAGCTAAACCCGTGTGCCACAACTACGGAGCCTGTGCTCTAGAGCCCGTGAGCCACAACTATTGAGCCTGCACTCTAGAGCCTGCGAGCCACAACCACTGAAGCCCGCGTGCCTAGGGCCCACGCTCCGCAACAAGAGAAGCCACCGCAATGAGAAGCCCGCGCACTTCAACAAAGAATAGCCCCAGCTCGCTGCAACTAGAGAAAGCCCACGCACAGCAATGAAGACCCAACACAGCCATAAATAAATAAATAAAATAAAATAAAATAAATAAATAAGACATGGGGGTGCTCCCCTGGTGGCGCAGTGGTTGAGAATCTGCCTGCCAATGCAGGGGACACGGGTTTGATCCCTGGTCCGGGAAGATACACATGCTGTGGAGCAACTAAGCCCATGCGCCACAACTACTTGGCCTGTGTGCTGCAACTACTGAAGCCGGTGCGCCTAGGGCCTGTGCTCTGCAACAAGAGAAGCCTGTGCACTGCAATGAAGACCCAACACAGCCAAAAAAAAAAAAAAAAAAAAAAAAGACATGGCTTTTATATCCTGACACTTTCTTTTACCATTTGACTGTCCTGGTTGGAAGGGAAGCTCCTGGCTGTGTCTGACTCAATCATTTTTTTTTTTTTTTTTGAAGATTTTTTTTTTTTGATGTGGACCACTTTTTTTTAAAGTCTTTATTGAGTTTGTTACAATAGCGCTTCTGTTTTATGTTTTGGTTTTTTGGCCCCAAGGCATGTGGGAGCTTAGCTCCCCGACCAAGGATCGAACCTGCACCCCTTGCATTGGAAGGCGAAGTCCTAACCACTGGACCACCAGGGAAGCCCCTCAATCATCAGTTTTAAGCTTGCCCTCGGACAGTGACAGCTGCTCAACAGCTCCTCTGCTGGTGGACCGGGGTTACGGAGAAGTTTGTGCTTTGTAGGAATAGATTTTATTTTCCGGGAATATATAGAAGAACACTCAAGGTAGGAACAAAAATCACACTGCATGATGTTCACTAACATAAAGGCACCTTGAGGAAGGAAGAGGCTAGAAATGTAGTGGAAAAAGCAGAGGTGTGAAGGATGAATATTTTAACTTAAAAAAAAATTTGGGGTCTCATGCATAAAGATGGCATTCTATTTTGATTGCCTGGTGGAAGAAAGTTGGTTAGTTCATTTATCTCATCCACCCACTGGTGGCTATCCTGATTATAGGCTCCTGGTCGGGCACCATTTAAAATTCACTTTGGCTGCCTGTGACCTTGGTGCCCAGCAGGTTTCACGAAATTACACAGCAGTGAGCTCTTCTTCTCTGTGTGGCGCTATTTTACGTACATTTGACTTCAGTGTAATTTCAGCCAGTCGTGCTTTGTGTGGTGTGGTTTTACCATAATCGTCTTGCAGTCCACTTAGAGCAGATCTGGAAATCTGAATCTGATGAGACTTTAAGATGGTGGAAAATATTGGAGGAGGGAAATGTTTTCATTTCTCCATACTTCCGCTGTTTAGCTTGTGAGGCTTGTAAGTGGTGGCTGATTGTTTTTGTAGCATTACTTATAGCCTAGGATTAGAATAACAGAAGTTTTCCCCACATGGGATGCTTCAGAATTTGGCACGCAATCAGACTGCAGAAGAAACTGTTTCTGTAAGACTGTAAGTAAAATGAAATGTTCGTACTTTTTTGTTCTTGTGTTTACATTTTTCTCTGGCTTTGTGTTGTTGTGTAAAGCCAAGTGAACACAGGATCTGGACAGACAGGGTTGAATTCTGCCACTCATCAGCTTTGTGGCCCTGGGAAAGCAACTCACTCAGCCTCCATTCCTTCGCCTATTACTAATAGTAGTACTAATTCATTGGGTTTTTGTGAAGTCTACATATGTGTAAGTCATGTAATATCAGGCCTGAAAAGGTAGCTTCCCAGCAAATGGTGGCCATTACCAATCGTTTATTTGACTTAAAAGTTTACACTTTAACTTAAAAAGTTAACAAGCTTCGTTCATTACACAAATATTTATTGAATCCCTGCTCTCTGTTAGGCAGCGTTCTAGATATGAGGGTAACATAATGAATAGAAGCAAACCAAGAAAGTGCTATAAAGAGCTAAAATAACTTTGATTATACTTTCGTCTACTTTTACTTTGCTATTGCACTCTGCTGCATTTCCCAAACTAAGTTTTGAACTAGTGATAGTCTTATCTGCAGATGACTTACTACTCAGGACCTAGTAAATACACCTTGTCACTAGCTGTATCTGACCCCTGTGGATCATAATTTGAGATGCAGTCTGAATAGATATTCTCAACATCTGCACAAGTGTTTTTTGTTTGCTTGTTTGTTTTAGCTCGTGTTCCCACGTTGTGGGTTTTCTCCATCTCGGTGGTATTTTTCTGTACTATCTTTAGGTTTTGTGACGTTTCTTCCTTCAACCCTCTATCTCTCCTCGGACGCACCCCGAGGTATTCACAGCCTGATTACTACCTGTCCATGTTTTTATCCTTTTCAAATAACCACAGAGACCAACTGAAAGGAACATTAGTTCTTTAGAGTTCCAGGTCAACTAATGTTAGCTACGTTTAATGCATCATTTTATAATATACAGAACACTTTTGTGCAGATTTCCCTATTGAATCTTAAAATCCTGCTGCAGCTTCGTGCTGCAAGAAACAAAAGAAGTAAGTATAATACAAGGTTGTGACCTCAAGGAGTTTATAAATTCATGGCGTTGGTCACTGGACTTTCCCTCAGAAAAATGTCACTGATATTCCACCAACAGCCAGCTTCAGTATTGTGTTCTACAGCTAGATCGTTATTTTATCTTCACAAAATGAACCTTGCCACTGATACTTGCAGTAATATGTTGCAGTGATGTTCTCTAAGATTAAAGCTCAATTCAGGGGGTTTGGAGCTTTCATTTCTGATCCTGGGGGGAACTGAGCAAAATAAAACGAAAATATCTTTGATGCTTGTATATAATTCTTTGAAAACTGTACCAAGTACATTATAAGAGAAAGATAAAATATATTTTGAAATTGAGGCTAGAGCAGAACAGAGTAAAACAGTCATTTATTTTGATATCAGGCTGGCCTGTAGAAGGATGAGAAATTTTATTGTCTTGAATGTATTATGAGAAAGTTAATGTAATATGTAGCTGTATGTAATTGAACCGTGTTACTGCGATAGTCATGACCTCTGAGTGACCATTTAAAAAGCTATTCATTATGAAAAAGCCATTAATTAAAAAGGCATTAAATTGTGTTCCAACTTAGTGTCATGGTGCCCTGTCACATTTATCTCAAACGGCTCAGAGGACTCGTGCTAGGGGGCTGATGTCCATCTTTTGCCTGGGCTCCCTTCCTGCGTACCTGCCTCCCTCCTGGCCGTCCTTGTGGTGCCTCTATAGTCATCTTCTTCCCTGGGGTCATGGCCCTTCCTGCTCTAGATTCCTCTGTTTCTCCCTGTAGGATAAAGGCCATTTACACTGTGCCCCACATGCCCCATTTGTCCCGTTACCATCCACGGGCATCCTTCCTGTGGGTTCCGCTTTGCCCAAACTGAATTTCACAATCTTTCTTCTGCACTCTCCACTCAGTCCCACCTTTGTGCCTTTGCTGGCCCTGTTCCGCTTCCCCTGGACACAGACCCCAAGCTCACTTGCCTTTTAGGGCTTGCTTTGAATGTTGACTTCTCCATAAAGTCTTCTCTGATTGCACAGCTTGAAGGAATCCTGCCTTTCTTGAGCTTCCTTGAAACTTGATCAACTTTTTTTTTTTTTTTCTGGTGGAGGCCCGGGAGGGAGGGACACTGTCTCCTGTGTGTGACTGCCCACCCCTCAGCTGTAATCTCTCAGCATATCCTGTACTTATCTCAGTATTTACATTCATCTGATGGATGATTTGCTAAAAATCATTCTGGAAAATGTTAACTCCAGGTATTCACGTGAGCAAGCTTCTAATTCGGGGCCCAGGACATGCTTGGCCTGTGTCCTTTATGTTACACTGTTAATTACTACCCTGCTGCCTTTGGCTAGGTCACTTCCTCTGTCCGGTACTATCACACATGATAGCAAAAGACAGATGTGGTGGAATTTTCTGTTTTGGTTGCCAACGGCCCCGTGCTTAGAATGGAGACCTGTTTAAGTGCAGATATTTCTGATCGAGTTCATTTCAAAAGATGATCTTCTACCTGTTCCCGTTTCAGTTACATTGGAACCAGCAGACAGTACTGACATAGCCAACCATCGAAAATGTTACTGAAGCAGTTCGCAGCTATTTATTCCATGTTGATTTCGTCATTTTTGTCAGGGGTCTTGAATAGGGTTCTTTGGTCCTGTCACTCCACGGTGATTGAGTCACCCATTTCCTTTATATAAAAACTAACTCGGTTGCTTCTTTCCCGGAAAGGAAAAGGAGAAGTTGTCAGTGATGCGGGTTGAGACGTGCTCTCGGGGTATATTTTAAAGGGGGTAAATGTGCGCAGCAGCCTTCTCTTCTGTTCAGTCTTTGTTGATGGAGAGCGTGTCTTATCTGGCGAGCTGCCAGGCTGTTCTTGCTTCCATGTTACCAAACCGTGTTTCTGGATCAAAATATCAGCAGATGTAGCCACCAGTGCTGGGGTTATTGGAGAGATACCCATAAACCATGAGTGAATGTGGGTGTTCGTTCATTAGGGCCACCATGCCGTACTGCCTCTGGTAGATCACAGTGGGACACATAGAGACACTAACGGGACAATAGCTCACGGGGGTGGGTGGGACTTGGTCCTTTTGAGACAAATGGAACACTTGAGTGTGTGCGCGTTGAGTTTCATTCCTTTAACTGGTCCTTGGAAGCACTTGTGCTCTTTTCCAAAATGCTAACTTTTCCAAATTTGTAAAATGACTTCCTGAAACTGTGAATTCAGTTGGTCCTCGAGTGTCCACTGCCTCAGTTTTGCTCAGAGGGGTGCTGCCTTGTCACTCAGTGTGTGGCCTAGAGGAGAGAGGGGACAGATGCTTTTTAAGAGGAGCAGCAGAGGTGGGTGTATTTCTTCAGTTTGGGAACACATCCTTTTTAACTGCCACGTGGAATTTTCGTTGAAGTTTTAAAGGTCAGTTTAGCACTTAAATATTTTTCTTATTTAAATGTTATCGTTTTCACTGGGTTTTTTTTCCCCCTTTAGCCTGTTAACTCCATGAGGATAATGAATATACCTGTCTTATTAGAGTTTCTCCCATTAGCACACAGTAGGTCTCAGCAAATAGCCATTGAATGAATAAATGATTGAATGATTTCTATTCTGTTTTTAAGTAGGGAAGGACAATAGATTAATAATGTTCACACCTCTCGTGCAGGACTGGTGACATAATGCCAGTGCAAAAGGAAGATGCAGGGCCCCTTGCTGAAAAATTAAGAATCGCAAGATGGTGACAGCAGAGCATTGAGACCACTGGTGGCCCTGTACGGTTGCACAGGTTGTACACTGTGAAGCGGCCTTGCTGTAATGCAGGAAAGAGCCAGAAGTTCGAATTCCAGTCCTTCCTGTTTTTGCTTGTGAATTAAACATATTCTGTTCTTTCATTTCTAGTTAATAGTATGAAAGCTTTGCTTCTTTGATTCCTAATGAAACATTGAGGACGAGTACCTAATACTAGTATCTGTCACACTGCAAATTTGTGACAGATGCTTAATTTACTGTCTTTGTAAATGACTGTCTTTGTAAATTTGTGAACTGATGCTTAATTTACTGTCTTTGAAGTCAGCCTGCGCCAGTTTTCTGAGCATAAAAGTGAAAGCAGTAAACTCCACCAACCTGACTTTAGCTGTGTTGCACCAGTAAATCATTTTGACCCAAATTTAGTTGGTATGAGCCTTGGTTAAATGATCATAAATTAGAGCAGTGACAAATGAGCTTATTTCCTCTTTGGTTTGGAGACATAGGAACAAGTTCAAAATGGAATTGCCAAAGAGTCACCAGTCCCAGGAAGAGGTAAGAGAAACCTTTCTGTTTAAGAAATCCCCAGGAATAGGTTTAGTTTACAAGCAAAACTGAATTGTGATAAAGCAGAAGGAAGAGAGATGTCCTCCAGGGCTGCTCGCACAGTACATAAACCTGAGTGGAAAGTCAATGTCGGCCCCTATGCGCAGATTGAAAAGTAGATTGGTGATTTCTAATCAGACTTGTCAGCACAGATGATCCTCAGCCTCTGAAAGAAAATCTGCAGGTCGGGAGGAGCTGACAGCCTCCCCCTGGGCTGTCCAATGGCTGGAAGTGAGCCACAGGGAGAAACCGTGCACATCGGACCCAGGAGGAAGCCCCTCACTCCCTCCAGAACCGTCCTGGTGTCTTCCCCGCCCCGGGACTTTGAACTTTCTGAAGGTTAAACTGCTACCAGCATCGTTTGCCGCTTCTTATCTTATCCTCTAGTTGATGCCTTCATGGCATATCACTTACTACCAAAAGGTAGACCTTTTGGAATGAAAATGATGCCAAAAATAAATCTGGCCGCTTGTACTTCTTGATCCTTGGACATAAAGATTTTGTAGTGAAGGAGGAAGATGTGACTAAAATGATAGGACAATCTGTGGATTTCCATTATAGTAGTTTTCAATTTATATAGGTAATGAAACACGAGTAGCCTGGGAAAAGTGTATTTAAGAAACAGTCATCACTTAACTATGTGTTAAAGTGTGAAGCGCAAGCAAATGAATCAGCAGCTTCTGAAATGATGGGCTGTGGGCATTCGCTGGATCCCACACCAGGGCTTATCTTATCTTCTGTGCTCCGCTACCCTCAGGAAGAGGAAGGAGATCGTAGCTCTCTGGTCACCCATGTATGTGGTCACGATTGTGTTTCCATTTGATGAGGCAGAGTGGGGAGGAGAGAATGGAATGGAAATGTGTTAGACCCTCCTCCTTTCCTGGTAAAGGAAGGAACCACATCCTGCTTGTACCCTTTCTCCATGCTTCCAGCCTCTTGTGAAGAGTCTCAACTCACAGGAACCTCGGCATGTCATCATCCAGCTAAATCCTGATGCCAGAGCTTGCTCTGCAGTGGAGCTGGGAGGACAAGATCAGACACACAAAAATGGATGAATAATCTAAATAATAGGAATTGTGATCTATTATATACTCACTGTCAGCTGGACGCTTTTGTTTGTAATCTTTACCACATTTTTGTAAGGGAGGGTTGGCCCCATTTCACAGATGAGAAAGCTGAGGTTTAGAGAGGTCAAAAGCTTGGAGCAAGCTCATGTCCCTCTTCCTTCTGTAACGTGGTCCTTCTGTTGCTGTGACACAGATGGAGTGTAGTAAAGCTGTATGTCTTCTGTCAAGATGCCAAACCTCAGTTTTCTCTGGAATGATCGGAGAAGGTGCCATGGACCCATGTGTAGGTTTTGAACTAAGCCTGGAAACATCTATGGTTTGAATAATTAGAAATAGAGGAAAAATATTTCAACCTTCCTTTTTAATATTTTGTATGTATTTTTTTTTGGTTAGACTTTGACTTTTTTATTGAAGTATAGTTGATTTATTAATGTTGTATTAGTTTCTGGTATACAGCAAAGTGATTCAGATATATATATATATATATATATATATAAAATATATGTATATATATATGTATATACATTCTTTTTCAGATCCTTTTCCATTATAGGTTATTACAAGATACTGAATATAATTCCCTGTGCTATACAGTAGGACCTTGTTGTTTATCTGTTTTACACAGTAGTGTGTATCTGTTAATCCCAACCTCCTAATTTATCCCTCCCCCATCCCCTTTCCCCTTTGTTAACCATAAGTTTGTTTTCTATGTCTGTGAGTCTGCTTCTGTTTTGCAAATAAGTTCATTTGTATTGTATTCTAGATTCCACATATAAGTGATATCAAATGATATTTGTGTTTGTCTGTCTGACTTCACTTAGTAAGTGAAGTAAAGTCCATCTATTCTCTAGGTCCATCCATGTTGCTGCAAATGGCATTACTTCATTCTTTTTTTATGGCTGAGTAGTATTCCACTGTATATATGTACATCTTCTTTATCCATTCATCTGTTGACGGACATTTAGGTTGTTTGCATGTCTTTATTGTAAATAGTGCTTCAGTGAACATTGGGGTGCATGTATCTTTTCGAATTAGAGGTTTTGTCTTTTCTGTATAGATGCCCAGGAGTGGGATTGCTGGATCATATGGTAGCTCTAGTTTTAGTTTTTTGAGGAACCTCCGTACTGTTCTCCATAGTGGCTGCACCAATTTACATTCCCACCAACAGTGTAGGAGGGTTACCTTTTCTCCACACCCTCTCCAGCATTTATTGTTTGTAGATTTTTTGATGATGGCCGTTCTGACTGGTGTGAGGTGATACCTCATTGTAGTTTTGATTTACATTTCTCTAATCTTTAGTGATGTCGAGAGTCTTTCCACGTGCCTGTTGGCCATCTGGAAGCTTTTGCTTTTTAAAGAGAGGTTTTTGAGTAATAGGCAGTGCACATAATGTGCAATAGTTTATTGAGCATAGGACTCGAACCTCTACATTAGGACTTCTTAATTCATCATTCGTAGGAAATCTACATCTGGCCCTGCATTCCTGTGTATTGTAGCCATTTCTGGAAAGCGGTATCATTCTTTCATCTGATTCCCAATGGACACTGTGACACACACAAAGTTTAAAGAGCAAACAATCCACTACTACCACTCTGAGCCTTAGATGAGTAACTTGGTAGATTGCTCTGTGTCTTAAACGTTTTATTCAATATTTGATTGTATTTCCTTTTAGGTGACTGTCAGGTATATAGGAATACTGCTATACTGGGGTTTTCGATTTTCAGGCAGTAATGAAAACCAATATGGAAAATGGTTTCAAGCACCCGTGAAAAGGCTTCACTCCTCAAATTGCAGAAGGGTGACTGAAGAGAATGGGTGAGGGCTCACCAGGAAACCCTCTCGGTGTGTTGAATCCTCTCTCATTCCCTGATCTCCGGAATGGAGGTGGCTGAATCAGATCAACTCCGGTTCTGGTCTGCTGCTGGGCGGCAAAGCAGGAGTCCTTCCCTGAAGCCTGTGTCCGCCCCGCTTTAACTGGACAGGGCAAGTAGTGGCAGTGGCTGCAGGGGAGCCGCAGTCTGGAGCTTCTGAGATGGGTAAGAAGGAGCTTTGACTTCAGTCATGCCGGGGGAAAGTGAAATGCAGAATATGAAAACCATTTCCTAGTGTTTTCCAAATTTACTTTCTAGGATAAAAGATTCTGGTTACAGAATTGAGAGAAAGCTGAGAAATGCAGCTTTTGAAAACGATCTGATTTGCGTTAGGTATTTTATTCATATAGGCAGATATGTATGGTGCCTTGCCCTGTTTACACTGTTCTGTGCATTTTTCTAGGCTGAATTGGAATCGATAGGTAGAAGTGACATATTCAGAACTGAGCAGGTCATCGTCCTGAGTGACGCGAGCAGCTGTTTTCTAAAGCACCGCGCCAGCTCACCCGATGTTCACGTACCGCAAAAGGGTGTTTTTCTTGCCTAAGTTTATGTTGTGTATCCTATTCTGGGCTTTTGCACAGGCTATTTCAGCTTCATATTGTTTTCTTTCAACATTTCATAAGAGGCAGTATTTCCCGTTCTCTGCTACAAAAACTATGAAAATACATGCCACCCATTTAAAGAAAGAAATGGATGCCCGGACGTTTTCTCTCCCCAGCTCCGGTTTCATGTATGAAATTTCTTGGCTTTTATGGTGTTTAACAGTAAACAGACAAAAACCCCTCTCAACTAAGTAACTAGGGCTATTTTTTATAGTTCTTGCCATAGTGGAAAGGGGGAGAGAAAAGTTTTATTAATGAAGCCCTCTCATTACTGCAGCAACTTCTTAAAATAAGACGATGAAGTTTGCTGCATCCATTGCCTCTTCCTTCCATGAATGATTTCTCTGTGGCGTGTGATACCACCTGATAGCATTTGTCCACAGTAGAACTTCTTTCAAGATGGAAGTAAATCCTCTCAAACCCTGCTGCTGCTTTATCAACTAAGGTTATGTAATATTCTGAATCCTTTGTTGTCATGTCAACAATCTTCACAGCATCTTCACCAGGAGTAGATTCCATCTCAAGGAACCACTTTCTTTGCTCATCCATAAGAAGCGACTCCTCTCATCTGTTATCAGGTTTTATCATGAGATCGCAGCAATTCAGTCACATCTTAGGGCTACACTTCTAAATCTGCTTCTCTTGCTTTTCCACCACATCTGCAGTTACGTCCTCCACTGAAGTCTTGAATCCCTCAAAGTCATCCGTGAGGGTTGGAATCAGCTTCCTCCAAACTCCTGTTCATATTGATATTTTGACCTATTCCCCTGAATCATGGATGTTCCTAATGGCATCTAGAATGGCGAATCCTTTCCAGAAGGTTTTCCATTTACTTTGCCTAGATCCATCAGAGGAATCACTATCTGTGGCAGCTATAGACCTATGAAATATATTTCTTAAATAATGGGACTTGAAAGTCGAAATTACTACTTGATCCATGGGCTACAGAATGGAGGTTTTGTTAGCAGGCATGAAAGTGACATGAATCTCCACGTTCATCTCCATCAGAGCCCTTGGGTGCCCAGGTACATTGTCAGTGAACAGTCATATTTTGAAAGGGATCTTTTTCTCTGAGTAGCAGATCTCAACAATGGGCTGAGAATATTCAGTAAACCGTGTTATAAACAGATGTGCTGTCATCCAGGCTTTGTTGTTCCGTTTCGAGAGCACAAGCAGAGTAGATTTAGCATAATTCTTAAGGGCGGTAGGATTTTCAGAGGGTGAAAGCACTGACTTCCACCTGAAGTCACCAGCTGCCTTAGCCCCTAAGAGGAAACTTAGCCTGTCTTTTGAAGCTTGGAAGCCCGACAGTGACTTCTCCTCTCTACCTATGGAAGTCTTAGATGGCATCTTCGTCCAATAGAAGGCTGTTTTGTCTATACTGAAAACCTGTTGTTTAGTGTAGCCACCTTCATTCATGAGCTTAGCTAGATCTGGATAACTTACTGCAGCTTCTACATCAGCGCTCACACCTTGTACTTTTGTGTCCTGGGGGCGGCTTCTTCCCTTAAACCTCATGAACCAACCTCTGCTAGCTTCAAACTTTTCTTCTGCAGGTTCCTTACCTCTCTCAGCCTTCACAGAACTGAAGAGAGTTAGTCTTGCTTTGTCTTTTTTTTTTTTTTTTTTTTTGGCGGTACGTGGGCCTCTCACTGTTGTGGCCTCTCCCGTTGCGGAGCAACAGGCTCCGGACGCGCAGGCTCAGCGGCCATGGCTCACGGGCCCAGCCGCTCCGCGGCATGTGGGATCCTCCCAGACCGGGGCACGAACCCGTGTCCCCTGCATCGGCAGGCGGACTCTCAACCACTGCGCCACCAGGGAAGCCCTTGCTTTGTCTTTGATTAGGCTTTGGCTTAAGGGGGTGTTGGGGTTTGGTCTTCTATTCAGACCACGAAAACTTCCTCCCTATCAGCCGTGGGCTGTTTCACTTTATCGTCGTGTGTTCACTGGAGTAGCACTTCTAATTTTCTTCACGCTTTTCCTTTGCATTCACGATGGGGCAATGGCCTGCTGATGGAGGAGTCAGAACACACACAACATTTATCAGTTAAGTTCGCTGTCTTTTATGGGTGTGGTTCATGGTACCCCAGAACAGTTACAATAGCAACATCAAAGATCACTGATCACAGCTCGGGGCTTTGTGTCCACCTAGAGGGGTGGGATAGGGACGGTGGGAGGGAGACGCAAGAGGGAGGGGATATGGGGGTATATGTATACCTATAGCTGATTCACTTTGTTATACAGCAGAAACTAACACACCACTGTAAAGCAATTATACTCCAATAAAGATGTTAAAAAATAAATAAATAAAAGATCACTGATCACAGATCACCAAAACGAATATAATAATGATGGAAAAGTTTAAGATAGTGCAAGAATTGTCAAAAAGTGACACAGAGACATGTAGTAAGCAAATGCTGTTGGAAAAATGGAGCCCGTAGACTTGCTTGACTCAGGGTTGCCACCAACCTTCAATTTCTAAGAAAAATGAGATTAAAACAGGTATGCCTGTATTGAGAGTCATGGAGATACCATTTCTGCTTTCTAAGGATGTATTATCTCAGAATGATGCTTAAAGTATAGCAAGTAAGGAAATAAGTTGCCTTCATATAAGCAAAAAGGAGGTACTAGACTATCAGTGGTCAGATACTCCTTTGTTCCTCTCCGGCTAAATACAGTTTCCACCTTCTTAAAGAGGTGGTGAGCGGTTCTCTTTGAAGACTTCCTCCTCCTTTTTTCTAGTCTTCCCAACAGGAGAGAATCATGCCTTGACACTTGAACTTGAGAGACACCTTCTTGCTCTAAAAAGTATTTACAGTTTCTCATGTTCCCAGAAGCCCTGTCTGCATTTGTTTGAGTGTGTGTTTCAGATATATTTTTGGGTGTAATAGTTTAAAAATCGAGTTAAAATATAAACAAAGTGGCCTTGTGGCTTTTCTGTTGATTGGGCTGTTTTTTATTTGGCAGTCAGCTTTCTCATCACATCTGTTATTCTCCACATGACTCTGTGAGCTGGGTTGGTGCTGGAATCCCCACAGACAGTGGGCTGGAGCCCCTTTGGGCTGGGAGCCCCAGTGTAGGTGGCGAGACAGTGAGTCGACAGGCCTGGAATTTGCCCACTTCACAGTGATAATTCTCATGCAAAGAGTAATCAGATTTTCAAAAGAAGGGCTTGTCAGCCTCCTACTTTCATATCGACCCTACCAAAAATGTACAGATTTTTACTAGATTATGCAGACGGTTCTTTTATAATAATCAGTTTTCATTCGGAAATAACCCGATTAATCCAGACTGAATAAACCTCACCGTTCCCATCAAAATCCCTTTCCAGCTGCCCATCACTCTCCTGCCCTGTTTCCTTGGCCATTTCCTCCTCATTGTTTTCTGTTGTCTCTGCCAGCATTCCAGCTTATTTTAACAACTACATAACTATAAAAACCACGACACCGAAATTACAGTTGGAGTTTCATTTTGCACTATTTAAGAACTGTATTGTCACATGTAATTTGCAGTAAACTTGAACTCAAAATGAAATTAAAAAAAAAAAACAACCCGACTTTCTTTTTGACTATCGTGTTTAGAAATGATACTCTCTGACTTAAACTGGATTGGAATCGTGTCCTTAAAAGAAGACTTTTATCACCCTGTGACGGGATGTATTAGAACTCGATTTGACAGCTCTGCCCTCTGTTTTTTCTCCCTGGGTTCATCTTCCCTCTGGATATGGGATGCGCTTGATGGCAAGCTTATTTCAGGACTGTTTAGTTTTTATTCTAAGCCAATGGTATCTTTAAACAGTATCGATGATTCTGGTCTTAGGGGTGTTCTCGGGACTTTGGAATGTGGAGGAATGTTTATGCCTTGGGATTGCTGTTCACCCAGTGTGAGAAAACAGTCTTTAATTTGTTGCCCTTTGTATTTATTTTGCTTATTATTGAGGGATGCTAGCTATACAATATCAAGATATACTGCGATATGTAGACAGGTTTGTAGAACCTTGCCCCCATCAGAATTTTTCTCATTTTGTTGCATGAGAGTTAACATACTGTTCCAATTTCCAGATGAGAATTGTTGGCTGGCAGAATATAGAAGTGGTATTCTTAACCCTTTATGCACAAAGCCTTTATATTTAAAGAAGCAAACATTCTTTCATCAGCATTTCTGTTTCCTAAGGTCCAAACTCAATTCACTTTCCCGTGGTTAGATGTTTCGACTTGTATATTTCCCAAAGGCAACCGAAATAATGTGCAGTTTTAGGGGAGTCTCTTTTGGGGCCATAGTAATTCTTTTTGATACAGTGTTCACCTCTAGGTGGCGTGGTTACAGGTGACGTAGTAGTACGAGCAGAATGGAGGATCGTTATTTACTGTTCTTGAGTTTGTACTGCATGGGTCACTTCCTGCAGTTTAGAAAGAGGAAGAGGCACAGATACAAGTTGCTCTGGCCCAGTCTGGAGGACGTAGTCTGGATGGATTAGGGATAGATAGATAGATAGGTAGGTAGGTAGGTATTTAATGTTCACATTTTCCTTAACTGCCTCCATTTGGAGGGAATCCAAAGAGGTCACCTCATTTAATCCTGGCGGTAGACTTTACCATTTTTATCCACTACTCATGTAGTTAACTACACAGCTACATTAAGCACTGTGTATTTATGGTGGTGTGCTAGGTACCATATTCAGAGTATACTAAATAGAGTTTAGCCTTAGCCTTGGCAGTTTACCTGCTGATTTGACTAAACCTGTGCTGTATTTCTTTAAAAAACAAACAAACAAACTCTCCAGAGGAAAACAGCTCAGAATTTCCTGGATTTAGTGACTTTCAAGGGCATGGAGCCTTCCAAGGCAGTGATAATAGTAGCCCATGTTTACTGGGAGCTCACCGTGGTCCTGCACAGGATTATGAGACTTACATACATATGACACAATTTTGGTTGCCTCTGGGGACTACACAACGAATGTCTGTCCTCTTATTTGACATTCCTAGGGGAGAGTGGCTGTTAGCCTCGTTTTACAGGAGAGGAAGCACAGGCTCTGACAAGTAAAGGAACATGCCATTCTTTTTTTTTTTTTTTTTTGCGGTACGCGGGCCTCTCACTGTTGTGGCCTCTCCCGTTGCGGAGCACAGGCTCCGGACGTGCAGGCTCAGCGGCTCCGCGGCATGTGGGATCCTTCCCGGACCGGGCACGAACCCGCGTCCCCTGCATCGGCAGGTGGACTCTCAACCACTGCGCCACCAGGGAAGCCCAACATGCCATTCTTGAGTCTTAATTTCGTTTCCAATCCCGTGAGTTAGCTGTTAAGAGTTTATGATCTGAAATCATGACTGTCATCTGTTACCCTGGTAAGAATAATAACATACAGAGACATGGCAATGGATTGATTAAGATCTAATGAGGAGCAAAAGCCTCCAATCACCTTGAGAAATGCTGCTCCCAGGAAAGTAGAAATGACGTTCCAAGTCCCATGCCTCCCCTTGGCCTGTCTGTTTGAGTCTCATTAGTGAAGAAGGCATGAAAAGATGCAGCCATGCCGCTTTCCAGGACTCCTCTGCATGCTGACGTGTATGCTTTTACTGTCGATGAATACTTCTGGTCCCTTGTCTCCTTCTCAAACACCCATATTGAACTGTATAAGTCACTTCGCCACCCACTGGGCTCATTTATTCTGGTCCCTTAGGAGCGTGTTTGCTGTTTGCCTCTGCACGAAGATATCGCCCTATATTTTGTTCTGTCCTCAGCAGATTTAGTGACTTCAGGGAGAACGGACTAGCAGAGAAGAGGTTTTCTTATTTGCTCCGTCCTTCTACTTTGTTTTGCTTTTTATATGGCCTTTGTAATTTAAACTTATTGGAAATTACACTTCCTTTTTATTGTCATTTTTATTTTTAATTTACTTAGCCCTGCATTTAAAAAAGCAATTTTTGTTATCGTTGCTTTGTTGGATAATTCAGAGATGCCGTGTGTGAGTGTGTGCGTGTGTGTGTGTGTGTGTGTTTCTAGTATTGCCCTGTGACCCTTACGACTCATTTAATGAGGAATTAAAAAAAAATTATTATTACTCCTCCTGCATTCATTACCAGCTAGCAGTCATCAGCTTTCTGCATAAAGTATTTTTTCTTTGAATACCCTCTGTTTCTTCCCTTGGTGAGAAATTTATTCTCCCCTTGGTGCTTGGGGACAAATTATGTTCATAACAGCCATTAATGATAATAGGAAGAGTGTGTAAATCTTTGATGCATCAAAAACCATATGGCGCCCTGGTGGGTCTTTTTCTCTCTCCTACCTTTTACCAGAGTTTGTTTGACAGCATGTGCTATAGGTTGTTTTAAGTGCCTGTCCTCGTTGTTTCCCTCTTTATCGTATGCACACTGTGTACACACAACGTGCACACACTCACAGGTGTGGTCTTAGAAAATGCAGAGATAAATGAAATAAACTAAGTTCTAACGTGTGATTTTCATTTTCATAGAGAGCCTGACTCTGTGTCTGAATCCTGGGTCTCTCCTCCATGTTTCTGTCACGCCCTGGACTCCCAGCGTGGCTCCTCTCACACTGGGTGAAGGCTGCCCTTTATTTGGTGGTGTCCCCATGAGGGCAGGAGTAGATTTGGCAAGACTCTGCGTCTTTGATTCTGGGTACAATGCATGGCACATGGTGGGTGCTCAGCGAGATTTTACTCCGTAAAGGAGTGAATGAGTGAGAGCTCAGCCGAGATGGAAGAGTAGAATGACCCTGAGCTCACCTCCTCTCACGGGCACACCAAAATCACAACTATTTCTAGAACAACCATTGATGAAAATGACCGGAACCCACCAGGAAAGATCTTCTACAGCTGAAGATACAAGGAAGGAGTTAATGGGTGCGTGAACCTGAAAGCAAGGTGTCTGCTAACCCGACCTTGGCAAAATTCTAATGCTAAAATAAGTATCTTGTGAATTACTGGATAAATATTTGTTCTTATTTACAATGCGTGGGATATAGAATAGGGAAATGAAAAGAATACAGAATTAGAAGTTAGAAGATTTGGACCTCATCCTGCTAATCAACTGGCTGTGTGTTTTAGGAAATTTTCTTAAAGTCCCTAACGTCAGTTTTCTCGCCTGGAACATAGTGTAATTCCTATCTTAGAAAGTTGTTATAAGAATCAAATGAGATCACACATGCACTTTGATTCAACAAACATTTACAGAGTATTCACTCAGTACTGGGCCCTGTGCTAAGTTGGGAGAATAATAGAACTACACCATTGTTACCCTGAAATTCACAGACTCTGAGAGAAGTTCTTCTCAAAAGGCTAACGTGTACCAAAGTCAAGGAGATCTTGTTAGCAATGTCTGTCCTGGTGCTGTGGGTTTGGGGAGCACCTGAGAACCCCCAGAGATGTCAGTGCTGCTGGTCCACGGACCACATCTTGATTAATTAAGGCTTTAGAGAGAGGTTGGCAAACAGGTCCTAGTGCAGGGTGGTAAGGGCTGCAATCCTGGCATCCCAGAGTATGCTGAGAGCGTGAAGAGGGAGCAGTGAGTTAGTGCTGGGAGACGGGAAGAGGCAGGCAAAGCTTCCGTGAAGCGGGCCCTCTGCGCCCTGAAGTGCTGAGTCAGTTTACCAGGCAGAAAAGTGGGAAAGGCCTTTGGTCAGAGGCGGCAACAGGGACGTGGGCACAGGCTGGCTCCAGCATAGAGGGTTAGGAAAGCAGAGGAAAGGGGGAAGGATGGCAAGAGAGGGGGCTAGGATGCCCACCTTGGGCCACTTGGTGAAGGGCTGGTCCCGTTTGCCAAACTAAGACCTCAGGCTCAATGCTGGAGCCAATATGCAGTCAAAAGTTGAGCAGAACCGTTGCGTGATTCATGTAAAACTGCTCTGGAATAGCCCACTGCCACACCATTTTAGGTAATTTGCGTAACTTAGAGTAGAGTGCCCTGGAATATTCCCGGGAAGTAAATGGAAAGATTAAGACTGTAGGTGCGAAGTGGATATTTACGCTCTACAGGCTTTGGAGACAAACAGCAGGAATTGAATTTTCCCCCCACTAGAAGGATTTTACTTTCTAGCTAATATGTTGGCAACATTTATTTGCTTTCTGAATCTTAGTTTGTTTATCTATAGAATGGAAGTAATAAAGACTGTCTCACAGAATAATTGGGAAGGTGACTCATTTATTTCATTCATCGAAACACCATTTCTTGGTCAAAGTATGCAGTTTGGTGCTTACAGGAGGTGTTTACTAACTTCTCATTATTAATAATGTCAATTTTGAGCTCATATAAACTCCTGCCTAAGAAATAACCCAGCGGATTTGGACAGCAGCCCTATTGATGGATTGTCGAGTGCCTTTTCTCCCGTGTGGTATTCCGATGACTTCTTTTTTTGTTTGTTTGTTTGTTTTTGCGGTACGCGGTCCTCTCACTGTTGTGGCCTCTCCCGTTGCGGAGCACAGGCTCCGGACGCACAGGCTCAGCGGCCATGGCTTACGGGCCCAACCACTCCGCAGCACGAGGGATCCTCCCGGACCGGGGCACGAACCCGCGTCCCCTGCATCGGCAGGCGGACTCTCAATCACTGCGCCACCAGGGAAGCCCTCCGATGACTTCTTAAACCATCTTAGAAGCTCAGTTGGTCACGTAAGTGGCAAGGATCACTGGTGGTCTGATTTGACAGTACTCTGAGACAATTTAGAGGATGTTCAGTAAAGAGTGGGAAGGATTTCCTTAAATGTTTAAAAATAAGAAAGTCAAAGAAATGTTTCTGTCTAAGGAAGAAAAGATAGGGGTTTGCTCTAGTAACTGCCCAAGGATTTAGTTCAATAAGACATACTCAGTCCATTTGAGAAGGTTTTCCTACCTGAAGCAGATCTGGGTTAGACGGCTTGGCCTGTGTTCTGCAGCGTGCAGTAACCGTCAGCAGCGCAGTACCCGTCACATTCCACCTCCTTTGCTGGACTTCGGGCTTCTTAAGGCAGAGACAGTGGTCTTCCTCATCTTTGATTTCCCACCGCCTGGAGCAGGGACACAAAGGTGGCTTTCAGTAGATGCTTTCATCTTCACAATTCTTCTATGAGACGTACTGTGCTCACTAGAAAGGAATGACACTGGCGGAGGTGGGGTGAAGGCCCCTTGGGGCTCAAGGGGCTCTGGGGATCTGCAGCGTCCTCTTCAATCAGTCCCATTCTGGCGCTGTGCCCTGTTTTGCATATTGCTTTTGAGATACAAGTGCCTCTCTTGAACCCTGTCTTCATCCACATCTGGTTTCCTGTTCATTTAGGCCAATCACGTTAGAATAAAGACCTCGTCTCCTCCATAACTCCCCTTCCCAGAAACCCTACGCTGTCTCTGAATCCCAGCCTGGGGGATGGAGCCAGAGGGCCTCTACTGCATGTGTCAGATGTCACTTTCCTGGGAGGACATCTCCCCGTGTCCCTGGAGGAGAGGCACTGAATGCTGCCGTGGCCTTCCACCTCATCTCTCCCTTGCTGCTCGCTGTTGCTGAGACCTCCAGCACCTGCCTGTAATTGTCTCCTTGGATGCTGTGTTCGGTCTGATGGGCTGGCCCTTATCTCAGCACCCACACCAGCATTACTCCAGTGGGGAGCTCTGCTTCCAGGCTCTGGCCCCTCCTAGTCTGTTTTGTCCAATTAAACTTGAGTGGACCGGGATTTCCCTGATGGTCCAGTGGTTAAGACTCCGACTTCCAATGCAGGGGGTGCGGCCCAGTCCCTGGTCAGGGAGCGAAGATCCCACCCACATGCCTCGTGGCCAAAAACCAAAACATAAAACAGAAGCAATGTTGTAACAGATTCAATAAAGACTTTAAAAATGGTCCACATCAAAAAAATCTTAAAAACAAAACAAAACAAAACTTGAGTGGATCACGACCCAAAGCCTGATTACATTAAATGAATAGGAATTTTATAGAATGGAGTGTTTCGTAGAATGTTCCTCATTTCCAATAAGGATTTTTAAAAAAGGTCAACTTTGGTTTAATACATGTGAAAAGGGTGGCATTTAAAGATTAGAAAACATCATTTAAGAGAAGAACAGGTACTTCCCTTCCTAAAATAGGGTATCCTGCCTAGTACTGGGGAGAAAGTTAGATCAAGCGTTTTTACTCTCAATGGTATTTCTACTAAGCAAAGTTACAGTCAGATATTCCCTGACCTTATTTCATATGCCAGCATACAACTTTAGTAAAACTTGTGTCAGACCTGTTTTTACGAATAAATTTATTGTGGCTCTTTTTATGGCATTCTCATCCTACCATCTAATAAACAGGATTTTGAGGCAAGTGCTATTGGTGAGAATAAAATATTTCAGCATCATGAAAGAATGCTGAATGATGGGGAAAAAAGAGCATTACACAGCTGAGAGGTAACTTCCAATCATGCATTTTATTTTATTTTTTAAATAAGTAAATTTATTTATTTTTATTTATTTATTTTTTGGCTGTGTTGGGTCTTCGTTGCTGCACGCGGGCTTAGTCTAGTTGCGGTGAGCAAGGGCTACTCTTCGTTGCGGTGCGTAGGCTTCTCTTTGTCGTGGCTTCTCTTGTTGCGGAGCACAGGCTCTAGGCCCGCGGGCTTCAGTAGTTGTGGCTCGTGGGCTCTAGAGCGCAGGCTCAGTAGTTGTGGTGCATGCACCACTAGGGAAGTCCCAGACGATGGAGCATCTTGAATCCTATGCTAAAGTGTTCAGAACATTCTGTAGGCACCTGGGGGCCATTAAACTATCTACGATGGGGAATGATATGCCCTGACATACATTTTAGTAAAATAATGATTTTGATTTAGTAAGAAAATTTCTTTACTTTAGTGGCTAAAGAATATATTAAAGGACTTCCCTGGTGGTGCAGTGGTTAAAAATCCACCTGCCAATGCTGGGGACATGGGTTCGATCCCTGATCCAGGAAGATCCCACATGCTGTGGAGCAACTAAGCCCATGTGCCACAAGTACTGAGCCTGCACTCTAGAGCCTGCGAGCCACAACTGCTGAGCCCGCATGCTGCCAACTACTGAAGCCTGTACTCTCTAGGGCCCGAGTGGTGCCACTACTGAGCCCACATGCTGCAACTACTAAAGCCCGCACGCCTAGAGCCCATGCTCCACAACAAGAGAAGCCACTGCAATGAGAAGCCCGCGCACCGCAATGAAGAGTAACCCCCCCTCACCGCAACTAGAGAAAGCCTGCGTGCAGCAATGAAGACCCAATGCAGCCAAAAATAAAATAAAATAATTTTTAAAAAAAGGATCCTATGATTAGAATTGGCCAACCCAGCCAATCTCCCTCAAAAAGAAAAAAAAAAAAAAAAGAATGTATTAAAGAAACAAAACAGTGAGGAGGAAAGGAGTGATTTTGGAAGACAAGTGATTCCAGCTTTAGCAGACAGATTTGAGACTCACTTCTGTATTGAAGCTGCAAGACTAAGGGACTGATTATGGGAAGTATGAGAGAGGCAGAGGTCAAAGTGGGCTTAATAATCAGGAGTCATAGGACTAGTAATGGTGATATTGGTAACTTTGAAAACACAAGGGCAGGAAGAGAATGGTACAGAAAGAAATTCAAGGAGCAACTTGCAAAGATAGGTGATTGTATCAGTTAGCTTGTACCATGTAACAAGCAACCCCCAAATTTCATGGCAAAACAATTATATATTAATTATTCTCATGAGTTTATATATTGGAAGAGCAATTCATCAGGCCTGGGATGGCCTAGGATAGTGTCACCTGCTCTCACTCATATGTCTTCAGTCTGCGGATACATTGGCTAGTGGCTGGTGTGGGGTGGTCTCAGCTGAGATGGCTCTCTCTCTGTTTCTCATCATCCAGCAGGTTAGCTCAGGCTTGTTTCCATGACAGCAGGGCAGGATTCCATGGCATGCCTGGCCTTTTGAGATCTAATCTCAGTACCAACATAATATCAGTTCCATTGCATCCTTGTGGCCAAAGCAAGTCACAAGGCCAGTCAAACTTCAGTGGGTCAGGCTGTAAATTTTCACTGCAAGGAGTCTAGGTGTAAGGAGGGGTGAAGAATGGGGCTATTTTAATCAATTTACCACATGATTCATCGTTATTAAGTGATTATGAAAATAATTTAAAAATTGTATTTCACTAATTACATTCATTTGCTTCCTCATGAAGACTAAAATAAACGATTTTCCAGTGTGAGCATGAAAGTGTTGGTATCTCTGTAAATTTCTCACTTTGTTGCAGTTATAAGAATATGATTCTGGTTTCCCTTGGTTCTTGCTGCTTTACATTTTTGCCTTTAACTCCATTCAAAAGCATTAATAAAATTTTCCTTTGTTACTTAAAATTACCCACAGAAAAATAATAGTTAAGCATACAACCAGGCTTACAAGTGTCAACCCCACTCTGCGTCAGCACCTCCCCAAAAGCTCCCATAAATAAAAGATTTGAGTAAATAAGTGATTATGTCCTCATTGTCTCAGGGAGCCCTTCATTTCACAGCCTTCAGAAACTGCCTGGGCTGCTTTGTAAGATGTCACCAGTTGGTAAGGTGTGCTTTGTCTCTATAATTCTTCCGTATCCTTCTTATTAATGATGTTTTGCTAGCTCCTTGCAGAGCCTTTGAATAACTTTCCCAGAAAGGACCACCCACAGGGAAAATATTAAGCCTGTCCAGTGAACTTGAATGCATCCCTTATGAAGTGGAATCTTTATGTAAAGTAGACACTTGGGGAGCAATTATTATTAATTGCAAGCCCTTTCATCACAGTTTTTGATCCTTGCGTGCACCAATGCTCACCACTGTTGTTCATGTTGGTGACAGTGGTATGGCCCAGTGGTATGGTTTCGATGCCATTAAGAACAATGGGGCTTTTTGCAAAATACCCAGCTTACCTATTACTGTCACAGTCACAGACTTTCAGTGTGGCTGTGTGTGTTCCTCTCCGTTAATGGATTCTGCTTATGTTAATGTTGGCCCCTGCCTCTGGGTCAGCTTCAAGGGTACATGTTGAAGCTGGCCTGTTGACTTTGGGTTTAGATTACCCATGTGTACAATTTATTTTGATCAAAAAACCTTGTGAATGAGATAATCACATATTGTTTCGGATTCATGAAGGGAATGGTACGTGGCACAAAGGGTACTGATTTAAAAAATTTTATGTTCTCATGAATTTTTTTCTGATGTTTTAATAATTACCTTGTCCAATAAAAAGCCCAGGTCAACTGTATCTACCGTATTCACATATAATTAAGGAAGTTAGCTAAGATGTTCTGAGTCATTAAGTGGAAACTTTTAGGTACAACGGACTATCATTACGTCAGTAACTGAAAGTTTAGAAATATAGACGTATCCATGTCTTTAGCACGTTCTTTAATGTGTCAAAACTTGACTTTGGGGAGTGGAGTGAGGGATATGTAGGGATGAAAAAGAAGATGCTACAATTAAAACCTAAGTCTCTCCTTAGGGAAAAAAAATCAAGGAAGACCTAAATAAATGGAGAAGTAAAATAGTCCTTCATTGGAAGAGTTGATACTGTTAAGACGTCAGTTCTCCCCCAACTGATTTATAGATTCAGTGCATTCCTAATCAGAATACCAGCAGGACTTTTTGTAGTTATTGACAAGTTGATTCAAAATTTTAAATGAGAAGGTAATGGAACGAGAATAGCCAAAAGCTGGGATGAAGTGAGACAGTGGCATGGACATATATACACTACCAAATGTAAAATGGATGGTTAGTGGGAAGCTGCTGCATAGCACAGGAGATCAGCTCGATGCTTGGGGAAGACCTAGCGGGGTGGGATAGGGAGGGTGGGAGGGAGGCTCAAGAGGGAGGGGATATGGGAATATATGTATACATAGAGATGATTCACTTTGTTGTACGGCAGAAATTAATACAACATTGTAAACCAATTATACTCCACTAAAGATATTAAAAAAAATTTTTTGAAAAGGAAGAACAAAATTGGAAGATTTCAAGCTTAACTGGAAAGCTGCATTAATTAAGACCATGCAGTATTAGTGAAAAGGTAGACACATAGATCAGTGGAACAGACTAGAGAGCCCAGAACTAGACTGATACATATGTGAGAAAGAAAATGACAACATTTAAGGTAAAAGGTCAGAAATAGGTGAATCTGGGTACTTGGTATATAGATGTTCTTATTCTTTCAAATTCTCAGAGTTTTTTTTTTTTCAGTATTTTAAGATTTAAAAATATTCTAATTCCTTAGTAGAAAACATCTAACATACTTTATAAGAAAATATCTGGGCTTCCCTGGTGGTGCAGTGGTTGAGAATCCGCCTGCCAATGCAGGGGACACGGGTTCGAGCCCTGGTCTGGGAAGATCCCACATGCCGCAGAGAAACTAGGCCCGTGCGCCACAACTACTGAGCCTGCGCTCTAGAGCCCGCGAGCCACAACTACTTAGCCCGCGTGCCACAACTACTGAAGCCTGCACGCCTAGAGCCCGTGCTCCGCAACAAGAGAAGCCACCACAGTGAGAAGCCTGCGCAGCACAACGCAAAGTAGCCCCTGCTCACTGCAATTAGAGAAAACCCGTGTGCAGAAACGAAGACCCAACACAGCCAAAAATAAATAAATTAAATAAATAGATTTAAAAAAAAAGGGGGGCTTCCCTGGTGGTGCAGTGGTTGAGAGTCCGCCTGCCGATGCAGGGAACGCGGGTTCGTGCCCCGGTCCAGGAAGATCCCACATGCCGCGGAGCGCCTGGGCCCATGAGCCATGGCCGCTGAGCCTGCGCGTCCGGAGCCTGTGCTCCGCAACGGGAGAGGCCACGACAGTGAGAGGCCCGAGTACCGCAAAAAAAAAAAGAAAAAGAAAAAAAGAAAATATCCAAAAATGAAATAATTCAATTTTGGAACATTTCTCTTAAATAGGCAATTAAATTTCCCTTTGTCTATGCTTCTCAAGAATCTAAAGTCCATTTTTAATATAAAAAGCACATGTAAGCTGAATTTATCTTATTCATAAAACGGTAATAAATAGAATCAGGTTTTGCAGTTGTGACTGGAATTGCATATTACTGTATTACCCCTTGTATTTATTTTTAAAAAGTGTTTAAAAAATGGAATAAAACCACTTCGGTTTAAAAATGTAATGACAAACCGTATATTCATAGATGTTTTGTTTGTGACAGACCACTGATAATATGGTATCTGGGGGAAGGTGAATTATACTATCTCTCCAATATAGAAACTGTAGCAGGGAAGAGCCAATTTTGACTCCATGTTGGATCTGTTTCTTTGACTTTAGCCTTTGCTTTCCGTTGCTTTTGTTATATAATCATACATAATCGCCTACCTCAGGGAACCCTGCCCGCCTGTGAATGGCTGCAAGAAAGAAGAAATTAACATATCCCCTCCTGGAGGCTGGCCATTCCAGGAGATGTTTTGCAAGACTGATGGCCCTTTTTACTTTACTTCCGCCCTGACTCTCCCTCTCTATTCTGCCTTTTTACTTTGCTTCCCTCTCTGATTCTATAAAAGAAACTGGCATCCAGACCCCCGACAAGATGGTTTTGGGGGGACCCTAGTGCATGATCTTCTCGGTCTGCCGGCTTTCTGAATAACGTCGTATCCATGCCTCAACACCTCATCTCCCGAATTATTTGCCTGTCATGCAGTGAGCAGAGCGAGCTTGGACTTGGTAACAAAACTAAAATCCATGAAGCTAATGACTATTTTTCTGATAGGAGATATAGTTGTTTTTTAATTTTTAATGTCAAATGTATTGAGGTATTATTTATTTGCAGTTAAATTCATCTTGGTAGGTTAACTGTTGCATGAGTTTTGACAAACACATTCAATTGTGTAACCTCTACCACAATCAAGATACACAAGAGTCCCATCACCCACCAGAAAGTTCCCTCAAGCCCTTTGTAGTCAAATCCTCCACCCACCCCAGCCCCTGGCAACCAATGATCTGTTTTCGGTGCCTGTGGATTTTTGCCTTTTGTAGAATGTCGTATAAATGGAATCATACAATATATAACCTTTAAAAAAAAAAGCTTCATTGAGAAAATTTACACGCCATGCAATTTATCCATTTAAAGTGTACAATTCAATGGTTTTTAGAATATTCACAAAGTTGTGCTACCATCATCATAATCAATTTTAGAGCATTTTCATTACTCCAGAAAGAAACCCCATACCCATTAGTAGTCACTCCCTGTTACCCCTGAACCTTCCCAGTCTTGGGGAACCATTAATCTGCTTTCTGTATCTGATGTAGCCTTTTGAGTCTACCTTCTTTCACTTGGCATAATGCATTTGAGATTCATCCATGTAGCTGCATATAATACCTTGTTTTCTTTTCTTGCTGAGTAATATACCATTGTAGGCATGTACCACATTGTAGTATTATATATCCTAGTTACAGGATGTTTGTTTTCCTTCCTTTTCTGTTTTTTGTGATTGTGGATATAGCTACCATAAGCATTTGCCTAAAAGTTTTGTGTGAACATTGAGTTTCCATTTCTCTTGACTAAACGACTAGGAATCAGTTTGCTGGGCTGTATGGTATATGTGTGCCTAACTTTACAAGCCAAACTGTTTCCCTAAGTGACAGCACCATTGTACATGCCCACCAGCAGTATGTGAGAGTTCTAGTTACTCTGCATCCTTGTCAATACTTTGTATGATCTGTCCTTCTAATTTTAGCTATTTTTATGCGTGTATAGTGATATCTCATTGTGGTTTGCGTGGTGTATCTAAGAAACCTTTGCCTAACCCCAGGTCACAAAGATCTCTTCTCTGTTTTCTTCTGGAAGTTTAATTGTTTTAGATTTTGTGCTTTGGTCTATTGTGGAAGTCAAAGGGTTTTATTTTTGTTGTTTGTTTGTTTTGCCTATGGACATACAGTTATTCCAACATCATTTTTGTAAAGATTCTCCATTAAATTGCCTTTGCACTTTGGTTGAAAAATCAACTGACCATATATGCAATTTCAATTTGCATTTCCCTACTGATCAGTAAGCATTATTTCATATGCCTGCTCGCTGCCATTTATGTATCCTTTCTGAGGAAGCATCTCTTCAGAATCTTTGTTCATTTTGTAATAGGATTGTTTTAGTAGGATTAAGGTTTGAGAGTTTCTTATATACCCTGGATAAAAGCTTTTTTTAATCAGATATGTATTTTGCAAATATTTTCTCAGTCTGTGACCTGTCTTTTCATTTTCTTCTCAACAATGTTTTTCAAAGAGCAGAAGTTACTGATTTTGATGAAGTCTAATTTATCAGTGTCCCCCTTTATGAATAGTGCTTTTGATGCTTTCAAGCTGGCTCTTGCATACTCGTGGCATACTGTCATCTTTTTTTCAAGCATTTTTTTTTTGTTTTCTGGCATAACAAGATGTCCCAAGTCTCACCTTGTACTTTCCCTGCCCAACCTGGAATCACCCATCTCTGATTCCTTTTGCTGAGAACATAGTATTAGGGGGCAGAATTTTGATAATTTAAAAAAATCTCTTTCTTCCCCTAACACATAGCATAGATTTATGAGTAATTCTGCATAATAATTTTGGGCATCAATTTTATTCTGAAGTTAGGGGTGTGATTTTCCAACCAAGAAGTAATAAGGAAGAAAGTTCGGCAGTGACTGAGTTGGCTTAAGACAGGTGCTTAGCTGTCCCAAACCTAACCTACCTTGGGGAGGTGTGCTGTCATCCAAACGATGGGAAAACAATAGAAAAGATTACTGGTTCTTTCTGTAGTTTACAGTTATGCAGATGGTCCTTTAATATGACATTCTACTGTTACTTGTAGAAACTGTCGTTTTTCAAAGATTTTCTCCTGACATTATCAGAATAACAACAATCAAACAAACCATACAGGGACACAGTCTTTGATACCTAAACTTGCCCATTGGTTTGTTATTGGGGAGGATTACCTGCTTCGAATTCCTAATATATTCTATTATTAAATCCTTTGTAGTGAGTAATTTCCCAGGTGATATTTCCATAATATTCTATTTAAGTTAATTTAATTACCTAGACATGCTCTTTGGAAGCAATCTTTCGTAATACTTCGCGACCATCACCTAGCCCTTCATATCTTGCCTTGATAATTGTTTTATCTGTGAAGTAAGACCTTTAATTTTGTTGCTTTTCTGGGGATGAGGTAGAGTGAGTGGGCATGAGGGTGGGTGTATGTAGACTTGTTTTTTTACCAAAAGGAAAATGGCTTAAGTTTGCATCTAAGGTAGAGCATTGCATACTGTTCCCTATCTTGGGGCATTTTGGCTTCACTTAACCTATTGTTTCTGACAAATGAAATTAGTAATTTACATCAGAAAGACACTTCATTCTTAACAATGTCAGAAGACAAAGGAAGGAATAAATATTGAAAAAAAAAGAGCTTGGAAACATTAGGTATGTTCTTTGAGTCATAAAAAATTATGATTTCAAAACTGGCGGAACCTTTTGCTCATGGGTTTATTTCAGGTTTGGCAGCATTCACTGGAGAAGTACCATTTCTCAGTGGCTGGTACAGGTCAGGAAAGAAGTAAATCCCCGATTGGCTAAACCGAGGTTTGACAATTTCAGATTCTTTGAAAGGAATGTCATTTTATTATTTCCCATTACAATAGTTTCTTCAACTTGGTTAGGTAAGCATTTTCCAATGGGAGCCTGTTTTATAGAAGGACACATCTATTTTATAATTACGATATTAATTGCTAACCCAAAAAACTCCCACAATGGGATGAAAACTTATTATATTAAGTAGATGACATATGTCCCTGAGGACCTTATTTCTCATCAGAAAATCCTTTCTGTTGGGTTAGGGCAGAGATAAATCTCCCCTCCTCTTGACAAATTTGCCTAAATTTCAGGGCATAAATTATTGTAGAAATACAGTAGTATTTCTAATAATGTATGTATTATGTCTTGGGTGGGTACAATACTTAAAAGCAGTTATTTTAAAAATAAATAACATGTTTCAACAAACAACTTTCTAATAAGGTTTAACAGTAGTAACTTTTTTCTTATGTCATTTCTGGTCAATTTAAATTAAGAATCCCCAAATAATACATAGAATTAATTTGAAGAATCTAATGTGGTATTTTTTCACAAGTCTCCTACCTTACTGCCAGTTTGAACCATAAAGTGTATTACCATGAAAAATGTGGTTCTATATATAGCTTTGTATTTTATTTCAACTCCTTTTATGACCTTGCAACTTGGCAGGGGTTTCACTCCTCCACCCCTACCTCCGCTTTTCATTTCCGAAGAATTTATATGCTGTCTTAACTCTGGATTTTTTCCCCCAAAATCTAAATCATGATTTAGATTTCTTTTTATTAATGGAGAATCTATATAGCATGAATTTTCTCTCAGTTTTTACTCATTATCTCTATGAACCTCTTTCAGGTACTAAGTCTATTCAAATTTCATGACATGCCATATTCCGTAAAAGTTAATGACATACAGTTTTTTTTTCTTTAATCTTTATTGGAGTATAATTGCTTCATAATACCATGTTAGTTTCTGTTGCACAACAAAGCGAATCAGCCATAGTAATACATATATCCCCATATCCCCTTCTTCTTGAGCCTCCCTCCCGTCCTCCCTATCCCACCCTTCTAGGTCATCGCAAATCCCCGAGCTGATCTCCCCGTGCTATGCTGCTGCTTCCCACTCTCCAAGTATTTTACATTCGGTAGTGTATATATGTCGATGCTACTCACTTCGCCCCAAATTCACCTTCCCACCCCATGTCATCAAGTTCATTCTCTATGTCTGCCTCTTTATTCCTGTCCTGCAACTAGGTTCGTCAATACCATTTATTGTTTTTTTATTTTTTTTTACATCTTTATTGGAGTATAATTGCTTTACAATGGTGTGTTAGTTTCTGCTTTATAACAAAGTGAATCAGTTATACATATACATATGTTCTGATATCTCTTCCCTCTTGCCTCTCCCTCCCTCCCACCCTCCCTATCCCACCCCTCTAGGTGGTCACAAAGCACCGAGCTGATCTCCCTGTGCTATGTGGCTGCTTCCCACTAGCTATCTATTTTACGTTTGGTAGTGTATATATGTCCATGCCACTCTCTCGCTTTGTCACAGCTTACCCTTCCCCCTCCCCATATCCTTAGGTCCATTCTCTAGTAGGTCTGTGTCTTTATTCCTGTCTTACCTCTAGGTTCTTCATGACTTTTTGTTGTTGTTGTTACATTCCATATATATGTGTTAGCATACGGTATTTGTTTTTCTCTTTCTGACTTGCTTCATTCTGTATGACAGGCTCTAGGTCCATCCACCTCATTACAAATAACTCAATTTCGTCTTGAGTAATATATTTTTTTTATGGCTGAGTGATATTCCATTGTAAATATGTACCACATATTCTTTTTCCATTCATCTGTCCGTGGACATTTAGGTTGCTTCCATGTCCTGGCTATTGTAAATAGTGCTACAATGAACATTGGGGTGCATGTGTCTTTTTGAATTATGGTTTTCTCATGGTATATGCCCAGTAGTGGATTGTTGGGGCGTATGGTAGTTCTATTTTTAGTTTTTTAAGGAACCTCCATACTGTTCTCCATAGTGGCTGTATCAGTTTACATTCACACCAACAGTGCAAGAGGGTTCACTTTTCTCCACACCCTCTCCAGCATTTATTCTTTGTAGATTTTTTGATGATGGCCATTCTGACTGGTGAGAGGTGACACCTCATTGTAGTTTTGATTTGAATTTATCTAATGATTAGTGATGTTGAGCATCCTTTCAGTGCTGGCAATCTGTATATCTTCTTTGGAGAAATGTCTGTTTAGGTCTTCTGCCCATTTTTGGATTGGGTTGTTTGTTTGTTTGATATTGAGCTTCATGAGCTGCTTGTGAATTTTGGAGATTAATCCTTTGTCAGTTGCTTCATTTGCAAATAATTTCTCCGATTCTGAGGGTTGCCTTTTTGTCTTGTTTATGGTTTCCTTTGCTGTGCAAAAGCTTTGAAGTTTCATTAGGTCGCATTTGTTTATTTTTCTTTTTATTTTTGTTTCTCTAGGAGTTGGGTCAAAAAGGATCTTGCTGTGATTTATGTCATAGAGTGTTCTGCCTATGTTTTCCTCTAAGAGTTTTAGGTCTTTAATCCATTTTGAGTTTATTTTTGTGTATGGTGTTAGGGAGTGTTCTAATTTCATTCTTTTACATGTAGCTGTCCAGTTTTCCCAGCACCACTTATTGAAGAGGCTGTCTTTTCTCCATTGTATACTCTTGCCTCCTTTATCAAAACTAAGATGAGCATATGTGTGTGGGTTTATCTCTGGGCTTTCTATCCTGTTCCATTGACCTATATTTCTGTTTTTGTGCCAGTACCATACTGTCTTGATTACTGTAGCTTTGTATTATAGTCTGAAGTCAGGGAGCCTGATTCCTCCAGCTCCGTTTTTCCTTCGCAAGATTGCTTTGGCTATTCAGGGTCTTTTGTTTCCATACAAATTATGAAATTTTTTGTTCTAGTTCTGTGAAATATACCATTGGTAGTTTGATAGGTATTGCACTGAATCTGTAGATTGCTTTGGGTAGTATAGTCATTTTCACAATGTTGATTCTTCCAATCCAAGAACTTGGTATATCTCTCTATCAGTTTGTATCATCTTTAATTTATTACATCATTGTCTGATAGTTTTCTGCATACAGCTTTTTTGTCTCCTTAAGTAGGTTTATTCCTAAGTATTTTATTCTTTTTTTGCAATGGTAAATGGGAGTGTTTCCTTAATTTCTCTTTCAGATTTATCATAATTAGTGTATAGGAATGCAAGAGATTTCTGTGCATTAATTTTGTATCCTGCAACGTTACCAAATTCATTGATTAGCTCTAGTAGTTTTCTGGTAGCATCTTTAGGATTCTCTATGTATAGTATCATGTCATCTGCAAACAGTGACAGTTTTACTTTTTCCTTTCCAATTTGGATTTCTTTTATTTCTTTTTCTTCTCTGATTGCTGTGGCTAAAACTTCCAAAACTATGTTGAATAATAGTGGTGAGACTGGGCAACCGTGTCATGTTTCTGATCTTAGAGGAAATGGTTTCAGTTTTTCACCATTGAGAACAATGTTGGCTGTGGGTTTGTAGTATATGGCCTTTATTATTTTGAGGTAGGTTCCCTCTATGCCTACTTTCTGGAGAGTTTTTATCATAAATGGGTGTTGAATTTTGTCAAAGGTTTTTTCTACATCTGTTGAGGTTATCATGGTTTTTATTCTTCAATTTGTTAATATGGTGTATCACATTGATTTGCGTATATTGAAGAATCCTTGCATTCCTGGGATAAACCCCACTTGATCATGGTGTATGATCCTTTTAATGTGCTGTTGGATTCTGTTTGCTAGTATTTTGTTGAGCATTTTTGCATCTATGTTCATCAATGATATTGGCCTATAGTTTTCTTTTTTTGTGACATCTTTGTCTGGTTTTGGTAACAGGGTGATGGTGGCCCCGTAGAATGATTTTGTGAGTGTTCCTTCCTCTGCTATATTTTGGAAGACTTTGAGAAGGATAGGTGTTAGCTCTTCTCTAAATGTTTGGTAGAATTCGCCTGTAAAGCCATCTGGTCCTGGTCTTTTGTTTGTTGGAAGATTTGTAATCACAGTTTCAATTTCAATGCTTGTGATTGGTCTGTTTATATTTTCTATTTCTTCTTGGTTCAGTCTCAGAAGGTTGTCCTTTTCTAAGAATTTGTCCATTTCTTCCAGATTGTCCATTTTATTGGCCTATAGTTGCTTGTAGTAATCACTCATGATCCTTTGTATTTATGCAGTGTCAGTTGTTAATTCTTCTTTTTCATTTCTAATTCTGTTGATTTGAGTCTTCTCCCTTTCTTTCTTGATGAATTTGGCAAATGGTTTATCAGTTTTGTTTATCTTCTGAAAGAACCAGGTTTTAGTTTTATTGATCTTTGCTATCATTTCCTTCATTTCTTTTTCATTTATTTCTGATCTGATATTTATGATTTTTTTCCTTCTGCTAACTTTGGGGTTTTTTTCTTTCTCTAATTGCTTTAGGTGTAAGGTTAGGTTGTTTATTTGAGATGTTTCTTGTTTCTTGAGGTAGGATTGTATTGCTATAAACTTCCCTCTTAGAACTGCTTTTGCTGCATCCCATAGGTTTTGGGTCATCATGTTTTCATTGTCATTTGTTTCTAGGTGTTTTTTGATTTCCTCTTTGATTTCTTCAGTGATCTCTTGGTTATTTAGTAGCAGATTGTTTAGCCTCCATGTGTTTGTATTTTTTACAGTTTTTTTCCTGTAATTGATACCTAGTCTCATAGCATTGTGGTTGGAAAAGACACTTGATACAATTTCAATTTTCTTAAATTTACCAAGGCTTGATTTGTCACCCAAGATATGGTCTATCCTGGAGAATGTTCCAGGAGCCCTTGAGAAGAAAGTGTATTCTGTTGTTTTTCAATGGAATGTCAGTTAAGTCCATCTTGTTTAATGTGTCATTTAAAGCTTGTGTTTCCTTATTTTTTTTCATTTTGGATGATCTGTCCATTGGTGAAAGTGGGGTGTCAAAGTCCCCTACTATGAGTGTGTTACTATCGATTTCCCCTTTCATGGCTGTTAGCATTTGCCTTATGTATTGAGATGCTCCTATGTTGGCTGCATAAATATTTACAATTGTTACATCTTCTTCTTGGATTGATCCCTTGATCATTATGTAGTGTCCTTCTTTGTCTCTTGTAATAGTCTTTGTTTTAAAGTCTGTTTTGTCTGATATGAGAATTGCTACTCCAGCTTTCTTTTGATTTCCATTTGCATGGAATATCTTCTTCCATCCCCTCACTTTCAGTCCGTATGTGTCCCTAGGTCTGAAGTGGGTCTCTTGTAGACAGCATATGTATGGGTCTTGTTTTTTTATCCGTTCAGCAAGTCTGTGTCTTTTGGTTGGAGCATTTAGTCCATTTATATTTAAAGTAATTATTGGTATGTATGTTCCTATTACCATTTTCTTAATTGTTTTGGGTTTGATATTGTAGGTCTTTTCCTTCTCTTGTGTTTCCTGCCTAGAGAAGTTCCTTTAGCATTTGTTGTAAAGCTGGTTTGGTGGTGCTGCACTCTCTTAACTTTTGCTTGTCTGTAAAGGTTTTAATTTTTTTGTGAAATCTGAATGAGATCATTGCTTGGTAGAGTAATCTTGGTTGTAGGTTTTTCCCTTTTATCACTTTAAATATGTCCTGCCAGTCCCTTCTGGCTTGCAGAGTTTCTGCTGAAAGATCAGCTGTTAAACTTATGGGGATTCCCTTGTATACTATTTGTTGCTTTTCCCTTACTGCTTTTAGTATTTTTTCTTTGCATTTAATTTTTGATAGTTTGATTAATATATGTCTCGGCATTATTCTCTTTGGGTTTATCCAGTATGGGACTCTCTGCACTTCCTGGACTTGATTGACTATTTCCTTTCCCATGTTAGGGTAGTGTTTGACTATAATCTCTTTAAATTTTTCTAAGACCCTTTCTTTTTCTCTTCTTCTTCTGGGACCCCTATAATTTGAATGTTGTTGCATTTAATGTTGTCCCAGAGGTCTCTGAGACTGTCCTCAGTTCTTTTCAAGCTTTTCTCTTTATTCTGCACCCCGGCAGTTATTTCCACCATTTTATCTTCCAGCTCACTTATCTGTTCTTCTCCCTCAGTTAGTTTGCTATTGATTCCTTCTAGAGTATTTTTAATTTCAGTTATTGTGTTGTTCATCACTGTTCGTTTGCTCTTTAGTTCTTCTAGATCCTTGTTAAATGTCTCTTGTATTTTCTCCATTTTATTTCTGAGATTTTGGATCATCTTTACTATCATTACTCTGAATTCTTTTTCAGGTATATTGCCTATTTTGTCTTCATTTATTTGGTCTGTAGGTTTTGACCTTGCTCCTTCATCTGTAACATATTTTTTGTGGTTTCATGGGTTTTTCTTTTTTTTGATGGATGGGGCTCTATTCCTGTCTTACTGGTTGTTTGGCGTGAGGTGTCCAGGACTGGAGTTTGCAGGCAGTTGGATAGAGCCAGATTTTGATGCTGAGATTAGGACCTCCAGGAGGCCTCACTCCAATTACTATTCCCTGGGGTCTGAGGTTCTCTGTTAGTCTAGCGGTTTAGACTTGGAGCTCTCACCACAGGAGCTTGGGATTACCTCCGGCCTGGGAACCAAGATCCCACAAGCCAGTCACTGGCGGTTCCTTCTGTCCCCTTAGGTGACCGTGGTCCCCCACCGGTGCCGGATAGGTGCCCTAGTTGTGTGGAGATGTGAATTCCATGTCCTCCTAGTCTGCCATCTTGACTCCGCCCCCCAGCATCTATTTTTAAATGAAGGAGTAGATCAGAGATCAGCAAACAATGACCCGTAGACCCCTTGTTTTTGTAAATAAAGTTTTATTGAAAACAACCATGCACATTCATTTATGCATTGTCTGTGGCTGCTTTTGTGCTACGACAGTAAAACTGAGTAAATGCAACAGAGTCCCTATTGTCTGTGAAGCCTGAAATATTTACTGTCTTGCCCTTTACAGAAAAAGTTTGCCAAGCCCTGGGGTATACGTGTCACCCTATGTAGAGGAATAAATTACATTTAATTTAGCGATTTTTAGTGTAAATTACAGATATCCTCACTTTCTACCTCTAATTTCTTCAGTGGATATCTCAAAAAATAATATTTTCTGTGTAGCCAAATTAAAATTATTATATATAACAAAACTGATAGTAATTCCTTAATGTAATTTGATACCAACTCATATACAAACTTCGAATTGTTTCCAAAATGTAATTTACAACTGGTTTGTCCCTGCCAGGAGCCAGTCAGGGCTGTGCCTTACATCTGATATCTCTGTGGTCTCCTTTTCTCAAGATATGTCCTTTTTTTCATGACAGTGACTTCCCGGAAAGGCCATGCCCCTTGTCCTGTAGAATGGCCCACCTTCTGCCATGTGTCTGATTGCTTTCGATGGGTATAAACTAGTATGTTCCTCTCTACCCTGGATTTACTCTAAACTGGAAGTTAGGTCTCCACTGAATTCAGGTTACATATCGTAGTCCAGAATCATGAGACGTGACCCTCAAATTTGCATCAGATCTGAAGACTGGTGCCACCATTGGTGACACGAACACTGACCATTGGCTTAGTCAACAGATTCTTTTAAAAATGGGAAAAATGGCATGGCGTCAAAGAAGTGAAGACATAGTACAAGAAATAGAGAGTTAGAAATGGAACTTGCAATCCGACATTGATTTCTTGCTTTCTTTACTGTTCCAGGCTGCCCCGATCATGGTAACCTGATCTGGACTCTTATTGCTTTTTTTTTTTTTTTTTGTTTGCGATACGTGGGTCTCTCACTATCGTAGCCTCTCCGCTCCGGACGCGCAGGCTCAGCGGCCATGGCTCACGGGCCCAGCCGCTCCACGGCATGTGGGATCTTTCCGGACCAGGACATGAACCTGTGTCCCTTGCGTTGGCAAGTGGACTCTCAACCACTGCACCACCAGGGAAGCCTCTCTTACTGCTTTTTTAAGTGGTCTTGTCCCTGGATTGTGTTCTGACTCAACGAAGTTCTGTAGTAATGGTTTAAAAGAACGGGCCTAGACCTGTTTTCCTGATAATTGTGCCTTGTTCGGGTTCTGAGTTGTTGAGGGTTTTGCTTTTGTTGTATTCCTTTCTTCATTTTTAAGTAACATGGGAGAAAACCAACGACTTAATTAAAAATTGTAATGATTAATAATGAGATGTGGAGGTTGTGATTCCAACTTAGAGAAACCCAAGCTATAAGGTAATAATTGCATTTAAGTAATTACAATCATTGAAACATTTGAATGAAATTTTAAAGCATTGAAATTTCTTCGCATGACAGTTGCAGGGGCTCCTTCTCTTGCACGAAATAAACTGTGTGTGTGGAAGAATAAATCTCTCTGAGGCAGACACAGGCTGGAACCTCCGAACTTAGAAGGTGGACTTTCATTGTGTTAGTCCAAGTTTTCTATTTTGACTTGTAACTCTGATTTCCTTGGTTCATAAACCTGCGTTTTACAGTCCAGAGGTAGCATTTTATGTGTCTCAGCTAAAGCCATGTAGGATTGTCTTGTGTGTGTGCTTAGGACTGTGAACATAGAGCTGCCAGTGACCTCACCTGTCCCATTATTTTCAGACAGCAGTGCATTTATGTACCTTGCAGGAGGAGGGATAGAGTGAGAGGCAGGAAGACACTGCCAACAGAGAACAGTGAACTTGAGCTTTAAAAAATCCCGCAAGGCTCAAAGGGCTCCCATCAGTAGGCAGCCAGTTTATCAAAATGACAGGTGCAGAAGTACAAGCCTGTCAGAGGGAACGTGTTGCACAGCCTTGTAATGACCTAGGGAAATGTCAGAGCTGCTCCTGGATGGTGGATGTGTCAGGATAGGGACCGAGAGGGGATGGTCAAGGCTCCGGAGATGAAAAATAAAGAATTACCCTTCATGGCTTTAGGAAAAGTGACTGCCTACAAAGACACTGCCCATCACCTGCCCTTGAAGTCTTAAGTAGACAAAAGGTAAATCTGAACTGGATTAATTACTGACTGATTCACTATTATAGTAGTTTAAGTAGAATGTTAAGTGCATTCAATTGGTCAGACATGCAAGAGATTGGAGTTGGGGGAAACATCGGTGAGTGATGGGAGGAATCGGGGAAAGGTGGAGAGAGCTACTGGACTGGGCTGGAGGGCTGACCCCTGTGAAATGAGAGAGGAAGGAAGAACGGTTGGGTGGGAGAACTTCAGACTTCAGTGCAGAACTCGACCAGACCAGTGGCAAGTCTCTGAGGATGGATCGATTGCCCATGGGAAGAGTCCATAGTTGGGCAGGAATGGCTAGACCTAGTGTTATGCTCACACTGCTCAGTCATTGGCTGGGACAACCTTGGGGGAGGCGTGGCTTTGGCATCGTTGTTGAGGGACTGAAGATGCGGTGACTGGTGTCCACTCTGGCGACCCTGCTCCCCTCTGAGTGGTGCAAGTTTATGGCTGCCACAGACAAGATTGTCCATAAAAGCAACCTCTGTCACTCCTGCCCCTCTTCCTTCTTGGTTTCCATGCCCTTGTAGCAATCAGTAGGTTGTATAATTCAAAGATAATGACACTTCGCAATGCATTTTTTTTTTTTTTTTTTTTTTGTGCTGTACGCGGGCCTCTAACAGTTGTGACCTCTCCCGTTGCGGAGCACAGGCTCCAGACGCGCAGGCTCAGCGGCCATGGCTTACGAGCCCAGCCGCTCTGCGGCATCTTCCCGGACCGGGGCATGAACCCATGTCCCCTGCATCAGCAGGCGGACTCTCAACCACTGCGCCACCAGGGAAGCCCCTGCAATGCATTTTTAAAAACATTTTAGAAATTGCTGCTATGTTTTTTTTTGTTTTGGTTTGGTTTTTTTCTGCTGTGTTTTGATAATGCAAGTTTACTACTTGCTGCTTGTGAAATTCGGGCTGTGACCTGAAAAACAGATAGATCTTTTATTAACTCGACGGTGAAAAAAACACTTAATGCATTAGGAGAGGAGTGAGATTACCGTGTCTCGTTTGTCCTTTCCTATAGATTGTCAAGAAGAGGGCTGGAGTAGGTGATCAATTAACATTAATGAATGCTTTGTGAATGGTTGGGTAAGTTTATTCTGATCTCGACTTACTTCAGTCATTTGTTTAGAATGCTGATTCTCTCTGCCTCACCCCTTACCCCTTCTTTCTCCTGTCCCGAGCACAATTGTTTACTACCTGTAATAGTAGCAACAGGTGATTATGACTGTCAAAGGAAGAGGTAAAAATCACAGCAGAAGAAAGGTGTTTTTGTTTCTAACAAAGCTTCAATGTAATGTTTTATTTGCTTCAGTTTAGCTATAAAATTTAGTAGCACACATATCTATGTAGGTCAACTTCAACCAGAAAAAAATTGATTGCTAGAAAAACAGCGTGTGTTCACTATCCCTGAATTCACAGAGCAACCTCGTCAAGTGCCTGAAATTCCCTTTAGTGGTATATAGTGACCTTGTCTCCCTATTAATAGAGCTAAAAAATATCTACTCTTCTGTTCTTCCGAACTTTTGTTTAAATTTCTGCCACGAAGAGATAACATTTTCATTTTTACAATGCCAGCCAGATCTTTAAAAGGAAGACATGTGAGCCTTGGGGTCACCCAGGCACTCTGCTGTATTGAGCTCCCACCAAACAGAAGGGCCAGAGAAACGAGGTTTGTAGAATGTAGGGAATGATCACCTGGCTGATGGTAGTGTTATGAGTTGACTTGTGTCCTCCAGAAACGTATGTTGAAGTCCT
The DNA here is from genome assembly GCF_964374135.1 of Grampus griseus. Taxonomy (NCBI): domain Eukaryota; kingdom Metazoa; phylum Chordata; class Mammalia; order Artiodactyla; family Delphinidae; genus Grampus; species Grampus griseus. The sequence continues at coordinate 65,828,133 of NC_139012.1, forward strand.
AACCCCAGGTACCTATGAATATGACCTTGTTTGGAAAAATAATGTCTTTACAGATGTAATCAAGTTAAGATAAGGTTATACTGGACTCAGATAGGCCCTAAACCAGCATAACTGATGTCATTGTAGGGAGAGGGAAATGTGGACAGAGAGATAAACCCAGAAAATGCCACGTGGCCATGGAGGCAGAGATTAGTTATGCTGCCACAAATCAAAGAATGCCTGGGGCCACTGAAGCTGGAAGAGGCAAATCCTCCCCTTGAGGCTCCACAGAGAGCATGGCCCTGCCAACACCTTGGTTTCGGACTTCTAGCTTCCAGAACAGTGGGGGACAAATTTTTGTGATTTTGCGACACCCAGTTTGCAGTACTGTATGACAGCCCTAGGAAAATAATAGAGGTAGTATTTTAAATGGTAAGAGAGTGAAGGGTTACACTCTCTGTCTTCAAAGGAAAATATATATATAATTTTATATTTTTTAATGTATTTAAATTAGTGATGCATGTATATGGTCCACAGTTATAAAGGTATAAAGTACATATAGTAAAAGCGTCTCTTGCTACATTTTCCCACACCTACCTGGGTCTCCTCCAGAGGACGTCCACTGTTAACACTGTCTTGGGCATCATTCAACAAGTGTGTGTTGCATGTACAAGCATGTCAGAATATCTGCTTTCCTTTCCCATCGCCTCTCAACAAATGACAACGTGCTATTTATGCATTTTGACCCCTCAGTTTTTAATTTACAGTATCTCTTTGAGATCTTTGCATATTGACACTTGTAGAGCTACTTTGTAATAAGGACTATTTAAAATTGACATATAGAATTCTATTTATGAAACCTAATAATTGTTTCTGTTGCTGTTATCGTGTGAGTGTACCACACAGCCGCATATGGAATGCTTAATACTACCACCTTTTGAAAACTACCATCTACTAGGCACTGTGCAAACTGGTTGACAGGTTTCAATTTAACCTGTTCTCGGCTGGGAGCTGGAGGACTAACAAGAAAGCTTCAATTTCCTCGACCTAAAGAACATTAAAGGGCTTCCCTGGTGGCGCAGTGGTTGAGAGTCCGCCTGCCGATGCAGGGGACGTGGGTTCGTGCCGCGGTCCGGGAAGATCCCATGTGCCACGGAGCGGCTGGGCCCGTGAGCCATGGCCGCTGAGCCTGCGCGTCCGGAGCCTGTGCTCCGCAACAGGAGAGGCCACAGCAGTGAGAGGCCGGCGTACAGAAAAAAAAAAAAAAAAGAGCAGTCTGACATCAGAACAAACAAACATGGTTTGGGGAGGGCAAATACTGGAGGGAGGCCAGATTACCAGGCAGGAGGTGGGATTATTCTCTACTGCAACCATCCAGGGTAGAGGGACGAACAGAAGACGGTTCAGGGATAATTTTCAGAATTTCTATGTTTCACACTCCTACTATAGGCATTATATTTTGTGTACAGCTGATGTGTGGGCTTTTAGAAACATAAATCAATAATAAAAGATCAAACAGTGAAAGCACATGACTGCACTTGAAAATATAAAAGCCGTATCAGTTTTCATGATTGCCTTTTGACAGCTATTGATAAAGAACCAACAAATGTATTTTCAGTCTTTGCTTAATGTCACGTGACCCTTTGTCCACAACTCTCCTTCCCTGAGCATGTTTGTGGCAGAAGGGTTGAATTATGAAATTATGTTCTGTAAAGTGTTATTTGTTGAGCCCAAGTTATTTACTCTTTAGTTGAATTTCCTGTGCTCTTAATATGATGGTTGAACTTTTGTTAGGAGATTTGCAAAGCCTCTAGGCTACCCATATCCATTGCTTGGCAGTTTGTGGAGCGGTGTGGTACTTGCAAGAAATCTACAAGAGGTCCAGCTAGCTTTTGTTGCTTAAAGCTCAGGATTCCTAAATTCCTAATTGAAATTTGGTACTTCTGTGTGGTACAGTTTTATTTCTAAATGTACGTGCCTGCTTCAACCCCACAACACGGTTGTTTTTTGCTTTTTAAGTAAAAGATTATTTATTTATTTATTTCACAGCATGGTTTTGACTTGAGTTGTTTAGAATCTTACCAGAACCTCAAAGTACATTTTGTTCATTTCAAATAACTTTTCCCATTTTGTTTAGGTGGCTTTAATTTTTTCTTTATTTTTAAGTTTGTTGTGTCCAAAGGGGAACAAAATGTAAGCACAGCTGTCGACAGAGACAGTGAGGTTTATTAATTCTCATTTACATAAAAGCCATTTCTACCAATACGGCTTCTTTTTCTATTACAAACTAGAGGCAATTTATCCAGAAAAATAAGGATGTTTCCTAATAGTATGTCACGAGGGGATGGTCCATGTCTAGATTGTTTTTAATATGCACTTTTAAGTTCCTCACACATGTCATTGGAAAAAGCCGCAGTTTGTTCATTAACTCTAATACATGATCCTGGCGTGAGGTAACTTGCAAATAGTTACTCTGTGGAAAGCTGAGGCAGTTAAGTGTATATTGCTTATGATACTGTAGAATACCAGATGAATGCCACCTTTCTTACTATTTTTAATTAACTGAATGCCTTCCAGTCTTTAGCAAGTAGGAGGCAGTTGTTTCAGATGGAGTTTCTGTCTGATTCTACAACCGGCACTGTGGTTTTGACAGGGAATGTCCTTTGAGGAACCTTCTTTGTCTCTGACGTTATGTGGTTGGAAGTTTGGGCTCTCACTGAGATTTTTAGGCTTTTCCATCTTCTGATTCAGTCACAGGTCTGCAATATCAATGATCTACTTCCATTTGCCCAATAAAGGGGCACTCTTCATATAAAATGTAAAGTGGTTGGTGCCCTTTGGATTTGTGGGATGTGATAACTCCAATCTTGAGTACCAACATTGTGCACATCCCAGTGGAAAAATGTCCCATCATCCCCAGTGGGATTCAGTTCAAGTTCTTAAACACAGGTAAGGTAAGTACGATGCTCCACAGTCTGCCCCTGGCTGGTACCCCAGGCACCTCCCTTCTGACTCTTCTCCCCACCCTCTTCCAGCTCCCAGAAGGGAGCTGGGCATTTTTGAGGTCTCCGTGTCTTACGTACTTTCTTCTTTAGTGATACCTTCCCCATTTGATGTTCATCTAAGGAAATCCTACTCATTCATTCAATAATTCAGCAGCTGTTTATTGAGCACCTACTATGCATCATGCATTACGTTAAGCACATAGGAAGTGCTCAGGTATAGTCTTGATTTGGATAAATGGATCCTTGGAGAAGCCTCAGCATATACTTCTCTCTTTTATAAAGCTTTCTCTTTCTGGGCAGTTTGTGTAAAACTTCTTTAAAATTATCGCTTTGTTTTCATTTACATTGTGTGGTGTTTACTTATTTTATCTGTGCATTTTCTCCATCTGGACCATAAGTACTTGGAGTACAAGATCGTAGTTTTTCTTTGTTTCCCAACAAATAGCTCAGTAAATTGCAAAAAGGCAAAACTTAGAGTAGCATAAACTGAATTTCAACTCCACTTCTTGCTAGCTGGGCAAATTAATTTTCCTAAATCCTGGATTCCCCATTTGTGTATTAGAGATAAGAACGTCAAATTAGATCAAGTCAACAAGGTTTATTTGTTTTTACTGTGTCCTTAGACTTTAAATGAGAACATGTTCCGTACATTTCCAGTACAGAGCCCGACACCTTAGTATGAATGAAGATACTAAGGCGTCTACCCATTACTAATCCTCTCCATCCTCCATGCCTGTGACTTTGAGCATAGTAGGGACTCATGAATGTCTATTGAATAAAGAGACAGAGAACACAAGGTTTTTTTCTTTTTTTTTATACATCTTTATTGGAGTATAATTGCTTTACAATGGTGTGTTAGTTTCTGCTTTATAACAAAGTGTATCAGTTATACGTATACATATGTCCCTGTATCTCTTCCCTCTTGCGTCTCCCTCCCTCCCACCCTCCCTATCCCACCCTTCTAGGTGGTCACATAGCACTGAGCTGATCTCGCTGTGCTATGCGGCTGCTTCTCACTAGCTATCTATTTTATATTTGGTAGTGTATATATGTCCATGCCACTCTCTCGCTTTGTCACAGCTTACCCTTCCCCCTCCCCATATCCTCAAGTCCATTCGCTAGTAGGTCTGTGTCTTTATTCCTGTCTTACCCCTAGGTTCTTCGTGACATTTTTTTTCTTAAATTCCATATATATGTGTTAGCATACGGTATTTGTCTTTCTCTTTCTGACTTACTTCACTCTGTATGACAGACTCTAGGTCCATCCACCTCATTACAAATAGCTCAGTTTCGTTCCTTTTTATGGCTGAGTAATATTCCATTGTATATATGTGCTGCATCTTCTTATCCATTCATCCGAACGTTTCTATCATTAAATATGTTTACATAGAAATGACGGGATTAGCGTGAATATCATGTATTACTCTTTGGCAGTGGCATCCCTGCTAATTGGTTCCTGGGAAGCAGTGACCTTGCCCTCCAGCTGTCTTCAACAGAAGCTAGCTGGCGCTGCCTTGGCCATCTTTCTTTCCGTTAACAAAAGACAGTCATTATTTGGAAAACTAGTCATATACATTTTTTTCCTTCCAAAGGGTCTAAGCAACACAATAAATACATTTATTATTCATTCTGTGTTAATTCTTCTTGCCAAAGGGTGGGGGGAATGAATTTAAAGGGAATTCCTGGAAGACTATCTGGGGACCTAAAGATAAAACTCAGGCTTTTATTTTAAGCTTGTCAACGGGGGTGACAAGTGCAAGAATTGTTGCCCAGTTGTACGGGAAGCAGCGCTTAAATTCTGTTTCTCACTACGTTTTGTCTTGCCTGCCACTTCCCCTAAAATGGAAATAATTTTTAATGTCCTAGAGAGAGATGGGAACATTCCACTTTTATTTGTTATGGTGACACTAGGGTGAACCAACAGTCACAGGGACGCTTGACCATTTCAGTGGCTGGCTTCTGGGAGAGAGGGGGATGCCCTGCAGCCTGACACTCAGGCGCTTCAAGGTACTGTTGGGCCTGTCATTACTGTGCCTGTCTGGGGTCTCCCCGCTGAGGTTAAAGGCCGTAGGAGGTGACCGTGGGAGCTGATTAGAAGTCCTTGACTTTCCCTTTCTAAGTCAGCTTGCACAGTATTCAGGGGCCTAGCTCTTTTCAGTCAGAGAGGAGAGGAAGGATTTGGAAGTTGAGGGGTGAGCAGCAGGTATCCCCCCTGAGCAGCAGGTTCAGCACGGTTTGCGGGGACGGGACAGGGCTGGACTGTGTTCGTGAGTGGGCAGCTGGCCTGGACTCTGAGTCCAGGGATTAAGAATGTGCCAAAGAGTGCTTCTGTCTGAGTTCTGGCTTGATTCGTAGTGTTGACCCCTCCTAGGTCCTTTTACGGTGACTTCACTTTTCGTAGGGTCATCTCAGGTGGAAGGAGATGAGATTCTGTATGATTTAGAAGTAAACCGCGATCTATACGTCTGTACAGAACAGGAGACAGGCCAGATACAAAACTTCTAGCTTGAAGTTTTGTGACTGCAGGTTTTATATCTAGCAGAAGTAACTGGAAGTTCTTAAATATGTAAGTTTGATAACTTGGTCAAACCCTTGGCATGTGCAGGGAAGTTTCTGGGATATAAATAAAGAGAAGTATGAGAGTATCTCCCTGTCCTGCTGATCTTATCATCTCTTGGGGAAGTCTGAAAGCAAACACTGAAGCTAAGGAACAGGGACACAGGAAAATAACCAGTGCATAATTAGAAGTGGCCCCCATTTGATACCAATCTTGGGAAGCTCCTGGGTTTAGTGCAGAACTTGAAACCTGACACAGTCTGTTCTGACCACGGAGCGTTCAATGGTTTTTGCTCCTGGGAGCATTGTGTTGCCCTGTGGAATTGCTCTTGACTAGCTAGGTCCAAACCTTCCAGCGTGAATCCATCATAGGAAAGAAGGAAGAAGCAACCCCGGACATGTCATCAGCCTCTCAAGAGGCAGAATTTCGGTTTCCTTAGATTGTAGAATATATACTCTTGGGGCAACAGATGGAGACACGTAGTCCATTGTTCAAACATGGACAGGAGACAGAAATCTCTGTGAGCAGTGCGTTAGCCCTAAATGAAGCTATTTATTGTCTCTTCCCTGAGAACCATCCGTGCAGCCTCCAAAGCTCCCCTTGCTTATTGCATGTAATGTTATCCATGGCTTTGGTTGGAAGTAGACCACTTCCGGCTATAGCCTCTTTGCTAGGGATGGGCATGAAAGCTTGGTGGGTTGGGATTAGTTGAGGGGAGAAAGACAGTGGGGAAAATGCGAACGCCATCCACTCATGGTTTAGTAAGATGATCGGACAAAGGAGAACATAAAGTCTTTTAACCCAGCATCCTAATTTCTAGTTCTTTATACTGTTTAATGTATCAAAAGTCACTGAGCCAACAGAGTCCCAGCACTTACTAGAATTTATTGAGCATGACCATTTGCTAGTGCTTGTACTGGGGACTTGGGATCAATCATAAATAAGTTCCAGGAGTGTCATTAGTCAATATAGGGGTGTTGTCTATTTACAAGATGATTTTTAGGTTTCTGTCTGGCGATATGATAATACATGTATTTTTTCTGCAAAGATAATATTATGAAATGCAAAGATAATATTATGAAACAATGGTAGAAGAGGAAGGTGAGAGTCTTTTTAACTGGCAAGACTTGGTTCTATCAAGGATGCTGCATTGGTTAAGGATTAGTGCCTATTAGACATGTTAAGGGCTAGCGCTTTCTCTGGGACTGGTCAGAAGCATTTCATTTAACCTTCCTGTATCCACTGAGTTTTATGTAAAATGAGAAAAAAACTTGTTATTATGTATTAGTAACCTTGAGATTTTTTGTGAGGATTATGCTTCTACTGTGCTGGGTGATAGTAAATGCCTCTTGCATGAACGGTGCACTGGTTTCTACCATACGATTATAAGAGTTTCCTAACGAATTGGCTTTAAAAGTGTTAAAGCTTCTTCAATGCATGATATGACTTTTGGGTTTGTGTCTTTTTTTTTTTTTTTTTTTTTTTTGCATTACGTGGGCCTCTCACTGTTGTGGCCTCTCCCGTTGCGGAGCACAGGCTCTGGACGCGCAGGCTCAGCGGCCATGGCTCATGGGCCCAGCCGCTCCGTGGCATGTGGGATCTTCCCAGACCGGGGCACGAACCCATGTCCCCTGCATTGGCAGGCGGACTCTCAACCACTGCGCCACCAGGGAAGCTCTGGGTGTGTGTCTTTTACCTGGCCACCCTTACCTTTTTATCATCATTATTCTTCAATGTCCAAGTGTGTAAAGAAGAAGATGCAAGGTTATGTCGGCACTTATCAGTCACCCTTCCTTGCCAGTGGCTCAGTAATATTTAAATTAACCCTTGAGTGGTTCATCTGGAACTAGTGAATAACATTAAACTTATTACGGCTGACATGAAGGCTTAAGATACTATTAAAAGCAGAGAAATTCGTCAGCAAATTGGATAATATCCTTCCAGAGATACAATACTATGAAAAAAATGTTTCTGTGGAAATGAGTTATCTTATTATCTCCTTTCATATAAATTTTAAATCAGAAGGAGAACTGTGTCACCCAACTATGAAACCCAAGTGTTATAAAGACAATATCCCTTTTCAGGCAGTGACCTCGAAAGTCAACCCAAGATGAGGCTTTGTAATGAAAATGACTTTTAAAAGGATCTGAGAGTGGGAATATGATTCACATCCCAAAAATGAAACATAAAAACAAGCCCTTGAAGGGTTACATCAAGATTGGAAAGAAAGCAACTGACGTCTCCTTGGCCACCGTCTGCCCATGTACCGTGGCTCTTCTCTGGCTCCTTGTACAGAACTCAAACGCCCTGAGCGTGTACCATAGGTAGTCCACAAATGCATTTTTCTTTTTCTGCCAGTCATGTTCTCTTTCATTTCTATCTGCTGGGCTTATTTTCTAGCCATTATTTCATCAGTGGCATTGCCAAGTTGCCACTCCTGACAGGTAAAAGAATTATTCAAGAAGTTTTGTTTCCTTTGTTGATTTAATATTCTCATCATTCCATATACCCCGGACTTGGTCAGAACCCCCAGTTATAGGTGATTTTAATGCCCCTTCCTTTCTACTTACTTATAACATTTACAATGAAAATATTGGTTGGCCAAAAAGTTCGTTCGGGTTTTACCCTAAGATGTAGGAAATCCCGAATGAACTTTTTGGCCAGCCCAATAATACTTCATTATTTCTGTGCCCAGTTGTGTTAGGTCACCTCTCCTGATGGCCTGTGAGCTCCCTGAGAGCGAGAGACCCATCTGTCTCATCTCCCACTAAATCCATTGCTGCATCGTAGGTGCAGAGAAAGGCAGTCACATATAGCTGTTAATTATTCCATTCCTTCAAGGTGCTTTTAGCTAAAGAAGGCCAGGGTTTTCTCAAAGCCCAGGTCCCCTTCTCCTTTTGCGTCATCTACCCATCAAAACAGACAACTGCAAAATATTCCAAAGGGTTGAATCAAGATCTTGTTCTTTTTTCTTTTAGTGAGCCTTTGAGTCAGGCAATGGTACCAGCTCCAAATATATTCAGTTCCTGCAAATTATGTGATAGAAAATTGTAATAAATTTCAAAAGGTGTATTAATAAATGTGGTTTTTAGGGACCCACTTAGAATCTCCCCCACACTGCTTATTTGGATGAAAGTCCAGTCTATATAAAACCAGTATACATTGGATTTTCCTCAGTGTATGTACTAAGGAGATATTTGTTGAGTATTTAATTCTCAACGGTACAGCAGCGTTCCTGTATCCCTTCTTTCTTCCCTTTATCTAAGCGTGTTTCATATTTCATACCAGCAGTACATTCTTTAAAGTATGATGTGTTTGTGTATCACCCACCCTGTCATCAGCCCTTGCTTTGTATTATCCTTTATTTGTACGTGTGCCGTCTTCTCCTGTCCTTCCCTCATATGACTATTCAAACGATCCTTTCTTTTCCATGTTAAGGTAATGTTAACTCTCTTTTGAAGTTCACCCCGTGTATTTATGGAGTCTTTATTCTTCAAGCTCTGCTCCATTAAACTACTCTCTGTTCCTTTTCTCTCGCTGATTCTAATACCAGCCTTAATTCTGGAACTTATACTTACTTTTTCATCTTTTGTAAAATAAATGGGTCTTGTATGGCTATACCTGCTTGGAGAGCAGAGTTGCTGTGGTAGAAAATGATAAAAAAGTAAATTCCATACCTAGGATTTCTCTTTCAGGCTTTTTACTTTTTTTTTTGACGTCACTCTGGAATGTTCTCCAGAATCCAGTGCCACTGATAAGTTCTCTGACCAATGAAGAGTCCAGTTGTTCCATTCCTCTTATGATCTGGGTCTCCATATCTATTAATGCAGCTTAAGCGTGTGCTAACCTTAGTAATCGTGCCACATGGCTGGCTAGTATTGAGTTTCTAGAAACCTAAACCCTTTATAATAATAATGACAATAATAATAACAAGAAATTGCATACTTTCTGTATAACGGGCACTTTACATATATCAGGTCTAAAGTATAAAATTATATAGAGGATTAAATAAAGACTCAAAGTGAGGGTGTACATTGTTCAAGTGAGCATGGATTAAGGCAGGTTTGGTTATTTTTCTTCTCTTCAAAGACGTCTGAGCTTGCACCTCCCTCATCCTACATTCTAACGCTGTTGCCTTCAGGTCTTCATACTTATTCTGATGATATTCTAATTATGTAGTGTCAACCTATTTTCTGAGCTGATTTTGTCACGTTATCTATTTTCTATTCCTCTCGTATTTTGGCATCATCCAATGACCTGAGAAATATTCATTCTGTGTCTGCCTGAAAGTTATTGACAGGACCAAGAACATAGGAGAGTTGCCCACCAGAAACTTCCTATCAGGGTGACTGTCCGTTTGTCAACACATTTTGGAGAGAGTTGAGTAACAATCTATGACTCCATTTAACCATACTGCTATTCAGCCCATATTTTTACATTGTTCGTTAGAATTTAATGCGACTGAAATCAACAAGAGTGAGGCACTACAACAGATCCTCTGCAGATGACACACTGAACAAAACACAGTCTTTTTGTGATTGGGGGGAAGAGGGAATAGGCAAGTACACAGGTAATTATAGGCAAAACACGATGAATTTCCTCTCAGATGTAGAAAGATCAAGGGAATTTGAAATGGAAGAGAGTAGGTCTTGTAGACCTACTTGTAGACCTTGTAGAGAGAAGGCTCCATCTCAAGAGTAGTATGCCAGCTGAATCTTAAAGGGGACACAGAGGTCCATACGGGATAAGAGAACATTGCCTGTACATATGCAGGTGGACTGGCACCGGCCATGTGCGTGAAACAGTTAAGTCGTCTGCTTTGACTTGTGGAGTGGAATGGGGTGTGGAATGCATAGGGGGTGCAGGGTACAGTCGTGTTGGAGGGTTGGATCATAGACTTCTGCCATGCTGAGATCTTGGACTTGGCCATGCTGTGAACAGTGTACTGGTTAGGAGCACAGACTCTGGAGTCAGACTGCCTTGGCTTGAATCCTGCCGTGCCCTTTACTAGCCATGTACCCTTAGGTAATTTACTAAAACCTGTGCCTCGGTTTCCCTATCTGCAAAACAAAGTTAAAACATCAGCTACCTTGTAAGTTTTTTGTGAGGATTAACTGAGTTACCATTTGTTAAGCTCTTACACAAGACCTGCCAAATGGTAAGTACTAAGTGCTTGTTAAAGAGGAGAGATTTTTTGTTTGGAGGAGGAAATTGACATGACAAAAGTTGGATGGCAGAGTGCTTACACTGGTGGCAGTGAGAAAGATGGGCTAGTTAGAGGCCGGGTGTATGCATGTGTGTGTACTGGGGGTCGGGGTGAGTGAAAGCAATGAGAGCCAATGAGATAGGTAAGAAGTAAAGAGGAAGGGTCTAAAAGAGAGTATCAGGAGGACCACTTCATGTAGTATTCCATTAATTTTCCCTTTGCTAATTGGCCTGTCCTTGTTGGTTGGTCAGATTTAAATCTCAGTGCACAAGCTTTCTTTTTGTTCTCTTCCACCTTCGGAGAAAAGAAGTTCTCAGCAAAGCTAGTCAACACTCAAGAATCTTTCCGCTGCTCTGCAGTGGGCACCATTAGACATGTTGTCAATACTTGGATAGATGATGAGTCTTCATCACGACCACATTTTACTTCTGTAATATGAGGAAAACATCCAGTTCGCTGCTCACTGTGTCGATGTGGTTAATAAACAACAAACGCACATAAAAACCCCCAGCACACAGCATATCTTATCAGCGGTCCAGTTGCTACGTAAAATCCTGCGTCTCTGCCTCTGACCAAATGGTATGAACCTGGTAATCAAGCCAGAAGTTCTTCATGTGGAGTAGAGGAAATGTGATTCTCATTTGTTTCTTTGTGTGTGTTTTTTTTGCGGTATGCGGGCCTCTCACTGTTGTGGCCTCTCCCATTGCGGAGCACAGGCTCCGGACGCGCAGGCTCAGCGGCCATGGCTCACGGGCCCAGAGGCTCCGCGGCATGTGGGATCTTCCCGGACCGGGGCACGAACCCGTGTCCCCTGCATCGGCGGGCGGACTCTCAACCACTGCGCCACCAGGGAAGCCCCGTGATTCTCATTTTTTAACCTTCTTTTCATCACATGAAATGTATGTAATATCCAGCAAGTGATATGTTAACAGTAGAACCTGGCTATATGTAATAATTGGTATTTTTGGACACTCTGAAGTTCTGCTTTCTAAGATTCAATTCGAGATAAAAGGATCACAAAAATAAGAAGGATCACATAAGTATTGTAGCAAGCAGCCCTGGATAAGGGAGGTAGTTTAAAAATCGCGAGCCGTTACTTCCAACTTGGAGGAAATATTCACTGAAGCCTGAGTAAGGGTCTTTGTTTCTGCCTCTCATTTGTCGAAACGATCTTTCTAAAAGGCTGCAGGTACCTTATGCTACCTGAGACCTACGAAGGTAAGAACGTTGTTAAAAGAAAGGAACAGAATCGGCGTCTGTGTAGACACAGGTTTAGGATTAGGTATCCATAGAATTTGATTACAGACCTGTGTTTTCAGATCCTGTCTGGATCCCAGCAAGCTTTTGCTTATGGGTCCAGTTGCCTTTTCCCATGGCTAGGACTCCACGTGACCCAGTAGTCATCCTTTCCCAGTCATTCTCCACCCTGGCTGCACAGTGAAATCACCTTGCACGCTAAAAACTCTCAGTGCCCAGACCCCACGCCCTCTTTATGATTTTTTATTTTATTTTTTGCCCTTGGGGAATTGCCTATAGAATCTCTTAGTGCTAATTAGGTGTTCCATAGGGGACACCATTCCTGCATGCCCCCTTTTCAGTATTCTCTCTCCCAGGACACACTCTTGTGTTCTTGATACGACACCTGGTCCCAATAACCACCAGACACCATATTCTCAGGTAGCCTCGCGCTAGGTCGATTTGACCTGATGCCCTGGAGGCTGCGTCTTGTCCTGCTTCCCCCAGAGTTTGTTTTCGTTGAGAAGCTGTGTCTAATTCTTGATTCCTGCCCTTTCAAATATACTTACTCTGCCCTAACTGTAGGTCACTGCATCTTACAGAGCCCTTTACATGATGAAAGGCATTGGTTCAGAAGAACCCACTTTGAAGACCAGGCTGCTGGGCGTTATGCTCCTAGACAGGGAGGGTGGATCAGAACCTTTGGGAGATTCTGATACATCCCACTTTCCACTGAGATCACTGATTTACAAGGCTAGAAGTCCTTTGTAGCATGGACCATTCCTCTGAATCTCTCCATCTGGTGAGTCCAGTGGTTAGTGCATGAGCTGAGTCCCCACAGGTCTGGGCTTGAATATTAGTGATGTGCTTTGGGTAGCTTTAACCTCACTTCAGTTTTTTTCTTTGTTAACACCCAGGGTGCTTCATATATTACTTTATGCTCCAGAAATTGAGGTATTAGGGTTTGTAGACGCTCATTCTTTTATTGACATAGAAGGAGGAAGTATGGGATTCACCTAAAGGTCACAGGAAGAGTAAGAATGAATTTGAGCTTCCCTTCTCAGCCTTGATGACAGATTTCTCATATGTCATGCTGTTTCACTGTTTTAGCTGGTGTAAAGGCTTAGAAAAAATTACCCATGAGTGTTGAATAAGTAAGGATTTTGTTTGTCGTTAAAGCCATGAAATGAGGAAATCCCCCTGGTCTGATTGATCTGACATCAGTTGCAGATGGAGCGGAAGATACAGAAGGAGAAGAACTAGCGTTTGATAACTCTTGTAATATTCAGAGTGTCTTGGCACTTTGATGCCAACCTAATCAGTAATTTGAAGAAAAAGTCCTTGCTGACCTCATTGAAAATTTCTTACGTTCAGAAGCCAAACCTAAGGCAAATAAATTGGCAACGTTTTAGAAGTGGATTTATTGTAGACCTTCTATCATTAGCAAACTCTTCCAGTATATTTATATTTGCACTGGACTTGCAAAATATGTAAGTTTGTTTAGTTATGTAACGTTACTACATACATGCTTGTGATTGTGGTTTTGAGGCAGCTCAGAAGAAAGACATTTTAATGACAGTATTTGCATTTTGGTAGAACGTTGCTGCTCTTCCAAGATTTGATTGGTTAAATGTAAGTGGTTTTGATGAGCAGGTTGCTTTTTGTTATTGCTGTGAGTTTGAAGGGGAATTAGAACCTGGTTATGTTATGGTATGCAAAGAACTCACTAACTAGCTTTGAGTGCCCATTTGTTTGTCCCTTGACGCTTTCTGAAGCCTCATTTTATAGGGATATGCCTTGATTTGGCAAGTATTTTGCCAGACAGGTTGAACTGTGGCCCTGAGGTGAGAAACCCAGTTGAATCAACGTGTAGAAGCCATGAGTTTGGGAGCCTGGGGCATTTTGGATTCACTGAGAGCTGATGCAAGGGAAGACTGTCCAACTTCTTTTGCTTTATTTTTTTTAATTAAATTGCCCTTAGTAGCGTTGTGTTTTGTGACAACTGCTTCTACTTTTCGGTAAGAATGAAGTGCTTCTGGCATACCTCGCTTTACAGATAGTGATGGATAATCCTACCTTACATTTTTGAGCTCTTATAAGCTTAGCTGTTTTGACCTTAATTCTTAGCCCTAAAGAAAATAGAAATGTTTTCAGGAAAAGAATATATAGCGAATGCACCTTTGCCTGCCCCTCTCACTTTCTTAGTTATGTATATTGGCTCGCAAGTTAACATTGCTGGTGTTCCTATCTATGTCTTTAAGATTTACCCTGGACCGGTTGTATCACGGTCAATATAATGAATAAACCTGTGTGCAACATGTGAAAACTTATATGATCACAGAGTGGATCACAGTTTGAACTCCACATCCAGGTTTCTTTAATCAGCTTCTTATGTAGACAAATTGACAATATGCTTACCTCCACTGTGCTCTTGGTATGTGTAGACATAGTTTTAGGGTTATGTAAAATTTGACTCGTTTGAATAGTATGAAGCAAGATTATTAGAAATAAGCCCCAGTTTAAAAATATTTACATAGTTTACATAGTTTCTCACATACTTGGGCTCCGATTTTCCCAGCAGCTACTTTGTTTATTGCTTGGTTTAGTCATTTATTTTCACATTGAAACCAAATAGTCTTTGGTTCTGCTGGTTTGTCAGTTCTCTGCGTGTCCCATCATGGACTGGATACTACTCAATATTGCCCAGCTCCAGGGAAAATCAGCAAACACACTTGTTGGGGCCTCATCTCTGAAGATTCTGAGTCATTAAACCACAGGTGGGGTGCCCAATCATCTGTATTTTTGAAAAGCTCCCCAGGTGATTCTAATGTACCCCAAAGCTGAGAAAGGCTATCTTAGAAGGACTGAAATAAATACCAGACAGGCATGCCCCTTAGAGACTTTTCCAACCCTGAGATTCCTTGTAGGTTGGTCCAACATGAGGTGTCAGAAAGTCTTAAAGAAATTTAGAAGTTATGAAAATGAGAAGTTAACCAACAGAAAAATATACATTAAAAGAGAATTCTTCATCATTCAGAAGGATTTTCTACAGGGTTGTTTCAAATAGAAAGCTTCTCTAGTACATTAAAAATATAAGTTGCTACAAAGTACGAAAAGACTGCCACAGTTTTTGAAACACAGCTACTGGGAACAGTAGCCAGATTGTCTCAGGTTTCTTGTCTTTTACCAGAAAGAAGTTGTTCAGGACCTGGAATGTTGGTTCTTCAACACTTCAGGATCTGGGAAAATGAACTCTGCATTTTGCGT
Organism: Grampus griseus; assembly: GCF_964374135.1. Taxonomy (NCBI): domain Eukaryota; kingdom Metazoa; phylum Chordata; class Mammalia; order Artiodactyla; family Delphinidae; genus Grampus; species Grampus griseus. Next base: position 65,843,383 of record NC_139012.1, read on the forward strand.
TCTTATTATTAATAGGGAGGTTCCCGTAGAGTTAAGTTCAACATGTCATACATTTTTCAACAAAAATGTAACAACCACGAAAATAATTTGTGTCATTGGTCTCCCCTCCCAGTTAATAGTGCTTTTTATGTAAGAAATTCCTTCAATTTGTGTCTCTTCCTTCCATCTCTCTTACCACTCACATGTCGATGTGGCTATAGAAGACAATGTGGATTTTTTTGAATGAAGTCAAATCATGGAGGACTTTGAACTTGAGCACTCTAAAGCGTTTAAAACTTTATTCTGAAAATAGCAGGGAGGAGGGGCAATGAAGCAGGGAGGTGATGGATTAGATTTTCACTTTCGAAAGATCCACCCGTGCTGGATGAATAGGAGGAAGGGAAGGGCACCATGGAGATGGGAAGCCCAGCTAATAGCATATTGCAGCAGTCTGGGCGGGAGATGATGATCTAGATGATGATACACCATGAAGCTGGGGTGGGTGGAGTGCGGTAAGCGGGGAATGCGGATGTGGTGACCACGGAATTCATCCTTCCAATCTGGACCGTCGTGCGTGTGAAAGGAAGCACTGTTAATCATTACTTCAGGGCAACAGGCACCGACTGGAACTGTCCTGGACAAACGGGGATATACATCAGTATTAGCTATAGAGAGAACAGAGACAACTTCTAAGGCTTTGGAGCAAGCTGCGGAAAACTGGATAGAAACCTGGATCTGGAAAATGGGCTGGAGATGTATTTGGCCTATGACGTGTAGGTCATAGTGATGAAGGTTGATGCCTGGATTACTTGACGTTATTTCAGATTTTGGATAAAGAAAAAGGAGCCAAAGACCCCGTCTCTCTTTGTAAAATCAGAGCAAAAAAGCATTTTTGTCATCTGATCCTCCTGAAAATCTTGAATGCTTGAGCAGAAGCAAATAGGGTTGTTGTTTTTTTCCCTCCCACACCATGAACATTCTACTGGCTTAACTAGTGGTATCTTCATTTATCCTCTTTGAACTTCATTATCGTTTTGCCTTTCCAATCAGCAAAGTGCCTGTTAAATAGTCTTGGGTACTCAGGAGCTAATTATATAACTTAGAAGTGTAGAGGTTCTCATTACCGCCCCCCCTCCAGTCTGCAGTATTTTTCTTTGTAATCCTTAGAGCACTTGGCAAGCCTTTCCCTTTAACACCGTGGTAGGGTTTCTTTAAAGCAATTTCTAGGAAAAGGTATCACTTGGGGATCATGTAGGGAGATCAGAATGGTTTTATTTTTTTAAACCTTCTTCTGTCCTTAAAATGACATAGCACACTCTATTTCCGGTATGAAAGGTTTAAATCGCCATTATGTCATGTGCTTTCCATTAAGAGAATGCTGCACAGGCTGATTTAAGAGACAATGTAATAAGTTGGACAGTTGAGGCGATACAGCTCCCTCCCCTGTTGGCACTGTTGATGTTTGCTTGTGTTTTGACTGTTGTCTCCGGGATTGTAACTTACTCCGGAAAGTTCATCCGAGTGAATTAAATTCAGTGTCAAATTTTCATCAAGGTTTTGATTTTGTTCAGTTTTACCGTTCAGCTCATTGAGGCTTACAGAGCCCAAGGGCCTTGGCCAAGGTTATCTAGCATGTCAGTGTCTTAGCGCAGAGTTTTCTTTTAGTTCATTCACCTCCAATGCATCCTTGTTTGTCTCCTTACGAACTGGCTGTGTTTAAGGGCCTTCAACACCAGTGGGACCTTATGGGAAGTCTGCGTGTTCATGAGTTATCTTTTATATGCAAGTGAGAAACGTACAGTGATCAATGATGATGATCTCTTGCATGGCGGATGCAGCTCTCTAGGGATTTGTTACCCCACGCCAGCAAAATCAGGCTCAGGTTTACCACGAGGATGCTTGTGTGGGGCGGAATGATAGTCACGTGCTGTCTGGTATTTGAGGCTGGCATGGCGGAAGGCAGGATGGCCTGCAAATAGATGACATCATTTCAGGGGCACGGAGCCTTTGCCACGAGAGAAATGTTTTGCTTTCATTTCCTAGAGGCTGCTGCAAGTGTGGCATAGCTGCTAAATTTTTGTGGCTGCCCCTGAAGGGCTTTGTCTGTCCCCAAACCAAATGTGAAGCTTGCAGGAATCCAGCTAGGAGACCATTCCAGAAGGATTAGACAATAAGAACCCGTAATTAGCCTCCACAGTCTTGAGCCTTCTAGGATATGCTAGACTGCAAAACACTTCAAAAAAAATGCCTCGGTTGAAATTTAGTTTAAACCTATTAAGTGAGTAGCATGAATAAAGAGAAAGGGCATACTGTAATTACATGTAACTTTGGAGGTTTGAATTCATCTAAAGCTATATTCAAGCTACAGTTTTTGTCTCTCTCCTGTGGAATACCCAGTTATTTTTTTTTTAATGAAAGCAGATGTTTTTGATTATTGGTGTTCCCGCTCAGTTAATAATGCTTTTTATTTAAGCAGTTTCTTCAGTTTGGGTCTCTCCCCACCTTCCCCCATCAGCACTCATGCGTCAGGGTGGCTGGGAAGGCGGCGTTGATGCGAATATAGAGGTAATCAGCGAGCCGCTTAATCACCTGCCTCGGCACAGCTAGCTCTGGGGCTGCTTTGCCGTCAGGCGGAGATACATTAGAAAGGGAGAAAGATGATTTAAAGCAATGCCTGAAAATGATGATCAAACAAAAGCCAGCATTTAGGAAGCTGTTCAACCAGAGAGGAATTCCCAGGAAGGATGAGGCGACAGCCTTTATCTTGCAACAAGGGCAAATGGTGAAAATAAAAGTGTCAGACCCGGCGCGCTTTATGTCAGTTCGAGTGACTGTAGAGGCCAATGTGGCACAGCATGTGTTTGGATCGTGGGCTGTAAAACACGTGACCTTGTCTCCTGATGCTGATTTATAGCTTTTGTGCACTTCACGCTTTATTTTGCTTCTGGAAAAAAAAAGTCATCGACCCTTGATGGGAAAGTGGGCAAAGCCTGAAGTGGGTGCAGAAGTTGTGAGGCGCCTCCCGTCTTGAAGACAGCCGGGCTCATCCCTGGCTTGGATTGCTTCGAAGTGGAGCTAACAGGCAGGGACAGCGTTTTGTCAGAAAAACCCACCAGGGGTAAAACAGAATAAGAGTCTTTGCAGGCCAAGTGGGCAGCGCCGTTAGAAGTGCAACCATTCTGTTTAAAGGGGATTCGGGTCTCATCAGGATCAAATGAATGCAGTGTAACAGCAGCGGCTCAGAAGCCTCTCAAAGGAATGCCCAGGACTGATTTGCTACTTATTGACCGATTTGGTGTCTTCCTACAAATGCCCAGAAAACTCACATGTTCCTCATACACAGTCTCTGAGCTTGTGTCTAACACGTGGCATTATTACATGGGGGATAGGAGTCCCTATCCTTTACCACTTGACTATTTTTCTTCTGATTTTTGGCTGGCTGGAATTAAAATGTTTACATCAATCGGTTATGTCCTGGGTTGGCTTCTTCAGCTTTCGGGCTATTAAATTCTTTCCTTTCCACGTTAAGCGCAGAAATGCATTTTACATTGGAGTCCGTGCTTTGCTGCCGGTTTGGAGGCTCTGCTGAGTTGACAAGGGGTGTGCCTTTCCCTCCTCCCATCCCTTGGCACTCACTTGACCTCGGCTGAATAATAATGAGCCACCCTGGGGGGTCTTGTGGCTCACATTTCTTTGGTAAATTTTATTTTCACACTTAGCACGCCATTCCTGCTGTGACCGCTCTGGTCCCCATTTGTAACTGGATCGCCATGTTAACCTGCTTTTCAGAGTAGGTACGAACCTGGCACCAAGGGACCAGTGTTGATGCCAAACCACATTTCCTCTGTGGGCTGTAAACAGCAAGGAGACTGATCAGACTTGAAGAGAACGGACTAGTCGTTGCCCTGCTGAGCCGCAGGTGCAGAGAGAGGATGAGGTTCTTGTTCTCTGCTTTTGGAAGAGACCCTCGCACTCAGAGCTCTGTCACTTGTGGCTCCAGCCCTCCTTTCATCTATTTTTAATTCATTCCTAACCAGGGAAATCAGAGGGAATTGCAGAGTGCTGGAGCTTGATGGGACTTCAGAAGACCTCTTTGCAATTTATTCAGTTCACAGAGGAAGGAAGTGAACCCGGTTACTTTAATTCAACCAGTTGAAATGCTCAGTGCCTGAGATTGGACCAGAATGTGGGTCTCCTGACCTTCAGTCCTAAAACAGTCCTCATTCTTCCCTCAGCTTCCCATCGAGATGGGTGTCACGGCCGGGAGTGGGGATTATTAAGATGAATTGTTGGATTTCAAGAATCAAGTTGGAAAGAGTAGGCTTAGGATGGGCTCATCAGTTTTCTTGACTGGTCCTCAGAGTTGGAAGGAGGGCAGAATTCCTTGACTACTTCATAAGGATCTAGCTATTAGTCTCTGTACAACCTTTTCAGTTTTGCTCGGAGAAATCTGACCTCCCGTGTTCATGATTAGTCAGGAGACACGTACCTACTCCTGGACAAGCTTTTGATTTTTCACTGGCCTCAGCTTTCTCATGTGTACAATCAGAATAACAGTCCTTGTCATCACAGGTAAGAGATGATAGGAGTTATCCCTGCTGTCCTAAGTTTCTTGCATGGGAGGCTGATCATTCTGGGGTGGATCTAAACCAGTGGTTTTTAAAGTGTGGTCCGCACACCAGCTCCAGCATTGCGTAGAAACTTGTTAGAAATGCAAATCCTCGGGCCCCATCTCTGAACTACTCTGTACCGCAAATTCTGGGGTAGAGTCTGGCAATCTGTGTTTTAACGAGGCTTCCAAGGGATTCTAATTCACACCAAAGTTGGAGACCCAGTGATCTAAACAATGCCTTCTCACCTTCTTTTGGCATAACCTGGAGTCATGGAACTGAGTAAGTTAGAAGGAAGCATTTATATGAGAATAGAGTAATATTCATAGATAATTAATTATCAGTTAAACTTCAGGAAGGAGAAACAAATGTTCTGTAGCTCTATAATGTGCCTTTATTATTAGCTATACGGAGGGGAGGGGGCGCGAGAGTCTGTTTCCAGCTCTAAGCTCTGCAGGGCTGGGACCACACCTAGCATATTCCCTGTTATTTCCCTGGCATCTGTCACAGTCTCTCGAACACACCTGGAATTTAATATTTCTTGAAGAATGAATGAATGAACGTTAAGAATGCTTTGGATGGACCTAGAGATTATCATACTAAGTGAAGTAAGTCAGACAGAGAAAGACAAATATCATATGATATCGCTTATATGTGGAATCTAAAAAAAATGATACAAATGAACCTATTTACAAAACAAAAACAGACTCACGGACATAGAAAACAAACTTATGGTTACCAAAGGGGAAAGGTGGAAGGGGGGAGGGATAAATTAGCAGTTTGGGATTAACAGATACACCCTACTATATATAAAATAGATAAACAACAAGGAACTACGGTATAGCACAGGGAACTATATTCAATATCTTATAATAACCTACAATGGAAATGAATCTGAAAAAGAAGAGATCTGTATAACTAAATCACTTTGCTGTACACCAGAAACTAATACAACATTATAAATCAACCATACTTCAACTAAAGGAAAAAAAAGAACGCTTTGGCCCTATAGCATGTGGAAGAAGCATAAAACTGGAGAAGGGACAAGTTCAAAGTCCAGGTTTGATCCTCTAGCTGGGTAGCTTTGTTGAGTTGATTACTCTTTAAGCCTGAGGGTCCTAATCTACTTCCACCCCACCACCAATTTTTTACTTGGCTCTTACCTCACAGAAATGGAATATATTCTACTAAAAGCTGTTGAGGCCAGGCACTAAATTGCATAAATTATTTATCCCACAAAATACCAGTACAGTAGGGATCACATAATACATACTCGATAAACACTTCCTGAATATAGGTGGAGAAAGGGTCGTATTCATGTTGTAATCATAAAGGCCTGACTTAGAAGATGTGACCTTGGACGATGAAGTGTATCCTCTCTGTAGCTCCGTTTCCTACCTGTAAAGTGGAAACAATACTTACTTTTTAGAATTATTGTGAAGAATAGATACACTAATATGAAAGCTTCTACTACACTGCTGGGCACATCATAGGCGCTCAATAAATACAGTTTACTTTTATTATTTTCACATTTCCCCATGAACTAGCTTTCTAAGCATCTTACTGAACATACGTACTTGTTTCTTCACTGTCAGAACTTTCTAACTGTGTATGTTAAGCCCTTAAGACTTTTAAAGACTGTTTTGACAGATTCCAATAAACAAGGCTACTGGAAGATGTAGAGTAGAAATACAACCCAGAAGCAAGACTGAGTGTAGAAGATGCTACAGATTTGGCAGTTTGTATAAGAGATGAGGGCTGAGAAAACTGTATCTTGATGATTAGAGTGAAAGAATTGCTTTAGGTCAGAATTCCATGAATGCCATGAGAAGAGTCATTTCCTTTTGCTTCCAACTGGAAGTTATTTGATTTGATCTAAAATGACTGAAGCTAACCTTAGACACACTTCCATAACCAATATTTCCAGTTAGTACATTTTTAAACTTATTCACTATTATTCGAAAAATGCCCTTTGAGCTTCCAAAGGAAGAGATATGGGGGCCAGGGAAGGGCAAATCCAACAAATGGTGAGGATATTTCTTCTCTAACAGCACCCAGCACATCTTGGCCATAAATCATGGTAAGTGTGGTCTCTCTAGTGGCCAATGGCAGAGAAAGGAAAGGCAGAACAATGTATCCCATAACTGGGTGGGCCTTTCCCACCCCTGCCTGCTATCCAAACCCTCCAAGGGCAAGAGATGGTCCTTAGAACAAAACTGGCAGGAAGAGAGTGTGGATCCTTAGGCTGTGTTCTTCCAATTCCAGGCATCCCCGGCCTGACCCAGTCAACCTCCTCTAACTCTTTTTAGATTTGAAGAGCAGTCTGAAGATATGAATATTTTCCGAAACAACTTCACAGAGTAAAATTTAAAAATTGGGAAGGATTGGCTCAGTCATTTTGTAACTGATGACAGAGAGAAGTTTGACTTTATTTCTCATACGTCTTACATACTATGAAAGGAAAGAATGAAAGGTGTTAGTTGGTTTTCAATCAAGGAAACAGGTGCCACGCAGACAGAGTTCCAGAATTAGGGTGGGGAAAGAGACAACGTGAAGACAGAGCGTTCACTGAGCGTGAAGGAGAAGGTAAGCGTTGGGAAGTTGTTGAAATCGTGGGTAAGTATTTAAAACTTGATAGGATCTTTATACTTACTGTCTTCAAATAAAAAATATTTTAACCACTTCAGGACCAAAAAACAATAGGTATTCATCAATGGTCTCAGGGAGAGTCTTGTGAACAGCTTGTCTGTAGACGGAAACTTTTCAGAGAGCCTGCAGGCATTGGCTGGGTCAGGTGAGAAATCTCACAGGTAGGTGCTCCAGAAGGTTATGGAAAACATGGAGGGAACAATAGGAAGTTACAAGGGAGGGTGCGGGAAGGGACCTTGTGTCACTGTTATTATCAAGAAGCATTTCTCAAGGGCAGTGCTGCACCTGTTTTTGTTCCATAAGGCATACACCTAACAGCAGGCAGAACCTTACTGTGGAGCACCAGAAAACAGATTGCAAATACCTTTTCAGTGTAACTTTGATCCAGAGAAAACTAGACTTTAAATTGGTGATTGATTCCAAAATGTTACTAAAATTCATAGAAAAAAAACCCTTTTCATTGTCCTCCTAACCTTTGCCCTTTCTTTAAATACCGTGGATATTTCACAAAAAGAAGACAGTGTGTGGGACTTCCCTGGTGGTCCAGTGGTTAAGACTTCACCTTCCAATGCAGGGACTGTGGGTTCGATCCCTGGTCGGGGAGCTGAGATCCCACATGCCTTGCAGCCAAAAAAATAAAACAGAAGCAATATTGTAACAAATTCAATAAAGACTTTAAAAATGATCCACATCAAAAAAAAATCTTAAAAAAGACATTGTGGCTTGATGTTCATTTTTCATAAAGCAAAATTTCTGTACTTATTCATAAAGTCAAGCTAATTGGTCTAGAAAGTTCAAGTTTAATTTCCCCCCGCCTGTTTCTGTGTTGAAACCTTTGTTTTGTTCCTCCTATGCATTTGTCAGGGATGGTGACATTTTCTTTTCTTTTTATTTTTGTTGAACCAATTTTAATCAATAAATAGAGGTTGGGGCAAAGAGTGCCATGATTGATTACTGATGACTATGGAAAATTACTAAATGCCTGTAGGAGGAAGTATGTTAAATATATTCTGCAGTTTATTCTCATTTGTAAATTTTTAGTCAAGAACAACTTTATTGTAATATTGTATTATTTTAAGAAACAAATTTGATAAAATGTTAAGATTTGGTAAATCAGGATGTGGATACAGAAATGTTCAATATACTAATCCATGGCTTTCTCTGATTTTAAAACACTTCATGAGAAAATATTTAAAAAATAATAATCAAGGATGCCAGTTCCAGTAATTTAATTTCAGGTTTAAACTACAAATTTAAAATTGCAGTTTCTCTCTTTGACTGTTTTGTTTGGTTTTACTTAACTTTTCCGTTCAGGAAGCAAAGTTATCCATTTCTTTAAAGAATACTTACTTGCAACTAATTCCTATGTCTCCTAACTTGATACTTTCTTCCCCATTCTCCCTCCTCCCCCCACCTTGTTTTTTTTTCTGGAAAGATGCATGCTGATTTCTTGATTAACATAGGGTTTGGTGAAGAATTTAAGTTATAGATCTAATGATTTCAGACCTACGTAAAAAATACAGTTTCTCAGGTACCCACCATTCCCGGCTCTCAATGGTAAAAGTAAAATCCTGGCTCAGCAGGAGAAAGAATTGTTTCTGGATTTTCAGTTTCTAGTAACCTACCCCTGGAAAGGGACAAAGCAGACCTCTTGACAGTTACTACAGATATTTCCACCCCTGTTTGCCTCAGGGCAAAAGTAGCACTTCTGGAAAACAGTGTATTGTAGTTGGGGGGAGGAAGATAAAGGAAACATGAGGAATGTTACTTATAAACCAACACTGCTCGGAATTTATGACTTGATAGACTTAACTCTACCTTTAATGGGTGATGCTATTTTTACCTAGCTTTTCAGTCTCTCCTGAAGTGCCTTGATTGGCTAGGATTCTAGAACAATGCTCATTTACTATGTTCACTTTACCCACTGCAGAACAATCAGTAACCAAATTGAGTGGACTTCAGCCTTCCATCAGGATTCTCTGAGTCTAGTGAGTTCCTCTCAAAGAGCCTTTCCTATTTCTTGTAACTTGTTTGTTGTTACTTTAATATTGTCTACTTTATGATATTTACTATCTGTGTTTTTAGATCTCTTGTTTATTCATCATCTCGGCATTCCTAAAGAAAAACCAATGACAATAATCAGAATAGAAGAATGCTTTAAAATAGTTAAAAATTTTAAAAAATAGTCAAATATAGAATAGTGAAATAAAAAGAAAATATACATATGCAAAAGAACTTCAGCCCATAACTTAAACCATATTCAAAAAACTATGCAGAAATCTATAAGACACTGATGAAAGAAATTAAAGATGATACAAATAGATGGAGAGATATACCATGTTCTTGGATTGGAAGAATCAACATTGTGAAAATGACTATACTGCCCAAAGCAATCTACAGATTCAATGCAATCCCTATCAAGCTACCAATGGCATTTTTCACAGAACTAGAACAAAAAATTTCACAATTTGTATGGAAACACAAAAGACCTTGAATAGCCAAAGCAATCTTGAGAAAGAAAAATGGAGCTGGAGGAAACAGGCTCCCTGACTTCAGACTATAATACAAAGCTACAGTAATCAAGACAGTATGGTACTGGCACAAAAACAGAAATACAGATCAATGGAACAGGACATAAAGCCCAGAGATAAACCCACACACATATGGTCACCTTATTTTTGATAAAGGAGGCAAGAATATACAATGGAGAAAAGACAGCCTCTTCAATAAGTGGTGCTGGGAAAACTGGACAGCTACATGTAAAAGAATGAAATTAGAACACTCCCTAACACCATACACAAAAATAAACTTAAAATGGATTAAAGACCTAAATGTAAGGCCAGGCACTATAAAACTCTTAGAGGAAAACATAGACAGAACACTCTATGACATAAATCACAACAAGATCCATTTTGATCCACCTCCTAGAGAAATGGAAATAAAAACAAAAATAAATAAATGGGACCTAATAAAACTTGAAAGCTTTTGCACAGCAAAGGAAACCATAAACAAGATGAAAAGACAACCCTCAGAATGGGAGAAAATATTTGCAAATGAAGCAACTGACAAAGGATTAATCTCCAAAATTCACAAGCAGCTCATAAAGCTCAATATCAAACAAACAAACAACCCAATCCAAAAATGGGCAGAAGACCTAAATAGACATTTCTGCAAAGAAGATATACAGATTGCCAACAAACACAGGAAAGAAGGCTCAACATCACTAATCATTAGAAAAATGCAAATCAAAACTACTATGAGGTATCAGCTCACACCAGTCAGAATGGCCATCATCAAAAAACCTATGAACAATAATAAATGCTGGAGAGGGTGTGGAGAAAAGTGAACCCTCTTGCACTGCTGGTGGGAATGTAAATTGATACAGCCACTATGGAGAACAGTATGGAGGTTCCTTAAAAAACTAGAAATAGAATTACCATATGATCCAGCAATCCCACTACTGGGCATATACCCAGAGAAAAACGTAATTCAAAAAGAGTCATGTACCACAATGTTCGTTGCAGCACTATTTACAGTAGCCAGGACATGGAAGCAACCTAAGTGTCCATCAACAGAAGAATGGATGAAGAAGATGTGGCACATATATACAATGGAATATTACTCAGCCATAAAAAGAAACGAAACTGAGTTACTTGTAGTGAGGTGGATGGACCTAGAGTCTGTCATACAAAGTGAAGTAAGTCCGAAAGAGAAAAACAAATATTGTATGCTAACGTGTATATGGACGCTAATAAAAAAAAAATGGTTCTGAAGAACCTAGGGGCAGGACAGGAATAAAGATGCAGACGTAGAGAATGGACTTGAGGGCTTCCCTGGTGGCGCAGTGGTTGAGAGTCTGCCTGCCAATGCAGGGGACACGGGTTCGTGCCCTGGTCTGGGAAGATCCCACGTGCCGCGGAGCGGCTGGGCCCATGAGCAATGGCTGCTGAGCCTGCACGTCCGGAGCCTGTGCTCCGCAACGGGAGAGGCCACAACAGTGAGAGGCCCGCGAACCCCCCCCCCCAAAAAAAAAGGAGAATGGACTTGAGAACATGGGGAGGGGGAAGGGTAAGCTGGGACAAAGAGAGTGGCATGGACATATATACACTACCAAATATAAAACTGATAGCTAGTGGGAAGCAGCCTCATAGCACAGGGAGATCAGCTTGGTGCTTTGTGACCACCTAGAAGGGTGGGATAGGGAGGGTGGGAAGGAGACACAAGAGGGAAGAGATATGGGGATATATATGTATGTATAGCTGATTCACTTTGTTATAAAGCAGAAGGTAACACACCATGGTAAAGCAATTATACTCCAATAAAGATGTTAAGAAAAAAACAAAATTAACCCCAAGCATGTTATATTCCTAAATGTACAATGTCAAACTATAAAACGTCTAGAAGAAACATAGGAAGAAATATTTGTGACCTTATGTTAAGCTAAGATTTCTTAAATACAACATCAAAAGCATGATTTATAAACAAAAAAATCACTAAATCTGACTTTGTCAAAATTAAGAACATGTGTTCTTTGAAAAATACTGGGAGAAAATATTTGCAAATTACATATCTGATAAAGAACTTGTATCCAAAATTTCTGAAAAAAAAACACTCGAAACTTGATGATAAGAAAACAAACAAAATGCCATTTAAAATGGGTAAAATGTGTGAACAAAGAAGCTATATGTTGGCAAAGAACCACACGAAGAGGTGTTCAATGTCATTTATCACCAGAGAAGTGATGTTTGTTTCCTAAATTAAAAGCTAATTCCATAAATGAAAACCACAATGAGATATCATTTAGCACCTGTTTGAACGATTACAGTTAAAAAGACTAATGTACTAAGTGTTAGCGAGGATGTGGGTAAACGAAAACGTTCACATGCTGCTGATAGCCACGTAAAATGGTACAACCACTTCAGAAAACAACTTGACAGCGGCTTAAAAAGTGAAACACACACGTACCATGCCACCCAGCCCTTCCACTCCTAGGAATTTACCAAAGAGAAATGAATGCCTGCATTCCTACAAAGACTTGTGTATGACTGTTCATAGCATCTGTAATTATAATCACTCCAACTTGGAAACAGTCCAGATGTTCACCAACAGATGAATGGATGAGCAAATCGTGGCACATTCATTCACAGGAATATATTCAGCAATAAAAAGGAATGACTTTATGATATCAGTACATGTGATGGCATGGGTGAAGCTAAAAATAATTATGCTGAGTGAAAGATGCCAGACAAAAAAAGAGTACATACTCTATGATTCCATTTATATAAAATTCTCAAAACCTCAAACTAATGTATAGTGAAAGAAATCACATTAGTGGATGTCTGGGATGGCCGAGTAGGAAATGGAGGGGGAAGGAATTACAGAAGATCAGGAGGAAACTTGATGGGATAATGGATACTTTGTTATCTTAGTTATGGTCATGTTTTTACTTTTATATACACATCAAAATTTATCAAACTGTACACTTCAAGTAAGTTAGCTTATTATGTCAATTGTACCTCCATAAAGCTGTTAAAAAGAAAGGGAAAGAAAAGAGAAGAGGAGGGAATGACAAAGGGAAAGAAAGGACAAAGAAAGAAAAGAGAAAGGAGGGAGGGAGGGAGGAAAAGGCCTGGACCAAAGTCAGAGACCTGGGTTGGGGTCTTGCACCTGTCATTTACTTGCTGTGTATCTGTGGGTCAATTGCATTCTGTGAGCCTCAGTTTTCTTTTCTATAAGACGAGGTTTATAACATCCACCTCATATGTATATAAAGTATGTAAAAATATTTTGCCATATGCAGATGTCCTTATAAACATTAGGCATTATTAGGACCCTTAGTGATAATATTTATCAAGCAGATGCAAACTGCAGCAACTGGAACATCTTCCTCCCACTTTGGGGGAAATGTCTGGAGTCCCGTGGGGTGGAGGGGGTGTTTCAGTGGGTGTGTTATCGAAAGGGGGGTCCAGGTGCTGGCTGCTCTAAAGCCAATAAAGAGGCAAGGTTGGTGGAAAGGAAAGTTTGCTTTATTTTGGAGGCTGGCAACGGTGGGACGGGGGGTGGACTCGTGTCCAAAGGCCGACTCCCCATCACTGACAGCTGGTGGGCCAGAGCTTTTATAGGTGGAGGGAGGGGCCTCCAGGCAGAAGGAGCACCGCCAGCTCTGACAGTCATCTTGAAATTCGTCCTGCAGTGATTTGATCAGTGTCATCTTGATTGTTTCAAGTACAGTTAGGCTTCAGTTCCAGGGTCAGTTTGTTCGCATTTCCTGGAGGCCAATTCTCAGAATCGTGGCAGCTTATGTCATGGCTACAGTCTGGTCACCCTTGTAGTTAACTTCTTCCACCTGGTGGGGGTTACAGTATCTACAAGCCAGCTCACAGGATAGGGCTCAGAATATGATCTGTAGCCCTTGAGAAGGAACTAAAGGTTCTTGACTTTGCTTACTGACTAAACTATTATTATTTGGTCTTGTCGGACTGCTTTCCTTTGCTTCTACATTTCCTCACTTCTCTGATTAAACTTATTCTTGACTAAAGTTTTTCTACAGACAAAAGGCAGGCAGAGGACATGGGACGGGAGAGGAGGAGGACCATAGGGTCCTGCTCTGTTTCAGGTGTGGGGAGGAAAGAAGTAGCATCATCTTTTGCTGTGAGATGGAAAATAAAGCCTGAAACTTTTAGACCTCTCATCGCACAGAAAATGTACTGCAGCTCCTGTTTGTGGTCTACAGGTCCCAACGTGCTGCTCTGGTGCAGTGTGGGCCACCAGGCTCTGCTTGTAAGGACGTACAGTTTCTGTGGGCTGTCCCCTGTAAGGAGGAATTGAAGCAGAAATGGGCAATAAATTCTTCATGCATTGCACACATTATGCATCATGTTATTTTTAAACAAAAGGCATACCATGCATTTTCCCTGTAAGTCAGAATACATTTATGCTCACCAAACAGGGCCCAACTACTGCTTGGATAACATAAAAAGCTTTGATCAACATAAAAATGTTGATAAGGAGACTGTGTGTTTAGAAACATGCGTAATGTTCTTCCAAAACGTTGTAGTTTCTTTTTTCATTAAACGTCTACTCGTTGGATAACCCAGAGTGTGGAAGTAAAGATGCAAAGCGCTGAGCCATTTAAAAGCGAAATCAGACTTTAATAAGGGAATGTCGTGTTTCATTTAAAAGCTTCTCTTCACCTCCTTTTCTTCTGCTGTCAAGTGAAAGAAAAGCTAGCTTTATAATTACATGGCTGCCTCAGCTTCAGATTGTATGTGAGATCTCACGTTATTTTTCTACACCTTGCTCTCTCTCTCAATCCTTAGCCACCTTCTTCCTTCTCTGCCTACTCTTCCCCCACCCCAGCTTTCTCCCCTCCACTTCCTTCTTCTTAAGGAGCTGACAGAATAGGATCATGGAGCTCTGTTGATTAAGCTGCTGAATGGCGGTGGCCCTGATTAATTTAGGGGTGACAAGCGAAAAATAAAATAAAATAAATGAGGAACGTGAAATGTTTCTCTCTGTGGATCATCGTCCCAGCCTGGCTGGGTAGAAAATTAGGTGATTTTGATTTCCGCTGCTCAGCAGAGTGTGAGATCAGATGGAACTTAACTTTGACAGATGTTTACTCTCTTCTCTTCGTCCCGCCGTTCCTGTGCCCCTGAGGTCCTTTCTCACAGTTGATCCCTGTGTTTGCCACCGAACATTCGGACCCTCACCCCTTGTTAAAGGCTTGGCAAATATATTAGCAGTAGTAACAAAAGTCTGTTTTCATATATATTTTATTTTCGTTTCTATCTTATGCCTTTGCGGGTTTTTTTTGTCCAAAATCACAAGGTTTAATTGCCGTGTTGGTCAAGGAATAGGAATATTGGAAACCAGTGCTGAATATTGGAAACCTTCACAATGTTCCCTAGAAAGTTGTATTGTGATGAAGGTGATTTGGAAGATGGTGGTGCAGAATGAGGCTATGGGTTTTGGGGTTTTTTTATAATTTATTTTATTGAAGTATAGTTGATTTACAGTGTTGTATCATATGTAGTCTTTTTGTTTTTTTTAATTTATTTTTGGCCGCATTGGGTCTTTGTTGCTGCGCACGGGCTTTCTCTAGCTGCGGCGAGCGGGGGCTACTCTTCGTTGCCGTGCACAGGGTTCTCGTCGTGGTGGCTTCTCTTGTTGTGGAGCACAGGCTCTAGGCGTGCGGGCTTCAGTAGTTGCGTCACATGGGCTCAGTAGTTGTGGCGCACGGGCTTAGTTGCTCTGCAGCACGTGAGATCTTCCCAGACCAGGGCTTGAACCCGTGTCCCCTGTATTAGCAGGCGTATTCTTAATCACTGCTCCACCCAGGGAAGTCCCTTAATTATGTCAGTGCTTTTCAAACTGTTGGGTGACCAAGTAATGAGTTGCAGCCAACAGTTTAGTGAAATAAATTAGAAGAGAATTGGATGGACCATATTGGAGTATACATTGACATAGTAAGGTTAAGTGTTGTTGTGTGAAATCTTGTTTCATTTATATTGATTAATTTAACATATATTTATTAAGCATCTACTACATATCAGGCACTGTTCTGGGTGCTTGGGGTACATCAGTAGACAAATACCCCTGATATTGTGGAGCTCACTCTGTAGCAGGAGAAGATAACAAATAAACAATAAGCATAATGTGTAACTTACATAGTATCTTATTGTATGGTGTGTTAGAAGGTATGTATATGCTTTAGTGTATGTATGTAGGGTAGGTATATACAATAGTAAATGGCAAAAAGAAAACAGTGGTGCTTGGTACAGGGGATTAGGAGTTACAGGAGTTGAGAATGGTTGAATTTTAAATGGAATGATCAGGGCAGACCGTATGTAGCTGGTGTTTGAGTGGAGACTTACAGGAGGTAAGGGACTTGGCCAAGTGGATCTCTGGAGGAAGGATGTTCCAGGCAGAGGGAACAGCAAGTACAAAGGCACAGGGTAGGAATTGGAGTGTTTCTGGGATGGCAAGGGGCTGTGTGTTTGCAAAGGAATCATTGAAAGAGCGAGGGTGTCCCAGAGGTAAGAGTGGGCCAGATCATGGAGTCCTTGCAGGCCACGGTAAGGATTCTGTCCGTGATGCTGAGCGCAATTGGGAACCAATCAGGGTCCTGGGCAGGGGACTGACATATATGTGGATAGTGATAGAAATGAGTTTATTACTCTGGGTCTCTGAGAAAAAGACTAGAGGGGACTGACCGGTCATGAAATCTGTAAGACTCCCACGAAATAGAGTTTCTGTTTTAAATATATTGGGGGTAATTAGATGCTCTCTCTCTTTTTTTTTTTTTTTTTTTTTGCGGTACGCGGGCCCCTCACTGCCGCAGCCTCTCCCGTTGCGGAGCACAGGCTCCGGAGGCGCAGGCTCAGCGGCCATGGCTCACGGGCCCAGCCGCTCCGCGGCATGTGGGATCTTCCCGGACCGGGCCACGAACCCACGTCCCCCTCATCGGCAGGCAGACCCCCAACCACTGCGCCACCAGGGAAGCCCTAGATGCTCTCTTATATTTTGCAATTGGTTTACCCAACCTGAGGGAAAATAAGAATCACTTGGAGCTTTTTAAAGATCCTGTTTCCCAGCCTCACTCCAGATCTCCTGGCTTAAAAGGTGTATTTTTAATAAGCAGCTCAGGGGATCCTTTTATGATCATGAGTGTTTGCAAATCACTGAATTTTTTAAAGAGCTGAGTTTAGTTCCTGCAACTTCCTAGCAAGTCATGGTCAAGTCATGGAACTTGGAACACCAGTGCCTACCTTGCAGGGTGGGTTTGAGGTGTTCACAGATCACCTGCAACACGCAGGAAACACTCAGGAAACAGGAACTATAGGTGTCCTGCTGGTGTTCTCAAGGGCAGCACTTCAGGATAGGAATAGCTGGTAAATTCACAAAGGAGTGATTTATAAGAAAACAAATTCTGCCTGTGAACAATTAGTCATACTGCAGGCCTACAGGACTGTTTCCTAACTGTCCTCAGAGAGTCACGTGGGCCGGTGAATTCCGTAAGCCCAGGTCCCCTTTGATCTGGCTAATTATAGTGAAGCATGAAAAAAATGTTAATTGCTTGACTCCTAGCTCCCAGTTTCCTTAGCATCCTGCTTCTCTGCTGTGGCTCTCTCTGGGCCAGCGCCTTGTCAAGCTTTTGAACATGTAGGTGCCTCTTCAGAAACTCCATGACCACGTGAAGAGCAGGGTTCTGGCCTGCACTCTTCATGGGGTAAATGAAAGAGAGCAGGAAACAGTGGATCTTGTTTTCCTCTTGTTTTTGTGAAATGTCACAAATAACCATCCTCCATGATGGTTGTACAGTTGAGAATTCCATAGATAGAGCCTATGGGAAGCCTCAGTATATTGTGTAGGACAATAATTGTCAGGGCGAAAGGAATCGGGGCTATTTTAGTCCCAGTGTCTTACTTGTTCTAACGCACAGACATTCTAAAAATTGAGTTTTAATTGAATTCGGCCGAAGGAAAAAATACATTCTGTCATAGGAGGAAACATTTCTGGGCTGATCAAAGAAAGATAATTTCAAACATTGTAATAAACGAAAATAATAGAATGAGATATGAGAAAGGATAATATTAGAGTTGGCATTATAATGAAAGGTATATTCACATAAGAGTTATGGTGGCAGAGTTAAAAAGAATCCTGGACGGGGAATCAGAAGACCACTGACTTCCTATTGCTGACAGCAGTAACACCACCACCAGGAGTAACAGTCAGCATTTACTGTGCACTTACTATGTGCCGAGTATTGTGAGAAACACTCCACTTTTGACCCTCTCTGTGAGGTAAGCACCCTTGTTGTTGCCTCATGCTACACGTTAGGAAATGGAAACTTAGGGAGAGTGAGGAATTTGCCCAGTCAAGGTCACCCAGCAACATGGTAGGTCCGGATGGTGCCCTATTCTGTGTGACTACAGGTCATACTCAGAGCCTTGAGCTCTACTGCCTCAGATCATAGAGGCAGAGATGGAGTTCTAGACCTAGAATTCAAAGACCATGCTCGTCTCAACAAATAGGGTGGAGGGCCGTGCTTCTCAAACTGTGGTGCTTAAACCAGAGCATCACTTGGGAACTTGTTAGAAGTGCACGTTCCTCGTGTCCCTACCCCAGACCCACTGAAAAGCAAACTCTGGGGCCCTAGCAGTCTGAGCTTGCCTAAGCTTTCCAGGTGATACTAATGATCACTGAAGTTTCAGGACCACTGGTCTTAGGGATACAATCCAACTTTCTAGTCCAAGTTGAATTTAAAAGTGCATATTTAACATTACAGTAAATATTGAGCTTGATTTTAGTCATCATATTTAATTTGTTCTGAAATTTCAGGTGATATTAAAAGAGGAATAGAATTTTTAGTTACCAAAAGGGGCAACATAAAGTTTAAAAGATTTGAGGATATTAAATAAGAGAATAATAAATTTATAATTTAGTTGAGGTAACCACTTCTCCATGAATCTATCATCACATGCATACTGATGGAGTACAGGAAATGAATAAGTGCTGGCAAGAGGTGGAATGAGGAATTCAGATGAGTTTGCATTGAAAGAGGCAAAAGACTTTTATTTGGAAAGGGAGATGATAAAGGAAAGCACTGAGCCAGCACCTGGAGGGTCAAGGCAGAGAGAAGGTGGCACATCCGGAAGTAAAGGTACCAACTTGCAAAGAGAGGAGTTTGGAAAGGAAGGATGGACCAGTTTGGATTTCCCAGGAAACTCTGCAAGAATCCTCAGCAAAACAGAGCATTGGAAGAGTTCTCCAGTGACTGAATCAAAAAAGGAGAATTTATTGGCTATGTCACTGAAGTTCAAAGATAGCCTGGCTCCGGGCCTGCTGGATCCTTTTCTTGCCATCTTTGAGTCAGCTCCTTTCTCAGGGAGATGCCCATCTCTTGGTGGTAAGCCGGTAGCCAGGAGCTCCGTGCTGCCTCAGAAACCCAGGCAATGTCCTCGAATTGGGTTCGGATAGGCCAGACCACATCCAGGTCCTTCCTGGAAGTGGGGGAGGTAGAGCTCCCGGACCTCGTGGACTGAGTGGTAGCGGGTGGTTCCACTGAACAGGTATATTGGAAAGGTGTGCCTAGGTCCTGGGCTTCAGGGTCATCCTCTGTAGGGATATTTGAAGGAGAAGGAAGAGGGGATTGAAGAAGAAAGATCAGCAGGGAGGCTGCTGCCGTGACCCACGTACAGACTGATGAGGGCCAGGTTGGGAGTTGTTGGGAGTTGTTTCCTCAAAACCAGAGGACCAACTTTGACCATGACTCTAAAGGAGTAATCACCATGGCTTTTAACAGCACAATGAAAGAAAAATATCTCATTGTCATGCCTGGAGTACAGGAAAGGGATCAGTTGATGTTTTTACTAGTCACAGTGAAGTTCAGACGTTTGGAGAAGCAGCAAACCTCACAATCTCACTGTGGGAGGTTTTCGTAGCTGCTGGTGGGGACCCAAGAGCCACTGTCCATGCCGGCCAGAGATGTGACTGTGGACATTTGCGCCCCACCTCCTTTATCCTTGACGTCTTAGCACAGAGAGCTGGCGGTGCTCACGTGCCTTTTTGTTTCCTTTGTCAAACTAGATACTTGGGGGCTTGCGTGTCCCCTCCCAGTGTAGCTGTAAACCGTAAGCGTTGAGCGCCGGGCTGTGTTTTGGACTTCTTCACCACAACTGCATACTCAGAACTCAGAGCTTCAGTCTCTGCTGACTTTCTGTCCTTGATTTCAACCTTTGAAATCAAGAAATCGCAGGAGGAAAAGTGGCTAATATGAGTTTCTAGAACTAAAAAGTATCCTGATATCTCCTGTACTATATGTAGATAGAACATGTGCAAAACTTGGGAAGCACTTTAACAAAGGGAACGTGATTAACTCCTGTTGGCCAGGCTTAGCCCAAACCCCCGCCCGAGTGGGCACTTGATCGATGCTCTTACCTTAATGGGGCAATTGACTAGAAAATAAAGTTTTCAGTTAATTCTTTATATATATTTATTTTTTAAACCATTTTTTAAATTGAAGTATAGTTAATTTACAATGTTGTGTTAGCTTCAGGTGTACAGCAAAGTGATTCAGATATATATATATATATATATATAGATAGATATATATATATTCTTTTTTGGATTCTTTTCCATTATAGGTTATTATAAAACATTGACTATAGTTCCCTGTGCTATACAGTAGGTCCTTGTTGGTTATCTATTTTATATATAGTAGTGTGTATCTCTTAATCCCAAACTGCTAATTTATCCCTCCCTCCCCTTCCCCTTGCATAATCATAAGTTTGTTTTCTGCGTTTGTGAGTCTATTTCTGTTTTGCAAGTAAGTTCATTTATCACATTTTTTTTAGATTCCACATATAAGTGATATCATTCATATTTATCTTTCTCGGTCTGACTTCACTTAGTATGATAATCTCTAGGTCCATCCATGTTGCTGCAAATAGCATTCATTATTTCATTCTTTTTTATGTCTGAGTAGTATTCTGTTGTGTATATATACCACATCTTTATCCATTCATCTCAGATCTTAGAGGCAAAGATGGAGTTCGACGGACACTGAGTTAATTCTTGATTGGACATTGGATAACTTCTCTCTTGGGAAAATCACTTGCCCTCTAGGTTTTCAGTAGGAACCAGATCACTTACCTTTTGTGGAATGGTTTGGGCAGAATCCCCCAAAACTGAGTAAAACACTTGGAAAATAGCGATGCTAAAATGTTCAATACATCGTGGTGTAATCAAGTTTTAGAGAGCAATGGAAACGTCCAGTGGTTTTTAGTCTTAAACTGATAGGGACTCTCGGCGGGAGTGATTTATCATGGTTCACTGCAGAGGCTTGAATTGTAGCTAAGAAGAGTGACGCTTTCTAAGTGTGTCCTAGCACTAAAATCAGACCGCGTCTTCATTAGAGTATTAATTGTGGCAGAAGTGGGAATTAAACTTGGCAACATGACAGGGAAGCTGACATCAGAGTTATTAATTTGAAAAGACTGCCACTCAAAGCAAATCACTTAAGGCCGTACCGTCATCGCTGGCATGCTTAACACTATAAAGAGAGTGGAGAAAAAAAACCCTAAGTTAAATAGCTGTGTGCGTCTCCCCCCATCTTTGGGATTGCTGTTATAATACCAGAAGGGTAAATACGAAATCAAAGCAGGAAGGCTTATCACTGATTGACTGCTATACAAATAGTAAAAATTCATTATTTCTGAACTAATTTTCCCACAACTGTAAAAAGTAAGAAGACAACTTCTTGCTGCACAAGAGGAGTAAATTATGCTGGTAACGTTGAACCAAGTGCTTTCAAAAATGCACACTTTGGGGGCTTCCCTGGTGGCGCAGTGGTTGAGAGTCCGCCTGACGAGGCAGGGAACATGGGTTCGTGCCCCGGTCTGGGAAGATCCCACATGCCGCGGAGCGGCTGGGCCTGTGAGCCATGGCCGCCGAACCTGCGCCTCCGGAGCCTGTGCTCCGCAGTGGGAGAGGCCGCAACAGTGAGAGCCCCGCGTACCGCAAAATAAAAACAAAAAACAAACAAACAAACAAAAATGCACACTTTGCTCTTCTAAGGGGTTTGTTCCTCATGCCTCTGTAGCATGAGAGCATCTTGAGGGATGACATGAAATTCCTACCGGCCGTTTGGTAGAGTCCCTGTAAACAGAGTTCACTTTTCACTTCTCTCTCTCCATCGTGGTGAAGTTAATGACATACAGCCATCGAATCAAGAATAAAATCAGCGCTTTGAGACCTCTGTCATCCTGACCTGTCCCTCCCATAGTGTTCACAGTCAGTGCCAGTAACTGAACCCCGTGGTTTCATGATCACCTGATTACCTACCTCGTTTCTGCTTATTAGCATTGCCATAAAGCCTGACGTCGTGCCCTGCTCTGCCTCTTGTGGAGACTGCAGTTAAGTGGGTGTTTGGCTGAAAGCCCGTTAGTAGCTTTGGAAAGTAGTTTATTTGCACAAGATGAGGAGTGGAATGATCTGTCACTAAATCCAGCTTCCCTACTGCAGTTTAATTGCCCAATTTTCTCTTTCTGGCTCCACAGTTTCCAGCCAGGAGTTAGATTTGGGATGAGTTTCTGCATTTTGGATTGAGGTGGGTTAGGATTTCAGATAGTAGAGAGGTTTCACGCGGCCACCTGCAGCCTGCCCAGCAGGGATGCTGCCTGTGCCGTGGTCCTGGCTTCTGTGGACCGCGCTGTACCCAGGGTTTCCTAGAAAGTAATGACCGTGCCTCACGCCCAGTCAGCCTTTGGAAATGCTGATGGCACGAGCGACCTCTGGATCTCTGAAGTGGCCAGCAGGGCACACGTTTTCTAAAATGGGATGTCATTAGCCTCTTCTCTAATAACAGATTGTTGCCTTCCTGTGGTGACTATATTCAGCCTAGCCCCTCATGGTGCTTCACACTCTTTTCTGTAGCTCTCTGCTGCTGAGTTACCAGGCTGTTGTGTGCAGGAGGGATGTCTTTCTTTGGCATTCAGACGCTTGGTCCTTCTCTGCATTGGGGAGGTATAAATGCCACCGCATGCGTGCGTTTTTGAAGTGCTGGGTTTTGAAAGAGTCTACTTTAGGGTCTGTTATATCCCATTTCGGAAGCCTGGACTCATCAAGGTATCAAGGGATTGAGTTGGCTGAGCTCTCCGTCTTTTTCTTCCTCCCCCTCTCATCTCCTCTTTCCATAGAGTTACTCTTCTTTTTAAAAAAAATAAATAAATTTATTTATTTGTTTTTATTTTTGGCTGTGTTGGGCCTTCGTTGCTGTGCGCGGGCTTTCTCTAGTTGCGGCGAACGGGTCTACTGTTCATTGCGGGGCGTGGGCTTCTCATTGTGCTGGCTTCTCTTACTGCGGAGCACGGGCTCTAGGTGCACAGGCTTCAGTAGTTGTGGCTCACAGGCTCTAGAGCACAGGCTCAGTAGTTGTGGCGCACGGACTTAGTTGCTCCACGGCATGTGGGATCTTCCCGGACCAGGGCTCGAACCCGTGTGCCCTGATGGGCAAGTGGATTCTTAACCACTGCGCCACCAGGGAAGCCCTATAGAGTTACTCTTAATTGAATCCCTACCTCGTGCCAGACTATTTGTATCCATTATCTCATATTACCTGTACACTTGCTCTGAGAGGTTGTTTCCGTTGGCTCTAGATGAAGAAACTGAAGCTCCGAAAAGTAAAATGACTCCCAAAGTTACCTGGTTGGTAAGCAGTTGAGCCAGAATTTCAACTCCAGGTCACCTGGGTTCCTGAAGCCTGAACTCTTTCCACAGCACTTCTGGTCCCGACCTTGGCTGGGCAATAGCGTAACCTGGAGAGTTAGTTACACAACCAATCCTTGAGTTGCATCCCAAGCTCTTGAGTTACATCCCAGCCCGAGCTCCGTGTGTGGCCCTTAGTAGGCGCATAATCAACATTAACTGGATGCCGGCAGGTTTGGCGATTAGTAAGCAACCTGTAGTGTTTGACTCATGGACTGGCTTATAAGCAAATCCCAATACGGCTGTTGAAAGGAGATGTGTCCTTTCTCCATATTGTACCACAACTCTCGTCTCTTCACTCTTAGCCTCTAAAATGGGCATAATTTCTTTTTATGCCTGTCACTGCAATGTTACGATCGCTCAATGAACGCTTTGAGAACTGTAATTACAATCCAAATGAAAGGTATGCTTATCATAAAACAAATGATAAGAAAAATTCCATACATGAGTGATCAGATGCACTGAATCCTATTAAATGAAATCACATGTCAGAGTGCAAGTGGTTGTAAACTGGGAATATAAACTTAGCATAGGTCCTGGGAGCCCCGCCACCTGAAATCTGAATAGATCCACTGACTTGAGATGTATTTTCCTGTTAATAAAATGTGTCACAAGGCCCTGAGGCAATGTACAATGGATGGACTTGGAAACTGGACCTTCCCCTGTTCGATCCACAGCGTCCGTTTCTGAATGCCGATTTTTCTTTTAAGCCTGAAAGGTGACTGAGTTCAGCTGTTTTCCATCGCTCCCTTCCACCGACAGATACGAGTGTGGAGAGCACGGACAATTTGGGATAGGAGAACAGGGTGTTCTAACTAAATGCCTCAGGATGACATGTGGAATGTAGTGGCACGAAGGTACAGACAGTTCATAGTTACATAGTCACTTTCTTATTTCCAGATCATGTGATCAGTGATACAAACAATTGGTTAATAAAAATGGAAAATTCTGAGCTAATTCATTAGGAAAAGGATATGTATAATCTCAGTCCGAGAAACATGCCTTTTGGCATGGGACGCTTCTATTCTCCTGTGAGGACTACAGTCCAGTACGTTTGGCAAATTTTATTCCAATTAAATCTGAAATGACTATGTAACCCATTTCAAACTGAGTACCCCAGAGAATCCATAGATTAGTGAGCTCTGGCTATGGAAAGGGGTTTTGTTGAATTATTTTTCTTTCAGTTTAATGCTGTTAGGATCATTGTTCACATTAGCTAGAAATGCTCTACAATATATCTTTTTCTTTTACATCTTTATTGGAGTATAATTGCTTTACAATGGTGTGTTAGTTTCTGCTTTATAACAAAGTGAATCAGTTATACATATACATATGTTCCCATATTTCTTCCCTCTTGCGTCTCCCTCCCTCCCACCCTCCCTATCCCACCCCTCAAGGCGGTCACAAAGCACCGAGCTGATCTCCCTGTGCTATGCGGCTGCTTCCCACTAGCTATCTACCTTACGTTTGGTAGTGTATATATGTCCATGCCTCTCTCTCGCTTTGTCACAGCTTACCCTTCCCCCTCCCCATATTACAATATAAATAAGTATACAGACTTCATGCTGATTATGTAAATATTGTTTGGAGCAGAGGTTAAAAGCATGGTGAAGCCATGGAGGCCGTGGAGTCAGGCTCTGGAGCCAGACTGACTGGGGTGAAATCCCACCTTTGAGGCTTCTTAAAGTTAAGGGATCTCAGGCAGTTTACTTTTTCTCTTTGCCCTTCAATTTTCCCGTATATAGAATGGGGGATATTAACAAGTTCTTAATTAATATTTCCTCATCTGCCAAAGGGGAAATGAATGTTGAAAAATAATGTGAACTGCTTAGCATAGGGCCTTGCTACAGACAGCACTAAAAGACAGCTCCTACTGGTAATAGTCCTGCAAGTGGTAACAACTGGGGCCAGCGCACTTTAGCTGTACTTACCGCCTTTTCACATGGGTGGTTGGTTCAGCACTGTGGTCTACAAACAAACGGCAGCCGCCTGGTGTATCTGCCCTGTCTATGGGGCACCGTTGGCCGAACCCCCCACAGGAGACCTGAGACTCTCTGACACAGTAACGTAATGATTTTTCTTCCTAATGGGAAGTGGATGAAGTTAACATTCAGTAACTGTTGTCTGAGGTTTTAAGTAAGCTCACCACATCCTTGTGCCCCTCTCTGAAGAGGACTGAGAACGTGCACCGCGTTCAAACTCCCTGTTAAGTCTCTGCTTGCTTAGAAGTTATGCTCGCTTGCTTTTCTATATAGGAATACGCACGGCTTCCTAAAAATGTCACCATGGGCCATGATGTCTTCCTTGAGGACGTTAGTGAGAGCATCAGAGCACCCTGTGGTCTTAACTACTACGCTCTGTGGACTCCTGAAGAGAAAAGTGTGTCTATTATAGAACTTTTACTATGCGGAAACATTGGGGGTGGAAGCAAATAAAATTGCTTTCTCGCCTCTCGGCCGAGGACGATCATTGCTAATACGGGCACACCTCACTTTACTGCGCTTTGCTTTATTGCCCTTCACAGACACCGATGGGTTTTGTTTGTTTGTTTGTTTTTTTGTGTTTTTACAAACTGAAGGTTTGTAGCAGCCCTGTGTCAAGCAAGTCTGTTCTTGCCATTTTTCCAACATTTGTCACTTCATGTCTCCCCATCACATTTTGGTAATTCTCACGATATTTCAAACATTTCCATCTTTATTATATTTGTTATGGTGATCTGTGATCAGTGATCTTCACTGTTACAACCACAACTCGCTGCAGGCTCAGATGATGGTTAGCATTTTTTAGCAATAAAATGTTTTTTAATTAAGATACGTACATTGTTTTTTAGACCTACTGCTACTGCACACTTAATAGACTACAGTAGAGTGTAAACATAACTTTTATGTGCACTAGGAAATAAAAAAATTCATAGGACTCTCTTTATTGTGATATTTGCTTTATTGTGGTGGTCTGGAACTGAACCCACAGTATCTCCAAGGTTTGCCTATATTTTGCTATATGTTTCCCAGGCTTTTATCCCCCTCTTTATGTATAGGTTTTGGTTTAAAAACTGGTAATTATATTATCTATGTAATTTGATACTATATGGGGTTTTTTGTTTACTTTTGTAAGCATTTTCTGTCTTCAAATTTTTCATAAACAACTTTCATAAGTTTTATAATATTCATTGTAACATAATTTACTATCTTTTGTTAGTTGATATTGAAGTCTTTTAGCAGTCTTACACTATTATAAATAATTCTTTGATGCCCATTGAAGTTCTTTTCCTTAAGATATTTTCCTAGAAGTGGAGTTACCAGTCAAGTTTATAGATATTTTAAGTCACAATATAAATTTCCAAATGGCATTCTAGAAGATTGGAAACAATGTATGTGACCAGCAGTAAAGGTATGGTTGTATAAATCATGGCATGTTAACATGATGGAATATTATGCAGCTATGAAAATTAGAAGAATGTTGACATAGCTCATGGTGTAAAGATTTACTTCTTTTGGAGAAGAGGTTTATATATATGTATATATACATATTTATATATATATATTTTGTACAGGAAAAAAACATAAAAGAAATACAATGATAAGACCGAGTCTCCCTAAAATCAAGTTCCCATGCCAAGTTTATGATTAACTTCTCTATCCAAAACTTTATTCCCTTTCTTGTTCTGTTCCCCCTCCAGACTGAACAATAACAAATAAAAGGGGGGATTGTAACTGAGCAGGACCCAATGGTGCTTCCTTGGGATAGACTGCCCCATGTCCTCCACCTGCCTCTTGTTTGTAGAAAAACTAGCCTTCTAGGCCTTCCAGGAGTTCCAAAGAACAAATTTAATCAGAGAAGTGAGAAAATACAGAAACCATGGAAAACAGTCAAGCAAGACAAAATAATAATCGTTTAGTTGTTAAACCAGGTCAAGAACCTTTAGTTCCTCCTCAAGGGCTACAGATAATCTCCTAAGCCATATGCTTGAGTTGTCATGCAGATACTGAAAGCACCAACAGCTGGAAAAAATTAACTCTGTGCTGACCACTAGGATTTAGAACCCCAGGCTGGTTGGAACCAGAAGGTTGATGATGTTGAATCCCAGTTACCTCACAACCAATCAGTCAGAAGAATGTCTACAAGCTGATCATGTACCCCACAGCCCTCTCCCTCACCCTGTCTTTAAAAACCCTTCCCTGAAAGCCTTTGGGGAGTTCGGGTCTTTTGAGCGTTAGCTGCCCGGACTCTTCCTTGGTGCCCTGCTATAAATGCTGCACTTTCCTTCACCACAATCCTGTGTCAGTATGTTAGCTTTGCTGAGAGCGGGTGACCAGAACCAAGTTTGGTTTGATAACAATAATACCTCAGCGGTGAGTACCTCTGGTTATAGAATTGTAGATAATTTTATTTTCTCCTTTATTATTTAAATATATTCCAGAGCTTCTATAAGAAATATATATTGCTTTAAGAAGCAGAAAATGGCTTTCTAAAAGTGTTAAACTAAATGCATGATGGTGTTAAGTTTCTACCATTCATATGAATCCTTTTGGCTTTTTTAAAGCTCTTGAGAAAAGGTAACACTACCAATTTCACTAAGAAAATGAAACTTCAGTTCTCTGGACTGTTCTGTCCATATACTCTAGAATCTTGAATTTTGGAGCAATCAGGGAATGAAGCTATAGAGATAGCCCATAGTTGCTACCTTCACCCATTAAGACATTTGCCTAAACTCAGCTCTTTGAATGGTGAGCTCTAAACTGCATACACACAATGTGTTCACTCATTAACTCACTCATGTAGTCATTCAGAGTTGTTTACTGAGTACTTACAGTACTCAGGTCTGTACCAAGGACTAGGAGACAGAAAGATGAACAGAAAACTATTCTTGCTTTCTAAAAAGTCACAGCTTAATGTATTTTAACAGGCACTTGGCTCAGATCAAAATTTGGGGGAAGTTAAAAAAAACTGGGGGGGAAGTTACAAAAAGTGTGTAAAATGTCTACCTTCTGTTCCTTAAACATTTTTTGTATTATTTCTCTCTAGTTTTTTGACTTCTTACCTGTGCAGTGTTTATTACTTGAAAACTGTGCTGTCCAATACAGTAGTCACGAGACATACAGAGCTATTTAAAATTAAATAAAATTTAAAATTCAGTTCCTCTGTCACACTGGCCGCATTTCAGATCCCTGTTGGGCATGGGGGGGTGGCTGTGAATACCACATTGGGCAGGGCAGATATAGACTGTTTCTGTCATCACGGAAAGTTGTGCTGGACCACTGTACTCTAGGAAGAAGCGTTGTCACTCCTCTTTCCCACCACCTCCACTCTACGTCCTCACCACGTTCTTCTTAGACGATTACTGTGCAGCCCCCCATACACACACCGAGTGAACACCAGGAATTTCCTTCGAAATTGAGCCTGCCCATCCTCATCAGACAGATGATCCTTAAAGAACCATGATGACCTGTGGCTCCCCAGTTTCAAAATGTTACTTGAATTATCTCTTGACTTCCCAATAAAATCCAGACTCTTTAGACAAGTCCCATATATAACGCATCCTCTGCTTCCCTTTCAGGCCTTATATCTATGACTTCAGCTAGCGGCAACCACTCCCCATCGCCCAAGCTCCCTCTGCTCTTTTTTGCCTCCGAGTTACCCTTCATGTTAACCCAGCTGTCAGAAATGTCACTTCCCCTCTTCACCCAGACTAAGAATGACTTCAAATGCCACCTCTGCCCTAAGTCTTTCTTTGATCTCCAATCAGAAGGTCCCCCTTCCCCCTCCTTGCTTATGGCTCAAAATCTGTAACACCTCCATGGCATTACTGCATAGCAAACTGTATTGTATTTTTTGCTCATCACTTTTGCTTTTGTTTTTTTTAATTAATTTATTTTATTTGTTTATTTTTGGCTGCGTTGGGTCTTCGTTGCTGTGCACTGGCTTTCTCTAGTTGTGGTGAGCGCAGGCTACTGTTCGTTGCGGCATGCAGGCTTCTCACTGCAGTGGCTTATCTTGCTGCAGAGCACGGGCTCTAGAGCTCAGACTTCAGTAGTTGTGACTCGCGGGCTCTAGAGCTCAGGCTTGGTAGCTGTGGTGCACGGGCTTAGCTGCTCTGAGGCATGTGGGATCTTCCCGGACCAGGCCTTGAACCCGTGTCCCCTGAATTGGCAGGCGGATTCTTAACCACTGCACCACCAGGGAAGCCCCCCTCTTCTTCTTTTTTTTTTTTTTTAACATCTTTATTGGAGTATAATTGTTTTACAATGTTGTGTTAATGTCTGCTTTATAACAAAGTGAATCAGCTATACATATACATATATCCCCATATCCCCTCCCTCTTGCGTCTCACTCCCACCCTCCCTATCCCACCCCTCTAGGTGGTCACAAAGTACCGGGCTGATCTCCCCATGCTATCCCCCTCTTCTTGACTGTAAAGTTTGAGTAGTTTCAATGTGCAATGGTTAAGACTCATGATTTTTGTTGACTACATTTAGAGGCACACAGCAGTCACTATCTTTATTTTAATGACACTATTTGAGGGTATTAAATACCAGAATGGCCCTATTCTAGTGAAGTTGGAGTTGATTGTCCATTTCAGAGAGCTAATAATTTGCTCACACGCCTGTTGTAATTGGAAGTATGGGGACTGAACACGGAACTTTGTGGTAGGACCTCCAGGAAAATCAGGGTTCATTAAATACAGAAGAGGATCACATGAACAATAGAAAAATTTCGAGAACCAAACAAGTAGGAAGGAGTAAAGAAAAGCTGGATCTTTAGCAGCTGTCCTCTCCAGCTTTACTTTCCAAATTAAATGAATAATTAAAGCTTCTTTGAGGCTTTGTGATGGTATTGTTTTAATTGTTAGTGTTAGCGGTTCACGTATCGTAGTTGCAATTTTGTGACAGATGCTGAGCCTTCCAGCTACTTTTTTGGCCACAGATGTAGCTGTAATTCCAGCATTAGTGCCTTCTTATTTACCGGAGTCGTATCCTTTTCCTAAACACTTCAGCACATCAGTATTCATTGCATCCAGCATCATTTTTTTCCAGAGTGGAGTTGGAGTTAACACAGAGACTGATACACCTGAGAAATACCCTGCCACTGGCAAAAACTAGAATTGTTTCTCTTTGGGACATTTTATAAACTGATTCATCCGTCTACCCTTTAGAGACTATGATTTTCTCCACCTTGCTTTGTTCTCCTATCAGGCTTGTATGGACTTATTTCCCTCTTGGTTTGTACTCTTATTGCAGCTCTGTTCTCTCTATTCAGGACATAAAAAAGGCCTAAACAATTCCTGTGTCTTTTGGGATCAGTGAATAGGAAGGAGAGAGGTAGAAGGAGAGGTCAGGTTCCCCACAGGATCCTCTTTATGCCATTGCTTTATTTTTTTGTTAGCTATTATTCCTTTATTTGCTGTTTTCAACTTCTGGTACAGGAATAGAAGTTTGGATTTTATTTAAATGGATGCTTGTTTTTAACTTCATGTCTGTTACCTTTTTGGTTTTTTGGTGGATTCTAAATAGAAGTTTACACTTTAGCTCTCCAAAGTTTGAATAGAAAACCAGGATCAGTCATTTAAAGAAACCACAGCAGTTTTCTCTATTCCTTTAATGTATCTTTATAAAAAAAGCATAATCATGAGAAGTCATGGAATCATACTACAGTGCATACTCTCTCTCTCTCTCTCTCTCTCTCTCACACACACACACACACACACACACACACGTGCCCATGTTTAAAAATAATAGGTAGCTGAGAGATCATCAAGTTTAACCTTTTTTGTTTTATAATGGAGTATAGTTGATAACGATGTTGTGTTAGTTTCAGGTGACATATACACACCACTATATTTAAAATAGATAACCAACAAGGAACCTACTGTATAGCACAAGTTCAACCCTTCTGAAGACACATCAGCAGCTTAGGGAACTGAAGTACCTTGTCCAAGGTCGTGTTCCTGCCCAGGGTTAGCCTGGGACTAGAACCCAGGTCCCTGTCTTCCAGGTCAGCGCTCCATCAGGGAGTTCCTTTAACACTAGAGATAGAAGAAACTATCAGCCTTGCAGAGCAATTCCTCCGGGCTGCACAGCAGTGCCCTAGACCTCCTCACGGTTAGCGTTTAGGTTCTAACGCCATCGTTCCGTGAGTCTGGCACGCAGGTTGTGATGTGATCACCAACCACAACCGCTTGACGAGATACCACAAAACCCTCTACAGCAAAAAAAACCCCAAAAACCCCAGGACTGAACAATTTCCTGGCAGATCTGTCTTTATAGGAAAGGAGAGATGGGAGTCTTTAAATGATATTGGGCATGAGAGATGGGGGAAAGGAAAGTAACCCAACAGATAAAGGAAGGCACAGGAGCTACATAAACTGAACACGTTTCCAGTAAGGAAGTTTTTGTCCACATCTTCCACATTCATGACGAAGCACACAGAATCTAAAGTGATATCTACAGAGTCACATGTGTTGAGTCCAAGTAGTGAGTATTGGTGATAATGTATTTTTGAAAACTTGCGCTATGATAAATATCTACACAGTGGTTTTTTTAAAATTTATTTATTTAATTTATTTTGGGCTGCACTGGGTCTTCATTGCAGTGCACGGTCTTCTCATTGCAGTGGCTTCTCTTGTTGCAGAGCACGGGCTTTAGGCGCTCAGGCTACAGTAGTGGTGGCAACGTGGGCTCAGTAGTTGTGGTGCACGGGCTTCGTTGCTCCGCGGCATGTGGGATCTTCCCGGACCAGGCCTCGAACCCAGGTCCCATGCATTGGCAGGCGGGTTCTTAACCACTGCGCCACCAGGGAAGCCCTACACGGTGTTTTTAAATTAATAAGCACCATGGCTATGGAACCGAGGAGCACGGTACTGGGTCAATATTGCTCTTTAGCAAGTGGGAACCCGGGGCTTGGCACCTACACTGACTATCTAATGGGGATCATGTGTCAGCATAAAGTTCACTGCAACTAACGATGAATTACATCCTCTAACAAGATAATTACGACTTCATTTGATAGTTAAGATTTTCTCCATGTGGCTAGACTGATAGAAGCAGGGTTTATCCAACCTTAAAAGTCTGCCTTAGAAGTTGCATCTTTGACGGCCAAGGACAGGTTACGGTGGAGCGTGAGAGAGGAGGTCATCGTAATCGTGTTAAGGGCAGACTGGGAAAAGTAATAAAGTGCTGGGACAAAACGGAGAATCACCTCACAGCTATCCATTACCTCTTCTCAGAGCTGGAATTAAAACTGTCAAAGTTTCATCCTTTTCTGGTTACTTTTATAATTCTCAGGGAACTGGATACGATGTTTTTAAATTGCTTCTCTTCCTGTTCTTCCCCGGGATAAATAGCAAAAGCAATTAAAGAATGTATCTCTTTTAATGTTACCTAAAGCCTTGCCCAGGAAGTTACCTGCAAGCCCTTTACCCTGCAAAGCCTCTGACTTAATCCTATGGACTATGTATATTACATTAATGTGGGAATTTGCTAACTGTTGTCAGATACTTCTGCAGCATCAAAGCCCAATATGATTAATTCGTAAAACCCTTCAGTGAGGTACGTAGGTCCTGAGCCTTCTTATTGCTGTCATTATCTTTCTTATCTCACAGTTGGACACACTAAAATGCGAGAAGGCTAAGAGCTTTACCCAAGGTCTCTGAGGAAGCCAGTGGTGCAGCTGGAGCAGGACAGGAGAGCTCCAGCCTGAAGCACGGTCCTTTGTCTACTAAAAACGAGAGATCGCTTTTTTGCCCACTAAAACCCAAGTTTAAAACCCAAGTGCCCAAAGGCACTACCAAGTTTTTGAGAACTGAGGAATCTCTATT
Organism: Grampus griseus; assembly: GCF_964374135.1. Taxonomy (NCBI): domain Eukaryota; kingdom Metazoa; phylum Chordata; class Mammalia; order Artiodactyla; family Delphinidae; genus Grampus; species Grampus griseus. Next base: position 65,876,704 of record NC_139012.1, read on the forward strand.
CCATCTCCATTTGTTTCTTGAATAACATAAGAAAGGCACGTGGTATGGCTTGAATGGACAGATGGTCCGTTTATCATTTTTAACAATTTTTGGAAGAAAGCCTTTTTGGAGTGGCCCTTTTTGTCTGTATGATCGTTTCCAAAAGCTTCCAAGATTATATGCTTAGTTTTTCAGAAAGACCTCAAATTTCATCATCTTCCTTTGGATGAAAAGGGTAGATATGCATGCAGTGAGTTGAGTGGTGACCCCGTGGAAGCTGTATCTGCCTCAGAAGATGACGGCATTTGTACTGCAGTCTTCGTCGTGTGCTGATTAAGTACCACTGAGTGAATTAACAAGAATATTCAAACAACTTTTAGTGATTTTTCATAAGCAGAGACACATTTTCAATCTTTTCTTTATGGCTACCCACTTGTTATAAATTAGTGAAGCCGACCAATCCAGGAGCTACAGTTTTCTCTTTTGAAATGAGATGCCCTGATATGCCAGCATTTCTTTCTGTTCTATAAAAGGGGCTCAGAATGACGCCTGCTTTTCAAGAGATTACACTTCCACTAGTAGTGACAGGTTGCAATGCCTCTCTTCCTGACAAATCTATCTTTTGTTTGTTTGTTTGTTTTTGTTTTTGTTTTTGTTTTGCGGTACGCAGGCCTCTCACTGCTGTGGCCTCTCCCGTTGCGGAGCACAGGCTCCGGGACGCGCAGGCTCAGCGGCCATGGCTCACGGGCCCAGCCGCTCCGCGGCACGTGGGATCTTCCTGGACCGGGGCACGAACCCGTGTCCCCTGCATTGGCAGGCGGACTCCCAACCACTGCGCCACCAGGGAAGCCCCAAATCTGTCTTTAGAGTGGAGCAAGGCTCCCTGACCGGTGTCATTGTGTTGGCAGTGATACTCAGTGACTGCTTGGGATGATACAGTTTGTACCCCTGCACCTGCTTCTAGGGGGTGCTGGGATGGATTGGTATGTATATTGCCTGTCTGTAACTGATAGCACAGGGCTCTGTACATTTTTTAAAATATTATGTTAGCTGACACAGTCTATACCATTGGTAGCAGAATCGCTACTATCTCCACACATAGCAACTGCGTTGCTGCAGCTGGCCTTTCTGTAGAAACAAAAATGACCCCAAACAAATAAAAATCCCCTACCAAGATGGAGCCACAATCAATAGCACTTATTGAGCACTGCCCAGGAGACAATGAGTGGTGCAAAGATATGGAATGTCCAGGTCCAGGTCCCACTAAGGATTCCAACCCCACCCTCCACCAGATGCTTACAGTCTTGTTAGGAAGGAGAATAAGACCTGTAACCAGTCTCCCCTGACACTGAAAAAGCTGTGTGGAGAGGGCTTGAGGGTCAACCAGTCTTGAGTCCAACCCTCGTGCACCACTGACCCAAGGGACTTTGATGACCTTGAGCAGGTTACTTACCCCTGAACCTTTGCTTTCTTATCAATAAAATTGAATGATAATACTTATCTTGGAGGAATGTTGTCAGGATTAGAGACATTGTTTGAAAGGTGCACAGCCTTTCACAGCCTAGAACTTTGTAAAAGATTGGTATTATTACTAACAACAGTAATGGCACAAGCCAGTGTGCTCAGTGCCAAACTGGTGATATAGGTGTAAATGTTATAGGGGGTCAAAGCAAACTAAGTTTCTTTCACTACAGTTTCTAGATTTTGAAAAGTTGGAGCTATTCATCATTTTCCTTTAGTTCTATCCTGATTTGTTTTGTCCTTTGAAAATGTACTGAATTTCATCGCTGCCTTCCTGTTGGCTAGCTCTTGATGATTCACAGTGGCAGAAACCAAGGAACACATAAATAATTGAAATTCCGAGGTAGAACATGGAGAAATCTTATTTTAGTCTACTTTCTAGTCTGGTCTTGAATTTACCAGAATTCTTCCAGGAACCTATTAAGTAGCAAAGTGAACTGGTTTTTATCTTTCTTTCCCATTGTCCCATGGTGCTGCTAATGAAATGAATAAAAGATGGCTATCAGGTGACAGAAGAACAGATTTTCCTTGAATCATTTATAAATTAGATAATGAATTTTAAGATACTTGAAAAATAGCTGAACCCATTTCTCTGAATCTGATATACAAATAAAATTTTCAGAGTTTTAAAATGCCATTGTTCAGTTAGAAAGTGGTGGTGTTGATAATACAAAGGATGTTGTATACCAAAAACACGCCTATTTGTGCTTTGTACGCAATATGAATTTTCCTGCTGATTTATTTTCCTTCATAGTTTGCTTAATCTGATATTAGATGTCGTTGGTATTCCCTGAGCAGTAACTGACTAATGAGGGGAGAATGACCCTGAAGGATAGGACGTATCAATAGAAACCTTTCTGGAATTGAAAATTGGCCGTGGAGGGCTTCCCTGGTGGCGCAGTGGTTGGGAGTCCGCCTGCCGATGCAGGGGACACGGGTTCGTGCCCCAGTCCGGGAAGATCCCACATGCCGCGGAGCGGCTGGGCCCGTGAGCCATGGCCGCTGAGCCTGCGTGTCCGGAGCCTGTGCTCGGCAACGGGAGAGGCCACAGAAGTGAGAGGCCCGCGTACCGCAAAAAAAAAAAAAAAAAAGAAAAGAAAATTGGCCGTGGAAAATCCACGGGCTTACGGGTAGATAATTGTGAATTGACTCTAGATGAAAACTGCCAGGTTTGGTCATTTGTTTTCATCACTGTAAATATCAGTAATTTCTCTCTTGCGATGCAAGGAAGGGAAGAAAAAAAGTCCCCTCAGTCATTCTGAAGGTTAAGGTGATGGTAGGCAGTCACATACAGAGATCTCTAGGGAACTCGCCTACCATACACAGGCCTGCACCTCCTCCTTTCGATATTCACCCTTCTGCATATAATGAAAGATATTCCCGAAAGTAGTTTATTGTAAATGTGGATGAGATGAAGGCTGGTATGTAAAACCCTCATAACTGGCTACAGCCTCCTTCTGTGATGCTTGGATCTTCTGGAAGAAATTCATGTTCATTGAAAACGATCCAAAAAGGAAAATAAATCATCTCAGTATAGGAAGGGAGGGAGGAGAAGCATAAGAGGAGAGGGAAGGCAAGAGAGGAAGGCGCAGTGTGAATTTTCCATCAGTGGCTGATTTTCCCCAAAAAAATCCACCCTGTTTATAATTCACGATCCTGAGTTTGTTGAAGAAATGGTTTTTCTGACCAGCCAGGGTTTCCTTTCATTAAATTTTCTTACAACTGCAGCAAACTAAAGAGAAATTTAGAAAACTACCTTTGGAAAGTAGAACTAAAAAAAAGTACCTGTGTAAGTGTACTCCATCAAGTGAATCTGTTTAAACTGAGAGAAATAACGTATTACTCAACTAAGAAGATAACTAGTAATTCTTGTGGCTGTGATCAGTGATACCCTTCTTCCTTATGGAATGCCAGATTTTAAACTACCTTAAACATCTCACAAATGTTAAAGGCAAACTGGGCTCAGTGTGTCTCAAGACGTTTTCTTCCATGGCGGGAATAGGGCGACAGATACTCACAAGTGATGACTGACTGTCTTTAGCTACTTCCTGTTTCCTCAGTCAATAAGCTTTTTCTATTGGGGCTCCATCTTTTTCCTCTCCGCACTGATTTTTGGTGCTTTTGTAAAACCCTAAATGGGGTCTATATGGATTCTGAAACCAACGAAGAAAACTGCATCAGTATTTCATCTAAAAAAAAAAAATTAAAAGGAAATAAAATCTGTACCAATAAGCTGTGTATTTCATGACAACATAAAATGTTTTTGCCTGAGGCAGAATTGAATGGAAAGCAGCAGGATGTAGTTTTGTTAAAAATTTGTGACCAGGAAGACAGGAGTTTGGGATCATCTAGACCTATTGTTTTTGTGTATGTGACATTTTAATGTTAGACTTGAGTTAGGGGCAAAGAAAAGTTCCATTTTCTGGTTGAGTTCCAAAGACACAACGTACAGCTGCTGGAGCCCTTGCCCCAAACACAACCCCTAGAAAGAAATAGACGAGATGGGAAGTGTTTTTGACAGCTGGAGAGCTAAAACATGGCAGAGATTATGCCACAAAATTTTGCTGTCTTTTTAATGTATGTTCAAATAAATCTCTCGTGTAACATTACAATTTTTAAAGTTTTCAGATGTTTCCAGTGTGGTTTTAAGTTTCATTCAGTATTTGTTTTATTGTGATGATCATTTCATAATGTATAAAAATATCAAATCACTATGTTATGTACCTGAAATGAATATAATATTATATGTCAGTTATAACTCATTTTAAAATAAATCAAACTAAAAAACTTTTTTTGGTGTATCAATGTGTGTTTCTGTTATGAGTATACTATATATTCATTACAGAAACTTTGGAAAATTCAAAAATGTGTTCTAACACTAAAGTAAAATTCACCAATAATCCAACCCATCAGAGTAACTACGGTTAAAATTGGAAAGATAAACTTGGAAGTTCCCCCTACCCATCCTCTATAATGTTTACCAGGCTACCTGCATCTGTTCCGTATTCTCTGACTCCCCATTTGTTACAATGGCTGTAGGATGACCTTCCACTTGAGTCTGTATCTCATCCATTCTCTTTCACTTCTAAGGCTTTTGTACCTCCCTTCTTAAATGAAACTCTGCATTCCCTTCCAAGTGCTACTACTTTCCCAGCCTTCACACAATTGAATTTTCTATATTTGCTGTCTTTATTTTCCCCTCCTATTCTCTTTCCTCCTACTGCTCCATCACTGCCAGAGCTGCCATTGTCTGGGTCATGTATGACCTCTGTGTTGCAAATCCAGTGGCCAATTCTTTGTCCCAATTTACTACATCTCTGTGCAGCTTTTGACATGTTGACAATTTCTCCTTTTTGAAATAGTCTTTTGGCTCATCTTCCAAGATATCATGGCCTCCTAATCTTCCAACTCACCAGCTATTTTTCGCATCTCCCTCTCTGCTTGACCTGTTAGTTTGAACAGGATTGGCTCTTCTGGAATACGTGATTCCATCCAGCACCATGCTTTTTTTTTTTTTTTGATGGCTGAGCTGCACAGCTTGCGGGATCTTAGTTACCTGACCAACCAGGTATTGAACCCCGGCCTGCGGTAGTGAAAGCGCACAGTCCTAACCACTGCCCTCCAGGGAAGTCCCTGGAGCCATGCTTTCAATTTTATCTACATGCCAATAATTCCTAAGGTTTTACCAATCCTCTCCACTGAGCTTCAGATAGCCAATTGCCTACTAGGCACTCCACATGGTATGTCCAACAAAACATGGCCAGAACCAACTTTTTTTTTTTTTTTTTTTTTTTTGCGGTACGCGGGCCTCTCACTGTCGTGGCCTCTCCCGTTGCGGAGCACTGGCTCTGGACGCGCAGGCTCAGCGGCCATGGCTCACGGGGCCAGCCGCTCCGCGGCATGTGGGATCCTCCCGGACCGGGGCGCGAACCCGTGTCCCCTGCATCGGCAGGCGGACTCTCAACCACTGTGCCACCAGGGAAGCCCCAGAACCAACTTTTGATTCTCTAGACCCACATTCTGTTCCTGTAAAATGTGCGCCCCCCCCTAGTGGTCATCGCAGTATGGCACCGCCATCTAGCCATAGCTCGAAACTTTGGAGTCATGTTTGATGTCTCTTCTCCTCCCCAAAAGTACTCAGATGATGTCACACCTCTGTTTAAAATCTTAAAATAAATTCTCATTAAGTAAAATAAAATACAAGCTCATTCCTCTGGCCTTGCATGATCTGTTACCTGTTCCTCTGAATGCATCTTGTACCCATCTCCCCGTTTTTTGCTTTCTGTTTTCTAGCCCCGACAAGCTCATTTAATTTAGGGGTCTTTATCCTCATTGTTACTTATTCCTCCCTGTCCTTACATCCTCACATGCTGGCTGCTTTCTCCTACTCTTCTGGTTCCATCCCAGATCTCTCTCCTCAAAGCAGCAATCCCTAAGTGCATGGTCTAATGTAGGACCATCCCTCCCACTTACCTTCCATCACATTCATCATGGTACTTACCAGTATCTGAAAAGATCTTGCTTCTTTAAGTATTTGGTCATTGTGTTTTATTCGTTTAGAATGTAGACTCCAGGAAAGCAGCAATCTTGTATGTTTTATTTACCACTTTATACTCAAGGAATAGAACAGTACTTGGTATGAAGTAGGTGCTAAATTAATAGGGGCTGAATGATTATTGAACAAATATTTTAAAGCAGTTTCCTTTAGTCCTTTTTTACTATAAACTAAAATACTGTATTTTAATTGTCCCTTTTATGATTGTTTGAGTTTTTCAATTACTATCATAAAATTAGCATTTTCCTCTCTTTTTGGATATTTTTTACAATTTTTTTTTAATTCCAAGACTAATACAAGTTGGTTAGACAAACTTAAAGTATAAGTAAACTATAATAAGAGAGAAAACCAGTGCACAGTACTCAATAATTTGCATATAATTATCTGCATATGGACATGTAAATATATAATACATTAGATTGAAATAGTCATGCTAGGAAATATATTTTTAATAGCCAAATAATGCTTTGTCCCTATAGCTATGTCATAATTCATTCATTATTTATGAATATTCAGTTAATTCCACTTTTTCAATACTAAAATGACATTGCAACATGTACCTTTTTCTGACCTTTAAAAATAATTTCAAGTTCTATGATTTCAAGGTTTGTTCTTTTAGCAATATTGGTAAGAGATAAGCTTGTAGTCTCTGTGTGTTTGCATAGTTGCCTCATTCTGCTTTGATTTACCATCTGCAGGAGCTAATCTTTCTACAGGGAGTTTTGTCTAGTGAAAAAGGTTGGGCTCTTAAACCGAGGAGCCCGTGTGAGAGGAAAGGACTCTGTCCACACAAGAGACGTTCCTGTTGTGGCATTTTCTCTAAGACCTATCCACGAGCTGCTAATTAGACAAATCCTTTTTGTGGTAACAGTGAATGGCGGTTCGCCTTGGTATCCCTCCCTCTTAAGAGTGCCAGGAGGGACCCTTTATCTTGGATAACAGCGGACAAATGACAGGGCCAGTTGAAAAGAGTTACAGTAAGTGGATGCTCTGTATGGAACATACATATTAATATTAATATAAATAGCCGGATATAGATGCTTCTGTATCAAGATGCTAGTATAAAATTCCAATGGAATTATCATGTGTTTTGCGTGGTGAGCACTTTCACTTAAATATGCATAAAAATGCTCATCCAGGAGGTTCACGTTACATAGATCTCATAGTTCTAGTCCAGCTTCAGATTTTCTTCTTCTTGGGCTTCACTAATACTCTTGACTTTTCTCAAGACCTTCTTACAAACTGGCACCTTTGGAAGAATCGGTGCCAAAATATTAATGCGAGTTTTCAATGCTTGTGGAATTATGGGTGGAGTTTCTTTTTATTTTTTATCTATATTTTCCAGCTTGTCAAATTAACTTGTTTGCAGAGTTTCCAGTAACATGGGAAAAGGCTAATTTTATACTGTAACTTTAAAAAATCGGACCGTGAAATAGGTCATAAATGCGCTTGGATCCATGTTAATGGGTTTTTGTCTCTGCCTCGCCCTGGCACTTGCGTCTCAAGTGTGTTCACATCAGTCACAGGGGATTGTCAATGTTGATCTGCCCTTAATATACGTTTACTGACCCAGCTACACAGACTGCTGATGACTGTCGATGACGTCTCTGTTATTTATTCCTACCTTGTCCTTCCTTTTAGTTTCTGTCTTTGTTTTTCTATTTCACATTGTGATCACACAGTAGCTTTGCAGTGACCCTGAGACAGCTCTGGAAACTGCAGTCCCTGCCTGACCTTGTGGCTGATCGAACTCCTCTGGGGAAGGATCAGAGACTTCCTCTATGAATTGAGATAAAGTACTTTTGGGTCAACTTCTGCAAAGATTTTCCCAGCACTCAGGAGATGTTTTCTAGGGCTTCCCTGGTGGCGCAGTGGTTGAGAGTCCACCTGCCGATGCAGGGGACGTGGGTTCGTGCCCCGGTCCGGGAAGATCCCACATGCTGCGGAGCGGCTGGGCCCGTGAGCCATGACCGCTGAGCCTGCGCGTCCAGAACCGGGGCTCCGCAACGGGAGAGGCCGCAACAGTGAGAGGCCCGCGTACCGCAAAAAAAAAAAAAAAGAGATGTTTTCTGAATTGTTATGTCCCACCTCTCACTCCAAAAAGGCATTTGTGTTGTCTTGCTGTTCCTCTGTTCGTGACCATTCTAGGTGGGCTCATCTTAAAACCCAGGTAATGGAGCTAGATTTTTAAAAGACAAAATATCCATCCAAAGTACATGTAACGTACTGTTGGTATACAAGTTGTATAGGTAACACTTGTGTGTTCATAGGTCTAGTTCCCGTCCTAGTCTGTGACTTCTTTCAATCATTATTTGTTCATTATTACATTTCAAACATTTGGTATGGTGCCTGGCACCCCACAGAGGCTCAGAAAATGTTCACAGTTTAGTTCTGCTTTTCTAAAGAAAAATTCCAATCAATATCCAATGACTTCCACAGCGCCTTCTGTGAGTATTCTAAATTTCATTCAGATATCACTTCTCAGAACTTCCATTAATCACAGGGTGAAAACTCCTTGTAGGACAGGACACTCACTTTTTAAAGGCCTCCTTCCCTGTTCCTCCTTAGAATGGTGCTGTGCATATAGTAAGTGCTCAATAAACACCGATCATGTTTTAGTTCGATTTCATAAATGGGAAGATGGTCCTCATTTTGAAACATTTTCTTAGTTTAATTCCTCTCAAAATTGGACATTGGTCTCCAGTTCAATGCTGTTAAATTGGCATTGATTGGCTTGTGAACTCCATACTTCCATCCACATTCTTTTTGGATAAGTTTATCCACTACCAACTTTCAGGGAAATCAATAGACAGATGATTCGTGCTCAGTGAGACCCTCTTTACTTATTAGCTACCTGTTGATTCCATGACACCATGCTGAGGGGCTTCTCATAAACCATGAGAAAAGCTGGAACTAGAACCGAGAAATCCTTGGGTCTTTTTTTTCCTCTCAAAAGTCACACTTTCTTCCCACTTAACTAGGGAGCAGGTGTATCAGCAGACAAGAGCCAACATGTTTCATCTGGGGATGGACTCCCATGTCCTGTGATAATGCCCTTGGTTTATAAACAGAAGACTCTTTTCCTTCTTGACAGCATCCTAGGATATGTAGCTGGGGGATTCAGTAGCAGAGGCGTGTTCCCCTTCACAAATCCTCCTGAGAAAAAGAGCACGCTTGCAGGTCAAGTCCTACTGCTAAACGTGGTATTCTATAGTTTGCATGGTAGAGATGCTAACAGAATTCCAAAAATACTTGGGAATAAGTCCCTTCCCGTGAAACCTACTTAGAGAGCGAGGCAGAGGCACATGAAGTGCTATCATAAACCAAGCGATGTGGTTCTGGCTGTATATACAGCAGTGGTTTAGGCAAAGGAGAGAGCCCGACTGAGACGGAACAGAAAAGCTTCAGAGTCATGGAGGAGGAATCTGGGCATGATGAGTGTGACAGCTCAGAAGCAGGGGCCGGGCCAGCGGGGACCTGGTGGTGGTGACGTCAGAGGAGGTTGGGGAGAGTTGGGTGGGCTGAACGTGAGAAAACAAGGTTCTGAAAGCATAAAATGCGTGCTCGGGGGCAAAGGGAAATGAGAATGAAGGTTTTTATTTTTGTTTTTTTCAGTAGTTGTGGCTCGCGGGCTCTAGAGCGCAGGCTCAGTAGTTGTGACATACGGGCCCACTTGCTCTGCGGCATGTGGGATCTTCCTGGGCCAGGGTCGAACCCGTGTCCCCTGCATTGGCAGGCGGATTCTTAACCACTGCACCACCAGGGAAGTCCAAGAATGAAGTTTTAAAGTGTCACAACTTCTGTTTTCCTACCCTTGTTCGATCTGTTAGTATTTGCAAATACTGTCAGCAGCTTATCAGACATTCACTGTATGTAACCACAAACACCCTCCTTTGCATCGAAGCAGCGGGCCTCACGTTTAATGAGGCCCAAAGACTGCGTGTTTCGTGAGATATGAAGGACACTAATCCTAAGCTTGGGAGCCTTTGTTTGCCATCATCTTGGAGGGAGGAGGCTCCTTACAGGTTCTGTAATATTGAGTACATACATTATTAAATATTATTGTTGGTGTCGCATTGCAAATATGGTTTATAGATTCTTCACACCTGAAATATATTGAAAATTTTTTTAACCAGACATTTTTCTAGTGATGCTACAGTTGATATAAATTACATTGGAAACTTGAAAAAACACGAGAATGCACTTTGCCCTCAATTTGGTTTTCATTACCTTCAGCAGAATCTCTTTAGGCCACTTAGCCAAATTCTTACTAGATCTTTAGTGAGAATTTAAAAGTTATGCTAAAGACCACGTATCTCTTTGGCACATGGTATCTTATTTTAGTTGCAAACCTTTATTCAAATAGTGTCTGAATAATTGAATTTAAAATAGAGCTTATTTGGGCTTTCCTGGTGGATCGGTGGTTAGGAATCCACCTGCCAATGCAGGGGACATGGGTTCGAGCCCTGGTCCGGGAAGATCCCACATGCCGTGGAGCACCTAAGCCCGTGTACCACAACTACTGAGCCCGCGCTCTAGAGCCCGTGCTCCACAACAAGAGAAGCCACCACAATGAGAAGCCCGCGCACCGCAAGGAAGAGTAGCCCCCGCTCATTGCAACTAAAGAAAGCACACGTGCAGCAACAAAGACCCAACACAGCCAAGAATAAATAGATAAATAGATAAATTTATTTTTAAAAAATAGAGCTTATTTTTTATTTTGTAGTTCAGATTTTTATTTTTAATTAATATATGTTTAAATAAAAGTAGATGTTCTTATACAGACTGAAAAAACAGGATAAATGCTCCATTAGGTTAAATACATTATTGAGCATATGTTTTTACTGTAATTCATTAATAGGAATAGTAAGTAATCATTTTATGGGAAAAGGTAATTAATTTTTTTAGTTTGGATGAAATAATTTTAAAAATCACTGGTAATATATAGTCAGGACACAGATATAAGCACACACTGTCACCTACATGATTTTTCATTTCCTCCATCGTGGGATGCTTTTTTTATGAGATACCTGCTTTATTCAAGGATGCCGTGAACTCAGCCCTTTATTCCAGGCATCACTGTCACTTGTCATTGTCTGGGCTCTCCCTGGGTGGTGTGGGGTGAGTCCTCTGACGTTTTTACTGGACCAGGGACTGGTGTTGCTTCATTTATACTCTGATCATGATAGCCCATTGCTGCTACTTCATGTGGGTGTCCCCCTGTGATGTTAACTGACATCTCCCAGCCACCAGTGGTCTCCCCTGGGAGGCAGGGCTGACTCAGAATATGTCATGGTGCCAACTGGAAGGTGGGTGCTGTCTTGGAAGCCCCCTTGCATGCTGCTGTAGACGGTGTCTGCTGTATCCATGGGCCCCTTGGCATCATCTGTTAGGAGATATGCTGCCATCATGGCACCCCCGAAATTTTGGTGGGCGTATGAAACCATTGTATTCTGACATTAATGTCTGCATGAAAAACAAGAGCAGAGAAGGTATTTCTCATTTTTTCATGGCTTTAAAAAACGGATCAACTAATCAACTTGAAAGGATTGATTCTCAGCTTTGTTACTATCATTAAATTATTGAGCACATCTGTTCTTATTTCTCATTTTTTTCACACTGAAATGGATTCTCCAGCACACTCACGGTCAGGTTCATGTCATTCCACATGGCAAGCAAGGCCTTCATGACTTCCCGGTCCCTCCGTGGCCATGCACACTGCCCTACTTTCTAGCTTCACAGATGGCTCCTCCTGCCTGGTCGGCCGCCCCCCACCCAGATTAACTCCCCCATCTGTCTACTTTGTGGTTCTCCAAGGGTGGTCCTGGGACCACATGAATCAAGATCAGATGGGAAGCTTATCACAAACACAGATTTCTGGGTCAGATCTGAGACGTATTGTGTAACATTCTCTGGGAGAGCAGAGCTGGAGTCTGTTTTTAACAATTTCAACCTAAAATGTAAGAACCGTTGACCTATGAAACAAATTCCTTCTTGGAAGGCTGAGTTCCACCGTCGTCCATCTAGGAGGCCCTCCCTTACTTGCTGGGGTCTCTGCTGCCCGCGGCTTCTCCTTTCCACCTGCTCCTCTAGCCTTGTGTGGTGTGAGATTCTTCACTGTCTGCAGTGCTTGCCTGGCCCTGCCACTGGTCTGTCCCTGTGGGCTGCGACATCATCTGACAGCTCCCTTTGTCCAGTACTTAGCACCAGCAGAGTTTAAAAAGCGCTTATTTATTTGGTCACTGCCAGCTCAGGATTAGCGTGGCATGGCATTAAATTAACCCTACGAGCATCCTTTAAATTTAACTCAGACTGACTTGTTGATTTGACTCCAGAAGAGGAAGAAAGAGGACGAAGAAACACTATTTTCTTCTTCTTTTTGAAAAGAGATCCTGTTTAAACAAATGAGGGGCAAATAATAACATGACATTTTAAATTATGAGATAAAGACCAAGTATAAATAAAAAGTTGTTACTCACTTGTCTTGCCAAGTTCCTTTTTACGTGAAAAATTGGAACATTGACTTAGACCAAGAAAAATGGAAAAATAAAGGCAAGTGAAATTCTCGCCATGAAAGTGAAAAATAATTTGTGTTGTTATTTTAAACAAGCCCATAAAATAGAAAAGCTGTATTACTGCAAGTAGACAATTTATTCCTTTTCTTTCTACAGTGATATTACTTAAAAGTTTTTATTACATTTTCTCAGACCACAAGATACAGAATGTTTAATACAGGTCATAAAAAAGGCATACCCTGGGGACTTCCCTGGTGGCACAGTGGTTAAGAATCCTCCTGCCAGTGCAGGGGACACGGGTTCGATCTCTGGTCCAGGAAAATCCCACATGCTGCGGAGGAACTAAGCCCATGTGCCACAACTACTGAAGCCTGCGCGCCTAGAGCCCGTGCTCCACAACAAGAGAAGCCACTGCAGTGAGAAGCCTGCGCACCGCAACGAAGAGGAGCCCCTGCTCGCCACAACTAGAGAAAAGCCCACGTGCAGCAATGAAGACCCAACACAGCCAAAAAAAAAAAAAGAAAAGAAAAGGCATACCCATAAAATATCTGTAGGCTTGTGGCAGAATACCTCTGATGTTGCAATTGCAATGTTATTCAGGAAGATAAACTATCCACGCTTACCCTCCCATCAATGACTGTGTGTTCAATAGTTACCCTCTCTCCAAACTCTGTCCTAACATATTGAGGACATTTTGTGTAATTGGAAATCTACTAGATGGTCATCAGGTTCCGGAAAGTTTTTTTTTTTTCTCCCCATTTCTCTTTTTGTTTCTCTGGAAGAGCCGAGGAAGAAAGAAATTGGACTTAATGGACTCCTTAGTCATACAAAAAGAATCCAAAGAGATTCTGGAGTAGCATTGATGGTTTTATTAAGCTTTAAAGTTGCACTTTGCCAGAGTGCTAAGTTAGATATCTAATTATAAACTTGTGAGAATTTGTATCAGCAAACAACTGGCCAAGGAGTTACCTGTTGATATTTACATCCTCATGTAAATACCATTTCCGTTCGGAACCGCCCTCTTGATTCAATGTGAGCGCCTGTGCTTGGAGTTTGCAACCATTCAGTGTTTTTTTTTTGTAGCCCAGTAGCACTTGTGAACGGCTTCCAGTTTAGAAATAATGTCAATGGCATTTTCTCTGTAACTGGACATAGTATTTGGCTCTCATAAATCCTGAGTAATACAATTGTTTAGAGTTTTACTTTCTACTCCTGTCCAGTGAAAGATTATTTCGTACTGAAAATCGGTGTGTGACAGGTTCATGGAAAGTGACCCAAGAAGGACTTCTGTGGATGACATTGTGGGGAGACTGCTGTCAGTGCCCCTGAAAGAATGGAGACTTTAGGAAGCTCAGCTCTGTAAAATCTTGTAGATTAACCTTATAGAAAAAGTGAAACTGGACACATTTATATTGGAAGAAATTAAGTGTGAATAGCATCGCGGGGGAACAAAAATGCCACATCCTTCAGCTGAACTAGTATTGGCTTTCATTCTCCCACTCTGGAGTTTCTAAGGAACTCAGTGATTGCCTGCAAGTTTAATAATACATGTCTCAGTGTGGCATTTTGTGTTCAATTTGTGTGTGTTCATGAGTCTGTGTGTATTTGATCTTGTGTCTTCCTGTCCTTATTCTGGAAGAGTTGGGCATTGCCCTGAAGACCTTTAGTTCTTAAAGCACACCTGTTTGAAGGAGACAGCTGAGGTGGCATCAGAACCTTGCTGGTGTAGATGCAGAGAGGACCTGGGCCAATTTTAGAGCTCACATATGAGAGGAGAGCTCCATGAAAACGTCTGTTCCTCACTCACACGCCATCCTCTGCCTTCGGCTGTCCCCTTCATTCTGTAATTACCACTCACATAATGAGAACTTATCGCTGGAGTGCCAATACCTTCAAGAGATTTTAGCTACAGTTGCAGAAAAAACTGTTACCGGTGCAGAGGACTACGGTTAATAAAAGAAGAGAAGAAACCTTGCAAGTTCATTAAGAGAAAAAAAGAAGTTCCTGCTCTCACTGCTGAACCTTGACATATTTCCCAGGAAATAAATAAAACAAGTGGGAGCATGTGGTGTTTATCAGACTTTAAAGCAGGAGTCCTGTAACAACGAAGATGCCGGGAGAGTGAGAAAGGGGGAAGATTTGTTTCTGCAGGAGACGGGGGACTCTCACAGTCTTCCTTAAAGTCTTCTGCGGGGAGGAGGAACCCTTAAGAAAACAAACGGAGGTGGAAGCTGTAAGGATGCTACTAACTGCAGAGGGGAAGTTGCTTTAAATTGGGTTCAACCAATCCGCGATTTTAGTTTTTATAATCTGATTCTTTTCTCCAGTGACTGCATAGGATATATTTGAAAAAGGATGCACTCAGCCACAGGAAGAAGGCATGTTTGTAAACTATTAAAAGTCCAGGACCAGTGAGATGAGGCGAAAGAAAAGTGGATTGAGAACCAGAAGACCCGGGAGTCAGGTTTCAGACCAGCTCTGTCACCAGTTTGCTGTGTGGTTTGGGAGTGCCACCTCACCTGTCTGGAGTATTTATTCCCTTCCTATGAGACCAGGTGGAAGAGAATAAGTGCCTTCCATGTATCCCATCCGCACCACAAGGATAAGGATCATTTGATGATGTGTTGCTGAAAAAATTTTTAGAATAACTCCCTTTTTATTGAAAAACTTGTGTATTTTTCTAGGATAACCATGAATGGAAATGATAATCATGTTTATATTAGTTTGAAGTTTTGCACTACAAGACATTTTCTAATGCCTTAAAAATGAATTATAGTGCCTTGGTTGATTTCTAAGGTTGACCATCCTGGTCTCCAATGATATATATAATACACATGGTACAATACATGTATAATTGACAATACATAACATAAAGCCAGCTAAAATCCAACTTAGCAGATCAGTATGCGTTCTTGATAGATCTGTATGCAGGGGGTTCAGAGCTGAGGCTGGGAGGCAAAGAGGCGCAGAGTACCTGTGGCACCGGAGCTATCTCGTGACCATTTCTGTAGAACCTCCCGGATGCGCTGTGTGTGGATAACGGGGCTGCTACGGCATCGTTGCTGTCTGCCGTGGTCAAGTGACATGCCTCTCCTTTCTGCCCAGCTTACCATGGTACCCTCTAGGAAATGCATGTATTAATGTCTTTCAGGAGAAAATGTTGAGGATTTGAAACAAAGCAGTGGCAGTGAGGGTGGAGAGGAAGGGACGGATTTCAATGATGTCTTCAAGGTGGAAAAGTGGAAATAATAGAAATTCCTGCCTTCTTTGCCTGAAATAGGCTTCTCTCTTCCGTCTGGCCAATGCTTCCTCATTCCTCCGTCTTTCAAAATTCAGCACAGGGATCATTTCCTCCAGAAGACTTTCTCCCTCACTCTGATTGGATATTCCCCCAGCATCCAGCCTCTACTTCTACCAAACCTGCACTGTAGTTGCTGGTGTCTCCTTGGCTGGTCTCTAAGTCCTTTCAGGAGGACTCTTTTTTCACTCATAGATCGTGGCGCCTAGAATACAGCTTTGCTCATTGTAGATACACGATGAATATTTATTGAGCAAATGTCTGAAGGTCTGAAGTGGAGAGCGAGGGAAAAGAGAGCATTTACAATGATGATCAGATTCCTGTTTTGGATCCTAATTGAAATGTTTACTCTTATTATGTAATAATATTTTACACATTCAAAAGCATTACCTCAAACCTGAGTAATTATTACACTTGGTTTGAAATCAGTATTTTTTCACTCAGATGCTTTTTAAGATTAGCTTTCAGGTTTAGAAAGTTCTTGAACCAAGTATCAAACTTTTTCGTATTATTTATTATGTCTGTCTATCTTTTTAACTATTTATTATAAAATCTGTCCTCCATATCATGGAACATGAATTTGCGGGTGTGCCCATGCCTCCCCCTAGTAAGTTAGAAATGTGTGCGTACCTGAAATGCAATCTGTTAAATCCCAAAAGAAAAGAAATTTTCATTTTGATTTATTGGAACTTCTTAAAGTCTGTGTTTGTAATTAAAAGAAGTTTCCTCTTTAGTTTTTAGCAGCCAGTGTTTAATTATCATAGGAAAAAAACTGACACACAATGGTGATTAAAAAGTTGACAGTGTGAAAAAATAGAATATAAACAGAATAAATTGCAAAATATTAAATTAAATTGAATCTTGTTATTCTCTAAATTTGACAGGAGATTTCTTAAAAATTAAACATATTAGATGGTTTTCCTTTGCAGTTATTTGAATGTGCCTGGCACAAAACATTATATTTCATATTAGAGATACCGAAAAAGAGTTCACCTTGCCCATTTAGTTTAGTCAGAATTTACCAAAGGAATTTTTCATTTTAGCTAGCCTATTTTGACTTGGATTATATGTATTTTAAAAGTGAGTTGAGAGATGAAATGGTTAGCTTGATTATTTAACCCCAAATGCCATTTCACTTTAAGTCTGGGGGATAAATATTGCCTCTTGCGGGACTTCCCTGGTGGCACAGTGGTTAAGAATCTGCCTGCCAATGCAGGGGTCACAGGTTCGAGCCCTGGTCCAGGAAGATTCCACATGCCAAGAACAACAAAGCCCGTGCGTCACAGCTACTGAGCCTGCGCGCTAGAGCCCGCGAGCCACAACTACTGAGCCCATGCGCCACAACTACTGAAGCCCATGTGCCGAGAGCCCGTGCTCTGCAACGAGAGGCCACCGCAATGAGAAACCCCAGCACTGCAATGAAGAGTGGCCCCTGCTCGCCACAACTACAGAAAGCCCGCGCGCAGCAACGAAGACCCAGCACAGCCAAAAATAAATAAATAAAATAAATAAATTTATAAGAAACAAAAAAACAAAAAATATTGCCTCTTGAAGTACGTCCTGAATATTCCCTGTGACTCTTCCTCGAGGCGTGATTAATTGCTGACCATCCGTGCTCTCATAGCGCTTTGCGTGTGTTTCTCTTGTAGTAACGATGCAATCGCAGTGTGATTGTGAGTGTCTGTGTCTGAGACCACAGCTGGTTGTAAGAGCCTTGTAGAAAGAGACGTTGTATGGCATTTTCATCGTTGGTTTCCCTAGTGCCTAGCACACAGCAGATACTCAGCAAATACTTTGCGAGATGTCTTTAATTATTACTTTGATTCTGTTTCACTTTGGTGAGGAGGTAGATGGAGCTCAGTTGGTCAATCAGAAACCACACGTGTCTAGTACAGGTTCACTCCATTAGCCTGCGTGGTCTTGCAAAGACAGGGCTTCTTATACTCTTTTGAGGACTTTCCCCTGATTTATTTTCCATCCTGAGCACTTACCCATTGGCTTGCTCCCAAGGCTAACAAGGAAGCAGGGCCATCGTAGGGGGCATTCTGGGGTCATTCCCGACTGTAGACAAGCATCCTGGGAACCTGATATGTCCCACATTTTGTATGAGTGAAACACAGTGAAGAAAGACATCAGTTGTATTGAAGGAGGAAAGAACCAGAGGACCATGAGCCATGTTATAAAGAGGGGGAGGGAGTGGTGGTCGGTGGTTTGCATATGATAGAGAAGTGGTCTGGCCAGGACCGCTAGGAGCTGAGAGACCGTGAGAATCTGAATCCCAGGAGTATTTTGGACACTCAGTTACTTCCTGGCTGCTGGTAGCACAGAAGGCGGGAGTGAGAGAGCAGTGGGGAGAGGGGGGAAGGGAGCTGTCCAGAGGCCAGGAGACAAAAGACAGAGCCTGACTTGAAGTGCTTTGAGGACGGCTCTCCTGGCAAGAGAGTTGAGAAATGTCTCCTGCAGCGACTAATACCCTAGCGTTAAATCTTTATAAATTTGATTTTCCTCCTAGAATAGCTAGTGCTGCTCTAGGCTTTACACAGGGTTGCTAGCCCAAGGCAGACATTAGTTAAAACATTTCCAGAGCAGGAAACAATGCTTCAGCGTTCACTTGAAGAGAATGTTGAATTTTGACCCTGTTCTGGGTTTTTCTTCTTGTATCTTCCAACTGTACAAATGGTGAAAAGAGGACGCTAATCATAACATGAATTCCCTTATGAAATCAGGATTGAGTTTTTGATGGAAGAAAAAAGAATCTAACACATGGCTTCCTCTGAGAATTTTTATCAAGTGTAAAGAAGTCCTAAGTAGTGGGTAATGAGAATGTAAAAGGGGGTAATGTTGGATACTTTTTTTTTTTTTTTTTTTTTTTTGCGGTACGCGGGCCTGTCACTGCTGTGGCCTCTCCCGTTGCGGAGCACAGGCTCCGGACGCGCAGGCTCAGCGGCCATGGCTCACGGGCCCAGCCGCTCCACGGCATGTGGGATTTTCCCGGACCGGGGCACGAACCCGTGTCCCCTGCATCGGCAGGCGGACTCTCAACCACTGCGCCACCAGGGAAGCCCAGTGTTGGATACTTTTGATTAGGAAGCTGTATTGGGATAATTTCCTGGGGACTATGAATAATCCTGATAAACTTCAGAGTGCAAACCATGGCATTATATTTAGGACGTAGCCAAGGATGAAGAGCTACATCATGGAAGTATCATGCTGGTGACAGAAACGTCAAGATACTGCATGTATCTTGGCTCAGTTCAAGAAACCAACCAGCATTTTTTTTTCAGGAACCACTCGATACAAGATGACCTGTCTGATGACAAGAGCTAAGCCCCAGTCCCTACCGCCCTCACCAGCTCACTGTTTCGAATCAAATGATTAAGGCCAGGCAGAAATGCATGCTTACTGTACAGCAGCTATAAAGGGAACTGTTTAATGTTCTTTGTCTATTATAAAAAAAATAAAATAAAAGGATAAGTAAGAGGAATGAATCAAGGAGTAAAGAATTTTCAGAAAAGCGGTAGGAGAAAAGTGACAAAGGAATATCAGTAATACAGAGGCTTACACAGATCTGCGAATACTAAGTTTGCAGTATTGAAGTAACTATGAAGATTTGGATTTATGTAGATTGGTAGAAAAGACAGCAGTTGGGTGCTGTTTCAGGAACTTCAGGGATGGTAGCCCTTGAGAAAGACCTTAATGACATCGAATGGAAGGAATGTGGAACCAAGAAGAATGAGTATTGCATTAACGTGATAAGCAAGAGGGCTCCTTAACCTTGTACTAAACTTTAGTTTATTCTTAAACCTTAGGAAGAAAAACACGAATGAGACAGGGTACCCAAACTCAGGAAACTCAGGATCTAGAAGAAAGGAGACGCAAGAGGGAAGAGATATGGGAACATATGTATATGTATAACTGATTCACTTTGTTATACAGCAGAAACTAACACACCATTGTAAAGCAATTATACCCCAATAAAGATGTTAAAAAAAAAAAGAAAGAAAGGTAAGAGTCATAGACGAATTAAAGCAGTTAAGGGTTTACAGTAGGGGCACAAAGGAGAGGGTGAAGAATAGACCCAGATTCCTTCTGTAAATAAGAATCAAAGCTGTGCTAGCCCTTTGTCTACTTTTATCCATATTCACCTTTTGTTCTTCTAGTAGGACAGATCTCTATGTTGTCTTCATCGTTTTGTCCCTAAGGAACAAAGATCAGTTTCTAAAAAGTAATGGAGGACTTACAGAATGAAGCAAATAAATGAATACAGATAGAACCAAATTGCTGTGTTTCGCCCTTGTATATTTAATAGATGGTTCCTAGAAAGTTACTTAGGAAAAGCTACGTGAGAACAACAAAGGTAATCTATTCTGCAGTATCATCATACGGTAAATGCTTAAGAGGTTTGGTCGGAAAACGTGTTTGCTGATGAACCGTGGAGTCTTTTGTAACCTCATTTATTATTTATTTTATACAGAGATGTGAGTGAAGAGCAAGGGCTTTAATTACTTTGGTAAATGCTATAAAATGAGAATAACTTCCAAATCACCTACAGTCACACAGTTTGTCACTGACTGAGTGTTATTTCAGCCCAGACCATCTGATTCCAAAGCCTGGGCTCCCAACCACTTAATTAGATGACTCCCCTAAATAAGCACCTTACAGGGGGAGGAAGATCTTGAGAATTCTATGTCTTATTTCTCTGTGAAATAGGCACTATGTATTCATCCTACTCGTAAGGTACTTCAGGTCTTCTGTGTAAGACGATAAGGCACAAAAACAGAGAAATGTCATCCCTGCTTTTCTCACAACAGCTCTGGGCATGTGCCCAGTGTATAATTAATACATATATACAATACAATATATAATTGCCCACTTGAATTTATGCCAGTATCAGATAGAGGTGAGTCTGAATCAGGAGATCTTCTTTTGCCCTCTTGCTTTGTCTTTGGGACTGAGCGTTCCATTTTTCTCAATCTGGGAGTGTGAATTATGTGGCAACTTGGAGAACTTTAGGAAAATCAGTCCGTCAATCAATCAGTCAGTCAAACTCAGATACAAATATTTCAGCTGAACATATCAAGGCTTCTTAAATAATGTCTCCAGACCTCTCTTCCTGGTGAAAGGGATAGAGCTGAGGAACAGAGAGTAGTGTAGTGGTCTTGCTCCACAAAAGAGAGCCCCTTTGATCGAAAGGCTGGCATTTAAGAGGGAAAACCTTACCAGGGAGCACGGGGGGCAGTGCTCCAGGGAAGGGATGCACTTCCTTCACGGCAGCGTCGCACCATCACAGTCACGGGACCTTAGAGGAAGCCACCACCGAGCTCGGAGCCCAGTTGTCTGAGCGATGGGAGGCCATCTTCCCAACACACATCTCAGTAGGTCGTTACTGGCCTCTGCTGGACCATTTTTCAGTGAAAGGAACTCTCTCCATGCAGGTGCCTCTTTTCTTCTTCTTGTTCATATTAATTCAAACCAGGATCTTTACAAGACGCTGCCTCAGCTCTTTGAGGCCACCCTGAAATTCTACCTTTTGAAACCGTGTAGGATAGATTTGACCTTTTTTCCCCTATAGATGAACATTTCAGATATCTTCAGACAAGGATTATGAAGTGAGGACTTCCCTGGTGGTCCAGTGCTTAAGACTCCATGCTTCCACCGCAGGGGGTGTGGGTTCGATCCCTGGTAGGGGAACTAAGATCCTGCATGCCACGTGGTACGGCCAAATATCAACAATAATAATAATAATGGATTATGAAGTGATTTCCCAGTTCGTCTTTTCTGGAGGTCCTTATACACGATGTACGCAGCTTCTAACCGTCCCTACTGGAATTGGATGCCAGAGTGAAGGGCAGCAGCGTAGGGGATGTGATCTAAGGACAGTGGACTCGCATTTTCTTTAACCTAAAATTGCAGTAATCGGGTAATGGCTATTTGAAGCCCTTGAATATGTTGGGAAAGTAGTTTCTAAATTAGGAGAGTGAGTTTTTTAGAGGTCACAGAGACAGGAAGACCCTAGAATTTTTGAGTTCTCACTCATGTAGTGCCTGGGAACCCCCTCACTGAACATGCTATTAATGAGAGATTGGGGATGCCGCTAGCTGTCTTGGGTCATCTTAAAAATTAGTATTGGTAAAGCCATTTAAATGCTTCAGAGGGGAAGTGATTGTAAGGTATTATCTTACAGCTATAGTCAATAACCTGGTGGGCGTTTTCTCTTTGTGGTTTCTGATTTCTATGAAATCCCATGAGAATAAGGAATCTCTCAGTTGATCAGATCTTCAACAACCCTTCCTTTATTGCCATAGCAACCAAATCTGTCCTAACTACTCAAATTAGTTAATCAATCGTGGTCCCTGATTTATGTTGTTTGACAGCAACCATGCCGGAAGATTGCTGACTCTTCGTTCTTCTTTAGGTAGTAAATACCCCTATTAGAAGACAGTCTTCTCAGATATAATATACACTGAATTATCTGAAGGACTCCTTCAGTATGTGAGTCTGAGATCTCATCCCAGGATAATTAGCTTGAATAATAGCTATGGCCGTGTTCCCTGACCCCCAACCATTGTATGTTATTGATTAAGGAGAGAAACAAGTTCATTATTTCCAGTTCTCTGGAAATAGGTCATATACTTTATTTTTTGCAGTGACCAAATATTTAAAACCCAAATCAAGACATTAGATCTGACAAAAGACTCTTTTTTTCCTGATGTTTGAATTTATTTACATTCCGTCTTTCAAATATTACAGAGATAAAATTATATTTAGCTATGCCTTTAATTGCTACATTTCACTGCATAAAATTAAAGAACTTCAGATTTGGGCTCTTTACACTTTTTGTAGCAGTTTGGGGTTAAAACATTTTTTTACATCCATTCTTTCACGTGGAGTCAACTAGGACAGTTCATCCAAAATTCAATATGAATAGTCTTTAGCAACTATTAGGGTTATGAGTTTATCTTCAATTTCATTTGACTTCCATCTTTATTTTCACTGTATTGGTCTGGGTCAGGTGTGAAATGATGTTTATCCTTTGCTCTTTTATATAGAGTGTGTTTGCTAGCATCAGTCCCTCAATTCACTGATTTGTATAAAAATTACTACTGGAAAGATTTAATTGGCCCCAAAATATCACTCCTAGTTTGATATAATCCGCCTATTCTTTTTTTTTTTTTTTTTTTGGTACGCGGGCCTCTCCCTGTCGCGGCCCCTCCCGTTGGCGGAGCACAGGCTCCGGACGTGCAGGCTCAGCAGCCATGGCTCACGGGCCCAGCCGCTCCGCGGCACGTGGGATCCTCCCGGACCGGGGCACGACCCCGTGTCCCCTGCATCGGCAGGTGGACTCTCAACCACTGCGCCACCAGGGAAGCCCAATCCGCCTATTCTTACTAGTGTTCCCATGCTATACTGGAGATTGTTTTTAGTGCCTCACTCCTTTGAGACCTAATGCATGAACGACTTCATCACTGAGCTTATAAGAAAGGAGTGTAAATCACTGAACTACTTGAAAGCTCGCCTTTCTTGAACAGCTCCCTAGTTCATAATTCCCTTTGTGCCTGGCATATTTTACCTGTGTAGAGTTTGGGACCACATGAGCTATGACTCCAAATCGCAATTCTGGAGGTACTTTTGTCAAGAGCAACAACGGGGGGCTACCTCGTCACAGTGAGGGCCCCCATGTCCAGTCAGCATCCACGTATTAGGGGTGCTCAATCTGCATATCTAGAAAACCTATAGCCAGATGGGCTTATTGTATCTGGGATCCGTGAATCGAGATTTGTTCATTTGCACGTGGCCATGGGTGTGCTACAACAGAACCGTTCAGGAAACCAATGACTGCAAGGGAATTCCCCACTTCAAAGAATAAGAACTAGGAGGTTCCACACCTCCCTGCCCAGCTCCCTCCTAATTTGCCTGATTGAAAGCCTCTAGCTGAAATCATCAGACCTTTCTCATCCAACAGTTGAGTCTCTGCACCTACACGGCAACTCATGGACTATCACAGGCGCCCACCTAGAGATTAAAATACTATGACTGTTGGGCTTCCCTGGTGGCGCAGTGGTTGAGAGTCCGCCTGCCGATGCAGGGGACACGGGTTCGTGCCCCGGTCTGGGAAGATCCCTACATGCCGCGGAGCGGCTGGGCCCGTGAGCCATGGCCGCTGAGCCTGCGCGTCCGGAGCCTGTGCTCCGCAACGGGAGAGGCCACAGCAGTGAGAGGCCCGTGTACCGCAAAAAAAATAAATAAATAAAAAATAAAATAAAATACTATGACTGTCACCCCTACCCCAAATTAATATTTGTATGTAAGGTATGTGTTAATAGGAAAGTTTGGGTCAATTGGATTATTTCATATTGCATGCTTTTTATGTTGAATAGTTTTATAATCAATATAGGTAATGGAGGAGGGCAGTGAGGCTTGGCTAATTGACTCTACTCTTGTCATAGCCCAGAATCTTTTCAATCCATCACTCTTGATAGCGTCTCTCAAGCTGAGTGACCGCAGTGATGCCACCCATTTCCTTTCACCGCCTTAGATGGCCGTGTGGGTGGGGTAGAGGAGGAGTGCATCTGTGGAAGATGTAAAGTCCCCCTGGGAGTTCCTTTCCCTTCCTGAACATGCTCAATGCTCATGGACCCTTCTTGGAGAACCAGAGGGCATTAGCCACTAATAGCTGACATTATTGCAGCCTGGTTTAGTGTCACTTAGTTTTTCCTTTTGGATAAATAACCATGATAACATCCCCAGCCCTAACCTGGAGAATGATTCCAAACCTTTCAGAGATGACTCTCACCTTGTCCTCACAAAACTTCAATTCCTGAGGCTTTCTGAGGGTCACAAGAAGCAGAGGAAAGCACACCACCGGAACTTGGAATCCCACAAACTCGGCTTTGATTCTTGCCTCCGCCATTTACTATGTGTGAGACTTACCTGCATTTATTTACTTACCTGTACATTGGTGACAGTTGCATCCATGCCCCACTTCATAGAAGGAGACAGAAATGAAAAGTGTGTGGTATCTAGTTTTTACTTAATACAGGTTTGTTCCCTTTCTCTAAAAGTCCGGAATGATGTGCAACTGTATATGGATAGAATTGGTAGAATTTGGAAATGAGGGGAATGACTTTAAATATGACGGACAGTTAAGTGAGTGCGAGCGAAAGATGGACCTTTTCAATTCACTAAACTTTCCCAAAGACACGATGTTTGAGATAGAGTAGAACACGTGTTAGGAAAAAAAAAAAAAGACAAACATAAAGGCAACCAATGCAAAGGGATTTTTGGTGGAGTCCAAAAGCAGCTCTCCCCAGGGAGCACTGTTTTGCTGTGACATTTTGGTAGTAAATCAGCAGCCCCCAACCCCCGGGACGCGGACTGCTATCGGTCCGCAGCCTGTTAGGAACCGGGCCGAACAGCAGGAGGTGGGCGTCAGACGAGCGAGCGAAGTTTCATGTGTATTACAGCACCCCATCGCTCGCATTACCACCTGAACCATACCCGACCGCCTACCCCATCCGTGGAAAAATTGTCTTCCAGGAAACCGGTCCCTGGTGCCAAAAAGGTTGGGGACCGCTGTAGTAAATGAATCCTTGGAGGAGTGTTTCTGAGCTTTGAGTCATCTCTTCTTCCTCTTATTAGCGCAGCATCACCCCCAGGCTTTCAGAAGAGGGAGATAATGAGGGGAAAGGGATCAGCCGCTGAGCATCTTCTCCATCCACAGAGAGTGTAGGATGCAGTGAGAGAAGACCGGCTTCAAGTTCCCTGGGCCCCTGAGGCAGGAGACCCAAAGCGTCAGCCCTACCTCTGCTGATCACCGACCTGAGATGGGGGACTGACTGCGTAATCCCCAGATGACAAACTCAACTCAAGGCTGTTTTGGGGTTTTTTCCCTACAAATCCTGGACCTCTCTTCTGTCTGTTCTTGTGAGAGGTTTCTAACTAACGCTTAAAAAAAACTCGGGGTTTGAAAAAACAGTACTAGTTGATGACGTGATAAATGCCTGTAGTAAGCTTTTCTTAAGGGAAGAAGAAATTCCAGCTGAATGCACCATTGTCCGCTGGTTTGAGGTTTTTTCAATACACATCTTTCAGCAGCAAGTTTCCAGGTAGACTTTTATCATGGCTTTTGCAACGATTCCTTCACTTCTGCTCTCCTCTGCTCCCTTTCCTAGGTATAACTAGCTAAGCAGTTGTTTTTTCCTTCTGGGCATGGACTAGCCTTAGCATCTCTGAGTACAAACGTCAGCTGTAAGGAAGAACCAGCATGAGGGGCAGTGACTTGTGATGGTGTTTGGGTTCTCCAGATGGGCTGTTGGCTGCCGTGGGGTTCTGCTCCCCCCGCCCCTTGCCTTTGCACAAGTCGCCGTAAACACGTACGGATGAGGACATTTGGTTTTAAAGCATTGACAGGACCACAAAGAGAGTCTTTTCTCCCCATTAATATTTCCAAAGAGCAAACTAAATGTCTACTCCAAGGGAGCTAACTCCTACGAAGAGCACTGTTAATAGTCTAAATCACTTAAGAGCACGACTTTCTAGATAACCAACGCTGTTTGTATTTGTTTTGCCAGCAAATACTGTTAAGTGCCCACACATGTTGTCCTGGGTTCTGTACCGAGGAACTTAAAAGAACCAGCTACTGCTCTTTGAGAAATCATCATTTAGCATTTCTGAAAGATGCTGTGACTCTTGGGCTAGCTGCTGTTTGTGTTGTTTTCTCTTCTGCCAGTTGAAACCAGCACGCATGATGTTTTGCAAGCCTGCACTTTTACCATTTGCACCAGGGTCCCTGTTCAAATGTCTCCTTTTGAGCCATCGCTGGAAAGCGCTAGGAGAAGCTAGAGAAACTCTGAGGCAAGCAGGGATGTGACCTTTCTCCCAAAGGAAAGGACAGGAGTTGCTTATCGATTTGGTCAGAAACCTTTTCATCATCTTACTTTAAATAATCAGCCATTGAATTCTTGAGCCTTGACTTGTGTGGAGGTAGCTGTGAGCTTTGCTCTTTCCTGAGCCTGCCGTGTCTTCCAGAGTTGTGTCTCCCATGTGATGTTTGGGTGGAAATGCCTGCTAGCTTGCAGAAATCAATTAGACATAGCATGAAAAGAGAAATTTCAGTGGGTGCTCAAGAGATTCATTGAATAGCGTAAAATAAGTTAAGAAGAGGAGGGATTGAGATATATAAAGGTATATTTTCTTAAAAAAATAGAACCTCCTACACCGCATTCTTTCCAATAATTGTGGGAATCTAAAAGAGTTGAAAGGTATGCTGATATGCCAGCACCAGTTAGTGTATTTTCAAACCTCCTTTGAATGATCCCTTGCACATTCAGTTCTTTGCTAAAATGAGGCACATTTTTCTAAAAGTATTCATGTTTTGGGTTGTTGGAGCTTTTGTTGTTGCCACAAATGGTTATCCTTAAATTCACAGAATCGTTGTTTGCGGCCCTCAGGCTGTCTTGTTAGGCTGAGTTTTTACATTTCAAACTGAATAGTGAAGACATGACATTTAGGAAATAGGGAGAGAAATAATTGCGTATAACTAGAAAAATGCTGTATTCAAAAAGACTTACAATTCCCATAGGAAAGAAAGTCTTGCTTTTATACTATTAAAAAGTAATGTTGGAGGATAGAACAGCCAAAAACATGCTTCTTCTTAATGTTAAAACACTGAAAGTGACTGATGAATTAGCTATCTCCAGGCCAGTCCAAATCCTGAGTACAACTGAGCCCCTTGTGGCTTTGTGTCCCCAGTAGCTGGCACAGCACTCAGCATAACATATGCTCTCAATATTTGTTGGAAGACAGCAAAAGAAAGGAAGGAGAGAGGGAGAAAGAAAAAGCCACAAAGAAAGGATTGAGGGAAGGAAGGAATAAAGGAAGGGGTAAGGAAGAAAGAGGAGTCAAATAAATGGAACTGCAAGAGAGATCACTTTGTTAAAATACACCCACACCCACACATACACACACAGAAAAATTAAGGGACGTGTCCAGCTCACACAATTTCTGACAATCGTGGAACCAGGCAGAGTACAGGTCTGTCTTTATAATATACCTTCCTCTTGTCCTTCTGCTTCACAGTGGGCAGTCACCTCATAAGCATACTGAAATCTTTGAGAAGAATTATAAAAAAATAATAATAATAACCTGTAAATTAAAATGTCCTTGGAAGAGAAATCTTGCCTTGAGTCATTTAAGTTTAAGGGAGCCAGACAAGATTTTGAAAGGCTCCAGGAAGGTTACATTTCATAGAAGAGGGACAAAAATGATGTTGAGAACATCTGGAAAGCAATTCTTCAAGTTATTCCTCTGGTATTTCCTTCACATATTTTAATTTTCCAACAAAATAATACACTGGCAGGCTTCTGTCTCGCATTCCCATCCCAAGCTGCTCTGCTTAACCCTCCTTTACTTCATTTCTCTCCTTCCTTATGGGTAGTTTCCATATTTTCCTTCTCTCTTGACTCATTCTATCAATAGCTGGTTTCCGACTCTGCTTGCTTTCATTTACCTTGATGTTCTCATGGCTCTTAGTTTTCTTTGTCCTTTTCCTTTGACGTTATCCAACTCTCCCTCTGCTTTTCCCTTCACTTCTTTCGCCTGGTACTTTTTCCTGGTTTATTTCCCAGCTGGTCTTTCTCCTGCATGACACTGCATTCTCCTCTGCACCCTCTTCCCGCTCTCACTCTTTCCTCCCCAGTTCTCCAGGGTTTACTCATACAGACTGACATTGGAAACCTGTTATAGGACTGAGCTATTTCTCCATTATGTAATTTAATGTACCCAGAAACAGCTGTTATTACTGTTTTCTTTCTCCCCTGATGAACATCTTTTTCTACAAAATAAAATGCTACTGGATAATATTCATAGGGCTGGAAGGTAGTTTGCTTGGGTTGGACTTATTTTAAGATCCGGATTCTCGATCACACTCTTCTCAAAGTCTTAACTTCACTGTGTTCTTCTGTGGTGTTCCCTGGGACTGTGTCATTTTTTACCAAAAGGCAATGGACAAAGAAAAACATTTATATCATTTTCAATTTTATTTATTAATGTATTTCATACAATAACATTCACCCATTTTGAGGGTATGGCTTGATGAATTTTGGTAATGCACCAGAATTGTTTGCCAGACAGTTTTACCATCACCACTATCAAAATACAGAACAAAGTCCCTCGTCTGAAAAAAAGTTCCTTTATAGTCGACTTTCACCCTCTACTACTGATGTCTTTTTGTCGCTGTGGTGTTTTGCCTTTGTACATCCTGAAGTTTTCATTTATCTTGGATAAATTCCTAGGAATGGATTTGCTGGCTCGTATGGCAAGTATATCTTTAGTTTTATAAGATATTGCCGCACTGTTTTCCACAGTATTGGTACCATTTTTTATTCTCACCAGCAGTGTATGCAGATTCCACCTGCTCTACATCCTTTCCAGCACTTGATATTGTCCATCTTTTTTTTTTCTTTTTTTTTTTTTAACATCTTTATTGGAGTATAACTGCTTTACGATGGTGTGTTAGTTTCTGCTTTATAACAAAGCGAATCAGCTATACGTATACATATATCCCCATATCTCCTCCCTCTTGCGTCTCCCTCCCACCCTCCCTATCCCACCCCTCTAGGTGGTCACAAAGCACCAAGCTGATCTCCCTGTGCTATGCGGCTGCGTCCCACTAGCTATCTATTTTACTGTCCGTCTTTTTAATTACTGCCAGTCTAGTAGGTGGATAGTCATATCTCTTGTGGTTTTAATTTACATTTCCCTGATGACTGGTGATGTGAAAAATATTTTCATGTATTTATTGCCCACTTATATACCTTCTTTTGTGATGTCTGCTAAATATTTTGCTCACTTTTAATTGGATTGTTCGTCTTCTTGAATTGTAAGAGTTCTTTTTTTAGAATTATTTATTATTTATTTATTTTTGGCTGCATTGGGTCTTCGTTGCTGTGCGCGGGCTTTCTTTAGTTACGGTGAGCGGGGGCTACTCTTCGTTGCGGTGCGCAGGCTTCTCATCGTGGTGGCTTCTCTTGTTGCGGAGCACAGGCTGTAGGCATGCTGCTTCAGTAGTTGTGTCACGTGGGCTCAGTAGTTGTGACTTGCAGGCTCTAGAGCGCAGTCTCAGTAGTTGTGGTGCACGGGCTTCGTTGCTGTGCAACATGTGGGATCTTCCTGGACCAGGGCTTGAACCCGTGTCCCCTGCATTGGCAGGCGGATTCTTAACCACTGCGCCACCAGGGAAGCCCAAGAGTTCTTTATATATTCTGGATAGAAGCTCTTTCTTGGACATTGTTTGCAAAAATGTTCTCCCAGTCTGTTGCTAGTAATTTTTTCTTAACTGTATCTTTCAAATAATAAGGTTTTAGCCTGGCTGAAGTCCATTTTAGCAATTTTTTCTTCAAGTATTTGTGCTTAAGAAATCTTTGTTTTAGAAATCTTTACCAAACCCAATGATACAAATACTTTCTTGTACATTTTTTTCTAAGATTTTAGTTCTCATATTTAGGTTCACGTGCCATTTTGACTTAAGTTTTGAATGTAATATGAGGTTAAGAATCAAGGTTATTGTGTTTTCTTCCATACAGATATCCAGTTAATACAGCTCCATTTGTTGAAAAGTCTCTTTTCACCCCCTTGAATTACCTTGGTGAATTGCATTAATCGCCTTGCATTCCTGGGATAAACCCCACTTGGTCATGACATATTGTCCTAATTATATATTTTTAGGTTCAATGTTGTAATATTTTGGTAAGAATGTTTTTCCTCTTTGAGTCTCTTGGTCTTTACTTTTCTTTTCTTGTGATGTCTTTGGCTTTTTGGGTATCAGGGGATTAATAGTCTCATAAAATGATTTGGGATGTGTTCGCCCTTCCTCTATTTCTGAAGGAGTCGGTTAGGGTTTGTTTTCAAAATGCGGAGATGAACCCGGAGGGAATGATACACTAGATAATTCACATCCCTCCCACAACTCCCACAACTCTTTACATCTCTGGACTTGTTCTAGAGTCTTAGGTCAAATAGTGTCATGTAGGGCAACACGCTGATCCTTTGATCTTCCCAATTTATTAAAAAACGAAAACTTGTATTTTTGCTCTCCAAGATCAACTTCTTGTAGACTGGGGAGTAAAGGCAAATCCTTGAGTTAGTCATTTCTAAACAGCCCTCTGAAGTTTGGAAGGTTACGTGTATCTCCAAGGGCTCAATTTTCTGCCACTCTGAAAGTTACCCACCGGAAGACTTGGCTCAGCTCGGATAATATAAACTTTAAAAGAAGCTGACACTTATCTAGATGTGAGTCCAGATATGTTAGCAATGACTTTTTGCCCTCAGGAAGCTTGTATCCTCCTCTCGTTCCCAAATAGACTGTTCTTATTTCCTCATTAACCATGCTGAGTAATGCAATCCCGCTTTTACCGCAATCGGCCTCTGGCAATCAAAGCTCTGAGAATCAACAGTTGATTACCTTGAATATATTTGTGTCTTCTGTAGAGTGTCTAGGAGATGATGACTTTTACTCTATCGTTGTTTTTTAGAGGCAGGAATGTGGGCACGCACACATGCCATGGCTCCTCATAAATGTAATCAAACGTCTGTGATTTATTTTGTTTTTCGTATGTGTTTTGTTCATTTAAGCAGCAACATTGATCCTGTGGTTAGGGGAAAAAACCACTTCTTTTTTCTTCTCTCTCACATGGTCATCTTATTTGCCACTGACGACTAGAGCAGATGAAGTAAACGCTTCGTAACATTTGATAAATACATTACATCTACCGTGAGAAGTAACGAGAGACTTGAAAGCCTCGTTCCCTAGTGAAATAAAATCGGGTTATTGTCTTCATAAACCATTTCTCTTCCTTAGGCTTCTAAGCAGGAGTCGTTGCTGCTGTGACTAGCCTGTCTACTCTGTCTGGAAGTTTAAAATAATGGTTATTATTTTTAACAAAATGGAAAATGGGCTTTGTCATCCAAATGATTTAATTAATTCCACAGTGAAAATATTGATGGTATGTGACAACAAAGGCACACTTTTTCTTCTTTGATGAGAGCAGAGGGTGTCTTTATATTCAGTTATTTCAGAGTGTACTGTGGAAATTTCAACTTCTCCATTTCCTGTGTTCTTCAATGGGTCACCCAGGTTGGGTTAGGGCTTGCTGCCCACCAGGTTGTAGCAGCTACAGGTGGAGAATTGCGTGTCCTCTGACTGCTCAGTGAATTTTATTAAATGATTTAGATATTAAAAAACTGAAGACTGCTTGACTTTTACCAACAGGATCTTCAAAGTGACAATGCTAAGAAGAAAAAAGTGAAGGACGCTCTCCAGTGATACAATGACAACATTTATTTTTCCAAATGAGTTAAAATGCCAGCAGTTATATGCATTGTGACCTTTTGGACATTGTCTCTCCACTCTTTAAACAGTATCACTAGGAAGCCAAAGTGATGAATATGTATAATAATGAATTCATTCTATCTACAAAAAGCAGCTCTTTAAAGCGTCCGTGTTAATCAGTGCTAAAGTAGAATTACAGAAAGAACTTCAGTCTTATCCTTAAAGTGAACCCAACTCTTACCCAAGCACCCCTGGATTACAACCCTTAACATGTTAATAGAGAGAAGAAATAAGAATGTCACCAATCCAGAAGACCAAAAGGTGTTGGATTATGTTTTAAAGTAAAACTATAGGTTTCAGGAACCTTGGTTTCATTTTTCTGGGCTCTTACCCTGTCCCGCAGAGGGTATAATAATTTACAGCGGAGACTGATTAGAAGGTTAGAGTAATTTACAACAGAGATCTAATGTTCTTCACATTCTCTATTTTACATCAGTTCTTAATTATCCGCAGAGATGGAGGGAAACTGGGGTGGACCACTCAAAGCAGTGGATAATTCTAAAATTATTTGTCTGGGGGATGTAGTGAAAGAGCCCAATTAGAGAACATCTAGACATGCACATACAGACACTCAGAACCTCTGGTCTTCACTTTGGCTTTTTCCCAGTTCTCTCTGGTGGTTGACTTTCAAGTGTATTGAAGAGAAGGTTAGATTCTTATTTTCTTTAAGAATTCTTTCTTTAAGTATATCACACACATGACTTGCTTGTTGAAGTCTTTCTCCATTTATGGTGAAGACTTCACATTAGTCCATCTGTCTTGTCCATCTATTGAATTAAAGAATGAGTGAATGGGCAGCCTCCCCCCGGGATGGCAAGGGGCTCACTTCAGATCAGGTAGCAAATGAGGAAGCAGAAGTAGACACACTCCATCACCAACTGTGCGCCTTGATTTTCATGTAAATTCTTTGTATGTCAACATGTACTTGCCTTGCCAATGCCACGCCTTTTAATGAAAATGAAATAAACATAAGATTTTTAAAATTTCAGCACTCTAAAAAATATGATACATAAAAGTTTCTATGTGCTTTTCAAGATAAGAGGTTCTGTATTGAAAGGCACGACGTAAGTTTAAATGCACTTCATGATTTACTTCCAGGCTTACAATAAAAATACTTCAGAAACTCAAAATGGATGTAGCTTAATCTTTCTTAATTAGCCTGATGCTGCTTTTTTTTTTTTTTAACTGCACTTATATGATAGGTTGCTTAGATATTTTATTTGAAGAAACCAGCCTTGTCTTAAGCCATAACCACAGTGTTAGCATTTAAATGTAGTTCTTCAAGTAAAGCCAGTGAAAGTGTATTATATTAGGTGGAAGAATGACCCGACTCCCAGGGTAAAGTCTAAAAAAGAACGGCCTTGTATGTTCCTTTGCCCGGTGTGTGTAGGTGAGTAAAAGGCTTCTCTTTTTTCCTACGTGCCCATAAAAAAGCTTTCGAAAGGTCAGGATTCCAGGGAGCCTTCTTTGTTGCTGGTCTCTCTGTTTTCCCAAGGCTGCCTTTGGCGCGTGCGTTTACTGCCTTTCTGCAGAGTAGCAATAAGGCTACACTCTCTGGGCAGAGGAAACTGGGACAGATGGACAAAGCCGGAGGGTGGATTGGAACAACAGAGAAGAGGGCCAGCTAGGCAAGGGTAGGCATCGTAAGTGAAAAGAACTAGGATACCCTCTATTATAATTGAATGGCCTTTGCATTTAGTAAATCAGTGGGTATCTCTGTTTTTAACTTATCCTGCACCGGCCATTATTCCTGCTGCTCTTCCTTTAGCTAGAATTACAGTCTTCAGCATCTTAACTCCAGTATTTGAGGCAGTGGAAGATGGCCACGTCTGGCTAGCATCCTAGTGGACTATATCAAAGATCTGGACAGAGTCCTCGTGTTGCCCCGCACCCCAGCAGACGTGGGAGACAGCTCCAGTGTTTGTAAAGAGATGAAGGAGCATCTCGCTCACCGCCCAGCTTCAGATTCTAAGACATTATTGTAATGTTGGCAATTGTGGTTTTATGTTTACGAAAGGTATGACTGCCTTGCTCTTCTCTAAAGGGAAGCCCGTCTTTCTGAACTTGACGATGCACATCAAAACCTGGGTTAACTGGCTTAGTATGTGAGAGTTCTTTTTGAAGGGCAAACATTTAAACTATCCGTTCGATTAGTACTCGATAATCTGGGTGATTGAAGATTATTTTTCAATGCAACTCGCTGTGTTGATTTTTTTTTTTTTCTGTGAAGCTCTGTTTGGATTAAACCTCAGATTTTCCGCGGATTGCCTCACTTGCCCCTGCAGCCTGGTGGGGAGTGGCACCGGCTGGTGTAATGCTATTGACCTCTTTTACACTCTCTGTTTTACACTCTTTTTTTAACTTGATGTAGCTGTACATACCACATTCTCTATAGAAAGCTTTTGTTCCTTTACTATGCAGGGGTCCTCTTGGGTCTGTATGAAGTCCATGTTTATTCAGTTCATGGCCCTGATCCAAAAATATTTCTTAAGCTCATCTATTCTCAAGAGACAGCAGTGCGCGCACGTGCGCGCACACACACACACACACACACACACACACATTTCCTGTAGCTGTGCTTCTGTTTTCTGTTGTTTTATTGCTGTGCTTAAATAAGATTTTTCTCCCAAAATTTAACAGAACTGTTTGAATATACTTAAATCTTTAGAAATGTTAGTGAAGGGTGTAACCTGATAAAGCTGAAAACAAACAGGAAAATTAGCTTAACTCTTTTTTTTAATAAATTCATTTATTTTTTTAATTTATCTTTGGCTGCGTTGGGTCTTCGTTGCTGCGCACGGGCTTTCTCTAGTTGTGGCGAGCGGGGGCTACTCTTTGTTGCAGTGCGCTGGCTTCTCTTTGCGGTGGCTTCTCTTGTGGAGCATGAGCTCTAGGACGCGGACTTCAGTAGTTGTGGCTCGCGGGCTCAGTAGTTGTGGCTCACGGGCTCTAGAGAGCAGGCTCAGTAGTTGTGGCGCACGGGCTTAGTTGCTCCGCGGCGTGTGGGATCTTCCCGGACCAGGGCCCGAACCCATGTCCCCTGCATTGGCAGGTGGCTTCTTAACCACTGCGCCACCAGGGAAGCCCTACCTTAACTCTAATTTATGAGACTTACTGGAAAGAGAACGTTAGCAGTAGAGACATATGCTAATAGAACATGTAAACAGTCAAGCCACCATTATAATAACATGCTTTGCTGTAAACAACTTGTGTACTTTCAAAATGTACTACTTTAATCTTCTGAATAACATACATTTCAGTACAAAACAATCTCATTGAATCGTCTACAAATAGTACCAGTGTTTGGTATAGTGGCTTCTTTTCTCTCCTTGGCTAGGTTATGTAATTAGGTTGAATGCAGGTTGTTTCTCAGAAAAGATTACCAATTATGATACACCTTGATCTTCATAAATCAAAAGGCATAGACCCAGCTTAGAAAGGTATTTACTCATAATAGAATCATAGTGCCATTTGATGTTTTTCTTTTTGCCATTGTTAATCACCCAATATCTTAGTTGCTGCAGAATAACATAATTTTTTTTTAACCAGAGATATAAACAAGCATAATAATTTCTTCCATTGGCTCTACAAACTATTTGTGACTACCCCTCGCCCCTTGCTAAATAATAAACAAAATGGAACTCATGACTGGGAGAAAAACCTTTCAATTTCCACTTCAGCTTTGGTGTAGATTTCCTGTATGATCAGAAGTCAACAACCAGCTGTCTTCTGGGTGATAGAAATAAAATACTATCAAATATTAAACTCTTCATGGTGAAACTGTGGTAATTCAGAGTTCTAATATATGATCTTTCAAATATCAACATTTTTTCATTACAGTGATTTCCATTAGACTATTAACCATACTTTTCATTACAGGGGCCCCACTCTCCAGTTACTGTATGCTTATAATCTAATTTAATTTTACAATTGACTTAAGTAAAACATAACATGAAGAAGATAAACACATCACAAAGTGGTCCATAATGCTTTGAAGTGTATACTTATTAGCTATGGCCACATGGAATTGCCAATATTTGACTACTTTTCACCTACAAAAATGGCATTCATTTAGATCAGATCTATCAAAACCCCACTATTTAGTGGTTCAAATCAAGAAGCCATCCACTTACTGCTTCCGGGGCAAGTATTAGTACCGTGGAAAGAGCATAGACTTTGGAATAAGTCAGTCCTGTGTTTCTGTCCAGACTCTGGCCCTTTCATTCTAAACTTGGGGCAAGTGATCGACCTTTCCTGAGCCCAGCTTCCTCACTAATAAAAGGGACATGGCAAGACCTACCTTTCTCTGCCATTTTCAGAATTAGAAATAATGTATGAAAAAAGCTTAGCAGAGTGTTTGGGACTTAATCCATAACCATTAAAGAAGATTTGTTTTCTTTTTTATTATTACTTCTATATTCTGGACACTGCTAAATTTAAGAAGTATGTAACTAATGGAAAATTGAATTCAGGCAATATCAGCTTGAAGTTCTTTGCACCTAAGCCTGTCTCTCAATGGATAGATGGATACCCACCCACCCATACATGCACACACACGCGCACACACACACACGTAGATACTGTTTTTAGCCTTTTAAATGGATACCTTTCTAAAATGAATTAGTACTTTCGTGACTTGTTCAGTGGACTAGACAAAGAAAATATGAACTTTTCTAAACGAATCACACATAAGAACGACCATAATTCTTCTGCTCTGTGCAAATAATCTATAAAGTAAATGGTATAAGAGTCTCTCCTTCAAGACACAGTTAAGAGTTTTTTTGCTTGAATTTTGTGGTTTGATTAATTGCTTTTTAGTTATGTTCCAAATGTGTGAGATTGCCAGGTAAATATTTGTGGATAAGTGAGGTATCACAGTAAGGAAACAGGGATGGTAAATCTGATGGTAAAGTTATTCCATTTTAATTTGAAATTCCTCTTGGTTTTTTTCACCTCAGAGTCATCGAACCCTTAACCATTTGTCTTGGGTGGACTTGGTAATTAAATCACAGCTATAGTTACCATCCCTTGGTTGGCATAATCCCATTTAGATTTCAGTGTGGCTTCTAACGGTGTCTAGAGTAAGCTTAGCTGCTTGGATACTTGAATCATTATCTATATATCCGTCTTATATTCTGTTCTGAAAATCAGCTCCACCATGTAAATTAAAGGTAGGGCGGTGTGTTGCATACATTTAGGCTCACTTTTAATTCTAAACCTTGAAGTGAATGTTGAATATTTCACAGTCATGATATTTTTTCAATGGCAAAACCATACTGCTTACAACTTTGAAAAAATGCTTTTCCTATCAACATTACTTTTCCGTGATTCCTAATACCATTTCCATTTGCAGTCTTGACTATGATAGATCAGGAAATATTGATTATAGCTCTAGCCCTTTATATAAAAGTGAAAAAATTTGTATTAACTTGTCTGATTTAGAATTAGGT
Organism: Grampus griseus; assembly: GCF_964374135.1. Taxonomy (NCBI): domain Eukaryota; kingdom Metazoa; phylum Chordata; class Mammalia; order Artiodactyla; family Delphinidae; genus Grampus; species Grampus griseus. The sequence continues at coordinate 65,914,409 of NC_139012.1, forward strand.
GTTAGTTTCTTGGGTTTGCCATTAAAGTCCATTTCAAACACATATGGGTTAATGCGTATTTAAATGTAACTATCATGAAATATACTAAGGAATTATCCGTGGTCATTCAGTCCAGTAGGTCAGTTGCCAGTTGAGCTGGACTTCTGTTTCTGTGAGAGGGAGAGACATCAAATGCCACTGAAAAGCTTCTCCCTCTGACTGTGAGGTGAGTGGTACCTCCCTTGCCTCTGTGAAACTGCAAACTAGAAATATAATTCCATTTTTGCATCCACATGGCTGAGGCAGTCTGAGGAGGTATGACAGCTTTGGGACCAGTGTCTCCCAGATCAGATGATTCTTAGTGCATCTGCTCACACGGTTTTGCCAGCTCCAATTGGCCGAGTTCCTCTCGAGCTCCTCTCATGGCAAATCTAATCCTATTAGGTTTTTTTTTTCCTTTAAAAAACGGAGCATTACTCTTCTTTTTTGCCCCGAAATAAACGCATTAAGCAATTTATGATAGCCTTCCAGTAAATGATTTCTGTTCCAGGCAGTTTAAATATTTCCGAACGATCTTGTCAGATGAACACCAGGAGATTAGAATCCATCACCTTTCTGGATTTAGAGTTCTCTCGTGAATGATGGTTTGAAACATTCCATTAAAAAGAATTGCAGCCGTGTGATTTCTCTTAATAGGGTTTTTCCATAACTGAATCTAGAGCAGCCGCCAGACATCATGAGAGCAATTGTTTTTCTTTTACATAAAACTGTACCTTGTTTACAGAAAACAAAAGTAGAGATGTTGGAACAAATGATGCATTTCTAGTGCACGTAATGCCTGGTCTTGCTCTTCATGCTTACAGAACGTATCCCACGTGCCGCGCGCTTTAGCTAGCACGTCCCTGCCTCTGCCAAGTGCCCTTCTCCATTTTGCGTGTTTCCTCCTTTTTCTACCCAGTGAATAAATATGCACAATGCAGTACGGGTGCAGCTCCTACACAGAAGCACTGGGACTCAGAATATTATGTTATATGATGTTGAAGATCTAAAGCCAGCCCCTGAAAGCCTACTTAGCTCAAAGTATACCCAGAATAACAGTTTTATCAAACTTAAGTCATCTCGGAGAGCACTGTTTCTATGAAAAGACAGACTTTTATATTAAATGCAACCAACAAGTCTGCTCTCGCTGAAATCCTGTAGCTTTGAGATCTGTGCCTGCTTACCATTCCCGAGATGTGGGAAAGACACCCACAAGGCTGGTGTGATTACGGTGCCCCGGGGCGTGGCTACAGTGGAGGAGACTAGGATTTGGGAATAAGGTGGTACAAGGAATTACAGTGAAGATAAAAGGAAAGATGTCGGGCTTCCCTGGTGGCGCAGTGGTTGGGAGTCCGCCTGCCGATGCAGGGGACACGGGTTCGTGCCCCGGTCCGGGAGGATCCCACGTGCCGCGGAGCGGCTGGGCCCGTGAGCCATGGCCGCTGAGCCTGCGCGTTCGGAGCCTGTGCTCCGCAACGGGAGAGGCCACAACAGTGAGAGGCCCGCGTACAGCAAAAAAAAAAAAAAAAAGGGAAGATGTCGGGGGAGGGAGGAGGAATAGAAGAGCAGCCTAGATGGGTTCCCTTCCCCTCCTTTCTTCCTTCCCCTTATCTTTTCTGTTTCTCACTTTCCAGTCCTTTCAAAATTATCAAGAGTTTACTGTGACAAAGTGAGAGAGTGGCATGGACATGTATACACTACCAAAGGTAAAATAGCTAGCTAGTGGGAAGCAGCCACATAGCACAGGGAGATCAGCTCGGTGCTTTGTGACCACCTAGAGTGGTGGGATAAGGAGGGTGGGAGGGAGATGCAAGAGGGAAGAGATGTGGGGATATATGTATATGTATAACTTTGTTATAAAGCAGAAACCAACACACCATTGTAAAGCAATTATACTCCAATAAAGATGTTAAAAAAATTAACACAACATTGTAAATTAACTATACTTCAATAAAATAATTTTTTTTTAGAAAAAAAAATAAAAAGGAGTTTACGGAAGGTGCAGAAGGGCAGTGGCCCCCATACTGTTACCAGGTGGAGGATACAACTCCTTCTTCTTGTTTCCTTCTCTTTCCTTCTCCTGCTTTGCGAGAACCTAGCCCTTAAGTGACTGGTTCAAGTGAGAAGTGATCGGAGGGACTGAGCCTTGTGTGAACGGGCTCAGTGTGCTGTTGAAGAGGCCCGAAGCCCAGTAGCAACAGGTTGGGGCAGGGGTGTCCTTTACAGGGTGCCTGGGTTTACAGATCTTAGCAGTCATGTGTGTGGTGCTATTGCTTCTTGTTTAGGACACACTGTCTTCCATGGGATCCTTCCAACTCAAGAATTTAAGGTCTAATTTTGCCTCTGGGGAGGAATAATGAGTCTGATGAAAAACTGATTCTTTTCAACTGATTCCTAAGTTAGATGTATCGTCTTCCAACGCAAAAAAAAAAAAAAAGATGTAGCAAAGCATAGGCATTATTATTGCAAGAGAACTTCAAAATAAGATTATAATTTTCTCTTATAGCTTCATGTGTTTGGGGATACTCAGAAGGCCTGCAGTGTGCTCAGTGAGGGCACACAAAATCAGTGCACGTTAACTCTGTATGCCTAGAAGGGTCAGCTCAGATCTGTGGTTTGAGAGGATTTGGACCCTAATTTGCTCACTTAATAGTCTGTGGCTAATTGAATGGGTTAGAAGTCAGCCCTCAAGAGCGTAAGGTCAAAGGTTTAGTTTCCCTGTGGACGGGTTTTCTCTTCTCTGTTTCATGGTCATTGATGACACTCCCGATTCCTATTCAGGTGACTTGCAAAGTTATGCTATTGACTACGGAGGATTGTGTATGAATGAATCAAGGCCAAGTCATTACCAAAGCAAACTTATTGCATGGAGTTGGGAGGTCAAAATGGTGTATGAGTTATGATAGCGAAGTTTGCTGTTGAATACGACCTAGATGAAAATCCTGGCTTTGCGACTTTACTGAAGGACTTGGGGCAAGATGTTTCTTTTCTCTTAGTTTCTTTATCTACAAAATGAGGATGAGATCAGCTTCACAGGGAAGTTATGAGGATTATCAAGGTGCTACCTGTTATACACGGGATGGGATACGATCTTTGTTTACACGGGCCCTGCTCCCCTGGGGTATACTTTCTCCCAGCGTACTCAATGTCCCAGTGTCTCTTCCCACGCCTCCATGCTCTGCTGCTGAAGATGGCATCTGTTCAGCCTCCATGCCCCACCTTAGTGCACGTCACTTGCTGTCTGGAGCCATAGACCAGGAGAGCTGGCCTGGGAGGGCAGTTTGTCCAGTGATTTCATTTATTTAACAGCCCCTTTAAACTAAATGGTTCTGAGCGATGGGAGTTATATAGCACAGAGACGATGCGAGTCTCACAGAAATGTACACAAAGATAAATAGGCCTATTCTTTTGGAGGAAATCACATTGACGGGCTTAGCGTTGTATCTGAGTCCCCATATTTCTTCCCCTTTTCAGGGCCTTCCAGTTAGTTCTAGTCCGAAAGTCATTTTCGAGTTTGTGGTCCTGAGTAACTATCTGCTCGTTTCCTCATTTGCAAATTTGTTCATCTCCTAGGAGAGGGTTGGAAATAATAGGGACCATAAAGAGGACCCGACTTACAAACTATAAGTAAGATCAATAAAACAATGATGGAATGATGCCGTTTAATTCTCCTTCCAAGATTATGAGCTCTTTTTTTTGTGGAGGGAAAAATGCAAATGTGATGCTAATTATGAAGCCCCATCTGTTATACTTAAAGTACTAGAGAGGAAAGCCTACATCTAAAGCTGTTCTGCAGTACTTTGCCATCTTTGCAGACCCATTTTGGAGAAGCTGCTTCCATCCCAAATGAGCTTTGACGTCCTCTAAGGTAGCGGGTCTTCTTGAAGGACCCTGAGCTGCCTTTTGAAGAGGCCAGGTTGTTCTAACTGCACCACTTTTTGTTTGTTTTATTCTGCAGCAAGTAAGTGGGTTGAACCAAATATGTACTTACGTGGACAATTGAATAACTCTTTGGAAAGCGTTGCCAAGTAAATTATAAAGAGCAAGTACTGGGTAACTACCGACCCTTGAGTACTTAAATTATTTGTCTCTTTTAATATCCCACCTGGGAGGGATTCCAAAGAATACTTTAACAAAAGTTTGTTGAAATCTGCTCTGCACTAGGACTGGGCACTTTCCTGTTCATTTTGGTAGCTGGTGGATAATCTGATCTCTCTTGTCTTACGTTTTTTAATTTGTGAAATTAGGAAAGTTATTTTCAACAGGTTTTTACAAAGCCCTGAGTTAAAGAACGTCTCTAAGTATTGTTAAATCTCCAAGTCCATTCCCATAATTCATTTTCCTTGTGCGACGTGACGTCATTAGGACTAGAGGTGGAGACTTGTTAGTTACCGAAGTAGAGGTACTAGTAGAAGACACTAGAAGTGCTCAGCTATTTAAACGGAGAAAGGAGAGAAAGAGGCAGTTCAGGAACTGAACCCTGAGGGTCACGACTGAGGACGGAAGTCCCTGGAATGAGACCCTGAGTTGCCCTCACAATAAAAGCCAAGGAAAGACTTTTCAGAAGGAGACTGTTGTCAGTCGTGTCAGTGATGCAGAGACGTCCAGGAGGGGGTGACAAGGCAAAAATTCACAACACGAGAAAAGAAATTACAAATAGAATTCCAGAGCTCGAAGAGACCTCTGAGATGTTTAAACCTAACCTTCCCAATGTTACACTCCCACTGAGCAGCTGAGGTCCGGAAAGATAAAGGCACTTGGGCAAAGACACACAACTCATCAGCAGTGGATCCTAGATCAGTTCCATCTGCTGGGGCCCAACCCAGGGCTTTTGCGACTTTATGCCTTCTGTTGCCTTTGTAGCCAGTCAACGCCCACGCTCACCCTTTTAGCATTTCCAAAGTTTTGATTAAAGTGGTATTTTAAACGTGAATGTGAATCTTTCCAGAAAGTTTCTCTCCACACAAAACCTTGTGTTTTTGTTTTTTCCTTAAAATTAGCCTAAGAGCTTCTTGGTTTTGTTTTTGGTTTTTGTGTGTGTGTGTGTGTGTGAAGAATTGTTATTAATTCTTCTTCAAATGTATGGTAGAATTTTTTTGTTTGGTTTGGTTTTTTATTATTATTATTATTTTTATTTATTTTTTATACAGCAGGTTCTTATTAGTTATCTATTTTATACATATCAGTGTATACATGTCAATCCCAGTCTCCCAATTTATTCCACCACCACCACACCCCACTTTACCCCCTTGGTGTCCATACGTTTGTTCCCAAGAGCTTCTTACACTGTAGAACTTACTCATCATTTCTTTTTTTTTTTTTTGCGGTACGCGGGCCTCTCACTGCTGTGGCCTCTCCCGTTGCGGAACACAGGCTCCGGACGCGCAGGCTCAGCGGCCATGGCTCACGGGCCCAGCCGCTCCGCGGCATGTAGGGATCTTCCCAGACCGGGGCACGAACCCGTGTCCCCTGCATCGGTAGGCGGACTCTCAACCACTGCGCCACCAGGGAAGCCCCAAGTTGCTTTTTCTAAAATAGCTCCTGGCCATCTAGGCTACAGATTATGTGGTCTCTGTCCCTTTTAAGCTATGCTGCAACTTCAGCCTTTCAGGCTCTGTGTATTAACTGATTCAAAGTACAGTTTATTTAATGAGGTTGGACTAGAAAAGAAAGTAACCACTGTTCCCCATTACAATGATGTCTAAGGAAAGCAGGACTAAATGGAGAATTAAAATAACATAATAAAAGCACAGCAGCTAGCATTTTATGAGCACTTACCATCTACCAGAATTTGTAAGACTTTTTTTTTTTTTTTCCCGGTACGTGGGCCTCTCACTGTTGTGGCCTCTCCCGTTGCGGAGCACAGGCTCCGGATGCGCAGGCTCAGCGGCCATGGCTCACGGGCCCAGCCGCTCCACAGCACGTGGGATCCTCCCGGACCGAGGCACGAGCCCACATCCCCTGCATTGGCAGGCGGACTCTCAACCACAGCGTCACCAGGGAAGCCCCCCTCCATATGTTTTATAACCTCTCTAAATCTGTTTCTTCATCCAAAAACTGAGGAACTTTACAGAGTTATTATAAATATAAAAAGTCTTACAGGGCTTCCCTGGTGGCGCAGTGGTTGAGAGTCCACCTGCCGATGCAGGGGACACAGGTTCGATCCCTGGTCCGGGAAGATCTTAGTTGCCGTGGAGCAACTAAGACCGTGAGCCATAGCTACTGAGCCCACAGGCCGCAACTACTGAAGCCTGCACACCTAGAGCCCCTGCTCCGTAACAAGAGAAGCCACCTCAATGAGAAGCCTGCGCACCGCAACAAAGAGCAGCCCCCCTCACCGCAACTAGAGAAAGCCCGCACGCAGCAACGAAGACCCAAAACAGCCAAAAATAAATAAGTAGAATAAATTTTTTAAAAAAAGCACAAAACTTGTACACAAACCTTCTTAAAAACTAACTAAATAAAAAAATAATAAACACCCCAAACACAAGACAAAGATGATTAGATTGCCTAAAAATAAAATGCAGTTATATGGTGCCTACAAGAAATATTTACTTGAAGATCATACAGACCAACCCGAATGAACTTTTTGGCCAGCCCAATATAAAAACCCAAATAGGTTAAAAATAAAAAGATGGAAAAAGATACACTATGCTAACACTAATCAAAGGAAGGCTGGAGTGACTATATTAATAGCCAACAAAGTAGATTTCAGAGCAGAGAATGTTATCAGGGAGCAAGAAGATCATTTCCTAATGATAGAAGCATCAGTTCATCAGGATGACCCAACAGTCCTAAATATTCATGCACTTAATAATAGAACTTCAGAATACATGAGGCAGAAGTACATGGTAGAACTGCATGGAGAAACAGACAAATCCACAACTGTACTCAGAAATTTTAATACCCCCTCTCAATAATTGATAGAACAGTTAGAAAGAAAACCAGTAAGGATATGGAAGACTTGATCAACACTGTCAACTAACTTGATCTGATTGACATTTTCAGAACACTCTACCCAATGACAGCAGAATACACAATTTTTTCAAGTGCAAAAGAAACACTTACCAAGATCATATTCCAAACTATCAAATGAGTCTCAATAAATTTTTAGAAGTTCATATGATATATGTTGCTTGACCAGAATGGAATTAACTTAGAAATAAATATGGATAATAAAAAGATACCTGAAAATTAGCAGTTATTTATAAAATAAATAAGACATTTTGAAATAACCCTTGATTCAAGAAGAGATAAAGAGGGAAGTATTTTGAACTGAATGAAAATAAAGACAAACACATTAAACTTTGTAGGATGCTTCTAGGCCAGTATTTAGAGTGAAACTTACTTTAATAGAGTATTACTCTATTAGAAATGACTCAAATCAGTGACCTCCACTTCCACTTTAAAAGTTAAAAAAAAAAAAAGAGTAAATGAAATCCAAAGTAAAGAAAAGAAATAATAAATATCAGAGTGGAAATCAGTGAAATTCAAAACAGACAAAACAATAGAGAAAACTGCAGAAATCCAAAGCTGTTTCTTTGAGGAGATAAATAGAATTAACAGAGCTCTAGCCAGACTGATGAGGGACGAAAAGGAGAGAAGACACTAATTACAAATATCAGGAATGAGAAAGGTGATATCACTGAAGAGTCTATAGCTATTAAAAGAATAAGGGAACATTATGAATTACTGCAAGCCATGAATTTGACAACTTAGATGAAATGGAAAAATCGTTCAAAAAACACAAACAACCAAAGGAAAAACAGTAAAGATGATAGCCCTGTATCTATTTTTGAAATGAATTTGTAGACAAATGCCTTCTCTGTAAACTCTGAATTCTACCAACCATTTAGGAATAATATTAATTCTACAAATCTCTTTCAGAAAATTGAATAGAAGACAGGACTTCCCAGGAAGTATTCTTACTACTAGGCCACTCTTATCTATAAAACTGAGAAAGATGTTACAAACAAAGAATGAAGTTCACTGGCCCTCATGAACATAAATGCCAAAGTTCTTTAAAAATTTCAGCCAATCCTATCCAACAATGTGTAAAATGTTTAATCTATCACGACCATGGATTTATTCTAGTAATGCAGGCCTGATATAACATTCAAAAATCAACCAATATATTACCGGGGCAGGGGAAGGGTGGGGGGGAGGGATAGTTAGGGAGTTTGGAATTGACATGTACACACTGCTATATTTAAAATAAGACTGTTACAAGAGATAAAGAAGGACACTACATAATGATCAAGGGATCAATCCAAGAAGAATATATAACAATTATAAATGTTTATGCACCCAGTATAGGAGCACCACCATGCATAAGGCAAATGCTAACAACCATGAAAGGAGAAATTGACAGTAACACAATAATAGTGGGGGACTTTAACACCCACTTACACCAATGGGCAGATCATCCAAACAGAAAATCAATAAGGAAACACAAGCTTTAAATGGCACAATACACCAGATAGATTTAATTGATATTTATAGAACATTCCACCCGAAAGGGGCAGAATAGACTTTCTTCTCAAGTACACACAGAACATTCTCCAGGATAGATCACATCTTGAGTCATAAATTAAGTCTCGGAAAATTTAAGAAAATTGAAATCATGTCAAGCATCTTTTCTGACCACAACGCTATGACATTGGAAATCAATGACAGGAAAAAGACTGTAAAAACCACAAATACATGGAGGCTAAGCAGTGTGCTACTAAATAACCAAGAGATCACCGAAGAAATCAAAGAAGAAATCAAAAAATACATAGAAACAAATGACAACGAAAACACCATGACCCAAAACCTATGGGACGCAGCAAAAGAAGTTCTAAGAGGGAAGTTTATAGCAATTCAAACTCACCTCAAGAAACAAGAAAAATCTCAAATAGCAGTCTAACCCTACACCTAAAGCAACTAGAGAAAGAACAAGGAAAACCCAAAGTCAATAGAAGGAAAGAAATCGTAAAGAGCAGAGCAGAAATAAATGAAATAGAAATGAAGAAAACAATAGCAAAGGTCAATAAAGCTAAAAACTGATTCTTTGAGAAGATAAACAAAATTGATAAACCCTTAGCCAGACTCATCAAGAAAAAAATGGAGAGGATGCAAATCAATAAAATTAGAGATGAAAAAGAAGCCTCTTCAATAAGTGGTGCTGGGAAAACTGGACAGCTACATGTAAAAGAATGAAGTTAGAATACTACCTAACACCATACACAAAAATAAACTCCAAATGGATTAAAGACCTAAATGTAAGACACTATAAAACTCTTAGAGGAAAACATAGGAAAAACACTCTTAGACATAAACCACAGCAAGATTTTTTTTGACTCACCTCCTAGAGTAATGGAAATAAAAACAAAAATAAACAAATGAGACCTAATGAAACTTAAAAGCTTTTGCACAGCAAAGGAAACCGTAAACAAGACGAAAAGACAACCCTCAGAATGGGATAAAATATTTGCAAATGAAGCAACAGACAAAGGATTAATCTCCAAAATATACAAACAGTTCATGGAACTCAGTATCAAAAAAACAAGCAACCCAATTAAAATTGGGCAGAAGGCGTAAGTAGACATTTCACCAAAGAAGACATACAGATGGCCAAGAGGCACATGTAAAGATGCTCAACGTCACTACTTATTAGAGAAATGCAAATCAAAACTACAATGAGGTATCACCTCACACCAGTCAGAATGGCCATTATCAAAACATCTAGAAACAGTAAATGCTGGAGAGGGTGTGGAGAAAAGGGAACCCTCTTGCACCGTTGGTGGGAATGTAAATTGATACAGTCACTATGGAGAACAGTATGGAGGTTTCTTAAAAAATAGAACTACCATATGACCCAGTAATCCCACTACTGTGCATGTACCCTGAGGAAACCATAATTCAAAAAGAGACATGTACCACAATGTTCATTGCAGCACTATTTACAATAGCCAGGAATGGAAGCAACCTAAGTGTCCATTGACAGGTGAATGGATAAAGAAGATGTGGCACATATATACAATGGAATATTACTCAGCCATAAAAAGAAACGAAATTGAGTTATTTGCAGTGAGCTGGATGGGCCTAGAGTCTGTCACACAAAGTGAAGTAAGTCAGAAAGAGAAAAACAAATACTGTATGATAACGCATATATTTGGAATCTTAAAAAAAAATGGTACTGAGGAACCTAGTGGTAGGGCAGGAATAAAGACATAGGCATAGAGAATGGACTTTAGGACTCTGGGGAGGGGGTTGTGGGGAGGGGGAAGCTGGGGCAAAGGGAGAGTAGCATCAACATACATACACTACCAAATGTGAAATAGATAGCTAGTGGGAAGCAGCCACATAGCGCAGGGACCTAGAGGTCCCTGCAGTGACCTAGAGGGGTGGGATAGTGAGGCTGGGAGGGAGGCTTCAGAGGGAGGGGATATAGGGATATATGTATGAATATGGCTGATTCACTTTGTTGTACAACAGAAACTAACACAGTATTGTGAAGCAATTATACTCCAATAAAGATGCATAAAAATAAACAAATAAAATGGATAAACAACAGGGACCTACTGTATAGTGCAGGGAACACTCCTCAATATTCTGTAACAACCTAATTGGGAGGAGAATTTGAAAAAGAATAGATACATGTACATGTATAACTGAGTCACTTTGTTGTACACCTGAAGCTAGCACAGCATTGTTAATTGTTAACTGTTAACTGTACATTGTTAACTGTACTCCAATATAAAATAAAAAGTTAAAAAATCAACCCAATATAAATCACTATATTTTTAAAACTTAAAAAAATTAAAGTATATGATTATTTCAATAGATGCAGTAAAGCATTTGACAAAATCCAACATCCATACCTGATAAAAACTCTCAGCAAACTAGAAATAGAATGGAACTTCTACAGCCTCATGACATCTATGGAAAATCTATAGCTAACATCATTCTTTATGATGAAAGACTGAATGCTTTCCCTGAAGATCAGGAACAAGGCAAGGATGTCCTCTCTCCCCCTTGCATCCAACACTGAACTAGAAGTCCTAACCAGTGCAATAAAGTAAGAAAAAGAAATATAAAGCATCCAGATTAGAGAGGATGAAAGAAAAAGTCTTCATTCTCAGATATAAATGTATGTCCATATAGAAAATCTGAACAAATCCCCTAAAAAGCTTCTTGAACTAATAAATAAACTTAGCAAAGTTGCAGGATGTAAGATCGCTATACAAAAATTAATTATATCTTTTTATATTGAATATTAGCAACAAGCACATACATGGGCAACCAATTTTTGACAAAGGCACAAAGGCAATTCAGTAGAGAAAGAACAGTTGAAAATCAAATCAAATGCAAGTCAAAACCACAATGAGATACCACCACGCAACTCTTAGAATGGTTAAGATTAGAAAGAAGGACCATACAAAATGTGGGTGAGAATGTGAATGAACTGAAATTTTCATACACCGCTGGTGGGAAAGAAAAATGGTAAAGCCACTCTGCAAGAGAGTTTGGCACTTACTTCAAAAGTTAAACATACACCTATCATATGACCAGCCATTCCCCTCTTAGGTATTTTCCCATAAGTCCATACTTAGATTTGTATACAGATGCCTATAGCAGCTTTGTTTGTAACAGTATAAAAAAATGAAAGCAACACAAATGTTGTAAAACATTTGATAAGCAAATTGTGGTATATCCATACAAGGGAAGATTACCAGACAAAATGAACGAACTGCTGATATATGTTAAAGCATGGATGAATCTCAAAATAATTATGCTGAGTGAAAGAAGCCAAAGAGTACCTATTGCCTGTTTCCATTTATATAAAACTCTAGAGAATGCAAACTTGCCTGTAATGACTGGAAGCCAATCAGTGGTTGTCTGTGGAAGAAGAGATGCTGGCAGGGAAAAGAGAGAGGGGTTAAAGAGGGGCACAAGGAAACTTTGGGGAGTTCATTATCTTGATTGTGGCCATGGGTATATATACATGCCTAATTTTATCAGATTGCACATTTTAAGTATGTGGAATTTCTTGTATGTCATTTATACTTAAATCTATCTAAAACAATTTAAGGGTACAAAATAAAATTGTAACTTTAGTAGTCAAAAAATGCTAAGATACTTTGCCCTATTGTTGTTAAAAGGTCTGGGAAATATTCTAAAAACGTACAGTGCCCTCTCTCTAAGTTTCATATTAATTTATTGCAGACGGACATGAGATATAGCCACAACGATTTCAGACCTCTGAAATTAAACATTGCATACAGGACATTTTCATCATTTTGAAAAATTGCAATAACATTCTTTTAACTTCGTAAAAATCCCCATAATTTTAAATTGGATTTCATCTCACTGCCTAGCTATGCCTGGCACATAAACAAGGTAATTTTTCTGGAGCTCCACTTTGCAGTTTCCCTTACTCATGTGCCCTCGTACTTCACAGTCACACAATATGGATGTTTCCTACACAGTCCGCGTTATTATTATCGGCGCGATGAGGCGATGAAGCTGAGCTCGTGGGGCAATTGTTGACAGCTTTTGCTGGACGTCTCTCCATAACTGTTGATACTTGGTGCTTCTCATTTTGACAACTTTCATTTATTTACACTTTCTCAAACTTGATTCCTCCAAATTGTGGGATTGAGACTCTAAGATGGAAATGCAGTTTTTCTCATTTTCGTTGAATTTCCAAATCTAAGGTCAAATCATTTTTAAAAGCCCTTGATTTTATTATCTAATTTCACATACTTTTCAGTTATATTTTCATTTTAATTCATGAGACCCTTTAGGAACAGCCGTGGTTTCATATAACTATTTTGCATATGCTCTTTAAAATGTGTGTGTGTGTGTGTGTGTGTGTGTGTGTGTTTACTGGTTTACAGGAATTCAACATAAAGGAGATTTCACTTACTTCCCTCCCATTGCCTTTGCTATAGCTCATCCCAGTGCCATCCTTGGATTACTACCATAATTTCCCAACTGGTTTTACCTGGTCCAGTTTCTCCCACTTCTAATCCAGTTCTAGCCAGAGTGAGCATTCTGAAATATAATCATGTCACAACACTGCATAGATTCCTTCTACAACTCCTCATTGCTTTGGAAAAAGAGTGCAGACAATCAGCGTGACTTACAGAAGGTCCGGTGTGCTCTGCCCCGGCCTTATCTCATCTCTCTCTAGTCTCTTTCTCATACTTGACTCATTCTCCGTTGAAATTCTTTGAGGTCTTTTTCACAGATACTCTTTCCTGTGCCTGGAATCACTCTTTCCCACCTCCTAATTTTTACTTATCTTTCATGTCTCAGCTTATACATTACTTTTCCCTAGAAGCCTTCCTTTACCCAGCCTGAGTTCGATGCTGCTTCTTTGTGTATCTGGAAGCACGCTGCATTTCTCCTATCAGAACCTTTATTAGAGCTTTTGAATTCTCTGTTAACTGTTTTTCCCACTATACCATAAGCTATATGAAGCTAGGAACTATAGTCTGTCTCGTTCACCATTTTATCCTCCTGGCCTGCCTAGCATAGTATCTGGTATATGATAGGAGCTGAGTGACAAATGAGTTATCTTGATATACAAAATAAACTAAATGGATTTGTAATCATTTTAGAGCAAAAAGTGAGGACTTTTTTTTTTTTCTATTTTGAAGATACCTGAGCCAAAAAAAGAGGGCTACATACACATAAGTAAAAGCCAACTTAATTAGCTTGATGTGTTTATTTTTTGAGATAAGTATTATTCTACTTAAGCCTTTTAAAATTAAGCCAACCTAATTTCACTTATAATGAGTTACCTAGATGAGTCAAATTCACAGAGACAGAAAGCAGAATACTGGTTACCAGGGGTGAGGCGGCTGGGGGAATGGGGAGTTATCTCTTAATGAGGACAGAGTTTCAGTTTGGGATGAAGAGAAAGTCCTAGAGATGAATAGTGGTGATGATTGTATAATAATGTAGAAGTCCTTAATGCTCTACCGTCCGTATAACTTTGACTATTTCATTGCACTGTGTGTTTGAAAAGTCTATCAAACACAAATATTGTGTTTCAAATAATCTTCAAATATTCCTGAGGCAAGACTTATCTAAAGTCACGTGGCATATTGAAGCACTGATATTCCAACCAGGTACATGCGTGTGTAATGTCTGAGATGCTCTAGGTACTGTAAGAGACCTGTGGAGAATTATACACGCAGAGCGTCCTTTTACTGATTCTTGATTCCAGTAAAGGCCACACAAAAGAGGCTCCTGACCTAAAATAAATTGCTGAGGGAAGGACCTGGGATGAGAGCTTTGGGATTAAATGCTCATTTTTGTAGAGAACTTGTGGCCGTCACCCACTGTATTTTCTTGAAATGAGATACAGCAGCATCATTTTTTTTTTAATTAATAATACATAATGTTAAAACAGACCTTGTAGTCTGCTGCTTTCTGTGTATATCATGAGAGCAGGATAACTTCTTGCATAACTTGTCTTGGTACTTGCCCAGAAGTTACTGACCCGTGATCATCTCTGACACAATCTGCTAACTGGGACACGAAACAAGGTTATCTCCTGAAGATTCAAGCAAAAATAAATAAGTAAATAACAAAACACCCAAACCAATTGTCTGTGCTTACTTCTTTCTTTCTGTTACTGTGCTAGCCAAGATTTAAGACAGCCAGTCCGCCTGATGGTCCTTTATGGGCATATTCCTCAGGTTGGTGTTGTGGGTGTGTATTTTGCCAGGTAAGGGAACAGAATTCAAATATGTTATATAAGTGGCCTTGTTCGTATAGCCAACCTTCAAATTACAGCCAGCTTTGAATGCTTCTTCATCCTCCCCGCTCCAAGGCCCTTTTACTGGACTGCTTCGCGTAAGTAGAAACAGATGACAGCTGTGAGTAACAAGATGGCCCCAATCATTTCTCCACTGTTTCTCAGTGACAATGAACTTGGAACCTTGAACTTGTCAGTCCATTAACAAGGGATGTTGCCAAGTAAATGTTCATTTGGAAATGATGACAATTATTGGTATGAAACATCTGATTTCATACCTTGTAAAACAAAAATTGGAACAGTGGACTGTCATTCACCCAGTGAAATCATCTAAAAGACATTGAGAATGGTTTTTAAATTCTTTCAGTATGTAGGATCAGTCATAAAGCTGGAATCTATTTCATCACAGTATGTGTGTGATTAGTATGTTATGAACTTAAGGCTTAGAGGTTTATGAATTCGACATTTAGTAAAATCGATAAAGAGTAATTTTAAATTATTAGTTATATTTTGCAAAATATTTGAAAAACATCTTTGTAATTGAATTTCAAACCAATAAGCAAATATGATATCCAAGCATCACTTTGGTGCATTTTGAAGTTTTACTTTCAGTCTTTTGGCTTTTCTCCATGATGAACAGCCTGTCTGTCGGGGACATAATAGGAAAGTAGATGGGCATCCCCTTTTGTAATTTTGGTTTTCTTTGTGATCTGATAGACAAATATTAGATATTGCTACCTCCAGGAATAAGAATGTCCTCCTGGCAAAACAGAAATGATAAAGCACAACTCCTTTTCAATTCTGTTTCCAAACTATTTCTTAGTTTTGAGAATTTAAAGACAAGGTATTGCTGTTTATAAGGACAGCGCTGTAGGAAAGGAGGTAAGTTCTTTCCAGGACAGGTAAAGTCAGACCTACGGGACAGAAACAGACTGTAGGATTCATAGTCATTTTTATCTTGCCTACAGTTGTTATTTGCAGCCACACACCAGGAAGATCCTCTTTTTCCACCTCTCACCAGATTTATTTCCCTTTTTTTAATTGATGTATAATTGATTTCCAATGCTGTGTTAGCTTCAGGTGTACAGCAAAGTGGTTCAGTTATAACACATACATGCACACACACACACTCACTCTTTTTCAGATTCTTTTCCCTTGTAGATTATTACAAGTTATTGATTATAGTTCCTTTAGCTATACAGTAGGTCCCGTAGGTATCTCTTACAATGAAAGTGAAAATACAATTTTTTCAAGACTTTCAGATAGACTTTTGAAAGTTTTCTAACGTTTGACAAGACCCCTTTTCCTGCCTTGGTGAAAGCCCTAAGGCGTTTTCTTCCCTCCCCAAATATCAGAGAGCTCACCTCTCTTGATTTTCACAAGCCAGTTCTTTGAGGGGTCTTGGGTTATATACTTAAGTATGAAAGGAATCCTGTAACTTCAGCGTGTTCAGAAAATTGGTGAGGTGGGTCCCAGTTTCTGGATGTGAACATTCTCTGTGCTTCCTTTAGAACAGTTCTGTGAAATGGCAAAGTCTTGTTTTCCCCCTCATAATACTAACAACATTAATTGCTACCTATAGAAGTAAGACACAAAGGGTGAATGGTGCATTCATCAAACCCACCTAATGGGGTTCAAGTTGAGGTACAGATTACACTGTGATAGGCTCAGGCATACCCTGTATGTTGAGGATTGCATAGTAACCCAGACCATAATCTTCAGACACTCCAAAGTCTTTGGGAAATAATCCCTGTTTCTGAGGGTACGGTTTGCATTAGTTAGGAAGGGAGATGCCAGAGACAGTGGGTACAGACTCCAGAGAGCCTAATTTGAAGGAGGCTTGCCCGATAATATAAAGGCCAGGGGCAGCTGAGCAGGTGCAAACGCAGCTGGTGATCCAGACCTTCTAGAGACACACAGGCTATTAAGCTGTGTGTTTTCTCTATAAAACCTCTTTGTGCCTTTGGTCACTTTATTGAAAATCATTACTCCTCCATTTTGACTTCTGTGAAAGAAATATTAACATTTACTAACAGTTATAAAAAGTACTTGGCTTTTAAAAATATCTTTAGAAAATGTTTTAGTTGATTCTCATCTGTATTGGCAAGCTTCAAATTGGGGAAAGACCATCAAGACACAGAGAAAAATCATTTCTGAATTCCTTGTCGGCAGGGGAATGTATTGTTTTTTAGAATTTGGGTCTGGTATGTGCAGCACTCGTAATGATTAAAAATTTCAATAAAAATTAGGATTTAGAAGGAATTATGAACTTAACTTTGCCCAGATGATTAAGAATATAACAGCTTTAGTAGAAGTTAAAACATTTTAATTAATTTGAGAATACTAACTCAACTCTTATTTCACATACAGTGAATGTGGAATTTATTGGTTGTAAAGTGTTTTACTTAGAATTTTTTAATGAATTTTATTAAATAAGAACTATAATATTTTTTTCACTTTTTATTTTAGAGAAGAGGGTGGGAATACCAAATTGATTTTGAAACCATTTCATCCAAAGCTGCCTGAAAATGCGCCTCTCTTTCTTTGTTCAACAGTATAAAAGACTTTGACCTCAGACCACTGTGGTCCCACCAACGACATCAGTCTAAACTCACTGAAGAGAGGAGGTGAAATTATGTTTGTACTTTACAAGAAGCAAGACGTCCCAGAGTAGAGAAACAACCCCTTATTCTGTATCATTGATTCCACATTTAAAAGTGTTTGTTCTCTTTTGTAAGGAAGATTGAGGTCCGTACATAAGGGAGTGCAGAGTCTCCTGCGTTTTGTGGGACTATTTTAATAAACTAAGTGGGTGGATTTGCAACCTAACCTAAAATGTACACCTGTTGGCAAACTGCACTTAATCCATCCCCTAACTATTACTTAAAAAAAAAAAAAAAAAAAAAGCGGGCAGGGCGTAGAGTAGCACTGCTGAAACATTTCAGAAACAGCGAATCTGGAATCCTTGTTTTGGTCATTGGGCAGCATCTTTAACTATTGGAATCCATTTTCCACCTTTACTCTCCCAGGCAACTTAGGATGAATGTGACTGTTGATTTGCTGTAAAGTCCTCAGGGCTGGTTGGCCACAGTGGATATTTTATGTTAATGCCAGAGATTACTGAGGGTATGAAAGAGGAAAGGCAAAGCTCTTTCATTTCCCAAAGCTAAGGCGCTATTGTGAGATTTCTGTGACTAAATCAGGTATTTTATTTGGATAACTGAAGAAAATGCACAGCCGCTACTTGGAACTCTAAGGCATTCTGCCTTAATGAGAGTCTTGAGACGTCGATCATTTACCTTAACATTTTAAGGTTTATTCATTCGTTCAACAGGTAGATGCTGAGCATCTATAACGTGCCATGCATTGTCCTATATATCCAGTCCTGTATAAACATACAGTAGGCATCAGTGACTGCACACATTCAAAGTGGCATGAGCTTCTACCGTTTTTAATATTCGGCCATGTCCGTTATAAGGAGATTGCTGGATAAAATGTAAAATGTACATAAATTTATGAAAAATAAGGGGGTAATACGAAAATAAGACATGGCCAGTTCTACTGCATCCTTAAAAAAATAAAAAAGCTTTAATCTTTTCCTTAAAAATTTTATTTTAGGAATCAGAGCATATTTCTAGCCAATCAATCATTTAGTTTTGAATCTATTACACTCCATGTGCGTAAATAAGAACACCTGAATTAATTTGTTCTTTAAGTTCACTGACTGTTTAAATATCCCTGCAGCATTTTTTTCCCAAATGTCGTAAAAAAACATTAGCAGCTGATTCAGCTTTTGCCCCGACATTATCCAAAAGAAAAAAATATTATAGACAAAGCTGGCCATATGTCGAAAAGGACTTGTTAAAAAAAAAGAAGAAGGAAAGAAAAGGACTTGTTTATTTCATTCATTCGTTCGCTCATTCATGTATTTATTTTGCCATGACGGGGTAGAAGTGGGCTAGTGGGGTGGGAAGAGTAGTTGTGGGTTTGCTTTGGTTTGGTTTTAATCTGAGCTTATTTTGGAAGCTGTTGTATAATGTCACTGGCCTTCTTTTGAAGTGGATCTGCCTGTGGATTGGGTGCCTCCAGGACACAAGAATAAATCCTCTTTCCTCCCTGCATAATGCTCTAAATCTTCCAACAATACTGACTCAATGACTCCAAATCCCATGCCCTTTTCTTCCTTTCTTTTGCTTTCTAAACATGTTTGTGTTATGAATCATACTCAGACACAGGGTCCGTCTGACGGCTGGGCTGGGCTCCTTGTCGCCTCCACACTGAATTGGAATGCAGCCCTCAGAGTCGCCCCTGCCCTGGCCCAGGAACCAACCCGCGCCCCCCCCCCCGGGGGAGGGGCTGGACGAGAGTTCATTGATGTGCTGAATATCACAAAGACTTAATTCTGAGCTGAAAGGTTAAAAAGAAAGGAAGGGGGAGGGGAAAAGAGAGAGGAATAAAGATGCGGTCTGGAGAGAACGGTTTATTCAGCTAACGAACTTTTGCAGAATGGCTAACAAGGAAGAATTCTGCTGAAAGAAACTTCGTCATTGAGATGACTCCTTCCCGCCTTCTCTTAGCCCTTTCGAGGGGGAGGAAAGTTAGAGATGCTGTGGATTAAATGAGAGAGAGGGGCACAGAAATATGTATCTTAAAAAAGCAAAACAAAAACTCCCACTTTGGCTTCTAGTTCATGCTTTTAGGAATGGAGGCCTCTCGTGGACTCCCCCATGCAACCCTTGCCTCATTTAATATTACGCAGCGGCTAGGACCTAATTGAGCCTTCTCGATCCGCGTACAAGTCAAAGTCAAGGGATTGCCACAGATTCTGCACCACGGCTGCCCAGAGACACTGCCTTTG
The DNA here is from genome assembly GCF_964374135.1 of Grampus griseus. Taxonomy (NCBI): domain Eukaryota; kingdom Metazoa; phylum Chordata; class Mammalia; order Artiodactyla; family Delphinidae; genus Grampus; species Grampus griseus. Next base: position 65,934,040 of record NC_139012.1, read on the forward strand.
GGAGAAAGGCTGATTAGTCCGTCTTTAGGGTAAAGCCCAGTCTCATTCTCATGAGGGTATGAAGAAGCCAGGGTGATTTCACTGGAGAGAAAAGACACTGATAAGAAGTATAATAGAAGCAACAATGCCTGTTCTACCTTTGTTTCTTCCTGGAGTTGAGAGGAGTCTCCATACATCCTTGAGCTTTTCTAAATTTGTAATAACCTAAGTATTTAGGCAAGGACAGAAGAAATCTGCAAACGACACTTTAAAACAAAAGTGTTTTCACCTTTATGAAAAAAACCTTGTTTGATTATACAGAATGTATTCATCATTTCAATGCCCGCACGTGACAAATGTTTATATGCCTATTATAGGCGACAAGATAAAAATAGGTGCTGGGACTAACAACTGAGGTTTTAACAACCTGAGGAAGAAAGTTTGATTTGCATGCCATTTACAAATGATTTCTAACGTTCCTGACACCGGAGTTATAAAAGTTGAAAAGACCACACGGCGGCTTTACGACTTCCCCGTATTTGACTTACGTTCACACGAACCGTAAAAGGGAGAACGCTGGTACATCCCCTTCCTTCTTGTAACTAAAGAACGCATCACACGTTAAATAGATGAATCTGATCTTTACTGTTCTTCAGTTTCAAACTTTTGACTTTATTGCCCAAGTATTAAGAGGTTGTAGGGAAAAGAAGCTCAGGGTGGGAGAACAGACAAAACCTTTTATTCTCCATCTTTTTGTCCTTCAAATTGTTCAGTCATAGGTATCATTATGTAGCACCCCAGTTGGACAGTATTGATGACCTCTGCTTTCAGCTGAGACGTAGAATAAGTGAACTGGCCAACTAATGTCACTAACACAATAGCCTTTAATGCCTTCTCCCCCTTCTTTTCATTTTAACATTTTAAGGTTTATTCATTTATTCAACAGATAGATGCTGAGCATCTATAATGCGTCATGCATTGTCCTACACCCTTGGGATACATCAGTGAACAAAACAGATAAAGATAACAGCCCCTTGGGGTTTATACTCCAGGGCAGGTTCTTTGTGGGGGTCATAGAACCTGATTCTAATTGTTCAGATTTTTCCCTGAGATTTTTTCAGTATTCATAATCCTAGCAGAGACTTTAGCTCATATTAATTTTTTTTTTTTTTTTTTTTTTACCATTCCCACTGTGGTTTATGTTTACTCAGTGCTCTGCTTTCGGATATTACCCGGCGAACCTTCATAATCTCATCCATTGGACATTTCTTCAACCTCCGACATCCATTTCTTTCCCACTAAACACTTCCCATGGGCAGAGAAATAGAGAGGTGATATCTGAAAAGTCTTTCTAGTCCTTATTCTGTAAATACCTAAGTATCAAATATCCACTCAAGCTAGGTAAGTATTGTTTTCTTTTCTCTCCTCTTTCCTTAGTGTATTTACTAAAGGTCAAGGAGATAAATTGACTGCCAATGGGAAACGCTTGAGAAGAGTCAAATTCAGCCCTTAGACTATAGAGCTTGCCTGCTTATTTTATTTATTCTCCCCTTCACTTCTAAGTTCATTTATTCTTCACCCAGTAGACTTTCGGTCATTGCAAACTATGTACCAGACCCTGACCAGTTGCTGTGGAGAGCAAGGATAAACCAGACAGCCCTTGCCTCTGGAATTCAGTTCAGTGGGGAACCAGGATGCTTCTTCCAAGCACAACTCAGGACTTAAGTGTTTCTTCAGCTGGTTTTTGTATTCTTTCAGTATTTTTATGGCAAGTTGTCCCTGCCATCAGAGGACTCCACCAGGAACATATTGATTACAAATCTGAGTTGTCTGACACGTGTATGCACACACTGAGTGCACACACGTACACGCCTACACACATACGGCAGGATTCATTTTTCCTCAACTTTGCTGAACTACTTCTCCTTCTACTATCTGGCCCGGCAATACAGTCACATACGAGCCTTTCAGAAATCCGACAGGATTCATGCCCAACTGAATTATTTCATTCTACACTCTATGTCAGTTCCTAGAAATTAACAATAGACCATTTCATGTTGGTCTTTGATCCCACCAGCTCAGTCATGGTATTTTTGCAGGTGTTTTCTGTCTCGGGTTGCTATTACAAAACAGCACAGGCCAAGTTAAACCCAGCCAAGTTGGCCTGTCCCAGGGGCTGAGGTATGTGCTTTGCACCAAATGACCTGGTCATGTGCTTGCTGCCTAAGGGTTAGGAAGAGGGAGGAGCCCAGACTTTAAAATCTTAGTGATCCCTTGAATTATAAGTGTTTTAAGAAAAAGGTCATGCCCAGTGTAAAGCCAAAGACATCGATTTGGCCTGGTTCTTGGAACTTATTTATGTTTGAAATAAGTTAACCTCCTGATTTCTTTCAGTTTAATTTCCCCCAAACTGTCTAACACTCCCAAGGGTCTGAATGCCAATAGGCATGGAAAATACCCTGAACGGCCAAGGGATTTTATTAAGGCTTTCTGATGTGACTTGGACTATTACTCACACATAACATTATTTATTGAGCTTAATTTCTAGGTAGGAAATCTCTTTTTAGATGCCTGCATACCCTGTGATCTAGTCATTCCAGTCCTAGGTGTATTTCAAACAGCAAGATGTAGTTATGTGCATGAAAAGACATATATACGATGAAGCATCTTTTGTAGCAAACAAAAACTGGAAACTATCAAAATGCCTGTCAACCATAAAGTGGATAAATTGTGGTATATTCACAACTGAATGCCATGCAACAATTACAACAAACCAATTACAGTGATGATCAACCATATGGATGACATGAACATCTCACAAACATAACGTTGAGTGAAAGAAGCCATAACAAGTGTCCAAATGTACGATTCCATTTATATCAATACAAAGCCAGGCAAAACCAATCTATTCTGCTAGAAGTTAGGATATTGGTGACCCTTGGGATAGGGTGGTGATTGAAAAGGAGCAAAAGGAAGGCTTCTGAGGTGCCAGTCATATTTTGTTTTTTAATCTGAGTAAAGGTTACAGGGTAGCATTCACTTTATGAAAATTCTTTGAGCCTTGCCCTTGTATGTGCGCTTTTCAATAGGCATGTGAGATTCAATACACTTGTGCAAATGCAAACACATGTTCACTTATTAAAGAAAATAACTGCAGAAAAACTCATTTCAGACATACTTAAAAAGAGACACAAAATTAGCTCAGGATATGAAGTTTAAATAAAAACTTATTTTGTGACTACTCAACTCTCGTTTTCTTACTTTAAATGGTAGAATATTTTCCTGAGCGCACATTAGTGTGGATACAGTTTGTAGTTATTACTTGGCTAGAAAGTCTTTGAAGAGTTGGCATAAAGCGGTGCTCAATAAAAGTATGTGGAATTGCATTAAAATGAGTAACAAATGCTATTTTTCCTCCATAAAATATTCCAGAGTTCTTTGATTAGATATTATCTCTCCCATCTTTGAAACTCCACAGTGTTTTGTATTCCCCTTAGTGATACATGGACTACCTTGTATTATATTGAATATTTAACCTTATAAACTCAAATCTCATTCATCTTTGAATCTCTTGTGATATTCTGGAGACAGGTAGTGTGGTGATGAGGTTAAGGGCATGTGCACTGGTGCCCAACTGCATGGGCTCCAGTCCCCTCTCTGTCCTTTATAAGTGGTATAACTTTGGGTAAACATTCTCTCTGTACTCGTTTCCTTATATATAAAATGGGGAGGGGGGATAATTGTGGCATCTATTTCCTAGGGTTGTTATAAAGATTAAATGAATTAGATGCATAAACTTCTGAGAACAGTTCCAGACACACAGTTCGATCATTGTTAGCTGCTGTTTTTAGTTATTGTGGTATGAGTATGAGTCCTATTATGATTCCTGAATGAGAAAAAGAAAGAAAACAAAATTCAAAAGACCTAGGAGTAGTGATCAGTCAAAAAGTCAAGTTTCTGTCTGCTAATTCCCAAACACAACTTTTTTTTCTCAGATATTCTGCAAATAGAGTATGTTGGTCACTTGTAGTTAAATGTATGCCAACTATTCTCATTCGGTCTGGTCGTGCACAATTACTAGGTTCTTTTGGTAAATATTGACAGTCTGCTGATTCAGTTACATAGGCTAAACTGTATTAACAGACCCAAGAATGTATAATGGCCGAAATGCAATAAAAGTTTATTCCTAGCTCCCATTACAGTCCAAGTAGATATCACTAGTCAGCTTCCCTATGATGACTCAAGGACCCAGGCTCCTTCTATGTGTGTACCATTCCCTGAACCTCAACTACCCCTATATCCACCTGACACAAAGGGGAAAAGAGCACGGAGGTGCTGCATTAACTTCTTAAAAGCCATGATATGAAATGGCCCACATCACTTCCTCTCACATTCCTTTGACTAGACTTCGGTTTATGCCCACATTCAACTGAAGACAGGCTGGCGAACGTAGTCGAAGTGTGTGTGTGCCCCAGAAAAAGAAACAGAGTTTTGGAAAGAGCTAGCAGTGTTTGTTAGGATTTAGAGGTAGGTGAGAGTTACAGCTTCCCTCTGTGACCATCCCACTACAAATATGGAAGCATAATTAGAACAAAATTTTTCACACATGTATTTATCCGTCATCAGGTCCTAACATGATAGTGTCTTTTCTGAAGCTTATCAGAATCCCAGCTCTCTGTCCTTTTAGGTGTTTCCATCACAGCTTATGTGAAGGAGTGAGTCCCCTTGAGATAAACACATCACTATTCTAGGGCCAGGACTTCAGTTAACTTGAGAGATGGAATCAGGCAACTGAAATGCTATGAATCCTTCCTAGATACAGCACTGTTTTGGAATCAAGTCTCAGGAGCCAATTCAGAGTTTATCCTCCATAGCTAATCAGATTTTTCTAGATTCTTCTAGCATGTACACCTAAGAATGAAGAATGTCTTTCTATTCTAGCCAATCCGCCTACCTTAAAGCACCAATAATTTCACTAACAAACCTCCCACCTCTTACATTCATTTTGCCAATTATAAAACTTTCTAAGGTTAATATAGAGGAAAAACTAATGACAGTAAATCTGTAGAAACCACCCTGGAATGTGGCCTTTTGAAGAAACACGAGCTACCTACAGTTGAAGTGTATATTCCTAGTTAGAGCAACTAATTGCCCCTAGGGTGCAGAGTACACAGCTTATTCACACTTACATGTCATACCGCCCATGAGGAAATATGTTTATTATAGGCAACGTAACATTACGAAAAATAAATTTAGCCTTTTATTCAAATATCCTTTTGACAGAGACATTCACCTGGGAAAGTTTCCCTATGATACACCACTTATTTATGATTCTTTGGTTTAATGTGAAATACGTGAACTATGGCATGGGATTAGAAGCCAAGCAGCTGTGCTGTGCTGTGGGGAAGTTATTGTCGATTCCTGCCATTATTTTTTTTCCCTTCAAAGATTAATCGGGAACAATGACTTCCTGATTCAATAACCTTCAGAAAAGAAGGAAGTAATGAAATGTTCACATTCTTCGGAGACTTTGCTCTTGGAAAACATCCCAAAGCCACTGTGCACTGATTGATCATCCCAGTGGGAGTGTCCTCTGGGTAGTTCTGTACAAAATACTTGGGTTTAGGTTATTCTACAAGGAGCTGCCCTTCCCCAAGATGTGAGAAGCATCTATTTGTGAATGTTATTCGTACATCTTTTCCAGATACAGGAAAATTCTTATCTTTCATGCTGGTTTTTTTGTTAGTTTTGTATCATTGCTGCTGATGAGAGGTGGGAAAGTTCTGTTTCCCTTAAATGATATTTGAAGTAATTTCTAGATCCTAAACAGAGAGTTCATTTCTAAGTTGTAATATTTGTTTTTAAGTGCAGTGGCGGGGTTCCAGGGGAATATAGGAGACCACCCTACTTGTGCTGGGGGCTGTTATCGTCATACTCTGTGGTTTTCACCATGGCAATGGGAATAGAATTTTCAGCTCTCCAAGCTCTTCTGCATTCTTAAGTAAGCTTGCATAATACTGCTGGGGACAAAGCAGTTGCCTGCTTGAAAGCCAAGTGAATGAATAAATTTGGCCTCAGGATTTTTGAACTGTTGTGAAAGACTTTTTGTTTCTTGACTTTTTTTTTTTTTTTTTAAATCACGGCTAGAAATTTTTTTCTTCAGATGATGTCCTTGTTAACCAAAATGTGATGTGTAATTCAGATACGTAGACAAGTTTAGCACATAAACTTATAGATAGAATACTTGGATATCTGAACAGTGATTTCCAATCTATAAAATCTTTTAAGAATTTTTATCTTAAATAGAAGCTCCTCTTGTAAACATTTTTTTGGCACTTGGTACTGAGTAAGCTCCAGGACAGGATTATTTTATCTGGAACAAAAATGACAAAACTATCTACAATCTGGCTTAGGGATCCTGCTGTACTGTTGAATAGCATTGAGCAATGTTGAATTATTCTTTTTCTAGAAGATGACTAATGCCAAAAGGAGCCTATTGTTACAGAACGAATTATTTTGCTTTTTCTGGGTTTTTTTTTTTTTTGTCACATTATCTCTTCCCTACCAAGTACCAGTTTTTGTTTTTTTGTGTTTTTTTTTTTGCGGTACGCGGGCGTCTCACCGTTGTGGCCTCTCCCATTGCGGAGCACAGGCTCCGGACGCGCAGGCTCAGCGGCCATGGCTCATGGGCCCAGCTGCCGCACGGCATGTGGGATCCTCCCAGACCGGGACACGAACCCGTGTCCCCTGCATCGGCGGGCGGACTCTCAACCACTGCGCCACCAGGGAAGCCCCCAAGTACCAGTTTTAAAGACCATTACCCAAAGACCATTCTGATAAGTTTTATCCAAGTAACTTAACGGTTACTTTAGGAAATGTAAAGAGCTATTATGTATGTTGAACTGTCATGTTCGATTGTGTTTGGTGGAAGGCACTTAGTAAGAACAGCTTGGTCCAAAGACATATATGAGTCTCCAAAGCACATCAGGGCTTAACACTATGATAACAAAAAATGCCCACCAATGCCAGTCATGTATAACATCTCAGTGATTCTCAATATGAACTATAAAGTATTTCGATGTCAGGTCAGATAAACTAAGGAGATATGTCTTGAAGAGAAAACCCACTTAGAATTATGAATCAAAAACCATTTTGATTATAGATCTAAGTGATGTTGTCAAAGTCACCTGCTTCAAATTACAAATTCCTCGTATTTTAGGCCACTTTCCAGCTATGGTACACTATCCTTCATTGTTGTGGTGGCTCTTTACAAAACATTAAAGTTAATTTGGGTGGAATTAGACAAAATAGAAGTCCTTGTTTTCTTTTTTTTTTTTTTTTTTTGGCGGTACGCGGGCCTCTCACTGTTGTGGCCTCTCCCGTTGCGGAGCAACAGCTCCGGACGCGCAGGCTCAGCGGCCATGGCTCACGGGCCCAGCCGCTCCGTGGCATGTGGGATCTTCCCGGACCGGGGCACGAACCTGCGTCCCCCGCATCGGCAGGCGGACTCTCAACCACTGCGCCACCAGGGAAACCCAGAAGTCCTTGTTTTCTTAAAGTCAACCAATTTAGCCAATTCAAAAACAAAATCATAACACAAACTTCTCATCCTTTCCATTACTATTAAAAATAGTCTCTGAATATTTTGTTTCTGGTCATGTCATTGGAAGCTCCAAACTAGACTGGCTTGCTTCTTTTGAAGTTGACAGGCAGAGTGTCTTTTGACAAGGCAACTGGTCGTCTGTCATGGTCTACTTCTATTTGAACTTGATTTTTTATTTTTCAGTGACTCAAGCCACAGAAGTTCAATCTGGCATGAGTTTAAGAAACAAGTGTTTATTGTGTGTTTGGTGCAAGATATAGGAAAGCACCGTAACAAAAAATAGAATGGACCCAAACTGTGGGAGGGTACATTATTTATTAGAGCATTTTCGTTTCCTTTAATGAGAACTGAAAAGTCTCTGGGTATTTCTAATTGGCTATAGGCAAGCACGAATTCTGGAAGATCTGTAAAGGGGATCAAATAAATTATAATTAATTGAAGTGATTATACCAGGAACTTTGTAACATTGTTTTTAATTTGAGTATGAAAAGATGTCTTCATTACTACGGCATAATTCCCTGGCCTTCTCGTCTCATAGTCTGGGGTGAGATTTCTGCCTGTGTTAGGGTACTTTATATTAGTCTACTGGTTAGACCATGAAGATATTGTTATAAATAAAAAGCAATTTCAATTTCTGTAACTGACTTGTAAGTAAGTTTACCTAAAACTCAGCTATTTCTCAGCATAATTGCATAGTTTATTCAGTAGTTTTTGACATTCTTAGGATTGCGTGTATGTCATGTTTGCTTATTTAGTTTCCAGTTGTATTTCAAGAGAGATTTGAGATAGCTGAACGCAAACGTCCTGACTTATACTATGGCAGGTACAAAGATGAATAAGTAGTCTCTGCCATCCACTTCCACACTTGGTTATTATGCAGAAAGAAAGCGCGGTGCTGGACACTGTGTCCCAGACAGGCATCTGCCGCCTTCCATGGGTTCTCAGAAAAGAAATGCCCCTGTTTCTTTCCGAATCCAGTACTGTTTACCTGACTCTAATAATTGGTTTGTTATACAGTCGTTGATAATTAATTAAACTGCAACTTTTGTAAAGTGGTTCTTAAAATTTTTTAAAAATTGGTGGGTCAAAAATCGGTTATTAATAATAGTCATGTGCAAAGGTATATGTTCTGTGTATTTCTGTTTATGGATGGGTCAGGTGTATGTTTTGTGTATTTCTGTATACGGATGGGTCAGTGAATATTAAGGTGAAACACCTTTTCAAGCAAATATTTATTACGTAGAAAAGCGTCACTTTCATACCTCATTATATTTTATTTGCAGCTCAACACCATTTTTTCAATCAAGCAGATATTTTCTAAAGCTTTTCTGGGTCATTTTCCTTAGCAAATGCTAAGTTTTGATGACAGACTTGATTCTTCCAGTTTTCAGTTTCTGAGTTGTTTCACGTATGCTCCAATTGGCACTTACCTGGGAAGGATCAAAAGTTAGTGAAGATGTTTTATAGCTGAAGATCTGGAAAAAGGAAAACTTGCGTGCTGTATAGTAATGCCTTAGCCTGCATCAAGGTAAACTTCGTGCTGAGCTGTGTCCAGAATATGGAGTACTCAGGGGCTTGGTCTGGAAGAACCAGATTCTGCCCTAGAAATTCTGAGGCAGAAGATCTACAACCATATTGGAGAGACTAGGAAAATCATTAACTCCTTGGTCAGTACAGAATTTTTTTAAAGGGAGGAGATCTGTGGGATCCAATGAAGAAACGAAATACCTATGAAACCCAAATAAATACATTTGAAACAGCGAAGGATATTAGCTCTAACCTTAATGTAGGCTGCAAAATTCTGTTAGAAGAGGAAACTTAAATGAAGATATGACTTTAATCTAGAGACCTGGGCTATAATACCATCTATGGAGATCATGGTCTTGAGACCCATGTTGCCTATTGACTGTCAAAACAGAATTTCCTCGGCATGTTGACGATGGTAGTGAGAAAAACTACCCTGGATCTCTTACAGTCCCAGAGTATCTAGGCTAAAACCTGTGGTTGATATTCAGTCACTCCTAGTGGAGAAATATAATCTCAAACATCTACATGTCAGCGTGACCACAAACTTGTTTGAGGTGATTTGGTTGTTTTCATAAGAAGACTTAAAATTAAACGTGTGATGTTTTTAAAAATCACCCCATAGGGCTCCCCTGGTGATGCAGTGGTTGAGAGTCCGCCTGCCGATGCCCCCGGTCGGGGGAAGATCCCACATGCCGCGGAGCGGCTGGGCCCGTGAGCCATGGCCGCTGAGCCTGCGCGTCCGGAGCCTGTGCTCCGCAACGGGAGAGGCCACAACAGTGAGAGGCCCGCGTACCACAAAAAAAAAAAAAAAAAAAAAATCACCCCATAATAGTAAATGTTTTTGTATTAAGAAATCTGAATGTATATGGAATCTTAAGTGTTTGAGTATCTGCCCTGGGCCCTGTGATTAAATTAAAGATGGGTCATTGACTATTCAGACTTGCGGTTTTAAGTCAAAATATTAATAAGTTTATAAACAGAATTGAACCATTTGAGATAACTTAAGATCCACTAAGTTTAAGATTTGTTATATTTATAAGAACTGCTTATGTGTGTGGTAGAGTTTGTACTCTAATAATTGAGGCAATGAGGGAAATCAGAGGTAGTAAATTTGTGAATGTAGTTTAAAATGTTTAAGGGGTTTGATTAAGTTAATAAACAGGACCAATTGTGGATCAAAGATCACTTGAAAGCCATTGTTAATATTTGCTAAATTTCAAAAGAGAATAAAAGAGTTTACAAAGTGGATTTAGAAACTTCGGGAATATTTATTTTTAAGAAAATAACTTCTAGATAATCTTAACTGTGCACAAAAACCAGCCTCGGAGATATTAAAAGTCACACTCTGGTAATATCCTGACACAATTCTTCCTCAAATGGTGTACTGTTTATTGAAAAGAAAAGGCACCCAACTGGACAATGTTTTACATAACAGTCTCAAGCCCTGATGGGTAAGAGTATCTGTTGCCTTTTAAGACACAGGACTGAGCTGGACCACGGAGGGAAATTGTGCTGAACGCTCTATTGTCATTTCCCATTCATCCTGAACCCTGGGGAGCTCACTTACAATACAACACACCCACGAGGCCTCTTTAATGTTACCGGTTGCAAAAATAGTTTGGACAAATTCCATCCTTTGCTTTAATAGGATGAGTCTTGCCTTAACTCAAATTTAGCTTAGAGAAAAAGGGCTGTCCCTGCCCCCAAGCAGCTCGGACTAATCTTGCATATCCTTTAATACTTTTACCACATGATTTCCTTCACCCTGGAGCTCTCTAAAATGTATTCATCCTCACTCTCTGCTATGGCCCATGAACATTACCTTAATTTGCGGCACCTGCTTATGTTATGAGGCAGAAGGACCTCTTTTAGTCTGTTTGTTTATGTGTTGGTTCTTGAAATTGGCAAGAACATTTATGGCCCCCTCCCCCCAATCTGAGTTTCTGCTTAGAAGTGATCTATCCATGCTAGATGTAGGAATTGTGGTTTGTAGAGACAGCCTAGAAAATGTTTACATCGTCAAGAATTTGGGTGGAAGATAGAATGTGAGGAGAATATTTTAGAGCAGAATAAATGTTTTAGAGTGCACAAATAAATCTGTTTCTTCTAGCACAGCCCTATGATTCATCAGGCTAATCATTTAAATATTATCCCAGGGCTTGCTCAAAATTAAATAAAGATGGCAATCGGTTTTCAAGACGGTGATTTTTTTTCAGATTTTGCGAGTGCATCTAGTTTTCCAATTTGGATAAACAAAAGGCTACTGAATTAGGTGAGTGCTGCATGAAGATTGGGAGAACTTGCCAGGTGGTGGAATTCAAAAATCTGAGAGACAGAATGCACAGTAGGGATGAATAGAGACGGTCTGCACTATATGGTTTATAATTTGACTGTCGATGCCCAAGTTCATTCCCATGAGTCTAGGAGGACAAACGCCCATACGTATGGGCTACTCATCGCCTTGCACTCACTGTTGCTTTAAGCCCTTGCTTTTTATATAGTCAGCCTTATCCAGTTCTCTTACGATTTCATGTGCACTAATCCTGCCTGCAAATAGATTACAGGTTCCCTCCCATCATTCCAAAGTACCTGTTAGAAAACCGATCATTCAGTTAGCACTCAAATATTTGGTTAGTTGACTCGTTTTTATTGGGGGAGAAAGTATCAGTGAGAAGATAAATACTGAATTCACTTATTCTCTTATTTTGCACAAGTATGTCCTGAACTCCTTCTGTGTAGCAGGCCCTGTAGAGATACTGAGATAAGAAAAACAGCCCCGTTGTGGGCCCTCATAGAGCATACAGTCTAGGAGGCAGGGGGTGTCAAAACAGAAATGGCACAGCTAATTATAAAGTGAGAAAAGGTACAGAGAGCTCTGAGACAGAGGAAATGAAATGACAGAGGGCCGTAGATTAGGTGGAGCGATTAGCAAAGTCTTCACTGAAGAAAATAGCATCGGAAGGCCATGGTTCCCCAATGGCTGCCCGGTGGAATCAGCCAGGGAATCTTTCACAAATATTGATGCCTGGCTCCCAGCTCCACATGTTCTGATTTAATCTGTATGGGGTGCGACCTGGGCTGTGGGACGATTTCGAAGCTGATTCTGATGTGCAGCCAAGTCTGAGAGCTAGTGATTTATGCTGAAACCCGAAGGATGAATCAGAATGGGCCACGTAAAGAGCTCAGAGGGGACTTCGTAAGCCCTCAAGGCAGGAAGCATTATACACTCAGGGGCTGAAAGAAGGCTCATGTGTTGCATCAGGGTGAAGAATGGGGCTGCTGTCTGCGGACCAAGCCAGTTGGGCCACGCACAACACCGAGGTTCAGTTTGTTAGAGAAATTATAAGAACTAAGAAATTGCAAGTAGGTGAGAGAAAGCCACTCCCTTATGACCTGGCTACTAGGTTACCAACATGTAAATTTCAGACAAAATTGTCTCACACTTATTTAATAAGCAGCCTTCAGGAAAACAGACACAAGACAGATCAGACACTGTCCTTTAAGCTCCACAAAGTCTCAGCTTTCTGTATTTCTAGGTGTGCTGACCTTCTCTTTTATAAAAGGTTTACTTGGGACAAAAACAACCAGCATTTACACGGCAGGATTCCAGCCCTCTACTTGGCATCGTAAGTCAGAAATCCTTCTAAAACAATGGCTGAGCACAGATCCAACCAGGGATGCAACCACAGGCACCATGCATCTAAGAGGTGCAAGATTCAGGCCTAAAAGGATACTGGCCAGGCTGCGTACTTATAACCTCATGCAGCAGAGAGGGTACAGCTGGCTTATTTTTTGCTCATGCACATACTTTGAAAAATCCAAAGGGTCACCTAATGAGATCCTATTATTACACCCATCATGCTAATTAACAAAACGTTACTTTCACCAGTAAAAACCTCTGGTTGATATTTATTTGCAGTTGGCAGGGCTGGTCTCTGCTCTTGATTGACTTGCGGATAACAGCAGGGCTTGTCTTAGCTGCCTCTAGACTGTGCCTCTAGCTGATGACTCCCGGACGGGAATGTTTAAACCAACTGGTGGTGTACGCACCATATCACGCTGATAATTATGCAGTAACTGAAAGTAAATTACAAACTTCGTGACAGGGCAGTAATGGTCATCTCTAAGCCTGGAAGGATGGGAGAGGAAGCAGGGAAAGAATTCTTTTTGGCTGAGAAAGCTGACGCTCATTAACTTCCCTTCTTGCCTGTTTATAGAACACAAGAGTTTAAAGAGTGCAGGGGTGTAAATTTGGAAATAAAGGAAGAAAAGGAGAGCTGCTTGGATATTGCCTTGTCTAAACTGGCAAAGCCTTCATTATCCAACTCTGGGAATGACTTGAATTGCCACTTGATAGAAGTATGGCTTCTCCCAGGTCTCATACTCTGCTGATCCCTATTTTTCGTTATTTCTCAGTATCTGGGGATTTAAGTATTATTCGGGAAACCCTGGGATGTAATTATCAAACTATCTCGCTGTCTCCCTGGGTCGTTGTGTGCCCTACTGGGAGAATTCTTCCCAGGAGCCTTTGGCTCTGTTTCAATAGTGAGGTGCCGTCTTTGATCAAGAGAAAATCCAAGTGAGGATCTGAGCACCTCAGGAGTCACAGCCCCAGCTGCCCGGACTGCGATAGCTCCTTTCCCACAGTCAGTTCAAGAGACAAGGCAGGGATCTTGAAATCTGCGTTTGATGTCTTTTTGATACGACTAGATTGCAGTAGCTTCAGCTGCTGGCCAGGCCTTTCCGTTGCTCTCAACAGTGGGGATATTTATGATGTCTTCTCCAATTCCAGCACCTCTTCTGCTCTTGTTGCCAGAGGATTCTTCTGCCTTGCTTTTAGAATGACTTTTAGGATTGCTTTTCATGAGTCAGCATTTTCTACGCTCTTTTGTATCACAAATAGAGCCTGTGATCATGGTCTATATCTATGTCATCGACAGAAGTATAATGTGTCCACATGGGTCGTTTAACATTTTCTAAGAGCTATATTTTAAAAAGCAAAAGGAAGCATGAAATTAGCTTTAATAGTATATTTTAAGTGACCCAATATAGCAAAATATTATTTCAGCATGTAATCAATATAAAAATGATTCATGAGGTATTTTCCTTTTCTTTTTTTCATACTAAGTCTTTGTAATTAGTGTGTCTTTTACACTTTCAGCATATTTCAGTTTGGACCAGCCACATCTCAAGTGCTAGTGGCTACCATATTGGACAGCAGAAGTCTATATATCAATAATATCACTAAGAAACCTGTTATCTGAATAATCCATTTCCCATTTAGCTTTTCATTTGGGTTGATTTTTTTTTAAAGTGTATGCCCAGATCCTTCCTTGTTTTCCAAGTGGTTCTCCTGATTGATGCCCCTAATTTTTTTTTTTTTTTTTTTTGCGGGCCTCTCGCTGTTGTGGCCTCTCCCATTGCGGAGCACAGGCTCGGGACGCGCAGGCTTATGGCTCACAGGCCAAGCCGCTCCGCGGCATGTGAGATCTTCCTGGACTGGGGCACGAACCCATGTCCCCTGCATCGGCAGGCGGATTCTCAACCACTGCGCCACCAGGGAAGCCTGATGCCCCTAATTTTCATGACAGGGTTAAAGGTATTGCTGGAGGAGAGCTAATTAGCCTTATGAAATTCAAACATGTCTTTTAGTCCCACACCTTAACCGAACCATGTTGGTTAATTGTTCATAGCAATATAAAAATGATAAGAAACATATTGATGGCTCATGGGGGCAGAGTATTGGCAAATCATGAAAGGTATGAGAATGATGGAGCAATAGAGCTCATGATTCTTTTGTGAAACCTAAATTTTAAGAAACCAGAAAGAAAAGGCTGAGTGTGTATATCTCCAAAAAGTTCAGAAATGTTCATACTGCTAATCTTTCTGCTTTAGCACCAGTGTAACCCCTGGTAAGAATAGGCACAGATGGAGAACACGCCCCTCTCCAAACCTTTTTGAACCTGACAGCATGAGAGGGTGAGGTCATTTCCCCCTGTTGACTCCAAGTGTCCCTAATCTGTATCCTGATGAAGCTGATGAATTTCTCCTCTTCAGTGAAAACAGTGATGTTCTCAGTTTTAAAGGAGAGAAACAGAAAGAGGAACAAACTGTACTTTGTTTTCTTCGTTTCTAGTTTCCACTTTCATTGTTATTTATATAAGAGGGTTCATGCAAGTGACTTTGGCACTTGTGTGCACTTCTTTCAAAGTCCAAATAAATGTTGTAAAATTACTCACATTTGAAAGGACTTTGGGGGCTCTATAATTGCCGGCCTTAGGATACTGAGAATACTCAATTTGTCTGCTATGAATATTTTCAGTTACACTCAACATAGTTGTGAGACCAGAACTTAACGTCACCTAGCTCTACAAAGGAATAATCCAAACTAGTTTTCTGTATATTAATTATAAGATGGCTTGATTTATGTTTAAGGGGTCTTTTTCTATAATAGTTCACCCTCATCTATTTCATTAGTGGTTAAGCTTGAAACTAGGTGAAACTGAGACATAATAATGAGAAGAAATCAAGAAAGATGAGAGTAAACACAGTGATTGATGCTGTCTGGCATTTTGGTGCTGGGAAGATACAGAATGGCCTTACTAACGTCAGCCATTCTTATAATGGTCTAAAAGGTGTTCCCTCTAATGCAGCAGTGTCCAACAGAATTGTCTGCAAATGATGAAAATGTCTTATATCTATGCTGTCTATGCAGTAGACACTAGCCCTGTGTTGCAATTGGAGATGTGAAATGTGGCTAGTGTTACTGAGAAACTGAATATGTACTTTACATTTTGATGACATTCATGTCAACTTTTTTTTTGTACAAGTGAATGCTAACAGAAAATATCAACTGAAGCAGAAGCTATCATGCTGAAGTACACGTTATCGCCATCCCTCTTTTTAAATATGACTATTATTAATTTCCCCTTCACTTAGATCTGCTTTCCTGGATCATGTTGTATGTATGTGTTTCTTTGCTTTGACCCTGACAGTCAGAGCCCTCTGATCTCCAGAGCCCCTCCAGCTGCTTTTGGGTGTTGATAACGATGGAATTCATCTTGCCCGAGACACAACAGTCAGCATTAGGCATGTGCCGTAACATATTGACCTGTCAATGAATTTCTTTCTTTTCTGCAGCTTGACCTTATAGGACACTATCCTTCCAGGCACCATGCTTCTCCCAACTTCCACACAGAAGGATTAATAATTCCTGCCCTGCTTTCCCAATTCTGCTATCATAAACTTGCAATTAAGACATACCTACATAAATATTTTTGATACGAGTTTAGAAAGAACTTGTGGGGCTTCCCTGGTGGCGCAGCGGTTGAGAGTCCGCCTGCCGATGCAGGGGACACGGGTTCGTGCCCCGGTCCGGGAAGATGCCACATGCCGCGGAGTGGCTGGGCCCGTGAGCCACGGCCGCTGAGCCTGCGCGTCCAGAGCCTGTGCTCCACGATGGGAGAGGCCACAACAGTGAGAGGCCCGCGTACCGCAAAAAAAAAAAAAGAAAAAGAAAAGAAAGAACTTGTGCTACCCCCCTTCTAGTTGTTTCCTTCCTAGCATCACTTTCCTCTTCTAATAAATGCTAATTAATATGCTTTTCTTGCTGTCTTAGAACCTTCTGTTTTAACATCCTTCTGCTCAAAGAGGCTAGACTTAGTTTCCCTCTGAATCCTTGAGATTATTTTGAGCAGAGATGAGTATATCAAAACCGCTTTAGACTGTGACTTATGTACCCTTTCTCAACAAGACGGCTGCAAGTACGATAAAAATGTGGTTAGTAACAGATTTTAATAGAAGCAGCAGAATAAACCAGATTGAGTGTTAAGCTCTTTTGGCTTGCAAACACTTGTGTTGAAACTTTGAAAGCCCGGGGTTGGAATTTTTATAGCGTCTGAAAAACCATTGGGTTTTAAAAACTTGAATTCTTGCACTAATTATTGGCTTGAGGAAAGACTTCCAGTTGTGAGGTGGGTTGGCCGCACACATGTCAAATGATTGTAAAGAGTGCTCTGCTGTATTAGAGGCTGGTGGTACTTGGCTAAATCCTGTCGGTCCACAATATCCAAGAAGGCAAACTAGTACCAGCAAAGATTCCAAGTTGGTTAAATGCAGCCCTTCACTGAGTCACCTCAAATACAGATGAGTACAGATTGAAGTGGCTTTACGGCTCACTGTTGTTCTACCCTGTGCAGAAGAGCCTTAGCCCTTAGCACATCGAGAAATACGGATATTAATGTTTCTCATGAAGGTGAATTAAAGACAGAGCCTCACAGAGGACCGAGTGTTTCATGGCACTGTTGTTTTCCTTTGAATAATTTCTTTTGCCAAAGAGCTCAGAGAAACTTACGAAGCTTTCTGGAATCTTTGCCTAACATCCAGGAGGGTGCTCAGGAGTTGCAATTGCTTAGTCAGAGGATCGATAGGAAAACAGGCAAAGGAAGAGCAGCCCTGTTGGGAATGGCGTTGAGGCTAAAAGTCCTTTCTTCTTCAGCTTCCTTGAGTATTTCTCCTCCGCATTTCCCAGCCATGGCAATGGCGGGAGGAGTTCAAATGGAACACAATCTGAAAACGGACCAAAAGAGTTACGAAAGATGTGTATAAGGATGTGGTGTCTGCTGAGATCCTGTCTCCACCCCTAAAACACTTTTTATGGCATCCTAGTGCCACCTGGCAAGGCTGTGGCTTCTCTTTCTCTCCCTACACAGGCATGCACACATTCGTGAACACTTAGTCTCCCAGACCTCAAGATACTTTGGGAGTTAAAGCTTTAAATAAATGGTAATTTCAAAATAGATTGGACCTTTCAGAGCACCCCCCCCAGAAAAAGGGGGGGCAGGAAATGGGGCTAATTTTCTTCTAAGCAGGAGCTCCCAGAAATAGGGTTATATGGAAATAGGAGCATCAGCTTCAAAATAAAAGCCTGCATTTGGGAGAAGGGAAGCTCAGCAATCCTGAAAACTAGAATAAAGAGGAGAAAAAGTGGCCAAACCTTGAGATGCCAGAGGAAAGGGGAATATATGACCTTACTTTACCTTCGTCATGGATGGCTTACAAGGATTAATTAAGTAAAAGTCTGTAAATTTCTTTCAGCCTTTTGGTGAAAGAAGCTATTTAAATATAAATTATGATCACACAGCTTGCATCTCACATGTCAGGCACGCATGGTTAACCGTGTCAGATCTGTAAGTTATGCTTCCTCCAGGTTATAAAGATGAGGATCCCCGATCGGCCTTCGTTCTCTGACCCAGTGGTAAGTAAGGCAGAGATTTATGGTGTTACCTGTGGCATCTGAGTGCAGGCAGCCTCTTTGAACCTCAGCGCTGTGCCTGGAGAAATCAGAGCCTCTGTGTATGTATCTTCTTGGATGAATTTTCTTAAGAGACATAAGGGATGGGGGCGGGGTGAGGGGGGCAGGAGTTGGTGAGTAAACTGAGAAAATAACTTTCCACTTTTTTCTTTTAATGCACTTTCCTTTATCAACTTATCGCCTAAGAGGGTAAAAAAAAATTAAACAGTGAGAGAAGAGAATATTTTTGACCAGGTATAGTGGCTTCCTGGGGCTGCTGTAAGAAAGGACCACAGGGCTTCCCTGGTGGCGCAGTGGTTAAGAATCCTCCTGCCGATGCAGGGGACAGAGGTTCGAGCCCTGGTCTGGGAAGATCCCACGTGCCACGGAGCATCTAAGCCCGTGTGCCACAACTGCTGAGCTCTGTGCTCTAGAGCCCGCGAGCCACAACTACTGAAGCCCTTGCGCCTAGAGCCCGTGCTCCACAACAAGAGAAGCCACCGCAGTGAGAAGCCTGCGTAACGAAGAGCAGCCCCCGTTCGCCGCAACTAGAGAAAGCCCGTGTGCAGCAACGAAGACCCAGTGCAGCCATAAATAAGTAAATTTATTAAAAAAACAAAAAACAGAGTTCGGTGAAAAGCTTGATACAGATAAGGGGTTGCTTTTGTTTCCCCCTAAAATTGAACGTCCATATAATATCATGGCATTCAGTTCACCCTCTAGAGTCGAAGTCTCTCCTTTCACAAAAATTGGGAAAGTAGAAGCTCATCCTTGGAAGGATTGAAACAGACAGATTCACTGCCAGTCCCACCAACAAAACCAATTATTCCTCACCGGAAACTCTGACGGAGGCTTAGACCACATCCCACCCTGAACGACGGAGCCCTCTGGAATAGTTACCCAGGCTCCTGGGAAGGATGCAGACTCGCTCATCAGTCTTTGGGAGGCTGGGATCCCCTGGCAAGGAGAAAGAATTGTGTATTCTAGACGGCTAGATGCTGCTGGAGGAGCAGGCTCTGGGCAAGAATACACAAAACAGCCCGAGGGGAAAGTCCTAACGTTAACTCCATAAAAGGAGGCTTTAAATGGTCTCAGCTGATCCATATTTTTAGAAAATTGTTTTGACTCAGCCTGCCTTGACTCTAATACTATTGCCAGAACCAGCAATGAGAAGGAGATAAACATGGTGTTATGGTCTTTCTTTTTGTGCCTTCCATGAAGCCCTGAGTGGTACAAATCATGCTTGACAACCTTTGATTAGCAGCTACTCGGTCCCACTTGGGAAGGGAGGCATTTGTCTGAGGCTCTGTTCTCCCTTCCTAAATAAGCTGGAAATTTTGATGTTGGAAATAGTTCCCTTGGAGGAAGCCTCGTCTAAATCATCTCTTTCACCTCACCAGAGACTGTTCTGTTTGCAGCCTGTGGGGAGCGGTGGCTGGCATGGTGGGGCGTGATGGGGTCCATGGGACCAACTGGAGAAGTCTCCCTCTCACTCATGGGGTAGCACTAGGTGACCTCTGAACCTTTGTGAATGTGATGTGCCCTGTGCCCATCAGCACTGGTACTTCTTTGTGTGACAATGTGATGTTGCAGAACAAGCTTTGAACAGAGGGCCAGAAGATGTCATTTCATTTCTGATTCCTTTACCAGCTATGACTCTGAGCGTTTCATTTCTGACTCCTTTACCAGCTATGACTCTGAGCATTTCATTTCTGATTCCTTTACTGTCACTTCATCTTTTTGAGCTGCAGCCTGGATTCATAGATTCTTCTAAAACTGAGCTCTGCCTATGTACACTGAAAGAGAAAAGGTCTTTGGGATTGACATGTACGCACTGCTATATTTAAAATAGATAATCAACAAGGACCTACTGTATAGCACAGGGAACTCTGCTCAGTACTCTGTAACAACCTCAGTGGGAAAAGAATTTGAAAAAGAATAGATACGTGTATATGGATAGATGAATCACTTTGCTGTACACCTGAAACTAACACAACATTGTTAATCGACTACACTCCAGTATAAAATAAAAATTTTTTAAAAAGAGAGAAAAGGGTGCTTTGCTATGCATATGTGAAGCCACAGGATGAACCCCAAATATCTTATGGGAGCATCCACTTTACTCCAACTCCATTTTGGAGGAAGCATTTTTGCACACAAAAATAAGGCTATCTGTGGAATAGAACGGAAAATCCCACAGTAATTTCTCAAGTCGAAAAAAAAGGCCTATTTCAGAGGAGGACTGATTCAAGTAGGTCACTTGACTCTGTAAGGTATGAAATTCACTTCTCTTGGTCCTAAGGAATATTCTGATGGCATATTTTCAGAAGCACTAGATTAGGTCATCTGGAGGGTCCCTTTCAGTGCTTACATTTGAGAACCCAGTTCACAAACGTTAAGGTCCTTTTGCTGACAGAATAAAGATCAACTTCCTTGGCCCAGAGTTACCAACCTCCTCAAGGGTCACTGACCACATGCCAACCACTTGGCCATTACTCTCCTCTACTCCCTTGGTTCCTAACTTAGTCTAGTTTCATTTTCCTCAAGCCTGCCTTGTACCTGTCCATCTCCAGGCCCCCTTTCTTCACCTGGCATGACGCCATCTACTTATCAAAACCCCATTCATCTTTCAAAGACCACCTTCTCTTGTTTCCCATCCCAAATTAACTGATTTCTATGTTAACTGTTGGTTTTGCTGCTAGCATCACACAAGTACAAGCTTGAAAGATTTCTGTGTTACTTCTCTTTCTTGCAGATGCTAGAATGAATGGACCTTCTTCAGGTTTTTAATTTTTCCACAGTATAAGCACCATGCTTTGCACAGACCCAAAAGCCCACCAGCTCAATTAATGAAGCAGACATCAATTCGTATTGTTTTCTCTACCAAATATATACAATATATAGAAATATATTTCTAAATATATCTTATTAGACCTTGGGGATACATCTGGTGTTCAGTTTTAAAGTCTCTGTGTAAAACTCATTTTCAGGTAGCTAGCTAGATCAGCAGGGTAAGAATGAGAATTCCTGACTCTATATTCTGCTAGTTTTGCTATGTGAGAAGCAGCATTTATCCATTTGGGACTTATTTCTTTTTTTTTTGCGGTACGCGGGCTTCTCACTGTTTTGGCCTCTCCCGTTGCGGAGCACAGGCTCAGCGGCCATGGCTCACGGGCCCAGCCACTCCGCGGCATGTGGGATCTTCCCGGACCGGGGCACGAACCCGTGTCCCCTGCATCGGCAGGCGGACTCTCAACCACTGCGCCACCAGGGAAGCCCTTTTCATTTATTTTAATAAGTTTCTTAGGATAACCTATTTGAAAAAGATCCCAGTGATTTCTTTGTGACTGCTTACGATAGTATTTTAAGCACTTAGAGTATTTTTTTCTCATTGTGAAGGACCTTTGTGATCACATTTCAATGTATGTTTTAAAATATTTTTAAATATCGAAAAAACACATGACAAAATATGGTACTTTAAAAATCGAATTAAAATTTTAAAAACCAGCATTGGACTGACTGGAAACAAATTCTCGAGTCCTTTCGAAATTTGTTTGGGACCGGTCAGTAAATCACAGATGGAAAAGTAAAAAGTTTCAGTTATCCTTGACATTTCAAGAGGGAAGGAAAACAGAAAAGGAAAAATCATTATAGCTGTCTTGAAGACGTTGCTTCCAAATTGTCTGTCAGCTATTCCAGATGGCTTTACTGTTTTTTAGTGGAATTGATGATATTTTAAAAAGACCTGAAGAAAATAGATGCGGTTTTTCTTTCCTGATGTCTCAGACGGTGGATGAAGGAAAAATTATCTTTCAAGAACTGTCTGTTTTACATGCATCAGCCGCCTGTACCATCTCGTGGTTGGCATCCATCAGTGATCTTATGGTATCTTCATAATCTCTCATTTTTTAGTGGTGAAAAACGTGCCTTATGAGTGTATAAGTAGTGAGAATAGTATATATGCTAAGCCAGAAAGTTAGTAGAAACCTGTTACAAGTGTCTTATATATTCTAGTCAAAAGATATATATGTGCATATAGAATTTGTATATATTCAAATAATAATATAATCTAGATATATACAATCATATATAGAGTTTGTGTATATGTGGGCATATGCACACGCATGTATGTATGCATGTATGTATATGTGTGTGTGCATATGTATATAAAATAGTCCTTGTTTATAAACAGCTCAATGATATGGATTTTATTCCTATTTTACTAATGAGGAAACATGCTCGAGAGAAAGGCAAGGGAGTTATTCAGGATCCCGAAGCCAAGAGAGAACTGGTCAGACTTCCAAGGCTGTGCTCTGAGTCATCCCGCGATACTGTAGCTGTCCTTGTGAAACCTGTGCCGTATCGGATTCTCACTGTGGCCTCAGCATCAGTTGTAAAAACCTAGATTTATGTCTAGCCTCTGCGACGGTAGTTTGTCAAGATAAAAATCCAGGCAGCCTCATGCTTTAACTTCTTTGTTCGGAAGCCAAGTATAAGGAATATCTCTGCCATCAGAATATCTAGAACTCAAAGAAAAAGCGGCCTGTCGGGGCATTATTGGCTTGTTTTCAGTACTACACAGGATTTTCATTCGATAGCCTCTGCATTACATTTTCAGAAGTATTTTAATCACTCTTCCCATCTGCCGAAGCTTTGAGGCCTCAAGTGGCTCACCGTGGCGGGCTGCAGACTGCACAGAGGCCTCCGCGATGTCAACTTGTAGAAAGCCTTTCACTCACCGTTCATTTCATCACCTGTAGAGTTTACTACTTTTTAAAAACGTGCCCGACATTCTACTGTAGTGTTGTCATGGGGTCCCTGATGAAATACTTAAGGACCTTAGAAATAAATAGGAAGATAAATCACGTCTTACCCTGATACTTTTTTGTTAAGTCCAGTAGAAATGAATGAATAAGGTTTGGAACACAGAATCCGTCCATCCTTGGGCACTTGATGTATTGGTTAAAGACACTAGTGGGACGAGAGGTTTTACGCTTCCTCCTAAATCTTGTTGTGTTAGAACTGAAACAGGTTTTTAAAATGGAATTTATCGTAGGAAAGCTGAAGTGAAAGCCCCAGGCGTCTCATCACTCTTTTAGAAGACTCCTCTACCTGAGTTCTCCACTGCCTTGGGTAACTTTATGATATTAGGATATCAGAAACAGGGAGGGAGATATTGCCCTCTCTGTGTGCTTTTCCCGAGTGATCTGCAGGGCGCCCTCCCCTTTCACATATGAACATCAGCCGTCAACCAGGGCAGAGCCTGGCTCCACACTGAAGGGCCTCTGGCTCCCAAGCCATCTGCCCTTTCTCTGCGACAGGCTTCTTCCAAGTCAGGACCGTGCTTGAGTTAAAACCTAGCCATGTCCTTTCTCCAGACTCTTTGGCTATAAATAAAATCAACACGTTAATGTTTTTTGCAGCCCTATGAAAAGATTCATTCTCTGGTCCCTTTCTCCCCAACCCACAATCCTTCCCCTTTTTCTTCCAAAGGAATTTTGTTACTGATACTCTAATAGTTCCCAACTCAGCCAGCCCCCTTCCCTGAGTCCCCAGATGCATAGCTTCGTTGTGTCTTAATGCAGTAAACAGCATAGTTCCTCACAGGATCCACGCAGAACTGGGGCAGCTTGGTTTCACTGTTGTCTCCATTCAAACAGGACACAACCCCCAAATCTACTCTGATTCTTGCAGGAGATGGTGTATTGCAGGGGCCTCTTTTCCAGGCAACTCTGCCTATATACTGCTGGGCCCTCAGTCCCTTCACCGATGTCACTGGTGTCAGCTCAGCCAGGGCCTCTGGGAGAATTACACAGTCAGATGGACAGCAGTGTGATTTCCCACACCCAGGGCAAATCACTCTACAGGCCTGAGGGTAAGGAAACTGGGAGTGAGTGATTCAGGAGGAATCAAAGCAAAGCTCGGTAGGCACGTCAGGGGAAGGCTCGGAGGTGGCTGGGGATGGCATTCCAGCTTATGATGCGATGTGTCATGATGTGTTCTCTGTGAGGCTTCGGACACGTGGCGTCACCTGCCCTGCAATCCCAGCGGAAGTTCTGCAAACCTGTCCAGTAAGCAAAGCATCCTGGTGCTGGGGTACTGTGTTCTCATAAGCCGCTCTCGTACAAATTAAACTTTAAAAAGTGTTTATGGCTTTTCCCTTCTCTTTCTTCCTTATTTCATAAGAGCAAAACTGCTTCTATATGCTCTGCACTCTGCTGGGACATTTTATCTAATCCCCTCCACAGCTCTGTAAAGAAAAACTGGTACATACATTTTAGAGGTGAAATTCTCGAGGCTCAAATTTAAGAGACCTCCTCCATCAATATCTATTAAGTAGCACACTCAGTATTTGAATACAGGACTCTCGGACTCCAAAGGCCTTGTTCCTGGCAGTGCAGCTCTTGAATATCTAGCTGAGTGAGGGTAAGTAACCACAGTTAAACAGCATGCACGGACCAGACCAGAGTCTGCTTTGGAATTGACGTTGCTTGTCCAAGGCAGGGGGTGGAATGTGTTCAGGCTCGCAGTATAAATTTACTTACACCTGGGTGTTTTTGTGTGTCTGGTTTTTGTTTTCAGGATTTGGTCAGACTTTTCTAACAGGATATTGTTGGAGCCTAGCCTTGTTCCTAGAAAGCTTTTATGTTGCAGCGTGATGATTCTGTGCCTCCTTTTTTTCTTATTTAAGGAGTATTGGGAGTGATTCATTTTGTACAAAACAGCAGTCATCCTTGAGAGAAAATGTGTCCACTGGAAACTGAGCTGCGTGGCTGGGCTGGGCTGGAACTCTTTATGTTGTTGGCATTCTGGGTTTGGTGAAATGTCTCTTGAAGGTCTTACTGGTATTTCTGGGCCAGACAGCAGAAGCACGCTGATCCCATTTTAGGTCATAGGGTGGTTATTTGAGAAATGTGGAAAGCTTAGAGGTATTCCTTGCTTTAGATTTGTATATAAGTTACTTCTAGGTTGATGGGTCCCCACTTAGTGCCATCAGGCCTTAGCTTAGGGATACAATGTTGTGACAGTTGTGGGTTTGGGGTCTAACTTTTGTTTTTTGTTTTGTTTTTTGGTAGAAATTAATAAGCAAGTATTTATTTATTTGGGGGGGATATTTGCAATTTTATTTTTATTTTTTACATCTTTATTGGAGTATAATTGCTTTACAATGGTGTGTTAGTTTCTGCTTTATAACCAAGTGAATCAGTTATACATATACATATGTTCCCATATCTCTTCCCTCTTGCGTCTCCCTCCCTCCCTGGGGTCTAACTTTTGCGTGTACCTCATAGGTCTGTGCAGACCATTGGGCCAAGGGGAAATAAAGAGGGTGGAGCATGAATAATGAAAAGAAACTTCACATGTCCTGATGCTGAAAAACTGTGACAAGCATCTCCCTAATCCCCCTCCCCGCAAAACAGATGCCTTGATGGATCGATAGAGGAAAGGAAAAATGGAAAGACAGGTGATAAAGCTAATTTTAAAAACCTGTTAATCATAAAACCTAGATGGTGGGTATCCGGGTGCTCACGATAACAATGCTTCCAACTTCGCCGTAAGTTTGAAATTTTTCATAATATAATGTTGGAGGGAACAAAGAAGGAATGTCATAATCCTTCGCTGTAGAGCTGTGGTCTTAGTTCTTAGAAAATATATTTATTTTGTGGTCTTAGAAAATATATTTATTCAGAAGATGTAAGCAAGCAGTAAGGCAGAGCCCTCTGCTTTTCTTAGGGAGTTTTTGTTTTGGGGTTTGTTTTAAACCGGTAATTATCTGGAGCTGGTAACGAAGAATTGGAAATCAGCAGGTAAAACAGAATGAAATGTTTGCAACTCCCGTGATGCAATATTATTATTAATACTGATACACAACTATTGATACCATTTACTGAGCTCTTGTCTTATGCCAAGCCCTTAACTGGGCACCTTTATTAAGCCTTTTATTTATTTCTAATAACAATGCTAAAGATATGGGCACCATTAGGTCTCTTTTGTAGATGAAAATCTGGGTTCAGGGAAGTCAAAAGCATGCTGTTCGAAGTCACACAGCTGGTAAGGTGGTGTCAGGATTCAAACCTGACGTGATCACCCTCAAAGCCTGCACTATTCCCACTGGACCCTTGCTGCTCAAAGTGTGGCGTAGACAGCAGCCTGGGTCTCACCGGGAGCTGGTTCAAAATGCAGGAGACCCAGCCCTGCCCTCACACTGCAGAACCAGAATCTGCACTTTAACAAGCCCCCAGCTGTTCTGTGTACAGGTCAAGTCTGAGAAGCACGGTCCGAAACCACACTCCTCTGGAAATGTGGGACTGTGTCTTTCTTTTCCTCTGGTGTAACACGGGACACCTTAGGGTCCGTGAAACTTAGAGTTTCTTTTGTTTCAGAGCTGGAGCTGCAGCACTCAGCCTTGCCAGCTCCCTTCCCAGCAGCCTCAGAGTGGAGGCAGTGAACCAAAGCATAGAAGCAGGAGTCCGGGGCCCTGAGTTTACAGCGCCTCTGATGATCCCCCTGGGGACCCTCAGATCTCCGCTCTCATCTGTGACTCCATCCTAACCACGTGGGGACATCAGTTCTGGCTCGGTCTGCCTCACAGAAAGGTCACAGTGCCTTTAAAAGTAAAAAGAAAAAACCAGAAACCACAACAGATGAAAGTATTATTCTCCTTAGAGTCGTGTGCGGATCCTTCGCCCCAGCGTGAGGGCCATCAGGCTGTGGCTGTTTCATTCGTGCTTACTGAGGTTTGCACAGCTGATAGGACTGCCAGGGCAAGTGTTCCTGACTCGGTTCCACGAACATCCTTGCTGGTACCCTCTCTGCGTTCTGTCTAAGAAGAGGACCTTCTCTGAGAGAAGTATAAGCACACATTGGCTTGAACCAAATCTACCACCCTCCCCTACATCAGCTCAAAGTCCAAAGCTTAGCAGTAGAGACCATTCATTGAACTCGTACTGTGAGCATTGTGCCCATCTCTTTACATACACTACCTCATTTGATCCTTGCAATAACCCTGAGAAGGAGGTCCCTCCCACCCCCATTTTACAGGTAAGAAAAGTGGAGACCTAAAGAGGTGAAACAGTGGAAATGAGGTGCTCTTAATTACTAGGGTTAGAGAGATGTTGCTTTGGAGCAGATGTAATTTACCAGAAAACTGTCGCATAGGAATTACAAAATCTCCCCCACATTGCACTGTTTGAAGCAACTTTAATTTTTCTACCAATGGTTGCTTAGGACTCTAGAAAGAGCAAAGAGGACACGTCACTCCTAGCTGAAATCAGCTTGTGATTTTTCACCCTGAGCTAAGGAGCAGGTATTCTGGCGCCTGACGTCTTTTGCGTCTCCTGCTGCATGAACTGGAAAAGGGGAAGGCGTGAGAATCGAGGAGCCATTTTGGAAAATATTTTAAGAGAACCTGAAGAATATTCTCTTCTGCAGGATGTTTTTAGCAAAGAAATAGTTTTATTGTGATGTGTAAAAGTATTTTTGATAGTTCAGAAGTGGTCATGTTTCTTTATTATGTTTTAGCGTTATGATAAGATATGCTTTCCTTGGCTAAACTTCTCACGAGGGAGAATCCATTTCTCATCTTGATGCCTCAACGTGCTCTTTGTGGACAGAGCTCGTTGTGTGCTGAAACTCACATCCGGGTTCTCCCTCACCAGCATCCAGGGAAGGGGGAATCTGTAGGGTTCGCAGGAGCCTGTCCCTTGTCTTCGGTAGCAGGCAGCAGCAGAAATGCTCCCTGTCGCTAAAGCAGAGTCAGTGGTAGAGAATTGGTGACTTGAAATCTCTCCTGATCTTTTACTCCATCCCTACTTCTCCATTTATACGCAGGGTTCAATACACATGTGAACACGGGAGGTGAGGTCAGAGCCGGGACCACAAACACTTTAGGGTCTGGGCGTCATTAGAAGGTGGTGGTGAGGAGAATTAGCTCAGACTGGCCTAAAAGTAAGAGCCTGGATCTACCGTTTCGTAGCTACATGAGTAAGAACCTGCTTCTCGAAGCTTTAATTTCCTCCTCTGCTAAATAAAGGCAATTATCTATTATCTATTAGATAGCTATTGTATAATTATTTTGAAGCTTTTGTAAATACTGAATAAATAGTATCACTACCGGGCTTCCCTGGTGGCACAGTGGTTGAGAGTCCGCCTGCTGATGCAGGGGACACGGGTTCGAGCCCCGGTCCGGGAGGATCCCACGTGCCGCGGAGCGGCTGGACCCGTGAGCCATGGCCGCTGCGCCTGCGTGTCCGGAGCCTGTGCTCCGCAACGGGAGAGGCCACAACAGTGAGAGGCCCGCGTACCGCAAAAAAAAAAAAAGAAAAAAATAGTATCACTACAATTTAATATTGTCTGTTATCTATTAGATAACTATTATATAATTATTTTAAAGCTTTTGTAAATTCTGAATAAATAGTATCACTGCAATTTAATATCATCTTTTAACTATTAGATAACTATTATATAATTATTTTGAAGCTTTTGTAAATACTGAATCACTGCTGTTTAGTATTTAACCAATATCATGAACCAGTGAGTTGGATGCAAATAAGCATACAGTAGAGTTTTTGGCCTTTCAGGAAACATGATACTTAAATAACTACAGTGCAAGGTGGTAAACCCCAAATAAATGGTACAGAGCTCATCCCAGTAGGAGCTCACAGGAGGGAGTGGAACCTGTAGCTGACCGCTGGGGTGGCCAGGGCAAGCCGCCTGCTGAGGCTTCTAGACTTTAACAGCTAGTATGTTCGTGGGGTCTGAGTGTGGGTAAGTAAGGAATGAAAGTGTCTCAGTGAGAGAGGAGCGATTCAACCTTCAGAGAAGAGGTCGTTTGAGACATATTCAGAGAACCAGTGGTCCCCAGTCAGATATGCCTTCGGGAACTGGCCAGGGTGCCTGAGCCATTTAATGGGACCGCCACGACCTGGCTTCAGCCAGCTGGATGTAGGCCCAGGATGGGCATATCTTTCAGTTATTCAAGAGTCAAGAAATGTGGACTTGCCGGTGAAAAATCTGACGTAGGAAAACACCATGTTGTTCAAATGCAACACGTGTGGCCTGAACTCAGGTTGTGGGCAGAGAGTGTGTGAGCTTGGTGTGGACTTATGTCCAAGCATCGGGATCACGATAGGTGGAAAAGAGCTGTGGGCTGGGCCCCGGGGGCCCTGGGGTTGATTTGGGCTCTGTGTCCTTGGACAAGCCTCCTGCATCCTCAGTGCCTCAGTTTTCAGAAAGCACTGTGAAAGGAGGTACGGCTTACAAGAGCCTAACCAAGCCTCCTTCTTCTAGAATACTTCAGTAGTTTCCTTCTCGTTGTGCATTCAAAGTCCGAAGAGTTATAATACTGGCCCTTGCCCTCGTGCCCTCCCCACTACTGGCTTTATTTTGCTGTTCCATTTTGTAAAAGGACGGTTATCGAGGGCTGAAAATGGATGAATATCATGTACATAAATTAACATGTGGTGACTTGGAGATACGCCAGCCTCTTCCAAAGAAAAGTCCAGATAACGGGCTACGAGACCGAGCAGCTTTTATGAGAAAAGTAAAGAAAACAATTTCCCTCGGCGCTTGCCGCAGAAAGGAAGATAAAGGAACTGGAGGATGGATAAAAGTATCCAAAAAACATAAAAGATGAATTGATGGGAAAGGCTTGTGTGACCACTCCAGGGGCAATAGGTGGGGAAAGTCAGGCTATTTAAAAAAATAATAAACCGTGGAAACGATTGGAGCGATAGTCATGGAAAAAAAGTGAGGTCACATAAAATCTTTCAAGAGTGGCCTGGAAAAAAAATTAGACTTTATGAGTTTAACACGAGGACTCTATTCTTACCACCTGTGGGGAGCGACTGGCATTGGCTAACTGGAGGTTTGCTTTGCCTTCTTGGCAGGAGCTGAATTGTTATGTTAATATTCCGTTGGCTGAGTGCGAAGTACCGACTGAATAGAAAATGGTTTGCAGAAGGGAAAATTCCCAGCCTCGGGTTCTTACTTTGACCACGGAGCTCTTTACAAACTTCAGACTTCACACTCAAATTCTAAAAAATAATTAGTATCATGGCAGGTATCTCCAGCGTGGTGCGAAAATGAATAGCGTTTCCACTGGGACCCTCTCTCTCCCCAAGGCAGTTTACGGGCAGGCAGAGTGTGTCCTAAGATTTAGGCCCAGGAGCCCATATGGGGCTAAAGGCAAACCCCTTGGATAATATAGCATCACAGCGCAGCTCCCAGCATCCACCTTTCTGCATTTATCCAGACTCTTTCTTCTCCATTAACACTGGCTTCTCCTTCGAGGTCATTCCACTGACCTGGCTCTTCAGACATTTTAGTTAGCTTGAACAGGGTGAGGCCAAAACCCTAGAGGACTCAGGTTAAAGTGGATAAATCCCCAAGACCTCCTACACAGTGACCTTTCCAATAGTCTATGATGTCCTATAACTGATTCCAGCGAGGTGCCCTGTGAAAACTAAAGACTGAACTAATTTACACTAATTTGTGATTGACGCATGACCCTTTAAAAGTTGCAAAGTCTTTAGGATTGCAAGAATAGACTTCTTCTTAATTGCAAATGAGCCTGTAGCTGCCAATGAGTTCACATCTCCTCCAACCACCCACCTCTGTTACCACCTTCCTCAGGTTGTTTCCTCCGATTCACAGCATCTTGCCTCACTTCCATTCCTATATGCACAGATTTTCACAGAGTGTGACTTTTTTTCATGATGTCTGTAATGGCAGTGAAATGGGAATTTGGTTAAAATACCACATAATTAAGCCCCATGGGGTAACCACAGGGTTTATAAATGTAACAGAGAAAATCCACGTAGATAATATAAAAGTTTGTGAGCCAGAGATTTTAATTGAACCGTTTACTCCCCAGGAGCAAATTAGTCAGCTAGAGCCATAAAAACTCATTAAGTCCCGAAGATTTCATTTGGGCAACCACTTCACATTCCTGAATATTTTCTGAGCCTCATTTCAGCACACAGTATCATATCTAAGTGGTATCTAATTCAGGGATTTTCAAACTATGTTTCCATCAAACATTGATTTCCACAACATGGTCTAAGACTTAACACTGTTAAAACTGAACAATGCCAGATTTCTTCCATTAAAATGATGTTCTCATTTTTATGGTGGTTTTTTTTTTTTGGAGTATAATTGCTTTATAATGTGTTAGTTTCTGCTGTACAAAGATATGAATTAGCTATGTGTACACATATATCCCCTCCCTCTTGGACCTCCCTCTCCGCTCCCCCACCTCCACCCCCATCCCACCCACCTAGCTCACCACAGAGGACCTGGCTGAGCTCCCTGGGCTATACAGTAGGTTACCGCTAGCTATCTGTTTTACACATGGTAGTGCATATATGCCAATCCTAATTTTCTCTAACTTTACAATATTAGTAACTCAGTATAGACGATACAATTCTAGTTGATGCCAATATTAAGGCAGTTAGTTAACATTTGATGTATCCTCTTTTGAAATCCACACTCTAGAAGTTAATTAGCATAAGTTCCCTAACCAGAGATCACACCACAGAGGCAGTTAACACAAAGCCTTTTAATATCACTATACTTACCCCAAGGTTTAGTAATTGGCATAAATTGTATTTGAGACCATTTTTAATTGAGAAAATGGATGTTTAAGTAATGGACAGATAGAAAGATTCGTATCAGCCCCTCTGCCCTTGCACAAGTAGGGCACGTACCAGCCAGGGATTGGCCAATAAAAGAAACCACTCTAGGTATTTCAGGCAGCAGGGAATGTAACCCAGGGATTTAAAGTTTCACAGACCTACTAGGAGGTCTGGGGAAGTGGAGGTCAGAGAAGCTGCTTTGAAGAATTCAGGAGCTCAGGAAGTGCAGGGATCAAAAGTGAGGGCAGGACTTCCCTGGTGGGGCAGTGGTTAGGAATCCACCTGCCAGTGCAGGGGCCATGGGTTCGCGCTCTGGTCCGGGAAGATCCCACATGCCCAGAGCCCGTGCACCACAACTA
Organism: Grampus griseus; assembly: GCF_964374135.1. Taxonomy (NCBI): domain Eukaryota; kingdom Metazoa; phylum Chordata; class Mammalia; order Artiodactyla; family Delphinidae; genus Grampus; species Grampus griseus. The sequence goes on from NC_139012.1 coordinate 65,966,434, forward strand.
CTGACCCTGCACTCTAGAGCCCGTGAGCCACAACTACTGAGTCCGCGTGCCAGAACTACTGAAGCCCGTGTTCCTAGATCCTGTGCTGTGCAACAAGAGAAGCCACCACAATGAGAAGCCCACGCACCATAGCAAAAAGTAGCCCCCGCTCGCCGCAACTAGAGAAAGCCCGTGCACAGCAACGAAGACCCAACACAACCAAAAATAAATATTTTTTTAAAAAAAAATCAAAAATTATCCAAAAAAAAAGGTGAGGACAGCTGATGATCTGCCCTTAGAGAGCTGAGGCTGAGAGGGATGCCAGGAAGTCACACCCCAAATATCATGTCTACTGTCTGCAGAAGAGCATGTCACCTAGCTGCAGCTGCCAATGGGGAATATGGTTTATTCCTCCCTTTTACCTGTTCATTGACAGACTATGAGCCAGAACTTCTGCTAGCAGGAGAGTTTTTGAAATGTAGTTTCCTGGCTTCTAGCCACCCATCACCCCCACCCACAAAGGGAGAATCTAAAAGAGTAAGGATGATTTTGATTGTTAACAGGCAGTGTCAGGCATAGGTGTAAGAATCTGGCCAGCCCAGTGTCGGGGGCCGGCGGGGGGGGGAAGAAATTTTCCGTTACCCTTCTAGGTTCTTCTGGCTGGCCTAAGAATTAAATTGACTTGACATGAGATAGATTAAGAGGAGGAAAATCAAACAAACGTTTAATAACATGTGTACATGGGGAGAGACTCAGGAAAAACTGAGTGATTGATTCCCTGAAATGGCAAAACCTCACTGACTTGAAATACCATCTTCAGCTAAGACAAAGAGAATGTTGGGGGTTAGTCCTTTGGGGCTTCAGAGGGGAAGAAGGCAATTTACATGGAGATGGAGAAGCAAGTGTTTGGTAAATAAATGTTTACTGGGCTGGGCAGAGAGAGTGGGACATAGAGTGAACTCTGATCTTTAATCCCTGTGTAGAGTTTCCTCCACCACACTTGCCCGTATTCTTTGCAAATATCTCTGGTGATAGCTCTATTCCTGGAACGGGCCCTCTGTCTACATTCTTTTAGGCAGTTAAGGGGAAGGTCAAACTTTCTTCCTGAATCTTTTGGGCCTTGATTGTTTTTAGTTAGAAATAATCCACATTCCAAAGGGACATTTTAGAGTGGCAGGTTTTTTCCCATCCTCTTGAAGTGGTGTCTTAGGTCTAGAGCAGCTCTCTCCAGTCGCACTTTCTGTGATTATGAAAATGGTCTGTATTTGCACTGTCTAATATGGTAGCCGCTAGCGCCATGTGGTTACTAGGCATTTGAAATGTGGCTAGTGCCATTGAAGAACTGAATTTTATTTTTATTTAATTTTAATTAACTTAATTTTCTTTTTCTTTTGCTGCACCGCATGGCTTACAGGATCCTAGTTCCCCAACCAGGGATCGAACCCAGGCCCTGGCAGTGAAAGCACCAGTCTTAACCACTTGGAGCGGCAGGGAAATCCCTAACTTAAATAGCTACATGTAGCTCGTGGCTACTGCGTGGGGCAGGGCAGGTCTAGAACTCGACTCCTGCACCCTCTCCCATTCCATCAACTGGAAGATCCTGTGTCATCTGACCTGAAGTGTCCCTGATCCTGCTATCTGAATAATTGTTGTAGTTATTGTGTTTTGAAGGTATTTGTTAGAGTGACTGTCTGATGGAGTTGGGGGAGGGTTTCACTGAGTTTAGAGTATTGGTCGTATGATCGCTTTTTGTGCCAGCCTGCTAGTCAACAGTTGTTTCGTAGTTGGCTGAATTTGGCCCGAGACTTGCTTTCACCTTAATGTATAATAGTAGCGAGGTAGTGGGGAAGCCAGATATTCACCTACGGAACCTAATCACTGCAACAATCACTTAGCCTGAGGAGTTTGCAACATGCACTTTTCTCCCAGAAATGTTCCCCACATCTTCAGAATCTGCAGTATCTTTACTGTTAGCAAACATTAGCAGGTGACAAAACAACGGCTACATAAATATGAATACTAAAATCCAGATAAGCTAGTTGCCCTCCGCTGAATACTTTTTTAATGTGAACATATGCTCATGGTATTTTTCTTTTTTTAATTCTTACACCTGACACAGATTTCCTATGTATAAAATTATTTCTAATTTATATGGTTGACTCCATATTTCGTACTGTTACAAAGACAGCCCAATATTCTATTACACAGAAGAACCCTGACTACCAAGCGTTGTACCACTTAGAGACTCACAGGCCTGTTTGCTCCATAACAGGCACTTAAAAGTTCCTCTCTGTTTAGTCTCGCAAAATGCTGGGATCCTTATACTGGACGAAAGCGGCTTCTTGGGCGGGGAGGGGAATGCATTGGGAGATTGGGATTGAAATATATACACTAATATGTATAAAAGAGATAACTAATAAGAACCTGCTGTATTAAATAAATAAATAAAATTAAAAAGAAATTCATATAAACACAACAACCGGCATTGGGTAACGGTAAATAAAAGCAATTCTTTTCAGAAGTTAAGAATAAATTCTGATAAAAACAAAAAACAGAAAACAAAACCAAAAAAAAGCAGCTTCTTTCATGAACACATGACACATATTTTTCTGCCATACTGTAAGAACATTAGCAATTGAGACTTTATCATTTGTTTGCCTATCAGATAGAGGGAATACTGATGCTTTAAATTCTACTGTTTTTCATTTTACTTACCCTTGAACATTTTATACCTAACGGCCTTTCTGCGTGTGTCATCATTTAAAAATTGCTCACCAGATCTCAAAAGGTGGTGTTACTTATTAATTTAAGAACTGAGTAGCATGGAAATGATGCCATGTTATTTAGTCAACATTCATGGAATTCAGTTTACACAAACTCTGGCATCCTCATTAATTCTCTCTTTACCTGATGGTGGATAACGCTAGTTTGGAATTGTCTTCAGAATGCTATAACTTTTATCCTAGGGCAAAATGCCTAAGGAAACTGGTCACTGGGATATTTGCTTAGTCAGCAAACCTCGTACCATTGCTTTTCGAATTATTCTTTGGCCTCAATACAATTCATATTTACACAGTTGCATACAGGGATCCTGGAATTTGTGATTGCAGCTGCAGTGATTCTTTGCAGGCAATTCCCTTGGATCACAGCCCTTCTGCATTAGATGCTCGTTTTACTGGGGTCTAAGGGATGGATCAGAGGGAGGGGCAACAGGGTGGGAAACGTGTCCGTTTCTGGGGGATGTCTCCTCACACAGCTGGCATAGAGGCTGGGGGAGTGGGGTAGAAAGCAGCTCCTCCTTAGATGCCTGTGAGGAAACAGACAGTTTGTACAGGTTACACCTACTCAAGTCATCCACCAGGGGCAGGGGAGAAGCCAAAGGGGGACAGGAAGAGACTCAATCCAGAAATACTGAAGATCTCCCTTAGATGCCTTTGGGGACACTGTTGTTCGGCCTATACATTACCACATTAACAGGTTTTCTAATTTAGGGGCCTCCGTTATTTAGCGCCTCTTAACCCACAATCCTGCAGACAGTCAGACTGTGTATGCATTGGTCCCACTGGCTCAGCACACTTGTGGATTTACGGGTGATGTTAATACTCGCTGACTGATGTGACAAGATGATACTTTCAGATTAGCCCTCAGATTTGATTGGTCAGTGCTTCAGTCTCATTCAGCTTCTCATAAAACCATATTATTGATAGGTTTTGATGTAAAACTAAAGACTCACCAATCGAAAGCTGTCTGCTCAGGGTGAGCTGCCGTGATACCTTAACTTAAAATAAAACCGTCACTTGCTTTAGTTCACTCATCAAACCTTTTGGTCTTCGCTGCAAGAAGAACTGAAGTCACAGTTAGCGTCTGTGTTCTTGAGTGTTTACAAGATGCGTGGACACTTGGTGATTCTCAACTTCTCAAGGGAGCATGGTAACCATAGCATGGTCCACGAGTTCAATCAGTGTGCTCAAGTGGTTCATGAAAATCTTTATGCTGTCTCTGCCCCTGGTAAAATTTGATGATGTGGGCTTCCCTGGTGGCGCAGTGGTTGAGAGTCCGCCTGCCGATGCAGGGGACGCGGGTTCGTGCCCCGGTCCAGGAAGATCCCACATGCCGCGGAGCGGCTGGGCCCGTGAGCCATGGCCGCTGAGCCTGCGCGTCCGGAGCCTGTGCTCCGCAATGGGAGAGGCCACAACAGTGAGAGGCCCGCGTACCACAAAAAAAAAATTTGATGATGCTGATACATTCTATTTTGATTCTTAAATTGGAAAAAGCAATCTAATGAATGATGATGCATAACCCATGAGGCCCTTTTGCTGGCTCTCGAATTACTTGTTTACATGGATTGAGGGTGGAATGGGTTGGCTTTTTACAAGAGTGATTAAAAGGGCTTCTGGATTGTACTCCCTAAACAGGATTTGCAAGGCTTTTAATGCTTTAAAAGGGGAAGTTGGAACCAAACTGAGCTGTCTGTCAAGGTTGTTCTTCCCACCTCCCACCCCCTTTTAAGCAGACTTGGAATTGTTCTTGGAATTAAACTGAACTTAGGTCACTAAAGGGAGCTTGGCTGGTGCTTTCCCAAAAGCAGACCCCATGTTCCATTGTCACATTGCCTATATTGATTTCTTCTCCCTTGTACCTTTATCTAGGGCTGCAGAGGGGCATTGCTAAAGTCCCGTTGTCTTTTCTCTTTGCAGGCCTGTTGATCGGTGCTGGCTGTGCCCTGTACCCCCTGGGCTGGGACAGTGAGGAGGTCCGGCAGACTTGTGGCTACATTTCTGGCCAGTTTGACCTGGGTAAGTTCTCTTCATGCATAGTACTCCTTTTAGAAGAGAATCTTCTCTGATCTTTCATAGAAGGAGAAGGTGGAAAAGGGATGGGGAAGAAAAACGCATCCCAGGATTGGAGCCAGCAGTCACGTGTAACAATACACATACATTCATTTGTTCAACTGTTTAGTAAAGAGCTATGTATAATCTACTGTTGGCCTGTACTGTGGGAAGTACTATAGGTACAAAGAAAAGAAATGGTCCTTGCTATGAGGAGTTAATATTCATTCATTCATTCATTCAAAATCATATATTTGAGTCATTTCATGCACTAAAAGTAACTCTCTCTGTGGACTTCACTGTCTATTGGAGAAGATAAAGCAAGTACTATGATCAAGAAGATGACGGTCAGTGCTAAGGAATCTAAAGCACTTCCACTCCAGGGTAATACACAGCTTTGTGAAAGAGATGGGAATGGAGCTGGGTCTTAAAGTGACCCTGTGGACCATCTGGCAGGCGAGGATTACAGTTCAGCAAAGCACAGGGGAGGGATGAAGAAAGCTCGTCAGGGGACCATAGAGACCCAGGAAGCAGGGTCTGTGATCAAGCAGGCCACAGTTCACACCTTGATGAAGGGCTCATGATTTTTCCTGTGTCCTAATCAGAAAATCTGAGCTATCTCTCACTTGTGCGGAGAATGTATTCTACTTACGTGGCAGCCTATAAAAATGTTTTGCATAATACGACATGGTTTGCACCATTCTAATTTGTAATGGTCAGCTAATATTTCCGTTGGTTGAGAAACCTACATTTACTTAACCACTTGCTTATTTCTTTCTAGTTGGGTATTTTGTCTACTCGGTTGGTGTTACGTAAACATATTGTAAGGAGTAGTTTAATGAATATAAGTCTTCTCTTGACTGAATCATTTTCTTAGGATGTTCTGCTAGAATTAGTGTTAACTAGACCGAAGATTATGAGCCCATAAAACACTTATCGCCAAATGATAGCCGACACATTTTTCCCTAATATATGGATAGACAGATTAAGTTTTTGACAATGAGCGCGTAGTGAGTTACTAACTTAAACATCTGTCTGCTTTTCACATTAAATATTTCTCTCTAAGTAGAAAAATTTCGAGGGAACTGGTCTAACGGCAGTATTACTATATCCCAATTCATTTAAAAAATTTTTGTTAGAACTTATCACACACACACAAAAGGTACTTCTCTGGCAGTCCAGCGATTAAGACTCCGTGCTCCCACCGCAGGGGGCGCGGGTTCATCCCTGGTCGGGGAACTAATATCCCGCGTGCCGCGTGATGCAGCAAAAAATAAATAAATAAAAGAACTTGTAAGAAAAAAATTCTGTTGGATACTGAGAAAAATGGGCAGATGTGATATCATATAAAAAGTCTGTGAATTTGAAAATGAAGCAATTTTTGGTTGACTCAATGGATGACAAACACCTGCTTCCCTCAAAATACTATTGGCTCTTTGGGTAGAGGAGATGGTGCCTGCAATACCACCCAATTTGCATGGATAAAAAAATAAGAGATTTCCCTCTGCCCATTCTTCCCTCATTGAAGGCGAAGCTGTCCTAAGGCTGGATTGGTTTGTGATTGTTGTAAATGCAGAGAAGGGGAAAATGCTGGCACAAAGTTAACCGCTAGCCTATCCTTTTTTTTTATTGGAAAGCAAACTGTGTCCAGGGGAGATATTGCAATACAGCGTTTGGCATTTTTCTTTCTCTGGTATTTGAGGGATTCTCTGCTGTTTCACACAGGCCTCAACTTGGTTAGAATCCTGTTCTTGCTGGTGTCTTGCTGTTGTGCTTTGCCATATTAATTAGCAGGTTATAATGAAACTCAGATCCTGTTTTCGCTACTGCACCCCAGGATTTTACAGCTTCTCAGCATTGAGGATTAAAAATTTGAATGTCAAAATTAACGTTAAAAACAAAACACTTGCCTCTTACTTTGCTAGTGATGATAATTTTCTTATGTTATAAACTCACTAAAGCCGTTTTAGCAACCTTAAAATTACAGTGTTGTTTTAATTTTGGCCTTTTTAGTTTTAAATTTCTCTTAGATTGGATGATGAGAAAAAAAATCAAAACTGGCATTATCTACAGATAAGATGAGTTCTGGGTCCCCTGAAGAAGTATTTTGGCTTTATCGAGTTCCGTTTCTCCAGGTTACTATTAATTTTTCAGACTCTGTGATCTTTTCTTCCTAAAGAAGACCTAAAGGGAAACCGTGGGATAGAGATGTCACCACACGTCTCCCACCGAACTTCCTGTGTTTTCTGTCTTTACTGTTCTCTGGAACACTGATGAGAGCTGAACTTCAGGGAGTGAGTGAACTCAGAGATTACGGAGCAAACTTGAAGAGCCTAGGCTGGGTTGGGCGCCGCCCTGTGCGTGGGAGGGTGAGGTTCTCTGGAAGGATGACTCTGTAGCCCGGTGTTAGTGGCGTACGCGCTGTAGCCGTGGCCGTACCGTCTTACCGTCTCTGCCACTTCTGAGAACCTGAGCTTGTTTGTGCGCGTCTCCATAGACAGCGTGTGGATGAATCTTTCCTCCCGAGGGTTGGGCAGTGTTAATGTGATTAAGGTTCACGGCCTCCTTATAGTGGAATGTGGGTCAACTTCTTGGCGTGCCGTTACTGAGCTGTGATTGCTGTCTTTAGAGCAGGGGTCCCCAGCCTGTTAGGAACCGGACCGCACAGCAGGAGGTGGGCGGCAGGCCAGTGAGTGAAGCTTCATCTGCCGCTCTCCATCGCTCCCCGTTGCTCACATTACCGTCTGAACCATTCCCCGCCCCCCATCCGAGGAAAATTTTTCAGGAAACCAGCCCCTCGTGTCAAAAAGGTTGGGGACCGCTGCTTTAGAGCATATCCCAAAAGAAATCATCGTTGCTTTTGTTCCCACTTTGGCAGATTATTTAAGGAGTGCATTCATTCAATTATTCAGCAAAGGAATATTTATAGGGTGCTTTCGATGTGCCAGGCCTTGTGCAAGGTGCTGGGGACATGGCATCAGGAACGAATTTAAAAAGACACTATTGCGGAGCAGCTGGGCCCGTGAGCCACAACTACTGAGCCTGCGCGTCTGGAGCCTGTGCTCCGCAACAAGAGAGGCCGCGATAGTGAGAGGGCCGCGCACCGCGATGAAGAGTGGCCCCCGCTTGCCACAACTAGAGAAAGCCCGCGCACAGAAACAAAGACCCAACACAGCCAAAAATAAATAAATAAATTAAAAGACACTATTTATTCCCCTCATGGAACTTAAAAACTAACAGGAAAGGCACATATGCTTAAATATATAAATATATGTGTGTGTGTGTGTGTATATACACACACACACACATATATATATATGGAAAGTGTGTTATAAAGGGTCAGGCACTGTAATGGGCACTGTGGTTGTCTTGCCAATATTATTCCACTCTAGTTGGTCAGTCTAAGCCAAAGTTTGGCAAATGTTTCTATAAAGAGCCAGAGTCAGATCATGAATATTTTCCGCTGTGCAAGCCATATGGCCAAGTACATGGTAAGACAGTTCCTATATGAATGGGTGTGGCTGTGTCCCAATAAAACTTTATTTACACAAATGGGTAGTGGAGCTGTAGTTTGAGACCCCTGACCTCAAGCAAAGCGTCCCCCTGTTGTGCCAGAAATGTCTTCATTCCATTTGTGCTCATTTATCGATTCCTTCAGCCGGTCAGGATATAGGACAGTCCAAGACTTTTCACCGAGCAGCCCCATCCAGTTATCCTAGGATCCCTTGTAAATACTACCATTTTCTTGTTGTGTCATGTTGCGACATAAGGTGTGAAAAGCCCCATTAATTAAGCTTGGGCATCCCACCTCTTAGCACTAGCATGGAAAGCTTAAGCTCATTTGGGCGAGTGAGACTGGAGATGTTTCCAGAGGCTTCTGAGAAAGATGGAATCACATGCCTAAGGAAGAGGCATCAGAAGCCGTGGTCTCCCTCCCTCTGGCAGCCACCCCTGACAAGGTGGAATAGCAGGAAGGAGCAGGCCGCAGGGCAGGGGCGGGCAGAGAAACCAGCCTGTGGGCCGGCATCCCTAGAATTTCCAGCCTTGCTGACACACAGTAATTCATTTCCTTACAGGGTAAAGATTGAGGCAGGCCTTCTCTTGCTTGCAGCCCAAAGCAGCCCGGTTGGTGTTTCATTTAGTTGCTATTTCACCATTCAGGGGGCCCTGACCTCACCTGGGTGCTTCTTAAGGAGGTATTATTTTTAGCTGAGCCCTCAAGGCTGTAGAGGAGTTCGGTAGGTAAAGAGTGAACGTGGGCGTGTTTTAGGGTGACAGGGAGGTAGGTTGCAGGCAGGTCAGGGAGAAGAGCCGGGAAGGAGCCTGATTACGCACCAGAGGGGGTAGGAATCCTTGGGGGGCTAGGAAGGGCCTCCCAGGGAAAGAGCATTTAAACTGAGTCCAAAAATATGAGTACTGTTTAGGCAAGGAAGGGACTACGTAAAAAGCTTACAATTGTGGTTGTAACATAACGTGGTGGGAGCCTAATAGAGTCTACTTTTTTAAATGCCTGCTTTCCTTAGAAAGGCACTTGGGGGAGAGTTTGTTTTACATTCATCAAAAACAGTTTTATCAGGCTATTGATTATTTCTCAAGCATTTTCATATCTTATCAAGTCCCGAGCCTTGAAGCAATTTTGCAAAAATAACCACTTTCACAAATCAAAGACTGTTACTCTGCTTACCTTTAGATCACACTTATTTATGAGGAAGCCAGGGGCAGGTTTGAATTCACACATTTTCAAAACAGGGAAACAAGAATTTAAGGCACGCTGCGTAATGAATGTCTAAATTCCCCCACTGAAATGGTATAGCTTGCCTTGACAGTCGTTCTCAACCTTGAGCATTGGAATCAGAGGTAGGCTGGTTGAGAGGATAGATTTTTAGTTTCTATGCCTTGGATATTATGCCTCTGTCATTTGTGTTTCAAACAAGGATCCCCGGTGATTCAGGTATAAGTGGTCAGCGACCATACTTTTTTAAAAAAGCCTTAATTTATATAGAAAAATTAATTTTTTGTATCTTGCTGGAATTTAGTTTAACAAACATTCATTCATTTTGTTTTATATAAATTAGGAGGCTTTAACTTTAGGTTACGAAAATCTGATGCCAATTGGCTTAAACAAAGAAGACATTTAAGATCCCTTATTACAGGCCAGAGCCTGTAGGTGAGCTTTAGACTTGACCGAGCCAGGGGCTCAAAGATGTTGTCCATCTCAAAGTCCTTCATCCTGAGGCTAGTTCTCCCCTTGGTCGGAAGAGGACTGCATTTGGCACTTGTGTCTCTAAGCATCCTTGTTCACGTCAAATAGGCGAGGGCGAGCTTCTCCCCCCGTAATGGAATAAAAGTCTCTCTCCTCGGTCTAGTTGGACCAATTTGTCACGTGCCCATCTTGAATGAATAGCTGCTGTCAGGCAATACCATGTATGGACTGGCTTCTTGCGGCCCAGCACGGATGTGTTCAGAGTTTTACAGAACCAGATATACTGAGAAGTAGTGACATTTGTAAGTGGAAGATGAGGCTGAGAGGAGAAAAGGCATCTCAGTCTCTATTTTTTGTCAGACTTTGGTGCTCGGTGCTCCTTCTGTCATGAAGTCCATGGTTGTGGACAAAGGGACAGTAATGGTTTGTGCTGTGCAAGTGGTAACCATAATGGTTCTCTTTATTAATTTTTAAGAGAACAAAACAGTATAAGTGATAAGAATAATACATAGTGTAGCACAGCATCTTCACGGAATAAAAGCCCAGTAGATGTTTGCTGTTATTATTCACATTGTTTGTACAGGACCACTTTTAATGAATATTTGCTGATAATCTCTATTCTTCCTTTATATTCCATGCCAGCAAGTTGGAATTTGTACATTAAGCATAAAGGCTTTATCATCAGGTTGTCCAGTTGATTTAATTCATGCCTCAGAGATATTTTCATCCACCAAAGACTTTTCTAACTATATCCTTATGATCAAAAGTAGAGTTTCAATTAATTTGTCTTGCTAATTTGCCAAGTAAATTTGAGTAATTATTGATTTCACTTTGCTATTTAATTTGATTGAGAAGCCATCATGTTTCCTGTCCTTGAAATTATGCTCTTGGCTTCTCAAGAACAGTACCATAAACTCGGAAAACTCAGAACCTCAGTGTCAGAGAAGATGAGAGTCTGTTTCTTCCAGATTTTCATGCCAGTGAAGAAATCTCTTCTCCTCTGATCTGAGCAATGACCATTGCACATCTCTTTGGACACGTCTCCTTGAGCTCTTTGACTCCTGACTCGTGTTTTCTCTCTTCTCAAATCAAACTGCACTTGAAAAAAAAAAATGATTGGCAAGCTATGGCGGGGTCAGTGGGCCAAAATGGGAGCGAAAGTAGAAAATTTCTTTTTTGAGCTTTCTCAAGCTTGGCGTTAGTGGGTGTTTCTGAAGCTGAGTGACCCAGTTTTCCTGATGTCCACAGAGAAACTTCTACTTTTGCAGCCAGTAACAGGAGAAGCTGCTCTCAGCTGCTGTGATATTGAATAAAACGAGCATCCCTTTGGTCAGAAGTGAGAAGACTCCTGTGACTTACGTGGACTTTTGAGGCTGCTTCATGCAGACCAAGCGAAGGCTTTGCCCAGGGGCTGCAGCCGTCTGAGCTGTGCGGGAGCCGGGCTGGCCTGCGAGGTGCTCCCAGAGAGCAGAAGGCAGCATCTGTTGCTCGGTTTGGGAAGAGACCCCTAACGCTTGATGCGTTTCTGGTCATTGCTTAAAGGTAATTGATGATACTATGATGAGACTGCGATTTGGGAGACTGGTTAGAGGTAAGGTGTTGAATATGCATTGAGATTTAGCCAAAGGTAAAGTCTTTAAAGCAGTGATGATTTCCCGCCTCCTCCATGGCTATCATCTGGAACGGTTCCAAACTTTTGACACTTAAGTGCTAATCACTGGAAATCTCTTAGAAGGTCCAGCATGAGCCTATATTCCTTCACTCAGCTCTAGTGCAGGAGGGTGACAGAGGGAAGCCGGGCAGCTGCTGTGAGTTAAACCAAGACCTAAACTGGTAGGCCTGGGGGGACCCATGAGAACATTCTGGAAGGTGATGCTGTAAAGGATGCTGGGAAACTGCCCCAGGCAGAGGAAGTCCAACTTGGCTGGTGATGAAGTGACGGAGCCAAGTGTCTGGGCACCTCCAAGGAAAAAACAATCAGCTTTGCTGGTCACTCAGCTTTCCTTGGGGCCTCATTTTCAGGAGATGAAGGATTTTCTGTGTTCATTTCAGAAAGTAGGGAGAAAAATCAATTCATTTCAGGGGCGTAAATTCAGCCCGCCCATTCCTGGGACCATGACAATAACATTAGAGCATGAACATTTCCACTTTAAGTTATAGCTGAGTAAATGCCTCTGATCCTGCTTTAGGAAAAAGCACCCCATTCTGTATAATCATAGATCCAATCCTATCTGCTTCCCTAAACACATCTTTGCAGGTCCCTATGGGACAGGATTTTTGCAACTTTGGTGCCTATCGCAGTGTTTGGCTCATAGCAGGATTTAATAGACATATTTATTTATTCAACAAATATTTATTAAGCACATTCTAGGTTCCAAAAATTGTACCAGATACTTAGAATAAAATTATGAATTAGATAGGTATGATTCTTACCTGCGCGTCACATATCTGCTGTCTACTCAATGGTTAAAAGAAGGGAGAGAGGGAGGCTGAGAGAGAAAAGGAAGGAAGAGAGAAGATAAAAAGGATGAAACCCTATGGCTCATTTTTGACCACTAAAAGGCAGCTGCTATCATGTTTCTGTATCTACTTGGCCACTGGTATCCTGGTGAGAATCATGACATTACTCTCTAAGGGACTAATGGCTTAACCATCTCCTAGAAGGTAATCAAGTTCAGGGTCATAGTTTAAAAAACCAAAAGCCCTGGTAGATGAAAGAAGAAATTGCTTTAAATCTGTCCTTCCTGAAGTCTTTTTTGGTCTGGTTATTTTAGAGCAGGATCTTGCCCATTGTTGTATCCGTGCCTTTTAAAAACCTAAAGTGGCTTGCAGTGATTTGCAGCAGTGGAATTCAGCGCTAGCGGAAGAAAGGAAATGTGCTTAGAAAACCTGCAGGAGATGAGAAATATGATTCTTCCCAGTAGTTTGGTGGCCATATCTTAATATTGAGATATTAGGAAATATTAAGATATGGCCACCAAACTATAGGGAAGAATATGTTAGTCTGTCTTTTAAAGGTGCTTCTTCATTTTTTTTTCAATGTTATCCTTTTCTAAAAACAAAAAATGATATACCTGAGTGGTGTGCCATTTTAGACTCAGTTTACGGAAGGAAGTCTAGGAGATTGAACTGGTTCATTCTCGTTATTCTTTTGTATTATGTGCTCTTTACTATTTCCTAGTATGTTTCGTTTGAATATTAATCTGGGGGTAGAAATGCACTAACACTAAATCTAACGGCTTTTGATGTTTTAGATCCTCTCTCAGGAAGGAACTTTGTTTAATCGATTATGTTAACAATGACTATGAGAAGCAGCAATGAAGACAAATTGGCTACATGAACATCATCTTGAATCAATATGTAGATTTATTAAGTGTTTCTGATAGTTAAGGATTTAGGGATAAATCTATTAATTAAAAAGAAGAATCTACTGCCCACCCCCAACATCCCAAGCTGACAGTTCCTTCTGATAATGTAATACAACCCCTTTGGGAAATCTCCTACCAGCTCCCTGCCCTCAAGGAGATTACAGTTGAGAGATTTCACACAGATTTGTCTTAGACCATCCTCCTATCTAATTATCTGTTCGTTCCGAATAGTAACACTGAGGAAAGACGTTTCACTGATGTTCCTGGGAGATGTGTCTGTATGAACGTTAGAGGAGAGTTCTTTCAAATCTTTGTATTGTGGCTCTTAATCTTGGGAGAAATATTTCTGCCCCAGAATTGAGAATTCACATTACTGTGTTAACTCCTCTGTTAGTGACCTTCCTGTGGGTTTTTGCCTTTGTTCGGTAATAGAAATAGAAGATAGAACTCTTAACAGGTCTCCTGTGAGGAAAGGGTCATTGGTAAGCATTATTGATGAATAACCCATCAAAAGTGGTTTTAGAATAAAACCAAAAATGTAACAAAGTAATCAAAGGGCTGATCTGACATTTCACCTGATTTTTAACCTGGTAGAATGTTGACAAAAACTAATTAGTATAGAGAATTTGTAGAGTAAAACGCATTTGTCAGATCTTTTCAGAAAATTCTGTACAAATGAGTTATTCCAGATAAATGAATTTTCCTCTTAAAGGAAAAAACATGGACTGGATTTGAATCTCCGTTTCACTCCCCAAGAGCTGTTTGATTCTGGGCAAGTTATTTGAGCTCTCAGAACTTCAGTTCTTCAGTCTCTAAAAGAAGATAACAGTACCTGCTTCACCTGCCTGTTAAAAGGATTGAAGGGGGTAGTGGAAGATGCTTTTGCACATGAAGACGTACAAATAAATATCAGTTCCTCCTTGCTGTCTTAAACACCAACACACTTCCTGCTTTAATCATGTTGGAAAAGTTTGAGGATGTATCGTATACTTTTCCATCGCTTTAGCCAGAATATATAAAAGATAAACAAGACTTAAAAAAAAATCATTAGCGGCTATGCTGTCATACGAAGTCATCCCCAAGAGCCATGGACATTTGTTGAGTGATTTGCCCTTTTACTAAATAACCAAGACTGAAAAAACTTTGAGTTCTTTCTGCTTTTTTTGTAGTTGTTTTGCAACAGTTTTATGTCACCCTGTCAGCGATTATTCATTGCAGTTATTAATTACCCCTTTCTCTCCTGTTCCTTCACTTCTAATCTGTGTCCTTTCTCAAGTCATCGTACATCATCTTAGAAGCATGCTTTAAAAAAACACAGTTCAGCTCTGTTTCTGTGCACTGTGCATCTTTGAGGCACTGATTTTTGTATGTTCTGGACAGGGTTTTTTTTCAACCTCTTGATTTGGGATCATGCTTTGGATAGCTGCTACGGGATATCTTAGTACGTAAGCTGCTTGGGTTAGCAACTGGGTGTTTTGATGACATTGGTAATTGAGTGGAGCGGAGGACAGGTGTTATTTATTGTTTCCTATAATAACGTCTCCCTCTGGGGCACAGTGTGGGTGGATTCGCTTGCAGCCTGTTATAAAAAAAGTGGGGATCCGTAAGCTTAGGTTCCTTAACGGTGACACAAACTTACTGAGTTTACTGCATCAGCCCCTGTGGGATGGAGTCTTCACCAGATGTGAAGCTCGTGCTGGTTGCTGTGCTGAGGGTAATAATCCAGTCCCCCATCTCCGATCCAGAAGCCTCCTAGCTTTTGCCAGCATCCGTGAAAGTGGGGCAGCCTAACTGGTTAGCTTACAAGTAGAATAAAATCTCAGATTCTTCGAAGTTCTTAAGACCACTGTTCCGATGCCTGTCATTCATTTAAAAATACTTTCGAATAGACAGACTGAGATGTGTGTGTGAGTTACAGGAAGTCACAGCTCAGGTTCAGATCCAGAGTGGAAACTCAAGGCTACTATTACCCATATCTCGACCAACACCAGAAGCCTCACTATTAGTATAGCCATGGTCAGAAATGGATTTTAATAGTGCAATTGGTGTTTTATTATTAAAACTGGTGTTTTAATGGTGGAATTGGATTTTAATGGTGGAATTGGTGTTTTACTTATTAGCATCATACATGTTAAAAATGGACTGTCATCGGTGAAACTAAAGATATTCAAGATTGGGCTTCCCTGGTGGCGCAGTGGTTGAGAGTCTGCCTGCCGATGCAGGGGACACGGGTTCGTGCCCCGGTCTGGGAAGATCCTACATGCCGCGGAGCGGCTGGGCCCGTGAGCCATGGCCGCTGAGCCTTGCGCGTCCGGAGCCTGTGCTCCGCAACGGGAGAGGCCACAGCAGTGAGAGGCCCGCGTACCGCAAAAAAAAAAAAAAAGATATTCAAGATTATGGATTGGCTTAAAGAGCTCGAGATACTCCCTGTACTTACAGGAAAGGATTTAAACAGCCATCCAGGCATATAGCCATTATTGTAAGTCTGAAAGATATTTAAAATATTTAACAACCAGTGTGTCATGGGCCTTGACTATAATCCAAACCAAAACAAATGCTGGAGCTCCCGAGGGGCCCTGCTCGGCCAAGCACTAGCTCTTTGCCTCCTGGGACATAGGATTCCCCAGGGTTCCCTAGGCCAGAGGAGCGAGGGGCCAGTGGGGCGTGTGGAGAGCTTGGCGCAGTGGCTGTGTGTGCGCCAGTGCGGTGATACGTATTTTGAACAATGAGAACAGCTTTACTACAGCACTCCAGCTGTGCCCATTCTGTCCTCAGGAATGGCGGTCAGAGCTTGATCATCCCAAAGGACTCCGTTTCTAGTCTTTGGTTCAGAGGATTTGGGGTTATTTGTTGCCAGAAGGAACAGAATTCTTCCCGGAACCTTGCTTCATTTGCCTCCAGTGTGTCTTTCATGCAAGATGGTAGCCCAATCACTTAAAATGAGAGGCAGCTAGGATGTAACTAGCTCTCAGAACAGGTTGCTGAGCTGACGTGTGCCTGCTGTTTGATAAGTGTGTGTTTAACAAGTGTCGGTATGTGGAGCAGGATGTGGTCTGAGACTCGCTTTCATTATAACTTGGAAATGAGGTTGTTGGAGAGTAGCTACGCCTCACCATCCCTCTTGCTTCTTCAGTGGGTGTTGTAATTTACCAGAGTCTCAAGGTTGTGCTTGACCAAACTGGATTAAGTCCGTTCCCAAGAGCTACCTTACAAGCAAGGAGCGATCATCAAGGGAACCTTCTGGACCGAGGGCAGCTACCCAAGATCAGAGCAGCCCTTGCGGCCACACATTTCCATTTCACTGGATACAGAGACTATATTCAGAGGCTGCTCGGTGGCCAATGAAAGCGTGACAGGTGCAAACGGGAGGGTAGATAAAATGCCATCCGGCTGGAAACCGGCACCTCTTCACGTGGGATTGTTGGAAGATTGGCGGCAGGCACAGGCCACACTGGGAAGCAGCAATTAGAGACAGCCTGGGTCCTTTCACACTCATCCATGAGTCAAAGGAGCTGAATTTCAGGTAGTTTCAGCCTTTATAAATGGCAGCTATAGAAAGAAACCAAAGGATAATCTTTATCGCCAGGCACCGAATAAGGCACCGCTGGTTATCTCAGCCACCTCCACATGGAGTTGGGATTCTGTGTCAGTTCACAGCATGAGCACAAAGGCCAGTGGTACACATTCTGTGTATGGGGCCAATGTGTGAGCCTTATCATCTGAACAACGGCATTGTCTCTAGTGAAACTTTTAGGGCGGATCCGGTGCTAAGGGGCAAGAACTAATAAACCAGCGCGCCGGCAGAGACTCAGCTGGCCAGACTGGACAAAACGTAAACCGTCTTTATGGGTAAATCGTGCAAATGTATAGTAACAGAACTATCCACCGGGCTGTGGAACAGAGGTCCATTTGATTGGTGTGATCATAAGAATTCAGATGCTGCTGCACTCACCCTACTTTTCTGAACTTCAACTGAAATGTAATCACTTTTCTGAAGGCACTGGGGTATTTTTATTTCTCTTGCTGTTCCTCTGTTTTGTGGGAGTGCTGTGTAGGCAAGGCACCTCTGCCACCATTTTCGTGGTTATGTGATTCTGACAGGGGTTTCAGGATAAGATGATGCAGCGCCTGATTTAGTGTAGAGTTTAGAAGGAAGGACCCTGGATGGATCTGACATGAAAGAAAGCAATAAGCAAGTTTGGTGTGGTACGCAAGGGAGACCCCTGGGTGCCCAGGTGTGAGTGGAAGTGAAAAAGCATCGGTTCCCAGGCAGCCACGCCCAGCAAAGTCACCTGGTGTTCTAGTTCTCAGAGCTTCCAGTTTCTCTGATGGACCCATCTCGGCTCTGTTCTCTATCCCACATAACACTGCTCCTTTTCTGTGAAATTGTGATAAAATATATATAGCATAACATTTACCATTTTAATCATTTTAAAGTATACAATTCAATGGCATTAAGTACATTCACAGTGTTGTGCAACCATCCGCACTGTTTCCACAGCTTTTTCATCATCCCAAATAGCATCTGTACCCATTAAATAATAACTCTCCATTATCTCCTACCTCCAGCCCCTGGTAACCACTCTGCTGCTTTCTGTCTCTATGAATTTGCCCCTTCTAGGTACCTCACGTAAGTAGAATCATACAATATCTGTCCTTTTGTGTCTGGCTTCTTGCACGTAGCATAATGTCTTCAAGGTTCATCCGTCTTGTAGCATTCTCCCCTTTTTAAGGCTAAATAACAGTTCACTGTGGACGGACCACGTTTTGTTTATCCATTCATCTAACCCTGCTCATTTGTATCTAGAGCTGTTTTCACACTAGTGATTTACTTAAATGGACATGAAGTCCATACGTCTAAATGTACTGGTTTGCTGTTAAAAGAGGTTGTTGCTTTGCTTTTTTTCCCCTCACAACTTTGTAATGATTGCTTTAGCTATGTGAAATTAACTTTAAATGTGCAAGCAGGTAATTGCGTAGTGCAGAAACTTATTACCCAAATAGGACTAGATTTTTGGTTAAGAATAACCCAGCATCAGCACCCCGCTTTAGATTGGGACCTGGGAAATGTTCCATTAGAAACAAAGAGAAAGACTCTCCTACTGAAGAGAACACATTCAAAAGATCTGGGAAGGTCACTTTAGTCTCCCGGGCCGCAGGGTCCTCATCAGTGAAATACAGATGACCTAGATCGAGAATCCACAAACTATGAGACAAATCTGTTCTGCCTGTTTTTTAAATAAAGTTTTATTGGAACACATTTATGCTCGTGTGTTTACTCTGTGTCTGTGACTGCTTTTGACCTAAAATATTTACTCTCTGGCCCTTTTGAGAAAAAGGTTGCCAACCCTTGATCTAGATGGTCCTTTTCCAGTATCCCTTTGACTCTAAAATCTGTGATGATGTGCTAGGTGGCAGAAGGAGTGAAGAAAGAATAAAGTCAAAAGGACACAGAAATGGAGGTTGATGCACTGGCTCTTGACGAGGCTTGAATGTAAAGATGCCTCTGTCCTGTTCAGGTTTAACCCCTTTACTGCAGTCCTCATTCCTCCCGCCTTCCTGTCTTGCCTCAAGCACCCACGGCTGGAGCTGCCTGGGGACAACTTTGATCGCACATAAAAATCCCTATGGGGCTTCCCTGGTGGCGCAGTGGTTGAGAGTCCGCCTGCCAATGCAGGGGACGTGGGTTCGTGCCCTGGTCCGGGAGGATCCCACATGCCGCGGAGCGGCTGGGCCCGTGAGCCATGGCCGCTGAGCCCGCGCGTCCGGAGCCTGTGCTCCGCAGTGGGAGAAGCCACAGCAGTGAGAGGCCCGTGTACCGCAAAAAAAAATCCCTATGGTCTTTCTCTTTTGGAGCACATGCTTAGCTTGTGTGAACCTTCTATATATAAATTGGAAAACCCTTTTCCTTCGGTAGGAAGGAAAGAGTGTATAACCCCTACATCTTCCCAGGCCCAAGGAATTTTGTGGAGGAAAATCGGTCCTCTGTGCCCACGTGCTGCTCTGTTCTCCCCCAGGGAACATCCTGGAGAAGACAGAGCCCCGTGCTCAGTTTCCTGGGTGTCCTGCACACATATTCCTCCCAGTTGCCGTTTCACAGCGTTTCATGATCCATGCTAAAATGTCCTCCTTATTTAGGTGGATTAAATCCACAGGCTGTTTGTTTCATTGGCTGTCATGTTTTAATTACACAACAAAAATTGTCATTATGCAGATTTCTCATGTTGCATGCCATATTTTACCAACGTATTGAGTTCTTGCTCTCTATACTTACAAGTATAAAATTCTCCCACTGGTTTTATTTTAATTAATTAATTTATTTATTTTTGGCCATGCAACATAGCTTGCAGGATCTTAGTTCCCCGACCAGGGATTGAACCCCGGGCTCACAGCAGTGAAGTGCGGAGTCCTAACCACTGGACCGCCAGGGAACTTCCCTCCCACTGGTGTTATATGCAGATCCTCAACCTATGAAGGGATTACATCCTAATAAACCCATCGTAAGTTGAAAATACCCTGAGTTGAAAATGGATTTACTGCACCTAACCTACCTACCATCAGAGCTTAGCCTAGCCTACTTTAACGTGCTCAGAACCCTTACATTAGCCTACAGTTGGGGAACATCATCTAACATAAAACACTTTTTTATAATAAAGTGTTGAATATCTCTTGCAATGTATTGAATACTGTACTGATAGTGAAAAACAGAGTGGTTGTAAGTGTATCGGTTGTTCACCCTCGTGATCGCCTGGCCTGTTGGCAGCTGTGCTCACTGCCCAGCATCAAGAAAGGGGATCAGACTGCACATCACTAGCCCCCGGCAAAGACCAAATTCAAAATTCAAAGTACAGTTTCTACTGAATGTGTATTGCGTTCATACTGTCACAAAGTCAAAATATTGTAAGTCAAACCATCGTAAGTCAGGGACCATCTGTATATGTATATATAGGTATATGTGTGCGTGCACATATATATTTGTGTCTACATATATAAAGTTTTATATTTATTTCATTTTGGTTTTGAAATGATTTCAGATTTATAGAAAAGTTGCAAAACTAGTACAAAAACTTCTCATATACTCTGCACCCAGATTCCCTTCATGTGAAGTATCCTCATCATATTTGCTTTGTCCTTCTCCCCCTCTGTCTTGCTCCATTATCTCTCCCTCAGACAGGACGCCCCATGCCTAGATACTTAAGTGAATAATTCCTTAAAATAACATTCCTTTATGTAGTAGTAAAATTATCAAAATTAGGAAATTAACGTTGATACAGTACTTTAACCTACAGATTGATAAATGTGATTATAAAATTACACATGAGAGAGATGGAATTTATTTTTCTCATAACGGGTATTGTTTGTTCTGAACTTTATTTCTACTTCGTGGTTTTCCATTTTCAGAAAAGAACAAACATAAAGTAGTATTTTAAATCTCCAGGTGCTCAAAAAGTTTTTTTAAAAAGCTTGCTGTCCAAATCTACACTCCGATATTAGAACTTAAGATTCCAGAAAGTATTCATAATAAAAATAAAAGTGATAATAATAAATCATAATGTCTTTTCTCCCCTGATGTGTAGTTTGGGGTCAGAACGACTGAACCTTATATCAAGTCCAGCTGCTGTTCTTTTCGTGAATTAGAGCAGCTGTGTAAGTGTGGGACCTCAGATAGGCACTTTCTAGTAAATCCCTAAGTTGATGATGGCTAGCACTGTTTCCATGGGAGACGGTAAATAGTACCTGGGAGAACTCTTTTTTTCTTTATTTCTCAGGTCCTCTCCCTAAAGGTGGAGCCAAAAACATGTCTATAGGGACAAGAGAGACACAACAGAGCAAATTAAAATTATGGCTCTCTAACAAAATCTTTGTGGGAATCCAGAAGAGAAATTTATGCCATTGAATAGAATAGAATGAATGTGTAATTTAGAAGGTTTTTTCCCCCTGAAACCTGAGACCCATGTAACATGAACTCATATTTGAGTACAGTCCTTGCACAGCAGTCATTTCCCATCACGTACTCGTCTGGCCAGCCCTATCAAAATTGACTGTAACATATCTCCTTAGACGCAGTGCTGTTATGAGTGCTTTGCAGAAACATATCTTATCTTTTCCAGAGAGTAAATCCCTGCTCCCTTGGACGTGCAGGTTATGGAGAGTACTTACAAATGCCATAGCTTGAGTGTGCCAGCTCTTACCAATGTACACATATGCGTTATATGCTAACTCTTTACATTCCTGGATACCTCCGGGGAGAAAGTAGGGCAGACAAAGAAGGTGGAGAGTCTTTTTAAGAGTCTATTTGTAGAAGTGGGTCCAGTGCTCCAAGCTAGACCCTTATACACTGAGATGTACTATGTGTTTGGGGGGAAAAGGTACCGTTCAACTCCCAGGAGAGTTCAAATCCAACTGTCCAGTCCCCTAAACCTGGGAACGAAGGGGCAGGAGAGGTAGAAGATATAGCCAGCCTCACTCATGAGAGTCAAGAGTGGAAGTTCTTGAGGAGAAATGCTGGGTCTGTCCACTGTGCTGCACTCTGGAAACAGGAGGCATGAAGGTGGCCTCCGCTGCCTGGGGCACTCTGTGCAGACTCAGTGCTCAGTCTTTGGAGGGTTCTACCATTGCACGTCCCTCCATACTATCTACTCTTGGGAAGCGCCCATGGGGTGCTGAGATCCCATTACTGAGATCTGCTTGTGGACAGTACCTCCTAGAGTACATCTCAGGGAGTACAGTGTAAATGGTGCCCTGAAGTTGTGTCCAGGTCGACCCTGGTCAGCAATGTGAGTTTATGCTTCTCGTCCTAAACAGACAGAAACAAGCAAAGAGCATTAAAATGAGCCGCATCTCACAAACTATCTTCCCTCAGCCTTTTTACTTCTACATTTTTTGCCCAGCGATCAAGTTTGAGTTCCACTCATCTCTTTTCAGACACAGGTGTCATTTTAACTCTTTGTTCCATTAAAAGTTTGAATTAAAGCTTTTGTGTGTTTTAGGTCAAATGTTTAAATCCTGTTGTTGTTGTTTTTCACTAGCAACACCTCTGTTCAGTAACTTCCCAAAAGAACAAAAGGAATTGGTCCCACTACAGATTCTTTTGTTCTTGCTTTTAATGCACAGGGCAGACAAGATGGTCTGAATATGAAGAGGTAGGAAGGAATTTACTCAAGAGGAGAGACTTCCACCCATGGCATTTAAGAATACAAAAGTTGGGCTTCCCTGGTGGCGCAGTGGTTGAGAGTCCGCCTGCCGATGCGGGGGACATGGGTTCGTGCCCCGGTCCGGGAAGATCCCACATGCCGCAGAGCGGCTGGGCCCGTGAGCCATGGCCACTGAGCCTGCACGTCCGGAGCCTGTGCTCCGCAACAGGGGAGGCCACGGCAGTGAGAGGCCCGCGTACTGCAAAAGAATACAAAAGTTTTTTTCTCCCTCCACCTTCCTGTCTTCCTGATTTGTACAGCAAAAGGGATGAAATCTGACATGCCTGCTTCTTCTCTACACAAACGTTGCATTGATATCTTTACATGCTGAAAAACTTTAAATATCACAGATGAAAGATATTCTGCCTGATAAGTGAAGGCAGTCAGCTTATATCTGGACTCAGGCACCCGTGGCCACAAGGCTGGGAACTCAGCAGTGACCCAGTGAGGAAAGAAGTGAGCTGGGAACGGGCAGGGCTCAGGTTCAAATGCAGAGCATGGGGAAGGTCGAAGACACAGGGAGGTTTGCGTTGGACAGCATCAGTCGGGGGCAGGACTACCTGTGGGACCCTGTTTTGTGCTTAAATGAGCACTGGGACAGCAGGAGGCACTGTGGCAAAGTCTCTGGGTATGAGGATGGCGCGATGGCCAGGGGTTTACAGGCAGAGGGGAGCTGGAGGGTGCCCAGGGCCTGGAGCCCTTTCTCAGCTCCGCTCCAACGGGGGCAGGTCAGAAACATCCAGTTTGACAGCGTGCCCATAGCCAGTTATCACCCAGGAAAAATCAATTATCTGAATTTGATCAAGCAAGCTTATTGGACCCCACTGCCTCACATCCTCTAGGGGGATGGGATTGCCAAGAGAGTGCCAGTTTGGTTTCATTGGCCCTGAAATTGGGAGAGCCAAGTCTGCAAGATGCAGGCCTTTAATAACTAGAATTGTGCAAGGTACACACGGGTGCATGGAGGCTTCTAAGGAGACTGGTAAATTCAAAGATGCAAAATATATCTTTTTTTTAATTTTTTAATTTAATTTTATTTACTTTTTATACAGCAGTTTTATTAGTTATCTGTTTTATACATATTAGTGTATATATGTCCATCCCAATCTCCCAATTCATCCCACCACCACCACCCCCCAATCAGTTTCCCCCCTTGGTGTCCATACGTTTGTTCTCTACATCTGTGTCTCTATTTCTGCCCTGCAGACCGGTTCATCTGTACCATTTTTCTAGGTTCCACATATATGCATTAATATACGATATTTGTTTTTCTCTTTCTAACTTACTTCACTCAAAATATATCTTATTTCTTTGTGGCATGTAAGTTCTAGCAGAGACAAATGGGAACAATGTGATACAGATCTTCCTAAAACATATCTGAGCACACAAAAAAGTTTTGGAACTGACTCAAGTTCAAGTTCAAGCTTCATCATTTATTTGAGATACTGGGCCAGTGACTTATCTTGCATGTTAACTCAGTGTCTTCATCTTCAAAATGGGAATGATATTGAGAAAGTATAAACAGATTTGCTTCTCTAATTTCTTGAAAGTATCATAGGCAAAAATGGTTAAATGAGATGCCACTTCTAAACTGGTTAGCACCTGGCTCACAGGCTGTCCATGACAACTATTATATAATTATTAATTTCAGATCTCTGTTCTCAGCACAGGTATAGTGTCTGATAGCCATTCACACCACAAATATGTATCAATCGTCTGCTGTGGTCCAGGCATCATTGTACTGAGCTTTGGGATACAGGAATGAGACAGGCAGTCACATGGTAGGCTGTGAAAGAGTAATCAAATAAAACTGATCACTGGAATTTCATTGTTATTTGTAGTAAAGCTGGGTTCTTTGTACCTTTTCTTCTGTCTCTGTTACTAACAGGAGATGCGCTTAAAAACTAATTTGAGGCACCCTAAAGAATCAGCCACACCTCTCCCAGCCATCTTCTTCCCGGGGCTGCCCTGGAATGCAGCCACAGGACCTTTTCCCATTGATTAACCTCCATTTTATCTGTCAAGGGTGGCATTCCCCGTCGTTGAAAGCAGCAGTTTGCCAACCCAGTGTGCTTGGAGTCCTGTTTGATGGAGCATTACAGAGAGCAAAAGAGAAAGTTTAACAGATTTGCTTCTCTAATTTCCTGAAAGGATCCCAGACAAAACTTGTCCTCTAGCAAAAAGCTTTCGATTTGCATTAAAATAACAAGAATGTTTTGCCACGACAGGGGAAGTGAGAGGCCAGGGAAGAATGGTCCTGTATTCCCTGGTTTCCTTTGGTTCCGTTACTACTCATGGACTACAGTAAGGTTTAAAACATATTAACTTAAACATCTGCTCTTTCCTAATAGCCTAATGTACTCAGAAAGACTTTTTCTCCTATTACTGTAAAACACAGTGCTAATTTCTTATTATTGAGCGTGTGGGTTTTAACAGTGGAAGGAAACAGTGGAAGAAGAATCTTTCTTCTCCTTTGAAGAAATTCGAGGTACATTTACATTTATAGTTTCATGAAAAAAACTCCCTTTTATATCTAGTTAATTTTGTTAACTGAATTTCTAACAGACGTGTGTAAAATATACAAGGTATGGCTTCAAAATAATGCAACTGATGTGAGTGATACTCAAGAATCAGTCTTACTAGAACATAAGCTTTGTAAAACCAAAGATGCTATCTGCCTTGTCCCCTCATTGGTCTCCTGTAATATTGCAACACAAAGAGTAGGTGATCAAGACTTACCAATGGCTGTTGACTGTCTCACATGTCTCTACACCCGTGTAGGGGAACATTTGAAGAGGAAGTCTCCAGGCTTCCAGCTCTCAAACCCTGGAGGTGGTCACACCCAACCCCATCTCCTGCTTACACGCACAGTGGCATCCATCTCTTACTTGAATGATACTTTAACGAGACCCAAATCTGCTTACGTTTCTCCATCACATTTCCCATCCCCCTGGTGCAAATACACTCTTCCCTGGCCTCCCACATTCAGGCTTGGCTAGCCCCTGCCAGGTCTCAGCTTAAATTTCACTTCTAATTTAAGGCTCTCCTTCACGGACCTCACTGTATAAAAGTCCTTGTGATTTGCTGTCTTAGCATCCTGGATGCTTTTTCTTCAAAGCACATATCACAGTTATCATTATATGAATATCTAAGTAATTATTGTTTAACACACCCTTGACTAGACGATGGCTCCTTGATAGCAGGGGCTGTATTTATCTTTTTCCAAAGTAGATCCCTCGCATCCAGTGATTCCTAGTTGGAGTGGGCGGTTAAAAAATATTTGTTGTGGGAGATTGGGACTGACATAGACACACTACTATATATAAAATAGGTAACTAATAATAATCTGCTGTATAGCACAGGGAACTCAGTGCTCTGTAATGGCCTACATGGGAAAAGAATCCTAAAAAAAAAAAAAAAAAAGAGAGTGGACATATGTATAACTGATTCACTTTGCTGTACGCCTGGAACTAACACAACATTGTAAATCAACTATATTCCAGTAAAAAAATTTTTTTAATTTGTTGAATTTATGAAAGAATTGAGGGAGGGAGAGAGGGTGGGAAGAAGGGACTCCAGAATCAGGGGATGGATGACTTAGTGTTTCTTTAGATTGGCCTAAATTTTATTGACACGTCTTGATCTTACTACACTGACCTTGACCATTTTTTGTTTCTCTTAAGATATGTGTGTGTGTGTGGTATATGCTTTTGTATATTTTTTTGAAGTTAGATTGATGAGGTGGCCATATTTCTATACAATCCAAAATACCAGAATAAATCCTTATTGATTTAATAATGATTTATTTTATCAATTACTTAGCAAACCAACGTCTTCATATCTGAAATAGAGGAATAATTTTCTTTGAAATCACACTGATCATTAGTTGCTCATTTTGGATCTTAGCCAGTTGCTAAATTTAAACCACAAAATGTATAAATCACACACATAAACTAGCACGTGTGTGTAATTAGCAGCAAGATTGTGTAACATCCTCAAACATTTTCTATGATAGTACACTTTTTGAGTACCTTTATTTGGTGTCCTACCTTTCCATTTTCATATGACGGACGGTTGGTCTGCTGAGTTGACTACATGTTTTATGACACAAACAAGAAAGGCTCCAGAAACATAATAGTTATTAGAAATGGCACATACACACTTATCAAGGCAAGGAGTTGGATTGGCCCCGGGAAGATGATAGCATAGCAAGGATGTGCTGAAGGCTCTATCCTGGCTCTGGGTGTTTCAGGGGATGGCAGGGCTTGGGTGGGTAGGTGGATGGGTTAAGCCTCTAACAACTGAAGAACCTTCACAAACCCTTATCACGTTAAAGAAAAACAAGAAAGACTGTGTTCATTTGCTCTTCTCTGAAATTGGGTTCCCCAGAGCTGAGACCCTGAGATGAGGATTCCTGTCCAAGGGATCAAGGAAATGAGCTGAGGAGAAACCAGTAGGAAGTGGGAAAGCAAGATAGTGAAAGCGTAGACACGAAGCGAGAGTGCAATTCCAGGTGAGGTCCCAGCCTCAGTCTGGACTCTTACGAGCTCTGGAACATTCATGCCACAGCAGAGTTTGTCCCACCTGGAGGCAAGAAGGAGGGCTTTCAGACTCCTGCACCAGCCCGTCAGTGGCTACCAGTCCCACCAGGGGTACTTCAACTTTCTGAGAGTTGGAACAAAGTGGCCCCCCAGCTCATGGGTCCTCTGAAGAGGGTTGCAGGTATAAGCTGTTAGGAGCAAAGTACAGTCAGTAGCTGATGGATGAGAGCCCAGAACCAGCAAAGGGATCCAAAGGAACTGGGTGGAGCATCTGCACCATCTGCTACAGCAACCCTGCCAGTTCAGAGCCCCTAAGATTTCAGCTTACGCTATTTTATTGACTTTTCTAGAGGAGAGAAAAAGTTATACTGTCTTTCCTGGGTTCTCTGATAGTCAATGCTTTAGTAGCTTTTTTTTTTTAATCTTTATTTAACACACGTGACTACTGTTACATACACTTATTATTATTTTTAAAGAAGATGTTGGGGGTAGGAGTTTATGAATTAATTAATTCATTTTTGCTATGTTGGGTCTTCATTTCTGTGCGTGGGCTTTCTCTAGTTGCGGCGAGCGGGGGCCACTCTTCATCGCGGTGCGCGGGCCTCTCACTATCGCGGCCTCTCTTGTTGCAGAGCACGCGCCGGCTCAGTAGTTGTGGCTCACGGGCCTAGTTGCTCTGCGGCATGTGGGATCTTCCCAGACCAGGGCTCGAACCCGTGTCCCCTGCATTGGCAGTCAGATTCTCAACCACTGCGCCACCAGGGAAGCCCACATACACTATTAATAAATAGCCTCACCAACTACTTTTTCTTGAGTGAGTGTCCGATAATTAGTAAAGAATTCTGTACTCTACTTTTCATGTTAGGTCATGGAAGATCAACACCTTATTATTAATGGACAACTGATTGTGTTCTGTGTTATGAGCCTTGTACTGAATGGACTGACCACAGATTTTGCTGACTTTTTGGTTCTAAACCACCTGCCATCTCTCAGTTACCTATTAATTCTCCCTCCTAGATTTGTTTAGTCCAGCTAAAGAATAATTCCAAATGGAGATTATTCCCAAGACTCACAGCCATAGTAGCCTACGGCTGTCAGAAAATCTGGTCCATGAAGGAGACTCTGTTACCCTTGAAAAGACTGATTCTACCTGTCAGTATTAATGGAGGTCGTTGTGCCAGTGAGACCCAGCCTGCGGTGGAGATGTGCTCTTTCAGGATCTATTGTCCTTTTAAATTGAACACACTCTGTACAAAGCTATAAACGCACAGTTGGTCTGGGCACTTCTCTCCAGAAGTTCTGTGTCAAATGAGACTGGAGTTACTCTTAAAATCCCATACTTTATCTTTGAAAGACTAACTGTCTGCCTACTTTGTTTCCTTTCTTTCTCTCTTTCTTTTACCTTGTCTTTCATTCAGCATTTATTTACTGAGTGCCTACTGTGAGCCAGGCACTGTTGTAGGGGTACAGTAGGGAACAAACTATACAAAGGTCTCCCCAAATTGAAACTTTCATTCTAGTGGGATAGACTGAAGTTAAACACACGCACACACGATATTTACAAACCATGGCAAGTGCTACAAAGGCAATAAAGTGAGGTGAAGGAATAGAGTGACTTTGATGAGACAAGTTGGGGGTGGGGGGCAGGTAGATCCCATCTGAGAAAGCTCCAGCTCTCTAATGATCTGGAAGTAGAATTTTTGGGGTGGAAGGAATAATGAATGAGGAGTACTGGAGCCAATACAAGCCTGATGTGGTCCAGAGAAGACAGCCAGTATGGCCAGAAAGAAGACAAGAGGGAAGGTGGTCATGAGGTCTGAGAAGTAGGCAGATGCCAGCTCCTTCAGGGGCTCACAGGCCTTTGGAAGGAGATTGCATGTTTGAGAAATCATTAAAGGATTTTAAGTAAGAGAGCGACTTAACATGATTGATTTTTGAAAAGATAGCTGCCCTCTTTGCTGTTGATGATACTATAAATAAAAGCAGGGAGACAGGAAAGCAATGGCAGCAGGTAAGACTGCCGGGGGTTGCTATAGGCACTTGAGGAGTGGAGGCACACAGAATAAATTGTGGAGAGAGACGCAAAGGACTCGTCACTTACTATACAGGTGAGTCCTTGGGCAGGTTACTGAACTTTCCTTGGCCTTAGTGTCCCCATGCGAATGGTGGGGATGATACTCAGGTACCTACCACATCGTGTTCTTATGAGGATTAAATGTATTAATATTTGCTCCACGAAAGCTCTTCTACAATTCAGAGCAAATAGTAATCAATCTGTGTTTTCTGTTTCTTAATTTTTATTATTTATTATTGGATACGGAGAGGGAGAAACCAAAGTTGCAGGCTAAACGTATCCTATTGTCTGGTACATAGGTAGTGCCCTAGAGTACTTTTAAGATGTGGAGGCTCTTGGTCTAATTTTGTGGCTATTGACTTATGGTGACTACAAGCCAATGACTCAAGCTTTGCCTCACCTCACCTTCTTATCTGTAAATGGGGCACATGCTAACTACCGCCTCAGTAGACTTCAGTGAAGATAGGAAGTCAAATTACATGCTACACCTAACAGTCTTTGTAGTTTTCAATAGAGAAGTTATTAATGAACAAGGTAAAAAATGACTGACATGTAAAAAAAAGATATGGTTTTCAAACTATGGTTTGTATGTTCAATGACTGTGAAATCCAAGCATCTGGTTGTATGTGTTTTAGCTAATGTAATGGATAAAGAAAAACAAAAGAAAAGGGAGAAAATGGTGGTTGTTGGAGCATTGTCTGATTTCTGGTTTTCTTAAGACTGACTAAAAAGGGGATTCAATTAGGGCAGAAAAGACAATGTTGCATGAGAGATATAGAGGACTTCCTTACTGTACATGCAAAAAGAATAACTTGAATGTTGTTTTAAAAAAAGGATTAATGAATGCGGAAACCTATCCCACTAATTCAAGTAGGATGTTTTGGGTCAGTGAGTTCTTATTCTTAGAACCTGGTACCCAGATTTGAGTCCTGACTCGAAAGGCACCTCCATTGCGTCAAAGTTTTGGCAGTTATGGATAAAGCTGCTATAAATATCCAGGTGCAGACGTTTGTGTGGACACAGGTTTTCAGCTCCTTTAGGTAAACACCAAGGAATGCAACTGCTGGATTGTATGGTAAGAGTATGTTTAGTTTTCTAAGAAACCACCATACTGTCTTCTAAAATGGTTGTAACATTGCACATTCTTACCACCAATGTATGAGAGTTCCTGTTGCTCCACATCCTCGCCCACATTTGGTGGTGTCCGTGTTCCAGATTTTGGCCATTCTAATAGGTATGTAGCGGCATATCACTGTCATTTTAATTTGCATTTCCCTGATGACATGATGTGGAGTGTCTTTTCATATGCTTATCTGCCATCTGTATATCTTCTTTGGTAAGGTGTCTGTGGTCTGAGGTGTTTGGCCCATTTTTTAATCAGGTCTGTTTTCTTATTGTTGAGTTTTAAGTGTTTGTATATTTTGGATAACAGTCCTTTATCAGATGTGTCTTTTGCACATTTTTCTCTCAGTCTGCAGTTTTTTTTTTTTTCATTCTCTTGACATTGTCACAGAGCAGAAGTTTTTTTTAATTTTAATAAAGTTCAGCTTATCAGTTAGTTCTTTCATGGATTGTGTTATATCTAGAGTCATTACCATACCCAAGGGCATCTAGATTTTCTCTTATGTTATCTTCTAGGATTTTCATAGTTTTACGTTTTACATTTCAACCTGTGCTCCATTTTAAGTTGATTTTCGTGAAGGGTGTAAGGTCTGTGTCCAATTTCCCTTTTTTGCATGTGAATGTCCAGTTGTTCCAGCACCATTTATTGAAAATACTGTCTTTGCTTCATTGTACTGCCTTTGTTCCTTTGTTAAAGATCAGTTAACTATATTTATGTGGGTCTGCTTCTGGGCTCTCTATTCTGTTGCATTAGTCTATTTGTCTATTTTTTCACCAATATCACACCATCTTGACTACTGGAGATTTATAGTAAGTTCTGAATTCAGGTAGTGTCAGTCCTCTAACTTTGTTCTTCTCCTTCAATATTGTGTTGGTTATTCTGGGTCTTTTGTTTCTCCATATAAACTTTAGAATAAGTTTGCTGATACCCACAAAACAACTTTCTGGAATTTTGATTAGAATTACATTGAATCTGTAGATCAAATTGGGAGGAACTGACGTCTTGACAATATTGAGCCTTCCTATCCATGAACATGGAATATCTCTTCATTTATTTAGTTCTTTGATTTCATTCATCAGTTTTATAGTTTTCCTCATAAAGACCTTGTTCTATTTTGTCAGATTTTTACTTATTTCATTTTGCGGGATGCTAATATAAATAATATTGTGTTTTTAATTAAAAATTCCACTTGTTCATTACTGGCATATAGGAAGCAATTGAATTTTATATATTACCCTTGTGTCCTGCAACATTTCTGTTGTCACTTAGTAGTTCCAGGAGTTTTTTGGTAGATTCTTTCACTTTAGCATTATTATTCAAAGGGATCTCCTCCTTAGAGTGGCCCTTTTGCAGAAACTGTATCTATATTTAGGACTTACCTGTATTTTGAATTTTTTTCTAAGGTACCTCATTATGCATATGAGTTTGGGTGATTTAAATCGGAACTAATACCTTCATCTCTCCTATCCTGATTGCTGTTATTCCTCCTTTTCTTCAGCCACGGGAGTGAGCATTGCAGTTGGGGAGAAAAGGTTTCTGTCACTAGCTAGCAGGAGACATAGGCCTTGAGGTCCTTCTGAAATGCCCACAACTATTCCGGCTTTCTTCCATCATGGGATAAGTTTCATCCCTTGTTATCATTCCATTTGAGTGAGTGTCACATTTCTAATGAGTATTTCCGTTTCACCGTGGTACACCAGGAACACACACCCTGGGAGAAATGACAGAACCTCCTGTAAAATCATCCTGATCTGTGCCTGCTTTCTCTCCTTCTCTTGTGTCCCTAGGTAAGTGTGAAATCGGTTGGGCCTACTACTGCACGGGAGCAGGTGCTGCCACCGCCATGCTGCTATGCACATGGCTGGCTTGCTTCTCGGGCAAGAAACAGAAACAGTACCCATACTGAGATGGAGCCACCAAGAGCAAACAGAGGAGAAGACGGGCTGAAGGGGCTGGGAGGGACTGAAGCATCCAGCTATTCTCAAAAGGTGGAATAGTGGTTCTAAACCATACAACACTAACGAAATGAAACCCAGTGGAATTAAAAACATTATACCATGGGGAAGGGTTGCGCAAGGTTTGTGAAAGAAATGTAGAGCATGGAATGATAGAGAAAAATGGACCAAAGGCTAAAAATATTGCAGGGTGTTAGGTGTTTCTATCCCACAGAGTATTGTTGATGTAGAACACACACATACACAAAACAAATCTATATATGCAGCAAACAAGGATTTTTTTTTTAAGGATGATGACTCAGAGAATCAAAAGGGCTAGTAGAAACAGTATTAGGTTGGGAAGCAGGGTAACGCACAGACGTTCCCAGTAAGTCACGGCATTTCTGAAAGCACACGAGCACATACAGATGTACGCATCCACACACATGCCCACACAGACATTTAAATTGTTGCACAGTCTGTATGAGAGGTTTAGCAGTGCGTTACTCCTCTGTTTTCTTTTTAATACACATTTAAAATACCATATTATCACTTTATAAAGTATACGTTAAACCTAATAAATGGACCAATAAGCCACTCTTATCAGTATTTTGTATACTCTGCATAAACTCTT
This sequence comes from Grampus griseus, assembly GCF_964374135.1. Lineage (NCBI taxonomy): Eukaryota > Metazoa > Chordata > Mammalia > Artiodactyla > Delphinidae > Grampus > Grampus griseus. The sequence continues at coordinate 65,999,313 of NC_139012.1, forward strand.
TATGCCCTCAACGTGTTTTCAGTGTTTATGCAGATCTTTAGAATTAAGCCTTTGTATTTCAATATTATTCAAAATATATGCAATATTTCTCTGAGTAGCTTCTGCTATGGTATTCTTACGAAGTAAAGGGGCAACTTTCTGTCCACTGTAGGAGAGAATTCAGTTGAAGATGTGAGAGTAATGAGAGACATTTTCCAGTCACTAGATCTTGTTTTCTTTCATCCATTATTGTACTGTGCTGTACCACATTTATTCCAATATTCATTTTGTAAAAAATAAAAACGTGCTATTTTGTTTGTATTTGAAAAGCTCTGTGAATAAATTCTCTCTTTGATCAGTAGCTCCGTGTGTCATAGAGTGTTAATTCAGTTATGGGGTTCGCTTCTTTAATTTCCTAAATGTAGCCTTTCAGCTCCAACTGTCCTGTAAATTTTCCATTTCATTTTTAGGCCTCCTATTCATTCACCCACTAGTCATCCAACCAGGAGTTATTCTCGGCACACAAGGTGTTACAGGTAAGACATAATTCCTGCTTTCAACTTAAATTCTTTGCAACCAGAATTCTAACTGCCTGTTCATTGCACTTCAATCATGATCAAATCCTTATGAGAGAAGAATTTCAAGTCTCTTTTGGATGAAGTTTGAGAATATGGACAACATTGAGAAGTGGTTGAAGGCAACGAAAACCAGGTCATGGTTCAGTCTCCATGGATGACGACAGAGCGGTCACAAGCTGACAGTGACGTGCTGCTTCTCCACTTTCTACAAGGTGCTGCATTGCTTCGGTGCTTCTGTGCCAGGGACAGTTTCATACCTCTGTTCTTTCAGGGATCTTGGCCATTGAGAAAGATTCTTTCACACTCCTGTTACCAGCATAAAGCCTTGACTAGCGAGAAAGATCTGGACCCTTTCACAACCCCCTAACAGAACCAACTCTTTCAAAAGCAAAGATTGGATAACGGATACATTCTTTTATTAGGCGCTGCTGAGTAAGCAGCAAATCCTTCAAACTTCCATTTCAATGAGTTTCTAAATTATATACTTTTCATATTTGGAAATTGAACATTCTGGCTATTTACACATGTAACTATATTTTCTATTCATTCTGTGCACATTTATCATTTAACTTGAATATCCGAATATCACACTTGCTTCTGGCACTTTTAATCATCCAGGGTGAGGATTGATGTAGCCCCGGAAGAACAATACAAGACTCTGGCCAATAGCATTCTGGGCTTTCTGAGGCTTTGTTGCTATGGAAAAAGTCACTCTGCTCTCAGATGCTTAATTCATCATGCACTGAATGCCGTTTGATTGTGTCTCATTGTTCACTGAGCAGGGGCTTCTCCATTCTGTGGCTTCCTGCCAGGAGGAGAAGATTGCACTTTGCTCCCTCCATGAGCCCATCATTTTCATGTATTGCTGCTGCTTTTCAAATTTCTTTAACTGTACCTTCCTGTCAGAATAGTGTTATGACTTCTTAGCTCATTATCAAGTTGGAGTTCTCAATGGAATTCATCAAGGTCTAATTTCTTGGACAGATTGAATGATAACATTGTCATTTTGATGTAATCCTCAGGGTTTTGGACATCAGTGAACCTCACTAGGATAGAAAGCTGATCACTCTGACATGATCAAGTCAACTGGCAAACCCTCGTGTCTCTATTCTGACTAGTCATAGTTTTCTTTGGTTCAAGATGTCCCAGCATTTGATGAGGAACATCTGCTGTATTAAGAGTTATACTAAAAAATAAAGAATTACATATACAGCTTTTCAAGTGAAAATCAGGATTCATGAAATAATATTAATAATAACAATAATATAAAATCTATGAAAAGTATATATTCACAGGCTGCTTACTGATGTACACGTAAGGGACCAAAAAAGCTCCATTCACAACCTCAGAAAGCTTTCATTGCTTGTGCATGCTTTTGAGGTAAGTGGGGAGTTTTCCTTGTTTTTAGGAAGAGAAGATGATGCGTAGAGTAGTTAATTGATGAAACTGAATTGACTCTTCCAATTTTCAACATATTTGGGTAACAAATAGTTCTTGAGCTTCCACTACTTGCTAGACATTCTACTACTATATATAAAGCACTCCATAAAGTACAACCCCTGCTCTCAAGTTGCTCCTAAGCTTATGGGGGAAAACAAAGAAGAACATCAGTGATTACATGTCCCGTTATGTCAACTAACTCTCAAAGATAAGGAGGAAGCTTCTCCCAGGTAAACTGGAATCCTTTACCTTAATTTATTTATTAAAGATAAAGTTAAAGGGCATAAGGAAAAGAAAGATGATAAATGATGATTTTCTGCGCTTCAGAGACATCATTGAGAAAACAAAAAGGTAAGCCAAAGACTCGAAAAGTTACATATCTGGCAAAGAACTTATATTCTGAGTAACTCTTTCAAAGAAATAATAAAAAGACAACTCAATTTTTTGAATGGTTCAAATAAATGGAATATTTTACAAAAGAAGATACACAAATGCCAATAATCACATTGAAAAGGTGCGCAACATCAGTAGTCAGGAAGAATGTGAGACTCGGAGCCACAGTGAAACACCACTTAACATACGCTAGGATGACTAAAATAAAAAAAAATTACAACACCAAGTGTTGCCAAGTATGGAGATGTGTGGTTGGAAACATTTAGGCAGTTTTTCTTAAGTTAACCATAGGAATTCCTCTCCTAGGTATTCATGCAAAAAAAGAAAAAAATCTATGTCCACAAAAAATGGCATTAAAATGTTTGGAGTTCGTAATAATCCGACACTGAGAACGACTCAAATGTCCACCAATACATAAAGGAATTGTGATATATTTAAACAGTGGAATACTACTCGTCAGTGAAAAAGAATGAATTTCTAGTATACATGGCAACATTGACGAATCTCACAGACATTATGCTGAACTAAAGAAGCCAGACACAGAGGCAAAACCAATATATGGTGACAGATATCAGGACAGTGATTTATTTGAGGTGATTAACTGTTGAGGACATAGGGACCTTCCTGAGATGACAGGAATGTTTTGTATATTGATGAGGGTGGTGGTTACATGGATGTATACGCTTGCCAGAATCGATCGATACATGCACTTCACTGTATGCTTATTGTATGTTAATTGTACTTTAATAAAAAGAGACAGGGGGTGGGGGGAGGTTCTTAAAGAGTACTGGTGCTGTGGGTTATCTCACAGGGCTGCACTGAGTGTGCATTGGGGGATGGTAGGAGATGAGGCACGAAAAGGGCAAGAAGTGCTTTTTGTGCCATGCTAAGAGGATCAAAATTGATCCTGGAGGCAGTGGAAGGATTTGGCCTACGGAGAGATGCAGCATGACTACCTGTGTGTTTTAGAAAGGTGCCTGGAGCAAGTATGGTGAGTCACTGAGTGGCAGAGGTGGGGACAGGAATTGTCACCATGTATTCATCCCAGCAACAAAGAGTTGTTGAACACCTACAGTGGTCTAAGTGCCTGGGAAAAGGAGACAGACAAATAGGGTAATGTCATCCAGGCGAGAAGTGTTAGGGCCCCAACCTAGGTAGGCAAAGTTAGTGGAGGTGGAGAGGATGGGGCAGATTAGAAAGGACAGGGGGATAGAGTCAGTACATCCTGATCCTGAAATCAGGATCCCTGTTGAAGGAGCAGTCAGAGGTAGGAGAAAATTCAAAAGAAGATATGGTTACAGACACCCGTGAAAGAGAAGAGAATTTCAAGAGGGAGGGAGGAGTTCTCAATAGTGTTTACGGCAAATACTTTGGGAGAGCCAAGGCATATTTATTTGACTTAATAATGAGAAGTTTAGGGGCTTCCCTGGTGGCGCAGTGGTTGAGAGTCCGCCTGCTGATGCAGGGGACGCAGGTTCGTGCCCCGGTCCGGGAGGATCCCACATGCCGCGGAGCAGCTGGGCCTGTGAGCCATGGCCGCTGAGCCTGCGCGTCCGGAGCCTGTGCTCCGCAACGGGAGAGGCCGCAGCAGTGAGAGGCCCGCGTACCGCAATAATAATGATAAGAAGAAGAAGAAGAAGAATGAGAAGTTTAATAATGACCACAGAAAAGAGCAGCTGTAGTAGAGTGGTGGGGTGGAACTTAAATTGTTAGGTGTAGAAGACTGAGTAAGAGATAAAGAAGAAGAAAATTATGCTCTTTCAAGAAACTTAGCTGTGGGTGTGGGTAGAAAATGGGGAATTTCTGTTCAATGGGTATAAAGTCACAGCTATACAAGATGAGTCAGCTCTGGAGACCTGCTCTACAACACGGTGCCTGCAGTTAACAATAAGGTACTGTGCACTTAAAATTTGTTCAGGGACTTCCCTGGTGGCACAGTGGCTAAGAATCCACCTGCCAGTGCAGGGGACACAGGTTTGAGCCCTGGTCCAGGAAGATCCCACATGCCGCAGAGCAGCTAATCCCATGTGCCACAACTACTGAGCCCGCGAGCCACAACTACTGAGGCTGCGTGCCACAGCTACTGAAGCCCTCGCGCCTAGAGCCCGTGCTCCGCAACAAGAGAAGCCACCACCATGAGAAGCCTGTGCACCGCAACAAAGAGTAGCCTTCGCTCGCCACAACTAAAGAAAGCCCACGCACAGAAACAAAGACCGAGTGCAGCCAAAAATAAATGAATAAGTAAATTTATTTAAAAAGGTAATAACATTTTGTTCATATTGTAGATCTCATGTTGAGTGTTCTTAGCACACGTACACAAAGAAAGAGACATAAGGAAGCATTTGAAGGTGATGGATATGTTTATTACCTTGATTGTGGTGACAGTATCATGGATGTATACATATGTCCAAACTCATCAAATTATGTACATTAAACATGGTCAGGTTTTTGTGTATCATTCATGCCTTATTACAAAGTTACAAAAGCAAGAAGAAGGCTAGCTGTGAAGGGAAGGTGGAAGACAAAATTCATTCAGCATTTTTGTTAATACCAAAGTGCTCTTTACAAAAATTGTTTTTGCAGGTGGGAGGAGGGATAAATTCGGAAGTTGGGATTAACATATACACAGTACTGTATATTGGGTTGGCCAAAAAGTTTGTTCAGGTTTTTCCATAATATCTTACGGAAAAAACCCAAATGAACTTTTTGGCCAACATAATATAAAATAGATAATCGACAAAGACCTACGGTATAGCACAGGGAACTATACTCAATTTTTTGTAATAACATATACGGGAAAAGGATGTGAAAAAGAATATATATATATGTATAACTGAATCGCTATGCTGTATACCTGAAACCAACACAATATTGTAAATCAACTGTACTTCAACCAAAAAATTAATTAATTCAAAGGAAAAAAAAACTTTTTGCAGCCCTTAGGGTTAGAGTGAATTTGTCAGAACATCAAATATGCAGGTACCCCTCTTTGATTCAGGCTTTCTCTCATAACGTGGAGAGGGTCTTCCCAGAGAGCCTTCATGGAAATGAGACCACTGGATTGTTCTACCAGCTTCCAGCAAGCCCACAGGATCAAGAAGAAACTGCCTGTCACCTCAAGAGCAATTTCTGAGGGAACAGAGTTGGACTAATTCCCCAGAGCAGAGCAAAAGGGTGCCACGATCTGGGTCACTGCACTAACACCTACCAATGGGGGTCAATGAGAAAATAATTGATTTTTCCCTGGAGGAGTTCACCTGTTGTGGAAAAAGGACAATATTCTCTATTCTAGTTTTGTGCACTCAAGTGATCATTAAAGTAAAGGTTCAGATCTGAAAATAAATGGCAGTGATGAAAAATGAGACGCTTTCTAACGTGAACGAGAGCAGGGAGAGAATGTCATGCTATGAAACCATCTATGGCAATGCTGAGGCTAAATTACTTCCACCAGCAGTTGGATCTGGAAACTCTCCTTCTATTTATTTTCTTAACAATTTTCACAATTGCCATTTCTCTGGGATATGGGGAGGAACTTGCTTGTCATATTTTGAAAATTATGCTGTGTTTCCTATTAATACATAGCGTACTCTGAGATGTTTAGTTTGGCTCGCCCACGACGTTTTCTTAGGGCTTTTGATATCCTGGTATTTTTCTTTTAACTATTTATTCATTTAAAAAGTGTTTACTGATCACTTAATATGCGTCATACACTGTGAGAGCTCTACCGTTGACATATTTTATCTTTAACTGTGACCCTTAAAACGAGTACTCTTTGTTACAGTTCTATTAGCATATATTAGCCTCTAATATCAATCATAATAATTTTTTTAAATGAATGCTTAACTTGTAGCACACATAGAAATAAGCTTCAGTGGGAGACACTTTTTATACGGGCTGTCTGTTTTTCTGCACTTACCTGGAATGAATTATTATTTGCTTGAGGTGAATTTTTAGTTGTTAGTTTCCAAGCCACTTTACTGACAAACACCAGGTCTTTAAGGCAGGCTTGGGATTAAGGGAAAAGCTAACAGAAAAAGCTGGATGAATTAGGGCTAGTTATCAGCAGTGGATTTACATTACATTGTTTGACTAAAGCTTCATGCATACCGCAGTGATTAAGACCTTCCAGCTCTGAGCGCCCAAGTTTGAATCTTGATTCCATCATGTCTTCTTTGTGTGAACTTGGGCAAGTTTCTTACCCTTAGTGTCCCATTTGCAGAATCTGAATAATAATCTTACCTTCTTAATAGAGTTGTTTGAGGAGAACCCAACATAATCCATGGAAGGACTCTTGATCACCGTTTTCCATGGAAGCTCAAAGGGATTGTTCTTGCTACTTCAGTTTGTCTTCTTTGTGATCCACATTGCTTTGTCCTGTGAGGTCAGATATGCTCTAGAATGCTTCCTTCCAAATCTCAGATCTCTAGTCCTAAGTCTTTGTGAGTTTTCTCTAGTCCTAAGTCTTTACGAGTTTATCTCCCTACAATGTTTTACTTTCCTCCAGTTGCCCTGAAACATGCTGGCTTTGATTTTGCTGCTGCAGTTGCCTGAGGTTCTAAGCTGAGCCTTCTGAACCTTTACCTGTGTTCTCTTCGGCACCTGCCTCCGCCAGGTCCTGCCCTTGGTCATGATGAGCAGTGAGCTTTCAACTCCTTTGGCAAGAAGAATTATTTCAATTTGTAGTACATGCAAAACGGTGTATGGACAAGCTTTTCATTGAGGCATTTTCAGAAATAGCAAAAGTCTGGAGACAACTTAGATGACCATCAGTAGGGAATTCCCTAAATAAATGATGGTACATCCATAGGTAGAAAGCTATACGGCCATTTAAAAGGCAGCATTTCTGTACTGATACAGAGATATCTTCAGTGTCTACTAAGAGACAAGAGCAAGATGCAGAAGAATTTATACAATATGTTAAATTTCTGTGAACAGGGCTTCCCTGGTGGCGCAGTGGTTGAGAGTCCGCCTGCTGATGCAGGGGACGCGGGTTCGTGCCCCGGTCCGGGAAGATCCCACATGCCGCGGAGTGGCTGGCTGGGCCCGTGAGCCATGGCCGCTGAGCCTGTGCGTCTGGAGCCTGTGCTCCGTAACGGGAGAGGCCGCAGCAGTGAGAGGCCCGCGTACCACAAAAAAGAAAAAAAAAAAAATGTCTGTGAACATTTTTAAAGAATATACGTGTATTTGCTTTATACCAGTGAAATATCTCTAGAAAGATAAGTAAGAAACAGAACATGATAGTTGCCTCTGGATAAGATACAGGGATGGGAGGGAGACTTACTTTAAGTGCCCTCCGTATTGTTAAACTTATGACTATATTACCTATTCAAAAATAATTTTAAAATAATACAAAGAGATTATTTAAATATGTATAACCCAGCCATGAGAGGACAGATGTGCCTATCCATCAAAATATATGGAAAATAAGCTCTTCAATTCCACAGCCTATTAGAGTTCAAAGCCAGCCCCCACATTTCTGCAAATCCCTGGGGGGGATATTTTTAGAGGCTACCTCTTATATACCCATATGCCGCCTTTGTCCTTTGTTTCTTTGCCCCTGGCATAAAACTCAGGTTTTTCTTTGGTTTCTATAAAAGAAAATTGCTCACAGTAAGCATTTATGAGTTGTTTTAGGTTTTACCGAAGATTCGGCAGGTGAGGCTGGAGGAGGAATTTACAATGCCACATTGCAAACAGCTATCAATGGAGCAGCAGACCACCTGCCTTTAGCTGCCTCTCACTGTGAAGTTCCAATAAACACACCAACCTGGTCTCTTCAGTGGGCTGCCTCCTCTGGCCTCTTCTTTAAAGAGCAAACTAAATTCTTTTTCTCTGCTGCATAGTGGTTCTGTGTTCCTATTTCACTGTGAACTACTGAAGCATACTCCAGGGCTCTCTTCTTCACTTGGCTCAAAAAAGTATTTTTTCAAATTAAGGCAATTCTCACTTGAAAGGGAATTTTTCTATCAGTTCCAAAACTATGTAAAAATGCCATATATTTGCTAGAGTAACAAAATCATTATTGACTTATGTGCTCCGGTTCGCAGACTTTCAGTGGTGGAGCTCTTCAGGGCCTTCTCCTCTTCTCCACCATTACCTTCCTGGGCAATCTCATATCCCCATGGCTTCAATTACATCCATTTCCCAAAGGCTCCCAAGGGGATATAGTCAGCCCCAAACATCTTATACCCAGCTGCATATGCAACATCTCCATTTAGCAAACCCACAGATATGTCAAAGCCACCGTCCAAAACTGAATTTGTAATCTTCCTGCTAGACCAGCTCTGTCCCCAGGGTTCTTTGTGCATCACATGCCCATGAGCCAAGTTGCTCATGTCAGAAACCTTAGTCATCCTAGATACCTTCCTCTCCCTTTTCCACATCAATTCTACCCCCTAGGTAGTTCCACTCTTCCCCATTTCCACTGATACTGTCTTAATCCAGTTATTGTGAACGGATCTGAGCCAATTTAGCCAATCCCACTTTCAGGTTCTTGTTGTAAACGTCACTAGTTTAGGAGGTTTGGAGATTATGAGAGCTGTAAATATCTCCTCCTCAAATTTACCACCAGATGGGATGTTACGATTAAAGCAAGACTCCAATGAGATTCTGCCCCGTATACAAACATTTGTTTGCAAGTAAGCACAAAAACCGTCATACAATCTGTTCCACTGATTTGTACATAAGGCACTTTGAAAAGTACCCAGCATGAAACGTTCACGTGAGCAGATGTGACAATATTCTAGCAGCAGGATTCAACTCACCTTCCTTTGGAGCAGAGCCCTCTGCTAAGTAGTGGGACAGACAACCAAGTGTCTGGTTACCAAGACGTAGGTTACCGCTCCTAAGGGTTAGAGAGCCTGCTGGGCTCCTGAGACTCTCAGAACACTGTTCATGCCAAAGTAGAAGTGATTGTATAGTTGACCAAAGTCAATTCAAAAATTTTGAATGTCACACCTTTCACCAGTGAAATATTCTTTCTGGCATTCCTCTGCCAATGACCCGACTCTCTGGTGAAGGTTGAATAGTAATATTTGAAGATATTGGTTGCTGCTGCCTCTGGTGAATGGATGTCTAATGAGAGTAGATTGCATGTTAAGTAGTCACCTCTAGGGTAGAGATTTAAAAGAACTACATATATTCGCATGTTGTTACACATTATACTATTATATAACATACATACATATGTACATACATGTAGGTATATTTATATATCACATTTAAAAAATACATTGCAGCCAATATTTATTAGACATTAGGAGATTAATACATTGCAGACAAATACACCCCTTCTTATCTGCACACTCTGAAGGCATCTTCCCATGTCCTCACCTGCTCTCTTCTAAACCCATTTTCCTGCCTGGTGAAATAGTCGATGTGTAAAACCCCAGATCCAATCATTCCCCTGCCTCTTGTTTTACCTAGTCTGTATGTCTCTAACCACCCTGTCTCTTGTAATTCTTCTCCTTTCATCTATTGTGCTGGACCGCATTGTCTTCCTGTTGGTTTCTGTAACGAGGCAAGACATCAAATGGCTTGTAGCATTTGCCCTCCTGTCCTGCCTGCCTAGAACATCATTCTGGACCTCTCTCAGCCTAGCTAAACCCTATGCATAATTGAGGCCACCCATAAAGAAAACCACTGCTGATTCCTCCTGCCTCAGATGAGGTGAGCTTCTCTGTAGACCCTCCTATTACCAAAGTGGCAATGAATTAATCGCCTAATGTGTATCATTTGACTTGTCGTTACAGGGACCATGTTTTTGTCCTTCTTACTTAGCACTGCCTTTATCTCATTGTTAGTGTTCAATAAATATTGGCTGCACGACTGAATGAATTTAACAGCTATATTGTTTCTGAGGAACTTCAGCCACAGGCTTTCTGTTGGCACATGGGTTTGTTTGTAGTTGTGTCTAAGAATATCAGTTGGTGTAGACTTTTCAGTGATTCCTTGGAAAGTGATGTGACACATTAATTACCCAAGCTAGATATATGGGTAAGATATAAATCTGATGTCCTTTGAAATCTAAACCCTAAATCCTCCTTATCTGATGGCTCCTAAGGGTCTTTAAGAAGAAAAAATTTAAGATAAGAGTAAGCGCAAATAATTGCACACTACATCTGGAAGGAGTTTCTCCAGAACTTTTCCTCGGGGTCTTCTACAGAAAGCACAGCAGGGGTCAAAGGTGGGGTGCAAAAGTCCTTAAAATGGGAGTCAAAGGAAGTTTCCCAGCAAACTAGTTTGGAGACTGTGCTGTGAATTAACTCCATATGGAGAAATTCTACCAAGTACAAAATCCATGGGTCTGCTCTGGTCAAGTAAACACGGATTAGAAATCTATTTGTTTATATTGCAAGGATTGGGTTTCTTTTATGGCACTCTGTGGTGTCTTGGAGGCAATGCAAGAGATAATTTATGCATTAAAAGCTCACCAATAACTTCCTAGGCATTAAAATGATCACTCAACTTTTCCCCTACTACACTGCTCATTAAAAGGGCAGATGCTTGGGTCTACTGTCAGAGATGATTATTCAGGAGGTATGTCTAGGGGCTATTCATCTGCATTTGAAAAATAAGTTATGACACTAAAAGAGAAAGCTATAAGGAAGGATACAGCAAGCACCCATATTAACCCTATTCGTACATATACATCTGGTTCACACTTTTATCTGTTGTGGAGAGTCCCATCCTGGTACCATCCTCACCACTGTCAAGGTTATTGACTTTGGAGAGTATCAGGCATGTCCTACTGAGGAAATGAGGCAACTTGAGTTTGAAATGGAAGTGAATATTATTACAAATGAAAGAATAGAAAACAGGTATTTTCTTATTCTTCTTCAAGGAGTGGTCTGCATTGTCTTTTCAGCAATATTTACTAACATAGGTGTGGCTTCCTCGTTTCTTTTTAGTAGAAAAGAAAATCTACATTTCCACAACATATAATGATGGGTACTAATTTAAATGGCATGCACGCTCCTCTAATACATTTAATACATGAATGGAACTACAATATTCTGACTTAAAACAGGAACACACCTTGTTTCCAAAGAAAGATACACGTGTAAATCTATTTTCAAATAAAAAGAACCCGAAGTGGCTCAGTTGATGATTCTCGAAAAGAGCTGCCACACAATTTAGTAAAGGGTTATGAATTAGAAACGTAGAGGATTGACTCTTTGGTAGGAATCCAGGCTGAGAAGAACGGGAGTGAGTAGTTAATAGTACCAGATAAATAGGTGTCCAGTAGGGGTGGCTAGTAGTTCCTTTACGTGTTGGAAACTTTCAGTCTCTCCATAACTGGTTTCTGAGAGATAAGAGTTATACCAGAAGGATTTGAGAATAAAATTCTGATTTCATTAGGACAGTTTTAGTCTCAAGGTAAAAATGATGATACAGAATACTGTGTGTCTTCCACAGTGCCTTTGATCTTCCTTCCTGAGCATATGCCAGCTGTTACCAATTGTATTTTTTCCTCCGTGGGTCTAGATAGACACCAGACCAGGGCAGACTGGGCAGTTTTCTCCAGACCATTCATCTTTGAACAGTTAAGTTCTAAGTTGGCTGGAATCCTACCAGCCAACTCTCGGGGTCCTGGAAAAGAGGGCTCTGACATTTCCTGTTTCATGGTTTCGCTTCTTTGGTTCATTTCTGGATTAAATCATTCTGTTTTTTGGTCTTAATCCCTAGCTACGCTTGGAATTTAAAACCATGGACTAGTAACAGAATATGTCACTGTAAAACAGCCTTGAGTTGGAGACCCGTTTTTGCCACTTACTAGCTGGACAAGAATGGTAATCTCTAAACCTCTGTTTCCTCATCTGTTAACTGGAGGTGATAATAATACTTACCTAATGAGAAACCCTCAACATAATGCCTAGCAAAAAGCAAGTCCTCAGTAAATGTGATTTTTATTTTCACTCAGTATTTTCACATTTTGAAGTCTGGTGCTCGGTTATATATTAAGGAATCAATAAGAACATCTTTTACATAATGTTAAGAGCCTGCATCTGACTCTGAATTGGAAATTTTCTGTCCCCAATGGCTCTAGCGTTCTCTGACAGTTAGCTTCCTTGGATAATATATATAAAACCTCTAAACCTGGGCTGTCACAGGCCCTGAAGATCTATTTGGTCAGACCGTCACCTCATGAAGAAGGACTCCCCACAGCTCTTTCACGGACTGATATTTTTAATAAAAGTTCACAACACTCATCTGATTGGATGTGGTGTTTACTTTAAATTACATCTGCCCGTGCAACAGTTCAGACCTATGTGTGTCCAATCAGGTGCTGGAGGAAGAGCTCTGCCAATAGGAGCGTTGAAAAGAGGTACCACAAGGCACTGTGCAGGAAATAGAAAAACCTGAGTGTTAGTTACACCACCTGAAACTTTCACAAACACCAATAAGAAACACTCAGCCCAAACTGCAGGCCCCCAGAGCTGGTAGCCAAGATGCGTACTTCCTTCTCTCCTGAGCTCGGAATCTTGGGAATTTCTCTCCATGTCCCGTCCTCCTCTGCAACTGGAGATTGTCAGCAGGCTTTCCCACGGATCAGGGGCTGCTTCTGGACACCATTAGGCTCTCAAGGAACGATTCCCATGAGCTTTGCTGAGTGTCAGGTCGCTGATGCAGACATTTTCACTCACTAGATTTTTTTTTTTTCTGCCTCTGGCAAGTGGTTTTGAGCTATTCAATTAGTAAAGAAAGATGTTAGGCAGTTTGGCAAGAAATGAGATGGAAGAAAGAATTGTTTTGACCTAGTTAAATAATTGAATACAATGTTGCATTTTAATGATCTCTGGTTATAGCTAGGTGCATATATATTTTTTTAAATTGGGGCTGTCAAGTTTTCTAGGAAATCAGAGAATGTAAATTATGAATTCCTATTAAATAAAGTATTAAGAACTGTACTGTTTTTGAAACACGCTGCATACAGTTTTCTCCCTCCCTCCCTAGCTTACATTTTTAAGTGATGAGAGGTATGTCTATAAATGAGAGAATACACTACAAACAGAAGGTCCAACCCTCAAGAAGCAGTCGAATGGGGAGACAGACATGTTAATACGTGGAGCTACAATTATAGAAGTTTGTAAAGGATCCAGTTAGGAATACAGTAGGAAGCAGTTATTTTATCTTGCCATTGATGGAAAGCTATATAGAGGAGCTGTCACTTGAGTTTTGTTCTTGTTAAAGAAAAATCAGCTACCGAATTGAGCACTTGTCAGACCTTATTATTGTCATGTGTACACATATATACACACACGCGTGCGCGCACACACGGGAGTCATTAAAGAAATAGACTCCTCAAGAATCTTAGGATAGACTTTTTAGGCAGAATAAGTTGTTTAGCAAAATCTCGGATTGAATGCTTAGCAACAATGCTTAACAGATTGGCCTCAGTTTTTGTGGTTTTTTTCCATTGAAGTATAGTTGATTTACAATGTTGTGTTAAGTTCTGCTGTACAGCAAAGTGATTCAGTGATGCATATATATACATTCATTTTGGCCTTGGTTTTGCATTTAGAGCCTTAGGACCCACCTTTGGTTCAGTTTAGTACATATCATGTTTAATTTCTATAAGTTTTGTTGTTGTTGTTTTCTGAGAATTTTTAGGTAAGCAAAGATTAGGTGTAGAGTGGGATTATAGTAGCTTGCAACGTTGTTAGCAACATATATAGTGGATAGTACTTGCAAATTCTTTCTCAGTCATAGAAAAATCAGTAGATACTCAGCAGTTGGATGTGGTGAGAGAGGGCTTCCAGGAAACGAGAGCAGATAGGCAAGACCGTGGGGGCAAAGGTTAGCTGGGTACAGTGAGGAAATGGAGGTGACCCTTCATGTCAGGAGGGTGGGGTCAGAGTAGAATGAAGCTAGTGAGTGGGACGAGGACCCCATCTGCCACTTAATTGCTGATGACAGCCATGTTTGTATATCCAGTCCTGAATTCTCCCCTCAATGAGCCCTAGAGCCAAACATCCAACTTCCGCCTACCTGTTTCTATGAAGATATCTGACAGCATGCAAGTTACATGTGTCCAAAACAGAACCCTGATTTTCTCTCTTCTACTTATTTTCTCCTCCAATTTTATTCATCTCTGTCAATGGCGACCATACCCACAGTTACTGAAGCTGAAAATTAAAAAGTCATCCTTCATCCTTGACTTTCACATCCGAGCCCACATCCAAAACAAATCTGAAATCTGCCTATTTTTCTCCACGAGCACCTTGATCATTACTCTAATCCATGCCTCTCAGCTCTCTCGTATTTTTGTAAGAATTATCTTTTTATGCAAATACACATCTGATCATGCTACTTCCCTAGCTTGGACCTTTGGCCTTTTATCCCCTCTGAATAAAACCAAATCCCTTGGGGTTCGGCAGGTGGGGTTTGCTTCTTGCTTGCACTTCTAACTCATTTTTTCTACGTTCTCCAGCCACTCTCACTTTTTTTGCTTTATCTTCAGGGCCTTCGTATTTGCTGTTCCCTCTGCTAGATTTTGGGCTTTTACATATTTGAATGACCAACACCTTCCTAGCTTTTGGATTTCCATTCAAGTAGAGTGATCTCGTTTACGTGGCCACCCCTTACCCACCCCTCACTGCCCAAGTACTATCCTATCACTTTGTTTATTTCCTCCAGACTAAAAAAACACTCTAGAATTATCTTGCTGATTATTTGTTTGTGTGTCTGCCTTCCTTGATTGTAATTTTCTTGAAAGTAATTGCTACGCCAACCTCCAGATCAGTGCTTGTCATTTAATAGACGTTTGATAAAATTTGTTGAATTTCATGAATAAAACCCGGATCTTGTCCATTATGCCCAAGAACTTAGATTATTAGCCTATAGGCCAGTTTTTATGGTCTAGCATATGGTCCAGACAATGTTCCCTGTGTACTAGAGGAAACTGTGCGTTCTGCTGTGGTTGGATGAAGTGTTCTATAGATGTCTGTTAGGTCTAGTTGGGTTAGAATTGTACAGATTTTCTATATCCTTACTGATGTTCTGCCTAGTTCCACTAAGTGGGATATTGAAGTCCTCAACTATTATTGTTGAATAGTCTAAAAATAGTCTATCTTTCCCTTTAATTCTTTTTTTTTTCATTTAGATTATTTTTTCACATTCTTCATTCCATCCGGGGATTCCCCTGACTTCCTAAATGATGCTTTTAAAATTTTTCATACATGCATTAACAGAACATATGGTTCTCCTACTAATAAAATACATAAGAATCAGTGCAAATTTAGCATACAGTATACTGGGAATGAAGTCCTCCTACCTTGTGTTATGAAAAGAACATGTGTTTTTATTTAACTTGAAGGCTATTTGAAAGTATTATAAGAAATAATGTCTATGGAGCTTGTAATTCCCTACCTAGAACACGTTATTTATTCAAAACACATCATTATTTCTAGCTGCATTACCTGATAAAAAATGGTAGCCTCGGGCTTCCCTGGTGGCACAGTGGTTAACAATCAGCCTGTCAATGCAGGGGACACGGGTTCGAGCCCTGGTCCAGGAAGATCCCACATGCCGTGGAGCAACTAAGCCCGTGTGCCACAACTACTGAGCCTGAGCTCTAGAGCCTGCAAGCCACAACTACTGAGCCCACATGCCACATCTGCTGAAGCCCGAGCACCTAGAGCCCGTGCTCCGCAACAAGAGAAGCCACTGCAGTGAGAAGCCTGCGCACCGCAGCGAAGAGTAGCCCCTGCTTGCTGCAACTAGAGAAAGCCCGCACTGAAATGAAGACCCAATGCAACCAAAAATAAATAAATTTAAAAAAATGGTAGCCTCTGAGTACAAATTTTTTCTGTAACACAGGAAGTGGTTTGCACACTTTTTCTTCACAATAAGGGGGAAGGTTTCATTATCTTCAGTTAGAAAAAGCTTCTTCTTATAAAAGGAAACTTAACATTCCTTGGCTTCGGCAGGACAAGAATCCTGGAGGCAAAGTGTGGTGGGATCAGATTTGAGCCAGTCTGAGCTCTGACACCTCACTAAAAGGGAAAGCCCTTCCTGGACTAATAGGAAATTAGCAGTTCATATTTTGAGAAGAATATTGAAGGACAAACCAACCTCCTATAGTGGTAGCATGGCTAAAGAGCACATTAAAAAAAACAAAGTCTACTATTTGTGCTATAAAGTTCTATGGGTATTGGTTAACGCCTAGTGTCATATATCCACCAACGTAATATACAGAATTATTGCACTGCCCTAAAAAAATTCCTTGTGTTTCACCCTTTCAATCCTCCCTCCCCACCCCATCCCCTAACAGCCACTGTATTTTTACTGTCTTTATAGTTTTACCTTTCCCAGAATGTCATATAAATGGAATCATATACTATGTAGCCTTTCCAGACTGGCTTCTTTCACTTTGCCATACATATTTGAGATTTATTCCTGTATGCCTTGTTGCTCATTCCTTTTTATTACTGAATGTTATCCCTTTATATGGCTGTAGCAGATTGTTTATTCATTCACCCGTTAAAGGACATATTCATTGTTTCCAGTTTTTGGCAATCGTAAATCAATAAATAATTGCTTCCTGATTTTGTGTGAACATAAGATGACAAATCAATGGATTAAGTACCTAGGAGCATGATTGCTCGATCATAGGGTAAGACTATGCTTACCTTTGTAAGGAAACTGCCAGGTTTTCTTCCACAGTGACTGGACCACGCAAGCGAACAATGGCTGCACCATTGATTGTATTCCTTCAGTCAATGAATGAGCATTCCTGTTGCTCTGTATCCTTGCCAGCAATTGGTATTGTCAGATTTTTGTATTTTAGCCATTCTAGTAGGTATGTAGTAGTATCTCATTGCTGTTCCTTTATTGATTTTTAACTATACATTTTTCAGTTTTTTTTTAGTGATTGCTCTAGAGCGTACAATATGCACCATATTTTATCGCAATCACCTTCAGATTTATACTAAATAAACTACAGTAAGATATAGAGTAGAAGCTAAGGGAAGCAGGAGACCCCATCTTTTTGCCTGCGTCCACAAGGAGCAGTTCTGCCATCACACAGAGTGTGGGCAGGGTGATGGGAGCAGGTCTTAACTCAAATGCTGAAAACTTTCTCTTTTTATCAAGATTAACATAATTTGAGTAAATACCTCTCCAACTGCTGCACATCCTTAGGGCAATTTCCAGAGATTTTAAATGGTTGTTTTTTCTGTTTCTATTTTTATAACTTTCACCAAGTTAAATGGTGTTCTGTTAGAGAGAGAATTCACCTGGATCCCCATCTAGATACTCACACCATTCCAAGAGTCCCGTTTCCTATCAGGCCTATTTTAAAATTTTGAGGCTCAGTTAATAGGAATCCAGGAAAGTGACTGTCAGTTTTACATAAATGTAAAATAAATGTCATTGCTCTTGTTAATGAAAGTAATTTTTAAAATGATAAATCCATATTAGTTAAATGGATAATATTTCCCAAGTTACTGTATCCAGCTTGGTGGTAGATAACACTAGCCGGCAGTGAGGTTCAGCATTCTTTCCTTCTTTATTTTTTACTCAATTAGAACTGCTAAGTCAAAAAGAAAGCAAATGATCTGTGACTTTGTTAACTATTTTTCACGGCAAGGCAAGAATTCAGAATTCCAGGAGTGATCCCTCGCTGAAGATGACCTCTGGCACTCTGTCAGGTGTAAACGCGACAGATTTATGAGTGTTTCAGCCTGGGATAAAGCAGCTTATGGTTTCTTAATCTACGCCTTGGAAAGTAATTTTTTTCCTTTTCCATTGCATCATTTGAAGGTGGTTTTAAAATACCCACTAATATGAAGTTCACGAATTCCTCTGTTGAGTGAAGTAGGTCACATACTTTCTGGAGGGAACTAAACGCTCAGCAATCATTCTATCCTATCTTGGCTTTCTTATAAATTTCTGATATCATATCTTTAGCAGTGACGTCTTGAAATGTCACCTCCGAAGTGAGAGGTTTAGGCTCTTCAGGATTCTTGATATATTGTTGAGCTATGACACTTGAATAAGCTTCATGGAATCATACAAATGGTTTTTAGTGGCCTTGTAAGTGTTGTGATGATCTGGCTTTATCATAACTTTAACTTCACAGGCTGACACGAGCATCTCCTCCTTTGAGAGTAGGGGGATTTCAGAGTGGAAAAAATAGGCTTACACTGCTAATTTATTCGCACAGTAGGCTGACGATACATTTATTCCCTAGGCTTAATTTGATTGATCACAATTGTCCTTCTCACCACAACCATGGAATTCGGAGGAGGAGTCATTTGTTGACTGACAGCTGCCGTCTCTATGTGAAGTGCTCAATGGATACTGGCAGAGACCTTTCCCTGCTGAGACTTTAGCTCACGCTTTGTCGGTGTTCATGTCAACACGTTTTTTTCCAGTCTACACCGTGGCTCATAAAAGAATCCTTAACTGAAAACTATTTTTCCTTTTCCAAATCGTGGTTTCCGCGTCGAATATGTCCAAGCGTCTGCATGCCCGTCTACTCCATACACATAGTGCCCATATGCTAAGGGCCAGTTCATGCAACACAATACTGCAATTCAATTCTGACATTAATGACCCAGAGTTCGTGCACACTGCATAGGTCAAGGGCAGAGTTCCCAACCAGACTGTCCACTTCAGATGCCAGCTGCAAGTTCAGGAGTCCCTAGGACATCTAGACTTCTGGCCAATTGGCTGTAAGTTCAGGAGTTCCCAAGACCCCCTCAGATTTCATAATTTGCTACAATGACTCACAGAACTCTGGAAAGCTCTGTACTTGTGATTACAGTTTTATTATAAAGGTTACAAATCAGGACCAGCCAAAGGAACAGCACATAGGGCAAGGACTGGGACAGTCCTGAATACAGAGTTCCCCTGCCCTCTCCCTGTGAAATCAGGATGCACCACCCTCTTGACATATAAATGTATTCATACCAGAAGTTCGGCCAAGCTTCGACGTTCAGAGTTCTTATCGCAATGTCACCACACAGGCATGATTGATTGAATCATTAGCCACGTGACTGAACTCAATCGTCAGCATCCCTCTCCTCCTAGGAGGGACATCTAATATCACGTGGCTCACACTACCAGCCCACTAGTTACACAGCACGTCTTTCATGCGTGGCTGGCCCGCATCCTGAAACTATCTAGGGACCCATCATGGGACCCACCATGAAAAACAAAAACACTCTTAGCACTGAGGAAATTTCAAGGGTTCAGAAGCTCCATCCTAGGAACCTGGTACAAAGACCAGACAGACCTCATATTATTCAACTTACATCTTCAGCCAGTTGTGAAGTCTATGCCAGCAGCCCGTGAGTTAGTCATGGCCCTTCCTCCTGGTGTTGCTGTTTATAATATGCAGTATCCATGGCTCCATTTGATGAAAGCTCTGCCTGTCTCTTATCGAGCTGTCTCTCTGAGTTGGAGATTACTATCGTTTGTACCTGTGTCTGCATGAAGAGTGTGACGCCGAGATAGCCCGCTACAGTTTTAGACTTTCTTTGTCTTTAATCACTGCTAGTGCTTATTGAGTGCTTGCTATTTCTCAGGCACTGTGCTCAGCTATGTACATGCATTTCACCCTCACAACAAATATTTAAGAGTATCTGCTATTATTATCACCACTTTACACATGAAGAAGAGGGTGGCAAAGAGACATTTTGTCCAAAGTAATTTGCCCAAAGTTACAAAATGAGGAAGTGGCACAGCCAAGATTTATACCCAGGCCACCTCGTTTTCAAAGCCTGTGTCCTTACCCATTAGACTGCACCACTTGTAGCAGCAAGAACAACAGCTTTGCCCTGGAAAGTTCTGGCGAAACTCGGTTTATCATAAAAGCAATTTTTCTTTATTTGCAAAATGATGCAAAAGCATCTGTGGCTTATGTCATAGTACGACAAGGGTTCTCAAAAGAAAACATACTTAGGACTCAGGTTAAACAAAAAGACAATCCAAAAAAATTCAGTTTTCGAATATTTGTCATTCCCTGGATGCTTGTGAAAAAATCTTTATAGATTCCCTATCCCAACACATGCAGAGTCAAATTCTATATTGACACTGGGGAACCTTTTCACTCTTCTTTATTATGAAGTTATTCGGAGTTGGAGTATTAATGTTTTTACTTTCATCCCTAGTTTTACACCTTGACTATCCACTTTTGACTCAATGCAAGTTTAAGAAAATGAAGGAAAAGTTTAAATGAGGTAAAAATTCATTAACTGATATATATTTCCTTCACTGTACAAGGGGGGTGGTAATCCAAGTGAAGTGCTGTGAAGTTGACAAAATACTAACATATATTAAGTGCCTCTAGTGAGCCTAACAGGGTTCCAAGAGACAGACCTAGAATTTTATCATCAGTGGGGCGGGTACCACCAGGCTCGCTGGAAGGCTCATTTAATGTTCCTTCATTCCTGCTGCATTCTTTTCTTATTCTGAAAAAAAAAATACTTGTTTTCTCTTGCAGACATGGATTGTTACTTTCATTTTTGGCAAGCAGAAGGAGGGGAAGCATCAGACTGTGTAGTCAGAGAGGGAAGAGTTTTTTGTTTTTTGTTTGTTTTTTGCGGTACGCGGGCCTCTCACTGTTGTGGCCTCTCCCGTTGCGGAGCACAGGCTCCGGACGCACAGGCTCAGTGGCCATGGCTCACGCGGCATGTGGGATCCTCCCGGACCGGGGCACGAACCCGGGTCCCCTGCATCGGCAGGCGGACTCTCAACCACTGCGCCACCAGGGAAGCCCTGGATGAGTTTTTGATAGACACCTTCATAGAGAGCTGGCAGGGACACAACATCAAGAACAAAACTGCAAAGTACTGAGAGACTGTGATGTACTTTGTGTTTTATTTTATTATCACAACCCTGATACTACCTATTTTTCTTCTGTTATTTCTTTGTCCTAAAATTTATGTTTTTGGGAAATGAGGAAGTGCTCTTTATTCACTTATATACAGATATTTCATAAACCTCTTCTGTAATTATGAAAGAAGAGGTAGCAGACATTTAAATTAATGGGGTCACTGTTCTTTATTACTTTTCATTTCTGCCCAAACTCAAGAAGCTGACTTTAAATGGCCCTTCACGATAAATTTTTTTTAATTGAATAATTCACAGCCAGGACTTGTAGGCCTAGTGGCCCTGATTCTAACTGACCTGGTTTCTGTAAGTTCTCTTTCAGAAATTCAGCCCTACAGATCCTCCCAGGTTTCTAGACAACAAGCAAAAACACTGTAGCTGTTGAAACTATGTGAAGGAGCCCACGACAAGGGCCTTTCATAGATTTTCCAGCTATGTTTCAGTTTAAAAAAAAAAAAAAAAGGCAACTCCTCCTCTGAACTACAGACATCGAGAGCCAGCTATTCACTTTTGTCTAAAATGTAAATCTTCTCTCGAATTGAATTGGTTTGGGCGCCGCTGGTTGAGAGGTGTGTTGCATGATTACCTGAACGATTTGCTTTAAGACAACTCGCGATGGAGCTGAGCTCTCTTCAGAGGAGAAGCTGGAATTTTCCTCCAGCACCCACGAGGCCTCCAGCTCTTGGCAACACTTTGTCCTTGGCCTCTGACTCACTTCTCCTCTTTCTAAAGCCATTCCATTTTCTAGGAGTGTTTCTGCTTCTTTCCCGCCCCCTTCCTAGGTGTCCACGGCTCTCTCTCTCCACCTCAGGAGCCCAACTCCCACCTGCATGGCTTCAGCCTTCTCGGCCCCCGCCTCAGGTTGGAGATCTCATCTAGAGTTTGAGCCCCTGTCCATCACTTATGACCTGTGTCAACCTGAACAAGTTACTTAACCCCCTCAGCCTCGACTTCTTCATCTATAAAATGGGAATGATATTATTCCTCATATAGCATGGTTAATGAAGTGAGAGAACGCGTGTAAACTTCTTAGCACAGAGTCCGGCACACATTAAGGGCTGGTAGCTTTTGTAATGAGGATCATTTACTGTACCCAGCAAAGCAAGAGGCCTTTTTTTAGTGTATGGTGATGTCTGCTGGCCAGTGTCACGTGATGCCTAAAAGGACGGATTCAGTGGGTTCAGCTCCATCATCTGCAGGGCTTGGGGGCAAGAATACAACTTATGCCCACTCCCACTTTGTTCCCACTCTCAGCTCTGTCCCTCACTTCGAGGTACCTCACACAGGCATGTGTGTGATACCCGAGCCTGCATGCCTAAGCTGTGTCCAAACCTACGTCCCTCCTGTCCTGCAAATAAGCACTCCTTGGCCACCTTGCAGGCCTTAGGATGGAGGAGGGATGCTCTCCCTGCAGGCTGGCAGTGGCTGGAGCCCTTGGGTGGGGGATTCATGGTGCTGGGTACCTGGAGTGTGGTGGAGGAGAGGAGGGTGGCCTGGGCTTGGTGTCTCACATTGTCCCCCATAGAGAGATGTGGCTGCAGGTTGGCCGGAGAAGGGCACTCCAGCAGAGGGACTCAGGGCCGCGCCCCTGGCTGTCTGGAGGGAAGCACGTCGTGGTAGAGAACCACGCTTTAGAGAGGGCTGTTTCTCTGCCTTCCACCTCTCTAGCCAGCTGGGGGCCCTTGTGTCCCGTACAGTTACAGGGTGACATGCCAGCAGTGTGGGCGGGAGCCCGGGAGCCCGCCCTTCCCACTAAAGCCCTGACAACTCCCAAAGGGCTCCCTTTTCATGAACACCAGATCCCCTTTAGACCAGCCCCAAGGAATGCGAGTTTCCTTCAATGCTCAGTTCTTGGGGGTTTTTTTGGCCGTGCTGCTTGGCAGGTAGGGATGTGGGATCTTAGTTCCCCTGGTCGAACCCGTGTCCCCTACAGTGGAAGCATGGAGTGTTAACCACTGGACTGCCAGGGAAGTCCCAGTTCTTGCTATTGTGACGTCTGTGCTCCCCTTCCCAGAGCTCCCTGCTGAGCTGCAACACAAAGTTTCTACCCCTCCCCTTTCCTAAGTTTCTTTTGCTTGGCATTTGCTGGGTAGACACAGAAGAGGCACTGGGAAAAGCTCATCTTAAATACCAGGGAACTTAGAATCAGAATCTCAGGATACAGAAGGAGTGAAAGAGATCTGCTTGCTGGCTGTAAGTAACATCTGACTCTAGAAACCCCGGTGAGTGAGCCATGGAGGTCAGCACACCCCACTGCCTGCAGAATCGAGGTTACGGTCCCTCTGCGCCTTTAGAATATATGGGTACGTCTACGTTAGCAGCTTTCCTTTTATTACTGAGCGTCTCGGCATCCACACGTTGTGCGTATGACTGCAAGGGATTTGAGGATTTATTTTTTAGAAATAATTTGGCCAGAAAAAGTTATAAATTATAATTCAATAACAAATGCACCCTAAAGATAGAGCACATGTGGTGGATAGTAAAACCTCCCCAGAAAAGGAAGTCGATGACTTTAATTATGAATTGTCAGAGTGACATTTGGGACCTAAGCAGAAGTACCATCCCTGGAGTGCAAACCATTGAGCTCTAGAAGTGGAGGCCTGGCTTCCTTCCCTTCTGAGCAGGAATGCTTTGCTCTGGTCACCTCAAGGGTCCACTTCTCTGCCTGGGGCCCAGCTCTCACTAAGCAGCTGATTAGTTCAGAAGTGGGTTGGTCTGGTGAAACACCCTTGTGTATGAAGCTCTATACAAGGGAAGGAGCTTCTTTAAGGTTGTTTTGTTTTGTTCTGAAGAAAGCACCATATCTGACTGATATTCCAACTAATGGGCTACAGAACATGGGTTAATAGGGGTTCCATCTAAACAGGGATCTATAATTGAAAAGCTTGGGAAATGTTGAATTAAAAACAAATCTATCTGCTTCTGGGCATATACCTAAAAGGACTGAAAGCAAAGTCTTAAAGAGATATTTGTGCACCCATGTTCATAGCAGCTTTTTTCGTAATAGCTAAAACATGGAAGCAACACATGTGTCCATTGACTGATGAATGGATAAAATAAAATGTGGGCTATATGTACAATGGAATATTATTCAGCCACGAAAAGGAAGTTCTTACACGTGTTCTATAGATGAACCTCAAGGACATTGTGCTAAGTGAAATAATCCAGTCCAGTTATATGAGGTACCTAGGGTGGTCAAAATCATAAAGACAAAGTAGAATGGTGGTTGCCAGGGGCTGATGGAGGGGGAAATGGGGAGTTATTGTTTAATAGGTATAGAGTTTCAGTTTTCCAAGATGAAAAGAGTTATGGGGATTGAGAGTGGTGAAGGCTGCACAGCAATGTGAATGTATTTAATACCATTGAACTGTACATGGTTAAAATGGTAAAGTTTATGCTGTGTGTATTTTAACACAATTTTACTTTAACGTGAAAAAGAAAGAAAAACAAATCTAAGAATGTTTGTTTTAACTGCAGGATATCTCAGAACCTTTATTATGTCCAAGTGCAATATTATTTAAAATGAGAGGGTATAAAACACATTTTCCCAAAATAGATTATACTTTAGAAACTGTTAATACAGACCACTTTTTATTCCTTGATCTTTTCCTATCCCTTTTCCAGATACATCTTTTGAATGTCTAAGTTAGGAATGTTATTTCCTTTAAAACATGATAACTCAAAATGTTCCTTGGGGGTGGGCGAGATTGACTCATGACTATCGGGGCCTAATGTGACCCACTACTTGGCCGTCTCAGGAGGAAAACAGTGTAACATTGTGCAGTGTTTCTCAGGGAAAATCAAATGTAGGGGAGCAATTTCTGTGTGGGATATTCACTGGCACCTGTGAATTTAGGTACCACGTAGCTGCACCGTTCAGGCAGGCGCCACCCAGAGTTCAATCTCCAGTCCTCACAATAAGCTTGTTCCTAGCTATACGTCCTCAGGTCCCATATCCCCTCTCCTAAGAGACCCACCCCTACATGGAATGACTCTTATTAAGGAGGAACAAATTTGGGGAAAATGGCAGTAAGTTAAGCATTTAGGAAAACACTCATTCTCCCAGAATGATTTTATTATTTACCTCTGTCTTTTCCTTTTTTTATTTAGTTCCATAGATCCACCTATAGCCCAAGAAGCATCGATTACTCTCCTTGTGACACTTGAAGCTGCTGACCTTTGTCTAATTCAACAGACTTCCTGCCTTAAGAGAGGTAAGAGGATCTGATTCAGGGGAGGGCAGGGGCCGAGAAATAAGCCTTCTACTTAAACTAAGATGCTGGGAGTGTCTGTGTGTGTGCTCTTAATTTCAAAACACAGAGTCTACTTCTGGGCAAATATCTAGCTATAAGGAATCTATCTTATCATGAATTCTATAAACATGGTGATAATATTCTCCACATCTCAAACTGGGACATATCATCTGGCTAAAGGATTTTTTCTTTTTTGATTTGTGGAGTCACTTAATCTTTATGAGCTATACATTAATCCCATTTAGTTAGTCAGTAATGGAAATGTTTTACTGGAGAAACTAGAAATTTACAAAAATCATAACTGTACCAGGAAAGCTGGCACAGACAGTCAATATACATGATGCCACAAAGCGTTTAGATTGCAGGCTCATCCCGAAGACAGCTTTTGGTATATTTATTATTCTTAAACACCTGATCCTTTGTAATTCTCTTGTGAATCCAGACCTATTACACTCTGCCAGTTATTTTTTAAAAAGCTTTTATCACTCAATTTACATCAGTGAGTGAAGCTGCAAGATAGGTTTTTTTCTCCTTCAAAACTGTAGCTTTCCCCCTCTGAGACATTGCACACAACCCTCTACAGCATGAATATGTCTCAGAGTCATGGGACTCCTTGCTGACCCAAGCCTTCCAAAATTCATGTGTGATGCAGGAGTGGAGAAAGAATTCAAATCTGAAAGCCAAATCTCTGAGTTTCCTGTGTTATTTGATAAAATATTAAATTAGCATTGTCCCTGTCAAGTTCTGGTTTATTTTTAGGCAATCATGTGAGCATAAATGCCTACCACCTGTCCAGGAGAAGTGGGAGAGTGTACACTATGTAATCCTCCCAGTCAAGTCCCCATAGCTGAGTGTACACTATGTAATCCTCCCAGTCAAGTCCCCATAGCTGAGTCAGAGTTGGCTTGCAGTGGGAAAACAACAGGGCAGTTGAACCTGGTTAAACATGAGAACATTGGCAATGCAGATTTGCAGATCACCCCACTTTACACCTTCCCTGTCACCTTATGCAGGGTAAAACCTGGGCCATAAATCCTTAAAAAAATTCACCATCTCAAGAAATTTTCGTTTTTCCTTGCTTTTAAAATGACTGTTAACTCACTTCCTTGAGCCTTTTAATTTTCACTTCATTAAGGAAAAATACCTAATTTAACAACTTGGGAACTTTGAGTTTCTACTAAACCTCTTCCTCAATCCATAACAAAATTGTTTATCAGACAATTTCAACAGGACCAAAGTTTATCCAAAAAGTTCTCTTACAAAGAGAGAGCAAGGCTTTGATTTCTTATTGAGTAGAGTGCTGGTAAATGTTTAACAACATAGTAGTTGCCAATTTCCATGGTGTAAATACTGCCCCCATTGGCTGGCTTAGTTAGCAGTGTGTCACCAGGGAGTGCAGAGTTGGGTAGAGATGAGAAAGCCAGTAGGAGCTGATTTCAGCACATCCCTGAGTTTATCCCCCTAGTCTACTTGTTCCCAAATTTTGGGGTGAATCACTATCACTTTTATTAAAAGTACAGAGGTTGATGCAGATTTCTGGTGCTGAGGCCAGAGCATCTGTATGTTTAACAAGTTTCCCAGGTGATCCCGATACTGCAGTCTGAGCTCTCGTTCTTATGTTCATTCCTATATAAGGCTAGTCTTGTATTATGTAGTATTGCCATTCCTGATCAAGAACTCTACATTTTCATGAAATACATTTTCATAGCACACAATTCACTAAGATAT
The DNA here is from genome assembly GCF_964374135.1 of Grampus griseus. Taxonomy (NCBI): domain Eukaryota; kingdom Metazoa; phylum Chordata; class Mammalia; order Artiodactyla; family Delphinidae; genus Grampus; species Grampus griseus. The sequence continues at coordinate 66,026,524 of NC_139012.1, forward strand.
TATTAAAAGAGACTAAATTCACTAAGCTGTAATGAAAATAGATTCTAATGTTCAGAATGAATAATGATCATCCTATTCTCTTTGATATAATAGACTATATTCAGCTCATTACTTTTCATTATCTGGGTTGTAAAATATGCTATGGAAAGCCAAATTCCATATATTTTAGAAATTAGATGAAATCTTTATGGAGCACATAAATATGCTTATCCTCGAGTCGTGAGAAATATTTGCATCAGACATTTTCTTTGTAAAAGTGATTTACGTGACAGCTACCTTTGCTCGCCATCAGTTTTCTTCCAACAGGATTATGCCAAGTGCGTAGTGAATATAATGTTTTGTTTATGACAAAAAATTCAGATAAATATACCAACTTCCTCTGAAAATGTTTGCGTGATTTTCAAAAAGGCTTTGTGGGGTAATTTTATTCCTTTTCAGGAATGAATGAGTGCATTTCATTGGAGATGATTTCACTGCTTTAGAGCTAATCTTTTTCCAAAGACTGCATTCACTCCACAGATATCTACCAAGCCATATTCTTTAAAGGAGTTTACAATCAAATTGGGGTTAAGAATTCCTTCTATTAACAATTACAGAAACATACAGGAGGTATTTGAAAACCGTGGCTGGAACTGATCGCTGCGTGTACGTTCCAGGTTGTTTGTTGGGAGAGACAGACATGCAAATAATCACCTTTGAGGGTGACAAATGCTGGGAGACAGTGACTAAGGTTTCCCTGATGAGTCAGGACAGTTTCACAAAGAGGGTGACATGTGATCTGCAGGATAATTCGTAGTAAGGAAAGTGGAAGCAGAGAGGGCATTTCAGGCTTCGGAGGAATGAGACCCAGGCACCCGGCTCAAGAAAAGAGACTTTCAAATTGTTCATTTGAGTAATAAGTACTCTCCTACTCTGGACACAGAACTGTGCTTGACACTTGGGGGAAGGAGAGTAAAGAAGTGGTATGGCCCCTACCCTCAAGGTGTTCATGTGCCACTTGGATGCCTAAGACTTGAAAATATTAGGGAAGGAAGGGGAAACGACACAAGCAAATGCCATGGGGTGCATCACAGATATTAAGTGATGGGGGGTTACTGTAAAAGGGTAAGAGAGATGTGGGCTGACAGTGTTCAGGGCAGTCTTTCTGGGTTAAAGGTATTCGGACAAGAGAAGCAGCATTTAAACAAACAACACAAAGCAAACAAGCAAACTGGTGAGAGAACAGGTTGCATGGGTGACAGGAAGAAAATTAGTGTGACCAGAATAGGGAATCCTGGTGAGAAGGGTGGAGGGTAGGAGGAGGGTGTGGCGGAAAGCATGTAATTCAGAGTCCTGACTTAGCTTGAGACTGGTCAAGGATTTGGGGGAAAATGGAAAAAAAAAAAAAGGCTTTATTTTTTTCAGAGTCTCAGCGTCTTTAACGATAGAATGGGTCTAGTAAAACCTACCTCACAGGCTTGGGAGGATCAAATGAGGCAATTTATGTGAAAACATTTTGTAAACCACTATGTACTATAAATATGGGGGTGATTAGCAATGGATGGGATTCTTGAACGCTGGTTCCTTTCTAAGAAGCCACAGCCCGTGCCTGGGTATTTCAGCTTTCACGAATGGCATTTTTCAGCGTGAAGGTACACATTGTGTGCCACATTTAGATCTTCCCTCCGGGAGCCAACCTCAGAACCAAAACATTTCTAGTTGAAGAGCCTATATATTTTTTTAAAAAAGCAAAAGGTGGTTTCCAGTTTATTTTATTATATCTTAAATGATAAACTCAACAATTTTTATGGTTTAAATGTTTAAATAATAATATTAAATTACAAATGGTTAACATTTTAGTGATTTTAGTGTGCATGAGTTTTCTTAATCTTTCTTTCTTAAGATTACTAAAGAAAAAAATGGAAGAACTTGTTTTATTTAAACTGAAAAGTGTTCATTGCTGATCTGATTAACGGATGTTCTTTTGGGAAGCATTCTTTGGAAATGAAAACAATGCTTCTGACCTTAAAATGTCCATGGATGACCTGAGATGGCCTGATTTTTCTCAAGTGAAACACTAGGGGTTAAAATAACTGAGCGTGATTCTAGGCCTAATGTACCCCAAGGATTTTACTGGCCATTCTCCCGTCCAGCTACTCAGCCATGCCCACTAAAGTGACATAAATACAATAAACGCTATTTGAAAAATTCATTCTTTTATGTATCAGAGAGTGATATTTTAAGAAGAAAAGTACATTTTACAAATACAGTTTCCTATAAATTTGCACAAAAGGAGAATTTCCAGAATAGGTTTCAGTTATTTTTCTCATTTGGAGAATGATACTCTTTTTCACATAAAACTTCAGATCGTCCCTCCCATCACCCTTCTTAAAGTTTTCACAGTTTGTGAGAAAACACCAAAAGTAAAACTGTTACCTGGTTCCGCAGAGTTTCTGCCTCAGCTAAGCTCTGGGGCATGTGTGTCTACTGTGCGTCTAACATCTGTTCAGCCCATGGACTGATCTTCACTTTTCTGATTTGGTTTCACTGCATTTCTTGGAAGAACCACCCACTTGGATCTGCTCAATGATATATTACTGAATTCCTCACCATCACGGGTTTTTTCCTCTCCCAATACATCTGGAATAAAAATGGATTTGAAAATTAAGTACAAATTACATTTCCACATTCAAGGAAGGAAAAAAGATAGTAGATGGCTACCACTTTTCATTTCAAATTGCTCAAAATACTTCTCAAATATGGCTAAAATCCTTCCTATTTTCAGGTACACTGTACTTATTTCCTTGGGAAGAGGAAAACACCTTTCTTTTGCTCATTTTATAAGTGTAAAGAAAACACGGTAGCTCAGCTATCTGGTAAATTCTAGAAAATAAAAATAGGGGTATTGAGAATGCCAACCTCTTTGGTTGTTAGAACGGACAGGTTGTGTTTCAATGCTGCCAAAACATTTGTAGAAAATTGGCAAATTAATGTAAACCAGCGTCATGCAACCCTAAATCCCCCAGTTCTTTGGTTGAATCCGATTCTTGTTGCTTTGGTGGTAGATTTTAGTGAAATTATTTTATGTGTATAAAATAGGGCATGGTAGATTAATGATGGCCATAAATTCTCCATGAGTCCTCCCAGTAAAGTCTGGCCTTAGAGGAGTGACACTCTGTGACTCCCCAGGCTGGGTCATAAGAAGTCTTGCTGTTTCGGCTTTTGTCTCTGGAACATACTCTCTGTAGCCCTGAGCTGCCCTCTAAGAAGTCCACCCACACTGGGACTGCCAGGGTAGATAGGCCACATGTAAGTTTTCCAGTAGGCAGTCCGACCTGAGCCCAGCCTTTTTAGCTACCCTACCAAGTCACGTGGGAGTGAAGCTATCTGAAACCTCCAGACCAGCCCATCCAGTCAATCCCGTGTGGAACAATGGAATCACTCAGCTAAGCTCTGCCTGACTCTCTTAACCACAAAACTGTGATGTAATAAAATGCTTGTTGTCTTAAGCCCAATAGATTATTTTTTTAAATAAATTTATTTATTTATTCGCTACGTTGGGTCTTCATTGCTGCACACGGGCTTTCTCTAGTTGCGGTGAGCAGGGGCTACTCTTCGTTGCTGTGCATGGTCTTCTCATTGCAGTGGCTTCTCTTGTGGGACACTGGCTGTAGGTGCACCAGCTTCAGTAGTTGTGGCACGCGGGCTCAGTAGTTGTGGCGCACGGGCTTAGTTGCTCCGCGGCATGTGGGATCTTCCTGGACCAGGGCTCGAACACGTGTCCACTGCATTGGCAGGAGGATTCTCAACCACTGCGCCACCAGGGAAGCCCCCAATAAATTCTTGAACACACAGAAAGGTGCATTCTTTGAGATAGTTGGATTCTTTTTTTAAAAAATTTATTTATTTTTAAAATTTTATATTTATTTATTGGCTGCGTTGGGTCTTCGTTGCTGCACACGGGCTTTCTCTAGTTGCGGTGAGCAGGGGCTACTCTTCATTGCTGTGGTTGGTCTTCTCATTGCGGTGGCTTCTCTTGTTGCAGAGCACGGGCTTTAGGCACACAGGCTTCAGTAGTTGTGGCTCTTGGGCTGTAGAGCGCAGGCTCAGTAGTTGTGGTGTATGGGCTTAGTGGCTCCGTGGCATGTGAGATCTTCCCGGACCCGGGATCGAACCCGTGTCTCCTGCATTGGCAGGTGGATTCTTAACCACTGCACCACCAGGGAAGTCCGAGATAGTTGGATTCTTATCCATTGGCTTCTTTACCTTGCCCCATGGTTATTATAAATGGCATCTCTTTATAATTCTCACAATAATCTTGCACCATGTGTGTTATTACCCTTGTATTACAGATGAGAAAATATGAACCAAGTGAACAAGTAACTTGATTAATATGCAAAAGCATGATAGACCAAGGATTGAAACCCAAGCCTCTCTAGCTTCAGAGTCCTAGCTATTATCAGAGTGAGAATCTTAATTATCGCCGATGCAGTCCCATAGCCAAGAATCAAAATTTCTTCTGGCTATTTCAGGCTCTAACTCCATGAGTCTCAATCAGGGGTCAGCACACTTTTTCTGAAAAGGACCAGACAGTAAATATCTCAGACTTTGGTCATATGGTCTCTTAAGCAACTACTCCACTTGGCTGTTACAGTGTGAAAGCCACCACGGGCAACATGTAAGCAACTGATGGTGGCTATGTTCCAGAAGAACTTTATTTACAAAGTCAGGCTGTGGGCTAGATATGGCTCCCAAGCCACACATTGCCGATCCCTTATCTACACATCTGAGATGATTGTGTTTGAATCTTCTTTGAGCTTTTGGAAAAGAACCTCAACTTTTAAATGAAGTGTTGACGGCACTTTCTTACAATCCAGTTTTAAACCAAAGTTGAAGTTTTTACTAAGTGTCAACTGTAAACAGAATATATGTAAGTCAGTGGAAAGTGTAAGTCAATGTAGAAGGTACCCCCAAAAATGTACATTTGGAAGCATTGTTTTTAGAGCTTTTTTTTTTTCTCTACCAAATTAAAAATCCTGGAAAAGGGTGGATTATACATAAAGATAAACTAGAATGTGTGGAACGTTCTCCATATTTGCATTACATATCAGAATATCTTTAGTCAATTGTTGCTTTCTTTAATCCTTTGGAGCTACGGAGATGTTCCTGATAGTGATTACAAAGTATTTCCTGAAGCATTTTGCGCACTATTTATAGAATCCATTCCCCCATACTGCAGCCTGACAAGACCTCCTGGCCCCTGGGGCTGAGTTGCTGGCTGTTTGACAGCTGCACATCCATGTTATGTGCTAAGTCAGCACAGAATATTCCCAGCTAAGGGAAATGGAAACTACGTGGGTGATCATGGGTAGCGAGAGCCATTGGTCGTAGCTGGGAACTTCACTTGAAATTGGAAGAGTTGGTTCTTTACCAGTGAGTACTAAGGTCTTGAAAGTCAGAGAGGGTCAAGATTTTAATTTCTGAAAGACTTCTCTACAACAACCTTTTAGTGTTAGTTGAGCCACCTCAAGTTATTTTAAACCGTGCTTCTCATTAATTTTTTTGTCTTTCTTGTTATCTTGGACCCATTAGTCTATTAAGTTTTAAGTGGCTTGAGTGCAGGAAATAAGGATTTTTTTCTTCGTTATATTATCGTTCCTATTGCTTGACATATAATTGTGTTCAGTTCATTGTTGAAAAAATGAATCATAAATCATTCCCATACTTCTTGGTCCAGAAATTGCAATGTCTGGCTTGACCCTCTTTCTTCAAGTTTTTTATATCAAATATATATACACATATATGCATATGAAGACTTCTTATATGCAGTCTTTAGCTATCCAAGAATGCTATGAACAGAATAGACAATCTTATCATCAGTGGCTCCTGTTGCTATAATAACATTTCTTTCATAAACAATTTGATTTTGTAAATTCTCTGCCCATAGAATTTCCAATCACCTTGAATTTATTTATTCATTTAGAAGAGGTGATGTATACACATGGTGCACAGTTTTAAAAGGTATGAAGTAATATGCAGTAGTGAGAAGCTGTTTTCCTCCCATTTTGTCCCACAGTCCTTGGTTTCTCATTGCTTTATCCAGAGTTTTGAGCGTCCTTCTACAGACCTATACCGTATATTTTATCCCCCCTTTAATTTACATACACAGAAGCATACTGTATGTACTTTTCTACATCTTGCTTTTTTCACTTGTTACTGTATTTTAGAAATGACCCCATTTTAGTCCATATAGAGATGGCTTTTAAAAACATCTGCTAGTATTTTATTGTGTGGGTGGACTGTAGTTGACTTAACAAATATTTATTAATGTACATTATGTTGTTTTTAAACATTTTGCTCTTGCAAGCAGTTGCTGTAATAAATACTCTTCTGCATATGTCTTTGTGAACATGTGAGACACTATATATAGGATAACTTCCAAGCAATAGAACTGCTGAGTCAAAGCAATATGCGTTTTGCACTTTATTGGATATTTTCAAGTTGACCTCCATAAAGCTGTAACAATATACACTCAGAGCAGCAATGCATTCGTTCTGTTTCACATTTCCTCCACATGCAATGTCTCATCAAACTTTGATTTTGGTTACTTTGATATGCGAAAAATGTTCTCTTCTTAGAAGGATTTAAGTTGAAGCTTTCTTAGTTTGCTGAAGACTGGTCAAGATTTTTGCACAATTTTCTATGTAATTATTGACTTTTTCTTCCTGGTTTATAGTTCTGAGGACATTAAGGAAATTAGACTTTTGTTAGACATATGTATTGAAAGTTTTTTCTCAACTTTTGTCTTTTCTTTTTTAATATAGTCAGAGTTGTCAACCTTTGGGGACTTAGGAAGTATTATATAACATTGTTAATAATATATAAAAATTCACCCATGTTTTCTTATAGTACTTTTATAATTTTTCTTTTGCTTTTTAAATTTTAATGCTAGATTCACCTGGAAATTTTAGAGTAAAAAAATGGACTTCTTTTTTCCAGAATGCTATGAAGAAGTTTAATTGGATATTGTGAGCTCCCCCCTCTTCACCGAACACCCATCAAAAAACAATCACAAAACACAAGTATGAGGGGACCCTTGATATCGATGAAATACAAATAGTTGATAACTTGCCTGATACGGTTAAAATGTTATGTGTCCGCTTGGCTGGGCCACAGTCCCCAAATACTTGGCCAAAAGGAATTTTGCTAACTGATTTGCACATCTGAACTGCAATGTTGGTTCTTCCCTGGGTCTCAAGGCTGTTGGCACACCCTGCAGATTTGGGACTTGCTGGCTTCCATAATCATATGTGTGAATTCGAAAATTCGCATATAACTTATAGTCAGCCCTCTGTATACGGAGTTCCAGCATATCCACGGTACCCTCGGGTTCAACCAACCAATGATGGGGTAGTACTGTAGTATTTACTATTGAAAAAAATTCACATGTAGGTGGACCTGTGTAATTCAATCCGTGTTGTTCAAGGGATATATATATCATAGTTCTTAACGTATAAAGGGCCTCAATAATGTTATTCCACCCCCAAACTTCCTACTTTCTTTTTAAGACACAGCTCAAATGTGACCTTTTATATTGTATCAGTCTATCCATTGAGCCTGCTAGAAGTAGATATAAGCTTAGATTACAGATAGGCTCAGAATTACTGGAGAACTTTTGCAAAGATATACAGGACTGTGAATAGAAGCCAACATCACCCAAGGTTTCATTTCTTCCCTAAATGGAATGTATATAGGAGCTTCACAGTAAACTGGAAAAACAGCTTTGCCTTTTTTAGATGACAACCAGAACTTTAAGAAAGTACTTTATCTTGGTTCATCTAAAAGAAAGGCTTTCATGTCATTGGCTTGCTCCCACTCTATACAGGTGTGGGACAACTATATTGTGGAGGTTTCAGGGGAGGGTGGTAGGCAGAATAATGGTCCCCCTAAGATGTCCATGCCCTAATCCCTGGAAATTTCATATACATTACCCCACAGGGCAAAAGGGACTTTGCAAATGAGATGAAGTTTACAGATCTTAAAATATATTATCCTAGATTATCAGGTGGGCCCAATGTAATCACGTGGGCTTTTAAAAGTGGAAGAGGGAGGCAGTAGTGGCAAAGATGCACCAGAGGAAGAGGAAGGAGAAAAGATGCGGAAGCAGGGGAAGGACTTGACCTGTGTTTGCTGGCGGCTTTGACCATGGAGGAAAGGGACCATGAAGTTGGGAAATTAGGCGGTCGTACTCGCCAGGGTTGCTCCAGCCCACAGCCAGTTAAGAAACAGGGACTTGGCATGCGGCCCTGCTGACATCTTAATTTCAGTGCAGTGAGATTCATGCAGGAAGCCCTCTGAGTCCCACTGCTCTGGGACTTCTGCCTACCGAAACTGTGAGATAATAAATGGCTGTTGTCTTAAGCTGTGGTAAGTTATTATGGCAGCAAGAGAAGATGAGTACAGAGTACAGGGGCTCAGAGGTGGTTCACCTGGTGCCCGACTGGCATACGGATGCTTCAGCTCGTGGCACAGGCACCTGGTACAATTAGCTGTTGATGGGCTATCAGGGTTTGTTTCAACTGCAAGGTAGGGATCAGAAATCAAAGCAGCATATGCCCGAACTCCCAAAAAAGGGTGGGTTGGGGCCACTTTCATGAAAAGGCAGCAGTACAAATGCAGCCTTACGGTACTTCACTAACAAAGACTCCTTGACCCGGTGCAGTTGGGAGGTCTCTCTCATCCTTTTACGCTCTGTTCTGCAGCCATTCAGTCATTGAGCAACCAAACCACATATTGAGAGCTGACAAGCGTTGTCACATGGACACTTGTACATATCGTGTTGTATCTATAAGTATTTATTTTCACGCCCATTTCCAGCTCCAGCTCACACCACATTGCTGGCACAGAGTGGGCCTTTATAACTGGCAATAGACAAATGGATTTCAATAATTAATTCATCCTACTTAATAACTGGGAGTGAATGTAATTATTTTGATCCAAAGTAAAATAATCTCATGTCTTTCTTCCCTGAAGTATTGTACAGTGATAGACTTTTCACTGTGGCCTCTCATCCTAGAATACAACAGCTAATCACAGGCTTCTTGGTGAAAGAAATACATTCAGATTATTAGACTCATATAATCATTGTTTTGAACATCCTTTGATTTTCATTTGTCTTATCTTTTTATTATTATAACCTCAGTTCTTTAATCCTGTTTGGGCAGTTCAATATAAAATAGACAGAGAAGCCTGTCACTTTCCTGGTTTACTAATATCACAGGCCTAAGGATGAAATTTAAAACTCTTATGTTCATATTCCAGCTGTTCTGTTCTGGCAACAGATTTCTTTTTAATTGTACATTCCTGGAGGAAACTGTCAGCTACAGTTGCCTGTCTCGCATGGCGTACACGTGTTGCTGTTTTAAATCTAACAACTTCGTCTCTTCTAGACAATGCCCTGTTATCCTGACCTGGTTCAATCAGGCTTGTGAGTGAAAAGCAAATCATCGGAAAAGCAGTGCTAGTTCTTTAGTTCTTGCATTGTCAGCTCTAAATATTTGATAATTTCTGCAGTAAAACACTTCAATCTTCCTTTGACTTTCTCATTCTTACCACATTCAGTAGCCGCAGACATCTTGACCAAGTTGTCATACGCCTCTTTGAAGTTAGAAGTGTGGAAATAAAGACCAACCAAATGAGAAAAGCAAAGCTTATTTATTCAGAGCTTGCTACAAAGGAGTCAGCCGTCATTACTTGCATTTGGCAGGTACTCAAAAGCAGGCAGAGGAGTGGAAAAGCTTTACTGTGGACTGAAAGGAAGGTTCAGGTATGTCCTGAGTGGGCGCTGTTGTCATGGGGAAGCCGTAGGCGGGTTAACAGAAGCAGGACATTCTATGTGATTGCATGTTGGCTTTCTCTAGTTGGTCTGAAGTTGGAAGTGGGAACAAAAGTTAGAAAAACTCAATTACTAATTAGGTCTTGGCCCTTTGGGGTTGAATGTTACAGAAGTTATTGTTCAGCTTCCTGGATTGTTACTGGTGATGGCAGTCGGGCCTCCTGTAAGTCTTACGCCTAGCAGGCTGGCTTCCTGGGCTGTTGATTGTAGATAAGGGGGCTGGTTTCTGGGGCAGGTTCTGGGTCAGAGTTCTTTTTTTACATATGACCCAGCCATAGTCCATTTGCATATTCGGTTTCTCAAATGTAACTCTGTGCTTTTGCGAATATGGTCCTGGTGCTACATTCTACACTAAGCGTAAGTCCAAAGCTTACCTCCAAAGAATATTCCTTTGTTAAAGTTTTGGACACATGGCTTAAGAAAAGATGTGACGCTTGAGATATATATTAAAACCAAATTGTACATAAGCCTAAATTTCGGTGGATAATCACCCCTGATCCAAAGAGTTCCTTTATTAGGGGAGAGATTTAAAGTGTATAATTTTTGGGTAATTTTCTCTCTGAGACATTTAGATGGGCATCTGAAGAAGCACAAGACAATCTCTCTTCAGGACTCTGAACATCAGTGGGCATTGAGGTCCTCTGAACATTTACACTTGCAATTTTTAGCCCTTATAAATCGTTTTCATGAATGTAGAGGGAGACGAAATACAGTAATGGAAACAGGTTTATCATAAAACAAAGGTTGTTTCTATTCTTACAAAAGGCATTGTAATTTGATCTTCATTCCACTGTGTGCTAACTGTTTCCTCCTCATCAGATACTAGGTCAAGCCTGGACCACTAGTTCCATAACTATTAAGTACCTATTATCTTAATCCAGGCAAGAACTCGGGGAAAGATGAAAAAAAAAAGATCATGTAGAAAAGCATTTGAGGTCCTCTGATGAAGGATAAGCTACAAACCATTATTTCCCACCTAAGTCTTTCCAGCCCCTTTGCTTCAATGTAAACTCAGATTATTTTTTCCATTTGACAAAACGGTGCAATGAAGGATTAGTCAGGCAATGACAGGAGGATGGAGTCTCCAAATGGACTTCAAGGAGTATTCTAATAGATTCAATTGACTGTACTCACAGAGCTTTGAAAACTGCCGCATCCCTGCGCAATTCACCAGTGGAACCTCTATTTTACAATATCACATAGCTTGCCCTGAAAAACACCTTCCTGTGTTCTCAAAGTCTGCAAAGTTTCCCTCACTTATTCTTTTTCAAAAAGCCAGTTCTTCTGCCTGTAAGTTTAGTGGATCACTCTGCATCGTTTTCATCCATTATAGAAGAGCTTTCAGAGGCAATTTGGGAGAACAAGATCGCTTTGGAATTGGATTTTCGGGGAATATTTTCATATCACGGCTACCAGTTTTTTCCCTATGGAGTGATACAGAGCACTTTGAAAATCTTTCATAAGTGCAAACCCCATTCAAAGTTTTTTTCTATTTCAAATCATTTAAGGTGGAAGGACCTATTATATACATGAACTAAGGAACGTGTGATTAAACATCATCATTTCTCAATCCTTTTGAGTTTCTGGGCGGCATGCCTCCATGATTTGTGAAGTTAGGCCAGAACAATTCTGCCTCAATAAAGCAATACTTTTATCCAACACTTACTGTCTCTGTGACCACCCTTCCCTCCCCCCACGCAAGGAAATCTTAATCATAATAAGAATGAGTTTGGGAGGGGAACTACTCCTTAGCAAATGAATGTGATTTATTCCAGAGAGCCCTAGCACACCTTGTACTGTAAGTAACCACACAGGGCATCTGGATGAATGTGGAGTTAGTCATCTTTCTGCAAACCATGCAGAGCAAAGGCTCTCGTTCTGTCTGGAAGAAAACAGAATAGAAAGTTCTCAACCAGATGCTGTGTTGGTGACAATTTGTGAAGTGCAAAGTTTTCCCACAACACAATTTCTCACCATTGGTTCACCATTTAAAACTGGGGCGTTTGGGACTAGCCTGGTGGTGCAGTGGTTAAGAATCCGCCTGCCAATGCAGGGGACACGGGTTCGAGCCCTGGTCCGGGAAGATCCCACATGCCTCAGAGCAACTAGGCCCGTGCGCCACAACTACTGAAGCCCATGTGCCCGGAGCCCGTGCTCCACCACAAGAGAAGCCACGGCAATGAGAAGCACACACACCGCAGCAAAGAGTAACCTCCGCTCGTGGCAACTAGAGAAAGCCCATGTGCAGCAGTGAAGACCCAATGCAGCCAAAAATAATAATAATAATAAATTAATTAATTGAAAACAAAACAAAACCAAAAACTGGGGCATTTGAAAGACTTCTGGAGTAATTAAAGGTACGTTTCTCACCAACATGACTGGTAATTATTCAGAGTCAAACATCTGATAAAAAGAATCAGTGAGTTTGGAAAGGCAATTCTAATTATATTCTGCAGCCAAACTGTCTGTCTCTATACTGGTACTTAGTGATTTTTTGTTTGTTTTTTTGTTTTGTTTTAGTTCTTATTTCATCCTAGATTGTATTTCATTTAGTTACAGGATTGTCCTTCTCATTTGATATTTTTATTGAGGCAAAAGAACTTTTTAGGTGTTATATCATGGGATATATCTCTGTATCTGGACTTCATGCTGAACTTCTCCAAAGCTATCTCTCTCTTTTTTTTTTGCGGTACACGGGCCTCTCACTGTTGTGGCCTCTCCCTTTGCGGAGCACAGGCTCCGGAGGCGCAGGCTCAGCGGCCATGGCTCACGGGGCCCAGCCGCTCCGTGGCATGTGGGATCTTCCTGGACCGGGGCACGAACCTGTGTCCCCTGCATCGGCAGGCGGACTCTCAACAACTGCGCCACCAGGGAAGCCCACCCAAGCTATCTCTTGATGGGGGAAATTTATTATTTACAACTGTCCCCAAAAATGAACCAAAACTTAGTAAACATGTTTCACAAATTGGCTCAGAATTGAAGAAAGACCATCTAAATGTCCACAGCATATAGCTGAGAACACTTGCCCATGGTGTGACACAGGAACACAGGAAATGCCTGCCCCCTGGTTATCTTTGGATCAGTTTAGACGTACTTCCTTCTGATTATGCAGGAAACTGTCTATACTTATATTCTGCTTGCAGATTCAAGATAAGATATAAATTTTATAAGATATAAAATATAAATTTAAGATATAAATTTGGCAAGAAGAACAATGCAAAGTTTTCTTGGGAAAAGATTGTGTTAAAAGCATTCACACCACTGAAATAGTCTAATTACTATGATCCATCAACAGGTGACCCAAATAATGGCACTCCCATTTTAGGCTTCTGATACATTGAAGAGCCCAAAGTCAACTGAACTGAGCCATTACACCATTTTACTTAATATCTTTTATTGATTTATTAATTCATTCATCTATTCATTCATTCATTCAGTAAATATTTATTAATGGCAGAGTATGACATGCTAGACCCTTTACATACATTATATCTAATCCTGAAGAATGTGTGTTATTATGCCCATTTTACAAATAAGGAAAGACCCTCAGAGAGATTAACTTTCCCAAAGGCACATAATTAAGCAAGTGATAGACCCATTGTTTGGAATGAAGATTGGCTTTCAAACTCTGAGATTTTTCCCATGACATCACTCTACTTAGTTATCAATATACTTCGTGCTCATAGAAAACATTTTCCCAAATCATGTTCCCTGAAACATGAATGCTATGAAATGTTAGCAGCCATTATTTAAAAAAAAAGGGGTTCCATGGTCAAACACGTTTGTGATCATTGCTAGATACTCTTGTGCTCAGTTTTCTACTCTCCCCTTCCTTGTAAGAGAATCTTGCATCCCTGCCAATCACCGTGTGAGGCACAGTGCCTTCTGTCGGAGAGATAGATGTCCCTTGCCCTACAGCCTTTGGGCTCAGCGTGTGGCATTTTTGGCCAATGGAATATGAACTTCCAAGCAGAAGTTCTAAGATGCCTTGGAAGTTTCCACCAGCCTTCTTGCTGTCATATCTCCTACAAGAATAGCATGTTCTAGGTCAGGGCTGTTCTTTCAGCCTGAGTCCTGGAATGAGTAGGCATGTGGATCAGAGCCATGATGACCTGCAAATAGTGACATGTATCATAAAAAATAGATCTTTGTTGTATGTAAACTGCTGAAATTCAAGGGTTGTTTGTTACCGCAGCAACATCGACTAATGTAAAAATACCATACAGGATATCCCCTTCGCAGATATTTAAAAAGAATTTGAGTATATTTTAGGTTCTTAGAAGTCCTACAGTAAAGAAAACATTGAGAAAACCTAGTGGATTAAACACACATATACTTATATCTGCTCTGTCATTAACTGCTGATAAAATGTCAGTTAGAGGGATTTTTAAAAAAGAAGCCACAAGGACAAAGAAAACAGGAAATAGGAAAGAAGTAAAGAGCAAACAAGAGACGGCATCAAAATACTGGAAGCTGTAAAGTAGAATGTGTATTAGTTGGGAACACACACACAGTTTAGCACAACAACACGAAGTTTCGAAGTTCAGGGAACAAAAAGTTCCTAAAAGCTTCTAGAGATGTGAAAAATAATAAAAATCGGGTCTCATGTAAAGGGTATTGGGTATGAGGAAAAATAAGATGAGATATGCCTATTTTTTTTTTTTTTTTGCCTATTTTTGTTTAAGCCTGTAGAAGCACCTGATTTTTAAACATTGTGTTTTTGTTACTTGATAACAAGTGAAACTTCAATTTAAAAATAAAAAATTCCAACTAAGTGCGCTCACTTGTTTGACCACAGATCCAGTTTCATGTTCTTGAAGAACAAATGGTCTATGGATCTGGCTTTGAGAATAATCGCTCTGAGAGGTGGAAAAAACAAAAAAAAAGGAAAATTTTGCAAAGGAGTAAACATAACTATGTTCTCGAGTCTTTTGCGAACGCACCAATAGTGCCAAATGGAAAAGGAGGTCATAATGAGTTCAAGTGCACTGTCTGTGAAGCGCTTACACAGTCCCTACCCTTTGCACTGCTTGCAGTCAGGTCAGCAACTTTCTGTGGATTTCACAGGCAGGGGGCGGGGAAGCGGGGGAACGAGCAGGTCTTTGTGAAATTTGATCTCATCCTAGCATATCAACAACTGGTCTTTGACGATGACATTCCAGATCCTCAAACCATCATCATTTATCAAGGAGATTGCCAAGATACATTCCTTCACTTTGGAATTTCTCTCGTCTTTGGAGTTCTCCATTGATTTGTGAAGACTCTTGTTTCTAAAATTTCTGAGGAGATATCCCATTTGAGTGGGTGTTATGAAATTACTGGGGGTGAGATAAACTTGATATTCCAAATATATCTAACCAATGCCATTCTCTCTTTGATCTATAACACTTTTATGATAATAGCCTAGTAGACTTTCGGAAAGTTCCATTGCACTGCTGCCTCATTCTGAACTTGTTCTCAACTTTGATCTAAAGAGTTTTAAAAACCCTTTTCACACATACTCCTGTTAAGCCTGGTCTCATCAATTTTATATTTGGATTCAAGTTCCTGACCTTACATTTATCCACCCTAAATACAAAGTGTGGCCTAAGGGATCCTTTTTGGACCATATTCTGTCATTCAACACATATTTCACCTCTCACAGCTTCATGTCACCACCAATTTTATAAGCATCCTATTGCTTAAAATCATGAGCCAGATGAGGCCAAGGAAATCAATCGGTACGTTTAGCAACAACTTGTGTTTTGTTTTTGACCACACCATGGGGTATGTGGGATCTTAGTGCCCCAACCAGGGATCGAACCTGCGTCCCCTACATTGGAAGCGTGGAGTCTTAACCACTGGAACACCAGGGAAGTCCCTAGCAACCACTGATAAATCAGTTTTGAATATACTCAGTTATAAACTTACCCAGCCCCAATTTCCCCAGCATGTCCACTGGATGTCATGTCAAATGGCTTGCTGAATTCCAGAATCATCACATGTTTCACTTTCTGTTGTGCCGGTCTAGTAATCCTTTCAGAGAAAGAAAATGTAATAATTTTATACAACATTTTAAATTAACACATGCTGGCTTGGCGATCACCATTTCTTCTTCTGAAGATTGCCTCACAGATCATTATTTCTAAGACATTAATTTTACAATTTTCCTCAAGATTGCTATTAAGAGCAAAATAATCTACTTTATTCTTTGGGAAAATTAAAACCATATGTGGTCATGTGCTTTGAGCATTTCTTCTCTTCCCCATAGTTCTCCAAAAAACACTGATGATGTTTCATGCATCTTTTAAAAAGTGATCTCAGTACTCCAAGGACCAAGGCGATGCCATCAATCCTATCCCTTTCGCTACAGTCAGGGACAAATTTTGTCCTGCCTTTTCTAGCTGGATGACTCCTGTTGAACGAATAACACTTTCAGGCACACATAAATCATGACTTAGTTTTCCCTCTGAAAAGCTCTCCTGAATAACAAAGGGCAGTCTTAATTTAGAAAGATCTCTTTTCTTTTCTGAGGGCCATACCATCAATTCGTGATGTCTTCTAAACACTTAGAGATCTCTTACGAATAAACATAAATCACTGTATTTTCTGGGAGGGAGGAATGTTAATATCCACTTTCCATGTAAATACAATCCTAAGGGCATCGATGGCACGCCTGGAAAGAAAGTGTTGTTTAATTTGTTGTTGGCAGTACGAAGTGGCCTCCTGGCAGGCCTTGGGTTCCTAGTTCAGATGGAATAATTGAGCCTAGTCCTTGCTTTGAAGGGATCGCCTGGCGTCAGGCTGGCTGCATTCTGCATTTTCATTTGAAAGTGAGACTTGCTTAACCCTTTCCACCTTGTCAGTCACTGAGTTCCGTGTTGTCTTACCTCAAATTAGAAGAGTAGGCAGAGAATCACAAGACCTCCATTGGTTCGGCGTTCAGTTTTGACAAGATCCCAGTAGCAGGCTGATAGCTGTTCAAAAGGGGTGGACTTAGCTGTTCTATCAGAGAGGCAACAAGTCCAGAAGACTAAAGGTCATCTCCAAGTGGAGGCTACATTCCTTGGCCAGAGACTCAAATCATCAAAATCACTAGCTGCAAAGATCTGTAGCTCAAGGGAATCATTAGTTGTGAGGTCCCCAGTGCACCAGAATGTGTCCACGTGCGGTTTTCTGCTATCAGGAGAATCTGCTGTGGCACTTGTGAGCATTCATAGTATAAGCATGAAAAGCATCATTACCAAGTATATGTTCAGCTCTAAGAACAGTATATGGAATCAGTTCCTTTGTCCTGGAAGGAGATGTTATCTTTAATTTACTACACGATAAACAAACCAATCTTTTACTGTCGAGGGAGACACTATCTCTAGCTTCCAATATAAATAACCTTGTTATATAAATAACCTTTGTTATATAAATAACCTTGAAAAGATAGCTCAGAACAAAGGCAGACAGTACCTGTGCTCATAAAACATACAGAAGTATGAGAGGCCGGTGAACAAGCACCTCTCAGTTGCATTCTCTTAGTAAATCAATTTTATATGAATCTGTGTTTCTAGCTGTGTTTCTTTGGAACTCAAGACAGTGAAAATAAAAGCTGTAGAGATGGAGGTCAAGTTAAAAACCATAATAATAATGACTATGACTGTTACTGTTTTAGTCCATTCTGGCCATTATAACAAAACACGGTAGACTGGGTAGCTTATAAACAACAGAAATTTATCTCTCACTGTTCTGGAGGCTGGAAGTCTGAAGTGAGGGTGCTTGTGTAGTCAGGTCTATGTTTGGTGAAGGCCTGCTCCCCAGGTCATAAATGGTCATCTTCTCACTGGGTCTTCACATAGGGGAAGGGACTAGGGAGATCTGGGGCGTCTTTTTTATAAAGGCACTAATCCCATTCATGAAGGCTCCATCCTCATGACATACACACCTTCCAAAGACCCTAACACTCTCACGTTGGACATTAGAATTTCAACATAAGAATTTGGGCAGGGGGACGCAAACATTCAGCCCATAGCAATTACTGAATGATACCATATAATTTTATAGATTATTATTTATAGTTGAATAACAGTGAGGAGGCATTTTTGATGGCCACATGTGTTTGGCTCTTTTTACTGATGCTGTAGTTGATAAATTCTAACTATTGAGAGAAAATGGGTGTTTGCCAAGGGAGTGATGTCAATAGAAACATTTCAAAATGGGAACATACAGATTAAATGTTTAATTCATCTATTGCAAACTATATCATTAACACAAATTACCTTCAAGGTCTCAGATTTTTGTCTCTAGTTCAATTCATTGGGTCTATTTTCTTAAGGCTCACAGAATCTATCTCTTGCTTTGGATGGTATTACCCTCCTGTCAAAAGAGTCTACATAACTTGGAAGATGGAGAATTTTGATTTCCATGATGTATAAAAGGAAATGAAGATTTGTTAAGGAAATGAAGGACACATGAGTCTTCATAGACGTAGATGAAGGCCACAGGAATACGTATGTGTCTGCATGTTTAACACAGGTGTATATTATACATGCACATTTAAACGTAAGTTCCATGGTCCATCGGGAATTTTATGCATATTTTCCAGTTTTATGCAAGCAATTACTGTCCATCTTTAAACATGTACCGTGAGTCACAATGTCCATTAATCAGCACTATGGCTATCACTGCCCCTTCAGCACCCAGTAAATGGAATATGCAACTTGATCAGTATAGAAGAATGTACTTGGTCAATATATTTTTAAAAGCAAAGTACGTATTACAAATCAGTAACTATGCAAATGAGTTTAAAAAAACAACCATTTTCAAGACTTCAATATAAAAAGAGAAGGGAGAATAGAATCACTTGATGACATCCTATAACTCAGTAGACTTCCATCTTTTCACATCCGTCTTATAGATAGAAGATGTTACCTATATTATACAAAAAAGGAAAGCGAGTTTCAGAAATGTTAATTACCTGTTGAAGGTCCCAATACCCAGGAAGTGGCAGAGCAAGGATGTAAACCCAGGTCTGGTCCTCTCTCACTGTTCTTGTCAATCAGCCACACTGCCTTAAGGTAGGACGGATTGCTCCACCTAAACAGCTTGAACCTGACCTCTGTCTCTACGCAGGAGATTTGCAGCTCTAAGCCTGGTCACTTAAACAACTGCCCTGGCCTCACCCTAGATCAACTGAATCAGAGTTTCTGGGGAAGAGGGACAGATTGCTACCGCGGAAATTTCTACAGATCCTAACGTGCATTTATGTCTGAGAACCTTCAGTCTGGCTCAACTCACTCCCTTCTCAGAACCTCTTGGATGTTCTGCGATCACTTCAAACTCAAAATATATGGACCAGTTATCAGATACCCCACCTCTCAAACCTTTCTCCTTTTCTCAGAATGGTGGTGCTATCATTCTTTCAG
The DNA here is from genome assembly GCF_964374135.1 of Grampus griseus. Lineage (NCBI taxonomy): Eukaryota > Metazoa > Chordata > Mammalia > Artiodactyla > Delphinidae > Grampus > Grampus griseus. Next base: position 66,045,790 of record NC_139012.1, read on the forward strand.
GCTCTCCCAAGACTCGACATTTTAGGGCCTTCTTTCTTCCCTCCAGGACTTGCAAGGAGGATTCTTTTTTTCTTTTTTTTTTTTTGCGGTACGTGGACCTCTCACTGTTGTGGCCTCTCCCGTTGCGGAGCACAGGCTCTGGACGCGCAGGCCCAGCGGCCATGGCTCACGGGCCCAGCCGCTCCACGGCATGTGGGATCTTCCCGGACCGGGGCACGAACCCGCGTCCCCTGCATCGGCAGGCGGACTCCCAACCACTGCGCCACCAGGGAAGCCCTCAAGGAGAGTTCTTTAAGTACTTGCATAGTTATTACTGAAAGGAAGTTAATTCTCTTCTTAGAAGCTTCAGTTCATTCTCCCAGTGATCTCTGCTTCTGCTGCCCTCTGCTGTAGCTTCTTTGCATGAAGGAGAACCAATCTTTTTTCTCTTCCAAGATGAGAACAGAAAAGGAGACATGGCATTGGTTCTATATCTCTTATGTTTCCATGACTGACACTAATTTACTTTGGACAGTATTGTCTTCTCTTCTTTTTAATGGCTTTCTAGCAAACACTCTTTGACATTGCCTTGACATTAACACAGTCCCAAATTAAGTAGACTGAAAGAACACTTTGTAGGCCTGAATATAGAGCAACCCCGAATATAAGGTAATTTTCTCAAGGATACTTTTTTGACCCACTTGAATAGATACAGTTTTACAGATGTAGATGAAGTTGTTAATTTCAGTATGTTAATTTAGTTATGCACATGCTAATTACATATTAAATAGTGCTTCATATGTATTATAAACTCAGAGACAATTGTATAATATATATCATCGTTCTGTTTAATTTAGAAATACTGCTTTTTCATTCTCTTATTTCCTGAAAAAAATTTATTCAAATGCATTATATATACTTTGTATGTCAATCTCTGTCATTACTAGAGCCATTTTACATTTATCCAACAATTTTTCTAGAGTATATCATCTTTACGTCCATGTAATTTTGGGTGATACGGAATCCACATATAGTGCTATCCCTGAAAATTATATTCCAAGATGTATGGACCTCTTTATAGCATATTTATGCATCTATTCAGCAAAGATTTGTTGAGCGTGAACTGTGGGCTGGGAACAGATCTAAGCCCTTGCATGTACTGGAGATACAGTAGTAAGTAACCTTATGGCATATAAGTTCTGATACAGTTTATATTCTGGTGGAGGAAGACATACAACAAATACCCGTCAGGTGTATTCTATGAAGTGCTATGAAGACAAATAAAGGTGAAGAGAATAGAGACTGATGATGGAGTGTAGGATGCCCCCTGAGGATGTCAGGGAAGGCCTCTTTGAGGATTGTAGTAACCGTTTATTTTATCTTCTGTATTCTGAAGATTTGACATCTGGAGGTCTTCCTGACCCTGTAGGGACTACCTCTCTCGGTTAGCCAATTCCTAGAGATAGTAAACAGCTCTCCCATGTGTGTGTTTCAAATGTAAACCAACCAGTCCAGAGCCCACACCCCAATCACCTCCTTTACTGGGCTCTCACACCCTGGACCACTATCCACCTGCCCTAATCATTCCAGGACCAGGAACCAGACAACTAACGACAGCCCCTACGTTGCAGAGTTCACTGAAATTATTCACACTAGCCAGTCCTAACTCTGCTTTTCCTGTCTTTTCCATGGAAATCACAGTATAGGCTCTTGCCCACAGCACCTTCCCTGTATCATGGCTGACCCTGGTGTTTCCCCGGGGGGCCCAGCATGTATGACATGCCCCCTCTTCGTGACAACTGCAAGCAGCAAACTATCCTTTCCACGGCAGTGTTTCCTGATCTGTTGGCCTTACCATACCTCACATTGTCTATGAATGTACTATATTTTAAAACAGAGGGTGTGACATCTGAGCAGAGACCTGGATGAAGTAAGGAGTGAGACATGAGTCCGTCTAGAGAAAGAACATTCTACACAGAGAGAACTCATGTGTTCTTGGCCTTCTTTGAGGAGCAGCAAATTCACTGTGTGGCCAGAGCTGGTTGAGCAAAGAGGAGAAAGCTAGGAGATAAATCAGAAAGAAGGTCGTAGTTTATGCAATTAAATTAAATGAGAGCTGTGCTACAGTCTGAATGTCTGTGTCTTCCCCGATTCACATAGTGAAGCCCTAATCTCAGTGTGAGGGTGTTTGGAGGTGGAACCTCTGGGAGGGAAGTAAGTCATGAGTGGACCTCTCACGAGGGGATTAGTGCTCTTATAAAAATAGAAAAGAGAGGTGACCTGTATTATGTGAGAATACAGTGAGAAGGCATCTGTAAACAAGAAAGAGGGCCCTCACCACGAACCAAATCTGCTGGCACCTCATCCTGGGCTTCCCAACCTCTAGAACTGTAAGAAATAAATTTCTGCTGTAAGCCACCCAGTCGCTGGTATTTCTGTTAGAGCAGCACAAACCAAGATAGATGGGCACGTGGGGTTCACTTGAGACCGCCAGTAATTGGGACTGTCAATGGGGAGAAGCAAAGAGAAAGTCCAGATACGGAATTACTCCCCTAGAGAATTGTCAAAGGCAGAGACTGGAACAGGCAGAGAGCTCAGATGTCCCATGAGGTAGCTCTCAAGACAAAAGGGACCAATAAATGAGTCCGTGGATGACAGGAGAGAATTTCTCTTTCCTTATCATGCTTTCTGACTATAATGGATTATTGTGTTAAATTATAAAAAATTTATAAAGAATTTTATAAAGAAAAAAAATTTATAAAGAAAAAAGTTTATAAAGAAAAAAAATTTATAAAGAAAAAAAAAAAACCTCTATGTTTCTTCAAAGCAGAGCACTTGCAAATGACCCCCTGGATCATCCTCACGTCCCAGCTCTTATTCTGCATGTCGACTAAATGAAGCTTCGTTTCCTCTTCGTTTTCTTCAAGTGGGGAAAAATTTAGGTCAGAGGCACTATGAATGGAGTAGGTCGAACAGTGTCGTCTTTGGCCAGGATGGATGCATATATATTGAAATGCAATATTTATTATGCACGTGGTGGGTGAAATTAGTATGCATGTGGAGGTTACAAATTAATTAGAAAGTCTTTCTTGCATATCTTATCACTGCTGTAGGCCTGAGGGAGCCTCAGAAGTATGAAATGGTGTTCACCTCAAAGAGGAGCCGTCAAGATAAGCACAGATAAAACAAGTGATACATAATAAGGAGCAAAATTTTGAGGTATTGATTCCAACGTTTCTATAAATTCAGAGGAGAGGAGATGAGAAGTGTTGGCAGAATGAATGAAAAGTGTGATTTCCACTTTGATTTTGACCTCAAAGGGAGCATGACATTTACAAAGCAGGATGGTAGAGGAAACTGCAAGAAGGGAAAAAACCTTGAAAGCAGAAGAGGACATGGCGTATGTCTGGACAGGAAAGAGTTCAACCCAATTAGAAAAGGAAAAATGTGAAAAAAATGTATATGATTGTTTGGGAACTCAAAAACACGATAGGCAAGAATTTAGTGATAGCGAGAGAAAATGGAATCTCATTGGGGTCATTTTTTTAACAAAAAAGTGACATGATGTGAGTAACATTTGAGAAGTGTTTATTTATCTGTAGGAATTAAACTGAAGGGTTCAGGGCTATGGTCAAGGAGAACAGAGATCTCTCCAATGTCTGCCTCCATGGACACATGGTATTCTCTTCCTGTCTGTGTCTGTATCCCAGTTTCCCTTTTCTTATAAGGTCACCCGTCACTGGGGGTTAGAGACCACCTTGATCTACTATGACCTCATTTTGACTTGATTACATTTGTAAAGATCCTATTTCCAAATAGGTCACATTCACAGGTACCAAGAGTTAGAATTTGAATATATCTATTTGGGGGACACAATTAAACCCACAACATGAGTATTTGGTACTACCATAGCAGGTGCTATGGACTGAATTGTGCCCCCCTCCCAAATTCACAAGTCAAGTCCTAACCCCCAAGGTAATGATATTTGGAAATGGGGCCTTTGGACAGTAATGAGGTTTAGATGAGGTCAGGAGAGTGGGGCCATCATGATGGGATTAGTGCCCTTAGAAGGAGAAATACCAGAGAGCTTGCTCTCTCTCTCTTTGCCATGGGAGGACACAACAAGAAGACAGCCATCTGCAAGCCAGAAAGGGAGCCCTTATCAGGGAACTGAATTGTCCAGCACCTTGATCGTGGACTTCCCAGCCTCCAGAACTTTACGAAATAAATTCTTGTTTAAGCCACCCAGTCTGTGGTATTTTGTTATGGCATCCTGAGCTCACTAATACAGCAGATGATTCATTCAGTCAGTAATTACCAGTGCTCCCTTAAGTGCTAGGAATTGGATGGCATGGACCAGGGTGTTGCAGTTGATTCACTAATGCATTTAAGCCTCTATGTATATGTATGAATATTTATCCCCTACCTTATTCCCAGAAGGACTTCGGTGTCTATTTTGATCGCAAAAGGAGGGGTGGAAAAGCAAGTAGGAATGTGATCATTTAATTTGTGATGATAATAATAAGAGTCATGTGAAAATAAGAATTATAAAACAATACCTGCAACTCCAAGGCAACAAATTTGAAAATATGTAGAAGAAATAGGAGACTTCCTGATGAAATATAAAATACCCAAATTAAATTAATACATAAAAAACATGATTAGACCAATTACCATAGAAGAGATTGAAAAGGTGATTAAAGAACTTTCATTAAAAAGGTTCCAGAACCAGATGGCCTCACAGCTGAATTTTATCTAATCATTAAAAAAACAGATGATTCTATCATTTGTTAAACTATTTTCAACCCCAGAAAAAGATGGAACACTCCATGGTTCCTTAAATCCAGCTCAAGTTTAATATCAAAATTTTATAGCAATAGTACATAAAAGAAAGCTGTAAACAATCATCTGTACTAAATGTAGGTGTAAAAATTATAACTAAAATATTGGCAAATAAAATCCAACAGTGTAGCAAAGGACTAATACACTATGACTAACTAGAATATATTCCAAGAATGCAAGGATTCTTTTTATTATCAGGAAATCTGTCAGTGCAATTCAGCTCATTAAAGTGAAAGGAAAAGGCATATAATTAGATTAATAGACACCAAAAAATTATTTAATAGAACAGAGCAGATATTTTTAATTAAAAAACTCTAGGTTATATGGGGATGGATAAACACTATATTTAGGAAAGACACACTACAAATATTACTCCAAATGGCCAAACGCTAGAATCAGAAGCTAGGCAAGAAAGCCTGCTATTATTACTGCTATAAAGCAACAATATTTCAGAGAGGGGTATAGACAGACTTCTGAGTTGGCCTCCAAAATTCCCTGCCTCCTGGAATTCATGCCCTCTTACAGTCTCCTACTCATGGGTGCTGACTGTCCCTACAGACTTGCTTTGAATGAGTAGAATGTGGCAAAGATGATGGGCACGTTCCTGTCAAAAATGTATAACCTAGATTTACTCATAAGGAGACATCAGACAAACACAAATTGAGAGATATTCTGCACAATAGTTGGTTTGTACTCTTCAGAAACATCAAAGGCAAAAAGACAAAGAATAACTGAGGGATTCTTTAAGATTAAGAAATGTTAAACAAACATTTATGATCTTAAATTTGATTCTGAACGAAGGGAATAAAAGCTATAAAGGGGCAGTTGATAAAAGTTGAATATGGATTTGAACTACATAATAAAGTTTTATCAACATTAGATTGCTTAACTTAAATGACACTGTACTTATGGGTAAAAGGACTTGATGTTTCCACTTATTCTAAATTGGATCAGATAAGAATACATACATACACAAAGAATTATAGAACAAATGGGGCAAAGTGAATACAACTGGTGAATCTGTGATGTGTGTGTGCGTCTGTGGTGTCACATACATATCACTAATATATACATTATCAATAGTATATGTCTCATATTTAATATACACGCACTCGAGAGTTCTTTGTACTATTCTTATAACTTTTCTGTAAATATGAAATTAAAAGTTACAAAATATTAGCTACATAAATGTTGAATGAGTTTATTTTTGAGGGAATTTGTGGGGAAAGTATGCATATGGTGAGGTTTTTGATGGTGCCAGAACTGTGGCTTTGGGCTTTGTGGCGTTTTTTAGTGTGTGTGCCTTTTTTAACATGTGGGCAGGAAGTTCAGATGTTGGGGATGTGTAGTAATCTATATTGGGCTGGCATTTAAGTTCTTCACCCACAAGAGATTTAAGTTTAGGCTGCACAGTATTTTGGCGTTTGACTTTTTTTTTTTTTTTTTTTTTTTTGCGGTACGCGGGCCTCTCACTGTTGTGGCCTCTCCCGTTGCGGAGCACAGGCTCTGGACGCGCAGGCTCAGCGGCCATGGCTCACGGGCCTAGCCGCTCTGCGGCATGTGGGATCTTCCCGGACCGGGGCACGAACCCGCGTCCCCTGCATCGGCAGGCGGACTCCCAACCACTGCGCCACCAGGGAAGCCCTGGTGTTTGACTTTTATTTGCAGCTTGTGGTGACTTTGTCCCCAGGCAAGTATTGGGTTGGCCAAAAACTTCGTTTGGGGTTTTCCATAAGACAGACTTTTTGGCCAACCCAATATTATAGAAGTTTCTATCGAGGTGCTCACTAGGTCTTAAAAAGGGGCTCTGAGCCCTAGCAAAGGCATGTAGGCATAAGTCTGCATGGACATTGTGGAGGCTGTATTGATAAGGCCAAATTCAACCTCTTGTTGGGAGAATTTCCCCAAGGTACTTTCTTTACAAGTTGTAGATTCTGCAAAACTGGCATCTACTGGCATCCTGTCAAAGCTGAAACTAAGGATATATTTGTTTTTCCTTTATCTCCCAGGTACCGTTGAGTATCTACTACGGCCTTCTACCAAACTAAGTTCTAGGTCATGGAAACATAATTGTTTCCTGCTCTAGAGACTGTGGTTTGGCATGTTTTCTAAATTTGGTGGGTGTGAGATCCTATAAAATTGCATTTCCTATTAATTCCCTGGACTCTATAAAAACATGAAGGAGATGAGACTCTTGATGTTATCATTCCCGAGGCCCTGAAGAAACTACACACAGTTCGAGAAAGCCCAGACTGCAGCTGCTGACAAAGCCCTAACTCTACTGAGACATGGAGACTTTTATACGCTGGACTGAGCAAAAGAACACATTAGAGAGGACAGTCCTTGGTTTAATTTAACAAGAACTTTAAACTTTGGACTTTAAACTTCTAAGTCCACAGGGCAAGATAGTTTAAAGTCTTTGGGCTTCAAACTGCAATGAAATGTAACATTACATTCTCCTTAGAAATTTGAAATTGAAAGAGGGGTTCATATTAAAATCTGGAGTACCTAAATTGTTCTGTGTTGAATTGTGTCTCTCCCAAAATTCACATGTTGAATCCTGACTCCCAGTACCTCAGAATGTGACTGCATTTGAATATGGGGTCTTTAAAGAGGTAATGTAAAAAAAAAAAATTACCTGTGAGGTCATTATAGTGAGCCCTAATCCAATCTGACTGGTGTCCTTATAAAAGAAGAGATTAAGACACAGGCAGGTACAGAGGGAAAGCCAGGTGAAGGCAAGGAGAAGATAGCCATCTGCAAGTCAAGGAGAGAGACCTCAGAAGAAACAAACTGCAGAAACCAACCCTGCTAGCAACTGGAAAAAAAAGAAAAGAAAAAAAAAAAAAAAGCACGACCTAAAGGCTGAGAATGATGTGTTATTTGACAGGCTTTCTGAGGACTTCAAGCACAGTTTCTCAGATAGCTCTGAGGGACGGCTCCAAAGAGGTAACGGAAGAGCCAGGATATATAGGGGATTTTGCAACGAAGACCAGGTAGTTGGAACATCAAAAGAGTACCATTCATTAAGAGAACCAGACATCTCAAGTTAATGAATTTAGCACTTTCTATGTAGGGGAAGATGCAAGAGTCTGGACTCACTGAAATCATCTCTTTGTTATGCACCTCAACTATCTGGGGCCAAGATCTTGTTCGTTCCCAGCCTGAGTCCCCTAAGGGTGCACCGTTGGGGGTGGCTGCAGTGACTTGATGGCTGCAACATCTTTTGTTTACTGACATGGCAGGCAAGATGTTTCATTCACGCTGCTAACATTTTGATCTCAGACTTCTAGCCTCCACATTTGTGAGAAAATGAATTTCTGTTGCTTACATCTGTGATTCTTTGGAATAGCAGCCCTAGCAAACAAATGCATCAATGTTGTTGGATTTTATTAGTGAATTATACCTATAAATTTTATTATTGGAGGAGCAGTGGTTATTCTGGGAAATGTCCGAAAGATGAGAACAGAAATGTCTCGAAAGATTGCTGGTCCCCTCTCCACTAGAGATTGAGAGAAAAGCCCAAAGAATTAAGAGATCAAAATGGGAAATGTTATGAGGAATATTTTTTCACTACTCTTGATGTTTCCTTCTTGTGAAGGGAACACGATTAAGTGTAACTCCTGGCCTCTCTCTGCCTTTTACTCATTTCGCCCCAAGGTGGCAGCGGTGTAGCGATTTGTTCTACTAGTAAAGTTTGAAGAATTAAGTTGGGCATACATAAAAGGGCTACCCCGGTGACCTACTCTTTTGACTTGGGTGGGTAAGTGTTTCTAATTCCAGGATTTGGCTAGCAGACATATTAGGTTCTCCAACTAAACTATGTTCTCCCAACTTCATTCCAGTTATAGAGATGCTACTTTGATTTCCCACCTGCCTTACCTTTTATCACTCAATGTTTTCAGAACAGGTTATGGAGTAAAAATGCCCCCTCAAAGACACCAACACACGATTCCATGTGTTGAAATTTTCCATTCTAAAGAGTTAGTTTTTTGAAAGTGGGGATTACTATTATTCTTGGAAACAGGTTGGATTAACCATGTTGCCCGTGTCATCCCACTCTAGGAAGGAGTGTCCGCAGGTTAAAGCCAGAATTAGAGACTGAATTTCCCCTTTCTGTTGTAGGCTATGTTGTAACTAGGTAGAACCCAACTTTTATAACATATACTTAACATTAAATGTTCAGTTCAATGCCAGGTCCAATTTGATGTTAACTTAAAAAAAAAACCTTAATGTGGATACAAAATTATTTATTGCTTTACAGTTCATAAAATACTTTCATATATTATCTGATTTTCCCCACATTATGGGTGACTCAGTGAGTTTATAAGAATTACAAAAATGTACAAAGCTAATTAGCTGCAATCACACAAGCTTAGCTCTTCTGCTTCTAAGATCAAGGGTTTTTCTGCTATATAACGCAGGTGCTTTGCAGAAATTCTTTAACCCTGCTGTTTGATGAGGATTCGGAAAAACAGTGAGCTCTAAACAGACAACAATATGTTAAACTGCATTTGTGGTAAACTATGTGAAATAAAAATTTTTTTAAATATAGGAACTGTAATATACCTAAAGCAGTGGGGAATCTTTTTCATCTTTTTTCTTTTTACTTTTGACCCTCTTCACCCATTTTCCCACCCCCTGCCTACCCAACCCTGGCAGTCACCAATCTGTTCTCTGTATCTATGAGCTTGGTTTTATATATATATATATATTTCACACATAAGAGAGATTTTACATTATTTGTCTTTCTGTTTCTGACTTATTTCACTTAGGAGAATGCCCCCAAATCCACCTATGTTGTCACAAATGGCAAGACTTCATTATTTTTTATGGCTGAATAATATTCTATTGGGAAAAAAATGTATGTATATAGCACAATTTCTTTATCAATTTATCCATTGATGGACACTTAGGTTGTTTATATATCTTGGCTCTTGTAAATAGTGCTGCAATGAACTCGGGGATGCATGTATGTTTTCAAGTTACGGTTTTCTTTTTTTTTTTGGTTGAATACCCAGAAGTAGAATTGCTGGATGGTATCGTAGTTCTATTTTTACTTTTCTGAGGAACTCCATACTGTTTTCCATAGTGGCTGCACCAATTTACATTCCCACCAACAGTGTAGGAGGGTTTCTTATTCTCCAAATCCTTGCTGACACTTGTTGGCAGTGTGGGATCTTACTGCTGGAATATTCAACCTCACTTTGGCTGGTTCTAAGGCAAATGATCATCATTTTCCCAGCAATATCTTAGAGTTAGGAGGTGCTACATTATTTTTAAATGAGAAAGTCCTCTGGTCTCTCCTAAACTGTTCTTCTCCTCCCTTCCAAAATCAGAGGGGAGACTGTAGCTCAGGAGGTCCTGACACAATTTCTGGTTTGTCACATCTTGAAGATTCAGCACTCATGATTTTCCTGTGCATCTTCTCACTTCCTTTTTTTCCCTTCTTTTTCCCACCTTCATCTTCTGTCTGCTGCAGCTGAGGATGGATCTGGATCAGAAGAAAAACTTTTAAAACCGAGTTTCTTGCATGCAGGCCTGACTCTAGGAAATATTAGTAGAAATCTGGTTTGCCTCTATGGTTTTTCTTCATCGAGGGATGCCAAGTTGTTGCTTTCTGTTGGCCTTTATCTTTCTTCCTGTTCCCGTTCCGCCATCAAGAAACCAGCACCTTAACTCCAGAAGATAATTCCTCCTAAGGTGCTAGTGAGACAGAGCCCCCAATTTTTTGTCAGATTATATTTACACATTTTAAACTGAAGCTTTCTTCTTTAGCCATACTTAATGTCATGGGACAGATGTCTGTCCAATAAAACTTGCTAGGTAGGATCTGTTTTCCCAAGCAGGGCTGGTCACAGTTTTCATATCAGAGTATAGAGGCAACTTTAATATTTTTCCCTGTAGGACCAAGCTTGCTCCCAGGAAATAGATCAAATAAAACAAAGTAAGAATGAAACACGCTATCTCAGAGACCTCGAATAAGTGGCAATTTAACTTTAGCACTTTGTAGGTGGAATTGCATTGGGTTATAACACTCAGAGCCCTTATCAGTCAAAGCCCTAAATTTAGAGGGTGATAAAAGCCTTGTGTCCTCTGTTTCTATAGCCTTTTATTTCTAAACCTTGAATCACCCAGAGGCGAATAAAGAAACCTCTGGGTCTGCAATTGATTTCTTTATTCGAAATGACAAATTCATCCATTTTTATAACTTATTATTAATAAAACATACAACAATGATATATTACTATCCCAGTATAATCATTTCTCAGCTATTTTATGAATAATTAAATAGGTTTTTAGTAGATTCTATTTTTTACTTAAATATCACTAAGTATTATTATCTGTGATAATCACCTTTCATTAACAGAGGAGGTCAGACATTTTGGTGGCTCTAAATCCGCTTTTTAATTTCACTTTCTTGGGCTTCCCTGGTGGCGAAGTGGTTGAGAGTCCGCCTGCTGATGCAGGGGAAGCGGGTTCCTTCCCCAGTCCGGGAAGATCCCACATGCCGCGGAGCGGCTGGGCCCGTGAGCCATGGCCGCTGAGCCTGCGCATCCGGAGCCTGTGCCCCGCAAAGAGAGAGAGGCCACAGCAGTGGGAGGCTCGCGTACCGCAAAAAAAAAAAAAAAAAAAAAAAAAAAAAATTAATTTCACCTTCTTGTCATTGTCAAGAAGCTTCCACTGAACGTTGGTTTATTTCACCCTCCTCCCCCACATCCCTCAGTGTGTGTCCCTGGGCTCATGCAGGACTAGATGATTGTTTTTTCTTTTTTTAAACCATTTTTTAATTGAATTACAGTTAATTTACAATGTTGTGTTAGTTTCAGGTGTACGAGAAAGAGATATGGTTCCATATATATATATATATTCTCTGTATATATATATATATATATACACACACACATATATATTCTTTTTCAGGTTCTTTTCCATTATAAGTTATTACAAGATATTGAGTAGAGTTCCCTGTGCTATACAGTAGGTCCTTGTTGTTTATCTATTTTGTTTTGGGAGAGGGGTTGTTTTTTAATAAATATTAAAAAAAAATTTTATAATAGGTCCTTGTTGGTTATCTATTTTAACAGACCTAGACAATTCCCTTTCGATCAGGTGCTCCCATCACCTCCCATGGACGGTAAGTCACACATTCTGGGCACATCTCCAAATACATGGTTGTGCTTTCAGACTGTTAGAGCCATTGAACAATCTGTTTAAAAGAGCAAATGTGGGTTATGTTGCATCTATACATTTAGGTTTTTTCCTGCTGGCTAGCTGAAATAAGTCTCTTTTGATAAAGAGGAAGTACCACCCTATTTATCAGGTCCGTATATGTTGTGGAAAACCAGCCCAGAATCCTCTATTTTATTAAACATCCATGGCAGGGCAGAAATGACAAAGTGCATTTTCAGACTAAGTTCAGTTGACATAACTGTACAGTATTTATCCTTGTCCTACTGAATGAATCTAACTTCAACAGGGAAAAAGCAGAGAAAGGATTCTGGGTATTCATTCTTAGCATTCTCATTAAAGAAAAATTCTCTCCAACATGTATCTCTCTGTGCAGCAAAACTGAACTTGGATGTGTAGGGCAACCATGGCTTCTGGTTAAGACCTTGACCCAATCATGTAAAGTGGAATGAATCGTGCCTCGCTCCCCAGAAAGCTATTTGGAATCCTCAGATGAAAATAGAAGTGCAAAGTGTACTTTTAAACAAATAAGGATTTTTATTGCTAAGATCAGCATGGGCAAGTTGAGGGTTTTGTGTCTCAGAATTGCCGATTCTGCAGACATGGATGACGGTTGAAGTACGGGAGGCATGTGAACCACGCTGCTTCCCCTCCCTGCCCGTGGGCTCAGCTCAGTCCTCTGCAGTTGGTGATCTTTTGTGCAATGCAGGTGCCCAGTTAATGCCACAGGGTACCTGTTGTCTTTCCTAACTCCACAGCAACGGGCTTCCTTTGCATTTTATATTCATCTTTGGCCAGTCAACACTGGATTGACCCTTGGTTTTATAATAAGACCAATCTCGATTCAATATCCTTTTATCTGATTCCTCTAAATTTTTTTCTAAACGGGGTGTAGTTTCAGTGGAAAACAGAGAAGGCACAAAGGCATTACAGACTTGGCGCCACTGGTATAGGAAGCAGTAAGCTATCAGTCTCCCCAGAGAGACCATCAATTATTATGCCTTTGCCTCTTTTAATTTTCACCTACCCCTCCTGAGGAGAGATTTCCATCTCTAATAAATTTGCCAAAGTCACAAATTTAACCTTTAAGAATTTTGAAAGTTTTGTCACCCACATATCCAAGAAGAAAAAAAAAAAGGCCTAATGAGATTTCACTGCCTCTGAAAATGATCACATTTTCACAGTTTATTTATAAAGTGTTATTTATACATGTTCATCTCACACATAATCGTAAAGGGCGCTTCACTGAAATGAGTTTCAATTCATATTAACAGCACTAGGGGAAACAGACACTTTTACAAAGTTCTTCCCAGAAACCTTAATAAATAATAATATTTTGTAGAAATCTGGTGATGTGTCTTAACCAAAAAGTTCAAAACGTATCTCAAATAGAATATGGTTTCAGAATCTCAGGTAACCACTTCACCTATACTAGTACTTTTTTCAAACTTATAGAGTTTTAGAATTTTCTCTCTGATGCTGGCTGAGAATGATTTTAAGTCCTGGAATAAAGGTGAATTTTTCTTAATTGGAAATTCCAAACAAATAAAAAGAAGTGCTAGCTTGAAGTGAAGAGTTATCAAAATTACTAATTTGGATACAAAAATTAGCTTCCACATTTGGGGACCCCTCTTCAAAATTTCCAAGAGGTGACCTCTATTGGCATATACGTTGTTTGCAAAGTGCCCAGTTTTCAGAAATAATTTCCCCTTGACATTTACATAGCTCTTTTTATTTGCAAAAGGGAAAGTGATAGTAATCTGTAAAGTCAGCATCCAGCTGTAGGTATTTTTAAAGGTCAAAAGGATTCAGGAATTTTTCTAGCTGATGCTCTGTAATGATTTAAAGAAGTTTATCAAAGGGTGCTTTAATTTTAGTTTAAAGTAAACTTACGCTGCTTCTCAATAGTTGTAAATCATTCAAAGGTTATAATTCTTCCATGTAACTCACACGTAAAAGACAAGTGACAGAGACTGCAGTTGAGATTAATACATCCCAGTCCTCTTGAATAGTAAGCCCTGACTTTCAAAGGCCTTACCAATAAAGAGTCGGTTCTGAAATGCCTTTCTAGTGGTCACAGCAAGTTGACTGGGGGCAAGCCCTGGGTTACTAAGGAATCCACGCCCTTAGGCTGGGTTCAAGCAGGAACTTTCTGATGGTGCTATATTGTAATAGCCTCTTTATGTGACAGTCACCTTCACGAGAAGATATATTTTGTGAAGGGCAAAGATTACCTTATTAGCTTTAAGCACAAGCATTTTGGTAACACCTGGCACAGAGGAGACAGTAAGTAAATTTGATAAATAAATGAATGACTATCCAAAACCTCTTAGGAGGCCAGTGTCCTCATTTATAAAATAAAGATGTATAATTAGGTGGTCTGTTTTCTCCTTGATTTGCCAGTTCCATGCCACTCCCCTGAGTTGTGTTGTTGTACATGTTTGAAGATTTACAAGGTTGCATTTTGCTCCTCGAGAGAAGAGGAGAAAAGGCCTCGAATAGGAGCCCCATTTTGGAGGGTTTGCATTACCATCTGGAAGGAAGTTCTGCCATGCAGCCTGCTAACTCCCTGAGAGAAAACCCTCAGGGAATTACTTGCTGTGTAGCAGCATTTGCCGCAGGTCTCTCGTGGACAGGCTCTATGATCCATGGCCCAGGTCCCCGCTTCAGGGAATTCAAGGGAGGACTTTTTCCCCCACCTGTTGAGTGTGCTGCCAGCTCATGTCTTCCCCTGTAGGCTCTCCAGGGATTGCCTCACCTGGCTGCAGACAGCTCCGTCACACAAGGTCAAACCTTTTTTCCTGGTGGTCCACATCCAATGACTAATCAACATGGATAAAGGTTTGGCCATTTCAGCCAAACTCAGAATGACTCTGATGGGCTATTTTACCAGCAGCGTGCCCCACGGGGTCATCTGAGGCCCATTTGGACTGCAGGGCAGCTCAGCATCTCTCTCTGTACAACCTGCCACCTTCCCTTCCCTTGCTCAGGTGTGGATACCAAGAACCCTACTCACCACACCCTCTGCTTCCCAGGGAGCCCACCCTGCTACAGTGGCCCTCTGCCTTAGTTTGCATCTTTTTTTTTTTTTTTTTGCTATGCGGAAGTACAGAGTTTTTAAATGCAATTAATATGTAAAATAAGTAATTAATATGTAAGAGCCAAGCAACCTAACATCCAATGTAATTTCCTCTGAGGTACACTTTATCCATCAGTGTCTTTGGAATTCTCATTCGTTTCAAATTTGCTGGTGTACACGTGTGCAGTGCCATCCCTATAAAGGCGTGATCTTGGAACTACTCAACTAGTATGTGTGTGTTTGGGTAAAACTACGTACAATTTAATTTGTGGAGTTAAATTTTGTGAAATGTGTACTTTTTACATTTTTAAATCAAAAGCTCCTGTATCCTGAGCATGGAACCCAGGGTGACAACTCCCCTGTTGCCCTAGCCTAGAGACAGCCATATATGCCCTGCATAAACCAGTCTCGGGAGCATTTCCATGTACAGTTTCATCCCATCCCAGATCCAAGTTTCTGTCTGATTAAAAAAATAAAAAATTCGTAGTTTTATCATTCTCCAAACACTAAAGCAGTAAAGGGACACAAGTATTACAAACTTTATGTGCCTTTTTCCCAAGAAGACTAAATCAAACAATGAAATCACAGCTTTCATCTCTTAAAAGCGTGTGTGCACACACTGAAATCAGAGGCACAGTCAAATCTCCCATTTAATAAATCTTAAAAACGAACTGTGCCTTTGCTTAGTCCATACACATTCATTATTAACTCGTTATTAAACTGCATTTTCCATTATGTCGCAAGGCTACATAAGCAATCCCTTTCCATCTGGCCCCATTAAAAATTTGATAAAAACATTTATTAAGACACACTGGCAGGGGTGAATTTTTCTTTACAGTAATTTGCTCTGCTGCCAGTTCTGTTTCAAATCATTGCTCCTCTAGGGCAGAGTGTATTATAAATGTCTGCATTTGCTCACAGGGTATTAAACAGGGTCTTGCATGCAGCACATGACTCAATACAACTTAATTGAATTCAACAAAATTGGTTCACTGGCAAGACTTTTAGCTAATGTACCCTTTTTGTTTGTTTATTTTGCCTTTTTAAAATTGAGGTATAATTGACATATAATATTATATTAGTTTCAGATGTACAACATAATGATTTGATATTTGTATGCTTTGTGAAATAATCACCACAATAAGTCTAACTAACATTAGTCATCATACATAGTTACAAAACAATTTTTTTTCCTGTGATGAGAACTTTTAAGATCTACTCTCTTCGCAAATTTCAAATAGGCAATACAGTAAGTCCCCTTCATATGAACCTTCAAGTTGTGAACTTTCAAAGATGCAAACGTGCGTTCTGATGTCCAGTCACGTGAGTTAGTTCATGTGTCTGGCATACATTGTCACATGCGTGCATCCTCTACAAGTGGTTGTGCTTTTGTGCACTTTACTGTATAGTGCTGTATAGAGTACAGTATCTTTATTTCAAGCCCAGGATGTCCAGAAGCAAGCAGCAGTGATGTAGCTGGTACTTGCCTGTTCACTCGATGCCAGTCCCTTTATGTCAGCTGTTGTACTGTACTACTGTACTTTTCAAGGTACTGTACTGTAAGATTTAAAATGTTTGCTTTATTTTTTGTGTTTGTTTGTTTTTTATGTATTATTTGTGTGAAAAGTATTGTAAACCGATTACAGTACACTACTATATAGCCGATCGTGTTAGTTGGGTACCTAGGCAAACTTTGTTGGACCTATGAACGTGCTCTCGGGATGGAACTTGTTCGTACGTAGGGGACTTAACTGTACAGTGTTATTAACTATAGTAAGCATGCTGTACATTACATCCCCACGACTTATAAATGTACCTGTTTTGATAAGTAATTTTATTATGAACTTCCTTCTCAATGACTTTACAATTGACTATGCACTGGGAAGTCTGTGTTGATGGGAGTACAAAAATATTCCCATGTCTTCTAATCCTGAATTCACTATCATTCCAAGCTCATGCCAGTCCCAAGCAAAGAAATGTTGAGTTAGTTTCTGGTTCCAGCTTTTCTATTCACACCACTGAGAAACAACCAAAGAAGTAAAAAAGGGAAGAACCAGAGCCCAGCATTTTATCTCTTAGAGAATCCTCGGATTAGGTATGTCTCTACTCTCACTCTTGGCCTCAACGGTACCGAAATTGGCATGAGTGTTCATATGTGCCTAAACAAACATACACACACCAGGTCTATGTATTTTGAGAGGCTGTGGTAATGTAGGGAGTAATGCACTCCTATGAGAGCACTTTGTACCATTTGTGGTTATTTGACTTTCTGTGTCTATATGTGTGATCATTTCATTGATGGCTACCTTCCCCTTCCAGACTTTCCTTTCCTTGAGGGAACACATCATGTCTGTTTTGCACACTGTCTTTCCCATGCATTTAGCGCAATGCCCTGCACGTAGCAGACATTTACTAAATATTGTGGTCCAGCTACAGACGTTAGACTATTCTACGTTGGCACAGTTCTGCTAAGTTTTTTCCATTTCTCTTTTCCCTTTGAAAAATGCTTGGATTCCTTATAGCCTTTGCAAGTGTTCACCATTCAAGAACAGAGCTGCTACAGTTGTGATTCAGTGCTAGTAACTGAAACTTGTTGATGACGTTGCCTTGGTACTTAAAACAAGAGTGAGTCACAGGAGGTACTGAGGACATCCACAGGGTATAAAATAGCTATGAAAGGTGGAAGTCATCTTATACTCATGCTTTCATACTTGCCCCAGCACACACACACACACACACACACACACACACACACACACACTCACACACACACACACACACACTATACAGACATCATGGAAGCTGTGAAAACGATTCCTCTTTAAAATGTGCAAGATTTAGAAAAAGTACAAAGGAGGAAATAAAAGTCAACAGCAATCTCACAACCAGGAAGATAGTTACTGCTATCATTTTATATCACTTTAGTTTTAGTTTTGTGCGTGTGTGTGTGTGTGTGTGTGTGTGTTTTACATAATGGGGATCATGGTATGTATACACTTGTCTCTTGCTTATTTTTTTTTACCCATTTGCTCGTATTACTTAAAATTCTTCAAAAACCTCTCTTTTTCAGGATTATACGTCCTCCAAAAATCACATAACATATGACGAGTCCTTATAACTACTGTATATATCAAGTATAATTCTTTATTATTATAATGAGATGAATATTTATGTACATGTATTTAAAACTACATAAATATTTATAACAAAATTACTAAGTCTGAAGTCTAAATATATTTTCAGTTCCTTGATATCTATTTTAAAATGCCTTTTAGAAAAGCTTTACCAATTTGCTATTCTGTCATTGTTATGAGAGCACCCACCTCACTATAATCTGGGCAATATTCGTATAACAGACCTGTGACAATTTGATGCCAAACATAGTAACTTATTTTAATTTACATTTTTTATTTTAAAAAGGTTGGATACTTTTCATATGTTTATTCGTCATTTGTACTTCTTTTTTTGGGACTTATGTCCATACACTTTTTTCATTAACCTTTCAGAGCTACCGTTTGGTTTTATAAGACTCCAACTGATGTATGATCATAACGTACGTTTCTTTGTGTATAAATGGATATATTTAGATACATAGAAAAAAGACCTGGGAAAATAAGAAGCTGCTGAGATTACAGTGGTGGCGAAAGTGTTTTTTAACCTCATGGGAAATATTTTAATTAGCTATGCATTTAATTAATTAAAAAATGGATTTTTTAGAGAGGATATTCTAGCTCCTTGTACGACCTCAGCTGCTGATTTTGCTTCCATAAGATGTGAGCAGCTCTTTGTTCTTTGATGGCAATCCTTCCTGTGTATCATTGAAATGCTATAGCTCAGGGAGGTCTGCACAGACGATACTTGTGGGTCGTTCACGAGATTTGTAGTGCCTGCCTATAAAGCAGGATTGACCAAGATGCTGTGGCTGATTTGCTCAGTTGTGCCCATCGTGGAGGTGGGAGGTACACGAAGCAGATGAACAGCATGCGTTTCAACCAGTGATCACCTCTGCGTTAGAGACTTAGATTTCATCATCGTGCTATGGTATTTTACAGGAGCCCGGGAGGCAGGGAGAGCAGGGTGAAACACAGCAAATAAATTAGCACACAGGCACATTTTAAAATAAGAAACCCATTGAATGTTACCCAAAACAAAATAGGAAATATACGCGTGGGTCCATAGCTATTTAATGATATTCACATTTGTCACTTGATTTAAGCAAACGGTTGTCTACCTTGTCTGAGTCGTCTTTTGAGATATTCTCTCCTAGTAAGTCAGTCTCTCCCCGAAACCCAAGATGACATTATTTTGTTATATGATGACAGTTGCTAAATTGTTTCTGTCACTTAATGTGCCGTTAGCTGAACTACTTCACAAGGGTGTTCTTTCTAAGATGAAGGGGGCGTATTTTACGTGAGGATAGTCTTTTAAATCACTTCAAGGCTAATGCCTCTACTCAACCATGTAGGTGATAAGGAGACATCTGGAGACACAGGTCCTGAGCGCTGGTGATTTGGATTTGCTCTTGAACTTCATTATGCATCTTGAGAGGCTGCCAGGGGACAGTGACTTTGAAGAATCAGGTAAGACGCTAGCAGTGGTCTTGAAGTTCTAAGCGGTAGGAAGAGTAGGGTAAGATACAGCAAATTTAGCTGTATCTAAAGATACAGGGCAAATTGTCCTTGGCTTTAACTGGAGCAAATGTCCTGTGGTCAGTTTGAAATGATTATTACTAAGATCACCACAGGCTCCTGTGCTTTGCTATATTACTCCTTTGGTTTCGGGACTTCCCTGGCTGTCCAGCGGTTAAGACTTCGCTTTCCAATGCAAGGGGTGTGGGTTTGATCCCTGGTCGGGGAGCTAAGATTCCACATGCCTCACAGCGAAAAACCCAAAACATAAAACAGAAGCAATATTGTAACAAATTCAATAAAGACTTTAAAAATGGTCCACATCAAAAAAAAAATCATTTGGTTTCATTCCCACTTTTTAGACTGCTGACTTGCCAAACTTCAGCTCAGACTGATTTTTTTCATCATCATCATCGTCATCAAAATAATACCTGCAATTTTACTGAGCACTTAGTAAGAGCTCAAAAATAGTAGGTACTATGATTGTTATTCTGATGTTTCAGGCTCTGTTGTTAGGGGACCTTTACTAAGGTACTTTACAGATGATAGAACTGAGCTCATAGATGTGAAGTGACCTGCTGAATTCCATATGGCTGCAAGTGGTGAGGCTGAGATCTGAACTCAGTTCCACCAGAGTGCAGAGGCCACATGCTCAGTCGAGATGCTACACTCTCCATCCTTGCCCTGTTACCCGCTCCTCATGACTCTATCCATGTATAGCACCACTTTCATGCTCTTCTATGGTAGGCAGAATAGAGGATGCCCAAAGATGTCCACATCCAAATCCCCAGAATCTGTGAATATAACAGGTTACATGGCAAAGGGGAATTAAGGTTGCAGATGGAAATCAGATTGCTAATCAACTGACCTTAAGATACAGAGATTATCCTGGATTATCAGGGTTGGTCCAGTGTGATCACAAGTGAGAGGGAGGCAGATGTGATGAAGGTGCAGCTTAGAGTGATGCAATGTGAGAAAACTCAACTGGCCATTGCTGGCTTTGAAGTAGGAGGGTGAGACCACAAGCCAAGTAGTACAGGCAGCCTCAAGAAACTGGAAAAGGCAAGGAAGTGGATTCTCCATGTGAAGGTTACTTTTATGGTCAATGTAACTGGTCCATGGGGTGCGTAGATTAAACATTATTTCACCCGTGAAGGTGTGTCCAGATGAGATTGAACTGATGGACTCAGTAAAGCATTTGAATTGAATTGATGGACTCAGTAAAGTAGATCACCCTCCTTGAAACTGTGGGTGGGCATCAATCCACCCACATTGGTGGGTGAGGGTCTGAATGGAACAAAAACCACAGAAAGGGAGATTCTTTTTTTCTCTATTTGAGTGCTTGAGCTGGGACATCAGTCTTTTCCTGCCCTTGGACTGAAGTTTTGCTTCCCTGGTTCTCAGGCCTTTGGACTCAGACTGAATTACAGCACCAGATTTCCTGGGTCACCTTGTGGACAGCAGATTGTGAGACTTCTCAGCTGCTGTGATTGTGAGCCATAATAATCTTCATAATAATTCTCATCTATATCTACGTCTATATTTATATCAATATACTATTGGTTCTGTTTCCCTGGAGAATCCTTACTAGTACCCTCCCCTAGAGCATCCAAAAAAAAAAAAAAGAAAAGAAAAAAAAAAGGAACAAGAAAAAAAAAAGGAACACATTCTTTTTGATTCCTTAAATTTAGCCTAATGAAACCCATTTTGAATTTCTGACCCCCAGTACTGAATGATAATAAATTTACATTGCTTAAGTGACTAAGCGCTTGGGAATTTGTACAGCAGCCATAGAAAATGATTACACCTGCCAATGACAGAATGAGGAGCAACTAAGTTAGTAGTGACCTTGAACCAAACCAGGGAAGACTGGACATAGAAGACACAAGACACATGAGAAACAGACAAAGCCTGCAGCTAAACACAGGTGTAAAACCAGAGAGGAGCTATTCCCACCCATGGACCAAGCTCTGTGGGGCTGGCAGTGTTTAAACACATTTAAGCATTAAAAAAGACTAAACAGGGGCACAGTGAGGGGTGAGACAGTCTGGCACATGCAGTGTAGAATAAAGAGATAAAATATCTCTTTGTCTCAATTATAAAAATGTTGGATGATATCTTTTGTCTCAATTATAAAAATGTTAGATGTCTCAATTATAAAAATGTCTCAATTATAAAAATGTTGGATGATATCTTTTCTTGACTTAATATTAACTTTTAGATATTTTTACAATTAACTAACTCAGAATTAATGAACAGCTTTGATAATTAGATATAGCCCTAGTGATTAATTGATTGTTTTGCCATTATGACTAATTCATTCATCATCACAATTTTTCCAAACTCAGTTTTATTTTTTTCCAATTATATTCAAAGTGTTGCCTAATTTAGAAGGAGAGACAGGGATATATATTCAAATATATAGTGATGGAGTCACTCCTTATCCATGTGGATTTTTAAGACTAGGTCATCAGAAGCCTATTACAGAGACTTAAGTGAGAATTCTCGTTTTGCTCCTTAATATGTAAAGGAGCCAAGGTGAGTTACTTCTCAATGAAACTCAATTATTTTTAGCCATAACATAAAAATAACAATGCCTGGTCTAGAGTGTTGTGAGGATTTAATGAGACAATATGTATATACAGAGCACAGAGAATTGGGTTATATTAAGTAGAGATAAGGAAGGCAACTTTGCAGTGTTGTTCAGGGATTGGGGAGGTTGTTTGTGAAATGCCTGACATAATACCTGGTGCATAATTGGGTCTTAGCAGGTGCTTCTCTATCACCAGTAAGGCCATCTCCACTGTGGTACTATCCAACTCTGGGGGTCATTCAGGGCCAAACAGAGGCAAGATGGAGACACGTAGGGCCACTCTTTTGGGAGTAGAGTTTTTGAGAGAGGAGCTGAGGACTCAAGTTTGTTCTACTCCTTCGAGATCGCTTTTGTCTCTTTATGCTGGGGTGTAAAATTGGGTTGGGTTTGCTCTTTGATTGGAAGATGATCTTGCCCTTGAAGGACTGAGGTTTTAGGAGAAAGAGAGCAAACTTAAAGCTAATTACTTAGGCTTGATTTTCAGAGAAAATAAAGGGAGACCTGCGGGTTCACCAGGATTGGGAATAGAAGTAGGACATTCTCATAATTACTTCTGTTTCTAAGCATTGTGCCTGAGATGTGAAGTTTCCAACAGATCATGGGGATTCCTGGGCTACTGGCCTTATGGTTCAGTGGTGGTTTTCACAGGGAAGCAATTAACTAAGTGCTAGCTCAATGTGCTTCCTGCAACTTTTAAAACATGGCATAGACATAAATTAGATTGGAAACAACGACTTAAGGGGATGGAAATTTTTAGATTAAAATATAAAACGATTCACACCTTTCTCCTTATTCCTTCACTGTGAAAAGCTCTACTTCATCGGCCAGGGTCTTTCTCTGGCTTTGAGTAAAACAAATGCAAACCCTCCGCCCCCCGCCCCAAATCATTGTTGGTTTTCTGGGGATGGTGTCTCTCATTGAGGCCTTAAGGCATCTCCACCAGCCCTTTTTCTGTTGCAGAATTTAGCCAAGAGTCCTTGGGTAGCATGGGTTTTCTCAGCTTGAAGATCGATGCGTCACGATTACTTACCTGTTCTAACCTCATATCTGTCTGCAGGGAGAGAGCAGACTCCTGCATGTGATTTGCCTTTAGAGAGAAATGACCAGCATAGTTAGCTTTTCTTGCATCCTGAAGAAGTTATATTCCATCACCAGTGGGCTTTTGGCTGTTGTTTGCTAATCCATTACTTGCATCTATATAAAATTGATCTTTTCACTAATAGTGCCAAAAGAAATCCCAGCCTAATCGCAAACCTCCTTTTAATGTTTTTAAAGGAACTTTATATGACATATTTCATTTATTCTTTCTCAATTATCTTTAAATGTTAATGTTTCCCAGGGTTTCATCCTTGGTCCACAGCAGCTGACAGTAACTGAGCATTTTCTTAGTCATGCACTAGCTTATTTAAGAGAGGACAACAGCCGTATCACTCTCCTTGGGTAATTTCATGTGTTCTTCTAGGCTGAACTCTTACATGTAACAGATCATTGACTATTCTTGTAGCCTCTATTTCAGACTCATATATCTATCTGCCTATCGGATTTCTCTACTGGAATGTTGCACAGGCATTTGACATTTCTGTATCACTCAGGTTAGACTAAGTTATGCTCAGCGGCTTAAAAGGAGATGTGATTCTCGCTCATGCTATATGTGCACCATGGATTGGTGTGGCTTTGTTCCACATGGATCTCACTTAGAGATCCAGGTTGACAGAGCAGGCACCATACGGAGGATTGCCAGTTGTTAAGAGAGGGAGCTCTGAGGATCCCACACTGGCAGTTAAGCGACATGATTTTTTTTCACAACTTATTAACCAGAGCTAGTCACACGTCCCCATTCAACCAGAAGTCAGTATAATCCCTCCATGTGCCTGGAAAATGGAAAACTGAACATATTTAGAGAAAAGCATTAATGACTGCCACAATATTCAAAACTAAATTCAGCTTAATTCTCCCCAGATGTATTTTTCTTCTCTTTTTAATATCTCAGAAGATGGTACTGCCATCTACCTGGTCACCCAACGACAGAAGCCTGGACTTGAGGAAAAGAGCTAACATCCATATTACAGGGCCATTATGCCATAGTCGCCTTTCTCTATGCTATTAATATATTTGCAAATCCAATTAAAAATGAACGATAACATGATGAATCCTAGCGCATTCTGGAAATGTGATTACTTCTAAGTCTAAATATTATTGTTTTAACACTCATGGAGAAACCCTTAATAAACAAAATAATTATATGTACATAAAAACATGCCAGAACACAGCATATGTTCTATCACTTAGGTCATCTTTTTTATTTATTTATTTAATTTATTTCTTTTTGCTGCGTTGGGTCTTCATTTCTTCGTGCAGGCTTTCCCTAGTTGCGGTGAGCAGGGGCTACTCTTCGTTGCGGTGCGCGGGCTTCTCATTGTGGTGGCTTCTCTTGTTGTGGAGCACACAGGCACTAGGCGTGCAGGCTTCAGTTATTGTGGCCCAAGGGCTCAGTAGTTGTGGCTCATGGGCCCTAGAGCGCAGGCTCAGCAGTTGTGGCGCATGGGCTCAGTAGTTGTGGTGCACAGGCTTAGTTGCTCCTCAGCATGTAGAATCTTCCCGGACCAGGGCTTGAACCCGTGTCCCCAGCATTTGCAGGTGGACTCTTAACCACTGCACCACCAGGGAAGTCCTAGGTCATCTTTTCTAATTTAAGAACCCATGGTGGAAAAAATACTATTGCCAAGGTTAAGTGAGACATTCCTTCCTTGGCTTGTATAGACATCAACTAAGGTCCACGAGTCTGAAGACCCTCCTATTGCAGATGCTACTTTAGCAAAGTCTTTGCCTATGGGTGGAGAATCTTCTTTGTGTACGAACTGCTAAAATTTCTTCATTCACTCATTTATTTCCCCAAAATGATCACTTGGCAGGCACTGAGCTGAGCATTGGAATCTCAGAAGGGAATTCCTTCTGTGTGCTCAAGGAGCTCACAGCTGCTGGGCAAGACACATGGCAGGATAACAAATGTCATACTGACACCCTCTTAGGATACACATAAATCTATAGGGACACAGAGGGAAGAGAGATTATCTCCTCCTGGAGGAACCTGGGAAAGCTTTACAAGGAGGTAACATTTAAATTGGGTCTTGAAGTTTCAGTAAGAGTTTGATGGACAGGAATCGCAGAAAAGTCATTCCGGGTAGAAGAAGAAAACAACCAGAGGCTCTGCATCCAGGAAAGGCGAGCTCTGGTGGGGAAACACTTTGAGGAGTCAGAACAATGATGATGAATGATGAGACAAAATTGGAATACTAGCGCTTCCCTGGTAGCGCAGTGGTTGAGAGGCCGCCTGCCGATGCAGGGGACACGGGTTCATGCCCCGGTCCAGGAGGATCCTGCGTGCCATGGAGCGGCTGGGCCCGTGAGCCATGGCCGCTGAACCTGCGTGTCCGGAGCCTGTGCTCCGCAACGGGAGAGGCCACAGCAGTGAGAAGCCCACGTACCACACAAAAAAAATTGGAATACTAGGAGGAGCTGGATTTTAAAGGACTCTGTATGTTATGCCAAGAAGTGTACACTTTCATCCTGCAGACATTTTGGGGAAATCAAAATGTCATACGGGATGACAATTAAACTCAAAAGATGATGAGGTATGGGAAACCCATGATGGAAACCCTCATATGACTATTTGCTTGATAGATCTTCATGCGAACTGAGAAGACTCCTGAGAAAAGATCTTAAATAGTATCAAGAGTTGGATATTAGACATCTACAGGAATGCCTAAAACACTAGAGGGAACCAAAAAATTAACCATCAGAAAGGACAGATTCATCTGAGAGACAATTCACCCCAAGGGAAGAAAGAACTTTGTTCTTTGAGTCCAAACAAACCATAGACTGAGACAATAAGAGAGGAGAAGTGGTTCCAGGTCCATTATAAAAATGTATACCTGCTCTGGCCACTCTAAAGGGGTATGCATGTCCCTCTGGAGGTAGGAGATGGAGGAGAAAGAATTTATGAAAAGCCAAAAGAATGCTAAGCCATCAGAAAACAAGCAATCTACTCTAGGATACTATGAGAGAGCCCAACATGCATCATGGGAATTCATTTTGCAGTCCATCTCATAGGGAAGAAATGCACAAGTTATCCTGAGCAAGGGAGGGTAGCAGACCAGGCAATATGCCTGGTGGCCCAAGTTGGATGATGGAACAGTGCCCAGATGATGGCCTGGGCACAGAGGGGGTCCGAGGCAGCAGAGGTAGGGCTGGGATTGTGAAGTCTGGTGTTAAGCAGGCAGTAACACACAAAGTAAACCACATGACACACGCCTATAGTGTAACACCCCAGGGACCTCCGAAAAATCAGAAGAGGAAGGGGCTTTTTAAGCTCACAGAATTCGCGTGTATATTTTTGATCCAACTTCCAACGGTTCAATAGATTGCTGTGGTGGCAGGGAGATTGCATCTTTTTATAAGAAAGGAAGTGACATGCTCAGATTTATATTTTAGAAGTGTCACTCCAATGGGTGGAATAAAAGATACCTCAAAGAGTGGAGAAATAATGGAAAGTCACATAGAAGATTGAAGCAAAAGTCCGTATGAAAGATAATAAAGGATGTACTAATTAAATGATTAACTAATAGTTGAAAGGGAAAGTGAATGGATAGAGAGAGAGGTTTTTTTTTTTTTTTTTTTTTTTTTGCGGTACGCGGGCCTCTCACTGTTGTGGCCTCGCTCGCTGCGGAGCACAGGCTCCGGACGCGCAGGCTCAGCGGCCATGGCTCACGGGCCCAGCCGCTCCGCGGCATGTGGGATCCTCCCAGACCTGGACACTAACCCACGTCCCCCGCATCGGCAGGTGGACTCTCAACCACTGCGCCACCAGGGAAGCCCAGAGAGAGGTTTTTGAGGTAGGATTCATTGAAATTGGTGACACAGAGGAAGTGAGAAGAGAGAAGTTGAAGAAACTCCCAGCCTGGCTGGAGATACTGTTATCTGTCGACACGGAGTTCAGGAGAGGCAGCGGATTCCCAGGGAGGTCTTGTCTCCCCAGAGATGGTGAGCTGTGAGCAGGCAGGGACAGGCCAGCATCAGGCCACATTTGAGGAGACACCACCTGGAGCTACTGACTTGGGCACCAAGCCCTCTTTTATCTCAGTGGCTTAAGGATGCAGAGCGTACTTAAGCATTGTGGTGTATCTTTCACCGTGAAGCCTTGAGAGACGCTCTTAACTTTGTGTCTTAGTTCTTCCACCTTTGATAGCATAATGATGTTCTTGGGTAAAGATTTATGAGCTGAGGCGTGCAAAGTCCTTTGAAAACATTGGCTGAAGGATCAATATAAATTACTTTATTAAGTATTAATGAAGACTTCCAGTTTGCTGGTTAGCCTGAAGAGGAAGAAAGAGATAAAAAAAAAAGTTCTTTGAAAGGCTATCTCCCTCATGTAATTTTTTAGAATGATTGCTGGGCAAGGAGATTGTGAGAGCAAAGGAGAAAAGAAGTAAGAGGAAATGAGCTTTGGTGGAAATGCTACAGGGGTGGGTGTCTCTTCAGGTGTGGGCTGCGGTTAGTGTAACACAAAGACATCCTCTGGGCTTGTTCTAGGGAAGTAGGGTTTAATTCCTCACCATCAAAGTGATTTATGGTTTCTGTGGGCTCTTGTCTATTTACTTCCAAGGGTTAAAGCAGGACCTTAGGATGGTGAGTTGATCAGGCCCAGGTTCTCAGCACCTTGTAGAGGCTCACTCTGCTCTGCCAGGGCTGGCGTGCTAGGTAGGCATCGGAGCCCACGGCTAACTGTTTCTGGAGACAGAAGCAGGCAACCTCAGGCCACTGGAAGTGGAAGGCAATGGGGCTTCTTGTGCTGAGCACTTCTGAAAAGGAGGTAAGAAGTGGATCAATGAACTGTTAAAGAATGGCGCACACAAGCGTGGACAATTGGGGACCTGGAAGCCAAGGACTGGACCATTTACACCTCAAGCTGTTTAAATCTGCATGCTGTCGAGGCTTCATCTCTCTGCATCAGTAACTCTAACAGTGACTAGGTCTGGTTCCCATGCATTTCAGCCTTTTCCCTTCATCTAGTGATAGCTCCTTTAGTTTGACAAGTAGGAACATCTCCTCAATACCACCACCAAGTGTTTTGAAGGATACACAATATCAAATGTATACTGACCTGGATTTAGCATCCCTGTAAGAAAGTTAACTCTGTGAGGTCATGCCAGGCCCCAGTGAGTCCCCGGAGAGATCAGTTCAAACACACTGTTCGCTCTGCCACGTGGATAACAGGCTCAGCTCTCAGGGTTATGGGACAGTGTGAATGGCAATCAAAGGACAGAGCAGGCTGTCAAGACTGCTCTAAATACAGGTCAGTCTATATGGGGCACGAGGACAGCAAGGTTTTTGCCGTTTCTACTCTATATTTCTTTCCAAACAGCAGTGCTGATGTGTAAAACAGGTGAGACAATGTAGATCAGTGCCTTTGCCATTTATTGCTATACTAATGGCAAGAGTCAGTAGAAAATCTAATGTCAGGAGCACCCAGAAGCCCTGTCCACAAGGTCTAACTGACCTGCACAGTTTCTCCTAGAACATACTAACCTAATTCCTCTTATTTCTACAGACAGCCCTTAGTATCTTTCTCTCTATCCAGTGAGCTTCCAAAATGGGCTACCGAATTTCAGGGGTGCCGGAAGAAATTTTTAACACTTGTATTTATTTTTTAGCTGATTATTTTTTAAATTTTCTTTTACAGAACTTTTATAAAGCGCTGAAATATATAGCATAGCAGTACACACATATTGCTTATAAATAAGTATACATTAATTGGGATGTGTGAGCTCAATTTTTTAACTGATAGAGATGTGTGATCAAAAGCTGAAAAGCCATGGTTTTAATCAATCAACTCAATGTGTAGTTATAGTTTCTAAATTTTCCGAGCAGCATAATTTATTTTTAGTTTAAAAAAATGGTAATACAATCATGTTTCTTCTATCTACTGACTGAAAAAATATAACGAACAAAAAAAGTTATTATGAATTCAGCAATGCTTTAAACTGGCAATGTTTTTTATCACAGTAGCCCATACATATTTGGAAAATAATAGTACATATCTGTGTGTGAAATATATATTTTGTATGTATTATATTTTTAGATCCTTTGCAATTATCTTACGAATTCCCCAGGGGCTGTGTAGCAACAGTTGGGAAGTTCTACCCTCCTGGTTTTTTTGTGTGCCTTATAAGGTCTTAGGTTCCCAGCCTTAACTATACCTGGCAACTTATTTATCTAAAAACAGGTAGAGTAACTGTCTGAAAGGAAGTGGTGAGAACTGATAAGACTGAATCCCTGTAGAGAACAAATACACTTTCAGAAAGTTCTCTTTAGTAGACCATTCATTAACCAAGGAATATCTCTCTGGCTTATAAGTGTTACTCCCCCCTTTAGAAGATGAACTGTGCACTAAAACTAGCTCAAGTACGGGACAACATGTCTGTTGAGTTTTCTGGAATAGGGAAGTACCTTTTAAATCTCATACACTGAAAATACATACATTAACTTTGTGCTGCCTTTCTTTTACAAATAATAGCACGGATCTCTCTAAGTTAACCTTTAAATTGAAGATGTGACATTTATAAAAATCACCTTAAATTAAGTGATGCTAAGAAAACCATGTCATCACCAGAGCTCCCCCTGCTCAATGATTAACTAGAATGAAGTTGACAACCAAAGGTGTTCATTTCATTTCCTTAGTTAAGGTGAGGAAAGGGTATGAATCACCAGCTCTTCCTGGTTGTGAAGATTTAAAAGTGATCACGTGTGTGGTTCACCAGTAGTCTGAAGATATATTTATTGAATGGATAGATTTTTTTTCCTACATAATCTTAATAACGTATTTTAAAACATCGGAATTGAAATAGACAAAATCATCCTTAATAGCTTTATTACAAAGTTATTACTCACTGTTATTCTCAAAGAGAAACTAAAAACGCAATTACTTCAAGGTATTTGGGTTGAAATATCTCTTTCAAGATATCCTGTACATGATGGTCTGGTTTCCTAAAAGGTTGATATACAGGGAGGGGAATTGGAGTTCACATCCTTGGTTTGGGAAAGAAAACACTTTAAAACTGGATCACGATCAAGGCTGAGGTGGTCACAGTATAGCAGTAGTCTTTCCCCCAGATTCCCTGGTGGCACAGTGGTTGAGAGTCCGCCTGCCGATACAGGGGACACGGGTTCATGCCCTGGTCCGGGAAGATCCCACGTGCCGCGGAGCGGCTGGGCCCATGAGCCATGGCCGCTGAGCCTGCGCGTTCGGAGCCTGTGCTCCGCAACGGGAGAGGCCACAACAGTGAGAGGCCCGCGTACGGCAAAAATAATAATAATAATAATGGGAGTACAAAAGTTGTTTTAATATTTTAAAAAACTCCCCAAGCACCATACATTTATCCTCAGTAAGACTGCCCAGGATAACTGAAATGCCATATTCTTTCCATTTTCATTAGAATTAGATTAATCAAACATGATTACTCATGCTGATCAGTTACATTTTTTGGCTGAGAGCAAATGTTATACGAAATCAATTAAAAAATAGAAATTTATTTATTAATTTATAAATATAGCTCATTTGCTAGACAGTATCTTTCAAATATGTAAGGACTAGTGGGAAAATATCATACAAGGATCCCTGACGGTAAAGAATTTAGGAACCTTATAATCAACAGTTGCAAGGAGAGAGATGGACGTCTAGCTCTGCCAAATAACATGACAGTTTTCTTGCCGGAGAGCAGCATAAGTTAGGAAATAAATGATGAAAATTAGCACTTACAGTTGGCCTATTAAAAAGCCTTAATTACTAACAGTTCCCGGGGATGTCCTAAGGGTATGACACATGTTCCATAGAAATATAAAGTAAGAACTTCCAGGCAGCCCAGGAAATAATTATTTTCCCTAATTCCCAGCAAATGCTGTTGCTCTCTGCTTTACAGAAAACTTAGGTATCATTAAATAGGAACTTCCTTAGCTTCCCTGCACCATATCTGCAAACTGGCATGCATCTAGCTGGCAGAGATGAGGGGCCCCTCCATTGTTTAAGGCTGATTCACTGTCTGAACTCTGGGCCCCATTCCCACGACCATATCTTAGAATTATCCTTCTTTTTCCTGTATCTTCAGTCTTCATTTTCTAGCTCTCAGGCATTCTGAGCTCACTGACTTTTTCTCATCAGCACTTAAACATCGTCAAATTGCTCAAATCTTAAAAAGATAAACATAAAAAAATGCTTTGATCTCACAATATCTTCCAGATACTCTTCTTTCTCTATTTTCTCCAACTGAAAAAGTTCTCTACACTTTTCATCTTCACTGTGGCACTGTTCTCTACCCCTCAACACACCTGCCTTTCCGCAGGAACAATTCCTGCCAAAGACACCAGAGAATTCAATGTACTTTTCTCAGAACTCATCTTACTTGGCCTCTAGGAAGCCTCCAAAAATAGTGAGTCCTTTCTTCATTCACTCATTTAACAAGTGTACCTTGATCACTTACTAATGTGCTGGGGATACAATACTGCAGAAAACAAAGTCTCCCCCCTCCCCTGCCCCAGCTTTATTGAGATATAATTGACATATAACTCTGTGTAAGTTTAAGGTGTGCAACTTGATGATTTGATGCACATATATGTTGCAAAATAATTACCATAATAATGTTAGTTAAGACCTCCGTCACCTCTCGTAATTACCATTTCTTTGTGTGTGGTCAGAACATTTAACTCTCTCGGTAACTTTCAAGTGTATAATACAGTATTATTAACTAAAATCACCCTGCTGAATACTAGGTCCCCAAAGCTAATTAATCTCAGAACTAAAAGTTTGTGCCCTTTGACCCACATCTCCCCATTTTACCCACTCCCTACCCCAAATACCATTATACTGTCTGTGTCGATGAGTTCAGCTCTTTTATATTCCACATATAAGTGAGATTATACAGTATTTATCTTTCTTTGTCTGACATTTTACTTAGCATAATAATGCTCTCAAAATCCATCCATGTTGTCTCAGATGGCAGGATTTCCTTCTTTTTATAGCCAAATAATATTCTTTTATATATATATATTATATATATTATTATTATATATATGCCTTGGCTATTGTGAATGATGCTGCAATGAACATGGAAGTGCAGCTCTCTCTTCAAGATAGTTATTTTATCTCCTTTGAGTATATAACCATAAGTGGGATTGCTGGATCCCATGGTAGCTCTACTTTCAGTTTTTGAGAAAACGCTGTACTGTTTTCCATAGTGATTTATGTCACACCAACAGTGCACTAAGGTTTTCTTTTCTCCACATTCTCAAGAACACTTGATATCTCTTGTCTTCTTAATTTTAGCCATTCTAAGAAGGGTGAGGTGATATCTCGTTATGGTTTTGGTTTGCATGTTCCTCATGATTAGTGATGTTAAGCATCTTTTCATGTGCTTGTTGACTATATATCTTCTCCGGAAAAAAGTCTGTTCTGTTATTTGCTTTTTGTTTGTTTGTGCTGGCTCTTGAGTTGTATGAGCTCTTTATATACTTTGGATATTATTAACCCCTCATCAGAAATATGGTTTGCAAATATTATCTCCCGTTCTGTAGGTTGCCTTTTCATTTTGTTGACTGTTTCTTTTGCTGTGCAGGGCTGTTTAGTTTAATGTAGTCTCCCCTGTTGAATTTTCTGTTTATGGCTGTGCTTTTGGTGTAATATCCAGAAAATGATTGCCAAGATATTGCATTTTTTATTTCATTCATTGTATTTTTTCCATTCCAGAATTTCTCTTTGGTTCTTTTGTGTGACTTTTATCTCTTCGCTAAACGTCTTGTTTTGTTAGTGTATTGTTTTCCTGATTTCATTGTATTTTCTCTGTGTTTTTTTTGTACCTCAATGGGCTGCCTTAAAACAACTGTTCTGGATTCTTTATTGGGAAAATCAGATAACTTCAATGCTTTGCCCTCGATACTGGAAAACGATTGTGTTTCTTTGGTGGTGTCACGTTTCCCGGATTCTTCATGTTCCTTGAAGTCTTGCATTGCTGTCTTCACATTTGAAGAAGCAATCTCCTCCTCCCGCCTAAACTAACTGGCTTCAGGAGGAAACAGTTTCGGTCAGCCCTGTTAGGGATTCTGAGACCTTCTCAGGTCTTTTCTATGGGTACACCTGTTCCGCACTTCTCGTTTCCACTTGGAGAGAATTGTCGAGATTGTAGGCCTTCTCTTGACACTGCAGAGCCACGCCTGCAGGTGGCAGCCTCTTGCTTGCCTTCCCTAGGGCAGTACGGACTGCTCAAGCTACTGTGCTTTCTCCCAATCCCACAGAATTGGGCCAGTTCGCTGCACCTTCTCACCAGGGCTCCGCTCTCCCTGCCCTCAGGGGGTGCGCAGGGAGGTGGGGGTGTGAGTAAGGTGTGCAGAATGCTGGGTGCACCCGAGTACCGGTTGGGCAGACACACAGGTGAGGCATCCTCAGCGGCTCATGGGTGGGTTTCCTGGTGGAGTCTGCAAAGCAGTTAGTACGACAGGATCTGTATCACTTTGATGTCCTCCAAGAACCCCGGAGACTATTCTCCCAGCTGCTCCCCACCCCTAATTATGCAGCACACCTCGGTATTCTGGATGGGGCAGGAAATAAGTGGGTTTCTCCGGCAATGTCCTGCACGGCTTGAGAAATTAGGCTCGTACACACTCTCACTTTCCCCCATGGGAGAAATCACAGGCTGTGAAGGTTTCTCTTTGCACTGAGCTCTGCCACCTGGGGGAAGAGTGATGTGGGTAAAGTGAAACTGTTCCCTTTCCCCTCTTCACTCTGTCCAATCTTGGATTTTTTTTTTTTTTTCCTCCAACAGTGGGCTGGAACTTCTCCACTGGACTCCTTGACTTCTACAAAGGCGTTCTCACGCATAGATGATTATCATAATGGGGGGGGCAGGGAGAGCAGTAGAAAACTCCTATTGCCCCATTTTGATGATATCGCTTATATTGAAAACAAAGCTTTAAAGCATTTTTTTTCTGTTGGCTTCAGTTACTCGATTTGCTCCTATGCTTCTGACTGCCCTTTTTTTATATCATTTACCAACAACGTTTTTACTGTCCGTCTTGCAAAATCCATTTCTTGGAACTGTTTCTTGGTCTGTTCTAAGCCCATTTACTGTCCACTGTGTTGATCTCATTCACTTCCCTGACTTCAATTACCATCTGTACACAGTTATTCCCAGTATGAATTTGGGGGCCCACATCTCTCTTCTGAGCTGCTGGTCTATATATCAAGATTTTCTCTAAGATGTCCTCTTAGGGCTTCCCTGGTGGCACAGTGGTTGAGAATCTGCCTGCTAATGCAGGGGACACGGGTTCGAGCCCTGGTCTGGGAAGATCCCACATGCCGCGGAGTAACTGGGCCTGTGAGCCACAACTACTGAGCCTGCGCGTTTGGAGCCTGTGCTCTGCAACAAGAGAGGTCGCGATAGTGAGAGGCCCACGCACCGCGATGAAGAGTGGCCCCCGCTTGCCACAACTAGAGAAAAACATAGACTTTGGAACCAGGCAACCCTATTAGCTTTTTTGACCTTGATTCAGCTTCCTCGTCCATAAAATGAGGATCATTAAGATGCCTATTTTGCATGATTATTGGGAGAACCTGGGGTAATACATATAATCAAATCACATAGTAGTAACCACACAAAGTGCATAGAAGGCAATAAATAATGGCTCTTGTTATGGTCCAGATTAGGGCATTACCGTGACTTCCATTCCTCGTTGGAACCACCTTTGTCCTTCAGGTTGTATCCTCATGTGCATAAAACATTTTCCAGTGTTTGGAGGAAAATCGTTTAATAAATGTCTGGGGTCAAGAAGCAAAAAAAAAAAAAACAAACAAACTTAGTGGCAACAATGACAATATTTATTTTGTTCACAAATCTGCAATTGGGCAGGGCCCAGAGAACGTAGCACATCTTTCTTCCTCTCAGCATCAGAGGGGGTGGCTGAAATGCTAGAGGCTGGACTCGTCCAGGGGCTTGCTGAGTCTGAGGTCTTGCAGTCGATGCCAGCTCAGTGGAACACCTACACGTGGCCCTTCCTTCCATGCAGCTTCCTGACTCTCTCACAGCGTGGTAGCTGGATTCCCAGGGCAAAAGTGCCAAGAGGGGAAACAGTAGGAAGAAGCTGTATTGCTTTTACGGCTTGGCTTCAGAGGTCATGCAGGGTCAATTCGACCATATTTTATTTGTTAGAAGTGACTCACAAAGACCGGCTGGTGTGTCAAAATTTGCTGATGTGTTTAAAACCACCAGAGTGATTAATCACTAATATAAGGTGAATTGTAAAAGTCAGAGGGCCTCATTTATTGCATATAGATAGACTCTCATTTCCTCTACAGCTAGAATAACCTGAGGCACAGTCTCAGAACTCCAGAGGTTATTAAATTCCCATCCGCAGCGAGCCTGCTGTGCCAAGGGCAAGGTCTTGATTAGGAAGGAAGAGGAGGCTAAAATGTGGGATGGGGACGTGTGGGTCAATACACTCAAGAAGCTGAAATCTCAGGCCATCGTGGACTCTCTGGGCCCACAGAAGCGGCCCATTCCCTGCTTTTAAAGGGTAGCGCTCCTCCTAACCCTTTGAAAGTGCAGAGGCATCAGCCTTGCAGCACCCACCCAGCTAGCTAAGTGTTCATCCTCATAAGAGAGAAAACAGACGATCCCTGGAGAAGCTCTAAGACCTAGTGAACAGAGACTACAGGAGCAGAGAGAGCAGCACGGGACTAGACCCAAGGCAGGCAGAATATCAAATCATGGAAGAGAGAGTTTATCAGTGTGGGCCTACTCTCCTGAGACACAGAATGTGACACTCTGGCGAAGACCTCATGAGACAATGCTGTTATGCTAGGAGGATGGCCCTTGAAAGCCTAGGATGAGTGATGGCTTCCGCTAAATGAAGGAGCAGTTCCAGAGTGGCTTTTGCAAACGGTGGAAGAAATCAAAAGGTTCACGAAAGTGGGTTTGCTAGAGAGAATATACCACGTGAGAGTGGAAACCTGCAACTGACTATGGACAGTGGGAGGGCCTGGAGGAAACCTGCCTCACTGAGAAGCTCAGTGGTGTCTTTCCTCTATAGGCCTGGCTGATGGTAGGAGATGCTATTACAGAACTGTGTCTGTGATAGCAATGAGAACGATAAGATACTGATAATGGAGGCAGGTTGGTGGTGCTTAACATCCAAGAACAAGTGAATAAATTTATCATAATAAGTGCTCGGGTCAAGTGGCAACTAGGGATTCATGACCCACAGAGAGCTACAGAGTTGGTTAATAGGAAATGGAATCTCGAAGGACAAGGTGGATGGACAACCAACAAATTTACTGCTCAAGCTATAAAACCAAAAAAAAAAAATCAAGGAGAAAGAACAAGAGGCTGAGGCAGCTGCCTCAATAAAAAGTTATGAGCCCTCGCCCAGTTTGTGGACATGAGCCAGAGCCAGAGGGTCGAAATCGGAGGGTTGTGACCCCTGTGTCGTTCCCTACGATTACATCACTTCCTCTCTTTCAGTGTGCATGTATTGCTGCATATATGGGTCCCCAGCTGACAAAGGAGGAAAAAGGGCCAGGCTTGGTTTAAGAATGGGTAGTTTTGAGGGACTTCCTTGGTGGTTCAGTGGGTAAGGCTCCACACTCCCAATACAGGGGGCCTGGGTTCAATCCCTGGTCGGAGAACTAGCGCCCACATGCATGTCACAAATAAGAAGTCCGCATGCTGCCACTAAGATCTGGTGCAGCCAAAACAGAGGAAGGAAGGAAGGAAGGGAGGGAGGGAGGGAGGGAGGGAGGGAGGGAGGAAGGAAGGAAGAAAGAAAGAAAGAAAGAAAGAGAATAGGTAGTCTTGGTATGTAGGTGCAAGCCAAAAATAAACCTTTGGTCTCATATAACTCCACTCTCAAGTGGTGCTGGAAGACACAGGTGAAAGAAAATCTTTTCAGTTACTAGAGGTATATGGGAAGTATCCCTGATCACCTACTTTATAAATAAAGATAAATGATCTGCCATAAATACATACAGATAAATACATACAGTGGTGAATGGCTTGGCCTGTAAGTCAGTAGTCTAGAAGAGGAAAGGTAGAAAGAGGTCTGGGAAGAGGTACGTGGATGCACCTAGAAGTGGGCACAAAATATGAAGACCTGTGCATCGCAGGTCAGCATCCACCCGAGAGCATTCACTGTGGAAGGGGCACCAAACAACCAACTAGACAAAAGCCTCAGCTGGTTGCTGTCATCCAGTCTCTGTCATCAGCCGTCCCAGTCCTGGCACAATGCAGCCATGATGTCAGAGAAGAAGGCTCTACTTGGTTCCAGCAGCATGAGCTCCCACACATAAGGTTCATCTATTTCTGCCACTCTGAACATCCAAGCTGCCAGCAACATAAATCAACACAGTCCCTGATATCCTATCCTTAGAAGAAACTATCCCTAGATAGAACCATCCCTAGAAGGAACAAATCAGCCATTTGGCCAACTGGCTACACTGAACCTCTTTCATCCTAGAGGGAAGCAGTGATTCATTTTGACTGGAATAGTAACATACTCAAGGTAAGAGTTTGCCTTTCCTCTTCTCGGAGCCCCAGTCAGCACCAGTCCCTGAAAGCTTACAGAATATTTGATCCACCCCTGTGGTATCATGCATGGCAGCACCTCAGTCCAAGAGACCCACTTTCTGCCAAAAGAGGTGCAGCTGTGGGCACAGGGTATCCAGTGATGATATCAGAAACCACACCACCCAGAATCTCCCAAGTGGACAAGAATGATGGAATTCAATTATACTCCAAAAAAGATGTTAAATAATAATTTTTAAAAAGATGAAACTAACACACCATTGTAAAGCAATTACACTCCAAAAAAGGTGTTAAATTAAAAAAAGAAAAAAAAAAGAATGATGGAATTACCTTTCAAAGATAAAGATAAAGCACCAGTTTGAAGATGACACCCTGCAAGAATAGATGCTAGCCTTCTGGAAGGTGAATATGCACTCAGTTAAAGGACCATCCTATTGTGCTCCGTCCTCAATAAGTAGAAAATTGGGTCCAAGATCCAAGGAAGTTGAAGTGGGAGTGGGCTTGCCTACCAACAAGCCCACTTTGGGACTTTGTGTTTACAATGTCCAGTGGATGAGGGAAGAATAGCTTTGCTCTCGGGAAGGTGTCTTGGAACACTCCTGTCCACTTCTTTTGTTTGTTTGTTTTTGCGGTACGCGGGCCTCTCACTGTTGTGGCCTCTCCCGTTGCGGAGCACAGGCTCCGGACGCGCAGGCTCAGCGGCCATGGCTCACGGGCCCAGCCGCTCCGCGGCATGTGGGATCTTCCTGGACCGGGGCACGAACCTGCGTCCCCTGCATCGGCAGGCGGAGTCTCTACCACTGCGCCACCAGGGAAGCCCCAGTTATTTATTTTTTATTGAGAGATAGTGCATAAGGTGAATTTATAATAAGAGTACAGTTTTATGACTTTTACACATGCATGTATTTCTATGATCACCATGCAGATCAAGATATAGAACATTTCCAGCCCCCGATGACTTTGCACTCTAGATCCACCTCCCACTTCCACAGAGAACCACAATTCTGAATATTGTTATCATTGGTTAGTTTTGACCCTTCCTGAACCTCGGGTGAATGGATGGCGTGTAGGAGGTAGTTTTTTTTGTGTCTGGCTTTTTCCAATGAACATCATTTCTGTGAGACACGTTCATGCTGTTGTGCATTTCAGTACTTTGTTCTCTTCATCCCTATGTAGTTTTCCAGTGTATGAATATGCTCCCATTAATTTTTCAGTTGGTGGGCACTCTTGTTATTTCTAATTTGAGTTTATTATGTATAAAACTGCTCTGAATATTTGCATGCATGCATTTTTGTGGACACACACATTTCTTTATCTCTGTGTGAATTGCTGGATCATAAGATGGGCCTATGTTAGTTTTAGCAGAAATTGTCAAACAGTTTTCCACCGTGCTTGTGTTACTTGACATTCTAGCCGGCAGCATACGAGAGTTCCGGTTGCTTCACATCCCTGCTCATGCTTGGACTTGGTAGACGTTGAAATTTTTGCCATTCTGATTTTTGTGCAGAGATAATTCATTTTGGTTTTAGTTTGCCTTCCCCTGATGGCTAAAGAAGGTGTGCATCTTTTCTTACACTTAATGGCATTTGCATAATCTCTTTTTTAAAAAATTTTATTTATTGTCAAGGGCTGACCTTCAATAGATCGCAGCTGTGCATAGTCTATTTAGAGAGCTGTCTTTGCCCACTTTTGTCATGCACTATTGTTCCCTGCTTGTTCCACATTCTGGTTGGAAGAAAAGGATTTAAATAATAATGAAAAGAATCAAGAAGAGGCAGGCTTTATCTCAACTAAAGAAGGAATTTTATAATGATTAGAGCCACCAGCAACGAATGGGTTATCTTGGGAAGCTATGGAGGTGGCCGAGGTATCGGAGAGATGGAAAGAGAAATATGACCCTTGCAGCATTGTAATCCTGTGACTTGAAAAGGCCCAATAAATAGTAGGGTCCCCAAATTTTATAATTTGACTTCAAGTTACGCTATGAGTATTTGTGTGTAAGTTTCCCAAGAGAAGTCTGTATTTCCACTTTCTCTACTGCTTAGAGATGCCTTAAATGCTTCTCCATTCACTAACCTCTCACTCTACCCCTCTTCATCTACAACTTTTGGAAGAAAAAACTTATTATATTTGGATACTCCAACCCCGCTCATCCTGTGATGAAGCTGAATCACAAACAATGTAAGCCTTCCAATTTATTACCGAGACAGCCACGCCTAGAATCCACATTTCCTGCCTCCCAGCCTAGGTCCTCCCAAATAACCATCGGTTGGCATGGTCATGAACGTGTGTTTATGGGTGCCTGAAAGTTGTATGTGTGAATGCGTATGTGAGTTCGGTTTAAGGGTGTGAAAATGGACTTGTACCACTTTATTCATGAATACGTGTGCCCAGGAAGAGGCGAGGCAATGGGCCAGTCTAAACTGGCACACCGTGGGGAATGCTTGTAGTAAGAACTGGGTAAATAAGTGAATAATATGTTTGCATAACAACCACTTACATGTCATCAAATCTATAAAAGAGACAGAGAAAGCTCCTGAAATCTGT
Source organism: Grampus griseus (assembly GCF_964374135.1). Classification (NCBI taxonomy): domain Eukaryota; kingdom Metazoa; phylum Chordata; class Mammalia; order Artiodactyla; family Delphinidae; genus Grampus; species Grampus griseus. The sequence continues at coordinate 66,086,269 of NC_139012.1, forward strand.
TTAATTCCTAGTATTCCCAGAACAAATCTCGATGATTCTTGATGATATTAAGAAAATAAGTATTTCTTTTATACTTTCCCAAATCCAAGAAGTTTCTGGCTTACAATATTCCCAGAGTTGACTCTGAGATCATATGCTATGCTGGTCCATTTATTCTTAAATATTTCTATGTATTTCCATGTCTTCCAGATCCCACTGACCACAGGAGTCAAGGATCTTGGGTCACAATCAGAGACACATTTAGCTGGAACCCCTAGCTTATTTTATTGGAGGTTTCACAGCATAGGTCTACCGATGGCTGCTTTGCTAACCTGTGCCACCACCACGCCCTTGTCACAGGTACAATGGTCTCCTCATTCCCTCCGAGAATCGGTGGCCCATTGCTTAATATTGTGCAAGAAAGCTAGGTGTCCTCAGATTGCAGGGTCTTTAAGTGCAGGTCTCACCTCTCGGCTTCCATGAAAGGTGGTTTTTTTCCTTTCAGGTTTAGAAACCTGGATCCAGTCTGTGTCCAGAAAGTTCCCCAAGATAACAGAGCTTCATCCTATATTCCCAGGTCTCTTTTACCACCCCAGATCTTGTGTCCCAGCGTTAGGGGGATCCCCTGACTTCTCCCAATCTTGGAGTGATTGGCACCTTTCCAGTACACCCTCCACAAGTGCGTGGAACACAGCCTCTTTTTCTTCTTTTCGTCCCGATGCCTTTCACAGTTTATGTCAGGGTCTTTCGTGCAGATACGCTTCTAGATGTCCATAGGGTGGGGATGGGGAAACAGACTTCCATCTCACTACCTCAGGGAAGAAGTTAGAATCCATCTCACTACCTCAGGGAAGAAGTTAGAAAGCTAAATACAACAGGCTTAAAATCACCCCGCAACTCTCACACTACTAGCTACGGGTCAAATACTAAGGAGATATCCGATCCAAGCCCTGGCTTGAGCAGTGTTTTCCTAACAATGTATTAAAATATCTTTTTAAGATGTGGAGTTCTAGAAGAATCTGAGAGGAAGAGCCTACTTATTCTAGGATGAGCTTTATATTCCCCTGCACCCCCATTACACACACAGGTTTTGCCTTTCTTAAGCTTCCTGTCACCTTCTATTGTTTATTTCTGTTTAAAAGAACAGCCAGCTCCTTTTCCCCAAACGTTGGCAGGACAGAGGGAAATCGTATCTGCAGCCACTGGCAGGTCAGGCCAGCGTTGGCATGCCCTCATCCCCCTAATCTAATTCACGTTTGCTTCCCAGTGTTCTCTTAAACTTTTGAGAGCTGACATATCTTGCAAAATCTGTGCTCCAGATCCAATTTGAAATTTAACAAGCCAGACTTGTCTTTTGACAGAAAAAGAAAAGAAAAAAAAAGAACAAGAGACCCTTAACTATTTACATTCATTTGCCATATCTCTCCTCCTCAGAGGAAAATTTAGAATGAAGGCAGATTCTTAAACCTCTTCCTAAGAGCAGATATGTCCAAATGTCTTTCTGGCGTACACTTAAAAAAATCAAGTAAAAGGTTTGATGATTTTTTAAAAAGTGATCTATTTAGGTTCAAGAAATAGTCTTGCTTTTAAACTGATCGTCGTCCTGGGCTGTTTTGACATCTACCAACCTGTGCAACCAGAGAAATGAATGTTGTGTTTCCAAAGTACATATCACTTGGGATAAAAACACCCAATGTTAATGCATCAATCTCTCCCTGCGTCGCTCCGCCCTATCCCCACCCACGCACCTCATCATTCACAAGGGAAAACCCTATAATTAGACCGATGTGGCTTGTGCATGACATAATAATAACTAACATCGAAACTTGGCCATGCGCCAGGTACTTTACATAGACTATTTCACTTAATTGATGGGTAGGATCGTGGCTATTTCCATGTGATGGAGACAGTTGATCCAAAGTGGTTAGCTCACTCGTCCGAGGTTAGCCAGCTGTGAAGGGGTGAAGCTGATATTCAAACCCAAACAACCTACTTCTAAAAGCAGCACAAACACCCCCTTAGCTCTCCTGTTTCTTACCAATCAGTGTCAGTTAACAGAGTGTTTTGTAATGCAACTCAGGGCAAAAACGGGGTAAGCGTATTTTACTTACTTATTTATTTTTGGCTTAAAAAATTTTTTTATTGAAGTATAGTTGATTTAAAATGGGTTAGTGTCTGCTGTACAGCAAAGTGAATCAGAGAGATATATATATATATCCACTCTGTTTTAGATTCTTTTAGATTCAGATTTTAGAATCTGATTTTAGAATTTTAGAATCTTTTAGATTCTAATCTAAAAGTTTAGAATCTTTTAGATTCTAATCTAAAAGATTAGAATCTTTTAGATTCTGACCCATATAGGTCATTACAGAGTATTGAATAGAGTTCCCTGGGCTATACAGTAGGTCCTTATTAGTGGAAGCATATTTCAGTATAATAAGTCCCAACTATTTAGTACTGGTTGTCAAAAAAAGGAGGGGTCAAAATGACATGATAGGCAGAATATGAATTTTTCTGCACGCTAGATGTTTTGGGCAGGAAATCAATGTGCACCGTGGTGAGATGTTTGACTGGCTACCATAGGAGAGAAGTAGCTGCAGCCCAGGGTGGAAGCCTTCTCCTCGTAGCCCCATAAGCCTCCTACCCTCTGTAGAACTAAAACTCATTTTACTATTTTCCCCAGGCGTAGGAAGTCACGTCAGCCAGAAACCACTCACACCTGTTTGTGGCACAGCTGTAACTGGAGGGAGGAGAAACATAACTGGAATTCAACACACTAGGTAGTAAGGTTTATTAAATATGAAGAGACTGTTGAATCAGGGAGACCCAGGTTAAAGAGGTTTGGGATGCAGAGGTGGACAAAACAGGAACACAGGAGGGAGAACAGGTTAAAGGAGGAGTGCTTTGCAAGATAAAGAAAGCAGAGAGTAAGGAATGAGAGAGGTAGGAGATCTAGAAGTATCCACGTGGGACTCTTGGCAAAAAGCCTAGACAGCAAACATTGTAGTTGTGCTACAAGAAAGCTAGACCAAGGGCACAAAACCCACATCCTCTCTCCTTGAACCTGCCACTCGTTTCCCCCTCTCCCAACGCTTTCAATAAACAGCTACCAACCCTCAGGAGGGGCATTGGTACTCACTTAGGGAGAGGCATGTAAGGAAGCTGTCTCCAACACAACTCCAGGAGGGCGTCTACAAATACGCCCCGTGGGACAGAACAAGTAAGCACTAACACATGGCTCAAAAATATGGTCATTCTTTTGAATACCACCACCACCATTTCCATCGCCTAATTAGCACTTCAGATTTTTTACTTGTGAAATTTAGGACACATTCCAAAGAGTGAATAAGCTTATGTGTATATATTAAAGGTAACAGTAAAGTGAACACCCATATAATCTACAGACAACTCTTGAAAAATAAAAGACAACCGGCACTTTGGATGCTGTATTTGTGGTCCCCGTGAATTCCTTCCCTCTCCTTTCCCATTCAAGCAACATTCTGAATTTTACTTAATCAGTGTGTTGTTCTTTTTTGTAGTTTAATCACTTGGATTATCCTTAACAATATATTGCTGACTTTTTGAACTTTACATAAATAGAGTATATTGTAGGTTTTCATCTAGAATTACTTCTTTTATTCATTACCATGTTTTGAGGGCCACGCATGATGATATGAGTAACCGCACGTCATTGATTTTTTTCACTAATGTATAGTATTCCACTCCTACTATTAATAAACATTTGGTTATTTCCAATTTACATCACAAACATGTTGCTATATACGTACTAGATCTTATTCCCATAAGCAAGAGTTTCTTTGTATTATAGCCCTAGGTTCTGTCTAGCCCAGAACCCACATATTTGTTGAACTTTACTAACCAAAACCGAACTGAATGTCCAATCAACTATCCATTGAACAGACACTATGATAAGTACTGAAAGGGGCTAGGTATAGGATGCAAGACAGCACCTGGAAGGGCATGGAGTCTTCCCAGAAGTGTAAATAAAGACAGGGAAGACGGTAAAAAAGGTTGAGAGGATGGAGAGAGTTTTCTTATGTAGAGGGAAAAGTGCTGAAAGGAGAGAAAATGGTGCCTTGGGTAGGTCAGTATAGCTGGAGTGTAGAGTGGCTATAAAGGGAAAGATGCAGGTGACAAGATACTGAAAGAGATAAGAAGAAAAAGAACTTAAAGGGCATTGTGTGATTAGCGTCATGTAACTCCTGGGTTAGGGTTAGTGTTTACGCATCGTTCGGGTCAGAACTACAGGTGACCGTACCGCTGAGTCAGAACCCATAGTCTCTGATCGTGCCTCTCTACTTGCTTGTTCTACTGAAGTCCCAGTATATCTTGAGGCCCAGCCCATTATCATTCTGCAGCAATAAGGTGCCTTAAAATTTAGTTTCTAGGAGTTTAGAGCAAGTAATTATATTGGTACTGTGTGAAATTAGAGTGACATCAGAATCACACTTTCGCTGACTAGGTAACTTGGATTCAATAGCTAGGTCTATGGTGGTGCTGGAGAATCTGTACTTTTTAAGTGCCCTAGGTGAGCTCTCTGATGCGTACCCCAGCTTACACATCATTGTTTTTGGTGTGAGTTCTATGGACCAGCAATTACAGAAGTAAAGTTGATTTAGGGCAAGAAGTCGGGGACCCAGGTTTCAGGTGAGCTAACCGTTTGAAGGAAGCAATGTTTTTTTATAAAATAAAAGCAATGAGCTTGGGCTCATCAAAGTCCTTTCCGCCTTGGAAATTCTCAGGTGCAAGGTAGAACGCAGAGTTTTTCAAAAGCATCGAGATTCATGGTGAGGCAGGGAAAAACACAACTTTGGGGCCAGACAGGTATAAGTGTGAACTCTGCCTTAGTTATTTATTATCTGCGGGACCAAGGCCAGATTATAAACTTCTCTGAAACACAGTGTCTCATTTGAAAAATAAGGATAATATTGACTCTCTCTTACATTTGTTATAAGATTGAAAGCAATAATAACGTTGGGTTAAAAGTGGTACTTACTCCTTGGGGTTGATGTGACATGGAAAGCAGTTAGAATTGTCCATACACAAGGGTTTGTTGTTATTATTATTTTATTTTATGATTATCTTAAAGACTGCACAGTGTCAGGCACATATTAGATGCCCATAAATGTTAGTTCCTTTCTCTTTGCCAGCCCTCTGTATATTTAATCTACTGAAGGACTTTACATAGAAAGGTCCTACACTCAGTGAAGGTACTGAGTTGGTTTTAACTGGCTGAGCGATTTTGAATTCTTCCATTATCGCTTCCAGTTTATGTAAATGACTTATTTCTTCTCTCTGTTGCAAGTCCTCTTGACTGTGATAGGGAGCGCAATGAACTTCACGCCCCATTCAGTACATAAAACTCATTCCCTGAGCCTTGTTCATCTGCTGCCTTACAAGCTGGGTGCTCGCTGCTGTTTCTGTGGGTAGGATAATCAGCTTGCCTGTGGGAAGTGGCAGTCGTGGAAGACCGATGAGTATAATGTGGGATCTGAATTAATATCAGCTACTGCCAAATTAAGAGTAAAACCACAGAAACATTTTTCTAAGCACAAACAGGTTAGAGTCTTGACAATGGTGTTGGTAATTAACCCGTGGAGAGTTACAGATGGCCAATGACGTTGATTTGAGCTGACTCAATTACCTCTAGGAATGTGCTACCCTGGACCTTAGAGCATATGAATGGATTTTCACCATCATTTCCTAGAGGACTGATTGCATGCTACTCCAGCAAACATGAGGATATAACCGAGAAACGTAAACTAGAAAATCTTGACACTGGAAACCCATCTGGCCCAACACTCATTTTAAAGATAAGGAGACTGAGGTCCACAGAAGTTGGATGTTCTCATGCCAGTGAATCATGGGTATAAACATTTTATTTACACAAAGGTAGGTAATGGAAACTATAGAATAGTTTTTGCTGGAACATTTAAAATCAGAACATTTGGGAATTGGAAATTCTACATCCATACACAAATATATACAAACGTTTGTTGTGTGTGACAGAGAATATCTGGGATACTGGAATTTATGTGGGTGCAACGAGCAGACTATTTGAAAACACAATGCCCCAGAAAATCTAAAGTGTACTGTCATGATTGTCAAAGACTACACATCTTACACGTACTGAGAAGTAGGATAACTAAGTAGTCAGGCAAGTGAACTTGAGATCCATACTACTTGGGCTCAATTAGCAGGTCTGCCTCTTACCAGTTGTGTGTCCTTGAGCATGTTACTTTTGTAGCTCCACACCTCAGTGTCCATATTTGTGTAATGGGATAATAAAAGTTGACATCTACCTCATCTAAGTAACATTAAATGAATTAATTTAAAGTATTTAGAAGTGTGTCTATACACAATAAGCACTACAGAATACTAGCATTCTACTTATATTTCAGTAATATTAATTGGAAGCTCCCAGTTTTCAGTTTCAAAGCACTCAACATCGGGCTTCCCTGGTGGCGCAGTGGTTGAGAGTCCGCCTGCCGATGCAGGGGACACGGGTTTGTGCCTCGGTCCGGGAAGATCCCACATGCCGCGGAGTGGCTGGGCCCGTGAGCCATGGCCGCTGAGCCTGCGCGTCCGGAGCCTGTGCTCCGCAACGGGAGAGGCCACAGCGGTGGGAGGCCCGCGTACCGCAAAACAAAACAAACAAACAAAAAGCACTCAACATCTTATGAGCTGGTGGAATGGAATTTCAGGGAATGGGGCTACAGAGGCAGAGCCCAGTGATATGGCTTTCCATGGATTGTTCATATTTTGGGAAAAAATTGTGCTTCCCTGGTGATCGTTTACAGTCCTGATTTTATCCTTTTCTTTGAAAAATTCATTTCTAATATAGTTCTACTCAAATCTGTTTTTCATAGTAATCAAACGTATCATTAATGTTCCTTGCTAGGGTCATGGGGAAATTTTCCATTGTAACACGTGGTAATTGAAACCAACGTTCTCATCTTTTGTTCTGAAGAATCCCTGTTGTAAATGTGCCCACTGTGTCTCTTTTTCTGTTGCACACACAGCTCCCGACCCCAGCCAGCCAGTCTAAATGCACCACTTTGCTCTTCCCATATCCCATGTATGTTTTAAACATACCTTCTTTTTCTATAAGCAAAACTGTAATTGTAATAGCTTTGGGGTTACCTATTTGATAATAATGACTCAAGGCATGGTCAGATTAAGACCTTTACCAATCTCTAGCAAGACCGTGGGACCTCTCTAACCCACGCCACTCCTCAAAATATTTAATTCAAAAGAAAAAGAATATTACACCAGAAAGCTCCTATAACAAAGTGCAACTAAATTCTGATTTTTTTCCCATGATGACAAGTTTAGTGGTATTTTAACATATCATGTAGAAGTTTTTTAAGTATAAATTTTCCCATTTTTGATATTCATGTCTTCTGGGAAATTCTTAGCCAAATTTCCCTTTATTGACCTCAAACTTCTTAACATTTACCAGGCTGGCATTAAATTTTCCCTTCCTGTGGGAAATAAAAGAAATCAGCAAATGGAGACTGCTTACTGTACTAAAATAAATCACACAATGAATTTCTATGAAAGATAAATTTCTCATTATTGCAACAAATAGATTAGATCATACTTGCAGAGTTCCTATGAGAAATCACTGCGCAAAATTGTGCTGGCTTGCTGTGTAATATTACTTAAAAAAAAAAAAATCCTGAGAGGAATCTGTTCATTGTTCTAGCTTTAAAGGAGGTAATGAGGTGTTTGTTGGACTTTACCATGTCCAGTCATTTATACTCCAAGAGAGGTTAGAAAATGGGCCCAAATATGGACTTCATCTGGAAGCAAATGTTTTGTTGTGTCAGACCATTTACATATGCATCCTAAACATCTGGGGATACATTTCTCCTTGGATACTTGAAACTAAAGGAAAACTCCCCCCACTGGAGGGCTGAAACCAATGTGGTAACATGTTGGTTACATGCTGGCATAAGGTTGTATAATAGTGTCTGGAGTGATTAGGATTGACATATACACACCACCACGTGTAAAGCAGATGGCTAGTGGGAACCTGCTGTATAGAGAAGGGAGCTCAGCTCTGTGCTCTGTGGTGACCTAGATGGGTGGGATGGTGGGGTGGGAGGGAGGTCCAAGAGGGAGGGGATATATATATACATATAGCTGATTCACTTCATTGTACAGCAGAAACTGACACAACATTGTAAGGCAACTATACCCCCAATTAAAAAAAAAAAAACTAAATGGATGTGAACAATAGCTCTATGACTGGTGGCTGGGTCTCTGGGGGTCCAGAATCTCCTGCTTCATTCATTTATTTATTTATTTTTGCGGTACACGGGCCTCTCACTGTTGTGGCCTCTCCCGTTGCGGAGCACAGGTTCCAGACGCGCAGGCTCAGCGGCCATGGGTCACGAGCCCAGCCGCTCCGCGGCATGTGGGATCTTCCCAGACCAGGGCACGAACCCGTGCCCCCTGCATCGGCAGGCGGACTCTCAACCACTGCGCCACCAGGGAAGCCCCTATTTTTTTAATTTTATTTTTCAGATAGTAGGCCTAGTCAGCAGGCCTGGTCTAGTTTGGGCAAGTTCCTAAATGGATGACTCACTGGTGCCTTCGCAGGGACTTAGGGTGCTTTTTGCTAGAGCGGAGCCTGAGAGATGATTAAAGCGGCAGGAAGACTGTAAGACCGGACAAACGTGAAGGAGGAAGCGGAAGAGGATGAGAGGGAAGGGGAGAGCGGGGAAAGGAGAAAGAGGAACAGAATCAGGAGGAGAAAAACTACAGAGAAGGCAGAAAATCTACTGAGTATAAATTAGGAGCTAGATACTGTTGTGACACAAACTCTTCCTGAAGTCTCTAAGAGGAATACATTGTTAGTCCCAATTTTATAGAAGAGGCACCAAGGGCTGAAAGTTCATTAATTTTCCCTGGGTCACGCAGGGGTTCTTTTCACAGTGATAATCTTTTTTTTTTTTTTTTTTTTTTTTTGCGGTGGGGGGGGTTGTTATTGTTTTGGAGGGTTTTTTTTTGTAATTTTTTGAAATATAGTTAATTTACAATGTTGTGTTAGTTCAAGCGTACAGCAAAGTGATTCAGTTATACACACACACACACACATATATATATATATATATATATGTATTCTTTTTCAGATTATTTTCCATTATAGGTTATTACAAGATATTGAATAGTTCCCTGTGCTATATAGTAGGTCCTTGCTGTTTACCTGTTTTATATACAGTAGTGTGTTTATGTTAATCCCAATCTCCTAATTTATCCTTCCCCACCCCCACCATCCCCTTGGTAGCCATAGTTTGTTTTCTATGTCTGTGAGTCTATTTCTGTTCTGTAAATAAGTTCATTTTTATCATTTTTTTTAGATTCCACATATAAGTGATATCATATGATATTTGTCTTTCTCTGACTTACTTCACTTAACATGATGATATCTAGGTCCATCCATGTTGCTGACAGTGATATTCTGTTTCTCTCTGTCCCAGTGAAGGATTCCCTTACTTCAGGCAGATTTCTTGATTCTCCCTTCTCTATGCCCAAGAGCAACTTGTGCAGTGATCGCACTGCTGTAAGTGGTAAATTACATTCCTTCCTCACAAGACCTTGGGCGGGAAGGGTTTTGTTCATTCTCCAGGGCTGAGAAGAGAGGAAATAAGGGGCAATATCTAGGGCGGGAATGAAAGGTATACAAAGTCAAGTAGTAATGTGATAACTTACTTGAAAAAGTTAACAGTACTCTAATGAAGACTTAACTCATTCTTTTTTTTTTTTTTTTTTGCGGTACGCGGGCCTCTCACTGTTGTGGCCTCTCCCGTTGTGGAGCACAGGCTCCGGACGCACAGGCTCAGTGGCCATGGCTTACGGGCCCAGCTGCTCCGCGGCATGTGGGATCCTCCCAGACCGGGGCATGAACCCGTGTCCCCTGCATCGGCAGGCGGACTCTCAACCACTGCGCCACCAGGGAAGCCCCTTAACTCATTTTTTATTACAAAAGACTTACCCATAGTAAATCCAAGAAATAGTTTTGACCATTTTAACTTTAAAATAAACTTTGTTAGAAAGCACTTTCCCCAAACTTTTAAAAATAGTATTTCTCCTTATTTCTTTTTAAAGTTACTTTTGCTGTTTCACGTAAACGTAAGTCAATCTACGCGTCTATTGGACTAAATTGTTACAAATGTTCTGTGCACCCAATTCAATTAAAACCACTGAACTTATTTTGCATGTGGCCTAAGGCAAGGAAACGTTGTTCTTATCTCTTTCTCTTCTAGAGAAGTACACTGGTCATCAGCAGTCACCATCTGTTTAAATAACATATTTTTATAAGAGATTTTAGAAAATGCTTGTATTCATTTGCTAGGGCTTCCATAACAAAATACCTTGGATTGGGTGCCTTAAACAACAGCAATTAATTTTTTCGTAGTTCTGGAGGCTGGACATCCAAGATCAAGTTCTAGATTCCAACCTCCAGGTGAGAGCAGGGTTGGTTTCTTCTGAGGCCTCTCTCCTTGGATTATAGGTGGCTGTCTTCTCCTACCTGTGTCCTCATATAGTCTTCCATCTGTATCTTAATTAGGCCTGTGTCCTAATTTCCTCTTCATATAAGGACACCAATCATATTGGAGTAGGGCCCACCCTCCTGACCTCGTTTTTAATTAACCACCTCTTTGAAAACCCTGTCTCCAAACGCCTTCTGAGGTACAAGGGGTGTGAATGAAAAATGTTGCCAGCCATATCAGCAAACTAAGGATGATGCCATCAAGCCATCAGTCACCACTGCTACCCCTACAGGATGGAGACAAACGGGCTGCTCACTGCCAAGCCCTCAACCACTGCAGCTCCCCCAGAGCGGTGCACCCTCAGGGGACTCAGGATGGGCAAGCACAGGATGCTGGCCCCAGGTAGCTAAGGTGCAGATCAAAGCAATTACTTCAGTGAGTCCAGACTCTTGCCTCTACCCATACATAGAAAAAGCACTAAATTCATTGACTTGAGATGCCTGGTTTTCTTTAATTAACAGTCATCTTTTGATGTTCCGACTGCCTGGTCTTTATTGTAAAAACTCCTATATATCCCGGTTCCTCCCTGACCTCTTTGGAGCTGTCCCTCAGAGCTGTCTGAGAGGCTGCTTCCTGGGCTTGAAATCCTTGGCAAGTTGGCCCAATAAAACATAATTCTTAACTTTTAGGTTGTGCTTTTTTTTTTTTCAGTCGCCGGAGGTTAGAGCTTCAACATACAAATCTGGGGGTGGGGGATTCAGCCCGTAGCAGTGCTTAATGCCGTCTCCATTGCTGATATTCCTTCTGGTGGATGGCCCCTAAAAGAAGTTACTAACTGGGGTGAATGTCTCCACCCAACAGGGCACACCCAACCTCACCCCCAGTGCACCCTGTATTGGGTGCTTAGGTTGGCTGAAGCCTGGCCATCCCAAATCTAGCTCTGTATTCTTACACGGAACTCAGGGATTCTGTGCAGTAAGGGATTAGGTTCTTTGGTGAGTACTTCTCCAAACTTACCCCAATGGCTTGAGCACCAGAGTTTGCATCTATGAATGTAATTAGCAAAATGGTACCTAATAAGCAACTTTATCTCAAAACTGTGAGACAAATATAGATATCTGCTGAGTAATGAGCCCTGTCCAGGAACTACCGGGCAGTGGTAATTGCTGTGGGGGGTGGCCTCTGCTAACACACGCAGAGCCCTGCATAACACATACACACAGAGGAGCGTAGTTCCCTGATGCAGCTGGTTCACGGTGTCGGTAGAGGAGCGTCTCTAATTAGCGATCAGAAGCAGCCTGCTGTATTCTGAATGCCTCGGAAGAGGCCTGCTGTGTAAAACTGTCCCCTGAAATGATGGCATTGTCCTCTGTCTATTTGTGGTGTCATGAACAAGTTAGAATAAAATTCTTTTGACAGGTGCTTTTGTTTCATGGCTGAGAGCTGACAGCTCTGTGAACCGCCTTATGTTTTTATGAGCACACATAACTCACAGGAAGATGCACTGCGGTGCTTCTTCTCCAACGAGGCCCAGACTGCAGAGGTCAGACAGAGACGGACACACAAGCACTCCTGTTTGCCTAAAGCCCTTGTGTCACTAAGATGCTCAAAGCGAAGGGAGAGAAGACAAACTTACTCCTCCCAGCTTCCAACTGCTTTTAGCTGAGGAGGAATGAGATGAGAAAACGTACACACTGGGAGCCACACAAGCTCTGACAACCTCTTGTCCCAGCTTTGGAAAGAGTGAAATCACTAATGAAATGATCAAAAGTGCTTTGATATGTCTCATTCTGGCTTCCACGGTTGACTTCTTTTACATTGGCCGAGATGGTTAGAAGCTGTATCTCTATTAGACTCTACGGAAATTGAATCTGAGAACTTTCTCAAATGTATTCCAAGTTTAAAAAACAAACAAGGTTTGGAAAAAAAAAACATTGACTGGGAAAATAAAATGAATTACCCTGAACCCTGATTTTCTCCCCAAATTCGTTAGCACATTACTCAAATTTGTCATGGGATGATGGCAGAATTAGACTAATTTTCAAAAATGCATACGTGGAAGCCTATTTCTCCCTCCTACTTATGCTGATTAAAGAGGGCGTCACTTACAGACAAACTAACTTCAATCGCTTCTGGGAGAATAGTTTTATCTTTTATGTTCAAAAGAAAGAAATGACTTGTATAGTTAGATCAATAATAAATAAGATGCCCTTAGAACACGAGGCAAGCCAACAAACGGATTGGTTTATCAACAATTCTAAGTGGGGCTTCAGAATTACGAATTAAATTCAATTGAGCTTCCATACATTCAGTACAGCAGTTGACAACTGTAAAAGTCTCTAAACCGCTGGATACTGGAGTGGGGAGTGGCCAGTCCTTCACTCACAGTAGTTCATGACTGATGCTCAAGGAGGCAGTATGTGCAGTTGGCATACCTGGTGTGAACAGCACTCAGAGAATGAAGGACAGTAAGCAATGCCAGCTTTTTCTCTGCCCTTGTGACCTTAGGACAGGTAACAACTATTCTGCCTCTCTTCCCCCTTCACAGTATTTTTTCTTATTTTTTATGATTCCCTCTATATCCAGAACAATGAAGTAACTTGAGGGATAGATAACATCTCTCATATTTATATCTGGTGTAACCTTTCTCCTGACTTACAGACCTTTTTTTCTAGAGCCTATAGGGCAAGTCTATAAAAGAAACACACGGGGCTTCCCTGGTGGCGCAGTGGTTGAGAGTCCGCCTGCCAATGCAGGGCACGCGGGTTCGTGCCCTGGTCCGGGAAGATCCCACATGCCGCGGAGCGGCTGGGCCCGTGAGCCATGCCCGCTGAGCCTGCGCGTCCGGAGCCTGTGCTCCATAACGGGAGAGGCCACGACAGTGAGAGGCCCGCGTACCAAAAAAAAAAAAAGAGATAACTAATACAAAGGAGTGATGTGATAAGATTAGCAAAACAAAAAATGTAATGGCATTATGAATTACGGAGAAATAATTGGCAAGGAAACAGAATGACACAGTTAAATAAATTACGTGGCTATAGCAGTAATTGAGTAGAGATGTGATAAAGACCTGTATTAAGGTTTTGGCTTTAGGATTTAAGAGGAGGAAAAAAGTTGAGAAATTTAGGGAGGAAAAAGCAACAAAACTTAATGACTTATTAGCAGTGGGACACGAAGGAAAAGAAAGCATTAAAGATTTGATTCAGGTTCTTTGCTTAGCAGCCAAGGACATGGTAGCATCATTCATGCAAATGGGGAATAAAGGAGGGGAAGTAGATTAGTTGAGGGAACAGAGCTTTCATTTTAAACATACTGAGTTCGAAGTGCCCAGGGAAAATCGAAATGAAGATGTGTTGTTAGTTATTTGGACACAAGAATCTGGACCTCAGGAAAGGGAAAGAGACTGAAATTAAACTTGGAATCAAAGGAGAGTTAAGAGTGTAACAGAAGATGGGCAAAGACAGAACATTGGGTCATGTCAACATTTATTTATGGGGCAGGGATGTAAAAGATAAAAACAACAGCACCCAGAAAAACCTGGAGAGAAAACACAGAAGCCAAAAGAGGAGAGACTTTTTTTCAAAAACCATTTTAAAAAATTAAACTATAGTTAATTTACAATGTTGTCTTAGTTTCAGGTGAATAGCAAAGTGATGAAGAATACATATATATATTCTTTTCTAGACTCTTTTCCCTTATAGGTTATTACAAGACATTGAATATAGTTCACTGTGCTATACAGTTGGTATTGTGCTGTTTATTTTATACATATGTTAATCCCAAACTCCCAATGTGTCTCCTACTGCTGCCCTCCCCATCCCCTCTGGGAACCATAAGTTTGTTTTCTGTCTGTGAGTCTATTTTTGTTTTGAAAATAAGTTCATTTATATAATTTTTTTTAGATTCCACATACAAGTGATATCGTATGATACTTGTCTTCCTCTGACTTACTTCAATTAATATGATAATATCTAAGTCCATCCATTTTGCTGTAAATGGCACTATTTCATTCTTTTTTATGGCTGAGTAGTATTCCACTGTATAAATATACCACTTCTTCTTTATCCGTTCATCTGTTGAGGGACACTTAGGTTGCTTCCATGTCTTGGCTATTGTAAATAGCGATGTTATGAACATTGTGGGGGGGGGTGTATCTTTTCGAATTACAGTTTTCTCTGGATATATGCCCAGGAGTGGGTTTGCTGGATCATAAGATAACTCTTTTTAGTTTTTTAAGGACCCTCCATGCTGTTTTCCATAGCAGCTGTACCAATTTACATTCCTACCAACAGCGTTCCCTATTCTCCACACCGTCTCCAGCATTTATTTGTAGACTTTTTAATGATGGCTATTCTGACTGGTATGAGGTGATACCTCATTGTAGTTTTCATTTGCATTTCTCTAATAATTAGTGATATTGAGCACTTTTTCATATGCCTCTTGGCCATCTATATGTCAAAAGAGGAGAGACCTTAAAGAAAATTTGCAGTGGACCAATTAAGAGAAAGACTACTGGGTGTCTACTAGATTTAGCGACGAAGAAATTCCTGGTAAGCTTGGCAAAAGCAGATTGACTTGGAGTGATGGTGACAGAAGCCACACTGAAGTAGATTAAAGAACACCCACAAGGGAAAATGTGGAGGCAGTAAATGCAGACTGTGTCATCTAGAAGCTCACTGCGAATGGGGGAAGGGACAACCTCCCAGCTGTTCCTCCTGCCTTGGCTCTGACTGTGTATTTCAACTTCCACGGATACAGGGGTGATCTTGTCAGCATCCAAACCTGCACAGGCTCCTGCTTCACATGGTAGACCCACCTCATGTGATGCTCCCCAAGCTTTCACAGTATTACATTTAAATAAGGGTAAAGGAAAGAACGCACGTATAATTCAAAATAACCAGAGACATCAGTGGATGAAAAATACCAGTGCATTTTTGGAAGAAAGAAAGGCAAAGAAGGAGTGTCAATGACTTAGAGACAGGGGAGCTCAAGGGCTGGAAGAATCTGCCGGAGTTACCCTCATAGGACCTTGGAAATTCTCAGAACTTGCAGACATGAGGGGAGACAGAAGAGGTAGTGAAGCCCTTGGCTGAAAAATAAAGAATTAATTCAAAGGCTGCTTATGCATTGGCTGGGCATCCAGATGTGTTGAAGTTTATTTTCTATATAAAAAGATCATTGAAGTTCCAAAAGAGAATACCTTCTAAACCAGAAGATTAAGAAAGCTCTTGAAAAAAATGGATAAGCCCTCAAATATTTTTGCAAACTGACCACCAGATGGCTGAATGGAGGAGGTCAAATACAAAGTGAAAGACATGTAGGGTCCTCATATAATTCGAAGGAGAATTTTTATACCACTGTCTAAACAAATGCTTGTTTTATCACTGTTCATTTTGTGAATTAGTGTATAGAAGCAATTTTTACTAAATTTTGGCTAACTCTCAGAAATATATACATATTTTCCATTTTTGTGGATCGTTTTTCAAGATAAAGTCCTAATTCAAACTTTTTTCCACAATTCACCCTGAAATGTTGGTCGACTTTTAAGTTCTCTTCATATGCTCTCTTCCTGATACCCAGGATTATGGAGAAAAATGACCTCCTGACTGTCTATTAACCTAAATCTTCCCACAGTATGGTCATTTCTGTACATGTTTATGGTTCCTGACAGACAAACTATTCTGTTTGCTGGAACTGTGTCTTTCTCAGTCTTGCATTTCTAGAGTCTAGTACAATGCTTAGCACTTTAAATGTATATTTTAAAAAATAAAGAGAGGTGCGAAGGAGGGAGGAATGCATCTTATTTAGCTGTAAGAATAAATACCATGATCGCCCTGCTACTGAACAATGATCTTCCCCGTTGGGTGGCCTGCTGTGGTGGCCACAGGGCTATAACTGTGGCCAGAACTGAGTTTTTATTGTGAAGGGGCCTCAGACTTCCTGCTGTAAAGACCGCATCCCTAGCAGACCTTGTGCTCAGAAGCACGACCCCTCCCAGTTAAAATCTGTGCCTTGCTATCTCTTTCTCCCCCAGGGTCCTCACCTGGAACAGTCCCTGGATAAATCTGTCCCCCCGCACCTTTTCCTTTTATCAGAATGACTCTCGTGTGTGTGTGTGTGTGTGTGTGTGTGGCAGTGAGACAGAGATGGAGGAAATGATGGAGCTTGTACGGGAAGGGTAAGAACCGGAGACCAGGACTGCATGGAAAGTCTTGTTTGTAATCTCCACAATCAGAATTCTTTTACCTTTTAAGTGAGGGCTATAACTTATAGTTTGTTTCTAGAGTGTTATCAGTACAGAGTTCAGACCTCACATTTTGACAATTACAATCAGAGCGTAAGCTTGTTTTCTAGCAATTATGAGGCAATTATCACATTATTCTACTGATAGCCCATTCTGGATCTAAGCTCAGACAACATCACGTTGAAACAGAACTTCACTCGTAACCGTTTGGAAAACACTTATTGATTCTCTACGATCTTGACTCCAAGACCTATTTTAAATATCTTCAAATTCCTGATAACACACACTTGCATTTGCTTAAGGCTAATTTTGGCATGTTCTTTGTAAAGAGGCTGCTAAACTTATTTCCCAGACACATCAAATCACTTTAGGATCTTATTTTTCCATATATTAAAAAAGTCCACATGTTCATGTTTGCATGATCCCCAAGTGGTCTTTGAGAAGAGAGTAGGCAGGTCAGTTCTCAAAATTTCTCATTGCCAGAGCTCCAGGGGAAGGCTGCGTCGCATGAGATCTCTGTCAGGGCAATCCCAGCGTACAGGACTTACGCTGAAAGATTGCTAACTCAGCAGGTGCGGGGAGAGGCATAGACCCTGGCAGGAGCTAATAAAAAACCTGGAGGAGAACAAAGGGAGAATTCTCCACACTCCTCCGAAAACTGCACGCACAGGAAGTGAAGCTTTGTCTGGGAGGCACGTGGGCTTCATCACAGCCCACTAGGCAGAACAAGATCAATGCTATTGTCCGAAATGGGTTCAATGCGCACTATTGTGGCCGCTGAAATGACTTGAGTGACGGAGAAAGATAAACTCCACCTGGTTCTTACATCCTGAAACGCCCATGTCATCGAGTGGGCCACCTTCCGCCTTTCCCATTCCCGTGGCTAAGTCCGAGTCAACCTAAAATCTCCCAGGGTTATGCTCTCCTCTTTTATGGCTCATCCACCTTCTACACTTCTTGTTTTTTCCAATATTCTGCAGTTGTATCTACACATAAACGTGTGAGGGGCTGGGAGTGCAAGAAAAAAACAGGCCGATTTCCAAAAGACTTCCTGATTTAATTCCGTTCCCTCCTAACCCGCTTCCTGCCCCTAGCAGGTTTGTGTTTATAAATCAGGCCAGCTTGGGTGTTGGTGCTTCCCCATCTCCACAGGCACATAGGTTTTGCACGGTACATAGGTTTCCTAGGTTAAAAAGAAAATAAATCAGGTAAATAAAGGCACACTAAGGAGAGAGTAATAAATCAGATTTTTTTCTCTTCCTATAATACATGATAAAAGAAAAACCTGGTGATTGCAGCAGAACAATTCATCCTTATATAAGACAGTCCTCCCCTCTACAGGAAATTTAGTCACCCTGCCTGCCTCATTTCTGCCTTTCCAATCCCCTTCCTCCAGCACCATGATACCCAAAAAGTGCTCTCACGCACCTAAAAATACTCTCAGTTAAGATCCATGACCTGAGAAGATCATACTTATAATAGAAAGAACAATGGCAGTGATGCAGTGAATGCCTGCTAGATACTAAGCACTATATTATTGCCTCATACTTAACCCAGGATGCACCAATCTCTAGTGGAGGAATTTCAGGCACTTGGCTGGGTGAGTATTTGGAAGCAGATGAAACTTCCTGGTACCACTCAAATCACAGGAAGATAAACTGTTCATGCTTAGGTCAACCTTGGCTGAGACCCACTGTGGAAATCTCCATGAACTTAAACACAAAGCAGTTCTGCTCCATTCCGCCAGTTTCTTCAGCAGGGATGCCTGATCCATGGACTATATGGTATTTCTTAGGGTCTGCTTGAGGACGTAGCTCTACAGAACAGACTATAACTATCTTATCTGCCATTGCCAACATTTACTTATCACAACACTGGTCTCGTGTGGTTATGCGTTTATGTAGAGGAAATGTTTAAGCAACTGTATTATAAATGGGGGAAAGTGAAGGGATATAAAGGGAGATAAGGTCCTACACTTCACTCGAACAGTTAAATGACAATACCAGTCATCATTTAACCACTGATAAGATAGACAAACACACACACATGCACACACATACACACACACAACATACTCAAAGTACACTCAAAGGCACTATAGATAAATCAAAATAAAATTCTAAAATGAAATAAAAAGCCTCTTGGATATTTCATGCTCTCGTGTAGAAAAGATGGAGGGAGAGGGGATTTTTATTGATTGAATTTAACCCTCAAAATGATGGTATTTGCTTATAATTAACTACATTAAGTTTTCTCTATATACAGAATGTGGGCTTGAAATAAATATATATATTTATTTGATACTTTTGAGTTAGTATCCTGAAAACCCATACCAGTTACATGTTTAATAGTGAAACGGCAGGATAATTGAGGTTTATTTTCTCCTGTGAATTTACACATTCCTATAAGTGGCACCAGGTAGATAGTATTTAGAATCATCTTATAGAAGCAAAAATTATGTCTTCGAGAAGTTCAGTGATTCAGAAAATCGTAGGTCTAAGATTAAAACCCAACTAATCTTATTTAAAGTACAGCAATCATGAATAAGCATTAGGTGCATGAAAGAACGGATGATGTTAATTTCACTTTCCACTTAAATTTCAATAGCTTTCATTTCGATTATCTTTCTGTCACCGAGTCAGTGTAACTCAATTGTTTCACTTTTCCTCACCATTACCAGAAATATTCCTTCTTTCTCTTCTATTGCTTAGAGCTCAGTTGCTTTATTTTGTCTCTAAGATCCTAAACATTTGTCCTAAAATGTTTTTAGACATTTGTTCAGATGTATTGAAAGAAAGAAAATACTTTATTACATGATATTGAATAATCTTTTTATCTAGAGCAGAATTCATCAACTAGATAATTTTCAAAATGACACAAACACACAAGCCAGGATGTTGTGAATCAAGAGGCTCATCAGAGCCACGTGGACCCCACATGTCCATCACTGTCCAGCACTGAGACTGATACAGTTCTTCTTCCTACGTAGTGTATTGAAAATAATACACATAGAGTATTAATGGAAGCAACCTAAGTGTCCATCGACAGATGGATGGATAAAGAAGATGTGGCACATATATACAATGGAATATTACTCAGCCATAAAAAGAAACAAAATTGAGTTATTTGTAGTGAGGTGGATGGACCTATAGTCTGTCATACAGAGTGAAGTAAGTCAGAAAGAGGAAAACAAATACCGTATTTGACCCACAGGAAAAGCATTTACATATGAAAGAAGCTTCTAAATATTGACCCGTAAGAGCCAAAGCACACCAACCCTTATGAATTTTTATTTTTCTTAATCCTTAGAATTTCCTACCTGTTTCTTTCATTTCAAAAGCAACATCTATGAAAAGTAGAGGTATTTTTT
The DNA here is from genome assembly GCF_964374135.1 of Grampus griseus. NCBI lineage: Eukaryota > Metazoa > Chordata > Mammalia > Artiodactyla > Delphinidae > Grampus > Grampus griseus. The sequence continues at coordinate 66,106,385 of NC_139012.1, forward strand.
CCCTTCTTCTCTCAAGCTGATTGCCAGCTAGGAGGAGATGGGGTTCATGTTTCCTAAACTTTAAAACTCTGAGGATGATTATTTCAGAGACTGTTTTAGGTCCAACAGACAGTTTTATCTACCTTGGAGAAACTATATAAATTTATGTAAAACGCAACAACTGAAAGACTAGTCTTGTCATAAAATATGAGAAATGAACACAGAGAGACAAAGGAAAACCATCTCTGGAAGCTCACAAGTCAGACTTTTTTAATTGAATAAGATTCAGAAGTGGCTGCTTTCAGAAGATATTAAACCTGACCCCTGATTTCGTCAGGCCCGTGTTCGAAGGGATCTTTCCCACTAGAAAAGCTACATACCAAGTAAACATGACAGAAATTGTCATTCCCCTTGTCACTCAGGAAAGCCATCTGCTCCTGAGTTAAAGCCATCTTCTGTTAAATTCACCAGCATGCTAATTAAAGAATGACGGGAGGGATGGTGAAGCTGCCAGATGCTATGAAGATATATCACTGTCTTTTTACATGGTTAGGCAAACGTTTAATTAAACCTGCAGCTGCTGTGTCTGCTCTACCCACCAACACAGCTAAATCTCATTTACCTGAGAAAATCATTTCATATTAGTGTCTTTCAAGAGGTGAAACAACTTAAAACAGACTTCGCTGAAATATTTAATGCCTTTGTACATGATTTAATTAAATGCATCAGTAATTACATCAGGCAACTTGAACCTGACTTTCCTTGGGCTTCCTGTTGTGTCTCGTGAGAGCTAATCAGATGTCTCCTCAATGGTACCCTTCTTTGGAGGAATATAATTACAGAGGGTCTAAGGAGAGCTATGGATGCCCAGCCTGTCTCTATTACATTTGATTTGGGTGTATGAGTTTTCATGCATTAAAAAGACCTCTTTGGGAAGAAAATCAGAGAAATCCAAGAGGAGATGGCAACGAAATGCAGTGCCAGGGTTTTCTTGCTCTGGAACTCTTGCTAATGACTAACAGAGTCATCAGTCAGCACTGTGGGCCTGTCCTGACCACTCTCTTCAAGGAAATTTACAGCCATTTTCTTTCACCAACAAAATAAAATTTTGTTTGAATTTTGGACTTAGGCACATTCTTCTTTTTAATTGAGCACAATATTTTGATCATCGGTGGATTTTAGCTGGAAATCATGCTACGTATCACAAAATTCAAAACAAATCTTAACTCTTAACGGATGCTAACTTCGGGTCAAGATAAAGACCACTGTCTGCATTGAGGATCCTGAAGACTGGCTATAGTCTCTTTTGTTGATGGGTTTTTAGATTAATGTCGTAAGGCTCGCGTGCAGTGCAAAGTGGGAAGGAGAGGGTTTGCAGAGGTCGGCTGAGAGTCGAGCTTCAGCAGCAGTCAGCTTTGCCTCCTTGCTTGGTTGGTCCTACAGTGCTGGAGCAGCAAAGTTGGTGAGATGATTTGCCTGAAAGAAGAAGTGGCAGGATATGAGAGCCAAAGAGAACCATCGTCTGCCTGCATTTGTGCTGCAAATTTAAGCCCACGAGTTTTGGATTCTATTGGCTCTCTCTTGCCAGTGTGCTTGGCCTCCTAGCAAATACTTGCCAAAGCACAACCAAACCATCAATTTCTTTCAGACTTTCCAACAGAGAGGCTGTTTCCCTCCCAGAAGAGCTGGGGCGAAATGCCCCAGTTACTATTTTCATGGGTCACATTCATGATGTACTACTGCTGGGGTGGCACATTGAACTTGGTGGTTTTCTTTCTTGCTGAGGAGCCTGAAGGGAACTTGCTTAGAGAAAACTTGTGACATTGTCAGTTTGATGCAGTAAATATTTTATCACTCTGGTAATGAGACAGCTGGTGCCTCACCAACTAACCCCAGACTAATACTTCCCATCCCCCAAATAAAAAATAGCTTCTAAAGGCAAGAGCTGAGAAGATCCAGGAAAGCAGTAGAGGAAGCACATAGGGGAGGCGTGAAGCAGCGAGAGCTTAAAGGTAGAACACTGTTTTGTGAGCCTGCACCCTGGCGTGAGTTTTGCTCTGTTCCATTGTAATAGTGTCAGATGGCATAACTCTGAAATCAGTGGAATTAACCTTTTCTATTTTGAGTTCGTTGTTGTTTGCTTTTTTGTGTTTTTGGTTTATTGGCCGCAGGAGTTCCCTGATCAGGGATCAAACCTGCACTCCCACCCTGCAACAGAAGCATAGTCTTAACCACTGGACCACCAGGGAAGTCCCTGCTTTTGTTTTTAGGAAGAACACTCACCATCCTATAACCACGCCACAGCTATGTTTTGACAGCATGGGCCACGACCATTAACATACTGTTCTCTTCCTTATTCTTTATTTAGGAATAAACTAGTGCTGAAACTAAGAAGGCAAGACACACAGAATTGGTGTGCACTTCCCTTTAAGCAACTCAATGGGGAAGTGTTAGACAATCATTCCCTCCCTGGTCTAAGTCAGTCTTCAGTCTTCTCCTTTCTGAATATTAAATTGAGTCTCCAAATTAAAAGAATCAGACAATCAATTAGGGGGTTACCACTTGACTTGGGCCTTTCTGGTTTCACATTTACAGTTTACTGCAACCTCTCCATTGGCAACAGTCCAAGAAAACTGGCGCTGTGAATGCAGCTGCCCGGTGTCTCTGCCATGGACGTATGCTGGACTTCACGATATTAACCCAAAGCTCTAAATACACCTGTTGCTCTTCCATGGGGATCAACTGATGCAGGTGAGTTCTCTCTGGAGAGAAATTGAAAAGTGGAGGAAGGAAATATTCCTTCTAAAAACACACAAAGTAAACAGGTTCTTGAAAATCTAATTCAATATAAAAATTAAGTAACTGTGGTGACATAAGTGAAGAGCTATTCATTATCCTGTGAATCAAGCAAAAAAATTGGTGACCAGTGGTAATAGTCAATTACAGGAGAGTAACTGAAAGTATATCGTAACAATATTCTGTTCTTAGTTTATAAACATGGCATGTATAAACACCTGCTTAGGAGGAAATGGGCTTTGGATTGATTTCTTAGCGGTGGGGTTATTCAGTTTCACTTTTCCTTAGGTTGTGGCTAAGAACGTAATTTGTGACTTTGTACTATGACAGGCTTATTGAGCTTGGCCTTATTCGTGCCATATGCTAACCAGTTGAAACGTACAGTCAAGACAAGGCAGTAATTTGTAGAGAAAGTGTTACGTGTATTTTCAGGGAGGTTCTCGGTCACTGTCGTCAACAACAGACAGAAGTAGCTAATTTAGATGGAACGTGTATTCATCTGCTCAGGCTGCCGTAACAAAATACCATACACTGGTTGACTCCGACTATAGAAATTTATTTTCTCATGTTTCTAGAGGCTGGGAAGTCCAAGATCAGGGTCCCAGGATGATCAAGTTCTGATGAGATCACTCTTCCTGGTATTCAGACAGCTGATTCTAGCTGTATTCTCGCATAGAAAAGAGAGAGAGAATCTGGTGTCTCTTTGTATAAGGACAGTAATCCCATCATGACCGCCCCCCACCCCATGACCTCATCTAAACCTGATTAACTCCCAAAGGCCTCATCTCCTAATAGCATCAAATTGAAGGTTAGGGCCTCAACGTACGAAGATTAGGGGAACACAATTCAGTTCATAGCAGTTAGCACAAGAGACTTATAAATGCACTCCCAACTCATCTGTGTTCTTATCCTTTTAGTAATTACTCTTTTTTTTTTTTTGCCATATGCAGGCCTCTCACTGTCGTGGCCTCTCTCGTTGTGGAGCACAGTCTCCGGACGTGTAGGCTCAGCGGCCATGGCTCACGGGCCCAGCCGCTCCGCGGCATGTGGGATCTTCCCGGACCGGGGCACGAACCCGTGTCCCCTGCATCGGCAGGTGGACTCTCAACCACTGCGCCACCAGGGAAGCCTTAGCAATTATTCTTGAACACTACTAGGAGCATACAGAGAATGCAAAGATGATTAAGACACACGTTTCCTGACCTTGAATAGCTCATAACCTGGTGAGGAAGTTAGACATGAAAATCAAAACTTGCAATGGGATGTGATAATTATTATGATAAACGTCTGCAAGAGACAATATGGCAGGGCTCTATTACAGTGTGGTAGGTTAGTTCATCATTAGCGTCTCTGAATTTATCGAGAACAAACTACATGCCAGGCAATGTCCTCAGCAGTCAGAATATAAAGATAAATAAAAACGTAGAGGGCTTCCCTGGTGGCGCAGTGGTTGAGAGCCCGCCTGCCGATGCAGGGGACACGGGTTCGTGCCCCGGTCCGGGAAGATCCCACATGCTGTGGAGCGGCTGCGCCCGTGAGCCATAGCCGCTGGGCCTGCACGTCCGGAGCCCGTGCTCCGCAACGGGAGAGGCCACAACAGTGAGAGGCCCTCGTACCGCAAATAAATAAATAAATAAATAAATAAATAAATAAATAAATAAATAAATAAAAACGTAGAGTGTTAGCTCAGCCTGAGAGTCCAGGGAAGATTTCTTAGAGAGACAGTGGTATATGTGCATCTTAGATGATGAGAAAGAATTTCCAGATTGTTGAGTGAGGGCTGGGCATCCCTAGCATGAGAAGAGAGTGTGCATTCACGGTGGTGTGGTGTACTGGGGCACAGCTCACGGGACAGTGTGAGTGGAGCACGAGATACAGGTATGAGAATGGCTTGTGCTGAATCAAGGTGGTAAGTGTGGGTGAGAGGTGATAACAAATGGCCAGTTTCTGGATATATTCTGAAGATAGAGTTTTCCAGTTGGATGTGTATGAGATGAGTCAAGGACAACCAACCCAAGGATTTTTGTTCTGAGCAACTAGTAGAATAGACTTATTATCTCCACAAGCTTTTTTGAGTGGACTTGGGACTAAAAAAGAATAAAGATTGAGGAGCCCTTTAGGGAGTAGAAGTGACAGAACCTGTGGACTAATTAGATGTGGGAGTGAGGAAGAAGGAAGAGAGTAGAGTCTAGGATGATGGTCAGACTGTGAATTGGACAGTGGGGTCTTTCACCAGGACAGGGAGTACAGGGGGCAAGGAGCCTTGGCTGGGGAGATACCAAGCTCCATTTGGCACATGTGACATTTAAAGGGCCTGTGAGACATCCAGGTGAAGATGCCACTAAGGTCTCCAGAGCTAAGGAGGAAAACTGAGTCTTACTCATCAGTGGTGGAAACTGAATCCATGGGGTGAATGAGAGAGCAGGTAGAGATGGGAGAGAATGCAAAGAGAAGCGATATACGGACAGAACTGTGTAGAACAATATTTAAGGAGAAGAAGAACCTAAAGAACATCAATTCTGACTTAGTTCAAACTTTCATGTTGAAGAAAAATGCATATTATCTGTACAAAAGAGTCATTAGAGATTTAGAGATCAACGTATTTTTATAATAATAATAAGACAAAGAACTAGGTTTAAAGATCAAAAGCAAGGTCAATTAAGTTGATTATTCTAAGTTTCATATTTGAGAAATCTAGGCTATCTTAATTTGAGAAAATATTTTAAGACTTTTAATCAAAATATATTACAGAAAAGTGTACATATTATAAAAATAAAATTTGGTAATTTTTTATAAACTGAATATACTTAACCAGAACCTAGAAAAAGAAATTGTACATTTACCGACACCTCAGCAACCCCTCCTTGTGGTCCCATCCACTAACTAACCCTCGAGGTAACAATTACTCTGACTTCTAACAGCTCAGATTACTTTAGCCAGTTTATGTATTTTATATATCATAATCATACATTATCTACTCTCTTGTATCTGTCTTCTATGCTCAACTTTATGTCTAAGAGATTCATGTAGATATGTATATATCATTCATTTATCTCTGTATGGTATTCCATTAAGTGAATATTCCATGATATAGTATCAATTTTTTAAAGTCAATGGGCATTTGGGTAGCTTCCAGTTTGGGGCTACATAATGCTACTGTTAATATTCTAGACGGTGCCTTTTGGTGACTAAATATAGGAGTGGACTTATTGGATCATAAGATATGCCTGTATTTAGTTTTACTTTTCCCAAATGGTAATACCAGTTTACACTCAAGCAGCAATGTATGAGTTCCAGTTGGATTGAAAGTTTTCAAGCAGAGGAGAAAATGTTGCAAAGGAATTTCTTCATTGAGAAGAAACTCACTCAAACACACTCAAATCCCCAGACTAGTTAATGTAATACTTTTTTCTCATTTTAATTTTCCGTGGGCTAAATGATTAGGGATAAAAATAGAAATTATTCTACTACTACGTATATAATTTTTATTAATTCATTAGTAAACTACAACCCCCTTGTCTTATAACTAAACACTGACTTTCTCAAAGTCCATTTCAAATGCCACTGCTTCCATAAGGTTTATCTTCTCAATTAGCAACGATGTCATTCATTTAAACTCTTTTTCACTTTATGCTGTTTATACTCCAGCTCATATTTTGATTACATTGTGTATCGTATCACCTCTGATTTATTACAGGCTTGAAGGCAGGGATTGTACTTTTTAAAAATATATATTATTGTCTGTTCCACATAGGCTTTTGCTCATAAAGGGAGATTTTCATATATTTGTTCAGTGAATAAATAATTTTCACATTTATTATGATGAATCCCACTCCTTTATTTCTAGCATCACCATGTGTCAGTGTCTCTTTGCCTTAGAGAACAAATGACTAGAGACTCGATTTCAGAAAATTTTAGTTTGAAGCTCATCTCCAACTAGCCCCAGGGAGCAGGGTGTGGGAAAGAATGTAGAGGGAAGGCAGAAAGTCAAGCAATTTTTACTGTTCACAGGAATGCAGTGCAATATGCTCTCTTGGAGCTCTGGGGATTTAAGTATCAGAGGGATTGCTGGCAGCTTGGGTTTGCATACGCAGCACTGTTTTGGAATGCTCATATGGTGTGTGATTGTGCTGTGCCTGGAACTGACAGTGCCATCTGTTCCTTGCTTTATTGAGCAATGAGACTTAGCTTCACTCTCCAAATGAGCACACTTGCATGTACACACACACACACACACACACACACACACACACACAGCCAACCTCCACCCCAGCCTAAACAGAAAACACTGGATGGACTTTCCATTTCAGGTTTTCATCTCAGCAGGAAATTCAGATGAGTTAGGTATCTGAATACAGCCAGACTGAGGTCCTCCTCTTTCATGGAGAACTGTGAGGTCCAAGTGGCTAGGAAACCAGTAATCACCACGTGAAAATCCACTCAGCATGGAAGATGAGTTATAATGACAGATGGTACCAGTCAAAAAAAAAAAAAAAGCTACATAGAAAGAAGCAGGCTGGAAGGGTATCAGTGGTATCAGTATAGAAGTCAGACATAAACGACGTAGTAAAATAGCAATGAGAGATGATCAAAACAATTTTTAAGAATTGTTAAGAAGAACTATTTTGTTAAGTATACTGTATATTTATCTGCTATTTAGAAACAATAGTCATTTGCTCATATCATCATCTTCACCAAACAGAAGAACAACGGAGCTCAGTGTTCCATAGATGCAGCTGTGTTGTAGGAGATCACGTGCCCAGAACAGAAACAGAGAAGTTGAGCGACATGATTAGTGAGCTATAGGTGCAGAGAACATATGTCCAGTATTTTCTGTGATTGTCTACATTTTAGGTGATCTTCTTTTTTCAAAAAAAGACTGAAAGATTGACTAAATGTATAAGATAATTTAATGTTTACACAATTGTAAGTCTTTTCACATAAAAAATTTCACAAATCAAGAAAAGTCCTTTTTTCAGAAGAGGAATCTTGATTTTGGACTCAGAAAATACAGCCATCGTAATGATGGACTTGAGAATATTGGTGTCAATGCATGTGTGTGGGTGGAGCAATGATCAATTTCAGCAGCATGTTGACATCATCTGAAAAAAAAGTCTTTCATTACAAAACACAGAGAAATGTTGGATAAAATACAAGTATTCTTTCAAGTGTATTAACTGAGCTTGTTAGGCAGTAAGAAGCAATTCCTCTGGGGCCAAAATGAAAAGGAAACTGCAAACCTGCAAGGTAAGCTTGTAAGCTGACCTGGTGAAAGACTCCTGTTTGAAGGAAGGAGGAAGTTTCAGTAGCCTATGGGCTTCTATTTTATGCCCACAGAGGACTAGACCTTGGGTAACCTGGCGCAAAAATTTCAAGTCCTAAGAGGGTATTTGCATAGTCTCAAAGTGTCTCCCCTGCAATATGTAGTAATTTACAAAGGGAAAATAATAAATTTACAGAGGAGCTTCCTGGCAGACATTACCTTAGCCAAGTGATCATGGTTAACATGGTGATACCTCTATACTGATGTCAGGTACCCCCTGATAGGGTGCATTGAGGAAGGCACATCGCTTCTGTCGTGACCTTCCCAACGATGCAGGACTTCAGCATAATCATGAGAAAACATGGACCAAACCCAAAGTGAGGGATATTCCACAAAATAACCGAGCATCGAAAGTACCAAGGTCATGAAAGACAAGGGAAGAAAGAGGCACCGTCACAGATCCGAGGAGATGGAGGAGGTGCAACCACTAAATGTAATGTGAGGGGCTTCCCTGGTGGCGCAGTGGTTGAGAATCTGCCTGCCAATGCAGGGGATAAGGGTTCAAGCCCTGGTCCGGGAAGATCCCACATGCCGCGGAGCAACTAAGTCCGTGTGCCACAACTACTGAAGCCTGCGCGCCTAGAGCCTGTGCTCCACAACAAGAGAAGCCACTGCAGTAAGAAGCCTGCGCACCACAATGAAGAGTAGCCCCCCTCACTGTAACTAGAGAAAGCCCGCGCGCAGCAACGAAGACCCAATGCAGCCAAAAATAAATAAATAAATATATATTTTTAAAAATGTAATGTGAGATCCTGCATCGGATCCTAGAACAGAAAAAAGACATTCAGACAAGCAGGCACCATCCGGTTCCAGGTGGCTTGAAATCTCCTGGAAGCAGCTCCTATCTCTTTCAACAAAGCTCTGCCCTGGGCACGGTGACTGTAATGGAACCATAAAAGTAACGAGGCATTACACAAGCCTCAGGCTAAAAAGCCTGGAAAAGTGAAAGTGGGGGGAATAGTCAAGTTAATCAAATCCAACTAATGATACATTCAATCAGTGGAAATCTATTACTCCAGATTGTATGTTCTTTAATACTCCTGAGGGTTTTTTCTCTTACATTCCAGAAAGAATATAAGAAAATATAAAGCAAAATTTGATAAAAATCCAAAGAAAATGAGAGAATCCATATTTCTCCCACTAATTAATAGCTCAAGGAGATGAAAAATTTTTGAAGAAAATTCAAATAATACAATTAGCAAGCTTTATCTAATGACAACAGTTAGAGAATTCTCATTCTTTAGAAGCATAAATGGAGCTTAACGAAATTGACCATATATGAAGTTAAAAATCATGTCTAAATATACCAGATAGTCTGTATCAAACATATTACTTTCACTACCCATTATACAATTAAATTAGAAATCAGAAACACAAAGATAAATAAAGTTCCTCATAACTGTAAGCTTAAAAACAGACTTCAAAGAAGAATCATTATGGAAATAAGGTATTTGGAAATGAATTATAGATACTACCTATGAAAATTTGGATGGAAGTTCATGGCATTGTGCAATAAAAGAAGAGCTAAGCGTGCACTTAAGAAGTTAGAAAAAGAACAGAATAAACCCAAAGAGAATAGAAAGAAAGAATAAGGGCCAAAATAGGAAAACCAAGGTATTATAGAAAGAATGAATTGGTTCTTTAGAGAGAAAAATATAGCTCTAGCCATATTGGTTTTTTTAAGAAGGAAATTGCAAATAAGCAAGATTAGGAATGAAAAGAGAACATGAATATAGTGTAACAGATGTTACAGAAAGAATAATGGAACACATGTTGGAGCTTGCAAGGATATTAGGAAGCCCCTATTTAGCCTCTCTGGGCTTTGGCTTTTCTTCACTGGCTGCTTCCTTTTTGTTTTATTTTATTTGATATTTTGCTCTTCAAAGCTGAATATTCCATTTTTTCGGTATAAGCTTACCTTCTAGTCTATAGAGGCTCGTGCTTGTGGGATCTGTACACCTCTTTAGCCAACAGGGCTGCAGAAAAAGAAAGACAAGTATTCAACCACAGAAGCTCAGAGGAAAGAAAACTCACCCAAGCACAGTGCTCATGAATAACTAGACAGGCGGTATTCCTTCCCCCTTTTCCACTCCTAAGCCTCTTCATACTCTTATGGTCAGTTACAAGTTACTTTTTTCCAAGTCTATCTCTGTACTCATTTCTAGGGTACAAATAACAGACAACTTAATTTCGGCAGTTTGGGAGAAACTGGGGAAAATAGATTTTTCTTTCATTCTGGAGTTCTGATGAGAGCACAGGAGCTGTAGCTATAAAACTATAAAATGACATAGTGAGAATTCCCTGGTGGCACAGGGGTTAAGAATCTGCCTGCCAACGCAGGGGACACGGGTTCAAGCCCTGGTCTGGGAAGATCCCACATGCCGTGGAGCAACTAAGCCCGTGTGCCACAACTACTGAGCCCGTGTGCTGCAACTACTGAAGCCCGTGCACCTAGAGCCCGTGCTCTGCAACAAGAGAAGCCACCACAATGAGAAGCCTGCACACTGCAACAAAGACCCAACGCAACCAAAAATTAAAAAAAAAAGCCAACCGAAATAGTTTCTGCAGAAATTCCTATCCAAATGAAGGGGCCTACCACATTTTACAGGGGGTTTTACAGAGATAAGGGACACAGTTAGTAGACATCACAGTTGCAATCTCAGTCTAGGTCTGTTGGGTTCAAATACTGTCTCTTTTTCTGTTACTTCCTTTGAGATTAAAATATTGATTTCCTGTGATGCATCGTTTCTATTTTTACGCGCTATTTCTGTTTTCCATGCTTTGTATGACTGCCATTACAACTTCCAGAATGATACCCACAGAGGTGTCTCTGAATAATTTTACACTAAGGAAGGGGGTTTATTTTTCTTATGAAACCCTAAATGCACAGTGCCTTCATCAGGCTCTGCAGACACAGAGAGGAAACTGCACAGTGAGAGCACATTTTCTCCATAGTAATCTGTCTCTTCAACTTCAAAAATGAGAGAAAGATGGAGAATTGGACCAGGTATTAACCCTTTCAGCCTGAAATAGTACAGAGACAGACTTTACCCCCTTCGGAAGTACCTCAATTAATACTCTCTAGGATAACAGGAAAAAGTGTGTTTGGGAACGATGACTGCCAATTTCTGTAATGCAGCAAAAAGTATAAAGGTGCACTTTAAGTTCACTGAATTAACAGTAACTTCAATTCTACCCTGTTTTTGAGGTCAAGTCAATGCAGTTTAGTGTGGTTTGAATGAGAAATTTATACTAAGCATCACCATATTTTTATTTATGATATTTTCATCAAACCACCGCATAAAATGCCACAAAATCCCTGTGCCCATAAATGTATTTGTCTTCAAAGTCTTAAGGTAGTGCAAGTGGGATGAAGTCGTTGTAGAGAATACAGTGGGAAAGTACAGGTGGGGAGACAGGAAGAAAAAAATATTTCCCTTTCCTCTATGGTACGTTCTCTTACTTTCCCAAATCAGTGGAAGGAGCTTAAAGCATAAGGAAAACTAGGGCAAGCCCCAGTCCCCATTCTGTAGACTCCCATCTCTTCCTGTATCAACTATCCTTTCATTGAAAATTTTAAACTGTATCTTCCTCTCAGCAAATATTTACAGTTCTCTCCAGTCCTAAACAGACACAGACAGGCATTCAACACGGTATCCTTTCTAGCTAGCTACCACTTTATTTCTCTTCTCTTCTTAAGCAAGCTTCTTAAAAAATTAAGCACTCTTTCCTTATCTATCCTTCCTCTCCTCCAGTGGATTTCTCAACCCACAGCAAATTGGCTCCAGTTTTTCCTAATTGATTAACTGAAATCGTTGTTACCGAAGTTGCCAAGAACTTTCTCTTGGCTCAACCAAATGGTCATTTCATTTGACCTGTCTTAAACACGTTTAAGTGCTGAGTACATCCTCTTCTTGAAATTATTCTTCTGGCTGCTGTAACTTCGGTCATGTTATTCCTTCCTGGATTTCCTCCAATCTGTCTGTCTGATCTTTTTCAGTGTCCTTTGCTAAGTCTTCTCTTACTTTCCTCTTGAAACTTGTTGCTCTTAGACTTTTGTTCTCAGTCTTCTGTTACTCTTTCCACTCTTGAGTGATTTCACCTACTGGATTTGCTTCCACTTCTACCTAAGCAAAGATATCCCCCCAATCCCTTTTCTCAGCCCAGACCTCTCTCTGGAACTCCAGCCTGGGATATCCAACTGCCTGTAGGGCGTCTGGTGTTAAATATACCACAAGCATCTCAAGTTGGAACAATGTCCCAAATTAAGTTCATTGCCTTCTTCTCCAAACCTGTTAAGGATCTTCCATTTCCTTTTCCATAAAACTCAAGCTGGAAGTCTGGAGCCATTCTTAACCCCTTACTGTCTCTCTCGTTCCTCATCCAGGTCCACGGAATCCAAGTGCCACAGATTCTAAAGTTATAAGATTTCTTATTTCTACTTTCCCTTATACCTGACTGCCTTAGTTCAGATCTCTTTATATCTGGCCTAAACTACTTCAATGATTTGGAGAATCCCTGCCATTGGTCATTTGTGCCCTTTATCTTCCTTCCCAAATATCCTCCCTACAGTGACAACGTGACCTTCCCCAAATAGTAAATATTACCTTGATATTATACCTCTGTTTCACTCTTGTCAATGTTTCCCCACTTTGGTAGCCCCCAAACATGTGTTTGCTATTGGGATTGCTATTGGGCTGTGTTCAGTAAGTTGATTTGAGGGATGGCCTGGAAGAGAAAGAGAAATATGTATTTTTTAAAAGCTACTACTAGAGGATTCTAAGGCACAGCCCAGTTTGAAATTCTTAGAGGAAGGAGCCAAACCAAAATCTGTGGGTGAAAGGAGATTAATCACTCTGTAGGAGCCACTCATACTAATGGGAACGTGACCCCAGTGGTACCCTGTATCTCCCAGGGCCGTGAAGAACGTTTGATTAAGAGGATCCAGTCAAGCACTCAGCAGATACAGAGTTCCCTATAACCTGGCCCCTGACGATTCCTGTGCAATCCTCCACCCTCTCCAAAAATCCTGCATTCCAGCCATACTAAGTAAGCTATTTATACCTCCCTAAGTTTGTTATGCTATGTTGTACCTATATATTTTTGCAGATTCTTTTCCCTGGTTCTGGAATGTCGTTCTCTCCTTTTTCTACCTGGAAAACTCCTCCTCATTCTTTAGACTACTTTCAAGCTTCTTCTTTGCTAAATATCCCTAGACTCAGGAAATCAGAGTCAAACATTTCCGATTTATGCCCATAACCTGCCTTGGATATGTTCCTACAAACACATTTAACTGCATTTAACTCTTTCCTTGCATGTCTCTATTACCCATTAGCCTGTGATATCCTTAAAGAGAGAGAGAGAATATCTTCAACACTTTTGAGTCCCTGGTATATGGGAAACAACATATGTGTTGAATGAACCAATTCCTCCAAAGAAGATCTTCCCAAAAGATTAAATGTTAGAAAATGGAGCTAAATGGCAAGGATTGGTCTTTGATCTAAATTTGTTCCAATAAGGCAAAACTTGATTAGATCAGCCACCAGTTTTTCTAGTTCCTAATCTTTCCTCTTCAATCTGATGCTCTATTTCAAGCGTCCTTTGCCAAAGGGTATAGATATTTATCTGGGTGAGACTCTTGTGAGCCTAATGTTTACAGTGTTCATTTTTCCAAGGATAACACAAACAAACAAACAAAAACAACTACATAAGCGATATCCATCAAGGGTCAACTCCTGTCTACAGAAGAACTTATTATCAGCCAGGCATAGTTCCTGGGTTTGCCATACAAAGGTGAAAGAAATACAATGGAATTGTGCCCCATCTCTTTTTTGGCCTCTCCCGTTGCGGAGCACAGCCTCCGGACGCGCAGGCTCAGCGGCCATGGCTCACGGGCCCAGCCGCTCCGCGGCATGTGGGATCTTCCCGGACCGGGGCACGAACCCGTGTCCCCTGCATCGGCAGGCAGACTCTCAACCGCTGCGCCATCAGGGAAGCCCAACAATGTAATAATAATAGAAATAGGACTTCCCTGGTGGCACAGCGGTTAAGAATCCGCCTGCCGATGCAGGGGACATGGGTTCGTGCCCCGGTCCGGGAAGATCCCACATGCCACAGAGCAACTAAGTCCATGTGCCACAACTACTGAGCGTGTGCTCTAGAGCCCACGAGGCACAACTACTGAGCCCGCATGCCAGAACTGCTGAAGCCCGTGCGCCTAGAGCCCGTGCTCCGCAACAAGAGAAGCCACCGCAATGAGAAGACCGCGCGCCGCAACGAAGGGTAGCCCCCGCTCGCCACAGCTAGAGAAAGCCCGTGTGCAGCAACGAAGACCCAACGCAGCCAAACATAAATAAATAATTTTTTAAAAAATAGAAATAAAGTGCACAATAAACATAATGTGCTTGAATCATCCTCAAACCGTCCCCCAGCATCCGTGGAAAAAAAATTGTCTTCCACGAAACTGGTCCCTCGTGCCAAAAACGTTGGGAACCGCTGCCCTACAGAAAGGAGAGGGGCTTTTTCTAAGTCTGTGCCTGACAGAAGTGCTTTCTATTTTCAGCCTTATCTGCCTGCCATTACTGTACTAATTTGGTAAATTCATGTTGTGTAATATGTCAACTGATCATAGAAAGTAATTTTTCTTAGTCCAAATCGTTCTTCCTCATCACCTTTCCTCTTTCATACATGCTCAACTCTTCTTCACTCTAACCAAGGTTTACCACTTCTACCCGTTCCCACCCACTAACTTTTCTGTTCAAACTGTGCAGCCATATCTGCATTGCTTTTCCTAACACTATACATTTCTCACCAGCCGTATGTGCTCTCTAGTCCCTAATCCTTAGTCAGGCTTATTCACTGCTTTCTCCGGGCTACAAATCATGGCTAAGGAAGGTAAAGGAAATGAGAACACTTGACACATTCAATATTCTTGCTTCCTGATTTCAGTTGGCAAGGAATTCATTCATTTTGTGTTTCCTAGCATCTGCTATGCAACAGCTGTCCAAACTGTCTTGACTTTCTTTTTACGCTCAACCACTTTCTCTCACTCACCAGGTGTATGTGCAGGTCGAGATTATCAAGAAAGTGTTCTCCACATGAAAGTCTTTTTTTTGTTTTGTTTTCATTCTCCATTTTCCAATCTTCTGTTCTGTCTGTTCTCCAATCTCCTGTTTCATTTTAAAATAAAATCTATTGAGGTTAATTTGCATACAACAAAACACACCCCACTCTATGTGTACAGTTCGATGAGCTTTGACAGATGTATATACCCAGGAAACTACCACCCAAAAGAAGATAGAGTTTTTCCATAATGTGAAAAAATGTTGCCCTATTAGTATTCACAGTTAGTCACCCCCACCCCTTACGGCTCGAAACAGTGATGTGCTTCCTGTCACTATAGATTTCTTTTGCCTTTTCTGGGATTTCATGTAAATGAAGCCATACAGTCTGTATTCTTTTATTTCTGGCTTCTTGAGCTCAGCATCATATGTTTGAGATTCACCCACATCCATGGATGTGTCAGTAATATTTCTAAGTAAGCTTTTGTTTGATCACACCCACACCCCTTCATTTACACATTGTGTATGGTTGCTTTCACGCTCCGGCGGCAGAGCTGAGTAGTAGGGACAGATCGCATGGCCCAAAAAGCCTAAGATATTTACTATCTGGCCCTTCACAGAAAAAGGCTGCCAACTTCTGACCTAAGAGGTCAAATTTTATGGTATAAAGTTTTCGTATTTCTTTATTCTTTTGATGTCTGTAGTAACTGTAGTCATAAAACTACTTTCATTCCCGATATTGGTAATTTTGCTTTTTTCTTGATTGGTACAGCTAAGAGGTTTATAAATTTCATTGATCTTTTCTAATACCTAGCTTTTTTTTTCATTAATTTGTCTGTTTTCTACTTGACTCCCATTTGTTTCTTATTTTCTTCGTAATCTTTGGGTTAATTTGCTCCTCTGTGCCTTTTTAAGGTGAAATCATAGACCATTGATTTTAGATTTTCTTCTTTCCTACGTATTTACAGCTATAAGTATCTTTCTAAGCACTGCTTTAAATGCATTTCCCATATTTTGACTTGTATTTTCATTTACTTCACAATATTTTCCTAATCCTGCTGTGATCTTTTTCTGTGACACATGTTATTTACAAATGTAATATTTAATTTCTAAATATTTGGGGATTTTTCAGATATTATAGGGTTTTTGATTTCTAATTTAATTCTAATGTGGTCAGAAAAAAGATATTCTGTACAAGTCCAAACATTCAAAATTTACTGACTGATCTATGGCATAACATGTGGTTTAACTTAGTGACTGTTCCTTGTGCACTTAGAAAGAATGTGTAACCAACAGCTGTACATAGTGTTCTATTGGGTTGGCCAAAAAGTTCATTTGGGTTTTTCCATAACATCTTGTCCATGTGGTCAAAGTTGAGAGCATTATTCAGATAACCTACAACTTTACTGATTTTGTGTGTGTGTGTGCTATTAATTGCTGAGAGATAAGTGTTAAAATTTCCAACTCTGATTGTGGATTTATTTTTCTTTTATTGTCAATTTTTCCTTTGATGTATTTCTAAACTGCTATTAATCTTATATTCATTTTGATTTTTAGTTCTTTCTGATATATTGATCCTTTCATCATTATAAGCTTTCTCTCTTTATCCCTTGTAATATTTCTTGCTCTGAAGTATACTTTGATTGACAGTAACATAGCTACTTCAGCTTTCTTTTTTTTTTTTTTTTAACATCTTTATTGGAGTATAATTGCTTTACAATGGTATGTTAGTTTCAGCTTCACAACAAAATGAATCAGTTATATATATACACATATTCCCATATCTCTTCCCGCTTGCGTCTCCCTCCCTCCCACCCTCCCTATCCCACCCCTCCAGGCGGTCACAAAGCACCGAGCTGATCTCCCTGTGCTATGCGGCAGCTTTCTTATAATTACTGTTTGTAATGGAATACCTTTTTTCATCCTTTCACTTTAAACTATCCTGTCTTTATATACAAAGTTCATCTCTTGTATACCTTTTTTATCCAGTCTGATGCTTACTGAATTTTAACTGGGCTATTTAAATCGTTTACATATAATGTAATATTTAATATGACTGGGTTTAAGTGTATGGTTATGCCATTTTCTATTTGTCCTTTTCTTTGTTCTTTTTCCCTCTTTTCCAGGCTTCTTTTGGAACTATCTGTACAGCATTTTTCCTTCTTCTATTGGTTTATTACCTATCCGTTTTGTTTCATTCTTGGTTACACTAGAATTTACAATATTCCTTTTTAAGTTATCAGAGTCTACTTTCAAATGATATTATATCACTTCTCATGTTCTTACAACAGTATATTTTCATTTATCCTGTATCATCCTTGGTGATATTTCTGTCATACTTACTTCTGCATGTTATATAAACACATCAATATATCATTACTAGTTTTGCTTTAAACAGTCATGTATCTTTTATTTTTATTTGTTTTTATTTTTAACATCTGTATTGGAGTATAATTGCTTTACAATGGTGTGTTAGTTTCTGCTGTATAACAAAGTGGATCAGCTATACATAGACATATATCCCCATATCTCTTCCCTCTTGCATCTCCGTCCCATCCTCCCTAACCCACCCCTCTAGGTGGTCACAAAGCACCGAGCTGATCTCCCTGTGCTACGCGGCTGCTTCCCACTAGCTATCTGTTTTACATTTGGTAGTGTACATATGTCCATGCCACTCTCTCACTTCGTTCCAGCTTACCCTTCCCCCTCCCCATGTCCTGAAGTCCATTCTCTACTAGGTCTGCATCTTTATTGTTTTTCTCTTTCTGACTTACTTCACTCTGTATGACAGACTCGAGGTCCATCCACCTCACTACAAATAACTCAATTTCATTTCTTTTTATGGCTGAGTAATATTCCACTGTATATATGTGCCACATCTTCTTTATCCATTCATCTGTCGATGGACACTTAGGGTGCTTCCTTGTCCTGGCTATTGTAAATAGTGCTGCAATGAACATTGTGGTACATGACTCTTTTTGAATTATGGTTTTCTCAGGGTATATGCCCAGAAGTAGCATTGCTAGATCATATGTTAGTTCTATTTTTAGTTTTTTAAGGAACCTCCATACTGTTCTCCATAGTGGCTACATCAATTTACATTCCCACCAACAGTGCAAGAGGGTTCCCTTTCCTCCAACCCTCTCCAGCGTTTATTGTTTGTAGATTTTTGATGATGGCCATTCTGACTGGTGTGAGGTGATACCTCATTGTAGTTTTGATTCTCATTTCTCTAATGATTAGTGATGTTGAGCATTCTTTCATGTGTTTGTTGGCAGTCTGCATATCTTCTTTGGAGAAATGTCTATTTAGGTCTTCTGCCCATCTTTGGATTGGGTTGTTTGTATTTTTGATATTGAGCTGCATGATATGCTTGTATGTTTTGGAGATTAATCCTTTGTCGGTCGCTTCATTTGCAAATATTTTCTCCCATTCTGAGGGTTGTCTTTTTGTCTTGTTTATGGTTTCCTTTGCTGTGCAAAAGCTTTCAAGTTTCATTAGGTCCCATTTGTTTATTTTTATTTCCATTTCTCTAGGAGGTGGGTCAAAAAGGATCTTGCTGTGATTTATGTCATAGAGTGTTCTGCCTATGTTTTCCTCTAAGAGTTTTATAGTGTCTGGCCTTACATTTAGGTCTTTAATTCATTTTGAGTTTATTTTTGTGTATGGTGTTAGGGAGTGTTCTAATTTCATTCTTTTAAACGTAGCTGTTCAGTTTTTCCAGCACCACTTATTGAAGGGGCTGTCTTTTCTCCATTGTATATTCTTGCCTCATTTATCAAAAATAAGGTGACCATATGTGCATGGGTTTATCTCTGGGCTTTCTATCCTGTTCCATTGATCTGTATTTCTAAACAGTCCTTTATCTTTTAATAGGAATTTTTAAAAAATGTCTTTTATGTTTAGCCACAGATTTGCCATTTCAGGCCCTTTTTATTCGTTTGTGTAGATCCAGGTTTCCAACTGGTATCCTTTTCTTTCAGACTATAGATCTTCATTTAACATTTCTTATAGTACAGATTTGATGGCAATGAGCATTTTCACCTCTTACTAGCTTGAAATGTCTTTATTTTTTCTCACTTTTCAAAGAAACATTCGTTGGATATAGAATTCTAAAGTGACCTTTTTTTTAAGCAATTTAAAGACATTCCATTGTCTGATGATTTGCAGTCATTCTTATATTTATTCCCACTGTATAATAACTATCCCATTTCCTCCAGTTTTCAAAAACACTTTCCTCTTTTCCTCCTGAGCTCTTTCTTACTAGCATCACCTTTAAAATTCAAATTTTTACTAACAATCTGTTTATAATGATACATATATTCTCTAAGATGATATAGGCTTTCGCCCTGTGCTCACTTACTTCTGAGCCCTCACCATTTGTGCCTTTAATGTCATACTTCTACCAACAGTCTAAGACAATCTAAGGGTTTTAAAAAATTATTATTATCATGCTCTTCAAAAATTTTCCAGTCTCTGCCTATCATCCAATTCCAAAGATCCTTACACATTTTTAGGTACATGTTACAGCAGTACTCCACTTCCAGGTAGCAAATCTGTATTAGTTTCCTGCAGCAACTGTAACAACTCATCACAAACTTAGAGGCTTATACAACAGAAATTTATTCTTTCACAATACTCAGGGCCAAAAATCCAAAATCGGTAGCACTGGGCCACAGTTGAGGCCCGGACAGGGCCACGTCCCCTCTGGATGTGCTAGAAAAGAATCCATTTGCCTCTCCCAGCTTCTGGTGGCTGTTGGCATTCCTTGGCTCGTGGCCACACTGACATACTTTCTTCTGTGCATCAAATTTCCTCCTGCCTCCCTCTTACAAGGACACATGAAATTGTATTAGGGTCCACCCAGATAATCCAGGATAATCTCCTCTCGAAATCCTTACTGTAGTCACATCTGCAACATCTTTTTTCATATAAGGTAACATTCACGGGTTTTGGAAACCAGGACCCAAATATATTTGGACGGAGACATTCTTCAAACTACCACAACCACCTACTTATTTTCTTCAAATGAAATGGTTGCTGTCATCCTGGCCTCACTGAACGTCAGCTGGACACACAAAATTCAGCCTTTGTGAAAAAATTGTCTTTATGGAGAGAAACAATAGGAAAGCAGGTTGGAGATATCTGTGTAAAATGTGATGTAAGTTACAGAATATTTTTTAAGCTTCTTCGACAATTCAAACAAACAAAAGTACATACCACCACCTAGAGTAATTTTGCCAAAAATAAAATAAAATCTTAATCTGATGAAGCCTCAGCACTAACTACCAATTTACAGGAACTATAGGAGACAATGTAACATGTTAAACAAGTCCAGATAAAATCTACAAAATCCAGACTCCAGAAAACTATGGAACAGAGGCTCACTTCTTTCAACAAATACATATAAGGTAAAACAAAGTGAGATTCAGAGCTGGAACTGGACAGAGCAAGAAAAAGAGGAGAAAGAGGAAGAACCTACAAAGTAAAGAAAATTTAAGAAACAAATCAATATAGAGAATTTATTTCAACCCTGGCAAACAATTTTAAAAATCTATAAGATGAGGCAAAATTAGAACACTGACAATATATACTAATATTAAGGAACTAAATTTTGAAGTCAGTAGCGTCGTTTCAAAAAAAATTACTGTTACACTTTAGAAAACATGCTCAAATATTTAAAGATGAAATAATATGATGTTGGAGACAATGCAAAGTAGCCAATGGGCAGGGGTAAGTATGCAGGGGTATCAATAGAATGACACTGTTTATTAGTTGACAATTGTTGAAATGTTTCATAGCGTAGAAGAAAATTGGAAGTAGTATTATTTGGAATAAGTTTTATGATCTAGGCTTTAAAATACAAATAAAGATGAAAACCAATGTAATCATCAGCAAAGATGTAATAATTAAAGATTAACAGTATGAAGCTTGGATTGCATTTCATTGCCTTCCACCTTGATTTCTAGGATGTTTGAAACAATTACTGTAAGTACCTCTGTGGGCTGCATAATCTATGAGAAATAAGTTTGCATTGAAACCTGAGTTGTTTCATGTGAAAAATGATTTCTTCTCCCAGGAGAGAAAATGATAGAACAGGTATGTCCCCAGAGGTGAGCTGATAAAATAAATACACATAGAAATAAATACTTAAAGGCTTCTTGTGGAGTCTTCCCTGGTGGCAAGTGGTTAAGAATCCGCCTGCCAATGCAGGGAACACGGGTTCAAGCCCTGGTCCGGGAAGATCCCACATGCCACGGAGCAACTAAGCCCGCGCACCACAACTACTGAGCCTGCATGCCACAACTACTGAGCCCGCATGCCACAACTACTGAGCCTGAGTGCCTAGAGCCCGTGCTCTGCAACAAGAGAAGCCGCCGCAATGAGAAGTCCGCGCACCCCAACGAAGAGTAGCCCCCGCTCGCCGCAACTAGAGAAAGCCTGGGCACAGCAACAAAGACCCAGCGCAGCCAAAAATAAATAAATAAATTTAAAAATGAAAAAAAAAAAGCTTCTTGGGAACTATTTTCCTTAGTTTTTCACAGACTGGCTTCATGTTCATTTGGAAAATATTTAACAGAAGGTTCAACAATGAAATATTTCAATGTGAATGTTAATTTTTCATTTTTGAGGTTGGTTTGAAACATTACCAACATTGCCAAAACGTCATGCTGGATAATCCATGAATTTAAGGGGTTGGCAGAAATGCAAAAAATGCAAATTATACAAATGAACAAGGAAACTGAGCGAAAACAAATTATTTGTCATTATTATGAGAATCCAGAATCACCTGATGTGTGCTGATCAATACAGTAGCCAATAGCCATTTGTGACAACTGAAATTTAACTTAATTAAAAATAAAGTTGAAAATTCAGTTCCTCAGACACACAAGCTACATCCCAAGTGCTCAGCGGCCGTAAGTGCCAAAGGCTACCACGTTGGACAGCAGAAATACAGAACACTTTCACCATCATTTCTATTGGACGTGCCAGACTGCATCCAATCAGTAGTGTGTACACCAAGTACCAGTGCTTATTATTTATTGAGTTATTGGCTTAAAGACCCTGTCCCCTTCTCACACCTTCCTTGATTTTTCATCATATAAAAAAGTATGAAGTTTTATGTTACATTAAATTTTTGTTGAAGTATGTTGCTTTTTCCACCTATAAAAATCCATGCATGGACTTCCCTGGTGGTGCAGTGGTTAAGAATCTGCCTGCCAATGCAGGGGACATGGGTTCGAGCCCTGGTCCAGGAAGGTCCCACATGCCACGGAGCAACTAAACCCGTGCGCCACAACTACTGAGCCCACGCACCTAGAGCCCGTGCTCCACAGCAAGAGAAGCCACAGCAGTGAGAAGCCCGCGCACTGCAACGAAGAGTAGCCCCCGCTCACCACAACTAGGGAAAGCCTGCACAGCAATGAAGACCCAACACAGCCAAAAATAAATAAATAAATAAATGTATTAGAAAAAAATCCATGCAATAAAAAACGGGAAAAAAGTTTTTGTTTCCTAAAAACAAATCTATTTCCTTTTATCAGATGAAAATTACATATCCATATTTCCTTCTCTGCTATGGCTACAAGAAAACTCAGAATTAACTTAATCCTTAATTGCTGTACCTGTTATTAATCCAGGTTTTGCATAAATGTACTTTTCTCCCCTCATACAATTTTTTGACATTATTTTAATGTATTTAAAATATTTTATTGTGAAGAAACTCAAAATTCCTTTTGGAGATGGGCAGAACATAATGAAGTGCATATAAATGGAACTCTTCTGCCCTCTTTGTTTCAAGAATAAAATTCCCAAGCAAGAGATTATGACCAAGTAAGGTTTTTTCCTAATAATAAACATTAAAAAAACTATAACTTTCATTAATCAACATATTGTATACATCAGTGCCAAAAGCCATTTTATAAAACTAAGTAATTATTTTTAATAAAATTCCAAGATGGAAATTCCCTGGTGGTCCAGTGGTTGAGACTTAGCACTTTCACCAGTGGCCCGGGATCAGTCCCTGATTGGGGAGCTAAGATCCTGCAAGCCACGTGGCGTGGCCAAAAAAAAAAGAAGAAAAAAGAAAATCCCAGAGGTTGAAAAAACTACTTAAATATTAAAATTACCAAAACTAATAGCAGACATCATATTAATTAGTGAAGTACTAACATTTCCATTAAAATCAGAAATAAGGACATTCCATATCATGACTATCATTCAACATTGTTTTGAACAGTGTATCTAATGCAATAAAATTTTTGAAATCAAACAAGCAATAAAAATATTGAAGATGTATACTTATCTCTATTTTCAGAGTGGTATACCTAGCATATGTGAATATCTATAAGAGCTAATTAAAATTAGTAAGCGTTTATAAAGGTGAGTAGATATATGTAAAAAGATTTGATACTTTTTCTCTATACCAGCAAAAACTAATTAGAAATGGGGGAAAAAATCCTACTATAGTAGCTACAATTAACAAATACATAGGATAAATTTGACATAGGAATCAAAATGTGTCAAAAAGAAATGTACAGGATGTATATTTTTTTTAAAAAACGCCAATACTATCTTATTAAAGGATATAAGACATAAAAGCAGAGTGAATTATTTTCTTGGATACAGACTCTTAAAACCATAAAAAATATCCATCCTTCCCAAATTAATACAGGTTAATTCAACATTGAATTTCTTAGGAATAATTTAATCTGCAAGAAAATATCCAACTAACTGTGGCTTAAGTAACTCAAACATTTAATTATCTCACATAAAAAGAAGTGTGCAGAAAGGAACTACAAGGCCAGTTCAGTGATTCCCCAATCATAAAAACCCAGGCTCCTTCTAGCTTTCTGTCTTCCTTAAGAATGTTGGTTTGTTGCTTTATAGTTCCAAGAAGGCTGCTGCAACTCCAGGCATCACATTCAAGTTCAATTCAAGGGAGAAGATGGTGGTGCCAAATATACCTTTTTTTAAAATCAAAAAACCAAATGATTTTCCACAAGTGCCAGGACCGCATTGGCCAGACCGTATCACATCATATGGCTACCTCTACATGCTGTTTAGCTGAGAAAGCAAGCACCAGTCTCTAAGGTGGTGGAAGGTAAGGGAGGAGGTTGGGAATGGGTGTTTATTTAGCCAATCAAGTGTTAATATGTACCACATATTCTAATCAGAATCTCTTTTTTCCATTCAAACTGTTCTGTCTCCCCATGTAGAATGTAAATTCCAGAAAATTTACCTTGCTCATCACTATTCCTGGTACCTGGCATGTAGGTACCTGTTGGATGGATAAATAGCTTTAATGCAAAGTGAAAAATCTGTCTTTAAAAAATGGCCATTTCTAAACGACAGATAACTTAGGTTTTTACAACTATACCTTCAGTTTTCGGTACTGCGACTAAATACAGAATCATACGATAGGGAAGGTCATCTGGCCTCACCATCTTCCCAGTGTAAGAATCTCTGCCCAAAGGTGGCATGGCTGCCCATCTGTGGCTTAAATACTGCAAGTGAATCTCTTAAGGTTTGGTGAGTGCTTCCCGTGTGTCAGAGAATGGGTGTAATGCTCTACATGATCTTATTTGTATTCACAAGAATCCTATGAGGAAAATACTATTATTTCCATTTCACGAACGAGAAAAATGAAGCAGAGAATCTCAAAACAATACAGAAAGTTAAGTGGCAGGGCCTGGATCAGAACCCAGGTCGACCTAACTCCAGGTTTCAAGTTCTGAACCACTGAGCTTTACCACTCCCAGCATTAACACAATCCATTCCACTGGAAGGTTTTTTCACTGGGCTGGGCCAATTGGCCACTCTGTTATTTCTGCTCATTGCCTTAATTCTAGAGGAAAGCTCACTCTACTCCTACATGGTCACCCTGTCAGGGTCTCAGAATTATTTCCAAACACCGTGTTATTTCGGTCCCCTGCTTTGGGATTAGAGTCTATTTGTGGGATTCTCCCTTAAAATGCTGCATCCCAAAGGGAACTTCAAGATCTCTGCTCTGCTTACCAGGATCACAGACTATCCTATCTATAAACTTGCCATTATATTTACACCAATGTTACCTGCGATTGCAACAAGTTCTTCTTAACATGGCTGTAATGTTTTTGGTCAACAAACTTTCTAAATCTTTTTCAGACAAGTTGTTGCCAAATCAGGCTTTTTCCATGACTCTTTCAATGTATATAATTTACATTTAGCCATGCTAAGTTGCAGTTAATTCTTTTGATACAGTTGTTCTGAACTATTTGGGCATAATGCCCTTTACACACACACTTAAACACACACACACACACACACACACACCACAAAGAAAAAAACTGGATAAATTTTTTAAATTAGTGTTGATTAAAAACAAATGTATACATAATTAGTTCCTAAATTCCTTTAGTTAAGTAAAAATTAGTATTTAAACTCAGTAAACATCAAAACATTAAAATATTCCTGTACATATACTATGAAGAAAAATGTTATAAAAATTTGGTGATTGTGACCATTTGTAATACATAAAAGTCCTATGGGAAAAAATTTGCATAACACATTATAGTAATCAATTCTGGTAAAGAATAAATCTGAGATACGCACCATGCTACTAACATTTTCTTTCTTGAGAATGAAATGGCTGAAAACTGAGAAGCAAGTTTAGGATATGAACCTGTTGTGACACAGACAATTTGATCTACCTTTTAAAAGAGTTTATTCAAAAGACTCAACCTACCTAAAACATGCTCATTTCAAAGCATGCTTGTTTCATGAATGACACGGTGTCTTTTCCTTACAAATTGCATTGAAGCAGAATTAAATCATGACAATATCATTTCATTGTTTACAATGGAAGAAACAAAAGTTTCAAAGAGTGCTGTTTTTCATTGTTCAAATTCCACTCAGTTCTTACAAAGAGTATCTACATGTCATTAAATGTTCAGAAGATTAACTTACTTAATAAACTCAGGGATTCTATGGGTAAGTGCGTGGTAGAGAAATGACTTGGTCTCTTTGTAAATAATCCATTTTGCTCATCTGTAAAAGAGTCAGCAGCCACAGAGCGAAATTGTTAAAACAACAAAAAGCTAGTAGGGAGAAAAGGAGTAATTCCCTGCTAACACAAATACATTTTCTATTGCACTAAATATACCTTTCAGGTTACAGTTTTAAATGGTTAAAAAGGGTTATTCACTTCTGGCTGTCAGTTTGAACTACTGAAAAGATTTTACCTTTTCTTTTTCTTAAACATGGCAATGTCCAATGAAAACAGTAGAAAGTTCCAACAACCCTTGGAAAATATGTCACCTATAAACCAATTTCCTCGAGATGTAAGCAAACTGAAGAAAAAGAAGAAAAATTAAGTGTGGTTAACACTAGAGCCTCAGATTTAAGCAAAGTATAAAGAAAGTCAACAGATGTCCACATTTGATTCCAAGAAACACTTACCATAATCTGGACTCTGCTGCCCTCTTTTGTATCATGAATGTAACACAAGTACCAAAGGGCACTTCCAGAAAGAGCCTGAAAAGTAAGGGGGGTTTGTGTGGCTTGTCTTCCCACCTAGATAGTGAACTGCTAGGGCAGAAGACGTTTGCCTAATTGTCTTCATACATTTGTTGTTTCGTACATTTTTGTTGTATAAATACATGTGATTTATTCTGACTTTTTAAAAAAGACTTCATTGATTGTGATTTACTTTGGTGCGTCTGAGGAGCAAAAATCTGAGTTTCCAGTTTTATTTATTTACTTATTTTTACATCTTGATGGAGTAGAATTGCTTTACAATGGTGTGTTAGTTTCTGCTTTATAACAAAGTGAATCAGCTATACGTATACATATATCCCCATATCCCCTCCCTCTTGTGTCTCCCTCCCACCCTCCCTATCCCACCCCTCTAGGTGGTCACAAAGCACCGAGCTCATCTCCCTGTGCTATGTGGCTGCTTCCCACTAGCTATCTATTTTACATTTGGTAGTGTATATATGTCCATGCCACTCTCTCACTTCGTCCCAGCTTACCCTTCCCCCTCCCCGTGTCCTCAAGTCTAACCTCTATGTCTGCATCTTTATTTCTGTCCTTGGACGGTCCTGGAGTCTGTCATACAGAGTGAAGTAAGTCAAAGAGTTCCGTTCCAATGTTGGCTATCCAATCTTTCCTGCTTTAAAATCCAATGTTTTAAAACCAACGAAGGCAAAACAAAAGTTAGGCCTTGATTGCTTTTAGCTTAACAGCCACATTGCTTGAAGTTGTCTTTTAATCTGTTATCTGACGTGAGCACAACGCATAGAGATCTCCTTCGCTTATCGTCACACTGCATACATGGTTTCTTTGATGGACAAATGTTCCATTTTAAAGACCCAATGTTGTAGTGGAGGTTAAGAAAGATACCTATAGCCTTTGGTGTTCTAACTTAGAACACCCTACCCCTTTCCCCCCAGAATAAATCTAGAAAGTAGAGGTGTAAAGAGATTCCATTTCTAATGCAAAAATATAGTTAGCTAGTTATTACTATCATTTGTACCCACCCACCATTTTAAACGCCACATTAAGGCGGCTTCCCTGGTGGCACAGTGGTTGGGAATCCGCCTGCCAAAACAGGGGACACGGGTTCGAGCCCTGGTCCGGGAAGATCCCACATGCAGCACAGCAACTAAGCCCGTGCGCCACAACTGCTGAGCCTGCGCTCTAGAGCCCACGCGCCACAGCTGCTGAGGCCTGTGCGCCTAGAGCCCGTGCTCCGTAGCAAGAGAGGCCACCGCAGAGAGGGGTCCGAGTAGCCCCCACTAGCCACAACTAGAGAAAGCCCGTGCACAGCAACGAAGACCCAACAGAGCCCCCCCAAAAAAAGCCACATTAAGTCTTCTA
The DNA here is from genome assembly GCF_964374135.1 of Grampus griseus. NCBI lineage: Eukaryota > Metazoa > Chordata > Mammalia > Artiodactyla > Delphinidae > Grampus > Grampus griseus. The sequence goes on from NC_139012.1 coordinate 66,134,402, forward strand.
AGCAACCTCTAGCAATATTTACACACTTCGGCCCTCACTTCAACTGTGAATGAAGAGGATATACTCCCAACCTGTGATTTCATGATTGCTGAAATCCTTCAATGGAATAAGAAATTACAGACTGCTTTTATAACAATAAAATCAAGCTTTAACTGGAAAATCAGACAATACAGCATTCTTTCCAAAACTTTTATTTTTTAATAGAAAATACAACACACTTCTCATTCAATTAATTTACCCAATTAATCCAAAGGAGAAAAGTGAGATACCATGATTACAAGTATGCTAATAAAATAAACACTTTTAGCAGGACACATGGAAACAATACTTTCAGCGAGTTTTATAAAAATCTGGTATAAAACAAAGTTAAATACAACATTTTTGAAATGACAAAATCTAACCTATATTCTTTCAAAGAGACATTTGCACTTCTTGTCCTGGCTTGGAAACAAGACAAATAAAACCTCAAATTATTTCCTTTCATCCAAGTCGATTTGGCTAAACTGCATAAAATTTGTGAGGATACGCTTTGAAAAAAAGCAATAAATGCAAAATTAAGGCAAAACTGATAGCTGGTATCAGGTAAATAGCACATGTAGTAGGACCCTTGCTAATAAGATGACTTTAATGTACTTGGAGCTACAGATTTCAAAGGGCACATTTGTACCTATTGCACATCTGATCCTCACAGCCTTCCTGAAGGAGGAAAGGCAATGATGTTCCCATTTCACTGAAGAGAAAACTAAGGCAGCTCACTTAGATCACACAGCTTGACCAGTGGCACAAACACACATCAATGGCCTTGGAACACAGGAGAGGGTTTCCTGCTGGTAGATATACCTTCCTAACTGCATCAAGATGTGACAAAAGTGTAAGTTCCTCGAGGTCTGGAAAGCAGACTCCAGTCGTAACAGGTAATGAGGACAGTCAGCTCAAGATTTCTCACTTGCCATACAATTTACAGTGAAACACGGAGATAAAGATGGAGGCTGATGCGAGAAAAGGCGAAGAATGATCTGAAAGACTGTAATATGGCAAGGTTCCTTCCAAACCTAGAATGAACTAGAACAAACTGAACAAATGGTCTTAACTGGGAGGCCAATATTCAAAGGGGTAAAAAAGAGACATAGAAATAGAAGGGTAGGAAATTCTTCATTTTAATAGCTCCAAGTGTTTGGCACACATTCTCCCATAAATAATTCTAAAACTTCCCTGAGGTAGACAAATGTTAGAAATGGACAGAGTTCACGTAAAAAAGAGGGATGGAAGGAAGGAAGGAAGGAAGGTGGCGGCACTGAGAGGAACTATTTTTAACGCTACCTTTAAAAACCATTCCAGTTATTTGTAAAACCCCCTTTCGGTAAAGTGCTTGACGCTAGCCATTTTATTCCTACACTTAAAGGATGCAACTACGTATCCTACAACTAAAGGACCAAAGCCAAGCTGGGCCTGTAAAATAAAGTCTAGCGAAGTTCACAGCAAGCGTGCACTTTTCTTAATATCTGTACCTGGACGTCGTTCTCTCCTCCTGCTTTTCAAACGGAGCTTGAGGAACTCAAACGGACTCCCCTGCAAAGTCTCCATGATTCAGACAAAACACCCCTCCTTCAGAAAGTCCTACTTCCCTGGTGCGCTGCTGCTGCCGTGTTTTGTGGACTATAAGCTACTCAAAGGCACAGACAACCCTGCCTGCTCATTCCCGAATCTTCAGGACCTGGCACTCTGTGGGTTCTCGTTAATCAAGACCCCATCTGACCCCATCTCTCAAGCAGTTCATTTTTTACTAAGTGAAGGTTTGTGTTGTTTATGTGAAATTCAATAAATTATCCTGCAAACCCATTTTTATTCCTGTGTTCCCCCCACCCGCAGCGAGAATGAGTCTATAGGGCAAATTACTGGGTTACCACCTTAGTCCCGCTTTCCCACCCCATTTTTCATTAGAGCTACGTTTCTTTCATAAAGTATCCTTATGCACTTGTGTGAAATGAAGTCACAAGAATGCCCCAAAGCTGAGAATCTGAACTTCCACTTGAAACGACCTTCAGGGAAAGAAACAGTTACGAACCGAATGAAGAGAAATAGCTCTTCACAGGGACGTATTTTTGTACTTGTTTTGCTCCAATTTCTGCTACATAGACGGCTCCAGTCTTCCCACTGACGTCTAAGAGATGAGGTGAGACCTGATCCGCCAGCTGGATCGTGCTGATCACCGAACAGTTGCCAATGCTTCCTACCGGGGGCGCCGCCACGAGTAAGAGCCGGCTCAGATTCAGCTGAGCTACGATCAAGTGCTTCCCGTCGGGAGTAAATCTAAGGAGGAGGACATGTCACATAATCAACCGGGGCAAAGTTAACATACATGTTTATTTTTTCGACATGTGTATCCCCTACAGTGCTACACAACAGTAAGGACCTGCTTGCTGAAGGGTTCTTTAAAGGGGGCTTGAAAATTGATCTGATTCTGCTTCACAGGGAACAAGAGATTTGTGATGACAGACTTAACCAAAGATTAGTTTATGTTTTTAAAATTAACAATATTGGAATATTACACAGAGATGAAACTAATGGAGAATCGGTGTCAGGCTGGGTCTGAAACTATAGACTCAAGATTTTTATTTTCATTCTCTGTTTAAAAATAAACTGCATCTCGAGGGCAGAGGATGTAGGAAGGTCCAGGCTTTATTATCTCTGATACTTAGATCCCACAGTGCGCTGGGAGTTTAACCACATTCACGCTGCCTGGGATTTGAAATATGATTACATGTTCTCTGAAAACTTCTTTCCTTCTCCTTTTTCCCTGATTAAAATTAACAGTAAATGTTCTAAACTTTCAGCTAGCTCTTCAGAGAAACTTAACATAAACCAAATCAAACAAGCATTTTAAAACAAAAAGAAATGATTACCTGACTGCAGAAGGTCCCTCTTCGGAGAAACAATTATTCCAAGCTCCTAGCCACTCCCCCGTGTCTTTATCAAACACCTGAATTCTTTTATTGCCTCGGTCCGCCACCCACACCTGGGAACCCAAAGAAAGAAAAAAGAAGAGGGGAAGAGAATGAATGTTTATTTTCATTAGTTTCATAAACTCCCATTGAGGACTTAGAGGACCTCACAGAAGAGAATATTAAAAACCCCATTTTCAGACAAGAAACTCAAATGCAGAGAAGTTAAATACTTTGTTCTAAGCAGAGCTTACAATAAGCAAGACAGCCATGTATGGCCACCCGTCTTAACCCGAAGCCTAGAGTGCTCTACTATACTAAACATCTGGCTAACTAAAAAGCTGGCGTACTCCACTACAATGCAGAGGATGGGCAGACACCGAGAAGTGACAGCATTCATTCATTCCCTCCTCTAACCGCTGACACTGACTCCTGTTGACTTGTTGGTTCCTGGGCCAGCTAACAAGACAAAGACATAGAAAAGCAGCCCTGTTCTTTAGGACCCCAGGCCAGTGGGAAGCCAGCTGCTCACTCGTATCACGTCATTAAACCTCTACCTGCTATTCACCAGGGTGTGTCCAAAGTTCCAAACCGAAGTGCCAAACTAAAGAGGAAGCTTGGGAGATTTTAGTGACATATAAAGCATGATAACGGGCTAACAGTAGGTTTAATTTAGGTTTGCTATAGGCGGCCATGAGTTCTTCAGGAAACTGTTGTTATAAACAGGAAGGCAGATTGGACCTAAATGACATTTCGTGTACTGTATCTGATGTATGCAACCTGCAGCAATATGTACAGGATGGGCCAAACGTGCTGACCTCTACCTCCCCCTTTTGAGAATCCCTGGAGTTCTTGGATTTGTGGATTCAGGACTATTTCTTCAGAGTAACCCTGACTAAGTCTTTGTCAATGTGTGTGAGTTTTGGTAGCCACTGAATTCATCTCTAGTCAGAAACAAATAAAGACTCAGTGTATCACTTTAGAAAGGCTATTGATCCCTAAGTAAGGTTATCTCTTAGATCTTTTCCTGATCTATGATTCTTTACTAAAGACGAGGTTCCTTAAGGATTTTGGGATTACTGTCTTAGATAAGTGGCCAAGGAGGAAATACAGTTTAGACCCTTGGATTGAATGACACTATAGGTTGTTAGCATTATCTTTCCTACTCAACAGATTTTTATTATGAGAAACCTGGTTTAAGAAACAACAAGTCTAACTCTGGAACTAATAAACTTTTCACATAGGGTTGAGGCGATGATTAAATGAGTTAATCATGTTAAATGCCACAATAGTATTGCTGCTGTCGTTATAAAAACACAAGGGTCCAGAAATGAACACGCCCGGTTTTCATCACTTGGTGATGCTAGAGGATCCCCATCAAATGACCTCCAAGGACATTCCTCACCATGGTGAACTGACCTGGGTCTAGGTCTTGCCGACTCAGAAACTTGACCTTGTTCTTATCCCATGAGGGGAGTGGCTAATCAGGTTCAGGAGGGTAATGTGCAAAACCAGAATTCCAATTTTCCAGTTCCCAATTTTCAGATGAAGTTCCTATGTTCAGTTATCTTCCTATCTACAATGCAAATACTTGCAGATTTTATGATCAAAACATTCTCTCTCTGTTAACATAGGAAGCCAAGTGATAATCAGAAGGTTGCTTGCTGAGCACAGAATCAGAAGTGGAAATGAATTAAATTTCTAATGGCGTGAAGCCAAGGTAGTCTGATGCATCCACTGCGCACCAAGGCATTCAGTCATTTAACGAAGATGTAAGATGACTCCTACGTGCTAGGCACTAACACAGAAAGCAGAAGGGATGCAGTTCCAGCCCTCATACTGCCTACACTCTTATTAGGGGAGACAATTTAACCATCATCTTACTGTGTGATGGTTACTATAATGGGGGAGTAAGGGCTACTACAGGAAAACAGGTGGAGAAACTAATATAAAACATTTTGGGTGGGTTTGGTTACAGGAAGGTGACTCCCCAAAAGAGACAACGTGTATGCTTAAAGGTGTGTAAAAGCAAGAGGTGGTAGCGGACAGACGGAGGTGGGAACAAAAGAAATTGAAATTTGTTGGTTAAAGCTTTCTGTTCCTCAGACAGAGTAGAGCTAGGTCACTTGGAGAACTAGAGTGTGCCTGGTCACTCCTTTTTTCAAGCTTCCAAGATTAACCTCTTCCATCTCCCTTTTGATCAACACGTTCTCAACACAACTCTTTTTTTTTCAGGCAACTTCACTTATGTCCTGTTCCATTATTTGTTTCTTCTATCCTTTAAATGACAGAGTGATCTATTTTGCTCATTTCTAAATATTTGGGGAACTTCATTATAGGACCCAAACATTTATAAGAGAGTATGTGGATATACCCAGAGGAATTGCCCAGACATACCCAGATACACACATCCACTAACATACACACGTATCCAAATGTCTAGACACTCCCGTGTGCCCATATATCCATGCTCTGCACCACCCCCATATATTCAGACAGTCCCCAGCGACGCTGTATATTTACCCGACCATCAGAATCAACTGTAACACTGTGAGGAATGCTGAACTTAGCAGGCCCTGTCCCATTTTCTCCATGTAGCCAAAGGATCATGAAATCTATAAATGGTACACATATATGGTCAGAACAACATACAGAATACCTTATGCATTTACATGTTATACTTTATGTCATAAGTTACAAAGTATTCAGTTATACCCCCAGCTGATGTTTTCCTGGCTTTCTGTTTATACATCCATTTGACTAATTTGTATGCTTAAAAAAATTCTTTCCCTGTTTCAAGCAATTAATCTGCTTCTTTAATGACTGTTTCCACCTGAATTTTTCATAACTCAAAACCGCTGTTTAGGGTTCATGTCAACCTTGTCCTGAAACTGGTTCCCCTTATAACCAACCTGTTATTTGGTATTACCATTCCTCTGAGCTTAAAAATTATGTTTCTACAGGCCATCTTATTTAGTTCCCCTGTACTGAGTTGAAGGTGTCCCTCGCCCCAGCCCCACCAGAAAAAGATATGTCCAAGTCTCAATCTCCAGAGCCGTGAATGTGACCTTAACTGTATCTGCAAAGGCCCTAGTTCCAATAAGTTAGGGGTATTGAGATGAGGTGATTCTGCATTTAGAGCAGACCCTGAAGCCAACGGCTAGTGCCCTTATAAGAGAAAGGAGAGGAGATTTGAGACAAAGAGACACACAGAGAAGAAGGAAATGTGAAGATAGAGGCGAAGACTGAAGTTATACTGAGTACCAGACAAATTAAGTCCAGCTTATTAAGTAACATTCTTATATTGGATTGGCCAAAAAGTTCCTTCAGTTGTAAAGTATTGCAATAATACCACACAAAACTAAGCCACGTACCTTGGGACAATTTGATCAACCTGTTATTCAATCCTCCATCTCCATCCACAATGTAAATATCCCCTGTGTCTTCTACATATAATTCTGCAGGGTCATCAAACTGCAGGGGATTTAAACCAGTGCCTTTTTTGCCTGGGGTACCCAAAACTTGAACAAGATCACCAAAGGAATTGTATTTTTTAATAGTATGACCGTAGAGTCCTATAAAGATAGACATGCACATTTCAGATATATAACCATAGTACAAACATTCACATTTTTCAAGTAAGCTGAGAGCAAAAATTTAACAGAATTAAATAGCAATAAAAAGTTAAAAGGCTCAGGTAATTAAATGTTATATTTGACAAGCAATAGAGCTTCATTAGTTATAGCCAAATCCGTTCATGAATTAAAACCTCAGGTACTCCAAAGTAAGATTCTAAATCCAAATTAAAAAAACTGAAAAAAAAAAAAAACCTGACTCCTTAAACAGAAGGCTCATGATGTAAAAGTACTGGTACACCATTTTCTTCTTTTAATCTTATGACCTTGAATAAGCATTACTTGTATAAGAAAATTAAGAAGGATCTGGAAAAGGAACAACTTATATTTGAAAACTGTTATTCCAGTCATTCACGGGCAGATCTCCAATTTCAGTGGGTGACTGAAAAAGTTCTTTATAATACAAACTTCTGTTTATAAAAGTCATTTATATCTATTCTTGTGTTAATTTTTTTAAGTCTTTTTTTTTATTGCGGTAACATTGGTTTATAACAATACTGACTTTTTTAAGCTACATTTTCTCCTAGTGGAAACAAATACAAAATTCAACCCATTAGCTTTTCTTTCCTAAGAAAGGAATAGATCTTTCCAAATCACCAGTATATTATCTTCTCACACTGAAACTTATCTTACAAGCAAAAGTATAAAGTGGAATATTTACAAATAGGGAAAAACTATAAAGCAGTTAACAGAAACCAACTTGAAGGCATACCAAGACCAACTAACTGGTAGGCATTCAAATGATAAATTGGAAACAATGGGGTCTCTGGAAATAAAGTGAATCAGCTTGCATTACAATCCTATCTTGACAATTGTATTTATTATTACACTTGTTTTGGAGACTTGAGCTAAAGTCTGTAGCAATAATAAGAGAACAAAACATTAAAGAAAGCAAACTACAAAGTCTCTAAGGAATTGGAAAAGAAATAGAATAACAGTAAATATTTTTTTTTAATGGCTATGATATGCAGCCATGTTTTTACTGAAGAGAATTTATTCTTCGAAATATAGGAAGGAATAGAAAAACTGTCTTCAGATCTGTGTGTGGAAAAACAACCTATAATGGAAAGAATGAAGAGATCATGTGTGTTCTTTTTATTTCTGGGAACCAGTGAAGTATTTTATAAAAAAAGATCACATGAATGGAACGAATTAAAAAGTAATGGCCTCTTTTAACAGTGAATCCAGAAAAGAAAAAAAATAAATAAAAAGCGAAAATAATCAAATTTCATAGAGTCTAACAATGAACTCAGAGATAACTTAGATTTTGGGGGGTTAACCAAAATCTTACCATCCAAAATACAGCTTTAAATAAATGGGTCACGGGGCTGAGGCTCAGAAATCTTTTGGGTTCTGAGAACAGATGTGGTAAGGGCACTTCTTACAAAAACTGAGACCTCTTTAATTCCAAAACGGTATCTGCATTAGCCAGAAGTGGGGAAACAGAAGGACCTTCAAGCCATGAACATAACTGGGACAAGACTAGAAATATTTTAAGATCTCTTTCCTTCCGGAGATCCTAAGACAATACCAGGTTATCTCTTATACCATCTTGTCTTAAGCTACAAGCACAAGCAAACAGTTATCTCTGAAAACTTATCTCACGGTTTTAAGTTCAACTGTGTTTACTTTGTTTTGCAGCACATTCTACTAAAAATATTCGACAGAAGGAAGGTTTCAGACATGCTGATGTCAGTGGGATTTCAGAAACATTACCAGCAGTTTGTGCAGATCTTCTACTCTGGGCAAGAAAGCAGTTCTGGTTTCTCAGCATAATCTCACTCTCTCTCTTTTGTTTAACCTGGAATAATTTTTTTTCACTTTTTAAAGCATGTGGTTCAATAGCAAGAACTGAAGTCAAAGATTTTTCATTATATTGTCACATGAGATCTGTTTAAAACTATTAGGCACTTAGCCTATTATAACTTCTGTTATCAGCATAATTTCTTTTGAAAGAGAAGTGGTAAAGGAAAACTAAAGGCAAGGACTCCATTCATTAGCTTTTAGAGATCGCCATTTTATTTTGCTTCACAGAAGAAGTTTAGAATTATCTACTCTAGGAAGAGCAACTGATATTTTAAAAGGCAAAAGCCCTGTGACAACTTAAAGGAAAGATCATAATAATTATAGCCTCCTTGTTAAATGTCCTGATTCTACGGAAGTACAATATAAAGATTTAGAAACAAGCGATTTCACGAATCATTAAAGGAATTACAATTAGATTCGGCCACTCTGATTTTAAAACGGACAAGCAAGAACATGGGCAAAGATGTGATTTCTAGCAAGATAATTTAATAGGTATTACTAAACATACCACTTCCTACGTCTGTGATCCAGACGGATTGTTCATGTGGTGTACTGGCTGCAAATATACCATGAGGTGTGTCAACTGTATAATTCCAGGCTCGTAGGAAATATCCATCCTCTGTGAACACTAATACCTTTGGGATGTTATCCCCTCTCTGAAGGTATACAAAAATAACGGCTTAGATAGGATCACTTTTAAGGAAGCAATCTTTAGTTTGGCAGAGAGAAACAAAAATTACAGGTTAACCGAGGAATTTAGGAACGTTTAAAAAACCATCTACAAAACCTTACAATATTAATCTCTATCGCGTTCAAAACCAAAGTATTAATTTTAACTCAAAAAACGAACTCTACAATTGGCGTAATATAAACGTATACAGTTACTGAATTCGGTGAGACAGGAAAACTGTTTTCCTTGTATCCATAACCTAAAAAAAAAAAATCCCAATTTTACTTACTTGGGCTACGTAAACCAATCCGTTGAGGGAGTCAACTGCAACACAAAATGTTGCTCCAGTGAAGTATTCTGAATACTTAGGCCAATCCACATCCAGCCGGTAAAGGGCTTCCTCAGGTCTCCAGGAAATTTTAAAAGCAAAGTGAAGAGGTAACGGGAGCTGGGAAAGAAGAGAAAATAAGGAAAATGGCGATGTACCATATTACACACGTTTTAACGCTAAGAAACAGGCGACGCGTCGGCGGTTCGGCCCCCGGTGCAGGTTCTGAGATGAACTAGTAAGAGAACCAGCGCCACCTCCATCCCAAGACCGTCTCCCCACAGTGCTATCCACACACCCGACAGCCATTTCCTCACTATCCAACTCACCCGAGAGGCACAAAATCGAGAATGGAAAACCAGAAACGCAAGAAAGAAGCCAGCGCCGGCTACGCAGACCCAGAATCTCGTCATGACTAGACAGGAATCCTGGCGAGGAAGAAAATAGGCAGGCGGCTGGGGGCCGCCCGGACAGCCTCAGGTCCACGCGGTTCGTCGCTGCACTGAGCTCCTAGCTCCAATGAGCCTAGGAGAGAACCAGAAGGCAGCAAAGACCAGGGCGAAAGAAAATCAGAACCGGGGTTCCGGATTTTCAGGGCGTTCCCACCGCCCGCCTCCCCCCGCCCCTCCCCTCCCTCCCCTCTCCCCTCCCTCCCCTCTCCCCTCTCCCCTCCCTCCCCTCTCCCCTCTCCCCTCCCTCCCCTCCCTCCCCTCCCTCCCCTCCCTCCCCTCCCCTTGTCACGTGCCCCGGGTTTACCCCGTGACCACCCTTCGGACGGTCCACGCTGTGGACCTCTCCGGTCCACCAAAATCGGGGCGCCCTTAGATATGCCTTAACTACTCGACGTTCATTCTTTTAAATTCAGACTTAACAACCAATAATTAGCACAGTCAAACCTTAGAATTAAGGTTTGATTAATAACTTTCAGGCTCTGGGAAAGACTTCAACTTCATCCAATTCCGAGACATCCAGGCATCCGCTATGGACACCTACATTCCCACACCAGGACCCCTCCACAGGCTCTCCGCGAAGAGTGGCTTCAGCAGACGGCGCAGAATTGACTTTACTCTGGCGCGACGGGCTCCGTTGAAGGACCCCACGAGCCGGGGGAAGCTCTGGGGGTAACCAGGAAGGGCTCTTGGCGCCGTTGGCGCTGCGGTCTTCGGGAGTCCCCCTACCTGAGACCGTACCCCCTTCGCCCGGCTCCCGGTGCTCGCCGGCCGCCGGCCCGCTCCCGGAAGCGGTGGCAGCTGGTAACAAAGAGCTGCCAGGCCGCTGCTGCCCGGGCTACGGGACCCAGGAGTCCGGCGGAGCTGCTGGGAGTGAGCGCGAGGCGGGCCATGAGGCCCGGTTCGCGGCGGTGAGGGGCGGCCGGCGGCGGCCGAGGTGCAAGTGCGGGCCGAGAAGCCGGTGCTTCCCTCCTCGCCGCCCGCGGGATTCGGGGCGCGGGTGCCTCTGCTCTCCGGGCCGCTCCACTCGGGAAGGCGGCTTCCGGACCTTCCCCCGGCGGCGCATGCCTTTGAGCTGCGGGGACCGACGCTCTGCCTCCGGCCACCGAACCTCGGGTTTCTCTTCCCCGAGGGGGTCCTGAAGCTTTGTGTAAAGAAGCTGGGGAAGCCTGACGGGTTTTGTTTTTAATAAAAAGTTTTTATAAGTCTGCACTTTTAGAAATTTTTGCAGAGTTTGAAGTACTCTACCTCTTCGCATCCTTTATTCTGCTCCTTGAGTCTTTTTTCTTCTCAGCTGTAAACGTTTTTACTATCGGAGCGGACCAGGGATGAACGTTTTGTAATTGAAACTGCAACTCCTCTCGTCGAGATAGTAGTCAAGATGGACAAAAAGTCCTTCGAAACGGTGCTGGATGAAATTAGAAAGGTAATTGCACTTAATTCCTTAAATCTGTGAGCTACGAATTCTCGTGATTGATTCTCTTTGAGGGACTGCGTGCAGATTGTGTAAAATACGGGCTTAAGGATTGCAAAACTGGTTGGAATTTTAACGTGTAGGGTAGGAGTTTAAATCTTGATATATTTCACGATACAAATAGAAATTATGTTAACGCTAAACTTCTTGAGAATCAGTGCGGTGTTGCGGATATTATATTCAGAGCCCCTGGTTCCGAAACCCGCTACAAATCTTTAATAGCTCTGTAGTTTCGGATAAGTGATTTTAATATTTCTGAACCGATTTCCTCTTTAGTAACGTAAGAGTGAGTGAAAACTAGAGATAATAGCGTAGGGAGTTTCTTTAACGGTAGTTATTATCACAGGTTTTTAAAATCTGAGTATAAGCGGACTATATTTGTTGCCTGTGCCGGACAAAATTAGTGTCCTAATAAGTGTGGCATTAAGTTTAAAGTCATTCTTAGGAATGGGCTTCAAACACTCGCATTTCAAAACTTTTTTCTCCTGCTTTCAAGTTTTTGCTTCATTTTGAGGCTATTGTGCATAGCCTACCTCCCAGAATGAACCGGACAGCAAAAAATTTGACATGTACCCTTGAGCCTAACACTATTTCAAGCGCAAAATGTACGAGTTTACAAAGTTAAACCTGGAAGAACTGACAAACCATTCTTATGCTAATACAGGGTCCTTTGCTTAGAATTTCCGGGCAATTATCTCGCCATTTTCATATCTTTAAGACCCTTGTTGACGCGAAAAGACTTGTTACCTTGTGCTCTGGTGATTATTATTTATTTCAGCTTACGAAGTTATTAATAAAATTGCTTGTGGACATGCTGTTTTTCTTCATTCTCTGTAAAGCAAAATGTTTGTTTTCTTTCATCCTTTTTAAAGCTTTTTTCTTCGTCAAATTTGAGTGTTAGGTTAAATTTACATTTGTAAGGATATTAAGGATTTTTTGAATTTCTGCTTTTGCAAACCCAATTTGTCCAATGAAAATTTGCAGTAAAACATTAGCTTGATAATTATATGCTTAGAATTTGCCACAGTTTGTTCATGAGCTGATGTTAAACTACGGTTTATGAGAAAATAATTTGTTCGGGTAGACCAGTTGATTTCTACCTTTGGAAGCTGTAGAGTGTTGGTTTGCATATTCTCTCCCTTCTAAACTCTGGGAAGATGACATAGTAATTACTAATGAAGGGAATAGGAAATTTTCCAGAGATTAAAGTCAAATACATAGCAACTTAAGTCCTTATTTCTGGTCTGAAATCAAAATACATGTTTTGCTGTCTATGCCAAATAACTAGATACATCAACATAGTATTAGGCTATTAAAATGGGATGAATATATAAGCATATCTAAGTGTGTGAATTACTGTTGGCTTTTTAAAAATTGCTCTCAGACTTTGTAAATGTAAGTCGGTTTAAACCAGGTAGTATCTTTCTGAATGTCACCATTACGTCTGTAGGTAATACTGGCTGTCACAACTGTCATTTAAAACAAAGCCATGTAAGAAGACACTAGAAAAAGAAATAGGAGGGGAGAAGAAAGGAGGGGAAAAAGCAATATTTAATTTGCTTTTTAAGAAGGGGGTAATAACAATAATAGTCATTTATTACTGAGCACTTAACTGAGTGTGTCTATTCTAAGCACTTTCTCCATGCGTTATTTGATTAGATCCTCCTAACAACCCTCATTTTACAGAGGTCAGATCTAGTATCTGTGAGGTTAACCAGCCAGCTCAAAGTTACCCACCTGGTGAGGGAGGAGAGCACTGTTCAAAGTTGGGTAGTCTGACTCCTGAGTGCCATGGTGTTGTGCCTGGGGATACAGCTGGGCCTCTCAGGTGCTGATCAAAAAATTAAGACATGACTTGGCATCAACACAGTCCAGGATTTGGGCCAGAAACTTGCTTTTGATTGTGTCCAATAATGGCAATAATACTCGAACTCCCAAGAGTACATTATCCAGAATACCATTCCCTCCCCTTTTTCAGTGAAATTTCAGCTACTGAGCTCCCTGGATGTGTTTCTCTGTTGACTGGTCGTAGTATTTTCTCTTAGCAGAATGATGCATGTGAAAAGTACAAATACGATTATTTTGTAGTGAATGCAAAGGGATTAGTTGATTTTTCTTTTTCTGGAGTGTAACTGACCTACAACACTGTCCGGGTTTATCTGTATACTAGAAAATGACCACTACAATATGTCTAGTTACCATCTGTCACCATACAAAGGGGATTAGTGGATTTTTAATGAGTAGTTGTTACCAAATTTTGATAGTCTGGTGTTTCCATCTGTAAGCTTAGCATATAGTTGCAAGGAGATAATACATGATTTCGTTGGGCGCTAGATAGTGCTGGGTCAAGGCCATCGACTCCTCTCTGAACTTCCCTATTATGTGTCACATCTACTCTCGACTGTTTTAATCCTCACAGTAACTGAGGTGGGTAGTGATTGGTGAGGAGGCTCTCAGGGCAATTAAAATGCCTTTCAGAGGCCGCACTGCCAGTTAGCGTCAGGTGCACAGATTGGCTCCTGGGTTCACATCCCTGTAGAAATACTGAGAGCCTGGACTAGACCATGTCTTATCCATGTTTCTCTATCACTTAGCACATATAGGTGTGCAATAAATAATTATCTGATGAATGAGTGATGGGTAGTACGTTTAACCTTAAAAATGACGGCTTGTTGGATTTTGGATGCTTTAAAACTGCAGTTACTTTTCCAGGAATACTTAATTTCTGTTAATGTCGAATCATATCTCTCACAATTCTGTTCCCTTCCTTTGTAGGAGTGAGTAGGGAGGCCCAGGGGCTTTTCCGGCTGTCTCAGTGTATCCCTTACAGCATGGAACTTGGGAAGGTAGAATGTCACATCACCATGGTGACTTTATCGGCCTCCTTGTGCCAGGGCTGTTTGAGTTGCTTAGGCAGTTTTGATATATGCATATGATTACATATATTCATTCTGTTTTTCTATGTTTTTTAGGCTGTTTTGACAGAGTACAAATTAAAAGCAATTGAATATGTGCACGGATATTTCTCCAGTGAACAGGTATTCCTTTATTTGTTTAAGCAACAGCATTTTTTTTGTTCTTTTTTTTTTCACACTGATGTTCTGATTAGTGTCTTTATTTACCTGCTGGTCAAGTTCAGAATTGCTTTTACTTTGTTGCTGTGTTTATTCAGGAACTTTAGCAGCTTTCAGTTTTAGCAGAAAACTTTACATGATTTATAGTTGGGATAGTTTATAAGCATACCCACTTTCACCACGATATCATATGCTAACATGATTTTAAAATGCAGTGTCTGAAGAAAGCAGTTCAAAGTGTTTATATTCTGGGCACAGTATCATATGTTATAAACTTCTAATGGTAAACATACCCAAAATTGTACAGTATTTATGAGTCAGTAATTGCAAAATTCTCTACATTTTATAAAACTTGAACAAATGGTGATATATGTTCTTACATGAAGCCACTATGTAAAAATTTTAGCAAATAAGAAAAAAATAGTGTCTAATAAGTAGTTTCTGTAATTGCCAGAAGACTAATACTTTCAGTGTGGTAGTTTAGTGGGGACTTTCACCCAACTTTAGGGGGAGTTTGCTGATTTTGACAAACAGGTTTGCACATACATACACACACACATATGCAGAGAAAGCTGGATTTCCAAGAGATACTTGGAAAATACTTGATAGAGAAATAGACCAGAAATGGAAATGTACATCTGAAGAACAGAAAAGGTTGGGAACGTGAGTAGGGTAGACCGTGGATGGATCTATAGATTGAGTTAGTAAATGCTCCAACTTTCCATCTGTTTCTCAAGACTTTCAAAACTTGAATAACTTTAAGCCTGTAGTTCTGCCTACTGAAGTCCTCAAAGCTGCTTTGTGACTGGCACGTGTTGCTGCCTATTCAATGAGGGTTTTGCAGCTATCCCATTACTTTTCAAAATTGCCTTATGCTTTTTTAAAAATTTAAATGTTTCAGAGAAAGATTTATAATTTCACATAGCTGATAGCTTTTCTTTCCTTCTCTTGTGTTTCTGTGTATATATGTGAAATTTTGTAGATAACTTCCTACTGTGGAAATTTAATGACTTTGCTAAAGTTATTAAAAATTTTATCAAGCTACTTTCTAAGTGTGACCTTCTAAGCTTATTATAATGATTATTATATTATAATATAATAATCATACATGATAAGTTATAAAGTTTTATGGTTGGTAAAGTCCCAGGTAACATTTACTCTATATAGTAAAAACATTATTCTCATAAAAGTAAGGGCATACACTCTTAGAAAATTGTGTAGAAAGTACCCACAATACTTGTTTGCTATTTATGTATCTCTCATTAAGGAGTGAAGTGTTTTTACTCTTCTTCACAGACCACACCAGTTCCTAACATTAACCTCGCTTTGTGGAATAATTGAAGCCTTAACACGTTTTTAGGAGCTCACAGTAAAATAATTCATTAACCCAGATTTTATTACCCTCTCGTCTTGAGTCTTTTTTTCCCCTTTTGGGGTGTCCTTAGAGGCAGTGAACCCAGGTGGTGGTGACCACGCAGAGACTTCAGTGTTGTGATCGTGGTGTCTGCTCACCTCTTCCTGGCTGTTGCACAGTATCTCCCTCATTCACTTGAACTTCGCTGGTGGTAGTGGGAGAGAGCCTGGCTGGCTGTGCTCTCAAAATGACTTACCATTTAGAAGCTGCTGGCGTGATTCAGGGTGATTCTTACATTTTTAGGGAATAGATCTGTGGTCTAAGTAAGAGTAGTATGCCCTCCAGATGTGAGTTAAAGAGTAGAAGTTAGTGAACCTACACTAAACCACACCACTGAACACCCTTTTGTGATTGATTAAAACTGTTATTCTCCACTAAATGTTTTGAAACTTTCCATTCATACTATATCTTTATATTCCTACGCGATGTTTTTATCTCCATCTAGTACCTTTCCAGCTTTCCTTTTTTTCAGGTACTTTCTTCTTCCTGTACCTTATACTTTCCTTTATTCTAGACCAATGCTGTCCAAGACTTTCTGTGATGGTGGAAATGCTCTCTCTCTCTGCAGTGACCATCATGGTAGCTACCAGCTTCATATGGCTGTTGAGCGCTTAAAATATGGCTTGTGCCAGTAAGGAACTGAGTTTTTGATTTGGTTTGATTGCAGTTGATTTAAATTTCAGTAGCTGCACTTGGCTACTCCATCAGCCCAGTCTGAACTCTGGTGTCACGCTTATGCCTCATCCCTGGGGCCTAGGCGGCACACTTTGAATAGTAATTCAAAGTACTGAAATACATCTTGGAGAAATGTCTGCAAACACATTGTCATTAGAGCTAAATTAGTTCTTTGCTTTCAGGTGGTTGATTTACTGAGATATTTCTCCTGGGCTGAGCCTCAGTTGAAGGCAATGAAAGCATTACAGCATGTAAGTATTTTTCCTTAGAATGTAAAATTTAACTATTTTGAATTCTCCCCTAGTTTTCTCTAATTCATCTCAAGTTGTAATTTGTTTCCATTAGATATGCTAAATTTCATTATACTTTGATTATTCAAAATAACTATGTTAAAAAATTAAAACTTGTAAATTTAAATCGTATGTACTGTACTATTAAATTGTACAGGGTCCTAATTGGCAGATTGGAGTAGAAAATATTTATAAGCAAGCAAAACAGGGCTTGAATTCTTAAGTATTTTTATTTACTTTTATTCTTGTATATCTTCACCCTCTTGTATTTAGTCTTAGAAGAATAGTCAGACTGGTTTATGCTTACATTTTTTAGACCAACACTGTCCAAATTAACTTTCAGCGATGATGGAAATGTTTTATATCAGCTCTATCCACTATGGTAACCACTGGCTACCTGTGGCTTTTGTGCACTTAAAACATGTCATCTGTCTGAGGAAGGGTATTTTTAAGGTATTATTTAATTTCAATTTAAACAGGCACACGTGTCTAGTGGCGACTTACTATATGGATAGCACAGCTCTAGAGCCTAGATTAACAGAGGCATCAAAGTCAAACAGGACCTGGCTGTATAGGAAGATTTTCCTGGGAGTATCAGGCATTGATCACTTTAAGGAAGTCTACAATCCTTAGCTTCCTAAACTAATTTGCCTAAGAAAGTGCTGGGTCTGTTAGTGCTTCTTCTCTTTAACAATAGCTTTTTTTCTGCTTTACCAAAAAAAAAAAAAAAAAAGTAAGTTGTCTCACCCGTCAGCTAGGGGTGAAAATCTTTCTCTAAGGACCAAAGAGACAATGCACTATCCTGAGAGGGAGAGCAAAACAGAGCTTCCGTAAGAAATACTGATGGGGACCTTGCCTTATTTTATCAGGACAGCAAACTCATGACAAAGCTCTTAGGCTGGCTTGCCTATCCACCTACCTTAGAATTAAAAATCAGAGGTGAGAAGGCTGCACAGGCACACCATAGTGCACTTATAGACAGAGTAAGTCTGATTTGACTGTTTTCCTACTGAAGACTGACAGGTTCTGTTATGGACATTTTCATAAAGTAAATGAACTACATCAGTAGTTCCAAGGTTTTCAGAAATATGTAATAAACTTACATATAAGGAAATCTATGTTTTGCAGGTACGTAAAACGTCTGGTAAAATTTTTAGATGTCAATTTAAAAACACGAAATGGGGTATATGGTTTTACCAGTTCTTTTGGTGGTACAGGAGTTAAAGTGTTTGAAAACCACTTTTGTTGATCAGTTAATTCTAACTGGTCTCCTTATCCTGACTTTGCTTTTGAATTTCCTGCACTGTTAACATACATTTATAAATTGACCTGCTTTTCAAAGATACAGGTATCCTAGGCAAATAAATTATGTAACAGTCCACACAATCTTGGATTGTCACAGTGCACGTTAACAAGGCTCTTAAGAAAGTTCAGTAAAGAAACCTGTTTAACCCATCTTTCCTCTAATGATGTGATTGGAGTACCTTTCTTTAATAACACTATTCAGTGCCATGGACTTCACTAGTAAGTTCTGATTGTGGTGTACCTAGCACTCTAACTGAGGAATATAATTTTTTTCTAACTTCTCGAGCAGCGTGTCTCCCATATTTGTAAATATCCCTTTTTATATAGCCTTTCTGAGGAAAGTAGAACATCTAAATTTTTTTTTCCATAGATGAACATATTGAGAAATGTGGATAAGAAGGAGCACATAGGAGAACTTAGCTCTTCAATTAAAGTAGTTACGTTGAAAAGCCTAATTTTAATTCACACAGTTGTTAGGACTTACTTTTGATTAAGCAGTTTTCATCTCAAATATTTATATTAAGAACATTTAATTACACTCCCCCCAAAAGGCAGTTTCTTGCATGAAAATTTCTCATGTTGAAAAAATTTCTCATTATTTTTTATATTAATAGAAAATGGTGGCTGTTCACCCAGCAGAAGTGGTCAATATACTCAACTGTTTCACCTTCAGTAAAGACAAACTAGTTGCACTTGAACTGCTAGCTTCGTAAGTATTTCTTTCTTTTTACTTCATTGGAGAAAAATTTGGAAGACTTTTTAAACGCTTTTTAACTCATTAGTGTATGTTAATGTATCAGAATTATGTTAGTAAATGGAACTCTAATAAAACTATGCAAGCATAGAGCTGAATTCTTATATCTAAGTATCTAGTGTGCTTATTACACATGGTTATAACTTATAAAATAGTGGGGCTTATCGAGTTTAATTATTTCAGTTTGTCTGCATTTCGGTGACTTGCTTTGCATTCCCACTCTGAATAACGTGAAAGGCTTGGTGACAAAGCCAGAGGACTTATAGTTGGATGGGTTCTTCCACGTTCTGACAACGTGTATTTTTTTGACTTAATATATACTTACTCTTTCTGGATCTTATTTTCCTCATTTGTGAGAATAAGGATCTCATCTACTTAGTAGGGATGTGAACTTTACACACTGTAAGATGTGTGAAAGCACCCAGCACAACATTTGAGAAAGGATTGTGATGAATGTAAGAGAAAAGGAACCTACTCTCCTATAATGTAAGAGTCTAGAAGTTGCTGTTTATTTACAGCATATGCATTTTTAAGTCCCTTATATATTTGTAAATGACCACAAAAAGCACAAAATTAAAATGAAGCATAAGGTTAAACTTCATTTTTAGATCAACCATGATTTTTAGGCATTTAGCACATGGGTTTGTTCTGTTGCCAGTAGCTCTCCTGACACTCATTGAGAGGGTATATTTGCAAGAATCTCAAAATAGTGATTTTTATTTGAAGTATTACTTTGTTACTTTCAGGTAGCCAGATAAATGTCAGTTCAGTTATTATATTTACCATCTTCATATAAACATGTTATTTACATTCACCAATTAAAACTAAATAATCATACTTTCCTCATTATGTCATGGGGAAAAGCTTACTCAGATATATCTATGTATTAAATATGTGTGTCCAGCTTCTTAAATGAAAAGCTAAATTGTATTTGCTTGGTAGAAACATTGTTGATGCACAGAATTCTCGTCCCATTGAAGATCTGTTCAGGATAAATATGTCTGAGAAGAAACGGTGCAAGAGAGTGCTTGAACAGGTAATTTCCTCAAGATTGCTCTGTAAATGGTATGTTGGTTTTCCTGAATGCTGATGAAGAAAACAGTACAGTCTTATTCCTATGTTAACTTTGTTGAATAACCTGAGTGCTGTTATGTGATGGGTTAAGAATGACACCCCAGCAGTCTTTGGGGCGGGGTGGGGGGGACACTGGTGAATGAAGAGACGGCTTGAGAGTGAGAAGCCAGCCCTCAGCGTGAGCCTCATGGGGTGTTTATTCTCGGTCCCTTGGTAGCTCTGCCATGGCTCCAAGCTTTTGTCTTTCATTTTATGTATTTAGGAACTTGACTGTTTAAATTTGTTTTGTCATCGGGCTTATTTTCATCAAATTCATAAAAGATGAGTAACAAAGCAAGATTGCAGTTTTTTAATTTAAAATCTGTAAAAGTGGGGGAAGTAGTACTTGTCCAAGCCTAGAAAACTTGATTCGTCATTTAAGGTAGTTATTTCTTAGGATTGTGATGGTTGGAGACTGAATTAGTGATTAGAAACCTGCTTGAGGAAGGCATGGACCGCTCCCCTAGGAGCTGCAGCTCAATCGTATTTAATCCTCACGCCCTCCACGAAGCGCAGGAGAGTGGAGAACTTGCCTTAGTCATAAGTTATTGTAGCAAAAGCAAGATCTGAGCCCACGTTTCTTTACTTTAATAACTTCATCGAGTTTTTTGACTAAATTCTTTAAGGCATTAAGCATTTACTACCGTAGTTTTCTTCCTTATGAAGCATTCTGATCATGTGACTTTCCCATCTCAGAAATAATCTGGGCCTGAGTCTTCTGTGGAATAGTTCCTTTAATCAATGTAAATTAGTACAACTTTTCTGAAAGGCAAACTTGCAGAGCCTTTAAAATGTTCGTACCTTTTGACCCCAAAATTCTATTTCTAGGAATTTATACTAAGGAAATAAATAGAAACGTACACATTCATATATAAGGGCACTCACCCTGGTACTATTTATAATAGCCAAAAATTGAGATGATTTTTAGGGTTGGCATGTTTAGTACGGGCTGGATTATATAGCTAATAATATCATATATACGTATAAAATACAGCATATATATATTTAACTTGATATTCTTATACAGTATAGATCCATTAGAATATATGTCACCTATTACAGTGCTTTTCATTCCTTTAATAAATATTTATTGAGCACTAATTCAGTATGTGTTAGGCACCATTTCAGAAGCTGGGGACACAATAATAAATAAGCTAGACCAAGATCTCATCCTTCAGTATATCTCATAATTATGTAACATTATGTTGAACACTGGTACCCAGAGAACTCTTACTTTTTCATCAGTATAGCTCTTTGGACACCCAGTGTCCCATGTTGTTGTTTATGTTTTATCCACTAAGTTATGTAAACTTCTTCAGAGTGGAGACCGTGTCTCTTTCATGGCTGTGCTCTCTTTGCCTTACCTGTAATGTGAGCTTGGTGTTTATTGAGTTGAACAGTGTTATTTCTTGGTCGTTGGAGAAGTGAGACATATCAAACAGTAAATGGACTTCTTTGCACACAATTTACAAAATCCATTGTGACGATATCTTTGTATAGGAGTCTTATCTGTGACATTAAAAACATTAATACCATTTAAATAATTCCATTAAATGAAGTGATTTTACATATTAATTTTGGTCATGTTCACCAGTGGAAGTGCTGATTGATGTATGAACAGATTGAATGTGATGCTCTTCCTTAATTCATGTTATTTAGCAGGGCTTCCCAACATCCAGAATACTTAATTTGTGAGTTTATTTGATTTTTTTTTTTTTTTTAACTACCCTCTTCTTTGTTATTTTACAGGCTTTCAAGGCGGGCTGCAAAGCTCCTCATGCTATGATATCTTCTTGTGGAACAATCCCAGGAAATCCATATCCCAAAGGAAAACCTAGTCGCATAAATGGAATTTTCCCAGTAAGTATACTTTTGTGGCTATATACAAAACCTCTTCATATGAAATTGAGCATAGTTAATGATATTTAAAGAAAATGCCAGTTGATGGTGTGTCTACAAAGGAAAGGGATTTTGCTATGTCAGCAACGTAATTCATAGATTCACTACTGAATGAAAGTTCATACATAAGCTGTATTAAACTATTTGCGTAAAATGTAGAGAAGAACAAGCCAAATGGAAAAGAGGATGATTTGGTTTTATTTTTCCAAGTATTTTAGAAGCACTGATTTACATGTAGTAAAGGAGTATTTCTCAAATTCTCGGTATTCTGCAGACAGTTTCACAGTTAAGTGTGTTTGGGAAACTCTGAATGCAGCGTCTCCTTCCTGGAGAATCATGTTGCATAATAAAGGCTCTGAGAAGTCCCGTAAGAAATACACTTGTTTTTGTATCACCCAGTGTTCCTCAGAATTCTTTGTGAAGTAATTTTTTCATAGAATGGTATATTTTTATTGCAGTGTGACAAATAACCTTAGAACTTAGTGGACTGAAACAGTAAACATTTAGTATCTCATGCAGTTTCTATGTATCAGGAATCTAGGAAAGGCTTAGCTTTGTTCTGACTCAGGGTTTCTCATGAGGCTGTAGTCATCTGATGGCTTGATTGAAACACAAGCCTAGCTTCCGAGGTGGCTCACTCACATGCCTGGCAAATTAGTGTTGTTGTTGGCAGGGGGTCTTTGTTCCTTGCCATAAGGACTTTTCCTTAGTGCTGCTTGAGTACCTCCTGACATGGCAGCCGACTTCCACCAGAGCAGATAGTCCCGGAGAAGGCCAGCGGAAGCTGTGTTTTCTCTTATCACTCAGACTTGGGAGTCAACGGCCATCATTTCTGGAATATCCTATTTTTTATACAGGTCAGTTCTGTATAAAAGGACTGGAGGGCTGCACAAGGGCAGTAGGAGCTGAGGGTTGCTGGGGGCCACCTTGGAAGCTGGCTTCCATACTAGTATGTACCATTTAAAATACATGCTATCGGGGGGACACGTTGTAATAGGGTGTCAACTTATTTTGATCTGTTAATTACAGCAGACTTGAATGAGTCAGTATAAGCTATCACACTTACTGCTTATAGAAAACACCATTTTTTATTACTTATTTTCAACTGTAATACAAGAACTCTTTTTGATTCTTTGAGCGTTACACACTGTAACACTGGAGGTCTGTCTCTGGTTCCTGTTGCACAGAGAAAAAATTAGAACGTACTTTTTTTTCTTTTTAATAAAATTATTTATTTTTATTTATTTTTATCTTTGGCTGTGTTGGGTCTTCATTGCTGCACGCGGGCTTTCTCTAGTTGTGGCGAGCGGGGGCTACCCTTCATTGCGGTGCACAGGCGTCTCATTGTGGTGGCTTCTCTTTGCTGCGGAGCACGGGCTCTAGGTGCGCGGGCTTCAGTAGTTGTGGCATGCAAGCTCAGTAGTTGTGGCTCGTGGGCTCTAGAGCGCAGGCTCAGTAGTTGTGGCTCATGGGCTTAGTTGCTCCGCAGTACGTGGAATCTTCCCAGACCAGGGCTCCAACCCGTGTCCACTGCATTGGCAGGCAGATTCTTAACCACTGCACCACCAGGGAAGCCCAAAAAAATTAGAACATACTTTATCCTCTTCTGTCATCTCCATGTGCATTGTGTGTTTCCTTCTACCTCTGTACATGTTATGAGGGTTCTGTGGCAGAGGAGGGTCGAGGACTTTGTCAGCATCAGGCAGCCGGGGCAGGATTGGGTTTGCAATCCAAGTCCTTAATCTCCTGCCAAGTTACATCCTTTTCTGTGTAATACAGTGGATGTCTTGTTTTGTTCTGTTTTTGCTTTTGGGTTTGTTTGGGTTTTTTTTTTTTTTTTTTAAGACACACTTTATTCTTTTTTTTTTTTAAAGGATGTTTGCAGATGTAATTATTATTTTATTTATTTATTTTTGCTGTGTTGGGTCTTCGTTTCTGTGCGAGGGCTTTCTCTAGTTGTGGCAAGCGGGGACCACTCTTCATCGCGGTGCGCGGGCCTCTCACTATCGCGGCCTCTCTTGTTGCGGAGCACAGGCTCCAGACGCGCAGGCTCAGTAGTTGTGGCTCACGGGCCTAGTTGCTCCACGGCATGTGGGATCCTCCCAGACCAGGGCTCGAACCCGTGTCCCCTGCATTAGCAGGCAGATTCTCAACCACTGCGCCACCAGGGAAGCCCTGTTTGGGTTTTTTTAAGTCTCAATTATCTTTCCTTTTTCTTTTTTTTAATAGGGAACCCCTTTGAAGAAAGATGGTGAAGAGTGTACCAACGAAGGCAAAGGAATAGCTGCACGGATTCTCGGACCGTCCAAACCAGTATGTTTAGAAAATAAATGATGGAACAAGTCTTAACTCTTACATTTAGTTTTCTGTCTATTCAAGGCATAAGTTTCATTTTTGTGTTGTGAAGCTTAAAGTATACTACAAACTCTAGGAAAGGGAATGGCCTAGGGAAATATGGTAAACTTGTTTAACAGTGTTAAGGGCCCTATTGAGGTTTAATAGCTTATTTTAAAGGTAGACCAGATGAACTGTTCTTACTTTTTGCTACAGCCACATTCAGCTGTTTGCTTGGAGATGTGGAGTGCGGAGAGTTCACTTTAACGAAGGTTGTGGTTTGGTGGCTGAATTAGCATTAGTGTTAGTGAAGTAAGAATGGAGCTAGGAGGCGGAGAGTATTTTCAAGGGAGTGGTTAGAATGATTGATTGGAATATGAACTGAACAGGAGAAGAGAAGCCCGTGGGTTGAAGGATTGTTGGAGTTGACGTACTGGAGGCCTCCACACAGCCACTCTGCAGTCCCGCCTCCCCACCTGCCAAGAACTCCAGTGGCAGTTGTTTATAGCAAGGTAGTCACAGATCATAGCCCTCGTGCAGGACTAGTACCTCATCCAGGGCTGGCGTTATGAGCACTAGAGAGAGTCTGGGTCCCTAACCACCAGTGGATCCCCTCTGCTGCAGGAGCGTGAGTGCCAGCCGCCTCGAGTGGGTGTGCGTGCTCTAGCATCCTCTCTCTCTGTCTCTGTCTTTCTCTCTCTCTCTCTCTGTAGTTAAAAGTACAGCATGTGGCCTATCTTTGGATACCTCCGGTTCTCTGGAGATCAACCCTTTGAATGTTCCTTGTTACTTACATAAGTTCTATCAACTCTAAAATGAAAGATTTGTGGATTTCAAAAGGCAAAAAGACTAAGTTACTGAATTCATAATTCCAGTCTACGTTCTACTAGAGTTGTCAGAACGCCAGATGCTAAAGGAAATAGTGCTTTTTTCTTCCAAAAGGAGAAAAGAGGGTAAGAATGATAAGATGAATTCTCAGGAGGATGTTGGAAGTTCTTGAGTAGCTGTTCCATAGGAGGAGATAGGAATTCTTGGATTAATATAGACTGGGTCAGAGAAGAATCTGCTGTCTAGGATAAGGTTTGGCCCTTCGCTGGAGATGATTTACAACTGAAATTAAAAAATAAACACCTCCACAGCAGTCTTTGGCAGGATCTATCTTTGGAATTTAATAGGAACCACATTTATTAAAGCCATTTTCCTCATTTGTACCATGTATTAGTGCAGTGGCATTTGATATGCTGGGGCATTTTTGGCCTCTTAGGCCTAAATGTTTTGAAAGACAAGTTGTAGTTTGTTTTGCCAGGAGACAGCTTACTTGATTTTCTCCTAACTGCTGTATTTTCCCCCTCATTTAGCCTCCTTCAACATACAATCCACATAAACCCGTTCCTTATCCGATACCTCCATGCCGGCCACATGCAACTATTGCACCAAGTAAGGCGCTCTTTCAGACTTTACTTTTTTTTTCTTTTTGCTCTTTATTAAGTTGAAAGTAAATGTTGATATATGTACTTTGGAAATCTGGAGCACTTATGAAATATGCTGTCATGAGCTTTATTTTGCCGTGTGTCTTGGTCTGCAACAATGGAGAAGACAGAGTTTATTTAGGATATTTTCCTTTTTTTTTTTTTTTTTTTTTTGCGGTATGCGGGCCTCTCACTGTTGTGGCCTCTCCCATTGCGGAGCACAGGCTCCGGACGCGCAGGCTCAGCGGCCATGGCTCATGGGCCCAGCCGCTCCGCGGCATGTGGGATCCTCCCGGACCGGGGCACGAACCCGCGTCCCCTGCATCGGCAGGCGGGCTCTCAACCACTGCGCCACCAGGGAAGCCCAAGGATATTTTCCTTTTGATAAATTAATTGTATATTACGTCTCATCATTAATTATTTTTATGGGTTTTTGATTATGGGTAAATCATCTTGAATCCCTTTTTGATAGTTGGTATTCAGAGGCATCATTAATGCATTTAACTTAAAAAGGCCGAGTGTGTCTACTTGACAGAAAAGGCAGATACTTTAAATCTGGCCAGTTCTGCCCACCATGGCCTGCAGTGAGTTATGTCTGGAGTGAGCCTGCAGTGGGAAATAGAAGTCTCTGGTTGTCTCATTTGATCTCACTTTTCACTCAACCATAGACCCAAATCTCTGTGTAAAATGCAACTGTACTATATAACGGTTTTAGAAATAAATTAGATAGCTGCGTCAATACAGTTTGAACTCAGAATGATGCTAAATTTTATATATTTTTTTCTATTATCTTTTTATTTTAGGTGCTTATAACAATGCAGGTCTGGTACCATTAGCCAATGTCATAGCTCCAGGTGTGCCCCCGCCACCTCCATATACTCCTAATCCAGTAGCAGCAGGTAAAATCATGTCGTTACGGGGTATTAACAGTCAATAACTTGTACATGGTACACTTGGAGGGGGCAGTTGTGGGATGCGGTGGTATCCTAACAGGGAGCACAGCCCCGGAACATGATGATGGATCTGAGTGCAACATACAGGTTCCACTAAAGCAGCCTCGGCCCACATGTGTGAACACGAGCAGGTTGTAGAAACAAGAACCATTCTTCATGAGCAGGAAACTGACAGGCTGTGGAAAAGCATCACCGACTTAATGCGTGTCGCCATTTGGGCACATTCTGTCTGCCGTGGGAAGGAAAGGCTTGTAAGAAGGTGCTCAGGAGGGCTGAACCTCCCCAGCATATTCCAGTTCAGCCTTTTTCTTTGGGCCCATTGGGAATACGGGATACGAAGTGTAAATATTTTTCTCTATCTTGTCAAATTGTTTTCCAAAAAGACTGCACCTGTTTATACCTACCAGTGAAGGTATGTGAGTGTAGGGTTTCTTCACCCCCTTGCAAAATGGGATATTATCAATTTGGGGCTTTTTTTTTTTCTTTTTTACTCTTGCCAATCTGATAAGGCTGATTTAGCTGCTTTCTCCTTTTGTCTGTCTTTTACAAAAGTTTAATTTTTATTTCGATCAGTTATTGTTTATTTGACTCTCCTGAATTTTATGTCTTGTTTAGGAAATCCTTTCCCATTTCAACATTGTGACATCTACATTCTCTAATTACTGTAGTGATTCTTTTTAAACGTAGAGCTTTTCATTCACTTGCATTTATTTCTGTATATGTATAGGGTAGGGATAGAACTTAAAGTAAGTTCTGTGTTAATTTAATTCTGCCCTTCCCAGAGACTCAAAGTTACTTTCTAGTGTTTAATAAATTCTTTTTTTCTAGCCAGAGTGGCTCCGTTGTTTGCAGCTGAGTACTCTGACTAAAGTTGCAAAACATTTTTTCCAAAATTTGTCATTTTATTTCTTGCCCTTGTTTATGGTACCTCTTGCCCTTAGAGTTTTACATTTTTGCATAGACAGATAGAGGCTGTGAAAGAAAAGCTGGAACCAAGTTACCTTAGTTTAGAAATTCTTAACCCTAGGTAGTCCAGATAATTTAGGCCTTGTAAGATTCCTACTCCCTCTAGAATTTATTTTCACATAGGGGTGAAATAGAGGTTCATCTTAATTTTTTTTGCAGATGGTAGTCAGTCCATTCATGCCAGCAGTCTTTATTAACTAATCTGTTTTCCCTGGTGATTTGAAATAATACATTTATCTTAAGTTTTCATTTACACACATGGCTCTGTTCTGGGTTGTTTTTTTTTTTTTGCAGTACGTGGGCTTCTCACTGCTGTGGCCTCTCCCGTTGCGGAGCACAGGCTCCGGATGCGCAGGCTCAGCGGCCATGGCTCACGGGCCCAGCCGCTCCGCGGCATGTGG
Source organism: Grampus griseus (assembly GCF_964374135.1). Lineage (NCBI taxonomy): Eukaryota > Metazoa > Chordata > Mammalia > Artiodactyla > Delphinidae > Grampus > Grampus griseus. The sequence continues at coordinate 66,162,353 of NC_139012.1, forward strand.
GATCCTCTCGGACCGGGACACGAACCCGTGTCCCCTGCATCGGCAGGCGGACTCTCAACCGCTGCGCCACCAGGGAAGCCCTATTTGGGTTCTTTATTCTGTTCCAATCTAGTGACTTTATGTTGTGATGATACCATATTGATTAGATTAGCAGATTTATAGTATATTCTAACATCTGATAAGGCTAGCTTTCTCTCACTATATTTTCATACTTTTCTTATCCATTTTTGGAAATTGGTTCTTCCATCTGAACTTTAAGGTCATTTTATGCAGTTAAAAAGAGTTGAGGGCTTCCCTGGTGGCGCAGTGGTTGGGAGTCCGCCTGCCGATGCAGGGGACGCAGGTTCGTGCGCCGGTCTGAGAAGATCCCACATGACGCGGAGCGGCTGGGCCCGTGAGCCATGGCCGCTGAGCCTGCGTGTCCGGAGCCTGTGCTCCACAACGGGAGAGGCCACAACAGTGAAAGGCCCGCGTACCGCAAAAAAAAAAAAAAAAAAAGAGTTGAATTTATAGTTACATAGTAATCTGGGGATACTTGACATTTTTACGATATTAAGTTTTACCATTCAATCATATGTATGGCTTTAAATCCTGTCAAATGGTAGTGTTTTTCCCCCAGGCCTTGTAAGAAGTTTTTTTTGTTTTTTAATTGAGTTATAGTTGATTTACAATGTTATGTTAATTTCTGCTTCTTTCAAGAAGATTTTGTTTTCTTCATACAGGTTCTTTGCCTTAGGTTTGTGTCTCAGGATTTTAGAGGGTTTGTTTTTGTTTGTTTGTTTTTGTTACAGTTATAAATGGATATTTTATTTCTAGGTACTTACTACTGATTCCCTATTGTACTTTTTTTTTCTTGAAAGTCTCTTGAATTTTCTGGATATAAAATGTCAGCTGACTTACACTTTACTATAACTTCTTTCCCTCTGGCCTTATTGGGTATTGACCCTTATTGGGTCCTCACTCCTTTTCGTTTTCATTTTTCAAAAGTGTTTTGCCTGTATATTTTCAAATTTCTTTTTTTTAGAGTATTGTTCATTTGGCTTTGTTTTTTTAGTTGTTTTGTAAATTATATATAGCTGGAATCTGAGTTTTTAAACCAGTGGGGAAGAGACTTAATAGGAATTTCTGATAATCATAAAAATTACATATTTGTTCTTAGTCCTTCCATTTTATTTTTGTACTCATTATTATTCTTTTATCCTAGTTTTTAATTTTCTTTATTTTTGTTTACTTGGATTAAATTGCTTTTTAATTTTTTAACAACTTTTGTTTCCTTGCCCCTACCCAAGCTTAGAATTTCTGTCTTTAATATCACTAGTGACTGCCTTCATATTCTTAATGGTTGTCAGTGTACAGAAATTAAAAACAGCTGTCCTACGTTCCACGATTGGCTTCCTTACTCCCTCTCTTTTTTCATCAATTTGTGTATTTTGATGGACTACTATACATTTTTCTTTCTGTGCCTCTGAACTCATGGCTTAACTGTTTCTTCTGTGATGCCCTGTCCTCATATACTCATTCTAATTTTCATCTAGTAGAAAATTTCTCTAAGTAGCTTTTTCAAAAAGGGTGCATGTGTAGGGTGTAGATGAGAAACCCAATTCCCGTTTTCTTTTCTTTATTAGAACTGTAGTCTCTTTCTATAAGCTTACAAAGAAAATATTCCTTATCTTCAGAGTTCATAAATGTCTTTAATCTTGGTGTTCAGATATTTTGCCAGGATATCTAGGTGTGGATCTTATCGTTGATCTTTCCTGGAACTTTTTAAGCCCTGTGGATATGAAAACTCAAGTCTTTAAAGCTTAGGAAAATTTTGTTCTTATATTTCTTTAATTAATGCTTTCTCATCTGTTCTTTTTTTCTCCTAATACTCTTCTTTTGTACTGTATTTATTTTAAGTCTCTCAGCTATTCATTTATGATACTTTTTTTTTGTATTTTTGCCATTTTAAATGGAATTTTTGTTTATTTTCAACTAAGTAATTTAGCTTTCAGCAATGTTATTTCTAATCTTCATCATTCTTTGCATTTATTAATTTGGAGTTAGATTTTTATATCTAAAGTCTTCATCTTCTCTGCTTGCAGTTTTTTCTTGCAGTATTTTGTATATATATGTTCTTAATCTGCATTACAGGATTTTAAAGTTCTTTTTCTTTCTTTCATGGACTCTCCGTTGATAGACACCATCTGTTCAGTCGTTTATTTATACTAAGTCCCTTAAACAAGCTGTGATCATTTTTGCTCACCATGTCAGGGCTTGGGGGTTCCCTTTGTACCTTATGGCTGTCACACTGTTGGTTTCTCGGGCAGTTATTGTCAAGCCATGCGAGGTCATTTTTTTCCATTGGCATCTTTGACCTGTTTGGTTAGACAGGTCCTTTCCCATGGGGGTGGGGAGGAGTGTGCTTTAGGTTTTCGGTCTCACAGGATTCAAGCCAGCCTCAACTAGGGTAGTTCTCCCTGACACCTCCTAGCGTAGGGTCTTTTCCAGAACTGAGTACAGCAGGTAGGCAGAGCCACTTTCCTTCAGTTTGCTTTGTGATCCACATGGCTCGTGATTCGGGCTCCTCCGACGGCAGTAGATTCTGCCCTCAGCATCCACCTTCCACTTGCAGGCCTCCTCCCTGTTGTAGGCACTGGTGCCCAGCAGTGACTGTCGGCCTAGCCAGTGACAGTGGCTCGTCATTGCCCTCTTGCTGCACTTTCTCCTAGATGGCACACTCAGGCCATCATCTTTCCCCAAAGTTTTCGTAAATGTATCTGTAAAGTAACAGTGTTTGCTTAAAGCCTGCTAAGTTAAGGAGGAATGGTGGGAATCAGTTGCTCATCATCCTAGCAATCTTCATATAGTTACTATGATTTTTGTTTATTTTCTTTCTTTTTCTATAGGCATATGTTGTTTTCCTAACACAGTATACATACATATCCTGGATTTTTCTTTTTTTGACCCCAGTCTCTGATTATTATGATGGTGAATAATTTGTTTAAAGCTTGAAATCAACTTTTATTTATTTATTTATTTTCACATAGAGAATGAAGACCTTTCCAATCAGTCAAAACCTACACAGAATCCAGGTAAGTACCAAATTTGATCCAGAGATAACTGATGTCTGTCCTGGCTGCCTGCTCTGTTATTCACTGAGATCAGTTTGAGTTGAGTGTATTTGTAATCTTTATGCTTTAGGGAAAGTTCCTGGTTAAAAAATTTAACTAATTGATACTTGCTGAAAGTGGCTTAATGGCAGTACATTTTATACACACAACATGAAATGCACGTCCTCACTGGGTTTAAAAATAACCATATGCCTTTGCATCCTGTTTGTAAAACTTCCAAGCAATCAAAGTGCTAAGTGGCATTATATCTGCATTCACTTTATATTATGTGATATTTGAAGCCTCATTTTTTTAAATATATGAACAATTTCTTTTTGATAAAAACCCTTTTTGACAAATGTTATGTCAGATATACCTTTTAGACTTGATTATTTCAATAAGTATTTGGGGTAGTGTAATTTAATATAAGAAAAGAAGAAAGAATTTAATTTAAGAAAAGAAGACAGGGCACCAGAGCAGAAAGTGGAGTTGGAAGAGGAAGGTGAGACGTGGCCCCTGGTGCCTGCAGGTGGCAGCAGCACTGTATCAGTTTATTCTCCCCCTAGTAGAAGATACGCGTGGTCAGGAAAGAGGTGCTTTCTGCTGTGAGACAAAACCTGCACCAGTTCTTGTGTAGCAAAGTAGCACATGAATCTGATGGTTATGGTGCATGGTTAGGAGTCTCGGTAGGAGAATTCCATTCCCTAAGAATGTGCCGAAACAGTGCTTTTTAGCTGGTAGATTCTACGGAGGTAGCATAGCAGGGTGGCAAGGACACCGAGATGTCAGGACATACAGTTTTTGATCCTGGCTCTGGCACCACCCAGCTTTGTGACCTTGAGCAGCTTATGTAGTTTCTATGAAAAAGAGATTAAGGAAACTTCAGCCTTTACGATCAGCTTCATTAAAAGATTTGTTTCTGGGCTTCCCTGGTGGCACAGTGGTTGAGAGTCCGCCTGCCGATGCAGGGGACGCGGGTTCTTGCCCCGGTCCGGGAAGATCCCACATGCCACGGAGCAGCTGGGCCCGTGAGCCATGGCCGCTGAGCCTGCGCGTCCGGAGCCTGTGCTCCGCAACGGGAGAGGCCACAACAGTGAGAGGCCCGGGTACCGGGAAAAAAAAAAAGATTTGTTTCTGAGGAGAAGCAGCAGATTAAGTGTCATAAGTTATTCCTTTGTCATTCCTTTGTTAGGAATAGCACAATTTGTTTTCCTTTGCTGTTACGTTAGCATGATTAAGATTTCTTTTTTCCTTTCTGAACCATATTAAGAAACAAAAATAAATACAAACTAGTATAATGCTTAAGTGCGAGGGTCTCATAGACCTGGGTTCAAATCTTGGTTCTACCACTTCATAGCTGCATGACCTTTTTATCATCATCATCATCATCATCGTCATTACTGTGATAAGGTCTCACTTAATGAGATCTACCCTCTTAACAAATTGTTATGTACATAATACAGTATTGTTAACTGTAGGCACAATGTTGTATAGCTGATCTCTAGAACTTATTCATCTTGCATAACTGAAACTTTATATCCTTTGAACACCACTTAATAGCTGCGTGATCTTTTAACAGGTTGCTTAATCACATCAGGGCTGAGATTGCCCATCTATAAAATAGGGGTGTTAGTGCCTATCTCGGGGGGCGGGGGTTATGTGAGGACAAATGAAATGACAGGTGTAAAGTACTTAGCACAGGACCTAACACGTAGTGTTTTATGGTCAACAACCAAATTAGATGACAGGAAAGTGATATTTCTCCTGGTATGGTTTTCAGGAATTCATTTTTGTTGTGTTCCATTGTAATTGCAGGCACTGTGATTAATAGTACATCGCTTTTGTGTTATTATATGAAAAGATCTCCAACAGAGGCCACTATAAAGAACACTGTGGGACAGCTTGGTTTTACCTTGCCATCTGTCATTAACTACATGGTCCTCAGCATGAAGTTAAATAAGACAGTGAATTCTCAAATGTTTCCCAACCGAATGTTTCCCAACCAATGTTAACCTAAATAATTTTTTGATACATTATTTACACACACAAAACTGGGCATATATTCCTTGTGCTTCTAATTCTTGTAAAACAAATTGAATACAAACAAAGATACAAGTCCATTTTCATATATACTCTAAATTTAAATTGATAGCTATCTTCCTTGATACTAAATTAACTGCTTATGACATGACTGTGGTATGAACTACAGATCTTTTGAGTTTGACGTTTATATATTTATATATTACTATTTGTCAATTCTCCTATCATATTTATTTTCTAAAACAGCTGTAAAATTTGTTGAGCCCAAGGCGGCACCCTTTGGCCATCACTTAGTACAAATGAATTATGTAGAGGTGGGTTTCCTCTGTTCTTTTCCTATGGTCCCTTCTCCACCCACGATTAACACAGTGCACTACTTCATTGACCATGTGAGCTTCCTTATGTCCAGAGTCTTTATTTTGCATAGATTTAAAAATTTAAGTTTTAGTCCATGAAAATGTCTTTCGGTTGATTATCCCTGCAAAAGGAGTATTCTCTGTTTACAGCTGAACAGACTCCGATGTGAGTATAGCAGTATAGCATTCCATTTGGCACCAGCAAGATCATCAGAGGCCAACGCTTTCATTAAACTGATTCAGGGAGGAAACCCAGATCATCCCCAAAATGCTTGTATGATTTGTAGAGTTTGTCAGAATGAAAGTATTGTAGCAAACTCTAGAAGTCTTGAGAATAAGTCTTTGGGTGGGTTTGAGGACTTGCAGTTGAGGTAATCATGATATATCTAGTGCAGCAAACACTTATTAAACACACAGATGCCATGCACTGGGCTAGGCGTGAAGACTCTAAAGATGAATTAGTCAAGGCCTTTGCTGCTAAAGGAGCTCCTAGGACCAGCCAAGTAAAGTTAGAGGTTAAGTAGAGGAGTCAATATGAGAGAATGCCTGGGGGGAAAACTGGATAGATTGATCATCTGGAATATTAAATTCAACTCACAGAGTGGCAACCAGGCATACTGGAGAGATGGCCTGAATCCTAGATGGCCTTGTATGCCTCTAAAAATGATGAAATGATGTCCTGAAAGCTCTTAAGAGGGGAAATGACTTGTATTATTACTCTAGACAAGTGGTTTGAGAGAATTAAAAGTACACCAATGCTAATCACAATTAAAGTAAATTCTTTGAATTTTTTAAAGAAAAAATGGGAAACTATGAAAGGAAAGTTTATTTGCTCACTTGTCAAGGCTTCCTCACTGTGAATTGGAAGGCTATTCTGAGCAGAGTCTAGAACTCAGCTGGATCTAACTGAGGCTCCCTGGTGAAAATCAGGGTGATGGAATCTAGCAATGTAGACATTGCAATAGCCTAGTATACCTGTCATTGATTTTCTCTGACATTTGTTAAATATTACAAAAATTTTCATTCATTTCTTTTGAGTTAAAAGTTGACATTTCAGCGTGATGGTAAAATCTTGCCTCTCTTTCTCCCGCCACAGCGTTTTCTGCCCCAGCAAGTCAGCTCTTTTCTCCTCGTGGCTCTAACCCTTCGACACCTGCGGCAACTCCTGTTCCTGCTGCTTCCCCGGTCAAGGCAGTAAATCATCCATCGGCATCGGCCACTGCCGCCCTCCCTGGGATGAACCTGCTGAACACCGTCCTTCCTGTGCTCCCGGGTCAGGTCTCAGCTGTTCATGCACCTCAGCCAACGACGCCCAATCCAACAGTTATCAGAACCCTTTCCTTGCTGGCTGCACCGGTGACTTCTGTTCACAGCACCACATCTGCTCCCGTTCCTTCTGTTTTTTCTGGCCACGTTCCACTGCCAGGTCCTTCTGCCACCCCTACCCCAGCACCTCAGGCCGCATCTACACCTCGGGCCACCCCTGCTTCCAGTGAAACATTTGCTTCTACTTCTGCCCCTTTCACTAGCCTCCCCTTTGCCGCCACCTCTACTGCCGCTTCTACCAACAACCTCGATTCCTCCTCACTGGCATCGGTTTTTGCTGGTCTCCCCTTGACCTTAACACCGACCTCCCAAGGTGTGTCCAACCCGACTCCTTCTGTAATCGCCTGCAGTTCTGCTCCCACTGTTGCCTGTCCACTGGGTGTAAATAATCCCCTTCTGTCTGCTTTAAAAGGCTTTCTGACATCAAATGACACCAACCTCATCAACTCTTCCACGTTACCCTGCGCCGTTACTAGTGGGCTGGCTTCCCTCGCCTCCCTCACTAACCAGAGCTCCGACTCTGCGGCGGCCGCCCTTAACAAGGGCTACGGCCCGCAGCGGGCCTCCACGCCGGGACTGGCCCTGTTCCCGGGCCTGCCCTCGCCGGCGGCCAACCCGGCTTCCACGCCCCCGGCTCTGCCTGCGCCCGCCGCCGCTGCCTCCTCGGGGCCTGCCGGCTGCGGCTCCTCGGCCACCCTGCTGCACGGCCCGCTCGCGAGTCACGCAGACGCGCCCGGTTCGTCGACACCCGCCGCCACCAGCCTGCCCGTGGTGATCAAGACCGAGCCCGCAAGCCCCACTCCTTCTGCCTTCAGGGGCCCGGCGCCCCCGCCGCCCCCCACCCCCGCTCCGGGCGCGCTGGGCCTGCCAGGGGCGTTGGGGCGAGCGTATGCGGCGGCTTCGGTGCCTGTCAGTTTACCGTCCTGCCTCGCACCTGCGCTGCCGGGCCTCCCGGGCCTGAGCGCGACCCCGAGCGGCTCGAGCCCCCTGCCCTCCCTCCCGCTGCCTGCGCATGGCTCCTCCGCGCCCATCGCCCCTGTCTTCAGCGCCTTGCCCCCTTTCACTTCGCTGAGCAGCGGCTTCGCCCAGGCTGCCCACCCGCCCCTCGGCGCCCCCGCCTCGTCCGCCCCCACCTGCGCCCCCGGCCCCTCAGCGCCCGCCTCGGCGGCGGCCTTCCCACTCAGCCTGCCCGCAGCCGTGCCCTCGCTCTTCTCCGTGGCGCAGGGACCTCTGCCGGCCTCGGCTCCCTCCTACCCCGGCTTCTCCGTCTCCGGCGCGCCCCCCGCGCTGCCCTCGTTCCCGGGGCTGCAGCCGCCCGCCACCGGCGCCGCCACCGCCCCGTCGCCCGCTCCCGTCCTCCCCGGGTTCGCCTCCGCCTTTAGTTCCAGTTTCAACTCCGCTCTGGTTGCGCAAGCCGGGTAGGTGGATGGTCTGGAGGGGAAAGCATCCTTCACCTAACTCGTTCATGCTCTTGTTTTGAAGTCATTCAGATGAAAATCGGCATCCAGTTGTTTGGTGGCGCGAAATTCTGTTTTTCTGGGTCGGCACTTAGGTGCTCGAAAAATGTTTTATGTTAAGATAAATATATAAAATAACAATGCCTGCTCAGATAATTTTAGGATTTGTATTTGGTAATTTATCTTGATTTTAAAACAGCAAACATAAACTCACTGAATTCAAAATAATACACTTTATAACGGAAAGTTTTATATCAGTGAGTGGCTGACTTTTATGGTTCCAACAGGGAACAGATTTTTTTTTTTTAACATTTTAAGATAGTATTTGACAAATATAGAAGCACTAGCTTTTATGTCTTATCTGCATTTTTTCTTAAATTTATTTATTTATTTATTTGACTGTATTGGGTCTTTGTTGCTACACGCGGGCTTTCTTTAATTCTGGCGAGCAGGGACTGCTCTTCCTTGCGGTGCGCGGGCTTCTCATTGCGGTGGCTTCTCTCGTTGAGGAGCACGGGCTCTAGGCGCACAGGCTTCAGTAGTTGTGGCTCGCGGGCTCTAGAGTGCAGGCCCAGCAGCTGTTGCTCACGGGCTTAGTTGCTCTGAGGCGTGTGGGATCATCCTGGACCAGGGCTTGAACCCGTGTCCCCTGTATTGGCAGGTGGATTCTTAACCACTGTGCCACCAGGGAAGTCCCCTTATTTGCGTTTTGACCTGTTCTTCTATCGTTTTAGCTTATCATCTGGACTTCAAGCTGCAGGCAGTTCTGTTTTTCCAGGCCTCTTGTCCCTCCCTGGTATCCCTGGGTTTTCCCAGAATCCTTCACAATCATCCTTGCAGGAATTACAGCATAATGCAGCCGCACAGTCAGCATTGTTACAGCAGGTAAGTAGGCAATGCCTGGTGGAAATAGAACGGTAACATGTAACGTAGCTTCTGTAGTGACAACCTTGCAATACAGATAAATAGTGATATTTCGGCACTGGCCAAAAAAATGGCTCTTAGCAGAACATCTGGAGATTTGATGATTAATTCTCCCAGAATCTGCAAATTATTCTTGTTTTCCTTCAGAAGGGTAACAAAGGTGGTAGAGTATCTTCATCTGTAAGAATTGTTTTTCCTGCTTACAGACTTTTAAATCTCAGTTTGGAGATTTTACAGATGGAATCTTTAGATGGGGCAGTGAAATTTTAGCTGGTCTTCTACAGTTTAAGCTAAAATAATGGACCATTAAGGCGAATTTTCTCTAGAAAACCTGCTGATTTTTTTTTTTAAAGGATATTAAACATTTTAAAGACATTTCTATGCACCTCTACATCTGAAGAAGTTTGAACGTTTCTTACAAATTTCAGGAGACTGAACAGACTTCCCTTGCCCCAACATTTTGTCTTTCTTTCCTGGTTTAAATATCTGTAGTGTGGGACAGGCCAAAGCAAGTACAGGCCTGGTTGAATTTGGAACTCTGCTAACCTGTGTGTTCATCTCTCCATCAGGTCCACTCAGCTTCAGCTCTGGAAAGCTACCCAGCTCAGCCGGATGGGTTTCCTAGTTATCCTTCAACACCAGGAACACCATTTTCTTTGCAACCAGGCCTGTCCCAGAGTGGGTGGCAGTGAATACATTTAAATGCATATTCTCCTCCAGGGCAACATCAGAATCGCCTGAGGACTGCAGTGAACAATTGGACACACAAATGTGCAGTTGGCCAAAAGTCAGGAAATGAGGATGAGGATAATCCTGGGGAAATTGGGATAAGAGCTTAAAAAACGTCGTTACATTTTTTAAAAATGGTTTTAAGTATGGACATTCCCCTATGTAAATATGCTGACAATAAATTGTATGGAGAATAGTATTTTTAAAAGTATTTGGGGGGCTTCCCTGGTGGCGCAGTGGTTGAGAGTCCGCCTGCCGATGCAGGGGACACGGGTTCGTGCCCCGGTCCGGGAAGATCCCACATGCCGCAGAGCGGCTGGGCCTGTGAGCCATGGCTGCTGAGCCTGCGCGTCCGGAGCCTGTGCTCCGCAACGGGAGAGGCCACAACAGTGAGAGGTCCGCGTACCGCAAAAACAAACAAAAAAGTATTTGGGGACTTTTCACCACCCACCCTATGAAATTTTGAATCATGTATATGATCTATATAAGAAGAATACTAAAGAGGTTGAACTCTTTATAGCCGAATACAGCCTTAAATCTGCTTGTACAGCATCCACTGACAGAAGTAATAGTCGTGCCTCAGACTTAACGGGTTGCATGTGGCCTTGGGGGAGTTACTACCCTTGGTATGCAAGAGTGCTTCCTATTAGCATCACTGGAACTCAGTATCCGTACTCCATGTGTATCCACAAAAGGGAACTTGAGACCCACCGTTATTTTTAACTTCTGACATTAATGATCATATGTGTACTGCTGAATTTAACTCAGTGTATTTCAGGTAAGTGAAAATGGTGCTTAATATAGTCTTTAGAATGACTTTCAGGTGTTTTCAACTAAAAACATATATATCCAGAACTACTTTCTTACAGAAATACAAGTAAGGCTTGTGATAATTTGCCTTCAAAACTTATTTCTTAATCTCAGCAGTATCCAAATGAGTGAGGAACATTTGACTGACCCTTGGGCCACCTCTATTACTCATTGTACTCTGGAAGCTCTTGGTGAATGTTTACAATCATGGGATGTAGTATTTCTATTTGTACTTAGAATCACATGCTTACCTAGAATAATTATGTGACAACAGACAGAAAGACTTGCTCTGTTAGTAAATATGCAGTGTGTACTCTATTAAGGTTCTGTGCTAGTATAACACGATTGAATGTCGTTACGTGTAACAGCTGCCGCATTTGGGGGACAGGGCGTAGGGAGGATGATTTCCAATCCTGTGATTAAAAGTATAAACCATAGAATCTACTGTAGTACATTTCATCATCTAGAAGTTTTACTTTTATAAAGATGGTGTCTGGAAGATGTTGCTAATGTATTTTCCTTCAACCTGGGGAAAAAACTTTTTAAGTATATTAATATTCCTGTATGGTTAGTTTTTAACAATTTTTTAAAATAAACCTTATGGATACGACATACTTTACGTGTTTTATTCAATGCTTGGGTAAGTGTTTTAAGTTTTTGTGCTGGAGCTAATATATAGAACATTTTTGTCTGAATTTAGTTGAAAGTCAGTATCTACTACTGATGCTCATTCCTTTAAATAATATCTCACGTGAAACTTATAACCAACACTTGACACAGACTATTTATGCCTTTAATTATCTTTGAACACAGAATATAACCTCATAGTTAATTTTATGCCACTTCTTAGAAGTTGTCATTTGTTCTTTTTTAGTCTACATTCATAAAACATTTTAAAGATTATATTGTATATTGTACATACATTGCTTATATATGTTGACCGTTCATTTAGAAAAAAGTTACTGAATGAGTAATCTTTCTATGGTGCTGCTACTACAAGGTTTATTTCTACTGTTCTATAAGCCCCTTCTCATCATAGCAAAGGAATGACATCCTGCTCGTCTTGTAGATGTATTCCTGGCATCTTCTACATATTCAGCACTGAAAAATGAAGAGAGCATTTTTGGAGCACTTGCAGTCATTACTGGGGCCTGGTTTTATGTGTCTCACACCCTATGAGGTAAGGACCAGCAACCTAACCAACCAGATAAAGAAGCCAAGATGTAAGTCACAGTGAGTAAAGGGTAAGTTTGAACCAAGCATTTACCACCAATACCAGGCCACTTGTACTACCAAGTGCTGTGAACATACATAGGAGGGAGATGACCTTACTGCCTGAGGGAATCTAGAAAGATTTCTCAGTGACATTCAAGTCTTAAAGGGTGAATAAGAATGAACATACTTTATAAAGGCACAAAGTGTGACAGACTATTGAAGTAAGATAATCATACAACTGGATAGAGTTGAATGAGGTTTGTAGTTTGAATGAATCTAAAAAGCAAGGGAGGGACCTCATGGTCAATGACCTTGAAAGCCATGCTGAGGGGCAGGGCGTTTGCTCTATGGTCAACAGCTTGGAAATTTATTAGAAAGCACTTTGCAAACATCAGGCTGCAGCATGCAGGTTGGATTAGAGATAGTAAACTGTATTGTTACTGCAGAGATTCCAATATGCAGACAGGGAGGACTGCCATTATGAAAAGGCAATAGAAGTGGACCTCTCTGGCCTCTTTCCATAAAGGCCCGTAGTCTTCATAGAATTTGGAAACACAGTCAGTTCATGTAATTGATTAACCTTAATTTTAAGCTTCACCACTTGATTTGCTAGATGGGTCTAGTCTGTGCATTTATAAAATACAGTTACTGTCACCGAATTTTAGAAAAGACTTTACACCACATCAGATTTAATGAGCCTTTGTTGTTTTTAAAGGTGACACAATAGTAGTAAACAATGTCTAATTTGGTTCAGCTAAAAGATGAAGTATTGGCCAATATCAGCAGGTAAGTTGGGGAGAATGATCAAAATTAACATCTCCCCAAGGTCCTAGTACTCAGGAGGGGCATTATGATAAGTTTTCAATTTCAATTTAAAATTTAATTTATGCCCAATAAAGTTTATGGTAAGAGTTAAAAGTCATCAGTGTTGGGCTTCCCTTTTGGCGCAGTGGTTGAGAGTCCGCCTACCGACGCAGGGGATACGGGTTCGTGCCCTGGTCCGGGATGATCCCACATGCCGCGGAGCCTGTGCGTCCGGAGCCTGTGCTCCGCAATGGGAGAGGCCACAACAGTGAGAGGCCCGCATACCGCAAAAAAAAAAAAAAAAAAAAAAAAAAAGAATTGGATGAATGAGAATGAATAAGACAGAATGGATGATGTATATTGATGAAAAGTTAATGAAATCAGAGAACTTCATCATTTAAAGAACAAGGAACATTTTCCTAAGGGACCATCAAAAGTCCTGGAACAGATGTGTGCATCTTAAGAGATGGTGGTGGGTGCATCTGGCGGAAGAGTGTTCCTGAAGCCAGAAGCTTCAGAAAGGAGAGAGGCCTGTGGCTAGAGTGGATGGTTTCAATATCCCTTTGTGCTCGAATATGAACGTTCAGGGAAAATAAAATGTACATCTTTGGGGATGGCATCCTGCCTGTCAAGAGTAGGAACAGAATTAAGGCTTTTAAAAACATAGCTGTCCTACTCTGGGAATATTGCCAATATTTTGAAATAACTGTAAATGGAAAGTAACCTTTAAAAATTAAAAAAACTTAAATTAAAAAAAAATAGCTGTTCTCATTTCAGGACTTTGCCTAGTTGAGGAACTGAAAGAATGAAGGTTTAGAAACACAGAAAAATCTTCATCAGAAGTGCATTCTGGCAATTCTCAATCTGATTTATCCCTACCTCCCACTCCCCCTTGACAAAGGGGAGAAAATTCCATTAACTGGCCCATGTATGGTTTAATATCATTAGCAAAGGAAGAGGAAACATTGCAAATGGGTTTATGTTTCATTCATTTCCTGAGGCTCCTGGCTAGGGACTCAGCTTGTCCTAGATGTTCCTTAGTTGTTGAAATCATTCTTGCTTTCTAGGCTGAGATATTTGGAACATTTTGCAGGAAGAAGAAAAACAGTTGTTTAGTCATCTTCCAAGGGGATGTGTTTGTTGTAAGTGCTCTGGAGACTTTCCAGCCACCACCAGGGAACACTTATTGTTACTGTTGTTTTGAACCTTGCACCTCAGTGACTGGTGGTTCTGGTGTAAGTGGTATCTAGCCAATATTAAGGGGAAATGGATTTAGAAATTAACTAAACCGGCACTTCCAAAACGTTGTTTTCATGACTTTGGAGGGTCATCTGATTCGGAGGGAAAGCAGCTTCCAGTTCCAGGGAAAGACTGTCTATGATCTATTCTCAAGAAATGATGGAAACAGGAAGTTTTCATGTTGCTCTTTCCATTAGAGGTTAGTCCCAAAGTGAAGGTGACATGGTGATGAAGCAGAGGCCAGGAGGAAACTGGAGTCTATGGATTGACAGCACAGAACCAGGAACGGACCTCGAGTTTTCAAATTTGCAGCAAACTGGAGAAGCATTAGACAAGGGAGAGAAGGGACGTGATGAATGTTTGAACACATCCAATCACTAAGCAATCTTCTACTCAGCTGAAACAAGGGGAAAAGATGATATTGTGAAAATTAACCCAGCATTCCCATTTTTAGAAAGAAGACAGCTGAGTCCTGAGAAATACAGCTCAGCTCCCATTCATGGGAATAATAGTTATGATGTATTAATGCCAGTCATTATTCTGAGTATTTTTTTTTTTTGGCGGTGCCGGGTGGCATGTGGGATCTTAGCTCCCCAACCAGGGATTGAATCCGTGCCCCCTGCAGTAGAACTGTGGAGTCTTAACCACTGGACCGCCAGGGAAGTCCCTATTCTGAGTATTTTACATGCACTGTTTCACATATTTGTCACACAGACAACTCTGGTAAAGACCACCAGCATGCCCATTTTACAGATGAAAAGAAAAAAATGAAACATGAAGAGGTTAAGTTACCCAGTGTCACACAGCTAGTTCATGGTAGAGCCAGGATTTCTTTAAATCCAGGCAGCGTGAGCCCAGAGTCTACTTCTTAACCACTATGCCTGTAGTATCATTTCCACATCAAGCCATAACCGAGGACGTATGAGGAGAAAGCAGAGGAAAGTATTCGAAAGCTGAAAGTCTCTGACTCTGTGCATGCATGTGTGTCTGTTTTGATCTGTTTCTGGTCCCCAGCCTCCTTTCCCCAAGTCTGATATTCCATACTAATGCTTATAATTACCAACTGTGCATGACAGCCCTGCCTGGTTATTACCGTAATTTGAGTTTGTGGAGAAGGCAGTTATGAATCAAGTAGTTGGCAAAAGTAACCCACAATCTGGGAGGTTTTTTCAGATGAAGTTGCTAAGAAGAAAATAACTACATGGTTGGGAGAAAAGAAAAGACTAGAAAAGATAAGCTGGGAAATATCAGAGGTTGTTTTGTGTTGTTTTGTTTCCACAAACAAAATATTATTTGGAATATTGATATGAGAAAGATGAACATTAGAAAATTAGAAGATTGGTGCTTTCGGTATTGGAGTGAGTGCAATATTGCCCTTGTTTCTGAGTAATATGATGAAGTAAAGACTCCTGGGACAGGAGCCCAGGGATCTGGATTCGAGAAAGAACTTTGCCATTTGTGAGCTGTTATCTTTGATAAATTACTTATTCATGCATTCAGCAAGTGACTGTTGGATGACAGTTACGTGCCTGCATTGTTCTAAATGCTGCAGGTGCTGTGTTAAATAACAGACCCAGACAGCCACTCCCCTCATGGAAGTTATAATGTAGCGTAGGAGTCAGCAAACATTTTCTGTAAAGGGAAGGATAGTAAATATGTTAGGCTTTGCAGGCTGTACAGTCTCTATAGCAACTACTCAATAGGTAGGTTTAGTGCAAAAGTGACCAAAGACAATATAGAAACAAACAGACGTGGCCGTGTTCCAATAACGTTTTATTTACAAAAATTGGTGGTAGAGCAAATTTGCCCAGCAGGCTATAGTTACCCAACTCCTGGTCTAGAGGAAGAAACAAACATGAACCAAAGAATTATGCATATGGTAACGTGCAAAGGCCCTGTGGCACAGAAGACACATATAGGTTAGTGGGATTGACAGAAGGCCAATGGGGCTCTTGCTAAGTGCGTGAGGGGAGTATCATGTGAGTGAGGCTGGAAAGGGAAGGAGAGACAGACTAGCAGGTCCTTTAGGATACTTAGGATTCTCATCTTTACATGTTAATAATTGGCAGTCGTTGGATTATTTTAAGCAGGATGGAGATATGATCAGATTTGAGTTTCAAAAGATCACTCACGCACACACAAAAAAATCACTCACTGCAGTGTGTAAAATGCATTGGATGAAATTTTCTCATCTGAAACATGAGGATGGAGATACGTGCCATGTGTATCGGACAGTTCATAATGATAAACAAGTTGCACACATTGCATAGAAGTGTTTTATAAGATATAAATTATATAGAAAACTACATAGTAATGTTTTACAAGAAGCAACACAGTCAGAAGTTCATATACGTAGTTTTGAGTTCTCTCTATGAACAATGGCAGCCTGAACTCATGAAAGAGGTCATTTTGTTTATGTTAACAGGCTTCCTTCACCAGGGTACCTACTCCTCAGGGTGCTCACGGAAGAGGAGGAACTTCTCTCACTCTCATTCCGTCTCTCTGCTCTGCCTTCTCTGAAGCACACCTGGGTGCTGCCTGGAGCCCAGGTCTGGCTCCAAACCTATGAATATTTGCCAAGTATAAAAGCTTCTCAAGAATGAGATGGATCCTGGGGCATCCTCCCCAGAGAAACAGGATAAAGAGAATTTAGTGGGTAAGTTCCTTTTTTCCTGCCTTAAGTTTGTTTTATGTATATTAAGCAAAGTGAGAGTTGTATCGTCATAGAGAGCGAGCGAGCACGAGGTGGGTTAATACATTATTGAGATTGGCTTCAATTTCATTTAGAGCCCAGGATTTTGGATTCATTGCTTATCATGGTTTTATTTGCTTCTTGAAGAGCAGTCTATGACATGCCCTTTTTCTTAAGTGTTAGATAGAATTTGTGTTTATCTTTGTATTCATATTTTTTGCATTAACTAGCAAAGACATATTGAACAAGCTAAAATTTACCCAGTTTCAAATATCATCTGATGATGCTTTGATTAAATAGAAAAGTTGGTTTGAGGTCCACCATGTTTGATACATGGAGAGAAGTTGAAGAAGATAAAACTTAGCCTGGAGTGCGAGAGATGTAATATGGCGGAGAGCGCCGCCTCAGCGGCTCCGAGCCCGCGGGGGCTTGCGGATGGGGAGGATGCAGGTCCCCTGGAGGAGCGGATGGCGGAAACGGCGAGAGATGATCAGGGGCAGTTTGAGTGCCAGGAACCGCTCGAGTGCCAGATGCACTTGGGGGCCCCTGAGGAGGAGGAGGACGCGGGCCTGGTGGCTGAGGCCGAGGCGGTAGCTGCCGGCTGGATGCTCGATTTCCTCTGCCTGTCTCTTTGCCGGGCCTTCCGTGACGGCCGGTCGGACGACTTCCACCGCACCCGCGACAGCGCCGAGGCTATTATTCATGGATTGTCCAGTCTAACAGCTTATCAACTGAGAACTATATACATATGTCAATTTTTGACAAGAATTGCAGCTGGAAAAACCCTTGATGCACAGTTTGAAAGTGATGAACAAATTACACCCTTGGAATCAGCCCTGATGATTTGGGCATCAATTGAAAAGGAACATGACAAGCTTCATGAAGAAATACAGAATTTAATTAAAATTCAGGCTATAGCTGTTTGCATGGAAAATGGAAATTTTAAGGAAGCAGAAGAAGTCTTTGAAAGAATATTTGGTGACCCAAATTCTTACACGCCTTTAAAAAGGAAATTGCTTATGATAATCTCTCAGAAAGATACATTCATTCCATTTTTCAACACTTCAGCTACAACCGCATGATGGAGAAAATTAAGAGTTATGTGAATTATGTGCTAAATGAAAAATCGTCAACCTTTCTAATGAAGGCAGCAGCAAAAGTAGTGGAAAGTAAAAGAGCAAGAACAGCAGCTTCTCAAGATAAACCTAATAGTAATGATATTGAATTGGAAACGGAAGCTAATTTGGATATAGGAGAAAGTGTTAGTGACAAACAGTCTGCGGTAACTGAATCCTCAGGGGATACAGTATCCTTATTGAGGTCTCACAAAAATCTCTTCTTATCTAAGTTGAAACACGGAAACCGACAACAAGATGTTGATAAGAAAGAGGAAAGAGCGGAAACTCTTCAAAGTGGAAGAAAGAAAAAAGAGAAGAGTAGGCAAGCCACTGAAAGCGAGAGAATACGTGTTTTAAATAGTCAGCGTCTAACTCCTGAAAAACATCAACCTAGAAAAAAACAGGCATGGCTTTGGGAAGAAGACAACAATCTGAGATCTGGCGTGAAGAAATACGGAGAGGGAAATTGGTCTAAAATACTATCACATTATAAATTCAACAACCGAACAAGCGTCATGTTGAAAGACAGATGGAGGACTATGAAGAAGCTGAAGCTGATATACTCGGACGATGAAGACTGAGTGTGTTTGTGGAGCCCGATAAGACGGCAGTTAAACATTTTGATTCCTGCATTTTGCGTGAAACTTGGTGGTCATTAATGTAGCTTAAAATTTTGTTTAAAGCATTACAGTATTTTTCTGCGGCACAGTCATTTAATATGAGGATTTGTGCTGTACGAGCAAGATTATAGACCATCATTGTATTCTTTAAGAATCTTTTCACTCTGATAAAAAAATTAATTTTTTGAACCCTAGTGCTTTCAAAACTCCTACCTCCAAACCCTGTTCCAATAAAAAGGTGAAAGCCTGGTAAGAGAAAAAATATATTGCTGTTAACCTATTCTGTGTCTGTGGGCTGATTTCAACTCCATGACACACATAAAAGTGAAGTTTCTAAATCAGTGAATAGGCCTTTGACATAAGGGGTAATGATTTGATTTATGGCCTTAATATATTAATTACTAAGATATTTGCTTATAGAATGATAAATATACGAAGTAATCTGTGAGTTATACTTACATTTTTCTTTTGGTACTTTCATATAAAGGAAAAAACTTGAAAATAGTAATACCCATAGGACAGAGTTTATACTACTACTAAGAATAGCTTATGTCTCATTTAGGTACATTGGATTTTTGTTCTAGTGTTAAAACTTTGACAAAGATGGTTTTAAATAAATATCCATTTCTCTGATATTTTCATTTAGTTAGATAGATATCGGGCCTAAATGGTATTCTGTAAATGCTTAAATGGATTTTAACCATGATCATTTTTTTTTGAATTTTATTTTATTTATTTTTTTATACAGCAGGTTCTCATTAGTTATCCATTTTATACGTATTAGTGTATGCATGTCAGTCCCAGTCTCCCAGTTCATCCCACCACCACCACACCCGCCACTTTAACCATGATCATTTTGACGACTGTGATAAATACTAAATAAACAAGATCATGCATACCTTATTAGACAGTTTTGAGTTTTCACCAACATATTCTTTAGAGGATTTAGTCAAAAACTAGAATTATGTAGCATTTTGAGTTATGTATGCTTTATTTAACAAATGCATGAAAATGCTTAAGCATTTGCTTAAAAAGTTAAATGACTATTTTGTAATCTGTATTTCTTTATGAAAGTTTTATACATTACTTTCTCATTGTTCCTGAAGTTGTTGTCCTATACGTATAATAAATAGAAATGTGGAAAACTTAGCCTGTAATTACCAACTGCCTCCGTGAATGTTAACGGCTCTTCTGTATTGTAAAGCATTTTTCTCATGTTTTTTATATATATATATATATATTTTTTTTTTTTTTGCGGTACGCGGGCCTCTCACTGCTGTGGCCTCTCCCGTTGCGGAGCACAGGCTCTGGACGTGCAGGCTCAGTGGCCATGGCTCATGGGCCCAGCCGCTCTGCGGCATGTGGGATCTTCCCGGACTGGGGCACGAACCTGTGTCCCCTGCATCGCCAGGCGGACTCTCAACCACTGCGCCACCAGGGAAGCCCTCACGTTATATTTTTAAATGCTACAATAATTCTGAGGTAGATTTTTTTATAACCTTATTTTATGGTGGAGAAAATTGAGTCTTGGAGAGTTTAAAAACTTGTTGAAGGTCCAGAAAATGATGATGATGGTGGTGGTGGTGGTGTGTGTGTCCTAACCCGTGCTCTATACTTTATGTTGCTAAAGAAGTCATAGTGCAGGTTAGAAATAGAGAACGCATTTGTCATTATTAGCTTGTAAAAGAAAGTATACATTTAGAGGTATATACCTGGATTGAAAAAGAAACTTTTCTCGTGAAGTTGACCTAGCAACGTGGGTATACTGGAGGCAGTGAACATCATTTGGAAGGTGCAAGTGGGGGGGTCTCTTCGAGGGTACCCTTGATTATCTTTTTAAACAAGAAGTTTCATGAGACATTTTAGTTTCCGTTTAACAGGTTGAGACATCAACTGGATAAATGGCACGATTGAAGCTGTATCACCAGCGAAATATTTTAAAGTTCTCATGGGTTTACTTGGTGCTGGTTTTTGACTATAATGACAAACCCGCCCTATCACAGATCAAACTGAAATGGGGCTTATTATGTTACAACTTCTATTTCATATGCTTTAGGCAGTTTGTGAGATGCAATATCAGTCCTTCTCTGAGATTTGTGGGATAAGTTTGCCCTTGCCCTCCTCCTTCTTGGACACATTAACAAGACAACATCATTTGGTTCTTCAAGCTGTACAGAAATTTCCACTCATAATGTTGTGAGAATTAAATGAATAAATGAGTCTTAGTTATCACCCCCAGGTTTGTCCTAGCTTTCGAAAGCCATTAGGGTGCATCTCTTCCTGACTCCAAGTTCGGTGATGTCACAAGGGTAGATCAGAATGTACAGAACGCTATAAGTTAGGGCTTTTCCCCCAGCGTCCTCACTGTTATTAGTACACCACTACTCACTAGCCTCGGCCATAAAGTCCTACCCCTTTCTTTTTTTCTTTCTTTTTTTTCTTTAAGAGTTAAAGTGAAGTTAATTGGAATCTTGATCATCTCAGTCTTAGAAATCTTCTCAATGTCAATGTGCAAAGGAATTTTCCTGGAGAGTTTTTTAAAGCTCAGAGCAGTCCTCACCTCCAGAAGTTCTCCTCCTTAGGTCTGGGATGGACTTGAGAGTTTGCCTCCAAGTAAATTCCTAAGCTCATGAGGTTGCCAGACTGAGACCACACTTTGAGTCGCACGGTATTTCTTTTCAGCAATTCTGCATTTTTCCTTAAAAAAGTTCTTGACGCAAGCTGTGTGCATACTTCAGAGAAAAAGGCAGGAGGACAGATAATTTACAGGTGATGAAAAGATAGTGTTTACCCGTTGGGTTTCACTTCAGATTTTATGTTCGGTGCTTAAAATCCTTGATTCGCTGGAGAAAGAGCCAGGAAGTTGCTGAGACTATTTTACTGACTGTATCTCCACAGGATCGGAAGTGAACAGAAAAGAGGGAAGAATTTGTAATACTATTGATCTCCCCAGGTCCAGGGAGGGTGCCTGTTCTTATTGCACACACCTTTCATTTTTCCCCTGAGAAGCACCTGGTCTTTTCTGCTCTGAAAACACAGAGTACTTTTTTTTTTTACTTGACATGATAAGTTTTCATTTTAAAATTGCTTTTTAAAATTATAAAGGTAGCAAAAAATAAGAAAACTCTGAGAAGTATAAACCAGTCACACCTCCATCACTCAGAATTAATCCCTGTTAATATTTTGGTTAATTTTTATCCAATATTTTTTCTAAGCATATTGTTTTTGCTAAGAGAGATCATACCGTCTGTATAATTTTGCATCCTACTACTTCTTTCTTCTAACAATATACCATAGCAATTTTCTCATGTTTTTGTACCTTAAAAGATTTTATAATATGATATTGTGTAGCTGTATCATGATTTGCTTAATTATCCCTCCATTGTACTTTCAGGGTGTTTTTGATTTACCACTCTTATAAATAACACTATCGTGAGAATGGGCATAAATCTTCAGGACAAAGTATTTGCACTTGTTGCTATTGGTAGTTATTTCAGACAGGAAGGGGGGCTGGCGAGAGAGGAGAATGATGCAAGGAAAACATTTTCTCTTTATTTTCTTCTTATACCGGTGTGGGGGGCTGAGGGTGTAAGATAGTACGTATGAAGGAGAAAATGCGAAGATGTACGTGTGGTTCTCAGGTTAACTGACTCTCTTGAAAGCAAACAGAATCTCCTCTGATGGATCGTTATTTCCAAACAAGAAGCTTCAAACAGATCAATAAGTCTATCTCGTTGCTGGGCATCATTCTTGATAGTTCAAAGCATCGAGGGTGCCGCCCGCTTCATTCATTCAATGAATGAATCCAGAATCTACTGTGTATCAGGAGACAGAGATGTAAAAATAAAACGCCTGCTCCCAAAGCACTAAAAATCTACAGGAAAGTTAACTAAAAATTACAGTGTACTATGAAAAGTGATGATAGAGGGTATTTTAGAAACTCAGTAGAGGAGCTCCCAAAGGTGAAGGTAAGATTGGAAAATCTTCCTAGAAAAGAAGGTGCGAGAAAGGAGAATGTGGGATGTGAATGGGGGTCTGGGGGACACAAAGGCCCATGCGAGGCAAAAAGTATGTGAGGACTTTGGTGCTTTCTCTACCGCAGGGGATGTTTATGTGCTGTTGGCATGTGCCCTAGTCACCTAGACCCAGAAGTGAGAGAGCACAGCACTGCCACCTGAAAAGCTCAACTACGGGTAAGCTGAGAACCCCTGTGTCAAGCCTGGTCTTTGAACGGCAGGTTTGGGAGTTGCTGCTGCATTTGACTGGTGGGATGGAGCCCCACTGGATTTACCATGAGGAAGCTGCCGGGCAAGCTGCCTCTGGCGGAGGGGGAGGTCACGAAGCGGGGCGCACGAGGGGGCTTTAATTGTGTTGGCAATGCTTAAATTCTTTAGCTGAAAGGGGGTATATAAGGTATGAAAAACATTATTTTTACACCTTTTTGAACATTCCATTTCAAAATATATTTTAACTCTTTCTTAAAAAGACCAAATGGTAAAAAAGAAACTTGGTATAACCGTGTCTGAAGTTCATGTAACTACTAAGCTCAGATCATCCTTCTGTAGTTGAGATGTAAATCTGACAGTTTAGAAGACTCTTGGGATTATGGAATTTTGTAGTCCTAGGAGTACAAGGATGATAAAATCATCATCTAGCTCTGATTTGGTAGTTCTGCACCAAAAATCTTGTGTCTCTCTCTCTCCCTCTCTCCCTCTATCTTTTTTAAGGTTCTAAAAGTTATCTGAAAGAACTTATACAGTCAGTGACCAGATCGCTTTAGGAGGTAGAAACCTGCAGGGGTTAGGGTTTTATTGCGTGTTCTCCTTGCAAATGCAGTTCTTGCGCATAGAGAGGAGTCATCATCTGGATGGAACAGAACATCCACAAGTGATATTCAGAATTCCATCTGGAAAAATAAATCAATAAAGGAAAATTTAAAAAATATTCAGTTGTCAAAGCAAAATTGAACCAGACAAAATTAAACAGGCAAGAAAGCAAAACATTGGACAAGCTTACTGCCATAGGAGAGAAGCCAAACCTCAATCTGAACCAACACCACTGAAACAAAGGGGTGTGGAGTTTTGGGGGTTTTTGTTATTGTTGTTGTTGTTTCTGGCCACGTCACAAAGCTTTCGGGATCTTAGTTCCTCGACCTGGGATTGAACCCGGGCCCCAGCGGAGAAATCACTGAGTCCTAACCACTGGACCGCCAGGGATTCCCCAGGATGTGGGATTTTTAAAGACTGGAGTGCGCTAGTGAGAAAGCATG
This sequence comes from Grampus griseus, assembly GCF_964374135.1. Taxonomy (NCBI): domain Eukaryota; kingdom Metazoa; phylum Chordata; class Mammalia; order Artiodactyla; family Delphinidae; genus Grampus; species Grampus griseus. The sequence goes on from NC_139012.1 coordinate 66,186,044, forward strand.
AAGGGCTTTGCGCGGTGCTTATAGGCTGTCTGGGTTTGGTTTGCTAATAAAATTCTCACATCTTTATGACAGGGTGTGTTTTTACAACTGGGAGCATGGTACCCACTGAAGTTAGGCTCCTACTGGCCCACAGAGACTGGGAGCTAGGGATGCTATCTACCTGATGATTACATTTCAAGAGAATGGCTCCCAGGTCCTTGAGAAAGATAGTCCCAGATTGTAAAACTGGCAAGAGGCTTTTAAAAAGACTTACATCTCAAAGGGGCAGAGAAAGGATTTACAAAGTTAAGCGTTCTAAAGGAAATGCTCAAGGGAAACGGAAATCTCTTTAATGGCGAGGCAAGCCGAAGGAAATGTTAAGACCTCTAGGAAAATCCTAGTCAGTGGCCTGGCCGACTAGAAGGCCTCCTGATATGGCTAATAATTCCTTTACATGTAATTTATTTAACTCTCACAACTAGTTATTGTTGGGTTAACAGAAGGAAAGTAAGACCTCAGCAGGTTGAGTGACTCATGAGATGTCATCTAGCTTTCAAATGGCGGCGTCTCAATTTGAACGCAGGGTCCCCCGACCAAGGACCTGCACTTTCCATCCCTGTGAGGCATTGTCGCCTGTCTGTCCCTAGGCTGGCTGTGCTAAAGCTCTTCCCGCCTCTCTGTCCTCTTCTTTCTGAGAATTCAGAACAAGCAGTGAGTTTCCCATCTTCAATGCTAGCCTGCCCGTAGGAATCCTCTGGTCTCTGTGTGAATCATTTATTGAGGTATGAGATACATACAATAAAGTGCGCAAGTCTTAAGTGCTTGGCCTGACAGACTGAATACACAACAGACAAAGGCTGGACCATATCTAAAAATAGAATTCTGACCACCAACCTGCAGCAACCAGCCCAGAAAACCAACCTTTTATCTAAAATAATCAGCCCAGGAAGCCAGCCTGCTTGATGTCAGATTCTCAGGAAACCACATTGTTATCGGAAGCTACATAATTACTTCTGTAACATTCAGCCCCAAATGGCCAGGACTTGATTAATAACTGACAGCTCCCCTGCTTTTTGTCCCCGATTCCAATTTAGGTCCAGCAAAAGAAAACCAAGCAGGTACCCCTACACCAATCACGTAGGATGCTCTGCTTCTATTTTGTCCACCTACAGCTTCCCTAGGCCAACAGTCTCCAATCAGGGCACACCCCCTTTTTCCACCATAAAGCTTTCCCACTCCTCTGCCTGCCTTTGAGTCTCTGCCAAAACACAAGTGATAGAGGCTGACTCTTGTGAGAGCCTGAATAAATACCCTTTGCTTTTCTAGCTGGCTGGTCTTTGTTTATTTCCACAGGCTCAATATGTGGAAGTCTATGCAATCACCACCCAGATCAAGACATGGAACATTTCCATCCCCCTAAAAAGCTTCCTTATCTCTTCCCAGATAATACCCAACTGACAAAACTCCACTCACTACCTAGAGACAGTACTACTCTGACTTTAAACATAATAGATTAATTTTGCCTCTTCCTGGACGAAATGATACAATACGAGGTCGTACAGTATGTACTCTTTCTTATACGTGGAATCACAAAGTGTGTCTATTGTGTCTGGCTTATTTTGCCCAATATTTTGTCTATGAGATTCATCCATATTTTGAATACTGTATAGCAGTAACCTTGTCTTTTTTCTTCCTGAGTAATCTTTTATGTGAACATACCACGACTTTATTTATTCATTCTACTGTTGGTGGGTTTGGGTGGTTCTTCATTTCTTGGATATTACGAATAAAATTGCAATAAACATTCCTGAGTATGTTTTTCACTGTAATCAGCACTCACTTCTCTGAGATATTACTTAGAAGTTGAATACTGAGTCATAAAGTGTGTGTTTGGCTTTAACAGATACTTCCAAATAGTTTTTTCAAGATAATTGTATTAATTCGCGAACATGAGAATTCCCATTGCTCCACACCCTTGCTAAAATGTGGCATCGTCAGTCTTTAGCATTTGCCATTCTGGAAGCTGTGTATTTTTATCTCATTGTGGTTTTCATTTTCATTTCCCTGATGTGTAATGTACATCATTCGGTTTGGGTATTTTAAACGCTGTCCTGTTACCTAAATGGCTATTTCTGCTTCGAGAGGAAATGGCTATTTACAGTAACACAGATCTGTGGGCATGGATTGCATATAGAATTGATCTAATATTTAAATACTGTTGATCAAGCCAAAGTTGGGAAATAAGCCACCAAGTCACCTAGTCTGTTTTATTTCCTGAAATTCATTTCCAGTTCTAAAGCTATCTAAGTGCAGTTAGTGATCTAGAATATTCTTCCTTATTTCCTAGCCTCACATGAGTTACAAATCTTGCCTTGAGTGTTTATCCCTAGTCCTAGAGGGTATTTAAGTCCCCTCTGGTGCTGCGGGCTGCATCTAAGCTCCAGGAACAAAGCCCCAGAGGCGTGCCTCGACAAATGAAGCTTAGTTTTGCCTCACTGCCTAAGATTGTGGAACTTGTGGGTACCACTTTACCTAAAGAGAGATTGACATGATGGTGACAACACTAACCAGGAGGTTTTCTGGCTGCAAAATGCAGGGTTGGCCTCAGTTATCTTTAAAGTCCTTCCAACTGAAGTCCCGGAGTCCTCCCCAGTGTCAGCAGCGCTGGGCCTCAGGTTCTGTGCATTATGGCTCACCTTTCATTTTGCAGATTGAGGGAAAGATGTTCCAACTCTTATTTATTTATTTATTTATTTATTTGTTTGTTTGTTGGGTCTTCGTTTCTGTGCGAGGGCTTTCTCTAGTTGCAGCGAGCGGGGGCCACTCTTCATCGCGGTGCGCGGGCCTCTCACCGTCACGGCCTCTCTTGTTGCGGAGCACAAGCTCCAGACATGCAGGCTCAGTAGTTGTGGCTCACGGGCCTAGTTGCTCCGCGGCATGTGGGATCCTCCCAGACCAGGGCTCGAGCCCGTGTCCTCTGTGTTAGCAGGCAGACTCTCAGCCACTGCACCACCAGGGAAGCCCTGTTCCAACTCCTGTTGGAAAGTTCCCCATCTTATTCTCTTTTGTATCTGCAGCTCTAGCACAGTGTGCCTGGCATATAACTGGTAAAATATTTGTTAAATTGATGAATGAGAAACCGGAGGGCAATTTTCCGGGGGTGACAAAGTCCAGTTCTCTACCAGGAAGTAATATGATGATGGCTTTATGGTATGGTGACAATTACCCATAGAAAACACCCATCCATGGATTTGGATAAAGCAAGAGATGATCAGATGAGCTCAGGTCTTCATGGCTAACAGAGAGGGTGTGTGGCCCATTTTCTTTCCATCGTCCCCTCAAGGGAATGGCTCAGGGAAGGCTCTGGAAGAATCCTTGTGTAGGTTGAGGTAAAGGGAGATTTCTGAAGAGCCTTTGTCATACAGTCCCAGTACTTCCTTTGAACTGGAATTAGAATCCTCAAATCCAGTTCTCAGCACAGCATCCACAGTTTTAACTGCGGGAGAGGTGGGGAGGGGCAAGGCTGGCTGAAAGATCTGCTCTGCAGGAAGCTGCAAAAGCAGCGCTTTGTGCTCGCCCAGCTACTGCTCACAAGGCAGAGCTGCCCAGCCCTGCGGGGGAAGCTGACAGCCCCACTTTCGCCGGCAGCTAATGACACCCCCAGGCTCCACCAATCCTCCCAGCAGCAGAGACCTGGGTAATTCTAACGCTCAGGTGTAAATCTTGGACGATTAATCGTGTCTTCATCCCTGGTCTCTCTCTGCACATTTAGTACTTAACAGAGCCTCAGGTAATGATGCTATAGAGCTGGGTGGGACTGCAGAGGAGCTCCCGGAGGCCAGGGCAGTTTTCTCTGTGACAAGCACTTGCTTTTGCAGCTTGGTGTTAAGGCTGTAGCTAGTCTGGACATGGCTAGGGCTTGCTCAGGGCATAAAGCATAGCTGATGTCCTTGTTGGAGTCCCAGCTGCCTGTGTGTGCAGCACTGCTAATGTCACAGCCCCCCACACCCCAAAGTTCCTGAACACCAAATACGGCAGTGTCAGCAGGGAGGGAACACACCAGAGGGCGCAAGGGCTGTGCTGCCTTCTCAATGCTTTCCTCAAGATGCAAATCGTCTGGGAGAGGCGTGTACAAGCACAGTTATTGCAGCCTTGTTTGTGAAGGCAAAATTGCAAGTAACCATAATATCCATCGATAGGAGAATGGCTAAATAACTGAGTCACAAATTTAGAATAGGAGGCAACAATGAAGAAGAATGAGGTGGATCCAGATGTAATGACATGGAAATATCTCCCAAACATATTCAGTTTAAAAAAGTAGAAACTTGGGCTTCCCTGGTGGCGCAGTGGTTGAGAGTCCGCCTGCTGATGCAGGGGACACGGGTTCGTGCCCCGGTCCGGGAAGATCCCACATGCCGCGGAGCAGCTGGGCCCGTGAGCCATGGCCGCTGAGCCTGCGCGTCTGGAGCCTGTGCTCCGCAACGGGAGAGGCCACAACAGTGAGAGGCCCGCGTACCGCAAAAAAAAAAAAAAAAAAAAAAAGAACTCATCACAGCATTATCTGTAAGAGCAAAACCCTAGAACCTTTGTAAATATTCGTAAATTTATGTTCGCCAATGAACCCGTTGTAGTAAAATGGATACGTGAGGCTGAATTTGAGGTGGTACCAATGAGGCTCAGTGACTTCTGTAGTTGGATAGGGAAGAGGCAATGATGACCCTGTGTCTTTAACCTGGACAATAATGCGTATGGTTAAGTACGGATGGTTAAGACATTAACTGAGATAGAGGCATAATAACATAAGGTGTTTGTGGATTATCTGAGTAGAGTTATCTAGCAAATATGATTAGTTCTAGTGTTTGTGTGGAGAATGTGAAATCAATTGGAGGAAGTGGAGGGTTGAGGGTGGGGCTCGTGTCAAGGAGAAGAGAACCAAGAAGCAGCAAGGATTTAAAACAAGGTGAAATAGTGAATATAAAGACTTCTAAAGTATTTATCAATCTGTAAGATGGGAATAAGTGTAGTAATATACATCTACTCAGGTAGGCATTAATGTCTGGGCTAGGTGCCTATATAAATAATCTCATTTAATCCTCATCACATCCTTCAAGGTAGGTAATTTCCATCCCCATCCTACAGATGAAGAAATGGAGGCTCAGAAAGGTCGAGTGGCTTTCCTGAGGCCACCACACTGGGAAGTTAAAGCCTCTCATAGAAACTCAAACATAAGCACTCTGGAAGATGTTTCTCCTTGTGCTCTGTTGACTTGTTTGGGGATAAGAGTACCTACCTATCTGCCCCAGAGGTTGCCTAGACTTCCCCTGGAGAATTCTGGGGGCCCAGAAATCTGTCTTTTAAAATGACACCCTGATGATCCTGAGGCGGGTAGTTTTATGCATTTTGAGAATAATAGACCATGGCAGCCCTAAGTAAATGTAACGGTGATTATTGTTATTGATTGCTATGAGACTTTTCTTGGAAGGGACAGGTCAGTTTTCATCTAAAAACCTGAAGGAACATTTTCCGTGTGTGTGTGTGCGCGCGCGCGTGCGCACGTGTGTGGTGTTTCCTGCAGTCGTGCGTGTGTGTGGATTCAGGTCGCTTCCTCAGCCCCATTCTGGCTTGGCCAGCCCTCTGGACGGTTTCCTCACCCACGCAGCTGAATTGCTTTCCTGAGAACCATGTCAGCTACAGAACTGCCTCCTCATCTCCTAGGCATCAAGAGTAAAGGGCTTGGTGTATGTGGCTGGATCCTGTTTTCGTTTTCTTTCCTGTCGATGGTCATTACCTTCCCTATCTCCATATGGATGTGCTTGAAGGTAATACCCTGGGAAATAAACTGGGCTCTCTCCATGAGCTGATGAATCATTAAGACTAAATCCTCTCCCTTAATCTCTTAGATTATTAAGGAGTACGAACGCTGTTGTATTCCGACGGGGACGCATCCAAGCTGACAAAGCCAAAGGGCCAGGTATGACACTGCAGCTGCTCGTGATAAGGATCACGGGCACCTATTACTGCTACTAGTGCCACCAAAAATGTTCTCTGGAAACATTTATTGAAAAAAAAATTAACCGGAAGCTGGAGCCCTTGCCTTTCTGTACAATTGAAGGATCTTGTCCTCTTACTTGAGTTAACAGAAGTGATCACTAGACCATTAGCTGGAGAGCTTTGGAATCTGGATCAGTGTTCTAACACTCCCTCTGAGAGTTTCAGTGAATGTGAACAAAGAGTGGCTCCGGTTACATTGGCTGGGTGTCCCTTATTACCAGGGCCACTAAGAGAATGAAAGAAGAATGAAGGGAGGGAGTAAATGGCCAAGGGAGACAATTAAGCTACTCAGGGAGAGTATTCTGGGAGCTGGTGTTTGATTCTCACTCTGAAAGAGCCAATGGAAAAGTCAAAGGTAATGTCCTCTCTTGACAAGTGGATTAAGAGCAACATAGAGCTGGAAGCCATTTGACAATTCCTTTTGTCAAATGTGGTCTTTATTTCCATCCTTTCTCTACAGCCTCAGAATAAAAAATGTCCCAAACTGTTCATATCATAAAAGGATGGGATTTTCTTTTGTGGGAGCCAGGAGTATCGATACTAAAAGTCCTCAGGAGTAAGACACTGATTTAATACTCATAACTTCTCTTGTGTATATTGTGTTGAACCCTATGAAATTGCTAATGTTTGGTTTCGATCCACCAAAATGGCAATTTCATATGATAGATTCTAATATTCTTGACAGGGGAGGCTCTCCAAACAGCATCTTGGAAGGCACATGGAAGAGAATGGTTATTTGCTATACTTCTCTAATAACATTTGCTTTCTTCCCCCTAATGTGATGTATTTAAGTAAAATCATTCTCCCTTCAACTGCACTGTAGGATCTCTGGGGGGGCAGGAACTTCCTTATTCACTCTGTGCGCTTTGCACTTGGCCATGTACTACGGTAGGCACTCAGGTATCTGTTACATTTTTAAACATATGAGAAACTTCCAAAGGGGAAGCTTGTTACGGAGACTTGGCCATTTCAAGTAGTATTGATACAATCCTACTTGTCTAATAAGGAACCTAAAAGAAAGAGGGCAAAAATTGCTTATTATGGATATTTTTATGAGTTTGTCCAAATAGAGGTGTTAGAATTATCCAAGTGAGAAATACCAGAGCAAAGTTAACCCCTTCCTGGTCATGTTTCACGTGGTGAAGCCAAGATTATAAATTAGAATAAAATTGGATTTGAGAGAGGTCAAATAGCTATAACTTGCAGGACTCTAGAGAAAAGTCTCTTTTAAATGAATTTTCCCGGAAGTGTTCACCACTAAATCTCCCAGGATAACTAATCTCGTCATACATGTCTCTGGGGCTAAGAGAAGTTACCTCAAAATGTCATAAGAGCCGGAGGAAAACAGGCCAAATTGCTAATGGAAAACATCTCCACTTTTGTAAATAGTAAATTATGCTTTAATAATAAAAGTGTTCATAACAGGAGCTGCTACTTTTCAGCACTGAATACATGCCTGGCACTATGTTTAGTATTTTATTTCATTATCATGCTGACACCTGCTTAATCTTCACTGCCATCTTATAGATATTAGGTGACTGAAGCTCAGAAAAATTAGATAAATGTTCCCAGGTCACAGCTGGTAAGTGGTAGGGCTGGAACTTAACTCTCTCTAGTTCTAAGGGCCATGATCTTAACTGGTTACTTAGCACCGGAAAAAAAAAGTAAATTAGGAAGTAATCCTTACCCCAGAAAGGTTTAGACACCCAAAGAAAGAAAGCACCTTAGCAGTGTTTTCTGTTGATGCTACCTGTCCTTTTCATGATACTCAGTGTAGAAAGTTGTTTCTTCTTTGAAAACAAAAACAATAGCACAGAATCTTTCTGGTAAATGAAAATGGATTGGTGTCCCCATCTTGCTGACATTCCTTGTGGTTCTAATCTTTATAGCGCTTGCTGTAGAGAACCTTCCCCAGGGCAGTGTTAAGGAGTCATAGAATCCTCAAATGAGTTTCCTTAGCCCTATCCCTACCTCAATCCAAATCTTCACAAGAGATAAGTAAAAGTATTTACAACCGAGGAATGTCATTGTATATAAACTAGAACACAGCTACAGAGAAACTACAAATCTTGTAATACATTGGTTTTGGGGACACTGAAATCCTGGGAAGATTTCAATTTTAACATTCCTTCAGTACTAATGAAGATAAATGAGAATGTTGACAGTCACTGATATTCAAGGTCTAAAGTCTATTAATTGAATCTTTTATACAGATACCTTTAACATAAAGAAACCAGTTTCCAAAATATCCTTTTAAATAAATGTCACACTCAACACTTGGATAGAAGTAAGTTGAATGTTTTACAAAAGAAAATCTAAAAATTAATTGTCAAGGATCTTCAGCTTTTTACCAAAAGATTTTAATTTCTAGGGAATCACTTTTCTTTAGTCATTGACTCATAGCAGGAAATAATTTCCCCAAAGGTATAGGTGTACGTATGGAAGATCATCTGAGAAGCATTTATAGTCCCATGCAAATAATGTACTGTATAGCTAGCAGACAATTTGTTGCAGTTATTTTCAGTTGGGTGAAATTCTAAACCATATTTTCTTTTGCATAGGTTTGATCCTGGTCCTGCCTTGCATAGATGTGTTTGTCAAAGTTGATCTCCGGACCATTACGTGCAACATCCCTCCACAGGAGGTAATGCTGATTAAAGCTATGTTTCTAGAAATAAAACCAATACCTTCCCTGTTACAGGGACCATTGAGACTGTATCATATGTTTTCAAACTATAAAGGGGAGGATGAACTGAATTCTTAGAGATCTGCTTGGGGAGGTGGCTCCTGAGACGACGGGGCTTTGTCTCGCCAAATAAGAATGAAGCCGAGAGCAAGGGCTGAATTGCTAGAAGACCTGCAATGACTGGGTGGGAGAAAGTCTGAGAGAAGAGAGAGAAGGGATACAGATGGCAGAGAAAGTGGGTGGAGAATGACAAGCCGACCCCTGGAGGAGTCTGATAAGTCATTGTACTGGGGGCTGAAACTATTGGTGGCTGCTCAGGACGTTATCCTTTCCATCACCGTCTCCGGAAATGTTTTAGTAATAGCGATATAACTCACCTCTGCATTACATTTTTTTAACTTTTTATTTTATATTGGAGCATAGTTGATTAACAATGTTGTGTTACTTTCAGGTGTATAGCAAAGTGATTCAGTTATACGTATACATATATCTATTCTTTTTTGAATTCTTTTCCCATTTAGGTTGTTACAGAATACTGAGCAGAGTTCCCTGTGCTATACAGTAGGTCCTTGTTGGTTATCCATTTTAAATATAACCGTGTGTACTGTACTAAATTTTTTGAGTGTTTGGATGCAACAAAGTGGGGTGTGCATGGGAAAGGAGCAGACACTGTACAGGGCTCACCTGTAACTGGATTTCAAATAGTTCTTTTCAATTCTTAAAGTACAGCAACTAAATGACCAGACCCAGTAAGTGGGTGATAAGGAAGAGAAACAGAATTGCTAATAATCATGCCAGTTTGATTACACACAATGATAAACACAATGATCCAGGAAGAGAAAAGAAAATGTGTGGGAGGGCAAAGGGGATGAGAAGTGAGAAAATCAACACTTACGAGGAAATGTTAATCTTCCTCCCTCTGGTCCAGAAAACTCAATCGAGACTCAACAGTGATGTCTTCATGCCATTGGTGGGAACTGCAGAGTCCTTACTTTGGAATTCAGCCCTAATCATAAGAGAGCTTAGGATGTTTAGGGGCTCTCATGGGCCTTTTCTGGCTCCATAGTAAACAGTTCTAGATGGGAGAAGGGAGTTCTAGGTCCTGCTTTCGTGGTACCCACAGAAAGCTCATTTGCTCCAAAGTACCTTGTCCTGTTAATTCAGAACAATTAATGCAGAGCCTCTATAAATGGATTTTTCTTTATTTGAATACAGAACACGGTCTCTGGTGCCATCTGTTTTCTAAAAAGCACTGCTATTCATCAAGCCTGATGAAACTGAGAACCAAAAAGATTTCAGGTATCAGGGAGACAGGTGTTCTACCACTACTTAGATGGTAGAATTCCAGCAGGTTCTACTATCACATTTTAAAGTGGAAATACCTATTTCACTTCTGACTTCTCTAAGATGAAGTTACAGGGATAGGTACAGATCACATCTGTGTAGGAATTTTGCTATCAACAAGGATGATAGTATATTCAAGCCAGGACAGATTTCTGGTGATGCTGGCATGAGCTGTCATTAAAGCTCTCCTCCTGCGGAGAGGGCTCTGGGACTGGCTGACCCTTTGTGGATCAATCATTGTGAAAGTCATAAGCATGTGATTTTCCGTGTTCCTGCTCTACAGATCCTCACCAGAGACTCTGTGACCACTCAAGTGGATGGAGTGGTCTATTACAGAATCTACAGTGCCGTCTCGGCAGTGGCTAATGTCAGCGATGTCCAGCAAGCCACATTTCTGCTGGCTCAGACCACTCTGAGAAATGTCTTAGGGACACAGACCTTGTCCCAGATCTTAGCTGGCCGAGAAGAGATGGCCCATAGCATCCAGGTAAAGACGTCAAGGACCAATAGCCTACATCTTTAATTCACTCATTTTAATTAACAGTGATGATCAAATATCAGCAGTTCAAAGCACCCCTCCCCATGTGCGTGCACACACACACACACATACACACACACACACACACACACACACACACACACACACACACACAACTGCTCTAAACAGATGGGCTTCAGTTTGGGATTTCACATTTTTTTTTTATAATCATGAGGTCCAGATTTAAAAATCTGAGTGGGAGCGGGGAGCTGTTGGAGTGTGTGTGGAATTCAAAATTATGAATTACCATTGTACACTTTAGCCTTTTTTGAAGAGCTTAGAGATCAGAGTTATTTTTAGTTTAGATTACTCCAGAGGAAGGGCTGCCCTTTCTCAGGCATTTTAGTGGAATGTGAACGTTAGAAGGAGGTTTGGTTGAGACAGCACAGGACTGCTATCCCTGGGAAATCCAACTTCATGTACTAATATCAATAATGATATGAATAGCAGCCGTAATTATAATATTGATAAGGATGTAACAGGTATCCATCTCACCTCCCGTACACCCTAGATTATAGACGATCACATTTCTGTGTTTTCTTGAATCAATTAACATTTTGATTCTGAGCCTGCCTTCTGTAAGTTAAGAGGGAAATTCAACTTTGGCCCTTCTTGGCATCTCCTCCAGCCCCTAAGGTAGTGCAAAGTCCCCGAGGTTTTATAAGGTAATATCAGTTCTACATGATAACTCTCCACGTCATTTTAAGAGCCACACGAGTTCAACGACTCAGCTGTTTCCCCATCACAGTCAGGTCACTGGCTGCTTGTGAGGTCTCCCCATCTCCCAGCTCTCTGCAGGGATCACGGAAAAGCTAGGGCTCACTTGCTCTTTGGTATCACATAGATCTCTGCCCTTTCCCCTTTGAGGGAACTACCCATCTGGTCTCATTATTTCTCAAGGCATTCTTTCTCATCCCTTCCCCTCCAGGATAACCAGCAAGATATCTTCAGTGGTCTTAAGCTTTAACAAAAGATGAGGATGTCTTTGATTTTAGGCTTCTTCTGCTCTAAAAAATATATGCCTTAAATATATATATATATATCTGCCTTGCTACCTGTTTAAAACTGAGCCACAGGTCAGGGGTTAAACAGAGCAAGACAAATAATATCTCAGAAAGTACCCAGTGATAATATGTACTGAGTTATTGCTGGGCACCGATACATAGTTTAACATGTGTTATCTCCAAAACTCATGACAATCCTGAAAGAAAACCTTTTATAGTATGAAAACTGAGAATCAGAAAGGTTAAGTCATGGGCCCAATGATTCACAGCTGCAAATGGCAGAAGCAGGACAAAATCCATTGCTTTCAGTTTGGTGTCAGTGACAAGAAAATGTGGGCTGTTTGCTCACATCTAGATGGATAGTATAGACTTCATGAGGAATGGTTTGGGGCAGACCTGCTGAGAGACCACCTGTTAAAAGACCTATCAGGTTTTGTTTCTGAATCCTTCCCAGGATTCACTTCAATGCCAGGAAGTGGGCGATAACTCCTATCCCCTTTCCAAACTGTCTCACTCCAAATGCTGTAAATACAGAAGGAGAAAAAGAAGAGGACTTTTCTTGCATATATAACATATAGCAGGAACTTCGATTACACACCTGTCTTCTGATCAACGACCTTTCTTTTGACTTGGAAACAGACTTTACTTGCTGACGCCACCAAGCTGCGGGGGACCCAGGTGGCCCAAGTGGAAATCAAAGACGGCCGGATTCCCGGGCAGTTGCAGAGGTCCATGGCTGCTGAGGCCGAGGCCACCCGGGAGGCCAGGGCCAGGGTAAGGGCGACTCCATCTGCACTGGAGGGTGAGCTTCCCAGCCTTGGAGCCAACAAGGCTGGAGCTTGAGAGGAAGCTCAGGTCCCCTCAACGATTTCAATAAGAAGAGAGTTTCTTTCTCACAGTTTTTACTGAGAATTTCCCCTTGAGTTGAAAGCTCACAGGCAGCTTAATGCACCTTGAGGAAGCTTGGTGTTAGGTCTTGGGTCAAGGGTGCTCGGCAGCGTACTCAGTGACTTAGCCAGGTGGGTCCCCACTCTGGCCACACAGCAGAGCCTCCTAGAGAGAAATGAGCAAAGCGAACACTAATTCCCAGGCCTCACCTCACACTCAGTGAAGTAGAGTCTCTGGTGGGCCCAGGAACCTGCGTGTTTATAAAGCTGATGATTCTGAGGTGGCAACTTGGTGCCTGTCTTTGGAGCATCTTCCTTCTGGTGTGTTAAGTGAACTGAACTAAGAGGAGGCGGGTGACTACAATGCGGGTTAGAATTACAAAATGTGAGTGCAGCTTGGTCTGGCGTGTCCGTGAGTCTGTTGGATCCATAGCCCTCATATCTGTGTGGACGGGTTTCCTGAAGTATCAGAAGCCAGTTAGATTAGAAGCCTCCAAGTACCCCCTTTGGAATCATACTTGGGACTCGAGGGAGGTTTCCCTCTACTTTATCTCTGGTTTCTCTGCTAAGCTCCAGCAGCTTCTAAGCAGTTGACTTGGGAGTCGCTTTTTTTTTTACATTAATTAATTAATTTATTATTATTATTTTTTAAAGAAGATGTTGGGGGTAGGAGTTTATTAATTAATTTATTTTTGCTGTGTTGGGTCTTCGTTTCTGTGCGAGGGCTTTCTCTAGTTGTGGCAAGCAGGGGCCACTCTTCATCGCGGTGCGCGGGCCTCTCACTATCGCGGCCTCTCCTGTCGCGAAGCACAGGCTCCAGACGCGCCGGCTCAGCGGCCACGGCTCACGGGCCCAGTCGCTCCGCGGCATGTGGGATCCTCCCAGACCGGGACTCGAACCCGTGGTACCTGCATTAGCAGGCAGATTCTCAACCACTGCGCCACCAGGGAAGCCCCTACATTAATTAATTAATTTATTTTTGCTGTGTTGGGTCTTCGTTTCTGTGCGAGGACTTTCTCCAGCTGTGGCAAGAGGGGGCCCCTCTTCATCGCGGTGCGCGGGCCTCTCACTGTAGCGGCCTCTCTTGTTGCAGAGCGCAGGCTCAGTAGTTGTGGCTCACGGGCCCAGCTGCTCCGCGGCATGCGGGATCCTCCCAGACCAGGGCTTGAACCCGTGTCCCCTGCATTAGCAGGCAGATTCTCAGCCACTGCGCCACCAGGGAAGCCCGGGAATCGCTTTTGCACGTGGGCAGTGAGTGCGCACAGAGGGGCAGCTGAGCTCCAGTCATTCTTGGGCAGTCTGAGGACCAGAGGAGGAACAGGGCACTTAGGAGAGTCCCAGTGAGGGTTTGCAGACCGGCACTTGCTGCCGCTTGCATCAAGAGCGGGGAGAGCTTGAAACAATCCTTACATTGTAAGGATGAGACAAAATTGGCAACCGAATGAAATCTAAAAAAAAAATCTATGATAAGTAAAAAGGACAGAAAAGAAGCCAGTTGGAGGCCTTGAATTTCAGACTTCTCTGAAAACGAAAGCAGCCAGTGGTGAGGCTCCATGGTGACTCAAGAGCATCACCAGGGTAGATGGACCTGTATTTGTTCGGGTTAAAGGCAGCGCTTTTATTTTGTTTGAGAATGAAATCTAAGGACTCATAATTTGTAAGCTATCTCCCTGCTTCCTGCAACCTTCTCCAATTTCTCTCATCACATTAGGATGTGAAACTCTAATCCTTGCCAAAGAAGTAAGCAGATGAAACATGGGTGGCCAAGTAGGGGCTGGGAGAGAAGTATCAGTACAGACCCAGGAAAAGAAAGCACTGGTGACAGCTGTAAGCTGTCTAAAGGCTTTTATTTCTGTCGATTTAGGTCCTTGCAGCAGAAGGAGAAATGAATGCTTCTAAAGCCCTGAAGTCAGCCTCCATGGTGCTGGCTGAGTCCCCCATCGCCCTCCAGCTGCGTTACCTGCAGACCTTAACCACTGTCACCACAGACAAGAATTCCACCATTGTTTCCTCTGCCCATGAATGTACTAGAGGGCATTGGTGGCATCAGCTACAGTAACCACAAGAAGGTTCCTAACAGAACCTGAGACCCTCCTGCTGCAGTCAGCCATTGCTTAGGGAGGCATATCTGTTCCTATGGAGACCAGCATTTAGAAGTGTTGAGAATTTCAACACTATTTAGGCCCAGTAACTCTACAGCTGGAACAGCATTAGCAGGGAGATGCTATAGAGGCTATAAAAAAAGAAAAAGAAAAAAGAAGGGCCATATACTACTTTTATTTTTAAGAACATAAAAGTACTTTGCATTATTCTTATGAGAATCAGTGAGTAGGTGTCCCTGACTTAGAGCAGGAACTTTCTTGTAGTAGCTGGGGGAAATTACTTTTTAAAAAATTTATTTATTTATTTAATTTATTTATTTTTGGCCGCATTGGGTCTTCGTTGCTGCGCGCGGGCTTTCTCTAGTTGCGGCGAGCCGGGCTACTCTTCATTGTGGTGTGCAGTCTTCTCATTGTGGTGGCTTCTCTTGTTGCGGAGCATGGGCTCTAGGTGCATGGGCTTCAGTAGTTGTGGCACGGGGGCTCAGTAGTTGCATCTCGCGGGCTCTAGAGCGCAGGCTCAGTGGTTGTGGTGCACGGGCTTCGTTGCTCCATGGCATGTGGGATCTTCCCAGACCAGGGCTTGAACCCGTGTCCCCTGCATTGGCAGGCGAATTCTTAACCACCGCACCACCAAGAAAGCCCCAGAATTACTTTTTAATGGGTTTAAGAAGCACTCTAGATAATCTGCAAAGTAACACATATTTCCACTAGCTATTTGCTGTATAATTCCAAAGTGATTATTGGCTAAATTTCCAATACTTAGCTATTTGCTTCCTAATTCCAAAGTTGGCTAAATTTATTATTGGCTAAATTTCCAATCGTTACAGCAAAACCCCACAATGCTTAAAATTGTGATTGATTTTGATGTTCAACACACTATCATGTGTAAAATAGATAGCTAGTGGGAACCTGCGGTATAGCATGGGGGGCTCAGCTCGGTGCTCTGTGATGACCTAGATGGGTGGGATGGGTAGGAGGGAGGTCCAGGAGGGAGGGGATATATGTATACACATAGCTGATGCACTTCGTTGTACAGCAGAAACTAACACAACATTGTAAAGCAATTATACTCCAGTAAAAAAAAAAAAGAGAAAAATAGAAGTAATATATAATTCAGAAATCACCTAGAAATACTAATTTTATAGAAGCTTTCTAATTATTTGGAAGACTAATCATTTAGTAAAAGTAAAGATTATTCCACCTGAAGAAAAAACAAAAGACTAACAGCTGCAAATTTATCACCACCTCCTCTAGGCAGATTGCGTTCAACTCTCTGGTTGTGTGTCATCCTGCTGGGACTGGTGGCCAATCTCAGCCTCCCAGTACCTTTGTCACAGGGTGAGACAAGGCATAAGGAGGCTGCAAGGTCCAGTCAGTTTATTTGCTTACAAGTGAGAACGCTTGTAAAAGGTTTGGTTGGTAGAACCCCCTGGGGAACATTAGGCTGTGGACTTCATGTTTTCACTCTATCATTAGTCCCAAGAGCCCCAAGTCATCAAGAATAGTTTGCAAACTCTATTCTTCCTCTCTAAAAACCAAAAAAACAAAAAACCTCTTAAAAATAAAGAAGCCATAGAATGTGCACATATTTTCAAAATTGCTCTCTTGGAGATTATTTTGTTGCCATGGTGCAGTTTTCTTTCGGGATCCATTTTGAGCAATGGGCTAGAATTTTTAAAAGTTACCCGTTATTGAATGTCTGCCATGTGTGACACTGTGCTCAGTCCCATATGGGTGCTAAGAAATATCCTTGTTTACAGATGAGAGAATGATGTCAAGAGGCTGAATAACTTGTCCAGGGTCCCTCAGCTAGTGAACGTTGGGTTAGGATTGAAAACCAGGTCTGACTCCAAAGTTCTTGCTCTTAAACATCATTGAGTTTTACTGGGGGAACGGGGTGGAGGAGTGACAGAACCCTTGCACCGCCTTTTTGCCTTCAATACCAACCTTCAAGGTTTTAGAAGTCTGGGTGCCCACTATAGTTTTCGCTGTGTTTAGGCCTGTGAGAGCATGCACACACGTGCGCACGCGAACCCTGACACACTCACACTCCCTTCCACACCCCCCCACACTCCTGGCATCACCCCTACCCTCACATCCCACCCCCTCCATCTACCCCTGTCTCCACTCACATCCCCTCCACGTGCTTCCCTCAACAGACAGGTACTATCTTCATATAAATGCAAAATGGGGATCCCACTCTACCTTTGGTTTTGTAACCTATTCTTCCCATGAAACCATATCATACTTGATAGGATTTTTGTTCAATTCACGGCTTATGAATTTTTCAGTAGATTCTACTGACTCTAGTACTCTTTTTTTTTTTGCGGTACGCGGGCCTCTCGCTGTTGTGGCCTCTCCCGTTGCGGAGCACAGGCTCCGGACGCACAGGCTCAGCAGCCATGGCTCACGGGCCCAGCTGCTCCGCGGCATGTGGGATCTTCCCGGACCGGGGCACAAACCCGTGTCCCCTGCATCAGCAGGCGGACTCTCAACCACTGCGCCACCAGGGAAGCCCTCTAGTACTCATTTTTAAACTCACTGACGTTCAGATTTTTTTCTTACAGGGCAAATATTTGCACTTTAACGGACAAAAATGTAGCATAGTTCCTCCACGCCAGCCAGTATCTGGGTCCAGGAAGTCGCACCAGGTAGACACTTCACCAGTGACCCTACGTCTCATGGACAGTGGTGCAGAGACTCAGCACAGGCCAGGGCAGCTGTGGCACTGAGGAACACCTGAGCAGGGGGCCCTGCTTATACAAGGACACTTTGCTGCCCAAATCTTTTCCTAGCCAGTTCCAGCTGTCTTCAGTTATCCCTTCTTTGGGTCTCTGTGATGGCACTGAAAATGCAAATCTTTCCTGCCAGCATACAGCAAACTCTAAACTAGTGGCTCTCCCTGAAGGTCATCATTCTCTCACTCACTGGAAGTTCTTTATCAAAACCAACAGCCTGCTCACGTCCCATGGGGTGGGAATGGGGGTGTGAGAGCTCTAGCAGAATCTCCAAATTGCTCTCCGCCTTCCAGCATTCAGCTTCCTTAATTCTTTAGCATTACCGTAGGTCATCTACTGTGTTAGTCACTAAGGGCTATTGAAGAGGGCTCCTTAGAAAGTGGGTATATCTGGGGGCAAAGGACTGTAGAAGAATCAGAAAAGGTCAGAGCCCTCCTGGAATGTGAGTGTCAAGGACGGTATTCAAAATGCAGTCACACTTGCCCCCGGAATAAGGCTCAAGTGTTTTTCTTCTGGCGAGGGAAGCTGGAAGGGAGGGCGGAAAGGGAGGGAGAAATAATTGACAACTTCTTTGGAGAGAAGGAAGTGTCTAATCTTCTTGAGATGCAGTCCCAGCACCACCCCATTTAAGCCAGTGCAGAGGACCCCCTTCAGGTGGTTTTCCTGTTTTAACGACAGGCAAGGCGTGACACTGACCATACTGCTGAGGCAGAGTCTGAAGTCCCCCTTTGTTGCCCCAGGCATTGCCCCTTAGTTGCTGGGCCAATACAATTTCTAGTGGCTGTGGACATCGCAGGTACTGTTCACTAGTGTATTTGGCTGTGTGCAACCTTGGAACAGGGACCCCTGGAGAGGTCTTAAATGGGAAAAGACTTTCCAGAGTCTTAAATGGGAAATGGTGGGGGGGGGCAAGCTCCCACTTGCTCTTTCTGTGATCCTCACTTACCTAATCACTCCCTCCTTCCCCTCCACCATCTCTCTGTCTCTCTCTCTCTTAACCCCCTTTTCCCATTGTCCTCTGTTACTAGAACAGGGTAAGTTCCCACCCCTTTCTCTTCCTGTCTGGATGTCTCTTACACAAAACTCTGTGATCTAGCCAGCAAAGCCTGGCCTTTAATGTCCTAAAGGGTGAAATAAAGCTACCATTACAGATGTTTATTAGATTTATCCAATGAAATGCACAGGTGTGTGGCCTGAGTTTGGAACAGAATTAAATGGGAGAGAGGCAGGGGCACGTGACACGCATTTTGCTGGTGATGATCTAGCAGCACAGCGTGGTTCTGCAGCCAGTAATTTTGGTGGTCACTTCTTCATCTCTGGAGATTTTCAGACACTATATCGTGTAAACCAGTATGTAACTGTAATCAGCAAGAACTATGTGTTATATAATATCATCTAATACTCAGTTCATGTTAAAATGTCTCCAATCTTCTTAAAAATATCTTTTTACCTGTAGGTTGCTTGAGTTAAGAATCCTAAGTTCTCACAGAGAGGGCTTTTGTTTTATTGGCCTATTTCACTTAATCTACACGTTCACAGCCCCTGTTTCTTTCTGTGTTTCACTGGCCTCTTAATTTCACTTAATCTACATGTTCACATCCCCTGTTTCTTTCTGTGCCCTTTGTTTGTTGGAGAAACTGAGTTGTTTGTCCTCTAGAATTTCCCCTTTCTGAATTTTGTTGATGTTGTTTAGCATCGTTTCCAGTAAACTGGTTAATTAGATCTGGAAGCGTGATTCCATTCAGGACCAGTTTTTGGCAAGAACATGTGTAGCCCAGCGTGTCCTCCTGGATCCCATCAGGGCACACTCAGCGTCTGGCTGTCTCACTTGGTGATGCTGACTGAGTCACCAGCTGTTCAGTTCCCCATCGATATTTCTTGTTTTTTTTCCTTTAATTTAATTTTATTTTTGGCTGCGTTGGGTCTCCGTTGCTGCGCGCCGGCTTTTCTCTAGTTGCGGCGGGCGGGGGCCACTCTTCGTTGTAGTGCGTGGGCTTCTCATTGAGGTGGCTTCTCTTATTGCGGAACGTGGGCTCTAGGCACGCGGGCTTAAGTAATTGTGGCACACGGGCTCAGTAGTTGTGGCTCGTGGCTGGCGGGCTCTAGAGTGCAGGCTCAGTAGTTGTGACTCACGGGCTCAGTAGTTGTGGCTCGTGGCTGGCGGGCTCTAGAGCGCAGGCTCAGTAAATGTGGTGCACAGGCTTAGTTGCTCCGCAGCATGTGGCATCTTCCGGGACCAGGAATCGAACCCATGTCCCCTGCATTGGCAGGCGGATTCTTAACCACTGTGCCACCAGGGAAGCCCCCAATCAATATTTCTCATAACATTTTTAGCATCTATTTTGCCCAGTTACAGTATTCTCATTGAGTTGCAAATGGTATTTTTTCTAATTCAATCTTTCTCAGATCTTCTCCTGAAAGTCTCTTATAAAGGAGAAACTTCTTTCATTAACTATATGGTTATTCAACAAAAACTTGAGAATCTACCATATGCCTGGTCACTATTAAGTGCAAAAACCATTTTTTTATATTGACCTTGCTCCTTAGTCTTAACCTGTGCCCTCAAAGTTCTTCATAGTCTAGCCACAAATTTCCTATCTGTCTCATCCCTTGTCTCTAATTAAATATCTAATTGATAAGTTGCTCAAAACTCATCAGACAGCTTATAAATTAAGCCTGCCTCTGGGTTCTTAGTCCAAACCCAAGCCATCCATTAGTCTCAATTCTCCCTTGAAGTCTTCCTCGGTACACCTGCAGACCCCTTCCCTGTCTTCCGTGGCACACACATGTCCTGGTTATTTGCTGACATCTCACACCGATGTATTTAACTGAGGCTCATCATATGCTAAGTCTGGCTTCCTCAATTGGACCCTAAGCTCCTTGAGGCCTCTTAGTGGACTCAGTCTTACTCATTTAGCAATAACATATCCCTCCCTGATATGTAAAATTTAGATCACATGAATCTTCTAATTCGGTATAGAATCCATATGGTAGGTTGCCAGCATGTGGGATCCAAATGGTGCTGATAAATAACATGAAATATCAGAAAGGAAGGCAGACAATGGAAGGAACCCCTCACAGCCTTTTCTTTTTAATGAAGAAATGTAATTGAGTGGAGATTTGAAGACAATGTAGTATTTCATCAGGAGAATTTTTGTGAAAATTTATTTCTTTGAATCCAGACTAATCCAGGGTCCACATTGATCCCAGTGTATATCCCTGGATTTTATGCAGTCAGTAAAATTATGGTAAATTTCTATAGGCCAGAACGTCTTGGTGTTCTCTAGGATTCTGTCAAAATGGAATCCATTTTCTGATCAAATAGCATATAATGCCATTTATCCCCTCTTTGAAATATGTGTGATATATCTAAGAAACAGAATAAAAATTTTCTTTCTGAAGTCAGCTTACAGAATAGTTGAACTAACCCTGTGGCTTTTTCTTTGTCTTTTTATTGAGTTGCTTAAGGAAACAGTAATATCTCTAGACAGATTGTCTCTTCAATAAAAGTCAGGACTGCTTGACTGATGTTGGGAAATCTGGAATCTGGGAAAACATCAGATAAGACTCCAGAGGCTCCATTAACTGGTGTTGCAGAGAATCATAAACTCGCCCTCCTTCCTGCAGGGGTGGAACCCTAGCCTACCTCAGCCTTTGTCTCTGAACCTACGGGCTTGTTAATCCGCCGCAGAAAGGCCGGGCGCTCAAAACAGTCCAGGAGAGAGAACACAACTATTAAATATTTCCAGAAGTTGTTTCATCTTTTTTTTTTTTAATCAGCCAAGATAGAAATTCCTCTGTCAACATAATTTTTGCTTGCTTGTAACTTTGTAGTATCTGTTAGAAAAGGGAGAAATCCCTCCTCCGTGCTCCAAATCACAAAAGAAAAATGTGAATTGGAGGACATCCCTGTCAATTATCTTACGTATGAAAGAGGGAGGCAAGACACCTTTAGAGAGAGAAGCACAGGCCACAGTACATTTGAGGAGCTTGACTCCGTGTTAATATTTGTCTGTCCCTCCATGTAGTAGCAGGGACAGGATGGGGCTTATCTCCAATTTGTTTTTTTTTTTTTTGACCTTTAAGTTAAAGAAGAAAGTCAATTCACTAGCAGATTGTGGGGAAAACAGCAATTCCAGGAAATATGATCAGTAATTAATGTTACTTTGGGTAGAAATTCAAGCTGAATTGAAAATCCCCTATGACTGTTTCTTGGCTATTTGGACATTGTATTCATTGCCTTATAAAAACAACTGATCTATTAATTAGTAAGTTTGGCAAAAGGGCCTTCCCTGTTCACTGGCCAAAAATTCACTCATTTCAGATTTCCTCTGAAACATTAAAAAAGGCCCATCCAGCCACCTGCTACCCCCGCCCTCCGCCGCCCCCCCAACCCCACGTCTTGTTTCTCTGCTCACAACTCCTAGGAACTTCCAGTGGCTGGACTGAGGGCCTGGGGGACTGGACACAACTGGGACAGAAGACTCCTCATTGCTTCTCACAAACTTTGCTTTTCCTTCTTTTACCTTTTGCTGAGGGATTTGAGTGCTGTTTGCGAGGAGGAAAGAAATAGTCTAAAATTTTTATGTTTGGTTTTGAAGGTCTTTGTGCTTATTGCTGTGATTTGGAGTATAATTAAATATCTTGGGAGTTAAGATGAAAAGATCCTAGTTCTTCTTCTAGAATCTACTTAACTCTGCCCTTACCACAGACTCAAAGAGGACTAATCAATTCCTAGCCATTTATGCCTTTCATATGCAAACCAAACAATTCAGAGCTCCTAACCCCACCGCCTCCTTTATCTGGCCCTCACACCCTGGGCCATACCATCTGCCCTCATCACCCTAGCGCCAGGTACCAGATAATTAGGGACAGCTCAGTGTCCCAGGGCCCAGCAAAATGATTCAAACTAGCAAATCCTAAACCGCTTACCTGCCTCACCCATTCCTTCCCATGAAAACCATGATAAAGGCTCTTGCCTGCACTTTGCCTTTGTTCCTTTTGCCTCCTGATTTTTTTTTAATTAATTAATTTATTTTTGGCTGTGTTGGGTCTCTGTTGCTGCGCGAGCGGGGGCCATCTCTCGCGGCGGTGTGCGGTCTTCTCACTGCACTGGCAGGCAGATTCCCAACCACTGCGCCACCAGGGAAGTCCCTTGCCTCCTGATGTACACTGTTGCTCCCCTAGTGCCCTGGTGGTGCATGCAGTGTGCCAGCTCCTCTTGGGATCTGTGAGTATAACTAAGCTATCTTTTCAATGGCAGTTGTCTCTTGACCTGTTGACCGTGTCATACCTGAATTATAATAAAACTTAGGTTTAAAAACACCAAGTCATGAGCCTGGGGTCCTCATCTCCATAGAAGGAGGGCTCATCTCCAAGGAGATGAATTAGAGAATTCATCCACACAGAGCAGACCCGTTTTAATGTACAGGAAATGCCCTGGAAGGAATATGCTGTGTAGGTCGTTCCAACAGAAAATCATCCATCTGTAAATTATAAACAAAGCTGCTTTGATTCAGGCCACTGCCTTTGAGGCCTTCTCTTCTGCCACTTGGGTATCAGCAGTGCCTCTTGATTTAGCGGTCTCTCCAGAATTCAAGCCAAATGGTGGCAGTGCTGTGGAAAGGGAGGGGGGTCCTCATCAGAAGTGGCACAACGACGTCAGGCCTCAGCTCTCGTGTTCTAATGCAGCCTCTGTGTTTCTGACTCTTTGTCTTCTGAACGGTTTCAACTCTGAGGAAGGTCTGGGGAAATGTTCTGACCTTTTTTGCCTATACCCTTCTCCAAATATTCTTCCCCTGGTGAGTACCCTGCATGCATCTCTGACCTGCCCCAATTTCCTTTGGATATAATGTTATTCTGTCCAGTAACCTTCTCTACTACCTTTTGTCACTTTGCAATTAGTCGCATTTAAATTTCTAGGATGAGATCTTAACATCCTGAAATGCCTTGGGAGCTGTTGGGAATAGGATTTTCAAAGCTTCCTATCAAACTTCCTCTGGGGCAGTTTCCTGGCTTGGGGGGCAGTTAGGGAGGAATCAGTAGAGGGTAGTCTCAGCAGAGCCTGACTGCTTCTGGTGACTTTTTTTCTAGTCAGGTCCACTTTGACTAAATCTGGTTTGGGGGCTTTTCCTTTAAATTGGGTGCCTGTGTGCTGGTTGTGACTTTCTGGCAGGGAGATCCTACCTTCCACTGTCAATACTGTGGTGGGGCTGGATCATGAATCTTCCTTTCCTTGGTTCCCTTCCCCAACATCCTGGAGGTCAGGCTTTGTCCCACGCAGCTTGGAAATTTCCCTACCACACACACCTTCTTTTTCTCCTATGGTGAGGACTGATTGAGCCACACATTTCTGTTGCTGATCGCAACATTTTTGCTAAAACATGACCATTTCTCCCCTGAGCCTTGGAAGTGCCGGAAGAGCTTTGACAGGATTTCTTCCCCCCCCCCCGCCCCCCCCGACTCCGCCTTCTTTTGTGTATTTTGCCCCTTTGGGGGGATTTGTCTTCAACAGTTATAAGGGGCTGTCTTTGCATTTCCTTCTGGTGTTAAATTAAAATACGAATTAATTTAAAAGTAATAAATGATTAATTTAAAATTAAATGATATTAAAAATAAATCAAGTAATGATAGAGTTAGGTTAA
The DNA here is from genome assembly GCF_964374135.1 of Grampus griseus. NCBI lineage: Eukaryota > Metazoa > Chordata > Mammalia > Artiodactyla > Delphinidae > Grampus > Grampus griseus. Next base: position 66,210,017 of record NC_139012.1, read on the forward strand.
CTTTGCATAAAAGTGACTAGTCTCCTTGGCAGTAAAGACACCCGGCAATAGATCAGATCAGTTGATTCATCCTCACCAGTGTAGCCGGGCAGAGTTTCAGAGCTTAGCAAGGTCTTATCACCCTGCTCCCCGGGACAAAATGTTAGTCACCTAAATATATTGTTGCCTCTAACTCTACATTGCCCCTGTCTACAATGGGTAGGCAGACACTAGGACCCAGAGGAGCGCAACATGTTGCCACCTGCACTAAGGAGGTAGTGGGAGCACAGATCCCAGGGTGAAAGCCTGGAACCGAGTCTCTAGAACCAGAATGGGAATAACTGCCACTCATTGCAGACCACGGGGATTCTGTGATTTTAGTGTGAATGAAAGTTATAAAATGTACCACTATAACTTGGCCATTTTAACACTTTTATATTTATATGGGCTTTATTTATATTCAACATGTGATGTATTTTGAAGGAAAACAGGTGCAAGTGGTAGCAAGAATTATTTTAGACATGGATTTAAGACTGAATGGCTCCAAATTCTTTGCATAATTGAATTCCCAGGGATAAGCTTCAATATCGTACAAATACGCAGCACCCTAGTAAACAGATGAAAAAAACCACTAGACTCTGAATGTTTTCGAAGAATTCCCGTGGGAAAATCACAAAGGCTATTAAGTTCTGTGAATAATTCTATTACACAGTTATGTCACTCAGTGGCTAGATAAATATAAATTTGCTGAGTGTTTTTGAGGGCGCTTGGTACAGAAGCAGGCACTTAAAATGATTATAAAACATACAATTCCTTGTCCAGGATAAAGATTTTTTGTATAGACAAATGGGCTTAAAATACCTTGCCAAAAGCTTGAATTCCTGAGGCCACTGAGAAAGATTCTGCTTTGTACTTTTAGGGATCTGCTTAATGTGAGCCCCTACACAAATTTTCTTAGTCTTCCAGTAATTGCCTTTCTGTATTTTAAGTGATTTTTATTATAATGGACTTGATTTTTAATGTTAGTTTTTAAAGTTTACATTTCTCTTTTCTTTCTTCTTTTTTAAGGTACAATCCTGACATTTCCTATGTTACAGGGCCAAACATCAGAAAAAATAAATATCTGTAGTAGAAATTCACTTAGAGTGTTTAAGGAATCATGTAATCAGCGGAGGCCACGTCTGGGTAGTAGTAGAAGTCTTGTGCATCTGATGATTATAATTTTAAATATCAATACTTCAACGCTGTTAAGATTTTAATAATTTTTTTGCCATTTATTTCATCGCAAAGTATTCAGTCATCCAAAACAACTTCATCTGCGTGATCTTTGACCTTTTATTCTTACTCAATTAAAGTCTTACAGGGATTTTTCTTTTTTACATCTTAAATGTCAATGTTGAACCTCCACTGAGAGAAAAGCAAGGCACAGATTGTCATCACATTATTCAACATGATGCTTTTGATCTTTTGCAGGAAGTTCTTTTTTTCCCTTCATCCAAAAGCCTGAACATTTTCTAAAGAAGGGCTACTGCGAAAACCCTGTGCTCACTTGCCAGCTTTCAGATGAATGAGAATGCTAATGATTTAGTGAAAATGGTAATGGTTTCAAAACTAAAAGGGAAACATTACTGGAAGAACGACAAATCTCAGAGAGAGAAGAAAACAAAGCCCATGAAAGAAAGAAGAAAAGAAAGCAAGAAAGGCAGGAAAAAGGAAAGAAAACAAAGTAAAAGTAGGTGTTGTTGCTACAGCAGTTGTTTTTGATGTTGTTGTATTTGTTCTTTAGCAAAACACAATACTGAAGAAAATGCACACAAATGTCAGGGGAAAGAAAATAAATGCACTTGAAAGATCGGGAAGAAAGCAAAACTGTTTAAAAGTTTGTAAAGTCAACATTCTCACTTTTCTCCCAATAAAATTAAAAGAGTCTCACATTAGTCTATTTTGTTTTATCAACTTTATTTCTAAAGACAGAATCGGCTTTCTTTCCCTATTTAAAATGTTTCTGTGTAATCTTTCTAGTAAAAACTGTAGGAAAATACCATGTACTTCTGTTTTAAAATCTCTTATCAAAATAAAAATAACTACCAAAATCTCAAAGTATTATGTTCTTAACATCCAAGGATATGGAAACAGAAATAAACAGTGAGGAATATTTCGAACCTATGGAAGACATTTTCTAAGAATTCCTGTGTCATTACCATGTAATACTGGGATCAATTCTAGGAGAAAAATCTTAAGGAAACATATTAACCTTTGAATTAATGTCACAGAAACTCCCACTATAGTCTGTTTTTACAAATGACAATTGCGTTGACCTTGAAAATCTTCAAAATGGGCATTTTCGGGTAGAACTATGTTTTTTGGGTCGTTGTTTTCTAGAAATGAGTTGTTTGGCTGTTTTTTTATGCACGTGTGTGTGTGTGTGTGTGTGTGTGTGTGTGTGTGTGAGAGAGAGAGAGAGAGAGAGAGAGAGAGATAACAGTAATATTTATAGTTTCTGGCCAAATGATACATTTCTAAGCCTTGACAAGTTGGAATGTGGAATCTTTGAGTCCCATTCATTTGCCATATGGTGAGTGAAGACACCTGTTTTCATCCTTTTATTATTGCTATCATGGCTAGAAAAAAAATGAAAGTTTCAAAGAACCATAATGTGCTTGTTTTCAAATTAATACAATTATGTAAATTTCTAATTTGTAAACCATTTGCATCTTAAAAAATTTTTGTTTTCCTATTAAAGGACTAAGTTGGTTTTTAAGTTTATACTAAATAGATATTTTCAAAGCAGCAGCTGAAATCAGATTTCCAACTTTTAAAATCTAAATGTCATTACATTTCACTCTGTTGTTACTCTAATTTAATTTCTCAGTTGGGGGCTGCTTTAGCCTTTAGCACTGATTTGTATGAGGAAAGGCTCTCTGTGGGTTTTACACAGTTCTGTTCTCATTTTAAAAATTGACTTTGGAGTTGGTACCTTGGAAAATAATTAGAGGTAAGATGACTTGATAAAGAGGCTCTTTTGTTGCTTCCAGAGCTGAATCCCTTCACAAGAATTGGTCCTCTTGTCACAAATGCTGTGCAGAAGTATGGCAGCAGAATTCCAGCTGACCTGTCCTCATGTTGTTCACACATTGTGATGCTTGTGAAAGAGTGGACTTCAGGAGGTGCTGGTGAGTTACAGAACTAGAAGAAGAGTTTAGGTGTTATATCCCATTCTTAGAATAAAGGGGGTCTGTCTTCCATCAAGAGGAAAAGAATATGCAGGGCCACCTACATCTCTGCAATGTACTTTCTCTGAGTGGGTTTGCAAAGGATGATTCCATTAAATGACTGATTTGAAATCTTTTGTATTAGAGTTGTGTTCAGAATGATCCATAACGTGGGGTTCTTTAGATGGAGAAGAGTAGACTCTACTGCTGGTCCTCTAGAGAGATTTTTAAATTATAGTTCACAGGTGTGCCTGGTGTGTTGTTTGTCCAGGAGAGAAACCAATACAAATCTTGATCCCTTTAGTCCAAAGAAAGAGCCACATTCGAGGCAACCTGCCCGAGGGCAGGGAGAGTAGCTTGGTTTCCAAGTAATCTCTCAAAGTGGCTAATCCTAGGGGAGCGTTTGGTAAACATTAACTGAGGGAATTAACTGAAATAAATAAAACCATTGTTAAAACACACTTAGATGTTTTCATGTGTCATGGTTCATATACCAGGTGAGCCACTAAAGTTTATTGTTTTGTGTTTACTATATAATGTCAACAAGACCTTGTTTTCATTGGAGTCAGAAGCTATGAGTATCTAAGGAGCTATGACTGCTTATATCCTGTCCTCTATGGAAGTTATTTTATGTATTTATTCTGATTGTACCAGAATAATTCTCTAAAAACAAAATATAGAAACTAAGGATCTGTTTTATTGCACAACAAAGCATTGTGTTTGATTCTCTTTTCCACTAAAAAGTTTTTGATTAAATGTCTATTAAGTCACATATTCAGTACATAAATATTAAGAAAATGATGCAGAAATCCAAGCTTACACTTAAGAAACTCTGCTTAATTCTCACAGACTCTCTTTTTTCACTGGGAGGAAAGGAAGGAAGAAGAGAAGAGGGAGAGAAAGAGAGGAGATGGGCAGAGAGGGAGAGATTTTTCTTTGTTAGGAAAGGATGTGTTCTGTACTGTATAAGCACTCCAATTCATCCAAAGTCGTCTCATTAGGACAACTCACTGTAGAGAGAAATTTGGTAAAAAACCAGCCTGGCTCAAAGGCTCAAAATAGACTTCTTGTAATGATGCTTCATTGATAACATATTTAGTCACAGAGACCCCTAAGGCTGTATGACAGTCAGGCTCAGAAGCATCTTAACTACTAACGTAACATAAAGTCAGCTGAGAGTACTTAGGGTCTAACAGTCTACACACACTGAATCCAATGGTTAAGTAGTAAAAAGTCCACACACTATTTGAAGTTGCTTAAGTCATGCTCATTCCTATACAAGTTACGAGGTAGCCAAAGAAGTAGCTAAGCATCTTACCAGAGGGCAAAGCAAAAGAAAAGGGGATCATTAAGAAAGTATTAATGTTTATTTGATAAGTGATCTCCTGGGTTATACAGTACTTTCTCCTTATATAAGTCCTTTGGGAGACCTTTGAATTGTAGGTGGCATTTGTGTATTCCCCAATGGAAGGAGAATACGGTCTACTCTATCCTTTAAAAGACTTTGAATGTCAAGTGCAGAGCTGCCCCAAAGAGAGGCAAGTATTGGATACATTTGGCCTCTCTCCCAGCACCAGTGTCGCTTCCCTTTTTCAATCAAGAGATGGTTGGTACTCACAGACCCCGAGCTGGAAATGACTGTATGACCTGAGGAGAGGTTAGCCTTCTAAACATCTCCATTCCACCAGGACGTCCAGCTTGGCCAGGTTATAACTAGAAATGAAAGAGGACCCCAGGCAGCACTTGAGGGTTAGTCTTTAGGTCGGGTTCTTTTTCTCCTGACCTTATTGTCGTTTGAAATACATTTACTAGCTTTTGGAAGATGGGTCACTAAACTACTGACATTTTCCCTTTCCGACCGAAAATTCTGCTATTTGATGCAAGCACATTTCTTAGAAAGACGATGAGAAGCTTGCCGAGCAAGCTCACTCAAGTCCTTGGTTTTGAACACTGCAAGCAGTATTACAAGTTATATTTTTAGGTACTGAGATGGGCCACACCGCATCAGTTCACTGAACTGAAGATGCCAGAGAGTGAAGTCTTCTTCTTTGATCAAAGAACATGATCGGGACTTCCCTGGTGGTCCAGTGGATAGGACTTTGCGCTTCCACTGCAGGGGGCACAGGTTCGATTCATGGTGGGAGAACTAAGATCCTGCATGCTGCGTGGCATGGCCAAAAAAAAAAAAAAAAAGAATATGATCAGGGATGCTGGCCACCTCTCAGATCATCTCTGGAATGACGGTTGAAGGGATTTCCATCGTTTGGACCAGGTGTGTATTAGAAAGCTAATAAAATGTCTTCTGGACAATTTGAGTTTTGGACCTTGCTGTGTGATGCTGTTGTGAGGGTTAAACTCATGTGTCGTTGTTAAAATGTTCTTTTATTCTATAAAGTATAGGTAAGAGGCACTTTGGTTAAACATATTATATTAATAAATACCACTTTCTCCCTTCACCATCAGAATGATATTTGTCCTGATCATTTATGGGTTCAATACTGCAAACATCTAGGCTCAGTTCTTAAAGAACATTGTCTTGTAAATGTGACTCTAACTCTATGGCATTTCTTCATCATCAAAATGTCACCAACCCTCTCCGATGAGCACCAATACCGTATTATCATGCAAGAATTCTACTTCTGACCAGGTACCCGAACAGAGCAGTCACTCTTCAGCAATCTTCTCCAGACTTAACATATTCTTTGGTTTAATTTAAAATTAAATAAGCAAATGAAACAAGAAGGGTCCGACGAAGATGAGAAGCAATCCAAATTGAAGTGAGTAGGTTACTGTCCCTCTGTCTTTCCTTCCACTCTCTCTCCAGTAGGAAAAAATGTGATTTGTGGGTTGAGCTACCCTCGGTCGTAATTCCATGCTGTCTTCGCCTATTAGAAAACTTGTCACAATAAACAGTGTATTCATCATTCTTCGAGACTACCAATTAAAACCTTTTTAGTAATAAACTGTTATACAATGAATAAACAATGTGATAATTGCACCTTCAAGACATACTAATATAGCAACAATAGACTCCTCTTAAACTTCTGAAGGGGTCTGTTAGCACCGTTGAATAGGTTCATCTCTACTGTGTAGAGAAAATGCCTAAGGTGAGAAGTACATTCCTCACCGTCCGTCTATGGCTCTGTGTACATCTGGATACATACTTGATGCCTTCTGGGCAAGAGGAAAGATGTGGTCTGTGGTCTGAATTTGTCCTTTGATGCCTGAACGAGTGGACAGCATGCAAATCAAAGTTCACTAGTACAGTCAGGTCCTCTGAGCAGCTTTGTCACAGAAGTCCCCAATTCTCTGCTGTTGACAGAAGCACTGGGTTTCCATTGTCTTTTCCTGCGCACTTGAGGAAAAGGCTGAATTCCACCTGTGGCCGTCAAACCTCTGAGCTGTCGCTGCGGTGGCCCTGCGGGGGCATCATGGGCTCGGTGCTGCCGGAGCCCTTGGGGGTGTCCTTTCTCCTGCCGTTCTTGCCCTGGCGCATCATCACCGCCATGGCAGTGAGGCAGAGTGCGAGGAGTCCCACCGCGACGCCTCCCACCACCGTGACCAGGCTGACCTCAGAGGTGGGACGGTTGAGCTCCCGGGGGAGGACGCCGTCAGGAGGAACCCTCCCCTGGGGGATCTGCTTCCTGCTGCTGCGGTCCAGGGCGATGTGCTGGATGTTTGTTCCTCGGTTGTTTTCAGCCCCGATTTCCCACACCAGCGGGGGTGTGCTCCTGATTTCCCTCTTCTTCCGGCTCTTGGAAGTTGCCTGGGGCTTCCCTTTACTCACCAGAGAGTGGTACTGGTACTCCACGCTTCGTTTGCCAAGGCCTCGATTGGCGTTGTCTTTGGATCTTACTGTGTAGATGGTGTGTATGTACCATTCTCGACCCAGAGAGACCTAGGAAACACGACTCTATTCATCAGAAAATTAAAGCCTATGCCAACCTAAAAATTCACAACTCTGCAAGAGAAACTCATGGCACAGATAATAATCATTTAACTTAGTCTGCAGAACTCACATCCGTAATATTTTTACACGTGTAGTATGCGCAAGGCTTTGTGTAAAGCGCTCTATAAAATACGCCGTGCAGCTCCTAAGGGAGCACGTGGTGGTAAATATTTGGTAAGCTATGACTTGTCAGAGCTGCAGAGAACTCTGGATCACACAGTCTAACTTACTCATTTAAAACATGAGCGAATGACACAGATATAGAGCGTAAACCAGTGGTTACCAGTGGGAAGGGAGGGGGGGCAATATAAGGGTACAGGAGTGGGAGTACAAACTATTGGGTGTAAGGCAGGTTCCAGGGATGTATTGTACAACATGGGGAATACAGCCAATATTTTGTAATAACTGTAAATGGAGTGTAACCTTTTAAAAAGTGTACAAAAATTAAATAGTAAAAAATGAGTAAATGAGAATATGTAGCAGTTAAGTGACTTGCCTAAGGTCACTGAACTAGTTAGTATCAGAGGCAGGACTAGAGTCAGACCTTCTGAACCTCAAGACTCTTTCCCAGTATGTCTTGCTGTGTATTTTACACAGAAGGCCATAGAAAAGGTAAGTTTTTCTGCTTTTCAGGGTTTGTGAAAAGAAGGCATTTTCTGATGGCTCTTTGAAGCCTTCAGGATTTAGAAGAGGTCAAGTGCCTTCAGTTAACATTAAAAACAAAAACAAAACAAAATAAATCATACTTTAACTTAACTTCCTGTTTGAAAAGATTCAGAAGAACAGACATGCTTTCTCAAGCATCCTTCTTTACGAGGAATAAAGATAACATATTTCTCCAGCCCATCCTGTCTGGACAATTTTCAGTAAACATCCTAAAAGATGCACTTGCTCCCCCAAGGATTCACAGTGTGGACACATCTCTGAATTTGTCTCATTTGTCTGCTCAGTGTTATGGTCTCCTGGGTCTCTTTCTACCTTCTATCTCTAGGTTAGAACTTTCTATCTTCGTTTATAAAGTATTTAAGAATAGAGATTCCATTACTCAGCCATAAAAAGAAATGAAGTTGAGTTATCTGTAGTGAGGTGGATGGACTTACAGTCTGTCATACAGAGTGAAGTAAGTCAGAAAGAGAAAAATAAATACCGTATGCTAACACATATATGTGGAATCTAAAAAAAAAAAGAAAAGTTCTGAAGAACCTAGGGGCAGGACAGGAATAAAGACACACACATAGAGAATGGACTTGAGGACATGGGGAGGGGGAAGGGTAAGCTGGGACGAAGTGAGAGAGTGGCATGGACATATATACACTACCAAATGTAAAATAGATAGCTAGTGGGACGCAGCCGCATAGCACAGGGAGATCAGCTCGGTGCTTTGTGACCGCCTGGAGGGGTAGGACGGAGGGTGGGAGGGAGACGCAAGAGGGAAGGGATATAGGGATATATGTATATGTATAGCTGATTCACTTTGTTATAAAGCAGAAACTAACACACCATTGTAAAGCAATCATACTCCAATAAAGATGTTAAAAAAATACAACCTGATTTAAAAAATAGGCAGAAGACCTGAGTAGACGTTTTCCCAAAGAAGACATACAGATGGCCAAAAGGCACACGAAAAGATGCTCAACGTCATTAATCATCAGAGAAATGCAAGTCAAAACCACAATAAGCTGTCACCTCTCACTGGTCAGAATAGCTATCATGAAAAAGAACACAAATAACAAGTGCTGGTGAGGATGTGAAGAAAAGGGAACCATTGTATACTTTTGATGGGAATGTAATTTGGTGAAGCCACTGTGGAAAACAGTATGGAGGTTCCTCAAAAAACTAAAAATAGAACTACCATATGATCCAGCAATTCCACTCTTGGGTATATACCTAAAGAAAACAAACGTATTTATTCTAGAAGATATATGCACCCCAATGTTCATAGCAGCACTATTTACAATAGCCAAGATACGGAAACAACCTAAGTGTCCATCAACAGATGAATGGATAAAGAAGATGTGGTATATATATGTACAATGGAATACTACTCGTCCAGAAAAAGATTGAAATTTTGCCATTTGTAACAACACAGATGGACTTGGGAGGGTATTATGCTCAGTAAAATAAGTCAGACAGAGAAAGACAACTACTGTATAATACCACTTATATGTGGAATCTAAAAAATAAAACAAACTGGTGAATATAAGAAAACAGAAACAGACTCACAGATATAGAGAACAAAGTAGTGGTTACCAGTGGGGAGAGGAAAGTAGGGGAGGGACAAGATAGGAGTAGGGGATTAAGAGGTACAAACTACCACGTATAAAATAAGTAAGCTACAAGGCTATATTGTACAGCACAGGGAATATAGCCAATATTTTATAATAACTATAAATGGAGTAGAACCTTTAAAATTGTGACACTATGTTGTACCCCTGAAACTTTATTCTATTTCAAAATAAATTTCTTTATATTAAAAAAAAAAAGAATAGAGATTCCTGGGCTGTGCACAGTTGTTTCTCTGAGTCCAGCAGTTCACACAAGATCACTCTTATAAAGGTGGTCATAAAAAGTCAACCGAGAGGAGGTTTCGAACAATAAGAGCAGAGTTCCCAACCATCACATTTAGATTTATATTCTGGACTGAATAAGGGTCTTCATTACACATAGACTTAAAATAACATGAATACATTAATAAACATAATAATAGCTAACATTTATGGAATGTTCACTATGAGCCCAGGAGGGTCTGGTGTGGTTTACACGCGTTATTTTACTCAAAGTTCACATTAACTCTACGCAGTATGACAATTACTGCCTTCCACATGGGAGACATCTGAGGTGCTCAGATGTTAAGTAACTTGCATGTGGTTACACACCTCTTGTAAGTGACCTTGTTATTGGCCCACCTGAAAGAGTGGTGTTGAGTCAACTTTAAATCCATCGGATCCAGGCTGATTCACTAACAAGATAGCTTCAGGGTCATCCACTGCCAGTTTGGCGTTAAACAGGACATTTCCGAAACTGGTGGCTTGTGTCTCTGGCTGAGCTTTGTCCTTTAGGCAATAAGGAAAATGAGGATTGCTGTAGATAATGCCAACTTTTGCAAATGCAGAAGGTTTTCCTATTAGTTTTGTGCAAGTACCAATTACAGTAAGTCCCCTACACATGAACCTTCAAGTTGCGAACTTTCAAAGATGCAAACGTGCATCCGCGTGTCCAATCACGTAAATTAGTTCACGCCTCTGGGGTACATTGTCATGTGTTGCATCCTCTACAAGTGGTTGTGCTTTTGTGTACTTTACCGTACAGTACTGTATAGAGTGCGGTAGTACAGTATCTTTATTTCAAGCCCAGGATGTCCAGAAACAAGCGTAAAAACAGCAGTGACGTAGCGGCTACAGTATAGCTGATTGTGTAAGTTGGGCATCTAGGCTAACTTTGTTGGACTTACGAACAAATTGGACTCACGAATGCGCTTTTGGAACAGAACTCATTCATATGTAGGGGACTTACTGTACCATAAAATGCCACTGTTTGGTTTCATTTAAAAAGATGCTGTTGTTTTAAAACAGAAGACAAAAGCCATTAGCTTTGAGTATCTACCCAGTTCGTTGTTTGGGCCAAAGCTCTTACCACAATTTTAAATCTATACAAGAGTGAAGGAGAGTCAGCCAAGCAGCCGTATTCTGCGTTCTGTGGATTGTACTTGGGAACGTAGCCGTCAGCCCCGGTGCACAGGAACACCTTCTCGATGCTGCAGTAGAAGGAATCGCCCAGATTCTGGACAGGATCCACCATGACCCGGCCATAAATCGTATCGCCTGAAACAGAGACGTGGAAATGTTATTTCTGTTAAGTGATAAGGTATGTCTATGTGACACTGCAAACAGTCTGTGACCATAATGACACTAGAAAGCATTTCCTTCTCTTCCCAATCTGGCATCACATGTCGAAGCCCTTTTTGAGTTAGCTTCAGGATCTGGTCCACTCCCAGGCCTCAGATGAGGCCACTTTGCAGACGATCACAGGTACCGGAGGTTTACTGACCCTCAGCGTGCTCCGCCTGTAGTGGGAATAACCTCAAGGCTTGGCCTATCTTTTATTTTTTTTCCAGACATAACTTTTTTCTGCTTTATAACAAAGTGAGTCAGCTATACATATACATATATCCCCATATCTCCTCCCTCTTGCGTCTCCCTCCCATTGGCCTATAATTCAACATTCATAACATCCCATTGTGGTTAAAGTCCAGTTTACATAAGTATATTAGTTGCCAAGATATAGGCAAATCATTATAGAATAACACTAAAGAGAAAACATCAATAAAAAGCTGAATTAGCTTTGATTTTTAAATTAAAAAAAATTTTACTGAAGTATAGTTGATTTACAATGTTGTGTTAATTTCTGCTGTACAGCAAAGTGACTCAGTTATACATATATATATTCTTTTTCATATTCTGTTCCATTATGGTTTATCACAGGATATTGAATATAGTTCCCTGTGCTATACAGTAGGACCTTGTTGTTTATCCATTCGGTATATACTAGTTTGCATCTGCTAATCCCAAACTCTTAATCCTTCCCTCCCCAAACCCAGCTTTATTTGATTTTGAAAGAGGGTTTAAGGAAACTCCCTGGTATTTCATCATCTCTTTCACAGCTACTACTGAACACCTACCATGTGTACTAGGTATTTTGCTAGGTTCTGGGAATATACCACTAAACAAGACAGGCACAACCCTTGCCCATGAACTATATATTCTCATGTAGCTGCAGTATTGGTGTGTATGCAAATTGAAAATAAAAACATTCAAGGAAAAAAATCCAGACTTGTTTCAAAAGTCATTTAGATAAGGGAAATAGAGGTTAACTTCCCCAGAATAAAAACCATCCTGTAACATATATCCAATTTCAGTGACCCCTCCCGCCAAAATGATAAAGACCCAGTTATAATCTCAAGACCGTAAAGGAGGTTATAACTGTTCCCCTCAAACACGATCCCAATAAAGGACGACAGATATAATGGCAAACAGATGAGCAGGCGTCTCACGTGTAAAGTGATACCTTCTGCAAAGGCAACATCACTCTCTTGTCCAAATCCCATGGATCCATCAGACAACCAGAGACTCTTCTTGGAGAGTAGGTACATCTGCGTGTTCAAGCTAAACTCAGCTGCCACTGGATCACTGACCTAAAACCAAGCGTAAAGGCCCTTTTATGTGTCGTTGATGGTTCTGGTGGTGCACAAACACATTATTTGCAGATACACACATGCATTGTACGCTGACGTAAAGAATGGTAAACACTGCACAGAAATTTTCATGTCCAGCCAAACCACCTTCTTAGGGAATTGTAACACTGACTTTGTTCTTCTTAAGAAGACAAAACTGTCAAGGTTACATCATTTTTCGAATGGGACTAACTAGCATTGCTTGAGCTCATTCCACTGGTTTACTGGATGTATAAGGGACTTGTAAACAGCGGAAGGCCAACATTTAGTAAGGGTTCTTGGGCAAAAGATGCCATCACATTTCTTTTAATACATACTGGCAACTAGGCGCTCTGAGGTGGCATGGACTACAGGATATTTATTCTCCTTGATGATCAAGGACAAGATGAAGAAGTACAGAACTCTGGGGAAAATTCTCAAATCTCCAAGGCAGCAAACGCCAGGAGGAGATCAGATCCCAAAAGAAAAAAAATAACCCTTGCATACTCTTAACCTGTGGATTTTATATACCGAACCCGCAACGGATAAAGGGCAATTCTTTCTTCTTTCCTCCTCCCTTGTTCCCTTCCTGCCTGACTTCCTTTTTTTTCTCAGCATGTAAGAATTGAAGTCATTGGGTGAGAAAAAAATTTCTTTTTTACTGATAAAAGTAAACTATGACTTTAACCAAGTGGGCTTCTACGTGGGAGGAGATTCTATGAGACACACCTGTTGGAATCGGATGTCAAGGTCAAAAGTGATAGGCTCTCTGGGGTTGCAGTGGACTGGCAGGCGGTACTCCTGGTGTGACGGAGTGGTGCACGGCAGCAGTTTTACAGTATACGTCCCCGAGTAGTCCCGTACCTTTAAGGAGCAGAGACGACATTCGTGTTTTTCATTTAAAAAGCTGAGATGTAGTCAAAGGCAGCAGCAAGGGAAAATTAAGAGCCTTAGTCACTTACTGCAAAGTCAGATACAAAGCTCCATTGCTGGACTGGCTGGTTATAGGTTGGTTCACTCCTTATGAGACGCAGGGAAAACATCAGACCTGGGTGATCAACTGACATGATCATGGAGCTGGTGAAGGCCGCTAGAAAAATGCCAAGAACAATAATGGTCTAGTGGTTAAAAGAGTGCATGACGGTTTGGAGTTTTCAAAGTGCCTTATGATCCCTTATTTGCATGTATTCTTATCATAAGCCTGCAAAGTAGCAGGGCTGGTATAATAATCCTCATTTTGCAGTTAAAGAAACTGGGCTGCGAGTGATTGTGTGACTCTCCCGGGATCACACAGCTGGGCTGTGTGCCTTTGATTCCTAATGCAGTGCTTTTTCCACTCTATATAATGCTGCCAAAAACGAATTGTACAGAAATGCTCACATAGTTCAGGGCTACTTTCCAGGGAGGCACAGCCGTTCGATAAAGGCTCACTATGCACTGAAGCTATGAACAGAACCTCGGACTACTTGCTCCCACAGAGCCAGGCACACCCAACTTATACATGGAGTCTAATTTTAATTAGATTGCCTCAATCATATCTAAACAAAGATTCAGTCTCATAGAAAGGTAGACACGTGGAAGGGAACTGTAAAGACCAGGAAATCCTCATTTTCCAGAACAGTCAATTACAATAAAGCAAAATGATTCTTTTTGGTTCTGTATTTCAGAGCTCAGACTCACAAAAATACAGCAAACTGTCTTTCTCTTCCTGCATTTTCAGCCTGATTCTCTCCGTCCGACCCAGAAAAAAGGACATAGAAGACAGCGCATGAAGTATTTCCCTCTTCCAATCTGACATGAGTTGGCACACCAGGAAGATGTGCAAACCAGTTTAGTAATGCGAAGTCAAATAAAGAATTATTTCTAATGAAATGAAATTTCTTATAAAAGCTTAGACACGGGACATTAGTGACTGCCACACTATTGACATTCACAGCAAAATCCATCAGATTAGTAAAATTACATGGCTAACAACATAATTAGCTAACGTGTCTGAAACAAGTGTAATAGTGAAGTGGTACTTCTGTCTCCATTATAAAGGTTTCTTACAGTACCTAGAAAAGAGCTGTGCTCGCTGAACAAATGACCTAAAATTCAAATTTTTGGACAACACATTTGAAGTAGAGAATGGGAATGTTGTGGCTATGTTCTCAATCTAAAGGAAAACTCTTAAAATTAACTCAGTAGAGTTTTCTTTTCTTTCTTTATTTTTTTGGCCACGCTGCGCGGCTTGCAGGATCTGAGTTGCCCGACCAGGGACTGATCCCAGGTCACGGCAGTGAAAGCGCGGAATCCTAACCACTAGGCCACCAGGGAACTCCAAGTAGAGTTTTCTTTTAAATTTACTTCAACCATTTGGTATTTTCTCTAAAATTCTACAGTGATGATTTTGTAGCTTATAAGACGTAGCTGAGCAATGATCAAGCCCTCATGTAGGTATTTGTCCATACATGGTTCGTTTGAAATTAAGGGCTTCAAAGCTCATAAGGAAGCATGCTGGAACGTGTGCAAATATGGAACAAGCATATCCTTGTTGTGTGGGGAGCGGCTATTTAAGGGTAATGGGGCTTACCGGGATGTGACAGCACAAACAAGCCATGGAACTGAGCCTCTGTCTTGAAGTTCACGACCAAACGCCCCTCTTCACCGATGCGCATGCTAGTTGGGTAGAGAGAACCTATGATGGGATGGGACACAAGAGTGGGAATATTGGTGACCAAGGACTCCTAATGTCTGGGGTTTCTTCCAAAGCCAAATTCAGGTTCCTCTCATCTTTAAGCATTCTAGCCAAAAGGTATTACCAGAAAAATTCTGAGTGATCAGAGAGGCAGAAATATTCTCATTTTGTTTTGTTTTGTTTTCTAACAGGAAAAGCTGTCTAGAAGGCAGGCAGAATAGAATAAGGTCACATGAATGAGGTCCATATGAAATATACAGAGTGATTACAATAGGCCAAGATATTTCTTAAAGCTTTAGTCTATAGAAATTAAGCTGTAAATTGAGAGACAGGAGGAACTGGTCAAATTTTGAAGATTTGGACATGTAGGTGGAAACAGGTTTGTGCTCTCCAGAGTAATTCCAAATGTTATAGGCTTAATGAAAACTCCAAAGCTTCCCCAAGAAATTTAGCAAGGTGACCAAAGTTGGCGACAGATAGAAGAAGGAAACATGAGATCCTTATGTAGAAGTTGAGAACCAAGAGATGGATCTGCATTAAGATTCACTTAATATACATTTCCTAAGGCAAGATATGGAATTAAAACATTTGAAACGATCTAGACTGATTACTTAGGGTGATCATATTACCTTTCACATAGCTTTAAGGTAATTTTAATCTGTTTAAGACAACACACTTTGAGATGTCCTATCAACCGAATTTTCCCTCTGGCTCGTAAGAAGTAATGATGGTTAGACATGCGTGGAGCCTGAACAGCAGTATGTGCCTGAGAAGAAACAGCACTAATTCTACTAATGGATTCATTAGCTTCATGCTTGTGGACTTTGAATTATGATTCTGACATCAAGACTGAAACAAAGTTATGCAGATGATTTGGGGGCCCAAATTGTAGTGGCACGCACCACCACTGTTCCAAGACATTCAGCTAAAGTATTATAGAATAATAGAATTTTTTAACTGAAAGAAAATTAGAAGTCTAGTCTATCTTTCATAAGAAATTGACTGCCAAAGGTCAAGCAATATGTTTGAGATCACACAGTTAGTTAGCTATAGACCCAGAACTAGAATCCAGGACACAGTTTATACTGGGCTTTAAAATGCATCTCCCATTTTCATAAACAAAAATGTGTAACTTTTTCTTTGGGGTTCATTCCTTACTTTCAGTTGGAACTTTTCCCTATCCATTTTCTAAAATCTAGAGAGAGAGAGATTGTGTTGAGTAACACATGAATGATTAATCGCCTAAAATGGACATTATATTTAACAGTCACGTATCATGCAAAATTTGATGCATTGATATAATTTAAAGAAGTTTTTCCATGACAGAAATGATTTGAAAATATTGACTATAAAAATAAAATACATTGAAAGATGCTTCTATTATTTTTAGCTGCAGTAAAAATTTCTCTTAAGTCATTCAAATAGGTAAGAAAACTAGCTTTCCAAGTCTCTGTTAGCTCACCTTGGAGTTCAGCTTCTGGGGGGCTGACAATTCCATCAGTCCACAAGATGGCAGTGTCATACACGAAAGTCAGACGAAGCTCTGACTTCAAGTCAAAATGCTGCCAGCCTCCTACCCCAACGGGGGAATGGAACACGTAGGAAACATACAGAGGGACTCGAAGAGTCACATAGGACTGCACTAGGTTTAGGACCTAAAACAATAAAATTATATCTATCAACACGAGTCAGTGTTGCTAATGAAACCAGCTTAATTTTGTGCAAGCCATTTTCTCCTTTCACTTATCTGAAGGTTTTGAGTTAATCATTGAGGAAAGGAAATGACAGCATTTATAACACTACTGTCCCGCTCACTTAATTTGGGAGTAATTAAATAGTTATTACTCTACTACTTTCCTTTGCAGCAAAGGATAGGCAGCAGAAATCTTTAAGCTAAAGTACATTATTTTGAGCATACTAAAACAGTGCTTTTTTTTTTGTAGCAGCTTTATTAAGATATAGTTCATATACCATGTAACTCACCTATTTCAAGTGGACAAATCAATGTTATTTAATATATTCAGGGAGTTGTGCAACTTTCACCGCAATCACCGCAAACATTTCACCGCAATGTTTTAGGACATTTTCATCACTTCCAAGAGAAATTCCATCTCCATTAGCAGTCATCCCCTTATTCCATCCTCCCTCCCCAGTCCCTGGCAATCACTAGCCTACTTTCTGTCTCTAGGCATTTGCCTATTCAGAACATTTTACATAAATGGAATCACACAACATATGGTCTTTTGTGACAGGCTTCCTTCACTTAGCATAATGTTTTCAAGGTTCATCCGTAGTGTAGCATGTTTCAATACTTCTATTACTGAATAGCACCCCACTGTACGCATATACCACATTTTATTTATCCATTCATCAGTTGATGAACATTTGGGTTATATCCAGCTTTTGCCTATTATGAATAACAGTGCTATAAGTTACTTTTAAATTATTATATAGAGGAAGAGGAAATAAAGCAGCAAAGACCTGAAAGCAAACATATTTAGTAGTGACATGTAACATTTAAGATTCCATGTAATATTTAAGATGGCTCAAAAATAATTAGTTGAAGTGTCTTCTTACAATTTATACTTTCTTCTTTTGTATTTTGCAGGTGGACTGGGGTCATGGAGGATAAGCTAATATTTATTGAGCATCTACCACTTTTCAGACATCGTGTTAAGTTCACAAATAAAGCTACTCAATGTTTTCATTCTTCCCCATAGTTATATTTACATGTATGTGTGGATGATTGAATGAATGGATAGAGAGATGAAGGACAGAAAGAGAGAGAGAGAGGAAAGTTAAGACTCAAAGAAATAAAGCAAATTTCTCACTTCCTTCTGGAGTAGCCCTGCCAATAATAGACCCCAGCCTTTGGCCCATGCTTTTACTACTCTTTCACACTTTATCATATTCCAAACTAAGCTGAGGGTGGTCTTAAGACCACCTAACAAAGGTTATCATCCTTAATTCTCAGAATAGCTCGGCAGAATAGCAGGGAAAATACAACTATCTTCTTTTACATAAGAGGAAACGGGCTGAGGTCACATCATACTGCTTACAAGTTTGAGTCAGGTTTTCTGATAGGTCTATTTCTCCTTCCACCCTGAGGTGGCAACAGGAATCATACATGTGAGTTACTGAATAATCTAAAACATGATAGCTCTTATTTATCATTTTGTCATGGGGTTAAAAGTAAACTCCTCAAATCACCAAAATGACAACCTGAATCACCAACAAAAATATATCGAAAGAAAACCATCCACCAAGCAAATGATCTGATTCTCAGCTGTGTAGTAGCTAACACTCGTCATCTCCTAACGTGGTCGGCAGGAGAGGCGCCTTTGCACTGAAGTCCTCTGAGATAGCAGTTTCTAAGAGTAGCTATTCCTGCAGTCATTGAGGAACGGATCTTGAAGTGCAGTTTTAACACCCTGACGGTGTAATGGAGAGTAATTGTCAATCCATATGCCACTGGTAATTAAGATGACTATTTCATCCTGTGATTTTAATAAACACTCATTAAAGAATAGGCTGTAGACATGGACTTCCAATTAAACTTTCTAGGTGCTAAAAATAATTTTGCCAACATTACATTCTATCCATCAGATGTTACTGAGTGTGCTATTTTGGAGAGAATTATTAACATTCACATCCTAGGAACAAGTTACTTGGCTCCCTGACGAATTCTTACGTGATTTCATTTGATCCTCCTGGTAACCTAGAGTTTGATCATTTCTGGACATGGAATCGGCATCTTATTGCATTTTCTTGTTCACCACAGCCAGCTCTTTTTGTCTGCTTAGAATCTCTGTCTAAAGGAATTGGAGCCTAAATGGGACTAGGTAGATCACCCAGGTCACTTACCTGTTCGTTCCTGTAAAATTGAAGAACACAGTGCAATCACTGTAACCTCTACAGCGGTCCCCAACCTTTTTGGCACCAGGGACCGGTTGCGTGGAAGACAATTTTTCCTCGGAAGGGGGGGCGCAGGGGGATGGCTCTGGCGGTAATGCGAGCGGTGGGGAGATGAAGCCTTGCTCACCTGCCCGGCCGATCACCTTCTGCTGTGTGGCCGGGTTCCTAACGGTACCGGTGGGGGACCCCTGCTTTAGATGCCATCTTAATGAACCCTTCATTTTCTTTCAGTCTATTCCACAGGACTTTTAAAAGTATTTGTTTATACTGAAAGAAATGTATGTTAAATCTGGTATACTGCTCTTAAAGAAACTGACATGATGAGTGAGTTTACACATCCTTACTGATTTGTTTCTTCAACAAAGGCAAACAATAGTTTAAATTCCATATTTAAAGGGAAAGTGCAAATGACCTGTGAAAGGTACCATACTGATATAAATTTCTATCACTACTAGTAAGTGACTAATGATGGGCAGCAGGTTTATATTTGGGGAGATATTGCCTGTTGAAGGGACAAGAGAAAGTCTGCTGATCTGTGTTAGATGGTAGAAAAGGGGAAGAATAGGAAGAAAGAAGAGTATCCCAAGAGAAAATTTACATTCACAGTGCTGCCCAAGGTGGAAACTATTGTTGAGGAAAATTGCAGTAGTTTTTTGTTTTAATTTTATTTTTGGCTGCTTTTGGGTCTTCGTTGCTGCGCCCGGGCTTTCTCTAGTTGCGGTGAGCTGGGGCTACTCTCTGTTGCGGTGTGCGGGCTTCTCATTGCGGTGGCTTCTCTTGTTGCGGAGCACGGGGTCTAGGCGCGCGGGCTTCAGTAGCTGTGGCTTGCGGGCTCTAGAGCGCAGGCGCACTAGTTGTGGCGCACGGGCTTCGTTGCTCCGCGGCATGTGGGATCCTCCCGGGCCAGGGCTCAAACCCGTGTCCCTTGCATTGGCAGGCAGGTTCTTAACCACTGCACCACCAGGGAAGCCCAAACTGCAAGTAGTTTTAATTCCTCACTTATTTTGGACTTGTAGCTGAAGCTATTCAATTTACATATTATCTTATAGATATTTAAAAATTCTTATAGAAGTAAGCAATAGAGGTATGTAACTAATAAAAACTAATCCAGATTTACTTTGCCCCTTTGCAGCTTTCACTTGAGCAAGGCACTATTTTACACGTGTTGAACTTAAGCCACAGAGAAGGTAATTGGCTTGCCCAAGATTATTCAGTACATTCAGGACTAACACTGAAGTATCTAGACCAGCACTGTTCAATGGGATCGTAACGTGAGCCACACATGTAATTTTAAACCTTCCAGTAGCCATATTTCAAAAAGTAAAGAGAAGCATGTGAAACCAATTTTAACAATAGTTTACTTAACCTAATATGTCAAACATATTGCATTTTAATATGCCATCAATATAAAATAACTAGAATGTAATATTTTACATTCTTTTTTTTTTTGTACTAAGTGTTTTGTTTTTTGCGGTACGCGGGCCTCTCACTGCTGTGGCCTCTCGTGTTGCGGAGCACAGGCTCCGGATGCGCAGGCTCAGCGGCCATGGCGGGCCCAGCCGCTCCATGGCATGTGGGATCTTCCCGGACCGGGGCACGAACCCGTGTCCCCTGCATAGGCAGGCGGCCTCCCAACCACTGCACCACCAGGGAAGCCCCTGTACTAAGTCTTTGAAATCTGGTATGTATTTAACATGCACGGCATATCCCAATTCGGACCAGCCCCATTTTAAATGCTCAGTGGCTACACATGGCTAACGGCTACCATATTGGACAGCACAGATTAGACTCTTCTACTCAAGGTCTTTCAATTAGACCACATGTATTGAAAACAACAATCATTTCAAAATCTTTGATAGTCATGCAGCTACCCTACTTTACGCAGGACAAGTGATTTGTGCTTACTTCAAAGACTGAAAACTGAGCCAGAGCCATTAGAACCTTATCTGAGGACAACCACTGGTGGGGATTTCCCATTGGCTGGAATTTCTTTCTGTTGCTGCTTTTGTTGCCAGATGCATGTCTATATCATCAAGACGGTGGTGTTTGTGAATGTGTAAAGAAGGCTCATAGATCTCAATAGCTTGAAGTCTCAGTAAAGTGTGTACTTAGCGACTCAGTGGAAGACATTGTTTTAACAAGTTAGAATTCTTAGCCAAGGTCTCTGCGTAATAGCAGTCTACACATCCAGGAACGGCTGGAAGGACACTTTGGCTTCTTTCCAGTTACAAGCCTTTCTGAAGGGCTGTGATATCAGAGATGCACAAGGGACCTTGGAATGAGGGAGGGTCAATACTGGTCCACAAATTCTTTAGGATTAAGGACAACTCTATGGGATATTTACAGTATAGGATTATAAATAATCTAAATGACCAGTAATAGAAGAATATTTAAATAATTATGATGGCGCAGCAACAAGGTGAAATATGTTGTAATCAAAAATCATCTATGTGAAGAATTTTCCTTGTCATGGGAAAAGAATCACAGTATGTTAGGTTAAAAAGCAGTATACAAAATGGTATGGATAATATTATGCTGCTACTATTAAAAATGTGTATGTATATTGAAAAGAGACTAGAAAATATGTCTGTGTACAGTGATAGCGGGATAATGAGTGAATTCCTTTTTATACTTTTTTAGTTTCCCAGCTTTCCACGGTAATATCTTTACTTTCCATTAACCAAAAAACCTACACCACTAAAAATATGAATTGACAAATTTGACACAATAGGAAGCAACATACTTCATGAAAGTTATACATTTTGGATTCTTCTTGCCATTTCTTGCAGAATGATTTAGAGTGGCTTACATCTTTAAAAAAAAAAAAAAGACTAAACCAGTGTACTAAGTAGAAAATAACGGAATGGAAAGACATGACTTCTAAAGTGTACTCTAGCCCCAAAGGTCTGTGTTTCTAAATCAAACACATAGTTTTTTTAAAAAAGGGAAATTATTCCATTAACCAAGGAACTCAGAAAAAATACGTATACTTTCCCAAAATCTGGCTATGTCTTCTCATGAGTAAATTACAATGTCATATGATTGGAGTTGAATTTTTGTAACTTAGTCATGCTCCTTGAATGATGTTATCAGTTGCTGTTCACCTAACAAGGTGAGAGTTAAGATTCTGACTTTTTAACATGAATAGTCAGGCTGATGAAAGGTGAAATGAACTGAAGTTCTTTCGTTTTAAGAGAAGTTGTTTTCAAGAGAAAAACTAATCAAAAATATCCAATAGTTTAAAAACTTAGTTGAACACTACTGACTACTTTGCATCACAAGTGTTTTTCATTGTGTACCCAAACAAGTTAAAATTTTATTTATAAAATACAGGTCACACAAAAAGGTGGAGCGGAATAATTTATTTTATTTATCTCTGTTTTTCTTTTCCTGCTATATCTGTTTTTACATTTTAGAAAGTAACTATTAGGAGGGATTTTAGTGGTGAATATCATTAGAGAAATTTCAAGTTTCTTCTTCTTGGCAAGTAAAATTGTTAACTTTTATAAGAGCAAGTATTCGACTCCTATAACTCGACTTGGAAGGAGTTTAAGGTCTGTGTCTGGTGTCCTCACTGGGTACATATTTGGTCCCTGGCACAGAGTAGGTGTTCACTGATTATTTCTTTAATGAATGAATGGGCAACGAACAAGATGGAAAAGGCAGAACTGGTCTTAATATCAGCTAAAGCTAGTTGTAGTCAAACTGCATAAAACTTAATAAAACTTCATTTATTGACTTCACTTATCTGCTGTGAACAGATAACTATCTTAGATATTTCAGGTGATCCCTTCAGTTTGGTAACTCTCTGTTACAAGTGAAATAATTTGAATATGGGAGGTTAGAGAAGGCAGAAATCTTTAAGAGTGTGTGAGAAACCTCTTTTTAATCACAAAATAAAATGCAGGGCCCTGGCAATATTTCCAGGCAGTAGCTTTAGCTACTAAGAACACTAAAGATAAAAATCGGTTTGTATCATGTTGTTCCCGGCAGAAGCAGTTACCAGTTAGTAAAATCTGTTTGCATAGTGATTACCTTGATCTAAGGCAGCAAGTCTAGAAAAGGACCAGAAGAGGGAAAGACATCTATTAGCTGCTTGGCCAGGGCAGTATGGAATTGGCAGAGGACAAATAGACCTGGGGTTATTTCTGTTCTTGTACAAAGAACAGAGGAAAAAGTTTATTTGCCTTTCTTGCAATTTCGTCTGTGACCATAACCATTCCTCACATTCGCCCAATTAAATGACATTTAATTCACTCAATTAAATGTCCAGATAAGTATCATGATGTGGTTAAGAGCACAGGCTTACAAACGAATTGAATTGGGACACGTTGTTTGAAGTCTCTTTGCTTCAGCATCTCCAAAAATGGAGACAAAATTCATTTGTCTCACAGTGTTGTTTTGAGGACAGAATTAGTGAAACTATGTAAAGTACTTACACACAATGACAGGCATATAGTAAATATTAAATAAATGTTAGCTATTACTATTAGTAGTAGTAGTAATATTATTAGATATTTTCTCTTCTCTAGAACCTAAAACTTGTGAGGAAAATTAAGAAAATATCTCAAAGAGTTATATTTCCTTTACTTTAATATGTATTTTCTTCTCCCTCACCTACCTTTAAATAATGTATGTGTCAGGGGAGGTGAGGATATAGGAGAGGATCTCAATAACTAGAGAAGTAGAAGTTCAAACCCAAGAAAGTTGGGGAAAACGAGATAGCCATCTCTGAGCTTCACTCTGAGAGTGGACACGCTTTATCAGATGCTACTGCAATTCTATTTACACTGAGGCTTTAAGAATTTTGTCACAAGAACCTGAAATTTCAATGATTTACACTGAATCTGGTCACCTCTATTATGTTGATCATCATGCTTGTGTTACTACGTTTATTTTCAACAATGCGAAAGCAGAAAAGTCCTTTCAGAAGAAACTCATATAACCAGCTGGCCATCTTACACCTCAAGGTAACACAAGCCAGTTGGGAACTGGATGGTTCAATAATTCTTATACTGCACTCTCTCTTCTCCCTAAGTAGAAAGTAACATAAAGTGTTCAGGCAGGCAAAACTTCACTGAACCCGGCAGTTGCCAGTTTTCACCTAGTGGAGTAGAACAGTCGATAGCTCAACTACGGAAGCAGGGTAATAACTTTTCTAGTTAGCAGTTGTAATGGGAAAAAAAAAAACTGAACTTAACTAAACAGAGGAACAGCGATTTTAAAACTCCAGCGAAGTAAAATTAATTTAGCTGAGCATTTTATAGTGAGGATTGGCTGGAGAGACGGATTTGCATTCAAAATGCCCTTGATACACCAGAAAAGTGGGCAGATATAGGCTTAAGTAGGATAAAGCTTAAGTAGGATAAGTGCAGGGTTTTCACTAGGGAAGCCCGTCTGGGTTGCACGTATGAAAGACAGAAAATTACCGCCATTTGCAGAGAAGATAGAAAACATTCTTGAGGCTAAAAAGTGACCACAGACTAGACGAGACCCACAGAGACGCTTCATGGGATGAAGTGCTTTTTAACAAAGAAGACCCAGAACTACAATATAATCCTATTACTATGTCCCATTTCGCTTATGCCAACAGAGCCTGTGATTTCAGCAAGATCCTGAGAGAAGAGCATCCAGAAAGAAAACAGGAATGATTTAATAATGGATTGAAAACAGGCTCTGGGAGGAACGGCCAAAGGAATGGAGATATTTGACCTATAAAGGAAGAGGCTGAAGTAGATGTGTTAATATGAGTCTTTATTCTGAGAATAGGACCTTTTTTCTTTCACGTTTCTTCCAGGTAGCAAAGACAGGGTGGGAACGAGGGACTTGAAGAGGTAACACTTATGAGGGTTTAAGTAACCTGCCCAAGAAGACGTAGCTAGAGAATGTCAGAGCCAGATATAAGTCCACATTTCCTTGATTCCAATATGCAGGCTCTTTCCACTGTTCTACACTGTCTTCCTGTTGGTGTTTTTGCTTGAGATTTTTAGTAATTCATGCAAGTTTCTGGATATTTTGTTGCTTTTAGAGGAGACAGAGATAAAAGTCTCACTACCTTGGAGCCCAACAGTTCCCAGACATAACATGTGGCCATTAGACATCAACGCCAGCAGAACCGGTCGAGATTTACAGCTTTGCTCTGGAATTAAACTGATAGTTACTGTCTACATTTCTCTTGTTACTACTTGTTTTATAGTTTAACATCACAGGAATATAGCACGGAAAAAAAATCCAGCCTCACCTCAGCTAAATCTTGAAAGATAAGACATCTTCTGGGTACCATTCAACGTCTTAATGTATAAGTTACGTAAATAAGCCCTTTGTTTCAGTCCAGTTGGACAAAGCGTGGCTTTTAATTCAAATACTCATCACAAATCTAAGCTACACCCTACATATTTTAGATTCTCTACTGTAACTGCTAATGGAGACCTTGCTTCACCATCATTTTAACAACAATGATGATGGTGGTGATAGGGGGGGATTGTGTGTGTGTGTGTGTGTGTGTGTATTTTATGTGTAAATGTCTGCCTGTGTAGTATGAAGAAGAATCAGTAATTGCAGAGTAGAAATAACAGTAAGCTTTAAATGAAAATACTTTTGACTATGTTAGTGATGGAGAAATGGACCAGATAGGGAGGAAATGGGGAGAAAACTAGAAAGAAAAAGGGGGGGGGGGGGAAATAGGAGTAGTAGGAGAGAAAGATAGAAGGCAGGGAAAGAAGAAAGAGAGTAAGAAGGGAGAAAAACTAGACTGACCCCGAGGACCCTCATTTGAGAGCACTCATGACGCATCACAGCCATCTGTACATAACACAAGAAATGAGAATGTGTACTTCGAAGAGAAATTCGTGTTTGGAGTTTTCTAATATCAGAGTAGATTTGGAGCTTGCAGCATAACTATACGGTGTCCTTTCAATACAAAGATAATGTTACTGATCCATTGCTAAAAAATACATAGATTTGGACACATTGTTCTGGAAACAGACACGGATTTCCATAGCACTCATGCCAATTACCTGCTCTTTCTTCTGCCTAATAACCTACATCACCAGGATGGAAGACTGGAGCTGAGATTTATTCCAAGTCTACGTAACTGAACAAAAGCAACCGGTCTGCCCAGTGACCAAAGCTCAGATGCTAAACATCCGTACCTGTCCATCGGTTCCAATGGTGCCTCCACAGTCCGTGAGCAGCTCTGACATGTCATAGTAGCTAACGAACTCCCATAAGCAGGCTTCCAGGTTCAGATTTCGGTAAAAGCGCAAGGTATTGGAACCCCTGATAGATGAGCTGTACTGGTAAGGATACGTCTCTCCAATTATTTCTGGATTTTTGGTAGCCTCAGTCAAGAACCCGTGGTGGGTCTTTACTTCAGTATAATCCAGGAGGTTGGAGCATTTGTGGTTTCCAACTCGTGTACCATCAGGGCTGAGGGTGAGCTCAAAGTTGGAGAGCTCCTTGGTGGAGATCACAGGGAGCATGCCTACAAGGGATTTTTGTAAATCACTGTTACCATTTTTACCAACAGCAAAGGCCTTTGAACACTTTATAATCTCTTTATCTCTTGAGAAGACAAGTGTTATAAAATACTGCAGAGCAGTGATTATAAAAGTGGTATCTTAGGACCCCGGAGGATCCCGAGAATATTTCAGGAGATCTATAACATTAAAGCTATTTTCACGACTGTAAGGTATTATTGGACTTTTCCACGCTTATTTTCTCAGTAGTGTACAGTGGAGTTTTTCAGAGGCTAAAATAAATCATATATTGCAATAGATTGAATGCAGAAGCAGACATAAGAATCCAGCTGTCTTTTATTAAGCCAGACACTAAAGATATTTTCAAAAATGTGAAACTATGCCACTTTTTTGTTTTGCTTTATAAATTGTAGTTCTTTTTCTTAAAAGTATGTTTTTCGTGTTAACACGTAATAGATTTATTCTTATTTAAAAATTAATGAATAAATACATATTTAACAATACCTCAATTTTAAATCCAGTAAATATTTATAGCTATAACCCACAAAACAAAAGGTCTTTGTGGCCATAAATAATGTTGAGGGTGTCCTCAGACCAAAAAGTTTGAAAACTACCACTATACGGTATAGGCTAAGAGTTGGCAAACCTCTTCTGTAAAGAGCCAAACTGTAAATATTGTAAGGATTTGTGGGCCACAAGGTCTCTGTTGCAACTGCTCAAAGCTGCCATTGCAGAGCCAGAGCTGCCATAGATGATTTGTAAAGGAATTCACATAACTGTGTGCAAGAAGACTTAATCACGGCCAATGGATTAGAATTTTATATAATTTTCATGTGTCATGAAATATTCTACTTTCAAAGAAGAAGAAGGTTTGGTTTCTTCCAAACATTAAAAAATGTGAAAACCATTTTTAGCTTGCAGACCATAAAAAAAAAAGGTAGAAGGCTAGATCCAGTCCATGGGACACAGTTGGTTGAGCCCTGGCATAAGCAATGCAGCAAAAAGGACTGTGAAAGGGGTCTTCTCTTGACACCTTTTCCACCTCTCCCTCTTAGATCCTCTGGCCCCGCAAAAGAACTGGTCCGCTTCTGCGGAGCTACGGCTATCGAATGTTTCAGAAAATGCTAAGTCAAGCTCTAGGAGAAGCACGAGGGACCAATCTTTCTATTAGGAAGAACTATTATAGGTCTGCCCTTCCCTGATGGTCCCTTCTGCCCTCTGCACATCTGAATCACACCTCCCATATGGGTCTAAAGGCAGGGTGGTCAAACATGGACCCAACATTACACTGTAAAGTAAGGAGGTGCAGATTTCTGTGCACCTGTGCCCACCAGCATAAATTTGGGTTTGTAATAAGCAGACAAAGCAGAATTATGTCCTTTCCATAAGGCAGGTAAATTCTACCTTGTAGTTCCTAATATTGCCTAATGCTTCCTGTCCTTTAGGTACTTAAAATATAACTAACATACTAAGTAATAATATTAATATACTTCAGGAATAAAGCGAATTAAGAGGAATAGAACTTGAAAATGTCTTCTGTACCTGAGGAAACGTTCATAAAATGTGGGTAAAGTTACTGACTCAGAAATTCTGCCCACACTTCCCTATCCAGAGAAAATGGACACAGAATTTAACATTGTTAATTGCTTTTTTTTTTTTTACCTTATTTTAATGCCTAGGAAATGTCTTAGTTGTTGCAATAAATACTGGGAAAGATCTATGAGACTCCAGATATGGAAAAGCAAACAGGTGTTGAAGGCAGGGACTGAGATTCCAAATTGCTTTCCTGTAAGTCCAAGCTCAAGAGTTTTGAAGGCACACTGTGCCGTGTCATAAAAGACAGCAAGCACGTTAACCAAAGCTTTGTTTCATTGTGTTGTGACATGTGTGAAATTTATCTAATTTTAAAGAACGTCAAAATTGTCAGACTTGAGAAAAAAACCGGGCAGAAAGAAAACAGAAACACTCAAAAGAAGCAGGACTTGAAGCTTAAGTTGCAAACTGAGCATTTATTGTATGCTTGGTCATTCAGAAAACAGGCAGACCTCAGAGATATTGCAGGTTTGGTTCCAGACCAACGCAATGAGGCAAGTGTTGAAATCAAGTGAGTCACATGAATTTTTTGTTTCCCAGTGCGTATAAAAGTTATGTTAAAATTTACTAGGATATAGAAGATGTGGTACATATACACAACGGAATATTACTCAACCATGAAAAGAATGAAATAATGCCATTTGCAGAAACTTTGGATGGACCTAGAGATTACCATACTAAGTGAAGTAAGTCAGACAAAGACAAATATCACTTATATGTGGAATCTGATAAAAAAGTGATATGAATGAATTTATTTACAAAACAGAATCAGACTCACAGAGCTCGAAATCAAATTTATGGTTACCAAAGGGGAAACGTGGGAGGAAGTGACCAATTAGGAGACTGGCTTGGGATTGACATATACACACTACTGTGTATAAAACAGATAACTAACAAGGACCTACTGTATAGCACAGGGGACTCTACTCAGTTTTCTGTAATAACCTATATGGGGAAGAATCTGAAAAAGAATGGAAAATATATACATATGTATAACTGATTCACTTTCCTGTACACCTGAAACTAACACAACATTGTGAGTCAACTATACTGCAACAAAAAAATTAAAAACAAACCATACTGTAGGCTATAAAGTGTGCAATAGCGTATGTCTAAAAAGCAATGTACACACCTTCATTAAAAAATACTCTGTTACTAAAAAATGCTAACTATCCCGAGGGAGTCTTAATCTTTTTGCTGGTGGAGGGTTTGAAATATTGAGAGAATTACCAAAATGTGAGACAGAGACATGAAGTGAGCAGATGGTGTTGGAAAAATGGCGCTGACAGACTTGCTGGAAGCGGGGTTGCCACCAACCTTCCATTTTTAAAAAAACGCAGTATCTGGGAAGTGCAATAAAATGAGGTCTGCCTGTGTTCAGTCAAATAAAGCAGGTAAAGAGAAGCCCAAACCACCTCCATGGATTTGCTTTCCCAAGTCACCTACCGTCTATGTGGGGCATGGTGACGGCGAGCCTGATGAGGTTGGTATACTCTGGGTCCTCGGGACCCGTGTAGCGCAATTTAGCTGAGAAGGGCTCTGCTCCCACTATCCCTGGCACCCGGGGCTGACAAAGACCTCGAGGCAAAATGAAGACATTTATGCTAAAAGAAGATAATAGACAACACTGGAAGTATATATTTTTAAATAGGCACTATGAATTTTCTGTGTACTTTAAAATTCTCTGTGAACTAAGGCACTGCTGAGAGTTGATATTATGACGAAGCAAAAGACCATCATGGGAAAAGTAATCCCAGCAGACAGTTCAATGGCTTCTTCTTAACATTTGGGGTGTTTTATAAAGTTTAAGAAAAAATAAATATTGTTCAATGTGATTTAATTTGTGCTGGACACCGTCTGTTATGGTCATATTCACAAAATCGTCTTAACATAAAGTATAAACAGGCATAGTAAAAATGATCGAAAAACAACAGGAAAAAGTAAGTGTAGCTTAATTAAATGAATGAGATTGTTACCTTAGAATTAAATCCTTAAGACTAGTCATAAAATTTACATTATTTATAATAAAACTAAAAATGCACTCTTTCTAAAAAACAAAAACTAGCCTTCTTAGAATCAGAGAGCAAAATATATAGTTTTCTCTATATATGTAATTTCTTACAGTATGTGTATTATAAATTATAACTCATTGTCTAATCTATCTATCTATCTAGAATTTTAACATGAAAAACTTCCTCGTATGTTTGCTTTGAAAGCACTGTAGTGTCTTCATTTTAATACCATGGAAGAGACCGCCCGATGCTGGATCACAGTTTCCAGAGAACTAGGCAATAAATAACTTCTTTTCTGTCTGTAGAAAACAGATCAGAATCAGGCCCTAGCATCTGGGATGTCTGCTCTATTAATTGGGGGTGACTCACTTTAAGGCATTGTTTAATTTAGTTTTGGTACCAACACAATAGTTTGGTTTTAAGAGAAATCTAAAAACCATACATTCTAACCCTAATAAAAGAACATGGTTACTCTACGTGTTATCAATAAATATTGATCCTGAGTATATAATGGTGGGAGGTGGTACATATAACTTTTCTTGCTGCAACATATGTACATCCGAAGTGTTGTACACAAATGGAATTTTTAGAAATAGAATCTTATTAAAAGACTGTTATTTGAAAACTCTGATTTAAACATTCTTCTGCAGAGTAAAGGATTAGTTTATAAAGTGGATTTCCTGTCTCGTCAGTGTTGTCTCCGGCCACATGTATCTTCCACCTCCACTGTGTCCGGGCCCTAGCCCTGACCTCAACCTCCCCTCTAATAACCAAGTATGGACACTAGTACACACCTCTCTACCTGGACTGTCCTTCCCCTCCTGCCCCAGCAAACTCCTGTTCAGCCAGCCACCAGCTGGGAGTGATACGGCATCACATATGAGCTGCCCTGTCCAGATCCGACCCTTGCGTACCAACTGCTTCGTCTCCTGATCTCCCTTCCTCTCCCTTTCATCCTGCCCCATTTCTCTGCTTGTAGTTCCCAGAATACTCCACGTTTTTTCATGCTTCTACGAGTCATTGCTCATGCTTGTTTTCCCCTACTGTTTTCAAGACTCAGCTTAAGCATCTCCTCTTTGATGAAACCTTTCCAGATCCACTCAGGCTAGAACCCATCACTACTACTTTTGCATTTCTGTGTCCTGTCCAGACTAAAATTTGTCTGTGTCTTCAGTTTGAGTATGGACTCCTGGAAGGCAGGAATCCTGCCTTATTTTTCATATGACAGCCAAAAGCCTGACATATGCTCAGTGATCGAAAAATGCAAAATGAATAAATATTTGTTTTCTAATGAATATTTTTGCGAAAATAGATTATCATTTAAAAATACTTATAGAGGGCTTCCCTGGTGGTGCAGGGGTTGAGAGTCTGCCTGCCGATGCAGGGGACACGGGTTTGTGCCCCGGTCCGGGAAGATCCCACATGCCGCAGAGCGGCTGGCCCGTGAACCATGGCCGCTGAGCCTGCGCGTCCGGAGCCTGTGCTCCGCAACGGGAGAGGCCACAACAGTAAGAGGCCCGCGTACCGCAAAAAACCCCAAAAAAACCCAAAAAAAACCCGTATAGAGTATTACGGAATACATGGGGCATTTGGAGGAATGAATAACTGGAAATTAGACATATATAACATTCCATGGTATTCCAGCGACCTTCATGTGAAAACGGCCATGCACTACCTTCTTCTCTGCCGATGGTTACGGTAGGGCTCATCAGCTCCAAGCCTTCATTGCCATCGGCATTCACAGCCCGAGCCGCACACTGCACCCTGGAGCCAGGCTGGAAGTATATGGAGTCTAAACTGATCCTCTTGGATGAAGTGAAAAAGGTGTCAAAGTCCACTTCTCTCATGGGGCTGGTGACTCCGTCGGGGCCCGCGGGTGCGCTGATCAGCCATCGGTACCGGGTCAAAGTGTCATTGATGTTCTCACTTGCACAAATGGATCCTGTTTTGTCATAGTCCGGATATTTAGGGTTGCAAGCCTATGGGAAACAAGTAACTATGTTAGGGCCACAGTTTAGAACAAGGTGGAAATTATTCCTCTGAAGTTCTCTCTCCCTTAGTGTTTTCACTGCTACTTTTTTTCCATTTCTACATGTTATTCATGCAACTTTCAAATTTCTAGTCCTCGCGATGCTAGCTTTTATGAACTCTAATCTTGCATTTCAAACAGCTTATTGGCCGTTTCCACCTTTAACCTGATACGAATAAAAGTGATACTCATTTCATCATCTCTGGAATCCTCAGAGTTGTCGAATCGTCCTTGTTCTTTTCTCTCTCCCTCTCTTCTCTCTCTCATTTTGCCCCCAACATCCAGTGGGTCAGTGAACTTGTTTGATTCTTTTTGTAGGATGTCTCTTAAGTTGGTCTTTTCCTTCCCATGCCAAGCATCACCTTTCTATCTAATTCAGGGCCTTTCTCGTCAGGTGACCACGGTTGCCATGGTAACACTCCAATACAACCCCTCTTCTCATGCCATTCTTCTGTGCAAGAGCTCCCTGCTAACCAACAAATAAAGTGCACGTTCCTTAATATAACATTTCAAGACCTCTGTAACTTGCACCGCATTATTATTTCTGCCTTGCTAATCCAATAAACATTTATTGTATACCTATTATACGTAGGTCATTACACCAGGGGTATTGCAAAGTAAGAATAAATGCATCCCAGTTTTTGCTCACAAGGAGCTTATAATTCAAAGGTGAGAGAAGGCAATTGAAAAAGTAACTATGCCATTTGTAAGGCAACCACTTCATACAGGAATGACGTTTCCTTATGTGATTCTTTATTTTTTTATAGGTATAGGAATGCCAGAGATTTCTGTGCATTAATTTTGTATCTTGCTACTTTATCAAATTCATTGATTAGCTCTAGTAGTTTTCTGGTAGCATCTTTAGGATTCTCTATGTATAGTATCATGTCATCTGCAAACAGTGACAGCTTTACTTCTTCTTTTCCAATTTGGATTCCTTTTATTTCCTTTTCTTCTCTGATTGCTGTGGCTAAAACTTCCAAAACTATGTTTAGTGGTGAGAGTGGGCAACCTTGTCTTGTTCCTGATTGTAGTGGAAATGGTTTCAGTTTCTCACCATTGAGGATGATGTTGGCTGTGGGTTTGTCATATATGGCCTTTATTGTGTTGAGGAAAGTTCCCTCTATGCCTACTTTCTGCAGAGTTTTTATCATAAATGGTGTTGAATTTTGCTGAAAGCTTTCTCTGCATCTATTGAGATGATCATATGATTTTTCTCCTTCAATTTGTTAATATAGTGTATCACATTGATTGATTTGCATATATTGAAGAATCCCTGCATTCCTGGAATAAATCCCACTTGATCATGGTGTGTGATCCCTTTAATGTGCTGTTGGATTCTGTTTGCTAGTATTTTGTTGAGGATTTTTGCATCTATGTTCATCAGTGATATTGGCCTATAGTTTTCTTTCTTTGTGACATCTTTGTCTGGTTTTGATATCAGGGTGATGGTGGCCTCGTAGAATGAGTTTGGGAGTGTTCATCCCTCTGTTATATTTTGGAAGAGTTTGAGAAGGATAGGTGTTAGCTATTCTCTAAATGTTTGACAGAATTTACCTGTGAAGCCATCTGGTCCTGGGCTTTGGTTTGTTGCAAGATTTTTAATCACAGTCTCAGTCTTAATTTCAGTGCTTGATATTGGTCTGTTTATATTTTCTATTTCTTCCTGGTTCAGTCTCAGAAGGTTGTGCTTTTCTGAGAATTTTCCATTTCTTCCAGGTTGTCCATTTTATTGGCATATAGCTGCTTGTAGTAATTTCTCATGATCCTATGTATTTCTGCAGTGTCAGTTGTTACTTCTACTTTTCAATTTCTAATTCTATTGATTTGAGTCTTCTCTCTTTTTTTCTTGATGAGTCTGGCTAATGGTTTATCAATTTTGTTTATCTTCTCAAAGAACCAGCTTTTAGCTTTATTGATCTTTGCTATCGTATCCTTCATTTCTCTTTCATTTATTTCGGATCTGATCTTTATGATTTCTTTCCTTCTGCTAACTTTGGGGCTTTTTGTTCTTCTTTCTCTAATTGCTTGAGGTGCAAGGTTAGGTTGTTTATTTGAGATGTTTCCTGTTTCTTAAGGTAGGATTGTATTGCTATAAACTTCCCTCTTAGAACTACTTTTGCTGCATCCCATAGGTTTTGGGTCGTTGTGTCTCCACTGTCATTTGTTTCTAGGTATTTTTTGATTTCCTCTTTGATTTCTTCAGTGATCACTTCATTATTAAGTAGTGTATGGTTTAGCCTCCATGTGTTTGCATTTTTTACAGATCTTTTCCTGTAATTGATATCTAGTCTCATAGCGTTGTGGTCGGAAAAGATACTTGATACGATTTCAATTTTCTTAAATTTACCAAGCTTGATTTGTGACCCAAGATATGATCTATCCTGGAAAATGTTCCATGAGCACTTGAGAAAAATGTGTATTCTGTTATTTTTGGATGGAATGTCCTATAAATATCAATTAAGTCCATCTTGTTTAATGTATCATTTAAAGCTTGTGTTTCCTTATTTATTTTCATTTTGGATGATCTGTCCATTGGTGAAAGTGGGGTGTTAAAGTCCCCTACTATGATTGTGTTACTGTCCATTTCCCCTTTTATGGCTGCTAGCATTTGCCTTATGTACTGAGGTGCTCCTATGTTGGGTGCATAAATATTTACAATTGTTATATCTTCTTCTTGGATCGATCCCTTGATCATTATGTAGTGTCCTTCTTTGTCTCTTGTAATAGTCTTTATTTTAAAGTCTATTTTGTCTGATGTGAGAATTGCTACTCCAGCTTTCTTTTGATTTCCATTTGCATGGAATATCTTTTTCCATCCCCTCACTTTCAGTCTGTATGTGTCTCTAGGTCTGAAGTGGGTCTCTTGTAGACAGCAAATATATGGGTCTTGTTTTTGTATCCATTCAGCCAATCTGTGTCTTTTGGTTGGAACATTGAGTCCATTTACATTTAAGGTAATTATCGATATGTATGTTCCTATTCCCATTTTCTTAACTTTTGGGTTCGTTATTGTAGGTCTTTTCCTCCTCTTGTGTTTCTTGCCTAGAGAAGTCCCTTTAGCAATTGTTGTAAAGCTGGTTTGGTGGTGCTGAACTCTCTCAGCTTTTGCTTGTCTGTAAAGGTTTTAATTTCTCCATCAAATCTGAATGAGATCCTTGCTGGTTAGAGTAATCTTGGTTGCAGGTTTTTCTCCTTCATCACTTTAAATATGTCCTGCCAGTCCCTTCTGGCTTGCAGAGTTTCTGCTGAAAGATCAGCTGTTAACCTTATGGGGATTCCCCCTTATGTGACTCTTAAACTATTGACATTTTCATTGGACGATCCCAAACCTTCCCTCACAGGTGGAGCTGCTGTTCTATCTCCTAGTTTGTATAATGATCACATCATGCCTTATAGTAGAGTGACTGATTCTTATATATTTTTCTCTCCCTTATGTTTAAATTCCTTGAGTGTAGAGTTCATATCTTATTTATTTTTCTCTCAGTGGCAAACCCTGAGATAATATGAGATAACACACTATGTGTACATCAGTTAGTAAACCTTTGTTGGATGAAGGAAGAAAAATAGGACCTTTACTTGATCAACAGTTTCCTTTCAAAAGTTCATAGATTAAATCCTGCAGTTTTCCCCCACTTTTATTTCATCATGACAAAGCCCATACTATATTGGTTAATGTTCATGATTATTTTAACTATTTTACAATTTTCCTCAACTTCCTACTCACCGTGATACAGACAACAGGATAACCAGACACAGGTCCAGCACTCTCTCTGGCTCTGTAAGTGTCATCATACATCAGTAAGGACACAATTTGAGGGACAGAAGGAAAAGTGACATCTGCCATGCTGTTCAATTCTTCTATGTACACAATGGCTTTGGTGGCCTAGAAGGAAAAGATAATTCTCCATGATTACTGACATATTAGACTCATGCTGCTTCTATTGTGCAGAACAATACTCACAATGCTTGGCAAGTCCATGGCTTCATTATAGTAAAAAGTGTCACACCCAGAGCCTCTGCAGTGTGACAGGCTCTATGTGCTTTGTTCCTCATGACCCTGGCACCTGGGCCATATCTTATGGTGCAGGGGAGGGTACCTGAGTCCTGGGTTGGCCAGTGGCCCACAAAGTATTTGGGCTTGTATTTTTTTCTCCAAATTGTGATGATAGTAGTTAAGTCTGTCTCGGGGTGGTAAAGTGGAAGATCCATGAAAAAGTCAATTAGTTAATAGTGGGAGGAAAGCTGAAAGAGACCAGGGTGAAGGCAGATGCTAGAGGTCATGTGACAGCGTGGACCCTGCTGAAGTGGAAATCAGGTGAAAAGTGAAGCTTCAGAGGAGCAGAGGACAGAAGCACAGGCAGAGGGAGAAGCTGAGTCACAGACCGAAGAGGAACCTGTGAACATCTACTGGCGGTAGAATGACAAGGAAACCCCACTGACACATTTGCCTTTTGCTCCCGAATCATCTTTCAATATCCAACGATACATTGCAGTTTCCAAGCCTATATTTACGTGTGTCTTCTTAAAAGGGGCTTTGATCACTTGAAGTGATTTGAGTGAATCTCTGTTCCTCTTACTCAAAAGAGTTTAATATGATGCTCCATAAAAACTAAAGACTCACTTCTTATGTGATCAAGACTTACAAAAATATATTTGAAAAAGATTTTCTGCCCCTACTTCTTGCATTTTAAATATGACTTAAAAAAAAAACCCAAGGCACTGTAAATACCATCAAGTAGTAAAAATTATAAAATATTAAAAATACCTGTACTTAAGGGAAAAAACAGTCTCCCCAATTTGATCTCATGCTAATAGTGAAACAAATAATAAAAGAAATCGAGTAAATGTAAGCACAGATACTGTAAACATTGGTCTGTTCGTTAAATCACTTAGCTTTAAAAATTAGGCTTAAAGCTCAAAATTCTACGGAAATTACATTTATCTTGAAGAATATCTGGTTGATGAAATAATATAAATTAAATAAACACAGGAAAGAAGTGCTAGGACAGTAACATTTGGGTCACTGAGGCTCTGGACATCAATTTAATAAAGTTACGATGAGCAGGTGGGAATTTTGAGGGTTAGCAAACTGTTTTGTGGGTTGAAATGTGTGTTTTTATGAGTTGTGGCACTAAATTAATAGCCTCATCTTTGTGCTGAGACTATGTTTTCTCTCTGGAGGTTAACCCCAGATTCAGTCGTTACTGACTAAAATAGGAAGGGTAACTGGGCTGATGTGGGACTCGGAGGCTCTAGTCCTTGAGTTTCTACAAACATGATTTTTCAAGAAAGAGACAGGAATTTTTTATTTTGGCTGCACCATGGGTCTTGCAGGATCTTAGTTCCTTGACCAGGGATCGAACGCATGCCCTCGGCAGTGAAAGCATGGAGTCCTGACCATTGGACCGCCAGGGAATTTAGGACTTTTTTTTTTTTTTTTTTTGCGGTACGCGGGCCTCTCACTGCCGTGGCCTCTCCCGTT
Source organism: Grampus griseus (assembly GCF_964374135.1). Taxonomy (NCBI): domain Eukaryota; kingdom Metazoa; phylum Chordata; class Mammalia; order Artiodactyla; family Delphinidae; genus Grampus; species Grampus griseus. The sequence continues at coordinate 66,247,555 of NC_139012.1, forward strand.
GCAGAGCACAGACTCCAGACGCGCAGGCTCAGCGGCCATGGCTCACGGGCCCAGCCGCTCCACGGCATGTGGGATCTTCCCGGACCGGGGCACGAACCCGCGTCCCCTGCATCGGCAGGCGGACTCTCAACCATTGTGCCACCAGGGAAGCCCCAGGACTTACTTGATTCTTGTTTTCGAATGGAAACAAAATTTATTTAGTAGGGGAAAAAAGATTATGGGCATTGTCTTTATACAAGGGTTGTATAAAGTTGATTACTTAACTGTACACTATGTGATGCTTACATGCATTTTCCATGATAAAATACTGGCCACAAATTTATATCCATAAATTACTTACCTGCGTCTCTGCTATCATATTTTCATCGGGTTTTAGGTGGACAGTGAAGGCCTCTCTCATCTCTCTTACCCCATCGAATATTACTTCAATTTCAACAATGTGCTGGATTTCTCCCTCCTTAAACTCAATTTCTACAAATGCAAAATCACAGGTTTAAATCTTTTACATAGGAATATGTGAAGTTTTTCTTAAGCTTCTTTGACAGTGATCCACAATGAGAAATATATTTCATATTGTGGCCCAGTATACTTACGTGTATATGTTTGTGTGCACATGTGAGTGTGGATAAAATGGAATAAAAAGTTTTAAAAACATCACCTATTCTTACAATATGCATTGCACTCTAATATTTTCTATTCTATTCCATTTTATCCAGAAGAAAATTATAATCATAAGCTACTAAATTGATTTTTTGACCCACAGTTTGAAAAAATGCAGAGTTATGGAATAGACAATCAACAACTTTGATATCGGCACAATCAGACAAACTCACCTCTCATTTCCCAGAATTTCTAAACCAACAGGACATAAGTCAAATATATGATCACAGGCATTATTGAGTGTGAATAGTATTTTCATTATGTATATATCTAGAAAAGCTGGACATAAAATTGTTGAAATTTTTAATATCATGTCAAATTATATTTTTAAAAGACTTCTTTCGGTTGTTGACGTTAATCTTGGAAATTCAGCAATTTTTTTAAAGAAAAATGTTAATGGTGTTTTTTTCTCTCACCCTGTCGCTCCTCACTAAAAATAATTCCTTCATTGTCATGAAAAATAAACCCAATAATGGTAATCCTTTTTTAACCATTCATTCTGAGATTCTTAAAATGTTAAAAAATTAATTGATTTTATTGAACTCAAGAATAAGCAGCTGACCAAACTTGAATAAACAATTTTGTTGGTTTTACAATGCCTTGTGAAAAACTGTTCAGAGGAGAAAATAAAGAATATAATGCATAATCATTCCAATCAGAGACGATAACAGACGCTGCTTTCTCATGTAACGGCGGTATTCAATCATTATAATTCTAAATTAAGAAATCCTTTAAAATGTGGCAGAAGAAAATGTGTCTCCAATGTATTTTTCTTTTCCTACTTCCATCAATTATGAAAAGGATCTTCTTCTTTAAAATTGTGTTTGTAAGCCAGACTCATCTTTAAAATTAGTTCTGTTTCTGGGTACAGCCATTTTCCACACTGGCCTTAGCCAGTTCTTTGATACCATTAGCCTTAGATTTCTCATGCCCCAAGAGGGTGTACAGTCCTCGTTCCAGAGGATGAAAATAGCTGATCACTTCTGGGTCACCAATTTGTTTGATTTGACCTGTGTGAAGGTGCAATGAAAATTTATTTTCTAACCCTTCAACATCTGGGGATTTCATAGAAAAATACAGGTGTTTTAGATCTTTTGTACTTTTCTGCCTGGCAACAGTCATCTGGCTATGACAGTACAGGTCTTTCTCAGCACGGAATGGACTTTCTGGTTGAAGAACATTTCCATCACTCCATCTTTCCCTCACACTTTCCTTGCTTCCCTCATTTTCATTGCTTGTCTTGGCCTTGTAAACATTTGAGTTTTGTAACCCTCTGAATTATATAAACCTAGTTTCTGAGAAGTTGAAAACTTAAGTGTTTATTTTAAATGCTTAAATTAATTGTTTTCTTACAGTATACATGCTAGGTGATAGTTGTTTCCTCAGCCACTTTAGACTTTTTTTTTTAAAATAAATTTATTTATTTATTTTTTGGCTGTGTTGGGTCTTCTTTGCTGCGGGCGGGCTTTCTCTAGTTGTGGTGAACGGTGGCTTCTCTTGTTGCAGAGCATGGGCTCTAGGTGCACGGGCTCAGTAGTTGTGGCTCGCAGGCTCTAGAGTGCAGACTCAGTAGTTGTGGCGCACGGGCTTAGTTGCTCGGCAGCACATGGGATCTTCCTGGACCAGGGTTCGAACCCATGTCCCTTGCATTGGCAGGCGGATTCTTAACTCCTGCACCACCAGGGAAGCCCCTAGACATTTTTAACCCAAAAATATTTGGGTTAAATATTAACCAAAAATATTTCAATGTTTATTCTATATTTAATTTTTTGTTTACCTCAATTTGGACCATAAAAGGAGAAATTAAAATATATTTCAGGAAAGATTATTAAATTTTTTTAATAAACACATGTTGACATTTATAGGATAAAAGAGACACAGGTTGATTTACTGTTATTTAAGTTTTCTCTGATTTCATTTGTCAATTTACTATATACATGTAATTTTGTTTCTGTCTTAGCAAAAAGAATTTTCTTTATAAGAAAAGCATCTTCTGTTAAAGATCATGTCATCCACATTTAGAAGGTGTTTCCTTCATGTAAAACATGCTCATTTTAGAAATAGTTATTTTAGATTTTATAATTTAGCAGCTGATCAGTTTTTTCCTCTCTTTTTGGGTTTTATGCATATATTTCCAATGTATTATCATTCTTTACGTAGAAAATAATATGAGGATAACTTTGAAGCTCTATAGTTCATCAAACTTTTACCATATGTGCAAAGAAAATAAGTGTTCCTTTGTAGAAGATGCTAGTTTTTCCAACTGTTTCATTAATTCTATTACTGATTCTGTCACTTCCTAAACTTTGTTCTCAACTGAGCAGATCAAGATGAACGCCTGTAGTCTATGATCATCAAAAACTGCTGGCAGTCTCTATTTTGCCACTAAACAACCCACAGGGAGAGAGAAGAACTGACTTGTTTTATACTCATAAAAGTAATGGGTGAAATGATCCGAAAGTTTGAAGAAGGAGAGGGATGGATGAAATGTATTCATTATGAGTTCCTAAGGCCCAGAGAATTCATGGGCCCTGTGGTTGGTAATCTGTCCCCCTTTTACTGTCCTCCATTAACATTAAACTTTCTAGCTTGAAGTTTTGCATTGTTGTTGTTCTATGACTATCTTCTTGGCTATCATGCACATTTTCAATGCAATAGGATATTCAGGAAAATTGTTATTTAATATCGGATTGCCATAACGCAGGTAAAACCCACTGAAAATGAAAGGACTGTAGACTCAAAACAGAAGATCATCTAGCACACTAACTCAAAATTTCCCTAACACAGGTACCCAGCAGTCAAAAAGGGAAACTCTGGAAATAAATTCCATTGACTTTGTTTTCCTGAAGGAGATTAATTTAAAGGAGTACATGTATTTGTATTTCAGTTGGATGGATATCTCTCTTCCATTTTCTCAAGGGTACCAGCACTAACACAGTGTGAGCACAACCCATCTGGACACGGGCCCTAGGAGCCCCCATACCTTCCGACACAGGGTGATAGTCCTTTCCAGACGTGGCTGAACCGTCCTTGGTGTGAACCCTCACAACGGAAACCTTTGAAGTGTCTCCTTGGCGAATCACTGGAATTTTTATAACCACCGACTGTCCTGGTTCTTTGGGTTCACTGACGCTAAATTTGGTTTCTCCAAATTTAATAATTGTCTCTAAAACAGTGGGAGACACAGACAAATTAAATTGTAAAGGGAATGCTTTTTTTCTCCACTTCTAATGGTTTTTCTGTTTCCCATGTGGGAGGAGCTTAATTATATTATTCTCTTGCCTTCCCTCTGTCCCCTCACTCAGTATCACTGGTGTGTCATGAGAAACTGAGCATGCATGGCCCAGCTCCTTCCTTAGCAATTAACCAGCCCCCAGAAATCACGTGCTGTGGGCTGTGTCTATGCGCCAAAAATTTTACACGAGTGGGCCACTGACTAAGGGAAGGGAAGGAGGAAATTGTTGACCCAGGACGACCTGCACCCAAGGGTGTGTGAGGAGTAGGGAGGTCTGAATGCCTGGGGTTTAGCATTTAGGTATCAACCATATTCTTCAACATAATTTTCAGTTTAAATGGTTTATTTCGTTCTCCACTTATCTTAGTCTTTTTCCTATTTCTCAATTACTTTAAAAGCCAAGTCAGAAAGAGGGGGTTATTTTCTGAGCCACCTAAAACTTTAATACAGATGGATTTCAGTTCCTAATTTACAGTTGAACACAAGAAACAGCTTCTTACTATCAGCATCATCTCTGATCCTTATCAGAGTTTCATTTTGTTCACCAACCACAGCTCCAAAAGGGGAGTTGCTTTGTGGAGTGCCAAGAACCAGACGGAGCTCCTCTACCTCTTCGTATAGTACGTCATCCATCAGCTCAAGGATACAAGGCTTTTCAGTCTCACCTGGAACAATAATAACGACAGCAGGGCAGTCACATCCCGTAGGCCATAAGGGAAGCATCTGCAACCAGGAGGTAAGCCCCACGAGGGCAGGGATGTTGCTTTTTTCCCTGCTGTATCGACAGCGCAAGGAACAGTGTCTGGCATGTAATAAGCCTTTGATTAATATTTGCTGAATGAATGATGAGGTTTGAACATATGCAATGACAGGCCCTACTTGTACAGGGAGTTCTTTAATGCCTGTCTTAAGTTCTGTCACTTATGTCTGAAAACAAGGGGAAAAGAGGAAATGCCAATTTTATTTACAAATTTCTAACATTATGATCAGGAGGCAAATTTAGCAACTTTGTACTGGTTGGTCATTGTTAATTTGACCACAGCACATGTATCTTGTACAATTATTGGATCAAAGTGGTCAAATATTTTATGACATTGGATACATACTAAAAATGTGACATCTATTTCCTTTCATTTCTGTCATTTGAACATTAAGTCTTTCCCAGTACTGTGAAATCTACACATTTGATATGACATTATCTGCTGCATAAAGTTTGAATAAACAATATAGCACAGCACTAGAAACTAATCAATAAGTTGATACGGAAACCAAAGGAACATTCATTCACCCTGTTAATCTACCTCCCTTTGTTATCATTTAGTGCACATTAAACCATGTCATAAGCTTGCTGAAATCCAGAACCTGTATTTCCTTGATAGATATTTCACACCCAAAACGTGGCTTCTGCGAATTCCAAATAAAAATTTCAAGCCAAAAAGTACCAGGGAGGAAGGTGATGGTGGAGATATCAGTGTTTGGGCGTTCTTCAAAGTCCATCATCACCTGTGCAGACCCCTGTCGCGTATAGCATCTCACGGAAGACCTGTACTGGATATCTCCACTCCTGTGGATCACAGCAACTACCTGCCCATCATTTTCATTGCCAGTATATACTCGCTCTTTGAATTGCATCTTAGGCACTGCAAAAAAATACAGGAAAATAAACATATGAATCAAAGTGAATAGAAATGTAAGGAAAACGCCATTTCAGGAAACATGGTTTCGTGGGAAGAATAATGGAACAGAAATGAGAAGAACTGGAACCAACTCTCCACTCAGTCACTTGCCAGTGTTTTGGCCTTGAGCAAATCACTTAACTCAGTATTTTGATTTCCTTATCCTTGTAATTTTGCTCTGCCTATTTTGTGGAGTAGGAAGATGCAATGAAATGTGAGAAAGTAGATAAAACCAGAGATTTTAAGATGTCTGTATCTATATATGTTGCTTTCCCATGAGCTTTTCAGAATTTCTTGATATGAATAATATTAAATATTGTGCACATAATCACATGCACAGTTTACCTGGACCGTGTTGGAAAAGTTGACAATGGCTATAATATTATATATATTACATAATAGAAAGTGACACCTATACTAGGTCAATTAACTATAGGCCTCATTGACAATAGGTTAGACTCCTCCAAGCAATGTCAGGATCATCGTGGTAGAAGATTATTCAGAATTTTCTTGTGATGACGTGTCAGAGAGACCTGCCATGTGTCCAGAAGCTTACTGCTTCAGAACAGTGTCTTTGGCACATCATTAGGGGAATTTCAGGAGTCTGGGAGTAAGGAGATAACAGAAAGTGTCTTGTGTTGAGAAATCGAAAAAGACCATTAATACTCAAGGGTTTGTGCAACCCCATGCGTTTCCACCCATCTGTGGGGGGGAGTTCTTGACACACAATCAAGATATTGATAGCAATCTCATTTTTTTAAATTTGCGAGGAAGACTGAAAGTTTTCTTCTGAAGCTGTTTAATTCTATCAAAATAATCAGGATGAGAAAGTAAGACTTGGTCAGCTAAGGTATTATTATGGGTTGAACTGTGTCCCCTAATTCCCAGGTTGAAGTCCTAACACCCAGTACCTCGGAATATGACCTTATGTGGAGATAGGGTCTTTACAGAACTAATCAAGTAAAAATGAGGTCATTAGGGTGGGCCCTAATTCAATATGACTGGTGTCCTTATATAAAAGGGAAATTTGGACACAGAGACACACATAGAAGCTGATATAATGACACACAGGGGAAAAGATTGCCATCTACAAGACAAGAGGGAGGGCTGGAACAGATTCTTCTGTTGCATCCCTTAGAAGGAAGTAACCCTGCTGATACCTTGATCTTGGACTCCTAGCCTCCAGAACTGTCAGACAAGAAATTTCTGAGTCTGTAGTACTTTGTTATGGCAGCCCTAGCAAACTAATACGGGTATATAAACCCTAGTTTATCATTTTACTTAACATTTATATAAAGTCTACCTTATCGTTTTACTTATCATCATAAATTAATAAACACTCACAATCTGAGACAGAATCATTTATGGCCACCGTTGCTTTGCTGGGATCACCAAGGGCAGCATTCATAGGCATTCGAAGCACAAGTTCAAATTTCTCAATTCCCTCCAGCACCGGCTGTCCAAGATCATCCAGAATGATAACACGAACAGTCTGCATGTTGACTCCAGGTGCAAAATCTAAATTACGACTGATTCCCACATAGTCTGTTCCAGCTATGACAGTAACAGAAGAATTTTTCAGTTGGGGACTAACTCAATTTAAACAAAATTATGAGAAGCAAACTGTGAAGATATATTTATAATCCTTTTTAAAATATATAGACTAGCATACCGTTACAGAAAATACATTTAACGAAATGCAAAAGATTAGTATCTAACCTTTTGGTTATTGAGATGGTAGATCAAGGATCAGGTTCTGAACTTTGTCTTATCTATGTCTAACAAGTTATTTTACCTTTAGGTATTTTAGCTTTCTTATAGCTTTCTTCCATCTATTTTGGAATTCTCAAATAGAACTAGTAAAAATCAGGTCTAAAAATAACCAGCATATCAATCATTTGATTATCATAAATTATATATGAAATATAAATATTGAAATTTTGTTATTATTAGTTAAATATCCAAATCTATTTTCAGAAGCTACTACAGAACTTTAGGTGTGTGACTGCCTGCTGGTTAAAACAACACATTTCAGATACAAGCTTTTGTCTGACATGCTTCACCCACACCTGCCCCAGAGACATATTTGGTTTTTGGCTTATTATTTTTCAGACTGTGGGGCGCATACTAGTGTTGACATCTCCATTTATGTTCTAAAGTAGTTAAAAAAACAAAACTTTCTCTTAATCTTTAGGCACTACATCCATAAAGACTGAGAATAGGGGAGAGTGTTCAGTATTATTTCTTCCTTGTTTTCATAACTTCTGCTCTTCTAACTCTCCTTTTGTATCTGTTTACCTCTGAATATGGAACTATATTTGAGTATGTGTCTTTAATTCATTTTTAAAAGTCTCTGTATCTGAATCTCACTGTGGTTCTTTCCGTGTTTTTCTTTTCCTCTTCTTCTTTACCTTTATTCTCATCTCTTTCTTTGATTTGAATTTTCTGTAAAGAAATGACTGATTTGGCTAAACAAATGTTTATTGGACACCGGCTACATGCAAAACACTATGCTGGTTCTACAACATTTAAAAAGTGAAAACTTAAGGGTGACATAAAATGGGATGAATGGTATGCGTGATGAATGTGTGATGTGTGCACGATGTATGCGTGTGGGCATGTGTAAGAGATAGTTTGTACTGCTGGTCATTTAGATGGAACAAAAAAGGAAATTTCTTATCTTATGCTTGTCCCAGCTTTAAGATAAACTTTTAGCAGATGTAGATTCCAGAATAAAAGGCAAGCATGTGTCGGCTAGGACAGATTGTATAATGAAGTGTAGGAAAAGTCTTTGGGTCCCAAGTATTTATGGGGACGTTTGTTTAAAATGAGGAAGGAGCCAAGCTAGAGATACATACCTGCATGATACTTAAATGCCACTAGATTTCTCTGAGGGTGGCCTTCACAATTATTCTAGTTGTGCATATGATGTCATAATATTCAACGATGGTAGATTTCCCAAGTATAGAGAACCAATTCATGCAAATAAAGGCATTCAAATGTAGAGTCTTTGACTTATATGTTTATAACTCAGCTTTTGATTTGTGGTCCTCTAGATGTATTTTCTCACAATAGTAAATAGAGCCTAGATTTGCCAACTATACAGTAATAATTTCAGAAAAAATTACATTCAACCAGACTGCTTAAACAGAAGTGAAGTATTTGGGCTTTAAGGTACTTCATCGTGGCAAGTGGAAAATTGTAGAATACTCAAAAGAGTTGCTGTAGGAAACTGCTCACCATCAGCAGAGGGAGGGTCTGTCTTCTGAGACCTCACGGTGACGCTAGAAGCCTGGGACAGGTCAGTGCCGGCTCTCCACACCCGCACGTCCACAGAGCCTATGCTCTCGTCCACAGGGTACTCGACGTCACCAAAGTAGAGGATGGGTTCTGTTAAGAAGGAAACAGAAACCATTTCTGTTACGTTTACTTTTCCACATCAAACTGTACGATGAAATTCCAAAGAACAGTTCGCTTCATCTTATCGACTTCCTTATACCATCATTTTTTTTTCCTTTTAGCAAGATAACATCTCTTTAATCTCTAGACTTACACAGTTTTCAGATCAAAATGCCTCTGTTGAAAAACAAAAATACATATGGTAAAGTGTCTAATGGAACTTTTTTTTATTGCTTATTTTTGTTGTTGTTGTTTTGCTGTGTTTTGTTTTGGCGGCGCTGCACGGCTTGTGGTATCTTAGTTCCCTGAACAGGGACTGAACCCCCGCCACGGCAGTGGAAGCACCGAGGGGACCACCAGGGAATTCCCTCTGATGGAGCATCCTTATCTTGAGGCACATGAGTTACTTTGTCCCCTGTATGTGGGGTTATAAATGGCTTCTAAATGTACTTCCTAAAAGTTTAGCTGGTAAAGTAGCTGCAAAATGAAACAAAACACATAAAGCTGAAATTTTATGAATTTGGCCGGACGGCTCACTTTCCTGTCTCCTACCGCGTCATCACTCTGGAGACTATTTGCATAACGACATCTTCTAGTCCATCAGTCCACTGTCTTTGGGCCTCTTATAACCCCTAGAGAGTTAGCCCCTATTGGCATAACTAGACTACATACGATTGGCATAACTAGAATATATATGATTATGAGTCCTGAAGACTTTAGGACATGATAGTAGGTTACCTATAGGGTTTTGGGGGTACTCTATACTGAGGTTCCACTAGAGAAATAATCTCATACCAAGGGGCTTACATTTTTTTTTTTTTTTCCGGTACGCAGGCCTCTCACTGTTGTGGCCTCTCTCGCTGCGGAGCACAGGCTCCGGACGCGCAGGCTCAGCGGCCATGGCTCACGGGCCCAGCCGCTCCGCGGCATGTGGGATCTTCCCGGACCGGGGCACGAACCCGTGTCCCCTGCATCGGCAGGCGGACTCTCAACCGCTGTACCACCAGGGAAGCCCTTACATTTGTTTTAAACGTGTATGAAAATCATGTCACTTAGGCCATTAAAACAGGACACACACTTTGGAGACTTTGTATTTTTCTCCAGTATTGGCGATGAATTGATCTAACCATCATTCCCTGTCTGATTCTACCCGTGACCAGCAGTTTACCTCGTGAGACAGCTGCCAGAGTCTGAGGGATAGCAGTTAGCTGACTAATGAAGAAACCTGGGAGACAATCTGTGAGCTTTTAAAAAAAATCCCCAAAACTTATTTTGAAATATTTATAGGCTTGTGGGAAATTGCAGAAATAGTAAATGGAGTGTATACTTTCCCTATTGTGAGCTTATCAACAAAGATAAATTAATTGAGTATATTCATGTGATAAGGCAGATAGTCCTTTGACTTGAGACATTTTAGTCATCTGTGTGTGGTTTTTACAGGACTCCAGAGATCTAAGTCTAAAAGTTCATGCAACTCACATCAATGTTCCCTAAAACACAAGGTCATTCAAGAGACGACTGTCACATTTCAGAGCATTTAATTGAATTACCAAACACAAAAATGAAACAAAACCCTACAATGATGGCTCACAACCACAGGAAACCCATTCTGTGCACTGCTCAAGTAAGGATTCTTTATTTTCCTTCCCCCCAATAAATGATCTTTATTGAAACTGGAAAGTTGTGTTTTCTTTGTTTCTTCATATGCGAGCATGATAAAAAGCACAGAGCTCCCTGAACTCTTGAATAATACAAAAGCAACCTTGGAGATTTTGCTGCATATTTTGGTTCACGGGGTGATAAATCTGCCCACAGCTTACTTTCACCTTCTCATCCCTTCAGCCTGGACAGTGCTAGGGCCTGTGAGTGGATGTACACAGATGAAGGGATTATCTTATTCACCCCAGCCAAGGTGGACCTCAAATACAAGCCAATAAATTCCTTACATTTCTCACGCTGAGCAGGGGGCAAAGGTGAAGACGAACCCTGAAAATGCTTATTGTGACCAGACGACCACACCAAGCACATCTGTGTGTCTTTTAAAAGGCTTTTGCGATTATTGCAGAGGCCTGATCATCTGCATCTAGTGAGTGATCTAAGCCTCTTCACATTCCTGGCAAACCGCATCATTGTACAGATTAGATTTGAGTTATGGAAGATATCTGTGAAATGCAGTGAGGGAGACCCCTCCCGTATTCCCGTCTCTCTGCTCCTCCCAGATACATACTAGAGGTGGAACAGACTAAAATCACGTGAGTGAATACGACCATGGATCACCAAATGGGCTACGCAGAGACCAAATTTTGTTCTGCAAGTGTGTGTTCAGACTCACTCCGTCAACTGCAGATCAAGTGTTTTGATGTTATAGCATAATGTGCAGTTCATATAAGGAAAAAAAGAGTTCTATGTATTCAATAGTACTCTGAAATTTTTTTATCCAAGTTGTCATTAAGAGTGAAGAGTAATGATAATAGTTACCACGTGTAGAACATTTATTATGTGTCTGACATATGTGCTTTATGCGTGTGTGTGTGAGAGAGAGAGAGAGGAAGGGAGAGAGACAGAGGTGGGAGGTCACAGCACATGTGACAATGCAATAAATAATAAGATTTATGTGAATGATGCAAACAATGTATCGTATCGCCATTGTATAGTGTGTGGTTACCTCCAGCAGAAAGAAAGAGGAGGAATGGAAAAAGGGTTTTAATCCTAAACCTCTCAATTTCACCACTGCAGCTAATAGAACGCATTAGGAAAGATATTTTTCTCCTTAAGATTGATTTTTTTTGCCTATCTGTAGATTTAAGTTAGTTATGTACTTTCTCTCCCTCTCTGTGCTCTATTCATGATCACTGGAAAATTAGTCTACTAATCAATTGCAGTCACTGCAATTAAAGTATAAAGTGACTCTGATGAAATTAAAACACGTTTTAATAGTTTTTATTCATTCTCATTAACTGCCTAGTTTCTTACATCATGAATAAAAAGAAATGGTGGCATTAGCACCTCTGTATCTTTTCAGTGTGGTTGAATGAGAACTGCAAAGAATCATCATTATTGTTATTTCAACTTCTCAATACCTTGTCATAAGTCTCTAAAACTTAAATATTATTTATAATTATTACCATTTGTACAGAATCTTATGGAATGTGAACGACTTAAAAATCCTTCAAGCAGTGACTTGAGTTATAGATAATTGCTCAAGATAACTGGCAAGAATTTCCTTGACCATTTTAATGTGGAAGTAATAAACTAGTGAAAGGAAGAGAGAGATAAATGGATGAAACTGTCAACAGTTAAAGGATACCTATGCGAAATTCAGAAGAATTGCTTGTTCTTGCAAATTATCATTATTTATGAATAAGATTTTAACTCACCTCTCTGGTTTTTATCTAGAAGCTTGGTTTCTCTTAAAAGTTAAGTAAACTGTAGACCTTTGTCTATTAGTTTTGTAAATATCCATATCACAACTTCAAGTAGATCAGAAAGAAAAAAAACTATTTAATTGTGTAATCAGATCTTAAATACACACCGTGCCTTGTAAGTTCACAATCTTAATAGAGAAAACAGTCAGTGGCTGGTATTACTACCTGGAATGAGAAAATATCAAATAAAGTCATGTAGCCCACACCCACAAAACACCATTTTAAAACAGTCATTCGTCACCACTCCACCAACCACAGGTGACACGGCAGAATGCACGTTTATTCCCCCAGCGGAGAAAAGATAAGTTATATACAAACAGTGTGAGGGAAGCACAAGGGAGGTTTTTAAATTGGCCACGTGATATAGTGTGAAATTCTCAAGGGAAGTCAAACTCTACTCTCTGTATCCTTTGTGGTGTTAACACTTTTAAAGAAAGGGCACAGATCAAGGCATTGCCTACAGAAGAGTCTGTTTTAGTTCATTAAACATTAATATGCTTTTCAAGGTTGGGAATACTTTCAATACAAACAACACAGATAGGATCATGTCTATTTCTTGCAAACATAGTTGACGAGGAGGCTTGGCGTACAACACACACACCTGCAATGAAGACAAAGGGAAAATCATTTAAGTTTTTCCCCACAGGGAAAAAGTGAACTTTTTTCCTTTGCTCAGTCTGTGGTGTCTAGATTGATGTTTACAATTACTTTGTGTCTCATGAGATGAAAGGAAGAGGTGCCAGTAGTAACTGCTATCTGGAGCCAAATCTTATTTACTCACGTGTACCTGGAACATTGGTCAAGTAGGCTTTGCAGCTCTAAGATGTTTGCTTAGAATTGAAAAAAAAAAAAAAACCAAAAAACTTCTACGCCATCTTTTGGTTCAGGGCTGAAAATAATACAAAGGAACCTCCCTAAATGATTTCCAATTCAGATCTCTCTTCTGAGTTTTGGACCTTGATAACTGGCTGCCTACACAACGCCATGCCGTCGGCACCTCAAGGTAAACTCAAACAGAGGCAGCAGAGTCACCACCACTGCCCACCCCCTGGCTTCTCTCTCTGTCACTGCCACTACCTTAGATGCAGCCAGCGTCACCTGACATTGAACTCTCCCAACAGCAACTTAGCTAGGCTCTTAACCAGAGGCCATCCCCCAAAGCAAATCTCATCATGGCAATCCCTTTGCTGAAAGCCTTTCAAAGTTTCAACGCTCTTAGGGCCGCTAACAGACTTTTTAACATTGGTTAAAAACACTGGTTTGTAAAACACTAAACATTTGGTCTCAGTTTGCCTTTTAAATCTCATTTTAGCCTCTTTTCTACCCCAAAATCCAGTGTGTTGAACGTCTTAAATGTGGCACTCCCAGTCTTTGCTATACCACTGCCATTGCTTTGAACACCCTTCCCTCCTCACAGGATAACTCCGGTTTCAGATTTTTTTTATTTTTATTTTTTAGACGCACCACGCGGCTTGTGGGATCTTAGTTCCCTGACCAGGGATGGAACCCAGACTCCCTGCAATGGAAGCACGGAGTCCTAAACCACTGGACACCAGGGAATTCGGGTTTCAGTAGAAGTCACTTGTGCTGGGGAGCAGCCTGTCTTCCCTCGTCAACCCCGCCCCCTCCCCAGTCACCTCAGGCTTGTATCCCTCACTGTCTCTGAGCTCTCTAAGGGGAGGAATTAAGCCTCCTTTACTCACTGACGCTTTCCTAACACTTAGTGTAATCAATATCTGGCCGTAGGTGCTCAATTAACGTTTGCGGAGGTCATGAACACCGTGTAAAATAGGATCAGTGATTTGCCAGAGCAAATGAATAAATACGTCTTTGTGGTGGCTGAGTTAGAAGACAACCGTCCTTAGCATCAGGCAGTGGGAGTTACAAAGCCTCAGAAGGAGGATGAAGTGCTCGTCTTTGCAGTAAAACGACTGCTGAGGCTGACCTTTGAATCTGGAGCAGGTCCACAGGGGCAAGGGGAGCCCACCACAATGAACTCCAAGAGAAGGGTTTTTTTTTACTTTCACTTTTTAAATACTTTGCCTCCAGGCATTTCCAAGTTGGATGTGCATTAGAATCCGCCAAGGAGATTTAAAGATACAGATGCTTGTTCTCACCTCCAATTTATCGAATCATAATTTCCAATGGGTTCCCCCAGGCACCAGTGTTTTCTCTTTTTCTTTTTCTTTCTTTCCTTCCTTTCTTTCTTTCTTTTTCTCTCTCTTTCTTCCTTTCTTTTTCTTTCTTTCTTCCTTTCTTCCTTCCTTTCTTCCTTCCCTCCTTCTCTCCTTTCTTCCTTTCTTTCTTTTTCTAAGCTGACTATATTTTTTAGAGTAGTTTTCAGTTCAGAATTGTTTTCAGAGCAAAACTGAGCAGAAGGTACAGAGATCTACCATATACTCCCAGCCCCACCTGTGTATCTCACCAGTGCTTTTGAAAACCTCTACAGGTCTCAGCAACCTTCAGGTTGTTTTAGCTCATGTCAGTGTCTTTAGCAAATAATAAGTATTGGTTAGATACCACACTAATTGTTTTGATTTCAGTATCTTACTTCATCCTTACAGCCACCCTATAAGGTACGTACTATATTAGTCTTCTTTTCACAGATAAGGAAACTAAGGATTAGGGAGATTGAGAGATTTGCCCAAAGTCACACATCAGGGAAATGGTGGGTTAGGATCCATGCCTAGATAAAGTGTGTACCCTTAACGAAGCTAACTAACCTTAACTAAGGCAACCATAATACAAAAGGTTGTCACAAGATTTTAATGAACATAATTTCTACCCTGAATTCAATGTATGTAGGTGTATCATATAGAAATGCTAACGTAAGTGTACAAAGATACATACACAAGTATGTTGTACTTCATTTGTACTCAGGCACAACTGAAAACAAGCCCAAAATCCCTCAGAAGGGGACTGGTTGAATTACAGTTCATTCAGAAAATGAAAGACCAGGCTATGAAGTTGATTTTTTTTCTTTCCTTTTTTTAAGGTAGAAAATCTAGTGAAGACATTGACATCTGGTTAAAGACAGTTTTGTGATTTCACACCCTCTACTTGGCTTCCTCAGCAGCAATGATAGATTAAAAATGAAAGATAGCATGCCATTTCTTCTTGGTAGCTTTGAAGACTTTCCCTTTATCATTATTACGCTTGATAAGGAAAGGGAGAGCTATGCTCAAAACAAGATAAGCATCTCTGTGAACTAAGAACGTAACAGAACAACAGGACATCATAGTGGTGAGCGGAGCGCAAAGCGAATGGTTCTGCTGGCCTCTTGTCTGCACAAAGGCTGCGAATCAACACTGGAGCCATAGAAACCAAAGGAAAACGGAACTCAAGAGCGAGGGCAAAATAAACATATTTTCAGCCATTAAAGACGAAGAGGTTTTCTTACCTATAGATGCACACTGAGAAAGTGCTAAAAGCACAGAAGAAAAGTAAAATCAAATGGAGCAACTGGATGCAAGACACTTTGCTGAGCAATCGATAAAATATGCTGGTAAATCCAACTATTGATGGCAAGCATAAACAATCATCGTAACTGATATTCTCAACTTAACGCTGAAACTGAAACTTGCGACAACAGAGAGGAAGTTATAAACAGATGAATTCAGTGGGTGTCTAGACTATTCCATGTCCTTGTCTTTTTCAAGAGAGTAAACTTTGTTAGGCAGATAGTAAAGTATCTTCATGAAAATTATGAGTTGCCACCAAAAGGACAGAAACCAGTAGAAAATAAAGATCACAAAGGATACGGAAAACTTTCTTGGCATAACAAGAAGCTGTGAAGGAGGGAAAAAAATAGAGGAAAAATCCATATGCAGAAACCCCAAATTAAAAGCCCAAGTATATTGCCATCACTAGAATAAGGCAAACGGCTTAACTTTCCTTATTTAAAACAGATGGGCTGGATTAAAAAACAAACAGACGTAAAAAAGTAGCTGTAAACAAAATTTGAGGAAAATATGAAAACTATAAGGATGTAAGAAGGCTATGTTAAACCAACAGGAAAAAAGCAAGGCAGCGTGGTAACATTAACAAAAGTCCAAATACAATTTAAAGCAAATTCATTAATACAGAGGAATTCCACATAATACAAAACAACGGCCAACCAGGATTATCTGACATTCTTGAATTTGTATTGAAATATATAAAGCAAAAATTGACGATTATAGGAAAATATTGATTAATCCACGATTATAGTGGGTTTTTTAAGTCTTACAATGCTCAGAAAATGATAGATGAGGCAAAATAATGTAGTAGGAATATTAAAAAATATCGCAACATAACCTTTGTCTACAGCATGTATGTATCCCTGACCCCCAAAACAAAAGATTGGTATCCAAAATAAATGAAAACTTTTATAAATCTACAACAAAAATTTTAACAGCAAATGGAAAAATTGAAAAATTATATAAACATTCAAATCTCAGGAGAGAAAACTTTCACTGTTATATGGAAATAATCTTAAAATGAGATATTATTTAATATTCATAAGATTAGCAAAACCCAAACAGTTCAACAATGTGTGGAAACAGACATTCTCAGATGCTGCTGGTAGAAAGGCAATTGATTCAATCACTTTGGAGAGAGTTGGCAATATCTGTTAGAATTGAACTTGTACGTCCAGCATGACCCATCCATTCTATCTCTAGGTATACACCCTAGAAAAGTTCCCTACACGTATATTCAGGAATATTTACAAATATGTTTAGTGCAACTCTATGTATACATACAAAACCCAATGTCAGTAGGGCAGCAGGGGAATGGATAATAACACTCATCTAAATTCATCAAAATAACCAGATCTTGAAAACACGATGCTGATTTAAAAAAAAAAAAAAAAGCAAGTTGAAATAGATACTTATCCAGTTTGCGATCATTGCTACTTTGGAGGCCCATGGTAGTTGAATGGTACTAGAAGGAAATTTATGTTTTATGTCTAGTGTTTGATTCCTTTAAAGGACCTGAGGCAACTAAGAAAAATGGAACACTGGTTAATTTTAGATAGAGCACACATGACGCTGTATAATTTTTGAACATTTCTGTAAAGAAAAAAAATTCTTACATGATAGTTATAGAATGGTATGTATAAAATAATCCGTGTTGTTCATACACATATTATTGATGCACAGAAAAATAAGAAAGAATATATATCAAGTTGCTAACTGGTTATTTCTTAGAGATGGGCTCATGAGGGAAGTCTGCCTCCCTTGTTGCACATTTCTTCCACACACTAATTTGCTATATACTTTACATTTTTTCCCCAAGTAGCATCTATTACGTTTGTAAATAGGAAGAAAAAAAATTAGATTAACTTCCTTCTATAAATAACATCTTGTAAAAAATTAGTTTTAAATAATTTTGACTGGGCCTTTCCCTACTTTTCTTTCAAAACATATGTAAACACACATTCTTAAGAAAGACCTAATATTTAGTCTCTAAAAAGCACTTTCAAAATTCTTGTTGGAAAAAAAAAGGTCAAATATATGTTTGAGTATATGTCAGTTTAAAGGCATGTTTTGACATTGCTTTTCCTTGCCAACTATAATTTTCTCAGAAAGAATAAAGAAAAGTCAGGACATGTCTAAAATGCTTATAACTTAAGGACTGAATCTTCCCAAGATTTCAGCTGAGAATACGTGGTGAGCCTTTCTCCAAAAAAAGATACTGTAATTAGAGATTCTACTGTCGATCTAGTTTCACTCCAAAACTCTGATTTTGTCTTTTTCAGGGTCGATACAAGTTTAAAATAAAATTTAAATGTTAAGGTCATCAGAGTTTTCCACCATCCAGTAGCATTTGAAGAAGGCTTCCTGAATATTCTTTATTCAACAAATATTTCTGAGAACCCATCTCTAGGAGAGTGTTTTTAAAACTCTTTTTTATTTCTATCCTATATGATATCACATCATATAAACAAGGGAGAGGAAGGATAACTG
Source organism: Grampus griseus (assembly GCF_964374135.1). Taxonomy (NCBI): domain Eukaryota; kingdom Metazoa; phylum Chordata; class Mammalia; order Artiodactyla; family Delphinidae; genus Grampus; species Grampus griseus. Next base: position 66,265,898 of record NC_139012.1, read on the forward strand.
GTTATAACTCTCTGATTTCTCAACTCAATGGATTCAATTTACAATTTCCTAAACAGTATTCTTTGTAGCATCTAAAACTGAATGTAATGATAAGTACTAAGCAAATAAGAGATATCTTGCATATGTGAAAAAGATATTTACTATCTCATGAGTGGGATAGAAAAAGATCTGAAAACAACTTAAAAGCTCATCAATATGGACTTTTTAAAATACGTTACAGCCACCCTGTGGAATACTATGTAGCCATTAAAAAGAATCAGTAGGTTTATGACACAAAAAGCTTTTTGTGTCATACACTGTTATGTGAAATAACTATAACATAAAATACTATGCAGAAAAAGATCAAGTAGAATAACAAACATTAATTGAGTATTTTCAGTATGCCTGAATTGTTCTAAGTGCTCATAACCTTTTGAGGTAGGTATTATTATCATCTCCACTATACAGATAAGGAAACTGAAGTCCAGGAGTTCCAGATCAATAGCCAGTAAGTGGAAAGGAAGTCAGACTGCCTCCCTCTAGAATATGTGCTCGTTGCCTCTTCACTATAACAATAATTACTTCTAATCAAAGTAAAAGAAAATGTGTGCATGTAATTGTGTGTACAGAAAAGCCACACGTTGTACTTAAGTGACCTCAAGGGAGAGGTGTGGGTCTGAAGAGGGAGATAAGACAAGACTACTGCCATTTAGTTTATGTACTTCTCTATGGTTCTCATGTAATACTTTTGTAATGAAAGTATTAATACTAAGCAAGAATTAATCTGCGTAACACACCTCCATTAAACATAACCTCAAAACAGTAGATTTAAGAAAAACATTTATTACAGAGTGGAAAGTCTCTTCTCTCTTGTTAAAATCTTTAAAACATTTTTTTTACCCTTAACAGATTCTGGCATCTTTACCAGCTTGCTGCAGTATTTCTCAGTGGTGTGGATGAGAATCCTCTCTAGGGAACCGAGAAGTTATTGCACTTTCCAAAAAATCATTATCTAAGACTCTGCAAGGTCCTGCAAGGTTTGTGCCTTTCGATTTTCACATCTAACCTCCTCCCAGTTGACAGCCGTCAAGCAAGTCCTGCAGCTCATACTTCACATGGCGCTTTTCACGCTGTATTCACATGACTCATTCACTCACTCATCTCCCTCATTAGACAGAGACCTCCCCAAAGGTGGAAATCAAGTACTACTGTTCATCCATAAACTCCAATGAGAAGTGTGGAGCCTGACATACGAGGTCATAAAATAGTGTGTGGAGACATAAGCTAAGACTGATACCGCTTCCAGTCTCTAATCCAAAGTAATCATCACTATGGCTCTAAAGCTCATCTTGTGAAAACACACCAGTTACTATTAAAGCTAGTGCAAGAGTAATATTATGACGTAATAGCTACTTTTACTGAGTGTCTGCCTCTGCAGGTCACATCAGAATCCCTAGAATCTTTGTTATATTACCTATCGTGCTCCCAACACAGACTTATAACGTCATTATTTTTATCTGCTGTTTACAAAAATGAAATTGAAACTTAGAGAGATTAAATAATTATCTCAAGGTCACACAGCTCATATATAGTGGAAGCAGGATTCAAATGTAAGTTTCTAAGACTGCAAAATCTGTGCTTTTTTTATTATGTAGTACTTTCTCTGAAAATGATTAAAAAATGGAAAAGTGAGCATTTTTAGAATATTTTTCTTTAAAGAAGTGTAATGAGAGTCTGTAAAGACAGAGACACAATATTCCATGTAAGAGAAAAATTAGAATATGTTACAGATCAGTATTCCTCAGTTGTGAAGGTAAATTTCTTCATTAAAAAAACAAGAGCAGGGCTTCCCTGGTGGCGCAGTGGTTGAGAGTCCGCCTGCCAATGCAGGGGACACGGGTTCGTGCCCCGGTCCGGGAGGATCCCACGTGCCGCGGAGCGGCTGGGCCCGTGAGCCATGGCTGCTGAGCCTGCGCGAGAGGCCGCAGGGGTGAGAGGCCCGCGTACCATAAAAAAAAAACACAAAAAAACCCAAAAAACAAGAGCACACCATCATTACAGGAACAGGGAAAGAAAATTAAGATACCACCTTATTCTTAAATTCTCCATTCATTTAAAATTGTTACTGCTCCCCAAATCACCCATCAGAAGGCATGCATGTATATTTTTATTCCTGCAGACTAAAGTGAATTTCATAAAATTTCAGAGTCTGCAGAGACTTTGACATCAGGGTGATTTATGTGGGAATCCCAGCAGCTGAACGAAGAAAGATTACGGCCAACATGGTGTCAAACACAACCTGTGTGAGGTCTCAGGAATAAAAGCATGTGGTTGACACTCAAAAAATAAATAACCTTGACCACAGACTGTTCAATAAGCGACACTTGAAACATGCCTGCAGGCGGCAAAGGAAGGGACTCCAGAATGAATAGCCAAAGCTGCTCCACTTCAAGCTGAGGGGATGTGCTCCTTTTTTGTAAGAATCCTCCTTCCCTGTTCTTCCTTGTGAGTATTACTCAGTAGCAGTGGCCGACTCTGCTCCATTGCTTCTTAGCTAGAACCTGAAAAGTGGTCCCAGGAGTCTTCCATCCTCTTGCAGTGTGATGGGGAAAAAACACAGGAAACTGTCCTACAAGCCATGAGTGCAAGTCCCCTTTCAGTCACTTCTGAAATGCCTGACATTGGGGAAGTCAACCTCTTTGGTTCTTGGATTTCTTTTTTTTTAAATTTTTATTGGAGTATGGTTGCTTTACCATGTTGTGTCAGCCTCCGCTGCACCACAAAATGAATATCCCCACCCTTTGGGACTTCCCTCCTATTCAGGCACCCCGATGTTCATAGCAGCACTATTTACAATAGTCAGGACACGGAAGCAACCTAAATGTCCATCGACAGAGGAATGGTTCTTGGATTCCTGGTCTGCAAATGGACGAAACCCAGTTCAGCTGTGCGAAGTCAGATCACGAAGCTTTCGGGTCTGTGCACCTTCTTCCTGGTCTTCTCGGATTCGTTTTCTCGTGGATAATGATACTAGCTTGCAGCTATTTCTCTCATTCAACATTTTATCTATGCTGTCTTTATTTTTTATTGAAAAGAAAACAGTTGCTTCCTCTCAAGGAAAAATAAGAGTTAAAAAACCATTCTTTCTCATAAATGGTTTGCGCACTAAAGAGAAACCATAAACCCAGATGATAGAAGTGTAGGCATTATGATTTTCATGTGACTTCTCATATTCAGATAAAATGTACTCAGTAATATACATGGGTCCTAAGAAAACATCGTGTTTAATCCTTTAGATTTGTGTTTTGTTTTCATTTATAGAGGATGAAATCTGTCTAATATTTTTAAAAAGTGAAATTAAAAACAATAGAGCCATATAACCTGGGATAAAAGGAGCAGCCCTGAGTTAGGGCTGAGTTGTGTGAACTAAGTGGTTAAAAGGTAGCTCAGGGACTTCCCCAGTGGCCCAGTGGTTAAGAATCTGCCTGCCAATGCAGGGGACACGGGTTCAAGCCCTGGTCTGGGAAGATCCTACATGCTGCGGAGCAACTAAGCCCATGCACCACAGCTACTGAGTCTGTGCTCTAGAGTCCGCGAGTCAAAACTGCTGAGCCCACGTGCCACAACTACTGAAGCCCGCGTACCTAGAGCCTGTGCTCTGCAACAAGAGAAGCCACCACGATGAGAATCCCGCGCACCACAACAAAGAGTAGCCCCCGCTCATCGCAACTGGAGAAAGCCCGCGCACAGCAACCAAGACCCAACACAGCCAAAAATAAGAAGAAGAAGAAGAAAAAAAAGAATGCAGGAGGAAAACCAGGTTAGAGCAAGGACTACTGCTGCTCTTTATTTTTTCTTTGATTTGCTTTGATTTCTTTCAGAAGCTAAGGCACTAGGGCCATGGTTACTTGTATGCCTATATTACTTTCACTGTTTCAAAAGAAAAAGAAGAAATGAATTCCATACATAACTTAATTATTGGGTCTCCCATAATTACAACACAAGGGTTTAATGGAGTTTCCCTATTCACAGAAATGTCACGGGATATCATGTTTTGAACGAGGTAATGAAGTTGTCCTCAGAGAATTAATCAAACATCTCCTGCTAACAGTTTATTTGTCCTCTCAGTATCCTGAAGTAGGTTAGGACATAGTGCTATTAAGATGTACTGACCAGTGGTTGAGAGTCCACCTGCCGATGCAGGGGACGCGGGTCCGTGCCCCAGTCCGGGAAGATCCCACATGCCGCAGAGCGGCTGGGCCCGTGAGCCATGGCCGCTGAGCCTGCGCATCCGGAGCCTGTGCTCCGCAACGGGAGAGGCCACAACAGTGAGAGGCCCGCGTACCGCAAAAAAAAAAAAAAAAGATGTACTGACATTTTAAAAAACTTCAAAATATGTATTCTGGACCAATGTCAGTTAAGACATGCAAGCTTGATCCATTGGGAGGATAACAATCCCCTGGCAAGTGGGTATAAATCTCTGTACTTCTTTCAACCCTGTTGTGCAGTGTAGACAGTACTTTACCAGTTTACTGAGCTGGAGACCACGCACCGCAGAGTCACAAATGTAAAGGCAGCATCTGTACTATCTATAATTTTATTTTGTACTTGGAGGATCACCTTGCAGCGCTGCGATCGTGAAGGACTCCACGGGTTTGGCGTTTTAAAGCTGTCCCTGGCAGTGAGTGTGGTCCTGAAAATTATCCCTTTGAAGAAATGCGATTCTTGAACAACAACAGAAAGAAGAATGAGCTTCTTGCTGGCATTTGGACCAGAATTTCAGCTTTGTGGCATCCTTCCGGAGACAGTGAAACAGATTGTTTGTGAAACACCCTCAGGGAAATTGAAGCTGAGATACATTTCAGCCCCATGAAGTGTAAAGAGAAAGCTATTTCTCTCTTACAATGTCAATATTCTGACTCTCCTGACTCTTTTATTATTAAGTACTGGCTAATAAAGTTCTACCAACCATTTAATTTCTTTTCCCAGGACTGTGTTTAACTCGGTGACTGCTGTCACAGCCCGAGGGGACATGTGACAATGCACATCAATTTCTGGGCTGCCAAATGCCATGACTCAGTCTTTTTGATTCTCTGTGTGGCTTTCCCAGAACCTCTGGTCCCACTGGATGCCCCTTTGAAAGCACCCATTGCACATGGAGCCTGGTTTGATCAGCTGCCACTTTTGTATCTGTTTGCCTGTTTCCTTGTTGGAATCCTCTATGGATTGGGCCTGTCTTGTTCATCACAGTGTCCTTGGTGCCTTGGGGGATGCCCACTACTCAGAAGGGGGGCTACTAGGTGCTATACAGTGCTGACGTATATACATAAGGAGTGAGGGCAGGACAAATCCTTCATCTCTTTTCCCCTGGCACAGCATCTGGTGCATTAGAGATGCTCAGCAAACATTTTAAATAAATAAATGTCTGAATATACATTATTTCAGTTGTGTGTTTCACTACAGCAGAATGAAGACCTGTGTTTTTTGTTTTTTTTTTGCGGTACGCGGGCCTCTCACTGTTGTGGCCTCTCCCGCTGCGGAGCACAGGCTCCGGACGCGCAGGCTCAGCGGCCATGGCTCACGGGCCCAGCCGCTCCGCGGCATGTGGGATCTTCCCGGACCGGGGCACGAACCCGTGTCCCCTGCATCGGCAGGTGGACTCTCAACCACTGTGCCACCAGGGCAGCCCAACCTGTGTCTTAGAGAAAGGATGCAGCGATGCTTTATGTCTCTAGAAGTGTGAAGGGAAAGTTTTATCCCTAATTTTAAGTGTTTCAAATTGTTACAAATGGCCTAAAGAAAAGAGGTGGTTTTAGTTTTAGCTACATCTTATAATCCTAACATAGATTATTATTGTGATTATCTGTAGCATGATGTAGTCCACTGGTTTTATCAAATGACATTCCCCGTATACTTTACAGGGTAATCTTGTATCTTTTGAGGTCTGTAGCAAGTTTCTTGACGTCTATTAAAAGAAGATTTAAGGCCAATGACAAAAAAAAAAAGGTATGTATATGACTTCTAAACTAGGAATAAAGGGAGAGAAAAAGGAATTCAAATGTCTGCTTCAGTAAGGCAGAACGAAGACCTGCTTCTTAGGGAGCTCATAAAGGCTATCAGCCTCCCGTGAAAGGTAACATCTACCCGTGCAGAGCACGTAAGATATACAGAGAACAGGGACGCCCATTCAAGATCTCTAATTCGAGCAGAACTATTTCCGGTTGGTGAAAGTTTCTCAGGGAAGCAAACTAACAAGTTCCACATTTCTACAGTGACCAACGGACATACCAACAGTGTCAGAAAATAGTACCTACATTCCAAAATGTTTTTCTTAATTTTTCATTCTAATACAATCAAAGGAGATGCTGTTGTCTATTCAGTAATGGATTTTTATGAAGTGTATGTTCTCAACAACAGACCATAAGTACATAGTGCATTGTCTGGACTTACTAAATAAATACACAGACCTCTGTGACTTCACTGTAGTACTTCACAGACTTTGGCCTCTCTTTACGTCATGGAGCACGCAGGTCAAGCCTGTAAGTGTTCTGCTTTCAGCCAAGTTGTAGTGTTGGTTTATCGGCCTTTACTCTGTGCTTTATACTTTCAACAAAAGAATACACTAGACCTCTGTTGCTGGTGAATAATTTGGAATTTCCGATGCTACTGCTAACATGTACTAAGAGATCTTTTCTAATTATTCAGTCTCATGAATTTTATTGTTTTTGATTATAATATCTCTTTTAATAATTTTAAGCTTACAAACTCTGAAGTCTAGTATCTGAGAAGTTGCTTCCCAGATTTATGTGAATTTTAGCACTAACATGGAATTCAGCTGTGACTGAGACCTTGCGGTTCCTATAACATGTGTAGTGATCTGCTTCCAGGGTTTGAGTGATAATACATCAGCAATATGTATCCTTTGATGGCCAGCGTTCCCTCTCCTGTGTGGAAAAGATGGGAATCAGGCAGATAGTGTTACCATGAAAAAGACAAAACAAACACAAGACAGCATCTATCCATGAGGACTTGACAAGACAGCCCAAACCCAGTCCTTCAGAAGGGAAACCCTTCCACTGGACAACTTGCTAAATGATGTGGAAAAGCAATGCTTTTCCTTGTGCAAGTGAACTACCAGACTCCATCACATGTTCTCTTAATGATCCTGGAGGAGTTATACTTGGTAAAAGGTGAACCAAAATAATTCATGTATAAGTTAGCCTTACGTCTACAACTGCTAACATTTTAAGTATTCTAGGGTCCGCAAGTCTGCATGCACAGAAAAGGATACAGTTTGTTTCATTTCTATTAGCATGCCTCATGCTATTTTTGAGTATTACAGTGTAGAATATACGGTGTAGAATATCTATTAAATACACATGCTGCCAGTACAGTATGAAGTGGGCCGCATAGCGGCTGGCGCCATGGACTCTGTGGTCAGCCTGGCTAAATGCTTCTCAACTGTTGACCTTGAGCAGGTTACCTAACCGCTCAAAGACAATAAAACGGAGGCATAACACAACCAGGCTCATAGTCTGTGTGTCTGTGTGTTAAATGAAATCATTCAAGTAAGAGGCTTAGCACACCTGTTATTGTTATCATATATAATAGTTATAATAGTTATAATTACAATAACTATATATTATACTTATCATTACATGACATACATGATATCTATGGAGCCCTGAAACATAGAGACATGAGTTAGTTTAATACTGCAAACAGTATGATCCTATTCAATAGTGTAACCTTAATATCTTAGAACTACCCTAGCAGACAACGTATCTGCAAGTTTACATTCCATGAATCTGAGAGCTTATTTCTGGGTGAATTGTCCCTATGTCGTGGCACAGTTCCCTGTGCTCACTTTCTGGTGAGCCATAAGGTCATTCTTCAATGTAAGTTATACAAAACGGTGAGCTGTTCTCACAAAGAACTCTGGAGCCTTTGCCTTTTCTGGTAATAGCGGTGAATGTTTTCATGCGACGGGCAGCAGAGATTCAAGTGGCTGCTTGCCAAGCTCGTGTGTGTGCAGAGGAACAAAGCTCTGAATGCCTTTCCTGCTGTGAGCAGTATAATGCATCAACAGTTTCAAAAAGATCAGTTCCCAACAGCAGAGGAGCAAGTTCCTTCAGAGCCGGTGACCATAACAGGTACCCCGTTGCTAATGAACCCACTCCAGCAGCCTCGGACCCCTGCTTACTTGCCTTTATTTTAATTTGTGTCCCTGTACCCAAGCCCCACGTGGAGCTGTTTCCTATTAACAGCTGGCCTGCTGGGCTCTGAGTTCAGCCAGGTCCAGAATTAAGAAGAGAGGACTGGGGGTTGGGACCCTGTGGGTCCTCCCAAGGCCAAGCCTGGGAAGTCTCCCTTCTCTCTCCCCTCCAATTCATATTCACCAATGCTCTTTTTCTTCCTGCCCTCTCCCCTTTACGAGTTTGTTAAAAATGAATTAATCCTGTAATTTCGAAAGCCCTCTCCTGAAACCATTACAATTAAAAAAAAATGATGTGAAGTGACTCTATATCATAAAATGGTTTATGTTTAACCCAATGGGGGTACAGAACGAGGGAACTAAACCACACTATTTTAAAATTATTTTAAAAACCCATTTGTTTTAAAGGCCTAAAGGTGCACTTGTTACGTGACAACTCCAATAATATACTTCATTTTGTACATTTCCACAATTTTCTTGTAACATAACAAGTGACAATTACTATTTGCAGCTAACAGCCAAAACAACCCGCACATTAACATTTAGTAGAAATACATTCTAATAACCTTCCATTATTGAACTCGGCATATTTGAACAGAATTGCTCATCTTCTCTCAGCTTCCTTTCCCTAGACTGATTCTCTCTCTTAACTTCCTGTTAACGAATGGTTCCTCCATTCCTTGAACCTGTCAAGCACACACGTTTTTAGATACATATTTTTAAATTTCCCTCCTTACATGAGGTCCAAGTCTTAGCAGGTTTTATTCTCAGCGGTAGGTTGTTTCCTTTCCAGTCCCAACGTCCTCCCCCTACAGGTCCACTTCCCTTTTTGGCTCCTATTCTGTTCACTTACACTGCTATCGAATTAATAACCTCCAAACATCGCTCTGATTATTGCACTCTTTTTTTTTTTTTTGGTACGCGGGCCTCTCACTGTTGTGGCCTCTCCCGCTGCGGAGCACAGGCTCCGGACGCGCAGGCTCAGCGGCCATGGCTCACGGGCCCAGCCGCTCCGCGGCATGTGGGATCTTCCCGGACCGGGGCACGAACCCGCGTCCCCTGCATTGGCAGGCGGACTCTCAACCACTGCGCCACCAGGGAAGCCCTATTGCACTCTTTTGTCCAGAAACTTTTGGGTGCTCCCTACGAAGTAAAGTCAGAACTTCTTATCTCATTCAATGGCATCCACAGTGTGCTTCCAACCAATTTTTCCAGAGTCAACTGCCAATGCCTCCCACCCTTTCTTTAGTTGAGCTAGTTTTTAAAGTGCTCTCATACAGATGCTACTTGGTCCTCATGAAGATTCTGTAAAATAAGAAATTCAGGTGATAATGTACTCAAATGAGGAAAACAGGTACAAGTAGACAAGTGGATTGGTGAAGATTCCTTGACTAGAAAGCAGCAAAAATGCATCCACAGCCCAGATCTCCTAACACCTAATCCTGGAAGCTGGGCAATGAGCCTTTCTCAGAAAAGGCAATGTGGCCAAGTTGGATTGCCCTCTGCTCCCACGTCTTTCTCTCCCTCCTGCTTTCACGCATGCTATCTTGGAATACTTTGCCTTATTCTCCATTCACCTGAATCCTTTCCATCTGATAAAGCCTTTATCTGTTCCTCCTCTTGACTCACAGAGTGATCATAACATTGCTTTTAATCACACTGCCTTCTTCTGTCTGCTTTGTGGTGTTTCAAATTATTACCGAACTAAATTATTCTCCTTTAACCTTTAACGTACTTAAGTGTTTTTTTTCCCAAATAGATTTTAAGTTCTCTGAGATCCCGGCCTATGTCTTAAGTGTCTTTATAATCCCCACCTGTTACACTTAGTAAGTGCACAATAAATATTTGCTCTGTGTGTGGTATGTGAGATTAAATATTTTTTTAAATGCAAGACATTTCATATGTTTTCCTTTATCTTATGTTCGTTTTCAAACGGTGTAATATCTACATCATTCAACTAGTATTCTTCCAATGTGGAAAAATATAATCTTTATTATTCAGTGAACTCTTGCAACGCCTCCCCACAGACCAGACACTCATTAAACATCCATTAGCTCTCCCTGAATCCTTAGCATTATCAACTACATTAAATAGTCTGTTAAGGGCTTCAATGCATTCATATTCTGAGCAGTCAGAAACTCATTTTTCCATGTCTTGATTTTTTAATATTTTTCTAACCCAAGCATACCAAATGCAGAATGTAACTTTGTTTTGTCAAGTTGTTAGTTTAACTGAGTTTGGCCATTCCTTACAAAGACGGGCCTGGCGTTATTTAATTGGAGTTTACACAAATGCAAATAATAGTATTCAAGAAGAATACTATTCTTCTTGGTCACCAAGACGGTGACCAAGCCTTTCAGCTCAGTACAAATGCATGAAACCTATTTCACCCACACACCATACCATGATGTATTTTTCTAGCACTAGAAATGCTTTCTTCTCTATGGTACTCCTGCTGTTGAGAAAGCTATTCTGATGTCTGGAAGCTTCTGAATGGCACTGAATTGAGTTACATCTACTACAGGGCTCACCATGCTGTGCTGCCTTTTACGTGTCTCTGGTTTATACCTACTAGCATGGTAATTTTTCTAGGGGGGTCGAGGAAGGCAGCCACTTTAGTGAAAACCCCTGCGGGTGGGCACACAAAAGCTGAAAATGGGTTCAGCTTAAGTGTTCCTTAATTAACTACCAAAGACCGACAGCAAAGATTAGTGAAATACTGTTAGCACTGACTTGATACTCTTCCTAAGGAACAAATGCTGTAGTATTAAACTGTAACCTTTACTGAAGTACTGAGGACTGAAGGCATTGATGTTCAGGATATCTGCACAAAATGAGAGCACTGTTCTTGTGTCAGCACGTTGTTCACGTGTAAGTCTCTTCCAAACACAGTGAAGAGTTTAGCGGTTTCTTAAAGATGTAATACAGATTTAATCAGGACATATTTCTGTCCTTTGAGCCCCTGCTCTACTCTCATATAATTAAGAGTACAGAGAAAACCTTTGGTCCCAGCTGAGATTTTCAAACATTTGCGCCTAAGAAAAGTGACTTTCCATCCAGGTGTTGGTCCTTCACTCGGCAGCCACAGAAATGGTATCCTATAATTTCACTGAGGAATAATCTAGCTTTGGAGAATCAATTCCTTTTTTAAAAATTCAGATTGCTTTGAGTTACAAAGTTATAAAGGATGTGTTTCTTTTTAGTCCGGGAACATTTGGTCGGTGGACTCGTCATCTGGTATGCCCATTACCACAGAAACGGAGACAGCAATCAGAGCAAAAAGTGTTGGAAAGTCATGCAGGATATTTCACTCAGATTGTGTAGCAGGCTTAAATATTTTCCCTACTCCAATTACATAAAATTTTAGTGATTGAGCAATTGGCCACCTTCAGAAACAACACCCCTCCCTTGACCAATGTTGACCTATATTTGGATTATCCTTTTCTAGATTCTATGACAATCGTATCCCTTCAGTTATGTCATTAGGTATGACGTATTTTAATCCCTTTGATGAATTTCAGGATTCATTATAGCCTAGTGGAGAAGCAAATCAAATCTTAAATAGACCTAAATTTAGGACATATATCCAACACTTTGCATCTGTGTGACATTAAGCAATTTTCTTAGCCTCTGTAAGTCTAATTTTTCCATCAATCAAACGGAGAAGATACCTTATTTTGAGATTTAACTGGATAATTCACGTAAAGTCCTTTGTACGTAGTAAGTGTTCAAATGTGACAACTGTTAGTAACTGTATTATTGCACCTGAGTGAAATTTGACTTTCTCCCCATTAACCTGGGCATTCTTTCTTTCCATGATGAACTGGTGAAAGTCTGCACAGACAGTACTTTATGTGTAGCAGTATTGTTTTCGCTTATAAACTATGTACATCGTAAGATTTCAACTTCTAAAATGAAAAAATATAGGAAAAATTAGTAAAATATAGGAAATACAGGTAAACTCTTCATTTTACTCCTGGAAAATGAGGTTCAGAGACATTAATAAAAGTTGACCCCAAAGCTCATAAGATATGAAGTATTCCAACAAAGATGATCACAAAGCAAATTTCTCTAAAATAAGTTTTAGGTTTATCTTTCCTATTATTTAAAAAACAAGTGAAATAGTTGCATGTTGGAAAAAAATCCCCCAAAGCTTGGACTAGCAAGAGGAATTAAGATAATGTCCTAGCTTGCTGCATGTTAGACATTACAGATTAAAAATGTTTGACAGCACTTAGACACTGAAACATGTCTGATCCTTAGATTCTTTTTAGCACTTTCTTTGCTGGATTGTCATACCCTTACATTAACTACCTTTCTCTTCACTCTTTCCCATCTCTGCTTAACATTCGTGAAATGTGCTCCTTTTAAAAAAATATGAAAATCAAGTAAAATCTGTCCACATCATAAGTCATATGAGGGCCATTTTTGCATGTTCTCTGAAGCCATCTTATCCTCTTGTATAAGCCATCTTGTATGACTTTTATTATTATCAATAGCGATAACATGTAATTTAATGTCCTAGTGCATAACTCTGTCCTAATCTCCAGACCTATATCTCCATTTGCCTACTCCATATCCAGCACCTTGAAGTCATGCAGCCTTTTCAAACTAACACGTCCTAAATGAACTCATTGTTTTGTCCCTACACCAGTTCTACTCCTGTTTTGTCTGTCTCAGTGAACTGCACCACGCTTAACCCAACTGCCCTGTTGGAAACGAAGATATCATTCTTTGGACTTTCCTGTCCTCCAGCCTTTCACGTCCAGTCAATTCCCATGTCATGTCCATGCTCCCTGGTCTCTTCATCCTCATACAACCACCCTGTTCAAGCCGCCATCACCTAGCACCCATATTTCTCCAACAGCCTTCAGAGCAGTTCAATCTAGTCTCTGCATTTTAGCCACGGCAGAGTAATATCTCAAAAATGCAAATCTGATTTTGTCACTCTCCTTATAACCTGTCAGAGTTTCTGATTTCTATTTCAATAATAAAACACAACTTCTTTACATGGCTACCCAATCCTACCAGATTAACTCCCTGCCCAGCCAAATTCTTCTTTGTTATTCACTCCTTTGAGCTGTAGATTTGTGCTATATCTGAGCTTTCAGTTCCCTGAAAGCATCACATGCGTTCAGCCTTTGCACTTGTGAACACACTTCCCTTCTCTCTCTGCCGGGTTACTCTGATATTGTCCTCAAATTTCAGCTAAGAAATCATGTTTTCAAAGAAGCTCTTCCTGAAAGAGAAAGATGTTCCTTCCTCAGCAGAGCACTTATTACATTTATTTTATGCTTGCCTGTTCACTTATCTGTGTACCCCCCAGAGTCTGAAAAGTCCATGAGTTCAGAGCTCGTGTCCCCTTGTTGCTATTGCACTGAGAAATATGTGAGTACAGAGGTGCTTAACTCATATCTTTAATGAATAGATGTATGAATGAGTGAATGTTTGATTCTTAAAACCTATGTGCTGAAGAAAGGAACAAATATTTACTAAACTGCAACGTGACACTATCCAGAGATTCCATCTCTTGATTTACTCCACGAGGGGATCTTTAAAGTGGCAAGTTCCTTCTTCCAACGCTAAATTTGTGCTGTACTTTATTAAGTTAAAATTTTACGTTGTGAATTTATTTAAAGCACTGTATGTGCTTATAGTTAATCGTGTACTTTCTGGTGAGGTTTTATGTTTGTGAGTCTGTTCAGTGTACCTTTGCCTTGTTCCCTTCATTACAGTGAAAGCTCTCTGAGGGTAGGGATTATTTATTTGCTTTGTTTTATTTTATCCTTAGAAAACTTGTGGTGCTTCCCACAAGGTAAGACGTTAGTGAGACCTGAGTGATTAAAAAATAAAATAAAAAGTTAGAAGTGGAAGGGAAAGGACAAATGGGAGAAAACAGAGAGGTAGACACAGGACTTCTGCTCTATTAAACGGGGGCTGGGTGATTGCTGGTAACATTCCTGACAAACTCCTGGTCCAGTGTTTGCATGGTACTCTAATGCCTTAAAATCAAAGCCTGTGGCATCCAAATTCCCCAGTCCTCTTCTGGGGTGAAAAGCTTCTGAGGGCTTTGGCTACCCCACTCCTAATACCCCTTTAGCTGTCTACACCAGGGAACTGTAATGCTCAAGTGAAACACTGATGCTAATAAAGCGTTTAACAAATATTATGTCGTAGTAGATACTGTACCTATGGTTCCACAAACTTGTCACCACTAGGCACTTGTTCTAGAGGCAGAGTGGCAGTATGGAAAGGTCATATATGGGGCTCCGATAATACTAACTTTGCCACATACTGGCTTTGTAAATTCAAGTCGATCACTTGGCCTCTCTCAGCCTTGTCATATGTAAAAAATTGACATCACCCTTTACTCTTGAAAAGATCTAGCAATGTACAAGTGAAAATGGCTCGCGCTTAATAAATAATAGTTTCTTTCTGAACATTTATTTTTTTCCCATGTGCATCTTGTAACAATCCATATGGAAACAATTTTTTGCCAACAAAGCAAACTGAACCAAAGTAATCACTAAATGTATTTTCTATTTTAAAATTAAAGCTCTATATCTTTCTATCTATATTAATAAAAACAGAGCTATCTAGATAGCAGATAGGTGTTTAGGGTGGGCTATTAATTATGTTCTGGCTGACATTCAAAATACTGGCTTCTTCTCTGAGATCAACTGAATTTAAAATAAAATTTCTGTATATTTAAATACAAAATAGAATTTCCTATTAAACTAGTCAACTAAAGCTACCGGACATTATCTAAGTTTAAGGTAGAAGTAAGACTTTCTTCAAATCCTTCTTGATAAAATCATTTCTAATTCTCATTACTTCTCAGTAAAAAACAGACGTTATTATATATTTCACAGGATTGTTCGGAGCATAATGTACAAAGGACCCAGCGCTGGGCTTGGAACAGAGTATAAGCTCACAAGACACGTTAAAGCCTTTTTAACTGAACTATCACAATCATCAAAGCACTTCCCGGGTAGGTAATTTTTAACTTCCTGAGTTTTCAGATTCTTTCGAATGACAGTCTTCTGACTCTCCTCCAGTTTGGGAACCAAAAGATTCATCCACCGAGTTTGTTCCTCTTTTTATCTACCATGAGGAAAATTCAAGACGGACAGAAAAATATTCAAGTCCTGGGGTCCTATCTCTCAGTTTACCGCTCTCACTTTCATGACAACATGACTCACGGTCTTTCCTCTTGTTCTCTTTTCTCACAAGAAAGCACAAACTGTTTTTTTGAGCTGTGATGATGAAGACCCTTTTGCTCCTTTTTCTGCTCAGAAAGAGGGATTCTTTTATGGGAATTAGGTTTCCCTCAGGAAGAGTAGTCTAGGATAAACCCTCCCCCTTTGGGGAAGCCTGTTAGACTCAATTTTCCATATATTACCTTCCTCGTTGGTTTAATAGCCTCGTCTGATGGGTTTCTTTGTTAAACGAGTTCAAACATGGAGATTAAAGTTACAAAATAGAAGCTTTTGCAATCAAAGCAAAACAAACAAACAAAAAGATAAACTGTCTATTAAAATTGCTTCAATTCTTCACCAGGAAATTTTTAAAGTTCAATCACCTAATGATAAATGGTGTTGTAAAAGAAACTGTACACAGGTGAAAACACATAGGTGTGACTTTGCTCTTTGAAAACACTAAATCATGAAAGACAAATTGATAGATGCAGCCAACTTAGAATCTTAATCGCACTATAAAATCAAGCATAAGATAAACGTGCATGTGAAAATTCTTTTGCACTCTCATCCTTCTGTTTAGAAGGTTGTGCCTGACGTTGGTGCGCCTGGTAGGAGGAATAATTTTCGGGTAAATTAGTACTTACCATCGTCTTTGTCAGGGATGATCGTAACCTGAGCCCCTGGGAACTCTGATCCAATTCTCCCACCCATCGGCATGCTCAGGAGAACGTGGAATGTTTCCTTCTCCTCATACAAGGAGTCGTCAATTATAACGACGCGGCACATTTTTTCCCGCTCGTCTTTGTCAAAGCGGATAACACTGGTGTGGTCCTCGGGCCGGGATATGTAATCAGAATAGGACAGCACTGATGTTGGCACAGTTCCTCGTGCCGTTCCTGGAAACAGAGAGAATCCAAAAGGGGTTTATGTAGAACATACTACAAGGGTACCTCCAGAAACGATTATTTTCATATGCAGCATTTTCATGGCCCATCGTATCTATGAACACCCCTGGAAACTGCAATAACTCCTCCATACTGTGCTAGCATCATAAGTCACCTTTATAATGGTCTCCAACATCTGACAAATAGTACATTTCAAGGGTTTTCTCCTCTGCTTCCTGCCAGTGGTCTTTTAAAACAACACAATAATACAGAATAATAGCTTAGTATTCAAATGCTTACTGTGTGCAGGCAAAGTGCCAAGCGCTCTACATGCATCGCTTCCGTAATCCTCTTAACCACCCTACTGGGCTTTACACGTTTGGTAACTGAGGTTTACAGAAGTCCAACCACTTGTTCTGGGACCCAGAGCTCAAGGCTGATCCTAAAATTTGCATTTTGACCACGATTCTTTACTGCCTTTCAACTCACATATGTTAATGAAAATTTTAATGAAAGTCTGCAGTGTCAACTGCATTTATGACCTTTTCTTTTACATTCTTAGAAAAGTCTACCTGTTTCCTAGAAAGGTATTTAGTATATTAATGAGTATTATGTATTAATTTTAATTTTGTATTGCATAAAATCACCTTTTGGAGGGAGCTTACTCAATGAGCAAAACAAATGTTTTGAAATTTGGTTGCTACGAGTTTCAGACCAGTTTGAAATTAGTTTATTTTCCTTGGGTATGCATTTCTTTGCCTCTTTTTTTGTTGTTGTTTTTAACAATAACCCCCTTCTACTTGAGCAGGCTTGAGCGGGAGAGGGGAGCTTCAACTTCTTACAACCCCAAAGGCCTTGAGTATTAAAGTAACCAAATGAATCAGAAATGTTTCCAATAAGCAGCAGAGTCCTTCCAGATCCTCAAAGGTGCCACAGTGAAGGAAGACATCCGCCTGCATGCTTTTTTCCTATTTGAAAACTGGACTAGTAAAGTATAACCTTCGTGGCATAATGTTATGCCTCCAACATGTTAAAGAGGCTTATTTATATCTTCACGGGGACATTTTAGTTCACTCGCAAATCGAGCTACCTTGCTGCGTATAACAGATCACCATCAACTCCCGGCTCACATCTCCACTTCTCCTGATGGGAATGAGAAGTTCACCAATGTCCTCCTCGATGGAGTATTCAGACTGGGGGATGAATACAGTTGATTCTAAGGAGAAAACACAATTGTTTTTGTCTGAGCGTCTTACATATGACATAATCCTGTGCAAATTAATTGCTCTCATGATTGATCATTTCCCCGGCATATTCTTTTAGAATAGCGCAGTGTGAGGGGAAGGAGGGAAGACAGGGGAGAAGAAGCAGGTATAGAGTGTGTAGGCTCTGGGCTAGTGAATTCTTAACCTAGAAATAAGACCCAACATTGCTTTTATCTCCAGTAATTGCTTTTTTTTTCTCAATTAATAAGTGCTGCTGACACACTTCCTTTAAGTCCAACTTTGTTCTCTCGGGAAAGATCTCCACCTTCTGTTGGAGTAGTTGACTTTTAGACTTAGAAGAGGCCTCAGAAGTCATCCTGTCTCACCTCTTACTTTGATGAGGAAACATGGACCCACAGAGTTGAAATTATTTGTCAAGGACTCTTACTGGTCGAGTCAGGATTACAACTCAGATCTTGTAATGTCCACTCTATTATTATTTTTTCTTACCCCAAACGTGTTCCTTTTGAATGATTAATGATTAAAAGTACATACAATGGATTATTACTCAGCCATAAAAAGAAACGAAATTGAGTTATTTGTAGTGAGGTGGATGGACCTAGAGACTGTCATACAGAGTGAAGTAAGTCAGAAAGAGAAAAACAAATACTGTATGCTAACGCATACATATGGAATCTAAAAAAAAAATGGTTCTGATGAACCTAAGGGCAGGACAGGAATAAAGACACAGACGTAGAGAATGGACTTGAGGACACAGGGAAGGGGAAGGGTAAGCTGGGACAAAGTGAGAGTGGCATGGACATACATACACCACCAAATGTAAGGTAGATAGCTAGTGGGAAGCAGCCGCATAGCACAGGGAGATCAGCTCGGTGCTTTGTGACCACCTAGAGGGGTGGGATAGGGAGGGTGGGAGGGAGGGAGATGCAAGAGGGAGGAGATATGGGAACATATGTATAACTGATTCACTTTGTTATACAGCAGGAACTACCACACCTTTGTAAAGCAATTATACTCCAATAAAGATGTTAAAAAATAAATTAAAAAAAAAATAAAAGTATAATAATGCATTGTTTGACACTTGGTGTTTTTGTTTGTTTATTGTGTTTAAACAGCAGTCCCTTTAAAATTTAGAAATCTATGCATCACTGTAAGGGACACATCTGTGGTTTCCCTCCTCCTCTACAGGTATAACAATAGCACAGAGTATACATTATACTTATATAATACTACGAGTCTCACGGATTCATTTTTAAGGTAGCGCAAAGGTACACTAAATAATAAAAATGGCATAATTAAATTGTTGGAAATCGTGGTTCAATGTAAAACTACATTTAGTTCAATAGAACGTTTAGTTCAACAGTTTGACATGATAACCCTCAAATAGATACTTTGGAAGTTGCCTGGGAGTCTGTTTCACTGAAAGTCCCACACACACACGGAAAATGCTTCATGATTATTTTTAAAACAGTAAGCCACACTGCTTTGGATGATTATAAAAGACGCTGGAATAGTGGACGCTGGCCGTCAAGGTCCACGTTCCACCCCTCTCCACCCTGCCCTGTGCTCCAGGGGCTGACTAATGAGAACCACATCAAAGGTTTCCCTTGTGCTCTGTCTCTGGCTGACAGCACAGGCAGGACTTGGAGGGTGAGAGCAACGTGGGGTCAGCATTCGTCCCCCTGGCTCCCCTCAAGGTTCCAGAGCTGGCTGTACCCCACCAAGTAACGGTCATCGTGCCCACTGGCCGCCCTAGCTCGCTCACTGGTCCAGCTAACTTCTCCTTCCCTTTCCCCTGAGGCCTAGAGGTGGTGATGGTATCCGCTCTTACCAGCCTTGGGGCACTTAACTAAACCTGGTGGTTTCCCAATTCTCGGTCTCATCTTTGCAAAAGTCATGTTATTAAATTATTTTAAATTTGCTAATTTTGAATGCGCCATTTCTTTTCTCCTGGGACTCTGACTGATACAGCAATTGAAAAAATGGCATCATTAAAAAAAATCTGTGGATGTAAGATTTAATAACTAATTATTCATTTATCAAACATGGATTGGTTGACTCCTTCTTGCCAGACACTGAACCAGGCACAGGAGCCATGGAGGTAAGCAAAATCCCTGGTCTTATGGAGTTTTCTTTCTAGTTGGGGGTGGAGAGGAGGAAGAAAATAAACACATATTCAAGAAAATATATAGTATGCCAGGAGGTGACAAATGATATGAAGAAGATGGAGTGTGCCGGCGGGGATGCAGGGGGGCGCGGGGGGTGGAGGGTGGAGGGAGGGCTGGGGCATGGTATGCGCCACGGCAGGTCTGTATTATACAGGAAAGTGTCTGTGATAGAGTTACATTTGAGCTGAGATGGCAAGGTGGTAATGAGATATCCTATGTGCGTAATTTAGGGAAGAGAATTCCTGGCAAAGGGAATGAACAAGTGTTCAGGCCAGGTATATGCAAGGAATGGCCAGGACACCAGTGTGGTTTGATGGTCTGAGTAAACTGGGCAAGGAGGAGAGGACAGAACATGGGCCGGTGAAGTGATGATGAGTGGGGGTGAGTGGATCGCACGGAGCTTTCAGGACCACTGGCAGGACTTTGGTTTTTACTCAGGGCAGGATCCTGTGGAAATATACAAGGACCACGCAGTGGGATGAAACAAGCAAAGGCTATTTATCCAGCCACCATCACTTGTATTTGGCTGAGACCCAAAGGCAGGCAGAGAAGTGGGAAAGTTTTACAGTGGAATAAAACTTATGGTTACCAAAGAGGAAAGGTGGGGAGTTTGGAGTTTGGGATTAACAGATACACGCTCCTATATACACCGAGAGACAAAACAAGGGTGATATTACGGAAATAGTAAACTCTCTAATAAGTCAATAGAGACACAGAAAAAAATGACTGCAGGGACATCCTCTCGGTGTAAACAGTGGTTATCTTCACGTGGCAGGGCAAGTGACTTTTATTTCTTTAAATCTGTCCATTTTTGACAATGAACATGTGTTACTTTTATATTTTCAGATTGGTTTCATTATTCTTTGTTTTGAAAGATAAAGCGGAATAAAATGAACGCGTGCTTTATTAGTCAATGTGACTGTACTGAAAGGAGTACTTTGATTTATCTAATGGCAATTTTTATTTTTAGGTTTTGACTGTGCTGTAACTTAGGCAAAAAAATGACTTCTGTTCTCAGAAATAAAATAGTTGTAGCTACATTTGAAAGATGTCCTTTTCTCAATTATACTGAGTGGATTACAAAAACACCAGCCTCTGCTAAAAACATGAGAGAAAAATATCTCCTAAAAATCTTTCCTATAATAGAACAAAGAAGGGAAAGAAAATGCAGGGCCTAGATGAAGGCACTGA
This sequence comes from Grampus griseus, assembly GCF_964374135.1. Lineage (NCBI taxonomy): Eukaryota > Metazoa > Chordata > Mammalia > Artiodactyla > Delphinidae > Grampus > Grampus griseus. Next base: position 66,286,760 of record NC_139012.1, read on the forward strand.
GTGTTCATCATCTTTAAACAGTTTGGCACATTCAAAAACAACTCAGAAGATATTCTGGTACATCTTCAGGCTGCTCCAGTGCCCTCAGACTAGCCAACAAATGGTACTTAGTGTGGAGTCTGCCACTGATGTTTGAACATCAGTGGGAAGCTTTCTAACATTTCAATCGTTTGTTTTGTTTTGTTTTGTTTTAACTCTGAAACGGATATGGTAATATAGGCTAATTTAACAGGGACTTAAAAGAACAGAATAATGAAAACATATCTAAGTCACAATGACAATAAGTGTTACAAGTTCACATCAGGATACCATGAGGTCCAAAAATTATTCTGAAGCACTATGCTAATACTTTGGTTAGAGTGAAACTCTGAGTAATCTTTGTTCATATCATTGAATGTTTTTATTTTGTGAATGTAGAAAATTTTGGGAAAGTTTTCCATCACTGAAATAGTTTTACTTTGCACCACCTTTTTCCTTATCTACCTTTTTGGGGCCAAAAATGTACAAATGTGTGCTTGTCCTTTGAACAAGTGTTTAATATCTTTTTCTTTCTCTTAAGACAATGACCCATGCTGCACAGCAATAGAGTTCAAAAAGAAGAAAGCTTTGACACTGACTGAAGTTGAAGCTCTTGCGTGCTTTATCATTTTGGTGTCATCAGCTGCAACTGACTATCATTTCATTAATTCTGGACCTTCTGTTTTAGCACACTCATGTCAAAATATCACCTAGCCAGTGATCTCTTTATGTCAACATTTCCGATGGTACAAAATTTTAAAAGTAATAATATTTGAATTTCATATATTAGTCAGCCTATGTCATCTGAATTCTACCTCATGAAATGGGTTTGGTTCACTCAGCACACGAAAGTTTGCCTTTTCTTTGTCTCCGATAAGATTAGGGTTCTTGAGATATAAGCTCTATTTTCCTCTAGAATAGTATGTTTATTCTCTACTATACATTATATAGTATTAACCTAAACTGGTCCCGCCAAAAACGATTAGAGATCCTATATTTTAATCCACTAGTTCGTGGCTATGTTTTGACATCATTAAAATATCAGAATGAGCCCACTTCAATCAGAAGTTTGCAGATACTTCAAGTGTACAAACTAAACAATTGCATAAAATACTTATAGGCTTCAGATATCTATGTTAGGTATCTGTACTCAAATACCTATATTTAAGGTTGTGTTCTCCTAATAAAGTACATAAAAGTCATTTTACTGGTTAGAAATGACACACAGTAAAAAAGGAAAGGGATCTTTATATGAAATCAAAAGTTTTAGTTCTTCATATTTTCCTCTTCCCAGAAATTAAAGTGTTTTATATTAATTAATACCTATATGCTTCTAAGAGTGAGGAAAGATGGTGTAATTTCTCACGGTTAGGGAACCTAGTATAAAGAAAGTCAAGAATCTTCATCCCAGGTTAGATACTTCTGTGGACACCGTGATTGCTCCCCTTATCATAACACATAGCATCTGTATTGTTAAATGTAACTATTTAGTGGAATGTAATCACTGAGTGATATGATGCTTCAGGGTCAGTGTGCATTCTTCACTCGGGCATATATCCCTAGCTCTTAGCAGAATTCCTGGCATATAGCAGATGCTCAATAAACATTTGTTGAACACACAGATACATCATGCAAGGGCTAAAGTGGTCTTGATTATTTTCCTAGAACACTTGCTTTTATTCACCTATACTCATATATTTGAGGCTTGATGTATAAAGACAAAAGATAATAGAATAAGAATAAAAGGAGTTACTTTTTTATATAGAAGAATAGGTGAAACAATGCTGTTATGGCAAAATATACTGTTTAATTATGATTTTTGATGTGATTTCATTATTTCTTCATGTGAAATGACAGGCAACCGTATAATTCAGGAAAGAGAAGAGCTTTGGAGGAAATGTGTGTATATATATAAACATATATGTGTGTATATATACATATGTGTGTATATATGCATACATGTGTACATATGCATATACGTGCGTGTATACGCTCGCATGTGTGCATGTATATGCACACGCGCATATATACATATGTGCGCGCATATACACATATATGTGCGCATATATACACGCATGTGTATATACATATATGTGCGCATATATGCAAAAGCGCGTATATACACACACGTGCGTGCATGTGTGTGTATGTACATATGTGTACATACATGTGTGTATATATGCGTGTGTATATATACATATATGTGTGTATATATATACATATATGTGTGTGTATTTGTCTGTTCAAACACTGGCTCTGGCACTTACTAGCTGGGGGACTTTAGGAAAATAAATTCTTTGAGCCTCAGAGATTTCATTTGTAAATTGATATATAAACTGCAGAGTTGTAAACATAAGGTTGGAATGAGATAAGGTTGTAAAGGTCCTAATGCAGTGTCTGGCTCACAGTGGGCACTCCAGTGTGGTAGAGATTGGTATGATGATTATTATGAAAGCCTTTGCCTAAGGAATAATCCTGTCGGACTTCTCTGAGTTGGGTTAGAAAACAGGGCAGGAGGAATAACAGTGATCTGAAATTTCCTCAAAGCCCTTCTTGTCTTATGGAAATCTGCTGTCTGCTTTTGATCACAATCCAGCCTAGCGGCAGCGGATCTTTTAACAGAAGACAACTGTTAACCACTCAATGGAATTTCGCAGAGGAGTGCCCATCCCCTGAAATGAAATGTAATGTCACCCATCTCTGCCGATTCTAAAAGAAAACCAAATAAAACAGCTTTCAAGTGGTTGACTTAGGCAGAGGCTAAAAGGTGGCCCAATTTCTTGGGTTCCTCATCCAGAAAAGGAGTTAAACATTTCATGCACTTAAAAACCCCTCCCAGCTGGAACTTTCTATGGGCATATGCAAAAGATGGAGATTGTGGAATCAAAGTGAACCGAGGAGGACAGCAAAGTGACAGAGGAGGATGAAGGAGAGAGGTAAAACTCATAACAGTAGCAGATTTTCCACGGGTGTGCACCCTGAGGCTGCAGAAACACCTGGAGGCGTAGGGGGTGCGACACAGAGAGGCTTACCTCTCTGCTCCGCAGTCTGTTCTCTGCTTATTTTAGTTTTTCTCTTTGTACCCCAGGCTTCAATTGATGAGGAAATTGAATTTACTGATTTACTTAATCAATGACTAAACCCATCTGCCTAGGAAGTTACTAATTTCCATAATCGTGGCAGAACGCTGTATTCCCTCTCTGTGCTCCAACAGCATTCTGTTGAATAGTACCAAAAGCTCCTTTTCAGTCTCCACTTTTATGCAACAAAATAAGTCTGTTCTGGACAAAAATGTGGGCTTCCGAAGCCCCATCTGATAGCTGAACTGCGCTCGGGTGGCCCCTCCTGGATGGGCAGGGGCAGGTCCCAGCATAGCTGTGAGATCTGTGTGTGGCCATTTGGGAGCTTTGGTTCCATTCTACCCATGGCCAGTCCAGGGCTGTGAGGGAGGGGGATGGGGTGCACTTGCACCAGGCTCTCACTGGTGTCTGCTCCTCGAGTCAGGCTGCACTCTTGCACAGATGATGCAGGAAAACACAACGACTGCACCAATCTTTAGAGAGGAGTCAACTTTATTGATTATAGACAGAGCCATGGTGCCCAATCAGAGAGTCACAGACACCTGGAGGCAGGAGAAGCATTACAGACCACCCATATGGGCACTGAGTGTTGAGTCGAGTTAAGTAAATAAGCACCAAGGGTGTTTGTTATTTTTGCGGTAGACGTAGATACTCATTTATTGAATAAAGTCATAGTCATTAAAAAGCTTTACCTGAGCCATGACTGTGTAATTTAAAAACATAAATCGAGGGAGAGTATTATAAGAGTATAATTATGAACATGTGAGGATCCATGATGGATATATGTATGTATATGTGTGTGTGTGTGTGTGTGTGGAGAAAGCTTATGTTCGTAAGTTTTTTTGTCATAAAATTTGGGAACAAATGTTCTAAAATTTGTCTCATGTGAAATTGAGAGCATCCTATAAACATCAAGTTAAACGGTACGTATGACTGAAAGGCAGTGAGGTAAAGGAGTGAATGAAAGAATGTATATAATGTGTTAAGTACACTGTCTGGCACACGGCAGGTGCTCGATGAATTTCAGTTATTATCCTTATCAGTACCAGTTACTGGTAAGTACTGGCACAAGTGTGTACTTGCATGTGTTTATATAAACTGGCTAATAAGTAAAAGCAGTTCCCAGCCTAAGATAAAGCAGAGTTGATTATTCCCCCTCTTGTTCCCGTAACACTCTGTTCATTCTCTGTTGTGTTGATACTACATCACATTCTGCCGCCATAACTTATCTACAGGGCTCTGTTTCCTGTTAGACCATATGCTCTTTGATAGAAGGGACTGTATCCTATTATCTTTGCATCCCCAATACACAGTGCTGTCCCCAGCAGAAGTGTGAGCTGGATACATTTTTAATACATGCAAAAAAAAAAATCTCATAACATGTCCTAGAGTTAATATGCAGCAGAGGGAGAGCTTACAGGCACAATGGTTCCTAGAGCTAGTGAATTCACACGTGAAGAGTTACAAGCAAGTGTAGAAAGAAATAATCAAAATTTTGAAATGGTTGGGAAAGTGATCCTTTGTGGAAAGAAAAAAGGTTATTTAATCTCTTAATATGAAATCTAACATTGAAAATAATAGACAATATATATAAATGGCAAAAAATAAACAACAACAAAAAATCTAACATTGTATTTATGCTATTAGAAATAACAACAAAATTTGTATTTTGCTTTATGTTGTATGGAACTCTTTCCTAAGAATGCTGCAACATGAGAATAATTAATTTTCCTTGTTGTGTGCATTAGGAAACTAAATCTTCATAAAAGCCATTTGATTCGATGTTAGATCTCATACAACTATACATTGCAGAGCTGTGAAACAGACCCATGTCTTGTCATTTCAAGACCGCTGATGTTCAACAAGACATGGACTATATTAGGCATCTGCTGTACCAGCACACTTGTCAGCCATCATAGGGACGATCGTGGCCTGGGATGAATAGGGCTGAACTTCATCTAGAAAATGCCAAGACAACTCAGGTGACCATTACATAAAATAAAATTGTGGCAAATTTTAATTAGGTAGCCTTCAAGAGTATAGATTATATAAGGAGTGTGTGTGTGTGTGTGTGTGTGTGTGTGTGTATTGTGTGTATTTGTTTTTAAAATCCCACTTCTCAGACTTATTATGGGTAGGGAGTATTGTGTGTCACTCTGGGCTTATAAACAGGAAGGCACAAATGAGTTTAAGTGTCCTATTCCTGAGGTCAATTATACCAATGGGCAAATAAAACATCAAGAAATGGCTTCAAACAAACTGTAACTAATGGGCCAGTTTATATGTATTAAAGCTGTCATGGGCTTGTTCAAAAGAGAGAAAAGCTTTATTATGCTAGCACTTACCCCAAACTCAGGACTAGAAGAAAATTTAATTGTTTATTCCTAGATAATGCAGATAAAATTAAATGTAATTAAATGCTAATTAACATTTCCGTCCTGTTCTTTAACGGAAATGATAAACATAACTGAAGTTCATAGGCAACTAAAGGCAGAGATGTTAGTTAAACAAACAGAGCCGGAGCTCCGGTTCTCTTATCCTCTCTCCTTAATTATGCTCAGTTGTTAAACCCAGAGATTTCCACATATGTCTCCGTTTCACGTACTCGGTAGATTGTATCTTCACAGAACATTTAAGAGTTTTCTGACTAACGAAATAAATAGGCTGGCGGTTTAAAAGAAAGTCACGTCTGTCTTCTGACAGGATTTCAGCTTTAGAGAGGCTCACCAAGCTTTGTATAAATGCCAGCCCTCAAAAGGCCAATTCAACCTTTTTTTTTTTCCTGGCTGCACGGAGACAAGTCAGGACTGGAGGAGTACGGCAGGGGAGGGAAAGGTCAATTTACACTCAAATCAGTGAGGTTCACTTTAACCAACAGCAGCTAAGGGTGTGCATTGACAAGAAAACATGATCTAATAGAAATTAAGAGCAATGATGCAAGGTATTTTTCACCAAGGAGAGGGGGTGGGTTGGTGGGTATTATGTAACAAATGTGGAAACATATGGCAGAATGAAAAGTTTTGGCTGGTGAATATATGAAGAAATTTGAATAAAGTGTTATATGGAGAACAAATTAATCCCCAAATGGTCTAATTCTTAAAGCATTTGTTTAAAGGACATTTTAAAACACATTTAAAAGACTTTAATAATTCTAGAAAAATGAGATGAGTGACGTCGGTTCTGAAGGATAAAATTATAATAAGAGAAAGGGCTTCCCTGGTGGCACAGTGGTTGAGAGTCCGCCTGCCGATGCAGGGGACACGGGTTCGTGCCCCGGTCTGGGAAGATCCCACATGCCACGGAGCGGCTGGGCCTGTAAGCCATGGCAAAACAAAAAACAAAAAACAAACAAACAAAAAATAATAAGAGAACGAACATATTGATAATCTGAGGTGTATTTGTAGTTCATTGACTTGAAAAAATATCCCTTCCTTTCATTAATTTTTGGGTCCTCTCTCCCATCAGCATATCTGAGAATACTGAACCATTCATCTAGAAAGTTCTCTCTATGGAAAATCCAAACATTGAATTTAAAACCTCCTTTATAAGGTGTTTTGTCATAAAAACCCAACAGTGACAACACCACTGAGTTGATGGTAGCTCTTACCGTCTCCTGGGTCCACGATCTCCACTGTGGTCACTGCAGGGAATTCCAGGGCAGCCAGCACGGGCTCTGAGAGAACCACCTGGAAGGTCTCGGCCCGTTCATGTTCCCCATCACTCAGGATCCGCACTCTCCACGTGGCCCGGGTCTGGCCTGGGTTGAACTGCACTTGTTTCTGTGCTTTGCCCTTGAAGTCTTTGTCTTTTTTTGCAGTCCCATCTCTTGAGCCAATACCTTCACAGAAACACAATATCATTTCCTTTGTTTCATTTTCAACTAGGTTATTAAGGCTTTCCTTGCTGTTAACTTTTTGTGCGTCACTGTATCCTGCAGTGCAAAGTAAATCCTGCCTTGATTCCATGAGATGGATAATTGGGTATGGGTCTTACAGTAAAAGTGTTCTACTGTAGGTGTTAAGCAGTCCATGATTGTGTTCTACTCTTGCCCCATTATGGTTTCGCTATATATTCTTCGAGCTAAGTTTGTGTTAGAACCACTTGTAAAGCAGGACCGAGGAAATCGATGCTCACATTCTGAAATAGTCTCACACCCACAAATTCGTACGATCTAAAAACTCTTCACGTTTACTTTTTTGCATGGGTTGTATTGCATGTGTTATATTTTAAAAACTTAAGAAAAATTCTCTAACTAGAAAATATAAGCCAGCAAGAGACTCTGTGAGTCAAAGAATTCTTTGATAATCTGAGCTGTAAATGGCCAAGCATGATAATAAAAAATTATAATATTCTGTAAACATTTAATGGAACTAGGACCCTTAAAAAATCGAATTCAGTGTTTGTCAACATGACTATTGCCAGGTTTTTCTTTGTGGAGCATTCCAGAATTCCACGAAGCCATGCGAAGAGAATTGGAGAGCTAAATATATATGGTTATTATGAGCAGTACTCTGTCGGTTCACTCAAGTTCCATTTCAGTTAGCTGGGAAGGTTAAAGGATCCCTGAGTCTCTAAGTACATTACAAGAGCATCTTTATTTGCCATTACTATGCCACATACTCAAATCATAAGATGTATGATCTATAAAGCAATGAGTAAGAGTCAACAAATTCAACATCATAGAAAAATTACAAAATGGCAGTTAGTATTTGTTCTAGTATATTTTCAAGTACTGATCAGAACCTCTTAATGATACAAGTTAATGGAATAATTTTCAAATATATTCCTTTAAACATTGGCATTTTCAAAAAAAAAATGTCATGAAGAACCTAGGGGTAAGACAGGAATAAAGACACAGACCTACTAGAGAATGGACTTGAGGATATGGGGAGGGGGAAGGGTAAGCTGTGACAAAGTGAGAAAGTGGCATGGACATATATACACTACCAAATGTAAAATAGATAGCTAGTGGGAAGCAGCCGCATAGCACAGGGAGATCAGCTTGGTGCTTTGTGACCACCTAGAGGGGTGGGATAGGAGGGTGGGGGGGAGGGAGACGCAAGAGGGAAGAGATATGGGAACATATGTATATGTATAACTGATTTACTTTGTTATAAAGCAGAAACTAACACACCATTGTAAAGCAATTATACTCCAATAAAGATGTAAAAAAACAAAAAACAAAAATATTGGCATTTTCAGAGAATTTGGTAGAAAGATTTAAAAAGAGAAAAATAAAATCTTGTGCCTATTAGAATTAAAAAGTCTGAAAATAAATTCTTTGTACCATTTCTCACTTAACTGAAAAAAATTATCTTATTTTCAGAAAATGCCCTTTTGTTCTTCAAACTAGAAATGAAACTGGACCAAGTAAGATCCATTCAATCACAAATGTTCATTGGGTGCCTACTGTGAGCCAGACAGAACAGATAAAACCTCTGTCCTGTGGTGCTTGTGCAAGATTTATTTGGGTTTTTTTTCAGGTTCTCATTAGTTATCTATTTTATACCTAGAATCAACAGTGTATATATGTCAATCCCAATCTCCCAATTCACCCCACCCTGCAAGATTAATCTGAATATTTATTTCTTCATCTGAATATATCACTGACTATTTCATCTTAAAAGGAAGATGAAGATAAATATTTCACTAAACTATTTCTGTCTTATAGATCTCAGAAATATTCCTTTTTTTCAATAGGAGGTGAAGCATATTTTACTGAATGGCAAGAGAAAAAAGGGCACAGAACCAGGAATTTCAGCACTACGTATCTTGTTGAGCATTGCAGACTTCCTGTCAGCTCTCTGGTTCCTAATGCTCACAGAGTGGCTGTCAACACCTCTTGGATCCACCACAATTCACTGCCAAGGTGATGATGAAAGGAATCATTCTCTCTGAGGTTCCAGCACACACGCGGCTCATTGACCCATTTATCCCCAGTGGTACGACCAGCAAAAGAATCTATTATTTGGACTCTGATAGCTACTGCCCACTTTTCCGATTTGTTTTGTTTCATCAACAATGCATTATTTTCCTGGAGATTCAAAAGGCAGTGAAAAACCAAAAGGACTCCGTATAATACAAGGAGTGTCCACTAGTTCCAACTAGTCATACTTCTGATAATCAAATCATCCAACCTAAATAAAAAATAAGTTGCAAAGCCAAATCTCAGTTGTTTCTGTAATTTTGTGGTGGATTTTGAAAGAGATTCCCAACTGGATGTGAAGTATAAATAGACAATATCATTGATTCGTCAGGTGAAGAGGAATGCAGTTATATTTTATGAAAAAGATTGTCTTAAACTGTTTGGTATGTTTCTCAAACATGAGAAAACAATGAAGGGCATGTCATCTTTTTTAAAAGGTACGATAAGACCATGATGGAATATTAAATTTACTTGGGGTTAAAAATAAATATTCCCTTTTCATAATTAACACATAGTACCTATTCTAAGTGCAGGGCTAGTCTACCTTGTTACTAAAAGCGTGGTCCATGGGCCAGCAGCATGGACCAGATCTGGACGCTTGTTAGAAATGCAGAATTTCAAACCCTATCCCAGACCTATTCAATCAGAACCAACATTTTAGCAAGATCCCCATGTAAGTCTTATGTGCATTAAGATCTGAGGGTGGGTAGACACATACTAAATACATCATACCTCCGCAAGGCACTCTTACATAGGTGCCCAATTTTAATAAAGGATGAAGAAATGGTGTATAGATTGTGAAGGAGACAGATTAGTTCATACTTGTCTACTTGGTAGACAAGACAGTCACACACTCAATGTTCGAAAATTTTGCTCTTCTTGGAGATACAAATATTCAGCTAGTAAACCATACATATTACAAAAATATTATTATATTGGGGAAAAAGAATTCTGGAAATTAAAAGGCTTATAAACTGGGCTTAAATTTATGCTTCTTTTTTCAAAGATAATTATTAAACATAACATATTACTTTGATTTACTAAATGAAACTACAATTGCATCTCTTCCTGTGGCATGGAAGAATGGTATGGGGGTTAAGCAAGGTACTTTGGAATGAGAGGTTAGACTTCAGTCCTACCTCTGCCACATAGCGGCTATGAAATCACAGGCAAGTTAACTTCCTCAGTTGCAGAGGATTTAAGAAGTGCTGTGGGGTGGTAGTTAAGAGAATCTGCCCTGGAGCCAAATCTCACTTCTGGCCTTAGTAGCTATGTAACTTTGGGGATATGACAACCTTTCTGTTTCCTTACCTGTATAACGGGGGATATAATGACCCACTTTTCTTGGGGTTGACTATGTAAGGTGTTGAGAACCAGGGCTGGCCTGTAATAATAACTCAATAAATTAGCTATCATTATTATCACCTCACAGTCCGTTACCTAACACAGTGTCTGGCACGTAACAAGCACTCAAGAAAATACTAGTTGAGTCAGTGAATAAAAGATTGTAAAGAGGGCTTCCCTGTTGGTGCAGTGGTTAAGAATCCACCTGACAGTGCAGGGGACACAGGTTCGAGCCCTGGTCCGGGAAGATCTCACATGCCGCGGAGCAACTAAGCCCGTGCACCACAACTACTGAGCCTGTGCTCTAGAGCCCGTGAGCCACAAATACTGAGCCCGCGAGCCACAACTACTGAAACCCGCACGCCTAGAGCCTGTGCTCCGCAACAAGAGAAGCCACCGCAATGAGAAACCTGCGCACCGCAATGAAGAGTAGCCCCTGCTCGCCGCAACTAGAGAAAGCCCGTGTGCAGCAAAAAAGATCCAACTCAGCCAAAAATAAATAAATAAATTTATTTTAAAAATTAAAAAAAAAATAAAAAAGATTGTAAAGAGTAAAAGAGATGGGTAAAGTACTTAATGTGCTTAGTGGAATATCTTGCGTTTAATGCGTGTTCAGTAACTGGGAGCAATAAGATCTTTGAAATTGAAATTTTTTTGCGAGATGCAAATACATATTTAATTTATTAATGGGTTAAAATGGTTATAAAATCAACAATTATCTCTGAGAAAATACATATACAAAATACATGATTTATTAACTGTGTGCCTGAAGGTAAATGATATTCTGTCTTTAGCTATAATACGAACTATCTAATTTTAAACCTCCATACATGAAATTGGAGGTTGTAGGGGAACAGTAATACGAAACACAGCCCTTGCAGAACTTCTACAGGGCTACCCTTTGCTTTAACCTGACTTTTCCATTCCCAGTCCTAGCATGAATTCTACTACCATCTTCAATGATTGATGCATATGGGCCACACACAGAAGTCTTTCCAACTTTCTATCACCCTGGGTTACTAAGTAACCTTGTGAGGTTAACCAAGTAGCAGTATAGAGCCTTTTTAGAATTATGAATGATCTCCACGCCTGAAGGAAATAATAGTTCATTGAAAAAATAACTTAGGGAGAAAAAAAACAGCTCGTTCAATATTTTAGCATTCAGCTTAAAAAATGGCAACAGAGAGAAAAATCTGAAAAGATAGTTTTAAAAATATTTTTCAACCATTAACTTTCCCATTGCTATCAAGGGGCCGTATGTGAGTGAATAACTAAATATACTCACTAGGAGTGGGAATTTAGGTAAAACGCAAATAGATGAAAACATCCTTAAGAATTGCTAAGGTGCTCTGTCTTTTAGTCATTATTTTCCCTGTGAATTATCTGCTACAATTTCAAGCACAAAGCACAGTTAAGGTGCATCTCTGACTGACAATACGTAAGGCAGAATCAAATTCCTGATCTGAAGGGCACACGTGTGTGCGCAGAAAGAACACGCCTCTTTGAGGGCAATAAGAGCATTCACTGTGCTTTAGAAGGTTAAACACAGATTGTAAATGACCGCCTACAAAGATGCACAGGCAAATAAAGATGATAAAAGCAGAGCTGCCAGATGGGTGTGCAGGTGGACCCGCACCCCTGAAGCCAGAGGAGCCTTGAGGGGTCAGTAAAGCAAAATGTGAAAACCCCTCATCTAAAGTTAAAAAACAAAAAAGCATTTTGGAAATAAGGGATAATTAATATCCAGCATCCCAGCATCAGTGGAAATCATGGCAGGTGGGTGGGAATAGAGTTCATGGCAAAAGTATGGTGTGTAGAATATGCGTGTGTGTGTGTGTGTGTGTGTGTGTGTGTGTGTGTGTGTGTGTTGATAGGGATCTACTGTTTAAGGCTTTTGAATTTCATGGACCAGTAAAATTTCAAATAATCATTTTGGAAACAAACACAGGGTTATCAGCTTTTTATTTTGCCAACATTTTCCTAGATTCTTACCTTAGTTGATACTCACAATGAAATCTCTTTCACTGCATGAAAATTCTATCAGCCTAGATGTCTACATAACACACGGTACCAAAAATAATATAATCACCTGGGGTGCTATTATTTTTCATCACCATGCCAAATATTTTGTGCTGATTATATTACTGTTTAAAATGACTAATATACCTACTTTTCTCTATTTTATGTTTACATGAAATTGAATGTGAGCTTGGAGATGAAAAAAGGTTTACTCATTTGCTTTTGACTCTTTTAAAAAAAAATTTTATTTTATATTGGAGTATGGTTGATTTATAATGTTGTGTTAGTTTCAGGTGTACAGCAAAGTGATTCAGTTATACATATACATATATCCAAACTTTTTCAGATTCTTTTCCCATATAGAGTTCCCTATGCTATTCAGTAGGTCCTTGTTGATTTTATTTAAAAGGGTAAGGCAGCAGAAAAGGATTAGTATTTAACACCTTACTGTTGGGAAGAAAAGTTACAACATTTATCTTTTACGTAGCGCTCTTATGTAGTGTTAGGGTTTTTGAAACTTTTAGTGACCTACCAGAGCATTCAAATGCAACAAACAGATAGTAAATTACACTTCAATGTCTAATAGATCACTGAACAGTTTTTTGTTTACTTAGTATTAAAGTAGCCTTCATAAATTTATATTTCAGCAGGATTTTATCTTATAAATTACAGATTTGCCTAAGCCTATTCTAAGATCTAGTGACACTTAAGTTATTTTAATTTATGAGCTATTACTGTCATTTTGTAAAGTTATTTTATATCAGAGAAATATCATATGTAGGTAGAAGATTTGAAGAGGTATATATTTTGATTACATACTTCCTATTTTTTCAGCCTTTGTCTCTTTGATTTAGCCTCAGCACAAAACTTTTGGCATGTTTCTTTAGTAAAGAACCTTTGTCAGTATCTCCCTAAGCTTTAAAACTAGAGCAGAAAACTAAATTTTTTTTTTTTTTTTTTTTTTTTTTTTTTTTTTTTGCGGTACGCGGGCCTCTCACTGCTGTGGCCTCTCCTGTTGCGGAGCACAGGCTCCGGGCGCGCGGCTCCGGGCGCGCAGGCTCAGCGGCCATGGCTCACGGGCCCAGCCGCTCCGCAGCATGTGGGATCTCCCCGGACCGGGACACAAACCCGTGTCCCCTGCATCAGCAGGCGGACTCTCAACCACTGCGCCACCAGGGAAGCCCAACATTTTTAATCATAGTAAAATTATGAACTTTTGCTAGAAAAATGGGATTTTGAGACAGAAGTGCAAATTAAACTTACTTATAAAGGAAGTCTCTCCCAAATAACCTCTACGTTTAAGCACGACATCTAGAAATTTGGAGTCCTCATTGATCATGTAATATTCCTTTTCAAAGGAGATCCATGCCCAATTCAGACTAAAGTGCTGCTTGATTAACTTGTTTCCACCTGGAAAACAAAAATTTAAAGCCTCGAATTAGTGGTTTCTTGAATGAATAACCTTAGACATTCCAAAGACGACTTTAATGATGCAACATGACGAATCACTCTAGCTACTTGGTTTGATTCACAATCTAGGATACATACATGAAGATACATCTTACTGTTCACTGACTGTTATGCAGAAATACAACTGACATAATTCTTTGCAAAATCCCTTGATCTTTAGCAGGGAAAGTGGGTCAGAGGGAAGGAACACAGAACTACCAAAAGCAATTTTGTTAAATCATAAAGTCAAGTATCCAAGTTGCAGGATGACTCATTTCCCACAAGGTGCCGCTGGAGAGCAAGTTTTTCTATAAAGAAAGCTGCAGGGCTCTTCTGTGATGTTAAACACACACACACAACTTCACAAATACCTTTTTCTGGTTCACTGAGCAATTGGGTGGAAGGCTTTAATTATAACCACTTAAGGAAAAACAAATATCCCTTCTCCACCTCCCTTCCCCACTAGATTCCACTCCATTCCTTAAAGCAAACAGACAGGTCTTTTCATTGATTCCATTCTACTCTGAAGATAAGGCTTTCTCCTCCCACCTTCCCACCAAAATGGAGCTGGCGGTCTATCAGGAGAAAATGTGTGTGATCTCTCTAATGTGAAAGCTGCTCTGCTAGGTGAAAGAAAAGAGAAATGGTTATCAGCTGATCACTATGCATGTATCCCTCTACTTCCTTTGATCTACACCAATTATTTCAGAGTAAGGTGAGGTTTATACACAAAGGCATCAATAATTTCCTTTAAGTCTTTCTGTAAAAGGGAGAAAAAAGCCCAAATAATAAACACAGCTAAAGACACAATTTTAACTCCAGTTTATTCTCTTCTGAGTTCACAAAGGGCTACACTAGAGAAAAAGAAATGAGACAGGAAAACATCAAGGCTTTAACAGACTGAGAGCAAAAAAATCCACACGTGGGAAAGAAAACATAATTAACAAACACATGAAAAAAATGTTCATCTTTGCTAGAAATTTAAAAAAAAATTGCAGCGTCTTTGAGTTATGAATTGACACGTACTAAAGATTAAAATGAACACCCAGCACAGCCGAGATTATTTAGGGAAATTGGTTTTCTTATTTATTGCTGTTTAAATTGTAAATTAGCACCGAGCCATTGAGACAGCTACATGGCAATGTGTGCAAGAGACAAAAAGACGTTCATACCATTTGATCTTGTAAGTCCTTCTGTGCGAGAAGCAAAAATCTATTTGTAAGGGACTATTCATTGCAATATTTTCTATAATAGCCCTCAAACCAAAAATCTCAGAGTTTACTGTTTATGGTCCATCAAATCAATGAAATGCGATTCAGTCATTAAACAAAAAAAAAAAAGAATTTTTTGTTGAAATACTTAAAACACAAAATATAGAAACGAATGGTACTGATACTGTGCATGCAGTGACGTAGTAACAGGAAACATTTCAAATATGGAGCTGTTTGGTGTTTTAAACTGATGGGATTACGGACCTGTCATTTTTGTTCATTTTAAAAATCTAAGATATAAATAGATTGGAGAACAGGAAATTCATTCCACATTTTGTCCTTAAGAACTTACTATGCCTGCCATGTCTTAGACACCGGGTACTGTTCTGGAGAGGAGGGGCCACGGGCTGGGGGTTACCCAGAACTGGAGTTCATAGCCCACTTCATTCTTATCTGCTGTCTGACTTTGAGCAAGTTTCTTCCCTAGACCTCTGTTTCCTCATCTGGAGAATCAAATGAGGGTCATATTAATTAATGCCTGTGTCTGCTGTGAGGATCAAGTGAGATAACCCATATACCCATGCAGTACAGTGCAGTACATACGTAGCATCCTTCAACAAATGTTACCTTACTCCTTCCCGCTCACCCCACGCATGCTCAAGTCCACCCTGCACACCCACTGCCAGACTATTAACCTGCCTCAAATCCATCTACACTCAGTCCTCCTTTGCCCCGTCTCCGTACAGCTGCTGCACACATCAAGCCATCAGGCTATCCGTGCAGATTTCTGGTTTCACCTGTCCTGCCCTGTCTTCTTCCCACTGTCTCTAATCTGCTCACTCTGAGGTTCATCCAAGAGTCCTGCTGCTCCATGGATTTCCCACCCTCACCCTTTCTGTTACGTCTGTGCTTCTGCCTACAGCGATAACCCCCATCATTCTTCTGCTTGCACTTTCTACTCCTCAAAGGCTCCCTTTACCATCCCCTTCGTGAAGTCTCCTGCAGCGACCCCAGCCCTCTCATCTCTGTGATTCTGCAGTTTTTCACCTATTGATTATTTTGTGCAGTTTTGTGCTTTAGCAGATATCCTCTCATATTGTTTAATTGTACACATTTACTAATTGTACTCATTTTTGTCAGAGATTGACCGGCATGCATTCTTTTTACCATGCCAACACTTGGCCTTATTGTCTTTAAAAATACTTTTTTACATTATTGTGTTTATGTTCTATTACTGGGAACATTTCCTCTAGAAAGTCATAGACAAACAACAAGAACAGAATAACATTTAATCAATTAAGTTAATACATGAAACCTTTCTGATTTCTCAACTAATCATTACTTGAAGACAACCTTATGCCACACTTCTCTCTCAATTAGATTGCGGCTCCACCAAGTCCTAGATTTTATTCCAAACTTCCTGTCATGCTCTACCAAGCCACTCCTGTCCGTCCAAATACCTACAGCCTCACATCCTATCACTTCTCCATGGAGAGAAACAGCTGGTCATATCTAGCTTCTCACTGTTTTCTTCCCACATGCAAAAGCATGTGGGAAGTCTTCTGCCCAGAATATCTTTAGCTTCCTACTCCTCCTTGCAATTTGTTTAGGTCCAGCTCACCTAAAGCTCAGGGAGCCTGGCTTACCATGCAGTGTATACTTCTTCTGTATCTCCAATCAGAGTCATTGTAATTCTTTCATCTTCATGTGTATTCTGCCACTAACTGCCTGAGTGCACGTCCCCAGGACAAGTACTGGTCAAATTCATCCTTCTAGCAGCCAAATCGAACACAGTGCCTGGAACACAATGAGGTCTAAAGACGTCTTCCTTGACTAAAAAGCCTATGGATAAGTATGATTTTTGGTAATAAAATGGCTACTTTGTGACTCCTATTTCATTCCTTATTTCATAACAGCTCTCAGCTTACAAAAACAAAGCACATGCTACAGTTTTACTTGACTTGTGATGAATAACCTCTGACTTACTTGGTAACTCTTGTGCTTAACAAATGAATTTTATTACAATTCTGTATACTTTCTTCCTGTTTCTTTCCCCTATGTCTAAGAATGAGATCACTAAGCATACCATTTCTCTATTTCTTTAACAATTTTTAGCTAATTTTAAGATTTGATATTACCCTTTTTCTAAATATTGCATGTGTTAAGAATCTTGAGTCAATGAGGCCTTTCCTTGACACTTAATATGACACAACAAACACCAGTGGAAACCCCAGAATTCTCTAGCTCCTTTATTCTGGGCAATTTTTCCCTCCAGTGCTTTCCATAACCTCATATCCTATTTATGCTTTCTTTTTTGTTTGTTCACTCTGTCTCCTCCCATTGTCACCCATGATCCAGGAGGGCAGGGAGTTCATTTTGCTTACTGTTAGAAAAATGCCAATTTAATGAATTAGACACTCTAATGTCTTGGTTGAAAGAAGTTCAGTGGTGCTTCATTTAATGGGCAATATAAATATCCTACATAAATGTAACATATCCCTTTTAGCACTGAGTCATTTTCTCTTAATAAAATTTTTTAATTTTTACTTTTAATTTCTTTAATTTTTAAATTAAAAAAAAATTTTGGCCATGCTGCATGGCTTGTGGGATCTTAGCTCCCCAACCAGGGATCGAATCTGGGACCTGGCAGTGAGAGCACTAAGTCTTAACCACTGGACCGCCAGGGAATTCCCTAAATAAAATTATTTTTTTTAATTAATTTATTTTTGGCTGCACTGGGTCTTCGTTGCTGCGTGAGCTTTCTCTAGTTGCTGTGAGCCAGGGCTACCCTTCATTGCGGTGCACAGGCTTCTCATTGCGGTGGCTTCTCTTGTTGCGGAGCAGGGGATCTAGGCGCACGGGGTTCAGTAGTTGTGGCGCACGGGCTCTAGAGCGCAGGCTCAGTAGTTGTGGCACATGGGCTTAGTTGCTCTGTGGCATGTGGAATCTTCCTGGACCAGGGTTCGAACCCGTGTCCCCTGCGTTGGCAGGTGGATTCTTAACCACTGCGCCACCAGGGAAGCCCGAAAATTATTTTTAATGACACTCTTTCTAAAATGTCTTGCATACTTCTATTCTATGAACACTATGTAAAGATTTTAAATGATTACCTGTGAATGTGAATTATTGGAATTTGTGTTTGTCTAGATCATACCTCCAGGGGTTATTGATGACAAAAGGTCTGTTTAACCCTTCCATTCCATCATAAGGATGGCCTTAGGGATAGCTAATTTCATCTCTACTTACAGATTATAAATTATAAAACTTATTTTCTGGTTGGTGCTTATGTACTGGAAGGAAGAGGGTGCCCGGTTACTGGTTAATCAGGGGTTTCAAGTGACACACTGCTGAACAAGTTTGCCAAGGATTTTATATGTCGACCACTTTCAGATTTTATTTGAAATAAAATTCAAAAACAATACTGAGAAACTTTGCTTTGCAAGACAGTGACATGCTCCAGGCAATTGTTTTAAAGGTTCAGCATTCACTCTACATCGGGGATTTTTAAGTAGATATTTTGCTAGAGACTACAAAGCTAAATGTATAAAGCTTAACTCTGAATGGGATTAACTACTACCTAACTCTTTTGAGTTCTACATACGCAAATCATATTGCATTTCAGAATCTGGAAAATCTTAGGCACTACTTATTATGCAGGAGTGATATAAGGATCTGAGGAACTAAGCTGAAGTTTATTGTAACTCTCATTATTAAAATTGCCTTGCATAATGGAACTCCATATTTTATCTAAAGAATGGAAAGACATGTTATTTATTCGTTAATTACCTACCAAGTAAATTCCTCTAAAACCTCAAAGTGGAAATAATCACTGTTGACACTTTTAATAATAGCCACCGCTTACTGAATGTGAAATTTCTGATGAAGTTAAACAACATAAAAAACCAGCAAAGTTTCACTTCAATGTGATTCTTCGCTTTTCTAAAATAGATCCTGTCATCTATGATGCTCAAGGAGCTAGTCTCACCGTCTCATTGGAAACACATTAAAGTCTGTAACTTGTGTCATAAATCCATACAACAGGTGCTTGACAGCTGACAACTACACTCCCAAATGCTTTGTCCCCAAACCCTGACACCACAGCCATTAAGGTTTTGATGAAAAGACCTCTTTTGAACTTTTCCAGCTGGTCTTTAGTCATCTTCATCTTCTTTTTCAACGGGAACACAAGTTTTTTTAGAATAACAAAGAGTCACAAGCTTCAATTAGCCCTCCCTAGGAACTTAGGGCTGACTGATTTCTGTAAAGACAGAGCATAGTTTTTTCAATACGAAACTAGTGTCAGGACTTTGACTTGTGCTTAAATAAGGATCATTTCTGGGTGTCCGTTTAGCTTTGACAATTTTTTTTTTTCTTGAAGAAAAGTCAGCTACCAATAGAAAATGATCCATGGGTAATATTTTTCCAACCTGCTAAGATTTTCTAGCTTGCTACAATTCCATTTGCCTGAAGTTCAGCCTGGAAGCTGACTTGGAAATCAAATATACAGCTATTTTAAAAAGCTGGATGGGGGCGGGGGGAGAGGAAGTGTTCCTGGAAGATTAAGTATAAGAACAGAGATAAGAAATCCAGTAGAAAGGGAAGTTCAAAGAATTTGATAGGAGCTCAGGACATTTACTCAATATTTATTTCCTTCTCCTTTTCCTATTTAAGTAATTGGATATTAAAGACAAAGAGAGAGTGGTCAAGATGCATTCAAAATCTGCCCTGGGAAGGGGTGGTAGTGGTGCTAATCCTGACCCAGACCCCCAGAGATGAAGAGCCTCGATCTGAGGGCAGCTGTGCCTTAGTATGACCGACGGAACTCCAGAAGAACTGGCAGACAGACCCAGAAAAATTGTCAAGAGATTTTATAATTTTGCTGACTATTTAATAACTCCAAGGATTTAGTCCAATAATCTTTTCCAAAATTGCTGCAATACAACTTTCGATAATTGGGATATTATTTTCTTCCTCCATTTTGTACGCACCTACCCATGCCATTCCCACTGCTATACACATTCTGAAAAAGCGGCAGCATAGTACAGGGGGTCAGATCCACAAAGACACATAAAGAATATACAGAGAAATGTACAGAAAGACAGGTAGCATGACAAAGACCCAGAGGTGGAGAGAAACAGGCACGGCACACGTTGATCTCTATGGATATACACACTCATGTAGAGGTCTTCTAGGCTATTCTCAGGCAAGGCACTTATAAGCACACCCTTCCTAATAAAGAAGCAGACATGGAGCTGTGATGACTTGGTCGTTGTCATACAAGTTACATAAAATTGAGCTCAAGCCTGGATAAGTTTACACTCTACCCTCTATCCTTTGGTAGGCTCTAAAGATAAGAAGTTACCCAGTGATACGGAGGTGGATATGGGGCTGACAAATATACCAATGTTCACCTAGAAGTAAGAGCATCACAGTCTGCTTTAATACGAGTGGGTTCATTCCTCAGGGACATGATTTGATCACACATATACCCGTAATGTGTAAATAATGGGTATTCATACACGAGGTTCCACAGACTTGAATTCCCATTCGTCTACTCTACAAGAGGTTAATACACACACAATTCTAATTATTCTGGGATTCCATATTTAAGAATTCATCCACTCGATAATATTTATTTTGTGGGCTTGCCGGACACTTGCAGAGCAGTTTTGAAAAATCTGCATCATCTGACTCAGTGTTCTTGTTTCAGCTCTCGTACTGTAAACAAGCGTCCTTTTCACCGTCCATTTAGTGCCACATTTTCCACATTTTTGTGCTTTTCGTTGGTGATTTCTCTATTTAAATAGCCCCCAATCATAGTGCTGAAGTGCTGTGCAGCGTTCCTGAGCACAAGAAGGCTGCGATGTGCCCTTATGGAGAAAATACACATGTTCCAGAAGTTTCATTCAGGCACGAGTTACAGTCTGATGACCACGAGTTCACTGTTAATGGATCAACAACATATAGATCAAATAAGGTGTCTTTAAACAGAAACACACGGAAAACAAGGTTGTGTATTGATCGGTTGATGAAATGTATGACCAGAGGCTTGCAGGGAATCTAACTCTGTACTTCCCCTGGGAGCTATCGTTTAGTATTCACAGCGATTTTATAGAACATTACCGCGAAGAACAAGAATCAACTGTGTTTACTCAGTACAAATCACAAGAGGTTAGTCTTTTGGGACAGGGCACAATGGGGCGCGGGGAGTGGAAGTGTTCTTCCTCCACACGCATTTGGCCCTCCTTTAATCAATCCTTCCCCTGGCTCATGCCCAGGAGTGTGAGCTGAAAGGAATGCTTACCGCATTCGGATCGCAGCCCTGGCCTCCCTCCAAGATCTGTCCCTAGTCAGAATAGCACTAGGCTTCAGACACAGTCATGACTCAAGGGTAAAGGGTGGACGGGTTCCCCTGCACGGCTACCTGTTATAATTTGGACATATTATGAGAATTTAGGTAACTCACACGGTTATCTTTAACCTCTTAGAAAATAATATACATGGAAAGAATTCTGATGCAGAATAACTCCTAATCCTAGAGAATCTTAGGATACTCTGTTCTAGAAGCTCAATTTAAGCAACAGCTAAGAATGGGGATTCATGCCTTTTTCTGCTTGTTTGGAAAACTGGAGGAACGGACCCTACGGAAACTGATTTTCTTGGACTCCAAGGAACCTCTAAACAGAGAACTCACGGTTATAAAAATGGATGTGCCAGGCACAATATTGTAGCCTCTGTACAAAGTCTTAAACGTCAGCTCAAAGTAGGGACTCAGAGTACAGTAAGAAGGTATTACTCATCTCTAGCTAGAGCCCAGGTTCCTGGGTGAATGGGTCCCAGAAGAGAGAAAACCATAACTGGAAATTTAAAGAGATGCTTAATTAATCTACTTTTTTATACCAGGTTCCAAGCAGCACTCTTTGAAACATCCTTTCCCTTCAATAGAACAGAAAAGATCACCCCACAGCTCTGGCACCCACTCTTTGGGGGCCTTGGGGCCACAGGCAGGTCCCTGTTATTGGGGGGCTGAACATGGCAACTGGTATTCCCGGCAGAGTGGTGGTGGCCCTGGGTTGAGTGCAGAGAACACCTAGTCGTGGGCAGAAGCATGGCCTTTGACCAGCAAGATTGGCACAACACAGGCACCGGCCAGTCGTAAAAGGCAATGGCTCAAAAGAACTAAAACTCAGCTGAGGGCAGGTGTAAACTGGCTGAATGTCAGTTCAGCCTTGGGGACCCTGAATATGCTTGGAGAGGAGGGCTGGGCACAGTGGGGGCCATGGTCAGGGTGATTTTGATGTTTTGTATGTTATCTCAATGCATCTCACAATAGCCCTGCAGGTTAGGCATCTCCACATTCTACGGATGACATTAAGTGTCAGGTTAAATTATTCACTTTAAATTCTATAGATATAGTATGTGATTGACTTAAGGTTCAAATTCAACCTGCTAATATTGTTTTTACACTTCTTCTGAGTAATCAGATTACTTCCTTTAGGTCAATATTCTATTTACAGGTGACGCTAACTTAATTTTTATTTGCTTTAACTTAATTTCTAAATGAGCGCCATTGGATAGAAGCAAAACGGATGATCTGAGTGTGTTTCCCTCTACCATCAGCAAGCCCTCTTGTGTTAATTCATAGCAAGGCTGACAAATGGTAAGAATCAAGTGGGAAAAAAACGGATATGCAGGTCAGTTTTGAAATAGTTGAGACTGAATCAGAAAAATTAACCTAAGTTAAGGGTACGACCCTCTTATTTTTTGAATGAATTTGAGGCCATAGACAAAAGCAAGGGGCACCGGGAGGAAAACGCTTCTTCCAGTCTGAATGATGTGCTCCATCAGGGCCACAGCTGGGGCAGAGGCGGCAAGCCCCAGCCTGCAGGGATCCTCCACAATTCTCTAAGCATGGTCCCTCCCCCCAACTCCATCCCTAGCAAAAAAAAGGAATGTGCTTACTTGCAGCCCCTGTAAAAAATGAAAAAAAAAAAAAATAAGGGGAGAACCATGAGTTTATATCTCCTAATTTAGGGCTTAAAAATATTTCCTTAAACAAACCTGATTTAATTGTGCAATACTTTGCTTTCTTAATTAGGAGTTTAAACCCGGTGAAATGAATGTGCTCACTGTTGGGATGCACGCCTAGGATAAGGAATTCAGATGTACCTCTACAGAAGACAAAGGACAACGCAAACGTATAATTTCAAGGGGAACTCTCATTTACAACATGCGTGCTCCGAGAGGATCACGTGAGGTCTAAATTAAAAGCTAGCGCTGTCAGTTTAATGCAGTAATATGAGTAACTAAGGAAACTATTTTCTGAAAATGAAAGTGGGATTCTGTATGCTAAACAAGAACACCAACTAATTCAAGAAATAATTATCTGCTGAACAAGACAAGTATAAACTCCAAGCATTTTAGGGCAAGAATGAACTCCAGATTGCATCTTTTCTCCCAGCTCCATTTCCCCAAGATCCAGAAAGGCTGTGATTTGAATAAGATTACAAAGCAGCTATTTGCAGAAGAGAAATAAATCCCCAGGGGTTTTCACTCCTAAGCTACTGGTCTTTCCATTTAACAGACTGTGATCTCAAATACTGTGTTTAAGCATAAGATCATAAACATTGTGTTTAAGATGATACGAAATTATAATACATATATATATAATATACATAAATAAATGTGGGAGGACTTACATTTCTTTGTAAAGCAGCCCCCAGATAATTTTCTATCGTTTGCCCCCATTTACACATAGCAGTAAAATTTAAAAACTGCCATAGTTTCATAGAAACAATAACTACTTTATCAAAAGTGAGTTAAGTCTGTCAAGAAGAACCACACCCTCTCCTGCCTCTGGGGAAAGGAAAAAATGCGAACCAAAACACCTGGTGCAGCAAGATTTCATGTATGCACTGCCTGAGGCAACGTATAAATTTATTAGATCCCTGGCAACACATTCTTAAAATAAACTTAATAGCCTTCAGGTTTCTGTTCAAACCAGAGCCTAATTCCTTTTGTGGCGCCAGACATCTCCCCTCACCCCAAGGAGACTCTGCAGGGAAATGAAAGCAATGGTTCTTTCTCCTGTACCTCTCCGAGTAACCAGTTTAGCACCATTTAGTTAATTCCCTGTGAAGGGAGGTTGCTTCCTATTTGTATAAGAGTACCGTGCACATTACTAGAAGACACAACCATTACAATTAACAAGGATTATAGTTTGAGCTCTATTCTGGATTGTCTTTTGAAAATGTGTTATATCCACCCTGAGACAAATGTATAAAAGTGGGGGGGGGACATCCAGAAGTGCCTTAATCTGGCTGTTAAACAAAGAAACCTTCTTTAACCTAACTTGTTTACGTTTTTACCACAATTTAAATTTGATGGCTAGGATGGAGGGATCAGTGTGGAATGGCAGCACAGAAACCATTCTATAATTAAAATACTGTGAGTGAATTTTGACTTAGAGTCCTAGGATGCTAGTGCTAAATTCAAGTTTTAGGTTGATCTGTTGTCACTGTTTTCAAATCTGAGCCACTTACATGTTCTTAGGTGTATTTGTTCTCAGAAGTAAAATCAAGATTTGGAAATTTTAGATTTAAAATTAAAAAGAAATTTATGGAATCATATCACATCCGGTTACCTGGCTATCGCTCCTGTGACAAACTAAAAAAGCCACGTCATTGATGTCTGTCAAGAAAGGTAGGAGAGAGGGAAGCAAGGAAGGACGGAAGGAGGAGGGAAGGAAAGAGAAAGGGAGAGAGGGGGAGGGGAGAGAGAGAGAGAAGGAGTAGAAAACCATCAGTGTCATGTTTGTTCTCACATTTTCTTTTCATTTATTTCAGATTAGTTTCTCAAAGCTAGCTTTTGTGCTCAACTTGTGCGTTATTTAATTAGTCAGACTCCTTGGTGACTGCTCTGATCCCCTTAAAATTATGCCAGAGCTACAAATACATCCGCTCTTGGTGATTTTAGTCATATATAGCCGCCGAAAGAGAAAGAAAAAGACACAATAAGTATAAAGACAAGTTGGTATGGTCTTAGAGCACCAGACCCTGCAGGGAAATAATTTAGACAACATACAGCAACGTGTTTGCTTAAACAGAGCTCTGTGCAAACACACGTGTTGTAAAGAATAAGGAGGGTTCACATATAGTCCCTTCTGTAAGACAGACTCTAGTAAGGAGGGTAAACCAAAAATCATATGTCAATTATAATGCAACATGTAAGGTGAAAGGGTGAACCTACAGTACCTGGGAGGCACGGGAGGGCATTCAACTGGGACCACAGAAGTCTTGACACATGAGGTGCCACGGGGCAGGGAAGAAAGGACGGTGCCACTCGGAGGGGAAGAAATCACAGGAAAACAGGTGCAGGAGGACGGCTTGGTGCGCTCATCAATAGAACAGTCAAGCTTTGCAGGGTTTGCGGAAGCACATCGGAGAAGGAGGAGATAGGCTGGGGCGTAGTCAGGGGGAGGATGGAGGAAATTTGGGGTAGAGAAAGAATCTGAATTCTACTTTAAGAAATATTAGTTTGGTAGAATTATTCAAGGACTCGTTAGAATAAAGTTGGATTAGGAATCAAAGGTATCATTCACAAGTACCCCCCAGATTAGTTTTCTTTCTTTAAAAATAATGTTATTTATTTATCATTTATTTTTGGCCGCTGCCAGCTTGTGGAACATTAGTTCCCCGACAAGGGATGGAACCGGGGGGCCCTCGCAATGAGACCAGGAGTCCTAACCACTGGTCTGCCAGGGAATTCCCCAAATTAGGTTTTTGCCAGTGGAAGATAAATGAGTCTTCCACTGCCTGTGGAATACTGCTGTGAATATAGCAATATTCATAGACAAATGAGTCTATGAATATTGCTATAAGAAAATTAAAGTTTTGTCCACAATAAAATAGGAATAGTTAGGATATTCAAATTTACCCAAGAATAAATAAAATGGCTAACCAAAATGCCCACCATAAACAGTCAATATCATCAATACTTGAACTGGCAGACTGAAAACAAACTTTTGCCGAAACTGCCACAGGTAAGTTTCTCTGACTCCTATCTCTCTCAGCTTAAAATAAAATGTGACTCAGTATGACAAAATTCGCTTTCAGGCCAAGATCAACCACATTTTTCTTCACTTGGTTAATATGCAATGCTGGTGGCATGATTTGAATATTCTGAAGATTTGAGACAATGATTACTGCAAAGAATTCACGGGTCGCAGAAAACTCTTCAGAGGCACACTTGGAAAGCCATACATTGACTTTGCAGCTCATAACCTAGTCTAAATGGGTCGTTTCTAGTGGTGGGCAGAGGGTTAATGATTTTGCCTTTGTGGAGACATTTGTCAACGTTGGGAGACATTGTTGGTTGTCACAATGGGGGAGAGAGAGGGGAATGTTACTGGTGTCTAGTGGGTAGAGGCCAGGGAGGCTAGGGACCCTATAATGTACAGGACAGTCAAGATTTGACTGTGCATAAAGAATTAGAATTATCTGACCCCAAATGTCAATCATCTAAAACTTACTATATTCTGACATATCAACATATAGAACCTAACATAAACATATCATTTGCCTTTTCTCCATAAATTCCATGTTTTCTTATGAACTGATAATACATGTGGTCAAATGATAAACCCGCCTTCTCTTTTTACATAAATATGCAGAGATTTTCAAAACCATCATTGATGTGGAAAGTTTCCAGTACAAAGAGTTTATTCTCTTGTTGCAGGAAGTAGTTGAGCCAGTAGTTTTCCTACACAATCAAAATTTATGGCTAATCCTCAGGGAAGTTAGGAGTGAGGATATTGAGAAATGCACAAACTATGCCAAAGGGACAGTGTATGCATGACTTGGATTCTAGTATGAAATCAAATATGTGGGCAATGATTTCCCTTCTAGAGGTTTTCAGGAGATTAGGCTTCACCAGAACACCTGAGAGTTGAGAGTACGAAGTAGAAGGGCTTCACTTCCTAAGGTCATTTTAGGAGTGTGAGCTGGTCATTTTAGGACAAAACTGGACACGGGTCATCCAGCTTTCCATGCTTTTTTGTAGTTGAAAGGAGAAATACTACCTATTCAAATGCACGTGTGCTGGCACGTACACGTGTGCACATACACACACCCCTTTCTTTTGCTTTTACAAAGAATGAGAACACTGTCCAAAACATTTTCCAAAAGTATAGAATACACAGTCCTTTAATGGTCTTCCACTGAACAAATTAGAGAAGCATTTCCCTGAATACGTTTATTCAAACCTTATTTTTCCTGTCTGTTAATAGGTATTGTGTTTAAAAAAATCACTCTGAGTCAACTAGGAGAGAAATATCCCGGGATTAAGCTATATAAACAGAATTCTTCACTGCTGCAATTCTTAGGGCCTTTGATATACGAATGTCACTGAGCATGTACAAGGAAGGGACAGAGTGTGTTGCATTTCTCAATCTCATTTCACCAGGGAACCCATTCCTGAAGCTAGCCTGTGAGACTCTGTTCTATAGAATGTACTTTGGGATAAGTTGGCTTCAAGTATAAAGCATTTAAAATCCAGATATGAGCAGAGAGCCTTGTGTAGTGTCAATCACATCCAAGTAACATAATTTTCAATTGTTCACATTTGACACCAAAAGTTGGAATTGTACTTCATAATCTTCAAAAGTTGGAATTGTACTTCATAATCTTGAGGAGCAAAAACCAACAAAATTAAGGGATTTCCTTCTATCAGCTATATAAATTCTGGTTCAAGGCACTTCCATTTCCTAATCCGAATGGAAAAGTAAATGCGTTACCTTGTAGAATGCCAAGAAAAATAAACTAAGTTCAAATAAATACGACTGATTACTGGTATACTTGTTCCCAAGAGGCCACCTTTATTGTTTGAGACACATGCTTTGCCATTTTTGTGGCTTAACACTATAGTGCCTCAGCTCTGTTTTTTAATTAGTCAAATGCGGGCTCAGATGTCAGAAGAGACAAAGATTAGGATTTTGGCCAGTTCCAAAAACATACAGCTAAAATCACCAACAGCGTACAAAGAGCCATGTCAGCCTCCCATTTGCAGTTGGATCTTACCCCCTGTGGATATTTGAACCCTATGCTCTGCCCAACTCTGATAAGGGGTTTAAAGGCTTACTGAGAAGAATGCTTCTGAAGCTATTAAAACAACAGGCACGGGAAGGACAGACTTAGCTGGGTTTTGGAAAGAGGATAATGCTGCAACAAAGACTTTAAGGCTGATAAACAGATGTTTAAAAATCTGAAAGCACATTGTTCTCTAGTCTGTACTTCTTCCTCACCCTGATCAGTAACTACTTCCCATGAGAATATGAATAAGTACAGCAGCTCTGTACTCATCAATTTTAGAAGGAAGCAGAAGAACATCTTTGAGTCACTGATTCACATCTCAACTGACTGCTGTCAATGATATTAGCCAGCTCTACTGGAAAATATCTTTTATCCACTGAAGAAACAAATGCAAATTGTTAATTAACTCCACTATTGGGGTATATATGTATAGAAGAGTATATACACCAACGTATACATACATATATTCAAGAAATTGAAACTGAAAATCTTTACAAGAGAAAATGCACACAAACAGAAAACCTGATCATGAGTACCTTTTAAAGAATAATAATCATAGGGCTTCCCTGGTGGCGCAGTGGTTGGGAGTCCGCCTGCCGATGCAGAGGACATGGGTTCGTGCCCCGGTCCGGAAAGATCCCACATGCTGCGGAGCGGCTGGGCCCGTGAGTCATGGCCACTGAGCCTGCGCGTGCGGAGCCTGTGGTCCGCAACGGGAGAGGCCACAACAGTGAGAAGCCCGCGCACCGCAAAAAAAAAAAAACCAAAAAAAAATGAAAGAATAATAATGGGAAAACTAGCCTTTAGGAATATAGAAGACTCTCAGGATGCTTTCTTTTTTTTTTTTGCGGTACGCGGGCCTCTCACTGTTGTGGCCTCTCCCCTTGTGGACCACAGGCTCCGGACGCGCAAGCTCAGCGGCCATGGCTCACGGGTCCAGCCGCTCCGCAGCACGTGGGATCCTCCCGGACCGGGGCACGAACCCGTGTCCCCTGCATCGGCAGGCGGACTCCCAACCACTGCGCCACCAGGGAAGCCCAGGATGCTTTCTTAAGAGTTGAAAATCTTGTAAGTATCTTTTAGTACCTTACTGATAACAAAGTGAGTAAAGTGGTGAGGAACACTTACATTTCTTTTCTTTTTGGTTATCTTGTTTCTCTTTTCTCAAAATGAGAGGCTCAGGAGAGGTGAGGGATAGGGCTCAAACCAGGAAATACGTGATAGAAATTACAGATGCTGGACTAAGTGAATTTGAACAAAGGGAACTGGACCAAACTGCCCTACTTTGTGATCAAGGTCTGAAGTAAGATGTCTAGACTAGTTTGGTAGGCTACACCTAGCCAGTGTTTGGAACTCCGCTCTGGCTCCATCAAGGACCCAGACAATGTTGCCAGGTAGGCAAAGTTTGTCTCTGTGTATCTCTTCTGCACCTTTGTTCTCTGGAGGAATCAATCACCTTTGGTCATTTAAAGCTCTTACTCCTTTCATGCCAGCCCTCCAGCTCTGCAATTTCCCTTCTTTCTTCCTAACCTCAGTTTTAATCCTCTTTACCTAAAAACTGTCAGGGGTTAATAAAACTTCTCTTAATTAATTCAGCCTAAATTATGCATAACTTTATCTTTTCAAGATTTTTTTTTTTTATAAATGAGGGCTTTCTTGACAGCAAATATTTTTCTCATAGTGGAGATATTTGAAAGCATATATTCTAATAAGTGTTGCCTACTCTAGACCATTATTTTTAGCTAATCTGCCAGGGAGTAAATTCATAAGATTACGTGGTTGGTTCACTTCATTTTCCTTACACCACCCACTGGCCAGCCCGCATCCCTCACCCCTACCATTGCTAGGGAGAGAGTTTTGATTAGAAAAGTAATCTGGGTATTGGGAATATGAATGTGGACATTTTTATGTGCTATGGCAAAGTCAGGATCAGAACTTTATCACCCTTCATGCTCAACACACTTAGACAGCATTATACATCTTCCAATAGGAACAGTCTGAAGACATACGGTAGCTTCTAAGTGCATTCGTTTCTCTACTTATGAACTTGTTTATAAACCTTACCAAAAATTAAATAGGCTTGAGAGGCTGATGTGAAGAAAAAAAGAGTACATAGTTATTGAGCCTATGTTAGAGCTTCTAGTTAACATAAGTGGTTTAAAGACCAAGTTAGGACAGATGAGTAGAGATGGATGCAATTATAAGGGTTCTACAAAAAATACACTTGTCCATCTAATAATGAGTATTTGAACTGTATTGTGAGGCAAGCTTCCCTAGTTTGTGTGGTACAGGAATCATGAGCGTGAGAAATGGGATCAGGTTCTTCATATAGAGGAATTATGAGGACTAGAAAGGGTACATTACCCCAGAATGTGAATTTGACACAGAGGCCAGCTTGTGAGGAGTCGGCAAAGAAAGATGGAGAAATGAGGTAGGCAAACACACGCAGGCAGAAAATCCCCATTTTTGCCCCCAAATCTCTTCTAAGAATATGGATAATCCCCTAGCAGTGACCTTGTCAGCTTCCTGGTTTTGATCTACGCCCATAATATGTTGGAGAAAAAAAAAGTGACTGGGTTAGCATGACAACCTAGACTTCTTAGGTCAACAGAGGAGAAGAAGGGAGCAAAATATGAGAAATATTTTTAAAATTTACATTTTGTTTCTTCATAAATATTTTTAAGATGGGACAAAATATGTGAAAACCACACAGGAAAGACAGCCAGCCTGGTGTTTCCAAGGAGGTGATTAAGCACTCACTACCTGTTGACTTTTATAAGCAATCATACCCAGAATGAAATATAAAGAATGCTATTATGAAATGTCAGGGACTATACTCATAGTTTTTACCAAGTGTGGGATGGAAGTTCAAATAACTTTAGTTAAATGAGGTGTGTTTCAGGATTGGTTTTGTCACCCAGATTGGAACTTTTTCTTATTAACATGTATCACAAAAGATGAATAGCACACTCAGCAGAGTTTTTCTTTTTCTTATTATACTATTAAAAACATACTTCAACAGAATTTAAAATAACTGAATCAGATTAAAGCCTGCTTCATTTATGAATATTTAGCCCCGATCATTTGGATTCTATACACTACTTATGTGCTCCTCAATTTCTATTTTGTGTATTTTCTAAGATAGTTCTATTTTCCATGCAGGCATTACCTTCATATTTGAGGATTACTGGGCCATTCATCCTAACTAATATTTTAATGGCCATGATGTTGTTTGCCTTAGAAAAAAACAAGTTATAATCCGAATGTAGACAGTTTGACTTCTAGTGAGAAACACATGACTCAGTGAACTCCCATGTCATGTTAGTTTATATAAAATTAAGTAAATAATGACTGTGATTATTTATTATCACATGGTCTCTATGAGTAAAAGTACTGTTAAAAATCTGGGGGGCTTCCTTGGTGGCGCAGTGGTTGAGTGTCCGCCTGCCAACTCAGGGGACATGGGTTTGATCCCTGGTCCAGGAAGATCCCACATGTCACGGAGCAGTTAAGCCCGTGCGCCACAGCTACTGAGCCTGCGCTCTAGAGTCCACGAGCCACAACTACTGAGCCCGCGAGCCTAGAGCCCGTGCTCTGTAACAAGAGAAGCCACCACAATGAGAAGCCTGCGCACCGAAACGAAGAGTAACTCCCACTTGCGGCAACTAGAGAAAAGCCAGCTTGCAGCAATGAAGACCCAAAGCAGCCAAAGATAAATCAATAAAATAAATTTTAAAAAAAAAGAAAGAAAATCTGCTTAATTATCTGGATAAGGAAGGTGGCATCCCTTTTAATTGAAGAGTTGGCTTCTTTTCTATAGAATTTTTTGGTATTATTTTAAGTTCGGAAACAAGTTAGAGTCATTCAAAGAAAAACTAAGGTTTGCTACTAACCTGTAAACTAGAGCTATAACAACAAAATGTTTTAGATGCTTTTCTTCTGACTTCACAGATGTTAGTAGTTTATAGTATTAGCTGACACTCTTTAAATCCAAAAAATCTTTATGTTTACTCTCTTCACTTTATCTTTTTTCCACCTCTCCCCTTCCATTTCTGTAAGAATTAAAATTTGTCTTTATATGTTTTGTTACAAAAGTATTTCACTGGTCTTCAGCAATAGTTATCTTTGTTTCTATCTATCTATCTATCTATCTATCCACATTGCTAGCCATTTTGTTAAGCCCTTTACTGTACAAGTAATTACAAGTGGCTACCATGAACTAGGCACTGTGCTAGGTGCCAGGGCCATGGATGTAAAAAGCCAGCTCGTGATGTAAGAAGGGAAAAGACATAGAAAGATATCTTTATTGTTCTGTTTGTTAAGTATTGAGATATCAGAAAGCAAAAGGTGCTATGGTGGTTGGCTTAGAGACTCCAGAACACAGTTGGGAACAGCTGTTATTACACTATTCTGTAATAAAGTGATGCCTCATGGCTTATTGAGAACCACAAGACTTTCTGTACTTACACTAAATAGCCCCCATTGTGCCCCTTGAGTTTCCGGGCTTGTTTTAAAATATTTTCCCTTTCTTCCATTATTGTCAATTGTTCACCTTCACTTACGTTATTAACGCTCCCCTCTTTTAAGTAGATTCTCTGCAGCCATCCTAATATTATCCTTGAAATCTGCCGGGGGCCTGGAATAATGAGACAAACTGAGCTCCACGGACTCTGAGTGAACCACAGAGGAGAAACCTTGGCACACAAAGTTTTAGTGGGGGAGGAACAGCATAATGGTAAAGAACATACTATCCAGAGTGACAAAAACTTAGGTGGAAAACTGACTCCAGTAGGCCAGGTATAAAGTTAGCTGCAGCCTCCCTGGATCGTATATCTTAAGTGTAGATTTGGACAAGAGGAAACCCCCCCACGCCCCAGCACCGGGGCATATCTGGGAGGAAGGTGAATGAGATGGGGCGTGTACTTAGTGGCATCAATTTTGTTCATCAGAAGCTTGTTTTGCTTTACTTGCTCCTCTTTTTTTTTTTTTTTTTGGATAACAGGAAGAAGAGCCCCAGTGGTTCGGGCAGCACTTCTTTTTTTTTTAATTAATTAATTTATTTTTGGCTGTGTTGGGTCTTCGCTTCCGTGCGTGGGCTTTCTCTAGCTGCAGCGAGTGGGGGCCACTCTGCATCGCGGTGCGCGGGCCTCTCACTATCGCGGCCTCTCTCGTTGCGGAGCACAGGCTCCAGACGCGCAGGCTCAGTAGTTGTGGCTCATGGGCCCAGCTGCTCCGCGGCATGTGGGATCTTCCCAGATCAGGGCTCGAACCCGTGTCCCCTGCATTGGCAGGCAGACTCTCAACCACTGCGCCACCAGGGAAGCCCCTACTTGCTCCTTTTGATCAGTGCTCCATATAGATAAGTTGGCCAAGTACGTTGAGGGTTACACATGTGAAATATTCCAGTATTTGTGGTCCTAGTTCGATGTCTAAGTCATCCTACAAAACCCAGTTCAGACCTTACAACTGGGCCATTTCCACCAACGATATGGTTGCCATTGCCCTGACGATCATTTAACAGTTGCAGTAATTTACAAGTGTTGGTTCTTGCCAATATAGTAGATGGAGACCAAGCTAAATGCTCATTTAAGTCCTAAACTCAAAACTCATTGGAAGAACTACTGTCATGCAGTAAAGAACAAGGGTGGAGGCTCACGGTTAGAAGATTCCACACAGATGTATTTCTACCGTCGTTGGAAGCTTCACAAAAATTATAATCCAGTAAACAATAAAATGGCATAATTTCCCAAGAACAAAGAGAACAGGAAAGAATGTAGAAGCAATAACATTTGAAATCTGGAAAGCAGATGGACAAGTGTAACAGACTTACAAGATCAGAGAAAGTGAAAAATGAAGTCAGCATTGGGAAAAGCCCAGAGACTTAATTTGTATCTAAGGACCCTAAAAAGTAGGTTCAGAAATTGATGGTCCCAGGCAGCGCCTCACGGCTAGCCTCTGTTTTGTTCCCTGTGCCAGATTCACGTTCTGATACCCTTCCTAGTCCATATCATTTCTCTATATGAGAAATCTGATCCCATTTCTCACTTTCATGATCTCTGTGCTATACAAATTAGGGAATCCTGCCTCATGGAACATAGTGGAAATACTCATTATTAGATATGCACGTGCATTTTTTTTTTTTTTTTTTGGTACGCAGGCCTCTCACTGTTATGGCCTCTCCTGTTGCGGAGCACAGGCTCTGGACGCGCAGGCTCAGCAGCCATGGCTCACGGGCCCGTGAGAGTCCGCCTGCCGATGCAGGGGACACGGGTTCGTGCCCTGGTCCGGGAAGATCCCACATGCTGCAGAGCGGCTGGGCCCGTGAGCCATGGCCGCTGAGCCTGCGTGTCTGGAGCCTGTGCTCAGCAACGGGAGAGCTCACAACAGTGAGAGGCCCGCGTACCGCAAAATGAAAAATAAATAAATAAATAAATAAACCAAAAAAAACATATTGAAGACATATTAAAATAGATTATAACTCACAACCAAAAGTTTTCTTAGCGTTTATAAAAACACAATTACAAGTTTTGGTAAAAGTATGTATATTATTTGGCTTTGAACTGCCATAAAGAATCAAATAAATTATGAGTGGAAGGAACAGTTGAAACACTGTGATCCATCTTGTTATTTCAAGCAGGCTTAAATGTAGCCACTCTGAACTGAGGGATAAAATTATGCTGGTATCAGCAGGTGATAATATCTTTCTCTGAATGCCCTCAGACTTTAACTGTGTATGTGATTCTGAGGTTCTGATACCAATATCACAGCTAATTTTTAAAAAGCCACTTTAAATTACATCTCAATATATTCGTTACGTTATCATTATCAATAAAACAAGTTCCAGCTAGGCACTGCATAACCAAATAAGACTCCAAATCCCTGTTCTTAGAGGCACTCAGTAGAATCTCTTTGGGAAATAGACAAGAGCATTAAGGCGATCTGAATGGTGCTGTGGGGTTGGGGCAGGGGATACGTTCTAAAGGAGGGAACACAGGAGAGCCAGTGAAAGGGGAGATGAGAGGAGACTTCACAGAGAAGAGAAGTTGGGGGCTTGGCTGAGTCCTAGAGAGGATGATCAGAGCAGGCTCTTGTTTCGAGGAAGGAAACAGTATGAGAAAAGGAAGGCAACTGTAGGTGGAACCATTTGATTTTATGAAGGGCCAGGTTGAACAGGTCAGGAGTGCCATGCTGAGAGGGCTACACCTGAAAGCTGCCCTATTTTTCTCCTTCCCATAAAAGCCTAAAGAGGACTCAACATAATGAATACCGGTTTCTCCACCTTCCATTAACACTTGATCTACATTGCAGTAGGTCTTCTGGTCCCAGGAAAACCGTGTTTAGTAAGATCACCAACCAAATCTTAGGGGTCAAATCCATTGGGCAGCTTCTAAGCTTGCATTTTGCCATAGATACTGAAAAGAAATGTGAGCACTGCTGTATTTTTTTTCCCTTCAGATTCGTCTTGGATACTGTTTTTAATTTTAAACATCTAAATAGCAAAAACATGTACATTCCACACACCTAGCATTAAAATAATAATTTTTATGGGACCTCCTGGGATTCCTAATTGTTCAAAAGTTAAATCTAATTCATTATTTTATTTATTTATTCAACAAGCCTTGAACATGTGTGATGTGCAAGGGGCTGTTTTAGGGGTAGATGATCCCAAGATGAAGGAGAGATAGCCCCCAAGGGGAGATGGACAAGAGTACCAACTACTGACGCGCCCACACACGATGCACACATGCACAGGACCCTTGTGGGTGAGGTGCACAGAGCCACTTCCCCTTAGTCACTAATGGTTTCCAAGAGGAGACCGTGCTGAAGCTTAATCTTCACAGACGAAGAGCACTTTGCTTAAATAAAGAAGGGAATAAGGGCATTGGGGCCAGAGAGACTACCAAACGCAGAGGCCACTAAAAGTAAGCTGTAAGAGAGAAAATGAATAAAAAGAATTACGGAAGCAGGAACAAAAGTAAATTTTATGTGTGAGTCACCTGATTGTGTATCTTCTGCTAAAAGTTAACACTATCTATTGGTTAATGGAATTTTCATCAAAGGTTAATGTGTTGGTTTTTAGCATCAGTATAAATTTCTTTCCATGATGGTTTTCCATTGTTTATTTAAATTAGGAATAACCAGTTATTATTTGCTTTGTCTTCCTCATGGCTGAGGTTTAACCGTGAATCTATGGACCTGCTTCTCCTACAAGCCACATGCTCAAAACTGTCTTGCTATATATTATGTTGCACACCAAATAATGGACAGAGAGAACATGTTGTAATACATAAATAAACATTTGGGAGGACAGTGTAAAAATGCAGCCATTTCAATGTAAACCATCAAAAAGGTTTCACATGTTGAAATGACATAAAATATTACCATCAATTATGAGTACCTTTTCTTTTGCTTTTCAAAAACAATGCCCGCTCCCTGGTTACAGAGAGCAGTTTTGATGATGTATCCGTTAATAAAATCATAATACGTCTAAACCAGTTCCCTTCACAAATCAGTCTCTCCATCCCTATTTCCAGCGTCTGCTTTTAGCCCTATTTGTTTCCTTTTGAAACAATTTTGTAGCACCCTAAGGCCAGAAAACACAAGCCAGTTAGAACCACTTGCTCAAAATCATTCTTACAAATAGGTTACTTTCTAGTTAAAAATTATCTTTCAAGGTTTGAGATATCTTGTATCATTAAGTGAACCTCTGAGGCAAAGAAAAGCTTGATTGAGTAAACAGTGCAAGCTAGTCTAGTTCTCAGCGCTTGTTGGGAGGGGGCAGTTAGAATACATTGAAGAGGCTTCATGCAGCCAAAGGGAACGTGTTCTGCACCCTCCATTCTGCCACTGACTGCTCCCCTCTGCTCCCTGGCGAAATGGGGACTCCAACTTTCACACCAACAGCGTCTCTGAGACTTGGAGGGGGTCAGGAGAACTAAATCTCTTTCTCCTAGCTTCATCACCTGGAAAGATGGGTGAGGTAGAGAGATGCGGCGGGGCGGGGGGAATGGGGAGGTAGAGAGAAGCGGTCAGTGTTACCTGACCGTGCCGGTGCTCACAGCTCCCACAAACGCTCACCTGCCTGGAGCAAGGCTTCTGACAACAGAAAACTCAGTTTCTGGGGCTACCCTAAAAGCCACTCCATTCATCCTCTGACCAACCAGAGCATTTTTGGACTCTGCACTACTGTGTGTTAAGCTGTCCAGCGACAACTAGTTAAATGGTCCTAAGTAGTTTCTGAGTAAGCATTGTCAAAAGTTCGTGCTATGATTTCCTGCTGTGGTGACAAGTAATTACTATTTTGATCAATGGACATTTTTTTTTTTTTACCAAGAATAAAAACTGAAAATAGAATGACAAAGGAGCAGTTATCTTCTTCACAGATATAATCAAGAGAGAACCATCAAAGAGAGCAGATAATTCCTGCCCTTAGCGAATTTCACTTTCAAACATAGCCATTATTGGATATATATGTTACAGTCAGAGGTCTCTGCTTATCAAAATTTGACCACATAATTTCTAAACTAAGGGGCATATTTATATTTTGGATTATAATACTTATAAATTGAGATGATTTTAACATCTTATACATAAGTGTGAGTCTCAATTTCTAATAATTATATATAGTATGAAGATATTAGAATTCTCCATAAAAGGGAAAGTAGTGAGGCTGAGTTTTCTTAATATACTTTGGCCAGAATGACATATCACTGCAGATTGAATGCAGAATCAGATATGAAAAGCAGACTGTCTTTTTTTTTAAGCCAAACATTAAAGAGATTTCTAAAACTGTACAGCAATGCCACTCTGCTCACTAAGATTTTTATTTAGGAACATATAGTTATTATTAATAAAAATATTTTAAAAATATATTATGGGTTTATTATTATGATATTTAGATGAATTAATAATGAATACTTAAAAATTTTCTCAGTTTAAATTACGGCATATATCAATAGATATATCTCCCCCTAAAGTCTCTTTGAGGTCCTCAAGAATTATTTAAGAGTAAAAGGAAGTTCTCAGTCCAAAAAATTATTAGCACTGATGTTATACAATATGCATAAACAATTATTTAATCACAAAGGCTCTAGGGTCAAGGAAAATCTTTTAACTGTTTATATAGATAGAATACTTCATAGGTGCAAAAGAAAGAAATACATTTTTGCCCCACAAATCCACCTGAGCTTCTCTTTTCTCATATTGTCCTATGCCTCTTGCCAGGCTCCGAAATGTATGTTGAACATGTAAAGTTCAGAAAACATGATTAAGGAAAAAAAATAGGGCAATACATGCTATTTTTTTTACAAATTGACACTTCTTAAGAATGGGTTCATTTTACCTGGTTTGTTCACTGGACAATGGCTTTTTATAAGAACATAAACAGGTAGGCATCAAGTCTAGTTTTTAGTGTAAACGTTGCTTTCCTTGCATTGCTTTATACACCTGTTCACTAGGCTTCCTAAACATTTGTTTGGGTGAGCTAGTTTTTTCTGGCTTGAGACTAGAAGATTTATTTTCATCATTAATAGGTAGTAAATACAGTTCTATGTAAGCTATTTGTCAAATGCAGGCAGCTC
Organism: Grampus griseus; assembly: GCF_964374135.1. Taxonomy (NCBI): domain Eukaryota; kingdom Metazoa; phylum Chordata; class Mammalia; order Artiodactyla; family Delphinidae; genus Grampus; species Grampus griseus. The sequence goes on from NC_139012.1 coordinate 66,325,475, forward strand.
ATGTTTCCATAAGATAAATATCAGAGGTATTTTGTCCAATAATTTTTAAAAACAATAAAACAAAGGAAAGGGATTTGAACTGAAGAATGACATTATACCTCTGTTTTAATCATTATACCACTTGCTGTAGATACATATGGATTAAAGATTCTTAAAAACTTTTTTTTTTTTTTTTTTTTGGCCGCGCCTCATGGCTTGTGGGATCTTAGTTCCCCAGCCAGGGATCGAACCCGGGCCCTTGGCAGTGGAAGCGCAGAGTCTTAACCACTGGACCACCAGGGAATTCCCTAAAAACTTTTTTTTAATTACATGAAAAATCTCCTACTGTAATACATTTCATCAGGGGTTACTGGAATCATTTTAGTGGGTGGGTTGCAACCAATGTTTTAATAAAAGGAGTAGACTAGAAAATGTCCATTTCCTGTAGATAGCAAGGGTAAGTATGGTTTCTGGACAACTGCTGTGCCCTTTGTATCCCTGTTCTATTAGAGGCAAACATTTGTACACATTTGAGGTTATCTATCGTGTGCCACTGTTTTGCCTTCATTGAACCTGCCCATCCTCAGGAAAAACCACTGCCTCCAAAGTTCTCTCCAACAGAAGCTGCTTGTTTCCTACTATCCACTCCTCATTACTGAGGAAGGAGGTACTGGTCTACTCCTTACTCCTCAGTGTTTCTTAGAAACTGGTGGTTCTACTGCCATTTCTTGAAAACCAGTTCCCTCTTTGGATCCCATATTTCAGCCTAGACCTTTGAGACACCCTTCCTCTTTACTTGATGACTCTAGCAGGTGCCTGACAGTTTTCCTCTCTCCATCATCCGTTGCCATCCTCTGTGTAGGTAACTCAAACACTCCATAATGAAGTCTCTTTCATACTTGTCCTTGTCAAAGATCCTCTTCTGGCATCACTTTCACCCTTCATAGTTCTTTAACCATTGTCAATTACTGAAACAATATCCCAATAATACAATAACATTTCTCACCGTTTCCCAATCCGGTGGGACCCCTCCCAATCAGCATTCTAAGCTCTTCTGACAGTTCCCCAAACCGTGTCTGACTGCATTCTCTACAGATTCACCATTATGCCCATACTGAATCTTCACTATTTGGCAATTATTGTATTAATTTCTTCTTAACTTCCATTATTACACCTGCTAGGATGATTTCTTCCTTTCAGAACGTCCATCAGTTCTTTCAGTTCCAGCGAGCTTTCGTGCTATTTTAGAAGGACTGTACCGTAGAGACACTGCACTTAAATTATGGACTTTGAACCCAGGCTGTCTGACACGAATGTCAGTTCTTTCCTCCTTGCTACACCTCCTCCTGCCAGGGGCTGTGTCTTGGTGATCTCTGAATCACCATATAAAGCCTAGCACAAAGCTTTACACACAACACAAATTCAATAGACACTTACTGAATTTACAGACAGCTCACTTTGAAAATAATGGTTTTCACTAGTTTATTATGGAAAATAATGGCTTTCACTAGTTTATTAAGTGAAAATAAAGCATACATTTTAATGAAGATATGTTTTATTAGTAGTAGTCATTTCTGTTCAATTGGCAATGTCCATGGATTAGCAAAGCCCAGTAAGGAACTTGGCAAGATCTGACAGAGAGCATGAATCTATAACTTCTGACACATATGTGGTCTTAATTTTTAAAATCTTAGAGCAAATGATATTTAACTTTTCCACTCTAAAGGACTACGAAGACATGACATTTTTTCCAACTTAAATTCCTTTAAGAGGATTTTAGTCAAGCTTAGAGTTTAAGCACCTTTAATATTACATGCTTTAAAACGAAAAGGGGGCTTCCCTGGTGCGCAGTGGTTGAGAGTCCGCCTGCCGATGCAGGGGACACGGGTTCATGCCCCGGTCTGGGAAGATCCCACATGCCGCGGAGCGGCTGGGCCCGTGAGCCATGGGCACTGAGCCTGCGCATCCGGAGCCTGTGCTCCACAACGGGAGAGAGGCCACAACAGTGAGAGGTCCACGTATCGCCAAAAAAAAAAAGAAAAAAGAAAAAAAAGAAAAGGGATACGTACATATTTCACGTGTCTTTTGCAGTCACCAGTTTAACTTGAATATGAAGTCACTGGTGTTATGAACTAGTGTAACATTTTAAGGCTCTACATGACACATCTAAAAATGAAATTCAGAATCACCTGCTTTATACCAGGTATCAAATACTGTTAATTCATGGGATCTCTTTTTAAGTCCACTGTCATTATTTGCTTCATTTCTACAGTACACTTGAAGTTATATATAGACTAAGGCCATCTATTTGTAAATCACTCTATCCTGGGCAAATATTTTATTTTTTCAGCTGATCACATAAGTAGTAAGCTCCAGGAAGATGGGCCTCTTTGTTCATTTCAGAGTTGTTTCCAGAGCCTTGAACATAGTAAATAATGGTGAAGCATGATTATTGAGGGGTTTTCTATTCCCCTCGTGAGAATCCATAATCTGTAGGCTGAGCATTCTTTTCTATCTGTCCAGGACGATTCCTGTTTATATCAGTTGTCTTGGTGTCCAGTAAGGTTAGTGCCCCCTTTCCCTCTCAAAAGTATTCTGGCTAGATAATAAGTTATATCATCCACCTGATTCCCTCAGAGGATGACATAAAAGACCCATTCGAGGGCTTCCCTGGTGGCGCAGTGGTTGAGAGTCCGTCTGCCGATGCAGGGGACGCGGGTTCGTGCCCCGGTCCGGGAAGATCCCACATGCCGCGGAGCGGCTGGGCCCGTGAGCCATAGCCGCTGCGCCTGCGCATCCGGAGCCTGTGCTCCGCAACGGGAGAGGCCACAACCGTGAGAGGCCCGCATATCGCAAAAAACAAAAACAAACAAACAAACAAAGACCCATTTGATAAGCTAATCTGTCTAACAGAGGACTTGCTGCTTGGCTATTTCTCACTGACATCTTATAATTTCTGTCCACCCCCGTCCCCCATCCCCCAGTAACATCCATATGCTGTTTTTCAGGACATTTATGTGAGACTAATTTTAATCATTTAATATTTATGTTTCAGTCATTACAATTTTCTTGATTTAATATCTAAATTAGTTACTAAGTAAAATAAAGTCAGTGAAGCAGAAATTATTTCCTCAGTGGCTACATTTTCTGGAAGTTAACGTAGATTTCTCCGTCTTTTTTAGTTATTTTTTCTTGCCACGTTTATGGAGAGTTCTCCAATATAAAATTTTGAATGGAGCACTGTTATTTAAAAAATGGTAGGCAGAAATGGAACAGTAAACATTAAGGTTTGCATTTGAATTTAAGTCTAAAAAGAAAATTATGGATCCTTTAGTTTAAACAATGTTCATAGCGGCACTAGTATTTCTCAGCAAAGGCATAGATAAGGACTTTGAAGCAGAAAAGCTTATTTAAAATTAAGTTGCATAAAAATAGTTTTATAGTCATTTCGGTGTATTTGGCTAGGTTTTACACTTTCGAAACTTGAAGAAAAATAGTGTCTTTGATCTTTCCCTCCTTAAATATACAAACAATAATATTTCTGGCTATTTTTCTCATCTTATCTGCACCTATAAAGTGAAGGCAAGGAGCCTTATCTAGATGACAAATCATGGTTGAATAAAAGTGTTTTAAACTTGGAAGAATAAGCCATGAACACATCTCAAATCACATAGGTGCAAATAATAGGTCTGGGGCGGATGGGGAGTGAGGGTGAGCTGCCTGAGGAATAGGTCAAATATAATTCTTTTACTTTCTTCTTGCAACTCTTTCCAAGAAAGTGCCAAGTCTTAATGAGAATCTCCAGCAATGCAGCATTCCTTTCTCCCAGAATGGGATACTGATTCACACTGATAGAAATGCAAAAGCTCACAGAAATCCCTCTAGCAAGCACCTAAGTGCCTTTACTAATTGCCGAGGTGCCAAGTTCACCTCCCCTGTGCATATTCCATATATGAAGTTCTTAGATTCCATTTGCGTTTTTACCACTGAATAATGGTTGAGAGAATCACTTTGTAAACAAAAAGAAAAATCATTTATAAAGAGGTTAAATGTATAAAAATCCACTCCCTCCATACTTTTGCTTTTAAACAGATGCACCGTAAGCATACTGGGACAGTCCAACAGAAAATAAGAAAATTCCAGTTACAACAAAGACCTCTTCACACTGCAACTAGACCCAGGACTGCCATGAGAGGTGCAGGACAATGGACTCTTGGTTTATTTAACATTAGCCAAAGGCAGTGTTCTAACACTGTTTCTAAATTCTCGGCCATCAGGGTTCACTCCCCTCATGACTCCTAAACAACTGTGCTGTAATTGTACCAAAAAAAAGAAAAAAAGAGAAATTGCCCCTCATGTTTTTGATCTCTTCATTTACCTACTTCATACACTTTCAGCTTTATTCTGACAGCTGTCTCTGTCTTATCATTTAACAAATCTGGATAAAACATAGTTAGCCAACATAAGATACTTTATGTTTACTGCCAGACCACAGATAAGACTATCATTTCTCCCGGTGTTACTAATTCAGCATAGGAAACTACAGTTTAAATACTCTATAATTGGGGCTTCCCTGGTGACGCAGTGGTTGAGAGTCCGCCTGCCGATGCAGGGCACGTGGGTTCGTGCCCCGGTCCGGGAAGATCCCACATGCCGCGGAGCGGCTGGGCCCGTGAGCCATGGCCGCTGAGCCTGCGCGTCCGGAGCCTGTGCTCCGCAACGGGAGAAGCCACAACAGTGACAGGCCCGCATACCGCAAAAAAAAAAAAAAAAAAAAAAAACCTCTATAATTATGTACCTTTGAAAGAAACATATTGACCACAGTTTGACCACAAACATTAAACTGCTAGGTATGACAGAGCCCACATTTAACACTTGTGCAAAGGTCTAAAGAAAGCCTCAGTCCGTATATCACAATACTGTATTTGTCCTAATGCATCACTCACAAATGGGTATAGGGTCTTGAAAGAAGTATTCATGGGTAAAGGAAGTTGAGTGAGAATCAAATCCAAGTCCTTTAGAAACATTGAACATGCCAGAAATAAAATTAGCTCAAATTCCTCTTTGGTCTAGAATTTAGTGATAATTATTAAAATAACATTTAAAAAACTCACAATCTTGGTGATGTCGCAATAATGGAAATTATCTGCTAAGATGTTCCTGAGGCTATGACAAAATTACGTTATCTTTTTGGACAGCTATGTAGCAATACATTTCAAGAATGACACACAAGTTCCTATCTTGCTGTTATCTCATAAATAAAATAATTCAGAAAGAAAGTATCATATGCACAAAAATTCATCATTCTCTTTCACAGTGTGCATAATAAACTGTGTTTTTTGGAAGGCAAATCCTATAGTATACTCATTGGTGTTACTTGAAAAAGAAAATGTCTGTGCTCAAGTGAGTATGGGAAATGCTGAGTTAAATGTTTCTTTTCTTCAGAGCTCTTAAACTATTATGACTCTCTAGGAGGAGGATGAAGTAGGCAGTAGTTCCCAAACAGAGTTTACTACGAAACTCTTTTCATGGGATATCTCATGAGCTTAGTGTCTTATAAAACATATTCATGGAAATGACAGGGTGGGGAGTCTTAGAGAACGTTCCATCTCAAACACAAAGCCTTTGATATTTGACCTTCTCAATAACCCAAATGGAGAAAACCAAAGCTCACGCTTATTGTATATTTACTCCCATAGTATTAATCCTGCTTGGTGAAGAATGCTAACACTGGCAGCCCTGCCAATGATAACAGGTAACCTGGTCCTTATCAGAGACTCAGAAAACCACCAAGTAGAAAAAAAATGAAAGGAAAAGAATATACCATGTTCTGCATTATTTATGATATCATGTGCTCACCAGAGCAAAGTTTATCTGAGGATTCTAGTCTTGAATGTACCATTAACTCTCCGTGTGAATCTAAGTATATCCTAAACCTCTACTTGCCTAATTTTCTTCATCTGAGAAATGGGCCAACCCCAGGTCCAATAAGCATTTATAAGGTTAATCTTGAGTCGGCTGACCCTTTTGGCAATGTTGCTGTTGTATAACCATCTGCACATAAGCCATGCTCACGTAACAAGCTTGGATTAACTTGTTATTATAATTAAAGAGAAAGATAGTTAATTTTATAGTTCTGAATTGTTCCACTTTTCCCATCACTAAAATTATATAATAAAATTATGAAATATTATGGCAGAAGCAAAACAGGGCTGAAGAAAGAAAGATATTGAGAGGCTATGCAGTGGAAGAAGCATGAGGGACATGGCAACATTTATTACACAGATGGTAATTGCTGCCGTTGTAATTTACTTGGTGTCCGTGCATTCATTTATTCACTAGATTTTATTGATGAATTACCCTGTGCCAAGGGCTGTCAGGTGATAGATAAGATGGTGAACAAACGTGGTCCCTGCCTTCAGGCAGCCTGCAATATTTTATCCATAAAAGAGAAGTTTTCAAATGCATTTGAAGAGCAGAAGTTTGATCTGCACTTTTTACAGCATTTTACATAAAGGAATAAAATAGTACACTACCCAGAGGGCTTCTTTTAACATTACTTATATCAATGATATGGTAAAGATTTCTATCCTTTAGACTTGAATCTAAAACTTAAATACCCACGATTTAGAGGGGTTTTGGTGCAACAGAGGAAAACTGCTGGTTCAGTATGGCTGAAATTGGACCCAAAGCATAAAAACAACCTCTAGTAAGCTTTGGGGAATTAAAACAATACTTCCTTTGCACCTTAATTAAAGTCAGGAAAGAATCTTACTTTGTCAGGCCTGACAATCACCACCTTTCATTTCAACTGTTTTAATTAAAATACCTAGAAACTTGGCAGAAGTTTTACCGATTAACTGAACCACCACTTAACTCTTTTAGAAGCAGCTATCAGATTCCAAATTAAGGTACAGCAACAGCTGTAAGTTCATTATATGCGTGCTGGGTAAATATTTTTATTTCCTCCACCCACAATCACACGTCTATGCTAAAACACCACATAAGAATAGCTTGGGCAACAGGTTGGGGTAGGGGAAGCAGCTGCAATTTCTTTGTCTAGGCTCCCTATGGCCATAATCTTTACTAGTGGAGGGAAAAAAACTTTTTTTAAAGAATATTTTTGCACCTCTCTTTTGGATACACTTTTCAGCATTTACCAAAGGTATCTGGAATGGTGGGTAGTTCTCAGATTTTATTTACCACCCTGTCCTCCATATACACGCAACAGATGCCATTTACAAATTCATACCTCCAACCCCGTATTAACTATATTTTCTTATTGTCTGCATTTTTTTTTTGATGCTGCTCTGTAGCCCTTTTAGAAAAAAAATTATTATTGGAGTATAGCTGATTTACAGTGTTGTGTTAAGTTTCTGCTGTACAGCAAAGTGAACCAGTTATACATATATAGCCACTCTTTTCTAGATTCTTTTCCCATATAGGTCATTACAGAGTATTGAGAAGAGTTCCCTGTGCTGTACAGTAGGTCCTTATTAGTTATCTATTTGATATATAGTAGTAGGTATATGTCAATCCCGATCTCTCAATTTATTATTTTCTGTATTCTTTTTTTTTTTTTTTTTTGCGGTACGCGGGCCTCTCACTGTTGTGGCCTCTCTCGTTGCGGAGCACAGGCTCCGGACGCGCAGGCTCAGCGGCCATGGCTCACGGGCCCAGTCGCTCCGCGGCATGTGGGATCTTCCCGGACCGGGGCACGACCCCGTGTCCCCTGCATCGGCAGGCGGACTCTCAACCACTGCGCCACCAGGGAAGCCCTATTTTCTGTATTCTTGATGTTCTGGAGTCTGGGGTCTTGTTCCCGGTAACATGCTTCTCATATGCAAACCAACCAATCCAGAGCACGTACTCTGAACCAACTCCTGTGTCAGGTTCTTACCCTTCAGGAGGCAATACTCTTCTGTCCTAACCACCCCGGGTCAGGTACCAGACAGCTGGAGACAGCACCTATACCCCAGAGACTGCCGAAATTTTTCAAACCAGCCAGTCCTAAAGCCTGCTTACCTTCCTTGCCTCGTGACGCCTGACCAACCCTGGTGCTTCCCTGTGTGGCCCCGTGTGACATGATGTACCCCCCTCCTCTTGGGAACTGTGAGTAACAAACTGTCTTTTCAATAGCATTGAATCCTAATCTGTTGGCCTCACCATATCCGAATAATAACGAAACCTACATTTCAAAACAGGCCCAGACTTCAGTGAGTTGTAGGTCCCACGTGAAATTGCACACTTGCTGCCTCATTCAAAGACTTCTCAATCTTGACGTGTTTAAAGCAGAACTTTTCATTTTCCCCACATCACAGCCCCCCACACCAGCCAAAAGCCTCGCTATTTATCCAATTACTTGAGCTTGAAAACCCCCCAAATCAGTTCTCTATAGATCCGCAAAAATTAGATCTATATTAATTCTAATGAATAGATTGATTCTATCAGTTACTTAGAAATCTTCCATGACACCCACCGTATTTTAGATGGAATCCATGGAGCTTAAACAGCTCTGAATGATTTGTCTTCTGCTCACTTTCCCTCTACTTCACTGTGCTTTCAGCTACCCTGGTCTTCTTTCAGTTCTGAAGAAGCGAGGCTCTTTTCTACCTCAGACCTTTGCAGAAATGGCCTGCGTCGTTCCTACTGAGTGCCTCGCTTTCTCCCAAGTCTTCCCTGGGCTAAATCCTTCTCGCCTATTAGGCTCAGCTTGAATACAGCTTACTGAGGGCCTTCTCTGGCTTTACCTAGGAAAGTTTAAATACCTCCTACATTTCTCCGTCTTTCCATTATTCTCCATCTCACCCACTGTTTGTTTCCTTTTATTTGTAGACCGCTCATCATGATCTATAACCATTTTAAAATTTTATCTGTTTACCTGTCCACTGTTTCTTTGTCCCCTCCTTGTAGGAACTATAAAGGCAAGGATTCCTTATGTTTTCTTCATTGTTCTAAATCCTGCACCTAGTATTGTACTTGACACAAAATTGTTAGATAAGGAAGAGTTAATGAATGGATAAATGAATAATAAATGAATGTGTGTGTCTGCACTTGCGTTTACACACCCAGATTACTGGTTGGCTTATATAAAATACGCTGGGGGTTATGTATGATTCCCCGTAAGTCCTAGTTATAACTTCATCTCTTTCTTTTCTTCCCTACAAAGTGTATTTCAAAAAATGTATAATTTACTTTTAAAATGTGTCTATTTCAGGACATATTTCTTTTTCTCCCAGCAACATTGATAAGCACGGGAAAAACAAACAGTGGATAGGTAAATACAAAGGAAATTTTCTCTAAATAAGTAGTATATTGTCAAAAATTTCTTCTTATATTTGACAAAATGAAAAATGCATGCATGTGTTAACAAGCTCTACTTGCTTACTATGTGCCAGACACAGATATTAACAGATTTAAGATGAATAAACACATTGACCGCAGCACACCCTCATGATCACCTCCAGCTGGGTTTTAAATACCTCCAAGCTTAAATTTTCAACATTCAGCAAAACCTTTTGCGAACCTCTTCAACTGGCAGAAATGAGTAATATAAAGTATCTGAAATCTCATGTTTGATATTAACTCTGGGTCATAGATTGAATCTGAGGTCAAGTGGATAGGCAGTAGGATGGAAAAAATATTACCAGATATAAACTCTGCCTGATTATCTTTACATCATCTTGCTAGAACAGAGGTTCTCAAAATGTGCTTCCAGTGTGCCGGAGCCCCACCCCAGACCTACTGAATCAGAGACTCAAGGGGCGGGGCCTTTTCATCTGTGTTTTAACAAGTCCTACATGCTAAAATTTGAGAACCATTTCTCAAGCAATGTAGACTTAGCTTAGTCAGTTAAATCAGTGTTAAATGAAAAAAAGAGGTCAGAATTCCAGGCAGGATTTAGAACTTCTTCTAAGTCAGTGTTTCTCAATCTTGGCTGCATATTAAGATTACTTGAGGAGTTAAAAAAAAAAAAAACAAATGCTTGTGTCCCAGCTCCAGAGATTCAAATTTCTGGGGCTGGCTTGAGCTTCCGGATTTTAAAAAACTCCCCAGGTGATTTTGATGCCTGACCGTGGTTGAGAAATCATTCTCTCTAAGCTGTAGGTAGTATTCAGGAAGGATGGAAACTATCATCATCTTTAAACTTTGTATTTTCAGGGTTTTATTTTCTGGCACTAGTAGCTTTGGGTACCATAAGGAGATAACAAGCCTGTATTTATTCCACTAAAATGCAAGGGTAACTATTACTTAATTTACTGTTCCTTGGAATAAGGTTTGGCAAATTTCATCAACATGGATTCATCGGTGCTAAAATGTTATCAAGAGCTAGTCTCAGAAATAAGAGTTATGAAATTTTAATACTTTTTCCCCCTGCAGCTTCACAGTGTGTTGAAATCTTGTTGCTTGAATATGCATAGCCTGGCCGACTACTTATTCTCATAAAACGTGGTATTAAGTTGCCTTTCGGATCAGCATCAGTAGATGTCATCTTTGACACCTCCATCCTTGCTCTGGTGCAGGTGACAGGACTGTTTTTAAGGATCAGTTTGCCACTGTGCCACAGGAAATGTACCCACTGACTATAAAGCTATGCGGCTGGCTTTACTTCCCTTCCCCAGATGGCTACCTCTGCCATCCCTGCTCTCCTTCCGGTCTGCTGTCTTCATCCAAGGCTGCTCCTTTCTTTGGGGTTGCTCTGGCTCACCCTCCCTGGTCCCTACCTATGCTCTCCATTAGGCTCTTCCCTCTGATGTCTTGTCAGTTAATCTCATTTTCCTCAAGTTTTAGAGACATCTGGAGTTCATTTCAATGCACTGTCAGCCAACAAGATTTTTTTTTTCCTTCTGCACCTACCAAATACACAATCGCTGTAATAGTCACTGTGCTGCTTTTCATTAAAGTCATGATCAGAAATATCTTGGTTTACCTCCACATTTGAGGATACAGGATTTGAGGATACACATTTGAGGATACAGGATCCACATTGAGGAGACTAATAATACATACATCTTAGAAACAGGACTCCTTCTTTTGGATCCCAACCCTCTGAGCATCCTAACATCTCCCTCCTCACCCCAGGGAGGTCAAGGGGCCCCATGCTGTCTAGATTCAGTCTTTCTCCCTCCCTTTTGAACTGGGTTGCTTGATCCTGGTTTCTTTAGCGTCTGTCATTTGCCTCATAAAGTATTTGCAAAGCACAATTCAATGCATTTGGACTGAGAACTTCAGCTTTCTGCCCCTTAGGCTATGCGCTGGGAACCTACCCTTACCTTCATCCAGCTCAGGCTCAGAACCCCTGCCTGGGTACATGGGACACTGCAGATACCTAATTTTATAGGGTATGATTCAGGTAGCTTTCTTTAATCCGCATAGATCATTCTGGTCTGAATTTATAAACCCAGGCTTTTGTATGTCAGTATCTACCCAGAATTGAGACACAATTAGTATCTGCTAGAGTGCATGTAATCCCTACATCTTTAAGCAATGTGGCTTGCACATACCAAGAAGGCAGTGGAATTTTGTCCATTTAGTGTCAATCTCTCTAGACAAACGTGCATCTCCGTTCTAGTTGAGAGTGGGCCAATTGATTTTCTTTAGAGTTAAATTGTCAAGTATCAACAAGAGAGTAGTAAATAAGGATTAAGAATACAGAAAATACATCAAAGAAAAGTTACAACCCTGTTTGTACATGCCTCGTATCCCTAAGTAAGGGGGAAATCCTACCACTAAGACTAGCTCTGGGCCAAATGATGTAATAGGCTGGGAAGAGAACTGGCATCATTACACTTCCCCTTCTGGTGACTTTCTTTGCTACCCTTTTCCCTTACTTCCTGCTCCGGAAATGTCCCTTGTATTCAATAAGCTGTTGACAAATCTCCTGAGGACCTGTAACATCTGAATTTTACTTGGGGGATTCCTGGTGACTTTTACATACAAATCTCAAAGGAAGTAACTCTAACGATGGATTTTCAGGTATTACGGCAGGCAGTGGGTGAGATATTTTTGCACAGGAGGACCTGCCTCATGCCCCTTGAATTCCACCAACATGTGGACAAACCTGGACTTGACTTATCACTTGGTTTATTTCCTACAAACAGGATTACTTTGGATGGCAGAATAATGGCTCCCCAAAGACGTCCTCCCCCTAACCCCCAGGGAAATCTGTGAGTATGTTAGTCTAGTGGCGAAGGGGAATTAAGATTGTCTGTTGAATTCAGGTTGCTAATGAGCTGACTGTGAGATGGAGAGTTTGTCCTAGATTATCTGGATAAGCAAAATACAATCACAAGGAATCTTTTAAGTGGAAGAGTGAAGCAGAAGGTCAGCATCAGAGAGATATTTGAAGATGCTACACTGCCAGCTTTGAAGATGGAAGGAGGGACCACAAGCCAAAGAATGCAGGCAACCTCTGAGAGCTGGAAAAGGCAGGGAACCGGATTCCCCTCCAAAGCTTCCAGAGGAACACAGCCTTGTCGACGCCTTGATCTTAACCCAGTCAGACTCATTTTAAAATTCTGATCCCCACACTGTAAGATAAGAAAATTTGTGTTGTTTTAGGTCACTGAGCTTGTGATAATTTGTTACAGCAGCAATAGGAAATTAATACAGTAACTCTGAGAAATTTATTTTAATTCTTTAAGCCTCACTTTCTTCCTAGGTAAAATGGCAACAATAGAAATCACTGACTGCTCTTTTGATAATCCAGTAAATTGACTTGGGTAAATGGCTGGTTACATACGAAGTATTCAGTACACACTGTTTCCTATCTCTTCTATCTGCAGGCCCACTACCAACCATAAATATTGCAATGATGGCTACATTCAAAACTGAGGGCATGTAATTAACAGATAATTGTCTAATAGATTTAATAGAATTATCTCTTAAATGTATCAATATTAGTGTAACTTTCTATAGTGAAGGACCAGAGAGAGAGAGAAACTGGTAGAACAAGAGCTATTAGCAAATACTAAAAAAACCTCTGTTTATGTATAGCTTATCGCTGGGGATGTAAAATGACTTCTGAGATAGTAGATGCTCTGAATAAGCATGCCAGGAATTCAAAGTTCAAAAGATCATTGTAAACCCTACTTTCTTTCCATTAATACTAAAAAGGGAAAAGGAATGCTGAGGTGGGGGGGGGGGTCTTGGTCTCATCAACTCTTAAAAGCAACAAGAATACAGCTTTGATTCCACCTTTAGCATGGAAGAGAGAATATAGATGGGTCCAAAAATATTTTATAAAGATGTTTAGATGGTTGAGAGAATAGACATACCATTAAAAGAAATGGGGATGATAGAAGACTCGTGTCTGATAACAGCCACCTAACTGTGAGAATTAAATGCCAAATCAAATTACCATCCAGGAGTAACTCAGAACGTCAAAAAAAAAATTTTTCAGTCTTTGTTCATATTATTGCTTAAAAGGCCAGTTTTGGAACTGGTAGCAGGAAACTGTTATTAACTCATTAAAGTGTAAAACTGCTTGCCAAATGGTGATAATACTAGGATCCCACAGGAGAAATCTGTGTGTGTGTGTGTACTGTCCTGACTCAAAGTAACTGATGAGATAAAAACAGAAAATGTATATAAAATGCTTTCTGAATTCTACTTAATAAAGATACCGAATGATCATTAAAATACGAGAAGGGGTCCATATGGATATATTATCCCTAAGGAAGAAATAAGAATATGGCAGAACCTGTATTAAGCTATCTTGGTAGATTCAAAAGACCCTTAATCATGAAATCAGTTGTATCTATTATTAACAATAAAAAAAACCCTGGGTCAAGTAACTCAATCACCATGGATTAAGCGACTACCTAATAAAGCAGAATCATGTTTTTCTAGAGAATTGCATAAGAGCCCTTAATCACAACCAGTCTACACACCTATGTTTCCGGTCTGCCCTGTTTGCATCTAATTCCTTAACTCTTGGAATCTACAAGATAAGCCACTGTATTTAAAACTGTTTGTGCACTGTGGGTATTTGAGGATCGTAATAACGAAGTGTCAAATGCTCTTTTTAATTGATGTTTTTATAATTACATGGACTCAGTTCTCTTCAGTAGTTTTCATGGAAAAATTGCTTTAAAATCTTAAAATTATTTTTAACTTTTAAATAAGTAACAAGACTTTAAAAAACCATCTCTAGGGAATTCCCTGGTGGTCCAGTGGTTAGGACTTGGTGCTTTCATTGCAGTGGCCTGGGTTCAGTCCCTCGTCAGGGAACTGAGATCCCGCAAGCCGCAAGGCGTGCCCAAACAAACCAACAAACCAACACCCGAAAACCATCTCTACATGAATAAAGTAAGCTAGTGACTTGATCAACACGGTAAAACTTTAGGAATCTTCTTTTTAAAAGACAAGGCTTTCTTTGAAATCTCAAAATCAGATGCTATGTTGTATCTGTAATTCTAAAGACTCTGCAAACGTGGTCTTCACCACCTTCGCTATATAAATCCATAGTGTTTTTCCCAATAAAGATCTATTTAAAAAATTCATATAGTGAATATTTAATCAGGCAGGTAAAAGCAGAGACTGATTTATTTCTAAACAGATTTACTTTACCACATCACTTAGCAACACCATTTATTTGGAAGAATCTCCAGTGCTTTGCTAATTCACTTTATCCCTTACAGTGTTACTGTTCTCTCAAATGAACTGAAACGATTATCAGGTCACATTTAATCGACTCTGTACCTTTTCTTATGGATGTTGACTTTTACCACATACACACAGGAGGTGGAGGTGGGAACCCAGAGGGGAAGGGGTTAGCAGTTTTCTCAGCTTTGTCAAAATGATGCAGGAAAAGGGGAGTGAAGTGAGTCTATTAAGAGTATAAACTCATTCCATTCTCAGTGGTGTCTAGAACATAAATCAATAAGATTCAGCACGCTTATTATAATAACTAAGTCAAAGAAACTGCAGCACTTACAAAAGCTTAAATGTCTAAAAGCTAAGTCTCTAAACTGGAAACATATCCAGGCATACACATAAGAAGAGGAACTCCATTATAAAATAAGCAAGACAGAGAGTTGGATGTCACCATAAATTCTATGCAAAGAATATTGGGAAAATATATGTTCATATACACCTCTGTGTGTTTGGAAGACAGCTAAAGGACAAGACAAGACAAGCTTTTGTTTATTTCACATTCTTTTACATGGGTAAGACTTTTCTATTTTCCTTTAGATTCCTCTCTTGACTTCTGAAGATACTCCACATACAACTTTAAGAGAAAATAGAAACCATTAGTTATTTACCTTCAGCATTTATTCATGATTTCATTCCATAAATATTTATTGACCTCCAGCTCAGTGCCAGGTGGAGACAAAGCCCTGGACAAGGAGACAGGAATATGAAGAGAGCAGCTCCTGCAGAGGAGAAGCTTTACAAACCCAGATGTACGTAAAGTGTTCCAGGACACAGTGGTATGTTCTGAGCTTGTATACTGACTGTTAAAATGGCGAATGCATCTGTACTGATTAACAAGTAGACGGAAAGATTATTTAAAACCTTGCAGAGTCAGAATTCAAGCCCAAAATGCCTGGAAGAGCTCACACTGTTCACCAAGATAATACCCAGCCTCTCATTGGTCCTGAAGTTCTACCTAATTAAACCCTGCATTCCAGTGAATAATTTTTGTGACTTTATCTGTACATAGACATTGAATATGTGAGCCTCATATATTTTGTAGGGCTTAGAAAGAATTTGGATGTAATTGATTTAGGTCAACAAAAACACCATGAACAAGATCGTTGATGCTGAGAGAAATCTTCTACCAATTAGTGTTACAAGTCACTTAATCATGACCAGTTTGAGGGAAGAGTTTGATCCTACGTCAAATGATGGCTCAGGGAAGGTACGCTCTAGCTTGAGAAAGCTGCTTTCATAAAAGATGACACCAAAACAACATTTTAAAATTATTAGTGATTTGATGAGTGATTTGTACTGTAAACTTATACTTGTAAGCACTTTTATAAAACATATATATGTGTATTATACTGCATAGTATATTAACAGCCTTCTTATGCTATTATTAATTATTTGTGCTGCCACTTATATCACTTGCTAAGTAATTATAGCTATACGAATGTGTATATATACACATTCATATGTATGTATATATATATAATTTTATAATTGACAATCGTTTAAATTATTATTTACATCTATATATGGATATACAAATCAATACTTTGAATATTGTCCCTGGATACAAATATTAGTAGTTATGGGGACACAGAGGAAGTGATGTCTGACCTTAATAACAGGGGTAGAAGAAATCAGGGAGAAAATACACTGTTGGAGTGAATCTCATGCAGAGACAATGGAAGGATACCAAAGAAGAAAGGAAAGGCATGTGGCATGTGCAGGAATCCTGAAAAGGCTGTGTGGCTGGATAGATTAGACTTGGCTAGTTTGTACATCAAGAAGAGTCTGAATTTTTTTTTTTGGCTGCACTGTGCACCTTGTGGGATTTTAGTTCCCCGACAAGGGATCAAACCCCGGGTGGGAGGGAGGGAGACGCAAGAGGGAAGAGATACGGGAACATATGTATATGTATAACTGATTCACTTTGTTATAAAGCAGAAATTAACACACCATTGTAAAGCAATTATACTCCAATAAAGATATAAAAAACAAAACAAAACAAAACAAAAAAAACCTGGGCCCTCAGCAGTGAAAGTGTGGAGCCCTAACCACTGGACCACCAGGGAATTCCCAAGAAGAGTCTGAATTTTATCCTGTGCATAACAAAAGACCATTGTGAGTTAGAAAGTAATAATGGCATCAGATTTGCACTGTAGAAAATGAACTGTGGCAGCAGAGGGAAGGACAGAAGGTTTTTTTTTTAAGATAATTTTAAAAATCACAACTGTTTTTTTAGGTAACTATAGAAACAGTGTGTATCTGGGTCAGAGGGGAAAGTTACAAGAGATGAAGAGATCCATTAGGAGAATTACATGAGAAAAAAGTCCTTCATTCACTCAATAAACATTTATTGAGCAGCTATATGCTCCAGGCACTGAGGATACATCAATGAAAAACAAGGGTAAAAAACAGAGATAGTTCTCATGGATAGCTTACTATATTACAGCTGGGGAAAATGGCTAACATTTATATAGCACTTATTCTGTGCCAATCATTATTTTAAGCAGTTTACTTTTAATAACTCATTTAAGATAAACCACACTGATGTGGTTCTAACGGGATCAATAGCCATAGAGTTAGTGAAGGAATCTGATTCAAAAGAAATTCAGGAAGCAGGTAAAAGTGACTGGTTTAGTAACTGGATGGCTATGCATGGTGAAACAAAATGGTTCTTCAGGTTTAAGTAGTAAGAATAACTTTTTCTTAAGTGGTTAATAACAATTTCTTAAATGGTTAAGTGTAGCCTACTTTTCTTAATTCTATAGCAATGATGCCATGCATTTAATTTGGGGCTACTTCTGCATAAAAATAAAGCAAAGCAAGAGAAGGATTATGGGAACACAAAATGGTTCTTCTCTGTCTCTTGGATTTCTGAAGTCTACTAACCAGTTTTACCACTTTATTTTCGATTTCTGAAGTGGCTCTCTTGAGCTATGCTTAAAAACACTGTTTTCAGTGTTCTCAAATCATGCCTCTAATAACTATGTAAGTGGAGTTAAAGGTAACAGGTGGGGCATTACCAAGATGAAATGATTAGCTCTTTCTGCACAGAGGAAACCAGCAAAGAAATAGAGAGCAGGCACTTCCGCCCTCTCAGTTTGGAGGAAAGTAGTCAGAGCTCTCTTGAAACAAAAAGAGGAGAATTGTGTCCTGGCTTCCTTCATCAAAATACTATGAAGGTCCTATTTTCCAAGCTTAAATCACAATCAACAAGAAGAATAAAACGTAGTTCTAAATTGAAAACCAAACATAGCAAGATAATTTTGTTCCCTTAATCTGTTCTTTTAATTTCTTGGCACCAAGAATACTAATAGCCTCTGCAAAAAGTGAGTCTTATGTGAAATGGTACTTAGCCATAACTGAATAATTTATTCTGGAATCTTCTACCATAACAACAATACGAGAATTCTAAATGTGAACCACCTAAAGGTACACTGTTTTCTTAACCTTATATTTATTCCCTAATGAAAAATCGCTAATGATACCACTACTTGGCAATTGATTTTTTATCCTTAGGGGCAGAAACAGATCAATAAATTAACGATTTTAGTAAATTTACACTAACTGTTCTAAAAGAAAAGGTTCAGGAAAACTTTTTCCCCCTCATTTACACAAACAGTATTGCTCCTAGGAAATGTACATTATGAAGTCAATCTACATTTGTGAAGCAAGAACCAAAACATCTATATTTTGTGTGTGTGTGTGGATCACACATTCCTCATTTTATCACAATGTGAAAAAACCATATTTCTCCTTATTTGCAATTGGGATTAGGTATGACATTTTTCCCTTTGACTTCACTGGAATATTGCAGAAAGACCCATGGCTGCAAAACTTATCAGGTAGAAACAGATAAATGAAGGTGTTAAATAAAATCTACATATTATCCAATCATTATTTTTAAGAACAAGAGAAGGATGAGATTTTAAAAAAGCAGACAGTTTTCCTGTAAAATCACAGGAAAATAAGATTTTACATTTTTATTACACGGAATCAAGAAGTATCTGTTTACTGGGGACTTGCCTGGTGGCACAGTGGTTAACACTGCGCTCCCAATGCAGGGGGCCCGGGTTCGATCTCCGGTCAGGGAACTAGATCCCACATGCATGCCGCAACTAAGACCCGGAGCAACCAAATAAATTAATTAATTAAAAAAAGAGAAGTATCCGTCTACTGCAAATAATTCACATAAGCAATATTCAGCTTTTAAGGAACATGTTAAGACTAATATACAAATCCACGGCACTTATTTTCCAATAACATAAATGGAGAATTTCAAAATATATGCTCTTCTTATTACTTAAATTTACTAATTTTCTCAAAGATGCTTTTATTTGTTTTTTTCTTTATGATAATGATTAAATGGAACATCTGTCAGCTGCATAACTATACTACAGTATAGTTCAGTACAGCATTCTATACTAAATATATTTAGGAGATTCTAAGACCTGAACAAACATGGTATTTTATCACTGTCTCCGGCTGGTTGTGTCCCAGCGTGTTAGACTTGCGATCAAAACTGTCCCTCAAAAAAAAAAAAAAAACTGTCCCTCAAACCTCACAATTGCTAAATCAAGATGTTTTGGAGTACTACATTTTGGTAAAAGCATGTTACTGTATTTAACATTCAAGTCTACAAAATTTATATTTCCAGTCAGTAAAAAAGAGAAATAAAACATGTACAGTGAAAAGAAGTACAGTGTTTTGTATTTCTATGATTTGGCCAAAGTGAAAACTCATTATTATTAGATTAACGGAAATCTTAGTTTAGCTACTTACTAGTGGTCCAATAACTTTGGAAGCATTCTTGGCCTTTAGATTCAGCATTGAAGAAGTGTTCATTATTCTTCCACTTTTGTCCCTGTATATCCCATCTTTCCACCAAAAACAAAGAGACAGTCAAACTTTATACACAGTTGAGAAAAGCAAGCACAAGGAAGAAAGGAAGAAAGAAAACGACAGAAGGAGGAGTGAGAGAGGGAAAATAAGCAAGGAAAAAAAAAAAAGGGCGACAAACAGAAAGAGAAGCTCTGGAAACCCTCATAGTAGTAGCTACCTGCACAGTTCTTACTATGCTGCAGGAACTGTGCTGCATGAATGATCCTATTTCCACGAATAATCTTACTTAAATCTTCAAAAGAACCCTATTAGCTAGGTACTATTACTGTCCCACTTTACAAGTGAAACTGAGGCTTGGAAAGGTTCAGTCTCTTGGCTCAGGGTCACATCACCAACTGGTATTTGTCCCAGTTCTAACTCCAGAGGCTGCGCCCCTCACTTGGATGGAAAGGAAGACAAGCAGGGTCAAGAGGCTGACCTTCCTGTGTACACATTTCAAAGAAGTAAGACATCTCATAATTAATATGTTGGAAAGGACCTCTTAATTTCCCTTCAACCTTTTCCATGCCCCGCTAGTCTTTTCCATCTCAACAAATGGCAGCACCATATTCCGCTGGCCAAGAAACCCAAAATCATGCTTAATTCTCTTTTTTCCTTACCCCATAATCCAGTCCATCAGTAAGTACTATAGATTGAGATCTGAAATTACGCAAGCCTGTCTTCTTCTCTCTGTATCAGATGTCTTCCTGCAACAGCCCCTGCTTTCTCCTTGATACGTCCCCCTTGACTCTCCACAGCTACAAGAGTCATCATCTGAAAACATAAACTGGAATGTGTTACTCCCTTGTTTTAAAATGATTTGGGTTCCCTGTGCTATACAGTAGGTCCTTGTCGGTTATCCATTTAAAATATAGCAGTGTGTATATGTCAATCCCAAACTCTGTTCAATATACTGTAACAACCTAAATGGGAAAAGAATTTGAAAAAGAACAGATACATGTATATGTATAACTGAATCATTTTGCTGGGCACCTGAAACTAACACAACATTGTTAATCAACTGTACTCCAAAATAAAATAAAAAGTTAAAAAAATGATTTGGGGGATTCTCTTTCCCTCAGAACAAAGTCTAAATTGCTGCCCTGGGTCTATAAGGCTCTCGCCCCAGTCTGTCTCTCGAGCATCATCTTTGTCCCACTCTCTGGTTTGTTAGTTGAGCTCCAGGTGTGTTGATGTTCTTCCGGTCACTTGAACACACCAAGCTCAGTGCCATGGCGCGTGCTTTTCCCTCCACCTGGAACATTTCTTCCTCCCTTCTTCCTGACGTAGCTTCATCTCATTCTAGGTCTAAGCTTAAATAGTACACCTTTCAGAGGCCTTTCCTGACATCTGCATCTCTATCTTGGATTTAATTATAACCCCCATAGTACTTTAAACAATGTATACGTGTTGTATTTGTCTACTGTTTTACCATCCATAGCTATCAGAACCTCAGGTCAGAGGTCAAAACTGCCATGATCGTCGTTATTTTCCAAGATCCCAACAGACACCTGAAACATAGTTGGGGCACCAAAAATACTTGTTGAATAATTCAATAAATAAGTGAATAGGGAAACTCTTTAAGTTTCACCATAGAAACTCTGAACCTTCTCTTCCATTGCATTCTGGTTCTCTGTTGTATTCTTATAGGTTCTAGCAAATATAGAATCATACTAATGACAACTGTCATTGAACACCACGGTCTATTTCACCTGGCCACGCAGAGCAAATTTAAAAAGACAGACTGGGATATTACTGAGTAATGTAATATATACCACAAATAAATATTTGATTTGAGATTATGGTATTTTAGTCACTTATGAAAGATTTGCTTAGTTTTTAAAAGGTGATTATCATTTGTTTTGAGAGTAAATATAGAACCATGGTAAACCTCTAAAAATGTGTCTAATAAGGATTCATATTCACGGGAAGATTTAATGATTTAAGAAAAGTTTCCTCTGAACAAAAGCTAATGAAAACAGTACAGCCATATGACATACAATTTTGGAATGAACCTGAAGAATAATAACTAATAAAATTTAGTTTATATTTTTCTATTTAAAAGGTACACATTCTTTCATGGACAGTACAGTACAGGTATTTTATAGATTCATGCTTTTAAAGGCAGGGTTCTGGCACAGAAAGATCCTGATGACTTGAACTGTTCAGAACTGTTCAATAAAAAAGGAGAGGCTTACAAACATTATGCCATAGTCGCCAACACCTCCTCCCAGGATCTGTATTCTAGTGGATCTGTGCTCTCTTACAGATTAAAAATACTTGTATCAGTGCCTGACATTACTTCACCGTCTTATTATAAGCCCCTGAGGCACTAGTGTCTTTCCTCCGGTTCTCATGTCACTAGTAATTAACTTTATTGCCAAGAATGCTTGCTTTTTTTCCTCTCAGCTGAATGTCTGTAAAATCTTTTCATGCTTGTACTCAGACCTCATTTTCCGACTTACTGCACTTATTTATATTTTTCCAGCCCTTGCTTTAAATTCAAGCTAATTATCAATAATGACTTTGCTCTAAACCCTGAAGTTACTGGTCACCTTCCAGCAAAAACTTGTGCTTCTTCTAAACCAGCATGAAGAGCTTCCAGTCTCCTGGTGTCTTGAGTATTCAACCATCAGGTACGGAATAAAATTCTGAAAGCCTCGTCCTTAACTGACATTTCATATACAGAAATGACTTTGCAGCTTTTTCTACTATGTCAAGAAGCTATTTATATCTTTCAATAGCATATGAATTAGGGATCTTGGCAGATGAAAAACTGGGCACCGCAAGGCACAATCAAAGACAGTGGCAACACATGTCTGGCTATGGACCAGATACATTATAATGGCCAACACGCATATCATGTCTGACGCCCAGTTTCAGTGCCAAAACCAGAGAGAGGCTCTCACAGACGGTGTGCCCATGTCACATGAGAGCTCAAATGAGGAAGCGGCAAACCAGTTTTCATAATGGAGAAAAACGTAGGGCTCCTCCTACTAAGTATACCGGGCCAGATGATCACGTATCCTAATTCTTTCTTCTGCCCATCAAGAAGTACCTTGATTTATGTCAGAGTTTGGGATTGACATGTACACACTGCTATATGTAAAACAGATAACCAACAAGGACCTACTGTATAGCACAGGGAACTCTGCTCAATATTCTGTAATAACCTCAATGGGGAAAGAATTTGACAAAGAATAGATACATGTACATGTATAGATGAGAATAGATACATGTACATGTATCTATACATGTACATGTATAACTGAATCATTTTGCTGTGCACCTGAAACTAACACAACATTGTTAATCAACTATACTCCAACATAAAATAAAAATTTAAAAAAGAGAAATATTGCAGGAAAAAAAGAAGTATCTTGAATCTGATGATCAGGTTTTGAGACTTGAAACAAGCAAACAAACAAGAAACATAAAAATATACATAATGGTTTTTTAATAAGAACTGAGGATACTTTATGCTAATATAGCTTTCTACTTCTCTCCCTGTCATAAAGTTGTCTCACATGAGGCAAAAAAATTGGGGTGACTAAAAATACTTAAGACAGTGGTGCTGACTTAAAAATTTCAGTGATTTATAGAAAATGTTGATTTCTTTTTAAATTTTAAAATTGTATAATTGTTTATATAACATACTGACAACTTTTTTTTTCTTAAAAGAATCCTTTAAGAATAACATGAGCTCTAAACTGGTGGTTACTGTGAATCTCTTCAATCTTAAGTACATTTCACTGAAGGTTTGAAAGCCATTTTTACAGCAGTTAGTTTCATCTATTTAAAAATGTGAAAGCTTTACTAAAAATCTTTTCTGCTGCCACAAGGATTTAAATCAATGCTAGGATAAGAGAATGTTCTAAAGGAATGCAAAGGGTCCCCTGGGAACTGTTTATAGGAGCTTTTTGTAGAATACTATTTAATTGATCCTTATATAAAATAGAGCTTCTTTTGGCCATTTGTCTATTCATTTATTTTAATATTTGTTTAATATTTACTGTGTGTTCACCCCTGGATAGGCCTTGTGGTATAAAGATTAATGACACCTTTTTTTGACTTGAAAAAGTTTCTTCTCTACTAACGGAGGTCTTCACATTAGCAAATAATCAGAATACAACATTCTTGTTCTAAAGAAAGGTAGGGATAGAAGCACAAAAAAAGGGCATGCCTAATTTTGTTATCAAGATATTGGGAGCAACTTTGGAGAGGGAATGACATCTGAGTTGAAAGTTGAGGAGTGATTAGCGGTCATCAGGGCTGAGGGTGGGACATAACTGGAATAGTTACATGAGACTGGATTTCACATCATAATAAAGAGCTAGACGATTTCCTTGGAGACAAAACTAAAAAGGGACAGGAGCTCTTTCATGTTAGAATACTTATAATGTTAGAAGAGGAAAATTACAGAGTTAAACGCTGAGAAGAAATCAGGTAAAATGCTCTATTATGAAGGGGATAAAAGAATACATGTGTTTTCAAGGATGTGCTTCTTGTAAGCAACATGTAATTGGGTTTTGTTTTCTTATCCAGTTTGACAACTTTTATATTCTAATTAGAATATTTAGTTCACTTACATTTAATATAATTATTGATACATTTTGCTTTATATCTATCATCATAATATTTGCTTTCTTTTTGTTTCTTCTGTTCTATGTTCTGTGTTCTCTCATTTCTTGTTATCTTTTGGATTTATTTTATTATTATTAGTTTTCTAATTTCTTCCCTCTATTAGCTTAGGAAAACAAAACAAAACAAAACAAGAATACATGCTGTTTTTCTTCCCACAAAATCCCAAGTACTAGATCTGGAATTTTAATTCACAGAGGCAATTATCAAAGGAGGATGTGTTTCCCAAGTCTGTATTATTATTATTACATTGAATTACCCTTGAGAAGACATAAAGGGTAAAAGCAAAAGAGATGGAAGACGGTTTAGCTAAATCCATAGGTGATTGCTACCCACACTTATATCCAAAAGCTCTTTGGATGAAGCCACAGATAACAGGAATACACTTCCTAATTTCAGAGTTTGACCTTTTAGATTGTAACTATGAAGATGCATGTGTTGATTGGCCCCAGAAAACTGGATGGATGACCTATTTTGATGTAATATTTTCATGGGGTTTTTTGTTGGGCTGCGCCGTGCGGCTTGTGGGATTTTAGTTTCCTGACCAGGGACTGAACCTGGGCCCTCAGCAGTGAGAGCGCAGAGGCCTAACCAATGGACTACCGGGGAATTTCCTCAGGTTCTTCACTAATATTCCAATAAATGTATTTCATTACTAAATGATCATTTGAAGAATTATAATATGACAATTTATAATTATGAATTTTAAGGGCTGCATAACACTTCCTGATGCAGATACCATTACTAAAAAGCTCTATTTTTATTGGCATTAGTAATTTCCAGATTGCTACTCTTCTCATGGTGACATACATGTGCCTACAAATGTTTGCTTCTGTTGAGCCATGTCTCAAGTGGAAGATTATAGCCTTCTTTTTTTTTTTTTTTTTTTTGCAGTACGCGGGCCTCTCACTGTTGTGGCCTCTCCCGTTGCAGAGCACAGGCTCCGGACGCGCAGGCTCAGCGGCCATGGCTCACGGGCCCAGCCGCTCCGCGGCATGTGGGATCTTCCCGGACCAGGGCACGAACCCGTGTCCCCTGCATTGGCAGGCGGACTGTCAACCACTGCGCCACCAGGGAAGCCCTATGTTTTATTTTTAATGTTATTTGAGGATTACATTTGCTCCAGTAATTTTCTTAGATAGTCACTGTCCTAAAATCAATCTGGTTGACTTGAAGAAAGTGATTTTTAGTGAGCTGGAGAGAGAATTGGCAGTAGAGAGTTGACTGATTTTATGCCATGGCGCCTTGACTTCTCAGATCTGAAATACTGAAGCATTTCATGGGAATGGGGTACGGATATGCTTACTATAATTGTATAAAGTAAATGATAATAAATGACTACAGCTGAATTCAGTAACTAAACCCTCTGGTCCAAAAAGTCTGTCATCAAATGGATGGGAAGAGTAAGTACCCTTGAGGGAGCTCTGTTACTTCCTGGATAGATGGATGGATGTGTTTGGGGAAGTTACCTGGCTACTCTGAGACCTAGATCCTTCCAACTGAGAAACAAGGAGAATCCTTGTTCATAAGATTCAATCCCTGTATTACCTGACATAATTCCTGAGGCATACATATCTTGGAGAAGTGTCAAACGACATCACAAATGTGTCTTCATAAACATGTCATCTAGTTCATGAAATTTACATTGCTACATTTGAAGATTTTGAAAATAAATGTTAATATTACAGTCTATAAAATAGGTCTTTTCTAGAGTATATTTTGATGAAATTACTGACTGTACTATTAGAAGATATAATAGCTAGGTCAGAAAAAATTAATAATTCTTAGTATAATATTTCTGTAGAGAGGAAGAATATCTTTATTTCTTCTTTTATCACAAATATTGCAAACATTTTTTTTTACTTCTGTTTAGCAAAATACCTCACACTTCCCAGAGAGGAGAATTTCATTCAAGATACTCTGTAAGTTTAAATAGTATTGCACTTCTCATTGATATATTAGAATATGTTACGAGAGACAGTGCAAAAATCCTAAAAAAATAAGTATCAGATTGAAACTATTTTGAAATACATATATGACTTTTTATTTTTTAATCTTGCAGGTCTCTGTATTTATTCTGTCAAAGGGAAGTTTTCTTGCATCAGGGAAATTAAGATAAATTCTGTTCCACAGATAGTTGCCAGAATGTGCCTGAGCTCCGTAAGTAATGCTAAGTCAGTGGGAGGAGAAGAGTAAAGGACAATATCTCCGGAATTTTTCTCTCTCACATGAAACTCTAGCTCTGAAAAAGCTCCCCAAATGATTTAGTTCCTATTTCCATAAACACAATCTTTAGAGGCTCAGCCACTTTTTCAGCAAATCCAAAAATAAACCCAGTCTCTTCAACTAGTCACTCCTCACTTAATATTTTGAAATATGATACAGTATAATGTTTTCCAAAGTTTGAATACAGATCAAAATTTTAAAGTAATTGCTACCATTCCATTCAGCTAAGGAAAGAAAAGTGCATAATAATAGAGCATATATATCTAAAAAAAGAAAAAGCAAAATGTATAAAAAAGTATAGGCTGTAATGTCTTGGAATTGTAGTCATTGGATTTCAAACAATTTTGGGGGAATTTTAAAGAAAATCATACTTTTGCTATTGAGGTTTATTCAGTCACTCGGAAAGAGATACATGGTGTTTGGAAACAAAGATTTAGTCCTCATATATATATATATATATATATATATATATATATATATATATACATATATATAAAATACATATGTATATATATAAGACAAATTTGAATTATTTCAGAGTCTCACTCTAAAGTTTACTCGCAGTAGTATTTCCCATTTGGGCAGCAAGATTCAACAAGCAGATTATTTTCTGATAAGTTGATTTCCTTCTCAGAACTTGGTCTCATACTAAGATTCATTTATCAATATGTAGAATACTAACGTATGATTCGGTTGCTAAAAAAGTAAAGGCATTAAACTTATTAAATTTAGTTGAACCCAAGTTAACACACTTTTTTCTTTTTCCTCTCTGTCACACACCCAGCAGATGTCATTTTTCAGAGCTGTGATCCTGTTACATCCAACGACATTTTAAATAAGTGCTATTTAATGCTTCAAAAAAATAGGAAGGGTAAGCATGGAATCTTTTTGAGATAGAGGACAGAAGAGTGTGAGTTTTCATAAAGCATCGTAAGGAAACAGGTGACTGAATCCTTTCTCCCTCTCTCTTCTCTCGCACACAGGACCCCTCATTTCCTGTGTCCCGTTCACACATTCTTCCTGAGGTTCTTTTCCTTCTCCTGACAGCAAGTGAGAACACAAACATCCTTATGATCAATCTAGAAGTGGCCAGCTCTCCTCCTAGGCTGCAGGTGGGGGAAGGGAGCTGAAGAGTGTGAGAGGCAGTCAGGGCTGTGGGGGAGCGATGACAATAAATTACCGAGGTGACTTAGATCCCAGATCATAGTCTATTCTCTGCAGTATTCAGACTTCATCAAGGAAAAGCTGAGCTAGATCAAGTCACAAAATGCCCCAAACTAAGAAAACTAAGAAAATCATTAGACATACTGAGCTTAATACACATTTATTTAGCACTGATTTCTTGGTGAAGGCGACGTATGATCCACCAGCATTAGTCCACACAGCACCCAAGAAAATTAGAAAAAGGCACCCCCTTTGGGCAGACACACCTAGGTAGAACACATGGTTTGCAAGTGGGGCTGGGCTGGTCCCAACATCCTCTGGTGGCCTCAAGCAGACAGCTTTATGCAGAGTATAATCTGAACAACTGGACATGGGGAGCCTATTTACATAGATCTTTCTCTTTAGTGCTTTACAAATCATAAGACAAGAATAATATAACTAGAACATGTATTTACAATCATTGCAGAGTAGTATTGTGTCAGACTGAGAATGTAAGATTTTCATGAGCAAATACCAACTTCACTCAGTACAAACTCAGGTGAGCATAAACTGATACTTGATACCGATTCCCTGTAATAAAGTAGTCAAAGAGCAACGAATAAAAGTCACTCTCCTTGTTTATAGTAACAGGAGAGTGAATACTTACCACCATCTTCAACTGTAAAATGGAATATGTCACTTGTGGCATTAGCCCCTTCTCTCAAGACGTAGCATATTTTCATATCATCAATGTCAGCTAGAAAAGAACCAAATAAGAAGATGATTAATTACTAGGGCAAAACTGGTGACTCATCATTTATGGTAAATCCTATTGGCTATTACTTTTCTGAACCATGTTTAGATCTCCTTCTTCTACTAAGGGAAAGACTGCTATCCTATTTCTCATATCTCTAAGCCCCTTGATTTCAGCTGTCCCTTGGAAATCTGATCCCTTACAGATAGAATGCAAGAGCTAGGTTATAATAATAGCAAGGTGTTGCCCTTCCCAATAGTATTCGCATGTTCATGCACCAAAGGAGTGACTATCTAAATACGGAATGTCAGACTCCATGACAGGTGGAAAGGGAGATATTTTGAGGCATGGCAGATTTCCTGGCACTACTGAAATCACACCCTTTGCCTCCCTGTAGGACTGGCCCTAAGAGGAAAGAGGTTCCTCGGCTCTACCTCAGGCTAACTTTTCTTACCTCTCATGGTATAGCAGGCTGCTTTTAAGCTCTCCAAATTTTTAAAAGGAAAAATGAAGAAAATATTTTTTTTAAAAAATCCCACGGATTGAAATTACTATCATGACCCAATGCCAAAGAGAACTTAGAAAACATCGAGTGAAAGCTGAAACCTTTATTCAGAGTGAAAAGTTATTCTGCCTCGGAAACGCTTTTTCTAATGTTTTCTATGCTAGCTATCAAATTCAGTTTGTTTTCAGTGTTGACTGAAATACAATTTAAAAATGTATTCATCCATTTTATCAGTTTTTCTCCTTAATGATGCCACACAGACAACATAATAAAACAAACATCATTTTGTTCAGTGATACTCACAGTAGACCTCTATTGGATCTGGGCCAATCAGCAAGTAGTTATTTCGAAGGTTACATAAAACCAAGATCATAGCTAAAAATTGCTTCAGCAATAGTATGTGATATTTATTTGTCTCGTGTGTGTTCTATGGTTTATTCATCTCCTAAGATCTCTCATAAGTTCATGCTATGGAGTTTAAAGGCATTACATATAAGAAAATGATTTTATGGAGGGCTTCCGGGAAGATGGCGTTAGAGTAAGACGCGGAGATCACCTTCCTCCCCACAGATACACCAGAAATACATCTACACGTGGAACAACTCCTACAGAACACCTACTGAACGCTGGCAGAAGACCTCAGGCCTCCCAAAAGGCAAGAAACTCCCCATGTACCTGGGTAGGGCAAAAGAAAAACCAGAGACAAAAGAATAGGGACGGCACCTGCACCAGTGGAAGGGAGCCGTGAAGGAGGAAAAGTGTCCACACACTAGGAAGCCCCTTCGCGGGCGGAGACTGCGGGTGGCGGAGGGGGGAAGCTTCGGAGCCGCGGAGGAGAGCGCAGCCACAGGGGTGCGGAGGGCAAAGCGGAGAGATTCCCGCACAGAGGATCGGTGCCGACCGGCACTCACCAGCCCGAGAGGCTTGTATGCTCACCCGCCGGGGCGGGCGGGCCTGGGAGCTGAGGCTCCGGCTTCGGTCGGAGCGCAGGGAGAGGACTGGGGTTGGCGGCGTGAACACAGCCTGCAGGGCGTTAGTGCACCGCGGCTAGCCGGGAGGGAGTCCGGGAAAAGGTCTGGACCTGCCGAAGAGGCAAGAGACTTTTTCTTCCCTCTTTGTTTCCTGGTGCGCGAGGAGAGGGGATTAAGAGCGCTGCTTAAAGGAGCTCCGGAGACGGGCGCGAGCCGCGGCTAAAAGCGCGGACCCCAGAGACGGGCGGGAGACGCTAAGGCTGCTGCTGCCGCCACCAAGAAGCCTGTGTGCGAGCGCAGGTCACTGTCCACACCTCCCCTCCCGGGAGCCTGTGCTGTCCGCCACTGCCAGAGTCCCGAGATCCAGGGACGACTTACCCGGGAGAACGCACGGCGCGCCTCAGGCTGGTGCAACGTCACGCCGTCACGCCGGCCTCTGCCGCCGCAGGCCCGCCCCGCACTCCGTGCCCCTCCCTCCCCTCCGGCCTGAGTGAGGCAAAGACCCGAATCAGCTGCTCCTTTAACCCCGTCCTGTCTGAGCGAAAAACAGACGCCCTCCGGCAACCTACACGCAGAGGCGGGGCCAAATCCAAAGCTGAGCCCCTGGGAGCTGTGAGAACAAAGGAGAGAAAGGGAAATCTCTCCCAGCAGCTTCCGAAGCAGCTGATTAAAGCTCCACAATCAACTTGATGTACCTGCATCTGTGGAATACATGAATAGCCAACGAATCATCCCAAATTAAGGAGGTGGATTTTGGGAGCAAGATTTATGATTTTTTCCCCTTTTCCTCTTTTTGTGAGTGTGTATGTGTATGCTTCTGTGTGAGATTTTGTCTTTATAGCTTTGCTTCCACCATTTGTCCTAGGGTTCTATCCGTCCGTTTTTTGTTTTTTTAATTCTCTCTTAATAATTATTTTTTTATTTTAATAACTTTATTATATTTTATCTTTATTTTATTTTACTTTATCTCCTTTCTTTTTTTCCTTCCTTCCCTCCTTCCTTCCCTCCTCCCTCCCTCCCTTCTTTCTTTCTTTCTTTCTACTTCTACTAATTCTTTCTTTCTACTTTTTCTCCCTTTTATTCTGAGCCGTGTGGATGAAAGGCTCTTGGTGCTGCAGCCAGGAGTCAGTGCTGTGCCTCTGAGGTGGGAGAGCCAACTTCAGGACACTGGTCCACAAGAGACCTCCCAGCTCCACATAATATCAAACAGCGAAAATCTCCCAGAGATCTCCATCTCAACACCAGCACCCAGCTTCACTCAAAGACCAGCAAGCTACAGTGCTGGACATCCTATGCCAAAAAACTAGCAAGACAGGAACACAACCCCACCCATTAGCAGAGAGGCTGCCTAAAATCATAATAAGTCCACAGACACCCCAAAACACACCACCAGACGTGGACCTGCCCATCAGAAAGACAAGATCCAGCCTCATCCACCAGAACACAGGCACTAGTCCCCTTCACCAGGAAGCCTACACAACCCACTGAACTAACCTTAGCCACTGGGGACAGACACCAAAAACAACGGGAACTACAAACCTGCAGCCTGCAAAAAGGAGACCCCAAACACAGTAAGATAAGCAAAATGAGAAGACAGAAAAACACACAGCAGATGAAGGAGCAAGATAAAAACCCACCAGACCTAACAAATGAAGAGGAAATAGGCAGTCTACCTGAAAAAGAATTCAGAATAATGATAGTAAAGACAATCCAAAATCTTGGAAATAGAATAGACAAAATGCAAGAAACATTTAACAAGGATCTAGACGAACTAAAGATGAAACAAACAATGATGAACAACACAATAAATGAAATGAAAAATACTGTAGATGGGATCAATAGCAGAATAACTGAGGCAGAAGAACGGATAAGTGACCTGGAAGATAAAATAGTGGAAATAACTACTGCAGAGCAGAATAAAGAAAAAATAAGGAAAATAACTGAGGACAGTCTCAGAGACCTCTGGGACAACATTCGAATTATAGGGGTCCAGAACAAGAAGAGAAAAAGAAAGGGACTGAGAAAATATTTGAAGAGATTATCATTGAAAACTTCCCTAATATGGGAAAGGAAATAGTTAATCAAGTCCAGGAAGCACAGAGAGTCCCATACAGGATAAATCCAAGGAGAAATACGCCAAGACACATATTAATCAGACTATCAAAAATTAAATACAAAGAAAACATATTAAAAGCAGCAAGGGAAAAACAACAAATAACACACAAGGGAATCCCCATAAGGTTAACAGCTGATCTTTCAGCAGAAACTCTGCAAGCCAGAAGGGACTGACAGGACATATTTAAAGTGATGAAGGAGAAAAACCTGCAACCAAGATTACTCTACCCAGCAAGGATCTCATTCAGATTTGATGGAGATCAAATTAAAACCTTTACAGACAAGCAAAAGCTGAGAGAGTTTAGCACCACCAAACCAGCTTTACAACAACAGCTAAAGGAACTTCTCTAGGCAAGAAACACAAGAGAAGGAAAAGACCTACAATAACAAACCCAAAACAATTAAGAAAATGGGAATAGGAACATACATATCAATAATTACCTTAAATGTAAATGGATTAAATGCTCCCACCAAAAGACACAGATTGGCTGAATGGATACAAAAACAAGACCCATATATTTGCTGTCTACAAGAGACCCACTTCAGACCTAGAGACACATACAGACTGAAAGTGAGGGGATGGAAAAAGATATTTCATGCAAATGGAAACCAAAAGAAAGCTGGAGTAGCAATTCTCATATCAGACAAAATAGACTTTAAAATAAAGACTGTTAGAAGAGACAGAGAAGGACACTACATAATGATCAAGGGATCGATCCAAGAAGAAGATATAACAATTGTAAATATTTATGCACCCAACATAGGAGCACCTCAATACATAAGGCAAATGCTAACAGCCATAAAAGGGGAAATCGACAGTAACACATTCATAGTAGGGGACTTTAACACCCCACTTTCACCAATGGACAGATCATCCAAAATGAAAATAAATAAGGAGACACAAGCTTAAAATGATACATTAAACAAGATGGACTTAATTGATATTTATAGGACATTCCATCCAAAAACAACAGAATAAGCATTTTTCTCAAGTGCTCATGGAACATTCTCCAGGATAGATCATATCTTGGGTCACAAATCAAGCTTGGTAAATTTAAGAAAATTGAAATTGTATCAAGTATCTTTTCTGACCACAACACTATGAGACTAGATATCAATTACAGGAAAAGATCTGTAAAAAATACAAACACATGGAGGCTAAACAATACACTACTTAATAACGAACTGATCACTGAAGAAATCAAAGAGGAAATCAAAAAATACCTGGAAACAAATGACAATGGAGACACGACGACCCAAAACCTATGGGATGTAGCAAAAGCAGTTCTAAGAGGGAAGTTAATAGCAATACAATCCTACCTTAAGAAACAGGAAACATCTCGAATAAACAACCTAACCTTGCACCTAAAGCAATTAGAGAAAGAAGAACAAAAAAACCCCAAAGTTAGCAGAAGGAAAGAAATCATAAAAATCAGATCAGAAATAAATGAAAAAGAAATGAAGGAAACAATAGCAAAGATCAATAAAACTAAAAGCTGGTTCTTTGAGAAGATAAACAAAATAGATAAACCATTAGCCAGACTCATCAAGAAAAAAAGGGAGAAGACTCAAATCAATAGAATTAGAAATGAAAAAGGAGAAGTAACAACTGACACTGCAGAAATACAAAAGATCATGAGAGATTACTACAAGCAACTCTATGCCAATAAAATGGACAACCTGGAAGAAATGGACAAATTCTTAGAAATGCACAACCTGCCAAGACTGAATCAGGAAGAAATAGAAAATATGAACAGACCAATCACAAGCACTGAAATTGAAACTGTGATTAAAAATCTTCCAACAAACAAAAGCCCAGGACCAGATGGCTTCACAGGCGAATTCTATCAAACATTTAGAGAAGAGCTAACACCTATCCTTCTCAAACTCTTCCAAAATATAGCAGAGGGAGGAACACTCCCAAACTCATTCTACGAGGCCACCATCACCCTGATACCAAAACCAGACAAGGATGTCACAAAGAAAGAAAACTACAGGCCAATATCACTGATGAACATAGATGCAAAAATCCTCAACAAAATACTAGCAAACAGAATCCAACAGCACATTAACCGGATCATACACCATGATCAAGTGGGGTTTATTCCAGGAATGCAAGGATTCTTCAATATACGCAAATCAATCAACATGATACACCATATTAAGAAATTGAAGGAGAAAAACCATATGATCATCTCAATAGCTCCAGAGAAAGCTTTTGACAAAATTCAACACCGATTTATGATAAAAAAAAAACCCTGCAGAAAGCAGGCATAGAAGGAACTTTCCTCAACATAATAAAGGCCATATATGACAAACCCACAGCCAACATTGTCCTCAATGGTGAAAAACTGAAAGCATTTCCACTAAGATCAGGAAAAAGACAAGGTTGCCCACTATCACCACTCTTATTCAACATAGTTTTGGAAGTTTTAGCCACAGCAATCAGAGAAGAAAAGGAAATAAAAGGAATCCAAATCGGAAAAGAAAAAGTAAAGCTGTCACTGTTTGCAGATGACATGATACTATACACAGAGAATCCTAAAGATGCTACCAGAAAACTACTAGAGCTAATCAATGAATTTGGTAAAGTAGCAGGATACAAAATTAATGCACAGAAATCTCTGGCATTCCTATACACTAATGATGAAAAATCTGAAAGTGAAATCAAGAAAACACTCCCATTTACCATTGCAACAAAAAGAATAAAATATCTAGGAATAAACCTACCTAAGGAGACAAAAGACCTGTATGCAGAAAACTATAAGACACTGATGAAAGAAATTAAAGATGATACAAATAGGTGAAGAGATATACCATGTTCCTGGATTGGAAGAATCAACATTGTGAAAATGACTCTACTACCCAAAGCAATCTACACATTCAATGCAATCCCTATCAAACTACCGCTGGCATTTTTCACAGAACTAGAACAAAAACTTTCACAATTTGTATGGAAACACAAAGGAACCCGAATAGCCAAAGCAATCTTGAGAATGAAAAACGGAGCGGAGGAATCAGGCTCCCTGACTTCAGACTATACCAGAAAGCTACAGTAATCAAGACAGTATGGTACTGGCACAAAAACAGAAAGATAGATCAATGGAACAGGATAGAAAGCCCAGAGATAAACCCATGCACATATGGTCACCTTATCTTTGATAAAGGAGGCAGGAATGTACAGTGGAGAAAGGACAGCCTCTTCAATAAGTGGTGCTGGGAAAACTGGACAGGTACATGTAAAAGTATGAGATTAGATCACTCCCTAACACCATACACAAAAATAAGCTCAAAATGGATTAAAGACCTAAATGTAAGGCCAGACACTATCAAACTCTTAGAGGAAAACATAGGCAGAACACTCTATGACATAAATCACAGCAGGATCCTTTTTGACCCACCTCCTAGAGAGATGGAAATAAAAACAAAAATAAACAAATGGGACCTAATGAAACTTCAAAGCTTTTGCACAGCAAAGGAAACCATAAACGAGACCAAAAGACAACCCTCAGAATGGGAGAAAATATTTGCAAATGAAGCAACTGACAAAGGATTAATCTCCAAAATTTATAAGCAGCTCATGCAGCTCAATAACAAAAAATCAAACAACCCAATCCAAAAATGTGCAGAAGATCTAAATAGACATTTCTCCAAAGAAGATATACAGACTGCCAACAAACACATGAAAGAATGCTCAACATCATTAATCATTAGAGAAATGCAAATCAAAACTACAATGAGATATCATCTCACACCAGTCAGAATGGCCATCATCAAAAAATCTAGAAACAATAAATGCTGGAGAGGGTGTGGAAAAAAGGGAACCCTCTTGCAGTGCTGGTGGGAATGTAAATTGATACAGCCACTGCAAACAGAATTACCATACGACCCAGCAATCCCACTACTGGGCATATACCTTGAGAAAACCATAATTCAAAAAGAGTCATGTACCAAAATGTTCATTGCAGCTCTATTTACAATAACCCGGAGATGGAAACAACTTAAGTGTCCATCATCGGATGAATGGATAAAGATGTGGCACATATATACAATGGAATATTACTCAGCCATAAAAAGAAACGAAATTGAGCTATTTGTAATGAGGTGGCTAGACTTAGAGTCTGTCATACAGAGTGAAGTAAGTCAGAAAGAGAAAGACAAATACCGTATGCTAACACATATATATATGGAATTTAAGAAAAAAAAATGTCATGAAGAACCTAGGGGTAAGACAGGAATAAAGACACAGACCTACTAGAGAATGGACTTGAGGATATGCGGAGGGGGAAGGGTAAGCTGTGACAAAGCAAGAGAGAGGCATGGACATATATACACTACCAAACGTAAGGTAGATAGCTAGTGGGAAGCAGCCGCATAGCACAGGGAGATCAGCTAGGTGCTTTGTGACCGCCTGGAGGGGTGGGATAGGGAGGGTGGGAGGGAGGGAGACGCAAGAGGGAAGAGATATGGGAACATATGTATATGTATAACTGATTCACTTTGTTATAAAGCAGAAACTAACACACCATTGTAAAGCAATTATACTCCAATAAAGATGTAAAAAAAAAAAAAAGAAAATGATTTTATGAAAGAATAGTATCAAGTGATGCAAAGTATTAGAATCAACAAATTACTCCATGAATTTCTATAGCTCCGCTTTACAGATGTGAAACATATGATCTACCTTGGCTCACACAGTTTTGGAAGGTGACTTGCTTACAATCAGACATTTGAGGAGGGGAAAATCTGATTTAATAGTTAATA
This sequence comes from Grampus griseus, assembly GCF_964374135.1. NCBI lineage: Eukaryota > Metazoa > Chordata > Mammalia > Artiodactyla > Delphinidae > Grampus > Grampus griseus. The sequence goes on from NC_139012.1 coordinate 66,362,109, forward strand.
GTACCTTCTTGTTAATAGAGATACCTAAAGGTGAAGCAAGTTCAAGATGTGTTGTTCTCCCTTAGCATTTCTTTTCTAACCCTACTGTAATCTCCCCAAATTCTGCCTCTTTCTGCATGGCTGCCTTTTGTAGAAGATTAAAAATTTCTTTTTCCAATCTGTTTTTTGTTTCCACAGTCCTTTGCTCAGGATCTTACATTCAGTAAAGGCTCAAATATTTGTTAATCTAAAATGAAAGAGCCCGGAGTTCTCGTGGTCCACACCTGCATCTCTCCCTTCGAATGGATGATGTCTCTCTGGGGGTAGTGAAGCCCTCTGCACTGCTCTTTACCTGTTTTCTCTTACAACTCTTAACTTTTACAACCTTTAAATTATCGGTTTAGGAATGAAGTGAACTCTGCTCTGACTATAGGTCCTTAGCATAAAGACAACATCCTCCGGTCATGTGGGGAAGACCTTTGTCCAATGTTCCCATTTCTTCTTTAATTCTATAAGAAAATCTAAAGGCTCCACTATAGGAAAAACAACAACAACAATACTCAATCCCTGTATCAATGTTTTCTAAGCAGAAACTATAGTACTTGGGAGATAGTTTCATTGAAATAAAACACCTCTTCAAGACTGATGTTTAAGAACTTTTCTTTTTTAAAGTAATGAGAACATGAATTCAATTATAAGACATTCAGGTGTCAAATTGATTAGATGAAACAAACTACAACCCTTTTCATAATTCTGTTAATAATGCATTGTTCGAAAGGGGGGCTTTTAAAAAAATCTCAAGTGAGTAAAGACTTTGATCATAACACTGTTATTCTACAGGTACCTCTAAAAATAACAAAACACACTATAAATATACATATAAACACTTGCTTCTTAAGGCACAGAAGTATTAGGAAGATAAAAACGTCAGCCAAAATGTTATTTTCTTTCAGTAAACATCTAACAATTAACTAGATTTTCTTCTCATCGTTAAACATGCATCACATTTATTTCAGTTTATCTACATAATCATTCCATGTTTTATTTTTTTTTTTTAATTCTAAATTCATTAACGTTCCTGGTAGTCACACCCTGGCTGCCTTTGGGAAATTTCTGAAATTGATTTCTAAATTATCTCCCACAAGACATTATTATGTATTTATTGTAGAGAAAAAAATCCGGGTACTTGAGACAAGTGATTTAGATGTGGGGTGGAGAGAGCAGGGAAGGGCACCTTGAGAAAGAGCAAAATTTGAAATAACTAAATAATTTCCTTAATTTGTCTAATTCTACCTCGTTTACTTTTCCTAATAGTGAAATTTAATAAGTTTTAGAAATAGTTTTTTTTCTCCTAGGGACCATTTAGTCAATTTAGTTGGCAATAGCCTTCCCAAGCCATATGTGCTAAGTGGACTTAATTCAGTGCATTGAAAATCCATCAAAATAGAGTTCATCTCATCCCTTCAAGATAAAACGAAAACAAAGAAAAAGACAGTACAGTCCTCACTTTAGTCACTGCTTTTAGTTTCTCTACTGTAAGAGCAGCCTTGGTAGCTCTATAATGGAGGTTTCTCCATTTTTACTCACTTATCTAATCTCCATAAATAACTCCTATGAACCAAACTCCAGCCTCAACTTGTTGTAATGAGTCCTGTGTGATTAAATACCAACAATTTTCCTAGTCAACATTTGGGTTCTTATTGGAACGTGATGATTTCTTTTAAAATGTAACCTTAAAAATTTATCTTCACTTTTTATAATAAACTCATAGCTACTCTATATTTACAAATGACTATAAAAAGTAATCATGGTGACGTCAAGTCAATGACAGATAGAGCAACAGCCTGTAATGAAATAGCAGAATTTTATGGCTCAATATTTAGGAAATAATATTCCAATATTTTGAGCTGTTGGACTTGGTCCATAGAATTTAAATTAAATCATTTGCTTATTTTCCTTCTTTTTTTAAAAAAAATCTCTAAAATCAGGTTATATTTTCTCATCAGAGGAGTCGTTTGAAGTAACATTTTCAATCCTGTAAAGAATATCCTTTCCATATTCCTTTCATCCGCTTTACTTTCCATGAAAATAAACCAGTCTAAGATTGCATGCATTTCTACCCTCAGAAAGCCTTCACACAAAAGTTTCCTGCTGGTCTGGCATGACACTGGCACTCTGAAGTTTTCCTGTCCCTGCAAGCCCTAGGATATAGTCAGGCTTTCAGCCAAGAATCAGGAGGTTGGAGTGTAGGGCTATTTGCCAGCATCTAAAACAGAGAAGCAGTTTACTTTAACACTACACTTTGCAACATCCATGTTTATTAAAGCATTTGTTATCTAAGAGCACAACACTGCTGCAGGAAAAGAACACTCCCCCTGGGAAGCCCTGGGGTTTAACTCCATCTGGTTTCCATTCTGACAAGGGTGAGATTTTCATGAAAGCAACCCAAAGCTCTTTGTAATGAAAGTCGCACGTTCTAGAAAACAGAGCTCTAACTCCCAAGCCAGCAGATTGAATGGGCTTCTCCCTTTAGTCACTGAGTAACTCTGTGCAGGTCACCTGCCCTTCCTGTCTCAGATTCTGTCCACACACAAAGAAAACGGAGGTTACAGAAATGCTTTAGTCTCAAGGATGCAGATGCTTCAGGCAACGGTGTTGGTCATTGTGTTTGAAACAGGGCAGAGAGGAGGTTTGAAATGAGAAAATAATTTCTTCCTTCTACTACTAATCTTGTTAACATACCTGCAGGTTCTTAACAATGAAGTGGTTGTATATTTTGGTGGTGGACTTATTGTCTTCTTATACATCATTAAGTATACTTTCTTTTCTTGTGTGGATTGTTGCAGCATGCCTTGTACATATGATCATTCTAAATCTAGATAGGTTTTTACCTCTTACGTCTTTGGACTGGTGTTAGCCTAAGTCATAAAGTCTTATAAAAATTATAAAATCTACGAAGTAAATATAAATACATCTTTTTTATTTTCGTTACAAAGTTTCTAACAACTATACCAGACTTAGAACAAATCCTCTAAAAAAGCAATCAAAATAATATAAATTTGAAGGTTCTATTTGAATGGTGGGTGATGATAATAATAATAATAATGTGGATATATAGAATTTAGAAAGCACATCTTTCTCTAAGATGCTAACATGCTTCATGAACTGTGTGCAGCATATAAAACAGGCTGCTCAGAGGACGGGTGTGGCTAACAGAGCAGAACTGGAAAGCCTGCTTTAAATTTAATTCACCAAAGTTGAGCTCCTCCTTTGACAATTTAGCTTGTATTTTCAAAATAAGATACTCCTTCTAATAAAGGTCACTGCAGTAGGACATATGGCAAGAAGGGAGCTGTTCTCCCAGGAAAGAGAGTCCCTGTATTTTCACCTCCCCTTCATTTCCCTTCTCTTCCCTTCCCTTCCCTTGGACTCTAATTTGATGCTCTATTTACAAAGTTCTCAGTGACAGCCATATCTCAAGAAATAAGACTTGGAGTGCCTTTTTGTGTGTGTGTGTGTGTGTGTGTGTGTGTGTTATGCGGGCCTCTCACTGTTGTGGCCTCTCCCATTGCGGAGCACAGGCTCCGGACGCACAGGCTCAGCGGCCATGGCTCACGGGCCTAGCCGCTCTGCGGCACGTGGGATCTTCCCAGACCGGGGCACGAACCCATGTCCCCTGCATCGGCAGGCAGACTCTCAACCACTGTGCCACCAGGGAAGCCCTGGAGTGCCCTTTGATTCTAAAGAAAGAAAAGTGAACCATACCTTGTGTAAACTGAGTCACACTGTGGTTGCCTTGGCCCAGGTTGAGGAGATATCCATGTCGAGGGGCCTCCGTCACAATAAACCTAAGAGAAAAACGTAAGCTGTCTCTGTCCTCCACTTTCAATACTTTTCTTGTGATCATGAACCCCAAGTGGCCTGTGGCCAGAGGGCGAAGTGTAGAAGCCCCTTTGTTCACTGCAATTTGGGGGACACTATTGTCAACAGCTAAGATCTGGATCTTCATCACTTGGGGTCTTCTTGTTTCAAATACTGTATCAGGGAAAACATAGAACTCTGTGTGGGAACCATCAGTCACCATGAAGGAGAAGCTGTCTTCCCTTGACTCGCTGCCATCATGTCTGTAGCTGATTAAGTTTTCATTCAAGTCTTGCTTGGTAAAAATCATGGCGGGTCTGGTATTGTTGAATAGGAGTTGACCATGAACAGGCACCTGGGTGATAGTGAATTTCAAGAGTTTGTCTGGAGTATCTCTATCTTCCACAGTGAGTTCAAAGGGAGTAATCAGCTTGTTTTCTCCTTCGCTGACAACCAGGTTATGGATGGTGACCACTGGCTTTTTGTTGTCCACATCACTGATGGAGATACGGAATGTCCGGAAGACGGGGTTACGTCCGTCAGTGACTTGAAACTCAAAGCTGTCCATCTTCACCTCATCGTCAGCTGTGTGGATGTAGTAGATTTTGTTGCCAGCCAGTTGGAGCTGAGTGAAAGATGTGATGGCTACTCCAGGTTGGTCTGTGCATTCTAAGTGACCTCTCATGGGAGCCCTGGTGATGGTAAAAACTAAGTTTTCATCAGGACTGTTCAAGTCACTAGTGCTTAGTAGGTCTGTTGTGAGGGTGACCTTACCACCTTCTTTCAAAGACACTCCCTTACTTATCACATCAGGGAAGACAATGTCAAGGCTCCCAACAGACACATAAAAGTAACGATCTATAAGGGCATTTATTCCATCAGTCACATCAAATTTAATTAGATCCCGAATGCCCTCTTGCCCAAAATGGACGTACTGAATTAAGTTCCTGTCCACTTCATCCTGGGTAAAATTCATGCCCAGTGTGATATTTTCAAAGACACCTATAGGTTTTTGTCTCTGTAATAAGCCATGTCCTGGCCCATAACGAATAATATAAACCAAGGATTCGTCTTCAGAATCTAAATCAGTTGCCATTAATATTTTGTTGTTGATAATTTTGGTTTCCCCAATTTCTATTTCCAGTCCATTATTGATGGCCATTCTGGGGGTCTCATCATCAACGGGGATAATCATAATGATGACCATCTTTTCCACAGAGTGCTTACCATCCGTTAGTTTAATCATGAAACTGTCTTCCTGAGTCTCTGAGTCATCGTGCTCATAAATAATGCTGGAACTCTCTATGATCTGGTCCAAGGTGAAGCTTTCAACCAAAACCGTGCCATTTATCAGCTGGTTCATGATGTGACCGTGGGTAGGAAACTTGGTAACAGTGAAAGTTAAATCATCTGGGGGAACATCCGCATCAGCAGCATTGAGGATGGGCGTATCGACCACCAGACTCATGCCTTCCATCACCATAAATTCTCTCACAAAGATTTCTGGCTGTTCATCATTGGTGGGAATGATTATGATGGGGAAAAAATGTCTCTCTGAAAAGTTAATGCCATCAGAACAACGAAATATAAATCTGTCTTCCACCGGTTCTACTCCTTTATGGACACTCTGGACGTAGTTTATATGACCCTGCCTGAGATCTTTCAGAGTGAAAGCACTTATGGCAGTTCCTGCTCTTGATTTTTCAGAGCCTGGGGCTGGAGAGATGTTCTCCACGTAACCTGAGGTAGGCTGAATAACTATGGTGCACAAGATGTCATCAGTGAGGGAATCAGTATCTTCAGCACTTATGTGCATTGAGGTTATAACACTTTTATCACCTTCCATCACTATAAACCGTTCACCTACAGAAATTTCTGGGGCCTGGCTGTCAACAGGGAGGATGGTCACCCACACGGTAACTCCTTGGATAGTATTACCACCTATTCTCCATTCTTGAGACATATCTGACAGACTCAGGTTGAAAGAGTCCTCCTTGGGCAATAGACCTATCTCCCCGCTAGTGTGGGCGTAAACGACTGAGCCCTCCAAGATGTCCCTTTGGGTAAACTGCTCTACTGGAACTCCGTTGACCAGGATTTCTCCACATAAGGGTGGATCTTCCAAGAGGAAAGTCAACATCAAATCATCAGTGTCTTCATCGGTCCCCTTGATAACACTGGCAGTGATTTCAGTAGCCCCATTTTCTAGAACATCTAGATAGGACCCCAGCGTGCCTGCAGGAAGGCTCAGCATGGGCACCTCATCATCCACTGGCCGGACATTCACTCTGAGAGTGATGGGCACCACATGGTGTCTGTCGCTGACCTCCAAGGAGCAACTATCAGTCAGAGATTCATCCCCATTGTGGGCATAGGAAATCCGACCCTGTTTTATGTCCTCTAAGTGGAAAATCCCATCCACACTCAGTATCTGTCCAGACATCCTCATGTGGCCATGTTTGGGTGCCTGGGTGAGAGTGAAAGTGATGTGGGCCACATCAGTGTCTATATCATTCACACTCAACTCAGTCTCACTCAGGATGTGGTGGCCCTTTTCCTGAATAGTGAAGCCAGTGTTGAGGATCTCAGGTGGCTGGTTGTCCACTGGCTGCAAGTAAAAGGTGAAAGTGCCTGGAGCCACATTCCCAGCTCGGTCCTCCACCTGGAATTGGAACTGGGCCACTCGGGCAGCCACTCCCAGTTCTTGATCTGGAGGTCTGTAAGCAATTTTATGGTGGTTGACCTGGGCTTGTGTAAAATGGGCCACCACCGCTGAAGGGTTGTCCATCAGGACCAAGGTTCCCAGTGGGGCTGGTGAGTGGTTTGTATCTGTGTCCATTGGGGGCTGTGTCACCGTGTAGCGTAGTTCTCGGTCGTCTGTGTCCAGGTCAGTGTAGTGCAGCCACTTCTTCCTCAGCGGCGTGAGCTGGGATTCCTGTACCACCATCCGAAGGGGGCAGCCGCTGCCCAGCTCTGGAGGGAGGCGATCCACGGGATGAACGCGTATCACAAACCTCTGTGGCCCAGACCTGTTAGGGGGGTCATGGTTATCCTGGACTCGAAATGTGAACTGGTCCATGACTGGCCCAGGACTGTGAGGCCCAGTGTGTCTGTAGAAAAGCCTCCCCTCCGTTATGTCTTGCTGCTGCCACTCTGTCACCGTCTTCTCATAGAACACCCCCTGTTTTCTCCAAGGGCCCCCGATCAGCATCTCTTCCTCCTGGGGAGGATGGGTTTGACGGAGAAGCAGATGCCCCGTAGTTGAGGAGGGCGACTCTAGCACAAAAAGCAGCAGACAGTCATCTGAGTCCATGTCAGCTGCGCTTAGAGCTTGGGGCAGGATGGGCACGGTTTCACCCTCTGCCAGTGTCAGCCCCGTGTTGGCATTGAGGACTGGCGGCTGGTCATCCACAGGCACTAAGGTGACAGGGAACAGGAACTGCACCTGGTGTCTGCGCCCTCCGTCCACCATTCGAAGCACGAGGTTGTCACTTAGGGAGCCATCTTTGTCATCGTGGTGGTAGACCACTTGGCCGGCTGCCAGCTCAGCTACCGTAAATGTCTTAGGGGCAGGGTTGCCACTTGAGGCACCCAGAAGGGCAAGGCGACCATGCCGGAGGCCAGCCACCACCTCCAGCTGTACTGCCTCTAGGTCATCCTCATCACTGATGACCAGGTTCTGTGGTCCACTGCCTGCAGGGCCGGTGAGGGGCCGAGACTGGCCCTCATAGAGAATGAGCCCCGTGTTCCGTGTGACCACTGGAGCCAGTGTGTTCATGGGCTTCACCACCACCATGAAGGCAAAAGGCTCTGAAGCTGCTCCTTCTGGGTCCACTACCTCCAGCTCCAGTTCAAAGAGACGCTCCTGGTCGGAGTCCTCAGCCGGGGGCTGATAGGCAATCTTCAGGAGGTGCAAATCCCTCTGAGTGAAGGAGGAGAGGGGCAGGCTGCGATCATCAGTGCTCACCAGGTAGCCCTGGCCAGGCTGGAAAGGAGAGGTGAGGTTGAAGATCAACAAGTCCGGGGTAGACTCAGCATCCTCGGCGGCCAACATGTCTGGCGTCAGGGCGGTCAGTACAAACTGGTCCACCTCCATCATCATCATGGCCACAAAGCTGGGCTTGGGTGCAGTGTTCTCAGCCCCTCCTCGGATTCTCACCAATACTTGGAAGTGCTCGCGTTTCAAAGCAGGGCTGCCCACAGGAGACCCTCGTGAGCGCAGCTCCACCACCATGGGCACCCAGTCCCTGTTTGGAGAACGACTGGGGGCCGTGTGGCGGTAGCGCACGCCTAGCTCCTGGAAAGCTTTGCAGTCCATCAGGAGCGGCTCCTGGGTGCCCGCCTCGCTGGCACGTCCCGGGACTGACGGGTAGTGAAGGAGTTCCCCGTAGCGAGGCAGCGCGCCCAAGCCCGAAAGGATGCCCACGCGACACTCTTCAGCCTCGGGCTGGTAGGCGAATTCCAAGGTCCGAGCGTCCAGGGCATTGCTGGTGCCCAGCAGCTCCTCCACGACCAAGGGCAAGTTCCGAGTTACAACCTCCAGTTGGGTGAAGACTACCTCCACCTCCAGCACCAAGGGTAGCACTGCCGCCCCTCCCGGCGCGTCGTAGCGGAGCTGCAGCCGGACCCGATCCCGCGACGGGCTGCGCGCGCCCAGGTGCGAGTAGCGCACCTCGCCAGCGCCGAAGTTGCACGGGAAGCGCTTGGGACTCAGACGGCCGGGCCGCTGGGCCAGCGCATCGTTGTCTAGCACGGTCACTACGCAGCGATCCCCCGGCTGCACCTGCAGCACCAGGTCCTGCAACGGATCCAGCCAGACCTCACGGCCGAAGGGCACCCGGAGCCCGCGGTTCGCCGGCACTATGGCCTCTTCGGAGGGGACTCCTGCAACGCCCGCGAGATCCGGGGACAGCAACGCCCGGCCGGGGTCAGGGGGCTGTGCCCGGACGCGGCTTACCAGTGACAGGAGAAGCAAAAACAGCAGCACCAGCCGGGGCGGCGGCGGAGGCAACAGCTGAGAGGTGGTGGGGTTAGCTGCGTGGCGCGCGCGGGCAGTGATCCCGGGGGTCCGGGCTGCGTGCATGGTCCGGATGTTAGGGCTCGGACGGGTCGCCCTGAGAGCGCAGTCAGTCCCAGTCCGGGGCAGGTGGTAAGAGAGCCCTCCGGAAAGTGCCAGGAACTCCGCACGGCGCCCGGGGGTTCCTGCTGTAGCCGAGGCTGGACCAGAGGGATGGGAAAGAGGCTCGGCACGGTCCCCGGAGCTGCCGGGGAGGCTAAACCGTCCCGGCCGGTCCAGCTCCGCGGCTCGCGGCTCAGTCGAGCGGAGAACTGAGTCCCTGCACTCCTCCCTCCCAGGGCCCGGGACCCTGAGCTTTGAGGGAAATCCCTCCCCTCGCACCCCCTTACTCCAGTCCTCCCAGGAGGCCAATCGTCTGTCCCGGGAGGAGGCCCCGAGACGAGGGTTGGGTTGCGACTTCTGCCAATCAGCTCCTAGGGGCGGAGGCCGGGAAACCGCGCGGAGGGGAGGAGATAGAACGCGCGACGCGTTGTCCTGGAAGTGAGGGCGCTAGCTCCGCACTGCACTGCTGGGGTTGCGGCTCTCCAGCCCCAGAGCCGGAACACGCCGCCGAGCTAGATTCAACTTTTCCAGCTGCCTGCGATCCAGCAATACCCCCGTTTTAGCTCCCATCCCCCCAATTCAATGGGATCCCGCGCAGGGAATGCTTATGTCTCACTGTAACTTGCAAACAAACCCGAGAGGAAAGTTAGACGCAACGTGGCTTGAGTGTGAATCAAAACCCAGAGCAGTTTAGGGAGAAACTCTGGGGCCTTTGCGCATAAGAAGGAAAGCTGGAATTAAAAGCCCGTCTAGAGCAGTTTGCGCCTCCCCTCGCCCCCGCCCCTCGCTGTCTCCTCGTAAATTACAATGACTACAGTTCTCGGATTGGAGAGATTTTAACAAGCCCCTCCTTTGCGACCAAATTTCAGAGGAAAAGGAAAAAGGGGCGCTTGGAATGCGTGAGAAATGCCCTCAGAGCGGAATCGAGAGAGTCGCAGCAGAGGATACGTTCCAGGGTATGTAGCCCCCTGGCTCTTCCAAAGCCGCCGCTGTGGAGGTAGTGGTCACTAGAGACGTTCCTGTTCTCTTCGCAGTAATAGACCAAGTACTAACTAGACCCGCGTGTCAGAATCACATTTCTTGACCTGCCAGGAGAATTGATAAATATCCTGAGGGCGAACTAAAACAGGCTAGCTACCCTCAGGCAGCAGGTTTCCAAGTCAGACTCGAGCTCTGCCTGCCCCCTTGTGTTTGTCGGGTTTCAGAAGTGTGTAGATTCCCTTTCCGAAAGGTTTTCTAACTGCTTCCCCCCACCCCCAAACCCTCACCATGAATACTCTACCATTTTAGATTAGTTCTTTAAGCAGTCTTGGTTATCCTGAGCAAAATGTTTTATTTTGGGTCATGTTCTTTTCTCTCCGATAATACAAATCAGATAATTAATTGGAATATAAAATCGAAATAATGGTCATCCTGCCCTTTTCCTGCTTAAAGGTATTTTAGATTTGGGGGGGGGAAGGAGTGTAAGACAGTGTTATTCCCTTTTACATTTCAGTCTAAATTGAAGATATAAGATGCATACGCGGGTACATTGCAGTGAGAAGCATTTATCCCTTTAAACCTTTTGTGTCTTTCTCCTGAGCTCCCCCAGTTTAGGGTTTTGATCCCTGCCTGAAGCATTGAGAGCTATTTTCAAGGCCACAGCATCACCTCTGTGCATAAGTAGTGCTGAGTGATAATCATAGACGGCTCCAGGAAGCCCGCTGGGCAGTGTCTGACCCTGGGAGTCAAGAGGGAGAGAGAGACTAATTTTAAGTGAGCCACTTACCCAAACAAATAACATTTAGTTAATTGAATATATTTCAGCTTATTCTATACATATTGTACTTTTAGGGAACTTTGAACTCCCGCTTACAATTGATACATACATTTCACAATTTAGTACAAAACGAATATCCAGGAACACAGAAGGGATGTGACCAATCTTTTAAATGTATGAGAAAATCCCCAACCAACTCTTCATCAATTTCCAATCTGCTTTGGGCATTATTATTGTCTAATTTAGTATGCTTATTTACTATTACATACAGAATTCAAATTGTAGTGACAAGGAAAATATCTATTATGTCCTATTCACAAATAAATGGGAAGATGCCAAGCGAAATAGGACATCAATTTCAGAATATGGTTCTTTATATATTGTATTTCAAATTCTGGTTATGTGTCTTGATTGAAAAACGTCAGCTGGAAGCCAAGTCATCCTTATTCAGGCATTGTGACTCTGGGTATGTTCTGACCAGAATGAGACCATCATCCTGACCCCTGATGCTTCCCAATGGCTCCAGGCATTTCCTTTCTTCCTTTTAAAGTCCAACTCTGTTTGACTTGCAAGCAATGATAAGATCAGCATCTGAGGAATGGCAGTATGCCCGAAGGGCAGAGTTCAATATTTTGTTTCATGGGAAGAAGAATAGAGGTCCACATGTATTTTCAAGTAGCCTAAGGAAATCAGTAAATTATAATCTTTTCTGACTTTTTAATTTAGCCTGCCTTGACTGAAGTGATGGAATGATTCTTAGGAATTATTATTATTTTTTGGTAAATGTCTTAGTTATTTGGGTTTTTAAAATTACATCGAAGGTAACACATACTGTCATTTGCTTAAATATATTTTGCATTGATGATCGTTGATATAACAGTGAAATATTAAATTCTCATCTGAAAGCAAATATAATTGGTGGTAATGATCTCACATTAAGATAAATGGCTCAGTGTTAAAATATTTCTATACTTAAATTAGCAAGGATACTTTATGGCCAACATTCACAATATTACAAGAGATAAAATAAGTTGACAAGCTTGTAATTTTTTAAAATCTGAGCTTAATTCTTCAGTTCTTACCTTTTTAAGCTTTTAGACAATTGCTGTATATATTCTGGGGAAAATATCCTCTATAATAAATTCTTAAATTTGTTTACTCTATGAAAAACACACCAGAATGTCTCCTCAAATCAACTTAAAGCTAAATTTATTGATCGTTAAAACTCAAATGACTTCTGACCTAAGGTTAAGCACCAGAGGATTTGTGCCCTGAAATAAAAGAGGTAATGTGATGAATTTAAGATGCAGGCAAGACATTCATGTAGAAACTGGACAATGGGTTTGGTACTCTAAAGTAAGACTGGAGCTAAAGATACACCTGGTTACATTTTGATTGTTACAGTGCCACTTCAGGGTTTATTTCACATGTTATGTTCCTCTACTGGCTCAAAAGACTCCAATAGAGATTGCCTCATAGGCGCCTTAAAAATACTTACAGATGAGTGATTGAAGCTTTATGTCAAAAATCTGTCATCGTTCTCAATAGAATTTTATTCTTGGATAGCTTCAAAACCATGGCTTCCTATAAATCCAAACTTAACTGATTTCAGAGCAGGGCTGAAGGGGTAAACAGCCCTGCGCTGATTGACCAAGAGCTGGGTTCCAGCCTTGGCTCTGACACCCACTGTGTGACTTGCAGCAGTTCCCTTTGTTTTGCAACTACAGTCTCCTCAACTATAAAACAAGGGACTCAGTCTTTGTGGACAAATTCCCCTTTGGTTACCCTTTGGGTTTTGGTATTTGGTGCCATAAGACCAAATTTATGGATGACCCGCCATTTTCCTTCCTTACGTTCTATGCTCAGAAGCGATAGTTTTCATTCTTGCCAGAAAGACTGACTCTGTTAATAAAAAATAAGTCACTACTACTAGGTTAGAAAACTTAGAACTCCTAGCTTGTGCGCTTTGCCAATGAATCGATTGCTCCTTTTTCGATTGTATGACAATGTTTGTATTCATTGACATGGGCAGTTTACATACAACATCATTAAGTGGCTATAGTTTTTAATCAACACGAAAATCAAAATTAAAATCTGGCAATACAAAACTAAATTAAAATTCATTATGAGGATAGGTAAATTTTCAAGATGGATCTATCATAAGGTGATACAAATAGTGTCATAAATACCCAGATTTTCCAGACGAAGCTATGTTCAGATGGGGGTCTACTATGTGGAAAAAGAAAGAACACTGGACTAGAAGTCAGAAAACCCTGCTTTGAAGTTGGCTTTTCCACTTACTTGCTTGGAGCTGTGGACAAGTCACTGTCTCCGTTTCTAAAAATGTGATTGGAGAGGAGAGAAGGAAGGTGAAAATACCACCTTGACTTTCCTCATGAAGCTATAGGAAAGATGAAATAACAAAATGTATATGTATTATGTATATGCATATATGCAAAGTTGAAATAAAGAAAAATGATCACTGTTTTCAAATACCTTTCTATATCTAAAAATATATAGGTATAGATAGATAGAGATATATTCCAAATTTTTATGAAGTAAAGATAGCAAACGCTTAGTTTCTCTTTGGTTCTCATCTCATTTTCTGAAGTTATTTCTTAGTATCTTATTAGTGAAAGTGAAACATTTGATTGTGATTATAACAAATAATATATCCTAATTATATCTATTAATTGTTCTATCAGTTTTCCTCTCTTGCTTGGACTTCCAATCTTCCTAGTTGTTTCATCTTTGCTTAAAATCTTGCTTAATTTTTCCTATTTTGTAGAAAACAGTCTCCCTCAGTAGCAATACCCCCTCAAACTATGCACACATCTCGCTCTTTCTGAATCTTTTGAATCTTCTGAATCTACTATTTCAACTTCCTTACCAAACAGATTTATAAACCTTCTATCGGGTGACGTTCGCCCTGCAAGTTTTCTTGACCACGACTTCCCTCATTCTCTGGAGTCATTAAGCTGGAGAGAATCTATCTCCACAATGTCATTCACAACTGTCCTCTCTTCCCAGTCCTGTCTGGCATCATCCTAGTTCAGTTCAACATTATTTTTGTTTTAACTTCCTTCAAATTCCAGTCTCCTTACTGTTGTATCTGTCATTCTATGCATCTCTCCAGAAAAAAAGCTCATCTTTGATCACAGCATTTTGCTATAATCTCTTCTGGCTTCCCATTGTCTGTCTGTCTTCATCTTTATATTTTATGCTAAACTATACATTGTCTGGGGATTGAACGTGCTGTCTTCCTTCTAGATCTTTGCTCATCTCACCTTTTTAACCTTCACTTTTTAGCCCACCATGCTCCTTCTACCTGCAATGTTCTCCTTCTCTACCCACGGGAGTCTATCAGAAATTTAAGAACTACAAGAACCTTATAGACCATTTATAATACCATAACTTCCTCCTATCGTAGGTGAGGAAACTGAACCAAGGAGGTTGAGATCTGGGTGTAGAGCTGGAGAGGAAAAGAGAGTCCTAGCTCCAACTGCAAAGCCAGTGTCTGTATCCTCTTTTAAGCTCCAATTCAACCTTTAAAGCTGATGTCAAATATTCACTCTCCCATGGAATCTTTGCTCATCTACTCAACTTAGTACACGCTACATGTGTTTGACTCTTTCTCCATCCTCTTCCCCCTGCACCATAGGCCTTTGCTTGCGTTTCTCACCTGAAACCAATGTTACTGTATGTTGTGGTATTGTCATTGTGTTCTTGTGCCCATCACTATTTTGAAAGCATCTTGAGCACACAGCCTGATGAATATTTGCTCATCCTTTACCTCCATAAAGACATTAATAAACACCTATTACATGAAATTAGATCACATTTTATTCTTTTCCAAGCCAGATTGAAACAACTTGAAACAACTCAGCCAGATTTCACAACACCTTTGGGAGGTAGCCAGGTATATTATTCAGTTTTCTTAGTAGCAAGCAGAAGAGAATTAAGCAAAAAAGAAATGAAAAGATGTTGGATTGCTCTCATATCTGGGAAGGCAATAGCAGAAGGCTCAGAAAAGTGAACATGAACCGAAAAGCCTAGGCAACCAGAAGCGAAGTCCTGCTCGGCAACGGTCTTGTGGGGATGCCACTGCAGCCACCGCTGGACAGTGGACCCTGCAGGCGACTCCTCCACTACGGCCAACACTGGGTGTGAGGCAGCAGCTCGGTAAACATCACCTCTGCCACTCTTGAACTCGAGGTCACGGCAGCCACGGACCAAATGAATTCTCTCTCTCTCTGTCACTGTAAATTCAAACATCCAGGCAGGCATAGATTTTTCCAGCTTAAGTCTCGGGCCCACATTCTGCCTGCCAAGGGCACGGGGAGAGTGTGTGTCTGCGCTTTTTGGCCTCCTGGTGTTGAGTAACTCTCCTTACCACTAAGATTCGCACTGTGGGAATTTCTCACTTAGAAGAAAGGAGCTCCAATTCCAGGGAGCGAAACAACCACTGCACATTGTAGCAGGTTAAGTATCAATAGTACCATTTTGTAACTGAGAAAATTGAGACATAGCTGGGTTCAGTGAGGTTTTTTTTTTTCAAGTTCACGCAATTAATGACATTAGAATTAAATAAATTTGATGAAATGAAAAATAAATTACATGAATTACAATTCAAGTCATCGGACTACTGCTAGTTTGTTCTTTTACATTCTGAAATATGCCATGAAAAAACATTTTTAAGCACATTTGGCAAAACCTGCGTATGTTTCTCTTATTCAGTGAAAGGCTTACTGAGCACCGCAGAGAGGGGAAAGTGGTCCATGATAGCATTATCTTTTGACGGGCTTTCCTAATGGGGATAACTGGATTACATATTGGAAACGTACCCAATCCACACAGTTGTGAAAATCCTTGTTGAGAAAAGTAACTGATGGAGGAGGGAGAAGAGAGGAGAGGCCGGGTCACTGTGCTTTGCAGGGACCTGAGCTGAGCCAGCAATGAGAACTCAGTGTGGCCTGAGGTTCAGCATAAAAGCCTTGACGCCCTTAAAAACAGTTTTCCCCAATATTTGGCTGTGTCCTGTTAAGATCTTTTTTTAAAGCCAATGATCCTAGGGCATGAATAGCTGTGGATTTTCCACCCCTAGGTTTTCAAACAAAACTCAGAACGAAGTGGAATTTAAGCACAGTTGAAACAAGAGGCCACCACTCAGGGGAACCCAGAAGAACTAAACAAAGAACAAATAAGGGAAAAACTCTTCTCTTCCTGGGATTTAAATTAAAAACAAAATCTTATGGGATGACTTCTGTAGGTTTCTTACAGCAATTCTATTTTCGACTCCTATTAGTAGGTTTCCAACGAAGTACTCACTGTGTCCTAGAAATATACCATGTGGAGTTTTACAAAAGCTTCTTTGAAATAGAGTGCTTTCTCCCGTCTACTCACACGAATTAAGTTCTGTGAGACAGAGGAATCTAAGGGATACATGTAAATAAACTTAAAAAAATCTAACTTTAATATGAAATGAATAGTGCACACATTCCTAGAGGGGGAAAAACGTTTATTTTGATAGCTTCAAAACAGAATTATAAGGTTATAACAGAGAAACAATTACAGATTTATTTTCAGAAATTATTTTTTAAGATGAATTAGTCCTCGAGAATGATTTCATTGGTAGGTCACTGACATATTTCAAAAAATATTCTCTTTCCTTTTTTATTTATGAATCAATCTCTAGACCCCATTTTCCAACAATTTTCCAGCCCCGACCTAGAAAGATGCCAGCCTTGGTTCTGCCAGTGACCTCCTAGCATCTCAAGCAGTGTTCCCAATTTGCTCCCTCCCGCTCAGCCCTGTTATCTTTTGCCAGGTCCCCCAAGCTCCGTTCCCCATCTCCTTCCTTCCTGTCCAGACTTCATTATTTAACTTTCACCATCTAGGATAGATGGTCATTTGGTTACAGCTACAAATCCTCCAATGACAGAAAGCTTGCTGCTCCAGGTGGCAGCTGGGTTTATCACTGAAAAGCTGTAATTATTAGAAAGTCCATCTTTCCATAAAGCTGAACACTGCCTCCTTGTCATTTCCATTTATTCTCTTTTCTGGCATGAAATGGATTCTATCTACTCCTTCTTCCACATGACAGCTCTCCAGGTATTTGAGGTCAGCAATCGTGTCCCCACCATGTTATCTTTTCCCCATACTAAATATTGCTGATTTGCTCAACTGTTTTCTGCGACACATTTTCCAGACCCCTTGCCATTTTGTTTGCTCTGTTTATCAGTGTCTGTTTTAAAAGGTAGCACCAAGACCTAAGCACAATAGCTTTCTTGGGATTGCAGGACTGATAAGTGGCTGAGCTGGGCTCTGAACCCAGGTAATATAGATCCGGTGACTGGGTTCTTCTATTCCAGACAATCTCGTCTGCCAACACAGTGCCTCTATTATTTGTGGTTCAAGGATATTTCAAAGTAAAATAAGCTACATTATCCTGCTAAACATAATTTGAAACAGCAGAAATAAATTAGCTGAAAAGTTCCCTAGCTTCATTTTTTTTTTTTTTTTTTTTTTTTGCGGTACGCGGGCCTCTCACGGTTGTGGCCTCTCCCGTTGCGGAGCACAGGCTCCAGACGCGCAGGCTCAGCGGCCATGGCTCACGGGCCCAGCCGGTCCGCGGCATGTGGGATCTTCCCGGACTGGGGCACGAACCCGTGTCCCCTGCATCGGCAGGCGGACTCTCAACCACTGCGCCACCAGGGAAGCCCCCTAGCTCCATTTTAACCTCTTAAATTCTCAGAGAAACAAAGCCCTAACCCTAACCCAACAGCAACAGAAATTAAAAAGGAAAAGGAAAAAATAGGAATGCTAAGTTATAGAAAATGTATACACGGTTACCACACTTTCAGAAAGGAATCAGCTTATTGTTAGTATATTAGTTAGCCCCCAGTGAGGAGATGATATTTTTATTCCTTTGAAACAGTTATTGCCATTTTAAGAATTTATCCTAGGAACTAATCCAAGGTTGAAATGAGTTCTATACAAACAAAGATGTTTACGGCAATATAATGGACTTTAAAAAAGTTACAAAGAAAAACTGTCTAAAAGAAAATAGATAGATAAATTAAAATTTAGCAAATTAACAGAGAAGTCACTTGAGGAGTCGCATTACACAATAGGGTTGGCAAATGCTGCCTTTTTACATATGAGCTGTTGCCATTGAGTCACAGACTATGGCTCTGTCTGTACCTATTACCTTGTCCTAAGCAAACAAAACAACACCGGAAAATCACTGTAGATCAATATGTAACAAGTGCTTGTTATTATTTATAATATTTTAAATAAGGGTCCTAGGGCCGGATGACTAGGGTGGCTGTAGGAATAAGGAGAAAAAACACTTGGAAGTAAGAATGTGTTCATTGCAAGTCATCTGAAGAAATAATTTTTGAGTGCTTACTATGGCTAAGGTTAAGCAGTTGGGATTTGGATGGATAAAGGAAGGAGATTATTTCTCAATGAAAATGTCAGTTACAGAAAACAAAATGTGTCCATCTCACTTTAAATGAATGGAGATATTTTAACCTAATACTAAATCGAATACATTTAAAAAGCTAACTTAATTGAAACAAATTTTCCTAATTGTTAGCTTGTCTTCTTGTAAATGTAATCATATTATTTTCCACTAATAAGAATATACAGGTTTCTCACCTTTAAGAAAGCTTACTAGAATAATTGGTGACGGGAAGAACAAGAATGGTAAAGTCTACTGAAGCAATTTCTAAATTTTCTTAAAGAGTTTTCAAATGCATATTGATGAATTTGAACTTAATGCACCTGCTGTTTTCCATAACTTACATATGATGCTTATCATTGACACTGATTTCTTGGAAGGAAAAAGTAGTTTTTACTTTTCTTTCAATTATTTTGTCTGATGTATTCTGACTTAGTGCATCAAAATCAGTATATAGCATTGACAAAATAAGTAGCTATATCTTCTATGCCTATTATTCATGATTTCTGAGCTCAGAGATGGTGGTTAAAACCTGTCCTACCTTTAAAAATTGAACCACCAAATTGGATAAACCAGACCAGAATAATCAGAAGGAAATTAAGGGAAAATTAGAAGGGAATTAAGAATAATATATAATTAAATAATGAACGTTGCAAGGTAGACTAAGGACAGTAATTGTTCAGAAAAAAAATGAAGTACTTGAAGAAGAAACTAGGAAGGTTTAATGAAGGATGTAGGTTTGGGTTGGAAATTGAAGGATGCATTTGAATAACTGAATAAAGAGAGGACAGTCTATACATCAGGGAGGACATCAAAGGGTGTGGTTAAAACTGCACCTTAGGAAATTCCCTGGCCATCCAGTGGTTAGGACTCTGTACTCTCACAGCCTGGGTTCAGTACCTGGTCGGAGAACTAAGATCCCACAAGCCATGCTGTGCAGCCAAACCCCCGCCCCCCACCCCCCCAAAAAACCCCAAAACTCCCCAAAACCCTGCACCTTAGTAGTGGATAAT
Organism: Grampus griseus; assembly: GCF_964374135.1. Classification (NCBI taxonomy): domain Eukaryota; kingdom Metazoa; phylum Chordata; class Mammalia; order Artiodactyla; family Delphinidae; genus Grampus; species Grampus griseus. The sequence continues at coordinate 66,381,305 of NC_139012.1, forward strand.
GATGGTGAAAATAGGTTTTTTAGTGGTATAAAATGAAAGTATTGATGAGTACTCTGTGGTGATTCAGGTTAGAAAGTCACTTAAGAAAAGGAAATAGCATTAGGATTTGAAAACTAAAGTAGCAGTGGTTATTGGGGATTTTCAAGGTGATCAATAGAGTAATACTTTAGGAAGATTAATGTGGCAGCTAGTTTCCTGTATGGTAAATAAGAATAGAGTGCCTAGGACTACAGTGAATTGACTAGGGTGGAATGAGTAGGGTCGCTGCAGAAATAAGGAACAAAAGGAAAGGCTAGAACACTTGGAAGTAAAAATATGTCCATAGCAAGTAATTTGAAGACATAATTGTCGAATGCTTACTGCATGCAAAGGACTATGCTAAGAATGGATAGACGTACAGAGAATGAAGAAGAGGGAGGAATTAAAGACAGCTTCATGGTTTCTAACTGGAAGAGTGGCGAACTGACTTCACAAGGAGCAGGAATGGAAGTGTTTGACCACTAACGTGTGGGGAGAAAATGGACCCAAAGAACTGGAACTCAACACAACCTAAGCAAGAGAATTTTGGCCCAATTCTTTTTCTAAAAGAGCATGCCTTTACATACATGTACATGTACACACCCACATCTACTATACTGTCTTCAAAGGATGGAAGGTTTTAATTATATACACAAGGCTGTTACATTACTTTGATCTATTCCTGGTGTGAAACTGTTATGCTCAAAGATAGTCATAATGGGCTCTGCTTATGGAGAGTTGTAATGTCTCAAACTCCAGTGAGGATTTTTCTTCCAGCTCATTGCACTATTATTTTAGACTTTGAAATAATATAATTACAATATTTTAAAATGTGTAACTTGCCACTTAAATTCTAGAAGTTATCTTCTTCTTTTAATTATGTAGCCAAAATAATATTTTTGGGCATTTTCATACTTTTTCTTCCTAATGCCTCAAGATCCCTGCATGTTGATATCTGTCTGACTGTGTATCTAAGTACAGCTTTCCAGGTTGCGAGGATGGTTTTTGTAAAAATATGCAGCTAAGCTAGATGAGTCTTAACTCAGAAAAATATATATGTTTATCTTTGGGTTCTGTGTTTTATCTAGAAACGTGTTTCTTTTATAGGCATGTTGCTATGGGTGTATGATACAGCAGAAGATTATCCTTTTTACATTAGGCCATGATGAAATTCTGACTCTGTTTATTGCCTTTGTTCCCCAGAGAATGTAAATCACAATACTCATAATACTATTATGTTTCCAGATAGGCTACTGTGTGTGCTTAAAAATAACACCTTAGGTGCTGATTTTGCTACGCTAGCCCCGACTGTAGAACAGCTGTTAAAGGAATAATAGAAATACATACATGTATATGATAAAAACATGTATAATAGAAAAAGTTTGTAAAACATTCCTAATTTTGAGATAGTACTACTGTGATGTCATCTGGGAGTTTAAGTGATTGAAATTACTGGCGTATTACAACTATAAATATCAAAATATTTCACAAGTGTTCTGGATAATCTTAGATAGGGGGAAATCAGGCTATTAAAAGAACCCATTAATGTCTCCAAATGCAAGTAGCTTCTAAAAATGGTTTCTTGGGCTTCCCTGGTGGCGCAGTGGTTGAGAGTCCGCCTGCCGATGCAGGGGACACGGGTTCGTGCCCCGGTCTGGGAAGATCCCACATGCCGCAGAACGGCTGGGCCCGTGAGCCATGGCCGCTGGGCCTGCGCGTCCGGAGCCTGTGCTCCGCAACGGGAGAGGCCACAACAGTGAGAGGCCTGCATACCACACAAAAAAAAAAGGTTTCTTTTTTTTTGGAAAATGTTTCATGTCCCCAGTGCTGGTGACGTGAATAAGGAAAACAACTATTGGAACATCAAAATGCACTTGACTTCTCCAATATAATTTCTTTCTTTCCCAATATCACTGAATGACATATTAGATTTTAATAATATTAGAAAAATCTCAACAATTTTATGAGAAGAGGTGGCTCTGATTTATATGAGTTCTTAAAAAGTAGCAGTAAAAATCAGGCAATCCCAGAGAGGTATATCAAACATTCCCCTCTGCTGGGGGCATTCATCATCAACAGTCGTATATTGCATGTATTATAACGCTAATCAGCTGCAGCAAATGTCCTGAGTTCTCTGGTTGTCTCTTCATAGGACAGCTTAAATTACAGGGGGTGCCCAGGGCACACAGACTTCGTGAGACACCGAATCCATCACAGTGCAGCTCTCCCTGGGATGGAGAATGGCAATCAAAGCCCATCACAGAAGCACAGAGACTCTTAGGGTAGCAGGGTGATGTCATTCTCAAGACAATGAGAGGTAATACTTCCTTTTTTTGGTGTTGAGGTGTTCTTCCCTTATTATAGGGAATCTGTAGGACAGAAGAGCATTGAGGCAGACTGTGGCTGGTTCATAGCAAGTACTCAGTGAAGGCTTGTTGAATGAATATTGCATAAATGTTCTAGATGTTTAAGTCATGAAGATAAAAAACAAAACCCTGTTCTAGGAAGCTCACCATTTAATTGGAGAGAAGGTATAGGTCAATCCCAAACTCAGATAACCAACAAGGACCTACTGTATAGCACAGGGAACTCTGCTCAATATTCTATAATAATCTAAATGGGAAAATAATTTGAAAAAGAATAGATGTATGTATATGTATAACTGAATCACTCTGCTGTACACCTGAAACTAACACAACATTGTAAATCCACTATAGTCCAATATAAAATAAAAATTTTTTAAAAGTTGGAGAGAATGACAAATAGTCCAACAGTGATGAAACAATGGGTATGTATTTTAATAGATCTATGCCCTGGGTAGAGAAAAAGAGTAGAGGGAAACCTCACCTCTGCTTGTGGGGAGAGCAGGCTGGGAAGTTTTCACAGCGAAGATGAAAACTCAACTGAGTCTTCAGGAAGGGATTTGTATATGTCCATCAAATAGACGAGCTGGGAGGCATCTCATCACTGAGTTTGATGCCTCCATGACTGATTCAGGTACTTGCCGCTGGAACTATTGACACCTGTCCTGCTGAGCCACCAATTGCAGAAATACATTAGATCACATTCTCAGTTTCCACTTGAGTCTATACGACTGGTGCCTTCTTTCCATTTCTCATGTACTGAAGTTTCTGCTTAACCCTCCTCATATCCTATCTGGCTTGATCACCTGCTCTGAGCCCTATTTTTGACAATGGATTTTGTTTTACTTGCCCGGTTCTAAGAATGAGAGAGTATGATAATTGTCACTGTCAGAAAACCCCATGGTGACAGGTGCCTCATGACTTGAGGAAACACATTACTTAGGGAGCAATGTGTTACATTGTGTTAGAAGCATTTATCTATGCAATCAAAACAATTAATAGGTGCATACTTCTGTACATGGAAAGAGCAAAATTGTTGAGATAATTTTTGCTGGAGAGTCAATTGTGAATTCTTTCAGAGTCCCTTTTCCTTACCTCACAATTTGGAATATTGTTCAAAAATATCTGCTTCGTGACTCTTCTGTGTCACAGCCTCTTCTGCATTGTGCCGCAAAAGATAAAGTTACTACTGACAAAGGATTAATTTCCCAAATTTACAAGCAGCTCATGCAGCTCAATATCAAAGAAACAAACAACCCAATCCAAAAATGGGCAGAAGACCTAAATAGACATTTCTCCAAAGAAGACATACAGATGGCCAACAAACACATGAAAGAATGCTCAACATCACTAATCATTAGAGAACTGAAAATTAAAACTACAATGAGATATCACCTCACACCAGTCAGAATGGCCATCATCAAAAATCTACAAACAATAAACGCTGGAGAGGGTGTGAAGGAAAGGGAACCCTCTTGCACTGTTTGTGGGAATGTAAGTTGATACAGCCACTATGGAGAACAGTATGGAGGTTCCTTAAAAAACTAAAAATAGAACTACCATACGACCCAGCAATCCCATTACTGAGCATATAGCCTGAGAAAACCATAATTCAAAAAAGTCATGTACCACAATATTCATTGCAGCTCTATTTACAATAGCCAGGACATGGAAGCAACCTAAGTGTCCATCGACAGATGAATGGATAAAGAAGATGTGGCACATATATACAATGGAATATTACTCAGCCATAAAAAGAAATGAAATTGAGTTATTTGTAGTGAGGTGGATGGACCTAGAGTCTATCACACAGAGTGAAGTAAGTCAGAAAGAGAAAAACAAATAATGTGTGCTAACCCATATGTATGGAATCTAAAAAAAAAAAAAAAAGGTCATGAAGAACATAGGGGCAAGACGGGAATAAAGATGCAGACCTACTAGAGAACGGACTTGAGGTTACGGGGAGGGGGAAGGGTAAGCTGGGACAAAGTGGGAGAGTGGCATGGACATATATACACTACCAAATGTAAAATAGATAGCTAGTGGGAAGCAGCCGCATAGCACAGGTAGATCAGCTCAGTGCTTTGTGACCAGCTAGAGGGTTGGGATAGGGAGGGTGGGAGGGAGGGAGACGCAAGAGGGAAGAGACATGGGGATATATGTATATGTATAAGTGATTCACTTTGTTATAAAGCAGAAACTAACACACTATTATAAAGCAATTGTACTCCAATAAAAATGTTAAAAAAATAAAAATAAAAAATAAAGTCCCAGGCCCTGGTTAAAAAAAAAAAAAGATAAAGTTACTTAATTAACCTTCACGTTCACTTCTTGTGCTAACTCAGGCATTCTCAACCAAGGTGATTTTTGCCCCCAGGGGACGTATGGCAACGTTGGGAGACATTTTTGGTTTTCCCAATTGGGGAAAAAAGTGGTGTGGTGCTATTGGTATCTAGTGGGTACAGGCTGGAGATATTGCTAAGCATCCTACAGTGCACAAGATATCCCTTGTACAACAAAGAATTTTCTGGCCCCAATTGGCAATACTACCACCATTGAGAAGCCCTGTTTTAGCCTTGTGTACAGGACGCTGTTGGTACCTTGCCCAGATCCCCAAGGTGCATCTGTCTGCCAGCTGCTTTGGGGTCGGCTGATAACTCCTCATGCCCTCTCCCTGCTCTGAGAACTGCCCTTGGCCAAACAGGAACCACTTCACTGGACAAACTAAGACTCTATTCTACCCAGACAGCATCAGACCAAGGCCAGTGGCTCACTAGGCTAGCCCCCTTGCCTCAAGTGCGACCAGTTCTGCGGACTAATTCATACTTCAGAGCTTTCCTGAGGAATCACACCAAAGCCAGGTTGTAGTTGAGATTACATTCTTGCTTGGATTTTTCCCCTGCATGGTCCTGCTTCTGTCTCTCCCAATCTCACAAGAGTTCTTCCTCAAAAAATCACTTGAACAAGAATCTCCATCTTAGGCTCTTTCCCCACGGAACCCAACCTGAGGCAATGTGATTTGGATAAAATCAAATGCTAAGCTATGAGTTCTAAACTTTCAACTCTCTAAGTGGCTTGGTAAGTAATTTAATAATCTGAGTTTCTTCTGATTCCACCTGATGACGGATAAATGTTAGATTATATATTCATTGAGACACTATTGTCTCTGAATCATTTTCTCTTTCATGGGCCCCCTTCTCCTGCTCTAGAAAACTGGAAAAGGACCCCATTAAAATTTACCCCTACCTATTTTGAGAATTTCTGCCAGTATCTCACATATAATCACAATCTCTTTATGATGGATCTTCTCATTACCTTTGCTTTTGGAATTCCCTCTGAGACCTCTGATGTTTTTTGCCCAGAGGGCCATCTCCCAGAACCTTCCAGGTGACAATATGATTTTGCCTTTCTATCACCATCCATCTACCGATGCATCCATCCATCCATCCATCCATTGACCCACCTACCCGTCCATCCTCACATCCTCACATATTTAATCAACAAATGCCATGTGTATATTTCCTTGCCAGGCAAGGGAAGTACAACTGCAACAAACACAGATTCAGCCTTTGCCCTAATGAGAGTGTCCAGTGCTGGATACTGATAAGAAAACAGACTATATAGATCGTCAAAGAATTATGAGAGGACTACGCTATATAAAAAGCAAGAAGCACAAAGATGAGTGGATTGTTTACTGCAGTGAGGGGGAGCTACATTGGCCGGGCACAGTCTCCCTGAGCAGAGGAGGCTGTGGATCTCACACAAGGTTTAGAAAAAGAATGCAGTTCAGAGTTTGGCAAAATTTCAAGCATGTAAATGAATTGAACATCATCTGTAGAAATATGTTTCGATGAGACTGCTGTGGGTTGTTTGACACTTAAAGGAGCGTTTAGAGGACTGAGTCTGAGTCTATTTCTGATTGGCTGATTCCTGATTGATGAGGCGTTGCTACTGATTGGCTGGCTTACAAAAATATGTTTCCTGAGGCAAACTGTCACGGAAGAAACCGATTTTAAAGTTCTGGTGGCTACTTATTACCATGGCTATAAAACGATTAGTCTTTTCCTAGGAATATAGAATTTAAAAAAAAATTCTCAAATGAAACTCACCCCAAGATGGGATCTATAAGGCATCCTATGGTACCACCTATGGGATTTGTAGGGGTTCAGGAAAACTTTCCAGAGGAGGTGACTTAGAACTCAGAACTGAAGGAGAAATAGGAATATTTGTGTATTATGTAAGGCAATAAATCCCCCTCTCCCATTTTTTTCTTGGGCTATTTTGAGTTCACTTTCCATTAATTACAGCAAAAAGGTCTTACTAATCAAGGATAAAAGTTAACTGTCATTAAATAGTCCCATTGAATGAAGAGACATTTCTTAATTCAGTTGTTGGGAAACACTTGTTTTGTGCTAGGTAGAGACAGAAAAACTTTTAGAATTATTAAGGACACTCTTTCATCCGAATATTTTCTAACTTAGCCTGGACACATCCTGTGCTTTTATTTTTGTATTTACATTTTTTTTTAAATCTTTGCTAAATTGCTTCAGTCTTCGGTACATTTGTGAGTTAAGTATTTAGAAAAACAATGAGGACTGAATCCTTTGCTTTTCTGTTTCCTGTGTCTTGATTACAGTATAAAGTTGAATTACCATAAAAAGTTGAGAACAGGACTTCCTTTTGATTGCTCTACTGTAAAATCTCTTTCCATGATCAGCCTGAGAAGTCAGTTGTTAGACTAGAGTCATCCGTTTTTAACACAAGGATGTAACAATCTGAAAATGTTACATTTTAGGTAGATTGTAGATGAAAATCTTTTCTAAAATTGGGCATTTCTTAAGATATTAAACCCATCATTGAATACTAACTATTGCTAGTCAGGATGGAAAGTGAGATGTATACTAGAAACTTGACTACATCTGTGATGTCACAGCACACAGAAAGTCACATCATGTACTGTTTGATGCACTACAGGAGAAAGAGAAACAAATAAATATTTTTCCAGAGAAAAGGACTCTAGAAATTATTGGAAGGGAAGCTTTAACTTCAGTAAAACCAAAGATCTGGAGATAAAAGGGAAGGAACAGACATCAGCGGTCAGTGGGCATCAGAACATCCATCACTGTTGGGAGGGGACTCACTCTGAGTCATGAGCCAGGGCTGAGTGAAGGGTTCCTGCAGGTTTGGGACGGTGACCCTTTGTAGGGGGGAGAAGTTACTGTTACTGTACTTCAGCTTTACCCTCATCAGCTAGCACAGCAGTAGCACAATTTAGAGTTCTATGTTTCTTATCAACCCTTTTTTCAGCTAATACTTTCCTTGTATTTCTAAAGAAAACAATTTTTTGATTTCTGAATAGGACTTGCTGTGTGGATCTCGTTATTTATTTTTTATGGCAGTAATCGACTCATTTTTGCACAGTATTAGCACTCATGGCAATTTTATCAAGGCTGTTGACCCCTCGCCTGTGGGATGCACGTCTGCACGTTTACACGAAGGGTTTGCCTGCAGTTTCAAGGAGTTCATGAAGAGGGACTTCCCGGGCTTCCACTTCATCCGTGGAGTCCAGGGGTTCATGGATATTAGATTTAAAACATCTGCTCTATAGAAACCAACAGAAGAAGCAGACAGCAGGCTAAAGACTAAAATTTCAACATAGGCATTAAAATGCAATAGAGCCTGGAAATAGAGAGGTATGATGGGGGGGCAGTAATAGAATCTTTTCGGATTTAACCCCTCTGTTGAATCATAAAATTCATCCCACAGTGTCTTGGTTTCCTCTGATTCTCTCTCCTTCCTTTCTTTCCCAGAAGCTTCTGAATTTTAAACTAAGGTTGACTGATGTCAGAACATTCCTACTAAATAAGCTTTTTTTTTTTTTTTTTTCCTGCGGTACGCGGGCCTCTTACTGTTGTGGCCTCTCCCGTTGCGGAGCACAGGCTCCAGACACACAGGCTCAGCGGCCATGGCTCACGGGCCCAGCTGCTCCCGCGGCATGTGGGATCTATCCGGGCCGGGGCACGAACCCGTGTCCCCTGCATCGGACTCCCAACCACTGTGCCACCAGGGAAGCCCCACCATGAGCTTTTTTAAACAGGGAGTGTGTTACCTTTTGTTGCCCACCTTGTGTTAACCTTGGTGTTTTCATTGATTTACTTCACGACTGTGGGCAAATTACTTAACTTGAGATCCGTCGCCTTTCCCACAAAATGGGAAAACCTTTTCTTTACATCACCTGGTAGCTGGCACTGTGTGTCTGTCTTTGATTTGCAGAGGTTTGAAGGCTCTAAGATTTCTGGTACTACTGCAGGCAAAATACCATTCGTACCTATTTGACATAATTCAGTCTTAGGCATATTTTTATCATGCAAACACCAAAACGACACACCATCAAGTTTGAACACGTAGAGCACAGTTATTTTCTCTCCACCTCTGCATGTCTCTTTCTACCTTAGTTAGGCTGACGAAAAGCAATGATGACAGCTTGAAAAGCAGATACATGTTTTTAGAGGCAGACAAAACGCAGACCGCCAGACGCACAGTGTGTACAATGCAGTAAATGCTTGTTGATTAACTGTGAGTTTGCAGCCAGTTAGCTGGGTTGCAAAGCCACTCCTTGGTTCCAGGCACCAGTCTTGACTTTGTGTTATTCATTCACTCGGTGTGTGAGGCTCTGAGCTTATACTGTTGAATTCAAACCAAACCAAACCAAAGGAAGCTAAACAAATGTAAGGTGCCCTTACAACTTAGCACAAGACAAATGGTAAACAAGCAAATTGCAAGTTTTATCAGTATTATGAAAGAAATGCAAGATACCCCCAGTGGTGTGAATGATGTTTATGACTTTACTAAAAATTTTCCCAGTTATACTGTGGAAATGCAATGACGCAGAGATTTAACGACAGATTCCATAATTCAAGCACGAAGAAGAAACATTTTTTTGCACGATGTATTTTTAATCTGATTAATAAAGATAGGGCTGTATTTGCTGCTGATTTGGGATCTAATGTTGTAGAAGGAGTGGAGTCTCTACATAGAGCAGCCACTCTGACACTGGTGGCTAGAGGGTGGTGTGCAGGACCTAGAAGGATGCGGTGAGGAGATTTCAATATTTTAGGGGAGAAATTGCAGGTGAGTCAAGTAAGGGTAAAAAGGAGAGAAAGATTTCAGGAAAAGGCATTTGTGTGAAAAGATTTGAGAGTAATAGGGCAGCTGAATTATAGTGCGATTTAAAGAACTGAGAAAAGTGAGCAATTATTCTGTTTCTTGCTTGGTTTGGGGGGACATGGCAGTACTATTTTCACTGACAGGAAAAGAGGAACAGACAGCAGAGAGTGGCAGGAAAGGGAAGGCCCTTCCGTTTACTGAGCAACATTCATTTAGTTTTCCTATGGTGTTCCTGGTTTTTTTCCAGAGTTAACATGTCAAAGGCTAATTTGCTCGTTTCAAACCATGTTCTTTTATAGAAGGCATTAGGGAGTTGTGGATATAAAAGAATTTTGCTATTCTACCACTGAACAGTGTAATCTCTTAAATTCCCAATTTCCTCATAATATTGATCTCTTAGGTGATTAGGAGAATTAAATAAGTAATGAGTATAGCATCTGACATGGAAGGTAAACTAGGTAATCATCACTTGTCTTTCCCGCTTTCTTGCTAAAGACTTCTCTAAGATACTATTTAGTTTACATAAGACACACACTACCTGTTATAAGTCAGTGTGTGTGTGTGTGTGTGTGTGTGTGCACTGAATACATTTCATACATTTCATAGATTTACACTCCCTGAGAGAAGATTTTTTTGTCTGTCTTTGTGCCAGGAAAGTGGCTGGCACATAATAGATGCTCAATAAATATGTATTGATTAAAATAACTAGGTTTAGTTTTATCTACAAATTCTTTTATTGACTTTATAATGTCTCGAATTAATAAAACTAACAAACAAAATAAAACCTTACTGGTATTGTTAGTTAGAAAGACCAATATAATTCCATCACACTCTAATATTTGGGGGAAGCTAAACAGCATCCTTAACAGAATAGTACCAAAATAGAACCGATTCCTATTTATGTCTTCTGGGTGTTACAGGGTTGTAAGGAATGTCAGCATTTCTTTCAGAGAGAGAAGGAATATAAGATGAGAACAAACAAATATATGCATGTGTGGTACATAAGGGGAAATAATACGTGTTAGAAAGGCAGTCACACCCAAGGGTGTGGGGTAAGTGTGGGAAGAAGAGATGAATTAGGGCCTACTCCTCTATCCCGTCTTTAGACCATGCACTCACCTGGGCAGAAGGGCAATAGTGTCTCAGAAATATATTTTATTTTGGTGATTGGAAAGGTTTTGCATTTTTTCCAAAGCTAAACAGATGCCCACCCACCTCCTCCTGACTCCTAGCCCGACCTTCCACACACATTTAGGGCTGGAACACCCCTGTTGTCGACAATGTTGATTTTGTCTCAGTGCCCTGTGAGAAAATGTATATTCTGGATTTCTTTGGAAGGATAAAGACATCTTCAGAGCAGGGAAAGTACCTCTTAAGGCTCACAGCATGGGAATTAAGCTTTTAAATAGAGAGAGATGACCTGTAAGTCCTACAGATAATAAGGGAAGAACCGTTTCTCTTGACCCTCTTGTTCATCTTTCTGTCCCTAGAACCTAGAATATGTGGGACACATAGTTAGTTCTCCGAATTTTTGTGAATGAAAACATCGCTACAGGACTACATCCTGTAGTCCCCACCCCCTTGAGCGAGGATGGGGGTGGAGTTAGTGCATCCCCTTTCATGTTTCTTATATAAAATCACCAGCAAATGATGAAGGCTCTTTCTGAGAGCCTTCCAGAAAGACAAGTTGCCTATGAATGTGAGAATTTAAACCTAGAGTTAATATTTGCAATGAAAAAAAAATTTTCCATTTGTTCTCTTTGGGAGAAAAACTTCCCACCCAGCTTTAACGTGAAGACAAAATTGGCTCAGTTATCACTTCCAGAGAAGAAAAGTTTAAATTTGCTTTTGTCTAAGTTTTTCTGTGTCAGTTTTCTTTTTATCTCGACTGTAGGAGTTACTGCCTGTAAGCAGCTGGGGTCTTGCCCAGGTCTCCAGTTCAATGATTCATTATAGCCTCTCATCCTAAGAAGAGCGTTTGGAACTGATTTTGTAATCAGCCCCCTTTCTTTGCTAAGCGTGGTTGGCAGCTAAAACAGAGAATGCTTAGAAGAAAGGACAGTGGAAACATCTGCCCCTCGCTCTCTTCTTCCAGAGAGAAGAGAAAGAAAAATGCTACATGCCTGTTTATTTAAAGCATTTTTTCAGAGCCCTTACAGAAGAGGTCAGAACACATGAGGCTATTTTAATTTTTAATTTTCTTTCTCTAATCTATCCACTGATAAATAGCAGAGCTCGGGATAAGATATCAAGGGTTTCCAGTTTGGAAAGTCTGATGAATCAAGATTTAAAAGAGAGTAATTAATGTGCTCGTTAGTGCATTTTTTCCCCTTCTCTACCCCCATCCTCACCTGTTTTTCAAGAAGATAATAAAACATGATAAAACTTCAATCTTGTTACCATCATTAAAGTTCAAGGTAGCTTTGCTGACAGATTTTTGGGAAAGGGAGTGTCTGAATCTTTGGATAATCCCTTTCTTCTTTAGGGTATATGCCAATTAGCCACAAAACCGACTTTTAATCTCAAGTTTCAATTTAAATTCTAGGTTCTGAGTGAGTCCCAAATAGCTTGGATAATATATACTTTTTTCTTCTGGGTTCTCAGGAACTAAAGAATGAGTATATAAAGAGAATGATCTAAGGTGTTTTATATTAATATATATTGTCTCTTTGGTTTCCAACATGATCAATTTTTACATATTTATCTCTATTTCTGTATTCTTCGTTTTATTGTGGCAAATCCATATATGTGAAAATACATCATGGTGATTTCTTTAATATGTTACAGATACCAAAAATTACTTAGAATACTCAATTTTCAAAAATAAATATTCAGTCCTTTTAAGCTTCTCTTTATCTCTAGCTCACTTCATCTTTGTAAGGTCTTTGAATAAAACCAATAAACAACGTAATGTCATCACCATAGAGGCTTAGCCTTCAGACATGCTGAAACTTCAGCAGTGGCTGCCAGTACAGGGAGGAATTTAGTAATGAGCAGGTCCAGAGACACTAGAAAAATGTATAACGTAGGTCTCCCTCTAGTATTTTAGTCCAAATTAAATATCTTAAAAGGGTATGGAGATTTCAGATTCAAATTTAACAAGAACCAAAGTGGATAGTGGGGCCTAAATGTAGTAGGTTACATTTCAGTCCAATGCTTTAATTTCAGAGTGGGAAGTGGACATACAATTAAGCATAAGCCCAAGCATATTGACTAGGCACACATGGAAGGTGTGTGTGCATGTGACGGGGGCAGGACGAAGCGGGGCAGGGGTGTGGATTGAAGAAGAAGGAGGCAGGCAAGGGATATAATGTACATGTATTGAGGGCAGCAAGATGAACTATAATGATTAGCTATACTCTATTGCTGCATGTTGGTGAACAGCCTATTGGAATGACTTTCATCACGGGTACTGGCTCAGGGGCCTAGTTGAGCAAAACCTAAAAGTTCAGTAAAGTTAACGTCCGCAGATGAGAGGAGCTGGAGAAGTTAGGCACTAACTAGTCCATCTCGGAAGCAACACAGGTCAGAACAAAGGACCTGAGTGTGTGTGTCTCTAGGTGCCTATGAGAATGCCCTTCCCCTACTCATCCTAGTGAGTCCACACAATCAGGTCATATATAAATGTACAGATCTTGTAACTGTCTCAAGCGTGACAGAACAAAAACATACTAGTACACGAAATAGAGAAACCGACATTTCGTACTGTTTTGTGACCGTGTAAATAAACAGCATAACATTTTCACCAAAATAGAAACTAACAATCATGATACGCCACACGTGCCGTCTCAGGGAGATGTTTAGTGTTATTGCATTAATCTATGTTCTGTTAAATCATGAAGATTCCTCTGCTTGGGGTGGAAGATGTCATTTATACCTTTTGATGCTACTGGCCGGAGCCAGTGGACCTCGAAGAAAGCAGATCTCTACGGCAGAGACTCTTGATTGTCACAAATTCTATTTTTTCTTCTTGGCCAGGTATAAAAGGCAGATTTTGCAGCTTTCTTTGAAGTTAGGTTGGTGCTGTGTGACTGAGTTTGGCCACAGCATGTGGGCAGAAGTAAGGTACATAATTTCCAGCCCTGGTAATAAGACCCCTGGTGATAAGACTCTCCCCACTTTTTCCCATGTGGGGATGTGAAAAGATGAAAGACGTTCACATGGCTGATCTTTCGCTTGGACCACATCTAACTACAATGTGATCAAGAAATACACTTTTACTATGATAATAAGCGAGTGAGATTTGGGGTTGTTTAGCCTATCTTAGAGTCAAGAGGGATAGTCTTACTTGTTTTGGGGCACTAATGCAAATTTACTGAGATCCATTCCAACGAAAAATCAATCAATGACACGAATGGGTAGTTACATGTTATTCTTTTGGATGGACTGGAAAACAAGAGATCTGAATCTTAAAACCAAACGCAAATAACCTTATACTCCCTAGTGAGTTAATTATTGCTGCATTACAAATTATCCCAAACTTAGTGGCTAAAAACAACAAAATAATTACTATCTCCAGTTACTGTGGTTCAGGAATCTGGGAATGGTTTAGCTGGGTAGTTCTAGCTCAGGGTCTCAAATGAGATTATAACAAAAGTGTCAGTCAGGACTCTAGTCATCTAAAGTCTTCACTGAGCCTGGAGAATCCAATTCCAAAACAGGCTCCCTCACATGGCTGTAGGCTGGAGGTCTCAGTTTCTCACCATGGAACTCTTACTAGGACTGTTCACAACATAGTAACTAATTTCGCCAGAGCAAGGGATCTCAGAGAGAGAGGCAGAAGCCACGATATCTTGTATCTTGTACTCTTGGAAGTGACATACCATATGCAATGCAATTCTGACTCCAGCTTCCCTGAGTTTGGTTAAATTTCACAAGTTCAGGGCACAGTCTCCTACAAGGCTGCCCTCAACCCCAGACACCAGGTCACCTGCACTTCTGATCAACTGGCTACAAATCTGTAGGTTCCTATTTTCATCTCAAGTTCAATAATTCACTAGACTGAATCACAGAACTTAGCAAAGCACTATATTTATAATTTTGTAATAAAATATTACAATTATATTTATATTTCATATAAATATAATGTATAATTATATTTATAAATTTATAATAGTATAATTATAATGTTTTATTATAAAGGATACAAATCAGAACCAGTCAAATGAAGAGATGCAAAGGGCAAGATCAGGGAAGCCAGGAACATTTTTTATTATACAGTACCTTACTTCTACTGTATTCAACGTTCATACAGACCAACTCTGATACAATTTGGGACGAGGCTACACAAGGACACAAACACAGAAAGGCAGAGATTGTTGGGAGCCATTGTAAAGGCTGCCCATTGCACCTAATACAAACACAATAAAAGTATCCATACATTTTACTTGCATTGCTTACAAAGTATTATTGGAATTATTAAAGCACTCTCACGTAGTAGACATTTAATATTTATTTTGGGGTGTGAATTGGAAGATAACAAATAAAAATGCAAATTTTTTCCTTTGGAGAAATAAATGATGATGTTTAATTACAATGTTCAATTACAATTAGGTTGCAGATACCAGTATTAAAGAAAGAACTAACGGACATATGAATTTCTATAGAGAGGGAAAATGTTTTTCTAATAATATTACATTGGCTATAAGCCAAGAAATGAAATGTTTAGTAAGAAAGCTTCATAACCTATTCCAAGACAAACAAACGAAGAACAGAGGTCAATTAAAAAAAAAAGAAAAAAAACCCAGGATCTTTTGTTTCATTTGGCCTTCATTTTTAGATCAGTGTGTTTGAGTTAAGGGAAATTTTTCTGCCGGGTGTAATCAATTTTCCTTCCTTCCTAATATGACATAGAAATTAACTTTAAGCATACTCTTTCCACTCAATTACAAAGTAAAAAGATTTAAGGAAAGCTTAAGAACAACCACAATTAATCTTTAACCAAGGTAAAATAGCAAGTCAGTCATGTGGTTCAATAATTAATGAATACAGCACATTTAAATAAATGTGATATCTTTATTTCTTTAATCATGAATTTAAACCAAATGACTTTGAATGCTATCATATCAGATACTTAGAAAATCTACCTAAGTATGTCCCATCTGAAGATTAAATTTAATTTATTTTATTCCCTATTCATATATTTTTGTGGTCCTCTGAAATGAATCTTTTCCTCACTGGAGCTTAATGGTATAAACCTTTGTTTAAGTCTATTGACTCTTCTTTTGATAAGTAGTCTTTGAAAATGGCCCAAAGGACCAGAAGAGAGTATGCTGTTTTATAGAAGTTATTTCAATTGTTTTAAAGTCAAAACCACCCATTTTTAGTCTTTTTTGCCTTTGTGCAATAAAGTGGACAATGCAATAGAAGTTTCTCAAGAAATACAACTTTAGGATTGAGAGTTGCCTTTTTAGGGAGTTATCTAAAAACATAAACTAGCTTATTTTTAAATCATCTTGGATTGATCTCAGCAATTGTCTGGCAGCACGGATGAAACATGGGTAGAAGACATTAGGGGACCAGTAGGGCCTGTAAGAATTACTTTATTTAGATCTAGGAGAAGACAAAGATCAGGGTATTTAAAAATAAATCAAGCAGGCAGTGGACGAACCAGACAATTATGACTTGATGACAAAAGAGGCATTTTCTTGTCTGGATATTCAGATAACAGATTATGAGGTCCCATGAAAACAGCATTCATGTATCAAAGTTCTCAATTTAACTTTAGTCATTGAGCTGTTTGGATTTAGTAGATTCTGAGATATATCACTATACATCTCTACAAGATGTCATTGCTAGCGATTTAAAGAAATTCAAGTCTAGTCCAAGATTTTAAAAACCTGTGAAAAGTCTCTATCTTTCATCAGTTTTTATTCTGATGAAATCTAGGAGTCTGCCCAGGAGATAAATCAGTCCACAAGTGCGTGATGCCATGAATTGCAGTAGCATTGATAGGAAGGAGTTTCGTCTAAAAACCACTTTAAAAGACATCCCATCTCTGGGCCTGGAGAACTATTTTCAGATGAGAAGATTAAGTGATGGTATCTGGGAGATGACTCAGACCACTTAAAAAATCACTGAGAGCAACTATCTTTTGATCCCTTACTATATATAAGACTCTCTACTCTGCTTAAAGAAGAAATAAAGAGACATAAAAGACACCATTTGTACTTTGAAGGCATTTAAACAGTGTGTAGAAAGACACATCATGAGTAAAAATAATTGCAAGCGAAGTGAATGATACTGGGAATGTCCCACGTATACGTAAGGTTAATGTTTGAGTGTGTCTATAGGCAGAGGAATCTCTGAAATAAGAAAGGAGAGTTCTCTGACTAAAGATGGGAGAGAGATGATATTTACACCAGTTCAACTGGAAGGGAGGAATATTAAGGTCAGTAGGGCGACAAGCCTGTAAAGGTAGGTTTGGAGCAAATTGTAAGATGATTAATGAAAAGTGAAGAAATTTAGTCTATTTACTTAAGACAAGTTCTCAAAGATGAGTATTTCAGAAGGATTAATAAATTACAGCCTTCAGAAATTGTTGTAGGTATAGAAATGGAAGTACAGAGAGAGGAGGCCACTGGAGTAGTTTGAGATTAAAAGCACTTGAACTTGTTTGCTGGTAATTATAAAGTGAATCATGGGAAATTACTGATATTTGGCCATTTTTGACTACATTAATAGCTACTTCATACGGTTCAATCTAATAAGGTGAAGAATCAGTAAAATTTAATATTTGCACAAAATATGTGTAGGTGCTTGGAAAGAGATGCTACCCCACAAACAGAAATAAGAAAATTAGGGAAGGAAAGCCAAGTGATATACATTCTAGATGTAGGCTGGGAGAATGAATAGGGTTTCTGAGGAAGGGCAGACAGGGTGAGAAAAGAATAAGATCAAAGACCCAGTTTTAAAAGTGAGGGGCAGTGACTTCCCTGGGGGTGCAGTGGTTAAGAATCCTCCTGCCAATGCAAGGGGCACAGGTTCGAGCCCTGGTCCGGGAAGATCCCACATGCCGTGGAGCAACTAAGTCCGTGCACCACAACTGCTGAGCCTGCGTGCTACAGCTACTGAAGCCCACAAGCCTAGAGCCCGTGCTCCACAACAAAGAAGCCACCGCAATGAGAAGACTGTGCACCACAACAAAGAGTAGCCCCCGCTCGCCGCAACTAGAGAAAGCCTGCGCACAGCAACGAAGACCCAATGCAACCAAAAATAAATAAATTAATTAAAATTTTTTTTTTTAAGTGAGGGGCAGATGGTGAAAGAGTGAAGAAGGGGAAAGAAGTAGAAGGGGAAATGGACTGGTTCAGTGGGATGGCACAGAATGTGAAACAAACACCAGTCATTGGATTTGATGATTAGAAGATGATTCATAATCTTTGGGGAAGCTAACTTAGCTGTGGAATGGAGATGAAGCCAGACTCTTTAGGAAAAAGGAGGCCCTGGGTGAAGGTGGTCATAGCCTTCTATGAACAAGGGGGCGGTGCCAGCCTATCAGTATGGCTGGTCAATAGAAGCAAAGTCCACTGTACTCCATGACTTCCCCCTCTAAAGAAGGATGAGCAGTGATCTTTTGTAGTTTTGTGCGTGTTTGGGCTTCCCTATGGCAGAGTCATTTCCCTTAGAGAGCTCCAGAACATAAATAGGGGCTACTATGTAAAGACCATTTTCATAAATTATTTTTTCCTAATGTTGATACGATTACATTTGTAACTTTAGTATTAAAACTAAACTTTTCATTTAGACTCAAATTATACTTTAGTATTGCATAAACATAGTAGATAGGACATTAACAGAAATTTTCTCCTAGTAGCCATTGCATAGAAATAGGACTCTATAGACTTTTGCTCTTTTATGCATAATACCCATTGTGAGGCACAAGAACTAGAAGACTCCACTGTTTGCCTCGTGAGCCACACCCTGATCCTGTCTGTCAGGGAGATGTCTTAGGACAAGCCTGGACCAGAGCTAGCAGGAGCGGATGGGCGACAGAGGGCATTCTAAGTGCTTATACTAATTGCATTTTTCTAAAATACGCTTATTTGATTTTCTTAACTTTTTGATGGACGTAGAAAGTGAGATATGAAGGAGATAGGTTTAACATTTTCTTAACATAAAATGAAAACGTTGAGAATAGGCTATGACATTTTGCCATGGATAACATCATTAGAGTTTGCTGTTGTGAAGAGAAATGTACAGAGTTCAGATATGGGTAAGACAAGTGTCTTTGGTTTTTGAAGAGTTTATAATCTAAGGGTCTAGCCAGGGCAAATCAGTAAAAACAAAAGCCATAGAAATCTATGTCATGGTTAGGAAAAATGCTATTTAAAATAAACTAACACAAATAAAATAAAATAAAATAAAATAAAATAACAGAAAAGGAACATAGTTTCTTCTGTCTTTCAGTGGCAGATATACGTGGACCACTAATCATAATTGTGCCATTCAGTCAACAAATCTACTGAGTACCTACTGGAAGCCAGTGGTCTAGGCACTGAGAATGCAATAGTGGAAAATCCCTGCACTCTTGGAATATAACAGATATAAACAAATATAAAGTCGTCCCTTTTGTGTGCCAGGCACTGGGGGCACAGAGGGGGACGTTTCTCAGCCTTAATATCACAGTCCCAGAGGCAGACAGACTTAGAAACACTCAAGTGCAATAATACAATATACTAAATAGAGAAACCATTACTCAGATAATAAGTCATTGGAGGGAGACATTAAGAGTATATTTTCTGGATGCTCAGAAAATATATATGGTACAGGACTTTAATGTAACTCGTTGTTTCAGTTTTGAGATTGACAAGTATCTCTATGGCCTAAGGAAGGTGTTAGAACATCTCTGCTGGACTTCTGTTTATGTGTCCCATTTGATGGTGTTGGTTCTGCCATTCTGAATAGTTCATTCTTTTATTTGTTCTGTGTTTAAAGATGTCCCCTCTAAGAATAACAAATAGAGAGCTTAGTTTTATGGACCCCACTTGATGATTGCAAGATTTTCCTGTCCTTTGGTGTGAGCATACTACGTAAAAAGCATCTTTTAACAATAATGCCATATCACAGTTAGTTTGGTTGGTTGTTTTGTACACAACCAAGGTGCTAATTACTGCCAGGAGAAAGGCGGGTCAATTCCACCACAGTCTTGTCTTCATTACCAGGTCACACTCTTTTGGTCACATAACCATCACCAATCTTTTTAGCTAGACATATATGTCTGCCAGAGTTTTATCCAGCATGTATCAAAGGAAGACTGAAGTATCATAACATGGCTCATTGCAACCTTTTTTTTCAATGGACTTCAAACAGTTCCTTTAAACAGTGTTTGATCTCTTCTTTTTTCTGGTAAAGTTCCACAAACCAAATAAAAATACAACAATTCTAATTTTACATAAGGCATTTGTAGCTATTCCTTAGTCCTCGCAATTATTTTTGAAAATAAAACATGTGTCTTGGGCTTACCTGGTGGCGCAGTGGTTGAGAGTCCGCCTGCCGATGCAGGGGACACGGGTTCGTGCCCTGGTCCGGGAAGATCCCACATGCCGCGGAGCGGCTGGGCCCGTGAGCCATGGCCGCTGAGCCTGCGCGTCCGGAGCCTGTGCTCCGCAACGGGAGAGGCCACAACAGTGAGAGGCCCGCGTGCCGCAAAAAAACCCAAAAAAACATGTGTCTTGGTTATGAGAAACAGCTGCCACCTGAAAAGGAGGCGCCTGGCGCTGCTTTTTGCTTTCTGCATCAGATCAAGGTTTCCATTCTTTTCCCAATAACTTTCCTCATTGGATTAAAATCACATGATGAAAACCATTCCATAATAAATGATGATTTCTTCCACTACTGTTTTATTAGTGTGCTGGTAGAAACAAAAGCTTTATTTGGTCAGGGTTGTGTTTAGTTGTTTCTTTTTTAAATAATTGGGATTTAAATATCAGGTCTCTTGGCCTTTGCACTGAAGGAGCAAACGTAATGATGGGCAAAACTCCTGGTGCCTTAGCGCATGTCAACACAGTGCACCAAACTATGCTAGTGGTACTAGTGGTCATTGTATTTTTCACCACCGGTGCATGCGCAGTTAAGGACGTTATTGACGCAGAAGTAGACATACAATCCAGCTGTCTCCTGTTATGCTAGACGTTGATTTGCCAGAATGTGAAATCATGCCAATTTTCTTGCTTTTTTTGTGTTAGAAAATGTAGTTATTTTTAATAAAGATAGGTTTACTTATGTTAACATTTAATGGGTTTATTATTGTATTTTAAAATGAAGTCCTAAATTTAGCTTCTAAACATTTCTCAGATTTAATATATAAAATAGAACCTACATAAACAAAATGCCTTTGAGATTCTCAATAAATTTTCAGAGCAGTTTTCAGAGCATGAAGGGGCCATGGGGCCAAAAAGGTTAGAATTTCTTTTCTACAGTGTTATGCAGGAAAAACCAGGAAAAAGTTTTTTTTAAAAAGTGAAGAAAATTCGGAGTGATCATCATCTACTATTATGACAAATCTGTGTAAGCAAATGAAACATGGGGTAGGATGTCATTCTGGCCTTTTTTTTTTTTTTTTTTTTTTGGTACGCGGACCTCTCACTGCTGTGGCCTCTCCCGCTGCGGAGCACAGGCTCCGGACGCGCAGGCTTAGAGGCCATGGCTCACGGGCCCAGCCACTCCGCGGCATGTGGGATCTTCCCGGACCGGGGCACGAACCCGCGTGCCCTGCATCGGTAGGCGGACTCTCAATCACTGCGTCACCAGGGAAGCCCCATTCTGGCCTTTGTATTGGGAGTTCCCAACATCTTGCTAAGGTATAATTCGGATTATAGAGATATTAATGTATAATTCAGGAAAATAATTTAAGTGAGCCAATGTAGCATAGTGTGAAGTTGTGGAAATCGGGGTCAGAATGCTCGCATTGGAATCCTACCTTCACCATATACTACTTGTATATGGTGTATATATGATTACTTGTGTAATCACTGGGCAAATTATTTTATTTCATCATTTCTCAGTTTCTTCATTTATAAAATAGAAATAAAAATATTGTTTGAGTTATTGCTTAGCTGAATGGCTATAGGGATTGGATGAAACAACAGATGTAAAGTAATTAGAAGTGTGATGGCATCGTAGTAATCATTTATTAAATATTATCCGTTATTTTGCTTCTTCCTATCCAATACCTTCTCCCACTTATGTTCCTCTCATTGCGTTCAGTTTCTAATATTTTAGTTGATCCCTTAATCGATAAAAATATTGCCCTCTTTTACTTCTTATTGCTGAGATAGTTCTTCTGTAATGCAGTCAAAATGGGCATGTAAGTACACTACAGGATGTTTTAAAGATGTCAGTAACTGGGCTTCCCTGGTGGTGCAGTGGTTGGGAATCCACCTGCCAATGCAGGGAACATGGGTTCGATCCCTGGACCAGGAAGATCCCACATGCCGCAGAGCAACTAAGCCCGAGTGCCACAACTATTGAGGCCTGCGTGCCTAGAGCCCATGCTCCGCAACAAGAGGCCCGCGCACCGCAAGGAAGAGTGGCCCCCACTGGCAGTGGCTAGAGAAAGCCCGTGTGCAGCAACAAAGACCCAGTGCAGCCAAAAATAAATAAATAAAATTAAAGAAAACAAAAAAACTCTCAGCTACCATGCTACCAGAAAAACTAGCAGTCACGTGAATAGATTCACAAACACACAAAGAAAGAAAGAAAGAAAGAGATGTCAGTAACGAATGCTTCAGATAAACAAACCTAGAAACTTCCAACATGCTGATTCCAATAAAACAACATCATGTAAAATAGGCCTAGGGAAGTAGCACACACACACCAACTTTATAAGCAGAGAGACCATGCTTCATACTTAAATCCTTCATTTCTTTTAATGTTCATAAATCTTTAGAAATAGGTTAGGGCCTTGAGACATTTTTCTTGGGTTAGGGAGTTTTTGGAAACAATCCAGGATTTATAATACCAGAAGAGGAACATTCTTCAACAATGGCAGGGATAAAAAGATTAACATCGCAAACAGGGATTTTGTAAAGAAGGCTTTGCATGTTAGGATTTACATTAAACAAACTAGCTATGTGTTTACCATTTTCCGTCTTTACTCCCCCTGTTCTTTTTAGCCCTTTTACTCCTACTGTCCTAGTGTCCTCACCTGGGCTGAATCAAATGTTTTGACTGTAAGAAATAAACACTTGGCCTTACTTTACACCAGGGGAGGTGTATCAGGAGAGAAAACAATCCAAGGGAAGAATCTTTATAAAACTGACCTTTTGACATGAGTCTTTCAATTTGTTTTGCTTCTTGGAATTTGCCCACAACCAACCTTTCATGCAGAAAAACTTCTGCTACTTTACAGGAATGAGAGAAAAACAAGATTTTGTGCATTATGAGGAGAACAGATCTGACTTCAGAGATTCATGGGAAGATTTGCCGCAGTTCATTCTGCAGATGGGTTGCACTCATACCTATGCAATCCCATAAAAACAAAAGGAGCTCTTAATAAAGTAGGCCAGCCGTACAGACACTGTGGGCTAAATGTAGGGGTAGACAGACATGTATTATTTTAAGCTACTAATATATTAGGAAGCAAGGTGGGTTCAGATACATTTTTAAAAGAGTTCTGTGCCCCAATCCATTCCCTCTCTCAAGGGAATTTAGGCCTTAGACCACTCCCAGATTTCTAAGGAGAAAAATAAGAGTGTATTCCATAGTCATCTCCACTGGTATTATAAATCCGAATTCTAGAGGATCAGTTTCCTTGCGTTAGACTTAATAGTTTAGTTAGTCTTCCTACTGTCTAGTTGGTGGAAGAATAAGACCAAATCATCTGAGATTTATTATGTAAGCTTTCTTCTAAGGATGCTAAAACATTCTTTTATTGTTAATTGATTATTCCACAGAAGAATGACTTTTAAAATTCCTTTTGCTTGAACCTTATTCCTTGCTTTTATTTCCTGATGTTTAGATGTTTAATGTCTGTCATCTGTTTCTTACTCCTTTTTTGTATATTTCTTTTTCTTTGACCGTTTCTCTACCCTCCCTTCATATTCATTTATTTATACCCCTTCTGATTTTGCCATCTATTTTTATACGCTAAGTGCTGGCCAAGCTTCTTTCTTTTCTTCTAATCTAATCCATTAAGAAAGTATAAGATTTAGTGGTAGTTAGTTTAGCTACAGAATTGCATTACAAATGCATTACAACATTATAAAATGTTTTCCTCCAAATTAGGAAAGAGAGGGGTATGGTTTAAGTTTGGGAAAATATTAGAAATTGT
Organism: Grampus griseus; assembly: GCF_964374135.1. Taxonomy (NCBI): domain Eukaryota; kingdom Metazoa; phylum Chordata; class Mammalia; order Artiodactyla; family Delphinidae; genus Grampus; species Grampus griseus. The sequence continues at coordinate 66,405,125 of NC_139012.1, forward strand.
TTCATTTGAGTGTCAATGGAAGAAAATTTCTTTCAGAATATGAATAATGGTGGCTTTCTAATTTTCTAACATTTCTCAGTAGTGTAAGTATTTGAATCCTGACACCCATTTTGTATTTGAGAGTTTAATAGGCAAATAATCAAAACTTAGCCGTAAAGAATTTATATTCCTGGTAACTAATGAGTATTCAATAAATGTTTGAACTGAACTGAATTGTTTGTTGAATAAGAAAAGAAATTCCACAGGGTCAGTCTTCAAGTATGCTACTCTATCAGAGCTCTGGTACAAGGTTCAATTGCAAATACTTGAGCTCAAATGGAATGATTAATGGCTCTCATTGCATAAACAAATAAGCTAGGAATGCTGAACTATTACTTTAGGTACTCGCCTTAAAACCTATGAAAATAATGACCTGAAAGACTCTGTTGAAATTTTCTTACTTGGTTATTGTTTACATGTTAACATCAAATGAATTAAAGAACATTTTATTTTCTTGGTTATGACTTTCTGATTACAAAATATTGAAATATTTGTTTTTGTTTAAAATATTTGAAGATATAGTTTTCAATCCTTATTAATACAAAGCTCTCTGAAATGGTGTTAAGCAAATTTATTTTTTTAAAAAAGTCCGTGATCTCAGGACATTTCTCCTCTAGGATGCAATTATAGCAATCCTTTGTCACTAAAAATGAGGGGCTGAGATAGAAGCTTTATATAAAAGCACTAACATTGTCATTTAATGCATGCCTGGTATCAGAAAGAGTTCAGTCAGAGAAGCAGAAGCAGTAGGAGATATATATTAAGACAATTATTGCAAGGAATTGGCTTATGTAGTTGTGGGGATGGTAGGCAAGGCCCACATAGATAGGGCAGGCTGTCAGGACAGGCAGGCTGGAACTCTGGAGCGGAAGCTGCTGTCAACAGGTAGAGTTTCCTCTTTATGTAAAATCTTCAGCTCTGCTCTTGAGGCCTTTCAACTGATTGAATCAGGCCCACCCAGATTATTTACTTAATGTAAATGTAAACTGATTATGAACTTTAATCACATCTACAAAATACTTCCACAGCAACAACTAGATTAATGTTTGGTTGAATAATTGGGCATTGTAGCTCAGCCAAGTAGACCCATCAAAAGATGATTACACCCAGAAATACTTCAGTTTACTTTTAATGGCCTGCCCCTTATTTATTGCCTTTTAGTGTGTTTTATTGTCCTTTTGCCTTTTTATAGTTTTATATTGGGTATTGATTTAAAAATGTAAGTTTTGTTTTTCAGAAGGGCTTATTTTTCCCAATTAAGAACAGTTGTTGAAAGCCTGCTTTCTCTGCTCATAATACTATAACCCAGCTAGATAGCATGATCATTAACTCAGAATACATTCTTAAGTCTCTACTGAAGCCTTGTGTCCCATTAGTCACTTTACAAGTAGAAATAAATACAGAGTCAGTTACTACTTTCTTGAGATTTATAACAAGAAAAAAAGTGAATGTAAATACATACCTAAACTTAATAAATAAACTTTATCTCATATTTTTATAAAAGACTTTATGTGTATATTTAAAGAGTAATGAAGAAAGACTTGCATCCATTGTATGTTTCTAGGAAGCATCTGGAGCTTACATTATAAGTGGTCATCTAAAGTCATTCTGTCCTCAACCTTTATTGACTATTTACAATGTAGAGAAGTGGGCTCAAGATATTTGGGAATTTATAGACTAACTGGAAAGACAGATGGTATTCATTGGAAAGATAAATAAGAATGAACTCAAAGCCACAGGCAAACAAGTCCAAGAAGAGATTTCTTACGTCATCATGAGGTTGTATTTGCAGTTGTGGTAAGAATTGAATAGCATAACAGTAAGTAATGCAAACACACAGAGGTGTTTTGTTTGTTTTCAACTATAAAACATGCCATCTTCTTAGCAATATTAGAGGACATTTATAATAAGCATTATCGTATCTACTAGTGGTGAAAATTATCCAAGGACAGAAGGTCAAAATTGTTACCCCCCATCAACTGTCAGCTAAGCACATTACAAAGGTTGGGACAAAAATCTTCTACACCAGTAGCATTTGTACCACAGTCCGTCTGAGGTCTCTCTGTCTCAGGAATTTGCTTAGAAATTCAAGACATTCTCATACAGCAGTTACTCAATGGATTCTATGATCTATTTTAATTCATGTAAGCACTGTTTTTATTAAGCAATTACTAATGCCTCATGCTTCACAAATTACACTCTGTTCCATTTTTAACTTGCCCCCAACACACACACACACACATAAACACACACACACACGCATGTAGCATTTACACATGATTCTTCCTGCATTTTCCATGTGACTTCCTGAAAGTCCCTGTATTTTCCTCCTTATATAGCACTCTGCTGAAATCTCATTTCTTCCATGAAGTATTTACTGTAAAGTCTGTATATAGCATTGTTCTATTATAAGGATTTTATATTTGGTATTAATTTTATTTTGGTTTGGTGACTCATTCATATAAATATAGTTATGTGCATTCTTTCTATGATAAAAATAATAAGTGTTTTTAGTGATGACGTTTTGGTATCTATTCCATGCTAAAAGTACTCCTGTATTTACAGGGAAGCTGTTATTACAGAACTTATGATTAGCTTATGTATTGCTTGTGTATGTATTTAAATACCATTACCTTTGGGCAGAGACTGGATTTCCTGTATACTTGATATTGCAGGTTATAAATTAATGTATAAGAATATAGACACCAATAATGATTAATACCAATTTCTATACATGGAAAGAAGAGGGAAATTTTGGGGGGTGACAGAAGTATTTGGTTAGAGTGTGGGTTACCGGGATGTATATATTTGTCAAAGTTCATCAAAAATTACATTTGGATTTTTGCATCTCACTATGTATAAACTACACCTTAGTAAAAACTTATAAATATAAAGGAGTGAGATACTGGAATTGTTAAAGCAGAAAGGAGAGAAATCTTATCTGAAAGTGTATTATTGAGGTGTTCCCAACTTTGCTATGGACCAAATTTGGAGAAATACTGGAAAGGAATTTTTCGATTAAAGTTGTGTGGCTTTTCAGTCTCCCATGCTGGCTTTGTTTTACTCTAAAAGTTTACTTGCTCTTGTCAACAGCAATATCAAATGGGGCTTTCTAAGTAGGGGAAATACATCCAGGATATGATGGAGGAATGAAAATTGGGTCCACGGGTTTTGATGTTTAGAATATGTTTATTTCATAAATAATATTTTTCAAAAGCATGGTGTCTAGTTGGCTGCATATAAAATCTAGTAAAATAGACATTTATAATGAGCAAGTATGTTTATAAAAATATGAATTTCTTACATTTGAAAATATTTTTATTAACATCCAAAACTAGGACAGAGAAATGTTTGCCAGGAACATTTATAGCTAGAAGACATCATTTATCTTTATCCCTCTGCCTAGAATACTTTCTTCTCACTTTTCTTTCTGCCAAGTCCTTAATCATTCTTAAAGACACAGAAAATATTACTTTTTCTGTTAAATATCTTATATTTCCCTGAGGTAGCCACATCTTTCCTCCCCTCCAAATTCCCTCATCTTTATCAGAGAGCACATGTCATGTTTGTATGTAATTATGTTGGATCACCTTTGTTTCCCCAATTAAACAGCAAATTCTCAAAGGTAGACTGTATCCTATTTACCTCTTGTGTTACTACAGTTCCGTATATTGTGCTTGGGACAGAGCAGATGGTTTAAAATATCTGTTAGGTTAATGAAAATTTTAGTTGAAAATATATTAAGGATGATCTTTACATTCTTTCTATCAACCAGCATTGACCAAAATAGAATGCCGCAAAACGATACATTTCTTGTGAAAAAGCTTGACATAAAAGGAGAAAGTGGATGTTTGGCTCGTGAGTCAGATTGTAAAAGAGCTCTTGATTGATAATTCAGTTCAAACACGTATATTTCTCATGGTAAAAATATACCCTCTAAAAATATGTCATCTCGTCCTCTTGCCATTCTCCCCCTTGAACTCTGTGCTCTAAATCACCAGACTGAATTCAGAGGCGCTCATTTTTCCTATGTTTGGCATGCTCTTCTCTGCGTAGGAAACATCCACCCATCTTCAGGACTAAACTCAAATGTCTTCTCTTTTATAAATCCTTACTAGTCTACTCTGGAATACTTATCTGTATCTTCCTCTAACAGCCAGGAGTACTTGGATACAGTTTTATAACAGCCTTGTCACTTTGTGTTTATTTAATTATTCATTACTACTCTCAGATGGTATCTCAAGGCTCAACAAATATGTTATGATTTGTTTTTTTCCACACCGTGCGGCGTGCGGGATCTTAGTTCCCCAGCCAGAGATCAAACCTGTGCCCTCTGGACTGAGAGCACGGAGTCTTAACCACTGGACCTCCAGGGAAGTCCCTGCTATGATTTGAAGAAAAGAGTTGATGGGCACTGGTTTCTACTCTCTAGTTCTGCAAACCAAATAACTAAGAGATAAAATTCACAGCAACGTGAATTCCCTCTCAATCTATATGAGCCTAAAAAAAGGCAAGAGATAAAACTTGAATATGATTATATAAACTAATGCTGATTGTTCTTTGGATTATAAAACCTTATCAATTTATTGTTGTATCACCAGGGCCTAGAACTGTACTTGATATATAGCACAAATCAATAAATAGTTATTGAATTAATAAATATGTATGGCAGGTTATATCTGAGATTCTTAGGGATGATCTGTGTCATGATCTTGTTTGACATATTCCCATGACATGCAAATGGGTGTAATGTCTACATGGCTGTCAGTTCTACCACTAGCCTGAAAATTTCACAGCAGGGGGCACCATGCTTAGCTAAGTATTGACTCTCCAGCACTTATAGATGTTCATTAACTATTGTTTGAATATTGTTAAAGGCTGAAGTCCTAAGCATTTGCAGAATAGGGTATTATTTTGACATAAAAGAAAAAAAGTCCTACTTATTTCTTTTATTGCAGTTATATAAATTTTCTTTTTAATAATGATTGGATTCATTAATAATCAAATTAATGATCCCATTAAATGGCTTATTTGACATATTGAGGTAGGGATAATAATATTTTTAATCAAATATCTTGATATTGATATAATAAAATAAAACATGATATTTATATGTGTTATCTATAAGTAAATGTTTAAAACTTTTAGAAGTTGGGAGTTCATTCAATTCATCCAGAAAAATGTTTTTGTATAGCTCAATATAGTGCTCATACATTCTTATGATTGAGTTAGAGAAAGGAATTTACTCAGTGGCAAATTTTACATTCAGAGTTGCAAAGAAACGCCCCCCTAAACCAAAATCAAAAATGTTACTTTTATCTTGAATGTTTTGAGTTTTCCTCTAATACGATGTCATGGATAAATGTTGTCTACACCTATTATGGCTATACATTCTTAAAAAAAACTGTTCTCTTGTTGATACTGCTTTTAATTAACTTCATTGGAAAATAAGAAAGTTTCCATTTTGATTTTTCTGATCTAAGGAAGAAAGGAGAGGATCATATGGCTATATCTGGTAAGATCAGAAAGGAGAACTATGTTGAGGATAATTTAAAATATTTGTACCACATAGCCTTTGATCTGTTGGAGTAAAGAAATCTGTTAAATTTAAATAAACTATCTAAACTAGTGAATTTTAACTCTTTTATGTAAAGGTAAGCGCAATCGGGTTTTGAGTCTGAACATCTTGGATGACTATGATAGCATCTAGAGCTTTGGGATGGCTTTGGATCACTTATTATTAATAACATAAAATCCCTTCAGGTGAGTAAGTCCATGTCCCCATGTTCCATAATGAACACACTAATCTAGATCAGCGTTGTCTAATACAACTTTCTGTGATGATGGAAATGTTCTGTGTGTGATATACGTACCCTTGTGTTCACTGCAGCCTTATTCACAATAGCCAAGATATTGAAGCAACCTAAGTGTTCATCAACAGATGAATGGATAAAGAAGATGTGATACACACACACACACACTCACACACACACACACGCACAGGAATATTACTCAGCCATTAAAAGAAAGAAATCTTGCCACTTGCAACAGCATGGATGGACGTAGAAGGTACTATGCTAAGTGAAATCAGTCAGAAAGAGAAAGACAAAAAGAATATGATTTCACATATATGTGGAATCTAAAAAACAAAACAATTGAACAAATAGAACAGAAACAGAGTCATAGACATGGAGAACAAACAGGTGGTTGCCAGGGAGAGGGTGATGAGGGGATAAGAGAAATACGTTAAGAGGTACAAAGTTCTAGTTACAAAATAAATAAGTCGCAGGTATGGTATGTACAGTGTGAAGAATGTATGTAGTCGATAATAATATACTATCTTTGTATGGTGACAGATGGTAACTAGACTTATCATTTTGCCTAGAAGGACAAAGAAACTAAGCCAGTCGACTGGGTTAAGTGGTGGGAGATTTTTCTTTTCTTACACAGGTTTTTCACCGCAGCCCTAGTTTTCACTTTCAGCGGCTCACTCACTCCCTTGCCAGTGGAGCCTGGTGTCTGGCCTCACATTCTCCCCCAACTCTACCTTTGTGGAAGGCAGACTTGTCCTCTGCCTGGGTGGATGAGAAGCAGTTGCTCAGCTGGGTAGGGTAAGAGAATCTGGGGGATAACTGCTCCTTATGTGAACAGGTAGCCTATCTTAGTTTTATTCTTAACTGCATCTTTACTTTCAGGTACATGGTCCCTCCAATTTCTGTGCCTTTTTAGGCTTCTGCAGCTCAGATGGCCTTGCTGCTGGCCTTTCTCTGCTGCCAACTCAGGTCCAGGCTCCCTCTACTCTGTTAAGTTCGTTCACTGGCTTTTCAGCTTCCAAAATTTGACTGCTGCCACATCTTCTCTACCATTTGTTCTTGGGCATTTATGCTCTTAAGAAAATCCCTTTATCACCATTTTCCTGAGTTTCAGGAGGGAATAGAAGAAAATACCTATATTCAATCTACCGTGTTTCTCTCCTGTATTTTTCATAGTCATTCACTTAACCCTATATATTGTCTCATCAAGGACTCCTGCCTGGGCTTTAACCATGTTGAGTCTGGACCTCTGTCATCATTTTCCCAGCTCCCTACCTTTTTCTTTGATCGGATTCATTGACGTGCCCCTTTCTCAAGTGAATTTGAACTATGCTCTTCCTTATATAATGTCTCAATGGGCTCCTCATTGACTTAAAAACAAAATTCTACTTAATGAACTCAAACATTATAATCCATGCTTCTGGATACATTGGCTCATTGTCATTAAAAAGAAAGAGAGAGAGGGCTTCCCTGGTGGTGCAGTGGTTAAGAATCCGCCTGCCAAGGCAGGGGACACGGGTTCAAGCCCTGGTCCGGGAAGATCCCACATGCCATGGAGCAACTAAGCCCGTGGGCCACAACTACTGAGCCTGCGCTCTAAAGCATGGGAGCCACAGCTACTAAGCCCACATGGCACAACTACTGAAGCCCATGCACCTAGAGTCCGTGCTCTGCAGCAAGAGAAGCCACCACAATGAGAAACCCACGCACTGCAACGAAGAGTAGCCCACACTCGCCGCAACTAAAGAAAGCCTGCACGCAGGAACAAAGACCCAATGCAGCCAAAAATTAAATAAATAATTTTTAAAAAAAAGAGAGAGAGAGAGAAGGAGAGAAAACAGGATTATTAGTTGCAATAGCCAAGGGGAAGGATTGTGACCTCAGAATCTACGTCTCCCTTTTCTCGTATGTTCCATATAGTTTTTAGGTTTCACTGCAGTGAACTTTTGTAATTCTGTCACTTAATTTGTATTTACTACCACCAAATATTGAACCAAAACCTATTCGATTAATTTAGCATTTTAGAAATCAGAGTTACAGAATACATTATTTTCATTGACTATTTTTTTATAACTGAAATAGAAATGAAGCAGGTTTATCGATGACTGTCTAAAAGAAATACCTCAAATTTGGTTAAAATTTTACATTGTAAGTGTCGACTAAAAAATTAAGTGCACAACCTAAAATTTGAGAGTTATGTTCTACTTGGCGAAAGTTTTTATGACTTCAAGCCGGGGAGGCAGCATCTCAAGTAACCCTGAAAGAACTGCTCTGAAGAGGTGAAGGGAGAGCTAGGATATGTAGGAGTTTTGCAAAAAAGGGCAGGTAGTAAGAACAAAAGATTACTGTTAATTAAAGAAAACTAGAAATTTCAAGTTAAGGCATTTAGTGCTTTTCTATGCGTGGGAAGATGCAAGAGTCTGGGCTCACTGAAATTATCCCTTTGATAAGCACTTCGGCTCTCTGGGGCCAGTATCCTGTGTTTTCCCATCCTGAGTTTCCTCAGGGCTCACCGTGGGGAGTGGCTGCAGTCTGATGGCTGCTAGATGGCAGGTATTGTTTGTTTCCTTCCTGAGTTCCCTCAGGGCTCACAAGCTTACCTTAGGTGATGGCTGTAATCAGTGAGGACTGTGACATCCTTTGTTTAGTGACCTGGCAGGCAATACCCCATTTCTCATAAGGTATTTTATATTGTTTAGAAGGCAATAAATGCAAATCCAATGTAAAATACCTATCTGTAGTTGTGATGACGATTTAATAACAATACATGGATTAAAGGCTTTCTTATCCCCCAATCCAATACACTCAAATCATTCTTTAAAATGCACATATTCAGAATAACAACATACGGTAAACATGAACTTATTTGCAAAGCAGAAATAGAGACACAGATGTAGAGAACAAACTTATGGATACCAAGGGGGGAAGGGGGAGGATGAATTGGGAGATTGGGATTGACGTATATACACTACTATGTATAAAATAGATAACTAATGAGAACCTACTGTATAGCAGAGGGAACTCTACTCAATGCTCTGTGGTGACCTAAATGGGAAGAAAATCTAAAAAGAGGGGAGATATACATATATATATATATATATATATATATATATATTAAAAAAACTGGTTCACTTTGCTGTACAGCAGAAACTAACACAACATTGTAAAGAATTATACTCCAAAAAAAATGTTTTTTAAATAAGTCGTATTTTTTTAATTGTATATAGGCTTTGCTTCATTTGGAATTGCACTTATAACTTTCTATAATAAAGATAATCAATGTTTATATCAAATGTCTTATCACTCAACCGTATTAGAGTAGACACAAACATTATTTACCAAATACCTGCTGGGAACTATTCTGAACATGCATTTCCTGTATTACACACACCCTCAATGTTCTCAGCCACAAAAGTCGCATAATGTGGAGTTAAAGTTTAATAGGTCTTGCTGATAACACGCATTGATGGAGAGTGGCCTGACCTGCTCAACTTGTTCTTAATGACAAACCATTCAGAGCAGACGTCCAGCCAGACATCACCAGTCACCCAGAGAGCTGGACGAACACTGGCTTGTTTTTGTTGCTGTTGTTGTACGGTTTTTTTGGCCTCACTGAGTGGCTTGGGGGATCTTAGTTCCCTGACCAAGGATCGAACCCCGGCCCCCTGCAATGGAAGCGCAGAGCCCTAACCACTGGACTGCCAGGGAATTCCCAGCGGTGTTTTCCTATTTACTAGCCACCGCGCTTCAGATGGGCAATCCCTTTGAACATTGTTGGAATCCCTTTAAGCAAAGTCTATGTAGGTATGTGTGAATTTAAGTTTATTACAAATTTCAAAGATTACAAAAAACTGTTATCTACTTATGTATCCTTATACAGCCCAGGCATTTGATTTTACATGATTTCTAGAGGTTTATTTCAGCAATTACACCTAAGAAAAAAATTAGTTTTGCCTAGCTACCATTTATTTCTCTGATATATATTTATTTAAGCAGCCTTGTAAATTAGTAGAAAAAATCCTGACTAGTAAATGTTGAGAATACAGCAGTGACAATGACAACCACAATAGAGCATATCACTATAGAACAAACATGCAATAACTTGAAGATATTGGCTACTAGTCCGTCATTAATTGTTTCTTGCTCCGAACAAATTCTAAAGTAGCTTTCATCAAGGTTATCTAAGCGTGGAGCCATTGACCATTTTTTCCTCACTACTAATTTCCATACAAGATTATGTTTAAATTCAAAATAGAATCGACTTAGGTTACATAATTTTAAAAGATTCTGTGGAACATGCCTAAACTTCCTCCTTGTAATGATTCTTTGAGAATAATCCTGAGATGTCTAAAAGATTTGCTTAAGGAGAGACCATGTGCACATCACCGAACCAATGAAAAAGTACCGCATGCACTGAGCATCACTTGGTACCAAGTAGTGGAGGTCTCTAAGGGGAAACCACAAATGGCTTCTTCCCCATCACGTTTCTGTACAAATTAAGATGTAGGCATAAAGGAAGAGTAAAACTGGCCTCATCACTGGGGAATAGCTTGCTTTTAGGTTTGCTCCCAAGGAAAAGAGGCAGGGCATGCTTGATTTTTTCTTACTAAACTTATCGATCTGATAAGTCTTTCCACTTGGGGCTGACTAAGTAATGGGGCAGAGCAAGTCCAGATGTTCCCAGAAAATTCCCTAAGAATTGTCATGGAAAGTAAAGAGCTGGGGGGCAGGAGGGGGGGAAGCGTTTTCCCTAACACTAATGATTGTGAGCACCAGGCTTTGCCCCACCCGCCTTGGTTATTTATAATTAGAATCCACCATATGCTTGCTGTTCTCTTTCTTTCTTTCTTTCTTTTTGCGGTACACGGGCCTCTCACTGTTGTGGCCTCTCCCGTTGCGGAGCACAGGCTCCGGACGCGCAGGCTCAGCAGCCATGGCTCACGGGCCCAGCCGCTCCGCGGCATGTGGGATCTTCCCGGACCGGGGCACGAACCCGTGTCCCCTGCATCGGCAGGCGGACTCTCAACCACTGCGCCACCAGGGAAGCCCTCTTTCTTTCTTTTTATTCCTTTCTATTTCTTTCTTTCTAGGGGACCGGTAAAGTGTCATCTACTTAATATTTCTAAAAGCTTTGCCTCACATAGTGGGGTTTGACAATATTCTTCTGTTTCTGTGTTGAAGGGTAAAGATGCTAAGCTGTCCTGTGATGTTCTATGGTTGTAGTCTTTCCCATGCACTACAGGAAACGTACATCAATCTTCAGATGGTCCAACGCCTTAATCAGATCCTCTACGTCATACGCTATAGCAAAAGGTTAGAAACTACTGTCCTCTAGGGAAGGCAGTATCTTCCTGGCGTCTTGATCAGTAAACATGGTTATTCTGTGTCTCCAAGAACAGACTGTCTTGGGAGAGTAAAGCTCTGTCCTATTCCCCAGTTGATTTGCTGCTACCATTTAACATGAGTGTCTTGGATTTACCTCATTCCTAATCACATCATATGTCCAAGATGCCTATAGATGTCTACACAGAAAATGGATAAATCTGCTTCGTCCTGGTTGGACCTTGTCTAAGACTTATCTCTTATCCAGGGGATGTGCGTGGAGGGGCTTTTCCAAGTTCTTAGCAACTTTCTTCCAAACCCTCCTTGTATGCTGCCATCTCTTTGACTCCAAACAGTCCTATATATTTGGATTTTTCAATCTAATGAGATTGAGGGTGGGCCTGGGGGTTTTGGGGGAAAGGATGACCTATAGATGACGTACTTTTGCGTGGGTATTTCTATTCAACATATATTTCTTGGGCATCTGCTATGTGCCTGGCACTGCCCTAGGCTCTAGGGACATTAAGACAAATAAGACACAAAGGTCACATTTAGTTTGGGAAGGGGGTGGATTATAGACATTATCTAATTTTTCACGTTCTCCTATTGGGTAAAGTCCGTAATATATTCCCAGGGGGTACAGAACCCAACAGAAAAGATAAGAAATGGAACAATGGAACTTTTCAACACTTCAATAATTTTATCTATGAGGACATAGATAAAATCTTTCAAACTGGAGTCTGAAAAATCTTATTTTCCCTTAGAGTAACCAGCAGACTAGTAAATGATAGACCTCACCTGAAATAAATGTCCTGAGGGGCTGATGTAAACGTTGTCTACTTTTGAAAACAGTAGGTGCAAGTTCACCCTCTTCTGAATCTGTTCGTCATCTTTCTTAAACAAGAGAAACTCAAGAAGCCATAAAACTCCCACCTTATTGATCAGCATCCTTTCAAAAGGATAAACCCAGGCCCACCTTATTGGCCCTCCTAGACTTCATTCCAAAATGAAACTATTTTCAACTTCTTCAAGCCTTTTGCTTGTTGTGTGATCCTCTGGGAACCTTAAACATTAAGAACCTCTGAGTCTTCATCACGTCATTCCCCCCAACCTCCCTTTGCACTTTTTACCTTTTCTGCATTATGAGCTTCAGAGTGTGTAAATGGTGATGAGGTGAATAAAATTTATCCCCAAAATATTTTTGAGTGACTAACGTTTGCCAGAAACAGTGCAAGGTGTCAGGGATGTGTAGTGAACCTAACAAACATGGTCCTTGTAGTTGTTAAACTTCATCTAGTGGAATAGAACTAAAATACATAAAGGCCCAAGTAAACGGCAATTGTAACAATCCCTATAAAGGAAACACACGGCGAATACAGGCGTAACTTAAGAGATCCTGCAGGTTCGGTTCCAGACCCCCACAATAAAGCAAATATCACAATAAAGCAAGTCATATGAATTTTTTGGTTTCCTAGTGTATGTAAAAGTTGTTTACACTATACTGTAGTCTATTAAGTTCACAATAGCATTATGACTAAAAAAGGGTACATGCGTTAATTTTAAGAATACTGTACTGTTAAAAAATGCTAACCATCATCTGAGCCTTCAGCAAGCCGTAATCATTTTGCAATAGTAACATCAAAGATCACTAAACATAGATCACCAAAACAAATATAATAGTAATGAGAAGGTGTGAAATATTGCTAGAATTACCAAAATGTGACACAGAGACAGAAAGTGGGCAAATGCTGTTGGAAAAAAGGCACCGATGGACTTGCTCCGTTCAGGGTGGCCACAAACCTTCAATCTGTAAAAAACGTGAAGTGCAATAAAGCAAAATGCAATAAAATGAGGAATATCTCTACAAAACTATGTGACCAAATTTAGACTGGGGTATCAGGCAAGGTCTTTCTGCAGAAAAGATGTTTCAGTTTTGATGTGAAGGATAGTAAGACACCATCCCTCATGACAAGGTAATATGGAGACTTGCATTTGGTGTACTCATGGAACATATTATCATTCTAGGAAGTCAAATATGAAAATATCGTTTCTGATACAGACCTTCTTCAAAATTGTATGAGAGAAAAATTCTGAATCCTTCAAGTGATTTAATGCGGTGACTTCAGTTGAAGTTGTAATGAATGGAGGATTAGTAATCACTTGAATTTCGTTACCGAAATAACTTAACGCTATCTGCAGCTATCATTAATCTCACTGCAGAGTTCAGTTAGCATTATGAATAAGGAAAGCATCTTTCTATTTCACTGATGATGCTTGATTTTAGCTCAGTGTTATTTATGGTGTTTATGGCTTTTGCAGTGTTCGTGTGTTTGTCTTACCTATGAGAAATATCCTTGCATTACACTCCATTGATGTACAGTTTTTATATTTTATGTGAGAGAATAAAACATGATGGGTTTTCTATTTTAATATTCTGGTCATTTTCTCCCATATGAAAAAAAATCCCAACAACCTAAAAAATGAATAACAGTGAGGGAATAATAAAACATCTGAGGTTCCAGGGACAAGGGCGCTCCACCTGACAGTAGCTTGAGCCAGAGATTTAACATTTTTGGGTGCAAGTTAGGAAGCAAATAAAATGATTCTAGCAAGGAAGAAAGAACAGGTGCAATGTGCCTCCCAAATAAATTCCCATCCTAAGTCTTGCTCTTCCTTGTTTTTCACTTAACAGTCACCAAAAGTTACCACATTCCCACTTGCTAGTTTATTAAGTTAGTTTCTGCCTTAAATTTCTATCTTTTGTTTTGTCATTTGTCCCCCAATATTTGCAGGGCTTGGGCCAGAACACAAATGGAGACCCACATCCAATACAGAACTTCTGCTGATGGACCAATGAGGTTTAAATGAATAATAAAAATAAAGACATGTATAATTTATAATTACTATTTACTCTATGAAATTTGTTGTTGATGCCATTTTAGCAAAATCACTAATTATGTTGTTGTAACCCAGATTTCCATGTAAATTATGTTCTATTGTCAGTAATGATCTAAGGAGTAAAGAAAGAAAATAATTATACAGCATTGAATCCTAGAAGCAAAGTCAACATTCAAAAAAATCTGAATGAAGCTCTAAGTCTTCAAGAATGTTGCTATTGTAGCCCACCTGGAACTTTGCCTAAAATCTGCTTTCCACCCCTATCATTTTTGTCTGAATATTAGTGCCTCCTTGCAAAGCTGCATTGCTCCAGGCTTATCTTCTCAAGCTTAATCCATTGACAAGTGAAAAAAAAAAAAAAAAGAAAAGACTAAACATTCCGTGAAATCAAAGACAAAAAGTTGATCACAATTAGTTTAAAAGAAAGAATATGTGGCTGAGATTACCATTAATATAGTATCTGTGAGATCGCTCATGTTTTCATGGCGTGTGTGTATTCGTTTCCAATGTGATTTCCCCTATTAAGTGAAAAAAAAGTACTGTATCTGATCCAAAATATTTTCTACCAGTAAAAAGACTCCAAGTTAAAAAAAATTACTGAGGTGGATGAATAGGAAATCTGAAGAGAGACGTCAACTGGACAGACCCCGTCTGTGCGTCAGTTAAATTTGGTACCTCATTCATTACAGTATTTACTCCTGGAGCCAAAGGAATTTCACTTATGATTTAGATTGCCGTGTATCCAGGTTACAACAGGATGACTTGGGGCATCTCTGATACCTGCAGAATTCAGACAGTGCCCATGAAACCTACTAGGAGAGTCTGAGAGTAGGTCAGGGAAACTGGTGTTTGTGCAACTTCTATTAGGAGCCAGGTATGTGTCAGACTTGCTAACATAAGCTGTCTCGTTTCATTTAACAGTATTCTACGGAGCCCATAGATTTAACTGTCAGAACACATGTGGGTGGTCATTTTGATTGCAAGGATCAGCAAATCTCTCTGGCTCACACAAGGAAGAGTCTAGTAGTTCTTAGGAATTTAAGAAAAAAAAATTGTATAAAACCCTTAACAACGGTTTCTGTATCATCTCTCCACTCTGTCTCGACAATGACTCAGCACTTTTAGGCTCTGCTTCTCCTGGGTCTCTTGTCACTTCCCTCTAAGTTGTCAGATCAATCAAATCATTCTCTGTCTATATTTTCTCTGTCTATAGCATCTACTTATTAATAATTCAGCTCATTCATAATCATCATATGACTCACAACATTTTTCTTTATAATCTTTTAGTTTTTCTTCCAATTACAAAATTCTTTTTTGCATGTCTATTCAAATTTCCAAGAGGGAACGATCTCACTGGCAGAGTTCTTTCTTACTAAGCAGTTTTTAGACCTCAGGTTACATCATTACCATTGGCAAACTTACGGATCAACTACCTTTAAGTCAGATTTGCAACTCTGGGCAATCAGCTAGGACCATGAGAAGGTGCCAATACAGGTCAATGGGAAAAAATACTCTCCTCAACGAAAGGTGCTGAGAGAACTGGATATCCACATTCAAAGAATGATGTTAGATACTTACCTCATACCATAGACACTTATCTCACACCATATACAAAGATTGACTCAAAGTGGATGACAGGCCTAAATGTAAGAGGTCAAACTATAAAACTCTCAGAAGAAAATATAGGTATAAATCTTTGTAGGCTTTGAGTAGGCAATGACTTCTTAGATATGACACCCAAAGTACATGCCAGAAAAATAGGTAAACTGGAGATCATCAACATTAAAATCTTCTGTGCTTCCAAGGACATCATCAAGAAAGTGAATTGGGATTTCCCTGTTGGTCCAGTGGTTAAGACTCCATGCTCCCAAAGCAGGGGGCCGGGGTTCAGTCCCTGGTCAGGGAACTAGATCCCGCCTGCCTCAAAGAAGATCCCACACAAGGCATCAAAGATCGCACATGCAGCAACTAAGACCTGGCACAGCCAAGTAAATAAAGAAATAAATATTGAAAGAAAGTGAGTAAACAACCTACAGAATGAGAGAAAATATTTGCAAATCATGTATCTGATAAGGGACTTGTACCTAAAATATATAAAGAACGCTTACAGCTGGATAACAAAAAGACAAATGACCCAACTGAAAAATGGGCATAAGTTATGAATAGACATTTCTGCAAAGAAGATATACAAATAGTCAGTACGCACAAGAAAAGATGTTCAATGTTAACAATCATTAGGGAAATCAAAATTAAAATCACAATGAGATACCGCTTCACACTCATTAGGATGGTTATAATAGAAAAGATAGAGAATAAAGAATACTGGGGAGGATGTGGAAATACTGGAGTCCTCAGACACTGCTGGAGGGAGCATAATATGATGCAACAATTTAAAAAACCAGTTTGGCAGTCTACAAAAGGCTAAAGTTACAGTGTGACCCAGTAATACTCCTTCTACGTATATACCCAAGAGAGTTGAAAACATACATCCACATAAAAACTTACATGTAAATATTCATAGCGGTATTATTCGTAATAGCCCCAAAGTGGAAACAATCCAAACGCCCATGAACTGATGAATGGATACATAAAGGGTGGCATATCTATATGATAATACATTTTCAGTAATAAAAAGAAATAATGGACCTATACATGTTACAACATGGATGAACCTTGAAAACATTATGCTAAGTGAAAGAAGTCAGTCACTAAGGACCATGTAAGTAATTAATTATGTAAATCAGTTGATATGAAATGTCCTAAATAGACAAATCTATAGGTACAGAAAGTAGATTAATGGTTGCCTAGGCTTGGGGGAGATGGGGTGGGGTGTTGAGGGTGACGACTAAAGGGCATGGTGTTTCTTTTTGGGGTAATGAGAATGTTCTAAATTTGATTGTGGTGATGGTTGCACAACTCTGGGAACATGGTGAAAGCCACTGAATTACACATTTTAAATGAGTGAGTTGTATGGTATGTGCATTATGCCTCAATAGAGCTGTTTCTTAAAATCACCATCTTTAGTATATTCATGAAAGATTACATTGAAATCTGTTTCTCCCCCAGTTGCCGTCAGAGTCTGCCATCCAAGCTAGAAACTTGAAGCACATCTTCAATTCTTTCTTCTCACTCATCCCTCAGTCCACCTAGACCACATCCATTCATTTTCTAGGTCTTTTAGATTCAACCTTCTTCATATCTCTAAATCCTTCCTTTCACTCCATTTTTATTCCCACTGCTTGAATTCAAGCCGTAATCATGTATTCCCTGGATTGCTGTCTCCTTCTGGTCTTTTTTCTCTTGTCTTTAATCTAGGCTTCCTCCTGCTACTGCAATGATGACCTTCCTGCAGCATCAATGTGATTTTGTCCGTAGTAACTGCTTACTGTGGCAGATGTCTCAGCTGACTGCAATGTCAAGATGGACAATATTCCAAGCACATTTTTTAAAACTCCCATTTACTACTGAATAACATTAAGTTGCTCCTTGATTAACCAATAATCATATTTTCATTTGGCCATATCTATCAGAATTAACCATATTAATGATCATTTCAGAAGTATCCTCTACATATTTCTATGAATCAAAAGTCGGTTTAACCCAAACAGATGATTGTCAGACATCTCTCGCTTTTAATGTTGGGCAGTCACAGAGTTACAGTAATCACTCTATTTATTTTGCAAAGTTATGTACTTTGTCTTTGAAAATTTAGAAAACTCTGAAATTTGGAGACATCCTGTAAGAAGGCAGTTACCCTTTGTATACACAAATATAAGATAGAAGAAATTATTAATTAGACAGACAAATAGGAGAAAGTGTGATTCCAGGCAACTTAGTTGTATTTTTCTGCTAATTCTCAGAAATTGAGGCAAAAGGTATTCTTTTTGTACATTGCCCTGAATGCCAATAAATAGGGATTCTTCTGTAGTAGAAAGGAAGTTAATTTTAGGGCCAAGCCCTTCCCACCTTGTTTTTTTCTGTCTTCATCGTTAATACATAACACACTTGAGCAACTGTCTTTCTTTTCAATGGGAGTGTCTTCCAGTGCCTCAAGAAAGAATTACCCTAAGATGCTGAGCCTCAATAATTAGGATTGAAACGTCAACAGCAAATATCATGTAATCTCTATTCCTATCACGTGGGAGTGAGACTTTTTCAAAAACATTCCCAAATGTTTGTTACTCTTGTGCTCTCAGCATGAAAATACACAAAATAAACATTCCCAAATGTTTATGTTACTCTTGTGCTCTCAGCATGAAAATACACAGCCAGACTCTTTCTGACACACATAGCTTGTGTCCACACACACTCACAATGTTTTTGATATGAAATAGTATTTCTTGAAGCCATATTTCAAAGAGCTGTCTCCCTGCCTTTCTTCTCTAGATGTTTTGGAAAAGTTCTGAGAAACTATGGCATCAGCAAATAAACTTGACCTTGTTTAGCCCTTCTGAGAAAGTAAACTTTAAAAAATTACTATAGCTCATTTAATTACCATTGTTTGAATCTACTGAATACACTTGAATGAACTGAATATGAAATTGCGGAAAATGAGTATGAAATTTACCTATATTTTAAATTTAAAAATTAAATTGAAAGCTCAGAATATTATCATTCTTGGACACATGCCTTTTAATATTTTATTAGACATAGAAATAATTAGCTTGAGACAGTGCTTATTCTTACAGCAGGGAATCAGTGGAGAAAAACGAAATTTTAAAAAATTTGTCAGGGGGCTTCCCTGGTGGTGCAGTGGTTGAGAGTCTGCCTGCCGATGCAGGGGACACGGGTTCGTGCCCCGGTCCGGGAAGATCCCACATGCCGCGGAGCGGCTAGGCCCGTGAGCCATGGCTGCTGAGCCTGTGCGTCCGGAGCCTGTGCTCCGCAATGGGAGAGGCCACAGCAGTGAGCAAAAAAAAAAAAAAAAAAAGAAAGAAAGAAAGAAAGATACATTAAAAAAAAAAAAAAATTTGTCAGGGGCTTCCCTGGTGGTGCAGTGGTTGAGAGTCCACCTGCCGATGCAGGGGACGCGGGTTCGTGTCCCGGTCCGGGAGGATGCCACATGCCGCGGAGCGGCTGGGCCCGTGAGGCATGGCCGCTGAGCCTGCGCATCCGGAGCCTGTGCTCCGCAACGGGAGAGGCCACAACAGTGAGAGGCCCGCGTACCGCAAAAAAAAAGAAAAAAAAAAAAAAAATTGGTCAGTGCAACTTAAAAACGAGGACCGTTTTAATATGATGTGAAACTGGTACTTCCAGATTCCAGCTACACAGATGAATTGCAAAGCAATGAACCAATTGATTTAAAAAATTATCTGATTCAGTTCCAACAACGGAAATTTTCTCTACTCACATAATTTTAAGTTTACACTCATGTTTTGCTCCCCCTCCTTTTTTTGCTTTTATGCTCCCTTTAAAAACGGGTCTTTAAATAGCAATAATTTTTATCTTCTCATTTATTTTTCTCACAAGTTTCATAATGCTGAAACTGGTGCACATTTTCCTAATATTTCAAAATACTCACATAGTTTCCATCTCTGTGTGCCACTTCCTAATAGTGAACTCAAACTACTAACAACATGTGTCACTTACTCACTGTCTATCCAACACTGACAATATCATTTATTTAAAAATTTTATTGTCTTTTCCTCCAATAAAATATTAGCTCTAAGAGAGTAGAATGAAATCTCTCTTTATAATGGCTGTAGCCCTGTATCTGGAGGAATGTTTGTCATAGAGTGGTTGTCCAACGGATGTGTGTAGGATGAATGAATGAATGAATGAATGATTGCAGATGTGAGCCATCGTGTATGGTAGTTTTTGTACTGGGATGGTGGGGAGGTGGTGGTATTTGAGCTCTCATCTTTTGAATAACAAGCACGCATTCACCGGGTGGGTAAAAGGAAAGCATCCCAGACAGAGGGTGGAGAATGTGTGGGTTTATTGAAGGAAGGAAAATCTGGTATTTTGGGGAACCGAGAGTCATGATTAGCTGAAGGATAGGGTGTATCAGACAGACTTGGATTATATAGCAGAAGAAAGAGAAAAAGGGAATGAATGAAGGGATTTAATGATAATGTATGGAGATGAATATGTTATTAAGTTCCTGGATATATTGTTGTTCATAAGTTTTATATACGACTATGCTGTGATTTTATCATTTGTTCTTATTTTACTCTCTTTCTTTTTTTTCTTGTAGAATATTTTTTGGATTCTGTGCCAATTCCTTTATCACTACGGAAAGTTAAATCCTTTTATCAGAGGAACCAGTGATTAGATAAAAGCTGTGTATAATTTTCAGGTCACTGAAAGAAGTCTATTATTGGGAGAGCAGAAATGTACTCACTCACCAGTATTTATTTCATCCACCTTTACGTGCCAGGTATTGTTCTAGACCAGGGTCAGCAAATTTTCTATAAAGTTGAGGCTTTACAGACCTAATATGGTCTCTGTCCTAATTGCCTAACTCTGTCATGGTAAGGTGAAAGCGGCCATAGACAATACATACATAAATAAATGTGATTGTCTCCTATAATACTTTATTTGTGGACACGGAAATTTGAATTTTCTATACTTTCATATGTCACAAGATAGTCTTCTTTTGATTTTTTTTTAAAAATCTGAAAACATAAAAACTTGTCGTTAACACATAAGCCACATCAAAACAGGCAGCGCACATCTGGCTGTGAGCTGTAGTCTCGCCAAGCCCTGCTCTAGACGCTGGGAATGCAACCAAATGAAAAAATGTCTCTACGTGCATGAAGCTTACATTTTAGTTAGACAATAATCACATTTGGGTGCTGTGAAAAAAATAAAGCAGCGTAAGGAGAATGGGCATTGACAGAGATGTGGCGAGCCTGTGTGTGTATGTGTGTGTGTGTGTGTGTGTGTGTGTATGTATTATACTAAATTATGTAGTCAGGACAGACCTCTCTGACAAGATGGCATTTGACATGAATGAAATGATGGAGTGACCCGTGTGGATACCTGCGGGGAAAGGGCTCAGGGAAAAAAAGCAGTAAATGTAAAGTTGTAAGGCAAGGATCACACTTCGAATGTTCTAGAAAGAGAAGAGAAGAGCAATGCCTATGCAGCAGAGCAAATAAGGAATGGAGTAGTCGACAGCAAGGGACCTGAAACCAGTGAACACAAAGAAGGGGAGACAAAGGACAAGGACACAGAAAGGGGAGTCCTGCTGGCCAAGGTCCAGCCATCCCTGAAGCCAGAGCTCCCCTATGGGCAATAGAAGGCCACTGGGTTATGAAGCCGATTTGAATTGGGTGCCTTTGCAAATAAAGGACTGCTGTTATTTAAAACTGCTAAATATTTAAAAACCAGCAATTCCCAAAGACTCATGTAAGCCGTTAGACAGCTGACATTTCTAGATAATCCTGAAGTTTTCAGACACAGGGATGAACTCCAAGGCTTATTTCTTGGCCTCAACCTCTCTCTCTTTCCAGCTCTAAGATTCAGTTATCTTACTTTTACACTACAAAGATCTGGAAAAGGAAAAGTGCACATGACTGAATCTACAGCAGGTACTTACCAGTAGATGGGTGAAAAAAAATGAACAAATGAATGAATGAATCCCTATGTTAATTTTAAAAAGTACTCTTCGTTCGTAAAGAAAGCAATATTATTATTTTTTCTCTTAGGAAACCATTCATGAGTAGACTACAAGGTTCTCAGTCAACACAGAGGACACTAGTTAATGCTTACTTGGTACACGTATTTCTATGCAAATTTATGGTTGCCTCTGGTCCACTGCTGACCCTCAGTGATAGTAACAAGACCAGGAGGGTGACAGATTTTATGGGAGAAGGAACTCAATAAGGTAAAACATATATTCCTCTCACGATCATTTGTTTTATTTTTTAAAATTGTCATGAAATACACATAGTGTAAAATTTACCATTTTAACCATTTTAAGTGTACAATTCAGTGACATTACGTACATTAACGCTATTGTGCAACCGTCACCACCATCCAGCTTCAGAACTGTTTTTATCTTCCCAAACTAGAACTCTGACCCCATCAAACACTAACTCCTCACTTCTCCCTGCCGCCAGCCCCGGCGATCACCATTCTACCTTCTGTCTCTATGAATTTAACTGCGTTAGGTACCTCATCTAACTGGAATCATACAGTATTTTTTTTTTGTGACTGGTTTACTTCACTTGGCATAGTGTCCTCAAGGTTCATCCATGTTATAACATGTGTTAGAATTTCTTTCTCTTTAAGCCTGAATAATATTACATTGTATGTGTAGACCACAGTTTCATCATTTGTCCATCCATCAATGGACACTTGGGTTGTTTCCACCTTTTGGTTATTGTGGATAATGCTGCTGTGAACAGGGGTGTACAAATATCTGCTGAGTTTCTGTTTAATCCTTTGAGTGTATACCCAGAAGTGAAATTGCTGGGTCGTATGGCAATTCGACTTAAAATTCTTTTCTCACAATCATTTTTATACACTTTTCATTTGGGGGTGTGTGTATTTTTCTTTTTAGTTCACTGGCATTAAACCTTGAATCTAATGAAACATTACCTCAGTGATTTTAAGGGAACGATTTTAGGCAGTAAATATCAAAAATAATTCCTGTCGGCAATTAACAGATCTGTTGCAAATTATACATAATCCACTTATTTCATTCAAAGAACCCATTAGGGCTGGTCATAGAAACAAAACTTCATCCTGCTAAGCATCTCTGAATGTGAAGTAACTATTCTTGGAATCTTGAACTGAAAAAGAAAAAAAACAAAATCAGGCCACCCAAGATAAATTGAAAAAAATTTAATTATTGAAAGGGGTTGTACTGAATAATTTTTGGGGGGAGGGATATTTGTTATTGCTAGAACTGGTTTTCAGCTGACAACACAGTTTCTTCTGAGCCTAGAGCCTAGTTGGATAGCACGTCTTCCTTTGGACTCAAGCACGTACAAACAGTTGATAATAATAATCATTATAAATGCACATTACAACAGTTTAGTACTTACTATGCTAAGCATTACATATTACCGTATGAAACAGCAGATCTGCAAGGCAGCTTTTTACAATCATTACTGTGGCAGAGAGTCTGCTGCTGTCCGCAAATACTCTTCCCTCTTAAATGACATGGCTCCTGAGTTTTAGCTGGAAATATGACTCTGCAGTCAGAACGCATTTCAAGCCTTCCTTCTAGCTCACCTTATTGTCTGTATCAGTAGTCCATGGCTTTTGATCTCAAACTTGTATCTGGTTGAGTAGATATGCCAAGGTTTGTTTATCCATTCTCCCACTGATAGATATACCAGGGCTTTCTGTTTTTGGATATTATGAAAAAAAAACTGCGGTCAACCTTTGTGTGTTTTGTACATACGTTTTTCTTTTTATTTGAAATCATGGAGAATATTGTGATGGGGATTATTGAGGCAAAACACTCATCAGGCCCTTCATGGCATCTCTGCTGGCACTCAGGGAAATCACTTGATTCTCCACATATTAGGCTAGGACCTGCATCCCTTGTCTTGTTTTCCCAGCCTCCTGCCCCAAGATTGGGAATCACTTTTTAACCCCATTCCTTAGTGTTCCCACCTGCAATACAACCCCAGTCTGATATAACCAGAGAATTTACTTCTCACTCTGCAAGCTGCAGTCTGTCCAGTTTCTCTAGACTGCATATTGATTTAGACAGAATCAGCCTGAGGAATCATCTCACTCATGTGGTGGTACTTGGAAGAAGTTAGTGTTTTCTTCTCTTCTACCCCTCGCTGTCAGCCTGACATTTGGTGGACAACAAGCCATGGTTTATAAAAACTCCTTCTGGATGTCCAAGTGTAGTGTCAGAAATTCCAGTCCCATTGTTTCTAATATGTAGAGTAACTATTATTCGAGCAAGTCAAGAGAAAGATCAAAGAGAATAGCAAAAGCAAATTGTAGCTATTAGAATAATACGCATATAAGACAGTCTTAATTCCATGCTTATTTAATTAACACATGTGAACATAAAATAGAAGGAACCTTCTATGTTTAGATGGAGTAGATCAAAATGCCGTTCTATTTTCTGCATTTACATCAACGGCTTTTATGATAATGCCTTGTATATATTAGATATTTGATGAGTGTCCATTGAACTTATTAATAAATGAATGAATGTTAAGGTAGGTCATCCCCCAGAGGCACATGTTAAGACACAGCAAATATTTTTCTCTGTTACGTGAGTGGGTGTAAGCTGCAGCTGGTGAGAGAGCTGACAGATGCTGTGAAAGATGCAGAATTATCAATATCTGAGCATATATCTGGGAGCAGGCTATTTCCTATGTCGTGTATCAGGTGTGATACTTGCTTTCTCTATTCAAAGCAAGAAAAAGGTGTGAGTGGATTAGAGACGCTGTCTATAGCAGCTTAAAAATTATAGTTTTTTCTCATAGTCCTATCCAACAAGAAAAACCATGAAAATAAACATCAGTGAAGTTATTTACATGAAATTGAAGCTATAACTGTATACGGTGAGAGTAGGGAATTGTGGCTAATTCTTTCAAGTGATTCAGTAAGTGAATACCACACGAATGCAGAAAAAGATTACTCTTCGTGAATCTTATAAAACAGTAAATATGTTGAGAGTTAAAAACTGAAAAAAAAAGCTCAATTACCCCCCCAAAATTTGCTAATTTCACTCCAGATCGAGGACTCAAACACTGTGTGAGAGGCCCAGCTACTCACTGAAATATAAATAGGAAAGGGGAAAGGGGTGGGGGAGGAAGGAGAGAAGGGGAGAGAGAGAGAGAAGCTCCAAGCATGTGCTTAGCAAAAGAGTGAGGAAATTCAGACAAAGTGTGATAAGAGTTTTTAAACCTCCTGAGGCATGCATCCAGTCGGAATCAGTGTGCCCTGGTCCTAATCAGGACAAGATTACATACGCCTTTCCTGTATCCAGCCCTTTACGTGCCTGTCAGGAATGTCTCTGTGGCTACGGATCAAAAGGCAACCTTCCCAAACAGGTACCTAAGTAAAATGAAGTGGTCATAACCAGCTATATTAACCAGCACAATTACAAGCATCAATACTTACCACAAAGCGCATAAGAATTCAAGGCTACATCAAATGTATATCGGCATAAGGAAGTTTAAATCAAATCTCTAATTTTCCATGAATTTCCTCTACGTTTCTATAAATATTTCTGTATGTAATCATATCTATTTATATTAAGCTAAACATGAGTTCACACTGACGTCTCCAAAACTAGTCCATTATCATGTGGATTATTCTCGTCTCTCCCCTTGTGTAATAAAATACTCTACACATAATGGATTTTTAAATCCAAAGTTTTAACTTAAAATACTCCAAGTACCTTAGAAGAGCTTATGAGGAGACTCTATAGGGAGAAATATCTATATATAGTCATTTGCCTGAATGATGCACTTCTGCTGACTAGGAAGATTACCTGCTTCAGCAGAGTATAACCCTTCTGGAAAGATATATGGTCAAATAATTCATCTCTGGTAATTAATTAAACCTGTTGATTATTCTTGCACATTAGTGGTTTTTAAACCTAGAAATCCATCCGAATCAACTTGTGGGTTAAAGAAATAAAAAAAGCAAAGCAAAGCAAAGCATTCTGCCCCAAAATGACTGAAACAGAATTTCACTCCAGGGAATGGTCAGACCCTGGACCCTACTGAAAAACTCTATGTCTATCAACTTGACAATTTAGGTGAAATTTACAGGTCCGTCGAAAGACACAAAGTACCAAATCTCACAGAAGGAGAAATAGATAATCTGAATAGGACTATAGTACTAAAGAAATTTAATCAAAAATCTTCCAAGTAAGAAACAACCAGGCTCAGATGGTATCACTGTTGAATTCTACCAAACATTTAAGGAAGAAATTATACCAATTCTCTGCAATCAGTTCCAGAAAACAGAAGCGGAGGGAATGCTCATACTATGAAACCAGCATTACTCTAAGTCAAGTTAAAGACATTACGTGAAAGAAAAACTACAGACCAATGATCTTTTATGAACACAGTTGCAAAAATCCTCAACAAATGTTAAATCAAATCCAACAATGTGTAAGAGAATCATACACCACAAGTGGGGTTTAATGCAGGAATGCAAGATTAGTTCAACCTTCATAAATCAATTCATGTAATTCATTATATAGAATAAGTAAAGCCATGTGATTGATGAATACGTTTAGTACTTTGGTTGTGGTGATGATATCACAGATGTACGCATATGTCCAAACTCATCACGTTGTATACGTTAAATGTGTGCAATTTTTTGTATATCAATTTTACCTCAAT
Organism: Grampus griseus; assembly: GCF_964374135.1. Classification (NCBI taxonomy): domain Eukaryota; kingdom Metazoa; phylum Chordata; class Mammalia; order Artiodactyla; family Delphinidae; genus Grampus; species Grampus griseus. Next base: position 66,431,481 of record NC_139012.1, read on the forward strand.
AAAGCTAAAGAAAAGGAAAACCATGTGATTGTATCAATAGGTATGGAAAATGCATTTGACAAAATCCAACATCTATTCATGATCAAAACTCTCAGCAAACTGTAGATGGAGGAGAACTTCCTCAACTTGACAAAAAACTTGTGTTAGTAAAGAAAAGAAAGAAAAGAAAAAAAGAAGTGAAAAGTAAGTGCTGACCAGGCAAAATTGGATGAAATGGTTAATAAACTTTTAAGATGTTGACGTATTATTGATGTTAAGGATGATTTAAATTATTGCACACGAACTGACATTGAATCATGAGAAATATCGTTTGTATTGTTAGCTTACTTCAACAGTTCGGTTCTAGAAATATTTCGTTGTTATATTATCTTTGCATCTTGGCAACTGGTGTTGAATGAGGAACAAAGGTATCAAGTCAGACAAGAAGATTGTTCATCTCTTCCTTAATCTTAATTTATGTGAATACCTTCTGGCAGTCTCAATGTTGGGAGTTCCCATTGTTATAGAAGTGTTGCAAAATAAAACCAGAAAAAAAGTTTCAAATGGTTTGAGAGTTACTTTATTATAATCTCAAGAAGTTGTTCATTTGGAATGTTTATATAAAACTAATATGAGGGGTCAAAAAGCTAACTTTTTTTTTCTTTCTTTCTATCTTTCTTTCTTTCTTCCTTTCTTTCCTTCCTTCTTTCTTTTTCTTTCTTTCTTTCCTTCCTTCCTTCTTTCCTTCTTTCTTTCCTTCCTTCCTTCTTTCCTTCTTTCCTTTCTTTCCTTCTTTCCTTCCTTCTTTCCTTCTTTCTTTCTTTCCTTCCTTCCTTCCTTCCTTCCTTCCTTCTTTCTTTCTTTCTTTCTTTCTCTCTTTCTCTCTTTCTATCTTTCTTCCTTCCTTCCTTCCTTCCTTCCTTCCTTCCTTCCTTTCTTTCTTTCTTTCTTTCTTTCTTTCTTTCTTTCTTTCTTTCTTTCTTTCTTTCTTTCTTTCTTTCTTTCTTTCTTTCTTTCTTTCTTTCTTTCTTTCTTATCAGAGATAAAAAAAGAATTTGTTGGAGAGGTGAGAAAGATTCAGATGGTGTTTCCTTTACTTCAACCCTTTGACCCATGAGAATGGGAGACTCTCCTAACTCTCTATTCACACCTTTTTGGCTTTTTCCCAAAGTAAGAGGGGTTGACAATTTACTTCTGAACCTAATATTCCCTGGGCAGTTCTTCACTAGGGGGAGGGATTATTATGCCATGGGGCTTTCTCTCTTACTTCCTGTTCCCACACACTAAACTCACAAGCACAGGGTCACCTCTTTCAAAAGCACACGCAGTGTTCTTTTTTGTTCCTTCCTCATCCATGAATAATTGCAAGTATGGTCCGTCAGAAGACACAATGAACCTAAATCCAAATGTCACATAGACTTCTTATAGTAAAGCACATTCTCCAATCCCAGTTGTCATCAGGACTTTACCTTTGAACATATTGGGATTTCACATTATAGTCCACGAGTCAGAGCCCTCTGAGTTGTGGAATAACAGTTTAACCTTTATTTCTACAATATATGCTCATTTTTATTCTGAAAATAAGTATATGGTTTTTAGCCAAATTGTGTTTAGTGAAACTTACCAAATCTGTCCTTTCTATTTTTTCTGATAATTCTCTGGACATAATCTTGGGGTGATGACTTCCTCTCTTCTATAGAATGTATATAGCAAACTCAGTCTGACAGGAGTATATGCGTAAAGCCCAGTGAAATGTTGAAATGTTATTCTTCAAAAGTTAAAGGCTACACGGTACTAAGTAACAAGGCTATAGCCTGTAAATGATTTTTTGGACACTGCTTCTGTGAAATCTGATCGCTTTTTGATAACACTTTATTGAGGTAAGTATTTGAGATGAGACTTGTAGGAATGATAAAGCAGGAAAGAAACATTTTAAAATATTTTACTAAAGGAAGCCGTAATTAGGCAGAAAGCAGACAGTAGGGGTTTCTAGTTTTAATTCTGCCATTATCTTAGGTGGCTTTAGGAAACGCACCATGGTCAGTTTACTCGTCTAGAAAGAGGAAAAAGGGGATGATATGAGGACATCATTGATCTCTGAAATCTGACTAACTAGGCTTTTATGAGACGAAAGCCTCAAGCACTTTAACATTTTTGGAATGTTTAACTGCTTGATGTTATCTCCGTATGAGGGAAGGGGATTTATAGGGGAACTTCTCTGTACCACATTGTAGTATTTTACTAATTTCTGTATTTCCTTATTGCTTTTATAATTTTTAAATGAACTTTATATTTTTAAAGGTTGCTGAGCACAAGTTTGTCTTAGAATCTTTTGAAATGAATCAAGTGTTTCTCCATTATCCCGAATTATCTAGAAATATCTCCAAGTATTTTTGTGACATATAGTACAGTATGCCTCACACCCTATCAGAGCTTGGTACACACTATGAAGATGAAAATTGCGTGGAGCAGCTGGCCTCCTCAGTGTTTCTTCTGTTAGGAAGGAATGTGGTTGGTTGTTTTGCCCTCTACCACCTAGTCTAATAAACTGTTTAGAACAAAGGATAACAGGAACGTTTTACTTTTTTTTAATAGACTTTATTTCTTAGAGTAGTTTCAGGTTCACGAAAAATTGAACAGAAGGTACAGAGACTTCCCATATACTACCTCTCCACACTATTATAGCCTCCCCCATTATCAACCATTATCAACCATTATCTCCGGCCAGAGTGGTGCATTTGCTGCCACTGATGAACCTACATGGGCACATCATAATCACCCAAATCCAGAGTTTACATTAGGGTTCACTCTTGGTGGAGTACATTCTATGGACTTGGACGAATGTAGAATGACACGTGTCCACCATTAGAGATTCATATGGAGTAGTTTCACTGCTCTGAAATCCTCTGTGCTCTACCTATTCATCCCTCCATCCTCCCTAACCCCTGAAAACTACTGATACTTTTACCATCTCCATAGTTATGTCTTTTCCAGAATGTCATGTGGTTGCAATCATATTGTGTGTAGCCTTTTCAAATTGGTTTCTTTCACTTAGTCACATGCATCTAAGTTTCCTCTATGTCTTTTCATAGAATTGAAAATTCCTAATCAAGAATCTTGAAATTTTCTTCTCTTTTAAATTAAATTTTCTTTTAAGGTAGCAAAGATCATAATTCTAAGTTGTTAGCATCAGTGGTTTTATCTAACTTGTAATGGATGTATATGTGATCGAAACAAATGTGATTATGGTATTTTTTAAAAAAATGCTTGCAGTAGCAAAATGAATGAAATGATCCTCACCTCTGAGATTTATAGTTTACCTAGTTATCTTATTTATTTTGTTAGATGACTGAGTCTCTACATACATTTCTAGATATTGCTTGGGTATAAATGTAAAGAATTTTCATTGAATCCAAGGATTGCATTCTGAAAGCACTGTAATGATTTTCTTTCTTGAAGTACTCAAAGTAAAGTATATAATACAAAATAAACATATTAAAAAAATGTCTTGGGCTTCCCTGGTGGTCCTGTGGTTAAGAATCCACCTGCGAATGCAGGGGACACGAGTTCGAGCCCTGGTCCAGGAAGATCCCACATGCCACGGAGCAACTAAGCCCATGCTCCACAACTACTGAGCCTGCGTTTAGAGCCCGCAAGCCACAACTACTGAGCCCACGTACCACAGGTACTGAAGCTCGCATGCCTAGAGCTTGTGCTCCACAACAAAGAAGCCTGTGCACCGCAACAAAGTGTAGTCCTGCTTGCCACAACTAGAGAAAGCCCGTGTGCAGCAACGAAGACCCAATGCAGCCAAAAAAAAAAAAAGTCTCCCCTCTTACTCCTATCACAGTGCAGAGCAGAAAGACAAAGGCTCCCCTCCTTGCCTTTATCTGGAACTCAGGCTCTCTCCCACTATGACTCTGCTCTCTAGATTCTCAAAAGCCTATCTATGGGGAAAAGATGTGGAGCTTTCACCAAGGTTTTAGAGCCTGGTGATCTCCATCTCTACATTCCCAGAAATCTAATCATGTGATTCATACTCTCTAAAGTTTGAGAACAATAGTCCTTACTTTGTGTTATGTACTGAATTGCATCCCCTACAAAATTCATAAGTTGAGGGCTTAATATTTATGTTATCTGTGTTTGGGCATAGGACCATAAGGAGGTAATTAAGGTTAATTGAGGTCATAAGGGTGGGGTCCTAATCCAATAGGACTGGTGTCCTTATAAGAAGAGGAAGAGACACCAGGGATGTGTGCAGAAAGATGTGCAAGCCAAGGAGAGAGAGCTCAGGAGAAACCAAACCTGCTGACACCTTGATCTTGGACTTCCAACCTCTAGAACCGTGAGAATAAATTTCTGTTATTTAAGCCACCCAGTATGTCACTGCATTTTGTTATGACAGCCTTAACAGACTAATGTGCTTTGTTACATCCATCACTCAGAAACCTATGTATCATCCTCTTAAAATTCTTTGCACTACTCTTTGTATATTTCATAAATTCATATCTTTCCTTGAATCCCCACTATCACCACCCCAGTTATGGCTCTTATTCCATATCTCTCCTATATATAACCTGACACTCTGCCAATTGATGCCAGGTTGCCAGAAGGTTCTTTTGGAAATGTATCAATATATAGTCATGCTACTTTATAGCCTGAAACCCTCCAATGGCTACTCAGGCTTTTAGATAAAACCCAAGTAATCAAGTATAGATCTTGCAACCTCATGATCAAATATGGGTTTATTCACCTAATATCTTCTGTCACTTCCACAAATGGCCCCTGTGTCAGCCCCATAAAACTGCCTGAGATTCCCTGAACACTATGACTATTTTTGACCTTCTAGCTGTTATTTCACCAGGGAAAAGTCTCTCTGAACTTCTGTACTTGATTAGTTCTTCCTGGTCCCAAGGCTCACCTTAGGTTAAATTCACTGGAACATTATGTTAGATTTGCATTTCTCCTCCTAAAGTTCTGATTTAGATCTCCTTCCTTTGAACTTCGGCAGTAAACCCTAACACTTACCATTTGGTGGTTTTATCTGCCTTTCTTACTTGACTGTGGCCTTTATAAGGGCAGGGATTCTATCTTTCAGAATAAACAATGAATACATTTTGTTTTCAGGCATGTTCAGTGAATCCAAGATCATATATTTGTGCATCCATGGCTTTCAATCGAATGGCAAAAGTTCACGACACAAATGGAAATGAAGCTCCCTCACATTATAGGGATAACTCAGTTCAAATGTCCAGCATTTTTATTCAGGTTATCTTTAGTCGGATTTCAAAACCGCAAAGAGATATTTATCACCACCTGCTTTCCTTGTAGCATAACAATTCATGTTTATGTTGGAAGTTGCTGTATCATTTCTTTGAAGAAGCCAAATTCATTTACCCATCTCGTGAGGCAACTCCATGCATGGAGAAGTAGGACTGTGTGGTCTATGTGATTTCTTTAAAGAAAGTGGTGTGTTTTGTTCAGCATCACATCCACTGCCACCCACTAGAGCTAACTGCAATCCTACAGTGATGAAGATTTCTAGACCACTTGGGTTTAGTAGTTATGCTCAACTCTTTTAGACTAGGCAGACATGGAAAGGAGAAATCAGTGAACCAAGTATGTAGAATTATTTCAAAGGAACAAATATTAGAAACAGGTGTGAGATACTACCTAGGGAAAATAAGGCATTAATTCATTCTACCTGGCAGTGGACCATGCTATATTTCCTGACGAATTAGCTGCCTGAAAACATTTTGACAAAGGAGTTAATTATAAATGTTGCTGTTTTTATTCATTTAAAGCCAAATTTTCAAACCATAAAAAGTGCATTAAAGACTTTTAGGCAATTAGGAAGCTGCAGAAAGCGTTTTATTCTCCATCTATTTCACAGTTAAATCATATTCTCTGAGCATAAGCTTACGTGAAACAATTTTTTATTATATGGAAAGCTTATAGTCTATGTTTTATACTCTTCTTATGGTTCAAATCTTATAGCAAAATGTATAACATAATGTACATAGTACCTAATGTTTAGTTTTATGAATTTTTTATCCACTGCCTCATTCTTGAAAGGATTTGAGGTTGTGGCATTGAATAAGTTGCTTGTTGAATACCTTAGTTTTAATTGCATCACATACCATTTAAATATTTAATTTATTATATGGGAGAAATGCACTTATTTTGCCAAAAAAATTAATTATCGATTAAATAATTACTTGTTCGATAAGAACATAGCAGTTATAATCTCATAATGTCAGTAAAACATTAATCGCTGTAAATATTTACATCAGAAATATTTACATCTCTATGGCTCCTCTCACAATTCCTTCTAGTGATCTATTAGCAAATGTTTGCTTCCCTGCATTGCAACTTTGGACTTTCCTGATTTAAAAGTCTTCTAAGTTCCCAAGAAAGGAATGCTTCCACCAGGAGATACAGAAATGGTTTCATAAAACTGCAGGCTGTTTTATGAAACCACCTGTCTACTTTGTGCTTTTCATAATATTGAACCAAACATTTTACAAACTAGATTACTTGAATGGCTGGGGTGATATGTACTAGACACCGGAAATTGAGTTGCTGCTGCAGATGGTGTGATAAGATGGAATAACATAAAGTTTGAAAGGTACAAAATTTGGCATGCCAGATTGAAATTTTGTACCTTAATTCAGTAAGCTTCGAGGATCTAGAAAATGATTTTGTCATTAGAGCCAATATAACCTCGAATTGCTTAATTCTTAATCTTTACAGAAGCTTCTTGGAGATGACAGCAAGAAAGTCTTTAGTTAGAATGTCAAAATGTTCAGGATACAATACTAACAAAAATAATTTTCTATCAATGCCTATGTATAATCCAACTATACACACACACACACACACACACACACACACACACACACACACACACACAAAGCCTTTTGTTGATGCCCCCAAATGACCTAAGAGTGTTATGGATATACTGCTTTCTGTAGAATATCTGTGACACTGACCTTGACAATGGTTTGCCCTCCAACATATAAACTGGACTTTAACCGAACTAGTTGACAAGTTTAATTATCATAGATCAGGAAACGGTGTTAACTCAGTAGGTTTTCTTCTCCTTTCTAATCTTTTGCCCAAAGACACAATCTTTTGTGGATCCCTGAAGGTGAAGGAAATTCTTGCATTCCAGCTGTCTTAAAACTGCGGAGGTTTCCTGAAATCGACTTCATTGCACCAGCCAGACATCTAAAAACTATGTCCATACAATGTTTGCTTGTAGATTTCTTGTTTGCACCCCAAACCCCCAAATTATAAGTAGATTTTTCTCAGGTTTTGAGAGATCTAAAGAAATCAGAGCTTCTTTATTCTTGCTGCTAACCTCTTCTCCCCTTTCTCCTCTCTGCTATTTCTCTTACTTCCTGAGAACATCCTTTCGCAGCCTCTTCCTTCAGGTGCTCTTCTAGCTGCCTTTTGTGCTAAGTGGCATGAATGCCGCTCTGCACTCGTGACCCCAGCCATCAAAGGCAGTCATGAATGAAATCAATGTTGTTCTGATCATTTGCTTCGTCATTCTTGCTTTCTAGACCCTGACACTTCCTGGAGACCAGCACCTACGTTTGTAGCTAAGGTGGGGTCAGGATGTAGATTCTCATTGTATTTGTGATGACAGTTTTTAAGCACTATTTTAGAGTATTCTTTGTACACCTTGCTGTCTTGTGCATGCTTTGCTGGGCTGTTTCCTGGGAGGAGAGCAAAGGTCTATTTTTGTTGTAGGTTGACAAGAAGAGTTGAGTAGGAAAATGATAGTAGGGACACTCCAACTCTGCTTGGGACCATGGACATAAATGCATCTCCGTACAACTATTCGCTTATTTCTACTGCCCAAAACAATTACACATTTTAAGGAAAGTCTGGGAAATGCAGACAAATATTTCAAAACAGTTTGTATCTTCATCCTCTGGCCTAATGTTTTAAAATGTCACAATGGTATCTCTCACATAAGAGAGCATAAGTAGAATAAAAACTGGTCAGACAACCTGCCTCTGTCAGCTTTCAAAAATATGAAAAATGACTTATTTGCTGATGAAATTTTTATTTTCTTTTCATATGTGGTTTGACATTCCTAAAGAGACTCTGGGAATATTCCCTTAATAATAGGAAATACAAATTACCTGCTTTGTATCCATAAATCAACTTTATTATTATATCTGAGCCTTATTCATCTCTGGGGCAAAATGTAAAGCAAGACACTAATCACTCAATTATTACAGATTTTAAAATTTGTTTAATAGAATATGACTTCTTATTTTTTCAGTTATATATATACAATATATGTATATATATGTATATATATAGTATATATTACAATTCTCTTATACATTCTAAAATGTGATACAGTGAATTGCCTTAACTGACCACTCAGATCTCAATGATTTAGGGACCTGTTAATGCACCTTAATTCTGAATATTCTCTACAATCATATTTCAAGATTATTTTAGTATGAAATTAAGGAAAAAACTCTTATTAGAAAGACAAGTATAGAATTTCTGCTTGCTAGTAGACATCATTATTCAAAAAGCTGACTGTGTTCAGACTAATTTCTTAAATTTCATGTTCTCATGAATAAGGACAATTGTTAAAAAAGAAAATTATCCTGAATGTAACTTTTACTCAGACGACCAGACAAGGGATAGCCACATATCAGCATGATTAAATTGCTGATTGCCTGCCAACTTTACCAAATGTTCATTGTTGTCTCTGTAGGGAAGCCTCTTCGTCCAAGCAGAATCAATTATTTCCTTTGCTAAGTCCCCTCAGAAATTTGTATGTTCTGCTTTTGAATTACATAGACTCCAGATACCTGTAGCCCATGTCCATGCAATGTGTGTGTGTTGTTTCTTGTCTACTCTTACAGCCCACAATTGTACATAGGTTGTGAAAGATGGAAGTGGGTCAGTCTCTTTTTCTCATTATTTACGTCTCTTGTCTTAGGACCTTTGAATTTGCTTTTCTATCTGCTTGCAACAATCTTACCTCAGAGAACCAAACTGCTTGTTCTCTAATTTCCTTCAGCCTTTGCCCAAATATTACTTTACCAGTGAGACCTTCTCTGACCATTCTACTTTAAATATTAAACCCTTTCTTAAGTATAATTTTCACAGGATAAAATCATGCAAATAAAAATGAATATGTATAAAAAAAAGTCATTTCACTCATTAATGAGGGAACTGATAAGATGTTTGCACAACTTCAAAGGAGAATCTCAGTACATGTATAAATGTGTGTATGTATGTGTGTGTATACGTACACATATGCATACGGTCAGAAATGCTGAAAAGAATTGCTAATGAGCAAGGGAAATGTAGAATATTGGGCATAAAGTTTTTAAAATAATATTCAACCAACGTCTTTATTTCCTATAGCTACTTTCTCATTCCTTAATTATCTCGTGGCCTTCCCCCATTGAAAGGGAGGCATTCATTCCTTCAGAATACCCCTGAAACAAAGAAGTTGCTTTGAGTTTTAAAATAAGTAGAGTTTTTTGAGTTCTTAGGAAAATCATAGCCTAAAAGTAAGTACTTTTGATTTGTAAAAGTCAGACTTTGTTGAATGGAGGAAAGGTTTTTCCTTGAAATCCTGAAAGCCACACCTGGAATTCTGGAGCATAGGTTTTCACAAAGAGTTGTAGAGGAGGAAGGTTGAGTTATAAGACTGTGACTTCCTAAAAAACAGAGGAGAGCCCTTAGGGCTAGGTGAGTTGAGAGAGGGAGTAGAGTTGAGGACTTGGATCTTCTCTCTTAGATTTGAAAGCCCAGGGAGTAGGATTGGATTTTCCATCAAATAAGTCACCTAGTCCACACTTCCAGTTACATAGCGAGCACACTGGGATAGGTTCAAGTGAGTTGAGAACATCGAGTTCAATGTTACTCTTTCGTGAGTGAAGCCTGGGAAGCGTGCAAACCTTCCCTTTACATGGCATTCCCTGGAACACTGAGCAAGGGAACCAAAGACACTAAGGCACAGTTAGGAGGGAGGGTGTCCATGTGGGTGGGCCTGAGGCCAGCCTTCCAGGCACTACATGCTCCACAGAGGCGGCAAAGAGAACAACTGAATACCTGCTTTCCTAAGTGGGGGTGAGAATCTATGAAAGGATTTAATAATTAAAAGAGTGATAGAGAAGGAGTCATACAATTACAATTAATCTATTGTATTTCCTCGTCTCTTATCTTCTTTGAAATTTGCAATAACATCTCTGTTTCATCCAGAAGGTATTTTTGTGTAACCCCACCTAATTTTAACCCTGCCTTTATTTAGGATTCCTTAACATTTATGTACATAGTTTTTTTTCACTATTCTCTACTGAACCCTACTCTGTTAATATGTTGCTTGGTAAATATGCCCCTTCGTTATATCGTGGATGTATTTCTTGCCCTTTCTTTTTGATTATAAGCTTCATGAAGAAAGGAATAGTGCTTTACTTTCCTCACGTGTTATTCCTTTGGTATGTAGTTAAATCTAATAGACATTTAATGCAGAGTACCATCCAAAATAAATTATATTTAAGGCAGAAATGTATTTTGAGAACTTCTATAATGAAAGTCATTCATATTTATTTGAGTACTAAAGAAGGGTTGGTCCTCTGTTAGCTTTATTTTAACAATTATTTCAAATATAACTTTTTAAAATAATACAGGATTATTGAAACAAATTTCAAATATTATGAATGAGTAAAAAGTTAAATTTATTCTTAACAACCACTCCTTACTTAGTAATTTGGTGTATGTTCCAATTTTTTCTCTTTTATTTCTTTTCTTTTCTTTCCTCCCTCCCCTCCTTCCTTTTTCCGCCTTCCTTTCTTCTTTCCTTCCTTCCTTTCTTTCTTCTTTCTTTCTCTCTTCCTTCCTTTCTTTCTTTCTTCTTTCTCTCTCTCTCTCTCTCTCTTTCTTTCTTTCTTTCTCTTTTTCCTCAGTATCATCACTGCCTTTATTTTTATTGTGGTAAAATATATACAGTGTAAAATTTGCCATCAAAACCGTTTTTAGGTATACAATTCAAGGGCATTAATTACATTTACAATGTTGTGCAAACATCACTACTCTGTATTTCCAAAATTTTTCGCTTATTTAAATACTATTCCTGCTGTCCTGCTGCTTGCTTTTTTGCTTGCCCTGTAAAATCTCATTGGATGGAAACTTCATCTCCAGGTACTCTCTTAGTTCAGTTTCATAAAGAGTTGACAAACTGGGGATGAATATTTTATTTTTAATAATGTGTTTACTTACCATGTTCCTTGGATCCTTGAAAATGAGTGAAAAATCAGTTGGAATTATATTTTTTCAGAGAATGAAAAAAGAAACATTTTATAATTGAATAACAACTTTTTACTTGTTTCTATGCTTGGAACACATTATTTAGAAGCTCTTTATCACTTTTCTAAAAACTCTGTTTTCATAGAATAAGAGAATCACAGAATCCCTGGTTGCAAATGACCCCAGTGATCATCTGGCCCACTCATTCAGGGTCAGAATCCACCAGGTCACTGTGGCTCTTTGAACGTCTCTAGTTATAGGGAATATATTACTATATAACCTTCCAAGGAAGCCCTTTCTTTTTCAAGGTATCCAAAAATTAGTTCTTCTTTCTTTTCTTTTCCTACCTGGAATTATTATCCATTGGGTTTATTTTAAATCTTAGTGTCTTATTAGGCAAATACCATCCTTTTCAAATGATACTTGAATATAATCATCGTCTCCCTCCTGAATATTCATTTTTCCTAAGATAAACCTCCCAATTACTTCAGCAGTTCTTGATATCCTGTGGTCTCATGTTCCTTCACCAACCTGGTGATTTTCTCTGAGTTATATTTCCATTGATCCATTTTCTTTTTAAAGTGCAATGCTTGGAACTGAAGATAATATTCAGATAACTTCTAAATGCTTTCAAGTAGAGCAAAAATTTATTTTGTATGTTTTACTTCAAACTCCTAATTCGTTACAGAATAATTTTATGGTAGAGATTTAAGATTTGGATTAAATTTACTACTAACACAATATGGGTACCTCCTTTAATAATTTATCTCAGACTTGACTTTGTGACAATGGAGTCTTTCTAGTTTAGAAAGAACCGAAAATTCAGGTAAGGTTATCACACTGTGATACAGTCAAAGTCGAAACACATACCTCCCAATCTTGCTGTCTTATGTAGGGCCACCAGCTTTTCTTACAGCATCAAAGGAGACACTGAAATGTGAGGCACAGATATTAAGCTGTCAAATGTTTTCATGTGTTGCTTGTCATTTCTGTAACTTCGCTGGAAGGAGTAACGTGGGAGTGTGAGAATTCATACTCCAAAGCTGGTCTTTTAGCAACATATAGCAGAAGGGGAGAGGAAGACAGTTCTGATAATGTAAGTGAGAATTCTAGTGTTAATGCCTTTCTCTTATCCATCTTGAGATGTCACTTTTTTTAACGTGAAGATAGTAAAATAGCACTTGTAACGACCAGGGCCGAAGTCATTATGGACCAGAGATAGAATATCTTCAGACCTGAAATTTATTACTGTAGGCGTCAGTCTTTACTAATTCATGTCGAACTTGGATTGTGGACATTTGTCTTTCCTTCCACTTTTTAGTAATATATACATAAATATTCAGGACTCACTTTGTCAAAATTGTTATTAATATTGAAGATTTAGAAATTACATTTTAGTAGAAAAACATTAACAAATCTCATGTATGGTTTTTTTTTCGTGTATGGCATTTTGAGTTAACATTTTGAATCCTTCATCACCATAATTTCCAAGTTAAATACATTGGGAGGTTAGATTTGACATAAATACACCACCATGTGTAAAATAGATAGCTAGTGGGAACCTGCAGTATAGCACAGGAGCTCAGCTCGGCGCTCTATGATGACCTAGATGCGTAGGAGGGAGGTCTAAGAGGGAGGGGATATGGGGACATATGTATACATGTAGCTGATTCACATCATTTACAGCAGAAACTAACACAACATTGTAAAGCAATTATACTCCAATTAAAAAAAACAAAAAAACCATGTTATTTGAGTTAATGATCTTTTATTATGGTGAAAGAAAAGTTCTTGGGAGAACCACATGTTTCCCCTCCATTGGGAGAATAAACTCAAAATATGAATTAACTTAGAGTTAATAGAGAAATTTCAGAGCTAGATAAAAATCTTAAAAGTCACCTAGTCCAAACTCTCAACTATATAGTGAGTAAGTAGGGGCACAATAATCTCATGACTTGTCCAAGCTCAAACTTGGAAACAGAACCTAGGTCTTATGTTACCTAATATAGTAAATCTTGTACTAGTATAGTCACTGTAGTAATGTAGTAGCCTTTTGTAAGATTGGAAGACAGAGGAGAATTAAAGGTGTTTAAATAATCGACACACTGAACATAAAAACACAAAGCACGGAATCATCTTTACATTTAAAAGATAAACTAATCTTTTATTTCAAGAATTTCTCAACTAAATAGGATGTGGCACAGAGGAAAGAGCATGGACTTTGTAGTTATACAGAGAGAGCAAGTTACCCTTGTCTTGCCGTTTTTCAGTTATGGGCCAATTAGTTAAGCTTTCTGAGCTTCAGTTTTCCTGGTACTGCTACTACTTCCCTAAGTAACTGAGAAGATTAAATTAGATAATGAATTGAAAACAGCCCAGCAGAATGCTAACATGTAGTGGGTACTCCATAAACAATATCTCCAATTGTTTTAGTTTATTCACAATCAATTGGTAAGATTCACTTTGGCTAATATATATATATATATATATATATATATTTTTTTTTTTTTTTGCGGTACGCGGGCCTCTCACTGTCGCGGCCCCTCCCGTTGCGGAGCACAGGCTCCGGACGTGCAGGCTCAGCGGCCATGGCTCACGGGCCCAGCCACTCCGCGGCATGTGGCATCTTCCTGGGCCGGGGCACGAACCCGTGTCCCCTGCATCGGCAGGCGGACTCTCAACCACTGTGCCACAGGGAAGCCCCACTTTGGCTAATCTTACTAATCAATAATACAGTCATTGGAAAAGAGATGGTGAAATCGCTAGAGAATTTTTTTTTTTTCATATTTTGGCCATGCCACATGGCATGTGGGATCTTTGTTACCCAACCAGGGATCGAACCTGTGCCCCCTGCATTGGAAGTGCAGAGTCTTAACCACTGGACCGCCAGGGAAGTCCCTCTAGAGAATTTTTATTGTTACTAGTGGCATTTTCCAGATTAACAAATCACATCTGACCTGGAGAAAGCGCTATAGGAAAACTTGATATTCCACTATTGGTACTTCACTAGACTTTGCATACAATTAAATGTCCTCCATTTTATGATGGTGATGATGATGATGAAGATGATGAGATGATTAGGATGTGGTCTATAAGCAAGAGCTCCTTCTATTTCTTAAAATATGATGAATTTAATCTCCATGCAGTTTTTATTTCAGTTGTGAGAATTCCCCTTCTATATGGATGACTAAATTACAGTCCATCTCTAGTTGTATGTACCTTACTGCATAGTAAACCATCTTAGCTCAAGGAAGGATAGAGATGAAGAAGCCATGGCAGGTTCAACAATTGGAAGGGCAGAGGCTGATCATGGGGGTCTAAGAGCAGATGAAATGCAGCAGCTGAGGCTGACACCAGGAAGGCCTCAGAGTGAGTAGTTGGGCCCAGGCTAGGGCTGGCATTCGGGGGCAAGCAGATTTATTGACCTTTCTAAACCTTTATTTCCCATCTAAACACATGTGTGTGTGTTAGATGTGTCTGTGTTATTATATAAATATAAAAAATATATATATATATATATATATATATAAGCTTTATTGACCTCTCTATGAAGCCTCAATGAATTTGCCCCAGATCACACAACTAATAAAGAATGGAGTCTGTTTAATTCTGAAAGAAACATTTTTAACTACCGTATAAGAATTATCCCAAGAAGATTTAGTCAAAAGATATTGGTAATGATAAATAAGTTCATATTATTTTCTAAAAAGGTTTGAAAGAATGAAAATTGCCAAAAAAATATGAGTTTCAACTTCAATGTACATTTTCTAGTATTTCATGTTAGAAATTACATACAAATACATATATATATGTACACACAGTACACACAGTAAGTCCCTTACATACGAACTTTCAAGTCGCGAACTCTCAAAGATGCGAAATGTGTTTGCATGTCCAATCACGTAAGTTAGTTCATGTGTCTGGCGTGCATTGAACTCCTTGCTGTGCAACACGGGGCACTTACTAATGAAGACCTGATGGAATTGGAGGCCTAGAGAAAGGACGAAGAGAGACAAGAGGAAGAAGAAGTAAGTGAAGAACTGAAGGGATTCACGACACAGGAAATGGAAAGGGGATTTTCTTTATCTGAGGAGGCACTGTTAGTTTTTGAGGCACAGGACCCAAACGTAGAACAGTACTCGAAGGTTGCAGCAGCGTTCAGAATGCATCCAGTGCTACTGTGTCATCTATGATGAGAAAAAAAGAGCTACTACACAGACATCACTGGATCATTTTTTCAAGAGGGTGGATAGAATTGAATCCAGCAGGGAACCAGAACCTGTGCCATCCACGTCAGGCGTGAGTGAAATTGCAGCTTGCCCTCTGTCCCCTATTGCTGACGATCCTTCAGCTCTACCATCTCCCACCCCCTCTGCCTCCTCCAGTCAGTAACTCTTCTTGCCTGTTCACTCGATGCCAGCCCCTGTATGCCGGCTGTTGTACTACTGTACTTTTCAAGGTACTGTACTGGAAGATTAAAAATGTTTTCTTTATTTGTTGTGTTTGTTTGTGTTTTATGTATTATTTGTGTGAAAAATATTATAAACCTATGACAGTACAGTACTATATAGCCGATTGTGTTGATTGGGTACCTAGGCTAACTTTGTTGGACTTATGAACAAATTGGACTTACAAACGTGTTCTCGGAACAGAACTCGTTCATATGTAGGGGACTTACCGTACACACATAAGTGTGTGTGTATATGTTCTGCAAGCCAAAGACAAGTTCCCTTGCCGCAGAAAAATTTTGGGCAAGTTCTACTTCTATCTCTTATTAGCAGTGGGAAAGTCATTTAACCTTTTTAAGTCTCAGTTTCTTCATCTGAGAATGGAAATGATTATTGTGCTTACCCGACACAGGGGTTTTGAAAAAATTAAACAATGTAAATGTAGCATGTAGCACAGTGCCAAGCGCATAACACAGCCTTGCTGAAGGGTAATGAGGACGTATTATCAACTAAGGTTCAATACTATTCCACACTTCAGCTTATTGTGTATATTTTCTCTTTTGTGCCTTGTCTGCTTATAGCTTTTGTTGGGCAGATTTTTTAAGGACAGGGATTTAGGACCAGAGAGATAAGGCAAAGCTTGCTTACTAAAATCAGGTTATTACTCTGAGACTTTGTCTCAGAAATAGGACTAAGGTACACAGCTCCTTCATCTGGAATACAAGATATGAAGTAGGCAGGTCTGATTCAACGCTGACTATCAACCTCTATCTCTTTCATTCATTCAAGGGAATGAAGTGAGCTCAACTACGGAGAGAGATGGACATAGAGAAGGAATTCCAGCAGGGGTTTATTAACTCAATAAGTTGGCATTGACGTTTACTATGTTCCAGGCAGTAGGCAATGTTTGGACTCCTGCCCTCAGGGACCCAGAGTCAACCAGGGGAAACGGATTATAGTAATAATCTGAAATACATGTTCCACATTTATGTATGAACAAAAATTGTTGGAGAGCTATTGAGCTGTGAGACATAGGCATTATATTTAAATTCTCGGAAACTGTTCCCTCATCTGGTCTCCTTCACTCACCTCAAGGTTGTGATTATTAGAAGTTTGTGAAAGTGCTTTGCAAGTTGTATAATATCATTATGTAAATAAAATACAAGGTATAGTACAAATGTCATGATTAAAAGGCATAATCAAAAGCCTATAAGTATTCAAGAGAAGAAATGAATAATTATGACCAGAGACACTGGAAAAAGCTTAAGGGAAGTTGAACTTGAAGAATTAAATAAAACTTTGAAGGAGAATGAGGTAGAGGAAAGGTAATCTATGAACAATGAGCTCTCTGACCAAACACACAGGGCATGAAAGTACAGGGAATATTCCAGAAAAGTGAATAGTCCTGTGACTGGTGTCTTGGCTGTATAGTAGATGTATAAAAGATGAGGCTGGACTTAAGTGTCTGTCGACAGATGAATGGATAAAGAAGATGTGACACATATATACAATGGAATATTACTCAGCCATAAAAAGAAATGAAATTGAGTTATTTCTAGTGAGGTGGATGGACCTAGAATCTTTCATACAAAGTGAAGTAAGTCAGAAAGAGAGAAACAAATACCGTATGCTAACACATATATATATGGAATCTGAAAAAAAAAAAAAGGTTCTGAAGAAGCTAGGGACAGGACAGGAATAAAGATGCAGATGTAGAGAATGGACTTAAGGACACGGGGAGGGGGAAGGGTAAGCTGGGACGAAGTGAGAGTGGCATGGATGTATATACACTACCAAATGTAAAATAGATAGCTAGTGGGAAGCAGCCGCATAGCACAGGGAGATCAGCTCGGTGCTTTGTGACCACCTAAGGGGTGGGATAGGGAGGGTGGGAGGGAGACGCAAGAGGGAGGGGATATGGGGATATAAGTATATGTATAGCTGATTCACTTTGTTATACAGCAGAAACTAACACAACAATGTAACGCAATTATACTCCAATAAAGATGTTAAAAAAAAATACACATGGAGGAATGCTGGTGATGTGCAAGTACCATCCAGATGCCTACGACCCAGAGCTGAGAAATGAAAGACTCACAATAATACAAGGTGATTATCACCAAGGAGTTATACCCACTAAGAGCTTCTCAGAAGCAACATTCTCCTCCAATGAGTTTTGTATTCTCCTGGGAGCCTAGTGCAGCGTTAGGCACAAAATGTTGCCTAATGATCACTATAAAGTCAAAGGGAATTTTTACATGGAATGTAGGCTACTTGACTTATGTAACTTAATTCAGTGGTTGAAATTAGAACCTGTAGAGAACCAAGTAAATTTAATAAAATCCCATCTGGGCCTGTAAAGAAAAACTAAAACAAAAAAAGATGAGGCTGGGAAGAGAGGCTGGTATCTGATAACAAGAGCCAGGGTAATGGCAGGAATGAATCGTACATCATTTTGTAACAGACAAGGAGCTATT
The DNA here is from genome assembly GCF_964374135.1 of Grampus griseus. Classification (NCBI taxonomy): domain Eukaryota; kingdom Metazoa; phylum Chordata; class Mammalia; order Artiodactyla; family Delphinidae; genus Grampus; species Grampus griseus. Next base: position 66,449,680 of record NC_139012.1, read on the forward strand.
TCTGAGTTAAGGCTCTGACAGCACCAGGTCTGTGTTTTGGTGACCTGTAGATATTGACTAGGACGGTGGAGAAATCCCATATTGCGATGGATCTATTATAATAAAGTATTAACAAATAGCTAAACTTGGAACGTGGCAATGTGAATAGAAAGAAAAGAGGTAAAATGGACTGGGTTTGTGGTCTAACTGAATATAAAGGAGAAGGAATCAAAGATGATTTTGAGGTTCTTGGCTTGATGGAAGGGGGGCATGAAGGTGCTATTAATTGAGAAGGGACACACCGTAGCAGGAAAGATTTGAGGAACTAGACTGAAAGTTCCTTGAGTGCAGGGATTGAATCTTATGCATTGTTCTTTCATCAACACAGCCCAGTGCGTGGCATATATTGAGTACTTTGACAATTCTTCTGAAGAAAGCAGTGAGTAAGTGCATGAGAAAGAGGGGGAGACAGGTGTCCAGTTTGGAACGTGATGAGTTTGAGCTTCCATCCATGTGAAACCATCTCTGCTCTTAACTTCCCCACGCTGCCATAACATATTTTTAATATCTTCCTCAAGCATTTACCTTAGCTCTCCCAGCTTTACAGCTATTTAGGAATAGGTCTAATTTCTTTTTTTTTTAATATCTTCCTCAAGCATTTACCTTAGCTATCCCAGCTTTACACCTATTTAGGAATAGGTCTAATTTCTTTTTTTTTTTTTTAATATCTTCCTCAAGCATTTACCTTAGCTATCCCAGCTTTACAGCTATTTAGGAATAGGTCTAATCTCTTTTACAAGACTATAAATACTTGGAGTCAGAGTCCATATCTGACTTACAGCTCTGCATACTATGGTGTTTCATAAATATACGTCTAGAAAGTAGTTGAAATGTGGAGTCTGAAGCTTAAAGAGACAGATATGCCATGTCTTTGATTTCTCCATGTGTTCCTTAAACCTGGCAGTGCTTTAATAATAGTTGATGATTCGTCTGGAGCGGATCACACTGACCTCACCTATTTAGCAAGCAGCCTTGTACTTTTTTGTTAATGTGTAGTGAACTAGGTATACAACAAGACAATTTGCTAAATGCGGTTATGTCCTATATGCCCTCCTAAAGTCTCTAAGAAGGTCATTTGTGAAATTTCTTAAACAAGTATATTTTTGAAAGCAGGTCTTCTTTAAAACTATGTTCATAATTTAGGAGACTTCAGAAAGGAGATCAGTACAAAACCAAATGAATTTTGTTTGAATTCCACCTTATTATCTTTGGAGCTGACCTCATCTTGACAACTTAAGAGAAGCTGGTAGTGATGGATTCTGTAAAACAAGGTGACTTTGATAAAGGCCATGACTCCCTTCAAGCCCTAAAAATTGGCCTGAGGAAAGAAATCGTTTAGAAATCTGATGACAAAAAGCCTAGCTCTTAAATCCAAAAGGCATTTTGTCACGAGTGCAAAATCCATACTGGTGGCTACTATCCTTAAATTCTGAAAACAAAGAGACTCATTCATTTCGAGGTTAAATTTATTATAATTTGCAAAGAGTAGATGTGATGTCAGTTTAAAATTAGTTAAGTTTTGTTTCTTACTGTGTACAATTTAGATATCTCAAATAATTTTAAACTAGAAGCTTCCACAATTCAGATTGCTGTAAAATTCAGTAAATTAGTAGACATCAATTACATCAGCACAGCAAAAACACAGGGATTTTTTGATGGGATGTATGACGACGCGGAATGATGTTTTAGGGTAATCTTTGTAGTTACCCCCTGAGACAGTCCCTTATCCTGCCCTTATTTTAATGGGAGGAGTCTGGGTCATGCAGGTTAAACAAATCGCCGAAGTTGAAATCTAGCAACTGTGCCAAGATTAGGAGCTGCAATTTCCTGTGCTTTGAGTATATTTTATCTCAGGATCATAATGTTTGAGAAAGTGAAGGTTTTTATATAAATATTGAAAATATTATATAAATCAATGTGCTTTAATTTGGCATTTAAAAATTTTATCTGTTTTTATATAGGGAACAAACTAGTGGTTACCATGGGGGGAGGAGGGGCCATATAGGGGTCGGGGAGTAGTAGGTACAAGCTATTGGGTGTAAGAGAGGCTCAAAGATGTATTACAACACAGGGAATATAACTAATATTTTGTAATAACTGTAAATGGAAAGGAACCTTTAAAAACTGTATAAGAAATTAAAAACTACTTAAATTAAAAAATTATCTCTGTTTTTCAAGTATCTAGGTTTTTTTGGACTTAGATTTTATGATTGTTCTCTCCAACAAGGAGTGTGACGGTTAAAATAGAAATAAAAGTTAAGAAAGAGCAATATAATATGAAACGCACCCAAAAGTATTAGGTTTTACTGTACCCAGTCTTCCCCAAATCAGAATGGTTATTGCACAGAAATGTCAAATAAAACTGCTAAGCTCTTACTTTAATCTCTTCTTACAGTGGTTAAAAAGTGCCTGGACTTTGTTTCTTATGCTATCTTTGTCTCATTGTCTTTTTACTGCCAACTTTCATTTTTTAATTTTCTGATACTACCAACTTCTATTATAAAAATGTTCAAATATGCAAAAAGTTGAAAGATTTTTATAATAAACACACATATTCTCTCTATCCCTCTATAACAATTAATATTTTACATATTTGCCCTATCTGCCTATTATCTATCTATCCATTCCATGTACGATGCACCATATAAAAGTAAATTGTAAAAGGAAAACATTAGAACACTTCACTCTGAAATACTTGGCCATGACTCTTCTAAGAACAGGGACATTCTTCTATATAATCACAATATCATTATTAGGAAATTCAACAATAATTCTATAATATCATTAAAAAGTAGTCTTTATTCAAATTTCTTCCATTGTTCCAAGAATGCCCCTTGTATGTATTTTATTTCATCCAAGATCCAACTTAGATTCAGGAATTGTACTTGATGGTTATGACTCTTAATCTAGAAGTAACCATCCTTTCTCTCTGTCTCTCTCTACCTCTCTTTCCCTCTCTGTCTCTCTCTGTCTCCATCTGTCTCTCCCTCTAATTTTACCTTTTAGAAGGATTCAAGCCTGTTTTCTTAAAACCTCTTACATTCTGGATTTGTCTGATTATTTCCCCGTTAATTATTTAACTTCTTCCTGAATGCTGTCAGGTCCAGAAGCTTGATTACATTCAGATTAAATTTCAGAGGAAAGAATATTTCACAGGTGATATTATGTATGTCACTTTATTATCATCACATAAAAAGGCTCCCACTATTGAGTTGTCCCACTTTAAGTGATGCTTATTTTGATCAATTAAGGTGATGACCACCATGTCTCTTCATTATAAAAGTACATTTTTCCGGGCTTCCCTGGTGACGCAGTGGTTGAGAGTCCGCCTGCCAATGCAGGGAACACGGGTTTGTGCCCCGGTCTGGGAAGATCCCACGTGCCGCGGAGCAGCTGGGCCCGTGAGCCATGGCCGCTGAGCCTGCGCGTCCGGAGCCTGTGCTCCGCAACGGGAGAGGCCACAGCAGTGACAGGCCTGCGTACCGCAAAAAAAAAAAAAAAAAAAAAAAAAAAAAAAAGTACATTTTTCTGTAGGCACTTAGTAAGTAATTGTAGATGATACTTTACCTGTTGCCAAACAATCATTCATCTATTGGCTTTAGGATCCATTGATGATCTGTATCTGTGTCAGTTGTTACATTGGAGGGTGCAAAATTATGATTTTTTAAAAATTCTATTTCTCCTTCCAGATTGTATTCTTCTGTAAATAAAAGTTTTCCGTTTTTATTCTTCTTTTTCTCTTAATTTTTGAAGTATCATTATATTCTGAAATCTTGGATTTTAATTTATTCATATTTTAAATAAACTAAGCTTAAAATTCTTTTAGATGCAATATACATTTCCCCCAAATTTGGCTAGCCATAGCCCCTTCAGGATAGCTCCGAGCCCTTTATACAAGACCTACTTCGTTTTTGTTTCCTTATCTCTTGATACAAAATATCTCAGGCTTACTTTCAACCTTTCCTGTCTAGATCTGGAATGGGTCATTTGACCAAAGAGCACAAAGCTTCCTTTTAGTGGGAAGTGGTATAACGGCCATGCCAATGTACCACTCAGGTCTCCTGCTGTGGGAAGCATAACTGACTGACAGTACCAGCTGCTGCTTACCTGGACCCATCACCAAATTCACGTAGAGGCCATGCTTCCCGTGGCTGCTTCCAGCCAAGGACTGAGCATGGCAAGGCTATGAACACAGGCTCATTCTGGCAAGATGCAGGACTCCTCCAACAGGTGACCTCTGCAACAACACTCTCAGTTGGTCTGCCTGATCTCTTCTCAGAAATGTGCAGCTGTCCAAGACTTCTCCTTTTCGAGATGTCTTTCCTTCCCTCCCCTTCTCCTTCCGAATATGTCACGCCTGTCTCTTGGTCTGAAGACTCTTCCTGCCTTCTTCTGCTGCCTCTCCTAATAAACTTCTTGCACATCTAATTCAGTATTTTTTTTTTTTTTTTTTTGCGGTACGCGGGCCTCTCACTGCTGTGGCCTCTCCCGTTGCGGAGCACAGGCTCCGGACGCGCAGGCTCAACGGCCATGGCTCACGGGCCCAGCCGCTCCGCGGCATGTGGGATCTTCCCGGACCGGGGCACGAACCCGTGTCCCCTGCATCGGCAGGCGGACTCTCAACCACTGCGCCACCAGGGAAGCCCATAATTCAGTTTTCATGTCTGCTTCTTAGTGGATCTGACTTAATGTAAATGATCTAGAAACAAAAATCTAGGTGCTAAGGTTGTCTATTGGTACTGATGAGTCATTGCTTCCAGGCTTTTTCTGTGGCTAGAGCTAGGAAATATACTTTTCAGAAAATATGGGCTTATATTTCTATTTCCAATTTGCGTTTAATAATATAGTTTAATTTTTAAATGTCTTTGAATTTCTTTTCTCTCACTTTGCAAATCAGGATTCATAATAACATTAGGGTATTTACTTATTTGCTTTATCCTATAATATAGCTGAAATCTCTTCAGAATTACAATACCAATAGCACTACTGTCACTAAACATAGAGTCAAGTTTAAGATTTCCTTACAATTATTTTTGTCCTCAGAATATATCCCACTGGGAATTTACAGAGTACTATATTCAAAAGTTACTTACACTAACGCTTTTCCATAAGTTGATGTTGACAATGTTGTATACATCTAGGTTCATTTTTTGTTTTTTTCAGTTTGTGTTCAGTTTTAAAGCTTGTGTTTTCTTCTTGATTTTTGTCTTGTTCCTTTGATGTTTGTCACTTTATGCTTGATATCATAGACTTTGTGGTGTGCTGTAAAATGTGGCTTAATTCTTTAAAAGTGAGAGGACATTTTAATTAAACTGGAATTTACTCTGATAATAATAAACTCTGTAGTAGGTTGACTTCTTACTATTGACTCATAATGTTCTAACCAGCAAAATTATTTTGAATTAATAATGTACACCTACAAAGCTCTATGTCTAAGAGAGCCTTGGGCATGAGACTTTGAGAAATCTTATGGGAGGATAGTGTAGTATCAAGGAAAGAAGAGTGAAGTACATGAAAAAGATACAAGTGCCCAGAATTCATAAATTAAATAAATTTAAAATCACTGGGTACCTATTTGCCAGGTCCTATGCTAAAGATAAAACAATGCACTCTCCATCACTTCAGCTTTTAAGAAGTTCACAGTCTGGTAGGGAGAGAGGCAATTTCAATACAGTGTGATTAGTGCTGTGACAGGATGATAAACAGTCTTAGAGAAGGTGGTACCTGTCAGTGAGTGGGCATTGCCAGATAAGAATGAAAATGGAAGGTGTCGGGGAGAAAGAAAAGCGAAGTTGTATGTGTTACGATGAAGAAGAGGCAGGACTTTCTGGGAAGAAGACAGAGTTTTGCCGTGTGAGTGAATTCGGACTTTAACTTGAAGGCACAGGGCAGAGAGAATGACAAACCCACAGAGAACCTGAGAAGATAATAAGAAAACTTGGAGCGCAAGGTGTCTCTAAATTCAAGAGAGAGACAGAGTGGCCAAGAGTATCAAACATCTGAGAAGGGCGAAGTAAGATTAAAGACTATCGAGTGTCCATTGGCTCTAGCAACAGAGAGATGGCTGATAACCTTGACGAGTGATGTTGTGTAGAGTGATGGGAAGCGAAGCTGGTTTGCAAGAAGTGGAGGGGTGAATGGGAGGTGAGAAAGTGGATGAAAAAGGCAGTAGCTGAAAAGGAAGGTGCAGTCAGGAGAGGGGTTTTTTGTTTGTTTGCTCAGTTTGTTTTTAATTTAGAGAGTTTGAAGATGTTTTTGTGTTGGTTGCATGAAGCCAATAGAAAAGGAGAGGATGGGGTAAAGGAGAGCAGGTTGGAAGGAGTAAAAAAAAACCAAGCATAGAAGGATGGGAGCATCTTCAGCAGGATGAAGGTGGGAACCCCTTCTGATACAGAGAAGCTGGAAAGGATGGGTAGGGATGCCAGGTAGTTTGTAGATGGCATGAAAAGAAACTAAAGTCTTACCTCTCTAATGGATCCCATTTTCTTTGCGAAGTAGGAGTTGAGACCCTGAGTTTAGGGTCTGGCAAACAGTAGGTGTTCAATAAATATTCATTATGAAGAAATAAGTAAGTAAAAACTTAAATATGGGAGAGAGGCTGATGGTTGGATAGTAAATTCTAGCAAAGTTACACAAGGTTATGAAAGAACAGCTTTGGAGAAAAGGGGAATTTCCTGGGACAGGAGAGGATGGTAACTGAAAGCCCAGTTAAGATAGGTCCCCCATGAGTCAGCAGACAAACTCATCTGAGAGAAGGTTGTGTGATTGTTTTTCAGCTGCTCCCAGCAACCTTGGGCTTGGGGTTTCGCAAGCATCTGCCATTCTGGGAGGTAACATTAGCTAGTTTGGAACCATGGTCTGGGGGTATCTGTAGCTGAATGGAGAATGGAGGTGAATATCCTTGGAGATCAAGGAGCTGGTTTTCTGGGATATCATATGTGCTGTCAGTGATGATGTTATTGGCCAGGACGATGACAGAACGTGGGTGGAAAGACACACAATGCAGCAGGTACTGAAGTCTTTGATGCAGGCTGTATATGGAGAGGGTGAGGTGGCAGTTGGGAGACTGATCAGCTGATGGAAATCATCCTGCAAATTATGAACATTTGTAGTTGATCTTTAAAATCCAAAAGTCTAAACATTCAAATCTTGGTACATATCAGAAAATAAATAGTCACATATAACTGGCATACAATTAGCCTTTTAAGTCCTTTTCACAAATTTGTTCTCTAGCTGCTATTGCTCATTGATCTGAAAAATTAGAATTAGGAAAAAACAGCTTCTGAAAGTCGAGTGAAATATTTGTTTTCTGCAAAAAGCCAGAGTGAAGTGGCTTTATTTGGAGACAAGGTGAAGTTTTAGGGCATCACACATTAATATAAGCGAAGTATAATGAAGATACATTTGCACCTGTTGATGGTGAGAACGTCTCTCCAAAGAAGCAACTGTTTAAAGAGCCCGTGCTTTCTCTTTTACCTGTTTCTGAGTCCACTCTGAAACATGGTTGATTTCCTTATGTTTGGAAGTGGTTCCTACCACAAGAAAGTGTGCAGTTAACCAAACAATAAGAATCTAGAAATCACCTATACCCGGTTGAAATTTGTGAAGGTTACGAACAAAATCTTGGGAAGCATGCGATGAAGTTGGTGCATTTTCTTAAGGTTTTATCCATAGAAAGTGTAAGGGAGAAGGAGAGGAAAAGAATAAAGACTGGTTAGGGTAGGGAAAGGGGGATTTATAAGACCTAGAAATATTGAGGCCAGGAGTGAAATAGAAATGTATTTGCTGTAGTGGGAAGGAAATTAGATTCCTGAATTCAGATCTTAGCTGTGATATTTCCCACCCATGAGAACTTGAAAAAGTTATATAACTTTTCTCTGAGCCTCAGTTTCCTCAATCTGTGAAGTGGGCATAGTAACGCCAAACGAATAGGGTGATGGTGAAGATAAAAGCAAGTGCCTTTAGGTAAAGGCCCCACCACAAGCCTGACAGGTTGGAGGTACCCATGAGGGGTTTTCTCCAGTCTAGGAATGCTTTTTGGTTTTTTAAAAAATTTTTATTGGAGTATAGTTGATTTACAATGTTGTGTTAGTTTTGGGTGTACAACAAAGTGAATCAGTTATACATATATCCACTATTTTTTAGATTATTTTCCCATATATGTCATTACAGAGTATTGAGTAGAGTTCCCTGTGCTATAGAGTAAGTCCTTATTAGTTATCTATTTTATATATAGTAGTGTGTATATGTCAATTTGCAGCAACATGGATGGACCTAGAGATTGTCATACTGAGTGAAGTAAGTCAGACAGAGAAAGACAAACATCATATGATATCGCTTATATGCGGAATCTTAAAAAAAGGTACAAATGAACTTATCTACAGAACAGGAGTAGAGTTATAGATGTAGAAAACAAACTTATGGTTAGCAGGGGGTAAGCGGGGAGAGGGATAAATTGGGAGACTGGGATTGACATATATACACTTCTCTAGGAATGTTTTAAGTTCGTTGAAAGTCTACTAACTTTTCATTGACAACTAGGAAGCTGCTACTTTTTAACCATGTTTTGATTTTTGTTAAACTGGATCAATTTTCTGTTAGGAAAGACCATTGGTAATTATGGCATCAGGTAGAGCAACCTGAGGAGGGTGACTTCCTGTTTTCGGACGCTGCGTATACAGCAGCAGCAGCAGCCCCAATCAGCCCCGCGAGGCCGGTGGTACCAATAAAGAGGTGGAACCCAACCCCAATCCAGAGGGCTCTGCTTTCTCATTCCACCACTACCCGATCAGTCAGTGCACATTCCTGCCCAATCTCACTGGAGATTTGAATTCACATTGTTTGCTAAATCTGATGCTGGGCCAAAGAGGTACTTAGTGGCATTTATGAAAGAACTAAAGATCAAATGACACAACCTTGCCAAAGCATCATTATCTTTCTGTTGAGTGATACTTTAAGCCTTGCTGTGCTTCTGTGAAGAGCGCAGTCTCTGAGGCTGGACTCGCTTAAGAGGACCATGTTTGAAGATGACGAATAATGTCTGGAAAGTGTGAGGTTGCTCCATACGCTGCCTTCCAACAGCAGGGGAAGGGGGTTTACTTTACAGTTGGACTCGTCATTGATAGCAAGCCTCTGCACATGGGATGTTCCAGGAAAACCTTCCGCTTCTTAAAATGGAAAAAAAGCTTCCATTTCTTAAAATGTCACTGAATCACTTATACTTTTATGCTTTGTTATATTTATTTTATAGGGAGGAAAAAAAATTGGAGTTACATATCTTTGAAACCTCACAGGGAGGAAAAATAATCAGGTATTTGATATCATTTGTATTTCTCCATTTAGGCTTTTAAAAATATTGAAATGCATATCCGAAGACATTCAACTTTAATAATGTTGATGAAGTAAATCACTTGCTTCAAAATAGATAAAAATTTAAAAAACTATGGACCCAACAATTTCTGCTGAATTTAAGACCGCTTGTTTACAGGAAATATTTTCATGTCAGAAATGAGAAAAGACCTTTCTGAGCTCACATCTTAGAATCTTCTCTTCATCTTGACTCATATTTTGCAAAAATTTAATGTGTCTACCATGTTCCAAACACTGTGATAAGTATATAAAAGACAAAAATGAATAGGCAATAATCTCTGATCCCCAAGTTTATATTCTGTTGGAGGAATAAATACATGCAGGAACAAGTTAAAATTCAAGAAGAAATAGATCTGAGTTATGTACATAGCATTAAAGAGAGAAAATTCTTAATTTCACCTGAGGAAATCAAGGAAGTCATCCTGGAGGAGGTGAAATTTGAAGCAAAATTTTAAGGATATGAGTCAGATAAGTTTATGACTCATAAGGTTGAGTCAGATGAGTATGCGTTGGTGGGTAGTGAAGAGAGGACGGCATTGTGGGTAGAGGGGGGAAAATATCCAGAGTGTTTGCGGTTTTGAGAATATCGAGTAGTTAAAAAAGGCTATAATGAAATTTAATGGTGACTGAGAAATGGAAGGGGAGTGTGAACCTGAGGATAAGATTAACCAATAATTTTCTAAGTCCTTAACTCGTAATTGACTGGTCATTTATGGTGACCAGCAGAGGGGCTTCTCTGGGTGTAGAGGTGTCCAGGGGAGACCTCTTGGTCAAGAAAAATACATGTTCTTTCTACCGTAGATACGTGGACAGCCTCCCTATTTATTTTAGCAGAAATTGACACAGAGGTTGCTGTACTTAAAATCCTTACGAACTCTTTTGTGCTTTCATTTTCACTTTTTTTTTTTTTTTTTTTTTGCGGTACGCTGGCCTCTGACTGTTGCGGCCTCTCCCGTTGCGGAGCACAGGTTCTGGACGCGCAGGCTCAGCGGCCATGGCTCACGGGCCCAGCCACTCCGCGGCATGTGGGATCTTCCCGGGCCGGGGCACGGACCCGTGTCCCCTGCATCGGCAGGTGGTCTCTCAACCACTGCGCCACCAGGGAAGCCCTGGGTCTTTATTCTTAATGATGTCTTAATATCCAATTACATTCTCATTTAGAAGATTTGTAAGGTGACACTCAAAAAGCAAATCTTTAGTGCAGATATTAGGCATAAAAATGATATATTTAAAGATGGGTCAACTTACTAGTACATTCCTTATTGGGGATTTTGTAAATGTCAGTATAAGACAAGAAAGACATCTAAACAATTTTAGTCATAGGAAAAACAACAAAATAAAAAATACAGAAGAATAGTAAATCATATGTAGAGACATAAATTAGATATCACTGTCAGCCCACTGTTGTTCTATAGAGCTGATTTAGGTGGGTAGTACTGATCATCGGTGATTATGCCTGGCATTTAAGACCCCAGTCTGCTTCTGTTTTAAAACGACCTTCAGGATTAGAACATTAAAAATATATATTAACCAGAGATAAGACTTATGCAGTGCTTACTATATGCCAGGCACTATTGCAAGAATTTTACAATATTAATTTAGTTAATCCTCTTAAGAACTTTATAAGGTAGGTACTGTTTTCACACTTATTTTACAGATGAGGAAACTGAAACAGAGTATTTATGCAGCTTGATCAAAAATCACATAGCTTGTAAATGATGGAGTTGGGATTTGAACACAGTAAATTGGTTCTAGATTCTTAGCCATTACACTTTTTTTCCCCTATAAATGGCAGTGTGTTTAGAAATACTAGTTTTAACTTTGGATAACTTGATCAAGCAAGCTAAGGAAATAAAGAACACTTTCTTCCTTCTAGATAGAAATACTAAATAGAATTTCATTCAAAAAAACACATAATGTTCAAGTTCTAGTAAAAAGTGAATACTCCCAATGTATAATTTGATCATAAAATATTAGTTTGAGCATTGGCAATACTTAGGGATATTTAGACACTCTTTTTGACGTTGGTCCTTATAAAGAAACGCCATAAATAAGAAGATGACTTAAAATTTACACATTTGCAACTCAGGTATGCAGAAATGTAACATTCTCAACCAGTGTATCAATGACAGAAAAGACTACATCTAGTCACTTAAATTAAATCCATCTCTTTAAATTTAAAACCATTTATTTCCCACTGACTTTCTCAGTAACTTCAGTACTCTCCTCTCAAGGACTTTCCTTTCTCCTTTATGGAGAAAGAAGAAAAGTTGGGAAACATTGTGATAGCTGCTAAGAGTTGTCTGTCTTGTAATCTCTGTTGCTACTGAGATCTGTCTCCCATTTGGGCTTTGCTGTTGGCCTCTGTTCCTGCAGCATCTGCTGTTGTACTAGGACTCACGTGTCCTTGGGAGCTACATCCTTCAATGACATTTGTGCTTCCATTCTCGGCCCCTGGTCCTGTGGTCCAGATCTTCTGTGCCTTCCTTGTCTTAACTCCACCATCTCTCAATCCAAGGCCACTGTCATCACCTTCTTGGCTCCTGCTAGAGCATGAAGGAGTTCTGGATCTTCTCCATGCCACAAACAGATAGAGGGAACTAAGGGCACTGTCTCCATCCTTCTCTCTATTGGACTATTAAAGGGAAGCCCGGCCCCATGGAAATCAGTATGGGAATTTGAGTGGTAGGACTTGTCAATGCCCATGAGAAGAGCTCCGTTCCAGGATCATTGGATATTTGTTGAAAATATTTTTTCAAGTTTGTCATTCGTCTATCTTTGCTTGTTGCTGTCTCTGTTCCCTCCACTATGCGATGTTTATTCTTTACTCAAATGTGCTTCTTGCCTTCCTTGGAAACACATTGTCTTTTTGTCTCAGAGTCTTTTATTGAGAGAGAGTTATATATATATATATATATATATATATATATATATATATATATATATATATATATATATATATATATATGTTAAGAATAGAAACTTGGGCTTCCCTGGTGGCACAGCGATTGAGAGCCCGCCTGCCAATGCAGGGGACGTGGGTTCGAGCCCTGGTCCGGGAAGATCCCACATGCCGCGGAGCAGCTGGGCCCCGTGCGCCACTGCTGCTGAGCCTGTGCTCTGGAGCCTGCGAGCCACAACTACTGAGCCCGCGAGCCACAACTACTGAAGCCCGCGTGCCTAGAGCCCGTGCTCTACAACAAGAGAAGCCACCACAATGAGAAGCCCGTGCACCACAAGGAAGAGTAGCCCCTGCTTGCTGCAACTAGAGAAAGCCCGCGAGCAGCAATGAGGACCCAGTGCAGCCAAAAATAAGTAAATAAAATAAACAAATTTATATATAAAAAAAGAATAGAAACTCTATGCTATACGGTACGTTCTCATTAGTTATCTATTTTATAGGTAGTATCAATAGTGTATATATGCCAATCCCAATCTCCCAATTCCTCCCACCCCCTTCCCCCTTGGTATCCACACATTTGTTCTCTACGTCTGTGTCTCTACTTCTGCTTTGCAAATAAGATCAACTATACCATTTTTCTAGAGTCCACATATATGTGTTAATATACGATATTTGTTTTTCTCTTTCTGACTTACTTCACTCTGTATGACATTCTCTAGGTCCATCCACATCTCTACAAATGAGCCAATTTCATTCCTTTTTATGTCTACTTAGTCCACTATGGTGACCTAAATGGGAAGGAAATCCAAAACAGAGGGGATATATGTATATGTATAGCTGATTCATCTTGTTGTACAGTAGAAACTAACACAACACTGTAAAGCAACTATACTCCAATAAAAATTAATTAAAAAATAAAAGAATAGAAACTCTAGATCCAGGCTGCCAGTGTTCCGATCTCAATTCCATCACTTAATTTCTCCATAAACCTGAATTATTTGCTTACTTTTGCTAAGCCTTGGTTTTGTCATATATAAAATGGAACTAGTAATAGTACTTCCTTCATACGGCTGTGAGGATGAATGAGTTAATACATTTAAGTACTCTGAACTGTTCCTGACAAGCTGGTAAACTCATCATAAACATTAATGTCGTTGAATATAGTGTTCCCTCTGCTTGGAATGGCATTTTTCTACTTTCCCTCCATCTTTAAGATACATCTCAATCTCATCATTTTTCAGAAGACTTCCATGAATAATACCCAGAGCTCTTTTGTTGTGGCCGCCTAAATATAGAGTCTACAACATCGATATGGCCTTTACAACATTTTATTTTAATTATTATATTACTCACCTTCCCCATTAGACTGGCATACTTGAAAGCATCACATTTATCCATATCGTTTCAGTATTTTTCACAAGGTATAGCAAATAATAGGCACTCATAAATATTTATTTAATATATAAATGCGGTGAACTTCTCTTGCCTTCATTCATTCGAAAGCAATAAACACTAGCTTCTCTCAGTTTCCTTGAGAAATCATCCCTCAGTTGCCTAAACAATGTGCAAACAGTAGGGCATCATCTGTCCTGCCCCCTCCCCGGGTCTTCTACGTGTCTCTCCATCTCTCACTCAGCGCTAGCTAGACTCCTGTTTCTTGAACAAGCCAAGCCCCTTTCTCAGAGCTTCGGCACTTGTTCTTCCTCCTGCTTGGGATACTCTTCCCCAAGGTGTCCTCACAGCTTGCTCTTACATTTGAGCCAGCTAGCTCCTCAAATGTCACAGTATAAGCCTGGAGCACCGCCCCCTCCCCCTCCATCCACACCGAATGTAAGTTCCACGATGTCGTGGGTGTTGTCTGGCTTAGAACAGTGCCTCACAAGCAGCTGTTAAGAGAACGGGTGAAAGGATGAACGAAAGATGAACGAATGAAAGAAGGTATGGCGATTAAGATTAATTTCCTCCCACCTGAGATGTGCTCATGACATCATGGTTTGTAGTAGCCCTGCAGCAAATCTTTAACTCTTCCTTTAAGACCTTGTCCACACCAACAAACTGACTTTTGAGGGTTAAGAAATGACAGTCTTATCTCTGATTTCCCTTCCTGTCTTTGTTCCCCAGCATCCTGTGATCAGTGGGGACAGTGTGCTTTGTATTTGTCCTCTACGTTTTTTTCTCCCGCTAGATGGCACTATGCCTTCAATATTGAAAGCTCTAGGTATGTTTAGGTTAGTTTTCTTTGTTCTTTTCTATACTATGCGAATCCTCATAATCAATGAATGGGTTCCAGTTCCAAGATCCACAAACGTTAATGACATGTGCTGAACTAACGGCCTTAAATACTACTCCTCTAAAATGAAAAAGTAGCTGGGCTGTATTGTATCTTATGAAATATTTATAACAGCCAAACACAAAAGCAGTAAGTACATTGGTTCATACAACACCAAAGAAACTTGATTTACGTGAAGATTCAAGTTTGAAGAGTTATCACACCCTCACACTGCAGAACTAAAGTGACACAGAGATAATAAATAAATGGAATAGATGTACACACACACACACACACACACACACACACACACACACACACAGTATGGTTTACGTGATATAATATACCAGCTACATTTGCCAGAGAGCTGCTAAAGTCAGGTTTGATAACAAATGATTCCCAGAACTGATACTGGGGGGGGGGGCAGTCCAAGTGCTGGAACATAGCAGTTCTACATTCATGGAAGAGAAATTTGTCAGTATTGCTCTTACATGGAGAGAGCTGCGTTAGGTGTGGGCTTCTGCTATCCAGTTCCAAGTTTATACAGACATACAAAAGAAATATAGAAATCTATATGATTTTTCCCTAACTTACATGGAATTCTAAGGAGTATGGGTAACACATTTTCCGAATCTTTGATTTACTTAAAAAAAGTTTTCAAAGGAGTGGTGAGAGTTGCCAGGTTTTACTAAAATACCGTATTCCCCAGACAGCAATTAAAAAATGTTTGAGAGGATTTTAAAATGTCTGGTGTAGAATCATCTCATTACGGTATAAAACCAATGCTTCTCAAAAACTTTAAGTTAGGTTTCATCTTACCATTACTCTCAGATCTAAACTTTTTTAGAAGGAAAGTCTCTGGTTCCTTGTAGAGCTCTCTGTCCTCTTTTCTCCATGCGTGATTGGTCCATGAGAATATTAAATACATTTAACATTGTTCTATTAAATATTCTTACTCTCCTAGGAAAAATACATTATTGCTTTCTTTTTCAGGGTAATAACAGAAATAGAGTCACAGATGTAGAAAATAACCTTACGGTTACCAGGGGGTAAGGGTTGGGGAGGGATAAATTGGAAGATTGGGATTGACATATACACACTACTATATATAAAATACATAACTAATAAGGACCTACTGCATAGCACAGGGAACTCTACTCAATACTCTGTAATGGCCTGTGGGAAAAGAATCCTAAAAAGAGTGAATATGTGTATATGTATAACAGATTCACTTTGCTGTACACTTGAACTAACACAACATTGTAAATCAACTATACCCCAATAAAAATTAAAAAAAGAGTTTTATATCAGCTTATTGTAAATCCTCTATAAGTCAGATGTTTGATAGTTAATAAATATTTCATCTTCTTTATATAGTTAAACTCAGTTCATTTATTTAACTTAAGGATGAGGACGACTACATCAGCAATACTGTCATGATGCAATCCGTACATTAACGCTAATTTTTGTCTGCCTGAGTTTCAGTTCATAGAAGTTAAAAAATTTTGAAAGTTGGAATTTATTTCATAGTCAGAGAATAATGCAAATGGCAACTTATCTTCTTGGCTTGTCTCTCTTTTCTTAAATAGTACTTACTGTCTAAACTGTACAGTTTGGCTCTTGATTTTTCAGTGTGATCACCTTATTTTATAGCAAAGTTTCATCTGAGAAATTACACTGTGTGTGATTTACTTACATATAGCTTTATTCTTTTCCAACTTTGTTGAGTTATAACTGACACATACCATTGTGTAACTTAAAGGTGTTCAGCATGCTGATTTACTACACATATATAGTGCCAAATGATTACCACGATAGGGTTAGTTAACACCTCTATCCCCTTACAGATTTATCTTTTTTCCTGTATGGTGATAATATTTAATTTCTACTCTCTTAAGAGCTTTCAAGGATGTAATACAGTATTGTTCACTGCAGGCACCATGCTATAACATCCGAAATATACAAGGAACTGATACAACTTAATAGCAAAAGAACAAATAAATCAATTAAAAAATGAGCAAAGGACCTGAATATATACTTTTCCAAAGAAGATGTATAAATGGCCAACAGGTACATGCAAATATTCTCAATATCGGTAATCATGAGGGAAATGCAAATCAAACTATAATGATATATCTCCTTACACCTATTAGAATGTCTATTATCAAAAAGGCAAGAGATAATGAGTTTCGGAGAGCATGAGAAGGAAAGGAAATCCTTGTGTACTGTGATGAAAATGTAAATTGGTACAACCACTATGGAAAACAATATGGTTGTTCCCTAAAAAATTAAAAGTAGAACTACCATATGATTCAGCAGTTCAACTTCTGCATATACATTCAAAGGAAATGAAACCAGAATCTCAAAGAGATATCTGCACCCCCCATGTTCATTGCAGCATTATTCACAATAGCTAAAACATGGAGACAACCTAAATACCAGTTGAGAGATAAATGGATAAAGAAGCTGAAGTATATATTTTAATGGAATATTATTTAGCCATAAAAAGACGAAATATCTATCATTTGTGACAATATGGATGGACTTTGAGGGCATTATGCAAAGTGAAATAAGTCAGATATAGAAGGACAAAAACTGTATGATCTCACTCATATGTGGAATCTTAAAAAGGCCAAACTCCTCATAGAAACAGAAAGTAGAATAGTGATTGCTGGGGGCTGGGGAATAGGGGAAATGGAGAGATATTGATCAAAGGGCATAAACTTCTGGCTATAAGATGAATAAGTTCTGGAGATCTAATATACACCATGATGACTATACTTAACGATTCTCTTATTATATACCTGAAATTTGCTAAGAGATTACATCTTAAATGTTATCACCAAACACACAAAAAAAGGTAATTATATGAGGTGGTGGATGTGTTAACTAACCTTATTGTGGTAATCATTTCACATTATATGTGTATCAAATCATCATGCTGTATACCTTAAACTTACATGATTTATATGTCAATTATATCTCAATAAAGCTGGGAAAAAATCAGTCATTCTCCTGGCATAGCTCCCAAGTTTGTGGAAAAGTAAGCCCAATAAAGAAACAATTACAATACAACATTCAAATGGTACAGGGGATACAAGTTTCTGTAGAAGCATGGAGTAGAATGTGTGAACTCAGACATTGGTCACTACTCAGTAATCTGGTGGGAATTTATCTTCTGGTGAATCTGTCATGAACCATTATGCTAATAGCCAGACTGGAGGTGGGGAATTGGCTTCAGTTCTGGAAAAGAGGCAAAGTGTGAAAAGCCTAAAAACTATCGCCAAACTAGGGTCTAGAATAGGACATCAGTTTCAGAGGGGACTTGATACCAGGAATTGTAACTGACCTCAGCAAAGAATAAAGACAATGTTAAAGACAGGATGTATACAAACGGGTAGTTCTTTAGAGATGAAGAGGAAGGTAGCACAAGGGTAGATTTTAATATGCTGGGATCCTAAGTATAATTCACATCATCATCCTTAAGAAGGAGAGATGGGCAAGGCTGGAAAGCAGAAGCCATGGTTGTCTCGTGGATCTCAGATCTTGATGGGCAACCTAACTTTATTCCCCAGTAGATGGTAAGAACGTGGCTACTGGTTGTTTCCTAGTAGGGTCAGGACTGACTTGAGAACTGAAGTGTGATTGAACCTACGTGTAAAGATGCCAGTTTATTTATCTTTATTAAAGGGGCTGGACATGGCAGATGTCCGGAAGAGTTTAAAGTTTTACCTTAAAATGTTTGTGTTGAATGTCCTTTAAAAGTTGGTTATATGACTTACATTCGATAAACATCGAGTATATAAAAGACTAGAGTTTTCAGGAAGCATCCAAAAATACTTACTTGGCTAAATACACAGAATTTTATTTTCTCTTCATATCAGGATTCCTCAACTTGGCACTTTTGCCATTTTTTACCAGATAATTCTCTGTTGTTAGGGGCTGTGTCCTGTGCATGGTAGGATGTTTCAAAGCATGCCCGCTCTGCTCTCTACCTATTAGATGCCAGTGGCACCCCCCTTTCCTGTGATGAAACAATACCATCAAAAATGTTTCCAGACATTCGAAAAATCACCCCTGGTTGAGAACCACTGCTTTATATTTTAGAGTTTGAATAGATATATATCATTATATTATTTACTCCATACACACATTTCCAAAGATTCCTCAATTCCTTTCCTAAAGGATGATTTGATTTCTTTGAGATGAAGGAATTTAAAGATGTCATCAATAGGAAGTCTTTTTCTTTTTTTTTGTATTCCAATACACCTTTATTTACAGAAGTAAGTGGAGGGCCATATTTAGCCCACATGGCATAATTTGCCAACCCCTGAGGACAGCAGAGCATGAGATGGAAAAAGCCTGAATACCTGAATCCCACATGGAGAAAGAGCAGTAACACAGACCAGGATCACCAGTCTTGGTTTATTACATGAGTACAATAGCTAACTTCTACTTTGTTAAGCCACTGAAATTTTGGAGCTTACTTATTAAATAAGTTAGTATTGCCTTTACTAACATATAATTCTAGCATCAAATGAAGGAAATGAGAATTAAATATGAAAACTTTAAAAAGCCAACAAGATGAGCTTAAGGCAAAGCCACAAAATTTTGTTCACTTGCTTACCTGTTCCCTGAACCATTCTGGCTCCTAGAACCATTTTTTTTTCTCATGCTTTTCTTCCCACTCTCCTGCCCCTATCTCACACTCTATTATATGGTCAAATCAAAATGAGGTTCAACATGATATATTTTATTCCATAGGTCTATTTTAATACTGTACTGGCTACACTTAACTCTGTACATACATATTTTTTTAAAACATCTTTATTGGAGTATAATTGCTTTACAATGGTGTGTTAGTTTCTGCTGCATAACAAAGTGAATCAGCTATACATATACATACATCCCCATATCTCCTCCCTCTTGCGTCTCCCTCCCACCCTCCCTATCCCACCTCTCTAGGTGGTCACAAAGCACCGAGCTGATCTCCCTGTGCTATGCAGCTGCTTCCCACTAGCAATCTGTTTTACATTTGGTAGCGTATATATGTCCATGCATATTTTTAAGAGCAACCACCAACACCACTTCCCTGGAGATGCTTAATTTTATCACTCTTCACTGGTCACTACAAAATTAAATAAGTTACAACAAAAACAAGCCAGACTGATTGAGAAGATTCATTTATTTTTTAGGAGATAGAACAGTGAAGTTTGATTTTTCTATAAACAAACCAGTCAACCAACTGTGCTGGAGAATTTGTCATGGTCACATGGACTCTAAGTGACTGTTGGAACTGCCACATGAAAACTTTAAGGAGGATTGGTCTTCATTATGCTAGCTTGCATCTTTTCACTGCTAGTATGTTTTTAAAAATACTCAATACGCATTTAAAAATACTCATAACAAACACTCATTTGTTGATAAAAAAGTACTCTCCTGTAATGCAGGACATAATATTCAAAAAGACCCTTGGGAGATGGTGCTAATCTGTTGCTAGCTTGGCTCTCGGAAGCTTGGAAAATAAAGGCTCACACTAAGTGAAACAGAAATGTCGTCATAGATGGTGATGAAGGGATTAAACACTCAGAGAGATGGGAAGGCCAGAGTGAGTATGCTCTATGAGGCTTCTGTTATTGTGGGATTCTATCACCCCAGTGTAGTCAGGGAGCCCAGGTCTGTGATGACATATCTTATCATCAGCCTAGCCTAGAGGATGCAACCACCCCTGAGAGCTTTTCTGCAATGTTCCTGCCCCTCCCACATTATTGCTTAATAAACAGTGTCTTCTAGGCTAGTGTACTTAGATGTGTTAGACCTAAATCCCATGTTTGTTCCCCTACATCTTAGATGTGTCGGATCCAACTCCTATATTTGTTCTGCTACATCTTACTACTTCTTAAGTAATAAACAAACAAACAAAAAAACTCAGTAAACTCCACATCATGTGCTGCCTGAGTGGGCATAACCCTAAGGTCATCATGCGACTCAGAGGACAAAAACACCCACCCTAAGTGAACACAGCCTGCCTCATTTCATAGTTGCATCAGCAGAGAAACCTGCTGTTGTATCTTCCACCTTGAGCGTGAAAAAAATTCTCCCCTCGCCTTGGCATTCCTTCCCAGCTGCCCCAATTTTTCAAAACCCCATGTTCCTGGGCGCTCAGGTGGCCTACTCTGCTTACTTTCTAAGATCAGATGAATGTGACCATTTCAGCATGTTAAATCTCTTACACATATATGAAATTTCTTTTTTTTTTTTACCATTGTAATCTTTTTTTTTTTTACATCTTTATTGGAGTATAATTGCTTTACAATGGTGTGTTAGTTTCTGCTTCATAACAAAGTGAATCAGTTATACATATACATATGTTCCCATGATGAAATGTCATTAATCCCAGTCAACTGACAGAATCTACTAGAAGTTGAACTTCCGTAAACTTTATAAAAAGTTACAGCACCGTCACTGGCTGTTTCATTGAGAAACGCTTACTTGTACTTGAACTTTCAGTATATTTATAAGGTTTTGAATTCTAATTTGGTACTTTTATCATAGACGATCTCCATCTCTCCATGGATTTCTAAGGGAGTTTCTGAGAGTTTTTAGGAAATGTGTTTATTTCATATGGCTCTACTGAAATTTGGCATCTCCTGGCAATGCCACCTAGCACCCCCTTTCCTTTTCTCTAAAGCCAGACAAAAATGGATAGAATTCCCATATTTTACTCAATAAACACACTTCAGCCAGAAAATGTTTCAAATGTTGACTCAGATTCAGGTGTAAGATGTGTTTTATCTGAATCTCAAATTCAGATTCAGGTAAGATTCAGGTGTAAGATGTGTTTTATCTGAATCTATTTTCCTTTTGTATAGCTTCACAGCTTTCTGAAACAGAATACTCTCAATCTTGATGTGGAGCTCTGTTTGAGAGGTTCTATGAGGCAAAGCAGAAGGAAACCAGGTGCACACCACATATTACTGAATGGAAAATATTTCATTAGATTGTACATAATAGTCTCCAGATGAGAGGGAGTGGCTATAGGAACATCTAACTAAACATTCAATAAAACTGGAGAGAGGGAATAACCCAACCAATGTGTCCAAAAGAGTGCTTCACCAAATAAAGAGGATGTCCAATAAATAGATGAAAATGAGAAAATATTATGAAATATTACACTTTGAGGAAATGAGCTGAAAAGGAATAAAACACTACCTGAATACATAAAACAGTGAGACAGTAAGATTCTGAATCAAGCTATATGGAGAGAACATTTGAAAGCCTAGATGCTGAGTGCTTTGAAGGCAACACAGATAATATAATTCTATGCAATACTGTATATACATTTAATTAGAGATTTTATTCTACTTACAAGTATCTTGGACCATTTTTTGGTGTATTTAAGTTATTTCATATGCAATAATAGAGCAGAAATAATTACCAGTTTCTACTTTCCTAAGTAATCTCAAGATTTGCATAGGATATGTTCATTCATATTGGAATCTGAATGTTATTTTTGAGTTTGACTCAATTAACATTTTCACTGTCATGAGTGGGAAGATTCAGTATTGTCAAGATGTTAATTCCTCCCAACTTGATCTGTAGATTCAATGTGATCAAAATCCCAGCAAGTTATTTTGTGGATATTGACAAAACAATTCCAAAGTTTATATGGAAAGACAAAAGACTCAGAATAGATAATGCAGTACTGCAGAAGAACAAAGTTGGAGGATTGACACTATCTGACTTCAACATCTGCTATAAAGTGATAGTAATTAATGTAGCATGGTACTAGCTAAAGAACAGGAAAATGGATCAATGCAACAGAATACAGAGCCCAGAAATGGACCGACACAAATACAGTCAACTGATCTTTGACAAAAGACCAAAGGCAATTTAATGGAGAAAGTCTTTTCAACAAGTGGTTTTGGAGTAATTGGACACTCATGCAAAAAAAAAAAAAAAAAAAAAAGTCCAGATATATATCTTACATCTTTCATGAAATTAACTAAAAATGAATCATAGCTCTAAATGTAAAATATAAAACTTCTGTAAGACAACATAAGATAAAATATAGATAAACTTAGTTTTATGGTGAGTTTTTAGATACAACAATAAAAGGATAATCCTTGAAAGAAAAACTAATCACTTGGAATTTATTAAATTAAAATCTGCTCTGTGAAAGACACTGTTAAGAGGATGAAAAGACAAGGCACAGACTGAAACATATTCCTGATAAAAACTTGTATCCAAAATATACAAAGAACTCTTAAAACTCAATGATAAGAAAAAAAATTTTTAATAGGCAAAAGATCTGAAGATCTTCATTAAAGAAGACATGCATATGGCATATAAACATACAAAAGTTGCTCAGCATCATATAGGATTAGGGAACTGCAAATTAAAACAATGAGGTCACCACCACACGCCTATTAAAATGGCTAAAATCCAAAAAAACGGACAATACCAAATGCTATAGAGACTATGGAGCAATAGCAACTCTCATTCATTACTGGTGGGAATGGAAAATGGTACTTTGGAAGACAGCACGGCAGCTTCTTACGAAACTACAATCTTACTGTACTAACCAGAAATCACATTTCTAGATATTTTCCCAGCTGAGCTGAAAACTTATGTTCACACAAAACCCTGCACACATACGCTTATAGCAGCTTTATTCCTAATTGCCAAAAAATTGATAGCCACTAAGATGTCCTTCAATAGGTGAATGCACAACCAAATTGTAGTCATATGGAATATTATCTAATGAATAAAAGAAATGAGCTATAGAGCCATGGAGAGAAATAGAGAAATCATACAAGTGTATCAGTTAAGTGAGAGGTGCCAGTCTGGAAAGGCTAATTATTATATGATTGCAACTATGATATTCTGCAAAAGAGAAAACTACAGAGACAGTAAAAAGTTTGATAGTTGCCGGCGATCTGGGGAGTAGTGGTGGTGGGAAAGATGAATACATGAAGTGCAGGGGATTTTTAGGGCAGTGAAGTTATTTCATATGACACTGTAATGGTGGATATATGACATTATATATTTGTCAAAGCCCAGAGAACTCTACCACACAAAGAGCAACTTTTAATGTAAACTATGGACTTCAGTTAATAATATTGTATCAAAAGTGACTCATTAATTGTTAACAGATGTACCACAATCCTGCAAGATCTTAATAATAGGGAAGACTGTATCTGGGGTAAGGGTGTATATGAGAACTCAGCACTATCTGCTCATTTTTTAAAATAAGTATAAAACCATTAAGAGTGAAGCCTATTGGGGCTTCCCTGGTGGCGCAGTGGTTGAGAATCCACCTGCCAATGCAGGGGACACGGGTTCGAGCCCTGGTCCGGGGAGATCCCACATGCCGTGGAGCAACTAAGCACGTGCACCACCACTACTGAAGCCCACGCACCTAGAGCCCGTGCTCCACAACGAGAGAAGCCACCGCAATGAGAAAGCCGCGCACTGCAACGAAGAGTAGCCTCCGTTCGCTGCAACTAGAGAAAGCCTGCGTGCAGCAACGAAGACCCAACGCAGCCAAAAATAAAAACTATAGCCTATTAATTTAAAAAATACAAGATAAATGGAATTTGAGTATGAAAATTTCATCGATAGATTTTTTATTCCATAAAAAACCTTTTTAGATACATTTCAAGAAATTAATGTTAAATTTTGCTATAGTGCCAAAGAAGAATATCCATCACTGTCTGCAAAGGCTGTTAAAATACCCTTTCATTCTTCAGCTACATACCTGTGTGAAGCTGCATATTCTTTATGTAGTTCAACCAAAACAACATGTCACATCCGAGTAAATGTAGAAGTGGATACGAGAATCTAGCTGTCTTCTAGTAATCCCAATATTAATGATTTACAAAAAACTGAGGAATGCCAGTCTTCTCGCTAATTTTTGAATAAATATTTTCATAAAAATTGTTATTTATATCAGCTTATTATTTCAATTTTTAAATAAATCAAAAGTACTTTAAAAAGCAAGTGGGGAGCTACTTTGAGACTAGGTAAATATTTCATTTCTTTCAAACTTTCACTCTTTTTTTTTAAACATCCACTGATTATTCTTTCTTGAATCAACTTTTACTGTGGTGGTGACTGCCAGAAGGGGATATTCTAAATTCATCATTCTTTCTGGCTTTAATGGTTGGCATTTTACTGTTATGTAGAGTAATCCTTTCTTTCACTCCCTTATTCACTCATTCATTACATATTTATATCAACATGGACTCATGGATTCCAATCTTACTCAATGAGTTATAATTAATTGTTATCATTATTTATTCTGCTGCTGAAATTGTCCCATATTTGGACAGTAAGAGCCCTTTTTTTTTTTTTTTTCCGGTACACGGGCCTCTCACTGTTGTGGCCTCTCCCGTTGCGGAGCACAGGCTCTGGATGCGCAGGCTCAGAGGCCATGGCTCATAGGCCCAGCCATTCCGCGGCATGTGGGATCTTCCCGGACTGGGGCACGAACCCGTGTCCCCTGCATCGGCAGGCGGACTCTCAACCACTGCGCCACCAGGGAAGCCCAAGAGCCCTTTTAAGGTGATTCCTTTGCTCCTTTGCCATGTCCAAATATTCTTCAATCCCTTCTTTCCTTTCTGGTACCACACAGAATTCTAGCTCCACCTTATACCTTTCTTGCTCTGGAATCATCTGTTTTCCCAAGAAGTCCTGAACTTCTTTAGTGGAGAATGGAATTTATAAATGAAGATCAGGATGCTAGGTGTGCTCATTGCTCCTGGGCTTCTAGAACTTCTCAGTAGGCAGAACTAGGAATAGATATACACACACGCATATGTATATGCTCACTTGGATCTGTATCTCTTTCTATACCCATCCATCTATTTATATATTAAAAACCATGAGTTCACAATTCCAATCCAACACTTCAGGATTTATTCTCACCTTCCCCATTTCTATTTTTGCATTTTTTCAAGCAGTGAGAAATCTGGTTTCCGTAATTCTCAATATATTCACTTAGTTTTTATATGCCTGTGTATAACTAATTTTTTTAACCATATGAGTCATCTCCTTTGCCTCAACACCTCTATGCATGGAGGTTCCCTCAGGCCAATCAAGGCCATAGTCCAAGCATCAGTTTCTCTGACTATATGTTATTCTAACATGGTTAAAGTCTTCCTTTCTCATTGTACTCTGTCCTATTAAAGGAAACAGTAAAATAAGTTATTCTTCTCCTGTTCAGTATGACACCCGATTGGCATTATGTTCCTATTAAGGGTCAGCTACAAAATTTGCAGCCCCACTACTAAATGAAAATCTGGGGCCCCAGTAGGGGCAGGAAGTAAATCTTCCTTTCCTATTGGTAACCATCGTAACCATGGCTGACTGGGTGACCCCGCCCCCAAGGGACTGCGTCCTATAAGTTGATACACACTTGGATCTGGATCAGCTGTGCAAGAGAAGCTTGCCCCCATCAAACACGCTATGACACTGCCTGCCCAGGGATGGGACAACCATCACCATGCGGCTCCTCTAGACACCACAGGGCATACACGAGTGACCCTGACCTTCCCCATGACCCCTGCCCAAGCTCTCGTGGGAGTGAAGGGTAACAAGAAGAACGGAGACCTCTTCCTACCAACATGGCCCTGTTGCTACCCTGGGTGGAAAATGGCAGGGGTCAGGGAGTGGAGGCAATCAGGGGAAGCAGGACGGGACTCAGCGTGTCAGAGGGTAGGAAGCGGCTGCTCAGAACTTCCCCCATGGAGTCCGGGAGGTGGGGGAGGTGTGGCCGTGGCAGTCGGGTGTGGATTCTGGCTCCAAGTTCTGGTGCATTGCGCACCGTCCCATTGGACTTTATCTCAAAAAGATATACTTAAAGAAAAAATCGTTAAGAATTTCAAGACGGTGAACGTAGAGCACTAAACTCCAAGCGCTGGGCCCTTTTGAAATTCGAGCCCTGTGCCATTTTACTGGTCACACGTTCGTGAAGCTGGCCCTGTACCTGTCACAGAGTGGGGGACGAACACGCATCTCTGCCCTGGTCCCTGAACACAAGGTGGCGGTGGCAACACAGTCCGTGGGAACTTTAAGAGGACGTTCTTGGAAAGAGTAGAAAGTGAAGCCAGGTGGTATGCAGTCAGGTCGGGGAGCGAAGGCATAGGTAGTGGTATGGATGGACAAGAGCTATCCCACCCTAGGACTCCCTGAGAGCGGACCTGAGGTCCTGCTGGCACACGGTGGGACTCTGTACATCATTTGTAGTATTTGTGTAAATGTGACTGCAATTGTGTTCAAAGGATGTTCAAGCTGGAACTCCAGTGAATTTGCACCTCAGTCTTTTCCTCCAGTCTATTGGCTTATCAGCCATTGAGACCATCAGAGTTTCCTCTTTATTTCTGATATCCTTGATGTGTGCTTGTCACATAGAAGGTGCTCAGCAAATGTCAGCTGAATGAATCAACGACTGAAGAATGGAAATAAGCACCCACACATGTTCAAACATCACATTCAAGGTAATTCAATCCAGCTAATACTCTACTTGCTTTAATTCCTAGTACTATGAATATACTGTATTTCCTTTTTTTCCCTTGCTAAATTATGGGTCTCAGTAAGGAAGTAATTCCTTCTGAGAATCAAAAAAAAAAAAAAAAAAAAAAAAAAACAATGTGCAAGTCAAATTTTGGAACGTCCATTGTGGTTTGGAGTCTGCATGTGTGTACCAATGAAGTGAGTGCTACGTGAACAAAATAACCAGGCATCAAATCCAACAGTTACTTAGTATCACATCAAGTAATGGTTTGCATTAATTTATCCAGTGCTATAAATCTTTGTGGACAACTTGGTCAATAACTTTGAAGTAATAAGACAGGAGTGAACTGTGAATATGAGTGTGGGTCCTTGGAATCTGCACATGGTCTCAGAAATCTAAGTGACAGCAGCACCCATGATACTTATTCTTATCTCTAACCCATTTCTTAATTCTCCCTGTTGGGAGAGATTAAGGTAGAGATGTTAAGACAGAATGTTGGGAGAAGAAATTTGCATTCCCTCCTTTTCCTTTGCACCTGCTGGGAATCTGCTTTTGAGATTAATGGCCAGTGACAAAGAGTGCACCTGTCAGGCTTTATCCTCTTCAGATAAAGCTGGTCCTAGGAAAGGTTCTCAACTTGGTGATGTTTCCTACCAGTGATCTCAGTCTCCCCTTTCTCTTTATCTTGACTTGAGTACTTAGTGTTGTAATGGTTTTTCTACTGTACTTGATCGAAGAATGCTTGCAAGATGTGACGAATAAAGCAGTTAACTAGAGTTAAGAGACTTGAGTCCAAGGTCAAGTTCTGTATCTTACTGGTTACATAACCTTGAGAAAATCACATTATCTCTCTGAGTCTCCACTTCTTCATCTGTAAAATTGCTCTATTGATACCATCTTGTGAATTATATACGTTTATAATGTCACATTACGATCTTTTCATATATGAACCCTTTAGACATTTTATAAACATACATACTGAGTGATAAATTTGAGGGGTTAGCTTTTCCATGTTCATATTAAATTTAAGAGAGAATTATTATCTTTGCCTAGTCCAGAGAAGTTGTCTGTTATCTATGAACCCCAAAAAACATTTCAATTGCTTTAAAGACATTTAAATTTCTTGAATAGCTAAGGAAAGAGCCTGAAATTTTAACACCGGGAATGCATTTATTTGCTTCATATGTTTGTCGACAGCAGAGATGGCACCCTTAAATGGGGCAGTTAAGTGTAGTTTAATAAAGGAACTATTTGTGAAGTTGTGGGCTGGACTGAAAAAAAGAAAAACAACAAGGGATGACACGCCTCAGGACTAGCAAATGCAGGAAATTCTTAGCATCCTAGACCTCAAGGGCAACGCGAATTGGAACCCATGAGAAAACGTCGCCGTTGCTTTCACTGTGGCTGTGATTATAGGAGAGGGATGCCAAGCAGGTGCTCTGGCCTTTGTAGTGTGACAAAACCGCTGCCAATCTGCAGCCTGGCAAGGGTTAGCGGGGAGCTAAATACTAGGACCTCACTCTCCTTCCACGTGCTAATACTTCCCATGGGCCAAATCCAACTGGAAGTCAGAAGAAGCCTGTGCAGCTGATGGAGTTCAGCCTCCCAGGGCACAAAGCAGGATGGATAAAAACAGAGTGTGGAAATGAAGGGGAAATAGAAAATCTCTTGCATCTACAACATTCATTCATTCTTTTTTTTTTTTTTTTTTTTTCCGGTACGCGGGCCTCTCACTGTTGTGGCCTCTCCCGTTGCGGAGCACGGGCTCCGGACGCGCAGGCTCAGCGGCCATGGCTCACGGGCCCAGCAGCTCCGCGGCATGTGGCATCTTCGCGGACCGGGGCACAAACCCGTGTCCCCTGCATCGGCAGGCGGACTCTCAACCACTGCGCCACCAGGGAAGCCCTACAACATTCATTTTGTTAAAAATATTTCTTCTTACAGCAAATTTCAATCCTCTCCCCGATGCATATTTCCCTTTGTTCATCTCTAAGAAAAACATACTAAGTAATGGTTGAAGACACATAACTTCTGTTTCTCGTGCTGAATTTTTTCAACTACATTTCAGCCTTTCCTCCCTGTCTCTGTTTAAAAATATTTTAATCTTTTCCTGTATAAGGCATAGGTACAACTGGACTTGCTCCAACATCTGTAAAAGAAGTTCTCGCTTCTTGAAACAGTAATTATTAAGAAAAGTTTTCACTGTCACAAACTTGGTGATATTTCATGGCATACAGCGCTAGCTAACCGTGAATTTGTTTGGGAGTTTTGTACTTTTTTTCCCAAAAGTCAGTATTCAGTAGCTTATACCAGTATTAGATTAAGGTACGGGTTTTTTTAATGGAGATGCTTGGTTTTCTCAGAATGATAGGTGGAAATATAAACACATGTACATTGAATACTGCATTTGTTTACAAGAGTTTAATAGATTACCTTTGAGGAGTTGTCATTGTTATTGTTGAACTATATCGTTGAAACAATCCTTGGATACATTGCTTCCATTTTAAGTGTTTATGTTAAGATGATACGAACAGAAAAACGTAACTACCCACTAGCAAATTTGCAGGTAGAAAATATCTTCATTGGATTTTCTAGAAGTTAGGCAATGGAAATTATTAATTACTTGAACTTGAAAAGAGAAAACATACTTATGGCCTCCTTATTTCTTCCCTCTGACGCTGTGGCTTATTAGGTTGCTTTGTAATGAATGCATAGCAGTGACAAAGAGGAGACACATTTAACCTTTTCATCCACACCTAAATTCATTTCCATTTTCTCCTTGGCCCTTGAGGAGTGACTAACAGCAGTAATTATTTTTTCTTGCCGTCTGAAAATGTGTTTCTGTTTTCCTTTAAACTTTGATGTGGAAATCACTGCTTCTGTGCAACTGGGGACTCTAGCTAGAAATACCATTTGACAAAATGCTGAGCTGAAAATTAACCTGAAAATAGCAGATGAAGTCATTTTTATTAAGTCTAAGTTTGGTGAGGATGAAAGATGCAATGATGGATTTTGTGTATCTCAAATCACTTCATTCGCCTTAAGCCCAAGATGGAGTCTGTTTTCCTGCTTTAAATGTGATGAACTCTCAAGTTTGAGGTACACTCAACTCCTGAAAAATAATTTTAACGGCTCTTTCCTCTGTCTAAAAGGGCACAAAACAACCTCACTGTCATCTTAAAACCTAATAAAACTATTAGATATAGAGTGATACACATAATTTTTATAAGATAAAGAATTAGTATAAGGCAGTTTGCAAAAAGCAAATGATATGGTTATGATAGAAAATTGCATATATTATATATTTTAGTAGGCTTTTAAAGTCATGGTTTAGGATATATTCTCCACTGAATCCACCACTAATTGATTAATCAATCATGAATTAACCATTAAATGTCTGTCTTGTGTAGAATACTGTACCTCCCTCACCCTGGAATAATATAACAGGTTGATAACTTGATGTATTTTACAATGAACAGAGAAAAATGTTCACTACTAAAAATGTCAGGTTTGATAAGAATAAAATGAGAATAAAAGATCACATGATGATAATCAGCAATTATCATGATTATTTGTTAAAATTATTATTACTTTAAAATTATTTAAGGAATTCTGTGTATAATTTAAAGAATATTAATGTTAGAATCAAAGACACGTGGATTTAAATTCAGGCTTAAATATTTATCACCTGTGAGGCATTGGGTTATTCAAATTTTCTGGGTCTCTTTTCTTATCTGTAGCATGTTGTAAATAAAACTTACCTCATGTGGTTTTTGTGAGGATTAAGTGATACAATACCTCCAAGAGTGCCTGGAACAAAGTAGAAATGCAAAACATGCAAAAAATGCAAAAAATTTTTTCTGCCTGCCTTTTTGTTTTCTTTAAATTCAGAAGCCATAGAAAATTATAAGAGCAAATTAGATAAAAAATAACTATTATAAAAGGGCATGTATTATGAAAATGTTAGAACAACAAGAGGAATCTAATAAAAATCATTTATGTTTGCTTGTTTATTTAATAAATACTTATTTAATATTTACTACGTGACAGGCACCAATCTAAGTACTTTATAAATATTTATTCATTTAACTCATATAACAACTCTATGAGGTAGGTACAATTATTATTTTCCATTTTTAAAATAAGGAAACTGAAGCACAGAGAGGTTAAGCAACTTGCCCAAGGTTACACAGCTAAAAAGTGCCATATTAAAATAAAGAACCCAGGTATTTTGTTTCCAGAGTTCATGCTTTTAACTACTACATTGTGCTACGTACTTATGTGAGGAAGATGAAAATAACAACAATAATTATGGCTAACATTAACATTTTACTTAACTTGCACTTTCTAAGCACCATATATTACAAGCGTATGAGATAGGCAATAATAATTATTCTGTCTTAAAGGTGAGCAATGTAGAAGCACAGAGATGTTAAGCAACTATTCTTTCTTAGAGCAGAAGGTTAAAGGAGTGTACTTTCACACAAAACTTGTCTCAGTACCACAAACATTTTGTGTGTGTGTTGGTTTTTTTTTAACTTTTTATTTTATATTGGAGCATAGCCGATTAACAATGTTGTGATAGTTTCAGGTGCACAGCAAAGTGACTCAGCCATACATATACATGGATCCTTTCTCCCACAAACTCCCCTCCCATCCAGGCTGCCACATAACATTGAGCAGAGTTTCCTATACAGTAGATCCTTGCTCTTATCCATTTTAAATGTAGCAGTGTGTACATGTCAGTCCCAAACTCCCTAACTATCCCTTCCCCTCACCCTTCCCCCCTGGTAACCATAAGTTCGTTCTCTAAGTCTGTGAGCTGTCTCTGTTTTGTACATAAGTTCATTTGTATCATTTCTTTTTAGATTCCGCATATAAGCGATATCATACGATATTTCTCTTTCTCTGTCTGACTTACTTCACTCAGTATGACAATCTCTAGGTCCACCCATGTTGCTGCAAATGGCATTATTTCATTCTTTTTAAGGCTAATATTCCACTGTGTATATGTACCACATCTTCTTCATCCATTCCTCTGTCGATGGACATTTAGGTTGCTTCCATGTCCTGGCTATTGTGAACAGTGTTGCAATGAACATTGGGGTGCATGTATCCTTTCAGCCCATGTTTTTCTCCAGATATATGCCCAGGAGTGGGATTGCAGGGTCATATGGTAGCTCAATTTTCAGTTTTTTAAGGAACCTCCATACCGTTCCCCGTAGTGGCTGCACCAATTTACGTTCCCACCAACAGTGCAGGAGGGTTCCCTTCTCTCCACGCCCTCTCCAGCATTTATTGTTTGTGGATTTTTTGATGATAGACATTTTGACTGGTGTGAGGTGATACCTTGTTGTAGCTTTGATTTGCATTTCTCTAATAATTTGCGATGTTGAACATCTTTTCATGTGCCTATTGGCCATTTGTATGTCTTCTTTGGAGAAATGTCTATTTAGATCTTCTGCCCATTTTTTGATTGGGTTGTTTGTTTTGCTTATATTAAGCCACATGTGCTGTTTGTAAATTTTGGAGACTAATCCCTTGTTGGTCACTTCATTTGCAATTATTTTCTCCCAATCTGTGGGTTGTCTTTTTGTTTTGTTTATGGTGTCCTTTGCTGTGCAAAAGCTTTTGTGTTTAATTGTGCCATAAACATTTGATTAGATGAAAAAAATATTGCTTCTGTTCAAGTCTTAACCACATTTATGATATCCACTTGATGATCACTTTTCTGTAAAAAAAGACTAGTTGGTCCAGGATGCTTATACATTTTCAGCCTTCTGAAAACCTCTAATGGTCACCAGCAGAGACAACAGGACTCTATTTACACTTGACATGATACTGTTGCTGTAGCAACCAGATACCCAGAGAAGCCTCTGCCATTCTCTCCTTACAGTAACCCAGAGAGCTCCATTTTTACCCTTAGCAAGCATGTCTGGGACTGCACCACTGGTAGGTATATTTATATGTACCTGTTGATTCAATTTGTCTAAAAACAAGTCCCATTCAACCCCTAAAATGCTCTTCAATCTGTTTCTTTTATTTTTCGCACAATCTGTTCATGCCCTAACCATTTATTTTATAAGTAGTCCCGTCTGCCTTTAAATTTCTTCCCTTGCCCTCTAATTCATCTTTCTATTGCTACCAACATTATATTTTCAAAACATAGGTGGTGTTTTGGTTTTTTTGTTAGTTTCTTTCTGTTTTCAAATATCTCCTATGGGATGATGTCCAAATCTCTTGATATGGCAAATTAGAGATGCAGAGACGATGTACCAGTAAGTAAACAAAGACGTACAGTGTATTAATGTTGAACTGTAATGTGCTTTTTTGACATTATAGAGATTACTAACTCCAAATAATCTAAAACGATGACCTTGAAAGAAAGTGTTTATCTGGGGTAGAAAACAGTAAGTAACCATGGGTTTAACTGTAAATTATATTCATGGATTATTCCTACCTCAAGTGCTTACACGACATGGTTAGTTTTGTAAATGTTTATCTTGAAGTAAATATAGACCGTCACACTTTGTGGCTAAATTTTTTGGTAGAATAACTATCAGCAAGTAACACAGTGTAAATAATGAGTTGATAATAAGTAGATTTGTATTAGGAAAGTAAGTGATTGATGATTTTCAAATATCATTCTAGTTAGAAAGTGTAATTATGCAGTGGGGAGGAGTTTTCAAGGCTTTGGAAAAGTGCTTCTGCAACTTTATACAACCCACACTCCAACTCTGACTGTGAAATGGCTGCTCAGTTTGAATTCTCAATCCACAGAACAAGTCATTATGAAAAACCGAAAAAAAAGGAACCCGCACCCCGTCATGTTCTTAGCAAAACCACGTCGCGTGCACTCAGGCTACAGGGTTGCAAATAGTCCAAGCTATTTCAGAACAACAGTGTCTATTTTTCATTTTGAATTACTGCAATTTCAGTAGCAGCTGTTGCACTGAAAATTATAATGGTCAACGTTTAATCAGTGCAATGTTCCCCCCCCCCGCCGCTTCATCAATCAATCATTTGCTTCAGCTACCGTAAAAATCTCAAACTTTAGTTAACAATAACCTTAAAAGCCTCATTAGAATCTAGCCCGACCTACTGATCTCCCATGATTTCCCACGGCTTCCTAACATGCAGTCTGGGCTCTGTTTCAGCAGTTCCCTTAACACCAGCCTCCCTTTGCTTTTCCTTACTTCGCACATCTTGAAAACCATCTGTTTTTCCCCTACGCTGTACAAACACTGTCTTTTTTGACATCAAACGCTAGTCTCACCTCCTCAAGAAAGTTATCTTTGCTTATGCTAATTTAGTTTTATATGATTTCCCCATATCTAGACTTCTAAATTTCATCTTGAACAGTACTTCCTGGTCTTGTCTCCCTAACTTGATTGTAAATTTAGAGAAGCAAGAATCATCTCATATTTTTCTAGCTCCTTTGCTGTATATGACTCCATACAAGTGTCTCTATAAAAGAAATATCCTGGAATATCATTGTGTGTTAATACAACATTCATTTCTCTTTCTTCTGAGTTTCTATAATACTTCAGATAAACTTAGGTTTTTATTCTGAGGGTCTAGACCTTGTATACTATAGTTATTATTACACGTCTCAGCCTTCCTAAGGAGCTTAAGTTCATTCAATCATGGCAATAATTCTTTGAGCACCTACTCTATACTCCAGGCAGTGTGCTAGGCACTGGAGAAAACAAAATGAGCAAACACCTGCCGTGAAAGAGTTAATAGTCTAGTGACCTTCTGTGAGCGAAAGGCAATTACATGAGGTAGGATGGGGGATGCAGCAAACTTGTGGAAAGGGCTGGGGGACCTCAGAGGACAGAACCACTGACCTTGTTCAGTATGGGAAGGGCAAAATGATTGAGCTGGGTATTAAAACAAGAGCAAGGCTTCACCAGTAGAAGAGTTAGTTAAGGGGAAGTATATTTAAGTAAGAATAGTAACTAATGCAAACTCCCAGATATAAGAAACAAGCATGGTGTGTTTAGAGAACAGCAAGCAGTTGGATGAGAAGGGAGGGTAGTGATGAAAGAGAAGGTTGAGATGGCAGATTGGAATCAGAATACTGTTCACTGATCAAGGATTGCTTGATCCTTGCAGAATTTGGCTATGACTGCCCAAGAAATTAAAAATCACATAAATCTAGAGTAACAACTCGGACCTGGTGATCAGAATCGTCAAAGGTGGAGTGAAAAGTACTCTGTGCAATAATATCGTAACAGTTTTCAAGAGATTGATTGGGATTTCAATCACTCTCTTTCTCCTTCTTAGTATTTTGGCCTTGAACAATTCCAATTTCCAATGCCCCTACCCTACTTTCTTCTTAAATGTCATCCTATACGTACCCTTGTACTTACATCTATACCAATATAGAATATATGATGATGATACATACTTGTTGAGCACTTGATACATGCAAGGCACTCTACTTATCTGTTTTCATTATCACCCTTATAATCAGACCCACGATACAAATCACTTACTGAGCACCAAGAGGTTAATTACCTTGCTCAAGTTCACACAGCTACTAGATGGTAGAGCTAGGATTTGAAACAAATCAACCTGACTCCAGAAACCTTTCTCTAAATCACTGTCAGCACCCTGCCAAGTACAGAGCAGACTTTGTCACCACGCCAGGTTATGGATAAACTTTCCAGATTGTAACCGTCAAGTGGGGTCTTCGTTAGAGACTTACCTAAGCCTGGGAGGTGACCTGAAATAACACAGTGGGAGGAAGGACAGAGAGCAAATACATACAAAAAACTTGTTTCTCTCTCTAACTACCTTTACACTCGGGCAAGCAGGTCCTGACAATATCTTTGTGCTAAGTGACAATCTGACTTGAAGCTGAGAGTAAATCAAGAGACCCCTCTCTCCAAATAGAAGACTCTGACATCAGACTGGGAATCTCCAAGTTAGGTGTTAGTAGGTGACCACAGAATTCAGCTTCAGGACTTTGAGCAATTTTTAACTGAAGGTTTGCCACTAAAATGTTTCTGGATTCAACTTGTATGTGGGTGCTTCATGTTTGAAGACCTTCTTGTATCACCATATCTTCTACTTATACCTAATTGTTCTCTGTGTTAATCAGAGGGGTGTCAGTTTATGGAATAGCCAGATATTGCAATTCCAGCAAGCTTAGTAGGTACAGGATACTAAGTATGTTCAGCAGAGGAAGTTTCTAATTTGATAAACTCAAAATTAAGGGAGAGAAAGATTTTTAAAATATGTAAACATAATCATCAGAAAGACACTATTTCTTATGGTTAATAATGCCACATTATTCTCAGGTCACTCTGCATTTATCAGTATTTTTTCTCTTCTTTCATAGAAAATAAGATGTTTAGCTGGGCAACATGGCCATCAGAATGAAGACTACGTTTCCCAACCTCCCTTGCAGGAAGTAACGACCATGTGACCAAGATCTGGCCAATGGGATGAGAATAGGAATATATTGCAGCTTTTCCTTTCATCTTATCCTGCTCATTTTATACAGCTGCTTGGAACTAGGATGGGAGGCTGAAGTTCTATCTCATATTATGAATAGCAAGGTCATAGCCTAAGGTTCATGGTATAAAAAGCTGGAAGAAGCCTGGGTCCCTGAGAACCTTTTGGGCAATACCTTCACCTCATTCCTGGATTGCCTGCATCCACGACATTTTTTTTAATGTGAGAAAAAACAAACCTATATTTTTTAGCACTCTGTTATTTGTTTTTTTTTTTTTTACTTGAAGCACAACTTAATCCTAATTGAAACAGATTAAGGACTAACATTCAGAAAACAAAGAATTTTATCGTACCAAGAAAAATATATAAAATAATCTAACACTGCAATTATCAAAGACAAATAGATAAGCTAACAATGGATACACAGGATGCCAAAATGTGTTCATTCAGTGATTAAAATCATTTTCATCTTTAATTTTTTATTGTGAACTTTGTCCTACATAGAATAAAGGACACGTACACACGCGCGCAGTTTAAAGAATTAAAATAAAATGAGCACCTATAGGCCCATTACTGAAATGAATAAGTAAAGCAAGCACTGTCAGTATCTTTGAAGCCTTGTGTATGCTTCTCCGTAATACATTATGCTCCCTCTCTCTACACCCCAGAGGCAACTTCTTCCCTGACTTTGTGGTTATCACGAAATTGCATCTCCTGCAATGTATTATTCTCCTCAAATAATGTTGGAAAAGATTGTTTAGATTTGTTTTTAGCCTGATGCAAAGAAAATCATACCAGTTTTTTATTGTTAGTATTGAAAGAGAAAAGAAAACACAGAATTGACTAATTCAGATTTGACACTTCCAATCAATGTTTTGGCATCATGAAGTCACCAAGAGTTTGCCCCAAGGTTGGATGAGTCTTAAGACTTTTCCAGTTTCAAAGTTCTTCAAATAATAGTTATTG
This sequence comes from Grampus griseus, assembly GCF_964374135.1. NCBI lineage: Eukaryota > Metazoa > Chordata > Mammalia > Artiodactyla > Delphinidae > Grampus > Grampus griseus. The sequence continues at coordinate 66,487,207 of NC_139012.1, forward strand.
ATTAGTATGAACAACTCCTGATGCATACTTTGTACAATAATAAGTGATTTTGATTTGAACCATTTAGATTTCATTTATAGATACCATGTAAAACATGAGAATATGCTCTAAAGGCATGTCATTTTTTTTCTTTCTTCAGAATTTAAAGCAAGGATATATAATTATAATTGTGTTTATATTTAAATTCATAAATATTGTTTTCTCCATCATTATGGAAATAATGGATTCACATATTTATTAATGGTTTTAGGAGACAAAAGACGTGACAAAATGAAATTTCTACTATTTGGTCAGTCTGAATCCCCTAAGATAGGACATATTTTTTTTCTGATATCTGCCCCTATTTGTACCTTAACATTTGTGCCTAATTAAAGGAGTGTAACACTGGTTTTATAAATCAAATTATTACTGAGATTCTTTATGTACTCAATACTATAAACATGCATGTGTATGAATCTCTCATTTGTGTCAAGTCATAATCATTTTGGTTTCAATAAAAAGGGAGTGACAACTGCTTAGGAAGCAACTTGCTTTTATTAAAACTGGCATTTGCTGTTAAATTAAGCACCTCTTTTGCGATTTATTTTATAATGTTAATAATTTCACTATTTTGACGATGGGGAATTTATTTTCCATATTTAACATTTGGGACTGTTATGTAAGCAGCTGACTCGTCATGGGATTTAATCCGAGCACTCAGTGTGCTTGCAAGCTCATGGAAGACTTAAGACAAGGAAACAAATTAAATGAACAGAAGACCTTAACAAATAGGCATATGAATCAATAATAAATAGAATTTATTACTAAGAACATCGATGAACCAGAGCATCTCATTCTATATGGATGCTGAATTAAAGTTTGTTCAACTTATGGTAATTACTAAAATACCTTCTCTTTTTTTGAATCAAGATATATATATATATATATATATATATATATATATATATATATATATATATATATATATATCTCATATAGGCCTGAAGGCCAAGAAACACATATAAAATGTTTTGTACTTTGTCAACATTGAAGGAAGAAACGTGATTATCATAGACTACGACATATCCATTGTTCATTGCAGTGATGTTGACGTGACATTGTTAGAGAATCACTTGAATGGTTACAAGTTACATGCCTATCAGTTTGTGTTATCATAACTAGTCCTTAGCCATAGGCAACCAGATGCCCTATTTCTGTCCAGATCACTGGTTTTCTAAAGATCTAAAAGCTGCCCCTAAGCAGTCTCTACCTTCCCCACATTCTAATAAAATAGGTTAAACACAAAAATACCTGTGATGTAGGATAAAATCGAGAAGTCTTGTATCCTGTGTTTCGGTTTGAACCCTGACTCTGTCAAGTATAACAAGCTGTGTGATCTTTCAATAATTGTTTAAGCCCTTTGTGCCTCTGTCTCTTCACCTCTTCAAGGTGGGGAAAAAGTTACATCTAATAAGATTGTTGTGAGAATTAAATGAGATAACACAGGTTAAGTCCTTAGAGAAGAACTCAGCACATAACAAGCACTAAAAAAACCCCAGCATTATTTTCATCCCAAGTTACACTTATAATTTATAGGTAAGCAAATGAGTCTAGAAATCTTTTACTTGAGATATCAAAGTAAATCGTGGGCGGATATGGGTAGATACAGTAAGTTCCCAGAGTCTGTGGTCTTAATAATATGCTCACCTCTATTTTATTTCTGAGAATTAAATTCCTCACAATACTAGGAATTATGACACTGGACATTTAAAAATTCAGCTTTATCTATATTTTGCTTACTTAGTATCAGAAGTACTTCATAAGCATTTCAAGCCTATCAATTTTTCAGAGTGACAAGGCAGGGCTATCGTTTCCACATGATTAGCCCCTCTTACAGATAGTAGGTATTCAAACAGTGTTAGTCGAATGAGTACAGTCAGCCCTCTGTATCCTCGGGTTCTGTATCCTGGGATTCAAACAATCTCGGATCAAAAATATTTGGAGAAAAAAAATTTCAGAAAAGTTCCAAAAAGCAAAATTTGAACTTGCTTAGTGCTGGCAACGATTGACATAGTATTTACATTGTATTTACAACTCTTTATGTAGCATTTACGTTGCATTAGGTATTATACGTAATCTAGGGATGATTTAAAGTATACGGGATGTAGGTGGGTGATATGCAGATACTACGTCATTTATCTAAGGGACTTGAGCATCTTCATATTTTGTGGCGGCTGCGGAGATCCTGGAACTAATGCACCGTGGATACCAAGGAATGATTGTAAATTCTTATTCATGGTCTATCTGCTTAGCAATGACAAGTGATGATCTGAAAGCATTTCTTGTTTCCTCATCCCAGTGCCCTTCAGGTGATTAGGTCTACCAGTATATATGCATTAATGGCTTTAAATTTTACATTATTCTCACCTATATAAAAATTCTGGATTTCTCCATGAAAATCATATAACTTCAGATTATTCTATAAAGTAAGTACAAAAAGAATGCCTTGTCATTAAGACAAGCAGCAGAACTTAATGACATCAGAGCACTGATTTGGAGACCGCATTCGTTATTCTAAGTGTCCAACAGAGTGTGCTGATGCTCTGTATGCAACAATGACAATTTAGAGCAGTAGTCGTGTATCAGATTTATTTCAACTATTTGGTTTGCTTGAAATAGTTGAAGTAAAAAGTGAGACTAGGGCTTCCTTGGTGGCGCAGTGGTTGAGAGTCCGCCTGCCAATGCAGGGGACACGGGTTCGCGCCCCGGTCTGGGAAGATCCCACATGCCACGGAGCGGCTGGGCCCGTGAGCCATGGCCGCTGAGCCTGCGTGTCCAGAGCCTGTGCTCCGCAATGGGAGAGGCCACGACAGTGAGAGGCCCGCGTACCACAAAACAAAAACAAAAACGAAACAAAACAACAACAACAAAAAATACTCAGTGCTCAGTGTGGAAATGTGTCTTCATTAGATCAGTTCTGTGTATGATGTGGGCTATTGTTTCCAGCCATATAACACTAAACCTTGTTCTCCGGCCCTCCTGTTGATTCTGTAAAATGCCTAATTCTTTTTTCAACTCACATCAATCAAAGCCAAATTCTGTTGCTATTCAATAACACATAATGGTGATATACTTGTCATTTTCAAGTTGTTCTTCTCAGCAAACGTCGTTTACAGCTCCTTCCCTGCATTACTGTAGGACATAGAATTTAATGGATTGCATAACTCAAAGGGGAACAGCCCAAACACTAAGGTTGGCCAGGAGAGATAAAACCAGTGAGCAGAGCCATAGACCTGTGGTGATTACAGCAGGTGGCTAAGGTTGGATGAAATAAGATGCATTCCTCTACAGTTTCATCTTAAACTGAACCTTGAGCAAGTTCAGGAGCAGAATCTGAAAGGAGAGGCTCTGAAATCAGAGAGCGACCGCGAGCAGATACAACGTGGGATGAGACTAACACACATACAGTATGTTCAGCGGAACTAAAAGTGTAAGGAAAAGAGAAATAGAAACTAATAAGCATAGGATATTAGAGGAGCTCCATTAGGGTCAGAGCTCCTCAAGGTCTGTGGCTTGTATCACTTTATCTCTAGCACATAGCACTGGGCTTCACACTCATTAAACAGTTTGTTCTCAGGAAATACTTTCTAATCTAAGGATTGTTCTGGTTGGTGTCTAAATAAAAATATAAAGTGAAAAAAGAAAAGAAACAAACATAAAATATTTTCTTGTTGCCTGTCCTTTGATGAGGAAATATGAAAGTTTATATCAGTAGCCTACAAAAATGATGTATGATTTCACTGAATGTATTACAAGTGTAAAGTGCAGTTAGTCCTCATTAGTTTATATAGATTCTATTAACTAATCTCCAGCACAGTGTTTTCTAAAAATCAGTACGTAAATAAATGAAGAGAGAAAGTAAACGGTAGAGAGAAAAAGAAGGAAAGAAAGACAGAAAGAAAGAAAGAAGAAAAAAAGGGATGAAAGAAGGAAAGGAAGGAAGGAAGGGAAGGAAGAAGAGCACTTACATCTTTTTATTCTTTTTTGTTTTTGTTTTTGCAGTACGCGGGCCTCTCACTGTTGTGGCCTCTCCCGTTGTGGAGCACAGGCTCCGGACGCGCAGGCTCAACGGCCATGGCTCACGGGTCCAGCCGCTCCGCAGCATGTGCGATCTTCCCGGACCGGGGCACGAACCTGTGTCCCCTGCATCGGCAGGCGGACTCTCAACCACTGCGCCACTAGGGAAGCCCCACTTACATCTTTTGAGGCAGGCAAGTGACAGTGCCCACAGGACTAGCCATGACTCTCATGACTCTCATTGGGGCCATCTCTTTGTCCCAGAACACTTTGCTAGCTCTAGTGCGCTGGATGAATAGTCTGTTTGAAACAACTACTTATTTAGCTCAGGGCTGAATTCAGGGAAGGTAGTAGCTGAATGACACTTAGCACTGCCTTTGACAGAGAATGAAGGAATTAAAAAATAACTAAAAAAAAGTAACATCAAAAAATAGCAAAGTCTACTGACAGATCTCTAGCATTTGGAGTTTTGAAATTTCTATTTCACACTTAAAAGAACCAAAGTAATGTAGAGCCTTAAAGAAGTTAGTTATCGCTACATTATCTCTAAATTTGGTACTTTTTTTTTTTTTGGTACGTTTTTAAATGACCTTGACTTAGAAAAATTGTGTTCAGTTAGGTTTATTTCTGAAATCCCGTTTTCCTTCAATATATTGGGCTGGCCCAAAAGTCCATTCGGGAACCTGAACAACACAATACATCAAAACATAAGCTCCTGGAGGACAAAAGTCTTCTTTATATGTTTGTCTCTATATTCCAACTGTCTAGGATAGGGCTTGATACGGCAGGTGCCTAAAAAATTAGTTAAATGAACTAATAAATGAAGGGAACTTCTCTTTTGTCCCCAGTAAGCTGCTATTGTCTATATTTTGATTTTATGACAAGATCTAAAATCACTTGAATGAAGGTATAAATGGCTGAACAGTAGTTTAAAATAATTCCCTTACTAAGGGTATATTATTTGCCTTGGTAATGTAGTATGTTATTTTGTTTCTAATGAAAATTATAAAATATGATAAAGATGCTAAACTTTTAGTTATAAGCCAACACTATATATGTGTATATTTATTACATGAAAGCATAAATGTAGAATAGTTCCCAGATGTTAAAAACAGGTTGGGAGTGGGACAAAAAAAGGGAAAGAGAAATTTTGATATGGTAATATTTTTCTTCACTCCATAAAAAGACAATTAGAGTTAGATAAAAATATTTTTGCTAAGTTGTCATCTTAGAATACGTTCACAGAATACAAAAGCACATTTCAGCCTATTTTATAGGTAAGTTTCTCATGACATTAAAATAAAAATTAAAGCATAACACATTTGTATTCTGTCTCTGGCATTGTGATGTGTGCTATTAACTTCTTGTGAAAAGCTGCAGAGTGGATTGAGTTAGAGGGAGAGATCTGAGCTCCTCGTTTGACTAATGAGTCATCATCCTTTAGCATCTGGAAGGTAGAGGGGACCATTTCTCCCATATCGATACATATTTTCAAGGAGAATATAGAATGAAACAGTGCTCAGATGTTTGGGGCAAAAGGGAATCTATATTTTTGGCTTCTGTAAAAACATTTTTATAAAGCCAAAATATTCTGCATTTAATTTTTAAAGTTACAGCTGGCTTTTCATGTCACCACAAGTCCCCAGTTCCTCTTCATCCTTGGCCCATCATATGTACACAGAGACACCCAGATACACGGCAGCCACGGCAAACATATACTGTTTGAAGTAACCTTGTTAATCTTTCCAAAACCCAGTGTCTTTAATCACTGTTTCTCCTTTGAGTTTTTGAGTGGCTTTTTATTGCTGCTGATGTTAAGCCCTATTAACACCTAATAAGTAAAATGGCCTTTCAAATTTAAGTAATTTCTTTGATTTTTCAAATCATATAGAGAAAATGATGAATAAAGGGGAATTTGGTGAAATTTACTGTGTTTCAAAAGTCACTTTTAGAGGTACTCTTAGTACCTGATTGAAATTATTTGTTTAAAAATAGCTTACATAAGTAAATATTGAAATGAAAAAGTGTCAAGCAGCTACTTGACTAAAGTCATATTTCTATGACTTTCAAGTTTGTAAAAGTACATTTCAAGTCCAAATAAATAGCTTCGTTCATGTGTTTGGCAGAAAACGCTCAAATTTTCTGATTTGGCTGAGAAATTACGGAAATTCCTCTTTTTGAGCCCATTGCACTCAGATAATATTGCCATTGTCTTTATTTGATTTGTATTTTTTAAAAAACCTGAAACCATTGCTTTTCCCCCTTGGCCGCACTGCACGGCATGCAGAACTTCCCAGACCAGGGATCGAACCGTGCCCCCTACAGTGGAAGTGCAGAGTCCTAACCATTGGACCACCAGGGAAGTTCTGCCATTGTCTTTAGAATGGTCCACTCACAGCACCCCAGCATTTCACCACTGGGTTACACAACATGACAGTGCCTCTCCTGGACACTCATTTTTTTTTTTTTTTATTCTGGGCCTTTGCCTATTCCATGCATTTCTTCAATTTGTTTGTTGACTGTTAACTATTCCCCAGGAATAAGGTGTCATCTAAGATCTGGCCCAAATGTCTCTTTCATGGTAAAGGTTTACCTGACCTGCCCGAAAGGATTAAAGGAGAAGGAAGAGTGGAAACTAGATTTTCTGAGCCTGGATTGATGGTTGCTGGACAACCTGGAGGAGGGTGTGCATTGCATTGTTCAGCTAGAAATATGTCCTTCCATTGTTTTCCCTCTCAGCCGCATTTCTTGAGCGTAGTATCTTTTTAAGGAAAAAGAGACACATAGCAAAGAGTAGTAGAAAAAAAGTTAAGGAATTTAAAAATAGATTTGTGTGGGTTGTCATAGGATGAAATGTATTGTATGTCTGTAAATAAATTAGATATGTTAATGTCAGAAGTCTAACCCTTGTAAGTTTAAAGGTTTTTTAATGTACTTTCTATAGTATTTTATTTTTGTTATTCTTAGCTCTATGGTAAATGTCTTTAAAATAGCTCTGCCTATCTAAGTGAGCTGAGAGGAAAAATAAAAAAATGGATAAAGAAAATGTGATGTGTGTGTGTATATATATATATATATATATATACATGTGTATATATATCTATATATCACATTTTCTTTATCCGTATATATGTGTATATATATATATATAGGTAAAGGAATATTATTCACCATACAAAAGAAAGAAATCTTGCCATTTGCAAAAACATGGATGGACCTTGAGGGCACTATGCTAAATGACTTAAGTCAGAGAAAGACAAATACTGTATAATCTCACTTATATGTGGAATCTAAAAAGAAAAAATACATGTAAAGAACAGACTGATGGTTGCCAGATGCTGGTGGAAATGGGTACAGTAGTCAAAAAAGTACAAACTTCCAGTTATAAGATAAATAAGTTCTGGGGATGTAAGGTACACCATGGTGACCATAATTAACAATACTGTATTGTATATTTGAAGTTGCTAAAAGTAGATCGTAAAAGTTCTCATCGCAAGAAAAAAATTCTGTCACTATGTGAGGTGATAGATGTTAATTAAACTTATTGTGCTAATCATTTATCAAATAATTATGCTGTACATCTTAAACTAATGCAGTTATATGTCAATATATTGTAATAAAAATGGAAAAATAAATAAATTAAATAAATTTGGCATTTTCCACACTCCATCTCCCACTAAAAAAAAAAGTGTTTTTTTGTCCCAGTTTACTTGAAAGACAGAGGCTGTCACAATGACCTTTTCTGTGTTACAAACCTACTTAAAACTTAATGGTGTAAAACAGCCATTTTGTAAAGCTGATGGATTCTGTGGGTTGAGAATTCAAACAAGGCACTGCGGGGATGGCTTGTCTCTGTTCTAGGATGTCTAAGGCCTCAGCTGGGAAGACTTGAAGGCTGAGGCTGACTTCACCAGTGTCTAGAGGCTGAAATCACTGTACGCTGAAATCCTTCACTCGCAGGTATAGTACTTGGGCTGAGATGAGCAGAAGGCTGGGCTCAGCTGGGACATAGCCTGGGGCACCTCCACATCTACCCCCCCCCCACCATGTGCCTCGGGCTTCTTACAGCAGGGCTCTGTGTTCTGAGAGGTGGTGACCCCAGAGGCACCTGGAGAAGGTATTCCAAGGGAAACAGGCAGAAAATACAGGCTTCTGGGTGTCCCAGTGCTTTATTGGCTTCAGTCATGATTTCTTTCAGAGGAGTATCAGAGAATTTGAAGACAGTTTTAAAACTGCCTTGAAACAGAATTATTCTATCCCTATAAAAGGGAGGTGGAGGAGAGACTCAAGCTGAAAAGAGAGCCCAAGACAGAAAGGGCAAAAATAAGTGGAAAAAAGGAAGGAGTTGTTTGTATAGTTGCTTGTTTCTGGCAAATGAGTCTCCATAGGAAGTGCTGATTGCTTAAACTTGGGGTAGTTTTGTGTTTTCTCTCCCTCTTTCAGTTGTTTATTAAAACTGAACTCATGACTTTCTGCTTGTCTCCATTCCTACCACTTCAAAATGAATTCTTCAAGAACTGGTTTCTATTAACCTTCACAACATCACTCTGGTACCAGTGCCCACAATCATCTGGCTCTCCCTTTTCCTGGTGCCCAAGGCCAGATCTGTGAGCACGTGACCTGTGCAGTCATACGAGGCCCTCTGCTGAGAAGGGCCCAACAAACACAGGCTGTCCAAGGGTCAACTGTACTTTCTCCCTGCCTTTTGAACAGGGGCCTCCACAGTTTAGACACCATTCATTTGCACTGGGGCCCTGCAAATTTTGCATCTGACCTTGCTCGTGCCCCATGAATCTAATCAGTTTCCAAATTACAGTTCTGGAATACCTAGATCTCAAAATCTCTCCTTTTCTTTCCCTTTCCACTGTACTATCACTCCATCCCATAGTTAAGATAGTTGCCTGAGTATTTCCCTGGATTCCAATCTTCTGCCTCTATTACTCACACTTTTTTCTAAATCATATCCCTAATCATCTTATTTCCCTGATCAAAGGTTGTATTACTTTCCCTTTGAATCAGAATCCTTTGCATAATTTTCTAAGGTCCTCTATCGTCTGACTTCATTTGGCCTTGGAACTCCTGTCTCTGTTTCTCTTCAGGAAATCCATGGTCTAGTCAACCAAAGCAGTTGTTCTTTGAACTCACCAGTCTTTTCCCACTTCCAATTCCTGCCACTGAGCTTTGCACATTATATGTGCTCAAAAGTCAAGGGAATAAATGCATGGATGAATAAGTAATCATAACCATGTTTTAGTAAGAAAATCCTGTGAAGATCTGGAGAAAGTCTTTTTCACTATGCTTAAGTTTTCTCCAAAAGTTATAAAAAACAGTAAACTTTAAATCAAGGGTTTACCAAGTATGGAATAGGCAGTCTTTTTAATGGGCAACTATCACAAAAATTAACAAGATCGCAGTTACTGGATTGAACTACATTTACTGAGTGATTGGGCTTACTTTATTATATATTTCAAGCCTGGTATCTTCTATTTTGCAGGCCCTAATATAGACTAGGATAGCATACATTAAATATGCTAGTTAAACTGTTTATCGACGAAACCATAATCACTTCTCTCTAGTACTTTCATTTATTGCTTCTATATGGTACGTTCCAAAATCTATATTGTCAATCTTGGTCATCCTACTGGATTATAGTCTGTGGTTTTCAACTGCCTTTCTGAAAAAACCTATAAGAGTGATAAAGGAAAAGTCCTATGACAATTTAAAGAAAGTTGACGTAATCATGAGCTATTTATGGAGAAATGATGTTTGGTCTGAGGCCTAAAGGCTGGGTAAGAGTTTGACAAGGACAGATGAAACAGAAGAACATGAGCTAGCAACTACAATTTGTCGTGGTCCTTTATATGGCCAGAGGTCCAGTCTTTTTAGATGGTTAAGTGTGTTAAAAGGAAATAAATGTTTGGAAAAGCAAATAGAAGCCATGCATCATGGAAGAGATTGACCTCCATGACCCAACTACGTGTTGTCTATGAGAAATTCACTTTAAATATAAAGACACAGTTTAAAAGTAAAGGGATAGACAAATACCATGTTAACATTAATCAAAAGAAAGCTAGAGTAGCTATACTAATTTCAGACAAAACAGAATTCAGAGCTAGGAAAATTATCAAAGATAAAGAAGGGCATTATATAATGATAAAAGAGTCAATTCTCCAAGAAGACATAAAAATCCTTAACATGTATACACCTAAGAACAAAGCATCGAAACACATGAGGCAAAAACTGATAGAACTGCAAGGAGAAAGAGACAACCCTCCTGTTATAGTTGGAGACTTCAACATAATTCTTAGTATTTGATATTTGCAAAGAATTGGTAAGAATATAGTTGAAATAAACAGTACCATCAACTAACTGGATCTACTTAACATTTATAGAGTACTTGATCCAGCTGCAGTAGAAAACACGTTCTTTCAATCTAATGTGGAATATCCACCGTGATGGTACTCATTCTATAACACTTCAACACACTTTAATAGGGAGAATAGAAATCATATAAAGTATGTTCTTAGGCCACAATGAATTAAACTAGAAAATATTAACAGAAAGTAGCTGGAAAATCCTCCAATATTAGGAGATTAAAGAGTACACTTCTAAATAACATATTTGTCAATGCAAGAGAAATTTTAAAAATATTTTGAACTAAATGAAAATAAATATATGACAATCAAATTTTGTGGGATGTAGCAAAAGCAGCCCTTTGAGGGAAATTTATATTATTAAAGGCATATATTAGAAAAGAGGAAAGGTCTAAAACCAATAATCTAAGTTTCTACCAAGGAAACTAAAAAAAAAAGAGTAATTTAATCCTAAAGCAAAAGGTAAAAAAAATTAGAGCACAGATCAATGACATTTAAGGCAGACAATCAATAAAGGAAATCAATGAAGTAAACAGGTGAAAATACCAATAAAATTGATAAACTGCTAGCCAGGCTAACCAAGACAAAAAGGGAGAAGACACAAATTACTAATATCAAAAACGAAAGAGGAGTCAATACTGATGCCTTGAACATTAAAAAGATAGTAAAGAATGTTATGAACAGCTTTTTTTTTTTTTGAAATGGACCAATTACTTGAAAACACAAACTACGAAAACTCACATACAGGAGAAATAGAGCATCTGAATAAACTTTATGGAAAGGAAAGCACCAACCCCAGATGCTTTCACTGGTGAATCCCCCAACAATTAAAAGAAGAAATAATAGGAATTTTGTACAATGTCTGCCAGAAAAGAAGACATTTCTTCCTAAGTCATTCAGTTAGGCTGATATTACCCTAATATGAAGATATTACGAAAGAAAACAGCAGATCAACATATCTAGTGATCATACATGTAAAGAACCTCAACAAACTATGAGCATATAAAATGTATCATGCAGAGTACATAAAAATCAATTATCAATACCTATGCCCTCAAATATATTTAATATTCCACAAATGTTTACAAGGCTCCCGAGTAAATGAAATTTAAACACTCTGGTTTTACTTACTAACCTCCAGTAGACATCTTGATGCGCAGCTGAAATGCTCTAAACCTAAAATCACAAACAAGATACAGAAAAAGCTAAAGAAAAGAATAATATACACAAATTGGACAAATTCCCTCTATTAACTGAGAATTGGTAATAGTAATTATAAAATACGTATTTTCAGGTGCACATACTAAACTTATTTGTCTCAAAGCAGCAGATTGAAATAGATAACCCCATCTGCTTCTTTGTGCTCCATCCATTTAATTGTTATAGCTATCCCCAAAGCACAGCAGGTATTATCACGAGGCAGTTCCTATGTAAAAATGGTTAACAGTTTAACAATTGTTAAAATGAATTGTTGTCAGAAATGCAATAAAATATTGGGCAACAAGGACCTGCTTTTCAGATCACTGACTCTTTCAGTCGACCCCTCTGCTTCACTCAAACTCCCTGGTGCAGCCGAATTCATAACTCACATCTTTTCTTCTTTAATTGCTTCAAGTTGCATCTGAGACTATGATGCAAGGAGGTGTCATGCTGACCTTGTCAGCCCCACATAACTTAATGGAGCAAACGATCAGTTTCTTCCCTTGCTATCTAGTCTGTTTACTCATGGATATGTCAGGGAGGTAACGTCTGCTTTTAGGATGCTTGGATTTTAGATGATATATTTGCTTTCATTAGTGAAGCCAGTTGACTGGGAGCGCCTCACAAGCATCTTGACCTGATTGTATTAAGGCAGCTTTGAAACAAAGAATACAGTTTTGAAAAATGTAAACTCAATAGTCCCATGGTTTTTATTAGACATTTTTGATCGCCTTGTGTCATTTTATAAGTATGCCTAAATGTGCTTTCAGTTGTCAATGAAACACGAAAATGTGCGTGTTCTTTTCTTTAATAAATGATAAAAGACACTGGAACCCACTCAAATAGTTCACGGAAAAAAATATCTTGATGGAAAGAATGAAAATCATGTCTACTTCAGACTAAATTTATTTGAATTTAATGAAAAATAATTAGTAGAAAGAATAGAAATCATAATAACTCTTTCAGATCAAATGTATTTGAATTTACACATGAGAAACAAGTTAAGCCAACCCTTTACAAGCATTTAAATTTGAGGTTTAATGATATTAGTATCTTTGGTTGTAATTAAATACATTTTTCTTTCTCTGTAAATTCTGGGCTAAAGTTTGTGAATGTACTAAGTGTCTTGGGAGGCCATCTGTCTATTTGGGTGAAAAATGGCTGGAACTCTCTATAGAGATTATGTCTTCACTGCATTCTGTGTAATCAGAGTTAAATTTTTCTTTCAGAGTCAAAGAAGCTCCCAAGTTTTTAATAGATATCTTAGAACTGTCCACCAGCCACCAGGAATGGTAACCCTCCTGACACTCTTTAAGGGGTCTCCACTGCCTTAAATGCCTTTTGGTTTTTTTCTGCACAGGGACATTATCTGCTGATCCTATACTTACATTTAATTGTTTTAAATTTTATTTTATTCTGTTTAGCCCAAGTTAATAGTCATTAATAATCATTTTCAGAGAAATTCATGTAGATTTATTTTACTTTATCACATTATCTTTCTGGTAACTTAGTTAATATTGACTCAAACTCTCATTAACGTTTAATGAAATGCCTAGGAGTTTCGGAAAAGAAAAGGCATAAAATGTTTTAGACTAATTGCACTGTCTTCCTCTCAGAAAGTAGCTGGGCAGATATTTTAGTAACTATAACCTGGCTATTATTAACTTCTTCAGCACAGGGTCTGAATTTTGTTCATTATATTCCTAGAAGCTAGTACAGTGAATGTCATACTTAGGGCTCATTAAATGTATTTTAATTAATTGAGCCCTCCCATCAAAGAATCACCAAGATGACAGCAATAAAAGATGGCAACATATATCCTACTTGGAGAGAAAACAACACACATAGAGGTGAGCATTGGTCTGATTTTCCCTTGTGACAAAAAAAAAAAAAAAAGGCTCAGAGATAGTACACTTTTAGATTTGGATATTGTACCCAAGTGAATATAGACAGTAGGCAATTTTATATACAAAACGATTAACAGGATAATGAAAACTAGACTAGTCTATGTGGTACGAAAGACACCATAAACATCGTTTGCATCTGTGAGTAAACAGCTGTTCAGCTGTAACAGTGATAGAAGATTTGCATATGGTCCTTCATTCTTGTGAGGTAATTTGCAGCTCGATTATGAATCAATGAAAACAATATATCCAGTCATTTGACAGAGGCAGTAATATGCTAAATTAATAGAATAAGAGACCTAGCCAAAAGACTAAGGTTATGTGTATGGCTGTATCAAATCTAATATAAATTGAATCCCGGGGATAATAGTCATTTCACAGATACATGAATACATTCAAGCCATCAGGATTTACAAAAATAAAATGCTAATTCAGTCATTTCAGTCACACATCTGCATTTTTTTCTTACTGAATTTTATGTCTATATATATGCCACTATCAAGATTTATTAACGTTTGAATTTTGTACTTTGCTGCATATTTTTATGAAATAAATTAAACATTATATAGAAGGAGTGGATGTCACTTTTGTCCTCTTAGTCACAGTTCCTTTCCGTTATCCAAAAGTAACCCCATATCGTGAACGTAATACCCTTTAACACATTCATATTGATACATACAGACATAGGCAGTTCATTTTATCCGTTCTCTGTGTAAACACAGCTTGTTCTCACTTTTTTATTTCAAGAATTGTTGCAATGAATAGTTCCACAAATGTCTTCTCTTATGCATGGGCAGCCATTCTCAAATATTCTAAACATTGACAAGTTGTTCCAAAGTGGTTGTACCTGATTACCTCCCATTTGCAATGTAAATGTTAGATTTCCTTTTTCTCCATAACCTCACAAAAATGTTGTTACCAAAGTTTTAAAAACAGTTTTTGCTTTTTCTTTGCATGTGAATCTGATTATTAAGCAATGGTATTTCACTACTTTTTGGATTTTTTTCTTCAATTACTACTGATGCAAATATCTTTTCATATACAATTAGCCATTGGGTTTCCTTTTTTCTGAATTGCCTTTTCAAATTCTTTGATTATTTTTATATTACCTCTTTTTTTGTCTTGGTTCTTAATCAACGCTTATCTATACTACTTGTTGTAGGTATCTTTTCCCAGAAAAGTTATTCTGAAGACAGAGATCATTCAAGATATTTAGAGCCCTCTGGCAAGACAAATGCAAGAGAAGTATTATGAATCTCCCCTAAACTTTTTTGATATAACTTTATCCTTTTTCTCTTAGAACTTAGGAAGTATATAATGAATACTGAGCATCTTCTCAAGGTTTTTTTGGGTTGAGTTCATGTCTAAAGATGAACCGGCTACAATCTAAGGACTACTAATAAAATATCCTAATCATCTTCTTGACATAAAATGTTCTCTTTTCTTTTATATTAAATGGATCCAGCCATTTAATAAAAAAAAACGATTAAAAGCATTTGCAGAATATTCCAGCTTGCATTCTTTTAAAAATAAATCTACTTAACTCGTTCTTACATTGTCTGTAATTACTCATATCTACTTTAGCAGCTCTTATTTAAAGTATCCAATTTGCCTTCTCTTTCAGATTGACCTTCAGAGAGATTTTGCTACTGATGAACACATTGTATGGTGAGATGTGGTCTGAAATCAGTCTCTTGACATTTGCTTTAAATAGACAAGTAAATGCTAAAAGCTATATATAAAAAAAAGGCACCATTTGGGTGAGATTCATAAATCCTAAGGAAGCCACTTTGTACAAAATATGCCATAGACCTAGCTAGGTCTGTTGGCATCTAGTTCACGTCTCAATTTTATGTCTGTTCTTGCATTTATTGTAAACTGTCCACAAATACAAAGAACATTAAAATCTTAGAGATGATCTCTTCTTGCCCTTTCGTGTATAGAGACTCACAGTGTTGAAGTTATTTACTCAAAATTACACTGAGTCAGTGGCAGAAATGAGAAAATTTCTCTATTTCCCATTACCTTAAACTATTGGGACAACAGCCATGCCCTGGCAGAAAACACACATCCTTTTGGCATTCTTCCAAATTCAGTGCTGTCAAAGCAGTCCTTTCCAACATTTTTCACATCGTGGCACACAAAGAAAATGGTACTATTTGTAGAATACCCTGAAGTCTAGATAAGAGGCTATTTTTAGAGGCAACTAGCCTGGAGGACTCAAAGGAGGTGGTCACTATCCCACACACTTGTAACGGATTTACCAGAGCGCACAGTTGCTTTCCACTGCTGTGTTTCCCCATTCATCCTCCTGAGGATGAGTACCTTGAGATCAGTGCCCAAGGGGTTTGGAAGGGAGTCTTACCAAGCAGAGGCTTGCTGCCCAACACACATAGAAGCCAACACTATTGCACAAGCTTTTGAGAAAAGAAAAGGGCTTTATTGAGAATCCACTGGCAAGGAGACAGGAGGCAGGTCTCAAATCTGTCCCCTGGATCTGGGGCTTGGGTCAATCTTTTTGTTTTGTCTTGTTTTGCGGTACGCGGGCCTCTCACTGTTGTGGTCTCTCCCGTTGCGGAGCACAGGCTCCGGACGCGCAGGCTCAGTGGCCACGGCTCACGGGCCCAGCCGCTCCGCGGCACGTGGGATCTTCCCGGACCAGGGCACGAACCTGCGTCCCCTGCATCTGCAGGCAGACTCTCAACCACTGCGCCACCAGGGAAGCCCTTGGGTCAATCTTTTATGAGTTAGGAAAAAGAGGCTGGTATGCGCAAGTGCTGGCAGGGCAGGTTTCCACTGGAGGGCGTTAAACTATTTTTTCTTTTTTTAAACTCTTTGCATTGGAGAGCCATGTATGGAATGGTGGATTTCGGCACCAGATCTTCCTGCACAAGAGACCCCTCCTTTCTGAAAAGGTTCCAGCTTTCAGGTTCCAGTAATGTTCTAGCTTTCTTGGCTCTGGGGAGGAAACACATGTTCCAAGTGTTATTCGAGGAGGGCTTTCCTCCTCTGTGCGTGCCCTGGTTACAAGACTTGCAGTTTTGGTTTTGCTCTATCTGCAAGGCAACTAGACATCCTGTTATCGACAGAGCGCGACCAGTTTGAGCTTGTCCTGTGGTTACAGGAGCAGAGGAAAAAAGAGGGCCTATTAGACATACCAAGGAGTTCTTAGGTTGGTAAATATCAAGCCATAAACATTTTTCCTTTTGTTATCTGTTACTCCTCACTTCCAAAAACTTCATCAAACAAAGAAGAATGGTAGGAATACTTGTGTGGTAATTTCGATGAATTGCTGGAGGCAAAGTGTGGGCTAGCATGAGAGTGAAACCCCCCCAGGAGCTGTCTTAGTGAGACCTCTCCACACTTTCATGAGCTTTCTCTTTAGGAATCCTACTGGGTTCTCATAGTGAAGCTCTCAGAAAGATACCCACATGTCTCTGCCAGGAAGAAGATTTGAGAAACACTCTCAGAGACTTCATGAAAAAGGCTCACTCTCGGGAGAAAGGACTTTGCCAGGGCGTGATTCTGAAACTTTACTCCAGGCAGGGGAAAGGAATCTCCCCAACTTTGCTCCCTTCTAGCTTTCTATTTCACTCCAGGAGGGGAAGAAATGACCAACCAACCAACTATATCAACAAACAAAGTATAGTTAACAGAGCTAGAGCTTTAAGAAAACAGATAGAAAATTCTGTGGCCAGGGACAGAAGCAGGGCTCAGTGGAGAGAAAATCTACACCATGCGAGGAAGGACAGAAACACCACAGCCTTGAGGTAGAGGTTCACTAATAGACTGAGGATAAAAGGAAGGTTATAGAATGCTTCTCCTTCCCACAACTTCCCACATCACTGATGGGAATCCAGTATAATAACGGTGGATTGCAGCTAAGAGATGAAAGCACAGATTCTCTCTGAGGAGCAATATATAGGGAAGCCCTAAAGCAAGAGGGAGACAAAAATTCTGACACCAGAGGACTTAACAATATCTATAGCTACAACTAACATTAAACACAGCCTAACTCCTAGCCAGTTTACAGTAAATTCTCATACTAGATACCTACTTATCTCAGTTCCTGTTACCCAATACAAGTCAGTTCTCAACAGAAAATTTACAATGTGTGACAAAAGGCAAGAAAAAACATAGTCTGAAGAGACAAAGCAATCATGAGAACCAGACTCAAATACAAAAGCTATTGGAATGATCAGACAGAATTAAATTAATAATGACTGTGATTAAAATGTTATGGGCATTAGTGAGAAAAGTAAACAACATGTTAGGACAGATGGCTAATGTATGCAGAGAGATGAAAATTATTTGATAGAATCAGAATGAAATGCTAGAAAAAAATTTAAAAGTAGCAAAAAAGAAGAATGCTTTCAATGGGCAAATAAGTAAGCATGACATTGTTGAGGAAAGAATCAGTGAACTTGAAGAAACTTCCCAAATAACATGCAAACAGAAAAAAAGAATCTAAAAAATTCCCCCCCCCAGATCCAAACGTCCACTGACGGATAAAGAAAATTTGATATATATACACACAATGGAATGTTATTCAGCCTTAAAAAAGAATGAAATTCTGCAAAATGCAACAACATGGATGAACTTTGAGGATATTATTGTAAGTGAAATATGCTAGTAAAAAAAAGATAAATAGGGCTTCCCTGGTGGCGCAGTGGTTGAGAGTCCGCCTGCCAATGCAGGGGACACAGGTTCGTGCCCCGGTCCGGGGGGATCCCACGTGCCGCGGAGCGGCTGGGCCCGTGAGCCATGATCGCTGGGCCTGCGCGTCCGGAACCTGTGCTCTGCAGCGGGAGAGGCCACGGCAGTGAGAGGCCCGCGTACCGCAAAAAAAAAAAAAAAAGATAAATACTACTTGATTCCATTTATATGAGGTATTTAAAACAGTCAAGTTCATAGACTCAAAGAGCAGAATTGTGATTGCCAGGGGCTGGAAGTAGGGGAAATGTGGAAGTTATGAATCAATGGGCATAAAGTTTTAGTTAAGCCAGATGAATATATGCTAGAGGTCTTCTTTACAATGTTGTACCTACAGTCAACAACATTGTACCTACAGTCAACAATATTGTACTGTACACTTAAAAATTTGCTAAGAGGGCAGATTTTGTGTTACGGGTTCTTACCACAATAAAAACAAACAAACGAAAAAGGGTTAAGAATCACTTTAAAAAAAATAGAACTTTATAGCACAAAGAGTAAATCTTAAAAAAAAGACATTTAGGAGGTCAGAAATCTCAGGATGGAATGCAGACATTGACAAAAGAAATAACTATATTACAGATATATATGAAACAACCTCACTGAAGACTGTGAGAGGAAAAGATGCTTACCTAAGTAACCTTGGAAATGAATGGTGATTCCAAGACTAAAAGCAAGAGGAAAGGAACATAAACTCTGTACTCTAATTGGTAAAGTTGTTTCCCAAGGTAACCATTCTCAAACCACTATACATATATAGTGGAATGGAACAATTAAGTGAATGGATAAAGGATGGTGAAAACTAGGTTTCTCACTGTTGAAATGGAAGGTTATAGACAAGCAAGGTGGAAGGCTAGAATAATCCATGTGGTACTGGGCTATAAATGGAGACATCAGTATGAGTTAATGTTTAGCTTAATATAGATACAGAAGGATATATATGTAGAAATATTTATAAATACGTGCATATACATGGATTAGTATACTCGCATACCTTCCTTGTTCTTTCAGCTAAGGTTTAGAATTAATGCCACTCCTAATAGCAGTTGCAGATCTCATTTTTTAATACCATTTTCCAATAAAAGGAACCAGAGCTACTTGGAGAAATGGCTGATTCTAAGGTTGGAGTAGGGAATACACAAGATGAGTATGGAGCATTTTATAGCAAAAGAGAATAAGAAAGTGCTCCAAAAACACTTGACGATGGGAATACGTCAAGGGGCACGGGAGCCATCTGAAAGAGCTCTTGTTGGCCAAAGCTGGAACAAATTGAGCAACAAAGTTTAAAACTATGCTTATCCCCAGAATCTACCCCAGATTAATTAGGTCATCATCTATTGGAGCAAGAGCCAGACCTTGGTAATTTTTTTATGTGCACAGCATTGAGCATCTCTATTCAGAAAGCCAGCAGGGTGTCATTCTGGTGACCACTACTAATAAAGCTAATCACTCAGGTATTTTCTACCTCTTCCCTCTCTCCAGCTGCAAAGTTCGTTTTAATAGCATAGTGTCTATGTATTGGACATTAGAAGCCATCAATCAATATTTCTTATTACTGAATATCAGGATGTCTTTCCTAAAAAGCCAGTAAGAGAAACTATCTTTATAATTCTCACCTTAAAAATTACAATTATCTTTGTTTCTAAAAGGATACAGACAAGCCGTCCTGAATATATCATATTCATAACGTGAAAGTGTCTTCTAAAAACTGGTGTACTCAGAAGTTAAAAGCTCTTACTGCCACAGACTCATTAAACTTAAGCCATCCTTTAGGGAGAGAGCTGGCTTATTTCTTTCGGTTTCTTGTTTACAAACATAATGGAGATTCTGAAGTACGGTTCTGGGCTGGAGCCTGGAGACCCATGGATATGGCTGTTTTGATAAACCCTTTTACTTTAGTGGTACTCCAGAGACTGAGATTTGAACCCATAACTTTTTTCTCTCTCACAGGTTCTCTCACACGTGAAAGGAACTATTTTCCTCTGGTACAACCTGTCACTTCTGGACACAAGCCAGATTAAATTATAGAGGGCAATTAAATGCTGGTTGAATCTTACATCCAATCACCACTCTCCCCTTTTTTTTGGTCGACCATAAAGCAAAAGGAATAATACTGTGCACTGAAGTTTCAGTGAGAAGAAATGAACTTTTTTATAGCCTAATTTTCACTGCTCTTTTCTTCATCTACAATTACCTCAAGTCTTGAGTTAAAATAAATGCTATAGATGTCTCAATTCTATCAGGGTGCTAATCCTCTTTTCTATGAGATTCTCTAAAGAAAAAATGTCTCCTCTAACTAATAATTATAATTCTATATAGTATTTTTTTCTTTCTTTCTTTTTTTTTTTTTTTTTTTTTTTTGCGGTACGCGGGCCTCTCACTGTTGTGGTCTCTCCCGTTGCGGAACACAGGCTCCGGACGCGCAGGCTCAGCGGCCACGGCTCACGGGCCCAGCCGCTCCGCGGCATGTGGGATCTTCCCGGTCTGGAAACACGAACCCGTGTCCCCTGCATTGGCAGGCGGACTCTCAACCACTGCGCCACCAGAGAAGCCCGCTATATAGTATTAATGAAAGGTAACATTTGTTTAGCATCTCCTACATGTTGTATACATACATCATCTCAGTTAATTCTCATTTCAACCCTCTGATATAATTATCATTCCACATCCTATTCACTATCAGATCTTGCCATCTTCAGTTTTCAAAATATATAAAAAATCTGACTCCTTTCTCATCATTATCACAGTAGTCCAAGCTCTCATCATTTATTTCCTGCACCATTGAACAAACCTCCTGATCTTTTCACTGCCTCTATTCTTATAGCCCTACAGTAAATTCTCCACAGAGCAGCAAGGGTAATCCTTTAAAATTGTTAACTTAATCATGTTGTTGTCCTGCAAATCATCTCTGATTCTAATGACTTTCCATCCCTTTAATATAAAATCTAAGGTCTGTACCTTGATATGGTAAACTAAATACCAGGATGGCTATCAAGACACGGGCTCCTGGTGTACATGTCTATTTAATCCCCTTGCCTTAAGAGTGGGTGGGGGACTTCCCTGGTGGCACAGTGGTTAAGAATCCGCCTGCCAATGCAGGTGACACGGGTTCAAGCCCTGGTCCGGGAAGATCCCACATGCCGCAGAGCAACTAAGCCCGTGTGCCACAACTACTGAGCCTGCGCTCTAGAACTGAGCTTACGAGCCACAACTATTGAAGCCCCGTGCCTAGAACCCGTACTCCACAACAAGAGAAGCCATCGCAATGAGAAGCCCGCGCACCGCAATGAAGAGAAGCCCCCGCTCGCCGCAACTAGAGAAAGCCTGGGCACAGCAATGAAGACCCAATGCAGCCAAAAAAAAAAAAAATTATTAAAAAAAAAAAAAGAGTGAGTGGGACTCGTAGATGTTATGGTGGACCATCATTCTTTTGATAAAGTTACTGTATCTTTTGATATGGTAAATGTGGAGGGATTTTGCAAAAATAATCAAGATCCCAGATGAGTTGATTTTGAATCAATCACAAGGGAAATCATCACAGAGGGCCTGACTTGATCAGATAAAATCCATTTGAAGAGGGACAGGGCCCTTCTTGAGGATAATTCTTGTGCTGGCTTTAAAGAAACAAACAGCCATTTTGTGAATTGCTTACTGAGGGGGCCACCGGGAAAGGACCTGAGGGCAGCCTCTAGGAGTTGAGAACTAACAAGAAAATGAGGAAATGTCACACACGTGCATGAAAATAAATTCTGCCAATAACCTGAATGAACCTGGAAGTGGATTCTTAGGCAGTCAAGCGTTGAGATGAGAATGCAGCCTGGCCAACACTGATTACAGCCTCGTAAGACCCTGAGCAGAGGACACAGTTCAGCTCTGCCTGGACTTCTGATCCATGGAAACTATGAGAGAGTAAGTTTGTGTTGTTTTAAGCCACTAAGTCTGTGTTTGTTTGTTACACAGCAATAGGACACTAATACACTTGACTTACACATGTGCACAGTATTAGTCTCCCTCACTAAGTCTGCTTCAACCATACTGCCTGTATTGTTGATGCATGGATACACCAACATGATTCTACCCCAGGGACTTTGCACCTCCTCTTTCTTCTGCCTCACCTTCTTAGAGAAATCCCTTTAGACTGCCTTTAAAAAAATAGTCCTTAAACCACTCTCTTCTTCAGCTTTGCTTTTCTTCTTTGTTCATATTGCTACTTGGTGTTATACACTAATTTCTATAGACATGCATCAGCATGTAAGCTCCATGAGGACAGGGACTTTGTACCCTTTATACCCAAATCTGATCCTACAGAAGGCCTCAAACTATGCCAGGTGGAGAGAAAGCAGTCACAAATAAATTTTAGAGGCTAAATAATTTGTCCAAAGTTAATTAGCAGTGTATGGTAGGGTCAGGATTTGAACAATGGCCTCTCTGACTCAAAAACTTATTCTTTTTCAATTATAGAATTCAGATGCCCAAGAATCATGCAAATTGGCCCCAGAGTGAGAGAGGTGGGAAGTGAGGGGAGGAGTCTTCTATGTGATTGACTTACACTCTCCACACTGTGTGGGTTTAGTTTGCATTTTGGGGATAACTTAAAAGCAAATTAATATTATGCCTCCTTTCTCAGAAAGAAAAGGATTTTCTCATATCAGATAAAAGAATACAACCCCAAATCAAATAAATATATATTTATTAGTGACATTAATTAAGAGTAGAGATCCTCTAGTTGAGAGAATAGCACACACTGCAGGCAGATTTTTGTCCTAAATTTCCTTTGCTATGAAAAAGACGAAGGTTCTATCCTCCATTCACCTGCTTGGAAACAGCCCACTCAATAGAAATTCAGAACTCATCAAGCAAATCATGGTGCCTTTGGCTTTGGAACTAAATAGAGTAGCTTCTGAAAATATCTGCTGAAGTCTCAAGCTGTAATTTGAAAACAAACATAAACAAACAATAAAACCTCTGCTTCAGCACGGTTGCTTCCTACCTGGAGAACTGTTGGAACCATGATGCAACGTGGAAGGTTGAGGGCTGGGTGGTTTAGCTATTGATCATCCTAACCTTGGTAACAGCAGCTCAGATACAAAAACACTCACCAAAGCTTGGGAAGAGTAAGTTTACAGACAGACTCATCTTTCTTTTATTCTTGAGAATCTCAGTTAGTTGAAAATCTGTTACTGATTTTTTGTTTTTGTTTTTGTTTTTGGCGGTACGCGGGCCTCTCACTGTTGTGGCCTCTCTTGTTGCGGAGCACAGGCTCCAGACACGCAGGCTCAGTAGTTGTGGCTCACGGGCCCAGTTGCTCCATGGCATGTGGGATCTTCCCGGACCAGGGCTCGAAGCCGTGTCGCCTGCATTGGCAGTCTGATTCTCAACCACTGTGCCACCAGGGAAGCACCCCAAGGATGTTTTGATCAAATCCTATTAAATCTACTATAATGCTTCTTCATGCATGACGCTTACTCAATTAATATGAGTAGTAAATTGGACATAAGGTGAAAGGAATTTTCAGATAAATGTTTCATCATGATAGCGATATTTTTTCACCTTCAGTTTGAAAATTCAATTAAGTAGTTTATTTTTCCTATTAATGTAAATTTGCAAAAGCTAAATATTTATGGTGTTCATATAACTTTCCATGCAAACTTTGATAATATTGTGACATTCCTTACAGAAAGACATCCTCTCTAACTTTCAGAATCCTTTCATTGGTTCCCTGGACCAGAATAAAGGGTTGTCGTATAGTAAGTCCCACGTGGAAGCATGGGAAGCCCCTCCCCCCCAACTTTTACAAGACCCCCTGTGATGGTTAATTTTATGTGTCAACTTGGCTAGGCTACAGTTCCTAGTTGTTTGGCCAAACACCAGTCTAGGTATTTTTCGGAGGTGAGTAACATTTAAATCAGTAGACTTTGAGCTAAGCAGATTACCCTCCATAATGTGTGTGGGCCTCATCTAGGTAATTGAAGGCCTTAAGAGAAATGACTGAGAGTCCCCCAAAGAGGAAAGAACTCTGCCTTCCAGGCTGCTTTTGGACTTAAGACTTGCATTAACTCTTGCCAGGATTTCCAGCCTGTCAGCCTGCTCTACAGATTTTGGAGTTGTCAGTTCCCCCTAATTGTAGAACTGATTCTTTAAAAGAAATCTCTATATATACACCCTACTGGTGCTACCTCTCTGGAGAACCCTAATATCTCCCAACTCTTCCCAAATAGAAATGAAAAGCAGTCCAGGATTACTTCCTTTCCTCCTGCTTCTCGTGATCCTAAAAGATTGTTGATCACACTTCCAGCCCCTCTGTCTGCAGGTGTGAGGCTGTGACCGAGGTGTGGCAGTCAGTCTGTCTTTCCAAGGAGTCTCAATCTTAAGCTTCATGATCGAAGCAGTGGAAACAGCCATCTCCCAACAGCAGCTTCTCCCAAAGACTGCAG
Source organism: Grampus griseus (assembly GCF_964374135.1). Lineage (NCBI taxonomy): Eukaryota > Metazoa > Chordata > Mammalia > Artiodactyla > Delphinidae > Grampus > Grampus griseus. The sequence goes on from NC_139012.1 coordinate 66,511,888, forward strand.
ATCTTCAAGCAGGGATTCCGGAACTGCCTTCTGTCTTCTTCTTCCTGAAGCTGTTTGTTTTACTTTCCTTTTTTAAAAAAAATTGTGTGAGATATTCAGTATTTCATATGAATGAAATCCTTTTATTTCCATTTCAGTTAGCCGAAGTCAATTTCTGTAAGTTACAAACAAAAAACCCTAATTTATATGGGATTGATATGAAGATGTTTGAAAGCAAGACCATCACCAGACTGCCCTGTGTTTCCATCTCACTCACTTTATGACGATAGAACTTTATGTACTGTATTCTTCTTCTATTGCCCCATGACAAATTATCACAAATTTAATGGCTTGAAACAACACCCATTAATCATCTTGAAATTTCTGAATGTCATTTTCCTGGGTACTGGTCCTCTTCTTAAGGGCTCACAGAGTGAAATCAAGGTGACTTCCAGGGCTAAGACTCCCTGCTAAAGCTCTAGGCCCTTGTCCAAGCTCACTGGTCATGGGCAGAATTCCCCCCCTTGCAGCTGTGTGACTGAGGTCCCTGTCACCCTGCCAGCTGCCAGCAGGGATTGCTCTCATTTCCTAGAGGCATCCCTCAGGTCCTCATAACATGGCCCTCTTTCACACTTGCAATCTCTCTACCTTCAAGAAGTGGTCACTTTTAAGCATTCCCCTGACTAGATCAGTACACCCATATAACACTCCTTTTGCTTAACACAAAATGAACGAATTGGTAACCTAATCACAGAAGTGACTTAACAGTTGTGTTCACTGTTCTGCCTATTTTTAAGGGAAGGGAAGTTACATACACCAGGGGAGGTAGGGAGTGTGCACATAACAGGGTAGGATTCTTAGGGGTCGTGTTAGAATTCTGCCTACCACAAAGTTTTTTAGGTGTCTGATTTCCTTTGTGGAATGTGAAAAATAAGGGTCTCTTTTACTGGTGTTGTAAAGATCAAATAAACTAATGTATATAAATTGATTAGGAAGGAGAGCTTGGTTCATAGTAAGCACCCAGTAAATTATTATTATTAATCAAAAGTATTCATTGAATTGAATTAGATATTTATATTGTGTATTAAAATTTCCCCATTCTACTGAAACTTCAAATCAGTTTTGAGAAAATGCATTAACATTTTTGATAGATCATGATCTTTAGTGAAAATTCCGTCCTAGTGTAATAAAATTCCTGTTAATCTGTAAAATGTGTTTCCTTTTTTGAGGAGTTCACCAGCATAGCATCTAAAAAGCATACAAGTATGATTTATTCCTTTACTCTCATTCCTTAATATATTGGTTGTTAGATTGTAAGAGTTTCCAATATAATGAAAGACAGTGGAACATTTCCTTCTATAAAACAAATTTTCTTTCTTCAGATGTTTGTTTTGCCACAAATATCATACTCCTATACAAGCTGGATTTATGCTCAAAGTCTTTTAAAACTAAAAGCATTCTGCAGCTTTCATCTATACAATATCAACTTCTCTCCTGCTGATTTTTTTCAAGTTACACTGATTTTCCCCCATTCATTGTCATTGTCAAACTCATCATATTTCAATCTGTTTTATTCTCCTGTTGCTAAGAAACAAATTTGCCTCATTATGTAGGGTCCCCATGTGCCAGCTTTGCTAATCAGTTAGAAAAACATTTTCTTAGGGGATTATTTTCTGGATGATAACATTTTCTCCTTGCATTGGTCAACCACTGGTGTGATAACAGTATTTTTGTTATTGCCATTAAACTACAATACAGTGAGCTATAAATTTACCAGATGTTAGCTTTAGCAAAGAAAACAAATGACTTCACTTGCTCCATTAAGACCCAATCATTTGCACAGGATTTATGCTTTTAAAACTTTCTACCTAATGACTATTTTGATAAATTCTTTCATGCAAGAATTTAATTTGATTCAACACAAAGAAATGAATTAAGCCCTGCATTTTCATTGGAGATATGAATGTGGTCCTAGGGATATTCACTTTCCTCTGAAAGTGTTTATTCTTTTCAGCCTATACAAAGGTTCTTTGATGATACAGAATTAACAATGGACAAGCATCTTCCCTAGAGTCTGGGGTGTTATCCAGTCCATCCACGTTAGTGAGGTCAAGTGGTACTGGGATATGGAATCTTTGGACTCTTCCTTATTCCATGTGGTATCAGCTAAGTCACTCAACCTCTAGGGCTACTGGTTTTCCTACTCCCAAAATGTAAACAAAAATAATACCTTTGGACCTATCTGATTTACATGAAATATTATATTTGAAACCTCTCTGCAAATAGATGCCCCATGAAAATATTGACGATATAGACATAATCATGACAGTATCACTTTGGTCAGAGAAGGAAATAATTCCAAGATTCTTCTGAGTTTTCCCTTCTAAGGAAAATAACAAAATACATGTTTTGATGGAAAGTGAGCAGGTAGTGGTTTACACTGTTGGAAAAATACCTCTGTGACTCTATTTGCCACTGGAGGATGCTGAGAAATTAGAATTGCACCTGCTAGGAGTTGTCATGTGAGAGTTTTATTTGTGACATATGTTGTGGCCTCTATAGTTTCTGTAAAGGTTGATCATACGGCCTCAGTTCTGTCACTGGAATTTTAAATTCTCCTGTGTTTAAAGAACCAAAAATTTCTAGTATTTCTGGCTTTCCTAAGAATAATGGAACTGAGAACATTGCAGCTTATGAATCTAGGTATTACGAATCACAAAGGTATTAGATGACTTCATGTGCTTATGTTTACAAAGTACTGGAGGTTTTGGTATAAAAGGTAAATACTTTGAGCTCAATGCTTCATCATTCTTCTCCACTTCCTGCTGCTGCTTCAGGGCGTCACCACACAAATAAACTAACTGCAGTTACATCTTGGTTTCAGGTTCTGATTGTGTTCAACTATTATATCATCCCAAACTGCTACCTTTTCTTCTCTTAGCTGAATTCTAAATCATTTATCTATATGTGATTGTTCTTTTATTCAATAAGCATCTAACATCACCTGCCATGTACGATGAATTCTTATGTACACTAATATATTCTTTTAAATAAGCTATTTTCACAGAAAATTTCTATCTTTAATAAGGATTCATGAAATAATTGTTCAAAGCCAATTTCAATTGATTAAGTAATTCTTGCTTGGTTTTAGGGAGCCAGGGTCGCTAAAACCCAGACAAGCCATTGAACTTGTGAGAGCTGGCATGGTCCGTGAGGCTCTGAGACTACAAAGACTGATCTGGGAAAACCAAATGGGGCGTACAGGTCCAAGAGGCTAAGAAAGTGATTTTTATTATAGACTCGTTCATTCCACTCACAGAGAAGTCAAAGTGTAGCACATATTTTTGCTTTTGTATTTATTGTCTTTTTCTCTCTCTCTTCCCTTTATCTCCCTAGGTAAGTGCTATATTAAAAAAATGTTAGCAATAATCAAATTCTGGTTCTGATGGGTAATAAATGCCGTTTTCTACCGGCTTACTCACATGTTGAATAGCTACCTTTCATCCCGCCAGCTAAGGGCTTAGGAAAATAATGTAGTCAACAGAATAATGCTCATTTTAGATAAAGACAGTAAAAGGAAATCCGCCAATTCCTGGGCTGGATGGATTTTATAGTGTATTTATATATTCTCTGATATTTCTGCACAGACCCATAAAATGTGATCCTTTCACACTACCCACAAAATACTAGATATTTTCCAATGTTAAGAAACGTAGTAAAAGGAAATAAAGAGACTGACTTGAAATCCAATGTTTTCTTTTTATAAGCTTGAAATATGATCAAATCTAATATTGACTTTTATTTATTAAACAGTTTCTTTATAAACAGTTTTCAAAAATAAATTTCTCCATATATTTCATATATTTTAAAAATCTGGACTATTTTTTAAAGCAGAATAGGTTTTATGTCATCCTGAATTTATTAAATGCTTTTTTTGATGTATCACCATGGTAACATTGTGTTTTCTCATATGGAAACATTTCCTCTGAGCAAACAAATTATACCAAGTGCTTCCTTCCTAAGCAATGGAAAAATCCTCTCTATTGCCTTGTGAAATTCTGACAGAATTTAGAAACAAATACTATTTATCCATTTCCCATGTTTTAAGAGGGAGAAGGTTTATGAGTGTGGAGTAAAATTAACTGTTACTTAAAAAAATTATAACAGTTGGATAAACACATTTCCACATATGACATATATTTATATACATTTTAATTAAATACACCTTAAAATACTTAACTTAAATAGCAAGTCAAAGTCAGAAATCATGTAATTTCTCAAGTTTTAAATAAATAGGTATAGTAAGCTATTTGCTTTTACTTTTAATTGCAGCATTTTAATATACTATAAACATTTTATTTAAGTTAATGTCATATGTGGAATAACCAACATACTGTTACACACAAACTATTTTTAAAAAATAGTTCTATATAAATAATTTTTAACGTGAAGTTATTGTTAAGAAGGGGGAAGGGAATGCATATATTTAAGCCCTTTAAATCTAGAACCTAGGAATATAATTTCATAGGTAATACTCTAATATGCAATACAAAGGAGAGATAAGATGTTGTGTTTCTTAGAAAATACTTAAGACTATGCCTTTATTTTTTTCAAATACAAATTAACTTCCCTTTGCCAGCATTTATACATGACGTTCATTCATTTATTCATCAAATCTTTATTGATTACTTCCTTTACATCAGGCACTATGCTACAAAAAAAAATAAAAGGTAAAAGAGATGAATAAATCTCACCTTAATGGATCTTTGATTCAAATGATACATTGGTAGGATAAATACCTTTAAATAAGAGGTAAATGGCAAACTATTTGGTAATTTCAAAATTTAATTTGTAATCTGAAATGAGTTTTCAAAACACAGTATTCTCTCTCTCTTTTTCTCTGTCTCTGTTTCTATGCCTCTCTGTCTATTTCTCTCAGATCCATTTAAAAATTCCTATGGAAAAGTCTTTGGGGTCATGCTTGGCTTAGGTTAAAGTCCCAGATGTGCCACTTATTACTTAAGTAAACTTAGGTAATAAAAAGTTTCCAAATTGTATCTTTCAGAGTGCGTTCCAAAAATGGCCATACCATCTCCCGCTCTCTAAGTGCTTCCACAATACCAGCTTGTTGCTCCCTATTAAGACATGGAGATTAATTCCTCTGCCACTGAAACCTGACCTGACCCAATGGCTCAATTTTATCCAAGAAAATGTGGTGGAAGTGATGCAGCTCTGCTTGGTTGTCCTGAGATGGTAGCTGTGAAGAAATCTAGCTGTCATGTAAGAAATCCAAGTACCCTGAAAGTGCCATGGTGGAGAGACCATGTTTAGGCACTCTGGTTGACAGTCCTAACTGAACTCAGTCTTCCATCCACCCCCAGAAAAGCAAGTGGAGTTGTATTGCACTCTCCAAACAAACCTATCCATCATCATTGAAGCACCAATAAGTGACCTCAGTCAACAGTGCAAGGATCCAAAAATCACCCAGCCTAGTTCTGTCCAAATTCTTGCTCCAGAGAACCAATGAGATATAATAAAATAGTTTTATTTTATGCTACTAAGTTTTGGGGGTAATATATTGTACAGAATTTGTAATTGGAACACTATTACTATTGCTATTGTATGTTACTTATTGCAATATACCTAGAAATTAAATTTTCTAGGATGGAAAAACTTTAAAGTTAGTTAAAGTTTAGTTAATTCCTTTGAGGGATATTACTCATTCATTGGAAGAATAGCAGACTAACTCTAATACCTAGACAACAATACTTCACATCTTTTATCACATAGACATTCCTGTGAAATAAATATTGTATATGTCTTATGTGGAGAATGTTTCACAGTTTCACTGGCTCAGTAAAATATTTCAAAATATTTGTCCAGTTCTTAACATATATATCTCTGGGTGAGAGTTTCTTATACAGAGACAAAAATTGTGATGTTTGTTTATATTTCCTTAAAAATCTTTTCTCTTTGACAACTTAAAGTCATCCATTCGTCTCTAATGAGAGGAAGCACTACTGTCTTTCCTCACTATTCTGAGCCACACAGTTTCTAGAATAAAATGGGGAAACAAAAGGCCAATCTTAAAACATATTCCCTAGTTAGAGATGTCAGTAATTGTTTCCTGTGCTCTGCAGGTTCCCCTGCAATCCCTGTGGGGCAAGATCACAGTAGAGGCTCCCACAAAGTGACGCACAATACTAGGGGGAGGCTGGGTGTCCCCCCTGGGCTCTCTTCTCCCACTGGAGGAATTGGAGGCTCAGGGGAGACCCCTCCGCTAGGTGCTGAGCTGGCTGGGGGACAGGTAATGTGGTCAATGTGGAGCCAATTCTCTTACCCTTCTGCCTTCAGAGTGTAGTCTGTCTTGGTCTCCGTGGTGCAGGGAGGTGCTTCCACCTCACCGCTGAGGGTTCTAGGACTCTTTCAGTGGTATCTTTTTCTTGAATAGTGGTTAGTCGTTCTTTTTGGAACGACTGTGTTTTATGGAAACACAAAAGACTCCGAATAGCCAAAGCAATCTTGAGAAAGAAAAACAGAGCTGGAGGAATCAGGCTCCCGGACTTCAGACTATACCACAAAGCTACAGTAATCAAGACAGTATGGTACTGGCACAGAAAGAGAAATATAGATCAATGGAACAGGATAGAAAGCCCAGAGATAAACCCACGCACATATGGTCACCTTATCTTTGATAAAGGAGGCAGGAATATACAGTGGAGAAAGGACAGCCTCTTCAATAAGTGGTGCTGGGAAAACTGGACAGCTACATGTAAAAGAATGAAATTAGAACACTCCCTAACACCATACAGAAAAATAAACTCAAAATGGATTAAAGTCGTAAATGTAAGGCCAGATACCATCAAGCTCTTATAGGAAAACATAGGCAGAGCATTCTATGACATAAATCACAGCAAGATCTTTTTTGACTCACCTCCTAGAAAAATGGAAATAAAATAAAAAATAAACAAATGGGACCTAATGAAACTTAAAAGCTTCTGCACGGCAAAGGAAACCATAAACAAGATGAAAAGACAACCCTCAGAATGGGAGAAAATATTTGCAAATGAAGCAACTGACAAAGGGTTTTAAATTTTTACATTTTAATCTTCAAAGTTTACTAGAAGCTCATGCAGCTCAATATCAAAAAAACAAACAACCCAATCCAAAGATGGGTAGAAGACCTAAATAGACATTTCTCCAAAGAAGATATACAGATTACCAACAAACCCATGAAAGGATGCTCAACATCATTAATCATTTGAGAAATGCAAATCAAAACTACAATGAGGTATCACCTCACACCAGTCAGAATGGCCATCATCAAAAATCTACAAACAGTAAATGCTGGAGAGGGTGTGGAGAAAAAGGAACCCTCTTGCACTGTTGATGGGAATGAAATGGATGCAGCCACTATGGAGAACAGTATGGAGGTTCCGTAAAAAACTAAAAATAGAACTACCATACAACCCAGCAATCCCACTACTGGGCATATACCCTGAGAAAACCATAATTCGAAAAGAGTCATGTACCAAAATGTTCATTGCAGCTGTATTTACAATAGCAAGGACATGGAAGCAGCCTAAGTGTCCATCAACAGGTGAATGGATAAAGAAGATGTGGCACATATATGCAATGGAATATTATTCAGCCGTAAAAAGAAACGAAATTGAGTTATTTGTAGTGAGGTGGATGGACCTAGGGTCTGTCACAGAGTGAAGTAAGTCAGAAAGAGAAAAACAATACAGATGCAGACCTACTAGAGAATGGACTTGAGGATATGGGGAGGGGGAACGTTAAGCTGGGACAAAGCGAGAGAGTGGCATGGACATATATACACTACCAAATGTAAAATAGATAGCTAGTGGGAAGCAGCCGCATAAGACGGAGATCAGCTCGGTGCTTTGTGACCATGGTGGGATAGGGACGGTGGGAGGGAGATGCAAGAGGGAAGAGATATGGGGACATATGTATATGTATAACTGATTCACTTTGTTATAAAGCAGAAACTAATACACCATTGTAAAGCAATTATACTCCAATGAAGATGTTAAAAAAATCAGTGTAACTGTTAGAGAAAGTGTAAAATACAAATGAAAAGAAAATGATAAAATTCTGATCTATTCTCTTGCAATTTTACTGAATTCTTTACATCAATATATATTTTAGGTAACTCAAATATTCCTGGGAGGATGCTCTAGATTGGGAATTAAGGCAAATCTTTTTTGTTTTTTATTTTTCTCACAAGGAAAGATTTTTATTTGAGAACATCGGATACTTTTGAAAATGTTCCTGCTAAATCCAAAAACACCTGACAGCCCAGCTCCAACACCCACAAACCCACCAACAGCCTCGTTCTGCAGTCGAGATGGGTGTGTCCACGACCGGCTCCCCTCCCACTGGCGCTCGCCTCCATCCGGGGGCACAATTGAAGTAGCCGCTCAGCTACTCCGGCCCCACACCAACTTCACAGGAGGGGAGAACGGGATCCCGCCTCCCAGCCCAGGGCCCCGGCGGGGGATGCTCACAGGACCACAGGTGAGCTGACGTCACACACAAACACTTTGACCAAAGTCAGCGAGTGCCCGAGGAGTCCCCCTGGCTTCAGTGACTGCACAGCCAGGCTGGGACGGGCTGGCATCCACTGTGTGATCATCTCACCACCCCAGGACAGAACGGTGCCTCTGAAAGACGCACCGCAGGAATCCTTAACCGCGATCGCATTTCTCACACTTTAAACGGAACAGAATCTCTCTCCCCAGGAACATCAGTTTGGACCTTCCTGGCTCGACAGGCTGTGGGGCGAAGGACCGCACACCTGTAAGGCAAATCTTAATCTCAAAATTTTAACATCACTATTCATTCATTTTGGTCACGGTTTTTACTGACATATACAGGAATTATATTTCTGCTGCTCCAGGGTACTATTTAGTCCCTCCCCCAAAATCTACCCTCACTTTTGCCCCTTCTTCAAATTAGAAGTTATGACAGAGCTTCTGCACCAACGTTACACTGTTGTTGTTGTTGTTTTCCTAAAAGGGGGTTATAAATTAATCACTAACAATTTCCTTCCATTTTGTTTCATCCATAAAATGTCTACCAAATATTTGTTGAAATTGAAAGTAGTTGGAGGACAATTTTCCCACGTTTCATGAATGATGCATACATTTCCTCATTTTTTTTTCTCTAGAAATTTTGATTTAGTTTTGCTAGGGATTAGAAATCTCTCAATTAGAAATGTTTAGTAACTCCTCATTAAGGAGTTTTAAATGAAGGTTATGACACTCAATAATGTTTTTCCATGAAACAATTTCATATTTGTGATTTTTCATTAAGCTAAATTAAAGAGTTCCAGTTTTTCATACAATAATATTAAAAGTTGTTATGGGTCATAAAAACTTTAAGAAAGCATACATAAAGCGTATATAAACAATGTTCTTACACAAATAACTGTGATTAAAAACAATATCCCCATTATGACTACATAGCTATCTCAGTTCTATTAGCCAGGTAAAATGTTATCGTCTAGTGCTGCTTTGGAAGGACTAGTGGGCAGACTCTTTCTTTTTCAGAACTTCAAAATAAATAGCACAAAGAATATATACTGAGTAATTTAAAGAAGAAAAGATTTGCTTAAGTAAACAGCATGAAGGCTCAGTATGAGAACCTAGTGAATAGCAGCTTGTCAGCATTTGAAAGCAGTGTTTAGTGTTGATTGGGTTATTTATAGATTCTAAAGTCCATTTACATGCTATGAAAAGTACAGGTGCGGAGAGGAAGAATTCCTAAGGTGCCTTTAAGGACCAAGCAAAAGAAAATTACAAGCTTGTGATTCATCCATGTGGATGTAATTTGTGATGGGAAGGATGAGCTATACATGAGAAAATAAACAGAAGCATCAACATCGTGTTGAGAAATGATCCTGCAGACAATGTGCCAGAAGAATAGGAGGCTAAGTAGTGGCAGAGTTTCTGCTCTTCCAAAGTCTGTAGGATCAGCGAAGTCGAAAGTGACAACACATCAAGGGAGAGCACAGCCAAGTCACAGAGTTCTTCGCTGTGGCTTTTTATGGTCAAGGTTATTATTTTTTTAAAACTAAAGAATCCCTCTTCAAAAGACATTCTTCTTCTTTCTTTCTTTTTATTTTTCTTTGACTTGGGAATAAGAGACTAAAGAAAATCAGGGTTCAGGAATTGCTCTCTCACTGTAAGCCTTAGCACCTGGTTTGGAGCAAAGTACACTAACATTTACTGACTTCAGAGTCAACATTCATTTAAAATGTCAAGAACTGAAGGGACAAAAGTAAATCCAGCTGGATAAAGTGGAAATAAACTGGCCTCTTAATGAATTATATAAAGGATCCAAAATCAGATTAGAAATATGAATTAAAAACTCACTGAGAAATAATCAATACTAGAATGATTTGTTTCTCTTGTGTGCTTGTGTTGGAATGACTAAGGCAGCCAAACTTTGGGTATAAAATCAGAAATTTATCTCTTTACCAGTTCTGTAATTCACTAAGGTGAAAGACTCCTCAAAGAATCCATTAGATATGGTCTAACTTAGTGACTTCTTTTTTGACAGGTTTCCCTCTAAATTTAAGCTAGAAAGATGAATGTTCCCTCTTTTAGATATTATAAGGCAATAGATTTTATAATATTTCTTTCTGGTATTTGACTGAGTATCATTTGCGACATTTTTGCTTAATGATATAGTTAAGGTTTAAAATATTTTTAGAGAAAGATTTGCAATATGACAATTTCCTAATGTGACTGGTTAATTTTATGTATCAACTTAACTGAGCTAACGGCTACTCAGAGAGCTTGTAAAATATTATTTCTGAGTGTGTCTGTGACGGTGTTTCTGGAAAAGATTTTCATTGGCATCCGTGACTGATCTTAAAGCCGAATCCGGACTCTGTACCCCGACACTGAATTAAACCTCGGAGACAGAGTTTTGGGTGAAGTAGAAAAGAATAGCTTTATTGCTTTGCCTGGCAAACGGGGACAGTGGGCTAATGCCCTCAGAACTGTGTGTCCAGACCTGGAGTGGGTAGTGGGGAGTTTTACAGCCATTGTTCTTCGAAGAGGGTGTGATCAGCTCATGGACCTTCTTCTGATTGGTTGGTGGTGAGGTAAGAAGGAGTCAGCAACATCAACCTTCTGGTTCCTACCGGTCTGGGGTCTACTTGGTTGTGGGCAGCATACTTCTCCCACCTAGTGGGGTTTTCAGTATTTGAAAAACAGCTCAAAGATATTGTAATGTGTATCCCTTGAGGGGGAACCAGGATCCTGCCTCAAGGCTGCAGTATTGTTTCCTGACTGCTCCTCCCTTGTCTCTGCATCCCGTCCCTTCCTTAATTAGCATCTGTTTGAACCTGCCCCTTGGAACTCAGGGAAGATGAAGGAGGCTGAATGAAGCCTATTTTCTGTAATCAAGAACTAGGGGACACAGAAAGGCTTTTGTGCCCAGGAGGCTCACAGGGTCCTGCTCAGTATCAATATGGGTGGGCATCATGCAATCTACCGAGGGCTCAAATTGAACAAAAAGACAGGAGGGGTTAATTCTCTCTGTTCCTGAGCTGGGGCATTCATCCTCTCCCACCCTTGAAGGGCCATTGGACTTGGAGACTGACACTTGCAGCCCTCCTGGTTAACCAGCTTGCAGATAGCATTTGTGGCATATCTCGGCCTCCAGAATTGTATGAGTCAATCCCCGTAATAAATCTCCTCTGATATATATCTATATATACACCGTTGGTCTGTTTCTCTGGAGAACCCTGACTAAAACACCTCACTTTTTGTAACTCCTTCTCACTCGTCTTTGGAACCATGGATACTAATGGACACAATAACTGTTAATGTGAACTTCTGGGTTTTTAGATGAGAGAAAAACCTTTCTTTAGAAATACTTTTTTACTCACCAGTAAGTGTAGGGAGTATAAAACCAAGTTTTATGTGACTACTGTGATAAAACTAGTTTATATACCAAACCAGGAGACAGAGAAAATGGAAGACAGCGGAAAGAGGAGGAAGAATATCTAAAGTGGCATCTGCTGGAGAGAAAGCAAATACTTCAGTTTCTAAGAATCCCAAATTCAGGAAAGAGGAAAGACCGTATTATTATATGGTGGCTACTTTACTTCTCTGATTTTAGTATTTCTTGGAAGATTGTCTAAAAATTAAGTGGAAAGTAGATAGATCTAAAAGTTGTAGTCCTTTGGCCATCATATTTTGGGAATATATTTATAGTAGAATAGAATACAAACTTAAAAAATTGAATTGTTCAATTTTGCAAATCAATAAGGATGAGAATGCTAAGTAAGGGATTGTTGGTGAGTATATTTTATTGATAAATTCAAAGAAAATCCTTATTTAAATTTCTTCTCATAGCGTTCATGATCTTGGCTTTGCCAGTGATAAATACAAATAATTATTATTTCAGTGCTCTTGGCCATGTATATAACCAAACCTAAAAAATGACATAGAAAATCATACTTACTGTCAAGATTGCTAAGAATGAATTGGTTCAAAAGCAGATAACTTTGTTTGAGCTATAGGGCAACAAACAACTTAGGTAAGAAATAAATAACCTGCACAGGTATTTTAAGAGATGTAAAATTTTGGGTAAATTCAAGAATACTATAATATAAACCCTTACAATTCATCAGTTTTTTTGGTCACACTAATTTATTTTTTAAAGTAAAATATACTAGCAAGCTTGATGACATGTATCCCTTCAGAATAAATTTTCATTCCCCACTTTTTTCTGAAATCGTGACTGAGGTTTTCACCAAAAGAATCTCTGTAAAATGCTTCTTAATTTGCAGCATATTATTATTTAAAAAATGCAACAGAATGTTTGGTTGCTACATGTCCAAAATAAAACCTTTTAAATCATTTTCATTTATTAAAATGACATTCTAGGAAGAGGGTATAGGCATACATTTCCCTATCTCTTCCATTTTGTACAATTAAAACCTTTGCATATTTGATATAAAATAAGCATGAGATACTCTGAAGCACTGGTCCCCAAGCTTTTTGGCACCAGGGTCCGGTTTCATGGAAGACATTTTTTTCCCGGATGGGGGGAGTGGTGATGGTTCAGCGGTAATGCGAGCGATGGGGAGGGATGGGGAATGGCAGTTGAAGCTGATAAATGGAATATTTCCTGCCCTATCAATAAACAAAGGATGTCACAGTCACCAATGACTGCAGCCCTCCAACGTGAGCTCGTGAGCCCTGAGGAAACGCAGGGCTGAAAAGAATACCTGCCATCTAGCAGCCATCAGACTGAAGCCACTCCCTGTGGTGAGCGCTGAGGACACTCAGGATGTGAAAATACAGGCCCCAGATAGCTGAGGTGCATATCGAAGGATTGATTTCAGGGAGCCCAGACTCTAACATCTTCCCATACACAGAAAAGCACTACATTCCTTAACGTGAGATATCTGGTTCTCTTGATTTAACAATAATCTTTTGACGTTCCCAGTTACCTGTTGCAAAACTCCTATCTATCCTGGCTGCCTCCTGCCTTCAGAGTTATCTGAAACGCTGCCTCCCGGGCTGCAGTCCTCATTTTGCCCCAAATAAAACTTAACTTGCAACTCTCATATCGCGCGTATATTTTTTTTAAGTCAATAAAGTTTTGCTCGCTTGCCCCCTGCTGACCTCCTGCCGTGTGGCCCAGTTCCTGACAGGCCACGGACCGGTATTGGTCCACGGCCTGGGGGTTGGGGACCCCTGCTCTGAAGGACAGAGAGAAGAAGGTAGACCCGCCAGACGCGCTCAAAATTACTGCAGATAAATAAAAATGGAATTCTAGAAAATGTTCAGGTAACTCAAAAGAAAGCAAGAAAAACGATAACAGAGAAATGAAGAAAGGGGAAAGAAAAAGAAAACAAAATGGCAGATGTGAGCCTTGACACATCAATACTTATATTGAATTAAGAGGTCAGTATAAACCAATAAAAGACAGAGATGTCAGAGTGAACTAAAAACCATGACCCATGTACATGCTGACTAAAAGAAAGTAACTTTAACAGTATAGGCAGGTTGAAAGCAAAAGGATGGAAAAAAGATATATCTTGCAAATTTTAATCAAAAGAGAGAAGGAATGACTATATTAATATCCCATAAATTAGACTTCAGAGGAAAGAAAATTATGAGACAGAGAAAGATATTATATATGGTAAAAGAGTCAGTCCACCAAAAATATGTGGCAGTCCTAAATATGTATGTACCAAACAATAAACTGCAGAAAACAATGGAACTGAAAGGAGAGATAGACCAATGCATAATTATAGGTGGGGACTGAAATACCCCTCTCTCAGTAACTGATAGAACAATTCGACAGAAAATCTGTACGGATACAGAGGAACTCAACAATATCATTGAACCACCAGGGTTTAACTGATGTCTTATAAAATACACCATTCAACAGTGGAATATAATTTTTTCCAGATGCCCATGAATATAAGCAAAAATTTCTTAGTAAAATATTAGTAAATAGATTTAAATAATGTATAAAAAGAATTATACATTAAGACCAAGCAGAGTTTATCCCAGGATGCGAAGCTGGCTCAATATTAGAAAATCAATCAGTATAATCCACCATGTTAACAGGCTAAATAACAGAAGTCAGATAATCATATCCATCAGTATAGAAAGAGCATCAGACAAAATTCTACACATTTTCTTGATAAAAATTCTCAGAAAAATAGGAATAGCAGAGAACTTCCTTAACTTGATAAAGAACATCTATGACTTCTTATAGACAGCACGGTGTTTAATGGGAAATATTGAGTGCTTTCCCCCTAAATATCCGGAGCAAGGCAAGGATATCTGTTCTTACTACTCTGAGTCAACATACATCTCATGTTTTTTTGTTTTGTTTTGTTTTATTGCGGTACGCGGCCTCTCACTGTCGTGGCCTCTCCTGTTGCGGAGCACAGGCTCTGGACGCGCAGGCTCAGCGGCCATGGCTCACGGGCCCAGCCACTCCGCGGCATGTGGGATCTTCCCGGACCGGGTCACGGAACCCGTGTCCCCTGCATCAGCAGGCGGACTCTCAACCACTGCGCCACCAGGGAAGCCCGACATAGATCTCATGTTTAGGCAAAGAGTTCTTTGACTCGACACCAAAAACATAGCTATAAAAAACCCTATGTCCTTTACTGTGTGAATAACTATACAATAACAAACTGTGGTACTTTCATACTATGGAGTTCTACTTAGCAGCGAAAGGACTACTGTTTAACCCAATAACCTGGATAAATTTCCGGAGAATTATGCTGAATTAAAAAAAAAAAACCAATTCCAAAGGATTATGTACTGTATGATTCCATTGATATAACGTTCTTGAAATCACAAAATTATGGAAGTGAAGAACAGATTTGTGGCTACCATGGAATGAGGGGATGGAGACAGGAAGCAAATGGACATAAAAGGGTAACATGAGGGATCTTTGTGGTGATTGAAATGTTCTGTATCTTGACCGTATCGATGTCAATACCCTGGTTGTGATGTTGTATTACAGTTTTGCCAGGTCTCTGACGGATACTGGGAAAATGGTACATGGGGTTGTTCTGTACTATTTTCCTACCATTGTATGCAAATCTACAATTATTTTAAATTTAATGAAAAAAATGACGTCCTACCTGCTCTGTCAAATTGATCTGTGTCCTAAAGTTTTTCATATTATTATTATTATTTTATTCTACTTTTGCTAGAAAGACATGCATTGAGAAGCATAAATAAGCTTTGTTTTTCACAAAGTTTTTTTTTATGGCAAAATTTTGAAAAACTGCTAAATACATTTTATAATACTAGAACCCCAAACTATATAATTGTGAAATATGTAGAATTGAAGTGATACGATATTTGACATTTTTCTTCAAAATTTTCAACTAAAAATGCAAAGAATAAAATTGTGGTAAAATCTTGAGAATTATCAAATCAGCCTTATGAGTGTATAGTTCATTATACAATTCTTTCTGCTTTGAGCACTTATGAGAATTTTCACACAAAAAATGGTAAATAGTAAAATGTGGAGGATTTAGCTCACTTCAAATTCCTGGGAATTGTGTAAGTTATGCATCTATGTATGTTACAATGCTGAATGTCAAAGTCATTTTTGTGCTACACATCTCAAAACATGTTTGGATGTTGTGTGGGTATGACGGTCATAACAATGGTTGTTTATATTTTTGGAATTTAATGGATAAGGAGAGAAATGAAGAGCTCAAGATATATGCTTCTCTCTTTTACGTGTTCAGTTCCTTAAAATTTAAGAGTTTATAAATAAAAGTTTAAGTAGGTATATATTAAAACTCATGATGTTATAATTACTATTATGTTTTGATAGTATATTAATAACGTTAAATTCATGTCTTAACTACCGGTATTGCCATGTAAGCAGCAAAGGATGTTTTAGAAATAGCACTGCCTGTTGTTTCCAGTTCTAAATATTCATTTCATTCCTGCGTTCCCCTGATTTCCTGCTGATATACACAGCTGCCAGCCAAGGATTTTCAATGCCATACGAACGTTGAAATATGTTAAACTATTCACTCTGTTCTTTAATTTAATTATATGAAATTCTAACTACAATAGAACGATGAGTTTAATTTTCTCCCTTCTGGCGTCTAAAAGAGACTCTTGTCTTGGGACTTTGCAAACAGAGAACTCACTGGCATTCTGCTTTGTGATTACTATGTACTTTGGGGACAAGCTGGCCTATTTGTGAAAGTGCATGTTTGATCAGCTGACTAGAATAAGATTTCTTATTAGTAGCAATTACGTGTTATCTGGAATTTGAGCTCTGGGTAACTATTCCAGCTCGTTGACCTTGCTTCCAAGCATTTCTTCCTGCACCTCATCTCAACACTTCAATAATCACATCACACCCAGAATTATAGTTTTAACCATCCCACTCTCAGACCACTAATCTTTGGCTTTCTAACTCATGGAGTAAGTCACCTTAACCCTACATTTAAACAATTTATCATCCATCAGGATCATCAATCTATTTATTCTCTTACTTTTCATTGTCTTTCACCCCTTCAGACAGAGGGTTTCTTTGCTGTCTAGGCAGTTCAGATTTCATGAACCATCACTAAACTTATCTCATTTCCCTCTCTCCAACCTGTCTGAATCACTTTGAAGGTCCTACATTAATTGAACGGAGCTCTTTTTATAGCTGCTGCTCTAACGCTGTACTCAATGTGGTTGAAGAAAATATACCCACACTGAATGGACTCAAATTGAATTACGATCACAAATCTTAGCTCTTAACCTTCTGTAGCAATTTGAAACTTCCCCAACTTACTCCCCAACTTGACAGAACATTATTTTATAAATTCTCTCTACTCAAATCTCTGACATTCCTTTCTCCTTCCTCTACTCTCAAGTTACAACCTTTCCCAATCAACAAAATTCAGAAATATTTTTTGATGCTAGGCACTGTCCTAAACTCCTAGAACACATAGGTGAACAAACGAGGCACATTCCTTCTTCATAGATCTTATGTCTAAGAAATATAACAAACAATAAGCATGTTAAGTTTTACAGTAACGTAAAGGTATTGTCAGAGAGGGGGAAATTTCCCCCTCTACCCATCTTGACTTCTTGTGGCTGGACTAGTAATAAAATGGACACAAGACAAATTAACAGGAGAAAAAGAAACAAATTTTAATTCATGCACGTGGAGGTCTCATAGAAATGGGACCTAAGAAGTGGTCAAAGCAGGCAGCTTTTATATTTTTTAGACAAAGAAGCAATATGTGAGGAATTGACAGTACAAAAAAACTTAGGTTTTAGGTGCTCAATTAGTGAAGAATCTAACCATAGCTCGGGTTTGAGTTAGTAAATTAACCAAGTAACAAGGTTTGTTTATATAGACATCTCAGCCAAATTCCCTATCTCTGGAGATAACTGTGTCCTTCTATCTCCAGATTCAGGGAGTGTACTTTTTACAGGAGACATTGCTTTCAGGGAGCCAGAGAGGAGGGTCAGAGCATCCCTCTTGCACTGGCCATGTCTTAAGTAACTTTAACTCAGAATAATCAGTATGCCATTTGAGTATATAGGGGGTGGCCTGCCCTGAACCCCAACAGTATTTACCTAGTCCCATGGTTTTAAATAGTAACTAATGGCACCTAAATTTATATATGCAATTCAAATTTCTCCCTTAAGCTCCAAATTCATATATATATATGAATATATACATATGAAGTTATATATATATATATAACTTCATTCTCAACATTACCGCTTTGATATCCAAAAGATGTCTTAAATTTAACTTCTTCAAAGCAGATATTTTGCTAATAAGATACTCGTAGCACAGTCAATATCGCATAACTGTGCATATATTTAGAAAAAACAAATGTGACGGGACTTTGCTGGCAGTCCAGTGGTTAAGACTCTGTGTTCCCAATTCAGGGGTGTTCAATTCCTGGTCGGGGAACTATCAATAAGATCCCACATGCTGCACAAGCAGCAAAAAAAGAAAAAAAGAGAAAAACTAGCTAATCATCAATAAACAAGTATGAATTGAGAGCCTTTGGTGTTGGTGCCTCATACAAGTCTCCTCAGAGCCTCCTGACTTTGTGTATATGCAAGAGCCTCAGATTCATAGCTCACTCCAGCCGTCACCATGATGGATTCACTGTCTGTAGGCTTATGAGATGCTGCCACTCCCAGAGCCCTTGGCTACTCCCATTTATTCTGACTTGGATGATCTTGCCACATTACAGGGTGCAGGATCTGGGTTCCTGAGGAACTTGTGAAGGACTGGAGGATGCAAACTCAGAAGCACAGGGTAATTATTTCCTTTGGGGCCAACTTTGATAAATGACAAAAAGGGGTTCAAAGGGGACCAAGTAGATAAATTACTTATCCTTTCTCCTTATAATGGTTTGTTTCCAGGCAGTCCTTTTGGAGATGCCCCACGTAACTGAGCTCTTAGCTAAGAGTTAAGAGCAGGTGCCCCTGCTGGTTGAATAGCTGTGTCTACAGCTCATTGTGAATCAGTAACCAGCACAGGACCACATCGCCTTGCACTGCGTCCTATCCTTCCAAGCCCCATGTCTTTTGTTCCTCCCTCTATTCCTTGGAGTTGCACTCCTTAATAAAAAAAAAAAACACATTTTTGAGATATTAAATGCTGTGTTTACTTCATTAGCAAAAATATCACATAGTTAAAATTTGGAACTCAATAGTGTGTTAAAGATTAAACAACTCGTTTTACAAATGAGCAAACTGAGGCCCACAGAAACTGCATGATTTACTCAGAGAGTTCAGTTTCTGAAAACTGAGGGCTTTATTTCTTGTTTCTGTAGGAAAAAATAATTTCACTAGAGCATGAACTTGTAAGACCCTTGAGATACATAAACAGTTTGGATAGTATAACTTTGCTATTCTACACAAGACTATCAGAAAGTATCTTTGACCATGGTAAAGCCAGTCCATCATCAGGTAAAAACATGATCATTATATGTTTAGATTTTGTGCATTGAGACCCAGATCTTGATTCAAATAAGTTAGTTATTTCAAACCAAAAGCAAATTTTTCAGTACTTGTTCAGGTAACCATGTGTATATAGATGTTAATTCATCTTTTGATATAAAAGATTGCTTTTGAAAATGTTGAATGCACTGCTATTTCTTTTCTCCTAATCTGAAATTGTTGAAGGAAAAAGAATAAACACCAGAGTCTTCCTTATAGGCACAATTATGTATAACTTAATATCTGGGTTTTTCAAGGTCTTTTAAAAAATATGTGTGGGTAATCAGCATTCTTATCATCTAAATTATTCAGCTTTACTTAAACTATATATATTTAAGTCAAATGGACAACAAAAGCCTATGTCAACATATAGACATTTATTTACTAGTTGTCATACTCTATAGAAGGAATAAAGTGCAATCAATAGCATTGATTTCTAAGTAAATGGGCTTAAAAGGGCTGAGGCATGTAGAGCTTTTATTACAAATACAACTATGTTAGGGAGTTGCTTATCTAGACCCACTGAGTGTACCTCTACTATGTATTCCTTCTCCCTATTACCTCAAATCTCTGCTAAGCTAAATGCATAGAGATGAAAATGTCTTCTAGCCAAAATGGTATCAGGGAGTGATTTTAACCAGGGGTACCACTTTGAGAGTACTGACCTTTACAAACTAGGCTAAAGATTTTAAATTTGAAGATGCTTTTAGAGAAAAGTTGAGATGCTTAAAATCAAAGAAAGGTGATTAATACCAGTGTTATACCAAAGTTGTCCAAAGATGGAATGGACAGCTTTATAAATCTGAGAGCTCTCTTTACTAGAAGTAAGTTGGATAATTAATTGATAATGATGTTGTGGAGGAGAGTTAAACATTGATCAATGGATTAGACCGATATTTTCTTCCAGTCTTGATTTTTAATTTCACCTAGAGATGCATTCTTTTACCTGGAGATGTATCATTGTATGTTCAGTCATCATAATCAGCAGATATTATAGTAACCAACAGTAAGGACATCTAAGTGTTTATAGTGCATTTTACCTACATTTCTTTTCACAGTGACTTATGGTCCGTTAATTATTCTTGTTAATGTTTAGCACCAAAGTTTTTAAACATCTATAATTTTAAACAAAATTTGAATTCCAAAATTAAAATGCTGGAGTAAAGGCATCTCTAAACCATTTTCTTTATTTCCTTTTAGTTATTTTTCTTTTAAACATATTTATTTTATATTCTGAATTTGAGGCTTTTATTATCTGAAGTTCTTAAGAGTCCAAATTTGCTGTTGGTTGATTCTCCTGACTATGGCTCATGGAGTTTTGTTCGAGGATTTTTTTTTAATCAATTTATTTTATTTATTTAGTTTTGGCTGTGTTGGGTCTTCTTTGCTGTGCACAGGCTTCCTCTAGTTGTGGAGAGCAGGGGCTACTCTTCATTGTGGTGCGCAGGCTTCTCATTGCAGTGGCTTCTCTTATCGTGGAGCAGGGGCTCTAGACGCACAGCCTTCAGTCGTTGTGGTGCACAGGCTCAGTAGTTGTGGCTCATGGGCTCTAGAGCACATCAGTAGTTGTGGTGCATGGGCTTAGCTGCTCCGCGGCATGTGGGTTCTTCCCGGACCAGGGCTCGAACCTGTGTCCCCTGCATTGGCAGGGGGATTCTCAACCACTACGCCACCAGGGAAGCCCAAGAAGAATCTTTTCATCAAACATTACCAAGACAACTGGATTTCCACATGCAAAAGAATGAAGTCCATCTCCTCCCTCACATCCTACAAGAAAATTTAACTCAAAATGAATTATAGGGGCTTCCCTGGTGGCGCAGTGGTTGAGAGTCCGCCTGCCAAGGCAGGGGACGTGGGTTCATGCCCCGGTCTGGCAGGATCCCACATGCTGCAGAGTGGCTGGGCCCGTGAGCCATGGCCACTGAGCCTGCACGTCCGGAGCCTGTGCTCCGCAGCAGGAGAGGCCACAGCAGTGAGAGGCCCGCATACTGCAAAAAAAAAAAAAAGAAAGAAAGAAAGAAAGAATTATAGACTTAAAAGTAATGTATAAAACTATAAAACTTATAAAAGAAAATATAGGAGAAAATCTTTGTGACCTTGGGTTAGAAAAAGCCTTCCTAGAGATGACATCAGAAAAATAAGCAACAAAGAAAATTAGATAAATTGGACTTTATTAAAAGTAAAAGCTTTTGTGCTTCAAATAATACCATCAAGAAAATAAAAGGACAACATACAGAATGGGAGAAAATATTTGCAAATCATCTGTCTAATTTGTTTCTGGACTTGTATCTGAAATATATAAAGAAATCCTATAACTCCATAATAAAGCAAATCACTCAACTAAAAAATGGGTGAAGGATCTGAATACACATCTCTCCAAAGAAGATATACAGCTGACCAATAAAAACATGAAAAGATGCTTAATGTTATTAATCATTAAGCAAACGCAGATCAAAATAATGAGATACTACTTGGTAAAGACTAGGATGGTTATAAACGAAAAGAGAGCCAATAACAAGTGTTGACAAGGATGTGGATAAATTGGAATTCTGATACATTGCTGGTGGAAATACGAAATAGTGTAGCCACTTTGGAAAACAGTATGGCATTGCCTTAAAAGGTTAAATATAGAGTTATGATAGAGCACAGCAATTCCACTCCTAGATAATACACCCAAGAGAATGGAAACAAAACACAAAAAATTTTACAGGAATGTTTACAGCAGCATTTTGCATAATAGCCAAAATACAAATACAACCCAAGTGTTCATCAGTTGATGCACAGATCAACACAATGTGGAGCAGCCATACAATGTTATTCAACAATAAAAATGAATGAAGTACTGTTATATGTAAGAACATTGATGAGCCTTGAAAATATTATGCTAAATGAAAGAAGCCAGTCATAAAAGACTAGGTATTGTGCAGTCTCATTTATGTGAGATGTTCAAATAGGCAAATATAAAGAGAGGTAGTAGATTAATCATTGTCTGGGGCTAGGGGTATTGAGGACAAATGGGGAATAACTGCTGATGTGTTTCAGGGTTTCTTTTGAGGGTAAGTAAAATACTCTACAATTGATGTGAATGTACTAAAACCCAGTAGGTTGTACACCTGAAATGAGTAAATTGTACGGTATGTGAATTATATCACAATAAAGCTGTTAAAATTATTTTGGGAAGCTTATGTTAAATCTTTTATGCTTGTTTTATATAAAATTTAATTAAAAAGATTTTCTTAAGACAAAGGAGAAAATAGTATAAATTTCTAAACTTAAAACAGCCAAGAATTTAAAATGTATGTTACAAACGTAAAATGTGACCAGTACAGTCACTGTGGCGATATCTTCACCCTGCATAACTTAATTTTCAAATATTTATACATTCATTAAAATGCAAGAGAGTTGAATCAATATGTGGAAACACTTTAAACTCTTTAGAGAATTTCTATCTTATAAATCTTCCACAATGTTCAGTCTCAAGTAACTGACTCAGAAAATAATCTTTGAAAAGTGCTTCTGTTATGATAATTTCTAGTAGAAAGTAAATTTCCATTCCATTGAGTTTATGATGTTCATGTAATTAAAATACAACTGATTGCTCTGAGAAACTATTACATTTCTGAGGTTTGAGGAATAATAAGAAATGTAACATTATCAATGCACTCATGGTTTTAAATGAGTACCAAGTGAAAATACATTAATATTTTTAGCTGGAAATGTGTTAATTACTCATTGATGTTGTAGTGTCAAAAAGAAGAATTTGACTCTTAACCAAAAGGAATTCACATTTGAAAGATAATTTCAGCTGAAATTGAAACGTTAAATAGAAATAAGTACACCGTGAAGTCAAATGACAGGCAGTCATTTACAGAGTCACTGCCAGATTCAGGACTTGGTTCCTGGACCTGAATGGCCGAAGGTTTCAGGATTGTCATTGAGTCCGATTCCCTCCAGCTCAGAATGTTTGCCCTCAGACTCAGAGAGAAGGAATGATGGAGGAAAACCATTGGAGGCTTTAGCTCTTCTCTGGGAATCTGGGTGTGTATTCAACATTTAAAGAAATGTTGATGAGCACCGTGTACCAGGCACTGTGCAGGATTCTGGCAGTATAAAGCAGTCATGACTTCTAGGAGCTCTTAGACTATTTCAAAGAGAGATCAGAGCAGTATCGGGACCAAATCAGATGGGTCCTTGTAAGCTCCCATTAGGATTTTCTCTGAAGGAAATGAGGAGCCATTGCAGGGTTGTCAGCAGAGAAGTAATATTATCTGTCTTTCACGTGCACGGAGACCGGGCTGCTCAACTGAGAACACACTGTAGAGAAGCAGGGATAGTGCAAGGGGGCTATTACAGTTATCGAAGTGAGAAATGGTGCGGCCTTGGCCAAAGGGTTAGCTAGAGAGGTGGCTTGCAGAGATATGGATTTCTATACCCTGTATCATGATATATCTACAGTCTGATCTATTTATGTTCCGGATATAAAGAGAGATGGGAAGGCCACTGCCAAGCAGCGAAGAGGGTCGGGGAGTCATTCCATTCCTGCAGCTCAGTTTCAGAATACAGGGGCAGGAAGCCAACCGAGAGACAGCAAGCACAGGTGGCACAGCTGAAGTGTGCTGGGGTGCAAATAACAACTTCCAGACGTCCAGAGCCTCCAAGAAGAGGAGACAGGGTAATGAAGAAAGTGATGGGCCAAGAAATGGTAGGGACTCCTGACATCTAGTTTCCATGGGAACATTTAGTCTTCAGTTCACCAGTCTGGGAAACAAGAGTGCTTTGTGGGTCATAAAGACTAAGAGGGGTTGATGACACATCTTAGGAATAATGCGTAACTACAACCCCCCCCTTCCGCCCCCAGCTCTCTCCCAACAGACACAGCGTTCTTTCCAGGAACCACAGGAAACCAGGTCGACAGAGACCACCATTCCAAGGAACTTGCTGGGTCACTGAGGTATAGAATAACAGATCTATTATTTTTCTGCGTGCTAACTGTTCCTTAGGCTATTGTATTTTTAATGAAGAATCTCAAAACCTTACAGTTTGAAATCACATCTGCAGGTACTCAATAGTCCAGGAAATCAGGTTATATTGTCCAGTCATTTATACAGTCAGCACTTCTGAGCATATATAATGTATGCCTGACATTGTGCTGTGGGTAGAGAATGAAAGGAATAATCACAAAACTCAGACCCTGCTCTTGAGGAGTGCAGAGTTAAACTATGAAGACACGTTAAATGGCATATATTCAAAGTGGAAAATAAGTCTCCCAGTCTATGTCTGGGCAAAATTCATCCTTGGTTTGGTATTTGATATATATAAGATTATAGTTTGCAGTAGGAGAGGAGGGTGGCCCAAAAAATCATTTGAAACAAATAATTTTTGAAATAAAGTAATCATGGGAGGGAAATATCAATGCCTAAACGAAGGGATGGTAAATGTTTTCCCCCTGAACTTCGAAAAATACTTCATAAATGAAGGAAGGATTTGGAAAAAGAATCTAAAAAATTAAAAGAGGGAAAAGATTTAGGACAATTAACTTTCTGTTTTAATGATCACCTAAATTTAGCTTTCTCAGCCACAGATTTTAGGCATCCCAGCTAGTATCTTGAACCAAAAGACACAGAGGCCTGAACAACTATGCCCAATTAATTATTCCAGGGACATTTGTCCTGCAAGTACATTGTTCATACCTGCCTCTGGAGAGTGTGGTAGGAAGAAAAATGGCCTCCCAAAGATATACACGTTCTCATCCATGGAACCATTGAATATGTTATGCTCCATGGCAAGAGCTAATAAACTTGCAGATGGAATTAAGGTCGCTAATCAGCTGACCTTAAAACAAAGTATCCTGAATTATCCAGGTGGGCCTAATGTAATCACAAGTGTCTCTAAAAGAGGGAAGAGGGAAGAAGAAGAATGTGTAAGAATAATGCAATGTGCTGGCCATGAAGGTGAACAGCTTCTAGAAGCTGCTTTACTCCAAGACCCTCCAGAAGGAATGCGGCCTTGCTTACACCTTGATTTTAGCTCAGTGAGAGCCATTTTGGACTTCTCCAGAGCTGTTAGAGAATAAACTTGCATTGTTTTAAGCCGGCGAAACTGTGGTAATTTATTACAGCAGTGATAGGAAATTAACACAGATAGCACGTGAAACTGACTGTTATATACCTCCACTTCCGCTCCCTTCACCCCACCCTGAATGCATAGTTATTTCTGATCAAAACTTATCCCCAGCTTTGTATCTCCAGTATCCAGCATGGTGCCTGGTACACAGTAGACACTTGGAAAATATTGGTTGAATCAATAAATGAATGAGAGACTATTCCGTCTTTACTTTAGTTGTTCACTTCAAGTTTATGTTTTTCTACTATATACTTTTTTTTATGACCTCGTACTTTGGAATTGACAGTGATTCCATGGACAGACAAAACAGAGCAGCTAATTTGGAGGCTTCATATTGGTAATCAGATATTTAAGTGGATATCCATTAGCAGTTCACTTCCCTGCTGCCTTGCTTTTCTTATTCTTACATTTGAGGACAAAGTTCAGCTCTTGTAAATCACTCCAGTTGCCATTTTAAAAGACCCTAACAGAGTGAATGGTCCTGGAACATAAGCCCTGAGTATACAGTCTGAAACAAATGCCTGTGAAAACCTGCAGAAAGCCTGAGCAGAAAACCTGGGAGGCTCTAATCTGGAGTTATAAATCTCGACATTTTCTTTTTCCTTTCTCCACCAAACTGTTCAGCTCCAACTCAACGGTTTTCAGTTATTACTACTTATAATCGTATATCTGCAGGGGCCCCTCCCTCCTACAGTCACATTGAAACACCTTGTCTCACAGGTAAATGGGGCTGTGAAAATTGATGTTGCATTCATTTTAAGCTGCTTTTCATCTAAAATTATTCATACACTGAGAAAACTCATTCTGTTTACTAATCACTGACATGGAATTACTCATAATAAAAATAATTCTGAGTACTCAGAACATTTAACACCTTATTCAAAGCATTTCACACACTTAAGAAAAATATTTTTCATTAGAAAATAGAGAAAAACCTCACAAAAAGAATCTCATAATCCCACTACATTATTTTGTTATATAAGGAACCACTTTTTAAGTTTGGTGCTCATCCTTTCTGACTTTCTTTCCATTTCAAGATTTTAGCCAATTATCTTCAAAGTGTGCCTCAAGGTTGGCATGTAATTTGAAATTACTACATTGAAAACACTTCAAGGATGGAAGTCACAACTGAAAGGGTAAATGCTAGATTAATGTTGAGGAAAACCAAAGTGGCCTGCGGCAGCTAGGAACTTGCCAGGTCCTGTCAGCCACGCTTTGGTATTATGAGGAGCCTGGCACCCCTTAGCTGGTCCCTGGTGTTCTCCTGTTAAATGTCAACAATTTTCAGAACACCAACATCAGAGGAGGCCACTCTGTGACCATGCTGGATCAAGACAAAAATAAGACCACTCTGTAATTACGTATGAACACTTAAGAAAAAAATTTTCCAAGGTACAAAAATTCCTCTGTCTTCTCTGATATTACTAAATATAGCTTCTTTTTCTTTCTTTCTTTCTTTATTTTTTAAGCTGTACGTGGGCCTCTCACTGTTGTGGCCTCTCCCGGTGTGGAGCACAGGCTCTGGACACACAGGCTCAGCAGCCATGGCTCACGGGCCCAGCCGCTCCGCGGCATGTGGGATCCTTCCAGACCGGGGCATGAACCCGTGTCCCCTGCATCGGCAGGTGGACTCTCAACCACTGTGCCAGGGAAGCCCAACATAGCTTCTTTACTAGAATGAGTTTCTTCATTCTAGTCTACCCTCATTCAAGATAAGAGTTATTGAGATACCCAGTTAAAGACTTATCTCTGCTTTCTGACAATGCCTGATACAGAGTGAAGCCTTGCTTCCTTAAATCCTCCATAAAGCCACCTAACCAAAGCCCAGATCCTCCACTGAGTAAGTCCTTCTTAATACCCTGTTACTGTGATGTCTTGCGTTTCGCCTGTACTGTGTATTTTCTGTCATTGCTATTAGCAGTCAACCCAATTCACTCGACTACACGTGTGTTTCTGGTGGCCTTTGGTCAGAGAGCACTGACATTTCAGAGAAGAATGCCAAATAGATTCTAGACCTGTTGTTCAAATTTTGTATGCTATTTATAGGCACTGAAATGTTCTGAGAATTTACAGTGTCTAGCTTAATTCTAGGTGGTGAGGATCCTGCAGTGAAAGTGAAAATGTTCTAGCTCTTACGGTCTTTATACAGTATTGTGTTTGACAGTCATGTTTTAAAGACGTTAAATGTTTCCTCAAAATATGGAGGAAAATCCATTTGTATGTAACAAGTTTTTCTTCTGTATACTTGTGTGTAATTTTCTCCGTGTAGCTCTGTTCTTAGGCTTTCTTAACAAAGAAATGTACATTAGGAAGAAAATTATCCTACAACATACACATGGTTGTACAGAGAAGTTATAAGCCAGATGTGCTTTAAAGAAAGTAACTCTGTGTTCTGTATGACAATGCACTGATGTGCTTATTTTTATCTGTAGAACTGCGTCCCTGCTTTTGCTGTTCAAAAAGAGATTTTCTTGTAAATTCTCTAAGGTTTTCATCATCTAAGCATCTAAGTATCAAACATTGGTAAGTCTTGGTAATTTGGTCATCTTCAGTATCTGAACTCTGCAGCCTTTTAGATATGGATTGATTTTTTTTAAAGATATTTACTGTTCTCCAATGTTGTAATTTTTATTGTCCTTCAAATTATATAAGAGACTTCTTAGGAGTATAAACTAGGCCTATTGCTTTACGGAGTGAATAGGGTTTAGTGCTCTCATGTTAGCAATTTGTTCACTGTTTTCATCTTTGATAAATGAAAAACAGATTACCTAGAAGTACACTAGGTACTTTTCCATAGCATGGTGACAGTGCCATATTTCAATATATAATTTTATCTAAGGATAATATAGTGTTAAAAAATATGGAACAATAATGTTATGTATCATTTCGGAAGCGTGCTCTTTAACCAAGATAGATTAGTGGAAAAAAATGTAATTAATAACCCAAAGATCCTTTCTCCCTGCCCCTATTTGTTTGTTTATTTCCAAGTCATACCAGCAGGTGATATCTGGGTCCTTGGAGTCTCACTGGAATATAGTTGTCCTGGATTTACAGAGTGGGGCTGATAAATGGATGCTCTGTTGAACACCTTTCACCATGTAATCCATTAATTTTGTCCAATGTATCAACATTTTACCTTATGATTATACCAAATGTAAAGGAGTACACCTCGGTTAGGAAGGTGGAGTCTGTCAAACAGAAAACAAGCAGCTGGTGTGCAACACACGTTGCTCTTTCACAAAATAGCTTTGGTCTGACTCAGAACAGGATAGGATTTTCAAACCATTTTCCTTTAAACATTCTATTTAGAATTTGGTGTACTTCTAGGTAGCCCGTTCTTCATTTACCAACGATAAAAACAGTGAACAAATTAATTGCTAACATGAAAGCGCTATAATCTCTCATAATTATACTGATTTTAAAAGTCCCTGTGGGTGGACTGTTATTAAGTATTGGCACAATTTGTTCCTGAGTAGGTGGCAGTGCTGTGCCTGATGTATCAGGAAGTAAGACTAGATCCAAACTAATGCAAGAAGCATTTTCTTTATCAAAATGTATGTAAACATTTAGGAAAATGAGCTGCATTTTCAGACTTGCTCTTAGGCTAAAAATCAGAACTTCTCAGCCCATGCAGGAATAAAGCCTTTTATGATCTTGCGTCTGTCTAACTCCACTGATTCTCAATTTTCACACGATGTTGTAGCTGTCTTCCCTGACCACTTTCCCAGGCTTCAGGATTAGTAGTATTTTTCTTCTTAGCCAGGACAGCTTCCTCCCCGGTTCTCCCCATCTTGAAAGAGGTTATCCTACTTACGTTTCCACATTCTGGTCCAGTATCATCTCTCCTAGGAAGCCTTCCTGAATCTCTTAGGTGCCCTGCTCTGTGTTCCCATAGCACACTGTGGATATTACCATCTTAATAATCATCAAACCGTTTTGAGTACTTGCTTCCCTGCCTGCTTCCCCAGTTGGATTGTAAGAAACTTAAGTGCAAGAACATGATATCATTCATATTTATATTCCTGCCTTCTCAATGATTTAAATGAATGATTTAATTAGTGAATCTAAATGAATGAATGAATCTATATTAACAAATGATTTACTTCATTAATCTAAATAACCCAGCTACAAACCTTTTTAAAATAAAATAGCTGTATAGCACCTTCCTAACTTTAATGGATCTAAACATGTATAGTGATATACCTGTTTTTTGTTTTTCTGTTGAAGCTAGGATAGGAGCAGATTTCTACATCCATGTTCCTGGCTGCTTTATTCACCATAGACAAGAGGTAGAAACAACCCAAATCTCTATTGACAGATGACTGGACACACTAAATGTGATCTATATATACAATGGAATGATTCAGCCTTTAAAAAGGAAATTCTGAATATACTACAATAGAGATAAACCTTGAAAATGTTATGTAAGTGAAATAAGCCAGACACAAAAGGACAAATACTATATGATTCTGTTTCTATCTGGAGTAGTCAAATTCATAGAGACAGAAGGTAGTATAGTGGTTACCAGGGGCTGGGGGGAGGGATGACTGAGAAGTTAGTGTTTAATGGGGACAGAGTGTCAATTTACGATGATGAAAAGATTCTAAAGATGGATAGCAATGATGGTTGCACAACAATATGAATGTACTTAATGCCACTGAATGGTACTCTTAAAAATGGTAAATTTTAAATTTATGTGTATTTTACTACAATTTGTAGAAAACAAATAGTATTATAACATGTTATACACACAGTCTCTAGGTGATAGAGATGTACATGCATTAGAACATTCTTGGCTGGGTGAAGTTAGAATGGAGCCTCGAAACATCACCCTCATGGAGGCCCTCCATTCATTCTAGGAAAACTTGCCTCTTTCGGCCACAGAAGGTGAGGGAGACTGAGACAAAAGGCCTGGGTAACTCCTTAATTTACCTGGAACTCAAGGATCTCATGACAAAAAAACCCTTGTTCTTAGCCTACGATTAAGACACAGACTTTTAAAATGGGAATAAGATGCTGAAAGACAATGGAGCTCTTGGCCATAAAGAAGTCTGGCAGGACAGGTCAGACAGAAAACAGGAATCAGTATTGGCAGAAGCAATGCCTGCAGGTACAATGAAATTTACGCTGTACTTGGTGATCTCTGTTCCCTTCCCAAAGTACCTTTGTGGCCTGAGAAGCAGAGGGCTGTAGTATAAAGGGAAAAATGAAAATGTCACAAGAGGGTCAACCACTCTCTGAGAATCAACCTACATGAACTGGTCAGGGAAAGTGAGAGGAGCTCTCCTACCAAAAGGAGACAGAGATGAGCAGCAGAAGTCAATGTCCTGATGGTACAAAGTAGGTCCATGTTGGTGGCAGTGGCCAGAGGCATTAGGGATGGAAACCAGCCCAGCCAGCAATACAGAGGGCCCAAGGGCAGCAGAGATATGATGATCAAGAATGTCAAGGGCAATGGATTCCACGATGCAGGAATTGGAGAGCTGCTGGCTACAGCCCAGATTATGTATAAGAATAAAGAAAATTTTGGTCATCTCTTAGTTAAGTGTGGGGGAGCTCAGAGCATTGAGGTACGGGGTATTGCTATAAATGTGAGCTATCTGAATTCATCGCTGTGTAAAATCAGACGTCATGAGGGTTTTACATAGCACAGATATGTTTGAAATATTAAGGTTAGAACTTCAGTTTCCATAAACTGTGATTTCATATAAATACTAATAGCCTTTTCTTTTATTCTCTGATTAACACTTAAAATGTTAACTATTTCAGTCCCACCCACCCTGAATCTTAAGACCTAAGAACCTCACACAGAGCCCTAGGAATTAAGATTATGCGACAATTATAGAAACTGTATCTCGTATTTTCAACCACAGACATTGAAACATCTATGAATTACCATCCTCATCTATTTTGGAACTAATTTTACTTTGAATTAAATGGGTATGTCAATATAAATCCAGCAAAGAATTAGGAAAAAAGGCTTTCTTCCATATAACAGGCTTTAGGTATAGCCCCCCAGAGGATGTATTCATTCTACCCCACAAAATTAAAAGCAAGTGGAAATAAAGAGATTCCTACAATAAACAATCCTTTAAATATCTCCAAATATATTCCATTAAAACAATGCGCAAGGGAGAAAAATATGAACCCTTTATATCCACAAGACGAAGAAACCGTAATCTGTTTTCGCTCAGGATAAACTCAGCAGGGCAATGCCCGGGTTGTTCAAAGGCAGGAAGAGAGAAGGAAAAAGACAAAACATATAGTCAGAGCAGGAAAAGAAAGAATTTAGAGTTGAAAACATAAATAGGAAGAGTAGATACCTCTAGGGTGGCTGTTCAACAACTTATTTTCTTGGAATTGTGCTTTATGATTGATCAGTCTGAAGATAAACACCCGGTCCAAAGTGGATCAAACAGATGCTTTCTTCCCAGACTGAAATATGGACCAGAAAATGGAGACTATTAGTCACTGAAGCCAAGTCTAGTGAATGATCATATTCAAGGACAAAAATGTCTGCTATTCCTATGATTAAATCCCTATCGCAGTACTGATTCTTTCCCTACCCAGTTCTTTGTTATTCAGCCTTTTCTGTTTCTTTGAGATCTTCAGTACCTTTCAAATACATTCCTTTTCTCTTCCTCTTCCTCCCTCTCCTCACTTAAGATTGCTTAAATGGAATTCTGTAGTTTGCATCCAAAAGAACCTTAATAAATATAGTAGTCATAGCATAAGACCCTTGAAATGTGGAGCATATCGGTAAAACTTTTCAATAAGCACTAACAGGGCGAGAAGAGTCAAGAATTTCTTCCAAGAGTCAAGAAGAGTGTGATATACTAGGATAAAAGAGTGCATCAAGAACCAGAAGCCTGAAAGCTGTAGAAATCTCCCCCTTGATCAGTGTCTTTGTGCCTAACTCAACTGTTCAACCTTTATTATACCCAAGTTCAAAACAGCATTCAGGTGTTGCTGAGCTAGTAATCTCTAAACCTCAATGGACTCAATAACTATCATAATAGTCAGATATTTCTTCTGGTTCATTTTTAAAAAGTTGGGGGGAGATGCTTTACTAGTGAGAGACCTTTCTGATTAAATCACCTGCCATTCAAACTGATTATAGAAGTAGAACCAGAGAGAAATAATTCCTACTCAAATATTACTCATAAAAAATTAGGAAAGCGAGCAATAAAATCTTAGGCACTGAGAAATAGTCAAGAGCAATTCCTGTTGAAATAAATTTGAGCCACCAGTGTTAGTAGCTCTTGTATTCACACAATTACTATTTATTGTATTGAAAGTCACAGGAGCTACAAGACACAATAGATTGTATCCCTGGAATGGGGAAACTGTGTCTTGAACTCACTGAAACTCACTGAAAATGAAACCAGAAATGAAGAAATTTCAAATTTGTTGAACATTCAAGTATAGTATTCACATGAATTCCATGAAAGGTTTTCTCTATCCCCGCTTTCCAAATGAAGAAACCCTCAGAGAAGTTAACTAACTTACCTAGGGATACCAGGCTAGTAAGTGATGGGGTTGGGATTCGACCAGATCTGTTCCAACCTAAATCCTATGCTATTCACATGGGCTGCAAGAGTTTAGTCATCATCAGCATAGTAACCAAAGCTAAATGTTGATTTGTACATATTTAGAGGATGAGACTAAAATACTTCCCATGTGTCTATTTTGGAAATAAGTCACATCCCCAGAAATATGGGACTGGAATGTAAATGAGATTTTTAAAAAGCTATAATATAAATATACCATGAATTTTTTTGATACAGTATCATAAAAAAGTAGTTTAAAAGAGAGACTAGGAGAAAAATCAGTATTTAGGATAAGCCAGCATTTCTGATTCTAGTGGTTAGAACTGCATATAAAATTACTTAATGCTAATATTGCCTCAAATGTATGGAGTTTAAAGGGAAAATGATAATTTCCAAGTAACTGGAACTAAGGGGATAGGAAGCCTCTATATAGATGAGCGTCAAGGTTCAATGGTGTTTTGAGTTGCTGTGGGTAAAACTGAGGGAGAAGGAATAGATTTTGTTCCTATTTGAACGTTCTCTACATTGTTGAACAGAGACTTCCAAATGACTGGCAGTCAATAGTAAAAGTCTGTTAGATGAATGCAAGTGGACTTCTAATCATTATTTTAATTGCGTTTCAACAATATGAAGTCTTCAAGGAGTAGCAATAACTTCTACCTTGGGACACACTCGGGCTTTCTATTGAGCTACTGCATCTTCTACAATATGAGTCTGTTTTCAAAGGTCCCTACAGTCACCGTGTTTTCTCAACTGGACATTTTTTCTAAGGCCAGGGGCACAAAGTAAAAACGTTCTTGACTGAAAGGTACTTTATTTTCTTTTTCAAGTTTTTCTAAGCACTGATTTATATTGAGAGCACTTTTGACTGATCATGCAAAAAAGCAACGGGGTGGATGAAGATTATTCTCAAGTCAGTTCAGGGTTCTTACATGAATCAGTGTTGTGGTAACCAAGTCATTTTCATTTAAGTATTTAAAGCTACATTTCCACCTTGTTGTGAACTGTAAAAAATTCTTATGTTTCATAATTTAAATGTCATTAAATATAAACAACAGAATGTATGTTCATACATATATTTTAATTAATACATAAAACTGTACACTAGTGTATAGTTGAAAGTACAACACTGATAAAATATAGCTGTACACATGTTTGTTTAAAATTAAAAAAAACTGTCTACACTAAATTAATTCTTCATCCCAATGCCAGGTCATTGAAATAAAAGAGCTTCCCCAGTGCTATACATCCTGCAACAAGCACAAAAATATTTCAAATTACCTACCAGCCTTGAACACATAATTGAGTAGTCACATTTATAAAGCTGAAAAAAAACCTTTTCTTATGTGATATTCATGGATCATCTTTGGGACTCTGTGAAAAAAGAAACCCCTTCTTATGCCCACTCTTGTAATACACTAAGTACTCATGGCTTTCTATACAGTGATTCAATCAGGCTCCTTCCATCTTGGGCTCCTTCCTCATTTGGGGGCCTCTCTTTCAGCCAGGAGACAGGGGGAATAAATGGGTATAGAAAGCAAAACCCTTCTTAAATACTTTGGACTGGAATAGAAAGGCTTTGCTTCTCACAGTGCATTGGAAAGAACAAAAAATATGAGCTCACCTACATGCAAAGGAGGCTGAGAAATATAATCCCTGCATGGGCAGCTACTTCACTGCAACAATTCTGTACCATAGAAGTGGGGCAGGCATCTCTCATGAATAGCTATCTCTGCCCTAATTGTCAACCTCTAATCTTATACCTAGCTAAATTAGCATTAAAGAATGAGGGTAAAATAGAGAATTTTTCAGGCAAACAAAAACTAAGTTTATCCTTAAGCCATACAGGAGGGACTTCTGCAAAATGTACCCTAGTAGGAAAGAAAATGATTTCAGATGGAAGATCTAAGATGCAGAAAGGAGTGAACAACAATAAAATTAATACACGTTTGGGAAAATCTAAGTATATACTGATTGAATATATAACTCTAATAATATCTACTTTGCAATGCAAAAAACTGAGGTAAATAAAATACTGCATCTCATCTATTAAAATAAAAACTAACAAGGATGAATTTCTAAAGCATTTCGTGAAAGAAACACAGACACAAAAGATTATGGGATTCCACTTATATTATATTCTAAAAAAGCCAAATTATAGTGGCAGAAAGTACATCAGTAGTTTCTAGTGGCCAGGATTGGCAGAAGGAGAGTGACTACAAAGACACACAAGGAACTCTGGGATGAGGAAAATGGTCTATTTCTTGACAGGAATATGAGTTACATGACTGTACTGTGAAATACTGATTCTTCTCACTATGTCATATAGTCTTACTTCTTAACTTTACATTTTTTTTTAATAAGGCGGACTGTTCCTGGTGTGATAGAAGTACGTGGTACTCATTATCCCAGTAATTATTATAATGATAGATAACTTATATTGATTGGTATTATGCAAAAAAGTTTATATGCATTCTTTTATACAATCTTCACAATAGTTTGGTGTTTTCATCCATATTTTGTATGTAAGGGAAGTGGGGCTGAGGAAGATTAGGTAATCTTTCCTGTAATTTCTACCAATGAAGGTTTGAGGGTATTCTCTTGGACCTGCAAATATTCAGATGATTGATAACACAAGCGATAGTTTCAGCACATGCAAACCTGGGACCTAGGTGATGATACATATGAGTAGTCTCTAATTTTAGGTAGCAAAGCACAGCCATTACTGCCTTGTTTTTCATTTCAAGTTTGCAATTTTCCAAGGCCATATAAAGAAAAGCAGAGCTTCTAGATTCTTACTAAATAAACAAATGTTCAAATATCCTAGTAGAGAATACTGGCCAAAGGATACTCCAGAAAGGCTCAAGTAATGATAAGATTTAAGTGAGTGAGATTTTAATGACAGTTTATTTTTATTTGACTGTCTTAAGAATAAATCATTCAAGCCATAGTAAACTAGTTGACCATGGTTATTTGATTTTACTGCCCAGAAATAATATGTAGTCCTAGTAACTGCTGAAAAAAGTCTTATATTTATATTTTGAAACATTCAGAAATATCAGCTAAGGATCTATTAGGTACTACTTCTATAGAGTGGTAAAAAAAAACAATTTCTAATCAGGTTCTCTTGGTGCTTTTACCAAAGAACTTCTCATACCCAGGGTGACTAATGCTGTTTCTAACAGGAAGTTGTGTGGGAACAATAGAATATGCTGAAGTGGATCTCTTAGTCACCATCAAAAGAGTGACTTAGCTACTCTGAAGTCAGAGAAAAGAAAAGTAGCTTCCAGATTGGAAAAAAAAAAAAAGACTTAGAAAATCTAGTATACTAGAATCTAGTACATGATACTATGAAATATTGCCAGTGAGCCAAAAAAAAAAACCCCCAAAACATGTATGGCCTAAGCAATTCTGGAGGACTCCTGTTAAGCTGATGGGATTCTGCAATAAGAAAAGATGACTAAAAGAAGACATTACCTTCCTCAAATAAGTTTTCATTTTTTCTTTTACTTTTTAAAAGAAATTATTTATTTTTTATTCAAGTATAATTGATTTACAATTTTATACTAGTTTCAGGTGTACAACAAAGTAATTAAAAACTTTTATAGATTATATCCCATTTAAAGTTATTATAAAATATTGGTTATATTCCCTGTGCTGTACAATATATCTTTGTAGCTTACTTATTTTATGCATAGTAGTTTGTACCTCTTCTTCCTCAAATATTTTGTATTCTAACACTAAGCATGTTTGATGAAAAGGGGTAAAGCATGCATTCTATAAAATATTTGTCCTGTCAATTATATTTATTTTACACCTCTCCGTGTTACAAGAAAGAGAAAATGCTGCCCAGGCTGAGATTAGGGGAAGGATATCTAACCAAAAATAAACAGAAGTTTTCAGTGTTATTTTAATATAAATCCTCAAAGCATTTAAAATTTTACTTTGGTTCACTGAATAGCTATTAAAGAGTAGAAAGATCATTTATGATTATGAATTAAGCCAGTTTACAGAGTTCATGGCATGACTCTGTATCTAGCTGACTCATTGCTGAGTTTGCCATGATGTTTGTTCATTTCCCCTATTTGATGCATTTGCTCACTTGCTTCTCCTCCCACCAATGAGGAATAAGTTTTTAAAAAGTGTCCCTTAATTGCTGAGAAGCTTCATAGATGAAAAAAATGATAATTCATGAAAGAAAGTACTAAATAAAAATCATCATATATGTTTACAATTTAAATCATTCATATGAAATTATTGAACAAAATTACTTTAGGGAGAGATGGTATGGATCTATTCTAATTACTCAGCATCAATATCTAAAAAAAAGACCCTCCCACAAGGAGTTTTATCACACATAATAGTTTATGTTCATTGCATATTTAATATGTGCCAATGTGCTAAGCACTTTATATAGGCATTATCTCATTTAATTTTCAGAGTAATCCAATAAGATTCATAGGACAATTTGCCCAGAATTACAGTTTAATATGATAGAAAGAAAGCAAAGCCATTTAAGTCATTTGCATGCAAAGACACATGCATAGGCTAAAAAATTAGGGTGAGGAGAAGATTAAAAGAACAGAGTAAAATTAGAGGGATTGTATTATGTCCAGGAGATGAGAATCCAACAGTTTGTTACATAGAGGAGGAAGAGCACACTACTTTTCAGAGAGTCAGTAATTGCAGACTATATTATTCTCAGGTATCGGACACAAGAATTACAAAATGTCAGCCTCATTGGCAAAGGCAGAATTTCATTCCTGAGGTGTTTTGACCTACTGATCAGGGATACCAAGACCCGTCAACTCGTCAGTTGGTGAATTGTTGGACTAGTTTCACTTCATAATATAAAATTAACTCAATGAGCACAAGCTAATTCACAGTTTTATGATAAGATAAAACTCTCATTTCATTTGGGGGTAAACTGAAGAACTTTCTCTCTCTGTAAAAAAGAGTAGATGGCTAAGGCCAGTCTCAGTTTAAATAAATTTACTAGAATCAGGGAGATTACTCTAGACCTATGGAGACCAGTAAATCTTTTCTTCATCTTCTTTAATAAAGCATGTCAAGTACTCTGTATCTGTGCTGACACGGCTCCTGGGCAGAACCACCAGAGAATCTTAGAGGAAAAACCTAAATGAAAATCCCTTTTCTCGCTGATGGCCGTATTGTTTTGGTTAATCCTCACTGGAAACTTTACCTTTGGATAAATTATATCTTTTGAAATGTGTGGGTCAGAGTACCTATTTTCCCCTGAATAATGAAAAAAAGGTAAATGGAAATTTTCCATAACCTCTATCTAATGATATTTCATACAACATAGTTTTAGATGAAAGATTACAGAATTATTTTTATTCAATTGGATCACAAAGTGAATACTTAATGATGGATTCTGACCCTTTAATGAGCTGAAGCCTTAGCCAGGCAAAACCGGTAACCTGGGAAGATTCATTTAAGATCTAAGAGAGAAAGTAAATCTTTTCACTTTTAAAATGAGTCAATTAGCAGAATGGAGGCCCCAAATTCTGCCTGTAAGTTTCCTGGTAGAGGTAAATCAAAGCATGTCTTCTGATTCTCTGAGGATTCTCACAGTTTGTGTGGGTTCCCTGGCTGTGAAGCACAGCTATGAGATATGGACCAGTGTAATGGTCTTGTCCATGTTCCCTATGGGAATGACAACAGACTCCACGTACAAGGGTGAAGATGGGATTCATGAAATTCAAGTCTTACAGTTGGTGGAACGCACTGAGGGTACCTCCAAATCACACACTGAGGCTCACACTTACACGTCTCACATCAGTGTAGTAGTGCAGGCACACTCACACTCTTCACTGCTGTTTTACAGACATTTGTTTCAAAATAGCTGTAATTTGCTGAACTAAGCCCTTTAACATATGTTCTTTATTTACATTATCTCATTCATCTTTCCACGACTACTGGGTATAAGGGAATGTCTCAGAGCAGTGTCAATTTCTATTGGAAATCGACGTGTGGCAGCGTAGAGTTTGAGCCCCACGGCTTAACCAGTCCATCAGTTGAGGGTTTTGTTGTAAACACCTTGTTATTAGTAACAGTTATAATGCTGGTTTGCATATAATTAATATTTGTTGAGTTATAATTTATATACCAATATATTTGAAGGTACCCATTTGAAGTATTGAGTTCAATGGGTTTTCATAAAAACATATACCTGGGTAACCCAAACTATTATTTCTATACATGAAATACATTATATATTTAGGTATGTGTATATATATATATATATATAATTTTACAAGTATTTTACATAAATTATATTTTATATATAAAATTTCCATCACCACAAGAAGTTCCTGAGTACCTTTGTAGAACTGAGCTCCATGAGGCAACAGCTCTTGTAATTTATAACATTCTATCAATAGCTTACTTTTGCCCGTTTTGGGATTTCATGTCAATGGAATCATATATCCTCTTTTATGCCTAGCTTCTTTCATTCAGGATTGTGGTTTTTTTGATTCATTTATGTTGTGGCATGTATCTCCTTCATTGCTGAAGGTATTTGTATGAATATACCACAGTTTGTTCATTCTCTTGTTGATGGAAATTTGGATTATTTCCAGTTTGGGTTCATTATGAAGGTATTTGTGTAATTCTTCTGTGACATGTATCTTTAATTTATTTTAGGTAAAAGTCTAGGAGCAGAATTGCTAGATCATAGGGTAGGTATTAGTTTAGCTATATAAGCCACTGCCAAACTGTTTTCTAAAGTGTATCATTTTGTATTTCCATCAGCAACATAAGGAAATTCCATTTCCTCTGTATCCTTGACAACATGGTACTATCAGACATTTTAGTTTTAGTCCTCCCTAGTGTTTGTGACATAGCGTTTCATGGTAATTTTGATTTCTCTGATAACTAATGATGTTGAGTATTTTTTTAAATTTATTGGTCTGTACCTTTTCATTTTCAGATTCTGTTCACAACTTTCTTACAATCTGTGTAAAAAATCTTTCCTTAAACCAAGGTCACAAACATATTCCCTGTTTTTTCCTACAAGCTTTGCATTTAGCTTTATGTCTGGTTTGTGATCCGTATGAAATTAATTTTGTGAGGTACTGTTGAGGTTCATCTTGACTCGTGATCCTCTAGTTGTTCTAGTACCATTTGTTGAAAAGACTATTCATTACACACTGAATTACTTCAGCACCTTTATGGAAAATCAGTCTACTACATATGTGTGGTTCTATTTCCAGATTCCACTGACTTCTTTGTCTAGCTTTGTGTCATGACCACATTGTCCTGACTGCAATAACTATATGATAAGTCTTGAAATCAGGTAGTGAAAGCCTTCCAACTTAGTTCTTTTTTTTTTTAAGATTGCTTTGGCTGTTTTAGATTCTTTGCATTTTCATACAAATAATTATTTTATAATGTCTACAAAATACCTGCTTGGACTTTACTGGAATTTCACTGAATATATAAATCAATTTAAAAGTACTGACATCTTAAAAACATTGAATCTTCAAATCCACAAAAATATTTCTTTTGCGTGTTTAATTTCTAGCAATATTTTATACTTTTAAATGTAGGGATCTTGACATTTATTAAA
The DNA here is from genome assembly GCF_964374135.1 of Grampus griseus. NCBI lineage: Eukaryota > Metazoa > Chordata > Mammalia > Artiodactyla > Delphinidae > Grampus > Grampus griseus. Next base: position 66,552,639 of record NC_139012.1, read on the forward strand.
TTCATTCCTAAGATGTTTATGATTTGATGGTATTTTAATGCTACTCTTATTTTAACCTCATTTCCTAATTGCTTGTTGCTAGTATTCAGAAGTACAATTGATCTTTAAAATTTTGACCGTAAGTCATATGACTGCTAAATTTGCATATAAGTTCTAGTTGAGTTTTTCTGTAGATGTTTTAGAATTTTCTTTTTAACAATCACATAATCTGAGAACACAGACAGGTTTACTTCTTTCTTTCCAATGTTAGTTAATTAATTAGTCTTGTTTTTAGGATTCCCTAGGATATCCAATACAATGTTGGATAATAATGGTGAGAGTGGGCATTTTTTGACTTTTCCCGATCTATGGGAAGTAGGAGTTCAATATTAGCTGTTAAGAATGTTGTTAGCTCAGGAGGTGTTGTTGCTTTAATAGATGTAGCTTATTAGATTAAGGAAGATCTCTTCTAGTTTTTGTTGCTGAGAGTTTAAATGGACCTTAAATTTTTCCAGATGCTTTTCTTGCATCTATTGTGATGATAATATGAATTTCTGCTAATCTGTCTTCAACTTCACTGACTCTTCTGTCAACATTTTCTATTGAGCCCATCCAATGAATTATTTATTTCACGTTTTGCATTTTCAGTTCTAAAATTTCCAATTGAAAAAACTGTTTCTATTTCTCTGCTGAGAATTTTTATCTTGTATTCATTTCATGTATGTTCAGCTTGACCTCATGTAACACAGTTATATCAGCGGTTTTACACTCTTTGACTGAAAAATTCTGACATCTGGCTCTTTTCCCACATTGTTGCTTCTCTTGAAGATTGGTCACATTTTCTAGGTCTTTTTATGTCAAGCAAATTTGATTTGGATGCTGGATATTTTGAATAGCATTTTTTTTGTAAACTGTGGGTTCTGCTACAATCTTCTGGAGAATGTTGCTGCTGTTGCTGCTGTTGTTGTTTTAGTAGGTGATCAACCCAGTTGGGTTCGGACCACAAGTTCTATCTTGCCTTCTGTGGGTGGTGGTTCCAATATCAGTTTAGTTTCCAAAGCTTTGCTCTGCTGCTTTGGGTTCTGTCACACACATGCGACAATCAGGGGTTAGTCTGAGACTCAGGCCAATGTTTAAACCAGTTCAGTTCTCAACATCTTTGTTATGCTGTTTTGCGTTTGTCTCATTCATGCACAGCTAAGGGATGAGGCTGAGATTTGTGCCGGTTCATAGATAAAGTTAGGGAATCTCCCTCTTCAGCTCTCCTGTCTGGAATCCACTCTCCTGCCACCTCCTGCACTCTGACACAATCTGCTCTTCTTCCAGCTTCCTATGGTCAGGTATATAGGATTCTATAGAAGTTCTAGCTTCCCACGCCACTGTTCTACTACGCGGCTGTGCAAAAATAATAGAACACATACATGCGTGCACACAAACACACACATATCCCATCTGGGTTGCTTTTCCAAGTTTTGGCTTTCCTCCATAAACCACCTATTTTTTTTTTTTTTTCTTTTTGCTGTACGCGGGCCTCTCACTGTTGTGGCCTCTCCCGTTGCGGAGTACAGGCTCCGGACGCGCAGGCTCAGCAGCCATGGCTCACGGGCCTAGCAGCTCCGCGGCATGTGGGATCTTCCCGGACCGGGACATGAACCCGTGTCCCCTGCATCGGCAGGCGGACTCTCAACCACTGCACCACCAGGGAAGCCCAAGCCATCTATTTTTGTTCACATTTCAGAATCCTCAGGTGGTTGGTGTTGTGTTTTATCTAGCACTCATTATTATTATTTATTTTTGGCTGCTGGGCATGCGGGATCTTAGTTCCCCAACCGGGGATCGAACCCCTGCCCCCTGCAGTGGAAGCCCGGAGTCCTAACTATTGGACCATCAGGGAGTTCCCGATCTAACACTTTTAATTATCATCATGGGAGAAATATGTTGTAGTGGGCATTTCTTGCCACGGTGAAGGCAGAACTTGATTATCTGAAATGTCTTTATTTTGCCAAAATTCTGGATGATAGGTTTTTGGTTTTGGACTTCTAGGTTGACAGCATTTTTTTTTTTCTTTTTCTTTTCTTTTCTTTTTTAGCACTTTAAAGAAGTTGTCCCATTGTCTGGTGATCTACAACTTTTATGATGAGAAGGCAGCTCTCATTCTTATTGGAGTCCTCCTGTATGTAATTGTCTCCTTCCTCAGCTCCTTAATAGATACTTTATTTTATCATTTGTTTTCTGTATACTATTTTTAAACAAATATAGAGTATTACTTTTTGGCCAATATTTCTTCATGTATTTTTCTGATCCAGTAGCTCTATTCTTTCCTCCTGGGATTTAAATTACAGGTGTGTTAGATCATTTGATACTATCCTACATGTTAAAAGACTCTGATTAATCTTTTAAATCCTTCTTTTTTGTGTCCTCCAATTTGTATAACTTTTACTAACCTGTCTTCAAATTAAATAATTCCTTCTGTTGTTTAATCTATTCTGCTATTGAGACCATCAATGAATTTTGTAATTGAGGTATTACATTTTCAGTTCCAGAATTTCCTTTTCCCTCTTTCGTAAACTTTCCAAATTGGCCCACGTTTCTTCCATCATATCTATCTTTTCCTGAAGAATCTTTAGCATATTTATAATAGTTATTTACAATCCTTGATTGCTAACTTCAATGTCTTAGCTATTTGTAGCCCTCTTTCTATTAATTAATTTTTCTCTTGATTATAGGTCATATTTTCGTATTTTTTGCATGTCTACTAATTTTTTATTGGGTGCTTGACATTGTGTATGACACATTGTATCAACTGTAGTTTACTTTATCCTATTCTGCAGAGTGTTCTGTTTTATTCTAGAAGACAATTATTTAATCACCTTAAATATGAAGAAACTTTAATTTGTTGAGTCTATTTTGGTTTTTCCCTTAAGTGGATATCTTATTCTTTGAATTGAGTCTATACTTCTATGGCATAGAGTTTCAGTAGAAATTCCAATGTGTTACAAATGCTCTCTAACTTGGAAGGACTTGAATTTTAACTTCAGTTTAAACTGCAATGGGCAGCAGCTGAAATCTCTGTCCACCTCTCTGTCTTCTACCTTTATTTTCCCCCCACTGGGATCCTTAAAGTGTCACCCAAGGAAGCACAGTTCAGAGATCCAACCAAAAATTTGCTGTTTATGTGCATAATTGAGAGCAGCTCCTCTTTTGGGTTTCTTCTCACTGGAATTTTTTTTCTTAGCTACTAGATGTTCTGACAGTCCCAATTTCCATCATCTGACTTGATTTCTGCCTGAGTTCTAGCTTCCAAACGCATCAAGTTTGCAGAATTCTCTCGGGGAAAACCCGTATAAAAGAGACCATATATGCAAAGATAAATGGTTCAACTTGTCAGTTCTTTTTATTTTGTGGTCAATCGTTGACCAATCTGATTTGTATGGATGTGTGGGTATGTGTGCTAAATTTTGTGAATATGGTAAATTGGACTTTAATTTTATACCGCATGAAATATATAATTTAAAATTGTGTGCTATTTTATACTATTGATACATGGAGACAGCATCAACTAGAAAAAAATAAAAATTCATTATACCTTTAGGTGTTGCAGAAAGAATATAAAGGTTGGAGGCAATAAAGTGTCTCCTACTTCTGGAGTTTTCAAAAGTAGCTGTATGATTTTTGGGAAATCACTTAATCTGTTTTTCAAATACTCTTCTACTCTAAAGGATTACAACTTTTCTGCTCTAGCACTATTGCTTGCATAGACATAATTCAGTTACTCATTCAAAAATATTTTCTGAATGCCTACTATATATGCCACACATTGTGTAAGTACCAGAAATAAAACAATGAATAAAATGCTGATATTTTCATTCAGCATGGAACTAAATTTAACTTTTAATCTTAAATTCAATATGGGGGAACATAAATTGATATACATTTTGAAAAGGAATCATGCAGTATGTCTCAAGGACCCTTTTTAAAAAATATATATTTTTGACAGCACAATGCTATTTTGGGAGGCTAAGAAACTGATGAAAATGCATTAAAAATGTATTAATAATAGTAAGGACAAGAAATAACTCACATTTTCATAATAGAGTTATGATTAGTAAAGAATGTTATGACTATATGACAGTAAAGTGCAGTCATTAAAAAGATTGTTTACAAGAGATGTTTGATGATGTGGGGAAATGCTTATGATATAACAATGATTAGGAAAAAGCAAGATGGTTTACAGAGTTTGTCCTCAGAGATGCATAACAACGGGTACAGAAAACAAAATGTACACTAAAATGTTCATAGTACTTATATTTCCTAATATTTCCCCCCTCTCTTTTTCCTACTCCATTATTTAAGGAGTATTGGTTGTGATTAATATTAGAATGTAATCTTTAGGGTATAACATATCAAGGCAGCTGATAGAACTAAAAAAAGCAAGTATGACTCAGATAAGGATGTTGTGACTGGTAGGACTTGTATCATCCCTTTTTGGGAAGGATGTAGTTTTCTTTAATCTTATAAGGACTAGTCGTGTCATGGTGTCATTGCTATTTTTACTGTTTGGCAGTTCAATGTGGATAACAGTTGGTTTATGAATGTCAAGAAGACAAAGGGGTACACTGTTCCACATATGGTCGTGGCTACTCAGCTCCTGTTTTCTTTGTATTGCAAGGATCTGGGAGCCTGTAAACAACAATTCCAAGATTCCCTAGGCAGCTGGATTGTGATTAGGTTCTATCAACGGAGGTCACAGCTAAGGGATTAAAATATGAAGGAAAGTGTCATGTTATACTGTTCCCTGTGGAGAAGTAGCAGGCAAATGCAAGTGACTGAGAGCATCAGAAAACTCCATCCATTTCAGTATGTATAATCACTGCTACTCAGATGCAGGAATGATGTAACAGCATCAGCAGTTAGAGTCAATAACTTCCTGATCTCTGGGTGACACCTTCTCCCTTTTGGACTCTCAGTCCTTCCAACATATTACTTTCTAATTCCTATGTTCCATCTCTATTTCCTTTACTTATTATGTTCCATCACCTTTGTTGCCAGTTCCCAGAATTAATCCCTGAGGTATCTAGAGTGAATTCTGTCTTCCTGACTGAACACCGACTGATATTTACACTTTCTGACTATAAGAGAGGATGGAGGAATGTGGTGCGGAGGGAGGGATTGGAGAAGGGAAAGAAACAAGTTAAAGCACTGACTGCAGTATTCTTCAGAAGAGCAAACTTTGTACAGCAGAATATCTCGATGAGCCATCTGGTTGTAGAATGATAGCCCTAAGCACACAGCAGGGTCTCACTAAGAAGGAGACCACATAAATAAATTCACGAGCATAGTAATGAACACAGGTATTTTGGTATTTTGCTAGTATCCAGAGATGGAGTCTGTAAGGAAGCCAAGAATCTAGAGCAGGGTTACATGGACAAGACAGTTCTGAAAAAATGGTGGAAATCCAGGACCCAAAAAGGCAAATAAGTGAGAAAGTCTTCATGGTGAGAATGACAAATGGACAGAAGTGACAAATGGACAAAAGGCAGAATTGTTCTGTGTTCCTAATATTACATAGGCCTAATATTCATTGTTAAATTCTTTCTTGCTGTACAGTAATGTAACATCATTGCCCCAGATATATGACATGATCTTCCACCATTCCCACAATCCACATTTTCCAGTAAATCTATTACACATAAATACCTAGTGTTTTGGAAAAGGCAAGGAATCAGGGTTACTTTCCACAATTGGGTTGATAGTTGGAGAAAAAACGTCAGCCTCAAAAGAGGCATAATGTGAAAGGGATTATGTATTCCAAGGAAGCAGGAAACCAGAAAAAGAGGTAACTAGAACAACCGTAAGCACCACTAGAAAACCCAGAGTATAGTTGAAATGCTAGGTTTCCCATTGTGTCAGGGGAATGGAGATTCAAGCTAACTTGATTTGAATCGTAATTAATAAATATTAGGAAGTGCTGATCCTTAGGTCACACTTTTAAATAATTATTTGAAGAAAGAACAAATTTAAACTCTTTCCTGCTTCATACATGATGAAAATGGCAATTAGTCCTGGCAATATTTATGAACTGCCCTACATATTCCTAGGTATGGGCTGCACATACCGATTTCCTTCCAAAGAACACAGCATGGAGAGGTGAATAGAAGAGTAACTTAGTAGTGGAAAAACTTGCTAAATATTATTTCAGCCAGGTGATCAAAGTCAACATTAACAGTGATAAGTCATCCTGATATTATATAACCTATAGATGATGTGATAAAAATGGGATTTTATATCTGTTGTCTTCCCCTACAAAAACACACAACCACAGTGTAATTATGATGAAAACATCAATTAAAAGACATTCTACAAAATACCTGACCAGTACTCCTCAGAAGTGTCAAGGGCATCCGAAACAAGGAAAGTCTACGAAACGGTCACAGCCAAGAGGTGTCTAAGGACCCAGGATAACTAAATGTAATGTGGGGTTCTGGATAGCATCCTGGAACAGAAAAAGGACATCAAGTAAAAACTAAGAAAATCTAAATAAACTATATACTTTAGTTAATCATAATGTATCAATATTGGTTCATTAATTGTGGCATATTCTACCATAGTAACATGAGATGACAATAATGGGGGAAAGTGGATATGGAGTGTATGGGAGCTCTAAGAACTATCTTCTCAACTTTTCTGTAAATATAGAGCTATTTTAAAATGTAAGATAATTTTTTAAAATATACGGACTGCATTATTCCACAGAAAAGCAGAGTGGGCGCTTGAATATATTGTCCTGGTAAAGTAGGGGGCCGCTCTTTAGGAAGATTCTGTGTGCTGGGGCTCTTGGTAGATCAGCTTCTTCGTTGTCATGGGTCCCTATAGCAGCAATGATCACAGAATATTCAGGAACCTGTAAAATAAATATTGTCCCATATTCTCTGATTTTCACAGGACTCAGGGGCCTCCTAAGAAAGAACGTGAGTCCTGTCAGAAGGCAGAGTTCAGACAAGTATTGAATATTTAGACAAATATTGAAATGTCCAACTGACATGAGCTGACCCAGACCCCTGCCTTAACTTGGTTTCTCATCTGTGACTGTATCCCTGTCACTTATTCTGTGTCACCCACAGTGGCCAGCTGGCTGTTTCTCAACCTACAGACAAATGGTTCACAAGTCCTGGCTGAGCTGTGGACCGAGGTTTGTGCTCATTACATGGATTTCACATGCAGTTAGTTATCCTGGGCATTTCTCGAAATCATAGGACTTCCTGTTAATCAGTTGGGTTTCAGTGCCTTGAGATTTGGGGAATTATTGCTCATAGTTAATGTGACCACGGCTGTACTTAGGATCCAATGGCTCCTTGGGTATTTAATTTACATCTTTCTAGAACCACCCATACTTTAGTCATCTCCAACCCTGCACTTCATAGAGTCAATCACAGATTCTCAAGATTTAGTGTTTATTTCACTACATTATGGAAGAGTTTGGTATCTGACACAGAAGAACTTGCATATTTTCTTCCTTTTCTCTGAACGAGTGTCCTTTTATATGAACTAAACTAGATGTTAGGGTCATTTCTTAACCCTACTGCCTTTGAAGTTTTAATTTTCATCACCATCATGCATCCTACAGCATAATGCTTTTACCTCATAGATGCTTTTAAAGCTAATAGTTCCCATCCATTTGTGGCACTACCTAAGAAACTTTCTTTGAAGCACCACAGTATCAGCCGTCTAAATGAGAAATTAGAGGCTTTAAAATTAAATTATTTAATTCCAAAAGTTTAGTGCAAAAAAAGTTGTTGCATATCAATATGAAAATTAATTAAATGTGGATACCCTCTTCGTGCGTGTGTGCATGCCTGTGTGTGCGTGTTTGTGTGTGTATGGTGTGTGTACATTTCATTTGATTTTGACTTTAAATAAGTCACCTCTCAAATCTCAAACAAATCACAGTGGACTGAACGAATCCATTTCTTCTCAAATTCTGCTGATTCTAATACCACTTGAAAAATATGTACCATTCACCCAAACTCGAATTTTTGTATTTTCTTTCAGGTAAGAGACTAGGTAGAGACTAGATAAAGGCATATAAAATTAATATGATTGTATAAATGTGTTATATTAACTTTATATTAATCTATGTATACACATATATTTAAAACATTTCTTCTATCTTATTTTTATTAAGCTTTCTTCATACAGTTTGAGTAGTGAAAGTGCTGTCTCAAATGTGACTGTTTAGATCAATTAGTAAATTAGATATATTGGATATTCTGCGGTTTTATCCAAAGAAAGTGTGGTCACCTAGTATTGTACATATTCATGAGGTCCCTTCTTTTAAAGCATTGGAACCATGATAGAATCATTAAAGGTAAAACTTATTAAGTGGCTTCATGAATTTCTTGCTGTGAAAATTTAAATAACTAAAGCATAGTGAGATGACAAGTGAACTAATAGCTAGTAAATGACCAGCCTCAAAGACACAGAAGTGCATTGGGGATGCTCAAGAAATCATGTCTCCTTCAGAGAAGCTGAGAGTTCTAATGCTGAATTTTGAGCCCCAATCTTGGCTAAATTATTCATAATTTCTATGGTTGGTCTCAAAGGATGGCAATTCTAACTACACGATGTAAATTCTTCTAACACTCTAGAATTGTAGACCTATTCATCCTTGATAGACCCTCCAAATGGTATTTATTCAGTTATTGAAAGTAAGTGAATCTTGATCTAAACTCTTGCATAGATTGACAGTACATGCATTTTACAACTGATTAATGATGTACTCAGTTCTTTATTAACAAGAAAACACTGTAAGACTTTTCATAGCACTCAGAAAAATAATTTCGGATTTTAACTCTACAGGCAGACACTTTGAACAGACTAGTCTTTTACATTAGCAGAACTGTTGTTAGTGTTTCTTCAAAGATTATATCTAAACAATTCTCTGGGACATCCTGTGATTTGCATTGCTACATTCAGTGAAATCATGAGACCATGTAGGAAGAGGAGGAAGAATTTCATTGAGTTATGATCCAGGATTACAGTCTCTTTTTTATGAGGGGAAACTCTTATTTGATATTTGTGTTGTGTATTGGTTACACTATTTTAAAAGATATTGCTTATTTTTTCAAGGATTCATAAGAGAAATTTCTCATTAAATTAACTGCTACAAAAGTTTTTTTCTCAACATAAGGATATATGTATGGACCAATTTTATATTAAACATTGATTGAATATATATTTTAATTAGAAAAAGGGAATTCAGTTATTCAATAGTTTTTCTTTATTCTTAGATATCAGGAAACTCAAAATTTAGATTTAATACTAGACTGACAACTCATTTCAGGTTTCAAATAATATCTAATTTGCTGTTCCTTCAAATTAAATTGACTGTCTTTTATCATTATGGTATTGTTTTATACCTTAATTAATTTATGTACATTTAAATGCCTTCTATAGACAGAATGTTGATTAAACATTATTCAAGTGACTGAAGTACATTGGATAAAGATGTCATTTGCTGATTATTGACCTTGAAAAAACATTAATAAGAAAAAGGCAGAGGTCATTGGGATTTAGTTTTGTCTGAAACTGAAAGGAATATAAATCTTAAAACAACATAATTAAGTTCCTAATATAGAAACACATAGGATTGTTTTGGTTTAAAAAAAATAAAAATTTAAATAAAATATAAGATTCTTATGTAGGAGGAGAAAAAAGGAACTGACAAATTCTGACATATTTTTCAACTAATTGTTTGACCCTGGTTTTGCCAGCTATTCTATTGGGGGTCTCAGTTCCCCAGCTCCAAAATGAAGGGTTTGGACTAGATGATTACTGATGATTTCTCCACCAGAAAAATTCTCTAACTCCATGACACTACGTATTTCTGTAACTCCATGATACAACAAACTTCTACAATTCCAAGACATAGCAAAATTCTGTAACTCCAAGATGTAAAGAAAGTCCATAACTCATGATACAACAAACTAAAACTCCATGACAATTCTGGGTATCATCTGTTAATTTTAATCTTTGGCATTTTGATGGATGAAATAGCATCTTATACTATATTTCACACATACATTGTATACTTATATTATTTTGCATCTCTGATTTCTAGGGAGTTCGAAAATGTTTTAAAACACATAAGCCATTTAAATTTTATTCCTCAGTACTTCTTTTCTCATTGAAATGCAAAGGCCCTTACATATTAATATTGACACTATACCTGCTGTACCTACTAACGACAACTTTTTTTCCCTGCTTGACAGAAATTCCTGGAGCTCATACTAAGATGAGAAGCAACTGCTCCAAATTAATTACCAAAATTTGGGTTGATTTGATCACAAGAAGTTGAACAAATTTTGATCTCTTTCTATGTGCCAAGTGTCACACTGAGTACAGAATGAGAACACATAGACCCTGTGCTCCAGTCACACTCAGGACACAGGGGGATGCAGGTACATAAACAACTAATTAAGAAATGGTGCTGAGGCTTGAGACATTTACATGCTGTGTGGCTTCCCTGGGGAAGTGAGAGCAACCGGTATTGTTACTGAATTCCCTTCCAAACCTTATTTTGCTCTGAAGAAAGGCTCACATACACACTACACAGACATCACACAGATAGACATAACACACACACACACACACAAACACATCCTCTCTTCATATAGTCTTTTTACAGATGTTTGCAGAAAAGGCAGCGTGGTAGGTGAAGATGGAAACAGAGGACAAGGCAGGTCTGTTAGAGTCATTACTTCCCGCAAGCAGCCCCTTTGGAATTCGTGTTCCGGAGACACTGTTCACGCAAATAAAGCTCTTTGCTTCCCAAGCTCTCTCTGGCCCCCCGCCATGCTAATTACAGAGGAACACAGGCCAGGCTCAGCTGTGAGATAATCATTCCACGTCCCACTGACTTCCTTGGAATTTCCAAAGAAGTGAACCAAGGGCACAGCTCGGCTAGCTGGCAGATTAAAAAATAACAATGAAACTTGTTTCAGACAAAATGATAAAATGGAGCTGTCTCTGTCAAAATAAGAGACACTTAAAATACTTTCTAGGATTATAAAAAAATAACCATTTAGTGTTCCGAAGATAAGCAACATTTGTCCCTGGAAAAGGGATAGACACCTCCTCTTCTGACATTTTCTGGCCTTTTCAAAGGTACCCTAATTTACACAGGAAATAGAATATATTCATAAAGTGACTTTCATAAGTGACACAGGTAATCAAAAGCAATACTGGAACTGAATCCAGGTATTAGGACACTTGGCCTACTGCTCATCTCATGCACAACGTTGCCTTCCCATTTAAGTATATGAAATATAGGCTTGATTTGCCCAAGCAAACCACTCATCCAAGAAAAGGTATATGGGCCATATGGGGGTATATTAGGTAGATGCAGGAAGAAGGCGAGTGAAAGGCAGGGGATTAAGTGAGGCCTGGAGGGGACAGTCCACAGCAGGCCTTGGCAGAGATAGTGATGTCCTAGTTCAGGCAGGCCTTTGTCATCATCATCACTATTAGCATCATCACCGATACACTGCCACAGCCTCCCTACAACTTACTGTTGTGAACTCATTCTCTTCAGATCATCCTCACACAGATGCCAAGGTGACATCTGTAAAACTCTTACCTGACTGGCTCACCCCTTAATTAAAACCTACTACCTATATGATTAAGTTTAAGCTAACTAACATGGCTCCTCTGTGGTCTGTCTCTGCCTACTCTCCAGCCCCCCTTTCCATTGCCCCTGGTTTGAACTTGTTGCTCTAGGTTTAGTTCATCCTTTTAGGAGGTCTCCTCTATCCCCTTTAGCTGGGTTACGTGCCCATCTTTGGAGCTCCTATATATTACTCCCATACTATACTTAAATTTTATTAATATTTTCTAAAAATCAAAGTCTTATTTTTGTGTTTGACTATAATAGGTGCTGGGACATGTTAGGAAAATCCACTGAATTTGGTAGTTAAGAGCATCAGACTCTGAGACCACATCTCTGGGTTTGAAACACAGTCCTGACACTTGGTAATTGTATGACTTTGTACAAGTTACTTAACCTCTCCGTTCCTCAGTTTTTCTGTCTATAAAATGGGACTAATAAAAGTCTATAGTGTTTGGGGGAGGGTTAAATGAGTTTATATATATATATAAAGCACTTAAAAGAGTCGCTGGCAAATCCATGCCATATAAGGTATAGAAGTATTTGCTATCATGATTGCAATTAAAGGCACATATAACACGTACCTGACCTCAAGGAGCATTAAAAGAACTACTAGAAAGACAAAGAATATATGTAACAAAAAAGGAGAACTAATAATTGTATTCAAACGACATTAGCATTAAACATACAGACTAGTAGATAAGAAATCTTTCTGCATTTCAGAAAAGGGGTAAACCATTTCAGGTCCAAGGCAGTTGGACATCAAAAAATTCTTGGGGGTAATAGGGCTGGAGGGATGAGCAAGATTCAGGGTCTGTGCTCTCAGTCAGGCTCGATGGGCATATGGCACAGAGCAGTTCTCTGTCTTCTGTTGTGTGCAGCCGTCCATACATCATGGCACTGCAGACTGCTAACCACCCCAGCTCCGGGCGCTTATTGCCAGTAGCACCCCCATTGTGACAACCATAAATGCTGTACACATTTCCAAACATCTCCTAGGAGAGTGGTACTGTACCTGGTTAAAATCCTTGCAGGTGGAGAAGAGTAAACATGGACATTCCAGGCAAGAATAGCGTGATCAAAAGAATGACTATAAGAATGCTCAAAAAGGGTTACAGGGCAGGGTGTAGGGCGAGGTGTAGCAGAGATATAATTCTGATAAAGACACCAGGGACCAGAATGTGAAGAAACGATGCTTGATTGAAAAGAGAGATTTCTCACGCTCTCTTCTTATGTCTCAGTTGCTGGAACTGAGTGGAAGGAATATAAGCTTTAGAATCAAAGAACCATAGGTTTGCATTCTACTTCTACCATTTACTTGGTGTATAAGTCATTTCATCTCTCTCATCATCCATAAAAGAAATATATGAATGGATCAATGTGAAGAATTAAGAGGTACATTAGTTAAAGCTCTTAGCAAAGTGTCTGGAACATATGACGTGTACCAAAAATGTGAGTTCGCTTTTTGAAGTTCTTCTGTCTGCCACCATTTCAGGTTAATAACTTGCACCTGGATAACTTTCCACTTCATTTTATTTTTAACTTTAAACACACCCAATTATCAAGTTTAGAGATTGGGAAAGGATGTATTCTGCTCAGAGTGTCTGCAACAAATTATAGTTTCAAGGCTCAATGGTACATTCCTAGGGGGTGCTGCACTTAAGGGGGGCCACTTGAGAGTGGTTTATTTAGAACTCTCATAACAAAGCATCACAGAGAGGCAATTATCCTGCACCTTGAATCTGGTAAGAGGAAGAAGACGATTACTTTGGCAGGCAGAATGAATGTTCTTTTTTATATATGGCCTATCATATATTTTTTTTCAATTTCACTGAAAAGAAAACCTTTAGAGGCAGATTTTTAAAACCTATTTTGAGGTCTCTTCAACAAGCAGAAATGTGCCTATAATTGGCTCTGCGGCTTCCATTTCCTATTTAATATGAAGCCTCTACCTTAACTGCATCTCCCTGCTTATTGTTTGTTCTTTTAGGGGATGCTTTGGGTACCCACACTGTTTCGTATCAAATGGGTAGTTGAATGATGGGTACAGCTTTTTGCATCTTTGTAAGCAGTGTAGACGATGGAAAGCAATCTGGCTACTGAAAAGAAAAACAAAAAACAACTCTTCATTTGTTTGAATGATACGATTGTATCCAGTAAAACGTCCAAGGTAAGAAGTCTCAGAAACGTAACTTTCCAGCCACTGTCAGAAACTCAAGCTTTTGACTGTTTAGAGACTAAGGTGTCTGAATTACTGGCTGGAAATTCCGTGCCTTTCAGCTGCCTACCTTTAGGATTTTGCTCTGCTCTTTGTGTTTCCAGGGGAGGACATAAAGAAAAGAGAAACTAGGGACTGGGCAACAGATTGTTGGGAGAGGAGGCTAAACTGAAATTTGGGAATGAATAAGGCCTTTAATTTTCCCTTCTATTTAATCCAATTCATTCAACTGAGTTGTTTAAAATTATGGAGCTTTGTTCATAAATTTCTGATTGGATTTGTGAATTGTATTCACAAATGCAAAGGTTATTTTTAGGACACATTTTTTTGTTATTCATGTACTTCATCTATAACCGTATCTAGGAAGAATGACATAGGCTGTTACAAGTTGAATTGTGTCTCCCTGCAAAAACAAAGATATGTCAGAATCCTAACCTCTAGTACTTCAGAAGGTGATCTTATTCAGAAATTGAGACTGTCATACAGAGCGAAATAAGTCAGAAAGAGAAAAACAAATATTGTATATTAACGTATATATGTGGAATCTAGAAAAATGGTATAATTGTATTTGCAAAACAGAAATAGAGACACATAGAGAACAAATGTATGGACACCAAGAGGGGAAAGGGAGGTGGTGGGATGAATTGGGAGATTGGGATTGACATATATATACCATTGATACTATGTATAAAATAGATAACTAATGAGAACCTACTGTATAGCTCAGGGAACTCTACTCAGTGCTTTGGGGTGACCTAAATGGGAAGGAAATCCAAAAAAGAGTGGATATATGTATACGTATAGCTGATTCACTTTGCTGTACAGTAGAAACTAACACAACATTGTAAAGCAACTCTACTCCACTAAAACTCAGTTAAAAAGAAAGAAATTGGGTCACTGTAGATGTAATGAGTTAAGATGAAATCATTAGAGTGGGTCTTAATCCATTATGACTGATATAAAAAGGAAAAATCTAATCTAAGGGACAGATACACATAGAGAATAAAAATTGTGAAGAGGAAAGCCGAGGAAAGAGGCCCAGAGCAGATCTTTCCTTCACAGTCATCACAAGGAACCAACCCTGCTGACACCTTGATTTTCAGGCTCCAGAATCGTGAGATGATAACTTTTTATTGTATAAGCCACTCAGTTTCTGGTACCTTGTTAGCAGCAGCCTTAGGAAACTAATACATAGGTTTACACTTTATTTTTTAACATCTTTATTGGAGTATAATTGCTTTACAATAGTGTGTTAGTTTCTGCTTTATAACAAAGTGAATAAGCTATACATACACATATATCCCCACATCTCCTCCCTCTTGCGTCTCCCTCCCTCCCACCCTCCCTATCCCACCCCTCTAGGTGGTCACAGAGCATGGAGCTGATCTCCCTGTGCTATGCAGCTGCTTCCCACTAGCTACTTTACACTTGGTAGTGTATATATGTCATGCCACTCTCTCTTTGTCCCAGCTTACCCTTTTGCCTCCCCGTGTCCTCAAGTCCATTCTCTAGTAGGTCTGCATTTTAATTCCCGTTTGCCTCTAGGTTCTTCGTGACTTTTTTTTTTTTTTTTTAGATTTCATATATATGTGTTAGCATACGGTATTTGTTTTTCTCTTTCTCACTTCCTTCACTCTGTATGACAGGGTCTAGGTCCATCCACCTCACTACAAATAACTCAATTTCATTTCTTTTTATGGCTGAGTAATATTCCATTGTATATATGTACCACATCTTCTTTATCCATTCATCTGTTAATGGACACTTAGGTTGCTTCCATGTCCTGGCTATTGTAAATAGAGCTGCAATGAACATTGGGGTGCATGTGTCTTTTTGAATTATGGTTTTCTCAGGGTATATGCCCAGTAGTGGGATTGCTGGGTCATATGGTAGTTCTATTTTTAGTTTTTTAAGGAACCTCCATACTGTTCTCCATAGTGGCTGTTATCAATTTACATTCCCACAACAGTGCAAGAAGGATTCCCTTTTCTCCATACCCTCTCCAGCATTTATTGTAATATTTGCAAATGAAGCAACTGACAGAGGATTAATCTCCAAAATTTACAAGCAGTTCAAAAAAAAAAAAAACCCAATCCAAAAATCGGCAGGTTTACACTTTAAAATTGCTATTTCTTTCTTTAGACATCATATTGTTTCATTAACATTAACTGTGTTACTCTAGATATTTATTATAAGAACAATTTCAGTTGAAAGATCAGAAAGAAGACACTTATTATACTTATAGTTTATTTTCAGTGAAGTTTCTAAAAAGCAAAATTATGCCAACACCTGTATCTGTCCTTACTGATACCACCGTGTACTATATTCAACCTATTTAAGCATCTTCCTGATGTGGTTTAGTTCCCACCCGGAAGCATTGAACAAATGGGTTCTGGACTTCAGATTTCCTCCTGCTTCTTGGCCGGGACAGCAGTTGTGTCAAATTAAATTTCAGATTTCTGAACATACCCTGAGACACACCTACATCAATTTACCCATGTCTCTCTTGACAAATCATACCCCAGAATACCCAACATACCTTGACTAATTGTGAGTAGGAAGAAGTGATAGAGTTTGTCAGGCCTTAAACAAGGAATGAGAACATGCAGTGAGACCTACTGGATGATTGTGGGAATACTTGGAAACCGTGGCCAACACACCCTGCTCTCCAAGCCTCGGTGCAGGGACCTTAACTCTGAAAAGCAGTGAGTAGTACCTGCTTTTTTATGTATGCTTGGTAAATAAATGCCCGAATAAAGGAATGAAAGAATTACATAGAGATAGACATGAAGCAGCATGAAGAAGTATGGATGCAACTGTAGAGTCTTCTATTCATATCACCCTCCTTTCTTACTGGCTTTAAGATATACAGGAGGGTTAGAGAGAGGTCAGGATGAATAATGAAGAAGAAAGTGGAGAAAGAGGCCAAAGAAGGCAGCACAGTGGGAGGTACCAGCTTTCTGGGCTTTGAACTAGACTAACTTCCCAGGCCCCAATCAGCTGTGGAGTGCTTCCTGGGGCGTCCTAGGAAGGAACTGAGTTACATATACCATTGCTTCCAATTAGTTGTGTAACCTCAGAAAAATCACGAAATCTCTTTGAACATTCCAGCTTCTTAATCTAAAGTTTGTGAAAAAATAGTCTTGATCTCATAGACTATAATGAGGGTTAAATAAGAATGTAAGGACTTCCCTGGTGGTGCAGCAGTTAAGAATCCACCTGCCATAAGACAGGAATAAAGACACAGACCTACTAGAGAATGGACTTGAGGATATGGGGAGGGGGAAGGGTAAGCTGTGACAAAGCGAGAGAGTGTCATGGACATATACACACTACCAAACGTAAAATAGATAGCTAGTGGGAAGCAGCTGCATAGCATAGGGAGATCAGCTCGGTGCTTTGTGACCACCTACAGGGGTGGGATAGGGAGGGTGGGAGGGAGGGAGACGCAAGAGGGAAGAGATATGGGAACATATGTATAACTGATTCACTTTGTTATAAAGCAGAAACTAACACACCATTGTAAAGCAATTATACTCCAATAAAGATGTAAAAAAGGAATCCACCTGCCAATGCAGGAGACATGGGTTCCAGCCCTAGTCCAGGAAGATCTCACATGCCACGGAGCAACTAAGCCTATGTGCCACAACTACCGAGCCCGCGCACCACAACTTCTGAAGCCTGCGTGCCTAGAGCCCGTGCTCCACAATGAGAAGCCACTGCAATGAGAAGCCTGTGCACCGCAACAAAGAGTAGCCCCTGTTCACTGCAACTAGAGAAAGCCCACGCACAGCAATGAAGTCCGAACGCAGCCAAAAATAAATAAATAAATTTATATATATATAAAAAAGAATGTAAAACATAAAACACAGTGCCTGATACAAAGCAAAAGCTCAATAAATATCAGTTGTCCATGTGTGCTATCTTTTTCAGGAAGAAAGAAGTTAATAGAGATTATTCCTTTCTAAGACTAGGTTTAAGGCTCTAAGTGCAAGGTGTATCCCTCCCACATACCAAAAATAATAATTTACTTATTCAACAAATATTTTTCAGCATCTTCTAACACTATGCAAAAACTGAAAATGTTGAGTAAAACAGTCTAGCAAGTAAAGAAGATGTGGTACATATATACAATGGAATATTAGGCAGCCATAAAAAGGAATGAAATGGGGTCATTTGTAGAGATGTGGATGGACCTAGAGACTGTCATACAGAGTGAAGTAAGTCAGAAAGAGAAAAACAAATATCGTATATTAATGCATATATGTGGAATCTAGAAAAACGGTACAGATGAACCACCTGCAAGGCAGAAATAGAGACACAGATGTAGAGAACAAACGTACTGGCACCAAGGGGAGAAAGTGGGGGTGGGGGGTGTGTGGGGTGGTGGTGGTGGGATGAATTGGGAGATTGGGGTCGACATATATACACTAATATGTATAAAATAGATAATAAGAACCTGCTGTATAAAAAAATTAAAAATAAATAAATTTTTAAAATAAAATAATAAAAAAAATAAAAAATTAAAAAAATGTATTTAAAAAAATAAAATAAATTAAATTAAATTAAAACAAAAGGTCTACCAGGTAATATGGATTTATGGCAGAGGTTATAAAGGATGAAGACCTCTATGACTCACTCATTTATTCAGTCATTGTCTCTTATGTGTTATTGCTACATAATGTGCATACCTAAGGATAATTTTAAAATCCCTAATCTGTCCAACACACTTATTTAAAAAGTCACAGAAGCTAGCATCTCCACTTAAAACGTCAAAATGTTTGTGGCACTGACGATAAACATCACATAGAAATTTTTTTTCTTAAACAGCTCAGCAGTTGTAAATTGTGCATTTAAGAATTATTAAATCCACAGTGTTACTCAGCCAAACAAATATTGACATGATGTATCATCACAATATGCTCTCAATAACAGCTTTTACATTGCTAATGAGTTTTGCCAGAAAATCACAGATTTATGCCAAAAATCTGGCTCTCAGCACTTGTCTGCCAACCTTGGCCAGTGTTTTACATCCAGACAGAATTTCCACAACACCCCCTATATAGCAAAGCAGGTAACAGGGCCATAAACCTACTTTTCCAATGTTCACAATTCTCTTTGTAGTTATAAATGTATATATATTTACTAAAAGAGTCTTAACTGTGTAGATTATTGAGTGTTCAATTTTTCAAGCAAAGTGAGATCACAGAAATGGTCAGTAGCAAGCTATGAGGTCCTCCCCAGATGTATCCTTTTCCTTTTTCGAAAATACTGCAATATAATTCTAGCAAAAATCATGGCCAACAAACCACAACACACGGTGTGGATTTTATAACCCACAGACCTAGGAGCCAACCTCATTGTTGTAACTTTGAACACAATAACTTAAATCTTGGCTCCCTTAACAGTAAAGAAATGAACACAGCAGTTTGTGAAGAGATTAAGGTTTAAATGAGATAATGTCGATTTCCTAGCTGTGCTCTGCCCATTAAAAAAGGGTTTGAAGTATATACCCTTCCATATAATTACTTCACTCAGCAGATTTTGCTGGTTTTGAAATGTATAAATTTTTGAGAGCCCAAGAAAAAGGAATGAATCTTAATCACATTTCATCTCCAGTATTTACCAATATCCATAATACAGCTGATGATTAATATATATTTGTTAAAAAGTGGGAGGATGCTTCACACTTTTAAAAGAATGATTAATTCGTTTCTGAGACAGGGTAAATCCCTGCTACAAGAAGTGGTGAGGAAATATGGGTATATTGGTTAATTAAATATTCTGACTAAAGAAGTTATCAGGTAGGAGACACTGTTGAAATTTTCAAAGTTTTCATTCTTTTACATAGTCTTTTTTTTTGGCGGTACACAGGCCTCTCACTGTTGTGGCCTCTCCCGTTGCGGAGCACAGGCTCCGGACGCACAGGCTCAGTGGCCATGGCTCACGGGCCCAGCCGCTCTGCGGCATGTGGGATCTTCCCGGACCGGGGCACGAACCCGTGTCCCCCGCATCGGCAGGCGGTCTTCCAACCACTGTGCCACCAGGGAAGCCCTAAATAGTCTTTTGATTATAAAGTCCTTACTGGGTACCTGCTATGTGCAAGGCAATTTTGGAAATCCAGTTTCAGTCATGACCTTATACTTTTATAAAATTTATAGTTTAAATCAGAGACAAATATAATTCTGTATTTAATAATTGTTGTAATGGAGGAATGTACAAAAGGCAATGGGTGCTTAGAGAGCTAAACACCTAACTCTACTTGGGAGGAGTGAGCAAAGGCTCCATGGCTTCTAAACTTGAAGAATGAGTCTGAGGCTTTGCAGGCAAATGGAGAAAGCAAAGGCATGGAAGCATAATATGGTACATCAGATACTGAATATTATTTGTAGTTCAGTGTAGCTGCAGTGTGAATTGGAGAAGGAAACTGTACGAAAGAGAGTAGCAATAACAGATGACTCTGAACAGTTCAAAGACCAGTTCAAGGGCCACAGATGTCATGAGAAGTATTTTTGTTCAGTGGGATTTTGATTAGTGGAACTACATGATCATATTTCCATGTCACAAAGCTCATTACAACGAAAGTGTGGAAAAGGAAATGGAGACTAGAGGCTTTTATAATAGCATATACGAGAAACTGAGGGCTTTAGATCATGGAGATGGCTATGAGATTATATTCTGTAAACAGAATCAATCGAATTTTATGATTGGTTTGCTAAGGCAAGATAAAGGCGAGAATCTAATGAGTTTCAAATGCCTGGCTTAGGTAGTTAGATGTGGCTAACAGTTTGGACAGATTGAGCTCTTTGAGAATGTTTATTTCAATTAATGGTTTAATTAAACAGCCTGGTTTAAATAGTGATTTACCCATCCCCGGCACTATGAGAGGGTACTTCCAGAATTTCTGTATTGGAGGCGCTTATAGGCGAGTCTGGTGGGAAGAGCAGGTTACTGGGGAGCTAATCTTGCAGCTGCGTCTGCAAGACACACAAGGTTCAAAAACATAAACTGTCTGATGAACGCGGAGCCATAGTCCCACTCCCACCAAGCCACCCTGTGGAGTCACACCAGACTCATAATCACCTTTATTTGATTGGTTTTTACTTAATGTCCTACAATCATACCGTATTTACACCATTAGTAAGTAATGCCATTCATGATTACACACATACTTGGTACTCTGAAATGAGAATTTAGGCCTGACGCGTTTCTCTTATATTTTTACATTTATAATTCAATATAGATCTAGTATATTGTGAAAAAGATACTGAAAAATTCTCCCAGTATGGTATGGAGAGTTCCAAAGTCAAACAAGGAGTCAAATTTTAAATCTCAACCTCTTTAAGCCTCTTTCTTCTTCAGTAAAATGGGAATAATTTGGCATTGTTGTGAAGAATGAGACGTGAAAGTAAATATCAAAATATTTGATGTTCAATACATATTGAAACTGTGTATTCATATTCAATACATATTTGTGCAATACATTTCTTTTAGATGAGTTACATATGTAAATTATATGTGTGTATATATATATATACTAATTCCACAGGTAAATACATAAAATAGATATATGTATACATACACATATATATGACTTACATATGTAATACGCAGTTTATAAATAGCCTTGGGAACACTAGTATTTGGTCAGTTAATTTATAAGTGCTCCATTAGAGTACATAAATGCTTTCAAGTTACAAATATTTCTAGGTCTTTGGGTAAAGACATGGTGGGTATTTTTAATGTCTTAATTTGGGGACTGGGGAGCTTAAATTGGACTGAGTTTTCTTCCCACTGGCTTTTCTTTCAAATAACTAATCTTAAGAAATAAAATATCCAAAAAACTATTGGACGTGGAACACTTTAAAAGGAGGCTTTACTACCGGTGAGTGAGAGACTGTTATAGCATCTCTGCACTTAGCTACTGGAGGAACAAGCAGTGGGATGTACACTTCCCAAGATTCTAGAACATATTCTAGTTACTCTGACCCCTTACGCTGCATTTTGTTCCTCTACAAAGTGAAAAGTTATCATTAATTCTCAAACTGAGCTGCAAAACAGAAATCATCAGGACTGCTTTTATAAACAGAAATTCTTATACATCATTCCAGATTAATGAGTAAGAACTTTAGGGGTGGCTTCCAGAAATCTGTATTTATAATTTCCGAGGTGATTCTGATAATCACCCCAGGTTTATTTAGGACCCACCAACCTACACACTTACTATAGACACTGTAACTTGAATTTTTTTCCAAATGGACTGGCATTTGGAAATATATATTCATTTCTAAGACCTACAGCCATTAATCATTTTTGCCCTTTGTTTTTTTTTTGGCTACATTTGTTATATACTGGCTCAAAAGGTGTGCTAATTAAACACTAATAATAAGAGTAGACAATATGGTTTATGGTATAAGAAAATGTATTTTCACAAGAGTACCAATAAAGCATTTAAACTAAATACAACACTTCAAAACATTCTGCACAAAGAAGTTACAGATCACATTTATTTAATAACAAAACGCCTAGTTCTTTAAGAAAATATTTTTAAGACCTTACTGCAATACAATTTTCCAACCAAAGAACAAAAATATTAAACAAATTATGGTAGAAGACATCATAAAACTTATTAATGTAACAAATTAGGCAGAATTTTGTGCTAGAAACAGAATGGGGGAAATCTAAATAAAACAAAAAATGCAGAAAACTGGGTATTCATAAATTTCTGGTTAACTGAGGCTTAATGTTGTTAAAGACCAGGAGTCTTTAAGCGTCAGACTTTGTTTATAAAAAATTCCCCAAACATTAGCAACATACTACCTCAGCACAATTTTTTTTCCCTTTACAATTCAGAATCGTGCTGTTCATTTGTCAAATATATGAACAATATCTAGTTACTTCCTTAAACTTAACCAATATTACTCTTTGGATACTGATTCTGTTGCATTGTTTTTTTCCCAATGAACCTAGAGCCTATGCATACTTGGATAAAAATTGGTCTTAGAAATACTTTATTCATGAATAATTCTACACATATTCATTGAAGGCCTACATTTCCAGGCCTAGAAAGAGCAAGACAGACACCAGGCCTGCCTCCAGAGCTTACCATCTAGAATACAGCAAGTCAAGCACTGGTTCTCAATCACTACGAGCCTTCGTTTCACCTTTCAAGATGTGCATAGATATTGATGTCCTCTCTAAAGGCAAACTAAATCTTCCCTTATGCATATCATTCCTTAGATTCTCTATGGGGAATTTTGAAATCTGTATGTTGACAAGGCCTATGCTTTGCTTTCTGTGATTGCCTTCTGCTCCTTATAACAATGTCAAGTATTTTATTTTCCTTTCAGTTCTTCCCAACACAGCCTCTGCGGTTTTGTCCATACAGTTTGGCCTTTTCCGTGACACTCGTTACAGCTTTCTGCTCCCCTTCATTTTTGTTTCTTTCCTTCTGACTAGAAGCCTGGTCATCTGGGCTTCCCCATCTTCCTTTCCTAGCTTCTTATTCACTCCAGTAACTAAGCTTAACACTTCCTTAAATGTTGGGTCTTCTGTAAGTAGAATTAGTGAGCATTTCAATTAGCATTTCCTTGAGCTCTGTTGTGAACGTCAGATCCTGTTTACGACAATGCTTTCTCCCTGAACACTATTTAGATATATTATCCTCAAAAAGATGGTTTCTTGAGGATTCCTGTTTTGAAGGTTTTTTTAAAAAAGAGATCAATAAAGGAACGCATAATTCAGCAACTGATGCTTCTACTTCAGTCTCAATTAAACCCTTTGGCGTGGGATACCAATGTCACACGTAAGGGGCTAGATCGAAAATTCAAGTTTTGGCTCTTTGATTTTTAAATTAAAGTTTATAAGAACTCAAGAAGTCTGAAAACTTCAAAGCAAGCTAAATGATAAAAAGATAGTTATTCACTGATGTGATCCTTTATCATAAACGATATTAATGAAGAATTCAACTATTTTTGTGTCTCCAGGTCAGATGCTATCAAGCAAATTGCCACATATGGATTGATAATCTTTTTACATTATTAACTCAAAGACAAATAGGAAGATTCAGTAAATATTAATTTTCCAAATGTTCTCAGAAAGAATGATCAGAAGCATCCTCCAGTTATAAGACACAGTTGGATAATCCATTTACCCCCAATGAACTACCTGTGTGTGCAGTGAGGTAGTAACGTGATCTTCTGTGGTGATGACACCCTCAACAGAGAAGTGTCCCCTCTTCACGTGAAGAGTGTGAATAACAAGAAGGGACAGTCACCTTTCATTACTTCATCAACTATTGGTGTCTTCATAGGATTTCAAATGCCTGATTCCAATTTTACAACAATAACAATAACAATATTTATTCTGGAAGGGGATTTTATGTTCCAAGCAGCAGATATTAACAACTTCCAACACGATCTCTAGGAATTATTCGCAGTTCTGAACCGTGCTTTAGAAAAACATTTCCTATACAAACAAACAAAACAAAAAGTTAGGTATTTAAAAAATGACACACTATCTTAACATTTCAACAATTATTATGTAAAAGAAACAAAGGAGTGTCAAGTAGGTACAAAGCTCAAAGATCATTAGAACCCGCGTCCAGGCTTAAGTCTTGTGCCTACCCCTCTCACATCTTCACAACGCAACTAATGTTTGAAAATTTTAAATAAGAACACTACCCAAAGAACTACTACCAAAACCAATCATCAAATAAAACATAAGGTAATTTAACCATCAATACTCACTTTAATATACAATAAAATACTGAGGGGCAGGAAAAATAATAAATCTAAATCTACCCCAAGCGACAGAAGTTTAGAAACCCTGACCTACTTTGGGTCTGCGTTGCCTGCTGAGATTTTCTTCACACCTCGTGATGCCCACAATTCAATTTTATAGGGTACTCCAACAGGCAACATGTCAGAGTAAGCAATAACTCAAATTAATGTAACTACCAACCATTTCTAGAGTAGGAAAAGCAAAACCTTTAAACCTAAGTTTAAAGGCATCTATACAACAAAATGCCTCCTGATTCTCAAAAAACAGACTTTTTAATTTAATAAAATTATACACTTAAAACAACTGATTTATGTAAAAAGAAATTATTTAAAATTCCTCTTCATTTGCTGTATGGCTAAATTTCAAGCCCAGGACCTAGGAGGACAATATAATTTTGTAGAAGTACTTTAGAATATTAATAGTTTAAAAATAACTATTTCTCAAGACTGAGGTTATATTATATTAAATCATGCTTAATTTCAAAATATAATTAGACTATAAGCTAAGGAAGGTACATCTAACACAAATATACAACTTAAAAAGTTTACTTTTACCCTTCCTGCTTGTTAGGACATCAATATTTAGCACTGTATAATGGTAGCAGCTTGAAACTCTGAGTGTAGACTAGGCCCCATGAAATTTAAATGACTGTACTTCTTTAAAATAATAATAGCCAGCACTTATTGAATGCTTACTATAAATAATGCAAACTTTTAAGCACTTTACATGTACTACCTCACAACTAGCTTATGACGTAGCTCAAAATCATTATTCCCACAAGAGCACAATCTTCAGACTTTTTGTTACATGTATTAAATACCTTTAAAGCTTATTGGTCAGGTTTTCTCTTTCTTGTAGCCAAAAGCATACATAACTGATACATGGAAAGAAACAAAGTACTTACACACATAGGTAAAGACTGCTATACAATCCCTAAAAATCAACTATTACCTTGGTTAAATCCTATCAAGTCTAATTAGAATGAATTAAATATTCAGTATCAATTGATAAATATAGCCTCACCACACCTCCATGGATTTCAGATAGATACTCACCAGCAGTCTGTGCAGGATTTATTCCTATTCCATCTAGAAAATAAGTCGTAAAATCATCTAAGTTATTTCTAAAGCTAAAAGGCTTTAATAGTAACAAGAAGAACTGTGCCAAAAAAGTGCTGCTGTGTACACAGGCATAAGCCAAACAGTTATACTGAGAACACGAATGACAATCTGTCAGGTGAGTTATCTGTTGAAATCTCTCACTATTATGTATTCACACATATTGCTGGATTAGACAAGAACATCTGTCAACACAATGATCCTGGTAAGTTTTACAAAGAAGATAGTTTTTTATACTATTTTGCCACATCCAGTGAAAAATAAAGCCAAAACACCTTAGGTATGTCATTAATCATTTAATATTGCTCTGAGGCATCAAATCCTAAGGCTGAAGAGCCCACGTAGTGATGTAAATTCCACTGACACTTGATAAAAGTTTACAAAGCACTTTCCCAATAGCTACTCATCTGTGAATTTAGAACTTTCCAGAAAAGTAAGATAGCTCTCATCTAAATACAGACACATTTCAATGTGACAGCATGCAGAATGTTTCAGAATAAGAAATTCCGTCATATCTAAACTAAATCATACTAATTATTGCACATTAAAGCCACCTTCTTGGGCTTCCCTGGTGGTGCAGTGGTTAAGAATCTGCCTGCCAATGCAGGGGACACAGGTTCGAGCCCTGGTCCAGGAAGATCCCTGGAGCAACTAAGCCCATGCGACACAACTACTGAGCCTGCGAGCCACAACTGCTGAAGCCCATGCGCCTAGAGCCCGTGCTCCGCAACAAGAAAAGCCACCACAATGAGAAGCCCGCGCACCACAATGAAGAGCAGCCCCCGCTCACTGCAACTAGAGAAAGCCCGCGCGCAGCAGCGAAGACCCAACGCAGCCAAAAATAAATAAATAAAATAAATAAAACATTAAAAAAAAACCTACCTTCTTTTTTAGTCTATCTTAACTAATCCCGAACCACTCACCAGTATCTGTGAATATTACTTTGTATTCTTGAAAGATAATAAGCATTCCCTGCAATCTTTATTCCTCATCTTGTTTCAGTATTTTCTCATAGGGCTATTTCCATTAAACTTAATTATTAGTAGTATCCTAAGACATTCAGAATTTAATTTATATATCTAACTGGATAAAATCCTCATTATTGCAGTCTATAAGAAATTGTTTTCTACCAGGAAAGCAATAACAAGGTATAGCAAAGGTACATTCCTGCTTAGCTTCCTATATTCTAAAAGCATTTACCAATATAACTTATTAAAAAAAAAACCCCAAAACCCCTTTTTAAATAAAATGACAAGTTATTTTTAATAATAATTTGTCATGAAGTTATAAGGACACAAAATATTATCAAGTGCTGTACTATATAACAAAAGCACAAAAAAATGAAAAGAGACAATTATGAACAATAACCTTGACTTAGTGTTTACAATCAAGTATATCATTTATCTTGATATAAGTTTTAGCCTTTTATATTTAAGTCAATTTTAACTAATTTGGTTTCTTTTAAACAATTTCTGTAACTCAAAGTTAATACATAGTTTTAAAATGAATTCTTACCATTGGTAATAATTGCACTTGTTGCTGCAGGAACTTTAAACTAAAAGGGAGTAAAAGATAAAAAAATACATATATATATATATAATATTAACTATGAAAGATGGTTAGCAAGGATGGGGTACATATAATCAACTCTATAATTCTAAAATGTGGTTTATCTTTTAGGATAAGTAACATCATCAAAGAATACTATAACTTGCTTTATCTTTAAAGGGCAACACTGTTCTCTAAATACTGCATTTCATTGTATCTAGGACACCATACATTGTAAAATGCATCTTTCTTATGCACTACAAAAAAAGAAAAACTGTCAATGAATCTATGACCCAATGTTTACTCTTTCAGACTTAGACATGATTTACTTTTGTCATATATAATGCTCAGGCATAAGCAAAAATAAAAGCAAAGCAACTGCTTAGAATATTCCTCAAATTTCTTTGTGGAAATAGTAAGTTCAAACAAATGCTCTCTTGTGTTTAATGGGAGGCCAACCAAGGCTCATATTCCCTCCTCAAGTTCTCCTTAAATGATTTGCTGACTTAAACCTCATGGGATTGCAACAGTCCAATTATGCCACGAGGAAATATCTCTAAGTACAAGTAGGTGCAGGTGATGTCAGCTAGACAATTATGTGACTGCCACATGGCCAAGCATGACAGGAAGACTCCACTGAGATGTAAAAAGAAGAGCTTTCTGAATCAATGAAATGTGGTATGGAGCTTATCAGTAGCTAAAAGCTAAATTCTCCTTTTAATGCTCCAGAGACCAGTATTTGTCAAAGTGTGTTCATGTCCTCATAGTTCATTCTTCCAACAAATATTAATTAAGCACTTCTATGTCATGGACTAACTTTATAAATATTAGTTGAGTTTTGTAATTAAATAAGTTTGGAAAACATTAAGTTAAACTACTAGTCTTTTCAAAATCCTTTAATATGAGGCTAATATAGTTTATTTAACTCCAGGCAAAAAAATAGTCAATAATGTGTTTCCCATACTTTTGGGCCACTGATCCCAGTTTTTAATTTTTTTTTTTTGGTGGTTCTGGTGGTCTGAGGAAAACACTCTCTCTGGGAAATGCTGCTCTTGGTATTTATAGTGGTCACGTATCATAGTTGAGAAAAACAACTAAAAGCTTATTTTAATTTATGAATTGAACAACCAAGTTTTAAAATAAGAACTTAACTATGCATAAGAACAATTACTTGTTACGGGCTTATGTACCTAAAAAACAAATAATTTTACTGTTCATGTCGCACATTCTTAAGTGTAAGTGTCCTCTTAAAGTTTTAAAAATTTTAAATAAACCTAATTTAAAGTAACTTCAAAATGTACTTTAATAAATTTAAAAATACTTCAAAAGTTTTTATAGAGGCTGTAATACTTATTAAAATTTTATCAAACACCTAAATTAATTATAGTCAATTTCAGATGTCTAAAACTTGAATATGACAAAGTTTCTATTTGTTATTCTTAGTTATGTCCATTTTAAGATAAGCTATGCGTTTTCTTAGTGGTAACATATTTTGTGACATTAAAAATCAAAAGCAACTGCAGACATAATTTCTTCCTTTTCCAGCACGTAGCAACAATGGTTAAACTGACATCTGGGGAAGCATTACCAGTGATGTACATACAGCAACTACCACTTCTGTCTACAGTACTGACAAGTTTTTTCCCAGATGCAAAGTGCACTTTATGTTCCTCAGCTGTCATTCATTCCTATCTCATATCCCACATGTCTTATAATTTAGGATGTTAAGAGGCTCTTTCAGGTTTGACAACTCATTCCTTAAATTAATTCCCAGTCATATGCTGGGGGATTTTATTTTATTTTTTATTAAGAGAATTTTACTAGGGATTTATATCCACAGACTTCTGGTTTCTTAAGTCAAATCTTGTTCTTACTGAAAGAGTCTACAATGTCATCTTGTGAAAGGCCTTCTCACTGCTGCCTTAAAGCTATATCCTTTCTAAGTGTGTAACACTCGTGATTCATTATAATTAAAAGGTACACTAAAACCTTAATCAATACATGTGGTTGCGTGAAGTTTGTTCATTTTCTGCTGCACACGTTAGGATTTTCACAAGCTTTACTAGAAGACCCAGATCACAACAATGCCTTTGCCTTGTAAAAGGACACACTATAAAATAAGTACAAAATTTAATAATAAATATTAATTATAGCTTGAAGAGATCTACTTCTCAAATTGGAATCTGTGGAACCTGCCAGGCCACAAGCCAGGAGCATTTCAACCAAGTGATCTGTGTAGCAAAAAGTAATCATGCTGTGTTCAGATTTGTTCCCCACCTCTTTTTAGTTATTCTTTCTGCATGAAGGATAGATCAAAATTGACAATAAAGCAAGTAATACCACTTTTCAGTTTAACTCTGAATGAGTGATGAACGATGGCAGTGGTCCCTGACAATAGTTTATAAGGAGCCGGAAGCACTAATGGGCTGGCTGATTTTCCATTAATTCCTTAAGTACAGGGCCGGACTATGGATTAAGCCGGTTTCTTATTTATTTAATTACTGAATTTTTTTCTGTGACTGTAAACTTGTAAGATTTCGAACGAAATATTCTGAGTTGGGTTACTCTGTACCTGCACTGCACCTTTAACTCCACAAAATTTTAGTAACTGCTATTATATTTTTACACAAAATCACTTAATCAGGTAGGAACGGTAGGCATTAACTAGTCCCATTTTACACATTAAGAAATTTAAGGAAGAAATTCGTGGGCTGGCCCCACGTCAAACAGATAATTAATGACACAGTTAAAAGAGGAATGCTAAGTCTCCTAAATCACATTTTCAGGTTACTTCCACCAGACCAAGTTTCTCTTCTAATTGTTAAGTCCAACGAGTTACTTTACAGATGCCTCTGATAAAAAATTCTGATGAAAAAATTTTATTTCTTAAAAACAGAAACCCAAACATATCTTTAAAAACACTTTTAAAAACAATAAATTTTACTGACAGTCCACATGCTTTATAGAGAAAATCTGAAAACTAAGATAAATATATAATAAAATTGTACTTCTAGAATCAAAGCTAGTAAAACAAAGGCGTACAGATTACAGTGATATAATGTTTTTTTAAAAAATTGACATATCATCACTATCTTTTCAATTTCAATAAAAATTCTCCTTATAATTTTCCATGATTACATTAAATAGATGTGTCCATTTAAGTCATTCTTTTATCGGTGAGTCTCAACTTTCACTCTACTTTTATCTATAAGTGAGGCTTAACTTTTTGACAGCGTAAACCTAGTAATGAACCCATGTGGCAGTGGTGGGTCAAGATGCATGCAGATTTTTGAGACACATCACTAAACTGCACTCTCTACAGGTTGTTCCAATTTCTGTACTTACTTCTTCTGCTGCAAACTTTAAGACTGCTGTAAAAGGTGTACTTTCAGGAACACTGAGTCTGCAAGAATTAAAAAGAATCTTTTAAAAGGCTGAGTTTTTTTTAGGTCCTCTGTTACTTATTTCGGCTACTGACAAAGCTGTCTTTTGAGTCTGACGTTGACGTATTATGATTGCACACTATGTTCATTAACTCTACCAAGAAAGAAAGCAATTATTAGCCTTATTGCTGAGATGGTGCCCTCGGCTCCGCTTGAAAATGAATAACCTACATAGGTGTGGATTTGTACATGCTTCATACTTTGATACAAACAGGTCTAGCGTGTAGGTTGCTTCTTGTTTCTAGAGATGGGTTTCAAAAAGTTGAATCTCTCCTCAGTCTTCAGTACACTTTGCCGCCTCCAGTTCATCCCATGCAAGAATGTGATCATTTTCATTAGAAGAAGAGGCTACCTGGGAAGCATCATCAGATCATAAGTCTTTTCACGAAGCTTTCTGTGAACTTTCAATCATCAAGTCTAAAATAGTAGTCCAAGTTGATGAAAATGAGTATGTTTACTATGGCGAGATGTTCAGTGATTTTCCACCTTTATGTCATTTGAAAATGGGCTCACTCAATACAAACATTTCAGAGAGTGATGTGTGATTTTGTTAACTGACCTGTACAGTGGCAAGTGTATTAAAGAGCACCAATAAACAGTCAATCCGCATCAATTTTCCAACTTAAACACTAAAAATTAATTGACATTATACCTTAAGAAAGCACTCAAAGACACAGAAATAAGTTAAATAAGATTAATAAGAGTCCTAATGTAAAATAAATTACAATGATTAAAGATCAAATCCTCTTTCAAAGTAGGGAAAGCTAACATTTCTCTTTGAAACTTCTCTATTTGTCACCACTGTATTGTTCTCTAACGACTTAATACCAACTACTACTATATAACACCCTCAGGTATATGTATCATCCCCTCACTTAGTCTACAGATCTACTGCTGAATATAAAAATCATTGTATCTGACACAGCACATTACAGCGACTTTCAGTAAGGAAAGTGTTAATAGATTTCTCAGCTGCCCTAGTCCACTCCCCCCAAATAATGCTAAAGAGTGAAAATAGATGTCATTTTTTTCCCTTTCCTTTTTTATATGGAATAAAAAGAGAAAAAAACAAAATTCTAAAGGATAGCCATTTGATTAAAAAATATCTAATAAACTGGCAATGTAAAAGTTTACAAAGCTGGGAACAGTACTTTGCAAGTATTTCTGTAGTTTATTTATAGTTTAGAACCTGAGACTCACTGTCCTAAAACTCTAGAGGAGAACTTCTTAAAGTTTGCGGTTTCAATTCACTTTTGGACTAGAGACTGAAAATGTCCTTGTATCATATAATAAAATGTCATGTTGATATTCATTAACGTAAGTTTCTATCTGCATATTAAATTGGTGAGACTGTCCAAATAAAATCCAATAATACAGAAAATAAAAACATATTTTAGTGCATGTTCTAATTAGCAGAAAATTGCAGAGGGACTGGGAGTTACTGCAACTCCAGAAACCTTACCTAGATTTGAAGCTCTTGTGTTTGCCAGTCACATCATTTTGTAAAACTTACGCTTACATTACATTGGTGTTTTGAAAAAATAGGAACTATCCTGCATATTAAAATGAACTTTTAAAGTAAATTACTGGCAAAATTTGTTTTTTTAATAAATATTTCACATAAACAGAACCATGGCATAACTTGACAAGTGTTATTATAAAGAATAAAAACAAAGTTTCTATAGGACACTATGGAAGGGTGAAATGAACTCCCTAGATCATCACAGAAATTGTCTCAGAGGTGAAATTTTGATCATTAAAGGATACTGTCAGGAAGTGGTAGTCACGAAACTACATTAGAAGCACACAGGAGAACGTGTGCTAGACAGCGAGGATCCAAAGACTTGCTTGTCAATTTGGGAACAGGATGGCTGAAACTTTGATTAAGTGATGGTGGTGGTAAGTAGCCGGGGGTGGGGTGAGGAGGAAGAGGGGGGGAGTAAGACTGGAAACACTGGAATTAGACTGAAAGAGCCAAAGGTGTTTTTTAACGCATCCTGTATATGAAAGAGAATGTTTGATTTCAACATTTCTATAACCAAGTAGCAATACCAACAGAGAATCTATCAACAAACAAAAAAACAAACAAACAATAAAAACCCAGACATTCCCCCGAATAAATCCAGGACTGAAACATCTTTCTTAGAATTCAACTATTAGCAACTCAAGGAACATTTCTCTATCGAAGTATGTATTTACCTGCCTGACAAGTGAAAAGTGGCCTTAAAAAGTTAAAGCATGTTTTCCCACAAATCTCAGAGCTGCTTTTACTAGTACTCAAATACTAGATACCATTACTTTGAATAGGAAACATAACATAATGACCCTGACACACCCATACATGTGTTGTGTCTATTTTATATACACATACCCATACGCAAATTACACATACATACAACTATACACACACTGAACTAGAAGTGTGCTGCTCAATTCATTCAGTCAACACATACTGAGTGAACTGGTACCACGTTCCAGGCACTCTTATAGACACCGATGCTGCTCTACTCCTTCATCTTTCTCCCTCCCGCCTTCTTATTCTTTTTTTCTACAGCCAACTTACACGTTGATGAAAACAATCCAATGTAAAGGGCGAAATCAAAGGTGAGAGAGGGAGTAATCTCTCTACTTTGTGAAGTCCAACTATCGAGTGAGTCACCCTCAACGAGTATCAGGAGCCTGACTGTTCTAGTAATTTCGGAACCCGGACTGGGATGCTTTCCCTTACTTCCTCTAACAGCTGGTCAAAGTGGTGAAAGGCCTTTCTCATCACGAGCAGACTGAGACTGTTTTAAGGACGCCAGCAAATCACCAGAGCCCCGTCCACACGTCCTCCCACTCCGTAAGCCCCCAAAGAGAGCTCGCAAATCACCAGCAACGTTCCCAGCACACATATCCGCACAGCCCCGCGCCTGGGCAAGCTGACACTTACAGGATATCTCAGTTCGAGTGGGATGTGGGAAGCTCAGGGGAGGAAAGGAACGCGGACCACTGGTGTGGAAGCTGCGGGGAAGGCTCATATCGCCCAGCCCATAGCGACCCCCCCCCCCCGCGACCGAGCTACTCACACTTTGTACGGCAGCCGCGGGTCCGACGTCAGTGTAATCTTAAAGGAAACCTTCGACCTGTGGAAGAGAGCGGGAGAGTTAAGGTCGGGCAGCGGGACGGGGGACTGGGGCGGGTGGAAAGCAAACACTTACATGGTGCTGCCGGTCTGGACACGAACCTCACTCCAACTCCGTCCACCAACCTCACTTCCTCTGCGGCGTCTGGCCCTACTCAGGTCCACGTCTCCCGCGGCAAGCTGGGGTCCTCCAAGGTTGCTGGTGTCCAAGGCACTGCCTGAAAAATCGGGCCCAGATGCTCACGCTGGGCGGCGCCTACAAGCTACAGATAGCTACTGCTTTTTCATGTATATCTCTGAAACAAAATTGCGGATCGTTTGGAATGAACGTTCTTCTAATTGCATTTATTTTCTTCTGTATTTTCAGACAGGCACAGACAGAGACAGCAGGACTCCAGGTCCCAGCTTGCCGGTTGGGTCGGAAGTAAGGGTCCCGGGAGGCGGGCGAAGAGCGGGGCGGTGGGCGGGGCTGGAGGCGGGCGCTCTCCCAAGTTGCCGAGGCAACCTGAGCGCGGAGAAGCTCGATTGATGCACTAGAAGTTGGAATCCTCACCTGGCTTTAATATTAGTATTTTATGCCTGTCCAGCAACCTAATCATGTTATATCTTGTAGATTTCTCGTATTTTTTTCTTTTACATTTTAAATTTCAACAGCTAAGGGACTTATCAAGCTGGTGAGAGAAAGACAAGATCCCTGCACTTGAGGAGTCCAGTTGAGAAGATTAATCCATGAATAGATTTCAATAGTTTGTTATGTGGGTCTAATAGGATTAAACCAGGGAACTAGGTTGCCTATCACCGGTCACATTTATTCAGCTTAATAAAAAATTTGAATCCTTTCTTTGTGTCAGGCACTAAAGCTAAACGATGGGTATGCCGGGATGAGTAAGGTAGGTAGGTGCCAACCCTCTAGGATCTAATAGTCGCAGGTTCTCATATAGTGAGGGAAGACGACTGTACGTCCTCTAAATTTTATTACAAATCTAAGCATCTGTGTCTAGAAGACAAACATTCTCTTACAATGTCTGTGATTCCCTCTTTAAGAAACATTGCAATAAATAGACAAAATGGGAAACACGTAGGCACTAATATAATAGAAAAAAATTGTTAATATTTAGTATATTATGTTAGATTCTTAAGGAGAGATATCTAAGAGAGGAATAGGGAAGCAACTGTAGTGGGAGTGCTGAAAACCAATTTCATCTTTGCCATAATTTTGCAGCAGACTACTTTTCTATGGTGGTATCTCCCCAGGCAGAGAGAGATGATTCTGACAGTGGGAAAGTAAGCCTTCAATATTCTCATGACAGTCATTGTCTTATTCACTTTTTAAAATGTAGGTCTTGCCATATATGTAGAAGGATGGAGGCAAATGTCGATTGATAGATTTGGGGATCAGCAGTTATAGCATTAATAGCTGAAACTATGGGCTTTGTTGGTATGACTAAGATTTTTGAGAATAGCAGTAGGGAGAAAACTACTGATTGTGTCTACCTGGTGTCTGCTAGCCAAACAGCAATGAAGAATTAGAGT
Source organism: Grampus griseus (assembly GCF_964374135.1). Classification (NCBI taxonomy): domain Eukaryota; kingdom Metazoa; phylum Chordata; class Mammalia; order Artiodactyla; family Delphinidae; genus Grampus; species Grampus griseus. Next base: position 66,588,046 of record NC_139012.1, read on the forward strand.
ACATACATACAGTCTCTATTTCTAAGAATACATGTCATATGTTTTTAAACAATATTTACATCTTGATATTTATAGTTTTGTTTCTGCTCACATATAAAAACATGGGGCAAAATCCTGAAAAGACAAACATGTTTTGATCAGCATTTTTATTGTATGTGTAAAAATAGTGAAGACAGGATTCAACCTCAGGCAGTGTGACTTCAGTTCACATTTAGCTGCCTCTTCAGAAAATATGTTAATATATTATAACAAAAGTACACTGGAAAAACATTGTGTTCCCAAAATACATTGACAAATACATGTCCGTCCTCTCACTCTCCTCCCCATAAGTGTGTCTCCTCAGTCATAGCATAATTTCTGCTTGTTTCATTTTATGCATAAAAAATGGTAAATGAATCCATTAATACTCAGTATTTACTCTTTTTTAACATTGCTAATACATTTAGCAAAATTTGGCAAATATTTTAACAAAAGAAGGACCTTCTTATTTACTGAAAAGTTAAAGTGTTGAAATATATTTAATGACTGTAAAGAGAAGCAAACTCTGGATTTTAGGAGGTTATTGGCAAATGTAACACTTTAAGACAACAAACAGCATAAGTGGACTAACGTGTTTTGGAAGGGGCCCAATTAGTATCATGTAGAGGCAGAAATGATTGTAGATGTGCACAGTGTGCCCATATTAGAACTCATTAAATGTCAATGAAACATGCCAATATTCTGTTTGCAAAAGCATGTAAAGTTCTCATTATTAGAAAGGAATTGGAGGGAAATTAAATTTACTTAAGGACAAAAGAAATTTGCTAACAGAGTCATAAAATTCTTCTTACCAGTTATTTTTGTAGCCACATTTAAATAAAATAGAAAACATGTCAGATTTATTTTTATTTTTTATTTTTTGGGTCTTCATTGCTGCACGTGGGCTTTCTCTAGTTGTGGCGAGCAGGGGCTACTCTTCGTTGCGGTGTGCGGGCTTCTCATTGTGGTGGCTTCTCTTGTTGCAGAGCACGGGCTCTAGGCACATGAGCTCAGTAGTTGTGGCTCGCGGGCTCTAGAGCACAGGCTCAGTAGTTGAGGTGCACGGGCTTAGTTGCTCCGCGGCATGTGGGATCTTCCCAGACCAGGGCTCGAACCCGTGTCCCCCTGCATTGGCAGGCGGATTCTTAACCACTGCGCCACCAGGGGAGTCCAACACGTCAGATTTGGAGGCCATTTTTTTTTTTTTTTTTTTGTCTTTCTAACTTTTTCACCCTAATTTGACTGTATTTATAATTATGACTAAGATCACCCGATAGTCAAGGTTTTTAATCCTGGAAGGTTTACACTGGGATAAAACTTAGGGTCTTCTACTCCAAACACTTTATATTACAGGAAACAAATTGTAGGCTGACCAATTAATAATAAATGGATATTTTTAGAGAGGTTTAATTTGGTCATTTTTTTCCTGTTATTTTTCTTTCCCCTGCAATCCTCTAGCAGGTCTTGGTATTATTGGGGCAATGATAATAATAATAGCTCAAAATTCATCAAGATTTACTGTGTGCTGGGTATTATGTTAAGCATTTAGTATAAGTGGAATCACAAAATATAGACTTTAAACCTTCATAGACCTTGGCTGTAGGTTATAATTCAATGACAAGAAGCTTTATGCAAAGAGGAAAATGATCTGGTAGACAGAAGTATGTGAAAATATGTAAATGCTGTGTTGATCCTAAGGTAACTATTATAAGGTTAGGGAGAGTTTACATCCTTGTATGCCCGAGAACAAAGAAATATAGGTAAGATTAGAGCCTAGAAAGGCTAGACAATGGCCTTAGAGGTGATACAGCTTAAAATGTGCTGCCTCTGATTATTATGATTACATACCCTTCCCAAATATTTCCTGAAATTTAATGAGAAAAGAAAGGAAAATAAAATGAACAAGGTTTTCTAAAAAGGTCATTGTTTGACTATAAGCCTTGTAGATGTGAGAATCACAAAACTTGCAATATTTTAAATACAGAAATTATAAAATACCTTTATTACAAAAAAGCACTTTAAATTGTATGAAGTAGGAATTTACCAGTGCTGCATAATTAAATTTTCTCTCTAAATACTATGTGAATTATTTGTTTAATGGGAATATACTTGTTGGAGAAATTAAAGTCACCTCTCACAGATCTATTCCAACCACAAGATTGTGTTTTTTCTACATACATATTTACTCATTTTTATCCTTCCAGTAGCTCTATGAGGTCAGTACTAGTAATACTCTATTTTCAGGAGGGGAAAGTAGCAGAGAAAGTAAATAGTTTATCCCAAGTTTAAGTAAGTGGCTGAAAGGAGATTGAACTCAGATATCTGGTATTAAAAACTGGTTTTTAATCACTGTAAGAGGTTAAGGAGCTAAGTCATATCATTAACTAGTGGCAAACAATTCTTTGAAATAGGAAATATTGTTATCCTTATTTTACAAATAAGGAAGTTAAGACACAAAGGCACTAAATAATTTTTTCAAGGTCACACAGCTGATTACTATTAAATATTAATATTATTAGTATTATATTAATTTGATATTGTTGGTCTTAAATATATTTGAAAATTATTTATGACTCTCTTGCCTAAACAGATCAAGAAATAGTCATTGATAATACTCTCTCATATTTATACAGCATTTTTTTCCTTTGAAATATTTTACATTCACTGTCTTATTCAATGTCTAAAATAAAATATACAAAGCAGTCAGGATGTGTACTATTATCTTTTTTAAAATGAAAAAATGGACAAAAGAGGTTATGAACAGGCCTAAGGTCACACACATGGTTTGTGAGAGGATAGTGACAAAACACAGTTATTGATGTTTCTTTACGAAATTCACCTAATTTGACCCTATACAAGTTTATTTTTAGTAGTTACTATTTAAAATACAAATAGTTGAATGGTAAATTCATTTGATGAGCTTCTCAAGGAGTTCTTACTCAATTTTTCTGTCCCAGCACCTAGAAGAGTATCTGGCATATAGCAGCTATTCAATCAGTATTTGTTGAATTAATTAATGTTACTTTAAAAATGTTGTAGATTGGTAATGCTTCCTAATTGCAGTGATGTTTTTACATTCCATTAACTGCAGTCATAAATGTTCTTAACGCAGTAGATTATACACTTTGTTTCTTGCTTTGTTCTTATTTTAGGCTTATCTGCTCAAAGGACAGTCTACTCACTCAATTCACTGCTCCTGCTGAAAGCAGAGGTTAGAAAAGGCTAATTAAAGATTCTTATCAAATATTATTAAATAAAGAAGCCATTTGAATAAAAGATTATGTGAATATCCTCACATGTTCCCACACCATTACTTTGTGTGACATGTTTATTCTGAATCAGAGACCCTGTGCTAGAAATCTCATGACTGATTTTTCTAGGACTATATACTTCTTAGAGATGAGGAATTGCTCATTGATATTAACCTTTCTTGTATGGTTGTGGTGGGAAAGCAGAGGTTGTGAGCTGGTAGCAAATGGCCCAGGAGAGTTTGGGGCTTGGTCTGTATAGTACAGCTAAGTGAGTATTAACATTTGGCACAGACACCTGTCGTCCTAATCACACTTTCATGTTTTCTATTGATCCCCTGCAGTCATTCGAGCTTATGACCCTTGGTATAATTGATATGATTTAGGGAAAGCAACCCAGGTGTCAGGCAACTAGAGACCACCCCTATAGCCCAAAGCGCACCAGAATTATTCCAACTAGCCAACCCTACCTAAGCTGTTTACCTGGTCCTGCCTTGCCTTTCCTGCAGAAATTCCAATAAAGGCTCTGACCTAGGCTTTCCCCCACACTTCTGCCTCTTAACCCAAACCTGGTGATTTCCATTAGGCCCTGTGTTGTTGGTGTGCCCCCTTCTCTTGAGAAATGTGAATTGAAAAATTTTTAATGGCATTAACCTCTGTGTTATCACTCAGTCACCTCTATAAATGAAAATCCCATGAGTACAATAATTGGTACACTGTGTGATAAATGAGTGAATTTACATTGTCTTTAGTAAAGGAATAACATAATTGATTATCTGGTAAAATTACCAAAATGGATTTCTCGGTTCAGAAAGCATAATGCCAATAATCTCTAATGCAGCCTTTCTAAGATCTCTTTGAAAACACTGATGAAGGTATTAAACAAAACATGAAAAATGACTGCATAGCAATAGGGATAAACAAACTTAGCCTCCCAAGAATTTGAAGAATTAGATTAAACAAAAATATCATTTTAGCCTTAAAAGAAAATGATGCATTATGGAAAGAGGAAATTTTGAAAAAGAAAAATGATAAATTCTGAAAATAAAACTATAGTAATTAAACTGAAATTTTAAAGGGCATGAAAAATAGAAATAAAATAAGTTGAAATTGTAATGAGTAAGCTATTGGGTGGGCCAAAAAGTGCCTTCAGTTTTTTAAGTAAAGGTAAAAGACACATTTTTCATTTTCACCAAGAATTTTATTGAACAATGTATTCACACTTTTGTTCCACTACCTTCTGCCATTTTTCAGGCAACTTCATAATTCCATCTTGCCAAAACTTTTTATCTTTTGAGCAAAGAACTTTTCCAAGTACTTTTTACAATCTTCCAGGGAATTGAAAGTTTTTCCATTAAGAGAATTTTGTAAAGACCGAAATAAATGGAAACCAAAGGTGCAATGTATGGTGAATACGGCAGATGAATCAGAACTTCCCAGCCAAGCTCTAACAGTTTTTGCCTGGTCATCAAAGAAACATACGGTCTTGCGTTATCCTGATGGAAGATTATATGTTTTCTGTTGACTAATTCTGGACGCTTTTCGTGCTTTCAGTTGGTCTAATTGGGAGCAGTACTTGGAATTAATTGTTTGGTTTTCCAGAAGGAGCTCATAATAGAGGACTCCTTTCCAATCCCACCATATACACAACATCACCTTCTTTGGATGAAGACCAGCCTTTGGTGTGGTTGGTGGGGGTTCATTTCACTTGCCCCACGATCTCTTCCATTGCACATTGTTGTACAGTATCCACTTTTCATTGCCCGTCACAATTTGTTTTAAAACCGGAATGTTTTCATTACGTTTCAGTAGAGAATCTCATGCGGAAATATGGTCAAGAAGGGTTTTTTTTTGCTTAACTTACGTGGAACCCAAACATTAAAATGATTCACTTAACCAAGCTGGTGCAAATGATTTTCAACGCTTGATTTGGATATTTTGAGTATGTCGGCTATCTCCCGCGTGGTATAACGTTGATTGTTCTCAATTATTGTTTCGATTTGATCACTATCAACTTCAACTGGTCTACCCAACCGTGGCGCATCGTCCAGTGAGAAACCTCCAGCATGAAACTTCGCAAACCACTTTTGACACATTTGATCAGTCACAGTATCTCCTCTATACACTGCACAATTCTTCTCGGGCATTTCAGTTGTGTTTTTACCTTTCTTGAAATAATAAAGCATGATATGTCGAAAATGTTGCTTTTTTTCTTCCATCTTTAATATTAAAATGACTATACAAAAGTTCACCAATTTTGATGTCTTTTTTTAAATGCACGTTGATATGACAGCTGTCACATACAATCTAACAAAATTGTTTCGAATGAAGATAAAGACAACTAAGTGCTACTAGAGCCATCTTATGGAAAAAACCGAATGAACATTTTGGCCCACCCAATAAAACTTCTGAGCATAACAGAACAACAGAAACCAGATCTACTCCCCTGCATTACATGACTAGAAAACGAGATAAAACATATGAGACAACTATCTTCAAATATTAGAAAGACAAACAAGGTGAGTTCTATGAATGCCACAGCTTACTGCTTATGGACCACAGCACAGGAGAGAGACTCAAGCAGAGCTCAGTTGTCTCAATGTGTCCAGGAGACCAGAGATTAGAATTTAAGGAGTCAAAGATGGATAGAATTTTCAGGGCAGCAATCAGAGAGGGGAGAGCTGAAGATAAAGTCTGTAAGATATTCAGAGGGTCTTTCACTGAGTTTTCATTTGCATATGCATGAGAGGAAATTCCTCAAGGCTAAGGATAGATGCAGAGGGGGTTGTAACTGAAAAGTAGTAAGCTTAACAACTGCCGGTGCTCACAAAGAGCTGGAAATAATTTGTTTCTACTCAGCAACTGAAAAGACCTTAATACACAGGCCATTAATTAGAATCTTCTAAAGGGTTAGGGTTAGGGTTATGGTTTCTTACTTACTTACTTTAGTAGTAGTAGTAGTAATTCTAAATTAACTATAGGCTAGATGGTGTACTTTACCCACACCAACAAGCCTTAAAAGCAAGCGTCAAAAATTCAGACTGATTCCAAGTAATGTAATTACGTGTCATAACATCACCCTGTACTATTTAAAGGAGTACAACAAAATCTGCACCCAGAAGGTTCAGCATCCAATAAAAAACTAACAGGCATTCAAAGAAGCTGGAGAAAAATCACTCATTAAAAACAGACCAAAATGACAGAGATAGACAATTTGGCAGACGATGATCTCAAACAGTTGTTATAATTACCTCTGTAAGTACAAGAAGATAGAGGAAAATTGAACATGATGAGAAGAGACATGGAATATATAAAAAAGACCCAGATGGAACATCTGTGTGAAAATGACACTATCTAAAATGAAAATCTTACCAGTAATGGTTAACTGATTAGACACTGCAGGAAATTTAGCAATGAAAACTATCCAAAATGAAACACAGAAGAAAAATGAATGAAACATCAATGACCTATAGGAAAATATCAAATATATTTTAGAGAAAGGGTGATATCCAGAAGGTTATGGGTACAAAAATGTTATTTGAAGAAATCATGGATAAAAAATGTTCCAAATCTGATGAAAATTTTAAGTACAGAAATTCAAGAAGTTCAACCAACCTAAGTAAAAGAAATAACAAAAACAAAAAAACCAATTTCAACGAGGTACATAAAAATCAAATTGCTGAAAACCACTAATAAAGAAAAAAAAATCTTAAAAGAAATCAGAGGGGAAAAAGCACATTATTCACATAGGAACAAAAACGAGAAAAACAGTCCATTTTTTTGCCAAACAGTTTGCAAGCCAGGCAATAATAGAGTGACATTTTTAATGTACTGGAATAAAAAACTGTCAATCTGGAATTCTATAACTATGAAAAATATCTTTCAAAAATGAAGATGAAATAAAGATTTTTCTCGGCTAAACAAAAGAGCTTTCATGGTCAACAGTCCTGCATTATAAGAAATACTAAAGGAAGTTCTATGGCAGAAGTAAAAAAATGCCAGATACCAGGATGAAATTTGGATCTACACAAAAGAACAAAAAGTGCTAGCAATGGTGGTTATGTAGATAAAAATACAAGAGAGTTTGTCTAACTTTTTAAAGCTCTTTAAAGGATAATTGTTCAAAGCAAAAATAATAAAAATGTCTTGTGGTTCAACATATGCAGAAACAGAATGTGTGACATCACTAGGACAATGAACTTCAAGTAGGTGGGGAGTAGAAGTGTAACCTTGTTAAGTCTCTTTCAATAGAAGTGAATGATACAGTATTATTTGAAAGTAGACTATAACTAAAAGATGTATATTGCAAACAATAGAGTAGCCACTAAAACATAAAATAATTTTAACAATAAACCAGTAATGGATATAAATAAAATCATAAAAATTCAATCAGTCCCAAAGGAGGCAGGAAAAAAGGAAATAAGAAATAAAGAAGTGACCAATGGAAAACAATAAGATGGTAGATTTACCCATTTTACCATGTTGATAATTACATTGAATGTAAGTGTTCTAAACACAACAATAACGATGCAGAGATTAAGATAAACCTCCAAAGAGAATAAAATGGGAACATTTGAGATAACTATACAGAAACCTGCTTAAGAGAGTATATATTTCTTCATGTAAAGGAATTGCTAAATTCATGTGTAAGACTATATAGCCCTAATACAATGCCAGTTAACTCATGAATATGGTTTAAGCTTTGTGGGGGGAGGAATTTACACAAACGTTAGAGAATGAGAAATCTGAAAACTTGGAAGGAATGCAATTGTTGTTTTGTTTTGTTGTGATTTTCAGCATCATATCTGTTAAGAATTGGGTGGTGATCACTTTTACAGTTTTAGATTTTGCCTGTAGCTAAGCAGGAGAAAAAAGAAATAGTTCATCTGTTCCATTGTTGGGATACTTTCCAGATATGTTGAATACCCGAGGCAAGGCTGTTGATTGAGAAAAGCTTCTAAAATTGAAATTTTTTGGACTTAGCATTTCTTGACCAGCTGCTTGGTAGCTAATGGGTGATAGATTCAAAGATTTAAAGACTTTCTGAAGGACTTTTTTTTTTTTTGGTAACAAACAGATTTAAACATTTGGCTTAATAGTATAATTTAGACTGAATATATGTGACACAAAATGAATTTTAATTTATTTTATATTCTAGGAGCTATGGAAGTGTGGTCTAGCAGTCTGAGATTAGGAATGCAAGCCAAAATCACTGAAATTCTTTGGCTATAAACATATTAATTGCCTTGCCTTCTAACACTTTCTTATTTTCTTTTTTTAAATTTTCATCTTTCCTGAATGTTACAAAATTTAATTTCTTCTGCCCTGAAAAATTTTAATGTGGATATAATCACAATTCCAAATTTTCCTTCTCAAAATTTTAATGAAATTTCTCTCCATTTTGGAATCCGAAAATGACTCACAATTTTCAGAGGAATGAGGCTACAGTTCTTGACTTGTTCATAAGCTTTTTTGTTTGTTTGTTTGTTTGTTCTTTGTGGTACGCGGGCCTCTCACTGTTGTGGCCTCTCCCGTTGCGGAGCACAGGCTCCGGACGCGCAGGCTCAGCGGCCATGGCTCACGGGCCCAGCCGCTCCGCGGCATGTGGGATCTTCCCGGACTGGGACACGAGTCCGCCTGCATCGGCAGGCGAACTCAACCACTGCGCCACCAGGGAAGCCCGAAGTTGTGTGTTTTTAAGAATAAAAATATATTCGAAATCTGTCTGAAACATGATGACATCTAAAAACATGCCTTGGACTGCATTTTAATATGTAAATTTTCTGAAAATAGTAATATTAGACCAATGAGAACTAGCCAGCGAGAGGAATTATGACAGAGCAGCTTCACGGACTCTGCTGCCACCAGACCCAGCATCCATTTCAGTGTGTGTTCCATTCTGGCACCTTCCCTGACCAAGTGGATTGGGAGCTAGCACTTTAAGTGCTCTAATTCATACAATAAATATATTATATATCTACACCTGTCGTCATCCAAAATGGAAGCCTGGAGATCTGAAGATAAATTTAGGATATTGGTAATAAGGGATGGATACGGCAGATATAGAACAAATACAAAATATATACACACAGCAGAAGTGTACACATTATAGAAACAAGCCAGTTTGAATTTTTAAACGGAGGCAGTTAGCATAGTGAGATTTTACATTACTTAGTGATGGAAAATGCCTAGTTGTGTTTTAGTGTACTCTGAATAAACCACACATTGTTCCTACAAAGAACCAGAAGCTGAAGGTTTCAATAACCAGGGAAAAGGGAATGAGGGAACTCATGTGACTTAATCATATGCAATCACATTATTCCTTTTTCTTTCATTGACACAATAAACGGTATGTGGACACTTGCTCTGCTCAGTTTCTTTGCTGGGATTATTAAAACACATACAAGCACAAATAGAAATGCAACAAAACTCTATTTTAGGTTCCTTTCAAGGAAGTTCTTGACAAACCCACTATGTAGCTTCCTATACATTTGGAATAAGATGTAATGAAAGAGTTTTATAAGAGATGAGGGTGGGGAGAACAGAAAAAGTTTGATGGAGAAAGAAGCTTATGTACAGAAGCGTTGATGTTTTCATTCTTACACTGAATGTAGGGATTTTATTAACTATTCACTTGTTAATATAATTGTATTTGATAGAGTATATATATTGTTACAGTATAATTTCTAGTTCAGATCATGGACCCTAAAAAACATGTTAAAACTATATATGTAAAAGAAATTATTTTTTTACATCTTTATTGGAGTATAATTGCTTTACAATGTTGTGTTAATTTCTGCTGTACAACTAAGTGAATCAGCTATATGCATACGTATATCCCCATATCCCCTCCCTCTTAAGCCTCCCATCCACCCAAAACTATATATTAAACATCTGTTTAATAACATTGTTCTGTAATGAAAACCATGAAGTGTTAGACAAAATTCCTGGCCTTAAAAATTGCTATTTGTTAGAGATTCAAAACATACACCTTAAAATATAGAATAGAACGTGTTTTTTTAAATGATGGACTAGTTACCATAGTTTGATATTACAAAGGATCTTTCTAACCTTTTCCCTATTCCTGAATTGCCTTCTTTCTTTTCTGTTCACATTTACTTGTGATATTTTTTCCATCAATCAATTTGAGAAAGGTGACTGTCACTCTGAAAACGGTTCTAGTACTTTCTAGCAGAAGTTGCTGCCTCCAAAAAAAGCATTTTCCACAATATAAATGTAAGTGCATCCATCTCCCTTTCTTTCTTGCATCTTCAAATCTCATTTTTTCCAGTCCCTATCCCCAGCCTGCAAATGTTCTCAGATCCCTTTCATTCTTAAACTTTTTTTTTGTTCCTAAGAAAAATTTTGTTCTTAAAAAATTCTCAGAACATGCTTTTTGCTTGCTTTCTCCTTGCAGTTTCTCCCATTTACTGCCCTCAGTCTTTAAGGAGTGCCATATTCTTGCTGCTTTCATTTTTTCTTCCTTCAGTAATTCTTCAACAAGCGTGTGAATTTCATTCTAGTGAATTTCATTACTCTGTTGAAACTCTTTTCTTGAAGCACAACAATGATCTCTTTTACTTATGACTTCCTCAGTTACAAGTGAGAGAAACTATACTCATCCTAGACAGAAACTATATTCACTTCAGTTACAAGTGACAACAACTATATTCACCTAACAAAACAAAACGAAACTAAAACTAAAACAAAACCAAAACAACACAAACCTACAAAACTGAAGCTACCACCGGGGTTAAAATGTGTTCCCTCTCAGAAAAATCTTTCTTTATGCTGTGGCAGGGTGACCCCTAACACATCGCAATTTATAAGACTTTCGCAATTTTTAAATCCCAGAGAATGATGTCTGATTCCTGATAGCTACTGCTATCACCTGAAAGGGAGAATCCCATTGGTTCGGCTCAGGTTGTGTGTGTTTCTGAATCAATCCCCGTGACCGGTGTCATACTTTCAGGGCTGAACTGAGAGATGGAGTAAGTCCTACTTAATAACCACATGGATTGACCAGAATTACTGTAGCACATGGGAACTGTGGGTCACCAAAGAAAGAGACACACATGGTAGGGGTGGGAATTTATGTCTCACATTCCTACTGAGAGCCCAGGCCTAACGCTTCCTCTCAGCCTCTCCTTCAATCCAGTGACCAACTTCACCTTCTTGGAAACATTCTCCATTAATTTCTATGACAAGATGATTTTTCATTTTCATCACTACCTCTTTGACTGCCTCTCCTTTTTTTTTTCTTTCTCTTTAACACATAGAAAATATCTAAGGGTTTATTCTTGCACATCCTATATTTTCTTTTTATCTCTATCTAAAGTTATCTGCATCAAATTTGTATTATCAGCTCAATGCCATTAACTGCGAAGTTTTAACAATTGTGTATTTGCCAAGACCTTGACCTCTTCATTTGAGTATCTGGAGAGTCTAGTAGGCTCTCCAAACCCATAATTATCAAACCCAAATTTGGAATCTTCCTCTTGTAATGTTTGCCTCTTTTCTATATTTTCTTATCTTATTGAGAAGAATTGTCTAACATTCGGTAAGAAATTTTCAAGCTGTCTTAGGTATACTCCTCCTTTACTTTGAGGTCATCAACCTTCCCTTACCCATCTGATCGAGGAGGGAAAGGTTAATGTTGCCTGACACGGTTATGTGAGCTTTTTTACAGAAGGATAAGTCATTTTTAAAACATATAAAGTCATTTGTGACAAGGAGTCTGGCAAGGTAGAGGATATTCTAGGCAAACTAATCAGCATGAATCAAGATATTGAATTATTCATTATGTTCAGAGAATCACAATTACTTCATAGGACTAAAGCATATGTTGCTTTAGTGGTTGAGGCCAAAATGGTAGGCGTGGAGCTGAACTCTGATGAGCCATGTCTGCCACGCTAAAGAGGTTGAGCTTTATTCTGCAGGCAGCAGAGGAAGAATGTTATAAAAACGATGCTATTTAGTTTTTGTTTCTTAGGATATCTTATAGCAGAGAACTATTCCCAATTACTCCCTCCCATCCTGTGGGACATTGCTGTCATCCACTTAACCTATCTTTATGCCATAATTACCTAATACATTGTTATTTTTTATTATTACTTTACAGTTATTTTTAAATCAGTGAAGAATAAAAATAAAAGATACTATTTTATTTTTATTTTTGCCTTTTCCAATGTACTTCCTTTTTTTATATAGACCCAAGTTTCTGACCAAGTTTTCCTTCTGCCTGAAGGATTTCTTTGAACATTTCTTGTGGAGCAGGTTTGTGGGTAATGAATTCCCTCAGTTTTGCTTTTCCAAGAAAGCCTCTATATCTCCTTCATTTTAGAAGAATAATTTCACTAGGTACAGAATTCTAGGAAATTGATTTTTTTCTTTCAATGCTTTAAATATTTCATTCATTTTCTTCTTGTTGCTTTGGTTTCTGACGAGAAGTTGGTTGTAATTTTTAATTCTTGTTCTTCTGTATATAAAGTATTTTTCTCCTCTGGTTTTTTTCAAAATTTTACCTTGCTTTTGATTTTCTACAGTTGGAATATGATATGTATAGGCATATTAAAATATTTTTTTGTTTATTTTGTATTTATCTTGCTTGGTGTTTTCTGAATTTCTTAGATCTGTGGTTTGGTGTTTGCCACTAATTTTGGAAAGTTCTCAGCCATTATTACTCCAACCATTTCTTCCACATCGTGCTCTCTTTCTTCTCCTCCTGGTATTCTGGTATTCCAACTACAACTATGGTACGTATACCTTTTGAAAATGTCCCACAGATCTTTGATCTTGGATGGTCTCTTCTGTTTTTGTTTCTGTAATTAAAAAAATTAAATACAGGTGCAATAGCAAATGACGTGTAGTATTATCTCATGGAAAAATGTGTAACTATATAAGGTTTATGAGATGATTTTCTATACCATACAGAAGCTGAGTCCTATTTTTATTCATTGAACAGCAGATAAAATGTACTAGTAATCAACTTCTGCATGTTGGTCTGCTTTTCAGAGGAGAAATTTCCTAATTTGCAGGTGCCATTCATGTGAGTGGTATTACGTTGAAGAATTGTGGATGAGGTCCTTTATGCTTTGATTGTTTAGTCGTATCACAGACTTATAAGAAATAACTAATAACAATTTTAGGTGAAGAAATCATCTCCCGTATGTTTACATTAATTCCTAGATTTTATATATGAGATAAATAAAACTTGGAGAAATTTGATGACTTGTCAAAATTTCAGAGGAGATGAGGAAACCTAGATTTTTTTTTTAAACAGGTGGATTGACATTTTAATTTTTTTAAATTGAGATATAATTGTCATATAACATTGTGTAATTTTAAGTGTACACCGGTTGATTAGATACATTTATGTATTGTAGTATGATTACCACCATAGCATTAGCTCACACCTTATCACTTCACATAATTCTTTCTTTTTTTTTTGTGGTGAGAACAATTAAGATCTAGTTTCTTAGCAACTTTGAAGTTTTTAATACAGTATTGTTGTCTATAATCACTATGTCGTGCATTGGACCTCTAGGAATTATTTATATACTAGATGCAAGTTTTTACCCTTAAACAACATCTCCCCTACACCCTCCCCCCAAACTCCCACCCCTGCTAACCACCTGTTATTTATACATTTGGCTTTTTTCAATATTCCACGTATAAGGAATATCACACAGAATTTGTCTTTCTCTGTCTGACTTATTTCACTTAACATAACGCCTTCAAGCTTCATCCGAGTTGTTGCAAACAGCAAGATTTCCTTCTTTCTCATGGCTGAACAATATTTCATTATACACGTATACTGCATCTTTTACATACACGCCCATGTTTACTGTAGCATTATTCACAATAGCTAAGATATGGAAACAACTTTGCTGTTTTATCTTTCAGTGCAGAGCTGAGACAGGCAAAAAGCAGCCTGTTACAGTAGAAAAGGCATCTTTTGGAGCCAGGCCGTATGAATGAAAATTTCCAGTTCTTTCATTTGCTAGCTGTTAGGCCTTGAGTGAGTAAGCTCAATTTTCTCATCTTTAAAATGGTGAAAAATCATGCCTAATCTTATGACTTTTGGGAAAGATGGGAGGTGATTCATATTTGACATGTAGAGAGTGTTCAATAAACTGTAGCTATAATTATCAGAATCAAAGAACTTACACGTAAAACCGGGTTAAGTATCTTCCTGGTTGCCTGGAAGGATGGTTCACTGCTTTAGTCAAGGATTCTTTGCCTTCAAATAACAGTATCTAGAGAAACTGGCTTAAGAAAAAATAAAATTTTTCTTAAAATTTAAAAGATTCTTGGATGTCTTATGGAATATGATGATTCTACCAGGGCAAGGATTTTGCTGCTTTGTTCTTTGCTATATCCTCAGTGCCAAGGGAAGTGGTTATCAGGCACATAGCGGGCCATAGTTACTGTTAACTACAGAGGAGAGGGGCTACAGCAGTGTTCCTCAACTTTTGTTCATTATCACCCTCCTAAGGATCCTTTTTTAGATATTCTGTTCTAATCATTCTCCTCCCTATGAAATTACATACTAAGGAGCAAGATTTTAAAGCCACAGAAACATGAGATAAATAAACCATTGCTGTTTTAAACCACTATCGTTTAGGGCGGTTTGATTTTTCAGCAAAGGCTAACTGATATAACTTCCCTCAGGAGGGCTTCCTAGATTACAGTGCTATCATTATCCATTTTGATGGCATCGTGGCATACATCATAAATTAGTTCAGTATGTCTTCTAGATGTGGAATTTCTCCAGGCAACTTAAAACACCATCTTTGTAGAATTTGGAGACTTTGTTGATAGCTGATTTACCGTTCCCTTGTTATCAGTTTTCTCCTAGGTTCTAGCTGCCTGAATTTTTTCATCCACAAGGTTACCTAATTTATTTTTTTTTCATTTTTAAAAAATGTTTATTGGAGTATAGTTAATTTACAATGTTTTGTTAGTTTCTGCTGTACAGCAAAGTGAATCTGTTATACATATACATATATCCACTCTTTTTTAGATTCTTTTCTCACATAGGTCATTACAGAGTATTGAGTAGAGTTCCCTGTGCTATACAGTAGGTCCTTATTAGTTATCTGTTTTATATAGAGTAGTGTGTATATGTCGGATAACCAATCAATTCTGTAGTGCCATCAGAATTGCATCTCAGTAAAGTAACTTCACTCTCTTCATCATTAAGGCCTCACCAGGTTGAGAAAGGTGAGAACAGGTGGTTCTGAGGATGTGGGTTAGAGAGCGTTGCTGTGAGATGTCACTTCTAGACTTATTTTAAAACAGCGGGGAAGGGACAAGAAGTATCTATGAATAGGATAAAAAAATCTGGCAGCAAATGCTTACACACAGAAAATAATATATTATTCAAACAAGAAGCAAACTATCTTACATCCACATAACTGTTGCCTAAAATAGGCTTTCTGTGTTGGCAGTCACCTGCCTCATGCAGTGGATTTATCCATATTCATTCTGTTTTCTTCTCTTCTATAGTGACTTCCTAGTAGAGATTTTCCCAGCTTACATTGTCCTCTGATTTGTAGTAATAGAGTTCTCTCTCCCAGCTCCTAGTCTTTCTAGGTCATAGCTTTGTTTCTGCTCCGTATTCATCTCCCATATTGGATTTCAACCATGTCTAAGCTAGTACACTTGAGATAGGTTATGTATCTAATGCCCTGATTAAATCCCAATAAGCAGGCATTTCTTGTTCTAGGTCCAGTATCCTAAATTCCTCTTCTGTGACAAGGAGTCATTCTTCATAAACCTCTCTGTCTAGAGCTTTCTTTATAACTTCTGTTCTGTCTAATGCCTTATGGCCAGAACTGTCCATCAGTTCTCAGAGTGCACTTAAAAATCCTAATGTAATTTTCTCTGGAAATCAGTCCTTTTAGGCAGGTCCTATCCTTATAATAAGCTCCTTCAAGCTGCTTCCTTGATCACATTACCTCTAGTAGTTGCCAATGTTTATTCTCCAACCTAGATAGATTTTCTGGAATCAGGACAAGGATACTTATTTGACTACAAAATTACTGATTCTGCTTGTATATTCCTGCTGCTGTGACCAAAATTGATCAAATTATGATAACATTTCCTTAGAAATTGTTATAAACCTAAGACTATTCTTCCACCTTCTTTCCGGTTATTATAATTTGGACAGCCAACACCACTCTTTACCTTGGCAATATCCTTGACATGCATCACAGATGAAGGTGGTTGAACTTGAAGTCTAAAGTATGTACATGAATATTTCCATCTGAGACATCGTAACTACTATTAAACTGTAGCTTACTTTACTCTCTAGCTTTTGTTTGGTCCGATATTATTTTGCATTGTTTGCTACCAAGGCCTATTTTTAATTAGTTTCTATTAATTTCCTATTCAGATTTTATAGTTATACTTCAGCAGACTCTGATGTGAAATTTGCTTTGTTTGATTCTATGTATTTAACAGGATAAATGTTTTTAAATGCTTTTGTTAATCATTAAGTTAAATGATTAAGTAAAGCCACTTAGTGGTAGTTATTTAAAGGCTACTAACATTACTGCATATTTTTTTTTTTTTAGTATGTTTTCCTTTTCTTCTTAGGTTTAAACCACCAAAAAGGAATAAATGACATGTTTTGGACTCTGTGTCAGCTTAGAAATTGTAAGAAGAAAGTAAAGATTTTGACAACGAACCCTTTTCTGAACTTCAAGATTGAGGGTTTTTTTCTCCATAAACAGCAACAAAATAACCATTGAAGTCTGTCAAAGTAAGAAAACTGATTTTAAAAGAAAATATAATTATTTCTGAATAAGACCCTAAATCTGGATAAACTTAAGAATATACACTTGTTGAAACAGTCATCCTTTTTTTTTGCCTCTCCTGAATCCCCACTGCAGTATTGCATCATGATAAAGTTATTCCACTGTCTGGTTAGTGTTGTATATAATCATAGGCTCACTCCCGAACCTCCTTCACAGTGAAGTATGTCCCCTGGTTAGATGCTGTATTGTGTAGGAGTCTATGCCTGTGTACCAGACACTCAATAAGACTCTGGATAGTAGTATTTGCTGTCGACAGTCATAGTTGGAATAGGTTTATCTTCCTGTTTGGATCAACCACTGGCCCTTCCGGAATGAAAGGGACATCATATTGTCAACCCGTCATAAAGTGACTGGCTGTTCTCTTGAGAATCAGGTTTGGAGAAGAAAAAGAAGAAAAGATAGGTTACTTCTGAATATGTTAAGTTTGAGATACCTGTAAGACATTTAAGTAAAGGTCTCATATGGGCAAGTAATTGCATGTGTTTAGAGTTCAGAAAAGAGGGAGTGTGGCAGATCTGAATTTGGAAGTTGAGAGGGATAGTGTTACAATCGAGGAGGTGGATAAGTTCCATTAGGACAAGAGCGAAGACGGAGAGAAGAGGGCTTAGAACAAAGCAATGCAACCTCTTACATTTAGAGGTCAGAGAGAAGCAGCTGCCTTAAGGTACTGAGCAGAGATATTCAGAGAGGTGGTGGGAAGATGACTAAAGCTGGGTGCCACAGAAGTCAAGATAAAGGCCAGAGATTATTGATAATTATGTCAAATATTGTGAAAATTCAAGAAGAGATTTGTAAATGGTTCACTGAATGGTAGCATGAAGACCACTGGTGAAGCTAACAAGAGGTGTTCAAGTGGAACGGGGAGACCAGGACTCATCAGAGCAGGTTAAAGAGCAAGTGAGATGCGAGAAAAAGGAGTCAAAACAGTAACTGCACAGCCAACTCAAAAAGTTCTCTTGTGAAGGGGAGTAGAAAGATATGAAAATGGAGCGAAATGGGTGTAGGCTCATGAATTTTGCTTGAGGAAGGGAATTATAGCATATTTGAATGACAGAAGGGATCAATTAAACAGCAAGAATTTAAAGAAGAAAGACAAAAATGTGTAGCTCTTCGTGGATTTTGAGAGGGATGAGATGACGGAACCAGAGATGCACGTGGAGCGGTTTTCATTTGATAGAAAGTATACTCGTAAAAACATCATCGTTAATTGAACAGAAGTAATCACAGTTTGCAGGGTCCTGTATATTCTTTTTTTAAAAAATTTTTATTGGAGTAGAGTTGCTTTACAATGTTGTGTTAGTTTCTACTGTACAGCAAAGTGAATCAGCTATACGTATACATATATCCCCTCTTTTTTTGGATTTCCTTCCCATTTAGGTCACCACAAAGCACTGAGTAGAGTTCCCTGAGCTATACAGTAGGTTCTTATTAGTTATCTATTTTATACATAGTATCAATAGTATATATATGTCAATCCCAATCTCCCAATTCATCCCACCGCCCCCCCCCCCCCCCCGCTATCCATATGTTTGTTCTCTACGTCTGTGTCTCTATTTCTGCTCTGTTAAGATCATCTATACTGATTTTTTTCTAGTTTAGAGTTATATTCTTTAAGGAAGCAGGTTGGAGGGTGACTAAATTGTTGTAAGGGATTCGATAAGAGGTGAATGAAAAAGCTGTGCTCCTGAACTAGAAATCAAGAAATTTAAAATTTATTATTACATCGGGACTTCAACATTCTATGTTCAACTTCTTCATCTAAAGACCAGGAGTTCTTTAGTATTTTCTGAGCCTCTGCTCTATGCTCAGTCTTGGGTTATGGCTATATTTATTTTGGTTTACTTACTTATGGCAGCCATAAAGCAGAGCTATTGATCTCTTTATTTTATGGGTGAATAAAACGAGGTAAAGAGACAATAAGTTACCCAAGGTCATAGGGCTAAAAAGGAGGCTAAGAAGAACTAAAAATGTACGTCTGCATGATTCTAGTTCCATGTCTACATTACAGGAGTGCTGAAAAATATAAACATATCATAATCAGTTAAAGAGCCTTATACTCTTTTCAGAAGAAAGTCCCATTATGTGCTTAAGATAATTTTTTAAAATATGGTAATAGCTCCACTATTATATCTTTCATGTATAGCTTGAAAATTTATGTAACTGGAGACAGGAGTAAAAAAAAGTCATCTGCAAATATTCAGTATTTCTTGCACAATTTGCATTAACTCTATTTTCCAGAGCCGTCCCTCCTCTAGTCACAGCCATCTGGTTTCCTTCCAAATCCTGCTCTCTCAATAAAGCTGAAGGAACAAACTGAGCTGCCGGGAGCAAATCAATTTCTCATTATCCTTAATGTGTGAAGACGAGACTACTGACAGCGATCGCAGTCTTTGTCTGATTGGTTGAAAACTCGTGTTTACATAACAGAAAATGTTTTCATGTAGAAGAGAAGGAATGGGCATACATGACTGTGGGATGCTGTGCCTTAATATGGGAACTGATTCCTCTCAACATGTAAACTTGGCATTTCTCTGTGTAGAGGGCTAGGGGGCCTCTTTCTGAGAATGTGGAGGGATTTGAAAGACATGTGTACTTATCAAATTCTTCAGAGTGCTTGAGAGAATGTGTCCAGCAGAATTTAGAGGTGGGAAAATAAAAGCAAGGAGGGCGAGATGTACAAAGATAAAGAGCCCCACTCATCCTCCCTCCCTCCCTCCCTTCCTTTCTTTCTTCCTTCCACCAGTACTCACTATGCAACGCACTGTACAAGATACTGTTGTTGACCAGTGGGAAAAAAGAGATAAGGCTCCTATTCTCATAGAATAAACATTCTAGTGGAGGAAGACATAATACAAACACATTCAAAAAATGAGAAGATGCCAGCGGTAAGTACCATGTGGAGAGGTAAAATAAGTTCTTGTGATTGAATATGGCTGGATGACTTCATTATTTTGGTGGTTATGAAAGGCTTCTCTGAGGAGGTGACATTTAAGTGAAGAATGCACTTACAGGAATAACTCAGCTGTGCACAAATGAGGTAGAAGAGTGTTTCAGGCAAAGAACCAGTGCAAAATTCTGAGCAAACTTTGGAGCTGGGAATGACAGAGAAAGTAAGTGAAGGTGCCCATAGCTTGTAGAGAGTGGGTAGATAGGATGAGATGAAATTAGAGAGATTGGCAGGGAACAGATCTCATGGGGCTCTGCAGAACAGAGTAAGATGTCTACTTTTAATTCTATTTGTATAGCAAACCTTTTGGGAAGTTCTAAGTAGAAAAAGAAAGTAATCTGTTTTACTCTAGGAGATACGTGGGGAACGAATTCTTGGGATGCAGGAATATAAGCAAAAAGGACCTGTAGAAGTCTTACACACTTACCTGTCACATAGTGGAGAGTATGTAGATTTTTACATAAAAATTTTTGGAAAGGTTATGCTACAAAAGAAAAAATAATGATCAAAAAATCACAATTCTGGTCTACGTCAACATTATAAAAATTACAAAAACATTGATCAGTCCACCCAAATGTGTCCTGCTATGCATTCCCATAGGTGTCTAAGTTGTTCCCTGGATCAGATATGTGAATATTTGCTAAGTTGGTCCACAACACTCATACTCTTGTCATTAATGCTCTGAAAGTCTCCAATTCACTTTATTTCTTAGATGCATTATAAATTTCCATTTGTTCCCTTTCCTGAGGCTGTTAATATTTTAGTGACATAATTTTAAGAATGTCGGTGTGCAGTACACACTGTATAGGCTCAGGAAATTGTGCCCAGCTGTAAAAAGGAGTAGGCTATTACAATTTTTGTAATTCTTAGTGAGACTTTTCCATTTTACAAGAATGCCAAGTGAGAAATGTCTTTGTTTAAGACACATGGACACCTGGAGTCTGAAAAAATATAACAAATCTGAAAACTAGAGCCAGAAAAAGTATGTTTTGGATATTGTTAAAGTCATATAATAATTGTAAGGGATGCAAAATATTTTAAGGCTTTTCTTTTATGTTTATCCTTGACAATCAGCAAACATTTAATCATTGCCAACTATAATAATAAGCAAACATTACTGAACGTTCACTATGTACACGGTGCAGGTTTTATAATCATTATCTTTTTAAATTTCCCAACATTGTGCTTTTCACCATTATTCTAATCCCTATGGGCCAATCATGTGTTGTATGCTTTAGGATATCAAGAATACATGAAGTTGTCAGTTTTAATGAGCTCATGCTCTGTAAGACAGATAATTACTTTGCGCTCTGTAAATACACTAATAGCTCTCTATAGCGAGGATCTGGGCTTCAGTTTAGTATATTCCATGGCTGGTTCATGAATGTTTGGAAAATTTGGGGAAAACAGAACAAATCTGACAGAAGTTAATATGCATGAGAAGTTTTGGATTTTGACCTAGGGAGAAAAGAAATATTTGTGCATGGGTGTCTGTAAGAAAGAACAGAGTAGTGAAGTGGGATGACCTAGTGTGTTAGCCTCATGAGTTAGATATGAGCCTTGTGGAGAGACATGGTGTAGGCAGAAGGAAAAACCTCTGCATTAACAAAGGACTTAATGAGACACAGGAACCAAGAAGGGAAACTTCGGGGGTCAAACAACAAAGATAGCTGAATACATAAAGGCTGTCGGTAGCCCCCACGTTAAAGGCTGCTACTAAGAACTGAGGGAGACAACCCTTGAAGGACTTAGTTTGAGGCAGTAGAACTATCCCTGTTACACCTTTTTTTCCCCTTCTTTATTAGAAAGTTGGTGAAGGCAGGAAGGGATCACAGTGAATCATCCATTGGCTTTACGGGGAAAGCAGCGTTTGCGGTTAGAAATGGTCAGAAATTTTTCTTTTCTCCTTGTAGGAAGGGAAAAAGAAAGGGATGTTTTCTCCATTATAGCAATTCCCCACCCCCTTCCAAAGCTAAGTGAACACAGGAAGCTTCCAGTTAATCATTCATAGATTCATATGAAAAGTTGCAGGTACACTCTGGAACAGAGGGTGCTTACAGTAGGGACAGCTTATCCAGGCAGAGGGTGGAGGTGAACAAGGAAATCTGTTAAGACTTAACCGGACAATGTGATGCCTAAGCTCACATTTAAACATGAGAAGGGGTCCAGGTGATGAAAGTAAAGGGCATTTCCAGCAGGGAGAACAATTTGGCTAAAGTGGTGGAATTACCAGGGAAGTTACTTTCCAGGAACATAATGTGGTTCAGAAGAGAGAAGAGGATGAATCAGAGGCTGGAGAACAGAGAGTGTTCACATCATGACAGATCGTACATGCTATGCCAAAGTTTTGAATTTTATCATATAGGATAGGATCACTACAGATTTACATCTTTGAAATTATTTTGGCAGAAGTTTTGAGAATAGTTTAGTGTAGGAACTATTAACCTATGGTCCAAGAACTGCTTGGAGAATTAAGAATGGGATTCAAGGATATATGATTAATTTACAATTGTAGGCAAAATATCCTGTGTAAGGGCATATGTACCTTTTTGTAGACAACGTGTTCTTTACTCTCATCTGAGAAGGGTTCTATGCTTCCAATAAAGGTCAAGACACATTGGATTATGGGAAATACTTTGAGAGTCAAGGAGACAATTTAAGCGGCTATCATCATAACAGAAGAAATAAATGATCAGAGTCTAAACAAATGAAAAGCACATTTGTAGGGAGAGACTTGAGAAGAATCAGGTAAAGGATACCAGTTTTGACATTCTGAATTTGAGATTCCTGGTGAGATCTGCAATTAGAATATTCAGTTAGCACTTGGATATATCCCTTTGGAGTCTTTTAGAGAGAGCTGGATTGGGAAAATATATTTTGGATTCATCAGAGTACACACTGCAATTAAGTCCATGAAGTTGGGCATGCAAAAATTAAGTGATAAAAATTTATCTGCTATTATATCCTGAGGTGCTTTGTTAACCAAATGCATTGTTTTCTTCTGCTTGCCTCTTATTGGTCATCTTCCAAGGCTACTTATTTTCCCATTCTCTCCTTCCCTGCCCTGAAGATTTTTAGTTTTGTTCTCAACTAAAAGACTTATTTCCTTTGTTGATGTTCCTTTCTCTCAAAGTAGATGGAGCCTGAAGAAAATGAATTTTATTTTCTAGAGTGCCTTGGGATTTATTTATTAACTTCTTACTTTGACAATGGTGTTAAGGTTCTCACTTGCTTTTACAGCCAACACGTGAAACTGAGCATGAACTCCTCTAAATACCCACTCTTTAGAAATGTGGGTATGGTTTCCCCAGAGAGCTAGTCTTCAGAAAATGGTTTGCTGCATCTATGAATAAGTTTTGTGAGCACACATAATACATATTTATTATTTTTGTTCATTATTGCACACTGAGAACATCAAACTCTTACTGAGGATAAATTTTTAAAAAGGGCATGAGGAAGAAAGCATGCACATGTTTCCTTAGAATATTAAAACAAGTACTTTTAAGAGGAAATAAATATGTAGTTTAGAAATTTGAAAGTAATGACTTAGAAAAACATTTCAAAAAGTTAAAACTGTTCAGTATTTATAACTGATTTTTACCACCCCTTCATGTCTTGGGAATAAAACTGGGTGGTATACAAAATATTTGGTTGGGGTCATAACCTGAAGCATCAATCTTGAGATCTCACTTTCCTCCCTTGGGATCATTTCCCACCAAGATCACGCAGGACAGACACTAGATTACCAATGTCAGTATTTACTGGAGATCTTCATAAGGGTGATGAAACCTGAGTTAGAAGGTCTAGAATGTCTCTTTCTACCCTCAAGCTATTAGAAAAAGTCACTTGTCCTTTCCTTCTTCTTTCTTATATTTCTTATTTGTCCTTTCCTTTGCGTTTTTTATATTTATATACATGAGGGTGGTTCAATATATTTTCCCATGAAAGAGAGTCCCCAGCACAAGCCATAATAAAGATAAGTGGTATCTTCACTTATCATTTCAATCATGCTGAGTGGCAGAACCGATAAATACATTTGGAATTGCTAAGTGTTAGGAATAGCAGAAGAGATATGTCAACGTAGCACAGAGGATCAGGAAAGAATATGGATCATCTTCCTGTTTTATTTGATATTTGGGATTTTTTTTGCCTCTTCTTTTGATTTTAGGGATGATGATGAAATGTACATGGGGGATGGATTGATTCATCAGCTCCCCCCAAAGACTACATAATAGGACAATTAAGTCCTCCCATAGAGATTTTGAAGTGTATTGCTGGCTAAGGGTAGGAAGAAGGAATGTGTTAATCTTCAAATTCAGGAAGCATTGGAGAGTGTGTCCGATTTAGTGCTTGTAGGCTGTGCAATATGTACAGCTATAGAACTAGGAGTTACAAACTTTAGAATGAGTAAGAACACAAGCTACAGTGGAAAATCAAACACAAACCAGTGTGCAACCTCATATTTTTCAGTTATACCTGTTTTAGTAGACTTTTCTTCCTTCCCAGATGCTGTCACCGTGAAGAACAAACGTAAGTCTCTTTCTGTGTTCTTCTGAAGTTATATAGTAAAGGCAAGGAGGGAAAGCCCAGAATGAATTTTTTTAACTGAAGTATAATTGACATATAACATTATATTAGTTTCAGATGTACAATGGAATGATTCAATATTTGCATATATTGCAAAATGATCACCACAAGAAGTCTAGTTAACTTCTGTCCCCATGCATAGTTCAAAATTTTTTTCTTGCGATGAGAACTTTTAAGATCTATTCTCTTAGCAACTTTCAAATATGCAGTACAGTCATCATGACATAACTATAGTCATCATGCTGTATGTTACATTCCATGACTTATTTTCTCTTAACCTCTTCCACTCATTTCACCCACCTCCACCTCCTGCCTCTGGTAACCACCAATCTGTTCTCTGTGTCTATGAGCTTGTTTTTTTTTTTTTTAAGAGTTTTACTTATAAGTGAGAGCATATGGTATTTGTCTTTCTCTATCTGACTTACTTCACTTAGTGTAATGCCCTCAAGGTCTATTCATGTCACAAATGGCAAGATTTCATTCTTCTTTATAGCTGAATAATATTCTATTGTATATTTATACCACAATTTCTTTATCCATTCATCCATCAATGGACGCTTAGGTTGTTTCCAAATCTTGGCTATTGTAAATAATGCTGCAGTGAACATGGGAGTGCAGTTATCTTTCCCAGTTAGTGTTTCCATTTTCTTTGGTTAAATACCCAGACGTGGGATTACTCCCATATGGCAGTTTTATTTTTGAGGAATCTCCATACCATTTTCCGTAGCGGCTACACCGATTTTTATTCTCACCAACAGTGCGCAAAGGTTCCCTTTTCTCCACATCCTTGCCAACATTTATTTCCTGTCTTTGATAGTAATCATTCTAACAGGTGCTGCGGTGATATCTCCCTGTGGTTTTGATTTTCATTTCTCTGGTGATTAGTGATATTGAGCACTTTTTTTCATGCACCTGTTGTCCATCTGAAATGTCTTTTCTGGAAAGATGTCTATTCAGATATTCTGCTCATTTTTTAATTGGACGGCTTGGTTTTTGTTGGGTTTTTTTTTTGGGACAATGCTCTCTGGACTGTTCTATGCCTCTGGTTAATTTCTAGAGTTCTGAAAAAGTTTATTTTGACCATTTTAAACAGTGTTTTCATTGATTTTATGGAGGAGAGGGTATTTTATGTTCCTTGCTCTGCTATTCTTGCTGATGTCACTACTGAGAATTATAATATCTTAACAGGATAATAATAAATACAGCTACAATTTTTATTACCATGGAAAAAGGGGGAAAATTGCTAATAGCACTCTATGCTATAGTGACACTTCAAAATATCTGCCTCTTTTACCCAAGTGAACAAATATTAGAGTAGAAGCAGCTCAAAATGAGTTTATCAGGTCGAGATAAAGCATGGTGTCTGTTCTAGGCAGATTGCAGGTTTTAAGTCAAGACGAGTTCCAGATGCACGATTTAAGTTTGCGTGTATATAACCTGTGACCATGCAATCACATGCACAGTAGCTGTATGAATGCTTATCTTGAGTCCAGATAGAGATAAAACGTTTAAAATACAAGTTATGTCTCAGTGTGACCAACCAGGCAATAATTAGAGAAGATAGGATTTCAAAAGACTGAGAGCCTTAAAGGTAAGCCACAGTGTGGGAATATTTAGTATATCAGTTTTCTTCTTTTTTCTGCCCTGTGGGAAAAAAACAACAACAAAAAAAATTGAAAGGTGAAACAGGAAAAGACGAGAGGTAAAGGTGTCTGTTGCTCCTATAGAGATTTTCTAATGACTCTTTTCTATCTGAAACGATAAAGACAGAATAAAAACGTTTTTCATAGACCAGAGGAGTTATTTGGCTCTGAGGCTGAAGAGCTGTCAGAGATATCCTTGAGATCTGAGACTCAAGAGAACTGAAGAGGCCACGAATAGGGCCAGTGAGGACTGACCCGGAAGTCACACCTGTCAGGGTATCAAAGTTAGTTAACAGAGGGAAACGTGATATGAATGCAATTACCAGATCTATGGCCAGAGGTCAGATGTGGGTTTCCTAACAGCAGTAAGCTTCAAATATTCATGTACCCACTAAAATAATTTTGACCAATATGTATTCCCCCCAGATTTTCAAGTTAATATCTAAAAGGTTTTATTATAATTTTAAGTTTAACTAGTTGCAAAAAATATAATTTCTATCAAATCAGAAGTATTATTATTTAAAAAGTAATTATTGTATATAACTTTTCAATGAATGCAATGATAGCTAAATACCAGAGTGATTTGAAATAAACCACCATCCATTCTTAGAGTACATGAACAATTTCTTCTTTAGCAGTTGGAAAATTTAAATTGTTTCTTGTACTTGCTGGAACTCTGATTTCCATTTTATTTATATCACAGAATGTTAGAATGCTTTCCAATGTAATATAAGTTTATGCTGGAAAGTCTTTTATTGATCACTTGTTAAGTAACTGCATAACAAAACATGTACGTATATATATGTGTGTGTGTGTGTGTATATATATATATATATATAAAAATGGCTTTTCTAAATTTCTCTGCAATCGTAAGGCAGAGAAAAAAAATTTCAGTTCATACAAGTAGTAAACAACTGGTGGGAATAATAGAGATATAAAAATATTCATAAATACAAATTAAGTAAAAGTAAGCTTTATTAGATATGTTTTTTAATGAGATAAATGAGGCTTTCTTTTCTATTCATTTACATATTCATGGATACGTATTACCAATTGCTAGAAGAAGATAATAATAACAGTAGTTTATTTCTGTTCTTTGTTGTCATAAATGTAAGCATCAAGTAAGTTTATTATATAAACAATGAGGTGGGTTAGAGGGTGTTTTGCAATACCACTTCAGCCAGTTTCTTGAACTTCTCCTGAGCTAAAACCTAAAAATCCCATGGTGATCTCTCCTCATATGTACTTATTATAATTTATCAGCTGACAACTTGATTAGGTGATTTTTACTTCTGTAGAAAGTAAAACTTTGAAACCATTTGATTGCCAGATGACTTTATTTCTTAAATATTAGAGTTACTTACTTTTTAATTTTTTGGAAACATAATGATATAAATTACCAAATATATCACTACTCATTTGTTATGTTTTTACTTAAATCTATCTAGTATAATCCAATGCACTGAGAAAGAATGAAAAATAAGTGTTGATATTTTCAATACATCTTTTTCATTAAAATATTTACTTTTACCTCATACTTTAAATACATCTATAATAAAACCTCAGAGCCTACAGACATACCCTCATTTTATTAATAGAAAATATCAGTAATATAATCTAAGCAGGCAAAAAGTAATTATTTTTCTGAAATAAAAAGGTAACTACAAAAAAAAAAAAAAAAGGTAACTGCAGTTACCAACCCAAATAAACGTGTTCATACAATTTCAATAAGTATTATAAAAACACTGAAAACTAAGTTAATATAAGTGTTTTGCAGGAGACTTTACCAAAAGCAGTTGGGATTAAAATTTTCCAGGTTTTATATGCTCTGTTACCCATTTTGTAAGCTATAAAATATAAATTCATATGTTTTTTCTTATTATTTAATTTTTAGCATTATATAATGTGTATCTAAAAATTATTAGTTATTGATAAAGCAAATGGCATGATAAAAGGCATATATTACTTCCATAGCATGCATGAGTGAGTGTGTGTGTGTGTGTGTGAAAATTATGTTGTTCTGCCTTTGAGAATAATGGAAAAAATTATTATGTGTTAAAATTATGAATAACTATAGCATTTTTTTTAAACATTATGATAAATTTCCCTATGTGTTTAGTGAAAGGTATAGATGTTTATATATGTACACACATACACATATTACATATATATGCGTATGGATATATTGTTACTAAGACCAATTGATCCATAAACTATAATGTAACTTTACTTTTGTTATAAATTCATAGAAAATTTATAAACATTTTATAAGAAATAAGATTAGACTTGACTGCAGTTGGAATCAATACTTCATAATATGATTTTTTTAATTGGTTTTAACTATCTCCTTGAGTAATGCACATCAAATATGAAGAGTAGTCAGAATAGCTGGAAATAATTGCTTATGTTTAAATGTGTTTTAAAAATTGGTTTTAATGTTCAGTGATTTCACCCATGTTCTCTTCGTTTTGCACTCATGGGGCTTTCCTTTCTTTCAATGTTGGTGCACACTCTAATCAGGCAGTTGAATGTCATTAAGTCAGTCCTGTCCTTTGACCTTGCTCCCATCTCCCCACTCTCCACTCTATCTGAATTCATAACATTCCAACAAGAGTCAAAATTTGCTCTTTCTAGTGTTGTTTCCATCTTTAACAGAATATGTATTAGAGTGACTGTTTTTACGGCTCACATTCAATCTGTTCAACCTGACTCATCTTCTCAATGACCTCAATAAACATGTAGAGGATGCATTAAAGGCACTAATGCTAGAAATAAATTCCTTGAACTCCTCCCCTTCAAATACTGTGCCCTCCTTCACACCGTCTCAGCCATTCACCCCACAGCAATATTCTTGCATGGACCTTGTCATTATAAATAAATGCAACTGCTGCATAGTCTAAAGGGCCATTCGCTGATCTTATTATCTTTTCACTCCCTCTCACTTCTTTGATATATTCTTTGCCTTCCTGTCTGACTTAAATCCCACAGTCAATCATCATTCCATTGCATTAATGCTCAATTCCCTGGTCCTTCTTTCCCTTCATTGACTTGCTTGTCAAAACCACAACCCTAGTTAAAAGCAAATGTCTGCTTATTTTGCATTTGCTACCATGCAACTGAATGTGACTGGAGATAACCACACAACCAGAATGACCATTCTCAGTTCAAATTCATCCCTATAAATTTCTAATGCGTCCTTTAAGTCTCAGACAATTATTCCATATTTCCTAATCCATTGACTCTCTTCTTTTCCTAGAGAACTATTTTAAAACCACCCATCATACATCACCATCTCCCCAGTCTTCACTAAGCTGATGATCTTGCTTCTTACTTTACCCAGAAAATCAGAAGAGAACACCCACCTATTAACATTTGCACATATACTCTCTGCCTTCCTGCCTCCTATACTGGAGGTGAAAATATTCATGGTTCTATTTAAAATCAATCCTCACCTTTTGCACTGAGGTCTAGTCCCCTATTGCATCCAAGGACATCAATCCAGCAATTTTCCCATCTTCCTCCTAGTTTTAATTCTGTAAGGCTGGATTAGTCCCGTTAGTATGAAAACAAGCGGTTATCTCTCCATGTTAAAAAGAAGCTTCTCCTGAACTCACATCTCATACCAGTTATTGCCTCATAAGCTACAGCCACACAGGTTTTCTGTTCCTCAGACATAACGAGCCAATCTTTAAAGTAGGGCTTTTGCACTAACTGTTCTCTCTGCCTTGAATTCTCTTCCCCTACAGTTTAGAACGGTTGCGTCTTATCATTTAGATATCTAGAAATCCACTCATTTTGAAGGTTCTCCCAGTAGAGAGACCAATCAAACCTTCCAATTTAAAGCACCTTTCCTGTTAATCTATCACAAAACCCTCACTCTGTCCTATTCAGGACATTTTCCACTCTCATATGTTGCTTGTAGAGTCATGTGTTGGTCTGCCTTTCCTCTCTACAACATAACCTCTGTTGGAGTAGGTATTTTATCTGTCTGTTCTCTACTATGTGTCTAGTATAACGTCTCTTAACTTTTAAAAAGTTGCACTCCATGTAGAGTCTTTAAAGATATTTTTCTTAGTCATCCACACCCTATGAAATTTTAATACTACAATGCATTATAGCCCTTTGGAGGTTTACAAATCACATAGCGCTTAAGTTTCCCCCCTCCTCCAGACCAAGTTTGTCTCCTTGGGGGCAATGTTCCCTTCCTTGAGCATGTGTGATCTAGAAGAATGTCTAATATGTGCTTGGTATATATATATATATATATATATATATATATATATATATATATACTCTATATGTATATATAGTATATACTAACTATATATAGTATGTACTTACTAACTATACTTTATATATAAACACTATATATATTTACATGTTTTATATATAAAAATATATATGTATTATATATATATATAAAATACATTTTAATTAATTTTAAAAAATACTCCCTTGAGAAAAGAAAACCCTCATTTCCAAAGCAAATGTATAGAGGATTATTCATTAAAGCATTATTGAACATTTATAATGTACAAAGTACTGAGGAGTCGTGCAGGGATGCAAATAGTGAGGTAGAAATTTTGTAGGAGATAAGAGTGCACAAGCAACTGAGTGGAATACACGATAGGATAAAGTAAGTACACAATAGAGGTTGAAACAGTTCTGAGGGACCAAAAGGGAAGATGTGATTGACTCAGAAGAATAAGGAAATGCCCAATGGAAGGAAGGGTAGATGAGTAGGATTTTAACAGATAAGAAAATGGACTTTGCCTAGACAAGAAAAGGAGTCCTGAGGTCCTTAGATTCAGGCTTGAGAAACTCTGCACCAGCAAATACATGATCCTGGAAAAGAGAATGGAGGACTTAGAGATGGCAAGGATCTTTTTTTTGAATGTTATTCTGTTGGCACTAGTAAGTCTTTGAAAGTTAAACTACACAGAGATTCAAAAAATATAAGGAGAAATTATCACTCTAGTTTTTATAGCTTCTTTTAGAATGAGAAAATCTGCTGCTGTTTAGCATTTCATATTTAGGCTTCCACATTGCCGCCAGCTTAATTTACCTAAAATGCGCATCCAACCATGGCAGTTTTCTGTTTAAAAGGATTCAGTGACTTCACAGCACGTTCCAGGCGAAGTGTTAATTCCTGAGTTGAGAAGAGGTTCTTGATCTCCATAATCAGCCTCTTTCTTATCTGTTGAGTCTTCCCTCTTATCATTTCATGCCGCAAACTCTATTCACCGGGAAATACTAATTTCTTGTAGTTTGCAAGTTGGAGTTTGCTGATTCCCATCTACTTTTCCAGGGATGTAGCTCTGGTAAAATCTATGGAAAAATCAATATTTCCTTCTGGTCAAAACTTCAATACAGTCCTTCTCTAAATAGTAACTTTGGTAGTAAGAAGACCTTTTATAAAGATATCAGAGAATTTGGAATAGCTTCAAAAGGCATTCAAAATTTTCTTTTATATACAAGTAAGATGTGATTTTTACTTTGAAAATATATAAAATACGACTATTTTTGTAGAAAATTGTTCACTTTCTTAACATTGTTTCTAACTGTGAAACATACCATACTTGTGAAAGAGTAAATAGAATTGAGCACTTTAAAGGACAATTAGAATGCTACCAAAACCACCACCAAGATTGATAATTGACATAATACTTGTACTTTTGAGCACCCTGAGTCTCTCTCCTTGACCAGTCATGGATTTTGTAATATTTCATTTAATTTTCTTTAAAATTTTAGTTTCTATGATGAACATGTAAATATATAGTGTTTAGTTTTGCTGGATTTTGCAACGCATATATTCAATCATGTAATAAGTACTCCCTTATGTTGGGTTCCTCTGTTCAATATGATGTTTTTGAGGTTCATCCTTCTACATGTTCATGCTGCTCCATGTAACTGTGTTCATTCATTCTCAGTGCTCTGTAGTATTCCATTGTGTGAATATGCTGTAATTTATTTATGAGTCTACTATTCATGGATTTGGGGGTTAGTTCTGGTTTTGGGCTATGATAAATAAGTGCGGTAATGGACATTTGTACATGCCTTTGTAATGTAAATATGCATCTTTGCTTGGTACTTATTTTGGAGTGGAATTTTCTGGTGATAGGCATGTACGTACTCAGCCTTAGTAGATGCTGTCAAACAACTTTCCAAAGCTGTTGAACTAATTCCGGTACTGTACTCCACGGTACTATTATCTGCATTTTAAATTTTAGTCACTCTTAGCAGTGTGTAGTTGTATCACATTGTGGTTTTAATTGAATTTCACTCGACTAAAGAAGTTGAGGAACTCTTCGTGCTTACGGGCCATTTAGATATCTTCTTTTTTTTTTTTTTTTTTTTTGCGGTACACGGGCCTCTCACTGTTGTGGCCTCTCCCGTTGCAGAGCACAGGCTCGGGACGCGCAAGCTCAGCGGCCATGGCTCACGGGCCCAGCCGCTCCGCGGCATGTGAGATCTTCCCGGACCGGGGCACGAACCCATGTCCCCTGCATCGGCAGGCGGACTCTCAACCACTGCGCCACCAGGGAAGCCCTTATTGCCCAACTTGTGGTCTATCTTGGTCTATGCTTCATGCACACTTGAAAATCTGGACACTTGACATCGTTGCTTCTTTAAAGGTAAAATGTCTTTTTTTCTGTGGTCATAAATAAGATTTTCTCTTTATTGTTGGTGTTAAGTGTTTTGCTCTAATGAATCTTATTGTTGTGTTCTTTCAATTCACTGACTGTTTGAACCCATTCATAGAAAAATCAGTAGCTCCTGCCTCTCTCACCATGAAAGTTATGCCCTCTGGATATTTTAAGTTAGCTTTTAAGACACTCATGTGAATTCAAAATGTGACAAATATCTTGAGGAAGAGAGCTCTCGTGGATTTACTGCAATTCCCTCTGGTGTGAATCTGTCTCTGTTACATGTTCAGACTTTGCAGAGGACTTACTTTTTTGGCTGTAATACCTGTAATATTTCATGCTGTTAGAGAGATCTGTGGTATATAAAGAAAAAGTATTGAATCTCTGGAAATACTTAAAGGAAAATTACAGCATAGACACCTAGAATCCTGCTGGAGGGTCATGCCTCAAGACTGTGGGAGATTTGGCCTTGCATCTTAGGCTCACACTCCCAGTCTCCTGTGCCACCGCAGACTTAGCAAATGTCCTAGTTGATAAAATAGGCAATGTATTTGAGCATCCACTAGATTTCAGCCCAAATGGCCATCGAAATCTCTGTTGCTTTGTCTTCTTTTTAGAGCATTTCTCTGCCTATAAAATGCTTGATCACAGATCATGTCCAAGAACAGCAAATTTGCTCAGGAAATAAAAGGGCCAGCAGTTATCAGCTCATATAGGTAAGTATTTTCCCTATTTGGTATTGGAGGTCATCTAGTGCTTTTTGATTTCACACCTCTTTGATGGCTTTAAAATATTATTTTCAAACATATACAAGTATGTTGTTACTAATGGGAAGGCTGCCTCTATCAAATACATTCTACGAAGAAGGTGAAATTCTAGACCATTTACATTTTTTAAGCTTTTCATTTAAAATAATTTTAGGTTTACAAATAGCTGAAAATGGTGTGCATGGCTGCCCTACCCTTCACCTAGATTTCTCTAATGGTAACATCTTACATGACCACAGTAAAATGATTTAAACCATGGAATTAACATTAACACAATTTTATTAGCTACTCTATAAACGTTCTTTAAATTTTGCAAGTTGTCCTACTAATACATTTTCTTGTCCAGCATTCACACCTTCAAAGTTCATTTAGTTGTCAAATCTCCTAGTCTCCTCAAGTCTGTGATAATCCTTGAGAGTTTCTCTGACTTTCATGGTCTTTATGTTTTGAGGAGTACCGGCCAGTTATTTTGTAGAATGCCCATTAATTTGTTTTCTCATGATTAGATTATTTTGTAGAATGCCCATTTATTTGTCATTATGTTCTGTCATGATTAGATTGAGGTAACACATTTGGTAAGAAAGCTACAGATGTGGTGTTGTACCCTTTTTAGAGCATCATACCAAGAAATGCATGATTTTAAAATAAAGGATTTTTCATTTTTTAGCCAGGTTTATAGAAGTATAATTCACACAAAGTAAAATTCACCCTCTTTAGGAGTGTACAGCTCTATGAGCTTGGATAAATGTCTACTGTTGGACAACCGGCACCACTATCCAGATATGGAGCAGTTTTATCATCTCTCAAAAATTCTCTGTGTCCTTTTTTCATCAAACACTCTACCTCACTCCTTATTCTCTAACAAACATTGATATGTTCTCTGTCCCCGTCTTGCGTTTTCTAGAATGTAATATAAACAGGATCATATAGCACGTAGCCTTTTGAGTTTGCTTCTTTAACTTCGCATATTGTATTGTAGATTCATCCATGCTGTGTGTTTCACTAATTTGTTCCTTTTTATTGCTGAATATTATTCCATTAGGTAGTTGTGCTACAGTGTGTTTATTTGTTGACTAGTTTTTGACTGGTTGAAAACCTTTGGGCTGTTCTGGTTTTCATTGATTATAAACAAAGCTACTGTAAATTTTTGCATATATCAGATTTAACTTTAAAATATAAATCCTTCACATATTTTTTATTTTGAATTATTCTATTGAAGTTATTTGTAGTTTCCACAAAGGGCATTTTCTCTAGAAGACTTAGAGATCTAATTCATGAATGTATAACAGATGATATCCCTCTGTTATACGATCTGTGTAGTCATGCAATTGAAACGAACTTAGAGTATAGTCTGTTAATCATATCCATAACTTGTAAAAAAGTACCCATTAAATGCTTTTGCTAGGATGCAAGACATAGAAAGAAAAATTTTCATGCTTCAAAGTGTGTGATAATATTCTTCTCAGGGACTGCACTGAATATTCTGAGAACCATGGCCTGAGAAAGAAAAGTGAAAAAATAAGACTAAAGTTGGCGAACTGAAAGTTAGAAATTTAGAGAGCTATTTATTGGTTCACTGGAACTAGACTGATATCCAGAAGGTGTTGTTTAAATCATTTTGTGAGTAATCTAGTTAAAAAAAGTGTATGTCTACACTTTTGTAAAGTGGATAAGTACGTCATACTAAATTAAGAAAAATACATTCTTTGGATAATTTACATTTATAAAACATTTGTAAGTGAAGAATAGAAACCAGAACTATGGATGAAAAAGAACACGTTGTATCAAATCTCTGAAATAGACACTGTGTTTGAAATATACAGGATTTTTGATACAATTGAGTAAAAAGCATTAGATGAGCGGCAGAATACTCATACTTAATGATGCTTAAGTTTACACTTGGAATTTGTCACCATTAGTGCCATTTTTCTAATTTTAAACTGTGATTTCACATTTTTCTAAATATAAGCTAGTATTTATGATAGATCATCAAAACTATTCTTTTCAAAATATTGCTTATGGAATGAAGTTTCTTTTTCTTTTGTTTATTAAAAACAAAACCAAAAACCTGGCTTCATAGATTCTTGACCTAATCAGCTCATTTACCTCCTCTAGATTTCGTTCACCCTCCAATATGGTAAAAATAAATATATTTATTACCATCTGAAGGTGTTTCACCTAGAGTATCTCAGTCTCTGGCCATAAGATCTTCAGATTTTTCACTTTCCAGCTCCTTCTTTCTCCTCTTGAAGACTTCTTACTTCTTAGGTTGGCTTTATCATGCTCTCTGCCCAGCTGACATTTTCTGAAACTTCAATTGATTTCAAATGTACATATGATCTAATTAATATTAGTAGGCAATGATTACAGTTCAGTTTGACATTTATTAAAATCTCAGAATTCCTTATTCCCTGATGTTATAATGTACGACACTTGGATTATCTGTCCTCTGCTTTGCCTGCAATGCTTTCTTAGATAGAAACCCAATCGTGAAGTCAGTGGAGTACCTTGCCCGTGAGATTCAACCCATGTTATCAAACCTAAGGTAAACTCTTAATGAACTTCAATAGTCCTTAAGATCAAATCTTATGATTTGTCCTTTACTTTATTGAAGTTATTCCAAATCTCACCCACTGTTCTGCACCCTCAGTTCTATCTGTGCCCTCGTTTTCTCTCAGTACATGACTCCACAGAGTCCTGATAAGAACTTCTTCAGTTTCCCTATAACTAACCCTCCATCTTTAATGCTCCTTCTGTTCCTTTATTTCTAGTCTTGAGGAAGAACTTTCACTCCTCTTTGGCTAGGCTAACTCTCTTCTTGTTTTAGTTTTCCTCATCCTATTCCATTCTATGTCTCTTGGCCCATCAATAGTCTAGACTTGTACTCCACATCTTTACATTATCAATTTCTTCTCTGACATCTCATTGGTTTCTGAGGATGTAGTGTTCAGATTCATCAACAGGACATGCCTGCCTTGTCACAAAAACACAAAAATGGAGCAAAAACTTTGGCTCTACTCATAGCAGAGATACATCTTGTCAGGTAAGATATAATACAAGAAAATGGGCTTTTGTAACTATGAATGTGATTGTACACTCTGACTCTTCCTAAGTACTTGCAAGTTGCTTAATCTGTAACAATTATGGTATATTTCAGTAAAAAAAAAATAAAAATTTTGAGCAAGAAAGGTATTCTGCTTTTGGTAACGAGAGAAACTCAAATTGTACTATCCTTACTGCTGAAAAAATTATCAAAGTTGGACAAAATATATTTTAAAAAATAATGGTTTAGGGCCTCCCTGGTGATGCAGTGGTTAAAATCTGCCTGCCAATGCTGGGCATATGGGTTCGAGCCCTGGTCCGGGAAGAACCCACATGTCGCCAAGCAACTAAGCCTGCAAGCCACAACTACTGAGCTGGCATGCCGCAACTGCTGAAGCCTGCGCATCTAGAGCCCATGCCCCGCCACGAGAGAAGCCACTGCAATGAGAAGCCAGTGCACTGCAATGAAGAGTAGCCCCCTCTCGCTGCAACTAGAGAAAGCCCATGCACAGCAACGAAGACCCAACGCAGCCAAAAATAAACAAACAAACAAGCAAACAAACAAACAAAACCCCACAATGGTTCAAGGGCAATGGAAAGCAAGAAAAAGTAGGATCTGAGGCGATTAGAGTCCTTGAGTGAAGGACAGTGTACCATGTCATTTCCACATCTGTCTCAGCTTTTTCTCCTTAGGAAATTTCTAGTTTACCCACTGGGGGAAGAAACACCAAGCAGCAATCAGCAACCCTACTTAGCTGAGAATAAAGAGATTGGAGTTTGAGGCTTCCAGATTGATTGAAATTAAAGCAACAGAATTCTGGAGAGAAGGGGATTGCAGAGAAATGAACCCCAAAATCTGTATACAAATTGTGAGTTAACTGCTGACCCTCAGCTGTGCATGCATGGAGAAAAACCCTAGGAAACCCAGAAAGAAAAACAGCTGGGAGGCTAAAAAGCCGGACCAAAATATTAGCAGCTGTGTGGTCCAACTTTGACCTTAGACCCCAGAGGAATCTTAAAGTAAGAACCATCGTCTACAAGTGAGTATGACAGCCTATAGGTAAATATAAACCTGATGTATAACAACTATTATAAAGCTCAAACTGATGCTTGAAAAAATCAAGGTGATTCATTGTTTATCTGCCTACCAAGAGAAGATTTTAAGTTCTTTGGAAGTAGATAACATTATCCAGAATCTCATAAATATTGTACACAAAATGTTCATCTTCTTATCCAAAATTACATAGCATGATTAAAGCAAAACAAACACACACGAAGGCTCACTGACTGAAAATGAAGAGAAAAAAAGTATTTTATTTATAAGAAGCTGACCAACTAGTGATTGATATTTTGGGTTACCATACAGAGACAGTAAAATAATTTTGATTAATATGTACAAGGTCATAGAGAAAATTATGGAGGATTTTAGTAGAGACCCAAAATTCATACACACACACAAAGAGTAAAATAGTAAAAGTAAAAAAAAAAATTAATAACCAAAGTTAAGAATTCAAAAGTTGTAATGGAAGGTTAAAAACATCAGAAGACAGGATCAGTGATCTGGAAGGTAGATCAGTAAAAAAGTATCAAGATGATGCCAAGAGAGAAAAACAAAATATATAAAAGAACATAAAAGACATAAGGTTATGGTGAAAAGTTTTGACATATGAGCAATGAGTCCAGAAGAGGAAGAAAGAAAAGCTGGGTAGAAACCATATTTGAAAATATACCACAAATCATCAACACACATTTAAGAAGATTTATGATTGTATATTTAGAATATCCAAAAGAATTTACTAGTAAATTATTAGCATTACTAAGTGAATTAAGTAGTTATTGGACCCAAGGCAACACACAAAAATTAACTATATTTCTTGATGTCCTATTAAGGAATAGAATTTATACCAAAATGATTTTCCTAAAGTCCTATTTGACTTTTCCCCTTTCTAACACCTACCTTCCTCTGATCCTTATTCTCCCTCTTTTCCTCCCTTCTTCTCTTTCCCTCCATGTCTTTCTTCCTTTCCTTCCTTCTTTCTCAACCTTCATCATTTGAAATAGATTGAAAATGTTAAAGTTCTGTTTATCCATTTATTTAGTCATATAGTATGTAGTGATTGGATAATTGTTAAGATACTGTCTTAATTGAACTCTGATTGTCACCTAACCTCACAGATTATTTTTAAACTTACTTAATTCTTACAAGAGTTAGTTGAAAAAATCTTCTTATATAACTTTAAATGAATTTTATTTATAACAAATTTGTTTAGTAATCCATAAGAATATTGGAGACATGATCCTTTCACTGTTCCTAAATAAGTGAATTCTGGGACTCAAAAAACCCCAGATAAACCGGGTGGCACCAGAGGAAGGCAGTATCAGATCTGCGTATATCCCAAACCACTTTCTTAAACACTAAATTTGGAAATAATAAATCAAATACGAGTTAAATTGTCAGTTGGTGAGAATTGGAGGAGAAGACACTGTCCAGTTTAAAAAAAAAAAAACAACACTCAGCTACTCAGGAACATTGTTTATTTTCCTAACAAGGTTAAATTATACTTTTCTCTCTTTTGCTCATCTTTCCTTTTCAATTCTCACAGTTCTTCCTGTGTCACAGAAACTCAGACCATCTATAGATTGCCAGTCACTTCATGTACATAAATGTTTTGCATAAGTTGATATTAGGAAAACTGTAGGAATCTGAACAGCAATGGATGTGGGAAAATGCTGCCATATCAGAATTTTACTTTTGCAAATGTTAATGACTTTGCCATTAAAAAATACTGGGAGTGCTACTTGAGTTCCATATGTTGTTAGAAGTTTTCCAGATGTCTGAGAAATATAATACCATTCATTTGAATCTCTCTATAGTTAAGCCATCTGGTACAGTTAAGTACAAGGAGCTTTGCAATTATTCATGATTCTGTTACATAGAATGCCATTTTTGCTATTGGAGAGTAAACTGATACCACAGATATGTAATTAGTAAATCTGAAAAAGTTCCCCCATGATGGAAATAGATGCTGATGTTTGCATTAAGAGGTTGTGTCAATTATTACTGTCCACATTCATCAACACATAGATGTTATATCAACACATAGATGTTATAAATGAGATGGTACTTTAAACATCGACAATTTCATTGAAATCTGGATTCCACATATTTTGTAATATGCTCATCATATTGTATCACAACATATAAATTTATATCCCTTAATAGAAATCATGGGTTTGAGTACAACCTGTGGTATTGTTACCAGAAAAAGGTTCAGGAGTTGAGTGAGTCCTCAAAAACTTTTATGGGTTGTTCATTCTAATAGTTTCAGCAATTGGGAAGGGACAAGAGTATCAGAAATGCAAGACAGCTGGAATAAATGATAGAAATATAAGCTCTATTTTTTAGCATGTCTTCAATGGCAAGGGAGTACCTGCTATTTGATGCTAATTCTTCTTTACCTCTGAAATTATCACAGTCGGTGTAGGATTTAAAATCCATTTAGTAAATCTTCATTGAACATGTAAAATGTACCAAGAACTCTTTTAGCCACAGTGAGAGTTACAAAGTCAAAGTGTGATTCCATCTTTAAGGAGTTTGCTTCAGTCTTACTATTGTTCCTGATCACTTCCTTTATCAGCTCTATGGACTTCTGTTTGCTTCAATCTCGACAGGTGCCTCTGAGGGGATAAATCTCCAGAATCAGGTGATAGAAGTTTCAAACTTCCATATGTTCTTTTAAGTTTATTTTATTTTATTTTTTTATTTTATTTATTTTTAGTTTTTAGTTTTTGGCTGCATCAGGTCTTAGTTACGGCACATGGAATCTTCACTGAGGCATGCGAGATCTTTCACTGTGGCATGGGCTCTTCATTGTGGCTCATGGGCTTCTCCCTAGTTGTGGTGTGCGGGCTTCCTCTTCTCTAGTTGTGGCGCACGGGCTCTCTAGTTGAGGCGGGCGAGCTCAGTAGTTGTGGCGTGCGAGCTTAGTTGCCCCGTGGCATGTGGGATCTGAGTTCCCCAGCCAGGGATCGAACCCACGTCCCCTGCACTGGAAGGCAGATTCTTTACCACTGGGCTACCAGGGAAGTCCCCCATATGTTCTTAAAATACACATTTAACAAACATTTATGGAGCACTCTTAATGTGCAAATTTCCCAGCATTAAAAAGAAAACAAACATAAAAGAAAACCAAAAAGGGAAATACCCTTAAGATATTGTTGGGCTAGTGAAAATTATGGAAATGTAAACAAACTATAAAGTAAAACAGAGGTAAATGTTATAAAAGAGAAAGGTAGCTTGTGTTTTGGGAACACAATGGAAGGAACAACTAATTCTAAAATGGTTTGGAGACGATATTCCAGAGAAAGAAATATTTGAGCCAGTTCTTGAAAACTGACTTCATACCTGTTCTCAGCTGATGTAAGAATCATTTCTGTGTCCCCAGAAAAATAGGATCTCCTCAGGAAGGTATTATATATCCTGAACTGTGTGATAATTTTTGGTGATATAAAAACTAGAGTTAGCATGATATATCAGAGCTTTGAATTTTTGAAGCAAAGTGGAAGGTGTTTGGCTCTATCCCCAAGAATATTATCTAGAAGTTGCCTGAAACCTCATGAGTTTTAAGTGCTTTTTTAGCAAATATGACAATATTTGGAAGAATGTGAGTTGCTATTTGTTATATCCTTGTGTTGACACTTGATATGGGCACAGTTCAGAGCCTTGACTTGCATTTTAAAAGTTATGACTTTTATCTTGGTGACCCCCCCTAAATCTCATGGCTTCTAAACTATTCAATATACCCCTATATATCTCTATTATGTACAAATAATCAAATATCAGTAGGTTTTTACATATAATTTAGATCCTTTGAACCAAAACATAAAGTAGCCATCATAATTATCTATTAACTTCTACTGAGAACCATTTATGAGTCTGGCTATGTGCTATGGATTGAGAATGCCAAGAAGGTAAGGATAGAGTCCCTATTCCTGAGGGATTTAGGATGCAGTTGGGAAGATGAGATGTTTACAATAAGAAGAGCAATCTACATTTCAGAAAGCAAACCTGTGGTTAGCTCTGTGATGAATGAAGAGGATAGCCTATAAGTGCCATAGAATTTCAAGGAAGTGTTGATCCATGAAAACTAAGGAAATAAGATAAGGTCTTCTTGCAGAGCTAGAAAGATAGCTTAAGAAAGAAGAAGGAGGGTCCAAGCTACCTTGGCAAGAAAACTATTTTGAAGGGTAGAGGTAGAAATGGGTCTTGATGTATGTATATTCAAGGAACAGTAGACATATTTGGCAATAGTGAATTATTTGTGAAAAGTGCAATAACATTATAAAGATAAGTGTGGGCCATGCTGTGGAAGCCTTTGAATTTTATCTATTCTATTTTACAGAAGCTTCAGAGCAGGGTGATAGCATATGTATGTAGGGTAGATTGAAGGGGTGGTTTTGGATGTGGGTGATATAAGTGATATAGTATCTTGATACAAGTAACAGGTAGGAGGCAGAAAGACCCAACTAGGGTATTGTCTAGAGAGCAAGAAAGAAGTCTGCGGGAGGGACATTATGGAGCTCCAGCAGGATCCCACACCTGGGCCTTCCCTCCTCTACTTCATCGTTATCCAAAATGCAGACATTCTTCAACTGTCTACTCAGCACCTGCTCTCTGTGCTTTGCTAATGTATTATGATGATATCCAGTCAGGGAAAAATTATTGCCTTTAGTAGGCGCTTAGAAGAAGATTTTTTTTTTTAATCCATAAGAGTGATAATAATAGTAGAAATGCAAGCCTTGTGGCAAGTCTGGGAGCTGATATTGAATTTAGATCACGATGTTCATTTGCTTTTATGAAGTAAGCTCTGGTGTGGGAATTATTTCACATGAAGGAATGGTATGACATAAAGAGAATAGCACAATAAATCTCGGAAAGATGACAAATAATCCTAGAAAGTACTAATAAATACAAACAATGCATAATGAGTCTGTATAACTTTCCCTTTCCTTTTGACAAACCTGAAGTATTGAAAGTAATATATTTTTGTAAGAATTTAATTAAATGAAAAAGTTATGAGAGACTGAATAAAAGTGCCATAAAATTAGCAGCTATGGAAGAAGAAAGAAAAGCAAACATACAACATAATTTTTCATTTTGTTTCAGAATGAGTCAGGTGGAAAATAAAAATGCATGACCCTATCAAAAGAGAAATGTAAGGCTTTGATTAAGCTAAAAAGGTGTACAATGACTATCCCGTGCTTAGACACTGCCATGCACCTTCCAGAGGCTTGATAAATATTGTTTGAACTTAACAACCAATCGACCTTTTAAAAATGCACTCATTTAATTTTCATTAAAAAGATTTTTGTAGCTGTGTATTTTGATGAATGTTAACTAGACTTATTGTGGCGAATATTTTGCAATATATACAAATATCAAATCATTGTGTTGTAAACTGAAACTAAAATAATGTATACGTCAATTATACTTCAATTTAAAAAATATAGTCATTATATATGATTATATGATAAAAGTTAAAAATGTGTATATGTATTACGTGGTTGGTAAAAGAGTGCTATAGCACTCACGTAGCCCAATAACTTCATTTCATACTTGAAAAAATGGAGACCCTGAAAGTTTACGTGACTTAACTGAAATCACGAAACTAGTTAGTGAATGATACAGTAGTCTTGGCTCTACACATGGGCCACTATAAACAATCTCTCACCATATCTTGTCTTACAGTGTTTCCTCAGATTATACTGCGCTGATCCAAACTCTAACATTCAAGCTCAAACTCT
This sequence comes from Grampus griseus, assembly GCF_964374135.1. Classification (NCBI taxonomy): domain Eukaryota; kingdom Metazoa; phylum Chordata; class Mammalia; order Artiodactyla; family Delphinidae; genus Grampus; species Grampus griseus. The sequence continues at coordinate 66,631,572 of NC_139012.1, forward strand.
ATATATCATTTTCTTCAAGAAAGCCTTTCCTGACTGTGGTAGGCAGGGTAATGACCTCCGAAGATGTTCATGTCAAAATCTGCAGAACCTGTGAAAATGTTACTTAACAAGGCAGAAGGCACTTTGAAGATGTGATCTAGTTAAGGATCTAGAGATTAGGAGAACATCCTGGATTCTCTGGCTGGGCCTCATGTACTCACATGAGTCCTTTAAATGTGGAAGAGTGAGGCAGAAGAAGGAGTGTCAGAATGATGTAACATGGGAAAGACTTGACCGGCTAGTGCCGTGTTTGAAGGTGGAAGGGGACCATGAACCAAGGACGATGAGAAGCCTCTAGAAGCTGGAAGAGGGAAAGAAATGGATTGAGATCTAAACCTACAGAAGCAATACAGCCCTACCAACACCTTGATTTTCCTTCCATAAAATCATTTCGGACTTCTGACTTCCAGAACTGTAAGATAATAAATTTGCGTTGTTTTAAGATACCGAGTTGTAGTAATTTGTTACAACAGAGATAGGAAATTAATACAGTGACTATTCTAGGACTCTGGTCATCTAATCATACATAAGCTTTTCACTGTTTATTATTAGTTTTTAATTTGAGTATCTTTTTACAAATAGGTAACAAGTCCTTTTGAAGCTGATGCCCTGTCACAGAGACCTGGACGCTTAGGCTAATAGGAAAATTAGCAACACGTGTCTATGGGCAAGTTCCGTAATCTTTTGCAGTTTTAATATTCTAATTGTATAACAATGATTATAAAACCTAATCTTGGAGAATTTTGTGAGGATTAACAATAATAAGTTTATTCCAGGCAACATTTTATCACTGGCGGCATAAAACTATTTATTTAAACACATCCATTAATATAAAACTCATTGTACCATTAAGTAATACACATAATCTTTTCATTACTAAATTAAAAATCATGCTAATCTTTTTATAAAACATAACTGGAATCCTAAAAATACTGTAAATGATATAGTATTAAGCCTTCAATATAACCATTATTCTTCTGTTTATTGTCTATAAACTTGATTACAGTTTTATACTATGGACCCATCCCTGAGGTTGGAGACGTTGTTGGAAGAGAGGTCAAAATTAAATGGGATTATGGGAATCAGAAAAAAATGTATGTTACATATATCTTAACATTTATAGAGCTACATATTAGCAGTTACCCTCTGTATCACTATGCCCCAGCTCTTAACAATTACTACTTTATACTGCTACTAATCTTTACATGTGACTCTTCTGTGTCTGCTAGTAGATGTAATACATGTAATATGCATGCTATGCTTTGCATGCTAACAGAAGTATGGAAAGAGCTTTAGGTGGGCTACTAAAATAAGGTTTGAATCCTGACTCTTACTGACTATATAGACTCAGGTCGTTTAATTAACACATAAATTAAAATGAGAACATTTACTGATATGCAAAATAACTAAGATTCTGTATGTGAAAGCGTCTCTGTAGCACAGAGTTTGGTATGCAGAACGTTATTTTATTTTCTCTCTGAGGATTGAGCATTTATACTTCTTTTGATTCCTCACTGTGCCCTCTTGGGATAAGCCCCTGAGAAACTCTAAGTAAAAATTTCTTGCAGTTGAGAACTATGAAATGTCTAATTAAGGTAATAAAACAAATCAAAGAAACCCACCATGAAATATATTTTAACAGTAAGAAAGAAGTAGTGGAAAATCTATATTTTGTCAACATTCAAGTTTTATACATTCAAGGTCAGAAATATTTTGAAATACTGGTGTATTGTACTTTTTCTCAAAATGTATTTCAAGGCAGGGAATTTGATATGGCCTGGGTATACAATGTTTAGAAAATCTTTTTTTTCATTTAATCTTTAAAAGAAATTGCATAGAATAATATCTTTAAAGAGATGAATATGCAATTCATTTTAATACTATTTATTTATTGAAAAACATGATTGATGCTCAGATTTTCTACAGAATAAATTTTGGTGTTTAAGGCATTCAAAATATCCAGTCATTCTAGAGTCAGAGGTATGGTTCTCTTAAGTCTCAGTTACCATTTTGGAAACAATATGACCCTACAAAGACACTTTCCCGGAAATAAACACCATGCTTAGCAAGACCAGCTTTCTTTGTGTCCCTAAATATAACATATCTGCCATTACCTCAGGTGGAATAGTTTAATCATCACCTTTTCACATTCTGTAGAACTTATTAATCAAAGAGTACATTTTAATTCTTTATCTTGTTCAATTATGATTATATATTCCCATAGATGATGAATTTCTGTTAAGTCTCTGTAAATAACTTATATTCTGACGTTAACTCCTTTAGACTAAACGTGACAAAAAGTAATTACTTAAGTGGGAACAAATGAGGTACCTGGTATTAATTTAAATCACAACTCTTCTTAATAGATGTATGCATAACAATATGCAAGTTACTTAATCTAAGACACAACTTTCTTATCTGTAAAATGATGGTAATACATACCTTCCAGAGTTGCCAGAAGATAAGGGATAATACACGTAACAAGACTGCGCTTAATAAGTACTTAATAAATGCTAATTGACGACAATGAGCAAATACTATCAGGTATTTATCATATGGAAACTTTAATTCTCGTGATGTACTATACATTCTGTTATGATTTTATCTTTTCTGTCATTTTACAGATATGGTTTTACAAAAAACTAGCCCATGACATGTCGTCAGCAGTAGAGTAATGAGATCATTCAGGCATTTTGACATCAGAACATATGTCCTATACATTTTATGTATTGTCTTTCCACATCCACATTCCCTGTATTGGAATATTACGCAGGCTTTAAGCATGATATTTTATATTGTATTTAGTTATTGATATATAAACGTGATTATAAAACACTATGCAGGGCTTCCCTGGTGGCGCAGTGGTTGGGAGTCCGCCTGCCGATGCAGGGGACACGGGTTTGTGCCCCGGTCCGGGAAGATCCCACATGCCGCGGAGCAGCTAGGCCCGTGAGCCATGGCCGCTGAGCCTGCGCGTCCAGAGCCTATGCTCCGCAACAGGAGAGGCCACAACAGTGAGAGGCCCGCATACCGGGAAAAAAAACCCAAAACACTATGCATATATCTGTATATCTATATGTCTACCTGTGTATCTACCTATGTTGTATGGTCCATTCAGCTGCTGTAACAAAAATACCATAAACTGAAAGATTTATAAATGACAAAAATTTATTTCTCACAGCTCTGGAGGCTGGGAAGTACACAATTAAGATGATTAAGGTGCTGGCAGGTTCTGTGTCTCATGAGGACCTGCTTCCTAGTTCACAGGCAGTTGTCTTTTCACTGTATCCTCGTATGGTGGAAGGAATAAGGAAGCTGTCCGGGGCCTCCTTTATAAGGGCACTAGTCTGGTTCATGAAGGCTCCATTCTCATAACCTAATATCCTTCCAAAGGCCCCACCTCCCCATCACATCGGGAATTAGTAACAACATATGAATTTTGGGAGGACACAAAATTCAGTCTATAACTTATGCCTATATCTGTGTATCTATATTCATCCATACAGATATACACATTTATATCTAAATGAGGAGTAACTATAATCCAAAATATTAGTGGTGATGTCTCTACTTGATGGGGTTAGTCATGATTTTTAAAGTTTTTCTTTTACATATTTTTATTACCTGATATTTATGTGATGAACATTCATTCTCATGTAATAAAATTATTAAAATAGGCAGTTCTGTTAAAAAGTGAACTGAAAATTTTGAAATGCATAAAAAGTATATTTTTGAATTATATCAAAATATTATCAGTGGTAGAAATTTGGTTAATTTCATTTTTATGTTTATCTTTTGATATTTCCATATAGTATAAAATACTGTAGTATGGTGTAATGAAATAATACCTTTAGAATTAGCACATACTCCTAGAAATATAGCATTTATTCTGCATCATTAAAAATACGTATATAGCCAAAGAATCAAGGGGAACATGGCAAAATGTTGAAGGAACTCTGTTGTGAATTATGGATAATTTTCTTAATATGTGTTTTCAAAACTTTCTAAGAATGATTAGATAATATTATTACAATAAAAATGAGTATTATTCAAACACAGTAAATGAGTAATTTCCCTCTTGAATCATTTTCATTTTGTTTTCCCTACGATATGATAAATGATACGGTAAACTTGTTTTTTAGATATTTATATCATATAGATATTTTGATTTAAATTCTCCATCAACCCTTACATTATCTGTACAGTTATATCAGTAAGCGTACTCTGATTTTAGCTAATGCCTTTCAAGTTTCCAAAAGCTGAGTCCATGCCTTTGAATACCTAAATCTCTTAACATTTAGTAAAAATCATAAAATTTATCTTTCATGAACAAGTTCATAATACAAATCTTTGGAGACTTTTGGCATAGCTTTCCTAAAATGCCAGTATCCAAAGAGCACTAGAACAATGATCTCATTAATTTCTCTCAGAGCCCTGAGAGGTAAATGGCAAATCTGACCTGTGAGATGGATTAGTGAGCATTTTCATTAAGTTCGTGGCAGACACTGAGGGAGGTGGCCAGCACTTAGCCTGATGGAATTAAAAATTAAAAGACATTTTATAGGAGTGACTAGATGCTACAGAATGGAACTTTACAGAGATTACTTCTGTGCAAGTAACAAGAATAAACATGTAGTGCAAATTGGGAACAAAAAACAAAATGAGAATTGGAAGTTGTAAGTGAAAGACAAAAAAGAAAAAGCCATACACACTTATTTTTTTTAAAGTTAGACAGATATCAGATTTTCATAAGGCAAAAATTTAGCTTTGCAATATATTTAGTGTTTGATACAGTCCACCTGAAGTGCATTTTCTAGTTTTTCTCCAACCTGAGAGAAACCAGGAAAATTTCAAACATAGACAAAGAAAGCCTGATATAAGAAAAAGATTGAAATACAGGATGTTTAGAAGTGATTAGAACATTTTGTGCTGATTTTGTATGAGAGTCGATATTTGCAATACACGTTAAGTATGAGAAAGCTTATAAGAAGATGAAGATTATAATTTCATCTTCTACAAAGGTCAAACAAATGTAAATAACTTTAAAGGGCAACCTTAGTTATTTAAGACAGAAAGGAGAGCTCTTAAATATTACTAAGTGAATGATGCTGGAAAGGCTCAGAAGAGTTGGGAGCAGGGGCTTTTTTGTATTTTTTCTATTGCATTAAAATATACATAACATTTACCATTTTAACCACTTTTAAGTGAACAATTCTGTAGCGTTAATTATATTCACAATGTTGTGTAAACATCACCACTATCTATTTCCAAACTTTTTCATTACCTTAAGAGAAACTGTACCCATTAAGCAATAATTCCCCACTACTTCTCCGCTAAGTCTCTGGTAACGTCCACATTCTCTCCCTGTGAATTTGCTCATTCTAGGTAATGCATATAAGCAAAATCATACAATATTTATCTTTTATGTCTGGATTATTTCACCTAACATCATGTCTTTAAGGCTCTTTCATGTGATAGCATGTATCAGAACTTCACTCTTTTTATGGCTGAATAATATTCCATTGTATGTATATACCACATATTGTTTATCCATTCATCAGTTCATGGACATTTGGGTTGTTTCCACCTTTTGGCTACTGTGAATAATGCTCTTATTAACACTGGCATACAAGTTTCTGTTTGAGGCTTTGTTTTAAATTCCTTTGGATATATAGCTAATAACAGAATTGCTGGATCATATGATAATTCTGTTTAGTCTTTTGAGGAACTGCCAAAGTGTTTTCCATAACAGCCACACCATTTAAATTCCCTCAGCACATGAGTTCCAATTTCAACAAATCCTCACCCACATTTGTGCATGGTGTTCCCTTTAATATAGATTAAAAATAATTGCTTGATGCATTTGTCTTTTAAATCATGGAGGAAATAAAAAATGGAGTTATAAACCAAAAAATAAAATAACACTGGATTTTATACAGGCTTACCTCTTTTTACTGTACTTTGTTTTATTACGCTTCACAGATACTGTGTTTTTCACAAATTGACGGTTTGTGCAAGCATGCACTGAGCAATTCTATCAGTACCATTTTTCCAACAGCATTTTCTCACTTCATGTCTCTGTGTCACATTTTGATAATTATCTCAGTATTTCATACATTTTATTATCACTGTATTTGTTACGGTGATCTGTGATCAGTCGTCTTTGAGTTACTGCTATGACCCACTGAAGGCTCAGATGATGGTTAGCATTTGTTACTAATAAATTTTTTAATTATGTGCATTGTTTTTTTCAGACACAATGCTATTGTACACTTAATACACTATAGTATAGTGTAAATGTAACTTTCATATGCACTGGGGAACAAAAAATTTGTGTGACTTTATTGTGGTTGTCTGGAACTGAACCCATAATATCATTGAGGTATGCTTGTATTTACCTATGCATTTATCTTCACTAGTGTTATTTCTTCAAATGGTTTCAAGTGGCTCTCAAATATCCTTTCACTTCAACCCAAAGGACTCCATTTAGCATTTCTTTTAGGTCAGGTCTACCAGAGACAACCTCACTCCATTGTTGTTTATCTGGGAATGTTTTAATTTCTCTTTCATTTTTGAAGGGCAGTTTTTCTGGATATATAGTTCTTATGTGACAGTTTTTTTTTTAACATTTAAATATGCCATCCCAGTGCATTCTGGCCTCCACATTTTTCATTGTTTGTTGTTTTTTTTTTTGGCTGCATGACTTGTGGTATCATAGTTCCCCGACCAGGGATTGAACCTGGGCCCTCAGCAGTGAGAGCACAGAGTCCTAACCCCTGGACCGTCAGGGAATTTCCTTAGCCTCCACATTTTTAATGAGGAATCAGCCATTAATCTTATTAAAGATTCCTTGTATATTGCAATTTACTTCTCTCTTGCTGCTTGCAAGATTCTTTAGCTTTGGTTTCAGACAGTTTGATTATGAATATGTATTGGTCTAGACATCTTTTAGTTTATTATAATTTGAGTTCTTCAGCTTCTTAGTTGTGTAGATTCATGTATTTCATCAAATTTAGGAAGTTTTTTGGCTATTATTTCTTCAAATTTTATTTCTACCTCTTTCTCTTATTTCCTGTTGTGAATCCTATTATGTGTATGTTGGTACAATATTAGTGTCCCATAGGTCCCTTAGGTTCTCTTCATTTCCTTCAATATTTTTTTCTTGCTACTCCTCCAACAGTATAATTTCAACTGTCCTATCTTCAGGTTCACTGATTCGTTCTTCTATTTCCTCAAATCTGCTATTGAATCACTCTGGTAACTTTTTTTTTTTTTCATTTTGGTTAGTGCTCTTTCAGCTTGAGAATTTTTATTTGGTTTCTTGTAACAGTTTCTATGTCTTTATCGATAGTCCCTATTTGTTTATACATTTGTTCTTCTTTTTTATGGTTCCCTTTAGTTTTTTGGGTATATTTAAGACAATTTTTTAAAGTCTTTATTTAGTGAGTTCAATGTCTGGATTTCTTCAGTCTTGGATTCTGCCAGTTTTTTTTCCCTCATGAATGGGCCATACCATCTTGTTTCTTTGTGTGCCTTGTAATATTTTGTTAGAAACTGAACATTTTGAATAATATTATGTGGTAACTCTGGAAATCAGGTTCTCCTCTCTACTATGTTTTCCTGTTGTTAATTGTTAAGGACTGCAGTAATCCATTTGTGTACTGAGCTTTCTAAAAAAGGTTGTGTATTGACTTTTCTAAACTATCCTTGCAAAAATGTATTCCTTGTATTGTGTTGCCACTGAAACCTCTGTTCCATTACTTCAGTAGTCAGTGATCTGACAGATTTCCTTAAACACATAGCCTTTTGGTCTCCATTTTTTTCTGATGAAAAGACAGCTTTGAGTCTTATTGAGGCTCTGTTGTACATGAGATGTCATTTTTCTCTTGCTGCTTTGAAGATTATCTTTGGATTTTGACAGTTTGACTATGATGAGTCTAGATGTGGATCAAGACACATTCTTGTTTTGACTTTGTTTTATTTGAGTTTATATTACTCCTTGAATTTATATTACTTGGCATTATTTGAGCTTCTTGAATGTGTAGATTAAATTGTTTTAATCAAATTTGAGAAGTTTTCAGCTATACTTTCTTCAAATATTATTTCTGTCTCTTTCACAGTCTCCTCTTTACTTGCACTCATATTATGTATATGTTGGTACACTTGAGAGTGTTCTACATGTCTCTGAGGCCTGTTCACTTTTGTTCATTGTTTTTTTTTCTTTCTGTTAGGCAGATTATTCTCATTTGACTTGTCCTCAATTGTTTATTCTGCTAACTCAGATCTGCTGTTGAACGCTGCTTGTGAATTTTCTTTCCAAGTATTGCATTTTTCAACTCCAGAATTGCTACTTGGTTCTTTTTAATATCTATTTATCTTTATTGATATTATCTACTTGGTGAGACATCACTGTTATATTTTTTCTTTAATTTTTTTAGATGTGATTTCCTTTATCTATTTAATAGCTTATTTAAAGTCTTTATCTTACATGTCTGGGCTCCCTCAGGGACAATTTCTTTTGACTGCTTTTTTTTTTTATTCATGTGCATGGGCAGCTCTTTCTTTTCCTTTTTCTTTGGCTGTCTCATATTTTTGTTGTTTGTTGAAAACTGGACATTGTAGGTAATATTGTGTGGAAATCCTGGCAATCAGATTTCTCTTCATCTCCAGAGTTTTGATGATGTTGTTTAGTGACTTTCCCAGAATAATTATCTGAAGTCTTCTATTCCTTGTAGAGTGTGGCTACTTAAGTGCGTGTTCACTTAGGTTAGTGATCATCTATTGATTCATTAGAGGTTTCATTTAATTCCTTGAAACATTAAGTCTTACATCTTTTGTTGAGGGGCTCTTTGTGTTGGGATACACCTTCTGTTCTTAGGCAGTTAAAAACTCTGATGTAGCCTTTTCTTTCTGTTTATGCAGGACCTCAAGGTCAGCTAGCAGTGGTAGATTCAGATCCTCTATTCCTGGCATGTGCATAGTCCTGCATATATATACTGTCCTCTAGATCACCAGGAATATGTCAGTGCTTTTCAAAACTCCCTATGGATATCTTGTTTCACAGATCTTCCTTGTATGTTTTGACCAACCTCTTATTTGTTCCAACTCATATTTACAGCCGTAGAGAGTTGTGTGGTAAACTATTGCCTTTGATTTTTTTCAACCAGTTTCCTGGAGATGGGGTTTCTCATGGAACAAGCTCCAAAATTAAGTCAAATAACAACAACATCCTGCAAATGGAGCTTTTCCAAGGACCTGTGAGATTGGTCACTGACGACGTTCTGGGACAAGCTTCATTAGGAGCTCCAAACTCATCTGCCCCCTCGGGTGTCTGCAACACTGCTGGTTTACACAGCTTAGGGGTCGCAGGGCTACCAGTTTTCAAGGCAACTCTAAGTTGGGGAGTTGGAGATAGGAATAGGTCAAATTAAAATGACATAAACTGCCATTCTCACCTAGGTTCAGCAGCTTTTCTTGAATAAATGTTCCTGAGATTGTTGCAAATCATTGGTTAATATTCAGAGTTCCAAAGCGTTGGTTTTAACAATTTTTTCTCAGTGTTTTTGTTGCCTTTATTTGCAGAGGTTCCCCACTCTGTCTTTTCTGAAAGTAAATAATGTGTTTTTGACAGCCTTTTAAGGCCCATTAAAACTCAGTAAACTGCTAAACACATATCCCCATGGCTTGGAGAAGAAAAAATCACATGAATTTTTTTTCAATGAGACAGTATAGTTGCAGAATTAGTTTTGCTCAAAATTGTATCTCTTTACCAGTTTAGCATATTTTGAAGTATTATAACAACTGACTCTTTTCCAATAACTAAAGAAAAAAAAAGTCTGATATTTCACATGAAGTCTATTTAAGGTCCCAGGAAACATAACTCCTTGCATATGTGAAAGGCAGAATTTGTACGTGTCAAGAACATGAATTCTGGATTTCAAGTGTTTAGATTCAAATCTTGGCTCTGTCGCTTGCTAGCTGTGTGATCTTAGCTAAAGTGCTTAAATTTCTCTGTACCTGAGTCTTATTAATATGTAAAAGTCTGATAATAGTCATATGTACATTATGGTGTTTTCAGAAGGATTAAATGAGTGAATACTTTCTGTGTGCCTAGGATATTGCCTGGCATATATGAAAACTGCATAAGCATCTTCAAACTAAAACTTAAAGTGAAAAAATGCTACGCGGGATTCATAACTATGCACTTGGGTCACCATATAGTGTTCCAGGATCAGAAAAGAATCTTTGGTCTACTTCTCATTCTGTTAGCAATCCTGAGAATGTGACCTCACCCTTTTCTAACTATTCTAGCCTAGTTAATGGCTTGACCTAAATGAAAAATTAGGAGTAGAATCATTTATCTTTTTACTGCGAGACAGAAGGAAGTGACTGAAATCCCTCTTTTGTTTGGCACAATCCTGGAGTCTGAGTTCTCTTTCCGTGCTTAGGGCCAAAACTTTAAAAGAATTATCAAACAACTTTACATAAGCAGGGATCTTGCTGTTTTCTCCATTGCTGTATATCAGCACCTAGAATATTACCTGAAAGTTATATTTTTGTCAATGAACGTATATTTCAAATGAATGAATAAATTAGTGATTGATGAAATCAGTTAGTTAAAATAGTTCCCTTTGGCAGTTCAGTGGTTGGGGACCTAGTAGCGTCTGATTTTAGCCATGTTTGACTCATCAGGGCAACAGAGACATGAAGAAGTTCATTATACAATCAAGTTTATAATAAACAGTAGAAGAAACCAAAAGTTAATGTAGATGGAATAAAAATCAGTTATTCAAAATTTGATCACAAAATTTTGTAACTTTGGTTTCAAGAAAGTATAATTCCTATGGATTCCTCTGTTATAGTCAAATGTAAAACAAAATTTAGTGAAGTGTACAAAATCCTTGAATAACTTCCACTATGTTTATTTTCTTCATTTTTAATTATAGGAATTTTGCAGATGTTAAGCCAGATGGGTCTTGTGTTTTTAATAAATGGTATCTTAGAAAAGTATATAATTAGTTTGTGAGCAGTGTTTTCTCTCAATTACTTTTTTCAGTTACAGAGCAAAAGCTGAGGTTACATTTTTAGTTTTACTGTGTCAAGTATACTCTGTTTTGGAAGAAAGATTTGTTTTCTTGCTTATAGACAACTGCCTTATAGTCCCCATTATTTTTAAGGAATAGATAAATTTGTCAAAAATATATTAGTATAGAATATAATTTATCTTGGACAAGTTTATATTACCTATTATTTTGAATAGAAATAGTTATTAAGCTATTTAAACACACTAGAAACTTTGCATATATAACCCATTCTGTAACAATATCAAAATTATATTTCTAATAAAATTTTTTGAAATACATTATTGTAACAGTAGTAATTAATTTTTGATGCTTAGTATGAATTTTTAAAGAAAAATTTTAAACAGAATTAGTAAAAAATTCCAAACAACTTATTATTTTGTGACCAAGATCTGTGGAGGTTAAGGAGTCCTCTGACACTGGTGGTAGCTTTTTAAACATTTCAGTATTTTCAAGGTAACTCTAATTATTTTTTTCCTTATTATTTCATTTCTCTATTTCTTTTTTTTTCATTTCGAAGGTGAACAATGAATATCAGTTTTATGGATGACCAATACAATAACTTTAACTTTGATTGCTCTTTTGTTGTGGAGACTGGAGAGAGGTCTACATTCAAAAGTATAATTGAATGAAGAAAGAAAAAGTTGAGTCACATCAGTTCTGCATCAGCTTATAGCATTAAAAAAAAGTGTTATAGTGTCTTTGTTTTCCATCATGATGAAGACAATATTCCTTTGTGATACATGCTTTTAAAATTTGAATCAAGAAAACCTTCCCTAACCATACACAAATTGCCTCATATATTTCCTGTAAAGGTGTTAAAGATTTGCTTTTAAACCTAATAGCTTTATAGGAATGGACTTTTGTTACTAATGTAATCTAAGATATCTATTTTTATATCAATAACAAACCTCGAATAGCGGTAATAATACTTACTTTATGGAACCAATGGGCTGATTAAATATAATTAAAGTTTAAAGAATGTAAAGTGTTAAGACTCAGCCTAACATTTTAGAGATTATTATTAAATAGAAGCTACAATGATAACGTCATTGCAATGATGAAGCTGCCGCTACTCACTGCTGCTGCTGGTGCTTATTAAGTTGTTACCGTCTTGTTATTTTAGAGTCAAATTCCTGATTTAAGATTCCCAAAGGCATCATCCCAACAAAAAGGAACGTGAAAGATTTAACCTGTTCACCGTCATTCAGTGTTGGTATGAATAAGGTCCATAGTTCTTTACACTCAATATTTCTCACCTTCTGCAGCAGTTTAGAGCAAGAAAAATTAATATTTGGGGTAAAGTGGGGACTGCTTTGAGTAGGAGCTCTGTGACAATCCTAGTTTCTTGCATTGTGTCTCTGATCTCCCTACTGTGTGTGACTCTAGGACCTATTCTAAAAATCTTTTTTTGCATGAGAATTTGAAAGGGTTATCGACTATTCTGCAAGAGGTGCTAGTGCATAAAGACCCTCATGATAATTTTTATATTCATAAACTGGCAAAGAAATGGTGGGATTTTATAATGTATAGTCTTCCAGGAGGCACAAACTCACTTGGAGTAAGTAAAGAAAACTATAAGTATATAAATAAATAAGATGATGTGCTTAATGAACACTGTTTGATATAAACAATAACAATGCATCTAGACACAGGGACTTGTGTTTACAGAACAGAATTATTCATTTAGCTGAATTGCTAGCTGGGGGAAACACTGCATCTAAACATCACTTAATAAATATCCTTGTTATCTCAATTTCCGTCAGAAGGATCTTAACGAGGTTTGTTTATGACAAGACCTTGTAGCTGAATAGTCTGTGCAGTAAAAGGGAAATGATATATACGTTACAGAAAGAGATCATATCGCAATGACCCAACTGGAAACTCTTGATAATTTCTCACTCATCTGCAGCTGTCAGATAGGTCTTCTGGGCCCTGGATGTCTCTGACAAGCTACCATTCATGGTGGGTGGCTTGTTACAGGCACATGTCCTCATAGACAACCAAGCTACTCCATATGAATATTGACATATCTTCTAAGTGCAGCAGACTCTCCTCTGGGTATTGTGGTAATTAGCTAGACGATCATTATTTGTAATTAAATGGTTCTCTCTTTGATTCTCAGTTTGGTAAAAAAATTTCACTCTTTAAAATAATTGTGGCGTTATCTTTGTTGTGACCATATGCCATTACCTTTTCTTGACCAGCTAATTCAACTGTAAGGCATTGCCAAAAATTCACTCTCATTAGGGTCCTTCTTAGGGACATTCAGATACATTATTCCAAAATACAGCTGATCTCCAGAATCATTCGTGCAGCTTTGGAAAATACCAAATCATGGGCACCACTCCAGACATAACTGAATCAATCGCCTAGAGAGGCTCTCAGGAAAAGATATATTATTTGTGATGATCAGTAGAATTTGTCAATCTGAGCTACAAATGAACCCCCCCTCAGGCCCCTATAATATTGACTATTTTGTTTCATTGATACTTGAAGGAAAATTTCATTGCTAAAGATTTTATTTCTTATCTGAGTGCCAACAGTATGCCCTTTTGGAATAATTTAGGTCTAAAAGGGGGAAAAACAAACCTTAAAAATTAAATTTGAGGGCTTCCCTGGTGGCACAGTGGTTAAGAATCTGCCTGCCAATGTAGGCAGGGGACATGGGTTCGAGCCCTGGTCCGGGAAGATCCCACATGCCACCAAACAACTAAGCCCGTGAACCACAACTACTGAGCCTACCCTCTAGAGCCTGTGAGCCACAACTAGTGAGTCTGTGCGCCACAACTACCGAAGCCCGCGTGCCTGGAGCCCATGCTCCGCAACAAAAGAAGCCACCGCAATGAGAAAAGCCCGTGGAGTGCAACAAAGAGTAGCCCCCGCTTGCTGTAACTAGAGAAAGCCCGCATGCAGCAACGAAGACCCAACACAGCCAAAAATAAATTAAATAAATAAATAAATAAATAAATAAACAAATAAATTTTTAAAAAGACCCTATTTCCAAATAAAGTCACATTAAAAAAATGTATCTACAAAAAAATTAAATTTGGGCCTCCTACTTGTATGGATTACATTTGAAAAATGTTAACTCTGTAATGATTATTGGGCCCTGATGTCAATATTATTTGAGACCAGTGTCCATTCTATGGAAGGGGTCAAACTTACACTTCTTGTTACCTGTTAAAGCAAGAATTTTCAACTCTTTTCTGCATAAATGGCTCAGAACCACAGCTAATATTGAGAAAAGTGCCACATAGCTAGGGCACTGAGTTACTGCCCACCCTTTAGATAAAAGTCAATCTATTCTTACCAGATTTTATGTTTGGGGAATTATTTTCAAGAGTTATTTGGAGACAATGTTCAAGAGTTACTTAGCCTCCAGAGTCTTTATCAGATCAGACTCCCAATATGCATACATTCCTACCTGACTTAGAAACGTTGGAAAGATCAAGAACCCCATCTCTAATTAATTCAATTTCTCTAGTTATACTTTTCTTTGGGTGAACTTAACCAATCTCTGGCCTAAATCTTATTATCTAAATAGTTTCCATATGCTGATGACTTTCAAATTCATATGAGTAGTTCAAGCCACTTCACTGAGTATCAGATTATCCAACTACCTATTCAACATCTTCTATTGGATTAATGTGTCTCACAATTAATATCTTCATTTTCTGCATCTCATCCAACATATATCCAAAAAGGGCATCTCTTCTCTACGTAGCAGTCAGAGTGCTATTTCAAAAAAGGGAATCAAATTGTATGCTTGTCTTGTAAAAGTTTCTAATATCATAACCCTTAGAATGAGTTCAAACTTCACTTGTGATCCAAAGGCATGTAGTATCTGTACCCTATCTTTCCTTCAAGGCTGGTTAACAAACCATTGTCTCAACTCCAAACTTAACTCTTCTGTGCTGTGCTTTATTACACTGAGCATGGGAGGCTGCAAATTACATTTCCCTTTTGCAGGCTGGACTGCAGTACAGTGGAAGAGTCATCTGAAAACACCGTTATGACACAAATCGGGAAACACTGAAGCAATGGTGTTCTGTCATATAGAAAGCAGCTTATAAACCTCCTAGAGCAGTAGTTTTCAAACTGCTTTCTGAAGATGCCTTTGTTCCTACACAGGTACCTCAGTAGCTATATCAATGGTAAAGAAAGTGTCCAACAGATGGGGCTTTAAGTCCACAGAGCAGATTTATTCTTACCTTAAAAATGATCAATTTATTTCTTCAATAGTCAGAACACATAGATCTGGAAATCAAGAGAGGGAAATGGGAGAGCTTTCTCTCATTCATTTACCTAATCACTCTTTCACAAAATTGTTGGTTTCCATTTTTACAACTTTGAAGTCTGCTGATTTGGAGGTCCTCATTGCCAATGGAGGAATACTTCTGCCAAGGGGCCCAACAATAGTTGAATTGGAAGCTGAATAGGAAGCTGATACTGCCACCTGGCCATTTGGTTCTCCTCATGACACTGAACCAATATGGAAAGAGAGTTACTCTCCCTGGTTGGGGTGGTGTATTTTGATTACCAATGATAAATTGGGCTGTTGTTAAACAGGGAGACTAGAGGTCCAAAATTTTCTCACAGGTGGTACCTTTTGTTACCTTCATGTCCTATGGCAGTCATAAAAGAGCTGTAGTCAGACAATTGAAAACTGAAGGTCTAAGCCATTGCACAAGATAAAGAATCTTGGGGAAATCTGAGGTCCTCAACAAGGTAAAGATAACATGGAATGGGTAATACAGACGGAAGTAGGAAGTAGAAATAGAAAGTTACTAGTGTCTATAATGATCTCATGACCAGTTAGTTGCAGGAATGAGAACAGTAGCAGCTATGGATATTTTTTCTATTTTTATGTACACATTTTTGTTAATAAAACTAGTATTTCCTTTTTTCTCCTGCTATTTATTATCTTAAATAGGATTGTTGTGATGGTGAACTTTATAATTTAGTGTTTACTTTCAGAACATTCAGGTGAGACTGCTACTGAATTTGGGGAATAATTCACACCTCCCAGAGATGGATGCTGTAACATTACCCAGTAATGAGCGCTGTGACTGTGGGACTGTCACTGTTTGTGTGACAGTGACTGTTTGTGTCTCCCCTTTAGCAGGAGAAGGTGAGAATGTCTTCATTTGTCCAAACTATATTAGTAGGAGAGTTTGTTAGTTGAAAGCATGAAGTTGTTACTATTACGTTGAACTTTAAATAGATTTAGATGGGATACCAGGTAGCGAAAGAAGTGAACTCTATTGGTTATCAAGCTATTGTCACAGCTCCACACCCACCTTCCCCAGGTTAGAGCCGAGAAAGGGTGGAACCCTTAGCATATTGAGCATAGTTGTTTTAAGTTCCCAGTCTTCTCACTCCAACATCCCCGCCATGTTTAGTTCTGACGCTGGCTTTTTGTTTCCTTTAATGGTTATTTATTTATTTATTTATTTATTTATTTATTTTGTATATCTTGTAAATTTTTCTTGATAGCCACATATGATGTACTGGGTGAAAGGAGCCACAGTAAATAGTATTTCAGTATTTTAGTGATGAGGTGTGAGGGAGGAGAACCATTCTCTAGTTCTATGATTTGGTTTCAGTCTTATCATGAGCCTCTGCCTCGGAACTATGAACTTCCATGTATTTCTTAGGGTTTTTTTTTTCTCTCCCCTTAGGTGGGAAAGACTGAGTAGGGTGGGCTGGAGTTGAGTAGTCCCCTCTCCCAGGTCAATTAGTCTCTGTTAATACCCCAGCAGTTTAGGCTCTGGTTAACTAGTTTCCACTGAGGGCATGTCTTATTAAAAAGGAAAGAGTGCTCTAGCATACTTAAAAATTGTTCCTTTTCCCCTCCCCCTGTCCCAAGCAGGAGGGGACTTTTCTTCTGTATTTACTGTGGGAATCTGGTCAAGCTCCTGCACATAATTCACAATCTTGTACTCCCCTCCCCTCCAAACACTGGACCTCCTGGTGTTTTAATCTACCAGCGTTGTAAGCACTGAACCTCCAGTAATTCAGCAGTTCCAGTTCAGGTTTTTCCTACGCCAGCACTGACTCCCACTGAGGTTTCTATTTGTGAGTCTCTGTTCGGGTAAATTGTTATTCTCTGCATTTCCCTGTTACTGTCACCCATCTTGGAGGCAGTGGTTTGCCCTGTGTCCTCCTGTCTCTTAAGGGTCCAAGAAGAGTTGCTGATTTTTCAGACTGTTCAGCTTTTTACTTGTTAGGACAGAGTGGTCACTTCCAACTTCCCTACAGGTGGAACTAGAAACCAGAACTCTCCAATTCTTGACTTTTCAAAGCAAAAAGTAATAAAATGTATTGTGGGGTTAATCGTATGTGTAGAAGTAAAGTGTATGACAAAGTAGCACAACATCTTGGAAAAGGAAAATGGAGTTTACATTTTATGGTTCTTCTATTATAAGTGAAGTGATATAATATTACTTGAATGTAGACCAAACAATGATTTTTAAAGATGGCTGCTGTAAACCTAAAGTAATCGCTATAAAAACAAAACAATAAGGCATAGTCCATAAACCGACAAAGGACATAAAATTAAATAGTAAAGAATAGTCAATCCAGAAGAATACAGAATTTTCAAGAAAATTCTCTTCTTGGCAGTAGACTAGACTCAGAGAGTCAAGCTGTGAATTGGTTAAGGTTAATTGCTAGCTTTATGGTATGAAGCTAAGAAATGCAAACTGCAAAATTTTTCAATCTAGCTACTAGCAATTCTACAAATGCAATGAGATATTTCAGTAAAGACTTATAAAACTATTAGAAGACTTTAATACTAATTATATGCAGAAGAATTATATACAGATCCAAGTTAGTGATACCCCAAATTAAAATAAATCCTGGGATAAATTAGATCACTTTATTCACTTTTGTTTAAAAGACAGCTATATTATCTTTTTGTAATTTTTTATCTCATTCTGAAATGTTATGAAGCATAATATGAAGTTTATGTGAGGCTTGGGTTAACTTTCTCATAGAAAGCCTAATTAATTTTTTTTGGTGTTGTTGGAATGTAATTGTTTTACAATGTTGTGTTAGATTCTGCTGTACAACAAAGTGAATCAGCTCTATGTATATCCCCTCCCTCTTGGACCTCCCTCCCATCCCCCATCCCACCCATTAAGGTCATCACAGAGCACCAAACTTCACATTTTTTTCAATAGCACTTTGGCGGTCAGATATGTTATTACTTTTAGTACATGCAACTAATGTGACATTAATTACCTTTAATCTTTCAAAATTAAATAGGAATCTGAGAAATTAATTTTGTTGGCATTAAAGAGCAACACAGTTTAAATTAAATTAAGTTGTAATATATGAAAATCATACAACAAAGAAAAGATATATGCTTACTTCCAAAGATAATTAGTAATTACATTGGATTGATTTTATAATTTGTTAATTATTTCATTATTAACATAACTAATTTATTAATTAATTCTCTGTGGAGATGGGCAAATATTTTTTCTACTAGTACTATTTCAATATTTTATACGCATAAAATAATCAAAATCTATGACATGCTAGGAAGGAGATTTCTATCCATTTCTTTCTCTCTCTTTTTTTTTGGCCCTGCCGTGTGGCTTGTGGGATCTTTGTTCCCTGACTAGGGATTGAACCCAGGCCCTCGGCAGTGAGAGCGCAGGGTCCTAACCACTGGACCACCATGGAATTCCCTCAATGTCATTATGTACTACTTTCTGTGGTACCTTGTTCAGAATATTTGTTGCTCTGTCTCTAATCCTTAAATTAGATCACAATTATGCAAACCAGAATCAAATTTTTGAACAGTGTGGTGCTTCAATTGATCTAATTTCACTGAAAGAATAATATGACAAACCAGAGATGCCAAATTTATAAAGAAGTGAAATAAAATTCTCAGAATAATTTCACAGTTGAGCTCCACGGTGTTCCGACTTTAAGGTGACCCTCGTTATCCCCACCTTCTTCATATCCTGGCTTTTATGTAATTCCCCCCACTTGTGTGCAGGTTGTACCTATGACTTGTTTAGAATCAACAGATTGTGGCAAAGGTAATAGGCTGTAGGCATTGTGTGTCCATGAACATAGAATAGTGCTTATCTTGCTAAAGCCTCTCTGTGTGTGTTTGTGTCTGTCTGTCTGTCTCCCTTGCTGGTTTTGAAGAAGCAAGATCCCATAAATCCTATAGCCACAAAGAAATAAATTCTGCCAACAACCTGAGGGAGTCTGGAAGTAGATCTTTCCCCAGTGAAGCCTATGATAAAATCCCAGCCTGGCTGATGTACTGATTCCAGCCTTATTAAATAGTAAGCAGTGCCTGCGTTTCCGACCCACAGAAATTATGAGATAATAAACATGAGTCGTGTTAAGTCAACTAATTTGTTGTACAGCAGAGAAAACAAATACAAGCCCATCTCTACAGAATCCACTGCAATGGAAAGCATTATGTAGGTAATCTTAGTAGATCAACACTTGTAACTTCAGGTAAGCTAATAAAAGCCTCAGGGCAATTTACAGGTAATGGCTCTAGTAACGGAGATTTAGATAAGTACTTTTGCAATCGGTTATATTTAGAGAAATCATAACTCTCCTTTAACAAGTGACTCTAAATTTGAATTTTGCTAACCCTAAAAATATCTATAAATAACTCAAATTTTTAGATAGGCTTACTGGTGCAGTGTATAATTATTATGCAAGAAATTTGAATGGTAACAATTGACTTTTCAAAACACAAAACTACTTGGGATGATGGTAGATATTATACTGAGTGTTTTTCAACATCCCTTTATTTTGCATAGTTTCAATAGGAATCAATCTTCTTTTCTACCAGGATATAAATGGGCTATACAACTATGCAACAAAGGCCTTATTAAGTGTATTATATTTAAAGATACCTCTTCTTTAATTAGGCATAAATGCCTGCTGTTAGAGATCAGGTATTGTATTTCAAGTGTGGGAACAAAGACTATTATGGTCTGTTAGTAAGTAGTACAATGATAATAGAGACACCCCTTGGAAGTAGTAAATGATGTCATTTTCTGGGGTGAAATTTGTGGACTTAAAGAAATGAGATATAGCCAACATTATTGTTACAGCAGACAAAACCTTAAAGACACACATTTCCTGTTCCTGTTGACTACCTTCAGATTTTGATGCATGAATAAAGACTGGTAAAGTAAATGTTTGAAATGTTATAGGCCATAGAGAAAGCACCCTGTATTTCTTAAACTTATCTCCAGATAAGAGTAACATTGCTTGGACTCAGAGACTGTCATACAGAGTGAAGTAAGTCAGAAAGAGAAAAACAGATACCATATGCTAACACATATATATGGAACCTAAAAAAAAAAAAAAAATGGTTCTGAAGAACCTAGGGGCAGGACAGGAATAAAGACGCAGACCTACTAGAGAATGGACTTGAGGACACGGGGAGGGGGAAGGGTAAGCTGGGATGAAGTGAGAGAGTGGCATAGACATATATACACTACCAAATGTAAAATAGATAGCTAGTGGGAAGCAGCCACATAGCACAGGGAGATCAGCTCGGTGCTTTGTGACCACCTAGAGGGGTGGGATAGGGAGGGTGGGAGGGAGACGCAAGACAGAGGGGATATGGGGATGTATGTATATGTATAGCTGATTCACTATGTTATAAAGCAGAAACTAACACACCACTGCAAAGCAATTATACTCCAATAAAGATGTTAAAAAAAACAGTAACATCCTTGCCTTAGTATTTGTCAGCACTGTATGGCATTAGATTCGTTAACTGTATAACAAGGAAGTTTGAATGTATTTGTTAATGCTTTTTGATAGACCTAATTAAATATATCAAAACATACACAATAAGGGTCTAATTTCAGAGATTCACAAAAATAGCTGTCATTTAAAGTTATTTGACTTAATATTTTATCAGGAAGTTTTTCCCTAGAATTGGAAACTTAGTTATAAGGAATAAAATCAGTGAGTACTTAAATCTTGCATTGAATCCTGTTTGCTATTGTATTGTATAAATAAAGCTGGAGTCTAAATTTCACTGCTGATAAGAATTTTAGCAAGCTTTTTACAAGCAACACATTCCATATATTTCTTAACATAAAATTATAATGAAAATGAAAATGACCAAAAATGGAGAATGGAGAAAAAAAATGAAGTTACGTGTTTGAGAACATTCTGATAGCTACTGGAGAGGTGTCTCTGCTTAGCTGACCTAACTGACCTTCCTTTGACACATTTGGCACCTCTGGGCTAATTGGCTGTTTAATAGGCTGTGAAGCCTGGTTTGGTTCTTTTGATTAACATCCAAATTCAACATGCTTATCATGTCCTTCTCAACTGTGTTCCTCATCATTCCTGACTCCTTTCATCTCTATATATTGGAGATTATTAGGGAGATATTTTGATTGTTTTTAATTTTTGCTGGGAGGGGAGATCTTAAATTGAAAGGGATTACCAAGTATTATGAAAAAAATTGCACGTGTCATCTGACCTCAACACCAGTGCTTACTCAACCACCATAATCACCTGCATTCTAACGGAGGTGGGGAGGGCTGTCCAACATACTTCATTATTCTGAAGGTGAAAATCAAAAGTCATGTACCACAATGCTCACTGCAGCACTATTTACAATAGCCAGGACATGGAAGCAACCTAAGTGTCCATCAATAGATGGATGGATAAAGAAGATGTGGCACATATATACAATGCAATATTACTCAGCCATAAAAAGAAAAGAAATTGAGTTATTTGTAGTGAGGTGGATGGACCTAGAGTCTGTCATACAGAGTGAAGTAAGTCAGAAAGAGAAAAACAAATACTGTATGCTAACACATATA
Source organism: Grampus griseus (assembly GCF_964374135.1). Lineage (NCBI taxonomy): Eukaryota > Metazoa > Chordata > Mammalia > Artiodactyla > Delphinidae > Grampus > Grampus griseus. The sequence goes on from NC_139012.1 coordinate 66,653,533, forward strand.
TATGAAATCTAAAAAAAAAAAAGGTTCTGAAGAACCTAGGGGCAGGGCAGGAATAAAGATGCAGAAGTAGAGAATGGACTTGAGCACATGGGGAGGGGGAAGGGTAAGCTGGGATGAAGTGAGAGAGTGGCATGGACATATATACACTACTAAATGTAAAAAAGATAGCTAGTGGGAAGCAACCGCATAGCACAGGGAGATCAGCTCGGTGCTTTGTGACCACCTAGAGGGGTGGGATAGGGAGGGTGGGAGGGAGACGCAAGAGGGAGGGGATATGGGGATATATGTATACATGTAGCTGATTGCCTTTGTTGTACAGCAGAAACTAACACAAAAATGTAAAACAATTATACTCCAATAAAGATGTTTAAAAAAAAGAAATATATATATATATAAATATTGGATTTAGGAAAAAAAAAGGCAGTTCCCTGTGTTGTTGCATAACCAAAAAAAATTACTTGCCTTCTTACATATATACATGAAGTTATGTATTCTCCTTAGTGAGGAACAGGCTGGAGAAATATAGTGTTATCATAGCTGAGAAACAGATGGTTCTTGTAGTAGGAAAAATAATACCCTAATCTCCAGAACGTGTGAATATGTTACCTTAGATGGCAAAGGGGAATTTGAAGATGTGATCAAATTAAGGATCTTGAGATGAGGAGATTATCCTGAATTATCCAAGTGGGCCCAACGTGATCAGAAAGGTCTGAATAAGAAGTAGGCAGGAAGGTCAGAATCAGAGAAAGAGAGGTGACGACGGAAGCAGAGGCTGAGTGATGTGGCCGTGAGCCCAGGCATGTGCAAAGTCTCTAGAAGCTGGAAAAAGCAAGAAATGTATGGGTTCTCCCCAAGTGCCTCCAAAGAAAACGAGTTCTGCCATCACCTTGATTTCTAGCCCATTGAGACTGAGTTTGTATTTCTCACCTCCAGAAATATAAGAAAATAAATTTATGTTGTTTTAAACCACTGAGTATGTGGAAATTTTGTTACAGCAGTAATAGGAAATTAACACAGTTCCTTTTTAGTCGGCCAAGCACAAGCCTTCTCATGTGTGGCTTGCCGGTGTCTGAGAGTACAGTGCAAACAAAACACCATTGACTTTTTATCAACTGGGTTGTAAAGTGTGTTTCTTCTTCCTGTTTACCCCCTCCCAAGTCTTAGAAGTTTATGAAGTCTTGTTCATAAACCTCTAAGAGCATCTTTCATATCTTTCACAACGATTATTTTTCCCCCTGTGTTTAAGAGCTATTTTTGAAGACCATGTTTGTATTGTTTTATCAGCCTGAGAGGTGAAATGAGCATATCAGTGAGCACAGAAACTGTAATGATAAAATGGAAATAAAAACAGATTCTCCCCCATGTTCTAGAGGTCTTGGGAACTCTGTGAAACAGCAAAAATGTGTCCCATGAAGTTCCATTAGGTGTGTTCCATGAAGTCCCCAAAGAATAAGGAAACCCTCATATCTTTTATTGTAACACTGAGATATTTCTAAAAGTGAACAAACACAATGTGCATAATGACGGGATGCTGACTCTTAGTCATCACCAGCCAGAATAATATTGCCTTCTTTCAAATTCTAGAAAAGTTATATTATGGTTGGTCATTTATTGGCACTGAGGAAGGCCAAATAACACGATGGAGAGCAACTTTGACAAGGAATTATGGGTCCTGAGTTGTAATTTCGGCTCAGAAAAGACTGTATGACTTCAGGCAATCGTCAAACTCCTGAAGAACTCAGTTCATACAAAGAATAAATGAGGCAAGGAGGATTTGATACTTTTAAGGTGTTTCTTCATCTCTTAGGATTCTAAATTCGTATGATTTTTGTAGACTGCTTTATACTATAATTTCCTATCATTTTCTATTTTCCATCTAGTAACATACTATGTTTACTTATACCTGCTTTGCAATTTTGCAAATTTGTTGTGAGACTTAAATAAACATATCTAAAAGTTTGAAACAACTAGCTCAGGGCCTGACATTTGTAGGCACTCCATAAAATGCTATCGATGGGTAGCTAGCTAGCTACTTAGATGACACAGACATAATGGATAAATCATGCCTAAGTACTTAACAGTAAGAGATAATATCAGAAACTTCTTTGAATTTCTTACACGTACACCAGCTTCCAGAAGAGCACAGGAGGTGCACGGCTCAAAAAAATCTTTTTCTCTTTGTGTCTTTGGCACTGTAGGAACCAGTTGGAGACAGATGTTAAGTGAAAACTGCTAAGCATTAAATGGAAAACAAACTAGATAATTTTTTTAAAACCTGAAAAGGAGTTAGAGCAATTAGATAGTGTATGTGTATTACATATTATGATATACTATAATATATAGTATATATAGTATGTATACTGTGTGTGAATATTTTATATATACATATATATGTGTGTGTGTACATATATATATATATATAAAATAATTTCTTTCAAGATGTTAGATTCTATTCTAGTCTTTCCCATTAATTCTAGACAACTCATCCCAGAGGATTAGAACATGTTTGGTAAAGTCCTTTTTCAAGCTAATGTAACTTTACAAAGTCCCTAGGGCTTTCAATTTTTCTATGAGAAGAAGGGCTCTGATCTCATTTTCTTTCTTTCTTCTTCAGTACCCAGAAAAAAGAGAAAAATACAAAGACCAGGTGTGTGATCCTATCTGATTTATGTAGTAATTACAGCAAAGTACCTCACAAAGCATGAAATGGAAGCATTAATGGAAGAATAACAACAACAACAAAAGCTTTGGGGAAAGAATCAGCAGGCGGTAGGGAAGGGCAGTAAAGAATCTACTGAAGCTGGTCAAGGCTTAACGCAGAAGCACCACCCAGGTCACCTGTAAGGAGGATGTCAGGCCTGTTCTCTGTTGGGGGTAATTAGCTTAAAACAAAACATTAGGAAGACAGTGTTTATTATTTTTTAAAATAATCTATAATATTTAAAGAAATTTTGGTGTATAAAATTTTCTTGATTGTTTTAGAAACTTGGGGCTTTTACATGGCATTTACAGAATTTAGTGTAGTAATTACCCTTAGGAAGAATGATTTTAAAAGAGAAAAATGCATACATTATTATGAGTCTGGAAAACACTGCCTAATTTTCCATCTGAAACGATAAGGTTAACATTATATACAAACTTCTTTTTTCTTCTCTATTTCTGGTATTGTATGTGCTTTTACTTTAGAATATGAACTTTATCATTTCTGGATTTTTTTAAGAGAATTTCTGTATTCTATTAGCATTATGTTTAGGATAGCCCCAAATACAACACTTCTTTGTTTAAAATATAACTTCCTTTTACAGAATCAATACTCCAACTTCTGAAAACGTGGTGGCACAGAATATCCTTGCCAACATGACGATAATATCTTATATATCAATAACATTTAACAGCTTTCGTAATGTGGGTTGCCTCAGTTCTATAGAATCGATGATCTTCATTTTAGAAAAGCTATTTTGGGCAGTGCATAGGTGGTTCATAAGTGGTGAAACCAGGTCTAAAGCACAACCCTCTTGGATAACTGCGTATCATACCTAACGTCTCGTTCCCATTTATTCAGTATAGTGTTTTTGCCTCAAGAACTTTAGATTCTGGAAGCTTAACTACCTGATACTTGAGAATACTATAGCAAGAGGTCAGAGCACATAAGGGTCATAAGATTAGCTCTCAGGATCGGGATCAGAAAATCACTGAGATGCAAGAAAGCTTAGGAATTACCCAACTCAACTTGCTAACCCTTTCTTGTACTTAAGAAACACCACTGGGAATCTTATATTCGCTGTTTTGCTAATGTGCAGACAGGTGCACACACACATAATTGTGTACAAACATTACGAATAACAGACTAAGGCCCTCACTGTTAATCATCATCATTATGCCATTAACCATAAAGAATTAACTGTTCTTTTTCACCTGTCCATATATGTCAGGTTCATTGAGTTTTCAGTCCTTAAAAAAGAAAATTATGTTGTGGAATCTGAGAAGCTAGTTTTTTTAAAATTGCAATTATTCCTGTGTGGGTTTTTTGTATTTAACTAATGTTTTAAGATAGTATCTGATTTACCAAAAAGTAAAGATAATACAGATAATTCGTGTATATTCTGCATCTAGTTTCCCCAATTGTTAACATCTTACATTACTACAGTACATTTGTCACAACTAAACAGCAATATTGACTCATTATTATTAACTAAATGCCATACTTTATTAAGATTTCATTAGTTTTCCCTAATGTTCTTTTTTCTCTTCCAAGATCCCATCCAGGTTACCTCATTACATTTAGTCATTAAGCATCCTTAGGTTACTCTGGTCTCTGTCATAGACTAGGGTTATGGGCTTTCAGGGGAGAAGACCACAAAACTGAAGTATCATTTTCAAGACGTCATGTCAAGGGTACATCCTGTCAACAGGCCTTCACGACTTATCACTGATGAGGTTAACCTTGGTCACCAGCTTTCTACAGTGTAAAGTCATTCAACTCCCTCTTTCCATACCATATTCTTTGGAAGCAAGTCCCTAAGTGTAGCCCAAAATTTAGGAGTGGGGAATTATCCTCCACCTCTTCGGTGAGCAGATTTACATAATCATTTGGAATTCTTTTGTATAAAAGAGTTGTCTATTTTCCATCAGTTCTTTACTTATCTGATCATTTATTTACATCAGTCTGGACTCATGAATATCTATTTTACACATACTCTGGGTTATATTCCAATACTTTGTTATTTATTCTGTTTCTCAATTTTTTTCCAGCTTTGGCCACTAGAAACCCTTTCAATTGGATCCTGTACCCCTTGGAATACCCTCTCACTTTTTATTTTTGTTTTTAATTTTTTGTTTGTTTGTTTGTTTGTTTGTTTTGCGGTACGCGGGCCTCTCACTGTTGTGGCCTCTCCCGTTGCGGAGCACAGCCTCCGGACGCGCGCAGGCTCAGTGGCCATGGCTCACGGGCCCAGCCGCTCCGCGGCATGCGGGATCCTCCCGGACCGGGGCACGAACCCGTGTCTCCTGCATTGGCAGGCGGACTCTCAACCGCTACGGCACGAGGGAAGCCCTGTAAATAGTTTTATTTGAGCATAGCTATGCTCATTTGCTTATGTATTGTCTATGACTTCTTTCACACTGCCTTGGAGTTGATTAGTTGTGATAGAGACTGTGACCTGCAAAGCCTGAAATATTTACTTTCTGGCCTTTCTTTGTGAAGAGTTTGCTGACCCGTGCCTTAGTTCAACGTGGGCTCAGCTGCGACTTCCATGTCCTTAACACAGGAAGTGTTACTTGGGGGCACTGAACCCAGCCCCTACGGACAGAGGACATAACAAGTCAAACTCCGCCACTTAGTGGGTGTGGGGAAGTTACCCAACTGTGTGAAACTTAATGCTTTTTTGTTGTTGGCCCCGAAGAGTGATGATCAGAGGACCTTCCTCATACGGCATTTTCTGAAGGGTTGTAAGGTTTAAATGTGATGTTGAGGGCTCTTCTCATTTGGCGCCTCTCACACGAGCTGGGAGACCCGGAGCAGATTTCTTACACTCATGCCACAACATCCTCATGTGTAAAAAGAAGACAATTACAGTTGTACCTCTAGGGGTTGTTTTGAGGACTGACGAGTTACTTCTTTAAAAAGCACTGATAAAAGCATTGCTAAGAATGCCTGCCAAAGAGCTGGCACGCAGTAAATGCTAGACATTCCTGTCACAATCATTGCCATCAATATTATTACCAATAATGTCATCAAGATTATTACCAATATTTAATTAAATAAAAAATAACTCTAAAAACAAAGTACAAAGAAAATGATTCGAAAATGATGACATAGAATCTCCTAATGAAGAACGGAAAGATTTCTCCTGAGTACCAAATGTATCAGAATTATTTGCTTTAATTGGGAGATTGGGATTGACATATATACTCTCCTATGCACTGATATAAAATAGATAACTAATGAGAACCTACTGTTTAGCACAGGGAACTCTACTCAACGATCTGTGGTGACCTAAATGGGAAGGAAATCTAAAAAAGAGTGGATATATGTACGCGTATAACAGATTCACTGTACAGCAGAAACTAACACAACATTGTAAAGCAACTATACTCAGAAAATTATTTCTTTTATAAATTATCATCTGTTTCCATTGGTGGGCTGAAACTTGAACTGAAAGGTAGACCACAGAGAGCAAATGAAAATGCTGGACCTGCCTTGCCTTAATGTAGAGGAAGAAATTCAAAGCCTTAGGGGATCTTTTAGATGCCATATGTAAGTGATATCAGACAATTTTTTACTTTCTCTGACTTACCTCATTTACCGTAATGCTTTCAGGGTCCATCCATGTAGTCACAAATGGCAGGATGGCACTTAGGTTGTTTGCATATCTTGGCTATTGTGCATGATGCTGCAATAAACATGGGAGTGCAGGTATCTCTTCAGTATCCTGTTTTCATTTCCTCTGGGCATATACCTAGAAGTGGAATTGTCGTATCATATGATAGTTCTATTTTTGCTTTTTTGAGAACCTTTGAAAGTTGCTAAGAGAGAAGATCTTAAAGATTCTCACCACAAGAAAGAAAGGGTAATTATGTGACATGATGTTAGCTGACGTTATCATGGTAATCATATTGCAATAAATAAGTGTATCAAACCCACACATTGTACATCTTAAACTTAGTAAATTATACCTCATTAAAGCGGGGAAAACAAATTCATCCTCTAAGTCTGTGGATAGTTAGGGAGTTTGGGATTGACATGTACACACTACTATATTTAAAATGGATAATCAACAAGGACCTACTTGATAGCACGGGGAACTCTGCTCAATATTATGTAACAACCTAAATGGCAAAAGAATTTGAAAAAGAATAGATACTTGTGTATGTATAACTGAATCACTTTGCTGTACACCTGAAACACACACAACATTGTAAATCAACTATACTCCAATATACAATAAAAAGTTAAAATAAAAAAATCTGGGGAAAACAACGTTAGGGAGATTGGAATGTTAGAGTGGATTTGTCATTTAAAACCTATTCACTCTCCCTGGGCAAGTTCAGAAGACACACATTTCATCAAGACTGGGAGGAATACGGCCATGAAAAAGAAAGAAATAATGCCATTTGCAGCAGTACGAACGGACCTAGAGATCGTCATACTGAGTAAAGTAAGTCAGCCGGAGAAAGACAAATATTATATATCGCTTATATGTGGAATCTAAAGAAAAGGTACAAACAAACTTATCTACAAAACAGAAATAGAGTTACAGATGTAGAAGACAATCTTATGGTTACCAGGGGGTAAGGGGGAGGTAGGGATAAATTGGGAGATTGGCATTGAAATATACACACTACTATATATAAAATAAATAACTAATAAGGACATTCTGTATAGTACAGGGAACTCTACTCAATACCCTATAGTGACCTATATGGGAAAATAATCTAATAAAAAAGTGGGTATTTGTATATGTACGGTTGACTCACTTTGCTGTACCCCTGAAACGAACACAGCATTGTAAATCAAGTATACTCCAATAAAAATCAGTTGAAAAAGATAAAAGACTGTGAGAAATTTGTGAAGGAGCCTCAGCATCCTCTGTGATTGCTTTTCTCTCTAGACCAAACTTTCCAGTGGAAAGCATGTTACTGGATTGGGAAACATTAGTGCAATGAGAGTGATTGGGTCCTGGAGTGGCTGGGGCTAAGTGGTGGCACTCAACCACTGAAGGTAAGGTGGGTGTGGCTGTCATAAAGAACAATAGAGTTAAAGAAGCAGTCAGAATAATTTGACTCACAGAAGCCTGTGGTGTTAGCTCGTTGATCATAGTGTTCCTGGAAGTGAGATAGATAGAAAGCCTACCAAATTCTTACTTGATCTTTACGGGCAGCAAAGTTCTGGGTCAAGTGAATAAAATTTAACTCGAAACATAAAAACCCTGTAACATTTATACTGTTAATATTTCTCCCAGCCTTTCCCAGGCTTACTGTGTATTGGGGAAAAGGAAATGGTCAGACCTTTTGGAGATCACTGGGCACCAGTTCTGAACCGACACTGATTCCAGGAGGTCTAAAACGTCACTGTGCTCCACCGGAGCAGTGGTTTATGAAGGCCTGATTATCAATGGAATTTTAGTTTAGGTCCTTTGCACAGTGCGTCCAGTAGATCCTTGAACCCGTTCTGTCATTATTTCCCCAGTTTCAGAGTATATAGTTGGAATGAACATGCTCATCACCTGGCAAAATCCCAGCATTGGTTCACTGGTCTGTGAGGCGAGGGCTATTATAATGGGAAAGGCCAAATGGAAGCCATCAGAACTGCCTCTACCTAGGAAAATAGTAAACCAAAAGCAATACTGCATTCCTGGAAGGATGGCAGAGGTTACTGCCACCGTCAAGAACTTGAAAGACACAGGGGTGGTGATTCTCACCACATCTCCATTTTTCTTTCTTATTTGGCCTGTGCAGAAGACAGATGGATCTTGGAGAACGATAGTGGATTATCATAAGCTTAACTAGTGTGCGATTCCAGTTGCAATTCCTGTGCCAGATGTGATCTTATTGCTTGAGCAAGTTAACATGTCCCCTGGTACGCGGTACACAGCTACTGATTGGGCAAATGCTTTGTTCTCTATCCCTCTAAAGACCACCAGAATGAGTTGGCTCTCAGCTGACACCAACAATACACCTTCCTTGTCCTATCTCGGGGTATATAACTCTCCAGCTTTATGATATAATTTAGTTCTCAGGGATCTTGATCACCTTTCCTTTCTACAAGGTATCAGCCAGGACCATTATATTGATGACATTATGCTGATTGAACCTCATGAGCAAGAAGTAGCAACTACTCTAGATGTGTGTGTCAGAGGTTGGGAAATAAATCCAACAAAAATCCAGGGACTTTACACCTCAGTGAAATTTCTAGAGGTCCGGGGGTATGGGATATGTTGAGTTATTCCTTCTAAGGTAAAGCATAAGTGGTTGCATCTTACCCCTCCTACAACTGATAAAGAGGTCTTGTGATCTGACCCAGATGCCATCAAGAAGGCTTGTCCTGATCCAGCATGCAACCAAATGGGTAACTTTCTCCAGACCCATCTACCGGGCATATGGTAGTCCTCTGGGAAGTGATTCAACGTGTAAGTGTGACGTGAACAAGACAACATCTTGAATCTCGGCATAAATCTGACACAGCCAGTGTTTCATCTGTGCAGGGTAAGCATCATTATATTATGTAGGGCCAACATTCAAAATTACTTGCTGTGGCAAGAACTGATTAAAAATTGCTTGGGGACTGATGAGACATTCCTCTTCTCTTGCTTCACTTTGCTATTGAAAACATGACTGGAGCAAGTAAATACATAGTGTAAGTGAGAAAGCACCCGTAGTACTCAGACAACTCAAAGAAAGAGAAAGATGGATGGCCAGATAGAAATAGGTTAGGCTTTGTGTTAAAAAAGAAGAAGAGTTGCTCTTGAAAGCTAAGTGATTCATTGGAAAAATGAAAAAAGGAAAGAAGTATGGTTATATTTGCCCACCGGACTTATTAGGCAGTCCCATTACATAGATTACTACCATAAAACACAACCATGTGAAAGCATCCTTCTGACTTCTTGGTATTGCCCATTTAAAAATGAAATCTATAAACTTTATGGATAAAATTAGATAGCCAATCCCCTTAAATAAATATAAACAAATGAACATCCACACACTGAAAGTAACACATATCCAAAGACATCATAAAGATTAAAAGGAATATAGAAAAGTGGTTATATTAATAATTTTTGAAGTAAATATAAATAATCATTCAGTACATATTAAATTCATTACTTTGTTAGTAATCAAAGGAATTCAACTAAAACAATACTGAGACACCACTTCACACATATCAAGCTGGCTAAGATTTTGTAGATGGTTCTCTAGACAGTGAGACAGACATTCCTATCCACTGCTGGTCAAAATGAAAGTTGGTCCAACCTGTAGGGAAAGAAATTTTAAAATGCAAAGATAGATTTTTGAAAACTCACTGTCCTTACTCCTAGAATTCCCACATTAAGAGCATTTTCTAGGGAAATAAATAAGCATTTGTGTAGAAAGTTTATACAAACATATGCATTAAATCTGTATCCATAATAGTAAAAATATTTATGAACACAAAGGAAATAATCGAAAACTCCATAAATAGGGATTGGCTGAGTCAAGAATTGTGTAGACATCGCTTGGAAAATTATACAGTACTGAAAGAACTTTTTAAAGGTTAAATATAATACCATATGTAAGCATTATTACCAAGTGATAAATGGAGAATATAAAACTGATTTCAGAGTGAAAAATTTTGAATCAAAGTTTTCTATAAAAAGTTATCTTGATCAATAGCCAAGTATTTTTACACATCCATACCACCCACAAACCCATATGCACTCATATGTAAATAGTATATATATCTGATGGTGTACAATCTTATTTTTCTCGACATTTTGTAATTTCCAAATATATACATTTTCTACATTGAACATATGTGATTTTATCACTCAGAAAAAACAAAGTAAACAAAATGCTATGAAAAGAAATAGCTCGTAACAAATTTACGTTGGCGCTTGCGTTAATTACAATAAAAGCTGTCTGTTTTGTTTTTAGTTTTTTAACAAATCCTAGGTTTGATAGTCAAAAGCCATTGCTTTAGTTTTCCAAACAATATCCAGATTAAGTAAATCTAACAGAAACTGACTGCTCGTCTTTGCCAAAAAGTAAAACTCTTGCAAGTGACAGCTTGTGACACTAACTTACTTGGTGAGCAGCTATCTTTTTACATAATTCACCAAATGGGCCCAGAGCTTTGCATCTGGGGTTTATGATACATGAAATGTCACCGCTGGTTTTCGTAAGAGATCCATATTGCAAAATGTTCCTTCTCAGAGTTGGTCATGGGACTCTTGTCCTGCAGTTGTATATCAACTGGATGAGCATAGGCTGAAACAGTAGGAGTACACATTTCCAGTTTTGGGCAGATTCATGAATTTGTCAGCAAGAAAGATAATACCTTCAGCAAAAGCCATGGAGAAGTCATGCTAAGAGGAAACAGTATTCACAGTTCCCTAAGCTGGCTCCCCCTTTATTCCTTGGACGTTTTTGCTTTTATTTCACCTGTTGCTACTTTTTAAAGTAGCCCTAGATGATAGACAGGAAACATAACTGTCACAATTAAATTTGCAATGTTATATATATACATATATCACTATATTTAATATGACTATTTAATATATGTGCTTAGTAAAATCCTTTGGGGAAAATACAAAATTAAAATCTCAGACACGGAAGGCACGAAACGTCATTGTATACACATGTAACCTATGTGTGTGCACACATACAGGTTTAGAGGAAATTACTTAAAGCTAGAAAATTGGTTAGGAGATTTTTTTTTTTTTTTTTTTTTTTTTTTGCGGTACGCGGGCCTCTCACTGTTGTGGCCTCTCCCGTTGCGGAGCACAGGCTCCGGACGCGCAGGCTCAGTGGCCATGGCGGTTAAGAGATTTTAATCGGTGACAAATATCATGAAAATGTTCATTGTCACCTCACCACCAATTAATAGTAAAAAGTATGGGCAACATAAAGACCAGCTAGTGCAAGTCATTGACCCTTTTATTCTCAACAAAGGCTAACACATGCCTACCAATTCAGTGATCTCTACGGTCATTTTCATTTAAGGTGACTGGCTCTGTTTATAATTATCTATCTATCTAGCTACAGAGCTGCTGTACTTCAGCATATCTCAAATTATTTTGGTGGCAATCTTTTTAAGGGTTTATTTTGCTCCTCAGACAGTTGTCCTATAAATAATAGGGTAATCTATACTATTGGCAGAATTCTTCATGTTTATGCATTAAGTATCACTAAAAATACATTGCACAATTTCATATTGGAAAAAAAATTAAACTTTGACTCTTTTAGGCTATAATTTATAAATATAAACAGATTTTAAAGAAATAGAAGTTTTAAATATAGACAAATATGGAGTCACTAATAGTTCAAAATAGTAAGTATCAGATGAAATCAGATATACAGAATTAAAGATATCTGCCCTATTATTTAGTATTTGTGATGAGAAAATGCTTTATAAAATTATATAAAGATAATATATATTCTGTCACAGGAACTATCAGTTTTGCCTTAACAAGCTTCTTTTTCATGTTTTGACAAAATTTGTCATTGCTTTAACTTAAGTTTTCATTAGCACCACAGTCCTTAGACCTGCTCTATCTTAATGATAGCTGCTAATACCTTTTTAGTCTTGAATAATAAAAAAATACATATTGAATCCAGTTTTGGGCTATTGATTGTATAAATGACAGAAAAAAGCATCAATAGGCAGGGGAGATTATTTGACAGTTATTGAATACAGAAAGAAATAATCTGAAAGGTGCTTTAGGTATATGTGTGAGGTGACCTTTGGGGAAATTGTTGAGATGGGCAACTGTTAAGAGGAAATGGCAAAATAGCAAAAACTTAAACAAAGATTTGGCAATGGAATAGGAAAGTAAGGGGAATGTAGCAAAAGCAATCGGGTGAAAAGACAAGTGTCCAAAATCATTTTATTCTCCTTTGTATCCCCTGAACCTAGAACAGTGCTGTCCACTGGTGCTCAACCTATGTTCATTGACAGAAAGGAAACAGTGAATTATCTGTGAGTGACCAAGGAAAAAAGCAGCATTACTCCTGTCCAAGCTACCTAACCAGGAATGGGATGGCTTTTTAAAACAAGGGTATTATTCAAATCATTTGGAAAGGAAATGATGGCAAGCTAGTTTAGAGAGGAAATTATTTGAAAAGAATGACTATGGTTGAAATACAGAAAGCAGTTTTATATGTCAGAAAAAGTGGAAAATAAATGATTGCCACATATTCATCTTTTCCCACAAGCACAAACATAGACCAAAATATTCGACTACCCATTAAACACATATTACACAAGGATGAAAAGATGTTTACAAGGGTATTCTATAGCTTATAAAGCGCATTCATGCTTCCATGATTTACATTATCTGAAAATTAAGGCAAGATTTTTTTAGATGGAGCAGATAGAGGAGGCAGTTTTATTATCATTTTATAGATGAAATACATGAGGATAAGAGAAGATAATTTTAAAACATAGCTGATTAAGAAGAAGAACTATATTCTAAAGCTTCTATCTTTTTCTTTTTTGTCTATATAATTTAAATTATATTTATAACCAGAGGTTTCATACAATAGAATTCACTAATTTTAAGAGGGCAATTTGGTGAATTTTGACAAATGTATTAAACATTGTAACCATATCCACAAATAAGGTGTCGGGGAGGAAGAAAATTTTCCTCCATTCTTCTAGGTTCTTCACTGCAATTTTGTGTTTGTGTGATACACTTGATACAATCTATGAACCAGTATTGATATATTATTTTTTTGATATATTATTATTAAAATAGAAGTTCAACCAGTTTACGGTATGATTTATTCTTTGCATCTATAGTTCTATGGGCTTTTGACAAATGCATGATGTCATGTATTTGACATTACATTTTCATGCAGAATAGTTTCACTGCCCTAAAAATTCCCTGTGCCACACCTATTCATTCTTCTCTTTCCTACCAACCACTGTCAGCCACTGATCTTTTATTTTCTACAGTTTTGCCTTTTCTAAAATGGCATATCATTAGAATCATAAAGCCTTTTAAGAATGGCTTTTTTCACACAGTAATGTGCATTTATGTTTTATCCATATTTTTTCATGGCCTGATAGCTCATTTCTTCATAGTGTTGAATAATATTCCGTTGTCTGGATGTACCACAGTTTATTTATCCATTCAGCTACTATGGACCATTTGGTGCTTACACATTTTCACAACTATGAATAGAGCTGTTGTAAAGATCTGTGCACAGACTTTTGTGTGGATATAATTTTTATTTTCTTTAGGTAAATACCAAAAAGAACCATGATTATTAAATTGTATGATAAGATTATGTTTATCTTTGTATGAAACTTTGGACTTTAGCCTACAGGACTGTAAGAAAATAAATTTCTGTTGTTTAAGCACCTTTGTGGTTCTTTGTTGTGGTAGCCTAAGCAGGTTAAAACATTGGGTTTTGGATCTCAGTCATTCCAATAAAGGTGTGGTGGTAGCTCATTAATTTTAATTTTCCCTTCTCTCAGAGTTTACAGCCATGTATCACCTTTATTTCAATGTCAGAAAACATTTTTTTCATGATTTTATCCATGTTTCTTGATGTTTACAGTGAAGAGCGTATCCCATGTAATCTTTCATGGGTGGTAGTGGAAGTCCTGTCCATTTGTTTTGAGGCATTCTCAGTGCTAAGTCAGTTTGTAGGTAGTCACTCAACCTTTTATTTTGACTTTACTTGGTGTACATTTTTTAATATAGATATCATCTGTGGAATAAATTAAATAACACTGACTCAGCTTCATTCAGAAACAAACAGAAAAATTCAAAAAAAGAATTAACTTCCGCTTTCTTTCTCCAGACTTTCACATGATTAGAAATCTAAAATATTCTGTGTTTCACACAGGAACGATCAAGATGTAACATTTTAGAGTGGCATACTTTGGCATGTTGGCATATTAAATGATCGGAAAGGAGGCTCCCCCCCAAACTTTTAAGACCAAAATGGCAAGAAAAATATTATCCAGACATAACGTAAGAACATACAACAAATTACAAAAGGGAATATATACTTACTGCAGTATTTATGGAAAACGAATGAAAAATATTATGGAGATTGAAGGAGAATCTATTAATGATCATTTGCTACACTTAAATTCTGAACCAATTCATAAATATGACTAAAATATAAGGTGCACGGAGAAACAGTCATGTTCGTTACTAAAAAAGTGCCAATGGTGACGATTTCCTTTATTGGGAGGCAAGTGGGCTTCCTAATATTGAATTGCCAGAAGTACATAGAATTTTTTTCCAAATTACTGGTAGAACTGGATCACCAAAGTTCCCACTACAGGAAGACCTGTCTTTGAAAACACACAGCTTAAAGGAAAGGCCCTAGAGTGTGTTCCTTGCCACACCCACAGGCTCCCTTGAGAACTTAGAGGAAAAGGAGCTTGGCTACATATGCAGTTTCTCCTCCCGAAGTCTCAGTTTACTGCTGAAGGTGGGAGAAAGGCTAGAGAGAGGTCACTGCATTATATTCATGATACAAATGGTGTCACTCAAAATAATGGAAATTTGAGAAGTGTTTGTATTAGATGTTTCATCCTTCCAATCTATAATATGGACTTCTTTTTCCTTATTGCATGTATCTGCAGATACAGAGGGCTGACTGTACTGTAAGTTATCTCCAAGAAGGGTCTGAAGCTGTATTTGGGAGGCCTGTAACTGAATACGTAACTGTGGAGGGCTTCTTTCATGCAAACTTAAATGAAATTGCCTGTTCTAAACCATGTCACCAATTCACTGGCAGGTGAAAGTTCAAATCCTGCCCACAAGATCTCAGCTGTCTCTGTTTGGCATGAGTGGGAAGAATCTTATCTTCCCTTGCCCTGTACTACCTATCAGTTCATTTTATAACTTTTCGTTTTATATAATTTTGAACATTACCTACAATGTTAATATTTAACTGAACATTACCTACAATGTTAATATTTAACTCTGAAAATAATGTGGTGCATATCATGTCATTGACGATAACGCCATGGCTCTGATACAGGGTATTTTGAACAATTATGACCTTAAGTTGAAAAAGTATTTTGAACAATTATGACCTTAAGTTGAAAAAGCAGGAGTTAACATCACTATACAATTTTTTGGTTTAAAAATATATTAAAATACATTTACTTTGTGAGTACACTCCATATACCCATTCTCTCTCTGCTTGAGTCTCAATTAAAAATTCCTCAGTTATTGTCAGAGAAAGGAAGAAACCATCAAGAAATCATAAACCAACAGAATAATTTCTTGCTTTAAAGTGAAAATATCACATTGTTAGTTTGAAAGGAGAGGAGAGGTGGGAGGTATATTTATGGAAGTCTTTCTCTGTTAATCATAATTCAACCCAATTCTGAGTGGACATAGCCATTCAAGTCCCCAACCATAGTTTTTTGTTTTGCTTTGTTTTTTTTAATTTTAGGGAAAAAATATACAACCTTAGAGAAAGAAAAAAGGTAGGGAATTCCACCATAAGAAAAAACTCTCAAGAGAAGAAAATTAGATAGTACATAAAGAAAACTCTGACTTTGGAGGATTCTTTGGTGATTGTACATTTAGAAAAAAGCACTATTCACAATAGCCAAGGTATGAAAACAACTTAAATGTCCACTGACAGATGACTGGATAAAGAAGATGTGGTATAGATATAGAATGGAATACTACTCAGCCATAAAAAATAATGAAATAATGCCATTTGCAGCAACATGGATGGACCTGGAGATAATCATACTAAGCGAAGTAAGTCAGAAAGAGAAGGACAAATACCATATGATACCACTTATATGTAGAATCTAATATATGACACAAAGGAACCTCTCTACAAAACAGAAATGACTCACAGAGATAGAGAACAACATTTGTGGTTGCCAAGGGAAATGAGAAAGGGGGGCAGGAGGGAATGGGAGTTTGGGATTAGCAGGTGCAAACTATTATATATAGGATGGATAAACAACAAGGTCCTACTGTAGAGCACAGAGAACTTAATTCAATATCCTGTGATAAACCATAATGGAAAAGAATATGAAAAAGAATGTATACATATATATGTATAACTGAATCACTTTGCTGTACAGCAGAAATTAACACAACATTGTAAATCAACTATACTTCAACAAAATAAATTTTTTAAAAGAAGCAAAGCAGAAGAGAAGGTGCTTGAACTCAAATACAAATGTAACAGTTGCACAAAACTGTAACAGGAAGGCTAATAGAAAAAATTCTGAGCCTTGCAGCATATGCTGTGGACAATAAAAAACACTATTTCGCTAGGTTCAAAACAGGAAGAGAAACAAGGAAGAGTGAGTTCCAGTCCTTGGAACAGATGGCATAATGTTAACAGAACAACTTCACTGCTGTTTTGCTATTGTCCTATTCACACGGAGAATTTGTCTCCCTGAAACTGCTGGAGGAAGATAAGATGCTGTTTACATCGCAGTGTAGCTGAGAAGGTAGGGAGGTAGCACACAGCTCCAGCACCTCCAGATGAGAACATCTCCAGGCCAGAACAATTACCAGAGGACAGAAAGAAAGAATTTCCAGAACCAGGTTCAGC
Organism: Grampus griseus; assembly: GCF_964374135.1. NCBI lineage: Eukaryota > Metazoa > Chordata > Mammalia > Artiodactyla > Delphinidae > Grampus > Grampus griseus. The sequence continues at coordinate 66,670,783 of NC_139012.1, forward strand.
AATCATTGCAAAGCAAGGAAAATGAGATACGTGACTCGGAAATAATTCCGTTTTTTTAAAAAGAGGTAAATGACCCGTGAGACCTTGACATCAATTATTTAGGTTGCTTCAGTATTGCATACAGAAAAGAATGAAGCAAATACTAGGTTCCAGTATGAATTTATGAAGAACAAACCATGGTATGAAGTGTAATTTCCTTTTTTCTTGGGAAAATAGGAGAATGCCATTACTTCAGTCTCAATTAACTTTTGTGAAAGACTTCTTTTACTCAGTATCACGTTTAGGAGATTCATCCTTGTTTTTGCATATATCAGTAGCTCACTCCTTTTTACTCCTGAGTAATATTGCATTGCATGGATATATCACAGTTTATTTTCTGATTCTTCTATTAATAGATACTTGGACAGTTTCTAGTTTTTTATTACAAAGAAGAATTCTGCTATGGGTACTCTCATCAAAGACCTTTTTAAAAATAGTCTTTCAGTTTTCTCAATTAAATACCTAGGCATGAAATTCTGATATATAATTTAATTTTTATATATATTAAAATATGATTATATATTTATTTATCAGACCCCTTTTTCCAAAGTGAAAGGGAATTGCTATATTACATTTCCACTCACATGAGAGTTCTTGAGTCTCCACATTCTTGCCATTGTTTGATTCTGTCAGTCATTTTAATTTTAGCCAATCATGAGTGTGTGAAGTATTGATTCTAAAAAGTATTGATTCTTAACACATCATTGACAGATAGTGATAGAATAATCTGGAGAATTATAACTAGTTGAATAATCATATCTTAGGAACGACAATCAAAGGATCACCTTTGATTCTCTCACCTACTAACTGCATGACCTGGGGCAAGTTACCCAAGTCTCTGTTTCTTTTTTTTGTGAAATGGTCTCATCATGGACCCCCTCATAGGTTTGTTATGCAGATTAAATGAAAATATCTATAAGAGTCTTAAAAGGGCTCCTGTCACGTATCATTCACTCAATACATCTTAAATAAAATCATTCCATTTTCCATTTGTAATTTTGGGGCAATGGCTATGAGGAGACTGAGAGGTCAGGACACACAGGAGGACCAGTCATAAGAACATGAAACCCTAGGTCAATCTGGAAGGGCAAAGAAAGATAATATTTGATGGACATATTTTTAGTACATAGAGAAGAAGGAAAAGCTTCAGAAGATGAAGAGGTGACCAGAGCAGGGTCTGCCAGGTGAACTACACACTATAAACAGGGAAGAAGTAAAAGAGACATGTATTTAAAAGAAATTAGCAAACGAAGAGAGACTAGATGTAATACAGAATAAGACGGAAGTGGAAATGTGTGTAAAGCAGATTCCGACTTCGAGGAATATTGCCTTCTTTTTTTTTTTTTGCGGTACGTGGGCCTCTCACTGTCGTAGCCTCTCCCGTTGCGGAGCACAGGCTCTGGACACGCAGGCTCAGCGGCCATGGCTCACGGGCCCAGCCGCTCCGCGGCACGTGGGATCTTCCCGGACCGGGGCACGAACCCGTGTCCCCTGCATCGGCAGGCGGACTCTCAACCACGGCGCCACCAGGGAAGCCCAATATTGCCTTCTTGACTGGAGTCGTGGGGACCCCTGTAGTAGATCTTTCTCCGAGTGGGAGCAGGTTCTTTGGCAGTGGACAGTCAGTAAGTATTTCCTTGGAGACATTTATTTTATGCTACACTAGAATTCCAGAAGGCCCTGTTCTTGACCTTCTATTGATGAACAATTTTATTATTGCCTGGATGAAAATAGAAGCAACGCTAATCAAATCTCTCAATCTGATAGGAGAGTTAAAATGTTTGGTATCAGAATTTAGATTCAAAAGTTTGAACAGATTGAAACCTGTACCATACTCTGATAGGGCATTTTTTTTTTTTAAAGCAAACAAATAAAAATCGACTGCATTTACATGGCCTTGCTGCATTTAAAAAATAAAGGAGAGAAAAGTTGGTTGAGTGTAGCATTATGACCCTAACTACCAAAAAAGTAATATCTTCAACTATGTTTATAGAATTATATTATTCATATCATAACATAGTATCGTGTTTACTTTGGATAATTATATTTTAAGGAGGATTTTGAAGCAAAGAGTATATTAAAAAAATAAATTAGACACAGACTTCTTTTTATCTGAGAAGCAGTTGATGAGATTTAGAAGGATATGGTGGCATTAGTGGGTCCAATTAGTTCAGAAGAGAAACAAACAAACAAATAACCAACAGGAACAACAAAATTTAAGAACTTGTCATGTAGAAAAGATGTTTGATTTCCTATGGGCTAAGATGTATGAGTAGATCCAAAGTATGTACATTTTGGGGAAGGTGATTTAGCTAAAAGTGGCAGAACCTGAACTCCCTTTTCCCTCTCCATCCCATTTTTACTTCTTTCATAGCACTTGTCAAACTCTATTGTAACAGGTACTTTTCTGTCCATCTTACTGAGTTCTTTGAGGAAAGAGATTATGTTTTGTTGTCTCGTTCATCCATAACAAACATCAGGCCTGGTACATATGCTTGAGGGATGCGTGTTAAATGGAGAGGTATAGATTATTTAATAGAGACATCCAAAAGCCTGACTAGACACATTTGCAGGTAGAATGTACCCTATTCCTGGCAATCAACCCACAATTGAGAAGGCAAATGATATTGATAGTTTAGAGAGAATTTCTTTTTGTATTAACTGGGAGTTAGTTCTAGAAGCTCTCTACGCTAAGTCTGCATGTCAATTCCATGACGAATCAATGAATGAGATATGGCTGTTTAATTATAAATACTTCATATGTGAATAATTTTCACAGGTTCACAAGAATTCAAAAATGATAACAATAAGATTGAAAAACTAGGAATATCAGTAGTGCCTCCTGCAGCTAGGCCAGAATCTGTGACTAACTCGGCACAGAAGCATTTAATATCCTGCAAGTGATAATAGATTTTGCTAGGGTATGAATCACTCATTTTGTTTTTCTGGAATGTCAGTTTCTGCTATGTTTTTGAAAACCATATGTCATTATCAAAAGAATCATACCTCAAGTTTCAGGCTCTTTCAGTACTGAATATGATTGATTATTCTGAAATTTTTAAATGACTTAAACCATAATCATTCATCTCTATTCCTTAAAAACATTTTGCCTGACTATGGACAGAGGTATTAAATGAGGCTCATTAAGACCCCCTTTCATACTGGCAGAAGTAAAGTTCGCACTGTGACATTTAGTAGATAAAATGAGGAGAGCCGGGTGTTTCAAAGACAAAAAGGATCCCTAGCCTTTTCACTTTAATTATGGTTGTCATCTTTTATCTGCTTTTGTTTTCTACCATCAGTTTAATGAAATATTATATAAATGACTTTATCTTGTACTGAAATCCATGCATCAGTTTTCACTGGCTACTTACTTTATAAAAATGCAGTCTCCTTGTCTTTGTTGTTGCTGTTTATGTTTTTTCCTCAGAGTTTTGGACCACTGCCTTAAATATTTGAAGTTTTTAACAAAAACATTCTACAAATAAATGAATCAAGTAATTGAAACTCCAACATCTATTTTTTCACACCTGTACTAAGAATAAAATGAAACGATTTCCAAAATATACTGTAAGTTACTTATAAAAATACAAGCTTTCATTATGGAACCTGAGACACTGAGTTTGTTGAATGACAGACAATTATTATTTTGCTCTAAAAAGCTGATTTATAAGTAATTTAAAAATCATAGAATAGGAAGAAAAAGTAGATAGAATCAAACAAAATTACTTTAAGTTCAAAAAATAAAAATGTAAGAAAACAGAAAACAAAACAGTATCTCAAACCAAAACAGAGATTATACCATTAAAATGGAATAAGATGATGTCTTACAAGTATTTCAGGAGCGAGAAGATTCTGGGGTCCAGACTGTCTAGCTAGCAGCAGATGGGAAATTTACACCCACTTCAACTGGGGTGTAACTTTTTCTCTACTGTGCATTTTGCAAAATATAAACTTCTATCACTAACTCAAGGGCCTTTCCTCATAATGCTTATTATGCATTTCAAAGTCTTTCTCTTTTGGGACAATGTTGGTATGATATTCACAATATTTTGTCCTAAACTACAGCGTGCATAAAAGTTAGGGAGAACCTATGTCCCAGTTTTTTGGGGAAAGGTCCTGTTTATGCCTTGTGGCCAAGCACATTTATTATTTTCAGCTCCATTTCACTCCCTAATGTGTCCCAGTTGGGTGAAAAATCCACGGTCACCCTACTTATGGATTACCAGTTGAATTCCAGTTACTCTAGTAACCCATAGCTTGGGGCCTTATTCCTCAAAAAGCAGTCCTTGGACTAACAGCAAGAGCGCAATCTCTTGCTAGACTCTCAGGCCCCAGCCCAGATCGCTGAGTCAGAATCTGCATTTTTAACAAGATCCCCAGGTGATACATATGGACAATAAAATTTAAGAAGCACTACCCTAGAAAAACAAGCTGATCTGACATTAGCTTCAGGACAGTTAGTTTTTGTAAAATATTGTAAATATCTATATAGAAAATACCAAGCAAAACAGAAAGTTGACTAAAACAAAGAAAAAAATGTCAAATTTTTTTCCCACCTCTCATTTTCAATTAGATTGCTTCCTTCATTTGCAATTAGATTGGTAATTAACATAGCATTAAAAAACTTCTCTCTATATCTTTACAATCCTACTTTGTTTTCATTTTAATAGCTTAATATATCAAAAATGTAACTGAATCATATGTTTATCTATATACAAGTTTATTAGATTATTAGGAACCTAAAATCTATGTTACCTACTCATGGTAAGAAAGAACATAATTAGCATCCATGATGTCCCCCAAATTCTCTGCAAATTTCTCTTGGAGGTAACTGCTTTTCTGAATTTGTAAAAATCAACTTCTCATCTTTCGTTATAGTTTCAACAAGCATGTATGGATTCCCAAATTATATAATTCAATTAGCCTGGTTTGAAACTTCATATGAATGAAATCACACTGCCTGTATACATGCTTTTTGCCTTTTTTTCCATCCAACATTAAGTCTCTGAGATTAATACATGATGCTACAGGTGATTATGAGTGTTTATTTCATCCCATATAATTTTCTATTATATAAATATGCAACAGTTTATAAATTCATTCTATTATTTATGGATTTGTGGTTTGGTTTTTTGTCAGTTCTTGTGTACTAAAAACAATGCTGCCCAAAGTATTTTTATAATTGTATCAAGGTGCAAATATTAAAAAAAAACTATCTTTAAGATATATATCAAGAATTAAAATGTAGCTTTGTAGGATATGTGTATCTTTACTTTTACTAAATAATGACAATCTATTCTTCCAATTGTTTATATGAATTTATAGTCCCACCATTAGTGCATTTGTGTTACTTTTTTCATTCCCATGCTTGCCAATTTTGCTAATGTTAGCGAACCAAACTTGGGTCCACTCACCCATGCAGAGTAAAGCCAATCTACTGACACCGGACTGTAGTGAAGGAAAGTGCTGTGTTTATCGTAGGGCTCCGTACAATTATTCCAGGGACTGCTAGTGCTCAAAAGGACTGAACTCCCCGATGGGTTTCAGGAAAACACTTCTAAAGGCCAGATGGTGGAGGGGGTCACGGGGCACAGTCTATGTGACCAGCTTGTACACAATTCTGTAATTGGTTGATGGTGAGGTAACAGGACAGTGTCACAGGGGTTACCATTATCAGTCGTTAGGCTCCAATAGGCCCTGGGGCTATGTGCTCATGGTCATCTAGTAGTTATTATCTTCCATTTGGTGGGGTTTCCACCTCTGTAAAACAACTCAGGAAATGTGCATCAAATACTATTATCTAGATTCTTTAGAGAGGAGCTAAAGCAGAGGATGTGGAGGAAGGGTTTGTTCTGTGAAGGCCCCAGACGGTCCTGCTTTGTTACACTAATTTTTAGACTTTTCACTTTAGCCCATCTATCAGATGTGTTTTTAATTCTCATATCCGTGAACAATTCAACATGGTTGAGCATGGGTTCTTGTGGGTTCAGAACATTTGAATAGTTTTCTTTGTAAACTCTAGTCAAGTTAGTCCATTTCTCTTGTCTTTTTACTCTCTTTATGGTATGTGTTAATGACAAGAAGTCCCTCATTTTTACGTAGCTGCATTTATCAATTTTTTCTTTAACATTAGCATTTTCCATATGTTCAAACGTCCTTTCATATCTTGAAGTCACAATCCATTTACTTATATTTAATTTGTATGAAACATTTATAGTTTTGACTTCTACATTTAAGTCTTCAAACCACAAGAATTATTTTTCATGTGGTGTCAGATGTGGACCTTCAATTTTATTGACTTCATTTATTTGGTGTATTTCATTTTGGTTTTCATGAATCAAGTATCCAAATCCGAGTAGATCTGTTTTAGAGTACCCTATTCCATTCCATCAGATATTTGCCTATCCTACTAGAAATGCCAAGCTGTCTTAATTACTATAAGTATGATATCTTTGCATAGGTACATATAGTTAAGTGCTTGAGCAAAGTCTTCCGTTTTCTTTTTTTTCAGTGGTATCTTGGCCATTGAAATATAAATTTTAGAACCAACTTATCAAGTGCCATAAAAATAAATCTGTCTCTATTTTAACTTGGAATGCCTTAAATACACACATCACTTTTTGTTGTGTTTAAACCATGAACATGGCATATCTTTCTATTTATGTGCCTCAATATTTGTTTATGCAAACTTTATCATTTTTTCTCAGAGGTCTTACACATCTTCTATTAGATTTGTTTCTATGTAGTTCATTTTTGGTGTTACTGTAAATTGAATCCTTTTATTTTACTTTATAACAGAATTTCAGTGATATTTAAAAATATAATTGATTTGCATATGTTAATTTTGTATATGGCTATCCATCTAACCCTTTTATTAATTCTAATAATTTAAGGTAGGCTTTTTGAGATTTTCTGTTCATACAATGATATCATTGGCAATTAGTGACTATTCTCATCCTTTGCAATCTTTTTGCATCAGATTTCTTGGTATTTGCCTTTTTTCCTGAATGACATCACTCAAAACTGTTTAAAAAACATGGTGATGGGGCCATTCTTTTTTTATTCTGGATCTCAAAAAGAAAGATTTCAAGATTTTATCAGTGTAATCTCAAAGGGAAAGAGTTCGATGTTTCACGGATACGATACCTCTTGCAGAGTTTCTTGTAAATAACGGGAAATTCTCTTCTGTTATCCATTTTTAAAATTTTCATCCTAAATTGATGTCTTTCATCTATTGAAATGGTTAATTTCACTTTTTTCCCTAATATGAGAGTGAAATAAAAGCTATTAATTCATTTTCTGATGTTAAATGTTACACTTCTGTAGCAAACCACTTCTTGATCATGATATAATTTTTATATATTTCTGAATTATGTTTGATATGTTATAATTTTAAGTATATTTATATGTGACACTGACGTGCATATTTCCTTTCTTCATAATTTTGTTGTCAGATTTTGCTAACAAGGTTATAAAAACCTCCAAAAATAAATTGGGAAACTCATTTTTTGCCTGTTTCTAACTATTCTTCTGACTGGTGTATGGGGATTTCTTTGTGGGCAGAGCTTCTGCTACTGCTATAATTTCTTTAGTGGATCTAAAGCATTATTTGGGTATTCCATCACTTGAATCATTTTTAGTAATTCTATTTTTTCTGGGTATTTTCTAATATTCTCAATTTTCAATACTTTGGAATAAAAGTGTTAATTATCTCATATTATCATAATATTACATCTATTTATGTGCTCCTTTTTTATTCCTATCATTTATTTGAGCCACCTTCTTCCCCTCCTCATTAGTCAGATTAAAGATTTGTCAGTCTTACCTGTCTTTTCAGATTGCCAACTTTGGGGTTTTTTTCTCCTGTTTTTTTTAAAGTGTATATTATACAAATATCTAAAGCTCAGGACATGAATTAAAATAACCCTGTATCAACAGCAATTTATGTCTCTGTTGTTCTCAACTTGTCAGGTGTGCTAGTATTTCTTAGTTTGTAAAAATGATAGTAGGTAAAAGATAAAAATGTATTAAAAGTTGGAAAGGCAATTAAATTGTCAAATAATGGTATCTTAAGAAATTAGTCTCTCTCAACCAGCTGCAGGTTCCAGAAATATGTAAAGATCTATAAACCATTTTTTAATCCTTAAAGTATGGATTTTAAAATATTTTTTGTATTGCAGACTTCAAGAGTCCATTTTATTTCATCCAACTACAATTTATTTGCTGTGTAATCTACACTGTGTATATTGTAGCAGCACCATGTAATGAGTTCACCAAAATGTTTTTATTTTGCTTCTATACATATATTTAAGTCACATACCCAAGGCCCCTTTTAATCAAGGGAGGCTATTTGACTAGTTCTGGCCAATAGGATGTGTATGTAATTTCTGTATGTTAAACCTATGTTTGGTCTCTAAGGCTCTTAAGAAACTTTCCACACATTCTTTCTTTGTTATTAATGCAGCTGGATGCAAAGGATTTCAGTATTTTGGAAACATGTGATGGTAGGATCCCAGATTCCTGAGTCATACGTTGGAGGAGATCTGGCTTGATGATCTGTTCAAACTGCTTTAACCTGTAATGTGATGCAGATACAAACCTTTACTGAGATAAACCACTGATACTTCAAAATGGAATTGTTACCCTCCTATGTCCCATCATTACCTATATAGTAATCGCTACGTTGAATTGGGACACTGCTATTGGGAAAAAAGTAAAATACATAGCATTTGTTATAGCCAACATATAAGATAAAATATACGGTATTAGTCACGTGGAGGTGGTAAGTAAAAAGATGTATCAGAACAGATGGCTGGATATTTATTCATCTTATATTGCTGCAAAACATTTAATAAAACTCTTACCTGTTATAACAACTTGGAAGGTAAATAACGTCCCTGCTCTGTAGCTTAGGGGGAAAATTCGGGAAACAGTGCCATAATAGCGTGTAATGCTTTTTGCTAGGTGCTTTTGGCAAGGTATTGAAAGGAAGAGGAAATGAGCTTGGTAAAAAATTAGCTGCTTTGAAATCAGAACAGAAAGGCAATGGAAAAGTTCCAGAAAATAAGGGCCTTGCATATTTTGAAAAAGATTACTTTTATCCCCAAAAAGGTTAAAAAAAAGGAACTTAAAAGACCTTGATTCCACATATAAGCGATATCACATGATATTTGTCTTTCTCTGTCTGACTTCACTTTGCTGCACACCTGAAACTAACACAACCTTGTGAAGCAACTATACCCCAATAAAACTTAAAAAGACCTTGAATGTCCAGGGCTAATAAAATTTCTCAATTGTATAAGTTATTCAGAGTAAATATTAGATCAAGGTGGTGGCCAGATCACCTCAAAATAGTCACCAGATCAGTTGCTGTTCCAGATCACCTCAAAATAGTCACCCTTAAGTTTAAAGAGTGATCCTTGTGCTAGGAAGCTTAGAAATAAGCCAGATACACTATACTGGTTATTTAACTGGATGATTGATTATCATCCTGCTTAGTTCAGTAATAAATTCCTGTCTATTAGCACATAGAACTAGTCTCCCCCTTCATTTTCTGGTTCTGACTCCTATGGATACTAATTCATTCCTTCAGCTGACACTTTACTAATCTAATCATAGATTCAATCTAAGATGTCAAACATCAGAAAAACAGCCGTTCTAGGAAGACATTGAATATGAAAAGGTGACATAATATTGGGAGAGAAGGGAAGGGATTATGTGATGGGGGCTGGGTAGTGTAGAAGTGCTAAATCTTGATCTCAACAATAAGAATTAAGTGGATGATATTTAATATAGAAAACTAGGAAATAAGATTATGAGGAAATTATTTAGAATTATGGAGGTGAAGCCAGGAAAAAATGGAAACATTAGAAAGAGCTTTTTGGGGGGAAATCAGAAGTAGAGTATGGAACAGTTGATATTTATTATAATACAGGTACAATTGCAGTTTTAAACTATGTACTTTATTTTGAAAACAAATAAATAAGTAAATAAATAAAATAACAAAAACAAAGTGGAAGTATTTTGCATGTGCGCAGGATTTTAAAAAGTTCCGTGAGCAAGGATTACGGTGGAGCCATTTGGACACATTGAAGAATGTGAGTTTGGACTATGTCATGAAGAGCTTAGTGTACGATACTGTGTTTTGATTCTATCTTGAGGGGGATTGGACATTAATGAAGGATTTCAATTTAAACAAGATTAAATTTGCATTTTTAAAAAGGTCACTGCGTCATCTCATGGACGATCCTTCGGTCACTAGTGCTCTAATAATCTAGTTTTGATAGCTGTTTGGACACGGCTCCTACTCCAGTCCTGCTTGTTTTTGCCTCATTCTGCTGCAGCTCCTTTTCATTTATTCTCCTCGCCACACTGTAGCCGAAGCCTTGCTAACTTGCCACAAGTACTGGAAAAACCTTGAGTCTGTCTAAATTCAGAGACTTGGCAAACTTACTCTGTAAAAGGTCAGACAGTAAATATTTAAGGATTTGGGAGCCACATATAATCTTTGTCACATACTCTCCCCCAATCCCACCCCGCCCATAATTCTTTAAAATCATTCTTAGCTCACTGGCCCTACAAAAACAAGCCACATGCAACATTTGGCCCTTGGGGTGGAGTTTGCTGACCCCGATCTAATTCATACTTCACCATACATATCAAACCAGATTTAACAGTTATTTAGTTGGTGCTATTGATAAATATATCTTACATTCTATTGTTTTCACATCACATTGCCTTTTGGGGCTTTTCACTGCCTTTTGGGAATTGGGTCTCCCTGTCATTCATCCAGGTAAAGCATAGATTCCTTATTGGAAGCTTCAGAGCACTTTATAAACCAGTTTCCTTACCCCAGTTTCTTACTTTGCCTTTTCCCAATGGTTCCCAAAGCAGCTCCACATGCCATAAGCTACCTGCATAGAATCACCTGGCGTGCTTACCACAGTACAGCTTCCTGGGCCCAGCTAAACACATGAAAGCAGCTTTAGGCTTATGATTATTTTTAAAAGGCTCCTTAAGTGATTCTAATATACTTCCTGTTTTGAAAGCACTGTATCCTATCAATGCATTTACCTCAGTCCAACCTCTGAGTACAATATCCTCCCTGCAGGCATTCTCTTGGCATTCCTGGACCGGCTTCTCTTGGCATTCACAACAGGTCTTCCTAACAAATTCTGTCCCCATTAGTATGGAGCAAGTTATAAACATGCTCAATTGTATCTCATCTCACCATCTGACTCTCTTTTACATGTATATATTATTGTGTGTGTGTGTTTTATGTAAAGAGAGTTTCAGGCCCATGTGCAGAAATAAGCCTCATTGCAAATTATTCTGTGATTAGGGATGATGGCGTCTACCCAAGTATAGAAGAAAACCTGCTTTAAAATAACGGAGTAAAAATAAATCTGTCTGATTCTGGCAAAACAGTAGACCAGGATAGCCAGAATCTTTCCCCATATAAATAACAAAGGATTCTGGAAAAAGCAAATATATGATTTTCAATAATAGTTCAAGCTCACAATAAAAGAAAGCAAATGTGTAGGGTCCAGAAATGAAGAGGAAACCGAAGGACCTGGTAGGAGCAGAAAGTGACGGCCCTGGCGGGCCTGGAGGATCATTAGGCCACCAGGAGAAGAGGCGGTAGATGACGAATGGCATGACATAGCTAAGAATTATAGGCCACAACACTAGTGAGAGGGGGCTAATACACTCTATCTTCTTATTCAGAGAGATGACGGTAAATATGCCTCCCTCTAGCCCTAGGTGAGAATATTTCTCTCCTATGAAAAACAAAACTCTTAATCTATTTGAGGCCAGAATTTACACTAATTGCACAATATAGGAAAGCTCAAACTGAGAAATGAACATAAATTTGTCAAGGGCCAGAGCCTCTGACAAAAACAAAGGGAAAAAAAAAAACTATTTGGAAAGAAACTTCAACAATTCATGCTGCATAGGAATTCTACAATGCAAGAAAGAACCTATGTCAGACATAAGATGGGATCATTTAAAAATATTGCAAATAAGAGAGGAAACAATCCATTGTAAACAAAGGTAGTAGTTACTGCAAAGAGAAATGTGTTCCCCCAAAGCTTGAGATGTTGAAACTTCAATCTCAAGGAGATTAAAACATAATTACCTTTAAAATGATTGGAGAAATACAAAGTAAGGATCCCCTAAGTAAGTAATACAGCAGTGTGAAAATAAAACAAAGAGACAGATAAGAAACTTGGAGAACATATAGAAATTAAAAACTAATAGTTGAGCAGCAATTGAAAAATCACCCCAAATCAGCACAGAGAGTTAAGGAGATGGGAAAGGAAACATAAAATATAGAAAGACAATCTGTAACTCATCTATAAAAGAAGTTTCAGAGAAAAAGAATAGAAACAATGGAAGAGAAACAGTATTTGAAAATATTTTCAGAACTGAGGAAAGATCTTAAAATCTTAAAAGATCTTAAAATTTAAAAATGCTCCAAATTTTGAGCAGAATAAAAAAATATAGTTGATCACATGGTAGTAAAAGCAGAACACTACAGACAAGTAAATAAGGCTAAAAAGCACCCAGAAAGAAATGAGACTACCTACAAAACAACAATTAGATTAATGAAAGTCTTGATAGCAACAGGAGAGAACAGAAAAACAAGGGGTGCTATTTCCATGTTGTGGGAGAAGGTAAGTAAACTATCATTGAAAAGTGACAGTAAACTACATACAATTTTGAGGAATGAAGCAGAGATTTTAAAAGAAAAATGGAATTATATGATTTTCATGAAAAACTTACCAAATATATACTTCAGGAAGAAAGACGTTTGAACCCAGAAATCAGTAAGATGTAAGAAACTATATATATATACACACACACACATACATATATATATATATATACACATACATATACAGATACACACATATGCATGCATATATATGGTGTGTATGTGTATATACATATATACTGCCAAGAATGGATTCCAAAATTCAATAAGGCAAATAACACTGATTAATTTGAAGAGTCTTTAAAACTGGTAAATACTGGAAAATAATAACAAGAAACTGTAAGATAATTGTTAGCCTTTAATGCTGATATAATGGTCAAACTATTTAATAACTAGTTTAAAAATTTAACTAATTTAAAAGCAGCAAAATGGGGCTTCCCTGGTGGCTCAGTGGTTAAGAATCCGCCTGCCAATGCAGGGGACACGGGTTCGAGCCCTTTTCCAGGAAGATCCCACATGCCGTGGAGCAACTAAGCCAGTGCGCCACAACTACTGAGCCTGTGCTCTAGAGCCCGCGAGCCACAACTAATGAAGCCCCACGCCTAGAGCCTGTGCTCCGCAACAAGAGAAGCCACTGCAATGAGAAGCCAGTGCACCACGACAAAGAGTAGCCCCTGCTCGCCGCAACTAGAGAAAGTCTGCACGCAGCAACGAAGATCCAATGCAGCCAAAAGTAAATAAAATAAAATAAGTAAATAAAAAACACAGCAAAATGTGAATGTTGATTCCATTCCTGCATGATTTCTTTTAAGGAACAACACTGACCTTTGCAAAGACCCTCCTCTCTGAGTTAAATCGACAGTTATTACATGCTAAATAGTTTCAAGAAAAAAAAAACTTCTCTGAAAATCAATGACACTGTTCATGCCACTGCTTCCTCTCTCTGCTTCTGCTGAACTGCAAATACATAAAGATAAATAAAGAAGTCCTAAAAGCCCAGAAAGAAACAAGAGATTACTTGTAAAACAACAATTAGACTGACGGAAGACTTCATCAGTTTTATAACACTTATAATACTGCCTGAGATCTTTATATAATCACTATCTCTATTTTTGACCAAGTCTTGAGAACCATGGATTGGACTCTCACTTAATTCGTCAGGTCAGATGACATGTGGCATGAGAGGAAACCTGAGACTATGGCTCTATTGCTGGGCCGCCAATGACAGCTCTGTCACCCAGTGAGAAATGACTAATCAGAGTTTCAGTTTCTTCACCTTTAAAATGAAGGTGATGAACATCATGTCCCTCTAACAAGTCAGTATGCATTTTATCACAAGAAGAAAAAAATTGTAACTATATGTGCTGATGGGTGTTAAGTAGACTTACTGTGGTGAGCATTTCTCAGTATATATAAATGTCATATCATTATGTTGTACGTCTTAAACTAGTATAATCTTAAGTCAATTATATCTCAATAAAAAACTAGTAAGTTGAATTCAGTAAAGACGTGTTTTTTATGATACATTTTGACCACATATAATTTTTCCCCAGATACAATAACACAAAATTACTTGACTTTTTAAATAGTAGAACTTAGCAAATATGTATTAGAAATAATTAGAAATAATTAGTACTATGAATAATATTCATATATTGTATAAATAACAAATATGTATCCTAAATTGTGAAAATGATGAATATGTTGTGAATATTCTGATGTATTCATTTTTAAAGCCACATATTTCAAGAGTTTTTATACTTTCATAAAACCTCAGAATTATATAGCTGTATCATATAATTGGGTGGGAGGAATGAATCAAGAATTTAATGTTAAAAATTACATGTGGCCAAGATTTTATGAGTTGAATAAAAGACATAAGCTGACTGCCACATTAATGCCAAGATAATCAGGAAGGAAAAAGAAAAGGACTTTGTAAGCATCTGGTAGATTTTGTGCTAACCAGAGAAGAAAATATACTTTGGGAATTATTTCTATTATTATGTTCCGATCTAAACAATTCTAAAATGTAGAATATTAACCCCAGTTGTCTGTGTCTTCTTTAATTTTTAATGACTTGAATGATAAATGGTAGATTCATAGTGTGAGGGTTTTGAAACTTCTTTGGGTTACAAGCCTATACAAAGATAGCTGACCACTTAGATTGTTCAAACAAGGGGAATTTCAAAACTCCTATAAATTAAAAAGCCACAGAATAAAACAGTTGATAATAAACTAGAGAAAATCTCTTGACATTCAAAATTCACAATCCAATATATAGGAGAGCAGATTTCAGTAAGTAGTTCTATACCATTGATAGTTGAGAACAAGTCATGGAGGCAGTGACTGAGCCTTGCTTTCAACATCTTGATTTCCACAAGAAGCGAAAATACCACAGACAGAATGGTCATCTGTTATAGATTTTCACCTTTGATTTTTACCTACAATATCTTCCCTTGCTGTTGAAATGGTCCATTTTTTAAATGTGGAAATCCATCCAATAACATTTTAACACATGTGATCTGAGTTGGATGAGACTGATGTCTCAAAGGAACCATTCCATTCTAACCAGTCTGCTTCTCATACTTTTCATTTTTATCTATGCTAACCATTCAAAAATACCAGTAGTAAGAAGTTTTAAAAGTTATGTGATCAGATTTGATCAAACGAGCAACACAATTACAGTCCCAATAACACTTGGTTCATACTAAATTTTAAATGTATATGTGAAAACTATATACTTTGGTAAGGATAACACTGTACTAATTGATTAGCTGGTCACCTACCTTATATGAATAACCTTTTATGAGCCCACCAATACTGACTATCAGAATTACGTAAACACCCACAGTTCTCACTTACATGAACTTGAGAATATTGAAATGCTACAGAGGTATTCATTTCTCTGTGCCCCATGATGTTTTGTCTATAATTCTTTTATTGCTCTTCTTATTATAATAGTTTATTAGTTTATAAATATTTCCTTCTACAATATTGCATACTCACTGAAATCACAGAATATGTAATATTCATCTTCGTGTTTCTTGAAGTCTTTATGTTCCCAATGCATTCTAAATGCTCTGTCAATGTTTGCTGGATGAAAATAAAATAGGAAAAATTATACAATAGTTATAGAATGAATGAAATGTCCTCCTATAGAATAGATAAAATCTCATTACCCGTTTCAACACTTTAGCTTAAATGTGAGCTCTTTATGGAGTAGAACCACAGAGCAAGTGGACATAATGATGTTGGTTCCACAGGCTATTAGTGTAGGGCACCCTCCCTTAGTGCTAGGAGCACAACAAAAAGAATATAGGAATGGAATTGAAAGTTGCCAAGAAAAACATATCACTTTGTGCCACAATTTTAATTAGATAGAGCCTGTTGGTTTCCGGAGAAAAAAATGTTTGAAGTTTGCTTTTGCCTTCATGGAGTTCATGTCAAAGGAAAGATACTAATTAATACGTACTACATCTAATATCAGTGAATCATTCAGTATTAATCATATACACAGAAAAATCTGTTGTGTCTGAGGGGACTGTCATATTCATTTGATATCCAGCAATTGTTAGTCATACAAAGGTAGCATTAAATATGAGAAATGACAAGACAGTGAAATTGGAAGGAAATTAAGCATTTCATGAACAAGAAACTGACTCAGTAGTGAGTTATAACCAGTGGAAAGAAAGTTGTTTTTTTTTTTCCAAAACAAATCTGGTAAAATGATCCTGCTGTATATGAACTTTTCCTGCATTTTTCCCATTTTAGAGTGAGATTCAGCTTAGAAATTTCCAGGCCAGCACCAAATGTTCTCTGAGACACAGGATTTTCTGACAAAGAGTACTTCTGAATGACTCTGTCATTACTCTTTACTACACAAGAATACCCTTCCCTTCCTATAAAACTTGTCTCAAACTCTTTTATGAAATCTTCCATAATTGATTCCATAATACATTTTTTTCATTCATAGGATAATACTGTTATCTTTTTAGTGGTAAATTTTGTACATACTTTTATCTAACTCAGTCATTTGGTACTTATGTACAGGTTTCCCTGTCTGAATTTCCCATCGAATGATAGGGCTTAAAACATACGTTTACTTCAAAGTCAAGATATTAAAATAAAAAAGCACAATAACTGTCAATATCTTAACACCCTCAACCAACTACCATGACCACGCCCCATTCTCTGCTTCATCATATCCACATGGGAGAGCCAGTCATTCATTACCTTGTTTAACTTGAGCAGGCTGCCCTGCTGTTAAATAATCTTAGTTTTTACAATAATGAACTTAACAGATGCATAAAAGCAGAAGCAATGGAAATACGAAATTTCTAGAATCTTCTGGTCTATATCCCATGAGGTTAGTTCGAGAGCAGAATTTGGAGTAAAAAGAAGTAAAAGGTGGCAGGAACCAGCACTGACTAAGCCTTTTATGTGTCAGTTTCTATCACAGGAGCCTGACGCCTAAGACATCACTAATCAAGGCAACGATCCAACTAAGGAAGGATGATTTACGTTTTGTGCCTGAGGAAGTTGCGAATTCAAAGGGCCAAGTGCCTTGGACAGAATCACTCAGCTGATACCTGGTACAGCCAGGATTTGCACCCAGTATGGTGTGGTTAGATTAAAAACTCATCTCCATTCAAAACATGTGTGCACCTCACAAAGAGAAATAGTTTAATTTGTATTGCCATTGAGAGAATATAATTGAGACTTTGGGAAGAGAATGAATTAAAAATTAAGGTTTTGTTTTTGTTTTTAGTTATAAATATCACTTACAGATATTTTTCACTAGAAATTTCCCAGCCAAAGGTTTTAGAAATGGTAACAATTATTTGCTTTACCAAACACATATCAAATTTCTCTGGGCTTGCTCTTGGTTTACATTTTAATGGAAATTTAATTCATTCAAAAACAAACACTGTTGTAAATCTGAATTACAATTAATCACTAATTTTCTTTACAGCCTGTCATACTTTTAGAATTTGGTTTGATTTAGCTGTTTGGGGGTGGGTTTTTTTTTTTTTTTTTGCAAATAACCAGAGAAAAATATAGAAAATGTAATTGAATCAGCGTTGCTTTCATATGTGTCACCTAAACTACCCTACAACTCTTAGAAAAGAGCTCAGCAACAAGATAACATGAGGGATAAACACCCCAGTATTCCATACTGAAGACAAATCTTAGAGCCAACATACAACATTTGTTCTTTCCATAAATACTTGTATTTATCTAAATTTTAGAAAGAAAAATGCAAATTAATGCAATAACTCTTGTCTCTTAGGCAGATATTTTCAAATGTGTTGTTACACTACCATTTATTCAGTGCCAGAAATAAACTTCAGTGTTAGCAAGCATAAATTAGACCAAGGTCTGTGACCCAGGATCTAGCTATCAAGTAAAACCATAACAAATCATAAAATGTAATCACATATAAACACAATTGTTAGAAACATTCCACACGGACTAAATAAAGACCAATGTGATTCATGTTTTTGTTAGGTAGAACACGGGTAATTTGTGACAATCTTTTAGATACTTTTTTAATGGAGAGAATTTCACAACTGAAAAGAAATTGGTGATTTCTTTTATATATCTCATCCAACATCCTTGTTTCTTTGTGGCTGTTGTTTTTACAGAAGAGAAAGCTGATGTCTGGAGAGGTTTATAATTTGCCTGAGGTTACACAGATTTTTTTGGCAGGGCTGGAACTATAACTTCTTTCCTTCTTATATGTATATTTTTAAGCATATTACAGAAAATAGAGGTAACTTTATAGTTTTTAGTTAAAATATTTTATAACTTTTTTGATTCCTCAGTTTTTAAATGGTGAGGGAAAATTAAAATAAAACTAAAGTCAATTATTCTGCTCTTTGATGCTGAGCTATTCTTCAGTTGGGGATGTAATTGTAGGACCAGATAATCAATGAGGTTGGAATTCAATGAGGTCAAATATACCAAAGAACATTATCTCGAATACTTTGCATATTTGTAAACCAAAGGAAGGGAATACACTGTTAAAAAAGGAAGCCAAATTGAGTAGTGACTGACATTTGTGACAAAGTGGAGAAGCTGACATAAGAGCGACTCAAAGCTAAACCAAGGTTAAACCATAAGGATAGTAGGGAAAGTGTAGACCTTATGTGGACCCACACTTTCTTCCCTGGTCTTGGATTGAAGAAGAGATATTGGGAGTGATTTATGGGTTGAACTGAGCTGGGCACCTTTACAGTTTTAAGACTTGAATATGCATTTTTTTTTGAACACTATTTAGTGAACACTAGCTGTGCTAGGTACTCCTCTGGATGCTTGGGAAACATCAGTAAAACAACACAGACAAATGTCCCTGCCCTCCTGGAGCTGACATTTTAGCAAAGGCAGACAGTATACATGGCAAATGAGTAAGTTATGTGCTAGTACTAAAGATGATTAATACTATGGAGTTAAATAATATAAATTAAATAACTGAATATAAACCAGGCAAGGGGGATGGAGAGGATCAGGGGCAGGAAGCTACTTTCAATGAAAAATAGGGCGGCCGGATTAGACATGATGACAAGTCATATAAAAGCAAAGACCTGAAGGCAGAGAGGTCCACAAGAATCAGAAGAGGTGAGAAGTACAGCCACATAAATCTCTAGAGAAAGGGGACTTAGGCAGTGGGAACACCCAGTGTGTAGGGTCTAAGGTGGAGGTGTTGTGAGTTGCTGGAAAACAGGTGGGGCTGGAGTGGAGTGACAGGTACAGTAGTAGGAGGTGCAGTCAAAGCAGTAGTGACAAGCCTCACAGTGCAGAAACTTGGGGATCATTGTAGAGCCTTGGTTCCTATTCCCAATAGGATGTGGACACCCCTGCAGGTTTCAGCAGAGATGTGACATGCTATGACATTGAGTTTAAAGGTATTTTTTAAATGTGCAAGAAAGGAAGCCAGGGCATGGGTGAGGAAGTTATGGCAGTCATCTGAGTGAGAGGTAATGATGGCTTGAACCAGGGGGAAAGCAACGGAAGTGAAAAAAGTGGGCAGGTTCATGGTATATTTTGAAGGTAGAAGAGATATTTATTTAATCATTTAATTGATTTCATATATACAGCAAATGTGTGAGTCTAACAGACAGTTATTAGAACCAGTCTAACTGGCCACCAATAAAGAGTCTTCAACTGCCTTTAAACAAACAATACATCTCATGGGTGCTCACATAAACAATGTAATCTTTAAATTCAAAGGATTGCAGAACATACATGAATTCTAGAAAATCCTTCAACTGCTCAACTTGTGTTGTGATTTTTTTTCTCTGCTGTCTCCTCTGGGCATCACTCTGTCACTTATCAAATGTCCTTTCTTATATTTCATCTCTCTCTCCTACCATCTCATTAGATTCAAACTTAAAAGCACTTTTCTTTCTTTCCAAATCCACCGTTCATTCAAAAATCTGCAAAATACATGTGACTGTTTTTCAAAAAAAAAACAAAGAAAAAACACTCAACATTGTCTCCCCATTTAATTGTTAGCCAACTAATCTTTCTGTAGTAATTAAACTTCTTGAAACAGTGCTCTATGCTGAATCTTTTTTATTCTTCACGTACTCTTTATTCCTCAAGCCATTTTAATATTGCCACCACAGAGACAGGTCTATCTGGACTTTTCTTAACATAGTGAATGATAATTTACTTTTGCTAAATCAAATAACTCCTTTTATGCTCTCATTATTTAGTGCATTTTTTTGTCCCTAATTAAACTTTCCAAATTGCAGTTCAAATTAATGTTTGTGAATTCTTCTGAGATCTATTTAATACTCTTCTTTTTTTTGTTTTTTTTTTTTTTTTTTTTTTGCAGTACGCGTGCCTCTCACTGTTGTGGCCTCTTCCGTTGCGGAGCACAGGCTCCAGACGCGCAGGCTCAGCGGCCATGGCTCACGGGCTCAGCCACTCCGCGGCATGTGGCATCTTCCCAGACCAGGGCACGAACCCGTGTCCCCTGCAACGGCAGGCGGACTCTCAACCACTGCGCCACCAGGGAAGCCCTAATACTCTTCTTTTGTCTCTTTCACTAGCATTGCTTCTTTCTAAGTCATGAAGTACTTTAATGCCAGTCTTCCTCTCCCACCAGGAATCTCTCTTTTCTCCTCTCCTTATCCTCTTTTTTTTTTTTTCCTCTTCTCTTCGGTGTTTTACTTATAAATACAGACTCCTCCAAGAAAACCCAAACCATTCCATTGGCTTCATCTTTGGCCTATATGCTGACTAAAACCAAATCCAAGATTGCTCTTAATTAAGACAGATATTTCTTTCTGGACCCAATTTCTGAATTCCCAGAGGCAATTCAAATAAAAGTTGTCCAAAATAAAAACCCATTCCCTCCCTCTCAACACATTCATATTAATTAAAAACATGTCAACATTTGTGTTTTCTATCTCAATAAAAGACTCCAGTCAGTTACACAAGCTGGTAACTTCCGTCTTATTATTTATCCCAATTTCTTCATAATTGTAATAGTATTAAAAATTGTATATGTCTAGTAAATCCCTTTCTTACTATATATTTTCAGTGTCACTGTCTTTTTTTTGTTCTTCAATATTCTATTGCCTCTATTACCTCAGAAACTCTTGACTTGTATACTTATGTCAACCTTCCTTTCCTGAAAGCTGTTTTTCTTAGTCTGAGTTAGCTCCCTAAAGGATAATACAGACTTACAGTCCAACAGGGCAGATTAAGCGGAGACTTCTATTTTCTCTCCCCCATAAAAATCTCTAAAATCACAGTAAAAAGACATAAAACGTAACAGCCCACAAAATGAAAAGAATGAGAGAAGAGAGAACAATGTGTTATTTAGTTAAGAATACTCAGGGAGATAAAATTTTGATGAGACAAGTTCATTTCTGTCCCAGAGAGAGTAACAGGGACTACATTCACCCTGCAACCTGTTGCAAGCACAAAACAGACAACATATACGAAACGATGATGTATAAGACACTGGACATCAAAGAAGAAGGCACAGTGATCCCCAGGAAAGAGGAAACAAACCAGGTGAGCCCACGATTGTCCCAGTTTAGTGACTGGAGAGTGTACCCAGACTACAGGTCCGGAGGGAGAACTCAGTCAGAACCGAATGGATTCGCTGAGTCGAGATGGAGCTAA
Source organism: Grampus griseus (assembly GCF_964374135.1). Taxonomy (NCBI): domain Eukaryota; kingdom Metazoa; phylum Chordata; class Mammalia; order Artiodactyla; family Delphinidae; genus Grampus; species Grampus griseus. The sequence goes on from NC_139012.1 coordinate 66,692,684, forward strand.
GAGTCCAGGGGAATGAGGGAAACTAGACCTCAAAGGACGGAATGCCTGAGAAGAGGAAGCTGCCCGAAACTGGAGAGTCACAGCAGTTCCCAGTCAAGTACCCAGGCGAGTACTGCTTAGTGCACACATGTGAGGAGAGTACTTTGGCCAAGGAAAGAACCACCCAGACAAACTGAAGAACCTAATAATCCATGGGTTATTGGGTGGAGTACACAGAGGAGTCTTTCTTACCTCCGTAGTAGAGAATAATTAGGCCTGGAGCAAACACTAGCTCAACTGATTACAACTGCTGCATTCCAGACCCCAAATCAAGAATATTTATGGAAATAAAAAAACAATCTATCACCTGACAAGGTAAAAGTCACTATGTCTGACACCCAATAAAATAATTATAAATAAATTATCAGGCATGCAATGAAGCAGAAAATTATGATTTGTAATGAGACAATAAATCAATCAACTGGGTACAATTTAGAATGAACACACGTTGGGAGCAGCAGACAAGGATATAAAAACAATTATAACTGTACTCTATGTGTTTAACACAGTAAATGGAGGCAGGAGAAGCAGGGGAGAGTGTGAGGGATGGATTAGACAGTGTCGTGAGGAATCTTTCAATGGTGATGGATGTGTTCATTATTTTGATTGTGGGGATGATCTGGTGATGGATGTGTTCATTATTCTGATTGTGGGGTTGATTTCACAGACGTATATGTTGTCAAAACATTAAATTTTATACTTTATATATGTGCAGTTTATTATAAGTCAATTACACCTCAGTTAAAATATTGAAGAAATAATTTTTACAAACAAAAAAACAATTGAATGACTTTCTAGGCAATGAGGCAAGATGGAGCTTGTATTACAGGGTGGAGTCATGGTCAAACAGTGGTCAGGCCAGGCCTGGAATCCCCATCTTGGAGTCCCTCCCTACTGGCAACTGGGCAGAAGGATTGTCCACAGACATTTGGAATGCAGTGTCCAGGTCCTCAGAGTCTAATGGTATAAAAAATTTGCTCTTCATTATCACTCCTTACTAGGGAAGTCAGATGTAATTTGTTTGCTATCACGATAGCCAGAAAATAGAAATAATCTCCCAAAGGGAGTCTGCTGTCACATGTAGATCTTCTTTTACATCAGATAACATGGGGAATTCAAGGTCCACCTTTCCAAATTGTAGACACAGGGATCTCTGCTAAAGATGACTGACTTTTCCTGAGGACTGAGGTGCCACGGGGAATGTTCAGGCAGTGTTGACCACCTTTACTAGCCCTTCTACAGGTGGAGATTGAGAGCCCATGCAGAGTCTAGAAGAGTGAACACCCAGCATATAGTCACTCCACATGACAGATAACGCTTTCTGGGTTCCTTCTGCCACGTCACGTGGGGCGACCTTACCTCAAGAAAGAGTTTCTACTATGTTTGGAGCAGGCAAAAAAAGCTAAACTCTTCACCTTCTTATGCTTCCCGAAATATTTCCATTGCCACATTTCTCAGTTTGCGATTATGGAAAAACAAGATTGTGATGGTCCCAAAAAGCGTAAGAGAGACCATGATCAACACTAAATAGAACAATATGTAGCACACCGGACGGTATCAGCACTGTGAATACTACCTTCGGCTTCTGCCTGAGGTTCATCACCAGTGCCATGGCAAGGAGGAATTAGACCCCGATAGAAGAGACAATATATAACCTTTAATAATGTGTTTTATTATGGGATACAAATCTCGGAATATAGACTTCATTATTCTAAAAAGTTGATTCTGAAATATGAAACTCGTCTGGTTACATTTTAATGGGAACTTGTACAAGTCTCAGTTAGGAGCCTAAATGTTATCACTTCTATATTTGGGAGGATCTGCTCAAGAAGATCTCAATTTTTTTAATATAATCTTAAATATTAATAAAGTTCTCAGTTGACAGATTCTGAAGGATAAAAGTATTAAATGCAAAAGTATGGTCAGCTACAAAATCTGGAAATATTTATGTTCAAAGGGAGTAGGCTAAGGGAACAACTTCTGCACAACTTCGAAACACTGATGTAAAACATTTTATTCTAAGTGAAGTATCTCATATGATAACTTTATGTGAAAAGTCTCTCTCTTGTGGGTGATTTAAGAATTAGTAAATACATTCATGCTCAATCTCCCTTTAAAAGCTTTGGGAGCAGTTAATGAGACCACTGGGTTCACTTTCCAATGCTCTCTCACATATGTTAAAATTTTCCAAAACCCGTTAAAGGAAAAATAGGAATTTGCCAATTATTGGAGGCAACAGTTACTATTATTCTGTATGGTCCATCATGCATTTTCACATTTAATTCAGGATTATCTGGTATGAATCTGCATTAGTGAGATCATTCACAGGACTTTTAAAGGCCATCGTTTTCATTGCTGTGTCTTTTAAGGACTTCAGGTGATCAGGAGACAGAAACTCACACAGATATCAACTTTTCCTCAACTGTAGGGAACTAGTTTATTATTCAGGAAGATTCAGAGCAAACACTAGTAGACTAAGTGAAAGATTCAGAGTCACTAGTAGATAAGGTGAAAGGCTGAGGTAGAAAGACTTTTTGCTTTCCTCCAAAATAGAGATAAATATTACTGCAACTACCATACAACTAATAGTAGAGGACTAATAATAATATTATCTCAGTGCCAGGCTCTGAACTTGAGCTTTGCTGAAGAAATATGAACTTCTAAACATTTGTCTCCTGTTATTCCCTTCTCTCTTGCATTCTTAAAACCAGCAGAAGCTTTTCCTGGTAATTTCTCTTTTATTCCTTTCAATGATAATGTTGGCCTCCAATTTACTTCTTAGATTGTCTAGGATGGTTTATTCTCCTGATCAAACCCATGTTGATATAGTCCCTCTCACCTTGGCCCTAGCCATTCAATTCATTCTTTCCCTATTTACATCATCGGTTGAATAACATTTTGCCTGATCTTATATTTCTTTGCAAATGGCATAAAGAAATAACTATTTCTTCCGGGAGACTACTCCAAGTTCTTGCTGGTTTGAATTACTCTTAGTAGATAAAATAGGATTTTTTTTGGCTTCCCTGGTGGCGCAATGGTTGAGAGTCCGCCTGCTGATGCAGGGGACACGGGTTCGTGCCCCGGTCCGGGAAGATCCCACATGCCGCGGAGCGGCTGGGCCCGTGAGCCGTGGCTGCTGAGCCTGTGCGTCCGGAGCCTGTACTCCGCAACAAGAGAGGCCCCATAGAGAGAGGCCCGCGTACCGCAAAAAAAAAAATAGGTTGGTTTTTTTTTTTGCCTCTTCAAGGCCTAATACTTGGCTGTTTCCTTTTTCCCCCAACCTCAGCAAAACAATTAGCACTATAGACAAAACATATTTTCTATGATCAAATATCTCCTGCAAGATAATAAATTATATTAGTAAAGACACTTGACAAATATCTGATGATTTTAACTTGTTAAATATTCAAAGGTAAATCCATTTTTTTCTGGATTTAAATTAAAAATGACAATGGTATTTCTAACCATTTTAAAACAGGTTGTGATGGTATTCGAATCAACTTTTTGTAAAAAACAGGGTTTAATAAAGCAGAAAGACATGGGGTTTTGCATTGCTTAATGAACTGTTACTCTTCCTAATTAGATCATTATGTGCTTATGCAGAGGTCAGTCAGAATAATTAAGTTTATATCTACTTACCAAACTGTGATAGTATGAGTCTATGGCAATAGTTGATTGCGCACATTCAAAGAACTGTGAAAGATAATTGCAAAAGAATTCACCCTTCTAGTGCAGAAAATGTTCTAAAATATATGATGCAAACTTTTTTAAAAAAATAAGTAAGCATATTACTTAGAAAAATTATAACTATTGAATACTATTGGACCTGGTTATACTTCATACTCTCTCTCTCCTTACATGTTCACCATCTTCTACTGTTCTTTGTATATACTTACTTAGTGCCTGGAAATAAAATATATATATATCATGCAAATTCACATACATGACACAAATAATGGAAGAAAACACAAATCTTAAATAGATTAACTTTTATCTCCAATAGATTTTTTTGTGTGTAAATGTAACAGCCAGTACATACTTATAATTATCTTTTTTACAGACTTTATTTAATATAATTATAGAATCTAAAAAAAAGTGACATACTTTACTAGCTTAATTTACCTTCTTGACTTTAATGGAAATAGAAAATGGGTCGTTTTTAGAAATAATTTTATATTGGAATAATTCGTACATACAGACAAGTGTATGAATTTATAAGCACTTTTTTCTCAGTAAGGTGTTATTTTTATTTTTTAATTAATTTTTATTGGAGTATAGTTGATTTACAATGTTGTGTCAGTTTCTGCTGTATAGCAAAGTGAACCAGTTATACATATACATATATCCACTCTTTTTTAGATTCTAATCCCATGTAGGTCATTACAGAGTATTGAATAGAGTTCCCTGTGCTATACAGTAGGTTCTTATTAGTTATCTATTTTATATATAATAGTGTGTATATGTCAATCCCAATCTCCCAATTTATCTCTCTCTATAAGCTTTTTTTAATTGATTTATACATGTACCTGCTAACCAGGTTAAGAAGTAGAATATAACCAGTGCCTTAGAAGAACTTGGACCTTTCCTAATTACATTCCTCTCCCACTCCCAGAGGCAACCAGCAACCTAACATTAATCATTCCTTTGCTTTTCTTTATAATTTATGTCCAACGTAGTTATACCTGCAAAATATGCTGTTGTGTTGTGAAAAGCTGAGTAGCAATCCCAAATTTAGCTTTGTAAGGAAAGGACAAATTACTACACCTGGGAGAGAACAAACCAAAGAGAGTATATGGATCACAGTCGGACTTGAGCTTCCCTGAGACCTTATAAAAGCCCCTTCTGGGAAACTTAATGGTCAATGTCATAGAGGAGTCCTGTGAAACGTTTGCCACATCACAGTGGAAATATTTATCAGGGCTATAGTGCCAGGAAAATGCTGCACATTCAGCCCTGATAAGTTCAGGCAGGGTGGGCTACGGGCTACTCTATGTTTTGCTTCTAAGTGTACCATGGTGCACATCAAATCTTAGGAGGAGGTCGAAATAGAAGAGTTCTTTTGGATTAAAGGAATATTTTCAGCTGATCCAGGCTTCGTGGAATGGAAAGACACAAACTTTATTCCCACATTGTCAAGACTAATGTTCCCAGCTTAAAGATGATGCAAGGACCTGGGGCATCAGGTTACGACAGCTCCCAATATGACTTTCCTGAAACATCATTTGCAGGCTAAAGTGATTATCCTCCCTGGTGTTGATTGTTTCCACTCCACTTATCTTTTCTCTCTTTCAGAAAATGTTCTTTTTCAGATGTTGGTTATCTAGATAAGCCCTATATTTTCTTAAACTTTCTCTACAATTAGTTTAAATCTCTTTATATTTTTGCTCCACTTTCTGAAATATATCCTAAAACTTTATCTATCAACACCTCTTTCCATTTTTTGTATTTTTGCTTTTTGGGTTTTCATTCGAGTTGGCCAAATGAGTTTCCAAAAACCTATTTTCTCCTTTATTAAAAAAGAAATTCTCTTTTTAGTTTCACTTATGTGATACTTCCTCTCACTTTTCTGTGGATATTAATGCCTAGAAGGATAAAGGTCTATGGGCTTTGTGGGAGCTCCCTGGAGGCAGAGGACTAGAGGCCACAGAAATCAAAGCAGAGTCATGCTCTTTACTCCACCTGGTGTCCCAGCCCAGGCTGGGGAAAGCAGTCTGAATGATTGTGCACGGGTGAGGGCATCTGTTGGAGCTAACTCCTGTCAATCATTTTTTAAACATTTACATTTATTTTAGACCCAACTTTGGATCCTCCAGTTTTGGATGACTCAAACTGTTGTTTCCTAAGACTTTGAGAATTCTCTGATCAATTTGGTTTGGTTTTCATTTTTTCCTGATTTCTAGCTTAGGATTTAGCTTTCTCAGGTCTATTAAATAATGTACATTAATACATTAGCCTGCACTCCTGTTTCCAAAATTTTATTCCTATTGTCTGCTCTTCTGTCATCCCTCTCCATCTGAGTTTAATCTTTCAAAACATTTTCGTTATTGTAATTTTACAGTGAAGATTTACATTAGATGCCTATGTTTAAAATCCTAATCTGGAAAAACCATAGTGCCTCAATTTTTAAAACTATATTCAATGTCTTGTAATAACCTATAATGGAAAAGAATCTGAAAAAGAACATATATATATATATATATATATATATATATATATGTGAATCCCTTTGGTATATACCTGAAACTAACACAGTATTGTAGATCAACTATAAGTCAATTTAAAAAATGTATAGGAATGAAAAATTTCTAATCTGTTTATCTCTGTGAAATGTGTTTTCATGGTTGATGTAGATAAGAAAGAATTTAATGTACTCTATTAAGACTGATTTTTTTTAATTGAAGAAAAGCTTAACAAACTCTAAACATATGCTACTTTTGAGCAGATTCTTAGCAAGAACTGCTTCTCTTTTTTTGTAGTACATTTAAGAACCTAATAAATTCTATGCTAACCTTGCTTAGCAGGTCATTAGTTTCCTCACAAAGTTGCCAATTCCTACAAGTAGAATTGTTTCCAGAATAAATCATTCAGTTTCTACAACATCATAAATGGAACACTGGTCAAGGAAAAAGCAAATAGCAGGTTTTCCTTAGATTAAGAATATTGTACATATTAAATTTTACTGGTCTTCAGTGTTCCTAAGTCTGGAGCAGTGTAGCTCTGGGCACTATCTCTAATACCCTATATGACAGAGAAATTTGAGAGCATATTTCTGCAATTCAAGAACTGCTAATGTGCTGAAAAAACTGTTGTGAAAAATCAAGATAATGTAATAATAATAATAATAATAATAATACCCTCAACACAAGACAGAAATCATCATCTTGTCAAGAACTGTAAAGTGACTGAGATTTTTAATCTACTTGCAAACTAGCAAGTTAATTAACAAGTTAACCTGCCACAGTTACATGGATGCTGGCAGAAAAAACACAACTCCTGGGTTAGAAACAAAGGACTTTATTACCCACAGCAATAGCAATAGCCAGAATATTAGAGTTTTCTTGTACAAGTTTGCCAAGCCCAGTTCTCACAAGGCGGCATGGAGATGGCCAGTTAACACCTGCATATGCAATGGGTTGTATTACAGGAGAGAAATCGTGATCCCAAATATTGTTTTTAATAGACAGCAAAAAAGACTTGACCTTTCCTCCAAAAGGAGTTATTACGCTTATTATCACGGGCAGTAAGTATACTTGCCCTTTGCTCCAGAGGGAGACACTATCTATAGCTCAAAGGCTGTAAACAAGCCTGCCCTTTGCTCTGAATCGAGGTGTTATTTCTTTCTTCCAAGATTATTTGCTATACAAATATTCTTGTAATGCGGAACAACACAACTACTTTCCTTGCTCATAAGATGTGCAGAAATGTGAGAGAGACTGATGGAGAATTTCCCCCCAGCGTGCCTCAGCACACTTTCCAAGGGCTAATCCCATTCTTTCTCTTGGACTTAACCTTAAGTCATCAGATTTAGTTGTCATTCTTAAATAAATTTATTTATTTATTTATTGCATATTTTTTTTTTATATTGGGGCAGAGTTGATTAACAATGCTGTGTTAGCTTCAGGTGTACAGCAGACGGATTCAATTATACATATACATGTATCTAGTCTTAATAAATTTAAAGTGAAAATTATTGCTATATATTTTTATACTACATCAGCATATTACTATGGCATCAGGAGAGAATGATTTTATAAAAGAATGAATTTAGACGTCACTTTACATTTTTAAAGCTCATAAACCCTTTTGGGTTAGCGTATTTTTGGTATATTTTGGAATTTATTCCATAAAGAAGATTAATGGTATCTTCCTGTGCTCTTCTGTTCATTGTCTTTTAGAATTACTCCCTAAAGCTATTATATGAAAATTAATTACATTGGTGTAACAAGGCATAATGTATTCATTGCATAAACAGAGCAATATTTCTGCTATAAAATACAAGATCTTGTTTCATCAAATTCCTGTGCTCTTAAAAAATTTCTATGAATTATAATTTTGTTCTCTAAGGTAAATATTTTGGAAAATCAGGTTGGAAAATATCGACATTACAAAAACACATATTCTTAAGCAAAGATTTTAAGATTTCTCTTCAAACTTAGCAACTCACCAAAGTCATATTTTCTGTAATTGTCACTATTTCTACCTAATTTACCTTGAACAGCCACACACTAATCTTATAGTGAAAATGTCAAAACTGACAAAAAATGTATGACAAAATTAATATTAGCCAAATTTACTCTTGAAAGTCATTGTGTTTCCAACCCTTCATCTCTGCAAAACTTCTGCATTTAATATGCTTTTAGCTCATCTATGCCTAGTGAAATCCTACATATATTTCAAGATTCAGTTTGAATGCCTCCCCCATGAAGAACTGCCTATTTTACTGTTAGAATTCATCTTTTTTTTTTCCATCATAGAACATGGTTGACATCTCTTAGGTCACATCCATATTTTGCTCTATCACTTTTTTCTACTTTTACTTTCTTCTCTACCAAAACGTTGTTGGAAAAAAATTCTGTCTGGAACATCTTGGTCTCCCTTATATAATATTTATCATGGTAGGCTGTTTGTTTGTTTTAAGCCCTTATGCTCACAGAGAGATTTGCTGGAAACACACAAGTGTGGGGAGTTTGTATGATGGATTTTATAAGGACGCTTGTGGAAACAAGCAGAAAAGGGATCTGATGGGAAGAGCAGGGCTTCACAGCACATTCACTGGATCTTAGTCTGGAAACTGGCAGTTGGGTCAGGATAAAATCAGTTCTGGATTATAAGCATCCTGTTTGAATTTCTCACCTCCCTCCTTTTAACTGCCCCAGTTCATAAAGAGAAAAAGCCAAAGCCTATATGGTATTATAGAAAACAATATGTGATCTAGTCTCAGCTTCCTCCATGACCTCAAATCCCATTACTCGGGTCCTCTATCATATCTTCCCAGTCACACTGGCCTTTTTAGGGTCTTTACACATGCTGTTCCCCCCTCTTGCTGGAATGCTCTTCGCACAGAAAACTCCAGAACTGACTCCTTTACTTTCTTTTTTTTTTTAACATCTTTATTGGAGTATAATTGCTTTACAATGGTGTGTTAGTTTCTGCTTTCTTGAATTCATTACTTAGATGTCACGTTCTTTGATATTTTTCCTTCGTTTAATATTGCACCCTAACACTTTGTACCCTTGAACTCATGTCTCTATACTTTTTATGTCTTATTATTAATACTTATCTTGTTTTAACATGCTAAATATTTTCTTCATTCATATTACCCTGCTAGAGTGTAATATGTCTCTATGTCTATAGGCATTTTTAAGTGAAACTTTTAGTTTTGATACAACTGTAGATTCATGTACAGTTGTAATACAAGACATAATACAGAGGGATCCCATGTACGTTTTCTCAGTTTCCACAATGGTAACATCTTGCAAAATAAGATACTGACATTGGTAATAGCCAAGATACGGAACATTTCCATCACCAAAAGTAGCTCTCTTGTTGGCCTTTATAGTCCCACCCACTTCTGCCCCCCTCCCCTCTTCATTTTAATGATCAATTTTTTACAATGATAGCATAATAAATAAAAATGATCTATTAAAATGTACTAATATGAAAATACATGACAGGCACTATTCTTAAGAGCTTTACGCATATTAATTCACTTAATCCTCACAATAACACTATGAGATGACTCCTATCACTGTCTGCATTTTACAAATGACAATGTTAAGATGGAAAAATGTGGTAATCTGCTGAACTTACGAGTGGTGAGCCCACTGTATGGGTCTGGGCACTATGCTTTACATCAGTTAGCTTCTACTCTTTGCATTTCAGGGTTATTTCTGCTTTATTGTTCCCGTGTTTATTTTCACTTCTTAAATCATTTACAACCTATTACACTCATATATTATAGACATTTTGTTATAATAATTAATTAACAGCGCTGGTACTTTAAAACTGGGAAATTAAAGATGGCTTTGTGTAAACTTTTGTGTTCTTCAACATTTTATACCTTGAGGAAAGCAATGCAAACTTCATAAGCAGCACAATAACACATCACAAAGCTCTCTGTGACATATATGTTGAAGAAGGGATTCATTATAGCATCCTTTACTTTTCTACCTTTGCCAAATACAAGCTGTGAAAAACAGGTTCATGCAGTCTCAGCATTTTTAGACTCCAATGGGAGAAAATAATTTTGCTGATCATTAACTTTTGGCTCCTTTTTTCTGATATCTCTCTAAATTGTTTTTTTGGTCCATGAAAAGTAACTATTTTACATTTTTACATACTATTTACAGAATATTATATCATCTAGGTACTATATATACACCCTTTCTGCAGATTTTATTACCTCAAACATATTTGATACTCTTATTAATTTTGATAAATATGATGATGAAGAGGAAGATAATTTTTTAACCAGACTTTTTTTTTTTTTTTGCGAGTCACAGAGGCTCAACTGGCTGAGGAGGAGGAAATGTATTAACTTACAAGGTAAACAGAGGAGTGAAGTAACAAAGTTATGGGAAGGGTAGGGGTGCAGCTAGGCCTCCACAACAATTAGACAAGAATTTCAGACACCATAGGCTCAATCTCTTCATCTTTCATCCACCTATGTCTTTGCTATTGTTTAGTAATCTATCACTCTGGGTGTTTCTTCCATGTGTTAAGCAACATATATCCAATGACCCTCAGATCTCATATCTCATAGCATTTGCCACATTGGAAGGGCCATTGTTTCAATTCTAAAAGGTTAAGAAAACTACATGAGTATCTTAGCTGGGTCTGGGGTTCAGCTCTGGACAATGAATAGTGTCCATGTAATAGGGTCATATGTTAAAATGAAACAGCCCATGGGAACCAGAGGACTGGGGTGGCATACGAAACTGTGCCTAAAAATATGGGACTGCTCATCCCAATATGAGAGCAGGGTCTCTGGCTTAACAAATCAATGGGTATCTATTGTGAAATAGACCTTGATGACCATAATGATGGTGGTGGTACAGCGACATTTAGTTGACTTAGCTACGATTGTTACTGAGAACAATGCCTAGGGAGAATTTGGTATGTTTTTGTCCTCCAGGGAGTTACAATTCAGTTGGGAGATAAAAATATATTGAAGCATTGAATAAAATAAAAACCTTTAGTGAAAGAATATTATATTAAAAAATAAAATAAAATCCCCAAAGTTAAGATTTAAAAATTATTTTCTGTTAATTGAAAAATGTCTTTGAGTAATTTTAAAAATCCTATACCATTATTTCATTTTTATGAAGGTATGATTAATATTTCATTAAGAATATTGTTATATTATGCTAATATCCTGTTCTTCATCAAATGTCTTCTAACCACCCTTAGAATCCATTGATGACTCCCATGTTTATCAACTACTACTATGATGGCTGTCAAGTAGTAATTATATAATTTCTATCATTTTTTTCTCCTTGTATTAGTTGATTTTCCTGAAAAGCTTCTGAACAGGAGTTTTCACGCACACACACATTTACACATACATATACATTTAGTTTAATGGATTCCTACTTTATGTAGTGGGTTGTGGTCTGATTTTCTCATTATTTGTTTGGTGCTGAAATTGTCCTAAATTTAGCCAGTGGGAGCCCCTTCAAGCTGGCTCTTGTGTTCTTTTCATGTGCTCCGTTATTCCTTGAATATTTCCTATTCCTTATTCTTTAATACAATACAATATTGTATTGTATTGTATTGTACCAGGCTCATCTGGTACTTTTCTTATTTAAGTCCTGTTCCTTTCAATAGAGGATGATATTTACCCTGGCACCGGATGAGCTCAGTGCTTCTAAGCCTTCCCAATAGACAGAGCTAAGAAATAGGTACCAGTATATAAACATATAGATATACAGTTGATCCTCTTTATTCATGGATTTCATTTTTTAAAAAGTTGCCTACTCCTTAAAATTTATTTGTAACCCCCAAATCAATACCTGGCTGCTTTTGCTTCATTCATGAAATACACAGAATGGTAAAATATTTGAGTCACCCTACACACACGTTCCCAGCTGAGGTCAAATAAAACAATGCTCTGTATTCCTGTTTCAACTCTCATACTCTAAACGAGTGTGTGTGTGTGTGTGTGTGTGTGTGTGTGGTTTACTTAGCACTACGTGTTTTTTGCATTTTGCTTCTGTTGGTGATTTCTTGCTATTTACAATAGCCCCCAAGGGTAGTGCTGGAGTGCTGTCTAGTGTTTCTAAGTACAGGAAGCCTGTGATGTGTCTTACAGCGTAAATATATGTGTTAGAATAAGCTTCAGGTATGAGTTATAATGCTGCTGGGCATGAACCAACAATACATATTAAATAAAGTGTCTTTAAACAGAAACACATTTAAAACAAAGTTATGTATTGATCAGTTGATGAAAATATGACCAGAGGCTTGCAGGAACCAAACTGTATTTTCCCTAAGAGCAATGGTTCTGTATTTGCCAATTCCATGATCACAGCAATTCTATAGATCATAGTAGCTACCATGATAACAAAAATTGGCTGTATATACACATATATACACACATATTTTTATTTCTATGTATATATGTATAAATAAAATCCGTGAGTTCATACTAATCTTTCCAATACCTCCAATTTCCATCCAATAACTTGGGATTCTTTTCAGCTATTTATTTAAATTTTATTTATTTTTTTATATAGCAGGCTCTTATTAGTTATCCATATTATATATGGATATCCATATTATATCCATTATTATATATTAGTGTATATACATCAATCCCAATCTCCCAATTCATCCCACCACATACTGACGAATCCCTTCTCAACCACTTAGAAGCTTGACTTCCACAGTTGCCAATATACTTACTTACCTGCCCAGTTCCTCCCAGTTCACAAGCATGTGGGCCCTCTCCTCTGCTCTTCCTTCACAGGTCACATCTGCTCCTGGCTCCTTTGCCCTTCTGCTTTGTTAGCTGCAGGGCATTCCTCCTCAGCCTCCAACTCTCGTAGGCCCTGGGACATGGTGCTGAGACTTTGAAGTGATTAACCAACTGGTCCAGTGTTCTCCTGTTTTAAGGAGAACTGCTGAGATCTGGAAAGATTTAGAAGTACCACTTGGACTCAGGGGAACTGGTTTAGTGCAACATCATATAGCAGATCATTTCAGTTCAATAAACATTTCTCATTAAAAAAAAAACCCTCTGCTGGGCTTTCAGCCTGACATCATCCCCAGGAGTGAAAGAGAAGATGGGAAGGGAAGAGAGGATGTTAAAAAAATATCGAAAAGGAAAATAGAAAGAAGGGCATGTAGGGAATATTTATGACATATTTACATCCAGAACACCTTGAAATTTTTGTAAAGAGAGAAAATATATTTATCTGTCAGTTGTGAAGATATAAATATATATGAAAATATATAGATATTTCATATATAAAATATATGTGAAAATGTGGAAGCAATAGGAGGCAGGATGTGCATTGAAAGGTGAAAAATCATAGAACACATATAATTGTGCAGTGTAACTGTGCTATTTTAAAGCCCTCTATAAGCCTGAAATACAATGTATATGACCTAGTGACATATGATGTAACCACCAGACCTAAGACCTAATTGTCTACTTCAATGGATCATTATGTTTTAATCAAATATTGGTAATTTTTTTAGTAATGGTTTAAACTATGTATTATAGTCTCTATAAAGCAAGTAAACTCTTTGTTACTTGTACACTTATTTATGCTTGATTGATATGATTTATTTGAATTTTTAAGACCTTGGTTAAGCATAAACCAGGAATATACATTCATGCCTTTTTATATATACAAAACCACGCTCACGGATGATAGTACACTGACTTAAATGAAATCCTAAGCATTTATCTCAAAATGGCATTGAGGTCAAGTACACATTCTGTCATAACTTGAATTTTTTCAGTTAGCTTATTATAACTTTAACTTTAAAAATAGCATGAAATATTAGCATTCATGTTTTCTCAAAATGTATGAGCTATAATGAAAAATTAAACTCTGCGGTAAGAGAGTGTTTGAAGCAAAAGGAAAATAAATAACCTTCTTGAAAAGATTAATATTCATGTATACAAACCATCTGAGATGTTAGCAATATTCTCAAATAACTCTACTCTCCGCATATGCCAGAAGAAAGTGATTTTATTTTAGGGATGTAAAAAACCTTTACTTTTCATAGTTAGAACACTTTGAGTTTCTGTTCCCTACAGAAATTTCTCATACTTAGTGTTTTGGTGGTACTAGAAGCAGTAATAACAGAGAGTATAGGAGTAACTGATATGAACGAGCACTTACTATCTGCCAGGCATTGTTCTGAACCATTTACATAACTACCTCATTTAATCCTCTGGACAACATTATGAAGTAGATATTACTTTTGCTCCCATTTTACACATAAGACAATTTAAGGGTTAAATTGACTTGTCCAACTCCACACTGTTTGTAAATGGAAAAAGTCATGTTTCAAACCCATCAAGTAACATTCAGGAGGCAACTGCTGTTCTTCTCCTCCTGTATCACTGAAATGTAGGGAAATCTTAGTCCTTTAAAATACACTTCACCCCGCTTTATATCATAAATATTTTTAAAATATTGAAGAGTCAATTTTTAAACAGATTCATTGCATTTGTGATGTACCAGGAATTCAGAATAGTCAAATAAAGCAATGATTAAGTCTCTGAAAAGGATGACTTTTTTCTTTATGATTTGTATTTTTGAGTTTAAATACAGACAATTTGTTTAAAATGAGACACATCAAAGAAAATGATACATATAATGGACTAGTCAGATCATTAGTAACTAATACTCAGAGCCCTCACTGTTTTAGAGAAAAATGAAAAGAGTGACACAATTAGTGAGTGTTTTTGTTTGGACTTGGGATGCAATAGAGTAACAAAGCTTCATTACTGAGGTGATGAGGTTTGGGGCTGTCTCAAATTTTTAAAAAATAGTTAAATTTCAAGATATTTTTAATCTTAAAGACCGTTATTTCTGACTCATAAAAGTGGGCAGTGATGACCCAAATTGTTACCTAGCTTCATCCCTGGGTTTTTTTTTTAATATAAATTTTATAAGAACCACACAGCTTTTAACAGACAGGCCTTTCCTTGGGAAATATCAATTTTGCCCTGTCATCTTCTCATCTCACTTTGTTCTTGGGGAGAGAAAATGGAGTACCATTTTACTTTGCTCCTGAATCTCCTGTAAATGCTTGCACATTCATCCATTATTTTGATCAGGAAACAATTTTTAAACGTTCATTTATTCTGCTTTGGTTACCTTCATTCTGGAACAAGAAGAATCCTAAAAGATGAGTTATATACTTGTATAAACTTTTTTGTAAGAATTGATAATTGATGGGCACTGGCAAACCATGGACCAGGACCATGAACTGCAGGCACCAGAGCTCCTACTCTGGCTGAACTACTAGAATTTCATGTCACCAGCCAACTTTTACTAGTGTGTATGTGTGTGTGTGTGTGTGTGTGTGTGTGTGTGTGTGCATGCACACAAAGTTCACTTCTTAATTTCCTTTTTATTTTAAAGAAAGAAGAGCATTGCTACATGAATGCATTGTTACTACCGTGTCCCTAGTAAAGTAGGGTGTCTGCTACTTTAAGTAGCCAGAGGGCTCTGCCAGGATTCTAATTACATGCTGCAGAATGTGCCAATTGTGTTATCTCTCCTCTCATAGATCTATCTCTCCAGCACACTAGATTACTTCAAAACAAATCCAAAGGAGAAAGACAGGGAACTCCCTGGTGGTCCAGTGGTTAGGGCTCTGCACTTCCACTGCAGGGGGCAAGGGTTCTATCACTGGTTGGGGAACTAAGATCCCTCATGCCATGCCATGCAGTCAAAAGGAAAAAAAAAAAGGAGAGAAAGACAAGATAAATACCAAATGATCTCACTTATATGTGCAATCTGAACAAAAAACAAACCATAGACACAGAGAACGGATCAGTGGTTGCCAGAGATGAGAGATCGGGGGGGTGGGGGGGTGGGGAATGGGTGAAGGGGACCAAAATGTACAAACTTGAGTTATAAAATAAAAAAATCATGGGGATGTAATGTACAGCATGGTGATTATGGTTAATAATACTGTATTGCATATTTAAAAGTTGCTAAGAGAGTACATATTAAAAGTTCTCATCACAAAAAACAAGTTTATAACAATGTATGGTGACATGTTAACTAGACTTATTGTGGTGACTTACATATACAGAAATATTCATTCACTAATATGAGCATTTGACATTTGCTTCCTTCTTTGAATTATCCTTTGCATATTTATTCTATAATTAAAAATTGATTTTCTGCTAGAAGAAGAGTAAAAGAAAGCCCTTTTCCCTGTCTATTTCCAAACTAACATAGAAGGTACTATTTCCTAGAGTTCCCTAGAAACTAATAACACCTACAAATCATATATGTCAAGTTGTAACTAGAACTTCTTATGGATAAGTAAAGAAATACATAGAATAGTCAGTGTGCAAGTTTTCTTTTTTCCTAATTTGCAATGAATATAAAATACACTAGAAGGTAAAATTTATTCTCAAATTCATACTTGGGCATCAAAATACCTACCACCTCCTTTAAAAGAAACTACGTACTTTTCTTAGTATTTTTCCACCACAGTTTTTGACTAAAATAGTCCTCAACTAACAATTTTTAATTATAATAACAATAGCAGTAATAATAAGTACATTTATTGTGTACCTAGCATGGCTGGACTTTAAATTTAATAATTATCTCATCTGACATTCACTCAAGATACCTGTAAGCTAATTCTAAGAAAATTTGACTCTGCCCAAAATCACCAACTCAAGGGGCAGCCAGAAAAGGCAGTTGGTACCATAAGAGCACATCTTCCCTCCTTTTTACATCCAGGCATTTGTTGACTGGCCCAAGTGTGGATTTGAGACTCGACATCCAATCCAAACCGTAGCAAGTCACCAATAATGCCGTATTTTGCGGTACGCGGGCCTCTCACTGTTGTGGCCTCTCCCGTTGCGGAGTGCAGGCTCCGGACGCGCAGGCTCAGTGGCCATGGCTCACGGGCCCAGCCGCTCCGTGGCATGTGGGATCTTCCCGAACCAGGGCATGAACCCGTGTCCCCTGCATCTGCAGGCGGACTCTCAACCACTACGCCACCAGGGAAGCCCGTAATGCCATATTTTGAATAAAATATAAGCAGGTACAGTCACATTTCTTTGTCTTGGAAATTGAAGTAGGGCATATTAAGATAGAAAGACAGTTCCTTGGGATCAGCAGCTTAAAATCATGAGAAAAACTGGGAAACTTATGTTACATTATACACGATATAAAGTAAGGTAAAAGTTGAAACTACAAGTAAGTAAGAGTTATTTGGTGGAAACAGAATAAATGATAAAACGAATTGGAAATAGAAATGAAAAAGAGAACACACACAGGAATAATCCAATCCCCAGGTAATGGTCTCACATAAGACTAGCAGTTCATGAAGTCAAAATTGCATTGGATTAACATTAGCCTCTTATTCATCCTCCCCACTGAAGACAAGAGAGCCTGCAACTTCCTTCCATGGATTCTGTACCTTTTTCATCCCTTTATTATTAAAGGATTATTTTACAAGACAACCCTGCCCAGGCTCAGCCTTAAGCACACATATTATCATCCTTATTTTACAAAAGAGAAATTGGGGTATAAGTATTTAACAAAGTTTTCCAAGGTTATGTAATTCATAAGTGGCAGAAATAATTTGAGTTAAAATCCTTCTACCTCTAAATTCTACACACTAAACCACAATGAATTTTTTCCCATTATCAACCCTTCCTACTCTTCTTTGTTGAAACTTTGATTTAGACCGTTGAAAATGAGTTTGAAAATTAATTCTAGCTTGCCACAGAATGTTACTGAAATTTAATCGATCCGCTATTGCTTATATACAAAAAAGTATCAAAGCTTATCCAATGCAGAATGTACTAATTTAAGCTGAATTGTGAGATTATGAGTTACTGTTATTTTTTTCTCTCCTAAGGCATAAGTACATTGACTTGGGGTTCTTACTAATGTCACTCAGTACTGTCAGACATCACCTCATAACACCCTGATGAACAAATATAAAATGTATTTCTATTTTGAAAGGAGAAAAGGAAGCTCAAAGAGCTGGTTTGCTTGCATAAAACATGACACACAGTTAGTGGTGAATAAAATAGTAAAAAACACATTTTAAAAAGTTTCCATTACAGCACTCTTTGCAATATACCACAGTGCTAATATTTAACAGTTGTGTACATACCTGTGTGTGTGAGAAAGAGAAGTGAGGGGCGGGGATCAAGGTGAGGAATTAAAGGCTTATGGTTAACCAGATAACTAGGAAATATTGTCTAAGCAGTACATTCCCAAAGATGCTCATTAAGCTGGATTTTATAGGAAATCTTTTGAGTCTTTGGCCCACAGTCTAAACAGGAGTTCCAAGAGGCTGCTTCAGGGGTCTCCCAGAAAACTTCTACGTACTTCAAACTAGAGGCTACAATGGTAAGGGGCTAAGGCTTCTTTTCGATGAATGATGTTACCTTCTTAATTTTGAACTAGTTCTTTCATTTTTCTTTATGGTATCGTAAACTTTGTATTTTACCCTTATAACAAGAATAAGTTGAAGAAGATTTTTTGACTCCTATTCTTTCCTCTCCTTGAGGCATTAATGAGCTGAAAAAGAACCCAAATTCAGGCAGCAAAAGGATATTCAAGACATACATTTCACCACCCTTCAAGCTTTCAGTTGCAAATTTTCAGCATGAAAATTATTACATATGCAAGATATTGGTGTGTTTATTAGTATAGTGATGTGGCAGATTTAAATAACTTTGTTTAAAGCCTGATTTGTACACAACAGAAGAAGATATTTGGGGGTTGAATTTAAAGTTCTCTTTAATAAATGCATGTGTTCTCCCCCCTTTCCACCACCTGAAATTAGAGATTCCCTTTATAGCAGCCGAGGGCATGAGGCAACATGCAACATGTCACTGTATGCACAATTGCATGCATGTTTATTTTTTCCATCCCGTGTTAGTGGGCAGACCCATCCTGCTGCTATAGCTCCTGGGGAAGGTGGCTGCGTTTCTTAGTGGGAGGCTTGCAAAATGAAGGGATTTCCAAAGTTCAAAAGTTGGGTTTGCAGCTGCGGCATGCCACTTTTCTATAAAAATGAGAGCATGAGATGCTTTTCATTTCTCTGGAAGGTAAATGCTACCTGTCATCGAATGCTGCATCCCCTGCTCAGATTTTGATAAGCAATTTCCATTTAGGTTTTCTTTTCCTAATGAAAGGTCTAAACTGATTGAAAATGTTTTTTTAGCCAATGTACCTAGGGAGTTAGGAAAAAAAAAACTTCAATTGTGAGAAACTAAGAAGACTATTTTAGGGAAGTATATTTAACCATCAAACTTTTACAGGTGGAATGGATGTTGGAATTTGTCTACTTCTCTCATTTACAGAGAATGAAGCTGAGACTCTTACCAGTTCAACATCGCATATCTACAGAGTGACAAAAACAAAGCTAAGATTCATTTCTTCTAAATTCGTTGATATTGTTCTTTACTTTAAAAACCAAACAAGTTGCAAGAGGATCATATCCCAACTTCTTTTTATTTTCAAAAATAAAAATACTTGATGTCACCTATAAAATATCCTTGAACATTTTGTTCCATTAATCAATTATATTATGTTTAATTTTGGTGGATTCTTAATGATTTTTTCTAATAAATTAAATAAGCATTCAACAGTTATATTCCATAGAAATAGATTAGGAACTGCAAAGAGACAGTCATGCTTACCTTTTAACCTATTATATATCAAAAACATGCCAAAGTGCATAGGACACACTGTAAATAAATATGTTAACTATACAAATATATATTAATGATATATATGTTTAATAATTATATTCTATGTTAACTATAAATATATTTCATAATGAAATATATATTATATTTTGAAGAAACTTACCTGAAACATAAAACCCGACTTTCAGGAACTTATATTTCATTGAGGAAGACAAGCATTTAAACAATTTAATATAACACAGAATCCAATAAAACTAATTTATAAACACACCATTTATGTGAAAGTTGCAAAAACACTGAATTGAAGATGGTGATCTTCAGAGCATCTACATGTAATCATAATTATGTTCTTATAAATGAAGCATTATTTAACCATTCCAGCTCCATACAATTACAAAATATATTTAAAAATTTCTCAATTATTGATGTAAATGCTAAGTTATCTGAAGCTATGACCAATTATTGAAAAAGTTGCTAGGAAGTATATATAGTTTTCACAATATGGCAAAGCTTTGACTTATATGGAACTGATGAATAATCAATGAATAAAAACAAATAGGCAAGCAACCTCTGAGGACCCATATAAAAGTATTCTCTTAGCACACCAAAGGTCATAGCTGGATAGATGACTAGGAAGGATGTCAGTTAGAGAGATTTTGGCTTAAGTCCTTGGAATTCTACAGATGTTACTGTTTGGGTAGATTTTATGAGGTAAATCTAGAATTCAGCTTGGTCCACAGTGAATAAAACTGAGTGTGAAATGTCCTATAGAGAATGGAATTTTTTGTACTGGACAACCTAGTCACTGAAGATTTTTCTTTTGTGATGAAAATAATGATTTATTGAAGATTTACTCTTTTCCAGGTAGTGGGGTTATCTCAACTAGTTGCCATGATAAGTCATCAAGATAAGTACTATTATATCCCCATTTTATGGGTAGTCACGCAGCTAACAAATGGTGGAGGTGAGAGCTATAGAAAAAGAAATAGGGAAAAAATAAATGGATACTTGCCTAGTTAATTTTTACCTTAAAGATATCCTTAACACTTAGCTAAGGAGTAAGAAAATAATACTGCCTCTTAGCTGTCTGACTGAGGTGCCTATATTGATTTTATATCACTTTTTATATAATAGATCTATTACTAAAGGGTATAAAATATCCATTGTTTAAATCTGGTCATATACCCCATCCTCTATGATCTATCACACTTCTAGAAGGGATCTTGGAAACCATGAAGTTTAATCTACTCATTTTTCATTTGAATGGACTGATGGAGTGAGAAGGACCTGCAAAGATAAATATAAAGGCAGTTCAAACAGTAAGCGGTGACGCCAGGATGAAAAAAACACATTTTCTCTACCTCAGATGAACGTTGTGGTTTCTAGTCATGATGTTAATTGTATTTAGAGACACAGGATTGACTCAAGAACATAAAGATGTGAATTGAGTCAAATAGCCATGATGATGAGGATAAGTTCCTTGGAAGATTTGTGGTGTTTACTCTTTTTTCTTAAATAACGGTTTTATTGATGAATATTCACATACAGACCATTTATGCATTTAAAGGGTACTATTTAATAGTTTTTAGTATACATAGCTTTTGTATATTCAAAAAGCTGTGCAACCATCACCAGAATACATTTTAGGACATTTTCATTACCTCCAAGAAAATCTCATACCCAGTAGCAGGGAATCTCACCACTTACACCCAACATCTGCCCCTAAACCTACGGAATTACTAATCCTTCCTCTCTTATATTTGCCTATTCTGGACCTTCATGTAGTGCAATCATACAATACGTAGTCTTTTGTCACTAGCTTCTGTCACTTAGCATACTGTTTTCCAAGTCCATCTATGTTGTAGCATGCATCAGCATTAACTTTTTATTGATGAATAATATTCCAGTGTATGGATATACCACATTTTTGATCAGTTGCTCAGTTGATGGACATTTGGGTTATTTCCACTTTTTGGCTATTATAAATAATGGGTCTATGAACATTCATGTAAAAGTTGTGTAAACATGTGTTTTCATTCTAATTGGTTATATATCTAAAAGTTGAATTGCTGAGTCATAAGGTAACTCTATGTTTAAACTTTTGAAGAACTGTCGGACTGTTTTTCAAACAATTGGATCATTTTGCATTCTCATCAGCACTGTATGAGAGTTCCAATTTCTTCATCTACAGCATTTGTTATTATCTGTGGGGTTTCTTTTTGGGTGTGGGAGGCGCCCTGCGGCTTGCAGGATCTCAGTTCCCTGAAAGTGCTCGGTCACCAGGGAACTCCCTATCTGTCTGTTTTGTTTGTTTGTTTGGTTGGTTGGTTTTTGCAGTATGTGGGCCTCTCACTGTTGTGGCCTCTTCCGTTGTGGAGTACAGGCTCCGGACGCGCAGGCTCAGCGGCCATGGCTCACGGGCCCAGCCGCTCCGCGGCATGTGGGATCTTCCCGGACCGGGGCACGAACCTGTGTCCCCTGCATCGGCAGGTGGACTCTCAACCACTGCGCCACCAGGGAAGCCTGTCTGTTTTTTTAAAAAAATAGCCACTCTAGTAGGTGTAAAGTAGTATCTTGTAGTTTTGATTTACAGACAAAGAGAGGCAAAAGGACTAACAACATATAGCAATGTACCCCATACACCTCTGCTAGAGATATTTTTACTGGGTATCTTAAGACCAACACAACGTATAAACTCAAGAAAGCTATTTACTGAAACTAAAAGTCCACTCATTTTCTTGTTTTCTAGGTTTAGGTGATACCCTCCCTCCTAGCTCTGATATTTGAATGTAGGGACTTCAATACCCAATTTGAAGGAGTGGAAATAAACCAGGGATGAATGAGTGAAAAGAGAGCCTTGAGTACCTGTCCTTTTAAGGTACCTCAATTCTCTCAGCTTTATTATTTTGGGTTAGATTCCAAGTAGTCAGACATTATTATCTTGAACAAATTATTTCTCAATATGGGTCAATACTCAGCTCCGAGAAGAATATTTTTTTTAGAAAACTGGCATGAAGCATGTGTGGTCCATTACTTTTTCTATAGAATCTATACTTTGATCAATGCTTGTCAACCAAGATGAGGGAATACAGACTATAATGTATTGGCACCCCATGAGGGTTTCTTTTTTAATTTTTAATAAAAAAAATTTTTTTTTACCGAATTGTATCTTTGATGTATCATGCCTGCACTGAGGGGAGCTATAATGAAAAGACCTTTAAGTAATGGTGTGCTGGTGAATATTTGACAACTAGTTCTCCAGGGGACAAAGTCCTGATTTCTACCGTGTACTGATTCCCATGGTTTGAACCCTTCCACAGTGGATGATTTCAAGATACCCATGTGACCTCACTAGAGTCAGAGTTGAGAAGAGATGTGTAAAAGTGAATCCTGTGACATGATTTGAGCTAGTGTGAGTCAGCCCCTGAACAGCATTACCTTCGGAGTAAGCATACTTCTTACCTTATGGATATGGTAAATTACCTATGGGATCAAATGTTAATTCTTGCATTTGTACTGCAAAGTTAACAGCCAAATTAAAAGCTAATTTAAAACAACATATATAGGTCTTCATGGTATACTTTTTGTCATCTCATTTCTGTGTCCATTTGTAATGCAATCTTTGTTTTTCTTTCTTTTACTCCTACTTTTAGTTCATTCCATCTTTAAAAATTCTATTTGTAAGCTGTCTCAGTTAGTTTCTAGAATGAATTATAATAGACTTAAATAAATAAGTGGATAATCCTGATACAACTTCAGGCACAGAGAGGGGGATTAAAGATAAAGTACTGGATAATCCCTGGAATGAAAGTACAAGCAAGGAGATTGCATGCCAACCCCACCTCTAGCCAGGCAGGAGCAGTTCTCTTCTCTCTTTAGCTCTCAGAGTCCTTACCTCTGCAACTAGGTATGTCAGGATGAGCTCTAATGTCATAATTATCCATAATTTTTTAACTCCGAAAGCCTCTGGTACACTCTAAAGCTAAATGCTATCAATACTCAACACTGTTTGAATAAACTATGTAATTATGTGTATGTTCAAATGATTTTAATATTATACTCAGTTTTAGCTTCAGCAGTTTGCTATTGGCTCATTGGTGTTGACAGGCAAACTTGTGGGTGCATATTACTAGCTTTTTATAAAATGACATTTCATCTGTAGGCAGAGTAACAAATTTTGAATTTTATGCATGAAAAGATTGATAGCTGGCACAATTATTAATTTCTGCAGGCTTCCTGTTGGTGGTATATGATTTGGAAAAGACATTTGCATTTATACTCTAATAAAAGAAGGCTCTATCCTCTCCTTTAATTTTGGATAGCATAATACTTTAAGCAACTCTACCTTAATAGTCCTAATACCTAGGGATATGTTAGCAATTCATATGAGCAGGTGCCTATAGCATGGTAGAAAATGTTCTGGGTTTGTCAAAACTTGGGTTTGAATTCCAGCTATGTCTTAATAACCACTTGACCTTGGAAAATATGTAATAGCTCTAAGCCTCAGCTTCATGCTGTAAAACGGGCCAATCGATTTACCTCTCAGGGTCGGTTTGAAGATCAAATGAAATAATAAGTTAAATATCCCTAGAGTAGTTCCAATCTGGCAAACGTGAACATTTATGAAAACCCTCTCTCTGGTCTTTTCATATATTCTTTAGTGCAAAATGGCTCAGTCACACTCAAGGGCTTTGTTTAACCCAGATGGCATGGGAATTTTTTCCTCTCGAATTCCTTAAAGCAGCTATATTTCTTCTCAACTTTTCTCACAAACAACAATTTAGGTAAAATACTTTAGTCACAGGAATGCAGAAGATAAAAAATAAAAATCTAAATCATTGTCCTAAAAGGCAAGGACTTTGTGCTACAGATATTCTAAATTTAAAAGACTGCTTAGTTCTACTGTTTTCTACTGCTTAAATATGTGAAAAATCACATTTCTAAGTATCTTACACATGGGAAATACAGCGACCTATTATATATTTGAGAATAATTAAATTACACTGTAATTCTATATTATAAGAAGACATAATATAGATGTTCTTAGAAGTTAGATTTAAAGAAAAAAGACTAAAAGAAAATCCTTTAAAAATTCTTTGGGTCTGTACATTCAAAATAAAGCTTACTGTGGAAGATACTGCCATCACCTTATTTTTAAAATGTGTTGAGAAAGGAAAGTGTCAGATAGTGAACTTATGAAAGTATCATTTAAATGCACTGATAGGGTACAAAATACACCTTATTTTTTAAAAAAGTTATCGAATTCTTATTTTCCATTAGAAACTTTTACCTTTAAATCCCAAGTAAATAAGATATGAATGATGCCATATGTATTAGCTAAAAGGCCATAACAAGTATGATATTGATGTCACATTATATGTCTATTTCAAACATACAATATACAAATGTACCATGAACAGATATGGGGGGAAAACATGCAAAAACTTTCTTGGAACAGAGTGGACTGTGGCATAACATTACAAAACAATAAGGCATCTTTCTAAACATATAAATGAAATTTAGGAATATATAAAGCTAATTGCCCCTTTATCTTATGGCTTAATGTATACAAGCATGTAAAACAGTATTAACATATGGACTTGATAGCTCACAATTATCATTACTCGTATGCAAACACAGTTACATCCATTAAAATTTTTAATACAAAATATATTATATTGAAATTTTCAATAGATCTCATGTCTATTAACAGACATGATCTGTCACTTTCAACCTGAGTGTTTTAAGCCCCCTTTAATATGTGTAGAGAAAAGAGCAAAATGTCTTCCTTTGCTCCCATGTTCTCAGGGTCACTTGAGCCTCTGCCCAGATACCAGTCTAATGTGCTCCAGGCTCTGAGATGCCTGGGATGGGACCTCATTACTATCAACACAGAGTGTGTATAGCTCTGAACCTCTTTTATTCCTAGGAACACAGTCAGAGTTGCAAAAACTCTATCTTCCCTTGTGGACCTCTGCATCCTCCCTTTTCCATACTTGAAGCAGAACAAGAACTGAGCACTTTTACCCCTGGGACTATTAACTCCCTTGATATTTAATTTTTTATTTTCTTCTATGGCAATTATACCCAGTACTTAGTAGTCTCCCAACAGTTTTTTTTTTTTTTTCTGTTTTGAAAGACTGGGGAAGATAGCACCTACCTTTCTTACCTCTGAGATGATGTCTGTGAGGTCAATTCAGTAAGCTATACAAATGTGAAGAGGTACTGTTATCAAAGGTTTATATTATTTAGCCCAAAATTTGTACATGACTTCAAGTAAAAACTTGTTAAATTATCTTATGAGCATGTCTCAGTGCCAGCTGCCACTGAAAGGATGAGGAAAGAGAAAACAGTGGGTAGGAGATGATCAAGGGCTTTCACACTTACAACTGTTTCTATCTGCTTTCAGAACAATCTTTCTCAAAGAGAATGTAGAGACTAGAAAACAACTGGCAAAGTTATTCCTGTGAGACCATAATGACCCCCTGATCTTGGACTTCCCAGCCTCCAGAACTGTGAGAGATAACATTTCTGTGGTTTATAATCTCCCTGTTCCGTGGTCTTTTGTTACAGCTGCCAGAATAGACTAAGACAATCACCTGATAGTCTCCAGTCTTTTCCAGAATTTTCACTAAGATGTGGGCTAAAAGTGTGCTTTCCAACATGACTGAAATGTATAAAATACAGATTTTCCTCGTGTTTAGTATTCAATTTTTTGGTCTGCTTATGACAAACAAGGACATGACATGAATTATTGCCTACCAATGGTTAATTAGTTCAATAGTTACCTTTCAAAAAAGCAAGATATACTGATTTGACAGCCACTTTTCTCCAGGCACTGTTCTAGACACTAAAAGGACGGTGATGAATAAAACAGACCCACCTTTCTCTCTCTCATGGAGTCAACATTATAGCGGGATATACAGCTACACAGGTGACTTTTGGATTTGAGATGACTTTTCCAAAATATGTCATATGCTGAATTGAAGCACCCTTTGCCTTAAAAGGCATTCCAATGAAAACTCTGGCATTTCAATATATTGATTGATTTTAAGAGAATAGATTTAATATATTTACTTAATACAGAAGTTTAGTGCACAGAGGGTACCTTAAAGTTTATCAAACCAAATTTCTCATATTATATATGACGACACTAATAACCAGAAGCATAAAGTCGCACAGGGTTACTCTGTAGTCATACTGAATTTTTCTCTGGTCCCCTGCTCAGTATTCTGACTTCAAAGGGATACACTTCATATTCTTACACTCCTGGAACTAAAAATGGGCCATTGTATATCAGTCTCACCAATTTCAAATCACTAAGTCAATATGGCTTAGAGGAATATAGGCTCTGGAGACTAATTGCCTGGCAATTACCTGGAGGTAAATTTGGCCATTTACCTCCTAGGAAGTGTGTGTTCTTGAGCAAACTACTTAAGCTCTATCTACCTCAGTTTCCCTATCTGCAAAACAGCAATAATGCGAAAATTAAATGAACTAAAACCTGTAAAGTGCAGAGAACAGTATCTGGCACACAACAAACAGTGTATAAGTGTTAGCTCTTGCTATTATTATTGTTATTACTTTAAAGTATAGTGATTATATTATTTGATCATATATCTCTGTCTATAGAAAATAAAACATTTTACAGGATGTTAGAGAGACCTGGGTTCCCATATTACATCATCTTATGTAGTCTGACATTCTGAAAATATGGTACTAAAATGTAAAAGCATAGACTCCACCAAGGGGGGAAAGTGGGCGGGGGGGCGTGGTGGTGGTGGGATGAACTGGGAGATTGGGATTGACACATATACACTAGTATGTATAAAATAGATAACTAATAAGAACCTGCTGTATAAAAACAGTAAAATTAAATTAAAAAAAAAGAATCCACCTGAGGCTCATATTTCTTATTATTGGGTAAATAATGGTATAATTCACCAAGCTAGAGAAAACACACTGGTATGAGGAGAGGTTAAACATGATGAGATGGTTTAGGACATATTTATTTTGAGCCACCTAACGCATTGTAGACAGTTTTAACTGTTGGCATATGGGTCCTGAACTTAGGAGAAAGAGACATTAAGATATAGGAGTAGAAATACCTATTTTAAAATCTTAGCTCCGCCCTTTACCAACTGTTTGACCTGGGACACAGATAACAATTTCTGAATTTTAGTTTTCTAATTCGTTAAAAATAAATGGAAGTGATAATAACAAACTAAGTAGTGAATAATAAAATACTGTATGTAAAATTGGCTAGCGCTGTGCATTAGGTTTTCATTTTACACTTTATCTGTCTTTCTTTCCATCCCATGCCTCCCCTTCCTTTCCCCATACAGTATAGTGGAAACATCAGGGGTAATGGAGACAGAAAGACCTTGTTTTGAATCCTGATTCTATCACCTTTGATAAGTGACCTTGAACATATTACTTAATCTCCATGAAATTTAGTTTTATAATCATCTGTAAAATGGGCATATAACTATGCATTTAATTCATCATTTAGGTAATATGACAGGAATATAGAAGATGTAGGCAGTGTCAGTTTTCATTATTGTTTCTTTTTTGCTTTGTATCATTTCTCTTTTCTTTCTATACTCTTTCCTTATTCCTTTTTAATTACCTTGAGAAAATGTAGAATAAATACACTTTAGAAATGTACGTAAGATCTTGACTTTGGTATTCTATTCCATACTTTTGCATGGGTTTTCTAATATTGGTCACAGCAAAACTTAAATTATGTCTAAATGCCGTTTTCTATTAATAAATGAAGGCAAATTACAATGTTATGCATGACTTACTTGGTTGACACTTTCTCATTTCTCAAAATAAATAAAACCTTCAGAAAGATTAAAATATTGGTGAGAGTGAAATCTAAGGAATTCTGAATTCCCAGTTGATCCTTCTAATCCTTTCTTTAACTGCCTCCAAGCTTTGAGCACCACGAAATGTATTAGAAAGAAATCATGCAGAATAACCATTTTATTTTAATAATGTTGGACTAAGATCAAAGAAATCGGAAGAATTAGTCTTTCTTTTCATTTAACAACTTGCTCATTCTATTATTAGCCATTTTTCTTCCTTCATCCATAAGGCATAAATAATATCTACCCTTGCTTACCTCTTGGGATACTAAAATGAGGAAATAGTCTATATGTAATTTTTCAAATTCATAAATTAGTAAGGTATTGATAATAATAACTTAAGAAATATTAATAAACAATAAACACATTAAAAGAAAACAAATTATAATGTTGTATAGCTGCCAAAAACCTGCTGTTACTAATGAATACGTACAATCCAGCAGTGATTTCTATACTATTTTTTAACTCCAAAAGTAAAAATTTCAGGGAAGATACCATTTAGATGAGTCTTAGAATGTTAAACATATTGTTGGTAGAAGAAATGTGAATGCTGTTGAAAAATAAGATTTTGGGCAGTTCATTTTCAAAGGAAACACATAAAACTAGAGTGTCTACCAGTTGTATAGTACTAAAATAAATCTATCCTTATTTTTCAAAATTTTATCAATAACCTTGCAGCTGTGAACTGCACATGCTAAATTAAATCAACATGTTGAAGAAAAGGAGTTGATGATGGCGCTAATCACTGAGTATTTAAATGATGTAAGAGCTGAGAAGGAATAAAAAGAGGAGAGAGGAAAAAATAAATCATAAAGGGCAGACAATTAGTAACTAGGGCAAGTCAGTGGCTTTAACGAACATATTCTGCCAAGTAGAATGAAAAGTGATACTTAAAATATTGCACTGACAGTACTGCTCTTCTTACCTAGAGGATAATATGCAGAATTTATAATTTTATTGTTCCAAACAATCAGTTTTTTACATGATTCTGACAAATTCCTTTAATGTCTTCATAAGATTTAGTGCCAGATATAATCAAGTGCTATAAAGTGACTGGATATACTGCAGGATGGTTCTAAGTGCCATTACTAAGATAGCAACTGTTTTCAAGAATACTCTTGTTTAAATCCTAAGTTAAATATCTGTCAAGAACAGTTTAAAATGGAAAAAAAATTATCTACATTATTCAACTCAGGAAGCTAAAGAAGGGATTTAAAAGGGACTAAGGAATTTGGCAAGAAAAAAATGATAAACTATTTTATAAGTAGTTGAAGTAAACAGTTGAAAGAAAAAGCCAAAGGAAACCAAAAATTAAACAGAAGAACAGCAACCAACTTTATAGATAACCCCATTAAATTTAATTTAGTCCATTTTATAATTATGGTTGGAGATTTTAGCACTTCATTCTCAACAGCTAAAAGAAAAATAGGCAAAATAATCATTACGACATAAACAATATAAACAAGACTACTAACTACCTTGCATCCTAAACCTATAGATCTTTTTTTTAAGAGCACATAATGTATTCACCAAGAAAGTCCGTAATCCTAGCCATAAAACACATATCCTTAAATTTAAAAGACTGGAATCATATAAATTCTCTGACCACTATGAGATAAAATTAGAAATCAATAATTTTATACTATTTTCAGTTTTAGTATTAAAATCAATACTGCAGTGATATTCTTGCAAATGCCTCCTGATGCCTACTTATATGAGATTCTCTTTGGTGCTGTCCTGAGATTGAAAATGCTTGGTCACAAGTATGCATATCTTTTAAATTACCTAGATAGTGTCACATTGTTTTCAAAAGTGTTTAGACCAATATACTTCCACAAATGCTGTATATAGAATTCCCATTGCTGTATCTCCTAACCAACACTTGGTACTTTGCAGCAACTCTGCCTTTTGTTAAAAACAAACAAACAAACAAACAAAAAAACCAAAAAAAAAGTGGTTATGAAGAATCTAGGGGCAGGATGGGAATAAAGACACAGACCGACTAGAGAATGGACTTGAGGACACAGGGAGGGCAAAGAATAAGCTGGGAAAAAGTGAGAGAGTGGCAAGGACATATATACACCACCAAATGTAAAATAGATAGCTAGTGGGAAGCAGCTGCATAGCACAGGAAGATCAGCTCGGTGCTTTGTGACCACCTAGAGGGGTGGGATAGGGAGGGTGGGAGGGAGGGAGATGAAAGGGGGAAGAGATAAGGGGATATATTTATATGTATAGCTGATTCACTTTGTTATAAAGCAGAAACTAACACACCATTGTAAAGCAATTATACTCCAATAAAGATGTTAAAAAAATGAATGTAAAATTATATTACAGTTGATTAGAATTTCCCAGATTTTAATGAAGATGGCCATTTTTCATGCACTTACTATATATATATCTCCTCTTCCATGAAATGTTTTTTTTTGTATCTTTCCACACATTGTATTCACGTTTTAAATTTGTCTTGATCGTTCTATGACTTTTTTCCTTCTTCTCTTTTTCTATTGTTTATTCATAGTATTATCCCAGTGTCATTTTTTTTCTCTTGGTTTATTTTTCTCACTCATTATTGATAAGATAGTTTTGAAAATGATTGGATAGGTTTAACAATAGATTGAAAACTAGGAAAAAAACAGTTTATTTGAAGAAAGAAATAGAACCTATCAAAGCTAAATTACAAAGAAAATTAAAAAACAATAAAAATAAATAGTTCCTCAGTGACTAACGGGACAATGCAAAGAGGTTTAACATACATGCAAAAGAGTAAAAAATAAATGGAAAAAGACTTGGACAGAAAACATATTTGACAAAATAATGGTTGAACATTTTCCAAATTAGATGAGAGATAAATACAAAGACCTAAGTAACTCGAAGAACCTTAAGAGGATAAACATAAAAAACAAAACAACACACACACATATGCCAAGACACAACCAAATCAAATTGTTGAAAACCAATGATAAAGAAATACTCTTAAAAGCGACCAGAGAAATAAGACACATTTCTTATCAGAAACAATTCAAGCTGGAGGAAAAAGAATAGAGTTTATACGAACACAAGTATCTTGAGTAAAATGAGAAGTCATTAGAAGATTCTGAACAGAGAAGTGATATAAACTACAGTTGATCCTTGGGCAACCTGGGTTTGAAATGCATGAGTCCTCTAATATGTGGATATTCTTTTCCTTCCAGTTTTATTGAGATATGATCGACATACAGTGGCATATAAGATTAAGGTGTAGAGCATTACTATTTGACTTACATACATCATAAAATGATTACTATAATAAGTTTACGAACATCCATCACCTCATATAGACATAAAATAAAAAAAAATTAAGAATAAGATAGTTCTGCTGAGTATAAAGTTCTAGTTGGTAGTTTTATTACCTAATATTTTGAATGCATTATTCCAATACAAGTTAGCTTTCTTTGTGATTTCTTTGCATGTGATCTTTCTTTTCTTTCTTGCTGAATTTAGTATTTTCCCTTAGTGTTCTGCATCCTCAGTGCAATAGGACTAGATGTGGCTTTATAAGGTTAACAGCTGATCTTTCAGCAGAAACTCTGAAAGCCAGAAGGGACTGGCAGGACATATTTAAAGTGATGAAAGGGAAAAACCAACAAAGATGACTCTACCCAGCAAGGATCTCATTCAGATTTGATGGAGAAATTAAAACGTTTACAGAGAAGGAAAAGCAAAGAGAATTCAGCACCACCAAACAAGCTTTACAAAAAATGCTAATGGAACTTCTCTAGGCAGGAAACACAAGAGAAGAAAAAGACCCACAAAAATAAATGCAAAACAATTAAGAAAATGGTAATAGGAACATACATATCGATAATAACCTTGAATGTAAATGGATTAAATGCTCCAACCAAAAGACATAGACTGGGTGAATGGATGCAAAAACAAGACCCATATATATGCTGTCTACAAGAGACCCACTTCAGACATAGGGACACATACAGATGGAAAGCGAAGGGATGGAAAATGATATTCCATACAAATGGAAACCAAAGAAAGCTGAGCACATATTCTCATATCAGACAAAATAAACTTTAAAATAGAGACTATTACAAGGGACAAAGAAGGACAGTATATAATGAACAAGGGACTAATCCAAGAAGAAGATTTAACAATTGTAAATATTTATAAACTCAACATAGGAGCACCTCAATACATAGGGCAAATGTTAACAGCCATAAAAGAGGAACTGACAGGAACACATAATAGTAGGGGACTCTAGCACCCTAATTTCACCAATGAACAGATCATCCAAAATGAAAATGAATAAGGAAATACAAGCTTCAAGTGACACATTAAACAAGATGGAGTTAATTGATATTTATAGGACATTCCATCCAAAAACAACAGAATATACTTTCTTAAGTGCTCATGGAACATTCTCCAGGATAGATCATAGCTTGGGTCACAAATCAAGCATTGGTAAATTTAAGAAAATTGAAACCATATCAAGTGTCTTTTCTGATCATAACACTATGAGACTAGATATCAATTACAGGAAAAAAACTGTAAAAAATACAAACAAATGGAGGCTAAACAATACACTACTAAATAACCAAGAGGTCACTGGAGAAATCAAAGAGAAAATCAAAAAATACCTAGAAACGAATGACAATGAAAACACGATGACCTAAAACCTATGGGATGCAGCAAGGGCAGTCCTAAGAGGGAAGTGTATAGCAATACAATCCTACCTCAAGAAACAAGAAACATCACAAATAAACAACCTAAACTTACACCTAAAGCAATGAGAGAAAGAAGAACAAAAAAACCCCAAAGTTAGCAGAAGGAAAGAAATCATAAAGATCATATCAGAAATAAGTGAAAAAGAAATGAAGGAAACATTAGCAAAGATCAATAAAACAAAAAGCTGGTTCTTTGAGAAGATAAACAAAATTGATAAACCATTAGCCAGACTCACCGAGAAAAAAAGGGAGAAGTCTCAAATCAATAGAATTAGAAATGAAAAAGAAGTAACAACTGACACTGCAGTAATACAAAGGATCATGAGAGATTACTACAAGCAAATATAGGCAAATAAAATGAACAACCTGGAAGAGGTGGAGAAATTCTTAGAAAAGCACAACCTTCTGAGACTGAACCAGGAAGAAATAGAAAATATAAACAGACCAATCACAAGCACTGAATTGAAACTGTGATTAAAAATCTTCCAACAAACAGCTTATGCAGCTCAATAACAAAAAACAAACAACCCAATCCAAAAATGGGCAGAAGACCTAAATAGACATTTCTGCAAAGAAGATATACAGATGGCCAACAAACACGTGAAAGAATGCTCAACATCATTAATCATTAGAGAAATGCAAATCAAAACTACAATGAGATATCATCTCACACCAGTCAGAATGGCCATCATCAAAAAAATCTAGAAACAATAAATGCTGGAGAGGGTGTGGAGAAAAGGGAACACTCTTGCACTGCTGGTGGGAATGTGAATTGGTTCAGCCACTATGGAGAACAGTATGGAGGTTCCTTAAAAAACTACAAATAGAACTACCATATGACCCAGCAATCCCACTACTGGGCATATACCCTGAGAAAACCAAAATTCAAAAAGAGTCATGTACCAAAATGTTCATTGCAGCTCTATTTACAATAGCCCGGAGATGGAAACAACCTAAGTGCCCATCATCGGATGAATGGATAAAGAAGATGTGGCACATATATACAATGGAATATTACTCAGCCATAAAAAGAAACGAAATTGAGCTATTTGTAATGAGGTGGATAGACCTAGAGTCTGTCATACAGAGTGAAGTAAGTCAGAAAGAAAAAGACAAATACCGTATGCTAACACATATATACGGAATTTAAGAAAAAAAAATGTCATGAAGAACCTAGGGGTAAGGCAGGAATAAAGACGCAGACCTCCTAGAGAACGGACTTGAGGTTATGGAGGGGGGAAGGGTGAGCTGTGACAGGGCGAGAGAGAGTCATGGGCATATACACACTAACAAACGTAGTAAGGTAGATAGCTAGTGGGAAGCAGCCGCGTGGCACAGGGATATTGGCTCGGTGCTTTGTGACAGCCTGGAGGGGTGGGATAGGGAGGGTGGGAGGGAGGGAGACGCAAGAGGGAAGACATATGGGAACATATGTTTATGTATGACTGATTCACTTTGTTATAAAGCAGAAACTAACACACCATTGTAAAGCAATTATACCCCAATAAAGATGTTAAAAAAAAAAAAAAAGAATAAAATGTATTCCCTACCTTTCCTATTCCAGTTAATATCACCACAAATTTTGTTCATATTGGTTTTTCCCTCTGGCTCAAAGTTTGCCAGGAGGAATTCCCTGTGTCTCTAAACCCATCTCCTTTTTCTCTATTATTTTGTGACATTCTGGCGATTAAATAGATGGAATATTTCCAATGTGCAAAAAAAAAAAAAAAAAAGGATCTACTTTAAAAGCAGATTTACACACACTACTGAGCTCCTGTAGAGACTCTGCACATATAGGGACTGTGAATAAATTTTATGATTTTAAACTTTTTTTCAGTGTAAATGATATATTGCCCAATGTTTTCTTTTTATCAGTCAGTTTCTTAAAAATAATTTTATGCACACTAACTTTGTTAGTATATATCATTTAATTTACAAGACTATAAAGGTGAATTGTTTTAGCAGTTCAAAAGTAAGAGCAAGACCATTGTTTCAGATGCTCAATTCTCCATTTTACATTTTTTGGAACACTCTCAAAGTTGTCATTATACAGAGAAATCCCCATCCTTTCACTCTCATTGCCATCAGAACTAAATGTTAGGAAAACTTGATTTCTGAACATTAAATGTTCAGAAAACATTAAGTAGTATTTGAAGGTTTTTAAGCACAGGTAAATGGTATGATTACAACTGGAGAACACTAATGTGACAGCAGATTGTAGGCTGGGTTAGAGAAAACAGTGCCTGGAAGAGAGAAGACCAGACAAGATGTAATTAATTACACTTAAGCAGGAAGTAAATGCAACTTAACCTAGGCTACTGGAAGTAAAAATAGAAATGAAAAATAATGATGTAAATATAATCAACAAACATGAAAACAAATTTGATACTGGGAGCTAGGCAGAAGGGTCCATCTGAGATTTTGTGCCTGGCTAACTGGATCAGTGGATATCTTTAATTTACAGTTATATGTCCAGTATAGTTTTGGAGTCAACTTGAAGATTTCCATTCTTGAATCACCTCATACATTAAACCTATTTCAACACTGCTAACCTTTTAATATTTGAGCATTTGTCTCAAGATCCCTGAAGCATGTCTAAATAGAGGCTAACTCAGGGTGAAGTAAGGGGAAGGGGGCAGAGTTTTCCATGAATGCAACTTCCAAGATTCAAGATGGAGAGAGAAAGGGGAAGAAAAGTTGAAGCTGGAAAAATCAGTTTGCTGCAATCCACACCCTCTGTCTCCACTTCTCATCCGCAGGGAGGAAGTGGCTGGTGGAGCAGGTGTCGCTATGCACGCAGGTCCTTGTTATCAAAAAGCGAACACTGGGCTTCCCTGGTGGCGCAGTGGTTGAGAGTCCGCCTGCCGATGCAGGGGACACGGGTTCGCGCCCCGGTCCAGGAAGATCCCACATGCCACGGAGCGGCTGGGCCCGTGAGCCATGGCCGCTGAGCCTGTGCGTCTGGAGCCTGTGCTCCGTAACGGGAGAGGCCACAACAGTGAGAGGCCCACATACCACAAAAAAAAAAAAAGAGAGAACACGGATTGTGTTGACCTGTGGTCTTCTCCCCGTCCTCCAGAAACCTAGTGGTGATGTACAGAGCACAGAAGGAATGCTCCATGGAGGCTGTGTTCAAAGAATAAGGACATTACACCTCTCTCCCAAGTCCTTCCTTTCTCTTGTTGACAAACCAAACTTTCTGGCTGTAATAACATGATATAAATTCTTTTATATTGAATCTGACATTTGATGTTGAAAGGCTTAAAAACGTGTGATTCAGAGAATGAATATCTGTGAGATTCAAAATCTCAGCGTGTGCCTGTGATAAATAAAATGTTAACCAAAATGCCAGACCAAATTATATTGTGAATGGAGCATTTGAATTAAAGAATATTTTTCTTGATAAAATCAAAACCCATTCCTGTAAAAATGTAATTTCAGTAAAATTGTGATGCAGGGGAGGGGGAACTGAGAGCCTGAGGAATTTGAGCAAATTATATCCACTCTGCACCAAACAGTATTATTAACACAGTGGGACTTCACTGGTGGTGCAGTGGTTAAGAATCTGCCTGCCATTGCAGGGGACATGGGTTCGAGCCCTGGTCCAGGAATATCCCACATGCTGAGGAGCAACTAAGTCCGTGCGCCACAATTGCTGAGCCTGAGCTCTGGAGCCCATGAGACACAACTGCTGAGCCCATGTGCCAGAACTACTGAAGCCCACACACCTAGAGCCTGTGCTCTGCAACAAGAGAAGCCACCACAATGAGAGACGCGCACGCCACAACAAAGAGTAGATTCTGCTCTCTGCAACTAGAGAAAGTCTGCATGCAGCAATGAAGACCCAACGCAGCCAAAAAAATATAAATTAATTAATTAAAAAAAAAAAAGAACAGCAGTGATTTCATGGTTTTTACATGAAGATGTTGACAAAGACTATGCTCCAGTCTGCAGAGAGGTGACTTGTGTTTTCTTTAACATCTTTATTGGAGTATAATTGCTTTACAGTCTTGTGTTACTTGCTGCTGTATAACAAAGTGAATCAGCTACATGATTCACTACATATGATTCACTACATCAGCTACATATCAGCTACATATATCCCCATATCTCCTCCCTCTTACATCTCCCTTCCACTCTCCCTATCCCACCCCTCCAGGTGGACGCAAAGCACCGAGCTAATCTCCCTGTGCTATGCGGCTGCTTCCCACTAGCTATCTATTTTACATTCGGTAGTGTATATATGTCCATACCACTCTCTCACTTTGTCCCAGCTTACCCTTCCCCCTCCTATATGCTCAAGTCCATTCTCTACATCTGTGTCTTTATTCCTGTCCTGCCACAGGTTCTTCAGAACCTTTTTTTCTCTTTTGATTCCAAATATATGTGTTAGCATACGGTATTTGTTTTTCTCTTTCTGACTTACTTCACTCTGTATGACAGTCTCTAGGTCCATCCACCTCATTACAAATTCCTCAGTTTTGTTTCTTTTTATGGCTGAGTAATATTCCATTGTATATGTGTGCCACATCTTCTTTATCCATTCATCTGCTGATGGACACTTAGGTTGCTTCCATGTCCTGGCTATTGTAAATAGTGCTGCAATGAACATTGTGGTACATGACTCTTTTTGAATTACGGTTTTCTCAGGGTATACGCCCAGTAGTGGGATTGCTGGGTCATATGGTAGTTCTATTTTTGGATTTTTA
The DNA here is from genome assembly GCF_964374135.1 of Grampus griseus. Classification (NCBI taxonomy): domain Eukaryota; kingdom Metazoa; phylum Chordata; class Mammalia; order Artiodactyla; family Delphinidae; genus Grampus; species Grampus griseus. The sequence goes on from NC_139012.1 coordinate 66,730,899, forward strand.
AGGAACCTCCATACTGTTCTCCATAGTGTATCAATTTACATACCCACCAACAGTGCAAGAGGGTTCCCTTTTCTCCACACCCTCTCCAGCATTTATTGTTTGTGGATATTTTGATGATGGCCATTCTGACTGGTAAGAGGTGATACCTCATTGTACTTCTGACTTGCATTTCTCTAATGATTAGTAATGTTGAGCATCCTTTCATCTGTTTGTTGGCAATCTGTATATCTTCTTTGGAGAAATGTCTATTTAGGTCTTCTCCCCAATTTTGGATTGGGTTGTTTTTGTGATATTGAGCTGTGCGAGCTGCTTGTATATTTTAGAGATAATCCTTTGTCAGTTGCTTCATTTAAAAATATTTTCTCCCATTCTGAGAGTTGTCTTTTCATCTTTTGTTTATGGTTTCCTTTGCTGTGCAAAAGATTTTAAGTTTCATTAGGTCTCATTTGTTTATTTTTGCTTCATTTCTCTTTCTGTAAGAGGTGGGTCAAAAAGGATCTTGCTGTGATTTACGTCATAGAGTGTTCTGCCTATGTTCTTCTCTAAGAGTTTTATAGTGTCTGGCATTACATTTAGGTCTTTAATCCATTTTGAGTTTATTTTTGTCTATGGTGTTAGGGAGTGTTCTAATTTCATTCTTTTACATGTAGCTGTCTAGATTTCCCAGCACCACTTACTGAAGAGGTTGTCTTTTCTCCATTGTATATTCTTGCCTCTTTTATCAAAGATAAGGTGACCACATGTGCATGGGTTTATCTCTGGGCTTTCTATCCTGTGCCACTGATCTATATTTCTGTTTTTGTGTCAGTACCATATTGTCTTGATTACTGTAGCTTTGTAGTATAGTCTGAAGTCTGGGAGCCCGATTCCTCCAGCTCCATTTTCTTTCTCAAGATTGCTTTGGCTCTTTGGGGTCTTTTGGGTTTCCATACAAATTGTGAAAATTTTGGTTCTAGTTCTGTGAAAAATGCCAGTGATAGTTTGATAGGGATTCCATTGAATCTGTAGATTGCTTTGGGTAGTAGAGTCATTTTCACAATGTTGATTCTTCCAATCCAAGAACATGGTATATCTCTCCATCTGTTGGTATCTTCTTTAATTTCTTTCATCAGTGTCTTATAGTTTTCTGTATACAGGTCTTTTGTCTCCTTAGGTAGGTTTATTCCTAGATATTTTATTCTTTCATTGCAATGGTAAATCGGAGTGTTTCCTTAATTTCTCTTTCCTATCTTTCATCATTAGTGTATAGGAATGCAAGAGATTTCTATGCATACATTTTGTATCCTGCAACTTTATGAAATTCATTGATTAGCTCTAGTAGTTTTCTGGTAGCATCTTTAGGATTCTCTATGCAGAGTATCATGTCATCTGCAGTCACAGTTTTACTTCTTCTTTTCTGATTTGGATTCCTTTTATTTCTCTTTCTTCTCTGATTGCTGTGGCTAAAACTTCCAAAACTATATTGAATAATAGTGGTGAGAGTGGGCAACCTTGTCTTACTCCTGATCTTAGTGGAAATGGTTTCTGTTTTTCACCATTGAGAATAATGTTGCCTATGGGTTTGTCATATATGACTATCATTATGTTGAGGTAAGTTCCCTCTATGCTCACTTTCTGGAGGGTTTTTATCATAAATAGGTATTGAATTTTGTCAAAAGCTTTTTCTGCATCTATTGAGATGATCATATGGTTTTTCTCCTTCAGTCTGTTAGTATGGTTTATCACATTGATTGATTTGTGTATATTGCAGAATCCTAGCATTCCTGGGATAAACCCCACTTGATCATGGTGTATGATTCTTTTAATGTGCTATTGGAATCTATTTGCTAGTATTTTTTGAAGATTTTTGCATCTATGTTCATCAGTGATATTGGCCTGTAGTTTTCTTTCTTTGTGACATCTTTGTCTGGTTTTGGTCTCAGCATGATTGTGGCCTCATAGAATGAGTTTGGGAGTGTTCCTCCCTCTGCTATATTTTGGACGAGTTTGAGAAGGATAGGTGTTAGCTCTTCTCTAAATGTTTGATAGAATTCTCCTGTGAAGCCGTGTGGTCCTGGGCTTTTTTTTTGTTGGAAGATTTTTAATCACAGTCTCAATTTCAGTGTTTGTGGTTGGTCTGTTTATATTTTCTATTTCTTCCTGGTTCAGTCTCAGAAGGCTGTGCTTTTCTAAGAATTTGTCCATTCCTTCGAGGTTGCCAATTTTATTGGCATGTAGTTGCTTGTAGTAATCTCTCACAATCCTTTGTATTTCTGAAGTGTCTGTTGTTACGTCTCCTTTCCCACTTCTAATTCTATTGATGAGTCGTCTCCCTTTTTTTCTTTCTGAGTCTGTCCAATGGATTATCAATTTTGTTTATCTTCTCAAAGAACCAGCTTTTACTTTTATTGATCTTTGCTATCATGTCCTTCATTTCTGTTTCATTTATTTCTGATCTGATCTTTATGATTTCTTTCCTTCTGCTAACTTTGGGGGTTTTTTGCTCTTCTTTCTCTAATTGCTTTAGGTACAAGGGTAGGTTGTTTATTTGAGACGTTTCTTTTTTCTTGAGTTAGGGTTGTATTGGTATAAACTTCCCTCTTAGAACTGCTTTTGCTGCATCCCATAGGTTTAGGGTCATCATGTTTTCATTGTCATTTGTTTCTAGCTATTTTTGTTTTCCTCTTTGATTTCTTCAGTGATCTGTTGCTTATTTTAGAGTATTCTTTAGCCCCCATGTGTTTGTATTTTTTAAAGTTTTTTTTCTTGTAATTGATAACTAGTCTCATCGTGTTGTGGTTAGAAAAGATACTTGATACCATTTCAATTTTCATAAAAATACCAAGGCTTGATTTTGACCCAAGATATGATCTATCCTGGAGAATATTCCATGAGCACTTGAGAAGAAAGTATATTCTGTTGTTTTTGGATGGAATGTCATATAAATATCAATTAAGTCCATCTTGTTTAATGTACCATTTAAAGCTTGTGTTTCCTTATTTATTCTCATTTTGGAAGATCTGTCCATTGGTGAAAGTGGGGTGTTAAAGTCCCCTACTATTATTGTGTTCCTGTCGATTTCCCCTTTTAATGCTGTTAGCATTTGCCTTATGTATTGAGGTGCTCCTATGTTGGATGCATAAATATTTACAATTGTTATATCTTCTTCTTGGATCGATCCCTTGATCATTATGTAGTGTCCTTCTTTGTCTCTTGTAATAGTCTTTATTTTAAAGCCCATTTTTTCTGCTATTAGAATTGCTACTCTAGCTTTCTTTTGATTTCCTTTTGCATGGAATATCTTTTTCCATCCCCTCACTTTCAGTCTGTATGTGTCCCTTGGTCTGAAGTGGGTCGCTTGTAGACAGCATATATCTTGCTTTTGTATCCATTCAGCCAGTCTATGTCTTTTGGTTAGAGTATTTAATCTCTTTATATTTAAGGTAATTATTAATATATATGTTCTTATAACCATTTTCTTAATTTGGGGGGGGGGGTTTGTTATTGTATCTCTTTCCTTCTCTTGTGTTTCCTGCCTAGAGAAGTTCCTTTACCATTTATTGTAAAGCTGGTTTGGTGGTGCTGAATTCTCTGAGTTTTTCCATGTCTGTAAATATTTTAATTTCTCCATTGAATCTGAATGAGATTCTTGCTGGTAATCTTTGTTGGAGGTTTTTCCTTTTCACCACTTTAAATATGTCCTGCCAGTCCCTTCTGGCTTGCAGAGCTTCTGCTGAAAGATCAGCTGTTAACCTTATGTGGATTCCCTTGTATGTTATTTGTTGATTTTCCCTTGCTGCTTTTAATATTTTTTCTTTGTATTTAATTTTTGATAGTTTGATTAATATGTGTCTTGGCGTGTTTCTCCTTGCATTTATTCTGTATGGGACTCTTTGCACTCCCTGGACTTGATTGACTATTTCCCTCCCCATATTAGGGAAGTTTTCACCTATAATCTTTTCAAATATTTTCCCAGTCCCTTTCTTTTTCTCTTCATCTTCTGGGACCCCTATAATTCAAATTTTGGTGCATTAATATTGACCCAGAAGTCCCTGAGACTGTCCTCGACTCTTTTCATTCTTTTTTCTTTATTCTGCTCTGCGGTAGTTATTTCCACTCTTTTATCTTCCAGGTCACATATCCTTTCTTCTGCCTCAGATATTCTGCTATTGCTTCCTTGTAGAGAATTTTAAATTTCATTTACTGTGTTGTTCATCATTGTTTGTTTGCTCTTTAGTTCTTCTAGGTCCCTGTTAAACGTTTCTTGTATTTTCTCCATTCTATTTCCAAGATTTTGGATCATCTTTACTATTATTACTCTGAATTATTTTTCAGGTAGACTGCCTATTTCCTTTTCATTTGTTTGGTCTGGTGGGTTTTTACTTTGCTCCTTCATCTGCTGCATATTTCTCTGACTTCCATTTTGCTTAACTTACTGGTTGGTGTCTCCTTTTTGCGGGCTGCAAGTTTGAAGTTCCCATTGTTATTTGTGTCTGCCCCCAGTGGGTAACGTTGGTTCAGTGGGTTGTGTAGGCTTCCTTGTGGAGGGGACTGGTGCCTGTGTTCTGGTGGATGAGGCTGGATCTTGTCTTTCTAGTGGGCAGAACTGTGTCTGGTGGTGTGTTTGTAAACTATTATTTTAGTTAGCCTCTCTGCTAATGGGTGGGGTTGTGTTCCTGTCTTGCTATTTGTTTGGCATAGGGTGTCCAGCACTGTAGCTCTCTGGTTGTTGAATGGACCTGAGTCTTAACGTTGAGATGGAGATCTCTGGGGGAGTTTTCACTGTTTGATATTTCATGGGGCCAGGAGGTCTCTGGTGAACCAATGTCCTGAACTCAGCTCTGCCACCTCAGAGGCTCAAGCCTGACACCCGGCTGGAGCAACAAGACTCTATCATCCACACATCTCAAAAGAAAAGGGAGAAAAGAAATTTAAAAAGGAAGAAAATGTAATATAAAATAAAATAAACTATTAAAATTAAAAAATATATTATTAAAAATAAAAAATATTAAAAAAAGAAAGAAGAGAGCAACCAAAAGACTAATCCACTAATGATATCAAGCTATAAACTATACAAAATAAAACAAAAATAAACAAACAAAAAAAACGGCAGACAGAATCCTAGGACAAATGGTAAAAGCAAAGTTATACAGACAAAATCACACAAAGCAGCATACACATATACACTCACAAAAAGAGAAAAAGGAAAAAAAAATCTATATATATAAGAAAAAAGGAAGAAAGCAACCAAATCAATAAACAAATCTACCAATGATAATAAGCTCTAAATACTAAACTAAGATAAACATAGAACCGGAATCCAATTAGATGCAGAAAGCAAGCCCCAAGCCTACAGTTGCTCCCAAAGTCCACCTCCTCAATTTTGGGATGAACTGTTGTCTATTCAGGTATTCCACAGATGCAGGTACATCAAGTTGATTGTAGAGATTTAATCTGCTGCTCCTGAGGCTGCTGGGAGAAATTTCCCTTTCTCTTCTTTGTTCGCACAGCTACTGGGGTTCAGCTTTGGATTTGGCCCCACCTCTGCCTGTAGGTCACCCTCTGGCACCTGTTCCCTGCCCAGACAGGATGGAGTTAAAAGAGCAGCTGATTAGGGGTCTGTTTCTCACTCAGGCCAGGTCGAACCTGTGGCAGCAGAAGCTGACATGACGTTGCACCAGCCTGAGGTGTGCCGTGTGTTCTTCCAGGGAAATTGTTCCTGGATCACAGGACACTGGTGGGCTGCACAGGCTCCCAGGGCTGTGTGTGTGGATAGTGACCTGTGCTTGCACACAGGCTTCTTGGTGGCTGCAGCAGCCTTAGCGTTTCATGCCTGTCTCTGGTGTCCTCACTGATGGCCACGGCTCGCACCCGTCTCTGGACCTCGTTTAGACCATGCTCTGAATCACCTTTCCTCGCACACCCCAAAACAATGGTCTCCTGACTCTTAGGCAGTTCCAGACCTTTTCCCGGACTCCCTCCCGGCTAGCTGTGGCGCACTAGCCCCCTTCAGGCTGTGTTCACGCCACCAACCCCAGTCCTCTCCCTGGGATCCAACCTCCGAATCCCGAGCCTCAGCTCGCAGCCCCGCCCGCCCCGGCGGGTGAGCAGACAAGCCCCTCGGGCCGGTAAGTGCTGGTCGGCACCGATCCTCTGTGCGGGAATCTCTCCACTTTGCCCTCTGCACGCCTGTTGCTGTGCTCTCCTCCGTGGCTCTGAAGCTTCACCCCTCCGCCAACCGCAGTCTCTGCCCGCGAAGGAGCTTCCTAGCGTGTGGAAACCTTTCCTCCTTCACCGCTCCCTCCCACTGGTGCAGGTCCCATCTCTATTCTTTGTCTCTGTTTTTTCTTTTTTTCTTTTGCCCTACCCAGGTACGTGGGGGAGTTTCTTGCCTTTTGGGAAGTCTGAGGTCTTCTGCCAGCATTCAGTAGGTGTGCAGTAGGAGTTGTTCTACATGTAGATGTATTTCTGATGTATTTGTGGAGAGGAAGGTGATCTCCGCGTCTTACTCCTCTGCCATTTTGAAGGTCCCCCCGAGGTGGCTTGTTTAATAGTGATAGTAGGATACTTTGTGCAGTAAGTGGACCAGCTAGAGAACATAAATCAATCTCTTAGACGATAGTTATGGCTTACGTAGTTCTGAGTTGGCCTGCAGCCATTCACTGCATAGCAAGTACTGCTTGTTTGCGGGATGGTTTCCTTATGTCCTTGTGTCAAGTTCCTGACAGGAAGATTTATAATTTTGCACTGTTTGGCTTGTACATGCACACTTATAAACTTCCTTATTTGCCTTGGTTTGGAACCCTAAAGTGATCAGCCTGATGCAAGAAAAAAACTACAGCTAAACTTACAGCTCACAGACTGTCTAAATAATGATACAAATCGACCCAAATGAAATTTTACAAATCCTGTTCATTGAAAGATATCATAAACTGGAAGCATATGCAAGGGTTGTCCAACAAAGTTGGACAAAGTTGGACAAAGTATATTTGTCCCACAAAGTTTTAGCTTTCATAGTATAAGGAACTCCTAAAAATCAATCTAAATTAAAATGTAAAACAGCCCAATAGAAAACAGGTCAAATAGAAACAGTCCAATAGAAAATAAATAAAACAGCCCAACAGAAAAACAGGCCAAACACAACTGGCAAAAGAAGACACATAAGGCCAGTTAGTGTATGAAAACCGCTGAAAATAAATGTTAATTTTAGATAAAAATTAAAACAAAAATGAGAAACCATTTTATACATTCTAGATTTTCAAAATTAAGTCAAATAATACAACCATGATCTCATATATTTCTAATGTGAATGTAAGCAGTACAACCATTTTGGAAAATACTCTGGAACCATCTCATAAAGCTAAATATTTACATACCTCTTTCCCATAATCTCATTCATAGACATGTAGCAAAACCTTAGCCTGTTGAACACTGTACAAAAGCATGTTCTTATCAATACAGTTTGTAATAGGAAGAAAACCCAGAAACAATCCGAATTCACAAATTGTGGTACATTAACACAACAAAACATTAGACAGCAGAGGAATTAATAGATTGCATATGAACAAAGCAACATGAATGAATTTTGAAAGCATAATGTTGGTAAAAGCAGTATGTTCCACAAGTTTATCTATTGTATGTTATCTTTTATTCACTAATTTAATAAGAAAAACTAAGCAACTTATTGTTTTAATAAATATATATGGTAAGATATAGAAGGAGGGAGGGAGACAGAAATCTGAAGTAGGTAATGCAAGTTCCAGATTATATTCTAATTATTGGACTGGGTAGTAGGTTCATGGTTGTTCATTATATCATTTTATTTTGTAAGTCATATTAATATTACATATATCTATTTGAATGTATTCAATATATTGAAATTTGATAAAGAAAAAATAGAGAGAAAATTAAACAGGTATATGCAAATATCGTTTCATACTGAGACAATGTCAGATTGCTTCATCTGATAGTTTATTTCACACACTGTATGAGAAAGAGGAAACTCCACATTATTTTTCTCAGATATTTTTGTATTTTCTTGTGATCTTTTTATTAAGTGATCAAACAAGAAAACTTTCGATTGGGATTGACATATACACACTACTATATATAAAATAGATAACTAAGAAGAACCTACTGTATAGCACAGGAAACTCTACTCAATACTCTGTAATGACCTATATGGGAAAAGAATCTAAAAAAGAGTGGATATATGTATATGTATAACTGATTCAGTTTGCTGTACACCTGAAACTAACACAACATTGTAAATCAATTATTAATTAACAAAAAAGAAAACATTCATTGTAGGATTAGAGTTCATACCATATGGCTTAATATGTTAAATAATATGTTGAAAAATAAACACTTTAATGTTGGGCAAAGTAAAAGATAATTCCATTTCCCTTCATAGAGAGTCATGTAGAGCATGGAGTGTATGTTTGCGTGCGTGTAGTATCTCAGAGAAGAAAGAAGCATGAAGGTGAAGTCTATGTGTACATGGAACTTTTTATAAACGTAATAAATATATTTTTAAAGGCCAAAATTGAAAATTTCTCATAGTCATTCAGAGTTTTAGACTGCTTTTTATAGTCATGTAAAAGATTAATGAAATATCTGTTTTATGCACTTCAATAAGCCTTCAAATTGACAATGGTTTTTGTGACATTGTTTGTTTCTTCAATCATGTATTCATACCATTTACAAATAGATTCATTTTTCTTAGGAAATTTTAAGTTGCCACTTTCGTGTAAGAAATATTTAGCATTTCCAAAACAGCCAGATGTATCTTAATTACACCATAGCTTTAACTAATTAAAGAATATCACTCTGCCAGTTTTAGGTGAAGATTAACCATTTGGATGAAAGGCGGTATAAAGGTCCTATCTGTGGCTAATGGAGCTGACATGATTTAAAAAGGACAAAGTCCAGCACTGTACAAAGACACCAATGATGATTCATATTACCAGACTGCAGCATGAAAATTCAAGTATCTTAGAAATGGAAAGGGTTTAGAGGCAATCCATCCAAGCAAGAGATTTTCTTTCTGCAACATCCCCTAAATGTTAATTTGTTTATCAAACTAAATTAATATCTTTTGTTCAGTTCAAACCTCTTTTTCTTAAATGTAGTACAGTAATTCTGAACCAAGTAACTAAAATTAGAAGCGTATTAAATTAAATATGCCCATCAAATATGGCCTCGATTTTCGTGTTATTTACCAGAAGATAAAATTCTACTATGGTAGAACATGTACACAGATTGCCCTGATATTCTTACTTTGGAATCACTATGCTGCATGGCAACTAGTTATTAGTTATAAGTAATGAATTGTTCTGTAACTAATCAAAATAAGCATTGCTTCTATATGATCAAACCAGGTGTTAGTAACTTCCTTCTTCTTGTTTTATTTATTTTCATATGTTTTCATTTATGTTCATGGTGATCTATCGGGGTAATGGGAAAGATCTCCCTGGTGAAAAAAATACAACAAAGCATATCTTAGAAACAACCAGAAGATGGGCTTTAAACAGTAGTTGGACACACACAAAAAATGTAAACAGAATTGTCTGATAAAATTATATTGGAAGAAGACTGAAAGTGTGACAAAATAATCAAGTAATAAATATTAATAATCAGTGTTTGATGCTTTAATGAAAACAAAGCACTTAGTGCCTAGTACATACTAAATCTGAAACTAACTAGTTAATTAGATAACAAAGTAAATGTCTATTCCTACTGCTACATTTTTGTTTTTGCAAATAGAAGAGGGAAATTTGGATTTAGAACTCTGAGGAAGAAAAGGAGGGTGTACTTGAATAAGAACAGGAATTGAAAAGGACGCTGCTGAACACAAACTTAGCAAATCTGCACCATGAGACAAGTAAACCTGCAGATGGAGTATCTAGTCATACCCTATAGTGTGCTGAACTAGCATTTCCAATTATAAGAAGTCTGTGCTGTTACTGTCATAAATGATTTACAATCTACAATTGCAATCTCAAAATCACTTTCCAAGATTGATTCTCAAACTCTGCACCCCTCACTGCTTGGAATAACACAAGTAGGAAATGAAAAGCACAAGTGTGTGTGTGTGTGTGTGTGTGTGTGTGTGTGTGTGTGTGTGTTGTGTATGCAATTGAAGTCAATGAAGTTAAGCATCCATCAGAGGAGAAAATTTTAACTTATGCTAAATTTATGCACTAGAGTAAAACATTTATTAAAAATATCTAAATTATATTATACATATTAACCTGATAAAAGGTCTATGATGCATTAAAGGAAAATATAGTATTTCAATTAATCCAACGAAAGTGATTGGATGAAAAGAATGTGTGTGTGTGTGTGTGTGAGAGAGAGAGAGACAGACAGACAGACAGGCAGGCAGAAATTAAATGTAATTACATTTAGAAAAGCAATATAAAAATATTTGTGTCCCAAATTTTTATTCAAAAATTTGTCCCACTTTTTGGTTCAAAAAATAAACATATCTAGACGATCCCACAATGTATGTTGCAAGTTAGAATGGGTGTATTGTGATATTCTTCCCTTTAGCTTTTAGTTGTAAGAATGTTCTACTAGGTATTCAGCAAAACAGTCTTAAACAATGTAATCTGTACTCCTCAAGTTGCTCATAGTTTAAAATTCACAGTGCTCCAGAGCTGATTAATTACATATAAATTATATTTTCTTTGTGTGCAACTCAACAGATAATTATACTTAATTGCACTGTGAGAGAATAGAAGTCGTGTGTCAGAGAATAGGAACTCCTATTATATGAAATTAAGAATTTTAAAAGTTTTCAAAAATAATTTTAAAACAAATATTTGACTTGTAAAGACACCTAATTAGCCAGCAACTTTTGCACTGGCTCTGTCCACATTTAATAATAATATACATCTTCTCTTTAATTTGATTTCTTCTGAATGTTTTTCATGTTAGAAAAACAGAAGAACCTGCATGATGTAAATGAATTCACATATCTTTTCTCACCCATCCCTACACCCAGAAAATAACCCTGTGCATAGATGGTCTATAATCAGTTTTCTCAATAATTTCCCTTCTAATTTTTTATTTTACTGTAAGTATTCATTTCTTTTAAACCTTTCATGATTTATTTACTAATATTTTCTAGATCTATAGACAGGTTTCGTTCAGAGGTTTTAAACTTTTTTGTGGCATTTTACAGTCAATTTCAGGATAAACTGAGTTTCTTTCCATTCATGTGCAATAAAGAGTCAGCTTTTCTGCTTCAGTGACAGAACTCTGGGAGACCGAAGTAATCGCTGTTTACCATGAAATTGCTCACCTGCAATTTACCTTTAGCTTTAGCTGCAAATATATATGAGCTAATTTGGTGGTGGACTGGTGGGGGTGAAATAGAATGGAAGGTGGGTTTTCTTTGCTGTAAATATATATACATATATATATATATATATGTATGTATATATATAAACACATAATATATTTTGGACCTTGAATTGAACTGTTAATCCTGAATTAGACAGAGGAAGCAACCTCATTATACAATTAATATTTTCTCTCAAATTGCCAGTTCTTATAGCATCTTTCCCATTGAAGCTTTTCACACGCAAGGTTGAACAGGGTAATATCTGTCCCGTTATCCCATTGTCTTTATAAAATATATGCAGCCTGACACCTAGGAAACTTGGGTGTAGGAGGAGCCATTCTGAGCGATTGCACATGGCTCCAGTTGCCAAGGAAACCCGTGCCTTTCTTCCTGTAAATGTGCAGAGCAGTTTCCTTATTAGGAATTGGGTTAACACTGTTCTCAAAGGAAAAGCTGAGTGAGGAAGGCAGTAGGATTTTTTTCATACATATGAACTGAATTGTAAACTCTGTATAAGCTGTGATGAATTGTTTTCAGCATGTAGGTTTCAGTGATAAAAGTAAAGTCTTCTGGAGTTTTTATCTGACATAATTAAAAATATTCAGAAGTGCAAAATCTTGCCCTTAAACAGAGCATGGGAGCATACAGAAAAATGAATTTTTTTTTGACTAACAAACGGCAGATATTGACAATATACGATATTCATAGAAATCCTTGATGTTGAATGTGCATTTTTTGAATGACCTTACAGAAAAACATTTTCCATTAAATACTTTTGTAGGTAGGAATTCTAATTAATTCTGTACACTTAGCCCTCTTTTAAAAATCACTCTGTTATTATTGTGCTAAAAATTGCATTTATTTTATATTCTACTAAAATTCTATGTTTTAAGTTTTGGGTTAATTAAAATACTTTAAAATATAAAATCCCAAGTCACATATTATAAATATTACATCAGCATGATCTATCACAATCTGTCATTATATATTAAGCCCTCACTTATCAACTATATAAAACACCTGTAGTCACAATTTCCTAACAATAATCTTCCAAATACCATAAAAAAGCATGTACTATGGGAGAAAAAACCCCCTGAAATGTGGGAATCTCTGCATACTTAGCAAGGAGGTCATTTCTTGAAAACATTAGCCTAGTTTTCTATGCTGAAGTATAATCACTGTGTCCTTCAGCATCCAACCTAAATGCAGACAGAGTTATACACAAGTATTTTATTGCGAAAATAAGCAGAAAAGTTTAAGTTTCTTCCTCTTGGGAAATAATTCGTGAAGAAGCATAATTCTTTGAATATTCTATCGAGCATCCAAGGTGTGTGAAAGTAGGCACCCTCATATATTCCTGGTGAATTGTATATTTTAACAGCTTGTGTAGAATGCAATTTGGAAAAATGTCTTAAATGCCTTAAAATGTTATAGTTTTCACTCGACTCAGTAATATAATTTTAATGCAACTTTCTAAAAACTATATGTACAAGGATAATCTTCACAACTTTTCATCTTTTAAAACATTTAAATTCCAACACTTGATCATTGATGAAAACATGATAATATTCAATAGTATACAATAGATACTATGTTGATATTCAGCCATTAAAAAATCACACTGTGAAGACAACATTGTAAGTAAACTATCCTTCAATAAAAGATAATCATTGTGTGAAAAACACACAGTCACATGAACAGCATTCATTAAAGAATGACAAGTGAAAATAAATGACATGAAAAATATAACATAAGAAAATACTAAAAGTATATACACCAAAGTGTTAAGCATAGATGCTTTTGGGTGTTACTTTTTCTTTGTGCTTTTCTACTTCTACCAAGTTGTTTAGATTAAACATTCATTACTTCAGTATTTAGAAAATGTTTGAAAATGTTATAAAAGGCAAATTTTTGAAGAGTTTAAGTGACATAGAGGGATACTTATGGTATAATGCCAAAAGAAGAAAAGCAGTTTTGCACAACGTATAGATACAAATGTCACAATGACAAAGTCCCGATGTCGACACCCATCTCAGAACAGCTGAGCAGTCTGTGCTCAGCCACTGCCCAGAGATAAGGGGGGCCACCTGCAGGAAGAGGACACAACTCAACACCAGCTATTGAGCTGTGGGCAGAAGCAGCTACAAGCAGTAGATATGACAGAAGCACTAGAAGTACAGAACACAGAATAAAAGTAAAAAACAAAAACCTCTTGTAGCTTCCAGGTGATAACAAGGTATTGTTGAATGAGAATCACCCATTTGTTACTTAAGAATTTCTATGAAGGGGAATAACTGTGTGGAAAATTCAAATGATAAAAAGGCAGGCTTATGCTTGAGAACTTGGGGAAGTGTTGTGTGATTGGTTTTGATGTCCTGTATTTTTTAATGCGATTTATGCATAAACAAATGCATTTCACTAACATCTGAAAACCCAAAATATTTTCCTAATGAAAGCAACATAAAGTTGTGGGATGTGGGAATAGCACCAGAGTTCGATAATCTATAGATGGCCACCAGGCTAACTGATACATGAGTCCTAAACAGTCTTATATAGCTTGTAACAGATGAGTCCTAAGTGGTTTCACATACATGCTGCATCTATAAGACATGTATCTGGAATATTAGTTGCTGTGTTTATGAAATATCCCTCTCCCCACCAAGTGTGCTGGCAAAATACATATACCCTTGAATGAAAGCATCTACCAAAAATTATAGTCTAGCTGATAGAACGGATGAAAAGAGCTTTGAGCAGAAACCCAAAGGAAAGATACTTTCAGAGATACTTTCTACGGCAGATATGACATAAAACTTCAAATCTTTGTTTTTGAAGTCTGCAGACTTAAACACTATCATATAATTATTGAAAATTCAGTAACTCCAAATTCAAATGTGCAGCCCAGTAACGTCAGTAAATGCTGAAAGCAGTGACAAAATCACACCATCATTATTTTTCAGAAGCTCCAAAACAAGCAAAATGAGAAAGTACAATATTTACTCCACGATTTATCTGTGGATCTCTATCTGCCAGAAGTACCTGGATAATAAAAGGCACCCAGCAAGGAAGACATAAATACTGTTTAGTACTGGAAAAAATTAGCAGTAACTCGGTGATGGGAGGAACTAAAAAGCAATTGCTTAATTCACCTTGATTGACCAAGAAATCACAGTGGATCTCATAAACTGGAAGAAATATGTTTCTCCTGTAAAGTAGGAGGACCCATTTTAAAACTAATTCTCTCAGCTTGACAATAATGTTCCCAGACACTCTTGCACTGAAACCACTGGGAAAGCTTGTGTAGCCCTTCTGCAAGTCTCTAACAAAACAAGAACAAGTTGGACTCCTAGGAGGATACTAAAGCTAGCAGCTCTCATTCTGGAGGAGGAAGCCCTGCTCTGTAGTACTTGCCAATGTCAATGGTGTGAATTCTCCCAACACAGCCAGTTATAAGCTATCAATTGGAAATCACTGAACGTAAAGGGAAGAACAAAGGTGTGCCATCGGCTCTTGCCCAGCGTAAGAGCCGGCGCCTCCCCACTGCCGAAAGCCATTTGCCCTCGAAGCTCTTAAAAAAGGCACTAGAAAAAGGCAAAAAGAAAGAAAAGAAACACGCACACACACAGAGTAAAATCAACCCACCTGGATTGTCTCATAGTTTTATGTTAGGAATACTCCTCTTTTAAGCAGTAAAAGAAGATCAAATTGAAAGTCTCTATCCAAATAGGAAGTAAGGAATTTCCTAGACCCTAGTGTTCTCAGATTGCCAGTAACCTGTGTGATAACACACAGATGACAGCAAAAAGTAACTAATGTCTGCCAATAATTTGAGAAGTATGATAGTCTTAAAAAATATATCACTATAAATGAGACAAAAAAGTGAGATGATTAAAGCCTCCCAGGAAGAGGTTTCTAATTCTTTTTCATGTATTTTCAGGAGATGGCAACTTTGAGTGACAGCAGGGCTGGCCAGGCAGCCTCATGTGCATTTCAGATTTTAATTTTGTTTAAGGTACTTGTTTGATACTGTTCAAGGCTTACATCTATTCTCCTGTAAATTCAGCTGGATAATCCAGTGAGGTTTCTTATGAAGGAAAGGGTCATACAAAATAAAATGAATTATATGATACAGTCAGTTAAAATATTTTATGCATTTTAAAAACAAATCCAATAACAAATTTCAAATTTTATCAGAAAGATTGGGACATATTTATATGACATGAAAAAGGCTGCAAGTAGCTATAACTCAAGCTCCAAGAGCTTTAACTATGGTGCCAGATTTAAGTATCAAAAACAGGAAATCTGTGTGATCTTAAAAACTATGGTGATTTAGTGATAAACTTTGCAGGGATGAAAAGAATTAAAGAAGAAAGGAAAGGAAGAGAGAGATGTATTTGCGACTGTCACATTGAGAAAAGTAGAAAAGTATAAAACAGTATGAAAACTTTCCAGCTGAAGTCCTTTTAAGCACACATAGAAGTTTCAATACTAGTGCTAATCTGTTTCTAGAATTTACACCAGGTTTACTCAACTATGGCACTATTGATATTTTAGACTGGATAATTCTTTGTTGTGGAGGACTGTCCTGTGCATTTTAGGATGTTTAGTTTACTAGTATCCTAACACTTCATCCACTCTGTATCAGTAGCTCCTCTCCCCCATCCCTATAAATGACAACAAAAATGTCTCCAGATATTGGTAAATGTCCCTTGATGGGAAAAATTGCCCCTAATTGAGAACCATTGACTTGTATCTAATTGGAAGGATTTTTGTTCATTTGTGTTTGTCTGAAAATATTATTTATATGGGAATGTAACAGATTAATAGCCATTCGACTTGGCCATAAAGATTTCTCTAGAAATTTTGTTGTGAGTTTTGCCTGAAATAAGCACAATAATAAAAGCTAACATTTACATAGCACTTTCTGTGTGTCAGGCACTACTGTAAGCACTTTATATAAATAAATTTTTTATTCTTCACAATAACCCCATTTGTACATGAAGAAACGAAAGCAGAGAAGCAAATTAAGTTGCTCATGATCACACAGTGAGGTTCTAGAGTTCTCAAATTCACACAGTATGCAATAGAAAATTACCATCCATGAAATCAACCAACCTCTGAAATCCATGCTTTCTTATTTTAAAATATTAGAATTATTCAGTTACTCTGAGCCCTGGGTATCTTTTGCCTGGATTGTTTTCATAGTCTCCTAAATGTCTTCCTCCTTCTTTCCCTCTTCTTCTTCCAGACTCTCTTCACAAAAACAGCAAAGCAGTCTTTTTAAAACATAAGTTAAATTATGTCACTTCGTTTCTCAGAATCTTGCTGTGCTGCCCACATCACTTGGAGTACAAGCCCGAATCCTTACCATGACTCTAGAGCACCACGTGTCTATGTCCTAGTACCCCCCCCCTCTTGATTTGTTGTGCTGCCTCCCAACTACCACATTGATCCATGACCTTGCTTTCATGCCTTGGCACATTCCACCCTTACTCCTGCAAACACCTTTCCCTGAAGACTCACTCCTCACTGCTTTCAGGCCTCTGTTCAAAACTCACCACCTCAGTGACCCTTCCTGGCCCCTCTATGTGCAGCAGTACACACATCTCTTCAGCTCTCTCTCTGCTTTATCATTCTTCATAGCACTTATACCTGTCGGAACTACTGTATATTTCTTCATTTTGATGTTTTTTGCCAGACTTATCCTATAGAATGTAAGTCCTATAAGATAGACCACCTGCTTTGTTCACTGCTATATGTCTAGCACTTAGCACTCCTCTACTGCCCAGAAGAAGGCAGTTGTTCCACAAATACTGTTGAATGAATATAGAATATAAAAGTAGGATGATGGCACAAAGTTTATAACACTTAAGTGAGATAATAAATATAAATATGGCTAATAAAAGGGCTTCACTTCCTTCAGTGATAGAGGTTCTAATCAACCTAATGGTACAGCAGTGCTGTATTCTTAACTTAGCAAGAAGATATTCAATAATGTTTCATGACACTCAACTGGACAATTTAGAAATGTTAGTCCAAGTGGTGGATTTATAGTTCGTCTAATTCTGTATGCATATTAATCCCCTGACCATTCTGAACTGTCAGAAATTTCTTGCTCCTACACTATATCATGTAAACACATTTTTCAAAAAAATACAATGCACACTCTCAAGTTTTAAGATCACACAAAACTAAAGATGGGTAGAAAATATATCAGATGAGATGAGCAAGAATCAAATCGATTTTTTAAAATTTCACACCATTAAATTAAATAAGAAATTAACATCCTCAGAATAAAACTAACCTCTAAGAAAAAAAAAAAAACCAGAGCTTCCCTAGCGGTGCAGTGGTTGAGAGTCCGCCTGCCGATGCAGGGGACAAGGGTTCGTGTCCCGGTCTGGGAAGATCCCGCATGCCGCGGAGCGGCTGGGCCCGTGAGCCATGGCCGCTGAGCCTGCGCGTCTGGAGCCTGTGCTCCACAGCGGGAGAGGCCGCAACAGTGAGAGGCCCGCGTAACGCAAAAGAAAAGAAAAGAAAAGAAAAAATCCAAATAAATATAGAAATACGTTAAATTTATTATTAGGAAACTCAGTATTTTAAAATAAATGTAAAGATGATAATCTTCATGAGTCATCAGGGAAATCCAAATTAGAATACACAATGATAATTTTTATATTTGTTACACAGGCAAAAATTGATTATAAAACTTGTTAATTTTCAGTGCTTACTGGGAAAAGTATACTTCATGTACTGTCTAGAGGAATAAAAATTTGTACAATTTATTTGGAATAAAATTTGATAGCATTTATTTGAAAATGTGTGCATACTTTGAGCAATTTGTGTAGGGGTCCCCAATATCTGCATGGGCTTTTTAATTTAGGGGAACCCAGGACCCCACTTCCTGCACAAAAGCATTATATATTACATTTTTGTTTCTCATATTTTCATGTTTTTCTTTTTCATCTCTTCATATATTATCATGTTATTACTATATGTTTAAGTCTGTGAAAATATCCATATTAGCAGCTTTATGTTTTATATTTTTCTTGTGCTAATTCCAATATCTAAGTATTCAAGGGTTGAGTACTATGTACTTCTTTTCCTTCTGACCATGGGTTACATATTTGTTTTCCTTTGCACATTTGGTCATTTTGTATTACAAGCTGGACGCTGCATATGATGGTTGTAAGGCATCTAGATGACATTAAATTCCTTTAAAGGGTGCTAAATTTTCTTTCGGCAGATAAATGGCTGGTGGATAACTTTGGTCCTGTCAGACTTGGATTCATTTGCTGTTAAGGCATATCTGTTTTGTTTTTGAACTTAGTCCTATGGTTTGGCCTTTACTCTTGGATGGGATCTTTAGTGATATAGCTATAGATACATAGATATAGATATAGATACAGACACAGATATAGATATGGATGTGGATGTAGAGATAGAAATAAAGACATATAGATATGTATATGTAAACTTCAAAATGGACAAAAGCCTATCTGAAGGCAAGTGTTTGGAAATAACTGATGGTACATTTTATTTAAAATAAAAAAACATTATTTTAGCATTTTCTGTGTCAGAAAGCATTCTTATTGCTTACAGTTATTAATTCATTTAAGCATCATAACTAATGAATCAGGTCCTATCATATTCCCCACTTTACAGATGATGAATCTGATGCATGAAAAATGAAATATTTTACCCAAGGTCACCCAACTAATAAGTAGCAGAGCTAAAACTGCCATTTAGAAAATCAGGATCTTAGACTTTGCTTCTTTTCTCTGATTATTCCTTCTGAAATGGGCATCTGAGGGGGAAAATAGACATATGCTATGAATAGTGTTTCAGAAGTTGTTTTTCCAATCAATTTTGAATAAATATATGTTTTCCGCATAATATACTATTGCGTTAGGAGAGAGAGATTTTTATTTTTCAATTCTTGAAATTTTATCTCAGATAAAATAATAATGCACTATAGAATGGGAAAAAGGACATTTTTTTCTGATTCTGCATTTCTAGTCATAAATGAAGGTTACTATTTGAGAACAGATGGAAGAGTACATCATTAAAATAGATAATATTCACTGAAAACATATGTAATTCAGAAGGTTAAAATTCCAGTTAAGATTAGTCCTTAAAATGTAGCCCTTTAAAAAAAATTAATCTAAATAAACTTACGGTGCAAAGAAGCGTTAAAATAGCTTCTTGAAACGAAGGAATTCATGCATCAAACAAAATGACGATAAAGTGCTCAAATGCAAATAAAAAGTATTGATTCGGGGTAGTAACTTCTGTGTAAGAAGGAAAGAAAAAACATGCTACTCTTCCAGTTTCTATTTTATAAGAAAATTGAGTGTGTTTCCTAATCGAAGTGTACTGATTAATAAATATTTAATAATTTAGGTAACAATTAGAAAATGAGTAAGTATAGGTTGCAGTTTATCATTGAAAATTACAAGCATTAAAAATAGGAGGACAGAATAATTTGCCAAGAGGTATATCTGAATATCTAGATGTTTTATGTCTTAGTCATATTTCTAATCTCTTAGGAAGAAGACAGTTAGATGATGAACTTAAACAGATGGAAATGACTGATTTTCTCAGATTTTGGTAGAAAACCTTTCATTTACTTAGAATCTAAACAAGTAGGAAGTAAAAATAATTCGAATATTTTGCTGCACATTCTTTTATGTGAAAAACAAAACAAAAATTAAGCTTTCCGTTATCAAGAGTTTCCTTTTTAAGTGCCTACTGTAGGCAAACCATTGGCAAAATAAAGTCAGTATATGAAAGGCTATCTCCCAAATGTATTTAATGGTACAAGACTATCAAAATGACTGATACACTTTTCCAAAGCAGGACAATGTTATGGTTGAATTTTAGCCCCTAAATAAAACTTAAAGTTGCATATGCAGCTCTTTTGAGATGTTAGCTTCACCTTCTGTACCTAGCCCTTCAGAACTGTGCCTAGACTATTTGCTTTTCAGTCAGGAAAGAGGCTTAACTGGATCAACAAACATGCATTGCAGTATGTGACTGACTTGTCACCTGCTCTTTCAGATAGTGAAATGAAATCTGTCAATTCCAATGCAACATTCTGCCCATGGCACCAACATAAGTTAATCATTATTCATATACATTTACTGTTAGGTGTATCTCATTGTGTTGCTCTTGGAAAATTCACAGTTTCATATACTTGAACTTCCAGTCTAGCAAGATAGCCAGTGTAAACCATTTCTTGAAACACTCATGTGTAAGTCGAAACTAGTTTGTAGCAATTATGTGTCTTGAAACGAGAGTCTCCTGGATTTCTTTCAGTCTCTATTTTCTCTGCTCCTTTGCCAGCTCACTCTCCTCTGCCCAGGAGCTAAATGAAGAACATTCTCAGCTTCAGGTCCTAGGCACTTTTATTTTTTAACTCTACATTCCCAACTTAGGAAATCTCATCAATAACCAGAGTTTCAATTACTGTGTATATGCTGACAAATCCCAAATTCATATATCCGCCCAAAACTTCCACTCTGAGCTTCGGACTCCAATATAGAAGCGTCCATTAAACATTTTACTTAGATGTCTCAAAAATACCCACTCTCAGCCTGTCTGGATAAAGTGTGAAAAAATTAATGTAAGCATATTCTGTTCATGCCTCTTTTTCCCTTTTGTAGTTCCTGAAAAAGAATCCGAATCAGCCTGCTTTTATCTTAGGACTTCTTTTAGTCTAATTTAAATAAAGAAAAGAGAACAATAACCAGAAAGAACCAAATTTGGGTTAAGATTATTTTATATTGGGTAACAGAGAATCTAACCAGAGAACATGGACTGATATAGAATCTGGGGTGGTAGAGACATGAGACAAAAGTCAACATACCCATTTTGGGAGAAAATTTTGTTCGGATATCAACAGTGAGTTTGAGAGAGATTTGGGGGTAGTGGCAACTACTTTGTTGAAGGATATTGTGAGTGGCAGAAATCTGGGTATAAGAGACATTTACATGTTTTCCTGGACATTACTAAATTACGCTTCTCCCTAAATTAAAGATTGAATTTTCTTTACATTGTATTGTTTTTGGAAACAATGTTATCTCTCCAAATCCAGGGCCAAGGTCATTATATTTTGAATCATGTACTTTATTAGTTAGGATCCATTTTAAATTCATATAAAAGAAAACTCAAAGTAGCAATATCTAAAACAGATAAACATTTAATTCTCTGTTATGAAAAACAAATCTAAAGGTACACAGTCCAAAACTGGCATGGAAACTCTAGACATACCAGGGATCCAGGCTTCTTCTCCCTTGTCTACCTCACTAGCCCTGGCTGGAACTGTATTCACAATGGCCTCATTTAAGACAGCGGGACAGGATAAAGCTGGCTCCTTTCAAGTACATAGCCCTACTAGAAGTCCAACACTTATAATGTCATCCATCTCATTGGCCAAAATCTAGTCACATGACCCCTCCGCCCCAGGTAAAATCAAAGTATCTAGTTTTTCTTCCAAGAGACAAGATGCTCAGCTAAGAACTGGGGTTCAGCTACTAAGGAAAGAAAGAACAGATCTTTAGTAGATAACCACTTGCTTCTACAAACCGGAATCCATTACCTCCCCTACCCTCAAACCAGCTTTTCTGTCAAGGTTCCCTGTCTCAGGAGAACTATTCAGCTGCTCAAGATGGAGTTCAAGAGTTATCATTGGCTAAATTTTTTATTACCCATCTCCCTCACCCCTAAACCCAATGAAAGTCCATGGCTTACTCAATATCTCTTTCATTTTCTGTCTTCACTACAAGCATTCTAGTCTAGGCCACAATTCCTTCTTCTCTCATCGGGATTTTGAATGCAGCCTTATAAATGAACTTGTGTTTTGTGGTTTTGCTTTCCTCCTTGCGTCACCTAATTTCTTTCTACAGAGCACAGACAGCATACCTTTGTCTAAAGTTAAGTCTGATCATTTTACTTCCCCCCAAAAAATCACTCAAGGACATCCCATTGTTTTAGGGTACTGTTCCATATCTACGAAATATACTATATAGCCATGCCTATTACGAAACCCACTGTACTACTGTGCACTGTAAAAATTATCTTTGAAGTTGTTGAAAACTAAGTTTTACAAGAAAATAAATTGTCAAAGCATCTTATTACTTTTATATTTGGGGGAGCTAAGAGGAAAAGAGGGATCATGTTTATAAGTCCCCATTTTTAAGCAATTGGGGGAGAATCTGAGGCCTATATTTCAGAGTTCTCTCAGCAAAAGCTTAACAATATTTTCACAATTTCTCAATTCAAGTATTCAACAGAATGCTGCACAGTCACTGCTCACATCTTAAAGATGGCAGACCGTGAGGCTAATTATCAACAGACAATTAGCCTTAAGTGAACATTTCGAAGTGTATAATTAGTTGAGAGGGCAATTTCCATTCCATTTGGGTGAATTTTGATAGCTGAATCTTGCTGGAATCAAAAGATTTATTTTTCTAAAAGCAACGACTTAACAGCAGGCTTGCCAGTCATTTTTATATGTGCAGCTTACAATCCTTAATGCAAGCTCTGAAAGGAAGCCTTCTTACATGGACAGCAAGTTCACAGCAAGAAAATTCCCATTAAAGGCAAGTGCACATTGGGAAGCGCATTTAGGCACGTATTGAAGGCACATTCTGGAATTCTGAAAGAAGATTCTAAACTTGTCTTTCATGAAGGAACACACTAGTTTAAGGTAAGAAGTCAGATCAAGATGCGTATGCCCAACCATAAGATGATACATCCATCCCCATAAGCATTATGATAAAACAAAACAGAATTAAAATATATGCCCTCTTCCCATGCAAAGTACATACAAAAGAAGGGAGAGATCAAGAAAACAGGTTTTTCTAACAGTGTGTTATAGTGACTATTATAGTACTTAAGACTTGCGTCAAGCTGCTGATAACAAAGATCAGAAACAAGACTGGGTTTTATTTTTCTCTCAATTAAATACAAAAGTACAAAGCTGCACAGTCCAGGGCTGATATGACAGCGTATGATTTTTATGTTTTTTGCTTCTTATCTTGAGGAACGACTTTCATTCTAAAGTCATCGTGTTGTCCAAGAGAGCATCTGGAGCCCCAGCCATATGTATTAGGGAACAAGAAAATGAGGAGAGGGGAGATAGAAAGAGATCTATGTCATTTTTCTTCCCCTTTGTAATGAGCTTCTCCAGAAACCCCATTCCAAAGGCTGGGAAGTTTAGTCTTTGGGCTGGAGCACTCCTTCCTTGATAAAATATGAATTTTTTGCTTGAAAATAAAAAAGAGACTAGATATTGAATTGGTAAACTTCTAATGATAATAACAAAGTGCAACCATCAGTCTCTGTCACAATAGGAACAAGGCAAGTGCAAAATGCTATGATCCTTCAGTTATTCATTCATTCATTACCGCATCCTTTCCAAAATACATACTAATTCTCAAATATATACCAAGTACTACACAAGAATATACAGAGACAAATTCCTGCAAAGAATGGATAATATAGAGGTCAATGAACAGAACACTACAATAAAATGTAGAACCATGTCTGTGAAATAGTTAACAACAAGTAGCTGAATTCATTCATTTATTCATTTCATCATCAAAATATCCCATAATTGCCAAAAGAAGTGTCAGGTTTTATTATGTTATAGTAATATTCCATAAATAAAATTAGAGCCCTTGCTTTTGTGACTTAAAACAAGCTAAGTGTCAAGCTTTTTCTTTTTCTTTTTCTTTTTTTCTTATTCTTTATTCTGAATCCTGGTTTGGTTTCATCTCAAACCAAGCCAATTCAAACAGAATCTCTTGAGTGAGATACATATATAGATTTTATTTAATTACTCAGGAAATTCTAATTAGCAACGAAGATTGAGATCCACTTGTCCAGAGCCGTGATTCCCAATCGGGGCAGTTTTTCTCCCCAAGGACATTTGGTCATGTCTGGAGACATATCTGGATGTCAGAACTGGGGATGAAGGTTAGTGCTGCCAGTATCTAGCAGTTAGAGGCTGCTGAATGTCCTACAATGCACAGGCGAGTTCCCTCCCTAACCCCACCCCCCAAGTAAGAATCATCCAGCCCAAAGTGTCAATAGTACTAGAATTGAAAAATCACTTGTTTAGAGGGTCCAACTGGCAAGTGAACTGGCAATTATAAAACAGGTCATCTACGGAAGTACTAAATGGTGCTGGGCACTCACGAGTACGGTACATCCTCTCGGCAGGCTCTTTGGAGGGAGTAAGATCTAGTTGATAGGCTTCAGTCATGCTAAGGTGGGAGGAGGGGCACAAAGGGAGAGAAATAAGTGTTACAGGCCAGAGACCAGGGTATCTGTAGACCCAAAGGTGGAAGAAAGCAGCAAAGTGCAGTGCCATAGATAAAGAGGCTACTGAATTGGACAGAGGAGGGGTTAACTCATGGGATGGTGGCTTTGGAGGGCAATTAACACCTAGAATTGACAATGTTGCCATACTTTTCTTTAACTTAAAATTCATAAGTCCCTTTGATTTTGTTAATTACTGAGTAAAAAGAAGATCATCAGGATGAAGAAAACATGAATACTTTAGCTTCAATAGAATTTTCACTGGAGTAAAGGTCAACTGGAGTTTCCTTTAAAAAACTCCTCTGACCATGTCTTTCTTCTTAAAAATCACATTTTACACGCGCTGGTATTCCTTGTTTTCAAATACTCTTCTTGAGAATTTCCTCTACTTTACACATAACTCTAGGAATAATGTCATTAATAATAATAGCTAACATCTTTTGAGTACTTATAATGTACTAAACACTCTACTTGTATAATGTTATTTAACCTTCACTCTGCTCCCCAAAAATAAACCAGAAAAAGCCAACAACAACAACATGACGACTGTTAGGAAGGTGAAATAATTTTGTAAAGTTCCTATAGCTGATAGGTGATAAAGTCTAAATATGAACCCTACCTCCAAAGTGTAAACGTTTAGGGATTGTGTTGTATTGCCTCCTACTCCATAAAAGCATAGAAGCTTAGGATCGTGTTACTATAAAACAATCAAAAATTCGTGGTGCTGAGAAATCCAAGTAGATCCTATTGCCTTTAGAGAAAACTCAATAAATTCATAGTTAGTTATAAAGCAGAGAAATTGCTGCTCTCCTGGTGCTGTTTTTCATAATTAAACTCATGTGACTCTAATAGCTTTCAGGATTTATGTTCCAAAGAATTGTGTCCAGGACTTCCCTGGTGGCGCAGTGGTTAAGAATCCGCCTGCCAATGCAGGGGGCATGGGTTCAAGCCTTGGTCTGGGAAAATCCCACATGCTGTGGAGCAACTAAGCCCCTGTGCCACAACTACTGAGCCTGTGCTCTAGAGCCCACAAGCCACAACTACTGAGCCCGTGTGGCACAACTACTGAAGCCCGCGTGCCTAGAGTCCATGCTCCACAACGAGAGGCCACCGCAATGAGAGGCCAACGCACCGCAATGAAGAGTAGCCCCCACTCGCCGCAACTAGAGAAAGCCCGCGCATAGCAACAAAGACCCAATGCAGCTAAAAATAAATAAATAAATGTATATTAAAAAAAAAAAAGAATTGCATCCAGATAATCTGATTCTCATCAGAGATATATGAATTGTTGTCTTTTCCTCCTGCCAAACTCTTCTATATTCTTATTTTCAATCCTAAACCCACCTTGTTTAATTGATTTATCCACATATAATAGTTTGGATACGATATATCAAACCTAACTTTATGCAACTCATTTTTATTAAATATTAAAAAAAATTTTTTTCACCTTTATTGAGGTTTAATTGACAAACAAAATCATAAGATATTTAAAATGTATATTGTGGTGATTTTTTAACTCAATTTTTAAAGGTTACTTTCCATTTACAGTTATTACAAAATATTGGCTCTATTTCCCATGTTGTACAATACATCCTTGAGCCTATTGTACCCCCAACAGTTTGTAAGATAGTAAGTCTGTTTTTATAGATATGTCCATTTCCTTAAATAACTAAAGCAACACTATTATTTAGCCATCTTATTGAAATTATTTTAACAAAAAGCTTATTTTGTCAACATCATAATAAATTAGTTTATTTGAAACAAATTTTGACAATTCTAATGCTTTCTATTTTCACTTAAAATAGTTTATTATGGGAGATTATCCTCGATTATCTGCGTGGGCCCAATGTAATCACAAGGGTCCTTATCAATGAACAGAGAATCAGTGTCCAAACAATGTGCTATGAGCAAGACTGACCAGCTATTGCTGGCTTTGATGCTGTAAGGAGATCATGAGGCAAGAAATGAGGCCAGCTTCTCGAATCTGGAGAAGGCAAGAAAATGAATTATATTTTATCACTTCTGGAAAGGAAAATAATCCTGCCAATACCTTGGAAGCTTGACCTCTAGAACAATGAGAAAGTAAATGTATGTTGTTTTAAGCTGCTATGTTTATGGTAATTTGTTACAACAGTTACAGGAAATTAATACAGTATACATGTATATTTCCTTGCTTTGACAGCTGAGATGACCTGGGAGCAACCATACTCCACTAGCAATAAGCATACCTAGTCCACAGATCTTGGTTTGAGAAAAACACTATAAAAAGCTTTACTGAAGGACATGGTACCAATTATCTGACCAGTACACTTCAAAGCTGCAGGCTCATAAAAAACAAGATACCACTGAAGAGCCCTAAGAAGACATGATAACTAGCAGAAGATATGGTATCCTGGATGGGATTCTGGAACAAAAAGAGATGTCAGATAAAAATTAAGAAAATATGCATAAAGTTGAGACTTCAGTTAATAATAATGTATTAATGGTGGTTTACTAATTGTGACAAATCTGCTATACTAATGTAAGATTTTTAACAATAGGAGAAACTAGGTGTAAGGTATATGGGAGTTCTCTGTACTATCTTAGCAATTTTGTGTAAACCTAAAACCTTTCTAAAACGACAAGTGTAATTAGTAAGTTAGGAAGTGAAGGAGAAAATGGACATTCAAGGCAAAGGTAACATTAATGATTAGTGACACTGATCATAAAGTGGCCAGAACACATGGTTTGTAGATAACACTGAAAATTTTGACATGTACACACTGCTATATGTAAAACAGATAGCCAACAAGGACCTACTGTATAGCACAGGGAACTCTGCTCAGTACTCTGTAATAACCTCAATGGGAAAAGAATTTGAAAAAGAATAGATACACGTACATGTATAACTGAATCACTTTGCTGGGCACCTGAAACTAACACAACATTTGTTAATCAACTCTTCTCCAATATAAAAAAAATTTAAAAATAAAAACAAACCAAAGAAAACACTGAGAATTTTTGTATGAATAGAATAGAGACTGTTTAAAGATTAGTGTTGAAACATAAGGCTAGGGAGGTAGATTTGTGGCTTGATTTTGAAAAGTATCACATGATGAGACTTATATTTGAGAAAAAAATGTACATTGGTGGTAATAAAGGATAAAGCCAAAAGGAGCAGTGGGAGAGGAGAGAAAGGGAACAGGATAACTAATCGGGAATATTTCCATTACAGCCCAGGAAAGAGCTGATGAGAGCCCAAGCACATCAAGTATATAAGGTGAGAGACTGTTAGGGATACAGGGCCTGGAAATTTATATATTTCAAAGTACCTTTTATCATTATTCATCAAATACAGCTGTGTTTGAAAACATTCGAGCAGCGATTTCCAATTTTGTGTGTGCCTCAGAATCATCTGGGGAACTTGTTCACAGTTCAGAGTCCCAGGTTCTGACTAAACAAAATACCACATGGAATGACAGAGGTAGGGCCAAGGAAAAATGAATTTTTAACATATCCTTTGCACAATTTAGAACGGAAATTTGGAGAAACAAAGACACCAGGTTGGGAACCACGTCATAAAATGATGAGAAAAAAATGAGTATAACCAATATAAACTCTATTTAAAAAAAATTTTTTATTGAAGTATAGTTGATTTACAATGTTGTGTTAGTTTCTGGTGTACAGCAAAGTGTTTCAGTTTTATATATATATTTATATAATATATATAATATGCATATATTATATATATATTAAATATTCCTTGCCATTATGATTTATTACAGGATATTGAATACAGTTCTCTGTGCTATACAGTAGGACCTGTTGTTTATCTATTTTATATACAGTAGTTTGTATCTGCTAATCCCCAACTCTTAACTTATCCCTCCCCTGCCCCCTTTTCTCTTTGGTAACCATGTCTATGTCTGTGAATCTGTTTCCGTTTTGTAAATAAGTTCATTTATATCATATTTTAGGTTCCACACATAAGTGATATCATATGGTATTTGTCTTTCCCTGTCTAACTTACTTCACTTAGTAAGATAATCTCTAGGTCCATCCTTGTTGCTGCAAATGGCATTATTTCATTCATTTTTTATGGCTGAGTAGTATTTCATCATTCATATACGCCACATCTTCTTTATGCATTCATGTGTTGAAGGACATTTAGCTTGCTTCCATGTCTTGGCTATTGTAAATCGTGCTGCCATGAACACTAGGATGCATGTATCTTTTCGAATTAGAGTTTTCTCTGGATATACGCCCAGGAGTGGGATTGCTGGATCACATGGCAACTCTATTTTTAGTTTTCTGAGGCCCTTCATACTATTTTCCATAGTGGCTGCACCAACTTACCTTCCCACCAACAGTAAACTCTATTTTCAACCCTTGCTTATTTTTAAATTTTTGGTTAAAATGAGAAATATAATTCAAGAAGATCTAAGTCAATATTCTGCTCTTCAATCCAGAAAAATTAATCAAATCCATCAACACATAGGTTCTTTTATTTTGGTTGTGGCAAAATGCTAAAATGTATGGTAAGTGTTTTTATGTACATTACATCATGTTTTGTAACATGAAAATGAAATGAAGAGGATATATTCATATTGATTCATACTATAAGCCACAAATCAGACACAATTTCTTGTTTGAAATAATGAATGTATTTGGATTTTGAATATAAATGCATCTGAAGTGGCTTTTAAAATCTAATGACATAAAATAGTTCATTTGTACTTTGTTAATGTACAACATTAATGATGTCTGCAATTTTAAATGCATTAGACTGTGGTTGACTATTTCCCTGTGTACACACTCCAGCTCTGAAATTTAATTGAAGTTCAATAATGTACTGTATTTCTGTCTTTTTTTTCAGTTATTCTATTATGCAGATCTAATGTGAAGGCAGATCAAAGTTGCATTTGAACATGATTTCTGGCTTTTAAAAGTAGAATTATGTTGGGTTTATAATGGGAGAGATTTTCTAAATGGAATAACATTTAGAAAAAAATGTAGGTTTCTATTACTAAGAATTAAGGTCTGAGAAAATCTCATAGAAAAGAAAAAAACACTTCACATGTACTATTAGAAGCAAAGCACAAGATGGAATCTTAGAAATCATCCATTCCAAATTGTTCATTTTTCAAATAAGGTTATTACCTTGCAGATAAACTAAGCATCTTTCTAAGATACTGATCCTGTTAGTGATTACATGACAACTGTAATTCATGTCTTCTAAAATCTTGTAAAATAGGCTTATAAAACTTCTAGTTAAGAAGGAGGCAGTTAAAGTGAAGAGAATAAAAAAGTTCAAATATCTACTTTTTTATTTAAAAAAATCTCCTAAGCATGTTCACATCTATGGGGTCAGATCGGTTAGTCTGGGGCTTTATTTACTGGAATATGCTTCCCTGTAAGGTTATGGATTGGTGTAGACCATAAGAGACATGGAGGAGATTAACGAAGCAACAGTCAATATTCTCTGAATGCCGTCATGCTTAGATGCAGAGACAGACATATGTAGAGTTTTGGTAGCTTCTGGTTTGCCTACACTCTCCTTTGTTCCACATCCAGCTATTTTTGCAGCCCATTAGCCCTGATGACTAATTGTGACCCCAATATCTGGTGAACTGAGAAATAGAGATTGCAGAGAATTTGAGGATCAAATTTATACTCCGGAAGCTTTGGATGGGGCCAGTGTAAGGCAGACTTACGTGTTTAGGTTTGGACTACATGTTTGTCTTCTTTATTGCACATTAACGTCTACTTTAGGACAGTTTCTGAATGTTGGCTGTTCACCTGTGTCAAGTGAAGAGAGTCATCCTCCTATTGTGTTCTCAGCCAGAACTATAAGCCGATAGACCACATTTTTTTTGGCCTTCCTACTGTAAGGGTTTACCAGGGCCAAGGGTAGCTTGACTCATCTTCCTGGCCTTTGTATCCTTTCTGATTGCCTTTCTTTCATCAGGTGCTAATTCGTTCTGTCAATTCGGGAGATCCAGTTTGCAATTTTTACCCCTAAAAGCGTGGTGAACTTTATGATCAAACAAAGCGAAATATGGATGGTTCCAGCCTTGGAGATGGCAGGGATTGCTACTGTCCACTAAAATCCATTCTCTATTTTTTCATAGTAATGAACTCATTCTCCAATATCTCCTGCAATTGATCATGGTCACATGACTAAACTATCTCCAGTAGAATATATGCCATTTCTGGGGCAAGGTAAGAGCATGAGTATTACTACCCTACCTACCCCTCCACTTTCTCGCCTGGATGGAATGATAGCTGCCACAGCATCCTTGAAAGTCACTACTGAGGATAACAAACCCAGCATTTGCATGGGTTCCTGAATGACAATAAGATGCCCACCTTCCTCACTCAACTCAGAGAATTGGCAACGAACTTCGACATTCTCTGAGCCACTGTTTTTTGAGGACACTGTTTTACAAGTTAAATATATCCTAGCTAAATCAAGAAATATAACCTCTATTTTGTTAGGTGGCATAAAGAGAACTGAATGAAATTATAATGATTCTGAAGGTCCCAAATGTAAATAAAGAAAGCTTAGAGTAATGAACCCTTAATTTGAGGGATTATACTTGCATAGAAACAGAAAAAGGTCGTAAGAAAGAAAAATATCAGGATGCTTTAGATGAGGGGTCAACAAACTATATAGCCTGTAGGCCAATTCAGGCTCACTACTTGTTTTATAAATAAAGTTTTACTGGAATACAGCTACAGTTATTCATTTATGTATTTTTTATGACTACTTTCACACTACTGTGTCGAGCTTGAGTAAATGTAACAGAAACTGGACAGCACACAAAGTCCAAAATGTTTACTATCTAGATCTTTAGAGAAAAAGTTTGCTGCCCACTGCTTTAGATGAACAAAGAATTGTGCTTAGAAAGAGTTTTATCTCTGGAAATGAGAGAGACTAAACCATGGAAGTAACAAGGAAGTACTTGAATGTATTTCTCAAAAAGATTCAAGGTTTTCAAGGGTAAGTTTAAAAGTTTATGGAAGAGAAAAAAGAGACATATGTACCAGGAGCTCACTGATTTGCAGATGACATGAGGGGGACTTCCCTGGTGGTCCAGCAGTTGGTACTTTGCCTTCCAGTGCAGGGGGTGAGGGTTTGATCCCTGGTCAGAGAGCTAAGCTCCCACATGCCTCGCGGCCAAAAAAACAAAACAGAATCAATATTGTAACAAAGCCAATAAAGACTTTAAAAAAAAATGGTCCACATCTAAAAAAATGTTTAAAGATGACATGAGAAAGAGATGAGGCAGTTTAGTGGTTACCAAACTAGGGAAAGTTGTTGGAGCCCAAACCTAGGACAACATAGAAGTATTTTAAGGGTAAGAATAAAATTTCTTTTCTGGAGGATTTCAAAATCCAGAAAACTTTTGAAAACCTCTCTAAAGATGGAAAAAGACTCCACAGGTAAAATAATAATAACAATAATAATAAAAAATGGAGGAAACATAACTGACAACTGAATAAATACATGGAAATATATGTGTGTGTGTGCGCATGCGTATATAATAGGCATCACCCATCTATCTACCATTTCTAAATGCACTCACTGAGAGGACCTAGTAGCAGTGAGAACAGCCAGCACACAAATACTTTTTATGTGTACCATGCTTCAGTAAATGGAGGCAGGGTTCTTTGGAGAAAATGTTGATTCCAGCGTTGGGGCTGAGGAAATAAATTTAAGATGAACTTGGAAATCTAAGTGTTTAGAGAGTAACAGATGATCTAAGAATAATGGGGACATGGAAAAATAAAGGCAGTCCGCTTAATGGGGCACTCACTGTCCAAGTATGGGATGATTTGCATATCAAAATAATTGTAATAAGTTATAACCAGTTGTAAAGAATCCATGAGTTAAAACTCAGTTAAATCTACAATTTTGTTAATAATTAAATGCATATAGGGACTTCCCTGGTGATCCAGTGGTTGAGACTCCATGCTCCTAATGCAGGGCGCTTGGGTTTGATCCCTGGTGGGGGAACTAGATCCCGCATGCATGCCGCAACTAAGAGCCCACATGCTTCAACTAAGGCCCGGCGCAGCCAAATAAATAAATAAATAAATTTTTTAAAAAAATTAATTAAATGCATATATAAATAAATAAGAAAGAAGGAAAAGCTCTTCCTTCACTCATTTACCAGCACTCCCACCCCAAAATTCTGAAGTTAGAAAGCAATAGTAATAATTGATTCAGCAATAATCATCAATGAATGCTAAATATAGTTGGTGAAAATCTGATGAAAACCAAGATACTTCCTTAGGCTCAAATGATATCTTCACAAGCTATTTATTATTTAAAAAGAGAAAATGGTAACTTTACTCTAGAGAAACTTGTCAGACACCACCTTATCAATGGCTCAAGTTAGCATTACAAGTAGTAGAAATCATTATCAAATGCATCCTAAAATGACTCAGTGAGAAGGACATGACCTTGGTAGTGTAGGATCCCTGATAAAAATTCACAACTTGAATCTAACCATGTGGACACATCACACACACCCAAAGCAAAGGACATTATTCAAAATAACTGTCTGGATTCATCAAAAAGTTAAGATCATAAAAGACAAAAGAAGGCAAGAATCTATTCCACATTAAAGGAGATTGAAAATAAGACACAACAGCAAACTGCAACTTGCAGTATAGATAAAGTAACAGGGCCTAGATTTACTCTCCCTTGAAACAGCTGAAGAGGTAGATAAAGTAAAAGAAATAATGGCACTCAAGGTGTTGGACATTAGGCAAAGAAAGGCACTGACCCATGAGAGAAGAGACACAGATGAGGAGAGGCCTATGACTGACTGTTTACTGCCTGGAGAAAATTTCCAAGTTTCAGCACAGAGAGCAAGCAGCCTGGAATAGTTCAGAAATCTTCCTGAAAGGATGAAATGGGACTCTGGGGGAGGTAAGGTCGTGTGAGGTTTTTTGTTTTTTGTTTTTTTGGGTTCTTTGGCCACGCCGCACAACATGTGGGATCTTAGTTCCTTGACCAGGGATTGAACCCTCGCCCCCTGCATTGGAAGCGCAGAGTCTTAACCTCTGAGTTTGTAAGACAGATAACCAGAAAAGAGAGAGCTGACCCTAAAGAGAATTCCAGAGATCTTCAGAGTCCCCCTCGAGTATTTAGATGAGTATTGATCAGCTCATGCTCATGAGGAAAGTACCCAATGATGGAGAAGAGCCACCTGAAAGGATTAGTGACCAAGGCCCACACAGGATGGGGAATAGTATCTGTTCAGTAGGTGCCTTTCACATTCAGTTCAACAACTCTGATCCTCAGGCTGGATTGTTTGCAGAATGATTCTCAATAATGGCTTAGTATTTGCAACTTTCACCTGCCAGGCATTCCCATCACCAACATTTCTCCTTAGATGACATGATTTCCTTCTTGGGAAAGTACTGTACCCAGGGCAGAAGTGGGGAGTCTTGATGATATGCTAATCTATGCATGAGTAGTGGGTAGCAAGGGAATGAGAAGAGTACAAATGTAATCTGATAAAAGACCCAAAGCATATTCTGAACTGTCCCTCAGTGGAGATATTCCTCCACTTCAATGTTCTTCCCCCAAGCAGATTAGAATTCTGTCAACACCAAGAATGTACCCCCATTTATCTCTATTGTTACCTTCTCCTGTCACTGTCTTGACTATTCCTTCACTTTCTGAATATCTTCACTCCCAGAAACAGAAAATACAATCATCTCTTTCCTAGAATCTCTATTCAAAGCCTGATCTCTGCAAGCATAGTTGCACATGGTCAGAATCCCAGAGAAGACACTCGGGGCCAAGCTGGACTAGCATGCGGTGTGCCTTTTATTATTTATTGATTACTGGACCCAAAAGATATATTCAAAATATGAGAACATAGAAGACACAGTAAGAACACAGGAACCAGGATACAGGGAAGAGATGAGGAAAGAGATCCTTACGATTATATATGCTTGGTGAATTACCTTCACAATTATTATATAAACCTCATAATACTCTACTCTATGGGTTAAATTACAAGCCAAAAAAAAATGATTAAGGTTTTCACTGGATGTTTTTTTTGACAGGATTCTCATAGAAAGTTTACTGTTAGTAATGGTTGGACTGGCCAAACGATAGCAACTTCAGAGTAGAATTAACTTTTTAGTGAGAATACAAGTTCTTTTATAACTAAGTAGTTGTAGGTGTGTGCAAGACGGTACATCCTAGAGGTCGCACACCTTCTTTGGAATCAGGCACACCTAGTTCAAATCCATACCCTATTATTAATAAGCATGTGTCCTTGAATGAATTACTCAAGCATTCTGGGCCTCAATTACCACATGCTTAAAATTGGTACCATAAGATTATGGTCTCGGACTTCTCTGGTGATCCAGCGGTTAAGACTCCGTGCTTCCACGGCAGGGGACGCGTGTTTGATCCCCTGTGGGAGAGGTTCTGCATGCGAGAGTTGTGGCCACCGCCCCCCCGAAAAAAAAGAATATGGTCTCATTTCATTTATGAGGCTATGAAGCAACATATGAAAGGTGCTTAGCATAGATTTGACACGAGGTAAGAATTCAAGAAAAGCTGCTATCATTAACTCGGAACTATTATATGTGACAAAGAGCTGTGGCTTTTCTCATGTAATCATACAGAAATACATGTATCCACCTGCAGCAATGTGGAAAGATTGGATTCATAGATGACAAAGTTTCAAGGTCAATAAGCCTTTATAAACCACTCCATGCCCCTGGTTCCCTCTATTAGAAATGAAATAACTTATGGATAGGAATGAAAAATGTATCAAACAGCCTGAAAGCAGCAATAATTCAATTAAAAAAATAAAATATAAGACTGAGTAGTTTATAATTATCAGTTACTAAGTTAAAACTCATTAAATTCAAGGGCTTCAGGGGAAATTATTTCAGATAAGGAAAGGACCATAAACTCTTGGAGAAAGAATAAAATTAAAGATAAGCAATTACATAAAGGTTTTTCTGTTTTCATTCTTGTGTTTCTGGTCTATGCAATCCTTTTGCATTATTGGATTTCCATTAATTCTATTCCTAAATAAGTCATTCCGAGAAGCTTACTGAATTATTTCTATTGTTAAATGCATAGAGACTTTGAAGTCATATGGTCAAGAAAAACCTCCAATTTTCTTTTAAATGTGGCTTAACAATTAGTGATTCCCTCTTAAACACTAAACACTGAAACACAAATAGTATAACTGAAAGTCAATAAAAATAGACATGATTTGAGACCATCTTAAAATGATCCACAATCTGAAAGTGAACTAGACACCTCCAATGTTTGATCTGATTAAAAACAATGGAATGTGTTTGTATCTTTTCTTTTTAAATAAATGAACAAGTTTGATCATACCATAAAATTTTAATTTTAATATGGAAGATTTCCACACCATCTGTGCTAATGATTGGTGGTTTCCCTAAAACCAAATTCAGCACTTTTACTCAGCACTCAGAAAGTTCCATTGTCAATAAAGAGTTTCAGAACAGAACTGAAACTGACAAAGAATAAAACAAGGGCAGAAAAGCTATTTGACTTATGTTGTAAGTCTCAATGTCAGAATTTTCTAGACCATAATCAGATTAGATTTACACACTTCAATTGTAATGCCTCCAAGTGAAAGTAAGAAGGCAGCCTATTGATCTTGAATGTCCATTCCATTGTATAACTTGTATTTCATAAATACCTCGTATTTTATGACATGATATAGGAATATGAAAACTGATTTTTAGTCTTCCTATTAATTAAAAAAATTCTTAATTACAACTAAGACCTCTTCTAAATACCGTTTACAGTCTTAAAATTTAAAAATAATTATACTTCTCAGAAATCTTTTAAATTCACATTGCTATGAATATGACATTTATTCTGAGAGTCTTTGGAAAACTCCAGATAAGGACTTAGAGATAAAGTTAAGGGTTAAATATTCTTTTTCATAAGCTTTTATCTTTTAAGCGTAGTGCACTTTGAATACATTAGTGTAGATTGTAAGGATTGTGAAAGACTCAGAAAAAATACGTTGAATTATATAATTCCTAATTATTTTTAAGCTTCAGGTGTTAACAACTAAACTTTATGAGGCCAAAGATATGCATGACTTGTTCACTGGAATAGCTTTAGGCTTTGCCTAGAACAGTATCTAACACAGAGAAAGACGCGTCATCACATGTCTGGTGTGAGAATGTAAATGAACGGATTCTGCAAGTATGACTTAAAACATGGTTAATCTGATTTATTTTGTTATATTCATAGCCTCCAAAATCAAGCAAATCTCAATAAATCAGTACAGTTAATCCTATATATATCAGTATTCTTTCGTCTGTACAGTTCCCAATACCTGAAATGAAGTATCTATTTTATTGTTGATGCCTAAGATACTTGGACCAAGGCAACTCGGATACCATTAGTTCTTCTGTGTTACAGGAGTCCAGGAATATCCAGGGGTTCTCAGAACACATACTTGCTCCCTTGATTCTACTTTTCTTTCTCCCTAGGGAAAAATTATACCTAGACTGCCACACATACTATGCACTCCATATATATTTGATTGTTTGGCTGATACAATAGTTCCCCCATCCACAAATTTCTTCCCAGCACTTTCCTAAAATCTCACTAGTCAATTGGTCAATAACAAAATGAATGAACGAATGTTGCACCTGTCATCTAACCAAAAGGTCCTTTTAGATTAGATTGTTAGCGTTAGATAGAATCTGAGTAACCATCAGCTTCACTCCATGCTAAAAACTAAAACAAAAACAAAAACAAAACTGAAGCCCAGAGGTAAAATTACTTGTTAAGGTCATTGAGGCAGTACTTACCACACTATCTAGCACTAGAAGCAGTGTTCTGGAAATTTCTGCTGTAGGTGGGTTTACCCAACATTTCCTCATATTGACATTGATGAGCAGAATAAGTTATCAAGAACTCAAAATGGTTCTAATAACAATGGTGTGGCTGGATTCCAGAACTCATTTCAGGGGACATCCTGGTGGTGTCACCCAGGAAACTAGAGTTCCAGCTTGCACGTGGCTTTAGCAGCCCTGAGTAAACTTTTCTTCTAGTCCCTAGGACTCCTGGTTTTCATGTTCCATGGAATGTGACTTGTAAAGAAGAAGTAGCAGAGACATTCCAAATTGCTACTTAGAATCACTACACAAGGAAAGCATGGATAGCAATGGGATAAAGATGGCCAGCCCAGGGCTGGCATATAGTAACTACTCAATTTACATTGTTTTAAGAAATGTGGAAAGAAAAATAAGGCCACAAGGCTTGACTCAGAAGCCTTGTAAATACGACTTGATCTCGCCTCTGTAAGGGGACTAACCCAGACACCCCTGAAACAGAAGGCAGTGCCCATTAGAAAGGAAGAGATTCAGAAAAATATTTGTTTTGTAGACTACAAACATTAAACCTGCTATGATCACGAGAAATCCATACATCTCCACACCTAAAGTTTTTTTTTTTAACATCTTTATTGGAGTATAATTGCTTTACAATGGTGTGTTAGTTTCTGCTTTATAACAAAGTGAATCAGTTATACATATACGTATGTTCCCATCTCTTCCCTCTTGCGTCTCCCTCCCTCCCACCCTCCCTACCCCACCCCTCTAGGTGGTCACAAAGCACCCAGCTGATCTCCCTGTGCTATGCGGCTGCTTCCCACTAGCTCTCTATTTTACGTTTGGTAGTGTATATATGTCCATGCCACTCTCTCACTTTGTCACAGCTTACCCTTCCCCCTCCCCATGTCCTCAAGTCCATTCTCTAGTAGGTCTGTGTCTTTATTCCCGTCTTATCCCTAGGTTCTTCATGACCTTTTTTTTTTTTCTTAGATTCCATATATATATGTGTTAGCATACGGTATTTGTTTTTCTCTTTCTGACTTACTTCACAGGATAAATCCAAGGAGAAACATGCCAAGACACATATTAATCAAACTATCAAAAATTAAATACAAAAAAACATATTAAAAGCAGCAAGGGAAAAACAACAAATAACACACAAGGGAATCCCCATAAGGTTAACAGCTGATCTTTCAGCAGAAACTCTGCAAGCCAGAAGGGAGTGGCAGGACATATTTGAAGTGATGAAGGAGAAAAACCTACAACCAAGATTACTCTACCCAGCAAGGATCTCATTCAGATTTGATGGAGAAATTAAAACCTTCACAGACAAGCAAAAGCTGAGACAGTTCAGCACCACCAAACCAGCTTTACAACAAATGCTAAAGGAACTTCTCTAGACAAGAAACACAAGAGAAGGAAAAGACCTACAATAACAAACCCAAAACAATTAAGAAAATCCCACCTAAAGTTTTTGTCTTCTCTCAACATAGAGTCTAGATTTTTCAAGGGAAGAAAATTCTGAACATTTAAGAGAAGATTCTAAAAATAACCCCCAAATTTGGGTTGCTTTGCTGCTCAAAGTTTTACATTTTCAGTTTTATTATTAGGTTTCCAAATGTCTCATGATTTCTTTCTGACACACTAACACTTGTGTAATCAAACCCACCAACACATTCCTCACTTGGTGCCAACACTCAAAGCGGGCAGCGAAGCAAACCCTGCATGGAGACCAGAGGGCAGAGTCTCATCGGAGGGGCAAGGAGAAGGAAATGACGAGCTGCCTTCACTGACAGGAGGATAATGCCCTGGACTAGGAGCATCACAGCCCCACCGCCAGACACAAACACACTCAGTTCCGGGGGTCCATAGAAAGGCAGAATTTCCCTGGGGTGATTGCCTTGTGTTTAGTGGCTTATATGCATGAAAATTTGGATACACCTCAAAATGCTGATCATAATGGTGGAAAGAAATCTAAGAGGAGACAGTTCGTTGCTTTCGATGTGTAAAGTGCGTAGATTTGATACTTATCAGGGTTCTTGGCCTTCCCCAATCACTGGAAATTGACTAGAGGCCAGACAAGAAATTCAGGCAGGGCTTTACTGGGGCCCCTGCACCCGCTGCAGGAGGGATCGAAAACAAGTCACAGGTTCCCTCGCTCGCTCCCCACTCCTTACATGGGGTGAGGGCAGGGGTGTGTCCAGGGGTCGGGCCGGAGGGGTGGCCTAGGTGACTTGCCCACCTCTTTGCGTTGCTGAGTGCAGGGGGGGCATGCGCAGTACCCTGCTTTTGCTCCCTACACCCAGTTTTTGCTCCGGGCTCTTCAGAAATGGCTGTTGGGTCTGTTTGTTTTTTTCTTTCTTGTACCTTTTGGTGCAGAATTTGCCCGAACTGCACAGCACAAAGTTATTTTTAGTGCCATATAGTTTCTTTGTATTTTGTAGCTGGAGGAGTGGTGTGTCCAGGTGCAAGCTTTGCAGCACTGCAGCAAAGGGGCCCAAGTCCCAGGACCGTCTCAGATTTAACAACGGAGTGGCTGCAGAGAAGAACGTGTGCTTGAGGCAAGAACTCAAGTGCCGATTATGTTCATTTATACAGTTATTTGCTGTTTGATATGCCATGAGGTCTTCGGCCTCAAAGCTATGTTTATATTTTTCAATGTCTGTGAACTGAAAAACGATGTTTTGGAAACACTTAAAATATTTTTTGATCAATTTTCTGAAATATCAATGTACGTGACCGTATAAATCTAAAAGAAGAACTAGCTTCACGAGGGGTGATGTCTATTAGGCTTAGCATCTGACACATTCAAGGCTATAAATTTTAATAGTTGAGGAAGCTTGGCTGGATTCCTTTTTGTTGTGACTGCCAGAATGGCTAGCCAGGAAACAATCTAACATACTCAAGAACTACCAAGCAGAAAAAGGTTAAATGAAACACACCATTGGCAGAACAAAAAATGGCGAGCGACTTTATTTTTTTGCCAAAACTGGAAAATCTTACTGATGCTCAGGTAAGAAAGGGAAGCCGTGTATATGTTACTTTTAAGTTACACATCAAATATACAACTTTGGTCAAACTGCCAAAGTCCTGTTTTTGAAGTCTTATGAAAATCCTTCCTTTGTATTTAGAATGAAATGACTAAAAAAAACCTGTAATGATGTTTATGTTTTAAAAAAGAATGAAATCATAGAAATAGCTGGCATCTAACAATATCTCACTTCTCCAGGAAGTGGAGTTTCTCTCTGTTTCTTCTAGGGACTAATCATTGGCAATCTTTCTCTCTCTTTCTTTTGTTTTTTTTTTTTGATTAGTAACTACCAGAATAATGTAACTGCATTTAGGCAAGTCTTAGTTAAGGCAATGCATTTAACATCCATTTCATTCCAAAGCCTTGAAAAATAATTAGGGAAGATATTTCCTGAAGTCTTTTAAAGCAGCAGCAGAGGGGATGGGGGTGAGGAGAATAACATTTGCCAACATTCAGCAAAATCCCTAAAAAATCCTCTAAGCATCTATTTTACTCCATCTCTGTCTTCTTTCTCTGAGTTTCCTATAAGAGCACCTGGTCCCTGCCACCACTCTTCCCAATATCCAGGACTGGGAATTTTTCTGGTGGTTATGCAATAATCTTTTTTCATAAAGATTCGTTCACCCTTCTCTTTTGATTTGTTAAATTCTAAGCCTTGACCCATTCAGAAGCCCAGAAGGCCCAGCAGAACTGAGCAGTAAACAGAGCCTTCTCTTTTGAAGACACGGGTAGGCAAAGGCTATATTTAGCCCCTGTCCAACTCCCATCCTACAGAGCTCTGCTTTCTGTCTCCTCACGGTACAAGCAAAAGCTTTGAAATCGGTCAAACAAGGCTCTAATCTTTCTGTTACAATTGCCTGGCTTGTTCAACTTAGTCTTTAGATGACTCTGCTTTAATTGGTAAAAGAGGGGGCAACAGATATAAAATTAAACAAATCCTAGCATATATAAGTCCCTCAAAGTATGCTTTGTCCTCTCCAGTAACAAAAAGGTAGGCACTCTTCTCATCAATTGGCATTCTGTTATAAAAATGTTACTTATGGAAAATCTTGAAATAATCCACTTATATGATTAACTACTCTCTATTTAATGACATAAGACAAGCCTGCCTTAACCATCAAAGCATCCTTTGGAATCTACTACATTTGGAAATGTCCACGGACTTTGTGACATAATACGCAGGACTCTTATCTTCCTAAACCTCTATCTTTTCGTCTCTCATAGGCTATAAAAGGCAATGGTAATGGCTGGAGAAAGTAAAATTGGTTTCATAAAAACTGGCATGCCCTGAGGTAAAACAATGGAGGAATTAGAAGAACCAGTATGTTTTCATAATAATTCTATTAAAACTCTCTCCGCTAGGATTCAACAAATGTTTGCTGCATAACAGTCTGTGCTGGGCCATGTGTTACCCGATGATGGTGCAGAGATTCTGTCCCAGCCAGTCATGTGCTGGAGCCAATGGTTAAATATTCAGGAATTTTGTGAGGAGGTTGTTAAACCCTTGGTAACTTGAAACCGGTGGTGTGGAGCGTATTTACACTGATCAAATTGGAATACGGTACAAGTCAAGCTCCCACACTCCAGATCAGATTTTATGAGAACACCACTGACTCAGCACTCAAGATTCTCAGCCTTGTTGATGGTCCAACAGACTCAATTCAATTCAATGTCATTTCCATATAACAAGTCCTAAAATAAAGGACCCACTAGAGGAGTTCAGAGATGAGGTAAATGTAAACTTTGTTTTCCATTTTGATATCAATACCAATTTGTACCTCTTAAGTTGACATTCTCCGAAAACCAAATTCTTCTGGAATTTTCTGTTCTTCCATCTTAATCTGTGGTAAACAGATTTAACTTCAAACTAACACAGCAACCCTTAGACAAATTGAGATAAAACTTTCTTTCTCCGTTGACTAGTTTCTCCTTTTGTATGACCTAAAAATAGCTTCCCTTCATATGTTTTATTTTATTTTTTTTATTAAAAAAAAATTATTGACCGAGCCACATGGCATGTGGGATCCTAGTTCCCTGACCAGGGATGGAACCCGTGCCCCCTGCATTGGAAGCGTAGAGTCTTAGCCACTGGACCGGCAGAGAAGTCCCATATGTTTTATTTTAAATGAAAAATCATTTATCATTCTGAATGCTACATGAGGTGTTATAATAACAAAGCTTATTTTTAGTGTGCACATCTTCATTCTACCAAATATGGGCAGCTCGGAATTCTCTCCCTTTACTCCAAAATGGCTGATCCCACTTGCTATCAGTGGGGATTACCCACACTTCCTCCCACCTGCCATATACTTCTCTCTTTTTTTCTTTTTAACATCTTTGTTGGAGTATACTTGGTTTACAATGGTGTGTTAGTTTCTGCTTTATAACAAAGTGAATCAGCTATACGTATACATATATCCCCATATCTCCTTCCTCTTGCGTCTCCTTCCCACCCTCCCTATCCCACTCCGCTAGGTGGTCACAGGGCACTGAGCTGATCTCCCTATGCTATGCGGCTGCTTCCCACTAGCTATCTGTTTTACATTTAGTAGTGTATATAAGTCCATGCCACTCTCTCACTTCGTCCCAGCTAACCCTTCCCCCTCCCCGTGTCCTCAAGTCCACTCTCTACATCTGCGTCTTTATTCCTGTCATGCCCCAGGTTCTTCAGAACCTTTTTTTTTTTCAGGTTCCATATATGTGTTAGCATACAGTATTTGTTTTTCTCTTTCTGACTTACTTCACTCTGTATGACAGACTCTAGGTCCATCCAACTCACTACAAATGACTCAATTTTGTTTCTTTTTATGGCTGAGTAATATTCCATTGTATACATGTGCCACATCTTCTTTATCCATTCATCTGCCGATGGACACTTAGGTTGCTTCCATGTCCTGGCTATTGTAAATAGAGATGCAATGAACATTTTGGTACATGACTCTTTTTGAATTATGGTTTTCTCAGGGTATATGCCCAGTAGTGGGATTGCTGGGTCATATGGTAGTTCTATTTGTAGTTTTTTAAGGAACCTCCATACTGTTCTCCATAGTGGCTGTATCAATATACATTCCCCCCAACAGTGCAAGAGGGTTCCCTTTTCTTCACACCTTCTCCAGCATTTACTGTTTGTAGAATTTTTGGTCATAGCCATTCTGACTGGTGTGAGGTGATACCTCATTGTAGTTTTGATTTGCATGTCTCTAATGATTTGCATTTCTCTAATGGTTAGTGATGTTGAGCATCCTTTCATGTGTTTGTTGACAATATGTATATTTTCTTTGGAGAAATGTCTATTTAGGTCTTCTGCCTATTATTGGATTGGGTTGTTTATTTTTTTGATATTGAGCTGCATGAGCTGCTTGTATATTTTGGAGATTAATTGTTTGTCAGTTGCTTCGTTTGCAAACATTTTCTCCCACTCTGAGGGTTGTCTTTTCATCTTGTTTATGGTTTCCTTTGCTGTGCATAACCTTTTAAGTTTCATTAGGTCCCATTTTTTGTTTTTATTTCCATTTGTCTAGGAGGTGGGTCAAAAAGGATCTTCCTGTGATTTATGTCATAGAATATTCTGCCTTTGTTTTCCTCTAAGAGTTTTATAGTGTCTGGTGTTAC
The DNA here is from genome assembly GCF_964374135.1 of Grampus griseus. Classification (NCBI taxonomy): domain Eukaryota; kingdom Metazoa; phylum Chordata; class Mammalia; order Artiodactyla; family Delphinidae; genus Grampus; species Grampus griseus. Next base: position 66,775,046 of record NC_139012.1, read on the forward strand.
ATTTAGGTCTTTAATCCATTTTGAGTTTATTTTTGTGTATGCTGTTAGGGAGTGATCTAATTTCATTGTTTTACATGTAGCTGTCCAGTTATCCCAGCACCACTTACTGAAGAGGCTGTCTTTTCTCCATTGTTTATTCGTGCATCCTTTATCAAAGACAAGGTGACCATATGTGCATGGGTTTATTTCTGGGCTTTCTATTCTGTTCCTTTGATCTATATTCCTGTTTTGGGGCCAATACCATATTGTCTTGATTACTGTAGCTTTGTAGTATAGTCTGAAGTCAGGGAGCCTGATTCCTCCAGCTCTGTTTTTCTTTCTCAAGATTGCTTTGGCTATTCAGGGTCTTTTGTATTTCCATACAAATTGTGAAATTTTTGGCTCTAGTTCTGTGAAAAATGCCACTGGTAGTTTGATAGGAATTGCATTGAATCTGTAGATTGCTTTGGGTAGTACAGTCATTTTCACAATGTTGATTCCTCCAATCCAAGAACATGGTATATCTCTCCATCTGTTGGTATCTTCTTTAATTTCTTTCATCAGTGTCTTATAGTTTTCTGCATACAGGATTTTTGTCTCCTTTAGTAGGTTTATTCCTAGTTATTTTATTCTTTTTGTTGCACTGGTAAATGGGAGTGTTTCCTTAATTTCTCTTTCAGATTTTTCATTGTTAGTGTATAGGAATGCAAGAGATTTCTGTGCATTAATTTTGTATCCTGCTACTTTACCAGATTCTTTGATTAGCTCTAGTAGTTTTCCGGTAGCATCTTTAGGATTCTCTGTGTATAGTATCATGTCATCTGCAAACAGTGACAGTTTTAATTCTTCTCTTCTGATTTGGATTCTTTTTACTTCTTTTTCTTCTCTGATTGCTGTGGCTAAAACTTCCAAAACTATGTTGAATAATAGTGATGAGAATGGGCAACCTTGTCTTGTTCCTGATCTTAGAGGAAATGTTTTCAGTTTTTCACCACTGAGAACGATGTTGGCTGTGCATTTGTCATATATGGCCTTTAAGATGTTGAGGGACGTTCCCTCTATGCCTACTTTCTGGAGAGTTTTTATCATAAATGTGTGTTGAATTTTGTCAGAAGCTTTTTCTGCATCATTGAGATGACCATATGGTTTTCCTCCTTCAGTTTGTTAATATGGTGTAACACGTTGATTTTTTGCGTATATTGAAGAATCCTGCATTCCTGGAATAAACCCCACTTTATATGGTGTATGCTCCTTTTAATGTGTTGTTGGAATCTGGTTGCTAGTATTTTGTTGAGGATTTTTGCATCTATGTTCATCAGTGATATTGGCCTGTAGTTTTCTTTCTTTTTTTTTTTTTTTGACATCTTTGTCTGGTTTTTGGTAACAGGGTGATGATGGCCTCGTTGAATGAGCTTGGGAGTGTTCCTCCCTCTTCTGTATTTTGGAAGAGTTTGAGAAGGATACGTGTTAGCTCTTCTCTAAATGTTTGATAGAATTCGTCTGTGAAGCCATCTGGCCCTGGTCTTTTGTTTGTTGGAAGATTTTTAATCACAGTTTCAATTTCAGTCTTGTGACTGGTCTGTTTATATTTTCTATTTCTTCCTAGTTCAGTCTCAGAAGGTTGTGTTTTCCTAAGAATTTCTCCATTTCTTCCAGATTGTTCATTTTATTTGCATATAGTTGCTTGTAGTAATCTCTCATGATCCTTTGTATTTCTGTGGTGTCAGTTGTTACTTCTCCTTTTTCATTTCTAATTCTATTGATTTGAGTCTTCTCCCTTTTTTTCTCGAGAGTCTGGCTAATGGTTTGTCAATTTTGTTTATCTTCTCAAAGAACCAGCTTTTAGTTTTATTGATCTTTGCTATCATTTCCTTCATTTCTTTTTCATTTATTTCTGGTCTGATCTTTACGATTTCTTTCCTTCTGCTAACTTTTGGGTTTTTTTGTTCTTCTTTCTCTAATTGCTTTAGGTGTAAGGTTATTTGTTTATTTGAAACGTTTCTTGTTTCTTGAGGTAGGATTGTATTGCTATAAAATTCCTTCTTGGAACTGCTTTTGGTGCATCCCATAGGTTTTAGGTCATCGTGTTTTCATTGTCATTTGTTTCTAGGTATTTTTAATTTCCTCCTTGATTTCTTCAGTGGTCTCTTAGTTATTTAATAGTGTACTGTTTAGCATCCATGTGTTTGTGTTTTTTTCCTGTAATTGATATCTAGTCTCATAGCGTTGTGGTCTTGTGAAAATACTTGATATGATTTCAATTTTCGTAAATTTACCAAGGCTTGATTTGTGACCCAAGATATGATCTATCCGGGAAAATGTTCCATGAGCACTTGAGAAGAAAGTGTATTCTGTTGTTTTTGGATGGAATGTCCTATAAATATCAATTAAGTCCAACTTGTTTAATGTGTCATTTAAAACTTGTGTTTCCTTATTTATTTTCATTTTGGGTGATCTGTCCATTGGTGAAAGTGGGGTGTTAAAGTCCCCTACTATTATTGTGTTCCTGTTGATTTCCCCTTTTATGGCTGTTAGCATTTGCTTTATGTATTGAGGTGCTCCTATGTTGAGTGCATAAATATTTACAATTGCTATATCTTCTTCTTGGATTGATCCCTTGATCATTTTGTAGTGTCCTTCTTTGTCTCTTGTAATAGTCTCTATTTTAATGTCTATTTTGATAGACTATATGAGAGCTGCTACTCCAGCTTTCTTTTGATTTCCATTTGCATGGAGTATCTTTTCCCATCCCCTCACTTTCAGTCTGTATGTGTCCCTAGTTCCTAAGTGGGTCTCTTGTAGACAGCATATATACGAGTCTTGTTTTTGTATCCATTCAGCCAGCCTATGTCTTTTGGTTGGAGCATTTAATCCATTTACATTCAAGGTAATGATTGATATGTATGTTCCTATTACCATTTTCTTAATTGCTTTGTGTTTGTTTTTGTAGGTCTTTTCCTGCTCTTGTGTTTCCTTCCTAGGGAAGTTCCTTTAGCATTTGTTGTAAATTAGGTTTGGTGGTGCTGAATTGTCTTAGGTTTTGCCCATCTGTAAAGGTTTTAATTTCTCCGTCGAATCTGAATGTGATCCTTGCTGGGCCGAGTAATCTTGCTTGTAGGTTTTTCCCTTTCATCACTTTAAATATGTCCTGCAACACCCTTCTGGCTTGCAGATTTTCTGCTGAACAATCAGCTGTTAATCTTATGGGGATTCCCTTTTATGTTATGTGTTGCTTTCCCCTTGCTGCTTTTATTATATTTTCTTTGTAATTAATTTTTGATAGTTTTATTAATATGTGTCTTGGCATATTTCTCCTTGGATTTATCCTGTATGAGACTCTCTGTGCTTCTTGGACTTGATTGACTATTTCCTTTCCCATGTTAGGGAAGTTTTCAACTAGAATCTCTTCAAATATCTTCTCAGTCCCTTTCTTTTTCTCTTCTTCTTCTGGGACCCCTATAATTCGAATGTTGGTGCATTTAATGTTGTCCCACAGGTCTCTGAGACTGTCCTCAATTCTTTTCATTCTTTTTTCTTTATTCTGCTCTGTGGTAGTTATTTCCACTATTTTATCTTCCAGGTCACGTATCCGTTCTTCTGCCTCAGTTATTCTGCTATTGATTCCTTCTAGAGAATTTTATATTTCATTTATTACGTTGTTCATCATTGTTTGTTTGCTCTTTAATTCTTCTAGGCCCTTGTTAAATGTTTCTTGTATTTTCTCCATTCTCTTTCCAAGATTTTGGATCATCTTTACTACCATTACTCTGAATTCTTTTTCAGGTAGACTGCCTATTTCCTCTTCATTTGTTAGGTCTGGTGGGTTTTTACTTTGCTCCTTCATCTGCAGCGTATTTCTCTGTCTTCCATTTTGCTTAACTTACTGCTTTGGCGGGGGGGGGGGGTGTCTCCTTTTTGCATGCTGCAATTTCGTAGTTCCCGTTGTTTTTGGTGTTGGACCCCAGTGGGTAAGGCTGGTGCAGTGGGTTGTGTAGGCTCCCTGGTGGAGGGGACTGGTGCCTTTGTTCTGGCAGATGAGGCTGGATCTTGTCTTTCTGGTGGGCAGGACCGTGTCTGGTGGTGTGTTTTGGGGTGTCTGTGAACTTATTATGACTTTAGGCAGCCTCTCTGCTAATGGGTGGGGTTGTGTTCCTGTCTTGCTAGTTGTTTGGCATGGGGTGTCCAGCAATGGAGCTTGCTGGTTGTTGAGTGGAGCTGGGTCTTAGCATTGAGACGGAGATCTCTGGGAGACCTCTCGCTGATTGATGTTATGTGGGGCTGTGAGGTCTCGGATGATTAAATGTCCTCAACTCGGCTCTCCCACCTCAGAGGCTCAGGGCTGACACCTGGCCAGAGCACCGAGAACCTGTCAGCCACATGGCAGCAGTTCTGTCCCTCACTGCACCTCCTGGATCATGGTCTGTTGGCTGCTGCTGAGCCCACCTCCTGCTTCCACCTGTGGTAACTCAGCAGGAGCAAGGGCAAGCAGACAGTCTTGAGAGGGTCTGCTGCTGAATGGTGGCCAGCCTTGTTCTTGTCCCTCAGCCTTGTAGCAATCCAGCAGTTGCAGTCAGGTCTCCTTTCTAACAAATTCTTCCAATATTAATTTTGCTTCCTTTGGTGAATCTTCCCCCTTGCTTCTCAGTGGAATTAGCTATTTCTTCCCCTGGTTCCTACGGCCCGCTCTTCATACACAGGGTTACTTTTTGTCCCAGTTCAGCCTGCTCTGTTAAGCTGGATTTTCCTTTGGGTCAGGGAATATGCTGGAACTAATAAAGTGCCTGGAACATAGCAGGTCTCAACAACTTCCTTGAGACTTGAATGTCTGGCAAGACTCACGTCTAGCGATGCTGGACCACATCCCTGGAGACCCAGCCTTCTTGCCCACACAGCCTGGGACCACCATTGTTTTAATCAGTGGTAACATCATTGTCAGAAGTATATACACCTCCTAAACACAGTTGTTGATTTGGCATGAAAGACCCTCTTTCTGGGCCCTGGGGATGTACTGATGAACAAAGCAAATCCCCAGATGTCAAAGAGTTTACATTTTGTTGAGGAACTATTTTAAATAGGGTAGTTGAGGAAGGCCACTTTGAAATGACATTTAGGTAAATACTCAAATAAAATCAATAAAGCATCTATCATTCAATATAATTAAAAATGTCCTAATCCCTATAAGGTAAAATGGACTCTATGGAAGAGTTTTATAAAACACGTGTTTTGGAGGATATAGTTTTGTTATGATATGTTTATGAAAACCTCATGAACCATTTTATTCCACCAGAAGCAATTTGATTTACTTCAGATAAATGTGTATTCAGGGACAAGGCCACTTTAAAAGCAAAGATTATCTTTAAAAGCCTCTTGAAAAATGAAAAATACAAGTCCTTAGAATTTCAACTATGTTTCTAAGACTAAAGTGATAACATAAAAATAGCTCAAGCTCTAAAATTATATTGTATGAAATTATGGATGCACAAGAATCAGTTTCCTCTGAGCTTTGATAATTTCATTTTAAATAGAGTACTGACATGCTGTAATTACAATATTAAAATATTAAGATAATCAAAATCTCAAAAGGGGTATTCTGGTCTTCTAAAAGATTTCGTAAATGTCATTAAGATTTTTACTGTATTTCAGTTACATCATAGGAAGACTATTATTATTTGTACGTTTCTGTTCACATCTAACTGGCTATCTTTTTTGACGCAGATAAAATTATTGCCATTGTATCTATCTAATAACATTGAATTTTAAAACTCTTATTCTACGCAATGCCCTCAATTTTTCCTTTTAACAGAATAATAAATCCCTTTACTTTCACTATTTCTTCTTTCCACCCATTTCAAAGAGCTAGCCTTCCTTTTTTTCCAAAACCGATTGAATCCCCTCCCCACCTTCATTCGTATTCCTCTCCTCTCCTACATGCTCTGAGATATTGTTCCATTAAGTGTCTCTTCTCTTGTAGTTTTGGCCTCTTCTTTTACATTGGGTAGCTTCTTTTTTTGTTTGTTTTTGTTTGTTTTTTATTTTATTGAAGTATGGTTGATTTACAGTGTTGTGTTAATTGCTGGTGTACAGCAAAGCAATTCAGTTATATCTATCTATCTATCTATCTATTTATATTCTTCTCCATTATGGTTTATCACAGGATATTGGATATAGTTCCCTGTGCTATATAGTAGAACCTTGTTATTAATCCATTCTATATATAATAGTTTGCATCTGCTAATTTGGGTATCTTCTTTTAAAGAACATAGTATCCCAATTCACCTCTGTATTGAAAGTAAACTAAGAATCCAGCATCTTTAAGGATCCTGCAGCTGTTTGAATAATTATTACATCTCTTTTCATCACACCCTTTTCTTTTTGGAAAGACTGCATCTTCTGCTCATTATTATATTTCTCTTATTCTTTCTTCAGTCTTGATTCTATCCCTTTTATTCTACAAAACAGCTGTCTCATAGGTCACTAGTGCCCTGCATCAGTTAGAACTCAAGGGTCTTGTCTCTGGCAATGTACTACTTGACTATTTTTCATGTTTTGACTTATGTAGCACCTTGTTCTCGAAGTCTTCTTCTATAAGAATTAGCAATTCATTTTCTTGTTTCATTTCCTACCCCATTGCTCCATCTCAATCTTCTTTATGGTTATCTCTTTATCAATCATAAATTCCATTTCTTCATCCATTTTAATATAGCTTTCCCCAGTGTTCCAGTATCAGCTTTTCTTCAATCTCTTGCTTACTGATTCCATATACGGTTTTCATTCATTCAGCTATAAAAGTGCTCATTACTATAATTAAAGTTATTATTCAATGATAAATATGTCCCTTGCCATCACATTTAGCTAAGTATGTATGGACATGAGGATTAGAGCAGACAAGAATATAATTTATTATTTGTAATGCTATGCCATAAGTGTATTACTGTGTTCAAGAAATAATAAAATGATGGTACCAAGGAGAAATGACCAAATATCCTTCTGTCAATTAGATTTCCCAAATGAGAATACCATTGATCTGGACCATGAAGAGCAAATAGAACATTTGTCAAAATATATGAAGAAAAGGCAATTATTCTAGGCAGAAGAAATAATATATGTAAACATTTAAACCATGAGTTATATGACAATCATATTGCAATCTACTTTTCTCGTCAATATTTCTCTCCTAGTCTTCAAAGTTTCCTTTCTGCCTATCTAATGGACTTCCCCACGAGGACAGCTGGGCAGGCTCTCAAAGTAAACACTTTTTCTCTCCTTTCTCCCACCTTCACCTCAAATCTGCTTTCTATCTCAGTTAATGACAAACTCATTATCCCAATCATCTACTGATTTCTGGAGATAGAACAAACTTTATCTCACCTTCTCTATACAATAAATTACCCAGTATTATGAAATATCCATCTTAATGTTTCTTACATCTGTTCCTTCCTTTCCTTTCAAACTATATGTATCAATTCATTTATTCGGTTTTTTATAAAGTACTTATTGAATGCCTTCAATGGCATTCCCCAAGGTAGCTTCCCAGAGCTATAGCAATGAACCGACCAAAGAAACTCCTACTCTCATGACTTTACATTTCACAATAATGAAGTGAACAAATGCAAATGTAATTTTAGGTATGGACATATTCGGTGCAGAAATATTACTTCTTTGGCATGGCTTTGTTAAATAGGTTGGGCAAGGAAAGCAGAAGGGTAAACACAGAAAGAGGAACACTGGTTAAGACCATGATAGATTCATGGCCATGCAGGCTAGTAAGTATCTTTAAGTACCTATACGTGCACAGCAGCACCATATTAGGGCCTGGGCATGCCATGATGAGAAGGACAGATAGCAATCACAGAGCTATCACAAATAAATATTAAGTGTATTATGTCTCCCCATTCTTCTTCTCCAATATTTTCCCACTAGTGTCAGCTTCAAGAACTCTAAAGAAGGGCTGATATTTAAGCAATGCTGAAGGTGTAGGAGGAATTTACACACTCACTTAAATTTTTTGATAAGTGTATGATTCCTTTGATTATCTAGGGATAATATGCAAGATGAAAATATGTCATTATTTAATGGGAACATTAATGTCATGGATGTTATTTACTTGTTTTTTTAATGAGGGATTAAAGATCCCAGAAGACCAGTCTAGCTTGCAAAACCCTGAGAAAATATTTCATTACATGAATTCTGACAAGTGACTTCCCAAAAATAGCACTGACGTTAAACTTTACAAAACATTTGCTTAGAACTTATTATAACAGAGCATCTACCTTGGACAACAGAGATAAGCCTAGATATATTATCCATAGCAAAGAAAACTACTATTTTAAGAGTAATTATAAATTAACAGTTCAACTGTCTTCTTCCACACTATTCCTGATTCACAAATTGGGGGGGGGGGGTCACACCACAAGATAATTAACAGGCTTAATAGAGTAAGAACTTTGCTACTGAATGTTTTATTCAGAGGTAAACAAACTGATTTTATGGGTAAGAAAGACGTGCTTAGTTTTGTGTTTGTTTGTTTGTTTTCCTACTTTTATTTCCAGCCTGTAAAAGGCACAAAATTAAAAGTTTTTACTAGTAAAATTACATCAGTGTCATAAGGACCTTGAATTTACTGTGATTGTTTAGTTCTGCTACACATTTAATCTGGTATAAATTTTAAAAAATGCCGTCTTCTCAGAAACAATGACTTACCTTCAAGATACTATGTTTTCACAATATTTTTTCATGTAGAAGTACAGTATGATTGAAACTAGTTTTAGTAAAAAATGAAGGGAGATTATTTTAACTATCCATTAGTTAACTCTGAAGGGCAGGAGTGACGTTGGTTTTAAGAAACCTCAGGATCTGGAGACTTAGAAGTGTTTTAGCTTCTAACCAACTACTCTTCATTCCTATCCCTACTACACTCGGTATTGATTATATTCTCTTTTACACAGAGCTTTATACCCTGGGGTTGGAATACGTCTGTAGGGAGCCCTAGGGCTGCATCATTCTAGATAAGCAACAGTGCACGTTCAACTCTATGTGTGGGTATCAGGTGGTGGGTTGTAGAAGATTTTCCATTCCAGTGTCAGTATGGGAAATATAGAGTAAGATCCTGATTGGCTTGGCTTCCATCATAGACTATCCATGGATCAATTACTGTGGCCAGGGGAATAGAATATTCTTAAGTCACATGGACTAACCTAAATTAGTGGTGGTGATAGAGAGCTGTAACTGGCATCCAGAACTACATGGATTGGGTTGTAGGGATGGATCAGGTTGCTGATGCGAAGCAAAACACCAACTGAAAAACTGTATATATCTTACAGATACAATTTTAAATATTATAATGCATATGTTTCTAAACTTATTAAATAAATCCATATTTGCAGCATTTCATAAAAATGCATTGTTTTTAAATTTTAAAATTTCTGACGAAAGTACAGGAGAGAGAATCTCTAATATTTTAAAATACTATCCTGGGCTTCCCTGGTGGCGCAGTGGTTGGGGGTCTGCCTGCCGATGGGGGGGACACGGGTTCGTGCCCCGGTCCGGGAAGATCCCACATGTCGCGGAGCGGCTGGGCCCGTGAGCCATGGCGGCTGAGCCTGCGCATCCGGAGCCTGTGCTCCGCAACGGGAAAGGCCACAACAGTGAGAGGCCCGCGTACCGCAAAAAAAAAATCCTATCCTAGTCCAACCGTTTTGTACTAGTTTTCATTAAGAGCTACCACATGCAGGGCACTTTTTGGCCTCTTGCCCCAAATATAAACCCACTGTTCCTCATGTAATTTAGAGTATAAAAGATAGAAAATGAAAAAAGTCACCTTTGACATGTCTAGCCCTGTTTCTAGCCTTGTCATTTCTCTGAGATTTTTGAAGTTGGACCTTTCCTTATCCATTGATATTTCCTTGATTTTTTTCTGCTTTAGCTACTTCCCTGTATTCTGTCTCTTACAGATATTATTCTCTGGCACCGATATAATCTCTAGGGCCATTTTTTTTCATCAGGATTCAAATTTATTCTTGGTAAAACTATATTATCCATCAGATCATTCTACTAACACAGACTCCGGAAACTGTTTTCGCCTAAAGAGAATTATTCTCCACCATCCAGTCCTCTCGTAACAGAACCTTGGAACACTATTGGTTAGTGCCTCTCCTGGCCTTTTATTTTATTTTTTTAATTTAAAAAATTAATTAATTTTTTGGCTGCATTGGGTCTTTGTTGCTGCGTGCAGGCTTTCTCTACTTGCGGCGAGCGTGGGGGCTATTCTTTGTTGCGGTGCGTGGGCTTCTCATTGTGGTGGCTTCTATTGTTGCAGAGCACGGGCTCTAGGTGCACGGGCTTCAGTAGTTGTGGCACGCAGGCTCAGAAGTTGCGGCTCACGGGCTTAGTTGCTCCATGGCATGTGGGATCTTCCCGGACCAGGGGTCTAACCTGTGCCCCCTGCATTGGCAGGCGGATTCTTAACAACTGCGCCACCAGGGAAATCCCTCTCCTGGCCTTTTAAGTGGAGTCAGCCAGCCAAAGAGAGTAAATGAATAAATTTTGGGGAAAGAGCTCACATCTGGCATTCAACCTCAACAGCATCTGACTTGCCCAGTCCCACTGCTGGGTCTGCTTTTCGTTTATCTTTTTTTTTTAATCTCTGGATTCATATTCCAGTTCCAAATATCTACCCCAGATCCTCACTCTTGTACTGGTAACCCATATTGCCTCTTTTCTGTGTCTTTTCTGTGTCCCTGATTTTGCTTGCTCTGTTCCCTCCCCAGACCCAACTTGAGGATTTGTTCACTTTCTGTTTTACCTCAACTCTGGCTCCCACTAGATCTAAAAATGTTTCATACGCAAGAGATTTTTCTCTAGCCATAGTCTTTGTGTCACAGTTTGGGACAAGGTCGATATGAATTTTTGGTGGCATTAGCACATCATCTTAGGGGTTATAATCTTTCTAAGGGTTCCTGAGGTGACTTTGTGAGAGGATTAATCAGTATGGCTATCAGAATCTTAGAAAAATTACTGACTTCATGATGCCTATCACTGTCATGGAAATAGGAGACACTCTGGTCTCAGTGTCCACTTCATGGAGTACATTTTATTGAGAAAAAATATATACACACACATTGGATGAGAAGAACACGGTAAAGGAGCTGAGCTCTGACCATCTAGCCATCCTGTAATCATCAAAAAGGCTTTAAAACATTCATAGGGAAATGCAAGTTATCTTTGGAAGGTACTATCTGTGGGAAAAATATACAAAATATTAGAAACTTTAAGAAGATTTAAGGAGTAAAATGCAGAAGGAAGTCAGACTCAGTGAGGTGTGGGATATCCAACAACTTTAAAGCTTCTGCCTTAAGTAAAAAACAAATACAGCTCATTCCAATCCAATTAAGCATCCTTCTTTTTAAGTGTTCCCAGCAAGGAGTGTCACTTCGTCATCTGGCCAGTGGCCTTTCCAGGAGGAAAAGCATCAGGACTCGAAAGGAGGCATGCGTCTCATGGCCTGCTCTACTCCCCTGGTGCTCAGATGGTTGCCTCCTACACCCAATCCCGTAAAAGGAAGGAAGCTTGTGACACTTTGCAGTTCCTGTCATTCCTGGCTGATTCCCTTACACGTGAAGTTAAGAAGTCCAGTCCAAGCATATTTCAAAACCACCCTTATCTGAGGAACCCAGATTCCAAATCCATCTGTTTGGAACTGGTAATAAATATTCTTACCTAGACAGCTAGAATGGCAGTTACCACAGTGGCCAACTATGCAACTAAATTGCTAATCCAGAAACGGTCGTTAAAGATTATTTAGCCCAAGTCCTTATTTTACGGGTGAGACGACTGAGTCCCAAAGTAGTAAAATGATTTACTCCATGCCATTTTGGAATTCAGCTCTTCAGTGTCTGTGCACTGCATCACACTGCCTGCCACATGTTTCCTGTAAACAAACGATCCGAGCTGATTCGTTTTTGAAATAAAACCCTTCCACTGGCTGACATTTTAAGAAACATGAAGACATTTAAATAATAAAACACTACTAAAGCCCTCAGTGAGGTGGCCTTATTTACCCAAGAGCAATGGCCAGTAAAGGATAATCCCTTCCTGCTGCACTTTATTCATAACTCTATTGGAGCCTTTATCACACCGTATAGGATAAACCATCTCCATATCTATTTTCCTACGCTTGACTGCTAGTTCATCGAGGGCATGTCTTATGAACTTATAAATCCATAATGCATAACACTGCAACAGCTGCATAGGAGTCCAGTACACCAGTGATGCACGAGTAAAGGAATGGATAAATGCACGAATGCATGAAAAGACTGAGAACCAAAGCTGCATATGGAGCTGGATCCATCTATCATGTGACGCAGTAAAAGCCAAACTAAAGTGCTTGAATTTGATGTAGCAAGACATAGAATAAAGAGACTTGATGAAAATAATGCTTAAGAACAAACCTGGCAGGAACAGGGAGAAGAGATTGGGAGGACATAGTATCAGGAAGGTTACATAACTCAAACTACTAGAATACGCCTAGTCTAAAGAGAGGGATTACCAAGATACAAAAGATAACAAGTCTAAAAATGCTATTGTTGCATAATCCATGAAAGACGTCCTAAGTGCTAAAAACCATTTTTGACTCACATCTTGAAAAACACAACTCAGATATCACTTCCTCATAGGAGTGATCCACGGTCTTAGGCAGAGCTTCTCCACTGGCATACAGAAGCCTTCAGGCAGCCTGAAGAGCCAAAGGTGGATAGAGACCTATGGCCAGTAACCTCTCACTGCAAGAAACCTCGACTCTTTACCCCATATGCTATGCAAATCTTCTCACTGCTATGAGTAAATGACACGAAAATCAAGCACTATCCATTTTTACTATGTTATCTTTAACTCCTGATGTAATTAATGATTCAAACAGTACCACTTTAGGCAAAAGATGAAATGGATATTAAAAGATTACCTGCAGGGTATCTAATTCCAACGATCTTCAGTTGTACAAGGCATCGCAGATGGAGCTGGATACAGCCTGACGCTCAACGACAGCAGAACAAAGGTTCAGATACCTAGGGGAAGACAATATCATAAGAGGAGACTGATATTCTGCAACCACAGGAGATATGTCATAGACCATAGTCTATTCGATCAGTGATTGAGTGCAGATGTTTGCCAGTTATGGCCAATGATATGAAAGGGACAGTGGCTAAACGGGGTTTTCAGGGAAATAGTTTCTTTCTGATTAAGAGAAGAGAAAGAGAGGAAGGGGAGGACTAGAAAGATAAAGAGGATGGAGAAACGAGGAAGAAGAAGAGGGAAAAGGAGAAAGAGGAGAAAGAGGATGAGGAAGGAGAGGAGGAAAAGTCCTTGATGCTTTCTGCAAGATACATGCTCAGGAGGTCACCATCTTAAATTGCTGCAGTTAATCTGCAACCGTAAGAGCACAGTATAGACAACAGATACAAAGTACTATACACAAAATACATAAGCAACAAAGGTTTACTGTATAGCACAGGGAATTATACCCAATATCTTGTAAAAACCTACGACGGAATATAATCTGCAAAAAAAAAAAAAAAAGTCACTATGCTATACACCTGAAACTAATACAATATTGTAAATCAACTATATTTCAATAAAAAAGAATACAGCCTAGGGGATCCCAGAAGAGCTTGCTGAAAACCCTCAAATCAACCCCAGAAGAGCTATCTTCATAATTTTTTTATGTGAAACATATAAACACCTTTTTAGTTTAATTTAACCTTGCATTTTTCACCTGCAGCCAATACTAACTTAACAAGTACAAATAAGACGTACGAGAAATTCCAGAAGTTTTGAAGGGGGAGTATCCCCAAAGGAATGGGAATGAGACGGACATGAAACTTCTTGTCAGGATCACAAGATACTTGATGACAATGCAATAATATTCGAGAAGTTTTGAGATCAGTGGTTTTGAAACTGGGATTCTGTAGCTTGCTAATCCATCGAGTATGAAGGTATTTAAACCTTTCTACCTCTCCTACTTCTTTATTGATATAATTACATGAGGATATATATCAGCCAAATTAAAAAGGAATCTAAGACATGAAGATATCAAATCTAAGAAAGATTGGGGAGGGGCATGAGAGACAGAAAAAAATTCCCTGAATGACAGCTATGCACAAGTCATAAGAAACAGCTTGTCTAATACTGACCTTTTATCAAGAAGCTGCATAATCCTAGTTATATAATAAAAAACCCAGGGACGAGGGGAAGATGGCGGAAGAGTAAGATGCGGAGATCACCTTCCTCCCCACAGATACAGCAGAAATACATCTACACGTGGAACACCTCCTACAGAACACCTACTGAACGCTGGCAGAAGACCTCAGACCCCCCAAAAGGCAAGAAACTCCGCAAGTACCTGGGTAGGGCAAAAGAAAAAAGAATAAACAGAGACAAAAGGATAGGGACGGGGCCGGAACCAGTGGGAGGGAGCTGTGGGGGAAAGCTTCGGAGACTCGGAGGAGAGCACAGCAACAGCGGTGCAGAGGGCAAAGTGGAGAGATTCCCGCACAGAGGATCGGTGCCGACCGGCACTCACCAGGCCGAGAGGCTTGTCTGCTCACCCGCCGTGGCGGGCGGGGCTGGGAGCTGAGGCTCAGGCTTCGGTCGGACCGGGAGGGAGTCCGGGGAAAAGTCTGGACTTATCGAAGAGGCAACAGACTTTTTCTTCCCTCTTTGTTTCCTGGTGCGCGAGGAGAGGGGATTAAGAGCGCTGCTTAAAGGAGCTCCGGAGACGGGCGCAGGCCGCGGCTAAAAGCGCGGACCCCAGAGACGGGCAGGTGACGCTAAGGCTGCTGCTGCCACCACCAAGAAGCCTGTGTGCGAGCACAGGTCACCCCCTTCTGGGGAGCCTGTGCAGCCCGCCACTGCCGGAGTCCCGAGATCCAGGGACAACTTACCCGGGAGAACGCACGGCGCGCCTCAGGCTGGTGCAACGTCACGCCGGCCTCTGCCGCCGCAGGCCCGCCCCGCACTACGTGCCCCTCCCTCCCCCCGGCCTGAGTGAGCCAGAGACCCGAATCAGCTGCTCCTTTAACCCCGTCCTGCCTGAGCGAAGAACAGACGCCCTCCGGCAACCTACACGCAGAGGCGGGGCCAAATCCAAAGCTGAGCCCCAGGGAGCTGTGAGAACAAAGAAGAGAAAGGGAAATCTCTCCCAGCAGCCTCAGAAGCAGCGGATTAAAGCTCCACAATCAACTTGATGTACTCTGCATCTGTGGAATACCTGAATAGACTACGAATCATCCCAAATTGAGGAGGTGGATTTTGGGAGCAAGATTTATGATTTTTTTCCCCTTTTCTTCTTTTTGTGAGTGTGTATGTGTATGCTTCTGTGTGAGATTTTGTCTTTATAGCTTTGCTTCCACCATTTGTCCTAGGGTTCTATCCGTCCGTTTTTTGTTTGTTTTTTAAATTCTTTTTCTCTTAATAATTATTTTTTTATTTTAATAACTTTATTATATTTTATCTTTATTTTATTTTACTTTATCTTCTTTCTTTTTTCCTTCCTTCCCTCCTTCCTTCCTTCCTCCCTCCCTCCCTCCCTTCTTTCTTTCTTTCTTTCTACTTCTACTAATTCTTTCTTTCTACTTTTTCTCCCTTTTATTCTGAGCCGTGTGGATGAAAGGCTCTTGGTGCTGCAGCCAGGAGTCAGTGCTGTGCCTCTGAGGTGGGAGAGCCAACTTCAGGACACTGGTCCACAAGAGACCTCCCAGCTCTACATAATATCAAATGGCAAAAATCTCCCAGAGATCTCCATCTCAACACCAACACCCAGCTTCACTCAACGACCAGCAAGCTACAGTGCTGGACACCCTATGCCAAACAACTAGCAAGCCAGGAACACAACCCCACCCATTAGCAGAGAGGCTGCCTAAAATCATAATAAGTCCACACATACCCCAAAACACACCACAAGACGTGGACCTGCCCACCAGAAAGACAAGATCCAGCCTCATCCACCAGAACACAGGCACTAGTCCCCTCCACCAGGAAGCCTACACAACCCACTGAACAAACCTCACCCACTGGAGACAGACACCAAACACAACGGGAACTACGAACCTGCAGCCTGCAAAAAGGAGACCTCAAAAATAGTAAGATAAGCAAAATGAGAAGACAGAAAAACACACAGCAGATGAAGGAGCAAGATAAAAACCCACCAGACCTAACAAATGAACAGGAAATAGGCAGTCTACCTGAAAAAGAATTCAGAATAATGATAGTAAAGATGATCCAAAATCTTGGAAATAGAATAGACAAAATGCAAGAAACATTTAACAAGGATACAGACGAACTAAAGATGAAACAAACGATGATGAACAACACAATAAATGAAATTAAAAATACTCTAGATGGGATCAATAGCAGAATAACTGAGGCAGAAGAACGGATAAGTGACCTGGAAGATAAAATAGTGGAAATAACTACTGCAGAGCAGAATAAAGAAAAAAGAATGAAAAGAACTGAGGACAGTCTCAGAGACCTGTGGGACAACATTAAATGCACCAACATTCGAATTATAGGGGTTCCAGAAAGAAGAGAAAAAGAAAGGGACAGAAAATATTTGAAGAGATTATAGTTGAAAACTTCCCTAATATGGGAAAGGAAATAGTTAATCAAGTCCAGGAAGCACAGAGAGTCCCATACAGGATAAATCCAAGGAGAAATATGCCAAGACACATACTAATCAAACTGTCAAAAGTTAAATACAAAGAAAACATATTAAAAGCAGCAAGGGAAAAACAACAAATAACACACAAGGGAATCCCCATAAGGTTAACAGCTGATTTTTCAGCAGAAGCTCTGCAAGCCAGAAGGGACTGGCAGGACATACTTAAAGTGATGAAGGAGAAAAACCGGCAATCAAGATTACTCTACCCAGCAAGGATCTCATTCAGATTTGATGGAGAAATTAAAACCTTTACAGACAAGCAAAAGCTGAGAGAGTTCAGCACCACCAAACCAGCTTTACAACAAATGCTAAAGGAACTTCTCTAGGCAAGAAACACAAGAGAAAGAAAAGACCTACAATAATGAACCCAAAACAATTAAGAAAATGGGAATAGGAACATACATATCGATAACTACCTTAAATGTAAATGGAATAAATGCTCCCACCAAAAGACACAGATTGGCTGAATGGATACAAAAACAAGACCCATATATATGCTGTCTACAAGAGACCCACTTCAGACCCAGAGACACATACAGACTGAAAGTAAGGGGATGGAAAAAGATATTCCATGCAAATGGAAACCAAAAGAAAGCTGGACTAGCAATTCTCATATCAGACAAAATAGATTTTAAAATAAAAACTATTAGAAGAGACAAAGAAGGACACTACATAATGATCAAGGGATCGACCCAAGAAGAAGATCTAACAATTGTTAATACTTATGCACCCAACATAGGAGCACCTCAATACATAAGGCAAATACTAACAGCCATAAAAGGGGAAATCAACAGGAACACATTCATAGTAGGGGATTTTAACACCCCACTTTCACCAATGGACAGATCATCCAAAATGAATATAAATAAGGAAACACAAGCTTTAAATGATACATTAAAAAGATGGACTTAATTGATATTTATAGGACATTCCATCCAAAAACAACAGAATACACATTTTTCTGAAGTGCTCATAGAACATTTTCCAGGATAGATCATATCTTGGGTCACAAATCAAGCCTTGGTAAATTTTAGAAAATTGAAATTGTATCAAGTATCTTTTCTGACCGCAACACTATGAGACTAGATACCAATTACAGGAAAAGATCTGTAAAAAATACAAACACATGGAGGCTAAATAATACACTAGTTAATAATGAAGTGATAACTGAAGAAATCAAAGAGGAAATTAAAAGATACCTAGAAACAAATGACAATGGAGACACGACGACCCAAAACCTATGGGATGCAGCAAAAGCAGTTCTAAGAGGGAAGTTTATAGCAATACAATCCTACCTTAAGAAACAGGAAACATCTCGAATAAACAACCTAACCTTGCACCTAAAGCAATTGGAGAAAGAAGAACAAAAAAACCCCAAAGTTAGCAGAAGGAAAGAAATCATAAAAATCAGGTCAGAAATAAATGAAAAAGAAATGAAGGAAATGACAGCAAAGATCAATAAAACTACAAGCTGGTTCTGTGAGAAGATAAACAAAATTGATACACCATTAGCCAGACTCATCAAGAAAAAAATGGAGAAGACTCAAATCAATAGAATTAGAAATGAAAAAGGAGAAGTAATAACTGACACTGCAGAAATACAAAAGATCATGAGAGATTACTACAAGCAACTCTATGCCAATAAAATGGACAACCTGGAAGAAATGGACAAATTCTTAGAAATGCACAACCTGCCAAGACTGAATCAGGAAGAAATAGAAAATATGAACAGACCAATCACAAGCACTGAAATTGAAACTGTGATTAAAAATCTTCCAACAAACAGCTCATGCAGCTCAATAACAAAAAACAAACAACCCAATCCAAAAATGGGCAGAAGACCTAAATAGACATTTCTGCAAAGAAGATATACAGATTGCCAACAAACACATGAAAGAATGCTCAGCATCATTAATCATTAGAGAAATGCAAATCAAAACTACAATGAGATATCATCTCACACCAGTCAGAATGGCCATCGTCAAAAAATCTAGAAACAATAAATGCTGGAGAGGGTGTGGAGAAAAGGGAACACTCTTGCACTGCTGGTGGGAATGTGAATTGATACAGCCACTATGGAGAACAGTATGGAGGTTCCTTAAAAAACTACAAAGAGAACTACCATATGACCCAGCAATCCCACTACTGGGCATATACCCTGAGAAAACCATAATTCAAAAAGAGTCATGTACCAAAATGTTCATTGCAGCTCTATTTACAATAGCCAGGAGATGGAAACAACCTAAGTGTCCATCATCGGATGAATGGATAAAGATGTGGCACATATATACAATGAGATATTACTCAGCCACAAAAAGAAACGAAATTGAGCTATTTGTAATGAGGTGGATAGACCTAGAGTCTGTCATACAGAGTGAAGTAAGTCAAAAAGAGAAAGACAAATACCGTATGCTAACACATATATATGGAATTTAAGAAAAAAAATATGTCATGAAGAACCTAGGGGTAAGACAGGAATAAAGACACAGACCTACTAGAGAATGGACTTGAGGATATGGGGAGGGGGAAGGGTGAGCTGTGACAAAGCGAGAGAGAGGCATGGACATATATACAGTACCAAACGTAAGGTAGATAGCTCGTGGGAAGCAGCCACATAGCACAGGGAGATCAGCTCAGTGCTTTGCGACCACCTAGAAGGGTAGGATAGGGAGGGTGGGAGGGAGGGAGACGCAAGAGGGAAGAGATGGGAACATATGTATAACTGATTCACTTTGTTATAAAGCAGAAACTAACACACCATTGTAAAGCACTTATACTCTAATAAAGATGTACAAATTTTTAAAAATAAAAAAATTAAATTAAAAAAATAAAAAACCCAGCATATACTTCTTTCTTCCATGAGATTAAAATGAACAATTAGAAATTCCAAGAATAACAAAAATGAACAAAAATCATGATCCAATTAGTAAGTGATGTGGCATGATTTCTACTGAGTGATGAAATTTAAGAAAATGGACGCCATTCAGCCTCGGTGCTTTCAAGTTTCTTCTTTGAACAACACAGAACCTGCTACCTGGCTCTTCAATGGATTCTCCTGCATGATATTTTAAAAATTATCCCTTGAGGATTTCACTTTTCCTGAATAACCCTAGAGAGCCCATGGTTTCTCAAACTCTGCACTCTTCACGTTTGGGCCAGGTAAGTTGTTTGCTGTAGGAGGCTGTCCTGTTCATTGTTGGATGTTTAGCAGATCCCTGGCCTCTACCCACTAGATGCCTTTAACACTCCAGTTGTGACAATCTCAAATGTCTCCAGTCACTGCTAAATGTCCCTTCAGATAAGGTGGCAAAATTGCTTCTGAACTTTGAAACGCTACTATAGACAAAGCATGAAAATATTTTTAAATATAAAAAAATTGTATGTGCTATAAATTCTGCATACATTAAAGTAGGGGTACAGCTGGATGATGGTGTGTAGGGAAGGAAGAAATAGATAGAATTGGATAGACTTGTTTCTTCTTATACAGGAGGAAATTGAGATACTACCTAAAGTTCCTGAACCTATAAAAAAAAATGTTAAGGTTATTTTTAAATTTACAGACAATAACAGACTCAAACAACCATTCATAGTTAAAAAGATTTTGGGAGGAGGGATGGCTGGAGGGGATAGTGTGAGTAAAGTATTTTTCATACTAGATAATAAATAAGTATACATAAAAAGTTATAAATCAAGAATTAATGGTTTATATACATTACTTAGAGTTATTGAGTTTACAACTAGGAGTATTAAAAAAGAAACAGTCAAGGAAGTTTTCTCTCACAATGAAAAGTTCTGACTTTTCATTTTATAGCTCTCTATTATGTTTGCATTTATATATATATACATTACTTTTATTATAATTTGAGATATCTTTTAAACAATGGCTTTTATTTACCTTTAAATATGTCTCAGTATCTACCTTACTCAAATGACCTTTGAGATTATGAGTTTACATGGTGAAGGGAGTTCTAATAGCAGTGAAAAGGGGAATTTTCAGTCACTCTTGGGTAATTTTTCCTTTCTAGAATGATATGGCCAAATTTTTCTATATTGGGTACTCAATAAATATTGATTGAACATTTCAATTCAATTTCTTGCCTGTTTCACCTATAATTAATGTGGAGACCCCTTTTTTTTTACCCACTTAGCCTGGCTTGACTTCCTGCCACCCATTCTCCATGTCAACGAGATAACTAAAGTTCACTGCACATTAGATCGCTTAGAAAACCATGAACACTCATATTAGGGGTCAGCAATTCAGCTCAGAGCAGACAGCATCTGAGAGCTCACTGAATGAGACATAGCAATAATCCTTAGGTGATTATTCTCTAATTTTTGCTGGCAGAGGCTTTAAAGACAGCTCAGAGAGTTCATTATGCAAATAGAATTGTCTGGATCTGCTGACGGTAACTGAACTGAACAGACGCTCTGCATAGATATCCGCCTGACGTACTCTTCCATGTGCAAGGAGACACCAGGACAGACTTTCTCTCATCTGTATGTATTTCTCTCACCTGTATGTATGTATTTATACTCGATTAATGAAGGGCAAGAAAGTTCATCTTGAAGATGAGTCACAGATAACTGAACAGACTCAAAAAGCAGGGAATCTTCTTTATCCTAGCTAGTCATTAGTGAATGCAGGAACATTTCTGAGGCTCTGAATATATATTTGTATATATATATTATATTATATATATTATATATTATAATTATATATTATAAAATATATACAAACATACAACACTAACACACACGTACACTTTGGAACTCATTAAAAACTTAATTCATATGTATACATATATTTGTACACATATTTAATTAACATATATGTGTATGTATATGTATTGTGTATATACGTGTGATGTGTATGTGCATATACATATATATGAATATGTATGTATGAGTATATACACATATATATATATAGATATGCATATTTATGAGAGAGAGAACACATTAGCCAGTACCCAGTAGCTGTGTGCTATGGGCAAGTTACTTACTTATAGAAGATGTTTCCTTATCATCTTCCCATTCATTTTCATAAGCCTCAGTTTCCTCATCCTACAATGAACTAAGAAAAATGCCATCCTCAAAGGGTTGGTCCTAATGTTTTTGTAAGGCTCACACTAGATGATTTGTGTATAACACTTAAGTTTATGTGTTGGATTTACCTGAAATACTTTTAAACGATTCATTTCTAAGTTCATTTACTTTGGGCACTACTTTGAGATACTTGATATGTGACTTGATTAAGAAACATACAATCACTTTACAAGTTTTCAGAATAGAATTCTTGTGTGAACGGAAGCACGTTCAGTTGAGCTTGGTCACCTTCAAAGTCAGGCAGCGTCACCACTGTATGTCAAGTGCATCGCTAGTCCGGCAGCCTTATGTCATAGTCAATTGTGGTTACTGAACATCGTCCACGTACCAAGATAGATTCCATGGGACTCTGTCTCATGCAAGGCTGTCTGTGATTGTTCCATTCTTCAAGTTACGTAAATCCAAGAGATAAAGATAAGGATATAAAGCAAATGCCAGTTAAAACAGGATGATATTGGGTTTTTGTTCGTTGAAATTGGCAAATATGTATTTATCATAAATATGAATACATATATATTTAATAATAATATTTGGCTGACATGGTGAATGAAACTTGTGGCATACATTGTTGGTATTAGTATAAACTGATCAACATATCTGGAAAGTGGTATCAAGTTATTGAGAGACATAAATCTTCATTCACTTTGATAGTGCATTCACACTTCTGGGAATTTATCTTAGAGAAATAACTTATGTACAAGATACTTGTGCATCAATATTCATCATAATACTTTAAAAAACTTTCAATGTAAATGTCCATAATTGTAAAAAGTTTAAATAAATAAATCATGGTGTCCATACATATAATATATATTAATATAATATATATAACATATATGTGTATGATGTGGGGAAGTTATATGGTATATTTTAAGTAAAATGAAAGGGTATAGAAATATTAACTCTCATATCCTCCCAACAGATACACACACACACACACACACGCATGCATGAACACACACACACACACACACACACATACACACACACACACACAGGAAAAAGAATCTGCTTAAAATATTAGCAGTAGATTAATGGTTATTTTTATTTCCTTATGATCACTTTCCTTTTTTCCATGTACTATACAATGAACAGATATCATTTTTGTAATCAGAAAAATAACCATTATCTCATAAATAAGAATTTAAAAACTAGTTTCTCATTGTAGTATTTTGTTTGTTTTCCTGTTTGCACATTTCCAACATGCAAAATGCAGAAGAAAGGGAAATGTTTGCTTTGAGCCAAGAATGTAATATGAAAGTAACTGAAAGCATGTAGTCTTGAATAGCTGTTGGCATTATTTTAGCCATTTATCCATCTTATTCTTTTAGCCAGGTTTTTTCTTTTTCTTGAGAAGACTCAGCAATTAAATGACCTTTTCTAACTAGACACATGCAGATGTAGTCACAGGCAATGATGGTATTATGCAAGCCCAGTGTCTGCTGTAAAACTTCAAACATGCATTCTACCAACTAGCAGTTTTCCCAACCAGCTTTTTATTTTACCGTGACACCATCCTTTAGAGCCCTAATCATGGAGGTGGCTCCGGAGAAAGAGCTGTGTTCCGTTTGAACCCAGTGGGTAATGAATGTACCGGGACAGAATGTGCTTTTTGCTCTCTGTAACACAGTGTGCTTTCCCTCTTTTGCAGTCATTTTCTTCAGTTCAATGCAAATTCTTGTAATTTCCCCCAGAAATAAATGCTATTAAATGCCCTATTTCTCTCTCCTATGTCAGAAGCTTTATGCCCTACTATCAGCTGTACATTTGTCAAAATTAAAAATCTACATTGCAAGCCAGAGAATGACAGACCCTAAATAGCCAAAGTCGTCAGCTAGGAGTAAGGGAATGTGCAGCGTGCAACAGACAATTAGGTGCACAAGCAGACATTTCAGTGGGATGGGCATCGTCATCCTTCATCTCTCCTGTCATACCTGGCTGTTTAATATTAGGTCTAAATAAATGGCTTATAAATCATCACAAAAACAAAACAAAACACAAAAAATCTAATGAAAACTAGTACTAGGATTACTTCCTAAATGTTAATCCTGGCTGATTTTTGATGGCTTCATTCAAACTCCAGATATACAAGTAGAAAACACAGCTTGGTTGGTAAAGGACTGTTGGTTGGCTGACCTCTGCTTCAGACTGAGTGAAAATTGCACAATGATTGCTGGAGGCCATTGAAAATGCCTTGGGATATTTTTGAGAGGTATTATTAACTCTATATTAGTCTATGTGTTAATTATGTTAATATGTAGAGAAAGCCAGAGAAGAGCAGATTGAGAAAATGATTCTAAATTAGAAATAATTATTTTTATAGTTTTTTTTTCAAAATTCTCATTAATCTTCAAAAATGAATGTATTGTAGAATGGCATAGCCCACCTGGGATTACCCAGGAATATACATAAAACATACAGGTTCAGGTCTGGAATCACCGTGGTGGTTGATTTCTCTAGGATAAGACCAACCAATGGATAGTAGATTTCAGAGGAATAATCTGGCTAGGAAGTATAATATCCTGGGCAATAAAACCTTGTCCTATAATAGTACATGTTCTTACTCTTCATTTCAAAGAACATTAAAATGAATAAATTAAGGAAGACTTTTTTTTAGACAAACACTGTTATATGACTACAGTAAGTCTCCCTACATACGAACAAGTTCCGTTCTGAGAGCACATTTGTTAAGTCCAATTTGTTCATTAAGTCCAACAAAGTTAGCCTAGGTACCCAACTAACACAATCAGCTATACAGTACTGTACTGTAATAGGTTTATAATACTTTTCACACAAATAATACATAAAAAGCAAACAAACACAACAAATAAAGAAAACATTTTAAATCTCACAGTACCTTGAAAAGTACAGTAGTACAGTACAACAGCTGGCATCCAGTGAACAGGCAAGAAGAGTTACTGACTGAAGGAGGGAGAGGAGGTAGGAGATGGTAGAGCTGAAGGATCGTCAGCAATAGGGGATAGAGGGCAAGCTGCAATTTCACTCACACCTGACGCTGATGGAATGCATCTTTGAAAGTTCGCAACTTGAAGGTTCGTATGTAGGGGACTTGCTGTACTCTAAATACTTTACAAATGTTAACTCACTTAATTCTCATAACTCTAAATTACAGATGAGGAAACCAAGACATGGAGAAGTTAAGTAGCCTAAGTGGCCTCACACGGTTAGAAAATGGCAGGGCTCAGATTCCAAACCAGACAATCTAACTCCTTAGTCTGTCCTCCTAATTGCTACATCACATCCCCTCCATTGTACTCCTGAAGGGTTTTACATAGTTTAGGGAACCCAGCAGTTCCTCTAAGGCTGACACCTGGGATTCTACCATGGAATATCTGCTTTTTTTTCTCGTTTATATAATGGGGTTCTGTATAAAACTGTATTTTAAAAGGGAGCTGCATACAATGTGTTTTACAAAAGTGACTACGTTTGGAGAGATCTAAAACCTCTTCAGGATCTTACAGTATCTTGGAATCAACATTGCAAGTGTTCATTTGCACCAGAGATAGCTGTTTAGACGTAGGATTAAATAAAGACTTTGATGCTAGGAGAGCAGTGGGGATGGAGAGTAGTGAAGGGATTCAAGATGCCTTTGTATGATGTGTTCTTTCTCCTTACAATTGGTTTTGTGACTTTTTATAGTGGGATGGTTGAGATATTTAAAGTCAGGCAAACTGAGGGAAGTTGGAAGACAGTTTTATTTACTGACTCTGAAGCCAAGTGTCAAGCACAAGGCATTGGGCCTGGGCTACGTCTCCCACATGAAGCTGACACGAGTTTCTATGAAGAGAAAACAAGGCAAGACACTGTACACTACCTCCTTTTAGGTCTGCTCTTTGATTTACATTTTTACCCCTTGATTTCTTCTAGGTTTTTGGCATACTTTCCAGGGTTTACTTTCTGGCTGTATATAGAGCTTTCTTAATCCATAGCTTATGTGAATTCGAAGAAAATGTATTTAATACTTGTAATGTATATTGAAATACTTAGATAAAATCTACCTTCAGGCAGTAGTCAGCCTTCCCAGTTAGATTTTACCTTAATATATGGCATTTGTTTTTTAATCTAACTACCATGCCTGAAGCTGGATCATTTACTTTGTAATCGTAAATGCTGAGTTGGGTATACTACAGCTTTGTCCAATTGATTCTACAGAGAATGACTGTTAATTTTGCTCAGAAAAAATAAAAGCTGCCTTCAAAGTAGCCCATTTTGTAATTGCATATAAACAGGACTGTAGACTCATATTTTCACAGATATAATATATTTTCCTGTCATAAGAGTTTCTTAAGTAGATCACTGCTTTAATATACAGTATAAAACCAAATTATTGGTTTCATTTCATTAATGTTTCTCTTGAAGTGCCTAATTTACTATTGGATTGCAAGTTAATTTCTAATCCGATCAAGTTTACAACGCACAAGGATGTTTAGCATTTTGAATCAGTGCCATTTTGTCCGAGTTTGTACTTCTGAAGGGATGTTAGTGGAGAGGATCAGGCCAATTCTTGGAAATATTCCACCATGTCAGATGATAAAAATATATTGGCTTATAATTACAGGTAATGGCTGCTTGATAAATTACAAACATGTGAAGAATCAAAGTAATATACAATCAAAATTCTATTATAGATAAGAATAAAAGGTTACCACAGAAAAGTATAAGTTCAATACCGTGTTTGCAAAATTTGTATTAATAATAAGTTAGGAAATAACATGAGCAAAGATAGTACAGGCAACTGCTCTAAGGGCATGCTTATGAAATGTTGAAAAGGAAAGTTGATCATCTTCTTTAACTCAAAATATCAATATTTCCCATCAGGTACGGAGGGAAAGGATACCATGAAGCAGCTGCATAAATCTATAAGCTTTAAACAAAGCACAGCTATAGCAAAAGTTAAAGCACCAAGATGTGTAGTTTCTCCTTTCATGTTTACTGTCCTTCAGTGAATACAACTTGCCACTGGCAGAGAAAGGTCATGCCAGACACATGCTTGTTAAGCTGCAGAACAGCTTTAAAAAATCTCAAATACACTGGTTACAATAATCATCTGATTAACACTTTTGTTGACAGTATTCTTAGCCTACATAGCTTATTATGGCAAATGCTACAGTTAAAATTGCATCAGAATGAAAGCTAACTATTTGTAGAAACTGTGTAATGATGTTCTAACTACTGGAAGATGATAACAGCCCTACTGGCTCTTGTCCAAGATGGATCACAGTACATGCTGGTAACCCAGTACAACATTCTTGGTTTTTTCTGCGTTATGCATTCAAATGCTCAGGTAGAGCAGGCAGTCAGCTCTCTGGCACCATGGGCAGATGAAGTCTTAATCCCAAGAAAATTCTCCAGGTAATCAACGCATAATTCTTGAAGCCCTGATATTGTCTGTTGTAAAATTATATTCATTTCTATTAAAATCTTTCTACAATTCATTCCATATTTCCAGGACTTTTGTTTGTTATTATGCTGTCTCACGATACAGTGAGACCTTTGAAAAGTACTTATTTGGGATAAGATAAAACAACTTTAGCCAGATTCTGAGAGCTTTTGTGCATTGTAATATAATAATTAAAATAGTTGATAATAATGATAACTGAATCATCAAAAAAATATTAAATTACATGATACGTGGTCTTATCAGGAGTCATAAGATATGTAATGCATATTGGAAAAGCAAATGTGTTTTATTAGTCTTTTAGATTTTTTTTCTTTCTTTCTTCTGTCTTTCTCTACTGGTAGATATTCAGTGATACCTACTCACTGCTAACTGAGTACCAGTACATAACAGGACTGCCCATCATTTCTAACCTTTAGCTTCTACACTTCTGTGGAATAGAAAATAAGATAATTGAAGTGATAGAATCATCCCTTGGTCTAAGTCTTTCCTATGGGGTAAATTATACAAACCATAGAACATTGTTTGCTTCCACTCTCGGTGGCTTTTTTGTTACTTTTAGGATTTTAGGGATGTTCCAGGAGGCTGATTTTAGGGATGTTCCAGGAGAGAAAGCCTGTAACCATTAGAGCCACGATCATTAATTCAGGCCATGGCAATGCTTCCACTTCAGATGGGAGGCTATTTATATCATTGAAGAGGCACTGTACAAGGAAATGAAGACATATGCTTGAAAATCCAACTAAAAATATTGATTCTTAGAAGTGGAAATATATAGATAGGCATGCTTATAAGTGAGTTTAAGGGTCAGGATGAGAATCAAAACATTCTTAAAGGGCTGTCGAAGTAACTGAGTAGCCAGACCAAATGTTCCAGGTCCCTTAGATATGAAAGGGCTAAGAAGTCTTTTGAGATGGAATAAAAGCCCCTTCTTGCAAAAAAAAAACTATACTGTGATTCTCAACACAGATAACCTGTACCAAAGTATTGACATAGCATGCAACAAAACTGTCTAAGCTCAGAAATTTGAAGAGCAGCTCTTTGAGATTTATGTTTTCCAAGACAAGACCAGAGATAAACTCTGAATGGCTCCTATATTCCAAAGATAAGACCACTTTCTTTCCCCACCCTCCTGCCCCCCTCGAAACTCAGTTTACAAATTCTGACCTTCCATATCTATGCCACACTTAACCAATTTCCACTCTACAAAGACCCTATGACTAAAACCCAGTCTCAAATCTTAGGAGTACCCTTTTCTAAATTCTCCTTTTGAGATGCAGTAAGACTTCATCAAGTGGGTGTTCTTCTTGGTCATAAAGTTTCATAAACTCGGGCTTCTATGATCAACAGATTTCTCTGGGAGCCTCTAGGGCTTTCAATTCTTCATTTATTAATATTTATCCATTTCTCCAACTGTGTTGCATGAGATAAAAACTGGGAAATAACTCTTGGATTTGGTCATCTAGAGCTCATAAATGACCTTAACAAGCAGTTTCGTTGAAGTGGTGGGAAAGTGGTCTAATTGTAATGGGCTCAAGAGAGAAGAGGAGGTGATGAAATAGGGCAGTGACTATAAATTAATCCCAGAAATTTGGCTATAAAATGAGGCAGAAAAATAGGACAGAAGCTGGAGGGGATGGGATTTTACCTCATGTTAGTATGACAGCAGAAACAATTTAAAAATGAGAAAACAATAGTGCAGGGGAGAAAGGGAAGAATTTCAGGAGTGAAATAATTGAGTAGTTGAGAGAAAAGGGGGTCAACTCCCCAAATTGAGGTGCTGACCTTACGCAGGAGTGTGAATTGTGACTGCAACGTATGGCTGCAAATATAAATAGGTTGGTTCCTTTGGTGGAAAGATAAGAAGATTCTCTTCCATTATTTTCCCCTGGCTTGTTAGGTAGAAAAATGTGTGAGTGAGAAAAGGAATAATGTAGGGAAAATAGAAAGAGAATGATGTAGTGGAAACCTTGGGGTCCAAAGTTAGAAGTTTAGGTTCGTGTTTCTGCTAACATTCAGTAGCTGCATGACCAGTTCATCTTTCTTTTTGATTTCTCTCCCATAAAATGGAAATCATATTCATCTCTACCCTAACTGCTCTATCACTGAAGTACACTAGACTCTCTTCTTGCACTATTTTGTACATCTTCTATTTTACTTACCACCTGGTTTTCTAGTTGTGTTTGCATCTGTAACTCCCCAAAGACTCTAAAGTTCTTTGAGAGAAGATGTTATATATGGATCACAACATTTTTTCTCTGAATCCTGAGCTGTAGCTAACAAGCTCATCGTCGAAATCTAATAGCTTTGATTAACTCATTTAGCAAAACTTGTTATACAACTGAAACTAATATAATTTTGTAAATTAACTATACTTCAATTTTAAAAAAACTTATATAACGCTTATTGTATGTCAGGCACTGTTCAAAACACTTTCCATATATTAATGAATTCAAGGCTCAAAACAAACGTATTAATTAGAAATTATGAGCATTACTTTAGAAATGAGAAAACAAAGATACAAAGAGTGGCAGAGCTGGAGTTAGAACTGGGGAATCTGGCTCCAAAACCTGAGCTCTTAATATCTACCCCATACTGACTTCTCAGAAACTCAATTAATATCTGTGTTATGGATGAAGAAATCCATGCTGTATGACTTTGCACTTTTGTGGCAGACTCTGAGTGTGTCTAGTACAGGCTTCAGGATAAATAACATTTGAAATATTGCTTTGGCAAAAGCTTAAAGAGTACACAGAAGATGAACTCAAAGTACATTGTAATTACATAGCAGTCATTTCTGGTGGGTCAATTGGCAGAGTTTTTCATAGCCTAAATATTTTTAGTGGCTGAGAAGCAAGAATTTATAATAGTTGATACAATTTATTGAGAATTTGCTATGTGGCAGGCACTAAGCTAAGTGGCTAACATATATTATCTCATTCAATTCTCATAAAGACCCTATTGTATTGATTTTTCCCCATTTTAGAATAAGGATAGCTGGTACCTGTAGAGCATGAATTACAACATAGGTGTCTTGGCCCAAATTGTAGGTCCTGCATTTCTCTGTTCCAGTGTGTGGTGGCAGGTCATCTGGAGCTGGCATAGCAGGTGTAGGGAAAGTCAAAAAGACAGAGCAAATGTATGACGCTCCAAGGGCATCACACAGGACACTCTTTTTCACCCAGTTTCTTATCATTAAAAATACAAATAATAGGGGCTTCCCTGGTGGCGCAGTGGTTGAGAGTCCGCCTGCCAATGCAGGGGACGCAGGTTCATGCCCCGGTCCGGGAAGATCCCACGTGCTGCGGAGCTGCTGGGCCCGTGAGCCATGGCCGCTGAGCCTGCGCGTCCGGAGCCTGTGCTCCACAGCGGGAGAGGCCACAGCAGTGAGAGGCCCACGTACTGCAAAAATAAAAATAAAAATAATAGTAGCTCCTACCTCATCCGGTTGTCGTGGGACATAAATGAGTTGAACTGTAGTCATATGAAGTTCAAAATAAAAAGGAATTTTACTGTTGTTGACATTGTGTGTTAGAAGGTGTACATGTATTGTTGTTACTATGATTTTTGTTACTAAGAATATTAGTATTAGAGTTCCTGGGAATTTAGTTTAGGAAAAAGAGAAAAAGTAGAAAAGAGGTATCTGGATGCATTTCTTCCAAATCAGCTGCACGTGAAGTCAAAATCCTAAACCCCATCACTTTCCCAAGGCTATCTGAAACACACAATTATATCAATTATTTAGAACTGGATTATTCATGTTGAAGAACAAGTCCTTAAATTATTGTTTTATTACTATAGATATTTTAAATAGATGTTTTAATTTGTAATTATATTTATACTCCTTTATGCCTGTCTGTTTTGCAGAATATCCTAAGGATAAAGTATAAGATTATTAAATCCTATAGCTTGTCTCATTTTACAAGAATATCTGATGCTGGTATATTACAAGCATTTTTATTCTCATAATGTTTTGTATGTAAAGTATTTTTATATTTATTAGTTATAGAATACTCCCTAGGAACTTCACCAATACACTGCGGTTTAAGGTTTGTGACAGTAATTATAAGAAAGTGTAAGACAAGTTGTGAAACTGGACATAAAATGGATCTAAGTACAGAAAGTCAGAGTTCCTTTTGGCAGTCTAACCAACCATCCAAACTGATAAATAAGCACTCTAGCTGTTATCCAGAGAGATTGTGGGGGTGGACCTAGTCTTATACGATAGCATGCCATTTGTTGGCTTTTCTATGCTGTTTTAACTGATTTCCCATTCATTTTTAATTTTGGAAAAAATAAGTAGAATTGAAAGCAGGCAATAACTTTTGAAAATATTTGTTTATGGGGGTTGGAAGGCTCTCATCTCCCTGGTCACTCAGGGACCTTGGCTGATGGAGGTTCCAACTTGATCCATACTTCCAAAATGACCACGGCAGGAAACATGAACAATTGTGCACAGGCCCTCAGAAATGTAGCATGGCATTTCTGTTCACATTTCATTGGTGAAAACAATCATACCTTAAAAGGAAGTGAGAAAGTGCAAGTCTGTCATACTCCTGGCTGGAGAAGAAGCAGAATATTTGTGTCGCTCTAATGACTATAA
Source organism: Grampus griseus (assembly GCF_964374135.1). Lineage (NCBI taxonomy): Eukaryota > Metazoa > Chordata > Mammalia > Artiodactyla > Delphinidae > Grampus > Grampus griseus. The sequence goes on from NC_139012.1 coordinate 66,806,861, forward strand.
TGCCAGGTTTCTAATCCGGCCCCCAAGCTAAGAAGCTGGCGTTCTGCCCCATTTGGACTCAGACGTGTCTTTTCCTGCTGATGCTGACTCTAGAATACCAAGGAAAGGTGACAACGTGTAGCTTTACCCCCCAAACGTTATTTTCTTCACTGGAAATGTCTTAGAATATTATTCATTTATTTATTACAGCTAATATGTTTTAGGCAGTGTTGTTAAAACTGTGGATTCAGCACTGAATAAGAGTGAATCTCTAACAGCAACAACAAAAAAGAGTGAATCTCTGCCTTGCAAGCTTGGAACCTGGTAGGGAGGACACAGATTTAACCGAATTTGAAGTCAAATATTACAGGAGATTAGAGCCTGGCCTGTTGGCTATCACTCTCAGTATCTCTCCCCAAAAGTTCTCCAGTTTCCCTCTTCTAATATCTAATTATTCCTAAGCAGCTGTAAGACGGAAAACACTGTTCTAAATTTTTTGTATTAAATCTACAGTTTGGTAGACCGAGAATGTAAACCTGAGAGCTTCTCCATGCATAAATTAAAATATTCCTTTTTTTCTTACTTTCCACTATGTGGCCAATTTTATAATGGGCAATGTTTTTAATAAAACCCTTCTGGATAAAAGTGTTACTGTTCTAGTTGAACTTGATTTTCTGCACCAAACGAATAAGATAAACCAAGAAATCTCTTTGGTTTGTGTTAGATGTCTGTGCAGTCAGAACTTCATTTAATTCACCAGCTACTGCAGTCAAAGAATCTATTTCCCAAAAAGAAACCAAGCAAACACTCTGAAGACATCCTTCAGCCATTGCCCGGCTGATTTGCCTTCTCAGTGAATGTGCTATTTATAGTGAGATGCAATTATTCAGTGTTGGTGGTCTGCATTCTTTCTTTTCTGAGTTAGAAATGATTTAGTCCTTTTTGGATTCTGTTTGTTTTCTCCCCATACCATCCACATGTGCTGTGTGGTGTAATGTTCTAAGCCTGCTAATGTGTTATTCCAAAAGGCAAATTAGGCTTGGCCCGAAAGTTAAAAAAACAAAAGGGCCAGAGGCATGGCAGAGGCTTTGGCATTCTGATTAGGCAACAGTTAGCAAGTCCCAGACTTTCCTATGTTTATCGTCTCTAGGCTGCCCCACTTTGCTCCACTGGCTTGTCAGGCTGCACTCAGTGTCTGATCGGCTTCTTCGCAATTTTCTTCACCTTTTGGACCCTAATCTGTCTCACCAGAGGACAGAAAAAAAAAAAAGCCATGAAATAAGTTTCTCTGAAAAACAGATTGTCATGGGCACACAGAGGCACTGGATGAAAATCAACACAATAGCCCTCCTACCATTCTCATTTCATAGGGCAAGTTCATCCAATGGGCCATGACCACTTTTCAAGCAGTGTCCCTATTAAATGTCTCTGAGTGACCTTGGCCCAATGCCCTGCTCAGGACATTCTAAATGAGTTGTAAATGTTGAATGGAGGTGTTGAATGGAGGTAGGGCATTAGGAAGAGTAGGATGTGGTAGTGAAGAGTAGTGCAGTTAAGAACTGGGGGTTCTTTTCTTCCACTTTGTGAAATGGGGGCTCTGCCTTGGGTGCAGAACACTGAGAACACAGAGCCCTGGATTACCGTTGTGCCAGCTTATGTGGTTCTGCACCAGAAGAGGCAACCCAGAGGATACCATATGCTTCTCTTGAGCTTCATGATTGAGAATTTTCATGTTTGCTTTCATTCTTGTTGAGTAATATTATTGAGAGCCTAGCCATTATATTTGACGATACCAAATTTTTAAAGCTGTATTTTAAAAATGAGGTTAAGCCCATACATATAACATTTTCCTGTTTTTCTATGTCTAGCAACAGTATGTCACAGTCACTCCACCTGTATCATAAACCTGAAAAAAAATTCTCGGTGTTTATTTCTCCGCACTTATCATTAAGGCGAGTTCACAATGAATCAAATCTCTCTTTTCAGTGGAGTGATCTTTCCAGCTGATGTCCAAAGTTTTGAAAGACCCAAAGAAGGCTGCTATGCTTGTTCTCTGAGTCAACTATAGTCTGAACCAGGATGCTTCATTCAAAGTTTCCATTTGGTCAAGAGTCCAGAGCGCACTTGCATCATGATATTTCTCCCAAATCCCTTTGCCAATGAGTCCTTCCTCTTTCAGTTCTTCTAGATGTTGGAATTCTGACATGGAATCCGAGATTCCACGAATAGGTATTTTTTCCTTAAACACAGGATTTTTGGAAGCTCGGTGCCTCTCTAGACCTTCCATCTGCTTATCATCCATTATCTTGTTGCATTCTTCTATCAAGCTGTTGAGAACTTTTGTTATTCCCAAAATCTGAAGTCTTAACTGATTCTAGATACATTCAGATTGTCACCATTCCTTGCCTCAGTCCTGCTACTTCCAGAACCAGGTTTCAAATGATCGTAAACTATGAGAGTTAATAGGAATCGGGAATCACATAATACAACTGCACTAGCCCATGGGAATTATATCCAATGTTTAGAAGGAAACATTCTTGTTACACAAAATCTTAGTAAACTCTTATGCTAAAGCACAAAATCTTATGCTTCCATAATCAGAAATTTCCCTGCTTCTCGGTCCAAAGAGATATTGTAAACATGTCTCAGAAAAAGATAAAAAAGAGTGGATTAACCCACAAAAATCATCCTCTCTTGTTCATCCCAACACCTTGCTTCTGACACCTGCTTTATGATGCCAACCACACTGCAGAAGGCAGCTGTCAACTCCAGAAATGTCTTGTAATATGAGATCCAGCCAAGAGCTGACCTAGCCATCTCCCTCTTTTTTAAGTAGCAGTGGGATAAACTATTATTGCACCATTTTAAACTGAACTGTAAGTCATAACAGATGCCTAGCCTGAGGGGGACTGCCCCCTGACCTGTCTTTGACTTTGATGTCTCTTACTTCTCTTTTCCTCATGCATTGTACTCAAGATGCCCTGCTTTCCTTTCTTTCCCTCAAATGTTCCAATATTTTTCCTGGCTCACAGCGTTTATTCTCATTCTTCCTCTTCCTGGAGTGCAGTGCCTATTCCCTACTCATTATACAGGCTGAAATTCACCGCCTCGAGGAGGTCTTTTCAGACCACCATCCAAAGTAGTTTTCTACCCACCTCACTAACCCCCAGTTTCACTTCCTATAGTGATTTTCTCCATAGCGCTCATAATTTCAAAAATAATTTAAAGCCTAGGTTCATCTTCATATTTCTGTCCATCCCAATAAGAAAGTAAGTTCAATGAAGGCAAGGATCTTACCTGACGTGTTCAACATGCAATGCTGGTGCTAGAATAGTGCCTGATATGAAGTTAAATACTCAATAAGGGCTTCCCTGGTGGCACAGTGGTTAAGAGTCCACCCGCCAAAGCAGGAGACACGGGTTCGAGCCCTGGTCCGGGAAGATCCCACATGCTGCAGAGCAGCTAAGCCTGTGCACCACAACTACTGAAGCCTGTGCTCTAGAGCTGGCGAGCCACAACTGCTGAGCCTGTGTGACACAACTACTGAAGCCCGCTCACCTAGAGCCTGTGCTCCACAACAAGAGAAGCTACTGCAGTGAGAAGCCTGCGCACAGCAAGGAAGAGTAGCCCCCACTCGCCGCAACTAGAGAAAGCCTGCGCGCAGCAACGAAGACCCAACACAGCCAAAAATCAATCAATCAATCTATTAAAAAAAATACTCAATAAATATTCGTAGAAGGAATTTTTAGCCACCTGCACACACAGGACCGTGAATAGGTGTGAGGTTTTCCATATAATTTTTTAAAATGCTATTAATTTTCTTTCTTATTGAAGTATAAATCAAGCAAATGTTCTTTATAATTTCTTTTATGAAGAAGTACAGATTTCTGTGTGTATTGCCTGTGTATCTTTTTCATTTTGGTTTACTTTTTATCACTGTTTCTTCCCAGAAATGAGCAAATTTCTTTTGATGCTGCTGTCCATGCTTAATCTGTGATATTTCAAGGGCTCACTGTTTAATTTAGGGTTTTTTTCCCCCTAAAACAATAGACTATTTGTTTGATCCAATATCAATAATGTCAGCTGCGACTTCCTTTTTGTTTGAGCTCCTGGATGGACACCAGATGTACGGCAGTAACTTAAATGTTACAGCTAGAGCTCAAAATCTTGATTTAATTGAATTTCGGGGCTATGTGCTGAGAGGCTATGCCTGCAGATGTAATTGCTAGTGTCTCCTGAACTCAGAGGTGGGATTCTAAGGTCCTGTGAACTAGATGTCCTGCAATGAATTGCTAATTGATGATTTGGTCTCAGCTACCTTATTAACCTGTTCTTCTGGAGTCTGGGAAAGAGCAGAGTTCAGACACATGAAGATTTCCTAGGCTCAGTAACAAAGACCAGAACTGGTGGCTTGGAATAGAATGCAATCATTGAGAAAAAAGGAGCAAACTACTCATTATTCCTTCTCCCAAAAGGGTTTTATTTTGCAGACTTCATAAATTAAAATCAGTGCTAATTTATTTACTTGTTCTGACCTATTGAACCCATATTTAAACTAAACCATGTAAAGGTACCAAATGGGAGAAAATATATCATATATCTGATAAGGTGTTAATATCCAAAATATATAAAGAGCTCATACAACTCAATAGCAAAAAAAAAAAAAAAAAAAAACCTAAAAAAATGGGCAGAGGAGCTTAATAGACATTTTCCCAAAGAAGACATACAGATGGGCAACAGTAAAAATGTGCTCAACATCATCTGTTACCAAGAAAATGCAAATCAAAACTATAAGGAGATATCACACCTCTCAGAATGGCTATTATCAAATATTATCAAAAAGATAAGAAACAGCAAATATTGGAGAGGATGTACAGGAAAAGGAACAGTTATGCACTGTTGGTGGGAATATAAATTGGTGCAGCAATTATATGGAAAACAGCACGAACGTTCCTCAAAAAATTAAAAATCGAACTACCATATGATCAGCAATTCTACTTGTGGACATTTATCTGAAGGAAATGAAAACTCTAATCAGAAAAGACATCTGCACCCCCATGTTCACTGCAGCATTATTTACAGTAGCCAAGACATGGAAGCAACATAAGTGTCCATCATTAGATGACTGGATGAAGAAATTTCAGTGTACATTATATAATGGAATCTTATTCAGCCATAAAAAGAGAGAAATCTTGTCATTTACAACAATATGGATGGGCATTATGCTAGGTGAGATAAGTCAGGCAGAGAAAGACAAATACCCTATGATCTCACTTATATGTGGAGTTTAAGAAACAAACAGCAAAACAAAAAACCAAACTCTTTAAGATAGAGAGAATGGATTGGTGGTTGCCAGAGGCAAGGGACAGGGGGTGGGCAAAGTGGGTGAAGGGGGCCAAAAGGTACAAATTTCCAGTTATATAATAAATAAGTCATGGTGATGTAATGTACAGCATGGTGACTACAGCTAATAATACTGTATTGAATATTTTAAAGTTGATAAGAGAGTAGATCTTAAATATTTGCATCACAAGAAAAAAAATTTGTAACTATGTGTGGTGATGGATGTTAACTGGACTTACTGTGGTGATCATTTAATAACACATACAAATATCAAAAAATCATTATGTTGTACCCCTGGAACTAATATACTGTTATATGCCAATTATATCTAAATTTTTATAAAGGTATATATTTGGATTTAGGCATCCTGTTCTCCCAGAACTTCTTCTTCGATATTAATTTCTACTCAGATGCCCCAATATTATCCCAATACCCTGTTTTTTCCTACAGCAAAGCTTGCTTACAGGATGCTTCCATAGGATGTTTATATAGTACAGGTGATAATCAAGAAGGTAAAGTAGGACCCTAATATTAATGATAGATAGTGGATTATTATGTTACCATTTCCATAAAAATTTACATTTTGTCAAGGACATTTAATGTCTTGATCCAAAACATTGATTACTGTGGCCATCTAAGGCTGGTCATGAAGATGCTTTGGAGAAGAATGACAGTCCTTTCCTACTCTTCACGTTACACAGTGGTGAGATTACCAGCATCTTACTAAGTTCCTCAGAGAGAACAACTATCATTACTTAATTTAAAATCTTCCAATGCCGACATTGGGTCTAGCACACTATCTCTCTAGTCTTATCTCCCACTATACACTTTATAAGTTGCAGTTTGTAATATCAAAAATATACTTACACCACATTGTTTCAGGGCTTTATGTCTTTGTTCAATCCTTCTTATTTTGTCAGTAAATCCCTCTCACACTCCCTTCCTGAGGCCCTTTCTTTTGGGTGCGCTCATACTTCGAGAATCAGCTTAAGAGTCCTCTCAACCAAGTTTCCTCCTTCTGGTGTCCCGTGGCAAACTGCACAAACATTCACCATAACAATTATCAGATTGATTAAAGTGATATACTTACATTTCTATACACCTAAGAAGACTGGAAACTATCACTGTAGGGCAGTGTCCTTGCTTTATCCATCTTCATAGCCTTTATACCGTAAGGAGGGTTTGGCATGTATACTTCATAGATATTAATGGAATTACTTAGGGTTTATCCTGTTTGGGATTTGCTCAACTTCTTGAATTTTTAGTTTATTTCTTTGGCCAAATTTGGGAAATTTTTAGCTGTTATATTTTCAAGTGAACTCAAAACCCCACCCTCTTCCTTTTTTCCTTCTGGGACTCAGACAACACAAATGTTAGATCTTTATGTATGTCACAGGTCCCTGATACTGTTCATTTTTGCTCTATATTTTCTCTGTTGTTCAGATGGGGTAATTTCTATTTTTCTACTGAGAGCAAGTTTACCGAGTCTTTCCTCTGGCCCTTACTTTCTGCTGGTGAAGTCAACCTTTTAAGTTGCAGCTACTGCATTTTTCAGTTCTAAAATTTCCATTTGTCCCTATTTTATATCTTCTTTTTCTTTGACTAGTCTTTCTATTTTCTCATGCAGGGTGTCAGCATCCGGAGTAATTTTCTGGTCCCACATAAGCAGATGCAGAGTGAGAACTGCCTGTGTATATTGCTTAGACATAATTTGTCTGAAATCAATCAATTGAATGATTTGCATCCATGTTAGCTTCTTACACACTTTTCGTTTGCACAGTAATAAAAATTTTAAAATACTTCTGGAGAAAATTATCCATCCTTGAGCTAAGCAATGCAAAAGTCAAATTATTTGATTCTAGTATGATTTTTTAAATAATCCCTTAAAATGTTGAAATCTTATTTCTCAAATTTCCTACATTTTCTCTCAAAGAGCCTTGCAAGCAACCTTTTACTCAGAAACAATTATTTAGATGACAAAAACCTGTGATTGTTGGATAGAAATCAATTTACATGCCTTACATTCCATAAGGTGCTTTAGACAGAGTAGAAATGCTAAATATGAATTGCTGGAGTTATTGTTTAAGATGACAGTTTCTGATTAAGACATTTTATCAACACGTAATGAAACTAAAATAGTGATGGAAACAATTTGGGGCCAAAATTTAAACTTCAGCATGCCTCAGGATCACCTAGAAGGCTTGTTAAACTAGAATGCTTAACTTTCAGAATTTCTGCTCTGGTAGGTCTGAGATGGGCTCCAGAATCTGCATTTCTAACAAGTTACCTCCTGGGACAACCTTTCGTCCCACTGCCCTAGAATGACAGAGTAAAGAAATGGCAGAACTGCTCTAGAAATCAAAGGTGCTGACTATTCAGTCCATTCTAGTAGATTGGGTTATTCTTTTATGTCTGTTATTTCTAAATTTCCTAAACTTCCACACCAGTCTATAAAATCTTCTTGAGGCCTGACATCCTTTTACATCCACTATATTCAAGATATATATTAAATATTATTGAAACTTTACTTTCTTATTCGATAGAATTCCTATTCTAATGGCTTCTTCCCGTAGGTCAGTGGATCAACTTGCACACCACTGTGCCACGTACACCACAGTTTGGAACAGAGCTTTATGTTATAATCATACTCTTTTTATTTCATTCACCTTGATCACTACTAAATGGTAATCTACATTGATTTTTAAGATAGAAAAAATGACTAACTGAATGATCAATTGTATCAGTATAAGAGATGGACTGTAATAAGTGTTATTAATATTTATTTAAGCTAGTCTATGTACCAGAGACGATTTCAAGCACTCATTCATTTATCAGTACATTAAATTCTCTCAAGAACGTGATGAGGTAGCTACTGCAGATGCATTTTGCAAATGAATTGCAAACGAGGAAACCTAGTCACACCAAGGTTAAGTAAATTGCTAAAAAGCACTTATCTAGCAAGCATAGCAACTCGGATTCAAACACAAGCACATCTCAATGACAGCCCTGTGCTTGGCTGCCTCTCGAATTTTCTATGTTAAATTACATCTCTCTAATATCTTCTCTGTTATTATGTCTCAAATTTGCCAGGTAACCATATGATCACTTGAGACAAAAATTATTTCTTAATCATAAAAAGACTCATTGAATACTCACAACAACCCTATGAGAAAGACCCAGTTATAATCCCCATTTTGCAGATGAGGAAGGCTAGGCACAGAGAGGTTCAACAGGTGAGGAGGTAACAGAGCAGGCATCGAAACCCAGGCTGTCTAACTCCAGGGTTCATGCTCCCAACTCTTACATTAACCTTCTGTGTCACCAAAGTATGTGTTGTTCTTCAGCTGATTAGATGTTATAACAATTTTCTAACAAATAAATATAAGGAATCATTTGAACATGGTAATCTCAAAAGAGTTCAACATTCTGAATTTTTGAAATTCTGTGCTTTATAGCTCTTAGAATTTATTATATTCCTCCACATGTCATAGATTTTGTTTCAATTTTGTACAAAATTGATGAAGGCCTTCAGTTCATTGGAGAAAAATTATATAACAATTCCATTGCTGTCTTAATTCTATCCGAAATGTTTGTTCTTACATTCAATGCTAATTTCATCTAGAAGGTGAATTTTTAAAGCAATAAATGTGTTTTCTAGACCTAATAAAGAGTAACCTCATTGTGTGAAAGTCACCTAATTAGATGAAAAATTCATTCACGTGGAAACACCATGGTCCGCCTCCTTAAAATGGGTCGAGGAGAGATGGCTCTCTCTCCAGGAGGCTACCATCCACCCTGCTCCTCTTTAAGAAGAGCGTGACCAGATTGTAAGTCTCACTAAGTGCCCTGAAGATCCCCAAACACCCACTTCCTCCCTGGGTACCAGAGGATTTGCATTGTGAGCCTTATCCCCCTGGGTTGTTTCCTGGTGGGAGCTATTTCATCATTTCTGTGCAAACTCTAGTCAAAAACATGTTTAGCAGTTAGTGCATTTCTCTGATTCTGAGCATGAAATGGCCACTCCTAAAGAAGTTAGTATACTCAGTATTGCCCAGTTGATGTCAGGAAAGATATAGAGACATATTTACAGATTCCTGCTGAAATCCTCTGAAAGGCTTTTAAAAAAATAATCTTTCTAAAGCAAGACCCTAAAATTGATCATCAGATAATTTCACTGTTTCTTGAAATTCCTCATTTTGCTTCATCTCATGATAAGAAGTGAATTTGCACTAGATTCACTGCACTGAGAATTATTTGCAAGTCCACATTCCTACAAAATTTAGCGAGTGATCTATCTGTTGTCTACTCATTATAGAAAATTATTGCCATCACCTAAAATATTCGTTATAGCATATGCATGTAAAAGAGTATAAGATTGATTGGCAGTGAATTTGGGGCACTTGCTAGCTGATATGTATGTTGAGAATTTTGTTCTATTAAGATAAAACAGATGCTCATGATTTCGTTAAACTTATTTCTTAGGTTGAGAATGGGTGATCCACTCGTAGATTCAAAGACCAAAAAGTATATAAAGAGAAATAAACTCTTCCTCCCATCTTTGACCCCATGGTTCAAGTTCCCACACTGCCCACAACTCATATACATGTAAAACCTGCCCTTAGCTCTTATGTGTTCTCGGAGAGTTTATCATGCAGTCTTTCAGCGTTTCTTTATGCATATTTCAAAAAGTACTTACGTAGCTCTTATTTTTCCCTCTTTAATATCTTTACTTTCTTCTGAAAGGCTTTTCTAATTCACTTTTAATTTTATCCCTAGATATTTCATCCTTGTTGTTAGTATTCCAAACAGGGTCTTATCTTTCACTGTATGTTCTACACAGATGTTATTTCATATATGAAAGCTATTAATTACTGCATATCAATTGTGTACCTTACTGATTCACTGAATTCTCTCTTTTTTAAAGTTATTTTCTTATCTTCTGGTTGTCCCTTGTACAACATTCACATCCTATGCAAGCTAAAACGTGTTCCCTTCTCATTTTTACTTTTTATACCTTTAATTTTCTCTCACATATAATAATACCTATTATAGAATGGAATAAATTTACATACATATTCTCAACTGGCATATAGGCACTATATAAGAGACGGCTGTCATTTTTTCCGTGTCACTTCTATGTTATCAGCTAGTCATCTTCTGTATCATCCATACCAAATGTTGCCCTTTTTTCAATCAGGACTTTATTTGTAGAAAGTTCTCAGTATCTCCTTAAAATTATTTATTTAGTCCCTAGTATGTATTAGTTACTATGATAAATTCTTGGTATATATGTTGTGGTGAACAAGAATAGCCTGAATGAAGTGTGCACTCTGTCAAAGGTTGCAGAGAGGTATGCAGTTAATTATTGTATTAACATCTTCATCAACTATGTATACAGCTTTGGCTACCCACGTTCTTAACTGGATACTGGACAAATTGAAGTATTTCTGGAAATCTAGGGATTTCTGTCTCTTTTAAGTACACATTTCTTGCTGCCATGGTTTACTACCCAGGTATACCCCCCTTATTTCTGTGCAGTGGAGGTGGAGTTACATAAACAGCCCTTTGTTCTGGAGAAGTATAACTTCCAAGTTAAGTCATATATGAAAGTCTTTCTGCCTCTGCAGAAATGGTTACTTGGCTTGCTACCCCTTGAGGTGTAGCAGAATGGGGTTTTATTATCTAACTATATAATGTTCACGCGGTGTCACGTGTTATAAGCACATGGAGTATTCAGCGGTACAGCTTGGATTTTTGTCTTAATAGACTCCTTTATGTGACTTGATAATGGCACACTAGGCTCTCTAAAAAGCTTAAGATTGAATAATCTTATAAAACTCTCTCCCCTGCCCACAGTGGGTGGTTGCCTTATTCTGCTTTTCCACTTTATTTTTTAACCCCACTAGGACATGGCTAGATTTCTTTCTTTTCATTAAATTACTCAGAAGAATAAAATAAAAACTGGTTTAAAATAACATTTAGATCAATTGGAATATGGTAGCCCTTATTTCTTAAGGGAAAAAACATCTGACAGCTTTTCACACACCATATAGAAGTAGGGCAAAGAAAGTAGGTTGATCATCATTTCCGCAGTCCAACTGCAAGTTTCTAAACCTAAGCAATGTCTTACTTCTCTTTCAGTGATTCATGGGAAATTAAATTTTGGAACTGAGGCAGAGAAAAGCATGTCCTTGCTGCTGTTGTTAAGGAGATAGCAATTTTTCCAGCAGAGGAACAGAAGAGGACAACTACAGTGGAGACATAATTACCATGATCAGTGAAGTCAAGGGTGTCATCACAGGGAATTAACTAGAATGACCCCACCCCCACCCATGCATGCTCTAGGAGCATGTTTCTAGGATGTGTCTATAGGGAAGAAAACATGGCCCAGGGGCAGGGGGGGGGGGAGCTAAAAATATGAGGCTGTGAGGTTAAGAAGTCCATGCAAAATAGTGAGGATTCTACAAAAGGAAATTGAGCATCGTGTAAACTACTGGACAAGAGCATCAAAGACTGTGTTTATCTCTAACTTTTATGATGGATTCATTTGTAGGTTCACTGTTGGATATTAGCAAGGGAAATTTCAGTGAGAGTTTCACTTGGGAATATGAAATTATAGCTCAAAGGAGGGACAGTGGCGAGAAAGAGGTGTTGAAGTACAGATTTGGGAGACATCTGCTTGGTGGAGATAAATGAAGCATATTATTCTCCCAAGAGTAAGAGAGCGCTAACCATTCAGAAACTGCAGGGGCCATTGAGAAGGCAAAGGAAAGACAAAAGCATAAATCAATGAGGGACCAGAACTATACGTGTTTAAATTATTTCTTAGTTTCTACTCTAAACATAGAATGTGCATGGATAATTTATATTTCTCTTCTTAAATAAGTATTTTTATCATTTATCGTATGATCTTTCTCTAATATATACCCATCAGTGTCTTGAATAGTCTACTACAATATAATTATATGAAATAACTACCTAGAAAAATGTTGGTGTTTTTTACTGTTTAATAAACCTGGGTAGAACTCTCATGGAATGTGCTGAACAAAATACAATTTACTTAGCATTACTTTGTATAGAGTTATGTTTTCAATCAAGAATTAATCAACTTTTATGATTGGAAAGAGATTTGAGTTAAATGTATTTTTCAGAGCTTTTTATAGAGCTATATACTCCGGAAGGCCTCTATGATCTATTATCCTCTGTAGCGTATAGGAAAAGCTCATTGGCTCCTACGTTAATTTAGCAGTATAAATTATAAGCTGGAAGATTAAAAAAGGCTCAGATGAGTGACTACCCCAGGGCTTCTTTTAAGTGTACATTAGTGCACAATAAATCCTTGCTATTTAAATCTTCTAATGTTTTTATTCAAAATAAATAGTTTGCCAAATATTTCCAGTTATAAAGCTTACTTATGGTGATTTAGATAATCTCAAGACAATTATATTGGTGACACTACTGCAGTGCATGTTCCTTTGGAATTGCTGTTTAGAGACATGGAGATCAGCTATGGCCCGCTGCTTTGGATGACAAGGATGAGTTCGTTATCCGTCAAAAATATGTCACCTTATTTCCTATGGACTTTGCCTAGGATTGTTATTTACACAAAACCACCCCTATATATTTTTTAGTGTAAATGTAATTATTTTGCTATATAAAATACATTAAGTATCCTTATGTCCATTTAATTCAGCTAAAAACCCAGATCTAAAAAGTAGATGGGAAGATAATTCTGAAAATTCTCAGAATAAATGGCATAGGCTACTAAATAGAGCAGTTCATTAGGGCATTTAGATGGCACCTGTCTAGAAAGCTTTTTCACAATGGAAATATTATTTAAGCTCTTGGCTTTGGAAAATAATGACTATTTTTTCCTCCACCTCATAGAATGTTACCCATTATTTTAAGTGAGAAAATGAGTGGTATTCTATTAAATAGAGAGGCAAAAATGACTCGAACGTATTTGTCTTTCAAATACTATGGGTATCCTTTATGCGACATGTCATAATAGGCAGAGTTAAATAAAGCAATCATTGCCATTGGACTGCAATGCGCTGGGACTCAGAGAGAGACTGAAATACTGATCCATTAGCCCAGGACAGACCTGGTTTATTTTTGTTGTCCCTGCTTTTTATTAATAGTCCTCTCATTACACTCTCTAATGCACCCTGATTTGGATGATAAATCATAGGCCACCCTAAGAACTCTATGGCAATGAGAAACTGCTCTTATGGCTCTTTCCCCTTCAAGAACAAATGCTTCTCCTGTTTATCTTCTAGAACAAAGGTTCGCACACCTGGGTGCACACTAGCATCACCTGTCGAGGTTTTGTGCCCACGTTTCACCAACAGAGATTCCAGTTTAATCAGTTGTAGGTGGGGTCTTCTCAGGAGTCCTTTTTTTTTTATGCACCTCAAGTGCGTAAGAAGTGGGCAGAGTTGAGATTCACTCTTCTCTGTGGAAGCAGCTCAGAGGAACGGAGCTTTGGGATCAGAAAATCTGCATTAGGCACTGAGTGGTTCCACTGGGCTGCTCTGTGACCCCAAACCGTCCCCTGGGTTCTCTGAGCCTCTGTTGTCCTGTCTGCAAAGTGGGAATGGAAATATTCATCCTGCAGGGCTAGTCTTGGTTTACAATATTGGTAGATAATATGTATACAACATGTGCAAAATAGTAAACATTGGTAAATCCCACTGAGCCTTCTATAGAAGAGCAGGGCCTTACGCTGGGAAGGGCTGAAGCTGCTGAGTTGGGAAAGCTTTCCCAGAAGTGTAACTCACATGTTTCTCATCTGAAATAAATATCATTTTTATAAAAATGACTTTTCTTAGTATTCTAGAACTGGAATGTGTTTGCATAAATCCGACTACCTAGATTATTCAACAAGCCACAGGAGAGGGAGGTATTTTTTTCCTCCAGCTATAAAGACCATGGAAATTAGCATTGTTTATCGAAAATTTTCGATTATAAGCACATGATTAGATATTAAGAGCCCATATTTTATCACAAACAAGTTATGTGATTTTGAGACACTTAACTCTTCTCTATGTTTTAGTTTCCTCATCAAAATTATTCATATTTTTTGTTCTCCTTGAGCTCTATTTAAGTTTTTCTATGTATTCAGTGCTTGATACTAAGGGATAAAAATAGGAAATAATACTCTCTAAAACAAGAAACTTAAAACTACGATAATTTAACTAGTTATACTATTAGGTAAATCATCATCATCATCACTGAAATATACTATAGAAGAATTAGCAACATAAAGATTGTATTTAGGACTTCCCTGGTGGCGCAGTGGTTGAGAGTCTGCCTGCCGATGCAGGGGACGCGGGTTCGTGCCCCGGTTCGGGAGGATCCCACATGCCGCGGAGCGGCTGGGCCCGTGAGCCATGGCCGCTGAGCCTGCGCGTCCGGAGCCTGTGCTCCGCAACGGGAGAGGCCACAACAGTGAGAGGCCCGCGTACTGCAAAAAAAAAAAAAAAAAAAAAAAGATTTATTTAAAGCATACGGAAAACAAATCCATACTCACTTGCTATTGATAGATTTCCAGTTTTAGTTATTGAATATAAGCTACAAACACACATTTCAACATTTTATTGTGACTTTTGGGGCACATTTTTTGCCTATGGAAATCTTTCCTTAGCCAGTATTTTATTCAACAAGTAACTCACTTTGGAGTATAGAAAATTCATTTGCTATTACCCAAATGCAGACATTTTCTGATTCACCAAAATTCTGCCTTTCTAGCTTTTAGAAGTTTCTTGCTTTTCTGATTAAGTTCTCCTTCTGTAAAGGCTTCACAAACAAGTAGCAGTAGAGAAAGTGATGCGATGTGAAATAATCCCATCAAGACCTCATCTAGAATGTTTCATTTTAGAAATGCACTCTGAGGATCATCTTAGCATGCCTCCTTATTAATCGCATTTTGTTTTACATTGTACCTATTGATATTGTACCTCAGGACTTACAGAGGGTGCTAAAAAGGAAATGCTGAAAAGAGGAAAAACAATCAAATCTGATGGAGGTATAGCCATTAGCAACCTTGTTCCACCCCCCTGCTTCTACTCCTCTTGCTGTTCCCACACAATCGGACTGAAAAAGCAAAACTGTCACCTCTTCTCCGAAGTGTGAGAGCAGATGAACAGGAAAGATAGCCAAGCTGAGGCACAGGCAACTTGGAGGAAACAGTGTGATCACCCAGCATCCTGCTTTATTGCCATCATTAAACTATTAACGATGAAATAATACAACAGGTGAAATGCCATTCGTATGTGTCACTGGCATCACTTTCTCTAGGTTCATAAAATAGAGTAATTGGTTTATTGCTTATATCCAGAAACACATGGCAAATATCCACCCACTTCATTTACTTTGGGTATTGAGCCTTCTAGAAGCATTAGTAACAGTAACCAAATAAAAGCCCTTTCTAAATAAAATAGAAGAAATTTTTTATATTCTACGTTAAATGTCACCAAATGGTATGGATCAAAATACAAAGCAAAATGAAAGGAAAAGTCACCCTTTCTTAAGAGCCTTAAAATGGATTTCAAGTGCTCATTTTCTTAAAGAACATAAAGAGCTACAAAGCCTGCAAAAAAAAAACAATAAAGTTATTGAAAGTAGGTCACCCCCATTTTGTTGATTTAAAAGGCTGGAAAAGATTAAAGGAAAAAAAAAGAGTATAGGATAATTCGAGAGGAAACAGGCTCCATTTCTGTAGGAAACTTGCAGAAATAGTTACTCTGGGCAAGAGGGCTTCCTATTACAAAGCGTATCCATTCCCAAAAGTGCCAGTGACGCCATGCCATGAAGCATCTTCACTGAGATAGCCAACAGCACTTCACAATCGATCCACTCTTTCTTTGCTCTCTACTGCACCTCCTTTTCCAGCTCAGTTTTCTGACATAAAGATCTGGGTAGACTTTTCAGTTCAGTTTAGAATGATTAGTTAGTCCTTTCCTCTTTCAAATCACTTTTGATTTTCCCAGAAAGTCTATGAGACAAAGTTTAGTATCTCCATTTTACTAATAAATGGATGACATTAAGAGAGACAGATTTTCCCACAAATCACAGTGAAAAAGTGGTGGAACTGATATTCTAATGGGTTTTCAAGTCCTTACACTTTTTCTATTACTACGCCTTTGTCCTTTGGTTAATCAGCACTTTACTTTTTTAAGTGACAGGACCCCAACTCAAACTGGTTTAAGAGAAAACAAAACTCAGATAAATCAACCAATAAAAGGGAAATGCACTGAATCGCCTAAAAAGGATGGGGACATATAGAGCTCCTCTCAGGCTAAACTGGATCCAGAAACTCATTTGCTGCCTCTAGATCTCTTTTTCTCTGTATTCATCTTTCTCTCTGTCGTTATACATCTTCCTGTTTCTCTATCTCTTCTCCGTAATGCTGTCCTCAATCTCTTCTACTGAGATTATGGAGACCAGGCTGAAGAGTCATTGTTTTCTCCACAAAGTGAGAGGTATGGCTGTCAGCACCTCTAAACTTAAACGATCTTATCCCAGAAGCTTCAGAAGACAGGAAGAGTCACTTTTCATTACATGTAAATTCCAGGAAATAATTTGCCCATCCTGCGTCAAGAGCCCATTCCTTTGTTCAACCATTAAGGCCAGGGGATACATGCATGCCCTTCTCTGTGTCTATAGTGGTGGGTTTCGTGTGAGTTTATAAAGCTTGGGAGAGGGAAGAGTACCTTGCACTGTAAAAAGAGATAACAAGTTTAGAAAGCAGAAATGGACAGCTGCCTTTAGCCCTTCATTTTAATTCAATCACCAGAGCTGAAGACAGAATTTCTGTTCTTTAAAAATGATTATTAGTTATGGCTTCCTAAGCCCAACAAACACTGTTCTTGGTTTTCACTGAACCAAATTTATAACAATTATCTAGAAAATACAGTAAAAGAAAATGTATTGAATAGTATCCTACTCTAGGGAAAAAAACTATTTTGCTGAAACTAAATGAGAAAATCTTTTCAGCACTGGGTCTAGCTTTTCCTTTACATTCTAAAACCTATGTCCAGAGTGTAAAAGTTATTTGCCAGGTAGAAATTCCACCTTTAAAAAGAGAGCATTTGGTTAATTGCAGTATGTGCAAGAGTAGGAGTGGGTGAATGGGAAAAACCTATGCCTTTCCATTTAAAAGGTTTTCATAATGACTGTACTAGCCATTTCTCTTCGCCATTTATGTCACCAGTCCCGTTGTACCCTCTGTCCTTTTTCCTCTCTCTGGATACATTGTTTTCTGCTTGCCAAGTGTCAATCTACCCTTTTCTTCCTACTGTGACATCTGAAGTACTTTAAGATCTCGTGATTTATTCTGGCTAAGAAATAATTAACACATAGTCTGTGCCATTACGGATGATATGACAGACATCTCTCAAAGGGTAAGTGCAGATTCCAAGAGAAATCTTTATAATTATCTGAATTCTTAGAGGGAACAAAACTTTATGTTAAAGAAGCTAGAAAGAACACCGTTTTGCTATGTTTTATCATTTGATACCTTTCATGCTAAAAAGGAAGGAAAAAGACATGGAACAAAGTGTTTTTGGAAAACAATAAAAGTGTACAGATTGTATAAGGAATGTAAGGCTACTATTTTCTTAAAGTGAATAGAACAGCAATTCCTGCTTCAGGATAAGCTCATACACTTACTACGAATCACCAGGCTGATACAAAAGTCAGACAGATCATATTTAGCATACATGGGAATCAGCAAATTAATCAGAGAAAATGTAATTTTGCAAATAAGCAAATTCATATCATTGAATTGTTTGCTGCTTGCATGCATTACTCTATAAAGTCAATATGTCTCTGTTAAAGCATTTGTAACAGTGATTTGATGGTGGTGGGAGAAGCAAAATGTGTGTATTCCAAATAGTGTCCCTTTACAAACCGTGTCAAAGAATTTTAAAATAAAATTATGTATTGCTTGAATCGAAATGACTTTAATTCTTAAAACTGAATTCACTTTCTCTTGACCAGTTTTTTGCCTTTTGGAGTATAACTTGTGCTAAATGATTAAACAGTTCTCTCTCTTTTCCTGGTATTACTTTCAATTTATAAGGCTGTTCTTTACCAGTTTCTACCTGCAAGAACATTTTAACATTTTGCTTGACTGATATCATACATATACATATATTTCCAAAGAACTCCTTAAAACTTGCAATTCTAGTGGGAGAAAAGACAATTGAAAGCATTATGTATGACATCTTAACAACTTCTAAATATCAAATGCATTTTGATAGTATTTATTTATTTTAATTTTATTTGCAAAATGGCAGCTCAGAGTTGAGAAAAGAAGACGTTTTAGATCACACTGGGAAGAGACATTGAAAGTCATCAAAACAGAAGAAAGGAATTCTGGAATTTGGTTCAGAGTACGAGTTACATGCCCCATGCACAGTCATTAATAACCCAGAGATCACACAGCACAGCTGGTATGCTTGACACTAATGTCACATTTACATATGGTTGTGCTAGTTGGAGCTGCTCAGGTAGTGTGCTGCTTTTCGTCTTCCAGACTATCAATTTAGCCTCATCTTTTCCTACTGCAGTCTGTGGCCCAAGGAAGCACATATGATTTCCACATGAGAAACAGGAAAGCTCCAGGTAATAGGTGCTTACTGTCTTCTCTTTATTTCACAGCTCTGTTGCATTGAGCTCTACATAAACTATTATTATTTTAATCATCCACTCCCTTCCATCACAGAATTCATTAAATTGTTCTTTCTAAATCTTTATTTACCATAGATCCTTGAATACAAATCAGCTGCTTCCTCTTTCTTTCATGAATAAGATTTAAATAGTAACACTGTGAAAGTAAAAGGTACTCCATCTAAAAAACTAGCTTTTTCCTATACATAGAACTTTATTATAAAAGCCTCTGAAACTAGTTCTACTACATATGGTTAATAATCTTGAAATAACATTTGGAACAGTAAGTAAAAAAATTCATGTGCCTAAATAAGTTGTAAAATTACTTCAGTGTAGGGTAGATGGATAATTATGATATCGTTCTACATATTTTGTAAGAATGTTTCACTTACGTAATCAAAATTTGGTGAGATTATCATGCAAGATATTATTACTTCCAAGTTGCAGATGAGAAACCTGAGGTTTGTCAAATTTAGCAAACATGGCCGAGGCCACACAGGTTTACCATATGTGGCATAAACCAAACTTTGTCCATGCCAACTGACTTTATAGAAATAAGGTCATATTATCTTTACAAATATATTTTTGTAGTTCTCTAATAAGTACTTATATTGTTTAGACGGTCAACAATTTTCCTGAAATTTAAAATATTTCAACAATAAAAATAATCATTACATGCTAATGCATAACTAGTGGGGAGGGTTAAGTCCATCTGGAGAAGGACCCAGCCTCTCCTTTTGAAGAACAACTCTTTTGGCTATTCAAACACACACTCCACCCCCTTCCAAACAGAACCAGCAAAACTCTCATAAATGGAAAAGATACTCCAAAAGAAACAAGCAAAAAAACCTCAACATAACATTTCCTTTTCTAGAGAAGCTGAGGTGCTTTGTTATATTCCACTATATCAAACACTTATATCACGACCACAAGCACTTCACTGCTGGCTTCAGGCTGTGACACGAGACATGGCAGAGGCCATGCTTACAGCAGCTAATTTGAATTTAACTCAAAGGACCTCCGGCAGAAAAATGACACCACTGATCTGAAACCATCACTGCGTGGTCATAGAATAATAAAATGCATCCATTCCGTGAAAATGGGAGTATATATTTTTTTATTTATTACGTTCTTAAAGAACATCAGAGAGCTTGACACACTAGGGATAAGTGAACTATTTCTAGGATATCTAAAGACCAGGTCTTTTCCTCCCTCACACTCTCCCTCTGCCAGCCCCCCTTTGTCTTCTCTCCCTCTCTCCATCTTTATGTATTTTGTCCTTAGCAGCAACTAATAACTACTTTATCTTCTCCTAAATGAAATATGAAGGTGGGTGCAATAAGAATAACCAAGACTACCACCAGAAAACAGCTACCTTAGCATTTAACACAGCTGTCAGCACAACTACGTGTATCATGTAGTCCAATTGAATCTTTGTTTTATTTGCGTTTGTATACTTCGATTAATAACCCAGAAAAGGAACAATAACCTTCTCAGAGTCCTTAAGTAGCTTTTCATGTTATGCAGTGGTGGGATTGGGAGTCATAATTTCATCCTGATGAATGAAATAAAAAGTAATATCTAGGAGACGCAAACTAATCTCAAAGAACCTCAGTCAATGCCAGTCTTGGATGCTTAGAGCTCACTCGTGAAAGAGTCATCATTAAAAAAAGAAGTCAAAAAAATACAATACACATGTGGTAATTATTTCTAGGAATATGTGCTCATAATTTGTGTTCAATAGTATTGTAAATTAGTCTTATGTTATTAAAAGCATTACATGTTTTATTTGTCTGTTTTGTGGCGATCAGCAGTATATGTATAAGAGATGAAAAAAAATGTTCTAATGTTATGTGAATGGATTCTTGAGGCATAAGATAAAGCTTCCGGTGACAACATCACGCACAGAGTGCACGATGCATCTAAAAAGGGCAGCATATCTCCAAGTGTTTAAATGGAAATGAAAATAAGGTTTTCTATAAAACTGTTAGATACCTTGAATAATGGTTCTAATGGTGACTAGGAAATTTATTTTGAAGTTGCAGGTGAAGAATCTCAATTAAATTGTTTCATCAAATATGAGAACAGAGAAAAGCAATATTTCTAAATATCTTTATTTCCTACAACATAATTTTAAATGTATTGACAGATAAATTAATAAATTAAATATAAGTAGATATTTTTCCACATTATCTGCATGTTTTATATTCTAATGGACCAAATCAATTTTTTCAAACTTGTTATAGAGAAAAATAGGGCTTTACTCTGTATTTAGATTTCCCATATATTTGATTCTGTATATTATTTTGGTCTTATAATAATTTTTTAAACTTTATTTTCCTCAGTTGAGTTTGTAGACTGAGAATCATACCTGGTACAATAGATGTTGATAAGAAAACTTCATATTTAAAGAACAATTAATTAAAACTCTCAACCTGATACAGCCAGCAGTATTTGAATTCAGGTACACTGGCTTCAATGCACATGTATGATTCATATATATGGTGTTGCCTCCTCAAGAAATTAAAATTTACTGAGGTAGTAAAACCCTTTACATATGACAAAATGTAAACTCTGGAAGTACCAAATGAATGTAACATGCTAAACATATTACATAAAAATTTAGAAGCAAAAGAAGTTATTCTAGGTTGGGATTGTCATCAAAGAAGTAAGTTGCCCAACTGTCCTGACTGGCCTAGGGCTGAGGAGTTTCCGTGGGGACACGACTTTCAGTGCTAAAATCAAGAATGTCTTGTGAAAACTAGGATGAGCTGATCACTCTACAAACGGGTGAAATCATACAGGGTCATGAGTAACTCAACAAAAGAAATTTGAGCTCCTTCAAGAATGAAAAAACAGAGAAATTTGTGCCATGATTGGTATGTTAAGAAAAGGATGTACTTTTTTGATGGCATATATAATTGTTAACAAGGAATGCCTTTGCTTTGGGATCAGAAAGAATAAAACAAATTGGAGTACCCAGAATCCATTAGGGAAGCAGGGTTGATACATAAATTACCAACAAGATACCGATGTTGGCTTTAATGACAAATCTCTCGTGACTGCTTTTGAGCACTGTGAACAATTAAATTCCATATCTTTATCTTATGCTACAGAGAAATATTTGTGTCCATTTCATAAGTAGAGCTGATTACACTTTCACAGGTTTCCTTCAGTTAAAAATAATTTGTGCTCACATGAAAACTATAGTTTTAGTGCTTACATATTGTGTTCTGTGTATTGTTCTTCTTAGAAGCTCTTAAAACAAGTTTCAGGAATTGAAAAGAAGGAATAAAATTTACTACATTTATTGAAGTCTTACTTTGTGCTTTATAAATGCCACCACATTTAATGATCATAACAACCACAGAAAGCAAATACTCATGTTCATTTGCCAAATAAGGAACTGGAGTCGCAGAATGGTTAAGTTATTCTTGCCTAAGGTCACTTTGTTAGAAAGGGGTAAAGGCAGGATTTGAACTCAGATATTCTGACTCTAAAGCCCATGTACTCAGACACCATACAATATCCAATACGTGAAAAGAACATGAAGTAATTTAAAACTTCGTATCATAAAGAACTCATAAAAGATAAGATACCCAAGTTTCTTTTGAGGACAAATGTATATCTGTGTGCTGAAACCTCAAAGCTATTTTTTGAGTTAGGAACTCAGAATTTATTCTATGACATAATTTCGCCTGGTTTGGCCCTATTTCCTACAAAGCAGGACCCAGCTTTTCCAGCATCGTTGGAAGGATAGACAATCTAGACAGTCCAGAACTGAATTGCTCTTGCAGCTCTGAGGTCCTTGAATTTGCTCTTTTCTCTGCTTGAATTCACTGATGAATTGCAAACCTCTACGCTACTTTGCTCTGCACTGATATATTGCAAGAATTCCATCAAAATAAGTCTTAACTTTCTTGAATAGACCACATTTTTATTAACATTTTAGGAAATAGCTTCACCATTTGTGAAAAGTCAGAATACAAACATACTTCTATGTAAAGTAAAAAATAAAGCAACATACAACACTTACAATGGTAGGTACTGGAAGCAATTTACATTCATTATTTTACATTTGTTTACACAGATTTCTATACGAGTCCTACAGCAGAGGTAATATTATATTTCCCACTTTAGGAACAAAACCCTGAGGCTGAGAGGGTAGGTGGTATGCCCAAAGCCATACAAAGAGTACGTGGCAAAGCTCAAATTCAAACCTAGGCAGTCTGGCTGTAGAATACGTGTCCTTGTCCACTTAATTGGCCATTTCACCTACTTTTAAAAGTAATTTGATCAGTTCACGTATTCTTTTTTTCTTAAATTTATTTATTTTTGGCTGCATTGGGTCTTCGTTGCTGCTTGCGGGCTTTCTCTAGTTGCGGCGAGCAGGGGCTACTCTTCGTTGCAGTGTGCAGGCTTCTCAGTGCAGTGGCTTCTCTTGTTGTGGAGCACAGGCTCTAGGCATGCGGGCTTCAGTAGTTGTGGCTCACGGGCTCAGTAGTTGTGACACAAGGGTTAGTTGCTCCGTGGCATGTGGGGTCTTCCAGGACAAGGGATCGAATCCATGTCCCCTGCATTGGCAGGCAGATTCTTAACCACTGTGCCACCAGGCAAGTCCCCAGTTTATGTATCTTTAATCAATTATATAGAAACTAAAGGCTGACACAGCAGTAATTGGGTTCCTGCTATGAGTTAGGCATAACCCATAACTTAAGTATTGTTTCCTGACGTATTATTTCATTTGATACTGTAAGAAAGATAAGAGCCATTCCATTTAACATTCAGTTATTTTCTCAGAAACTTATGATCCTTATAAAAAACAGTAAAGACTCAAATAAACCAAGACACACAATGGTAAGGAGAAGGGTCTCTAACCAAAGACAGGATGCTCTTTTCTTTTCATAAATGGTCTGATTTAAAAGACTAGGTAAGGGAAGACCTTCAAAATGGCAGAGGAGTAAGACGTGGAGATCACCTTCCTCCCCACAAATACATCAGAAATACATCTACATGTGGAACAACTCCTACAGAACACCTACTGAACGCTGGCAGAAGACCTCAGACCTCCTGAAAGGCAAGAAGTTCCCCACGTACCTGGGTAGGGCAAAAGAAAAAAGAATAAACAGAGACAAAAGAATAGGGACGGGACCTGCACAAGTAGGAGGGAGCTGTGAAGGAGGAAAGGTTTCCACACACTAGGAAGGCCCTTCACTGGGGGTGCCGTGGGGGGGAAGCTTCGGAGCCACGGAGGAGAGCGCAGCCACAGGGGTGTGGAGGGCAAAGCGAAGAGATTCCCACACAGAGGATCGGTGCTGACCAGCCCTCACTAGCCCGAGAGGCTTGTCTGCTCACCCGCCGGGGCGGGCGGGGGCTGGGAGCTGAGGCTCTGGCTTTGGAGGTCAGATCCCAGGGAGAGGACTGGGGTTGGCCGCGTGAACACAGCCTGAAGGGGGCTAGTGCGCCACAGCTAGCTGGGAGGGAGTCCAGGAAAAATTCTGGAACTGCCTAAGAGGCAAGAGACCATTGTTTTGGGGGCACGAGAAGAGGGGATTAAGAGCACCGCCTAAATGAGCTCGAGAGATGGGCGTGAGCCACGGCTATCAACGCGGAGCCCAGAGACGGGCATGAGACGCTAAGGCTGCTGCTGCCGCCACCAAGAAGCCTGTGTACGAGCACAGGTCACTATCCACACCCCCCTTCCGGGGAGCCTGTGCAGCCCCCCACTGCCAGGGTCCCGGGATCCAGGGACAACTTCCCCAGGAGAACGCATGGTGCACCTCAGGCTCTTGCAAAGTCACGCCGGCCTCTGCCGCCACAGGCTTGCCCCGCATCCGTACCCCTCCATCTCCCTGGCCTGAGTGAGCCAGAGCCACCGAATCAGCTGCTCCTTTAACCCCGTCCTGTCTGGGTGGGGAACAGACACCCTCAGGCGACCTACACGCAGAGGCAGGTCCAGATCCAAAGCTGAATCCCGGGAGCTGCTCGAACAACGAAGAGAAAGGGAAATCTCTCCCAGCAGCCTCAGGAGCAGCAGATTAAATCTCCACAATCAACTTGATGTAACCTGCATGGGTGGAATACCTGAATAGATAAGGAATCATCCCAAATTGAGGAGATGGACTTTGGGAGCAATTGTAGACTTGGGATATGCTCTCTGCATCTAAGTTGTTTCTGGTCTTATGTTTATCTTAGTTTAGTATTTAGAGTTTATTATCGTTGGTAGGTTTGTTTATTGACTTGGTTGCTCTCTTCCTTTCTTTTTTTTTTTAATATATATAGTATATATTTTTTCCTTTTTCTCTTTTTATGAGTGTATATGTGTATGCTTCTTTGTGTGATTTTTGTCTGTATAGCTTTGCTTTTACCATTTGTCCTAGGGCTCTGTCAGTCCATCTTTTTTTTTTAATATAGTTTTTAGTGCTTGTTATCATTGGTAGATTTGTTTTTTGGACTGTTTGCTCTCTTCTTTCTTTCTTTATTTTTCTTTTTTTAAATTACTTTTCAATTTTTTTATTTTTAATAATTAAAAAAATTAATATTAATAACTTTTAATTATTTAATTAATTTATTTTTCTCCTTTCTTCCTTTTTTTCTCCCTTTTCTTCTGAGCCGTGTGGCTGACAGGGTCTTTGTGCTCTGGCCTTTGTGCTCTGACCTCCAGGCTCCATGTAATATCAAACGGTGAAAGCTCTCCCAGAGATCTCCATCTCAATGTTAAGACCCAACTCCACCCAACAACCAGCAAGCTACAGTGCTGGACACCCCATGCCAAACAACTAGCAAGACAGGAACACAACCCAACGCATTAGCAGAGAGGCTGCCTAAAGTCATAATAAGGTCACAGACACCCCAAAACACACCACCGGACATGGTCCTGCCCACCAGAAAAATAAGATCCAGCCTCATCCACCAGAACACAGTCACCAGTCGCCTCCACCAGAGGGCCTACACAACCCACCAAACCAAACTTAGCCCCTAGGGGCAGACACCAAAAACAATGGGAAGTACGAACCTGCAGCCTGCAAAAAGGAGACCCCAAACACAGTAAGTTAAGCAAAATGAGAAGACAGAGAAACAGACAGCAGATGAAGGAGCAAGGTAAAAACCCATCAGACCAAACAAATGAAAAGGAAATAGGCAGTCTACCTGAAAAATAATTCAGAGTAATGATAGTAAAGATGATCCAAAATCATGGAAATAGAATGGAGAAATACAAGAAACATTTAACAAAGACCTAGAAGAACTGCAGAGCAAACAAACAATGATGAACAACACAGTAAATGAAATTAAAAATTCTCTAGAAGGAATCAATAGCAGAATAACTGAGGCAGAATGGATAAGTGACCTGGAAGATAAAATAGTGGAAATAACTACCACAGAGCAGAATAAACAAAAAAGAATGAAAAGAATTGAGGACAGTCTCAGAGACCTCTGGGACAAAATTAAATGCACCAACATTCGAATTATAGGGGTCCCGGAAGGAGAAGAGCAAAAGCAAGGGACTGAGAAAATATTTGAAGAGATTATAGTTGAAAACTTCCTTAATATGGAAAAGAAAACAGTCAATCAAGTCCAGGAAGCACAGAGAGTCCCATACAGGATAAATCCAAGGAGAAACACACCAAGACACATATTAATCAAACTATCAAAAATTAAATACAAAGAACAAATATTAAAAGCAGCAAGGGAAAAACAACAAATAACTTACAAGGGAATCCCCATAAGGTTAACAGCTGATCTTTCAGCAGAAACTCTGCAATCCAGAAGGGAGTGGCAGGACATATTTCAAGTGATGAAGGAGAGAAACCTACAACCAAGATTACTCTACCCAGCAAGGATCTGATTCAGGATAGACGGAGAAATTAAAACATTTACAGACAAGCAAAGCTAAGAGAATTCAGCACCACCAA
Organism: Grampus griseus; assembly: GCF_964374135.1. NCBI lineage: Eukaryota > Metazoa > Chordata > Mammalia > Artiodactyla > Delphinidae > Grampus > Grampus griseus. Next base: position 66,833,770 of record NC_139012.1, read on the forward strand.
ACAAGCTTTACAACAAATGCTTAAGGAACTTCTCTAGGCAGGAAACACAAGAGAAGGAAAAGGTCTACAATAACAAACCCAAAACAATTAAGAAAATGGAAATAGGAACTTACATATAGGTAACTACCTTAAATGTAAATGTATTAAATGCTCCAACCAAAAGACATAGACTGGCTAAATGGATACAAAAACAAGACCCACATATATGCTGTCTACAAGAGACCCACTTAGGAACTAGGGACACATACAGACTGAAAGTGAGGGGATGGAAAAATATATTCCATGCAAATGGAAATCAAAAGAAAGCTGGAGTAGCAACTCTCATATAGTCTATCAAAATAGACTTTAAAATGGAGACTATTACAAGAGACAAAGAAGGACACTACATAATGATCAAGGGATCAATCCAAGAAGAAGAAATAACAATTGTAGATATTTATGCACCCAACATAGGGGCACCTCAATACATAAGGCAAATGCTAACAGCCATAAAAGGGGAAATCAACAGTAACACAATCATAGTAGGGGACTTTAACAACCTAATTTCACCAGGGGACAGATCATCCAAAATGAAAATAAATAAGGAGACACAAGCTTAAAATGATACATAAAACAAGATGGACTTAATTGATATTTATAGGACATTCCATCCAAAAACAACAGAATTCATTTCTTCTCAAGTGCTCATGGAACATTCTCCTGGAGAGAACATATCTTGGGTCACAAATCAAGCCTTGGTAAATTTAAGAAAATTGAAATGGCATCAAGTATCTTTTCAGGCCACAACGCTATGAGACTAGATATCAATTACAGGAAAAAATCGGTAAAAAATACAATTACATGGAGGCTAAACAATACACTACTAAGTAACCAAGAGATCACTAAAGAAATCAAAGAGGAAATCAAAAAATACCTAGAAACAAATGCCAAAGAACACGATGACCCAAAACCTATGGGATGCAGCAAAAGCAGTTCCAAGAGAGAAGTTTACAGCAATACAATCCTACCTCAAGAAACAAGAAACATTTCAAATAAACAACCTAACCTTACACCTGAAGCAATTAGAGAAAGAAGAACAAAAATGCCCGAAAGTTAGCAGAAGGAAAGAAATCATAAAGAGCAGATCAGAAATAAATGAAAAAGAAATGAAGGAAACGATAGCAAAGATCAATAAAACTAAAAACTGGTTCTTTGAGAAGATAAACAAAATTGATAAACCATTAGCCAGACTCATCAAGAAAAAAAGGGAGAAGACTCGAATAGAATTAGAAATGAAAAAGGAGAAGTAACAACTGACACTGCAGAAATACAAAGGATCGTGAGAGATTACTATAAGCAACTATTTGCCAATAAAATGGACAACCTGGAAGAAATGGACAAATTCTTAGAAAAGCACAAGCTTCCAAGACTGAACCAGGAAAAAATAGAAAATGTAAACAGACCAATCACCAACACTGAAATTGAGACTGTGATTAAAAATCTTCCAACAAACAAAAGCCCAGGACCAGATGGCTTCACGGGTGAATTCTATCAAACATTTAGAGAAGAGCTAACACCTATCCTTCTCAAACTCTTCCAAAATATAGCAGAGGGAGGAACGCTCCTAAACTCATTCTATGAGGCCACCATCATCCTGATACCAAAACCAGACAATGATGTCACAAAGAAAGAAAACTACAGGCCAAATCACTGATGAACATAGATGCAAACATCCTCAACAAAATACTAGCAAACACTATCCAACAACAATTAAAAAGATCATACACCATGATCAAGTGGGGTTTATCCCAGGAATGCAAGGATTTTTCCATATACACAAATCAATCAATGTGATAAAACATATTAACAAATTGAAGGAAAAAAACCATATGATCATCTCTATAGATGCAGAAAAAGCTTTGGACAAAATTCAACACCCATTTTGATAAAAACTCTCAAGAAAGTAGGTATAGAGGGAACTTACCTCAACAAAATAAAGACCATATATGACAAACCCACAGCCAACATCATTCTCCATGGTGAAAAAAGGAAATCATTTCCTCTAAGATCAGGAACAACACAAGGTTGTCCACTCTTACCACTATTATTCAACATAGTTTTGGAAGTTTTAGCCACAGTAATCAGAGAAGAAGAAGAAATAAAAGGAATCCAAATTGGAAAACAAGAACTAAACGTGCGACTGTTTGCAGATGACATGATACTATACATAGAAAATCCTAAAGTTGCTACCAGAAAACTACTAGAGCTAATCAATGAATTTGGTAAAGTAGCAGGATACAAAATTAATGCACAGAAATCTCTTGCATTCCTATACACTAACAATGAAAAATCTGAAAGAGAAATTAAGGAAACACTCCCGTTTACCATTGCAACAAAAAGAATAAAATAACTAGGAATAAACCTACCTAAGGAGACAAAAGACCTGTACGCAGAAAATTATAAGACACTGATGAAAGAAATTAAAGATGATACAAACCGATGGAGAGATATACCATGTTCTTGGATTGGAAATATCAACACTGTGAAAATGACTATACTACCCAAAGCAATCTACAGATTCAATGCAATCCCTATCAAACAACCAATGGTATTTGTCACAGAACTAGAACAAAAAATTTCACAATTTGTGTGGAAACACAAAAGACCCCGAATAGACAAAGCGATCTTGAGAAAGAAAAATGGAGCTGGAAGAATCAGGCTCCCAGACTTCAGACTATAATACAAACCTGCAGTAATCAAGACAGTATGGTACTCGCACAAAAACAGAAATATAGACCAATGGAACAGGAAAGCCCAGAGATAAACCCAAGCACATATGGTCACCTTATCTTTGATAAAGGAAGCAAGAATATACAATGGAGAAAAGACAGCCTCTTCAATAAGTGGTGCTGGGAAAACTGGACAGCTACATGTAAAAGAATGAACTTAGAACACTCCCTAACACCATACACAAAAATAAACTCAAAATGGATTAAAGACCTAAATGTAAGACCAGACACTATCAAAGTCTTAGGGGAAAACATAGGCAGAACACTCCATGACATAAATCACAGCAAGATCCTTTTTGACCCACCTCCTAGAGAAATGGAAATAAAAAGAAAAATAAACAGATGGGACCTAATGAAACTTCAAAGCTTTTGCACAGCAAAGGAAACCATAAACAAGATGAAAAGACAACCCTCGGAATGGGAGAAAATATTTGCAAATGAAGCAACTGACAAAGGATTAATCTCCAAAATTTACAAGCAGCTCATGCAGTTCAATATCAAAAAAACAAACAACCCAATCCAAAAATGGGCAGAAGACCTAAATAGACATTTCTCCAAAGAAGATATGCAGACTGCCAACAAACACATGAAAGAATGTTCAGCATCACTAATCATGGAAATCAAAACTACAATGAGGTATCACCTCATACCAGTCATAATGGTCATCATAAAAATACTACAAACAATAAATGCTGGAGAGGGTGTGGAGAAAAGGGAACCCTCTTGCACTGTTGGTGGGAATGTAAATTGATACAGCCACTATGGAGAACAGTATGGAAGTTCCTTAAAAAGCTAAAAATAGAACTACCATACAACCCAGCAATCCCACTACTGGGCATACACCCTGAGAAAACCATAATTCAAAAAGAGTCATGTACCACAATGTTCATTGCAGCTCTGTTTACAATAACCAGGACATGGAAGCAACCTAAGTGTCCATAGACAGATGAATGGATAAAGAAGATGTGGCACATATATACAATGGAATATTACTCAGCCATAAAAAGAAACAAAATGAATTATTTGTAGTGAGGAGGATGGAACTAGAGTCTGTCCTACAGAGTGAAGTAAGTCAGAAAGAGAAAAACAAATACCGTAGGCTAATGCATATATATGGATTCTGAAAATAAAATTGGTTTTGAAGAACCCAGGGGCAGGACAGGAATAAAGATTCAGATGCAGAGAATGGCCTTGAGGACACTGGGAGGGGAAAGGGTAAGCTGGGACGAAGTGAGAGAGTGGCATGGACATATATACACCTCCAAATGTAAGGTAGATAGCTAGTGGGAAGCAGCTGCATAGCACAGGGAGATCAGCTCTGTGCTTTTGACCGCCTAGAGGGGTGGGATAGGGAGGGTGGGAGGGAGACGCAAGAGGGAGGAGATATGGGGATATATGTATATGTATAGCTGATTCACTTTGTTATAAGGCAGAAACTAAGACACCACTGTGAAGCAATTATACTCCAATAAAGATGTTAAAAAATAAAATAAAAGACCAGGTTAAATGTTCAGGCTTGAAATAGCATCTGCTAGCAGTTCTTTTACAACTTCTGTTAACTTTCCCAAAATTCATGTCTCAGAGAAGAGATTTCATAACAATGTTGATCTTATGTAGGACTAATTGTTGCTCTGTCACCAGAGTGTAGAAAGATTTCTACTAAATTAAAAAATCATGGAACAGAACATGAATTGTACAACAAAATTGATGATGCAGCAGTGCTTTGCTTTAGGAATTGTGCAAAGCTCTCCTGCTGAAATCAGGAGGAAGGTCCTTTAGCCAGGTCTCATTATCTCCTTCCTTTTTGAAAATTAGTATGTGTTATGTGTATTGCTGTACTTTAGTAACCATTAGGAAAGTGGGAATCTGCAAGTCTACTCCTTCTGTTTCTTGAGGCAGCCAAAATATCTCTCTCAGTTTCCCCAATGGTACATACTTGTTCTAGATCTAGGAAAGGACTTCAACCTCCAGAACATAACTAAGCAAGAATTTGTGGAAGAGAGGTTACCGGGTCCAAGCACTTACTGCTCAAAGCTCAACAGGTCAATAAATCAAGAGATGATGTTTTGGGGCAAGAAATAACTAGTGACTTTATTCAAAAAGCCAGCAGACTGAGAAGATGGTGCACTGGTGTCCCAAAGAACCATCTTACTCGAGTTAGAATTCAAGCTTCTTTTATACTAAAAAGGAGGGAATGTGGCTGGCTGCTGCAAACTTCCTGGTGCTGGAATCCTTTGTTCCTGCAGCTGTCACAATGTTCCTGTAAACCTCTAACAAGACACAGATTGTTTTCTGTTATGTAATTTTCATCTCTATATGAATGGGAAGGTGTTGTAACTTTAAAGATCAAGACTGGGAGGCAGAGCCTTGAGAATGGGCTATCATGTATATTTCAGGCTATGGGCAACATCCTTTCAAAAACGTGCAGAGCCAGCATGACTGAGACAGGCAACAGAGCACAAGGGTTAGAGCTAAAGGAATAGATCCAATATGGAGTCAAGTTTGTTCTTCTCTGTTACAAGAGTAGTTAATGAAGGTGAACTGTATGCTGTGAAAATGTTTCCAGGTTAGGGTGGAAAACACAGAAGTTCTGGGATAAGTAGTGCACTTGGGATGGGAATCTGCTACGTACCATATGTGATGGAGTGCTTGGGTGAGGGTAGGAGGGTAAACAATTATTCCATCTTAGGGGCAGCAGAGCCTCATTCATTGATGGGTACTGATAATGCTGACATCAGTTAACAATTATTGAGCCTGTATATGTGCTCATCCCTGTTACTATCATTTTACAGGTATTAGTATTAGTTCATGTCATCCGGACAATTATGGCTTTCACTGGCCGTACCCATCTAGACATTGGGAACTGATGGAGGAGCTAACCAACACCATCCTGTGGTATTTAGTAATTGACCAACTCCAAAAAGGATAGGGAATGAGAAAAAAGGAAATTTGGGGCTAAATCATAAAAGTGGAGGTATCAGTAGAAGAGTAGATAGCTCAGAAAGAGGCATTGGCAAAAGAATCTGGTTTATAATAAAGGTGACATTATCAATCAGTGTGGAAAGAAAGAAGTCGTTCATGCATTGCCAGTTATAGTAAATAGTTCTGGTTCCCTATTTTGTCAAAGAGAAACATTAGATCTTCACTAAATAATGCATACTAAAATAATTCCCATATATGTTAGAATTCAATGTAATAAAATGAATAGACAAAATCTACATATTGTCTACACTGTGTTGATAATTATCATAAGTGCTTTACATATAAAAATGTTTTGGTCCTCATAACAAGTTCCTATGAGGTAGGAACAATGATTTCACTCTTCCACAGGTAAGAAAACCAGCATGGAGAGAGGTTAAGTAACACTGTCCAAGGTCACACAGCTTATCTGTTCCAATAGCCATCTCAGACTTAACATGTCCACAAGCAAATTCCTAATCTTCTTTATAAAAAAATGACATATACCATCCTCTATCGTCTCCATCTCAGAACATTATTTACTTAGAGTCATCTAGTTACTCAAGTCAAAAATCTCATAGCCATGCTTAACTCTTCTTACATCCTGCACACAAGCATTTTGGAAAATGCGAGTGGATCTAAGATGGTCCACACCCTGTTTCCTAGTTTATTTCGTCTCCTAAGTGGTCTCCTTGCTCCCACCCTTGTTTTTCTACAGTCTATTCTCACTGAAGCAGCCAGAATAATCCCTTACAATGTAAATCAGATCAGGCTACTCCTCTACCTGAAGACTGCTCCCCAGTGAATCCCCATAGCCAGCTCTCCAACCTTCAAGTCTTTGCTCAAAGGTCTCCATAATAATGAAGGCTATCCTGACAACATGTCTAAAATTGTGACCCACCATCACCATCTGCCCCCACCAGCACTTGTAATCCCCATATTTCACTCTTTTAATCCATCTCTAATATCACATATAATTTATTTAATATACTTATTATTTTTTGTTTGTCTTCCCTAAAGTATAAGTTCTGCATGGGCATGATCTTATCTGTTTCATTCACAGATGTATGCTAAGCACCTAGCACAGTGCTTCACCCTTAATACAGACTCCATAAATATTTGTTGAATGAATGTTGGGACTAGGATTTCAAACATAGGCAGCATGAGTCTAGAGTCCATAAAATTAATGACTAAGCAGCTCCATAAACAATAAAATTATTTCTAAAAATGTTCAAAAAATCAGTGAACATGGGAAGGGAAAAGGCTTTAGGAATATTAAAGTACTAAAAGAAATTATTCAGGAAAAAATGTGACAGTTAAAATTATATAAGAATTAGGAAACACAAAAGACCCCGAATAGCCAAAGCAATCTTGAGAATGAAAAACAGAGCTGGAGGAATCAGGCTCCCTGACTTCAGACTATACTACAAAGCTACAGTAATCAAGACAGTGTGGGACTGGCACAAAAACAGAAATATAGATCAATGGAACAGGATAGAAAGCCCAGAGATAAACCCACGCACATATGGTCACCTTATCTTTGATAAAGGAGGCAGGAATATACAGTGGAGAAAGGACAGCCTCTTCAATAAGTGGTGCTGGGAAAACTGGACAGGTACGTGTAAAAGTATGAGATTAGAACACTCCCTAACACCATACACAAAAATAAACTCAAAATGGATTAAAGACCTAAATGTAAGACCAGACATTATCAAACTCTTAGAGGAAAACATAGGCAGAACACTCTATGACATAAATCACAGCAAGATTCTTTTTGACCTACCTCCTAGAGAAATGGAAATAAAAACAAAAATAAACAAATGGGACCTAATGAAACTTCAAAGCTTTTGCACAGCAAAGGAAACCATAAACAAGATGAAAAGACAACCCTCAGAATGGGAGAAAATATTTGCCAATGAAGCAACTGACAAAGGATTAATCTCCAAAATTTACAAGCAGCTCATGCAGCTCAATATCAAAAAAACAAACAACCCAATCCAAAAATGGGCAGAAGACCTAAATAGACATTTCTCCAAAGAAGATATGCAGACTGCCAACAAACACATGAAAGAATGCTCAACATCATTAATCATTAGAGAAATGCAAATCAAAACTGCAATGAGATATCATCTCACACCGGTCAGAATGGCCATCATCAAAAAATCTAGAAACAATAAATGCTGGAGAGGGTGTGGAGAAAAGGGAACCCTCCTGCACTGCTGGTGGGAATGTGAATTGGTACAGCCACTATGGAGAACAGTATGGAAGTTCCTTAAAAAACTACAAATAGTACTACCATATGACCCAGCAATCCCACTACTGGGCATATACCCTGAGAAAACCATAATTCAAAAAGGGTCATGTACCAAAATGTTCATTGCAGCTCTGTTTACAATAGCCAGGAGGTGGAAACAACCTAAGTGCCCATCATCGGATGAATGGATAAAGAAGATGTGGCACGTATATACAATGGAATATTACTCAGCCATAAAAAGAAACAAAATTGAGTTATTTGCAGTGAGGTGGATGGACCTAGAGTCTGTCACAGAGTGAAGTAAGTCAGAAAGAGAAAGACAAATACCGTATGTTAACACATATATATGGAATTTAAGAAAAAAAAATGTCATGAAGAACCTAGGGGTAAGACAGGAATAAAGACACAGACCTACTAGAGAATGGACTTGAGGATATGGGGAGGGAGAAGGCTAAGCTGTGACAAAGTTAGAGAGTGTCATGGACATATATACACTGCCAAATGTAAAATAGATAGCTAGTGGGAAGCAGCCACATAGCACAGGGAGATCACCTCGGTGCTTTGTGACCACCTAGAGGGGTGGGATAGTTAGGGTGGGAGGGAGGGAGACGCAAGAGGGAAGAGATATGGGAACATATGTATATGTATAACTGATTCACTTTGTTATAAAGCAGAAACTAACACACCATTGTAAAGCAATTATACTCCAATAAAGATGTTAAAAAAAAAGTATATAAGAATTAAACCGTTTTTAAAATATAACGTTATCCAAGATGTTAGCAATAAGTAAAACCGAGAAATATCTACTATACATGTGGTAAACTGTTACAAATCAAATGGGGAAAAATCCTCCCTACAAGTATTAAAAAGATATATTAACTCACAAGAAAAGAAACAAATAGAAAAGCATAATATATAGAAATTCACATTGTCTAATAATACAACTCATTACATTGAGGTGTCATTTTTAAAAACCAGGAAGTTAGCAAAAATACAGAAAGAAAAGAGGAAAAAAAAAAGACTACCTAAACCCCGTGTCGATGAGGGCTCAATAAATCATGTATAACATCTATCATGAGCTTTAAGATATTCCTGCATTTTGATACCGTGGCTCTATTTCTAAAAATCTACTCTGAGGACGTAAGCGGATGTGTAGAGAGAAGTATGTGTACAAAGCCTTTCATCAAAGTCTCAGAATAAGGAATAATACTATAAAAACAAACCATACTTTCCAGACTTGAGAACTACTTAAGTATTTCATGCAAATGTATAGTAATCCATTAAAATGAATGTTTTTGAAGGAAACATAGAAAATAACTTTTTTTTAAAGGCGGGTAAACAGTTATGATGATAGCATGGTCTATGCCGGTTGGATCAAAGCCTAGTTACAACTGGAGGATGCAAAAACCTGGAGCAGGGGTTACAGTCTACTAGGCAAACTGATCAGACCCTTCAGTGAAGGGCCTTGGGTGAGCCTAGTGCCAAATCATTGAGACTCCTGGTCACATAGGCAGGAAGGTCACTTGGGCTTCAAAGACAATGCTAACTTATTTCCCAGATTTGCCTAAGGTAAGCAAGTAAAGGCGATTATCATGTAATGATGATGATGATGACATCATTATATAGAGAGTATTATATATATATAAAATCACATATATATGTATATCACATAAAATCCTGTTAGTGACACATGTAAAAAAATAAATTTTCCAAATACCTCTTCCAATAACCTCTCTTTGTGATTGCCTTTAAGTCCGAGATACAGCAGCTTTGGAAGAAAGTTCTTCGCATGTTACTAATCAACTCCAAAGTGGAAGAATAATTTTTAGAAAGAAGTTGAAAGTTCCTGAAACAATTGTAATTCCAGTTCCATGATACACTTTAGCTATGAATAAATAGGCATTGTAGAGAATAGTTTCACTGGTATCATTTCTGAGGTCACTCACTTATCTCTTGCTAATTTCAAAATGAGCACGTTCTTGTTTTTCTGACTAAGGTACTCAAAAGTAATTTCAAGTAACCATATAACCTTTTATTGTAAATTTCTGTGAGTTCAGTGAATTGCATTTTAAGTGGAATGCCAGTTTGTGGAATGATGTCACGTTTGTATTTTAAAATTTAAACAAAAGCGAATTGTCCTTCTATTGTTAATGACTGTAATATACCAGTTTAGTGTTATTTAAATAGATTTCAAATAACTTTCTTGTAGTCGTTAATCATTTTAGTAGGTGGCATGAGGTCAGCCATCAATAAGCACGTGAAAGTGTTGCAAATGAGGCTCAGGGATCAATAGAACATTCCTCTTCCCATGGAAACACAGCCTACTCAGATGGCTGCCCTCCCTGTTCCTTTCTGTTTTGTATTTATGGTACATTCACAGGCACATTTTTTATGGAAAAACTGCCAAATTAGGGAAGTTGACAAAATGCATCTCACCAACATCATGACAGAGATGGCATTTGTTATAAAGAACATATCCTGAGAGAGGCAGGAGCAGGCATTACAGAAGCTAAGGTTGCAAAGTAAAGTTCTCAGCCTTTAATGGGTATGTGTCATCAGTGGTCCACTTTCTTTTGCATGTATTTTTAAATGTATTACAAAGGCATACACTCATCTTAGTATGTGGAATTCTGTTACGGGTTTATTTTAAAAGACACACATTTAAATATGTAGGCTTTTGTTTATCAGGCTGAGACAAAACATTACCTTAATAAACGTCAGCTTCACTTTTGTTTCTTAGGCATTAAAACATTTTAATTACTGATAATTAATGGGAATATAAGTTGTTTCATGAAAAAATACAAAAATATTTACTGCTCCATTGCATAAAATAGATTTTCATATATGGTGTCCTCCCCCTCCCTTGTTAGGCAGAAAGTAGATTTGTATTTATTATAAAGTTCATTACCATGTCTACAGATACATGTGTTCCTGCATATTTCATAATTGCCATTGTTTAACATAAAACATTTTACAAACTGTTTAAAAATGTTAAAGTACTTTTGTGGTAAAGAAGTGAAAAGAGAGAGATTTGAGGAAAGAAAGGAATCCCTTTGTTGTTTGTGCCTTTAATTATTTTCTGGAGAGATATTATAGGAACCACGTTTGCTTCTGTGTACCTCAGTATTTGTAGATGACCTAGAAATTTACAACAGGGGTCAAGCCTGGGCTTGAGAGAAACCCATGAGAAGAGCCCTAAGCTAGAGAGAAAGAAAAGTTTAGAAATAAGAAAAGTGATTTTTTTATAAAAAGCAGCATGCACATCACCCCAGGGGGTGATCTCTAGCAATATCCTCTTTACTCATGTAAATACTCAAAAAGAAAAAGAAAACAAACAAGCAAAAACCCCCTCAACTCTTTTGAACTTAGAAGGAAAATATAAAAGCCAAGAAGGAAATTCTCTAATGTTGCACTTTGGAGTCTGCGTAGGGGTCTTGCTTGCCGCCTATTCTTGACTCCCTTGGGGGAACATTTCTTGGGAAGAAACTGGTCCTCCCAGCAGTCGCCAGAGCACTGATTCCCAGAAGGTGTAACGACGTGTGTGGCTGGGACAGGGAGAAAGGGTTGCCACTCATCTGTTGCACAAGCGCGAAGCTGGAGCAGGCATCTGCTGGGACGCAACGGGCGACCAGCAGCTCACCCCAGGGCTTTTGGAAGATAAAACGAATCAAGTAGAACCCGAGGGTGTCAAGACGGGTAATCGCTAATCGCTAGCTAAGATTCCGCGTGGACGCCACTCTCTATTTTACAAATGGACTCTCCAGTCCCTGGGTCGTGACCAACAAAGCCTCCGTGAGTGACAAGCTGGGAATCACCGCGTCGCAGTGGCAAGCAAGTAAGTTATTGCCAACTTTGCCGATATATATGTTTTTCCTCTAAACACTTGGATCTTATTCTCAGATGTGACCATTAAAGTGATTGCCAAAAGATAACTTTTATCCTGAAATCTCAGTACGCTGATGGGAGCATCCATCTCTCTCTCTCTCCCTCCCTCCCTCCCTCCCTCCCTCCCTCTCTCTCTCTCTCTGTCTCTCTCTCTCTCTCTCTCTGTCTCTCAATACATCCCACCTGAAGCCACCGAACTTCGCGCTCCTAGGCTGGTGCGCGTTTGGGGTTTTAGTTGATATTTGGAAACTTACTGATTTCCTATGCCTGTTGCAAAGACAGAGCTGGATGAGGGTGGGTGGAACGCTGCCTCGTTATTTATTCATTGCGACTGTCTCCATTGTTGACACTAGTAGCAAGCCGCAGACGCCTGCTCTTGCAGGGGAAGTCTGACACCTTGAGGACGGGAGAGCGGGTGCCGGGACCCCAGAAGAGCCAGAGTGAGAGAAGCTTTGAGAGTTACGGGGTGAGGGTGGCTGTTACTTTTTCAAGTCAGGCGACCTGCCGCCCGGGTGCTTGTTTACTAGGGTGGGAGCAGGGTGCTCAGAAGCCGGGTCCTGACGCGAACTGGAGTCGGGCAGCCTGCAGAGCTCGCCCGGAGCCTGGAGGTGTGTCTGGCTCGCCTCCAGGATCACTGGGTGGGTTCTGGCCACCGGCAGGGCTGGATGACCGCTGGTTTGTGGTGAGCTCGCCTGCCCCCAAACACTTCGTTCACCCCAAACATTTGGCCCCGGGAGGCGGAGGGTATTCCTGGACAGCCGAGCCGGGGTCCTGCCCTCGCGCGGGTCCCATCCACCGCCAGGCAGAGCGGTGCGTGGGACGCGCATCTTCACGAGTGGTCCCCTCCGAGCCCGGTCTGTGCGGACCCCGAGTCAGGCAGCCGCCGGAGATGGAGGGAGGGGTGCCTTCCTCTGGGTTCATCGGCTGACAGCCGTGGGAACGCTAACTTTATCCGGAGGGGTCCGTAAGGGCGAGGGTGGGCGAGGTTCTCCTCCCCCGGAGCTCACCTCCCCCTCCAGGGCCTCCCCTCCCCCGCCTCCCATGGCATCACTCTCAGAGCATCCTCACTCCGCCCAGTTCGGTGCCAGCTGCGTGGGCTCCAGCTTCGTGCGTTTTCCTTGGAATGCTCCAAAACTCGGCGGAGACTAAGGAAATCCCGTTGGAATTTGCCGGGCGTGCTCTCACCCGGCAAAGCACCCGCGCCGCCGACCTTGACTCGATCCCTCTTCAGCCAGAAGATTACAACTTTGCAGGTAAAGAGGGTGTCGCCTCAGAGCTCCATTTGACCCGAGCTATACCTCGCCTGCTTTCTGGGATCTCGGTTAAGTTTCTCAAGCTGCCTGGGAAGCCGGCTCTCTCTTGGGAGGCGGACATCCCTGGGGGGTTACGAGTTCAAGAGGCTCCGGCTGCACGGTTTCTCTTTAAGGCTTGGGACTGGGTCCGTGAAGCTTTCTGTGATGGACCCAGGCTGAGCTGGAGTTCTCAGCCTTTCACCGCAGCCGGCTTTAAAGCAGGGGAGAGGGCAAAGAGTGAACCCCCAGTGTGACTTATATGGTACTCAAAGCAGCAGCAGCCACGATATGGAGCTGGGAAAGAAGGCTGTTTTTAGCCTTTTATGCATTTAGGGAAAATGGAGATCTTGGTGGCCCCTGGGCGTATATAAGTGAGCCCTTAGATTCTGGTACCTAAACTGGGGTAATGAAGAAAGGATAGTGATCAATATCCTGTCGATCAATTATACTCTGCGTCATTTTCATTCTCTATCAAAAAACAGAAACACTTATCCGTGTCGCTGGACCCAGGCTAGGGATTCCTAGTTTGCTTGGCAACTGAAATTCCAACTAAGCCAATGACCCTGTTTGCTACTTGGCTGAATCACTGAGATTTGCTGCACAACTTGTTGTTCTAGCTGAGAACTCAGCTGCCTTTTGTGATGAGGTAACTAGAGACTACTGGAAGGGGATGGACGGTTGGGAGAGATTGAGACAAGGGAGCTCCGTGTCTTGTCTGTATTCACCATGCTGTATCCACTATGGTGTAATCCTGTTCACATGGTTTCTTAGGGTGGCCCTTCGTGGTTAATATCCACAGGGGACAAATGCAGCAGGTCGCTTACTCTGAGTAAGCACCAAGTCAAAGGAGCAGGGGGAGACAGAAGCAAGGTTTACTTGTTTTATTAAAAGGAAATTTAAAACATACTTGTAACACTGAAAAAAAAATTCCGTTCTCATATACTTTCTGGATTTCCTATTACAGTAATTGCTGCACAAAACATATTACAAATTCTTTAAGAGAAAAGGGTAGCTAGAGTTTGTTGTGTGTTTTTTCTTAATTCTGAATTAGGGAGAGTAAGAGTGGGTGGATATGTTAAAACATTGAAATCGTCATCACTGTGTTATGGTTGGCTATTTATACTTAGATTTGTAATACCTACTTCTGTTCACCCGGACAGTAGACCAAGAAACACATCTCTTTTAAGTATGGAAGGCAACTAGCAGTTCGAATATTAGAATCAAAATTTAGTAAGATATTGCTAAAGAAGCACTTTAAAAACTATATTTATAAATTAATGCAGTTAATGCAAATCAGTATGTCGGTAGAAGTTAAATTGGCTTTATCAAAGTATTTTATGCAAATGCCTTGAATTAATGGACGGTTAGTACAGGTAGAAAGCAAGCAAGCACTTTCATTGTTCATGAATGAGACCACAGAGCTGGAGACTCTTTCAGTAGAGCTGATCAGAGCTCAGCTACCCTGCTAAGCTTGCCGTTGTGGAGTGAAGTGCCAAGAAGGTTACACACAAAGAGAAGTACTAACAGGTTAATTAAATTGATACATAAGATGTACTTAATATTCATTGAGTGAATGAATATTTAGTTAGGTAGGCAGACAGTTTAAGGCATAGCAAGAAGATTTGTAATTGCAAATTTAGAAAAGTTCTTCCACTTAGTTAAGAGCTTAAAGGAACATGGGCATTCATCAAAGCATAATTTATCTCAGCTCAACAGGTAAAAGAAACATGTATCTTTAGTAAATCCTGTCAAATATTAACTCTGAAAATCTTGGTTTTTGAAAAGTAAGTTTCAATTTACTTGCTTAATGGTCATTCTCACAGATATAAGAGGTGGAATAAATTTTCCATTACTTATAAGCTTTAACATTTTGTAATTTTTACATTATTTGTTTTTCTGTGGCAGTTATTCCTATAAAGCCAAGTTCAAAATGCAAAGAGAAAACCTTGAGAATATTAAAGTTCTATATAAATTTTATGGCCACTTTGATTATTAAAATGGTAAGAGAGCAAATAACTATCCACATAAGATAAACTTTATTAACGCATACTTCATATAAGTAGGAAATACCAGACATTGCTTTTATTCTTTCTGATTAGGGGAATTTGAATATCATGTTCAGTACATACATTTTAAACTTTTAAACTTAAACCCTATTATAAATGTGATAAATTTCTATTGAAGTATAATAATAACCTCTAGGGATGCACTGATTAACCCCACTGAATTGAAAATACTTTCACAAATATATTGTAGAAAATATTGTCATAGTTTTATGCCTGCATGTTTAATTGTCAGGATAATTTATGGCAATTCAGATTATCAACATTATATTTAGCAACTGAAAACTGACAATCTGCCTTTTCTAATTAATTCATATATTGGAACAAAAATAAAGACATGCACACTTTTGTTCAGTAGTTAATATTGTGAATATCAGTGCTCCAAGAGATAAAGGATTTTGTAAATAAAGATATAGAAGAAATGCTAAACACTAGCTAGGAAAGTAAAACTGTGGACTGAATATTTTCTTATGAAAATGTGCTTGGTTTATTTTTAAAAACAAGCTAGATGAAGGGAAATATAATAAACTGTTAACTTTTCTTTTTTTCAAAATCATAATTGCTGAACATTTTATGAGATCAGATTCTAATGTGCATCTTTTCCTCCCACGTTGTATTGTCTGGGCCAAACTGAAACTCGTGTTACTCACCTCTTTAATATCTATGGAAAACCTACCATAAGCATTTTGGTTCTTATTAAAAATGATGGGGCTTCCCTGGTGGCGCAGTGGTTGAGAGTCCGCCTGCCGATGCAGGGGACGCGGGTTCGTGCCCCGGTCCAGGAAGATCCCACATGCCAGGGAGCGGCTGGGCCCGTGAGCCATGGCCGCTGAGCCTGCGCGTCCGGAGCCTGTGCTCCGCAACGGGAGAGGCCGCGACAGTGAGAGGCCTGCGTACCGCAAAAAAAAAGATGACGAGACAGCTCAAAACAAAAACCTTATCTTTTCACCTCATTTATGCTTCATCATGCCGCACAACACATACTCATACCAAATAAACATTAAAACTTGTTAATTCAACCCAACTTAAATTGGACATTTGCTTCTGTCTAGTTGTGATGAAAAACTGCTTTAGAACTATCTTTCCTCTCCTTATGTTTTCTAGTTCTAATCCTCCAAGATGCATTGAGACCTTAATATTTTAAGAGATTTGAGAATATTTTGATCAGGGATGTAATATCATAGCTGTATCTTTTTAATCAGTACAAATAAAGACCTGATCTCTGAAAACATTAGTACTACCAAAATACTGTACGATGAAAAAATACATTTAGGAGAAGAAGCTCTTCATTTGTGAAACTGAAAATTAAAGACACATGCATTGGAAATGTATCAATTTAAAACTACATTGTTCCATGAACTATTCAGTAAATGTAGATATACTTAAATTTTTTAAAAATCTCAGTCATCCCTCTGAAAGTTCAGTTTCACTTAAACAGGTTATAAAAGAGAGACAATAGTTTCAGTACTTGATATTTTCTTTTAACTGATATCCCATTAATATTAGTATATGTTTTGTCAATCCTTATAAAAATGTTTTGCAGTGTCACTGAGTAACGGCTTCTTGAGAAGCAACAGATGACACATGGGCACAGTTTTATTCATAAAATTAGAAAATGTTAAGTAAAATGTTAATTTAAAAACATGCTTTGATGGCTTTATCTAGCACACTGCATTCTTTTTGAGAAATGGCAAGTGAAATGTAATGAATCAGATATGCATTCGTTACACTCTGCCTGTAGTTTGCTATGTTTTTGAAATATGTTGAAAAAGTTACCGTAAGTCATTCCTTGAACAAATATTATCAAGAGTAAATTTTACTTAAGACAGGAAAACAGGAACTATTATGAAAAAAGGAAAGGAGGAAAAAGAGAGGGGGCCATTATTTATGGGTACTTAAGGTATGCCAAGAGCTATGCTAGAAACTTAGAAAAAAATATTTTTTCTCACATTTATCTTCACATCTTCACTAAGGTATTATTACTACCTTTTAACAAATCTGAAAAGACTAAATTACTAAAAAAAAAAAAAAATCACAAAGCTGCTTTATGGTAGAGTCAGGATTTGAACCCATGTCTACTTGATTCTAAAGCCAATACTCTTTTTCCTTGATTCTTATGGTCTCCAAAATAAAATTAGTAATCTTTTAACAAGATCCATAAAGTCATTGTATTCTTGCAGCCATTTATTGCTTGAATTTTTCAAATGTTATAACACTGGGACATAATTATGAGGCTAGACCCCATTATGAGGCTAGAATTTGAAACAATACTCTTAACTAAAGCTCCATGGGTTTTGAAGCAGAGCAGGAGATGAGCTACTCAGCTCAAGCTAGTTTCTTAAAATTATTTCCTTTCTTACTCTCAAATCTAAATGTA
This sequence comes from Grampus griseus, assembly GCF_964374135.1. Classification (NCBI taxonomy): domain Eukaryota; kingdom Metazoa; phylum Chordata; class Mammalia; order Artiodactyla; family Delphinidae; genus Grampus; species Grampus griseus. Next base: position 66,851,367 of record NC_139012.1, read on the forward strand.
ACATATGTGGAAAGAAAAAAAGGCTTATTTTCATGGATAGCATTCAAGGTAATAAATTTTTAAATAGTCATGAGATTATAATTTCTAAATAAAAAATTGTCATTCAAAACTTTAGAACATCTTCAGGCTGTTGATAAAATGTCTTTGTACAAAACACAGTCATGTGGACAGTCTCTTTGGTGGGACTAATGGCAGACTCCGGAAGGGCTCATGCCAAGGAGTACTTCCTAGAACTTCTGCTGCCAGTGTCCTTGTCCCCATGGTGAGCCACAGCCACCCTCCACCTCTGCAGGAGACCCTCCAACACTAGCAGTAAATATCCCTGATGCAGCTTTTATTCAGGCAGCCTACCGAAAACGTGAATTGGCCAGGGCCCAAGAGGACTATATTTCTTTGGATGTAAAACATGCCTTCACCATCTCTGGTGTGAAGAAAAACACTGAATATCCTGAGAGTGAGCCTGATGATCATGAAAATATAATACCATTTACCCCAAAGCCTCAAACACTTAGACAAAAGATGGCTGAAACAACAGCAACCAGAAATGAAGAAACAAGTGAAGATAGTGAAGAAGATAAAAAATATCAAGATATTTGGGAACAGCAGCAGATGAGAAGAGCAGTTAAAATCACAAAGGGACGAGACATAGATCTTTCTCATAGCAGTGAATCTCAAACAGTGAAGAAGTTTGATGCTTCCATTTCATTTCCACCAGTAAATTTAGAAATTATAAAGAAGCAACTAAATACTAGATTAACATTACTACAGGATACTCACCGCTCTCACCTGAGGGAATATGAAAAATACATACAAGATGTCAAGAGCTCAAAGAGTACCATCCAGAACCTAGAGAATTCATCAAATCAAGTTCTAAATTTTAAATTCTATAAAAGCATGAAAGTTTATGTGGAGAATTTAATTGACTGTCTTGATAAAAAGATTATCAACATCCAAGAAATAGAATCAGCCATGCATGCACTCCTTGTAAAACAAGCCATGATCTTTATGAAACGCAGGCAAGATGAATTAAAACATGAATCAGTGTATTTACAACAGTTATCACGCAAAGCTGAGACGTCAACAAATAGAAGCTTGGCTATAGATGAAAAAACTCAATGGATTTTAGAAGAGATTGAATCTCGAAGGGCACAAAGAAGACAAGCAAGGGTTCTTTCTGGGAATTGTACTCATCAGGAAGGAACATCTAGTGATGATGAACTACCTTCAGCAGACATGATGGACTTCCAAAAAAGCCAAGGTGACATTTTACGGGATCATAAGAAGATTTTTGAAGACGTACACAATGATTTTTGTAATATCCAGAATATTTTATTGAAATTTCAACAATGACGAGAAAAGTTTCCTGATTCTTATTATGAAGCTTTCATTAGTTTATGCATTCCGAAGCTTTTAAATCCCCTAATACGATTTCAGTTGATTGATTGGAATCCTCTTAAGTTTGATTCCATAGGTTTAAAACAGATGCCATGGTTCACATCTATAGAAGAATTTATAGATAGCAGTATGGAAGATTCAAAGAAGGAAGATAGTTCTGATAAGAAAATCTTGTCTACTGTCATCAGCAAAACAATTATTCCTCGACTTACAGACTTTGTAGAATTCATTTGGGATCCCTTGTCAACCTCACAGACAACAAATTTAATAACACAGAGCAGAATGATTTTTGAAGAACATTCCACTTGTGAAAATGAAGTTATTAGTAAAGGCAAACAGGATTTACTTAAACCCATTGTTTCAAGAATGAAGAAGGCAATAGATGATGATGTTTTTATTCCTCTATATCCAGAGAGTGCTGTAGAAAACAGAATGTCACCACATTCAAAGTTCCAAGAAAGACAGTTCTGGTCAGGTCTAAAGCTCTTCCGCAATATTCTTCTTTGGAATGAACTCCTCCCAGAAGACACTTTGCAAGAGCTAGGACTAGGGAAGCTGCTGAATCGTTATCTTATTATAGCTCTTCTCAATGCCATACCTGGGCCAGATGTTGTTAAAAAGTGCAACCAGATAGCAGCATGTTTACCAGAAAAATGGTTCCAAAATTCTGCCATGAGAACATCTATTCCCCAGCTAGAAAACTTCATCCAGTTTTTACTGCAGTCTGCACGTAAATTATCTACAAGTGAAATCAGGGATGAAGTCAAAGAAATAATTCTTATTCTGGTGAAAATAAAAGCTTTGAATCAAGCAGAATCCTTCATAGAAGAATATCACCTAGACCATCTTAAATCAGTAATTGAAGAAGTTTGAGTGAACTTTATAGGAAAGTACTAAAATGAGGTTTTAATATAGTCACACTTGGCTCTTTTGCTTGGAGAAAGAAGGAAAAAAAGAAAAAATGTTGCCACTTCTTTATTCCCAGTAATGGAGGGGAGGATTTGCAACACCCAAAAAGCAGGACTCTGTCTTTCCATTCCTTCCACCTTCTACCTTCTGGTATCATGAAAGGCTGCCCCTTTTTTTTGCAGTGTTTGCAGGAATTAGACACACAGGAACAGTAAGAGTTTAACATATTTCCATTTCCATTTGATTTTTCCATCGACTTTTCCAACTTAAGAAAGGAGTTGAAGGAAGCTTGTTATAGCTGTTTTGGCCTTGGATGGTCTTCTGTCCTGAACCATAAAAACCTCTTTTAGTTCTCTTCATTTTAACTATCTCTGTTTACAGATGAGTTTAAATGAAAATCTTAATCGGGATGAATTACTTGTTAAGTATTCTGATTAAGGCATTTTAGGGCTTTTGATAACTAATGCTTGTCAAATTGTTCTTCAGAAATGTGTACCAATGTATTGTACCAACAGAAGTCTAAGAAAGGTCAATGAATCTCTACCAGCAATAGGTATTTTCTTTTTTTTAACTCACTTGCACTTAATAGGTGAAAAAAATCTTATTTTAATGATTTGTTTTGGCTATTAGAGAGTGACTACTTGTCTTTTGGCCATTTGTAATTCTTTTTGAAATATCTATTCATCTTTTTCTTATGGATTTGTAAGAGCTTTATATTTTAAAGATATTGATGTTCTGGGAATTCCCTGGCATCCAGTGGTTGGGACTCTGCACTTTCACTGCCGAGGTCACAGGTTCGTTCCCTGGTCGGGGAACTAAGATCCCGCAAGCCACACAGCACGGCCAAAAATAAAAACAAAAACAAAACAAAGATTAAAAAAAAAAAAAAAAAAAAAACACAGTCATGTTAAGACAGGTTTATATTGCATCTTATTAGTGTTATATGAAATTTCTAGACAAGTGTTTGTTTTGTTTTCGTTTTAAGTTCCTAATTATTTTGCATGTCCCTTGGTATTTAATGAGGGGAGTGCTCTTTCATGCATCCCAGAAGATATCTGTCAGCTGGTGGCACATTTTAACAAACTTGCCATGGGTTTTTTTTTTCTTTAAACCTACACCTGAATTTAAAACCAATGTGCTTAAATCCAAAAACCTGTTGATGTCAAAAATGGAGGAAATAACTTTTTTGAATATATATCATACCATTGCAAAAATTAGCACTGAAGTGATATCCATTCAGTAGATATTGTTTGAATATTAGTAAATGAATAATTGAATAAATAGACGAGTGACGCACAAATTAGATCTTCATCTTTGCATTTGCTGGCAAAGCTCCCTCTGTACAGAATAACTTTTCCCTTATTGCTTCCTGTCAAAATGTTCTCCAGGCACCAAAACCTAGCTCAATATCACTGTCTCCTTGAAAGTTTCCTTTATGTCTCCAGGTGTCGCGCGTATAAACACAAGCGAAACCCTTGTTATATTCTGCCTTGCAGATGGGTAGAGGTATATCTCCTGAACTAGACAGTAAACTCCTTTAAGAAACCCAGAGAATGGTCAAAAAATGTGTGAGGTTTTTTCTTGCGCTACACGGGCCTCTCACTGTTGTGGCCTCTCCCGTTGCGGAGCACAAGCTCCGGATGCGCAGGCTCGGCGGCCATGGCTCACGGGCCCAGCCGCTCCACGGCATGTGGGATCTTCCCGGACCAGGGCACGAACCCGTGTCCCCTGCATCGGCAGGCGGACTCTCAACCACTGTGCCACCAGGGAAGCCCAATGTGTGAGTTTTTAAGTGACTTTGACTGTCAAAAATATTACGCTTTTGCAATTAAGCACACTTAATTTATTTCAGTTTTATAATTCCATTGCGAGCATATAATTGTGAGCATATTTATTTAACTAATGAAGCCATTAGAATGATAACTTTGCACTTATGTGATATAGTGAGTACCATATTACTTCCTATGTTATAAACATAACCCGCCATTATTCAATGGACGTAAATTTCAGTCAACTTTTATGTCCATTATTCAATGGACATAACTTTCAGTCAACTATAATGCTCATTTTCACAGGATTTATATAACCAATTATATTATTAATGTGCTTTAGTTTAAGTGGTGCTGTGCTGAAATTCTTAGGAGGGAGTTTAAGTTCTATTACACCATGAGAAGTGTGATTAGAGTTGAAAGAGGACAAAACAAGTATTTCTCAGGAATACCTACTGAACTAAAAGTCAGAGACTTCTTTGGTGTGATTAGATTTGGTAAATTAAGCTAAAAATTCATGTCAAAACCTTGACAGTATATGATGTCCAACTGTGGGTGGCATGAGCTATTATTTTTTGGAGGGTGGTTGGTGTATTTTTAGTCTTTTTATTCTACTTAATTAAGAGTAAAATTCTTACAAATGAAAGTGTATGAACAGTGTTCAGGTACTCTGCTACACTTTTAATATATTTTACCTCTAAATGATAGTGGAGAAACAACACAATTGCGTAAGCTAGTACCCTGTGCATACCAGGATCATAGTTCATAGCTCATGGGATCGTAATTTTCATTTTCACAGAATTAAGATAATTAGTGTTCAACATATGCTTTTTGAATGGGTGAATGGAATCAATGAATGCATGGGCGATTATTGTCAGCTGCTATGCTCAGCCTGTGTATTTTAATATGCTGTACCTTCAAGGAACTGGTCACGTACCAATATGAATCCCCCCAAATAGGATAGAAGGATGAAAGGACAGGCGTGGTGCATAGTGTACACTGAGTGAAGGATGGAGAATCCATCATGCTTTATATATAGTCATCCTTACTGTTTGTGAAGCATGGGTATCATTTTATGTAAAGTTCCCTTTACAGAAAATCTTTAGGCTGTATGAGCTGAATATCACATTGAAGGCTACACTTTAAATGAATTCTCTTCTGTGATAGTTGTAGTTTGACAAGCAATGTTGGGATTCGTTTAACTGTAGAAATATATATATATATGTATATATATATATGCATTTAAACATATACCAGCCCTTAAAACCTGCATTTAAATTCATTAATTAAGCATAAATTATATATATCTCCATCTGTATGGACTGTATATGTATATATATGTAAGCCTGTACATATAGCTATATATAATGCTATATAAGTAGTACAGAATGATACAGAGTGGGAGATTGCTCCTGGGGATGAGTTCTTAAGATGATGCTTACAGAGTAATTATCAGAGACAGGGAGATAAAAATTGTTAGCAAAGAGGGTAAAGTAGCCTATAAAAGACAAAAGAAGTTTTTTGCCAATGTATTAGTGTCCCTGTAGAAAGGTTAGGTATGTAATGAATGGCTTGGAAGTTCATCTAATTCAAAAGTCTTTTTTTAAGCAAATGCTCAAATCTTACCAAATGATTTTTTAAAATACTATATACATATATGATACATATACACACATATAGAATGCTTCATGAAGGACTTATTTAATGCATGGCAATCACTCTACTAGATGCTGAGCATACAGAGAGGCACATACTACCTTTTGGTTTAAGATTTCCAAAAAGGATTCTCATAAGCCTCTTAACATGTTCTAGTGTCCCCTGTTATCTTGTAGATGTTTTGCTGTTCTATTGTCACCTGATCTCTTCTCATGGAAATAGAAAACTTATTAGGAAAATAACAAGTCATGCTAAAATAAATATAGTCTATATTTGGAATTAAAAAAAAAATAACATCAGGTCATGTTGGAAGAAATCCAACGCATCTTCCTTGCTTCCAGTTGTTTTCTGTAAGGGTGGGGCTTAGAGTTTCCAACCAGAAATTTATGCTAAATTTAAATAGTATTATTGACACTGTTAAAGATGGTGCTTTCCTTTTATATATAGATATTACTGAATTACCATTCAAAGGTGATGTATTTTAGGAGATAAAGTGTTTTCCAAAGTCTTGATGGATTTATGGTGATACAGCCACATGTTGCCCAATGGTCCTTTGAACCAATGAAGCAAACCTAAGAGAAGAAGCCAGTTTTAGAGCTAGGGATATCTTGACTTGGATCCTCACCCCCCTATCCCTTTGCCTTGGTACATGAAAAACTTTGGCTCAAGATATTCTTAGATGGATGAAACTATCCTAGAATCATCTAAGAGTTCTCAGTATCCACTGTTAGTGTTTCTAGGAAGCTCTTCTGTCTACAGCTGAGCATGTATTGAAGGCCTCGAAATAGGCCAGCTACCTCATGGTCTTAAATATTGGGAACAAAAAGGGAGCTACACTGAGCTACATTCATGTTTTTAGAATCATGTTTGGGGGAGTACATCCCTAGGACTATCCACTCTACCAGAAATTTTTTTTGTCTGAGAGTTATCATGTGAAATAATCAGAGTGCCTGTCTCTAAGCCTCTAATAGCCTCTGCAATTAAAGAGAAAAAAATATTTTTAAAGAACACTCAAATATTCGGGTTATTATTGCTCTGTAGGATATTAAATAGCTTTGTATCTAAAAAAAAAATATGTCTCTCTGTATGTGCTGTATAAAAAGAAAATGTTGGCAGAAGGAAAAGACTTCTTTGCTTATCTGGTTCATTTTAACCTCACAGCTTAACATTCTGATTTGTAACGTGCAAACTACTTAGAGAACTGAACCGTGTATTTTCATTTAGCACTCCAGCACATTCGTGGAACAGAGTGAACCAGCAAGTAATTTTGCCCTTTCATGAATAAAAGAAGTCTTAATGAAAAATCATTTCATTATAATAGTGCTTATGATAAAGAATTTTTCCCAACATATAAAATATCAAAAAATCTAACCTGAAGAACAAAAACTGCTTTTGTCAGTTGTACTTAACAGTGAATCACTAAAACCAGAATTTAAAACCTAACTTTCTAATCTTCTTAAATATTTTCTTACTGGTTATTACATTGATATCATTGAAATATTGGGAACAATTAGATATTAAAATTACCACTTTTTTTTCAACAAATTGAGTATTTGAAATGATCCACTGTTGAATAACTTAGGTATATTTGAACCATATAACCTTGATTCGTTTCAGTTTATTTAAAGAGTTATTTGAAAACTGAACTACTATCTTATGAGTCAAGATCTTCTCATCTATAAAAATATATAATGTGTCAATTATTTAATGTGATTAAGGATAACCTCTGCTCATAGAATGCATCGGTATTCAATAGCTTTTAGGAGTGTTTCAGAGTCAGCCGGAATTTGTTTTGATTTGAATCATAATAAAATGGATGTACAGGTATAACAAAGACAGTGACTGCTCAAAGGGTTTCATACACCCTTTGGTTCACTTCCAGTGCAGCATTCAATAATATCTACTGCTTGCACTCCGTCCTCATATCTACAGATGGGCATCTTCAATTGTCTAATTGGTCCTGTGTTTAAGGCTGCTCCCTCATAGACTGGAGGCTGATGACAGAGAAATGGCCATATAGGAACCAATATTCCCTGCTGCCACTACCAGATCAGGGTACTTCCGTATGTAGATGGCAAGTATGATGAACATTTATTTCTCTGAAGATTTATAAAATTGTGGTAAGGTTCTATGTTCATGGTGAAATTTCATTGCAACCTCTAATGAATCATGACTTCTGATAAAATACTCTTGTTAGTTTCTTTTCTTTAGGTTAGAGATAAAAGTTTCTTTCTAATATATTTAAGAAAATTTCAAATCAAGAAGGGCTTAAGCAAAGGATTTTAAGAAAGGAAATTTCGCATTGTTACATTCTTTCTTGGTATACAAGGGGCACGATTAAACTATTGTGTTTAAGGAAAATGGTCAGTTATATGCTCTGCTCCATTATGAGGGGAAAGTCATTACATGATGGTGCTGGGATTTCTGACCATTTTTGTGTTTTACACTAAAATAAATGCTGACCATAATCATAAGGATAAATATTATACGAATTCACTATAAAGATCTATATGAATATTTTAAATGTCTTGCCTGAAATAACAAAATACTTAAGATATACTACTGATTTATTAATCATAACTACTCATTCATTTTAAAAAGAGTTTAACCCTTTAATTTTAATTCATGCAGCAAATACTTTCAGTTTATTTTCTTAAAATTCACAGCAGTACTTTGAAAGTGTTTGCCAATTATTTGACATATATGTGTAAGACCAACCAATGCAAAGCGTTTACCTGACTATTGATGAGCTATAGTCGTCTTTCTTTCTTATCACAGAAGAAAGTGGAAATAAACTTGAGGGACAGTATATTGATCTTTTAAAAAAATAAAATTTTATACACGCTGACATACATGCATTTGGTGGAGGGGTGGGCTGAGCTGGATAGATTTAATTTTTTTCAAGAACAATTATAAACCTGTTTCAGTTTTTAATTTTGGTTTTCCTTTTTATTTTTGTAATTGCAGATGCTACACCTGCTGTCTTTATATGCCCTCTGTTCCTTGCAGCACCGCCACGCCTCTGTGGGCAACCAAGCGTCCTCTTCAGCATGTTTAGTGTCAGTGTGTTGGCAAAAATTTTTCTCAGTTTCTGTTTGATTGAAAATGTTTTTATTTGATCTCCCTTTTAAAGCTATTTCCATTGGTTATAGTATTCTAGAGTAAAAATTATTTTCTTCCAGTACCTTATGCCACTCAATTGACTTTTGACTTCTGTCATTTCTGCTGAAACGTCAGCCATCAGTTTGATTGTGGCTCCTTTGAAGGCAACGCGTTCTTTGTTTTTGGTTGCCTTTATGTTTTCTTTTAGTCTTTCGTTTTCAGTAGTTTTACAATCATGTACCGAAGTGATCTCTTTGGATTTCTGCTGCTTGGCGCTTGGAACATTTCTGAAGTATGGCTTGCTATCAGTTTTGGAAAATTCTTGGTCATTATCTCTTCAGAGGTAGTTTTGCACCTACCTTTTTTCCCCCTTAACACCCCCAGTTACACATTTTTTTTCCTTTTTAGTCTGTGTCATATATCTAGTATTCTTTTAATTCTTCTTTTAATGTATTTCCACACATTTTTGCTCTCTGTGCTGTAATCTGGATATTTTTAATAGCTTTATCTATCCTCTGCAAGGCAGATAAAATGGGAGTAAACATCTTAATCCAACCAGAACCTAAGCTGATGAGAGGCTAATTTCAGACTTTGCAAGCCCATAAACCCCTGGTTGACCCCGTTGATATGTTATAAGACCCCAGGGTCTGAGAACCTTGGCTATTTAATAGATCGCTTCTCCTTGAAGGTTCCTGAATATGAATTTTTCCTCTGCATTTTTGCGAGATTGATGAACACTCTAAATTTCAGCAGCTTTCTGATAAGTGTCTTACTTATTTTCCTGCAAAGCTTAAGATTTTAACAAATGCTTTGAGAAAATTGCTGCTGAGTGTGAGACTCACTTCCATCTGTCTCCCTTCTTACCAGGACATGAGAAACTTGTATTTGCCTTGGCAGAAGCATTGAGGGGAAATGTGGTTTGTAGAAGGTCAGGTCATCTCTCTGTGGTTTCTCCCTAACTGAGATATTGGCTTCTGAAGTCCTAGTTAGCTCTGCGACTCTTTTTTTTTTTAAGTTGATTTATTTTAAAAAAATTATTTTATATTGGAGTACAGTTGATTTACAATGCTGTGTTAGTTTCAGGTAAACAGCAAAGTGATTCAGTTATACATATACATATATCCATTCTTTTTTAGATTCTTTTCCAATATAGGTTATTACAGAGTACTGAGTAGAGTTCCTTGTGCTATTCACTAGGTCCTTACTGATTATCTATCTTATATGTAGCAGTGTGTATATGTTAATCCCAACCTCCTAATTTGTCCCTCCCTGCCCAACTTTCCCCTTTGGTAACCATAAGTTTGTTTTCTAAGTCTGTGAGTCTGTTTCTGTTTTGTAAATAAGTTCATTTGTATCATTTTTTTAGAGTCCACATATAAGTGATATCATATGATATTTGTCTTTCTCTGACTTGCTTTACTTAGTATGATAATTGGAACTTTTCTTTAGACAGAGGTTTGTTTATTTGCTTGTTTGTTCATATTTACCCAGCTTTTCTAAATGTTATCAGAAGGAATGTTAGTCCACTACATGCCATTCTATCATGGTCAGAAACACAAGTAGTTCTTTTATATTTTGAATTTAATGCCGAAAAATTGAGTCAAAATGTTTAAAAGAAAGAAATTATACTTATATGGTATAGTATAGATACATAATTATACCCACAGAGAGATGAATATAGCAACTGCAAAGGAGTTCTGGAACGTTTAACCTGCTTTTTTTTATTAGCTCAGGAGTAACCTTATTCTTGCAAAATGACCAAGTCTGTGACATTAGAACAACCATTTTAAACATCATTTTAAAGTTATTTTGTATAAAATAATAAATTCTAAATAAAACCGTATTAATGTGGCTCAAATCAATTGTAATTAAGTTCCAACCAGTAGCTCTTTCTTATTGAATAACAGAGACACTATTAACTGAACAAAAAGTAGAGGCAATATGATGCAGTAGCAATATGACCTCTGTCACTGAGGTGAGATTTTTTTTCAGGCTTGTGGTTTTCTGAGTAATCTTCATTTCTCCATTCGAAATCCATTATACAAGGTTGGGAAAGTGTCATCGCTCACTGCTGTTTGTGTTAGTTATAACTGTTATTGCTAAAATTGCCTAAGGCCTGAAATGTTTCCTTAATGGTGTTCTGCAGATGTGCCCAACATTATAGTAACCAGTTCATGTAACTTAAGACGTCACCCGAACCTACCTATGAGATGTTATCTCTGAATTTTTCATCAGTATCATTCAGCATTTGATTAATATATCTGCTAGTTGTGTTCATATGATCCAAATCAGACCTTGTTTACCCTGAGATGTGCACTATTGTCTTTTTTGAAAAAATATACATTGTAGTTTTATTCTGTGCAAAAGGGATTCAGAAGTGGATGAGGAAGATGCCATCTTCCCAATATAGACTGTACAGATCCATCATTAAGTCCAAACACAGCGTGGTCTCAGCTCCAGACTGACAAGTGACTGTTAGGTTGTCAGTATGAACCTTCCAGGAATGGAGAACCTTAAGTTCTCTCCACAGCCCCTTCCAGGTTAATAAATGGCTTTAAGTATTATGAGGCCTTAGAGGAGGGTCTGGCTAAAGGACCATTATGTTTGCTCAGAAGAGAGTGAGGGGTTAGATTAAATTCTATTTAACCTGGTTGGTCCTGTCCCAGAAGTGAGATGCATATTTGTTTTTTGATCTGACATTCCTAACCTGTCCCTCAGCCCACAGTCTGATGGTTGTGACCATGGTCCTGAACACCACATCTACCACCATGGAAAGGAGTTCATCTCATGGTCAACAACAAGTAGACCATCTCTGAGCTTCAGGAGAACCCACCCTAAAGCTGGACTTTCCTTCCAGTGGAACCTCTTGGCCACCAACCCTAGATTCATCCAAGTAGTTGTGTTTATCAATAGCTTGTTCCTTTTCATTCCTTAGTAGTATTTCACGGTATGGATGAAACACAGTTTTCATATTGGCTGGGACAACAAATGCACAAGCTGGAGGACTGCTGAGCTCGCTTGCCTACTGGGCTACCTTCCTATCCAGTACCTGAGCCTCCGTAGCTGCACACCCAACCCTCTGTCCAGGAAGCCCATAGATTTCATCTGACTGTGGGAATCCAGGCCCATGCAGTGGGCTGTGATGGGACTTCAGTCAGTCTCTTGATATATCTGGAGGAAGGTAATCAGCCTTCCCCCAAAGTTGTGGGGTGTCATCTGGAGAACTTTGGGGTTATAACCTTTATCTAAGACAGTCCTTGAGGAAAGAGAAGATGTTTGGGATCTCTCAAACCCAACCCAGAGGACCACTTCATTTCTACTCCACAGACCTGTAAAAAAGCAGATAATTTAGACCTTAATTCTTTGTGACCTGAGTACTACTTTCTTTTTCTCTACATACCATGTAGATTTGCCAGAAAGCCATCATGCCACTTTTCTCTTATTAGTACTAATGACCAAGAGCACCTGCTCACAGACCTGAAGGCTTTCTTGAATAAGGACTTCAAGGTCAGTTGTCTCCTAACTGGATCTGCATTTACATAGATTATGGAATGGGAGGTGGGGTGTAAAATTGGAGGGGTCTACTTCTGGTCTTCTTGGTGAAGACCTCAAGTGCCATACATCTCTGTATGATTTGACATGCCCTGTAGTAAGACCAGGTGCTCTTACAAACAAGAATGGTGTGGACAAAGGTAGAATTCAGGAACCTGAATACCTCTCCCTTTCCTGTATTCCTATCTCCCCCAGCCTCCTTTTCTGCTATCTCTGTCTGCCATTACGCTCCATGGATGCTGCCATGATGGCAGTTTGTGTATTAAAGATTTTTCTATTGAAGTTTTTTGATGGTCAAAAAAATTTATACTGTAAATATATATATTTTTAATAAATATCAATTTTGAGACACAATTCTGTAACTGCATAATTACAAACCCTCAGGACTGAAATCCTCTTTGAGCCATGAAGTTGCTCAGACTTTAACCATACGGGTTCAATTTTCTGAAGTGTTCTGTGAAGAGCGACATGCCTAATACAATTTTTCTTGAAATCTTCCAGTCTCTTGCTTTGCGGTATCGCACTGGAGCTTAAAGTCACACTGCAGTTCCCCAAATACACAATTATCATGCTAAATAACTAGATGGCTTTTAATGATTCTGGGAGTACGGGAAGTTTAAGGTGCTCTGATAGTGGCTAGAATGAAGTTTTCCAACTTTTTTTCTGAAAATAATAGCAAAGTAACATGAGTTCACATTTAGTGAGTGAGTAGGCTATGGCAGGCCCTAGGCTGATTGGTTTGCCTGCCTTATATTATTAGCCTCAGGACAACTATCATCATCCCCATTTTACAGATGAGGAAAATAAAGGCTTAGGTGGATTAAACAGCTTTCCCAGGTCACACAATTACTATGTAGTATGGCCCTGAATTAAACCCAAACCTGACAAATTCCACAACATAGCTTCTTAGCAATTATGCTATAATATAATGAAAGTTTGAAATCGGAAGCATTTTCTCAGTGCACCCACATGAATTACTGAACAGTCTCTAGTTTTCTGGTTATCAGTCTTAGCATGTATGACATCACGTTTCCAAGCCTTTTCAGGTTTTATAACACTTGCTAAAGTATTAAGTTTTTAGGGACTGGATTTAAATCCAATTGTACAATGTCTGGGGAAACAGTGTCCTTATTCCTTCCTTTTTAGTTCTAGTCCATCTTTATCAATCTCAATTTTAATAAGACTCACCAAATCTTTATCTGTTTTTCCTTTTCAAGTCTATTTTAAACAGGACTGTTCCAAGGTCTGCCTCTTGATTTATAGTTTAACTTGTGTGTGTCTGTGTGTTTCTTTGATAGACACCATCTCTAACCGCTAGAAACCATTCATTTGTTTTGCATCACTGTATTTTTGTCATTTTGAGAATGTAAGATAACTGAAATCATACACCTTTGTATGACCTTTGGAGATCGGCTTCTTTCACTCAGTATTAATGCTCTTGAGATGCATTGTATTGTGTGTATCAATAGTTTTTTTCCTTTTTATTGATGAGTGGTAGCCCATAGTGTGGATAAACCACACTCTACTTAACATCTGGATTATTTTCACATTGTTACCATAACCAACAACACTGCTATAAACATTTGTGTACAGTTTTTTGTGTGAACATAAGTCTTCATTTATCTGGGATACATGCCCAGAGTGTAATTATTGAGTCATATGCTAGTTGAATGTTTATTTTTTTAAGAAACTGCTAAACTATCTTTCTGAGTGACTGTACCATTGTGCACGCTTAGCAGCAATGTATGAATGATCCAGTTTCTCCACATCCTTAACCGCAAAAGGATGTGGGAACGTAGGATAAGGTGACATCTGTACTTCAGTGCCATTACTATTTTTTTATCCTAAAATTCAGCCATTCTTCTAGTAGTGATAAGTCATTGTGGCATTAATTTGCATTTCTCCAATGGCTAATATCAGACATAATTATATGTGCTTATTTGCATCTGTATATAATCTTCCATGGAGTGTCTCTTTATGTCTTTTGTGCATTATCTAATGTGTTTTGTTCTTGTTTTGTTTTTCAAGGTTGAGATTTGAGAGTACTTTAAATATCTATGTTCTAGTCATTTAGCTGATGTGGTTTGCAAGTATTTTCTTCACGTCTGTGGCTTGTCGTTTCATCTCTTAAACGAATCATTTGCAGAGTGAAAGTTTTAAGTTTGATGAAATCCAGTGTATCATTTTGTTCCTTTTATAGCACTTTTCTTTTTAAAAAGGAAAAAAATAAAGCATAGAGAAAACAAGTGATTTACTCAAATCCTCACAGCAAAGAAAACCAGCTTATTGCCTTCTTTTCTTGCTTCTAGTTATAGTGTCGTGTAAATGGGTATCTCAGTCATACTGTCCCCATCCGTCTGCTCACTCCTGGGCCATTCTTATTCTGTTGACATACAGGTGTAGCATAATATAAAATTTTTCTTGTATATTTTTGATTAAATGCACATGTGCTTATTATGATCATCTGTAAATCACCTGTCCTTATATACAATTAAGCTCAATTTGAACTATTTTTCATTTTATTTTGCATCATTCCAGAAGTATTTACAATGCATCATCTCGAGCCACTGATATAAAATTTTTGCTTTTATGGTGATTAGAATTAGGTGAGTCTGTCTTGAATTCCAGATTCAAGATGAATTAATTACTTGAGTAGCAAAAAACAAACAAACAAAAAAAATAGATTCCCAGGCCAATACTCAACTCTGTAATGAATGATATTCATATAGTTACTATAATGCAAATGAATCTTAATGGTTTTCAACCATAGAATCAAACTTTGACAAAAGATGGAGGGCCAACTTTGGTGACAGAACCTACTGGAAATGTTACAAAGTTGAAAATGTATAATTAAATTTATAGCTCACTGAAGTCAGGAGGTGAAAGTTAAAATGAAAACAGAACATTAAATATAAATCTATGAATATTATTATTTACAAACAGTACTTAAATGTATGAATATTATTTATGAAATATAGATTTATAAATATTATTTCTAAAATATAAAATAGTTTGAATCATATGAAACTGCCTATATGTGATGACTTTTTAATACAAAATGACTACTTCATATGATTCAACCTAATACTAAAATGATTACCAACATTGGGGGAAGATATGGAAGGATGGGAAGGGATGGTGTATGTGAAGGAGGTCCTTATCATTCTTAGCAGGACACCAGTAGAAAAGTGTCTGAAGAATCACATTAAAATATTTTTCTTGCGAAGTTAATCCTTGCAATGATTAACTTTCAGATAGCAATCAGATTCATCCTTGCAACTGTCTAAATATGTTTTCAACTTTGTTGAGGTATAACTGACAAATGAAACTGTAAGATATTTAAAATACACGTTGTGGTGATTTGATACATGTATACGTTGTGGAAGGATTCCCGCATCTAGTTAACAATCCACCACCTCACATATTTATCTTCCTTTTTTCTTTTTAGTGAGAACATTTAGGTTCTACTCTCTTAGCAGATTTCATCTATACAATACAGTTTTATCAACTATCGCCGCCATGTTATACCTTAGATCTTCAGATCTTATTCCTCTCATAGCTGAAAGTTTGTACCCTTTAAGCAACCTCTCACTAGTTTCCCTACCCACACATCCCAGCCCTTATCAACCACTTTTCTTCTTTCTATTTCTATGACTTTGACTTTTTTTTAAGATTCCACAGATAAGTGAGACCATACAGTATTTGTCTTTTTCTGTCTGGCTTATTTCACTTAGCCTAATCCCCTCAAGGCACATTCATGTTGTCACAAATGGCAGAATTTCCTTCTTTCTCATGGCTGAATAGTATTCTAGTATGTGTGTGTGTGTGTGTGTGTGTGTGTATCTTCTTTATCCATTCATGCATTGATGGATACTTGGGTTGTTTCCATATCTTTGCTATTGTGAATAATGCTGCAATGAACATGGGCATGTGGACATCTCTCTGATATCCTTTTTTCATTTCCTTGGAATACATACCCACAAGTGGGAATGCTGGATCGTATGGTAGTTCCATTTTTTTGAGGAAACACACAAATATTTTAAAATAAACATTTGTCTTCTTTGAATAATGTTTGCATTAGAGATTTCTCATGTTTAATAATCCTCTTCGTTTGCAGCATTGCCTCTTTCTAAGGCCCATTGTCTGAAATGGCTGGAAATATTTTTTCCTGTAGTGCCAGATACCTGACAACAGTAACAATGAAAAGGCAGAATTAAATAATTGATGTGGCTCCTTCTGGAATCAACCTCTGTTTGATTTGATTTATCTTCCTGGTACTTTCACTGACATAGCCTGTCAACAAAGTTGTAGAGTAAAACAAAAACATCGAAACACAAGGAAATGCATATTACTTTCTGTTTGCAAAACTTCTGCTTTAGGTAAAATTTGTGTCTGAAAATTGATTGTTGATGAGCTGACTAACAAAAAGATCATATTTCAGGCTGAAATCTGAGTGTTTTTACAGTAAATTGCCCAAGGCAGATGGAATCTTCTAGTTGATGGAACGTTATGGTTAAAAGCATTTGAGAAAAATATTAGAGTGACGACACTCTTTCACAGGGTGTGCCGTTTGAATTTTGCTAAACCACCCCAGTTGCTTGGGAGGAAGTGATTAAAAGCCTCAGATTTGATGTTATATAGACCCCAGTTTAAGTCCTGACCCTCACATTCACTAGCTGGATAACCTTGTAGAAATCACTTAATATTTTTAATCCTCAGGCATCTCATCTACAAACTGAGGATAAAAATACCTAGCTAACGGTGCAGTTGGTAAGATATATAAAATGAATATATCACAGTGCCAGGAGCATAATAATCTTTCATTAAGTGGCAGGATCACAGCTGGTAATTTATTACTGAAAGTTAATTATGAAAATTGCATTGAAGCTCACAGGTTGTTTCTAAGTCGAGTGATAGTAACTTTTTCATTGAAATTGTGCTCTAATAGTTAGAGATGCCCTGATATGCCTGCATTATAAAACAAACAATGCCATTGACCCTAATGATATTATCTAAGTTTAAAAGAGAGAGATGGAGAGAGATGTGATTATAGTTTTAGAGGCCAGGAAATAATGTCTTCTGCTATATTCCTTTCCATCGTTTTGTAGCGGGGCAAGGATTTCTCTGAATGGGGAAAGCAGAGGAAAAGAAAGTATGTAATAGCTCCAGGAGCGGGTATGCAGAGCTATAGTATATCAAGGCAACCAGTTAGTGGAAATCCTTGGGACTTCTTCATGTGGGCCTAGGAGTAATAACAATGATACTAATACTACTAGTAGTTAAAGATATCAAAATCTTTCTGCATATTACCTTATTTAATTTATGAGATAAGTTCTATTAGGGTCATAACAGACAGTGGCTACGAGCATGGTATCACACTTACCAGGTTTCCATTTCAGCTCTGTCACTATCTGTGTCACTTTGGATATGTTATTTATTGAATTTAAGCCTCTGTTTCTTCTTCTGTAGAGAGTGTTTTTATAATTATAATCATGGATGAGGGCATTCAGGTTTTAAGTCTCAGGGCCTTGTAGCAAGTATGTGCAAGTCTAGAATATGAATATTGGTGTGTATATTGTTAACTTCCCCTCAGTGCTTCCGTCTCCATAAGACTAAAGATATACTTAAAATGTCTACACATAGAAAAGTATATATTGTTTATTGTCTATATACTGATTTGTGTTTGGGCAAAGAAAATGTCAATTGAATACAACCGAATGTTTGCTACTTTCTCTTTTCAAGTAGATGAAAATTCAAAAATGTTAGTTACAAGAAAAAAAGAAATAATGAATCATCTGAGTTATGTCATTCAACCGACATATATTTGATTAATGACTGCATGCAAGACAGTATTTATCTAGACTGTGCCACCCAAGATCACTTAGTTAGGAAAAAGATATTCTAGGCCCAACTTTAACCCTGCCACTGTGACTTTGCAATTCAGTGTTTTCTTTAACAATATTGTTCTAGCATCTAGATCAGTGGTTGTCAACCTTTAGGGTATGTACATCAGATTGCCGCCTTATGTTCTGGACTTTCTGGTTCAGTGTGTTTTGAGGTACAGCATGAAATTTGCATCTCTAACAAGTTCCCAGGTGACATCTATGCTGCTAATCACACGCTGAGAACTACTGGTCTGGATCAGTGGTTCTCATCTCAACGTTGTACGTAGCATTCCTATGTGATCAATACCAAGTTTGGTGCAAATAATTCATTATTAAGTATAAAGTAGCAGTGTTTGAGAAAGATATAATTAAACATTGGAGGATATTTATATTTACCCTAATAATATCACTCCTGTGTACAAATTACTGTCCTGGGAATTACGCATAAGAATAGGCTGCACATCTGAATGCCAGCCGTCTCGTGTGTTGATTCAAAAAACCAGTCTGCAAGTAGGCTACAAACATTTAAGTTATCTTCCACTTGTTTTTGGCTTCCTTGTCACTGTCATGTCAAACTGTCCAGTGAATTCTGCTGCAGTCACTGGCTGCATACCATCATCCTTGTTACGTAACCCCTTGGGTGTTATCAATATCTAGTAAGAGGTAGAGGAAAGAGGAGGAACAGAGTTTGCAAGAATAAGAAACCCATCGTGTTTGCACACCATCACAAAGATGCAGCGGTAAATACTGTAACAAAATTTTGGACAAGAACACAGGTGAACCATTTTGCATTTAACAGAGAGGAACATCTCAAGCCTCTAATACTAGGGAGAGGGATGGCTATGGATGGAGGACATGGGACAGTCATAGACCATATTTTACAGTGAAATAGAAGGCACAGCTGCTTCCTGAGAAGGAAAAAGCAATAATTTGTAGGAGGCATGAGGGAAAATTGAAAGCTTCTGAGAGTCACCAAAGAGAGTAGAAGTCAGCCAACTGAAACAAAAGTGTTAACTAACAACTTTGAGAAAGAAGGTAACAGTCATTAGAAAATGGATTTCATGGTGACTGACATTCCCATGTATTTTTGGTTTTGCTTTGTTTTTATTCCAGCAGCAATAAATAGATAGGACATATAAGAAAAAAAATCAGAGAGTAGGATTCATCCAGGATTCATCCGGATGTGGAGAAGTAAGTGTGTATCCCCAGTCACTGTGTACTCATCTAAAGATGCTGTGACAGGAACTGTGTCACAGAGAGGGCTCAGAGGCAAAAATCTTAACACAGGAAATGTGATGAGAACACATTCTCATCCATCCTAGAATTTAATTAGGAACTGATGAGAAAAATAATCTATTTCAGTGTGACAGCGTTTAGGGTTCGGGTTTATAGAAAAGGATTTCCTCAAATGGCTTGATAATTTTTGACCCACTATCAGTAACATACTTCATCTTCACAGGCAAACTCAATGGGCAAAGTTTTGATTTTTTAAGTAGCAGCTTTCCTTACATAAAAACATATAAAATAGTCAAAACCAATTAAGAGCAAACCTGACTTAAAGTAGTCAAAACAACAGATAATTTCTCTTTAAAAACTTAAAAAAAAAACCCCACAGAAACAAAACCAAGGAACCCTCTAGAATACATTATCTTTTTGAGAGTCTTATTGTTATGATGTGTGAACCCCATCTAGCCTGGATGGCTGTGGCAGGCTGAGCTCTCTGTTACACATACTCTGAAATGGAAGTTAGGGCCTACTAGATATTTATTACAGAGTGGAAGAGAAGGAAAGGAAGCAGAACTGGCAAAAGCATCAAGTTGAGTTGTGGTGCAAACTCAAGGGTAACCTCAGCTGATCCCATAGGGTGCTCAGAGGCTAACCTGACTCCAGATTTACCTGACCCAGACACGGTGACTGGACTTTCTACTCCTGCATCCATTAATCATTTGCTGTGATGCCACCCCAGCAGGTGTGACCTTGGGTGAGGTGAAGGGGCTGGCAGCTGAAAGCTGTCTCCTGTCCACGTTGGCAACAGTTGATTCAATAAAGCCTTAACTGAAGAGGGATCTGGGTGGTACATCACTGCCACCAAAATGTTTTCCCCAAACTCTTAGTTACAATTATAATGAGTTCTCTCGAGTTATGTAACTGTTAATGTGGGACATCCCTCTTTTTTTTTGTTGTTAGCCATTATACTATGTACCATCTCCACCCCTCCCAATGACACAAAAAAGTAATTTTCTGAGACAGGCCTGCCAACGTTTTCATTTCCATTCTAGTTTCATTGAAGACATTTTAAAGGGTCATAGACTTTAGGTGTTTCAGTGAACCTCTAAAACATAACACTGAGATAATAATTGGGAAGCATAGCTTTGAACTCATAGAATGTTTTTTCCTTCCTAGTTATATTCATTTCTTCCTTTGTATTATTAAAAAAGAGAGCAGAATCTTAGAAATGTTCTTCTAAATAAGTAGTAGAAGAAGAAAAGAAATAGATGTGAGAGGAGCAAGACCATTTAGCACCTGTCAGACTGAAAGGAGTCTGTAATCAGAGAATCAGACACCTCCTATGACCAAAAGGGTGTCAGTTTTCTTTTGAAAATAAGTAAAAATTGCATTGGCAGATCAACAGTTTGCAAACTTAAATTTATATCATTTAATTGAAGATCTCAAATTATTATTTCAAAGGGCTTTTTAAGCCTTTCATTAGTCACCGTAGGCTAGGTGGTTTTTTCTCCTTTAAAACAGATTGTCATTTATTTCAGAAACAGAATTGACACAAATGAGAGCAATAGTATAGTGCTCATGACTCGATTTGGAAGGATGAAAAGAGTTTTCTGTTTGTTTCTCTTTGGAGGTGGCATTGCAGTGGACATCTGTTGGGTTAGCATAAGTTAATTTAGTCCCTTTGTACTTTATAGTTGGTCCAGAACAGAGCCTTTTCCATGAATGGGTGTGAGAGAGGGGAAAGAACCCAAGTATCCTCAATTAGTTTGCAATGTTTCACATTGTTTTATATTGCCTATTTGTTTTTCTTAAAAAAGATATTAGAATTTAAGATTATGATTATTACCCAGGTGTATTAGATGGAATTCTTGATTTTCAACTAATTAAACAACAATACTACTATCATCACCGTCATCATCATCATCATTATTCTTATTTTGCTGACAGAGGCTGAAAAGTGAGTATGACACTTTTAAGCAACCATATTTTAGGGATCTTTTTGTTTTTGATCAGTTTCCAGTCTGAATGCTCAAATGGAATGTTTTATAAGAATCAGTAGCTCTTCTGTGCATATAGAGATGATAAGAGCTTTAATGGCCATCAGGAAGGAAGGGTTTGAGGTGAGAAGAATTATTGTAGCAATTTGACAAATTCTGTATATAAAGGGGAGATGGAGGGAGAGGGAGTGTTTGACTCAGTTTGAAGTCTTCATCAAGTATGAAGAAAGGGCAGAGAAAGAAGTTGGCACATATAATAATTGCAGTTTTTTCATAGAGCATCTGAATGTATAAGGTGCCCGAGAAATCATTTTTTCTATAAACTGATTAAGCAGTTTCTTTCATGGACATTACTATGGTTGGAGTTTTGATTAGACAGTTCTTTGGGAATAGAGACTTCCAATTCCAGTACTCTTTTTTTTTTTTTTTTTTTTTTTTGCGGTACGCGGGCCTCTCACTGTTGTGGCCTCTCCCATTGCGGAGCACAGGCTCCGGACGTGCAGGCTCAGTGGCCATGGCTCACGGGCCCAGCCGCTCCACGGCATGTGGGATCTTCCCGGACCGGGGCACGAACCCGTGTCCCCTGCATCGGCAGGCGGACTCTCAACCACTGCGCCACCAGGGAAGCCCCAATTCCAGTACTCTTGAAGAATAAGAATAGTGCCTTGGCAAGTCCTGGTGCTCCAGAGTCAGGAGAGGCTCCCAGGGTGCAATGTGAGGGTCTGCAGGCCACGCGGCCAGAGCCTGCTGGTGTGAAAGGAAGACACAAAGGTTTGTGCTTAGACGCAACACTGGTAAGAGGACATATTCTTTCCTCCCCATCTCCCTTGTTAATCAGGTACAACTGGGAAGAGCAACGGTTATAATCATTCTGCTGACCTCTCACTTTGGTTCTAAAGACCACACAGGAAAAGCATTCATAGGTCATGTGCATTGGCTTGAGAAGTTAATAGAAACAGAGAGAAGAATTTTTCAGCTACGTGGGTGTCATTGCAGTTGTCCAAGGAATTATTCATTGTTTGTATCCTAAATGCCCAGTATATATGGTTGCAGCTGTGTATCTGAGCTTCTCTGGTATCCATTAAGGTTTGACGAGATACTAGTAGATGCCTGGGGAATAATAACAGTAACAAACCCCCCAGACTTATCTTGTTTTTTCCTTTTGTCTTTAATTAAACTCAATAATCACCTTGTTGTGTACAGTAATATCAAGAGACCATCTTTTGATTTGTATTAAAATTGAAGTTAGCATATGGGGATCATACTGCCCATATTCCTACTGACAACAATGCAATGTTATCAAAGATGAAGGTGGAGGGAAAGGATATTTGACACCTCTGAGTTGCAATATTCTTAGTTGTTTGACATTCTTAAATACTAGCAACATTGTATAGTGGACTTCTCTGGTACCTACTCCAGAATCTTTCCATGTTTTCCTATTTAGAAAGTCTTTTGTCCAGACAAATGTCCTCTAGGCTTATAACTGAACTTGTCAAGCTCAATCAAGGCTTCATTCTTTCTATCAAACTTCCCTTCCATTTTCCCAACGTTATGCTATGAATTTACTCTTTCTCTGGTTTATCATCTTCTTATTCTACTCTTGTTTCCGTGACACTTCTGATTCTTTTCAATTTTACTTAAGGATGCATTTACCTTGATCTCAAGAAAAAATGTTTTTATTTCTCAATGAGACAGTGTTTAGAGAATGGAATTTCTCTCCTTGAAGGACATCAAGAAGAACGCTACTCACAGGGACTTACTGAAAGATTTCATTCTTAGGGCATTTTGGTTGACATTGGGTTGGCTCTTCTGACTTATCACGATGTTCGTTGTAAAACATAAAATGCAAGTCTCATGACAGCAAATTTTAAGTCATAGGTTTCAGAATTTGGGATGTATTTGGTAATACCCAGACGACTTTACTATTATCCAGAATCCCAGCTTTAAAAAAAAGGCGTAATCTTCCAAAATGGTGCAAAACATACCTTACAAAAGAACAAAACCTAAGGGTCACATACTGTTGAGAGAAGAATCTCTCTCCAGCCAGGCCCTAGAACCTTGTGTCTATTGGAGGCATTCTACTTGTAGCCATCCTTACGGCAGATGGAAATGAACAGCATGGATTTATGTTTGAGGGAAGAGAAGGTACTAACTCAAGAATCCTCCAGTGAAGGCTTTACTTCTCAGTAAAGAAAAAGGGTATATACAAAAAGTGTATATACAACATGGTAGCAGCAGTAAAGATATGTTTACTTTATTGTATGAGTGGACATGTAATTTGCCATCGATGGAAATGGGTTGCCTATAGCCTATTTGCATTGCAAGAATTCATAATAATAAGTTATGCACAACCGAGAGACAATGCTTCCTGCTTATAGAACAAGAAGTACTCCTCAGTAGGATTCATTACCTCATATAATAAAAATAGCATGAACCATTTTCAGTAGGAACTGTAGTAGGAATCTGAATTCTTTCACAGACAGAACGATCTAAGGGGGTTGGAGAAGCAGACCAATGTGTTACCTTGCAGATTTGAAATTCTGTGATCTTTTTATGATATATTTATAGTAACCTATGCCATGTAAAAGCAAAATACCAACAGTCTGAGACTGTCAAAGCATTTTATGAAAGAATCATGTCTATAATTTCTCATCTATAGTTTATTAATACAGTTCTTAGTTGTTAAGACATGTCCTTGTGGAAATATTTTCATTATCTTTTATGTGTCTCTTTGTGTGAAATCACTTGGACACATTACTCCCATACCTGTTTCCTCACCTCAAAATACACTTCCTCCTGGGATTGTTAGGAAGATTCATATAGGTGAAAACACTTTGAAAGAGTAAAGCATTATGTCTTTTACTAGAATTCTATCTGCAATTGTTATTCACTTTGCCTATTATAGTTCTTTTCAAATTAGTGTAATCTCGATAATTTTTTATTTACTTCTTAAAATACTCAAACATTTTATTGTTATTATAGATTCACAAAGTGAAATTTGAAGACATGTAAAAATCTTTCAACCTATAAAATACAATAGAAATCTTTTTAGTTAAAATTATTTCTCAATGAAAGTAATGACCCTTTATAAACCAGTCATAACTTCTTTTTTCTTTTAATGAGAACTGATATCCACTCTTTAGAGTTCTTTTCAATTTGTATTGAAATGCCAACACAGTGCAGGAATAAAGAGTGTGTGATCTGGAGCCAGACTGCTTGGGTTTATACCTCAATTCTGCCACTTACTAGTTGTATGATCTGGACGCTCAGCTTCTCTGTACACTGGTGCCAAACTGAATCTCAGAGACAGAGTTTTGAGTGAAGTAGAAAAGGATAGCTTTATTACTTTGCCAGGCAAAGGGAGCCACAGTGGGCTCCCGCCTTGAAAAACTTTGTTTTCCAACTTGGAGGGGCTAGTGAGAGGTTTTATAGGAACCATTTAAAGAGGGCACGATCAGCAAATGCTTCTGATGGGTTGCTGGCGAGGTAGCAGGAATCAGCATCATCAGCCTTCAGGTTCCCACTGGTCTGGGGTCTACATGCTTGTGGGCAGCATAGTCATTAATCGTTAACTTCCTCACCTGGAGGGGGTTTCAGTATCTGCAAAACAGCTCAAAGACGGTGTGTGTATTGGTTGAATGGGAAGCAGGACCTTGCCCCAGGGCTGCATTATTGTTTCTCTTGACTGTTTTTTTCCTCCCTGATCTGACATCCCCTCTCTTCCCTAATTAACAACTGCTTGAATCTGTCCATTGGAACTCAGGGAAGGTCATGGAGGCTGAATGAAAGCTATTTCCTGTGATCAAAGAAATGGGGGACACAGACCGGCTTTGTGCCCAGGAGTCCCACAGGGCCCTGCTCAGTATCAATCATAGGGAAATATCTTAATCTCTCAGAGTTTCAGTTTTATCATCTATAAAGTACATATAATAAAGTTACTTCCTCTTGGAGTTGTAAGAATTAAATGAGATAGTGTATATAAAGCACGTGGCAGAGTACCTAGAACATGCTAAGCACCCAGTGAGTGTCACCTTTCTTTACTGCGCTCTTTCTCTGGAAGTTTCTAATCCATTCCCTCATCCAGTATAATTCCTACTTCCTAATACAAAAAGGGCTTCTTAAACATCTGGACCATCAAGAATCTTACTATGTAGATTTCACCTTCCAGACAGTTCTGCATGTGCACATGATTGTGTGGCCTCTGGATTGTAGTCCTTAGGAGCCGTACTCGATTAGCTAGGAGATCCTGAACTGCAGTATTACTGAGAGGTATATCTTGATGGCCTTTGTAATGACCTCTGCAATCATTTCACTTCTTTCTCCCAGTGCTCCAGAGTGAACAACCAACTTTCTTCTAGCCTTCTAGCCTTGGCCCCCTCTTCCTCCTTCTGCTGATGTTGTCATTTTCTTTAGCCTTCCCAAGCTCACTCCTTTGGTCATTCGGATTCCAACAAACTTCCCCTAACGCAGTAATGGAACTAAAGTAGCCACGTGGGCCCTCGGTATCACGTCACCAATTTTATTTGTCTGCACTTCCGGATGATCTTCATGATAATTTGTTAAATTTGTTTCTGTCTCCCCATCGTGAAATACAAGTTCCATGAAAACTGTGGCCATATCTGCCTTATTCACTTACTGCAGTTTTCTCAGCATATTATACGTGTCACCTACTAACTATACGATACATATTTATTGACGCATAAATGCAAGAGAATCATTTACTTCAAATAAAATGGCAGAGCAATTTTCATATATCTAGAATATCTTCCCCACATTTCTTATTTGTCAAGATGGCACTCATTCCTATTCTATGAAGTTCTTTAAGCTTCACACAGGAAAAAATTAGTCTCTCTCCTATGTGCTCCTATAATACGCAGTTTCCTTAGATGCAAAGGCCTTTGTTAGATATGATTTTGTAAGAGAAACTACTTGTGCATTTGGTCCATACTGGGCTGCGACAATTTTCTAATAGGGGTCACCCTATATAGCTTGAAGGAGATTCCTGTGCTTTTTTAAAAGATTTTTTTAAGGTGAGTTGAGAATCATTATGTTCATAACATGGAAAAGAAATGCATGGGTTTATTATATAGCTAACCAGCATATTTTATACACAAAAACTTATAAAAACATAGAGTATGTCCTGGTTTTTAACATTCAATTACCTTTAAGTAAAAACTCAGGGGAGGCCTTTGATAAATGTGACAAAATGTAATGTTTCTGGTA
Organism: Grampus griseus; assembly: GCF_964374135.1. Classification (NCBI taxonomy): domain Eukaryota; kingdom Metazoa; phylum Chordata; class Mammalia; order Artiodactyla; family Delphinidae; genus Grampus; species Grampus griseus. Next base: position 66,878,082 of record NC_139012.1, read on the forward strand.
AGGTGCAGATTCTGCTTTCGACAACCTGTTTATCATCATTTGTTTACCCACTTTAGTGTTCCACGCAGTTCTGATTTGGAACACTCTCTTCTTTGTCTAGAGGTTGCTAACAAAAATTCTAAGCGTACTTAATCTCCATCTGCTCTTGTAAATAGCTCAAGCGCACGATCTTAATTCATTCACTTATTTGACAAAACAAAACTGATTATTGGGCTTCCCTGGTGGCGCAGTGGTTGAGAGTCCGCCTGCCGATGCAGGGGACACGGGTTTGTGCCCCGGTCTGGGAAGATCCCACATGCCGCGGAGTGGCTGGGCCCGTGAGCCATGGCTGCTGAGCCTGTGCGTCCGGAGCCTGTGCTCTGCAATGGGAGAGGCCGCGACAGTGAGAGGCCCGCATACCGGAAAAAAAAAAAAAAAAAAAAGAAATGCTGAATTCCTTGTGCATAATGAACTTTTATGAAGAGTATTCTGAGCAGTTGAGTTTTAAAAAAACTAATTTGTTTTTGATTTGCATAATTGATGTTTGAGTTCAGCATAGAAATAAACTCGGTAAATTGAAAGGACATGAAAAGATTGAGTGAAAGATTTAAAAGTTCAAGACAAAAGGAAGAGATTGCCTTTTATGATATTTATGATATTTTGTATAGTGCTTTTAGGTTGTTATTCAGTCTGAATTACTCTCCAGAAACAGCAAAGAAAGTGAGAGTCGCCTTGCAGCACAGTTCTACTGAGCTTTAACATTCTGGGTTTAATTTAATATTGGGAGTGAAACCCACACTTAATTATTTACTAATTGCTACATCTCACATGAGCAAAGGACTAAATTATATTCTCTTTTTCTAGCTGCATTCATAGTGAATTGAACCAGATTATTTGAGATGCTATGACTGGAGAATGGGAAGGGGGAGATGAGGTGACTATGACTTGCCAGGGGTCTTTTTAGCAGGCATCTATGAGCCTGGAAATATTCTCCAAACAGGAGAAGAGCCAATGGAGGAGTGACAAATAGGCCTCCGTTATCTTGAGGATAGGTTAATAGGGCTGCTAAGACTCGGTTTGCAATGAAGCCTAAGATCTGAGGGACCAATGTTTAGGGGAGGTCCAACAGTGCTGGTAAGGACTCAGAGGACTTTCTGAGAGCCAGTGATGAGGAATCTGAGGTTCAGAATTAGACCAACTACACAGGTAAGGCATCACTGGAAAATTAGGGAACATGATAAAAACCCAGTCACTGGGAAACTGAATGGCCATTTCATTAACAGAGAGAAACGCAAAATGTGTAATATGGGATGAAGAAAATTGGACATAGAGTAGGGAACACATGTCTCAAGCCCTTGTGACCTTGTCAAATTAGGTATCTCACTATCCATCCCAAGGGTCACTGATCAATTGTGCTTAATCCAGGCAGGTTTCCTGAGGATTGAGTTCATACATGTAAAATTTAGGACAGTGCCTGGCATGGATTAAGTGTTCTGTAAGTGTTGTTGTTTTGGTTGTAACAGTGTTTTTGTTGTTACAAGGGACTGAGTTTTAAAGTAGACTCAGTCTTTGCAGATCTAAGCAGTAAGGTAAGAACAAAATTCCTAGGGACATGGCGGGACCAGCCTCATTAAGCAACAGCCCTAATCTAATAGGACTCTCATCCCACCTGCCTAGACCAAAAATTGGTTGGGAATGTGGAATAGAATTTATCCTGAAGGTGTTTACCATGTCTGACCCTGACTACTTACTGAAACCATCAGCATTTTGCAGCATCTTCCGGATGCAACACTAAGTGGCTGCCTGTCCTTGCAGAAGTTTAAATTTTTTTCTGAGCCACAGAAATGTATCTTTCCTGTGACTTTGTATAGTTCTTTCAAAACCCCCAATTTATACAATCACTAACAAGTTCAGTATTTGGTAGGGAATAATAAAGGTCACTAAGTAATTTAGAACAAAACTGGGATAACCAAAATTCTAAAAGGCATAATAGGAGAGACATTGTGTAAACGTCTGGATACTTATGAACAATAACAGTTATTCTAGGAAGAGAAACTAGCATAGAATGGGGGAGCTCTTTCTCATCCCCATTCCTTTAAAAAACTGCTTCCTCCTCCTGGAATTCCTTGCTTCCAGTGGTCACTGGGGAGACACCTATTCATAGTTAAATATTTACTTACACAGAGCTCCATTAACAAGCATTTCTTTCCCCACAGGTACAACTAACTGCTTTCTCTTTGGAATCCCCAAGAAACAGTTTATAAATCTGTACTGGAGACCTTGCCACGTGGTGTTTATTATTGATTATCAACAAAACTCCTCTACTAGATAGTGTCTTCCCTGAGGTCAGGGATTTCTTGCTGTTGTTTTAACGGCTATATTGAGATATAATTATGTGCCATAAAATTCACCCAGTGGGATTGTGTTTTGTTTGACTTCTTATCTTCAGCCCTCAAAATAGTCCTGGTGTGATGCAGAATTAGCCTCAATAAATCTTTTTTTGAATAATGGAACCCACATATGAAGGAGTAAGGATTTCCAGTGGACACCGAGCAGATGTGAAACTGATGTACCCCAGTCAACTAGTTTGTCTTCAGGATCAAGTTGGTAGATCAGGTCACCCTCTGCCACCCGCACTCACTCTATACACTTTCCTTTAAGGGTTGTGCCTTCAGGAACTTCCCTGGTGGTCCCGTGGTTAAGACTTTGCCTTCCAGTGCGGGGCAGGGTGGGGGGGGTGGTTGTGGGCAGGGTGTGTGTGTGTGGGTTCGATCCCTGGTCGGGAGCTAAGATCCCACATGCCTCGCGGCCAAAAAACCAAAACATAAAACAGAAGCAATATTGTAACAAATTCAACAAAGACTTTAAAAATGGTCCACATCAAAAAAAAAAAAAACTTAAAAAAAAAAAAAAAGAATGGGCCTTCAGATAGAGGAGGGGACATTGCTTAACCAAAAGTGACCCCTTGCCTGAAACTGCAGTGGACTAGTATAAATAAATCAGCTTCAGGATTTACAACTTGGGACCTTAATAAGAGGCTTACCACGCTATCTTCAGTAACTGAAAATGGGGAAACAAAACAAAACAACCTATCTTTTCCTTTTTGTATCAGGACAGGTTGTTTTAGGAATACAGAGAACAATGGATTGGGAAACATTCATGGCTTAAACCTCTAAACATAAAAAAATCTTAGGAACTATGTATCAGTGGTTGCAGGGGAGTCTAGTTTTGTCCCCCCAAATGCTAAGAGCTCTCTTGGTAATGCTAAATAAAGCAAATTATACAATCAATAAGTACAGGGAACACTGTTTTCTACTTTTATATTTCCTCCAAATGTCTCAGATAAAGGCTATATGAGAAATGAATGTCATATAATAACTACCATTTAGAAGAAAAAAACTAATGTAGACTGTCGTATTTACAGGTATAACAAATAAAGATACACGTGCAAATTTTAAAAATTATACCCCTAATAAAAACATTCTGTCTAACCCTAGCATGACGGTAAACCTGTATATCTTCACTACCCAAACACAAAATATATTTTAGTTTTAATAATAAAACAGTACTTTTTAGAAACAAAAATAACCAAATTAACTTCATAATAAATACTTAGAATTAAGACTACGATGTAAAATTCTAAAAACTGCGTTATCTTCAGAAAGCGAATTTATCTTTGTAGTTATAAAATAAGTAGATTTGAAATGACTTCATACAGTTGTGTTTATCTAAACAACTAATAAGTTTGGAAACAGTTTCCTTGGAAAACTCATTTGTGTATAATGAGGAGATACCCAGTCTATAAGCAAGAGCAAAAGTCATGTATCAAAGCAGAATACAAATAACCTTGTATTTATAAAAATTAAGTCAAAAATTATAGAGCTTTATGAAAACATGAAGATGATTATAAGTTTAATAGAGGAATAGAAAGAATGACAAAGTAATGTGTCTAAAGTCACGTGGCTTATTGGCAGAGACAATGACAAAAGCAGAGACAAACAGGATCAGAGTCTAATCACTACAGTCATTAAAGATTATCCACTTTGTCATCTGTCTAGTTCTTGAATTCTCTCTCCAGTATATTTTCCCTTTTGAGTTGTCTCTTGCATGCTTGAATACTGTCAGCAACAGGGAGTTTACTAACCTCTGAGAAACACATTTAATCTTTGACAACAAATATTACCATTAATAGATCACTCTTTAGTTGAGAAGAAAGCTTTTTCATTATAATCTCTACCTATTAGTCTTTATTCTAGTATTTGCAGTCATGAAACACAAGTCAAATACCTTTTAAGCATGAGACTTCTGCTAATTATCAAGAACAGCTGATTGTTCCTTTTATAAAGTAAACTTCTACTTTGTGATTAAGAGGTTTTTTTGTTTTGTTTTGTTTTTGTTTTTAGTAACATATACTGTGTTCTCCTTATCAAAACTTAGAACATTTAGGCAAGAACAGAAATCACCAATTACCCATAGGTAACCTTTCTTAATTATAAGCATAGTTACCTCCTTCTTACAGGTTTTATCATTGTTGTAGACATTAATTTTACTGTGTTCAAAATTTTATCCATGATTAGCACGTATCATAATATGATCATTCTGCATAATATTAACTTTTAATACATATTATTTTAATAGTGGTGCACTTTTTAATTAAATAGATATTTAGCTCTTAATTGACTAGCTTACAATTATTGGTTTTTAAGTCTCTCCAGTTTTTTCTGACAATATGTTAAGAGTTATTTTTCCTATGTAAGAGTTATTTTTCCTTTTGTGCATACATCATTGCCTGCTTTATGAAATACACCTCCAGGGTTGATTCCTGGGAGAGATATTCGTGGGGTAAAGGGCTTGAACCTTTCAAAAGGGTGATACACATATTTCTAATTCCTTTTCACTTTAAACTATCACTAACAATTAACAAGAGAAGTATTTTCACTGCATCTTTTCTGGTACCGGTTATTCTTTTGTATGTAACGTGATCACATTTGACATGCAATGTCTTTTATCGTATTGGTAGACTTCACAGTTTTAGAGGTCAGTAAAGTAGAATGCATTTTCAAATGATATTTTCCAGTTATATTTCCTTTTCTCCCAGGAGGCTGTTCTTTTTATTCTTTGAATCTTAGTGATTTTTCTTTTCTATTTAATAACCTCTTCTCAGTCATATTTATTTTGAATAATTTTCCTAGTTGTTTTGCCTCTTAATTTTGTACATTGTTTTCATACTAAGATTTTTTGCATTCTGTATATACATAGCATGATTCTTCTTCATGGTCTGACATTTTCCTATCACTTTGCTTCAATATTTAACTTTTAAATATACTTTGAATCACTCTTATGGTGTTACTAAATAATTATTTCCAAAACTTCTAACCAACTGTCTCAACATTGTTTATTGTTATTCCATTTCCTGCTCTGATTTTTCATGCGTCTTGGTTGATACGCTACTATAAAATATGTGTTCCATTACTTCTCCGTGTCTCTCTCTCTCTCTCTCTCTCTCTCTCTCACACACACACACACACACACACACACACACACACACACACCACCACGACCAACAGCAATAACATCTAACATGGTATCCTTACCTCTGCAATAATCTAATGGGTATTTTTTTTTATTTTGGCGTCATATATTTATCAAATATTCCATATGTGCATACAAATTTAAGCATTTTTATATTACTTTTGCTATCACTACAAGATTTGTTCCTTTTTGTTTTTCTCAAAAGACTCACCATTACCGTAGTTACCATTCATACATACACACACGTGCCCACACACAATGTCAGAAATTAAAGGTCAGCTATGGACTGCAGGATCTGGTTGTTCTGGGTGACTTTTGAATAAATTTTGCTGTTGAATATTTCATTTTTGAAATTAGGTTATTTTGTCTTTCTTTTGTCTCATCTTGTAAACTGCTTATCTGCAACATGCATTGCTTTTCCCCCACATTTCTTCTTAATATTGCTTCCTTTATGACAACTTATGCTTTCACTGTCCACAAGTAGTGACATCTTTGACACAATGAAAGAAGTAAAAGTGTTTCTGATGTAGTAACAGCAATATGTGTGCACACATTCTTGTTATAAAATGATATATGTATCCCTTAAAATCTTCACATTCTATGAAGGTATGAAAAAATAGGGATATGGGAAAGGATTAGAATGAGAGTACTTGAAATATATTCAATCAGAGCACTAATAAAATATTAATAAACTCAATAAAATATGAGCAGACATTTAAATCTCCACAAACATACCACCATCAGAGTCTGGGTCTTGCATTCTTAATCCTAAGGGTTAATGTTTCCTCCTTCGTGATATAAACTCTTGACGGCATTCACTTGGTTTATTGGCAGATGGTCTTAGTTTTCACTCTTACGCATTTCCAAATCAATCAGCAGCCTAAATGACCATTAAAAACAGAAATTGGAGGGACTTTCCTGGTGGTCCAGTGGTTAAGACTGCACACTTTCACTGCAGGGGGCCTGTGTTCCATCCCTGGTCGGGGAACTAAGATCCCACATGCTGTGCAGTGCGGCCCAAAAAAGCCCCAAAACAAACAAAGAAAAACAGAAATTGGATTGTGTACGTCCTCAGCTCAAAGCCCTTCAAGAATTGCTTATTATGTTTTGAATACATTCCCAGATCCTCGCACTGCATTTCCTGGCTACAGAAGCCATTTCTTCCACTCTCTCCCTTGCTCACAACACTCCAGACATGCTGTCCCTGTTTTACATCCTAGAATGCATCCTGCCCCTCCCGCTTCACTGTTTTCTCACTTTCAGATCGTTTTAACATAATGGTCTTCTCTGCACTTTTTAATTTCACTTAGCTGGCTTTCTGTCATCTTTCATGTCATAGAGAGGTAACCCCTGAGCCCCCTACCTAAGGTAGATCTCCATCTTTCTCCACCCCTTCTCATCATTTGTTTCCATTGTAGCCCTTAAGAACGGTAATTCTGCGTGGGTTCCTTTGCTTTTTAAATTTTTGTGGGTCCTGTCCGATGGATCCTAAGCTCCGTGAGCGCAAGGACCCCGGCTTCAGGGTATTGCCAATGCTTAATATACACATTTGACATACAGATGTGCAGTAGATACTTTATTCATTCAGTAAATATTTATTGTGTACTTTTTACATACTAGACCCTTTTCTAAGCCTCGTACATAGATCAGTGAGCAAAACAGACAAAAACTCAACTATTTAAACCATAGAAATCTTTCTCTTTATATCTATACTTTCTGTATATTGTAGTGTCATCCTATGATCAAATATGGTCTTCATGTGAGCAGTCTTCTGAGGCTGTATGCATGAGACTAATTTTATTCCTCCCTGTATTTAAATACTTTTAATAAATATGAAATTCTAGATTCAAAATTCTGTTTGGGGGGGGTTTATCCTTTTCTACTTTTCAGTCAAAACCTCATTACATTCTAACCTCCAAATTTGCTGTTAAGAGGTCTGATGTTAATCTGATTCTTTATTCTTTTTATGTATCAGACTCCCAAAACATTATCATAGCTTCCCAGTAAAGCAAGGATAAGTTCTTTATAACTCCCAGCAGTAGGGAGAACATCACATTGATACAGCTGTGTAGTGCCACCAAAGGGGACAGCTGGGGAGAATATCTGTAGGGTTTTCTGCCCTGGGTACAAGGAGTTTAAGGTGGATATTTCAAGATAGGAGAATGATTGATATTGGGCAATATTTGTGACATACTAATTTAGGATTGGTAGATTTGGCCAAGTGAGGGTTCTGGAGAGAGTCTTGATAAGTATAGTGTTTGATAAGGAAGCTGTTTGCCCAGGTGAGCAGGATATTATCTCAGATAAACTTATATGCAGGAATTTCTTGATGGGAATAGTGAAATCCTGAGTTATTTATTGGTTTCACAGTCTTATCTTCCCTGGGCAAAGTTTTTCTAGAACAAAAACTAATGTTGTCACAGCTATTCCTTATGATGTATGTGGTAGGGGATATTCTCATAGGGGATATTTTTTTCTCTTCCTTTATAATTTTTTTTTAATCTATGAAGGAGTTATTCTTATATATCTTATGTGGTACTATGGATTCTTTCCATGGGAGGTCTTATATCGTTTATAATTATGAAAATTCTTGGTCATTAATACTAAAAATATGTCCTGCCGTCCATTGTTTTATTTTCTCTTCATTCAATTACTATTTTATAGATTTTGGCTCTTATACATACATTCTTTTTCTCTTCACTTTTACTTTTTCCTAACTGGGAGAATTTCATGATCTGAACTTTCAGTTTACTGATTCATTCCATGGTCATTCTACCAGTATCTCCAATTACTTATCCTTGATGATTTCTTATTCCTCAGATTTTCTCATATTCTCTTTATAATTTTGTAGATATTTATACACGTATTTTAGTCTCCTGTTTACAGGTATATTAACTCTGTTTCTCCCATTATAAGACATTCATTTTGCTAGCCTTGGCTGTCTTGTACTTTTTTCCTCTGTGCTCTCATTTCCCTGGAAGTATCAGCCAACTGACCAAAATCTCATGCCTTTCTGATGATTTAGGTAGTAGTGATAGGAAGTGTATTCTAGAGCGGAGAGCTATAGGTGTGTTGATTTACACATTACAGTTATAATTCTTTGTATGGGTGAAAAAAACCTTGGGGATAAGATAGTTAGAGAAGAAAACTAGGTAGAAAATGAAAGCCTTTTCCCCGGGGTATTCAGTAGCTTCGTGACTGTTGGCTGGATGTCCGGTTATGCACTGTTGCCTTCAACGGGCCTACAAGTGCTAAACCATTTTTTGGCACCTGACTGAAGCAATTTTACCCTATTAAATTTATTCCTTTACCCAAAATGAGAGAGGAATAACTCTGAAAGTATAGTCATTAATTCATTGATTCATCAACAAATTTGGGGCACTAACTACCTGCTTAGCATTGGGGATGCAATATTGTATAAGTCACAATCTTTTATACAGTAAAAAAAAAAAAATGTTCTAAAGCTAAGAGGTCCACAGGGTTTACGAAGATGCATAAAAAAGGCCATTAACTCTGCCTTAAGAGGAGGAGAAGAAAAATCCTCAGAGGCTATGATACTTCACAGAAGGTTTTTAAAACTTGGCAAGAGTTGCCAGAGACTCAGGGGAGGAACAATTTTCCTCTTGTAAAGAAAAGTGTGAGGAAATGCTTAAAACGGTAGTGGCCAAGTGGTTTGGGATTCTTGTCAGTGTAAAATAAGGTTTTCCAGGAACTGCCTTGGTAGATATATCTAAGAAGGCATTTAGAAGCCAGGCCATGGAGGTCCCGTATTCCATAATAGGTTAGTGTTTTTCCTGTGAACGGTTCTCAGTCATTTAAGGATTAAAAGTGAGAGAGTGATTGAATCAGCTTTACATTTTAGAAATATTAGGCACGTGGCATTGTGGAGACTAAACAGGGAGGATGAAAGGATAACATCGGTGAGATTATTAGAAGGATATTGGTGTAGCCACGTGAAAGATGATGAAGAAAAAGCCTGGAGTTAGGAATGATAGCCAAAATGAGAGCATTATGCTTTTAGGTGGAGTACGCATTATATCAAAGATTATTGAGATAATATACTATACCAGTAGCAAGAAAAAAATCCGAATTGGATTGAGTGTGAATAAGTTATCTGCGAAATTGTTATTTTATATCAGATTTCAGAAAAAAATACAAATACAACTTAGATATGTGCCATAGTTTCCTAACAAAAAATGAGAGTCTTTATTTCTCACTGTGTCATAAGATCACATGTGTATGAAATGTATCTTTTGGTAGTTAGGGAATAAAAAGCAAAAAGAAAAAACAACGTTGTTTGGGGAAATTTTATTTTACTTTTAATAATGCATACTCAAGAGTGGAGATTTCTATTTTCTTTCCTTTGTGTTCTTCGGAATTCAAGTTCACTGTTCTTTGCACCACACAGCTAAATTTATCCCTTAGGGAATATGCCTTCAGACCCTATAAATATCTGGAACTTTTGTTTTCCTGCATATCTTCATGTCGTTTAGATGATTGTGGTTTTCATATCTAGGGACAATTTTTAAAAAATTTCTCTTGGGATTGATGTCAAGGTGAAGCTCTCCCGCAGTTTTGTTTCTTAAGTCCCAAACATACTTAGGGAAAATAAATGTTGGGTTAATTGAGAATTCACGTCGCGGGATTTGAGTTTTTCTTCATCACATCCCATAGCTCTTCCGAGTCTTTGAAACATAACTTGATGAAGCAGCCATATTACTTCTGGCTTATGTGTCATAAAGGGGGCATTGAAATCAAAGGATTTGTTCACCTCTGTAATTTATGGGGAAAAAAATATCTTTTTCCTCCAGAAAGTTTATTCTGAAAGTGCAGGGTCAGAAACAGGCTTTTATTTCCACATTTGAGGTCAAGATATTTGCTTCAGTGAGACCCCTGTTTTTTTTGCAGACGTTCTATCCAGTAGCAATTCCGTTGTTGCTGATAAGAGTGTCAGCTCAGGAGCCGTCGGCTTTATCGGCAGCTTCTCCTTGCAATTACATCCGTGTATCACAGTTTTCAATTGTTAAACTTGATTTTTGTCCTTCTGTTAGTATCACTGCACCAGGTAATCCAGAAGGACAAGTGGATGTACTGAAAAATTATATACTCTTCCTGACTTTCTTAAGTTTTTAGCCATCAATCAGAGTTGCTCCACCTTCTTTCTCTTCCCCTCTCTCTCTCTTTCTCTATGTTTTACTATTCCACTGTAAATATTTAAATTTTATTTACTTTATGTATTTACGTAAAGTAAATAAGTACATAAAGTAAATAAATACATAAAGTAAATTTTATTTACTTTATGCATTTACATTTTAAGTATATTTCAAATCCACGTAGGCTCCCAAACATGAATTCTTGTGTGTGTGTGTTTTTTTTTTTTATCAAATTCAAGATGTTAAAAGAGGACAGCAGATAAAAGGTCTTTCTCAGCACTAACTCTTTGATTCTCCTCACCCATTCCTTCATCGTTGTTGTTTCTCCTCACTTTATAGATGGAGAGACAGGTTATCTAATGGAAAGTCTCATGCCCAATTCACATCTTAAACACAACGTTGAATAGAATATATCTTTCTCTCAATGTCATATTACTCTTTTTGAAACTTACGTAGTTTACATTTATGGTAGTTATCTGGATTAAATGAAATAGATTTTAGTAAGTCTAACTTCTCATTATCTGTCCCCTCCTCTCGCACAAATTCTCCAGTATCTGCTATGTTGTGCTCCAATCCCTTCGTTGTCACCAACATCTTGTACTTTGAAAATGAGAAGTCAAATGCTGTTTGCTGTCTAACATTTTATATGATACCATCATTAATAAAACAAAGTAAATGAAATAAAATGAAATACAGTTTTTCCATCCTCTAAGCTGATTCCTAATCCTGACTGAGCCATAATTCACATGAATTTCTGATACTGTGGATGTGTATGTATGTTCATACTTTCATTTTAACCTGTATTTTGGGTAAGCTACAATGAAACACTAGTCTTAAGCAAAAATATTGTTGGTGGGAAACCTTGGATTCAACTCTAGAAAATGAAAATTAATGTATTTTTCCAAGAGCCATGGGTAAGGACAAAGTGAGGTAATAGAGAATGTATACTGCTGAAATAGAATATAAATGGTGGTTATTATCATTATGAAGATTTACACTATAGTCTGGATAAAATTGCCATGTGAAAACCACAACTTTGATCCCGCACACTTTCATGGATGCTGACATGGATAGAAAAGTTGTGCTGGGGAAGCGGGTGACAGTTGCCTTCCTAAGGCAAATATCTTAATGTTACCACTGATGCATATATGGGCCATTTGGGATCAGAAAATTAAAAAGAGATAATGTAACATAATAATGATGTTGATTTTTGAAGTTTTGGTTATACTGGAGGACTATTAAATTGTCTTTGTTGTCTGATAATATAATTTTGTTCCCGTTATTCTAGTCAGTTAATGCATTGTCTAAATACTGAAATTATAGTCAAGCTTCAAGTAAGCAATTTGCATGTCTAAAATTAATATATCTGAACACCAGTATTAATTTTTGTGTTCCTCTGAAGAGGTAATATTGCTATTTAAAGAACTTATAACACACTTTGTCTGCAATTATAAAAATAAATTTAGATCATGCTGTATAGTTGGTCATTATACATTTAAAACTCCAAGACTAACAAAATGTGAAATATTTGAGAAAAATATTCTGGATTATTGGATTACCACTTTTTGCTTAGTCTATGAAGAGGCCTTAATAAAGTGCTGAATCAAATATGCCAGAAAGGAAGAAATTATGGAATTGCAGTTTTGTGTATTAGAACCTGAACCTAGATATTTGAGAACTCATGATGCATAATCTGGACATCAAAAAATAAAACTTAACTATTTGATAACTGAAATTACTGTTAAATTGAGGTAGCATACAAACAATGCATACTTTCCCAAATTGAGAACATGACATTAAATATAATCACATTTGTCAATGCAATGCATGTTCAAGCTACAGTTAAAGCATTATTCAAATCTGGTTAAGTTACTTATAAAATGATTAGGTCTGAAAAGATCAATTAAGATGAATATGCATGTTCAGGTACTTAGAATACCCCATTCATTTTAATTTGATGTAGTGAATGTATGTATATAAACGTGGGTTGAATATAAATGACATAGAATAATAAAATAGTTCAGACCGTAAGTATGGAATCAGGACCTAACAGCAGTAAAGAAATTATATTCAAAACAGAATACATTTTTCAGTAAGTTTGTACCTCTAAGATGATTACCAAATCAGTATAACTTTTAGCGACATCAGACTTTTTTATTAATCTATTTTAAGACGATAATCTCTTATTTATTTGAAATAATTTCCTGATCTTCGACAGTATATTTACTGTAACTTCAAAATAATATTACATTTTACAATAAATGTATTCCTGCCTTGTGGTTTATTGTTTCATGATACAGAGGTAAGAGAATTAAGAAAATAGCATTTTCATAATAAACCATATATTTAATCCTTTTCTACATGCTGCTGTTGGAAATTAAATTGCCTAGACTCATCTTGATAATTAATACCATTGGTACACATTCTTTCTTCCTCAATGAATTTACTTACAAGAGGAAAAAAATAAAATTATGCTCATCGGGCTCAGTATGATATTTTATTGACATTAACATCAGTAACTCACAGTAACTTTAACGTCAGTTCTTACAAACATTAAAACTAGAAATGAAAGTGAAAAACATTTTGCCCAGATATTGATACTTCGTAATCTCAACAGCATCTCCATGATGAGCAAAACTGACAGTGACTGACATTCTTGAAAATCCCTGGTCCAGTTTGGGGACCCCAGAGATACAGCCTTTGACTTTCAAGGTTCTCCGTTAAAAACAATATATATTTATGATAAATTTGGTAAATAATTTTTAAAAATTACAGGTGCAACCTCTGACAGACGTCACTTTTTAAGTAACTTGCCAAATACTGGCCTCTCTTTCTTCTTAAGTAAGAACTTTGAAACCTGTGTTGCTAGATAACTGAATAATTATTGCCTATTTCCATTGTTTAAAGGGAACATAACTTCTCACTTAATAATTACGGTTTCATCGTTGTTATTGGCCTCACTGTGAGTTGTTAAATGCGATCCGTAATCATTCAAAAGTGTGCTAATACTAATCCTTGTGTGTGTTGGTTTTTGTTTGCACTTTCAGAGACCAAGAAATAGCATGGCATGAAACATGGCTCAGTTCTATTACAAAAGAAATGTTAATGCCCCCTACAGAGACCGCATCCCTCTCAGGATAGTCCGAGCAGAATCAGAGCTCTCACCCTCCGAGAAAGCCTACTTGAACGCTGTGGAAAAGGGAGATTATGCAAGTGTCAAGAAATCCCTAGAGGAAGCTGAGATTTATTTTAAAATCAATATTAATTGTGTCGATCCACTTGGAAGAACTGCTCTCCTCATTGCAATCGAAAATGAGAACTTGGAGCTCATAGAACTACTCTTAAGCTGTAACGTCTATGTTGGAGATGCTCTATTACACGCCATCAGGAAAGAAGTTGTCGGAGCTGTAGAGCTGTTACTGAACCACAAGAAGCCCAGTGGAGAAAAACAGGTACGTGCAAAAATACTAGCTTTAGTTTATTTTACTTGCAGAAGGTTTCTGTGGATGGTCATATTCTCCCCAAATACTAAGAAATGTTAGCCTTGAAATCAGAACTATTACGACACAAAACCACGCTAAGTACACATTTTATACTCTCCAAAAGTCACCGCCCCCTGCACCCCCTACCCTGGCTAATCAGACTTTAGTGAGAACCAAAGCAAAACAAAGTAGCCTGTGGTGGCTTCCCATACATTGGAAACGTTTCTATCTAATGGTCAATAATGTTTTCGGGGGGCTACTGTGTACGTGTGGGTGTTTCTCCTCTCGTGCGTCATTTTCTGACGTTCTACAGTGACAGGCTGAATTCTTTTGCTAGTTTCCTTTTTAACCTGCTTGCCTGTTCTGGAATTCTGCACGTTATTGCAGAAGTGAGTCGTACATATAATTCTGATATTGTTCTTTAGCAAACTCCAATAGATTCTTTTAAATTGAGACTTAAATTTTTTAAAAGCAGGAAAAAAAAGATTACTAAAAAGTAACTGAACTCTGACTGTAGGCTTAACTATATCAAATTTACTAATGGCAAAATGTAGCTGTATCTTAACATCACGGGTAGAAAATAAAACAAAATGGCACACAATTATAAATACAATGTGGTTTTATTCCTATCTCCCTATTTTTTTTTTTTACCACCAAGGAAGTGGAGAAATCGTTGACATAAATGAATAAGGAATCTATTTTTTCTTTATTTTCTATTTTTCCCATTTGTCCATCTAGATCCTTCCCTTTGTTACTGCCCTGTATCTGGATCGTCTCTCTGATCCTTTATCCTTTCACACTGAACTCTTCACTTCCCTGCATCAAGTCTCACTGACTAACTGCAGAGACAATGCATGTACTTCATTGGCTCAAATCTGTCCTTTAAAGTAAAATCTTATAAAAATGTGTGTTATTACAGCTCTAGCAATTTCTGTTCTATTTGATAAGGCGCAAACAATTTCTGCAAATGATGGACTCTTAGAGATGTTACATTCCTTTAAAGCAAGCTCTGCTGTAGCTACTATTCTCTTTGCTTTACTGGAGGACTTTGATCAGAAGCCCCACCATAATTAGGAGAAGAACTTCATGGCTGGGTGTCTCCTGAAAAAGTCTCCCCGGAAGTTTGTGTTGTATGGCCCATTCTTATGTCTCACCACCATGCACCCCTTTCCCTTACCTGAGCCCAAACTTTGATAAAACAACACTCCACGATGACAATAGTTCTTTGCTTGTTGCTTTACTAGCTTTTTGTTCTCATATCCAGTTGTTTGGGATACCTTCCCATCATATTGGTAAAACTTTCCTGATAGAAGGATTAGCTTCTTTCATGTATCCTTTCAAACTTGTACTAACCTTGACAGAGGTGGATAGGTAATGGTAATATCTGAAGGCATATGTTATGTTATATCACAGTTTTCCACCACTAGAGGAACGCAGGACACGTAGACAGGAATGAGTAAGAGTGTGTTTTTATCTGTGTAAGTTCAGGCTCTACATTCCCAGGCCCCTCGTGATTTTGAAACTCCTTCCACAATCATACCCCTAAAGTATTTGCATCTCCTAATAACAATGATCTTATCTCGTACACGCTGTTGTTTCATATCTATAAGGGCAACCATAAGACAGATGTTGGGACTGTGGGCCTAGATCATTTGAGGTTGCAACAAGTCAATAGAACAAAATTGCAATTGTGTTTTCTCTGTTTATTACTGTATAACCTTCTTAATTCTACTGTCTAGAGAAGAGTGACCAAACATTTCAGTGTCTCTTTAGTAAATGACATTTGTCATTTACTAAAGTAAATGACAAAGTAATTTGGTGTCTGGAGAAGATATCTGCTATTATGAGATTGTTTGTTGGAAGATGTTCAACTTCTGAGCTAAAGTCTAGTCTGACAAGTGGGTCCTGGCTTCTTAGAGGCACTTGATCTGAACCCTGATTATTAATAAAAGGCAGTAAAGGTTTGCAATCTGCCAGGAGTCTGAAATATCCCAGGCCATGTGTTTCTGGAAGATTTCTCTTGTATCGGTTTGTAAGCCAAGAATTTTCCTTTTCTATTTGCACATTCTAGAATTCCTCTTCAGTGAAGGCACTGAGAATCAACAAAACATTGCATCTTTTGGTTTGAACTTTCTAATTTGGAAAGAGCAACTCCAGTCTACCTCAGAGTGCCTGGTATCTTGTACAATAAAAGTGAGGTTGTTAGGTCATGAAATGTATACAGTATAGCCCATAAAAGAAGTCCTCAGGGCTTGTTGGGGGGAGGAAAGGCAGACAAACCCCATGAGAGCCTGGCTGTTTATCTGTGATCTACATAGATAATGCATCTCCTAAGTATGGCCAACCATGTTTGGAATAACAGTTTCCATAAGCCAGTGTCTGGTAGGTAACAAATAAATTCTTGACAGGAATTTTTTCTCTCATAAATTGTAATTCCTTAGATGATTCTTATGATCATTGAAAGCCATTTTGTGTTTACTATTTTTGCCTAATTTCCAGTCTCATGGGCTTCCCCCAAAGACCCTGGAACACATTACCATTCATTTTGTTGAGGTCACTGAAGCCGAGTGTTAAAACCTGAGAACACTAATATCCAAGAGGACAAGATAAACATAACTTGTCTTAAGATGAGTCAAGGAAGAGGATCTAATATAAAAAAAACATACAAATCTGAGGATTAGAACACTTACTTAGAACTTAAAATGTGACAGATGTGGATCAGGAAATACAGTCTTCTTTTACAAATTTGTCACAAATTGATTTCTTTCTCCTGAAGAAGGATGCAATGTGTGATGGCCTCCTGAAATCATGGGGGCTTGGGAGTTCAGATTAATCTGTTTACTCTTCCAGTACATTCACCAGGGAACAATTTACAATTTGCATATGCTTACTGTGTCAGGTCTTAGCCCCGGCACTGGGGAGAAGACATTATTCCTGTTTTCTAGAGTCTAGTTGTGAAGAGAAACAGGAAGAATATCATGGGAATATGAATAAAGATGGTCACGGAAAAGATAAAAGAGAAATAAATCCTTGGGTAGTTATGAAATTAAATTGACCGGACTTGGTCAATACAAAATATTATGTTTTAAGGTTTATAACTGGGGAAAGTTAATTCCGTTAACTGAGATAGAGATTATAAGTAGGGTTTATGAGACCTGCTTGGATATACTCAGTTTTCGATTTATTGACATTAACATCTAGGAGATAATTAGAAATTTTGGACTTAAGAAAGGGGTCTGGGATTGATACACAGATGATAGGGAAGACATTGAAACACATAAAATCACCTGTCTTCCTATCACCCTGACATTGATTGTCTATCCTTTCCATCATATCTTGTTTAAATGATTATGATTGCTAGTATGTCAAAAACTTTTCTCAGTGCAGGATCTAATGAAAATATTTAGGTTTTGTCAGATAAATAGATGGGCATAGATCATTAAGTATTTCCTTCCCTATTTAATGTACTTCTTCATAAACCAGGGTTTTCAGTTCTTAGTGTTTTATTTTCATTTTTACTGTAAAAAATAGAAAGAGTAATACTTTATTTCTTTCATGTAGTAGACAGCATGGAGAACCTGTAGTTCTCCACACTAGGCAGGAAGATGGAACATCTTACTGGGGCTGCTCTCTTGCTACAATCATTACTCTGATACTCTCTGATGATTTATTAAACTTTTCTTTAACCTTCTTAGTACCTTATTTCTCTACAGGGAATAACCGACAGTGGCTTCTTCGCCCCTTTTCTCAGTCAGTTGATTGGTTACTTGACTTGTAATTATTTCTAGCAGACCTTTCTCTTTGATATCTTCTAAGGCCAGATTCAATTTCAGTTTTAGCTGCTTCGGTAAATGTTTAGCAGAAAAAGAACTTTCTTTTTCACTCTTCACTCAGACCGTAGTACTAAGTCTTCAGTATCATCAAAATTTCTGGGAGGACTTGTTAAAACGTAGTTTGCTGGATCCCACCCCAAGAGTCTCTGATACAGCGGGTCTGGAATGGGTCACTGGAACTTGTGTTTCTGACAAGTACCCAGGTGATATTCAATACTAATGCTTCCGGTCTAGAGACAACACTTTAAGAGCCAGTGACTTAGAAGATGTTGACAGTTACAGAATACCTATAGTTGTCTACCTTGTGTTAGGTGTGCTGGACTCTACCATGCTAACCTTACTTTAAGGAGATTTCAAATAATTAGCTTAAATATGAATGAGTAAGTGATATTTAATGTATGAGAATTTCCCAACTTCACTAATATATTTATTACATTTTCCCTTCTTTGGGAAAAATACTTTGCTAAACATTACTTATCAGTTCAACAGTTAAGATCCTAGAGTATTTCAATTGAAGAAATTTTTGGGTTGAAAATTCTGCTAAAAAGAGTACCAGATTTTAAAATTTTGAGGGATCTTGGAGACCATCTAATCCAGTCACTTCATTTTACAAAAGAGGGCAAGGAACCATGGACCCAGTGGCCTTTAGGGTTTAACCTAAGCAAAAGAATCTATAAATTAATAGCTAGCAACCAACCTGGAGATAGTCTGAATGATGAACATTCATTGAGCTTGTCACCATGCCAATAATTGTGATAAGAATTTTTTTTGCATTATCTCATTTAATCTTCACATTATCCTGTGAAGTTTGGTGCTTTTGTTCTCCCCATTTATAGATGAGGAAATGAAGGTACAAAAAGGTGTAAGTGACACGTCCCAGATCACAAAACCAGGAAATACCAGTGCTGGAACTCAAGAGTCAGAAGATAACCACCACACTGTCTGGCTCTAGCTGATTAGTTAATAATGCTAATTTAAGATATGGGTTATATAAATTTAAAAGAGCCTCTAGAGGTACATATTTAGGCTGTGTCTCTGTCTTGAACACTATGATGCCATTTATAATTTAGTGGCTCAATAGATACTAAGTCATTAGAAGCTATGAAATGCCAGGGAAGAACAGAGTTGAGTAACAGAAATGCTGACTTCTAGCCCTGTTCCACACTTGCTAACAGGACAAGCCTCTGAAAATCATTCTGAGCCTTGGTTTTCTTGGCTCTTAATTGGAATCATAGAATTAATTTACTTGCTTCTTAATGTCTGGTGGTGTTAAAATTCTGTAAAAGTGTTTTATAAGGTGACATGTAATAACTTAATATACTGTTATTACTGTTTTATGCCATATTCTCTGCCTTCCTATTGACAAACAGATATATGAATAATACAATAAACACTGGAAAGAAGTCCAGCCCTGGCAATTTACCTTTTTGACGTATGACTTCATTTTCATTTGAAAAATGCACTCACTGGAAATAGAAACCCTGTTCAGGGAGAGCAAAGTAGAATTTAACTGTTTACCCTTTTTCTTTCCATCTCAGTGCACATAGGGGATGTAAAAACTAATTTCTGTAGATGTTCTAATGTAATTTGTGACTTTAGAAACAGTACCTATTATGTGATCAGGAAATCAAAGGGTGAAATAGGAGATTGGCTTTAGCAAGTTAATGCAAATGTATATCCAAATCAAAATATACCCTGCTGGGCTTCCCTGGTGATGCGGTGGTTGAGAGTCCGCCTGCCGATGCAGGGGACACAGGTTTGTGCCCCAGTCTGGGAAGATCCCACATGCCGTGGAGCGGCTGGGCCCGTGAGCCACGGCCGCTGAGCTTGCGCATCCGGAGGCTGTGCTCCGCCACGGGAGAGGCCACAGCAGTGAGAGGCCACAGCAGTGAGAGGCCTGCGTACCACAAAAACAAAAACAAAACAAAAACAAAACACACACACACACACACGTATATATATATATATATATATATATATATATATATATACCTTGCTGACTAAAAATAAAGGGCAGTTTTTAGTTGATATGGTGCTAATAAATATATCCCTGGCTAGTGGGCAGAGATAAAGTTTACTTTCATCTCTTACATTCATCTGATTTTCCTCACTGGACTTCAGAACAAGTAATTTACCTTCTGCAGGTTCATGAACTTCAAATGGTCCCTATTAAATGTCGTATCTGCTAAGACAGCCCATCTGTTCTAGTCTTTGGAGCTGCCCCTTGCAGAATGAAAACATTTCAGCTTCCTCAGTAGTTAAACACTTGAGGTTACCCCTTTCTATTTGCTTTTTTTACATCCTGGATATTGACAGTAATTGAAACTAAATAAATGTATAATAACCATAATCTTGGTTACTATCAAAATTCAGAGAGTATGCGAGTAAAAGCAAGAGCAAGAGAGAATTATAGTAAAGTATTAAAAATGTTCTCCCCCCAAAATACTTATCCTATTGTGAGACATAGCTAGATAAATCATCAATTATACATTCTTTATATCTGGATGTAAAATATCAATAGGAAAGATGTTTATAATATTGTCTAAATCCACCATTAATATGAAAAAGCTGAAAATTATCCCCAAATATGATCTGTATAATGTAAAGTAGAAATCAGTATAAAGTAATTTTTATTAAAAAGTACTTTGAAAGTCTAAAAATTAAATTGAGTCTTATTATTCCACAGCAGGGAATTTAAATGCTATTACAACATAGAGCCTAGATTGCCTTTAGTCAATTGGCAATTGGCAATCACGAGAGATCTGAATAATTCTGCCCTAAATGGAAGAATTTTTAAAAGACAGACTATGTTACACTGTTAATATGATGAAGTGGATTAAGATAACAGGTCATTCTGACTCATAAAATAATACACACTGACATTTTCTTCTTCTTGAAGACCAGCAAATTATAGACAAGTAATTCTCCTGAACCATGTTCTTTTCTCTCAGCATATCACACTTATTATGAAAGTAAAAGTAATCATCATCATCATTAAATATGTTTGGAACCGACAAGAGCAAAAAGCTTTTAGCTCCTTTTGAAACTCAAGTGAAAAAAGTACAAAAAACAATCTCAAGCATTAGAGCTCCATGCATTGAGGCATTTCCATGCCACAATAAGAAAATACAAGACAGGGCCCTTATTCTCTGTTTGTGGACAGGGAAGGAGTGAGATATAGGGAAAAGAGTCGAGAAAGATGTGGCTATAAATCCTAGTTTATAATCTCAGGAAAATTATTTGAGCCTTTTGAGCCCCAACTTTCTCATAAGTAAGAGGGGGATGAGAGTCCCTGCTTGCTAAGTTGTTTTAAAGATTGGATAGTTAACACACTAATGTGACTGACATCAAAAGACCTCAGTAAATGCAAATCCCTCCACCTTGATGTCATTTGAGTATTTTACACGTACATATTCAATTCAATTTAATTAAAAATACATATGTACATTGAAAAGGCTAAAAGTTCCTCAAAGCAAATGCATTGTGAAGTGTTACTGCTGGTGTGAAGAGTGAGTTTATGTTAGAATAAGAGAGACGGAAACTAGCCTTTCAAATGTGAGCTTTGGTGAAAAGATTTTCAGGGGTCATTTTTATTAAATACCCCCCAATCCATTATAAATGTTGTGATTAAATCTAAAAATAATAACTTGATGTCTTAGTAAGCAGTATATCAATTGAACTTCATTAATTGTAATAATTTAAAAATTAATCATTGAGGAAAAATGATGTCATTCAACAATTGTAATTCATTGAATAGATAAGGTGTTAATATAATTAGGAATTTAAAAAATACATATTATGATTAGAATGTCTCAAAACTGTTTTTAAAATGTCCTTTCAACCTATTATATTTATTTCTGCTCTGATTAGATATAAAGTGAGTAAAGTTTTTATTGCTTTAATATCTGAAACACAAGAAAGTGAGGATTGAAGTAATGTAGAATTTTAAATGGTCTTTTCAAGAACCAATTTTCAAGCATTTAGGAAGAAAGAATATTGTCATTTTTATTACCACAATTTATTCTTAATGCAATAATTTTCTGGTTCAAGTAATGTCTAGATATATCAGTATTCCAAGTCTCTAATGTTAGAATCAGGTATTAGAAACACTTGACAGTAATTCTAAACTGTGAGTTTTGAGCATGTAAGAGCTGATTTATAGAATCTAGCCTTCTCAGAGAATGCTCAAACCCACCCAGAAAGAGTGGGTAGTTTGGGGAGGGTAAGAGAAATTCATAATTACAAATTTACCAAATGGATACATAACCTCTCTTCCCTTAAGTGAGATGATGATGGATGAGTAGGGTGGGTTTAAGTCTGAACAATCTTCATCCCCGTCACATGTGTAACCTAATTGCAACACTTCTTTTCAGTTTCTGGACTCTCCCAGGGAAAAGTATATAGATTTGTTTGATTTGGAGATACAGGCTTAATTTTTAAGCACTACTGGTACCGTCAGGTAAAAATGTGAATTTTTAGTACAATAATATCTTGATGAATAAAGTATAAATTAGAAATAATTATGCATTTATTCAGACCTTATACTATGTGAATTTCCCACTGTCCAAAATATCAGAGAATCCTCAACTAGTAGTATATTGTAATTTTCCTCAAAAACAATACATAATTTGAAAAAGTAAATAGGTTGAGGTGCATTGTAAATTTCTATTAGATGTTACCATAGTGGCGGTAGGTCAAGGGATAGTAATAAAAATTGTTTATAATAATTGAGCATTATAGTGTGCCAGGCATTCTCTTAAGACCATTCTACATTGTTATCTCATTTAAACCTCATAACAATTTTTGTAATAAGTTCTTTATTATAGCCATTAAAAAAATAAAAAGTTAACTTACCCAAAGCCACCATCACTAACTAAGGATTTAAACTGTTTTCTCCCCTCCAGCAACCAATGTGGACTCTACAAACAATTGCAGACTGCATACTTGCTGACTTTAAAACCAGCTTTAGAATCTTCAACAATTGTTGAAGCAGTCGTTATTAAATAATAGGGTTTAAATGAGGAGTAATGCATGAGTACATGAGTAGGGAATACAACAAACTTGGTTTTTTTTGACTGCCCGGTATGTATTTTCACATTTATTTAATGGATTCCTCCCAGTTACACCGAACCGTTATAGGTAAGGAAATTGAAGCTCAGAAAAATTGAATAACTTGCCCAAGGGAGATTTGAGTGTAGGCTTCTCTGTTTTCATGGACTTTACTCTTCCTTTGTCAAACTGCCTGGTTACTTTGGCCATGAGATGTCTGGCACTCTCAGCCCTTCAGAACATGCCGCCTCCTAGGAGTAAAACTTGGTCCTAGAGCAGCACAGAAAGATCTCTCCAGGTCCTTGACTCCCGGGGATCATCCTGAAATTCCTTCAGCCGGAGGCTACTGACCAAACCTTTTAGTACTTTTTTTGTTTTTTCAGATATGTGAAACTTTATTTTTATTTATTTTATTTTTTTAATTTAACATCTTTATTGGAGTATAATTGCTTTACAATGTTGTGTTAGTTTCTGCTGTATAACAAAGTGAATCAGTTATACATACACATATGTTCCCATATCTCTTCCCTCTTGCGTCTCCCTCCCTCCCACCCTCCCTATCCCACCCCTCTAGGTGGTCACAAAGCACCGAGCTGATCTCCCTGTGCTATGCGGCTGCTTCCCACTAGCTATCTATTTCACATTTGGTAGTGTATATATGCCAATGCTACTCTGACTCATTTAACAAAACTGGTTATCTGAGTCCCTCGATTTCTCCTAGATTCTTGTAGGAAACAATTGGCAGCGATAAGGACACGCTGGTGGCACATTGAGAAAATGCTAGGAAGAGGGAGGTGATTACAGGTCAAGCCATGTGCATTTCAATATTGTCCTGTGGTTGGGTCTGACACAGAGGTTGAGGAACTCAGAGAGGACCTGACGGCTGAGACTCTGCAGAGATAGACTCACCCTCCCAGACTGGAGAAGACTATTTTGCAGACAACACAAATCCTTTTCCTCCTTATGTGTGAGATCAGTTATGAAGCCCTGATCAAATTAAACATCTCTCTTTGCGACCATCATATCCTGTACACCTCTTCACACCTCTTAGAATATTAGGTTGAAAGTATGTAAATATGTATCACTTTCCTCTACTTTGTCAGCCTCACAATACCAACAGGTGTGTGTGTGTGTGTGTGTGTGTGTACACCCTCCGTATCTGTGGGTTCTGCATCATCCTTGGATTTATCCGATGGCAGATGGAAAATATCCCCCCCCCCACAAATTCCAGAAAGTTCCCAAAAGCAAAACTTAAATTGGCCTTGCACTGGCAACTATTTACATAGAATTTACATTGTATTTACAACTATTTACATAGCATTTACATTATATTAGGTATTAAAAGTCATCTAGAGATGATTTAAAGTATATAGGAGGATGTGCATAGGTTATATGCAAATACTCTGCCATTTTATATAACGGACTTGAGCATCCTTGGATTTTGGAATCCAGGGCAGGGGCCCTGGAACCAATCCCCTGCAGATACCGAGGGACACACATGCACATATGCACACACAGATACACACAAATATGTCTACACACACACGTATGCACGCACACAGGCTTGTGCAAGCACACACCCCCCTTCATAATAAAAATAATGGAAAATCGAGCTGCTTTTCTTAAAATCATAGGTAGTTTCTTAGGTTTGGAAGAGATTCTAAAGGTTATCTGGGGCAAACACACATACAGTGTTTACTATCTGTGCCAAGCACGGGCAATATCGAATCACTATATTATTCTCTTTTTTTTCACTTTCAAATGATTTTCATGCTCACACCGATCAGCCTGATTCAGCATGGAAGGGCATGAATACCAGGAGGTGAAGGTCATTAGACGCCATTGGAGGCCTGTCACAAATGCATGGTAAAATGTTACCATTAGTGATCTGGGTATCGGGATAAAGTGCATGCTTTTCTTTCTTGTGCTTTTCTGTCCTTCCTAAAATCTCGACAATGAACATATATTATTCTTAAATCAGAGACGAATACGTGTCTCTATCTATATACATATCTTTATGTATACTTAGGGACAGGCGCGTTTATCTTGGAGAAACTGGTTACTTATGTCATCATCCACATTGACAGACCGAGCAAATTTAGAAACACTATGTTATTCTTAGTATAGAATCACTGGCTTCTGCTCCTTCAAGTCCACTGGAGCAGAGCAGCAAGGAGAACAACTCAAGATGAAGAGACAGAAGTCTCCTAGAGAATGGCTTGGGCGAACAAATCGTCAGTAAAGGAATCATGTGTTTTCTCATTTCTTCTCTTTATTCTACTATCTTTAACATTTCCTTGGTTGCCTACTGTGACCAAGATAGTGTTCAAATATGATCACATAGTGGACTTGACCTCAAGGAATCTAATCTAGCAATCAATTGCAACTTCAAGATAAATAAAAGTAACAATATATAAAATGTATACTCATCCATTTTGCTTTTTATACTATATTGATTTTCCATTTGTATTTACATTAATATTTTTGTGGGAATAGGGGACTAGTGCTTAATGTCTAAGAATTATCCATATTAGATTATACAAGACACAAAAATTCAAGAAACTTAACATCAGTAAAAGAAAGAGACCAGTACCATCATATTTCTGTGAAATGATAGAAGTGTATAAAAAGTATTCAGTAGATTTGGGAAAGTGTAATATGTTGACCTATGAGAAGAATTTTTGTACAGAATAATATATATAAAGCATACACTTCACCCTAAATGGAATCAGTATGAAATATATTTGCTTTGCACACATATAACTATTAGCTTTAGCAATGAAATGCTTAAAATTAAAAAAAATTTATTTGGTAAATTAAATATATATTAAATGTTGCTAAACATACTTCTCTTGCATACTTTATCCTAGAGTATCAGAGCCCATTAATCTTTTTTAACATCTGAGGGGCCTTTGATTATTTTGGTCGAGCCTTAAAGTACCAGCTTTAGGAAAGACATTTCAAGTATATTCTATTTAGTGCTTTTCAGCCTAAACTTAATGTTTGACTTGCAGGTGGTGTTCATTAAATCATATGTTCTAGCACCTATTTTGGATGACTTTTACGTTACTATACCATGTTCTCCTTAACCCAAGTCTACACTGCCTGGTTCTCTCAACTTAAAAGCAAAACCTCAAGTTTAACTTTGTGAAATCAGAGAGCAGTTTGATATCATACTGACCCTACATCCCTCTCCCCCTTCCCCCCTCCTCCTGCTTCGCTACCCACCCCCCGCCCCACACACAGACTCCTGGAACCATTACCTTAGAGATATGAAGAAAGTGAAATTTAGAGAAGTTCAGGAAACTTGCCAAAGATTACTGAGATTATTCATTCTTGAGCCAAGATTAAAATTCACTTTTTTTGCCTAGAATCAAATAGAAATATTTACCATAAACATTACTTTAATTCCAGCCTTAAACATTTTGTAGCACAAGGAAAGAATACAGATATTAATAAATGTTTCAAGGTTTAGTTTTGGGTAACAGGAAATGTTTCCTGGTGGAAAAAGATTAGGTTTGGAATCAGACAGATAGGAATCCAAGTCTTAGCTCCACCCCTTACTATCTGCATGACCCAGTGGTGATTATTTAACTCAAAACGGAAAACGGTAATGGCTATTTCTCACAGTTCTGATGAGAATTAGAAATTTGAAATACTTCATGTAAAGTGAACGCCTAGTGTATTTACATTTGATTTCGTGTTGTTGTTATTATTATCATTATCATCATTCATTCATTTCAGAACCAACTATGCTAATTTGATCAATGTCTAAAGACTGACATTTGCATCATGATTCTAAGTTGTCGTGATTAGATTTCAAATACACTGATGCAGGCCACAGGAGGCAAACTTGCTGAATTCTGGTGATGAAATCTCAAAGGCAAGGCATCCCAAATATCTGCATAATGGTCAGGAGGATTGTGAATGATGAGAGGTTGGATGGAGCCAGGAAGCTTGTCTGTGACCTCAGACATGTGGAGAAGTTAGGAGAGTGGAAATTGACCAGGCTTCTAAGACTACAGTGAAGTCTAAATACATATAATCTAAACATGTTGTTAATCATTGATACAATGTAGTTTCATTCTGAATACAGAGAAAGAAAAAGAAAAATCATGATAAAAGAGGATGATCAGAGATGATCTCAAGGAAGAATAAACAGGTTCCCTTAAGGATAATCTAGGGAGTATGTGTTCAGAAGAAACAGGTCATTTCAATGCAACATTATGAGAAAAAAAGCAAAACATCTCCTGCCCTAAGTCACATTTCTTTTAATAAAGATGAGGTAAAGCAGATCATTTGTTTTAACCACACTTAAGGAAAAGACTGCCACCTGGTGAATATTTGAGGCCTTTTAAAATACATTAGTATTAGTTTAAACATCTGGCATGAACTCAGAAATAATAGTCATCCACTTTATATTATTTTCCTTTAATTTCTTTAGATTACAGTTTCGCACACCACCATATTAGCAGAGGTTTTGTAAGGCACCGTAAACATCACGAGTTTCCATGAAATTTATCCATTTTTACCTGGTACAAATGCATCTTTTACAGGTCACCTAATTCAGATGAAATGTTACCAAGAAAAAGTAAACAAAAATTTATGAACCACCATGATATACTTCTTTGGATTTCTTCTTTACTTAATTCTATAGCAAAATGACAAAAATAATATCTTGGGATCACTATAATGCTGATACATTCCATTCTTTACAAATCTGATCCAAAAATTTAAGAGGCAGGGAAAGTCATTTTTCATTCTATAACTAGTGCTGTAGTCAGAGTCTGTTTTGATTTTCCCTGGGACTTAGCTTTTTCTGAATATTTTATCTGAGGCATGAGAGATAAGGAATTAATCCCCAAAGTTTT
Organism: Grampus griseus; assembly: GCF_964374135.1. Classification (NCBI taxonomy): domain Eukaryota; kingdom Metazoa; phylum Chordata; class Mammalia; order Artiodactyla; family Delphinidae; genus Grampus; species Grampus griseus. The sequence goes on from NC_139012.1 coordinate 66,905,981, forward strand.
CTTCTTCTAGTAGCGTGTTGCCACTCCACCTATCCTGGTAAATATTTTTGACACACTAAAGTGGAGGTTAAGAAGTCTCTTAGCTGGTTGCTACACAACTTGTAAATTGCTGAAGTCTTTCATTGTTGTAGCTCAAGATTCAAGTTCACAGCTAAAGAAACTCAATGGAGGAAAGAAAAAAAAACATGATTCTTTCCCTTCACATGTGTATTTCTCAGCCCCCAGTCAAAAATCTAGGTAATATTTTCCTTATCTGTGGACGGAGGAAAGCCATTATTCCATTCAGAGGACTAAGTGCCTATCACTTTACTTTTGCCGAGAAAGTCCAGCTATGGGGCTGACATGACTTAGCACCTGTCTTTTTTCATTAGTTTCACACTGTCATATCCTCGAATTTTTCCAAGCATTAGTTCAGTTATTTTTATGCAATCTCAGAAGATAAGTTTTGTGAAACAAGTTATTTCCGTAGTCCTCCTTAGTTTCAGAGCTACGTTTTTATCCTGAAAGACTGTTTTTGTGTCCTTGCCTTTCTTTGATACTTACCAACATAACACACTGTGTTACAGTGATGGATCATACTATTATCCTCATTTGCATTAACTTCCTAATTCTTCTTTTTCTTCTTTTTTTTAAATTTTTATTTTATATTGGAGTATAGTTGGTTAACAGTGTTGTGTTAGTTTCAGGTGTACAGCAAAGTGATTCAGTTATACAAATCTATTCTTTTTCAAATTCTTTTCCCATTTAGGTTATTACAGAATATTGAGTAGAGGTCCCTGTGCTACACAGTACGTCCTTGTTGGTTATCTATTTTAAATATAGCAGTGTGTACAAGTCAATCCCAAACTCCCAATCTATCCCTCCCCCCTCCTTCCCCCCACCCCCCGGTATTCATTAAGTAAGTTCTCTAAGTCTGTGAGTCTGTTTCTGTTTTGTAAGTGAGTTCATTTGTATCATTTTTTTAAGATTCTGCATATAAGCGGTATCATATGATATTTGTCTTCCTCTGTCTGACTTACTTCACTTAATATGATTATCGCCAAGTCCATCCATGTTGCTGCAAATGGCATTATTTCATTCTTCTTAATGAAGCCTTTTTACCTTTAATTTTTCCCTCATGTGATTACTAATATATAAATGTAAAAACTTTAATTAGCCGTGGTTGTTGTATTTTGGGTCTTTAAGAAACAAAATCTTTTTCACCCTGTTATACTGTGATGGTCTTTGTAGTTCATTTTCTTCTCAAACTTATGAATGCCAGCCTATTCCTTAGGCAGATTTTACTCTTCACACCAAATAACATGTTAGTCCTCTTTTCTTCTCCTGGCTACATAATACTACACACATTCTAGGTGTTAAGTAACAGTTTGCTGAATAGATGGATGAACATGACAGATTAAAAACCCCCATCATCACTCATGAAAATAAAGCAGGCAAGGAACAATCTGGAAAGATAAAATCAAACGTCAAGGTAGCACTTCTGATTTAGATCATACTCAGAATGAAAACAAAATTATTAATACCTCCATTATAAACTGTTCTGGGAATATATGGTTCTTGAAGTTCGGTCTCTATTTCACCACGATGCTGTGTTATGATGGTAAGTGAAGTATTGCGTTCTGAGAAGCCTCACCTCATCTTAAAAAGTTAAAGTTCCACGTGGAGCATGCAGACTTCCTTGAAGTAACTGCAGTATTTCCACAAAAGCCTGCAACTGGTAAAAAAAATATAAAGCACGCTGCCAATTTTGTAGATATTGAGAGAGAGAGAGAGAAAGAGAAAGCATGTATATCTGGGTGAGAGAAAGACAATGTATATCTCTGGGTAGTGGGATTTACGGGGAATTTTGCTTTTCCTTTTGTACTTTTGATATTTTAAAAATCTTTAGGCAATAAGGGTATATAACTTTTGTAATAGGAAAAAGTCAATGCTTGTCTTAAAGATTGTAATGTGGGGCCTCCCTGGTGGCGCAGTGGTTGAGAGTACGCCTGCCGATGCAGGGGACACGGGTTCGTGCCCCAGTCTGGGAAGATCCCACAGGCCGCGGAGTGGCTGGGCCCGTGAGCCATGGCCGCTGAGCCTGCGCGTCCGGAGCCTGTGCTCCGCAACGGGAGAGGCCACAACAGTGAGAGGCCCGCGTACCGCAAAAAAAAAAAAAAAAAAAAGATCGTAATGCACCTGCACATCACAACAGGAAAAGGCAGTGAACGAGAAAGAAGTTATTAAATCTATGGGCAGGTTAGGCATAAATACAGAGTTGTTACCATTATAGTAATTAATGAAACGGATATAAAATTTAGGAATCTTATACCCATTCAATAGGCCCATTCTTTTAGGGTTCATAAATGAAATCTAAAATTTTATTTAGTATTCTTAAATTTGATTTCCCATTATTAATAGAAATAAAAGCCACAATTGTAATAATTGTCTGTGTTTTCATTTTTAATATCATAAAAGTAAAGGGTACTTTCTCCTCCTTACATTTATGAATCACTCCAACTCTGTCAAAGTTCTTTCATCCTATTAAGGTGGCTTGATTCTGTGGGTAAACAGGCAATGCTGTTATCGCTAAAAGTGAAGCTGGTGAATGAGGTGCTGGAGGCCACACTGATAGTCAGTGGATGAGCCAAGGTCACCTGACAACTCAGCTTTATCTCCTCTGCTCCTTTCAAGGTAACCGATCCAACCTCACACCCACTTCATAATAGCCAGACATTCAGAATACTACCCAGCACAGCCTTACTAACTTGTAGCCTCTAATATCTTCTTAGCCTCAACTGCTAGTTCCATATTTTCAATTTGCATCTCCTCATTCATGGCCTTTGGGATCAGCATGTTTTTCCATTAGGATACACTATCGATGTAATTCTGCTGCATGTCTCACTGCCAGAAAAGCATCCATATGAAATTCTTCTTATATCTTCTCTGTTTAATAGGTGCTGTGACAGATAAAAGCTCTTAGAGTGAGTTTTCCACTTGAAGTCTAGATGTTTTAAAGAAATTGAAGTACTAACAACAACATGCAATGGAATTTTGCTGTACTGGATTGATGAGACCTTGTTCCTATACTTCCACATTCCCCATATTTTGAGTGTTCTTCAATCAGAGTGGATTAAGATGTGAGGATTCATGTCTTTTGTCCCTATATTCCTGCCACACATGCTCCATTCAATTTGGCAGACAAAATCTAGTGCTATATTTCCTATCGTCCTAAGAGTCTCAGGGCACTTGAAAATTACAGGCAAACTTGATAATATTTGTTTAAATTTAACATAAGATAAGATCTCTTACTCCATGGAGCCTTGATTGGAACCTCAAGTCACAGGACTTGACATAATTATATCAACTTTTATTCATTCATGTAAATCTACATTAATCATGTGCAGCACAGTTTAAACAAATCTATGAAGAAAAATATAAAACAGAAAAAATGAAGGTTTACCTTGGTGTGATTTTTAACCTCTGAAAGATCTGTTTTATTTCAAAATTATCTCTATAATAATTTAACAGTGTGTGTTCCTTTGTGTGTTTAAAATAAAATCATAAAATCAAAAATTGAGAAAGGAATTCATAAAACATAAGACAAAAATTAATAAAAATAATTCTATTTAATGCTGACTGATAAATCAACAAAGGACAATAAGGCAATTATGCAATCTTCTGAATTTTATGCCTCATCTATATAGTGAAACTAGCACCCTTTATTTTTGTTGGAACTAAATCCTTTTGGAAAAGCAACTTAGCGATGTTTAGCAAAAGCAAAACCAAAGAAAAGGGTATGCATATTTAACCACTCTTTCATGTATTCAAAATGGAGGTGATTAAGTAAATTACAGTGTATTTTTAATTGAAATATTGCACAATCATCACAATAATATTTTAAAGTTTTAAAATCTATCATGGGATAAATAAATATCAAATAACAACTGAATTCCATATGGATTAAATAAATAGCATTATAATTAATTTAAATATGATGCAAATACTAAATCTCTTTAGCAAGGGTTAGGGGTTTTCATGTGGACAAGACTGTCTCAGCTTAAAAGTAAAGCAGATATTTAGCTTATACAAAACCCTATACACATGGCTTTCATTCTCAAAGATTGGTGACCTATTTTCATGAATGAATGTCTGGGCTACACAGAGCAATATTAGGGGAAAGAAAGACTGATAAATTTGTTGAGGTGAAAATAACATTAACAATCTTCATAATAAAAATTTGCATAAAACCTAAAACATGGAAAATATTTGAAATAAATATGATTGATTAAAAAAAGGTAAATAAATATATTTTTAAATAACAATGAAGAAAAGCAGGTGAGATCTACCATTCAAGGAACATATTATTCCAATCTTTCATAAACATTTCTAATTTTATGAAACTGATACAGCCTTGGCATCAAAATCAGAAGAGGACAGTGTGAGAAAGGAAAATTATGGTCCATCAAAAATTCAATGCAAAATCTAAAGCAATTATTAGAAAAATCTATTAATGTAATTCGCTACTTTGACAGGTAAAGGAGAAGGAAATGCATGATTATCTCACTAGACACCAAAAAAATAAAGCGTTTGATAAAATGTTTATCCTTGCATGTTAAGAAAAAAAACAAACAAACAACTAAGCAAACCAAGAAGGAAATAGACAAAAAACTTTCCTTAACTTGATTGAGTCTACCCAAAGCCTACATCTTATATTATTCTGAATAGTGAAATATTAAAAACATTCATGTTACTCTCAATAACAAAATAAAGATTCTCAATATTGATCTTCCATACAACACTCTACTGGAGGTTCTATTTTGAATAACCAAAAAAGAAGTAAAAATAAAAGATATAAAGACTAGAAGAAATGAAAAACATATTCAGCTAATTTGTCTACATAAAACCAAAATGTAATCTACATAGTATTATAAATAATTAGAAAGTTTATGCAAGTCATGGCATGAACCATTAATCTAGAAAACTATCCTTCCATTAAATTGGCCAAATACTCTAATTATACTCATGCTTCAGGGTCTTCGCACTTGCTGCTCTCTCTTCCAGGAATGCTCTGCCCTTAGATGTAAGCTTAGCTTGCTCTCTAAATTTCCTCAGCCTTCTATTCGAATGTCTTCATAGTAGTAAGACTTCCCTGTCACCCTACATAGGGCAGTAGCCTCTTCTTGCCTCTGACACACTTTATTTCCTCTTACTCCACTGTACTTTTCTCCATGGCCTTTACTGTTTGAGATTTCTTCATTCATTGATTTATGCATCCACTTGTTCATTCATGTTGTGTCTTTCCCTCCCCCCTCTTTCTAGAATGCAATTAGAATAAAGGTGAGGATTTTGTCTGTTCTGTTCACTGCTGTATTCCCCAAACTTTGAAGAGTGACTGGAATAAAATGGGTGCCCCAAAGTATTACTGAATAGCTGGAGGCTGGAAGAATAAATATTGACACATATAGACTATCATTAACATGAAAACAGCCAACCTTCAGGGAGTACATATATGCCGAATGAGAAGAACACTGGGCTTAAGTTTGATCCCTAAAGAAACAGTGTTCAAGGGATGAATAGGAGAAGGGTCCCCAGTGAGTGAGACTGAGAAAAAGCAACCAGAGAAAATGATGATGATACTGATGAAGATAATTATAGTAATTACACTAGATTTTGTTTTATCAAACATTATGTACTGATACAAAACACTTTCATATTAATTATTATTCTGTATTTCTTTTTGAATCCTTAAAAAAACCCTATGAGGTAACGACTACAATAATCTCCATTTTATAGATGAGAAAATTGAAGTTTAGGGGGTTAAATAATGTTTCCAAAGCTACAAACCATTAGTGGGACAGCCAGGATTTGAGTCAATACACTACCCAGTTATGGAAGTCAAAGGACTGGTGACTTTCAAAAAAAAGGGACCGTGATAAACACTGTCAAGTGAAACTAAGATTAGAATCTCTGATCAGAATTTGTGTAATTCTTATACAATTAAGTATACACTTGGCCCGTTGAGCTACGTTCTCTACCAATAAAAGATTTCACTTGGATATCATTTAATAGATTTTCCTTCAATGTAACAGATATAAAGAGAGAGAGAGTTTTAAAAATAAAAGTGATGTCTGTGAACTAAACAATCTGGGAGTCAGTGATAGCAATCCTCTCATTATTTTAGTGATTAAAACCTAGCCAAAGCTGGTGGTGATTTAAAGTTGCTATTTGTTTGATGTCGCCCTAGGAGTCGAAATAGATTTCTCCAGTTCTTTATCCAAGATGCAAATGATATTTAATAGCTATTATTTATGGTATATCTATAGCAGTATACAACAGAGTCTATGCCATTTTAGGAGATACACAGTTTAAATTTTCAGTCATGAAAAGTACATGTTCCAAGCTTTGACATCTACACTGAGGAAACTGGCCCAGCAGGAAATAATTGTCCTACTTTTCAGATGAATCAAGCACTGTAATTGGGGCTGTGTTTATGTGAGGAGAAACAAATCAATCTGGCAAAACTGAACAAGACTGTTTTATGCTTTCTCCTAACAATCTCTGGCTTGTCACATAACACTAGTCCCTTCCTGTTATTTAGTGATTTGTAGATACCACATGCTTTCATGTTGCCCTGCAACATGAAATCTTCACTGCAGCCCTGTGTGTATTAACTTTGAGAAGCCTTTGATATATATTTCTCCAGTTCTTATTCCACAAGGAGAAATATCTTGAATGAATGTCCAGATTTCAAAATGGTAAACTGGAAGTGTGGAGAAGTTAACTGGCTTTGTCATTCTCACACAACTGAAAATGGTTGAGGCAGGATGGAATGCTCACTCCTGATGCCTGAGCTATTTCCAGGACCTCACAGCTGCCTTACTTACAAGACATATAGTTTATTGATGAAGAATTTATACCCAGGAGTCAAGCTGCATGGATTTCTGTGTGACCATGGGCAAACTATTGCAATTCTCTAAGGCCTATTCTATTTGTCAAAAGAGGATTACAGTAACACCTATTTCCAAAAATGATTTTGAAGATTAAGATGTGGCATGAAAAGCTCCTAGCACGGGGCATGGCACATGATAAGTGCTTCATATGTCTTAGTTGTTACTTGTGTCACTGTAATCAGACTCCAGGCATATTTGTATTAACAGTGTCACTGAGTTGAAATGATTTTTGCCAGATCCTTGTTCATTTGGTTCAAGTGTGCTTCATAGTTCTAAAATAAATCTGTTACCCAAGTTATTGTAGAAGTATATTCACTATGTGTGTCCGACACCTATTTAAATCAATACAAACTATATCTATTTGCTGGTATTTTTAATTCAAAGTAGACTTGAAATAGGCTTACCATAAAAATATATAATCAATGCAATTTAAAATGAATATTAACTTTAAGAGAGTAGAAATAGTTATTAATGTTACATTATTTATATTTATATACTGGATGTATCACTGACCAAAGCTTGAGTAAAGTTATTATAAATAGTTTGTATGAGCGCACTTAAAGGAGATAAGAGAATCATCAATTGTATAATCTGCACTCTCATTCTTCACTTTTCCCACAAACTCGTCTTTTTATTTTATTTTAGTTTTTTTACAAACTCCTCTTTTAAAAAATTGATATTTATCTCTTCTTGTAAAAAGCTAATAACAGCACCTTCCCTTTCTCCTGCCTCCATTTAAAGAAAAAAATGCCAGGTTAATAACAGTTCAGTTTTACTAAAGGGCATCATAGAAATCATAAGGTTTGAGTTGGGTCTTGAAGGTTTGGTAGAATTTGGTAAGTGGGAGGGAATAGGCAGAAGTCAACAAGAAAACTATGAATGGAAAGTTTGACACTGAAATGATTGGGCCATGGGATGCCTGTCAGGGTGGAGTACAATTTAGATTTGAATACACAGGGTGGGACATGATTATAGAGGTCTTTATGTATCCAATAAAGTAGTTAAGATATAATTAGGTAATACCAAGCAGAGTCTCTGATATAAAGTTAACTAATGTTTAAAGAACCTAAAATAAGGAGTCTTTATGTAAATAACTATGCTACAACTCTCCAACAGGGCAAAATGAGACCTCAGGGGCAACCCTCCAAATTGATACCTACAGCATGCATTCAAGTTCAAATATTCAATAGCATCATAATGTTTCGTGTAGAGATATTCCACAATTTGTTCAACCTTTCTCTTTCGAAAAACATTCAGGCGATACCCAAGTTTCTATCATGACAAACAATGATGATATAAATACATAGTCTCAAGGTGCCTGATTTTCTGTAGGGAGGGTTCCCTAACTAAGACTATGGTGCTTAGAATTTATGTAAGTGCCAGAAACGTTCCAGCAAGGCTGTTATAATTTGCATTCCTCTTGCTTTTGATGAATGTGGATGCATCAGCTCCTTAAATTTGGCAAAATAATTGTAGTTCATTATTATTTTATATTTTCTTTCCCTGTCTATTAATGAGAAAGATCATTCATGTTTCTGACCTTTTTTTCTTCCAGTTTTATTGAGATAAAATTGACATACAGCACTGTATACATTTATGATAACGTTTAGCATAATTATTTGACTTACATAATCGTGAAATGATGATCACAGTCCATCATCTCATACAGACACAAAATAAAAGAAGAAAATATTGTTCCTTGCGATGACAGTTCTTAGGATTTGCTCTCTTAACAACTTTCATATATAACATGCAACAGTGACAATTATATTAATCATGTTGTACATTACATCGCTAGTACTTATTTATCTTGTAACTGGAAGGTTGTACCTTTTGACTCTGCCTTAATCTATTTCCCCCTCCCTCTAACCCCTACCTCTGGTAACAATAAATCTGATCTCTTTTTCCATAGGTTTGTTGTTGGGTTTTGTTTGTTTGTTTGTTTTTAAGTATAATTGACCTACAACCTTATGTTAGTTCTTGGTTCACAACATAGTGACGGATGTTTCTAACATTATAAACTGATGACCATGATAAGTCTAGTTACCATCTGTCACCGTACAAAGCTACTACATTATTATTGACTGTGTTCCCCATGCTGTGCATTTCATCCCCGTGATTCATTTATTTTGTAACGTATATTATATTTGTGCCTCTCAATTTCCCTCACCAATTTCACTCAGCCCTGACCCTCTCGCCTCTGGCGAACCACTTGTTCATACTTTTGGTATCTGTGACTCTGTTTCTGTTTTGTTATGTTTGTTCATTCGTTTTGTTTTGATTTTCTTCTGTGAAAATCTTGGGTCATTCTACTTGAGAACTGTAAAACCAAATATGTAGTTTTCCATATTCTGTGTTTCCAATCTTGCTTTAAGAGTTCTCCCCAACCCTTGGGCTATAGAACTATTTTTTAAAATTCTTTTTCTGAACTTGTGTTGCTTTCTGTTTTTACATTTAAATATTTACTCCATCTCAAATTTATTGTTATGAAATGAGATATGCACTAAGTTTGTTTGTTTGGGGTAGAAAATTGTTTCAATAAATGAACCACTATTTCCAATTGAATAGAAATTTTTTTTCACATATCAAGTTCCCATATAAAATAAGAAGTAATTCTGGGGACTTCCCTGGTGGCACAGTGGTTAAGAATCTGCCTGCCAATACAGGGGACATGGGTTCGAGCCCTGGTCGGGGAAGATCCCACATGCTGCGGAGCAACTAAGCCTGTGCACCATAACTACTGAGCCTGTGCTCCACAACAAGAGAAGCCACCACAGTGAGAAGCCCGCGCACCAAAACGAAGAGTAGTCCCCGCTCGCTGTAACTAGAGAAAGCCCACGTGCAGCAACGAAGACCCAAAGCAGCCAAAAATAAATAAATAAATAAATTTTTTTTAAAAAAAGAAGAAGTAATTCTGGTCAAAATTCTGTTCAACTGATCCCGTATTTCTTGCTATATTTTCTTGGATCATAGCCTTCATATCATAATTTTTGAAACACTTGGTTATGTATTCCTCCATATTAACTAATACAATAGTTTTATAAAGTTATAAACAAAACAACGTAAGTAAAAAAGATTCTGAATAAAATGCACATATTTATTTTGAGACAATCGACATAATTAAGATATTAGGTCTTCCTAATATCAGGTCTTCCTAATTCAGAACATAATATTGTATTTTCCCCGTGTTTTGGATTTTTGTAAACGTTCATGTATGAGTATATATGTATGTGTGTGTATATGCATATTTATGAAAATTTCAAGTTCTAAATAACTGATGTTAAATTGTTTTAAATATAACTCTAAGTTGAAACTCCCTTATGTTGGTTTGAATTAGAAGGTAGTCTGGGTGATTGAGAGAGGTAAATTTGATATTCATAATCCTGAGTTTCAAAAAATGTAGGTTTCAATACATTATATAAAAACAAAGTTAAAAGCGAGATGAAACTGAAGATATTAACAAATTTTTATTGAAGTACTTGAAAAAAAATTCTCATAAATTTTCACTTACTGTGCTATCAACTGGAGTATAAAAATAGTTTTTGAGTCATAGAAATTTCATAACCTCTTTCATATAACAGAAATATTAAGGGACTTTCACAAGATAATATAACTAATTGAGAACAGCCAGATTAGAATATGGATCTGTTTAGTCTTAATAATTTAGGATACATCAAATAATATTATATAAGTAAATTTCTTTTACTCAGTTTATACAACCCAGTTTAATAAATGCTGAATGCAAGGGAATGAATTCTTTTAAATTGGTTGAATGTCACTCCAGGATGAATTTCTCTTCTAGAAATGTATACTTCAGGATTAATAGTTCAAAAATGTATATGTTAGTCACAAAGAGACATTTCTATATTTGGGTAAGATGTCACATATGCCTCAGACTGGTGCCGAGTGATTTCAAGGTAAAGCATTTGGTTGAATTTGAGAAAAGCTAGCAGTTTATGGGTTAATAGTTAATCACTTAAACTGATTAATGGGTGTTAATTAGCTTATGTGTAGGTCAGTCATTGTGAATGCTGTGTGACATGAAAATGATTCAGTTAATAATGTAACTACTGTTATGATAAGGCTGAGAAAAAGACGTTGAACAAATACTCATTCATAAATCTTAGACAGAAGAAAAGCCAGAGCAAACTTCCAGCTACGCAACATAAGAAACAGGGACATGAATTTGGTTTCCAGATCCTCTTTTAACTGCTTCTACTTAGTTGTAGATTACTGGGTCAACTGTATAATTCAATCAGTTGGAATTTGTTAAACGGTGGAGTGTGTTGTTTGTTTACGAGTAATGTTGAGTATACATTTTCATGCATGTATGTTTGCCTGGGAGTAGTGTTTTTATGTCTGTAGAGTTTACTTCAGCTAAAATAAGTCAAGCATAGTGTGATTTTTATCTACAGGGTTATCCTCATGATCTTTATATCTATCCTTAAATATGCCAAATGGCAAATTTGAAAAATTTGGAAAAATACAATATTTCTATCAAAACTATTTTTAGGTAATAGCTACCAAGCACTTCTAGTGACCTATTTATTTTAATGCTAGAAAAATATGCTTTTCGAGCTTCCCTGGTGGTGCAGTGGTTGAGAGTCCGCCTGCCGATGCAGGGGACATGGGTTCGTGCCCCGGTCCGGGAGGATCCCACGTGCCGCGGAGCGGCTGGGTCCGTGAGCCATGGCCGCTGAGCCTGCGCGTCCGGAGCCTGTGCTCCGCAACGGGAGAGGCCACAGCAGTGAGAGGCCCGCGTACCGCAAAAAAAAAAAAAGAAAGAAGAAAAATATGCTTTTCACTTGTAACGCTGGCACCACAGAAGGAAAGAGGGAGAGTTGCATATTGAAGATATTGAATAAAGCGAAGCACGGGATGGAGACAGGAAATAGACTGGTGAAGGAAGCATGAGAGAGGGAGCAAGCCCATTTTCCGCATTTCCTAAATGCTTCTGAGATCAAATGCCTTATATTTTAGACTTCTTTAAATTTCTGAGTATTTAGTAGATAGCAAAGTGGCTACTCAACAGATAAATTTCTCAGCTGCGGGAGCTCAGCACAGCAGTCTCTCAGCTTGCTGCCCTCTTCCTGTCTTCAATGTCACCATCTTCCAAGGCAAGAGGTCGTGTGGGTGGCACTCTCATCTTTCCAATGAAGTCAGTAAGAAGTGGCCTTTTATCAGTTGTTATTCATAGCCAGCTAACAGACCGAAGAGAGGGGAAAGGTCATTGGCCCTTATTTGATTCAGGACTTCTCTGAAAGTCCCCTTTCAGGGCAAGATTTTGCCATTAGCACATGGCCATTCTGTAACGGAACTCTGAATTGTTTAGTTCTGTTGACCAGCTTTCCCTCCCAGAAAAGTAGACATTAAAGAAAGTGAAATCTGAACTGGAAGGTATCTCCGGGCATCTGGACTAGACCTCTCTTATTTTCTGATCTCTTTGCTTCGAATTGTTCTATTCCATGCTTGTTCTCTCTCACACCCCCAGCATCGCTTGATGGGTCATATGCACAGCCTCTCCTTTTCCTTTGCTACAACCCTAATTCAGACTGCACTCATTACCAGGCTCCGTTATCTGCCTCTACCCATCTGCCTCTTAATTCAAGAATCAAAATATGCTAGCGTGATGTTAATACTTCGGAATTATTCCATTACTCTACTGGTTCAATTCTTGTATGATTCCACCAATGTCTACAAAATAATGCGATTCAAAACCTTCCCTCATTTTGCCCTGATCTACACTGAGGCATTTTATGATTATTTATCTCTATATGATTTATCCCATACTCTAAAGAAAGTATTTGCTATGAATCCATCTTTTTTATTTTCTTCTTGTTGTCATTTTTCCGTAACTTTTCTACATTGTTAGTTCCAACCAATCTTAAGTTTAAATTCCTCCTAAAATCCTTTTCTAATTCTACCAAGTAAAAATAACGTCTTCTCTAAATTCATTTCCCTTTTGCTTTATTCATATTCTCCTTAGGGAATTTACTAATTTTTTATGCTAAAACCATTTGCATAGTATTATACTGTGTGTGTGTGTATGCAGGTGTGTGGGCTTGTGTGCACACGCACCATATTTTTAGGACTAAGGAGAATAATTATGATTATCCTCAGAGAAGTATAAAAGGCCTTAGACAAATTCAATACCCAGCCCTGATAATAAATAATGAATAATCCAATTCAAAATGATTGCTTAACAAGTTGAGTGGTGTAAATAAATAGATGGATAGATAGATTGATAGATAAATAACTGGGAATACCAAGTATAATTTGTGGTGGGCATGAAAATTGGTATCACTGCTTCAGAAAATTGTTTGACCCAGAAATTCCATTGCTAGATACAAGACCAACAGACATGGACAAAAATGTGCATAGGGGCAATATTCTGAATAGCCACAGACTGGAAACCACAGAAATATCATCAAAAATAGAATGGAAAGTAGAATAGAATAGAAAAATAAATTGTGCTATATTCATAAACCGGAATATTATGCAGAATTAAGTAACAAAAACGATTGCTACTAACAATATGAATATATTTCAAAGAGCTAATGTGGAATGGAGAAAGCTAGACATAAAAAGTACATACTTTAATTTGTTTATATAAAGTTAAAAAGTATGTGAAAGTAATCTGTGGTGACAGCAGTTAGATTTGTGATTACAAAATGGAATGACTGGGAGGTGACAAGAGGGAGGTCCCTGGGGTGCAGGCACTCTTCTAGATTTATTTTTTATAAATTTATTTATTTTATTTTTGGCTGCATTGGGTCTACGTTGCTGCACGTGGGCTTTCTCTAGTTGCAGCAAGCGGGGGCTACCCTTTGTTGCGGTGCATGGGCTTCTTATTGCGATGGCTTCTCTTGTTGTGGACCACTGGCTCTAGGCATGCAGGCTTCAGTAGTTGTGGCATGTGGGCTGAGTAGTTGTGGTGCACGGGCTCAGTTGCTCTGGAGCATGTGGGATCTTCCCAGACCAGAGCTCAAACCCATGTCCCCTGCATTGGCATGCAGATTCTTAACCACTGCGCTACCAGGGAAGTCCTCATCTAGATTTTTGTCTGTGTCTTGTCACACAGGTGTGTTCACGTTTTAAAAAAGGTTTCAAGATGTACACTGATCTCTGTGCATTTTACTGTATGTATGTATGCTATACCTCAATAACAAGTTCAAAATGAATAATTATTGCAATGAATCAAAATATATTGAATAAAATAAAGGAAGAATCCATGGGTTCATTATTAATACTCAATAATTAAGAGGAGAAGAGAGCAAAGTTGTACATACAGAAGAATGCCAATTACTAAACTTAGAAGTGATGGAAGAACAAGAAAACCCCCAATTTTCCGACTCCATGTAATACTTGATTCAGGTGTGTAATTAGCACTCAATAACAGGCAATTGTTTAAGTGTTTTTGTTTTACTGTTATTTTTCAATGCAATGCTTACTTGCCCTCTGGGACCTGGATAAGCAATCACGTGTGCCTGCTGGGCTGACCTGTCAGAGTCCCAGCAGACTGCTGTCTGTTAAGTATATACAGTTTATGTGTTTTGTTTGAATATAACTGGTGAAAGTGATGGGGTTTTTTAAAAAGCAGTAGTGATTTGGGGTTTTTTTGAGTTTTGTTTTGCTATTTCATTCCATGTTTGACCAAAGCTTCCTTTAAGTCGTTTATTATGGAAAATTGTCACACTAACTTAAAGGAAGGGGTGGAGGAAATACATAAATTGTCTTCTAAAAAATTAAATAAAATACTGAATATCTTAAAAATATGTATATATATATATAGTGTGTGTGTGTCTTATGAAATAAATGGATATTCAAAATGGCCAGATGAATTAAAAGCATTTGAGTTTAATTATTCTCATATAAAGATAACACCTCTACTTAAAAGTAGTGCTACTGAAGTTTCCTATGACTTTCGTTTTTCTCTACATAGTTGTTTCTTTTGATCCTTCTGTGGTTTTAATCATATTTGACCAGCAGCATCTTTTAATGTGACGTGTCATCACTTTTTCTGCCATGCCTGTTTAACTTGTCCTTAGGAAGCATTTATTTTCACAGAGGCCTCTATGCTTTGCACCAGCAGGAAGAAATACTAAACCAAAAATTGTAAAGCAGCAGGGTGTAGTGCAGTACGTACAGGCCTGGGTGTCAGACAGATGGACCTAGGTTCAAACAGCAGGCTTCCCACTTACTCACCGAGAGACCATGTCTCTAAAGTGTGAATAATGAATAGTGAGGGTGGATGTGCTTTAGGCCTACTAAATAGTGCCTATTAAATTATTTTTGTCATTACCATTCCTAGAGTATAACCCAAAGGAAATTGTTCATAAGTGCATTGGTGACCTGATTCATTGGGAAGCATTTCTTTCTTATTTTTTTCTTTTTTAATAGCTTTATTGCGATATAGTTCACATACCATGACATTCACCCACTGAAAGTATACTATTCGGTGATTTTTAGTATATTCACAGGGTTGTGCAACCATAACTACAATATTAGAACATTTTTATCACCCTCAAAAGAAACTTTGTGTCCTTTAGCAGTCACCTCCCATCCCTTCCATCACCCCCAAGCCTAGGCAATCACTACTTTCTCCGTATACAGATTTGCCTATTTTGCATATTTTATAAAAATGGAATCATACAATATGTGATCTTTCGTGACTGGCTTCTTTCACTTAGCATAATGTTTTTAAGGTTCTTCCACAGGAAGCATTTATTTCTAATAACAGCGATGTTAGAATGGGGCACCTCTTGTCATCTGGAAAATATACCATAAAGGAATGGATGAAAACAGAAAGCAGAGGGGCTAGGACTCTTGCGTTCCCCTGCCACCTGTAATCGCAGGGTGGATCTTAGGACTGCAGAAGATAAAACACAAACAAGCAAGAACCTGACTGAAGAATTTAAAACCTTCTATTGCAGAGGAAGATCTTGGGTTTAAAACAAATCATTAACTATTTTGTAGCATCTTTCTTATTATTTATGGAGCCCATATCACTGGGGAAGAAAAGCAAAGATTGTCAGCCAGAAAATAAGTTGGGAGCAAGAAAGTCTTTTATCAAAGAGTTTCCATAGGCACTGAGTTTAAGATATCATGAAATGTCACAATTCGGATTGAACAAAGAATAATGTGTCATTCTATTGCCGAGCTAGTTTTTGTTTAATTTTCTATTGTCTTTTGAGGGGAAAAAAGCCCTAACTCTCCTGCAAAAAAACCAAAAACCTGACAAAAGACTTATGAATCTTGTTCAACATTGCTATAGCACGTTGTTTAAATTCACAGGCTTGAGCAAATGCGTTACTACTCACGAACTCTGCTTTCTTTTTTCTAGGTGCCTCCCATACTCCTTGATAAGCAGTTCTCTGAATTCACTCCGGACATTACACCCATCATTTTGGCAGCCCATACAAATAATTACGAGATAATAAAACTTTTGGTTCAGAAAGGCGTCTCGGTGCCCAGACCCCACGAGGTCCGCTGTAACTGCGTCGAATGCGTGTCCAGCTCGGATGTGGACAGTCTCCGCCACTCCCGCTCCAGACTCAACATCTACAAGGCCCTGGCCAGCCCCTCTCTCATCGCCCTGTCCAGTGAAGACCCTTTTCTCACAGCCTTTCAGTTAAGTTGGGAGCTCCAGGAACTGAGTAAGGTGGAAAATGAATTCAAGTCAGAGTATGAGGAGCTGTCACGACAGTGCAAACAATTTGCTAAGGACCTACTGGATCAGACAAGAAGTTCCCGCGAGCTGGAAATCATTCTTAATTACCGCGATGACAACAGTCTCCTAGAAGAACAAAGTGGAAATGATCTCGCGAGACTCAAATTGGCCATTAAGTACCGTCAGAAAGAGGTGAGTTTTGCCAGACTTTATCCATCAAAATGCCACAGAATTTAAATGGCAGTGAGGGAAATTGGTACCCCAAAATTAGGTTGGGGGTTTAAAGCATTTTCTGTTTAACTGTAAGTGGATGATATTTCTTGTTTGCCAGATTACGGATGATGAAACACATTGAAGAGGGGCGGTAAGTAGGTTAATAATTAGTGATGGTTTTTGACATCTGTGTTAAAATGTACACAGTTCATGGTGTGTGATGGTAAAACTAATGAATTTTAGAATCTGCACTAAGAGTTCTGGTTCTGCCATTTATAAGTTTTGCTACTTCAGAGGGTCACACAGATCTCTTTGAGTTTCGGTTTTCTCATCTGCTTAAGGGACTTTATATTTGATTTTATATATATATTTCTTTATACATATAAAATATTTTACTCACAGATGTGTAGGAAGTGTAAAATGAGTGGATGTGTGTGAAGGCTCTTAGTAAATTATAAGGTATGATCCTAATAAAATACATTATTAGAAGTTATTAATAAAGGAAAGCCTTTAGTCCAACAGCAGATGAAAATACTAAAACTTCCTTCATCTCTGGCTTAGTTTCTTGATTTGTCGGGAATGAGAAGTTAAGAAGTCAATTGCAAATTGCAGAAGAGTAATACATTTTTCATTAGATTTCCATGGATTTGAACATTAAATAAGGAAAATTCAGATCTATTACATTTATCACCTAGTGTAATTGTTGTTTCCATCACTGATTTTGAGTAAGTTCTCAAAAATCTATTTACTTCTACCTCCAGAAAATATTGGTTTTCTTTTCATTGGTGAATTATAGTAATTGTTCTAGAACAAAAGTTGGAAGAAACTATGTATGTAATATAAGATGAAAAAGAAAGAGAAAAAGAAACTTCTGAAAAAAATGTATTCATTTTTTTTTTTAACTTGGCCCTAAATATTCTACATTAGCACTGGCTGCTTTATCTATTGCTACTTACTAAATACTTAAGATTGAAGATACCTGAATTTGCTTCTTTGAGTTTTTCCTGTAGTTCTTTGGCCAGTTGTCATGGGAGCCTAAAAGTAATTAACAATCTTTTCCCTGAACAACAAAGGAAACAGCTTCATTCCTGTGCATTCCCACTGATTCTAAAATCACATGTACTAGTATCAACGCATTTTTTTAGGGTATTGTGTTTAAGACTCAGGGCTCTTTTTTTTTAAGGGACTAGAATAATTTTAATATGCAACTAGAAGAAATTGATGAAAAATTTCACATGATTAAAGATTGTAAAATACTAAATATGAAACTTACAAATACACCAGATAGATTTAATTGATATTTATAGGACATTCCATCCAAAAAACAGCAGATTACACTTTCTTCTCAAGTGCACATGGAACATTCTCCAGGATAGATCACATCTTGGGTCACAAATCAAGCCTCAGTAAATTTAAGAAAATTGAAATCACATCAAGCATCTTTTCTGACCACAATGCTATGAGATTAGAAATGAACTACAGGGGAAAAAATGTAGAACACACAAACATATGGAGGCTAAACAATATGTTACTAAATAACCAAGAGATCACTGAAGAAATCAAAGAGGAAATCAAAGAATACCTAGAGACAAATGACAATGAAAACACGACAATCCAAAACCTATGGAATGCAGCAAAAGCAGTTCTAAGAGGGAAGTTTATAGCTATACAAGCCTACCTCAAGAAACAAGAAAAATTTCAAATAAAAAATCTAACCTTACACCTGAAGGAACTAGAGAAAGAACAGACAAAACCCAAAGTTAGCAGAAGGAAAGAAATCATAAAGATCAGAGAAGAAATAAGTGAAATAGAAACAAAGAAAACAATAGCAAAGATCAATACAACTAAAAGCTGGTTCTTTGAGAAGATAAACAAAATTGATAAACCATTAGCCAGACTCATCAAGAAAAAAAGGGAGAAGACAGAAATCAATAGAATTAGAAATGAAAAAGGAGAAGTAACAACTGACACTGCTGAAATACAAAGGATCATGAGAGATTACTACAAGCAACTCTATGCCAATAAAACGGACAACCTGGAAGAAATGGACAAATTCTTAGAAAGGTATAACCTTCCAAGACTGAGCCAGGAAGAAATAGAAAATATGAACAGACGAATCACAAGTAATGAAATTGAAACTGTGATGAAAAATCTTCCAACAAACAAAAGCCCAGGACCAGATGGCTTCTAAATGTTTGATGGAATTTGTTGAATTCCATCAAACATTTAGAGATGAGCTAACATCCATCCTTCTCAAATTCTTCCAAAAAATTGCAGAGGAAGGAACACTCCCAGACTCATTCTATGAGGCCACCATCACCCTGATACCAAAACCAGACAAAGATACTACAAAAAAAGAAAATTACAGACCAATATCACTGATGAATATAGATGCAAAAATCCTCAACAAAATACTAGCAAACGGAATCCAGCAACACATTAAAAGGATCATACACAAAGAAAAAAAAAAAAAGAAAGAAACTTATAAGTAATTGCATGCATTAGAACTGATAAAAACTTTCCATCCAAGGGTGCATACTGCAGCCACACCTTCTTTCAGGTAAATTCCTGGCCATCTAAGAACTATTGGAAAGATGTCTTTTTGTTGGTATCCAGTAACTCATCTCTGTATCATTGAAATAAAATATCCTATGAAACACATGAAGCCTGTGAAATGGATATAATCCTCTTTTCTGCTCCTAATCAGGTATGTGATGTTAGACCAATTATCCTTTAAGTTTTTGTTTTCTCACCTTTAAAATAGGAAAATACTGCCTACTTCATAGGTCAGTAGTTAAGATGAAGCATGACAATACAAGTCCAGATCTAGGCATACTTCCTGGCATATTTGTCCAGAAGAGGAGCTATCTATTATATGTAGTTATTACTGATATTATCATTGTTTTTGCTTATCCCCTCATGGACCCTCAGTATAAAAAGCTAAGTGCATTTGCTATGAAGCAAATGCAGCTTCATTATTAAATGTTTTAATATTTGTACTGAATATTTATCTAGGCCTCGTGGGTTGAACTGCACTTTTGAATTGGTAGTTTGGTATGACACATACACACTGCTAAAAATAAATAAATTAATTAATAGGAAAAATTTTAAGTTTATCCTCTTACAGTCTATTGTTATAATCATTATGCTAAACTGTTTATATTAAAAAGACATTCTCATCAAAAATGTATAAACTTTATCTCAGACCCTAGGGTTGTCCATGCTCTAATTCTTCCATTATCAGCTTTAAAAAGTAACTTAGATTATATACTACACACTTGATTTTAATTTGTCCTTCTGCCTTGCTTTTTTTTTTTGTGTGTGGTACGCGGGCCTCTCACTGTCGTGGCCTCTCCCGTTGCAGAGCACAGGCTCCGGACGCGCAGGCTCAGCGCCCATGGCTCACGGGCCCAGCCGCTCCGCGGCATGTGGGATCTTCCCAGACCGGGGCACGAACCCGTGTCCCCTGCATCGGCAGGCAGACTCTCAACCACTGTGCCACCAGGGAAGCCCTGCCTTGCATTTTTAAAATATATTTTAGGTGGTTGATTATGTATGCCCTTTGAACCTGACTGCTACATGCTACACCTCAGAATCAGGAACTGTTATCATAGCAGAGCTCATTAAAAATGCCAGACATATGGTAGGGTTTTGAAACATGAGGCTACACTGAGTGACGTAAATAATTAAGAGACTTGTAAAAGGGATAAAAACCAGCATTTCTTAAGCTTACTTTCCTCTTCCTCTGTTCTCCGGAGCACACTCATTGACCAGTTTCTGGGCCCTGCCTCTGTCCTCCAAGCAAGTGCCCACACCAGCTGTTGCTAGGCAAAGGCAAAAGACGATCAAGGCTCCCCAAGGCCTCAGCCCAGGCCCCTCCCGGGGACCAAACATTTCAGCACCTGCCACTGGATAATGGATGAAGCAAATGCCTGTTCAGGACTTGTCAGCCTGGCTGATGGAACTATGACAGGTCATTAGGCATTTAATTTAACACTAGGATTTTAGAGCTTGGAATTCAATCCCCATGAGTTTCTTTACAGCTAATTAATGACATGCAACCACTTTTCCTAATTCATATCTGAAAATGATTGTTTCTGTTTCTTCCACAATTAAATATGAAATTGTATATGTCCACAACATGGTATAACTTCAGCCTTTTAAACTGCACTGATTAGAGTGTGATAAATGTATATCTTCCAAAACATAAAATAGCAATGTTTAACTTTAAGTTAGATATAAAACATAGCTTGTATTTGATACTGCTTTAATAAATTCAAAAAGGAAATGATTCAGGAATTTATTTTTAAAGAGGTATATTCTTCTGTTCACCTAATAAAAATACGTTGCATCAGCAGGATAAACAACTCTTTCCAATGTAGCCTTCATTTGCCGCAGACATAAACTAAAAACATTAGGTTAGTTTGGGATTGACATGTATACACTACTATATTTAAAATAGATAACCAACAAGGACCTAGTGTATAGCAAAGGGAACTCTGCTCAATACTCTGTAATAACCTAATGGGAAAAGAATTTGAAAAGAATAGATGTATGTATATGTATAACTGAATCACTTTGCTATACACCTGAAACTAGCACAACATTGTAAATCAACTATAGTCCAATGTAATATAAATTTTTTTTAAAACATTAGGTTAATGATAGTATGTTTGAAAAATTTCATGGTGAATTAGAAACCTTCTCTTGGTCCTCCAGTGAATTATTTTTTGTATAAAACTGGTGCTTCTGACTCCATGATGATTGACAAATAAGGGTAGCAATATCAGCTCTTTTTCATTATTCAGATCTGATCATTTCATTTGTGAGTGATGAAGAACAATTTCTTTTGCTCCTTTTGCAAAAAATTCACATTTTGGGGGGCCATGCATCTTGCAGGATCTTAGTTCCAAGACCAGGGATCGAACCCGTGCCCCCTGCGGAGTCCTAACCACTGGACCTCCAGGGGATTTCCCCAAATTAACATTTAAATTTGAGGGTTATTTTCATTTAAGTCATTATTTAATGTTTCATATCTTCTCTGTCACTCATCATGAAACAAAATTAAGAGTCACCACTTTTTGAAATTATGGATTTAACAGCTTATCCCAACCCACATATTTCCTGGAAAATACAAAAACCCAATAGGTTGTCTTTTAGGACTTTATGGAACAGAAACATAATTGTTCTCAACAAAACCTAATGGTTTGAGATACAATATAAAGTATTGCTCAAGATCCCTTATAAATCATGGGAAGAAGAGGGAGCTTTTAAACTTCTCTTACCCTCATTGTTCTTCGACCATATGAGGCATATTCACATTTTTTCTCAATAAAGGTTAGTTGTTTTTTGTCTCAATTCTTGAAAACAGAAACATACAGTAAAACCCTCTAGGATGTATGATGCCTGTGCTATAATTTGGTGATTCGTGATTCTGAAGCTGAATTCAAAAGCTGTGTGTTTACAGATTGCTTCTAGGTAATATAGAACTGGGAAAGCAATCCCATAAGGTCATATTTTTATTCTTTGGGTCACACTCTGTTCCCTTTTCCCCTTCAGCTTTAGGGAGTACTCAGTGGCATGCCCTCTGCTGCCACAGAAAAATACGAAGATACTAAGACCTGTTTCCTTTATGGTTTTTACCTTCATCTGCCCCGTTGCAAGCTCCCTGCATGTTGTAAGAAGGCCTGCTTTTCCTCATTCCAAAACACGACTTCAGTTTTAAATGTGGGGCACCATTGCTGTTTTTCTCCATGGCATTCTCTGGGCTCAGTGATTTTCCCCAGGTGGCTCTGAAACATGCAGCCCAGAACAACTTTTCGTCCTTTGCCACATTCTCCTCTAATATCAGGGCATGGGGGGAGCTGGAAATCTTGTTGGCCGCTGCTATGAAGTAAACATATGAGGAACCTAGTGGATGGGCTTAGGGAGCTCTGGCCAAGAGCTGCTCTTTGTCTCTCCAAGTGCAAGTCCACATGTGCTTGCAGGGTGTCCGTTCTACGCCAGAGACAGAGGACAGAAAAATGAGAAATCAGCAAGCCCTAGGCCAGGTTTGGATTTCTTCCAGAAGTGTCCTAGAGTCTAGAATTTTATTCTTGCTTAGGTAATACAATGAAGTTCGTGTGTGTGCGTGTGTGTGTGTGTGTGTACTGCAGTACTTAATCAAGCAGAAAATGCTGACTATAAGCTAAAAATTCCTTTGTAGCTAGATTGCACTAACGTTTTACATGCTACCTCCCTCATTTACGATGTTTTCCTCATTTTCTTTCCTCCTTCCCTCCCTGTCCTCCTTCCTTATTAGCCCCTTCACTCACTTATTTAAGAGAGCCTTTAGGGCTTCCCTGGTGGCGCAGTGGTTGAGAGTCCGCCTGCCGATGCAGGGGACACGGGTTCGTGCCCCGGTCCGGGAAGATCCCACATGCCGCGGAGTGGCTGGGCCCGTGAGCAAAGGCCGCTGAGCCTGCGCGTCCGGAGCCTGTGCTCCGCAACGGGAGAGACCACAGCAGTGAGAGGCCCGCGTACCACACACACACAAAAAAGAGCCCTTACTATTTGCTACTTGCTGGTGATGCTGAAATCAAAGACAAATGCCTTACCGTCAAACAACTACCAGATTATTAGGGATGGAAGAAAAGTCAACACAACTGTCATAGTGCGGGTTACAGAGGCTGTGGCAGAGCTGCCTTCCTGGAGCCCAGGAAAATGCCTCCTAATTTGGTCTGAAGGTTTTAGGGGAGACTTCCTGAAGAAAAAGTGGCTTAATTGAGTTTCCATGGAAAACCAGGAGTCATCCAGGCAGAGAAGTTACAAAAAGTCATTACGGGAAGAAACACCATGTACAGATGCAGGGAGGCAAAAAACAGGATGGAGGATGGAGAATCCCTTCATTATTATTTTTTTAAATTAAGGTCCATCTGATTCATTTTTAAAAATTGGAGTATAGTTGATTTATAATGTTGTGTTAGTTTCAGGGGTACAGCAAAGTGATTCTGTTATACATATATATTCTTTTATATATGTATTCTTTATATATGCTTTTTCAGATTCTTTTCCATTATAGGTTATTACAGGATATTAAATATAGTTTCCTGTGCTATACGGTAGGTTCTTATTGTTTATTTTATATATAGTAGTGTGAATCTGCTAATCCCAGACTCCTGATTTATACCTTCCCTCTTCCCCTTTAGTAACCATAAATTTGATTTTTATGTCTGTGGGTCTGTTTCTATTTTGTAAATAAGTTCATTTGTGTCACGTTTTTTGGTTCCACACTAAGTGATATCACGTGATATTTGTCTGTCTCGGTCTGACTTACTTCAGTCAGTATGATCATCGCTAGGTCCATCCATGTTGCTGCAAATGGCATGATTTCATTCTTTTTTATGGCTGAGTAGTATTCCATTGTATATATGTACCACATCTTCTTATCCATTCCTCTGTCAATGGACATTTAGGTTGCTTCCATGTCCTGGCTATTGTAAATACTGCTGCTATGCACATTGGGGTGCATGTGTCTTTTCAAACTATAGTTTTGTCTGATATATGCCCAGGAGTGTGACTGCTGAATCATATGGTAGCTCTATTTTTAGTTTTTTGAGGAACGTCCGTACTGTTCCCCATAGTGGCTGCACCAGTTTGCATTCCCACCAACAGTGCAAGAGGGTTCCCTTATTTCCACACCCTCTCCAGCATTTATTGTTTGTAAACTTTTTAATGATGGCCATTCTGACTGGTGTGAGGTGATACCTCATTATAGTTTTGATTTGCATTTCTCCAATAATTAGTGATGTTGAGCATCTTTTCATGTGCCTCTTGGTCATCTGTGTGTCTTCTTTGGAGAAATATCTGTTTAGGTCTTCTGCCCGTTTTTGATTGGGTTGTTTTTTTGTTTGTTTTTTTTTGACATTGACCTGTTATGAGCTGTTTGTATATTTTGGAAATAAGCCCTTGTCGGTCACACTGTTTGGAAATATTTTCTCCCATTCTGTAGATTGTCTTTTTGTTTTGTTTATGGTTTCCTTTGCTGTACAAAAGCTTTTAAGTTTAATGAGATCCCATTTGTTTATTTTTGCTTTTATTTCCATTACTCTAGGAGATGCATCCAAAAAAATATTGCTGTGATTTATGGCAAAGAGTGTTCTGCCTATGTTTTCCTCAAGGAGTTGTAAAGAATCCCTTCATTCTTTCTGCCCTCATTCCCACCCTGTGGCCCCTGCTTTGGCCTTTCACTCTGCCTGGCACTCATGGATGGCTTCTGTATCAGGTCTCAGTTCATATTATCACCTTCCCAGCAAACACCCAGAATACCCACCTAATCACTGTCCTCTTCCTTCACCCTTTATTCCCAGGCATTCCCTTTACATCACAATGTTGTTACAATGGCCTTTATCACAGCCCGGAAAGATTCTGTTTATTTGTGGGTTTAATTGTTTTTATCTGTCTTTCTTCACCTATATCTGTTATCTTGTCTGACTTCATTATCAGTGAAAGTCTAGTGCTTGGAATAGTGCTTAGGACATAGGAGTGCTAAATAAATGATCATAAATTAGAGGAGTGGCAGGAGCTGAGATTAGAGAAAATGACAAAGAATAGGTTGTAAAGGGATCAGCAATCCTAAGGCTCATGGCTTTCCTAAAATCTGTGAAATTTAATCATGGTTTAAATACATAAATCCATATAATCTTTATTATTTTCTCAAACTGCTGTTTCCCAGAGATGAACTCATTATCTTCCCCTTTAAGCCTGGCTTTCTTCTGTTGTCTCTGTTCAAGTATAAGGCCTTCCCAGTTACTTATGCTAGAAATCTGAGACTCATCCTTAATTATTTTATATGCATCACCTCCCAAAGTTTGATGTGGTAGATTAAAGATGGCTTCAATTGAGAGATGCCATCTAATTACCCTTTTCCTCGATCAGAGCCTGCCTTGGCTACCTGCCTGAACCAATAGAATGCAAGAGAAGTGACTTTCTGTAACATCCAAGGCTTGGTTGTAAGAAGTCTTGCAGCTTCCACTTACGCTGTCTGGCAGCGCTGAAGTGCCGTGTGAGAAGTCTGACTGTCCTAAAAAGGCCATCACACCGGAGAGGCCGTGGGTACAACTCTTGCTGATTGTCGCACCTGAGCCCAGCCTTCCAACCCTTCACTCCAGTGACAAGACTTACAAGAGAAGTGAACTTGGACCTCTTTACACTCCCACACCAGACCATCCTCTAGCTGGATACTGCTGAGTAACTTCTATTGATGCCATGTGAAACAGAAGAATCAACCAGCTGAGTCCTGCCCAAATTCCTGTTCCACTGTTATGGACTGAATGTTGTGTCCCCCTAAAATTCATCTGTTGACACCTAACCCCCAATATGATGATATTTGGAAGTGGGGCGTTTGGCAGGTGATTAGGTCAAGGGGATGGAGCCCTCATGAAAAGGATCAGTGCCCTTATACAAGAGACCCCAGAGACATCTCTAATCCTCTTACTACCATGTGAGGACACAGCAAGAAGACAGGCCCTCACCAGACACCAAATCTGTAGCATCTTGATCTTAGGCTTTCTGGCCTCCAGAACTGTGAGAAGTAAATGTTTCTTGTTTAAGCCACCAGTCTATAGTACTTTGTTAGAACAGCCTGAACTGACTAAGGCATGCACAAAATTGTGAAATATTGAATATACATTGTTGTTTTGAACCAGTAAGTTTTGGAGCGTAGATCATTGAGGTTCTTGTAAACCACCAGAGCCTGCCCATCTTATTGCCCATTATATTCCCTACTATTTCCCAAATTATTTCCTCCCTTCCAGCCTTACTCCTCCTGCCCTCTTTAATGAAGTCTTAGACTAGTGTGTCTCACCCAGTTTCCCTGCATCCTTGGCTCCAATCTCATTCCATCCAAAATCACACCACACTTCAGAATTTTTAATATGTAAACATTCCCCACAGTAAAATTTTTAATTTTTTAAGTATATTCATATTGTGGTATAACCATCACCATCATCCATCTCCAAAGCTTTTTCACCTTCCCAAACTGAAACTCTTACCCATTAAGCAGTAAGTCCACATTCACCCCTCTCCCCTGCACCTGGCAACAACCATCTGCTTTCTGTCTCTATGAGTTTGACTAATCTAGATTCCTTATATAAGTGGAATCATATACTCTCTGTCCTTTTGTGTCTGGCTTATTTCACTTGCATAGTATTTTCAAGTTTACCCATGTTGTGCACGTATCAAAATTTCATCCCTGCATGTATTTCACTGTATGTGTATATACACTGTATATACATTGTATGAATAATATTTCACTGTATGTATATACCACATTCTGTTTATCTATTAATCTATTGATGGACATTTGGGCAGTTTCCACCTCTTGGCTACTGTGAATAATGCTGCTTTATTATGTTATTTTAAAACTGTAACCTGGTTTTCTATCCCTTACTTTGTAGATCCCATAAAGTAAAACCCAGTCTCCTCAACAGGATAGATGATATCTGGGTGCTGACTTCCTGCCCAGACTCATCTCTCACCCCTTCCTGACTTTTGCTGTATGCTCAGCAATTCCAGATTGCTATTATTTCCTCTCCTGTGCTGTGATCTGTGAACGTTACCTCTGTAAACTTTATGTTATTTTATTACCTTGAAATACAACCATTACCTCTGGCTAGATCCTACTCCCTGTTCAAGATGTTAAGCCTCGGCTTCAGAAAGGTCCCACATTTGCTCTCTCAGGCTGGGTTTGCACTCCCTCTTCTATGTCTGGAGCATGCACATTTACCACTTTATAATTTCCTTTTTACATTTCTTTCCCCTTCATAAGACTGTGAGCTCCTGAAGCCAAGAACTGTGCTTTTATTTTTGCTACAGTCAGCATCTGTGATGGCGCCGGCATGTGGTATATGAGCTCAACGAATGTTTTTTTCTGCCAGTCGATGCATTTTTATAACACCTTGTTAGTAGTCCTTCTAAAGGATTTTGTGTGGCACAATAACTTGATCATTGGTGAGAAGAAAGTAACAAAGCTTTGTGTGTAATTTCTGTTGATTGCCCCCCTATGTTAATGACACTGGTAAATTCTACAAGGAGAGACAAAACCAGTAGACAGCTCCCTTGGGAGTGGGGAAGGGGAGATACTACTTAAATAATATTTAGGCAAACATACCAAAAATACAATTGTTTTGTATGAGTTTGCTTTGAATTATTTTAAGTAAAGAATGAATTTTTAATAAAATAAAATGCTTTTAATAATATTGATAAATTTCCATCTTTATTCCTTATACAGATTGACTTTTATCTGTTCAAACAAGCATTGTTGAAAATATTACACACACAGCATTGATCGTGTGATTACAGTTTAGGTGCCAGGAAGCTGTAACAGCTATTAACATATAACTGAGATATTGTTGTATTGAACCTTTTTATTTTTTGTCCTTCCTGTGTACCTTCTCATGTTTTTCCAGTCTGTTTCTGTTTACTGTTTTATCATTTCTTCATGGACCACCAGTTGCTAATACAACTCTGGCTGGGTCTTTGGCTCCAGAGGCAGAGTTTTGAGTTTTGCAGCTTTTTTCTGTTAAGGAAAAATAATCAATATCCCAGGACACATAAGCAGCCTTGGCTTTGAGATAAGGCCAGTAATCTAGCTTCTGTGTGGTGACTGTGTGTCTTGGGTGTCTGAAAATCTTGGCAACCCATTTCGGAAAGGGCAATGAGTGAATATGCAAGAAAGTCTGTTATCCAAGGATACTGGGGAATGGAGAGATATAAAAATAATGCTAATAACATTCCATATAGTTGAATTTTAAGTGGCAACATTTTTTTTGTTTAAAATATCATCAGTTCATATGAGAATCATTGGCTGAAAATGTACAATGTTATGTATTATCTCTTTTTTAAACAAAATTCACAGAACATAAACTTTTCTTTATAATTCAGAGCTTTGGAATGAACCTCAGTTACTGTACTCTATGATCTAGTTGTAAGTTTAGGATTTTTAAAAATGCTGATATGAATAGCTATTTAGGCCTATATAAAAGTATAGCAGAAATCTGCCCTTTACATAGTTTTGCAATCTCTCTCCTCAGGATGAGACTTCCAGCTATCAGTTCTGGAGAGTGTTGATTCAGCTGCCTTTTTATATTTATTTATTTTAATCAATTTCATACTAAGCAACCCAATAACCACTCCAGGTAGAAAGAAGTGTTGGAAAACATAGTCATAACTGTCTCAGGGCTTGAGGACGCCTCCATAAATATGATGCGTAAGATTGAATGCCTTAATACTGTGACATTATTCAACTTCTTTGAGAAGGAGAAAATAACAGCCTTATTGCTCAGCTTGTCAAGCCCAAAGCCAAGAACAGAACCCGCTTTCTCTCTACCAGGAATGGCTTGTATCTGGAATCCTCTTTCCTCCTAAGATCCGTGGTAGATACTTGCATTGTGTTTTAGTGGCTGCTTTAAGAATCGCAATATATACCTTTATTAGTTTTCTCTTGCTGCTTGTATAGTAGCTCAAAACACCACAGATGTCTATGTACAGTTCTATATGTCAAATCTGACACAGGTCTCATGGGCTAATACTGAGTATTGGCAAGCCTCATTCATTCTGGAAGCTCCAGTTGAGACTCAGTTTCCTTGCCGTTTCCAGCTTCTAGAGGCTTTCCACATTCCGTGGCTCATGACCGTCTTTTTCTATCTCTAAGATCAGCAATAGCAAAAGGTTTAGTCCTCCCCATGAGCATCACTCTGGCCTCCTCTTCTACCCCCACTTTTCATCTTTTAAAGACCCTCTGACTACATTGGGCCCCCCTGGATAATCCCGGATAATTTCCCAATTTTAAGGTTAGCTGATTAGCGATCTTAATAACCATCGTCCTTGCCGTGGAACATAACATATTTACAAGTTCTGGGACTGAGGATGTGGACATCTTTGGGGGGCCATTCTTACGTCTACTACAATGCCTTTAATTTTTCACCATCTGTTTAGAGTTCATATTGTATAATTTCATGTAAAATGTGGAAGCTTTGCCCCAGAACAGGCTCATTTACCCCATACAACTGACCTTGATGCTCTAGTTACATAAAGATTCCATACATTACAAACCTCACAAGACAGTGTATTAATTTTTGCCTTAAATATTGGCATGTACATTGTTTAAATCATCAGAAACAAATTTGTTTTTTATCTATTTGCCTTTCATGTTTTTCATCCCTTCCTGGCGATCTGAGTTTTCCTGTGGAATCATTTCCTTTCAACCAGAAGAATTCTCTTTAGCATATTTACCAACTGATATTCCTGGTTTTCTTTTATGTGAAAATGTCTTTGTTTCTCCTTCATCCTTGAAGAAGGTTTTTGCCGATTACAGACTTCTGCATTGACAGTTTTTGCCTTTCTCTTTCAGGCTTTTTATTGGCCTCCATAATTTCTGATGAAAAGGCAGCAATAATTTTAATTGCTGTTTCCCTCTATGTAATGTGCCTTTGTTTTCAGGCAACTTTTAAGATTGCCTTATTATTCTTTACTTTTTAGAAATTTGAATATCATGTACCCTAGCATGGTTTTCTCCATTTTTATCCTGTTTGAGGTTTTCTGAGCTTCTTAAATCTGTAAATTGATTTCCTTCACCAATTTGGGGAAAATGTAGGCTGTTATCTTCAAATATCCTTTTGCTGACTCATCCTCTTTCTCTTATTCTTCTGAGGCTTCAATGATACCTTTTGATATTGTTCCACAGATTCTTGAGGTTGTATTCATTCCTTTCATTTTTTTTCTTTTTCTTTCTTCAGATGGGATCATTTCTATTGATTTTTCATCACATTGACTTACTCCTTCCTCTGTCATCTCCATTTTACTGTAATGTCCATTCAGTAATATTTTTAAATTTTAGATATTTTATTTTTCAGCTCTAGGCTTTCCACTTGGCTTTTACATAGTTTCTCTTTCTCTGCCGAGAGTTATGTTTTTATTTATTTTGACCATATATTTCTTTGCCTTCTGGAGCAGATTAACAATAGGTGCTCTAAAGTCCTTGTCTGCTAGTTTGCCATGTGAATTATCCAGGGGTCAGCCTTCACTGATGGTCTTTTCTCTTGAGAATGGGTCACATTTCCTTGGTTCTTTTTATATGGAGAAATCTTGCACTGTATCCTGGATATTGTGAAAGTTGTATTGTGAAGACTCTAGATTCTGTTATGATCATTTAACTGTTTTTTTTTAAATTTAGAAACCAATTTCCTTAAATCTTACGTCAGTTCTTCGTCCAGCCACTTTAGTGAGGCAGTCTGCAGTCTGCCCTACACATGCATAGTTCAGGGTTCTACACAGAATTTAGGAATCCTAATCCCTGGTTCTCTCCTTTCTGGAATTTGCTCTTCAATTTCCATCAGCTCTGGTTGCCCTAGACACTGTCATCTATTTCTTCAGGCTAGAATAATTCAGATTTGTTCAAAGTCTTTGCCACTCCATATTATACCACAGTGGTGATAAATATATGATAGATAGATGATAGATAGATAGATAATAGACAGATAGACCCACTTCACTTTCCTGGTCCTTTCTTCCAAGTTTTGACTCTTCCAGAATCTGTCTGTATTTTTTTTTTCATTTTTCAGAACTGTAGGCTAGTTTTTCATGGTATTTTATGAAAGTTATAGTTCATTTTCAAGAGGGTTGGTCTATGTATTAGTCTGCTAGGGCTGCCATAACAATGTACTACAGATGGTAAAAACAACTTAATTTTCTCACAAACTCTGGAGGCTAGAAGTCTGAGATCAAACT
Source organism: Grampus griseus (assembly GCF_964374135.1). Lineage (NCBI taxonomy): Eukaryota > Metazoa > Chordata > Mammalia > Artiodactyla > Delphinidae > Grampus > Grampus griseus. Next base: position 66,937,562 of record NC_139012.1, read on the forward strand.
GTCAACAAAACTGGGGTGTTTTTGAGACCTCTCTCCTTGGCTTGTAGATGACTGGCTTCTCTCTCTGTCTTCACATGGTCTCCCCTCTTACCTCATTTAACTTTATTACTTCTTTGAAAACACTATCTCCAAACAGTCATATTTTGAGTTACTGCAGTTTAGGATTTTAACATATGAATCTTAAGCATCTTGAACACAGGTTAGCTCACAACAGTATATAAGGAAAATTTTCAGCCATACCAGAACTTAAACTTACCCATGGCTATTAGGGATATTGGACAAGATACATGTTTCCTCTGAATTCTAATTTAGTCTCAGACTCCTGCTCAGTATATGTTCCAGGCCCCCATTACTAATAAACTTGTGTTGGCATGCAAGATAAAATATATTTTCCATCCCTGTTCCAACATACTCACAACATCTACAATGTCAACTAGAATGTTAATTTCTAAAATTAAGTCTTTATTGCTACCTAAATGCAACCTATACTAACTCATAAATATCAATATAACAAACATGAGTGTTTTCTCTCCATTATGCCTCATGTCCAATAACCAACTTTTGTTGAATTTTTCTTCATAATATCTCTCGGATCTGTCCCTGCCTCTGAACTGAAGCATCAGACATGGAATTTCATTGCTCACTGTTCTCTATCTAAAACTTTCCAGTGGCTCTCCAATTTCACTCTGAATATAGCCAAAATCTTTACAGTGCTCTCTGAGTTTGAAAACCAAGTTCTTACTATTTTATTAACTATATCACATACTTCTGTATTATGTGTCATTTGTTTTGTTTTGTTGCCTATTTCCTCTGACAGAACGGAAACTACACCAAGACCGTTTTTCATTTGTGTTCATTGCAAAATCTTAGAGTTTAGAATACAACCTAGATTCTGATAGATGGCTAAACATATTTGTTGAATTAATCTGAATGAATGTATTATTTGCTTTCCCATTATTCTTTCTCTTATTGCAATGATGTTATTGGAAAACAATAACTCAAAAAAAAAGAATACCAACAAAATACAAGATGTTAACCATATTTTTTAAGACAACTGATCATATGTTTAGAAACCCTTTCTTTAAGCCTTCGTGAGTCTTTATATTAGTGACACTGCTTTATATTTCATTATGATGGGAAACATCTTAAATCTGAACTATTTTACCATCTTTTAACATAATAGTAATGAACCAATAGTATTTAAAATAAATATTTAAATACTTTGTAAAACAGAAGTAGTACTCTGTTCTAAAACTATTTTCTGACACTTTCATCTATTAGCTGTTCATTTTTTTGTGAAAGACTCCAGTATAAACTGTCTTAAATCTCTAAATTATGGTAATTCACTGATGAGGACGAAATTCTACTAACAATTTTGAAAATTGTTCCGGAACCTATGTCTCTCTCTTATAGCTCCCTGAAAAACATGGTGAATATGAAATATTGTCATAGAAATAAGCTTTTATCTACTGAGCAGCCTAGTTCTGATTTTTTCCCACCTATATGTATTATTTTACCATTACCATACATCACCATGTCAGAGTTAAAGTGTGCATCTGTGTATAAACATAAATTCTGTCTATTCAGTCTATATTTTACCATTCTCTCTTACTGTAGTCTTCTATATGAACCTAAAAATAATTTTTAAAAACCCCCACAAAACTTAGATGTACCCAAGAGAAACAGCTATGAGGAAAATAAACTCACAGAGGACAATTTAAAAATAATTTTTTTCCAGCTTCCTAGTTTAAAAATAGCATGCTTGTTGAGATGTGTAACAATTAAAAATAGCTCTTAAGTAGAGAGACTGTGTTTTTTTAAGATCTGTTTATCTGACTTTTCATGTCAAAAATATTTAAGAATCAAAGTTTATATTTCACCAGTAATGTCTTTAAAGTCCTCAGGGTAAACCCCACACACACGTCCCACCACATACACACAGTATTAACTACTTCCTGGATATGCTAGATAGATTCAGAGTTCATATTAATCACTTTTTAAACACGCTATATAGGTTCAGAGTTCAACTTTATTTTGAAAAAGAATAAATCAGTTTTGAAGTTTTCTTATATAAAACTTGGCTAGAAACTCAAAGCCAGTGAACGGTAAGCATGGTTCACGAACTATTCCTTGTTGGCAAGTGTATGGTAAAGAGAGCCTTGCTTGAAGAATGCTGGTATGAAGTAGAAGTATACATTTAAATGAATAGCTTGAAGAGAATGGATTTGTAATTTTAGGATTCAAAGTTTAATTGAAAAATTAGTTTAAATTGAGTAACTTAGAGGCTTTGCTAGGAATTTTTAGTAGTAACATAGAAATGTATCTCTATACTCCTTAGGAAAACTACTAACATAATCAAATACATTCACCAATTTAACTTCTTTCCAGTTCTTTTTCTCCCATATCAGGAAGTACCCACTCTTTAATGAACTTGTTCATCTTCCTACTTGTAATTCTTATATTTTTTTAATATGTAAAATCTCCGTAGACCTTTAGGGTAAAATGATAGCCCAAGCAATTGCCTCATCTAGGAGACTATACAAGAAGTCACAGCAAACACAGAAGGTACTTTCTCTTGGAAAAAAAATTAAAATTTGTTTTTCATAGTATTTGTTCTCTGCTTTTGATTTGCAGCTAAAAGAGAAAAAATGTTTTCATGTTCTTCTTAATCTTAAAAATACACACAAACATATAAAAACAATATGTTTAATTCCAGCAAAGGTTTATCAAGTCTAGAAGTTCTTAAGAACACGCCATAAGCCTATATGTAAAAAATTAATAGGAAGCCTAGGGCTTGACCTTGGCTCCTGAGAAGGATCGGGACGCCGAGGCACATTCCCACAGTTCCTCTGAGTCATTTGCTGTGTCGTTCATAGGTTGGCAAGGATAGTTCCTAGTCAACAATTCAATTCCGGCCACTGTCAAACCTCCATATACAGTTATAGGAGAAGAAAGATAGACAGTTTCTCATATTTGCCAATTCTGAATAATTACCAAGATCACATTTCAATCAGCAGATTTCTCAGGAGTTTTTTGTGTCAAAACTGACTATGATGTTATGATCCAGTGAATAATAATTTATTATAAGGTCAAATGCAATGCCTGGAGTAAGTAACACATGATCCAATTTAGTAAACCCACTTCTCTCTTTGCAGAGTTGCAAGTGAATACCGAAATACTTGCAAATTGCTTTGAGCTGTGTAATGCCTCAATGCAGACATGTGCATAGGTAAGGGAAGACAAGACAAAGGAAAGAAGTAATCATATTTTTGCACCTGGTACTATGATAAGCACTTCTTAGACTCTGTTTCATTTTATTCTTCAAAAAACATGGCCGCTATTTGTATAATCTTCATTTTAAAGACAGGTCTTTCTGGTTCTGGAGCCTACACACTTAATATAGTACCACATTATTATTATCTATGAAACAAAAGATTTCTGTATTCATTTGCTCCTTATTCAACCCTAGCTAAAAGGATTTACCTTGTTGATTTCCTTATAGGTCTGTATATTGGCACCGGTGATATGCATGTCTAGCCTGCAAATGGCATGTCTCTCTCAGCTTTGACGTCAGGTGGCTCACACTATACCATCCAGCCATATTCAGGTGTAGGTCCCAGGAAGATGGTGGACAAATCTGAAAGTTAAGCATAGACAAGAGCTTCCATGTTCAGGCCATGAGACTCCTGTAAATTCATTAGGACACTGAGAACTATTTTAGGGGAGGAGAGATAAGAATCACATTGCTTTCATTCATGTATTTATGCATGTATACATGTAGTTATTTATCATCCACTAAACAAACGTTATTGGTGCACCTACACAGGCCAGGCATTGTTAGGCATCGGAAATGCAGAGGTGAGTATGACAAGTATAGTTCTGGCCCTTACATACCCCTAAGTAGTCTAGTGGAAGAGAATGATATGAAAAAGAATTACCCAAATAAGTGTATGAGGGCAGTCTTTGAAAAGTATAATGAAGGAGCATATTGGTGGGTATATAACCACACCAGCAGGCAGTCTGAACTAGTCTAGATGTTCCAGACAGACTGAATGAGAAATGGGAGATAAAGAGGTACAGGTGTGGGGTGGGCAGGGGTTGGGGGTATGGATAGAATTGCAGACCAAGCAAGCATCATCTGGGACAATTCTGTGGGGATGGAGACACCAGAGGGACCGGAGCACAGACAACCATAGGGCGAGCAGTTTGCAAAGCCCTGTGGAGTGGTGGGGCAGCAACCTGAACAGCCATATCCTCGTTAAGGACGTGTTTTCATCTTAAAAGAGGCAAGAAGTTTTTAAAAGGCTTTAAGCAGGGAAGTGGCATGATTAAATGTGTGTTTGAAAAGATCTCTTTAGATGCCATGTTTAGAATAGAGTGGGGAAAATAATTGAAGTGTTTCAGATAAGACATGATGGTAGCTTGGGCTAAGTGGTAAGAGGAGAGAGTGAGAAATAGACACGTAGGGAAAACAGTCGTACTTCTCAGTGATTGCTTGAATCCTTGGAGCTAGGGAAAAAGATGCATAGGGATGAACCCAGACGCTTCCTATATAAGTGTTGAAATTGAAGTGAGGGATGCACAGATTCTTATTAAATGTGGTCACTGCTTGGTTACTGCATTCATCTTCTCATCTTCCTGAGCACAGCTCTCATTTAGCAGAGAAAATTACCCCTTTTACCCTTAGGATCAATAAGTGATTGCCCTCCTTGACCTTCTAGAATTTCTGCCCTGTCTGGAAAGCTTGATAATAGCTAAACTACAAAACAAAGCACCCAAGGATTTTTTTTTCTTCTGTCTGGCTTCTCTTCTTTTATTCCCCCTGATTATATACATCCAAACTACTACATCTCATCCCACATAAAATGACTCTTCTCCCTCAATCCTTTAACTTTGAGAAATTCTTTTAGTTCCATTTAGAAAACATCAAGTAAGATTTAAGAGGCTAGGCAGTGGAAATACTCATTTCTCTTTGGAGGGATTATGTTTTTTCTTTCAAGGTTATTAGTTATCTAGAGCATGAGAAACAGCATCTGCAACAATCCCAGGGACTCAGAAGATTAAGAAAAAGAAATGAAAAGTCCTCTTGACCACAAAGTCGGTACTTTGGAACCGAACGCTTAGTTTTATTTCATTCAATTTTTAGAACTTGCTTAAACCACTATTATTGACTTGATATCTTTCATTGTCTACATAAAAGAATGCAAAATGGCAGAAGGTGATGGTAGATCGCTACCATCTCACTGCCGCTATCCGAAGTCTATAACTACTGAGCTGGGATTATAGATCTGCAACTTTGACTTCATTCGGGGGTTGACTTGAATCCTGAGCTAGTGCCCCTCACCCTGCATTCCAGTCAGCACCACACCTGATAGGGAACTACCTTTGCCTCTGCCGTTAACTAGTTTTGTGGCTCTGGAAAATTCATCTGACCTCCCTGGACCTCAGTTTCCTGGTTGTAAAGCCAAGAGGTGAGGCTTGGTGATTTTTGAAGTACCCTCCACTTAACTTTCTAAGAAAGACAAATCTTGGTATGTCTGACACAGAGTGTGTGTATGTGAACCGGTGTATTTGCTTTTTATCCAACTTTTTCAATCTTGTGCCTCATAAATGTTACAAAACAAACCTCACGTATTTCTTTCTCCTTTGAGAAATAAAAGCAGATAAATAATAAGCCAGGTATTTACAGTTATAAGATCCCGGACATTTGAGATGTCTGTTAATTTGCCCCTATCTTATCCATTTTGGCCTGTCACTCATCTCTAGACTTACCTCCTCCAGGGCCCTTAGGGTCCCCAAATGTCCCTTTGGCAGGACCTCTCCCAGGCCGACCCAGTGAGGAAGTGCTCCCAAATCAAAACTGAGCAGCCCACCCATGCTCGTAAAGATAATCTCAGCAAGGAGGAAAGTAATCTGATTTCCTGATAAAAAATGTGACGTTTCAAAGATGGCACTGACTGATAGGCTGGACTACCCCAGTGTTATTTACGTGTTCAAATAGGAACAACGAACACCAGTGGATTGCTTATTGATCGGGTGCCCATGAGAAATGAGTGGGAGCCGTCGGGCCATCTCGTTGCCTAGGCGGGGTTGTCTGCCTCCAAAGTATATCCTCAGAACAGAGGTCTGTGACTGGGTGCTCCACTCTGAAATCTTACTGAGCCGCATCATTCAATTCCTTTTTAGCACTGCAAGGAACAGACACTATACAGAGGAGAGAGGAGTGCAAATCCTCTGCACCACATAGCACTGGGGGGTGGGGGAGAAGATGTGCAGAAATCATTAAATACAGTTGACTACCTGCTTGTCGCCCTTTGGAGAGAAGGTCTGTCAGGGAAATAGGTACAGTCACTGTCTTCTAGAATAGACTTTTTATTAAGAGCTGCTGAAACAACAAGATTACTGCTCTCTGCATTCAGTACTCAGTGATCCTCTGTTGTTTTTTTTTTTTTTTAATTTCAAAAGCTATCTGTTAGTCTATAATTTGAAAAGACTAGACCTCTGTTGTCAGTACGTAGTCACTAGCTACATGAGGCAGTTAAGCACCTGAAATGTAGTTTGTCCAAACTGAAGTAGGATCCAAGTGTCAGATGCATCCCAGATTTCAAGCCCTATAAAGAAGGCTACTCATCAGCTGAAGATTTTTCTAACAGGAGATGGGACAAATAACATGACTGGTAAGCAGAATGTATACATCGAATAGTATATATATATATATTTTTTTTGTGGTACGCGGGCCTCTCACTGTTGTGGCCTCTCCTGTTGCGGAGCACAGGCTCCGGACGTGCAGGCTCAGCGGCCATGGCTCACGGGCCCAGCCGCTCTGCGCGGCATGTGGGATCTTCCCAGACTAGGGCACAAACCCGTGTCCCCTGCATCGGCAGGCAGACTCTCAACCACTGCGCCACCAGGGAAGCCCCCGAATAGTATATTTTGCTAGGAAATAATCATCTGGTATTTATATTTCTAAGCGTATCCTTCTCTTTGATGCAAAAACAAATAGTTTTCACACCAAAGCTATCAAATTAATTCTACTATAGTTGAAAATTAAGGAGAAATTTTTTTTTTTTTGGCAGTATGTGGGCCTCTCACTGTTGTGGCCTCTCCTGTTGCGGAGCACAGGCTCCGAACGTGCAGGCTCAACGGCCATGGCTCACGGGCCTAGCTGCTCCGCGGCATGTGGGATCTTTCCGGACCGGGGCACGAACCCGTGTCCTCTGCATCGGCAGGCGGACTCGCAACCACTGCGCCACCAGGGAAGCCCAGAAGGAGAAAATTTTATAAACTACTTTTTTCTTGGTGGTAGGGGTAGTACTTATCTTCTCAAAATCTGAAAAACTTAAATAAGAAGCTCCTTCTAAAACTCAAACCAGTAGCCAAAAAAGAAAAGTTTTGTGCATTTTTTGATTAACTTTATTCTTCAAGCACTGCCTATTAAAATACAGTCACAATCAACACTTAGGCACAAGTCTTATGCGTGAGCCGGGGATCAGTGTCTTATCTCAATGTTTACATAAACCAGGAGAGTAGAAATCTCATAATCCAGCAAGAGTTAGAAATCGGTAATTAGTTTGTAACAGAATTAAAGTAAGTCGTTCCTTTTCCATATATCATGATCATTTTTATTTACTGAGAAAATAATTTTCTTCCTAATTCTTAGGACAGAGTAGAAAAGTCAGTTACATACTGTGCTATAGACTTTGACTTCCTTTAGAAGGAAGGTTGTATTGTTTGCCCTTTTTTCTTTAGCCTTCAGCCATATGTTTAGACTCAGCCTCTCCTTCCATGCTACACAGCAGCATGAAAGCCATAAAATAACCTAGACACAATTTTGAAAGCAGTGGATAAAGTCAATCTTTCTACTGTTGCCATTCATATATTTACTCATTCATTCTAAAACTATGTCTCAAGAATCATCTTGGTACCAGAAAGTCTGCAAAGCATTATAGATACAGAAATAAATAGTATCAAGTTGGTATGGAGGTATACAGAGATAAATATACCAATTTCTATTGGATGTAAGGAGTTAACTATATTAGGTATTATAGTTGACACTGATATAAAAATATATATAGAAAGCCCACCACTATGAAGGGTGATCCTGGACTGCTTTCTCAGAATGAATCCTGGCCAGAGAAGAAGACGACAGGGTGGTGATTGCAGTGGTTGAAGGAGGATGTTGCGTTTGGGACAGAGGATTTCCGGAGCTTGAGTATCTATGTGAAAGGAGGAAAAGTGAATGATGAAAGAGGATGTAATTTTTCACTCTTCAGTTGCTTCACAAAGTTTTGCCTTTGTCACTTATATAGTAATTCTACAGTGATTATTATCAATAATATTATTGTTAAATATTAATTCCATACTCTTCACAAGGATAAGCCTATCTGTTTTTTTGGGGGGGTTTATTTCTTTATTTACTTTTTGTATTTGACATCTCTCTAATGTAATTGGCAGATCCTTGTGATGTTCTGAATTCCTTTCAAATCTGGGTATTGGGCAGTGTCTGGACACTGGTATTTAGTACCAGAAGATGTTATCACCTCTTAGATAATGAGTGAATGTTCCAGATCTCCAACTCAAAAATATTCTCGATCTTTAAACATCTAGCCACCTTTTGAGGCCAAGACTGCAGTGACACTGTGGAAAACGGTCTCAAAAGAGACTCCCCATGATTCCCTGCCCGGTGTTTTCTGCCTCCACAGTGTCCTGGGGTGGAAAATTTTGCCTTGGACTTCGCTCCAGTTGGAGGAGGACATTTCCTTCTCTGGGCAGACTCGTAAATTGTACAGACACAACAGAAGATTATCATGCTGAAGATGAAAGAGTGAGACTATGTCGATCCCAAGAAATTAGGTCATAAAAGTTTTTCTAGCGCTTTGCTAAATAAGAAACCTATCTTCAGTGTACTGAGAAGGCCGAGATTACTTGGATGCCATTTATTTATATGGAGAGAGAAAAATGAAGTTTCTTTGTCACTTTTGGGGACTTTAACTTTCAACTAACTAAATAAATGATGTACTGAAAATTAGGTCTTATTTAAATATTATGTTTTGTAGAGCCTTACTCACTGTTCTTAAATTCTGGGAATAGGTATGAAAATATTCCCTTCTTGAATTCCTATTGTGATTTTGAATTCTTTTGGGATTAGGGAATGAGGTGCCTACAGAAATGTCCAGAATATGTATCGTGGTCTTACTGAATTTAGTAAAAGGAAAAAGAATTCAAACCGTCTTCAGCTTTTAACAATGTTTTAGGTAAAGTAAAATTATCCTGACAGAAATGTAAGTAAACATTTTGACTACCTTCCTCATATTCATGATGCACCAGAAATTGCATTATAAACGTTCGGAGGTGGTTAAATAGTTACTCAGAGTTGGCAATAATATGTCTAGATGACATGAAGCAGATAGGTTCTGCTTGCCATCAAATGGACTTTCCACCTCTAGGGAAGAATTTAGCAAGAAATTCTTGAGCATTTGTAAACCTCCTCATAGCTTTCATTTCTTTTGACTGAAAGTCTAGGTACCAAAACAACAACAACAACAAGAGGCATTCTGTGTAATTATCTTTATTTTTATTTTTGCTGAGATTGTAACTCTATTTACTAACAAGTTTGGAAGCTTCTCCTCTGTTTGAACCAAGAAATCTAATCCCTACTGTAGGATAGAGAGGGCGCCAGCATTGAAGGTTGAAGACATGCTGACTGCTTGCCCTTCCTCTCCAGGGTCAGTTAGGTCAGAAGATTCAGACCAAAGACACGTGGTGGGAAGAACCCAGGCCAGAAAGGCAAGGTTCCTTCAGTTCTGGGACCTAAATTTCTGTCATTCACTATCTTTTATTATTTCTTAAATGCAAATGAAAGATTAAGGTGAATGCAATTTGCTGCCAATTTGTATGAATTCTTTTCATCTCATAATCAGGCCCTTTCTAGTTAAGTATAGCTATGAATATATAAATAAAAATAGAACTAGAGGGACAGTCTTGGTTCTGCTGCTAGGAAAGGAGGTATGCAATTTTGGGCATCCCAGGTTAGCAGGAGGACAAGAGTTATTGGATGACCATCGTAGGCTCACTTGAATCGCATTGTGGTAGCATGGGTGGTGGGATGGGGCAGTGGGGGAAGGTTGGAATGGATACTGGTGCAGGCGTAGGAAATGTTCACATCTTGTCATATTTAAAGATAACTACTGAAAATCTTTTAGAGGCAATCCCTAATTTACAAACAGATTGTATTACAGAAGCTTAACAACTTGATGAAACGAAGTTTGGGGATATAATTACCTTGTGGAACAGAATGATAGTGGGTATGGAGAATTCCAAGTCAAAATACACAATTTGCTTTAACCTATCCATAGATGTTGTCTGATATATGTTCAGGACATAGGAGAATAAAACTTTAAATCTACTTTTAAAGTGTTTCAATTCTCTGTGAGTAGTGAACAGTAAATATCCTCCATATAGAGACTAAAAATGATTTTTAAAAATTTGTAGTTTGTACGTATGCATCTTTTTTTTTTGCGGTACGCAGGCCACTGTTGTGGCCTCTCCCATTGCGGAGCACAGGCTCCGGACGCGCAGGCTCAGCGGCCATGGCTCACGGGCCCAGCCGCTCTGCAGCATGTGGGATCTTCCCGGACCGGGGCATGAACCCGTGTCCCCTGTATCGGCAGGCGGACTCTCAACCACTGCGCCACCAGGGAAGCCCCCGTATGCATTTTTAACGTCAGTGTTTTTTTTGCATAGAAGTCCAGCATTGCTACTTCTTCCCAATGTTTGGACATCACCAATGGTTTTGTAGTCAAGGAAATGAGTTCCTTGAGGTTGGTTTATCTTTTTTTTCTTACATTTTTCATCAGACACATCAGACCTGCATGCCTCTGATTGCACAAAAGAGCAGGGTAGAGAAAAGAATCCCATTATTATCTTTTTTAAAACACTGTTAAGAGGATCACAGAGTCCTGAAGACCATGTTCGCCACTTCAAGTTCTCGTCCCTCTTTCACTGATTCTCATGGAATTGAACTACATTTCTCTGAAATATATTTCCTTGGAAACTTCTTGAAATACTCTGCCTCTGGACTCCTTGTAAAGATGTACTTTCAGAACAACTTGATTTTCAATAGATTTTCTAAGAACTGACCTCTAACCTAGACTGAGGCAGCCTTCTCATCCTATACTCAAGCAACACCATGGATTTCCTAGGAAGCTGCCTGGACTAATTAACATTATATTCAGAAGAAAGAGAGGCAGCTAATGTATTTTCTGGAAATAAGCACAAGAATATAAAGTGCCCTTCTTATTGTTGAGGGTAACAATGTCAACCAGGCTTTTCCGTGGAACTTACAGGAGTGGTTAGTGCCTAATTAAATGGATTCATAAGCCCTGAGCTATGTTCAGCAATTAATTCAATTGAGTAAACATCCATTGACATCTCAGGGCCAGGCACTGGTGCGAAGGATCAAGTGATGAAAAATGGCAGACCCTTCTCAAATAGCTCACTCCAACCCATGATTAAAATGCAGGAGATAAGGGGAAGAAGTGCAACTGTAGGTGTATGTTCAAGGGACAATATCAGTACCGAGAAAAAGAACAGTTGACTGTAAGAGTGATCAGATGAATAGAAGCTGAGTTGGAAGACTCAGGAATTTACTCTGAGAAAATAGGAGATGGATGATTCCAGGCAAAAGTATCCGCACATGCAGCCCTACAACAGTAAGAAAGGTCCAGACATGGTCAGAGCACCCTGAAGGGTTTGTGTGTCTGTAGTATAAATATGCAAGGGTGGAGGAAAGGAGTCTTATGGTAAAGGAGCTCAGGGCCTGGTATGCCTTACATAAACTGGGGACTTTTTCCTGGAGACTATGAGATGACAGTACAGACTTTTAGTTGAGAAAGAGACAGTTAAATTTGCAGTTTGCAAGGCCCTTCATCTCAGCGGTATGGTACATAGGTTAGTTAGAGAAAGAACTCAGAGGCTAATAGGCTTTGGCAGAAAGTAGACCTTTTTTTTCCTCCTAGTTTAAGACTGAAATAATGATATCTGATGTTATGATAATATCTCATGGTAGTGGAATTGAAATTAAAATGAGACGAATCCAAGAGAAAGAAGCCAACTTGGTAAGATTGGTAACAGATTGGAGGTAGATCATTCTGAATGTGCTTTCTGGCACCAGCAAAATAGGGGCAGCCATTTTTGAACCACTTTATTGAGGTAACATTGACACACAATAAATTGCACGTATTTAAAGTGAATACTGTGTCAAGTTTTTTATAATATGTGTACAGCTGTGAAAACACCGCAATTAAAATAGTAAACGTGTCTGTCACCCCCGTAAGTTTCCTTTTGCCCTTCTGTGATCTTTCTCTGCACACCCCTCACCCCTTCTCAGGCAATTGCTGATCTGCCTTCTGTCACTGGAATCATACAGCATATTCTCTTTTGGCCTCCAGCTTCTTGCATTCAGCATAATTATTTTGAGATTCAACCATGTGTGAACATCAATAGTTCCTTCCTTCTCATTGCTGAATAATCCTCCATAGCATGGATATACCATGTTTGTATCTTCCAGTTTTATTGAGATATAATTGGCATACAGCACTGTATACATTTAAGGTGCATAGCATAATAACTTGACTTACGTACATCATGAAATGATGATCACAGTACGTTTAGCAAGCATCCATCATCTCCTATTAATACCAAATTAGAGAGATAGAAAAAAGATTTTTGTGATGAGAACTCTTAGGACTTACTCTCTTAACAATGTTCATATATAACGTGCAGCCATGTGAATTATATTTATCATGTTGTACGTTACATCCTGGATATACCACATTTTGTTTATCCATTCACTGGTGGATGGAAATTTGAATTATTCTTGTTTTTAGCTATTAAAAACAAAGCTACTATGACACTTGTATGTGACTATTTGTATGGCAATATGCCTTCTTTTCTTTTGGAGAAATGCCTGGAATTGGAATAAGCCCATCATATGGTAAGTGTAAGTTTTTTTTTTAAATCCTGCAAACTGTTTTCCAAAGTTGTTGACCATTTACATTTTTTAAATTATTTATTTATTTGCTTGTTTGTTTATTTATTTTTGGCTGCGTTGGGTCTTCGTTGCTGCGTGCAGGCTTTCCTCTAGTTGTGGTGAGCGGGGGCTACTCTTCTTTGCAGTGCGTGGGCTTCTCATTGCGGTGGCTTCTCTTGTTGCAGAGCACAGGCTCTAGGCTCGCGGGCTTCAGGAGTTGTGGCACGCCAGCTCAGTAGTTGTGGCTCACGGGCTTTGTGGCTCCACAGCAGGTGGGATCTTCCCCGACCAGGGCTTGAACCCATGTCCCCTGCATTGGCAGGCGGATTCTTAACCACTGCGCCACCAGGGAAGTCCAACCATTTACATTTTGATGGCTGATGTATGAAAGTTCCATTTTCTCCAAATTCTTATCCACACATATCATGGTTAGTCTATTTTTAAAATTTTCTCAGAAATAGTTGGTCTTGAAATTATGTGAAAAGGGATAGAAAAGGGGAAAGAAGAGTGACTGTATCCTTTCATCTCAAAAGAGCAGCTGGTATTCATTCCTGTAGTGCCTCTTGTTTCTCTTGGGTACTTGTCCTAATGGCAGATAACAGAGCAGAGTTTGGTCCTCAGTAGGCTTCCCTCCAGGAGACTGAGAGGGGACCACGCTTTCTGAACTGCCACTCTTCTTGCAGTAACTGTCGTCAGAGACTGGAAAACCAGCCCATTGAGGGCTGGCCAGGACCAGGAACAGGCTGTCCTCTGTTTTCCATCTACCATTCTCACCTATTACTCACCTACATGATTCCACAGTCAAATGGTGGTTCTTTCAAAAGAGAATGGACTTGAGGACACAGGGAGGGGAAGGGTAAGCAGGGACAAAGTGAGAGAGTAGCACTGGCATATATACACTACCAAATGTAAAATAGATAGCTAGTGGGAAGCAGCCACATAGCACAGGGAGATCAGCTCAGTGCTTTGTGACCACCTAGAGGGGTGGGATAGGGAGGGTGGATGCAAGAGGGAGGTGATATGGGGATGTATGTATATGTATGGCTGATTCACTTTGTTATAAAGCAGAAACTAACACAACAATGTAAAGCAATTATACTCCAATAAAGATGTTAAAAAAAAACACTGTATAATTGTCTGCCTCCACATCTCCCTTCATTTTTAAGAAAGCGTCTAGGTAGCCACTTAGAAATGACTGGCAGTTTTTCATCTCTTTTCCATGATAGTTTAAAACAATTCTTCATGCGCACCCTGAAGAGGGTTATTGGTGAACAGATGTGGAATTTCTACCAACTGCTGCCCTTTGTGATTTTCAAGGAACTAACAGTATCTATTGACTCTGCCTTCCCACTACCAAAATCTCATTTTGTTTGTTTGCCAAGTTCAATAGTTTAATGTATTCAATGTTGGGTTTTTCACCTCCCACCATATTTCCTTTGTCTCTGCATTTTCTGCTTCCCGTTATTGCCCACTCATCATCCCAGCTCAGTTGCCAAACCAATTTTGAATTTAGGCCCAGAAATGATTTAAGAAGTTTAATCCTGCCCCCGCCTCACCAGCACTGTCAAATGGAGTTTAGTTGTCATCTTCCCTTCTGGATATGTAGACATCAGAAGTGGTGCCCTAGTAATGTGCTTTGAGTTATTCCTTGAATTCCACTCTGCAAATCTGAACTTCACATGCCTGTCCAAGGAAAATAATCATGTGATTTGATGACTGGATGGGAGATTCTTTGACTTGACAGAGCCAGGGGAATTGTAGGCCAATATCCTGTGGAGGAAAGAACCTAAAGTTTATCAAGCAGTCTTCTTGACTGATCTCAGGCTTCTTAGCCAATGTCATGTCAGATATGATTAAATCTTCATTAACTTTTTAATGACACTGATAAAAACTCAATTAGTCAACTAGCTATTTTATTGGATTCCCTATGCCTAAATTATTATCTTCTCAGTGTAAGTTTCTTATAGAAATCTTTTTAAACTAATCTCCCATCTGTGACATTATATTCATTAAAATTAGGTTATAAAATATGTAAATATATTAAAGTTGGCATAAGTGCAATACTCTGTAATTCAATGAAAGTGAATAAACATTATATATTTGTGTATAAGACTATAAGTGATTGTACAGTTGTCTCTCGGTATTGCCAGCCTCGGCCTCCACTGAGCAGCAAGGACTTAGACTTGAGAAATTGCCAGTAAACATTTTTATCTGTATCCCGATATATGGCCGCAGTATCCCTTTATACTGCATCTCTAGCATATTCACCATTGAATGTAACATTCTAGAACAAGGGATTGCTCATCTGAACTTGCTTATCTCCATCCTCAAGTTTTTAACATGATATTCTCTAAATCTGAATTAAAACACATCCACCTACCAAGCTGTGCCTGTCAAAATTCTACTTGTTATCTCAGGCTTAACTAGAAAATTCTGCTTCCTTTCTTCAATCTTCCCTAATTATTTCATATTGGGCATAATTTCTCCTACACATTCTACCTCTTTTCTAACAAGTCACGTAATGCTCTGTATTTAATTTACCCAGTCACATTATCAGTCTGCCACAGATTTTGAGATCCTAGAAGACAGATATATCTGGTTCTTACAGATCTCGGTCCTCTCCCCGCTTATCTAGCCACTGCCCCACTCACAGATGATGCACAATACTATTGTCTTAATCAAACTAAGGAGCACCGGATGAAAATGATGCTTTGAATAATGAAGTAGGTGAGTGATTAGTTATGCAGTATGACCATGCTCAAGGAGATTGGAGAACTGTTTTAATTAGGAACACAACTAGAGCTATCTCTAGGAAACAGAGAAAGGCCCAGACAGTTAAAGGCCATTGGCAGCTATGAAGGGATTTAAGGGTAGAAGTAGAAGAAAAAAGGGTTTTCAGTTATGGACAAAGTAATTCCCTGAAGCTCTTCTGCCTACAAGTCATTCTTAAGCCTTGTTATCCACATTACAAAATGAGTTGTCAAAAAACATTCTTGGGCAGAGGAAATAAAACCCCAAAGGAAATAGATTATTTTTGAAATTCTAAGGAGTAAATAGTAAGGCCCAGGGGAAACTGGCATGTATATGAATCTGCAGTCCTTTTTAAGCCCTTACGAAGATCACTTTAATTCATTCAACCCAAAAGTTTCAACTCTCTCTATAATCGTCCAACAGCCAATAGAAGCTCCCATGTAACTATCTGACTTAGTCAAGATGCACTAAGGTGCCAGGTTGGTTGTTTCTAGAATCTAGATTCTGCTCGTTTAGAGAATATGGCCACAGTCTGAACCTTGGATACAAAATTTTAAGCTAGAAAAATATATTGAAAAACTAAAAAGATGAAGAAAAATCAAATAGGAAATCTAATCCATAGTTATTTTAATTATCAGAGTTCCATTAATTTTTGAATTCTCTTCATCTTATTTTGTCCATATCCAATTAATATTTCAATTCCTCACCACGTAGCAGTGAGGCTTCTTGGTTGTTTGGGTTTGTTTTTTGTTTGTTTGTTTTCACTTTTCAGCTTTATCTCCTTTCTCTTCATCATGTTTTGTTTTCTTTAGGTTTGGGGTGTTTTAGTACTTTGAGTAGTTGTTTTTAAATCATTGGTATTGGAATTCACTTTATTTGTAAAAATGAGATTAGATTCAGTAATCTTCACAGTTTCTTCAGTATTTAAAATTCCATGACTAACAGTTTCATAAATAATCATGAGATTAGGTTTTTAAAAATGTTTTAAAGGTTATTGAAAGAGAGGAAATCTTTCTTTTTTTAGAGTGTCCTTTCTAGTTTCATGGCACAAATGTGAATTTGAATGTTTATAATGTTTTAATATGAATTTTAATGTGATGTCAGGAATTGTTTAGGAATCGGCCAACAACTGCAGAGAGAGAAGGGGCTGTAACACGGTGTGTTTCAAAGAAACCCCACCTCCCGCAGTCCTGGGATGGTATAGAAGATGGTGGGTCCCGTGACTCCCTGTGCAGTAGAAAGATGGGTCAGAGGAGGCGCGACCTCTAGGCTCCCAGCAGGCAATGTGAGAGCCCACCTGAAGAGGGCTTTGCTGGAATGGACCAGTGGCAAGTGTCACAGAGATAGGGTGGCCCCCTCTGAGGGGGTCCTTCAAAGGAGGTTGGCGTACAGCTGAGTAGTCTCTATAAATAATCCAAGGAAACCAAGAGACGAGGAGGCAGGGAGAAGGAAAGAAAGACAGGAAGAGGAGGGACAAAGAAAAAACAAAGTACAAAGAAGGAAGCATCTAGGAAGGAAGCAAAGAACAGGAGGAAAGAAGGAAGGAAGGGACACATGAGAGAAATGAAGTGTTTTAATCTACTTTAACAGTTAAACACCGTGAAAATTTTTGTAATATAAAATTTTAATTTTTTTAATCTTTAACTTGGTAACTGTTTTTTTATGGAAATATTTATTAATGAATGGGCTACAATTTGGAGAATGCTGGTGCAGACATGCAGCAAACAGGTGTAGAAGAAGAAGGATGTAAAACCATTGTGAGAATATTTAGATCTATAGTGATTCTTAGGAATACATTTGCGGTTGTTTCAATTCTAAGATTAGAACAAATTTGTAGCCAAATAATATCTACATTTGGGGAAACTTGTGTATTAAACACACCCATTCCCCCACTCCTGCTCTTATAGTATTCTGCCTCTATTCTTTACCTCTACGTAAACCTCACTGTGTCTGTGTTTGGTAAAAAATTGTGCACGCTGTTCATTTACTAAGCACAGATATATACTTTCCAATAATAAAAGAAAAAGATCTTTTAAGAAAAAGTGTTAGAAAAAATTAAGGCTAACCGAGTGCTTGGCATGGCAGGTGTTCTATGAGGATTAAATGATTTGCTTCTTCTAGGTAATTTAACACGGTCTATATTTGTGTATTAGGCAACGGAAATATTTTTCCAAGCAAACCTTAAGTGCTCCCAATAAAGTTATTTGCTCAATTGCCCTGGGGTGTCTCATGCTCTAATGAGATTTGGGCTAAGAAGGGCAGAGTATGTTAGTCCTAGAATTCACCCAGACCGTGTTGAACAAAGTACATACCTTTCTTTTACTTTTTTCTGCATGTGTCAGATGTGTTGTTCACGCTTAGTCCCTTATAGTGTTTCTTCAATCTGTGAGAATTACTGAGATTATAGTAACTGTTCATTATATCTTGCATTTTTCATAGGTTTCATTAATTACCTTCTATTATGGTCTTTGTGCTAAATTCTAATGAAGAAAACTGTAGAACATATTTTATATGAGAAAATAGCAAAAAGATGGTAGACTATGCTTTGTGTATAAAATGCTGATGTGAAGGATTATGTGTGTGTGTTGGGTGGGCATGAGGGAAACTAACTAAGAGAACAGAACTTGTTAATGACCTGTATCACTCTTTCCCAGTACTCTACAGATATATCATCAAAAGCTCTATTGTGACTTTCAAACACTTGACTCTGACCAAAATAATAGGCAAGGAATGTGTCAAGAAAAGCTCTTTTTTGGATTATAAAATTTAACTTTACTAACTATGGAGCTTGAAGCTTACTTTCATAAATTACTTACAAAATAGGAGAGCCCCATCATCCCAGTCTTGAAGAAATGCAGTTTTATCTTGTTTTAGCTGTACTTGCTGAACCTATTATTATACATTTAATTCCGTTTATACATGTGGCTTTGCCCACTATATCTTTTGATGAACACAATATCTAAGACAAAATGAAGAGAAACAGTTGCATGAGAACTCATTTGACATCCAGCCCATATGATTGCACACCTCAACGATTGAACTGCTCTTTTAATCAATCACCTGTCTCTCCTTTCACTTTCAAACAGCTTTTTGTTTATGATCATCAAGCCACTTTCTGTGTACCCATCAGAAAAGAGTAAGGGTCAAGTAAGGGTCTCCTAAAGGAGATCCATAAAGTCTAACACTGAAGAAGGAAAATAGGAAATACTGGGGCAGGGAGAGTCCCATGAAAGGCCCAGGTGTTCAGTTTGCTTCTAGGGTGGGTCTATTTTTGATGCCAACAGAACTTTCTTGAGTCCCTTAACAAGGAACTAAAGCTTCTACTACAGTCCAAAGTGTCCATAGGGCATCCCTTAAACACACTCTACACTTTCTCACCTGCATGCCGTGCCTTCCCCTCTCTTCTCTGCTTATACAAATCTCCACTTTCAGAGTGCAGACCCACTGGGAAGCATTTTTGGACCATTCCATCTGGAAGAGAAAACTCCCTCTGAATTTATATAATGCTTAGCTGTCAGTGTCAATGAGAACGATCATGTACAGAAAAAAAAGAATCTTGGACCAGATAGCCATACATTTCATCATTTACTAGATATATAATCTTCTTGAATAAATTTATAGCCCTCATATACGCCCCCCATCTTCGTCCTTAAAATAGAGTAAGATCTATGCTACATCTCAAACATGTTGGCAGGATAAAAATGTTGTCATGTTTGTGAAATGTTTTGTATGTGGTAATTGATTATACTTAGGTAAGGTATTTCCTTTTTTCCACCAAATTCAGCTATGATGATTTACATCCTGGTAATGTAATATGCTTTCAGTTATGATTTTCTTATTGCCTCAACCCTATTAAAAATATATTTACTTTTTCTGTTGTGATTATTATAGAAAATACTAAAAATACATCAAGTATAAAAATGGGAAAAAAGTATAATGTCCTAACCAGAAAATAACCACTAAACCAAGAAATAACCACTAGTACCATTTTTTACTTCATGTCATATACCTATATATATATATCACAATTCTTATATATGCACATATATGTGTATATCTTTGTATACAGCTCTGTTCAGTTATCAATACATCCTATGGATATTCTTAGTCCTCAGCTCTATCTTTGCTTCCTAAGGTACAGCCATAGTATTTTGACCCCTGTTGTGTCTGGCTAAGCACTCAGCACTTTGCTGTGGGTATAAAATGTTCAATAAATAAGCTTTGTTCACAGAATGGCTTAAAGCACTTTATGATGGTGTAAACATAAAATTATTTTATGTTTGAACAGAACTTGTGACTTGAACGATAACACTGTGTTCCTGTTGATGAGCTGGAGCCCCTGCGTGTAACCCTGACTCTCACTTTTCCTTTCCTTTCCCTGTAGTTTGTTGCTCAGCCCAACTGTCAACAGCTGCTGGCATCTCGCTGGTACGATGAGTTTCCCGGCTGGAGGAGAAGACACTGGGCCGTGAAGATGGTGACGTGTTTCATAATAGGACTTCTTTTTCCTGTCTTCTCTGTGTGCTACCTTATAGCTCCCAAAAGCCCCCTTGGACTGTTCATCCGAAAGCCATTTATCAAGTTCATCTGCCACACAGCATCCTATTTGACTTTTTTGTTCCTGCTGCTGCTTGCCTCTCAGCACATCGACAGGTCAGACTTGAACAGGCAAGGTCCACCACCAACCATCGTCGAGTGGATGATATTACCATGGGTCCTGGGTAAATGTGATACTATAGAAAATATAATCCAAACGTGTTGCTGCCATGGAATTTTGTTGCTCAGAAAAGAATATTCATTAAAGTTGGGGACATAGGAATGTTTAAAACAGGTTCTGACCATTGTAGCTCCAAGTCTTAATCCTCAAAGCTAAATAAATACTTCACAGACTGCGGTGGACCTGCCCCCAAATGCAGCCTACAAAACGTTAACTTTAGGTTTTAGAATTCCAGACTTTCATGACTTCAGGTCCCGTGAATGATTTTCTGGGTTTTGGTTTTTCTTTTTTTTTAGTATGTTTGTCTTCTGAAGCCTTTCAACATGTCTCATTAGCCACATGTAAATAATCTTTTTAATTTTCTTAACAGATACACCTTCTAAAAGTACAAATTACTCTTCAGAATTAGTGATTCTGTACATAAAATAACTAACCATGTTTTAAAATCAATTCATTTAAGTTTATCTTTGAAACTATATAGTAAAGCAAAATAATAGGAAATTAAACAGTAGGACATCCTCCATCTCTCTCTGTTCTTTTCATAGAAAAAAATTTTGTTTTAGATCTTCAGCAAATCATGGTAAGGTAGAAAACCTCAGAGTAGCTGGTAAAAACCTTGTTTTCCTTTCCTCTTGTTATTGAAGTCATAGTTAAAATTTAAATTTTAAGTATTCTTCCTTCTATCCTACGGTGGTTTGCTGAGAAATCACGTTTTCTCAATTTAGCTCATCATTTTAAACCTCTCTGATATTATATCCATCTCAGCACTTACTAATTAGAAAATATGTGACAAATTTAATGATTCATAATCTCAGAAGATCAGTTTGGATTAACTGTCAAAAAGGCTGGAGAGACTGTAAAATGAGGAAAAGGCAGGAAAAAAAAACCAGTATCTGAATCTGAGATAGATACACTTTTTAAAGATTACAAATACTGTAAGTACTGACAGTAAGAAAAGTGCTTAGGAACAAGATTTGATGTCTTACAAATATTTCTAATAATTAAAAAAAACCCTTCTCAAGTGAACGTTAAAATAAGATACATTCTCAATCTGAAAAAAAAAAAAAATAAGATACATTCTCAATCTGAAGTAAAGTGTGATCTTGGGATGGTTTATATAGTCTGTAAATGTCTTTTTGAATAAAACAATTAGCAATTGATATTAAATATAAAATTGATATTAAATAGCAATTGATATTAAATAGCAGTTGATATTAAATATAAAATTATCCTACCTGTATCCATTTAAATTAAATATCTCCCCATAGGAACCTGTTCTTTATTGAGTTTTCTTCATAGAAAATTTCTTGGGAACAATTCATAAGGAAGCTTTTGGAAGTCAAATTTCCCATTGTGTGTAACTTATATTGAATGTCTAAAAATCCTGGTGGCCCAAGTGAAACACAGAACATTTCACTTTGAAAAATGGTATAGATATAATGCAGCATAAGTAGATATAATACTTCTAGTCTTTTCTTTATACAGTCAATGAAAATATGTAGGGTACTTTCTATGGATTAAGGGCAGTACAGGGCAATAGTGAAACAAAAATTAAAAAAAGAAGAAAGAAAGAAAAAATGAAGAAAGAAAATGAAAGAAAAAGAAAGAAAAAGAAAGAAAGAGAAAGAAAGAAAGAAAGAAAGAAAGGAAAAGAAAGGAAGGAAGGAAGAAAGAAAGGAAGGAAAGAAAGAAAAAGAAAAGAAAAGATCTCTTCTCCTTATGAAGGTTAAATTTTACTGGAAGAAATGGATAATAAACAAACAATGAGATATGTGATATAATATCAGAAGTGGTATATAATATGAAAATTAGAAGCTCCAAACTTTGAATAATTCATAGAAGTAAAACAGTCATTGGCTGCCTCCTACATGCAAAACTTGTCACATAATTTTCCGTGAAAATTGGCTAGAAGAAACCGTATCCAAATTTCAGCTGAATGGTTAAATAAGGTAGAAATTTAATTATGAGAACTATAGTTCCAGCCAAAAGAAGTAGCTGCTAAAGGCAACCTTTCCTGAAGATATCCTGCAGAGGGAGTTCATTTATATGGGAATCTTTAGGATGAAAAGAGATGTTCTAGAATTTAAAAAATACCCATGAATGATCATCTTGCTTAAATAACACAGCATGAGAAAAAGAATGTTTCTATATCAAATAGATCTGTCAAAACAGATTATTCATCAAGGCTGGTGAGTTCTGAGTGCCTCGTATCTAAGGCTGAGTTCTAAGTGCTTTGCTAGAGTCATGATTATAACGGGTATTCTCCATGTTATTTGGCTGTAGAAGAAAAATGGATTTGAATACATGTCCAAGTTCTACCACTGAGAGACTATTAAATTATGGGTGGACACAATCTCTCAGGATTTTCTGTGTTTTCATCAATAAGATGAAAGATTCAGAGTGATAACTTCTTCAGTCCCACTGTGTCCTGTTATCCTGTCCTGGGGACCTATCATTATCGGCGCAGAGAAAATTGATCTTTTCGTTGGTGGGGAGAGGGAGTGGGTGGAGGGAAGAGGGCTAAAGACAACAGGGTAGGAATCCTTTAACCTTTTACCAGAAGTGTGATAGACGCAAAAAAAGCATGGTCTCATTTGCTGACTATATCAATGAACCTTCTATATTGCCTCACTCAGTCCTGCTGTTTGGTAAAGTGAGTGACTGTACATTTCATGGTCCCTGCATTGTAAGGCTCTAGGTTTATAATAACAAGACTTCACGACTTACGGAGAAGTGTGTGGCTTGTGCTTCCTTCATCATGTTAATGTTCCCAGTGACTGAATGAAGTTCTGCGCATGGGTTTTTCTCAAGTCTCCTTGAACCGACTTAGGTTTTCAACTCATGTCACCTCTGTGAGTTGCTTGTTCTGTAAAGAAATATTTTTTCATTTTACTAAACTTCCTTTCCTTCCATTTTCAGATTTTTCCCAGACCTATGATACTGTAGTTTAAGGGAAATGATTACTTTGATACTTCTCATTTTGTTTATCCTGGCAAAAAGACTTTTGCTTTACTTGTTTTATATATTTATATCATAAATTTCCAACTTTTTTGAATAGAAAATTTTTCTAACTTTAAAGCTTATCCTCTCAAATCAATCCCTTTATCTGAAGAAGTATGGTTTTTGCTTGGGAATTTCCATGTTATATACTTTGCTGTGTTTCAGCAATAAGATTATACAACATGACAGATCCAGATACCTTGTGATTTAGTTCAGTGGAGACTAATGTTTCTGTGTTATTTTCACTGTCTTTCCTGTTGAAGTTCAACATCTTTTTGACTATATAAATTGAAGTCTATTGAGTTTGATATCTTTAGAAGAGAATCTACAGTGGTCCTTATATCCTTTCGCTGTGGTGTGATTGATAAATTGTAGCTCATCTCTAGCAAAGCTTTTCGAATTATTTTTCCTTCAGATTGAAGGTTATCAACCCTTCTTTTCTCCCATCAAATAACCTCTAGAGATCGTCTTACCTAAGTTTGCTGTCAGGATGAATTTAGCATATAAGCAAAGAAATTTAAAAGCCTGATAAAGGGATAAAAATTATGATTCTGGTCATCTTGAGAGATACAGTTTTAAGCAACAGAGAAAACTAATCACAGATAATTCCGTTAGAACTCTGTCAGTAGAAAGGTAGATTCTAGACAGATAGACACCAGTATATTTCTCAGATTGTCAAATTACCCATTTGAACTAGAGTAAAAAGTAAAACAACAGTTTCATCCTGCATGCATATGGCCTGATAACAGAGCTATGCTTTTCAATTTCAATAGAGAGAAAGTATCACCGGGAAGACTGTGATGGATTAAAAGAAGCCTGGGGTCAGATCAGAGACATGGCTACTTCTGTATTCTGTTGTGTCATGACCCCAAGGCTCTTAATTTATTAAAGGTTTGATTTTAACAATATAATACTAAGGATATGAAATGAATATAATATTCATATGAGAAACTCATTTTTATATAGAATTTAAATGCAAACTAAATATAGCATGTTATATGTAGAATGCGTATTATGAGAATTCATCTAAATTAAAGCAGAAGTTTTAACTCCAGTAGATGTCATTTGTTTCTGGAGATAATGTGGAGTAAAATGTGAAAAAAAAAACTTTTTTGAATGCTAATTTTTAAAGCCTTCCCAAAACTAGATTGGATTTTTCCACAGAATCCATTATAGCTCAACTGTAACAATTAAATTTGTGTCATAGCTTCTTCTCCTGCAAAAAAAAAAAAAAGTGTGCATATATATGAAACATCCAGATTAGACTTAAGTTATCACTTACCAAAAAGAATATGAAATTGATAACATTTTCCACAAAAGAAGTAGAATGTTAATGAAAGCTATCATATTA
Source organism: Grampus griseus (assembly GCF_964374135.1). NCBI lineage: Eukaryota > Metazoa > Chordata > Mammalia > Artiodactyla > Delphinidae > Grampus > Grampus griseus. The sequence goes on from NC_139012.1 coordinate 66,962,411, forward strand.
ATAAAGCAGGAAATACCTTGTTCCCAATGAGAATACTGCCGAATGGCTGCTGAAGTGACTTGATATTATGTGTGTGCTTAAGAATATGTCATAATTATATAGCATATAAATCTGTGTCTGCTGAGAATGGTGAACTGAGGAAAAGATATATCAGAGGAAGAGATATGAGACCTGTTAAAAATAGCTTCTAGGGCTTCCCTGGTGGTGCAGTGGTTGGAAATCCGCCTGCCAATGCAGGGTACGCGGGTTCGTGCCCCGGAACGGGAAGATCCCACATGCCCCGGAGTGGCTAGGCCCGTGAGCCATGGCCGCTGGGCCTGCGCGTCCGGAGCCTGTGCTCCGCAATGGGAGAGGCCACAACAGTGAGAGGCCCGAGTACCGCAAAAAAAAAAAAAAAAAAAAAAAAAAGCTTCCAGTGAATTTCTAGGCATAAATTAAGAATTGCTCATAAGATCCAGATTCTGTCTTGCCTATAATACATACTTATTTAACAATTTTTCTGCAACAAAACTGGCCTCTCATTTTCATAATTTATTTTATATTTTTATCTTTTAAAGGGTTGATATTAGCAAATCTGAAAATTTCAACAAGGCCTGCCAAATGGAAAATAAAAAATGGTGATCACGTTCACATCTAGATAAAGACTCAGGGACAAACAATCCTGTATATATTCTTTCTTTCCTATTACCATTTCTTCATCTTTTGTCTAAAAGGCATTAAGATCACATGGCTTCAGGTACTCGTACTTTCAGCCTCACCCTTCAATTATCCGTCTTCCCCCAAATTAAGAATTATAAGAAACAAGTCTATAGTTTTCCCCACTCTCTCCCTTGACTAGGTATTCTAACCACCTCAGCAAACTAGCTGCAGACACATATAGACAACTCAAACACAGCTGCAGAACATCCGTTTATTAATTTAAAGGGATATTTTAATTTTCCAGAAAACCAGATAATCATTGCAGCATGACGTAGAATTCTCATTTTCCTGTTTATTTGTGAGGAAGAAATTTTAAAGTCATCTTTACCAAGATTTATCAAGACTAACACAGTAAAATCTCAAACAACAAAGTATTCATATAGTTGTAAAGTGTTCAGTGTGCACATACCATTGCTGACCAAATGACTTCCTTTTCTATTTTTTAATACTTTTTATTGGTGTACAGTTGATTTACAGTGTTGTGTTAGTTTCAGGTGTACAGAAAAGTGAATCAGTTATACGTATACATATACCCACTCTTTTTTAGATTCTTTCCCCATATAAGCCATTACAGAGTATTGACTTCTTTAGTGGAGAGAAAATTAAGTCTTTTAGGTCATATATGCAATACAAATTTGGTGCACCAACAAGTGAAATCTACAGGCCTTGGGAGAATGTTTGACGACCGTGGTTCTGATGGTTCAAGGGAAGAGGAGAAAAGATAGGAAAAGAGGAGTACATAGGAAATGAGGGAGGGTCAGAGTAAAAGATTGGCGGTAAGCTGGAAGTGGTTTCTGTTAGTTCAGAATAACAATAATGGTAATAGTAGTGATGGTGGTAATAACAATAGAAACTAAGAAATTTGGCACTGTGCTAAGTGATTCAAATGTGTGTTTTTATTTGAACTTCATAGTCAACTCCACTTTACTTATAATAAATGATGTTAGTATCTCATTTAATAGAGAGGAAATAGGCTTAGAAAAGTGAGATCACTTTCCTAGGTTCAAGGAGCTAACAAATGGTAGATACTAGATTCAAACTCCAGTTAGTCTAACTCCAGAGCTAGAGCCTTTATCCTCCATAAATACTGCCCTCGGAGTGTGAGAAATGGAATTTAAAGGGGCAAAAACAGCCCAAGAACTCAAGTTTCCATCCACAGACTTCTTTCCTGTTTTCTCTGCCTCTGTTTACCAACTTAAGTCTTTACAAAGGTCAAATTTGAGTGGACCACGTTTCTAATTTATTAAAGATGCAACGCTCTTTGAGATACACACTTGATATAATTTCCTATTGAAGGTGATGCTTGTTAATATAGCGAACTTAGCGTTGCCATCAGCATCACATCAGCAGGACCCTCCATCTTCATCTCCACCACCCGTCTCTGTTCTAAAACACATGCATTATAAATGGTTCCCTAATACTCACAGAAGCAATTTCTATTCTAAGAAAGAAAGAATAAAGTCCTTTGCCATGACCTTGAGATGCTTCCCTTTTAGTTTCCATGTTCACTTGCTAAGACCTAAAGGTAAATTTCCTTGCTTCCAGGGATATCATTAATTTTTTAATCTTTCATTGGTGTGTATATGTATGTGTGTGTGTAGCAGGTCTTCAGGAAATGTAAAGAGATAATTATATTTCTTTTGCACATAACTGTTTCAAAAATAGAAGCTTATAGTAGGTGGAAAGTGGTAATCTTCATAGTGAAAAATTAATAATCACTCATTCAAAAGTATTTATTAAGCAACTACTGCCACTCATTGAAAAGGTGACTTGAGAAAAGACCTGAGGAATATTTATTCATTGTTTTTCCACCTACATAAATATATAATGCCTTAGTTCTCATGGAAAATTTTAAATTAAACAGAAATCCTATAAAAAGTCTAATACTGCATTGACAGAAACATTTTACTTGATTTTTAAGTTACTACATTTATGTCGTAAGCAATCAGATGAGCTAGAATTCTAAAGTTCTACATTTTTTACATCTTAATCGAAAACTAGCATCGTATTGTTCCTTGGCACAGTTTCAAAACGTGTACTTCCTTAATTGTATACTCCTAATTTTTTTCCTCTAAATGTTAAATTGATGCTATCAAAACTGTAGTAATTTAAGGGTTTTTAGATGTCTTCAAACTAAGCATATTTGACTATTCACTGTCCCTTTAAGTCAGCGTTTCTTGAAACGTGGTGTGCTGACTATAATCATAATCACTGTGAATTTTTTATGAAAAATTTAGATTTTGAATTCTCCCCTTGGTTGACTGATTCAGAGAGTTCAGAGGTCTTTAAACACTAAAGATTAAGAAACAATTCTAGAAACCAAATTTTATGCAGGTTTCGTATTTAGTTCTGATTTCAGCTTTATTGAGGAATTGAGACTCATTAGAATCTAAACATGAAATGGTTTAACCTTTTGCAATCACTCTTCCCAACCACCCTGCACCAAATATCCTTTCCCTTCACTATCTGTCTAGTAGATATCATCAATTTCCTGAAATTTTGAGTTATTAAAAAGTAGTCCCAGTTCAGTTTAAAACAGGAAGCTTACCATCAGTTGAAAGCTCTCCTCTTCCCCACAAAGGCCTGACACGTGTATCAAAGGACCCGGAAATATTCATTTTTTGCTCATCCTTCGACCCCAACACTGGAATGGAAGGAGGGACATAGACTTTTTCTGTTCTCCCCATTGCTTGGTTTCTGCAGGCAAGAAGGATGTCAGGAAAAGTTAGAAGTCTTCTTTACCTCCTTGGTACCCTGGTCACAGCTCTTCCCTTGTTGGTTGTCTGCATCTCTGGCTTATACTGAGTGGCCTATGTGACAGGTCTTGACCCTCTGACTCTCCTGATGGGTCCATGAGTGTTCTTTAGAGGGTCCTGTGTACCTGCACACGACATAGTTCTCTGAATCCGAGTTTCAGCTCTGCCTGACATCTTCCAGTCTGGGAACTCATAACCAGCAGTTGGCCCCTTTATGGGTCCTGTGACCCTAGCAAGGGCAGGAGAACGAGACGGCTAAAGCCCGGCTTCTTCCCGTGATAAGCACTAGCTCCCCCAAGAGATCACAAAACCTTACTACCTCAGGTGGCAAGGGGCCAGGCTGCTGCCAGCTCCCCAGCTGCCTGGGGAAGACCCACTGTTGGTTTGTTTTCCCTGAAGTGCAAGCCAAGTGAGAGACGAGCAGCCCAAGTGCTCGGGAAGATGCCCCAGCAGGCGTTAAGAGCCAGCTTCTCCTGGCAGAAACCCCCCATCTTTGTGAGGCATTTTCGTGGAGTCTCCTACACTTGACCTAGGGAGGTGGCGGTGCTGGTGAGGTCGCTAGCCCCGAACTGCAGTGCCCTGAGCTCACAGCTCTCTGGGCCCCTCTTCCCAGCGTTCTCTCTGTATAACCCATGGGTTAGAGTGTGGCAGGAGGCTGGTAGCAGATATGGTCCTCACCCCTCAGGAATCCCCAGCGGGAAGGGCTGCAGTTTTCTGGACGCTCTCTTCAGAAGCTGGATACTCGAGGCTCTTTATCTTTGTTTGGGTTTTAAGAATAACGCTGAGACCGTAGCAGCCGCCCCTTAACTTAGTGCCTCTTATAGGTCTGGCATCATGTGAGTCTCTACTGAGTAAAATAGCTGCATTTAGATTTCTTTTTGTACAAAAGCAGAATTTTGACAAGAAACTACCTTTTTGTTTCCTGACTTGGGGAGGGAATAAAACCCTCCAGCGAAGAAGAATTCTTTTTTGTTGCCTTTATCTTCATTGATTGGTGCCACAGCCTGGATTTCAGTGTTCTGTCAAGGGACTTCCAAGGCCAGATCCCTCCACTAGCTCTGGGGCTGCTGTAAAAAGCCCTAGAGGTGTCGCAGGTGAAAAGCTGACTTGCTCTTTGCTTGGGGTTATTTACTCTTCGTGTAAATACTGACAGCAAGAAGGGAGAGGCGAGAGGTCTGTGTGCAGAGCTACACGTTTCTCACGTGAAATCGAGGCTGCTAAGTGCAGCATCGGAGGTCGGCCTGCTCCATCCGCCCCCCACAGCCAGCTTCACGTGATGGGATGCAACAGAATAGCCCTGGGGAAAACTGTTACGGGAAAGGTAGAAAACAATAGCCCAGACTTCCAGGCATCCACAAATAGTTTTAAAGGAAGTTCTCTGACTCACTGGTACTGCGATCTTTCCGTGGTTGGTCCCTGCAGTCTTAGATCAATGCTTGTAATTAGACTTCCACCACCACGCTGAGAAATCATGTCACCCGTTTATAAACAGCAGAGAATAACTTTGAAATGTTCCCATTGTGGGACCAGCACAAACATTTTCTGACAGAAGCTCCCTCAAGCTTTGTTTGCTTTAGTCGTTTTTTGGTTACCACGAATAGTTTACTATCTGGATGCATTTTTCAGCCAGTTAATAGCACCTTCTAGTTTTTCTAACGGCTTGTTTCTTCTAAAATTTCGGTGAATATTGCCAGAATAGAGGAAACTTGGTATTTCACTAACGTGCTCAGAACAAATAGAAATCAATGTCATCAAACAAGGATGTGGTGATACAGGAAGTGATCCAAACAGCTGTAGGAAGTGATCCTACAGTCTGGTGCTTTGAAAACAAAAGATCCCAAACCCCATTAGCCAACCAGCACTGACTGCCAGTCTCATTTACAGTTCAGGTTGAAAAAACAGTGGGCTAAGTCCTCAATTTCATCAGGATCTCTGTTTTTTCCATACAGTTGTGCCTTTCCAAAGTCAGGAGTAATATAATTTTTGTATAATTCAGAAGGTTAGATTTTATGTCTATTCTTTGAACTCCAAAGGAACTGTAATATATCCGAATTGTGAGTTTTTGTTTTGACTCTTCTTCAGAAACCTTAGAGGTCATCTACTGAAGTGTCATGTCCTTGAATCTGTCTAATAGGAACAGAGTCTGTTCAGATATTAAGGGGCTCCAGGTTAAAATGCTGCTTTCTACTGAGCTCCTAACTGCTTCTTCATACCTCCTTCCCCTCTAAAGCAGTTAGTTTTGGTGTCTTTACTCTTTTACATAATTACCCACAAAATATTTGAAGTTCCGTATTTTGGTGACTGTTAATAATCCCATTTGGCTTTCCAGTTGGGTAGAAGCAAAAAAAGAGATACAATTTATCTATAAAGGGAAATAAAATATAAACCCTCTTGTTGGTTAGTAGGTATTTTTAAATATATTTCATTTTAAAATACATACAAAATTTGAAAACACCAGAATCACAAATTCATAAAGTTGGAATGACCTTTAGAGGTCCAGTGGAACAAGTCTCCACTCATTGCTAGAATTTCTCTGGAGTATGACTGATCAAAGACATTCCAGGCTCTGCATTGGAATCGTAACCTCAAACGGTGATCCATTCCAGTTCGGGGACAACTCTGCCAGAGAATCCCCCTTACATTGGGCAAGAAGGTTCCGTTCTATAACTTCCATATCATAGATCCAATTTCTGCTTTCTGGGGCAGACCAAAGCTGGTGTGTGCCCTCTGGTACAGAAAAGTTTTTAATCTCTCATGTCAGCTATTGTGATGACTGAGTTTCATAGAATATTGATAATTCAAACAGGAAGAATCAGTGTCTGGCTTATTTATACCATTAAGGTAGAATTATACTTCTTGTATGATTCTATCTATAGAATTCTGTGATAATCCAAACCTTTCTTTTTTTGAAGTGAGATAACTGAAACCTAGAAGGACGAGACTACTGGCTAAGATTACAAAGCTGATTACTAGTTGAGCTGAGCCTGGCAATTCACTCACCTGACATTATCACTATGCCTTCTGATGAAAGTGAACTTGAATGCATTTGTTCAATCAACGATTGCAATGCTCACATCGCCTCATCTCTGGGAACTGGCAAAGTTTCAAGCAAAACAAAACAAGCTCCATTGTGAAATCTCAGGAGTAAGAAAATATTGTCTAAGAGCACTGCCTAAGGAGACTGGTATCCTGTTCTGGTTTCTCCACTAACTGGCTTTAGTCACACGGCCTTTTGGGGCCTTAGATTTCTTATGTAGGTTGTGGTTGCGTGCTGGATTCTGAGACTGTACCCAGGCTCAGTAGGAAAAAGCACCACGAATGTGTGAGAGGAGAGTATTTCCATGAGTACCGAACATTTTTCCTCATTGCATAATATAAATTGTAAGTTTCCCACAAGCTATAAAATCAGTGCGTGTATCACATCTTATTCAGATCTTATATATTCCTTTCTTCAATAAGGAGTCAGTGATCATTATCACCTCCCCAAATATGCCCAATTTTATCTGAGTTCTCAAGAGAGATTTATTTATGAAAGAAACTTCAAAGGGGAAGCTGGATATAACAACAAGTCTAGAATAAAGCTGTGGTCTACAGCAGACTTTAAAATGCACTCTATATTTAATTCAACTGAAATCAGTCCTCATCTGCGTTCTTAATTTAAGTGTGACAAAATTTTAAAATAAAACTTTATTAATAATATTAAACAACTATTGCTAGTTTTCACTAAATAATTATGGACTAATATACTTTTATTTCTTCCAGAGTTCTATTGTGCAAATTTTCAAGCACATCTATCAGCAATATATCACAATTGATACTTTATTATATTTCTTTATTTTAAATCTAACCCTATTTCCATTGTCCAGCATAAATCTCTCATAATTTTTGCTGCCACTACTTTTAAATTTTTTACTATTTTAAACTTTTGCTGCCACTACTTTTAAAATTTTTTTTCTAGGGCACAGGTATATAAAATGTTGACAAACACATACAATCATATAGCACCACCACAATCAAGATATAGGACAAACTGTGGCCCAGTAGGCCAAATCTGGCCCTTCGACAGTTTTTATAAATAGTTTCATTATAACAAAGCCACACTCATTCATTAATTGCAAAGCCTAAATTATTTATTTTCTGGCCCTTTACAAAATAAGTATGATGGTAGTTTAGATTTTTATAGATGTCCTTTATCAAATCAAGACATTTTCCTTCTAGTCTTACTTTGCTGAAAGTTTTTGTCATGAATGGATGTTGAATTTGGTCAAATGAATTTATTGTATCTATTGAAAAGATTTATTGCATTTAATGAAAAGATTTTTTTCCCAAAATATCTGTTGATGTGACAAATTACATTGATTGATTCTTAAATTTTCAAACAATCTTGCATTTCTGGGAAAAACAGCATTTGGTCATGACTTATTATTAAGTTTATATATTACTGTATTTAATTTACTAATATCTGTTGAGGATTTTATGCATATTCAAAGGGTTATTAGCGTGTAGTTTTCTTTGTATTATTTTTGTATGACTTTTTATCAGAAAAATACATACTTTTTAAACATTTTTTCTTGTAATTTTGTAAGTGTTTGATTAGCACTGGCATTATTTTTTCCTTAAATGTTTGGTAGAATCACCATGAAGGAACTGGACCTGAATTTTTCTTTGCTGGAAGGTTTTTAACTATGAATTCATTTTCTTTAATGAATATAGGACAATTCAAGTTATTCTATTTCCTCTTATGTGAGTTAGGAAGGTTATGTCTTTCCGGGAAAATGTCCAATTTATTTAAGTTGTGAAATTTATGAGTATCAAGTTCATTTTATCACTTATCCTTATGAAGTCTGTAAGATCTGTATTTATGTCCCTTCTTTCATTTCTGATATGGATCATTTATATCTTCTTCTTTTTTTTCTTGACCATTCTAGCTAGACTTTTATCAATTTTAGTGACCATTTCAGAGAATTAGATTCTGTTTTCATTGACTTTTCTCAAGTTTTATATTTTAAAATTTATTGATTTCTGCTTTAAAATTTTCTTTCTTCTGTTTCTTTTGGGTTTAATTTGCTCTTCTTTTCAATGTCACAGTTGAAGCTGAGATCACTAATTTGAGACCCTTATTGTTTTCTAATTAAGCATTCTACTCTAAGTACTGTGTTAACTGCATCACAGAACTTTCAGTTGTATTTTCATTTGTAATCATTTCAAAATATTATCTAATTATTCTGTTAATTTCTCTTTAACCAAAAGTTATCAGAAGCATATTATTTAATTGCAAAATATTTGGGGATTTTGAGGTACCTTTTATAACTGATTTTTTGTTTGCTATGTTGTCATGGTAAACATTTAAACATTTCAACATGTATAAATATGTTGAAGTTATATAGTCTATCTTAGTGAATGTTCCATGTGCACTTCAAAAAAATGTCTTCTGCTATTTTCTTTTTTTTTTTTTAACATCTTTATTGGAGTATAATTGCTTTACAATGGTGTGTTAGTTTCTGCTTTATAACAAAGTGAATCAGTCACACATATACATATGTTCCCATATCTCTTCCCTCTTGCGTCTCTCTCCCTCTCACCCTCCCTATCCCACCCCTCTATGTGGTCACAAAGGACCGAGCTGATCTCCCTGTGCTATGCGGCTGCTTCCCACTAGCTATCTGTTTTACCTTTGGTAATGTATATATGTCCACGCCACTCTCTCACTTTGTCCCAGCTTACCCTTCCCCCTCCCCACATCCTCAAGTCCATTCTCTAGTAGGTCTGTGTCTTTATTCCCATCTTACCCCTAGGTTCTTCATGACCTTTTTTTTTTTCTTAGATTCCATATATATGTGTCATCTTCTACTATTTTCAGACTGTTGGTAGTGTTGTTCAGAACTTCTATATTCTTACTAAACTTCTGCCTACTGATTCATTTACTTATAGAGAGGAAAAGTAAAGATTATAATTGTACCTTTCTCTATTTGTATTTAAATTCTATGGCATCTTGCATTATCAGGTTATTTTGTTAGCTGCATTCATATTTAGGACTGTTCTGTCTTCAGAGTGATTTGACCTTTTTATCCTATGTTATATCCCTGTACATACCCAGTAACACTTCTTCTGAAATATATCTAGTCTTACATTAATATAACCATCTAAGTTTTTTTGAATTAGTATTTCATGGTAACGTTGTTATTCATTTATGTTTAACCTATTGATGAATCGTCATATAGTTATGTTTTGCATCTTTATTCTACGTGAACATCTCTGTCTTTTAAGTAGTGTGTTTAGACCCTACCTTTCATTCAACGTAATTTTTGATATTGACAGAATTAAAATCTACCCTATTGTTTTTCCTATTTGCCCCATCTATTGCTGTATTTTTCCCTTTTTTTTCTGCCTGTTCTTGGATCATTTATTATAACTCCGTGTTTATTTACATTTGTGGCTATTTATGCATTTAAAAATATTTTGAGAGAAAGCCCTAGGATTTACAATGTAAAATTTAATTTATCACAGTCAAACTTCAAATAATATTTTGCTTTACATGTAGTATAAGAACCTTATGATAGTATGTTTCTAATTCCTCTTCTTCACCTTCTGTGCTAATGTTGTCATATGTTTTACCTTTACATATGTTATACATGTTATAAACCACAATACATTTTTGCTATATGCTATTTTTGCTTTATGCAGTCAATGATCTGTTAGAGCAATTTGAAATAAGAAAAACTATTTTATATTTATTTTCATTTTAACAGTTCCTGCATAGAGATTTTTATTTCTTTTTATAAACCTAAATTTCTGTTTAATATCATATACGTTCTGCCTAAAAAATATCCCTTTAGCATTTCTTGTAGCATGGGTCTCTGTCTGAATTTTTGATTGTCTGAAAAAAGTTTTTCACTACCCTTCATTTATTAGAGATATTTGTGCTGTGTATAGAATTCTGGATTGACTTTTTTTTCTTTTCAGCACTTTAATGATGTCAGTCTGTCCTGCGTGGTTTCAGATAATCAGTTTGATATCAGTCCTATATTTCTTCCTTTGTATGCAACGTGTCTTTTATTTCCACCCACCCCCTCCCTGTGATGTCTTCAATAATTTTTCTTTATCTTTTTTTGAACAGTTTGAGTATGATGTAACATGGTGTTCATGTGCTCATATGTGTGTATTTTGTGAGGGTATTTATTCTGCCTATGCAGAAAGCTAGACAGAAGTGTATAGCATTTATGCTTGAAAATGGACATACCTCTTCCGCTAGAACATTAGTGCAGGAATTTGACACAATATAATCAGGAGCTGAGCTGGGTTTGGGTTTCATTGTTGCTACAATCAGTTTCAGCCTACCATACACTTCTGCTTAGAGTGGTGTTATGGGCTACAAGTCTTTGCCCCCCCGCAAAAGTCACACACTGAAATCCTGACTCACAATGTGATGGTTTTTGGAGGTGGAGCCTTTGGGAGGCAATTGGGTCATGAGTGTGGAGCCCTCAAGAATGGGATTAGTGCCCTTATAAGAACAGACCAGAGAGCTAGCTCGCTTTCTTTCTGCCAAGTGAGGATCCACAGAGAGGTCAGCAGTCTGCAACATGAAAGAGGGCCCTCACCAGAGCCTGACCCTGATACCCTGATCTTAGACTTATAGCCTCCGGATCTATGAAAAGTAAATTTCTGTTGTTTATAAAACAACTCATCTATGATGCTTTGTTATAGCAGCCTGAACAGACTAAGACTAAGACAAGTGGGGAAGAGGATTATTATCAGAATTCCTGCTCCACCCACAGCTTTTGGCCTTCCTTGAGCACCTCTGCCTCTGAGCCATATGTTTGCCACTCCTCCAGTTGTCAGCTTCTGCTTCTTACTCGGTGTTTGTCAGCCTGGTGATGTGAGGCAGGAAGCTTGTCTGTTGTCTAGGTCTAGGGTCAAACTTAGGTAAAACTACACCTGGGTATCACGAGTGGAGCTTCTCAGTGATCCAAATCTTCCTTCTCAAGGCAGTAAAACTGTGCAGGTCATGTGCCGAAGAGAGTTTCCTGCCCTTCCTCCTGTGGTAGGAAGCCTCTAAGGATATTAGTATAAACTCTAGGCCCTGGACTGTTTTCTGCTTCTCCCACAGGTCTAACATGTTCTGCTTCATAGGGGTGGGGAGCTTGGGTAGGGCTTTGTGCCTTCCCCCCAGAACCAGCCTCTTGAGCAGTGGTGAGGTCTATGGAGATGAGCTTACTAGTGAGTGGATGCCCCCCTGTGTCTCCCAGGGCTTCTGTCCTCTCACACTAGCTCACACTTAGCCTTTAGAATTTTGTTTAAGAAGGTTTTCTGAAATTGTCCTTCTCTCTTGTATGATGCCAGTGTTTCTTTTCTTTTCTTTTCTTTTTTTTTTTTTTGCGGTACGCAGGCCTCTCACTGTTGTGGTCTCTCCCGTTGCGGAGCACAGGCTCCGGACGCGCAGGCTCAGCGGCCATGGCTCACGGGCCCAGCCGCTCTGCGGCATGTGGGATCTTCCCGGTCCGGGGCGCGAACCCGTGTCCCCTGCATCGGCAGGTGGGCTCTCAACCACTGCGCCACCAGGGAAGCCCGATGCCAGCGTTTCTTACCCTGCACTCTGCCACAGGGGAGCTAATGCTCACCTCGTCACTCTCTTTACAGGAACCTGTTTTTCTTTGAAGTATAGGCTCCTTGGTTTCTCACCTCTCTGACGGATTCATGAAAAGTCATAATTCTATAGTTATATGACTTTTTCTTGCTTTTAGTGTAGGACAGATATGAAACTCTGTGCTACCCACATTCAATGTTTCAAACTATCATTACCTTAAAAGTCATGTTGTTTTCTTGCTTTAATATAGCTTTAAAATCATATTTATCCTTTTAATATTTCCTGATTCTAGATATTTTGATATCTTTCTTTCTCATCATTAGGCTGTAAAAATAGATTTATAAAAATTTAATACGATTATGGAAGTAGAATAATGATATACAGTGATATTTTTAAGTGCTTTCTAATATTTGAAAATAAAATCTTTCCTATTAAAAACATGACCATAATAAAGGAAAGTGATTTTTATTTTCTCTGGATATAGCTTTAAAGCTACTGCTAGATATAAGGTCTTTTATTGAAGTATGAATGTTATAATCGTCTTCTGTCCAGAACTGAAATCAGATCTCTGAAGGTATTAATTGCTTACAAAAACACCACAAAGTACCCTGCTTAAAGGCATTAAGCCAGTTATGTTCACTAGATACACTGTTCTTTCATAAATCTTTGAGTCATTTTGATTTGGGAGGAAAAATATCTTCAAGTATCTGTTTACAAATAAACGTTATGATATTTTCCAGAGAAAGATATATAGGTATAGAGGAATTATAGTTTGATTCAAAACTGCACAACCTTATCAATTTATCAAATGGATAAAAGAAAGTGAAGCTGCCCCAAGAGAATTCTCTACAAATTAGCTAAATGTCCTGAAAGTTTTCAAATCTGACTGGGACTCAATTATTACTACCTATAAAAATAGGTGTTGCATTTAGAGTAACTATGTAGTCTCTGGAAGCTCCAAGATTCTCTAATTCCTAATTATAGACCTCTGTTTTTAGTGATTTCATTGAAAAATCACACTTATGTGAATCTTTCTATAATTGCAGGTTTTATATGGGGAGAAATTAAACAAATGTGGGATGGTGGACTTCAAGATTACATCCACGATTGGTGGAATCTAATGGATTTTGTGATGAACTCCTTATATCTAGCAACAATCTCCTTGAAAATCGTTGCATTTGTAAAGGTAACTATTGTTTATGTTATTGGTAAAGCATAAGTTCTGATAAGTATCGATATACCTTTCACTGCTATTATTTTTATTAATAATGTTACCTAGAGCATTATCTGTATGTGAAATTCATCATCTCATGACTTTATTGAGAGATAGGAATAAAAGACATAGATAATACACAGTTTATAGTCATAAAACAAATTTTAATAGATTTCCAAATAGAAGTTGTCACCCAATTTTCTTGCATCTAAATTGAATGATGCCTCGAAATGATTCACAATAGCTGCTCTCGTTTCTAATCCTTTCCATTTCTAATGAAATTCTACCTCAAACACTGTTCAAATTTCAGCAACCAAAATCTATTTTTATCAGTTACAACTAACCGATAAAATTACATAGACAGATCAAAATATTACTCTTTCAAAGCACTGAAATTATTATTTCAGTTTAAACTAATATAGTTTGATATAATTAGAGCAGAATATAATTTTTTTCTTCTCACCCCATTCAATATGACAGTGCTGAAATCTCACACACCCATACTCCCCCGCATTTCTTACAACATCAATCTTATCCCAAACCACATAATTTACATAAAATGTTTTTGTTCTGCAATGACAATTGGGATTATTTTGTACTTTGGGGGATGTTTTTCAAACCAAAGTATTATATTATTGCCTCCTCCTTCCTGCCTTTCTTTTCCCCTCTTTCCTTTTCTCTTCCTTTTTAAAAAAATTTGTGTCAAAATGATGAGTGAATTAGTAAAAAATAAAGTGTTTAATTGAATTGTACATGAATAATTCATGCCATCTAATGAGCTGAGCTAGGAAATGCTAACATGTAAGTGAATTCTTATTCATGTAGTCTTGTCCTAAGTCGACTCCTGCAATTTTCAGCTATAACAGGGTCAAAATTGCCCAAAGTTGTTTCCTGAATTGTTCAACTAAAATGTCTCCAGCACTCATATAAACATTAAGAAAAAGCATTTTCTACCACTTTCATGGAAAGCAAGCCGTGTTTTAAGAATGGAAACATGATTTGATAATTTTTCCTATCTGCATTAAGGTGAATGGCCTTGAGACCTTCTGAAGATGACAGAAGGTTTTGTGTTAACCAAGGAGGTTTTGCATCTCTGTAGGAGATGGACATCTGTTTTGAAATGCATATCCTTCCAATTCTTCTTTCTTCTGTAATGATCTTTAAGTATATCTATAAAGTTGGTTTGGACATCTCTCTACTAAAAAGTAATACATCTGTTTTTTATGGTCCTGTGCACTTATAAAATTCTAATATTACATGACTATAGCAGTTCTTCTCAAACTTTCAGGTGCTAAGAATCACTTGGAAAGCTTGTTAAAACAGATTCCTTTTCTCCATTCCCAGGAATCAGGAGTATTAAGGAGGGGCCTAAATTTGCATTTCTTGCAAATTCATCAGGTGATATTGATGTAACTGGTCTAAGGAAGACACTTTGAATAGCCCTGGATTGTAAAATTCTATTCAGCAGCTCAGAGAAGCATGGGATTGATGCCAAAAGGATCCTCTCTCATACAATATTTATACTAAGAAACATAATATTTTTACAGGTCTTATTTATATGGTGTTTACTTATAAAACATATTTTATATATATATATATATATATATATATATAAAACCTCTGGTATATACTGGGTACAGTTACATGAATTAATGGATACTTGTGGATTTTTGGCCTAATGGTTTTAGATACTGAATTTGAATTTTCTTAAAATGTTGTAAGTTTTTCACCTGTATTTTTCTTTATACTACACAAAGGGAAAATTTATGTTAAAAATTCAACTCACCCACCCCAAGTGATGAAGAAGAAAAGAAAGAGTGGGGAAAAAGGGAGATAGAAAAGTAGACAGAAATTACCTCTGATGACAATATGTAAATAGCATGGACTGTTCGGGAAATACATAGTTTGTTTATGTGCTTTGGCCATAGGCGTTCAGTTAGGATTGTAAATATAGATGATGAAATGTTCTTTCTGAATGATTAGTTTGTGTGACCAAAACTTGAGTTGCGTGGGTAGTGTTTGAATGGCTGTACTTTTTTTTTAAAATAAAGTTATTTATTTATGTATTTATTTATTATTTTTGGCTGTGTTGGGTCTTCCTTGCGGTGTGTGGGCTTTCTCTAGTTGTGGTGGCCTCTCTTGTTGTGGAGCACAGGCTCTAGGCACATGGACTTCAGTAGTTGTGGCTCGCAGGCTCTAGAGCACAGGCTCAGTAGTTGTGGCGCACGGGCTTAGCTGCTCTGGTGCATGTGGGATCTTCCCGGACCAGGGCTTGAACCCGTGTCCCCTGCATTGGCAGGTGGATTCGTAACCACTGCGTCACCAGGGAAGTCCTGAATGGCTGCACTTTAAACTTGGGTTTCCTGGGCTCAGTTTTCTTTTATCACTAGTTATGTGAACTTGGGTCTGTTTCTTCAACTCTCTGTGCCTCACCTATAAAATAAGGAGAATAACAATTTCTGCCTTATGTGGTTAGTATGAGAAGTAAATGAGTGCATACATTTAAAGTGCTGGTTACAGAGTAAGCGTGCATGATTAGTTTTTCTCCTTTCCCTTCTACTGCTGTTTCCTCCTTCTTCATATATTATTGGTCCACTGGACTTGCCTTTTGTAATGTCTTTATTGTGTCTTTTCATTTGCTTTTTTTTTTTAGTTGAAAAGGAGTCTGAGCTCTGGATTAGGACTGCCTTTACCACTTGCAATCTGTCTGATTTGGGGCAAGTTATTTAATGTGGGCCTCAACTGTATCATCTGTTAAATGATGATAATAGTCAAAAGAGCACCTACTTTGGGAGTCTGTGACATGCTGATTTGCCGATTCACCCATCTTCATCTTCTTTTGTTCTATCATTCAATTTTTATGCTAATTTTTAATAACTTACAACTTGCTATTTCAGGAAAAGGTGCTTTATTTGTGAACAAAAATAGACTGCTATAAACAAGGCAAACAGTCATTATGTGAATCAAGCAATAAGAATTTATGGGGTCACACTAAGAAATCAGCTTTCCATCTGTTTGCTGAGAATGCAAAGATGCCTGAGATATAGCCCCTGCCTCCAAGCAGTTCAGTAAGGAAAGAGAAATGCACATGAAGACCGTACAGTGTGATAAGGTCTACAACAGGGGCCACGCTGGCATCAAGGAAGGAACTAAATTTTGCTGGCAGTGTCCTGAAACTATTCAGAGGACAGAGTGAGTAGGCACCTATCGTGTCCATGAGCATTCTATGGAGAAGAGACAAAACGTGCAAAAGTCTGAGAGGGTAAAGGAGGTCAGATCTCAGAGGGATGAGCCAGGGAAATGGGGGCGGGAAGAGCATGGGAAGAACTTTTCAAATCGTGCTACAGAATTTGGACCCTATAAATAAAGAGGAACGATTAATGAGGTTTAAAAAGCAGAGGATGAGTCAAATGATGATGAATGTCTGAAGTAGAGCAGTGGATATAGGAGAAGCTTTAGATTTTAATTAGGAGGTAAGATCCACAAGGTAGTTGATTTGTTATTATGAAGGATGAGGTAGATGGAATCATCTCGATGCTTCTCCCCGGCAAATAGCTCACTTCTCATGGATCAGGCAAGATGACCAAGGAGTTATAACTGGGATCTCGACTGCAATTGCCCAGGTTCTATCCTCTGCCTGCAGGTGCATAAATGGTAGCAAAAATCTAACCCTCGGTGATTTTGGCCAAGCCATGGATCCAGACCAAAAGAACTGTCAGCCCACAAAGAGGGAAACCCTTCCATAATTGGTCTTCAGGGGGAAAACCTCTTAGAATAGGTCTGGCAGAAGGGCAATTCTTCCTTATTTGGTTTATCCTTTTGCAATTCATCCACCTGGAGGAGATTTTTTTTTTTTTTAACATACAAAAGGGTCGTTCTAGCCAAAACCATGGTCTGGGCTATGATCCATATGACTGCTGCCTATACCACTTCCTACCAGTGTGATGTGGGGTAAGTTACTTAATTGATGCCTCAACTTTCTTACCTGTAAAATGACAGGAATAATCAAGTCCCAGAGAATGTTTGTGAAGATTACGTTAATAAACACATAGAATAGAGCTTAATATAAGCACTCAGTTTTTAATTTTTATTAAAATGCAACAGCATTATATTGTACAAAGACAGCACAGAAGTTCATGAGATTTCAGTACTGTCCTCCTTCTGTGCAAGGCTTTGTGGCGCTGCCTTAAATGCCTCAATTCATTAGCATTTCACAGCGCAGAGATTGTAGCTTTTTTTTTTTTTTAATTTGCTGTGAATTTTTTGAAGGGGAAGGTTTGTCAGTCATTTCCTCTTCTCACCATGTATAAAATGTTAGTTAATTCAGAGCTTTTTGATGCCTGGGCACACTTAGAAAATGTTACCTTATCTTCATTAGGACTGGTTTTCTCCTAAATTTACCCAGTCCCTGTCCCTGTGTACAACTTGTTTCATATTTATCTTCAGCCATTTGGCAGAAATGATTAAATTCCTATGCCTCGACCATTGTGTAATATAAATAATATTTTCAAAAATCACAATGATTAGGAATAAGATAGTTTATTTTAACAGTCTTGCTGGAGTTTTTCATAGCACCATTCATCTAAATAGTGCTAAGTATTTATCTCACTGATCCCTCTTCTTATCAGTTAGAAAGAAGGCAAATGTTTCCGTTTCACAGATGCTATAACTGTAGTGAACTCTCCAAATTATGAACTTTTCTTTTTTTTTTTAACTTTTCTAAACATTCTTTAGTTTTATGACAGAGAGCTGTAGATATTTAAATCCAAGTTATTTAATCTAGTATCATCCACCACAGGAGAAAATCATACGCCTTCCTATTGTCTTTCACTACTTAATTATCTAACCAACTTATAGAAAGGGAAAGGTTTTCACCTTATAAATCAGACATTAAAACCAGCATACATTTTCTATTTAATTCTGCATGACAAATGTTTTCATTTTGCATTAAATTAATTATTACCCATTTTGATTGATTACTTGACTTTTATAAGTGTGTATTGGACTACAGAGAATACAAAGATGAACTTTTCCTATATTCAAGGAGCTTATGATCCAATATTACGCTGCAATCCATTTTCCTCTCCTAACACTCCTGCTAAGGGGTTCATGACCTGCTTTCATCTTTCTTTTAGAGTTATCACTATTCCCAAACCCTCCGTATTCCAACTATATTAAGATACTCACATTTCCGCAAATCATCCATGTTTTCTAACAACCATGCTTTGGAATGTGGCTATGATTCTTCACCCTAGAATGCTTTTTGAGCTTCTATCATATATAAAACACTATACTAGATGTCCAGTACCAAAAATGCATTAGACAAAGCTCCCTGCATGGAAATCTGACAAGTGATTCAATGGTAAATATTCTATTTCATAGGTCTGCACAGGACCAAGTCTCTTAAAAAGAATCTAAATAGAAATGAAGGCTTAAGACAAAGCCAAACTATGGTAGGTTTATACTAGAAAGCAGATTTTTGAGAGAAATAAGAGGGCAGGAACTGCTGGTCCTCGAAGGGCTATAGGTGTGTACATAGCTCTTGACCTCTGTCTAACATGGAACTACCAGCTTTGGTCAGCAGGATCCTGGTGTCTACACATCTGTGGTCTGAGAGTACTTCTCAAGGGAAAGAGTGGCATTACTTATTTAATGTCTGTCTTCTTCACTATATTGTAAACGTGCATGGCATGAATTATGTCTTGTTTGACTACCACTGTGAGCCCTGAAGTTAGCTCCTGATACAGAGTAGGCACTCAACACATATTTCATAACTGAATAATAGCCAAAGAATCAAAATGATTGGAATTTAAATCCATTCTAAACGAAGGGTCCAGTATTCATAGAAAGGCATTTTGATGAGAACGTGAGGGTAATCTGGGGAATTGCTAGCACTAAAGGTCTGAGCCAGAGTAGTAAGTACCTAATTGGGTATAAGTGGCAGGTCAATTGCAAAAGAAAGTCAAGACCTAGATTCCCGAGGCTTCATGTGACAGGCTGGGAAATCGGAATTTCATCCCGAGGACATTGCAGTCATCGAAGAACATTAAGCAAGATGTGAGATGATCTGATTGACCCTTTTAAAAGATGATTCTAGAGGAAAGTAGGGACAAGGTTCAAGGCAGGGAGAAGAGTTGGGAGGCTATTAAAATAATTTCTGTGGGAAATAGAGGAACTTTTTTAACAATGAGAATACCAATGTAGAGCAGTGAGCAGCATATCTAAGATTTCAGTTTTAGAGGCTGCAAGTTTGGAAGACTATCAGATCAAATCAAATGCTGCCTTGGGTGATTGGCTGCCATTCACTGAGACGAGAAAGCAGAAACTGAGAAGGAGCTTGAGGATGAAAACATGATGCGTTTCAATTCTGGCCTGTGAGTTCGAGACACCTGTGAGATTTCTAAGAGGAGAAGTCAAGAGGCAGGAGAATATAAACTATGATTGTAAAGGTGCGATTTCTGGGCTGGAGATGTGGAATCGGGAGTCACCAGCATGTAAATGACAGTTGAAATCACAGGCAACATCCAGGGAGAATAGACAGAATGAGAAGAGAAGGAGTTTGAAAAGCAAAGTCAACGTTTAAGGGGAAAGTGAGGAAGAAGGGCCTGCAAAGGATACTGAGAAGAACCATCACTATGGCTTGAGGCAAACATGCAAAGATGAAACATGAATATAGATTTTGCGAATAGTTTTTAGAAAATAGAGCCAAAGAAAACTTTAAAATTAGAGTTAATCTTTTCAGTTCTAACGATAGCTGTGGGAAATACATTTAATCACTGAAGAATTACCATTTTTCTCTACAAATTCACAGAACAGTATGGTATGTAAGAATTTTTAGAATTCCTTTTGTAAAATAATGCCTATATTTAAAAACCTAAGCTAAATATACATAGATGTGAATGGTAGAAGAAAATTTAAAAAGTAAAGTTAAAAGAGTGTAATCAAGAGATAATTTCTAAAGGTTCATATCTCCATTGATTAACAGGAAACAAGGTTTCTGGGTCAGAGAACAGACAAATTATTTACTTACATGAGAATCTTGGCATTGGATCCCTGTGCTCCAAGCCTCCAGAGGGCGACCGATGAGAGCCAGATGTGCCCTTCACATCCATGAGTTTGTACCACAGGAGAGGAACTGGGAAATGATGCATCTCAGAGCTTATATAGTGCAGCTGTGCCCGCTGCCCATTTTCCCCCTGGAGAAGAAAAGAGAAAGACCTTAACTTTCTAAAGAAAACAAATTCTCTCTGGGGAGGCAAAGGCCCCTTAGAATTATTATCCTTAGACTGTAAGCAGGTGGGTCCAGGGGAGATATTTCTAAATCTCTCAGGAGGTCTCTATCTTTAATTTCCAAGACTCATTTGCCATTCAAACATCCTTTAACCCCAATACAATATATTTCTCAGCAAGCCCCGGCCATGCATAGATGTGAACATATTCACATAGCATTGTTTCCCAACAATTACCAGATGTGCTGGACTCTGAAACGGTCTTGGGTAATTATACTGGGGCAGAAACTAGCATCTCTGATTTGTAAAATGGGAAATGTTCCTCTTACGATTTTGCAAGTTCCAGCTGAGAGCAGGTGCTAAGAAGGGTTCTAAAGTTTAGTAAGTCAAAAGTAGAGCTGGGGTCAGTGACCACGTGACGATGGATTCTACATCCAACTGCCGCAAACTGGCTGTGAGAAGTAGAACAAGGAACAGCATCTCCACCAGCTTCAATAACATCGAGGGACCCTTAGAGCTTGAACAACATGTAATCTCTATTCATTGCCGGCCCCAGCAGCCCCAGACAGACTGTATCACTTTCTCTTCTCTATTCCCACAGCAGTTTGTGTTAATCTCTTAGAGCATTTTTATTATAATTAGCTGTCCCTGTCATCCTCACTGGACTATGCATGAATACTTGATGGGATAAAATGTCTCTTGAGCACCTGTTACACGCAGGACATTGTGTTAAATGTGGTGAGAAATTCCAAGAAAACGATTACATCCTTAAGAATGCTTACTGTTTAGTGTTTTGTACATTTTGAGTTATGGTCCTAAGCCATATTAAGTAAGAGAGAAAGAGACAGACAGAGAGGAGAAATATGTAATTAGCCATCAACAGAAGGGTAAATACTCTCTACTAAAATATGTGTGTCTTTCAAGAGAAGTGAAAAAAGGAAGGTGAATGTTATCGTAATCTTTGAAGGAAAAGGTGGCATAATATACCGGGGGAGGGGAGTGGAGAGATTTAGGTGGTGTTTGATACCACAACCTGTCACTCCGATACTCATTATAATGAATAAAAATCTTAAATTAAAAATTTTTCCTGTATCTTCAATCATTAGCTATTTTATGCTGAAGCTACGCATGGGAATGTTCAAGAACGGTTATGAGGATTCAAAAATAGAAAATAATTTCCTTCTAGTTCAAACTTGATTGTTTTAAATTGTCACTCAAGCAGGAGTCTGAGTGTTGAACAAAATCAAGAGCTTGTGATGTATTTTCTCCCCAAGAAGATTTTAAAAATACCATCTATTAGCTTCAAGAGAATTAATTAACATTTGTAAAGGTCTTTGGTATAAAATGCAATATAAAAAGAATGGAAATATTCTGAGAGACTCATACAGAAGTAAATTTCTTTTCCCTACATGATCATTAGGAAAAAAGTGCAATTGTCTAGATGTATTTTTAGTGATGTATATGAAGAAGAGAATTTAACTTGTTCAGTTCTTATACAGGTGTAATAATAGATGTTCACAATGTAATATTTCAAAGAGTGTATTTGACCTTTTTTCTTGTAGGGGTACAGATTTACCTCAAGACTACAAGGGATAAATTTCACTGTGCTCTTTATATAGCCCAGTATCAAGATAGTTCAAAGCTGACATTTTAATTAAATCATACTTTTAAAATAATTGCTGGTCAAAGTTTAATGTAGCAAATATTTTTCTCAAATCACATATTTTATCTAATTAGGGAATGTTCAGACAAATATCACACTTTCTACACATGAAATATTAAAAATTAGCAATTCATTGACTGCTAGGATGATTTCCAGTTTAGGTTTTATGTACATTTAGGATATAACAGATACAAAATATTAATTGTCATACCCACGTTAGTCATTACTATATCCAAGGCAACAGACCACTACTTCCATTCATTTATATGTAATTTGTATCCAGCATGCATTCCTCTAGAATAGGCAAGTGTGTCAAACATAGTAAGCAAAGCCATTGATTTTGTTCAAAATGTAGCAGTTTTCCTTTAAAATGTAGTTTTCTTTGTTCTAATTATGAAATCACCATTTTTTCCCAAGCTAAAACAGTCTATCTTTTCCTATGTAACATTTTCCTTTTCTTTTTTAAAAGTCCCATTGGAAAGATCAAGGACAGATGTAATTCACAGGTTAGCAAATACTACAAATGACAAGGACAGATCCGGGAGGTCACTTTGATTGAAGCTCAACAATTATAAATTCCTTTAGGAAATTCTTATTTTTCTGTAGATTAGAATTGCTGCCACCATCATGGAGAACATCAGCTTCCTGCCAGTAGGCTGCCGTGGTGCCAAAGCTGTCTGAAAAATCATCCTGTCCCGAGACTGACATATTTATATGTATGTGTTTGTTTCATATTTTATTCCCCTTTGTCTCTCTTCTCTCCAGTACAGTGCTCTTAATCCACGAGAGTCTTGGGACATGTGGCATCCCACGCTGGTGGCTGAAGCTTTATTTGCTATTGCAAATATATTCAGTTCCCTGCGACTGATCTCACTGTTTACTGCAAATTCTCACCTGGGGCCTCTGCAAATATCTCTGGGAAGAATGCTCCTGGACATTTTGAAGTTTCTATTCATCTACTGCCTTGTGTTGCTAGCATTTGCCAACGGCCTAAATCAATTGTACTTCTATTACGAAGAAACGAAAGGGTTAAGCTGCAAAGGCATACGATGTGAAAAGCAGAATAATGCATTTTCAACGTAAGTCTCAGACTTTTTTTTCTATTGGGAACGTTGGGCAGAATATAGAGGGTATTACACTTTGAATTTGAACTGCGACAAGTGGTTGCAAAGAAAAATTGTGCTTAGTGTGGAAAACAGAAATATACAGTACATTTATTTTAAGTTTTAGTAAAATGGTCTTTTCTTTTTAAATGACCTCCTATAAAAGACAGTTTATGTATACTGTTTTAAAATGTGGAATAGAAAGAAATTTGTGCCTAGTGATAGCTTACAAGCACAGTAAGAGATAGAATATATGGAAAACCAATCATGGAAGAAAATCCAAATGCTTTTCAATCTTTGCTTAGGTGTTTTCCAGATACTAAAGTTCCTTCACATGTCTCTTTTATTCTCGGGTTCCCTACGCAAAAATCTAAGCATGGAGAAATAGTCCAAAATAGAGACCTCAGGCTAACCTAAGCCATGATTATGATGCACATATAACCCTCTGTGCCCTTACAGCTGAGGAGGATCAGGTCTTGTTCGGTGTCAAGCTCTGGTAATTCTCACAGTCGGGCATGCCGACAGCCCAGGTTCATGGCCACGGTGTTTCATGCTCACACAGTTCTGATAGAAAACCCCTCTACTTGCCTGTGTCCATTTCCTTCCCACTATGATAAACAGTGAATTGGCAGGTGAATTAAGAAGTGAGGTGATTTTCCTCTCCACAGTAACCACATGTGAACACATAGTGATTCTGTAGATGACTCTGAAAGTCAGCTGGCCATTCATCAGCCCTTCTAGAACTTTATGAAATCTGAGAGAGTACAGTTGTTCCTCCAGAGGGAGGAAATCAATAACGTCCTGTAAACTAAATCACTTTTGGTTAAAATAATCTTGTTGGCTCAATTCTGTATCTGTTTTCCCTTTGATCCCAGTATTTAAAACCCCATTTAACTTCTTTAACATCTGATTATTTGCACGTAAGTTTTCATCGGAACCTTAGCTGCCTCAAATCCATTCAGAAATCGATTTGATACAAACCGTGAATCATAAAGAAAACAAAAAGTCATCCCAGCTTCTCCTTGCCACTTTATCCCTTGCTCCAGCCCCTTTATTCTCCTGGACTTGAGCAGTTCTCCAGCCCGACCAGTTCACCCAGCCTTGTCATCTTCCTCATGCTCTTTTCTCACCTAGTTCAGGAGGGATTCAGTGAAATCCCTTGCAGCAATAGCCTGATGAGGAATAGCCTTGGATTGTGTCTCAGTTTTGATATCAGAACTTGCCTTTCCCCACTCGCTCGTGATCCTTGACTTGGCAATTTGCTCCTGGCAACGGGGACTAGGGATGCACAGTAGTAGATCCCACCAAACTCCCCCTTCTTAGACTCAAATTCTGCCTCTAACAGAGTTCCTGGATGGTGCCTGTCTGCTGACTGGCCTCCTGGATTTCTGATGGACAGCCATGTGGCATGCTCCACCTTTCACAACTCCCTCGTTACTCTGTACTATGTGCCCTGGTGCAACTACTTGCCAAGACCGCCCTGTTGACATCTGTGGTCACACCCTTCTGATCATGCTTTGTCTTCCAGAGAACTTCCACAGGGCCCCTAGAACTGAGTTCCCTCCTCAGGTCTTCTTTAATTCAGGGAACAGCTCAGGTTCCAAGCCCCAACCCCTTCTCAGACATATGATTCATCTGTAGTTAACAAGGTTCTATCTAACCCCATCCTAATTTATGATGCGTGAGATTCTCAGGAATCCCCTTGTCCTGTTACTGGTTTTGTGGTAAATGCTGACATATTGTGAGCTAATTTTAACATCTGTCTCAAAAGAATATGGCTAGAGAATCTGATGCAAAATATTTAATATAAATTTTATTCTAAAAGCAAACACGTTGAATTGCTTGGATTATGTATTCTTTTAGTGTATCCTTACCAATGGTTTTCTCTATTACCATGAAAAGCAACAGATAACTGCATATCACTCCAATATTATGGGTCCAAATCATTCAGTGCAAATAAACCAGGTGTTCTACTTGAATCTCTTCCAGATAATGGAATGTAAACCTGCAAGCAACAAATTATTTTTGTTCAAAGTTACTCACAAAGAGTAACTGCTAGTACGACTTGTTGCTTGCAGTTATAACTATATCTTCTTCTTTTTATAACTCTGTAACTTCCACAAATTTCAACCTTTTCTTTTTATTACCCCATCTCATGTCTTCCCTATGAAAATTAAAAAAAAATTAATGTAAAGAACCTAATACAGTGCTTGTCATATAGTGTGATAAAAAATGTTATCCACTGCACTTCTTTTTATTAGTAGTAGTATCTAGTGTTTCCTTACCTGTATTCACATGGCTCCTCCCTATAACTCCTTCCAGTTTGGGCACAAATGTATGCTGAAACTCTGAACTCTGTTTCTCATTGGCTGCTACTCCTGTCTCTCTCCTTCCTCTCATCCAAGCAACCCTGAAAAGAAGCCTAAACAAGATACCTTGTTGTTGCTCTAGAAAATAGCTGGAGGCTCCATATCACTACTATCAATGGACATTTATCTCTTTGTATCCTATTTAAACTGTATAATTTGACCCTGTTTGACACCTTCGTTTTTAAAATCTTGCCCTCCTTTACTTTTAATATTACTATGTTTTAATACTTTATCTCTTACTTTTCTAATCTTTCTCATGGTTCTCTAATAATTATATTTCAGTGATTGCTTTTAAATTGTGATCTGCCTTAGTAACTATCCTCTGACCCTGTTCCAATATCTCTGTGAAAACTCATCTGATGGATTTGGCCCTATCCAAGATGTCTAAGAGATGACTCCTATATTCAATTTATATCACTAGCATCGGCCTCTCTCCCCAAGATCTGTAAGTCCAACTGTCTTTCGAATGCCTCTCCATGCAAATCTCCTAAACATTTAAACCCAATCAGAGAAAGCTCATCAGAGTCTCTTTCACAACTTTTTAAATTCCTCCTCCTCCAATCCCTTTCTTAGTCAATGCTGCCACAACCCATTCAGATACTTAAATCAAAAACTTGTGTTTTATACGAGATCCCTCTTTCCCGCCACCCCCTCCACATGCAGTCAGTCAATAAATGTCTACTACGGCTCTTTATGGTCTCGGGGCCATCCTCCCTTGCTCGCTGACCCTGCCTAAATCTAAGGGCCTCTGCCCCTGGTCCCTGCCTTCCTTGATGTCTTCCATCCTGTTGCCTGAATGATCTTTCTAAGCCAAAATCTTGACACTCCTCTATTTAAAATACCTAAATGGTTTCTCGTTCCTTATTGGATACAGTCAAATTTCTTAGCTTGACATACCAGGTCCTTCAATGATCCCCCCCTTGCTTGCTTTTTTAGCTTCATCTTTCTCCATTCCTCAATAACACTTTTCTTCAACATTTTCTAATAGGTTATCAATCCCTAAATATGTCCTATTCTTCTCTCATCCCAGAATGCTCTTGTTCTGCCCTCTCACTTGGAAAAGTTCGATTTTGTGTCCCAAAACTTATCTCAGATAAGTACCTTTTCCAAGATGCCTTCCTGATCCCTTCCTGACTGTGAGCTCCCAGTGGGAACAGACTGTGATCTGTCTTCTATGTCTCTCTGTGCATTTTCCCACCAGCAAGTGGACACTTCTTCCTGCCCCTTTAATGCTTCCAGGTTGTTTTCTCTTTGACATGGAAAGAACTACATGTTACTAAAAGAAACCAAATATTTAATCACTGAAATTATTCTGCATAGAATTTTAAACCAATAGTCTCTGGGTAAGGGGCTCTCTTATGAATACAGAGGCATGGACCTTGTGATAGATATTTTCTCATTAAGAAAATGCCTTTTATGTTGATTGGAGCTGTATTTCTGATAATTGAAACTGGCCAGCTGAAGTCGTACTTTGTTTTAATATTCTTAATTCCTTATAAACTCAGAATAAAACAGTCAGATCTCTTGTATTAACTTATGTTTCCTCATCGATTTCATCTCAAAGGATAGAGGAAAACACAACTGTGAAATAGTCCTTTTTACCTGTTCTCTGTCTCTAGTTGTAAGTATTTAACTGGGGAATAAGCTCATTTTTAAAAGTAGAAATTGAAAAATAGCCTCAAGAAACAAGAGACATCTTTAGGATGGCAACGCTGTAGAAGTTGCCAGGTCTTAGTCTTTAACCAAGATTCTATGCAAAGTGTGATTTAATTAAGGGTGCCATTATCCTGGAAAGCTCTCTGTCCTTATCTTTCCACAGAATTAGGAAAATAGTTGCCACATAACGTTAATCTACAATGTGATGCAGCTAATGCTAATGGCCCTTTAATCTATGGGCAATGTTGTTACCAATAATTATGAAAACAGTTTTAGAAACAATGGCTTTGAAATATTAACATACTGATTTTTTAAGCCATGTAATAAAAGAATAATTAGCTAAGAAACACCAGTGTCTTGATAACAGGGTCTTGATTCATCTAAAAGTAAATATATTTTGGTTAAGTGGAACTATTCTGAAAATCTTACTTCTGATTCATTCAACTGAAAAAATGAAAAGAAAATAAAAATAAGAATGAAATTCAGAGTTAATCATAAAATGTCATCTTGTTTTGAATTTTCTTATTTTCAAATTTTAATTAAATATGCAAATAAATGTTTTGCCAAAGGGTCTGCTAATATCCTAATGATGAGTATTTCTTATTTAGGTAGAAGAAAATCAGAATTATTCAACCATAACAATCCATTTACTCTACATCACTTTTTTATTTGAACATTTAGAAAAGTAACTGTTATGGGATTTATGTGGCAACATTTTATATAATTTATTATATCACTCATGTAACTTCTACTCTCTCTCTGAACTGCTATTGAGGTCAGGGAAAAACCAGTTGAATTATATTTGTATATTCACAGTGAGAATATACACTATTTAGAAAGGAAGAACAAAATCATTTCACATTGAATCCAATGACACTGTCATTAATCTTAGAAATTCTCCCTAAAGCTACTGAAAATAAAGAACTCATGGCCTTGGGTCAAATTTACTTTTTTTCTGAGAAAGTTTTCAAAGAATACCTTCTAGTGACCTTTGTCTGAGGCCAATGAATTATATTAAACTTTCCCTGATATTGTTAGAATCTGACATCTGGTTGTCCTTTAAGAATATATGGTGAACTCTTCACAAAGTACATCCCTGCTGGCAAGTCAAGGTCTGATTGAGGTTGATCACGTTGAAACCTTTATGATAATTTGCCCCATTGAGAGTTGAACAGCCCTAGCAAAATAATTCAGTAAAAAACCATTACATTTCATATTCTATAATCAAAATTTTATTATACAATTAAAAATATGAAATGGCTTACTTAAAAAAAAAACCAATTAATTTAAGAAAAGAAATCCTGAACACCAATTAAGGCATTCTTAGTTAGATTCTCCTTGTCATACTGATCAGAAATTCATGGATTGTTTCAAGTAACAGGAGTTTGGTACAAGAATCCAGCCCTTTGATTCTCTGAGCAAGGGTTGATCTTAGCAAGGACAGAGCCTAGAGCAAGACCTGGCTTCGAGAAGAGCAGCAGTTGATGTAGAGCTGGACCTTGGGACTCTTCTCCTCTGAGAACCGATATTAACATGACTTTGCTACTCCACGTGTATTCTCTTCAAGGTTTACTTATTATCTGGCTTATTTATTCTCAATTCTCCGTTTCTTAGCTTGTGCTGTCTCAAACCTTTGGCTTCTCATAATTCCAGTGATCCTAATTCTACATCATAACTCCTGTCATTTCAGTACTTTTTAACAACTACCTCATTCTCTTGATATTTCTAAGGTAAACTTTCACAGAGAGGAAATCTGATAGTTTAAGCTCATCTTTTCACATCAGGTCATACCACTGTCCACTGGCCTCATATGAATTTGCTCTCCTTGGGGCACTTGACCACTGAAATCCCACCTCCTTAGTCGTCATGCCACGTATAAGATACTTTTTGCTTTTGTTTTCACAACGTAATTTAAATACAGTATTTTTTTTTTTTTTTTTTTGCGGTACGCGGGCTTCTCACTGTTGTGGCCTCTCCCGTTGCGGAGCAGAGGCTTTCGATGCGCAGGCTCAGAGGCCATGGCTCACGGGCCCAGCCGCTCCGCGGCATGTGGGATCTTCCCGGACCGGGGCACGAACCCGCGTCCCCTGCATCGGCAGGCGGACTCTCAACCACTGCGCCACCAGGGAAGCCCTAAATACAGTATTTTTTAAACCATTTCTCAAAGAATATAAGAGTTCCATTGTCTTTTTACTACATTAAGGTGTTATAATGGTCCTACTGAAACAATTCTTCATTTGGGTTCAGACACTCTTCATCTTATTCCATTTTTGGAGTAAGTTAAGTAATGAAGAAAATGTTCCCTGATATATAAAAAATAGCAAATCTTATTATCTGAGCATTCTGAGACATTTTGTCATCATACAGGATTCACTCTGTGCAATTTTAATTGTAAATGTGGAAATCCATAAAGATAACATTATTTTTAATCCTTCTATAATCAAAAAGGAAAATCAGGTAAAAGAACTTACATTTTTTAAAGACTAAGCCTGCAGATTTATTATTTATTAACTGTCACTCGGTGCCCTGGGACACAGGTTTGCAAACTTGTTATGAAAAGGACAGGTAGTAAATATTTTAGGCTTTGTGGGCCATATGTTCTGTGTTGCAACTACTCACTGCTGCCATTGTAACACAAAAGAAACCATAGACAGTGTATAAATGAATTGGCATGGTTGTATTTCAATAAAACTTTATGTGCATTGAAATATGAATGTATATAATTTTCACATGTCACAAAATATCACTCTTCTTTTGATTTACTTTTCCGACCCTTTGAAAAAGTAAAAACCATTCTTAACTCAATGACTATACGAAAACATGCTGTGGGTCCGATTTGTCATCGCTGGCCAGGAAACTAAATAGTTTTCAAAGCTCTTGAGAAAATTAAGTACACATTTGTGCTAGTATAAGGAAACAATTTTCTTTAATTTTTTTAATTAAGTTTATTTTTAAATAATCAACTATAACCTCATAGTAATCATGTTCTATCATTCTATCTTATTGTATAATGGTTCTATTAATGTAGCCATTAATGTCATTTTATCTTTATTCTAGGTTATTTGAGACACTCCAGTCCCTGTTTTGGTCAATATTTGGGCTCATCAACTTATACGTGACCAATGTCAAAGCGCAGCATGAATTCACCGAGTTTGTTGGTGCCACCATGTTTGGGACATACAACATCATCTCTCTGGTTGTCCTACTTAACATGTTAATAGCTATGATGAATAATTCTTACCAACTTATTGCTGTAAGTTGAATAACTTGCCCCCTAGAATGTGTCGTTCCTAGCTATACTCCATCCTATTACCATAGGAAATACAATCTATAATTGCTATTGATGAGACGAATCAGAATTATAATATAAATGGTTAATTTGGTATTTCTAAGCACTGTTACCCTACTTGGCTACATACTATTTTAGTTTTTTCATATTACAGATGATTATACTAAATCTATCCTACCAGGCAGTCATTGGCTATGTCAGACAGTAGGTGAGGTATGGATTATGAACAGGCAACTCATCTCTATGCAGTGCCCTTTGGGTTTTACATTGTCTCTGACCATCTAATCTACAATCTTGATATAAGCAAACTCATGCTAGCTTGGCAAGATACAAGAGCTAGCCCAGAGAGGAGTCACAGTG
Source organism: Grampus griseus (assembly GCF_964374135.1). Lineage (NCBI taxonomy): Eukaryota > Metazoa > Chordata > Mammalia > Artiodactyla > Delphinidae > Grampus > Grampus griseus. Next base: position 66,993,332 of record NC_139012.1, read on the forward strand.
AAAAAGCACAGGATTTTCAGTTTCTTAAAGCCCAGACAAAAGTCAGAGAGGAGTAATCCTGAATGCTGTAGCAGAATATGCAGTACCATATGTGTTTATTTGAAACTCTAGAATCCAAACAACTTAGCTTATTTATTCATTCGTTCAATAAATTCTTATTAAGCGCTACTCTGTTGCCAGGTACTGTCCTAAGAACTAGAAGTATGGCAATGAACGAGAACGGCGAAGTCCTTTATCCCCTTCAACTTGCTTACTAGTGATCTGTGTCTATGGCCATTAGCAACAGTGACAAAGCAAACCCATACTGGAATGAAATACATTTCTTAAGTCTTTCTTATGTATACTTTAGACAAGTAGCTTTTTATAAGAATAATTACAGGCTGCCCATTTACTCCATAAATAACTGCAATTATATTGCATCTTTGGATCTATTGCTAATCCTCTGGGGTGTTATTATTGTTATTTTGAGAAGCGGCACTCCTAATTTTAATTATACTGTCTTTATGGACGCAAGACACCTGTCACAGATGAAAAGCTGCATGAAACATAAGAAGAAATGATTTTTATTTACTGATTCCAAGACTAGAGTATTCCCACTAAATATACTTAGGTCCTAGGAGTTGCGGGTGAATATCTGAATTTGTGGAACTTCACTTAAGCATCTCACAAATCTTAAACTTTTTAGATAGTCCATAAATATATATTGTATATTTGTTTCAGAAGTTCTGTGTTCCTCTAGTCAACACATTTGCTAAATGTGGATTCTATTCTCCAGACCACCCTTCCAAAAATATTAGAAAGCCTCTAATTATCAAGCTATATACAGAGAAATTGTATATACAATTTGGATCCTATAAAACATTAAATGTATCAATTTCATCAAGAAGAGAACGTTAGTCAGGAACCGTGTAATATTTTCTTTTTGCTCCTGTGCGGGGTGTGTCTTTCTAGGTGACTTGTAGAAATGAGAACGATCTTCAAATTTCTATTCTTGTTTAGCCCAAACTCTAAAGCTACTTGAGAGGAGAGCAGGCACTGAGCACCTGAGACAGGTGTTCCCCCAACATCCTGCATGTGATGCCTCCTTGGAGCATGAACATGCCAAGTATTTGATTTTCACCTGTGCCACAATAGCAAAATTTGCCCTGAGGTCCCTCTCTTTTTGTCCTGCTACCCTTAATTCAGAGCTCTAGGATAAAGCATGAAAGAAGAAGAAAATGTAACCGTTGAAAGGCAAAAGCGATCATGCAGATCATGTTCAAAGCCTTCTTCTCACTCACTCTTTTGTTCATAGATCAAATATTTATTGTGCACCTAGTATATGCCAGACATACGCTTGATTTTAGGGATACCCAGAATAACAAAGTCCCTGCCCTCGAGAAAAAATAATATAGGATGGACAAAAATTCAATAAATAATTTCAATATTGAGAAAAGGAATTGGAGAATGTGATAAAAGCACAGAAAAGACTGTAACATGGGCTGGGGAGAGGAAACAGTTGAGATAGATGAGAGTCGGGGCTGGCTCCTAAGAGAGGAAATACCTAAGCTAAGCTTTAAACATTAACTAAGAGTTAGAAGATGGGTAGCAGAGGTGATTATAGTTATCACCAGCCTGGAACCTTTTTTTTTTTTTGCAGTACGCAGGCCTCTCACTGCTGTGGCCTCTCCCGTTGCGGAGCACAGGCTCCGGACGCGCAGGCTCAGCGGCCATGGCTCACGGGCCCAGCCGCTCCGCGGCATGTGGGATCTTCCCGGACCGGGGCACGAACCCGTGTCCCCTACATCGGCAGGCGGACTCTCAACCACTGCGCCACCAGGGAAGCCCCAGCCGGGAACTTTTCACCTTCATTTTTTCTAACCACTGTAGATGTTGTTATAGACCCTTTCAGAATCCCAAAGGAAGAGTCTGCTTTGTGACAGCAGTAAGAGAACATACTGAGGTCAGGATAATCCTCCACTTGTGACTCCCTGAGAATGAGAAAGAGCAGAAGCTACTCACAGGCCAACACTTCACCTGCGGGGCTGCCTTTTTATTACCTGAAGCCAATTCTACTCAGTCCCATTCTCCGTGGCGGCAGAAAACATCTGCTTTCCTTCATTAATGCAGAATCTATAAGCTTGTTTAGGAAGAAAGATAGGGAAGGAAGTAGAAATGGGAGAGGAGAGACAAGGGGAAGCTGTAGCTTCTGTACGTCCATCTATCGATCGTTTGCTAAGCAAAAATGAAGACCATGCATTTTCTAGATACAGTGACTTCTGTTGAAAGCACGAGCTGTCCAGCGTCTAGACTAAAATCCAGATTATTCAGAGTAGAATGTATAAACAACATATGCATTCATCAGCACACAGCAATTTAGGAAGATTAGAATGAAGTATACTCTGATTTCTCCTACTCTAAAACTCGAGTTTTTTTATAATATTAATGGGTTAAAATGAACTATTTTGAATTTGTATGTACGCCTGGTTTCTACCACCTCCTACTTCCCAGATTTTCTGCTTAAATAAGATTTGTGGCTAATTTAAGAAGAGACTGGCTGCCCCATATCTAATTGCCACAAATGTTCCTTAGTTTTTCCAGGAGATTAAAACAACACAGAATTATTAATAAATAATTAGGGGGCAACCCCTAGCCATACTCTCACCTGGTACCATTTGGCCAAGGTTACGTGAGGGTTCAGTGCTGTGTCAGATACCCTACTGTACATTTCTTAGAGGAACTTCTCTCTGAGTTTATGCCTGTTGCCTAAAGGTGGACAAGGTTTATTCAAATGGAAACATATCAAGTAAGACTTTTACTGGAAATGCCCGAAGTATGAGCCATGGGCACCTACCTAGGCAGGGTTTCAAGGCCTTTGGTAAGACCTAAAGCCCTGCTTGTGGCCAGAATCTAATGAAACTGAGCTGATGTAAGCCTACAGTGCAGTAAATGAAGATTCATCTTCAAGTCATAACTAACCTCTGCAGTCTCTTTAACATGGATTTATTGTAAATGTCTGTTTCCTGCAAGTGGGAAGGATGAAAACTGACAAGAGAGTTGTGACTCCTTTCCAGGCTAAGCCACTGTCTGAGTTTAGGTGACCATCTCTGGGAGTCAGTGTTGCTTTTACAGGCAATTTAATTAACGTTCCAAGAGCCACTCAGAGTCAGGTTACAGGCTCTCTGTGAGGTTTATCTCACCTTATTAATTAAGAAACCTGTCGGCACTTGTCGTGTTTTCCTGTTCAGGACCATGCAGATATAGAATGGAAATTTGCTCGGACCAAGCTTTGGATGAGTTATTTTGAAGAAGGAGGTACCCTGCCTACTCCCTTCAATGTCATCCCAAGCCCCAAGTCTCTCTGGTACCTGATCAAATGGATATGGACACACCTGTGCAAGAAAAAGATGAGAAGAAAGCCAGAAAGTTTTGGAACAATAGGGGTAAGGACACAGCATGTTGGTATTACTGTTTGTTTGGTTTTTTAAAATGTGTGCTTGAGTATGTTTGTATTCCTTATTGAATACATTTGCATTTTATTCTTTTTGTTCTCACTGGGTGCATCCGGTGCACATTTATTGCACAGCTACTGTGTCTAAGAAACTGCCTGCTTAACCATGGTTAACTATGGTTTCACAAACCCATTTCCTCCACTGAGGGCGGTCACTGTTATTTTAATAGGAACCACACTGTACATACGCCTCTCCAAACCCACTAGTCAAGGCTTGGAGAACTAGTACATTCTCTCTTAGAACCTTAATTTCTAGCTCTATTCAGAATTATAACCTCAGGTTACCTGTGGCATGACTGACTCATCGTCTGTTTCTGTCTCTGGATTGTAAGGGAAAGGATCTGTTTCAGATACCTCACATTCTTAGCGCCTAACCTAGGCCCCCGCACAGAGTGGAGAATGCTTGATAAAAATTTCTCAATTCAGTGATTGAACAAATATTATAACTTGAAAATGCTGTGCCACATTCAAGTGCAGTGATTTCAGAATATGTTCAATTGTTCAACATTTTGCTTCTAACTCCCAGTTATACTAAATGCCGAGAAGTTGTGTTTGTAAAAACTATTAGGACTGTTCAGAGCCATGCCCCTGTTATACTGGGAGATTATACTTCCCTGGGACATTTCTTTCATATTGGAAAGCAAGAGTTCAAACAACTCCAACAGAAAAGGCATGGATTTAAGGCTTTGCTCCAGCCAAACCACTGACCTGTCATTCTTCATTTCTTTCTCACTCAATTTCCTAATTTTCAAAGTTCTCATGTTTTAGAAATTAATACCCTAACATTCATTAGTCACTTGGACCTTCTCAGAGAAATTGCTTTGGAAGTATTCTAATATGCCTTTATATTAGAATCAAGTAATATCAGTTATTTAATTAAAATTAATTATTTTTAGTTTTATTTAACTTAGTTTATGACTGTTAGTTATGCCCTTAGTGATTCTTCTTTTTCATTAATTTCATTGCCCACCAGGCACTGTTATCAGCATCAGATGGGGCTTTCTCTCCTGAAAGTGGCATTGATTGTCCTGTCATCTCTGTAACAATTCTAATTCTAAAGAGAAATTGACTGGCAAGGGAGTATAGCAAACAGTGTGGTTAGGAGAGGCAGTTATATTCTTTCCTAGAAACCGTCACTCCATGAACTTGGAAATTGGGTGTCTATCCGATCTTAGAAATGGAAGTCAGATTATGGTGAAGCCTTACCTTGCAATCCTCATACTAATTTATAGAGTTTATCACTGACCTTACAGAAAAATTATTGTACTCCAAGTGTCTTATTTTCCTCTTAAAAAATAAGTTCAATTTATTAAAAAAATATGTTCATAAAATAAATATAATGATTTGGGTTTAATAAGCAATTACTGTACATTTTCCACATGCCAGGAGCTGAGCTAGGAATTAGAGGTGGGAGGAGATATACGAAGGCATGGTTTCCATCCTTGAGGGTATTGTTTTTAACGTGGGGGACACAGATATGAGAACATCTTACTATAATACATGTTACATGACATATTTAACATTACCGTATAGTTATAGGCAAGAGGCCATGAGAACGGTGTGAGAATTAATTCATGTTTTCCTTGAGATAAACGGGAAAAGATGCAGAGATGCTGAACTCTGGCTTACTCCCTTCCATATCACAATATTTCTCCTTTCTCTCATCTTATTCTTAAATTCATAAGAAATTTATTTTGTCAATCCTTGAAGAGATATTAATTATTAGCACTATCTTATTATGCTTTCTCTCATAGGAGTATTTCAATTGAAAAAGAGTTTCTGGGCACCCAGATAAAAGCCACACGCAAAAGAAATTTGTCTTTAATATTTTAATTTTAGGCAATAGCAGAAGGAATCTTGGGTTTTAAGATGCCATGGAACTTGTAAAAAAAATATAGGGCCCTGCTCTAATATTTTAAGAGCGCCATCTGTGCTGCCACTAAAATAATGGAGGACCACTCTAAGAATTTGACTTCCAACTCTCTCTCCCGTCCCCCAGAATCCTCCCACTGTTGACATATTTTTAGGAGTATATTACCATCATTTCTTACATGCAAAGAGGAGCTTAACATTGACTTGGGCTTTCCTATGAAAACAGTAATTCAAAGGGTAAATGGTATAACTTAAAGAGCTTTCTTTTCTATACATTCCTGGTCAGAAAAACAAGTTTCTTTTTAATGTCTCTGTCTCTAAATTTGAATATTTTGATCCAAGCTGGTGCACAGAAAGGTAATTCACAATTAATTGTGACCTCAAATCACTCCTTCTTCCCTAGCCATATAAATTTTACTAACCTTTGGTAATGGATATTTTTATGCTTTGGGAATTTATGACAAACTAAATCAATATTGTGAGTCACCTCTCTCTTCTCCATTCTCTTCCTACTCTCAATCCTGCCTCTTCTCTGCCAAGTGGAGGCTTGGGTGAAGCACCAACCTAATCAAACTCAGCGCTGTACATTTACCTTTTACCTAGACTGCATTTCCAGAATGAGAAGGACATATTGTGGTATGCATACCCTTACTTGAGATTTATACATTTAGGTTTTAGATGGAAATAAATAGTACGTATTATTTGCAAAGAAAAATGTAAGATAAATAAAAAGTAAATTAAGAAGAAGTTTGTAATATTAATGGAGGAGTTAAATGAGAAAATAATTCCAAAAGTGAGTGCTGTGAATTCATTTCAATTTGGTGAATCGACCTGATAGTTCATCGTGTAGACAGATGAAGACAAGGAGATAGACACACATCCATTAACTGAAAGGTGACTTTGAAGTACCACTGGCAGTCACTTTGTATAACGAAGGCACGGCTTAGAAGACGCCATGACACTTCAAAGGCACCTTAGAAATCATTTAGCTCAACTATTTCCTTTAAAAAAGAGCTTGTTTACCTTGTGCAGTGTTTTAGGTGACAGAGCTGGGGAAAAACTCGGGTCTTTTGTTTCCCCATCCCATGTGCGTTTCATTGCCCTCTCTTGTTTCCCTGAAAACTCTGATGACCTTGCAACGATACCCTCCATGTTGTGTGTCCACCTTTTGATTTTTCTCAACAGCTTTTGCAGATTCCACCACTGTTTTCCGCTGCCTCTTAGATTCCTGTATCCCAAAGCCCTTGTTTATTTAACGGGCTGGCCTACCTTCTGCTCTCATTCCAACTTGCTTCACATTTGTGAAGAAGAAAATTAAAGCTGACCTGGAGGTAGAGTTTATACCTTCTTGGAGGCATTTTCTCTAAACCTTCCCACTTGTGCTTCACATACTCTTGTCACCAGCACCTGCCTGAATGTTACCCTGTTGATCCCTCCCTGCAAAGCTGAAGCCAGTGCTCTCAGGGTTACTGATTGGCCACAGTCTGGGAGCCCAACATTGGTGATCTTATCTTGTGATTTATGGATAATAACTGATACAACTAGCTCTGAAAACTCATTAACTTTTTTTTTTTTTAAACTTTGGACTTCCTTTTATGGGTGACTGGGAATTCCAGGTAAATTAAGTTTTCCTTTGGAATGCTTTATGGGAGAAGGCAGAAATGAAGCAGAAATGCTTTATTGAACAATATTTTTATTGCCGGAGCAAGCCCATGATGGAGAGATGCCTTGTTTCTGCGAAATCATGAAAATCCCACCAAAGAGGCAGCATATTGAAAGTACAATCATAAAATAAGCAACATTTTATAGCCTTCTGGTTTTTTATATTACTTGTAGAATTTAAACACATGTTATCAGCAAATACTCTTCTCAGTATTAAAACAGTCGTTCTCAAACTTTAGTGTGTCTTACAATCATCAGGAATTTCCATTTTAACAAGCACTTCCAGCCTGTAACTTTAATTAGAAATTCCTGTTAAAAAAAAGCATTGGTATCTAGCTCAGCTTTTTAAACTAAAAGCCAATGTTTGTACTTGTTGTCCAAGAGGTCTAGATAATTTAAAGTAAAAAGATGTTAATGCAATAAGATCCTGCCAGTGTTTAATTAACATGAATCATTTTTAATGCCATGGACCAGGTTTCCAAATAGAATGCTAAAGTTAATGGGCAATATACTGAACCAAAAAACTACTAGGTCTTTTAACAAAGTCATAAAAAAATGGTTTTAACCTCTAGTTTTATGTTTTCCACTTTCTTGTTTTCTCTGGAGCACACAGTGAGGGGAACACGAAACACCATCTCTATTAGGGCCCCTTAGCATCACTCAACCCTGGGGTCACAGATGGGATACTCATGCCTGACCAGTTGCCACAGAAATACATTCAGTTAAGTCACTGCAAGAGAACTAGGAGCAGTGAATGGATTAACATCACCTATCAATACTAAAGAAAAAATGCTAAGAGTACTTGCCTTTCAGACTTCATGTTTTATAATTATCAAAATGTGTCTTTTCATAGGCCTACCAACAAATCTTACAGATATGACTGTGTCCATCCATGGGTACCTCTCAATCCCTAATTTATTGCTGTAAGATTTGCTGATGGAACTTTCAATTAAATTTTCTTTCCTAAGTGGGAATCTAGAGGAACAAATTTCTTCTTGCTATTTCCAGAGTGAGATCCTGAATACTTGCTTTGACAAGGCAACCTTCAGCTTCTTATATCATTTATTTTTATATGCTTAGAAAGTATGTTTATAGAGAACAATATGTATAGATTCATCTATAAATGAGCCAAACTACAATCTTTACAGAGGGATCACATCCTGAAATGGCCCCTTGCCTTTTTACTTGTTTTTTTTAAAAGAAGAGCACAGCAAGCTGCCCCCTTTCAAGGATTCACTGAGCAAAGCAGAGAATAAAAGGCATAATTCATGGGCTTAAAATCAGTGATAGACCAAAACCAGAGTGGAAATGAGAGAAAACGGCACTGACAATTGACTGCAGGGAACGAGCTACATGGAGTAAGCCTGACATTCCGCATATTGGACCCCGGGAAAATGAGAGATAAAGAGTGACAAAATGTCACCATGGATTCCCCAGAGCCCTTTCTTTCATAGCTGCAAAACCCTTCCTGCTCTAAAGCAACCTGACACTTCTATTGAAATGAGAGGTTACCTCTGGGCAGCAAGGCTTCTCACTAGTTGGTCGTTTCCTTTATCATTAGTTCTGTGATCCAAATACTGCCATTGTCTTGTCCTAACAAAGCAGGAGGAACCTGCAAAGAGAGAGATCTGCTAATGTGGTGGGCAGGTGTGCCCTGGGCACCTGCGTTCAAAGCCACCCTGCCAAAGAACCGAGCCAGACTTCCGATGTAATTCGTGGAGAAAACTGCCATCTTAAAGTGCACATCTTCCTCCAAAATATTTTTCCTAGACATCAAGTTAGGGAAGGAAGGTCCCTGATCAGTCACGTGGCTCATTTTTCTTAAACATAACAGAAAATCAACCCAAGTTATTTCAGAAAAAGCTGCCAAACGCAATTCCACAAATTTCTCAGTAACGCTGTAAACATGAACTCATCCACAGGAAAGTCCTTATTCCTAACCCAGGCCTATCATGCTATAATTCTACCTCGTTCGTTACTGTTTAGTAAAAACAGAGAACCCCTAGTCATTGCAGATCACTTATGAATTGAAGTTTAACATGTGAATGGCTTGAAAAAATTAAATACCTCTTACCCACTTAGGTATTTTTTAATGAACTGTCCGTCATTATATTACTTTTATAAACACACATTGGTCCATTCTGTTCTTAGTCACTTCCAGTGAGAGTTATAAGATGTAATGCTTTCCCTTATGAGAGTAAATCCTTTCGAAGTGCAGCTGATCTTTACCCAACAAAGAGGTGTTGTTGGTGGCAGCTCTATGATAAATATTTAACCATGTCACCGGTTGCCAAAAATGATCATTATGTTTATGGCAAAGAGTGCATATATTACGGATTGAATTGTGTCTCCCCCATAAAGATACTTTGAACTCAAAATCCCCAGCACCTCAGAATATGACCTTATTTGGAAACAGGGTCTTTGCAGATGTGATTTGTTAAGATGAGCTCCTACTGGAGGAGAGACCTCATAAGGACATGAACATTTGAAGACCTGGAAACACAGGAAGCACGTCATGTGGTGATGGAGTAGATATTGGAATTGTGCAGGCATAAACCAAGGAGCATCAGAGATTAAGATACCACTAGAAGCTAGGAAGAGGAAAGGCAGGATTCTACTGTGAGTCTCGGAGGGAACATGGAACTGCCAACATCTTGATTCGAGACTTCTGCCTCCAGAAGTGTGAGATAATAAATTTCTGTTGTTTTAAGCCACGCACTTTGTGGTACTTTGCATGGTAGCCCTAGGAAACTAGTACAACATATGCCATGCATTTTGTGGTTAATTTTTATTCAAATAAATGAGGATCCAGTCTGGAAAGGATGCTGACCCACAAACTAAGATGTGTTGGGAGAAAGAGGCAAAGTCATAGGATGCAAAACAGATGTTCTTATATGTCTCTTAGTGTCTACTTGATCAAAAAAGAAGGAGTAAAGAGTAAATTCTAGCCTGGAATTCTAGGACTGGCACTGCCTTTAGAACATTGTAGTATTTTTGTTACTCACTCAACTGTGGGGACCTTGGTTTCCTTGCTTATAAATGAGGCAATGAGACTGGACCAGCTCTTCCGTTCTAATAAGTAACATGTCTGTTCTTAATGCCTACACGTCAGTCGTCATGTATTGATATTTGAAACCCGATCTTGTGTTCCTTGACCTTTGGTAGATTCTGAGAATTTAGATAATTAAATTAATTTTAGTATTAGCCTAAGAAAGCTAATTTAAAATGAAAGGAATATTTTATGCATTCCTAATAGATATATTCACAATTTATCGAAGATTTTATTGTTCATGATGGTTTCCCTTTAGCAATGCCAAGAAATGTGGATTTGTGATTGTATCCACTCTTGTACCTATGCATATAATCCTCAAATCTTTTTCTTTAGTCCTAACCTTCCCCCAAAATATAAAATAAACAGTGGCATATCCACCTTAACGTCCTTTGTCAGCATGTCCCAAATTGAATTCTTTATTATTTTTCTAATAGCACCAACATCTCAGCAGCCAGGCTAGAAATCTTAGTCATGCTCCCACCCCAGCAGCAGGCCTCCAGCTCTGTTTCCCCTCAACATTCCCTGTCCCCCTGGGACTCTTACTGTCCCCTCCTTTCCATTCAGAACCCATAGAATGTACAACACAAAGAGTGAACATAATGTAACTATGGACTTTGGGTGATAGTGATGTGTCATTGTAGGTTCATCAGTTGTAACAAATGCATCACTCTGGTTGGGGATGTCGATAGTGGGGGAAGCTAAGAGTGTGTGGCGACAGGGGTTTAAGGGAAATTTCTGTACCATCCCCTACAATTCGCTGTGAATCTTGCATTGCTCTAAAAAATAATAAAGTCTTAATAAAACAAAAATAACTGCCTACAGAATTTGTGTTATATCTATCCATATTTACCAGGACCATCCCTTCACCCTATCACTTAAATATGAATTTCTTATTTACAAATCTCTATTGCCTAGGCTAACGCGTCCAACTCTCTAGCTAAAGAAAATGTTCTTCTCAAGCATAAAATGCCATGCAAATCACTCAAAGATAATTACCCCTAAGTACATTCTTTTACTTTTCCAGAGGCAATCCCAATATGTGTTAAACTATCCACAGGTTTTGTGATTCAAGAATATTTTTTTAAAACATATTTTTAGGTATGTTAAATCATAATATTAATCACAAAGGGAAAAAATGGAGAAAGGACAGGAACTAACAGTTAGTAATAGAAGCCTTAAATCTCTTATCTCATTTAATCTTCAAAATCATTCAGTGAGTTTATCTTTACCTTGCAAAATAAAAAATGTGGAAGGGAGAGGGTCTCAGAGATAAATTCCTCATTCAGGCTTAGTCACCTTCAATCCCAGGTGTTCTTAACATCACACCACATTACCTCCCTGAAAGTAAGAAAAAAGCCACAGTTAGCCCTGATAGTAATGGTCAATAAGCATTGGTGAATTCATTGCATTCATTTTTGCTTTCAGTACTCAGAAGATGGTTAACTGCATCCATTCTTATTTTCTTCCTAGGATAGCGAAGTTCGGTTGGCTGATATAATCTCGCAATACTGAAAACTGTTTTGTAGTATGACCATCTAGTTGTGGAAACAAATTGGTTGTCAAAAACAATTAACTATATTAACTTAGCCTTAAACCTGGGCTATGGATATTGAATAAACTTTTACTGTTATCATAGTAAACTTTTTCTATGTTCTTTCCTTCTGGCAGACTATTTTGCTTAAAAAAATTTTTTTCCTAGAAAAATAAACCTGGAATTAGTTTTTAAAGTGTGATCTTTGATCTTTTTATATTTGCATTACAATTTTAAAGTTCATGTATGAGTAAGGTTCTACTGAAGGGAAGACAGTTTGTGCTCATTTTAATACTAAAATGCATCATGATAATTTTCACTTATTACTCATAATTTTCTGATTTTTTCATCCCTAGTTTTAGTTTTGCATTAAGGAAATTTAAAGTTAACTCATGATTTCAAACTGCTCTCTGCTGACTAGTTTTTATTGGCTTTTTACAGATTAAACTAGCAAAATGCTATAGAACCCCAAGATAATAAAAATTGAGTCGACTAAATTCTATATTAAATTCAGAGTTTCTATTTACTTAAACCATGGAATACGATCTCCTGTACAATACTTACACTGAGAGTGCTGAAGAAGTTAGCGTACAGATTGCTTTTGTATTTGTGTTCACTTAAAAAAAAGGGAAGGAGACCTGGAAGGCTTGTTTCCTTCCAGAAGTGCTTTTGTCTCGGGTTTCAGCTGATCTGTGTCTAAACAGGAGTCACATACCTCCATCTTGTGGCCCAGTCATAAAATTCCCATGCTCTATTTCTTTCAAGATGTTCTAGTTTTGTATGAAGTTTCAAATTTCCCAGTCTTTTAATTAATACCATAATCATTTGAAAATTTGTTTCTTAAGATTCATGTAATACTGAATGGTATTCCAATCATTAGTGGCCTTTAGAAAGTTAAGCATGGTCTCATCTGTTTCTAAAAGTCACTAATAGTCATGAAACACAAATCCATTCTCATGGCCAGTGAAAAGGCCAATTTCCCCTATTGCCCTAAAGAGAAAAAAAGAGTTTCTTTTGAATTGTTTGATTTTTTTGTCTAATATCATTTCACAGTGATGTATGCACAGCCCTTTTCAAAATTCCATTTTAACAGCCTATGATTATTTAGTAAAGACCAAGATCAAAAGACTTAATTAAACCCAAGATATGTTATCTCTTTTTTGTTGTTGTTGTTGTACGCGGGCCTCTCACTGTTGTGGCCTCTCCTGTTGCGGAGCACAGGCTCCGGACGCACAGGCTCAGCGCCCATGGCTCACGGGCCCAGCCGCTCCGCGGCATGTGGGATCCTTCCGGACCGGGGCAAGAACCCGTGTCCCCTGCATCGGCAGGCAGACTCTCAACCACTGCGCCACCAGGGAAGCCCGATATGTTATCTCTTCTGCTTTCTCACAATTTACCAAATTCATTCCCTTGTAACAGAAGTATTTTTATTTTACATTACTTTGGCTAGTTTTCTTCCTTAAGAATCAATATTGATATTTATTCGACATGCATAAAATTGGGATTATGATAGCTTTTTTTCTAGTATCTTTAGAATACTAGTGAAATCTGCAAATATATCATTTGTCATTTATTATTTAACTCAATTTATAATGGACATTTTCTAGTCCTTAAACATCTTTCTCCATTTTACACTCCATAATCATTGCTCTCTGCTAACACCAGCTCTGCTCCCAAACCGTTCTGATCTCTTCAAAATGATAGCTCAGAGTCACATTTATTTTTTAAAAAATCTAATGAACCCTATCTTTGATCAGAACCTTTTATTTTATTTTGTTAAATTCAACCATCTAATTAAAACAGCAATCTCCTCTTAATGTACATCTGCTTGAAATTAAGTGTTGGGGAGTTCACTAACAGTGTTTCTGATTACATGTTTTATATCATGGTTAAATTCTTAATTTTGCTATTGATGAAGATCTTCATATTGTTATAATGCTAGATTTTTACCCATCAAATCATTATTTTTATTTGACATTTATTTTGTATTTGGTATGTCCCATCTGCGTCTCTTAGGATCATTTAAAATGATTTGGGATACATACTAAGTATGATTACTTAATTCTTCATCACTTATATTAAATGAACAATCTTGCCATCATCATTAACTTATTCTATATGTTAAATGCCATAGGAATTATAACCTTGCCCTTTGTTGTTTTGGTTCATTCATTCTTTTGATTCATATGAAGCACTCTCTCTAGCTATTTATTGTCTGTTGTCCAGTAAAATTCCCACTTTGCAGAAATGAGGGAAATAATATTCTTGATTAAAAGAACCAGGCATTATTTTACAGAATGGTACAATATCACTATAACCAAAAAGTAAATGTCCCTTCCCTTTTCAGAGGCGAGCTGCTGATAATTTAAGAAGACATCACCAATATCAAGTAAGTTATTCTTATATCTTGACACTTACATTAAAATAAAGCACAATCTCCTCTTTGGAACTGACTCAAGAGAAAAATCACATTTATGCACTGAATATCAATTCTCTTGTGTTCAAATGCCTCAGGAAGTTATGAGGAACCTGGTAAAGCGATACGTGGCTGCAATGATTAGAGATGCCAAAACTGAAGAAGGTCTGACTGAGGAGAACTTTAAGGTAACCACTTTCATCTTTGTCGCCAAAAGGCAGATTCTGCAGAGCGTGGAACCAGGTGCAGCACGTTTAACACCAGAGCTGGAAACTGGGCCACGTGTTCTGAGCAAGCCTGTCTGTCTTCTGATTTTTAAATTCAAGCCCTATTGATTTATATATTAAAAAAAAAAAGCGGTAAAATTTCTTTTCAAAGTACATTGCTTTCAAACAGACAATCTGAAAGATCGAGGGGACTTATTTGGAGGCAAAGAAAATCCTAGTGCCTTGTGGCATTCTGATTGCTCATCCCAGCCACACTCTACTGAGTGAGCTTTACTTTTGGAAATGTCGGTCTGATTTCTAAACCTGAAACACTTAGTAACCAACATTCTGAAAACAACAACAAAAACCTTCTTTGTGTTCGGCACGGCTTTGGTAAAAGAAAATTTAAGGTCTGAGCTTAACTGTAGCTTATAAAAGTAGTTTTTCTCCCTGAGTTGTTTTTGGTTTTTTCAATTCTATCACAGAAGAAAGGTAGAATACACGAAGTATATATTTGCTCAAATCATGTGTATAAAAAATGCCTTTGTTAGCCTGCATGAGTTGCTAGAGATTTTGGAAGACTAAAGTCAATAAGATCTCATAGGCAAAAACAAACAAATAAAAAACCCTACAGGAGACCTTTGACAAAGAAAAACAGCAGGCTTAACAGAGAATAAATATAAGCAGCATTAGGTAAGAAGAGAGATAAATTGCAAAACTTAAAGCACAGATTGAAAGTTGGCTAGGATCCAAAACGTTCTTTGCTGCCACATCTCTGAATTTTGGAGTTAAACGATTCCTGATGCTTTGGGAGATGCACTGGTGGCAGGAGGCCACCACAAGGCAACCAGCAGGTTAGGACTGAGAATTCAGCTGCCCCAAAAGATAAAGGGATGAATCTAGGAAGTGCTGTGTGCCCTGAATCAATTCCCAGGATTTAGTGGCTGATTTTTTTATCCCCAGAGGTTGGGATAAAATCAACTCCAAGGTAATAAACAATTGAAACTAACTGCCAACTCTTGGAAGGGTAAACTCCACTTTAATTATTTTGTTTTAGATATCCCCTTGGACAGAAAAATGTCCCTGAGAGAATGTAAGATGACTTGAAAGCAGATGAATATTTTGCAGAGAAAGAATTTGAAACTGTAGTTCCAAAGAAACCCAACATACTCCACCAGAGTGATGGGAAAGAAAACTCTTCCTGTTTCTTTTTACATCAACCGTAGGCAGTCTCCTATTACTACTGAACTCTGATAGGGAAATTAGGAGATAACAAATAGATACAAGTGCCCCTGAGAGAACTGACAATTCTAAACAGAACCACAGCAGAGTGGACGCCTAGCTCTCAAAAATGAATGAAGACGTGTCAGATCCATATATGAAACGAGCAGATAATGATTCTTAACGTTTATTTGTTTAGGTCACAGACTAATTCCGTCGTTTTCCATTTCACTTAGGAACTGAAGCAAGACATTTCTAGCTTCCGCTTTGAAGTCCTGGGGTTACTAAGAGGAAGCAAACTCTCTACGGTCCAATCTGCTCAGGGCACGAAGGATTCTTCTAACTCCGCAGACTCGGATGAAAAGAGTGATAACGAAGGTAGTAGCAAGGACAAGAAAAAGAACTTTAGCCTCTTCGACTTAACCACCCTGATTCACCCACGATCAGCAGCGATCGCCTCCGAAAGACACACCATCAGCAACGGCTCCGCCCTGGTGGTGCAGGAGCCACCAAGGGAGAAGCAGAGAAAAGTGAATTTTGTGACCGATATCAAAAACTTCGGGTTATTTCATAGACGATCAAAACAACACGCTGCCGAGCAAAATGCAAACCAAATCTTCTCCGTTTCAGAAGAGGTGGCTCGTCAACAAGCTGGAGCACCACTAGAGACAAACATCCAACTGGAATCTCGAGGGTTAGCTTCCCGGGGTGACTTGAACATCCCAGGTCTCAGCGAACAGTGTATATTAGTAGATCATCGAGAAAGAAATACGGATTCCCTGGGTTTACAGGTTGGCAAGAGAGTGTGTTCATTCAAGTCGGAGAAGGTGGTGGTGGAGGACACGGTTCCAATCATACCAAAGGAGAAACACGCAAAGGAAGAGGACTGCAGTGTAGACTACGATGCAAACCTCACAGACATGGTCACCCATGAAGATTACGTGACCACAAGATTGTGATACTTGACAGAGGAAGCATTTCTCATCCATAACACACATCTTCCATAGTGCACTGGGTGGGGGATGTTTAAAGGTGAATGAGCCAATGCTAACATACACTTTATAGCATTTATCAACTGGGGCCTATTGACATGTCATGTTTAAATAAGGCAAAGGCTATCAAACACCCTTGTTTTGTAGCCCGCTTTTGCTTTCACAATTTGTTTTACAATTTGTTGTTGTTGCTGTTAATAAATAAATGCACCTTGTATTCTTGTTAATAAATAAATGCACCTTGTATTCTTGTACTGTTGCAATAACTTACAGGAAATTTTTAGCTCTCTTTTTCAATTAAAACAAATGTGACTCAATATATGTGCTAGTTGACTCCTATAATAGATATTTTTATATGCAAAAAACAATGTAGCTGAAATATTAGCGCTTTTCACAATTTTTTAGGGTCTCTAGAGATGGTTACTCAGCAAGGACTTTTCACTTAGCCCTACAATTTGGCTTTAAAACACAAATATTATCCAATTTTTTTTTAAGAACATGTAAAACATTATCATACACAGTTTAAGCAAACAAGCCTCCTTCTCAGAGTCAAGCTCAGACTTTTAAAATGAAAGTCAGGTATAATTTCTAGAGTTTTAGGTTGCCCAGTTTTTCCTTTCAGTAAGTAAAGGAAATGTTCGTCTTAATAAATGTTGATGACTGATGATTTTTAAAATTAATTTATTCATTTTAATTTTTTTGGCTGTGTTGGGTCTTCGTTTCTGTGCAAGGGCTTTCTCTAGTTGTGGCAAGCGGGGGCCACTCTTCATCGCGGTGCGCGGGCCTTTCACTATTGCGGCCTCTCTTGTTGCGGAGCACAGGCTCCAGACGCGCAGGCTCAGTAGTTGTGGCTCACGGGCCCAGTTGCTCTGCGGCATGTGGGATCTTCCTGGACCAGGGCTCGAACCCGTGCTCCCTGCACTGGCAGGCAGATTCTCAACCACTGCGCCACCAGAGAAGCCCACTGATGATTTTTAATGGCATTTTGTCAGAAAATAATTTTTATTTTAATTTTTTTTATGACCTTTTTCAGATTCACCTGCCAATCAGTATAAATATGAGGCTTTGTGAATAAGCGAATTTCAAAAATGTGGCAAAATTTCTAGAAAATAACAATAAATTGGAACAAAATAAGCACCTTAAACAAAGCGAGATGACTGCATGTTCATAACATCCAGATGAAAATGAATTCATTCTAATAATCTAAATCTAAGCAAAGTTAAATCCTATTTTCAATCAGTGCATTTTTGTAATTCAAAAGAAGTACAAAAACCTAGTAGTTTCTTCTTCTTTACCCCAGTGACTGGTATTTCTTTAGAATTAAAATCACCCAAAAATCATTATTAATTTTAACAGTAGGTATAGATATACAGTTTTCCCCATGGGGACAAATCTTCATTGCTTTTTTCTTCTATTGTTTATAAGGTAATTTACCTTATATTATACTCATTCATGGAAAAGGAAGTGTTTTCACCTAATATCAAAAAAGGTGCTGGCAACTTCTTAAAATTTAAATTCTATAACTTGTATCTACTTAAGCCACCATGGAAATAGAAGTTTCCTCACCACATGCAATAGCATTTATTTCAAATCAACAGAAACATGCCGAGTTTGTTTCGTCAAAAATCACCTCCGTGGGCTAGACAAATCATATATGATTTAGCACTGACCAAAAACTGCGTAGTATTACAAACCCCAGTTTCTGATTGCCGTACATCAAGAATAAGGACTAACAGCAATAGCAATGCCAGCCACTGTCTTATGTGCTATGCGTGTACTAACACACATGTACTGCTCATGACAACCCTCTGAAGTAGCTACTATTCTTATCCCCACTTCTTTGGATGAGGAAATCGAGGCAAGCACTGACTAAGCTGAGGTGCCCAGCTAGTGATGAAGCTATGATGAGTCCTTCAAGGCCATGCCCTTGACTGCTTTATTGTACTGCCTCTCAGAATGCAGACCAAGCAAAACAATGTGTACAATAGACGTTACTGTTGCCACTTCTGAAATGCTACAGTGTGAGAGAATGAGTTTGGTAAACTCCATAAATTTGTGTCCCTTCTTGTAAAGCAAAAGGAATATGCAAAATTAAAGAGGCAATGTATTTGACTCTTTAGACAATTACATTATAGAAGTTAGTAGATTTTTTTTAAATGGATTTGATATGGGATATCAGAATTCAACTTGAAATATTAGATTTTAGTTTTCAGGAAAGCCAGAGGCACTGACATGCTGCTCATTCTTAAATCTGGATTTTGTCCTAGGGATTTAGGAATGGGCCAGGGAGGTTTAGAGAAACACAGTAAGCTTAATGAATGTTCTGACTGCTTCAGGAACACCTTTATCTCAAATATGTTAGGACTCAGAATAAGCCCTGGGAGACAGTGATTTAAATACTCGAGTTGTTCTAAGTCAGACATATAGTAGTAGGGGAATTGTAGTCATACTCTCAGTACGTGCGGTATTTTCCAATGATTCCTTTTTTGCTGCCTCTGTTGTGTGTGTATGTTTTTCCCCCAACGGTAAACATCATATATATCACCATGATACATACTTTACAAGAAATTTAATTCCAAATTTCCTCTGTTCCTTCCAATAACACCACCAACAATAAAAGCAACCAAAAATTTTTTCCCAGTAGCTTATTTATATCAGGTTAGGGTGATGATGTTCTACAGGTAAACACGGTGATAGTAGAAGGATTTCTTCGGAGCAGGTTAACACCCTGCTTTTCAGTATTCCAGAAATGATGGTTTCTAACAATCCTCGGATGTCACTGACAGAGGTATTTATGAGTTTAAACAAAATATAGATATTGCTTGTACTGGATATCCTAGAATTGGATATTATTCTAAATATGTAGTGATATTAGGTAGCGTTAATGAAGGGGAACAGCAGGGAAAGAATAAGAAAACATAAAACCACAGCAGAATTGCAAAGTAAAGGGATGATGTGTCTTTAAGTTTTTTAAGTGAATAATTTGAGGCTGCTTCTGATTTCTATTCATACTTCTATCAACAGAAATTCCTAAACACCAGAGAGAGATTTGACATCATGCTTCGGTTTGTGTAAATAATATATCTTGTGTTCATGCCCTTTTGACCTTCTTGTTGCTCACCTTTATTTATTTACTTATTTATTGCCAGGGTTGGGTGGAAAAGGATTTAGAAATTTCAGTATAACTTTAGTAGAATTAGGTTCAGTTCATAGCACTTCACTTAACCATAGATATGTTTTGGAAAACCAATTTACAAGAAAGAATGCTACAAAGATGCACTCCACTGTTTGTGATGAATGTATTCCTGAAAATATCTGTGTAAATAAGTCTATATTAACTTCAGCAGGGAACTAGCTCTGTAAAAAAAAGAAATAATGGTGGTGAATTATTTTGTAAAATGATGAATTATTTTTCAAAGTGATAATCCTCCTCAAAATGTAACTGTTTCATAAGTTGGATATTTGTATATCAAAATTTCTTAAATTAGATATTTTATTTACGGGCTGGCAATTAAAATACTGTGAAAGCATACTCACTTTCTTGCCTTGACCTGGACAGCAACTTGACATACTTCAGTCATCAGCACACAAACCCAAACAATGAAATTTCTTGGGTAACTGTTGGAGTATAAAGAAAAATATGATGAAGAGTTAAGGATAGTAAACTTATCATATTATTCTCAAAGAAGCAGTCAATTTTTCAGCCAATGTGGAAGGAATATAGATAACCAGTGGCATAAAAATTCACTCTTCTACTGTTCAATAACCCTTCATAATTCTGTGATTTGATTGAGTGAATGATTGTCCAGCCCCATGACTATCTGTTGAAGACCAGACATCAAGCACTGAAATCTGTTCATTCTCATTTATTTTGCACATTGTGTTTGCAGCAGAATTTCTACAGTTTAGACATCTGTCAGTTTCAACAGTTTAGGTAGTAACCCAAAAAATCAGCCTAGCGAAAACCATCCATGTGTCTCTGTAAGTATGACACATGGATGGTTTTACAATGACTCAAATTTTTTAAAAGCCAAGTTTATGACTATATTTCCCCATTTTGAAAATTATTTCTTCAGTTTAGCCTTATTGTATTTTTTTCTTGTCCTATAGTCTCCAAAATTCAGACTGTCCAGTAACTGTAGAATTTAGAAATTTAAAATAGGTGGTAGTCTCCATAAATTCAACTTCAAAAATTTTATTCTAATTATTTCATAATATATTACAAGGCATTTTGTTTATATAGTGTTATCACGTGACTTTTTTAAAATTTGAAAACCGTAGTAAATATTAGTTCTCCATATATAACTGGAGAAACTAAGGCTCAGGGCATTTATGGCAGTTTTCAAATTTACCCAGCTACTCAGTGGTTGAGTGGGAGCTTAAAGAAAAAACTCTTCATCTAGATATTCTGATAAGATACCAGGTCATAAAAGTCTTGGCTAATGAATTTTTATTTTTGTGGAATTATTTCTTGTTTGCCCTCTCCTTCAGTAGAAAAGATTTATAGTCGTTCAAATTTTCAATGGCTAAAATTTTGAGTTAATATCATATTACCATCTTTCCCCTAGAAAATTGTGTTCACAGATTTTTTTTTTAAAGCTGGTTTCTTACTGTTTTCTAAAAATACACTGTTCAGTACTTTCACTTCAAGTTGTAGATTTTGTGACAATTCTATGTGCACACTGGTAATAATAAAATGTATTGACTAATATTAAACCTTCTTAACTGAAACATGATAGAGCTGGAAAATATGAAGCAGAACCAAGATTGAGACCATGGGACCAGGGCTAGATATGGCCATGCCGTCACCGAGCTGACAAACAGTGTGGCTGTCACTTCACTGCCAGAGAAATTCACCAGTAGCAAAACCATCAGTTTCCATTAGAGCTGCCCTGTCCAACATCATAGCTACTACCTGCATATGGTTACTAAGCACTTGAAATGTGGTTGTAAGTGTAAAGCACACACCAGATTTCAAAGACTTAGTATGAAAACAATGTAAAATATTAATATTTATATTGGTTACATGTTGCAATGAGAATATTTTAGATGCATTGGGTTAAAATATACTAATGAAATTAGTTCCACATTTCTTTTAACTTTTTAATGGAGCTACCACAAGATTTAAAAATACCTTTGTGGCTTGCATTTGTAATTTGCAGTACATTTCTCTTGGACAGTGGTGCTATTTGTTTCACTCAATTCATGTATTTCCTTCATTTGGATTTCATGGGTAAAGCTTATATATTCAACTGCTCAGAAAACGTTGATGTGGCTGAACTAAAATTTGTCGTCTCTCATTGATTCCCAATTTCCTTACGTAATCACCACTAATACGTTTCTGTTTTTCACATGTTTTTCCTTGCCTTTGCAAATATATTAATATATGAATACATATAGGTTATGTTTTTTTGTTGTTTTTATCAAGAATGGGATTATACTATATGTATAGCTTAGCGACTTGTTTTTCATCAAGCAGAGTATCATGGAAGCCTTTTGTAGAGCCATTTAATATAGCAGAGACATTTTAATTCATTCAGAGAAAGTCCTTCACTAGCTATTTTACCTTTCGAAACACATTCATAGGCTATTCTAAAAGCTCTTTGGAAGAGCTACTTATTGGGTCAAACGCGAGATTCTGAGGAGTACTTGAGAAATGACGACGATGAGGTATTTTGAAAGGCAAATATGCTCACTTTTCTCTCTGTTCAGCTCTCTCTGTTGCAGAGCTCTCTATTGCCCTTGTGTTTAAGTGCAGAGTCCACAGCAGGACTGCATAAAGTGGCCCCACTTGATGGTACCAGCATCGTTTTTCAGCACCATTCTTTCGTACACGTTAAACTTCAGCCATGCTGGACTTCTTTTCGCTATTTAAGACAATATTTCTCTTTCCCCAACATTTGAAAATACTGTTCTTCCAGGCTTGGATCATAATTGGACTAAAAATTTATAACTTTAAAGAATTTTCTTTAATATAGGATTTTAATTAATTCTAATCTATTGTTTTTATGGTTGCCTTTAGGTCTAATTGTTTTACCAAATGTCTTTTTCCTTAAAGATTATCTTTTCCTGAGCCTGAAGATAATGATCTAGGCTTCCCCACTCTGGGAGTAAGAGTTTATCTGCATTGACTTCCTTTCAGACGTCAACTACTTAAGAGAGGTTTAATTTACTCTCAGGAAATAACTCACCGCCTTGCTTCAGCATTCACAATGCAAAATGCCCTGTGGCCTGGAAGAAGGCAGGAAGCTGGCGTGTTTTCATAGCTGCTGTGGAGCGACCACAAATTGGGTAGTTCACTCATTCAGATTTCATCTGCTGATATTTGAAATTTCTGGATGAAAATGTCCCATCAATCTCTAAAATACTGAACAATGCTAAATCATCTTTCTAAAGTTCTAAAGTTCTACCAAATAAATAGGGAAGTGGAAATGTAGGGAAAAATAGACACCATAAAATATTCAGTGAATGCTTATTTCTTCTGTTTTATTTTTAATTAAATTTTTTCAGATCTTTATAGATTCATATGAAGTTGTAAGAAATAATACAGAGAAATTTCACGTACAATTTACCCATTTTCCCCTCAACACAAACATCTTTCAAATCTATAGTACAATATTGCTTAATATTGATGTAGGTATAATCTACCAATCTTATTCATATTTCTGCAGTTTTACTTGTACTTATGTAGCTGGGCTTGTGTGTGTATTTAGTTCTGTACAATTTTATCACATGTATGGGTTTGTGTATCCACAGCCATAAGCAAGATACAGAACATTTCCATGGCTACAAGGATACCTGGTATTGCTTTTTGTTTAACCACATCCATTTCTTAACCACCCCCCCCCCCCGCCTCAATTCCAAACCCCTGACAATCTAACTTGTTCTCCATTTTTATAATTGTGTCATTTCAAGATTTTTATACATGTGGAATCATATGGTATGCAACCTTTGGGGATTAGTGGTTTTCACTCAACATAATTCTCTGAATATTCATCCAAGGTGTTACACTATTAGTAGTTTGTTCCTTTTTCACTGCTAAGTCTTATTCCATGGTGTGGCTGTACCACGATTTGTTTAGCATTTCACCCATTGAAGGACATCTGGGCTGTTTCCAGTTTTTGTCTATTACAAATAAAGCTGCAATGAACATTCATGAACAGGCTTTGGCATGACCAGAACGGTAATTGCTGGGTAGTTTGGTAGTTGCATACTTCGTTTTATAAGAAACAGCCACAGTATCCTAGCATGGCTGCACCATTTTGCGCACTCACCAGCAATGTATGAGTGAGTCAGCTTCTCTGCATTTTTGCTAGCATTTGGTGCTGTCACCAATTTTTATTTTATGTGTTCTGATAGTTGTGCAATGATATCTCATTGTGGTTTTAATTTTCATTCCCCTGATGGCAATGTGTTGAACAACTTTTCTTGTGCTTATTTGTCATCTGTATGTCATCATAGTGAAATATATGTCTTTTGTAGATTTTCTAATTAAATTATTTATGTGCTTTTTTGTAATGCTGAGTTTTTTGAGAGTTCTTTTTATATTCTAGATGCCATTCTTTTGTCACATATGTGTTCTGCAAATATTTTCTCCCAATCTGTAACTCATCTTTTTATCTTCTTAATGGGGTTTTTTGCAGAGCAAAATTTTAAAATGTTGATTAAGTCCAAATGTTCAGCCTTATGTTTTACAGCAATTCTAAGAAGCCTTTGTCCAGGCCTAGATCATGAAGATCTTCTCCAGTTCTTTTTTTCTAAAATCTTTATAATGTTACATTTTATATTATGCTTTATATCTAACAATATTATTTTTTCTATTTTTTCCAAGTACTTTATGCAGATTTATGGGAAAAAAGTCATCTTGAGGAGTGAGATCACATACATAGAGAGGTAATGAAGAAAAGGATTGTGGACAGGTAAACATGCAGGTAGTAGTGAAACTGGGGTGACAAAAAGAAAGTTTAGTAAATCATTTTTATGACATAACAACTGACTTAGTTACTCAGAAATTATAGCCAGACTTTTCTGAAGTTTGAAAAAAACCCTCAAACTATTTCAATTCCATTGCATGTCTCCCAGCTTCCTGAATCAGATGGAAAAGCAATATAGAATGAGAAAAACTGCTGTGATGAGATTGAAAACCAGAAACACAAAAAATTTTCAAATGCACCCATTCATGAAATCCAATTGCTGTTTGAAAAAGCCTGGGATTACTGAAATATGATCTAACCCTCTATTTTCTGAAGAACAATCACTAAATTTGAAGCTAGTACGTATGCACCATTAAAATAACCAACCATTTGTTTAAAATGCTTCTTTTTGGCTTTAACAGTGAACACCAACAACAAATGAATAATTTGGATATAAAAAATGTAATGTAATTCATTAATGTAAACTTAGTAAAACTAGAATAATGAAATTAAACCTACATGAGAATACATATGACACATTAAACAAAGAAATTTAGTGCACACAAAAAAATAATGATTAGCTGATAAACAGTGTGGCATAAAATTCCCATGTTAATTTAAAATCATTTCTCAGGCTTGCATTAGAAAGAAAAATTATCACTAATAACTAAAATAAAAAATAGGGGCTAGAATTTTAGCTGAATCATAATACCCCAATATTTTGATTCTCTAAGGGAAATATGGCAAGTAACTGAATTGCTTAAGCAATGGAAACAGTTGGAATTCTTTTCCAATAAAATTCAAAGTTGCCACTTTACAAAGCACAAATTTGGAAATTGTAACTCAATTCATAAGGTAATGTAGATCTTTAATTTTGCTTTTACTTTCTATCATTTCCTATTGCCCCCACACAGTTAAGAGATTCAGCCTGGTGGCAGACAACCGAGATAAAAAGATGAAGTATACCTTCTAGAGGAGCTCACAAAGTCAAGTCTGGAAAATCTCACTTATGTTTCACAGTGTAAGACATTAGAAACAGTATTGTTCTCCAGACAGCTGGTGCTTAGCAGTCAGGGTTTATAGACTGGATTTCTTTCTCTTCATCATCCAGCAAGCCATGTGAAAAGACACTATTTTGTTAAATGAGGTATGTATTTTAGTTTTCTTTGTGGTAGAAACGTAATAAGAAATACAGAAAAGATGCAGTTTTTAATTTCATGCCTAGGAAAAATTATTTAATTGGTGATAAGCTGATCAAATAGCATCTTCGTATTTTTACCCAGTCACCGAGTAAACTGCCTTTTGCAAAAATTATTCCTTCACTCACAAACATTGATTAAGCACACGTTTTGTGACAGGCGTTGCAATACATGCTGAGAATAAAAAAATAAACCAAAGAGTCACTGAACTAAAAACACGTTAATCTTCTGGAAATAACAATTCAGTCTGATGAGCATGATGATGCCCCTGGGGAGCATCTGGGGGAGCACCCAACCCAGCATGGGAAAAGAGAACAAGAGTTGTCTACGTCAGTTCCTAAAGATGAGTAATAGTTATGAAGAAGTTCGTTTTTATCCTGGGTGCAATTGAAAGTCATTAAAGAATTTCACGTAGGAGTTTGTCATGACAAAATTCTCTTGAGGTAGAGATGGAAAGAGATATGGAAATCATCACATTTGCACTACAGAATTAAAGAGAAGTGAGTCCTTTCAATTCTGAAAAAGAGGATTTTTTTTTTTTTTTAGAATTTCGCTTAATGGTTTTAATAGCCTAACCTCCAATCTGCAGGAGATAAATGGGTCATTTTTCCTCAAGTTTTCTAAAGCCAAACAAGTCAATGAAATTCTAATTAGTTTTATATTTTATCTTTCAAAAAGCTTTATATTCAATCATAATAAATTTTCAGGTTACTCAATCATCTGAAGAGTAATTATCTCTTTTAATAGTTTTATTGAGATATAATCCATGTACCATATAATTCATTCATTTAAAGTGTAAAATTCAATGGTTTTTAGTATATTCACAGATATGTGCAATCTTCACCACAGTCAATTTTAGAAAATTTTCATCACCTCAAAAAGAAACTCTGTACCCTTTATCTATCACAGACCTATCTTCCCACCCCACTCCTCTCCAACCCTAAACTACCACTAATTTCCTTTCTGTCACTATAGATTTCCTAGTCTGGAATTTCATATGAATTTGATCACATATTCGATGCTTTGTGACTGACTTCTTTCAGTTTCCAAGGCTCATCCATGTTGTAAAATGCATCAGTACTTCATTTCTTTGTATGGCTAACATTCCATTCTCTATATATACATTTTGTTTTTATCCATTTGTTTGCTGATGAGCATTGAGTTGTTTCCACCTTTTGGCTATTATAAATAATGCTGCTATAAACTTTTGAATTTCAGGTTTGTGTAGACATATGTTTTCATATCTTTTAAGTAGGTATCTAGGAGTGGGATTCCTAGGCCATATGGTAACTTTACATGTAATTGTTTGATGAACTGCCAAGACGGTTTTCAACAATGGCTGCACCATTCATATTCCCACCAACAGTGTATGAGAATTCTGATTTCTTCACTTCCTCATCAACAGTCTTTCTCTAAAGTTTTTTATTCTAGCCATCCTGGTGGGTGTGAAGTGGTATCTTATGTGGTTTTGATTTGCATTTCCCTGATAACTTATGGTGTTGAGCATCTCTTCATGTGCTTCTTGGCCATTTATATAACTTCTTGGAGAAATATCAATTCAGATTCTTTGCCCATTCTTAATTGGGTTACTTGTCTTTTATTATTGAATATTAAGAGTTCTTAATATATTGTACCTACAAATCCCTTACCATATGTATGACTTGCAAATATTTTCAACCTCTCTATGCGTTATATTTTCACTTTACTGATGGCATCTTGTAAAGCACAAAAAATTTTAATTTTGATGAAGTCCAATTTATCTATTTTTCTTTTGTGGCTTATGCTTTTGGTGTCATATCTAAGAATCTAGTGAAAATGCCATGAATACTTAGCCAAATGTTTTCTTGTAAAATTTTTACAGTTTTAGCTCTCATGTTTAGGTCACTGATCCATCTGGGGTTAATTTTTAAATATGCAGTGAGATAAGGGTCCAACTTTATTCTGGTTAGTAAGATGTTAACCAGTTACCTCTGTACCTCTGAATAGTTTGTTGAAAATACTATTCTTTCCTCATCAAAATGTCATGGCACTCTTGTCAAAAATCAGTTGACCACACATGTATGTGTGGACTTATTTCTTGACTCTCAACTCTATTTCATTGAGATATATGTTTATCCTTGTACTGTTACCACACCATTTTGATTATTGTTATGTTATAGTAGTTTTGAAATCTCTTACTTGATTCTTCTTTTTTTAAATTGATTTATTAATTTATTTATTCATGTAAGAACACTTAACATGGTATCTACCCTCTTTTATTAACCATTTTTGGAGTATAATTGCTTTACAATGTGTATGTTAGTTTCTGCTTTATAACAAAGTGAATCAGTTATACATATACATATGTCCCCATATCTCTTCACTGTTGCATCTCCTTCCCTCCCACCCTCCCTATCCCACCCCTCTAGGTGGACACAAAGCACCAAGGTGATCTCCCTGTGCTATGTGGCTGCTTCCCACTAGCTATCTATTTTACGTTTGGTAATGTATATATGCCCATGCCACTCTCTCACTTTGTCCCAGCTTACCTTTCCCCTGCCCCATATCCTCAAGTTCATTCTCTAGTAGGTCTGCATCTTTATTCCTGTCTTGCCCCTAGGTTCTTCATGACCTTTTTTTTTCTTTCGTTTTTAGATTCCATACATATGTGTTAGCATACGGTATTTGTTTTTCTCTTTCTGATTTACTTCACTCTGTATGACAGACTCTAGGCTCATCCACCTCACTACAAATAACTCAATTTCGTTTCCTTTTATGGCTGAGTAATATTCCATTGTCTGTATGTGCCACATCTTCTTCATCCATTCATCTGTCAGTGGACACTTAGGTTGCTTCCATGACAATGTTACGAGACTAGATATCAATTACAGGAAAAAAAACTGTAAATAATACAAACACATGGAGGCTAAACAATACACTACCAAATAACCAAGAGATCACTGAAGAAATCAAAGAGGAAATCAAAAATTACCTAGAAAGAAATGACAATGAACACACGACCACCCAAAACCTGTGGGATGCAGCAAAAGAAGTTCTAAGAGGGAAGTTTATAGCAATACAATCCTACCTCAAGAAACAAGAAACATCTCAAAAAAACAACCTAACCTTGCAACTAAAGCAATTAGAGAAAGAAGAAAAAAAAAAGCCCAAAGTTAACAGAAGGAAAGAAATCATAAAGACCAGATCAGAAATAAATGAAAAAGAAATGAAGGCAATGATAGCAAAGATCAATAAATCTAAAAGCTGTTTCTTTAAGAAGATAAACAAAATTGATAAACCATTAGCCAGACTCACCAAGAAAAGAAGAGAGAAGACTCAAATCAACAGAATAAGAAATGAAAAAGGAGAAGTAACAACTGACACTGCAGAAATAAAGGATCATGAGAGATTACTAAAAGCAACTGTATGCCAATAAAATGGAAAACCTGGAAGAAATGGACAAATTCTAGAAAAACACAACCTTCCAAGACTGAACCAGGAAGAAGTAGAAAATATAATCAGACCAATCACAAGCACTGAAATTGAAACTGTGATTAAAAATCTTCCAACAAACAAAAGACCAGGGCCAGATGGCTTCACAGGCGAATTCTATCAAACATTTAGAGAAGAGCTAACACCTATCCTTCTCAAACTCTTCCAAAATATAGCATAGGGAGGAATACTCCCAAACTCATTCTACAAGGCCATGATCACCCTGTTACCAAAACCAGAAAAAGATGTCAAAAAAAAAAAGAAAACTACAGGCTAATATCACTGATGAAATAGATGCAAAAATCCTCAACAAAATACTAGCAAACAGAATCCAGCAGCACATTAAAGGATCATATACCATGATCAAGTGGGGTTTATCCCAGGAATGCAAGGATTCTCAATATACTCAATCAATCAATCAATGTGATACACCATATTAACAAATTGTAGGAGAAAAACCATATGGTCATCTCAATAGATGCAGAAAAAGCGTTTGACAAAATTCAACACCTATTTATGATAAAAACTCTCCAGAAAGTAGGCATAGAGGGAACTTTCCTCAACATAATAAAGGCCATATATGACAAACCCACAGCCAACATCGTTCTAAATGGTGAATAATTGAAACCATTTCCATTAAGATCAGAACAAGACAAGGCTGCCCACTCTCACGACTATTATTCAACATAGTTCTGGAAGTTTTAGCCACAGCAATCAGAGAAGAAAAAGAAATAAAAGGAATCCAAATCGGAAAAGAAGTGAAACTGTGACTGTTTGCAGATGACATGATACTATAGATTTAGAATCCTAAAGATGCTCCCAGAAAACTACTAGAGCTAATCAATGAATTCGGTAAAGTAGCAGGATACAAAATTAATGCACAGAAATCTCTTGCATTCCTATACACTAACAATGAAAAACCTGAAAGATGAATTAAGGAAACACCCTATTTACCACTGCAACAAAAAGAATAAACTACCTAGGAATAAACCTACCTAAGCAGACAAAAGACCTGTATGCAGAAAACTATAAGACACTGATGAAAGAAATTAAAGATGACACCAAGAGATGGAAAGATATACCATGTTCTTGGATTGGAAGAATCAACACTGTGAAAATGACTATACTACCCAAAGCAATCTACAGATTCAATGCAATCCCTATCAAACTACCACTGGCATTTTTCACAGAACTAGAACAAAAAATTTCACAATTTGTATGGAAACACAAAAGACCCTGAATAGCCAAAGCAATCTTGAGAAAGAGAAACAGAGCTGGATGAATCAGGCTCCTGGACTTCAGACTATACTACAAAGCTACAGTAATCAAGACAGCATGGTACTGGCACAAAAACAGAAATATAGATCAATGGAAAAGGATAGAAAACCCAGAGGTAAACCCACACACATATGGTCACCTTATCTTTGATAAAGGAGGCAAGAGTATACAATAGAGAAAAGACAGCCTCTTCAATAAGTGGTGCTGGGAAAACTGCACAGCTACATGTAAAACAATAAATTAGTACTTCCTAACACCATAGACAAAAATAAACTCAAAATGGATTAAAGACCTAAGTGTAAGGCCAGACACTATAAAACGCTTAGAGGAAAACGTAGGCAGAACACTCTATGACATCAATCACACCAAGATCCTTTTCGACCCACCTCCAGAGAAAGGGAAATAAAATCAAAAATAAACAAATGGGACCTAATGAAACTTAAAAGCTTTTGCACAGCAAAGGAAACAATAAACAAGACGAACAGACAACCCTCAGAATGAGAGAAAATATTTGCCAGTGAAGCAACTGACAAAGGATTAATCTACAAAATATACAAGCAGCTCAATATCAGAAAAACAAACAACCCAATCCAAAAATGGGCAGAAGATCTAAATAGACATTTCTCCAAGGAAGAAATACAGATTATCAAAACAATCACATGAAAGGATGCTCAACATCACTAATCTTAGAGAAATGCAAATCAAACTACAATGAGGTGTCACCTCACACCAGTCAGAATGGCCATCATCAAAAAAATCTACAAACAATAAATGCTGGAGAGGGTGTGGAGAAAAGGGAACCCTCTTGCACTGTTGGTGGGAATGTAAATTGATACAGCTACTGTGGAGAACAGTGTGGATGTTCCTTAAAAAACTAAAAATAGAACTACCATACGACCTAGCAATCCCACTACTGGGCATATACCCTGAGAAAACCATATTTCAAAGAGTCATGTACCACAATGTTCATTGCAGCCCTATTTACAATAGACAGGTTATGGAAGCAACCTAAGTGTCCATCGACAGATGAATGGATAAAGAAGATGTGGCACATATATACAATGGAAAATTACTCAGCCATAAAAGGAAACAAAATTGAGTTATTTGTAGTGAGGTGGATGGACCTAGAGTCTGTCATACAGAGTGAAGTAAGTCAGAAAGAGAAAAACAAATGCTGTATGCTAACACAAATATATGGAATCAAAAAAAAAATAGTTTCTGAAAAACCTAGAGGCAGGACAGGAATAAAGTTGCAGACGTAGAGAATGGAGTTGAGGACACAGGGAGGGGGAAGGGTAACCTGGGATGAAGTGAGAGAGTGGCATAGACATATATACATTACCAAATGTAAAATAGATAGCTAGTGGGAAGCAGCCACATAGCACAGGGAGATCACCTTGGTGCTTTGTGACCAACTAGAGGGGTAGGATAGGGAGAGTGGGAGGGAGATGCAAGAGGGAGGGGATATGGGGGTATAGGTACATGTATAGCTGATTCCTTTGTTATACAGCAGAAACTAACACAACAATGTAAAGCAATTATACTCCAATAAACATGTTAAAAAAATAAAAGAACAAAGAAAATAGGGCAGCTCCGGTGTGTTGCACTATTTCCTCAAATAATTGATTTTCCAAGTTCCTGGTGGATTTGGGAAGAGAGTGGAAACATTACTCACATTACTATACCTTCTGGGAAAAATCAGCCTTATCTTTGATTAACTGTGTTTCTGAGAGAAGCTTAGCCCAGGTGCACAGGCATGTAATAGGTTTTATTAGAGATTAAGAGTCTATATGTAAAATTGAATTACTTTGCTGTACACTTGAAACTAGCACAACACTGTATTAACTAGATTATACTTTAATTGAAAACTTCTTTTAATTAAAAAAATTTTTAAAGAGTCTAACCAGGAGTCCTAGATAATAGATTTATTCGTTTGTTGAGTGAAAGCATTAACTGAAATCAGCATTTTTTGGTACCTTAAAAATTGTTACTGAAAACCAGGAAATGAAAAAAAAGAGATTGGTTAAGACAGTGACACAAGCTTATTCAAAAGATGTTACTCGATCCAGTGCAATTTTTATGAGGTTATTTTCTAGCTCCCAATTTTTATTATAGTCTTCAAAAATCACTAGACTATCTAAACTTTTTCCTAGCCATTAAATTGTTTATTTGTTCCTTCTCTGTTTATTGTCTGCCTCTTCCTCTCTAAAATACCACTCCATAAGGCAGGGGCTTTATCCAGCTGGTTCGCTCCTAATTCTAGTGCCTAGAACAGTGTTTGAGATATTAGGATATGCCTAACAAATATTTTATAATAAAGTTTGAAATGTTCCTTCACACTTCCAAGTTTACTAACCACCCCAATTTCCTCTGTCAATAAGTCAAAGAAGTAGGAATCATAAAATACATATAAATTCAATGTTTTTCTAAAATCACAGTTTTTACAGAAATTTTAACAAAGAAATGAAGGAAAGAAAAGAAATCTATTTTCGAACACTTACTTATACCAGGAGACTTTCACACATATTTCATTTAATGTAACTCATAAAGGTTGTTAATAAATAAGTTTGGTAGGTGAAGGAAGAAGAAACTGAAAAAAATTAGCACTGCCCTCTGTCAAATGCCATGTTTGGAGAATAAGGTGGATTTTAACATATGCAACTCACTTCCAAGAGAAGGAAGAAGGAAGAGAAGCAGGAGAAGGAAGGAGAGGAGGAGGGAGAGAGGGGAGGAGAAAGAAGATAGAAGAAAAATTAATGCTTCCTGGCATAAACACTTTATCTCATAATTTTCACAAGAATTAGATGTGATAAATTCCATTCCCATGTTATTCAAAATTGATGATCATACAGTTTTTATGATCTTTCCATGTGATTCTTAGCTGAAAGGTAGTGGAGCTGAGATTGAACTGGGCTATTTTTAATCCCAAAGCCCATGCTCTTCCAATTCAATCAACATCTTTGACAGTAAGAGAAAAGAAAGGCAGAAGAGATTTAGTTTCATTAAGAACCCAGACTGATTTTCAGAAAACTGGATTTGGGCTGGTTCTTATAGTCACGGTAAATGAAGGACAAGGTGCTCCTTCTTATTCACAAGTCCCCATGCTTCCACTAGCTGCAGTGACGTTGTTTGCATTACATATTAATACTCTGCTAGAAATAAAACTCTGAGGAAATTATGTCTAGTGTCCCTTACGCATCTACCATCACGGTAGTTGCTGTCTCTCACACTGGAGAACATGTCAGAGCACCACTCTATAAACACAAACAAAAGGAAAGATTTTTTTCCTTCGCTTTCTGCCTCCACAGAACATAGACTTGTAGAGTCACCATGTGAGTCCAGAGAAATGCCCTCATAAATTAGCCCCAGGAGTGATCTATGTGATAAAATAATGGAGTGTGGTGTGACGTTAAGTGCATATTTCATTAAGGATGCATACGAATTACTGCATTTTCCATTAATGAAGGCAGAGGAATTTTAATGAGCTATGCCTATTCTAACTTTTCACATTTGTTCTTTCCTGAGCTTTCATGCTGTTTCATGGCTTCATGTCATCACCAACAATAATAATTGTAGAGACTGATTATTGGGTAAGTGATTCATATAATAGCAGCAGATGAAAACTCAAAACCTACAGAAGCCAAGATTAGCTTTGTGTGCAAGAAATAAAAGAGAGAGAGAGAGAAATAAGTGTCTCAACACAGAGTCAGAGGAGAGTCTATTGTCATAACATGATGTCTCACAGAGTGTTATTGTATACATTCGATCTGAGAGCAAAGTTAACAAATGCTGCTTTTGTTTGCATTTTTTGAAGTGCCATATTTTTAAGATTTCTGTCATGAACTTTTTGATACACAACCTTTGCCTGACTCTAAACTCAAATGATTCTTGTATTCTTGTCATACTCTGTGCAGGGTGATTTCAGCTATTGAAGAGAATTGGTTATTGGCTGGTTGGAAGAGAACAAATAGAGGCACAGATGCCCTTTGTCTATTCCTCTCTGCTCTCATCCTGCAACCTCTCACTTTCTTGGGCTGCTAGTTTTCAGGATGAATGATGGCTTTTTCCTTGTATAAGAAGTCTCTCTTAATCTGACTCATGTAGGAAATAATGGCAATTGTCACAGTTGTAACTCTTCTAATACAGGTTATTACAACAGGTTATTACAATAGCGACCTATCTATTTCCAAACGTTCACTCGCTGTCAAGAAGCAGGGGACATCTCTGAGGGAATTTTTGCAGAAGAGACACAATGTGATGTGTCCAGGTCCTAAATGCTTTGCTTGTGAGTAGGGGAGGGAAAATTGTGAACTCCAATCAAAAAGAGAGTGGTCCAAGCATGACTTCAAAGTGATTTTGACCTTGGAATGTGTATTTGAGTGTGAGTTTGTACACCGGCGCATGCGTGTCTGTGTCATAGGCAGGGAGTAACCACAACCTGGCTCCCAGCTCAGGGGAAATGATCAAAGGCAATTCTTCCCACTGGGGAAAAGTTTGGCAATGGCAACAAACTGAGGTGATGCATAAGTTTACTGTAGTGGTCTTTAAAGAGTTTTCCATTCTCTCTGTTTATCAGTACCATGAAATTCCCTATGAGAGATATTAATACTAAATATAATAACAAAAGCAACAAAATGTGATTCAGATGCTGCAGATCTTTTAAAAATGCTCACTTTAAATATATCCAAATAATATATGTAAATATGTAAAGATGATGAAACTGGAGGTTAAAAGGTTAAAAAGTTGCCAATGTCACACAGCCAGGAGAATCCATGTAATAGCTGCTTGAGTGTTACAGAAGGGCATCACCCATTCTCTACTGTTAGAAACAAACTCTCAGCCATCTTTCTTTTACATCCTACACACTTTGAGCTTCTCACTCCTACTGTCTTTTGTCCATGGTAGCTGATGGGAACCCAGGGCTTAAATCTGGGGATGCTACAAGTGAAAGGAATCTCAGACATGTACAAAGGAGCAGATGATACTTCTTCACCTGCAGCTTTCATGAAGACACTGACATTTATAAAAATTATTTGTCAAAAGCATAGAGAAGCATTGGCGCTTCTGACTTGTAGCAACACGTATGAAGATATAGATTATTGTTTTGAGTTCCTTATTCAGAAGAATATTTAAGAGTTGTTATCTCACTTAAATTAACAATGTACTGTAGCTGTAGAATTTCAAGGTGGAGAGAATCTTTCAAATCATCTCCAACAGTCTAATTTCAGCTGAGGTTTTGTGAAGTTAAATTATATTCACAAGGTTACATGGCACGTTAGAGATGGAAGCAACTCTGGAATCCAAGTTTCCAGATTCCTAAGACAGCATCTTAAGTCCTATCCACATGACTAGCCTTCAGGAATTATACTGAGTGACACCTAATGCTGATTAAAAGCTATATTTTAGAGCTTCCTGTATAAACATATGAGATCTGACTGGGGTTGCTCAGAACCTGATGTGATCCTGTGGTAAGCTAATATCGCATAGGTATAATTAAATCATGCTTAGATCATACTATGTTGTATGACACTCATATCAAGTCAACTTCAGGAAATTTAAGATGAATTTATATTCTGTAATAATTTATAGTATTTCATCTCCTTGTAGAATTTGTTCTGGGTATTACTAAGCACCAGAGATCTAATAAAAAGTTTACTGCAACCTGGGGCCCATTTACCACAATTTGGTCGGTAGTGGCTTATTCTGGCTAATCTAAAGCAGTGTGAAAAGTCAGAAGACTTTAAGTATTACTCCATAATCCATCATTTAGGTCTTATTCTAACTTACCTTCACCAAGAGCTAGTTGCCTTAGCAATAAAGTGGAGTTAATCATAGCACTTCACTTACTGAATTATGAGAATCAAATGAAGTCAAGTGTTTGAAAGTTCTCTGAGGTGCAAAAATGTGGTAAACAAACATAGCCTGGTGGGTCTTTTGCCTGAACTCAACTTACAGAGGCCGCCGAAGCAAGAGAGAGGTTGAAAGATGCCAGGATCTCTCTCTGTCTCACACACACGTGCACACACACACACACACACACACACACACACACACACACTGATAGATCCCTGGAGAAGAAAACATGGTTACTTTCAAGTGTGGGTTTGGGGGCAGAATGGTAGCCTAGGACATTATAGAAAGTGTGTAGGTTAGAGAAGAGATGTCTAGATGTCTGTCACAAAGAGAATAGATACCTATGATGTCCTATAAGCATAAGATTGAATGTTACGTGTCTGTCAGAAGTAACAAACTCAATCTACATATAGCTACATGGATCGATTTTAAAGCATGGTATTGAGTTAAAAAAATATATATCTATAGCGAAATACTACTTGTGTAAATTCATAATGTGCACACAACAAACAAAACAAAACAAAACATTGTACATTTTTCCTACTACACACACATATTAGCAGTTAACTGAGTTTCTATAAGAAAAAGAGGAATGTCATATGTGGTGAGTTTTTTAAAAAAAGAAAACAATAATGAAACAGAACAAGGGAGGAGTCTCAATCTTCCCTATGCGGAGAATGTTTCATGAATATCATTATCTTCAATCCACCAATTCCAGGAAGAAAAAGAAAGGAGCAGGAAAATAGGAGTAGGAAAGTGGAGAGTACTGCTTAAAATCAGGCTACGCTTCACCTGTCTTCGCTGTTGTACAGAAAAGTATCCTGTGATGTTTTCACAGTAACCATTCCCAATCATACACGTAATCTTCAACAAGTGCAAATTGTCATTGTCTTTTACTGATATTTGTATTCCTGTGTATATATGCATTTGCATACACTGCATAATTTTATCTCATGTCTTTACTATCTTCTTGGATATAAAGATACAATAAAAAGACTATAAATAGTCTGACTCTATTTTTGATGTTTGACTGCGCAGAGCTTTCAAGCCTGCCCCTCCCTTTTCCCTCTTAACTGGCATCTAGACAAGCCAATGAGAAAGACCACAGGTACTGCCAAGGGCTTTCCCACTCTCTCTCCCTCTCTCTCAAGAGCAAACCCAGGGCCGAATGTGAGACCATTTACCCTGGCCCCATACCCTAACTCCAACAAAAGTCAAAGTCATTTTCCCCTTCCTACTCTCTCAAATCCCTTTTGAACCTTCTTGGGAGCCTGCCCTGCTTTCCAGAGAAAGCTTTATTATGTAAGTAATAAATGTCTTTATACCCTATTTGTGCATGTGTGGAATCATCAGTCTGGACCTCTAGACAAAATTTGAGTAGTGGAATCGAGAGTAGTGCCCCCTCTCAAGAAACCACAAATTAAAAAGGAAAACAAATCTCCACGGGCCCTAATTTCCATTCACATGATCCTTCTAATGATGACGCTGGCCTGAGGAGCAAACACACAGTAAAAGAAAGTTGCTAAAAAGAGATATGCATTGATTACATTTAACCTTTTTATCTGAAATTACCATTAAGGCTGAAGGCTAACGAAAAACATTTTTTGTAATTTTATCTCTATTTCATTTTGAATAAAATAAAAATAGCACTTAAGGAAAATAAGTCTTTTATAAGCCACAGGGAATATATTACTATGGTAACATGATCCCCAACAGAAATAGCAACAGTGATCTTGACACACTCCTAGGATTAGTTTTCTCTTGATATGACACTGTGGCATATAGATAAGTCCTGCAAAGACCTTAAACAGAACACATAAGCTACAATGGAAGGCAATGTCCTAATGTTATATAAAGCTTGACCCTCAAAGTCATCATGCAAAATATTCAGAAACTCCTTTTTCAACTGTGCATTTTACATGTTTAAAAGGGATACAAAGGATCATTGCTTTTTCAGGGCACATCAGCAGAATAGAAACCCTGTCAGGTACTCTTTACTTTTAAGTTAGTGTCAACTATGTATGTCTCCTGGCAGCCAAAAATAAAACATCAAAAACCAAATCATGCATCAACAACAAAATATCTTGTAACCTTTTAGACAAAACACTAAAAAGGGATTTTACAAATTTGTAAATATGTACAGTAAATATGTACAGATTTACAAATATGTAAAGTTATTGTATATCATCCTGATACATTATTGAATAATAATCCTGTATGTGTATACATATTTTTTTCTTTTTAATTTGAATACATTGCATTTTGAAAACTTGTCAGTTTAGCATTTCACTGTCATCATGACCTAACTATACAACCTCAACAGTGAACTTATTCAGCAAGTACTTTGTCTTTTGTCCATTTGACCTGCCCTTTCTCCTCCACAGCTGGGCTCTCGCTCTCTCCCTGTATCTCCCCAGAGTTGATTATCTGTGTAGGTTGAGTAGGTGCTTCTGTGTATTTTCTTCCCCCCAGAAATGTCTTAATCCTCTAACTCTAAATGTTCCTTCACCTGCTGTACAGTATAAAAATTGTACAATACACACCCTCCACTTCAAGAAAAATAACTCTGGACATTTCACTGATATTTTTGGTGCTACTGCAGGATAGTTCCTTGAGGTCAATCACCATGCTTGTCAAGACTGAAAAATAGGTATCTCTTACTGCCTTTTGAAGGTCTCACTCGACATAAAAACAGAATTGGCAATTTTGAGTATTATTCACTTCCGTCAACCTCGAAAAGGCACAGGAATTACTCTATTTGGATATTTACTTTAAAACTCTCTCCTACATTAAAAATAACTCCTGAAACATCTCTGAGGAGTTGAAATGGCAGATATTATTAGCTGATTAGTCAGCTAAGGGAATTGAGGCACAGAGATGTTAAGCAATTTTCCCAATGATCTCACTACTGAAGACTAGATAATCAAGGGTTCAACTGAGGCCATCTAACCTCCCAGTAGCAGCCTCTTTAAAAAAAAAAAAAAAATATATATATATATATATATATGGCACTGTGTCTCTCTTTGTCTCATCTTTAAGTTTTTAATTTCTTTACTCTGTCTTTTTACTTTTATTAATATCCAAACTCCCTTCAAATTTTAACAGTAACGTATAAGTTTCTGTGAAAGAAGAAAGATCCAATGCAAATACAGAGAGGAATAAAAGAAAAGAAATAAAAAGAAAATAATCTTTGCTAAGGGATTGATAAGGTGTCAGTCATAAGTTTACTTACAGTTTTTCCTGATTTTTCTTCGAATCTGAAATCAAGCAGAACTATCATAAACTCATTTTTCCTTAAGAAATAAGCAGCTGATCGATTTACTCCTGCTTCTCAGAGAAGTTGTTCCTTAACAGATAAAACTGTTAAAAAAAAAAAAAAAAGAAGACTTTCATACAGTAGAATTTCAGACTACATCAGACAGTGGAGGACATTAGAAGGATGAAGAATTTAGAAGGGGAGGAAAGAGTGTATCTGCTGGTCTCTGAGAACATATGCAGGGTGAACTTTCCTATTCAGCCCTTTATTCTCTTCTCTGCTTTAGATTTTATGGTTTGGGTGACTTCCAGTCCATAGCCAAACCCCAAATATGATCCATCTCACCTTCACCCCTTTCTACTGTGTGTGTAGTGATATAACACTATCTCAAACAAAAGCAATCCTGAAATTCATCTGATTGCTTTATGTTGAACTAATGTCAAAAAATACCATCTTTGTATTGAGTTCTAAATATTTTATCTCTTCAAGCGATTTTACATGCTAACTTAATTAGAAGCTGAAAGCATTTCTTTAAATAACTTAAAAGGAACAACAAAATTAATTTACTTTGTGTCACAACATCTGAACCAGTGGTTCTCAATCCTGGCTGTTTATTATCGTTTCTTGGGAAAGTATTGATTTATTTATTTTCTGGGGTGGTGGTCTGGCTATCAGTATTTTTAAAAGCTCTTCAGGGCATTCTAATGTGCAGTTAGGGTCAACAAGCACTAATCTAGACATTTCATATAATAGTACTTTAGAGCCCAAGTTAGCTGGAAAATGGTCAAAATATTTTTTTCCCTATGTAATTATAAAACCCTCACATTTTTAAAGGTTTAGCACTGAATATGTAGTTAAAAGTCATGTTTTAGGACTTTAGTTACTATACCAAAAATATTTTCATCTGCTACATCCTGGATCTGTTATTTTGTCAATAAAATCTCAAAGGAATTAGGTTAGTCACGTCTCTGAAGGAAATGCATCTTCCTTACAGTTGCAAAAAGTAGTTGCAACCACTAGAGGTCAGACATTTAAATCTGCAGTACGATGCTCAAATACTAAAGTTATCCAGTTTAGAATTCTGTATCCTGATTTCAAAAATATTTTCTAAATTTTCTTCCATTATTAAAAACCGTGTCCTTTCAAAAAGTTCAAAGCATTTCCTGCCTGTGTGGATAGGTGTTTTACACTCTATTTCATCCAAGCTTCAAAATTCTAAAGAGAAATGTAATCCAGGAGTACAGAAAGTTAAAGCACTACCAGCATGATCATCTTCTGATGCTTTTCTAAAAATAAAATAGAAAATGGAAGTGTTAGATATATAGTACTTCCACATAACTATCTAATTTAACTACAGATTAGAGGACTCTGTAGGCATTTCAGGGTCTACCAGAAGTCCCAGGGCCTAAATGCCATTCTCCCATTGCCACAAGCATTTTTATCCTCCTGTCAATGACGGGTGGAGTCTATGAGCTCTTCTCTTATGTTTGGGTTAATTTGTGACACTTTCAATCATTAGCATATGTGGCAGAAGATCACCATGTGCGCTCTGAGTCAGCTCATTAAAAAACATGTATATTCTGTTTGTTAGGTGGATCACTGAGCTGTCATGTACGAAGTCCAACTACTCTGAGGCCACCGTGCTGAAGAGGCCACGGGGAGGTGCTCCAGCCGACAGTGCCAGCTGAGCTCAGCTTTCCAGTCCTCCTTGCTAACGTGCTGGATACATGCGTGAAGACGCCAACCTGGAAGTGGAGCCTCCTCCAGTACAAAGGGTTCCAGGTGGCAGCCGGTAGTCTTTGGGGTTACCCCTGCCATTCTGGTCTCTCCACCTGAAGCTGCAGACATCACAGAGCAGCATGGATTATGGGCAAACCCATTGTGCACTGTCAGAACCCCTGACCCATAGAAACCATGAATATAATAAATCGGTTGCTATTTTACGCCCCTAAATTTAGACTGGTGTGTTAGGCAGCGCGAGATAACTGGAACTCCCAGAGAAATTAACTGAGCTTCCTCCCCTCAACTGGGATTTTCTTAAAGCAGAAATGGCCAAAATGTAATCATTCTGGGCAAATGATTTGTTTGTTCTTCACAATTACTCTTTGGCTATTAACTTGGTAAGATTGGTGGGGCGTCGGGTGCAGGAGGAAAAAAAGCTGGAGAAAAAGCCACTGCTGCATGGCAAAGACATGTGCTGATAGATGCTTAAATACAATTGAAGAATTAACATAATCTATTTTAAAATTGAAGTTCCCAAAATTGTCTCTCAGACAAGAATTATTAATTTACAGCCTCTATGGTTTTTCACTGCTTGGCTATTACATTTTCTTATTGCACCAGCACTACCAATGCCCACCCCAAATAACGTTTTCCTCCCACATTTCACTTTGTGTATGAATTCCAAACACTGCTGATGTACATGAATATATCCATTATAATGAATATCTGTTACTGTTATTTTTTAACCAATGTCCACATGCTTAAGAGTTTATTTTACTTAAACTGCAAATGATTTGCTAAAGGCAAAAATGTACAACTTGTGAGTGTGTTTCTATGAAAATTAAAAGCAGACTTAAAGAATCAAAAATTCTTTTCTCATTTAAGGTAAAAGCTTCCATTAACTACTATAAGCCTTTTTTTTTTTTCCTGAATAAGAACCATAGAATTAGTCTATATGTCCACTTGAATGATTTTTCTCCCTAGAAATCTTTCTAATAAGGTCACCTTCTTTTTTGTTGTTCATTATATCCTGGGAGGCTATTACGCCCAAACCCCTGTGTAGGTTGTATATGTAGACATAACTTTAGGTCCTATGACTTGTCTAATTTCATTTTTTCCACAAGTACAGGTATCTCTGGGAACAAGAATAAAAATGAATTTTGGACATTGGTTAAAATAAGAATAGAAGGTTTTTTCCATTTTTGTTCCCCTACAGTGCTAACACAGTACCCCAAGATTAGTTTGTATATAAGAAAATTGTAGTGAATAAAAACCTTCATCAGATGCATGTATTTAGAGAAGAAGTGACATTTTTGGGTAAATTTGAGCAAGGAAAGTGGGAGCTCTCATGATATATGGAGAGAGCAAGAAGAAAGAATCTCCAATAGTGAAATTCATCGTATAAGATCAATATCTGGAGACGTGGAGAAACACAGTTAATTTTAGAGCAGAATATATTCATGTCTTTGTGGATGGCAGAGAGATTATAGTTCAAAAATGAGAAGTAACTCAACATTGGCTAGCATTTTCCTGGGAAGAAGTACAAGAAACTTCTCAGGTGTGGAGAGAGAGAGAATATAGACCATGTAGTACAAACACTGGAAACAGAAGATGAGGATTTGAGGACATTGTCGACATGGACAAATAAACAGCGAAGATATCAGCAGATAGAGAGCTCAGCATGAGACCTGAGAATATTCCTGTTTCTCAGGGACAGAAAGAGGTGATCTATGGATGATAATGAACGATGGTGTTACCATAATTCAGACCATTCTTTCAGCAGACCAAATGTGCCAGGTGGGATGTTGAAAGTCTAGTATTTTAAGGGATAGATGTCTACAGAGTGCTTTTAATAGCAGCAATTTATCCATCCCTTCATCTTACAATCTGATCTGAAGGAATATTGGAAGTTATCTGTTAAGTGGGAGACAGACGATGACTAGGGTCTTAATTGCCTCTGAAACAAAGTCATCCAAATCTAAATGAGGGAAAAGACGAAAAGCACATGTCAATATCATCAGGCAGGCCAGAGATAAGAAATATGGGATGTATAAATGTGAGGGCGAACCAATAAGTGAAAATAGACTGTGGAAGTGATTACTTCCAATCATTTACTTGAATTAGAAAAGTCAGTCACGAGTCCTTATTCTTGTCATTAGCCTATGTCAGCATAGAACAACAACAAAAACTCAGATAAAAAAATGAAGCAATTCATTCTTCAGCTACATACATACAAAAACGAGTCCAGATTTTTCACTTTTTATCCGGATTTGACAACATTTATTGTGGTGACCACAATAAATCTAATTTGAATTCAATCAAATGATT
Source organism: Grampus griseus (assembly GCF_964374135.1). Lineage (NCBI taxonomy): Eukaryota > Metazoa > Chordata > Mammalia > Artiodactyla > Delphinidae > Grampus > Grampus griseus. The sequence continues at coordinate 67,036,794 of NC_139012.1, forward strand.
TGAATCTAATCAGCTTTAAAATATTTTATATGAGACCATTATTGGAGGAGCTTCAAGATGGCAGAAGACTAAGCCGCGGAGATCACCTTCCTCCCCACAAAAACATCAGAAATACATCTACATGTGGAACAACTCCTACAGAACACCGACTGAAAGCTGGCAGAAGACCTCAGACCTCCCAAAAGGCAAGAAACTCCCCACGTACCTGGGTAGGCCAAAAAAAAAAAGAAAGAAAAAACAGAGACAAAAGAATAGGGATGGGACCTGCACCTCCGGGAGGGAGCTGTGAAGGAGGAAAGGTTTCCACACACTAGGAGCCCCTTCGCCGGTGGAGAATGCGGGTGGCGGAGGGGGGAAGCTTCGGAGCCACGGAGGAGAGCGCAGCAACAGGGGTGCAGAGGACAAAGCGGAGAGATTCCCGCACAGAGGATCGGTGCCGACCGGCACGCACCAGCCCGAGAGGCTTCTCTGCTCACTCGCTGGGGCGGGCGGGGGCTGGGAGCTGAGGCTCGGGCTTCACAGCTTAGATCCCAGGGAGAGGACTGGGGTTGGCGGCGTGATCACAGCCTGAAGGGGCTAGTGTGCCACGGCTAGCCGGGAGGGAGTCTGGGAAAAGGTCTGGACCTGCCGAAGAGGCAAGACTGTTTTCTTCCCTCTTTGTTTCCTGGTGCGCAAGGAGAGGGGATTAAGAACGCTGCTTAAAGGAGCTCCAGAGACTGGCGCAGGCCGCGGCTAACAGCGCGGACCCCAGAGACGGGCACGAGACGCTAAGGCTGCTGCTGCCGCTGCCACCAAGAAGCCTGTGTGCGAGCACAGGTCACTGTCCACACCTCCCCTCCCGGGAGCCTGTGCGGCCCGCCACTGCCAGGGTCCCAGGATCCAGGGACAACTTCCCCAGGAGAACGCACGGCTCGCCTCAGACTGGTGCAACGTCACACCGGCCTCTGCCACCGCAGGCTCGCCCCGTATCCGTACCCCTCCCTCCCCCACGCCCTGAGTGAGCCAGAGCCCCCGATTCAGCCGCTCCTTTAACCCCGTCCTGTCTGAGAGGGGAACAGACGCCCTCAGGCGACCTACATCCAGAGGCAGGTCCAAATCCAAAGCTGAACCTCGGGAGCTGTGCGAACAAAGATGAGAAAGGGAAATCTCTCCCAGCAGCCTCAGGAGCAGTGGATTAAATCTCCACAATCAACTTGATGTACCCTGCATCTGTGGAATACCTGAACAAACAACAAATCATCCCAAATTGAGGAGGTGGACTTTGGGAGCAAGATATATTTATATTTTTTCCCTTTCCCTCTTTTTGTGAGTGTGTATGTGTATGCTTCTGTGTGTGATTTTGTCTGTATAGCTTTGCTTTTACCATTTGTCCTAGGGTTCTGTCTGTCCGTTTTGCTTTGTTTTTTTTTATTACTTAAAAAATTTTTTTCTTAATAATTAATTTTTATTTTAATAACTTTATTTTATTCTGTTTTACCTTATTTTATCTTATCTTCTTTCTTTCTTTCTTTCTTTCTTTTTTTTTCCCTCCCTTTTATTCTGAGCCATGTGGAGGACAGGCTCTTGGTGCTGCAGCCAGGAGTCAGGGCTGTGCCACTGAGGTGGGAGAGCCAAGTTCAGGACACTGTTCCACAAGAGACCTCCCAGCTCCACGTAATATCACATGGCGAAAATCTCCCAGAGATCTCCATCTCAACGACCAGCAAGCTACAGTGCTGGACATCCTATGCCAAACAACTAGCAAGACAGGAATACAACCCCATCCATTAGCACAGAGGCTGCCTAAAATAATAATAAGGCCACAGACACCCCAAAACACACCACCAGATGTGGACCTGCCCACTAGAAAGACAAGATCCAGCCTCATCCACCAGAACACAGGCACTAGTCCCCTCCACCAGGAAGCCTACACAACCCACTGAACCAACCTTAGCCACTGGGGACAGACACCAAAAACAACAGAAACGATGAACCTGCAGCCTGCAAAAAGGAGACCCCAAACACAGTAAGATAAGCAAAATGAGAAGACAGAGAAACACACAGCAGATGAAGGAGCAAGATAAAATCCCAGCAGACCTAACAAATGAAGAGGAAATAGGCAGTCTACCTGAAAAAGAATTCAGAATAATGATAGTAAAGATGATCCAAAATCTTGGAAATAGAATGGAGAAAATACAAGAAACGTTTAACAAGGACCTAGAAGAACTAAAGAGCAAACCAACAGTGATGAACAACACAATAAATGAAATTAAAAATTCTCTAGAAGGGATCAATAGCAGAATAACTGAGGCAGAAGAACAGATAAGTGACCTGGAAGATAAAATAGTGGAAATAACTACTGCAGAGCAGGATAAAGAAAAAAGAATGAAAAGAATTGAGGACAGTCTCAGAGACCACTGGGACAACATTAAATACACCAACATTGGAATTATATGGGTCCCAGAAGAAGAAGAGAAAAAGAAAGGGACTGAGAAAATATTTGAAGAGACTATAGGTGAAAACTTCGCTAATATGGGAAAGAAAATAGTTAATCAAGTCCAGGAAGAACAGAGAGTCCCATACAGGATAAATCCAAGGAGAAACACGCCAAGACACATATTAATCAAACTATCAAAAATTAAATACAAAGAACAAATATTAAAAGCAGCAAGGGAAAAACAACAAACACATAAGGAAATCCCCATAAGGTTAACAGCTGATCTTTCAGCAGAAACTCTGCAAGCCAGAAGAGAGTAGAAAGACATATTTAAAGTGATGAAGGAGAAAAACCTACAACCATGATTACTCTACCCAGCAAGGATCTCATTCACATTTGACAGAGAAATTAAGAGCTTTAGAGACAAGCAAAAGCTAAGAGAATTCAGCACCACCAAACCAGCGTTACAACAAATGCTAAAGGAACTTCTCTAGGCAGGAAACACAAGAGAAGGAAAAGACCTACAATAATAAACCCAAAACAATTAAGAAAATGGTAATAGGAACATACATATTGATAATTACCTTAACTGTAAATAGACTAAATGCTCCAACCAAAAGACATAGGCTGGCTGAATGGATACAAAAACAAGACCCATATATATGCGGTCTAAAAGAGACCCACTTCAGACCTAGGGACACATACAGACTGAAAGTGAGGGGATGGAAAAAGATGTTCCATGCAAATGGAAATCAAAAGAAAGCTTGAGTAGCAATTCTCATATCAGACAAAATGTACTTTAAAACAATGACTGTTACAAGAGACAAAGAAGGACACTACATACTGATCAAGGGATCAATCCAAGAAGAAGATATAACAATTGTAAATATTTATGCACCCACCATAGGAGCACCTCAATACATAAGGCAAATACTAACAGCCATAAAAGGGGAAATCGACAGGAACACAATAATAGTAGGGGACTTTAACACCCCACTTTCACCAATGGACAGATCATCCAAAATGAAAATAAATTAGGAAACACAAGCTTTAAATGACACATTAAACAAAATGGACTGAATTGATATTTATAGGACATTCCATCCAAAACAACAGAATGCACTTTCTTCTCAAGTGCTCATGGAACATTCTCCAGGATAGATCATACCTTGGGGCAAAAATCAAGCCTTGGTAAATTTAAGAAAATTGAAATCATATCAAGTATCTTTTCCGACCACAACATTATGAGACCAGATATCAATTACAGGGAAAAAATCTGTAAGAAATACAAACATATGGAGGCTAAACAATACACTACTTAATAACCAAGAGATCTCTGATGAAATCAAAGAGGAAATCATAAAATACCTAGAAACAAATGACAATGAAAACACGACCACCCAAAACCTATGGGATGCAGCAAAAGCAGTTCTAAGAGGGAAGTTTATAGCAATACAATCCTACCTTAAGAAACAAGAAACACCTCAAATAAACAACCTAACCTTACATCTAAAGCAATTACAGAAAGAAGAACAAAAAACCCTGAAAGTTAACAGAAGGAAAGAAATCATAAAGATCAGATCAGAAATAAATGAAAAAGAAATGAAGGAAATGATAGCAAAGATCAATAAAAGAAAAAGCTGGTTCTTTGAGAAGATAAACAAAATTGATAAACCATTAGCCAGACTTATCAAGAAAAAAAGGGAGAAAGTCAAATCAACAGAATTAGAAACGAAAAAGGGGAAGTAACAACTGACACTGCAGAAATACAAAGGATCATGAGAGATTACTACAAGCAGCTATATGCCAATAAAATGGACAACTTGGAAGAAATGGACAAATTCTTAGAAATGCACAACCTTCCGAGACTGAACCAGGAAGAAGTAGAAAATATGAACAGACCAATCACAAGCACTGAAATTGAAACTGTGATTAAAAATCTTCCAACAAACAAAAGCCCAGGACCAGATGGCTTCACAGGCGAATTCTATCAAACATTTAGAGAAGATGGGAGGGAACTTTCCTCAACATAATAAAGGCCATATATGACAAACCCACAGCCAACATTTTCCTCAATGGTGAAAAACTGAAACCATTTGCACTATGATCAGGAACAGGACAAGGCTGTCCACTCTCACTATTATTCAACATAGTTTTTGAAGTTTTAGCCACAGCAATCAGAGAAGAAAAAGAAATAAAAGGAATCCAGATTGAAAAAGAAGAAGTAAAGCTGTCACTGTTTGCAGATGACATGATACTATACATTGAGAATCCTAAACATGCTACCAGAAAACTACTAGAGCTAATCAATGAATTTGGTAAAGTAGCAGGATACAAAATTAATGCAAAGAAGTCTCTTGCATTCCTATACACTAACAATGAAAAACCTGAAAGTGAAATTAAGAAAACACTCCCATTTACCCTTGCAACAAAAACAATAAAATATCTAGGAATAAAGCTACCTAAGGAGACAAAAGACCTGTATGAAGAAAATTGTATGACATTGATGAAAGAAATTAAAGATACAAATAGATGGAGAGATATACCATGTTCTTGGATTGGAAGAATCAACACTGTGAAAATGACTCTACTACCCAAAGCAATCTACAGATTCAATGCAATCCCTATCAAACTACCACTGACATTTTTCACAGAACTAGAACAAAAAATTTCACAATTTGTATGGAAACACAAAAGACCCCGAATAGCCAAAGCAATCTTGAGAAAGAGAAACAGAGCTGGAGGAATTAGGCTCCCGGACTTCAGACTATACTACAAAGCTACAGTAATCAAGACAGCATGGTCCTGGCACAAAAACAGAAATATAGATCAATGGAACAGGATAGAAAGCCCAGAGATAAACCCACACACATATGGTCACCTTATCTTTGATAAAGGAGGCAAGAATATACCATGGAGACAAGACAGCCTCTTCAATAAGTGGTGCTGGGAAAACTGGACAGCTACATGTAAAAGAATGAAATTAGAACACTCCCTAACACCATAGACAAAAATAAACTCAAAATGGATTAAAGACCTAAGTGTAAGAACACTATGACATAAATCACAGCAAAATCCTTTTTGACCCACCTCCTAGAGAAATGGAAATAAAAACAAAAATAAACAAATGGCACCTAATGAAATTGAGAAGCTTTTGCACAGCAAAGGAAACCATATACAAGATGAAAAGACAACCCTCAGAATGGCAGAAAATATTTGCCAATGAAGCAACTGACAAAGGATTAATCTCCAAATCTACAAGCAGCTCATGCAGCTCAATATGAAAACAACAAACAACCCAATCCAGAAATAGGCAGAAGGTCTAAGTAGACATTTCTCCAAAGAAGATATACAGATCACCAACAAACGCATGAAAGGATGCTCAACATCACTAATCATTAGACAAATGCAAATCAAAACTACAATGAGGTATCACCTCACATCAGTCAGAATGGCCATCATCAAGAAATCTACAAACAATAAATGCTGGAGAGAGTGTGGATAAAAGGGAACCCTCTTGCACTGTTGGTGGGAATATAAATTGATACAGCCACTATGGAGAACAGTATGGAAGTTCCTTAAAAAACTAAAAATAGAACTACCATACGACCCAGGAACCCCACTACTGGGCATATACCCTGAAAAACCATAATTCTAGAAGAGTCATATACCACAATTTTCATTGCAGCTCTATTTACAGTAGCCCAGAGATGGAAACAAACTAAGTGCCAATCATCGGATGAATGGATAAAGAAGATGTGGCACATATATACAATGGAATATTACTCAGCCATAAAAAGGAATGAAACTGAGTTATTTGTAGTGAGGTGGATGGACCTAGTGACTGTCATACAGAGTGAAGTAAGTCCGAAAGAGAAAAACAAATACCGTATGCTAACACATATATATGGAATCTAAAAAAAAAAAAAAGAAGTCAGAAGAATCTACGGGCAAGACGGGAATAAAGACACAGACCTACCAGAGAATGGACTTGAGGATACAGGGAGTGGGAAGGGTAAGCTGGGACGAAGTGAGAGAGTGACATGGACATATATACACTACCAAACGTAAAATAAATAGCTAGTGGGAAGCAGCCGCATAGCACATGGAGATCAGCTCAGTACTTTGTGACCACCTAGAGGGGAGGGATGGGGAGGGTGGGAGGGAGGGTGATGCAAGAGGGAAGAGATATGGGGACATATGTATATGTATAACTGATTCACTTTGTTAGAAAGCAGAAACTAACACACCATTGTAAAGCAATTATACTCTAATAAAGAGGTTAAAAAAAATAAAATAAAATAAAGATGGCTTCACTCAAAAAAAAAAAAAGAGACCATCATTAATCTTCAGTTGTCTGGCATTTTGAAATGCATGTAGATTATTTAAATTTTTTCATATCAATTTCATATTAATTATTATTTTAATCAAAACATAATAGACTGTATCTGTGCTTCTTGAAACATATACTGTACTTTCTCCACTAGATGTCTCCAGAGAAATACAAGTAAATACTGCTAATTAAAAATGCTGGTAATACACACCCAGCTCAACTAAGGACAAATAGTTACATTGGTTACTTAGTATGAGAGTGAAATCTGTCACTTGATAGGCTTTTAAGGAAAATGAGAGTCTAAATGTATAAAGGAAAGATGGCACACTACCCACGTTTATCACAGAAAGCCCTCTTGCTTCTAAATGAATTAACGTTACAGAGACATCATTTAATGTTTACTTTGTATTTTGGCTGTTATGATTGTTTTAATGAGGGAAAAATAATCACAAAATTTAATTTTTAGCTTAATGTGAATTCCTTTTACTGTTGGCTGAGTTCAGCATAATCTAATCATTTTAACAAAAGGTTTTCTCTTCCTCGAAGGAAGCGAAGATCTCTGGGTCTTTGCCAGGACTTCAGTTTACAAGGCTGCAAACCCAGGTACCAAGGAAGGCTACGCACTTCACAGGCCAAGGTGCTTGGACACTGAGAAGTGTGCCCCCAAGAAACTGTGGCAGTAACTTCAAAGCCTTATCGGCTTTTAGAAGTAAATTCTATTACCTGTAGTTTCCAAATGGGCCAATAAGAAAGAAAAGTAGTACTTAAGAAACGCCAAGATCCCACAGACCATATATTTAAAAAACAGGGGATTTTAAATTATCTGGGGGAAATAACCACTCTGGATCATTCAAAACCAAGGAAATTCTGTTTTAAAAATCCAATAGTTTGGTATGTAATCATTCCACAATGATTCGTGTATCCAATCATCACGTTGTACACCTTAAAGATATACATTTTTGATTTGTCAAGTATGCCTCAATAAAGCTGGGGAAAAAAAGTATGGTTCCTAGAAAAAAAAATCCGCTATTGGCTTGAGTATCCAGGTTTGTTGAATCCATAGGCCATGTCTAATCCCAGAGATTGTTAGGTAAGTTTAATGTTGGCTACATGCTGGTGATAGTAAGCATGATACTTTAATCACATCACAGTCTCCAGAGGCTACGAGGCTGCCAGAAAGATCCACTGGATAATTTGCAAACTGCCAGTAAGTTAGCATCCTGATAGCTAGAAACAAATGTCACTGTCTTTCAAACACATTATTTTTCCTTGGTTGTGTAATAAACCATTTCTTTTTCATTAATGACTTACAGTTCTGGGTCAGACTTTGCAACCCTGAAAGTCAGATTTAATTATCAAGGTTTCAAACTTCCTCCAAACTGTTAAGAAAATTACATAGCCAACCCAGGGTCAGGATCCTTTCATGAAGCAGAAGAATAAGGGTCCTATGGGGAGTGAGAGATTAACCCTTGATGAGTGCTCAGAAAGGAGAGAACTGTGTCCCTCTCAAGATGTTTAAACTTTTCCCTACAGCTTAGAAAGTATTCCCAATCTCTGGAACTATTTCCTTCCCTCACCCTGCCCCAAGTTGTTGGCTATGGACCAGGGTTCCATATTAGCTGCTCTGAAGTCAGGATCCTGGCTAAAGTAGTTGCTTGGACTTCCCCCACTATGTAATATCTTATAATATCACCCTTCTGGGCTGGGCTCAGCATTTTAAGTTGCAGTGCATTTTTTTTTTTTTTAATATATTTACTCTAAAATTTTCCTTCTCTTGGAATGTTCTCCAACCTCTAAATTTACATGAAATTTATATGCACAATCTGGCCTTCATTTTTCAAGATCCTCTTTGATGGCATTAATCACCCTGAATATAAATATTTGTTGAGGGCTAGCATTTGTTGACTTCCAAATATGATGCTCGAGATGGATACATTTAAGACTCAATTATTTGAAACTCTGAAAAGAAAGATTTAAGAATACTCTTTTTATAGTATAAGCATATACAATGCTTTTTACAAAAAGTAAACCTCTACCTACTGTCAGGAAGGAGAAGTCATCTTTTGAAATATGAATGCATTTCCATTTTCACGACTTTCCTCATGCAATTATTTGTCTATTTGTACCAAAGGAGGAGTCAGGGTGAATGGAAGCCATTCATTCCAGTGGATAAAACTGTGGTCACAGGAACACAGGTCACAGGTCAAAATCGTTCTTTAAAATAATCGATATATTTTCAATTTATAGGCGCTGTTAAGAAAGTAGGTAACATGACATATTAATTCTGCCTTCACCCCTATCTTCAAAGTCAAGTCCATCTGTTATCATTCTGGACCATATTTAAATAACTTTCTCACTCTTGATACATATTTTCCAAGTCTATATCTCTCTCTATACCTCATTCCTTCCTCTCCAATCAAACCCCATTGGATCTGAGCAGATTTGAGCTTCATTACAGAAACGCTTACTAACAGTTACAGCTGTCTAAAATGAAAAAGGTTGCATTAATCTTAGAGAGCATCTCAGTAAAGAGTGGATGACTATTTACAGTGATGATGTTGGAGGGATTTCTGTATTTTGAGTTTGATTTGTTTCCAGTAATTCCAAAATTCTACTGTTTTATCTTAGAAGATAAGCAATCTACGTTATAATGTCTCACCAGCCTTGAATTGAAGACTTTTATATAACTGTTATCAATAATGTTCTAATAGCTAATATACTGATATCAGATAGAACTTATTTTCAAAAAACCTTTTCATTCTACTCAATAAGCAATTACTGACCACCTTCTATTTGCGCAACATAAGAGTAATAGAAACCTATTGTATAAAGCAAAACAGTGACATACGAGCAAAGTTAGAGTAATTCCATTCAGAGAAATATAAGTGATAGATTAATTCTCTGCTTCCCGCAAGGGACCAGGGAAAGAATATAATTTACCTCTTACCATCTTTTCTCCAGCTCTCCTTTTGAATTGCTCTTTCATTTTCTATACCTTAATGTCAAGATTTTCAAATTGAAAAGAAGCCTCTAAACATATTTTGGAATTTATTATTACATTGTACGCTTTGTTACTAAACTAGCAGCAAGTTGCAGAATTGTTTTAGTGCCCCAAGACAAAATCCTATAGCAAGCTTAATATAACTCTCCTGATACTTGGAATCCTCTCTGGCCTAATCCAGCCTTCGCTAAAAGACCTTCCAATTGGGCAACATGGAGTTTCAGTCTAAAATTTCTCTATATTGCCAGTGGGGAAACAACTCTGATGGGCCACTACAGCGGGAGCACTTTGCAACAAGACATATTTGAATTACACTTTCACTTTAGGATAGTGTGTAACTTATTTATCCAGGGAAACTCATTGTAGTTATTTAGCTAACTGTTGACGTATCACGTGTGGAGTGGTGAGAGTGCATATTCCCTTGGCTAGGAATTGCACTGTGTAACATTAAGAGACTTTGGTTACTCTTGATAAAACAGAAGAAGAATAATTCTGGCAATGCCCCTGTTTCTTAATATGTATTGCATTATTCTATTGCAGTTAGACTGGTAATACTTGTTTCCAACAGGGGATGCTTTTGTCCTGTGGTTACCAAGAGATGCGCTGTCAAATGGTTAACATCATGCCCTGTGTGTAATGAAAAAACAAAATGACACATGTTTTTCTTTCCTGCTTTGCTTCAAAAGTTAGGGAAACTTAACAGAACCAGATTTATGTTAACTCTATCTATTCCTTGATAGCTGAAAAGAGAAGTGAAATGGGAGGGATCCCCCCAGTTTACACATTGCAAGGAAAATGTGATCCCTCCTACATGTTTCATCAGCAAGTTAAAATTCTTGTCCCATATTCTGTGAAAGTTTATGTCCATTCAACATTTGTTTTTAATCAACAGCCATTACTGCCTTGTGATTATCCAACCTACATCTACCTTTGTTATCTGGTGAAAAATAATCTTTCAGTTCTGATGTGAACTGAATATGACAAGATGTGATAAGATCAAATCATACTCTCATTGAGCACAGGGACATGCACCCTGAAAAGGATGTATTACAGAATGATCCTTAAAATCTAAATAAAATCATTTCCCATAAAAACCCTCTAAATTACAAAAGAATAAAACAGAAATATGAACATGAAATGAGCCAGGTAGTAAAAATAAAGAGAAAAATAATATAAAAATAAAATAAATATCCTTTTGATAATGAGAAGAAAAAGAGGCTCAGTGTGCTCAGTAAACATAGCTGAAAAAGCAGATTCTAGCTGGCAACTTGAAGTTGCTGATGTCTTCTGGAGAGAGTTCAGATTCCCAGGTTGATACAGAGCTCCCTCCCAGAACTCTGCCATGTATATAAGCTCTGAGCTCTCCAAAGCCCACTGCCAGTTCTCTTCGTGGACTAACTGCAACGGAGAGACTAGAGATGATTCCTCTCTTATCCATATTTTCTCTATTCTTGCTTGTTGTGGTTAACCCTGCAAATGCCAATGGTCATTATGACAAGATCTTGGCTCACAGCCGTATCAGGGGCCGGGATCAGGGGTAAGTCAGTGGTTTGATTTTATTAACCTTCTTTTCCCTTAGCTTGTTATATGTACAATTCTACATACAGTTCCTTATTTATACCTCAGGGTTTTTTTTTTTTCCTGCTTATTACAATGTAACAAGAAAAAGGAAAAAATGAGTATTCTGTGGTTGATGTATGTGTTTTAAACTTTAAGGATTACGGTACAAAAAACTTGTGTATAATTGCTTTTTATGGAACACTGTAAGATTTTAATGTAATTAACAACATTTAACAGGGCATTTCTTCATGATTCAGTTTATTTGTGCTTTTATTTGATTCCAAATTTCTAGAATGAGGTTTCCAAGATGAAAGAATCTATTGTTGGAGACTCTCATTATGTAAACAGCTTTGAAATATCTCACATTATGTTAGGGAAAACTTCATTTATTATGAAAATTAATAGGTAATGTAACCAGTTTTCTGAATTTTTTGAAGCATTTAAGAATGCCTTTAAATTTTGCATTCTGTACAATTTGCAAAAACTTTATTTCTTAGAATAAACTCAACTATAACTTAGCATTTTTAAAGTTATCAGACATAATTTAGTAACTTAAACAACAATTTATTATTAATTTTTGAAATGGATCTTGGTACTACATCCACAATGTCTCAGAGGGATGTTAATAATGCCCCAAAGTTCCCTTGCCTTACAGAGCAAATAAGACTTCCTTCTTTTTAAGGGAGAAAAACACTTAAAATTCTGGCAGAGGATGTCTTAATCTAATTACTTCCAGGCAAAGCAATAAATTTTCCTTTGTGCAGCCATATTATTTAAGTTAATCTTAGCATTCATTTACTTCCGTGATTGCTTACCTAGAAAATTACAGAGTACAGTGTCCCTGGACTTAGGAAAACCTGTCTATTTTGCTGTCTGATCTGTCATTGTTCCAGAGCCTTAAGCCACCCCCAAACCCTAAATGAGCACGTTTGGTTTAAAAGTGTCAGTGAAATACCTACTATTAAAAGTAATAAGACACGTTGTTTAATTCTATTAGGTTAACTTTTGAAACAATGGCATTTTACTCTCAGAGATGTATAATTTCCTCTCTCTCTGTCTCTCATAGACTTTAGTTTTTCCAATGATTCAGGAGGATTGGATCAGAATGAGATTTGTGCTGACTAGAATCACATCTTTTTTTAGAATTGCATCTTTGATAATCGAATCCACATATTAACTTTTTTCTTTTTGTACTATCTGACATGTAGATATGAAAAACTAGTTGTCATTAGGACATTAACTTTCTTTCCTTCCATCTTCCAGCCCAAATGTCTGCGCCCTTCAACAGATTTTGGGCACCAAAAGGAAATACTTTAGCACTTGTAGGAACTGGTATCAAGGTGCCATCTGTGGAAAGAAAACGTAAGTGTCATTTTTTCCTTAATGTGCCAGTTCCAAAGACAACACCACAATGCCCATGTCTTTCCTTGGACATACACATGATCTTCTTGAAAATATTCTGCAAAATTGTGAGCTTAAAAAAAGTGGATCACATATGAATGAAGACATTTTCCCTGAATTTCTCCCTCTACTAGTGGAACTCATGTTATTCCTGAATCTATGGCACTGGCCATGTGATCTGGTATAGAATCACTGACAGTTTGACTATGTCATTTCTACTCCTGGTTTGGCCTCTTTTGTCTTAGGCAAGTCAATTAACCTCTTTGCCTCAGTTTCCTCATTTTATTTAAAAAAAATGCCAGAAGAACAAATTGATGTGAAATACCAGGGTTTTCAGGTAAAAATTAATGTTTGCCTACAGTCATTTAGAAATTATATAAAGTACACCAGTTTACCCCAGAGTTTTCATCAAAGCTTAAAGTTGGAAGGGACTTAGGTTTCATATCTTCATTTAATCCAGTCATTCCATCCCAAACTGTCAGATCTCCAGGGGTCCCCAAAGGTGATAATGGAAACCCACCACTATATTACTATTTCAACAGCCAAAAAGATGATTACTTTTCAACTTAGTTATATACTTCACTGATTAATCTAGAGTTGGAAAACATTTTTATTACTTGATAGCTTATTGGTTTAATCAATTAATAAATATTGGTAGAAGAAATATAATCCTAGACATATAAAGGTTGATAAGTACTCATGTGGTGCAAATTCTTCATTTTAAGATGAAGGAGCTGAATTATAGATAAAAAAAAATTAAAGATGTCATCCTCAGTCAGTGAAATGGCTCCTGCCTGCTTCATATTACTTTGGACAGCAACCTCAGTGAAGGATGACTTGAGAACCAGAATATCTGAAGCACATCATCATTAAACTTCAGTTACTCTAAATAGGTGGAAGGATTGGGGGATTGTTAAAAAACATATTCTTAACTTAATAATATTGGTTACAAATATTAACTGTGGAATCACATAACATTTTGGAGTCTTGTTTCTTTGCCTGTGAAATGCAGATTTAATACTTGGAGAGTTTCTGAAGGTAAAATGAATGAACTAATGCACTAATGTGAAATTACTAAGTAACTCTAACTCATAATATTAATCGTACTTAAATTTAAACTACTTTAAGCAAATTGGGTATATGCTGGTGTGAAAAGGAGGTGTGTGCAGATGCCTATTTAAAATGCATAGGGTTCTCTTTATTTTACTAAGAATCACGTATTCAAGGCATATAACCTTATCTGGACTGTGCCTCCCCATGGTAACCACGGCTAGGACCCACAGGACATTGCTGCCTGTTCCCACATGTTGGCTTAACAGAGTTTTAACCAATGTTACTTTTTGACCTGGACATTATTCTTATTAGTTTGCATAAATCTGCTAGACTTGTGGATCATTCACACAACTACAGCGTAAGTCAGTAGTTACAAGGATCCTGGCCATGATTTAGGTCAGGCCCCAGTTGGGAACTCCAAAGCTCTGGATTTTTCTCGCTTTGTTCTTTGTATTCTTGGTTACCATGAGGCCTATTTGGAAGGCACACTAACTGCATAAGAAAGGACCTGCTCTCTGAAATATTTAGGGAAAATTTTTATTACACACTTCCCGGAAGTTAAGGAAGTCCGATACAATCTTACTTTAACCATCTAAATATGTTAGAGATGCCGACGCTTGTACAAAGCTTATACCAAGATTCTTTCTTGCTTTCCATTAAAAAAGAAAAAAAAATTCTTGCTTTGAAGCCTGCTTTTTTTACCAGAAATGTAACAGTGTCTCCTTTGTTTAATTATATTAGCTTATTTCCCTTAACTTCATTTTCACAAACACATTAACATCTGTGCTCTGGAATAAATGTAAACGCTAGTTGCTAGTTTCAAACAACCAAAGGAATCAGTAACATTGACAGGAAGAATGCCTGATTTGCCATCTGCTTGCAGCTGCTAAAGTTTCCAAAGTCATCTTTAGGACTTTATGTATCAGTTGACAGAAATGTTTATCTTCTGTTTGAATAGCTGCTTTGGGGATTTGAGGGAAGTAACTGGGTGGGTCTAATGAAAAACAGGAAGTTTCCTAGGTTTAAGATATTCCCCACAATATATATTGGCTCAATAATATAGAATTTTGTAGACCTCCTTCAAAAAAATGTCAGTGACATTTTCAGTTGGCATTTCCATGAGATTTTAGATACTATTCAGAAAATGAAGATAAATTTCCCACTTTCAGAGATATGCACATTCATGATATTTTTTTACTCTTATTTGTCCTACTGACAATATGGGAACTTTGAGTTTTGTGTAGCATAAATTTCCTGGGAAAAATACTTCTTTGTTGTCATTGCTTTCAAAGCATTAACTCAGACAACTGTATTGTTCAAGTATCATCTGAAATTGCAATTGCCTGTTTTGGAATTCTATACCATATAGTGCATTAATATGAGCATATGTTATAGAAATTTTTGCTACTTTAGCAATTTCTTCTTCTATTTACTATTTTATATAAAGTATTATTAGTCCCGGACTAAAAATTATGTATCTCATTCTTATTGTTTATGATATATGCTAAAGCTAAAGTATAAGCAATTCTTAATCAATCCCTTGGCATCCAAATATTCACATTTATTTTTATGGGTAGCCATGTAAATAAAATTATGTCAGGGACCATATTTGCATAAGGCTCTCTTACAGTCTGTATATGTTTCTGATACCAGCTATTCTTGAAATTATATTAAAATTAGAGAACAGTTTGAAAATTTAGTTTCCCACTTATCTCTATATTCTTATCTTTTAACTATCCTTAAGCCAATATTCCATGCCAGAAATGTTATTCTCATCTATAGTTTCATGTTTTACTACCGATAAGTGAGTTAATAAATTTTTCTGACGTTCTTAGCTCCTAATAACCTTATACTAATAAACATTTATAGCTATTTATAGTTTGCAAAATTATTTCCAAAGCATTGTTTTATTTGAGATTCACAACTACCCATGAATAAGTATTTTAGCTACTACCTTCATGTTAAATAGTTGGGGAAACTGAGACTCAAATTTATTAAATGATTTGCTCAAGGTCACACATCAACTAAGTAGTGGAACTGGGAACCAAACTCCATTCTTCTGGCTCAAGATCCTGGAATTTTTCCACCATGCCATGAGGCTATAGAGAGAAATCAAGCTAATATAAATACCTTGATGTCATAAACAAACAAAAAAACTGGATTTCTAAATTCTCAATAAATCAAGGCAATAAGTAATATGTTTTGCTAAGTTTATGTCAAAATATATCCTTTGTAGTTCTCCCATTTTAATATTAATTTTCTTCCAATGTATAGGACTGTGTTATATGAATGCTGCCCTGGTTATATGAGGATGGAAGGAATGAAAGGCTGCCCAGCAGGTAAAGTTTCAATTACTGAATTAAATGAGGAATTTGTCTTGTTTGAGGAAAAAGAGTTGAAGTAGCTTATAGCGAAGCCAATTGTGTGTGTGTGTGTGTATTTAGCACCATGATAAATCCAAGATATATCCCCCATATCTTGGTGTTAATCATGACTTTATCATGTTGATAAAGTATTCAAATATACATCATATACACTAAATGCTGGACAACAGAAGCTTATTCTAAATTTAAATTAGTTCAACTTTCCTTCAAGAACAAAAATCGCCACTACAAAATCCCTTTCTTTGAATTTGTCTAGGAACATGGGCTGACTACTTGGCAAGACATCATCTTCTCTGCTTCAACAGTTCTGATTTTATAACGTTTCTCAGATTGAAAGTTAGTTTCCTGTAACTTGCCAACTAGAGAAAAATTAGTTCATCTATTTCCTCTTTGAAATGACAGCCATTCAGATAGTTAACACAAATCATCACACCCTTCCTCCAGCTACCTTCTCTTCCCCAACAGAATCTTCTCTTCTCTGGGCTCATGGCCCCCAGTTTGAATGTGATATAGACTTTGGAGTCCTTACTGTAATTGACAGCAACCCATGAAAAGCCTCTAATCCAGTCGTTTTTTTCCTTCTGATTGTGATCCAAGACTGGTGTCTACTATCTATGTGTGTCCAGGAAGCTGAGAAAATATTAAGACAAATATCTCAGTTTGGGGCAGGTGGGCTCCTGAACTTTGGTTAATGTTATTGGTAACCATGTCATATCATTAACTCATGCTGAATTTTTAAGTAATTAACATTGATTACAGATCTTTTTTAAATGAATACTGTCAAATCAAGTCTTCCTTTGGGATTTGTTTTTTTTTTTTTAACTTAGGCGTGGGACTTAAATGGAACCCTGTGACATTTAACTGTCACATTTGACTCATTTTTCCCATCCTGTTGGGGTGTTTTTAAATCCTGATTTTGTGACTTAATTTACTAATTGTGTACCTAGTCTTGCTATATTCACAAAGGTAATAACCATTTCTCCTATGATATGATCCAAATCATACTAAATTTTAAATAAGACAGAGTCATAAAAAATAAGTTGGCTGCACCCAAACTTCAGGCTGACATTCATATATTAATGTCTGAACTTCTTCTGAAGTTCAGAAGATGTATTCTAGAAGTATTAGATATTTTTATATATTTCCTTCCTGAAATTATGATGAAAAGAAGCAGGTCTACATATTTCTTTCAGGGACCCAAATCTGTATAATTACACCCCTATACCTAACAGTATTATACTATTTAGGAGCTTTAAGCCAACACGAAAAAATAAATTACCTTTGCCATTGTCAGCGAGAAGTGAGGAACTTTTGTTGTTTACAGAGAAATAATCAAAGATACTTACTAATAATTGTAATTGAACCATATTGACATAGCAGATTTGACATGTAAACAGACTAAACCTCAAACAAGGATAATAATTGAAAATTCATTTTCCCTCAACACCAAGGATATATGGAATGATATTTTTCAATAGTACTTTATTATTTGACATTCAAAAGGCAACTTTCACATAAAATTGATGATTTATAGAACTGTATTGCTAAAATTATCATTTAATATATTGGGGGGCTTTGTGTAAAGGTTAAATTATTGTAAAATAACATTCTTGAAATTTTTTCCTAAGTATTTATTCATCTCTTGATTATTTCAGTTATGCCTATTGACCATGTTTATGGTACCCTGGGCATTGTGGGAGCCACCACCACGCAGCGTTATTCTGATGTCTCAAAACTGAGGGGAGAGATCGAAGGAAAGGGGTCATTCACTTACTTCGCACCAAGTAACGAGGCTTGGGACAACCTGGATTCTGTAATTCATTATTTTCATGAATATAAATTTTTTTACTGCTATTGGTATACTTTAATTGGTTTACTGACTTGGAAATGAATAGAAATTGTATATCTTTCTGTCGTACATATATGAGGATACATAAAAGGATGAGTTAATTGAGGGTAAGGAGAAAATCATTTTAATACATCCATAAATGGAATAACATCCCAGTAGGCTCATGGACTAATAAAGGCAAACTAATAGTGGATTGAACAAGCACTTTATCATTATTCTATTTTACTCCTTTCCTCTTTCCCTTTTGGTTGTGAAGAAATATAGGTAATTTTAAATGACATATCTCATAGAAAGGCAAGTTAAGAAGCCTAGTGGAATTTAAAATTTTTAATAAGCTATATTATACATATACTTATTATTTTAATTATATGTAAATATATATGGCTGTTCAGAGACTGACAGATTTATAAACGTGTGTGGATATTTAAATTGAAGGGTTGTAAGCAATACATTTAATTTTCAGGCTTTTTTGTGCATAATCTGATTTACAACACACTAAATTATGACAATATACAAATCTGTAAAACTGGTATAGAAATATATTCCTACTTTCTACTTGATATGAAGATGAACTGATAATTACTACTAGAGTCATACAATACTTAGTAAAACTTAGGCAGATTCTTCTAGATTCTATCTTGCTTCATTAACTGTGAGGTTAATTGCTTGCATTATAGAACTTTCTCTCTTCTGGTTGTCTTTGACCACATCTCTAACCACCTTTCTGGTCCTTTTTGCAGACTCCTCTTCTTCCATGCCTTTAGAATGGGTCTTATTAAGGTCTCTTCCAGGAACTATACTCTGAAGTTTAGATGCACTTCTGATGGCTTCAGCTTTCACTTTAATGCATAGAGCCATGGAATCTGTGTTTCTTGAATCCCAGGAGAATATTTCTAACATCTATCTTAATATTTCTCCTTGGATACACCATCTGTATCTTTAAACAAAACATTATCTAAAATAGATGCCACTTTCTTTCTCCCCATCAACAACTGCTTTTCTGCTGTCTTTTTTCCATAATTGGCAGTACCAATCTCAGAGTTCAAACTTGAAAATTATGAGTTATCCTTACTTTGCCTCTCTTCAGTTCTTAGAAACTACTGTTAGTCACCCATATCTCATTTTTCATCCTCATAATAGTCTTTTTCCTGCTATGCACTACCACCAGATTAACCTTCCTAAAGCCCAGGCTAATCATTATATTCCAAGCCCACAACAGCCTCAATGGCTCCCCATTGCCAGTTTAATTTACTCTTTACTTGGGCATTAAAGTCTTCTATGTTATGGTCCCATATACTTTCTAAAATTTCTTTCTTAATATTATCTGAGAAACGTAAAGGCATATAATAACCACACTGGACAACTTCTGCTTTCCCAACGTTCACCTTGTGCCAGCAGCTGGACTTAGAATGATCATCACACCGTCCCTACCCTGTCTACCTACCCTGCAAGACCTGTCTCCAAACCTGAATTGCCAGCCATCTTCATTTGATCTGGAAAGCATTTTTTTTCTCCTTCCGTCCTTTATCTTACTATGTTTATTTTTGCCTGCTGCTATAGAATAAGTACCTCAAAGGTCGAGACTTCACCTTACTTATCATTGTATTTCTCATAACACCAAGTACAGTATTTTATAGTGTGGTATTGGATAAATTAAAAGGTACAGGATGGTTGAATTCTTGAATTTGTCATAGAATAAACATAAAACGGTTATTAAAACTCTGATGTTGTACACAAATATAATGCCACTTTTATTTTGTTTTCCACTCAAAGTACTTTAAATATCTGATAATTTCATATTCCCTAAGCCTTTACAGCAAGATCATCTCTTCATCAATACATTTATTAAAAATTTTGTTTTGTCTCTAAAAATGTCCAAGTGCTCTGTAAGAGCTGGAACCCTTTACTGAGTACCTCTACTTACAAAATTTCTTAATCAATTGAAATAGTATAATTTTAAGTTATTTATGTCAATTTGGCTTGACCGTCTGAGTAATTCAATGAGAAAATAACAAGAGTAGAAACAGAGCGATTATAAGATTTTAAATAATTAACTATAATAAAATAAACTTCTGTCATTTCAATTTTTCCTAGGATATCCGTAGAGGTTTGGAGAGCAACGTAAATGTTGAATTATTGAATGCTCTACATAGCCACATGATTAATAAGAGAATGTTGACCAAGGACTTGAAAAACGGCATGATTGTTCATCCGATGTATAACAATTTGGGGCTCTCCATTAACCATTATCCTAATGGGGTAAGTTTCATTAATAAAAAGTACCTTTCTCAATAACATTGCCCTTAATTTTTTTCTATACCTTTTATATAAGGTTCCCAGAAATAATAAAAAGTTAGTGAATATAATGTAAATGCCATATCAAGACTTTTCCCTACATCTAGAGCATGTAAATTTCTAATTCAGTGAGTGATTTCTATTAAAGCGTGATTGCAAGGAAGAAATTAAATTGATAGTTCATTGATAGTAGACTTAGGTGTTCTACAAAAGGAAATTTTAGTATTTGATGTGTTTGAAAAACTAATAATCAGAAAAAATAATAAGTATTTGTCAGAGAATTTATCAGAGAAAAATCAGAGAATGAGTATTCTTTTATTCACCCTCTGGCTACTATACTGATTTAGGTTCTTGTGTGTTTTAATAAAGTCTTTGTGGGAGACGTCCAACCAGGGTCATAGAGCTCTTTCAACAGTCAGAGTTCCAGGAAATAAAGGGTCAGTGAGGACTCAATATTTAGGAAATCATTGAAATAGAACTGATTATATTTATGCAATAATTGTTTGTTTCTGTCTCAGAACTTTTTTTTAGGACTAATTAGACTTCTTTATGTAACTCATTGACCTACATTAGAAATAGTGTATGACTATCTCTATGAAAGAAATAGAGGAATAAAAGCAATAATTTAAACAAAAAAAATGTTTTTGCCTTGCATTTCTAGGTATGTTAAGTGTAACTGGACTTGGGTTCTCAACTGGTTGCATTTTTTCCCAGGTTTTGTTTTTTTTTTTTTGGATATAGTAATATGTAAGTTTTCACCCTCAGAATTTACATTCAGAATGTCAGTTCTTTCATGTTACATTTACCAGTAATCATGAAAAACAGGAAATGGGGGCTTGCAGTCTCAGTGGTCAATAGATAGCTGTGATTTCTAAAATTTGATTTTCTCAAATAATTAGGTTGTCACTGTTAACTGTGCTCGAATCATCCATGGGAACCAGATTGCAACAAACGGTGTTGTGCACGTCATTGACCGTGTCCTTACACAAATTGGTACCTCAATTCAGGACTTTATTGAAGCAGAAGATGACCTCTCATCTTTTAAAGTAAGTACAAGAAGTAATAGCAGATTGTCTGGGACCATTGAAATTCCTCCTCTTTCCCTGTCAGAATCTAAAATAATTATAAAAAGCTATTAAATCTGGCAGACACGTAACCAATGTATTTCTTGAAATGAAAAGGTTTTCATTTTACGCAGAAGGAATCATCTCCTTATATGAAATAATAATATTTATGTGGACATGACAGATAAAGAATGATTAGTTTCATGACTGTAGTGTACTTAGTGCATTTAGAATGAATTCATCAATTATTACGTTTACTGCTGTATATTGTTCAGTCACACAAGCATTGGCAGAATTCCCCATCTTACATACAGTTTGAGGAAAGTTTGAAAAGGCATGGTTGTTTGCGTCAAAAGATAATATTTTAAAGATCTAACAAGAGTTATATCTAACTTCTATAGTTTTCTATATAATCAACTCCCTCATGTCCACCCAGACTGAGTGTATTGTAATTTTCTTCTGGATTTGCAATGTGCCAGCCTCTAAAAAGCACATTTGTGTTTCAGGCAGCTGCCATCACATCTGATATATTGGAGTCCCTTGGCAGAGATGGTCACTTCACACTCTTTGCTCCCACCAATGAAGCTTTTGAGAAACTTCCACGAGGGGTTCTAGAAAGGATCATGGGAGACAAAGTGGCTTCAGAAGGTACTTAACTGTCTCTCTCTAGGAGAAGCCTCCCAGAATTCCAAGAAAGGAAATGAAAAAGAGATCAAGTCCTGCCAGCATTATCACCTTTGATAAGCAAAGGCAAAGAAAAACTTTTATTCTGAGGTGGACTATAAAAATCTTAAAAAACAAAATCCTTGAAAGAGTAGGCAAAGTAATTCAATAATTAATTTAATAATTAAAATAATTAATCAGGGTATCCTAAAGATCACATTCTTCTGCACTGCTTTCAAGTAACTAAGTAGCAGACATTAAAAAGAATTAGAAAGTGTTGAAAAGAAATATTAGATCATCAAACTTTAATACTGTATACATATTGTTCAATGCTTTTAATTCTAAATTTACACTGAAGTTGAGTTGAGAAAATTGCATGGTTCTCTTTGGCCATTACCTATTGATACACAGAACTTGGCTTCTTTCAAGTCTCCTTTTTAGTTTCAACTAGATTTTACATTGTGACTAGCACATTTCGCTTACTCAGCCTACCCCAAATTGGCTTAACCAATTTATGATGAGATATTTTGGTGCAAATATAGACAATTTAGGCACAGATCCCTTCAGAAGTCCTTCAAGAAAGCATCTTTATTTTGGTTATTTTCTAGATGTTGCCTTTAGGGTTGTTACAAACCTTCAATTTGTAAAAAAAACCAAAAAAACAAAAAACATAGTATCTGCAAAGTGCAAAATAGTGAAGCTCAATGAAATGAAGTATGCCTGTAGAGCTGTTCTGTCATGGGTAGCTGATGTAAGATACTGCTTGGGTGTTTGGAACAGGTATCACTAGCAAATAACTTTATAGGCCTTCTGAAAGGAGGAATTATTCTTTGTTCCCATTGGAAATTCCTTTCTTATGATAGAGGGAACTTGATCTAACACATTTTCTAGAACTACACAAATAATTCCATGCAGCTGATCTTCTTTTCTTCTTACTTCCTACTGAGCCGAGCTAATTTTATTGTAGAGTTGATGGAAAAAACATTTTGAGAACATAAACAGAATTTTAAAACCTTAGGTCAATACTTAGGTCTTATATATATTATATTTCTTAGGAATACTTAGTTCCACAGTGAAACACATCTTTTAAGGGTCAAATGCTATTCTCCTTGATCTGAAAGCTTACTCTTTGTACTTTGTCCTCCAGCTCTCTTGAAGTACCACATTTTAAACACCCTCCAGTGTTCCGAGGCTATCATGGGAGGAGCAGTATTTGAGACTCTGGAAGGAAACACAATTGAGATAGGATGTGATGGTGACAGCATAACAGTAAATGGAATCAAAATGGTGAACAAAAAAGATATTGTGACAAATAATGGTGTTATCCATTTGATTGATCAGGTCCTGATTCCTGATTCTGGTGAGCAACAGTTTCATATTGTTCTACCTACTATCATTTACCAATTAGATGCCTTAAGAGTAGGCAGATGGAAAATAAATGTGCAGTATAAGGAATGCCATATGAAGCACAAACACAAAATTAACAATGAGCTGAGTACTAAATAGGCAGCTTGTGTGGTCATGGGCATTCCATGCATTGACCTCTGGCTTTCCAGAGTTTCTTTTTTTTTTTTTTTAATGAATTTTTATTGGGATATAGTTGATTTAAAATGTTGTGTTAGTTTCTGCTGTACAGCAAAGTGAACCAGTTATACATGTACATATATCCACTCTTTTTTAGATTCTAATCCCATATAGGTCATTACAGAGTATTGAATAGAGTTCCCTGTGCTATACAGTAGGTTCTTATTAGTTATCTATTTTATATATAGTAGTATGTATATGTCAATCCCAATCTCCCAATTTATCCCTTCCTCCCTTCCCCCTTGGTAACTGTAAGTTTGGTTTCTACATCTATGACTCTATTTCTGTTTTGTAAATAGGTTCATTTGTACCATTTTTTTAGATTCCACATGTAAGCGATATCATATGATATTTGTCTTTCTCTGCCTGACTTACTTCTAATACCTAATATTGATAAAGATTATCACAGTGCCAGAGCTTTTCTTGAAAACAGAAGGGAAGATATAACCAAATGGTTACTTTTGGATAAATGAAAGACCTATGGCACTCACAAGAGCAGAGAGATAAGAGGCAAGTAATAAAGAATCCAAGAAAACTGCAAAGCAAGAAGTCAGAAAGATATTGTCCTTCTGAAAGTCTTTGGTCATCAACCCCAAAAAAGGGAAGCTGGAACTCTCTTACTAAGGAAAGGCAGGATTTCACATTGCCAGTACAGCAAATAGCTTATGGAAAATAGCCAAGAACTGATTTACTAATTTCGTGATTATGGTAATAACAACGATGACATTGTTTGAATGGTAATGGTTTATGTTACAGCCAAACAAGTTATTGAGCTAGCTGGAAATCAGCAAACCACTTTCACAGACCTTGTGGCCCAATTAGGCTTGGCATCTGCTCTGAGGCCAGATGGAGAATACACTTTGCTGGCACCCGTGAATAATGCATTTTCTGGTATGTACTGGACACTGTCATTCCTACTCTTTCCTCCTCTACACACATTGTTTCTTCACCATGATTGTTTGCATTAAGAAATAATAGATATTTTGTGAGGTGTTAATTAGTTTCTTTACCAGCTACACATACAATGCATTAGCACTATGTAGTGTCTATTAAAATGTCCTTCATTTCAAAACATTTCATTATAATAGATAATAGCCTACAGGAAGCGGAAGTTTGTGGTAAGTAGTCTTCAGTTGTTCTGTGAACCTGATCATATTTCCAGCACACATAATGGATGTATTAACAGATCTTAAGAAAAATAAATCTGATTTGTTTATTTAAACACCAACATAATAATATTTAGGAATACGTAGGTGCATTTTGCAACTCAGAATTTGAATGTAAGGTATCAAATTATAAATAAATACAAACAGGAGAAAATGATACACTTCCATATTATGATGTGAACTGTTATTACAAGTATTTGACCTAGTAGCTGCTATTCAAGGACTGTGTTTAGATTAATACAACCTGACACTTTTTCCAGAAAAAAATGACTTCACAAAGACATATTTAAATTGTTAGGCAAAATTTAGCAATTAAAAACTAAATAAGTATCACCTTTTTAATGCTTTTCCAAATACTAGGTTGTGACATAGAAAATTATTAACGAGAAAATTCAAATTCCTAGAAATGCTGTTTTTTCTTTTCGTAATAATAATATCCATACATGTTGACATCAACCCATCTTTAAGAGGTTACATGCTTCAACTCTCTCTCCATAAATAAAAATAAATGTAGAAATGATTCATCAGTAGTTTCTCATGTGACTAATGGACATCAGATTCTCAGAGAAAATCTTGGCCAGGCTTAGAGTTTAACTTTTGTCAGTGACCACATAAAACCATGTGGCCCTCACATAGATGAAGCCCATTGTTTGGACTGCTTGGAATCATATTGTAGTCATTTGATGAAATAGCTCATGGAATTTCTAATTTGTGCACAGAATTCTTAGCTTTTGGCATGTAGTCATCTCATATACTATATATGTGTAGGATCCATAAGATCTATAGTGGTAGGGATTACCCATTTTCATGATTTTCTCTTACAGGAGAAACTTTGCTTTCTAAACAAAATAACACTCTTTTGTAATGAATTTACTTATAGATGATACTCTGAGCATGGATCAGCGTCTTCTTAAATTAATTCTGCAGAATCACATATTGAAAGTAAAAGTTGGCCTTAATGAGCTTTACAATGGACAAAAGCTCGAGACCATTGGCGGCAAACAGCTCAGAGTCTTCGTGTATCGCACAGTAAGTGAATCCGAATGAGATAAAATATCCATGCTGGCCTAAATGTCAAATGACGTGCCCTTGTCAAAGACTGTTCTTTTTTCTTTTTTTTAACATCTTTATTAGAGTATAATTCCTTTACAATGTTGTATTAGTTTCTGCTGTATAACAAAGTGAATCAGCTATACGTATACATATATCGCCATATTTCCTGCCTCTTGCGTCTCCCTCCCACCCTCCCTATCCCACCCCTCTAGGTGGTCACAAAACACCGAGCTGATCTCCCTGTGCTCTGCAGCTGCTTCCCACTAGCTATCTATTTTACATTTGGTAGTGTATATATGTCCATGCTACTCTCTCACTTCGTCCCAGCTTACCCTTCGCCCTCCCCGTGTCCTCAAGTCCATTCTCTACATCTGCGAAAGACTGTTCTTGTAACAAAAGTTCCTTAGAATCTTATTAACGTGGTCTTAATAGTAAATATTTATAGGAAGATCAGGGAACTGAAGAGCTTGTTTAAAAAGACTTTGAGGAAAGTATACAAAAAGTGCTGTGTATTAATAATTCTGATAACTTGCACTTGTTTCATTATAAATAACGTTTTCTAAAGCATTATTTCAATTCCATAAATCACTAAAACTCATTTAAAATAAGCTTTTGCTTTACAGAGTACCGTACTTTACTGTTTACAAGGTAATTTTTATATTGAGTCCAATGTTTAGGATGATCTTTTAATGTATGACCATCATCCAACCACCGAATCTCTTTTGAATGGCTTTCAGGATAAACTTTTATAGGCACATAAAGATTTCTAGTAAGTGGTTCTAATGTGCTTTATCTGAGGGAAAATTTCTAGAAAATATTTATTATCAGAATTACAGTGCTACTTAGTGGTGCTGTTCAGTTTCTGTCCAGGCAACCTTGCAGCTACAGTTAAAAAGAACTCATAGGAAAAAAAAAAAAAAAAAAAAGAACTCATAGGAGGTCAAGCATTACCTTGAACTAAACATGACACACAGTCCTGTGCACCATAGTTCCACAAGGCCAAGACACACATTTTAAATGATGCAGAAAATGCACCGCATTCTAAATGATACATATATAAATATTATTGTTCAGAAATGCTATAACTTAATCAGTAATTTGACTTAAAATTGATAGTGTCTTACAGTCAAGATAATATACTAAATATCTGTGAAGAGGCAGTAAAGTCACGAAACTTTATGGTTAAAGAGGGTCTTAAAAAGTTAAAGGGTGAAAGTTCACAAAAGAGGGTCTGTAAGAATGATTAGAACCTAGAGAGGAATGATAGGAAATGTAGAAGTGGAATTATATGGAGTTTTTAAATTCACTGACAAAACTACCTGCCCCACACATAGGGTAGCTTGCTTAGTAGTGGAAGACCTAGTTGAATAGGAAAAGTGAGGTCAGAGTGTACAAGACCTTAAAAACAGAGGAGAGAAACTGTTTTTTCTCGCATTAGAAGTCAGGTGACCTCTTAGAAGAGCCCATCCAGAAATTCAATTATGTAGCTTCTTTTACGTAGGGAATTTCAAGTAAGGAAATGGACAACTGTATCTTTATTTCTTTGCTAGGCTGTCTGCATTGAAAATTCATGCATGGTGAGAGGAAGCAAGCAAGGAAGAAATGGTGCCATTCACATATTCCAAGAGATCATCAAACCAGCAGAGAAATCCCTCCATGAAAAACTGAAACAAGATAAGCGCTTCAGGTAAGCTTACTAGTTTCACCTCCACAAGAGAATAAGAGCTTTTGGCATAGTTTTGTTTCACAGTAAGTATTCCAAAATCCATTCGGTATTCACTACTGCTGAGAACAGAATTTAGAATAGAAAGTCTATACAAATGTTTTTAAAATTAAGATATGTTCTTAACAATATTTTTCTTCCTGGTGCAGCATAATATGACTTGGTAAGTAAAAAAACAAACAAAAATCAACCTAATAGACTGAACTACTTCTTGCAAATCTTTTTATAATTAAGTTTTTAAAAACTGATAGTATATTCTAGCAAACACTATTTTGCAGAATATTAAATAAAGTGTGACCTCACCAAGATTTATAGGGGGAAAATAGAGTTTAGGAAATTTAAGAATCATATGTATATTTAAATAATTTCCCCATGATAAACCTTTAACAGTAAATTGCATTTGAAACATATGAAAACATATGAACCATTTTCTCATGCTTCCACGTATAGGGATTCTACTCTATTTCATGCATGGTGGGTAGGCTTACCTAGATTAAATCTAATAAAATAAACATATGTCCATATGTCCTTCCTGCTTAGCATCTTCCTCAGCCTACTTGAAGCTGCAGACTTGAAAGAGCTCCTGACACAGCCTGGAGATTGGACCTTGTTTGTGCCAACCAACGATGCCTTTAAGGGAATGACTAACGACGAAAAGGAAATTCTTATTCGTGAGTAGAAGTGAACACCAGATATATTTGCCCCTTGATTTCAGGATCTCATTTCTTCCTCAAGCGGTCCTGCCCAGATATCAGCCACCAAAGTGTCCCCTCTTTCCTATTCATGGCTAGCCTTCGTCTCCTTTAATTTCATTTGGAATAATTAGAGGGTCACTCATAAATGTTCTCAATTAACTGCTTACCGTAATGTTGTTGGACTAGATGTTCACTTATGTTGTCTCTATTAAAGGGCACACAACTAGGTGACAAAGAAAGAAATAGTCACAATTTCAAAAATAATTTGACTTTTTTCTCCCAGTAAGTTGGATAATATTTTGATTGAACTTATTGAAGGGACTGCATGTTTTGACATAGCATTGATATCACATTGAGAGAACAATGATATTATGAGAAATTACAGTGTGGAAAAAATAAAGACAAAGAAATATTTTTCTCCTTCATCCTCATAATATCAAAATGTAAAAATATATAACATGTTATTAAATAAATATATATTTTTCCCCCTAGGGAACAAAAATGCTCTTCAAAACATCATCCTTTATCACCTGACACCAGGAGTTTTCATTGGAAAGGGATTTGAACCTGGTGTTACTAACATTTTAAAGACCACACAAGGAAGCAAAATCTTTCTGAAAGGAGTAAGTTCTCTAGTATGAATCTATGAGAGTGTTAATCTATTATTCAATTATCCTAATGTTCATATTTCATTAAATTTCCCATTGAAATTATCCCCTGTTTTAATAGGTTAATGATACACTTCTGGTAAATGAATTGAAATCAAAAGAATCTGACATCATGACAACAAATGGTGTCATTCATGTTGTAGATAAACTCCTCTATCCAGCAGGTTGGTAATTATTGAACTGATTAATGAAAACATAACTCTTTTTCAATAGAAACCTAGATTTTTATTTCATCCATTCTTACAATATTCATTTAATATTCCTCTTCACAGACACACCTGTTGGAAATGATCAACTGCTGGAAATACTTAATAAACTGATCAAATACATCCAAATTAAGGTACAGATGTTATTGCATGTGTTTCTAATGTGTTGAACAGACATTGCAGGTTTAACATAAGAAACTAGAAATGTATACATTAATAAGTAGATGTACACTGGGACTGCATTGCTCTTTGTTGATTATAATGGTACACTGGCATTATTTCTTCATGGTTTTGTTTAAGGAGGATTTAATAAAAGCTACTTGGGGCCAAGCAGAATGTTAAGTATTATGAGAAATATTAAGTTGAATCAGATATGGCCCTTTATTCAAAAAGTTTACAGTCCAGCAGGGAAGATAAGACATGTAGATAAGAAACTATAATTTTTCTATTATCAAATATTTTTGCTACAGAATATAATGGAAAGATAAAATATTTGCTTATAAGAAGTTGTCACCAATCACAATAGTTAAAGGTAAAGGAATATTCTAGGATAAATATTGGGTTGAATATTGGTAGGGTTAAAGCACCAGACAACATAGGGAGTATTATTTAATGAACTTTTAATTTGGGATTCACTATTCTATAATTTTTAAAACTCTGAGTAACAAATCCAACCATTTTATGCCATGTTGCCCAACAGCAGGAAATTGGAAGATGATTTATATGAAGCCTTCATTTTTACTAAATATAATGATAGCTTCACTGTCTTTACTTCAGTGAAAATTAAAAATCATGGTGCCAAGATTTTGTTAATACAACTACTACATTTCATGTTACTAAATATAATGTTTATTTTCAGTTTGTTCGTGGTAGCACCTTCAAAGAAATCCCCATAACTGTCTACAGTAAGTACATAATTAATATTTGTCACATATAAGTGGCAAGATGTAAAAAAAAAAAGAAAACCCAAGAATTTTCTTTGTGTTTACTGAGATGATTGATAATCTGGTATTTAGAATTCCAAACAATGGCAAATCTCATGTCACTTGAAACAGGGCTTGAGGTCTGGATGAGACCTCTCAGCCTTGACTACACCCTTCAACTCCAATGAACCACTTCCTCATTCATCTGCTAGCTTGATATAGATATAATTGCTAGCATTGCAAAGACGCAGGGGAAAAAAGACACACAAACATACAAAGAGGAGAGCTAGCTAAAAGGCACTTGAGAGCTATCTGAAAATTCAAATATGTGGACACAGAAATAACATTGCTGAAAGATTTGTAGCTCATTCCACTCTCAAGACCTCAGCCATCTAAGGGCAGGCTGTCAGAGAAGTCTAATATTTATGCGCTGGTGGTTCAAAAACTCTTCCCCATTCAAAACTGGATGAAGGAACAAAAAAATTGTCAGGTGATAAACCTAGAGTTTCTAGATTCCAAGGTTCTTTTATTCCTGACTCTACCAGATTATCAAAATTAAACCTCTACTTCTTAACAATAGCAAAGGTATTTCATTTTCATAAATGTAACTCATAGTATTTCTTATTCAATGTGGCTTTTTCCTCCTTTGTCTTTTTTCCTCTCTTCCATTGCAGCTTTCAAAGCAGAAATTCTTTCCATTTTGTTTTGACTCTACAATTCAACACTCAAAATGCATCAGTAGCTAAAGCATTGCTTCAATTCCCACATTTATCTTGGAAAGAATTATTCTATTTTATACCATGAGCATCCTGTTATTTAATTAAGAAAATTTTCCTTAATATTTACACTAGATATGGAAAAGGAGTAAAGATGATATAAGGAGCAAAACAAAAGGTCTGCTGTTCTTACTGATCTTAATTATGTAATAATAACATAAACAATCCTAGTATCAGGCCAGCTCAGCGCTGTTTCAATGACTTAGTTGGAATACTTATAATTCAACATGGTTTAAATTCCAGTATGGAAGTATACAATCTTATTAAAGATATATTTTATAAAAAATGAAAGAATGCTTATGGGCTCTATTCATCAGAAATGCTATGTCATCTTCCTCCACTAAAAACGTGTATCTGCACTACATTTCTTTACCTTTTCTACTTTATCCATGAGAGGTCCACTACCTTTTATATGTCAATGCAATATTTTGCTTACATTGAGCCAAAATATTATAACTCCTTTATTTTCCTCTACGTAAATTGTTCTCACAGAGAACAAGCTACAGTTTGTGAAATTATGCAAGTCTAATGAGTCTTACCTACCTACTCAGCTCTTGAAAGAGCTCTGAGATTTACATGCTGATGTGGAATATTTCTTTAGCTCTTCTCCGTGTATGCAGTTACTTGAAAGCATAGTTCAAACAGAGGTTGAGACTAATTAAACCAAAGATTCCATTTTCATGTTCCTTTATTGACTTGTCTCTAAAATTTTAATTTTCTTACTATGTATTATTCTTGTCCCCCAAATACCATACATTTTAAATTGTAAGGGGGGAAAATGCTCTTTAGTATGTGTTGTCAAATATATGACATTTGAGGTGGAGAGGAAGAAAATCAGTATTTAATCCTCAACCCGTGATCTGTCAAAACTATTTAAGTCTTTAGAAAAGCAAGACTGAAACAAAACTAGGACCCCAATAAACATTCTAAACTTCAAGTTCCTTAACATGAAGTGAAAATTTAAGCTAAAAGTAATTAACCCATTCTGATAGTAGCAGCAGAGACCTCTGTGAATTTGACCTTCATGGAAAGGTTCCTCTGTGGCCAGGCCACCTGTGGAATCAGTAATTGGACACAAAGATTTGACATATTTTAGTTTCATAATTTGAGATCTCAATATGTAAAATCTGAAATAACCGAGACACAGTCACAATTAAGCTCTAGAATCCATATGAATTCAAAGAGTTGACACAGATAAACATCTCAGAAACCCGAACTGAGAATGTGACAGAAATCCAGACTGCGCTAATATCTCACCTCTAATGCTTCAACACAGTCTGTTATGATTGCACAGATAGCTTTAGTGCTTTATCTAATGAATCCATCTTTTAAGGCTCTAATTAGAAATGATAAAGAGCCAGTAGTAGCTCTGGTATCTGGCTCCAGAGGCACACTTTCAGTTAATCTATACAACCAAAAGCCAACCAAATAGTTGGCTGTTATCTGAAATATATTTTGCACATTATTATTATTTCAGTTGGATGGATGACATACATTCAAAATACATAGCTTTCAGTATAAAAATGATGATGATAAAGCTGAAAATTAAAGCCAATTTAGCCTGTAACTTAAATAATTAAATACATGATCATATCATATTTGTTGCATAGAGCTCATGTCTGGCTGGCTGGAATCCATTTTTACATTTAAGTATTCTGAACTATTTTTGTATTTTCCTTTCTGTATCACTGTTATCAAATGCATGAAAAATATTTTGAGTCTTTTTCTTTCAATGTCTTCTTCTAATTGAGAAAGAATCCAACAATGCAATTTAAGATATTATGAATTGCATGAAATTAATCATGTTTATTTGTCTTTGTTGCTACGCAGCCAATATTTTCAAGACGTACAAAAGAAGGTAAAGAGCTTTAGTGGTGCAGTTCAAAATGATAGATTTCTAGATAGAATTCCTCACTTAGCAAGTATGTATTTCACTGGAACAAATCCAAGTCACTGGACTTCAGAGTTCATCATCTGGACATGAGAAGATACTAGATAATTACCAAGAATATTTCCTGTATCTGACTTCCTGAACATATTACCACATCTGATACCTCAGTACCCAACAAAGACCAAAAAAAGAGAGAGAATTTCGTTCAGGTTGTTTTTATGTAAACATCATTTATGTTCCACTTTCTATACTTTCAGCAACTAAAATTATAACCAAAGTTGTGGAACCAAAAATTAAAGTGATTGAAGGCAGTCTTCAGCCTATTATCAAAACGGAAGGTAAAAATCAATGTTATACATGGTTCCTTAAAAATCCATATAATAGACTGATTTCTATGAATGTATCTACATTCTTTTTGAAACTAACATGCTAAATATTTCTATATCAATGGCATGCTCATTTAACAGCAGAATGCGGAATGTAAGTTATTTAGCAGAGTAGATGGTGCATGAAATGTACTTTCAGTACATTTGCTTGTATTTGATTTCAACTTAATTTACGATTGCATTAGCACTAGTACCCAGATAACTCACCATACAAATAAATCCTAAGCTATTTTTCCTGCACCTAGACTCTTTTAGAGAGTATACTCTGTATAGTTTTGTTTCCAGTCTCCCCACATAAATCTCTTTTATACTGTTGCGAGGTGTTCCAAAAAGTGCAGGCATTTTTGATTCAACAACCTAAGAGAGCACAGAAGCTGTATACTGAAGAAAGCTTTTAAAATGTATATCCACACATGATATATTTTTTAATTAAACCACCAGAAACAGAGGAAATAAGTAGTTGGTGCAGTTGAGTCAAACCTTAGAATCCTTAATTCCAGCCCTGAATGTGTGTCTATATATAATATACATTACATATTCTTATATGTATACATACATAACACATTAAATAGACACATATACTTACATATATACTTATCTCCTGATGTTTCAGACTAGAGCATTAAATAAAGTTACTTTTCTCTCTCCCCCTACTGTGTATGTTAGCCAACTCCAACATCTCTGATGCCCCCTTCATTTCACATATTTTAATTACTCCCAAAGGATCGGAACTTAAGAATTATTTCCATGCCTAAGAATCTTAATGTGGTGACTGGCCACAGAAGAAAGACCAGGTTTTCTTCATTATTCTGTAAGAAGAATAGAAACAGTCTTCCAAAAAAGGAATAGATGATATCCTCAATTGAATCTCAAGAAAACTATTATTGTAATTATCTTTGATTTGGGTATTCTCATTTTACGAATTGAGATGGCAACTTCTTGAATACTTTTGATTCCTCGAAAAGTGTGTCATTACTTAAAACTTAGACATTGGAAGTATGTATGTAAAAGTGTATTTCCTAGCTAGTGAGTTATCTATATTTTTATACATTCTTGAGACTTAAAATTGAGGTATTTGGAATCTGTGCTTTTTTTAAAAAACATACTATACCTATTGTCATTTGAGTATTTGATTGCTCTTATATAGTGATGAAGAGAATTTGATGATTTAAGAAGTTAAATCTCAGAAATTTTTGTTGAGAAAATGTTTCTTGATCATTTTAATGAAAAATGATAAAATGATCTTTGATGTTTAGATTCTTGTACTCTTTTTTAAAAATCAGATTCCCTAAAATTTTGTATAATCACTTGTACACAGCTTCTATAGTAAAAATCATTCACATGTACTATTTTTATTTTCAAAGATTCTTTTCTTTCAAGCTTCTTCATTCAACCCATTTATCTTCCCAATCTTTGTGAGCAGGATTCTACTGTATTACTTTTCTTCAATTAGGAACACAATGAAGCATCAGCTCTACTTGAGTTTTTCCTATGAAGGGAACTAAGATGAAAAATGGGGTCAAGTCACCTATGCATTAACAACTCTCCAGTTAAACAATTTGGAAGTTTTACTTTGTGCAATATAATGAGGGAGACAAATACTTATTTTGGCAGCCATTTACAATTGTCCAGTTCTAGAATTACTATTGGCATTTCCTTCTCACTGTTTGAACTTTTGCTGATTCATCGATAACTCTTGAATTCTTACTAAATAAATTAGACCTCAAGACACAATTTTAAGATGTTTCTTATAAACGGTACCTAACCAAATTTTAGAAGTAAGAATAAATCAACTGAATACATATTGAGCACGTATGGTGCCGGGTACTCTCGTAGGTGCCCGCCAGGAATAAATATGAAAAAAAAATTTTTTTGGTAGTAAATCCCTGCCTTCATAGAATTTAAGGATAGACGATGTTTCTGAAATTCCAGTTGAGGCTCTTCTAAAGAAATGTCTATTGGGATATTTTATTAACTCATTTCCTGTTCTTAAACTCCTTAGCTGTTCTTTCCTTTTGAAGTTTCCTTAAAACTTGGGCTTACGTTTTGATACTCAGTGTCCCTTGACCACATAGATCAAATATTATGGTGCGAAATATTTACTGTTTGAATGAACTGTACTCTTGTTTTCATTATTTTAGATTGTCCTAGACTATATAATTCTGGGTAATGGTGTACATTGGCAATTTCTGAACAAACAAATAAACCCTCTCAAAGATAAGCAAATATAGTTATATTCAACTGTTGAAGGGTGTCACAGTATGAGTTAAATGTACTGAACTTCTCTAAGAAACAGTCTTGATTAACTAATGTAGTAATCTGCTTTCTAACATTCAAAATGATTTTCTCTGGGAGCAAAATCATTTTGCAAGTCAAATGCAACACTTAACTTTTGCATTTGAAGGACTGTTTAACTATTTATTAGTAAATATATGCATCATTCATATATAGAAGGTAAGTACTCAAATCTATTTTCTCATAAAACCTGAATTTCGTATTTTAAAGGTAGGCATAAAGTTGGGCTTTTTTGATGTTCAGTCTTATGCCCATTAGATAAAAAATGTAAGATATTGACTGATTAAAAATTAAATTAAAAATTTAACAAGAAAAGAAAGTAATAGACAATATCAGTATGGTAAAGTAAGATCTACACTAGTTATCATTAGAGCCACTCAAATTTGTTCATACTGTATGATTCACAATGTATAGTCACATATAATATTTTGCATGATCATACTTTACAACTATGAATAAATGGATCAATTAAACATCAATTTAAATGCTAAAGCAGATGGAAGTTATTTTAGTAGCACACCAATAGATTGAGTTATTTGTTCTCATAAATACTGTTTAATTTGAGGACAATGGGAACTGTTTAAAACCGATTTCATAAAGCCTGAAACCACTTTGAAATTTGAGCAACACCAAATGTTGAAATAAATTTCCTGTTCTGGTAAATTTAAAGGACTACATTAACATGATAATTTGTCTCCTAAAACAATGCCTTAGGACCCACAATAACAAAGGTCAAAATTGAAGGTGAACCTGAATTCAGGCTGATTAAAGAAGGTGAAACAGTAACTGAAGTGATCCACGGAGGTGCGTTCTCTGTGTTTCCTGTAGCCTACTGTGAACATTTTCAAACAGTGTTGGTTTAAATATATTGAATATCTGAGGTTTTCTCTTGGACTTTTGTTTTATATAAATTGTGGGAAAACTTTTCTCAGTTACAGATTCTTATTAGCCGATCAATTAAAACATAGTTTACCTTTTAATGGATATAGTTGGAATTGATTTAACCATTAACTCATCAGTTCCAACAAAACTGTCATTACTCTGCATATGCAAGGATGATTATGAAATATAATGAAAACAATCATGTCAATACAAAAGAACATATTGTACTTAGAAGAAAGAGTGGCCATTCTATAAGACTGACTAATAAGTCATTGCTAGGACTTATAAGATTCCCATTCTAATGATGTATAATTCCCTGGACCCTCCCTGAACACTCATTCCACAGTCAAGAGACAAATATGACATGGAGTGTTAGCTTGCTAGTTGGCTCTCTCCCTTACCCAAGATTCAGGACATAACCACTACCTTTTAGACCTCGTTATATGAATTTATTTGAGATACGTCCCCCAAATTATTATGATTGAATTCTAAATGGCATTGCTGTGAGAAATACATTTAATCATTAAAATGTCTAGCTTATGGCCATTTAGATGCCATAAGGGGATAAATCAAATGCATTTTCTTCCCCTATTTCAGAGCCAATTATTAAAAAATACACCAAAATCATTGATGGAGTGCCTGTGGAAATAACTGAAAAAGAGACAAGAGAAGAACGAATCATTACAGGTAATTTTTTTTTTAAACAAATGTGATCCTGAATCTCATATTGATCAAAAACAATGAAAATGAATAACAAAAAAATAACTGGCATTGTGCACATGAAACACTGTAAAAGAAACTATCCTGATAAAATATCAATACATCATCCTTGATGATAAAAATCACCTGTGAGTGATAGAAGGGATAATCCAACTCACTTGAAAAATGTAGTTATTGTAAAATCTTCTTAGAAAAGTTTAGATTGGGATTACAGTTCTCTACTAAGCAGATCTTACAGATAATTTTTAACTCTGTATATGAACTATGCCTGGATTATAAAGAGCAAACCATTTAATCCTAAAATATCTCTATAAGAATCATTAAAGAAACTAAGTCATTTTCTTAGTGGTTACTGAAGTCATTTTATTTCTTTTTTGGTAGAAATAATACTAACCTTAAATATGTAATCTATGTTTTCCTCTGAATTGGAAATTTTGGGACAAATCTATAAGCCTGTGTTTTTATTATGAATATGCATGTGTATCATATAATACACTATCTTCACTTTGCTATTTATTAATGAGTTACTAAATCCTAGAAAAAAACCATTCCCTCCTTCGATTTTCCTTTAATCTTAAGGTTTACACATACACATCTACACACCAAAATAATATGCAAGCTTGTATAGAACAACTGATCAATAATTTCAGTAAACCTCTGTATCAGTCTCCCATCAGTGAATTAGTCTAAAATTCTGAATTCAGCTATTTTTTAAGTCTTTGGGAATTCCCTGGCAGTCCATGTTTAAACAAGCAGTCAGCAAATATGGCCCATGCCACCTACTTATGTAAATAAAGTTTTATTGGAACACAGTGTGACCATTCATTTATACAGTGTGTATGGCTATTTGCACTCTAAAGGACAAAGTTAAATAGCTGCAACACAGACCACAAGACCCATAAGGTCTAAATTACTTTCTATGTGACCCTTACAGAGGAAGTTTGCCCAGCCTTGTTTCAGTTCCTTATTATTATTATTTTTTTGTCTTTCCCTTAGGTCCTGAAATAAAATACACTAGAATTTCAACTAGTGGTGGAGAAGCAGACGAAACTCTGAAGAAATTGTTGCAAGAAGGTCAGTATGTCTAGAAGAATAAGAATGTGGATTTCTTTAAGCTATCTATGTCAAAGTCTAAAATAATCTTTGAAGCCTCTTACACTTTCTACTCTATCTCATTCCTTTGTTCTAGTTCCATACCAACACAAGAAAAAAGTCCAAAGATAGGGGATGAAACTCAAATGACAGTCATATTGATTGTTTTGTTCTATATTTGCTATACAGTGTTCAACAACTTTGCAAGAAAATTGGTTTATCAAAAAGTAACACTAAAAACCAAGAAAGAACCAAGTGTTGGTCTGGAATTCATTGTTGGGCAGATGCCATTATATATCACATCACGTCTCCTGCCTTTTTATTACATAAACCAATTTCTGCTATAAACATGTATCCTCTCAGAGGTCACCAAGGTCACCAAATTCATTGAAGGTGGTGATGGTCATTTATTTGAAGATGAAGAAATTAAAAGACTGCTTCAGGGAGGTTAGTAAAAGGGAAACAACTAACCCACTTAACAGGTTCTGATAACTGAGATTTTCAACTTTTTAAAGACTGAGCATTCAGGTTTTATTTTGTTTTTTTTTTAGTTAGGTTAAAAAAGACAACATCATGTCTGTCTTAACAGACTGATTGGGTCAATGGTGGTTATAGTAAGCGTTATAAAGAAAGAATTACTAGTTTAAACAGTCTTTAAAAAGTTCAATGGGGAGCAGTGAATATTTTTTTGCTTTGATACAGACAACTGTAAAGATATTTTTGTATGTGAAAGGGGGATACTTTAAAAATTGGTAGTTATTTAAAGAAGCCCAAATTGAAATACTTTTTATATTTTAAAAAATGTATTCACTGCACCCACAACAATAATAAGAGGCATGTTTATGAATTTTTTAAGTGCATAGATCTAGCAAAAAAATTGCATTTAGTATTTTTATTTTCCACAACTACATACTTGGGAATGGGTTATCTGTTTCTTCTAACAGTTTGAGTCATAATCTATACCTGGAGCTGTAAATTATTTTGCATATGAAATTAATTTTAATATTTAAAATATGGAATGTTCTCTGCCTATGGCGTTAAAAGGACCTACTTTTAAAAGGAAAGAAGAAAAAAAAGAATTCAAAATCTTACACAAACTCTCAATGGTAATTACTCAAAGAAATAGTAAATGTTAATAAAGTATAATTTGGGTAATTGGTATTTGAATAAATTAATTTCCAGTTCATTTTCTTAACAATAAAAGAATTTAAGGTAAGAAATTGTTTTAGAGAAACAAGTATTTAAATTATTTAAAAAAATCAAATATGCTCTTTGAAATATACTGTGAATTGAGAAACACTAAATTGAAGTTTAATGTTTATCCAAATTATGGTCCCAATGGGTTTTATCCTTAAAATTTTAAAAAATTGTAGTACTATGTCCAAGAAGTTGTAAATTCTCTTGGGACCATGTATATTTTTGGCAATTATTGTTTTATTCTTTATTTTTATATAGGTAGAATCTCTTACATAGTATTGATACTGTTCAGTGATAGTAAAAATAAATAATTTTTATTGAACCAATGATTGAATTTCCCCTCAATAGAAAAATTTGTGTCTGAAAAATACAAGATTTCCTTTCAGACTCCAGGGAATATGTGACACTCCCAAAGCCACAACAGAACCAGTTTCCTGTGAGATCTAATACAGAATTTACTCATCTACCCCTAAATGCTTAACACTGTACTAGAAAAAGGTAGGGATTTGAGGGAAGAGGTGAAGACATGAAAATTAAGTTGAATTCTTTTTTTTTCAGTCCTTGCCATAGTAAGCGGCTTTGTAGAATGGCAGTGCTTTGTAGAGAATGAACCAATTAGTAACTGCACTTGTATATATTGCTTTAATTTATTTAGGCTTAAACTTCGGTAAGTATGTTTTCCTCCCCTTCAATAAGCCCCCATTAACAAGTCCATTATAAACGACGAACTAAGTGCTGAAGACTAACTTCAGCCAAGAGAAGATAATACCTGTTACAAGAATAAGATACTCTAATTTTTGTTAATGGAATCCTTCTTTAACTCTAGTTTATGTTCATCCCAAAGGTTGATTCCTTTAGTTCCCAGTATTTGGTTTCTCCACATATTCATAATGCACTGGTTTTGTCAATGTCACAACATAAGTTTTTATCAAAACATTTCCAAGGGTTTTTTTTTTTCTCATAAGAAAGACAATATAAGCAGTATAGTTACTAATATCTGGACACTAAGTGGACATGCTAGTTTTCTTTCTTCCAGCCCTGTAAAACCATTGGGTCAACACTGAATAACAAGTGTCTCTTGTCTAGATCCCAAGAGACGCCAATTTACAAAGAAGCTGGTGTAAATAAAGATTATGTCATGCAAGATTGGCTTTTTTTTTTCTTTCAGAGTATTGATAATTGATCTATAGGTAAATGTGGTCTTCATCTCAAAGCTTGGAGTTTTCTATCTGAACTACTCATATTGTGGTACATATGGTACATTTTGATGAACTGAGTGTATTCCTCAATCATTTAGGTCATTCTTATTAACATGGCTAAGTGGTCAGTTTGGTACCAATATGATCCGTCATTGAAACACTTCAGACCCCTTAACTAAAACTTCTTCTCATAAAATGTGTTGAGTTTTTCACTCTTGTCTTAGATAGAACTACATTTACTGAAACTACTAAAGTAATTAAGGGAGAACAGCAAAGTAGTAGGCTATGGAGAAAGGAACAACAACAAGAAGTTATCTGGGAAGGTTTTGACAAATCTGCCTGTATAACATGTAAAGATTTATGGCTTCTGTAGAGAACATAGGATCAGGTTGTAGGTCTGGCTTCCAATCTGGGTTCCAACTTGAACTAACTTGTATTATAAATTGATGCTTTCCTGCCTTGCTTTCTTAATCTGAAAAGTGGGGATAGTAATGTTACCTACATATAAATGAATCAATATGTGAAAAGCACTTGGAATAATGTTCAGCGCATATAAACTCTCAGTGATGTTAGCTACTATGAGGATTACGGTCAATTAACGTTAACATGGTCAACAAAGTAATATTTTACACTCTAAATTTCCAAAGTCATAGCCATGTAAAAATGCAAAAATCTTGCAAATAAGTGAGCTGAAGCATTTTGTATGTTTCAGGAAACATGTGGTGGAGAGGAGCATTTTTGTGGGATTGTTCAATGATTAATTTATCTTGCCATATTTAGCTTCTCCAAACACGACCTAATACAAGTGTCATTCAGTTTGAGATGGCAGAGGGCCACTGAGCGCAAATCTGGTTTTCTGCACTTTAATCAAGCTTTTTTTCCAGAGATGTTTGTTTGCCACAATGAACACTTCTTATTTTGATTTTATCATAGCCAAATAATAATAAATTAACAAGTTAGTTAATTGGATATATATTAATTGGATGCTGCCAAATTTATAATAGAAAATCTGAGTGTAAGTGCCTGTTTTGAAAAGTAATGTCAAAATATTGTTTTAAATTGCATAATAAGTGCTCTTTGGAATTTAATAAGTCCATTATAAACAATGCTTTTTGTTCACTGCTTAAAGACTGGATCCATCTTTTCATGGCAACATTTTATAAGCCATTTTTTGTGACCAAGTAAACCTGAAGTTAAGAAAAATATATCAACTGGAGCATATTCCATAATTCAGACTTTTCTATCTCACATAAACTTTCCCTCACTAATCCAACCTAATGAGGTTTTCTCTAGTTCTGTATTTTATTATAGTATTAATATAGTGTGATAAATGGTTATGTATCTTATATTCTGGGGGGAAAAAAGACATGTTGGAAATATGCTATGTAGACAGAAACAGAATTCTTCAAAAAATGCTTAATGTTTCTTTCCCTTTTTTTTAAACTTGATATTATACAGCCCACAATACTGTTGGTGATAGTCTCATGTCTTATTTTTCATGGGATTTCAGAGAATTGAATATATATATAAAACAAAAATTTTGACTTCATTGTTGAGTATAGATGATACATAAAAATCAAGAATTCAAAACTTGGAGTAAAAAAGGTAAGCAGAGAAAGAAAGTCGCCATAGGGACCACACTTATTCATTGATCTCAAATGTCCAACGACAGAGTGAAAATGTGAATTTAGGTTGACCAAGTGGTCTTGACAATGATTTAAAAGAAAAATGAGGAATTGGGAAGTATTTTGCAACTATAACAACAAAAAACTGCATTGTTATGAGACACTTAAAATTCTAAAATAAGAAAGATTTTATTATTTTTAGCTACTTAACTTTTAAATGGTCTTGTAGGATTGGAATTAAATTGGGGAGTATGTTGGCACACACTTCCTGAATTGCTTACTGGTATATTTCTAGAGTTATGATATTTTGTTGTCCTCATGTATTATAAGTTGATCATAGATTAATTTACAATGAGAATTTTACAGAGGCAGAAGTCTGATACATCACAAATAGGAATGACTGGAAAAAATGAGTGGATATCTCTGGGAAGATACTTCTGCTAAACTTTATAGAATGTTAGACATCCTTTCATCATAAAGTGATGCTTTTCATAAAAAGGGTGAAAAAGTCATGTAAGTCACTCCATGCAACAATGGAACATCATCTGGGGTGCTACATGCCATAATAAAACAATATGTTTTGCAAATAGTAAACATTCATTATGATATATGGAAAACAAATGTCTGTTTGTTGCCAGTGCAAAAGTCTCACTACTCCAAAAGAAATCTACATGTTTACATGATGTTTATTTAAAACTTTATACTCTTCTGATCAACTATGGTTTCCTGTTTCATATTAGTCATAATTTCAAAGTATTTTTAACTAAAGCTATTTAATTTCAGACACACCTGTGAGGAAGATACAAGCCAACAAAAGAATTCAAGGTAAATATATTGACTATGGTAATTTGCATATATGACAAACCTTTTGTTATATTAAGACAAACCAAAGAAAAGGAGAGTATTCTAATATATTTTATTTTGAGCAAAGTATTCTGATGATATGAATCAGAAAATAAATCTTTCACTATTAATAGAATATAAGAAAAACAAATGTTAAAAGAAAGGCAATTATACTCATGTAAAGTGCTAGACATACTGAACCACTGAGGTAGACTCAAGTAGAATTAATTTGAAAAGAAACCCTTGAATACCAGAGTTGAGCAAAAATGGGTAGCAAGTAGACCTGAACTCTGTGAAACTATTATTTAAAATGAGGCTACAGTTTGAGACAAAAATAAATTCAAAACTGTATCTACTGTACACACATAGAAAATGAATAATATAGGTACGTACAAAATTTTGATATAATGTGTAGGTTATATACATGTATATATCACCCATGCAGTATAATTTTCTTTATAACTTTATTTATGTGCATTTTCTAATCTTCCACATAGGTTACCTTACATTCTGATGCATTCAAAACTCAAAGATTTCCCTTGTGGAACTTAAAATAATTACATATTTGGAATTTCTAAGATAATTATATACTAATAGTCAAAAGAAGTTGAAGGCTTATGAATGCATTATAGGCATATCTGATTTTAACCCAGTCCAATCTAGACATTTGAAACTAAAGACTCAATTGTACACATAATTTTTTTTTTATTGGAGTAAAATTGCTTTACAATGTTGTGTTAGTTTCTGCTGTACAATGAAGTGAATCAGCTAAATGTATACCTATATCCCCTCCCTCTTGGACCTCCCTCCCACCCACCCCCCATCCACCCAACTAGGTCATCACAGAGCACTAAGGTGAGCTCCCTGTGCTATAAAGCAGGTTCCCACTAGCTATTTTACAAATGGTAGTGTATTTATGTCAAACAATCTCCCAATTAGCCCCTCATTCCCCTTCCCCACCCCATGTCCACATGTCCATTCCCTATGTCTACATCTCTATTCCTGCCCTAGAAATAGGTTCATCTGTAAGATTTTTCTAGATTCCACATCTATGCATTAATATACGATATTTGTTCTTCTCTTTTGGGCTTAGTTCACTCTGTATGACAGACTCTAGGTCCATCCACATCTCTACAAATGACCCAATTTTGTTCCTTTTTATGGCTGAGTAATATTCCATTGTATATATGTACCACATCTTGTTTATCCATTCATCTAACGCAGGACATTTAGGTTGTACACATAATTTTTAACTGAAGGCTTTATCACAGATTTCTTCTAAACATGAAAATTCATCCAAATTTTCTAAGGAACTAAAATCATCACTTTAAATTATTATTTTCATATACCTTTGATCAAAAGAGGACTTGGTTTTATCATCATAACCAGAATATATTATTAAGAAAACAATCTAACATTTATTATAATAAGAAATGATGGTCTTTTATAGATATAGTTATGCATAAAATATCATATTCTTAAACACTATAGTTTCATCACATTTACAATCTATATGCTCTCCCTTCTTCCTAATCAGGATCTAGAAGACGATCAAGGGAAGATCGTCCTCAGTGAAAATCCAGATACCAGACAACAAAGTTTACAAAGTCCTAAATCAACAACCTGATCTTAAAGGAAAAATATGAGAGCCACGCTGACGTGAAGAAATGAACCACCAGCACAAAAAAGCAATCACTGAACAATTCTGAATGCAAATATAGTATTTTTTTTTTCTGAATGAGAAACAGGAGGGAAATTGTGGGCTTAGCCTCCTGTGGGATAGAATCTGAGGGAAACGTAACAACCTTACAGGCTTTTACATCTTGACATTAAAATTTCTGGCTAACTCTGGAATCCATGAGAGAAAATCCTTGCCACTGGATTAATTACAGTTCAAATCTCAGAGTGGTGAGCTGTTATCCCCTTGAGAAGATTGAACCTTGAATAATGGATAGATAAAATGCATGCAAGGCGTTACCTCTCAATGGGAAA
Organism: Grampus griseus; assembly: GCF_964374135.1. Classification (NCBI taxonomy): domain Eukaryota; kingdom Metazoa; phylum Chordata; class Mammalia; order Artiodactyla; family Delphinidae; genus Grampus; species Grampus griseus. The sequence goes on from NC_139012.1 coordinate 67,081,729, forward strand.
TGGATAAATAAAAATGGGTGCTTAGTATAAAAAAAAAATAAGAAAACCAAAACTTTTGTATCAAAAAGGTTTGCACATTTGTAATACAATGTGGGTTTACCAGAAAATTATGTTATTTCTACAACTAATTTTGTACTCTTGAAATGTTTGTCTTATGCTTCTTGCAATACATATTTTTATCTCAAACATTTCAATAAATCCATTTTTCAGGTATAAAAAGAATTACTTCAAAGTGGGTAATTCAAAAAACTCAAGGTTTAAGTTAATAAGAGGTTTGGACTTGGGAACAGGACTTTATACCTCTTTTTTTTAATATAACAAATACTCATTAAAGGAAATTGAATGAATTTAGTGTTTTTCAAATTTTTAAAACTATTATGATATATAAATAATCATTATACAATGAAGCAATAATTAAACATCAACTGAGTACATAATATAACCCTGGAACTGTGCTAAGTTATGAGGATTCAAAAGAAGAATTAGACAACTACTGTCCTCAAAGGGTAAAAAGACAAATCAATAATCCACAATGTACCATGGGCTATAATAGAAGAATAAACAGCACTACAGGAGCTCAATTAATTATTCCTAGGCTTAGGCTAACATAGAAGGAGCCAAAGAGATGCCCTTAACAGAGACTTGAAGTAACATAAGAGTCTACTACATGAAAAAGGAGGGACAGAAAAATATTGGTTTGCTGAGAATGATAAAGAGATCAGTTTGATCTACTCAGATCTCAATAAATGTCATCCTTATCTTGGACTAGAGATAAGAGCAGACAGGGAATAGAACCCATACTGCTGAGAAACTGACTTGTGATAGTGTGATAAATTATATCATGCATTGAAAGTTGGTCATTGAGAGACTATAAAACTGAGGAAGACCAAACTAAAGATACCTCTTGGATCAGAGGCTCAGCCCTAGAGTAATACTAAAGGATCTGAAAAGATTTGAGGTAGCTGAAAAGCATTGGTTCTTTGAGGAGCAATTGAGGTAAGGAAGTGAGATATAAAGTTCTAATGGTGCCACTAACTGCGGAAGTCTGGGTAGCCTGGGTTTTCCAGAATGTTTCCTAGTCTGGACAGTGGTGAGATTTATGCCTAGCATTTAGAGCCCTTGCCAAGAAACAAAATGTCCTACCAACTCAGTACTCATGTAGAGAATCTTTGGACTGCAATCTAAACTGGACAGAGTGTGGCTGTGTTTTAACCAAAATGATTCAAAGGAAGTGGTTACGTAAGGTGGTGCTGGTAGAATATACTACATCATCAACACAGATGGCTATTCCAGACAGACAGCATGTTGTTAATAATCCTCTGGAAGATCACAGGTTGATTGAATAGAACAAAGAGTATATGGATTCATTCAGTTAGCTCCCTTCAGGGTTTGCATTTGATAATGAACCAGGTGTTGCAAAGTTCCACTTTGAACATGGTCATCGGAGACAGTAGGGATGAAACCGAGGGATATTTTTAAAGACTGTTACCTTTAATTTTAAGGCCCTGATGGGTTTTTTTGTACCATAGGAGAAAAGAAATCAGTATTTGAGAGTATACATACAAAAATCTAGCATGTATCTCTGGGAAAAGACAGCCAAGTGACATATGCAAATATAAAGATAAAATTTAAAGAGAAATTATTTATAAAATAGAAATAAATACAAATAAAAAGAAAGAAGGTTAAAACATATGAAAATAAACAATAATTTAAAACTTCAAAATAAGAATTTAAAATATGTAGGTAGATAGATCAATAGATAGATAGGTAGATAGATATCAATCTTCCTGGGACACTTTCTACAAATCAAAGCTGCAGAGTAGTACGTGTTTTACACACAATATTTATTCCTTTAAAAATTCTCAAGAGTCTTATTATCTCCAGTTTCATAAGAAAAACATGAGGCTCAATGACTTTACGTAACTTTTCTTACTTCTTTTGCACTGTACTCTTAAATCAGGCCATCAATCAGCTTACAACATGCCCATTACCCAGCAAGCATAAACTTGAATAGAGCAAACACATCTGTTTTTGAAATTGTGCTTACTCTGCACTACTTTATTTCAGCTCCTCTTCTAACCATCCTCTGCATAAGTGGCATTAAATTTAAGGCTGAATTTTAAAATAAGCCCTTCTAGTCAATCCTGATGCACAAGGTCCACCATCCTAACTTTGAGAAATATCGCTTTATAGAGATTTCTGCTGAGACCGTAGTATCCAAGCAACCAGTGATCTACTTTCTGTCACTATAGACACAGCATTTTCTAGACCTTTTATAAACTGAATCACATAGTATGCATGGCTTCTTCTTTGTCTGGCTTTCCTTTCTCTTGGATTAATATGTAGGAGTGGAATGGCAGGACCAGACGAAAGGAATAGGATTAAAGTTTTAGGAAACTGCCAAATCATACTCCAAAGGCGTTCTATTGTTTTGCATTCCCACCAGAAGTGCATGAGAGTTCCTGTTTCTCTTGCCAACACTTGACATGGTCAGTCTTTTTAATGTTAGGTTTTCTAATAGGTGTGTAGTGGTATCTCATTGTGTTTTTAATTTGCACTTTCCTAATGTATGTTTTTCATTTGCTTATTTGACATTTGTATATCTTCTTTGGTGAAGTGTCTGTTCAAATCATTTGCCAATTTTGAGTTGTTTTTTAAAAAATTATTATTGAGTTGAGAGTTCCTTACATATCATGGATACAAGTCCTTTATCAGCTATATAAGGTGAAAATATTTTCTTATAGCATGGGACTTAACTTTTCATTCTCTTAGCATTGTTTTTGAAGATACCAAAGCCTATTTTCTTTTTTTTCCTTTTATGGATTTTCCTTTTGGTGTCATATCTAAGAAATCTTTTATTAACCAAAGATCACAAAAATTTTCTGTTTTCTTTTAGAAGTTTTTATTAGAATTAGGTTTTACATTGATGTATATGATCCATTCTGAATTACTTTTTGTTTATAGTACAAGGTATGAACCGAGGTTCTTCTTTTTTTCTATACATAGCCAATTATTCCAGCACCATTTTCTGAAAAGACTATCCTTTGTCTACTGATTTCCTTTTATACCCGTGTCAAAAATCCATATATTTGTGTATATATTTCTGTTTCTTTCTATTCTCTTCCATTAATCTATTTGTCTATCTTAATTGAAAAGTCACAATGACTGGTTTGAGATAAATCAATCAATCTGTTAGAATTAGTACTCCAACTCTGCTCATATTTCTCAAAGTTGTTCTGGTTATTTTAAGTTTTTACATTTCCAGATGAATTTTTTAATCAGTTTGGCAATTTCAACCAAAAAAAACAGATATCTGCTGGGCTTTGAAATTGTGTTGAATCTATGGATCAATTTGGGGATAATCAAAATCTTCACAAACCATGAACAAAATATATCTCTCTGTTTGTATAGGTATTCCTTAATTACCTTACCAATGTTTCATTATTTTAAGTGTACAAGTCTTGCACATCTTTTTGTAGATTTTCCTTAAGTACTTGATATTTTTGATGGTATTATAAATGGCATTGTTTTTATTTCAATTGCTGACTGTTTATTTTCTGTGTATGGATCTTGTATTTTGCAAACTTGTTAAAATCACTTATTAGTTCTAGTGACTTTTTGTAGATTCCGTCATGTTTTCTACATTGACAAACATGTTGTCTTCAAATAAAGACAATTTTACTTTTTCCTCTGCCATCTTAATACCTTTAATATTTTCTTGCCTTACTTCATTGGTTGAAATTGAATAGTAGTATAATTTAGAATAGAAATGGCAGGAGTGGGCATTTTTTTGCTTCATGATCTTAGAGGGAAAACATTCATTCATTCTTTTAGCCTTAAGTATGATGTTTAGTTTCATGTTAGCATCACTACTTTTTCATAGTTCTCCATTATCAGGTTGAAGAAAGTGACTTCTATTTCAAGTTTGCTGAGAATTTTTATCAGGAATGAATGTTGAATTTTACCAAATGATTTTTCTGCATCTATTGGGATGATCATGTGGGGTTTTGTTTTTGACTTTTTTCAGTTTGACAATATGGTGAATTGAATGGAATTAATTTTGAATGTTTTGGATGTAAATCCTTCATTCCATTCATCTCTTTCATTGTGGGATGAATTCTACTTGGTCATGATATATTCAATTTATGAAAGCTTTAACAGTTTTCACATGTATGTTCATGAGAGATATTGGTCTATAATTTTCTTTTATTGTAATCTCTTTGCCTGAGTTTGGTATCATGGTAATGTAGACCTCACAAGATGAGTTGGGAAGAATTTTGTTCAGTTTTTAGAAAGTGTTTTGTATAGAATTGATAATATTTTCCTCCTTAAATGTTGATAGCATTGATAGAATCAAGGCTTGCAGTTTTCTTTAAAGAAACAACTAAATATCCAATTTCTTTAATAAGTATAAGGCTATTCAGATTACCTATTTTTTCTTGAATGAGATTTGGTAGTTTGTGTCTTTCACGGAACTTGTCCATTTTACACCATTTTGAAATTTATTGGCACAATGTTGGTCAAAATATTCCATTATTATCCTTTAAATATCTTTAGTGATGGCACCTCATTTATGCCCAGTTCTGGAAATTTGCGTCTTCTCTCTTTTTCTCCTAACCAGTCTAGCTAGCCATCAATCAATTTTATTGATTTACTCAAATAAGCTTTTGATTTCGTATGTTTGTCTGTATTGTGTTCCTATCTTCTATTTCACTATTTTCCACTCTTATCTTTATTATTGTCTTTCTTCTGCTTTATCTGGTTTTAATTTGATCTTGATTTTCTAATTTCTTAAGGTAGAAGCTGAAGTCACTGACTTAAAAACTTTCACTTTTCTAATACCATACTTTAGTATTATAAATTCCCCCACTAAGTATTGCTTAGTGGTCTCTCACAACATTTCACATGTTTTAAAAATTAAATTAAATTCAAAGTACTTTCTAATTTTCTTTCTATATATGTTTAAAAGTTCCATTATCTTTTTAAGATATTGAAATAATAAGAAAAGTATCTATTTACATGTGTAGTGATGATTTCTCATGTTCTTTGTTCCTTTGTATAGATCTATATTTCCATCTGGTATCATTTTCCCCTTCCTAACATTTCTTTTAGTGCAGATCTGCTGGCGATAAATTGAATTTTTCTGTCTAAAAAAATCATTATTTTGTCTCTGTTTTTGAAAAATATTTTTGCAGGATATGCAATTCCAGATTGCCTTTTTTAAATTTATAATGCTTTAAAGATGTTACTTCACTGTTTTCTTGCTTGTCTCATTCTTATTTGCTCTGTATTTAATATGTGCTTTTTGCTTTTTGATTATTATGTGGATTGGGGTGGTTTATCTTATGTTTTTGTTCCTAGGATGTATTCAGTTTCTTAGATCTGTGATTTTAGGATTTTTATCAAATTTTATTTTCTTCAGTTATCAATGATTTGTTCTGTCCCCTCCTTTCTGGGATTCTAACTACATATATTAGACTACTTTTAAGTTGTTGTATAGCTCACTGTTACCCTTTTTTCTTTTTTTAATTTTTTTTTCTCTGTGCGTTTTTATTTTAGAGAGTTTCTAATTTTATGTCTTCATGTTCACTAGTCCTTTCTTCTGCAATGTGTAACTTGACCCTGAATCCATTCCCTGAATTTTTCATTTCAGACATTATAGTTTTCATCTCTAGAAATTCAATTTGGCTTTTTTTTATATTTTGCATGTCTCTCCATAACTTTTTGAACATATGGAATATAATTATGGTAACGATTTCAAAGTTCTCTGCTATTCTAACAATGTGCCAACTCTGAGTCAGTTAACTGATTGAATTTTGTCCTCATTATTCCCCATATATAACTTTGCATGCTAGTAAACTTTGATTGGTTCCCGGACACTGTAAATTTTTCTTGTTGGATGCTAGATATTTTGCATTCCTACAAATATTCTTGAATATTGTTCTAGGATGTAGTTAAGTTTCTTGGAAACAGTTTAGTCCATTCGGGTCTTGCCCCTAAGATTTGTTAGGCAGTGCCCAATCTGTATAGTCTGAGGCTAATTATTCCCTGCTATTTAGGCATGGTCCTTCTGAGTACTTTTCCCAATGCCCAATGAATTATGAGGCTTTCCAATCTGACTGGTGGGAACAGGTGTTATTCTAGGCCTTGTGTGAATGTGAGGTACTGCTTCCTCTAATCTTTTCAGAGGTTTTTTTCCTCTGTTCTCTATTAGTTTTCTAATATTAATGTGATTACTAATTAATAAATTATTTCTAATAATTTTCTAATATTTCTAATCATGTGCTGATGATTACCCTGCTGAATACTCAAGGAAGCCCTCTGCATATCTTTAAAGTTCTCTCTCTGTGCAGCTCTCTTTACTCTGGTCCTCTGTCCTGTGAACTCTAGTCTTCTTAGTCTCCCTTTACACTCAGCTCTATCTCATCACTTCCATGAGTCAGCCAGGCTCCACCTGGATTCTCCCTTCCTGTACTTCAACCTGACAAGTCTTTCAGAACATAACACTGGGACAATCATAGAGCTCACTTCACCTGTTTCCTGACTCTTAGGCATCACTGTCATTCGTTGCCTGATGCCCAGGCACCATTCTAGAACATTCTTTGGAAATTTTTCTCTGTTTTTTTTTTTAAATTGTTTTAGTCAGGAGAGTAAATCTGGTTCCTGTTATTCCATTTTTCCTGCAAGTGCAAGATCTTCTCTAATTTAATTTAGTTATATTAATTCCATTTCATAATCATAAACTGCAACTCTAAATAGGAGCAGCCAACTGGAAAATGTTAATCATAAGAAGAGCCAGATGGAAACATGTTGATGGGATGCACACAGATCTATCATAAGTAACAGAAAAAGAATTCAAGATGAAATATCTTACAGCTACTAACATTGCTATTCAATGTGCACATGCATTCACATATACACCAATAAGAAATTGTCTATGTCTACCTAGAGGGGTGAGATAGGGAGGGTGGGAGGGAGATGCAAGATGGAGCAGATATGGGGATATACGTATATATATATAGCTGATTCACTTTGTTATACAGCAGCAACTAACACAACATTGTAAAGCAATTATACTCCAATAAAGATGTTAAAAAAATGCTAGAGAGACAATTAAAAAAAAAAGAAATTGTCTAAAGGAAAATGGAAATTGAATTTTATTTATTGAAATTTCTTTTTATATTCATCTGAACAGTTACTTCTTTTTATCTATAAACTCTGAAAATAACATTTCTTAAAGTTTTAAGCACTTATTTATGTTAATTGAAAATAGCCTCATTGTCTTCACTTCTGAGAGTCTCTGAAACGTCTTACAAAACATCTTACAAACATTAATGTCTGTAATGTCTTACAAACATTAAATATTCATTGATGAGATTTCTACGCAATATGATGAGAAAAGACTAGTAATTTTCTAGCCAACCTAGGTTCTAAAAACAACAATTGGAAAACTTAGACCATATGTCAATAAGGCTGTTGGATGACTTTCATTTTTAGCAATAAAGTCATTAACTAATGAATTTCTTAAACTTTAATGAGGTCTCACAAAAAGTTGTGGAAATACAGAAAAAAATCTGAAACATAAAAGGTAATTATGGAACTTCATGAAAGATAAATCAAAAAATTCCATAATTACAATCTTCAAGGGGTTGGTAAGAACAGTTAGCTTGAAAATATAAGAAATAATCCATGAGAATTAAAAAAAAAAAAACTGGACAGAAACAGGGTCAGTAAACAATGTGTAGATTAAGGATCCAGCTCAGTTGAAGGAATTTTAATAAGTCCCTCCTGAATGAATTATTCCTGAAAATTAATCCCAACTTAATTTTGTTAAACTTTAGAAACTATTTATTAGGTTAAGGCTCTATTATAAAAATCAACCTGGATTTTTTTCTTAATATGGCAGAACAATATACCATTTAGTTAAAAAAAAATTGAAATCATTAATTTTCCTGTTCTAGAAGAGCTCAATTAAATTTTTTCTTAAGTTCATTATATATCACCAATACCTGAGTTTCAAATATTTGTGCCACAATTTCTGTTTGCTTCTCTTTTACTACAATAAAATGATCATCTCTCACACACTTTAGATGGATTGGGTCCACAAATGCAACCATCAAAGACAGCAAAGAACCTGCTGCAACCATACCTAACTACTACATTGTTATCTCTGCAGACCCAAAGCTACTCTCTGGTATTCACTATCTTCTTAGCCCCAATGTAATTACATCTTCAGGAAAATGAGCATAAAAACAAAATAAAATCCCTAGGTCTTGTTTTACTATGACAGTTTTGCCTAAGCAGTTTTATTGCCAAACATAGGAACTGTATTGGAAAAATTAATGCAAAGAGTAGGAAAAGACTGAAGTAAAAATTAACACAGTTTATGCTACAGTAGTCTTTGATGAGAAATACTTTTATGCATGAATTATTTAGGTAATTTCCTCAGTCCTTTATTATCTTCCTGTTTACAGCCATGCCTTTGCATAGGTCAGAGAAATAGGACACTTAACCCACTGCATTCCCTTAAATACAAAAGTCATATAATCTCGGCAGTAATTATGAGTTCTACCAAACCCAAAATAGCTTAATCTAGTTTGAGTGTAAGCCAAAGGATAAGCGAACTATGGACACAACCAGCCCACTACCTGTTTTTGTAAATAAAGTTTTATTGGAACACAGACATGTATATTCATTTATATACTGTCTGTGGCTTCCTTCATACTATTAGGACTGAGTTGAAGAATTGCAACAGAGACAGATAGACCACAAACCTAAAGTACTTACTACCTGGTCTTTTACAGAAAGAAAAATGCCAACCTTTGGAATAGACTCCAAGTTAGGAAATATTTCTGTAATTTTACACTAAACACAAATCACATACTTAATTCATAATTTTCCACCTGGTTGGAACTAAATAATTTGTAGAAATTAGTCCCTTTAACACAAATGTAATCCCTGCTTTGAAGAGATTTGCTTATTAGTTGATAACTTTGTATCCATTTCTAGTAATTTAGAATTCTCACATGCTTTCAGCACTAGGAAAGGAATGCCAATGTATTAATTAAAGTAACATTAATTCTACACAATTTGCATATAATCAGTAAGACATAAGAAATGATCATTCATTTCTTTTTGGAAACTATTATCAAACCCTGGATATGCCAGTGATGGGGGCTGAGGGAACAGTCTTCCTCAGGTAACTGCATCTGTAGAACTATAGCCCAGTTTGAAACATCATTTCTAAAGGTGCTATTGTTTATAAGAGGTTTTAAAGCCTTCAATTCAGGTGTCTAAGAAATAGAATTTATTTGTCTTATTGATGACTTAGTCTCTATTTCTAGTCACATTCATTATGATTGGCAGAAAACTTAATCTTTGGTCAACTGTAAATATTCTCAAGACATATAGATTTGAATGCATATGCTTTTCTTCCACTTACTTCTTAGATATCCAGCATAGTCTCTAGTTCCAGTTGGCATTTGCAGTACAGTAATCTTAAGGTATAAAGAAAGGTACTGGACTGCCTGTATACACACGGAAATTGGAGACAACTCCTATTTAGATGTAGTTGGATCTGTTTGCTGTTCAGTGCTCATCAGTATACCCAAGGTGTATACATTCCCACCTCGTCCTGGCCATTTGGCCCATGCACCCTCCTTGGGAACAAGGTTCTATATCCATGCTCACAAGTCTCTGTGGCAGCAGGAAACTAACTCAGTGTTTACTCAGTCCTATTCTGCCAAAAATAAAAACCACAATACAACCATCTCCAAAGAGCCAATATTCAAAACGTAATACTAAATTTGGGCAATCTAAAAATAATACTAAATTTTGATGAAAATGGAAGTACATGGGAGAATTGCTGGCATATTCTTTTTGAAAATTATATCAACAGCTTGAAATTATATCAACACTGATCTAATAATTCCTAAGACTATACTGGTATTTAAGTACGAAGATTTCTGGGTGTGAATGTCTTCATATTTCTTACAATAACAAAAATATTTCTAATGAACTTATTATTTAAATAATATTAGATTTAGGGAAAAGTTGCAAAGATAATTCAGAGAGTTTCTGTTTACCCTTCACCCATTTCCCCCAACATTAACATCGTATATAACCACAAAAAACATTTTTTAAATAACCTTAATGTTCAGATTAGATTACGACAGCTTTTTAAATGTGTTTAAAGACAGAAAACTTTATACTGTACAAAATTTTAAAAGGAAATTGTATCATATAAACCTATTTATACAGTATAATATATATACAGTATAATAATTTACAATATATAAAATATTGCTTATCTTCAAGAATTTGCAAAAATGTCTCCTTCTCAATGAGATCTACCCTAACTACCCTATCTACAGTTGCAGACTGATCCGATCCTGGCACTTAAAATCTCTTTTACCCTATGTATTTTTTTTATCCCATAGTATTTATCACCCTCAAGCATGCTAAAAACTTTATTGATTTATTGATAATATTTGGTGTTTATTATGTATTCCCCTCCCCTCACATAAACTCCGTGAGGGTAGGGATCTTTATCTGTTTTGTTCACAGCTATATCCCTAATGTCTACAACTGGGCTTTTCACATACTAAGCTTCAATACTGAATTTGTGAATAAGTCTATTTATAATAACTGCAAAAATTTTGGAAGAATATTACTCAAAATATCAACAAGGTAGTTTTACAGGTATTTTATAATCCTTTCATCATTTTCTGTATGGTATACACTTTCTATCACTGATATTTATAATCAGAAAACTTTTTTAAATGGATATTTGCACATGTACTATTGAAAAGACATGGCTAATGGGATTTGTATGTAAATGGTAAGGAACATGTAAATCCTTACACATACCAGAGGCTCAACATTTTTTTCAGACTTCTATGGACCTCCTCACTGCCTCATTTATTCATCATTGATTCCAGTCTGCAATGATTTTAGTTTTTCTTGCTTTTCCTCTCCACCTTTTTTTCCATCTGTTAGATCTAAAATGTCTTCTCTTTGCATATCCCTCTAATAATCTCTTCATTTTAACACAAGGCTTTTCTTTTGCTTCTCTTCACCTCTTCTGCCTACACTACACATACCATACATCATATTTTCATGCTCTTACTTCTCTTACACATCCCAGAGCTTGCGTTACATAAAACACTCACATCTCCTTATCATGAAAGTGATCTATGTTTGGGTCACATGTATACTCCCATTGCCTTACACAAGGGCTGGCATAGATGATACAATTACAAAAAAGCAAAAATTAGGAGTAATAACAAAGTGTCATCTCCTTAATTGGACATGTATTTTCAACTAGGAGCCTGTGCAGACCTTAAAGAAGGTAGACATGCCCTTGCACAAGAGATGAACATCAAAAAGGGGAAATTCAATACCTATCTCTAATTCTTTGCCTTGGTTTCCCAAAATGCCCTACATCCTCTGCACTGGACAAATCCTTTGTTTCATCCTTCTAGCCTCTTTGGTCATATACTTACTGCCTCTTCCACTGCTATGTCATCATCCTGTGCCTTTGTTCTAATAAATGTTTCCATTTTTCTTGTTCGTCACTTGGTTATACTTAGTATATATTTTTTCTTAATGAACTCACTCTGGGAAACAGCTTTTCTATGAATTTCCATTTCACACTTATAAGCAACCACCACCCAGACAATCTGACATTTCTAGTAGAACCCAGAAGTTATACAATAATAAGAATTATTTTTAAAATAAATAACACCTATTTGGCACCTATTATATGACAGAACCTGTTAAGAACTTTGTATGAATCCTCCTGACAATTTTATAAGGTAGGTATAATTTTTATCTCTATTTTAGAGAAGAGGAAATTGGATCACAGAGAGTTTAAATAATTTGCCCAGATTAGCAAGGAGCAGAAATCAAATTTGAATCTATACAGTATGGCTTTATAGTCTGAGCTCTTAATGATATGATAGACTGAATCTCTTTTCTCAGTTTTCCCTGAATCTGGTCTTGAATCCCATTACTATCCTTTGGAGGCTTATGATTTATTTTCTGGACTATAGCAATAGTTTCTCAACTGGGCAATGTACTGCTAGTGTTTCTTGTCTTACCTCATGTTTAAAAAATTAACTAACTTATTTTTATTCCTAAAACTCAACTCTGATGGTGTCACTCCATTGCTTAGCAACTTTGCACTTTCACTTAACTCTGGAAGTCTAAACTTTTAATCAGGCATACACAATGCCCTTCAAATTAACCAAACCTCACACTAAACTTGAAAAACACTGGGTATACCAACTGATTGAAGTACTCCTAAATATTTACCACGTTTCATTCCCCCTCATGTTGAAGGCTCAGCTTGAGTCCCATATTGTCCATGGCACCCCTCTTGATGTGCCCAGCAAACCATCCATTCCTGTTCTGATTTCACATATGGCTTCAGTGGAACCCTCTTTTGTCACATGTTATAGCCGACCTCGTACTGTATCTCTCCTGCATTAATTCATTCAGCAAACATAAAGCTATATATTTGTGCTATCTTTCCTATAAAACCTCAAATTTTAGAGACAGCGCTACTTTTTTTCATTTTGACATCCCTGTGGCTCCTAATTAGGTGTGTTTCACATAGGTTATATTTAATGAGTGATGATTGAAATAAATATATTTATTTGCTCAAAATTTTATTGAATACTTTTCAACAATTTCTCCTAAATCAAAGTTACAGTGTTTCCAGTTGTGCATTAGTCCAATTTCTCTCTATCTTTAGCCATTTCTAGACAATTAGGCTGTAAGCAAGGAATTTGGAGGGAAAAATTGGTGTCAGAATCTTCTCAAGCTGTTGCTCATCTGTACACATCTGTTGGTCATTATTAGTCACAAGAAAACATCTAAGAGTTTACAAGTTTTATTTAAGTTCTCCTTCATAGTCTCTTTATATTAGCCAACCACCTTCAGATCCTGTGTATACTAGCCCTTCTCATGTACAAGAACTTGCTTCCTGCTGAATCTTCCCGCTCATTCTTTATGTTTATAAAATGAAAAAGCTAATGATCAATGTCAGATTGAACACAGTTCTGGAAACTCCAGATGGCCTTTTTCTTTCCTTCAGAAAGACGAACTTTCACATAGAAATACTACTTTGAAATGACCATTTTGGGGTTTTGACAGATTATTTGACTTTTAATAGAGTGTTGTTAATGAACAACTGAATTTCACAAAAATGACGGCCCCATTATGAAACATATCTCACTAACACAGACTCAATCACAAATACAAGCTCCTGACAATTCTTAAACTTGTAGAATTTTAGTCTACAAATACTGCATTTGTTATCTATTCATAAGCATAATAATAAATACTTGTCAAGTTCGTGCGCAGAGCACATACAAATGCACGAACACAGAATTCAGAATGCTACTAAGTTTAACGCAATACGCCATTTCTTTCAATATTATGAATCACTACAAATAGAAGCTAGGAAAAAACTTAAATGTTATGCTCTCACATTATCTAATTGAATATTACACGTTACTTTTTAAACTAAATTTTCTAGTTTTTATTTTCATGTGTATATTATTCAAGATTCACTAACTTGTAAACAATGGAAAGACCACTCATAATAAGTCAAGCCAAACAATAAAATTATTAGTTTATGCTAGTAAGCATAAACAAATAGCTCCCAAGTTTCAGCAAAAGAGCTGCAGACCAGAGCCTTAGGAACTGGAACAAGAAACTCAATGCAAATAAGCTCTAGCTCTTCCTGGGCTTTTGTTTTTGTTTTTGTCTCTGATTGTATCCATGGTATGGAACATGGGTAGTGATAATATTAGTCTATAAGCCCCAGAAGAAAGAATGGTTTTATATTTCAGTGCGTGGAAAGGATATCAACTGATCTGCCATGATTTATGTGTTCACGCTTTGGACCAGTCACTGTGGGCTGGAGACTGTGGTAAGAAGAATGCACTTGACTTTATAAAGAGCCAGACCTCTTCCAGGAAAAAGCTCCCACAATGTCCAACAATGTGTAACATGCTGGGGACTTCTGTACTGAAGTCAGCAGAGAACGGGCAAGGTAACGTAGGAGAGTCCATGCTTCACAGAGAGAGTGAGGTTTGGCTGAGCAACATGAGAGCTTAATAGTATGGTGCTCTTTTAACTTATACGATTAGGTAAAATTGAGTTCCGGGGTACCAAAGGATTAATGATAGTTCAGAATTCTCTCAAAGCAGGAGATGAAAGGTGCTGGAGTTTTCTGTAGCTCCCGCTCGATCTATTACTGTAGAGGTTGCGCCCATCATATGCACCAACAGCCTCTTTACTTGAGGTCCCTTGTACCTGCCTTCGTTGCTTTTTCTAAACAGGTTTCCTTAATCCAGGTAAGGAAATGTCAGCCATGTCTAATTTATGATTCTTACATTTTTTAAAGCAAAATTTAATCTTTTAGGACATAAATCACCCCTCAATATAAGAAGCATATGAAGAAATACATTAATTATGAAAAATTGTCAAGGCCTTATTCTGTTATTTTCATACCTAGGGGTTCTTTATTTACACCTTGGTGATATAAAAAATCACTATCAACTTCTTTTATCCTTCCAGTTATAAAATATTTTAATAGAGTATATCACATAATTTAAAGAGGAAATGATCTCTCCTAGTTTAGAACATACTTGTTGGAATTTATTTTCAACACTCACCACCAAAAACATGAGATTTAACTTATCGGCCAAAGGCATATTTCCAAGGAACTACCAAATCTATACTAAGTCACAAGCTAGACTTATACCAGTTAGTGTCTGCTTAGTAGGATACTATTGTTTCTCATGAGTTTTAGACATTTCCCCCTAATAACTAGCACTGAAAGCTGTGACTGTAGTCACCACACACCTAATATAATAGTTAACTTTCTGTTAACTTGGTATTCATATTACAGAAGTTACAAAATATTTTATAATAGTAACTATATTAACATTCTATGCAAGGTTTTACTTGGTTGTTTTCCCTCACCTTTATCCTGACGGCTCACCTGGGTGCCCTCATACTCTGGTGGTAAAAGCATAAATAGGGCCAGCTTTCCGACGGATCAGTTTGAATTAGAAACATGCCAATACTCTGGCCAGTAATTCAGCTTACAATAATTTATTCAAAGGAAATAATCAGAGAACCATACTACACACTTAATAAAATGTTTACTACAGGTTCATTTATGATGCTAATGTAAATATATATAGTATAGTAATATAAGAGAAATAACGTTCATGTCAGACTTCAAGAGAGTTGTTAAATTATGGCTATTAGAATAATAATCAGGCAGAAAATGATTTGATACTTTTTTTGTGTGTGTGTGTGTGGTACGCGGGCCTCTCACTGCTGTGGCCTCTCCCACTGCGGAGCACAGGCTCCGGACGCGCAAGCTCAGCGGCCATGGCTTATGGGCCCAGCCACTCCGCGGCATGTGGGATCTTCCCGGACCGGGGCACGAACCCATGTCCCCTGCATCGACAGGCGGACTCTCAACCACTGTGCCACCAGGGAAGCCCTTGATACATTTTTTTGAAGGACCTGGCAGAATGATCAGAAGAACAATAGAATAATATGTTACACAACAGGTTACTACGAAGAATATACAGCATGGATCCATTTAAGTAAAATATGTATGCATAGGCAAAAATAAAACTTTTGGCAATATCTTAAAAATAATTATCTTTAGTTGTAAAATTATGCTTCTTATGTTACAAAATTTTTACTATGATGCATCACTACTAAAATAGTTATAAAAATTAACGTTTAGTTATTTAATTTCATTCTCTAATATATTTACAGGTACTCCATAAAAGTATGAAAGAATGTATGGTGATGATTATGAAGGCAGAAGTAAAGACAAATAGGGAACATTTCTTCCAACTTACGAAAAGGAAGGTATAAGAGCAAGTATTATTTTTCTGTTTATGAAGACAAAGACTACCATTTGTTTATAAAAGCAGAAAGTAGGTGCAAAGATTCATTAAGGCTTTTTGTGGATGAAGTAGAGGTAGGAACATCTGGCATCTACTATCTACTATAAAAGAAAAGTGGGGACCAGTTAGAAAGCTACTGAGGCAATTTGGAGGAGAAATCCTGGTGGCTTGAACAAAGGTAGTGGCAATGAAGACGAAGAGAAGATGATGGTTCTAAAACATATTTTGAAGGTAGAACTGACAGGTCTTGGCAATGGATTGGGTTTAAGGTGGAAGGAGAGAAAGGAATCAGGATGATCCCCAGGTTCCTGGCTTGAGCAACTGGCTGGGTGATGGTGCCCCCCCTTTAATAAAATAGGAAAGCCTGGGAGAAAAAAAAAGATCAAGAGCTCAGTTTTCGACTTGATAACTCTTGGGACCTCTATAAACATACAAGTGGATATAACAAATAGATTCTTGGACAAAGGAATTTAGAATTCAGAGCAGATACTCTAACTAGAGGAGATACAAATTATACATGTGTTGTCACATTGCTGTTGTTTGAAATTAAAAAATGGATTAGATTAGGAGACAAGTCAGAGAAAAGAAAGAAGAATTTCAGTAGCTGGAGATTCAGTAGCTGGAAGAGGGGGAGATAGGAAACGAGACTGAGACAGAATAGCAACAGAGATGGGAGATACACCAAAATCGTAGTTTCAAGGGAAGAAGATTGTTTCAAAAATGGAGTGGATGAATGCATTGATCAATGGTAAGACAATGAGAAAGAGGATGACAGAAGTGTGCTCACTGAATGTTCCAACAAGATATCATTGTGGGCCTAGGCAAGGGCAGTATTGGGAACAGAAGCCAAGAATGGATTGACGAAAAGATGAAAAGTAAGAGAACGAAGGCAGCAGAAATATACAACGTTTTTGAAAAATTTGTCTTTGGAGGGAACAGAAAATGAGGCAGTACTTGGAGAGGGCTGAGAAGTCAAGGGAAGTGATTTCTTAAGGAAAAGCTTTTATTTTTATTTTTTTATTGAAATGATTCAGTAACGATTCTATATTATAGGAAGCAAGACAGTATTACAAGCTGTCAATGAAAGTTTTCTGGGAGGTAGACAGCTTAAAAACGTATCGAAGAAACCTCATTAAAATGTTCTATACATCCAGTTGAATTCAATATTTTGTTTTTTCTTCATTACCTCTCTTTGGATATGAATTTTTTCTACTATAGTTTCTCATCCAGATTACTACATTAGCCTCTCACTGCCTCAAGCCTTACTTCTCTGTTATCAGTATCTTTCAAAATCCCAAGTACAACTATATCTTATCATAAAAAGTCATCCCTAAGCTTTCAGAATAAATGCTCAACTCCTTACTTTACCTCTTCACGTCAGCCCTACCTCTTGAACATCTCCTCCCACTTCACTTATTATGCACCGTTTTTTCAAACAACAGTGACATATTAAATATATTTGACTCTCTGCTTCAGACTTTTGTATACGCTTAGAATACATATTTTCTTAGAACGTTCTCTGCAATAATCACAATACTCAAATCATATCCATAAATACATACACTCTTACACATAAAAAACCCTTTTATATCTAGATAATATTTTTCAGCTCTCAACTCAAATGTCTCTTCTTCTGGTAAGCTTTCCTTAATCCATTTGTTTTGGATTCTGATTCCATAAAGTACATTTTACCAATCATAGCCCTCATCCCACTGTATCATATCATTGGTTTTCTTGTCAAAATTGGAAGAAAATAGAAGGTCCTGGAAGGCAAGAGCAAAGGTTCATGAACCTTGTAGTCCCAGATATAGCACAATGTCTGACAACTGTTCTTAACATAGAGTATAGCAAAATAGCTAGAAGGAAGCTGGAAAGAGAATTGGGAAGAAAAAAGGTTTTACAATTTATAGACATTCCCCAGCTGAACCTTAAGTCCATTATGCCAACCTATTTGAGAACCACTGAACTGGGGAAATATCCATTCCTGGGAAGCAACAGGAAAAAATTACTTCATTGCTTTCCTTATGGGTCTGAAATCATACCTAATTAAAAGAACACTTTGTTTCTCTTAACATAGCATATACTAAGAATTGCAGATGTCAAATTTTGGCACATTTGCAATAAACTTACCAAACAAAAATTTAAAATTCACTACTTGAACCAGATAGAAGATTGGAGGAAAATAAAATGTAACATTAATGATAACCATATTTTCTTCAAAATCGGCTGCACATTTCTGAGGAACACTGTTATTCCTTATGGTCTGGCTAATCCAAGTGAAAGAATCACTGCATATTTTGATGTGACATACTTTTTGGTCTTACTATTAAAACAAAAAAAATGTTTTAAGGTATTTCACTCCTTAAATAATTTGGCAAAATGACAACAAAAATATCCTTTGGCACAGTCCTATATACACATTATCAAAACTGATTAAGCCTTCAAAATATGTGTCCTATTCACCTCTGCTTTCCCGCTCGGCTATCTCTTCATATCTTGTGTTCTTTTCAAATTTACAACAGGTAACTGAATCATCTACTTGCTACAAATACACTGAGAATTTGTTTCTCACCCTCAGATTGCAAGAAAGGGGTAAAGGAAAAGAAAGAATATGTTCTACTTCTTATTCTGTTATCTTCTGATTAGTTTATTGATCCCAAACTTGCGTTTTCAGAATTATTTATCATCATGATATATGTTTGCTGAGTAGTTGGTTTCTAAAAGGACATGCATCTTGCTATGGGAAAACTTAGAATAAAACCACAGTAAAATACTTAGAAATTTTAGTTCCTCTTGAGCAATACAATGTTACATGTTAAGGAAAAAAGAATATATATATATATATATATACACACACACACACATATGAATCACTGGGCTATACACTTGAAACTAACATGATATTGTAAATTAACTATACTTCAGTTTTGAAAAATTGAGTAAAAAAATTAAAAAAATGAAGTGAAGCCAATCAATTTTTATGTCTCCTGGCTTCCCACTTTTGAAATGCCTGGGTGAGTCCATCTCTTATCCTCTCTGCATCCTTGAGGCCTTCTTGTTTATTTGAAATAAAACTAAGAGAAACCAGATTGAAAAAAAAAAGAAGGCCGCAGTGAGGTAGAAAAATAAGGTTCACAAGAGTGAGTGAGTGAGAGAGCAGGAATAATTAACAATTTGGCATAAATTTGGAGAGCATGTCCAAAATACAAAATAATTGATAATTCTTTAGAAATATTCAGTTAAGTTGACGCTAATGGACTATATCCTCCTAGAATCTAGAAAGGAGAAAAATAACACCATGAAGTTGAATTGAAGTTGAATGCATTTGTTAAAAACATAGTGTCTACTATATGGAACCAAATGGTTAAAATTAGAATTATGTTAAAATTCAAATAAACACCTTTTCTGATTGTGTTTCACTTTACTGATCTCTTAAATTTTAAATTTTTGTTTAGGTTAGGTAATTTATCTTTTATGAACCTTCTTTGGGGTATAAATAAATAATTCAGAAATAGTAAATAAAATTTCTAATAAAAATGTCTGATTGTATAAAACAGGGACTCTTACATAGCAGAATACCAAGCATCGAAGACAAATACCAAAGTTTTCACCATGGAATAATCCAGAACAAAGCCTATAAGACATGGAAATACCAACCACTTCTTTGTGTAACATAACATGTGAAACAATTATAAACTGATTAAGTGATGGATTTATTGACCTTTGTTTACAGGCTCTGACATCAACTGAAACAACTTATTTTGAGTCCAAAGCATGTTCATTAATTGAGTCCATTGTCTTTTCATATACTTGATTCTATCACCCCTACGACATGAGTGATTGGGCACAGACTCTAATTAACATGCATTTGGAAAAGCACTAGGGAAGAAGTTAACAAAAATTTTTTATGAAAGGTTTGTGGTCCTGAGTAGCAATGTGATAAAATGGAGAAAAGACAACTTCAGTGGGAAGGAAGGTTTAAATATTTGAATCAAGGGTTTATAGGTTGGTTTTGCTCTCAGCGTTCTAAGTTCTACAGCACAGAGTATTCTGTGTTCTCCTTTCCAAAATATGTTTTTGTAGAGGTAATGAACATACATGGCATAAAATACAAAGTAAAAATGCCCATATTTTTAGAAAGTGAACCTCCTTCCTAACTTTAGCCATTCTTTCCAAATTTCCTGTGTAGTCTTAAAAAAATATGCTATGCATATATGAGCATATATATGAGTCTATGTCTATCTAGCTATATATCTGTCTACCTATCATCTATCTGTTCATCTTATACATCAAAGGTAACATATTAATCTTATTTCCTGTGCCAATCTTTTTTTTTGAAATGGTAATATATTGTGAACATCTTCCATATTGGTATATATAGGGCTACTTCATTCTTTTTTTTTTTTTTTTTTTGCGGTACACGGGCCTCTCACTGTTGTAGCCTCTCCCATTGCGGAGCACAGGCTCCGGACGCACAGGCTCAGCGCCCATGGCTCACGGGCCCAGCTGCTCCGCGGCATGTGGGATGTGGGATCCTCCCAGACCGGGGCACGAACCCGTGTCCCCTGCATCGGCAGGTGGACTCTCAACCACTGCGCCACCAGGGAAGCCCTACTTCATTCTTTTTAAAGCCTTTTAAGTTCTGTAGAAGTTTTCTTCTTTGACACAAAGCTGACCCTATAGTTTATTGGTTAATACTAAATTTTTATTAAAGAAAGAAGTAAAAAGATACACTTGTTTATCTATTGGTGATCAATATATTCAATCTTCCCATTAACGACTTCCTTTCATGTTTACCATATATAATAATTTAATACATTTTCAATATTGGCATAATTTATTTTAGTTGTACTTTGTTAATTCAAAGTTTGAGAATCATGATTTCGAATAATGTATGGCTGTCTTCCAGTTTTGAAACTACTCTGCTCTTAGAGGAATTGGGTAAATCCAGAGAAGTAATAATTGGGTTAAAACTGTCCATCTAGAAGGCTAGTTCTCCAGCTGAGAGACTATTAACATGAATTTCATATCCATTAATTCTGATATCCTTTACAAATATCATTTACATGTGTGCACAGTGTCACGGGGATTTGGTCTCTGACTTGACTGCTTTGGGAGGCTGACAAGCACAGACTCTTTAAGAATAGAGCATCCAAACTAAATTGTAATCCTTCCAGCCTAGTCATCTACTTAGACAAAAATGACCAAATCTTTGGTCACTATGTTGGAACAGGAAAGAGCCATCACAGAAGGAGCCTTCAGTTGTATTCTGTTAGATTCTGGGAACTACATGATCAACCTCAAGATATGCAAAATAAATATTAGTTAACTAAAAAAATATGAAAGAAAATCATAAGCTAAATCAGTTAAGGTCTTTGCTCATGAGGTCAGAGAAGTATAAAATAATAATCACTAGCATTTGCACTATGTATTTTAGGTTTACAAAGTATATTCGCAAATACTAATTCAATTTAGTAACTGGAACTTGGTGTACTGCACGTGTATGAGTATAACCACAAAGAGAATTCAGAGATTTGTATGTTAACATAATACCATATGTTCACACAGGCCTCTACCTATGACTGACATTAATACCTTTAAATTATTACAAGGTAGTGAATAGAAGCGGGTGGAGGGGGGGTTTCTTCTGAGGTATTTATAGTGTTCTGTCTCTTGATTTGGGTGTTGGGTTTCATTGGCATACTCATTTTGTGAAAAGCCACCATGTATGATTTGCATACATTTGTATATCCCAATTTACTTCAATTAAATGGTAGGAAAACTACAGAGTAATACATGCTCTAAGTGTTAAAACAAAAATTTTAAAACATTAACCATAAATTTATCCAAATGTTCATGGTTCACATGTTTTTGATCTATTACATTTCCACAAAATATATAATCATAATGTGGCACTTTTTATAATTCTTTTTTCACTTTATGATGTATTATATACTAACACCTTTCCCTCATAGTAATAATACCTCTAAAGTAGCATTTTAATTATTTTAATTATTTTTTCTATTTGCTGAGACCATCATTTATTTTTGATTTTTGTCATTTTTCTCTTCATGGGACATTAAAATATATCACAAATGAATTACTACCTTTACTTGTTATGTTAGCACTCTTGTGCCCTCAAAGTCTATTTTGGTTTCCATTTTTATTCTGAGCCATCTAATCAATAGTGATTAAAATTTTAAAAGTCATTTTCAGTAGAAAAGCCAAGTTGTAAACCAACACGAAAAGAATTGTCATATTTCATCAATTCTAAGATGCACATATTCTTCACATTTTAACATCTCTGAAATCAAAATGCATAATGTAACTAATGATGGCTTACAGGCACTATCACTCAGGCAGCCCTTATGATGAAATTGTCACTGCTTCATGTCTCACATGTGTCAACTTCCTCATAGCTCTTCGAGTCATGTGCTTTGTTTCTACTATATGTTTCATATAATTTCCATTTAAATATTTTCAAAATATTACATTTATCATTATTTTGTCTTATTTGAGTCATGGAAGCATCAGGAACGAAACTGATACTGAGACAAATATCACTGTAAGAGAACTAGTGATAATTCAATATTTTTGTAAAACAAAACAAAATACATTAAGGATTCTAAATGAGGAAAATACCCGTTAGTTAGAATCTTCACTTCACTTTGATTGCAAACAAAAGCAGGAGAGGCATATTGACTGCAAAATTAACAAAGCTTAAGCTGTAGGGTCTTTCGTTTGTCTGATACATTTCAAATACACTGTTAACCAGGGTGTGCAAAAACACGATCCTTAGCCCTGTGAGCTAAACTCCAAAGCTATAGAATTCATGCTTTAGCCTAGATGATAAGGAAGGTGGATGGGATACACTTAAATATCACATTCTCTTGGAACTTTTGTCTGGCTCTTAAATTATTCTTGGTTCCCTTAGTAATAGTCCCACAGTGAATGCTTTACTATAATTACATATGAACTTGGGTATATTTTGAGGCATTAATCTTTGTTAATTGTCATTATGCATACATACATACACACAGAACAAACAAAAAGAAATTCTTCCATACCTAGGGAAAGAAAAGGGGTCAAGTATGGTCCTAATTCCTAAAACCTGTGAATATGTTACCTTACATGGCAAAAGGGATGTGGCAAGTGTGATTAAGTTAGGGGTCTTGAGATGGGGAAGTTATTCTAGATTACTATGGTGGATTCAATGTAATCACAAAGATCCTTATAAGAGAAAGCCAAGAAGATCAGTGTGAGAGGCAATATGTGATGTCAGAAACAGGGGTCACAGGAATGTGGAGCCACAAGCCAAGGAATGCAGGCAGTCTCTAGAAGGTGGAAAAGGCAAGGAAAGGATTCACCTAGAGTCTCCAGAAGGAATTCTGACCTCTAGAACTGTTAAGAGGATAAATTTGTATTGCTTTAAGACACTAAGTTTGTGATACTTTGTAATAATAGCAGTAAGAATCCAATACACAGACGTTGATAAAATAAAAGGGTAAGTTATAAGGGGAGATAGCAGGTGTAAACCACATGGGCGAAAAAGTCCATTTAAGGGAATGAAATAATAAAAACTAGGACAAACATTTGGAAAAAACAAGATCATGAAGCCTTTTCTTCACAGGAGAGACTTAGGTATGTTCAAAAGGAAGAAGGAAAAGCAGAGAGAGAATTATCAAAGATTATAAAGAGAAACTGTGTGAAGGGATGAATTTCTCATGGAAACAGGAAAGAATGCTGTAATAAGCACAGCTACCATGTGCTTGCTCTGTGACAGTCCTTGTCAGTCAGGGTCCTTCCCACTTTACAGAAGCATCTTAACAAGTCCTTAGAGTGCCCCACTTACTGATGAGAAAATTATGGCTGAGGGTGGGTAAATAATTTGTCCAGGCTATACACATTATAAATTGTAGAGTAGGACCTGAATCCAAGTCTGCCTGATAACAAAGGTCATGCTCTTAACTCCCTGAAAAGAGAGGAAAGGTTAGCACTGCTGTCAAGCCCTTACTCCCTGTCCTTTGAGACAGGAGGGGACGAAGTGAAAATGGATGAAGAAATTAATGTGCTTTGGATATAAAAGCAGAAGGATGGGGCTTCCCTGGTGGCGCAGTGGTTGAGAGTCCGCCTGCCGATGCAGAGGACACGGGTTCGTGCCCCAGTCCGGGAAGATCCCATACGCCGCGGAGCGGCTGGGCCTGTGAGCCATGGCCGCTGAGCCTGCGCGTCCTGAGCCTGTGCTCCACAACGGGAGAGGCCACAACAGTGAGAGGCCCGCGTACCGCAAAAAAAAAAAAAAAAAAAAAAGCAGAAGGATGAAAATATATTTCAAAAGATAAGTTTAATGTTTTTTCATGAGCCAACTTTTAAAGTATGAGGTCAATATCAAAATATTTTCCATTGAATCACAATATTCAATCAATATGTGATTATTTTTATGCACAATTTTAACGACTACTTTATGGTCAAGAATTTCAGTTCAACCAGATTGTTATGTTTTCCCTTAAAAGAGAAAAAATAAGTTAGGAATAAAATTAACATACCAGAGTGTTCAGGTTGAATCTAAATCAAAATAAATTATATTTCTAGTGTGTTTCAAAAGTAAGAGCTATTTTCCCACATCTCTGAGTTACAGATTTTACTGAGTGAGAAAGTCCAAACTACTTTGCAGAACACAGTGTGAATTGACTTATCCGAATGGTATTTTGTGTTTCTAATTTGGGAAGGTTCTTGGTTTACCAATTTTTCTGCATCCAAAAAAGGAAGAGAGACCACAATAAGAACTGGATAAGTACATGGAATCAGTCGTTAGTATGCAGATATTCTCACTTAGTATTTTTTTTAATGTTTAAAATCTATGCTTTCTTAAAAATCCAGGTATCATTCTAAATTTTAAACAATTAGATAGAATTCATTCAACACTTGATTGGATTTGGGCTAAATTTTGAAGACAATTTAAAATGCAAATTGATGACAAAAACAGTGTAACTTGGGAAAATATTTCAAATGAATGGGCCAGTTTGGACGGTTCATAGAAGTAATAATAAAGATAAATTAATGATTTCAAGGAAACTGTTGTATAGCAGAATCAAATATGTACTGAAGTAGAAAGAACAGATTGTCATTTTGAAGTAATACAGTTGTGATATAGACAATAAACATAAAATGGTGCACCAGACTTTACAGGAAAAGGAAAAAAGTTTAAAATCATAAATGAGGAATGGAGAATGGAAGTGCCAACTATGAATGGCAGTGTCCCTGTAGGAAAACAGAGCAACTGAACCAGACTCAATAATTAACATACAATGAAGAAAACATCCCCGAGTTTAAAAAATAATACCTAAGCATATAGATTAAGATACTTTATCATATTCTGGGGGTGGGGTGGGGGTGGGCAATGAAAAAGACCATTCAAGTGAGACACATCCTGGAAAACAGCCTTCCAAAAAGGTTAAAAGTATACCTCCAAGCATCTATGCAGAAATTGAACATGCAAAAAATGTGAGGATCTATTAAAGAACAAAACTCAAGTTCTCCCCCAGACACTCTTCCAAAACTCCAGATAACAATAGAGAAACCTTTAGTGCAAACATAAAGTTTTGAATGCACCTGATTTTGGTCACCCAGCCAATCTAGATTTATTAAAAATAGCAATAGAAAATTTCAGATATTTAAAGACTCTGAAAATGTCTCCCTTTCCCTTCTTGAATAAAATATTACAAAAGATATACTCCAGCCAAATAAAAGTTACATTACCATCTTGTACATCCTTGCATAGCCCTCCTTGAAAGACCATGTGTTTGGGGATAATTTTTCCTCACTCATCATCCATCCTCATACAAAGAAAGCTATATTCATGGAGTTTACTCACAGATTGTACAATAACCATTGACTCAAGATCACTGTCTGCTCACATGCAGTAGAATGTTTGCTCAGATCTATTGGAAGCCATTATATGCCCAGTGTCAGTTGGAGCCCAGCTTATCTCGAGCGCTCTCATTTATTTTGCTTACAATCTGGCTCTCTCCTACTCTGGTCTTATTCCAGCCAAAGGCTTTCTGCTGGTATTTAGTGGCAGGATTGAGTCTGTGTTGGTGATGATGTGGGTTAAAACTCTTCCACTTCAAGCCCTCTGTATGCCTATAGCACCTGTATTCCTCCATCAGAGGACTTATAATAGTGCAGCTGTCTGTTAAATGTTTCCTAATTCTCCTACCACATTCATATAATCCTTATAAACCAGTTCCCAGCAGAGTCCTTGAAGTACAGTACATATTTTAAAATTCTGAATAAATGGACGGAAAGGAGCTGCTAGCCAGACATTATTTTAAATTTTATTTTTGGTTGACTGAGGTTTCAATAGTTTATGTGTGAAATTATAAAATTTGTGCATCTGTTGCTCCTCATATGTTACATATTAAACAATGCCCTAATTTGGGGGGCCCCTTGTGGCTACTTTCTTACTACAATTTATTTACACAGAGAGTTTTTTCCCTTTTATTAAAAATATTATATTCCTAATATAATTGGCCCCAGTGTATGTCTTTTACATGTAGTATTCAAGTTATGTAGTTAAAATGTTGATAATCAATTCTGAACATGTTAAATCTAAAGGATGGATGCACAATTAATAGACCATAATCAGTGAAAACAAGAAAGTAGACAAGGTCAGAGGCATGCTGGTGCTGGCTCATAGCAGGTCATGAGAATCAATTGTTAAATTTTCAGGAATTTTAAGAGTTGGTTGTTAAAAATAGGCATTAGTAAAAGTAAATTATATAAATCTACAATTAAATAGGTTGCATTAAAAACAATGATAACAAATAACCCAAACTCATCATTTTCTAATTCTTTACTGCATTGTACTATAATCTGTGCCCTTGAGTTTATTTACATTTACTGAACTGTATGGTAGACACACCATATAATGTGCACTGCTAAGCATATCTTCCCAGCTCTTCATTGTTGCCCGCCCTCATCTTGGTTCACATATTCAGCACTCATTTGTTGGATTTCCTCATATTAATTTGAAGTTTTCCATTTTTTAGTCAATGTGATTATTTACAACAAGATCTCAGTTCCCTAGAGAGCAAGGCTGAATCTTCGCTTTACTTAGTGTCACTTCCATTGCACAGAATACATAACAAACAGTTAGGCTTACTGCTACACAGGTATCATCGAAGACTAAAACCTTTAGAGTTCCTTTTGAGTAAAGAGGATCAAAATAATAGTTGAAGCTTCTGATTCTTCACCATAGGGATGGCTCAAACCACCATTATTTTCTTGATGTCTGACCCTGCCATGGTTTGAGATTTCCCGGTTAGTCTAAGGATCACAAGAGGAAGACTACAATAAAAAACTGAGAAAAATGAGAAGCAAGGGAACATGGCTGGGAGGGATGCAGCAGTAGTATACTAGGTGATTTGAAACAGGAACAGCAAATTAGTGGCTTTACAGAAAAAAACATAGGGAACTGGGAAAGAAACATACATTTTAAAATATACACATACCCCCAGAACAAGTCGTTGGCCTTTCCACAAAAGGGAAGAGTGTTGGGTGCATCATTTCTACTTAAGCCACTGCTTTCTTCCTCCCAGGATTAAGCTAGTTACAGGAGGCTGTTACTCATCTCTTAGCTTTTATGAAATTAAAACACTTCTTGGCTCATATCCTTATTTTTATCTAAAATTTTGCATATCTAACATCTCCTGTGGTTACAAATTTTTTTTCTTCAAGTTTCCCAGGCTTCTCCTCAGACTTTTCTAAGGCATCACACAGACCTTTGTCTAATTTAGTAAGAAATCTGAATATCCTTTTCACCCCCTCCTTGCTCATCACCAAATGAAAAAAAAATAGAATTTCACTACTTCTTGTAAACTGATTGAGACATTGAAATTAAGACAAATTGGGTTAAATGAAAAGAATGACATACCACAGATGTATTTATAATTTGATTATAACTTTAATGTATAATTTGAAAGCAAAAGTTTCTCATAGTAAGGGTGTATGGATTAGTGAGTCACGGGCATCTTTGCATAACATAGATGTGGGGAAGAAGTTTTCTGTCTGCATAGACTGAAGCCACTATACGAAATTCTGCCACTTGTCACCCCTTACAGAAATATTTATGTGAACTAAGTCAGAGCTATTGGACTCTTTTCCATGTCAGTGTTATTGGATTTTTCCCTGTCTCCAACTTTTGCTTGCAACAGCCTGTACGTAGGATATTTGCTTTGCTATGTGAAATGGCATACGCCATATGCTTTAGATCTTGATAAATGGAGGAATCTGCCGAAGTTGCATGTCTTCCATCCTCAAGTAAATTTTAATTTACTGAGAACCAACTACACGTTCAGCAGTGGTGGTAGGCATTCCAGGATAATTTTGATAAGATACAGTCTTTACTCTCAAGATGATTACATCAGGGAAGAGACAATTGTAGTGCCAAACACAATCTTTTAGGTGAAATTGAAATATTTGGCAGAGAAAGAAAGTATTTATGGATCTTAAAACTATAAATTAAGTTTTCCATCACAATACATGGCCAGTGGGAGAGTTGAGGGAGACAAAAAAAAAAAGACATCAGTGATTTGGTCACATAAAGCTATGAGTCCTCTGATCTGCGTGTTAAATGATGTATAAAAGCAAAGAATTGGAAGTAATTCTTCCCAAGTATTTCCCAACTACTGTGTAGGATGTCCAAAACTTAAAGGGACACATCAGGTAGAAATGTACACGAGAAATAAGAACCGATGCAAAGCTCTATTTACAATAGCCAGGACATGGAAGCAACCTAAGTGTCCATCGACAGATGAATGGATAAAGAAGATGTGGCACATATATACAATGGAATATTACTCAGCCATAAAAAGAAACAAAATTGAGTTATCTGTAACGAGGTGGATGGATCTCGAGTCTGTCAGTGAAGTAAGTCAGGAAAAGAAAAGCAAATACTGTATGCTAACACATATATATGGAATCTAAAAAAAAAAAAAAAAAAAAAAGGTTCTGAAGAACCTAGGGGCAGGACAGGAATAAAGACACAGACGGAGAGAATGGACTTGAGGACACAGGGAGGGGGAAAGGTAAGCTGGGATGAAGTGAGAGAGTGGCATGGACTTATATATACTACCAAATGTAAAATAGCTAGTGGGAAGCAGCCGCATAGCACAGGGAGATCAGCTCGGTGCTTTGTGACCACAAATATTAGAGGGGTGGGATAGGGAGGGTGGGAGGGAGATGCAAGAGGGAGGAGATATGGGGATATATGTATATGTATAGCTGATTCACGTTGTTATAAAGCAGAAAGTAACACACCACTGTAAAACAATTATACTCCAATAAAGATGTTAAAAAAAAAAAAAAGAAACAATGCAAAATTTCCATGCTCACCACTCTATCCTAAGAAGAGTTGAGATTAGGTAAATATGTCTGGAAAACAAGGTGTTTAGAGAAGTATTTCTGTGTTATCAAATAATACTCTACTTTTCATTACAGTGTTAACAAAAACCAAAACACTTAAATACACCTCTTCAGATTTGGCAAACCCACCTTAACATAAGAAAAACTCCAGTGGGCTGGAAATCTAATCCTTTCTTTTTCCTCCTCAGAGTTTATGGTTTGGTTAGGGTTGCCTTTAAAGGAAATTTTGCTCCAATCACTTTTCAAAATGGGCTACATGTATTAATGAAATAACATCTTAAAGGTTCAGAGCAAACCAGAATCTTGAGCCAACAATATGGTTATATGCTCTTAGTATAAAGTTTTATAATAAGCTTAAACTATTGTTAGGCACAGGTAACATTAACATAAAGATTTACAAAAGTAGAGTAAAGGATTTGCGGGTCATTGGTTTTATTGACTGCTGCCTTTTTATAATTACTCAGATTTCAGAAATCAATTCTCCCTGAAAAACAATGTTTTTTTGTTTTGTTTTGTTTTTTGCCGTACGCGGGCCTCTCACTGTTGTGGCCTCTCCCGTTGCGGAGCACAGGCTCCGGACGCGCAGGCTCAGCGGCCATGGCTCACGGGCCCAGCCGCTCCGTGGCATGTGGGATCCTCCCGGACCGGGGCACGAACCTGTGTCCCCTGCATCGGCAGGCAGACTCTCAACCACTGTGCCACCAGGGAAACCCAGTATTTTTTAAGATTTTAGAAATGCTTCCGTTTCCTTCATACCAGCTTCAACTGATTATACCTATGTTAGTCTGTTTAATCACACTAATTACCATGTATTTTGACTGAGCAAGAAGAAACATATTAGGAAATTTACTCACCAACTGTTTTACTATAGTATAAGTCACCAGAAAGGGAAAAAATGAAACTTAGCTAATCATTTAGTTTACATGGAAATAGCAATAATACCAGATACACTTACCAGTTGAGCATTCAATATGAGACAAATACACTGCTTTATTTAATCATATCCATAACTTTTTTTGGGGGGGATTTTTCTTTTTATATCCATAACTTTTTGATGAAGGTATTGTTAGTGCGTTTTACATACAGAAAAATTATAAGTTGCTCAAAGTCATACTTGGTAAATGACAGACAGAACCAAACTTCTGAACCAGGTCGGTCTGATTTGCTGCTCCCTAATCAATCTATTGAAAGTAAAAATGTTTTTGGTCCTTTCTTCTTCTCTTTTCTCATTCTCATGGAATCAAAAAAATATATTTTGATTTATATCTTAAGCTTAATTTTTGTTTATTTCTTTAGAGTAAGAAAAATAAGTCATAAAATTATTGCAATACCAAAGTTCCATAATCCATACTCTTGGGTTAATTTCTTTTTTTGGTCAGCCTATCTGAAAACACTGACAATTTATCAGTGGTTTTCAGGTTTAGCTATATCAACTTTGCTCTAATGAACTAAATAAAAAGGTTTCTCCAAGAATTAATTTTGTAGTGGGGTTTTTGCAAATTTCATTCTGTCACTTCCAATACAATGTTAGAGAGTTTTGATTTATCAAATTTTAGGGAATCAGAAGAAATTTAAGAAATTTTTAAAGAATCTTTAACATGTCTACATCATTGAAATATTTTTATTAAAAATGAAGAGGAAAAACTTGACATTATCACTTATCTATTCCTAAAGAAACCAAGAGAAAACATAAGATGTTACTACATATAAAATATTACTTTTTTTTTTTTTTTTTTACTTGGAGCTTCAGTACTGGGCCAGACTTCTGTTGCTTTTTATTTTTCTGAAAGCCAAGTGTTACTGAGCATTATTTCTGTATTAACATACTCCTAACTTTACTTAGAAGACAATTTGAACTTTGAGAGGGATAACAAGATTCACAATCAATGGAACTTTGCATGTTCAATGTCTGACTATAACATTCCAAAGGAGTAAGTGAAAAAGTGAATAACCGTTAACAGCATTTTTGTTCTTAAAAGATAAAAATAGTATTCTCTACGGAGCGAATTACTTCAGTAAGTCTGTTTTATGCAATTTTCACATGGTGTTTAGTTAGCAAGAAGAAAGCTTGAAGCAGTGAACATTAAAATTTCTACTTTGATTCAGGATATAGGCCCTAAATTATATATGAAGGTCTTTTGTTAGTCATGTCCCTCTCTTAAAGATGTGGGTGGTATTTGGAAACTTAGCTATCAAAATTTTCTGGGAAATGTATGATTCAGAGAGGAATTTTCTTACATACTTTAAAATGAAGAAAACAATATCAGTTTAATAACCCTATTTGGTTTCAAGCTAAACGAAGTTAACGGAAGAGACACTAGAGAAAACAAACAAATACAGCTTGCTTTTCCTAAGTGGTAATCAGAGAAAAGGGAATGCTTTGATAAACAATAAGGCAGTAACACAGTTTTCAAATACTGTTCAGATGCTTTGAAAATGTGTGTCAGCCCACAATCGAAAATATAGAGAAAAAAGTCTTATTTTTAAGACTTAAGAAGAATTTTACTTCTTAGATGTAACAGCTATGTCTACATAGTAGAAAATAGAGGTGTAACTGGGCATAAGACTATGGAAAGCTAAAATTGATAATTCAGATACAAAATTGGATATGCAATAATTAGTTATAAATCTAACAAAATGAGTAGAGGACTTGATTACTGAAAACTATTGATAAAAGAAGACAAAGGAGATATAAATAGAGAAATATATTGTGTTCATCTCGAGACAGTAATGATGTCAGTTCACCTCAAATTGATATACAGTTTGATGCAGTTCTTATCAAAATCCCCACAAGATTTTTGTATATGTAAGCAAGGTTATTCCAAAATTTATATGGAAAAGCAAAGAAACTAGGATACCTAAATAATTTTGAGAAAGTAGAATAAAGTGAGAGGTATCAGTCTACTCAATTTCAAGACATTATATAACTATGGTAATCAAGAATGTGTTGTATTGGTGAAGAAATTGACACACAGTTCAATGAAGCAAAATAAATAAGCTAGAAATAGATCCACAAAAATATGTACAACTGATTTTTGACAAATGTTCAAAGGGAATTTAGTATAGGAAAGATAGATAGCTTCTTCAACAACAAATGGTGCTGGATTAGTTGGACATCCATAGGCAAAAAAGTGAATCTCAACCTAATTCTCATAATTTATACAAAATTTACTCCAAATTGATGATGGAATTAAACATGAAGTGTAAAACTTTTTTCCTCTTCTAGGAAAAAAGAGAAAATCTTCTCGATCTAGGACTAGGCATAAAGTTCTTAAACTTGAAAACAAAAGCATGATCCCTAAGAGGAAACCACGATAAACTGGTCTTCATCAAAATTCAAAACTTCTGCTCTGAGAAAGATCCTCTTAAGAGGATAAAAAGAGAAGCTACTGAGAGAAAAATTTTGCAAACCACACATCTGACAAAGAACAAGTATCTGAAATATATAGAGAAATCTCAGAATTCAATAGTGAAAAGACAAACTGGGAAATAAGCAAAAGACACAAAGAGACATGTCAACCAGGAGGATGTATACAGATGGCAAATAAGCACATGAAGAACACTGATGGTGACTAGTGTTCTAGATTTCAGGTTGGAGTATACTGTAGTATATCCAAACTGGCATTACCCTAAGAAGTTCGTATAAGAGATAGGACTTTGTCCCCTATATCTACATAGTTTCTACCATACATTCTCCATATATCTACTCTCCACACTTTGATGGTTATCCCTACTCTCTTTCTTTTCAGGTCTTCTTATAGCAATGGTTCCTGTTCTTGCAATCCCTGGGGTACTACCACCCTTGTTGGTTTCCCTAATCTGTCCATATCTTTATAAATGGTGTCTTTTTAAACTCTCCTAAAAGACTTGGTTTGAGTGGTTATCTCTTTCTTATCAGGACTCTGAACAATAAAGCAAACATCGTTTTAGATCTGCAGTCAAATGAGTTTTTTAATACTTCACCGTGAGTTAGAATTACCTACCTGGCCCTGGAACAGCTGGATAAATACAGGCCTCCCCCACAAGGACAAGATGTTTGCTACATGGTGCAGAGCAGATCTGTGAATGTGTCCTGCACTCTTTTTCTCCATGAAAAGAGAGACTCAGAAAGGATGGCACAGAGTATGCTTAGATACTTCTATTCTCACTAGTGCGTTAAATCATTCAGAAGAGAGAATAAGGAGTAGGCAAAGAGTGTCAATTCCAGGGACATTTCATCACATTGAAAAATTAGGCCAGAGAGATGGAGTCCCTCCCCTAATTTGCAGAGTATACCAAGAAATCCTATAAGCAATGAGAAAAAGACAACACAAAACAGAAACTTTCCAAAGGATATGAAAAGACAGTTCACAGAAGAGGAAACTCAAATTGTCAATTAGATCATTCCTACCCTAATGGACATTAAATATACTCTTTATTTTTATGAGATCACATTCATTATTAATTAAAATTAGTTTTCTGTTTGGTGTCATAGTAACTATTTTGGCATTGAGCAAAGCAATCAGAGGTAACATATAAGTCAGTTCCAAACCTTAACCTATTCTGTAAAGGCTTAAACTTTTGCCTTCTTAGTTCAGAATTGTTCTTCCCCTATCTTGGACTTTAAGGCTGCTGTTAATAATGAAAATAATAATGTCACTTATAAATAGGGCTTGCAATAAGCCAAGCAATGTTCTAAGTGCTTCACATGTGACAACTAAGTTAACTTTTACAACAATCATGAAAAGTGCATAGTATTATTATTCTTTTTGACCAATGAGCAAACTGTGTGCCTAAGTTCAGTTGGCATTTGAACTAGGACAGTAGGCCTCAGGATTTGTGTCTTAATTACCATATTATGCTGCCTCTAATTTGCAACTCATTCCTGGCTTGAGCAAAATTCAACCTATTTTAATCATGTTTCTCCCCATGATTTGAGTAGCATAAACACTAACTCCTTCAAGAACCAGGAAACGTACAAATTTGCTGACAGAAAATGTAAACTGTGGTCTAATCCAGTGTGAATACCTTGAAGAAAAATGGTAGGCGGTAGATTAATATATTTAATTGCAAAACAACAGATACAATCACGTAGAGCCAACATTCCCCTCCATCTTTGAGTTTACCAGTGTTTGCGAAAGGCTTAGAAAGACTTAAGGGCAATGGGAGGGGGAATTCCAGTCTGGAAATAGAGCTAGGACCTGACAGTCTATTTAAGGAGACAGAAGTGGTTGCCTGCACAGGATTTCCTAGGGAGATAAGTAATGCAGACTAAAGAAGGAGCACCAACGCTCAACACCGGATGCCACTGAACCTGTGAAAGCATTTCAGCAATAAACCAGGACCACAGGAATGCAGCACTTCTGGACAAAAAGATAATTATACTTAAAGCACAAAAAGTCAAAGGTCCTAACTGGTAGTACTTAACTTATAAACCACTTTTTCCTCCCTTTAAAATATTTATAAACTGGATTAAAATTGGCAAAAGAGGAGGAGAAATTAGGGAAAGAGGGAAGAAATACAAAATGTAGATTACAACTACTTTTTAAAGAGATTTGGAAGAACTTGTTTTAGCAAAGATGGAGAAATCCTCCATTAAAATATATTCTGTAAGAGCCTTATTTGTCCTGTTCATTATTCTGTCTTTCTCTCCTCAATGCCTAGAACATTGTCTGGCATAAGGAGATGCTTAATAAATATTTGTTGAATAATTTAATTAATTAAGTGACCAAAAAGTGAACTAATGTTGGCAAACCAGGAACCACAAAATATTTTTATTTCTTTTTATACATAAACCGTACCCATTTTGGGCTGAAATCATCAGGACTATGTGAATGAAGATGGTGTTTTGACCCTAATGATCAGTCAGAGCTCAGCCGATTAAAACATTTACAGAGATACCAGACGTCTGTTTTCTTGCCAAGAGCTCCATTTTTTTTCTTTCTCACCCATATACCTTATTTTTGCCTCATCACCCTTAGGCCTACTTTAGTTTAAACGGGAAAACTGCACCAATAGGATAATCTCTCTCCCTCCCAATCGCACTTGCACTTTCTCTCTCTTTCTCTCTCTCTCTCCCTCCCTTCCTCCTGCCCTCCCCAGCTTTAACTAGGACTGTGCTCTTAATCACTTCAGAGAAAAAATAATAATCAATCCATTCACAGATGCACATGTTTATTTGTTGAAATCTCTGGGTTCTCCTGCCAGGGCAAACATTCCACTCTACCAAATGCTTCTTTCAGTTCACCCTGATCAGAGACAGAGAAAGCATTCAAGAGCATCCTAAGGAGCCATCCATCTGCCTGTGAATGAGAAACTGAAAGCTTTCAGAGCAGTCAATGAAAACACCTTAAAATCAGCACATAAAAACATCTGAGACTACTGTCCTCTCTAAACCCTAAAGCTGCCCGTTAAAAGCGTTTGCCTGAAATCAAAGCCGTATGCTAGACCTTGTCTGTAGTTTTAGAGTAAATACTGTGTTGAACGTTCTCACCATCATCTCAGAGGTTTCCTAGGGCCTTGCCAATCATGTTGTGGTAAGCCAAAGGTAAGCACATGGGGTAAGGACTCATTTCCTTTCTGTTAATGTTGCTTCTAATGAGATAGTAAGGAGCTAATGTGGTCACTCTAACTTGCATGGTCCCTGCTACAGAGCAGCTGTCCAAGAAGAGTGATCCTCTTTCTCTTCCTCTGTTCCCTTCCCCACTTAACAAAACTCAATCTCTTTCCCCAAAATCTCCTGCTTGAATATCTTAAATTAATTATATATGAATTGGAGTTGAAAACCAATGTTCTGGTTCCTTTGGATTTTCTTCTTGGCTTTTTGCGGGCAGATTTCATTCATATAAGTAAATTTATATAGGTTGCTTAAATGTCATCTGGATATTAAGACAAATATTTGCTTCATTGTACTGGTCAAATGGAGGAGGGAGAAGGAGATTAATTTGTCATCATTTCTTTCCCGTTAACATGCATTAATCTTAAATTGACACTAACACTACAATACCTACTAGCATAGCATCTTCTTTAGTCAAATTTGTCTATTTTCTTTCAAACTCTCCATGCCTTTGCTTGGGTCTCTGTCTTGAATGGTTTGAAACCTGACAGCTGTCTCTACCTTTTATGAAAAATGCATGGAACCTGGGATATAACTCTGTTCTCTGCTATATTATTAACAACCCTACTTATGTTTTGATAGATTCTTAGGTACTCTATCATCTGTACAATTAATTGTATGTATTCTTTTGAATCTTTTATTAATTAACCAGTAGTTTATAAATCCCAAAAGCCAGAAACATGACTGAATAAGTCTTTAACTACTGGTCCACTTCTCTAAACCTGGACTTTAGGTCAAAGGTTATGTAGGACTTCAAGGAGGATAGCTGAAAAGTATGGACACTGGATAGAAGAGGCTTCTTCAGTAAGATATTATGAGACAATTTTTGTAAAACTGAGCTGACGTCCCTGATGTTTTGATCTCAATGTCTGTATGTCTGTGTGTCTGCTTCTGTGTTATCAAGGTGCCCTTTCTTTATGCACACAATGTGTGTGTGCATAAAGAAATGTCTTTCCCTTTCATTTTTTACCTTTTCCTTCTTTTAAAACTCAAGAAGATGATGACTAAAACATGGGGGTTAATAATACTATTCAAGCCAAGCATATTTTTTGTTTGAAAACATTGAGATAACTAAGGCAACGTGTATATATTTCAATTATCTGCATTCTTTCTCAATTTTTCATTTGATCCTGCAAAAAGAGGGAGACAGAAGACACACAGACACTTGTAGAATCTCTGGGGTACTGATCTCATGTCTTCTTTATTTCCTGGGGAAATGCTAGCTTTGGAAGTATCTCCCTTTTCAGCATTAATTGCTTATTTATAATGTGCCAATGAGTCTCCTCTTACACTTAATATGGGAAGTGATACAAAATAAGCACTGTGCAAAATATTTAGCAAATAAAGCAAAGAAGCAATTTTGTTGTTGTTGTTTTTTCTGGTTTCCCAGACAGGAGCTGAATGAAATCGCATTTTTGCACTAATAGTCATTAGTGGAGCTTCAAGGTGAATAAAGATTTAGGAGAGTAATGTTCACAAATAAATCTACTAGCTTTTACATTCACCTAAGAAAACTATTAAATACTAGTTTGGGTTTATAAATAGCATTCTTCCATATAAGTTTTTAACTTTTTAAAACTTTAACACACAATACAAAATTAAAAACCACAATTTTTAAACATAGCTGTGAAAATATAAAGTCAAAGGAGGGCTTCCCTGGTGGCGCAGTGGTTGAGAGTTTGCCTGCCAATGCAGGGGACATGGGTTTGTGCCCCGGTCCGGGAAGATCCCACATGCCACGGAGCGGCTAGGCCCGTGAGTCATGGCCGCTGAGCCTGAGCGTCCGGAGCCTGTGCTCCGCAACAGGAGAGGCCGCAACAGGAGAGGTCACATCAGTGAGAGGCCCGTGTACCGCAAAAAAAATAAATAAAAATTAAAAAATAAAGTCAAAGGAAATAGAAAATGCAATTCCTGATAGACTCAAGACAGATCTCAATGAGTAGAAAAGCTAGAACCTATCTAACTAAATGAAAGTGGACTTGAAATAAATGCAAAATCATTTAAAAAGAAAGAATAATTATTGAAAATTATGGGAGACAATTTAAAATGTGTCAGACTTGAGAGTTTTTTTGTTTTTGTTTTTGTTTTGCGGTATGCAGGCCTCTCACTGTTGTGGCTTCTCCCGCTGCGGAGCACAGGCTCCGGCCGCACAGGCTCAGCGGCCATGGCTCACGGGCCCAGCCGCTCAGCGCCATGTGGAATCTTCGTGGACCGGGGCACGAACCCGTGTCCCCTGCATCGGCAGGCAGACCCTCAACCACTGCGCCACCAGGGAAGCCCAGACTTGAGAGTTTTAACTGGTGATACTTCTATTAAAAATCAAGAGAGTGAGGCTGAGCTGGAGTGCTGTTTACAGAACAGGACAAACAGTATGGAGTGGCAGTGAAAATACATTAAAAAATATTCAATTTGCAAGCAAAAAAAAAATTAAGGAAATGGCATTAAGAGAATTTTATCAAAGAGACAGGAGGAGCTTCAAGATGGCGGAAGAGTAAGAGGCAGAGATCACCTTCCTCCCCACAAATACATCAGAAATACATCTACACGTGGAACAACTCCTGCAGAACACCTACTGAACGCTGGCAGAAGACCTCAGACCTCCTAAAAGGCAAGAAACTCCCCACGTACCTGGGTAGGGCAAAAAAAAGAAAAAAGAAAAAACAGAGACAAAAGAATAGGGACGGGACCTGCGCCAGTGGGAGGGAGCCGTGAAGGAGGAAAGGTTTCCACACTCTAGGAAGGCCCTTCGGGGGCAGAGACGGCAGGTGGTGGAGGGGGGAAGTTTCAGAGCCACGGAGGAGAGCACAGCAACAGGGTTGCGGAGGGCAAAGCGGAGAGATTCCCGCACAGAGGATCGGTGCCGACCTTCACTCACCAGCCCGTTGAAAAATGAAAAAGTAAAGATGGGGTACTTATTGGCCAACACACTTGAGAAAGCCAAGGGTGGAGTAAGCTTTGGGAACAGGACATTCAGAGGTTCAAACAGTGTCTCATTTCTGAGCATTCATCTCTTTGTGTTTGGTTTCTTTCTCAGGCGGCCTCTTGATACACGAGAGCCAAGAGGGCCACTGGAAGTACAGGGTGTACCAGAGCTTGAAATCACAGGGAAAAGAAAGCAGCTCTATCTCTCATCTTCCATTCATGAGTTATTATTGAGAACCGTGATTGTGTCTGCTTGGGTTCCAAGGTGCCACTTCTTGGACTGATCACCATAGATGGGGGGATGGATGCTATGAGAGACTTACCCCAGGGGAGTCATGTGCCTACACTTAAAAGTGCAGCAACCACGACTGACATCAGCAGAATCAATCTGAGTAGAAGAGAGGACAGTAGGGACTGTGCCGGCACCAAACCAAACCAAAACAACAACAACAAATAAATAAAAATGTACACCACAGCTCCTTGGAAAGGTAACGAATTTCTCATCACAAAATGTGTTTAAGCAGAAGTTGAATAACAGCTTGTCAGTGATAAAAGGTCACAGGGATCAACTGTGGGACCCTGAGCAAGTCATTCCTCATTTCCTCATTCAGTCACAGATAATCATCAAGCATGTACAATGTGGCAGGCCATGCAGACACAATGGTATACGAGATAGGTGAGGTTCCTGCCCTGGAGGAGCTTACAATCTACAGTCTCTAATCTGTAAAAGAGATTATGTTCGTCACACAATATGAGTGTGATTAAAAGAAAAGTTGTATGTGGAAATTGATAATTATAAAACAATATATGAATGCATAATAGTAAAGAGTCTAAGTAGAATAACTAATATTTGTGCTGGGAAAGGTGGAAAGGATTTAAAAGCAAAATTTATCTCTAAAGGAATTTTATTTACACATGCTACATGCATCCTGCCCAACAGGCTCCTGATCTAATCCCAAATGAATTATTTCCTCCAGTAAAGATCAAGAGAAAATAAACTCAGCCTATGATTTAGGGCTAAAGATTTAAGGAACAGATTATCGCATGGGCCATAAACATTGACACTGCTTCTGGGACAGGGGTCTGGGTGAGATCCACGCAGGCTTGACCTGAGGGCTCTGAGAGCCAGCTCAAAGCAGGACAACTTCTCAGAGTAGCTAGAGTGCCTCGGCACCCAGCTGTTTTGGACACAGTTGGCACCGGCTTGCTAAGCTAAAGCTTAAAGGACATGAAACAACCTTGGAAAGGTGGGTGGCCCCATCACCAGAGACTCAGATTAAGGAGGTTGGGAGTAGCACGATCTTATCCAGCAATGTGTCTCTAGTGCCCAGGCACAGTGCCAAGTACGTCTTCTGTGTAAAAAATAGTGTCAACAGTGGAACACACTTTAATTCCAACTATACCACTTTGGGGAAGCTCTTTATGTGAGTCATGGTCATTTCATCTTTCTAAGCCTCAACTTCCTAATCTGAAAAAATAAATAAATTTGCAGAATAAATAATAGAATACTGAGTCCCTTTTACTAATTCTTAAAGGTGGCCTAATACCATAATTTTATCACCTTAAATGAGTGCCAACTTCCCCACTGCAATCTGTCTATTCAATGAAGACACTCTAAGATATAAGAATTTACTGTTAACCCATGGGACTCAAACACTTTTGATTCATTTTGAATGAAAAAGAAGATGGTCAGATAACCTTCTGGGGGTTAGGTGGGGTGGAGCGTGTAAGGTTATTGAGCAATTTGAAAAAAATGAAAAGTTGCTCAGCACTGTCTTAGATTTTACCCTGGTTGTATCACCCATGTTCTTTCCCAGACACACACATGATGTAGGGTGACAGCCCCTGATGTATGATAGGAAGTAGCAGGATTAAGAGAAACCTCTAAATCAGTCAGTGCTTACCACAGCCTAGTTTCCAAACCACCTGAGCAGGAAGGTCTGTTTGGTCTAGGATTAGATCTGGCCCACATAGGACCCTTTGCATCTTTAAATCAGCCATTGAAAACCAAATATGGAATTTCCTTTTAGGTCCAAAGTATTGATGTCATACGTTCACCACAAGAATAAACCAAAAATAATCTGAAACAATTTTATTCCATCTGAGGGAGGAAAATAGGATGTAGAAACTCTGCCCAGCTGACTCAAAATGAAAAGTTCAGAAGTAACGGCCAAACATCTACCTCAAAGGGGATATTTATATTGAATGAGGAACCCCATTCCTTGGTAAGAACCAATGCTTTGGGATTGAAACACCAATGAAATAGCAAAGCCTTTTGGTTTTTCCTTTTGAAAGGTAAAGTAGGCTTTTAAGTCAAAGAAATTTTTTCAGATCTTTTTTCAGTCATTTGGCAATGGGAGCAATAGAAGTATTGTCAAAGGTCTGCTTGTTCCTTTCCTGTTTGTATTAATTTCAACATTTTTCTCTGGTGAGAAGAACAAAGGGGTGTATGTGTGTGTGCATGCGCGTGTGTGTGTCTACCTTTCATTTTGTCCTAAAAACAGTACCCAAAAAACAAAAAACAGTATCTTGATTTTCTGACAGTCTCAACAGCTCAGACATTTCTGTTAAGAGACCCTGCTTCTTTTGAGATAGTCTATTACCTCATGGCTGTGTTTTCCAACATTTTTCCCAACAAGGCACAAAGGGAACAGACAAGGCTGCCTTTGGATGAAGATGATTAGATGCAAAGGAGCTCCTGTCAGGGTGATCAGAGCAGAGACATCAGCCACTTTGACTTTAGATACTCAACAGTTAAGCAACTCCCTCCAAAGGAGATGAAGTAGGCAATCTTTCTCTGCCACCAATTCTGCTAATAAGATCACCTAACTTGTCTATATCCCCTTGCAGGCCTGCATTCTCTTTCTCATTTAAAATACCTTAATTAGCAATATGTTTGGAATGAAGTTTTGTATAATTCAGTATAGCTTTCCACAAATACAGGTTGCCTGAATTAAGTGGGTCCCTCCGCACATGCAGGCTGGGGTATCTCCCTCTGGCCACACTGTCTCTGATAGGATTCGGTCCTATATATTTCTGCTGCATTATTCTGCAATCAGGCGGCCTTGGTAAATGAGCACGCATCCCACAAGTGAAGAACGAATACGAATACTTACAGATTCACAGAATTTCTTTCAGAATTCAAGGATCTAGACTTCAAGGGGAAAAGACAGAGGTAGGCAATTTGACCAAAAAAACAGCATTCCAATGTCAAAGACATCTAGGGTTGGGGCACTGTAGTTTAGATATTTGTAAGAGAAAAGAACTAGTGCTCGCTGAATACAGCTGGTCTCTGCCTAGCATGTCAGAGGATCCATCCTTACAGAAAAAGCACTTGTGAGCAGAGGTGACCAGAGGACTTTCTGAAGAGTGGGGAGAAGAGAACGCGCATTTGCTGGGCAGCGCTATAGTTGACTCTCACAGGAGAGCTTTCTATTCTTTCTAAGTTTTGGCTTGCATACAACAGTGATTTCAGAGGGCCAAGGAGAAGAAATGGGAGAGAGCCAATCATTAAGCCTGCTAATTCTTTGCTTCTTTTTACTACTTCTCAACAGAGCATTGGGAGTGGCTGATTTAATTAGTCTGAATTTAGAATTCAAAAATCTCTATGCTTAAAGTATGCTAGCTAATATCAAATATTTTTGAGAGAAATATTCTTTTTTTTACCCCTGTAAAAAGCTAACCTACAATAATGAGGATGTACTTTCTCAAGGCTTGTTCTTGCTTACTCTCTTACTCTCATTCATTCTCAAATTCTAACCACATAAAACTCAAGATTTTGGGCTTCCCTGGTGGCACAGTGGTTAAGAATCCATCTGCCAATGGATTCGAGCCCTGGTCCGGGAAGATCCAACATGCCACGGAGCAACTAAGCCCGTGCGCCACAACTACTGAGCCTTTGCTCTAGAGCCCATGTGCCACAACTGAGCCCGCATGCCA
The DNA here is from genome assembly GCF_964374135.1 of Grampus griseus. Classification (NCBI taxonomy): domain Eukaryota; kingdom Metazoa; phylum Chordata; class Mammalia; order Artiodactyla; family Delphinidae; genus Grampus; species Grampus griseus. The sequence goes on from NC_139012.1 coordinate 67,124,557, forward strand.
CAACTACTGAAGCCCACGTGCCTAGAGCCTGTGCTCCACAACAAGAGAAGCCACCACAATGAGCAGCCCGTGCACCGCAATGAAGAGTAGACCCTGCTCGCTGCAACTAGAGAAAGCCCGTGCACAGCAATGAAGACCCAACACAGCCAAAAATAAATAAATAAATTAATTAAATAAATCTATTAAAAACAAAAAACTCAAGATTACAATTGATTTTACCTATAAATTATATCACACTATCTTGGTTCATTTTTAAGGAGAAACAGATTTAGTTAAATTACACTTTCAAAGTAGATTCCTATAGTTCAAATGCTTGTGAAAGTTCTCAGTTGAAGGTTTTTCTTTTCATCTTTTTTTTGGTTTTTTGCTTTGTTTTGTTTTTTAAGTGACTTTACCATTAGTCGGTTTCATTGTTTCTCTAAGGGAAATGAGGTCCTTATATTTTAAACATACTGGTCAGAAACTTGGAATTGCTCTCTCTTGTTTTTTTTCCAGCTGACTGCTTCCAGAATAGATTGTAATTCACAGTGAACCCACAAACACCTTTATTTTTTTCAAATTAGACTACTGCTTTAATTAAAAAAAACATAACCCAATTCACCACTACCATAAAATTCTGACTAAAAAGATATATAAATATTAAAATGCTGATAATAAGTACTCATACTTTATAGAATTTGAAAAATAAAAATGCTATTACACACATACACATAGGGTTGGAGAGAAATAGAATTGGAATAAGTAGCTTCTGTCATCATTTTTGGGAAAAGAAGAAAATCTTAACTAGAGATTATTTGAAAATCTCATCAGAAAGTATTTACTTAACAGCTGATTTAAAATATACATAACTGGAGACAAAAGCAGCTCTCACCCTAGTTCTTTGGACTTTGAAACTGAAAACTTTTGAGGAGAAAACTCTGCTGGTTTTTTTCAAATGTGACAATAGATTCAAATGTTTCCTACAATTCAAACAAGAAATAGCTCACTAGACAGTCTGCCAAGCCAACACTTTTATATATATTCAGCACAGTATGTGTGTGATTACTAAACAATTAGTAAATTTCTCCCTTGTGTGGCATCTGCACATATGTATGCAATGTATACTTATGGATGTAAGCAGAATGAAAGCCATCTTTGTGTGAGTATAAGGTTCCTTTTTAGTGAATCCGAGTTTAATAAAATGTCATCTGTAGCAAAATATTTGGAATGAGCCATAAAAAAATCATAAGGTTTTATTTTCTCAGGTGCTTCCACTGGCGAGAAAAAGAGCTCTTTCTGAATGTTCAGAGATATAAAGCATAGTCAAGAAGAGCTTAAATAATCCCAAATCTCTGATAATATCATCATGAAATGTAGCACTCCCCTAAAAATGCTGCTGAATGTAATTGCCAAAGGCTGACTACACTCAGAATGAACCGTTGTTCAGAACATGGATATTCATATTTTCTAAGGCTGAAATAAGAGAACATAAACATATTGTGAAATGTATGGAATGGAATATCACTTTTTGAATGGAATATCACTTTTTTGGTGGGCTCTATCAGGTTGAAGTTTCTGGAGAAACAGTAGTTTTGCCAGCTTTGGACTCCTTAGAGAACCCTTGTATTTCCTCATTTTTATTATTACTGTGGTTTTCAGGGTTTTTTTCCCTACCTAATACTGGCTACTTCTCAACATTCTTATATCATCCGTTTTGTCTCCTAATCATTCTCCATTCTAATCAATATCAACTACCATTGAGATTGCAATTAGTTCATGATTACATCATGAAAAGCCTGTTTTCTTGGCCTATTTGAGGACATTATTTAAAATTAAAAATACGTCATCAGTTCCCTAATTAGAGCATCAGATTCCCCCACCTGATCCCTTCCCCCACAATATTCCTGTGTCTAATGGAGCCTGCAAAAGGAAGCATTCATCAGTCTGAGACATACTGAGCTCTCTCAGCAATGTCTTTCCATTGTGAATACATTTCCTTTACTAAGATGACTGGCTCACCACAGCTAAACACACCCATATGGCCTTACCCAAAGGCTGCCTTTAATAAATTGGCCAAATGAAACACTGAGAATGTCTGTATAGCAAGAACACTAATGTGTACTTTTTAGAAAATGACTAGAGTGTGGTTTTATCAAAAATTACAGTGTTAAAGAGAGAGAGATACAGAGAGAAACCAGGCCTATTCATGGGTGGCCAGGTTTCCATAGAGACACTTGCTTACCTCATTAATCCATTCCTTCCTTTCATAGTAATAGAATTTTTATCTGGATCACATGACCACTCTGAAGGCTAGATTTCTGTTTCTTTGGCAGATAGATGTGGCATGTGACCAAGTTCTGGCTAATAGGATGTCTGAAACTTGAAGTGGAGAGACATGTCATCACATTCTCCCTTCTTCCATCCCAGTACCTGGAGGTGAAGGTGGAAAGGAACCACTGAAAACTGTGAGGATGAGGATACACAGCAGAGATGGTGTAGCCACAGGATGAAATCTCCTGGGTCTCTGGAAACCCAGTGGAATTGCTTTCCTCCAACTTTTACATGAGAGAGAAATGAAACGCAATTTTGTGTCAGACACTGTTATTTTGGGTCCATGGTATAAGCAGCTGAAGCTATGTGCTAATTCTTTCTGTAAATGGCCTGTTTTTACACACTAGACTTCAGATGTCTTGGGAGTCACAGGATACATAGTTCTGATAACTTTATGTTTTTATTGTTCTAAGGAAGAACTTAAACTTTTCGCTAAACCAGCTAAACGTAATTTTGAAATCTTTAAAATCTTCACTCCAGTGCTACCTTCTGGGGTCTTGTATTGGTGTACACAGGAAACAAGGGGATGGAAATGGGCCTGGGGCAGAGTATGGGTGCTGGATCAGAGTCAGTTCACAGACATAGTCAACAGAACCAGGATTCGACATTTTAACAAGTTTTACTAGGGACAAAAGTCAAGGTCTCTTGACTCTTGGCCTAGTACAGGGATCATTCTCTTGCTATTTTGCCTTTTATACGTTTAAAAAACTATCAGGGGCTTCCCTGGTGGCGCAGTGGTTGAGAATCCGCCTGCCGATGCAGGGGACACGGGTTCGTGCCCCGGTCTGGGAAGATCCCACATGCCGCGGAGCGGCTGGGCCCGTGAGCCATGGCTGCTGAGCCTGCGCATCCGCTCCGCACCGGGAGAGGCCACAACAGTGAGAGGCCCACGTACAGAAAAAAAAAAAAAAAAAAAAAAAAGCTATCAGAAGCTAAATCAATCATATACACCTGAGCAATTTTTTCTAGCTTTTCCCTTTTCTTACTTTCCAGCTACATATTTCCCCTGTCAGCTCTTTGTTTCCTAAACCAACAAGTGAACATCTCTTCCACTGAAAAACCAGTCCCATGACTCACAAGCAGCCCTTGCTGGGTCTGTGCCTTCTCTCACTTCATGTTTTGGGTAATGAGGCAGATAGTGGTTGCCACTGTATTCTTAATTTCTTGAACCTATGCCTATCTCTACCACTGGTTCATGAAGGGGTCAGTGTTTCATCGTCAATAGTGGTCTATTTATTTGTCATACCCCTGGATGACTTTTAAGTTGATTCATGAGGCATTCAAGTGAGAGCGTTTCATAGAATTACAGCATCTTACTGTTTAAACTGTCATCTAGCCTAACCTCACAACTAGAACAAAAGACTTACAGGTAGTTGCTAGCTGTGTATTTGAGCAAATTACTTAACCTCCCTTAACTTCAGTTTGTCACTTATAGGTACAAATAAATATCTACATTATACTGTTAGCATTGTTTCAATAATAGTAGTAATGTCAGCCAATGATATTAGTGCTTGATATAGTTGTTGCTTATAAAGTTTAGTCTTCTCCTGATATCTTACAACAAAACCTCCTTCACATCCTTCAAGAGGTTAAAATAGTTTAGTCACTCTCAGTGTTAAAATGAAAGCTCATTCTCTGTAATTTTATCCATCTGCCCTAGACCTTCCAACAGGGCTTGGAGAATGAATCTACTCTGTCCACATGATACTGCTTCTTCCCAGCAAAACTTTTCATTTCTAGGCTGAACATTTCTAGTGACTCTAATATTCTCAGATATAATAGAGATTCTAGTCTCTTTCTCAAAGCTGGCCTTTCTCCTGCGAATGATCCCTCTACTTAAAGTAGAGTACACAGATCCACAGCACAGTGACCTGACTTGCACTTTTGATGGAGGGTAGTAAGCAAATGCCAGCATGTTCTCAAAAAAAAAGCCTAATCCAGAGACAAATTTTATTCATGATAGGGATGCCTTTGTCCAAGCTTTCTTTCTCAAATCTTGCTCCCTGCTTCTATTTCATCTGGTTTTAACCACTTTGGTATGATTCAGGGAAGAGGATTATCAAACCGTACAAGGATCTGTGTTTGTTTCTAGGTTCAGTAATTTACATGTTGGGTGAACTTGGGCAATGCCTCGTTTTCCTCACTTGCAAAATTTCTGCCCTGCCCATCCCACTTGATTAATCCAAGATTCAAATGAAAATATAAATGACAAAGCAGCATATAAATCTTGTATGTTACTGATAATAGTAAGAAAATTGTCCTTTCCTCATTATTTTTCATCTTTTCTGAGTTCCTTTGTTTACAAAATGGAAATTAAAATATAGAACTATTTGAGGATCAATTGATTATCTCCTGAAGTGCCCAGATACTCAACAAACATCTGATAAATGACTGAGGTACTCCTTGGATGAATGAATAAACAAATGAGGATATTTTGAGCTGACGGTCTAGCTTTAATTGATTTAATGTGTGTGCAATAGCATAACACAGTTCCTGGCACACATCGGTTAATAAATGTGAATTCTGTAACATACAGTTGATGAATTCTGGCTCTCAAAATGACATGGCCATTGTACCCATTGCATGAATGCAAGTCATTTTGCAGTCATCCCCTTGTGGTGTTCTTAAGGAGGTAAGACACTAAATCTGAAAATAGGTCACCCAGAAACTACACATCTGCATGACAGATGAGCTAGATTCACCCAATTATTTCCTTGAAATGAATGACCAAAGTAGTCTCCTCCTTCCTCTGTCCATTAACAACCACTGTTCCTTTAAGCATCACTCATACGTGAATCCAATAAGGGAAATCAATTGAAACATATTGTCCTTAGGTAGAAATAGTGAGACACAGCTTAACAAATAACACCTTGATTCTCCAGAAGAGATAATCTATCTCCCCTGTTCAAAGGACTTGTTCATCTAATGATGATAACTTAAGCCAGTCCATTGCCTAACCTGACTCAACAGCTCACTGTATCTCCTGACCCCTTTTTAAGTACAGAGAGAGAAGACAGCCATATAAATTCACTGTGTCCAGTTAAGTATCCAATGTCTATTTGATGATTGTGAGTCTTTTTTTATGGTATCAATTATATCCTTGGGTCTCTCACTATATTCCCCTATGCTCTCCATTTGCAGTTATTTTGAATCTTTAAAAAGTCTATTTTTCTGGTATGGTAAAAACAGCTTTTTAAATTAAGCCTGCAGGATTCTTCCGTCAGGCACTGCCTCAAATTCTGAGCTTAACAGGAAAATGCTGTTAGAAAAAGTTTACAAACAAAATTGACCTGCACTTTCAGTTTCCAACTCTTCCCTAACCACATTGGAAAGCAATATTTACTGTTATTCCTTTATTAAATATAACATGACCACGAGCTACATCTGTTCTTAAAAATGTTCAAGTGTCACCTAAAACTCCATTCTCCATTCCCCTCCTTCTCTGCCAATGGTGACGATCTCGTAACTGCTTTAGAGGGAGAAGCAAGACCATCAGGTCAAAACATCCTCAAGTGCCCATTTCAAACTACTTTTCCTCACTTGTTTATTCATTCACCAAGGAGTACCTCAGTCATTTATCAGATATTTGTTGAGTATCTGGGCACTTCAGGAGATAACAAAAGAAGTATTTCACAATCTAAACACAAGATAAAGGAACCTTAAATCTATTTTCAAGGAACTGTGGTCTTCCAGAGGGTCCTCAGGTAAACAAGCAGTTAATATACAATCCAGAGAGTAATGAGTGTCGTGACGAAAAGTACAGTTAACGCTGCTAAAGAGGAGCAGAGGATTGAAAGCTCGCAGCCCAGGCTGGACCTTATGTGATCTGGGCCCCAACTGTAGTGATGGTTAGGGCGACAAGACATGGGAACACGGAGATTTTCCAGGGGAAAATTAGAACGTGAACAAAGAAATAGAGGTAGAAAATTACACAAAATGTAGAGAGATATTATAATTAGTATAATTAACCTGACTTAACTAATTCAGAGGAAATCTAAAGAAGAGTGAGAGAAAAAATTAAAAAGACAGATTGGAGTCTTTGTCAGGCTGGGTTGTATACACTTTTTAAAATTTGGAAATAGTGAGCCATTGATGGTTTTTTCAGTAGGGCAGAGATATTCAGGAACATTAATCTGACAAGTTTATCTAGAATGAATTGGAAGGGGAAAAACTGAAGTGAGAGATAGCTTGGATATTCAATGTCCTAAACAAGAAACAAAAGGACCCTGAAAGAGGAGATAGGAATAGGGTAGAGGAGTGAGATGAAGACGAGTGAAATGTAGAAGATGCAGGACTTGGCAACTAACTGGATACGGCAAACAAGAGAGTGAGAGGGAGAGAGAGAAAGAGTATTCCCATTCTAAACCAAAGTTATCTTTCTAAATTTATTTCATGGATAAAATTGACGTTCATTTGTACTCTATTCTAATTTATATATGGAAAGGGAAGTTGCTGAAATTCTGCAAAGAATTAGTAACGAGAAATGTGATTCAAACATAATACAGAAATTAATTAAGCCAACCTAATGTGACAAAGTCATGATAAAAATATGATACGGATAGTTTTCTAACTTAGGGTAGAATAAGACCTCTGGAAAAAAATGCTTTGTTTACTGTATGAATAATAATTAAAAGAAGAAACATATGAGACAATGAGCCTCAAATAAATATTCAATGTGTATGTGACTGAGTCAAACCAATGATGTAGAATTGATTCTAGGCCTAGTTTTCACCCTTTATACTCAGAAGCCAAATACTAAAATAAGTAAAACATCGATATAAATGAAATAAAACATAATAAAAATTAAAACATCATATTATTTGTTTAAAACAATACAAAATTAAAGCATTCTGTTTCTTTACAAACACTTTCATGATTTCAATTCTCTTGATCTTTTATTTTCATTGACATATATACACTACTATATATAAATTAGACAACTAATAAGAACCTACTGTATAGCACAGAGAACTCTACTCAATACTCTGTAATGGCCTATATGGGAAAAGAATCTAAAAAAAGATTGGATACATGTATATGTATAGCTGATTCACTTTGCTGTATACCTGAAACTAACACAACATTGTAAATCAACTATACCCCAATAAAAATTAAAAAATAAAAAGGGTTTAGCAGATAAAACAAGGTCCTACTGTATAGCACAGGGAACTATATTCAATATCCTGTGATGAACCATAATGGAAAAGAATATGAAAAGGTATGTATATATATGTATAACTGAATCACTTTGCTGTACAGCAGAAATTAACACAATGTTGTAAATCAACTATACTTGAATAAAATAAATTTAAAAAATAATGTAGGAATTTTCTGTTCATTTAACTGTGAACAATGGAAAGTCCATATTCAGACTCATTTGTGTGTGAAACTCATACTTAAATCTTTCCTCAATCATACTTCAAGAGATAAAGAACAGCAACCACCCAGGTATTCATTGAAGGCTTAACAAAGTGAACTTCATTGGCGAATGCCTTCCAGAAGGAGGGCAGTAAGATAGAACTTGCTGACTACAGTGATCGTTAATGCCAGGAATGACAAGCAAAGCTTGTTCTGTATTTGGAGAGATTCAGAAATGGAAGATTCAGACAAGAGAAACTGGGGACGAAACAGAAGTAGAGTGAGAAAAAATAATATGGTAACAAATGGGGCTCAGATTCTGAATTTATACACCTTATCAAATGAACATACAAGTTTTTTTAATGCAGATTTGAACATAAATTAAATTATTATAGTTACATACTTGGAGAATTATAAAACTTCAACATCAGAAGTAACCTTATAGGTACTCTATCATAACTCTTTATGGACAAGAGAGTTGTTGCTGAGGAAGGGGAAAATTTCAATCTTTTTTCCCACTCTGGTTTTCTTGTTAATAATATCAGCATCATTAAAATCTACTTTATTTCTAAATTGCAACAGTCTGTATTTTAATAGAAAGGGCAAACACGATTTGAATATGAACTAATCCTCCGAGATGTGGAGATCAAGCCCATTTCATTATTATATTCATTGTGGGTGTCCCTAATGATTCAACAGCTAGCCTTTTTCTTGGCTCTGTGCATTTTCCATGGCTCTGAGTCTCTCTTTTCCTCCCTCCACCTGTGCATTGCTCACATGACATGTGATCTGGGCCTGGAGAGCTGGCAGATTCTGAGCAAGGGCCTTGGCCACAGCTTATGAGTATGTAAGTTGTTAATTTACTAGATCAAAGAATGGAAAAAGCTACAGGCCATATCCCTAATGTTCCTCATTAAAAGCAAGTACATAAGAATGGAGTATGATGATTAAAAAACAGCACTAACTGCACTCATTTCATTAAAGCATTGTGAATTGACAAAAGAGATTAAGTGGAGAATTCTTTCCAAAGATAAAAAGGATCCAGGGGAGTACAAATACCTAAGATAGAAAGAAATATAAATATTCATTTAGAACTAGTATAGGCACTTCTTTAAAAAAATATGGTAAGTTCTAGATGCATTTGTCTAAAATTAGGTGAAAATGACTTTTGGTTATTTATCACTTATCATTAGTTAAATGTCAAATAGCTGTGTTCTTAATCACTAAAACTGTGATAATAAAATATTTTTAGAAATGATATTATTTTCTATTATTTACAATTCAGGACATCATTAAGAATAGCATATTTGGACAATGACAACTGTGTCTGGTTATGATATTTCTGCCAAACTAGGTGACACCACAATATAAATTAGACTTGACATGTGATTATTCTGAAGTTCTTTTCTTTTCCCACACTTTATTTCTATTTAAAAAACTGTGGAAGGGTAAAATAAAAATGTGTAAACAATTTATTCTAGAACAATTGTAGGAAATCTTTCTTAATGTTGGCTGCATTTTTCTGTTCATTTGTCCCATGAAATGCAATAGTAATGTTGGATAAAGAACCACATGTGTTAGTACTATTTTAGCCATTATGACTGTAGATGTAAATAGATTTTCTTGTTTGAAATCCATGTTATAATGTGTGTTCGTGGCATGGCACTCTTGTGAGCAATCATCACTGAATGTCTTCAGTAGGCTTATAATGAGACACATGTTTATGTTAGCACAATAATTTTTTTTTCCAATTAAACTCATAGTCTCCTTTTTCAGATCTCTAGGTTGAAAAAAAATTCATGCTTTCTCCAAACATCCTGGATAATCCTATAACACATCCCCATATGTTAATAGCAGATTTTTTTGGATAAAGGCAGATCTTATAAGTATTCATAAATAATCAGTGTATACCATGAATAAGTGTGAATGCTAGATTGCCTAGATTGTTTTAAAAAAGTAATAAAAGGTGAAATATATCCAGAAATTTCCATCACAATTAGATGAGTAAACAAAACTGGTGCTTTTTGAAGTTCAAAAGATTTAAGATATAAATAGCAAAACACAAACAATTTAATTAAAAAACAGAGGATCTGAAAAGACATTTTTCTAAAGAAGACATAGAGATGGCCAACAGACACAAAAAAAGATGCTCAACATCACTAATCATCAGGGAAATGTAAACTAGAACACAATCAACTGAGAAGATATATGCAAAGCATACATCTGATAAAGGACTATTATCCAAAATATACAAAGACCTCTTAAAACTCAACAATATGAAAAATAATCTGATTTTAAAATGTGCCAAAGGCTTTAATAACAGACATTTCACCAGAAAAGATATACAAATGGGAAATAAGCATATGAAAAGATTCTCCACATTATATATCATCAGGGATACGTAAATCAAAACAACAGTAAGATACCACTATACCCCAATTAGAATGGTTGAAATCCAGAACAATGACAACACCAAATGCTGGTGAGGATGTGGAGCAACAGGAACTCTCATACATTGCTATTGGGAATGGAAAATGGTACAGCCATGTTGGAAGACAGTTTGGCAGTTTCTTACAAAACTAAACATACTCTTACCATAAAATATAGCAGTCACACACTTTGGCATTTACCCAAAGGAACTGAAAACTTATGTCCACATAAAAACCTGCCCTACAATGTTTACAGCAGCTTTATTCATAATTGCCAAAACTTGGAAGCAACCAAGATGTCCTATAATATATGAATGGATAATAAACTGTGGCACAACCAGACAATGGGAATATTATTCAGCGCTACAAAGAAATGAGCTATCAAGCCATGAAAAGACATGGAGGAACATTAAATGCATATCAGAGCATGAAAGAAATCTACCTGAAAAGGCTACATAGTGTATGATTCCAACGATATGACATTCAAGAAAAGGTAAACTATGGCGAGAGTAAAAAGATCAGTGGTTGCCAAGGTTTGGGGAAGGAAAAGGAATGAATAGGTAGAGCACAGAGGATTTTGAGGACAGTGAAATTACTTCACTTGATACCATAATGGTAGAATCATGTCATTATAGATTTGTCCAAACCCACAGAATGTACATCAAGAGTGAACTGTAATGTAAACTATGGACGTAGAATGATGTTTCATCAACGTAGTTTCATCTGTTGTAATAAATGTCCCACTCTGTTGGGTGATGTTGATAATGGTGGAGGCTATGCATGTCTAGGGTCAAGAGTTATTTGGGAAATCTTGAAATGTCTTCTCAATTTTGCTGTGAACCTAAAAGTGCTCTAAAAAAAATAAAGCTTAAGCAAAAAAAGAGACAGAGGGCAGACAGCAGAAGCAAGAAGAACTACAATCTTGCCGCCTGTGGAACAAAAACCACATTCAGAGAAAGAGAGACAAGATGAAAAGGCACAGGGCTATGTACCAGATGAAGGAACAAGATAAAACCCCAGAAAACAACTAAATGAAGTGGAGATAGGCAACCTTCCAGAAAAAGAATTCAGAACATTGATAGTGAAGATGATCCAGGACCTCGGAAAAAGAATGGAGGCAAAGATCGAGAAGATGCAAGAAATGTTTAACAAAGACCTAGAAGAATTAAAGAACAAACATACACAGGTGAACAATACAATAACTGAAATGAAAATTACACTAGAAGGAATCAATAGCAGAATAACTGAGGCAGAAGAACGGATAAGTGACCTGGAAGCCAGAATGGTGGAATTCACTGCTGCAGAACAGAATAAAGAAAAAAGAATGAAAAGAAATGAAGACAGACTAAGAGACCTCTGGGACAACATTAAATGCAACAACGTTTGCATTATAGGGGTCCCAGAAGGAGAAGAGAGAGAGAAAGGATCCGAGAAAATATTTGAACAGATTATAGTCGAAAACTTCCCTAACATGGGAAAGGAAATAGGCACCCAAGTCCAGGAAGCGCAGAAAGTCCCATACAGGATAAACCCAAGGAGAAACATGCCGAGACACATAGTAATCAAATTGGCAAAAATTAAAGACAAAGGAAAATTATTGAAAGCAGCAAGGGGAAAATGACAAATAACATATAAGGGAACTCCCATAAGGTTAAGAGCTGATTTCTCAGCAGAAACTCTACAAGCCAGAAGGGAGTGGAATGATATACTTAAAGTGATGAAAGGGAAGAACCTACAACCAAGATTACTCTACCCAGCAAGAGCAAGGATCCCATTCAGTCTCCATGGAGAAATCAAAAGCTTTACAGACAAGCAAAAGCTAAAAGTATTCAGCACGACCAAACCGGTTCTACAGCAAATGCTAAAGGAACTTCTCTAAGTGGGAAACACAAGAGAAGAAAAGGACCTAAAAAAACAAACCCAAAACAATTAAGAAAACGTTCATAGGAACATACATAACTGATAATTACCTTAAATGTGAATGGAATAATGCTCCAACCAAAAGACACAGGCTTGCAGAATGGATACAAAAACAAGACCCATCTACATGCTGTCTACAAGAGACCCATTTCAGACCTAGGGACACATTCATACTGAAAGTGAGGGGATGGAAAGAGACATTCCACGCAAATGGAAATCAAAAGAAAGCTGGAGTAGCAATACTCATATCAGATAAAATAGACTTAAAAAAAAACAATGTTACAAGACACAAGGAAGGACACTACATAATGATCAAGGGATCAATCCAAGAAGAAGATATAACAATTATATATGCACCCAACATAGGAGCATCTCAATATATAAGGCAACTGTTAACAGCTCTAAAAGAGAAAATCAATAGTAACACAGTAATAGTGGGGGACTTTAACACCTCACTTACACCAATGGACAGATCATCCAAAATGAAAATAACTAAGGAAACAGAAGCTTTAAATGACACAATAGACCAGATAGATTTAACTGACATTTATAGGACATCCTACGCAAAAACAGCAGACTATACTTCTTCTCAAGTGCGCACGGAACATTCTCCAGGATAGATCACAACTTGGGTCACAAATCAAGCCTCAGTAAATTTAAGAAAAATGAAATCATACCAAGCATCTTTTCTGACCACAACGCTATGAGATTAGAAATGAACTACAGGGAAAAAAACATAAAAAACACAAACACATGGAGGCTTAACAATACGTTACTAAATAACCAACAGATCACTGAAGAAATCAAAGAGGAAATCAAAAAAAACCTAGAGACAAATGACAATGAAAACATGACGATCCAAAATATATGGGATGAAGCAAAAGCAGTTCTAAGAGGGAAGTTTATAGCTATACAAGCCTACCTCAAGAAAAAAGAAAAATCTCAAATAAACAATCTAACCTTACACCTAAAGGAACTAGAGGAACAAGAACAAACAAAACCCAAAGTTAGTAGAAGGAAAGAAATCATAAACATCAGAGCAGCAATAAATGAAATAGAAACAAAGAAAACAATAGCAAAGATCAATAAAACTAAAAGCTGGTTCTTTGAGAAGATAAACAAAATTGATAAACCATTAGCGAGACTCATCAAGAAAAAGAGGGAGAGGACTCAAATGAATAAAATTAGAAATGAAAAAGGAGAAGTTACAACAGACACCGCAGAAATACAAAGCATCCTAAGAGACTACGACAAGCAACTCTGTGACAATAAAATGGACAACCTGGAAGAAATGGACAAATTCTTAGAAAGGTATAACCATCCAAGACTGAACCAGGAAGAAATAGAAAATATAAACAGACAAATTACAAGTAATGAAATTGAAACTGTGATCAAAATCTTCCAACAAGCAAAAGTCCAGGAACAGATGGCTTCACAGGTGAATTCTACCAAACATTTAGAGAAGAGTTAACACCCATCCTTCTCAAACTCATCCAAAAAATTGCAGAGGAAGGAAGACTCCCAAACTCCTTCTATGAGGCCACCACCACCCTGATACCAAAAGCAGCCAAAGATACTACAAAAAAAGAAAATTACAGACCAATATCACTGAAGAATACAGATGCAAGAATCCTCAACAAAATACTAGCAAACAGAATCCAACAACACATTAAAAGGATCATACACCATGCTCAAGTGGGATTTATCCCAGGGATGCAAGGATTCTTCAATATATGCAAATCAATCAATGTGATACACCATATTAACAAACTGAAGAATAAAAACCATATGATCATCTCAATAGATGCAGAAAAAGCTTTTGACAAAATTCAATACCCATGTATGATAAAACCTCTCCATAAAGTGGGCATAGAGGGAACCTACCTCAACATAATAAAGGCCATATAGGACACACCCACAGCAAACATCATCCTCAATGGTGAAAAACTGAAAGCATTTCCTCTAAGATCAGGAACAATAAAAGGATGTCCACTTTGGCCACTATTATTCAACATAGTTTTGGAAGTCCTAGCCACAGCAAACAGAGAAGAAAAAGAAATAAAAGGAATACAAGTTGGAAAAGAAGTAAAACTGTCCCTGTTTGCAGATGACATGATACTATACATAGAGAATCCTAAATATGCCACCAGAAAACTACTAGAGCTAATCAATGAATTTGGTAACATTGCAGGATACAAAAATAATGCACAGAAATCTCTTGCATTCCTATACACTAATAATGAAAGCTCAGAGAGAGAAATTAAGGAAACAATCCCATTCACCATTGCAACGAAAAGAATAAAATACCAGGAATAAACCTACCTAAGGAGGTAAAAACCTGCACTCAGAAAACCATAAGACAGTGATGAAAGAAATTAAAGATGACACAAACAGATGGAGAGATATATCATGTTCTTGGATTAGAAGAATCAATATTATGAAAATGACTATACAACACAAAGCCATCTACAGGTTCAATGCAATCCCTATCAAATTACCAATGGCGTTTTTTACAGAACAAGAACAAAGAATCTTAAAGTTTGTATGGAGACACAAAAGACCCCGAATAGCCAAAGCAGTCTTGAGAGAAAAAAACGGAGCTGGAAGAATCAGACTCCCTGACTTCAGACTATACTATAAAGCTACAGTAATCAACACAATATGGTACTAGCACAAAAACAGAAACATAGATCAATGGAACAAGATAGAAAGCCCAGAGATAAACCCACAGACATATGGTCAACTAATCTATGACAAAGGAGGCAAGGATATACAATGGAGAAAAGACAGTCTCTTCAATAAGTGGTGCTGGGAAAACTGGACAGCTACATGTAAAAGAATGAAATTAGAACACTCCCTAACACCAAACACAAAAATAAACTCCAAACGGATTAGAAACCTAAATGTAAGACCAGACACTATAAAACTCTTAGAGGAAAACATAGGAAGAACACTCTTTGACATAAATCACAGCAAGGTATTTTTGGATCCACCCCCTAGAGTAATGGAAATAAAAAGAAAAATAAACAAATGGGACCTAATGAAACTTAAAAGCTTTTGCACAGCAAAGGAAACCATAAACAAGACAAAAAGACAACCCTCAAATGGGAGAAAATATCTGCAGACGATTCAACGGACAAAGGATTAATCTCCAAAATATATAAACAGCTCATGCAGCTCAATACTAAAAAAACAAACAACCCAATCCAAAAATGGGCAGAAGACCTAAATACACATTTCTCCAAAGAAAACATACAGATGGCCAAGAAGCACATGAAAAGCTGCTCAGCATCACTAATTATTAGAGAAATGCAAATCAAAACTACAATGAGGTATCACCTCACACCAGTTAGAATGGGCATCATCAGAAAATCTACCATCAACAAATGCTGGAGAGGGTGTCGAGAAAAGGGAACCCTCTTGCACTGTTGATGGGAATGTAAATTGATACAGCCACTATGGAGAACAGTATGGAGGTTCCTTAAAAAACTAAAAATAGAATTACCCTATGACCCAGCAATCCCACTACTGGGCATATACCCAGAGAAAACCATAATTCAAAAAGACACATGCACCCCAATGTTCATTGCAGCACTATTTATAATAGCCAGGTCATGGAAGCAACCTAAATGCCCATCTACAGATGAATGGATAAAGAAGATGTGGTACATATATACAATGGAATATTACTCAGCCATAAAAAGGAACGAAATTGGGTCATTTGTTGAGTCGTGGATGGATCTAGAGACTGTCATCCAGAGTGAAGTAAGTCAGAAAGAGAAAAATAAGTATTGTATATTAACACATATATGTGGAACCCTGAAAAATGGTACAGATGAACTGGTTTGCAGGGCAGAAATTGAGACACAGATGTAGAGAACAAATGTATGGACACCAAGCGGGGAAAGCAGCAGGGTGCTGGGGGTGGTGATGTGATGAATCGGTCGATTGGGATTGACATGTATACACTGATGTGTATAAAACTGATGACTAATAAGAACCTGCTGTATAAAAAAATAAATAAAATAAAATTAAAAAAAGAAAAAAAATACATATATATGGCTCCTGTCTCTTAGTCTCTGTGGGAGAGAAGTAGTCTAACTTCAGTTAGCACCAGTTAACAAATACAGATGGTCTGATCACACAGACCAACTACACCCCAACCCCGGAAACTCCTCTAGTACTTTTTTAGTAGCTTGCACCAGTGCTTAAAAACTCTCCTTCCACTTAGAAATGGAGACACAGACATAGAGAACAAACGTATGGACACCAAGCAGGGAAAGCGGGGTGGGGGTGGGGGCGGGATGAATTGGGAGTTTGGGATTGACATTTATACACTAATATGTATAAAACAGATAACTAACAAGAATGTGCTGTATAAAAAAATTAAATTAAAAGAAAAACCTCTCCTGCCTTTTAAATATCATAGATTACTGATGCTGGCTCTTTCAAATATAACTAGAATGATTTTGGAAATACCAGAAATTTTTACAGCATATTAGATAAAACATGTAGACAAAGTTATGTTTAATTTCTTTCAAAATTTATGTGTGTAAATTCTGTGTAAGCTATAAGGTAGCTAAGAAATATTTTATTAATTGTGATTAAATATTAATACAAATTTAGTCAATTCTCAGTTTAAGTTATCCCATAAGATATTTAACATTTTCTAATTTTTATGAACAAAACTTAAAATTTAAGCTACCTGCCACTGTTTAGTTTTTAGTTACACATACCTTTCTCTTCATTAAATTAAAAAACAATATTTGTTCTTGATTAAAAAAAACAACTCTCCTGCTTTTTGTTTCAGTGGAGTTGAGCTCAATCTCTCTCTCCTTTTGCAGCAGTCTTGAATAACATCCTCCTTGCCTGTTTAACTTGCCCAGTGCAATTTTACATTGACAACTCTCATAGAATTATCCCTCCACGGTTAAGGGCAACACTTGCTAAGTACTGGTCCAGGATCTGACATCAATCCAATCTTGAATATGATACAAGGAAATTAAGAAATCCTAGTTCAATAACTCACATGAGTTATAGGCTTACTTTGACCACACAATTTTTGTAAATGGGGCTTCTACCTTGCATTTGCAATAACACCCCACTTCGTTTCCATCCCACGGACTATATCTCCTGGCCTCTCTAATTAAGATTTCTTACCCTACAACCTTCCCATTACTCCATTCCTCCAAGATCTTGCCATCGTCTACTCCCACCAGGAACTAGATCCCAGATCATATACCCTACATGTGCTATATGACCATATCTATAGGGACCTTTACTTGTGTGCCTGACACCAAGACCCTCAGCACCATTTTCTGCTGTTCTGCCTACTTAGAAATATCAGACATCCTGCTTCCTGGATTGTTCCATAACATACATTGTCATATGCTCTGTAGTTGTTATTTGTCCTGCTAAATGGCACTATTGTTCATCCCTTAGATTTTTTTAGGTAGGTGCCTAAGTCCCTGCCTTACCTCATGAGTGTGCCTACATTTCCAGGATGTACCGTCTGCTGGTCAAGCTTATCCCAAGGCACCTCTCAGGTGACAACTCAAGGCCATATTCTATGCTGAGACAAAAAGTTTTCCTAACTGCTAACACTGGGAATGGAGAGTTAGGCTCAGGTGGTATCTGTTTTGTTCCAGGCAATAGAATGTGCAAATTGTGCTTTAATATGTTTTGTTTTGTTTAAAAAATCAACTTAGGCATATCATTTCAGAATGAGTTGTGTTTTATGGTTTTATACTTAATTTAGGCATTTTATTTTTTATTCTTTTTTGGCACATCAATTTAGAATGATATTATGTCTTGGAATGCCTATAAATGCATAGGATTCTTTGGGGGATAAAATGATATTCCATAAAAAGCTTCCCAAATATTAAAAAATATTTAATTTCCAAAGAAAATAACAAATATAGGAGAGATTAGAGAGGCCTCTGGGGCTCCCACAAATCAAGTCATGATATTGGACACAAATCTCTTCCAGCTGGTAGGTACGCTAGGGCATAGAGACAGGAACACATCGAAAATAATAAAGGAAATAAAATCTTGCCATTTTCTTCAAATTTCCCCTTCAGTTAGGTCTGTCCTTAATGGAAGAAACAATTTCTTTTCAGTAACTCTCGGGCTGCATAAATTTCCCAAGGAAAGTTTGCATTTCCTCAGAGAATCATCTACGATGTGCTCTTGAGTATCAACTTATAACACTACCAAACAATTCCTTCTGTTCTGCACAGAGTGAGCACTGGATTTATTGAATTATTTTAATAAACAACTTGGTCAAAGCACAACAGTGTTTCTGGAGGACTCTTTTCTACAAAAGTGTAGATAGGCTTTTCTAAATAATCACCTCCCATCTCTACTCAACTCAGTAAGAATATATATGCAAAATAAAGGTGGAAGTGGGCTTTCATTATTTGCAGAATTCATTACAGGGAGATCATACCTTAAATTCAAATAGCATTCAGACATGTTAGGTATGTCTAGCAAATCTAGGCTAAATCACTGGTTCTTACCCAGCAATTTTACTCCTCAGGGGACATTTTTCAATATCTGGAGACCTTTCACTGCTACAAAGGTGGGGGAGGAGGTTGTTACTGGCATCTAGTGGGTAGAAGCTAGGGATGTGGCTAAATATCATCCAACGCTCAGGAGAGCACACTCAAAAAATAATTATCTAGTCCAAAATTTCAATAGTGCTGAGGTTGTGAAACCTTGCACCAGGCAAATAGAAGTCTTATTGCTCTCATGCAATTCTTGGAAAGAATTCACTCCAAGAAGGAACCAGAGGGGACAGGGGTAAAACTGAGTACAGTATAACATGCTATACTTGTTTCCAACATAGCCTCCTCCCTCCTTGAAAGCATCCCTGGGTCCTGGAGAAAGCAGAGACTGGAAGTAACAACGCCAGAGTCTCTCACAAAAATATCAATAGGTCAGCATGATTTGGAAATATCTTCCCCAACATGAACCACAGAAAAGGGAATGAGATAACCTTCCAATTTCCTCAAGAGTAGAAGTTGGGAAACTTCCATTTCTGTCCAGGAAAAGTCTGACAGCCTAGGGACCTCAGAATTTGAAGAAAAACAAGAGGCAAGAGGGTTCCCTAAGTTTCCTTGCTGTCTCCCAGTCAAAGTGCTGTAGAAGCCTCCAACACAGAACAGGCAACACACAGATAAAATAAGCTCCAAGAAAAGCCTGTTTCCCCTAGCCAAGAAACTGAGGAGAGGGCAACCTAACAATTTCAGCAATACTTGCTTTACTCCGGCAGTTTCAGCGGGCCAGGTGGGGAGTTCATCCACACTCCAAATACATGGAAGCTGTGTCCATTCCCCCACCTAAAGAGGGAGGTAATCTTCCATCAGCTGTCTGGCAGAAGCAGCTGGTGCTCCAATTTCCCTGTTGGCATAGTGTCAGAGGGGCTGAGTGGGAAGTTGATTTTCTTATTGTTCTCTCCTTTTTTCCCTGTTGCCCTTTCTTCTAGGTTTTCAGTGCAATTTGTATCTTATTTTTCAATTTATTTACATTCTTACAACTCTAACTGAGGTAAAAAATAATCTCCTAAATTCTGCTTGC
The DNA here is from genome assembly GCF_964374135.1 of Grampus griseus. NCBI lineage: Eukaryota > Metazoa > Chordata > Mammalia > Artiodactyla > Delphinidae > Grampus > Grampus griseus. The sequence continues at coordinate 67,144,152 of NC_139012.1, forward strand.
TACATTCCATAAATATCTCATTTTTTTTAACATCTTTATTGGAGTATAGTTGCTTTACAACGGTGTGTTAGTTTCTGCGTTATAACAAAGTGAATCAGCTATACATACACATATATCCCCATATCTCTTCCTTCTTGCGTCTCCCTCCCACCCTCGCTATCTCAGCCCTCTAGGTGGACACAAAGCACTGAGCTGATCACCCTGTGCTCTGTGGCTGCTTCCCACTAGCTAGCTATTTTACACTTGGTAGTGTATAAGTTCCTATTCTACTGAAAGATATTTAATAGCTTATTTGATTTGCAAACGTGAGGTTTTTTTGTTTGGTTCGTTTGGTTTTTTAACTATTCTTTTGTTACTGACTTCAATTTTTATCTCCCTGAGGTCAGAAAACATGGTCTGTTTGGTACTGATTCCTTAGAATATACTGAAGATGTTTTAAAAGCATAACACAAAAATGTGCAATGTTTGTAAATATTCTATGCATGCTCAAAAAGAATATGGATTCTATTTTTGGATGTAATATTATATATGAAACACAGGTCTGTAATCTCTTATTTGCAATTCTATAACCTGAAAGGGTCTAAAATTAATATTTTTAAAACTCATTTGGTGGGGAAATATGAGCTGACCTGAATGGATTCAGTGACAAAAACCTATCCTGAACTGGTAAGCAGCTACATATGTCTTTATTTACTTTTTATTTATTTAGCTGCAGAAATATTAATTTTTGATTATGGAATCCTGTGCTAGAGCCCACCAGAGATTTCATATAATATATAGCATATGTGTTATATAATTTTACCTTATTACCAAAAATATCTACATTCTGAAATTCATCTGGTCTTGTGAGTTTTAGATAAAAGACTGTGACCTAAATATATATACTAGTTTATTGATTATATTTAAAACTGCTATAACTTTGGTTATCTTTTAAAATTTTTTGTTCATTTTATGAAAAAAAAGTCAAAACTTTTCACATCAATTTTTGATTTACCTATTCTCCTCATATTTCTGTCAGGTATTACATTATATATTTAGGGGCCAAAATGTTTGTTGCATATATGTTCAAATTTATATGTTCAATTCTTGTGTTAGTTACCTACTGCTGCATTACAAATTATCACATACTTATTGGCTTAAAATGATACATTTATTATGTGGGTCAGGAGTCTAATTATAACTTAACTGGATTCTCTGCTCAGGGTCTCACAGGACTGAAACCAAGGTGTTGGCCAGGCTACATTCTAATATGAAGGTTCTAGTAGACAAAAATCTGCTTCCAAAGATGGCTTAGGATGTTAGCAAAATTCATTTTCTTGTAGCTATAGAATTCATGGCAACTTGCTTCTTCAAAGCCAGCAAAAGAAAAAAGAGAAACTGTTCTACAAATATTGTGGCCAGGCTGAAGGTGAGTCCTTGAGCCAGAATCAGAGGAGCTCCCTGTCTCCCAGGAACAGATCTACCTTAGTATCCCTGCTATGGCATTATTGGTTGGGAGTAGCTCCAGGAAAAAATTGAGAGAGAACCTAAAGAGTACAATGTCATGAAAACCAAGTAAGGAGATATTTTCAAGAAGGAGAGCTAATCAAATATATCAACATATCAGGTATTGCAATGTATGTTTGTGGGTATATGTGTATAAAACATGGACACAAAATCCACTATAAACCTGATTGTTCAGGGACCAAAAAAAGAATATCATCCCATAAAATCTTGTTTTCATATTAAATAAAAAATTCTAAAATGCTAAGAATACATCAGGTACTTAATTATAAGTAAAACATTTGTTCAGCACCTACTACATATAAGGCATTGCTATGGAAGGTAAATAATTCCTTATAAATATCCAGTATTTTACAATTTATAAACCATTGCTCCTGCCTTCTAGGGGTTAATGATTTTATCAGAGATTAGAAACACAATCGGCATCAGAAATATTTCTGTTAACCACAACATAATACATGAGTTTATCCTGATGTTAAAATTGTATTATTAATTATTTTTTAAAATCATTACTATTATTTGTTTACTGTTGTCTTATTTTCTTCACAATCCTGGCAGAAAAGAAAGTGTCTATTTGCAATGAACATTTAAATTCTACATAGATTTTGCCTTTAATGGCTAACTGAGAAGGAATAACTCAGTTATGTCTTTCTCTCCCTCCTTTACACACACACACACATACTCACACTCACAGTTTGAGCCTAGGATTAAAGGATTTGAAATGTCATCTGTTTTTATCATTTCTTCACTACAAGCAGGGATTTTACTTAGAGTAACATATTCATTTTGTCATATTTAAGAACATTAATCATCTTTGTATGCTGTCCAAATATAACACAACTCAAATATGATAAGGCATGGTAGTTTCTTTATAAAGGTTTCCAGACTGTTTTTCATTTCAAAGAGTTCTATCTGGGGACTTCCCTGGGGATCCAGTGGTTAAGACGTCACACTTCCACTGCAGGGGGCACAGGTTTAATCCCTGGTGGGGGAACTAAGATCCCACATGCCACATGTCACGGCGAAAAAATTTTAAAAATAAAAAATAAACAAAGTTCTACCTGTATTCTCCTGTTATACTCCTTACAAAGAGAGAGCTGATACAACACGGACCTTATGCCTTCCTACATGTTAGGGTTTGTAGGTATTATGATATAAAAAAATAGAACAAAAAATCCAAATTTTTTACTAAGTCTTTCAAGGCTCCACATAATATGGCCCCTGGTTATTCCTCCAGAACTTCCAAATCAGGGATAAACACTTGGAATAGAACGAGAATAGGATTTGTGCTGGGAGAAGGCTACAAGTGGAGCATGAGGTGACTAAAGGGCAAATTAGATACACAAGAGACTAGAAAAGAAACCTGGGAAGCAAGATCCCACAAATGGACTACGAAGCATTGTCCTTCATAGATGAAGTCATTTTAGGACTCTTTACAGAGATAGCAGAGTTCAAACAACAAGCACAGAAATCACATGGAAATAAACATCAGTGGTTACGGGTATTGTTGATGGCAAGAACTTTGGAGAGAAACTGGCAATCTGTAAATATGATGGCTTAGGTCCAGATAAAGTCAGTCACCATAGGATAAGAAGAGGCAGACTGAGATAAGGTTGAGAAAGCACAAGACAAAATAGCACAGTTTTCTGAGGTTCCAGATGGTATGTTATTATTTACCTGATCATACACCCCTGGAACATATTATTAAGCATCACCTTGGTGTTGGTCTTTTGCTTATTTTTCAACATTTACATTAATATCTTTCTCTTTCATGTAGTCTGCTTCTCAAGAAAAATTAGAGAGAACTTTTTAAAAGCACGATCCTAATGTAATGGAAACTATTATATGTCACCCAGTCTCCCCCCATGATGTTGCTTCAAAATACACAGGCAAACATACTTAACTGTAAAAGTGTTGATATTTGAGTTGGTATTTTGGAAAGCTCAGCAATATTGTCAAAACTTTAGCTAGACTAACTAGGGAAGAAAAAGAGCCTCAACTAACAAATTTCAGAAATGAAAGAGGAGACATTACAATTGATGCCACAGAAATAAAAAGAATCATAAGAGACTACTATAATTATACCCTAACAAACTGGATAACCTAGAAGAAACAGTTAAATTCCTAGAAACATACAACCTGTCAAAACTGAATCATGAAGAGTAAAATAAAAAATCTGTACAGATCTAAAAGTAATAAAGAAGTTGAATCAGTAATCAAAAACCTCCCAACAAAGAAAAACCCAGTACCATATGGCTTCACTTGTGAATTCTACCAAATATTTAGAGAAGAATTAAAGGCAATCCTTCTCAAACTCTTCCAAAATATTGCAGAGGAGGAAACACTCCCAAACTTGTTATATGAAGACAGCATTACCCTGATACCAAAACCTAATACTCCAAGAAGAGAAAATACTATCAAACTGAATTCAACAGCTCATTAAAGGGGTCATACACCATGACCAAGTGGGATTTATTTCTGGAATACAAAGGAATCCACATATGCAAATAAATGTAATACACTGCATTAAGAATGAGGTACAAAAATCACATGATCATCTCAACTCATGCAGAAAAAGCATATGACAAAACTCAACAGCCTTTCATGATCGAAGCATTCAACAGATTAGGAATGGGAGGAAATTACCTCAACATAATAAAGGCCATATATGAAAAGTTCACGGCTGACATAATACTCAGCAATGAAAAACTGAAAGCTCTTCCTCTAAAAACAGGAACAAGGCAAGGATGCCCACTCTTACCACTTCTTTTTAACAGTACTGAAAATCATAGCCAGAGAAATTAGGCAAGAAAAATAAATTAAAAGACATTCAATTTGGAAAACAAGAAGGAAAATTTTCTCTGTTCACATATGACATGATCTTACATGTAGAAAACTCTAAAAACAACAACAACAATAAAAGTTGTTAGAACTAGTATGTGAATTAAGCAAAGATGCAAGATAAAATATCAATATAAAAAATCCAATCCATGGTATTTCTATACATAAACAATGAATAATCCAATAGGAAGTTATGGGATTGAAAACAATCCCATTTACAATAGCACCAAATGAATTAAATTCCTAGGAGTACGCTTAACCAAGGAAACAAAAGACTTGTACACTGAAACCTATGAAACATTGATTTTAAAAAAAAAGATACAAATAAATGGAAAGACAGCCCATGTTCATAGATTGGAAGACTTAATATGTTAAAATGTCCATACTACTCCAATCAGTATACAGATTCAATGCAATTGCTATCAAAATCCTAATGGCATTTTTTGCAGAAATAGAAAAAAATCCTAAAATTCACATGGAATCTCAAAGGACCCCAAATAGCCAAAACAGCCTTGAGAAAAAATAACAAAGCTAGAGGTCTCACTCTTCCTTATTTCAAAGCATATTACAAAACAACAGTAATCAAAACAGCATGGGGGACTTCCTTGGTGGCACAGTGGTTAAGAATCCATCTGCCAATGCAGGGGACACAGGTTCAAGCCCTTGTCCGGGAAGATCCCACATGCCACGGAGCAACTAAGCCCATGCGCCACGACTACTGAGCCCGCACGCCACAACTACTGAAGGCTGTGCACCTAGAGCCTGTGCTCCACAAGAGAAGCCACTGCAATGAGAAGCCCGCGCACCACAATGAAGAGTAGCCTACACTCGCCGCAACTAGAGAAAGCCTGCATGCAGCAACAAAGACCCAACGCAGCCAAAAATAAATAGATAAATATCTAAAAAAAAACCAAAACAGCATGGTACTGGCATAAAGACAGACATATAGGCCAATGGAACAGAATAAATAGCTCAAAAATAAACCCTTTAGTATATGGCCAAATAATCTTCAACAAGGGTGCCAAGACTACACAGTGGGGAAGGACAGTCTCTTCAACAAATGATGTTAAGAAAACTGTATATCTATATGCAAAGGAAGGAAGCTGGACCCTTACTTTATACCATATAACTCAGAAATTAACTCAAAATGATTAAAAACCTAATTTTAAGACCTGAAACTATTAAAAGCTTAGAAGAAAACATAGATGAAAAGCTTCATAACATTGGATCTGGCAATGATTTCTTGGAACCAAAAGCACAGGCAGCAAATGCAAAAATAGACAAATGGGACTACACCAAACTTAAAAATTTCTCTGTAGCAAGGGAAACAATCAACAGAGTGAAACAGCAACCTATGGAATGGGGAAAAAAATTGAAAAGCGTTTATCTAATAAGGGGTTAATATTTAGAATCTAAAAAGGACTAAAGAGAACCTACTGTATAGCACAGGGAACTCTACTCAGTGCTCTGTGGTGACCTAAATGAGAATGAAATCCACGAAAGAGGGGATATATGTATACGGATAGCTGATGCACTTTGCTGTACAGTATAAACTAACATAATATTTTAAAGCAACTATACTCCAATAAAAATAAAAAATAAAATTAATAAAAAGAACTAAAACATCCACTTCTTGCTATGTATCCAAAAGAATTGAAAAGAGGATCTCAAAGAAATATTTGCACACAGATGTACATTGCACCATTATTCACAATAGCCAAGACGTAGAAGTGACCTAGATGTCCACTAAAGGATGAATGGATAAAGGAATTGTGGTATACACATACAGTGGAATGTTTTTCAGTGGAAAGACAGAAAGGAAGGAAGAAAGAAGAAAAGGAAGAAAATCCTGTCATATGCTGCAACACGGGTAAGCCTTGAGGACATTACGCTAAGTAAAATAAACTAGCCAGAAAAACACAAATAGTACATGATTCCACTTAAAAGAGGTATCTAAGTAGTCAAACTCTTAAAAATAGAAAGTTGGGCTTCCCTGGTGGCACAGTGGTTGAGAGTCCGCCTGCCGATGCAGGGGACACGGGTTCGTGCCGGTCCGGGAGGAGCCAACTTGCCGCGAAGCAGCTAGGCCCGTGAGCCATGGCCGCTGAGCCTGCGTGTCCGGAGCCTGTGCTCCGCAACGGGAGAGGCCACAACAGTGAGAGGCCCGCGTACCGCAAAAAAAAAAAAAAAAAAAAAAAAAAGTTGAATGGTGGTTGCTAGGGGCTGGGAATAGGGAAAAATAAGAGTTGTTCAAAGGGTGTAGTTTCAGTTTTGCCAGATGAAAAAGTTCTAGCAATCAGCTGCACAACAATATGATATAGTTAACACTACTACACTTTACACTTAAAAAGTTTAAGATGGTAAATTTTATGTTAAGTGTTTTTTACCACGACAGAAAAAGTATTGAATTTGAAGGCTCTAACTGGAAATATTTTGCATAATTCGAGCATCAAAAATAATAAAGATAATAACCTAGGGACGCCATAAGTAAATAGAGATAGGTGAAAGGAGAGAGAGAGAGAGAGAGAGATATCTAATCTATGTAGAAAGACTGAAATAACTTTTTAAAGATGGATTTTATAGCCTCCAATATAATAATCAACTTATCAAGGATATAAAACTATTGGGTGAAAATTTGTTGAAGATAGAATTTTTACATGGACTCAAGGTACTGCCCAATAAATTGCTTACAACTAGAAAGGGGAGATCTAGTATTCAACAACTTATCCAAGTGATAGTTGGACATCAGGTCATTATGTGATACAATAAAAATTACATAACATCATCTAGAATTCTTGCCAAGAAGGTTTAACCTTAATCTAATCATAAAGAAAATGATCAGATAATCCCAGAATGTGAGACATTACACATGACAAGTGCCCTGAATGTCTCAAAAAGTTAATGTCAGAAAAAAAAAATAGTTGCTGTGGGCAGGGGGATATTCCAGGTGAAAATATACTGTAGAGGTATAACAATTTAAATGCAAGATATGAATCTTGATTGGATCTTGGCTTTTAAAAACAACTAGCTATAAAAGCAACTTGGGGGGACCATTGAAGAAATTTGGTTATGAGATGTATATCATTTGATATTTTTGAATTATTGTTAATTTTCTTATGTGTAATAATGGTTACATAGGAGAATCATTATTCTTAGAAGTTAAGTATGGTTAAGTATTTGGAGTTGAGGTGAAATGATTTCTTCAATGTACATTCAAATGATTCACCAAACAAAATGTGTGTATGGAGAGGGCCACATGTGGCAAAATCATAGAAACCAGTGGATCTATATAAAGGGTACACAGTGCTCAATTATTTTAATTTTCAAAATAAAAAACCAGGGAAAATAAAGAAGCACAGATTTCTACGAAAATTGTTTTGAGGAAATAGAGGAGGGAAATATTGGGCTGGCCAAAAAATTCCTTTGGGTTTTTCTGTAATATCTTAGGGAAAAACCTGAACGAACTTTTTGGCCAACCCAATATATTGTGCATGAGCAATCTTCTCAAATATCTCCTTTATATACCCTTGCTCTTGCACCCGATGTCCACTCCCTACTACAGCTACCACCTTCTCCTCATTCTCTCTCCTGCTCTCTCCCTCCCTCCTTCATTCACTCCATCAAGTACTCACAGACACACACAGAGACACACCTACACGCACATACATAAACACACATCCCTTGTAAAATTCATCCAGATTGCTCACTGCCCTCTACAAAACAAAAGCTAGGTAACCTTCCCAGCATTATAACAAGGTACTGCATATTTCTTTGAAAGAAATTAGGTTGGCGATGTGAAGAAGATGCTGAATTCATTTCTATCAACAAAGACAGTGACACGAATCCATGGGCAACGTGAGGTTCCTGCTTTCTCAGTCCATCACATACATCCCCAAAGCCTCTGGCCACTCAATGGGAGAATGTGAAAACTATTTGGAGTCAGTTGGAGGTTGAGAAGGTTGACCTTCAAAGGCTGCCAAGTCCCTGGCCAACTGAGTTAGAAACAGTTGCAGTCTAAAATTTTGCCCCAGTAGCAAAGCGAACAAAGAACTGCTTAAAGAATATAAGAGACTCAGAAAACTCAAAACACACAAAATGAAACCTCCAAGTAGTACAGACATGGCTAAAGTCACCTCTGTGCTAAAAGAGCAAAATGATAAATTCTCAGGCATACCTCTTACGCACTACAGCCCTTGAATAAGGTCTAGATTGGGAAGGGGAAAAGCAACCTCATTGTGGGCAGAACATAATGATTAGGAAGGAATATTTAGTCTAAAGATGTTTGGTTAAGAAAATACTAGACCTTAGAGTCAGAACCTTTAGTGATAAAATTTACCACAAGCCTAGTTTGCTATGCTCTTTCTTCCTTAACAATAGTCCATAGTACTAATGAATAAAAGGCCAAGAGTTTTATATATTTGTTTTTATTGGCTTTGAAACATCCATATTTACAGACATGAGACCCACAGGGTCATGCAGAGAGTTGGAAATTATTTTCTGTCCTTGCTGGCTTTCTTTCACTGTGTGTGAGGCAATGCCAGACTTCTTTTAAAGCTACCTCACTCAGCTAGAAAAGAATGGGGTGATGAATAGTAATTTTCCTTCAGTAAACCCAACTCTGCTGACTTCATGAGCCAAAGCCTTCATATCAAGTACAAAGTATTCAAAGCTATGGGCGTCTCCTAATATTTCCAGTACAGAAATTTCTCACAAAGTACAATTACAACACAATGGAAAAGGTTATGTCTTAAAGGAGTAAACCTGATTGATTTAAGGACTGATTATTATTGCTCAGTGTCTATGTGGTCATGTTTACCTGTTTATTCTGTCCTAAAGTTGTATCTTTGTGGATGAAGAAACATTTGTAGAGCAGTCCGTTCAGTTGCCATACCATCAGTATAGGGCAATGGAGCAAATTAGCAATAAATTCAAGCAGATAGAATATAACAGATAGCTCATATCACATAAAACAACCAAACCAAAAACACTGAAAATAAGACAGAAAAATGTAACTGTAAAATGAGTGCAAAATAAAATGATCACCAATTAAGTCTAAGCAGAACTGAATGACTTCTAAGATGCTGATCAGGGAAAATGTCCTCTTGTTGAAAATAAAAGGAAATGTTCCCAAGAAAATAACTTGATGTTTATCAGAATTATGATGGGCAAAAACTAGCAAGAGATTGGTGCTATCCTGAAGAAAGGAAAACTTGACATTTGAGTTCCTCCCAATAATATGCTTATTTTAAAGCAGTGTTTATAAAAGAAAATTCGGTGGAGAACTGCAATTATTAGGCTAATGTGTTCACCCCAAATTATTTCAATTATTTAATTTATTTACAGAGATAAATTGAGACAAGCCACTCTAAGTAAAAGTCATTGTGTTTTTGGAGATCCAAAAGTGTAATTCTGTGCTTTAGAACACAGCCGGCCACATTGGAAATCATGTTTGTCAAGATGTCTCTAAAGCAGCAGTTAGCAAAATGTGCTTGGGGAAACGCAAAAGCATTACAGGTTATTACAAAGAGTGTTAATTTTTTCCAAATTCTTAAAACAATGTTAATTTAAAACATATTTATGACATCACCTGGTTTGTAATAGGAGGTTTTTTTAATCAAATGACAATAAATTTGAAAGGCTGCAGTTCATTTCACTAGAGCTGCATATCTCCAGAACAAAAGTCTCGACATGTTATAATGAAAAACGTTCTTTAGTCAATTATGGGAGGAATTCTGGCCTCGTGGCTGCAGGATTACTGAGAGACAATTTTTTACAATGTGTTACAGAGCTCCAGATATGTAGCCATAATGCACTTCTCCATGGAGCCTCTCCAGGGACCAGTGTTCAGAGGCACACACTGTGGAAATCTCCTCCCTGGAAAATGGTAGGCTTATAATGGCAGTTGAAATCCTCGATGTGGATAAGATATGCATTAGTCTGCTAGGGCTGCTGTAACAAAGTAACGAAGTACTGCAAACTGAGTACCTATAACCACAGAAATTGAATGTCTCAGTCCTGGAGGCTAGAAGTCTGAGATCAAGGTGTCAGCAGGGACAGCTCCCTCTGAAGGCTCTAAGGCTCTGTTCCAGGCTTCTATCCTGGCTTCTGGTAATTCTTTGGCTTGTGGCTGCATACCTCCAATCTTCACATGGAGTTCTCCCCATATGCCTGTCTCTGTCCAAGTTTCTCCTTCACAGTTTACTCATCACAAGCAGTTCTATTGTTAACTCACACTTCAATTTAGCCTTTTCAAATTTTGTAGTGGAAAAGAAATCACTGTCACACAAAAGTAAAGCCAGCTGTATTTCTGTGTGGTGGTCTCAATATATTCTAGCGAACTGGAAGCTAGAGGTCCTTATGCATATTTTGTTACATGTCCAAGTGAAACAAGTCTCTCCCTTTTTCTGACCAGCAACAGAATTCTCTGGGCCATATATTTTATCATTTAAAACAATTCAATTTAGCCTTATATTATATTATATATATATATGTATATATATTGCCTTGTGCTATTTCAACAAGATTACAAGTCCCTGGAGAGCAACAGTATATTTCATATCAATTCTGTATCCTCAGTATTGCTTATCTCAGAGCTCAATGCAAAGTACATGCTCAATAGAAACTTATTCAAGAAATTAAATTATTGCCTACTCTCCAAAGAGAAATATCACATAATCATAACTAGCAAAGTCATCCAGAATTCTACACTGAAGAAAACAAGGTTGAATCTTCTCCCCAAACCTTCTCTAACTACAAAGCATGTATAAAAGTTATGACTTTTCATCGTTGAAATTTTTGTCACCCCTTGGCTCCTGCCTCGGTATCTGCCTGCTTTGCTCCCATACTTTCTGATGACTGTTTGTTGGCTTCCTCAACCAATTCATATTACTGCCCCCTTACATGCTGGCATTCCCCGATGTCCGATGCTTGGCCTGATTCACATTTCTAAGTTATCTCCCTGGACAATATTCACATAGTTCAGCTGTCAACTCTGGAGTAAATTATGCTTAAGTATACCTCTCCAGCTCTGATCTCTTTTCCCAAGCCCAGAGACAAATGTTCAATTTTCACTGACCCCCCCACTTAAACTTATTTTTGTCCCCGATCCTTTCTTCTGTAACCTGTATTTTGGGGAAATGAAAGAGTATACACCAGTCATCTTTGTTCTGTTCCTCTCTTTCCCCTCCTACATACAAACCACTGTTAAGTCTTGGTAAGTTTATCTCCATATACCATCTATCCTGCCCTTCTCGTCTCTTCCATTGTTACTAATGCTGCTCTGTGTCAGACTCAGGATCTCTGCCTGGACTACTACAATAATTTCTTTCATTTCCTTGACTGCCCTCCTCATTCTCTTGCCATCCCAAACTACTTTTCAAATTGCAGCTCTGCTGATTCTCTCCCATTTGTCACTTCAAATCTACTCTTCACCCTTTTCCACATTGATCTGTCCCCCTGGAAGCTGAAGTATGTGGAATACATCAACGAGAGTTCTTGTCCTTTAGCTTTCTGTTGGTTTTGACCAATGGGAAATGCTGGTAGGAGTTCAAAGAATAGGTGGAGAGTGAATCCAGATTTTTCATTGGCCTGATGTCTTTGATTCCATCAGGTGGCCCTCTCTATATACCTCTCTCTCCAGATTGTATCATTTAGAGCTGTGGAGGGTAAAACCCTGACCTTAACCCCAGTTTCAAGTCCTAGAGGCTGTATTTCTTTTGATTTTCATAAATTCTGCCAACATCTTTTACAGAATCACTGTATTAAACTTTTCTTCAATTACCTGATTTGAATGTGTCACCTGTTTTCAGCAAAGTTATTTACCAAAAACAAAAAAAATTGTCACTCTCTGTTAACAAAGTCTTCAAGATTTTTTCCTTTGTCTAAGTTTCAAACTCTGTAGCATGGCATTCAAAATCTTCCACAGAGATTTTGCTCTGGCCTTCCTCTCCCATTATAACCATACCACTCTCTATCATTGATGTAAGCTCAGGCTCTCTGTAGTTTCCCCAATTCCCTAAAACGTCATATATCTTTATGCACTATGTCCAGAAGTTTCTTCTACTTCTTCTCTTTCTGGTAAAATGCTATTTTTTTTCAATGCCCTGTTAAAAATCCTATCTTTCAATGAAGACTTCTCAATTGAAATCATCTCTTGTTTCTTTGTTCTTCTAAAATACATTGCTTTATTAATGATGTTTTGGCTTAAATTATTTTATTAGTACTATTTTAAGTGATGGGCTATGTAGTAATATTTGGGTGTGTTCAGAATAAAATGTTCCCTTTTTTTGATATGTGTATTAATTGCATCAAAAGAATAGCTCTCTGTGCTGGCCAAAGTTTCTAGGAGGAAATGCAGCTTGAGCTGAATGCTACACAGAACTGTAATTCTGCCACTCATGCAAAAACCACTGTATCCTCAATCAAACAGTAACTTGTGTGCAATTGGGCATTATCAGAAACCGATGATATTGAGAGGAAAATACAGATGGCACAACTAAAGTAGAGGGCTTATGCGTAGTTCTTGGTGAGAGAAAAATAATCTGCAACAAACATAATTCTTAGAATGACATCTTAATTTCAGTGAGAAAGCTGGGAACATAGGCAAGGGCCAAAGATGGAGCCAAGTTAGAATATTCTTTTATGCTTTGACTCATAACTCTGTGAACTGGGAAAGGAAGCTGAGAAATTCCCCCAAGAAAACGAAGGGATTTCTTCCCTGATTATGCTGTGCTGAGAATGTTCAATGAATGCTACCCTCAAATTTTCCCATTACTAACATCCAAATTTATCTGACTCTCTTGGTCCACAATCAAATTTGAGGCATAGATATCAACAACTGCAAAAGATACTAGCCCTTGAGGACCTGGTTTCTATCTTAGGCTAGAGTTAAACGCAAGTCAAGTTGAGCAAATGGAATGGGTCTAACATTTTTAATTTTTTCTTACAAGCAATATTTACAAGTGCTTACATTACTTGGATGGGAATGGTGAAGTTGGAGAGTATCTATTCTACACTGAATGATGAAGGTAAAGACTTAAGAGGCAATAGTGAGTTTAAAATTACATATATTGAATCACTCCAAAACATATGAAAGGACAGGGAGCAAATAGAGCCTACCAGGCAGGTATTTGGTCTATAAATGAACTACAATTAGATATTTGAAAACAATAAAAGTATTGACAAAACTTCTCACTTTTTGTCAAATTGTTAAATGTCTTTATACACCAAGTTGAAAAGGCACTACCTAAAACCAGCCCTGAACAAAGTAGCATTCTCAGCCGCACACATTTGGTGTCTTGTTGGACATCTCGCTTCTCAACCACACCTACATGCAGAGGAAATACTCAACATGAAGGGAAGGACAGTAGGACAAAAAGTATCAGCCATGTACTCAGAACATCAAAGCTCATCTAGAATTTCCCTTGAATCAGGACTTTTCTTAAAGTGAGGGCCAGGCATCCAATGCTGTGTGGGAATGATGAGAGTGCAAAGCTCAGACCAAGGCATGGTGGAAGAAAACACACATGCCAGGAGAGATCTCCCATTTTACCAATGCATGTCATTGCCGTCTCTAATTTTGTGGAACTCTTTCTTGCCTTTCTGTTCATTTATCTTCCCACAATCTCCATAGTCCCCACAACCCACAGCCCTTCCTCACTCCCCACCCAACCCACTGCTGGCAGAACACATGATTAGCTTGCAAGCAAACTCAGATGCTGAAGTTAGAGGTGGCCCGGCACAGAAGTGACCCCATTTGTTTCCATTCTTTGATAACTTTTTATACTAGAGGGGAATACTTCTTTTGGAGATAACAACCAACAAAAGATGCCCAGAAATCTAGGTCATTTCTTTGCACTTAGTGGGAGCTCAGTCAATTGTTAATTGGTAGTCATACTCATTTCTGTAAATTGGATTTAAAAATCACATTATTCAGAAACCTGGATTGTATTTCCTCCTTGTAAATACATAATTATAGTTTCAACTTGGAGGTGAAGACTTTGTTTTATAGAAAGAAATAAAAGTGTGCTTTAGTTTGAAAGTATATTAAAAACTCAGTTTTATAAACATCTGCTATATTTATCAAATATTTTTCTTAAAAGCTATATTTATACCATATTTTATATCCACACATGATTCATCAAAACAGTCCCCTTCTTCTTGGTTTCTTTAGAGTTTGATTCACTGTACAACTAACCTCAACATGGTGTTTGTTAGTACCTTCGTTGGAGCAGGAAGTCACTGAATGTTTAAATTAAAAGAATATAATAGCCAGAGACACAGACTGTTCTGTTACTTCTTTTCCCACTAATCCAAAAAAGTGGCTTTGTTTTATCAGAAAGGAATTCTGTATTCAATTCTGTGGTCAATTATCTTTGTCTTTGTTTCCCTTAAAGTATCATTACTTGGATATTGTGGTTATAAACAAACTAAAAGACATATCCTTTTTTTCTCAAGATTACCATTAAAATATAAAAAGCATTATAGTATCTTTAGTAGAAAATGTATTTTCTATGAGCAGTAACTTTGTGTTAATTGCCAAACTAAAAGTGAATGATTGTCTCATCATATTTAAAGTATATATGAATTTTCTACTTTATTCAGTATATTACTATATTAGAGAATTAGAATGGCCAGTTTGAATTTCTTCTGTCACTTAACTTTGATTCCTTTGTCTATAAAGGAGATACTCATTCAAAGTATTTCTGATTTCAGTCTACATCAACCATTATATTATTTAAGTCCTTCTCATGTTGCTTGAACATAAAAAGGAAGAAGCTTATCACCATCTAAGCTGATCAACACAGCCAGACTATATAACCACTGCATTAAATGTCAATTTTAGGCTTGGCTTGATGGAACCACCCAACATAGCACAGCTTTGTTAACTTGGACAGAATTTACTGATTTAAAAGTTACAAAACAAAGAGAGCACCAGCAGGGTACAGGGCAGAGAGACCAGTCACACTGTCCAAGATAGAGAAGACAGTAAGCTTCTGAACCCCCAGATCCACACCAGGATTATACAGATGGAAATGAAGTGTTTGAAATAATAAGGTCTTTACCTGGAAGTCCAGCTTCTAGTATATAAGTCCCAGCTTCATAAACACATATCCTTTTTTACATAGGGTGAAATTATTCAACACATAGGCAACTGTAAATATGTACAAGAGACCACTTCCTCTGGTCTTGGTCTTAGTGCACCCCATAATATCAGAATTTTGCCATAAAACTTATGACTGCAGTGTGGTACAGTATCCTTCGGCATCAACACAGTTCTCTTTGATGACACTCACCTTCCCCAGACTAACCCAGACTGGCCCAAGTGTACACTGGAAATCACTGGTATGGTACAAGAACAGAAGTTAGTTCTTTCTAAGACTCCTGCTAGCAGGAGAGGAAAATAAACAAGGAAGACAACAATGCCAAGTTCTTACATTGAGAAGATAAAACAAAGAAAGAAAGACAGCTATCTCCACATTACTTACTCTGGCCTCATATACTAGGTACATGTCCCTCATTCATTCACCTTAGTAAATAATGAGTACTTGCTTTATGCCTGATCCTATTCCAGGAGCTGAAGAATGAATGGTGTACAGAAGAAAGTTCTTGCGCACATGGAGTTCACATTCTACTAGGCTTATATTCTGTGTGACACTGAATAATATTGCTTGGAGAAAGACCCTACCTGTGAGCTATTCCAGGCACAGTCTCTGTTTACTCAAAGTTAATGAGAAGTGGCAGAAAGGGACAGACTGCTTAAAAAAGTGTCAAAATTATGAGGAGTGAACATATGGGTGATGAGGCTGGTACAAAATTTGGGCCTTTCTCATGGATCCATTTGCTAACTTATGCTAAATTTCAAAATAATGATACATAAAATGTCATGGAAAGGCAAGAGGTTATTAGCAACTCACTTAAGGTAACAGAAAGTATCATGTTTATTTATATAGGATGATACCCATTCTTAAAATAATTATTAGTTAATTATGATCTTTAAGAGTCCCTAGAGTCCCTCTTTAATGGAGTCATAGGTCATAAGTAATATGTGTGAATGAAGCAAAAGACTGCAATGAGTGAATCATGGAAGCATGCTTCCTCTAAAGCCACTCAAACTTATTTTTAAGAACACTATGCAGGCTAAATTGGCCCAAAGCCTGCCATACAACCTCTGCCATAGTAGTATGAAAAACTAAACTCTTTAAATTATAAAAGTAATCATCAGCATTATTGTTATAGGAGTATTATTGTTGCGCCCCTCGTATTTTTGACACCTAGAATCTAGTCACTCTTCCCTTCATAATCAAAACCCATTTTTCCTTCAGCACAACCAATCTGTCCTCTATTTTCGGACTAGGCGTTTTGAATGAGTTCCCCCTACCAGGAAGAGATGCAACATTTGACCTGGCATAAGCCAATGAAAGCATTACAATCCCCCAGAAAGTGATTGGTTTTGTAATAAGCACATGAACCAATCAGGCCTGATGCAATGCAATAAAATCCTCCTGTTATTTGTGGAAAACAGATTTTTGTTTCTCATATTAGATATGAAAACGAGATATTATAAGGTCTGGAGCATGGTTCTGTCATCATGGTATCAGGAGGGTAGAGCCTGTCTGACAGCAAAACCAAATAAGAGTACCTTGAACATAGTGAGTGGACGCTTAATATTTATTGAGCAAATGAATGAATAGTATCGGAATTTGCAGATCTGGGTTGCCATGGCAACTTAACATCTCTGTGGCACAGTTTCCTAAACTCTAAAGTAAAAGGGATAGTCTAGATTGGTGACTCTTACACTATCAACAGAGAAGAATAAATACAGTAGGCCCTCTCTATCTGCAGGTTCCATATCCTTGGAGTCAATCAACCCCAGATCAAAAATATTTGGGCAAAAAAATTCCAGAAAGTTCCATAAAGCAAAACTTGAATTTGCTGTGTGCCTGCAGTTATTTAAATAGCATTTATGTTGTAATTAAAACTATTCACACAGAATTTACATTGTATTAAGTATTATAAGAAATCTAGAGATGATTTAAAGTATACAGGAAGGTGTGTGTAAGTTATATGCAAATGCTACACCATTTTATATAAGGGACTTGAGCATCAATGGATTTTGGTGTTCATGGGGGTCCTGGAAGCAATCCCCCACAGATACCCAGGCATGACTGGACTCTAATCACCCTCAGATGAGGGAGTGTAACCAGAAAGGCCTCTCATTAGTGGAAATTTTATTCAATTTTTTTGTTTTACTTTAAATATAGACACTTTTATTTTCATAACATTTACTTTAATAAACAAGTAAAAACTGATGTTCTGGGGAAATGGCCATGTTTATTCTCTATCTTCAAAAAATCCTTGGAACATCACCCCTGACCTAGAGAAACATGGGACCATACTGTTCATACAGAAAAGTCTATCATTAAAATCTGTTACTTTGCATTTCTGAACACTTGACCTTCAAGGCATTCTCTTAACAATTTACAAGTAAAAGAACAATATTATTGAGCTTTCCTATAATCCAAGTTAAGAAAACATTACCAAATAAGTAGTACTTGAGAATTCAATTAGGCTCCCTTCTTCCCTCCTTCTACTTCTCCTCATTACCACCATTCACAAACTACCACTTGCCTTCCCCTGTTTTGACCATTGAAATTATAATATGAATTTAAAGATTGCTACTCAGCCAGTGAAAATAAGCAGCCCTCTTTCCTCACTCAAGATGTAAATACATGTGTCAAGTGCTTTATAAAAACAAAAATTTTAAATAAAGATCAACATCTTAGGTTTTACAAGTCAATAGACTGATTTTCCCATCTCGTTTCAACCAAAAAAGAGGAGAGAATGTCAAATAAGTTCTTAGAACTTGATTTCAATGGCCCAGTTCTACGGATGCAATGTGAATCCTGTGAGGAAAAGTGCCACCCCAAATCCTGAGGACGTTCTGCGAACTTGGGTGTACTTATGGAAACAGCATGTTATGGAGACACTAAAAGTGAATCCTGGATTTTCTAGTGTAATGTATGTTTGCTGGAACACTCAACTCTTCCCCAGGCAGAAGTCAGAATGTTTATAGCTTTCAGCCTCACTGTTTGTAAATGGAAAGCTGGGCTCAGCATTCATAATCACTGATTAAGCTGCTGTTTTTTACCCAAACTGGGGGGAAAAAACAGTGGGTTCTCTCATACTGAACCATAAACACATGTTATGTTATATGTAATAAATTCCCTAACATTGCACTTCTTTTGTAGGGAAGGATGAGGGATGTAATAGAATATTTTGAGCTGAAAACTAGAAGAGTCTGTCTGGTTAGCATATCAAGTTAAAAATGAAAAGAAACCCCTATAAATACTGTACCATATGTATTTAATAATTTTATTTTTGTGTTAGCATTAACATATGGAATGCTGAAGCTAGCAGGACCTCACAGCTCACCTAATCCAATCCCTTCTTTATAAAAGAGAAAACTGAAAGCCACTGAAGCAAAGTGACTTACTCAGAGTCATATAGTGTCAACGTAGAGAAGAGACTGTATTCCCCCCGATTTCTAACGTAGCATTACTTTCCTGAATAAAGGATTGTATATAACATACACCAATTCTGTATGTTAACTACTAACCAGTGCCACAGATCATACAGATTATGACACAACATTTTGAATACATCTGAATTCTACTTCTCACTGTCTTCATCACTGTAGACATAAGTGTTTAGCCATTATGCTAGTCTGGGACCTTGCTTACTGGAACTACTTTCCCCACTTCCTCCTGCCCGTTAATATATGCCTTTCACTAAGCCAGAAATCTCAAAAAATACTAGTTAGTAAGTCTGACTTTGCTGAGTCAAGAAGGTTAAGAATTGGTCTTGCAATGCAGGGGACGCCAGTTTGATCTCTGGCCGGGGAACTAAGATCCCACATTCCGCCGGACAACTAAGCCCGTGCATGGCAACTAGAGAGCCCACATGCTACAACTACAGAGACCACGTGCTCTGGAACTCTAGCGCCACAACTACAGAGCCCTTGTGCCCTGGAGCCCACTTGCCACAACTAATGAGCCCATGCACCACAACTAGAGAGAAGCCCATGCACCACAACGAACAGCCTGAGTGCTGCAACAAAAGATCCCATGTGCCGCAACTAAGACCCAATGCAGCCTAAAGAAAAATAAATAAATAAATAAATGTTTAAAAAATTAAAATAAAAAATAAAGGGTGGGGCTTCCCTGGTGGTGCAGTGGTTGAGAGTCCGCCTGCCGATGCAGGGGACAAGGGTTCGTGCCCCGGTCTGGGAGGATCCCACATGCTGCGGAGCAGCTGGGCCCATGAGCCATGGCTGCTGGGCCTGTGCGTCCCGGGCCTGTGCTCTGCAACGTGAGAGGCCACAACAGTGAGAGACCCGTGTACCGCAAAAAAATAAATTAATTAAAAATAAAGGGGGAAGGGTAAAAAGATCTATTATGAGCTAGGAGGAAAAGCAGTGGGTCAGAGTGTAATAACCACACTTTCTAGTTTCTGCATTTGATGCTTTGACATCTTGGGGTTTTAGAGACCTTGTAGGGACTGTCCCTCCCTTTAGCCAACTCTTAAAATAGTAAAGGAATGGCCTGAAAGTCCACCTTTCCTGTACAAACCAATGTATCCAGAACTCACACCCCAACAACCTCCTTTATACGGCTCTCACACCCTGGGCCATTATTCCTCTGTGCTAATTACCCTAGGGCCAGGTACCAGACAACTAGAGATAGCCCCGACACCCCAGAGCCCACTGAAATTATTCAAATTAGCCAAACCTAAATCTGCTTGTCCTGTCTTGCCTGTGGAAACCACAGTAAAGGCTCTTTTTTGGGGGCTACACCATGCAGCATGTGGGATCATAGTTCCCCAACCAGGGATGGAACCCATGCTCCCTTGCATTAGGAGCATGGAGGCTTAAGCACTGAACTGCCAGGGAAGTCCCTCACAGTGAAGGCTCTTGCTCACATTTCCCCCTCACTCTCTCTGCCTCCTAACTCTGGTGCTTCCTGCATGGTGTGATGTGCTCCCTTCACTTGGATACCATGAGTAACAAAATCTTTTCAATGGCAATCCTTTCCTTATCTGTTGACCTCACCATATCTGAATAATAGTAATACCTACACTTTACAACACACAGGTCAAAGGCCAGGAAAACTAAAGGTGCCAAAGTCAGAGACAGATTTGAAGCAAACCAGAGAAAACAAGAGGTAAGTTACAAGCAGGGAAAATATGGCAAAGGTATGGCTCAGGTAGAGCTGTTGCAAACCCAGAATTCTGATTGTGGTATAACTTTGCTGCCCTCCTGCGAATATGGGAGGGTTGCCTTAAGATGGCACAATAATGACTTCCTACTGAACACACTGCTTAATAAATGATACGTGAGGACTTCAACATTCCTAGACACAGACTCACTATGTATTCCCACGACCAGTGCCCTAGATCTTGTGCACAGCGGAACATTAAAATAGCCTCTTAGTCATCTCCCTGCTTTTTTTTCATCTTTCTTCCTTCTTTAATTCATCTATTCCACTCTTTCTAAGCCACAGCTTGTATATTCAAAAAAACACTCCATAGTTCCTCATTTCTTTCTCAATTAAGTATTGAATCATCACTGTTACACTGAAAGCTCTCCAAATAGTGTCTCCAGCCTACCCTCCAGTCTTGACTTCCACGAGTCCCCTATATTCACTACGATCTGGTTAAATTAAACCATCCACTGTTCCCAGCACATTTTCCCGTGTACTGAACCACTCCATTGTTAGGAGCACCGTAGAATGTATTTTACAATATTGGCTTTAGAGATAAGCATACCTGGGTTTGAATTCTTAGGTCCTCCAACAAATTGTTGTGTGATCTTGGAAGTTTAAGGCTCCTTCTTCTCATTCTAAAATGGAATTAATAATACCCTGTTACAGGATTCTTATACACATTAAATGAGATAATATGTGTATAAATCTCAGCACAAATTTGGGGTGAATTAATTCTAGTTAATACCAGCTATTATATTACTATTAAGCTTAGAACAGAGTTTTCAAAGTATATCATGTACTTTGTCATACTCAAGAAACTGACACGTTATAAATGTTGCCATTTTTTCAAATGAATAAATTCAGACTTAAGAGAAGTAACTTGCTCAAGCTCATACAATCAGATAAGAATTACAAAAGTTTCTTGCCTCTTACTTTCACTCTTTTCTTCTCCATAGTACATCTGCCCTGCCATAAAGTCATTTAGTGGAGAGAATGTGACTTATGTCAATTTTATTGTCACAGTGTTTAAGAACTTTTTTAAAAAATTTAAACTAATGTTATTGAGTACTTGCTATGTATCCAACACTATTTTAAGAGATTTATATAAATTATATCATTTAAATGTGACAGTACTGTGAGATATATATATTATACCCATTTTCAGGTAAGGAAATGGAGAATTCCAAAGATTAACTTGCTCATATCACACAGGAGTAACTGACAACACTATAGCCATCTAAGGCATAAGCTAATGCGCTTACACACTAGGTTAACTTGCGGTTCAAAAGAGGTATGCAATTGATTGTTATTGAATCAAATTTTAATTGGCTTCTGGAAAATACATCTTCTTCCCTATGCTAAAGAGTTCAAAATAATGAGATTTTATGAAAACTCATGTGTGTGTGCGTGTGTGTGTGTGTGTGTGTGTATGTGTGTGTAGTGCCTGACTGTGCTATGTATATTTTAATAAGCTTTCTAACTTTCTGCCAACAATAACAGAAATCCTCAGTTAAAGCTGAGCACATGTCTACTTGGGGAGCAGAAGGGCAGGGAGAGGGGAGGGAAGTTGATAACATTTCCAGCCTTCTTTGCAGCTAGCTGTGACCCTGTGGAAAGTTCTGATCAATAGGATGTTAGGGAAATGATGTAAGTAAGTTCCAACACATACCTTAAAGGCAAGTGCAGGCTACTTCTGCCTTTCCTCCACTCTGCTTAAAACATGGATGTGGTGGCTGGAGGTACCACTGAGACCACAAGAGTGAAGATTATTCCCTAGGAATGATGTTGTGGAAATCTCAAAGTAGCCTGAGTCCCAGACAGCAACTGATCCACCTCGCCAGTCCTGAACTCTAAATCCTAACTTCCACGTGAAAAAAAATTTATTTCTATCTACTTAAAGCACTGTTATTTTGGTTCTCTATTACATACAGCAAAATTTCATGATATTTATTTCTTAAATATTTACTGATGAGTAGGGGAAAGCTAAGGAAGAAAGAGGAAACAATTGAAATATATTTTAAGGGATTTGTGGGTTAAGTATCAAGCCATAGAATTATGGAACCTCGGGGCTAGGAGGGATCTAACAGTTATCTAATCTATCCACAGAGGCCACACTCAATACACCCTCCAAACTTGGCAAAGTCAAGTCACAGGAAAACTATGAAAAAATATGCTGAATTAGATGTAGCTAAAACAAAGTGTGAAGCTTTGATACTTGTCAGAGCCACATCTGTGAATTAAGAACACATTACTTGGGTAGTGTATGTGCAAGGCACTGATATAAACCTAAAATATGCTGGCTCTTTATGAGATGATGCAGGAGGGACAGAACTGCCGGAGTCACGGCCGAGGCCCAAAGGGGGATATTAATCAAAAGAAGATTTTCAGGGGCTCACACAGATTTACCACTTGGTGCTACATCCAAAGACTTTATTTAGTTCATGGAATTCAGAATACTTTGTCTCAATTCTTAGGGGCTTGGAGAAGCATTTTCTCCCACACATCCCTCACTGCATATCTCCAGTAATTTGCTTCATGGGAAGCAGGTCCAGATCACATGAGACTCATTATGGTTTTTCAAATATGTATATTATAAGAGTTGCATTTGCGTGGTTATGCAGACAAGTCGAGAGTAAGGTCATTGTTGCTGCACAAAGTGACATTGTGGCTTATTCTCATGTTTATGCCAACTGTTCAAAAGGAAAGCAGAAAATCAAAGATGCTGACTCCTTGATAATGCCTTAGGCAGCAGAAAGTTCAATACCATGCTCCTAATAGGTGCTACACAGCATCTGCTCAGAGGCCTGAGAAATGGTGATACCCAGGCATTAGGCAGAGAGATTCCAGGAATTATGGTAAAACATGTTACTCCCTTCTGTTCCTCAAAGGGCAAGGACGTGTCAGAGGAGAACAAGCTACTCTGTGAGCAAACAGGATCTTCGTGCTTGACTCCTGGATTAGCCCAGCCGCCAGAGTACCAAGACTTGCACCAGCCCCACCGCACCAAAGCAAGGCTTCCCCTCCATCTTCCTGAAAAATATTCTCAAAAACTGATTGTAAAAGGCCAACTTAAAAGATGCTCTAAAATCTGCAGAGGATGCAATTCTCTTCATCTAACACAACTGCCTTTCCAAGCATTTGACTTTTTTTTTCTCTTTCTTTTAAGACGTGATTTGTATGTTCCATTGAAGTGGAAATAAACCATTACAAAATGTATTTTTGTAAAAAGCAGAACTACTTGGAAGGTCTTGTTTGATTTTCACTCTCCACTGTTCATGTGCCAAGAGCAATGCTGTTATGACCCATCTAATGTATTTTACTCCTTCAGAAGGGCCAAACTTAACTTACAGTGGATATGTCACAACTTACCAAAAACACAGGGATTAAACTGCACGGCTCCACATCAATTGTATTTGCCACTTGCCATTATTTTTGTGTTGTAAGGAAAGTAATACTGGCCTTTTAGCAAAATAAAATTTACTCACTTAATAAACACTCTAAATCTAATTATTTTGTTGGAGTTAAAGGCCAGGTATTTTATGATTTTCTGCCTGATAATAATCTTTATTATAAAAAATGTATAAAGAAAACATTTTGTAATTATGTGTGATGATGATTATTAATTAGTCTTATCATGGTGATAATTTCTCAATTATATCTCAGTTTTTTAAAAGTTTAAAAAATGCATAAAATACAAGTAAGTGTAAAGAAGAAGTAAAACTCACTGTAATGCCATCATAGAAATGTAAAGAAATATTCTGGTAATTTTATATTTAATATAGCCCATATTTTATATTTAAAATTATATCACAGTAGTTATCCATGTTTTAGGACCTCATCTGTTTTCCTTGATATTTTCTTTGCAGTCTCTTTTGCTACATGGACTATATTTTATTGAGTTTTAACTCTTTACATTTTTTGGAAAAAATCTTCTAGCAGTAATGGTTAACGTTTCTTCTAAAATTATTTCATTATAGTGCTGCTCTAACTATCAAAATAAAGAATAAATGGATATCATTTAAGTCACCCTCTTTTATCAAACACACACACACAAGAAAATTTAGGCTTCTCTGTCCCTTCTTATCATGGTAGCTCCATAAAGTGCTATTCAGCATATCTGTATTAGAGAAACAGTGGTTAAAACACCTGGCACAAAGCATGGGAAACAGTTCACGAGTTGATCTCTGTATAATTTGTAAGCTGAGTATAATCTGTCTGAATCTTTATTTGTGTGTTATTTGTAAACAAATTATGTGAAATAATTCCAAAGAACAAGATGTATTTTGTCTACTACTAGAAGTATTTTTATCTAAATTCCTGCTCTAGTTTAAAAACATAATTACTATTGACAGTTTACTAAATGAATTTGCCTGCTTGTCACCTCATATTTCTTTTCTTACTAGTCCCCTTCAATTCATTCTATATAGATAAAACTAATTCTCTCATCTCTTTACTATGTTAAGGTTAAGTGAGTTTTTTCCTTGTTTTCTTCCATTTTTTCCTTCTAGCAGATTTACAATTTGTTCTTTTTCTTCTTTCTTTTTTTTAAAAGCGGTAACACTTGACTTTTACCATGCATTTTTATACTTAATGATTTCTGAAGTTAAAATTTTAATCTCACTCGTGAACAACAGAAGCACCTTAGGTCCATGTTAACTTATTAGAGGAGGGACTGATTCGGCTTAAACATGGACGAAACCATGTTCGTATGCCTTCGTGACTTTTTATTTCCTGGAGATAACAAGCTTGATCAAAAACTTTACTCAGCATGATCACTGATAACAGAGAAAGTCTTAATAAGCTTCAAATCACAATTCATATGTTTTCTATGTATATGTCTCCACTTTTGATATTAATTAGTATCCTGGTCTCTGCCCATAATTAATTCATCCAAGCAGCCTAAGTACAATGACTTTAGTTTGAGAGAAGCAGGATTAAGCCTTTTAAGAATTACTCTTATCAGATTAAATCTGTGTCATAAAGAGTTCTATGCATCTAGGAAGCGAAGGAGGGGAAGATGACCTAAGTCTGGCTGAGCTATGGTAAGTCTTATGTTTATTCATATTATATTTTGAAAGGAAAATGAGAACTATTACATGCTGTCTTAAAACATCAACTGCCTTATTGCCTTGTAATTTTATTTAACATTTGTATTGGTATGCTGCTTTCACGTTCAAAGTCTTTTCAAGCTCTGCCAGCGTAGAAATCATGGGCTACAGAGGTCTGCATTCTCCCAGGCAGCCAGCATAGCACACAGTGGTCACTCGGTAAATTTGTGATCATTGTGTCCAGGAGCAAATGAATACATGAGTTAGTAAATGAAGGAAGATACAGGAGAATAACTAACTGCAATGACCTGTTATTTTTTACCTAGGCTTTTTTGCAATTTTCTCACTATTATTTCATTTTAAAAATATTATTTAAATTTATTTAAAATTATTTGAATATATTATTCTGTTTAAAAAAGAACATGTGTCTTTTGTTTGCTTAACTCTTTTTGTGTGCTTGTTTGTAGCCAAAACTAAAACTGGTCCATAAGACGTCTATGAGAGCATAAGTTAACAAATATTCTCTTTTAGCTATTAGAAATGGAATGGATTACACAATCATAATTTGAAAAAAAAACAGCAGCCGTGGAGAAAAGAGGTAACTTGAAAAAAAGGCACCCACAAGTTAAAGAAGACCTCTGAAGCTCATCTGATCTGTGCACCCAGATCCAGGAAAAATCACACATCTGTTATTTCAGACTATGGAGTACATTTTGCTTCTAAATAAACCCAGGAAAAGAGGCTCCACAATCATCCTTCCTGACAAATTCCAGTTTTAAAAAGTCATCAAAAATGACTTCCCAAAAAAAAAAAAAAAAAAGACTTCCCAATATTAAATCAAAATTTCTCATTATGATAAAAGCGAAAAGTGACTGATACGGTGATAAACGCCTCATGTGTATTGTCTCATTTAATGCTCATGAGCCTTTGACTTAGGAAGTAATGAGGAAACTAAGGTTTATAGGGGTGAAGAAATGGTCAGAATAAGGATTTGACCCTCAGAAATCTGACTTCAGGATCCACTCCCGTATTATACTCTCTACTTCCCTGTGCTGTAATATAAATAATTTTCTTCATGGCCAGTTGATAGTACAATTAAACAACAACAACAACAGATCTCCAAGCTTAGGTATTCATATATTTTAAGACTATTTTTTAGAATTAATTCCTATTTTAAAAAGGAGTAAAACAGGGATGAATTGTAGTTCCTACTTCTTCTTCCTCTCTCCGACATCAACCTAAAACACTCCCCAACACTCCCACCCTTACACACACACACACACACACACATAAACCACTTTTTAATCTGTACCTAATCTATTTAGTATCATTCTTAGGCCAGTTCTTCATATGTTCTTCAACCAAAGCAAACAGAAAGATAAAAGTGCCACTAGTATCTGAAATTTCATGTTTCCGGCACCAACCATCCAAGAAGTAGGTGATGCAGGAAGTAAGAAAGTCTCCAGAGTCAGAGTGTCTGGGCTCTAGTTACTATTTCTGAGACATCAGGGAGGTTTTTATTAACCTCATCATTAAAATGGAGAAATAAAACAATTTCTAGTCATTATAAAGATCTAATTACATAGTCTCTATAAAATTTTTCACATTATGCATGGCACATAGTAAGTGGTCAAGTAATGTTAGATACCAATATTAATTCTTGCCTGAAAAAACATCTAGTTACAAATTATACCATAAATATGTTGGTAGTGGTGATGGTTTTTAGCAGATCCACTATGGCAGCTACATAGAAAACATCTATTTTTCAAATGTTAACGGATTAATTATTTGGAGGACTCCTTTGCAGTTCTGCTCAGTGGCACACAGTCATAGCTAGAAATCAACGTGTTACAAGAGTTATATTAAGTTTCTGCTATGGTAGATGTAGGCATTTGAGATTATTCGGATGTAAAACTCTGTGCCCCTTTTTCAAACCATTTATTAGGCTCTGCAGAAAGCAGAAAGCACTATGAGGTTTCAAGCCTTCCCCTGGCCCACCTTCATGAAGAGACGGGACTCGTCTCTAGAAAGCTAAGAACACAGGTCTGGAATTTCCACATCAAAATATCATCTCTGCCATCAAACAACCAACTTGGATCTCTAGTTTACCTGCTCTAGCTTCTCACCAGCAACTTTCACCTCAAATGACCTCATTCTGCTTCTGGTAAATGCCCGACCCAAATATCTGATCATTGTAGCAGCTATGTATTCCTCTAACGTCTCCAAGCTTGATTCCTGCATTAGAGCAGATACCCATAAAACCACAAAATTGGAACATGCTCTGCTTGACCTCATATATAAACTGTCTCTGGTTGTTGTAAAAATATTATCAAGTACATCGCTCATTCTGTCCTTTATGAAAACACCCACATGAAAAATTTCTCTCTAATCTCAGGGCCAGATTAAAAATATAAATATACTTGACAAATTTCTGAACTTCCCATTTTCGGATAGTGAGAGCTTTATAGCATGCTAGCTTCGAGGGTGAAGCTCTCAGTTAAATCTCAGTTCAAATATAGAGCTTGCCACCACCATATTTTTCTTTGATTATTTTAAATAGCTTCATATTTGTCAGATAATTTTTTATTGATTTTTATTGATTTTCATACTAATCCAGTTCCATAATGGTCCCTGAAGTGTCCCTGTCTGCTGAGGTACTAAGTTGACCACTATCTGCTTGTGATCTTCGGTCTCACACAGCCATTTAGCATCTGCAGATCACTGTACCTGTACCCATCCCAGCTTTGCTCAACATCTTGTATAACTACTCTGTAGCAAGCCCTGCTGAATAGCTAAAGTAAAAGACTTATTCCACTATCTAGTTTCCAACCCTGAACACTGGTCTTTTTCTGACTAATCACTTTTGCCTTTGTGGGTTATTGCCCCACTTCCTTTTCCCTTTTCTGTATCAAAAATCCTTGAGAATTTATCTGTATTCAGTGTCTCCAACTCCTCACCACCTATTTTCTCTGAAACCCACCCTACCCACCACTCTCCTATGACTATTTTAAATGGTGCTGATGACTTCCCAGGTATTAACTATAATAGCTAATTCTCAAGTTTCATCTTTCTGCAATAGCACTCAGCTCAGGCGCTCATCCCCTCTTTCTGCATGAGCCTCTCAGCGACACCTCTCCTACCTCACCCATTGCTCCTACTGTCTCCTTGGTTAGTTCCTCTTCTCCCACTGCTAATGGCTGAGTCTCCCAGGGCTTAGTCTTGGACCCCTTCTCCATCTTCCCTCCCTCCTTTGATGATCTCATCCAGACTCAAGACTTTAAATACCACCTGTATTCCAATGACTGCCTACTTGACAGAGCCATTGGACATAAACTATTCCACCCAGCTCAACTGAGGGCAATTTTATACTTAAATTACCTCAGGCCTGAAACTCTTAAAGTCATTCTTATGTCCTTTTTCTCTGACAGCTTATATCCAATCTCTCTGAAAACGCTATTGGCTCTAACATCAGAATGCATCCAGACCCACCACCTCCCACACCTCCACAGATCCCACCTTGATATAGGCCACTATCCCATCTCACTTGGATTACTACAATAGTTCCTAACTGATCTCCTACTTCTATCCTTTTCCTACTGCAGTCTATTCTCAACAAAACAATCAGATGATTTTAAATATAAGTAAGGCGACACATCTTAAGTCTCCAGAGACTACCAATTTCTCTAGAGAAAGCCAAATTTCTTACGATGGTGCACCATTACTTCTCTGATCTCACTGCCTTGCTCACTTTATACTGACCTCTTGCTGTTTCTCCAACACATTAGGCATATGCCCAACTCAGGGCCTTTGCACTTGCTCTTTCCTTTGCTTGGAATGATTTAATCTCTTTTTTCTTTCATGTATTTGCTCGATCCCTCCTTTGCAATGAAAGTTACTCTGATGATATATTTTAAAATTATAATCTGTTCTCCACACTTTTACCTCCTCTGCATTTCCCTTTCTCCTTTCTCTACTTTACTTTTTAATTTTTTTCCGTATAGTTTAACACTAACATACTACCTAATTTACTTATTACATTTATTGTCAATTGCTGTCTTACTTGGCACATACTAGGGACTCAATAAATATTTGCTCAGTAAACATGGCAAGAGTATAATAATCAGCATTCTTAGAAATAACAGAATCCACTTTAGCTAATTTGAGGGAAATTATTAGATAGTTCCCTTTATCGTTGGTACGACTGAAGTAAAAGTATAGAGAATCACTTTTCAGTAAGTCCCAGAACCACATGGTAACATTTTCTAGGTAAAAAAGCAGCCACTGCCGTTACCCTGACCTATGATCAGAAAGCAAGCAAATAAGGAAACTGTTGCCACTATTTGAACCCAAGAAGAAACAAATTCTGTTGTCACCATTCTTGCCAGAATATCCCATCTCTTCACTCATGACTGCCACCATGGAAATGCCCACCTGGCTAAAACCTAGGTCACAGGTACAATCATAGCTGAAGGGCAATCTGATAAATATAGCTTTTCTCTTTCCAGTCTTTTGCCTTTGATTTCTCCAGGAAGACGTGCTGCAAGGGAGTGTGAGTGGGTGTGTAGTAAGCCAATTGCATTATGTATCATAACCCACCCTTGCAGCTACTCTACATCATAGAGTCACTAATCTGACACTTAAACTTCCAAATAACAATAGCAATATTTTTGCTAACCATAACGCAACTTCCCTCACATAAATGAAAAGGTACAGACCTTCTCCTCAAAAGAGGAGATTCAAAATGCCATCAAACATTACAACCATTTCTGGATGATCAGCTCTCCTCATAGGTCTCTAAAGGATACATATATATATATATTATAAAATTTAAAATGTATATATATAATAGTCAACTCTATTATCAGACTGGTTGTAAATATGTTTTCAGTTTTTTCTTTTCCCTCTTTTGACTTTTTACTTCTAAGATTTAAATTATTTATGCAATCATATGTGACAGTCCCCCTTTGGTTCTTTTTATACATCTTTTATACAATATTTTTATATCCAGCCTCTTTTATTAATATAGTTTTTCTTAATGATATCATTTTAAAATATTTAAATCTATCTGGAATGTGTTTGGGGATCTGGTCATGCTTGAACCTTATATATTCTATCTATAGTCCAACACATGTACTGTATCTATTGGGCTAATAACACAGTGCTACAGGTTTTGATTTTTATTTGTTCATTCATCCAATACATTTTAGACAAGGTAGTTACAGTGCTAGGTGAAAACGATAGTGAGAGATATCTTTATCATTACATTCTAGGGATGGAAATAGTTAATAAGTAGCAAGTAAAATAACTTCAGAAGGTAGGACAGTGTTATCAGAGGAAACAAATGGGATGCAGGGATTTAAAAAATAATAATACAAGAACACTCTTTTAATAGCAAGTTCAGGAGAGAGCTCTTTGCGAATGGGACATTTAAGCTGAGAGCCAAAGGATGAGAAGGCAAACAAGATGAAGGAGTTGGGCAGAGGACAGCCTGTTCTGCGTGTCCTAAGAGGGAAAGACCGGCCACAAATTCAGTGTGATGAGAGCACCATGAGGGAGGCAGGAGTAGCTAGAGATTAGGTTGGAAGGATAGAGAAAGAAAGTCAAAAATTCTGTTTGAGACAAGTTAAGTTTGAAACTGCTACATAGAGCTGTCAGATAAGCAGCTGAATATGTGAATTTGGATCTGGGATCAGAAGTGATAGTGGCATTTATAAAATTTTGGACATGTCTGAATATACATGATAGTCAAAGCTATGGATATGAATGGGATAGTCCAGAAGGAGGTTAGAAAGACACCCAGAGCCAAGCCTTTAGGAACTCCAGCATTCAGCATTTGAGAGAGGAGGAGATGCCAGCAAAGGAGATTATGAAGCAGAGACTGATGATTAGAAAATAAATACCAGAAAATAGTGTGTCCCTGAAGGTAAGAGAGGACATTTTTTTCAAAAAGAAAGGCACAATCAATTGCATTGAATGATGTTGGGAAGTCAAGTAAGATAAGGACTGAAGAGCATTCACTGGGGAAGTCACTGCTAACCTTGACAAAAGTATTTTTCATGGAGTAACGGGCAAGGAGGCCAGCCTGGGTGAAGAGTGAGTGAATGACTAGGAAGGAAGTAGAGACCAGAGGAATGAAGGAAAGTGAGGGAGCAGATACAGGGTAAGTTCATAGAGGAGGCTGTGAGGAAAGAAATGAGTTTTATCGTGGCTCTTATTGTAGTTTTAATGGGAAATTAAAAGTACATTATTTATTTTTAAGTATATTAGTGTGATGATGGAAATGATCTAATCAAGAGAGACTGATATTTGGATATCTAGGAATGTAAGTATCCCTCAATAGTTTTTCTTTTTTTTTTATAGAAAATATAGTACCTATGTTTGTTATAATTATTGTAATGACATCATGAAAAGAGTATTTTTGCCATCTGAGCTACATGTGCAGGAAGGACACTGAGTGAAAATTACCTTGCCAATCCTAGTCAACACAAACAGCTGTGAGATATAACCATAAATGTTGTCTTAAGTCACTAAATTTTGGATTGACTTCTACAGCAAAATGGTAACTGAAGCAATGTTTAACATTCATAACAGAAAATGAAAACAAACATACAAACAAAAAACCCACATCCCTGGTCAATCTTGCTCCATGAAGTAAAACATTGCCTCATTTATTCCTTTTTTTTTTCATGTATCTATTCTTTTTCAGATTCTCTTTTATTTTATTTTATTTCTTTTTTTGTCTTTTTTTAACAGCTTTATTAGAGTATAATTGCTTTACAATGGTGTGTCAGTTTCTGCTTTATAACAAAGCGAATCACTTATACATATACATATGTTCCCATATCTCTTCCCTCTTGCATCCTCCTCCCTCCCACCCTCCCTATCCCACCCTGCTAGGTGGTCACAAAGCACTGAGCTGATCTCCCTGAGCTATGCAGCTACTTCCCACTAGCTATCTATTTTATGTTTGGTAGTATATATATGTCCAGGTCACTGTCTCACTTTGTCCCAGCTTTCCCTTTCTACTCCCTGTATCCCCTTCCTACTCCTCGTATCCCCAAGTCCATTCTCTAGTAGGTCTGCATCTTTATTCCCATCTTGCCCCTAGGCTCTTCTGACCATATTCTTTTTTTTTTCAGATTCCGTATATATATGTCAGCATACAGTATTTGTTTTTCTTTATGACTTACTTCACTCTGTATGACAGTCTCCAGGTCCCTCCACCTCACTACAAATAACTCAGTTTCATTCCTTTTACGGCTGAGTAATATTCCATTGTATATAGGTGCCACATCTTCTTTATCCATTCATCTGTTGGTGGACACCTAGGTTACTTCCACATCCTGGCTATTGTAAATAGAGCGGCAATGAACATTGTAGTACATGACTCTTTTTGAATTATGGTTTTCTCAGGATATATGCCCAGTAGTGGGATTGCTGAGTCGTATGGTAGTTCTAGTTTTAGTTTTTTAAGGAACATCCATACTGTTCTCCATAGTATCAATTTACATTGATACTGTATCAATTTACATTCCCCCCAACAGTGCAAGAGGGTTCCCTTTTCTCCACACCCTCTCCAGCATTTATTGTTTGTAGATTTTTTGATGATGGCCATTCTGACTGGTGTGAGATGATACCTCATTGCAGTTTTGATTTGCATTTCTCTAATGATTAATGATGTTGAGCATTCTTCCATGTGTTTGTTGGCAATCTGTATATCTTCTTTGGAGAAATGTCTATTTAGGTCTTCTGCCCATTTTTGGACTGGGTTGTTTGTTTTTTTGATATTGAGCTGCATGAGTTGCTTGTCTGTTTTGGAGATTAATCCTTTGTTAATTGCTTCATTTGTAAATATTTTCTCCCATTCTGAGGGTTGTCTTTTCATCTTGTTTATGGTTTCCTTTGCTGTGCAAAAGCTTCTCAGTTTCATTAGGTGCCATTTGTGTGTTTTTGTTTTTATTTCCATATTGTCTTGATTACTGTAGCTTTGTAGTATAGTCTGAAGTCAGGGAGTCTGATTCCTCCAGCTCCATTTTTTTCCCTCAAGATTGCTTTGGCTATTTGGGGTGTTTTGTGTCTCCATACAAATTTTAAGATTTTTGTTGTATTTCTGTAAAAAATGCCATTCGTAATTTGATAGGGATTGCATTGAATCTGTAGATTGCTTTGGGTAGTATATTCATTTTCACAATATTGATTCTTCCAATCCAAGAACATGGTATATCTCTCCATCTGTTTGTGTCATCTTTGATTTCTTTCATCAGTGTCTCATAGTTTTCTGAGTACAGGTCTTTTACCTCCTTAGGTAGTTTTATTCCTAGGTATTTTTTTCTTTTTTGTTGCAATGGTGAATGGGATTATTTCCTTAATTTCTCTTTCTGTTCTTTCATCGTTAGTGTATAGGAATGCAAGAGATATCTGTGCATTAATTTTGTATCCTGCAACTTTACCAAATTCATTGATTAGTTCTAGTAGATTTCTGGTGTCATCTTTAGGATTCTCTATGTATAGTATCATGTCATTTGCAAACAGTGACAGTTTTACATCTTCTTTTCCAATTTGTATTCCTTTTATTTCTTTTTCTTCTCTGATTGCCATGTCTAGTACTTCCAAAATTATGTTGAATAATAGTGGTGAGAGTGGACATCCTTGTCTTTTTCCTGATCTTAGAGGAAATGCTTTCAGTTTTTCACCATTGAGAATGATGTTTGCCGTGGGTTTGTTGTACATGGCGTTTATGATGTTGAGGTACTTTCACTCTATGTCCACTTTGTGGAGAGTTTTTATCATAAATGGGTGCCGAATTTTGTCAAAAGCTTTTCCTGCATCTATTGAGATGATCATATGGTTTTTATTCTTCAGTTTAATGTGGTGTATCACACTGATTGATTTGCATATATTGAAGAATACCTGGATCCCTGGGACAAATTCCACTTGATCATGGTGTATGATCCATTTAATGTATTATTGGATTCTGTTTCCTAGTATTTTGTTGAGGATTTTTGCATCTGTATTCATCAGTGATATTGGTCTGTAATTTTCTTTTTCGTAGTATCTTCGTCTGGTTTTGGTAACAGGGTGATGGTGGCCTGGTAGAATGAGACTGGGAGTGTCCCTTCCTCTGCAATTGTTTGGAAGAGTTTGAGAAGGATGGGTGTTAACTCTTCTCTAAATGTTTGATAGAATTCACCTGTGAAGCCACCTGGTCCTGGACTATTGTTTGTTGGAAGATTTTTAATCACAATTTCAATTTCATTACTTGTGATTGGTCTGTTCATATATTCTATTTCTTCCTGGTTCAGTCTTGGAAGGTTATACCTTTCTAAGAACTTGTCCATTTCTTTCTGGTTGTCCATTTCATTGGCATAGAAGTTGCTTGTAGTAGTCTGTTATGATGCTTGGTATTTCTGCAGTGTCCGTCATAACTTCTCCTTTTTCATTTCTCCTTTTATTGATTTGAGTCCCTTCTCCCTTTTTCTTGATGAATCTGCTAATGGTTTATCAACTTTGTTTATCTTCTCAAAGAACCAGCTTTTAGTTTTATTGATCTTTGGTGTTGTTTTCTATTTCATTTATTTCTGCTCTGATCTCTATGATTTCTTTCCTTCTACTAATTTTGGGTTTTGTTTCTTCTTCTTTCTATAGTTCCTTTAGGTGTAAGGCTAGATTGTTATTTGAGATTTTTCTTGTTTCTTGAGGTAGAATTGTATTGCTATAAACTTCCCTCTTAGAACTGCTTTTGCTTCATCCCATAGGTTTTGGATAATTGTGTTTTTGTTGTCATTTCTCTCTAGGTATTTTTTGATTTCCTCTTTGATTTCTTCAGTGATCTCCTGGTTATTAAGTAGTGTATTGTTTAGCTTCCATGTGTTTGTGTTTTTTTCATTATTTTCCTGTAATTGATTTCTAATCTCAGAGTGTTGTGGTCAGAGGAGATGCTTGATATGATCTCAATTTTCTTAAATTTACGAGGGCTTGATTTGTGACCCAACTTGTGATCTATTCTGGAGAATATTCTGTGTGCACTTGAGAAGAAAGTGTAATCTGCCCTTTTTGGTGGAATGTCTTATAAATATCCATTAAATCTCTCTGGCTTATAGTGTCATTTAAAGCTTGTGTTTCCTTATTAATTTTCTGTCTGGATGGTCTGTCCATATTTGTAAGTGAGGTGTTAAAGTCCCCCACTATTATTGCTGTTCCTGTCAATTTCCTCTTTTATAGCTGTTAGCAGTTGTCTTATGTATTGAGGTGCTCCTATGTTGGGTGCATATATATTTATAATTGTTATATCTTCTTCTTGGATTGATCCCTTGATCATTAAGTAGTGTCCTTCCTTGTCTCTTGTAACATTCTTTATTTTAAGGTCTATTTTATCTGATATGAGTATTGCTACTCCAGCTTTCTTTTGATTTCCATTTGCACAGAATATCTTTTTCTATTCCCTCACTTTCAGTCTATATGTGTCCCTAGGTCTGAAGTGGTTCTCTTGTAGACAGCATATAGATGGATCTTGTTTTTGTATCCATTCAGCGAGCCTGTGTCTTTTGGTTGGAGCATTTAATCCATTTACATTTAAGGTAATTATCAATATGTATGTTCCTATTACCATTTTCTTAATTGTTTTGGGTTTGTTTTTGTAGATCCTTTTACTTCTCTTGTGTTTCCTGCCTAGAAGAGTTTCTTTAGCATTTGTTGCAGGGCTAGTTTGGTGGTGCTGAATTCTCTTAGCTTTTGCTTGTCTCTAAAGCTTTTGACTTCTCCATCGAATCTGAACGATATCCTTGCTGGGTAGAGTAATCTTGGTTGTAGGTTGTTCCCTTTCATCCCTTTAAATATATGATGCCACTCCCTCCTGGCTTGTAGAGTTTCTGCTGAGAAATCAGCTGTTAACCTTTGGGAGTTCCCTTGTATGTTATTTGTCGTTTTTCCCTTGTTGCTTTTAATAATTTTTCTTTGTCTTTAATTTTTGTCAATTTGATTACTATGTGTCTCATCATGTTTCTCCTTGGGCTTATCCTGCCTGGGACTCTCTGTTCTTCCTGGACTTGGGTAGCTATTTCCTGTCCCATGTTAGGGGAGTTCTCCTTCTGGGACCCCAATAGTGAGAATGTTGGCACATTTAATGTTGTTTCAGAGATCTCTTAGGGTCTCTTCATTTCTTTTCATGCTTTTTTGTTTATTCTGTTTCGCGGCAGTGAATTCCACCATTCTGTCTTCCAGGTCACTTACCCATTCTTCTGCCTCAGTTATTCTGCAATTGATTCCTTCTAGTGTAGTTTTCATTTCAGCTATTGTAGTGTTCATCTCTACTTGTTCTTTAATTCTTCTAGGTCTTTTTTAAACATTTCTTGCATCTTCTCGATCTTTGCCTCCATTCTTTCTCTGAGGTCCTGGATCATCTTCACTACCATTTCTCTGAATTCTTTTTCTGGAAGGTTGCCTATGTCTACTTCATTTCGTTGTTTGTCTGGGGTTTTATCTTGTTCCTTCATCTGGTACATAGTCCTCTGCCTTTTCATTTTGTCTGTCTTCCTGTGAATGTGGTTTTCCTTCCACAGGCTGCAGAATTGTAATTCTTCTTGCTTCTGCTGTCTGCCCTCTGTTGGATGAGGCTATCTGAGAGGCTTGTGCAAGCTTCCTGATGAGAGGGACTGGTGGTGGGTAGAGTTGTGTGTTACTCTGGTGGGCAGAGCTCAGTAAAACTTTAATCTGCTTGTCTGCTGATGGGTGGGGCTGGGTTCCCTCCCTGTTGGTTGTTTGGCCTGCTGGGACCCAGCACTGGAGCCTGCCCATTCTTTGGTGCAGCTAATGGAGGACTCTGGGAGGGCTCACACTAAGGAAAACTTCTGCTGCCAGTGTCCTTGTCCCCATGGTGAGCCACAACCACCCCCGCCTCTGCAGGAGACCCTCCAATACTAGCAGGTAGGTCTGGTTCAGTCTTCTATGGGGTCACTGCTCTTTCCCCTGCATCCTGATGTGCACACTATTTTGTGTGTGCCCTCCAAGTTGGAGTCTCTGTTTCTCCCAGTCCTGTTGAAGTCCTGCAATCAAATGCCACTAGCCTTCAAAGTCTGATTCTCTAGGAAATCCTCCTCCCATTGCCAGACCCCCAGGCTGGGAAGCCTGACGTGGGGCTTAGAACCTTCACTCTAGTGGGCGGACTTCTCGGGTATAATTGTTCTCCAGTTTGTGAGTCACCTACCCAGCGGTTATGGGATTTGATTTTACTGTGATTGCGCCCCTCCTCCCATCTCAGTGCAGCTTCTCCTTTGTCTTTGGATGTGGGGTATATCTTTTTTGGTGAGTTACGGTGTCTTCCTGTCAATGACTGTTCAGCAGTTAGTTGTGATTCCGGTGCTCTCACAAGAGGGAGTGAGCGCATGTCCTTCTACTCCACCATCTTCCATTTGTGGGTATTATTTTTACCTCTGTTAATTATATTTTTGGCAAACCATGGCTAAGTCCCAATCTTCCTTTGTATTTTACATAAATGAATGCTTTCCGAATTGTTTAAAGTCTTTGGTCATGCACTTAAATTGCTTTTTTTGTTTTTCATGTCAGTAGGCTTATCCAAGACACAGAATTATGTGAAACTTTTCTGTTTTCTTCCTAAACCTTCACTAAATTACAGTAAGCAAAAAAAACTTATTAGCTGTGACTTTTTTAAATAATATGAAAGTGAAATCGAAAGCATAAACAAAAACTGTCTCAATGCTTAGAAACATTTTAATGTCAAGCAAATTATGTTCAAATTTCATTAAAAATATACTCGTGTATATATATATATATATACATATACATACATATATATATCTTCACATTGATCTATACATGTGTGTGTGTTTGTGTGTGTGCAGGCACATGCATATGTTTAGTTCCATGAGTGAAATGTACAGGTCTGTTATGTAGTTGAAAAAGAATATTATTCTGAATGGGGAGCCAGCCTAAGTCAATTGAAATTGCAAACAAATGAAAATAAGTAAGTTTTTAAACTTCTAATTCCAGGAAAAGAAATGATAAAAATTGTCTTAAAGAATGATTATGATTTTCACTTTTAAAAGCATTCTGGTTAATCCTAAAAAATACTTTTGAATAAATTATTTTTCAATATAACTATTTGTCAGATCTAACAGTAAGTTTTATTGCACTTTTATTTTCAACACTTCTTTTACACTTCCAAAATAGGAATTCAAATGGTAACCATATTTTCTGAATTAGATTCAGTAGTTTATTTTCATAACTAGCTGGTAGGAAAATAGAGGAATTGAACTTTGCCTTGTTTTAATATTCACTTTAATATGGAAAATCTGAGGAATGTATACTAAGGAAACTGAATATTTCATATATGAAAATAAATTGCTTTTACTGTACTAAACCTCTAGAATTTATGGTATATTAACAGAATATATGGCATTTATATCATTAGAACGTTTCTGTTTTGGTAGTAATGTTAAATTTTATGATGTTCATTTGCCCAATTTGCTAATTCTAGGAATGTATGCACTTTAAACACTTAAGATAGGGATGCCATCTCCAATTCTGATTACAAAGTTAACCTCCATAAGAGAATTAGGCTCAGGAATCAATAACCTGAAAAACCTGAGTACCAAAAACAAGCATGTGAGAAAATGTATATAGAAAGTTAAAGACCACTCATAGAATTCTCAAGGAAACATAGAGCCGTTACATAGGTGTTCAGATGGATGCTTGGAGGGATTAGTTTTCCCTGCCCCTAATTTTGCCCTTTGATTCCCTGGCATGGAATTCAAAAACACAGACCTTAAGTCCTGGGTCTATTCCTAGCTATTCTGATAACTTGCTTTTGCACTTGTTTTATGCTTTTTGATTTTTAATTAATTTTTATTGGAGTATAGTTTCTTTACAGTGTTGTCTTAGTTTCTTCTGTACAGCAAAATGAATCAGTCATACATATACATAAATCCCCTCCCTTTTGGACTTCCTTCCCATTCAGGTCACCACAGTGCATTAAATAGAGTTATTTGTGCTATACAGTATGTTCTCATTAGTTATCTATTTTATACATAGTAAGTACATATATACAATGGAATATTACTCAGCCATAAAAAGAAAGAAAATTGGGTCATTTGTAGAGACATGGATGGACCTAGAGACTGTCATACTGAGTGTGGTAAGTCAGAAAGAGAAAAACAAATATCATATATTAATGCATATATGTGGAATCTAGAAAAAAAATCTAGAAAAAATGGAACCTATTTGCAAAGCAGATATAGAGACACAGATGTAGAGAACAAATGTACGGATACTAAGCCAGTGAGG
Source organism: Grampus griseus (assembly GCF_964374135.1). Lineage (NCBI taxonomy): Eukaryota > Metazoa > Chordata > Mammalia > Artiodactyla > Delphinidae > Grampus > Grampus griseus. The sequence continues at coordinate 67,184,104 of NC_139012.1, forward strand.
GGGAACTGGGAGATTAGGATTGACACATATACACTATTGATAACTTGCTTTTGTACCTTCTAAGTCCTTGACCTGTCCATGCTTTAGATTTGCCCCATATATTAGTCAGGAGATGGCTGAATGCAAATAACTTAAATATACCTAAAAAATACATTTATTGGAAGACTAAATAGGTACCTCATAGAACCCCAAGGAGTGAAATGCAGCAAAAACTGAGGAACTAGAACCAGGAAATAAAACTGTTGGGAATCAAGGCATTTACTTTCCACTTTTCTCTCTCTGTAGCCAAATGACTCATTTGGACTTCTTTTCTGTCTGAGTTTTCTTCTTTTTCCCTCCATCTTGGCTCCACAGTTTTATTTACCAGCACATGGCCCAAATATGACCATCCTCACTCATACATCTTTACAAATCGCATACCCACAACTAAATGAGCAAGTCTTTCCAAACTGCAATTCAAGTTCCTGGAGGAAAAAATATAATTGCCTAACTTAGATCATATTTCTCCTTTGGTCTCGCCAGTTGTAAGCAAAGAACAGGAAGAGATGGAGTCATGAGGAATAGAGTATATTCAGCCAGCACTGGGGAGAAGTGTCTCTGAGATAGTTTCTGCTAAGAAAGTAATATGGGCTGGAAAGGAATTGATCTGTGGGAGAAAAGGTTTGCATCTCTAAGACTCTTCTCTGAAACTCTTAAAGATGATGTAGGTGTAAATGGAGATCACAGATGCAACAGTGATTTGAAAGTATATTTAAGTATTTTAAAATGCTGGATGTCAGTATCAATATTTCTTCTGTGGCTTGTTTGGATTGCTCTTGTACTAAATTTAACATTTTGGATTAGTTAACATAAACTTCCTAATATAGAGAGACTACACTTTAACAACTGCTCAATTTACATTTTTTTTTTTGCCAAAACAGTACTGGTAATGATAGATTTTTTGGTCAGTGACTTCTTGTTTTTCAGTACCATGACTTTACCTCAAAGTACATTAAATAAATAGACATAAGAAGTGATATTTCAACAGTGGGTAAAGATTAACCAGTTTGCTCAACAAAAGTATCAAGTTAGTAAAGATCTTATGGGGAAAAAAAAAAAAAGCTGACTCACATATCATGTTTGGATAAGCCCTAAGTATTTGCCTTGCATATGTCCACCAAGTGAGAGGGGACACAAAGTTGTATCTTTGACTCTTCAGTCTGTTGTGGTATTACATATATTTCAGAGAATGTTCATGTTAGTCTTTATTATTATCCTAAATGTGTTTTTCTATACTAGAATTTTATTTTTAAGAGAAATTTGAGTGCAAGATAATCATGAGTGTAGTAAGCTGAATAACGGCTCCCCAAAGATGTCCACATCCTAATCCCTGGAACCTATGAGTTTGTTACCTTACAAGATAACAGAGGTTTTGAAGATACAATTAAGTAAATGGTGTGGATTGGGAAGAAGACACAGTCAGTTCTGATTTGGATAGTCTCAATTATTTGTCTCTTCTATAAGTGAGTGCTATTATTGTCCCAATTTACTAATGATCTCACTCAGGCTCTGAGAAGGTAAGTAATTTACTCAAGTTTATGCACTGATATGAATGAGAATTTTTTTATTTTGCCAGGCTAGGATGTACAAAACAAACAAGTTAAAACAAGAAGGAAGAAGAAAGAAAAAAAGAAGAGAAGGAGGAGGAGAAAGAAACTAGACACAAAACACCCTAGCATCCTCTATGACTCTCATTTCATAAAAGAAACCATACATTTTACCAACAACTAAAAAGATCATAATCCCAGTATAAACGATGGTTCTTAACATTAATTAATTTCTCCACAGAGGATACTTGTTTTTTTCAACTGGGACCTTAAACACTTTGTGAGGAACCTCTTTTGGCACCAAATGGAAGAGGCGCTCTGACTCCCTGACTCCCATTTACATCCTTCCCCCCAAACAAGGAGTCTGCCTGGAAGCCGGGTCTCCCTACTGCTGGCACCCAAGAAGGAAGCATTTCACCACATCTTACACAGAGGTTCCTCTTCCTTGCTAAGGTAAGAAAGAAACACTTACTACTTTCCCTCATTACTTTTTTAAGTTCAATTCAATCTTCAGTTACATACTCTGTTTCAAGTTGAAATAATTTTTTTGATCAAAATCAAATACCTTATCTGCTATATTACTGGAATGCACCAAAGGAAAGAATCTGTCTCACACACTTATGATAAACATAACTTAGGCATTGACATGAGAAAATTAGAAGATTCACTTTATGACCCGAACCTCATCCATGCTGAACTGGTGAGTGTGTTCCTTGGGCCCTTAGAAACACAATTTGTAGATTTGTCCTTTTTCATGTTTCAGAATTTACATAAACTCCTATATTGTTACATGACAATAGAAAAGTCTTTTGTTACTAATCATAGGGCTTAAAGGAAGAGAAATGTGTGTTACGAATCGCCACACATGTTGAGAACAGATTCATAAAGTTTTATTTTGAAGACAGACAGCACTGATTGACTTAACAGAAAGTTATCATCGGCATGCTTTGCTATAAGTATTAGTTTGTAAAACATAAAGCATATTAGCCGAGATTATTACCCTCTCTGAAAACGGATCTTGAGGAACAAACATTTAGCAAGAGCTGAAGCTGACTGAATATTGATAGCAGATAATTCCTGCAGAATTCTCTCACTTCTTGAAACTTGAACACATTTACAAAGTACTGTTTGTTTATCTTTAACAACAACAATAACAAAATGGTATAACCACTCTACTGTATCAGTGATACATTGTACTGGCCCCTAAGGTTCTTAGTGGAAGAATTCTCTGTAGTCAAGTCCTGACACCTATCAGGTAAGAAGTAACACCTGAGGTTATTTCTGGACCAAGTGAACACATTTATGTAAATACAACTATATGTGATATGGAAGACAAACTGTCATAGGTTAAAGAGTATTAGAAGAGTTTTAAATGGGATTCTAATATAGTGCCTCATTTAGTTCCAAAAAATACCTATCGACAATTTTTAAATGGTAATAATGAATTCATTTTTTAATTTCCACATGCCAAGTGGTATACAGAAACTCATTAAAAACTACTTCTAGAAAAAAGTATTACCAAAAACATAATTAAAGGAAATATTAAGTGTTGACTGTTATCCAGATTTAGAATGAAGGTCATAAATTGCATCTGTTACACTGGAATTTAAAACTTTAGTTTTATTCCTTGCTATTTACAAGTGTCATTATACAGGGTAACAAAAGCAATTAAGATCGAAAGATTTTCCTTAAAATAATTATTAGATTTCTCCTTTACTTTTGGCAAACATTGACATATATTTTGAAAAGACACTCAAAGTGCTCACAGTTTAGAGAAACAGACAAATATACAAATAGATGTAAACAAAACAATGTGGTGAGTGTACTAAAATGCACAAGAAGGGGGCAACCAATACTGCCTAGGAGAGACAGGGCAGATACTACAGAGAAAACAGAATGGTTGCATTGTTTTAAAGAATAAATAAAGATTTGCAAGGTAAAGAATGGGGAATGGGGGTGGGGAGTAGAGAGGAAGAATATTTCAGGCAGACTCTGGAAATATTTACCACAGTAACATTGCATCCCTATTAGTCCCCTCTTAGACGGTTTGATTTTTCTAGTTTATATGATTCCACTCTTCTCCCTCAAGAAAAATCAAAACGAAGAAGTGGTTTGTAACTGACATGGCGATACAACCCAGAGCACTTTTTCAAGTGCAAGGGAAATACTTACTGGAGCCAAAACTCTGGGTGAAGGAAAACAGTTGGAAACATAATGATAAAGTATTATTTTGAAATGGTGTCTATATATTGTTCTTTGGGAAGAAAAGACAAGCAATAGTATCATTTGACATAATATGACTATATGCAAATATTTTAATACAGTAAGGGTATTAAGAAGAAAAATCATTACTGCAATTTTTATTGCTTAAACATAAAGTTTGAAAATCACCTTAGTAAAAAAAAATAAAATATCTACAGCAACAATTAAATGTGTACTGATGTAAAACATTATGAACTCTTATGGAAAATTCTTTCTTCTTTCAAACACATTTTATGGCAATAATCATAATTAGGCACATATGTTAATGTGAATGAAAGTAGCACCTGTTTTCCATATTGTCTCATATCACTAGGGGGTTTTAAATTTTCTAGGTCAAATGCAAATTTCAGATGAATCAATACATGAGTGCTATTTTCTCAGATGCAGTAAATTATACATTTCTATTAACTTATCACCGTGTGATATTTACTTCACATGGTTGATGTAACCATTTCAATTACATAACATATTAACAATTATTCACATCTCTCATCATTATTCATGAATGTTAATCATGTAATGTCTACTTCTTGGTGAAGTAATCAGAGTTACATATTCTCTCTCAAACAAGTCCAGACATCCTCAAGGCGGCCAAAATTCCATGGACAATTTCCAGTCCATCTGTGATCTGAACTCTGTGGCATCTGCCTTTAATTGATCATTGCTCCTTTTTGAAATATTCCACTATTGGCTTCCGCAACAACACTCCATTCTGAGCTTCTCCTTACCTCTCTCATCTTTCCTTCCCAACCTCATTTGTGGACTCTTGATCTTCTTCTGCAGGTATCTTAAATCCTAGCATCTCTTAAGTGTCTGTCTTCAGTGCCCTTAACATCTCATGCTGCCTACTCTTCTGAGAAGATTCATCATCTCCATGAGCCAACTCTTCTCTTCCTGTGAAAACTGCCTGACCCTAAGCTGGACTGATCATCCTTCTCACATCTGCTCTGTCTCCAGGGTTAATGACAGCACCAGTTTTTAGATCCCCAAGCCAGAAATCTTAGAGTCACTTTGATTCTTCATTCTCTCACCCCCAAACTCTGGTTGGCCACCAAATCCTACATACTGTTTCTTCTTAGTTCTGGTCTTTAACATTGTTTTTCTTGATGATGACATCAGTATCTCTGCCTCTATTCCTGCCCCCTTACACCCATCCTCACTACAGCCAGAGAGAACTTCCTAAAATATAAAAGGGCACATGTCCTCTCTTGCTTGCAATCTTTATAGAATATACCTCAACATCTCCAGCTAACTTCTTCTACCTTACCTTTAGAGGTAAGGGTGTTAGAAGGATCTGGGAGCTGATCAAGAAAAAAAGATATGACCATGAGAGGCAGTAACCCACAGCAAGCTTTATTGAGCGATGCTTGAACAGGTTTGCATGTGGGGGAAATCCCTCACAGTAAAGTCTGTCCAGAGGCTATGTGCAGGGGTCCCCTTGCAGAAGGAGAGGAAGACAAAGGAACTCCTGAGGGAGAAGGAGATCAGAGAGGGACCTTAGGTCTAGGTGATACATGCTCACAAGGTGGGAGCCTCTGGATTAGAGAGTTTCAGAGGGCAGCAGCAGCTCTGGTCTTTATGTTCTGGGGCTTATCTATTGCTAGCAACTGTGTGTGGCAAGATTTTGCAGGGTGGGCAAAACAGGCAGACTCTAAATGGCTAAAAATCTGCTTGTAGGGCAGTTGTTTAAATAATTGGATGTGGAAAAGTTTGAGTTTGGCACCAGAGGGCTTTTGAGTTAACAGGTCTCAGACCGCAGGGAAGAAATAAACAACCAAGGGGCCAATACACAGAGGCCACCTTTGCCTCGTTTATGTAACACTTCTCAACACCTTCTAACGGAAAACCTCCTTGATCCTGCCTGCTGAAACTTGGCTTTCTCCAAATTAGTAATTTATTTTTATATTTCTGTGCTGGTGCCCAAGATGCTTTTATGGTACCTACACCATTTAGCAGGGGGGAAAAGGTTGAATAACAGAGCTGGGGGCCAGTACTGGAAGAAATAAACCCATTTCATGCTTTTATACCCAAAGAGTAAAATGAAAACCTTCAATAAGCCAGTAACATTAAATCTATTAATTATAGTGTTAATTCACTTTCACATAAACTGCTCTACTTCTTCCTCTGCAAAATGAGACCTCTATTCTTTCAAAATTGTGTCTAATTATTCCAGTCTAACTTTGTTAATTATATTATATATTCCTATTTCTATGTCATCTAAATATTTTATAAGCATGTCTTCATTTAAGTCATTGGTAAAAATACTGAACAGGTTAGGCCCAAATCTGAATTCCCAGAACACCACTAGAGACCACCCTCTAGGTTAGCATGAAGACAAATACTTATTAGACATCTTGTACATGAGCACTAAAAGTGATGAGCTCATGCTATATGTTAACTTATTTCATTCACATATTAGTCATGGTAGTAGCTAGCTATTATAAACCTCCTTTAGACAGATGAAGAAATTGGAGCTCAATGTAGCAAAGTAACCTTGCTAAAATTAGAAATGGCAGTGTTGAAATCCAAACCCAGATCTGTCCAACAACAAAGTTTTGTTCTTTCTACCAAAACGCACTGACCTTCAAATAGTACTTCTTTCAACCTATTTTATTCCCTTTCATCAATGAGATTTCCCTGCCAAATTCCTAGAAATTCCAGATATGCTATGCTAATGATCATTTTATAGTGCCATAGCTCAGACACAGGTGTTCTGAAATCTTAGAAGCGTGAAGCAGAGAATAAAGGGAGGGAGTAGAGAATAAACTTTCCAAGAATAGATGTTTGGGACAAGCTGAACTCAGATGCGGTTTGTATATTATTAATATGAATGGGATCTAATCGAGGGGGTCCTAGAGGTTCCATATGCAGGTCTCAACACAGGGAACAGGGAGGACCTTAGTTCCAAGCAGTCAGTAAGGTTGTGAAGGACACGAGTCCAATAACAGTGGTAATGGTATAAGGCAAGGCTCATTGGAAAGTTAGGCAGGATATCAATCCCCTGAGGAACCAACAAGGCACCTAGTCATCCACTGGACAAAAACAAAAGGAGGAAGGAGAAAATGCAATGGAACCACAGAGGTGACCAGGCTCATTTCTGGAACTCTGAATGCTGGATCCAGGCTCTACCACATGGATGGACTGACTTGGGGATTCAGCTGAGACTGAGCTTGCAGGTGAAGGGCACTCTGACTCCATGTGGGAGACACTGAAGTGAAGAAAGCCAGGAAATATAAAGCTAAACTTCAGTAACTGGAACCTGGCTGGTTTTTTTTTTCTCCAAATGAGACAAATGAAAATTTATTGTTAGCATGAACATAGGAATAAAGAATTCTTAAAGCATTGCAGCATAAAATTCCCAGTTAAATCTATGCTTATGAGGATTAGGGAGATACATAATTTCCCCAGAATTTAGAGACATGTACTTTGACTAAAAGAATACAACTGATTTTAGAACTTTCAAGGCTTAGGGACAAAACTTACCATCATGTGGTTACAACACAGCAGTCATTCAATGTCAATGTTTGGAAGTGCCAAGGGAAAAATCATATCTTGGGAAATTTGCATACATACAGGTAGAAGGATTAATTCCTTCATTTATCTAGAATGTTAGGATACTGGTTAAGTACTACAGAATATGAAACAATTGGTTCCACGAAAGTACCTTCCATGTACATTTTCTTGAAAAGCATATCCAAAAACATTAATCTTTTAAGAGAGACCTTTTTTTTAATGTTGGCAATTTTTTAGAAACTAATTAGATTTAAAAAAAATTTTTTTTTGTCTTAACTCCAACCATGATGTAAGGATAATGTATTCCCTTACAAGGAGGCTGTTTCTGTCTGGCTCAATTTGTTAGAGAATTATGAGGCCAGCTGCAATCCCCTTGTGGACAGTTAGCTTTGTTCATGCTATTCTGAGACAATCTACTACAGCCTTAACCAGAGCCAAACATCATGAAGATGAACAGGTGAACAGGTGAGAGGGAAATAATTCTAGCGAGAGAACTAGTTGCTGTTGTGCGTTTGCCCACCTGTGAGTTTTATTGCATTGTACTCTAATACCATCATCCCACAGAGATTTAAAAGAAAGAAAGATCACTATGGAGAACAGTATGGAGGTTCCTTAAGAAACTAAAAATAGAGCTACCATATGATTCTGCAATCTCACTCATGGACGTATATCTGGAAAAAACTATAATGCAAAAAGATACATGCACCCCGATGTTCACTGCAGCACAATTTACAATAGCCAAGACATGGAAGCAACCTAAATGTCCATTGACAGATGAATGGATAAAGAAGATGTGGTATATATATATACAATGGACTATTCCTCAGCCATAAAAAAGAATGAAATAATACCATTTGCTGCAACATGGATGAACCTAGAGATTATCATACGAAGTAAGCCAGAGAAAAACAAATATATGATATTGTTTATATGCAGAATCTAAAGAAAAAAAGACAGAAATGAACTATCTTTCAAAAGATAGAGACAAAACAGAAAGAGACTTGCAGACATAGAAAACAAATTTATGGTTACCAAAGAGGAAAGGGCAGGGGTAAGGATAAATTAGGTGGTTGGGATTAACATATATACACTACTATATATAAAATAGATAAACAACAAGGACCTACTGTATAGCACAGGGAACTACACTCAATCTTTTCGAATAACCTATAAGGGAAAAGAACCTGAAAAAGAATATATAAATCATTGTGCTGTACCTAAAACTAACACAATATTGTAAATCAACTATACTTCAATAAAAAAAAAATGTTTAAAAAAACAAAAGAAAGAAAGGCACTGGAGTCTCCCAGAACAGAAGGCATTTCTCATGTGATTTAATGAAGAAGAAGCAGATCCATAAATAGACCATCAGAACTTCAGAGGCAGACTTTAAATAAGTGGGAGAGGGGCATCCCATCTCTTCTAGGGCCTCCCCAAACTTGACTTTGGACTTTATGAAATCTAGACTCATGTTGAAATACCCCTGGACAATGGATGTTAAATGTAACATTTTATGTTTTCTCAGAGTTTCAGATGAGGGCTCAATAAGAAAGAAGTTAAAAAAAAAACAAAAAAACTACCTTTATATCATAAAGCAAAGAATTGGGTCACCTATGCAGGGAGAGCTATGAAATTTTAAAGCAGATTCCTCTAGCCTCAGCCATCACCCACCTCCAGGCTAAATGAATAAAGAAGATGAATTTGTTTGAGAAGTTTTAAGGAGTTTGAGTATGGTGGTAGTGAAGATTCCTTTGCAGAGACTGTCAGGGTGCAGTGCATTTTTTTTTCATCTTCCAGGGGAGAGGAAATGGAATGCCTCAGTCTCCTCTCAAGCCATGGAACAGAACAACTTTGGATAACTTGTGTTATGTTCCCTGAAGTTTGACAGATGAGGGGGCTAAAATTAGTCTCATTCCTGAAAAGAAAGGCATTAGGTTAACCAATTGTCCTGGGATATTAGAGCAAGGAAAGATGGCAGAGATGGGAATGGCCTGTGTGTTCAAGGCTGTGTGAGCTATCCTAGGGCCAGATGTGGACTCCACAGAAAGAAGCTGGGCTGAGTTTTCCTGAGTGGGACTGCTAAAGAGGAAGGCCCGGAGGCATGGGAGGAACCAGCAGAATCCAGAGGTCTTGGAGGAAGATGGCAAGCAACTAACAACAGGAAGTATCTACTATGTCAAAGGAACTGAGAGGGGGACCTCCAAAGAATCAGAAAAGACTCCATAACAACAACAACATCAGCGACAACAAAAATCATCATTTTGAATTAGCAACATCCAGAGGGCATCAACACCAGATTCACTTAAGGTAAGACTTTCCACTTTTACGTCTCTTCCCTCTCCTGCTCTGAACCCAGAAGAGCCCCGTGCCATACAGAATGATGGTGAATGAGTAGACAAGATGAACAAACAGAAAAGACACTGACCTTAGTAACTCCCTTCGAATGCAGTCTCCTAAGCCTGAAACGTGCCTGAGCTGGGGCAGTATTAAAACTTGAACCCAAATTAGAGAGTGGGATAAAATGATCACACTGAAATGGGCCTTTTATTGTTTAACAATAACCGGAAACATCACGGCACTTGGCCAAGTCCCAGGCACAGTGAAAGAGCTATTTGACAAAGCAGGTTTAGTAGAGAGTGGTGAAGACAAACAATGTTGTTGTCTTTTCGCACCTAGAATTCAACTTGTTCAATAAACTGGTGGCATTAAGACCCCCTCTGTCCTAGGGTCAGGCGACTGACTGAGAGAGGGTCATCACTGTAGGATTTACAAGTGAGGATGAACAGAATCTGTCTGGTAAAACATCTTCTCTAGGTGTATGCTGCTCTCTTGTTATTTCCCTTTTGTTTGCACTAAGTAGTTAATAATGTCTTATTTTCATGTTCCAGCCTGCTCTCACCTGCTAGTATCTAGTTAGTCCAGAGCTTTAAAACTCATGTCCCTTACAGTCATAATGGCATTAATTAGGATGAAATCCCCAAAGGTCCCTCACATCAGAGTAAGAATAGGAACTATAAGGTCCTACTGTCCAACCATAGATAGATAGATTCTCCAGTGCCAAACTAGGAAGATGATATTGATGATTGTCTTAAGGAGAGAAATTTTCTTCAAAAATACTATAAAAACATGTGAACACACACATCTTATAGCTAGTAGTCAGTTATATTAGAGTAATTCAAGGGTATTCCTTACTCATGAGCAAAAGTACTTGATGTATTGACTTCAGACAATTGACTTCAGGGATGTCACAGCATATTCTATGCTGAGGCTCGAGTATTCTAGAAACTGGCGGTTGCTGGGGAGATAACAGTCCCACCCACCCCAGCTTGAGCAGCAGAACTTTAGATTTATTTTGGTCCCATGTTGTGGACAATTTTGGAAAAGTGTTACTTCCAGTGTAACTGCTAAACAATGAAAGAAAGGCATATACTACAACAAAGCAAATGTAAAGGAATAGAGCCAGAATTAGGCCATAGCTCAGTGAGGCACTGGTGCATCCAGAATTCATACTCCTCTCCCTCCAAAGCCTGTGTGTTTTCTAGATTCCCCCTTTTACTCCTAAAACCAGTCTTCTGCTCCTGAAACCGCACTCAAATTTTTTTTTTTTTCTTTTTTTTTTTTTTTTTTGCGGTCCGCGGGCCTCTCACTGCTGTGACCTCTCCCGTTGCGGAGCACAGGCTCCAGACGCGCAGACTCAGCGGCCATGGCTCACGGGCCCAGCCGCTCCGCGGCATGTGGGATCTTCCCAGACCAGGGCACGAACACGTGTCCCCTGCATCGGCAGGCGGACTCTCAAACACTGCGCCACCAGGGAAGCCCTGAAACCGCACTCTTAAGAGACCAGTGTCAATGACCTAACTGCCAAAGCCAAGGGCCCTCTTAATGTTTTCACTGTGTGTCCTTGTTTTCACTTTGCAATTAATCATTTGCGTAACGGTTTAATGCTTGCCTTGCCACAGTAGATTATAAGGTCCCATGAGGACATGTCTCTCCAGTTCATTGCTCTATATCCAGCTCTAAGCATGCCTAGTGTATAGCAGTGACTTTAAAAACATTGTTAAATAAATAAAAGGTACTTAGGGGCCACCTTGTAAGGTGGTTTTGAATGCCAGGCTATAAAGTATAAATTCATTGCATGAGCAATGGGGAGGCACTAAAGATTTCTTAGCTTGTGCCTCTTAGGTTTGACAACATGCTGGAAACATCTGGGTGGGAGAAGGGATGGAGACCTATTTCCCACCACAGGGCCCAAAAGGCTGGAGACCTATTTCCCACCACAGGGGCAGACGTGTAACCTCTTGCAGCAGACAGGTAAAGTTAAACAAATGTCCAAGCAAATAAATCAAATCTTAACCAGTTTTGTTTGTTTTGTGTATTTGTGTGTGTGTGTGCTGTGTTTCTTTCCCTTCACTGACATGACTGGTTAGCTGTCTGAACTGATTAAAAATCACCAATAATTAGGGATACAAGGCCTATAGCCAAAATCAGATGGAAGTGGTTTCTGATCTATTTAGTAGGACCTCTTGCTGGAGAAGCCTTAACTGGACTTCAGTTTTGTAAATATCTAAAAATGGCCAGAGCATCTGTCCAATTTCTCTTTCTAGTAATTTTACATCCTTTCACATGAAGAGTCATTAATGTTTCACTTTCTGGATGGGAGTGGATGGCAGCCTCTCTTGAGCCAGGAAAAAAAAGTCTGGCTGGAGAGACTCTGGCCTAAGCTTGGGTATCCCTTGGGAAACAACCTCAGTTATAGGAGAAAAAGATCAGGCTATGGGTCAATGTCAATCAGACTATGGCAGGTTTTTATACCATAAGTAAGCATTGTTGTTCACATTTTCTTCATGTTAACCTCCTGTTCTGTCTTCAACTCCATCTCTTCTAGAAACATGTTTACTCAGCCCAGTGGATTTACTAAATAGTACCTTGTCTCATGAGTCATAAAACCATATTTTATAAACTATATGGAAAATGTGCAGTTAACTTATTTTCAGACACTCCTGGCCTATACTACAATGAATTCATTTTCCCCCGAATTTTATTTCAGGAAAGACAGCCAGAAATTCCACACTCAGCATTCTGTGTTTGGGAGACCAAAAGAAGTATATGCTAGTTTCTAAGATTTGAAAGTATCAAGATTATTTTTTAAAAAACTAAACTCCCCTCAGAGATTTAAAATTTGAATTTTCAAAATCTTATTTCCACTCATTATTAGGACTACATCCATTATATAACCAAAGAAAGCATTTATACCTATATATCCAATAATTCTAACAATATGGTATTTATCATTATTCTTTAGGGACAAATATGAAAATAAGAAAATAGGTATTAAAGGTAAAAATATCTATTCAAAGGTAGTCATTGGTATCATAATGGTCTTGGTACACTGGAGTACACTAGAGATGGGTTTTATAGTATAGAATTGTTCAAGCAAGTATGTCACTGTTTTTCCTCACTGCATCCCTGGTACCTGGTACAGTGCCTGACTGACCACTAAATATATATTTGTTAAATAAATGTTAGTGGATGAACAGATAAATGAACGAGGATGAATGAATCCTTGATTTGATATAAATAACTTAATGGTAGTATGAGATTGTGTTCTCCCCACACTTTTTCACTCATAATCTATTGCATCTGAAGGTCATGCAAATTCACTCTCTGGGTCTCTGAGGGGCCTAATGTAGTCCCATGGCCTTAGATACCACCTATATGCTAACCACTCCCACTCGACCTGGACCTCTTCCCTGAATTTCAGACTTACCTACCCAACTATCTATCCAAACACTTCTACTACAGTGTGCGTATGTACATGTGCACACGAGTGTGAGCAAACTTAATGTATCCAAAACTGAACTCTGGATTTCTAATCATCCCCCCACAGCCGGTCTCTTTTTAGTCTTCTTCATATCAGCAAATGATAACTCCACATCTCAGACTAAAGCCTTGGGTTCGTCCTTGACTCCTCTCTTTCTCTGCCTCCTATACCCAACTCATCAGCAAATCATTCTGCTCTATCCTCAGAATACATTCTGAGTCCAACCACTTCTTCCCACTCCAGCACTAATCCTTCTAGTCAAGGTAAAGTAAGTTCTCTAAAGGGGCAGTTAAAGTAATAGGACCAGATGAGATGCCACAGAACTAAGTTGGAGAGCCCATCTTGGCCTTGCTTGTACCTGTAGATAGCTTAGAATCAAGGCCTATTCTAAATCTTAGCTCTGAAAGAACAACACCCTCCCTTGCCAGGATATGTCAGATGGCCTGGATGTATGTCTTGGACAAAGTTATGCTCTCAGTTTGTCTTCAGTCTGACCACAGTTATGATAAGTTAATGATTTCTCCAGAGCGGTCTGAGTTTTCAGAGTCTAGTTTGCTAGCATCCTCCTGACCATGGTTGGAGAGTGATTATTCACGGGAAAAATATCCTGTCTTGACCAAAAACAGGGGAAAGTTTTAGTTACTTTACACTACCTACTAGCTTCCTTCATCTGAAGGTCATGCTGCATTCATCTCACTGAAATCACCTCAAAACACATAAAATTGGTCATTTATAACATTCATTTGAAATAAGAATTGTATTTTTAAAAAACGTAAGACGCTGTCAAATTTTCAAGGTACGCATGCCTGTCTAAGACCAGTCCCTTCCTTCTCTTTTCATGCTCAGTTACATTCCCTGACCAACAATTCCTAAAGCCTTAGCAAGACTTTCATTTTGAAAAAGTTTACACAAGAGAAGCATAAACAACAGGAGTAATAATAATGGAAATTATTCTCCCCCCTTGAAAGAATTTTAGGTTCTCCTGCTATCTAAAAATTAAATGTCAATTTAAAAATAAGTTTCTGTGAAAATATCTGTATAATGACTCTCTGAAATTTATTTTGTTTTGTTGATTAATGATTTGCTTTGTTAATTAATGATCCACAGAGTAACATTTTCTTCCTATAAATTAGAGTAGGATTACCGCTCAGGAGAATTTTTGAGTTTTAATTTTTCCTGTGGTGATCTAGGCTACATCCTAAAGCACATTTGGTGGAAGAGGCATCTTATTTTCTCTAAAAGTTCACTTGAGCAATGAGCTATGACTGGAATTAAATAGTCATTTTTATAACAAATCAATTATTATCTTTAGACAGTTTGTGAGAGTTAACCATTACCACTAAAACATGTCAAAACTATTGTTTAAAGAGTCAGTGGAACTCCAAATGTTACCTTCAGCCTTAATTTTACATACACTTTTCCAAAAACCTTTTGATGTGTGCATAGCCCACGAGGAGGAACCCCCAACCTGACCCAGGCCTGAGTAATCACAGTATCCTATGACCCTAAATGAAGTGAAGGGTCCAGAAATAGGCATGTAACCCAAGCAGGTCAGTTAGAGCCCTTTCCTTGAAGTGATTTTTTCAGACATTAAAAGAGAAACACTCTCTCCAGGAGTGCTCAGCTGAAAGGGGCCACTTGACCAGGCTGCGCAAGCTGAGAAGGTATAAGCAGCTGACCATCCAGGTGTTGATAGGGTGCCACCGTCGCAACTTGAAACAATCCTAGAAATTCTCATTTCCACTTATCAAAGCACAATGCCAAAGCCAACTGGAAATAAGCAGTAAATTTCAACTGAAGCACAGTTAAGTGACTTGTCATCATCCTTTCAACATTTCCCCAGCACAGATGTGCGGGGCAAGCTCTTTGACAGTAGTGCTTTTTATTTGCGATTTTGTTTTCCCTTTCAGGTTCGGAGCTTAGCTTTTATATTCCTAACAGGGAAACTCAGGCAGGCAACTGCAGTTCAGCTCCCTCTGCTGTCATTAGTGCCTGGAGCTATGGATAAATCAGAAACTAGTAGGGAACATATATGGAAGCAAGATGAGATGAGATGAGAAAGAAGGGTGTGTATGGTCCCTGGGTGGGCATCTAAGAATGAGAGCAGCCCTTCAACTACAGATGAGGGTCCTAAGAGAATAGAGGGCTCTCAAGCAAGGTCTCACGTTGCTAATGGCAACTCAGCCTCCAGCCCCCTTATCAACTGCCTTTCATGGAGGAGGCCCATGTGTAGTTGCAAAGAACTAGGCTGACTCACGGAGGAAAATGCAGCTGAGAAAAAGGCTGGAGAGGGAGGAGAGCGAGCGGGAATGACAGTGAGAGAAAACACTCATGACTCTGAATGAATTTGTGCTTGTTTTCAGTTCTATCCCTGCCCTCCCCAGGCACAGGTGCTCCCAAACTCTCTTTTTTGGTTAAAATTAATTTGGATTAGGTTTGTACTGCCCCATATATGCTGATTTTAGGCAACTTTAACTCTCTGAGCCTCTTCTGTGCCTCTATAAAGTGAATACAATAATACACCTTCTCAATGTCCTATGAATAATTAAAGCTTATTAAGAGCTAGTGTAATTGATGGAGGGTACTTATATTTAATAAATGTTACTTGCCTCTTTCATTTACTGAGCCTCATGGTAGATGTGGAAATTAAAAACGGTACTTCTAACAGAACTGTTCTTTCTAGAAAAGAATAGATGGGGATGGTTTTCTGTGTTGTACCCTACTGCTAAAGACTAACAAAAGCCCAGCCAGGATATCCTTCAAAATGTGCCCATAACTCTAGAACCCAGAGAATAAAATGGCCTCCAAACACAAAATGCACCCACAAAAATGCTGATTTTCTGCCTGGAAATAGTTTTTGTTATTATTATACAGATGAGTACCAAAAAAAAGTTCACTCCAACATATGAGTCAGGGACTGCAAGTAGATACAGACACTGCCTGAGGTGGCAAAGGGGTTTTGAAGCCATCTGGAAAGACAAGAGTACCCTTTTCACATTTCTCACAGTATCTGAGTGAAGCCAGCAATGCCTTGAGAGTCTGAGCTCTGGCCGCCATGTCATCCAATTGTGGGCAGACTTCCCTCCAGCCAGGAGTGAAAAAATCTGTCTGCTCTTCCTTAGCAATAGCTTTCAAGCCATGAGGGAAAGAACTCACCAGGTGTGTGTCCTCAGCAAAGTTTGCTTAACATAGCTATTCATTATTTTACCAAGTGCTTTTTTTAGTCAACATGTGTTTTAGTTGGGATTGGATAATACAAGCAAGCAATTTGGAGAATATATATATTCATACTCAAAAAAAGTCTTCATGAAAATCATCGATCTAATTCAAATTAGATGGCAAAACTGGTTACTGCTGACATTGTGGATTCTGCCAACCTCAGGGAAGTGGATGTTAGTCCAATGAATAAATGTTTACTCAAACCTTGCCAGGGCCATGGGACAAATGATGTCTTAGGGAAGATTTGCATCTGAAATGCAGATCTGAAGTTTGGCCTTTTATAGGTTGAGGGAAAAGCCACCTGTTTAAACTGTCATTTATTTAAGATATACAGAAGAATAAATAGAATCTTGTATCCAAATATTACAGAATAAAGAAAACATGTATGCCTATTACATGCTGGATGACTTGGATTCAAACCTCATCAACTCTATGCCCATATAAAAATCACTTGATCTCCCTTAGCCTCTGTTTCCACAGACGGTGACAATTAGCTAACACATATGTAAGGGTCCAGTGTAGTGCTTCATGACAGACGCTCGATGTTTGTTTTCCCTCTGCCACCAGATGAAACTGGTTTTCATCTTCCTGGTTTTCCACCATTACCAATAGCTTTAAAAAAAAGAAATTTCCCTTCCCATTCTGTCCTCTTTTAATGTGCAAATATTTTTGAAAGCACAAAAAAATTACTATAACACTTCCTTGAGGATGATTGGATTTCTCTTTGCCTTAACAAGAGAAATTTAGGCTTGACGAGGAGTGATGTGCTTCTGAGAAAGGACCCTGAGATGGAAGCCAGTGGTAGAGGGAGGTAAAATGCGTGCTGGATTCAATAATTTTGCAAACTCTGTCTATAATTTTTACAAAAGCCCTGAAAAGTACATTTTATTTGCATTTTACAGAAGAGGTTCCAAACCAAAATTTGTCCTCCTTCAAAACCCATTTTCTTTCTCCTGCCATGGTAAGCTACTATTAGGTGATCAGTATGCAGAGTGATGGGAATGATGACCTAAATAACTAATGATGTCTTTCTCTATAAAACAACATGATTTTTTTATTTGTCTAAGGTCACATAGGCAACATATCATGAGTATTAACTTGAATACTTGATTACTATTACAGTTTTTGAAAGCTCCAGGAGATAGAAATAGGAAAAAATACACTAGAAAAAAAAAGTGGTGGTTAAAATCTCAGACTCTCATTGTGTAACTTTAGCATATTAATCTCTTTGAGCCTCAGTTTCCTTGAGAATAATCTGATAAAAGAATTTTTAATCTAATTTAATTTTACTTATTTGAAAACCTGAAAGTCCACTCAAAATTTATAATTCCAAAATCTTTGTCACACCAAAGATTCAACAGGCAATATCAAACAATTTGAGGAAATATCTAAATGAATGACCTTTTAAAAAATGTTTCTGGCAGGAGAGTTAGGTGACTTGTGCAAGGTTGTATAATTATTTGACTACATAATACATATCAACTGTTCATATATTTTCCACTGTGATATATAAAAAATATGAATATACAAAGTTTTCATATATACATTTATAGTCAAGATTAGATTTCAAATGCTACTGGACAAAAACCATGGCATAAAAAAATCCAGTATAGTATTACTCTATTGTAATTTGTCATTACATTCCATTGTAATTTGGAATGTCCTTTTGTACTTACCTTTGTGTGTGTGTTTGACATTTTTGTAATTTGCACTATTTTGAAAACAGTAATGAAATCACACCATGAAAATGACTAAAATAGACTAAGAAAAGTTACACAGCTTCCCATTCTCATTCAAAGAGATAATCTTAGACTGATGTAAAATTCAGCCTAAAATAAATTACAATAATCTAGCATTTATTTTAGCTATCTTTCCCGGATTTAAAAAAGTAATCAGAAGTTTATTCTCCAGACTTACCTAAAGGATTCAAAGCTTCCCATAAAGATAAACTAAGATGGAGACAATAAGGCTAACAGTAATATTGTGGGTGAGCAGTTAATCCCCATAGACTTGTTATGTCATGTTCTATTGGGGAACTCAAAGCAGGGGCAGTAATGGACCTGTACTCTTTGGGCCTTAGAACCAGACACAGCAGATGGAGGAGAAAGGACTGGAATTCAGTATGTACAATACTCACAGCATTCCATGTTTAGTAGTGAATTTGTCAATTAAATAGTAAAAGATCGAGAATTTAATAATGAATGTTCCAATTTATTAAATACATCCTACTTAGAAACACATTGCACTGAATTTTAATTGAGACTGTATATTATTGGTTCATGCTGTAATCATCTGCAGATTATCTACATAAGGTGTGTCCTTGAATGTCAGATGTGTTCACCCACAGCTCACTGGGCCAGGCCGCAGACCACCTGTTCAGAGGCAGGTCACAGCCTTTCCTGCAGCGGCCCCCATGCCCTCTTCTAGTCTCTGGACAACTCCGCCAATGAGAACAAAGCCCACTATGTCTGAAAGTAACACAACAATTTTCATCAAAATGAAGTTCATCAGTTTTACAACATTTGCTCTCTCTTTCAACACTGGAAACACCATTATTATTTTATTTTATTGGTTCTCTCATTTCCCAGATACATTTATCCAGATGTCTGGACTGTTTTCTCTATCACCACTCTTGCTCACTAATCAGACTTCACTTTGTCCAACTTTTGTCAGTTCACCAGGTCCTCTCTAGAGACAGTTGAATCAAGAGATCCTCAGAAGTAGAAATAAACATTTTCTTCCCAGTAAGGAAATTGTTTTCCTGGTAATCATTTATATTTAATGACTAGAGTTATTTTTCCAAGGAATTTTAAATGAATAACATTTAAATCCACATTTAGTATGAAATTTCTCATCCTATCATCTTCTAATCTGAGTCATGACAGAATAAAATATAGTTCCTCCATCAATATGTGTAGACAATTCCTTCAGAATGAGCATGACCTAGATTTCAGTTGGTAAAGTAACTAATTTATTGGAGAAGAATATCAAATATACAATTGTTAAACTACTCTGTTTTCGTCAAACTGTCTTTGTAACATAACCAAGTTTGAATGAGCTGTCTCAAAACGTTTGAATAGTTAAGATAATAATCAATCAGAAACCCACCAGATATCAAATACAGATCCCAAGTTATTCCCTTTTAAAAGGCACAATAACCAAATATGGAATGCCAAAGTCATTTCGTGCTAATGTTCAGAAAGTCTAAACATCAGATGGTGATATAATCCCATATTTGTGTAATATAGTAACAACTGAAGATAATGATAGAATCATTTAAAATAAAGATCTAACAGGAAAGTTTACATAGGTGCAAAAGGCATTTGTATTACATATTGCATATTTTAATTATACTTAATCTCAAATAAATATTCTATGAAGTGCTGGAAAGGCTTTGTTAGTCCAGACATTGAAACTGTTTTAAGTCCTCTGAGAGCGTGGAACGTCTCTTACTTCTATGTGCTCTACAAGACTAGCACAGTGCCTGCCTCACAGAGCGGGGCAAACCACCTGCCCTGGTGTCATGTAGTGTGTTCAAGCACTTCACAGGCCTCACTCCTCATGCTCCAAAACAGAAACTTTCAGGTGGACTATGGAAACCCACACATTTATGTTCCCTACGTGTGTCTCATGCACAGTGAAGTCTGATAACTACTAACATAAAAAGTTAGTCAGTAAATGTCTGGTGACTTTGGAACACTGATGAGTAGAAATGCAGAAGAACTACATTCAAATTTGCCATTGGAAAAATGTTATCTGGACACGCAGCCCAGTGTTCTCCCTCAAAGAGACTGATGACACTAAATTGCCATACTTTTCATTATTTTCATTGGTTAATATCAAAAACTCCAATCACACCTGCTCCACCTTTCAAACCCTGTCACTGGGCCATCAGGAATTACTTTTGTATAATCAGAAAATTCCTCTGAGTACTCGCTCTCTTTTCCTAGCTTCCCCCTCGCCATCTTGGCCTTAACTTGTCTGAAGGTACCGATTTCTCTGTGTCCCTCTCAAGACATGGCTCACACCGAGTACCTCAGGGTGCAGAGGGCATGTTGATACAATGGACTGAATGTTTACACCCCCCAAAATTCACATGTTGAAGCCCAATGCCATGGTATTTGGAGGCAGAGCTTTTGGGGGGTAATTAGATCATGAGGATGAAGCCCTCGTGAATGGAATTAGTGCCCTTATAAATAGAGATATGAGAGAGCTTTCATCTGCCATGTGAAGGTAAAGCAAGAAGGTGGCCATCTGCAAGCCAGGAAGAGGGTTCTCACCAGGAACCAAATTGGCCAGTACCTTGATCTTGACTTCCCAGCCTTCAGAACTGGGAGGAAAAATTTTTGTTATTTAAGACACCAGTCTGACTAAGACAGTTGGTATCCGACTGGTTCTCCACTGTCACTTCCAGAACAATTAGGAGGCTGATGCTGTAAGCCAGGTTGGAGATGATGGCAAATTTAGACTAAAATTTGTAGTACTGGGAATAGTGAGAAATGCTTAGCCTTGAGATATCAGTGCTCTTCAACACTAAGTTATCAGTGCCAAGTTCTCTTTGTACCTTCTCCTTAGGCAAGCTCATCTGTGTCCGTAACTTCAATTACCATCTACACATGGGTGACTCGCATATACATGTATATTTCTTTGAAATTCAGACCCTTATAACCAATTGATTACTTGGCATCTCCACTCAATTTTCCCAAAATCACCTCAAAATCAACACTTCAAAGTTTTTTCTTCCCCAAAGGTTAACACAGCCCTAACCTGCACACCAACCTGGTCCCCCTCCAGAGTTTCCCATCTCAGAAATGGCGTCACTGCCCATCCTTATACAGTGGTCATGGATTTCTCCATTCCTCTATCGTCTCATATATATTTATCAGTGAGTCTGTTTATTTTACCTCCTAAATATTAGATCAATAGACACTTCTGCATCTCTATCTCCATTCCCCTGGTCCAAGCCACCATTTTCTCTTACTAGCTAGTTTCCTTGCAAATCACTTTTATTTCTCCTCTAAGTCTCCTTTCCTCAGTGCAACAAGAGCGATCCTAACAAATGTCAATGGTTTCTCATTGTTTTTATGATGAAAACCAACATTTTGGATGTGATTATGATAAGGTCTTACATAATTCTCCAGTCATATTTTCTATCAGTACTATCCTTAGAGCCAGGAGAGGGACCTCTGTTGGGCTCCTCACTTTGGATGTTTTCTCATACTGCACACACACACACACACACACACACACACACACACGTACACATACAAAACACATTAAGAAACACATGGGAGCTTCTGTCACTAGAATAGGCATTTCACCCTAACACAGTACACCTCATTTCCCTAAACATGTACTCCTTGATAGACACTCAAAGGCCATAAGGGAACATTTCTCCATGTCTCTTCCAATATGTCCTCAAAACAGAAGGTGCTGGCCTCCAAATGCCATGAAGGTTTATAGATGTTTATACCCCTGCCAACAGCAGGAGGACAGTGCTGCTTCAGAATGCAGAGAGGGTTTAAGCAACATAAACTCTGAGATTAGAGTCCAGTAAAGCGATTAATTTGTCAAATCCTTCTTCTCTGATAGCATGAATGTAATAGATTCTTATATAATTTTACAATATGTGCATGTTCCACAAATATTTTCTCCTGGTAGACTATAACCTATATGAAGGCCAGGACTGTGAGGGTTTCTTGTCCACCCTGGTGTTTAGCATAGCCACATAATGAATAATGAATATTTGTTGATTAAATAAATAAATGTAGAATCAGACAGAAGTGGTGGAGTCACTCGGGCAATTCATTTAACCTCTCTGAAATTTAGTGTGTCACCTAAAATGAGGATAAATACACCTACCTCAGAGGGTTGCTTATGACTGTAACAGCATAATGCCATGAAGAGCACACAGACCCTGTAATTACAATTTATAATAATTCAGTAAATTATAAAAGATGATGTCAATCTTTACCATCATCAGGATTTCCCAGATCTTACCATTACTGATTAATGCTATGCTTATTTTTCCAAGTTTTCAGAACAAATTGACTGGAAACTAAATCATAGTGTGCAATTATACTGGAAAACTAAATCCAATGCTTTTTTCTTTTGTTGCCAGTTGTTTTCACAAGATGAGAGCTATAATGAAGGAGTACAGCTGAATTTTAACTACAGGGGAGACATTTTATTACGTGACTCTATTGTGCTGACATAAAAATTGATCCTGCACCATACTGCCTCCCTTGAGCCTCCATTTGTAACTTAACACTCTTTAATTCTCTTCTAGTTATCTGCAGATGGCATTTGAAGAGCATATCAGAAAATCACATCTGAAATTATATTCTGTATCAGAGAGCATTTACTGTTAACTGCCATTACTTTATCATACAGATCTTGTAACATGAGTCTAATTATATTTGTGTGAATACATTTGTCCTTCCAACACTCTGGCTCTCGGTATCTTGACCCTCTTCTCCCCTAGTGACCTCATGCTACCTCAACCACTCACCCTCATGGTCGTAGCATTGAACTTGACATTACCGATGTTTGCAGACCCACCAAATCTCAATTTCCAGCCATTCCACGCCTTTCTCCTCAAACTTCCAACATCTTGTTGCCTCTCTTAACACCCACTGATGACCTTGCTTCCTTCCCCACCCCCAAAATAGAAGCACTCCTCTATTCTCTTTTTCAATACGGCAGCCAGATTGATCCTGACAGAGTGTAAATCAAATCATTCCATTCCTCTGATGAGAAACCACCCTTCCATGAGTTATCATCATGCTCAGCATAGAAGCCAAGCCCTACAATGGCCTCAGAGCAGAGTAAAAAAGAGGCACTACTGATAACTATATCAGGACAAAAGGCATAAACTGGGAATCTTCTATGCAAACTGGGAAGTATATTTCCCCTACATAGATCTGGCTTCCATGAGCTCTCTGACCTTATCCCCTACTGCTTTCCCCTTGCTTACTCTGGTACAGAGTGTGAGGAACTTTCTGTTCCTCAAACACACTAGGCACGTTTCAGTCTAGGGTTTTCTCTCTACTATTGTCTTTGCCTTAAACATTCTCCAAGATATCCTCTGCATTTACGCCCTCTCCTCCTTCAAGTCTTCACCTTCCTCAGTGAGGAAAGACCTTCCCTTGACCCATGATCTAAAACTATCACATACCCACCTCAATACTCTTTCTCCTGCTTTAGTTTTCTCTTTAGCCATTATCCTCATCTACTATACTATATAGTTTACTTATTTGTTTTGTTGTTGTCTGTGTTCTGATACACAAACACACAAGTATGTAAGATCTCTTTGGGCAGGAATTCAGGAGAGGGCCTTTTGTTGTTGTTGTTCCAAAACTGGAAGAATACAAAAGACCCTCAATAAACATTTACCTTTAAGTCTGACTTAGAGTTACTCAAGTTCTTATTCAGTTCAGGTAGCCTCATCCATCTAACATGGTCCATTCTCACAAGAAATGAGACTTTCAGCATCTTAAATGTAGATTGGATGGGTAAAAAGAAAAATCATGTAAAACATTAAGAGAATAAGAATTATGCTCATGACCAGAGCAAAGGAAGGTAAGAAAAGATGAGGATTTTGTGGGCTGGAGTAGGAGAAGGGAAGTGACCCATAAGCTTGGCCTTGAAGAAAATGGAACTTGAAGGAAAGAAGAGGAAGGGAGCTTTTTGAGCAGGAAGAAAAAAGTTGGCAAAGCAGGAAGACAGAAATGAGAATGATGTCTTAGTTCAGATTTTTCCACAAGCAGACCCTGAGCAGGAGGTAGTTTGAGTGTGATGCTTGGAAGCACATGTGAGGAAGGAGAGAAAGTGACACAGAGAATGGACAGAAGCCAATGAAGTGTAGCTTAATTCTCCTAGAGAATTCTGAGACACCGTACTAGCTTCCTATCGCTGCTATAACAAATTTACCACAAACTTGGTGGCTTAAAACAAATTTATCATCTTACAATTCTGGAGGTCAGAGGTACAAAAATGGGTCCTATAGGGTTAAAGCCAAGGTGGCAACGGAGTTGTATCCCTTCCAGAGGCTGTATAAGAAATCCTTGACTTCACCAGGTTTTAGAGGCTGCTCATATTCCCTGGCTTAGGGCCCCCTTCAGGCAATGGCATCATTCTACTTCCATTACCACATCTCTTTCTCTGACTCTCCTGCCTCCCTCTTTTTCCTGATAAGAACACTTATAATTACATTGAGACCACCTAGATAATTCAGAATAATCTCCCCATCCTAAAATTCTTAATTTAATAACATCAGCAAAGTCTCTTTTACCGTGTAAAGTAGCATATTCATAGGTTCTAGAGATTAGGATGTGATATCTTTGGCGAGGAGGTGGTGTTGGGGTGGAGGGGGTTCGAGTTGGGGGGGTGCATTGTTCTGCTTATACAGATATCATGTGGAAAAACTTCAGAATCATTCACTCCAACACCAAGGATGGGGAACCTGGGACATATTGCACTGATTTCTAGCCCTGACCATTGTATGAAAGTTGCGTTGGGTTGTACCTGCCTGCAGCTGAGCAAATTCTCAGATGCAGGAGGAAGCCATCAAACAGAGATAAAGGTGCTGGAGATGGGATGCTGTCAGTGGGCAGAAATTGTTCTGAGGGCAGGGCATCATTGTATGTGGTAGCCAAGGAGGACAATTAGGAGTGTGTGTGTGGGGAAACCACAGGATACAGTACTTGAACAGATAAGACTGGCACAGGTTATGCAGTGGTCCGAAGGCTAAAGCGTTGACTTTAGGAAAACATGAATTTTTTTTTTTTTTTTTTTGTGGTACGCGGGCCTCTCACTGCTGTGGCCTCTCCCGTTGCGGAGCACAGGCTCCGGACGTGCAGGCTCCGCGGCCATGGCTCACGGGCCCAGCAGCTCTGCGGCATGTGGGATCTTCCCGGACCGGGGCACGAACCTGCGTCCCCTGCATCGGCAGGCAGACTTTCAACCGCTGCACCACGAGGGAAGCCCAAAAACATGAATTTTTAAGAGAAGAGATGAAAGCAATATTTTAGGGCTATATATCTCACAGAAAAGTACTGGGAGCCCAGTCCTCTAATAATCCAGAGGTAAGATGATAGAATGTCACTACTAAAGTTCAGACCTGAGAACTGAGAGGAAGCAGTAAGGGCAGAAGGAAAATTAAGGCCTAAAGTACTAAAAATAGGAATCAAGGGAAAGAAAGAAAAATCAAAGATATCATAAGATTTCTATCTTAAAAGGCTGAAATTATAGTGATTATAAGGAGTTGAGAATGAAAACTCATTTGAAAGAATGGATAGGTTCAAGTTCAGTCTCATTAAATTTTAGATAAGATGATGGTGGTATATATCTAAATGAGCTGTCAAGTCATAAAAATTCCTCTAAATTATCCTTTATCTACACATTTCCAGTTAATTTGGAAATCTTATTCAAAACCGTTAAGATAATTACCATTTCATTTTGTGTGTAGTAGAGCAAATACTTTGACATTTTTCATGAGTTCAGTTCCATTAGTATATTTCCAAGCTCATCTATATCAGTTTTATAGCATACTTAATATGAAACTAGAGTTTCTTGGAACCAGAGTTTTATACTAGAAGTTATGTAATAAGTTACAGTATTACGAATATACTTTCCAACTACAGACAAACCAGAAAGGCAGTATTGTATATTGAAAATCACATTGGTCTCAGAGTCCATGCATCTGGATCAGAGTTCTACCTAGCCCTTATACGACCTAACTGTGCAAACTTGGGAGAGTCACTTAAATGCTTTGAGTCTGTATCGTTATTGATCCTAAGGGAGGTGGAGTAGGTTCTCTCTAATGTTCTTCCTAGCTACAGAAGCCTCAGCTCTCAGCAGACAAACTGCTAAGCTTATAAGCAGTGTAGTCAAATTCTAATCACTCCAATATAGTACACATTTTATCTGAGTATATTATTGAATTGACTGCTTTTTAAAGCCAAAGTGAAAAAATATGAGTGGTAAGCACTACGTTATTAATACATAAATCAATTCACATGTTGTGAACTGGAACTACCATGACACAACCTACATTAGAATTATTAATGATATCTTATACTTGGTAGCATTTTACAGAGTTCTTTTAAACATTTTTCACTTAATCTTAAAAACTACTTCATACATGTCTTAATATTTATTTCATTTTATAATTGAGGGAACAGATTCAGCTGGGCAACTGCCCAAGGTTAAACAAACAGTTAATGACAGAGTCTAGATTCAAACTCACCTCTAGCACCAAGTCCAACAGTTTTTTATAACACTAAGATATTTCTCATTATGCCAGGCATGGAATGTCTAAATGTAATTTGAGGTATTAGAATAAATTTGGATTTATTTAAATAGAATTTGACAATTACATAAGCATTATCTTTTGCAATGATTACTTTCTCTGTTGTAGAATATATAATATTGTAAGTGTTTAGATGGTTTACTTATCTATCTGGGGAAGGAGATTCTCAAGGGTGGAGAATATGTCTGTTATCTGTATCTACCATGTGACCTGGCACAAAGTAAGTTCTAAAATGGTTTTATGTCTGAATGAATATAGTGACTTGAACTGGCATATCCATAGAGTCACTGTTTAATACTTGTAATTACTGACTACTATCTTTATTGTGTGAAAGATGTTAAAAGCTGCCATACATTTTCACAGGGTAGTTTTCTCAACTGTCATACAAAAAGAAAAAAAAAAGCTGTAAGCCAGGGAATAGACAAATTCACAATAATAGTTGAAGTCTTTAAAAATACTCTCAGTAATTTATTGAACAATGAGATATTTAAAAAGGCAAAGATAAAAGAGACCTGTATCTACCATTTTATATAATGACATATTTATACCTTCAACAACTACAGAATACACATTCTTTTCAAGTGTACATGGAATATTCACCAGGACAGAATGTGTTGGGCTAAAAAGTAATTCTTAATAAATTTAAAAGATAGAGATTTTACAGAGCACGTTTTCTGATCACAACAGAATTTAACAAGAAATTTTTGGAAATAGCAATAAATGTAATTATATTCCTATATACCAAACCATAGAATGCTTTTATGTGTACATGATTTTTTTGCCCACCACATAATAGGTGTTCAGTATGTATTTATAAAGGATGGATGAATAAAGCCACTTTCTTATGATTATAAAAGCTCTTTGTAAGTTAGGGGGAAAAAAACCTGTGAAACAGTGAAGGTTTTATTAAAAATTAGAAATCCAGTCTTTATAATTCAGACCACATTTTTCAGTCGTCAGATAATCATATCATAATATACACCAGGCAAATATTTTTACCTGTTTGGATGAAATTGAGCACAAAGATAAACGAGTCAAGTTATCCCCCAAATTATTTTACCTCTTCCCCGAGGAGATTTAATGTTAGGTCAAAAGGCTAAAACAGGCAGTCGCTTTCCACTTCAACCTGAGAGCAACAAATTAGCTCTTTGACTCTCACAGGTTGTGCAGCTTTTCTTTTGTGTTAAATATTTAACGTCCCCAAAAGGTTTAAGGATGCCTTTTAGAATAATCTAACATTACATATTCTCTGTTTCCTGTATGATGATCCCTTCATATTACTCCTTGATGCAGCATATAACTAAATTCCTAAGAAACCCAGTTCACAATCACACCATCCAAACCTTTGGGCCAGGGTACGTTTGTCTTCATGAGTGTTTGGAAATCATTAATGAATATCTCAAAATTTGAATAACAAAAGTATCATT
Organism: Grampus griseus; assembly: GCF_964374135.1. Lineage (NCBI taxonomy): Eukaryota > Metazoa > Chordata > Mammalia > Artiodactyla > Delphinidae > Grampus > Grampus griseus. The sequence goes on from NC_139012.1 coordinate 67,212,244, forward strand.
TTTATTACCATTTTTAGGACTATTTCACAAACTCTAGGACAAGTGTATTAAAATCAGCTTACTTATATTTTGAAAGAATTACAGAAAAACAAACATATTATTTCTTGAGAAAGCATTGTTCCAATATCCTAAAGCTACCAAGAACTTTATAAATAATCTGCTTGCCTATTGCTATCATAATCAAGGCAGTTCTTATTGTAAAGAACATTTGAGAATTTAACAAGCATTAAAACAATGAAAACTCTGGATAAGGAAAGGGTGAAGGTATCCAACAGGGGCTAATTATGCCTAAGCTGAGCTGTGAAGACTCAGTAAGATCTACCTAGGTAAAAGGAAGTTGAGGGGGAGGTATTTCTGGAAAAGGCAACAACAAAAGTGAAGGCAAAGAAGCAGAGAAAGACGTGGGTGTTTGGGAAACTGCAAAGAGTTTGATAAGCCTGAGGCAAAAGTTGACCAGGAGAGTGTGATGAAAAATGAGACTGAACAGTTTGTCAGGAACCTGATTATAAGCTGCCTAGGACACTGTGGCAAGACAGCAAGGATTTTGGATTATATCCAAGCAACTATGGAAAACCAACTGGGAAATTTTAACTGAGTGGTGATATGATCATGCTTATAAAAGAACACTTATTCTGGTGGGTAATATTAAGTGCATTCAGAATAGTCATAAATATCAATGTAGATACTTTGAAGGCCTGACCTAAGCTGATGACTGAGGAGAATAATATGGGAGTACACTATTTTTCCTTCTCTCCACATTTCCCACCAATAACCCATAAAATTAAAACACCACCACAAAAAAAGAAAATATTGGACTGTGACTTCCAGTTGGTGACACTGAAAAAAAAGAAGTGAGCTTTGGGGACAAACCCACACATCAGAGAGATCATTGCCCTCCTCCCAACTGAGTCCGTACAGTAAGCAAACGATATCAGAGCCCTGGGTCTGCCTTTTTTAAGTTATTTTATTTAATTATTGATATATTTTATAAGTTTAAGGTATATACTGTGTTCATTTGATACAGTTATTCATTGCAATATGATTACCATCTAAGTAGCTTTAGTTGAAATCTCTATCACATTACATAGCTATCATTTCTTTTTTGTGGTGAGAACATTTAGATTTAGTCTCTAGGCGACTATGAAGTATTGGGTTGGCCAAAAAAGTTCGTTCGGGTTTTTCCATTACATCTTATGGAAAAACCCAAATAAACTTTTTGGCTAACCCAATATATAATACTGTATTGTTAACGATCTCATATGTTGTGCATTAGCTCTCCAGAACTTATTCATCTTCTAGTTGCAATTTTGTACTCTTTAACATCTCCCCAATTCTACCAGCCCCTGGTAACCAACATTCTACTCTCTGTTTCTGTAAGTTTGGCTTTTTTAGATTCCACATATAAGTGAGATCATACAGAATTTGTCTTTCTCTGTCTGGCTTATCTCACTTGGCACAATGCCTTCAAAGTCCATCATGTTGTTGCAAATGGCAGGACCTCCTTCCTTTTTGAGGCAGGCTATCAGGCCCATCTCTTTTATATACCCCTTTTGCCAGGTTTTATTTCAGGGGTTTGAGCAGGCTGTATGCCATGCAGTGGTTTCCCCAGGTAAGCCCTGAGATCTAGACCTGGGGTAAAGTATCAGGAAGTCTCATCCTGATCACAGATCCAAGCTTCACTTTCCAATCCAGCTTTAGTAATAATAAAGCTAATATTTTAATCTTTATCTGAAGGCCATGTCTATTGCCAATTGATTCTCAGAGAGAAAAATCAATTTCATAGGACTGGATGACTAAAGGTGGAGAAAAAGAGGGGAAGGGGAGTCACAGGCAATCCCTACATACAAGCCTTTCTCAACAGCTTCTCCACCACAGTCACCAAGAACTGCAATTCAGTGAAAATGTCAATGATTAATCCAGCTTGGAAAAGAAATTTCTCTCTAACATGGCATCTTTGGTCTCAGTGGATTCAGGCAGAAATGCTCTGGCAGAACATTCAAGGAAAGAAGCAGTGCCAGAATATACATCCTCAGCCCACTGTACGAACAGAATGCAAGCAGCCCTCTATCTGCTCACTACCCATCACTCTTCCACAGTCAGTCAAAGGCACAGCCAAGGAAAACAGCTTTATTAACACCACATGGCTATTGACTTCCCTGCAGGTAGGCCGGGGACTGGAACCCCCTCAAACTAGGGACCCACCCAGAGATGATTCACATTTCTGAGAAAAGCACTGGTAAGACATTAAATGGCATGCAAAAGGTATTTGATATTTAAAGTAAACTTAAGTATCACTGACATCTCACATGAAGACTATATATAAACTGTGTCCCATTTTTCCTTTTTTCACTATTAGGACCTGAAATCCACACAGGGCCAAAATCCAATACTCCATCATCTGTTGGCCCTCATCTTTTCTAGCTCCCTCTGGGCCTATGTTCTCATGTTGTGAAATTCAAAACTATTCAAAGAAATTGTGTGTTGTGGATTGCAAACTTCTCAGTTAACTTGCTGAATTCATTAGTTTTTTGTTCATAATGATATTGAGAATCAGGACAAATGTCATAATATATGAACTGAAATCAATAAAGCATTTCAGTAGTCTACAGGACTTCATGTCATCTTAATATATCCTGAAGCATAAAGCCTTTCAAAAATATATTAGTGCTTAAAGAAATGGGTAAAAACAATAAATGCATGTCCTTGATATATTTCATATCAATAAACAATACCACACACAAAACTTTGATTGCAATCTTGACTGAAGGACATTGATGTATTATACATTCTACTGTTTTTATATCTGGGATGTCATTAATTGAAGAAGAGTTAATATGAACTACTTCTTGCTGCTCCTAATATAAAATGAAGAAATTTTTCACATAGTCAATTTCTTCACTATTTTTCACATAGTTTTTCTTCAAAGAAATCATTAAATTTCAAAGAAAGCATTGGGTCACCTAGCACACAGCCATCAATCAATTTACTGAATGAATTGATCAATGATCACATATGATCCTGACTCATCAATGCAGAGAGGAGGAAAGGTAATTTGGGTAAAAGAGATAAAAGAATAACTTCCTTCTAATGAGCAAGAATCCTATTTTTAAAAAGAGAAAGGAAACAGTAGAAAACCAGGAGAAGATAATCACCCAAGAGCTATTTTTTTATTCAGCTACATATACAAATGCACACACAAACTAATCCTATCTCTATCACACCTCAAGTAAAGCTAAAGTTGTATTACAAGGAAATCTATTAGTAGAAAAAGCAGGAATTTTACCAATGCTTTTTTTTTTTGTATCCCAGAATATATTAACCTAGTTACTGCCCTTTATTTCAAAGAAAAACAATGGTCAGCTAAGAGCCTCTGGTATTCAGGAAAGAGGTATTTGGAGAACACATTCATGCAGTATCGACATCTATATAGTAACCACATGTTTCTTAGAGTGAAACATAAGTTGTGAGTCCAGAAAACACACATATTCTAAGTTCTTAATAATATATTTATATTGAAACTTACTTTCATGTTAAAAATACTATTACCCAATTGACTCACCTAAGGAGTAGAGACTACTTTATCAGGTTTATAACTTGGATAAATAATAAGCTATTCATATCATATTCACATGAACTAGATATCACAGATGCTTCAGAAAATCTCCCTCATTTAGAATGATAGATTAAAAGGCTATGCTTGCTCTTAAGCTTAGCTGTTTTACAACTCATAATGAGATCCCATATTAGGTTTGGTTAACACTATGTTCTATCCTAAAAAATTTTAAGACGATAAAAAATATCTCTGATGCATTACAAGGCAAATAATCTCATAAATAAATGATCAGTGATATTCTAGTTACCTGCCACATTTGCAGCATTTTAAGTTTGTCCTTAAAGAATGAAATTGACATTCAAAAGTAAAACAGCTAGGCAAAAATTAATAAATACTGTATAATCATGTATATATCTTGATGAAAGTTGGTTTATGAGTAGAAAAAGTTCTGAAAAGATATATACTAAATTTTGTTAGTTATTTTCTTTTTCACTTATCTGTATTTTTTGAAAACAATTTGATAATACAAAAAATCCTTGAAATTATATTCATGTTCAAGATTTATAGTAATCACTTTGCTACTTGAAAATACAAAATTAAAGTCAATTTCATTTTAATTTCAAGAAGACAGGCTCATGATTGCGTGCTCCTTTATCTATTACAAGAAGTCTGAGTTCTGGAAAGCCTTACATTCCCTCATTTGCTACCAATTTAGCAGCTGCTTCTTTTGTTCATTTGGACAGCTCTTCATTCCCTGAAGGCCAGAGATGAAGCTCAGCTATGTGAATCATCACTACTTCCCACATGTTATTAATTTGACCTAACTTGGTATTTCTCAGCTGTCGGTCTCATTCAAATTTTAATTTTCTGTGATTGGCAGACATAGCACCTCACTGAGGATGTGTAGCCTCCAGCCTTTCTCCTAGTCACTTGCCTCCCCTTTTGGAAAATCCCGGGCTGCTCAGGAAAACAGCAACTTGACAATTTGATTAAATGTGCTTGTGCATCTAACCTAGAAGAGACTTCAGGCCTAAACTCTAGATTATAGTTATGTGGTGATAATCGTAGCAGTTTTTGTGCTTATAGGAGGAGGACACAATTTTTTTAACTAGTAATTTAAAACAATGTTTGTGCATTCGGTTCAGTGGCTGCCTCAAACTCTACACCAGCATGTTGAAGAGAGAAGATCAGTTTCCTCTTGCTCCTTTCTTCTCCTCCTCTGTGTAACACAATAACTACCCAAAGTATTTAGACCTGTGCTACTCCAGGAAGTGTCTTCCAAGTTGATATAACTATACTTTTCACAACTGAAAAGATAGAGCTTGCCATTTAGGTAACAAATTTATATTTGCCGGTGTCTTTTTATTCCCATACAGACAACAACATTTTTCTACGGATGTGAGTCTGTGATGGTATTTCCAGATCACCTCCGTGAAGTGAAAAAAGGATTAGAGAAACTGAGGCCCAGGAAAATGAAGCAACTTGGCAAGCTGTCTCGGGTTGATTCTCTTCAGCCCTGGCCATCCCCACGGGGGCTGACAGCTGAGGGCTCTCTCTTTGCGGCGCTGCCAGCAGCGGGTAGCATAAATCCTGCAATTCTGAGTGTCCACAACACAAGGACATAAAAAAGATCGCAGAGCCAGAATTAACTTGGCTACTAACTTCACACCACTTCCTTGCATTTCATTGGCAGAGCGCTAAACCAGTATCAGCAAATAATTGACTACCACATAAACTCAGGGGCACGATGGCCAGAGACAGAGACAAATTAGAACAAAACCTCAGAGGTTAACCACACCCTCTTTTATTATTTTAAATGTAATTGCATTTTTATCAAGATAATTCATGTATCTAGCTTCACAGGTAATGCTACAACATTACAAAGGTAATACTGAAATGAAAAAAAGGAGTCTCTATCATACCCATTCAGACCTCCCCAGGCTGTCTCCAAAGGAAACTAATTTCAGTCCTCTTTAGCTGGTTTTTTTTTGTTTTTTTTTTTTTGGTATTTGTCTCCCTATTTTTAAATGACAGGCTTACATATCTTTTACTTGATGTGACGGTTTCAGATATTATCTATCAGCTCCCTGTTATGAAAGATGAGGATTTAGCTGCTTTATATTCCTATAGTGGCAATCTTTCTCTCTCTTACTCTGTTACTACCTCTCCCAATAACACCCCTTCTAATACCACAAATATTATATCAATTGTCATAGCTCATATTAATGTGACTTAAATATTATCCACAGCTGATCCACATCATGAACTAAAATTTTGTCTCTCCTGGAATCAATTGCTATTTTTTTAATTTGCCTTTTTATACACCTATCACTAATTATTCCCCAAATTCTCTGACTGAACTATAAAACTCCTCCCAATATAATCAAACACACTTCCTAATCCATCAGTTCCTTTTATTTTTGTTGAGTGCTTTGCTCCAGGAGCACTCCCTCCTCTTCTCCAGCCTAGGCCATTATCACACTATGCCTGCTGCTCAGCTGTTGCCATAGCATTTCCCTTTACCATCATTCTGAGATCTCCAAAGCCTGTGCACTCACTATTTTCTGGATCCCAAATCTTCCTCTTTCATCTTCCTCTCTGTCCTTTCACTGTAGAGATCATCTGTTCCCTTTGTGAGAAAGAATACTTGGAAGATATAGTTTTTAGAACTTCCATATCTCAAATGGTCATATTCTGGCTCTATGTGTAATGTATAGTTTAACTGGATATTGAACTCTAGGTTGAAAAGTTATTGTCCAAGACAGACTTGATACTTTGACCACTAGTTACCATTGTTGTTTACAAATCTGAGTCATTCTGATTCCTATTCCTTTGAATACGTATTCTGTTTTATTTCTCTATGGAAGTTTTTAGGATCTTCAATGTCTCCTTAGTATTTTGGACTTTCACAATGAAGAGGCTCAGCATGAGTCTTTCTCATTAACTGTGCTGAATACTTACTAGGACTTTTCAATCTAGAAAAGCATGACTTTGGTTATGTGAAATTTCCTTGTATTTTGTCTCTATTTTGCTTTTCTCCATAACCTCTAGCCTCCTTAGGAAAGGGCAATTGGTTGTATACTAGATCTCTTAGCTTGACCATCTACTTCTTCTATCCTTTAGTCTTTTATTTAAAGTTTTTATTGGAGTATAGTTGATTTACAATGTTGTGTTAGTTTCAGCAAAGTGAATCAGCTATACATATACATATATCCACTCTTTTTTTAGATTCTTTTCCCATATAGGCCATTACAGAGTATTGAGTAGAGTTCCCTGTGCTATTCCGTAGGTCCTTATTAGTCATCTATTTCATATATAGTAGTGTGTATATATCAACCTCAATCTCCCAATTTATCCCTCCTCCCCCTATCCCCTGGTAACCATAAGTTTGCTTTCTACATCTCTGACTCTACTTCTGTTTTGTAATTAACTTCATTTGTACCCTTTTCTTAGATTCTACATATAAGCAATATCATATGATATTTGTCTTTCTGTGTCTGACTTACTTCACTCAGTATGACAATCTCTATGTCCATCCATGTTGCTGCAAATGGCATTATTTTGTTCTTTTTTATGGTTGAGTAGTATTCCATTGTATATATGTACCACATCTTCTTTATCCATTCCTCTGCTGATGGACATTTAGATTGCTTCCATGTCTCGGCTATTGTAAATAGTGCTTCAGTGAACATTGGGGTGCATATATCTTTTCGAAAATGGATTAAAGACCTAAATGTAAGGCCAAAAACTATAAAACTCTTAGAGGAAAACATAGGCAGAACACTCTTTGACATAAAACGCAGCAAGATCTTTTTCGATCCACCTCCTAGAGTGATGAAAATAAAAACAAAAATAAACAAATGGGATCTAATTAAACTTAAAAGCTTTTGCACAGCAAAGGAAACCATAAACAAAATAAAAAGACAACCCTTAGAATGAGAAAATATATTTGCAAACAAAGCAACCGACAAGAGATTAATCTCCAAAATATATAAACAGCTCAATATTAAAAAAACAAATAACCCAATCCAAAAATGGCCAGAAGATTTAAATAAACATTTCTCCAAAGAAGACATACAGATGGCCAAAAAGCACATGAAAAGATGCTCAAAATCACTAATTATTAGAGAAATGCAGATCAGATCTACAGTGAGGTATCACCTCACACCGGTCAGAATGGCCATTATCAAAAAATCTATAAACAGTAAATGCTGGTGAGGTTGTGGAGAAAAGGCAACCCTCCTACACTGTTGGTGGGAATGTAAATTGATACAGCCCCTATGGAGGTTCCTTAAAAAACTAAAAGTAGGGCTACTATATGACCCAGCAATCCACTCCTAGGCATATACCTAGATATCCTTTATTCTTTCTCTAATACTCTATCTTTTATACTTTTTGTTTTAGTTATTAGAAAATTTCATTAACATCTTCCAATTTTTACTAAATTTTTCATTCCTGCTCTAAATTTTTTATTTCCAGAAGCTCCTTCTTCTTTTCTGTACTACTTTACTTCTACTTTTAAAGTATGCTAGGTTATTCCCTGAGAATATCAATTTTGTTTTGAGTTTAAAAAAATTTTTTTTCTACTAACTGCATTTTTTCCCTTTTACTCAAAATTTTCAAAGGCTTTAAAACCTACGGTTAAATAGGCTCTCAGAAAAATGTATAAGTGATCATATAGCCAAGAGATGGGTTATTAAATATTTTGTACTAGAGATTATTCTGATAATTTAGTATCAAAATAACCTTTCATTTATGCCCTTATCAAAGACAAATATGAATAAGTGGTAGCACAGAAAATCAAAAGGCCTTGATCTAATCATTTGATTTATGGTTATTTGCTCCAGGTCAGGCATAAATGAGTGAAAGCATCACACTGGCCACTCCTCATTCAGAGGAAAAAAGAGTATCTAACACTGTAAAGGAGATCCCTTTCTTTACAGTTAGCCTTCTCATAAACAAGCAAACACTGGCTCTATTTACATAACCTTGAGTAACCTCAAGAAAACCCAAAATTTGGGTGATAAAGTAGGATTTTTTTCCTTATACATCAAAAGGTTAGAGAGTGTGGAACAGCTTTTTTCCAAAGAAGAGGAAACAAATCATGTTAATAAATTCTCAGGAATTCAGGGACTATGTAGGGTATCTTCCAATAAATATCTTGAACATATTTCCACTTATAAAATATCTATATCTGACAGTTTCCCTGCCAGCTAAAGGGGATGTAATAGTTCATTTTTCTGTTTCCAAGAACATTTTTTGCACATCATTTTGCCATAGAATGGAGGAGGAATTCTCCTCAGTAACAACTCTACTTTTTCAGGGACTGTAATCTCTCTTCACTAAGAACAGTTATATTTCAAGAAAAAAAAAAAATCACACAACAAACAACAAACTAAATCAAAGATAAAACGTAAGGCACAAAATAGAGCATATTTTCTTTAGTTTGTTTACTAGATCATTTCTATTTAAGCATGTGAATATAATCAGCAACATTTCATTTCTACAAACATGATCCTATACTTAGCTTACCTTGTGCCTCGGTTTTATTATTATGTAGTCTAAGGAAAATTTTTGAGAACATTATACTATTCATCTGAGTCAAAACACTTAACACCAAATGAAAAAAATTTTCTTAAAACATAAAAAAGCAAAAGAATTGGAAAAGTAAACAACTAATTGTTCAATCCTATGGTGTCTACTTGTAGGAAGCAGTGTAACAGAATTGTTGGCCAAAACTGTAATTAAAAATGTCATATCAGGGTATTTCTCTATTCTGTACTCAATGATTTAAGAACCAACAGTAAATTCTAAATTTGTACCTATAATGTTTTCATGAAAATATGGGTTTTTAAAAAATAGTATATAGCATAAAAATTCTAGTTGTAGATTATTTGTCACAGTAACCTTTGCTATTTCAAATTATCAATTTTGTTTACATTTTTACTGTTTGCATTGCCACATGAGAATATAAACTCCATGAGATTAGGAACTTTGTCATCTTTTTCACTGCAGTATCCCCAGCACAAAGTGACTCAATGAATATCTGTTGAATAAAGTAATTAACAAAACTTTTACACTTTTACACTAACATGACCCTATGCTTTTATTTAATCCTCACAAATATTCTGTGCTGTGGTATTTTTATCTCATTTACTGCTAAAGAATGAAAACTTTAGATTTGAATAGAACTGACTTCTCCAATACTTCTGTACATAAAGAAATCAAATATAATCTAATATTTATCAACAGTTCATTAATCCAATTCTGTTGCTTCTGTGGGATTATTGAATTTAACTTGATTTCAATTCAAAAATGAATTTGTGGGACAGATACTTATGATAGGCAGGAATAACAAGTAAATTTCAAAGAAAGAGCAACTCCATTTTTAATTTTATGATTACTTGTGCATTTTAAAGTATATAATTTGAAATGTTTTAGGAATTCTACTGATTCACTTTACCATAAGTACACCAGTTTTCTTTTAATTCTTGTGAATTTTTTGTCATCAATTTATTCAACAACTATGTCAACAAATATATTCATGTATTCAACATATACACTTATATATCTGTTGATTAATATTAGTACATTTATATTCATTCATAAAGAGAATTCTGACTATTTTAAAAGGCACCATGCTGAGTCCTAGACCCATGAAGCCATAAAAAATAGAAGTCAAATGAATCTCATTAAGCAAATTCATATTGATGTTTTTCAAACCTCCATCTTTTTTTTTTTTTTTTTTGCGGTATGTGGGCCTCTCACTGTTGTGGCCTCTCCCGTTGCGGAGCATAGGCTCCGTACGCGCAGGCTTAACGGCCATGGCTCACGGGCCTTAGCTGCTCCGCGGCATGTGGGATCTTCCCGGACCGGAGCACGAACCCGTGTCCCCTGCATCGGCAGGGGACTCTCAACCACTGCGCCACCAGGGAAGCCCCTCCATCTTTATTTTAGAACATGAAAGTCATCCACTCTACACTTTATAAAATGATGTGCTCATCATATTTCTGAAAATTGCAGATAATAAGGCACAGTAAATATGTACCATCCTTGTTTTCTCTAATCATCTTTCCTAAAACTCATCCGTCCAATGAAATTGTCTAATTAGACTCTCAAAACAGTAAATTTTTTTGATCTATAATTAATTGCATAAGTTAGTTGTAAATACAACAGAATTTAAGGAAGTTCTGCTTTATGTCATTCAATGACCTTGATAAGGAAATAAGTTACATGTTTCCAAAAAATATTAAACACCCACCCCTCACTACACAACTATCCTTTTTTAAAATAATTACATGGTGAAAAATTGCCATAAATCAGTTATTGGACATGTTTCAAGTCTAATCAAGTCCCCTGACATATAGCTACATAAAGTTAAAACTTTTTAAATGTCTTGTTTATATAATAAGCGGGGGGGGGGGGAAATGCTTGTATCCAGCAATATAACTTAGACTTGTTTTATATGGTAAAAGTCAGACAGCGGCAGTGGAAGAGTTAGACTTTTTTCTCAACTGTAACTGGATGCTACCATTCTGGAAACTGTCACCAGCTAGGAATCAAAGAACAAGATATTTGGCTGTTTGCTCCTGCTCAGTGTAGTCATTTCATTTCTATTAAATTCTGTATTCTCAGCTAAGATAAACAGGGAATTTACAGCAGCTGTGTATGCCAGTCTTTTCCCATTAATCCATATCTTAACTCCAACAATACAAACACCTAGCTATTATACAGAAATTGTACTGGAGTGGGCAAGACTGTAAGTGAAGAGACCAGTTAAAGTAATTTTATTAGTCTAGGTCTGAGAGGCAGCTTGGACTGGAGCAGAGCAATTGAGAGGAATACAGGTGGCAATTAAAAGTTTACTAGTCACCTTATTAAGAGCCATATCTTTGGACGGTGATAGCAAAATCTGGATATCTAGGAAATGAGAAATGGGTAATAGAGAAAAAAAAGTGAGTATAGAACACTTTTTCAATAAGTTTGCTGTTTAAAGGAAGGGAAGAACCAGTCAGCTTGTAAGGAACATGGAAGCCATCACTCCCATTCTCACAACAATAAAAATGCCCAACAAAATGCAAACCAACAGCTCTGCTTGAATATGAAGCAAAGAAGTGAGGTCACAGGGCAAACCGCTGCCCCCCAAATTGGAGAGGCAAACAGGAAGATACAGGGAATCAAAACTTATCAAAATAGAAACCCAGAAGCAGAAATCTCTGCAGGAACCATTACTCAGGTGGGAAAATTTAAACTGCAATTAATTAATTGCTGTAAGTTTAATGTGGACAAGTCTGAGAGTTAAAAATTCCAGGAGTGCCTAGATGGGAAGGGGTGGGGCCTTACAATTTAATGAATTTTACCTTCAAGAGGCCAACTAGATACTCTCAGTGAATATCAGAGAAAAATTCCCTCATGCTTCGAGCAGGAGAACAAAAAATAACCATTTTGAAGTAAGCCCAAACTATTCTATTCTTCTTAGGCAAAGCTATTTTACCAGGGCCAAACAGACTGGCTTAAACAGGGCTTAACAGACCTAGAGGAAGGGAAATACTCAACACCAATCCTCTTTAGCCTTCCTGCCCCACTTAAGGGTGGACAAAACATTAAGAAGCATTTGTGAAAGTCACAGCCTAGGGGCACAGGCTCACTAAAATTTTGAGACCTAATCATAGGTCTAAAGAATGCCTACTCTCCCCTCACACTTCACTACCACGTCTTAGAGCTCCTGTTTATAATAACAGGGGATTACAACTGAAAGAACAGCACCTTATTGAAGGGAACCCAAAGGTAATAGTGATGACAACAAAGTCATCAGAGGAAGTTTTAGCTCCTGACACCTACAGCTACAGAAAAATATAACACTTTATGCCAAAGTCTTATTTACCTAAGTTACTTTTACCTAGTACCTTGTGTCCAGCTTTCACAAAAATTACAAGGCATTCTAAAGTACAAAAAGTTTGAAGAGACAGAGAAAGCATCAGAATCAGACTCAGATATGATGATAGTGATGTTGGAATTATTTGATAGAAAATGTAAAACAACTATGATTAATGTGCTAAGGACTCCAACATAAAAAGCAGACAACATACAAGAATAGATGGATAATGTAGGCAGAAAGATGAAAACTCTAAGAATTTAAAGGACATGCTAGAAATCAAAAACACTACAGTACAATGAAGAATGACTTTGATGGGCTCATCAATAAACTACATACAACCAAGGAAAGAATCAGTGAACATGAAGAAATGTTAATAGCAACTTCTAAAACTGAAAAGTGAAGAGAAAAAAGAATTTTAAAAATTGGAACAGAATATCCAAGAACTGTGGCACAACTACAAAAGGTATAACATATACATAATTGGAATACCAGAAAGAAAAAAGAGAGAACAGAAGAAAGTATTTGAAGTAATAATGGCTGAGAATTTTCAACAATTAATGACAGACACCAGAGCAGATCCAGGAAGCTCAGAGAAAACCAAGCAGGATAAATACAAAAACCCCCCTCAAAAACCTATACCTCGGTATATCATATTCAAACTGTATAAAGTTACAGACACAGAGAAAATCTTGAAATAAGCCCATGGGGAGAAAACCACCTTACTTATATAGAGAAGCAAGGATGCAAATTATATCACACCTCTCTTCATGCAAACAAGAAGAGAGTGATGTAACATATTTAAAGTATTGGAAGTAAAAAACAAACTGCCAACAAAAAAATTTTCTATCCAGTGAAATTAGCCTTCAAAAGTAAAGGAGAAATACTTTCTCAGGAAAACAAAAATTTTTCACCAGTAAATGTGCCTTGCAAGAGATGTTAAAAGAAGCTCCTCAGAGAAAAGGAAAATGATACAGGTCAGAAACTTGGATCTACATTTAAAAAGGAAGAATGTTAGAATAGGAATAAATAAAGGCAAAGTAAGATATTTTCTTATTCTTGAGTGATATGATAACGTTTTTTCAAAATAATAATATATTCAGTGATTATAACTTTTGGATAAGTGAAATCAATGACAACTATGTTATAAGGGATGGAAAGGAGAAACTGATAATATTCTAAGTATCTGTGAAGCAGTATAGTATTATTTGAAAGTGAAATTGGATTAGTAGTAATTTATACTGAAAATTTGAGGGCAGCCACTAAAAAAAATTTAAGTAAACTTGATATTCTAAGAGAAGAGAGAAAAAAAAATCATAAAATGTTCAATTAAAACCATAGAAGGTAGAAAAAGAGTAGAAGTTAAAAAAGAAAAAAGAACAAGAGGCAATGAATAGAAAACAGTAAAAATATGACAGAAATTAATCCAACTGTGTCAATAATCACTTTAAATGTCAGTGATATAGATACACCAATTAAAAGACAGAGATTTTCAGAGTGAATTTTTTAAAAAAGACTCAATTATATGTTGTCTACAAGAAACCAATTTTAAATAGGAAGCAACAGATACATTAAAACTAAAGGGATAGGAAAAGACATATGACACTAACACTAATCAGAAGAAAGCTAGAGCAGCTGTATAAATTGCAAACAAAGAAGAGTTCAGATAAAGAAAAATGATCAGAGATAAAGAGGATAATTACATAATGATAAAGTAGTAAATTCTCTAAGAAAATTTTACAATTCTTAATGTGTATGCATCTAACAACAAAGCATCAACAAAAACTGATAAAACTTCAAGGAGAAAGGTTAGACTACACTATAGTTAGAGATTCAACATCCTCTTAGAAACTGACGGAGCCAGTAGGCAAAAAAAAAAATTTTAAACATAGTTGAACTGAACAGCATGATCAATAACTGGATCTAACTGACATCTATAAAATGCTTCACCCAACAATAGCAGAATAAACATTCTCTTCAAGCTCTCAGGGAACCAAGATAAGCCACATTCTGGGTCATACACACACCGTAACAAATTTAAAAGACTATAAATTATTCAAAGTATGCTTTCAGACCACAATAGAATTAAACCAGAAATTATTAATGAAAAAAATAGCTGAAAAATTCAAAAATATTTGGAGATTAAAAAATACATTTCTAAATAAAACATGGGTCAGAGAAGAAGACTCAAGAGATGGTAAACAATATTTTGAACCAAATGAAAATGAAAAGATAATTTATCAAAATTTGTAGGATGCAGCAAAGGCAGAGTTTAGAGAGAAATTTGTATTAGAAAGAAGAAAGATCCAAAATCAAAAATCTAAACCTTTACCTTATGAAAAGAGAAAAAGAAGAGCAAATTAAATTTAAAGGAACCAGAAGAAAATAAATAATAAAAATTCAAACAGAAATCAATGAAGTTGAATTTAGGAAATGAATAGAGAAAGTCAACAAAACCAAACGCAAATTCTTTGGAAAGACTAATAAAATTGATAAACCTCTAGCCAGATTAACAAAAAAAGAAGACACAAATTACTAATATCAGAAAGAGGAGAAATAACTAAAGATCTCAGGGACATTAAAAGAATAATAAAGGAACATAATGGACAACTTTATACCCACAAGTCTAATAACCTAAATGAAATGGACTAATTCCTTGAAAGATGCAATCTATCAAAACTTACACAGGATGAATCAGACAATCTGAATAGGCCCATGTCTATTAAAGAAACTGAATCAATAATTAATAACCTTCCAAAACAGAAAGCACCACATCATGATGGGTTTACAGGTGAATTCTATCAAACATTCGAGGAAGAAATTATACCAATTGTCTGCAATCTCTTCCAGAAAATAGAAGCAGAGGGAAAACTTCCTAACTCATTCTATGTGACCAGCACTACCCTAATACCAAGAGTGAAGACATTACAAGAAAGGTAAACTATAAACCAACATTTCTCATTAACATAAATGTAAGAAGCCTCAACAAAATAATAGCAAATCAAATCCAACAACATATAAAAAGAATTACTGATATATACCATGACCAAGAGGGATTTATTTCAAGTATTTGAAAATCAATTGATGTAAACTATCACATCAACAGGCTAAAGAAGAAAAATGATATGATTATATCAATACATGCAGAAAAATCACCTGACAAAATCCAACACTCATTCATGATAAAAAAAAAAATTCTCAGCAGACCAGAAATAGAGGGAAATTCCTCAACTTCATAAAGAACATATACAAATACCCTACAGCTGACATCATATTTAATGGTGAGAAATTAGTGCTTTCCTGTCTATGATCAGGAACAAGGCAAGGATGTCTTCTCTCACCACTCTTATTCAAAATTATACTGGAAATCCTAGCTAATGCAACAACACAAGAAAAGTAAATAAAATGTATAATGGATTAGAAGAAGGAAATAAAAGAAAGCAAGATATAGCTAGATTGAAGGTAAAGAAGGGCAGGAAGAACAGAGTAGAATTTGGACATATGGAGTTTAGAGTTTTGGAAGGGAGCACTTTGAGTATTCCTATGATCTGGCAGGAAGAAGTTATAGAAACAAAAATGTTTAACAAAGACAATAATCCATAAAGCAATGTCCTTCAGAAATAGAAGGGGACAGGATTCAGAGTATAGGTAAAGGAAGACACAACAATTTATGCTGAAGTTAAATATCACCAGAATTGTCTACACTCAGTCATTGACGGGGTAATGGAAAAGTAACAACTGAGTTAATGACTCTCCAGGATTCTGGGGTCTATTCCGTTTAGAAAAAAATCTACCCTAGGCTACCTATTTTCACATTCTAAAGAGTTATTTTTATTTTTTTGCTAAGCCTCTGTAGAAGTAACTATTCCAGTTAAAATTTCCAATCTTCCTCCCCATTCAACCTCTCTTTCCACCCCCAACCCACAGAACTGTTGCAATGTTTCAACAATATGCAGTTTTACAATATTTTATATCCAATTATTAATTGTTCTGGACTTTACCAAAATGAACTTTCTAATAGAAATTTTCACTTATCCAAAGTCAACTGGAAGAAAATCTCATTAAGGAAAATAAATAATGGCAGGGAATAAGGATAATGGTAACTTCTACTTACTGAGCACTATTCCATGTCAGGAAAAATGTATCTGCTCTGATGCATCATTTCACCCTAGCTGAAAATTGAGTGCCAGTGAATGTTTGACCATTAGGAAATTTTTATAATGAAAAGTTTGTTTCTAAACTACTCTTAAAATAGTTTATAATATGAGGTAAATTTATTAGGTCTGGTTAAATGGAGGAGTGGTGGGCTTCCCTGGTGGTGCAGTGGTTGAGAATCCACCTGCCAACGCAGGGGAAATGGGTTCGAGCCCTAGTTTGGGAGGATCCCACATGCCGTGAAGCAACTAGGCCTGTGAGCCACAACTGCTGAGCCTGTGCATCTGGAGCCTGTGCTCTGCAGCAAAAGATGCCGCGACAGTGAGAGGCCCGCGCACCGCGATGAGGAGTGGCCCCCGCTCACCGCAAGTAGAGAAAGCCCTTGCACAGAAACAAAGACCCAACACAGCCAAAAAATAAAAATAAATTTAAAAACATGGAGGAGTGGTAATTTACTTTATGCTTTTAAAATGTTACCAATAAAATAGTACATAGGCTGAAGAAAAATTGGCTCACTGATCATAGTAACTCATTAGAAGTTAGATAGTGGAACTGTTTACTGGCAAGTTTTCCTTCTGAAAACTAGAAGGAACAATTTTAGTTGAAGTCAAGGTAAAAAATAACTCCGGTATGCCATATTTGAGAGTGTCAAGTAAGCATAACTCTATTTGGACTAAACCTGTTTTTCATTAGTATAAGTACCAGACTAATTTATCATTATCATCATCATCATCATCATTAATACTGAAATTAAACTTTGCTTTGATTTGGTATACAGTCTGTTAATAAAGTTTTTCTCACACAGGTGTGATTTCAGTATCTTTCTAATGATTAAGTAATCCTTTTTCATAATTTTCATTATTTAACTGCTAAAACTTGATGTAGAGAGTAATTCTGATAACATTTTATTATTCAAAGCTCAAAGATAAGGATGATTGGTTTTGTGGAACCATTTTTAAATAGCGATTATTTACTAGTTACGTTTATAAAAACTGTAAATTTCTAACTAACCATATATAAGTAACAATTAAGAAACCATATTTCTGTTAATTTAGATTTCTTAATATTTTTTTTCTTTTGGAAAATTTCTGCATCTTGGGGACTTAGGTTATGACAATGGATAGGTTCAAAGCTTGAATATAAGAAAGAAAAGAAAAATAAAATGCAAACCTAAACCTTGCATCCAGGTCCAAAATGCAGTTCAACAGATGAACTAGCACAAGTATTCAGAAACCCAAGAAAGAATAAGCTAGGAAGCCAGAGGCACAAGGAAAGAAGCCAGAATCATTCAGAGAAAATCTTCAGGTAATAGAGGAGAGATAGAAAATTTAGAATATTTGCAGATTCTAAGTTTCAGAATAAGACTTCCGTGGCCGTCTAGTGGTTAAGACTCCATGCTTCCACTGTAGCAGGCATGGGTTCAATCCCTGGTCAGGGAACTAAGATCCCACATGCCATGTGGCAGGGCCAAAGGAAAAGAAAATTGCTGAATATTTACTTCAATAGAATTGCTCAATGGTCCAAAGTGCCTCACTGTCCCTGAGTCAGAACATTCTGGAGTCATTAAAAGGGGTTGATGTGGTTTAGAAAAAAAATAATGGTAGATGTTAGCGCTTTAATTCTATAGAAATATTCTTTTTTTCCCATCAACAAGTTTTTGCTTACAGTCATTGGAGATAGTTAAACTACAAAGTCAAAAAAATAGACATTGTTGGGCTTCCCTGGTGGCGCAGTGGTTGAGAGTCCACCTGCCGATGCAGGGGACATGGGTTCGTGCTCCGGTCCGGGAAGATCCCACATGCCGCGGAGCAACTGGGCTCGTGAGCCATGGCCACTGAGCCTGCGCGTCTGGAGCCTGTGCTCCACAACGGGAGAGGCCACAACAGTGAGAGGCCCACGTACCACAAAAAAAAAAAAAAAAAATAGACATTGTTCAGATAATATTTCTTATCTGAGATTCTTGAATAAAGATTCTTGGATAAAGATTCTTGGATATAGCAAATGAAATATAGCAATTTGCTCTCTAGAGGTTATTTTTCAGATACTAATAGTACTATGGAACACAGATAAGAGACAGAAATAAAATTAAAAGTGCCTCTGGGAATTCAAAACAGATTTATTCATTCATTTACTCCTTTGTTCATTCATCAGATACTCGAGCAATTATTCCATGAACAAGACACAGTGTTTGGCACTATAAATGAAGTAGGGAAAAAGCAACCCCTGCTGCATGGGATTTATAATCTTGTAGAAAAGATATTGATATACCATGAGTACATACAATGTATCCAGAGATACACAGCAGAGACTACAATTCCCATCACTCCCTGAATAAGATGGCAGGGTAGGGATGGAGGAGGAAAGCTAGCCAGATGATAAAACCAAACTAATATTTAGGTGATTATGTTTTTAGGCAAAGGTGGGAAAGGTTGTAAGAGAAAAGCAGAGAAAGATGTTTTAGGCAAAGAGAAATAAATGAGATGAGTCCAGTGCATGTGAGGAATCAAAAAGAAATGCATACATTCATTTATTCAACAAGTATTTACTGAACACTTAGATGACTGGGTATGGGGGCATGGGCCAGACACTCAAGGCCTCTGCTCTCCCATTGCTTACATTTGGTGGGTTAAAATACATCTGAAGCAGAGGAAACAGTAAAAAATGACAAAGCCTTGATGTGTTTGAGGAGCCAAGAATGAGCCAGAGGAATGTATTGACCAAAAAGAAGAGAGACCTGACATGTAGTCGGGAATCAAATTCTATCAGGCTACATTAGCCAGAGTAAAGAGTTTTTATTCTATTTCCTACCAGACGATTTTAAGTAAAAGGGATATATAGTGATTTATGTTTTTCAAAGTTTACTGTGGCTATTATGTAGGGAATGGATTATTGGGAGGTAACAATGAAAACACAAGCTATTACAGTCAGTCAAGACAGAGATAAGGTTGGCTTGAATGGAAGCAGTGGAGAAGACAAAAAGTGAGTGAACTTTGGATATAGTTTTGGAGATAGAGTTGATAGTACTAGTCAATGAACTCAGTAAGTATGAGGAGTAAGAAAGGAAAATATCAAGGTTAATATGGAGTTCTGTGCAGCTGGAATTTAAAGGAAATAATAAGGCTTGTGAAAGATGAGGCTGAAAATAAAAAAAGAACCAGTTTATGAGGAATATGTATGCCTTGTTAGAGTCTAAATAATAACACCAAAGGTAATCCACAGAAGGATTTAGGCAGCTATCTTGCTTTGAGCAGATATACATTTTTGAAGGATCGGTCTGGTGGAAAAATTAGTTCTCAAAATATCTTACCCTCAAAAACTAAGATACTCAGTAAAGATCCTAAAAATATTATAAAAACATATAGAAACAATATAAAGCATTACTAGAGGAGATAAAAGACCTATTTAAATGGAGAGATATGCCACATTCATGGATTAGAAGATTAGTGTTGGGAGATCTTCAAGATGGCGGAGGAGTAAGACGTGGAGATCACCTTCCTCCCCACAAATACATCAGAAAAACAAGTACATGTGGAACAACTCCTACAGAACACCTACTGAACACTGGCAGAAGACCTCAGACTTCCCAAAAGAGCCGTGTGACTGACAGGGTTTTGGTCCTCCAGCTGGGTGTCAGGCCTGTGCCTCTGAGGTGGGAGAGCTGAGCTCAGGACATTGGTCCACCAGAGACCTCCCAGCTCCACATAATATCAAACAGCAAAAGCTCTCCCAGAGATCACCATCTCAATGCTAAGACCCACCAACACTCAACGACCAGCAAGCTACAGTGCTGGACACCCTATGCCAAAAAAATTGCAAGACGGGAACACAACCGCACTCATTAGCAGAGAGGCTGCCTAAAATCATAATAAGGTCACAGACACCCCAAAACACACCACTGGACATGGTCCTGCCCACCAGAAAGACAAGATCCAGCCTCACCCACCAGAACACAGGCACTAGTTCCCTCCACCAGGAAGCCTACACAACCCACTGAACCAACCTTAGCCACTGGGAGTAGACACCAAAAACAACGGGAACTATGAACGTGCAGCCTGCAAAAATGAGACCCCAACTACAGTAAGTTAAGAAAAATGAGAAGACGGAGAAACACACAGCAGATGAAGGAGCAAGGTAAAAACCCACCAGACCAAACAAATGAAGAGGAAATAGGCAGTCTACCTGAAAAAGAATTCAGAATAATGATAGTAAAGATGATCCAAAATCTTGGAAATAGAATGGAGAAAATAAAAGAAACACTTAACAAGGACCTAGAAGAGCTAAAGAGCAAAAAATCAATGATGAGCAACACAATAAATGAAATTAAAAATTCTCTAGAAGGAATCAAAAGCAGAATAACTGAGGCAGAGGAAAGGATAAGTGACCTGGAAGATACAGTAGTGGAAATAACTATTACAGAGCAGATTTAAAAAAAAAAGAATTGAGGACAGACTTGGAGACCTCTGGGACAACATTAAACGCACCAACATTCAAATTATAGGGGTCCCAGAAGAAGAAGAGAAAAAGAAAGGGACTGAGAAAATATTTGAAGAGATTATACTTGAAAACTTCCCAAATATGGGAAAGGAAATAGTCAATCAAGTCCAGGAAGTGCAGACAGTCCCATACAGGATAAATCCAAGGAGAAACACGCCAAGACACATATTAATCAAACTATCAAAAAGTAAACACAAAGAAAAAATATTAAAAGCAGCAAGGGAAAAATAACACACAAGGGAATCCCCATAAGGTTAACAGCTGATCTTTCAGCAGAAACTCTGCAAGGCAGAAGGGAGTGGAAGGACATATTTAAAGTGATGAAAGAGAAAAGCCTAAGGAACTTCTCTAGGCAGGAAACACAAGAGAAGGAAAAGACCTACAATAACAAACCCAAAACAATTAAGAAAATGGTAATAGGAACATACATATCGATAATTACCTTAACTGTAAATGGATTAAATGCTCCATCCAAAAGACACAGACTGGCTGAATGGATACAAAAACAAAACCCATCTATATGCTGTCTATAAGAAACCCACTTCAGGCCTAGGGACACATACAGGCTGAAAGTGAGGGGATGGAAAAAAGATATTCCATGCAAACGGAAATCAAAAGAAAGCTGGAGTAGCAATTCTCATATCATAGAAAATAGACTTTAAAATAAAGACTATTACAAGAGACAAAGAAGGACACTACATACTGATACAGGGATCAATCCAAGAAGAAGATATAGAAATTGTAAATATTTAAGCACCCAACATAGGAGAACCTCAATACATAAGGCAAATGCTAACAGCCATAAAAGGGGAAATCGACATTAACGAAATCATAGTAGGGGACTTTAACACCCCACCTTCACCAATGGACAGATCATCCAAAATGAAAATAAATAAGGAAACACAATCTTTAAATGATACATTAAACAAGATGAACTTAATTGATATTTATAGGACATTCCATCCAAAACCAGAATACACTTTCTTCTCAAGTGCTCATGGAACATTCTCCAGGATAGAACATATCTTGGGTCACAAATCAAGCCTTGGTAAATTTAACAAAATTGAAATCGTATCAAGTATCTTTTCCAACCACAACACTATGAGACTAGATATCAATTACAGGAAAATACGTGTAAAAAATACAAACACATGGAGGCTAAAGAATACACTACTTAATAAACAAGAGATCACCGAAAAAATCAAAGAGGAAATCATAAAATACCTAGAAACAAATGACAATGAAAACACGACAATCCAAAACCTATGGGATGCAGCAAAAGCAGTTCTAAGAGGGACGTTTACAGCAAAACAATCCTACCTCAAGAAACAAGAAACATCTCAAATAAACAACCTAACCTTACACCTAAAGTAATTAGAGAAAGAAGAACAAAAAACCCTCAAAGTTAGCAGAAGGAAGGAAATCATAAAATCAGATCAGAAATAAATGAAAAAGAAATGAAGAAAACAAGAGCAAAGATCAATAAAACTAAAAGGTGGTTCTTTGAGAAGATAAACAAAATTTATAAACCAATAGCCAGATTCATCAAAAAAAGAAACGGGAGAAGATTCAGATATACAGACTGCCAACAAACACATGAAAGAATACTCAACATCATTAATCATTAGAGAAATGCAAATCAAAACTACAGTGAGATATCATCTCACACCAGTCAGAATGGCCATCATCAAAAAATCTACAAACGATAAATGCTGGAGAGGGTGTGGAGAAGAGGGAACCCTCTTGCACTGTTGGTGGGAATGTGCATTGATACAGCCACTGTGCAGAACAGTATGGAGGTTCCTTAAAAAACTACAAATAGAACTACCATATGACCCAGCAATCCCACTACTGGGCATGTACCCTGAGAAAACCATAACTCAAAAAGAGTCATGTACCAAAATGTTCATTGCAGCTCTATTTACAATAGCCTGGAGATGGAAACAACCTAAGTGTCCATCATCGGATGAATGGATAAAGAAGATGTTGCATATATATATACAATGGAATATTACTCAGCCATAAAAAGAAATGAAATTGAGCAATTTGTATTGAGGTGGATAGACCTAGAGTCTGTCATACAGAGTGAAGTAAGTCAGAAAGAGAAAGACAAATAGCGTATGCTAACAAACACATACATATGGAAGTTAAGAAAAAAAATGTTATGAAGAACCTAGGGGTAAGACAGGAATAAAGACACAGACCTACTAGAGAATGGACTTGAGGATATGCGGAGGGGGAAGGGTAAGCTGTGACAAAGCGAGAGAGAGGCATGGACATATATACACTACCAAACGTAAGGTAGATAACTAGTGGGAAGTAGCCGCATAGCACAGGGAGATCAGCTTGGTGCTTTGTGACTGCCTGGAGGGGTGGGATAGGGAGGGTGGGAGGGAGGGAGATGTAAGAGGGAAGAGATACGGGAACATATGTATATGTATAACTGATTCACTTTGTCATAAAGCAGAAACTAACACACCATTGTAAAGCAATTATACTCCAATAAAGATGTAAAAAAAATTAAAAATAAAAAAACAGATCAATAGAATTAGAAATGAAAAAGGAGAAGTAACAACTGACACTGCAGAAATACAGAGGATCATGAGAGATTACTACAAGCAACTATATGTCAATACAGTGGACAACCTGGAAGATATGGACAAATTCTTAGAAAAGCACAACCTTCTGAGACTGAACCAGGAACAAACAGAAAATATAAACAGATGAAACACAAGCACTGAAATTGAGACTGTGATTAAAAATCTTCCAACAAACAAAAGCCCAGGACCAGATGGCTTCACAGGCGAATTCTATCAAACATTTAGAGAAGAGCTAACACCTAGCCTTCTCAAACTCTTCCAAAATATAGCAGAGGGAGGAACACTCCCAAATTCATTTTACAATGCCACCATCACCCTGATACTAAAACCAGAAAAAGATGTCACAAAAAAGAAAACTACAGGCCAATATCACTGTTAAACATAGATGCAAAAATTCTCAAAAAATACTAGCAAACAGAATCCAACAGCACATTAAAAGGATCACACACCATGATCAAGTGGGGTTTATCCCAGGAATGCAAGGATTATTTGATATATGCAAATCAATCAATGTGATAAACCATATTAAGAAACTGAAGGAGAAAAACCATACAATCATCTCAATCGATGCAGAGAAAACTTTTGACAAAATTCAACACCCATTTATGATAAAAATGCTCCAGAAAGCAGGCATAGAGGGAACTTACCTCAACATAATAAAGGCCATATACGACAAACCCACAGCCAACATCATTCTCAATGGTGAAAAACGGAAAGCACTTCCACTAAAATCAGGAACAAGACAAGGTTGTCCACTCTCACCAGTATTATTCAACATAGTTTTGGAAGTTTTAGCTACAGCAATCAGAGAAGAAAAAGAAATAAAAGGAATCCAAATCAGAAAGGAAGAAGTAAAGGTGTCACTGTTTGCAGATGATATGATACTATACATAGAGAATCCTAAACATGCTACCAGAAAACTACTAGAGCTAATCAATGAATTTGGTAAAGTAGCAGGATGCAAAATTAATGCACAGAAATCTCTTGCATTCCTATACACTAATGATAAACATCTGAAATAGAATTTAAGGAAACACTCCCATTTACCATTGCAACAAAAAGAATAAAATACCTAGGAATAAACCTCCCTAAGGAGACAAAAGAGCTGCATGTAGAAAAGTATAAGACACTGATGAAAGAAATTAAAGGTGATACAAACAGATGGAGAGATATACCATGTTCTTGGACTGGAAGAATCAACATTGTGAAAATGACTATACTACCCAAAGCAATCTACAGATTCACTGCAATCCCTATCAAACTACCAATGGCATTTTTCACAGAACTAGAACAATACAGTTCACAATTTGTATGGAAACACAAAAGATCCCGAATAGCCAAAGCAATATTGAGGAAGATAAACGCAGCTGGAGCAATCAGGCTCCCTGACTTCAGACTATACTACAAAGCTACAGTAATCAAGACAGCATGGGACTGACACAAAAACAGAAATATAGATCAATGGAACAGGATAGAAAGCCCAGAGATAAACCCACGCACCTATGGTCACCTTATATTTGATAAAGGAGGCAAGGATATACAATGGAGAAAAGACAGCCTCTTCAATAAGTGGTGCTGGGAAAACTGGACAGCTACATGTAAAAGAATGAAATTAGAACACTCCCTAACACCATACACAAAAGTAAACTCAAAATGGATTAAAGATGTAAATGTAAGCCCAGACACTATAAAACTGTTAGAGGAAAACATAGGAAGAACACTCTATGACATAAATCACAGCAAGATCCTTTTTGACCCACCTCCTAGAGAAATGGAAATAATAACAAAAATAAACAAATGGGACCTAGTGAAACTTCAAAGCTTTTGCACAGCAAAGGAAACCATAAACAAGACGAAAAGACAACCCTCAGAATGGGAGAAAATATTTGCCAATGAAGCAACTGACAAAGGATTAAACTCCAAAATTTACAAGCAGCTCCTGCAACTCAATATCAATAAAACAAACAATCCAATCCAAAAATGGGCAAAAAATCTAAATAGACATTTCTCCAAAGAAGATATACAGGTTGCCAGCAAACACATGAAAGAATGCTCAAGATTACTAATCATTAGAGAAATGCAAATCAAAACTACAATGAGGTATCACCTCACACCAATCAGAATGGCCATAATCAAAAAATCTACAAAGGATAAATGCTGGAGAGGGTGTGGAGAAAAGGGAACCCTCTTGCACTGTTGGTGGGAATGTAAATTGATACAGCCACTATGGAGAACAGTATGGAGGTTCCTTAAAAAACTAAAAATAGAACTACCATACAATCCAGCAATCCCACTACTGGGCATACACCCTGAGAAAACCATAATTCAAAAAGAGTCTTGTACCACAATGTTCATTGCAGCTCTATTTACAACAGCCAGTATATGGAAGCAACCTATGTGTCCACTGACAGATGAATGGATAAAGAAGATGTGGCACATATATACAATGGAATATTACTCAGCCATAAAAAGAAACGATTGACTTATTTGTAGTGAGGTAGATGGGCTTAGAGTCTGTCATACAGAGTGAAGTAAGTCAGAAAGAGAAAAACAAATACCGTATGCTAAAACCTATATATGGTATCTTAAAAAAAAAAAAAAAAAAAAGCTTCTGAAGACCCTAGGGGCAGGACAGGAATAAAGACGCAGAGAATGGACTTGAGGACATGGGGAGGGGGAAGGGTAAGCTGGGACGAAGTGAGAGAATGACATGGACATATATACACTACCAAATGTAAAATAGATAGCTAGTGGGAAGCAGCCACATAGCACAGGGAGATCAGCTTGGTGCTTTGTGACAACTTAAAGGGGTGGAATAGGGAGGGTGGGAGGGAGGTGCAAGGGGGAGGAGATATGGGGATATATGTATATGTATAGCTGATTCACTTTGTTATAAAGCAGAAACTAATACACCATTGTAAAGCAATTAGACTTCAATAAAGATGTTAAAAAGAAAAAAAAAAAACCTGGGGGACATTGGTAATGTCACTTGTCATTTAACTTTTTAGAACTTCATTTGTTAAATGTTGGGGTGGGAGGAGGGTAGTGGCTAGATCATCTAAAATTTTCCTTTAGTGCTATTATTCTATAGCATTTCCGAAGAATTCTTTATTTAGAACCAATTCATAATTGGAAGTTCCATCTGGTGTTATGAAAGGGAATTTCAGGGAAAGTTTTAGTTAATTGTCTTTGCCACAACAACATGTGTCATTAGTTTAAGGGGAAAAAAAGAATGTATCATAATGTGTCATGTATTATTTTAACAAATACTCCTTCGGTGATATTCAGGACACCACCATGCAAGCATTCTGACATGTTACTTATTACTATTTTCCACATCACAAGTGTAGTTTTTGATTATTTTACCTAATTTTCTATGCTTTGTTCTAATATTATTATTCTCATATCAGTTTGGGAGCTGACCTGACCTGACCTTTTAGTTTGGAGAAGTACTCAAATAAAATATCATTAAACCAATGGATTAAAATTTTTAAAAAATTAGTGTTATAAAGATTTCAACTCTCTCTCTAGTTAATATATAAACTATATATTATTGAGTTTATATTCAGTGCTATTGCAATCAAAATCCCTAAAAGTTATTTTCATGTACCCTGACAACATTGTTCTAACCCTGATAATGATAAGACCATTGTGCAAAAAGGAACAGTATGGGAGCTCTTACCCTTCCAGATATCAAGACTTACAAAGAAAAAAAAAAAGGTGTAGTAATTAAACTATGTGATAATTAATAGGGTGAGAGAAAAACAGACTAATTAGCCAGATAAAGAACTTATAAACAGACCTGCCATAAAAGGAAAAATTATTGAAATGACATTTTTTAAAAGTATGAGGAAAATGACTTAATGCATGGTACTGGTTCCTTATAATTATTTATTCATATTTAATGAATACATTATTTATTTTAAAGTAAATAATAATTATATTATTATATGTGGGAAATTAAAATAAATTAATATATTATTATATGTGGGAAATTAAAATAAAATTAGATCCTAATCTTACAACACAAACACTAACCAAAGGGGGAAAGGGAACAAAGGGTTCAAATACTGATATATTTTAGGGTTGGTGGTAGAAAGTTAAGGATGCCCTCACCTGACATCTTTTCTTCTGTGGATTACAACCACCCATTGAAAGTGAGGGTAAAAGTAAGAGAACATGTTTGGAAAGGGGGAGGATTTTGAAAGCCTTGAAGAATAAGTTAAAAATTGTCTAGGAAAATATAGAAGAAATTCTGCATAGTATTAAAATAACAAATGAGGGCTTCCCTGGTGGCGCAGTGGTTGAGAGTCCGCCTGCCAATGCAGTGGACACGGGTTCGTGCCCCGGTCCGGGAAGATTCCACATGCCGCGGAGCGGCTGTGCCCGTGAGCCATGACCGCTGAGCCTGCGCGTCCGGAGCCTGTTGCTCCACGGTGGGAGAGGCCACAGCAGTGAGAGGACCGCGTACCACAAAAAAAAAAACAAAAAAAAAAAACAAATGAGTTTGGAGACTTTGAATTTAAGGCAGTACCCATTGGAAAGAGCTATCCAACTTTCCGAAAACTCTGGTGGAGACTTAAAGGAGACCGCTGGATTAACTGAGAGTTGCTTATCACGACAAAGAAAGGAAAATGGGTTTAGGGAGTTGGGGACAATTGTCAAGAGAGTGGTCAAGGGGATGGAGTATGAACTATAGGAAGTGGGAATCCAGGGTTTGAATCCATCATCTGTGTGGATGATAAAGTAACCTGGGATGAACACAGAACTTAGAGTGAAGCAGAAAACGGGGACCCAAGAGCCAAAATCTTCCAAAATCCATGGAATCAAATTTATCCACTTTGATCATAGCACTTATTGGCTTTATTTTGGAGATAATTAATTAGAACCCATTTCTCAGTCCAAATCGGGCACATTCACAGTCCTAGAAAGTTACTGTTGTTGGGTTGACAGCAGAGAAAAATGTAATAAAAACCATAAATAACAAAGACAACAACCATAAAAGCATAACAGTCTAGGATCATTTACCATGGGAAAAGAAATAGCCTTCAACACATCAGAGACCCTGGAAGACATACCATAGTAAAATCCCGAGAGTCAGCAAAGTTTAATTTCTAGTTCCTTTTCTCCCTTGGGAAATTCTCTGAAATTCAATTTTCACAGCTGTCTAATAAAGAGATTAGACTAGATCATCTCTAAATTTTTTTCTAGCTCAAAGTATCTATGTCCATAATGGTTACCTTGACTTACCAGGGGAAGATTTTTATTTAGGAAGAGATTATGTTACATGTTTTATAAAAACTATCAAAATAATTTAAATTAAAATATCAAGAAGGTAAATTTCAATTATTTGAAAATTTTACCTATATTGTATATCAACAATGGAGATAAATCAATAAAAGGAAATCTCAGTAGAAACCTAATTGAATTCCCATATTCCAGAATTCCTTTGGTCCACAATTTAACACTATCTTGTAGAGTTCAAGTTTTGCTTAAGCTGTGCTAATACTGCTCCCCAAGTACATTGTGAGATCCTTCAAGACACTTTTAGTCAGTATTTCACTTTTCTTCACCAAGACTGTGCTCACAGGTCAGGGTATAAACTAGACACTTAGTATTTCCAGTGTCTAAAATGAATAAAGGCCAGATCTGGAAAGTATTGTCTAAAAGTTTCAGAAGAAAAAGGACACGCTTATACCCGCACAGAGAATAATCCAATAACTAGAGTCCAGAGCCTGTTGTCTTATCTATTTCAACAGAAAAACATTTAGTGAGACTCCCAATATCCTACATCAAAGAGTTGTGTTTTTTTTTATGTGATGTTAAAATGGATTTTTGCACATCAAACAAACCTATTCCTAGCCTTACCCATTTCTGGCTCATATGTAATGTACTGCACTTGACACATTATTTGCTCCTGATCTGCTTTCCAATTAAGTAAAAAAAAAAAAAAAAAAACAATTAAAAAAGCACATATCAAACAGAAAACACCTATAGGTTTACTACTGTGCCCAAAGACCTGGAATACAGATTACTATTATTTTCCCCAGTGTTTTCCAACACAGATCATAGTCATAAAAATGATTGTAAAAGCGCTTAAGAAAAGAACAGTTTATATTTTAAAGAATACAAAATGAGGTACTAGCTAAAATGACAGTAATTCTTTACTCTGGACTTAACGTTTCAGTGAACAGATGAACTCCGGGCCCCACTTCCCAGCAGCTAAATAAAGTTTCAACTGTTTTTTGCAAAGAATGACAAGCAGCCTGAAGCACGTACTCCACATTCCTCTTACTAACTTTGCTTGTCCTGGCTTGTCTCTCCATAGAACACCAAAGATCTTTCCAAGAAACTTCAAAAGACCCCTGAACAGCAAAAATAAAACACATATCAAGAGAGTCGAGCTGTTGGTGGAACAAAATTTACAACATTCTCTACCACAGCAGTTGAACATCTACTCTATGAGGGTTCTCTGGCATTAAAAGAAAAAGTAAAATTCCTTATTCATCTTTTTGTACTTAAAAACCTGAAGCAATTTTAACAGATTATCCACATGTGGACATAAGCCAAATTTTGACATGTGTTTCTGTTTCATTCAATCAATATGATTCATAATCATAAGACACTAAAGATAGAGAGGCATAAGAAAGAAATCATATAAACAGAGGACTGGAGTTTGTCAATGGGCAAACACATAGTTAATGACAGAGCAGGGGGTAAAACCCAGGATTCCTAATTGGGAGTCTAATGTTCTTTCCACTACATCAAGATGCTGATTGTGTCAAATTTCGTGTTAACATGCCCCCAATTGATGAAAACATCTCTTTTAGGCAAAGGCATTTTCCTTTTACAGAATTAGTCTGGCCCATTCTTTGTAAAGTATAATAATAGTGAGAGATTCATATTTTTGTGTCATATTCTGACGCATTATTTTAAATCACTAAGAATACTATAATTAATCATAGATTAACTAACACTGATTAAGTTAACTATAATTGATATCACATGTTTATACAACCAGAGAGCTATAGTAGATGGAACCAAAAGCTATTGATGTTGAAGAGCACGCATAACAGACTTTCAATTCTTCTTTTCTCCTCTTTAATTCTCGAATACAAAGTAGTAAGCTAAAATATTACTGAATTCAATCCTTAGGAGAATGATAGAACTCACCTCCCAAAACACGAATGCTGCCATTAGTCATGGACAGGGACTTAATATTTTTAGAGGTCACCAGAAATATATATTCCTAGAATCCTCCTTATTGAGATTAAAAGGGCACCACATGTCTAATCTAAATATAGTGTCAAACATAAATAATTTCAGTCAAACTTGAGATGTATAAACAGATTTATCCAGATAGAAAAAAAATCTGTAGTAAATTCATAATATATTATAAATTATATACCAATTTATTAGTATATTACAAATTATGTGCCAGTGGGTATAAAAAGGCACCCTAAGAGGTTTGACATCTCCTGCATCTGGTCAGGAGAATTCAACATCCATTGCATTATTAAAAACTGATGTCTGTCATCATCCATACAGGGCCCATCTCATAGGCAAGAGAAATGACAGTTGGTACCACAAACAGGATCTGAATAGGCCCCAGGAGATACCTCATTATTTGACATTATACAGAGCTGGAACTACGAGCTAGAATTATGACTGAATTTTTCATATACTCCTACACTTACCCTAGAGCTAGAAACAATGCTAAAAGTTAACTCCTTCATTTCCAAAGTCAACTAGCAAAGGTACGTTCAATCATCTGTTATATTTTTCAAGATCAAGAGGATTTTGAATATATGTATTTTTTAAATCTATACTATAGAGATTGGTTTAAGATGGTGGAGTAGAAGGATGTGCTCTCACTCCCTCTTCTGAGAGCACCAGAATCAAAACTAACTGCTAAACAATCATCAAAAGGAAGACACTGGAACTCACCAAAAAAAGATACCCCACATCCAAAGATAAAGGAGAACAACAATGAGATGGTAAGAGGGGTGCAATCACAATAAACTGAAATCCCATAACTGCTGGGTGGGTGACTCACAAACTGGAGAACACTTACACCACAGAAGTCCACCCACTGGAGTGAAGATCCTGAGTCCCATGTCAGGCTTCCCAACCTGGGAGTCTGGCAGCAGGAGGAGGAAATCCTAGAGAATCAGACTTTGAAGGCTAGTGTGATTTGATTACAGGACTTCAACAGGACTGGGGGAAACAGAGACTCCACTCTTGGAGGGCACACAGAAAGTACTGTGTGCATCAGGACTCATGGGAAGGAGCACTGACCCCATAGGAGACTGAACCAAACCTACCTGCTAGTGCTGGAGGGTCTGTGCAGTGGCAGGGAGTGGCTGTGGCTCATCGTGAGGAAAAGGAAAATGGCAGCAGAAATTCTGGGAAGTGTTCCTTGGCATGAGCCTTCCCAGAGTCCGCAATTAGCCCCACCAAAGAGCCCAGGTAGGCTCCAGTGTTGGGTTGCCTCAGGCCAAACAACCAACAGGGAGGGAACTCAGCCCCACCCATCAGCAGACAAGCGGATTAAAGTTTTACTGAGCTCTGCCCACCAGAACAACATGCAGCTCTACCCACCACCAGTCCTTCCCATCAGGAAGCTTGCACAAGCCTCTTAGATAGCCTCATCCACCAGAGAGAAGACAGCAGAAGGAAGAAGAACTACAGTCCTGCAGCCTGTGGAAGAAAAAACACATTCACAGAAAGATAGACAAGATGAAAAGGCAGAGGGCTATGTACCAGATGAAGGAACGAGATAAAACCCCAGAAAAACAACTAAATGAAGTGGAGATAGGCAACCGTCCAGAAAAAGAATTCAGAACAATGATAGTGAAGATGATCCAGGACCTTGGAAAAAGAATGGAGGCAAAGATCGAGAAGATGCAAGCAATGTTTAACAAAGATCTGGAAGAATTAAGGAACAAACAAACAGAAATGAACAATAAAATAACTGAAATGAAAACTGCACTAGAAGGAATCAATAGCAGAATAACTGAGGGAGAAGAATGGATAACTGACCTGGAAGGCAGAATGGTGGAATTCACTGCTGTGGAACAGAATAAAGAAAAAAGAATGAAAAGAAATGAAGACAGCCTAAGAGACTTCTGGGACAACATTAAATGCAACAACGTTCTCATTATAGGGGTCCCAGAGGAGAAGAGAAAGAGAAAGTCCCGGATAAAATATTTGAAGAGATTATAGTCGAAAACTTCCCTAACATGGGAAAGGAAATAGCCACCCAACTCCAGGAATCACAGAGAGCCCAGGCAGGATAAACCCAAGGAAAAACATGCCAAGACACACATTAATCAAACTGACAAAAATTAAAGACAAAGAAAAATTATTGAAAGCAACAAGGGAAAAATGACAAATAACATACAAGGGAACTCCCATAAGGTTAACAGCTGCTTTCTCAGCAGAAACTCTACAAGCCAGGAGGGAGTGGCATGATATATTTAAAGGGATGAAAGGGAACAACCTACAACCAAGATTATTCTACCCGGCAAGGATCTCATTCAGATTCGACAGAGAAATCAAAAGCTCTATAGACAAGCAAAAGCTAACATAATTCAGCACCACCAAACCAGCTCTACAACAGATGCTAAAGGAACTTCTCTAGGCAGGAAACACAAGAGAAGGAAAAGGACCTACAAGAACAAATGCAAAACAATTAAGAAAATGGTAATAGGAACATACATATTGATAACTACCTTAAACGTGAATGGATGAAATGCTCCAACCAAAAGACACAGACTTGCTGAATGGATACAAAAACAAGACCCATGTATATGCTGTCTACAAGAGACCCACTTCAGACATAGGGACACATAAAGACTGAAAGTGAGGGGATAGAAAAAGATATTCCATGGAAATGCAAATCAAAAGAAAGCTGGAGTAGCAATACTCATATCAGATAAAATAAACTTTAAAATAAAGAATGTTACAAGAGACAAGGAAGGACACTACATAATAATCAAGGGATCAATCCAAGAAGAAGATATAACAATTATAAATATATATGCACCCAACACAGGAGCACCTCAATACATAAGGCAAACACTAACAGCAATAAAAGAGCAAACCGACAGGAAAACAATAATAGTGGGGGACTTTAACACCTAACTGACAACAATGGACAGATCATCCAGACAGAAAATTAATAAGGAAACACAAGCTTTAAATAGACCAAATAGATTTGACACAATATTGACACAATTAAATTTAATTTGACACAATTAAATCTATTTGGCCTATTTGACACAATAGGCCAAAGAGATTTAATTGATATTTATAGGACATTCCACTGAAAAGAGCAGATTACACTTTCTTCTCAAGTGCACACAGAACATTCTCCAGGATAGATCACATCTTGGGTCACAAATCAAGCCCTGGTAAATTTAAGAAAATTGAAATCATATCAAGCAACTATTCTGACCACAATGCCCTGAGATTAGAAATCAATTACTGGAAAAAAAACATAAAAAACACAAACACATGGACACTGAACAATATGTTACAAAATAACCAAGAGATCACTGAAGAAAAAGAGGAAATCAAAAAATACCTAGAGACAAATGACAATGAAAACACGATGATCCAAAACCTATGGGATGCAGCAAAAGCAGTTCTAAGAAGGAGGTTTAGAGCAATACAATCTTACCTCAAGAAACAAGAAAAATCTCAAATAAACAATCTAACCTTACAGCTGAAGGAAGTAGAGAAAGAAGAACAAACAAAACACAAAGTTAGTAGAAGGAAAGAAATCATAGTGATCAGAGCAGAAATAAATGAAATAGAAACAAAGAAAACAATACCAAAGATCAATAAAACTAAAACCTGGTTTCTGAGAAGATGAACAAAGTTAATAAAACTTTAGCCAGATTTATCAAAAAAAGAGGAAGAGGACTCAAATCAATAAAATTAGAAACGAAAAAGGAGAAGTTACAATGGACACTGCAGAAATACAAAGCACACTAAGAGACTACTACAAGCAACTCTATGCCAATAAAATGGACAACATGGAAGAAATGGACAGATTCTTAGAAAGGTATAACCTTCCAAGACTGAACCAGGAAGAAATAGAAAATATGAACAGACCAATCACAAGAAATGAAATTGAAAGTGTGATTAAAAATCTTCCAAGTGGGCTTCCCTGGTGGCGCAGTGGTTGAGAGTCCTCCTGCCGATGCAGGGGACACGGGTTCGTGCCCCGGTCCGGG
Organism: Grampus griseus; assembly: GCF_964374135.1. Classification (NCBI taxonomy): domain Eukaryota; kingdom Metazoa; phylum Chordata; class Mammalia; order Artiodactyla; family Delphinidae; genus Grampus; species Grampus griseus. Next base: position 67,247,164 of record NC_139012.1, read on the forward strand.
AAGATCCCACATGCGTGGAGTGGCTAGGCCCATGAGCCATGGCCACTGAGCCTGCGCATCCGGAGCCTGTGCTCCGCAACAGGAGAGGCCACAACACTGAGAGGCCCGCGTACTGCGAAAAAAAAAAAAAATCTTCCCAGAAACAAAAGTCCAGGACCAGGTGTCTTCATAGGTGAATTCTATCAAACATTTAGAGAAGAACTAACACCCATCCTTCTCAAACTCTTCCAAAAAATTGCAGAGAAAGGAACACTCCCAAACTCATTCTATGAGGCCACCATCACCCTGCTGCCAAAACAAGCCAAAGGTAGTACAAAAAAAGAAAATTACAGACCAATATCACTGATGACTATAGATGTAAAAATCCTCAACAAAATACTAGCAAACAGAATCCAACAACACATTAAAAGGATCATACACCATGCTCAAGTGGGATTTATCCCAGGGATGCAAGGATTCTTCAATATACGCAAATCAATCAATGTGATACACCATATTAACAAATTGAAGAATGAAAACAATATGATCTTCTCAATAGATGCAGAAAAAGCTTTTGACAAAATGCAACACCCATTTATGATAAAAACTCTCCAGAAAGTGGGCATAGAGGGAACCTCTCTCAACATAATAAAGGCCACATACAACAAACCCACAGCAAACATCATTCTCAATGGTGAAAAACTGAAATACATTTCCTCTCAGATCAGGAACAAGACAAGGATGTCCACTCTCACCACTATTATTCAACATAGTTTTGGAAGTCCTAGCCGTGGCAGTCAGAGAAGAAAAAGAAACAAAAGGAATACAAATTGGAAAAGAAGAAGTAAAACTGTCACTGTTTGCAGATGACATGATACTATACATAGAGAATTCTAAAGATGCCACCAGAAAACTACTAGAGCTAATCTATGAATTTGGTAAAGTTGCAGGATACAAAATTAATGCACAGAAATCTCTTGCATTCTTATACACTAATGATGAAAAATCTGAAAGATAACTTAAGGAAACACTCCCATTTACCACTGCAACAAAAAGACTAAAATACCCAGGAAAAAACCTACCTAGGGAGACAAAAGTTCTGTATGCAGAAAACTATAAGACACTGATGAAAGAAATTAAAGATGATACAAACAGATGGAGAGATATACGATGTTCTTGGATTGGAAGAATCAATATTGTGAAAATGACTATAATACCCCCCAAAATCTACAGATTCAATGCAACCCCTATCAAATTACCAGTGGGATTTTTTTACAGAGCTAGAACAAAAAGTGTTAAAATTTGTATGGAGACACAAAAGACCCCAAATAGCCAAAGCAATCTTGAGGGAAAAAAAATGGAGCTGGAGGAATCAGACTCCCTGACTTCAGACTATACTACAAAGCTACAGTAATCAAGACAATATGGTACTGGCACAAAAACAGAAATATAGGTCAATAAAACAGGATACAAAGCCCAGAGATAAACCCACGCATCTATGGTCAAACCCACGCACCTATGGTCAACTAATCTATGACAAAGGAGGCAAGGATATACAATGTAGAAAAGACAGTCTCTTCAATAAGTGGTGCTGGGAAAACTAGACAGCTACATGTAAAAGAATGAAATTAGAACACTCCCAATGCCATACACAAAAATAAACTCAAAATGGATTAGACAGCTAAATGTAAGATGGGACACTATAAAACACTTAAAGGAAAACATAGGAAGAACACTCTTTGACATAAATCACAGCAGGATCTTTTTTGATCCACCTCCTAGAATAATGGAAATAAAAACAAAAATAAACAAATGGGACCTAATGAAACTTCAAAGCTTTTGCACAGCAAAGGAAACCATAAACAAGACGAAAAGACAACCCTCAGAATGGGAGAAAATATTTGCAAATGAATCAATGAACAAAGGTTTAATCTCCAAAATATATAAACAGGCCATGCAGCTCGATATTAAAAAAACAAACAACCCAATCCAAAACTGGGCAGAAGACCTAAATGGACATTTCTCCAAAGAAGACATACAGATGGCCAAGAAGCACATGAAAAGTTGCTCAACATCACTAATTATTAGAGAAATGCAAATCAAAACGGCAATGTGGTATCACCTCACACCAGTTAGTATGGGCATCATCAGAAAATCTACAAACAACAAATGCTAGAGAGGGTGTGGAGAAAGGGGAACCCTCTTGCACTGTTGGTGGGAATGTAAATTGATACAGCCACTATGGAGAACAGTATGGAGGTTCCTTAGAAAACTAAAAATAGAATTACCCTATGACCCAGCAATCCCACTACTGGGCATATACCCAGAGAAAACCATAATTCAAAAAGACACAAGCACCCCAATGTTCATTGCAGCACTATTTATAATAGCCAGGTCATGGAAGCAACCTAAATGCCCATCGGCAGATGAATGGGGAAAGAAGAAGTGGTACATATATACAATGAAATATTACTCAGCCATAAAAAGGAACGATATTGGGTCATTTGTTGAGACGTGGATGGATCTAGAGACTGTCATCCAGAAGTAAGTCAGAAAGAGAAAAGCAAATATCGTATATTAATGCATATATGTGGAACCTAGAAAATGGTACAGATGAACCGGTTTGCAGGGCAGAAATTGAGACACAGATGCAAACATATGGACACCAAGGGGGGAAAGCGGCCGGGGTGGTGGTGGTGGTGGTGTGATGAATTGGGCGATTGGGATTGACATGTATACGCTGATGTGTATTAAACTGATGACTAATAAGAATCTGCTGTATAAAAAATAAATAAAATAAAATTTAAAAATTAAAAAAAAATTCCTTGTCATCATGGAGATTACATTCCAGTTGAGGGATGGGGAAGTGACAATAAACAAAATAAATAAGTAAAATATATAATATATTATTAGATGATGGTAAGTTCTGTGGTAACATAATGCAGAGGAAGATAGTATTTATGTGAGCATTAAAAACATGAATACAGTCCAGTGAAATAAACACTGTCCACAACAAACTTTGTGATCTCTCATGTACATCTATTGGGCCTCATGTGATTAGCATAATACAATATCTCACACCACAGATTAGCCCAAAGAGATTAAAAATCATCCTTTATTCTAAAGTCCTTAGAGCTTCTCCAGATGATGCATTCAATGTATAAATTATGCCCAATGTCAGAAAAGTCTTTTTTCTAGTAAATAACATAGACTTATTCTCTCCATCTTCTGTGGAAAAGATCATTGTCTACAAGTACATAGTCTATCCCAGGAATGTCATAGCAGTGTGAGTTCAGAGGTAATAGACAAAGCTGCTAAACCAGCATTTCCAGTAATGCATTCTATGACCTGATGATTCTGATAATTATTAATAGGTGATATAGAAAGAAACAAATGATAGTTAACTTTCATGATCAAATGCAATTGCCAAAAGCTGTGTTAAACAGAATTAAATAATTTTTTTTCATAAACCTTCTCAGAGTCTTTTCTATCCTAAGGTGAATTTTGAATTTCCAACGAAGGGATAAATAATCTTTCCCAAACATATGACCATGGAGTCCTCTTTAAGAAAATTTCTTAGGACTTAGTTTCCCTGGAGAGTCTTTTAGAAACTCTGGTTTCAACTACTCTTCTTTATTCTGCAGCTCATAAAAAAGCCCCCAGAAGTGTTTGGCTACACTTATTAACACGGGGTCCCTCTCGAAAGAAGAAACTTTAGAGCTTTATGAGTGTGTCACACCTTGGTGTACAAATGAGTACAGATTTTGATGATGGCAGCTACCCAGAAAATAGGAGGGAATTGATTCGTTGACATGGGTGGAGGGAGAGCAAGGAGGTCTATAGGGAAGGGAAAGGCAATAGGTTATTTCCCTAGAAGCAAATGTCTCACAATTTTGCTAAGGGCCAACCTTAAACAGGCTAATTCCATAGATTTAATAAAATGTTGGTTAAATCTTCCCTCAAGGCTTCCTTCATGTTTAAAAATTTCAAATCCCTTGAAGATACTTGCCAATCATTTAATAACATTAATAGTTTTCTTGTGGCTCAGTAAAAAACTAAAGTGCAAGCTGGGCATCTGCAATTTATAACCTATCAGGTTAGCTCCTTTACACTGAAAGGAAAAAGACATTAAATCAGAATTGAGTTGCCTATGGGTACAACATATATATAGAGAAAAACTGGAGCTGATTCTGTCTGCCTCTTCTAAATATTTTTGGTATAATGACTCTTCACATATAGGGAATTTATGTACATTAATTCCACCTAAGTGAACTAGAAAGCACATGATCTACTCTAAATTATCCATTCCAATACCTGTGTATGTTTACACATGCAATCCAGTTAATAGATGTTTTTCCATATAATACCTGAAGGAACTATGAATCTGTTATTATGTTCCTGTGGAAAATATGTGTTAGCAAAAGGGAAGGAAACAGGGATCTATACCAATCAGATTAGTCTGTGTTTTCATTAGCTACAAAGCTGTGGAAATTTGGCAGGAGTAACTTTCAGGGCTATTTCAACTGCAGCCAGCCACTTCCCCACCACCTCCCCTAATCTTAAGGTTTTATAGATCCACACAATTTGTACAGACCTGTAGGAAATTATGCACTGAGAAAAAGTTGCTGATTTATCAATTAGGTTAAAATCCCCTACCTACATTCTCCACTGAAAATTTCTTTTTGTCCTGGAATAGAACAGCTTTGGAACTCTACCTACAATAATACGATAAAAACAATGTATTTTGCATAATTCATTTAGAAATATTTTTGAAAATTAAATGTATACCAGAAAAATCCTCAACCAAAGGAAAAGTATAAGAATTGCTTCATGAGTAAATGATGGTTTAAGAAATCTCTCCCAGAGTAGATCTTAAATGTTCTCACCATAAAAAGAAATGGTAATTATGTGCCATGATGAAGGTGTTAGCTAATTGCTATGGTGATAATTGTTTTAAAATATATAAGTTTAAAACCATAATTCAAAAAGAGTCATGTACCACAATGTTCACTGCAGCTCTACTTACAATAGCCAGGACATGGAAGCAACCTAAGTGTCCATCAACAGATGAATGGGTAAAGAAGATGTGGCACATATATACAATGGAATATTACTCAGCCATAAAAAGAAATGAAATTGAGTTATTTGTAGTGAGGTGGGTGGATCTAGAGACTGTCATACAGAGTGAAGTAAGTCAGAAAAAGAAAGATAAATACCATATGCTAACACATATATATGGAATCTAAAAAAAAAAAGAAAAATGGTTCTGAAGAACCTAGGGGCAGGACAAGAATAAAGATGTAGATGTAGAGAATGGACTTGAGGTCACGGGAAGGGGGAAGGGTTAGCTGGGACGAAGTAAGAAAGTGGCATGGACTTATATATACTACCAAATGTAAAATAGCTAATGGGAAGCAGCTGCATAGCACAGGGAGATCAGCTTGGTGCTTTGTGACCACCTAGAGGGGTGGGATAGGGAGGGTGGGAGGGAGATGCAAGAGGGAGGAGATATGGGGGTATATGTATATGTATAGCTGATTCACTTTGTTATAAAGCAGAAACTAACACACCATTGTAAAGCAATTATACTCCAGTAAAGGTGTTAAATATATATATGTTTATCAAATCAAATCAACACCTTGTACAACTTAAATTTACACAATATTATATGTTAATTATACCTCAATAAAGCTGAGGGAAAACATTTCTCCCAGTCAAGACCTTTCCTCCATCCTTTGAACCCTATCCAATGTTTTATTCCACAGTATAATTCCTCTCCAAATTTCACTTCTAATGAAGACTTAGCTAATTTCCATTCATGACTCCACTCTTCCTAATACTACTACTCCTAATAATAATAACAATAATTATAATGTTTAACATTATATATTACATGTACAACAAAATATATAGCACATTTTGCCAACAAGCCCTGCCTCCCATATTCTAGGGATATTAGGGCTTATCTAGCAATGCTACATCTCAGCTCAAAAAAACTAAGTTTTCCTAAACCTTGTCATGTAGTGTTCTATCTGAAAAATTATAAACTTCATGTTCCTAAATAAAGGGGATTCTTAAGTACATGAACTATGAATATTTTCATTAGAATTTAGAAATTTATGCTCTGAAACACACAAAAACTATTTCACTACTTGGGGGAGGGATTGCAATAAGGATTTATGAATAATTTCCTTTATTTTCACATTTTGGGGCTTTCTTTCTTCATATTTTCTATCAAAGTCAAATTAGAAGACTTTATTGAAGGTTAGTCGTGTTGTTGAATGGAATATTTCACAGAACTGGGGAAAGTTTCCATACATTCCCAGTCAAAGAGCCAGCATTACTGATTACTTAATGCATACTTTAACTTATTATTTTAGGAAATGTTTATGCTGAAATTGCCCATGGTGTTGCCTAGGCACCCACATATAACCACATCCTACAGAAATTATGTAGATAGGTAAGGTTTCAGAGCTGTGGTGCAGTTACTGCAAAACAATGAAACAATTGCATATACATATCAAAGACTTGAGATCTCTTTTAACAGACATAGGAGCAGCACTATTAAGTTAGCAACGCCCATGAAATACAGGAATCTTGTTGAATTTCACTAACAAACGCAGCTTAAAAATATTTAACATTATCGCTACCCTATATTTTTATACTGTTTTCAAATTTGTTTACAAAACTTAAACAAAGATTAGAAAGGTATGCTGAATTGCCTATTGTTTTCATTTCTGATACTGTCCCAGATGTTCACTATGTAACTTCTGATAGCTTCTTGTATTGCTTCTTATTTTTCCAATATATCCTCTATTTCCAGCTGCATATCAAAGGACATGTCCTCCATACTCTTTCAAGTACCAGTGACTAAATGTATGCCTCCCAAGTGGGAGTTCAAGTTAGAAGGAATGCTAATCTTAAGAAAGTCACTCCAAGAACATGGCATATCTCTCCATCTGTTTGTATCATCTTTGATTTCTTTCATCAGTGTTTTATAGTTTTCTGCATACAGGTCTTTTGTCTCCTTAGGTAGGTTTATTCCTAGGTATTTTATTTTTTTGGTTGCAATGGTAAATGGGAGTGTTTCCTTAAATTCTCTTTCAGATTTTTCATCATTAGTGTATAGGAATGCAAGAGATTTCTGTGCATTAATTTTGTATCCTGCTACTTTATCAAATTCATTGATTAGCTCTAGTAGTTTTCTGGTAACACCTTTAGGATTCTCTATGTATAGTATCATGTCATCTGCAAACAGTGACAGCTTTACTTCTTCTTTTCTGATTTGGATTCCTTTTATTTCTTTTTCTTCTCTGATTGCTCTGGCTAAGACTTCCAAAACTATGTTGAATAATACTGGTGAGAGTGGACAACCTTGTCTTGTTCCTGATCTTAGAGGAAATAGTTTCATTTTTTCACCATTGAGAACAATGTTGGCTGTGGGGGGGAAAAATGCAGCTGTATTTTATATATGAGAATTGTTAAGAGAGTAAATCCTGAGTTCTCATCACAAGGGAAAAACCTTTTTTTTCTTTGTCTTTTGTATCTTATATGAGATGAAGGATGTTCACTAAACTTATTGTGATAATCATTTCATGATGTATGTAAGTCAAATCATTATGTTGTACACCTTAAACTGATACAGTGCTGTATGTCAATTATATCTCAATAAAACTAGAAAAAAATCAAACCAAGCAAAACAATGAATAAGCACAAATATTTTTTAAAACTCTTAAAAAAAAAGTCACTATTCTCCCCTATGGCATAATATGGGGAACAATTGTGACAGTACACCTATAAATAAGGCCCAGCTTAGTTTCAAGAATATCATACCTTCTTATTGATTCTGGTTCTATTGTTTGTAGTTGGTCTTGGTATGCTCCCAATAATTCAATGAAGGTCATGCCCCATTTTTTCTTATCATTATGCAAAAAAGTATATATTACTTATTGTAACAGTTTTCATACTAGTTATATTCATACCTTTCTTCTTTCACTTTCCTGTACTTCTTATACAGATTGGCCTGTGACCTTCTTGTGTTTTTATGCCCAAATATTTTCAATTAAAATACTCATTATTTTATTATAAATTAGTGTTCTTCTACTTCTCTTTATATTAAAGTTAGACTCAGAGAATTATATTCATAAATGTTTAAATTATGTTGTAGGCAGCTTACCTTAACTATGAATTTTATTTCAGTATGATAAAAGAAAAATTACAAATAACATTTTATAAATAGAGGGTATTGGCTAATGTACATTGAGAAAACCTGTTTTATAGGACAAGAAGTTTCAAACAAAAGAGCTAAAATAGTCCTTTTCATATCAAGATTTATGTATCAAATGGCATTGGAAAAGAGATAAGTTAAACAACGAGATTACTTTAGAAAGAAATCCATGAGGATAAACATCATGACAAATTCCTATTATATGTTCATAAAAGTATATGAAGAAACTGAAATATATACCATATGATTCAAACTACATAACATTCTAGAAAAAGCAAAAACCATGGTGACAATAAAAAGATCACTGGTTACCATGGAGGGAAGGAAGGGAGCACTGAGGATTTTTAGGGCAGTAAAAATATTCTATATGATAGTATAATGATGAATATATGTCATTACGCATTTGTCCAAACTCATAGAATGTACAACATCAAGAGTTAACCCTAAAGGAAGCTACGGACTTCAGGTGATTATGATGTGTTAATTGTTATGATGTGGGCTCATCAATTACAACGAACGTACCAATCTAGTGGGGGATGTTGATAATGGGGAAGGTTATACCTATGTGAGGGCAGGAGCTATATGGGAAATTTTTACCTTCCTCAGAATTTTGCTGTGAACCCAAAACTGTTCAAAAAATAAGTTTTTAAAAATAATTTGCTGGTGATGGTATGTGCTAAGAAGAAAAAGTCTAGAAAGGATACAGAGAATGCCCACTTATATAGATCATCGGGGAAAAAAGGAGAGTGAAACTGACAATAGCAATGCAATAAGCAACATTTTCCTGCATTAGTTTTACATTTACAGAGTTTAGATCCCAAATTTTAGGGTATTTAAATTATATTTATTTTAATTATAGAAATAATTTTAACAACTTTTTTTACAAAATAAACATAATATTTTATAAAAAATAGTTGCCTTCAAATGCACAGAAATGACCATATTTTTGTATAACCTTCAGGTCTTTTTTTAATATACAAATGTGTTACTTTAAAACATCATAAAATTTTATAACTTATATTTTTCTTTGTTATCATTCTTCTGCTATTATTCCACAACATTCGTAATCATCACTTTTGTCATTATATATTACTGAAGAGATAAATTATAATTAACTAAAATATTGCTCTACTATTAAATCTTTATATTGTTTCGAGTATTTTACAGTTTTAAGTAACAGTGCCATAAAGATATTTAATCACTTGTATTTTCTCCATATTTCAGATGACTTTATTAGACTAGCATATAAGAAGAAGTGAGATTATGGGTTGGTGAGATTTAAAGGAAACTTTTACACCTCTTGGCAAATATTTCCCAAATAGGTTGTACCAATATAAATGCATAATCAATACAATTACTGTCTCAACACTGTTTTCTAACATTGGAAGCTCATTGTTTTAACTGAAATATCCTACAAAAATTAATAGGATATAGTATTTTCCCTTAAAAATTCATAACATAATAGGAGAAACAGATGCATAAATAATCATAATACTTTGGGATACAGAGTCTAATGGAAGTTATTGATTTACACCAAGATTAATGCATACATATGCGTATGTAGGTATTTTCTCCTCTATTCCCTATTATCTATTTAAGGATATGGCTTTCTAGATCTTTTTAAGTATTACAAACAACGTTTGCCTTCCAAGTAGTGGGATTTCAAGCTAAGGTGTATGTCATTCGAGAAAGTGTCTACCAATGACAATCATTTTCCTGTTTTGATTCTAAAATTCCCATATAATACAGGCAATAGTGAAACATATTAAATTTAGCAAAAGTAGATTTATTTGTTCATTTATTCATGAAGCATTGGCACTTATCTTCCAAAATCAGCATGGCCAAAGAACCTTATGAAATTGCCAATATTTGATTTTATAAAGACCTACAAAAATACAATTTCATTAGTTCAACATAATATATATACATATATAAATGCGTTTGTGTGTAATTTTTTTGTTTTGTTTTGAAGTTTAATGTTAGATATACTTTCCGTCAGAGGGGAGTGAGAATTCAGTGTCAGAGAAAATTGTTTGTGCTGATCTCTAAGAGATGTGCAGGGGTTCAGCAAATAGAGAGCCCAGCTTCCACAAAAGGAATTTAGAATAAACAAACCCATGAAAGCATGAAAGGACATGGCATGGCCCGGAAATGTATCCAGCTTGTCTAGCATGTAGTTCTTGTATGGAGGAAGGGAAGGTGCCTAGAACAGCATTCTTTTGGCCCTAAAAACTCACAGCAATGTTCTAATAATTACCCGTTCTCATCTAAGCATAAATTAACATTCTGTTCTAAAAGGGGATGCATCAAAGTTTTAGATATACAGATATGCTCTCTTTGACTTCATAGCCCAAAACGTCTAGACTTGCATAGTTCTTCTGTTAACTTACATGAATTTTTTTCTCCCCTCACTAACAAACCTTATCATTTCGACCTCTAAAAGTTTTTCTACTACATCATACAACCCTCATTTCTCATGTCTAAAGTAAGTTCATTGATATAATCCTGAATGAGAGCCTCTGGAATAAAAATGTGAGATTTAGTACTGGGATTTTGCAAATATAATTTTGACTTCTTAGTGGCCATGTTTGCTTAGTTTATATTTAGGATTGGGTTCCACAGTTGAGACAGCCAAGAGGCTAAACTGATAATCTGGAGTATGATATTCACCTACTGTACTGAGTGGTTCAAAATTAATGAACCTAATCTCCCAAAGTCCAGTATAATAACCTATCAACTATAGAAACTATTTTGGTTCTGGGCATTGAAGTCTGTGATTGGTACAATGAGTCCTATTGCCCACCCAGATGTAAACATATAAAAACGGAAAGGTATCTCTTCCAGAGAACAACCACAGGAGACTGAATGTCTGGCATTGCCATTCAAAAGAAAACTTTTCTATTTTCCTACTTCTTTGCCTTTTACCCTTTGATCAGGCTAAGTTTGGAACAAGAACACATCTAATAAATAAATCTAATTCCACTGAGCTAAACTTGATACCATTTACCAATATCTATGGTACATGTGAATTTCAGAATTAAAACAGAATTACTATCATTGGTAGCTTTCTCTAAAAGGAATACTAAAAAAAGGCACATTTACTGACACAAAGTTAATGTATTTTGAACTGCCCAATTTCTTCAAACTTGGTAAAATCTGATCCTACAACTGTGAAAGCAAATCTAAGTGAATTGGGAAGTCTGTATTGTTTTGCTTGGCTGATTACATTACTTTTTAATTTTTTTATTTAAAAAATTTTTAACATCTTTATTGAAGTATAATTGCTTTACAATGGTGTGTTAGTTTCTGCTTTATAACAAAGTGAATCAGTTATACATACACATATGTCCCTATATCTCCTCCCTCTTGCATCTCCCTCCCTCCCACCCTCCCTATCCCACCCCTCTAGGTGGTCACAAAACACCGAGCTGATCTCCCTGTGCTATGCGGCTGCTTCCCACTACCTATCCATTTTACGTGTGGTAGTGTATATATGTCCATGCCACTCTCTCACTTTGTCCCAGCTTACCCTTCCCCCTCCTCATATCCTCAAGTTCATTCACTAGTAGGTCTGCATCTTTATTCCCGTCTTGCCCCTAGGTTCTTCTGACCATTTTTTTCCTTTTTCTTTTTTTTTTTAGATTCCATATATATGTGTTAGCATACGGTATTTGTTTTTCTCTTTCTGACTTACTTCACTCTGTATGACAGTCTCTAGGTCCATCCACCTCACCACAAATAACTCAGTTTCGTTTCTTTTTATGGCTGAGTAATATTCCATTGTATATATGTGCCACATCTTCTTTATCCATTCATCTGTTGATGGACACTTAGGTTGCTTCCATGTCCTGGCTATTGTAAATAGAGCTGCAATGAACATTGTGGTACATGACTCTTTTTGAATTACGGTTTTCTCAGGGTATATGCCTAGTAGTGGGATTGCTGGGTCATATGGTAGTTCTATTTTTAGTTTTTTAAGGAACCTCCATACTGTTCTCCATAGTGGCTGTATCAATTTACATTCCCACCAACAGTGCAAGAGGGTTCCCTTTTCTCCATACCCTCTCTAGCATTTGTTTGTAGACTTTTTGATGATGGCCATTCTGACTGGTGTGAGGTGATACCTCATTGTAGTTTTGATTTGCATTTCTCTAATGATTAGTGATATTGAGCATCCTTTCATGTGTTTGTTGGCAATCTGTATACCTTCTTTGGAGAAATCTCTATTTAAGTCTTCTGCCCATTTTTGGACTGGGTTGTTTGTTTTTTTGACATTAAGCTGCATGAGCTTCTTGTCAATTTTGGAGATTAATCCTTGGTCAGTTGCTTCATTTGCAAATATTTTCCTCCATTCTGAGGGTTGTCTTTTCGTCTTGTTTATGGTACATTACTTTTTTTTAACCTCCTCTTTGCAGTTCAATAGACTTATATAGAGAGATGCAGAAGAATAATGAGCAAGTAATGCCAGAACTAGAAAACATTCTTCCATGCTAAATCAACTATGGTACATGTCAAAACTGATTTTTAGAGCTCTCAAATATGCAGCCTTTGCGAGTGGTTTAATATATGACATATTCCATTGATTTCCTTTAGTAAGAACAGTGGAGTTTTCCAGCTGCACATTTTGTTAAACCTAACAAATAAGGGTTAACTTTTTAACAGTTTAGCAGTTATGAGGCTGCTTGAAGGCAGCCTCATAACATTTTCTTCAACTGCTATTATTATTTAACCATTATTAAGATCCCACTGAGAAGTAGGTGTTATCCAGTCCATTTGCCAAGCGATCAAATCCTTATGATGTTGAAAGTTTTTGTCTTTATGGCAAATATGTGTCAAGAGTATTTTTCTCTAGTATCAACAGAAACTAAGCAGAGTAACCACTTTACTTAGCCTTTTCTTCCATAAACGTAAATTGAAAACAAAAAAGTAACAATAACAGCTAACAAATTTAGTCCTTACAGTTTACACGTATTGCTGTATTTAATCTCCTAAACATTCCTATGAGGTAGATGCTATTATATTCACATTACACCTAATATTTAGAAATAAAAGGGCAGAGAAAAAGTTCAAAATAATTGCCCTTTCACAGCAAGCCTATATCATATGAAGTAGTATAGAAGGAGGATTCTGATTTGTGTTGATTTGTATCATATAGTGGTATTTGATTTTTTTACCAAATATGTACGTTTTTACCAAAAGTGCTGTTCTTGTTTCTCACCTACAGTAATGTAAGCAACCTAAGTAAAAGGACAGGTCTTTACTGTAGATTTAATTTCACCATTTGCTAATCTTATGTAACATGGTATTCCGTGTCTCAGATCTCTTTCACAATAGTCCTATTTCTTTGTTATAAATTTATTCTCAACCAGCCAGAGTTCAGTTCTTGATCTTCTCACCTCTTGCCATCTTTATATATACTCACTACCTACATGATCTCATTGGTCCTATTGCTAAACACTCGCTGTACCCTGTAGACTTCCACACACATCTCTAGGCTTACTCTTCCCATTAAATTCTAGATTTTTATATCCAAGGTGACCACTCACTCCTGGGACAGTTCAAGTTTATGCCCATTGTCTTAGATTCCCAGCAGTTAGTAGTCCCTTTCACTCTCAAAGTGTCATGGTTGAAATGATCAATTACATGCTCACCCTTATTCTACCCAGTTTACTAGTTAATGGATTTCTGAAATTTAAATGATCAAAAGAGAACTTCTGGTTTCCTCTGAAAAAAATACCATCTGCTTTGTGTTCTTCAACTCGGAAAATGCAATATCATTCACTCTGGTACTCAAATTATAAAAGTTTGGAGGCATCCTTGGCTCCTCCCATACATCATAATAAATCAGTTATAACTTCAAAGTCTGTATAGAATCTGACCCCTCCTTCACTATGATCTTTGACTAAGTCACTACCATAACTCACCTAAGAAATTAATGAATTAAGGATTTTATGAATATGTTTCTGTGAGTTAAAATATAAGGTAACAGCAATTCTTGAGTACCCACACTGTAATAAGCACTTTATTGATAATAATGGTGAGCATTTATTGCATGTTATAACACATTAGTCACTGTTTTAAGTGCTCTATTTTCATTAGCCCAGTAAATCTCACAATAACGCCTAGAGGCAATAGTTTTCCATTCTTAGACAGGCTTTAAAAAGTAAGTGTCAGAGCAGACTACAAAGCAAAGTAAGTTATCAGGGATAAAGAAGGACATTACATAATGATAAAAGGGTCAATTCTCCAAGAAGACATAACAATCTTTAATATGGTTGAGTCCAAAAAGCAGAGCAGGAAACTACATGAGGCAAAAACTAATAGAATTACAAGGAGAAATAGATGAATCCACTATAATAAATGGAGATTTCAACACATCTCTATCAGAAATGGACAGATCCAGAAGGCAGAAAATGCGTAAGGACATAGTTGAACACAACAAACCATCAATCAAATGGATATAATTAACATCTATAGATTACTTCATTGAACAACAGCAGAAAACACATTCTTCTCAAGTTCACATGGAACATTCACCAAGATAGACTACATTCTGGGCCATAAGCCACACATTAATAAATTAACAAAATAGAAATCGTACACTATGTACTCTTAGATAATAATGGTATTAAATTAGAAATCAATAACAGAAAGATGAGCAGAAAAGCCCAAAATACATGCAGATTAAACAGTGCACTTTTAAATAACATATGGGTCAAGGAAGAAATCATAAGAGAAATTTAAAATATTTTTAACTAAAAGAAAATAAAAGTACGACTTTTCAAAATTTGTGGTTTGCAGCAAAAAAAAGTGCTCAGGGGCTTCCCTGGTGGCGCAGTGGTTGAGCGTCCGCCTGCCGATGCAGGGGACGCGGGTTCGTGCCCCGGTCCGGGAGGATCCCACATGCCGCGGAGCGGCTAGGCCCGTGAGCCATGGCCGCTGAGCCTGCGCGTGCGGAGCCTGTGCTCCGCAGCGGGAGAGGCCCCAACAGTGAGAGGCCCGCGTACCGCAAAAAAAAAAAAAAAAAAAAAAAAGTGCTCAGTGGGAAGTTATAGCATTGAATTCCTATATTAGAAATGAAGAAAGATATAAAATCAATATTTTAAGTTTTTCCTTACAGAAACTGGAAAAAGAAGAGCTGATTAAATTAAAATAAGCAGAAGAAAGGAAACAATAAGAATTAGAGCAGAATCAATAAATTGAAAAAAGGAAATCAATAGAGAAAATCTACAATACCAAATGCTGGTTTTTTTTGTTTGTTTGTTTGTTTGTGGTACGCGGGCCTCTCACTGTTGTGGCCTCTCCCGTTGCAGAGCACAGGCTCTGGATGCGCAGGATCAGTGGCCATGGCTCACGGGACCAGCCGCTCCGCAGCATGTGGGATCTTCCCGGACTGGGGCATGAACCTGTGTCCCCTGCATCGGCAGGCGGACTCTCAACCACTGTGCCACTATGGAAGCCCTGTTTGTTGTTTTTTTTTTTATCAACAAAGTTGATAAGCCACTAACCAGGCTAACTTAGACAAAAAAAAAAAAAAAAAAAGAGAGAGAGAGAGAGGAGGAAAACTACTAATATCAGAAATCAAAGAGGGGACATCACTACAGATTCCATACACATTAAAAGGATAATAAAGGAGTATAGTGAAGAACACTATGTCCACAAATTTGATAACCCAGATGAAATGGACAAATTCCTTAAAAGACACAAGCTGCCCAAATTCACACAAAAAGAAATAAACAATATGAATAGGCCAATATCTGTGAAATAAACTGAATCAGTAATTAATAACTTTCCAAAACAGAAAGCACCAGAACAAGATGGGTTCACTGGTGAATTCTTCCAAATATTTAAAAAGAGAAATTATATCAATTATCTACAATCTCTTTCAGAGAATGGAAGCAAAAGGAATACTTTTGAACTAATTCTACAATTCCAGCATTACGCTAGTACCAAAACTAGCCAAAGACATTACAAGAAAATAAAACTATACATCAGTAACTCTCATGAATATAGCTGCAAAAAACCTCAACAAAACATTAGCAAATCAAATCCAACAATGGATAAAAAGAACTATACACCACATTAACTGGGAGTTGTTTCAGGTATGCAAGGTTGGTTCAACATTTGAAAATAAATTAATTTAATTAATCACGTCAATAGGCTAACAAAGAAAAATCACATGAACATACCATTAGATTAAAAAATTAAAAAAAGCATTTGACAAAATCTAACATTCATTTGTGATAAAAAAAAAAAACCTCTCAGTAAACTAGGAGTAGAAGGAAACTTTCACCAATCCTTTTTAACACTGAACTGGAAGTTATAACTAACGCAATAAGACAAGAAAAAGAAGTAAAACGTGTACACCTTGGGAAGGAAAAAATAAAACTGCATTTGTTAGCAGGTAACATGGTCATCTGTCTAGAAAACCCAAAAGGATCAACTAAAACTCCTGGAAGTAATAAGCGATTATAGCAAGATTGCAGGATACAAAATTAATATACTGAAGTCTATCACTTTCCTACATATTAGCAATAAACAAGTGGGATTTGAAATAAAAATATCCCATTTACATTAGCACCCCCCAAAATGAAATACTTATGCATAAATCTAACAAAATATGTACATGATATATATGTAGAAAACTACAGAAGTCTGATGAATGTAATTCAAAGAAGAACTAAATAAATGGAGAAATATTCCACATTCATGAATAAGAAGATTCAATATTGTCAAGATGTCAATTCTTCCAAACTTGATCTATAGATTCAATGCAATCCCAATCAAATTCCCAGTAAGTTATTTTGTGGATATCAACAAATTGATCTAACATTTATATGGAGAGGCAAAAGACCCAAAATATCCAGTACAATATTGAAGAAGGAGAATAAAGTTGAGTAATAACACTTTCTGACTTCAAGACATATTATAAAGCTACTATAATCAAGACAGTATGGTATTGGTGAAAGAATAGACAAATAGATCAATGGAGCAGAGTAGACAGCCCAGAATTAGACCTGCATTAATACAGTCAACTGATCTCTGACAAAGGAGCAAAGGCAATACAGTGAAGCAAAGATAGGTATTCAACAAATGGCGCAGGAACAACTGGACATCCACATGCAAAATATGAATCTAGACACAGGCCTTATATCCTTCACAAAAATTAGCTCAAAATAGATCATAGAATGTAATGGAAGGTAATGGAGGTTATAGTCTAGCAAGGAAGTCAGATCTTACATAAGCAATAACAATGAAATGTGATGAGCATTGTTAGATGATAAATAAGTTAGGACTCTTTCAGCAGCCAGTGAAGAAAACATACACACTCAAAAGCAATCTGGCTTAAACAATAAAAGGGAATGTATTGGTTCATATAACTGGAAATGTCAGGCATACACTTACCTTCAAGTAATTTTTGATTCAGGGGTTTAAATAATGTCACCCCAAACTGGTTTCTTTCTCTCCATCTTTTGCCTTGCCTTCTCTAGGGTGGCTGCATTATCCAACTCACCTTGTGAAGACAAGATAGCCATAGCAATCATCATCTCACATCTTCATAGAAAAAGCAGAAAAAGGGAGCCACTTTTCCAATAGGTCCCAGAAAGCTCTAGATTCACTCTGATTGTACCAACTTTGATCATATACTCACTCGGAGCCAATGATCACAGCCTGGGAAATGTGATATACTGATTGTGAAGGCCAATATTTATGGCAACCATCTCATGGAAACAACTACTGCATTATGTCAGATTCAGTCAATGCACCACAACTATTTTTGTTAGACCTAGGCATAGAAATCAGTGTGTCCATGCCGTGATTGAGCACTGTGAAAAGGTATGAATACCTTCCTGAATCTTTCTTCTTTCCTAAGTAACACTGACGCACCTTAACAGAAATTTATTGACAACCACTGCATTTTCCCCCTTCCTCACCTTTGAACCTCAAACCACAATAAAGCTTTCTACTGTCAAAATGCTGTAATCTAAGAATTGCGTTCTTCACCAAAGCAGATAGTATTTAATATAAAGTATTGTCTATTTAATTATCTTAAGCTTGTTATATTTTGTGGTATTACATATTTTTAGAACATTATGCCTGCCATGTACCCTGTAACTGGGCAAGTATTAAAGCCACCATGTAAACCAAAGACATGACATTTATTTTTTAATATCTGAGAGGAAGGAAATGGTGATGTCAAAGACTGAAAGGGAAGCTCCTTTGGGCCAGGAGAAAACTGGCAGTGCCCTGAGTCTCAAATCATTTAAGGATCCCCAACGTACATGATCAGTTCCAGATCCAATATGTATTGAATGTCAAAAGATACCTGTAGAATAGAACTTGAAATTCCCTATGGGTCACAGATTTTTCCAAAAATTTCTGTTACGTTCAGAAAGAGAGAAGACAGAGCTAAGGAGAAAGGGAAAGAATTCATAAAAATAAGAAGGAAAAAATTCAATTAGAAGCATCTTATGTCAAACACCTCCTGTCAAACACTTGGTAGCAGTTAACAAACCTTAGTGAGCATTGAATCACCTGGAAATTATTTAAAATGCAGATTCTTGAGCATTACTTCCAGACATTCTGATTCCAGAAGTTTTGAGTGGTCCCTAAGATCCTACCTTTTTAATCTGCACCTTGGGTGATTCTGATGCTAGTGGCCCAAAATCTACACTAAGAGAAAATTACTTTGTGGCTAAGTCAAAAACTGCTATATCTAATAAAACCAAAATGTTTTAAACTACCATGCATTGAAAGAATAGAGAGTGGACATATGAGTCCCATCTCTCATTCATGAGTAAATCCCACCAACTGGATCAGTTCTGTTTCATAAATGCAGGCCTACATAAAACAGACAACGTGGATGAAGACCAGGCCTTAGAGGCCTACAGACAGTAGATTCTAAGATAGTGATGCCCCTGAGAAAAAACACTAACATCTTGGAGATAACAGTACATTTTTGAAGTGAGGATAGTGTAAGACAAAGGGCTTCAATCCACAAGGTTACTTGGAGGTCAGGAGTAGAAGTCTGGAACAGGCCTTGGATCAGCACTCTATGCTCTATTTGTAAGCATTTTAGCAAACTTCCCTAACAAATCTTAAGTTCTGGTTGATTTCCAGAATGATTCCAGGGAATGCTGGAATATCTCATCTGTAGAAGCAGTGACTAGCAGGGAATTGTGGTCACCCACATCTCCCCGTACAGATCCAATTTCTGATTCATCCGGTTACATCATGTAATGTGACCAGAGAAGAGAGTAAAGTATAATAAGCAGTCAAACTACTGTTCATGCCAATACCTGTTCATTTTCGAATCCACTAGTAATCCAAGGAGTCTGCAGTGGCTTTATATTCTCCACTAATTTTTCCACCCAGTCTATCCCCATAAAGCTGATTTCTGCTGGACTTGCAGAAATTTTCTGTACTGTATATTTTCACAAAGCCCAAAAATCCATGGGTAATAAGTGAAGTTCTAAAAGTTTTCATCTCTGAAACTTATAAATCTTGCCTTATAAAGATATCCAAAAGCCAGCTTTAACAATAATTCATATGCCCATAAAGATAATGTTTTATACTGCCATGACACATAATGTGTTTGTACATGTATGTGTGTGTGGTGTGTGTATGTAGGCAGTAGGGTAATGTTTCAAGTAAAAATATATATTTATCTTTAATGGAAAACTCTATTTCTCTTTTTTTAACCAATGTTTATTTTAGGAGAAGAGGACAGAAGATTAAAATCAATACAGCATAGTGATTAAAAACACAGATTTTGAGTTGAATTTGAATCCGAACTCAGCTACCTCTTTTGAGATTTGGGGTAGGTTTCTTAAATCTCGACATAAGTATGCACATCTCTAACAAGGACACAAAAATACCTTCCTTACAGGATTGTTGAAAGTAGTAAAAGTTATAACGTGTATAAAGCGCTTAACACTTAACACTTAACACTATGTTATAGTGCTTAACTATAACATAGCAGGTAATTATAATTATGACAGTGGTCAAATATCCACCTTAAAGAAACCAATTAGGAAGAAAATAAAAAGCATATTCCTTCATTAGTTTCTCATGGAATCTTAGGAGAATCAACTCCAGTGCTTTCAGAGAATATTTGAAAATTTGTTAAGTGACCTGAAAGCATCCTGGACGTCCTGCATATCACAAAATTGGGAAGCCAGAGTGGCAGAGAACAGCTTTTTACTTACCCGTAACTGTAACTCATGGTGAAGATGTTGATTCCAAAAGAGCTACTATCTTAGGCTGTGTTGAAAATCAAGGCATGTAAATTTCCACTGTATTCAGCCTAGATTACTGTGTTCATTAGTTGGACTATAGGCAATTAAAACCTAAATTCACCTATAAAAGGGCAACCAGAATACTTATGAGTCTAGAAACCCTAAATGTTTGAGAATGCTAATTGTTTTCCAAAAATTATTCTGGTCTTTTCCCACAGTAATAGAGCACATTTTAACTGGGCATTTGACTGTCTGAAATAAATATTCCTGTACATGACCTGATTCTTCAGGTCAATAATATATAATGCAGTTTCTTGAGGTACTTTCTAAAATCTTTCCTTAAAACGCAGCTGGTGCATGGTCTTCTCTCATTTCTTCTCCATCCTTCTCTCTTACCTGCTAGCTAGAACATGAACATGATGGCTAAAGGGGTTGAAAAGCCATTTTGGACCATGAGGAAAACTTGGGAATGGAGGCTATCACAGAAAAACAATAAGCTAGAAGCCTTGAGTCCTAAATCTTAGTGAAGCAAAGCAACCCATAACATGACTTAACCAACTTTTACACGGGAGGGAAATCACTTCCTAACTTATTAAGTTACTCTTATTTTGATACTCACTGTTGAACCTTACCATAACTGTATTAAATGAAAAAAAAAATTTAGGAGAATGAGATTAACCTAAATTCACATGAGCTGAATTCAAAACTTAAAATGATTCCCCATGACAGTTAAAATTATTCTGGAGAATGTCATAACAGAAGTTGTGTAATGGATAAAGTAATATGGAGACATATCTTACTTCAATTTATGGAATATAGTTCAAAATACAAGTGCTCTCAGAAAATTGAATAATGTGAAAGTTTTCAGGGAGAATGAGATGGCCATCTGTCAAGTTATAAAACCCTACCTTAGTTTGAGAGACTTAACTATGGTACTTCTAAGTTACCTCAAACTTAAAGAATCTGGGATTTTATGTCATACTGCTCCAGTCATCACTAATACGCCAACACTGTCCGTTGGGCTAAATTAATTAAGTGATTATATGAGTAAAGGATGAAGTCATTGAAGGCTGATACTTGTTAACCAAAGAAGGCAGAAGAAAGAGAAGAAAAGAAGCTGTATATCCGAGTATAGACAAGCAATACTAAATATCTGCACTTCCTGGCCACTTTCTTTAGCCTGCAGCAATTAATACAAACGCATATCCTTGACATCCCAAATTTTATGATGAATAATTATGGTACTACACACCCCATACATAAGCTCCCATTGATAACTCAGAAATGCCCTTTATGATGAACTGAAGGGATGAGAACAAGGTAGAGATTTTGAACTCTGGAAGAAAACCAAAACACTAGGTGGAGGGTTTAAGAGAAGTGCTGTGACATGAGAGAACCAAACTACAAGGATGAAAGGCCGGAAGAGAGGCCTGGAATGGGTCTCTTGCTAAAGAGAGAAACAAGCTAGTATGTGTGCTCTATGCCAAGGAGAGAAAAGAGGGAAAAGGTAAAAGGGCGAAACAGTGTAATTTTTATCTCATTAACACCTCTCTTGATCTCTAAATAATATCTTCCTACATATTCCTTATTAAACCCAGAAATAAAATCACGATGCTAACAGAGGGAGAGAGAGAGGGAGTGGAGTAAGTTTGTAATGGTGAAAAGCACACATAATCTTCAGAGAATTTTAGACTGTAAGGAATTTTTTTCTCTTCCTATTGGTAGGCATTCCAAGAGTTATGTGTCCCTGACAAATGATTACTCACATTTCTGAGCCCTTACATTAAAATCTAGTGTGAACATGAAGAATAGAAATTTCAAATGTTTCAGTCTGTGCTGTTAAATATCTTAAATATATAGTTTATAAATGAAAATAAGCAGATCACCAAATCATCAGAATTATTAAGCATATAGGAAAAATTGTTTTATTAATAAAGTATTCCAAATAAAGTAGAATAGCTAAAGTCAATACTAGAGTGTATTCTAAACACAGCAGAAAGTTAACAAATTTAATTCACTTTATATTAATTCCAAATTTGACCATGAAAAATACATATCACCTGGCAAATCCTGTTACACTTAAAAGATTTAAAGCGATGACTAAAAAACAAGAATGTCAATTCTACCAATGGAAGTAAATGACTAGTAAAATGAAATAACTTAAAACTGCCTTTGTTCCAAGTAATTATGATGACTGAGTTTTTTTAACTGCTTGCTCCCTTCCTCCCTCTCCATTATTCTGTAATGCTTGAACTTGTCTCATGCAGCACTCTGGGAAAAAATTACAAAAGCTATGTCGAATAAAAAATGACAGTGGCATGGACATATATAAACTACCAAATGTAAAATAGATAGCTAGTGGGAAGCAGTCGCATAGCACAGGGAGATCAGCTCAGTGCTTTGTGACCACCTAGAAGGGTGGGATAGGGAGGGTGGGAGGGAGGGAGACGCAAGAGGGAAGAGGTATGGGAACATATGTATATGTATAACTGATTCACTTTGTTATAAAGCAGAAACTAACACACCATTGTAAAGCAATTATACTCCAATAAAGATGTTAAAATAATAATAATTGCTTTACAAAAAAAAATGTGTGTCTGTCGGTAAATTTCATTAAAGTGAAATTCCAAAGCTTTCTTTTGACATATAATCATTTGCAAAATTTACACTAATGTTCAGATACAGAATAAAGGAAACTTAAAAGACTTAACAACTCCTCAGTGTGGTTTTCTGTTTCTCTTCACTGCCCTAATCTGCTATTGACAATCACTTGATTTAATGAAAGGCCAATGTTATACCAACTTAAGCAGACCAACGCTGACTCTTCTCTTACAACCCATGCTCCTGAAACGCCTAGACTTTATAACCAGCAATATCATGAAGACATGCATTACCCTGCTTGGAGCACACAAAAAAACCTTTTTCCAGTTGCAACACCCAAATTATGTGTCCAGTAACTTTATCTGTTAAGTTCCCAGTTATCCTCAGGATATTATTAATCTCTGTAATTCTGAAACAGAGATGTCCCTCACTCTCTCTCTCTCCTCTCTTCTCATAATTAATCCAATAAAAACAAAACACATCACAATCTTCATTTTTCCAATTTTGAATTTCTGTGAAAATGAACTTCTCTGTCACCTCCATCTGGCTAACTGGTTCTTAATTCTTCCCTATGAAACCCATGATTTTCCTCCCTATAAACAGTTCAGATATTACAAACATTATTCTTTCATATATTCTGTTCTTTTTTTGTCCAAAAAATAACCTCCATGATTTTCTACACTTTGAGGACATCCACTTAGTATTTATTCTTCCCAACTAAAGAAGCCTAATGTTTTAGTCTGTCCTTACAGACTTTATGCCATTTAATACTTTTAGGGTTCTCCTTTGGTACTTTCAACATTGTGTATATATTTCTTGAGTATGGTAAAATTTTCCAGTGAAAACTGAAGAAACAAAATAACACAGAATATGAAAGAAACACATTGTTGAACCAAATTCTCATGCTTATTTTAAAACATCTTTTCCTACAGTTAATTATATACACCTAGGGTGAAAGAAAACTTTCAAATAAGAATTCATTCCCTTCCTCTCAGTGTTGCTGTGATGAGGGCAATGAGACAGTAAACTGAATCATACATCTCTCCCTGCTTCTCTTTCATTATCAGGACCAGGAACTGGAGAATTCAAAGTGGAGAGTAAAACAATGTAACATATATTTTGTTAAGGCCACATGCTATCACAATCACTCTCCGAGTTCTTCCACATGCTAGCTCTATAACCTTGGGAAAGCAACTTAACCTTTTTCTGCCTCAGTTTCCTCTAAAAAATGGTATAACAATAGTGTCTTTGAATTGGGTTATTATGGAGATTAAATGAGGCAATCTATTAAAATAATAATCACGGTATCTGTCATATCAAGCACGCAATAAACAGATCTCCTTACTTTTTAATCACAATGATTCTGTCCTCCTCTCATGAGGCCATGGTGGCAAATATGAATGACACTGATAGAGTATTGGTACACTTGCTCATAAACATAGTGCTCTGAATGCAGCCTACCGAAAACCACTACACATCAAAATCTACTGCACATCAAAAATAAACACATCCAAAAATTTTTTTTAATTTAAAAAATATGCAATACATGTTATTTGAATCCTTCAAGCTTAGAATATAGTTATTTTAATTTTAATTACTTTAAAGAAGGAACTATCAATGCCACCAAGGTGTTTAGCATTGCTTGGGATACCTTGAAGAACGTAGCAGAAATACAACAGGGCCTGCCTTCTAGAGCTTACCTTATGCTAAGATGACAAATACATCGCCCAGCTTATAACATCAAACATACTATTAAGACAATATAACACTAAGGGATAAATTGTAGAATGGGTTCCAAATGTTTTACAGAGGGGGAAAAGGATAAAAGAGAATTCAAGTTATAAAGAAAGATTCTATATATTAAATACATTGGAATTAATCTAAGCATTAAAGAATTTTTGACTAAGTCTTAGCTATCTCATTAGATGAAAAATATCCCCTGAATATGGGCCTGATTTATGCTTCTCCTGCACATACTCATTCACTGAAAAAACTTCTAAGCACCTTCATGTATCAGGTATTGAGGAAGGTATTGGGAATACAACAATAAATCTAGTACATTCCTCTCACTGAAAAAACCTCTGGAATTTCCTGCTCCTGACGTTGGTGGAGTGGCTTGTTGAAGAGCAGTATTTTCACAGGGTTAGTCTGAAACAATAATAAAAGTTGCAGAGAATAAGAAATGGATGTGTTTAAAGATAGAATAATTTAAGTATTCAAGATATTGGGGAGAAGTGGAAGTACCCTGTGGTGCTTTTCCCTTCAAGATATTTGTTAGGCTATAAAAAGGGCAGGATTAAGAGGTTGAGAAAAAAAGCAGAAAACAGTGGCCAAAACGCAGAGAATCTGAGTTGAGTTTTGAACAATCTAATGAGACTGGGGAGACAAAAACTGGAGTTCGGAGGCCCTCAGAGAAGATGGCACGGATAAACACCCCAGACCTCCAGAAAAGACTTTGAAATGACCAGACTTTAGGATTAAGGGGCAGAGCTCACATAAAAAATCCAGCATTGATCCAGCTCAGTTCAAGACCTGGTAAAGGTGATCTGTTCCTGCTCTAAGGGCAGAGTAAGTTAATATTAAATCCTCTCTGGACAAAGATAACATCAAGCAGAACTTCACAAATTATCTCTGTAATTTTTTATACCAATATCTGGTATTTAATTTTTTTAATTCTTAGGCATGCCAACAGAGAGTTAAATGCTCAGAAATTGAGAAAAATTAAAAAAAAAATAAAAAAGAAACAGACTTCAGATGATGCAGACTTCCGAGTTCTTATACAAGGATGTTAAAATAACTGTGATTAACGTTTTCAGAAAATAGATGGGAAGATGGACAAACTGACCAGAAACTGAAATTCATTAAAAATTCTAGATTGAGGGGCTTCCCTGGTGGCGCAGTGGTTGAGAGTCCGCCTGCCGATGCAGGGGCCGCGGGTTCGAGCCCCGGTCTGGGAAGATCCCACATGCCGTGGAGCGGCTGGGCCCGTGAGCCATGGCCGTTGAGCCTGCGAGTCCGGAGCCTGTGCTCCGCAGCGGGAGAGGCCACAACAGTGAGAGGCCCACGTACCGCAAAAAAAAAAAAAAAAAAAAAAAAAGTCATAGTAATACTGCTGAAAGACAAAGATGAAAAGAAAAATTTTTAAGTTGCTAGAGAAGAAAGATTCAGTACCTTCAAAGAATAGGGCTGACTTTCAATAGGAACAATGAAAACCATAAGACAACAGAATGCCATGTTTGAAGGGCTGAAAAGTAACTGCTGAGCTAAAATTCTACACCTGAGGAAAACAATTTTCAAAAAGGAAAATAAAGTAAAGGTAAAAATCTACTAAAAAGAATTCTTCAGGCAGAAGGAAAAATATCCCAGATAAAAGCATGGAAACTGAGAAACAAATGAATAACAATAGAAAAAATAAATATATGGATAAATCTAAATGATTATTCACTTATAAAACAATGATATGAATTTCTTGGGGTTTAAAATATGTGTCCTCAAAGCACAAAAGAATGGCTAGAGATGCATGGTCCTGACACGGTGATAAAAACACTACTTTAGAGTAGATTTACTTTGTCAAGGATATATGTAATCTCTATAGCAACCACTAAAACAATAGCAGAAATACTGTTGTATTTACTAATATTTATTTCCTTCTATTCTATTTAGATTAAATTTTCTATTTCTAATTTGTTGAGATGGATGTTTAGATCATTAATGTTGGCCTTTTGTAGTGTAAGCCCTGATAATTGTGTTTTTTTGTTTTTGTTTGTTTTTTGTAATGCAAGTGCCTGACTTAAACTTAAGATTGCAGATGCATCCACTTCAAAAAGGCATTCACTTCAAAGACCGCTATCTCAAATAAACACATTGCCAGGCACACACTAGATAGAGCCAGGATGTCTCCCCACATGGAGGTGCCTTTGTTTTAGAGATCTTGGTTGATTTCTACTCGTTTTTTTCTCTTCCAGCTCTTAAAATTTCGACTCTTATGTTTTAAATTCACCAGTAAAGAGTGAGTCCACGAAACCCTTTGGCCCCCATCCTCAATCCCAATGAAAGTAGAACCCCAGGCCCCTGTGGTCTCTCTCTTTATGCATGACCTTGCTGTGTGGACCCAGATGTGCAGTGTAATTTCCAGGTCTTGTAAGTAATAAACCTTTATTTTTTTACAAAGTTTCCTGATGGTTATCACTGGCGGGCATCTTGCAATTATAACAAGAACTGCAAAAGCAGGTCCAACCACAACATTTATCATTGATAGGCTGAGACCGGCACACAACACCCTTCTTTCTAATGTATGCAATTGGGGCTATAAATTGCCTCTTTAGCTTTGTCCCACATGTTTTAATGCATCTTATTTTTATTAGCATACACTTCAAAATATCTTCTAATTTTCATCTTGACTTCTTAATTGATCCATATGTTATCAGTAAGTGTATTCCTTAACTTCCAGACACTTAGGAATGTTTTTAATGATGTCTAGATTAATTTAACTGTGACCAGAGAACACACTTTGTATGATTTCAATCATTTGAAATATACTGACAATTAATAAGTGGCTCAGTGTACAATTTTTACAAATACTTCTTAGCACTTGAAATAGATAATAGAAAAAAACAAGAAGAATCCACATAAAAACTTGTTATTAGCATAAACAAGTAAATTTAGCAGGGTTGCTAGGTACAAAGAATATGTTTAAAAATCAATTGTATTTCTATATACAATCAACAATTCAAAAATGAAAAAAAAAATTAATGATACTATTTATTAAAAACAGTGTGGTAAACGGGATGCAAGCCATTAAGACCCCTCTTAATGAAAATCTTATTAAACCAGCCACCAGCAGCACTGTCAGAAGATGAGAGCTTCCTATCCCAGCCTCTTGAGAATTTTCCTTGCTGACAAGGAGCCATCTTGCTCAAGAGCATGTCTTTCCTGAGGCAATCCATATCCAATAATTGATCATCACCCAGAGGCAACTCTGATGAGATGCATTTACTCACAGGTCCCTTTGGGTTTGGCCAAGGCTTTGTAGAGCTATGTTAAAGTTTGACTTCTCCCTCTACCCAATCGTGCTCCCTCTCCCTCTCTTCCACAGATGCTCACCACTAATAAATAACCTATACGCATCTGCTAATCCCAAATAGCAGACGCAAGCTATTATATATAGGATGGATAAACAAGGTCCTACTGTATAGCATAGGGAACAATATTCAATATCCTGTGATAAACCATAATGGAAAAGAATTTGAAAAAGAATGTATTTGTATAACTGAGTCATTCTGCAATACAGCAGAAATTAACACAACATTGTAAATCAACTATACTTCAAAAAAAAAAAGGAAAAAAACCTATATGCCAAACTCCATCTCGGCATCCACTCACACCAACCTGCAACAATTGGTATCAGGGAAGTCCTAGAAAGTAGGCAATAAGATGAGGTGTTAGTACTGAATCACTTGCTGCTCAACAGGTATTGAGGACTCCATGACTGGAAGTAGCAAAGGCTGCCACTGACATAGGTGCTGGTCCAACTGTTAAAACTATAACAGGTGATCACTGGGGTAGTGTGCCAGTGGAGAAGAATGCACTACCTAATGCAAACATCAGGGTTTTGAGAAGTAACAAATAAAATAGTACCTATAAGGGCAATGGGATTAGATGGCTATTGCTGCATGTCTTTGACACCCTAAAAAAAAATAATAATGAAAACATCCAAGGGATGAACAGGCAACTGAAAGATAAGTGTGAAAAACACCAGACCTCCTTGGTAGCTCAAAAAGAATGTCTCATCTTCTGCAGGCAAAGGGCAAAGAAAGATCAGGACCATGACCAGGATTCAGGAGTTAGAGCAGCCAAATTCCAGAGAAAATTAATACCCAAACATGTTAGGTCTGTTAGTGCTCTTATTATGGGCAGGGGGAGGAGTGAATGAGACCAGGACACTTGGGATAAGGATCTGGGCCTTCCAGAGCAGTAAAATTTTTGAATTCAGAGATTAGAGGCATGTCAGGAAGTCCCCTCCAAAGTAAAAGACAAATTATTGCATCTTGTGTCTCTCATCACAAAGAAGAAAGCACAATGCCTGATAACCTTTCCTGGTTGCCGAAGGAGCATATTTCACACCTGGTGACACTACTTTGACTATACAAGGTGAGATGTAATGTTTCAAGCTTTGAGAGGGACCCAGAGCACCAAAGGTTCTGCAGCAGGTCTAGGCTGGGGTGCAAGCAGTTCTGCCCCTTGAACCATATGATTCAGTAAATGCTATTGTATTAGAAATACCAATGTTGGGGAAAGATGCCATGTGAGACATGGAGTTTATAGCAAGCCCCAGAATGTAGTCCTCTGATTTTCTGGAGCAATTCCATACCATCTTCAGTAGAATTATACACCACTGTGGGGTGGGGGGAATCCTAGAGACTAAATGCCTGACCATAGAATACTAAGTGACCATGGATCTGGAAATGCATATCACGAGCTGGGCTGTGTCAGACCTGATAAGTCATAAGGACAAGCAGACTCAGAAATAGTCCATCATAAGTTGGAAATGGTATATCCTGGATCCAGCACTAGCAGAACCAGATTGCATAAGGAAGTTACAGAAAGAGATAGCCCAGATCCCAGTGTCACTCACCAATATTGTTCCTGTGCACCTCCTTTAGCTCAGACCTATGACCACATAGAGGATTTCTTATTACCATCAGAAAGAGAAAGAAAAGACACAAGCAAGCTTTATAGATGAATCAGCTCAGTATGTAATGCAAGGCAAAAATGAACAATAGTTTCACTACAGGCTTATTCAGAAGCATCCTTAAAGGACAGTGCAAGGAAAAATCCTCTCAATGGTTGGATATTTGGGCAGAGCAACTAGCCATCTTCTTTGTGTGAAGAAATAGTCCCAGGTTAGAATGTACATAAACTCATGGATGCAGAATAGCCTGTCCAGCTAGAGCCTAAAAGCAGAAAGATTGGAAGATAGAGACAAGGAGGTCTGGGGTAGAGACATGTGGATGCACATGTGGGAGCGAGCACGAAGTGTGAAGACCTTTGTGTCACATGTTAAAGCATATCAAAGAGCATCCACTGCAGGAGAGGCACGAAACAACCAACTACAAAAACTGATCTAGTCTGGTGACACTAGCCAGTGTCAGTGATGTCACCACAAAGCCACAATAGGCACATGAATGGAGTGGCTGAGATGAAAGATATGGAGGCCCAACTGTGTGAGCTCCCACTGACTGGGGCTGATTTAGCTACTGCTGCCACTGAATGCCCAACCTCAGAGCAGCAGAGGCCAAGGTTAAGCCCCAGTAGGGCATTATTCCTCAAGGAGTTCTGCCAAGTTCCACCATATGGGGCCAAGTTTACTAAATGGGCTTCTTACTTCCTACAAAGGCCAATGACTTGATTTCAGAGAAACAGATACATATTCTAGGTATGGGTTTGTTTTTCCTGCACTTCAAGCCTCAGCTAGCACCACGATGTAAACGCTTATACAGTATTTGCTCCACCACACGGGACCTACATAATATTGCATCAGAACAAATGACCCGTTTTGACATCAAAGGCGGTACAAGAGTGGACCCTGACAACAAAAGTTAGGATTACATATTACACCACCAGAAAAGCTCCTGTTGTTGCTGAAAGTCACAGTCAATGTGCCAGTTTAGAGGCAATCCACCATGAGGATAGAATTCCCTCCTCTGTGAAGCAGTGTATACATTGAACTAAAGGACTGTTGGTGGTAATGTGCACCTAATAGGAAGAATACATGAGCATGGGAACCAGGGCATGTGATGGCCTGCTTATCATCACTCCCCATGACCCACTGAAGGACTTTGGAATTCCCATCCCCAAAGCTCAGAGTTCTGTAGGGTTAGAGGTCCTGATCTCTAAAGAGAGCACACTTTCACCACAGAACAAAACAATAGTTCCTTTCAACTCCAAGCTATAGCACCACCAGGGACTAGCAGACAAGAAGAATCACCATCTTAACAGGAATAATTGGCCCTGAGCGTAAGAAAGAGGTAGCATTCCTATTTTACAGTAATGGCGACGTTGGGTACTTTTGGTCATCTCTGGGATTCTCTGCCTAGTTGTGACAAGTATAAAGACTTTAGCCTGACAAGAGCATGGAGACTAGGAACTCAGCCTCCTCAGGATAATTCATTAAGATGAGCTGGGGTAGTACTAAATTTGAGGGACATCTAAGATGGATAATGGAAGAGGGAGAAAATGAGTATCAGTTGCAGCCCCACACAATCTGCAGTGATGGGGGCTATAGGTCTTCCTATGAGCCTTCCTCTTCTAAGTTTCTCCAGGAAGACAGGTCATCAGATTCTGGTGGAGCTGCTGCCAGAACGTACTTGAAGAAGTGGATTTGAGCAACACAAGAAGTAGTCTGTGATGGACATACCACAGGAAGTAGACTGAGATGGACATAGAGAGGTACCACCCGGATCCTGCTCCAAAGAAGGGTTTATTATTCCAGATTCTTGAAGTTCTGTGGGCTCCTTCAAGGGTGCCTCAGCTGCAAAGAGCTACCTCACACAAGAGTACACCTTTCTGGGGTAGTCCACACCCAGTGACTGATTGCTGCCAGGGTATAAAGGTCTGACAATTTCTGCCCCTCCAGAGATATCTGTGATGGGCTGTATTTGCTCCCCACACCTTGTGGGGTTAACCAAGGCTTTTCCAGGCTTGCAATGCAGTTTGACTTCTTTCTCTGTCCAGTTTTGCTTCCTTTTCCTCCCTTCCACAGGGATTGATCCCTTATAAATAGTCTGTACACTAAACTTCTTCTCATCTGCTTCTGAAAGACCCAATCTATGACAATCATCAAAAAACAACAGATACCCAGGAATAAATCTAACAAAATATGTGTGACTTTGTAGAAAAATGAAAAAAAATGTTAGTAAGAGAAAATAAAGAAGATCAAATAAGTGAAGGAATAATTCATGTTCATGGATTGAAAGTCAATTTTGTACAGATGTCCATTCTTTCCAAATTGATCTAAATGTAATGAAGTCCAAAAACATATCTCAGCAAGTTTTATTTGTGAAAACCGGCAAGCTGATTCTAACATACATATGAAAATTCAAAAGGACAAAAACAGCTCATGCAAAATGAGGTAGAACAAATTTAGAGAACTACAATTTAGGAAATCATAAAACTACAGTAATTACAAGAATGAAGTAATGGCAAAAAAAGATGGACTAATAGATGAATGGAATAGAATCAAGAATTCAAAACTGCATATATAGACATTTGATTTATGACAAGGTGATGCTGAAGAGCAGTGTAGGAAAGGATGTCTTCTCAACATATGGTTTTGAATCAACTGGTTTCCATATGGAAAAAAATTATCTTAACACCTATCTCACTTCATGTTCAAAAATCAATTCTAGATGGACTGTATATAGAAATATAAAAGACAGAAGAGTAAAGCTTCTAGAATATAATATAGAAGAAGATATTCATAACCTTGGAATAGACAAGGATTTCCTATACAGGATGCACACAGACACACACACACAGACACACACACACACACACACACACACACATATACACACACACAGTCATTTCTTCATCAAAAGACACAATTATGATGGTAGGAATGCAGAGAGTGGGAGAAAATATAATCAACAAAGGAAATGATTCCAAATAACCAAAGAACACCTACAAATAAATAAGAAAAAGATTAAGCCCACAGAAAACTTGAAAAATCATTAAAAAGACGATGGGGCACATACAAATGACCATTAAACATATGAAAAATTATACAACCATATTAGTCATTAGAGAAATACAACAGTATACCACTTCACAACTATGAATAGCTAAAATTAGGAAGACTGACAATAGTAGAGAAACTGGAATTCTCATGCATTGATGATTAGCACAAAGTGACACCGCCATTTCGGAAAACTTTCAGTAATATCTTCTACAACTGAAAAATACATAGCATATGGCTCAACAATTCTACTTTTACTTTGATAGCTAACAGAAATGCACACCTATGTTCATTAAAAAACTATACAGACATGATCACAGCGGTACTATAATAGTTCAAAACTGGAAACAACCCAAAATCTATTTAGAGTTGAGTGGACCAAAAAATTTGCTATATCCATACAATGGAAGGTTATCTATGATGAAAAATGACAAAATACTGCTATTTACAATAAAATGGGTGCATTCCAGAAACTTAATTTTGAACAAAACCAGACCCCAAAAGATCATCATACTGCATGATTCCATTTATATAAACCTCAAGAGGATGAAT
The DNA here is from genome assembly GCF_964374135.1 of Grampus griseus. Classification (NCBI taxonomy): domain Eukaryota; kingdom Metazoa; phylum Chordata; class Mammalia; order Artiodactyla; family Delphinidae; genus Grampus; species Grampus griseus. The sequence continues at coordinate 67,280,498 of NC_139012.1, forward strand.
GGAAATAACTTATAGAGAGGAAGAGTGGGTAGTGACTGTGAGGGTCACAAGAGGGGTTCCTGGGGTACCAACAATTGTTCTATTTCTTGACATGGGTGGTAGTGATATGAGTGTGTTCACTCTGTGAAAATTTATTGATCTGTAGACATAGGATCTGTGTACTTCCTTTGAACGGTAATAAGTTACATGCCCAGTACAACGTCAGATAAAAGGAAACAGATATCTGTTGGTTTAACTTGTGGACTTCATTTGCCATACATACAAGTGCATCAAAAGAATGAGAGATCTGGGCATGGGGATGAAATATGAAAAGCAATCCATCCTCACAGGTGCGAAGGAGGGCTGAGGGGAGAGACAGGCCCTTATGCTGGTGCCAAAATCACTACGCCCCTGGCACAGCTGTGTGTACCCATGTGTCAGGCTCATTTTATAGAGGAACATGTTGCTAACTCTGTAAGGCTATAGACCTAAACACACAATTCTGTTTCTAAGTTCACATCCTGTACCATACCTTATGTTTTACTTTGGCCGCTGAACTGGAATAGTCATTGCCTCCGTTATTTCTAAGTTTTTAGTACTACATTTATGAGTTTCTCATTTTTAAGTGGGTAAACCTGGCCCACGGCACAACCCTAAATACTTTTATTAGTAAAAACACCATCCACTGCAGACACGTTCTTCGCAGGGAAAAAATCTGGCTTCTGGATACTTTGGTCTGGCCAAGAGACATCCCACCAGGTTTATAGTGAAAGATCAGAGTTCTCTCACAACAGCATGAGGAATATTTCCCATCACGGGATGACTGACTTCTGAGAGGAGTTTGCAGGACTGGCAAGACAACACGTGGACCAGGCCAAACCAAACATCGAGTGGAAAACTCCACTCAGACAGTGTTCCACGGGCCCAGGCCTCCTGAGGCCAGCTCACATGTGCCGCTGACTTCAGTTAGCGATGAAGCAGCAGCCAATCAGTACTGCACATACTGTACAGAGAGTGTGCTTCAGCCAGGTAGAGGGAAGGATGACAGGGCCACCAGGACACCATCCCAGGTCTAATCAGAATAATACGCTCTGAGTTTTCCAGGACCTCGTAATGCCAGAGATAGTTTGAACGTGGCTTTGAGCAAATATTTTGAGCATAAATGGCTCTTGGGACCCATGTGTCTAAATATTTTCCCTTTTAGCTAGGAGAGAAGAAACCTTTTCACATCTCTACAAAGTGAAAAAAATTTTTAAAGAAAACTTTATTTAAACCACAAATGTATCCTACCAGATTTTGCCATCTCCCTTCAACGTTCTTATTCCTCAATTGCAAATTCACTAGTTAGGAACAGTGCTTCTATACATCCTACAACCTGACAAGTACACTAGTCATACCGCAAAGTATCGAATATTTATTCACGTGATCGTTACATCTACTTTGTTAATTTATTCTAAAAACCTTAAAAGGTGCTATGGAAGCACCTCTGAAATTATGCCTCCAATAAGAAAACTTTCATGAAGAAAGAAAACAAATAATTGAAAGTTGTTTGCGTATTTACTTTAAAATATGTGACATTTATCCATTTGGTCTAAAACTGGAAGGCATGATGATGCATATATGTGACAAATGCAGAACAAGACATTCTCTCCCCAAAAGATGAAAAGTCGCTTTACTTACAGCATATTATAGTAGATTTCACAGAGCAGTTGAAGATGTCAGAAGATTTCTAAATGTGAAAAGAAAGATTCATTTTTAAAATTCTGTGAATTTCAAATAATTGTGCAGATATATAAATCAGATTAATTATATTACATGCACTAATATTTCTATGACTAACAATGGCTGTTAACACCCAATTTCCAAAAGGATAAATATTTCCTGACACATAAATTCTTATAACTAGAACAACATAGTTTTTCCAAATAAATATTTTCACATCCATTCAAATAAAATCACATCTTACTGGGCAAAGAATAAAGAAAGAATCAAAAATTAGTGTAAGCTGTTAACTCTTAACAAACGTCAGCTGCCTTCTGCTGTGCTTCCTCGTGCTTCCTCAGAACTCCACATCATCCCACTTTGCAACTTACTTTTTCAGTCATCTCAGTAAAAATTCAAAGATTCTGACCCTTCTTCAAAGAAGGGTGAAAGACTGAAGCCCAGGCCAATTCACTCACCAAGGAGATAAGATTTCCCCCAGTATCCATTTTCCAATGCCAAAAGGTTTATGAGGGAAAAGAGATGGGTTATTTTGTCCAATCCAGAAAATGTTTTGACTAAAATATTTTTTATTCTTTTCTTTTAAGATAATATCTAAATCTTTATAGCTACTTACAGTTTACAAAGTGCTACCCACTTTATTTTTTTTAATCCTCACCAGAACAGAGCTCGGATCACTACTTTGTAGATGTAGAAACTGAAGCCAAAACCTGAATCTAAGCCCTCGAGCCCCAGCACAAGCTTTTGCCTCTTAACCATATCTGAGAGAAAGAGATGAGGCTGTTTAGGACTCCCTTTTGTTGGGTGAGAGATGCAAAAAGATACAGAATTTAAAAGGAAAAGAGATGTTAATGGAGCCTGCAAAGATGCTTGGAGATTCTGACTAGAATTGTGAGAGAAATCTTTTGATGAGAACTGAAACAGGAAAGTGATCATTTCAACCTTTAAGGAATTCACTAAAAAATGAGAACAAGTATAGTATTAGCTCTCTCAGAACCATGCTAAAGCAGGGGTTTTGACTGGTACTACAGAAAAAAAATCTGGGACAAAACACCACATTTGCAGTTGTAGTAAGGATGTCTCTGAGTTAAAGCTGCTTGTAACTCACAGCCCCACAACTTGTGGGAGTGTTAAAGGTTCCCACGATCCCCTTCTGTCTTCATCTTCTATCTGCTTCCACATGCACTGTCTTGGTGTCTCACTGTGTCAACCAAATTGTGAACTCATACACTTTACTGGTTTCAAAAGAATTAAAACAAATATTACCTTCTTTTAAAAAATCATACACAGATCAGTATGAGCAATGGAGGTTTTATTAAAGATTTCAGAAGATTAGAAGGGTGTGGCATAGCTCAAATTTTACAATTCATCTTTCAGATATACTTTTTCAAAATTTCTCTGACAAGAATGGGATTTAGGGGTCCTATCTTGGTCCCTTCTCTAGCTGGCACCTCATCTATTCTCCCAACCTCCCACCTTCCCGCTAACTGCTCTTGCTTCTCACTGGCTTCCTCTTCCTTCTCATTTTCCTTCCCATCCAACTCAAGAAAAGTAAAATGTTCCTTCCTGGCTCAAGTTTAACAATTTAGCGGTTGTCTTGTGTTGTTAAGATGTTCCTAAGATCTCACCATCCAATCCCAAGAGATTACCCAAGTATATCCCCACGCCCCCCCAGAAGCTCTTAAATATAGTTAGAGAGTAAAGGAATGGGCAATAGTCATAAATGACCAAATGACCTTGGCTGGCCATTGATTTTTTAAAAAAATGTACATTTAAAACTAATTTAGATAATGTATGATTTGTCCTATGCATTTCATATTCGTAGTTGTTTTAGAAGTAAACTGCTTGTGTGTATCCAGGTCACATGAATTTGAAGGATCAGCAACTAAAACCCTTCATACAGAGTCCTGAGCAGTAAGTAAGGACATGGTCTCTGGAGGTAGATAGTGGAGTTGAAATTCTGTCTCCTCCACTGCCTTAGGCAAATTACTCAACCATCAGCAATGTACAAGGAGTCTGAAGCTGAGCCAGTCATAAGCAGACTATTTATGGAACAGTCTACCATGGTCTAGGCATGTGTCAACGATATGAGTTAGATGCCAATAAATATTTGTCTTCTTAACTCCCAAAACTTAGTATAGATTGGATATATGCACATTTCTACTCTTCTTACTTTTTCAAAGGACTGGAGGAAGAAGTGTGCTTCCTAAACAAAATTGGTGGTAAATAAGGCCATTTAATAATCCTGCTATTACAAAGATGATTTAGAAAAGGACTTCCACTTGCCATTTAGATAGTCCATGGAGATGAGGAGGGAAGAGTGATAGAGATTAGATTCAGATTCAAAATAACTTTTATAAAGTGCCCACTGTATGTCAAGAACTAAACTAATACTAATACTTTCATTTAATATAATTTAGTCCTTAAAACATACAGATTAAAAGAAGAGAAATTAAGATTCAGAAGGTTAAATAACTTGTTCAAAGAGTCATGGTAAAGAAGAAATAGAATATTTTCAACCAAGTGTGACCCAGACTCATTTCATTCTGCTACACAGCAGACAGTATCAGTACACAGATATCAAAACAATTATAGCTTTTTAAATCTACATTTTGGGGACAAAACTAAAAAACCTATGCAACTTTGAATGATACTATTAGGTAAATTAAAGTAATCTACCTGATATCTTAACAGTCCTTCTAAAACCAATTTTACATGATTTTTTAAAATATTAAAAGCATCTTTTCTGGGAACAATTTAAAGGATCAAAAGCCACATGACTAGTATATTGGTAAATGGTCTTCATTCCCCCTTCAAATCATTGTTCATATATCCTTCATCAAACCCAAGCCTTGGAACTTTTACCACAGTTAGGGAAATTTCCCCTTAACAATGCACAGATACACAATAACCCAGTGATAACCACTCCCTTGCATCTTTTGCACATGAGGCATTTTAAATGCTGGTGGAGATAATCTATCTCCAAACCAACATAAAATCTGAAGTGGAAGAAAACAGTGCCCCTCTTTTGTTAAGTGATATATCAGAGTGTCCTGAAGGTATATCAGAAACTATGCAGCTTAGCCTGCTTTGACTGTTCCCAGAGTCTCCCTTGGCTGTTCTGGCACACTTCCTCTCAGATTTATTTTCCATTACACCACTTCCCAGAGTGATTAGAAACAAATACCAATGCCAAATAAGTCTAAATATGCCTGAGGTCCTCTCAAACAGCTTGGCACCTCCTGCTGCTTTCACTGGCAATTCCATGATGGGGCTTTCTAGAGAAGTTTTCATTTAAATTCAGCTAATGCAATAATTTGAAATTTTGATTGATTCATTTTCAGAAGTATTTCTACTTTTCTATTTGGAAAGACCAAGTTATACCCTTGGTTAAGAGAGAGAGAGATTTTACATAGACTTAGCCTTAAACACACGTGGAATAAGCGATGATCTGAATAATTTGAGAGATATCACAGAAATCTAAATTATCTCAATATTTTTTGCCCCACTTACTTTTCTTGGCACTTTCTACCTTTTTATCTACCTTACTTGATATATTCACTTTTCAAGTCCCTCTTTTGAGCTGGAAAACTAAAGCAATTATCTCTGGAAGGCTGGTAAATACGTATTACCTAGGAAGAGGAAATGGGGGTCCATCTCTCATTGAAGAATAAGGGAGAACTGCTTTATGGGGCTGGCCATTTTTCATCTTTAGTAGCAGACATTGATGAGAAGCTATGCATGTTGCACAGAAATAGAGAAAAAGTATCTTATGTCTGTTACTTTGTGACCAAGGGCAGATCAATTTTAATATCTCAAACTCAATGTATGTTATCATAAAGTTCAGAGTAATTCCTGGAAATGGTTAATTCAACAGTATGTAAACAATATGTAAACTGAAAAAAAAAAGCTGTATTGTTTTCCTTATATCAATTTAATCATCTGAAAGATGTGACAGCTCTAAAAATAACACATCCAGACTATTAAAAAAAAAAAAGTCTGGTGAAGAGCACTTCCCAAATGACAGAGTAAGGATCTCAAAAAATCTGCTCTTCTATAAAAGTAATGAGAACACTGTCAACATTTTTTAAAATCAACATTTTCAGAACTCTGGAAATTAACTGAAAGCTTGCAACAATAGGAGAAGAATTTATTCAAGGAAAAACACTGAATATCAGGAGGAACAGTAGGCTTTTTAGCATTTTAACTCACCCTATTCTCATTCTCCTCTCCCCATTTTCACAGTAGCCATAAAAACCAACAGACTCACAATTATAGAAGCTGTGAAAACCATAAACCTAGCTGGCACTGGAGGGGGAAAAATAGGTTTGTATCTTCTTTAAAAAATCCCTATTCCTAGAGATTTGTTACTATTTGACCTGGCTATTAGCTCCCTAGAAGCCCTCACTTGCGGGACTCATCTTTATTTGGCATAACTCAGAGCTTACTCACTGTAAATAGGCTTTCCTCAGGGCATTTATTGACAACAATCAGCAGCAATTGTTTAATAACACGGTTGACTAAGGTAGGGAAAATAGGGCAAATGAGGGGCAGACCAAAAAAATTAAAAGAAAAAAATGGGGAATAAGATATCTATAGTAGGCTGTGAAAAGGTCTGGCATTATCTGGGAATTTAGAAGGCCACATGAATATGCAGGTGTATTTTTTATTATCTTTAATTTTCTGTATATTATGATGTTTTGACATTGTAAGAATCTTTCTATCTGGGGAGAGACTGCTCCTCCTGGGACTAGCCAATTCTTGGATATAGTAAAGGATTGGGAAGGAGCATGCCTTTGATGTGCAAACTAACCAGTCCAGACCTATACATCCTCTATCTGGCATGTGCAGCTCAAGGAGGCCTTAATCATCCCAGGGCCAGGTACTGGCAGCAAGAGACCATCTCTATAGGCCAAAATTCACTGGAGTTATTTAAACTACTCAATCCTAGGCTCTTTACCCTGGCCTGTCTTGCCTTTCCATAGAAAACCCCAATAAATGCTCAGACCTAGACTCTCCCCTCACTTCTGAATTCTGTCTCCTGACCAAAACCTGGTATTCCTCACATGATCCTGTGTGGCGTTCCATGCTTCCTGTTTATAGAACTTCTGAGTACAATAAATTTTGTTTTCCTGAGACTTTCCTGTGTCCCCATTATGACCACACTTGACTGACCATCACATAAAAGAACAGAGAACAGCAGAGCTGTGAGCATGGCCAGGAAATATCTGAAAACTCTCACCTCAGGTTGACCTTGAGTCTCTGCACAAGCAGGAAATAAAAGCTAAGACAAGGTTGTAAATTACTGGAACACTGAAGGCATGCCTCCAACTTGCACCCAAAGACTTTCAACAAAGGAGGGGAGATATACTGTTTCAGGTGGGTATCTCTATCCAATCATAACTGACTACAAAGCTAACCAAGCAGAGGCCTCAGTGGCCATGCATGACAAAGAATAGAGACTTCATAGAATTTGTTCAGGAAAGTCACTAAACAAGTAAACAGGCAGCAGCAACAGCTACAACAATAAATATTAATAACAACAAACCCTAAAGGGGGGATGTGAGCCCTAAAATATTCAGTTTTCAGCAAAAAAGAATTATGAGACATGCAAAAAATAGCTAAATATGACACATACGCAGGAAAAAGAGTCAATAGAAACCATCTCTTAGGAAGCCCAGATTTTAGATTTACCAGACATAAACTTTAAATCAACTATTACAGATAAATAAAGGAAATTATGCCAAAAGAGTTAAGTGAAAGTATGAGAAATAATATCTCACTAAATATATAATAATAATAAAAATATATAAATTATTAAAGAACTGTAGAGAAATTCTGAAATTGAAAAGTACAGTATTGAACTGATAAATTCACTAGAAGAGAACAAAAATGGATTTGACCTGGCATAAGAAAGAATCAATGAACATGAAGACAGGCCTATTGATTTATCCACGGTAAGGAGCAGAAATTACAAAAAAATGAAGAATAATGAAAAGACCTCAGAAGCTACTGGAATACCATCAAACATACCAACTATGTGTAACAAGAGTTCCAAAGGGAGAAAAAAGCAAAAAAAAAAAAAAAAAGGAACAAAAAGAATATTTGAAGAAATAATGGCTGAAATGTCTCAAATTTGATGACAAACCTGCACATCTAAAATTAACCTGTATATCTAAATACCTCAACAAACTACAAGTAGGATAAACTCAAAGAAAACCATAGTAGACACATCATAATCAAGCTATCAAAAGACAAAGAGAGAACTTTCAAAGCAGCAAGAATGGTGACTCATCACTTACAAGAAATATTTAATAAAAATTACAGCTGATTGCTCATCAGAAATGATGGAAGCTAGGGGGCAGTGAGATGGCATTTTCAAAGTGCTGAAAGAAAAAGACTTCTAACCAAGAATGTAATACCCAGCAAAATGATCCTTTCAAAACAAAGAACAGATTAAGACAGTCCCAGATTAACAAAATCTGAGAGAATTTGTAGTCCTATAAGAAACAGTAAAGGAAGTCCTTCTGGTTGAGATGAAAGGACACTAGAAACAGGAATCTACACAAAAAAGTAAAAAAACCTAGAAAATGGGATGAAGTGAGAGAGTGGCATTGACATATATACACTACCAAATGTAAAATAGATAGCTAGTGGGAAGCAGCCTCATAGCACAGGGAGATCAGCTTGGTGCTTTGTGACCACCTAGAGGGGTGGGATAGGGCGGGTGGGAGGGAGAAGTAAGAGGGAGGGGATATGGGGATGTATGTGTATGTATAGCTGATTCACCTTGTTATACAGCAGAAACTAACACAACAATGTAAAGCAATTACACTCCAATAAAGATGTTAAAAAAAAAAAGAACCCTAGCAAATTTAACTACATAAGTAAATATAAAATACAGTATAAATGTATTTTTCATTTGCAGTTCTTTTCTTCTCCCATATTTAAAAGACAACTACATAAAGCAATAAAAAAAAAACTGTATTAATGGACATGTAATGTTTAGAGATGTGATTTTATGATAATAATAGCACAAAGAAGTGGGGGAGAAAATGGAGCTATACAAGATCAAAGTTTTGGTATACTATTGAAATTAAGTTAGTATTACTCCAAACTAGATAGATATAAATTAAGATGTTAATTGTCATTCCTGGAGGCAAGAAGTAATAGCAGAAAAAATGATAAGAAAATTAAAATGATATAATAGAAAATATCTATATAATACAAAAGAAGACATTAATGGAGGAATAAAGAAACAAAGATATAGACATATAAAAAAACCAAATGGCAAAATAGCTGGTGTAAACCTTATCAGTAATTGCATTAAATGTAAATGGCTTAAACACTCAAATCAAAAGCAGAGATTGACAAGTGAATAAAAGTGCATGATCCAACTATATGTAGGCCATAAGAGACATAATTTAAAGACACAAACACATTGAGAGTAAAAGGATAGGAAAAGTAAACCATGCGACAGTAACCAAAACAGAAAAGGAATGGCTATACTCACAAAGTAAATAAAGTGGACTTTAAGACAAAAATTGTTATTCATGGTAAAGGATATTTTCTAATAACATAAAAAAATCAGTCCATCAGAAAAACATACACATATATGTGTCTAACAACACAGCACTTCAAATACACAATGGAATTAAAGGGGGAAAATAGATAATTCAACAATAATAGCTGGAGACCTCAATGCACAACTTCAATAATGGATAGAATTAGACAGAAGATCAATAAGGAAATAATATCCTTAAATAACACTATAAGCCAATTAGACCTAACAGACATCTACAGAACACTGCATCCAAAAACTAAGGAATACATATTCTTCTCAAGTGCACACAAAACATTCTCTAGGATATTCCTTATTCTAGGACATACAAGAGTCTTAATACATTTAAAAGGATTAAAATTATACAAAGTATGTTCTCCAGTCACAATAGAATGGAATTAGAAATCAATAATAGGAAGAAATTTGGGAAATTTACAAATATGTAGAAATTAAGCAACATACTGCTAATTAATCAATGGGTTAAAGAAGAAATTACAAGAAAAAGAATCACAAAGAAGAAATAAAAACTCTGATTTAAAGTTAGAAGATAATTTAAGATAAAGGAAAAAGAAAACACGATGTACCAAACTTATGGGATGCAGCTAAAACAGTATACAAAGAGAAATATATAGCTTTAAAAATATTATATTTAAAAAACAGGGCTTCCCTGGTGGCGTAGTGGTTGAGAGTCCGCCTGCCGATGCAGGGGACACGGGTTCGTGCCCCGGTCCGGGAAGATCCCTCATGCCGCGGAGCGGCTGGGCCCGTGAGCCATGGCCGCTGAGCCTGCGCATTCGGAGCCTGTGCTCCGCATCAGGAGAGGCCACAACAGTGAGAGGCCCGCGTACCACCAAAAATGATAAATAAATAAAATAAATAAATAAAAAATAAAGATCTCATTATAATACATTTAAAAGATCTTACATCAATAGCTTAACTTTTCACCTAAGGAAACTATAAAAAGAAGAGCAAACTAAATTCAAAGCAAGCAGAAGGAAAGAAATAATAAAGACAAGAGTGGAAATAGATGAAATTGGGAACAAAAATACAATAGATAAAATCAGCAAAACCAAGGACAGGTTGTGTAAACCTTTTCTAATAGGGTGACCTGGACAGTGGGAATAATCACCCAGAGGGTACACAGACAGAGAGTCAGTAATACTACCTGCCAATGCCCCTGAGTAATGGTGGGGATGAGTGTAGAGGAGGAGAAAACCATCATCATCATGGCCAAAATAGCCCTAACAGTGGATCCTGCACCCCCTCCTACAGATGTCCCAGTTGCCTCCATCTTTGACAGGAGCAAGTTGACATTTAGGGAAGCATTTCACTCTTGCTGTGCCAGAGTCTAACTGCAGCAATGCATCAGGTCTAGATTAACAGTTGGGTACTTGAGGTATCAGAATGTTCCACAGATAGAGAAATGTCCATTTGTTGTACTGAGTAGCGCAGCAATCAGATGTTTATCTGTAAGATTGAGTGGTAGGTAACATATCCAAGAGTTCATCAAATTCAGAACAGCAGCAACTGCTTGTGACAGACATTATCAGTGAATCTGGTGAAGGAGGAGCCACACAATCTCCCCTGTGAGAGAGAGCAAAGACAGGTGAGATACCTATCCCCTTCCCCTCCCTCTACCATATCTGGGATATCTTGGATTCCAAGAAGTGCAAGTCCTACCAGTTGGGGGGACTCCTCCCCAACAACTGTGGTGTTGGCAATCTGTCCAGTACCATAGACAAGGACAGCACCCTTAATCCAACCACCAGGGTAGTGAATCCAAATCTTCTGGCTTGGATTTCCTTGTGGTTCAGTAAAAATTTCTATTTTATATACAGATATCCATCTCATTGGGCTATGCAGAGCAAAAAGCAAAGGTACATTAAAGAAAATGTTGAACTCAACACTCAAATTGATGGTCATTATTTTTTAAGCACTTGTTGGAAAAAACAAAAACCAAATAACATTCTCTGCACCTGTACAGTAAATGAAGAAGGAAGTTACTGCCTTCCATCCCTTGCTGCTTAATAGCCAACATGATCCCTTCAGGAAAGAGATGAATGGGGTGAAAGGACTTTATAGGTTCCCCCATAGAGAGTGAGGTGTCAAATTACAAAACAAAGGTACATAATTGAAGGAAATGGGTGGTCAAACAGGCAATGCAAATGAGAAGAAATCACAACACTGAGACCCCAGACTGCTTGCCTGAAATATGTGATCCAGGCAGGGGTTATCTTGTCCCCACCCATCGGCCATTTAAGCCCATCCTTTAATTATGCATTAAAATGTCCCACCCTGTGGCTTGGGAATTTTATGGAGCATGGAGAGTCAATCACATGCCCCATGATTGGGCCACTGATGTGTAGCTTGGGCAGAAAATCCAGAGCAAATGCAATGTGCTTAAGAAACCTAAACAGAAAATAAATATGGTCTTGTAGGGTCTGGAATATGTAGCCTGAGTCATATGGGGATGGCTAGGTCAAACACCTAAAAAGTTTCAAATGCAGTCAGGATCCATCAGAACCCTCTGAACTGGACAAGAGGCCTGATGTGACCTAGGAAACTGCCATCAAAATCTCTGGGGTGGACCAGAGGGCAGACAGCAGAAGCAAAAAGAACTACAATCCTGCAGCCTGTGGAACGAAAACCACATTCACAGAAAGAGAGACAAAATGAAAAGGCAGAGGACTATGTACCAGAATAAGGAACAAGATAAAACCCCAGGAAAACAATTAAATGAAGTGGAGATAGGCAACCTTCCAGAAAAAAGAATTCAGAGTAATGATAGTGAAGATGATCCAGGACCTCGGAAAAAGAATGGAGGCAAAGATCGAGGAGATGCAAGAAATGTTTAACAAACACCTAGAAGAATTAAAAAACAAACAGAGATAAACAATACAGTAGCTGAAATGAAAAATACACTAGAAGGAATCAACAGCAGAATAACTGAGGTAGAAGAACAGATAAGTGACCTGGAAGACAGAATGGTGGAATTCACTGCTGTTACAGACAATAAACAAAAAAGAATAAAAAGAAATGAAGACAGCCTAAGAGACCTCTGGGAAAACATTAAACGTACCAACATTCACCTCATGGGGGTCCCAGAAGGAGAAGAGAGAGAGAAAGGACGCAAGAAAATATTTGAAGAGATTATAGTCGAAAATTTCCCCTAACGCGGGAAAGAAAATAGCCACCCAAGTCAAGGAAGTGCAGAGACTCCAAAGCAGGATAAACCCAAGGAGAAACACGCTGAGACAGACAGTAATCAAACTGACAAAAATTTAAAACAAAGAAAAATTATTAAAAGCAACAAGGGAAAAATGACAAACATACAAGGGAACTGCCATAAAGTTAACAGCTGATTTCTCAGCAGAAACTCTACAAGCCAGAAGGGAGTGGCATGATGTATTTAAAGTGATAAAAGGGAAGAATCTACAACCAAGATTACACTACCTAGCAAAGATCTCATTCAGATTCAACGGAGAAATCAAAAGCTTTAGAGACAAGCAAAAGCTAAGAGAATTCAGCACCACCAAACCAGCTCTACAACAAATGCTAAAGGAACTTCTCTAAGTGGGAAACACAAGAGAAGAAAGGGACCTACAAAAACACACCCAAAACAATTAAGAAAATGGTAATAGGAACATACATATCGATAACTACCTTAAGTGTGAAAGGATTAAATGCTCTAAACAAAAGACACAGGCTCCCTGAATAGATACTAAAATAAGACCCATCTATATGCTGTCTACAAGAGACTCACTTCAGACCTAGGGACACATACGGACAGAAAGTGAGGGGATGAAAAAGATATTCCATGCAAATGGAAATCAAAAGAAAGCTGGAGTAGCAATACTCATATCAGATTAAATAGACTTTAAAATAAAAACTGTTACAAGAGACAAGAAAGGACACTACATAATGATCAAGGGATCAATCCAAGAAGAAGATATAACAATTATTTTTAAAAAAAGATCTATAAAACAGGAAATCGACAGGAACACAGTAATAGTGGGGGACTTTAACACTTCACTTACACCAATGGAGAGATCATCCAGACAGAAAATTAATAAAGAAACACAAGCTTTAAATGACACAATAGACCAGAGAGATTTAATTGATATTTATAGGACATTCCATCCAAAAACAGCAGATTACACTTTCTTCTCAAGTGCACAGAGAACATTCTCCAGGATAGATAACATCTTGAGTCAAAAATCAAGCTTTGGTAAATTTAAGAAAATTGAAATCATATCAAGCATCTTTTCTGACCACAATGCTATGAGATTAGAAATCAATTACAGGAATAAAAACATAAAAAACACAAACACATGGGGGCTAAGAAATATGTTACAAAATAACTAAGAGATCACTGAAGAAATCAAAAAATACCTAAGAGACAAATGACAACAAAAACACAAGGATCCAAAACCTATGGGATGCAGCAAAAGCAGTCCTAAGAAGGAAGTTTATAGCACTACTACCCTACCTCAAGAAGCAAGAAAAATCTCAAATAAACAATCTCACCTTACACCTAAAGGAACTAGAGAAAGAGGAACAAAACCCCCCGAAGTTAGTAGAAGGAAAGAAATCATAGAGATCGGAGCAGAAATAAATGAAATACAAACAAAGAAAACAATATCAAAGATCAATAAAACTAAAAGCTGCTACTTTGAGAAGATAAGAAAAGGTGATAAACCTTTAGCCAAATTCATCAAGAAAAAGAGGGAGAGGACTCAAATCAATAAAATTAGAAATGAAAAAGGAGAAGTTACAACAGACGCTGCAGAAATACAAAGCATCCTAAGAAACTACTACAAGCAACTCCATGCCAATAAAACGGACAACCAGGAAGAAAGGACAAGTTTTTAGAAAGGTATAACTTTGCAAGACTGAACCAGGAAGAAACAGACAATATGAACAGACCAATCACAAGTAATGAAATTGAAACTGTGATTAAAAATCTTCCAACAAAAAGAAGTCCAGGACTAGATGGCTTCACAGGTGAATTCTACCATTCTTCAGTTCTACAATTCTTCTCTATTTAGAGAAGAGCTGACACCCATCCTTCCCACACTCTTTCAAAATATTTCAGAGTAAGAAACATTCCCAAACTCATTCTACGAGGCCACCATTACCCTGATACCAAAACCAGACAAAGATGCTACAAAAAAAGAAAATTACAGACCAATATCACTGATGAATACAGATGCAAATATCCTCAACAAAATACTAGCAAACAGAATCCAACAACACATTAAAAGGATCATACACCATGATCAAGTGGGATTTATCCCAGGGATACAAGGATTCTTCAATATATGCAAATCAATCAATGTGATACACCATATTAACAAAATGAAGAATAAAAACCATATGATCATCTTAATAGATGCAGAAAAAGCTTTTGACAAAATTCAATACCCGTTTATGATAAAAACTATCCAGAGTGTGGGCAGAGAGGGAACCGATGTCAACATAACAAAGGCCATATACGACAAACCTACAGCAAACATCATTCTCAATGGTGAAAAACTGAAAGCATTTCCTCTAAGATCAGGAACAAGACAAGGATGTCCACTCTCACCACTATTATTCAACATAGTTTTGGAAGTCCTAGCCATGGCAATCAGAGAAGAAAAAGATATGAAAGGAATACAAATTGGAAAAGAAGAAGTAAAACTGTCACTGTTTGCAGATGACATGATACTATACATAGAGAATCCTAAAGATGCCACCAGAAAACTACTAGAGCTAATCAATGAATTTTGTAAAGTTGCAGGATACAAAATTAATGCACAGAAATCTCTTGCACTCCTATATACTGATGATTAAAAATCTGAAAGAGAAATTAAGGAAACACTCTTTAACAAAAAGAATAAAATACCCAGGAATAAACCTACCTAGGGAGACAAAAGACCTGTATATAAGACATGATGAAAGAAATCAAAGATGACACAAATGGAGAGATATACCATGTTCTTGGATTGGAAGAATCAACATTGTGAAAATGACTATACTACCCAAAGCAATCTACAGATTCAATGCAATCACTATCAAAATACCAATGGCATTTTTTACAGAACTAGAACAAAAAATCTTAAAATTTGTATGAAGACACAAAAGACCCCGAGTAGCCAAAGCAATCTTGAGGGAAAAAAACGGATCTGGAGGAATCAGACTCCCTGACTTCAGACGATACTACAAAGCTACAGTAATCAAGACAATATGGTACTGGCACAAAAACAGAAATATAGATCAATGGAACAGGATACAAAGCCCAGAGATAAACCCATGCACCTATAGTCAACTAATCTATGACAAAGGAGGCAAGAATATACAACGTAGAAAAGACAGTCTCTTCAATAAGTGGTGCTGGGAAAACTGGACAGCTACATGTAAAAGAATGAAATTAGAACACTCCCAATGCCATACGCAAAAATAAACTCAAAATGGATTAAAAACCTAAATGTAAGACCAGACAGGATAAACCTCTTAGAGGAAAACATAGGCAGAACACTCTATGACATAAATCACAGCAAGATCTTTTTTGATCCACCTCATGGAGCAATGGAGATAAAAATAAACAAATGGGACCTAATGAAACTTAAAAGCTTTTGCACAGCAAAGGAGACCATAAACAAGATGAAAAGACAACCCTCAGAATGGGAGAAAATATTTGCAAATGAATCAATGGACAAAGGATTAATCTCCAAAATATATAAACAGCTCATGCAGCTCAATATTAAAGAAACAAACAACCCAATCCAAAAATGGGCAGAAGACCTAAATGCACATTTCTCCAAAGAAGACATACAGATGGGCGAGAAGCACATGAAAAGCTGCTCCACATCACTAATTATTAGAGAAATGCAAATCAACACTACAATATGGTATCACCTCACACCAGTTCAAATGGGCATCTTCAGAAAATCTACAAACAACAAATGCTGGAGAGGGTGTGGAGAAAAGGGAACCCTCTTGCACTGTTGGTGGGAATGTAAATTGATACAGATACTATGGAAAACAGTATGGAGGTTCCTTAAAAAACTAAAAATAAAATTACCATATGACCCAGCAATCCCACTACTGGGCGTATACCCAGAGAAAACCATAATTCAAAAAGACACATGCACCCCAATGTTCATTGCAGCACTATTTACAATAGCCAGGTCATGGAAGCAACCTAAATGCCCATTGACAGATAAATGGATAAAGATGTGGTACATAAATATAATGGAATATTACTCAGTCATAAAAAGCAACAAAACTGGGTCATTTGTTGAGATGTGGATGAATCTAGAGACTGTCATACAGAGTGAAGCAAGTCAGAAAGAGAAAAACAAATATCGTATATTAACGCATATATGTGGAATCTAGAAAAATGGTACAGATGAACCGGTTTGCAAGGCAGAAATAGAGACACAGATGTAGAGAACAAACATATGGACACGAAGAGGGGAAAGTGGTGGTGGCGGGGGTTGGGATGAATTGGGAGATTGGGATTGACATATATACACTAATATGTATAAAATAGATAATAAGAACCTGCTGTAATAAAAAAAATCTGTGGGGTGTGTGATAACTTCAGTAGCCAAATAGGCCCTTCAATTATTGAGTTTTATTTTGGGGGGAGAGAGGGCCAAAAGCCTAGTAATTATCTCCTCTGGAATGAGATATTGTGTCCCTTCCCAGATTATATCCAGGAATATCACTCGTGGGCTATGTCCTCCTATTTTGTCTGTATTAATGGCTCAGCTGTGTTGCTACATATGGGTCAATAGGGTGTCCAGCCCCTAGTGGGCAGTGCCCTTGTCTGGGCCCACCAGAAAGCCAATATAGTAGAAGGCCAATGCTCCCTCAGGGAACAGGACTTTTTCTAGATCATAGCACAGGTAGCCAACAAGTTTGTGTAGCCTTATGTGAGGACATTAAAGGCCTATTACAACCCATTCCAACCATATAAAGGTAAATTGATCCTGATCATCTGGATGGAAAGCGATGGTTTAAAAATGCATTTGACATATAAACTGCCACACGCCAACGTCCCTTGGCTTGGCCAATAGTCTCTGTGACAGTCACAATGTCAGTTCCACCAGCACAAAGGGCAGCATCAAGGCCTTGAACACAGGCCAGACAGAACTATTAAATGGAAAAATAGTTTCCCTTTGGCTCCCTTAAGTTTGGCAATGAAGGCCATTATTTCTTTTTCACCCCCAGGAAGCAAAAATATTGTTTTGAGGAGAAAATGACACCAGGCAATGATAGTCATGCAGGCTCAGGATCTCCTGCTTACCCCACTAAGGTGGCCCTAACAACAGCAATTCCAGTCAGAAGCTGGGGGTGAAGGTGGGTCAGAGTGCACACAGACAATACATCTATACTAATAATATACTTAGCAGTGGAGGTCACGACAATGGAGGTTGTAGGGACCCAAAAAGTACCCGTGCTAGCGAAGGCTAGGCAAGGGTCTCAGTGATGGTGGTCTCAGACTGAAAACGAAAGAGCAGTATCTGTTTCCTCCTCATCCTGGTGGCAAGAGTTGTGGGGATCACGGTCACCTATGAACCAATATCTGAGAGATCCAAGAAATACAATTTTCCTCCCACCTCCCCATTGAACTCTGACCTTGGCATAGGAACTCAGGTCTTCTCTAGGGACAGAGGGACCCCAGTCTTATCCCTGCTTCTGTTTATTTTTAAAGCTAAGAGTTCTGAGTAAAGGTTGGTGGGGCTCTCCAATTCATCTCAAGACTCACTGGGAAGGGAGGAAGGAATGGCACTTGTGTCAGTCACAGAGAAGTCAGAGTCATCATGTGGACCCTAGCAGAGCTGCCCATCAGGACCTTCTAGGTACCTGGTCCAGTGCCTGGTCACAAGTTCCTTGGAAGGGAGCTCATCAATCTCCTCCTTTGAGTCTCATTATCAAGGAACAAAATCCAGAGATCTTTAGGGAAAGGCCCTTGTCCAAGTCGCCCATGAGAGGTTGCCCATTTATCACTCCTACACTGCTCTTCTGTGGTCACATGCAGACAGTAACAAAACAAGATAGAGACCCTGGCAAAGGCAGTCAGGAAAAGAGCAGGAAGAACAATCAAGTAGAAAGAAAGGTAGAGACAGAGAAACTTATAAGAGAGATCATGGTTGCCCTTTTCTGAGGATCTCATTATGGAGTTGCTGTTGAGTGAACTGGGCTGTTCTGGGATGACAGTCCTTGCACCCCGAGAGGCTGGCTGAAAGACTGTGAGACTACTCGTACTTCCCCACACATCCTCACCATAAACCCTACCAATGAAAGAAACGAAGGATGTTTCTCTTCCTCACAACGAACACAATGAAACACAAATACTTTGACAGTATCAAGTTTGGGAGACGATGTGGTGATGAGAGAAGGTTAGTTCCTGCATAGTTTTCTATGCAAAGCTAACCAACTGGAACTTGACCCTGCTGGAGACAGGAAGTCACTGAATACCTTTAAGCCAGAGAGTGATATAAACAGATTAATAGTTAGAAAAACCACTTTGTAAACTGTAAAGACTGTATTGGAGGGGCTAAAACTTAAGTGGAGGGAGAGAACAGTCGAACATAGGTATTTTTAATACTTGGTATCCCTGTGTGACTTTATTTTTTTCTGCTCGTTCCTCACTGAGTTTGTAGCTGTAAAAAGGAAACTAGGTAATAACAGTTATAGAAGAAATATGAGCCTCTACAATCAAGTTGATCAATCCAAATAAGAAATCTGTTTAATCCTCATCTGTAGGGCTTTTCCTATCACTTCTTTATTTCACTTGACCTAAATATAGTCAGACTATGCATAAATTAAATTTATAGAGGTGACAAGCATTTAAATTAAGACAAAAAGTTAAACCAAAGCAGTGTGAATAATTTAAAATTTTCATCTATGGCATAAGAATAACTCTGGAAACAACATTCCCAGTGATACAGTAACAACTGTTAGTCATTTGTTTGTCTCCTCAGTGTACTGGAATGCAGGGATGTGTCATTAGTACAATGATCCCCAAGGACAAGTACATCTAGTTTCCTAAGCCTATGTAAAGGCAAGGTTTAATACATTGTAAGATCTTTATTTTAGCTGTTTTTAAGGTTTACCTTTCATTCCCACTAACATTTTTAGTTTATAAGTTCATACCCTTTGGGTTGCAAATCTTTAGTGGAAGCTTTGAGAAAGATGTTTAAATGTTCAACCTAAACAGTCATGCCCTAGGAGGAAGCCAAATGAAATAAACCAGAGAATTTTCTGCTTAAAAAACTTCAAAGAAATTGCCACCAGCTGTTCTCCTTCCACCATCCGTTTATTTTCTCTGAACACTGAACAAGAGGAAACAGGCTGTGGGAGAAAAGATTGATTTAGACATATGTCAGGACCCACGGATTGTAGGACTTGGTAGAATAGTCAACTGAAAGGCAGAGAGTGAGAGAGAGAAAATTAACATTTGTAAAGCACTTTTGAGAACTGGTCACTTAGAAATATATTGACTCTCTTCTAGAATTTGAGACTCGATAAATCTTCCTGGCGAGAGATCAGAATCAATTAAAAAGCAGTTAAGCCACAAGAAGTTTGAAATACCACTTTCATTACTGATGAGTGTTTTGTGAGAGAATATGGCTAGAAGTGTTGAGCCCTGGCATTAGTCCGATTTACCCACCACTCATGGGGGGCTAGGAGGGCAAGGAGAGAACGGCTTGAATTGAGCAGGCCCAGTTCCTCTCCCTGATCCATCCATCGGTAAGCCACTCCTCCCCTGGAGCGATGCTGGGGGCCAGGAGGCCATATGCTAATAAAGCCCCTTTCACATGGAAGGCTTTATCGCCAAAATTCACCACCACCTGATCATAATCAGTGATATAAGCAGAACCTCAGAAAACATTGCTACTTATTCAAGAGCAATAAATACCAAGGGGTAGAATCAAGATTTGAATTAATTCCAAACCATCTGACTCTATACTCCTTTCCTCTACCCAGGATTGTTCCACTGTGAGGGAGGAAAAATTTCTTCTTTACCTTCTTAGGGTCTTCAGCTGAGCCTAAGAACTAAACTGACATAAGACATTAACAGGAGAAAAACATACAAATTTTATTTAGTAATTTTCACACGTACATGGGAGTCTTCACAAGAAAAATGAAGACCCAAAGAAGTGGGTATGTAACAGAGAAGAACAAACCTGACTCCATATTGGATCTATTTCTTTAGCTCTAACCTTTGTGCTCTGTTGCCTGTGCTTAGTCATGCTGTCTCTGCCGACAACATTCTGCTATAGAATGTTGTCTATAGCCAGAAATATACATGATAGGCCATTCTCAAAGCTCTTACCTTTAAAGGTATAACAATTTTCCATTCATACAGAGATAAAAAGTTTCAGAACAGAAAATAACAATTGTCTTGTTGGAGGTTTATAGGAACATCCTGACCAGACCTACATGCAGTGCTACAAGAACAAAGGATTCCTGCACCAAGAAGTTTGTGACAACCAGCCACACCCCTTTTAGTATAAAAGAAGCCTGAGTTCTAGCTCAAGTAAGATGGCTCTTTGGGACACAAGTTCACCATCTTCTTGGTCTGCTGGCTTTCCAAATAAAGTCGCTATTCCTTGTCCCAGCACTTTGTTGGCAAGTGGCAAGCAGTATGAGCTGGACTCAGCAACAGCTAGGTCTAAGTGCTTATATACCAGGTTAAAAAATAATAGCAGTTGTAGAAAAGTAACTAAAATATATGGATAGACTAAAGGAAGATAAGAGTTATTTTGACAAGGTCTGTTTGTACAGATTTCTCGATGTGTACTCCACATCTCTGGTGATAGGAATGCTTCTTTCCTCCTGGTATAGGGAGGGCATCTCTTAAATGGGAGTTTCATCTTCTGCTTTCAGGAAGAAAAGGGGAGGTCAGAGTGCCCTTCTTGTACCTGCTGATTTCCAAGTGCCTTTAACTCAAAGTAGTCAAGATGCCAAAGCAGCATATTTGGGGATGGTATGTCCTGAACTCCTTCACAATCTGTTTCTGAGAGTATGGCAAAATAGGGACTGTTTGACTGCTCTAATTGTATCCTATTAAGAGATTTATAAGGGAATTTATGATTCATTCTAACTTTCTATCAACCCAGTGTAACAAAACAAATATTTAAGGGGATAACCTTCCGCTCAATGGAATTTGAAACTTTTCCCACAGATCCAGGGGATAAGAACAAGACACTGTATTTCTAAAGAGGAATCCTCTCTACCTAAAGGAAGGGGAAGTTGGGTTTTCTACTGGAATTGTTTTTGGAAGCAATTTTAAATGAGAGATCACATACCTTCTAGATCAGATATCAAGGTCAGTGTTAAGAGAGAAAAGAAAAAGACTAGGGAAATAAAGCCAGGGAGAAAACAGAAGTGGGGGAGCTTGGGAAGGGATGGAACGAAGGCAGACGGAGAGAGGAATCTGATTGCCAAGGGCTGTCAAGCTAAGAGAATTCTAAGAATGGGGTGTTGCCTTGGCAATTGCTGTCATGTCCATGGTTCAAATGTCTAATGGCCTTGTTGTCACAGTCCTAGCCAGCTAACCAAGCTGTCATCATCTGAGTAGGAACTCTTCCTACCTTCACAAAGTACTCACCCAGTTATTGAGGGAGGAGAGCCACAGAACTTGAAAGCAAAAATACATACACCTGAGCATCCCAAGAGATGGAGTGGATACACCTAGCCCCTGATGGGGCCAGGTGGGCGTGAATACTAAGATGCTACCCACCAGGAGCCAACAGCACTGAGATAGGAGGCTTTGGATACAAACTTGCCTAGGTTCTATCCTAGTCTCCCACTTGCTAGCTGTGTGACCACAAGTAAATTGCATAATCTCTTTATAACTCAGTTCCAAAACCTGTACAATTGGAGATTTAAAAATAGTGCCAACTCCACAGGCACTGTATCAGAATTTGAAGAGTTAACATATTCAAAGAATTTAGAACCATGCCTGTCACATAAGAAACATTCAGTAAATGATAATGATGACATCTAGTTTTTTAGATTACAGTTGAGAATCATCACCAAATATTCCAAAACTGTTAGCAATATTCCAGAACCTAAGTTTAATAATGTTTACAAAAACCAAAGAACTATATCATCCACTGAATATGGGACTAGTTGTCTCTAAAGACTCAGCACCTAAGATGTTGAATGCTGTTACAATTCTTTTCTGAAATATTTTCCCACAAGGTGGTCCAGGAGAAAGTGCACAGGCTTTGGAGCGAGGCAGACTCCCCAGAGCATCCAGCAGCCTGTCTGCTGCCAAAATTACTGTCACAGGCATTTGTAGAGAGGACCCTGTGTTAGCCTGGAAGTCAGCAACCACTAATTGACTAAGCCTGTCATTATCTACCCACCCAAGACCTAAAGAGGTGGCAAAGGGCAATGATTCCCACCCTGAGTTCTAAACCTGTCCATGGGACCCTGGTTATTGACTCTCTTTTGGGTTCTCTTTTCCCCCACTTAGTGGTACTAACCTGGCTACTGGGATGCTGTCTGTCACTTCTATCTCTGCTATCCTACAGGTCTGAGCCTTTGGGAACCGACCCTGGCTGATTTCAGATTTTGAACCATTCCTTAATCACTTCAGTTTAATTTAACACACAAGGAAAGATTCTACTTCCTCTTCCTGCATAGTTGCTGACTAAGTCTCGCACTACAGGTACAGAATTCAAACTCACTCACTGATGGATTTGATTCTACTGGCATCCACCAATGGCCAAAGGAAATATTTTGGCTCTTGCATATCTTACAGCTGGCAACATTACAGAGTGAGGAATCTGTGTCTGGTGGAATTTAGCAGAGGCCAGTGGTGGGGAAGGTGGAGAAAGGAGATCCTCAGGGAACAGAGCTGCTATGGTCTGAATGTTTGTGTTTCCCCCCAACCCCCAATGAAGAAATTCAAATGTTGAAACCTAATCCCATTGTGATCGCATTCGAAGGTGGGGCCTTTGGGAAGTGATTAGGTCATGAGAGCAGAATGCTCATGAATGAGATTAGAGGCCAGGGCTTCCCTGGTGGTGCAGTGGTTAAGAATCCGCCTGCCAATGCAGGGGACGTGGGTTCAAGCCCTGGTCCAGGAAGATCCCACATGCCGCGGAGCAACTAAGCCCATGCACCACAACTACTGAAGCCCGCATGCCTAGAGCCTGTGCTCAGCAACAAGAGAAGCCACTGCAATGAGAAGTCCGAGCACTCCAACAAAGAGTAGCTCCCATTCGCCGCAACTAGAGAAAGCCCGCGTGCAGCATCAAAGACCCAACACAGCCAAAAATAAATAAATAAAATTAAAAAAAAAAAAAGAGGTCCAATAGAGCCTGCCATGTGAAAATACAATGAGAAGTCTGTGACCCATGAGAGTCCTCACTCAACCATGCTGGCACCCTGATCTTGGACTTTCAGCATCCAGAACTATAAAAAATAAATTGCTATTGTTTATAAGCTACCAGTTCATGGTATTTTGTTAAAGGAGTCCAAAAAGGCTGAGACAATTGCATAGCAACAAATGCATAAAGAATCACTCAGAAAAAGAGTGTCAGTGTGGCGAGCATTCTGAGGCTTCTCTAAAGGAGTCAGAGTGACTGCAGGTCATCTTTTGTGACCTGTTCTAGTAACCCCAAAGCATGTATATAACGATATATACATGCTTCTGCTTTATGTAGGGTTTGGCCTTTCCAGTCTTGGAACTTTTGCTTCTGTGTAAGGCTACGTCCCCAGTAAAGGGCATCCCTATCAATTCATACAGCCTCCAACACAGGGATACTTACAAATTGATTTTCCTCATCCTTACAATTGCCACTTTATATTACCTCCTTGGGCCATTACTACTTCAAGCTCTGAATGATCTCTTTAAATCAGGATTTCTCAACCACAGCACTACTCTGACACTTGCAGACAGATAATTCTTTGTTGTGATGGGCTCTCCTGTGCATTGTGGGACATTTAGCACATCCTGTTCTCTACCCACTAGATCGTAGCCAGTAAGAACACTCTGCACCACCCTCTCTCTCATTTATAACAACTGAAATTGTCTCCAGATATTGTCAAATGTTCCTGTATTTTTTAAAATTTATTTATTTATTTTGGCTGCACCAGGTCCCAGCTGAGGCATGAGGGATCCTTGTGGCATGAGGGATCCTTGTGGCATGAGGGATCTTTAGTCTCAGCATGCAGGCTCTTAGTTGCAGCATGTGAACACCCAGTTGTGACATGCATGCGGGATCCACTTCCCCGACCAGGGATAGAACCTGGGCCCCCTGCATTGGGAGTGTGGAGTCTCACCCACTGGACCACCAGGGCAGTACCTGGAGTTTATTTTGGTTACCCTCTATATATTGCTTATTTGTATCCTTGCCCACTTTTCTAGAATATTGGTATCCCCACCTGCAATATCCTGAAAATTTGAACCTTAAATCTATACTTTAAAATATATGAATGAGCCAAAACAGCTGCTCCTCTTAGCAAATATTTAAGAAGACACCCACCAGAATGCTTGTCATCCTACAGCTCTGTGGCCTCTCCAGCTAGTTTCTTCATCTATAAAATAAGCAGAAGGACTAGATCATAATTCATAGATTAAGTGAATAGAAAGAGAAGTGTATAAAGCAGGCCATAAGGGAGACAGCTCTTTAGGATGGGAAGTTGTCTGTGATGAATAAAGGAAACAGTGGACAGAAATGACCTTTCACAAAAAAGCTCACAGGTCAAAATGCAAAGTATCAATTACAAAGCTAACAGAAGGGAATATCTTTGGAATATTAGCATGAGAAGAGATTTCCTAACAAACTACAATAATAAAATATATAAATTCATTGTCTCTTATCTAAATATATTTCTTCTTCTTTGATCATTATTCTGGTTAATGATTACCCTGTAGCCAAGACATCTGAATCACTTAAAGGAATTTTCAATTCAGATTCTTTCAAAACCAACCATCCATCTGTCACCAAGTTCTCTAGGTCATCCTATACAATGTGTCTGAGAACTGCCTCTTCCTACTCATTCTAATGGCCACTGCCTTAGTACAAAGTCACTTCCTCACTGCCTGAATTACGTCAAAATCTTTCCATCTAGGCTCTGTTCCACCTTTTATATACCTTTCTAATTCACCATCTGTTGCCAGAATATCTACATAATGATAACTCCAATTTTACAGAAACTTAGTTTCCAGAGCACCTACAAATATATCTCTTGGAACACATCTGACCATGCTATTTCTCTCTGTAATACCTTTGATGGCTAACATTTGCTTTAGTTGATCTTTTTTTTCCTCCATCTGACTCGTGCCTGCAGAGTAAAATATAATGTCCTCAGAATGGCATTCAAGGACCTTAAGACTTTGATCCTGCATATCTTACATTCCAGCACCAGAACACTACCTATAGCCATCTGTATTCATTTATTAGAGCTGCTGTAACAAAGTACCACAACCTGGGTGGATTAAAGCAACAGAAATTTATTGTCTCACAGATCTGGAGGCCAAAACTCTGAGATCAAGCTGTCAGCAGGGACATGGCCCTCTGAAGCTACTTGGGAAGGATCCTCTCTTCCCTCTTCTAGCTTTTGGTGTTCTCAGATGTTCCATGGCTGATGGCAGCATAATTTCAGTTTCTGCCTCTGTCTTCACATGATATACTCCCTGTGTCTCTTCATATCATCACCCCACTATGTGTGTCTGTCTCTGTGTCCAAATCCCCCGTTTCTATAAGGCTGCCAGTCATATTAGATTAGGGCCCACCCCAAGGACCACATTTTAACTTGACTATCTCTGTAAAGACCCTACTTCCAAATAAGGTCATATTCTAAAGCACTGGGCATTAGAATTCCAACATTTCTTTTTTGGGGGAACATAATTCAACTCATATCTGAACAAGACAAACTCTTACATCTCCTGGCCTTTGTTCATGCCATTTTCCTGACCTGAATGTCCATCTTTCCTACTTGACCTCCTCAAATGTTGCTCTCTCTCCTGTACCATCACTCCCCCTGAATCTTCTCTTCCTACCCCTGAGTAAAGTAATCATGCTGTCATTCTATGGCCAGGGAGCCCATAGTCTCATGACCTGTGTTTCTGCTCCCTCAAATCATTGAGCATCTCCATGGTTCCCTACATGGAGCAGAAGCCATCAGAGGGAGCAGAATGGCCAATACAGAATATGGATGTGTGGATAAAGGATGATGCCCTGAAATGCGATGGGAGTAGAAGCAGAAGCCAAGAAAATTATATGTAGTGTGTGGTGTGGAGTGTCGGTGTGGTGTGGCATGTGTGTGTGCATACACACATAGGATGATTAAATGGCACAAGGTATTCAGGGAATACTGTGAATATTGATCATGGTAATAGAAGCTAGAGAAGTCACAAGTTAAAGATTAAGGTAAAAATATTTTGACATTATGAAAGTAACAGAAATTACAGTCACTTTTATGAACTGCTTACCATTTATTCCAAATTACCATATAGTACAGTGTTATCTAATTTGTCATTAAACATACTAGGCTATTCTTGTCGGAAGTTTTTATTTTCTGGTTTTAAAGATTAAAATCTATATCTATGGTTAGCATTAATATCTCTTGCTCATGTAAGATGGTTGTCAGCTCAAAAAAAAATTAAAAGAATTAGAAGAATCATTGCTTTAAGGAAGGGAGCCAGGGATAAGAAAAACTACCCATCAGTAGCTCTTTTTTTCTTTTTTCTTCTGCCTGTCATCCTTTAACACTTGGTATCTCTCACTCCCTTCTTCACTTTGGACCAGTCCTGTTCAGGTTGCTGAGAACCAAGTTTGCTCGAGAGAAAACTAAGCTAAGTAGTAGGAAAGAAGTTCTCCAAACAGTCAGACTCCTGGTGGAGACCACGTGGTGCTGGTCTGTCTCAGTCTGTGGGATTCACAGAGGGTAGGGCGTCTGTTGCCTGCCTAACCTGAGATGAAGCGAAGCAGAGTCCCTGCAGGGTTCAGAAATGCCCCAACATTTCCACCTTCAGGAAACAGTCTAATTAGAAGGCGGGAGCACAATTGTTTAAAAAAACACATACAACAATTTAAAATATTGTGACTATAGAAAATTATAAATAAAATAGTTACAACGGCAGAGATCATTGTTTTACTATGCTAATACATTTCCTTACAGTATTTTTCATACATAAACAGTACTTTTTGCAATTTGAGATGCTGTATGCCTTTTTTTAACATTTGCTTTTGTGAAATATTTGGCATATAGGAAGATGTTTAAAAGAGCTGTGCAGCTAATCAATAGATTAGAAGGGAAACCTTCATAACCACCTCCCTGTTCGAGCACTGCTGGGACACCAGAAGCCCACAATTAATATCCCTTCATGCTGAGTCCTTCTTACCAAGTACCTTTTGCTTATAATTTTATTACCCAGGTTGCCTGACCACAGGGAGATTCCCTCCCCCCTGAGATTTTTTTCTTTTCTCATTGTAAATTGTCAAGTTACTGTTTTGGCTTTAGATATCAGTGTTTTGAACTTGGTTTCTGGGCATCTCCTCCCATGAAATGGATCTGATCTTGGTGCTGCCGAGATCACATTTCCAAGTCTGGAAGATAAACGCCAGAAATTGGCATGAGATAAAATCACCAAGGTAATTATGAGGCTGATAGAACATGAGCTTGCTGGCATTTCCAAGGGCAACACGTGCTCAACCATACCATTGGCTTAGTACACACATGCTTTCCCACAAACATTTTGCTACTTTAATTTTGGAGCAGACAGTTTGTCTAAAAATTAAACTAAAGTTGCAAAAGAACAGCTCGGGGGAAAATATGGTTGCCCAGCACTCTGCTCACCTTAATTTCAAAAGTATTGTTGAAGCTGTGTTCCAAACCTGAGATTGGAAGTTTGCTACAGAGTCTATGTAGGGACTCAGACAGCTACAGAAGACACATACTAGATCCATAAACAGCCTCTTCCTCCTTCCCCTGCCCTGTCTTTAGGAAAGTTGGCCTCTTGTTAACGATATCTAATCACCCAGATATACCCACTGGGTTTCCTACATGCTCAAAACAACACAACTGAACAGAGGTTATCATTTTCCCTCTCCACAGATACAGGATCAGATCTGCACAGTCTCCTCACTGAGGCTTTGGCCAAATGGAGAAGAGTGGAGGGAGGACAGAAAAGTTACTAAGAGATAAGTGACAATCATTATATTACATTGAACAGGAACAACATGGGATATAATCAAAGCACAATGCTCTTGGTTTTCCATTTTAATGGGGGAAACGTTTCTCCTGCCACTGGATAAAAACTCACCAGACTTCATGATTTTCTTTTCACTTTACATATAAAATATTTCTATGGTCCACTTGAATATAGTACAGAAATGTAATCTGTTTAGTCCAAGACAGTAATGAACACTTTAATGTTTATTGAAAGGTAGGCCGCTCTCCTGGCCACCTAAGGCATGTATTGGCAGGGTATCTGATTGAGACAAAGGCGATGATAGCTGGTTTCTCTTCTCTTTCTCGGCTCACCTCCTCCTAGGTCTTTGGCAGTAGTTTCCACTCAGCCAGTGAAAGGAAAGATAGGCAAGGGAATAGCATAGAAAAGTTCCTACTTCGTGAGTGGGTGGTCCTAGGATTAACTCTGGACTCCCTGAGCCTGCAAAGTGTCAAAAATTCACTCTCTCTCCCATGGGTTCCTCTGTGAGCTTTCGTGGGCCCTCATGGTGGGCCTATCTGACCACACTTCCCCTGACATGAGCTGTGCTTCTCTTCCCACCGGCCATTTTCCCTGTAACTGCTCTCAAGCGCGGAGTCTCCTCATCACCCTCCTAGGTGGTCTTCTGGGGCAGGTTGCCTGCTCTTTTGGCCTGCTGTTGAGAATACTGTAGTTACATCCACTCTCTAACTCTGCTCTTTTATATTCTCCAAATGAGTGAGGGAGTTCAAGGATCATGGAACTGGTCCTTGAATAATTCACTTTGAAGATTCTTTAGAACAGTGTGGCTCACATTCACTTTGGTATCTGTTTGGTAGCTTCAGTTTTAACATTTTGTTACTGTTCATTCATTCTCTCAATAGTTAATTAACAAACATGTCTCCTGTTCTGGAAAATCTTTTCTTTTTCATTCTTAGTCTGATTTTTATGCTCTTGTCAACCTAAAAATACAGCAACCAAAAAAGCAAAACAACAACAACAACAACAACAAAAAGAGTTCCAGTTCAAGAGGCAAAGCATTTATTCTGGATCAAAGAGTTGCAATTCAAGGTACACATATTTAGGTAGAAACCTAAAATTACAGATGTCCCAATTACAAAATTACAGGAGATGTCCCAATTACAGGAGATGGGCTCAGCGTTTTTATGGGAAAAGAGAAGGAGATGAGGTAAGTTGTTTTTAAGAAGGGTTTATTGGCGCCAAATGAGGTAATCAATCAGGGGAAGTGTTCATTAATGAAAGCGGTAAAGCTAGATTTGTACTTCACTGATCACTCAGGTGAAGTGGTCACTAGGTAAAAGCTCACTTTTATTGGTCCTTTCAACAGGATATTCTTATTCTTGATGTCTTCTTGGAATGTTGGCGGTTTGGCCCAGTTCATTGGTTCAGAAAACAGGATGTACCAGGCAGTTCCTCTGGAATGGCTGCTCCAGCTCTATTTTAAATGGCTCCACTCATGTCATCTTTCACAGTCTTATCTTCGAGGTTAACTTGTTAAGTTCATATTTCCTGTAAATTCTATAATAATTAGATGCCTTCACAAAGAGATTTCTTCTTTTCCTGGGTGATGTCTACTTTTAAAATAATTTTTCAAATGTATTTTGTCTTCAATGATTTTTTTTCTTTTCCCCCCACTTTTCCCCTAATATATTTACTGAAATATATTTACGTAGACCCCAGGCTACGTAAATAGACATACTACTTTTTGTTTCATTTGTATGTTTCTTATGCAAGAAGTATGACTGAGCAACTGAGTCAACATTTGCTGTTTGATATGATGGAATCTGGATGAACTGTTCTTGAATCCCTTTCTACACTATACTTTCACAGCTCTATTTACTGTAGCCTCAAGCCTTATTACTTGGAGTTGGAGAAAAGTAAGTTTCAGCTGGGACTGGGAGCAATCTTTGTAAGCAAGACTGGGCTCTTCTGTGTTTTCAGGGATTTTGCTAAATATCTAACTAATCTTAAATTTATCTTAATCCAGTGTGGATAATTTGAAATTCAAACAATTCCTGCAATTCAGTGTGAGTCCCTAAAGGCAGCTCCATCAAGGTCAGCCTGAATTTTCCCCTAACCACATTTCATCTTTCCTTTGCCACCACCCACTTATATTCACCAAAAGAAGAGAGAAAAGTGGTTTTATTACATTTCTGTTTTGTTTTGGTTTTGGGCCCCTGTGTTAAGAGTCCACAGTGTGCTGAAGGGAACTTTACCAGATGCCCTTAGCCCATTTCTTTCCCCATCTCCCTCATAAGATCTAGTCTTAGATTTCCTCTTCTGCCTGCTGTTTCACCTAATTTCTGTTTGCTCCTGTATTAATGGCTTTTTAGTATTTTTAGGAACCTTTTGTTTTCTTTCTTCCTCTTTTGTCTCAACAGCAGTCTCCAAATATGGTAAACTCATTTTCTCTGACAAACCAGAAAGGCAGGAAAGAGGTTTTTAATTTCAAGTGCATTTCCATGTCTTCTCCCATGTCTGCCTACATCATCTCTCTGACTCTCCTTCTGCCACTGCTACATGGTGCATTTGATATTTCAGGATTGTGTTTATCCACAGCCCTTTTCTCACTTCCATCTCCACCCTGACATTCACTGTCGGTGCCTTCTATAGGCAAGTTAGTAGCTGATCTGAGCTGCTCCATTCAATGCCATGGTAACTCTTGGAAATTCTGTTGCTATTTTTATTTTTTATTTATTTATTTATTTTTGGCTGCTTTGGGTCTTCATTGCTGTGCGGGCTTTTTCTCTAGTTGCGGTGAGCAGAGGCTACTCTTCATTGCGGTGCGTGGGCTTCTTCTCATTGCAGTGGCTTCTCTTGTTGTGGAGCACGGGCTCTAGGCATGCGGGCTTCAGTAGTTGTGGTGCACGGGCTTCAGTAGGTGGATTGGATTACTTGGATTACTTTTAAAATGCTTTTTGTGCTTGTATTTAAACTTAGCATATATTCCAAAAATGTATTTTGATTACCTTGCCTCAAAAAGACAGAGTTGCTGGCTTTTTCAATCTGAATTTGAGTTACCTCCCCACCTCAATACACTATATATTTGTAATTAATCTCTCCCTTACTAACCCTTTCTAGGATTAGAAATTCTGGTTTATACTTTTACTTCCAAAAGACTTTCCCTACTGAGGATTGATTTCATTCCATTCAGTTCAATAAACACCTATTATTTCCTGCTGTGTGCCAGCCATTATATTAGTCACTGAAGGGCCATCCCATCTCAAGAAGCTCACGGTCCAGTAGGATTCAAGTTAAAAACAGGAATGTGAGAGACAGAGGTTGACAAATAAAATACGAAACAACTTTACAAATGGTATCAATAAACTTTTTTTTAAACATCTTTATTGGAGTATAATTGCTTTACAATGGTGTGTTAGTTTCTGCTTTATAACAAAGTGAATCAGCTATACATATACATATATCCCCATATCTCCTCCCTCTTGCATCTCCCTCCCTCCCACACTCCCTATCCCACCCCTCTAGGTGGACACAAAGCACCAAGCTGATCTCCCTGTGCTATGCAGCTGCTTCCCACTAGCTATCTATTTTACACAAATGGTATCAATAAACTTTAAGACAAGATTTTACATGAATGAGTCATATTCAGACATATTTTCAGTCACCAATCCTATTTCCTCTGCTTGTGACACTGTTACTTACTTCCCTATAAATCTCGCTTATCCTTTAAACCTCAATCCAGATATCACCTCCTCCAAGTAATCATGGCCTCCACTTCCCACCCAGGCTGGGTGGCTCATAACGTTCTCTGTCTTACTGCTTAGACACTGAATTGTATTCATTTCTTTACTTGTCTCTATCTTAAACTGGACAGTGAGTTCATTGATGACTGGGGCAAAGTCTTTATCTCTGACTTCCAGGCACCTCACCTTTAGGAACGCAATAAATATAGGCTGAAGGAATAAACGAATAGATGACTACATACAACAATAATACTAGCTAGTATTTATTGACTAATTTATCTGGCCCACCCACTAGGCTAAGTGTTTTTACATGTGTTATTTTACTTAATCTAATTATTATTCCTGATTTACATATGAGAAAAACAGAAGCTGTGAGAAGTTAAGAAACTTGTCCAGATGAAGTAACTATTAAATGGTAGAGCTGGAATTTAAACATTAGCAGTTTGACTTTGAAGCCTGCTCTCTTAACCCCATCATGAATGAATAATGTAATTTTAAATTTGGTATTACACAATTCAGAATGAGACTATTTTCATAAAGCAGTTGGAATAAATTTCTGCTTGGTCTAGTTAATTTAGCAAAGGTTCCATCATGGGGGTAAAAATGTCAAAAGTTTAAATTGCCCCACAGATATAGACAAATGCTAAATACCCCACTGGAACTAGTTAAGTATAGAGTTGCCCAAAGGCAGGAATAGCCTTTCTAGGAATCCCTGCAACCTGAGGACATCACAACTAAATATTTTCAAGGTATACATCCAGCTTTCAAATATCATTGACAAAATTCAGCAATTATGCTTGATTTATTAATAACTATAGTCCTAGCTCCTTTTAAAATGAAATTTTTATTTCTAATTCAATTTCAAAGCCTAATAATTCAGTTTGTCATGTATATAGTAAATTTTTGTACTGAGTAATGAGGTTATTAAATGTGTACTCAGACTCTTATTATAATTAAAAGCCCTCACCTCTAACTCAGATTGAAGAAGTACAGGCATATTCCCATTCTGACTGAATTCTGCACTCATGGAAAGTCTGACTGTTTTGAGCCAAACCACTCAATAATCTTATACTTAGAGCATCACTGAATAAGGCAAGAATTCGATCCAGCTTTACGAGTAGACAGTAAGATTGTATTTCAAAAAACTATAGAAAAGAAAGACAAAAGCTAGTTGGCTGTGCAAAAGTAACAATTTCACTCATTTCATGGTTTTATTCATGAGTTATCGATTCCAGAAGACTAAGTTCTGTCTCTGATCATGTCAACTTCATGTCATCCTGATTGCACAATGGGGCCCAACTTCCCCTTTGGTTAGTTTCCACAGTTTCTCTGTCTTCTGAATGATGCCCTGTGCCTCACCTAGCTGGAACACACAGGATCAGGGTGCCCTTATCACCCTCATTCTATGGGACAGGGCTTTTCCATCCAGCTACATAATAAGATTCTCAAGCATATTAGAGCCTGCTTCTTGAAGAGTAGTCCCAGTTCAGCAGCTTTGGCATCAAGGGAGAGCTCATAGGGAACAAAACTGGGTTAAAAACTTTCTTTTGAATGGATTTGTTAATATTACTATTAATGAGCAATTCTTCAAAACAATGCTATAAATTTTCATAAATATCTTTTAAACATAAAAGTAAATTTGATTGGTTCATACACCTCTTAATTAAATGGGTAAAGGTATTTTTGTTTCCCAATTAGTTACTGTATCCATGATAGAATATTAATAATTGCTAGAATGAGATAATGCTCAGCATCAGTTCTATTTTCCACTTTTATAGGGATGAAGTGCTAAGAAACTTTAGTCACGTAAACAGATAGATGATAATGAAAGGAATTTTGTTTGTTTGTTTAGCAAATGTCATTCAGTTCTTTGTACTCCTTCACCAAAACCACACAGTGATCTAAAATTAAAAATTATTTTTCATGATCAATCAGCTGGAAACTCAATGAGGTCCTTACCCAATACTGTTGAAAACAATGAATTGGAAACCGACTGATTGCAAAAGGATTTACCACACAATCAGTAGAGTCACTCATATTGTCATTTTCTGAGTATTATCACATTAATATTAATTTTCCCCATTATTCTTTCACTTAGAGGCACCTGGTTAACTCTACATGTGCAAACGACTTAGACAATCAAGATATTATTAGTTCCAATGTATTTTACCATTATAGTTATCTTACTATATGCTTTAAATCATTCATCAAAATGCCAAGACTGTAAGTTTAGCTCATTCAATTACTATTGTATGATTTTACTATAGATTTTGCATCTCTAATCATAAATGAAATTGACCTATATTTTCCTTTCTTCTTCTGTCTTTGAGATTTTGGTATCTGGAATCTAAGTTATACTGACCTTGTAAAAATTATCAAACAATTTTTGCCTTTTTTACTAATTTCTTGGACAACCTAAAATAAGGTGGTATTGGCTACATGCTATTTGAAAGTTGGGTAGAACTAGCCCAAAAAATCATCTAGCCTAGTGTTTTTATAGAGGAGATTGTTTTGATTACCATTTCAATTTATTTTATTTTATTTTCAATTTCTTTTCAAGTTTTCTGTTTCTTTCCTATTTCTATTTCTGTTTGACTAAGAACCAATTTCAGCATTTTGTTTTTTCCAGAAATGTAGCCACATCAGTTCTGGTTTTAAATTAATATATGATTGTTTATAATATTTGCTTTATATTTTTTAATTATTTACACATATGTATATAATTATTTACCTTTTGGTTCCTATTTTGTTTTTCTTCCTTCTCCATTTTCTCAGTAAGCTTTTCCATAGGCTTATCTAGCTCATCAATCTTTTCAAGAAACATATTTCAGTTCTCATAATCGAATGTATGAGGTAATTAGATGAAAGAAATACATTCATGAGAAACAATTAAAAACATAAAATGCTTGTGAATAACTATTTTAGAATGTATATGACTCTTATAAAAGAAATTATAAATCTTTATTGCTACAGAAATTAGAATATAGTCCTGTTTCTTTGTTGAAAGATTAATATCATAAAAATATCAGTTCTTCCTAAATTACTTTACAGCTTTAATTTGATTCCAATAAGAATGCCAAAATTTTTTAGAGAATTTTAATGTCCAAAAAAGGATTTTGAGTTTTCTCTGGAAGAATAATCAGACAAAAAGAGCAAAGACCCTTTTTTTCAGGAAGTAGGAATTCACACATAGCAGTTACTAAAATTTGGTATGAGAATATAA
The DNA here is from genome assembly GCF_964374135.1 of Grampus griseus. Taxonomy (NCBI): domain Eukaryota; kingdom Metazoa; phylum Chordata; class Mammalia; order Artiodactyla; family Delphinidae; genus Grampus; species Grampus griseus. The sequence continues at coordinate 67,315,879 of NC_139012.1, forward strand.
TAATTTTTAAAAATGCAGTGCCAACATGAGAATAATTAAGCAAGTCAACCTATTTTTTAAAAAATATTTTTCAAAGATATCCATGAAGGCAACAGAGACATTACTGTTTACTGAATGCCCATGGTCTCCCCTATGGTAGACCCATGTGACTAGTTCCAGCCAATGAACAGAAAGTGATAGGCATCAAGACACACAAAGGTGGGTGGGAGTTCTCCACTTACTCTCATCCCTTGCTCTGCCATGAGGAGTATACAAATTCAGATGCAAACACCCCAAATGGGAATAAGCTGAATCAGTCATCATGTAGAGGATAAAAGATGAAGCTTCCCTAGAGAGTTATCCAATTCTCATCAAATGCTGTGTGAGCTAGAAATAAACCTTGGTTGTGTTTATCCACTGAGATTTGGGGGTTGATTTTTTTATCACAGCATACATAGCCTAACCTGACTAATAAAATAAATGAGGCATTATATTGGTGTCTTTCAATTTAAAAAAAACCTGAGTTGAGTTGAGTACTATGAAACAGTGAAGAGGGCAATTATGATCAGCCCCCTGAAACCTTGGAAACAGAGGAAGTGAAGTTGCCTTCGAAAGCTAGCCTAAAGAATTGACACTTAATGGATCTGAGAAAAGACTCCTGAGTCAGAGATATAAGTCATATTTACTCATGGAAACGGAGCTTTATGGTTGTGTCTTTCCCCCTGGTCCTCAAATCCCACAAGGATGATGCAGAGTAGGCCAGGTAGACACCACACACACAGTGGATCAGTTTCACAGCTGAGGAAGGCTGAGTTTAGGTAACCCAAAGATTCTATAATAGGCATTAAGCAAACCTACCTGATCTTTGCTCTGGAAGGAGACATTATTATACTGAAAAATAAGCACATCTGTGGTCTGCTAGAGAGAAAGACAATATCTTTATCTTTCAAAGATATTCTCTACACGAATATCCTTGAAAAGAATAGTGTGAAACAAAAGGGCATTTAGTGTCTTTGCTTACAACATGCGCAGACAAAGGAGAGATACATAGAGAATTGTCTCCCAACAGTCATAAAAGTAAATAACCAATCCAATAAATCTACCATACCTAGTTTGTGTGGGTCTATAACAATCTACTTAGCTCTATCCCCAATTTACTTATAAAGAAAATGTGAAGGTTTCATCTCCATGAAGAAATGCCTTGGAATTTGGTCACCTTTTTTTCAGTCAGCTTCTGTAATAATGGGATTACAGGACAGAAGGAGAAATTAAGTTCAAATTTAAGCTTTATCACTACCCAAATGCCATTTTGATGGACTTGTTATTAACCTCTATCTCTAAAGATTCTCATGTTTTATAGATATATCAACAATTTTGGCAAATTTCTATGTGCAGTGTTTCCCTCTTTTCCTAGGGTAAGATTTCCCTTCAGTTGATTTAACTGGGATAGGAGGGCTTTTTTCCATACTCATAAAATTGTAAGAAGTGAGACTACATGCAAACTCCAGCCAATGGCAAAGTGAGTTATCGAGTCACTGGCAAAATAATTAAACGAGAACAGCAGCTGTCAGACTGGGCTCAGCAAACACCTATGTATACAGTAAGAACTTGGCAAACCACTCAAAGCACTGTGCCTGGGTAGAACCAGAAGCTTGTGAGATGGACTCAAGTACAATGGAATAAATGCAGTAATGGTCTATGTACAGAAAACCAAATGTGTGTGTCACCTATGATAATGGAAAATCTGAGGATTAGATGGTTACATGATACACTGACTAATTTGTCAGTATTTCAGTGTATTAAAGGCTTCAAGACTATCTACGGAATCAAGTCTCAGCCACCAGGCAGTCTTTGGTGTTATATAGTTCTGAAGAGCACTGTAATTTAGGCATATTACTTCTCAAAGAGAAATGTTTTTACTTTCTAAAAAGGTTTGTATTAAATTTTATTTTATAGGTATTTTTTTATAGGTATTTTTTTCTCTTTGCTTTTGTGCTGTAGAAAGAAAAGTTATCATAGTTACATGGAAAACTAACAATAAAACATGGAATTTATAAAGACGAATGAGGCTCAGAAATATCAGTGTTGCTATTGCCTAGTACCTTTTACAGTTCCAACACCAACTCAAAACAGGCAGGAAATCCCATGGGTAGTGAGAATAGCCTAAATGCCTGAACCATGTGTCTAAATATGAAGCCTAAAACATTTTCTTTCTGAAGCTTAAATGGTACAGTATGGTTTGTTCTACAAGCCATTTACTAAAAATTTTATAGATATATGGGTTCATATATAGATATTAAAAGTTCTAGACCAGTTATTTTCTTCTGTCTCTCCATAGGAACTTTGAAATAAAAATTCATTTTAAATGCTTCAAGGTTGTTATTTTGAAAAATGATTGAAAACAAGAGTTTTAAACATCACTGGAAAAACCTGGAAAAAGAAAGGAATTGTTCATTCTTGGCTGATACTGGATAAGAAATGTAGAGAATTTAACTATTCCAGGTAAAACCTAGAGATGTGAACTTAGCAGTCACCTACAAAAATATGGGGTAGAAATTTTAAGACGAATGTAATAATTTTTACTAAAAAAATAAGAAAGAGTTGAAAAAAAAAACTGAGACCTTCTCAGAGATATGCAGGAAATAGATTTTTTTAACGCTACCAAAGTAGCGCTGCAACTAGAGGAAAGGGAACACGTTCCATGGTGGTTCCCAAAGTTCTACAAAGCAGTATCGAAGATTCCACTCGTTATGATGCTGAAGGAGCTTCATGGTTTAGGAAATAATAGGACCGAAGGACTTCTTGGCCCCTTAACATGGTAATGTGTGTTATGAATTTTAAACAGGAAGATACAGAAAGCAGCATTTCCTAAACTGGTTTGAACATAGATCTTTCTAGACAGTGTATCTGGCAGAGCAGTGTTCCATGAAACTGCAGCAAAGACTGTAGGTTCCAAGTCCTAGACAGCAGAGGGATGGACAGCAAAAAAGAAGGTAAGAATTAAGGAGAGAGAATAGTTATAAAGTAGAAAGAAATGTTGCGAGTATCCACATCTCCTAATGTGGATACTAAATGACGGGAACAATAATGAACTACCTTCTAAAACCAAAATAAGTTTCTTATTTGAGATTTCATTATAACTACTGAGGTCAATACCTTTAACTTCAAACTCATTAGGCTTCTCTCACCCCTTTCAAACCATGGGAAACTGGCAGCAGATCCTAAACATCATCCTTCTTTAGATGAGTATCTCATGACATTGGCTTTAATATGGAGTCTCTTTGATGATAGAAAATGTAGAGTTTGGTGTAAGCTCTAGATAGACCAGCAGAGGCCAAAAGAATTACTTCCGTTTTATAAGGAGTACTATAATGAAGGTGTACCCAAAATGGAAAATGTGAGTTCACGGTGACAATCAGAAACAATTACAAGCTTTATATCTTACTAAAGGGAAAGTTGTTATTTATTTATGGCTGCCAATGGTTATCCAGAAATTTGCCTAGATGCTCAATATTAGGTGCGTAATATGAGATTTCTTTTAATTAAAGTTATTTTTAACATAAATTTGTGTTTGACCCATATTTTCTGTTGCTTAAATTTTTAACATAACTGTGCATTTATCCCATGTTTTATATATCCTAAATACTGCTAGGAAATGGGGTACATACCACTAGCAATGTCCCATGAAACATTATTTAGAAAAACTCATGAAAAATTTCAGATAGATGTACCACAATTTCAAGTATGCTTGCCACCCATACCTCTTTGTAAAGATAAATGGCCCTCCATCAGTCAAGAATCCAGATTAAACTCTTCTAATAATGCAAGAGTGACAAATGTGTCTACCAGAAGTCCACTGCCAGCCACTCATAACAGATTGCCATCAGCTAGGTCCTCATTAGAATTCATTCTCTAGCTATAGGTTATTGAGAAATCAGCTGAGACATATATTGAAATATCATTGAAAGATATTCATTTAAAATTTTTCAAAATCATGCTAAGCTAATCCCATTCTATAACTTGCTTTTCATTCATTCAATCATTAACCAATATTTACTGAGTGCCTATCTTATGCAAGGCAGTATACTAGGCATGAAGTGAGAATGAGTGAAAGGCCAAAGAAACAGAATTTCTAGGGGATTTTTTCCTCCTGTTTTTAACCTATGATTTTTCCAGATGGACTTTAGAAATATTTTGGTACTGGTGTAAGAATAGACAAACAGCCTTTTTAATATATCAGAAGTAGCTCAGAAACAGATTATTCTATATGTAAAGATTTTTCAAATGACAAGGATGTCTAGAAATTCACAGAGAGGAAAACTTATACAGCAAATGGCACTGGAATAATTGGTTAGTAATTAAATGGAAAAAACATATATCCCTTCAACTCAACACCATGCAGTAAAATAGAGAGTACATTCCAAAGTCAAATATAGAGAAATCAAAAGACAGCACAATGGTCGTTAACACTCCCTAAGGAGTTTTCATAAAGTTGATGGGAAAAAAATTACCTAGAAAAAAGAAAATGAATTGGAAAATCTGACTAGATAGAAAGGTAAACATTTCTGTGACAAAATAAAAAAATACTACCAAAATAATAAGATAAACAACATATTAGGAAATGTATTTGTAGCCAGTGTTTAACAGTTTAATCAAATAAATGACCTACAAATTGATGAGAGAAATACTAAGACACTAAAAGTTCAACTGTCAAAGGACATGAACAAATAACTTGCAAAAGAGAAAATGAACTATATACATTAGCCTAGAAAATACTATCATGTGGAAACTAATTTGGCAACATGCAACAAAATGATAAAATATCCACTAATTTATAAATCTATCTCAGTGAAATAATGTTAATATCAGAAAAGGTTTATGTACATTATATGCAGAAATTTGAAGACTGTCTAAATGATCAGTGATACAGAAATAGTTAAGTAAACTATGGAACCTGCACTCAATGACTACCCAACTATTTTACAGGGTGGCTTCGAAAGTCTACCTAATGACATGAAAAGCAATTATGACTAGTTAACAGAAGCTGTTTAGCACTTATGTAACATGACTGCAATCATATAAAGAAATTATATATAAAAGAAAACGACTAAAATTTGAATAAAGATATTCAAGTCATAATCATTTATTTGGCCAGGACCAGTGTATGATTGATATATAGCTTTTCCTAATTTTTAATTTTTTTCTAAGCACTTAATATTTGAATTATGAAACATTTCAAATAAATACATCAAATAGACATTTAGCAGCCTTGTCCATCTAAATTCTTCTGGGAACAATAAGTCTACAAAAATGTACTACTATCTTCAGACTGAACTATCAAGGCATAAAATTATATAAATTAATTGCTGTGTAGTAATCAACATTACATTCCATCATAATTCAGAAATGCTGCAGTCCTTCTGGTTTTATCATTTTAGTACCTCATAAGTACTTTTGAAAATCTTTTCCTCTTGAAAATTGTGATTCAACACTAAAGTTTAAAGATATTTTTGGGAAAAGCACAAATGTGTTTTTAAATTTTTCTCTTTAAATGATATTACCATGAACAACCTTTTAAATATTAGAAAACCTAATGCACACACCCACTCATAGCATTACAAAGTCAAGATTTAAACAGGAAATCCTGCTACTGATATTTCAAACACACACACACACTTCATGAACAAAGCACAAGTTTTCAGATTGTGGCTACAGATTTTCTGGACCTTGCTAAGACTTCTTGGTCTGTTGGTCTATAACTCCTTCTTTCCAGAGCTTAGCAGATAGTGGTGTTCAATAAATATTTACTGAGTGAATATGTGAACTAATAAGCATTCATTTACTCCAATTATCGACATGCATCTGCTCCTAAAGACATACTGAGAGACTTCATTTTTCCAATAGCATAAAATTCATCACATGTACAAATGTCATTGAGTATCACAGTAGACACTAAACAATATTTAGAATAGGAAAAACTAGAATTAGGATAAATACTATCTACTCAAGAAGATTCATTAATAAGAAGAATTAGTAAGAAGATTCTTCACTATTTTCATTAATAGTGTTTCTCAAAAAAAAAAAAAAGGGTTCTGTATTTCCCTAACTGGATCATAAAAATAGTAAACACATGTCATTAGGGTACATCGGTTGGGGTTACTCAACAGTATTTGGCATTTGTGTTGGCAGCAGTGTTTTTTGCAGCTTTGATGAGAAATAATTTACATATCATGTAATTTACCCATTTTAAGTGCACGATTCAGTAATTTTTAGTAAGTTTGTTTAGTAAATCTGGGGAGTTGTACAACCAATACTGCAATCCAGTTTTAGAACATTTTCATCACTCAAAAAATTCTCTCAAGAACATTTACGGTTAATCTGTGCTCCTATCCCAGCCCCAGGCAACCACTGATCTGCTTTCTATGACTACACATTTTCTTTTCCTGCTATAAATAGAGTCAAACAATACGCAGTATTTTGCACTTCCCCTCCTCTTAGCACAATGTTTTTGAGGTTTATCCATGTTCCAGCATGTATCAGTATTTCGTTCCTTTTAATTGATAAATAGCATTCTGTTGTGCGGATAAAGCACATTTTGTTTATCCAGTCACTAGTTGATGGACATTTGGATTATGTCAGTTTTTCTCCTTTATGACTAATGCTCCTATGAACATTTGTGTACAAGCCTTTATGTGGATACAGGTTTTCATTTCTCTTGAGTATAGAAATGAAGTAGAATTGCTAGGTCACATGGTAAATGTATGTTCAACTAAGAAACTGCCGAACTTTTCCAAAGGGCCTATACCATTTTACATTTCCACCAACAACATATGAGGCTTCCAGTTTCTCTACATGGTTCCCAATGCTTGGTATAATCTTTTCTTTTTTAAAAAAATAGCCAATCCATTGGGTGGGTAGTGGTACCGCACTGTGGCCTTAATTTGCATTTCCCTAGAAACTAATGATATTGAGTACATTTTCATGTGCTTCTCAGCTATCCATATGTATTCTTTACTGAAATGACAATTCAAATCTTTGCCTATTTTTAAACTGGGCTGTTAGTCTTCTTATTCTTGACTTCTAAGAGTATATATATATATGTATATATATATAATGCACATCCTTTATCAGATGTTTTCTTGCAAATATTAGATATAAACTTGCAAATATTTTCTCCCAGTCTATGACTTTTTCTCCATTTTCTCAATGGTATATTTTGAAGCACAAAAGTTTTAATTTTGATGAAATCCAATTTATCATTTTTTATTTTTATGACTCAAGCTTTTAGTCTTGTATCTAAGAAATCTTTGCCTAATCCAAGGACACAAAGATTTGCTCCTATGTTTCCTTCTAAAAGTTCATTTTATGTCCTCATGTTCAGCGTAAGTGTTTGAAATTATTATAACCAGGAGAAAGAAAAGATGTAGTTCCTTGGTGGTTTGTGTTTCTTAGAATGTCGTCTTCTTTCTGTTTTTGAAGCAAGTTCCGGTTCAAATGGAAAGCATATCTCCTCAGGGCTGTCAGCATCCCTGCATACTGTGTCCTGGATGTAACAAAATACATTTATCTTGTACTTGCTTTGACTCTCACTGAACTACCTGCCACCCATCGTGAGTCCACAAGAATTCTATGTTCATGGAAGCATCGCACAAGTTATATGTATTTAGGGCAGCCAGAAACAATGGACATGCATATTGAACAAGATCTGCTCACATATATGTTCCATTGTCCCATTAAACTTAATGTACAATATACACAGGCTCAAAGCTAAAATTATTAAGAATTTCAGGTAGATGGCTTCAGAGCCCTGCTAAACACAGGACTCTGTGTGACTGTACAGGTCAAAGCCCCTAAAATTGGCTCTGACAATACATTTTTTCATAAATACTATTAACAGATTGAGGATATTTCCTTCTATACCCAGATTTTTAGTGGGTTTTTTGTTTGTTTGGCAGGGGTTTTGTTTGTTTGTTTTTTATCATAAAAGGGATATTGGATTTTGTGAAATGGTTTTTCTGGTGTCCACTAAGATGATCATGCAGGGTTTCTTTTTCCTTAATTGATGCTCAAATATTAAGCCACTCTTTCGTTCACAGGATAAACCCTGGAATAAAACCCAGGTATATAATTAGTTTATATGCTGCTTCTTTTGGTTGGTTGGTATCTTCTTAAGGATTTTTGTGTCTATGTCTATGAAGGATATTGGTCTCCAGTTTTCTCTTCTTGTGGTGTTTTTGTCTGGCTCTGGTATCAGGGTAATACTGACTTGAGAATGACTTGAGAATTGTTCCTTCCTCCACTGTTTTCTGAGAAAGTTTGTATTTGGTATTATTCTTTATTTAAATATTTGATAGACTTGACTAATGAAGCCAATCTGGGCCTGGACATTTCTTTATGGGAATATTTTTAATAACTAATTAAATATCTATATTTCTTTTAGATTTATGCAGATTTTCTCTCTTATTGAGTCCATTTTGGTAATTTGTATTTTTCTAGAAATTTGTGTTTCATCTAAGCTATCTAATTTGTGGGTATAGTAATATCCCTTTACACTCCTTTCAAATTTTTATAGTCAGTATTGATGTCACATGTTTCATTTATGATTTTGGTATTTTGAATCTTCTTTCTTATTTTCTTTGTCATTCTAATTAAGGGGTTTTCAATTTTCTTGGTCTTTTCAAAGAACCACTTTTGGTTTCACTGATTTTTCTCTATTGTTTTTCTGCCTTCTATTCCATTGATTTCCACAATAACTTTTATTATTTTATTCCTTCTGTTTACTTTGGGGTTTGTTTTTCTTTTTTCTGTATTTCCATATTCTATATTTTCTATTTTTATGTTTGTCTATATATTCCATATTATTTTCCTATATTATATTTCTATATTTAGTTTGTATATCTTTAAGATTAAGGTGGAAGTTTAGATTCTTGGTTTAGGATCTTTCTTCTTTCCTGAAATAGGTGTTAAAATTTTAAATTTCCCTCTAAGCATTGCTTTAACTGCATCCTATAAATTTTGATATGCTATATTGTTTCCATTCAGTTTAAAATACTTTTTAATTTCCATCGTTATTTCTTCTTACACTCATGGGTTATATAGAAGTGTGTTGTTTAATTTTGAAAAACATGGGAGTTTCTCAGATTTTTTTCTGTTGTGAAGATCTAATCAAATTCCACAGTGGCCAGAGAACGTACTTATAATTTCAATATTTTTAAAACTGAGACTTGTTTTGTGGCCCATCAAATGGCCTGTCTTGGTGAATATTACATGTGCCTTTAAAAAAATGTGTATTCTGTAGTCATTGGGTGTATACATCAGTTAGGTTGAACTGCCTGTAGTGTTGTTCAAGATTTCTTTAGCCTTGGTATTTTCTGTCTAGTTCTATTAATTATTAAAAATAAAGTATTTAATCTTCAATTATTGTTTATAAAATGTCTCTCTTCAACTCTGTCATATTTTGTTTCATGTATTTAGGGCTCTATTGTGAGGTGCACATACATCTATAATTGGTATATCTTTTTTTTAAATATCTTTATTGGAGTATAATTGCTTTAGAATGTTGTGTTAGTTTCTGCTGTACAACAAAGTGAATCACCTATATGTATACATATATCCCCATATCCCCTCCCTCTTGAGCCTCCCTCCCACCCTCCCTATTCCACCCCTCTAGGTTGTCACAAAGCATAGAGCTGATCTCCCTGTGCTATGCAACAGCTTCCCACTAGCCACCCATGTTACATTTGGTAGTGTATATATGTCAATGCTACTCTCTCACTTGGTCCTAGAGTCTCTCATACAGAGTGACGTAAGTCAGAAAGAGAAAAACAAATACCGTATGCTAACACACATATATGGAATCTAAAAAAAATGGTACCGATGAACCTAGTGGCAGGGCAGGAATAAAGACGGAGACATAGAGAACAGACTTGAGGACACAGCAGGGATAAGTGGAAGCTGGGACAAAGTGTTATATTTTTCTGATTGCATTGTCCCTTTCGTCATCATGAAATGTCCTTCTTTGTCTTTAGTAATATTTCTCATCATAAAGTCTATTTAGTATGATATTAATATAATATCCCTAGCTCTATTATGGTTATTGTTTGCATGGTATAACTTTTTCCATTCTTTTACTTCCAACTTATTCATCTCATTGAATTTAAGATGTGTCTCTTATTGATAGCTTATAGTTGTATCTTGCATTTTTTGTGTGTTTTTTTGTTTGTTTTGTTTTTGTTTTGTGGTACGCGGGCCTCTCACTGTTGTGGTCTCTCTCATTGTGGAGCACAGGCTCTGGACGCGCAGGCTCAGTGGTTATGGCTCACGGGCCCAGCCGCTCCGCGGCATGTGGGATCTTCCCAGACCGGGGCATGAACCCGTGTCCCCTGCATCGGCAGGCAGACTCTCAACAACTGCGCCACCAGGGAAGCCCTGTATCTTGCATTTTTATCCAGTCTGATAATCTTTGTCTTTTGAGTGGTGTGTTTAACCCATCTATATTTAATACAATATTGATATGTAAGGATATATGTCTGCATTTTTCTCTTTGCTTTCTATATGCTTCATGTCTTTTTTGATTCAACACTTTTTATTTACTGCCTAATTTCGTGATGTGTGTGTACCATTTTAATTCCTCTGTTAATTCTTTACTATATTTTTTAGTTGTTTTCTTAGTGGTTGCTCTCTCTGCATTTTAACTTATCACAGTCTACTTCAGAATAACACTAACTAATAATTCTGGTAAAATATGAAAACTTCGTTTCAGTATATCTCCTTTTCTTCTCTTCCTTTGTGTTACCATTATATCTATTATCTCTACATATGTTATAAACTCAGGAACACAGTATTGTAATAATTGCTTCATACAGTTTTGCCTTTTAATGAAGTTTTTTAAAAAATGAGATAGATATGTTAATAGAATCTTTTTATCCACACATGTTGTCATTTCTGTCACTCTTCATTTCTTCAGTGGATTTGAGTTAATGTCTGTTGTCACTTCCTTTCATACTAAAAGACTTTCTTTAGTAGTTCTTGTAGGACATATCTGTTGGCAACTAGTTCTCTCCACCTTTGTTTATTTGGGTCTTCTTTATTGTGTCCTTTTCTGATGGTTCTGTATGTGGCCTGGAAAGCACATTCAAAGTTCAGACCATCAAGACTGCCCTAGCTTTTACTGTCCACTAAGTTCTCTGGAGTCTTCTCTATGCATGTGACATTCTATCAGTCACAAATGCATGGGTGGCTTGGGCCCATTTCTGTCTCTCCTGCACACACACATAGCCTCTGGTCAACCTGGGATATGTGGAGAGTTTATCAAACCCTATGACTGTTTCATTTCCTGGAAATCCCAGTTAAATTCCCAGCTAGTCCACCAATCCATCCAAATGGGACCACAATCTCAGTCCAGCAAAGTTGCTGGTTCTCGCTGTTCTCTTAGCCGGCAGGGTTTTTAACTCAGGACTTTATAACAACCACAAAAGGGTTCATTCAATAACAACTTAACCTGAATTGTAAAGTGACTTGTAAGTAGTTCATTAATAATTAATTTAAGCATGACTGTAACTACAGTGTATGCATGACTTTATTTTACAATTACAAATTCCTCTTCTATAACGGATTGATATGGAGTAACTGTTAAAACATGAAGTCTAGATTCAGAATGCCTGGATTTTCACTCCAACTCTACCACTCCTAACCTTGAAACAACAATGAAAAGTTTACTTCACCATAAAATAGGACTGCCAAAAACAGTGTCTAAAGTTTAAAGTGAAGAGTAAATGAAATCATATGTCTAAAGCATTTGGCACAGTGCCTGGTATGTAGTAAACACCCACTATAGATTATAAAGCCCTGGGTCATGGATAATTTGGATCATATTACTGCCCTGGTTCTGATCTTGCTCTCCTTATGTCATCCCAGCAGTTTCCAGCCTGCACCTACTTTTTGGTTTTTTGGAGGTTTGCTTTCCCCATGCCAGTTGCCACTGGGCAGGTCATTTTCCTGATACAAATGCTGATATATCAATGAAAGAAAGAAAGAGGGAGGGAGGGAGGAATGAAGGAAGGAAGCGGGGAAGAAGAAGCAAGAAAGAAAGAAAGAAGGAAAGAGAGAGAGAGAGAGAAAGAAAGGAAGGAAGAAAGAAAGAAAGAAAGAAAGAAAGAAAGAAAGAAAGAAAGAAAGAAAGAAAGAAAGAAAGAAAGAAAGAAAGGAAGGAAGGAAGGAAGGAAGGAAGGAAGGAAGAAAGGAAGGAAGGAAGGAAAGAAAGGGAAAGGAAGGAAGGGAGGGAGGGAGGGAGGAAGGAAGTATTGTCTGCAATTGCTCAAAGCTCAGTTACCAAAGTATGGATCTACTGCCTCATCTATGTGTAGTTCATTGAGTATATTTCTATCACTTGTATGCTAGTATTTCTTTTCTCTCTTTCTAGATACTTTTGCACCAATCTGCATAACCCAGGAACTATGGAAGTTAGGGCGTTCCAATACAAACTCTTTGAATGTTTGTGAATGTCTTCTGTGCTATACAGCTGCAGATGGGGTGACTCTTAGGTAAATATACTCTTGTCTATACTAAGGGATTTCTCTGAGACTCTCCCCCATTCTTTTGCTCCACAAAGCTCATTCATTTTTCGTTATTTCCTGCCTCTTGATACAAATATTTATATGATTCGGGATCCATTTTCTCTTGGAGCTGAGCCTAGTCTAACACAGGGCTTTTCTATTTAACTGCTTCACATTTAGTTCATGTGTGTTTATTTATATTTGTTAGAAAAATTCAACCACTTACCATATTCCTGGGTAATGGAGTGAAAAAAGTAAAGCACAGCTAGTCCAAATTTAAAACCTAATTACTTGGAAGTATTTATCCATCGTTTCTCTCATAGAATCTATGCAAATTGAATTAAGTAAATGTCTTCTATGCGTCCTTGTGGAGTTTATAATACAACAAAGATGCTCCTAATAGGTTATATTTTTTGAGTGCTTACACACCCCCGGCATTATTTGAAGTACTTCATATATTTTATCTTGTTTAAACTTACAACAACCCTATGACTTTGGTACCATTATTATACCAATTTCACAAATGAGAGAATTATAACTCAGTGAAATGAAATATCTTTCCCAACGGCACAATCAGGAAGAGATCAAACAAGTTTGACCCCAGAGCCCTGCCATCCGCTACTCCATTTTGTAATAATGGTCAAAAATTGTAGAGTACTTACTATCTCTTCTCAGTACTATACAGCTACTCTTCTCAGTATCACATAGGTATGACTCCTTTCATCCTAACCACAATCCTACAAAGTCGTAATATTATAATCCCCACTTTAGAGATGGGGAAAATGAGGACAGAAAAATTAAGTAATCCCATAAGGCCACATGATAGGAATTGGTGGACCCAGGGTTATAGACAACACGTATTATTAAATCCAGTAGTACAGAAGCACCTCACACCACCTGATTCTTGTAAGCAGTGTACTTAGATAAGGGAAATCCCAGAGAAGTTTTCAGATTTTTTTCTCCTACCCTTTTGCCAGACTGTCTTTCAGGATGATGGGAAGGGAACTGAATAGAGTTTTTTAAAAATTACATTTTTATAAAAATGGAAATTATTTTGGTCAATTAAACTATTTATGCATTTATTCACAAATACTTAATGTTACCAAAAGGACATTAATTACTGAGTGAGAGTATCAAATCAAAACACAAATCTAGCCAAAAACAAAACATCAAAAACTGCCTCTGCAAGGATTTGAAAATGTACTAGAAGAAAAGTACTACCACTGATGATCTAATTATGTTGCTGTCTTCCAGTAAAATTTACCAGGAGTAACAATGTATTGTGTTAGAGTCTGAAGATTCCAATGGTTCTTTCTAAACTTGTATTCTTCAGCTTTATCATTTAAAACTGTAGAGTATAACGATATGCTATACAATAGTGTGCAAAAGAAAAATGTTTTTCTTTTTCCCTAGTAGAACTGATACTGCGAAATTTTGCAGGCTACCTATGAACAATTTCAGCATTATTCAGGAAAAAAAAGTCATTAAGTTTTACTTGTATGCATTAATATTAATTTAAAAATAAATATAAATGGAATTAGGTAGCAAAATATACAACTCATTCATAATACAACCATAAACTATTAAACATTATATCTATATCAGCTGAAGTTTTACAGATTTAGAACAATATCCTAAGTAGCCTTGGAAAAGTGCTCAAGAATAAATGAAACTTTAAATTTTCTAAGAAAGAGTTTTAAGAGCTAATACTGGCTACCAGTCACATGTATAAATCTTCCCAAAAATCTAAAAATAGGAATGTGTTAAACAGAATGCGCAAACACATAGAGAACGGCTCATCAAGCTTTCCCAGTTAGGAAAATGTGGCTTTGCCATACATCATTCAATAAAAAACAGATGGGGAAAACTGGTTGCCAGAAAGAAAGAAAAGATATACAGCATGTTATAATTATGAGATTCGAATAAACAAAGAGAGGGAGAAGAATATTTCAAAGCAAAAAGGCAAAGTTTCTTCCATGAAAGCTATCTCTCCTGAGTAGGGCAAAGTAAGGATAAAATGACATCCTCTCAGAAATATTAAGTGCCCCTGTAATGGACATTTTTTAATCATCTAGAAACCACCCCCCCTTCTTTGGTTATAACACCCTAAATGCTTTGCCACCCCTGGTACTTGTGGTTCAGAGGTCCCATCCAGGCTCTGGGAATGGACTGTGTGATTCATGTTCGTTCATCCCCTCTAGCCTCATGATCAAATCAGGCCACATCAGGGATGGGCATATCCCTCAAATTGGTCCAATTTAGAGTAAATCCTAGAGTTTGTGCAGAAACTCTGAGGAAGCTATGCTCTTTTTCGCTGGAGTTGAACATAGGAGGCTGTAGGTCTAGAGCTACTGACAGCCATGCTGACACCACATGAAAGTAGAATGAAACCACCATGCAGGAGAGCAGGCTGAAGAGACATACAGTGAGTGCCAATGACAGCATTTCAGCCCCTTGATCAAACTCCTAAATCAGATGCTCCTCTGAAATTTTGAGTCATGTGGGCCAATAAACTCCCCTGTTACCTTATGCCAGTTTGGGTTGGATTTTCTATCTAGTGATCCTAGATAAGTCCTTAACAATCAGACTTTGTTCTCAGCAAAAATACTGAATAACAAAAACTAGAGTCACTGCAGTATACATAGCACCTTTTCCAACCTTGTCATAACAATTCTGTGAAGTAAGTGTTGCTACAATTCCCATTTTACAGATGAGGTTAAATGGAGTCTTAGTCTGTTGGGGCTACTATATGAATATACCAATTTCTGCTGTAAGAAATACCACTGGATGGCTTATAACAACAGGAACTTATTTCCCACAGTTCTGGAGGCTGGAAGTCCAAGATCAGGGTGCCAGCACGATGGAGTAAGAGCCCTCTTCCGGGTTGCAGACTTCTTGTTGAATCTTCACATGAGGGAAGGGGGGTAGCAAGCTCTCTGATGTCTCTTTTATAAGGTGACTAATCCCATTCATGAGAGCAAAGCCCCCATGACATAGTTACTTCCCAAAGGCCCTATTTCATACCATCATATCAGGCATCAGGATTTCAACCTATGAATTTTGGAAGGACACAAACATTCATACCACAGCAAATAACTTGCCCAAGATTACACAGCTGGCACCCAGGTCTTCTGAATTCAAATCCCATGCTTTTGCACTTGTGCTTTTCAATCTCAGGTTAAAAAAAAAAAAAAATGTAATTTTCAGTGCGATGTCGGGTGGTAAAAAGAGACATGGTTTAAGTGTAACTTATGTTTCTAGAACTTCAGTTATCAAATATCTGAGAGAAAAGATATGCTATGTAATATAATTTATAAATAGTTCTATATAGTGTTGATATTATTGTATTTTAAATCTTAATATAGAACAACACATACATTTTTAGAATTCAAATATGAAATCACAATAAAATGTCAGGCTTGCAACTGGCCACTTGAGCATCTACCCCCAGACCAAAAAAGGTAAGAATTCAATCCTTTTGCCATTAGGAAGCACATAAATGCAGCTTAATTTTGAAGCTCAAATGAAAGGACAAAATTGGTTGTTTATAAATAAGTGAGGTTCCACAAGTAAAGTCTATCATTTTGTCTTACATTTAGACACAAAAAGACTATACGATATAATGACTCAACAAACCCAGAATATTTTGAACAAAGAACTGAAGCCTGTGTAAGTATAAAATATTCCAAACAGACTAGAATTTCTATTGCCACTTAGATGGTCCAGAAATTAAGGTCACAATAATTGTCCAGAGGGACTTCCAAAATATTTTAGCAGTACACTTCAAGCAAATGTTCCACTTTCTAATCCTCAGAAACTGTGAATATGTCACCTTGAATAGCAAAAGGGACTTTGTAAGTTAAGCATCTTGAGATGGGGAGATTATCCTGAATTATCAGAATGGGCCTAGTGTAATCACAGGATCCTTTTAAGAGATAGGAGGGCGAGTGTCAGAGAAGAAAATGTGATAACAGAATGAGAGGTCAGAGTGATGTGGGACCATAAGCCAAGGAATACAAATGGCCTACTGAAGATTGAAGAAGCCCGGAAACAGATTGTCCCCTAGAGCCTCCATAAGGAACACAAACCTACCAACCAATTTTAGGCTCTGGACCCCAGAACTATAGGATTGTATTGTTTGAAGTCACTAAGTTTGTAGTAATTTGTTACAGTGAAAATAGGAAACTAATACAGGGGAGCTGTGTTTTCTTATAAAAACATAAAAATATAAATATTGAAATACTGAGTGAAGCAGGAGGACTCTCCCTTGTGTAGGATTCCTGCAATACAAATTCCAATTGCCTAGTATCTGTTCTGCATCATCTAGTTCACTTTTTGCTAGGCTACTATTTCCCAGTCAACATTCAAAAACCTATTTTATTCTATATGACATGGAAAACTTCAAGTCAGAAAATAAAATTTTTAAACATACTTTTACAATAGCATCTAAAAGACATAACACCAGGAATAAATCCAGTAAAATATGTACAAGACTCTGCACATGAAACCTTAAAACAATATTGAAAGAGATTAAAGAAGACCTATATAAATATACAAATCATAACTGTAGATTAGAATACTAATATTATAATGATATCATTTATCCCCAAATTGATCTAATGCAATCCACATAAAAGTACCAGGGAAATTTACAAGATAATTTTTAAATTTATACGGAAATGCAAAGGACCGGGAATAGCTAAGACAATCCTAAAGTAGAAAAAAAAGGTAGGATGACTACTCTACTGAAAATCAAGACTTACAAATAGAACAATGGAATAAATAGAGACCTAGACACAGACCCATACAATATGGATCTTTGATTTATGAGAATGGCAACTTTTCAGAGGCTATCTTTAATAAAAAAGACTAGGACAGCTGGTTAGCCATAAGGAAAAAAATTTACCTCGACCCCTGCCTCATGCCAAACACATAAATCAAAGAAAGATAGGTTTATATGCTAAAGATAAAAAAAATAGAGGTTTTAGAAAATAATTCAGTACACTATTTTCATGATCTTGTACTGGGAAAATGTTTCATTCATAAAAATCATTTAATATGAAAGAAATGATCAATAAATAGGGCTAATTACAATTAAGAATTACTGTTCATCAAATGACACCACTAAGAAAGTGAAAAGATAGATCATAGTGGGACAATTTGCAACATATATAAACAAAAAATGGTTTACTTAAAACATATAAAGAATTCCTTCTTAAAATAACTAAGTCATGGGGATGTAATGTACAACATGGGAACCATAGTAAATAATACTGTATTGCATATTTGGAAGTTGCTAAGAGAGAGATCTTAAAAGTCCTATCACAAGAAAAAAAAATTGTAACTATGTATGGTGACAGATGTTAACTAGACTTATTGTGGTGATCATTTCACAAAACACTTGATCCTTGAACAACATGGGTTTGAACTGTGTAGGTCCACTTATTCGTGGATTTTTTTTCTATAAATATACAGTTGGCCCTCTGAATCCACAGGTTCCATACCCATGGATCCAACCAACTGAGGATTGTATACCATGTTTACAATCTGTAGTTGGTTGAATCCATGGATGCAGACGAATATGGAGGGCCAATTACAGGACTTGAACATCTGAGGCAGACCCTAGAACCAAACCCTTGCAGATATCGAGAGGTGACTGTATACAAATATCAAACCATTATGTTGCACACTTGAAATGAATATGTATATATCAATTATGCCTCGATCAAAAACAGTAGTTTTTCCAAATTAAAATGTAAAGGAGAAATAGTCCCCAAAAAAATCGACAAAAGTTGAGCAGGCACTTTACAAAAGAGAAAATTGAAGACCAATAAACATAGAAAAAGGTACTCAAATTTATTATTATTTAGGAGAGTCAAACTAAACCATTTCACACCCACTAAACTAGCAAACATTTAAAAGACTGACAATATGAAATATTGGCAAAGATGTAGAGTACAATGCTGGTGGAAGCATAAATGGATACAACCAATTTGGAAAATAGTTTATCATTAAAGATACACATATTCTAGGGGCTTTCCTGGTGGCACAGTGGTTAAGAACCCGCCTGCTGATGCAGGGGACACGGGTTCGAGCCCTGCTCCAGGAAGATCCCACATGCCGTGGAGCAACTAAGCCCACGCACCACAACTACTGAGCCTATGCTTGAGAGCCCGCGAGCCACAGCTACTGAAGCCCACACACCTAGAGCCCGTGCTCTGCAACAAGAAAAGCCACTGCAATGAGAAGCCCACGCACTGCAATGAAGAATAGCCCCCTCTCAACCCAACTGGAGAAAGCCCATGCAGAGCAACAAAGACCCAACACAGCCAAAAATAAAGAAAGAAGAAATAAAGAAAGAAAAAAAGAGATACACATATTCTATATCCAGTAATTCCACTCCTACATATATGGTTCATATAAACATGTGTATATATGTATTAAGAGACATATAAAAGATGTTCCTAATAACATTATTCACAATAGTCAAAACTAAGAAACAACCTAAATGTCCACTGACAATAAAGTGAGTAAAGAAACTGAAATATATTCGTGCAATAAAATAATATGTTTCAGTAAAAATTAACAAATGGCAGCTATACAAAACAACATGGATGAATCTCACAATCATAGTGTTGAGCAAAAGAAGCCAGAAAAAGAATAAATAGGTATCTTATATTTCCATTCACATAAAATTCAAAAACAGGCAAGATGAGACTTAGGTTTATGAATGTACATTAGGTGACAAAATTATAAAGCAAAGTAGAGAATTGATTATTATTATCAATATAATGGTTATTTTTAAGAATAAGAATGAAAAATGTGAGTAGGTATGGTAATGACAATATTCTATCTTGACCTGGCTGATTGTTACATAAATGTTTGCTTAAACTTCACACTTGTATGCACTTTTTCATTTGTGTGACATTTTTTCAAAAATTAAATAATTTTTTAAAAGTTCTGCAGAAAGGGAAATAATTATATTTTACCATGTGGCTTAAATCTGAATAGCATACATAGATTATAACATATAATAATGTAATATGATATAATGTTACTAATATAGTAATCTAAGAAAAATTACAGTGTAATTCTATGAAGAGGATGGGGTCTGGGAATGCATATTTATGTGTTCAGGGAAAGGCATTAAAGAAAGGTAAATCCTCATCTTCTTTAGTGCAAAATCAACAGATAATGCTTAAAATTGAGCAAACAAGAAGTATCAATGCAAGCATGTTATTTAGAGATATGGAGAAAAATAGAAAATAATATTCCAGAAAAATAAAAAATTACTACCTCTGGAAAAGAAGAAATTAGGAGCCAGAGACAACTGTTGTAGACCTAATTGACTCTTTAAACGAGATTCATATATGTATCAGGCAGAAAAGGCTACGTGATGATGTGATAACAAGCGATCTCCAACCTTGGACACAGAGAAAAAGCAAGAAGTAAACATTTTTTGGTTAGGTTTACTGACTTATACAAATTTAGGATTATTGACTTATACAAATATCTCTAAAATTAATTACATTGTATTTTCCAAGATGGCCACAACAAGATCTCTCATTTCACAAGTTCTTCTTTTAATGTGATATTACCACTCCTTCCACAGAAGATGTGAGTCTATGTTCCTTTCCATTGATTCTGGGTGAGCTGATAACTACAGCCTGTAACAACTGGCCAAAACTCACACAAGAAGAAATAAACAATCTATATAGCTCTGTATATATTAAAGAAATTGAATCAATAATTAATAACCTTCAAAACAGAAAGTACCATGCACAGATGCGTACACTGGTGTATTCAATAAAATATGTAAGGAAAAAATAACCAATTCTCTACAATCTCTTTCAGGATAGAAGCAAAGGGAATACTTCCTAACTTATTTTATGAGACCAGCATTATCCTTATACCAAAACCACACAAAGACATTACAAGAAAAGAAAACTATAGACCAATATTTCTTGGAAGCAACCAAGATGTCCTTCAGTAGGTGAAGGGATAAATAAACTGTGGTACATCCAGACAATGAAATATTATGCAGCACTAAAAGGAAGTAACCTATCAAGCCATGAAAAGACATGGACAGGAAGTTTAAATGCACATTACTAAGTGAAAGAAGACAATCTGAAAAGGCTACATACTGTATGATTCCAACTACATGACATTCTGAAAAAGCCTATGGGACAGTAAAAGTTCAGTGGTTGCCAGTAATTGGTGGAAAGGGGTGAGGTGAATAAGTGGACCACAGGGTATTTTTAGGGCAATAGTCTGTATGATGCTATAATGATGGAATCAGGTCATTACACATTTGCCCAAACCCATAGAATGTACAACACCAAGAGTGAATTGTAATGTAAACTATGGACTTTGGGTGATTATGATATGTTGTGTAGGTCCATCAGCTATAAAAATGTACCACTCTCGTGGGGATGTTGATAATGGGGAGACTTTGTATGTGGATAAGCTGAGGCTATATGGGAAATCTCTGTACCTTCCTCTTAATTTTGCTGTGAACCTAAAAATGCTCTAAAATAAATAAAGTCTTTACAAAAGCAAACTCAAATATGTCATAAAATGTAATTAATTTTAAAGTAATAAATTCATTTATTAAAATACAGATCCTCTCTCGTGATATTTTAAAATATCTAGTTATAAGAAATCATTCTAAAACATGTTGACACTTCTGCCACTCAGTGGTCCTTCTTTAGGTGATAATCCAAACATTATATCCTGAGAGTTAATCTTGATCATCCTACTTATAGTTATCCATTAGCTTTTTTTTCCCTTAACATGTTTATTGGAAGTATAATTGCTTTTCAATGGTGTGTTAGTTTCTGCTTTATAACAAAGTTAATCAGCTACACATATACAAATATCCTCATATCTCCTCCCTCTTGCGTAGATCAGACAAAGTTTTAAACAATGTAGGATTAAGAGTTAAAATGGGGAAGACCAGATTGGTTTAGGCAAGATAGAGGAGACTCATTTCTTTACATATCTAAGTTGTAGTAGGAGTGAATTGTGTGGCTTTGCAACATTTTGGTGATGCAGAATATCTCTAAATATATCCATATTAGGATGCTGTACATGGAAAAAGAAGCAGTGAGATAATCTGAGGATATAGCCAACAAATTTTTACATTAAAAACATATGAGTCCTTCCTTAATGCTTCCTCACTCTCTAAATCAAGTTTATTTTTAATATTTGAAATACATCTGAAAGCCCATTCTCCCAAACCTTGGCATCACAAGTGTGTATTACAGACTTTATTAAAACATGGGTTATTGGGCTTCCCTGGTGGCACAGTGGTTGAGAGTCCGCCTGCCAATGCAGGGGACACGGGTTCGTGCCCCGGTCTGGGAGGATCCCACATGCTGCGGAGCGGCTGGGCCCGTGAGCCATGGCTGCTGAGCCTGCGCATCCGGAGCCTGTGCTCTGCAATGCGAGAGGCCACAACAGTGAGAGGCCCACGTACCGCAAAAAACAAAACAAAACAAAACAAAACAAAAAACATGGGTTATATTTTTACACATTTGGACATACTACACATCCAGTTATGATCCTTAAATATAAAATATATCCAGTCAAAGATTAAGAGCTATGCACTTTGCTAGAGAGTGAGCCCTGAGTTATTTTGTGTTTTTTTGATGAACCTAAATTTTTATTTATTTTTTAATTTATTAAAATTTTTTTATTAGTCATCCATTTTATACACATCAGTGTATACATGTCAATCCCAATCTCCCAATTCATCACATCACCACCCCCACCCCCCGTCGCTTTCCCCCTTAGTGTCCATACATTTCTTCTCTACATCTGTGTCTCTATCTCTGCCCAGCAAACCAGTTCATCTGTACCATTTTTCTAGGTTCCACATATATGCATTAATATATGATATTTGGTTTTCTCTTTCTGACTTACTTCACTCTGTATGACACTCTCTAGATCCATCCACATCTCTACAAATGACCCAATTTCGTTCCCATTTATGGCTGGGTAATATTCCATCGTATATACGTACCACATCTTGTTTATCCATTCATCTGTCAATGGGCATTTAGGTTGTTTCCATGACCTGGCTATTGTAAATAGTGCTGCAGTGAACACTGGCGTGCATGTGTCTTTTTGAATTATGGTTTTCTCAGGGTATATGCCCAGTAGCGGGATTGCTGGGTCATATGGTAATTCTATTTTTAGTTTTTTAAGGAAACTCCATACTGTTCTCCATAGTGGCTGTATCAATTTACATTCCCACCAACAGTGCAAGAGGGTCCCCTCTTCTCCACACCCTCTCCAGCATTTGCTGTTTGTAGATTTTCTGATGATGCCCATTCTAACTGGTGTGAGGTGATACCCCATTGTAGTTTTGATTTGCATTTCTCTAATAATTAGTGATGTTGAGCAGCTTTTCATGTGCTTCTTGGTCATCTGTATATCTTCTTTGGAGAAATGTCTACTTAGGTTTCCTGCCCATTTTTGGATTGGGTTCTTTGTTTTTTTAATATTGAGCTGTGTGAGCTGTTTATATATCTTGGAGATTAATCCTTTGTTGCTTCATTTGCAAATATTTTCTCCCATTCTGAGGGGTGTCTTTTTGTCTTGTTTATGGTTTCCTTTGCTGTGCAAAAGCTCTTAAGTTTCATTACATCCCATTTGTTTATTTTTGTTTTTATTTCCATTTCTCTAGGAGGTGGGTCAAAAACGATCTTGCTATGATTTATGTCATAGAGCATTCTGCCAATGTTTTCCTCTAAGAGTTTTATAGTGTCTGGTCTTACATTTAGGTCTCTAATCCATTTTGAGTGTATTTTTGTGCATGGTGTTAGGGAGGGTTCTAATTTCATTATTTTACATGTAGCTGTCCAGTTTTCCCAGCACTTATTGAAGAGACTGTCTTTCCTACATTGTATATCGTTACCTCCTTTGTCATAGATTAGTTATCCATAGGTGCATGGGTTTATCTCTGGGCTTTGTATCCTGTTCCATTGATTTATATTTCTGTTTTTGTGCCAGTACCATATTGTCTTGATTACTGTAGCTTTGTAGTATAGTCTGAAGTCAGGGAGTCTGATTCCTCCAGCTCCATTTTTTTCCCTCAAGATTGCTTTGGCTATTCAGGGTCTTTTGTGTCTTCATACAAATTTTAAGATTTTTTTGTTCTAGTTCTGTAAAAAATGCCATTGGTATTTTGATAGTGATTGCATTGAATCTGTAGATTGCTTTGGGTAGTATAGTCATTTTCACAATATTGATTCTTCCAATCAAAGAATATGGTATATCTCTCCATCTGTTTGTGTCATCTTTGATTTCTATCATCACTGTCTTATAGTTTTCTGCATACATGTCTTTTGTCTCCCTAGGTAGGTTTATTCCTGGGTATTTTATTCTTTTTGTTAAAGAGTGTTTCCTTAATTTCTCTTTCAGATTTTTAATCATTAGTATATAGGAATGCAAGAGATTTCTGTGCATTAATTTTGTATCCTGCAACTTTACGAAATTCATTGATTAGCTCTAGTAGTTTTCTGGTGGCATCTTTAGGATTCTCTATGTATAGTATCATGTCATCTGCAAACAGTGACAGTTTTACTTCTTCTTTTCCAATTTGTATTCCTTTCATATCTTTTTCTTCTCTGATTGCCATGGCTAGGACTTCCAAAACTATGTTGAATAATAGTGGTGAGAGTGGACATCCTTGTCTTGTTCCTGATCTTAGAGGAAATGCTTTCAGTTTTTCACCATTGAGAATGATGTTTGCTGTAGGTTTGTCGTATATGGCCTTTGTTATGTTGACATCGGTTCCCTCTCTGCCCACACTCTGGATAGTTTTTATCATAAACGGGTATTGAATTTTGTCAAAAGCTTTTTCTGCATCTATTGACATGATCATACGGTTTTTACTGTTCAATTTGTTAATATGGTGTATCACATTGACTGATTTGCGTATATTGAAGAATCCTTGCATCCCTGGGATAAATCCCATTGATCATGGTGTATGATCCTTTTAATGTGTTGTTGGATTCTGTTTGCTAGTTTTTGTTGAGGATTTTTGCATCTATATTCATCAGTGATATTGGTCTGTAATTTTCTTTTTTTGTCATATCTTTGGCTGCTTTTGGTATCAGGGTGATGGTGGCCTCATAGAATGAGTTTGGGAGTGTTCCTTCCTCTGCAATATTTTGGAAGAGTTTGAGAAGGATGGGTGTTAGCTCTTCTCTAAATATTTGACAGAATTCTCCTGTGAAGGCATCTGTTCCTAGACTTTTGTTTGTTGGAAGCTTTTAAATCACCGTTTCAATTTCATTACTTGTGATTGGTCTGTTCATATTTTCTATTACTTCCTGGTTCAGTCTTTGAAGGTTATACCTTTCTAAGAATCTGTCCATTACTTCCACGTTTTCTATTTTATTGGCATAGAGTTGCTTGTAGTAGTCTCTTGGGATGCTTTGTATTTCTGCGGTGTCTGTGGTAACTTCTCCTTTTTCATTTCTAATTTTATTCATTTGAGTCCTCTCCCTCTTTTTCTTCATGAGTTTGGTTAATGGTTTATCAATTTTGTTTATCTTCTCAAAGAACCAGCTTTTACTTTTACTGATCTTTGCTATTGTTTTCTGTGTTTCTATTTCTTTTATTTCTGCTTTGATCTCTATGATTTCTTTCCTTCTACTAGCTTAGCGTTTTGTTTGTTCTTCTTTCTATAGTTCCTTTAGGTGTAAGGTTTGATTGTTATTTGAGATTTTTCTTGTTTCTTGAGGTAGAATTGTATTGTTATAAAATTCCCTCTTAGAACTGCTTTTGCTGCATCCCATAGGTTTTAGATTGTCATGTTTTTGTTGTCATTTCTCTGTAGGTATTTTTGATTTCCTCTTTGATTTCTTCAGTGATCTCTTGGTTATTAAGTAGTGTATTGTTTAGCCTCCATGTGTTTGTGTTTTTTACGTTTTTTTCCTGTAATTGATTTCTAATCTCAGAGCGTTGTGGTCAGAATAGATGGTTGATATGATTTCAATTTTCTTAAATTTACCAGGGCTTGATTTGTAACCCAAGGTGTGATCTATCCTGGAGAACGTTCCATGTGCACTTGAGAAGAAAGTGTAATCTGCTGTTTTTGGATGGAATGTCCTATAAATATCAATTAAATCTGTCTGGTCTATTGTGCCATTTAAAGCTTGTGTTTCCTTATTAATTTTCTTCTTCGATGATCTGTTCATTGGTGTAGGTGAGGTGTTAAAGTCCCCCACTATTATTGCGTTACTGTCGATTTTCTCTTTTATAGCTGTTAGCAGTTGCCTTATGTATGGAGTGCTCCTATGTTGGGTGCACATATATTTATAATTGTTGTATCTTCTTCTTAGATTGACTCCTTGATTATTATGCAGTGTTCTTCCTTGTCTCTTATAACATTATTTTAAAGTCTATTTTATCTGATATGAGTATTGCTACTCCAGCTTTCTTTTGATTTCCATTTGCATGGAATATCTTTTTCTATCCCCTCACTTTCAGTCTGTATGTGTCCCTAGGTCTGAAGTGGGTCTCTTGTAGACAGCCCATATATGGGTCTTGTTTTTGTATCCATTCAGCAAGCCTGTGTTTTTTGGTTGGAGCATTTAATCCATTCACATTTAAGGTAATTATCGATATGTATGTTCCTATTACCATTTTCTTAATTGTTCTGGGTTTGTTTTTGTAGGTCCTTTTCTTCTCTTGTGTTTCCCACTTAGAGAAGTTCCTTTAGCATTCCTTGTAGAGCTGGTTTGGTGGTGCTGAATTCTCTTAGCTTTTGCTTGTCTGTAAAGCTTTTGATTTCTCCATTGAATCTGAATGAGATCCTTGCCGGGTAGAGTAATCTTGATTTTAGGTTCTTCCCTTTCATCACTTTAAGTATATCATGCCACTCCCTTCTGGCCTGTAGACTTTCTGCTGAGAAATCAGCTGTTAACATTATGGGAGTTCCCTTGTATGTTATTTGTCATTTTTCCCTTGCTGCTTTCAATAATTTTTCTTTGTCTTTAATTTTTGCCAATTTGATGACTATGTGTCTCAGCATGTTTCTCCTTGGGTTTATCCTGTATGGGACTCTCTGTGCTTCCTGGACTTGGGTGGCTATTTCCTTTCCCAGGTTAGGGAAGTTTTTGACTATAATCTCTTCAAATATTTTCTCAGGTCCTTGCTCTCTCTCTTCTCCTTCTGGGACCCCTATAGTGCAAATGTTGTTGCATTTAATGTTGTCCCAGAGGTCTCTTAGGCTGTCTTCATTTCTTTTCATTCTTTTTTCTTTAGTCTGTTCTGCAGCAGTGAATTCCACCATTCTGTCTTCCAGGTCACTTATCCGTTCTTCTGCCTCAGGTATTCTGCTTTTGATTCCTTCTAGTGTATTTTTCATTTCAGCTCTTGTATTGTTCATCTCTGTTTGTTTGTTCTTTAATTCTTCTAGGTCTTTGTTAAACATTTCTTGCATCTTCTCGACCTTTGCCTCCATTCTTTTTCCGAGGTCCTGGATCATCTTCACTATCATTATTCTGAATTCTTTTTCTGGAAGGTTTCTTATCTCCGCTTCATTTAGTTGTTTTTCTGGGGTTTTATCTTGTTCCTTCATCTGGTACACAGTCCTCTGCCTTTTCATCTTGTGTATCTTTCTGTGAATGTGGTTTTTGTTCCACCAGCATCCGGATTGTAGTTCTTCTTGCTTCTGCTGTCTGCCCTCTGGTGGATGAGGCTATCCTCCATTAGCTTTTATAACTGGACATGACAATACACTTTAGTCACTCTGAAGATCTCTTGAGTTTCAGGTATATTCCTAGTAGCCCTCATGAAGAAGGCATTCCTAAATCACCTTGATAATCAGGGCCAATCACTACAGCCAACATTCTAATACCCTTTTTACCTCTTCATCCTTGTCACAAGCATCAGAATCATTAGAGCTTTGTTTCTCAGAAACAACCTCCAGAATCACATCACAAAATTGGCCTGCTAAGAGAGCTGCTGTTACTTCTGTGGAAATAGTAAATCCATTCAAAAAAAAAAAAAAAAAACTACTGGCTTTTCCCTTTCAAATTCTCTCAGATCTCTGAGTCACAGGCAACTATCTCCCCACATTAATGAAACGTAAGAGAGCTTTACTTGAAATTCCAAACATTAGAGTGAAAAACTTTATCAAGGGAACTAAATTGTGAAAATAAATAAATCAGTTAATAAAGAGAAAAAGTACATCTGGTTTTTAAGGACCAATAGCTACCAGCTAGGGCATTTACTCAATATTCAAATATTCTACATAGAAAACAGGCAAATAAGTAATTGCAATCTGAATAATTTCACTAAAGAATCTATTCTATACTTACATGTATGTTAAGTCAAATGTCTTACTGATTAACATACTATATAAATTTGGCAAATCTGTGTTGTCTACTCAGTTCACATCAGGAGATTACAAATTTTATTAGAAATGTATTTAGCAAGCCACTTCAGGACCTAATGAGATAAGGTGGATAATATTTATGAAAAGTTGATACAACAAGCAATGCATTCCTATATTTTTATATGTCTGGAAACTTTTAATCATATACACAGAAAAATGGTTTTTAAAAATCATATTTAAGTTTATGAATCACATGAACTAACTCATGAAGAGTTGCTATACTTCTTGGAAGAAAGTGCAGGGTACAAGGAGATAGAGGCAGTCTGTTTCCCTAGGTCAAAAGCACCACTGATTTAATAATAAAGAAAAGTGGAGGGAGATGCTTTACATATAACCTTCAACTGTAATACGTATGTAGTCTCAGAAATATAAGACTGCAAAGAAAACAAAGACACTTTTGAATGAAGGAAAAGTAATATGTAGTACACTTCCAGTTAACCATTGCTCTCACCAGAGCAACCCTACATTGGTCCCTTCAGAGAAAATGCTCAAATATTAATCTCTTTAATTAAACTTTTAAAATAAATCTATTTAAAGAGATGAGTTAAAATTTAAAATGTCAGATTACAGTTTAAGTAATGTAGTAGTGTTCAGTGAACTAAAACAACAGCCATGTAACAGCTTAAAAGGGTTGAACTGGAATTCCACTAACTACATCACACCCAAACCTACAGGGGAGATTTAAAATATAGATTCCTAAGTTGCATTCCAACCTGCCAAATCAGAATCTCCATGGGTCAGGATAAAAAGTATTTTTAATAAGTGGTACTAGTTGTCTCTGAAGGAACCTTTGTCATTCCCTTCTCTAAGAGTGGTGCTTTAGTTCTCCATTTTATCTTGTGTGCCTTTCCTCAAAATTGACATGAAAACAGGTAATCGAAATGCCAACGCTAAGGTAAATAAGAAGTGGAAATCAAAACAAAAGACCTAATGTAAATCTACTGATTGTTATTGACTCTAATCGATCAAAATGTTTTTGATATCTACTTCCCATTTTACAACCTCAGTGTAGTGTGGTACTTAAGAACATAAAATTGGGAGACAGGTGCCCTGGTTCCAATCCAAGCTCAGTCACACACTAGCTCTATGACACTGAGAAATTTCCTCCATTCTTCATTTTCCTCAGCTGAAAAATGCAGAAATAATATTAGTATCAACTTCATAGAGTCATTGTCAAGATTAAGTTACTAACTACATGCAAATTGCTATGAACAACTCCTAGCATACAGAAAGCACTCAAGAATCTGAGTTATAATTAATATTATTTTCATTATAGCATTGGAGTGGGTGTTAAAGAGTTGGAAAGCTATTAGGTTCAACTTATATAAATCAGGCTATAAAATATTGCAAATTACTATTTCTTTTCATAGATATTAAAATGTCCTTCTAGTTTATTAGAAACAAAAAAGTTCACATCCAAAAGAACTGAGTAATAATAATAATAAAGTATAGCATATATGTGTATACATGTCCTATATACACAAATACTTCCAAGACTAGTAAAACTGAGCACATAATTTTTAAAAAGTAAAGAGAGCCTTTGGTGGATTTATTCTCAAGTTGTTTGGGTCTAGAGAGTCTTAATTTCTCAAAAGAATCCTTGCCCAAGTAAATATGTCCCATGACACACGAATGATAAATGCATTGCATACTGTGGAAGGTTTTCTTTCCAGAAAACAGTTATCAACTGCTTAAATAAATTCCCAAAAAGCAGAAGAACACCATACACGTGGTCAAGTCCTGAGTTTCTTGTTTCTGTCATTTAATTGCTCTGTATTTGTATCTGGCTTTACCACAGGAAAGTTTGATGCATGGAATTTGCCTCAAAGATGAGAATAATAGACTCTCTTCTTTAAGATTTATTCTATACAGCATCATTTTCTGGGGGGAAAAAAGTGTGTAAAAGTGCTCTGTGGCAACATATGTGGAATCGCGGGTAAAATGGCAAAAAGAAAACATTTTCTGAAGGAAACTTCAGTGACTGGTGTGAAATCCTCTGTCAGATAAATTTAACTTTATTTAAACCCACATGACACTTATTATAATTTTTCAGGGTCTAAAGGTGAGAAGGGAAACAAAAAGTCAATTCATTAAGTAGGAATATTTTAAATTCATGTACACATGTCAAAAATTTATTGTGTTAGGAATTGAGGAAACATACTCCCTCTCACCCCTCCAAAAAATGCAGGCTACCTGCTATTCTTTCAAAATTTAGACCAATTTTGTGTTTGTCTCCTCTGCCCCTTTAACCACGTATAAGTTTTAAAACTAAAGATATAGCATTACAGAAATCTTTCAATCTTAGAATGGAAAAATAAGTAGGAGGACTAAAATGGGCTTCTCAATCCCCAAAGAATTAACATGGAATACTGATTGCTGCTAATTTAAATCTACTTTGAGTTCCTATCATGCCAAAGTACCTCCCTAAGTTTTCTAAATAACTCTCTCAAAGCTAAAGGGCAGGTGGGCACTTGCAAAGGTGTCTTGAGGAACCTCATCCAAGAAAGGTGATGCCAAACAGAGAATTCCACTGTAAAACAGGGCTGAGTGCAAAAAGGTATTACAATAAATTCGCTATAAACTACACTGCCTGCATTAGGGACTGGGAGAGTGTGGAGGTTGGGGGTCAAAATGAGAGTATCTAAGAAGAACCTTCTAATATATCACACTGAGGAGACAGCATCTGGACTCCTGCAGTTAAGGAAGGCTGGATGTTCAGCCAGTGTGAGCCAAAGGAGAAAAAGCCCCCGCTAAGTAAAAGGTGTTACACTTTTTCCTCTAACCCCCATTCTCTTTGCTTAGACCCTCAACCAACCAGAACGGGGAGAGGTAGGATGAGGCATATGAAGGAAAAATTACTACTAGTGAAATCGTGCAACTCAGATTGGGACTTCAACCCAGACAAAACCCAGATTGGGACTCGAACCCACAGTCTTTTAACTGAGATCACACACCTGGTCTCAGGCCTTAATGAAGCTCAGGTTCTTGATGTCTCATCACAGAAAGAATTCAGCGAGAGACAAAGTGATAGGTAAGAAGTGGATTTGTTTAGAGAGAAACATACTCCACAGACAGAGTGTGGGCAGTCTCAGAAGGTGAGAGTGGCCCCTGGGTATGGGGTTGTCAATTTTTATAGGAGTGAGTAATTCATAGGCTAATGAGTGGGAGGAGTGTTCCAGCTATTTTGGGGAAGGGGTGGGGATTTCCAGAAATTAGGCCACTGCCTACTTTTTGACCTTTATGGTCAGACTTGGAACTCTCATGGCACCTGTGGGTGTGTCATTTAGCTTGCTGATGTGTTACAACGAGCATATCCTTAAGGTGTAGTGGAAGTTGACTGGTCCACCATCTCGGACCTATTTGGTTCTAATCAGTTAATAGTCCTCGGGCTATATCATTCTTTTAAAGGTTGTGCCCTGCCCCTTAAGTCCTGTTTCACTAGTCCTTGAGCCCCAGATCTGGCTGGGCAAGAGTGGGAGTTGAGGCTGTGTGAGGAGAGGGAGAAACTTTAAATTGGGTATGAGATTAAAACTTCAATGGTGTCTGGGCCGGATATATTTTTAGTAAATTACTTAGTATATATATTCTTAGTATATTACTTGAAAATAAGGAAATCCTCAAAGCTGCAATTTACTAAAGGTTATAGGATCTTGCAGAGCTGTCGTCCACGGGCAGGGAGACATGGTAGAGCATTTTTGAAGCTGGGGGGAGGGGGGGAGGAGTGTGGGGGATAGTCATTTCCTACTTGTACACCTCTAAGTCCAGGTCATTTAGTAAACAGGTTACATTTAGAATAAACCTCCATTCACTAATGTAAACTGTTTCTCTGTTCTCTGAAAGAGCCCAAACAAAAGAGCTTTGGTATTTTCATTTAGACTCTCTATTGTGTAGATAACTTCTTAGATAAATGATGAGGTATATCTTGTTATAGCTTTATCTTCCTTTTTTATAATTCAAACTCTAATCTAAATCAATGAAAGAGTATCTACTATTATTTTCACCAGCTTTTTTGGAGGTGGGGCAGACAAAAAAAATTCCAAGTTTATTTTTTAAATGACAGAAAGCAATAAGTATAAAAACTACAGGTATGCTTAGAGTGCATACATTCCTTATATAGAAGCTTGTCAGAGGACAGGCTTTACAGTGGTTTTCTGTAAGCATTTACTTCACAGTAAGCAAATGCTTTTGCGTTCACTTAACCAGATGAAAATGTGACTAGGCAAAAAAATAATAATAATAAAGTTTTGCTAGTAAAATTCATGTTTAATAAAATCACACATATTTTCGGTAACTTGAACTGAATTTTTAGTTCTTGTCTACCACAGCCAAAGGAAAAAATTATTTCCTGCACCAACATTAGACTATGTCTCACCATGTATTATCAAAGGGGTGAAATCTACAGTCTATATATATACTCAGACATGCAAAAATATGATTTTCTGTATTTTAAATTACTTACCTCATCTTGGTTCTCAAGCTGCCTTTCCAACTTTGCCAACTAAATGTATCCTGGTGGTTTTATTGGAAAATAGTCTATTTAGAGTAATTACTTATTTCCAGATCTGTGCTTTCCCTGGAAGAAATTTCTAGATTTCTTCCCAACATGGCCCCTAGGTATGAGATAAACTTTCCAATCAGCAAAGGGTAGGAAGTGTCTGGTCCTTATGATTTTCTCTGATTGCCCAACTCATCCTATTTAGCCAGAGCATTGATCTCCGTTCTCACTGTGCCTGTTAAGATGTACCCTGGCCTGTCTGGTCACTGCATACCCTAACGTAGCTTTCACAGAGATGTGGCTGCTCCTACTTGGTCTATTTAGAACTAGGCTCATATGTGCTGCTGAAAATCATGGAACTTTGCTTTGCCTCCAGTCCTGAAGTGCTCACACACTCTGTGGCCTCATTATCCCAACCTCAGTCTTCTTATGAGTGAGTCTCTCAACACTTTCTTTTCCCATCCCTGACCTCTATTACAATAGTCAAGGTTCTGTGTTGTAAGCAACAGAAGTAGACTCTTCGAGAAGTGGGCGGTAGGGGTGGGGGAGAAGAACTGTAAGAAAATTTTGCATGTCTTGAAGAAACACTGTGATGGTTATAAACCAGAATTGAATCTGGGCTTCTAGAAACATAATCCAAAGCTATGCCATAGGACTTCTACTTCTGAGTAGAATATAGTAGGTGGCAGCAGGTCAACATTTCCACTGCAGTAACTAGAAAAAAAATAGATGAATTACAAGAATTATATTCTTAAAATCATTATTGAGCTATGAAAACAAAGAAGACTTAGAAGGACTAAAATTATAGTCTTCCCAAGTGAGCTGATAATCTTTTTTGTCTCTGGAGGGGAATATGCTGATTTTTAAGAGCAGTCCTGAGGATCCAGGTTGGATTAGGTAGAGGTATTTTACTGAGGAAAAGGAATAAGTGAAGCCTTTGGAGTTCACATGGACTAGAATGATATATTAGAAACTAGAGTGACTCTGAAATCATGATCTGTTTTCCCTCAAAGGATATTTCTTGAGTTCTGAAGTAGCACAAGAGCCTGATGTTCTAGGCTGGAAATAAAGTAAAATTCAAGTCCACTACAGTGAGAAAGGCTGCCTCAAACACTCTGATGGTCTCCCCCTCAAGATCTTTGCCTGATTTTGGAACTACTTGTGATAGGAAACCAATGAATTATGCTCAAGAAATCTGAAAGGCACAACTGAATCTCCCAGTTTCTCAGGGCTGAAAGTATGGTGATTTTCCAGATTCTCAGTCACAAAACTGGGAGAGCAATGCCCAAGGAATAGGGTCAAAACACTAATTCCTAGGTCTTCCCAAAATCACAACCCCAAACCAAGCCAGGTCAATCCTGGGTTGGATTGAGGTGATAGTTCCTCCTATTATCTGTCTAACAGAGTAAAGGAGATACCATCTCTGGCAGAAATAACATCATCGAATGGACATTCTGGATCTGAAAAATATAATATCTGAAATTAAGATCTAGTGAGAGATGCATAACAGCAAAGTGGACACAGAAAAAGGCAGGATTACTGAACTCTAAGATAGGCCAATAGAAAATATGCATTTTGAGGCACAGAATGAGAGAGAGACCAAAAAACAAAACAAACCAACTTACAGGGCATAAGAAACATCTAAGACACAGTCAAAAGCTCTAATGTACATGTAAAATGAAGTCCAAAAGTAGAGGAATGGAAGAAATTGAGGCAGAAGTAATATTTACAGAGATAATAGCCAAGACTTTTCCAAAACTAATAAAAGATAGCCATACAAAGATTCAAGAAACCCAGCAAGCCTACAGCAAAATAAACACAAACACATCATGGCTCATAACAAACTGCTGAAATTCCAAGACAGAAAAGCAGCATAAAAGCAATCAGAGAAAAGAAAGACACTGTTTCCAGGAGAGCAACAGCAAGACTAGCAGCTAACTATCTAATGACACTATGAAATCTAGAAGATAATGAAATGGCATTTTTGAAATGCTGAAACAAACAACAGAAAAACACTGCTAATCTAGAATTCAGTATCCAGCAGAAATATCTGCCAAAAATGAAAGCCAAAATACAGATTTTTTTTTTCTATAAAAAAATAGGCTAAGAGGATTTGTCACCAAAAGACCCACACTAAAAAACATACTATTATTCAAACAACTTCTTTTTTTGCAGTTTGCCAGGAAATCATTACATTTTTGAAATTTATGTTACAAAAGCAGGATCTGAGTTTTATGTTGCCATCAAATAGTCTATAGTTTCTTTCTAGGGGATAAAAGAATCACACAAGCTAATTCCCCTTCTTGGGTCACTATCATGGCTTTCTACAGACAAAAGTATTGAGTAATTGCTACTTTTTAAAATTTTGATATAATGACAGCAATTAATTTTGAACTTTGTGCACTAGACATGCAATAAATAAATACAGAAATGTATATGAATCTTTTGGTTTTCAGTCCAGAGGCATTGAAACAGAAATTAAAGAAAATGCTAGGGCTTCCCTGGTGGCACAGTGGTTGAGAGTCCGCCTGCCGATGCAGGGGACACGGGTTCGTGCCCCGGTCCGGGAAGATTCCACATGCCGCGGAGCGGCTGGGCCGGTGAGCCATGGCTGCTGAGCCTGCGCATCCGGAGCCTGTGCTCCACAATGGCAGAGGCCACAATAGTGATAGGTCCACGTACCAGAAAAAAAAAAAAAAAAAAGAAAATGCTAACATCTATCTTTAATAGCTTTGTAGAGTTTAAAAAGAATTTTCACATACATGATGTTATTTAATGCTTACAAACTTCTAGATAAATTAATGGTATTCAAATTTTATATATAAGAAATGCATCGCCAATGAGTTAAGCAACATAGTGTATCTTTTCTCAAGTTAGGAGGCAGAAAAGTTTGGGAAGAACAAAATAAAGCTAAGCCTCAAAGAGATTAAGCACCCAGCTTTCTTTACGCAAAATGATCAGTTCTGTCTACTATCTAAAACAAACAAACAACATATGTATGTATGTGTGGTGTGTATATCTGTATATTTATTTTTATACATAAAAATGTAAATATTTATATTCTAAAATCACCATATATTTAATAAATGTGATCTTTCAAGCAGAGAACAGATGAAAGCAAAACCATCAGAATAAGTTTTTAACTGTCTAGCAATAGACGGCCTTTAGTGTTATTTTAATAATGAGGTTAACACCTCTCCATCATTTTAAAGTACCTGAAGTAGATTTTTCTTTAATTTCGAATTTGAGATATTTAAAATAGAAGAGTAATATAACAGACATCTGTGTACCCACAATCAAGTGTAAACAGATGTTAACACTTTATCACTTTTCTTGTTTTTTTATTTTTGATTTTTAAAGAAAAAATAATTCCCCCCATGAGTCCCCTCATTTCCTCCCTCAAATTAGCCAATATTCTGAAGTTGGTATGTTTTATGCATGGACAGTATATACATGTATCTATGAACAACTAATCCTAGTGTTTTTAAACTTTATATAAAATATATGCTCTGTGACATACTTAAAAAACAATATGTTGGGTATTCATCCATGTTGAGGACATGTAGACTTTGTTCATTCATTTCATTTTTTGTGTATGGTTCCACATAATGATAAACCAGAGTTTACTTATTAGTTCTTAAACTGATGGACAATTAGATTATTTCCCATTTTTTGCTATTGCAAAAGCATTGCAATGAATATTTGGCATGTCTCTTTCTGCCACATTGGAGAGTTCTCTAGGGTAGATAACCTGGGACAGTTGCTCTTGCTGAATGGAAGGTGTGTTCATCTTCAACTTTATTAGATATTGGTTAATGGCACTCCAATTGTGCCATACCAATTCATACTCTCAGTTGTAATTTTTTAACTGAGCCCCTTTCCTACATCCTCACCAACTCCTAGGGTTACCTGACATTATATAATATTTACCATTCTAGAGAATGTGAAAGATAATATCATTATTCTTACAATTTTAATAGGCTTATTTGCCATTTGGGTCTCCTCATCTGTACATTTTCTATATATATTCTTTGACCATTTTTCTTCTAGGTTGTTGGTCTTTTCCTTTTTGATATATAGAAATTCTTCTACAGAATTAGTCCACAATTAATCTAGAGAATAATCCTTTGTTATGTGTATTACAAATATTTTCTCCCAATCAAAATAAATAAATAATATGCCACAGCACTGGACTGATGAGAAAAACTTTACCTTCCAGTAAGCACTAGATATTACAATTTTCACTGCTCTAACTTCTCTGCCAGGAGCACCAGTTGCTAATACCACCAGCATTGATGCTCATCCTACATTAGAAATTTGACCTTATAACCATTCCTAATGTCACTTTCAAGAAAGAGTAAGAGTTCCCTATCACTTCTCTCTTTGCCCTCTATGTCCTCAAAGTCTTTCACGGCTGTGTGTGATGATGGAGGTACAAGAGAGAGTGAATATCTAGCATTTTCAGGTTTTCTAAGAGAGATCATCTCTATCCCACTCAAGAAGAGGAGGCTCTCCCAAGTAGAAAATAGTTTAGATGTTGTGTGGACTAAACAAGTAACAAATGTCCACTTCATTGCCCTTTATTAGCATTAATATTTAAAAACATCTACAAACAAGTGAAACTGATTCTCACCCTGCTTTCTTGCAGCTTTTGATCTAGAATCATTTTTCTTTTAATTGCAGCAAATGAGATAATTTTTCTATGGTTACAATGATTCTTCCAAGGAGAAGAAGAGATAAGGTCCTCATATTCCATCAAGATGAACTAAAGACAATCTGTAAACTTATAACTAAACTAAATTTCTCAAAGTACACTGAGAACCAAACATAGCACAGAGTTCACAAATTCTTTTCATAAATAAGACGCATTAACAGAGTCCTTCTTAGCATCGAGCATTTGCTAATCAGATCCTTGCCTTTCTGACTCACAAAGCCCAATAAAGAGGGCTTCCCTGGTGGCACAATGGTTGAGAATCCGCCTGCCAGTGCAGGGGACGCAGGTTCGAGCCCTGGTCTGGGAAGATCCCACATACTGCAGAGCAACTAAGCCTGTGCACTACAACTACTGAGCCTGTGCTCTAGAGCCCATGAACCACAACTACTGAACCTGCGAGCCACAACTACTAAGCCTGCATGCCACAACTACTGAAGCCCATGCACCTGGAGCCCATGCTCCACAACAAGACAAGCCACCGCAATAAGAAGCCCATGCACCGCAGTGAAGAGTAGCCCCCACTCGCCACAACTAGAGATAGCCTGTGTGAAGCAATGACGACCCAATGCAGCCAAAAATAAATAAATAAATTATTTTTTTAAAGCCCAATAAAGAAGAAAATAGAACTTGTAAAAATAAAAGAGACTTTGGTTAAAAACACAAACCTGGGTTTAAATCTTACTTTAGTTTTTATTGGCTTTGACCTTGGGAAAAATCCTTTAATTGCTCCAATCTTTCATTTCTTACATTAAAATAAGACTGAATATTTACCTTGCAGTGTATTGTAATGATTCAAGACTACATATACTAAAATGCCAATTACATTTTTTTTACATCTTTATTGGAGTATAATTGCTTTACAATGCTGGTGGCACATATATACAATGGAATATTACTCAGCCATAAAAAGAAACAAAACTGAGTTACTTGTAGTGAGGTGGATGGACCTAGAGTCTGTCATACAGAGTGAAGTAAGTCAGAAAGAGAAAAACAAATACCGTATGCTAACACATATATATAGAATCTAAGAAAAAAAAATGTCATGAAGAACCTAGGGGTAAGAGGAATAAAGACACAGACCTACTAGAGAATGGACTTGAGGATATGGGGAGGGGGAAAGGTAAGCTGTGCCAATTACATTTTTTTAAAAAAATCTTTTAAAATGCAACATTAAGGAGACAAAATATCTTCAATGAGATTTAGAAAGCTACACTTTTTCCTTGGCAAATGGAAGAAAACACAGGTTAATAAATTCTGCCATGGAATTATGAGTACCTAGGAATAAATACAAAGAGAAGTTTCTCTTCTCTCAGTGTTTCCACAGACAATTTGCAAACAAGGAAGAATCTGATGGATTCAATTTTTTAGGAAAAGAAACTAAGCAAAAGGAAAATAAGTGAGTTATTGGATTTCTTACCATTAGATAAGAAAGACTAAAACTTTTAAAATATTTCTTTCATGTTTATATAAAACATATTTGGGCTTCATTAAAAATATTTCTTCAAGTATGTTCCAGAATCATCAGAGTCTACTCTCAAAACCATATTTTCTGGGAAAAAGTAGACTGGTTAAGAGTAATTATTTTTAATGTGAAAACATCTTTCATGTCCCTATCTCTGTCAGGTACTTCCCAATTGAAGATGATTAGATGTGAATCTCACCTATGAGATTATAACATGTAGGCAACCTAAAACATTTTAAGAAACTGACTTCACCAGAAAGTCATGATTTGTAAATGCAAAGTTAAGTATGAGAAATCGGTACATCTGACTACATCATGTGTTCACTCAGATGCCAAGACAT
The DNA here is from genome assembly GCF_964374135.1 of Grampus griseus. Lineage (NCBI taxonomy): Eukaryota > Metazoa > Chordata > Mammalia > Artiodactyla > Delphinidae > Grampus > Grampus griseus. Next base: position 67,354,839 of record NC_139012.1, read on the forward strand.
CACTTCAATTTCTTATTTAAGCATCAAGAAGCAAGAGTAAAATGTGTCCTTCTTTCATGTGAGATAACATTATGAGGCATTTGATCAGTAAAAAAGGAGAAAAAAATTTTTCAAAGCAAAAGTGTAAAAGTATGTAAAAGCAAAATTTCAAAGTACCTCAACTTTCTACCTTCTACTTATGTAGGGGTATATACTTTATAAACTATACTAGCAAGAAAATAAGGAGCAGCAGTTGAAGGACTTGAGGAACCATCTTGTTTTCTAAAACACATTTTTTTGCTTCAGCAATATAGGTCACATTCAAGTGTTTCCTTAAAGCCCCAGAAAAAGAAAACTCTTCTACAGTAACAATTAAACTTTTTATAATATTAAAAAGTTATAAGAAGTATTTTTCATGCACACTGAAACTTCCTTAACATAGAAAACATTCTGAAAACTCTTGAAAAAAATCTTCCCACTTCTATAACGATTGTATCCAAAAATTGAGTAAAACAAAACTAAAAAAATTAATTTTTTCTCTCTAGTTTATGGAGTATTGCGCCACCACAAATCCAGAAAGATTGAAATTGGTTACTTAAGTTATTAAGGAACATTCTTCATCTATCTTCTAATTAATCAAAGGGAAAACTAAGGGACTGAGTGACTTGATCAGGACTGAGTGGCAGAAATGAATCAAGGTTAGAAACTGATGGCCTCCTGGCTGGCAGGCTGATGCTCCTACATCTATATAACACTCCCTCCCAGTGGTTGGAAAAGTGGCAGGGAATAGCTGCATAACTGCATATACCATGATGATCTCAAATCATCAATGGAATGATATACTTGATTTTTGTAATAAGTTTCACATTCATTTATTCAAACGTATTTTTCAATATCTTCCCTATGCAAGGTACTATGGTAGTCTTTGATTATATATTAACATGAGCCATGCTCTCATAAAGCTTAATGTCCAGTATGGGTGAAAAATTTTAAACCAATAACCCCACAGTGTATCATTATAAATGGTGCAAGTGTTGTGATAGAATAATAAGAAGGATTTACTTTAGATTTGGTAGTCTCTATGTGAAGTGATAGTTAAACCAAAACGAAAATTATTAATATAATTTATCCAGTTTAATAAAGAGAAAGAGAGAATTTCAGAAAGAAGTAACAAATTCAGGGCCAAAGGTGAAGAAGAACTCAGCATATTTACAACCTGGAAAAGCAGCTTGTATGGCAGGAGCATATATAATGAACAGAAATGGCACAAAATAAAGTTCAGAAGAAAGTCAAGGGTCATATTATCTGTGATCTTGTTAGCTTAGATAAGAGACTTTTATTTTATCATAATTAAATATAAAACTGTTAATGTTTGTAAGCAGGAAGTGACATGATCTTATTTTCATTTTTAGAAGACTATTCTGGACACTGCATGAAGAATGGACTGGAAGGCAGTAAGAGTAGAAATTAAGAGGCAAGTAAGAATGCTACTGCAAGTTAGACTGACCAAGATAAAAGAGAAGACTCAAATTCCTGAAATTAGGAATGAAAGGGAAGGAATAACTATAAACCTAACAGAAATTTTAAAAAGGATTATATGAGAACACTATTAAGAACCAAATACCAACAAATTAGGTAACTTAAACAAAAGGGGGAAATTCACAAACTACCAAATCTGACTCAAAAAGAAATGGCTAATTAATAAACCTATAACAATTAAAAAGATGAATTAGTAATTTTAAAGTTTCCTGATGGCTTCCCAAGTAAATTCTATCAAATATCTACAGAAGAATTAATCTCAATTCTTCACAAACTCCTCATAAAAAGAGAAGAGGAGAGAGAAGGAAAGGTCTCTGTGAGACTAGTATTACCATGATACCAAAACCAAACAAACACATCACAAGAAATGAAAATACATTTCTTATTAACATGGATATAAAAATCCTCAACCAGTATTAGCAAACTGGATGCAGCAATACAGTCAGCCTTCCATATCCACAGTTCCACATCCATGAATCAAAACTATTCTAAAACAAAATTCCAAAAAGTTTCAAAAAGCAAAATATGAATTTGCCTTACACTGGCCACTATTTACAGGGCATTTACATTGTATTAGGTATTATAAGTAAACTAGAGATGATTTAAAGTATACAAGAGAATGTGCATAGGTTATATGCAAATACTATGCCACTTCGTATAAGGGACTTGAGCATCTGTGGATTTTGGTATCCACAGGATGTCCTTGAATCAATCCCCTTCAGATCATCAAGGGACGAATGTATATAAAAAAGGATTACACACCATGACAAGGTGGGATTTACCTTGAGAATTCAAGGTTGGTTTAACATCCAAACATCTATTAATATAAGATACCATATTAATAAAATAAAGAACATGATCACCTCAATAGACACAGAAAAATGTTTGAAAACATCCAACACCCTTTCACAATAACAAAAACACTCAAAAAACAAGGAGTAGAAGGGAAATTCCTCAACTCAATAAAGAACATCTACAAAAAACATCTAGCTTCATAGTTAAAGGTAAAAGACAGAATGCTTTGTCCCTTAAGATTAGGAACAAGACAAGGGTGTGAACTTTCACCACTTCTATTCAAAATTGTACAGGAAGTTTTAGCAGGACTCTTAGGCAGCAAAAATAAATGAAATACATTCAGATGGTAAAGGAGGAAGTTAAACTATCTCTATTTGCAGTTGCCATAATTTGTACATAAAAGTACTAACATGCACTAAAATAACCACTAGAACTAATAAATGAGTTCAGCAAGGTTGCAGCATACAAGATCAATATTAAAAAAATCAACTTTATTTCTACTAATAAACAGTCCAAAATTAAAATTAAGAAAGAAAAACTTACAATAGCATCAAAAAGAATAAAATATTTAGGAGTAAAGTGCAAAACTTAGGAAGTACAAGACGTACACTAAAATATACAAAATATTATTGAAAAATTAAAGAAGATCCAAATAAATGAAAATATACCCCATATTCATTAACTGGAAAACTTAATATTGTTAAGACAGCAATATTCCCCAAATCAATCTACAGAGTAACACAATTTGTATCAAAATCCTTGCTGTCTTTTTTTGCAGAAACTGACACACCTGTTCTAAAATTCATAGGGAAATTCAAGGGACACAAATTAGCCAAAATAATTTTGGAAAACAAAAGCAAATTTGAAGTACACGTCTCAATCTCAAGTCTTACTGCAAAACTACAATAATCAAGACAGTGTGTGGTACTGGCATAAGGATAGACATATAGAGTAACAGAATATAATTGAGAGTTCAGAAACAAATCCATGCATTTACAGTCAGTTGATTTTTGACAAGGATGTCAAGACTATTTCAATAGGAAAAGAATAATCTTTTCAACAAATAGGGCTGGGATAAATGCATATCCACAAGCAAAAGAAAGATATTGGACCTCTGTTTTAAATTAAAACAAAAATTAACTCAAAATGGATCACAGACCTAAAAGTAAGAACTAAAACTGTAAAAAATTTAGAAGAAAACATGGAGTAAATATTCATGACCTTGAGTTAGGTCCTACATACGACACCAAAAGCACAAGTGACTAAAGAAAATTAGATAAATTGAAGTATGTCAAAATTTTAAAATTTCTGTGCTGCAAATGATACCATCAAAAAAGTGAAAAGACAATCCACAGAATGGGGGAAAATATTTGTAGATCATTCATCTGATAAGGAACTTGTATCTATGATATATAAACAACCCTTACATCTCAATAATAATAATAATAAAAACCAATAGTAAGAACACTTACAACTGGATAATTTTTTTAAAATCTAATAATCCAATTAAAAATAGACATTTCTCCAAAAAAGATATGCAAATAGTAATTAATTAAGCACATGAAAAGATGCCCAGTCCACATCATTAATCATTAGGGAAATGTAAATCAAGACAACAATGAGATTTTATCTTTACAATTCATCTTCACTAGCCTTCAATAGTTATAAAAAAAAAATTAGCAAGACTTGGTAAAAACATAAATTGGAAGTTTCATTCATTGCTGCTAGGAATGTAAAGCTAGTGTGGCCATAACAGAATTTGGCAGTTTCTCAAAAATGTTAAACATAGAATTACCATATGACTCAACAACTCCTCTCTAAAATATATATCCAAGAGAAATGAAAATAAATGTTCATGCCAAGATGTGCACACAACTATTCATAGCAGCGTTATTCATAAGAGTCAAAAAGTGGAAATAGCCCAAATGTCCATCAAATGATGAATGAATAAGCAAAATGTGTTTTGACCCATACAATGGAATATTATTCAGCCATACAAAGTGATGAAGTACTGATACATTGTAGAACATGAATGAACCTTAAAACCTTATACTAAGTGAAAAAATTCAGTCACAAATGACCACATATTCTAGGGTTCCATTTACATAAAATGTCCAGGATAGGCAAAAGCACAAAAACAGAAGGTAGATGAGGGGTTGCTTGGGGATGGGAAGGGGTAGGAAGGGATATGGGGAGTGACTGCTAATGCATTCGGCATTTCTTTTTAGGTGATGAAATGTTCTAAACTGAGATTTTGGTTATGATTGCACAATGCTGTGAATATAATACAAACCACTGGATTGTACAACTTTAAAGGCATGAATTTAATGGTATGGGTGTTATATGTCAATAAAGATGTTTTTTAAAAAAGAGAAGAAAAAGAATGCACTGAACTGAAGAGATAGTGGAGTTGTGAACCAGAACAGTGGTAGTGGGTATGGAAAGAAATGTACATACGTGATAGACTTGATATAGAGGAGAGGGAGAGACAGGCATGAGAGAGGGCTTCCTCTTTCTGGCATGACCAACCTGGTATATCAGAGTGTCATGGGCTGAGATAGGAAGATCTGGGAGAAGAGCCACTGAGAATATGGAGGGAGAAATGATCACAAGTTCTGTTCGCTATACCTTAGTTTTCAGGAACCTAGAAGACAAGCCAGTGGAAATAACAAGTAGGTGGCATGAATTTGTTAGTGTCCAGCAGATAAATGGCACATAAAGGTTATGGAAGTAAATGAGATCAAGCAAGGCAAGATTGTAGACATGGAGATGAAAATGGCTCAGGACAGAGCCTTGAAGAGTTCCAAAATGTAAAAGTTAATTGTGATAATGACTCCTTAAATGCCTATAATGGGGCATTTCAGCATTCCTGATAGCCTGTGTTGTGTATATACACTGGATTCTTTCCTTTGAACTGGATGGAACATCTTACAGATTTCTTCATTAATGAGTGAGCTAAATAATACCTTTGACATGTGTTTATTTTATATTTGTATGAAAATCATAGCTTTACCTTTTTAAACAATTATCCTGCCAACAGACAACAAATGAACTTATTTACAAAACAGAAACAGACTCACAGACTTGGAGAATGAACTTGTGGTTATGGGGGGGTGGGGGGGTGGGGGGGTAAGGTAGGGGGAAGGGATAGTTAGGGAGTTTGAGATTGACATATACACACTGCTATATTTGAAATGGATAACCAACAAGGACCTACTGTATAGCACAGGGAACTCTGCTTAATATTGTGTAACAACCTAAATGGGAAAAGAATTTGAAAAAGAATAGATACATGTATATGTATAACTGAATCACTTTGCTGTACACCTGAAACTAACACAACATTGTTAATCAACTATACTCTAATATAAAATAAAAAGTTAAAACAAACAAAAAATCCTCCCATGATTTCACATTGTCCTTCAAATAAGAAACCAAAATCCTTAAATGAGCAGTAGTGTGCTGCATGATCTATCCATCTCACCTGCCTCTCTGCTTTTGCTTCTCTAATTATTTCTGGTCTTTAGTTCTTCCATTCCCCATGCCCTTTCCCACTTAGATTCTTCACCAGGTCCTTTACCTGGAGTTCCTTGCTTTCTCTGCCTTTCATCTCTTTACTAAGTATCTCCTAGCAATCATCTGTATGGTGTTTTGTAATCATTTCTGTCCAAGCCAGGGTCTTTCATTCTCACACAGAAAACATTTAATATTTGTTGAATAAATAGATGAGCGAATGAATGTTACATAATCCCAGCTCCAATTGTTCTGACTTGTTGGTTGTATTCTTGAAATTCAAGGAAAGTATGCAAGGGCATCTGCTTTTAAGTTAATGATTTAACAGAGACAAATGTAATATTTGAAATAAACTTTTTCCTCTAAATTCAATTGTCCCTGTAAATGGCCAAAGCAACCTTCACCCACAGCATACATAGCACAGTACGTAGCCAGATTTCCACTGCCTGTTTCTCACTGTCATTCAGTCCCTCAGAAATTGGATGTGTTTTTCTCTGTCTGAGGAAAAAAAAACAAAATGCCAAGAGCAATGTGATCCACGTCTCCACGCCTTTTAGGATTCAGTCAGCCCCCAGGGTTTCTCCTAGGAAGGAGATTCCCCACAAATGATTTGTGTTCCTGACCGGGGTTGGGGAAGGGAGCTACCTCTGCAGGTCAAGAAGATAGTTCTGACACCTTCTGTCACTAGTCACGCCACTAGGCATCCATGGACAGTGTATTAAAAGGCAAATCCAGAATCACGGCACAAAAAGTTTCTGCCATATGAAAAGTACTTTTTTCAAACTAAAGCATCTGTGGTTTTGCTGATGAATCAGAGCACATCTCCCTTCAAGTGGTTCATCTTTTGTACCCTCTCAACTCCCATGTTGGGATGGGAGGGTGGAAGTGGGGGATCAACTCAGTCAGCAAACAGCAAATACATCATATATAAGGGATTTAAAAATATGACTAAAGATTGATTTTCTCCTGTGCTTTTATTAGGTATAAATATCTGTTGACCTATACATTCACTTTTAATTTAATAATATTGTCATTTTTCTATATTCACAAAAGGAAGGGGCGCCATAATGTGGTGCCAGTCCCCCCATTTTAAAGGCAGACTGGATTTACCAACGTATTTTTCAGGGAGATTGCCAAGTCATTTCCCAAACATCGTCACCACACTATTGTTTGCTTACATTTGATATAAATAGAAGTTAACTGTAATAGTTGACTTAATGGTCTGTGGTCTCCCCTAATGCGTCCCTGACTTGATGAAGCAGTAGTGCTTCCTTCCCCAAGCTTGGGTTGTCCCTGAGGTTTCCTCCCACTCCCAGTCACTTGGCTTTTTATGAGTTGAAAGAGACTGTATTTGGGAAGTATGAGAGTTTGGAGTCCATAGTACCTATAACATCTGATATGTGAGCCAGATTTGGGGGTCATGGGGAACTGCATTAAGTTCTGAAATTCAAGTCTCGGTTTCAATTCAAGAGGTCCTGTTGAGACCTAACAGACATCAGATAATCAGATTCAAAAGGTATCTGCTTTTACCCACCCCTCCTGCCCTAGCATCCCCAAAACATCTAGCAATAGACCCAATCATAAGTCAAGAAGAGTACAATAGAAGTCAGAACTATTTTCTCCTTGTGCATTCTTTACAAGCTGACAGAAAGTTAAGAGTTTGCATTAATTCACCTTTCCTAATTCCCACATTTCTCCCACGCAACATTATCCCCTCCTTCTTGTAGGTTCTTAGAGCTCTTTAACTTCATTATACTATTGATCATATCCTAGTGAGGCTGGATGTATGATCATATCCTAGTGAGGCTGGATGTATATGATTTTTGTCTCTCGCTCTCTCTAGACTATGATTCTTTTAAAGATAGGAAATAGGTATTATTTTTCTTAGTATTCTTAAGGCAAAGCCCAGGACTTAGCATGTAGTAAATAGACAGTGGATGGTTTTAGAATGGATGAAGAAATTAAACTCAGCCCAGGAGCAATTTACTAAATTGCTAAAGCAAACGCATTCATTCTGGACCAGAGAGCTGACATCAGACATCATTTTAGTTTCTCCCTTGACTCCACTGTATGTGCAGGTCAGCCAGATCTCTGGTCTGATATTTAGGTATCCATGAGATACCAGAGTTCTAATCAATTAAACAGGCATTCTTTATATTAAAGTAGTTACAAATGCCTACTTGATTTTCAATGCTGGTGAGATAGGCTGGACTGTATAGAAATCTCAAGGCTAACTCTCCTACACTCTCTTACAACCTAGGGCAAATCCAGGCCTTAGGAGACATATTTATTTAAAGCAGCAAATATCTATGGAGTGTCTTCAAAGTAGAAGATGCTCTATTAGATATCAGCCCCATCCTGATCCTTTCCCTAAGTCCTCAACCTGAAGTCCTTCAGCTCTCCGAAGATGAAGGCCTTTCTCAAGCAAAGACATTCCTGGCCCCAAAGTTTACCCTCAGAAAAAGAAATAAAAAATAAATAAGGGAGTAATCTCTGCTCCCAGTTTTGTAACCATTTACTCCTACCTCTAAGGTCCCACTGCTGGGCTTGGGAATTATTATAATGATTTCTCTTTGACATGACCTTCTCCTGCCTGGGGTGGAATGAAGGACCAAGAGCACAGGTCCAAACAAAATCAGAAAAAAATACCACAGTGATGTTTTAGAAATGAACTAAAGATTTTAATATCTATTTTATAATGATATTACTTATAATGATACTTTTATTCCCATAAACTTTCCTTGTATTTTTTAGGAACATCAAACACCTGCTACAGGTCGGGCACTGTTCAAAGGATGGGGTTTACAATAATGAACAAAAGCCTACTGATTTTGAGTCTACAGTCTAGTAGGAAGTGACAGAAAAGATCACCAGGGGCTTCCCTGGTAGCGCAGTGGTTGAGAGTCCGCCTGCCAATGCAGGGGACACAGGTTCGTGCCCCAGTCCAGGAGGATCCCACATGCCACAGAGCGGCTGGGCCCGTGAGCCATGTCCACTGAGCCTGCACGTCCGGAGCCTGTGCTCCGCAATGGGAGAGGCCACAACAGTGAGAGGCCCGCATACCGCAAAAAAAAAAAAAAAAAAAAACCACCAGACTTTTGTAAGAAAAGATACTTTATAAAATGTCACTAATTATTGTGGACTCTGAGGTGGGAATTTAAAACAATACATCAGTCATTTAACTGAACTTTGCAGCTTGGCCACACCACACTGTGCTAGGAGCTCTTAGAAGAAATGTCTATATTACTTTAGGTTCCTGTGGTCAAATAAAAGGCTTATTTTCAATGTTTTAGTTATAGGAAAGCCTGGAATCACAGGTTGGAATGAATTTCTACTTCTAGCTCATTATTCCAGTAAAAGCATATGGTTTTATACAAAAGAAGAAGATCCCTGCTGTTTGAAGACTAATTGATGACAGGATTATAAAAAGTTTTGTCTGAGAATGGTTTTCAGTAATTTAATGAGGAATTTCCTGTACAGTCTGGAGTGGAAAGACTAGGATGATGTCCTGGTCTTCACAGGCATGGAATCCTTTTGTTATTATTAAAAAATACTCCTGCTTTATATAGAGAGTATATAATATTCCTATTATATTATATTCTACATATTATATATACAAGTGTTTATATAGATAACTATTAACATTTTAATGGTTAATCTATGTAAATGGGAATTAGTAGCTAGGTATGGGAGGTATAGAGTTATACCAGTTTGTCAATGAGTCGTTTTATTGTCAGCCCAACATCTACACTCTAAACACAGCAATCCCTCTCACAACCCCAGTTAACATGTCCATACAGTGATCTCCCATGAGTCATGCTTGTACAATGGGACCATTCCATTGACCACTGTTGGTTGGAGCAGGCTTGCACACCTGACCCAATCCGTGACAATTAGTTAAGATTGAGGCTGAAAGAAAGAAGTTAGTCCTTCTTGATGTAGCAGGACCATATACAAGAGAATCTTGGGTACTATGGGTTGGCATCTTCTACCTTGCTCCAACAAAGCAGAGAATCCATTCTTCACAGATGGAAAGAAGAATGTTGCAGATATTCAGAGTCTATAAGTAAGGATCTTCCTGGGTTTTTAGTAACTAGATCCAGCCCCTTCTCATCTCTGAGTTCTAGAAAACACCCCTGTACTCTCCTAGTAAATTCCTTTTTTCTCTTTCAGCTAGCTACAGTCAGATGAATATTAATCAGAGTTCAAGAAGAGAAGCCATAGGTGAAGACATGGGGTAGGCCAGAACTAGATAAGAGAACTAGGTAGAAGAAAATAAGAAATGAGGGTCAATAGCAAGATGATCCATGATAAAATAAAGTAGAAGTATATGTGGCAAATAATCAAATCAAAAATTGATTCTAGACTGTTGCTCATACACTGAGACATTCCTTCTGTGTGGTCTGAACCAACCTATAGCTAACACATGACCAAACAGAGGTTCACGATGTCTCTTTCCTCTGTATCTTCTGATCATTCTCTCTCCAAGGGCTTTTTGTCCCAGTCTTAGCAACAACAAACTTATCATTCCTCCTTTCTCAAACAAATAAAAAAATAGACTTAACTCCTTCCGCTTCTTGCTCTTACTCAGTCAAGTGCCCTTTTTCCTCTCCCTTCTATCAAGAATGCTTTCCCAAACATTCCTTGGTTCCTTAGGCTCCCTCATTACTATATGACCTTGTTCCTAGACAATTCTATCCAAACAATGTCTCTCCAATCTATTCCCTCCTCTCTAATTTCCTCTCCAATAGCCCTAGTTGAGGTCCTCATCCTCTCTTACTGAGACTAATATAACGGCCTCCTGATTGGTCTCCCTGTTTCCAGCCCCTTCCTCTTTCTAATCCATCCCTTATAATATCACTAGAGTTGTCTCCTAAAAACACAAATATGACTGGGTCCACTATCATTTAAAGACCTTCTAGGTCTTCATGTTGCCTTAGATTCAATCTAAATGTGGCTGTCAAACCACTTTCATTTTTATCCCAACTTATTTTTTTCACAATTTTATCTTCCACAAACCCCTACTCATGTACTATTTGGGATTGTAATGCCATAATCCCAAACACACATATTTTATGCTTTTGTGTTGTTTTTAAATGTTGTTTCCCTTGTCTAAATTGCCTTTTCCCCCCATACATACCATTTCCCCATTCTATGCCTCATGAATTTTAAGTTCTCCTTTGTGAAACTTTACTTATATTTTTAGCTGCTACCACAGCTCATAACAGATATATTTCCTTGTGACACCAGTAGAGCACTTGCCTCACTGTACAGTGTTGTTTGTACAATCCTCCTACTGGGCTATAAACCACTAACAGACAAAGAAAATGCATTATTAATGTTCAGATCTCTAATGCCTACAAATGTCTCTTTAAATACTAAATAAATGCCTATTAAATCAAATTAAATTATTAAATAGTCAAGCTTCAGGTAAAAAAAACTGTCATTTCTATTTCCTAAGATTTATACATTGACATGGAAATATTTCTGTTTTTAAAATAACAAGCCAACAATCACTTATTCATTCATTCATTCAATAATTGATTCATTATATTTCCTAAATACATATTATTTTTTAATTAAATTGTGCAGAAGTATCTTCAAAGTCGTTAATATAACAATTTTTATTTAAATAGTGAACAAAAGTTCCGGAGTTGGCAGTGGTCAGTAGTCCTAGCTAAGTATTCCTATTCAAATGGATATTGCAGTACAATATCCAGACTCAATACAATAAGCAAAATAACAACTCTGGTATTTTTTAAATACTTGCATTTGATTTTAAACTACACAGATTTCATAAACAAACCAGAAATTAAATGTTCAATACATTTCAAACCAAAAAACTATAAGCTTATTATAAAACATAAATTGCAAACATAAATCTATTTTAAAATATACATTTATTAGCAGATAAAATTAATTCTTACTCAAAATATAATAAACACTACATTAAGATAAAGTAAAATTTATCATAAAATTACTCTAAAATATCAAAATATTCAGATTAGAAAAAAAATTAGCCAGTATATTCTAGAAAAAAATCAAAACTTAGTGAAAAAAGCTAACTCTGAAATAATTCTCTTTTCCAAAGTATTAAGAGAGGGGTGCAAGAATGAGGGGAACAACCTAAGATAATAGATTTTATACCTAAATGATTTTCCACTTTGAGAAATTTCACCTACTACAATTTAGTGGTTTGTTGAGTTTTTCCAATTGCTTCCTACGTCCAAGTTGTCTGGAATAATATTCTGAATGTTAGCACTTGTATGAAGTTAGTATAGCTTTAATGTTTCTGCCAAATGTCATTACCTCATTTCTCAAACTGAACTATGAAAATAACTGGAATCTTCTTATACAGACCTTTGATGACCTCAAATGAAGAAATGAGAAAAGCAAAGACATAATAGCTAGTGAAACTCTCCTGTGCTTTATGATTCAAATTATATCAATATGACTTACCAAATCTACCAACATTTGCTTTATTTGAGATGTGAGGCTATACTATGGCCAAGTAAATGATTAGATGTTTAAATGACCCAAATTTTGTTGCTCTACTATCCAATGATTGCTTCATTTTGATCCACAAAAAGTCAACCAGCCATATAGACACAGTCAGAACATAAGCCAGAGATCTAAAAATGATCAAAGAATCTCACCGGCATCCAATTTAGGACAGGGTGAAAAAAGTTCAGAGACTATGTCTGGTAGCATACTGATACGCTCCTTCCCCCCACTCTGCCCCTCCAAAAACTGCATATGATTGTGTGTGACTGTGCGCATTTATATTCTCATATAGTCAATCCTCACTATTCGCAGGTCCAATAATAGTGAATTCACCTACTTTCTAAAATTTATTTATAACCCCCAAATCAATATCACTAAAAAAATCACTTTTGTGATAATTCATGAACATGCTCAGAGTAGAAAAAAAAATTGAGTTGTCCAAAGCACTAGTTCCCAGCTGAGGTCAAACAAGGTGGTGCTCTGCTTTCCTGTTTCACTCTAACACAGAGACGACCAGAGGATGGAGATGGTAGGAACAGTGGTGAGGTGAGGCTCCAGCTCTGTGGCCAGGTGGATGGATTTGTACCCCAACTCTGGCACCTGTTAGTGGGGCAGGCCCAGGCAAGTCACTTAACATTTTTGAACCTTATTTTCTCTTTTGTGAGATAAAGATGATAGAACATACTAGAGTGTGTTGCTTTTAGGATTAAAGATTATACACTATGTGACCAGTCTCTCCCACCAGAAAGCTTGCACAAGTCTCTTAGTTAGCCTTATCCACCAGAGGGCAGACAGCAGAAGCAAGAAGAACTACAATCCTGCAGCCTGTGGAATGAAAACCACATTCACAGAATGAAAGCCAAAATGTAAAGGCAGAGGACTATGTACCAGCTGAAGGAACAAGAAAAAAACCCAGAAAAACAATTAAATGAAGTGTAGATAGGCAACCTTCCAGAAAAGAATTCAGAATAATGATAGTAAAGATGATGAAGGACCTCAAAAAAGGAATGGAGGCAAAGATCAAGAAGATGCAAGAAATGTTTAACAAAGACCTAGAAGAATTAAAGAACAAACAAACAGAGATGAACAATACAAGAGCTGAAATGAAAAATACACTAGAAGGAATCAAAAGCAGAATACCTGAGGCAGAAGAACGGATAAGTGACCTGGAAGACAGAATGGTGGAATTCACTGCCACAGAACAGAATAAAGAAAAAATAGTGAAAAGAAATGAAGGCAGGCGAAGAGACTTCTGGGACAACATTAAATGCACAAACTTTCGCATTATAGGGGTCCCAGAAGGAGAAGAGAAAGAGAAAGAACCCGAGAAAATATTTGAAGAGGTTATAGTTGAAAATGTCCCTAACATGGGAAAAAAAAAATAGCCACCCAAGTCCAGGAAGTGCAGAGAGTCCCAGGCAGGATAAACCCAAGGAGAAACATGCTGAGACACATAGTAACAAAATTGACAAAAATAGACAAAGAAAAATTATTAAAAGCAACAAGGGAAAAACAACAAATAACATACAAGGGAACTCACATAATGTTAACAGCTGATTTCTCAGCAGAAATTCTACAAGCCAGAAGGGAGTGGCAAGATATATTTAAAGTGATGAAAGGGAAGAATCTAAAACCAAGATGACTCTACCCACCAAGGATCTCATTCAGTTTCGACAGAGAAATCAAAGGCTTTACAGACAAGCAAAAGCTAAGAGAATTCAGCACCACCAAACCAGCTCTACAACAAATGCTAAAGGAACTTCTCTAGGCAGGAAACACAAGAGGAGAAAAGGACCTACAAAAACAAACCTAAAACAATTAAGAAAATGGTAATAGGAACATACATATCGATAATTACCTTAAACGTGAATGGATTAAAGGCTCCAACCAAAAAACACAGGCTCGCTGAATGGATACAAAAACAAGACCCATCTATATGCTGTCTACAAGAGACCCACTTCAGACCTAGGGACACATACAGACTGAAAGTGAGGGGATAGAAAAAGATATTCCATGCAAATGGAAATCAAAAGAAAGCTGGAGTAGCAATACTCATATCAGATAATATAGACTTTAAAATAAGGAATGTTACAAGACACAAGGAAGGACACTACATAATGATCAAGGGATCAATACAAGAAGAAGATATAACAATTATAAATTGTTATTTATAACCCAACATAGGAGCACCTCAATACATAAGGCAAATGTTAACAGCTATAAAAGAGGAAATTGACAGGAACACAATAATAGTGGGGGACTTTAAACCCTCACTTACATCAATGAACATATTATCCAGACAGAAAATTAATAAGGAAACACAAACTTTAAATGACAAAATAGACCAGTTAGATTTAACTGATATTTATAGGGCATTCCGTCCAAAAACCGCAGATTACACTTTCTTCTCAAGTGCACACATAACATTCTCCAGGATAGATCACATCTTGAGTAAAAAATCAAGCCTCGGAAAGTTTAAGAAAATTGAAATCAGGGCTTCCCTGGTGGCGCAGTCGTTGAGAGTCCTCCTGCCAATGCAGGGGACATGGGTTCATGCCCCGGTCCAGGAAGTCCCACATGCCGCGGAGCAGCTGGGCCTGTGAGCCATGGCCACTGAGCCTGCGCGTCCGGAGCCTGTGCTCCGCAATGGGAGAGGCCACAAGAGGGAGAGGCCCGCGTACCGCAAAAAAAAAGAAAAAAAAAAGAAAGAAAGAAAATTGAAATCAGATCAAGCATCTTTTCCAACCACAACTCTATGAGGATAGAAATAAATTACAGGGAAAAAAACGTAAAAAACACAAACACATGGACGCTAAACAATACATTATTACAAAATAAGCAAGAGTTCACTGAAGAAATCAAAGAGGAAATTTAAAAATACCTAGAGACAAAAAACAACAAAAACATGATGATCCAAAACCTATGAGATGCAGCAAAAGCAGTTCTAAGTTTATAGCAATACAATCTTACCTCAGGAAACAAGAAAAATCTCAAATAAACAATCTAACCTTACACCTAAAGGAACTACCAAGAGAAGAACAAACAAAACCCAAAGTTAGTAGAAGGAAAGAAATCGTAAAGATCAGAGCAGAAATAAATGAAATAGAAACAAAGAAAACAAGAGCAAAGATCAATAAAACTAAAAGCTGGTTCTTAGAGAAGATAAACAAAACTGAAAAAACTTTAGCCAGACTCACCAAGAAAAAGAGGGAGAGGACTCAAATCAATAAAATTAGAAATGAAAAAGGAGAAGTTACAATGGACACTGCAGAAATACAAAGCATCCTAAGAGACTACTACAAGCACTCTATGCCAATAAAATGGACAACCTGGAAAAATGGACAAATTCTTAGAAAGGTATAACCTTCCAAGACTGAACCAGGAAGAAATAGAAAATATGAACAGACCAATAACAACTAATGAAATTGAAACTGTGATTAAAAATGTTTCAGGAGGGCTGCCCTGGTGGCACAGTGGTTATGAATCAGCCTGCCAATGCAGAGGAATCAGGTTTGACCGCTGGTCCGGGAAGATCCCACATGCCGCGGAGCAACTAAGCCTCTGCGCCACAACTACTGAGCCTGAGCTCTAGGGTCAGCGAGCCACAACTCCTGCCACAACTACTGAAGCCTGCACACCTAGAGCCGATGCTCTGCAAAAAGAGAAGCCACCACAATGAGAAGCCTGTGCACCACAACGAAGAGTACTCCCTGCTCACCACAACTAAAGAAAGCCCACACACAGCAATGAAGACCCAAACGCAGCCAAAATTTAATTAATTAATTAATTTTAAAAACTTAAAACAAAAATCTTCCAACAAACAAAAGTCCAGGATCAGATGGCTTCACGGGTGAATTCTATCAAATATTTAAAGAGCCAACACCCACTCTCAAAATTCTTCCAAAAAATTGCAGAGGAAGGAACACTCACAAACTCATTCTACAAGGCCACCATCACCCTGATACTAAACCCAGACAAAGATACTACAAAAAAAGAAACTTACAGACCAATAACACTGATGAATTAGATGCAAAAATCCTCAACAAAATACTAGCAAAGACAATCCAACAACACGTAAAAAGGATCATACACCATGATCAAGTGGGTTTTATCCCAGGGATGCAAGGATTCTTCAATATACGCAAATCAATCGATGTGATACACCATATTAACAAACTGAAGAATAAAATCCACGTGGTCATCTCAATAGATGCAGAAAAAGCTTTTGACAAAATTCAACACCCATTTTTGATAAAAACTCTCCACAAAGTGGGCATAGAGGGAACCTACTTCAACATAATAAAGGCCATATATGACAAACCTACAGCAAACATCATTCTCAATGGTAAAAAACTGAAAGCATTTCCTCGAAGATCAGGAACAAGACAAGAATTCCACTCTCGCCACTATTATTCAACATAGTTTTGGAAGTCCTAGCCACGGCAATAAGAGAAAAAAAAGAAACAAATGGAATACAAATTGGAAAAGAAGAAGTAAAACTGTCCCTGTTTGCAGATGACATGATACTATACATAGAGAATTCTGAAGATGCCACCAGAAAACTACTAGAGCTAATCAATGAATTTGGTAAAGTTGCAGGATACAAAATTAATGCACAGAAATCTCTTGCATTCCTATACACTAACAACGAAAGATCAGAGAGAGAAGTTAAGGAAACAATCCCATTCACCATTGCAACAAAAAGAATAAAATACCAGGAATAAACCTACCTAAGGAGGTAAAAACCTGTACTCAGAAAACTATAAGACACTGATGAAACAAATTAAAGATGACACAAACAGATGGAGAGATATACCATGTTCTTGGATTAGTAGAATCAATATTGTGAAAATGACTATACTACCCAAAGCAATCTACAGATTCAATGCAATCCCTATCAAATTACCAGTGGCATTTTTTACAGAACTAGAACAAAAAATCTTAAAATTTGTATGGGGACACAAAAGACCCCAAATAGCCAAAGCAGTCTTGAGGGAAAAAAACGGAGCTGGAGTAATCAGATTCCCTGACTTCAGACTATACTACAAAGCTACAGTAATCAAGACAATATGGTACTGGCACAAAAACAGAAATATAGATCAATGGAACAGGATACAAAGCCCAGAGATAAACCCATACGCCTATGGTCAACTAATCGATGACAAAGAGGCAAAGATATACAGTGGAGAAAAGACAGTCTCTTCAATAAGTGGTGCTGGGGAAACTGGACAGCTACCTGTAAAAGAATGAAATTAGAACACTCCCTAACACTACACACAAAAATAAACTCAAAATGGATTAAAAACCTAAATGTAAGACCGAACACTATAAAACTCTTAGAGGAAAACATAGGAAGAACACTCTTGAACATAAATCACAGCAAGATCTTTTTGGACCAACCTCCTAGAGTAATGGAAATAAAAACAAAAATAAGCAAATGGGACCTAATAAAACTTAAAAGCTTTTGCATAGCAAAGGAAACCATAAACAAGATGAAAAGACAACCCTCAGAATGGGAGAGAATATTTGCAAATGAATCAACAAAGGATTAATCTCCAAAACATATAAACAGCTCATGCAGCTCAATATTAAAAAAACAAACAATCCAATCCAAAAATGGACAGAAGACCTAAATAGACATTTCTACAAAGACATACAGATAGCCAAGAGGCACATGAAAAGCTGCTCAACATCACTAATTATTAGAGAAATGCAAATCAAAACTACAATGAGGGGCTTCCCTGGTGGCGCAGTGGTTGAGAGTCCGCCTGCCAATGCAGGGGACATGGGTTCGTGCCCCGGTCCAGGAAGATCCCACATGCCGCGGAGCGGCTGGGCCCGTGAGCCATGGCCGCTGAGCCTGCGCATCCAGAGCCTGTGCTCCGCGATGGGAGAGGCCACAACAGTGAGAGGGCCGCGTACCGCAAAAAAAAAAAAAAAAAAAAAACTACAATGAGGTATCACCTCACACTGGTCAGAATGGCCATCATCAAAAAATCTACAAACAATAAATGCTGGAGAGGGTGTGGAGAAAAGGGAACCCTCTTGCACTGTTGGTGGGAATGTAAATTGATACAGCCACTATGGAGAACAGTATGGAGGTTCCTTAAAATACTAAAAATAGAATTACCATATGACACAGCAATCCCACTACTGGGCATATACCCAGAGAAAACCATAATTCAAAAAGACACTTGCACCCCAATGTTCATTGCAGCACTATTTACAATAGCCAGGTCATGGAAGCAACCTAAATGCCCATCGACAGACGAATGGATAAAGAAGATGTGGTACTTATGAACAATGGAATATTACTCAGCCACAGAAAGGAACAAAATTGGGTCATTTGTAGAGATGTGGATGGACCTAGAGACTGTCAAATTGAGTGGAGTAAGTCAGAAAGAGAAATACAAATATCATATATTAACACATATAAGTGGCATCTAGAAAAATGGTACATATGAATCGGTTGCAAGGCAAAAATAGAGACACAGATGTAGAGAACAAATGTATGGACACCAAGGGGGGAAAGCGGGGGGATGGGGGGATGTGTGGGTGATGGTGTTGGGATGAATTTGGAGATTGGGATTGACATATATACACTAATATATGTAAAATAGATAACTAATAAGAACCTGCTGTATAAAAAATATAAAATAAAATTCAAAAGAAAAAAAATTATACACTGTGAAAGATATATGGACCCTTAGGAGTTAATTCAATGCTTGGCAACTTTACAGAACATAGCTACTATGAGTAGAAGAATTCACTGTATCTCAACATTGGTAATGAGATTCTGAAGCATCACAGTGGCTTATGCTTGCTCTCTGAAAGGACTGGGAGAGATGATTCTTATGTGTCCTTAGTTTTACATACACTTCAGTATTATTACACTGCTCACCAATTTAACTACAGGAATTTATGTGCTATCTAGCATTCTACAATCAATCCAGTTCCCTTTATTTGTTATACAAGATTGTTTATTGAATTGTTCAAAGCATGTGGGAGAGTTGGCTTGTGTAAGTTACTCATTGATATGTTTCTTTTATAATTCTACTACACAATATTTATGACAGGTTCAAATCTTCTGAAAAAGGAATAAACAATTATCAAGAAGCAGTTTATAGCAGTTTCTTGCCTCATGACATGATTTTCCACCTGGCTAACTGCTGCACTTGACTTTGATATAAACAAAAGTATAGGAACTGTTGAACTAAATCAGGGGTTTGTCAATATTAATTGAACAGAAAAACAGCACTTTTGTTTGTTTGTTTGTTTGTTTTCCGGTACATGGGCCTCTCACTGTTGTGGACTCTCCCGTTGCGGAGCACAGGCTCCGGACGCACAGGCTCAGCGGCCATGGCTCACGGGCCTAGCCGCTCTGCGGCATGTGGGATCTTCCCGGACCGGGGCACGAACCCGTGTCCCCTGCATCGGCGGGCGGACTCTCAACCACTGTGCCACCAGGGAAGCCCAAAACAGCACTTTTAAATTAGAAACATATTATGTATTGCTGACATATAAATAACTCTTGTAACTTATAATAAGATAATTAAATATTCTGTCCACTTAAATATATTTTAAATGGACAAAGGATTAGAATAGACCACTTAAAAAAGGTAATAAGAGCCAATAAGCACATGAAAAGATGCTCAAAATGATTAAACGTCAGAGAAATGCAGAATAAATCACCATGAGATATCATTACACAATCACTAGACTGACTAAAATTTTAAAAGATTTATAATACCAAGAAAAACTGGGACTCTCATACATTGCTAATGGGAATGTAAAATGCACAACTACTTTGGAAAACAGTGTGTCAGTTTCTTATAAAGTTAAATATACACTTATCATATGCCCAACAAATCAACTCCTAGGTAATTACTTAAGAAAAATGAAAACGTATGTCCACACAAAGACTTTAACACAAATGTTCAGAGTAGCTTTGTTCATAGTCCCCTAAAACTTTAAACAACTCAAATGTGAACAGGTGAATGAATAAACAAATTGTTGTATATCCATACAATTGAATACTAATCAATAACGGAAAGGAATGAACTGCTGAAACACACAACAATTGAATGAATTTTAAAACCATGATGCTGAGTGATATAAGCATTCACAAAAGAGTACACATTGTATGATTCCATTTACATGAAATTCTAGAAAGACAAAGCAAATCTATGACAACAGAAAGCAGATCGGTGCTTGCCAGGGGCAGAGCAGGTGAGGAAGAAGAATGTCGAAAAGGATCATGCGGGAATTTGGGGGTTATGGAAATGTCCTCCACCTTGACTGTGGCAGTGGTTACGTGGCCATAGACATTTGTCAGAACTCACTGAACTGCACACTTAAAATGGGTGTATGTCCTCTCCTGGGTGTATATACGAAGAAAACGAAAACACTAATTAGAAAAGACACATGCACCCCACTGTTCACAGCAGCATTATTTACAACAGCCAAGATATGGAGGCAACCTAAGTGTCCATCAAGTGATGAATGCATAAAGAAGATATGGTATATATACACAGTGGAATACTACTCAGCCATAAAAAAGAATTAAATTTTGCCATTTGCAACAACATGGATAACTTGGAGGGTATTATGCTTGGTGAAATAAGTCAGATGGAGAAAGATAAATACTGTAGGATATCACTTATATGTGGAATCTAAAAAAAATCAAACAAACTAATAAATATAACAAAAAAGAAACAGACTCACAGATATAGAGAACAAACTAGTGATTATCAGTGGGTAAAGGGAAGGGGGGAGGGGCAGGATAGGAGTAGGGGATTGAGAGGTACAAACTACTAGGTATAAAATAAATAAGCTATAAGGATGTATTGTACAGCACAGGGAATATAGCCAATTTTTATAATAATTATAAGTGGAGTATAACATTTAAAAATTGTGAATCACTATGTTATACACCTAAAACTTATATACTATACATCAACTATACCTCAGTAAAGAAAAAAATTTTAAAGAGCTGTAAATGAAGGAACCCATCCCCCATGTCTGTAAACGAGACCAATCCAAGAAGAAGCCATGTGGTCGGTACCCAATAGAAACAACCTCAGACTTGTCGGCTAAGTCCACAGACTTACACTGAACTCCTCAACTTGACCCCACCTTCTGTTCCATTTCTAACCTCCTGGATTCTCAACCTTTTGCTCAGTCTTCTGTTCTGGACCACAGTACTGCCCCTCTAATTTAATCATGAATATAGCTGGTTTGGTCATCTCTCTTGAACAAACTTTGTCCCCAAACTTTGTCCTCTCTTACTCTTCTCAGTGCTTGAGGTCACTACGATAAACCCTGGTGGTCACTTTCCCCTAACAGAGCTGCATCCCCTAGCCTTGAGGGAGCTAAGGACAGCTAGGTGACTGTAACTAGAAAACCTTTTAAATTAGAAGATGTCAATCTTTGGAAACACTTACACAATGCCTTTATTTTCGACGGTCACTGTATTTTAACTAGTAAGCTATTGTGTCTCTAAGTATTTAAAGGGAGTTCTGCACGTACCTCATTTGTAAGACATTTATTTCACCTGAGTTTAATTTAAATCTGCTGTATAATAAAATAAAATTTAAAAAAACTATCAGAGACTAACTTTTATGATCCTTTGAACTGTCTAGAATAATATCAACTTAGATTTGTGGCAAAAAATACACACAAGATAGGCGTTTTGCAGGTTTTCTTATTCAGTGTACTGTAGACTTATGGAGTTTGAAGAGTTGTTGAAGGGGTTTTTTGTTTTTGTTATTCTGTTTCTTTGTTTTTGTTTTTTGCTTTCAATCCTTTTCAGAGTATGCTCCCAAGGAGAGCGTTATTTTTAAGCTGGTAGATGACAGAAAACATGTTCTATTGACCAATGGTTAATACCTAAAGCAGTTTTGTAAGGTGTGTAGATTTACGTGCTTAAATTTGCCCTGAAATATCTTCCTAGAAGGTATTATGCTGATTAGCCTTTCAGTTTACAAAATACCTAGTTTTATCAAACACTGACCTATAACTTCAGAGTACACTATCAGCCCACACCTTTCTTCCTCCTATGTTTGATTCATTTATAGAGGTTTCTCTAACCTCCATCTCCACCAAAAGTTCATCTTTCCATCCTCCGAAACCTTCCAAACCCTTTATTTGTACCTTTCTTTTCACATTATTCCTTCCAACCTAGGACCTTTGATAGAATATCAAAATGGAAAAAAGCATGCAGAAAAATTCAGAACCCAGGAAAAAGCAACTAGAATGGGACACAACATCTGAATTAGCTAAACACTAGAATAGAATCTCTTGAACCCCATGTATAGGAAGAGGGATTGCTCCCAGTCCCCTCTGACAATGTGTTCTTCCACAGATCAGTGTTACAGACAGTATACTTCTTAAAATGGCAGCACTAACAAACATTTACTGAAATCTACAAGGTGCCTGTGTTGCCATACAAACCGTAAAATGCAGAAGTTGTCCATTTTGCTTATTCTACATCAAAAGTGGGAGAAGAGCTAAGAAACTCCATTCAAGAATGCACCTAGTAGATACAGGACAAATGCTTGGCTTGGTATTAAAAACACTGGTAAGTATCAGCAAATTTAGACTTTCACAAGTTTAGTAGCTCTTGCTATCATTTTGAATTTAATTTGAGGAAATTTGTGGCCCTCATAAAACCAGCAAACAATATGAATTTTCAAAGAGCCTCTGATAATGAGGGTTTAGTTTGACTAGCCTCAAGCTTAGCTCGGAAAAACTGAATCAAAATTTATTTTGCCATAGCTGTATCCTCCAACTAGACCACTTTTCCAAGGGCAAGAGCAACTTGCATTTGGAGTCACTAAAGGAGGGAACTACAGCCCTGAATCATTTTAGCTTGGTGCTTCATCATCATCTTGCTGTGCGTATGTATCCCTGCAATGACATCATCCCACAAATCTGACAGCTCTATTTGTCAAGGAGGTTTTGTTTTAGTAGCTTTTAGTCTTGTAACATTTGGTTTCCATCCATTCTGTATGTGGTTTTAGAACTAATATTCTAGAGTTCCAACTAGTTAGGTAATAGGAAATGGTGACCACACTTGAAATGATTTAGCAAGAGGTACAAAAAAGCTAAAGCGCTGGGATAAGAGGTTTCATGAGACCAGATTTTCAAGCCAGATTTCTGGTACTGTACTTCCTGTTTATTCCAAGTCAGAATTACTAGGAAACTCTCCATTCTTGTGGTAGCAGTACTTGAGATTCAATAGTAGCTAAAAACCAGAAACTATGTTTTCCTCTAAGAGTTTTACAGTGTCTGGCCTTACATTTAGGTCCTTTATCAATTTTGAGTTTATTTTTGTGTATGGTGTTAGGGAGTGTTCTAATTTCATTCTTTTACACGTAGCTGTCCAGTTTTCCCAGCACCTCTTACTGAAGAGGCTGTCTTTTCTCCACTGTATATTCTTGCTTCCTTTATAAAAAATAACGTGACCATAGGTGCGTGGGTTTATCTCTGGGCTTTCTATCATGTTCCATTGATCTATATTTCTGTTTTTGTGCCAGTGCCATACTGTCTTGATTACTGTAGCTTTTCTAGTATATAGTCTGAAGTCTGGGAGCCTGATTCCTCCAGCTCCATTTTTCTTTCTCAAGATTGCTTTGGCTATACGGGGTCCTTTGTGTCTCCATATAAATTGTGAAATTTTTTGTTCTAGTTCTGTGAAAAATGCCATTGGTAGTTTGATAGGGATTGCATTGAACCTGTAGATTGCTTTGGGTAGTATGGTCATTTTCACAATGTTGACTCTTTCAATCCAAGAACATGGTATATCTCTCCATCCGTTTGTATCATCTATGACATAAATCACAGCAAGATGCTTTTTGACCCACCTCCTAGGGAGACGGAAATAAGAACAAAAATAAACAAACGGGACCTAATGAAACTTCAAAGCTTTTGCACAGCAAGTGAAACCATAAACAAGACAAAAAGACAACCCTCAGAATGGGAGAAAATATTTGCAAATGAAGCAACTCACCAAGGATTAATCTCCAAAATTTACAAGCAGCTCATGCAGCTCAATATCCAAAAAACAAGCAACCCAATCCAAAAATGGGCAGAAGACCTAAACAGACCTTTCTCCAAAGAAGATATACAGATTGCCAACAAACACATGAAAGGATGCTCAACATCACTAATCATTAGAGAAATGTAAATCAAAACTACAATGAGGTATCACCTCACACCAGTCAGAATGGCCATCATCAAAAAATCTACAAACAATAAATGCTGGAGAGAGTGTGGAGAAAAGGGAACCTTCTTGCACTATTGGTGGGAATGTAAATTGATACAGCCACTATGGAAAACAATATGGAGGTTTCTTAAAAAACTAAAAATAGAACTACCATACAACCCAGCAATCCCACTACTGGGCACATACCCTGAGAAAATCATAATTCAAAAAGAATCATGTACCACAATGTTCATTGCAGCTCTATTTACAATAGCCTAGCAACCTAAGTATCCATCAACAGATGGATGGATAAAGAAGATGTGGCACATGTATACAATGGAATATTACTCAGCCATAAAAGGAAACGAAATTGAGTTATTTGTAGTGAGGTGGATGGACTTAGAGTCTGTCATACAGAGTGAAGTAAGTCAGAAAGAGAAAAACAAATACCGTATGCTAACATATATATATATGGAATCTAAAAAAAAAATGGTTATGAAGAACCTAGGGGCAGGACAGGAATAAAGATGCCAACGTAGAGAATGGACTTGAGGACACGGGGAGGGGGAAGGGTAAGCTGGGATGAGTGGCATGGACTTATACATACTTCCAAATGTAAAATAGATAGCTAGTGGGAAGCAGCCGCATAGCACAGGGAGATCAGCTTGGTGTTTTGTGACCACATAGAGGGATGGGATAGGGAGGGTGGGAGGGAGACGCAAGAGGGAGGAGATATGGGGATATATGTACATGTATAGCTGATTCACTTTGTTATAAAGCAGAAACTAACACACCATTGTAAAGCAATTATACTCCAATAAAGATGTTAAAAAATAATAATAATAAATAAAGGACATTCTAAAGACTTAAAAAAAGTCTTTTAATAATAATAATTATTATTAAATAAACAAAATAATAATAATTAATAATAATAAATAAACAAAAAACAGAAACTGTGACATAATCTGAGATCATGTGGGGTTTGGGGGAAAGCTACTGTTTCTTTCCCTTTCTTCAACTGAATTTTTAGACTTTTTAAAATAATAATCAGAAAATATATCTGACCCATTTCAATTATTTTACAGCTATTTAATATAACTCTAAAACATGCATATAGTCTAGTAGAGGAGATAATACATAAACATCAATGTTCAAAAAAACCACCCAACATATGATATGTGAAATATAAGTAACCGAATACGTTGTAATTACAGATGTATTTAAAATAAGTGTAACTGGTAGCAAAGGACAACAGTCACTCTTGTGTGAGGTAGACTTTATAGTGCTTGAGTAAGTGTTGAAAGATAACCAGATGTTTTATACTGAAGACTTTCGGTTTGGTGGGGAGGAGGGGAAGCATGGTGGGGTTAAAGAAAATAATGTAAATAAGACCGTGCAGACCAAAAATCCAATGTATGCATATGAGAATTATGAATAAGACATACGAGCCATTACACTGGTTTTATGTTAGATATTTCTGGAAGTTAAAAGAAGCTGAAGGTCAGAGAGTTGAAAGCCAAGTTAGTGAGTGTGAGCTTGACTCAGTCACTTAACGCAAGGAATTACAGTGTAGTGGTTACGAGCCCAGGCACTGCTCCCTCTCCCCCATGCACTCACATCCACATCCAGGGTTTGACTCCTGATCTTGTGTCTTGCAAGTTACATGATCTTCAGTGAGTTGCTGAACTTTTTGAGGCTCAGTGTTCTCCACTGTTAAATGATAATACTAATAGTTATCTCAAAGGATTCTTGTGAAGTTTAATTGTCTACCCATATAAACTGCTTAGAACTGTGCCTAACACACAGTAAGCTCTCCAGTGTTGCTATTAGAATTGAGCTTAAAATAATATAAACCAAAGATTTAGGAAAGTGTCCAAATGCATTGGAGAAGGGTGACTGTAAGAAATGAGACCAATAAAGAGAATACCACCAATCTCTTAAATATGTAGTGATTAAGGGCTAATAAGGTAGTAGCAGTGGGGAAATACAGAAAGGAAAAGATGTCAGAAATATTCCAAAGGTGAATTTGTCAGGATTTGGGGATTGATTATCTCTGGGAGACACTAAAAAGGAATCAATCAAGGTGGTGCCAAGATTTCATTACTCCTCTTTTATAAAAATTAGGAAATAAATTAGGAGAGTGAGAGATAATTTGAATGAAAAGATCATGAATTCAGTCTTAAGCATGATGAGTTTGAGGTGCTTATAAGACATCCAGGTGGAGATGTCCACCAGAATCCTTACCACACAGAACTGGAGCTTATGAAAGAGAGGGATAGGGAGAGGTGGAAAACATCAGCTTAAAGGTAATAGGATAGAATCTGGTTGGAAAGGAAAAGAGAGGGACAGGGATATGACTTTGGAGAACACCAATCTTTGACAGGGAGGAAAAAGAGTAATTAACACTTTTAAAGAAGAAACAATCTGGGGTAAGAAGAATGAAATCTTCCAGAGGCCAAAGGATAAAAGTTTCCAAGAAGTACACATTAATTATCAAGGTGTAATGCTAAGAAAGTAAAAGAAGATTATTATTAATAAAAATGTGTTACATTTATCCCCTGGAAGCTCATTGGTGATTCCTGAGAACAGATTCAAAAAATGGAGAAGGGGGAAGGCAGATTGCAAGGATGAAAGGAATAAGTCATGGAGGCATCAAATATAGTCCATACGTTTAAGACCAACTCTTTTGTGTTTGATCGCAAAAGAGATTGGACAGTAGTCTTAAATAAACAGAAGGTTCAAGAGGTGATTAGTCTTTGTATGAATTTTTTTCGATTGTATGTTTTAAAGCAGAGGTGAGGAGGTGATCTGCTCAGGTGCCTCCCAGTGAGAACAGAAGCTCGACCAATCAAAGGAGATGCCTGCTGGCAGGTCACACCAGTGCAGAAAAGCTGAATGAGACCTGTTCTATAGAAAGAAGAGAAAGAAGCAGAGAGATATTAACATCAGAGAGAGAGGAGATCATTTACTGAAGAATTTTATGGAAAGGGTTAAAAAATCGTGGTCTAGATAGCACAAGTGACAATTTAGTCATAGAAAAAGAAGAAACCTATTTTTCCCCTACAATAGAGGTGAAGATACAGAGGATAGAGATTATCAGGAAAGAGTGAAAATAGAGACATCTGAGGACAAAGTGGGGAAAGTTGCTGGAGTTCATGTTAGATTACATGTACAAGAGGAGCAAGGGTCATCTCTTAGAGTGAGGGAGAGGTCATAGGATTGGAAGTTGAAACGTGTAGAAAATCGAAAACAGCTGCCATGAGGAATGCAATAAGAATTTAACAAGCAAAGAATAAAGAATGTTGCATTCTTTATTGACAAGAAGCATTAAGAGCCCGAATGAGGTTACATAGCATGAATTTGCAGTGGACCAAGTCTGCACAGTTTCATGACTTAATGTAACACCAAGCAAGTTACATCATCTTACTGCCTCATCACTTGTTCCACAATGAATACTTTCCTTTTCATTTTTTTCCAATATACTTTTAAATGAATCCAGAAATGAGCTAAAAATCCACAATATGTGATGAAAATCTACATACCATAATACAAGAAAGACAGTTATATTTAACCTAATATAGCACATTCAATTTTGCCTTTAACTACAATTCTTATCCTCACAATATTATGATCGTGAATGATTAAATATTCTTGTCTTAGGTAATATTACCCAAATATGCTCATGTAATTACCACAATAAATAAAAAAAATAAGATCCAATTGTCTAATATAACTGATACTCATATTTTATCCCAGGGATTGGCAAACTATAGCCTGTAAGCTAAATCCAGCCCACCATCTGTTTTTGTACATCGTATGAGCTAAGAATTATTTTTACATTTATAAATGGTTGAAAAAATTTAAAAAGAGTATTTCATGACATGAAAAACTATGATATTAAAATTTCAGTGTCCATAAATAATTTTATTGGAACACATCCATCCTCACTATTTATATATTGTCTGTGGCTGCTTTTGCACCACAAGAGCAGCACTGAGTAGTTGCAACAGACTCCATATGGCCCACAAAGACTAAGCCATTCACTATGTGGCCCTTTGCAGAAAAAGTTTGAGGATCCCGGCTGTATTCATATATTTAACCAATATTCATTGAGCACCTATTGTGTATTAGGTGCTAAGTATTAAGATGAAAAAGGAACACAGTTCCTACCCTCAGATAACAATCTCTCCATGGTGATGAATTAATGCCACTTTAATGGTGTTTGAAGGTTATCAAATCTGATTAATGCTGCATGCAATGGACCTCCACAGCACTGCATCACCCATACGTATTTTTCAGAAGAGAAAACTAGAATTTCACATGTGTAAGTGGTCTCATAACTAATAAAGTGGAAGCTAGAACACAAGCCTTCTAATGCTGGCCCACTGCACCACCTCACATCCCTCATACCAGCAAAATGGGAATGATTATTAAATCATATGGTCTATGTAAGAAGTGATAAAGACAATGTGAATAGATTTTTAAATACTTAAACTTTTAAAGCTGTCAAAACTATGCAAATGCCAGAAAGTATTACCATTACAAAGTAATTAGGAAAAAGGATATCTGAACAATGAATAAAAGACAGATTGTGAAAAGTGTCACAAAAGAGTACAAATAAATTGTTACAGTGGTTCATTTCAGGAAATATCACAGTTCATGAGGGTATCAAGGACAACTTCAGGAAGAGGATAGCGCTTTGTGCTCCACCCAGAGGGATGAGTTAGCAAGGCTTCAACAGGAACAAAGGAAATGATCAATATTGTGCTTATGATTTCATTTAGCAAAATAGTGAAGTTATTCACTCCTCAAAATCATTCCCACTGTTTGGTTGCAGTTTATCTAAGAATCATATCAAAATTAAAATCTGTGCACCTGTATGTCATCTCTGTTAGTATCCAGGGGCCAGATGAGACAGGCTGCCACTGTCCCCTGACACACAGTGGGCATTAATCACTTGATTCCTGTACTCTTTCCTACCAACCTGGAAATCATTCTCCCCACAGCTCTTCAGTCAGTACCACGTAAGTTCAAACCTGTCTGAGAGCTCTGGACATTTAAGAAATTAAGTGGTTAACACCATATTGTAATCCAGAAGGATTCGTCAAAAACAAAAAAAACTGCATATTACTGAGTTCAGTATCTCTGGGAATGTACCAATTTGGTTTATTTTGCCCTATCTATAAGAGATGAAATTATTTCCAACTGAATACACATACTCCTCCTTAGAAATAAAATTTATAATAACTCAGAGTGGAGATACCCTGAGGCAGTATCTGGTAGCAACTTCATGTATATTCAGGCTTGGAATGTATTACATGATTTAGCTACTCGGTGTCTGAAGATAAATTTAGGGAACTGCTTATCATTATTCTCCGAGACCATCGTTGGACTTATTACTCTTTGCCATGTCTTCATCAGTCATCAGTATTTTTAATACTAATCAGAACATTTTGACTCTTTTTGACTTGGATCCTGTTGAAGTAGCACATTCCTTACTTTTCTAACCCACTCTAAGTAGAGTAGAAGAGAGAGTCCAGATTTAGGAATGATTCATTATTCCTAACCTAATAAAAGTGAGAATGATGCTATGATCTAAAGTCTTAATAAGTTCAAATATTCCATAAACTCCTTTTCCTCAACTCCTGTAAGGAAGTAACTTCTAGTGACAGATTATACCTTCTTCAGCAACATCAAATATTTAATAAGAAAACTGAAATGAAGATTCAAGTTCAATACAAGTATATCCCTGTATTATCAATTTATAATCTCATTCATGATTGCTGGTACTGAGTACTGGAGTAGTTACTTGATTGCTGAAGAAAATGCCAATCTTCTCCGTACTCACCTTGCCTTGCACACACCTCATGTGCAGTAAACGTTGTTTTGAATGAGTGAGCAAAGGCATGATTGTCACTATATAAAATCTACACTTTTGCAGATAATAAAGAGAAGTCTGTTTTCTGTCAAATCCCAAAATTTATATATTACCAACAAACATTAAAATCCTTTGGGTAAGTTATTATAATAACTATTCTGTTATCTGGAATGCTCATCACATATCTATTCAAGTTTATTTAATAAATGAATAAGCCTACAGCAATATTTCCTTCCTTTTAACTTGTTCTCTTTATGTGCTGTGCTCTTTTGGAATCAAAGAAGTGCGTGAGATCTCTATTGGATTGCCTTGTAGTATCACCTGGCTTTTTTATGGTTTAAATCTGCGTGTATTAGTAACTCACCTCTCCCCACCAAAAAACTTGGGAGCTCTTCTTTATTATTTTAAGAATAATTGTCCATTCTTTATTAGGTTAATTCCTATAAAATACAGAATTGTTTTCTTTTGGCAAATGACATTCTATTCTATTGTATTTTCTTGTTGGTTTTTGTTAGTATAGAAAGAAAATATTGATTTTTATAAGTTGAAGTGAATTCTTATTTCTGAGTTAATCCTTATTCTGTTCCCCTGGATAACTCCTCTTATAAGATATATTCTCTGTCTCCATTTTGTTTTGTTTTGTTCCATTGTTATTTCAGTCTTTATGCTGGTTCATTTTATATTATCATTCATCTTTGAACATGGTCAGCCACTTAGTGAAAAAAAAAAAAAAACAAACATGCTATATCCTTAGCCCTAAATATTTGATATTAAAACGGTTGATGTGACTCACAGGATTGTCATTAAGTCCCAACTCTGTGTGCTGTGATCCTTGTTTCCTTGCATCCCCACCCTCTTTCCTCATTTGACCTCTGGCAATCTCACTCAACTAGAAAACAATGCTGTAGATAATTTAAATGTCATGTCATTGAACTTCCAGGCAAAATGGTAACCTAAACAGATACAGTCTCCCTCCCACCATCATCTCTGACAACTAGAAATCCTGGGTCAACGTGTTTTAATTCAAATTACATGTATGTTTTTTAACATAGTATTCTGATTTTATATCATGAGTGTGATCTTGTCTAAGAAGAAAAACAGTGCCAAGAAATCAAACTTTTTCTCATTAGGTTTATTGTTAGCAACACTGGTATTATACTTTGTAACTACTCTATGTATATTGATAAAGTGAAATATTAAGTAAATATATAAGGTTTTAGGAACTGTCTTATCTAAAATTCTCCCAGAAGCAGCTCTTGAGACAGAATTCAAGTAAGAGTAGTTGGAAAACACATATAACACTGGTAAGGAATGGGAAATTAATACAGGGTAAAGAAGGCATCCCCTAAGGGCTGTGCTACTACACCAACTACCACATTAAGCCATTAAAGATTAATTCCATAAGAAAATTCTGAGAATGCATGCAAAATATATACCTCAGAATTGTCCAGCACCTGCTTATGAGAGTCACTGATTGAGGGCTGCCCTCCAGGGATTGTGAGTTCACTGGCATTTCCAGTCTGTCATGTGTACAGGCAGCTCTCCACAGTAGCAGGAAAAAGAGCCTGAGTCACAGATACAGATACTAGCAGTTGTAAATGAGCAGGATTTCCCACAGATATGAATGGAGAACTGACCGTATCTGCAAGGGTCCATCCCTTGCACCAATCAGATGTACTCTGTCCCCATATGAATTTCTTTCTTTTTTTGTAATTGAGGTATAATTGATGTATAACATTATATTCATTTCAAGTGTACAATGTAATGATTCAATATTTGTATATATTGTGAAATGATCATCCCAGAAAGTCTAGTTAACAGCCATCACTCTACATAGTTATAAAAAAAAATTTTATGTTAATTTCACTTCATCTAGTTACTGTTTCTTCAAAGTGGTAACCAGTCAATTTTGATTAAAAAAGAAAACTAATTACAACAGGCTTAATCTTGGTGTAATTACTTAATTGTAACTACTTAATATTAGTGTATAATTACTCTGGTAAATGGCCATCTCTTCAGGAAAAGGTTGGGGAAATTACTACTGTCTGTGCTTGCTGAGGCACTGCAAAGTTCATCATCAGGAAGGCCCATCTTTCCCTTGAATCAATTCTGGGTCTGAGAACTGCTTCAGATCTGGAAACTGGATAAGGGATCAGGATTTTTGTTGTTGTTATTGGCAGCTGACATCAACACCTATCCTTGATCTTTTTGCTTAAATAGGTACAACAAAACTCTCATTGGGTGTCCCTCTACCTCTCTATCTTCTCTTTAGTAAAAACACTGAGAATTGAAGTGTTCTATTTCTTTGTTTAGAAAAACCCTATCAGGGCTTCCCTGGTGGCGCAGTGGTTGAGGGTCCGCCTGCCAATGCAGGGGATGCGGGTTCGCGCCCTGGTCCGGGAGGATCCCACATGCCGTGGAGCGGCTGGGCCCGTGGGCCGTGGCCGCTGGGCCTGTGCGTCCGGAGCCTGTGCTCCGCGGCAGGAGAGGCCATGGCAGTGAGAGGCCCGCGTACCGCAAAAAACAAAACAAAACAAAACAAAAACCCTATCAAGGGTATTTGAACAGTACTTGCCTTCTTTCTGTCTATAACTTATGATATAAATCAAGGATCTTTTCATGCCTTGGCAAATTGTCATACTACTTTCTAAGTTTGAATCCACTTCCAGCATTTTATCCTTCCCACTTTCAATGTGATGAAATATCTCTGAAAATTCCATGAATGAGAAGTTTTTCACTGGCAATCCTTTCTCTGAGATATCTTCATCCTTTCTGTCATGACCACTTTTCTCATTTATATTGTTAAGGCTGCCTTCACTAAGTTTCTCTGATCGCACATTGGAGTCTCTTAAATAGAGGTGGTGCCAGTATTTCCATGGTTAGCTATTTCTTCTTTAACCCCATTTACATTTGATTAAAATTTCACTTCTAGTATTATAACTTGTTTTTTTTTTCTTTTCTGTGCTTGATTTTTGATGGCCAATTCCCTCTTTCAATTATCCATTTTGGTAAAATGTTACATGGCTTTATCACTGGGAGAGAAAGAGACAACACAACTCTACTTTTGTCATCTGTGTGCGAACTAACAGATGTGCCATGACCAATTACCTATAGACTCTGAAAAAAGTGACATAACTGGTCACTGATCATAATGTGTATCGTTTTTTGCATAGTGATTTGTGCATTGGAGAGCTAGTAGCAAAGTCTGTGCTTTATGCAATTGCTAACAGTTAATATATCTTGGTAACTGAAATTTGAACTATGCTATTGGAGCACTGGTAGTTTTTAACTGAACTGCAGTAACTGAAATTCATGCATATCAGAACCATGCAAAGCAAGGACTGCAAATCTATTTTAACATGCCCACCTCTCTGAGCCTTGCACAGGCTCCGGACGCGCAGGCTCAGTGGCCATGGCTCACGGGCCCAGCCGCTCCGTGGCATGTGGGATCTTCCCAGACCGGGGCACGAACCCGTGTCCCCTGCATTGGCAGGCGGACTCTCAACCACTGTGCCACCAGGGAAGCCCCTCTCCCTGAGCCTTTTGACTCCTCCTTCAGTTCTCTGCCGTGGCAGTTTCAGCATCCCCACCATCCAAGCAGAATATTTTAATTGACTCCTGGTGCCCTTGCCAGGATATTAAGTCCTGAGTCGTGTAAGAATACTCATATCAGTAAACTCTCCTTTAACCAGCCTTATTTTGTAACTTCTGGTACAGCACTCTCAAGATTCATTTCTAGGCACATTTTCCTGATGTCTGACAATATATTTTAGCCAGGTCCTGCAACTCATCTGGTGAATAATCCCCTTCCTCGCAAATCAGAGATAGCACTTCCCCCGTGAGGCTATGCTGAGGTTGACCCCAGTTATTGGCCTGGCTACCGCAGGGACAGCTGGAGCAAATTCTGAGGTAAGTATACTTGCAAGTATATTATCTTGTAAAACATCTGCTTCAGGTAAGGACTCTGCATATGTCCAGGCAAAGCAGGATTGAGAGTGGTAAAAGGAGTTGGCAACTTCTGCAGGCCCAGGAGTTTAAGGAGGTCTTGGAGAAATTCAGTAGGACACCTATGTAAGTCCAAGAGTTCATAGAGCTCTTGAAGGAGTTCAAGATTCTCAAGTCAATCCATTCTAGATATCAGGGTCCCACTCTTTTCAGATCCCTAATTTTAGAAAGAAACTTGCCAGAGCTGTTATTCAGCCTTCTTTGTAATTCTACTACTCTCACAGGCAGATACTGGGTCTAATTCTCAACACAATCTGTCCTCTAGCTTTAGAAGATTAGAGCTTCCTTAAATACTGCCAAAGAGATTTTGTGGCTTTCACACAATTCCCATGGTTCATGACTGGCTAGTTTGAGTATGTGGTTTTCTTTCTTTCTTCATATGTTAAATGACATGCTGACGTCATTTAACAGCAACTGATCAAATCCATAGTCCTGATAATCATCAATGGCACCATCTCTCAAATTCCAGAGATACTGCATAAGACAGTGCATGCCCTTCCACCTCATCCCATCCCAATTCATCACAATAAGAAACTTAGTGATTATAAAGCTACAATACACCAGAGCTTATCACCACCCCACTTATCACTAGCAATGGTGTCTTTGCTGCAACCTGGGTGTCAAGTGATTCTGTTCTAGAATCCATCTTGAAGATCTGCTTTCCAGAACAACTTCTTGTCTCACTTGCCTTAGTTAAGGATTCCCACCCCCCAGAAGCAGACCCAGAGAAAACACTTAACTGAAAATATTCATTTGGAGTTTCAAGAAACAACGGAGGGAAGGAGGATATGAGATAGGGAAGAGAAGACACTCAATAAAGAATACATTATCAAACTAAATATCTCAGTGGGTAACTGGAGTTTAATCCCTTAGTGTGATATCTGGGAAATACAGACACAAATTATCCTACCTGAGGACCAAAAAAACTGGAATGTTTAAATACCAATTTCTCTCAGTCATTGGTTGTGAACAGAGTTGTTAATTCTTCAGCATGTCCAACCTGCCATGCTCATGAAGAAAAAAGCTTTCTACAGCATGGAGAGCCTCATGCAATACTAGCAGAAGTCAGCCAGAAAAGACAGTCCTGGAAAGGCCTCAGGAATCTGGGTAGGGGAGCACAGCACCTGCTATACCAGTCATCCCTGATCCTCAGGAAAAAAAAAAAAAATGTATATCTTGAACCTTGGTGCTGAGTGGAGCTGAAAAATAGTCTCCCAGTGAATCTGGATCAAGAGAATTCTCTGGGTTCCCAGATCACCAAAGAAGGAGGAGCATTAGGCTGGTGTTAAGGCCTGAATTGTGTCCCCCCAAAATTATATGTTGAAGCCCTAAACTCCAGTCCATCAGAATGTGACTGTATTTGGAAGTCGGGCCTTTAAAGAGGTGATTAAGTTAGAACAAGGCCATTAGGGTGAGCTCTAATCCAATCTGACTGGTGTCCTTATAAGAAGAGGAAATTTGGACACACAGAGAGACACCAGGGGTGTGGATACACAGAGGAAAGACAATGTGTACATACTGTGAAGGTAGCCATCTGAAAGCCAAGGAGCCTTGAAAGAAACCAAACCTGCCAATACCTTGATCTTGGAATTCTAGCCTCCAAGACTATGAGAAAAATACATTTTTATTATTTAAGCCACTCAGTTTGTGGTACTTTGTTGTGGAAGCTCTAGCAAACTAATATAGCTGGTATGGCTCAGTGATCCAGGAACATCATCCCCATGAGAGCAGAACTACAGGAAAATGATCCTTCTACCAGATCAATCTATCCTGATCAAGCAATTCCTCCACAGGTGCATTGCAGAACTTCTCCTGATGCTCCCTGGCTTGCCAGAATCTCAGGATCAACAGAACTTGTGAGTTTTACTATGCCTTCTTTTGATAACCCAGAAGTCCATCTTCAGAAATGGAATCCAGTAGAAATGACACCACAGATAATCAGTCATTTAACTATGCTTGATTCACTGCTCCCACCAGAATAGGACACATCTGGCCCAGACTCTGGATCTCCACTGCATCCTTCAGTCAGAGGTCAGATGCTGCAGAGGATGTCAGGGGACAATGTCTGAGAAGAGAACCTCCTGTCCCTCTTTTTCCCCTAGAAAGCTAGTATGGACCTTCCCAAGAATTGTTATTGCTATTTAACAATTCTTGGAAAATCACCAAGTGATTTTCCTACCCCAGCTCACCCTCAAATGGCAACGATAAAGGTCTCTCCACCAAGCACTGGATTTTGTCTTCTGTCCTGCAACCTGAAAATAGAAGTGTGTCACTTTCAGAGTTGACCCAGCCTTCCAATAAGCAGACTTCTGAAGATTCCAGGACCACAGGAATACATTCTTTTGAGTTTCATCTAAAGTATTTTTTTCTTTTAATTTTATCACCATTTATTAAGTGAATATGCAATGGCCCAAATGGAAATTTGATAGAATTATAATTCTTAAGATAGTGATTATTGTAATGTAAATCTTTTTTCACTTCCATTTTATTTAATTATAAATAGTGTAACTACAGTAAATTTGCTGTTTTGAACAAGTCCAATAAAACACAGCAGGAATTTTTTGCCCCTCTACAATAATTTTGATTTTTTAATATTTTCATTCTACTGCCCTTAGTTAAGTGTCTATATAATAGCTCAAATATAAACTTGATAGATTTACAATTCTCAACGTAGTGCTTTAAAAATATACATTGTGTAAATATAAATCTTATTAATAAATTGCTTCCATTTTATGAGTTTAATTGAAATCTAATTTCAAATGTCTATCTTTAAGGTTTAGATAATGTTAATTTAGTATTTTGTTATTGCTATTTAACAAGTCTTTCTTATTAATCCAGAAACAAATCTTCTAGTTTCAGTGCTATAGTCAGGTAATTATACAGATGTTCAAATAGAAGCTCACTAGAGTAATAATTCTTGGGATATTGTTTTATAACAATAAAAGTTGTAAGTGTTGCTTATTTAAGAATGAAATTTGTGAGTCAATTGCTTCATTCTCTTCGATTTCTAGATAATGGAAGTGTGGTATTTTGGCGTTGGTGTTTGAATTAGTTTCCTGCAGCTGCAGTTACAAATTACCACTGTGAAAGGAAAATCAAAATTGAGTCAGTATTACTAAGAGAGTTCTCTAAAATGGAGCTGGGAAACGACTGAGGAAGTGTGACTTGTGCATGTCTCAGGCAGGATGGAATATGAACTTTGATCACTTATTATCTCAACACAGTCATTCGGAACATCTGCCCAGTATTCCAGAAGCTTAAGA
This sequence comes from Grampus griseus, assembly GCF_964374135.1. Taxonomy (NCBI): domain Eukaryota; kingdom Metazoa; phylum Chordata; class Mammalia; order Artiodactyla; family Delphinidae; genus Grampus; species Grampus griseus. Next base: position 67,392,520 of record NC_139012.1, read on the forward strand.
TACTTATTGGATGCTGACCCTAAAATAACTCATGGCAACCTATCCCTTAAGGACAAATATTTCCTTTCTTCTGTTATAGTGAATCATATTCTTGCCAGACAACTTTACCAACCATGTAGCTTTTGCCTTTATAAGCCCCTGACTCTTTCTCTTCCCTGAAACACTCTTTAGGTTTTCCCCCAATCTGTGTCTTGCAAACTGCAATCCCTAAGACCACCCCCGCACCGCTCCCCGCAAATAAACTCTTTTCTTATTTGGAGCCTTCTGTGTTTCTTGGTTGACACTCCGTACTAGTAGCTTAAAATGACAGATTTATTCTCTCACAGTTCTGGAGGCCAGAGTTCAAATCAAAATGTCATCAGAGTTGCACTCCCTCTAGAGACCCTAGGGGAGAATCTTTCCTTGCCTTTTCCACCTTCTGGTGGCGCCCAGCATCCCCTGGCTTCCTTGGCTTGTGGCCACAGTACTCCATTCTCCACCCCCATCTTCACTTTGCCTTCTCCCCTGTGTACACCTTCCCCTCTGGATGTCTATCTAATAAAGATTCCTGTCATTTGATTTAAAGCCCACAAAGGTAGTCCAGGATGATCACCTCATCTCAAGATCCTTAATTACACTTGCAAAGCTCCTTTTTTCAAAAAAGGTGACATTCACAGGTTCCAGGACTTAGAACATGGATAAACCCTTTGGGGAGGGGCAGGGCACCATTTAACCCACTACAGTATTTTACAAGTTGCCCATAACATAAAGTGTAATGAGAGTTTTACATGAGTAGTCTAGCAAGAAGAGACTTTTGAAACTCAAAGTCAATTTCTGTATACCAAGGGCTATATTTACTCTGGTTGGTAGACTAATATGTTTACCTAAAAGATAGTAATTATTCTTTTTGAAAAAACTGATTAGACTAATATTTATAAAATGAAAAGATAGTAGAATTTGGAGTCAAAATATATTTATTTTTTAAAATGTGTGCCCATGTTAAGGACTGAAAAGATACACAACTAAAATGTAAACAGTGGTGATGGGAGGAGAATGGGAAGTGGAGGGTAGGGAGAATTTCTCATTCTTTCTCTGTATGTACTTGCATTAAAATGCACACACTAGTGCACATATCTGGCATCCAGGTTTTTGTGGCTGCTACCCAGAGGAAACATTCCTTGATACTTTGGCTCTAATGGCCAGCAGGGTTTGTGTTCACAGGTTCAATGGGATGGTAGCAAACAAAGAAACAGTTCTTAACTGATTCACGCCAGAGTTCAGTGCAGAGAGAAAAGAATGAAATGCTCTCTCCTCGCCTTCCCCTGAAAGAGGTATATTTGCACACTTTAAAAACTACTGCCTGAGGGTTCAGTTTCCAGTCAGCCTGCATCTAGATGCTGACTAAGATTCTCCCCTTTGGGACACTGACAGGTCTTGGCACACTCTCAACTACTGGGAGCAACTAAGAACAAAGTAGGCTGCTTGGACAAACCAAAAGGTTTGAGAGACGACCAAGAGGTAGGAAAGAGTTGAATGATAAGATTTGTCTCCTGTATGAGGTCACTCCAAAAAGACTGGGAGAGGTGGTTCTTTTCTCTAACACATACAAACCAAAACAGAGAGCCAAGGAAAACAAAGAAACGAGGAATATGTTCTGAATGAAAGATCAAGAAGAAAAGAGCATTTGAGATGCTTATGCATTTGGGAAGACTCAAAATTACTAAGTTCAAGAATAAAAGTGGATGGAAGTCCTAGCCAGAGCAATTAGTCAAGAAACAGAAATGAAAGGCATCTAAATTGGAAAGGAAGAAGTAAAATCGTCACTATTTGCAAATAACATGATATTATATATAGAAAACCCTGAATACCCTACCAAAAAAAAAAAAACTGTTAGAACTAATAATCAAATTCAGTAAAGTTTCAGGATACAAAAATCAATATACACGAGGGCTTACACGAGGGCTTCCCTGGTGGCGCAGTGGTTGAGAGTCCACCTGCCGATGCAGGCGACACGGGTTCATGAGCCATGGCCGCTGAGCCTGCGCGTCCGGAGCCTGTGCTCCACAACGGAAGAGGCCACAACAGTGAGAGGCCCGCGTACCGCAAAAAAAAAAACTCAATATACAAAAATCTGTTGCATTTTTATACATTAACCAGCAGAAGGAGAAATTAAGAAAATAATCCCATTTACAATTTCATCAAAAAGAATAAAATACCTAAGAATACATTCAATCAAAAACATGAAAGACCTGTACACTAAAAACTATAAGACACTGATGAAAGAATTTGAAGAAGATACAAATAAATGGAAAGATATTCCAAGCTCATGGATTGGCAGAATATTGTTAAAATGTCTACACTCTGCAAAGCTATTTGAAGATTCAATGCAATCCCTATCAAAATTCCAATGACATTTTTCAAAGAAATAGAAGAAACAGTCCTAAAATATGTATAGGACCACAAAGGACCCCGAATAGCCAATGCAATCTTAAGAAAGAAGAGCAAAGCTGGAATCATCACAGTTCCTGATTTCAAACTGTATTACAAAGCTATGGTAATCAAAACATTATAGTATTGGCATAAAAACAGACACATAGATCAATGGAACAGAATAGAGAGCTCAGAAACAAACCCATGTATATATGGTCAATTAATTTACAACAAAGGAGCCAAGACTATACAATGGGGAAAGGACAGTCTCATCAATAAATGCAGTTTGGAAAACTGGACAGCCACATACAAAGGAATGAAACTGGGTCACTGTCTTATACCATACACAAAAATTAACTCAAATGAATTAAAAACTTGAATGGAAGACTTGAAACCATAAAACCGCAGGAAGAAAACATGGACAATAAGTCCCTTGACATCAATCTTGGCAATGATTTTTTAAAATTTGAGACCAAAAGCTAAGACAACAAATGCAAAATTAAACAAGTGGGATACCATCAAACTAAGAAGTTTCTGCTCAGCCAAGGAAACTATCAACAAATGGAATGGCAACCTACTGAAAAGAAGAAACTATTGGCAAACCTTATATCTGATAAGGGGTTAATATCCAAAACTATATATAAAGAACTCATACAACTCAATAACAAAAAATCAGACAATCTGATTAAAAAATGGGCAGAGGACCGAAATAGACATTTTTCAAAGAAGACATACAGATGGCCAACAGGTACCTGAAAAGATGCTCAACATCACTAATCATCAGGGAAATGCAAATCAGAGACTTGCAAAGAGATATTACCTCACACCTGTTAGAATGGCTATTATCAAAAAGACAAGAAATAACAAGTGTTGGCAATGATGTGGAGAAAAGGGAATCTTTGTGCATTGTTGGTGAGTATGTAAATTGGTGCAGCCACTGTGGAAAACAGTACAGAGTTTCCTCAAATAATTAAAAATAGAACTACCGTATCATCCAGCAATTCTTCTTCTGGATATTTATCAGAAGAAAACAAAATCACCACCCTGAAGATGTATCTGCACCCCCATGTTTATTGCAGCATTATTTACAATAGCCAAAACATGGAAACAACCGAAGTGTCCATCAATGGATGAAAGTTTATCCTCACTATGTGAGTGAGAGACACATAGATAGATAGATAGATAGAGAATATTGTTCAGCCATAAAAAGGAAGGAAACCCTGCCATTTGCAACAATATGGATGGACCTGGAGAGTATCATGCTAAGTGAAATAAGTCAGACAGAGAAAGTCAAATACCATATGATCTCACTTCTATGCGGAATCTTAAAAAAAAAAAAAGACTCATAGATACAGAGAATAAAATGGTGGTTGCCAGAAGCAGGGGGTGAGGTTTGGGTAAAGGATGAAGTTGGTCAAAAGTACAAACTTCCAGTTATAAGGTAAATAAGTCCTGGGGTTTTAATGTACAGCATGGTGACTATAGTTAATAATACTGTATTATATACTTGAAAGTTGCTGAGAGAGTAGATCTCAAAAGTTCTCATCACAAGAAAGAAATTTATGTTTGTATTTGTCGATTATATCTACTTAAAAAATAAAATAAAATTTTAAAAATAAAATGCATGCATTAAGAAATTAACACACAATAAAGAGAGAGAGAGAGAAATTCAAAATGGCAGAGAGAGAAAATAAGTATAGGAAGTCGACAGTTGGTTCAAAAACCACTCTCCAAGCTACAAATACCCCCGCCCCCTGACAGTTCTCTTCTGGTGGCCCAGCATGTTTTCCCCAGCCAGAGGCAGAACTTCAAAGAGTAAAGCCCCTACAGATGGAGATGGAATCTCAGTGAATATGAACTTCATCTACTTTATATCTTGTCCCAGGACTTATGTTAAACTATGGGTACATTCTACTTTTCACAAATTCTGTTATTCTAGGCCTTAAAGATAAACATTTAGAATTGGATTCCAAATAAAACTCATAAAGTGCAAAAAGACCTGTTTTACACATGCAAGTTACACACACATACATGTACACACACACACACACACACACACACACACACACACACAGCATACATATGTATGGACTAAGAACTACCATATCAATCATCATTATATGTGCAGGGAATAGTTTTAAGAAAACAAAATTCTGGCCAGGACTATGAGTTACGATCATTTAGATCGTAAAAAATAGAGTGATTTTTTTCCATAGCACTTCTCTGTTCTTTCAAAATATTTGAAGCATTATCTAAGCACAAATATGAAATGTCTGATGGAAAAAATATCCTTTGACTATTTAAAGTGCCTTCTGGATCACAGATTGATTTTCTTCTGATGCATCAAAGTTTGAAATAGATGAACGTGGTGATGTTAGTTTTTCTTTTATTCCAATAATATCCTTCATGGTTACATATGTTTTCCCAACTTGTGCTCTAAACAAACATTCCTTTTCACAGTTACTCTTCCAAAAACAATCCATTAGAAGCTTTTACATGATAAAGATCCAGTCTACATCTTAACTTTATAAATCATATTCTCATGAATACACATGGTAAATTTTATCAACAGATAAATTATGATGGCAAAGGAAGAAATGTCATTATTTGGGAGGAAAATTTAAAACTGAGGCTGTCTATGTCTCATATGGACATCAAGGGTCCCTGACGGGTTTTGTTTTTTTTTTTTTGCAGTACGTGGGCCTCTCACTGTTGTGGCCTCTCCCGTTCCAGAGCACAGGCTCTGGACGCGCAGGCTCAGCAGTCATGGCTCATGGGCCCAGCCACTCCGCGGCATGTGGGATCCTCCCAGACCGGGGCACGAATCTGCATCCCCTGCATCGGCAGGCAGACTCTCAACCACTGCGCCACTAGGGAAGCCCGAGTTTTTTTAAAATAACAGATGTTTACCCTTGTTTCTGTTCATTGCCAGAATTTTTTGCAACTAACCAGTAAACTAGGGGTCAGCTTATTTCCCCAGAGATATGATTACATTAGTCACTCAGTAAATCTTGAATTAATTTTGTTCCAAAGTTTTCTGAGGAACTCATTAGATAATCTCTGGATCTTGGGAAATTAGGCACAGGGCCTAAAGGAATCACCTTCACTGAACCAAAAGGGAAAAAAAATTCAGTAGCAGCAAATATGCTGAAGAATTAACCAAAAGGTTCCCCAAGTCTTAACAAATACGAATTCATAATACACTGAATATTTCTACTATAAAGTAAATAACCAAAACCTATATTTATAGCATCTTATGCTAGATGGGCTGTAAATGTCAAGATCTGGTGTAAACCAGTGATTTACTTGGAGCAGCAGCGTTCTATGTCTAGCAGCCATTGGGGTGATTCTTCAAAAAAGAACCATTTAATAAATGCAGACTTGACCTAATGCTGTAAGGTGTCACTGACAAATATCTATGCTGCTGGAAATTAATGCCTTTCAAGTACTGGGTGAAATTGTAGTTCTCCTCTCACCAACAACCTGCATTCACCTTTTTCTCGCATCACATTTGAATCACATTGAGGAGATAAGCAGAGCCACGTTGTTGAATATTCATTAGCTTCATCCCTGCTAGCCCTCTCAGTGGCACACTCTCTCTAGGTTACTTGTTCCAGAGACCACACACACAGGAAAGGCATACAAGCTACTATTGTTAGTCTCCAACCCCACAGAAATACGCCATCCCCACCCCACAACCAGAACTAGAAAATCCATCTAGCATCATACACTGAGTAGGATTAGAATCAGTTCACCCACTGCATTCCCAGATTGATTTTCTATCGCATACTTTTTTTTCATAAAATTTCAAAATGGCCTTCAAAGAAGGTACTAATTACTTCCTTCCTTTAACTGCCTAGAAATGAACTCCAAATATAATAATAACAAAACTTTGCTTCATAAATAAAGAAGACTGGTCCTGTCCATAGTTTGTATATTTATCCGCAGCAAGTTTAGAACAAAAAGGTTCCATGGGAAATTAGAGTGATATTAAAAGCAAGTCAAAGCAAGTATCAAGTGCACTCAAATAAGTCATGCTACTAATTAGCAGTAAAGAGTCAATGGAATTCAGAAAATCCTTGTAACTTTGAGCTTTCTTTTCATCAATGTGCTATGGAAGAGAAAGGTTTCTTTTCACTGAGATATGTCCTCACTAGAATTTGTTTAATTTCTTTCTAGCAGTGGTAAATGAAAATCAAAATCTAAACCCTGACTCTGAGGCCTCTCAACAGCCAGTTTTCACTGGAATATAAAAATCTAATGAAATAAAGTGTATTACAGTGTATAAAAGTGTATTCCAGCTGGCCTTAGTTGCCTTAAAAACCAGAAGAGCTGTGTGAACCCCTTCATAAATTTGCCCCTTTCAGTGAAAGGAGAGGTTACAGACTACAACAGACAATACAGGAGGGCTGGTGTGGCCAAAGGAATTCGGCTCCATGCAGGAAACACGAAGGCCCAGATGTCCAGTTGCCCATAACCCATCAGCACTCACCTCTTTCACATAGTTTTTATAAAGACTTTGCTGGAACAGTCTATATGCATCTTGAAAACAGACACACAAAAAAGAAAGGATAAAGGGAAGAAGGAGAGGGGAGGGAGGGGGAGGGGTAGAAGGATCTTTTCAAGACTGATTCTTTTCAAGATCTGAGAGTTTGATAACTCAGGGCAATTTGCCCTCAAAGAGCAAAAATATCTTTATATTTATGCTATGGAATGACATATTTAGATAATTAGAGAATGAGTAAAATGCTAGGACCATAAAGTTTTTTCCATGGAGAAATATAAAGTCTGTTTTTATAGCCCAAGTGTTGCCCTTTCTCATATCTTTTCAAGTATTTTGCTTACAGTGAATTTTCCCCGAAGTATTACTTATCTGAGCAAACCATCTGAGTTCCATTAGCAAGGCCAGCTGCAACAAAGGTCAGTTCTGATATCAGCTAGTTGCTATGAAGCAAAGGAAATAAAATTCACCATGACCCAAAGGATCATAATATACAACCATTATATATTGTTTAAACTGAGCACTGAAAAAGAAGTTTTAAGAGTAACTTTTTATGTGAAATATAGTCTATTAGTCCAGTTTTTAATCTTGTCAAATGTATACATTACAGGAGATTTAACAGAGAAACAAATGCTTGACAAAACTTCCATTCCTAGTGTTTGTAGATCTATAAATTCAAATTGGTTATCAAAAGGTTCTTTTTCAACCTGTGTAGAATTTATCTGTCTGATAATTTATGAACACTTGTTACTCAGGTTTAGAGCTCTTTCTGCATCAACAGCAGATTCACACCAACCAAATGCCTCCGTGAACCCTTTTCTCTCAATACTCTATACAACCCCTCCCAGCCCGCTTTTGTAAATAAAATTCTGCTGGAACACAGCCATGCCCATTCATTTACAAATTTTCTATGGCTGCTTTTGAGCAGACTTTAAAAATTGCAACAGAGAGCCTATATGGTCCAGAGACCCTGAACTATTTACTATCTGGCATTTTAACAAAAAGTTTGCTGAACAGCGTTCTATACCCCATCTACCTATCTTTACTTTCCCAATTTTACTCTCATTTCCTACTGAAATACACATTTCTAATGCCTAATTTATTATAAACCTTAATGATCATTCCTTATACTTTCAGTATTTGCCTTGAAAAAGACTTTCAGTAAATTTTAATTCTTTCCAAGGAAATATGAATTGCTGTTACATTTCATAACATAAACCTTACTCTTTATCCTCTGCTTGTTCTACATTTACTGGAGTCGCACTTCCCAGTCAGGCCACATACAATCGTGCAGGTTGCTCACTGCACAAAATGGCCCAGCAAAGGGGATGAGCTGAGGCTGGATGCAGCCCACACATCCCTTTTCTAGTCATAAACCTTGACACAATGCTATAACCTTCCACAGGAAAGGCCACCTTCATTCAAAATTGCATAAAGGTCTCTTCTCCTCATTAAGCTTTGCACCCACATGGTTGATTATGCCAATGTGCACAAAGGTATCATCTGATCCAGCAGAACCCTATGTTCTCTTGTTCTTTTTCAGCAGATCTCTGATAGGATCCTAGGAAATGCAGGTAAAATTCCTAAGTAACATTCTGAATGTCCCAACTTTTGCACAATCTAGCCCTGGTATTACGCACAGGTGTTCAGCAACTTATAGTGATGAAGTAGGAGCTAGAAGTTGAGAGAGAAGATAAAGGTAAGCTGATTAAATTTATGTTGAGGATGTGAGAAGGTTCTTAATAAGAGAGGAAAATAAGGAAAGAGGTTTACTTGCATAAATCAGTTATATCCTGGCCCAATCTCTGTGTGGAATTTATACATTTCTAGAGTTAAGTAACTATTTAGCAAAAAGAAAAACAGAGAAGAGGAAAGAAATTAATTTCTGGGGGTTGGGAGGGCAGTAGTGGTAGAAAGAAACGGTCTATGAGAAAAGGTAGGTAAAATAATGGTTAAAAGGAGGAAGCTAGGAAAAGCTCATGGAAAATTAGGGTGAGGAAAGGTCAATGATGAGAATTAAAGGGAAGAAGATGATTGGACATGAAACGAAGGGTCTGAGTATGGAGTGTGAGAAGAGGTTTTGAGATTTGAGTCACAGGCAGAAGAAAAAGGAGAATAACCACAGCTGCAGTTCTAACCTTCCAGCTAACAAGTAATTAAAGATCGTTGATCTATTTTGTCTTAATACAATAAGCAATTATCCTAAATATATAATGCGTGATAGCAGAGCTGAAAGAATTTGTATAGAGATCAGTGTCAGAATTTCAAGGAATTAAATATTTAAACATTTTATAATAGGGAAAGAAGATAAAGAATAATGTACAGGAGACTTCCCAGGTGGTCCAGTGGGTGAGGCTCCACGCTCCCAACGCAGGGGGCCCAGGTTTTATCCCTGGTCAGGGAACTAGATCCCACATGAATGCCGCAACTATGAAGCCCGCGTGCTGCAACTAAGAAGCCCGCATGCTGCAACTAAGAAGCCCGCATGCCACAACTAAAGATCCCGAATGCCACAACTAAAAATATCCTGCATGCCGCAACAAAGATCTTGCATGCCACAACTAAGACCCGACATAGCCAAAATAAATAAATAAATAAATATTTTTTTTAAAAAAGAATAATGTATAAAGTTAGATTTGCATTTTATGTTTTTCTCAAGAAGTCTCTAACTTTACACATTTGGATCCTTTATTCAGCCTCTCTTGAAATAAATATAATTCTGATTATTCAAACTATTATACTGAACTTATGAAAAGGTTTTGAAGATGATTTATGGCTTACCAGTTAGAAAGTGAATTATTTTACAAAAAAAAATTAAAAATGAATTAGCCCGTAGCAGCTCTAAACTGAACATTACAAAGTGATTATGTGAGTCACATACTTGAGTTTGAAGTATTATCAAGTCTTGAACTAACAAATTAGCTGACTATTCTAAACCCCATGTTCATAGAAGTATTAATGATAAAAAAAATAGTGACCCACACATTCAGAAAGTTTATGGGGAAAATACCCTTTTTTTTAACTTGTTCCGCAATTTTACAAGGTTTGAAGTGGGCCTCTCCTAAAGGAACCACCCTTCCATTATGGGAGGCCTACCTCCAGCTATGTCACCTCACCATCGAGATCATACCTTACTGTACGTGACCTAAATAGAACGATGGAACCACAAGACCAATTTCAGCACAATATCACATCCAAAAGAAATAAAATTTGGATATTGTTTTGTTTTCCTTTTTGTCTTAACTTTCTTTTGTTACACAACAAATTACCACAAATTTAGCAGCTTAAAACAACAACTCTTAATTCACTCACAATTCCGTAGTTCTGACGTCCGGCATGGTGTGACTGGGTCCTCTACTCAGTGAATCACGAAGCAGAAATAAAGGGGTCAGCTGAGCTGAGTTTTCATCTGGAGGCTCTGAAAAAAGAAAATCCACTTCCAAGCTCATTCTATTGTTGGCAGAAGTTAGTTCCTGGAGGTTTTATGACTGAGGTCCCTGTTTTCTTGTTGGCTGTAAACCAGGGCATCTGTAACTTATAGAGGCCTCCCACTGTTCCCTGACAAGTGGCCCTTTCCATAACACGGCATTTGTTTCTTTAAGGCCAACAGGAGTATGTCTCTGCTGCCTTGAAACTCTGACTTCTGAAACCAGCCGGAGAAAACTCTCCACTCTTAAAGGGCTTCCCTGGTTAGTCCAGGCCCACCCAAGATAATCTTCCTTTTGCCATATAGTGTAATATAATCATCTCATCATATTCACAGGTGCCACCCACACCCCCAGGGAAGAGTATTATATAAGGGTGAGGGTCATTGGGAACTATCTTAGAAATCTACTTGCCAGTTTTGTTCCAATTTTATTCATACTATAGAGTTGGTGATACTGCCATGAAATGTGCACTCTCATATGGCCAGAAACTACCCTCTCAGCAACTTCTCAACATAATAATCCTCCATCAACCATGGCAGTTATCCTCCTGAAAAGCACAGTAGTTGGCAAGACAGCAGTTGGTAAAATCAGGATCTTACAAAGGAAATGGTATTGGGGGAGCAATGAAAAAGTCATTAAATATGCATTAGGGTCTGTATATTCTTTACTAAGGCATTTGCTTCCTAAATAAACTATGTTAGTTGGTCAATGTTAAACTGTTTGAATAAACAATTGTCCTGACTCACCTTTGATTATTCAGGGAACAGGTCTGCAGACATCATGATTTGCTAAGATTTGTAAACTTTCACTTGTTTAATTTGCTTTTAAAATTTTACTCTTTTATAAAGCTTCTTGGATCAGCTCTTGCAAGCTTATAAATCTAATATCTTTTGCACTTGCAGTTTCCTTTATTCTTTTTCACAAGTTACCACAAAATGTTTGTGTGGCTCCCTAGCTTAACATGTTATTTTCTGGATCTGATCTATTATCCATATCACTGCACTAGCCTCAGTGCCTATATCTTCAATAAATACTTGTTGAAAGACTGACTGACTGAATGAATGAATGATTGAATATTGAGAGGGTACAGTACAAAGAGATGTCTCTACTCTTTCCTAAATCTAAGTGAAAAGGGAAAAAAATAATTATCACACTCTTTTAAAAGAGTTGGACTGAACTATATATACATAAAAAGATCATGAATTTTTAATTTGGGGCATATTGATTAAAATTTTTTTGTTTATTTCAGAACAGCATCTAGCAGTGGTGGAACTTCTCAGGTATAAATGAAGAAAGGGAAGTGTGATGTGAATTTTATACATCTACTTGGCTGGACCACAGTGCCCAGATATTTGGTCAAGGGTGTTTCTGATGAGATTAACATTTACATCAGTGGACTGTGAGTAAAGCAGATTGCCCCACATAATGTGGAAGGGTTTCATCCAATCAGATGAGGATCTGACTAGAACAAAATCTGACCTCCCCTGAGCAAGAGGGGATTCTGCCAGCTTGAGGGCCCACCCTGCAGATTTTAGACTTGCCAGCCTCCATAATCACATGGGCCAATTCCTTCAAATAAATCTCTCTCTGTCTCCATTTCTCTTTCTCTCTCTCTCTCTCTCTCTCTCTACACACACACACACACACACACACACACACACACACACTATTGGGGTTCGGTTTCTCCAGAGAACCCTGGCTATTACAGGAAGTCTCAAGGAGGCACATCCACACTCTCAAAGTGGGAGCCTGTTCTACTGGGAACCCTATCTCCCTCACAGCAGCTGAGGCTTTGATGTTGAGCCAGGGTCACCATCTGGGTTGGACTGTCCCTTGGTTAACTTGACATCATTGCCACCCTCTCCAAAGGTCTCTTATGCATCACAGAACACAAACCGGGAACTCCATTTCCAGAATCCACTTCCTTGTATGATTATAAGTTAGAGTCTACCAATGAGAGGCATTTGCATGAGATCTAGAAGGCAGAAGAGATGGAGAGGCTGTTACCTTCTGGAGGCAGTTGCAGGCAGTTGTAGATAGACACGTGAGCTGACATGAGGATCAAAGTAACCTGAGCTTCTTTCAGAATCATGGAAATCACTGCTGTGGGCTGAGATCATCAGTGCAGCTTTCCTGCCCTTTGCTCCTGCAGTGCTTTCAACAGTTACATACGCCTCTATTTCCCTGTCTTGAAACCCTTCCTATTCAGAATGCACACAATGCCTCTGTGTTCTGACCAGACCCAGACTACACCACTGATACATTCTTTTGGATGAAAGGGAGAGGAAGCTCTTCGTTCTTTCCATTATGCTAATCTATCAGATGGGGTATAATAACTTGGAACTCTAAGACGGATCGTAATCCTCGTCCACCCAGAAATTCCCATGACTCCTATGAAAGTGGGTCTACTCTTCACCCTCCTGTCTAAATCCATAGGCCTGAGATCACTGGAGAGAAGCAGCAAGACTCTCTGTAGAGCAGGAATGAGGTGTTTCCCCTGGCAAAAATATCTCCTATTACACTTCCCTTGGAAGAGCAGGTTCCAACCTGTCTTATACAATCGTGATTAAGACATTAAAAACGTTCTTCCCAGAACAAAGAAGATAAATTGATAGTTTCATCTTTAAAAATCAAGTTGCTGACAATACTAGAACAACAGTTTATCCTTCTTAAATATCTGTGTGCATTGTGTCTGTTTTCTTTAATTCCATCTCACAGGTATCCTCTTACAATAGGATAAACCTTAAACTCTTAACTATGACAACCTGGTCCATGTGGCCTCTGCATAACATCTCAGACTCACTTCACTCACTCTGAATTCAGGCCTCATTAGCCTCTTTATGATATGAGTCAACCCTGTTCCTTTGGGTCTTACGGCCTTTGCACATTCCATTCTCTCTGCCTGAAAACACTCCCATGGATTCGGACTCTACCTTCATACCCTTTGTCTCAATAATTTCTACTCACTCTCCAGCTCTCCTTTTAAACATCACTTCCACAGGCAGGTTTCTTCATCCTGTTATTCACACTTATATTATTGCACTTTGCAGTGCTTATTACAACTACAATTTACTAATTTTCAAAATATCTTTCTTCCCTTCTAGACGATAGCTTCCTGGTGTTACATTTTCACCACTGCATCCCTGGTACCTGGCATGTTACGCAAATAGACCTTAAATACGTATTGAATAAAAGAAAAAAAAGAGAGGGAGGGAACAAGGAAGGAAGAAACAAACGAACAAAGGAACGAAGGAAAGGGAGGAGGAGATGTGGTGGTTAAAATTAAATTCACCATAAATCAGTGATATTTCAGGCAGCACTATAGAAAAAGGAATCTATGGATTGACTGGAGAAAAAAAGACCTTCACAGAAAGCTAGAGAAGTGTTCTGTCTGGCAAAAGATTAATACAGTGCTAGATCACTAAAAGAAACCACGTTTTTTTAAGATGGTGATGATGACAGAAACTGGAAAGGGTTCTGTGTTTCATCTGCAGTTTGGGGAAGATAAATAAGTTTTTAAATAAGGTAGGCAGACACCGGTGGGCCAGCAGAAACCGCACTGCCTCCATTTTGGGAAACATTTGGCTGCCACTATTCCCAACGGGCCTCCGAGGACTATGTCAGTGCACAATGGCTCCAGCCTTTTCTGGTTCTTGGCAATATAGAATAGCCTGAATCAAAGGGCAGGAAACAAAACAGTCATGGAATCTTCTCCCCAGTGCACAAAAGTAGCCACTTGCCACATGAAAAGGAAAGAAGAGAATCCATTATGTTGCCTACTGAGAATATGTTTAATGAGAGTAGCTCGTTTGAATCAATTTGTTCCACAATATCTACTCGATTCCTATTATTACTCTCCAACTTCTTCATTCTACCCTTATAACTACCCCCCAAAAGTCAACGTCTCCCAGGGATTTGTGTGTATGTGTGTGTGGTGGGTCACAAGCAGAAGGAACTTGGCACCACAATCACAATTAGATAAGTCAAGCCAGGTCAAAGAGAAAGGTCAGGTCAAGAGGAAATGGTAGATACACAGTGAAGGGTACACTTCTTTAGAACTAGATATATGGACACTTGCCAGTGCTACACAACTGCTTATTGTGTGGAAGAATGCCAAAATGTGACAGCAAGAAATTTCCACAAGTAAAAAAATAAAAGTCTTTCTATGAGGGCTTAATGCACTGAAAATAAAAACCAATGCAATTTTATGGCTTTAAATTATAGGAAAGATAACTGAGTGAAAAAGAGAAATATAGCTTAAAAATTATGTGTACTGAAGAAAAAGCATACACACTATATAGAACAAAGGTGCTACATCCAAGACATGTAATATTCTAAAGTGCAAAGTATTTAAATCTTTCCAGTTCTCTGAGGGAATGAAAGAATCAAACATACATATATGATACACAAATACACATTGATGTTATAAGGAAAATAAAGGGAAACATCTTCATAAGGATTTTGATGAGAATTCTTGGCCATGAGACTACACTTTAGCTTTCAGAGTTTTTATTCTCATATTGATTGTTCTTTTCTACTTTTCTTACATGACTCTGTTATTGAGGGCGTCACCTGAGTCTTGATCACTTTCTTTCCTAAATCTGCACAATCTTCCAAGATATTTTCTGTGCTATGAACCATTTTCATTTATTCATAGTAATTGCCAATATCTAATCTATTTCTTTAAATGTTTCAGTTCCTTAAATTTCCTCCAAGCCACAATAAGTCATCCTTCAGAAAGACAAGGGAAAAAAAAACACTAAAAAATTTCTTTAAATATCTATTTCTTCCATGTTACCTATATGTCATTTGGAAATTTTGTCCAAAAGTCCCACTTATATTAATTATTCTTTTTTTTTCTCAAAGCATGAAGTCTGGCTTTGTATGTAGTTCAGTTTGCTATTGCCTCTGATGCAATATTGTGCAGATTGATTATGCAGAATGATTGATTCTCTCCAAATTTTCACCCATTGTAATAAAGCACTTTCAATTTCAGTCAGTGGGCTAGTGGAAATACATGGAGGAAATATAACTGCACATTTTTTCTTCTACAGATCACAGCTTTTCCCATTTGTTGGTAACAGATAATTTTGAAAAACCGACACTGAAACACACTGCTCCCAATCTCTATTGCAACTATGTACTCTTAAAAAAAAAAAAAAAAAAAAAAAAAACCCTGGAGGAATTCTTTGAAGAATTAATGCATCACTGTATGTTAATAGCATATGCTCAATAAATATAGATAAACATGTCATGAATGGATTAATAAGTTAAGATAGATTAGAGAGAGAGTGTGTATATGCGTGTGTCTTCGTCTGTTTGGCTGCTGTAACAACATACTATAAGCTGGGTAGCTTATAAACAACAAACATTTATTTCTTATGGTTCTGGAGACTGAAAAGCCAAAATCATGGTGCCAGCATACCTGGCATTTGGTGAGAGCTTACTTCCTAGATGGCCATCTTTTCACTGTAAACTTGCATGGTGGAAAAGGGGCAGGGAAGCTTTATCAGGCCTCTTTTATTAAGAGCACTAATTCCATTCTTGAGGCCTCTGCTCTCATGACTGAATCACCTCCCAAAAGCCCCTACCTCCCAATACCATCACCTTGGGGGGTTAGGATTTCAACGCATGAATTTGGGGGAGACACAAACATTCAATCTAAGGTAGACAGATTAGATAGATAGACAAACAGATAATAGAGGATAGGAAGACAGATGATAGATAGATGATAGATAGATAAATAGATAGAGAGACAGATAGGTAGGATTTGTTGAAAATGAACATGCATGGAACAAACTTATGGAAATAATGATTCAGTAGGTGAACCTGAGAATCCACTGATTCTGATGACCCTTCTGGTCAAAGATAGATATAGGGAGGGAATCTCTATCTCTGGCCCAGCCTCTGTACACATCTGACTCTAAGGGCAGAAGAACCATAAGCAGTAAGAAAAAGCTGCCTCCCTCAGAATATGCTGGGGCCTAAGAAAACCTGCTCTATGAGCCCTCCAACAGATCTTAACACAAAAGGAGAGAGAGTCCTTCAGTCCCATTCTCCCATTCCAGCATAAATCATCACACCCTGAGGGCTTTGGGCCATGGTCTATGGAAAAAACTCGACTCTGGAGCACCTTCTTCCTGGAGTGAGGCAAATCAGCAGCAAGCCAGTAGGTTTGGGCAGCACCCCCAGCAGCTACCACAGCATGCCAAGAGCAGACTGAAGTACCCAGTGGAGTGGCACGAGGTTGTGAAATATTGCCCAGCACCTGGAAACACTCCCTGGGGAGTCACAGGGACACTTAAGAGAACTGTCCTGGGGTTGAGAGTCTCCTTTGAGCAGATGGAGGATAGAGCCAGACTGATAAATGATATATGTGCTCAAGAAAAGAATCTGCGAAATGTTTCTATGGAGAAAATCCTTGCTTTTATTCCTATCCCATATATAAGAAAATAACCGTGTTTAGAAGTAGTATATCTGGGTCAGATAGAGTATCCATCTTTGCATTAGGATCATGCAAAAACACCTCCTCTCCTTTTTGTCAACGACACTGTTTATCCGGATAATAAGAGAGACAAATTACAGGACTTTCCTTTCAGGTGATAAATAAATTAAGTAGCATACCAGACAAGATTTTCTTAGCTAAAAGCAAAATGAACACATGAATCATTGGTCTGAATAACTCAAGAAGAAAATTATCTTATATTTACCTCCTTTTCAATTTGAGCTGTACAATTCAACATAAGTTGCCCACAAGTCAACTATTTTGGTTATGTTTGTTTTTAATAAAGCGCTAACACTCATTTTTTATTTCTCTAATGTTTCAGAATATAGTTTAAACCACTTAAAATTGAAAGAGGATGTTTAAAGCATTGATGTATGAGGGATATTTCTAGTTCTCTGCCTCCCACTACCCTTCCCAGGCCCACCTCTTTAACTCCCATTTCAATACAACCTTACTTCACTCCAGCTAATCCCTATCCCTGTCCTCACTTTCAAAGTTACACTTCTCGAAAGCATTGTGCACATTATTTCCTTCATTTCCTCACCCCTCATTCACTCCTCGACCCACTCTAGTCTGGCTTCTACTCTCACCAAAACCACCCTCCCTAAGATCATCAATTATCTCCATCTCCAATGGGCATGATTTCTCTGAAGAATTTTAGAATGCTGACCACTTCTCTCTCTCCTTACTTCTATGACTCTACCTTTTTACCTCTCCAGCCACTCCTTTTCTAGCTCAGCTCCAGACTTCTCCTCATCTACCAGCCTTTAAATGTTGGCTTTCCTCAAGTCTCCAGTCATGGGTCCCCTTCTCCTCCCACCCTACACCCATGATTGCACTCCCAGTGCCTCAGGAGCTAGGCAGGTAACCTAATCCAGTGAAACAGACCAGGAAAAGCCCTCCAATGAAGGAAAAATCTACCATCTCGAAGGGAAACCCAGCCCCAGTTCATTACTGACTTGCAGGAATGTGACAGAAATGTTGCTTCCTGGCTTCAATGACTATATAAACATCAACTCTCAATTACTTATCTCTAGTGTAGACTTCCTTTCAAAACTCCAGATATATACATTCAAATATCTACCCAATATTTTCACTTGGATGTCTCAAAAGAGTTTCATACCCAACACACCCAAAACAGAATTCATGATCTTCCAACCTGGTCCTCCTGGAGAGCAGACTCATTTTATTGTCTACAATAAATGGCATCACTACGGTTACTAAATCTAGCTGTTGAGTACAGTAACAACATATTCTCAGAGCACTCGAAGTACATGTTTTCAGAACATATGTGTATATGATATATGTACATGAATATGTGTATAAATATAAATTTGAGATGTGTGTATAACATACATTATATATAATTTATATATGTCACTTATGTATATGTGAAATATATATGTATATATGTGTTTGTATCAGTAGTATAGCACTAGTGCTTCCAGAATATAGTAAAGAATTATGTTAGAAAATATTGGTAAGACTTGGAATTGACTCAGAATAGAGTAACTTACATGACAGGCACAGTGAGGAAGGTTCCCACTCAATATAAGGCAGAATGTTTTATCTACAAGGCTGGTCTGATAAGTGCAGTGATGCCCAGGTTCCCCTTGAGGAAGGAAAGATTTATTCCACTAGTTGCAGGAGAAGATAACCTTCAGTTTTTAACCCTTCTTGAGGATTGCCTCAGCTGACCCAAGATCCAATGATTAGTCAATAAGAGGGCATAAATGTCTAGCACTCTACTTCAAACTCATGACAACTCTGACGGGCTACTGCAGACCTGAGCTTGCCGTGGGTTCATTTGAAGCTTTCATTGGGACTGCATGACGGCTTGACTTCTCCCTCTGCCCAATCCTGCCTCTTTCCCTCCCTTCCCCAGGTGATGATCTGATAAATGACCTGCACCCTAATTCCTCCTCTGAGTTTGTTCCAAAAGTAAACTGACTTGAGACACTTGCCAAATATAGAATGGCTTGCATCTTAAAGAATATGGGACCATTGCCAGAAATGTCCAAAGATGGGACAATTATTTTGAAATGTTACAGAAAAGATGCATCTATTGGATGTCGTCTATATATGATTTTATGATTTTAAGTTTTGCACATTAGAAATCATACTTAATATACTTTATATGTAGAGTACTTTATAGCTTTTACATATTATCTCATTCAAGCACAAAAAACAGATGAAGCAGAGAGAGTATCAGCCCCATTTACAGAAGAAACTGAGGTTCAGAAATATTATTTGGCCCAAGGTCACATATTCATTAAATTAACAGTCTAGTGCTTGAATTAAGTTTTTTCTCATTTCTCAACTTACAACCGAGGCTTCTTTCAGTGTGTCAATTATGAGAAAGGACTATGGGTTTTCACAAAAGTATTGTCTAACCAAAAATTATATTAACTTTTTAATTTGCTCTGCCATTGCCAGTATTTTAATGGGTATTTTTTAAAAAATCATTGAAAACACAGCTGTGTTTCCATTTGCCAGGTATAAGTAATTCCATCCAAGAATTTTGATGGGAACTTTGAGACTTATAAGAGTCCTTTATTATTTCATTTGGTTCCACATGACAGCCTGCCTTTCTGCTCAGTTGTATAGGCATGTCCTATGACATACCTGGCAGCACACATTTCACAGACTCCAGACTGCCAGGACCAACGCCAGAGGTCTTGGAGTAAAATTCTGGATATTCATAAGAACATTACAATAGCAGATGAGGGAAGCTTTGTACAAACTATTTCTGAAATTAAAAGTTAGCAATATAGACTCTATCTTAGCATCCACCATGCTGGACAAAGCAAAGACTAGCCCTTTGGGTTGTTGGAACTTGAGACCTTGTGGTAGACAGACACTTGAACAAAGCCCTGCAAAGGCCACAATCATCTTGAGAGTTACATTAGAGTCTTAGAATGGTTAAAGCACTTGCCTACACTCTGAAGAGAGGCAATAACATCTTTCCCTAGCTCCAGATTATGTCCTTTGAAACAACAGTATAATCCAAATTAATCTGACAAGAGCATAACTGAGACAGAAGTTTACGTGGAATCTGACCAGACTCCATTTAGCCTTTTAATCAATGAAGACTAGGACTTTCAATAACATGTTTTTTGTCAGACAGAATTTCCATCCCAGAAGGAGAAATGACAGTTTCAAACTAGATTATATGGAACTCCCTTGGAGGATGCCACAAGAACAAAAGCAGGTACCCATGTTAAGAGGGTGGCAAAGATATACCCACTCCTACTTCAATTTCATATTGATCTTTCTTATAAACTTTCACTAAAACATGTTACACACATTTAGAGGGGGAAAGTTTGAAACTACTCCAATAAGTGACACAAAGCTGGGGTTTCAAGGCTGGTGTGCCTACCAGATGCCTTCTTTCCAGGAGGTGTTAAGGTCTGGCTTTGAGACTGGGTCCTGTCACTCCCCAGCTGTGTGAGACAGGGCAACTTACCTGAGCCTCAGCTTTTCATCTAGAACTTGTGGCTAATAATACCACCCTCATGGGGTAGTTATAAAGACCTCATGAACTATTATGTGCCAACATCCATCACCACAACTTCCTCAGATGTGGTAGCATCTTCTGACTCTGCAGCTCCGCAGTTGCTGGTGCAGCGGCTCCATCTGCCCTCTTCAATCCCCAGAGCCACCCGGGCTACCATCAGAACTTCCAGCTTCTCAGACATCCGTCAGCAGTGACAGAGGCTTTAGTCATTTTCATCACCACCATCATTGTCATTAATCACGCTATCTGCTATTTATGTATACAATGATGTACACAGTTGTCTTCCTGAAAATGAGGAGTATGAAATCTGGGAGGCAATAGAACACTTCATATGTGGGTTCTGGAGTCAGATTGCCTTGATTTGAATCCTAACTCCACAACCTATTAGCTGCGTGATCACAGGCAAGATATTTAATATTTCTAAACCTCACTTTTCTTTTCTATCAAATGGGCACAAAAATGGTACCCACTCCCTAGTGTCATTATAAAAATTAAATTAGACAATCCATGTAAACTTCATGGAACACAATAAGTACTCAATATATGCTAGCTAGCTATTATCACTGTAGCACCTTACTAGAGTAACCCTGTTTTTAAATGTCATGTTTCAGGCAGCAGAGTCTTATGAATTAATATAAAACGAGTAAGAAATATTAAGTGAAAATTCAAGAATGTGCACATTACATATAATTTTTGCGTTTAAAAAGAGAGAAATATCTCTAGATACTTATCTGCAGAAAAACAGACCTCAGGGATTTCCTCTGAGAAGGGAAACCTGGGAACTAAAGAAAAGGAGTAGAAAAGAGACATGTTTTACTGTAGACTATTTTTACTCTGTGAGTTGTTTAATATGAGTGGGAACTACCTAGTCCAATAAATATAACATTAAAAATGAATCTTTTCTTCTAGTTTCATTACTAGTGTAGTGTCATCAAGATACTGTTGCTTTCCAGGGACCTATTATAATAATCACAAAGGTATTGATTGGAAGAACTTTGATTGCAATGGTATCTCACAAAATTTTTCCATTTTACAGATTTTCATTGATTAAATCAGTCACCTCTTTGACAGGGAAGCATATGAATTTCAATTCAGATATCAGAAAGTTAATACATAAAAATTATGCTATATTTTATTTAAGGAGCATTAACCAAAATTTTCAATTAATGAGAATATAATTCTGCACCTGATATTCAGTAACTCACCACATATTCCCGCCCGCTCTCTACCACTCTACCCCATTATTTCCAAACTGATTCCAGAAAACTGAGTTAATGTGTAAGGAAGACATTTTAAAAACTGTCCTGGACTTCCCTGGTGGTACAGTAGTTAAGAATCCACTTGCCAATGCAGGGGACATGGGTTCGATCCCTGGTCCGGGAAGATCCCACATGCTGTGGAGCAACTAAGCCCCTGCACCACATCTACTGAGCCTGCACTCTAGAGCCTGCGAGCCACAACTACTGAGCCCACATGCCACAACTACTGAAGCCTGCGTGCCTAGAGCCCGTGCTCCACAATGAGAGAAGCCACCACAATGAGAAGTCCGCACATGAGAATGAGAAGCCCCTGCTCGCCACAACTAGAGAAAGCCTGCACACAGCAGCAAAGACCCAACACAGCCAAAAATAAAAATAAATTAATTTAAAAAAAGTAACTGTCCTTGCTATGTTTTCTATTTCTTCTATGAAATCTCATTCAACCCTCATAGATGGCCTTCTCTCCTACAGGAATGTTGTCTATAATTTATTGGTTGATTTCAATATGTCAGACACTGTTTTGAACACATTCTATGCATTTTCACTTACACTGCTCTCAAGAACAAAAGACTATTTTTAAAATTCAGTAACAGAGTATAAAAACAGCAAAACCACACACCAAATAAATGACTAAATGTAAGATAAGACTATGAGGTTGCAAACCTGTGCTTTTCATCCTTCAAAAAAAAAATACTACCCACAGTTATCGCCTGTACCTCTCATTGAACACTTAACATGTGCTACTTTGAATGATTTCTTTTCTGTTTTGTTTTTGTTTAACTTTTGCCCATGTTCAGTCATCCTAACTCAATTTTATAGTCCTTACAGGAAAGAACATTGTCTTTTGACCCCTTTGTATTCCTAGCAGTTAGTATTGGACCAAAAGAATAACATGGGGATGACAGGGTTATGGTGATGATGGTGGTGATGGTTAGAATGACATAATGACAAAGCCCACTGGGTGGGATTTGGGGCAGGCACTCTAGGCTGAAGTGCACTTATTCATTCAACATGTATTGTCTCAATATCCACTTTAGGCCAAGCTAGTGCAGTCTCTGGACATAAGGGTAACAAGTTACTATAAATCTATGATGAAAAAACAAGTTACTATAAATCTATGATGGAGTGCTTTTGGGGTACAGAGGGTGACTAGTATATTCAGAGAAGAGAAAAAGACTCTGTAATCCAGGTATACATTTCTAGTCAAAGTCTACATTGCCACAATCTAAGCCAAGTTAAGGGCTTTGTATGCATTATTTCAATTAATCCTAGCTAAAACTTTGTCTGTTTGGTATTATTACCTCCTCTACGCAAATGAAAAAAAGTGAAGCTCACTTTTCCTAGGATTTTAAGTGTTAGAGTTAGGATTTGAGATTCTAGCCCCAGAATCTGAGCTATTAACTGATGTTTGATCTGTCTTTTTCTAAGACCTATACTATAAAATGAAAAACATTCCATTTGAAGTCATATGAAAGTTCCACAAATTGTACAAAAACAAACCAACCAACCTGTATGTTAACACTGAGCAAAATCCATCTAGTACAGCAGCAATAACTCTAGCTGAAAAGAATTTGGGGGATTCTTACAACTCTACTGTGTACATGGCAACCTGTGCTATAGAGTAGAAGAGGAATATTGTCTGAAACTCTACTCTGGAGTGGGCTTGCCTACTAAGAAGTCAAAGGAGATTACCTACTTAATCTATGATTTTGAGTTTTCTGGACGAGGCAATTAGAGTGATAGTTTAAAGGGCCAAGATATAACATGGTAAAGAAGTTACGGGAATAATCAAAATGCAGTTTCTAAGCATACCAGAATACAGATGCCTAGGAAAGAAGCAAGTCAAACATTAGTAACCAAAATTATTCTAAATTCGTTTAATGCAAACAATTTGTCAAATAAAGTGAAAATAGTCTAGCTATGCATAGCTTACAACCTCTTGAGGAAACCAGGCAGAAAAAGCCTGGAAGACTTTCCCAGAAATAAATCAAAGCTTTAGCAATGATATTCACTACTGAAATATGGGACAGAAGTACAAGGCCAAAGAAGAGGCAAAACTATTAAATGGTTTCTGTCAGGAGCCAGAGTTATTGTAAATAGATTTGAAATGGGGAATTAAGAGACTATTACAGAAACATATGGCTTAAAATACCACAGTCTATTCGAGGGACCTAAATATTTAAATAAAGCAGTTAAATGCTCTGTGCAGCATGAAATATTTCTGTAGGTGGAGTAAAAGAATGAGGTATGATCTTACTACTAATTCCTTCCAGTCCCATAAGCCACCTCACCTCTGTTGCAAACCACAGGGCAGAGGTTGCAGTAATTACAACTGCTTGTCAGTGAGCAACCTACCCCTAGAGTCACTGAAAACCATGACATGATTAGAAATACAATTAAAAAGCAGTACTGATATATGAGAGAAAACATGGTGAACAAAAGACTAGCCCAGATCATTAGAACAGTGAAACTACTCTGTATGATACTATCATGGTATATACATGTCATTATACATTCGTCAAAGCCCATACAATGTACAACACTAAGAGTGACCCCTAATCTAAACTATGGACTTTGCGTGATAATGATGTGTCAGTGTAGGTTCACCGATTATAACAAGTGAACCAGTCTAACAGAGGATGTCCCTAGTGCGGAAGGCTGTGCATGTAGGGGCAGGGGTTATATATGGGAACTTTTCTGCAGCGAACCTGAAACTGCTCCAAAAATTAGTCTTAAAAAAAAAAAAAGACGACGAAGACTAGCTCACTGGTCACTGATGGACCCACAGAGTCCGTAGACAACACCTTAAAGAAATAGAGGATGAACAAACCAAACTCTGCAGCTCCACCCTACTTCATTCTAGTTGTTTGCTCCATTATGCAAAATAGTGGAACACCTCCACCTGCCTACTCCTACTCTTCATGCTGTTTGCACTGACTTGTCTACTTATGAAAACATATTATGAGTGTGTCCATTTCAAAAGAAAATATTTATTGAATAACAAGTTAGTAAAATCCATTATTGAAAAAATTTAATTGCAAATTTAAAACTTATTAGTATTTATCCTACCAAAATGAGTCTATAATTATTTCCCCAAATTAGTCTATAATTTAGTATAATTACTAAAAATTAGTAGTGAAAATTAGCATGGCAAGCAGTAATTTTAGCATTCATAGAAAAAGCTCAAAGCTGTGTGATGGGTACATACATGAAGGATCATAATATTATTATCTACTTTTGTAGCTGTCTCAAAGTCTCCTTAATATAAAGGTTTTTTTAAAGGCTCAGCTAAGGAAGTTAAAGTGTAAACCTGCTTAATGTACCAATAACTCTACATAAGGTCATTTGATTGCTATCAGATTGTGTTATTATAGTCATAGAAAAATATTTTATATTTTTTAGCACCAGCATTTGAAAATTTAGACTAGTATTTAAGAATATGAATTCAGAAACTAGATGGTCTCAAGTTGCATTCCACCTACTCTGCTGCTTAGCTGTTGTAACCTTGGAAAAGTAATTTATGCTGCTTAAACTCCAATCTCCCCAACCAGAAATGGGGCTAATATTACCATGGGTGATTGTAGAATTAAATGACATAAAAAGTACAAAGTCAGCACAGCACTGGGCTAATGATAGGTGCTCAGTAAATACTAGCATTATTAACATTCCAAAGTTCTCTATTGATATTATTGATCTAAAACTAAAGGAAGCAGTAAAGGTAATTAAGAATTCTATTTTGTAGGTGAGGAAACAGATTTCAGAGATTCACAATTCAAAGATTAAAAGACTCTTCCTATTCTAGTGTATTTCTAGGTTAAATATTTAGAAATTAAAGAATTTACAAAAATAGAAGAAATTATATAATCCTATCTTGGCCTTTAACCCTAATTAAATAACTTAAAGAAAGTTTTGCCATTGAATTAACCAATCAGTTTTCAAGACTGCCCTGGCTTTTACTTCCCACCAGGACTTCTAGCATCAACTCTGCACAGGAGTACGGTCTCATGCTTAGCCAGGGATATGTTGATCTGGGGGGGCCTTCTCCAGTCTCTCCTGAGTGGATATATGGAGAATTTATCAAAGCCCTCTGTGGCTGTCTCATTTCCCAGATCTCCCTGTTAAATTTCAGGCTAGTCCGCTAGTCCACTGCTTGCCCCAGCCAGGACTACAACCTTAGTGTACCTGAGCCATTGGTCCTCCCATTCATTTGCCAATGAAATTTGTGCTTTACTGACAACACTACTGGATATGAGGTTTTCCATACTCTGCTCCAAACCAAGTGAGCCCTCTCTGGCAAGGAAGCTTCTTGTTTTCTTGCTCTGCAGAGCCCTGTTCAGTTCTGCTCAGATCTACCTTGGGGGTGGCTGTGGATGAGAGAAGTCCCAAGCAAGAATGCCATAGGCTCCCACCATTCATATCTGACATTCAGTATTTTTTCATGAATAAATTGCTTCTCAATTTGTTGTATGCCTTTGGTCGTTTTCAAGAGCCCCGAAATAGTGTTTTTTGATAATTTTGTCCAGTTTTATGGCTGTATAACGCTTTATC
The DNA here is from genome assembly GCF_964374135.1 of Grampus griseus. Taxonomy (NCBI): domain Eukaryota; kingdom Metazoa; phylum Chordata; class Mammalia; order Artiodactyla; family Delphinidae; genus Grampus; species Grampus griseus. The sequence goes on from NC_139012.1 coordinate 67,418,687, forward strand.
AGAAAACATAATCAGAACCTATTATACCACGTTTTATCACAAAAAGTAAATAGTGGGCTGTGTTCTAAATTTTCTAACTTGTAGCCATCATTATTAGCATTTTTTTATTGGAGTATAATTGCTTTACAGTGTTGTGTCAGTTTCTGCTGTACAGCATTTTGTTTTGAGGATCACAATAAATACATGCAAAGTAAAATGTTCATCTAATCTCAATAAAATATTGGCCTTTTTCTACACAATATTTATATGCTTTCTATAGAAAGTTTATATGGGGGCCCTTGTCTATATAACATTTCTATATAATATTTCTATATAGTGTTTATATTTTTATGCTATGTGTTCCCATATAATCTTTTTTTTAGAATTATTTTGTATATTTTTTTCATTTTTTTAAATTGTATTATTTATTTATTTATTTTTTGCTGTGTTGGGTCTTCATTGCTGTGTGCGAACTTTCTCTAGTTGCGGCAAGTGGGGGCTATTCTTCGTTGTGGTGCGTGGGGTTTCTCATTGCAGTAGCTTCTCTTGTTGTGGAGCACGGGCTCTAGGCGCACGGGCTTCAGTAGCTGTGGCACACGGGCTCAGTAGTTGTGGCTCGTGGGCTCTAGAGGGCAGGCTCAGTAGTTGTGGTGCACGGGCTTAGTTGCTCCGCAGCATGTGGGATCTTCCCGGATCAGGGCTCGAACCCGTGTCCCCTGCATTGGCAGGCGGATTCCTAATCACTGCGGCACCAGGGTAGTCCCCCATAGAATCTTTTTACGATTCTATATAATGTTAAATGTTCATCTAATCTCAATAAAATATTAGCCCTTTCTTATATAATGTTTATATTCCCTAATTGTTAAATTATTCAAGCTCCTCAAGAAGCAAGGATTATGAAAGCTGGCAATGAACAATAATCCATTTTTCTGAAACTCTTTCATCTAAAAACAAGTCCTTTCTAAAGGAAGATTAGAATTTTCTTTTTTAAGCAAGATTTTAGAAATGTACTTTTAGTGAGAGTAAATGATGGTCGGATAAGAAAAGTCTCCATTAACATAATTATATAATTATATTATAATAACCAGGTTAAGACTCCAAAAATAGGTATATTTGACTACAGGACCCATAATTATCAAAGATATTTATGGTTCTCTGGAGACACTCTCTCCTAGACAATAGTGTTAAAAAGGAACTCACTGGGATTAAGTGCAAACTCACGTCTATCCATTCAGGGTACATTGAACTGTAGCTCGACCAGTACTTTTATTTTCTGTGCCATTATCCTTCCTGACCATAGTCAAACTAATAACAAGATGAGCCCATAGAATAATCAAGGCAGGCTTAATTAATGGGTCACCTGTACTCAACCCCATTCCTTTTGAACATCTAACATAGCTATAACCTACAGCTTTTTTTTTTCTTATAGGATATAACTTTGTTAGAACTTGAGCACAATTAACTGAAAGGCAACTGGAAGATTAATAAGTGTGATATTATACTATGAACTCCTGCCATGTAATTTTTCTCATCTTTGAATAAAGTAAAATAATTTGCATGAATGTGCTTTCATAATAATCTGCCAACAAATTGGATGGTCTTAATAAAGAGAGGAACAGCCTGAAAGAAAAAGCAAAAGACAGTATACAATTCCTTACTGCTGTGGAAGGAAGTGAAGAAAGATATCAAAATTTCAACATCTTCCAGGAATGAAGAGAAAACATAATGGTTTTTAAGCCTTAAATTGTACCCTGCATTCCCAATATAGTAAAATTGGTATTTAAAACATTTTTTTTTTCGCATAAACATACTGCAAGTTTCAAAATGAGACAACAGATGAAGAGCAATGGAGAGAAAAAGTTCTTTCATGAAGAAAGAAAAATCTAGCATATTGCAATGAGGCCCTCTGCTGCCATTTTTTAATACTACACCAAAAACCTAATTTCCAGTGGTGTCTCATTGTCTTTGTGGGAGCCAATACTTCAACAAAGCTTAAAGGAAAAAAATGGCTTAAATCCTTCAAAAAAATTTAGTCATTTCCAAGATTTTTAAAAACGGAATTTATTGATTCTAGGTGATACTATTCTGAACATAATGTCTGAGCCACATAAACCTCAGTTAAATCCCTTAGTGACAGCATTATTTATTTAAGAACCGATTTTCATTATTTATTTTGTATTCTATTTAAGTATTTCCAAAAGAAAATTATACTCATGCCAAATAGCTTCTATGAAGACGATAGTCCAACCAGAGCCATGGCCAAAAAAAAATTTTTTTAATTTTATAAATAAATCCTTGTATTGCAAAAGGCTATTCCTATTAAAATATCTCCATTTCTTGGGGAAAGGTACCAAGAAGTCCAAAAATTAACTCAAAAACTCATATGAGACTAAAACTAGTGCCATTTGATCATCTTTTTTTTTTTTTTCCGGTACGCGGGCCTCTCACTGTTGCGGTCTCTCCCGTTGCGGAGCACAGGCTCCGGACCCGCAGGCTCAGCGGCCATGGCTCACGGGCCCAGCCGCTCCACGGCATGTGGGATCTTCCCGGACCAGGGCACGAACCCGTGTCCCCTGTATCGGCAGGCGGACTCTCAACCACTGCGCCACCAGGGAAGCCCTGATCATCATTTTTGAATTGCCAGGACCAGAGGTATACCTACCAGGAAATGAATAAAGCCTCACGTGTAGGGCTGCCATAAGTGCTAGGAGTGGCCAGGAGTTGTGAAGCATCCCGGGTGGGGAGGAGAAGCCAGGTGGCCAGGTGGCAATAAGGAAGCATGTCTATGTAAGCATATCTGGTACACTGTCTCAGATTAGAAAAAAAGTTGAACCTCTAACACATGTAAATTATCATGATTTCTTTTCTTATACTAAATATGTCAGGCTTATTTTTATATTTATACTTTTATCTTCTTTTTCTTAAAGAGGGCCAAAAAAATTGTGTAAGCTCAGGACCCACAAAACCTGAATCTATCCCTGGGGAATACAATTTAATCAATACAGTCCACCCAGAAAATATTATTTCACTTTTAATGGGATCATCTTGGATTCATAGGGGAAAAAAATGGTTTCAATGGCAATTTTTAAACTAAGACTAAAGAGGAGCCTAAAAAGGCACTGGTGCAATACTTCATACAATTTTTTTAAGGGAAAGAACGAAAATTAATATCTGCCCAACAGTGAAGCCACCTAGCATTCAAGAATCTCTAGCTCTTTATATCTATGTAGTAGTTAAGAGTACTGGCTGTGGAGTCAGGCAATTCTGGATTTCAGTCCTGAATCTGTCACTTTATAGCTATGTCACCTTCGACAAGTCAATTGTGCCTTGCAGTGAAAAGCATTGAATAATTATTTGTTGAAGAAATAAAAACATACATCAGCTCCACACACTGCCCAGAAAACTTTCAAGTTAGCAAATATAGCAATTTTTTAGAACTATTTTTTGCACATCTCTTAGACGAACGGTATTGGGCAAAAGAGTAAGAAGGGATACTGGAGTTTAAGCAAAGTGTTGTTTGGGTTTTTTACTATGATTTATATTTGTATTTGATGAGATTGGAAAAGTCTGCCTGGTGCAGAAAGCATTTAAGGATGGAGCCTGAAAGATTATTAGGATTAGACCTGGGTGATGGAGAAGGTGGAGAAGGCTGGAAGCATTTCAGGCTGAGGCAACAATACACTAAGTTAAGACCCAGAGACCAGAAAATGGAGAAATCTAAGGATTCTGGGAAAAGTCAGCAGCCCTGTTGGCTTGAGGTTTAGAGAACTCATGGGAGACTGGAAACAATTCAGGATCATATTGCCACTTTAGTTAAGGTGCTTGCGAAAAATTCCTTATCACTAAATGTCCACACAACCACCACTATAAATTACATTTGGTTTTAATTGATACAAAGAAATATGAGACTTAGGACAAATTTTTACTAAACTACAATTAAGTTAATCTAGTTCCAGTGTTGAAAAGGGATTTTATTTTTTAATTCAATCTTTCATCCAAGAGTGGACTATGTGTAACTTTTTAAATACTTCTCTCATATAGAAATCATTTGCATTTCAAGGTTTATGTTAAAGCCATTTACTGGAGGAATGAAAGGGAAGGAAGCATAATGTACATTAGGTTAACAACATAAATTTTCTAGGAAGTCATTAGGAGGAAAACTGTTCTCAAGGCAAATGGTAACAAAGATGGATGGACAGATGAAGTTGCCATTCTTATTGGTATAATACAAAAGTAATGGCCTTGGGTCAGAACATGAGATTCCAAGTTGGCCTCTGCCACTTGTTGGTAGTTTTAACGTGGGCAATTTAACTTCTCTATGCTTTGGTTTCCACTTCTGTAAAATGAGAAGCACGATCACAATAATAAAACTTGCCAGTGGTATATTGTATTACTATCTGCCTGAGAGAGGAATATACATTTTCACCCCACCACCTTTGGACCTGACATGTGACATGTTTTGTCCATTGAAATGTGACATTTGTCCCATCTCTTTGCTATTAGAATGGTATGCGTGTAAGGATGCTCTTTCAGCCCGGATTCTAAAGTGAAGAGGACATGGGAAGCAGAGATGCAGCTCATCTACAGCCTACATTAAATGTAAATGACAAATAAGCTTTGTTGTTTGAAGCCACAGAGATTTGGGGGTCGCTGCAAGGCCAAGTGATACACTATGCTACCCACTTCACACACTTGTTATAAAAGCTGAATAAACTATTTCAAAGCACCTTATAACATTCTATGCCCACTCATACCTCAAACTATCTGCTTCTCTCCCCCCATGTTGTTGCAGATCAGAAACTTGTGATGTGAGAGCGGAAGGAAGAATGGGAATACCAACTGTCAAAGCTGCACCTCGCTCTCCTGCCATTGACTCCCCACATTCAGTGCTACTGCCCTGTTGGCAGTATACTCAGTTCCTGTCCCATCACCTTACCATACCTCATAAAACAAAATAATCTTGGGTTTTTTGTTATTTTTGATGTGAATTCCCTTGAAAATAAAAAGGGGAAAATATCTTTCAAATGATACAGCTTTTCATGCTAGTTCTTGACCCAATTTTTCTGAGAAAATGCTCAGAACCACTTAAAGTCTGGTTTCCCTTTGTACTTTAGTTAAATCTTACTTGAATCCTTTGTTTAGCCAGTTTTACCAGAACTTCTATGTGGAACCTTATTCCCTGTTTAACTTAAAGGATTCCATGAAAACTAAAATTTTTTTTAAAGGACAGCTTTAAAAAAAAAAAAAAAAAGACATTTCATTTTAACCAGCAGTTAAAAAAAACTAAAAAACCTTTGACTAAATTCGATAAGACAGTAACCAAAGAGATGGCAGAGGAAAAGCCTAAGTCATGGCACCATGATTCTCAATAAACCAGGAAGAGATGAGGGCTAGAGAAGCAAGTGAGTCAACGACTGGGCCAGGAAACAAGAAAATCTTTTTCAAGCTCCTGCGACTTCCACTTCTGCCTGATGAAGTTGAAAGAATATGAACTTCAGAGTTATACAAGCCTAGGGGCTTTGAATACGAGCTTAACCACAATTTCTGCACAGCTTTAGGCCAGTTACGCAATCCCAGCAAAACCTGATAGGATTGCTGTGAAGTATTAAATGGATCAAGGTGAGTGGAGCACCTAACATAGTACTTGGACAATAACAGCTTCTCAAAAAATTCACATTCTTGGCTCTTTGTCATTAACTCATCTCTCTATACCCTGAATCAATCTTCAACAATCAACATGAAAATGCTTTTGCTCCCAGATTGGGAATCTCTTGTAGAGTAACAAAAGTGACTGTAATCTACCACATAAAGACAGACGACAATAAAACATTTTATGTTTTAGAGCTCACAGTATTTTTAAAGTATGCACACATTTATATGTAGATATTTTTCTAAATATATTGATAGCTTCACACTGGTCACCAAAAAAGTACACAACTGAAATATGTAGAAATAAAATTACACATTTTCCAAACAAAGTCACATCATCAGTTCTGTATTTATTCGACTTTCAACTTTGAAATCCCCAGGAATTGGCAACGAGAGAGAGGGAGCCCCCACTCATCAAGGGTCATGTTAGTGATTCCAGGGAACGCTAGAAAACCTGTACTGAATCCAAGTTTTTAACTGCCAGGTTTTTAACTCCTGGCTACAGTTCCCACGTATGATATAATTTAGAAACTTAGTTTAGGCACAAGAGAATCATGGGATTTAAAACAGTGTCCCTCAACATGTAAAATTTTAATGAAAAACCTAGAAAAGTCATAAATTATCATAAAGAAACTAAAAAACAAACAAAAAATTTGCAAAATGGCAGAGAGACCTTTTTAAACCAAAAAGGGGGGAAAAAGGAAGGCTGGCCATTTTATTAATGTGTAAGTTGAATAGAACCTTCCTAGGTCCTTTACACTCTTCCCCTTCTACAGGCATCTTCTGCACCAATGATTCTCTAGGGCCATTATGCCACCTACTATGAAGATGGAGCAGCCAAGTATGGTGCTACGTTTCCAACCCAAATTGATCACAGAAGTTTAAAAATACACATTTTTCACCCCAATCCTGCAGTACCAACAGAACTACCCACAACACTTGCACACATAAGGATTTGTTCATATAAACCTTGAAAAAAACTACCAGAGGCTTCCTGCTGCATTTCTTTGAAACCATTTGTTGATTCTTAGTCTGAGATTTGACTCAAAAATTCTAGATAAAATTGATTTTTACCTGTAAGTCTCAATATTTACCTCTAAAATCCCTCATGGTCAATCTCAGTTATCCCTGTCACAGAAAGAAAGGAGTAATGCAGACAGAAGAATTTATCAAAAATGATTTTCCTTTGCCCCTACTAACATTAAAGCTTAGACGTGTTCTGATACATAAACACCTATCTGGGTATGGCTGTTGTTCTCCATGCTCAGGGCAATAGTTCCAGAATTAAACAATGGAGGGAAGAAGTCACAGTCACGTTTCAGCACAGTTCATTCACATCTTCGTTTATGAATTCAATATTCATTTATTGAGTACCTACTACATACCAAATAATGTTCTGATTGCTGGGGTTCTATCAGTGAACAAATAGAAGAAAATCCCTACTGTCATGGAATCTATACTCTAGTGGGGGCAAATAAATAGAAGAAACAAGTAAATTAAATTAGTTAAGATAATTGTGGTAAAAAATAACAGTGGAGGGGATAAGGAGCATTGTACACAGTTACAAATATAAACAGAGTAGTCAGGGATCCCTCACTTAGAAAATTCCATTTGAGCAAAGACATGGAGTTAAAGGAACATTTCAACAAGTGCTAAAGTTCTGAAGCAGGCACACACTAATAGTATTTGAGAAATGGCAAGAGGGCCAGTGATGCTGGAGGACAGAGCAATAGGAGATGAGGTCAGAGAACTGGAAGGAGAGGAGAGGAGATTTAAATTTTATTGTTAATGAGATGAAGAATGGTTACAGGGTTTAAGTCAGAGGAGTGGCATGACCTGATGAAGGTTTAATGGAATCCCTCTGACTGCTGTGTGGAAAAGAGCTTGAAGGAAGGATGAGAAGGTTGGAAGCAGAAAGCACATATAGTCTCTACCACAATAATCTAGGTACTCAGGTGATCATGGCTAGGATCAGGCTGAAAAAGAATAAGAAGTTATTGGATTCTGGATATACTTGAAAGGTAGAGCCAACGGGGTTCTTTTTCTATATGGAAAAAAAAACCCAACAAAAATGACTTCTTGATGTTTGGACTGAGTAACTAGGAGGAGAAAGTTACCATAAACTGAGATGGAGAAGACCTTGGCAGGGTCTGTTTGGGGCAGGGCAAGATCAGGAATTCAGTTTTGTATGTGTTATGTTTGAGATGCCTGTGAGATATAGACACCTAATGGCAGGTGTCTACTGGGAAAACCTATGGGGATACCTAACAGGCAGCAGTCAATACAGTTGACTCTTCCTCTATAGCTATGTAGCTTTATCTACCTCCAAGGGGTCCTTTGATGGTCTTTCTAAATACTTTTCCCTTTGCTCACTTAGGGGATTGAGATAGCACAGAATTTTCCATTGCTGATTCCATCTATGAGTCAAGATTTCCTCCATGCTTTGCTTAGGTAGCTATGCAGCAATACTGTGAAAGATAAAACATGTAAGGGGCAAGCAGGAAAATCTTAAAGAGACTGAATTATCCTGGAAATAATTTGGAATTTTAAAATCACATGCAAAAAAAAAAAAATCTCTTGAAGTACATTGGGAAACCAGCTGTGGCTGAAACACTGCAACCATTAGGACCACAATTCAGTCTGAGATATTTGCATAATTGTTACTTTATAAGATCAAACTTTTCCCTGTATTTATTATTAAACTAATGCATTTCAGCTGCTGTATACTGTGGTTTACAAATCATCAGGAGCTTGTGACATTCACGGTCATGTGAAGAGCCAAAAAAGATGTCATTTCTCAAATTAAAAACTGATCTTATTAGGAACAAACATAAATATGACGAGCAAAGAAGCAAACCACAAACCCAGGTTTGCCTGCAGATCTGTAAAGTTTCCACTAGGGCCAAGTTCCAACAAGGAATGATGTTCTAAATTAGATGACAATTCTAACATTTGAGTGGCTAAAGATTTGTTCTGAGTATTTAAAGACACAGTGTGGATCCTGCCTGCCAGTAGTGTACATTCTAAATCTGAGGAGTAAAGGTATGTATACGTTGATGGAATTCTTGAGCACTGTCATTCCATCTCAAGATAAGCAAAAGGCTACTTTCCCACACCTATTAACACTCCTTGTTAAATGATACAGAGCTACTTCCTTTCAGGTTTCAACTAGATTCCTTCCACTTCTTTGCTCCTTTATTTGAAGAAACTCCCATCTGAACAAGATTACCCACTCTTTCCATTATGCAGTTATACTACTTAAGGCAGAACTAATTACAGGATAAGGCAAGCAGTTGTGTTTTTTTTAACATCTTTACTGGAGTATAATCGCTTTACAGTGGTGTGTTAGTTTCTGCTTTATAACAAAGTGAATCAGCTATACATATACATATATCCCCATATCTCCTCCCTTTTGCATCTCCCTCCTACCGTCCCTATCCCACCCCTCTAGGTGATCACAAAGCACAGAGCTGATCTCCCAGTGCTATGCAGCTGCTTCCCACTAGCTACCTATTTTACATTTGGTAGTATATATATGTCCATGCCACTCTCTCATGTCGTCCCAGCTTACCCTTCCCCCTCCCCATGTCCTCAAGTCCATTCTCTAGATCTGTATCTTTATTTCTGTCCTGCCCCTAGGCTCTTCAGAACCAATTTTTTTTTTTTTTTAGATTCCATATATATGTGTTAGCATACAGTATTTGTTTTTCTCTTTCTGACTTACTTCACTCTGTATGACAGACTCTAGGTCCATCCACCTCACTACAAATAACTCAATTTTGTTTCTTTTTATGGCTGAGTAATATTCCATTGTATATATGTGCCACACCTTCTTTATCCATTCATCTGTCAATGGACACTTAGGTTGCTTCCATGTCCTGGCTATTGTAAATAGAGCTGCAATGAACATTGTGGTACATGACTCTTTTTGAATTATGGTTTTCTCAGGGTATATGTCCAGTATTGGGATTGCTGGGTCATATGGTAGTTTAGTCTCAGGTCTGAGAAGGCAAATCTTGGAGTTTGAACAATTTGTTGCAGATTCCCAGACGATTATTTTCTCCAGACAACCTCACTAATTGTGGTTAATGAGTCTGTTTTATTCCCTTCAAAATAAATGAGAATCACCATTGCCATTTTCATAGCCCTGTAGAAGCTAAGAGTCCAATCTCTGAGGCAGTAGCTCCATTCCAGGCCCAGCTTTGACTCTTCTGAGCTAGGAGACCTTTGACAAAGTTTCTTAACATCTCTGTGTCCCAGTTTCATTGTGTGTAAACTGAGGTCAGCAGTAGAACCTATCAATTGGCTATTGTGTGGATCATATGATAAATGACACTTGGCATTGTGACTGGCAAATAATGAATGCTCAATAAAAAGGCCCACCCCTAATATCTGTGGAGTCTGGAGGAGAATATAAATGAAGATTCTTAAACCATCAAAGAGATCTGAAGCCAAACACTGGTGAAAGCGGTAAAGCAGTATTTTATTCAGAAACTATTGCAATCGAGGAAAAGGAGACTTCAGTATAGTATAAGAAGGATAAGCAGGAATTTATAGCCAAAGAATAGGATGAGAATGTCAGTGGATGGAAAATTACTAAGAGGAAGGAGACAACAAGAGTAGAGAGATTCTTGCTAAAGCAACTTAATAGGATTCTTGCTGAAGGTAGCCAGGGTGACTGGATATCAAATGTGGGGAGATTCTCTGTAAACTGACTTAGCAAGATTCTTGCTAAAATTGGGCCCAGCAAGAGGAGGGGGCCCAAGATGGAGGCCAAGTCAAGAAGAAGGCTAAAAGGAACTTGACTAAAGTTGATCAAGGAGAGAGTCTTTGTCAATAGCAGAGTTCTAAACATTTAAGAAGAGGTATAAAATTCAGTCAATAAACTGTTGAGATACTTATTATTTTATCTATCATATATATTCTCTATGTATATAGTCTCATAATGACCTGGACTCCTCCCAGTTCGACAGCAGAATATGCCAGTCAGGGGAGAGCCAGCATCCTTCTCCTTAGGCAACAACTGCCCTCAGCTACCCATTGGGCACATGGGTGTGCATACCAGTGGGGCAGACCACACTCAGGAGGATGGAGACTGGGAAGAGGCCAGAATAAGCCCCAGAGGCAGGCTCAAGAACACTTGCAGAGGAAATCCCAGGGACTCAGTTACCCATGTATCCTCTTGGCCTCATGGACTCCTTACCCCATGGGAAGGAGGGCTAGAGCAGGTTGCAAAAGCATGGTGTCCAGAGAAGGAATGCTTGACAGTTTTATGTGTTTTAATAACAACACTGCTATGACTTCTACAGACAAGTGTTATAGAAGATACAAGCTCAGATAAGGCACTAAAGAAAACTTTGCAAGGGAAGGGAAAGGAAGAGTTAAGGAAAGTCTATAAGAGCGAGGGTATTCTAAGCAGAGAGAAGAGCGAGTGTTAAGATAACGTGGTGTATAAAACAACATGATCTCCATGCTCACAGTCTTTGAATATAGTAAGTATTGGACAACGTAATGGAAGTGAAACTGGAAGAGATATTGGAAGGCTTTATCACGGAGGAGCACATGTGTCATTCTAAGGAATTTAGATTTTATCCTGAAAGATCTGCTGCAAACTGGCCAAAGCCAGTTTGGCCCCTTGAGAAATACAGGTTCTTTTTTATTTTTTTCATGTTACTGAGGTAAAATTGACCAACAAAACTGTGCTATATTTGAAGCACACAATGTGATGACTTGCTATATCTATACATTGTGAAGGGATTATCCCCATCAAATTAACACATCTATCACATATACACCTTTCTTTTTTTGTGTGTGGTGAGAACACCTAAGTTCTACTCTATTAGTAAGTTCAAATTATACAAAATAGTATTATCAATTATAGTCACCATTTTATACATCAGATTCTCAGAACTTATCATTTTATAACTGAAAGTTTTTATACATTTTTTACCATTTTATTAATTTTATTATTGCATAAGTATCTTTAATTAGTTCCATGTAATCATAATTTACATTTATTGCATTCTTAGTATGTGTCCACCAACATACATGACTTTTTTTTTTTTTTTACTCTGTAATAATTGCTTATTTTGTCACTGTTTCTGTTTGTGTAAAACCACTAGAAACATTTTTAATAGAAGAGATTATTTTACAGTTCTACTACAGATTTTACTTTTTTTTACTGTTATTCAAGATCAAAGTTTAAATAGAGTAACAATAGCATTTACAGAGAAACATGAACATCGTTCTTTGTTAATGAAAATGTCTTTGCTGTTAAAGGAACACAATAGGACTTTTTTTTTCATTTTCTGTGCATTTTATTGCTTTTTTATTTATAAATTTCAACATTTTTCATGTTTGGGATAATTCAAACTTACATCTGAAAACAACTGGAAAATACTTCCGAAGTTTTTGTTTTTGTTTTTTTTTGTTAGTTTCTGCTTTATAACAAAGTGAATCAGTTATACATATATACATGTTCCCATATCTCTTCCCTCCTGCGTCTCCCTCCCTCCCACCCTCCCTAGCTCACCCCTCTAGGCGGTCACAAATCACCTAGTTGATCTCTCTGTGCTACGCAGCTGCTTTTACCAAACTCTCCTCATCTCCCACCCCCTGGCAGCCACTGTTCTCATCTCTGCCTAGTTTATTTCACTTAGCATACTGCCTCTCAGATTCAAGCATGTATCCCAAATGGCAGGATTTCCTTCTTTTTCAAAGTTGAATAATATTCCATTGTGTATATATATCACATTTTCTTTATCCATTCATTCATCAATGGACACTTAGGCTGTTTCCATGTCTTTGCTATTGTGAATAAGGCTGCAATTCACATGGGAAATGCAGATATCTCTTTGAGACAGTGATTTTGTTTCCTTTGGATACATACCCAGAAGTGGAATTGCTGGATCATATGGTACTTCTATTTTTAATATTTTGAGGAACGTCCATACTGTTTTCCAAAATCACTGTTTACATTCTCACCTCCAGGGTACAAGGGCTCCCTTTCTCCACATTCTCACCAGCATTTGTTATCTCTTGTCTTTTTGATAATAGCCATTCTAATAGGTGTGAGGTAACATCTCATTGGGGTTTTGATCTGCATTTCCCTGATGATTAGTGATGTTGAGCACCTTTGCATGTACTTATTGGTCATTTGTATGTCTTCTTCAGAAAAATGTCTATTCAGCTATTTTGCCCATTTTTTAGTTGGGGTATTTGGGGTTTTGCTCTTGAGTTATATGAGTTTCTTATATATTTTAGATATTAACCTCTTATCAGTGGTTTGTAAATGTTTACTCCCATTCCATAGGATGCCTTTTCATTGTGTTGATGGCTTCCTTTGCTGTGCAGAAGCTTTTTAGTTTATTGTAGTCCCACTTGTATATTTTTTTCTTTTACTGCCTTTGATTTTGGTGTAAAATCCAAAAAGTCATCACCAAGACCAATGTAGAGCTTACCTCTGGTGTTTCCTTCTAGGAATTTTATAGTTTCAGGTCTAATGTTCAAATCTATAATTCATTTTGAGTTGACTTTTATGTATGGTATAAGACAGGGATCTAGTTTCATTTTTTGCATGTGGATATCAGTTTTTCCAACAATATTTGTTGAAGAGATTATCCTTTCCCATTATATTCTTGCTGCCTTCTTGAAAACTGACCATATGTACATGGGTTTATTCCTGGGCTCTCTATTCATGTCCATCTACGTGTCTTTTTTTTATGCCAATACCATACTGTTTTGATTACTATAGCTTTGTAATACAGTTTGAAATCAGGACCTGTGATGCCTTCAGTTTTTTCTTTCTCAAGATTGCTTTAATTATTCAGGGTCTTTTGTGGTTCTATACAAATTCTGGATTGTTTTTTTCTATTTCTGTGAAAAATGCCATTGGAATTTTGATAGGAGTTGCACTGAATCTGTAGATTGCTTTGGGTAGTATGGACATTTTAACAATATTAATTCTTCTAGTCCATGACCATGGACTGTGCTTGCATTTATTTGTGTCTTCTTTAAATTCTCTTATCAACATCTTATAGTTTTCAGTGTACAGGTTTTTCACCTCCTTGGTTAAATTTATTCCTCAGTATTTTATTCTTTTTGATGCAATTGTAAAAGTGACTATTTTCTTAATTTCTCTTTCAGATAGTTGATTGTCAGTGTATAGAAATTGATTTTTGCATGTTTATTTTGCATAAATTTAACTGAATTTATTAGTTCTAAGAGATTTCTGGTGGAGTCTTTAGAATTTTCTACATATACCATGTCATCTGTAAACACAGACAATTTCACTTCTTCCTTTCTGACTCAGATGCACCTTTTATTTCTTTTTCTTACCTAATTGCTCTGGTCAGGACTTCCAGTACTACACTGAATAAAAGCGGTGAGAGTGGGCATCCTTGTCTTGTTCCTGATCTTAGAAGAAGCTTTCAGCTTTTCACCACTGATTATGATGTTATCTGTGGGCTTGTCATATATGGCCCTTATTATGTTGATGTACGTTCCCTTTCTCCCCAATGGGTTGAGAGTTTTATCTTAAATGATGTGAAATTGTGTGAAATGCTTTTTCATATTTGTTGAGGTTATTGTATAATTCACCCTGATTGATATACAGATGATGAACCATTCCTGCATCCCAGGAATAAATCCCACTTGATCGTGGTGTATGACCCTTTTAATGCAGTGTTGAATTCGATTTGCTAATATTTTGTTGAGGATGTTTGCATCTGTGTTCATCAATGATTTTCACCTGTAATTTTCTTTTCTTGTAGTGTCCTTTTCTGGCTTTGGTACTAGGGTAATGCTGGCCTCATAAAGTGAGTTTGGAAGTGTGCCCTCCTCTTCTGTTCTTTAGAAGAGTTACGGAAGTACTGGTATTAATTCTTCTTTAAATGTTAGGTAGAATTCAACAGTGAAGCCATCTTGTCATGGACTTCTGTCTGTTGGGAGGTTTTTGATTACTGATTCAATTTCCTTACTAGTTTTTGGTCTGTTCAGGTTTTCTATTCCTTCATGATTCAGTCTTGGTAGGTTGTGTGTCTCTAGGAGTTTATCCATTTCTTCCAGGTTGTCCAATCTGTTGGTGTATAATTATGCATAGTAGTTTCTTATGATCCTTAGTATTTGTGTTATCAGTTGTAAAGTCCCCTCTTTCATTTCTAATTTTCTTTGAGTCTTCTCTCTTTTTTCTTATTTAGTCCAACTAAAAGTTTATCAACTTTATCTTTGCAAAAAAACCCCATCTCTGTTTCATCAGTCTTTTCTATTGTCTTTTTAGTCTCTATTTCATTTATTTCCACTCTAATCTTTGTTATTTTCTTCCTTCTGCTAATTTTTGGCTTAGTTTGTTCTTCTTCTTCTAGTCCCTTAAGATGTGAAGTTAGATTGTTTTTGAGTTCTTTTTGGTTAATGTAGGCATTCACCTCTATAAACTTCCCTCTTAGAACTGCTTATACTGTATCTCACATGTTTTGGTATATTGTGTTTTCATTTTCATTTGTCTCAAGATGGTTTTTTTATTTCCCCTTTGACCCACTGGGTACTCTGGAGCATGTTGTTTACTATTTGTGAATTTTTCAGTTTTCCTCTTGTAATTGTATACGTTTATTTTGCAGTTACCATGACACTTACATTAAATATCCTATCATTATAACAGTCTATTTTAAGCTGATAACAACTTAACTTTGGATGCATACAAAAGCCCTACATTTTTACACTCTTCCCCCACCCAACATTTTTGTTTTTAATGTCACAATTTATGTATTTTTACCTTGTGTATCCATTATCAAATTATGGTAGTTAAATATTTATTTTTAATACTTTTGTCTTTTAACTTTCATACTAGATTTAAGTGGTTTGCCCACCATCATTACATTAGAGTTCTGAATTTAACTATATATTTCCTTTACCAACAGGTTTTATACTGTCATATTTCCAATGTTACCAATAGTGTCCTTTAGTTCAGCTTGAAGAAATCCCTTTAACATTTCTGATAATGTCAATCCAGTGGTGATGAACTCCTTCAGCATATGTTGGTCTACTTAATGGTGTCCCATAAGACCCTTAAGCTATTTTCACTCTTTCTCGTTCTTTTTTACTTTTGCTCCTCTAAATGGATGAATTCCACTGCCCTGTATTTGAGTCTGCATATCCTTTCTTCACTTGGTCCAGTCTGCTATTGAACCCCTCCATTGAATTCTTCATTTCAGTTACTATATTCTTCAGCTCTATGATTTGTTTAGTACTTTTTTATATTTCTGTCTCTTTGTTGAAATTCTTGTTTTGTTCACGCATTGCTCTCCTGACCTCACTGAGCATCTCTGTGACCATTAATTTGAACTCTCTATTGGGTAAATTACTTATTTCCATTTCATTAAGATTGGTTTCTGGAGATTTATTTATGTTTTTTTTTTCTGTTGTTGTTGCTTTAAACATAATTCCCTGTTTCTTCATTCTGCTTGACTCTCTGTGTTAGTTTCTCAGCATTAGATATAACACCTATTAGATATAACAGCCACCTCTCCCTGTTTTGACTTTCTGGCCTTGTATAGGAGATACACTTTGGCAATCAGCCCAGCCTGGGCTCCTGTTGCCTCTCAAACCTTTGTGATTGTCCAAGCTTCCTCTTTGTTCTTAATGACTGTCAGTGGTGGAAGGTGTTGCAAGACCTGTGAATGTCCCCAAAGTGTGGGAAATGCCCATATGCCTATTCAGGCTCCTAGAGGACTACTAACTGCCTACATCTTCAGCTCCCCAAAAGAGGTTAATTGGAAGCTCGACCCTCAGGCAGCAGCTGGGAAAGTGAGAACATTAGATATGCAGTCTAGCCCCTATCAGAGATAAATCAGGACTAGGTGTTTTTGCTTACTTTGTGCTGAGCCAGAGGGAATAGTTTCTGGGAGTATCTGTGTACCCATAAAGAACCACCACTTTGCTTTTTGCAGTCCTGGAGGATTCATGAATGCCAAGTCCCATCAGCTCCCAGATGTAGGTGATTTGGGAGCCAGTCCCCTGAGGCAGCCGTAACAGTTGGGGAAACAAGCTCCTTCCAGAGAGACCTTGACAACTTGGTTTTACTGATGGAGTGAGCCAAAGAGAGAAGGTGGGGAAAGTGCCCTCCAGCTCTTTCAGGCTTCAGGAAGGATCACAGTCAGCACCTAGATGTGAGCTAAACAGAAGCCAGACCCTCAAACAGCAGCTGGTAGAGTATGCAGTTAAACGCCTTCCAGGAAAAACTGGGAGATGGGCATTTTTGTCTACTTCCTCTGCACTGAGCCCAGAGGGACAGCCATGGGGAGTGCTTGCATGCCTGTTAACAAGTGTTTCCTTGTTTGTAATAGTCCTTTGGGACTTGTGAATGCAAGACCCATTGGCTCTCAGAGCTAGGTGATCTGGGGACCTGTCTCTTGGGTGGCAGACTTAGGGACAGGTTGGGGTGCTATATGTGTGGTTCACACCTTTAGCTCCTCAGCAAGAAGCTAGGTTTGGATATTGGGGTTCCCTCCTGATTATAACATGCTGTGCCAGGGGTGGGGTTTATGGTGAGAATGTGTCTCAGCCTTTCCTACCCATTTTGATGTTGGTATTTTTTCAGTTGCCTGATGTGTAGGAGTCACTCAAATAGCTCTGTATTCCTCTCAGAGAGAAATAATCCATGTGTAGCTGTATATTCAGTGTGTCTGCAGGAGAAGGAAAATTCAGAATCCTCCTATGTTGCCATCTTGCTGATGTCTTTTCTAAAATGTTGGTAGTTGCCCATGTTAGAATTAAGGGGGCCTATTCATCCTCTCCTCTTCAACCTTACTACCAAGTGGCATGTTACAATGAAAAGAAGTCCCCGAGGGAATTTAACTTATGCCAGGGATTTAAAAAGACCAGTTTATCATATCCATCCTCTCCAGATTCAAAATTGATCAATAAATATGAAAAAAAGATAGAAATCAAAATACACTCTTATTATTATTGGAAAAACTAGATTGGGACTCGTGGTACTGTGTAAGAATGAGATTTGGCATTTTATTTTAACTATACAACAAGCAAGAAGAAATATCTAGACGGAGTCTGAAATAGTTTCCTATCTAAAGGGAATTTACAAAGTTTAAATATGGATAAGGTCAACTTTAGTAAAATCAATGAGGTCATAGTCAGTGGGTTAATTATCACACAGCTGGTGAGCAAATTAAATTTCCTAGGACAAATACAGTTTATAACTTCAGTGATCCAACACAATTTCCTATAGCAAACAATTGAATAAGCCTTGAGGTTAACATAGACTTAATATTGTAGGTTATAACATAAGATTATAAATAAAACTCTGTCCTTCCTTCATCTTTCTTATCTGAGATGAAATGGTAAATACCATAATCTTACACTTTGAATTCTTAAAGCATTTATGTCAACAATGTTTAATCTGACTCTATATTTCTTTAATGTTAAACAAGATTGAACATATCTGTTCAATTCAGACAATTCCAGGCTTGCCTGATATGCTTACTTTCAAGAAGAGAATACCAGAGAAGACCTGGAGACGGAAGGTGAAGAGTGAGAGGAAGGGGTAGGAAGGAAAAGAGAAAGAGAGAGAGAACTCTAGCACACCAAAAGCTAGGGTTATACACAGAGACCCTTTTCCCAATTTCACCAAAAAGTGAAGTCACTCCCACTGCTGGGCATAAGAGTCAGTCAGAGGTATGGAGAAGATGAAAGCTTGCTCCCAAATGAGTGCTTCTAAATGTGTGAAAGTGTTGGTGGAAGTTCCTATTTATGACCAGAAGGAACTTTGGAAAAAGAAAGAATAGTTTCCTTGGAGATAATATTGCTCAGGAAGAGTATGGCAAATGAGAAGAGGAAACTAATGTGGAATCTTGGGGAAAATGAAGAACCAGCAAAGGTAAGGGGTAGCCAGAAAGATAAAACGAGAAATGAGGGTGGTGTCTTAGAAACATAAATCAGATAAATACTGACTGGAAAAAGTTTCAACGAGGAGAAAAAATTGTTCAAGCTACCAGTAAAGACCATGTGTTATGAGTCCCTATGTGTCAGGCACTGTGCTACATGTGCACATCAGCCAATCCTCTAAATAAGAGGCAGTCTTACTTCACAGAGAAGAAAACTAAGGTTAAGACAACTTTAGTAACTCATAACAAAGTTGGGCTTTGAACTTCTTTCTGACCACAGAGTTTATTATGTTTTCACCATGCTGAGAATGGGGAATTTGGCAAATATTTCATATATATCTTATACACCTCCCTGGGGGTCTCTTGAGACCATCACTAGACTCTCAACCGCTTGCTCCTTCTCAGCTATCCTGCAGCTGCTCCTTTTATGACATGGTTTATCAACTCCACTGGGGTTCCCAATAGTCCCAATGCCTGGGATTGATGTGTCGCTTGCCCAGCATACTAGGTATTTATTGCTGCAGATAGTAGCTTTTAATTTCATAGTCTCTGTGGATCAGGAATCTGGGCTTTCTCTGGCTTCAGACCTCTCCAAAGGCTGCAATAAATGTGCCAGTTGGGGCTGCAGTCATCACAGGCTCGACTGAGCATCCAAGCTCACTCTTGTGATTGTTGATAGTATTCAGTTCCTCATGAGCTGCTAGCCAGATGCTTGCTTTTGTTCCTTGCTATGTGGGCTTCTCCACTGGACAGCTCACAACATGACAGCTGGCTTCATCAGGGAGGGCAAAAGAGTATACGTTACAGCAACGTATACTTTTTTTATAAACTAATCTCAGAATTGACCTAATAACCTAATTTCAGAATTGACAACCCATCACTTTAGCAGTATTCTATTCATTAGAAAAACATCACTAGGACCAGCCCACACTACTGTGAATCCCAAAATGACTTAAGAGTATTGTTCCTTTTGCATTCCCCACTCCTCACACCTTCAGGTCTACAGCTTTATGGTAAAATCCCAGTCCTCTGATTTATAAAACTAGAATGAGAAGGAATCTTCAAAAGCACTCTTGTTAAATTTCGTGTTGAAAGCCTTGAAAGATGTTGGGAACTTCAGGATGTCAGTCAGAAAATAAGCTCCACAATTTTCCCTCCTGTCTTGGTATTTAATGAAATGGGTGTTGTCATGTGACAGAAGGGACAAAATTGGAATGAGTCTGGACAAGATATGTAATATAAGAACTTACAATATCTTTGTAAAACTTCTCCATTTTCTAGTCAGACTTGGGCCATTCGGCCCATACATCTCCTAAGAGTCAGTGAGAAATGAATGTCTTCATCTTCCCCGTGGCCATGGACCTTAGAGCAACTTAGGCTTGCCTGGCATTGTAAAAAATTCATTCCCACCCCCCTGCTCAGAAACCCCAACTCAGTAAGTGGTTTGGGGAAGGGGCCTAGAATTTGTGTAATTGCTGACCAAGTGGAGAAATTCTGGCAGTAGGAAACCTACAGAAAGGTGGGAAGCAAACTGCCTCTGCCTTAGTGTCGGATCCACCCAAGATGTCTTTAGCCCCATTCTTACTCTTTCTCTGACTTCCCAAACCCATAGTACCTGTGTGATTCTGCAAGTCTTTTCCTCACCTTCTAGAACTTAACTTCATCTCTATTAGACTTATATATCTGCTGTGTCACTATCACATGATAAAGTTCTGTTCCATTCAACACAGACCTGCCTGCTGCTACACACATGTAAGGAAGACAAAGTCTTACTCGTAGGTTGGCCAAATGTTTTTCTCAGAGTCAGGCCTAAGTCTTTTAGCCACAGATCGAAACTGTCAATAACTTCACAGTCATTCTGAACTGCTAATCTATCCAGAGATCCCTGGCACTGTCCAGAGAAATTATCTAACTAGGCTTTTGCTTTCCTCAAGCTTCAGCTCAGTCCTTAATCATTCTGAGTTTTTCCTAAATCCCTCTGTAATTGATGAGCATTGATTGGGTTTCTCTACTTCCATATCTACCAGATACCAATACTATTTTTATTTTTGCTTTGAATGTTTCTACACTACCAATAGCCTTAAGCTCACCTGAGGATGCTTTCAGCCTCACATCCTTTCCTCTCAGGAGCCCCACTTCCTCCATTCCATGTGATTCCAGTGGGGACTGCCAATCATCAGACCTCACCTCTCTCATCTCAGGAATAGGCACAAGACCAAGACTTGCCAGTCAGAGTCTCCTGCTCCCCAGGACTCAATGGTTGGTGTACTTACTCCAGGGAAGGTTACTTGGGGTCTTCTTTTTTTTTTTTTTAAGGGACTGATATGGATGCAAAAAGAGTGGAATACACTAGAGTTATAAGGGTTATTTTGATCTAAATATACTTGGGACCATCTTTCCTATCATTTGAAAGAGAACCTGAACATAGAAACAAAGCCAACAGCAAAGAAAACAGAGTCAAGAGATAGAAAAAAGAAACAGATGCCTGACAACATCATTTAAATAACTGGGGACTGTCATGTCTGAAGCAGTGAATCCCTGAACTTTTCAGTTATATGAGCCAGTAAATTCTCTTCTTTTGACTAAGACGGTACAAGTTAGACTTCTGTCACTTGTAAGAAAAAGAACTTGACCAATTTATCTCCACACAGCACAGCGATGCCATAGTCACTTTTAGGGAAGGGAAAATATTTTACCACCATTATATACTTCACAGTGTCACAGAAATTATGTTCTTTCTTTTTTAACCTCAACCAGCTAAATAACGGTGACGAGGTTCCCAATTAGTCAACACTTAATGGGCCTATTTTATTTTTAAACACTATACTGCCTTCAGGTATCTGTGGAGAGGTGTGTGTCAAGTTACTGGCTTGTTCCCAATACAGAG
Source organism: Grampus griseus (assembly GCF_964374135.1). Taxonomy (NCBI): domain Eukaryota; kingdom Metazoa; phylum Chordata; class Mammalia; order Artiodactyla; family Delphinidae; genus Grampus; species Grampus griseus. The sequence continues at coordinate 67,440,095 of NC_139012.1, forward strand.
GTAAAGACAACTTGTATTTGTCAACGTGGCCATTCTTATTCTTTCATGGATAGGCCACGACATACACACAAAACCTGTGTATTAGTGGCCTGAAGCTTACAGGAAAACTTAGCATATCACTAATCTCAACTAGTAATTATCCCTTCCCAAGTTCCCCATTTCTACCAAAGCTTCCCTTTCTCCTTTGCCAACTACATTTGACCCATTGTTATGGTCTGTTGCTTCTTTTTTAATAAGGTCTCTTAGGTCTGATGCTGTCTTTCTATTTTCACAGTCACACCCTTTATAGGGTCTGAGCACCCTCAGTCACCCTTCATCACATGGCTCCCTAACCAATGTGTTAAAAGGTGTTCCCAAATCCATTGCCACTGTATTCAATCCAGGCCCCTCACCATTCAGCACTTCGTCCTCCTCCTCTCAACTACCATTTCCAATCTCTCCTCCATTTTCTCTTTTGATCCTCTTTTAAGCTGTTTTCTAAAAGTCCATTTAAGTTACTATCCTAAGTGGAGTCCACCCTGTCAGAGCCTGTTTTTCAGTATTTAAACAAAATCATGTTTGGAAAAAGATTTTGTATAATAGCACAATTCCTAGGAACAATTTTATGGTAAGAGTGAAAGGAAAAAACTGTGTGGTTTGATATTTTAACTTGATAAAAATGTTTTCTAGGTTTCATTGTTCCAATTTATTAGTTAAATAATACAATAAATGCTTCCATATGACAATGACCTCATTTCTGTGAACAAATAAACTGACCTAAATACATGCCAAGAGAGATTGCTCAACTAAATCCATGAATGTGGGATTAGAAAATATAATGAACTCTAGCCAAGAAGAGTAGATGCTGAGAATATGAAATACCGTATATAGTTCAGGTATATAGAAATACAGTTTATTTAGAAATTAAATCCTCTTTAAACACTCAAAAAATAGAAAAATATGAGTGTGATCCTGAGAGAGTCAATCAACTGAAAGGTTTTTTTCCACATTTTGAAGTTTATTGTCTTTTAAGCTCATTCTGTCTAAACAAGTAGTTGTTTTGAACAGGGAGCCTTAAAAACTCTTGCCAGAATTCTCACCCCAAAATAACTAAGAATGGTTATCTGCTGAATATTGAGATCCTGATTTATAGTCTTTTTTTGTGACATTTATATTAAAATGACATCTCCCCATGGAAACTAAAAGGAATACTAAGTAAATTACAAAGGCTAAACTTCAGATTATGAGCAATTTACAAGGTCAACAATATGACTTGCAGGTTAATCACCAAACAAATAATTTGACTTCACAGTTTATGCAATTCAGATTATCAAGGTTCATTTTATTAACTCAAACTTGATCTGAACTAGCATGAGGATATTTACAGTCTTTGATTTTTTTTATTCACCCACTTATTGTGAAATATTAATGGGAAGTGCTACCTCAGTGAAAAGGAAAAATTCTAAATTCCAAAACAATCTGGCCCCAAGTGTTCTGGAAGAGGGATGTGGACTTGTCCCTTTGTTTTATAACATCGAAATGTTGATCCTGTTTCTCCATTGTGTGCAGATTTTAGAAACTAGATTTAACATTAGTGTCTTCAACAGAAAGTTCCGTAAGTGATGAGATTAGCCATTTTCTCACCTGCCTTATTACCAAGTATTATTTATTATTGACCAGCTACTCTGAATAGAGCACCGTGCCAGGCCCTGGGGTAACAAATAGGGAAAAGGCATGATCCATGATGCTCAAAAACTAGTGGAGGAGTCATGGGGCATGCATTTTTTAAAAATCCATCAAACCTATAATTGAATTCTTTAGAATTTGTAAGGAAAGAATGGTCACTCAAGACTTTAATCTCCTGGGGGCTCTATGAAAGAAGTGAGACTTGTGCTGGACCTGGAAGGATACATAAGAATTAATCAAATGGAGAAGAGGAAAGTGCATTCCAAAATAAGGGAAATGACATAAACACAAGAAATTTTAATGTGCAGAGCCAGCTCCTAGATAATGAAATGACAAATTTAGGTAGAATGGAAGAGGTAAGGGATTTATTTAATACTGATTATTTTTTGCAGGCACTCAACTGGAAACTTGAAATACAACTGATAAATAAGAGAGTATCTGCTCTATAAGAACTATAATCTAGTAAAATCTACATAAAGAATTGTCCTAAAATTTTATAGGAGCTGTGACAGTGTGACATGAGGATACAAAGGAAGAAATAATCAAACCTTTGTGGATAGCTAAGGAAAGGCTTCTTAGTGAAAGTACTGATTGAGTTGGGTCATAGAAAGTACATTAGGATAACCACATGCACAAAGTCAGAAGTTGTTCTAAAAACACTGTTAACTTAAATGGATCTACATTGTAAAGTTTAAAGCTCTTACAACATGAAAATTCTACAACCTCTTTTGATAACCCATTCCAGCATTCAACAGCTCCATAACGTTCTCTCTTACAAAGTCCTTTTTACTCATCATCTTGACACCTCTGTTATAAAACTCAACATGGAGTATTTTATAACTTCTAGTTAACGTTTATCACACTCATATTAACCTTTTCTGTATGGGACAATTAAAAGGGAAAGACATGTTGCTTAAATTCCAATACAGACAACATTAACTCTGTAACTCTGATTCAGAGGAATACCTGATTTAGCCTCTGTGCTCGCAATCTACCTTTGTTTGGTTTCCTTGGGTTGCTGTACAAATACGGAGAACATTACTGCCTTGGGAAATAGGATTAACTAAAATCCAGGTGCTTAAAATATTTCCCAATGCAAATATAAACAACACTGGAGTGTTTATCCATCAATCATTCCAAGCACTCATCATGGGCTATTTTACTTCCCACTTTAGTTTACTCTTTGTAATCCCTTCTCTTCAACATACTCAGGCACCCTATTAAACAATAACAAAGATTTTCTCTTTCTGGTATGGGAATCTCTCTCTTGCCATTGATAGAATACAAACATACACAAATCCCTTTAAATTTTAAGATAATCTTATTGCTTAAGAGTCAAGCTCCCCCAACCTTCTTCTTAATGGACTTAGTGTACTTTTTTTAAATACATGACCCATGAGCCCCCAATTTTCTTACAGTAATCACATTCCTGGTTTTCATGTACTTAGAGAAAGGACTTTCCCATATTTTCCAAAGAAAATGTCTTCTTTTTTGTTCACATTACCATACGAACAGATACATTCTACCATATATATAGAATTATATCACAGTTGATCCTTCAAAACAGAAGCCCCCCTTTTCATCCTTATGCCTACAATACAACTTCTGATACATAATAGTGCTCTCTAAATAGCTGGTTGAATTAATTATAGAAATAAAATTAGTGGACTTATATTGTAATATGTAATACTACTTTAAACCAATGATGCATATATTAAAATTAAAAGCTCAATATTTTATAAATTTCATATAGTCATTAACAAGATAAAATACCTCTAGAATTTTGAGTTTTGTGAAAAAGTTACTTGAAAGAGAAAATATCAATTTAGTTTTAGTTTTGGGGAACTAGGAACCCGTCAGAAATGCAGAAAAAACAGTCTTCTCATATTTGTGCACATTGAGTGATTTGGTAACTCCCTACCTTCAGTGTTCCAGAAGCTGTTTTTATTTTAAAACAAAATAAACTTTTCAACAAAGTTATAACAATTAGCTCATCTGTCAGTAGTAAAAATATGCCAAGGAGTATGGAGAAGATATTTTTGGGCAGAGCTGCTTTCCCAAGTTAAGAGATCCAGCAACCTGGATCCCTCCCACTCCAGAAATCAGAATTTTTAAAGGAGCCTCAGGGCAGCTTTCTGCCTTGCCTAATCCTTCCTATCTCTAGCAGCCAACCCTAGAAATGCTATTTTCTTCCCAGCCTTTATGATTCCTGTATTGGCCCCACATTTCCTGACTCAGGCTCATTTCATTATTTTCCTAGGGGTTAGGTACACTCCGTGACTTTGGTCCTAGGTTTCTGCCACCCAGATTACTGCCTATGACTAGCTAGTTATAGCTACCCCCTGGTCCTAATCTGGTGGAGCCATAGACCTTGCAATGGTTGAGACTCCTCTATGGAAGTAGATGTAAGTTTAGGTTAGAGAAGATAACTCTTAGTATGACCGATTCCTTCCAGAACCAACAATAACATATTTACTGAGAACTTTTTTATTAAAAAAGCACTTTCACAAACATCTAATTCAACACTTTTTCTTTAAAGATTTGTCTTCATCATGCCTTTCAAAAACTAAACTTAGTTTTTCATAAAAATAACTTTTCCTACTCATTATTTCATGGATATATAATATTTAATTAAATTATATAATTGCAATCACAAATACAAGGACAAGCAAGGCTAATTCATGGTAAGAATCATCATCACTTGTCTTAATCACCTCAGGATGCCATAAAATATACCACAGATTCAGTGGCTTAAGCAACAGATATTTATTTTCTCATAGTTCTGGATGCTAGTAAGTCCAAGATCAAGGTCCAGTCAATTCGGTTCCTGGTTACAGCTCTCTTCTGACTTGCAGATGGACAGTTTCTCCCTATGTGTTCACAGGTGAGAGGAGAGGCAAAGAGAGAGCTCCCTGGTGACTCCTCTTATAAGGACATTAATCCTATCAGATCAGGGCTCCACTCTTATAACCTCATTTAACCTTAATTACCTCCTCACTCCAAATACAGCCACAGTGGGGGTTAGGGCTTCAACATATGTATTTGGAGGGGACATAATTTAGTCCATAGCCTCACTCAGTTGGAGAGTCAACTTGCAGGAGCATACTAATGAGTACCCTACCAGATGCAAGTGAGTGTTCAGTGATTCTAGACATAAGTCACTGTTTCACAAGGAGAATAAAGAGTTTTGGCTAATCTGGCAAAGGGGTTAAATAGATCAATGAAAAGAGTTTCAATGATCTAATATAACTATAGTTATATAACTATCTAAATTAATTTTAAATTAAGATAATTTCTACCATTACTTTCTTAGTAGAAATTAAGACAGTTGGAGGAGGGAGACCTGGTTCACCTGCCAGTCACTTGGATGACTCTTTTAGTTAAGAAAATATGAATCAGTATTGCTTCTGTTGTCCTTGGGTATTAGTATAACTAAACCATTGTTTATTTAAGTTCTCCCTTATCCTCTCACCCCTGTCTGATTTAGATCTCCTCCATCGTACTGAGGCAGCATCTACACACACTATAATCATACTGACCTGTGACCACTGATTTATTATCTGCTTCTTCACTGGACTGGAAGCTTCCTGAAAGCATGAACCATGTTGAATTTCATCCATTCAACATGGATGGATGGATGGACAGACAGATAGATAGATAATAAACCACATTTAATCTTTACAAGCAGAGATTTGAATTCAAGTCAATATGACTCCATGACTTCAAAGGCCAGGCTTCTTTAAATATAATATGGTTTCTTTTTCATTCAGTTAATGAATAAATTTATGGGTGGAATGAAATGAGTTATCCAACTAGTCTATAAACTCTGTACTGACTTTATTTCTACTTACAGAACACTGAAATATCTTAATAATATTAATAATCTGATGTTTTCAGTTATTTTAGTAAATCATGAGGCTTAAAAAAAGATATTTCATTTTCCTCCTTTCCTCAGCAATTCCTTCCCTATGCAACAACACAACAATAAACAAACAAAACTATTAAATGTTTCCAAGCATGTTCTTGTACAGAATTTTCTACTAAGTAGTTAATTAAACCTAAAGGTTTAATACCATATAGACTGAAATGAAGAGATACTTCTAAAAAAAATTTTCTAATGGGAAAAGAGAATAGTACAGAATTTTAAAACTTCTGTTTTTAAATAAGTGAAAAATTTATATTAGCTATTTAAGAAATTCCTAAGGACACAACTAGAACTACACTAGTTCAGCATGATTTGGGCCAGGCCCAGCTGCAGATAATAGTAAAAGGCAGTTGTACAACTATTCAAAGGACCCTTTCTCACAGTAAATCCCAAGATTATATTGGTTATCATCCTTATTTAAAATACATGGATGATATGTACCAAGATGCTGAAGTGTTTGGGGTTTAGATGTCAATTTGTTAATGTCTTTAATTCTTACTCTGATTTCCTTTGGCTCCAAATGCTGTGTTTCTCAACTCTCCTTGTTTCTGGCCAAGATAAAAACCCAAATAGTTCTCAACTAAAATGAAGTAAAGGAAGTAAAATATTTATTTATCTAGAAGAAAATTACTTCCCTGAACACTTGTTATAATATACCACTCTTCCCACCCCGAACTCCACTTCCTTTCTTCACCAGTGGGAGTTTTAATATATAATACTTTATAATGCATAATGTCAATATATGCCAAGCATATATTTTTTAAAAAGACAGAAATAGAGGTAGAGATAGGGATAGAAATGGAGATGCAGCTAGAGGTAGAGGTAGAAGTGATACAGTTAGACATGACAAAGATACAGAAGTAGATTTCAATCTACTCTTCTGAAGTCATGATCTGGTGACATTAAGGTGTGAACAGATTTTTACTGTTTCTAAATTTATGAATTGATGTTTAACTGTAAATTAAGGAGAGATATGTGAGAGCATTTCTTTCTGAACAAAGCTAGGACCTCCTATTGAATTATACTTAATATAAAAGCTCACCTTATCCGGGCTGATTGACAACAGCACTGACAGTAACCTGTTTAGAAGAATTTATCTTAGTGTCTTCAACTGTATAATACCATGACAAAAGTGTTTCTCAAAGCATAAAGAACACCTATGTCAGCATTTCCTCAGATGCTTATACATTTCTTACCGCCACTCTATGTCTACAGAATCAGAAGCTTGGAGTTGAGCCCTAGAATCTGCAATTTAGTGAATTCCTTGGATAATTTGTAGGCATGTTAAAGTATAAGAAACCTGCAATAGCCAATGACTAGCCAATAAATAGTGAAGGTAGAGATTATTAGTAAGGTTTAAGTTTTCTCTACCCTCTTAAAGACTCAGCAGCCAAGGTATCCATAGCAGGGCTCCAAAACATAAATGATATGGCACCAAAACACATGATATCAGTTTGAAAAATCTATTCTCTATCACTTGTGATCAAGATGTGCATGGTGTACTTGGGGCAGGGGGAGCAAGAAGAATCAGTAGTGTTTTGGAATTGATTTTTACAGGTTTGTGAGAAGCTGACTGCTAAATTTTACAAGTCAGATGTTAGATAGCCACTATTAAAAATTAAATTATACAAACTTGAAATTCACTACATTATGTTAAAAACTAAGTTAATAAAATTTAAAACTCGAGACAGCAGCAGAAGAACTACAATCCTGCAGCCCATGGAACAAAAAACACATTCACAGAAAGACAGACAAGAAGAAAAGGCAGAGCGCTACGTACCAGATGAAGGAACAAGATAAAACCCCAGAAAAACAACTAAATGAAGTGGAGATAGGCAACATTCCAGAAAAAGAATTCAGAATGATGAAGTGAAGATGATCCAGGACCTCGGAAAAAGAATGGAGGCAAAGATCAAGAAGATGCAAGAAATGTTTAACAAAGACCTAGAAGAATTAAAGAACAAACAAACAGAGATGACCAATACAATAACTGAAAAGAAAAATACACTAGAAGGAATCAATAGCAGAATAACTAAGGCAGAAGAATGGATAAGTGACCTGGAAGACAGAATGGTGGAATTCACTGCTGCTGAATAGAATAAGGAAAAAAGAGGGCTTCCCTGGTGGCTCAATGGTTGAGAGGCTGCCTGCTGAAGCAGGAGACACGGGTTCGCGTCCTAGTCTGGGAAGATCCCACATGCCGCGGAGCGGCTGGCCTGTGAGCCATGGCCTCTGAGCCTGCGCATCCAGAGCCTGTGCTCTGCAACGGGAGAGGCCACAACAGTGAGAGGCCTGCGTACCACAAAAAAAAAAAAGAAAAAAGAATGAAAAGAAATGAAGACAGCCTAAGAGACCTCTGGGACAACATTAAATGCAACAACATTTGCATTATAGGGGTCCCAGAAGGAGAAGAGAGAGAGAAAGGACCAGAGAAAATATACAAAGAGATTACAGTCGAAAATTTCCCTAACTTGGGAAAGGAAATAGCCACCCAAGTCCAGGAAGCACAGAGAGTTCCAGGCAGGATAAACCCAAGGAGAAACATGCTGAGACACACAGTAATCAAACTGACAAAAATCAAAGGCAAAGAAAAATTATTGAAAGCAGCAAGGGAAAAATGACAAATAACATACAAGGGAACTCCCATAAGGTCAACAGCTGATTTCTCAGCAGAAACTCTACAAGCCAGAAGGGAGTGGCATGATATACTTAAAGTGATGAAAGGGAAGAAACTACAACCAAGATTACTCTACCTGGCAAGGATCTCATTCAGATTCAATGGAGAAATCAAAAGCTTTACAGACAAGCAAAAGCTAAGAGAATCAGCACCACCAAAACCAGCTCTACAACAAATGCTAAAGGAACTTCTCCAAGTAGGAAACACAAGAGAAGAAAACGACCTACAAAAACAAACCCCAAACAATTAAGAAAATGGTCATAGGAATATACATATCGATAATTACCTTAAACATGAATGGATTAAATGCTCCAACCAAAAGACACAGGCTTGCAGAGTGGATACAAAAACAAGACCCATCTATATGCTGTCTACAAGAGACCCACTTCAAACCTAGGGAAACATACAGACTGAAAGTGAGGGGATGGAAAAAGATATTCCATGCCAATGGAAATCAAAAGAAAGCTGGAGTAGCAATACTAATATCAGATAAAATAGACTTTAAAATAAAGAATGTTACAAGACACAAGGAAGGACACTACATAATGATCAAGGGTTCAATCCAAGAAGATATAAGAATTATAAACATATATGCACCAACATAGGACCATCTCAATACATAAGGCAACTGCTAACAGCTATAAAACAGGAAATTGACAGTAAAACAGTAATAGCGGGGGACTTTAACACCTCAGTTACACCAATGGACAGATCATCCAAAATGAAAATAAATAAGGAAACAGAAGTTTTAAATGACACAAAAGACCAGATAGATTTAATTGATATTTATAGGACATTCCATCCAAAAACAGCAGATTACACTTTCTTCTCATGTGTGCACGGAACATTCTCCAGGATAGATCACATCTTGGGTCACAAATCAAGCCTTAGTAAATTTTAGAAAATTGAAATCATATCAAGCATCTTTGCTGACCACAACGCTATGAGATTAGAAATGAATTACAGGGAAAAAATGTAAAAAACACAAACACATGAAGGCTCAACAATACATTACTAAATAACCAAGAGATCACTGAAGAAATCAAAAAGGAAATCAAAAAATACCTAGAGACAAATGACAATGAAAACACGACGATCCAAAACCTATGGGATGCAGCAAAAGCAGTTCTAAGAGGGAAGTTTATAGCTATACAAGCTTACCTCAAGAAACAGAAAAATCTCAAATAAACAATCTAACCTTACACCTAAAGGAACTAGGGAAAGAAGAACAAACAAAACCCAAAGTTAGCAGAAGGAAATAAATCATAGAGATCAGAGCAGAAATAAATGAAATAGAAACAAAGAAAACAATACCAAAGATCAATAAAACTAAAAGCCAGTTATTTGAGAAGATAAACAAAGTTGATAAGCCTTTAGCCAGATTCATCAAGAAAAAGAGAGAGAGGACTGAAATCAATAAAATGAGAAATGAAAAAAGGAGAAGTTACAACAGAAACTGCAGAAATACAAAGCATCCTAAGAAACTACTACAAGCAACTCTATGCCAATAAAATGGACAACCTGGAAGAAATGGACAAATTCTTAGTAAGGTATAACCTTCCAAGACTGAACCAGGAAGAAACAGACAATATGAACAGACCAATCACAAGTAATGAAATTGAAACTGTGATTAAAAATCTTCCAACAAACAAAAGTCCAGGACCAGATGGCTTCACAGATGAATTCTATCAAACATTTAGAGAAGAGCTAACACCCAACCTTCTCAAACTCTTCCAAAAAATTGCAGAGGAAGGAACACTCTCAAACTCATTCTGTGAGGGCACCATCACCCTGATACCAAAACCAGACAAAGACACTACAAAAAAAGAAACTTACAGACCAGTATCACTGATGAATATAGATGCAAAAATACTCAACAAAAAACTAGCAAACAATCCAACAACACATTAAAAGGATCATACACCATGATCAATGGGATTTATCCCATGGATGCAAGGATTCTTCAATATATGCAAATTAATCAATGTGATACACCATATTAACAAATTGAAGAATAAAAACAATATGATCATCTCAATAGATGCAGAAAAAGCTTTTGGCAAAATTCAATACCTATTTTTGATAAAAACTCTCCAGAAAGTGGACATAGTAGGAACCTCTCTCAACATAATAAAGGCCATATACGACAAACCCACAGCAAACATCATTCTCAAAGGTGAAAACTGAAAGCATTTCCTTGAAGATCAGGAACAAGACAAGGATGTCCACTCTCACCACTATAATTCAACATAGTTTTGGAAGTCCTAGCCACGGCAATCAGAGGAGAAAAAGAAATAAAAGAATACAAATTGGAAAAGAAGAAGTAAAACTGTCACTGCAGATGACATGATACTATACATAGAGAATCCTAAAGATGCCACCAGAAAACTACTAGAGCTAATCAATGAATTTTGTAAAGTTGCAGGATACAAAATTAATGCACAGGAATCTCTTGCATTCCTATATACTAATGATGAAAAATCTGAAAGAGAAATTAAAGAAACACTCCCATTTACCATTGCATCAAAAAGAATAAAATACCTAGGAATAAACCTACCTAGGGAGACAAAAGACCTATATGCAGAAAACTATAAGACACTGATGAAAGAAATTAAAGATGATACCAACAGGGCTTCCGTGGTGGCGCAGTGGTTGAGAGTCCGCCTGCTGATGCAGGGGATGCGGGTCCGTGCCCCGGTCCGGGAGGATCCCACGTGCCGCGGAGCGGCTGGGCCCATGAGACATGGCCGCTGACCCTGCGCATCCGGAGCCTGTGCTCCGCAACGGGAGAAGCCACAGCAGTGAGAGGCCTGCGTACCGCCAAAAAAAAAAAAAAAAAAGATGATACCAACAGATGGAGAGATATACCATGTTCTTGGATTGGAAGAATCAATACTGTGAAAATGACTATACTACCCAAAGCAATGTACAGATTCAATGCAATCCCTATCAAATTACCAGTGGCATTTTTTACAGAACTAGAACAAAATGTCTTAAAAAATTTGTATGGAGACACAAAAGACCCCGAATAGCCAAAGCAGTCTTGAGGGAAAAAAGTGGAGCTGGAGGAATCAGACTCCCTGACTTCAGACTATACTACATAGCTACAGTAATCTAGACAATATGGTACTGGCACAAAAACAGAAATACAGATCAATGGAACAAGATAGAAAGCCCAGAGATAAACCCATGCACCTATGGTCAGCTAATCTATGACAAAGGAGGCAAGGATATACAATGGAGAAAAGACAGTCTCTTCAATAAGTGGTGCTGGGAAAACTGGACAGCTACATATAAAAGAATGAAATTAGAAAACTCCCTAACACCACACACAAAAATAAACTCAAAATGGATTAGAGACCTAAATGTAAGACCGGACACTATAAAACTCTTAGAGGAAACCATAGGAAGAACACTCTTTGACATAAATCACAGCTGGATATTTTTTGATCCGCCTCCTAGAGTAATGGAAATAAAAACAGAAATAAACAAATGGGACCTAATGAAACCTCAAAGCTTTTGCACAGCAAGGAGACCATAAACAAGAAGAAAAGACAACCCTCAGAATGGCAGAAAATATTTGCAAACGAATCAATGGACAAAGGATTAATCTCCAAAATATATAAACAGCTCATATCATATCTGATAAAGGAGTAGTATCCAGAATATATAAATTATTCTTACAACTCAACTATAAAAAGAAAAATAACCCAAGTAAAAGATGGGCAAAAGATCTGGATAAACATTTCTCCAAAGTAGATATATAAATGACTGATAAGCACACAACAAGATGCTCAACATCATCAGCCATTAAGGAAATGCAAACTAAAACCACAATGAGATATCACTGCTCATTTACTAGGATGGCTGTAATCAAAAAGACAGACGATAACAAATGTTGGCAAGGACTTGGAGAAATTGGAGCATCCTCATACACTGCTGGTTGGAATGTAAAATTGTATAGCCAGTTTGGAAAATAGTCTGGCACTTCCTTAAAAGGTTAAATACAGAGTTACCATATGACTTAATAATAATTCCATCCCTGGATAAATACCCAAGAGAAAAAATATATATACATGCACACTAAAACTTATACATGAGTATTTATAGCAACATTAATCAAAATAACCAAAAAGAAGCAAACCAAATGACCCTGAATTGATGAATAAATAAATAAAATGTGATATATCCATATTTTGGAATATTCAGCAATAAAAAGAAATGAGGTTGGGGCTGTGCAAAGATCCTGTAAGGGAAACTAAATAGAAGCAATGAATGAGATAAGAAGACCCAACCCTTGCAACCACCCTGGCAGCTCTAGGTCTCACTGGTCCTACTTTACATACAGGTAAACAGAAGCTCAAAGTGGTCATGTTACAAGACGCCATAGTAAAGCAGTGCCAGAATCTAAATCCTGGGTTCTCTGGGTTAGTCCATGTTTTTCCACCCCTATAGGATGATTCTAAAAATGTATATATTATTGTTATTATCATACTCATCTACTGTTTTGGCATGAGGTTTTTGGCCAGTAATTTACCATAACAGTTACATCACTGAGTTAAATTTCTCCCACTTGTGAAGAACACAAACAACACATAGCAGCAATCCCAATCAAAATTCTTAAATGATTAAATTGAAGAACTTCTTTGGACTCATAAGGCTACCCATAGCAAGGCATGTTTCTTACGAAGTTCTGGAGATAGCACTGGGAAAGGGGCCTGAGAACAGCCCCAGAGAGGAAGCAGTTTCAGGTTTCCACTGTAGTCACAGATATGTAAATTTACTTCCTCCTCTCCTTTGCTGCTCAGTGCTTTTTTTTTTTTTTTTTTTTTTTTCGGTATGCGGGCTTCCCACTGTTGTGGCTTCTCCCGTTGCGGAGCACAGGCTCCGGATGCGCAGGCTCAGCGGCTATGGCTCCCGGGCCCAGTCGCTCTGCGGCATGTGGGATCTTCCCGGACCGGGGCACGAACCCGTGTCCCCTGCATCGGCAGGCGGACTCTCAACAACTGCGCCACCAGGGAAGCCCAGCTCAGTGCTTTTTAACTCCATGTTTGGTTTCACCAGTATTCTTCCTTCTGTCCTATCTTCCTGTTTCTCCACTTTAACCAGAGTACTATATACAGTTAAAGCAGCATATAAAATGACTTTAACTTCTGGAGTACAGGAGTATTTAAATCTAGGAAACATAATTTTAGCATAGTGATAATGATTTAAAAATAGAGGATTTCCCTGGTGGCGCAGTGGTTGAGAATCTGCCTGCCAATGCAGGGGATACGGGTTCGAGCCCTGGTCTGGGAAGATCCCACATGCCACGGAGCAACTGGGCCCGTGAGCCACAACTACTGAGCCTGCGCGTCTGGAGCCTGTGCTCCGCAACAAGAGAGGCCGCGACAGTGAGAGGCCTGCGCACCGCAATGAAGAGTGGCCCCCGCTTGCCACAACTAGAGAAAGCCCTCGCACAGAAACGAAGACCCAACACAGCCAAAAATAAATAATAAATTTTAAAATAGAAAGATTATATTGCAAAAAAACATATTTAAACTTTTAAAGCAGCAAACATTTATATTTGAGTCAAAAAATTTTTATCCAGAAATTCCTAAAATTGACACATCATTAATATAGATTTTTTTCACTCTTTTACAAAACTTAAGCCTAGATCCTTCATGAAGTGCTTTTTTTTAAATTAAAAAAAAATTTTTTTATGTGAGCACTGCATTTTTTTTTAATGAAGTGCTTGTTTTTAAAATAAAGTCCTGACCTCTAGTGGCTACAATGAATTAATACCTAAATCTACTGAAGTCTTAACATCACAAAAAGGAGACAGCCAGACATGATAACCTCTCATCAATGTAACACAATAGGCAAAATACAAACTCATCTATGAAATATTTGTGAAAAAAAATCAAACTTGGATCTGTCTAGCCTCCAGGTCTAATCTAATAACCTGGTTAGAGGAAATAAAAAGGAGATAAACATGTTAAACAATATCAATCTAGAATGTCAGACATTCTACCCCACAAAATGTCCAATCTTTTTTTATTTTTTTAACAACAAAGGATGTGAAAAAATGGAGACAGAGCTTCATAGATTAAAAGTATCTTAGGGACTTCCCTGGTGGTCCAGTGGTTAAAACTCCCCACTTCCACTGCAAGGGGCATGAGTTCAATCCCTGGTCAGGGAACTAAAATCCCACATGCCGCAGGGCATGGCCAAAAAAGTAAATAAATAATTTTTTTTTTTTAAGTATCTTAAGAGACATATTAGGCAAATGCAATTGTCGATCCTGTTTGGATCCTGATTTGAACAATTTTTTTTAATTGTGAAAACTAAGAAAATGTAAACACAGTGTATCAGATGATATAATGGAATTATAGTTTACTTTTACAGTGTGATATTGATATTATGATTACTTTTTTTTTTTTTTTTTTTTTTTTTTTTGCGGTACGCGGGCCTCTCACTGTTGTGGCCTCTCCCGTTGCGGAGCACAGGCTCCAGACGCGCAGGCTCAGCGGCCATGGCTCACGGGCCCAGCCGCTCCGCGGCATGCGGGATCCTCCCGGACCGGGGCACGAACCCATGTCTCCTGCATTGGCAGGCGGACTCTCAACCACTGCGCCACCAGGGAAGCCCTATGATTACTTTTTATTTATTTTTAGTTTTTATTATTTTTTTGCGGTACGTGGGCCTCTCACTGTTGTGGCCTCTCCCGTTGCGGAGCACAGGCTCCGGACGCGCAGGCTCAGCAGCCATGGCTCACGGGCCTAGCCACTCCGCGGCATGTGGGATCTTCCCGGACTGGGGCACGAACCCGTGTCCCCTGCATCGGCAGGCGGACTCTCAACCACTGCGCCACCAGGGAAGCCCTATGATTACTTTTTAAATGATCTCTTGGAAATACATAGTATTTACAATTGGAATTTTTTAAGTTTAAAGAAGAGAACTACAAGTAGAAGAAACTATAAATGTGAAGGCCTGGAGGCAGAAATGTGTTAAGATGAGATCAAAAAGGTCATGGAGGTGTGAGAAATAAAGGGTTTTGTAGGCTTTTTAATGACTTTGGCTATGTGAAGTCATCAGAACACTTCTAGCAGAGGAGTGATATAATCACATTTAGATGTTTAAAAAAGGTCATTCTGTATGGAAAGCAGATGTCAACAGGCAACCAGTTAAGAAGCTATTACCATAATATAAAGAAAATGGTGGCTTGGACAGCATGGTAAGAAGTGGTCACATTCTGGTTATATTTCAAAAGCAGAACTGACAGGATTTACTGATGTCTAAATATGAGTGTGAGAAAATGAGAGAAGTTAAAGACAGTTTCCATAGTTTCCTAGCCTGCGCTATTGGAAAGATGGAGTTGCCATTTACTGAGATGGGAAAGGTGGCAGGAGAAGACTTGGTGAATTTGAAGTTCAATTTTTACCATGTTTTTCCCCCAGTTTTATTGAGATATAATTGACATATAATACTGTATTAGTTTCAGGTGTACAACATAATTTGATATATTTTGAAATGATCACAGTAAGTCTAATTAATATCCATCACTTCACACAGTTACATATATATATATACATTTATGGAGGGAAGGGGAGAGAGAAAGTGAAAGGGAGGGAGGGAGGGAGGGAGGGAGAGGGAGAGAGACACCCCCCACAACTTCTTTATCCATTCATCTGTGGATGGATGCTGAGATTGGTTCCATGTCTTGGCTATTGTAAATAATACTGCAGTAAACATGGGGGTGCAGATGTATCTTCAAAATAGTAGTTTTGTTTCCTTCAGATATATACCGAGAGTGGAACTGCTATATCATCCAGAACTATTTTTAATTTTTTCAGGAAACTTCATACTATTTTCCATAGTGGCTGCACCAATTTACATTCCCACCAACAGCACATGACGGTTCTCTTTTCTCCATATCCTCACCAACACTTGTTATCTGTTGTCTTTTTGATGATAGCCATTCGAACAAGTGTGAGGTGATCTCTCATTGTGGTTTTGATTTGCATTTCCCTGATGGTTAGTGATGATAAGCACTTTTGCATGTACCTGTTGGCCATTTGTATGTCTTCTTGGAAAAATGTCTATTCTATTCTTCTGCTGGTTTTTTAATAAGGTTGTTTTTTGCTACTGAGTTATATGAGTTATTTATATATTTTGGATATTAACTCTTTAACAGATATATGACTTTCAAATATTTTTTCCCATTCCATAGGTTGTCTTTTCATTTTGCTGATGGTTTTCTTTGCTATGCAGAAGCTTCATAATTTGATGGAGCCCTACTTGTTTGTTTTTGCTTTTGTTGCCTTTGGTTTTAGTGTCAAATCCAAAAATTCATTGTCAAGCCCACTATAAAGGAGCTCACCTCATGTTTTCTTCTAAGGCTTTTATGGTTTTAGGTCTTACATTCAAGTCTTTAATCCATTTTGAGTTAATTTTTGTGTATGGTGTAAGATAGTGGGCCAGTTTCATTCTTTCACGTGTGGCTGCCCAGTTTTCCCAACACAATTTATTGAAGAGCCTGTTCTTTGCCTATTGTATATTCTTGGCTCCTTTGTTGTAAATTAATTGACCACATATGCATAGGTTTATTTCTGGGATCTCTATTCTGTTCCATTGATCTATGTGTCCTTTTTTATGCCAATACCATACTGTTTTGATTACTGTAGCTTTGTAATATTGATTGAAGTCAGGAAGTGTGATAACTCCAGTTTTGTTCTTCTTTCTCTAGACTGCTTTGGCCATTTGGGGTCTTTTGTGGTTCCAAACATATTTTAGGAGTTTTTTTTATTTCTGTGAAAAATGCCATTGGAATTTTGATAGGGATTGTAATAAATCTGTAGATCACTTTGGGTAGTATAGATACTTTAACAATACTAATTCTTCCAATCCACGAGCACAGAATATCTTTCCATTTATTTATGTCTTCAGTTTACTTCATCAATGTCTTATAGTTTTCAGTGTACAGATTTTCACCTCCTTGGTTAGATTTATTCCTAGGTATTTCATTCTTTTTGATGCAATTCTAAAGGGAGTTATTTTCTCCATTTCTCTTCCTAATAGTCATTAGTGTATACAAATGCATTGATATTTGTATATTGGTTTTGTATCTTGCAAATTTACTGAATTTGATTATTAGTCCTAACAGTTTTTTGGTGACATCTTTAGGTCTTCTATATATGTCATCTGCAAATAGAGACAGTTTTACATCTTCCTTTCCAATTTGGATACCTTTTATTTATTTTCTTGTCTAGTTGCTCTATCTAGGAGGTCCAGTACTATATTGAACACAAGTGTCATGGGCATCTTTGTGTTGTTCCTGATCTTAGAGGAAAAGTTTTCAACTCTTCATCATTGATTATGATGTTAGCTGTGGGCTTGTCATATATGGCCCTTATTACATCAAGGTATGTTCCATCTACACCCAGTCTGTTGAGAGTTTTTATCATGAACGAATGTTGAATTTTGCAACATAATTTTTCTGCATTTATTGAGATGATGACATAGTTTTTATCCTTCATTTTGTCAATATGATTGATTGATTTGCAGATGTTGATCCATCCTGCATCCTAGGAATAAATCCTACTTGATCATGGTGTAAGATCCTTTTAATGTAATGTTGAATTGGTTTGCTAATATTGGGTTGAGGATTTTTGCATCTATGTTTACCAGTGAAAATTGACCTGTAATTTTCTTCTATCGTAGTGTCCTTGTCTGGCTTTGGTATTAGGATAGTGCTGACCTCATAAAATGAGTTTGAAAATGTCCTCTCCTCTTCTGTTTTTTGAAATAATTTGAGAATATTTGCTATTACTTCCTTAATTGGTTAGTGGAATTCTGGGAAGCCATCTAGTCCTGAACTTTCATTTGTTGGGAGAGTTTTGATTTCTAATTCAATAACCTTACTAGCAATTTGTCTGTTCAGATTTTCTGTTTCCTCATAATTTAGTCTTTGTAGGTTGTATGTTTCTAGGAATTTATCCATTTCTTTTAGGTTGTCTAATTTGTTGGTATATAATTGTTCATAGTAATTTCTTATGATCCTTTGTATTTCTATGGTAACAGTTGCAAAGTATCCTCTTTCATTTCTTATTTGAGTCTCTTTTTTTCTTGGTGAGTCTAGAAAGGGTTGTCAACTGTGTTTATCTTTAAAGAAAAAAAGCAGCTCAATCTTTTCTATTCTCTTTTTTTAGTCTCTATTTCTACTCTTTTAAATTTATTTCCTTCCTTCTACTAAATTTGGGCTTAGATTTTTTTCCTAGTCCTTTGAGGTGTACAGTTAGTTTTTTTAATCTGAGATCTTTCTTGCAACTTAATGTAGGTGTTTATTCCTATAAACTTACCTCTTACAACTGCTTGTGCTGTATCCCGTAAGTTTTGGTATGTTGTTTTTCCATTTGTCTCAAAATATTTTTTGATTGCCCTTTTGATTTCTTTGACCCATTGGTTATTCAGAAGCATGTTGTTTAATCTCCACATAAATTCTCCAGTTTTCTTCTTATAATTGATTTCTGATTTCATAAAAGATGCTTGATATGAGTTCAATCTCTTAAATGTATTAAGACTTATTTTGTGGCCAAACGTGATCTATCCTAGAGAATATTCCATGTGTGCCTGAGAAGAATGTGTATTCTGCTGCGTTGGGATGGAATGGTCTGTATATTTCTGTTAAGTTCATATTTCTGTATATGTTTGTTAAGTTCATCTGATATAACATGTAGTTTAGGACCAATGTTTCCATACTGATTTGCTATCTACAAGATCTATCCATTGTTGAAAGTGGGGTATTGAAATCCTCTACTATTACTATATGGCTATCTATTTCTCTCTTCACGTCTGTTAATATTTGCTATATATAATTAGGTGCTCCCATGTTGGGTGTATATTTACAAATGTTATATTGTCTTGGAATGACCCCTTTTTCATTATATAATGACCTTCTTTGCCTATTATTAGACTGTGGCTTAAACTCTATTTTGTCTGTTTGTCTGATATAAATATAACTAAGCCTGTTTTTTTTTTTTGGTGTCCATTTGCATGAAATATCTTTTTTTCATCCCTTCTCTTTCAGTCTGTACACATTCTTAAAGCTAAAGTGAAAGAGCATATACTTTTTAAAAATTCATTTAGCCATTCTATGTCTTTTGATTGAAGCAGTTTTTACCATGTTAAACTTGAAGCTTACTAGACAGATTTTCAAGAGGAGATGTGGATGAGTATGGAGTCCAGGGGAGTAATCTAGGCTGGAGACATAAGTATAGGAGTTGTGAAACTCTACCACTAACTCTCCTTTGCCTTTCTTAACTTCTCCAATTTCCTCACCTTTTAGGTAGGACCAAATGTAACTGCCATTTTTGTACGTTAAAAATGGTAAAATATAGCAATTTCATACGGTTCAACTAAATATAAATGGAAAGATTCCTACCCTATTTCTTAAGGCAGTTAAAATGTTCAATGAGATTAACGTGTGAAAATTTACACAGTAAATGTTTAAAGTATTGTTATGAGAGAGCTTGTCTAGTTACAATTTAGAAGAAGCATTTTCATAACTCAGAATTCATTCTCATGCAACACACATTTTAAGATGATTTCAGGTTTTCTCTATGTGGAATCTGTTTAGGGAGGTCCCATGACTGGAGTTAAAGCATTTAGCAAATGTTTGAATGCTCTGTGCCAGCACAAAGCTCATCACCTGTTTGAGAAACTGCTCTTAGACGATGCTGGAGAGATAAAGTCTGCCTAAACGTGCTTTTTATTTTTATATTTTTTATTTTATTTATTTTAAACCTGCTTTTTAAAATAATCCGGTCTAGACTTATCCAATCCTGGATCAATACCCCTAATTAGCATACCAAAAAGTGGTCCAGTCTTGACCCAGGACCTGCTAAAGTCAGTTTGAACTCCACTCAGTGCTGGATAACCTGGTTAGGCACTCTGTATCTAGCAGCAATACCTTAGTTTGGGTCATTTCTCTTATCTTTGTTAACTAACCATTTAGTCCCATGGTTTCCTTACAGTTCCGGGAATGTGTCAAGGATTTCCTCTCTCCCCTCTATTCATTTCCCCACCTTTCACTTGTGGGTTCACCCTCCTCACCTCCTTCAGATCTTTGCACACATGTTAATTACTCATGGAGTCTTTTGTTGACTATCCTTTTGTAAATCAAAACCACTCCACCTAGCTCCATCCAGAACTCCCTATCTCTTCTCCCTGATTTACTTTTTTTCTTCAGGGCACTTATCATCTGAGAAAGCAAAAATCCCTGAAATCTGGAAATTGGCCTGATATTCACAGCTAGGCCATGGTGTTCTCCTGTTGGCCATAAACAATCTCACAGAATGTCAACAACAGGCAAGGACACAATTATAAAATTGTCCCTGCTTTCTGACAACATGGAATCCAAAGAAAATCTCCACTTATTAGAACCTCCCCAAAGTTATCCAGCCAAGGCCTAAATCCTATAATAGGTTCTTTTTAATACCTTCTTACTGAGCTCCCCCACAGTTCCCTATGGTGATAGTTCTCCCTCACTGCAACAAGTAATAAACCCAAGTTGTTCAACTACAGGTGTGTTCCTGGTGATATTTGCCTGGAGGATACTGATACGTTTAACATATTATCTGTTCTTCTTACTTATTTTTTGGTTGTCTGTCTTTTCCCACTAGGATATATTTCTATGAGAACATGGATTTTTGGCTATTTGGTCAGTATTAACATTGCCAGCAGCTAGAACCATGCCTGGTATATTACAGGCTCTCAATAAATAGTTCTTGAATGAATGAATGAACAGTAAGCACTCACATTTCAGTAGGCATTACAGATGCAAGCACGAAACAGAGCAAGTCCTTGAGATCTTCAGTTTGACTAGTACTGGTTCAGTAAGTTTGCCTGAGGAAAGGAAGAAAGCGGCAGAGAGAGAAAGTCAAATTCTGCACTGGGGCCTGCTGTGTAACTCTGTTTTCCATTCCTGCTTTCTTTTCCTTTGCTTTCTTTCTTTATCAGGATCATCCTTGGAAGAAAGTCAGACACACTCTCCTGAAACCAGTGCTGGCTAAAAGAAACTATGGTTTGACCTGTGCCAATGAGAACTGAAAATGTTATGGAATCTTCATGCCAAATCTATAAAACTTAACTCTTTATGGCCTCACTGAGACAATGCTTCAAGAATTAGAGATTCGTTCACTGTAATTTAGAAACCCCTCTTATGGTTCTCAGATTTCATGGCATGTAAGAATCCACTGAGGAGTTAGAAAAAGAGACTATTTTAGTCAAAACAAAATTGACTAAGTTTATAATAAAATGAATACCTTGAGCTTAAAGGCTTAAAAGATCTAAATTTACACGTCTACAATTTTAATAAATTGAATATTCATTAAAACACTGGCAACTATAAATAGGTTTTTTAAGCACAAAATTTTCCCTCAAGACAATTAGCAATACAAGTGACATTTCTCAGGGTTCTTTGCAAAGCCTTTTGCCTCTACAGCCAACACACATACTTCTCCTTTTCCTTGGTTTCAACTATCATCTTTATACCAATTATTAATAAATTAATCATTATGATTTAGGGAATCTCTTATAAGTGTGGTGACTTTCCCAACCTGGTTGGGGCTATGGAATTGTCCCAGGTAGGCTCCACCCAGGGGACAAAAGCATCCTTTAGCAATAACATTAGCCTGTTACCCTTTGATTGCAACAATGCTTATTTTGGGTAAACTTTTAAAAAGATATATAGGATCTAGATTTTTTTAAAGAGAACAATTTGTTCGAGGAAAATACTAATACAGTACTAGCTATTCCATTTGGTGCCAAAAGATGTTACTTGTACACAGGAAAACTCTCCGTGCATAGTAGAAACAATTTAAATTGTTTTCAGCAAAAATTTTTGAGGCTCTAATTTGTAAGGACACCAGGAAATGCATTCTGGGTGATGATAGTATGAACACAACATGGTTCCCAACCTCAAGGGGCTTAAAATACCACAGAGAAACAGATGTGTGTTCAAATAAGTATATATAATGCATGGTACATACAATGAAAAGCCAGAATTACAAACTGTCAAAGCAAAAATTGCCCCCAACAGAGTTAAAAAGGTAAGGAAGACTTTACTCAAGTCTATCTAAATAGTTAAGAGAGATCAGAACACAGTCTAAACTCAACTCTGCTGAAACAAATAATGGGAGAGTTGTTTTGGTGGTTTTTAAATATTTTTATTATAGGAAAATATACATAAAATTTACTATTGTAACCTATTTTAAATATACAATTCAGTGGCATTAAGTACATTCACAAATGTGCATCAGAATTACCTGTTTCCAGAACTTTTTAATTCCTCCAAAATGGAAACTCAATACACATTAACCAATAATTTCCCATTCTTCCCATCCCACAGTCCCTGATAAACTGTTCTACTTTCTGTCTCTATGAATTTAACTATTCTAGGTATCTCATTAGGTACAATCATACAATTAATTGTCCTTCTGTGTTTAGCTTATTTCATTTAGCATAATGTTTTCAAGGTTCATCCATCTTGTAACGTGTCAGAATTTCATTCCCTTTTAAGGCTGAAAAATACTCTGTTGAATGTATACACCACAGTTTATGAATTTATCTGTTGATGGACATTGGGTTGTTTCCACCTTTTGACTATTGTAAATAATGTTACTATAAACACTGGGGTACAAATATCTGTTCAAGTCTCTGCTTTCAGTTCTTTGGGGAATATATCTAGAAGCGGAATTGCTGGATCACATGGTAATTCTATGTTGAACTTTCTGAGGAACGACCATACTGTTTTCCATAGCATTTGCACCATTTTACATGCTCGTCTGCAGTGTCCAAGGTTTCTGATTTCTCCACATCCTTGCCAATGCTTGTTATTTTGTGGGTTTTTTGGTATAGCCATCCCAAAGGATGTGAGGTAGTATCTTACTGTGGTTTTTATTTGCATTTCCCTAATGACTGGTGATGTTGAGCATCTTTTCATATGCTTATTGTACATCTTTGGATAAATGTCTATTCAAGTCCTTTGCCCATGTATATTTCTGATCCTCTGAGGTACAGGCTAGTAAAACTACTCCCTCTTGGGAGGAAAGTACTTGTCCATATTAGGTAAATTATCCATCTCTCCAAGGGAGCCAAATAATAATGATTTTCAAAGGCCAAGTAATAATTCAGTGATGAGTAAAATTTTTCCACAGCAAGTAAGAGTTTAGAGTATTTATACATTCCCCCAAGCCTTTCAATTAGAAATATAGCAGATGGCCCAATAATTTGTTATTTCTAAACCTAAATGCATTTACCCAACATGTAGCTGATTATTAGCATTCATAACAATATTTATGACATGTGTGTTGGCTCTGTAGATGTACAACACATAGTCTTGATGACATTATTTAAAACTTTAAAATGTAGTATATTAGGATATGAACTTCTCAGTATTATACACACACACACACACACACACACACACACACACACACACACACAGAGTAACAGTTGAATAATTACACATCACACACATCTATTCCCTGTTAAGGATACAGCTAAAAATCAGTCAGAAATGTTGCCACTTTTCATAAAATATTTTCCTTTGTTTTCTATCATGGAACTAGCCACAGTGGATGCTAAGGTAGGTGATAAGAGAAGTATATTTGTTTTCAGTGGTTTCTCCAGCTTCTTCTTAGGAGAACTTATCATTGAATGAATCTCGTTTGCAGGCCTTCCAAACAAATTTACAGATCTCTATAGGGTTGATGGACAATTATGTCCATGGGCAGTGGGTACTTCAAATGGTGGCAAGCAGTGTGTTTTCTCTGCCAAGATATATTTAGTTCCAGTGCAGTCAATAAAAAAGAAAACATGGCTGAGTCTTCAGTAAAACCTAAGAGGCTTCCTTCAATATTACACTGATTGAACTATGAAGATTCAAAGCCAAAACAGCTAAATATATAGGAGAGAAAATAGTCCATGTTCTCAAGTAATGAAAAACATATCAATCTATCACATACTATATTCTTCGTTTGACTTCCAATTTTTATAAAAGCAGAAATAAAGTGCAGATATCTTTCAAGGCAACTTGAGAAACTATTACAAACTCAACTTAGGCACTGGTCCTCCCATCACCTTCATCTTATTCTCTCATTCTCTCCAAACAGCCTTCCCTTGTGTTTCAAAAAAAACCCTTATGTAGCTTATTAGCTCTCATAATTCAAAAAGTCCTTGAAATAATCTCTTTCTTGATAAAATGACACAAATGATGATCCAGAAGAATAAGCTTATAGGAACCACCGAAAAATCGTTTACCAGTTTATTAATAAAGGATATTGTAAAGGATACAGATGAACAACCAGATGAAGAGGTACACAGGATGAAGTACGTAAGAGTCCCAGGAGCAGGAGCTTCTGTCCCCAAGGAACTGGGGTGGCCCCACCCTCCTGGCATGTGGATGCTTTCACCAAACCAGAAGCTCCTCTGCCCATTTTTCAATCGAGTTGGTTTTTTTTGTTGTTGTCAGGTCATAGGAGTTCTTAATATCTTCTAGATATTAACACCTTATCAGATATATGATTTGCAAATATTTTCTCCCAGTCCATGAGTTGCCTTTTCACTCTGTTGATTGTGTCCTTTGAAGCAAAGAATTTTATAGTAGGAGAGGTTTTAAGAGCTGGGGTGAGGACATTGTAGACCACCTGGGTTAACTGGCCTTACCCAAAGGAAAAGTAAACTTGTCTTATCTTCATGACAGGGGGTACTTTTACAACCTGGAGCTAGGCACCCACGGTGGTTAGGCTCCTACTCTCCCAGTAGACAATGAGTGATGGGAGCATATCTTCCTTTATTATTACATTTCAAAGGGGAGAGAGGAGGTTAAAGCCTCTTTTTTTTTTAATTTACATCTCTGGAGGTTCCTTAAAAAACTAAAAATAGAGTTACCATATGATCCAGCAAGCCCACTTCTGAGCATATATTTGGAAAAGATGAAAACTCTAATTTGAAAGATACATGTACCCCAATGTTCATAGCAGCACCATTTATAATAGCCAAGACATGGAAGCAACCTAAATGTCCGTTGACAGATGAATGAATAAAGAAGATATGGTAAATATATACAGTGGAGTATTACTCAGCCATAAAAATAATGAAATAATGCTATTTGTAGCAACATGGATGAACCTAGAGATTATCATACTAAGTGAAGTAAATCAGAGACAGACAAATATCATATGATATCAATTATATGTGGAATAAAAATTGATACACAAATGAACTTATTTACAAAGCAGAAACAGACACACAGACATAGAAAACAAACTTATGGTTACTAAAAGGGAAGGGGAGGGAGGGATAAATTAGGAGTTTGGGATTAATAGATACACACTACTATATATAAAATAGATAAAAAGGACCTACTGTATAACACAGGGAACTATATTCAATATCTTGTAATAACCTATAATGGAATAGAATCTGAAAAAGAATAGATACCTATGTGTGTACCTTATATACATATGTGTGTGTGTGTATATATATATATATCTGAATCACTTTTCTGTACATCTGAAACTAACACAACATTGTAAATCAACTATACTTCAATTTTTTTAAAGCCATTAAAAAAATCAATTCTAAAAAAAAAAATTACATATCAAAGGGGCAGAGAAAGAATTTACAAGTTGTCAGAAGTAAATGCTCTAAGAAAAGGGAAGTCATGAGCCTAGAGGGAAGAAGCCTGTCTAAAGTTTAGTTAAGCTGAGTGAACTGTAAGGCCATGTTGATGAAAATAAAGCATTTGGGGACATCAGAGATCAGAAAAACTAATTCCAACTGAGGAATCCCAGAAAGTGTCAGAAGTGATAACATTATGTAGCCTAGAAAGCAATATAAGATTCAGCAGAAAAGTTATTGAGGAGGAAAATACAAAGTAAAATAACATCCCTAGAGAGAAACAGAGAGAAAGAAATATTTCATGACGAGATAGCTAATAAGACACCAGTGTGTCAAAGGAGTTATTGTGAAAGACTCAGTCTGGAAACATGGGTGGAATCAGACTGCTGAGGGTTACTATCATATTAAGGATGCATAATTTATTTTGTGGACCCTGGGGGCTCAATGAAAAAATTTAACAGCGGAGATATGACATGATCTGTGTTTTGAAAGTATGTAAAGTAGCTAAGCAAGGAGGAGACAGGCAGTAGAGAAAACCCTGCCTGTTGGGCCTTCCTGTTGTCACTGTGTGGCCTGCACAGCTGGTAGGTATTTCCAAAAAATGTACGAAAGTACAAAAAAAGAGTATAATGGCCTCCCATTCATCAGCTTCAACAATGACTAATCCATGGCTAATGTTGATTTACGTAAACCCACACCCATTTCCCCCACTCCTGTCCCCATGAATTATTTGGAAGCAAATCTGAAACATATCATTTCATCTATAGACATTTCAGTATTTATCCTTGCAGGATATATCTTTAAAGAATAAAGATTCTTTTAAAAAAACAAGCCACAGTACCATTATCACACCTAAAAAAATAGCAATAATTCCTCAATATTTTTGGATATGTAATCAGTGTTCAAATTTCTATATTATCTCAAATTTTTATAGTTTGCTTTCAACAATTTCTTCGTTGGGTCTCCCACTCCTCTCTCTTTTCCTTTTGATATATTTGTGAGGAAACACTGTTATGTGTTCTGCAGAGTTTCCTATATTCTGGATCTGGCTGACTGTATCCCTGTAATGTCATTTAACATGTTCCTCTGTCTTCTTTATTTTTTGTAAATAACTATTTAGCTACAAAGAGGTGTGACTGGATTTTTTGCTTTTTTGCAAGAGTCCTTTCTAGCTAGTTTCTCTTTCTGTGATGTTAGCAACCAATCAATGACTAGGTAAATTATTTCATTTGGAGTTTCAAAATGGTGAAAATCTGATCCTATTAATTCTGAATTTATTAGCCTTTATTTTTCTTTAAAAAGAAATTTCCACTCATGAATTAACTGAATCCCTTGAGGTACAGTGATTTATAAAAACAGGATAAATGTTTAATTCTATCTGTTTATTTACCAGTTTCCATTAGTATTAGTAACAGGAGATATAAGTATTTATCTATATCTATTATATTGTATACCATGTTAAAATAGCAGAATAAAGCAAAAACCTAAAATATAATGGTTACCAATTGAGGAAGGGAGAAACAGGATGAAGGAACTGGAATAGAAACTAAAATTTCTGAGTTTAATCTTATTTTATAGATTTTACTTGTAACTATACAATTATTTTAAATACTTATAAAAATAAATTATAAAATAATTCCTAAGAACTAAAAAAAGTTTCAATTCCTAAAAACAGAAGCAAAAACAAATATTTCCCTGTATCAAGTTGTTGACATAGCCAACCAGAAAGAAATTATTTTAAACGACTTAAAAAAACTCATAATTTGTATATGCATTTCCAGTAGTATATAGTCTAAGGACAAAAAAACCCTTCAATAAAAACCTTTAAATGTTCCAGTGATTATACTGTCTATGGTAGCATTAGTGTTGTTATTCTGAGATGGTTGCAAATGTTATGTGGGACAAAACAATCATCATTTTGATGCAGTTGGGGACCAACATTTTCAGTGTGGGAGAAAGGCTATCAGATGTAGGATCAAGAGGTTAAATAAAAATCTTATAGTACTGAATTTTTTTTTGTATGACAAATCTTGTTTTCTTACCTCCCAACCTTATTAAAGTTTTTATTTAATTAAGCCTAAAAGACTAATAAAAAAATTAAGGCACCGTTCTAGATAACCGTTTATCCACTAAAGCTTAAACTTTGAAATACATTTTTTGTACATATTAAACATTTATTACAGGTTTGAAGTTGCCTCCTTTTTTTCAAGGAATATAATATATACAGGTAATTGAGTTTGTGTATAAAATTATACTTGGCATATTAATTTAAATAGGATTTAAAATCCTAACAGAATTTTGTTTCTTATATTTTTTCTTTTTCTTTTATTTACTTATTTACTTGTAAATGCTATATTTTGTATCTCTAATACACAAAGTCCATTTTTCTTATTCTCATAACTAAAAAAATCACTATTCCATCTAGTGTTATTGTATTAGTTTGCCAGGGCTGTCATAACAACATACCGCAGACTAGGGGATTTAAACAACAGAAATTAATTTTCTCTGAGTCTGGAGGCTGAAATCCAAGATCAAAGTGAGAGCAGGGTTGGTTTTCTCTGAGGCCTCTCTCCTTGGCTTGCAAATAGCCCCTTCTCGCTGTACCCTCACAAGGTCTTTTCTCTGTGTGCTGGCATCCCTAGTGTCTCTCTCTCAATCTGTGTCCTAATCTCTTCTTTTAAGGTTACTAGTCGTATTGAATTGGGGCCCACCCTAACAGCCTCATTTAACTTAATCACCTCTTTAAAGGTCCTATCTTCAAATACAATCACATTTTGAGGTACTAGACATTACCGCTTCTACATATTAATTTGGGGCGGCGGGGGGTGGTGGCAGCACAATTCAGCCTGTAACAGTTAATAGTAATTCCTTAATATCACATAGCCAATTCACATTCAGTTTTCTTACGGTTTACTACACTATGTATTGGGCAGATTGTATTATCATGCTGTCACTTTAACAAGTTACTCTGTGCCTCTTTATTCAAGTAAACCGGTAGTTAGACCTAGGGGCTTGATTCAATTCAGATTCAATTTCTGTTTTTATGAACATAATTCATAAATAGTAATAATATGAAATACACTACATCAGGAGGCATAGTTTTAAATTGCCAGTCTGATAATTCCAACATCCATGCCATGTCTGGCTGTGATGCTTGTTCTATCTCTTTAAACTGTATTTTTGGCCTTTTAGTATGCCTTGTAATTTTTTCTTGATAGCTAGACATTATGTACTGGATAAAAGGAACTGCTGTAAATAGACCTTTAGTTATGTGGTGGTAAGGTTTGGGAAAGGGAAGCAGTCTACAGTCCTTGAATTAGGTCTCAGTCTTTTAGTGAGCCTGTGTCCCCAAACTGTGAACTTCACAAGTGTTTCTCAGATTCCCCCACCCACAGGTGAGACACATGGCTACAGTGGGCTGGAATTGGGTATCTCCTTTCCCCCAGGTCAGCTAGGCTCTAATAAAACCAGCAGATTAGGCTCTGGTTTACTAGTTTCCCCTGAGGGCAGGCGTTGTTAAAACTACAAAGTGCTCTGGTGTTTTCATCCTACCAGCCTGCCCTGTGGATCACACCTGCCAGCCTCTACAACTGCATGAGCCAATTCCTTAAAATGAAGGAATGACTCTAGCCAGAGCAATTAGGCAAGGAAAGGAAATAAAAGGCATCCCAACTGTAAGGAATAAGTAAAACTTCCTCAATTTACAGATGACACGATCCTATATAAAGAAACCTTAGGGCTTCCCTGGTGGTGCAGTGGTTGAGAGTCCGCCTGTCAATGCAGAGGACACGGGGTCTGTGCCCCGGTCCGGGAAGATCCCACATGCTGCGGAGCGGCTGGGCCCGTGATCCACGGCCGCTGAGCCTGCGCGTCCGGAGCCTGTGCTCCGCAACAGGAGAGGCCACAACAATGACAGGCCCGCGTGCCACAAAAAAAAAAAAAAAAAAAAAAAAAAAAGAAACCTTAAAGAACACACGCATGCATACCACACACAAGTATTAGCACTAATAAACAAATTTGACAAGTTTTCAGAGTGCAACATCAACACTCAAAAATCAGTTTTTTTAATACATCAACAATGAATAATCCGAAAAGGAAATTAAGTAAAAATTCCATTTATAATTGCATTTACTATGGACTAAATTGTGTTCCCCCAAAATTCATGTTAAAGCCCTATGCCCCAATGTGATTGTTTTTTGGAAAGAGGGCCTAGTATCCTTATAATAAGAGACACCAGAGCTGCCTTTCTCTCCCTCACCACCACATGAGGACACCCGGAGAAGGCAGTTCTCTACAAGCCAGGAAGACAACTCTCACCAGAAACCAAATCTGTCAGCACTGTGATCTTGGACTTCCCAGACTCCAGAACCGTGAGAAAGAAATTTCTGTTGTTTAAGGCACCCAGTCTTCTGTGGGATTTTGTTATAGCATCCCCAAACAGACTAAGATAGCATTCAAAAAAAAAAAAAAGAAGAGAAATAGATAGAAATAAATTAACTAAGGAGAGGAAAGACTTGTACACTGGAAACTACAAATATTGTGAAAAAACATTAAAGAAGACTTAAATAAATGGAAAGACATCATGTTCACGGATTGGAGGACTTAATATTTTAAGATAACAATACTTGTCAAAGAGATCTATTAATTCAATGGAATCCCTATCAAAATCCCAGCTGTCTTTTTTGCAAAAATGAAAAAGCTGATCCTCAAACTCATATAAAATTGCAAGGGATCTGAAGAGCCAAAACAATATTGGAAAAGAACAAAACTGGAGGACTTACACTTCCCAATTTCAAAACTTAGTACAAAGCTACAGTGTGGTGCTGGCATAGGACAGACATAAGATGGACAAAGTAGAAGTAATACTCCAGAAACAAACCCATACATCTATGGCAAATTGATTTCTGACAAGGTTGTCAAGTCCATTCATTGCGGATAAGAATATTCACTTCAACAAATGATTCTGGGACAACATGCAAAAGAATGAAATGGAATGCCTACCACAGAATGTATATAAAAATAAACTCAAAATGGACTAATGACTTAATATAAGAGCTAAAACCATAAAACTCTTAGAAGAATATAGGGGTGAATTCTGTAGAACCAAAACTAAAATGGAGTCACTTATATTGGGGACAAAATGGAGTTGGACAACACAGGTGCATTAAAGAAACACAAAACTTTACCTTACCTAATGTAAGTTGCAGGAATTTACAGCCCTCCTCAGAAATCAGCAGAGGATGCCAGCCAATCCCCAAAGACCAAGTCTGCTCATGCTGTCTTTGGACTTCCTTGGTCCCCTGACACAACTACACTGATCCAAATAAGGATCAGCTGAAAAAGCCAAATTACTTCTACATTTACCCTATACACACTCTTTAGTCTGTGAGCAACTCGGAACTCGTCGCTCCCATAGCCTCAAGTTTCTTGGCTTGCAGGTTGAAATCCTTGTGATAAATTCAATTTCTGCTTTGTGTAAAACGAAGTGCAGAGATGGTTTTCAACAATCCTTATGACCTTGGATTTGGCAATGGATTCTTAAATATGACACCAAAATCACAATCCACAACAGAAAAAAATAAATAAATTAGACTTCATCAAAAATTTAAGTTTGAAAATCAAAAAACATTAGCAAGAAAGTGAAGACAACCTACAGAATGTGAGAAAATATTTGTAAATCATATATCTGATAAGGGTCTAGTATCCAGAATATATAAAGAACTCATAACTTAAACAACAAAAAAACAAACAACCCAATTTAAAAATGGGCAAAGGACTTGAATAGACATTCTCCAAAGAATATATACAAATGGCCAATAAGAACATGAAAAGATTCTCAATTAATATCATTAGCCATCAGGGAACTGCAAATCAAAACCACAATGAGATACCATTTTATACCCGCTAGAATGGCTATGATCAAAAACAAAACAAGACGAAAGTTTTGGTGAGGATGTGGAGAAACTGGAACTGTCATACATTGCTATCAGTATATAAAATGTCTCTGCCACTGTGGAAAACAGTTTATTGACTGCACAAATATTTAAGCACAGAATTACCATATGACCCAGCAGTTCCATTCCTGGGTACTGACAAAGACTCTCTCCTTGACTAAACTTTAGTCAGGCTCCTCTAAGCCCTCTTAGCCTCTACTTTAGTATCGGTCTTGTGGGGTCTGCATCAACCAGTTGTAGTAAGAATCCAGCTAGGTCAGTTTAGAAAGAACCCCTACCCGGGTATCTGATCACCCTCAATATCTGATCGGATTCTTCATGCCCCCACCGTTAATAGCTGATCATCCTGGTCTGCCTTCAGTTAAGAATCCTTTCAAGTCGGTTTGGCCAGAATTTAGCCCTTACACCTGATATTTCCTTTTAGGAAATTTCCATCCACTGTTTCCTCACCCCACCTTGGCTATAAATCCTTACTTGTCTATGCTGTTTTTGTAACTGAACCCAGTTCTATACTAAGGTCTCTTCTCCCTACTGCAATAGTTCCTGAATAAAATCTGTTTTTCTTACCGCTTGAATTACTGTCAGATTCCAGGTTTCTTTAACAGTATATGCCAGAAAGAGTTGAGAACAGGGACTCAAAACAATACTTCGACACAAATATTCATAGCAGCACTATTCACAGTAGCTCAAAGGTGTAAACAACCCAAATGTCCATCGCTGGATGTATGAATTAATTGGGGTATATACACACAAATAAGATGCAATATTAGCCATAAAAAAGAATGAAGTCCTGATACTTGCTATAAGGTGGATGAACCTGGAAAACATTATGTTATGTGAATGCAGACAGATGCAAAGGTCACATATTCCATTTACGTGAAATACCCAGATTAGGTAAATCCTTAAAGTCTAAAAGCAGTTGGGGTCTGCTAGGGTCTGGGAGAGGGAAGAATAATGTGTAATTGCTTAACAGGGGTGAGGAAATTGTTTTGGAACCAGTATGGTTGGTAGTTGCACGGAACTGTGAATGTACTGAAGCCTACTGAATTGTGTACTTAAAAGTGTTTCATTTCACATTCTGTGAGCTTCACTTCAATAATCATTTTTTAAAAGTTTATAACCCAACAACCAAAGTTATTTAAAGGTACAGAATTACAATCAGACATTGCAATGTGCTCTGGTTATTCCGTTCCTGAATCTTTACAACTCTTCAGTGAGGTGTTTTGTTTTACGGCATTAAATTCAT
Source organism: Grampus griseus (assembly GCF_964374135.1). Taxonomy (NCBI): domain Eukaryota; kingdom Metazoa; phylum Chordata; class Mammalia; order Artiodactyla; family Delphinidae; genus Grampus; species Grampus griseus. The sequence goes on from NC_139012.1 coordinate 67,473,226, forward strand.
TGGCACTTGATTGATAGACTATCATAGGCTGCAAGGCCTGCACTAGTAAATACAGGAATGGTGTCTTTCCCTTTCATGAGGATGGGAGGAGCAAGGAAAGCTTGTTCCAAGTTTCTTTCACTGTATAAATTAAACAGGGCTCCCTACCTCACAAAGAGCCACACGCTACCTCTCGTTTTACGGACCTGGATGCCGGACCAGCGAAAGCGCTCGTGAGCCTCGCCCCAACACCGGGCCTTAGTCACAAAAGGCCTCGCGAGGACCAGTCCCAGGCGAGAGCATCCTGGCGTCGAGCCTCCTGGCCGCGGCCCCGCCTTCCCACCTCTACCGCTTCCGCCCGCGGTCGCCCGCCCAGCGCGCCAATCGGAAGCGCGGGCGCCGTAACAGGCGGTCGGCTGAGCTGTGGCGCCGCGCGGGCAAGGGGGCGTGCGGAGCGAGCGGAGCGAGCGGCGGGCGGGCGCGTAGCCGGCAGCGCGGCGCCGAATTCGGCGCGTCGCGTTCTGGTCGAGCCAACAGCGATATCCTGAGGCTGCGGCCCGCACAGGTGGGCTGCGACGGGTGGCCGTGGCGCGCCTGCGGAGGACAGGGTAGGCGCGCGAGATTCGGGGTGGGGTCAGAGGTGAGCGAGCGGCTTCCCGAGTGGCTTTTCGCCGCTTCCGGGGCCCGGAGCCCGAGGCAGGAAAGCTGTGTCCCCAGAGACGCGGTGGGCCTGGTCGAGCCAGCCGCCCTCCCGGCGGTCCCTCCGTTGCCTCTCGCCGTGCTGCCAAGCCACGCTTTTCATCTTAGGTTTGACCCGTGGGTTCCAGTTACAGGTATTTCCGGAAACTTGCAAGAATTGCGCGTAGCGCTTCTTTGGGGGCGGGGTTCTCGGTGTCCATATTGAATAAAGGTTGTTCGCTGCGCTGTGGAGTTGGGCCGTTTTTCAGGTAAAGTCTGAGTTGTAAACAAATGCTTGAGCAGTTGGAGGAGACTCACGTCGATCGAGGAAATCAGTGGGATTGATGGCGACGTTCAGAATTGATTACTGGTCCTCGCCGTGGTTCTCGGGAGTTCAGAAATAAACTTGGCGAATAGCTGCCGCTGGAAGCCATCTCCGATAACCACCACCAGGGAGGGGCTGCGTACAATGAAGTAGGACTCCCAATAGAAAGTGATTAGCACGATTTTCGGAGTCAGATTGAGTACCGTGTACGATGGGTGATAACCATAATGGTAAAAATAGGTCAAAATTAAGAAAAAAAATTTTATTAGTCTGAGCAGAATCGAGGCCTTTAAATGTTTTGCTTTCAAAAATCTAAAAATGGGGCCTCCCTGGTGGCGCAGTTGTTGAGAGTCCGCCTGCCGATGCAGGGGACACGGGTTCGTGCCCCAGTCCGGGAAGATCCCACATGCCGCGGAGCAGCTGGGCCCGTGAGCCATGGCTGCTGAGCCTGCGCGTCCGGAGGCTGTGCTCCGCAACGGGAGAGGCCACAACAGTGAGAGGCCCGCGTACCGCGGGGAAAAAAAAAAAATCTAAAATTGGGTGTTGGATTGAGTGGTCTGGAAGGTTGTAAGATTTAGGAGAAAGAATCTTAATATTAAAAAGAGAGGTCTGAATTCCGGTCTAGTTGTGTGATCATGGGAAAGTCACTAGTTCTGAGAGCCTTATTCTGTAAAATGAAGACGATGATAATTACAATGGTTTTCTACCAGGGTTCTAGTAAGTTCTGTATACAGTCAGAATGTTTGGTTTGTAAGTGGTTATTGTGTTTTTTAGTACTTAGTTTAAATTCACTAAGCCTTCCTCTCCACCATCCCCCACAATTTAGTGACAAGAGATAGTCATCATCACATTTCGCCTCTACCTAGTGTATCTTCATCTTTAGATTCAACGATCAGAAAATTTTCACCGTAAATTCAGCGTAAATCTTTCATGAGCTCTTCTAGAGTAGGATTACTGTCTTATTCGTTTTTTAAATGATTATTCCTGGAACCTGTATGGTGCTTGTAGTTTTTGGTCGTTTGTGGGGTTTTTCCTGTTTTTTCCACCCCCTCCCCTCCTTTTTTTTTTCAAACCTGAACTGGCAAAACTTAAGCTTTGGGTTCACCCGAAGCGAGCCAAAACAATTTAACACGGAAAATAGTGTTTTCTGTCGCTTAAAGATGTGCTCAGCTGTGTATAGACACAGGGGTGGTTACAAGGAGTTAGGTAAAGAATTAGATTAAAAATAAGCTTTATTTAGCATCACTCTCAGAGCAAACATACTATTTCTGTGGGAAGCAGAGAGGATATAGCAGTCGAGTTAAACTGGCAGCACCTTTGAATCACTTAGGGAGTTCCAAAAATGGTGATCCCTGCACCCTACTCCAGACCAATTAATGAGAATCTCTGGAGGGTGGAGCATGGGTATCCCACGTTTTAAAGGTTCCCAAGGTTACTTTCTTGTGCAGCCACGATGAGAGTTTGTGTTAGAGGAATGAGGTTCTTCAGGAGTGTATCTTGTTTGCTTGAAGAGGGGAAAGGCTGGAAGAATTGGAGCTGCATTGGAAAATGTAGCCTGGGGCATTTGGGGGAATAGCATTAGAGGACTTTTATCAGCAGGTATGATGAAATGTATGATTTGTAAAGTGAACGGTGCAGTGACCACGGCCAGAGGGCAGGCTGTTAAAATAATCCAGAGTAACAATGAAAGCAGCAACTGTGATGATAGAAGAAATTAAAAAACATTCTCTCCTGGGTGTTAAACATTTTTAAGAAACTGAGTGATGATTTTAGCTTGCAAACTGTATTTTGCCCTACCTAGTTACAGCTTTTCAACAATGAGTGTATAGATTGTCATATAATGAATTTTCTTGTTACTAATTATTTTTAAAGGGTCTTAGAAATATATATGCCTCAAATAATTTTCCTTGTTAATTACTAAGTAATCTCATATCTCTTGAGAGCTTTATGTTAATATAAGGGTTGTGTTATTTTTGCTTTTTCAGTACTCTGAGACTGGTTTCTAAAGGTACGGTTTTCACCCCACTTCATCAACGCACATAAGTTTTCTCCTTTTTGGACCTCTATTTTATACCACAATGGTAAGCTACACCTTAGTATGTTAATATTCTTAGAATGTTCTCTTCCTTCATCTCGATAAAGGTATCTGTACGAAACAGAAATATTCTTGTAAGCTGCCCAAGTTACCCTAACAGGGAAATTACTTAGCAATCACATACAAAATTTTCTCTACAAAATAGGGGACTCATCTCTCAGTGTTAAAATCATATCCAGATTACACAGATAATCTATCTGTTCTTATTTTTGTGAAGTATTAAAAAATAATTACTTCTGTCTGCTTTACTATAGTCGAAATCATTGGCAAGAAGGATGGGTATAAATACAAATAGTTTTGGGGGCATAGGTTTCTCATAGTTTAAAGTTCCTCTTAATTTAGATTTTAAAAAAATTTTTAACAACAAATGTAACCTGCTTACTGCAAATAACATTTAAACAGCATTAGTTTTAAACTTCTAATGGCAGATTTCTACTTACCATTTAGAGTCAGTAAACATACTTAGGGCTGGGCATTTAACTCTTGCCTTTAAAGAATTAAAGACAAAGAAAAAAAATCACTTTCTGTTTTAAAAAAACAGCAGCATTTGACAGAGGATAAATGAACATTAACCACCATGTTGGATAAACCTCAGAAAACATATATCTTCTCTTCTTGGGATCTTGCGTGTATACCCTTGCAGTGTTAGAGAAAAGCTATCGCAGTGGGGTTCTGACCTTGCCTTATATTTTGCATTCGTATTAGCCAGTCACTTCCCTCTTAAGTATTTGAACGCAATAGTGAATATAAAGATACTAGTGTTTACATATGCAAGTATATCTCACTGGAGCTTTTAAAGTTTTGATATCAGAAGATTAAATATTTACTTGAGAAGACTGGCTGTTTGAAATTGTCCTAGAGTATACATTTGATTGTGTTTATTATAATTTTTTGATCTAAACTTACTTGAAGGTTTTATGGCCAAAATAATTAAAAGAACCTTGTGTTTTTGTCAAGAGTACATATTCAGAGTTATGTTTTTATGTTGGAAAATAGTTTATTCTCAAGAATCCCATCTTGAATCCTGGGAAACAGTTTCATTGAAATCTGCCCATAAGATATTTTAATAAATTAAATTGGTATAAATTTATTTTAACAAACTTTTGAAATACTGGCATATTTTAGACTTTTTTACTTAACTCCATTTAGATGCTTGATATGTAGGGGTTCTATTGCTGTTTAAAAAGCCCAGCTAGAGACTTCCCTGGTGGTCCAGAGGTTAAGACTTCGCCTTCCAGTGCAGGGGATGCAGGTTCGATCCCTGGTCGGGGAGCTAGGAATCCCACATGCCTCGGGACCAAAAAATCAAAACATAAAACAGAAGCAGTACTGTAACAAATTCAATAAAGACTTTAAAAGTGGTCCACATCAAAAAAAAAAAAAAAAAAAAGAGGTACCACAGTGTTCATTGAAGCACAATTTACAATAGCCAGGACATGGAAACAACCTAATTGTCCATCAACAGATGAATGGATAAAGAACTTGTGGCACATATATAAAATGGAATATTACTCAGCCATAAAAAGAAACGAAATTGAGTCATTTGTAGTGAGGTGGTTGGACCTAGAGTCTGTCATACAGAGTGAAGTAAGTCAGAAAGAAAAAAACAAATACCATATGCTAACACATATCTATGGAATCTAAAAAAAAATGGTACTGATGAGCCTAGTGGCAGGGCAGGAGTAAAGATGCAGATGTAGAGAATGGACATGAGGACACGGGGTGGCGGGGGCGGGGGGGGGAGAGGGAAGCTGGGGCGAAGTGAGAGTAGCATCGACTTATATACACACTGAATGTAAAATAGCTAGTGGGAAGCAGCAGCATAGCACAGGGAGATCAGCTCAGTGCTTTGCGATGACCTAAAGACATGGGATAGGGAGGGTGGAAGGGAGGCTCAAGAGGGAGGGGAAATGGGGACATATGTATGCATATGACTGATTCACTGTGCTGTACAACAGAAACTAACACAGTATTGTGAAGCAATTATACTCCCATAAAGATCTATTAAATAAAAAGAAAAAAGGCCAACTATTTTTATAATCATATGTATTCTCCATCCTTAGGACTAGGAGGACAGGGTCTCTTCAACTTTTTCTTGATTTCCAAAGTCTGGCAATATTTATTCTCCCTACCCTCTTGGGATTTTGGTGGGTGCTAGGAGCTTTTATTCCATGCAACTTAGTAGACTGAAGTATTGGAGTCTGCAAAATAAAACAAAAATATAGGTTCTTGTAAATAAAAATTGAAAGTTCTTTGCCTCTCAGTGAAATTAAAAATGACTGTCATTGTGAATGAAAAATGCTGTAACTCTATGTGATACCCAAACCACAAAACCAGAAAGAAATCAGTGGTGGTGTATTTGCTTAATTTTTTTTTAAATCTAGTACTTTTTTTTCTTGGGTATCATTACAGAAGAATGCTATACAAATGAGGAAGACAGTTAACCACCTTATTTCTCCCTCTTGCCTTATAATAAGGGTCTCTAAGAAATCAATGAAGGATGGGGATCTACTAGTAGATCTCAAATTGTACATGTAATAATAATACTATATTTTCATCATTTCTAAGATGCATTTGCTTTTACGTTTTAATTACTGAAGTGATAATGTGTCTACAGTCAGTGACATCTTACAGTTATAATTGGCAGCACGTTTTTCTTAATGTTAAATAATAATTCAGGCATATAACTGATGGTATCTTAAATTCATTACAACGTGCTAAGGATAGCCTTCATTCTATTTTTGCTAGGCACTGACCTAGAAACATTGTATAATAGTTTCTCTGAATAATATTAGGAATTTCTAAGTTGATATTAGATACCAACATAACAGCCCCCTCGGTTTTCAGGATTCCTAGCAGCTTAAGGGATTTTAATCTTTGCTTCACTTTAATTGCATACCTGATGGCCAGTATATTTTCCTGAATGGTGCTCTTAAAATGTTGATGTTTATAAAATGGTAGTAGTTACCATATCCAACCCTCAGCCCTGTATCAGCTGCACAAACATGGCCAGAGAAAATCATGGTAGCATTTCTTAACTAATTTGTGGTCATAATCAGGTGCCTGAGACTGCATATATTTTCTTTGTGCTATATTTTGAACGTACAATGGAGTGGGTGGAGGAGAGAAATAAAGAAAAATGTTAGACCTGTTTTAGAAAATAAAACACATTTAAACACTTAATTAGAAAATGTTATATGTATATTAAATTATGTTTGTGTGAAAATAACTAATATTACCAAATACACTATTTACTTTTTACAGCAACAAGCTTTAGAACTAGCTTTGGATCGTGCGGAGGTGAGGCGTGACTAAGTTACATATTGAAATAGTGTTGTCTTTAATTGACAGAACTCAGTTTTAAGAGATTTTCTTATGTGACTGTCAAAGGAGTTCGTTAATATTAGGACGAGTATGCAAATTTTTCTATAAATACATAAAAACTACCAGATGATGTTTGGATCGTCTGTTACTTAGAATGCTCAGATAATAATGCTGTGGAATAGAAATTGAATAACACAGTGGAATAAACATTTGAACACGGTCATAGAGTTTCTAAAATTATGTTTCCTGTTTTAACAGATATTCTAACTGCTCAATTAAAGGGGAAAATAGCTCAAATACATAGAGTCCTTGTAATTGGGTATGCTATGCATATTCTAAACAACCATAAAACATTGAAAATATTGCTAACCTGTGAAATCACAGTGGTGAAACTCTTATGATTTTGCTTATAATATAGTAAGTAAATATTGTGCTAAATTTTAGTGCAGTTTAAATTTCACTTGTTTGTAACATATATTTAGAAATTAAGTAGGTTGCCCTAAAAGGTATGATTTAATATGCATCAGAGACTTGAGTGACTGAACAGCCTTTTTAGCCTTACACGATTTATTAATACAGTTCTTCATGCAGTATGCAAAAGACAAGCTGTTTTCTTAAACTTCTCTTTTTTAGTATGTCATTGAAAGTGCCCGACAGAGACCTCCTAAAAGGAAATATCTATCTAGTGGAAGGTATGAATGCTTAATTAATTGATATCTTAGACTCACAGAAATATGATGATAGCCATCATTTATTTCATTCTTCCTAGACACTGAGCTAGAAATGTTCTGGGTACTTTGCATATACAGTTGACCCTTGAACAATGTGGGTTTGAACTGTGCAGGTCCACTTATTTGCAGATGCTTGTCAGTAGTAAACACTACTGTACTTCATGGTCAGTGGTTAGTTGAACCTGTCGATGCAGAGGAACCACGGATACAGAGGGCCGACTCTAAGTGATACGAGGATTAACCCCCGTGTTGTGCAAGGGTCAACTGTATTAGAAATTTCTAGGTTGGTGTTAGCTACCATATCCAACCCCACTTCACCCCTAGTTTTTGGGAAATTGGAGGAAAAATTACAGGAAAATTCAAAATGTTTATTTTATGATTATTATATTAACATTACTTTGTATACTGCCTTTGTTTATTAAATTTTAGAAAATCAATATTTCAAAAACTTTATGATTTATATATTGAAGAATGCGAAAAAGAGCCTGAGGTTAAGGTAAGTATAAATTTTTTATGTTATTACAACTTTTTAAATGTAGTGGAAGAGGGAAATTTGAAGGAATTAGATTTGAATGATTTATATTTTTGTTAGTGAACAAATATCTTTTCTAACCAGACTAGCCAGTTCTGCAGCTAAACCAGAGCTCTGGCTAATCTGGCACATGGCAGAGATCACCTACTTAGGTAGCAGAGGGGAACCATGTTTGCTGAGTAACAGACTATCTCATTGGGAAGTTAGAAGAAGCAAAGCCACCATATATATTATCTTTTGCATCTTTTTCTTCCTGAGAAGTTATTTGTAGACTGAAGACAGGAGAAAATTAACCTATTTCTTCATGGTGAGTTGCACTGGGAAGTTAAAACTATTACAGGATATGTAGGAAATTTAGATGTGATAATAAAATGTGAATTTGGTCAGAAAAATTAGTTTATGCCCAGGTTAACTTAATTCATTTTTATTTAGCATGAAAGTATGGGCAGTAGAAATGTAATAGAAATTGATTTCTTGATATCTTTTGGACCCTCAGGTCGTAAGGGCCTTAAAGGGCTCTACTGAGCTTCTGTTGTCTGTCTTTAAAAATGAATACCTCTTAGGCAAAAAATTAGTGGAATTCCAGTAGTATCTAACCTTTAAAATCTTTAGGAGAAGAATAATTGTGAAACCATGAGTAAATCTTATGGTATGGTTTCCATAAATTCTATTGAGATATAGTTGACATACAACAAGTTGAGTATGTTTGAAGTATACATTTTATAAGTTTTGACGTGTATTAAAAAAAACAAAATTTGAATAAACTTGAAGATCTAATTGGTTTTATTAAACGATTCATGAATTGGGCAGCATCTCATCTGGCAGAGATACTCTGAGGAGTTGAACAACATGGAAGGCTTTTATTGTAAGGAGGGCAGGACAAGGAAAGAAAATCATCAGCAAGGAAAAAATGAGAGTTCATTGGAGGAAAGTAAAAGTGCCAGAAATGATGGCTTTTTGTTGGCTGAGCTACAGGTGTTTTCCATTGGCTGGGCTGCAGTCCTTTCCCATTCACTGAGCTTGTTGCTGGGAGGAAGAAAGTCTCCCTTCCCCTAGTTGGGGAAGTAAAGGAGTTGCATTTCCTGTTTAGGAGTTGAAGTTAGTTCTCTTCCTGGTGGGATCAGTAATGTCTTCCTGTTTGGGGTAATTGATGATGAATGGTGGGGCAGAAGAGCTCCCTCTGCAGTCCTTCCCCACTCCAGTTTTAGTTGAGGTTTCCTTTTATTAATTTTCACAGTATACACCCATGAACTGTCACCACAGTCAGTATAATGAGCATATCCGTTGCCTCAGAGACAGAACTAAGATAGGAGAGATACATAAATGAAGATGCTAAATTGGGGTTGACAGCCATTGTCCACCAGCCAGATCTGGCCCACAACATGTTTCTGTAAATGACCTTTTATTGGAATACAGCAGCACCCCTTGATTTATATCTTGTATGTGGCTGATTTTGAGGTAAATAGAGTTGAGTAGTTGTGATACAAACCATATGACCCACAAGACTAAAGTACTGTCTGGTCCTTTAAGAAAGACATTTTCTGACTTCCCATCAATGTGGTTAAAAGTTGCTTTGCTTTGCTTTTTAAAAATTTATTTTCAAAATGCAGTTTTTTTGATTCTATGGTGACTATAGATCAAGAATTTATAATTTCTTTCTGCATATGACTGTGTGTATATATATATATGCATGTTAAATATGATACTCAAAATGGATTTGTTTTTCAAATCCATTTTCAAATCCATATTCTATTGACATCTTTCACAAATAAGATTTGATGAAAGGATTTATTATAAGTGGGTTTCATTTTAAATCATTTACATTTCTAAAATAATAGATTTTGATGTATGTGTGTTAGGTTCCCTGATAGTTTTTTGTTCTTCTTAGCAAAGTGGTTTCTAAGGAGCTGTTAAATTGAATTTACAGAAAATTACTTACGTCCTTTTAACCAGTTAGATATTTTTGGGTTTAACATTTCAGCTGATTAGAGCTGTTGAACTTGTTCGGATCTAATTTAGGCCATAAAATATTTAAGAAATATACTCTGTAACAGTACAACCAAAGAAAATGCCCCAAATTATTTATGTAGATTTATACTTAATAGAAACTAATTATACATTATAGCATCTTTCTAAAAAATATTTACATTTAATGGTTTTCCTTTTTAAATATTTTTAATATTTGCTACTTGTGTACTCAGGTACATATTTAAGTGTGTTTATTGTTTTATATATAGATCAGTAGTTTTTCTTTGTGATATTAATTCATTTGCCTAAAACATAGTAATAGATCAAAATTAAGTTTACACAGATGTGGAAAGAGTATCAAAGATTAAGTCAGGGGCTTCCCTGGTGGCGCAGTGGTTGAGAGTCCGCCTGCCGATGCAGGGAACACGGGTTCGTGCCCCGGTCCGGGTAGATCCCACATGCCGCGGAGCGGCTGGGCCCGTGAGCCATGGCCACTGAGCCTGCGCGTCCAGAGCCTATGCACTGCAGCGGGAGAGGCCACAACAGTGAGAGGCCCGCGTACCACAAAAAAAAAAAAAAGATTAACTAAGGTCTGATTTTTGTTAAATGATTGCATTCCTTGTTATGCTGGATTATTTTCATGAGCTCTGCCTCTTTTTAAAGCAGAAATTAAGAAGAAATGTGAACTTGTTAGAGAAGCTTGTTATGCAGGAGACATTGTCATGTTTAGTGGTCAACCTATACCCAGGAAATGAGGGATATTCTCTGATGCTCAGGGGAAAAAATGGATCAGGTAAGAACTTCCGGAGGGCAGCAGCCACGAAAATCCCTCTGCTCGGTCGGATGTGCTGTCTTTTAGAAGTAGTTTCTTAACCTGCTAAATGATCTGTCCTTCAGATCAGTGATGACTTGATAAAAGAAGACTTTGATTCCAAATGGTTCTCTTTATGATGTTTTGTTAGAATATTAGAAATTACCTCTAGTGTGATTAGCCTTCTGGAATTTGAGAAGTATTCTGACTGAGGTCTTTGAAGTTAAATTATAAAAGACATAATTTTAAAATACTTGTTGAAGTTTCCTTTCGTTCTGTTGCTATTTATTTATTTAAGATAGCATCAGGTGTTTTAAGGTATGTTTTTCTTCTGTGCTTTGAATATACTTTGAGTCTGAAGCTTTCAAAGTTAAGCAGATTCACTGCCTTTTGAAATGTTTTCAACATTTTATTCCTATTAATGTGAATATGAAAATAGAGTTTTAAAATATAAATACTCTTAGATTTCACTAAAGAGGCATTTAAATTTTGATACAGTGATGAAACTGTGAGTTCTACAAGGAACTTACCTAGTTAAGAATGTTTTCTTGTGTTGGTTGTTAATTGTATAACACCAAGAGAATTTTGGTCTATAAGTAGTCATTTTTCAGAAGTGATACCAGATTACCCCTCTGACTTCCAGATTAGATTAAGCACTCTTCAAGGAACTTTTTAGTTAACAGATGTTGGAATTTTATCATATTCTGATTACTATACTGCTGGCTGTGATTTGTACTGTGATTGTTGTGCCAGACGTTTTTCCATAGTATGTTAGGTGTTTCCTCCTTTCTGCTCTAAAACTGTATACAGTTTATCAAGTTTTTTAGCAATATGTAAGGTGATTTATTTTTAAGACTTAAATAAAGAAGGACTTTAGGAGAGCTTTTGGCCTTATTCTCTTTATTTTTTATCAGAAGTTACTTAAATTATTACCTAGGCTTTTCGGTGAGGCTGATCACTTTCTGAAATTTTATGTTTTAAAATTAAGATTCTGAGACCATTCGACTGCCTTATGAAGAAGGGGAATTACTTGAATACTTGGATGCAGAAGAATTACCTCCTATTTTGGTTGATCTCCTAGAAAAATCTCAGGTACAAAATTTTTCTCTTTAAAATGTCCTTAGATTTGCTAGATATATGTTGTTTTGTGATGAAGGGTATTTAGTTGTATTCTCACTAGTGCATGGAACATGAAATGAGACATTGTACATAGCTATATGAAAATTGGTTTATTGTGGGATATTTATCCTTTAGGCTCTACTGAAATGTTTAGATTTAGTTGATTCTTCTAAAATTGTTATAACAATTAACTCATCCACTGGAAATCTCCCTATAGCTACAATCAAGAAATTATGAAAGAAACTGCTTACTTTCTTGGCTTTCCAGCCATACTATGGTAGTTTACTGAGGAAAAAGAAGCCATCAGATGGGAACTTCCATTTCCTCCCAGCATCCCTACATCTCTGTCCACACTTTCTGCCTGCCTTCCTGTTAAAATGGATGAAATAAGCTGTTCCTAAGGCATCTTCTCCACTTTATGTTCTGGATCCTTCTCCTGGTCTTGCAACTTTAACCCTCCTCTCTTCTATTATCTATTTTCCTCTCTCTAGTAGATAAAGAATATAAGCATACTGTACCATTTCTCAGCTTCTAAGAAAATCCTTTCCTGTTCTCATCTTAATTGGTGTCTTAGCAAAGTTCAGTGTAAATAACTACTTCCTCCTTGAAACACCCTTCTTTTGGCTTCTGAGACATCACCTTCCTGGTTTTTCTCTTCCCTCTAGTCTCAGTCTTTTTTGCTGTCATCTCTGTTCCCCCATAAATATGTTCAGGGTTCAGTCCTAGGGATTCTGTTCTTTAGTAACACCCTCTCCCTGGATGATCTCAAACAGCTTAATGAGTTTAAAAAAATGACAGTTAATCCCTTGCTTATCTCTATCACAATGACTATCCCACCAAGCTCCAAATATACATATTTACTGGGATATAGATTAGGTTCTTCAGACTTACCATGACAAAACAGAGCTTTTTATTTTTACCTCCCAAACCAGTTCTGTTACCAGTCTTTCCAATCTGACAGATAACTATACTCTCAGCTTTCACATTCAGTCCACCAGCAAGTGTCAGCTGTACCTTCAAAATATATGGTCATGACCTTCTATAGTTACCTTCCTGAACTTCCTGTTTTCATTCTAGAACCCTAGAAATCAGTTTTCCACAGACAACCAAATTAAGCTTACAAAACAAAAACAGAAAACAACAACAACACAGTTCCCTGTCTGAAGTTCTCCAGTGTCCCCTCAGTGTACAAAACCCCTGCCTTTCTGTTTGTCTTCACCTCCTGGTTCTCATCCCCACTCACTACACTCCAGCCGTCCGGGACTTCTTTCCATATTAAAACACACCGAGCTTATACCTGTCTTATTCATCTGCTCTTCCCTCTGCTCTTCTCATCTGTCCCAGATGTCTGGCCCTTTATTGTGATTCAGGTCTCAGCAGAAAATTACTCCCTCAGAGAGTTCTGTCTGAGCACACAGTCTAAATTAAGCCCCTCCCTATTTTATTTCCTCTGTAGCTTTCACTGTCTCAAGTTACCTTGTTTATTTGTTTACATGTTTATTGCCTGTCTTACCACACTGAGCAAGTATCTCACCACTTTATCTATGAAGCTTCTTGATAAAAATGACACACAGTTCACATTGTAGTGGCTCAGTAAATGTTGGTTAAAAAGCATGAGCATAATAATGACTGACAACATGGAGGTCACAGTACCCACTAAAAGTTCTGAATGGTGAAAACACACAATACCATAAGCGACTGTGGCAAGTGATAATTAGCAAGACTTGAGTGACAGATTCTTACCTTTGGACTTAGAAAAAGGATTAAAAAACAGTATCTTTAACAGAGATTATTATTTGAATTAATGTTAGCTTTCTTCCTCTTATTAGTAAAGCCTATCTTCTGGAAATTTTAGCAGAGCAAATATAGCAGTTGTATCTATAAGCTGAAACTCTGGCATGGTTATTGACAATTTATAATAATGACAGGGTTAGCAAGAGTACAACAGTGAGCCAGTGAGTGTCAAGAAGAAAAGCAGGGACTTCCCGTCCTGGCGGTCCAGTGGTTGAGACTCCATACTCCCAATGCAGGGGACGCAGGTTCGATCTTTGGTCAGGGAACGAAGATCCCGCAAGCCTCATGGCACGGCCAAAAAAAAAAGAACAGCGATACCAGTTATCTGTAACATTAACAGTATACAAATGCCAGATGTCATTCTATTACTAGCAAACAGTTAAACAGTGTTAAACTGCTTCTTGAGTCATGATGAACATAAACAGTTGCTTTTAAAGGGTTTATATGGTGGTAAATCCACCAAGGAATTCCATTTAAGAGTGTGTGAGTGGTCAGAAACATTACATAAGAATGTAAAGAACCTGAAACATTCAATATAAACCCACTTATTTAGGCTTCTGAAAAATGACATCTACTTATATATTTTCACTCAAAACAGGTTAATATTTTTCACTGTGGATGTGTCATAGCAGAAATACGTGACTACAGGCAGTCCAGTAACATGAAATCTCCTGGTTACCAAAGTAGGCACATTCTCTTACGTCCAACAATGCAGGTAAGGAATGTTTAATTAAGAAGTATTATTTCATTATAAAGCAGAAACTAACACACCATTGTAAAGCAATTATACCCCAATAAAGATGTTAAAATAAATAAATAAAAAAAAAAAAAGAAGTATTTCAGATTTTATTTGGAGTTTTACTTATTAAATGTCTTCATATGTTTGTATGCCTATACATTAATCTGTTTTTTTAACTTTTATTTCTTCTAGACTTTAATCTGTGATGTACATTCAATAACAAGTGATAACCATAAATGGACCCAGGTTAGTTCTGTTTTTTAATCCCAAACAGTAATATATAGGATGAAACAATATTTACTAAGTTAAGCAAAAGATATTTTCTGCTCATAATTCTATTTATGAGTAAAGTTTGGGATTGATTTATGAGCTTTAGAAGTTAAGGGTCTCTACAAAGATGCAGTAATCCTTCAAGGAACTAACAGTTCAGTCCCAGTTGCTTTTAGGGCATAGTATAATAGGGTGAGGCTGACCTCACCCAATTGAAACATAGTTTTGTATCCCCTCTCAAACAGAATGTTTTGTTGTGGATACAAATAGATGCTGATATTCTGTCATCTAGGATTCTAAAGCAGACCTAGCTCGTCTTGTCTTTTTGCCATCCATACTGGTTGTAGCCCTAGGGGACGTCTCTTACCTGGAGACGTCTCTTATCCGGAGAATAGCCAGTTAGTCCTCCAGTGCTGGCTCAGTATATGTGAGGTGCCCACTCACAAGAGTGTTCACTTATTTCTCTGTTACTATAAAGAGGTATAGTTAAAGTAAAGAAAATATCAATAATGAGAATTATTCTAGCTGTGAAATATGATAATAAGATTCAGTTCATCAGTAACTATCAAGTGTTGTATTGTAGTTTGGGCTGTAATCTTTTTGTTTACAAGAAGGTTAAAAGCTATTAAAAGAATATTCAAAAACAAACTCACTGGTCATCATTGGAGGTTCTTAGGGCATTGATTTCTTACTCTGAAGATTGGTAAATAATGGGAGAGACCAAAGCCTTTATTCTGCCTTTTTAAGGAAAATTCCTTAGAAAAATTTCAGCTAACAAGTGTAAAAGAAATGATAAACTTTTTAAAATGTCATCAACTTGGAAGTCTTAATGAATCTAGATGGCTGTATTTCTTAGATATGAAAAACCTATAGTCTGTCTAAACTGTCTGGTGTAAAAGTGGGATAGTCAATCCTTGTGTTCCTCCTTGCGTGGCGGACGAGAAAGTATACGGTAGTACTGTTGAAGAGCTCTTGTTTAAAAAATAGAACCTTAATTTAAATCAAGCCTCTACATTTAACCAACAGTTTAAAAGTAATTTATGGAGTAAGGGAAACCATTAAATGACATGGATGAGGAAGCAACCAGCCAGACCCAGTTAAATGATACGCTGAGGAAGCAGTTGCTCAAATCCCAACAAATCAGTTTCATGAGAAAAGAAAAAAAGATGGGGGAAGAGGTGATCGTTACAGAATTTTTTTTTTTAAATGTTTGAGAGATGAAAACCGAATACAATGTGTAGGCCTTGTTTGAGTTCAAATTCAAACAAACCAACTAAGAATACACTTTTGAGATAATGGGAATTTATCTAGACTGGATATTAGAGGTCCTTAGCAGTTAGCAGTGCGTCCTGAAGGATTTTTCAGATGAAATAATACAACATCGAAAATGTATTTAAAATTACTCCAGGAAAACAAATTAAAAAAAAAAAAAAAAAGAGGGGCGGTTGTTAAATAAAATAGGGTGTTGGTACGTGGGTGTCATTATATTTCTGTTTTGTGTATTTTTGAAAATTTCCATAATAAGTTGAATAGACCTAGTGAAAGAAGCAATGTTTCTTTTTTCTTTTTTTTTTTTTTCTTTTTTCTTTTTTGCGGTACGCGGCCCTCTCCCTGTTGTGGCCTCTCCCATTGTGGAGCACAGGCTCTGGATGCACAGGCTCACGGGCCCAGCCGCTCCGCGGCATGTGGGATCTTCCCGGACCGGGGCACGAACCCGTGTCCCCTGCATCAGCAGGCGGACTCTCAACCACTGCACCAGGAGGGAAGCCCGCAATGTTTCTTTTTTGAAAAAATTTTTATTCAGCAGTAATTAATTGATTCATTTGACTTTTAAAAAATTGAGTTAATAGCCATTAAAATATTTCAGAGTTTAAGCAAAAAAAAAAAGAAAAATAGGATTCAGTAAAGTAAGTTAAATGATACTGGTAAAAAGCCTGTATAAACTTTGGAATTGGTGTATATAGTTTATACAGTATTAGTGGAGTCATTTTTATTCTTGTAATGAAGTTAAGCTGAGTATAGAATGGGACTGTTATCTCAATTAGTGAAAGTGCTGTCATCTATCTTGGTCCTGTAAGCTTTGTGGGGACAGAGGATTTTATCTGTTTTCTTCATGGTTTATCCACCCCCCCCCCCGCCCCCGGTCTAGAACAGTGTCTTACACATTGTAGGTGCTTAGTAAATATTTGTTGGGCTAATGGATAGGCAGTCTTATAATTTGACCACTTTGTACCAATTACTGAATTTCCATTAGTAGTTTCATTATGCTGTCAAGTTTCTAAAGTTTACACATTTAGTTTGGAACTTGAAATACTGTATTTTACTGTACTCCTTAGCAGAAATATTCCAAGGAATATCTCTAGATTAAGTGATATGTATGATTTGAAAATCTTAAATCTGGTATTGATGTATGCTCTTACATATTTCAGGAAGACAAACTTCTGCTTGAGAGCCAACTGATTCTAGCTACAGCTGAACCACTGTGTCTTGATCCTTCTATAGCTGTAACCTGCACTGCAAACAGGCTGCTCTATAACAAGCAAAAGATGAACACGCGCCCAATGAAACGGTAATTACCTTTGTGGAAGGATAAACCAAAAGAGAACTAGAGCGGTAGCTCTAAATTTTGCCATTTATAGTATCTTTTCCCTTTAAAGAATAAATGTGCTCTGATTTTTTTTTTTTTATATTTATTTGTTTATTTATTTGGTTGTGCTGGGTCTTAGTTGCGGCTCACCGGCTCCTTGGTTGCGGCTCACCAGCTGCTTAGTTGCAACACGTGGGCTCCTTAGTTGTGGCATGTGAACTCTTGGTTGCAGGATGCATGTGGGATCTAGTTTCCTGACCAGGGATCATACCTGGGCCCCCTGCATTGGGAGTGTGGAGTCTTAATCACTGTGCCACCAGGGAAGTCCCTGATTTTTTAAAATTGGATTTTTAATTGTCTTTTAATACTTTTATTGTGTAAGAGTTAGGATTTTTTTAATATGTACTCTGCTTTATATTGAAGTGATGCATTTTCTGCATTCTTTTGAAGAACAAACTACCTATAAATTCAGAGTTTGTTCACCAAAAAGATAGAAATTCTGAGAAGAGACAGGTATGAGCAGAAAGAATAATTTATCACTTTCTAATACCAGTTTAATTTTTGTTAATATTACCTTTAAAGACACAATTTATAATTTCTTTTAGAGATCTGGGAAAATGATCACAGTTTGAGAAGTCAGTTTCTAACTAAATGCCTTTTTATAACATGTTAATTTGTCTTAGAATGTTTTAGCTATCTCTTCTAGTTAATGAAGTAAAAGAATGCATATTAATTCAGACTGCAGTTAAGAATGCATATTAATTTGGTCTGCAGTTATAGTAGGCTCATCATTAAGTTATCTTTGCATAATTGTTTGAGTTGCCCACTTTGGATCTTCTTCAAGTTTGAAGGGGCTGAAATAACCTACCCATTTTCTAAATTCCCTGCTTTACTACGGAAATAATATATTCTGGGGAAAAGGTGCAGCTTTGGAAATAGTGAAATAAGTCCATATAGTATCCATTAGCAGTCCTATAAAGTCTCCTAGTATCTCTGTCCACATCTCTCCACGCCCACTGCCAGTGCCTTAAGCCAGGCCACCATCATCTTCATCTTGACTTCTGCAATAATATCCTTCCTAACTGGTCTTCCTACTTCACCTTCGCTTGCTTCTGGTCTGTTCGCCATATAAGCACACCACAGTAATGTTTTGAGAACCTCAAAGCCGACCATGCCACCACTTGCTTAAATTCCTCGAAAACCATCCCATTGTACTTCACATTCAGTCTAAACGCATTATCATTCATCTGCAAGGCCCCTGCCTTGCTCTTTGACCTCATCTCCCATTGTGTGGACCCTGATGCTCTAGTCCTCCCTTCATTTTTCTGTTTTAAAAATAAGCCAACTTTGTTCCTGCCTCAGCACCTTTTAAAATTCTCTCTCTCTGCTTCAACTGTTCCTTCCCTGATCTTTCCACAGCTTGTTCCTTCTTGTCATGTCTCAGCTCACGCATCATTTCTTCAGAGTCCTTCCCTTCCCTAATGTTGCCCTCTCTATCACGTATTCACCACAGTACCCTGGTTTTTCTCCTACTGCTTATTGTTATCTGGAATGATCTGACCTGTTTACTTGTATATGTGTGTCTTCACTTCTGGACTTTCAGCTACGTGGTAGCAGGAATTTTGTTAGTCTTGTCCATTTTTATTTCACCAGTGCCTAGAACATTCCTTGGCAAGTGACAGTGTTCTACAGATATTTGTGATTTAATTACACATTTAACACCTACTAATTTAAACCATGTTTTTTTCTGAGTTTCTTGTATTAGCTTTGTGTATTTCTAATTTCTTAATATTTCAGGTGTTTCAAGAGATATTCCAGGTCCTCTCTGAATCGGCAGCAGGATCTGTCTCATTGTCCACCTCCTCCTCAGCTAAAATTACTTGATTTCTTACAAAAAAGAAAGGAAAGAAAAGCAGGTCAGCATTATGACCTCAAAATTTCTAAAGCAGGAAACGTAAGTATATATTTTTAAATGAAGCTTATTATCATACCAAATGCCTTGCCTTATTTTCAGTGTTCAGTGTATTTATTTATACTCTTTAATTTTTTAGTGTGTGGATATGTGGAAACGGAGTCCCTGTAATTTGGCCATACCTTCTGAAGTGGATGTAAGTCAGTGCATGAATTACACGTCCTTTCATGTAAGGTTCCTAAGTTTGACTAATAGTAGTTTAAACTTTGGGAAAACAAAGACTCTTACTACTTCTTTTTTTATTTTATTGAATGAAAGATTCTTTAAATTCTGTAGTGCTTTACAGTTTTCAGAAGTTTCACACATGTGATTTTATATAATCCCATAATAACCCTTTTTTTCCCCATTACCCCTATATTGCCCCTCCCCCCTTCCTTTTCCCCACTGGTAACCACTAGTTCATCCTCTCTGTTTGTGCTAAGACTCTTCTTAAGTCAGCTGCTCATTTTCAGAAGCTATTCTATTTTCACATTAACTTGTCTAAAAATGTAACTCCTTAATATAGGTCTATGTTTAGAGCAGGAATAATAACCAAAGTATTTCAAAATGTGTAAAAAGATGTACGTATTACATAATATGCATAAAATGACTGATTTTTTTCATAATATTTCATCATAATTTCCTGATAATGCTTTTCTCGCTGGCTAAATTTAAAAATTAATAATATTGGAGCAGTAGCCAAGATTAGGAACCTTGGGTGGTATTCTTTGCTGGCCCATGAAACACATGAACTATAAATGAGCAAAGACAGGAAAGATAATTTTGATGGGAGGTTCCATATTTCTTTTGTTTCCCCATTTCTCCTATTTTTATTATTCACTCAATTCTTTAGAATTGGTCAGTTATTTTAGCAGATGTTTGCTCTGTGCATCCTTCCCAGGCTAGCACATGTATAATTCTTATTACCTTTGATTTTTAAAAAATTGTCAGAAGCATCAGAAGTACACTGTATATACAGCTCAAGAGAGTAAGCCACATTATCTTTCAGTAACTTATGCGCCCCTCAAGGAACATGGCCTGAGAAGAGATATTTAGTGTAAATACCAAAGTGTGGGATTTAGCTTCGGAGGGCAGTCTGGATATCTAAAGCAGGGCTTCCGAAACCTTAACGTACGTAAGAATCACATGGGTTGCTTGTTAAAATGCAGGTTCCAGTTCAACAAGTCTGGGCTAGGACCTGAGATCCTGCAATACTGAAAAGCTCCTAGGTTGGTGGCACTGGAGTCCACAGACCACGCCTTGAGTAGCAAAGCCCTAATAAAAAGTGTCTTAGCCTAACTCGATCAGTTGAAGCATCTAGGATACCAGTTAAACATACACACTTAAACTCTCATTTCAGACCTGCTTACTGAATCAGGTCTCCAGGGGAGGGATATGGGAATCTGAATTTTTACCAGATGCCCAAGTGAATCTGTTACTCTTAGAATCATGGTTACCAGGAAGATGAGAACTTTTGGTTCACACAGACTGGTAGGAGATACATGGAATATATGGTTCAAGTCTGACTAGAAAATGGGAAAGATTTACAAAAATTTTTACCAATTCTAATGTAACTTCCCTAGTCTCTTCCTAGTTTTGTCCACACTGTTACATGACAATTCCTGTTCCATTAGAGACCCAACCAAAGGAAATGATCCAGATCCTGGTCCTAATCACCTCGCTGACATCCCAGTTTTCCTAAAAGTCAAATGTAATATCACCTTACGGAGCATAAAGAAGAGGCACTGTCCAAAACAGCAGCTGTGTTTATTACATTTATTTAATGGCAAAAGAGATTCTAATTTCGTTTTATTTATAAAACCAGTTGGTCTAATTGAATATATATCAGGAGAATTTTAAACTACTTAAGCATAAGTAGTTGGTGTTATTAGCGATTCAAGAATTTTTGTGCTAAAAAGTATAGTAACTGAAAGTGGGGTCTGGCTGCTCACCACTTAAAAGACAGTAAAGAGGCCAGTTTGGTGGAAAGTTAAGTTTGCTTTATTTTAGATGCCAGCAGCTGTGGGGGAGAGCAGACGCCTCTCCAAAGGCCGACTACCGCTCCTGACAATCAGGGAGCAAGAGCTTCTATACACGGAGGGAGGGGGCTACATGCAGAAACAGTACAGTCAGCTCTGACAGTCGTCTTGAAATTGGTCATCAGTGGTCTGACCAGCATCTCGATTGTTTTAGGGACAGTTAATCTTCACTTCTAGGGTCAGTTTGTTCCCATTTCTTTGAGGCTAGTTCTCGGAATCGTGGCAGCTTATGGCATGGCTACAGCCTGGTCATCATGTAGTGGACTCCTTCCACCTGGTGGGGTTACAGTATCTACAAGACAGCTCACAGGATAGGGCTCAGAGTATTATCTATAGCCCTTGAGGAGGAACTAAAGGGCCTTGACTTTGCTCCATTACTAAACTATTATTATTTGGTCTTCTTAACTGTTTTCCTTTGTTTCTGCATTTTCTCACTTCTCTGATTAAACTTATTCTTTGGCTAAAGTTTTTCCACAGACAAAAGCAGGGGGACGGGGCGGGGGTTGGGTTGGGGAAGGGTCCTGCCCCGTTTCAGTGTATTGTATTAAGTTATTTAGGTTTTTCTCTTTGGTCATAATACTGATTTCATTATATCTGATGTCTCTTGATTTGATTGCTTAGGTGGAAAAATATGCCAAAGTGGAAAAATCTATCAAATCTGATGACTCACAACCAACAATCTGGCCAGCCCATGTAAGTAACCATTGCAGTCTCCATTTCTAATGATGCTGTTTCTAATCTGGGATCTGAATTTATTAGACATACAAAGTACAGTAGCCTTTATTTTGGTATCTTCTTTTGTTTGTTTTTTTAAGAACTTTCTGGGAGTTCAGTGAATTAAAAAAAGGAACAACAATTTAGTTTTTTCATAAAATGCGGTTTCCATTCTAAGGACAATTTTAATGCATAACTGCATTTTTACTTTTGTTTTGGTCCCCTGTTGGTAGTTGTGATTTGTTTTCTGTTTCAAATTAATAATTAATAAGTTATTCTAAGGATATTTTTAAAGAGAAATGTTTTGTGTATGTTTCTCTAATTGCAGTGACTTCTTAAAGGCATATTTAATTATGTGGCATAATTAATAGGCATAATTAATTATGAATCTAGGAGTGAAATGAGAGTTGTTTTTTTTTTTAATTTCTTTATGGCTGTGTCGGGTCTTAGTTGGCAACACGCGGGATCTTTGTTGTGGCGTGAAGGATCTCTCGTTGCAGCACACGGGCTCCTCTCTAGTTGCGGCATGCGGGTTTTCTCGCTCTAGTTATGGTGCGTGGGTTCTGTAGTTAGAGCGCGTGGGCTCTGTAGTTTGCAGCATGCAGGCTCAGTAGTTGTGGCGTGCAGGCTTAGTTGCCCCGTGACATGTAGGATCTTAGTTCCCCAACCAGGGATCAAACCCGCATTCCCTGCATTGGAAGGCAGATTCTTTACCACAGGACCACCAGGGAAGTCCCATGAGAGATACTTGGTATGTGCAATAGCAAAAAGACTAATGACAAATGGAAACAGGTTTGCTTTTGAAAGTTTTATCCTTTTAGTATTTAATATTTGCATTCATATGTTCAGTATATGAAATTCTGACATTTCACTAGGGCTTTGTTAACTAAATATCCCGTTGAAACTCTTGTTCCCAGAGTACCATGTTGAAAAAAGAATCCTGAGCTTCTTTCCCTTAGGCTTTTTTCTCTTAAATAGGTCTAAGGACTATGTCCCATGTGTCTTTTTATTGCAAGATGTAAGTTAGTGTGTCATTTACTTCTGATTTGTGTTAATTCTGACTATGTATTTACTGGAGAAGGTATTTATTTGGGATGCTCGGTCTTTTTCAGGATGTAAAAGATGACTATATATTTGAATGTGAAGCTGGTAATCCATATCAGAAAACAAAGCTGACCATTTTGCAGTCACTTGGTGATCCACTTTACTATGGTAAAATACAGCCATGTAAAGAAGACGAAGAGAGTGACAGTCAGATGTCTCCATCCCAGTGAGTTCTGTTAAATACAGGCAGTTGACAAAATAAGCCATCAGAATGTATGTAGCAACTACTGATGAACTATTAATGAATAAAAGTTTCCCTGTTTTGTTAGTTAAATACTCCAGTTAGATTTGGCAGCAGACCTAAGTAAACTTAAATTGTAGTTACCTTGCTGTCCAAGAGTTCTTTAAAATAATAATTTCTTTAAAAAACAAAACCAAAAAAACCTGTGCTGTAAATTCTTCTTATATTTGCTTTGAAAGATATGCCCGTCATATCCCTCTTGGTATATTTATGTGTTGCCACTTATGACTTTTACCTCTCTGTGAGCATGAAGTGCTTCCGGGCAATAATTTGTTTAAATGGGAAGCAAGTTCACTGTAAATTAAATGTAAAAGCTGTTAAAAATGCTTGATATTTCAGCACTGCCTGTAAGGACACAGACTCAGTGCTTAATGTAGTTACTGGCTCTAGAAATACACATATAGTTGTCCCTTGGTATCCACAGGGGATTGGTTCCAGGACCCCCTTGGATACCAAAATCTGCAGATGCCCAAGTCTCATATCAAAATGGTGTAGTATTTTCAACCTCTGTACATCCCTCCCTTGTACTTTTATCTGGGTTACTTACAATACCTAATATAGTGTAAATGCTATGTAAATAAGTAATAAATACAATTTAAATGTTACGTAAATAGTTTAGTTGCCAGCCCGTGGCAAATTCAAGTTTTGCTTTTTGGGACTTTTCTGGAATATTTTCCCCCCAAGTATTTTCATTCCATGGTGATTGAATCTGGGGATGCAGAATCTGCAAATATAGAGGGCCAACTGAAGTTGATATTCCTAAACTTACGGGTTACATGTATTTACTACAAGGTACCAGTATTTAGTTTTGTTTTCCTTGTTAGTTTTATTATTAGTTATGCTTTTTAATCAAGTCGATGCTGTTTTGAAAAGAAGGAAAAATAAAGAGAATCTCAGCAGAAAAAAGTAGGGGCCAGCTCTATGTTAAATCCTTACAAAATACTAATTGAAACTATGGCAGAAAAATGGATTTTAAAGAGTAACTTTACCAATACCTAAGTAAAAGTCAATGGGAGGAAACAGCAGTCAGGGAATCAATCCTCAGCTTATTTTTTCACATTAGCAGTTTTTATTTTTGTATGCTAAGTAGAAAAATCAGATATTTCGATTAGCTGTATTTTGCAGTCTTCCCTTTAAAGATACACGTTGGTCATTTTAAATAGTTACTAACTTTTCTCAAACACAAGGGCATATGTTCTCTCATTAAAAAAAAAAATTGTTCAAAAGACCAACTGATTAGATTTGTTTGACAAGAAGAGAATTGAATTTTTTGCCTTTTACATCAGGACGTTGCTGCAGAAATGCTGCATGGTTTATTACCTTCTAGTCCTTCTCCCATATTCATAAATTACTTGATTTAATAGCTATGAAGTCAAAGTTTGAGCTGCATTAACCAAGTTTTTTCTTTTTTTTTATACTTTATATTTCAGCTTCTCCACAGATGATCATTCAAATTGGTAATTAAAAAATAAACAAACTCACTATTTTAATACGTTAAGAAATCATATAAATGTCAAACTCTTTTAAGACTTGATAAAGGCTTTTTATTTAAATTGGCGATAAACCATCTTCCTTGTCTAAAATATATTCTAAGGGCCTGCTATATAGACATTAATAATGTCTTCCAAAATCAAAGTTTAAAGTGAGAGGAAGGCCAAAGGCCTTGTACATGGTAGTTCAGTGAATATTGCTGTAGGACAGACACTTGTGAGGGTGTATAGCACTTGGTAACTTTCAGCCCAGATTTTGTTTTGAAACATAGGTTTTCTGCCAAAGTAAATCTCCTTTAAATTAAGTCAGCCAACTTATTCACAGAATTATTTTGTAATGCATGCAGAACTTGGTCATTGCTTCCTATTTTTTAATGTATTTTAAAATTTGTGAAAAAAAAAATTTGTGTTTTCATGATATCTTGGTAGATTTTAATTCAGTTTATAAAATTACTGTCACTAAAATATGGAAGTCTTCAAAAGTAATCTCAGGGCTCCTTAAAACAAGTCTATCTAATACTTTTCTTTTTTAAAAAACAATTTAGGTTCATTATTGGATCAAAGACTGATGCTGAGAGGTAAAAATATTTGCATCTTTATTTGTGATCTGGATGGATTCTTGTAGGGTAGAGACTACTCCATTCGAAGTCAAAGCTTTGATTTTAATTATGCCTAGGTATTACTAGGATTTTTAAATAGAATTAGGAAAATAACAACTAAAAGGATAATGTTTAAAATGTAGCTTTATTTTAAATAAGAGAACTTAGATATATCTACAGTAGCTAAGGAAAATGATTTCTAGGTAACAGTTTAATCAGAATATAAGTAAGAGTCAATGGGTAGTTCTTTTGGCTACTTATTGGTGAAATAATCCCTGTATTTCTGTATTGGAGACAAGATACCGCAAGTATCTTTAGATTGTTAATTAGCAAAATGTTTTCAGCATTAGCTTGTCATTGAAAATATTAGAAGAATGTGCTTTTATCGAAGATAAATTGTCTAATTTTAATTTTTGTGTTATTTTTGATAGAACTTGTTTCATTAACAGTTACTATTCATTTCCTATGTAGTAAATTTATGTTTAAAATAGTTAGCTAATCATTACCTGTTTTCTCCCTAATATTTCAGAGTAGTCAGTCAGTACCAGGAACTGGTCCAGAACGAAGCCAGGTGTCCAGTGAAGATGTCGCATAGCTCCAGTGGCTCAGCGAGCTTGAGTCAGCCTTCTCCAGGGAAGGAAACAGAAGTGTGTTTGCTTAGCTTTTTTTGTGCTGTTACTTTTTTCTGCCTAATTGTTCTCAAGGAATCTGAGAAATGTTAAGGACTGTTTTATGAGGGATAGGGGTATTGTTTAGTTTTGTTTTTACTTTTGATTTTCTTTTTATTACTTAACTTTTTATGATGGAAACTTTCAAATGTACACAGAGG
Source organism: Grampus griseus (assembly GCF_964374135.1). Classification (NCBI taxonomy): domain Eukaryota; kingdom Metazoa; phylum Chordata; class Mammalia; order Artiodactyla; family Delphinidae; genus Grampus; species Grampus griseus. The sequence continues at coordinate 67,499,145 of NC_139012.1, forward strand.
TAGAGCAAAAAGTGTGATGAACATCTGTGTATACTGATCACCCACCTGGCGTCAACAGTTACTATTTTTCTGGAGACGATTTAAGGGTGAAGCTTTGCTGTCATCTTACTCTGCTCTTCTCCCTCAAACTTTCTCCCTACCTTATTACTCAGAAATCTTTCCTTCATCCTGTGTATACTGTAAGTTATCTCATGGATCTCCTTATGTGGAATTACATTTTTTTGAAACACCTCTAATACCCAATCTATAAACATTAAACGTACATTGCAGTTTTTTAAACCGTGTTTTCATCCAGGAGTTATAATAGTGTTACTAATTTGTGAATTTCTGATTTGACCTTAATTTTAATGAGTATGCTTAATGTCACTGTCTTAGCAGCCGGAGACCCTGTCAGTTCAGTCTTCAGTATTGGGGAAGGGAGTAAAACATCGACCTCCACCCATCAAACTTCCCTCAAGCTCAGGAAATAGTTCCTCAGGTATTACATTCCTTAGTTTTTTGTAATCTAGAGTAAGAAACAACAGATGATCGTAATCCATTTACTCATATTTTGATTTACTCAGAATTTTAAATTGTAAATCTAGGAAACAGCGTGTATATTTTTCTTCTAGGTAACTATTTTACACCACAGCAGGTCAGCAGCTTTCTTAAATCTCCAACTCCTCCTCCTGCTTCTAAGCCACCAAGTCTTTCTCGGAAGTCATCCATGGATCTCAATCAAGTTAGCATGCTTTCTCCAGCTGCCCTGTCACCTGCCAGTTCATCACAAAGTGAGTCATAACTTAAATTCTTCATTAACTCTTCGTAAGCTTTTGCATTAGTGTTTCTTAAGATGGCTCTTTTTGACCAGTGAAATAGTGAAATCTGAATGTACTGTCTACCCAAAATGTAATTTTTTGAGAAGCTTCATGCCAATCTCTTGTTGACTGTATGTATTACATGTTTATTGTAATTGTATTTGTTTTTCTGTATTTATGTATGCACCTCGTATATACCTTTCTTATAGACTTGTAACCTACACATCTCCTGAAAAAAATAATGTGGTAGTTAAATGTGGCAATGAGTCCAAATTATTTTTTATTCCAGTGTACCCTTGGGCATTTTACATTTTATGTAAACTATGCAGCTGATATGGAAAAAAAGTCATAAGAGTTGTTGCTGCAGTCTTATCTTTGTAAATGTAAGAAGCCAACTAGTTCCAAGGTGGTGATACAGTAAACTGAAAGCCGATTTTTCAATAACACTCTTACACTCTTACAAATTGTTATCAGTTAGTAAAATGTGGGATGATCATAAAGCATCTGAAGATATTAAAATGTAATTTTTACTACTGAATACTTTTTTTTTTTTTAACATCAAGAAGAGTTATTCAAGAATTCTAGCGTTAGTTTGGGAGAATTTCTTCAAATTAGTAAATATCTGAGATATTTAGGTACCAATTTGCAAAAAAGCATTCCAGTTTTTTAGATTTTTTAATAAATAACTAATGTGTGCTGAAAGTTTTAGTACACTGCACAGTGACAGGGTGGTCTTTGCATTAGATGTAAACATCTTCATCTTGATAGCTCAAAAGGTGTAATTTTTCTGCCTTCTTGTTTTGCACAAAGAAAAATTTATAAATTTCCTGAAAGTCTTATTCACACTTCTTATGTTGTGGGTATGGATTATGTTAATCTACTGCACACAGTTGTTACTTTAAGTAAGGGTTGAGTGACAGCTTCTGGACATTCACATTTCTTTCCTTTCTTTCTGCAGGACATGAAAGCTAAAAAAGAAAACACCTCAAGAGCTTTTGGTTTTATTTTTTTGGTTTTTGTTTTTTGTTTTTGTTTTTTTAAAAAAAGTTGATAAACTGTGCATACTTCATTCACAACAGATTTTCTATACATTCTACATTTAAACAGAAGTACACAGTTACTGTTAAAGATGCAGTATTATCTCTCAAATATTTGCTTCATTACTGTGTTTTGTAAAATTTGTGAGGATAAACTTGATGTGTTAGGAATTAAATATGTGTATCTAGGTGCCAAATATGATTGTAAATCATATGTAATTTATTAAATATGTTCAGAGTTTATCTCAGACTGTTAACAGAAAATAAGCAATATTTCTAAGTGAAGTCCTAAATTAGTGAAATCGTAAATAACAAAAATTAATTTGAAGTCCTTTTAAACTTTACAGGCCAAAGGTAGCATGTAGGAAACTAACTTTTAAATGGGTATTGTGGTAGAATACAAACGTATATTTTTACTGTTACTGTAATAGCATCTCTGATGGGATTTGTAGGTGATATACTGCATCCTTAATTGTAATTGAGTGTAGCAACACTCATGTATCATGTGTAGAAATTAACACTTGCAGTTAACTGCTTTAAAAAAAACTGGAACAAATTGTCAGTGCTAAATAAGATTCCATTAACCTTATTTTAAAAAGGACTGGCCATTTATAACAAACTAGCAATTTTTATTTTTCTCAATGAGCAGGATCTGGAACTCCTAAGCCATCTACTCCTACACCAACCCCTTCATCGACCCCACACCCTCCTGATGCTCAGAGCTCAACTCCTATTACCCCTTCAGCTACCCCTACTCCCCAAGATTCAGGCTTCACCCCTCAGCCCACTTTGTTAACTCAGTTTGCTCAGCAGCAAAGGTCTCTGAGCCAGGCAATGCCTGTAACGACCATTCCTCTTTCCACCATGGTAACATCTATAACTACAGGAACCACGGCCACCCAAGTCATGGCAAACTCTGCTGGACTTAACTTCATCAATGTAGTGGGCTCTGTTTGGTAAGTTTGCATTGATGCCCTGATTTTTTTTTTAAGATACTGTAAGCAATCTAAAGAAATTCTTATTTGTGAAATTAAGAACAAATTGCATATTATTGAAATTGAAAGAAAATAGTTTCTATGCGGATAGAAGCTATCTCAACAAGTATGCTTTAATTTTAGGTGATCAATCTATTACATGCACTAATGATACTACTACACATTGACAGTGGCTTAGATTTTCCTGTTTATCCTCCGTTTTACCATCTTTTAATCCATTGATTAGGACATTACTCTTCCAAATTATATTTTAAATATATAGTACTTGATAAATATTCAGTAAATATACAGTACTTGATAAATATATAGTACTTAATTGGTAAATATACAGTACTTAATTTTTGCCAACCTTGCTGTCACTTTCTAGCAAAAAAATGAAACTAAGCCTCCAAATTGACATTTAAGGCAAATATCTGTGTGTGTTTAGTGGTTTGTTTTTTAATCCAAGGAATTATGTGGCTGATTTTCCCTTTTATAGTGCTAGTTTAATGCTCTGTCTTATTCTCCTGCAGTGGAGCTCAAGCTTTGATGAGTGGTTCAAACCCTATGCTGGGCTGTAACACTGGTGCCATAACTCCTGCAGGAATAAACTTGAGTGGCCTTCTACCCTCAGGAGGTCTGCTACCAAATGCATTGCCCAGTGCAATGCAGGCAGCTTCTCAAGCAGGTCAGAATATTAGAAATAATAACCTCTAATAAAATTGAAGTCCATGCTTATGTAAAAATGCCATTTTAATGATATTATTTAACATCCTTATTTTATGAAGTATTATGTCGGAAATATTTCCTTTCAAAAGCTTTAAGAGTTCTGGTATTTGAATTAAAAACCCATCTAGCTATGAACTTCTCTGTGAGGAAACTTGGTAAGCCTGTAAGTCTCTGCAAATTTTATCTTTACCTTCCAAAGATGATTATAAAAGTAACTTTTATAATTGTCAGTGTAGTCCTGTCCCAGGTAAAAGAAATGTATTTTGAAAACATATATGAGCAAGAAAAGCAACACAGCATGGCATTTAAAAGCCTCAGTTCTGGAGCCAGACTGCCTGATGTGAATCCTGCTTGTGCAGCTTACTCTAACTGTGTAATCATGACAGAGTTACCTTTGTGCCTCACTTTCTTCATAAATGTGGATAATAATAATACTTTACCTCAGAGTTGCGAGGATTGAATGAATAAATACAGATGAGATGCTTAAACTATGCTTGAGATGTGATAAACATTCAAAAATATTTGCTGTCATCATCATTAGTAGTAGTTTTCTTGCAGTAGTAGTAATAATTATAATTACATATACTGAAAAAGAGTTTTAACAACTTGTGCTTTTTTTTTTTTAATTTACTAATTATTTGGTTGCATCAGGTCTTAGTTGCAGCAGGCGGGCCCCTTAGTTCTGGCATGCAAACTCTTAGTTGAAGCATGCATGTGGGATCTAGTTCCCGGACCAGGGATTGAACCCAGGCGCGGAGTCTTAACCACTGCGCCACCTGGGAAGTCCTGACTTGCACCATTTTTTAATGCTCTTTAAGAGAATGTATTATATCTCAGAACAGTTCGATTTCTTACTACTGAGAAAAAAATTAACAGGAAAAGTAAACTCAGCATAGTAAGAAAAACTTATCTGAAACTTTCTATGAGTTAAGAGAAAGAGAACCCAAAGAATATAATTTAAACATGTTAATATATTGCTGTGATTTTCTAATTCTAGCTCATATTCTTATTTTAATATGTCTAAATATGCTCTAGTGACAGAAGCCCTGGAAATGGAATCAGTGTTGAATTTAGGATTTTATATTTACATATAATTCTACCAGTTACTTGTGGCTCCAAATGCTAACTGTGGGGTCTGAAAGCAGTCACTTAATTTTTCCACCTTAGCCTGAGTTTCATCTGTTCTAAAATGGGAGTGAAAATTTCTAAATTCATTTGGTACTTATGAGAAATAAATGAAGTGATATGAAAGTGCCTTTAGAAAGCTATAAAGCATTATACAGATGTCATCCACCTTTAAAGGGAGTTATGTCTTCTTTTTTTTTTTTATGAGAATCCTGGAGGGAATATCAGTATTGTCACATTTTTATCTGATTATGCATTTTCCATTTCTTATACAAGACTTTCATACTGTCATCTGTGCATTATTTGCTCTGTATCTTTTTTGGTACAATTATCTGCTTAGAGGACTATATACATTTTTAACTAGTGTTCGAATTGGTATATTTAGTGAGGAAAATATATACAGTACATACTTTGAGACTGGGATCAGCAAACTATAACCCACATCTAAGCTAAGAATAGTTTTACATTTTTTAAAGTTTGTTTTTTTAAAAAAAGACAAGAGAAAGAGTATATGAGAGTCTCTGTGTGGCCCATAACGCCTACTGGAAGAGTTTGCCAACCCCTGTTTTATGATGTGCTCCATGTTGTGTCACAGATTTTGGGGAATAAGTTCAGAATTAACAGAGCATCGTTTCCTGACTTTCAGCTTGATCCTTACACACAAAATTCAACAGCGTTCTTTAGCATTATTAATATTAGCATTTGTACTTTAAAAAATGGCACAGGGCACACTGCTTCTCAGAGATAGGGTTATTATCATATGCTGTTTAGCACTGAGGAATATAAATAGATGCCAGTCCCTGAAATGTATTTGCACAACAGTGATAGTTTTATTATATTTATGGTGTTTGCATACTGCTAGATTACTTTTCCAACCAACAGTCAAAGTAGTTATAAAGAAGTCTCAGTTTCTGAAATACAGATTATAGTGTACATCTGGTGCTCACATCTTTGGTATTGATGAAAATAGGGGGTTTTTTGCTTACAAGAAATTTTTAAAATATAGAAAATAAGCACATCTGTGCAGGAAGTACTTAAAGTATTATATTTTTATATACTAAAGTATAAAATACTTTCAAGTATAATAAAGTTGTAATTCCCTGTTTTAACCATGAGTTTTATTTAATAGGTGTTCCATTTGGTTTAAAAAATACTTCAAGTCTCAGGCCCTTAAACCTACTCCAGGTAAACCTGAAACACTGCTTTTTATTAAAGTTTTTATAGTTTTTGTTTGTTTGTTTGTTTTTAACCATGTAAGTTTGTACATATCAGCATTTGAAGTTTTGAGGTTGTCCAGAATCTTCTAAGGGTGTGGTTACCTTTGCATGTTCAAGTAGATAAGGGGAAAGAATTGGTATCCTATGTACTGCACTTTCATCGGCTCTGGCACCACTGCCAAGTCAAGAACTAGTTCCAGAGGGGAGAGTTGACAACTGCCCAGGAAAATAACTTGCCTACAATAGTAGCAGCAGGTATACTTAGAAATAATTTCTGTCTTAACAGACTTTTTATGTATGCATGTAGGTATTGCTGTTTGCTTATAGTAGATTTTCTGTGTGAATAGAAATTTTTAAAATTAGGTATGTGTGTTCTTTTCCTGAGGAGAATGTGACTTCGTGGCACAGTGCCAGGCACCTAGTAGTCAGTCAATAAATGTTTGTTAGATTACAGTTTGTGTCTAGTAGTGAGGCTTTTCTTAACACATTTTATCAATGTTAACATATAAAGAGAGATTGTAGGTAAAGAATTTAGTACATGTTGTGAACTTACAATATTCTGAGTGTTATGCTAGGTCCTTTAAGGATGGAGTTCAGTATTAAACTAGTAGGTTGGAAAATGGATGGGATTATCTACAGAGAATTTTTAGAAAAGGTAGACATAAATATAAAGACTTGGAGACAAAGAATGGCAGAGCTATGGATTATTGGGAAATAAACAGATCAACCCAACCTGATATTCAGAAGTAATAAATCAGGAAATACATTTAGAACTAAATCTTAAAACTTATTTCCTGTCACAATACGCAAACAGTGTCAGTATTTACAGACTAATTGCAGAATGATCTAATTGTGTTATGGACACATTGGTTTATTTAGCCGACTTTCCTGCATTTTGCTGTAGGAATTTCTACAAGGATCAGTCTCAGTGTTAAGAGGAGTGGGATTCCTTAATAGCACTGATAATAAGGATTAAGGGCAAAGCCACCTTATAAATTATATTTTGCAACATTTATTACTGTCTACCTAATTGAGGAAGGAACATTTGACCTGTGCTTTGTCCAGGTTTACCTAACAGTGAGCTATGCTGGGTATAGAGCTTTTGACCCGAGACACCTTTTCTGACTATAAAGACCTAAGAGTTCTGTATTTGATATTTGCTTGGACTTTCCCACAAAACTTCAAAGTGCTTTTAACTTAGACTCCTGTAGAATAAAATGGAAAAACCATTTGTTTCCTGATGCATTTGGAATGCATAGTTTTAGTTTTTAGTGTGGAGTTTTCTGGATGATGCTTTTTTAAAAGTTTTTTTTTTAATTTATTCAGAATGACAGAGCAAGTAATGTCTCCAAACTAAATATGGACATCTAATGCATTTTCTTTCCAGCTTTGGAATTCCTAGCTATGTTATATAAAAATCCATGCATTTCTGGTTTAGGGCAAAGCTAGACCAAATTTAGGGAGACAAGTTTTCTTAATATATATCTGATTATCACTAGCTTCTTGTTTATACTTCCAAATGCATTTAATGCTGTTTTGTGTTGATGTATAAAAGGAGTTAAATAAAAGCAGTGTGTGTATTTGGATAGCTAACTATTAACTTGAAGCAGAAAGACTTACATTGGAGATTACTAACATATTTGAGAGCCAAAGTAACAGCATTTAAAAATTGTGTTTAAAGCGATTGTTCCTTTTTTTTAAGGGCAGGAATCTTGTTTTGTTTCCATTTTTGTTCACCTGTTTCCTCAGTCCCTGGAAGAATGCCTGACACATAGTGAATGCTCCAGAAATGTTTGTAGAATAAAGAAATTTAATCTGAAATCGGCTAATTAATTCTTGCTTACTTAATAGCTTCCAGGTGGCTCGCTCATTTTTAACACACTGCAGCAGCAGCAGCAGCTTTCTCAGTTTACACCACAGCAACCTCAGCAACCCACAACTTCTGTTCCTCAACAGCCAGGGGAGCAGGTATGTCCTTTCTACCTTCCATATGCTTTGTATCATAGAATTATAACCTTTTTTGGTATATGCCAAGCATATTTCAAGTGTTTTTATTTAGATTGTTTGAACCAACTTTTCATGTGCGGTTTTTCTTCATTAACAGTAGCAGCTATCAGTTATTGGGTGCCTATTTCTAATTCTCACAACCGCCATACTTGAATAGATGATGTCACTTCCATCTTGCATAGTCTGAAATAGATTCAGGTGACTAACTTGCTCACAACCATACATCGAGTGGCAGAGCAGGGATTCAAGTCCAAGTCTTTCTGCCTCTATAGGCCATGTATTTTCTACCCCATCATCATCCTTCTTTTGATAATATTTTGTCTCTATTAGAATACAGATGTTCTTTTTATCTTGAAGCATAAAACAGAGCGAAGATAGACAAAAACAAATACTTTGTACATTGCCAAACAAAATGAAATTGAACAAGAACTACAGTAAATTAAAGTAATAGAAGGAACTTCAGATTTTTCTGAACCTTTGCTGCACTTCGGAATCATCTGGGAAACTAAAAATTACTGATTGCTGAGTCCCACCCTCATCGTTTCTCTTAGTTCATAATTAAATATATGTAATGTTCACTATCAGTCCTTCCACCAAAGATTCCCCAGTCAAATCTTGATTGGATAATGCTCATCCTCTATTAGATTTCTCAGGAAAGGCACATTTAAAACTATTTTTCTTTATTACCACATAAAGGATTACTTGGCTGGATATAAAATTCTTGATTTGCACTTTCTTTACAAAATTGTAAAATACTGTAACATAAAATTTACCATCTTAACCATTTCTAAATATGCAGTTTAGTAGCATTAAGTATATTCATATTGTTGTGCAGCCAATCTCCAGAACTTTTTCATCTTGCGAAAGTGAAACTCTATACCCATGAAACAACTCCTTATTTCCCCCCTCTTCTAGCCAACTTTCTGTTTCTGTGAGTTTGACTACTCCAGGCACCTCATATAAGTGAAATTATACAGTATTTGTCTATTTGTGACTGACCTGTTTAATTTAGCATAATACCCAAAAGGTTCATCCATGTTGTAGCATGTGTCAGAAATTCCTTTTTAAGGCTGAACAGTATTTCATTGTATTTATGTATCACATTTTGTTTATCCATTTATCCATCAATGGACATTTGGATTGCTTCCATCTTTTGATGGAAGTCTGAGTTATCTTTTTTTTTTTTTTTTAATGAATTGTGCTTTAGGTATTAAGTCTGAGAACTCCTCACCTAGCCCTAGGCCCCAAAGTTTTTTTTTCATAGTTTCCATTTAATTCTATGATCCATTTTCAGTTGATTTTTATAAAAGGTATGAGACTTTGGTCCACGTTCATTTTATGGGGGGATATGGATGTCCATTTGCTCCAGCACCATTTGTTAGAAAAGCCATCCTCCTCAACTGAATTACTTTTGCACCTTTGTCAAAGATCAGTTGGCTGTGTTTGTGTGGCTCTATTTCTGTATTCTCTACTCTGTTTCACCCATCTATGTATTAATATCTGTCACTCTGTTAGTACCATACTGTTGTGATCGCTGTAGACTATGTATATATATACACACACACACATATATATACACACATACACATACATATAGTAAGTCTTAAAATCAGACACAGTGATTCTTCCCATGTTATCCTTTTTCAAAATTCTTTAGCTGTTCTAGATCCTTTGCCTTTCCTTATGAATTTTAGAATCATCTTATCTATATCTACAGAAGACTTTGCTGGGATTTTTAAAGGAATTGAGTTAAACCTAAAGGTCATTTTGGGAAAGGCTTAGCATGTTTACTATGTGAGTTTTCTAGTCCATGAACACAGTGTGTCTCTAGGCTAAAATCAGCTAGTTTTCAGCATACAAAACCTATATGTTTCATAGATTTACACCTAAGTTTCTTTCCTTCTTTCTTTCTCTTTCTTTCCCTTCCTTCCTCCCTTTCTCCCTCCCTCCCTCCCTTCCTTCCTTTTTTTTCCCATTCTTGGGAAATTGTTAATGGTATTGTTTTTAATTTCGTTTTCTGCATGTTCATTGCTAGTATACAGAATTGGTTTTTGTATGTTGATCTTGTGTTCTGCAATCTTACTGACCTCACTTATTTGTTCTAGAAGTTTTTTTGTAGATTCATTAGGGTGTTTTTTCCTAAATAATCAATGCCATTTGCAAATAAGGGCAGGTATTTTTTCTTTTTAATCTGTATGCCTTTTTGTTTCCTTTTCTTGAATGTGCTCACTAGAAGTTCTAGTACTATGTTGCAAACAGTGTTTTAAGCTTTAAAAACTTGTTCTGATGAAGCTTTATAGAAGCAATATTGAAAAAAACAAACAGCCCTATCAAAAAATGGGCAGGCCTAAATAGATGAAAAGGGAATCCTCTTGCACTGCTGGTGGAAATGTAAATTGGCACAGCCACTATGGAGAACAGTATGGAGGTTCCTTTAAAAACTAAAACCCAAGCTGCCATATGATCCAGCACTCCCATTCCTGGGTATATATCCAGAAAAGATGAAAACTCTTATTTGAAAAGATACATGCCACCCCCATGTTCATAGCAGCACTGTTTATAATAGCCAAGACGGGAACAACCCAAGTGCCATCAACAGATGATTGGCTTAAGAAGATGTGGTGTATATATACAGTGGAATATTAGCCATAGAAAGAATGAAATATTGCCATTTACAGCAATGTGGATGGACCTAGAGAATATCAAACTAAGCGAACTAAGAGCAAGACTAATGTTATATGATATCACTTATATGTTGAATCTAAAAAATAATACAAACCAATCTATATACCAAACAGAAACAGACCCACAGACACAGACATAGAAAACAGACGTATGGTTACCATGTTGCAGGGGCGCTTAAATTAGGAGTATGGGATTACCAGATACAGACTACTATACAGAAAATCGATAAGCAACAAGGATTTAACATGTAGCACAGGGAACTACCTTCAATATCTTGTAATAACCTATAAGGGAAAATAATTTAAAAATATGTGTGTGTGTATATATATACAACTGAATTACTTTGCTCTATACCTGAAACTAACAATACTGCAAATCAACTATACTTCAATTTAAAAAAAGTTCTGATGAAGTTTTATAGAAGCCTTAGTAATTATTTTTAATACAGAATCAGTTCTGAAAATTAGGTTTTATTTTCTTGCTTTCAAAATACCATAAGCTTATTCTTGCTAATTCTAAATACCTTTGACGTCTTTTCCTTAGGCCATTCTTTTTGCAAGACCTAGACTAATGTTGATTTTTTTTTCATATAGGAGTAAAATACTAATTCCACCAATCCAAAATTGTTTTTATTTTTGTACAAGTCACGTGTTATTTTTTTATTCAGGCTTCTGAACAAAGTTGTACCAGTCAAGAACAGGCCTTATCTGCTCAGCACACGGCAGTTATTAACCTTGCTGGAGTAGGAAGTTATATGCAGTCACAGGCAGCTGGTTGGTATCTTCATAACTAAATATGTTGAATTTATTTAAAGTGTCTAATCTATTTGGGATCTCACCATTTTAACTATTTCTTTTCCTTGTGCAGTTACAAGGAAAAAGTTTAGTTGTATTTAATGTGTGAACTATTAAATGGATTAATTGATGGCACTCAGATTTTTTTCATTATTTTGATAATTGATTAAAGTGCTTTGACCTACATATATTAACAGCAGTTAATGTTTTCCTCATGTTAAATTTTGTTGGGAAAAGTTTACAGTTACCCAGCTTACTAGGAAGCTTCTAAAGCTGTTAGCTCTTCAGTTTTCCTGGGTTATTGAGACTGCATTTTTCCAGATTGCACAATCTTTTGTCTCGTTCCAGTGGCTTGTAGTTGTATGAATTAGGACTTAATAGTCAAGTAGCTTAGCTTCTGTAAGACACTTGTAAAAAAATGATTGTACTAAGTGATTGCTCACCACTTCTAGTAATAAATGGTGCACCAAAGATATGTGTTTAATGAAGATCATTTCATCAATTGAAGATAGCAATTATAACTACATTTAATTAAAATCAAGACGCCACATGTATAAGAAAACTGAGATACTGTTTGAGGATTAATGAGTGAACATGTTAACATTTTGAATTATCATTGGGCTTACTATGATGCCTTTAGAATCTGGTATAATTCTGTGTCCGAATTTGGAATAATTTATGTAAAGTTCTAATTTAGAGGCAGTGAATTTCCAAATGGAAATTTATTAGTATAAACTTTTACCCCACAAGCTATTTTTTCCTAAAATAGCTGTAGTATAATTTAGTGGAAAGAACTCTAGGCTGAAAAATGAGAATGTTCCTAGCTCGACTTGCCGCTAATTACCTTTGAGTCACTCAAACGATCCAGGTCTGAAATGTCCTCAACTAAGCAGTGAAAGAGTTGAACTTGTCCCTGATCTCACTCAGCTCTAAAAGGTTCACCACCTTTGTTGCTAATAGTGTAGTCTAACATTCATCTTTTAGCACTTGTCTACCAGTTTTGTCCTTATGGTAGTTTGGATTTCTCCCACTCCATTTCCTACCTGATTGGTTATATTTTAAAATAACATACTGTATTCAATGTTTTGCTAGAAAGCCTTCTCAACAAAATAGCACTAGTATCAAATTTCATTGAGATGTAAGAAAAGAGAGGGATACAGTGCTTTGGCCCACATGCTTTCCCTTCTCTTCCATGTCCAGGAAGTTCTATCATCAATGGTACCCTCAACTAACAGGAGACTGTACTAAATTTATTCTGAAATGTCTGTGATTTGATACTTAAGATTAATCATACTGATACTTTTCTATTATTTCATTTTCTATGTTGTCCTTTTCTAACCCTGGTAGCCTTCAAACTTTCTGACTGGCCTGCTTTCCCCTTCTCCTCTCTGTAGTGTTGTCTCAGCTTGGCTCTGCCGAGAACAGACCTGAGCAAAGCCTTCCTCAGCAGAGATTCCAGCTCTCCTCTGCCTTTCAACAGCAGCAGCAACAGATCCAAGTAATCCAGCAACTTCACTCTGGTTACATTTTTAAAGATACTCTGCTCCAAAAGTACTTCAAAATACCTTACTTTAGTTTTATGTTACTGTCTTTTAAGACTATACAGTAATTGGTAAATAATTTAGCAAATTTTATTTAAAAGTCTGACAATTTTAGCCAGTGAACTTGGAGCACTGAATATTTTGTACATTTAAGTCATACTCCTTTCCTAATTCAAAATCTTTCCTGAAGTGCTGGTGGCACATTAACATACATTTTTATAGGTTTCAGTACATTTTGAAATAGTTGTAAGTGCCAATGGTTAACTTTTTAATACTGTACTGCAGAAAAAGGCAAGTGTACCAGTGTTCCTATTTGTAAATGTCATACCTGTTTTTGAAGAATGTTGTTCCATTATTCTAGAAGTCAGCATATTATAGTTGACTTTCTTTAATTTGTAGGGTGGTTTTATATTGCTATAAACTATCATACAACAAAATGGTAACTGAAGTTGCTGAGTTACTGCAATATAGACTGGCCAGGCAGAGTAACAGAAATACTTTTGAAGTTTACCAAGAGCCATTTTTAAAGCCCGCAGCAGGCTTCTGTGCCACTGGTGCTGTTTGACTGTGCATTGTCCTGATGTGGTATAGTCCTTTTTTGTTACCTTGGTGCTTTCTCCCTTTCAGTTTTGTTGTTTTCATCACTCTCAGGAAAAGCATCTTCCATACCTGCCTACCTTTAACCTAACTTGATTTTTTTCCCCTCTGCTTTGCAGCAGTTGCGGTTCTTGCAGCATCAAATGGCTATGGCGGCAGCAGCAGCAGCACAGACAGCTCAGCTACATCGTCATCGGCATACAGGCAGCCAGTCAAAAAGTAAAATGAAGAGAGGCACGCCAACCACTCCAAAATTCTGAGGCTTGCATTATTTTTTTTTTAAAAAACGTAAGAGCATTGAATCAAAAGGATTCTGAGTTTCTACTTCGTTTTTGTTTTTTAACGTGTCAGTATTTTACATTGCTAGATATACAAACTTTATACAGAAGCACAACCCTATGATTTTTAAATAAAAACAGGGAAATGGTTTAACGAACCATTAGGGTGAGTTTGCCTAAGTCATTGCTTTTTAAAAATGGTTTCACTGTACATAATACAGAAGTGACCTAAGAAATACTAGAAACATCTTTCAGAAGAATGTAGTTTGATATTTATTTAGTATAAAAGGTTTGTGCACAGTGTAACAAATACAGTTTTTACAAATCTGTTTTGAAAATGTGGTGGTTGTTTATTTGGGTTTCATACTCTTAAATACTTCATCCATCAGTTTTTTTACTTCTTTGTGTCTTGTAACGGCTCGGCTCATACAATCTTGAAGTTTAGCTCCAGTCAGTCCACTTCCACCTGAAAAAGTATTGTGCCAACACTTATTTTTACATGATCTACATCATGTCAAGTTATTGACATAAAACCAAAAAAGTGAATAATATAAACCAGTGGTGTGGTCTCAAGATTTGCAGGTTTATGTTTTAACAAGACCTCCTGAAGTTTAACCACCACTGACATACAATATAAAAATGCAAGGCATCTGAAGTAACAAAGAAACCACATAGTAAATTTACATTACATAAACCAGTAAAACATCCCACATTCCATTTGGCCCTCCCTAACATAAAGAAGCTCATGCTGAGTTTTCATCTACGTGTTTAGTACTGCAATGGAAGGAAAGTGCGTGCCTGGTTTGTGAAGACAACATAGCTTGCCTTCCTCGTCCATTACTACTGTTAAGGTTCCAGTTGCCAGGTTTTCCTCCTCTTCAGTAGGGTCAACTATAAGCAGAGTGCTATTTTAAAAATGAAAAGGTATAAATTATCAACCCATGGGACAAATTTTATTTTAGAAAACCGTACAAATTAAACTCACTACCTGCATTTTAGCTTAAGCAAGGAGCTAGAACTGGTAGAAACCAGAAAAGTTAACAGCAACCTGAAATTCTACTTGTAAGAATCTTTGTCCTCCCTTCAATTAAATATACAACCTTTTAATACATTTGATTAACTTACTCATCAAACACAGCAAAGGAAGTTGCAACTGGATGAGTTCTAATATTCAAATAACTTTTCTTCTTTAAATTAACTTCTGCTAAAGCAGTTTCTTCATTTATAGTAACTTCAGGCAACTGTACTAGAAAAAGGCGAATATGTAAAGTCAGTCTCTCACTCTAGTGAAAGAAACAAAAAGGCATTCTATGCTTCATTAATTCACTTTTCCCTCTATTAAACTTGTCCAGAAGTAGTATTTTTAAAAAAATATATCTTAGAACAATTAAGGCAAATACAGTAGATACAAACACGTTTTTCTTTAATTTAGAAACACATGAATGATAGGTAAGTCTTAACAAAAACCTTTAAAAATTTATTGAGAAATTTTACCAAAACGGAACATTCTGACACATAAGTAGGAGTATTCCCTAAGGTTGCTTACCATTTTTTAAAGCTGCTAACAAAGCAAAGGTGCAAGCATCCAAAATGTTTCCATCATGGTTGAGGCAAATGAGATCACAGTATAGAACCCAAGCAAGCTAAAACAGTTTAAACAAAGTGGAAATTAAAGCCTTCTGATTGCTATAATGTGGTATTTGTTTCTACTTACAAACCACACCCTTGGCTAGACAATCAAGATAACCTTCAAGGCTCAGAAACTTTAAAAAAAAAAAGAAATTAAATTTCCCCCACAAAACATTTCAGAATTAATAAAAGCTCATAGCTTCTTTATTCCTCTTACCTTTCCTGGAGAGATACACAAGTCCTCTTTCTGAATTACCTGTGAACTTGATTTGAAGACATAGAACACAGTAAATGAAAGTTCAAAAACTCTCTAAAATGAATGATAGTCACATTTTATCATAATGATCTTACTTTTCAATGACATCTGCAATGAACTGGCTGGCCACCTGGGCCTCTTCTCCAGGAGGTCCAGACCGAAATCTCCAGGAACACAGAGGTGATAGATCCACATTAGGAACTGAAAGAAACTGCAGCTATGAACCAAACGTCACCTGTCGTTTAGTTTTAAAGATAATATCAATCCATGGCAAAGACAACTGTAGGCATGGATAGGCTTTCCAAGTGGAAAGCACTGTAACACATCAGTTACATTCTTTTTCATCTCTGTGAGAATCTTATGCTTAGATAAAATTTATTTTTTCCCACACAACCGCCCCGCCAAAAAAAAAGCGTGTGTTTAAGAAACAGCCTTAATCCTAAATTATTCACAAAAGTTTCTGGGTTTCTTTCAAAATACCCCAATCTGTAACAGTAAATAGCCCCTCTATTCATACCAACTGTTCTGCATTTTTAAAAGGTTGGTTCCTACCATAAAGAAAAGATGGTCCAAGTTAAGGAAAAAAATCACATACTGGTATAAAGGAAAATTCTTTATGGAGACAGAAAAGTTTGCAATTACAGCCCTTTGCCTAAGAGAATCTATTTTCTTGGTTGATGACATCTGTATAAACCAAAAGTGATCAAACAAGTTTGATAAAAGGTATTTACAAAATTCTGTATCTTGCTATTATGCTATCTTCTAACATAAACATACATAAAACTTTTCAGGGACGTCTGAAGCTTATGAATAATTTTTTCAACTCACCTACTAAGATTTAACTATAATAATAGTGTTAACTGTCTTAAAGTATTTGTATTAAATTTATACAGGCATTTAACTTACCAACATATCCTTTATCAGGGGCATCTGTTGGTGGTGCTCCAAATTCCTACAGAAGCAGACAAATGTTTCCTATGAAAGAAGCTACTAAAAAATTGTGAAGAAGTCAGTCATGGAAGCCTCTACCAAAGACCATCTTAGCTAGTTAACTACATCATGAGCATCTACTGGGAAGATGAGCTTAGGAACGTATGTCAGGGGCTCTAGGAACATTGGACCGCGCCTCACCAGCTCTGCAAGGCAAGAAGGCAGTGTAGTAGCACAGCTGATGGTAGTGCTACTCATCAAAATTACTTGGGGCTCTTTAGATTTCTGTCCCACTCTCTCTTCCTAAGAGAAAGAAAATAGATTCTCTTATTCAGTAGCCAAGAATCTGAATTTTTAAACTCCAGGTGATACTGACAGTCAGATTTAGGAATTGATGGTATAATGGTCAAGAGCAAAAGCCCTAGAATTACCTAATTCAAAAGTGAGACCCACACCTTTTGGCTGAGAGACTTTGGGCCAGTTATTGAATGAACTTAGGTTAAGTAACTCAGAGTTCAGTGTAGTCGAAAAAGCAGAGGCTTTGGAGTCAGTCATGTCTAAGTTCTATTCACGAGCCTTATGTTCCTGGACAAGTTACTGAATGTCATGTAAAATAGGAAATGAAGAAAGAAATACTTCAAATGATTATCCTGAGGATTAAACTGGATAATTCTGTAAAACACCTAACACAAGGTGCCTGGAACATAGCAAATACTCAGTAAATAGTAGCTATTATTCCCTCAAGCTTTTCTTTTGAGCAATTTCTACACATTTGCACAGATTAAATGGCATCACTAGATAAAAATGTCATCAAAAATCTCTCAATTTCTCAAATTACAACCAAATTCTTTAAAAAGTAAAGGTGGTGAGGATTGTTTTAAGTTGTTCCATTTCAGCACATTTGAGAATGTTCATAAATTGTAATTAAGAGCCATTAAACTTGGGTTGTATTATCTAAAACTCAAAGGTGAAAACTTGGGAAATGAAAACAAATACTAAAAAAGACACCTTATTGCCTAATCAACAGCAGAACTACAGGTGTGTATTACAATCTAATAAGTATATAAAGCTAATTTAGTAACTCAAATCTTAGTAATATATACAGTAAACCTACCGCTTTAATTCCACAAATTACTGTAGTGTTTCCCAGCTTCACTAAAGAAGAACCATCTGCAGTACCAATTGAACCTGAAAAGGTAAGTATTTAAACAAAATGAAAAAGTGTTTTCGTCTTCTACGTATGATTCTATCTTGCTACATATCTAAGTTGTTTATGAAAATTTATTCCTTTCTTGAGTCTTTCTAAAATTACAGTTGACTCCTGAGCAACATGGGTTTGAAATGCACCTTTCCACCTATATACAAGGATTATTTCCAATAAATATTACCACAGTACTATACGATCCACCGTTGGTTGAGTCTGAGGATGCACAGCCTCGGTTACGAAGCACCGATCCATAACTGTAAAATTACGCTTGGATTTCTGACTGTGCGAGGGCCGGCACCCCAACACCCTCGTCGTTCAAGGGTCAGCTGCACTGGTCTAAGGATTGTTCATTGTCCCTGAAGTGAGTTAATCCTTTGTTGTTCAATCACAGGGCTGTTACAAAGATTTAAATCTCTTGACACAAAATCCCTTAGACACGGTAGAATTTGTCTGAAATACTGTTTAAATGGCTCAGAGGCTAAAACTTGGGAATGTCATATAGGTAAAATTGGGAAATTCCATGTTTGCAACAGAAGGTTTAATAAATGTAAGATATGTAAGAAAACCATGTCTTAGAAGTTTTGAACAGGGGAAAGCAGGAAAACACTTTACAGTTATTTTAAAATTTAAAATGAGCATAACAACTGAGAGGACAGTGAGTTTAAAAAAACTTTGCAAAGAAAAATTTACTTTAAATAAAAACTATTTTCAGAACTGAAGCAACCTCAACATTCTATTTTAGAACTCAAAATACCCTCACCTATGTTGACAGTTGTGGTCCTGAATTCACCAAGTTCTCTTCCATCAGGACGGCAATTCTCTTTCTAAATAAATATATGAAAGTAGATTACATCTATGTGTATATTTTACACACACCAGTGAAAATACACTAAACCTCGTTAATTCAAATTAATTTGAATTACTTGAAAATTGTCTTTTAAAAACTGAGGTATAATTGTCGTATGACAGTTTAGGTGTGCAATGTAATGATTGATATTTGTATTTATGAAAAAAGCACGATATCATTAACAAAAAGCAAAAAATGTACATAACCACCTTTACTTACCAAAAATCTTCTGTAATACTCCAGAGGTTCCACAGTTCTGAAACACATGTTAAAAATGAGATAAATTAGTAAATCAATATAAATCCAGAAACTGGCAAAAATCTTAATAGTGTGGTGATGGAGCAGAAATCTCCAAAATTTGTAACTAAGTTTCTTTCATGAATTCTAACGTTTATGTTGCCACGTGTTGCTAATTATAAAAATTAGATACCTTTGCAATAATCATACTCAAAGGCTGTCCTTAATTTTGCTTTAAACAAGTATAGGGTTGGAGCCCAAAACCCTCGGGCATCTTTAGAAGAGGATTAATACAGGTGTGAAAATAACATCACTCTCACTCTGAAGCAGGGATTCTTGGTGGGCAGGAAAAAAAAGTTACATATTTTTCGCTATCCCGTGACTGAAATTTAGCATACTCTTCAATTACGACCGTTGGCAATAAACCATTAATGTTAGCCGTACCTGCGACTTTAACAACCACAGAGAGTAAATGTTTTCGTTTTTACTTTAGAGTTGTCAAAGGTACCTGTAAGACTCATCGTTACTTCGAAATTCCAGGAGTTAGTTACTAACCTCCCCAGGAGATCTTAATTAAGAAAGTTAATTCTAAAACAGATGTATATCTCATTATACCATAAACTTGGAATTTATACAAACAGGTAACTGTTTCAGTACAATTGGTTTCCTTTGCAATCTTATTTCTTTTATTTAAAACTGGACTCAGAACGAAAATCTACAAGCTTCTCCAGAGCGGCAGCAAAAACGCTTAAGTAAAACCTTCCGAACGAGGAACAACGCTTTTAGAAATAAATTTCAAGGGAGAGGGAGAGCAGCGTGGCAGGTGCTTCTAACAGAACACTTTTCACGAGGTTACAACTGCTCCCCGGGGTCTGCAGGTCTACTACACACCAAGCCACAGCGCTCGCAGCGGGTAGCGAGCTCAACACAGCCCCTTCCAGCGCTCGCCTCCCCGACGGGAAGAGGCCCCCTTTCCTTTCACTACGACCACCTCCAGTCCTCCCGCTCGCCGCCCGCTTCCGTGGTGGAAAGAAGTGGGAACCAGGTGTGTGTGTGGGGGGGGGGTCTCCTGGGGAGAAAATTACGGGTAACGGTAGCCGCCAACCGGCACGGTACGAACTCGCGCCCGCCAGCCTCCCACACTCACTTGAATCCGGCAGCCATCTTCCGCCCGCGCGTCTGCGTCTGCGCGTCTGCGTCTGCGCGTCTGCGTCTGCGCGTCTGAGCGCCTGCGCCTGCGCGCGCGCCGCCTTCGCCTGGGTAGCACTGCCCCTTCCGCCGGCTTTGAGGCTCCGCTTCGCATTTTCAATACTGATGCCTGCGCCCTTCTCCCGCTGCCGGGTATCTAGAAGGCAGGGTGGAGTGGGTGGAGCGGGCGGCGTGGGGAAGGTTTCCAGCCTGCATTTGCTTAGACTTCCCCTAGTCAGACGCCCCTCGAGGTTTCCTAGACTTTGACACGTTTTGACGAATCGGCTATTACAGAAGTGATGAGTGCCTGTTTAGAGACTGGTGGTTGAAGAGTTTCAGAGAAAACCGACCTTATATAAAGCAAAGAATCAGGTGTTGAGTGTGGAGCATAATTCCAGTGTTTCAGGGTCCTTTTCCCTTCTCCTTCTTATTCTGGGCCCTGGGCTTGCCTTCTCCCAGGTAAAAGCCTCCCTGCTCCAGCACCGAAGAATTACGTAAATTTTCTGTGCGCTCGTTTTCCGCACCAGGTGACATTTACAGGTGCCGGGAGCGGGCTCCAAAGGAGCAGCTTTTGTTGTATCCTGTGTCGTGGCTCAAGACCTCCATCTCCTTCGTATAAAATACAGGGCATCCAATTCAGTTTGAATGTCAGATAAACAAAGAGTACACCCAAAGTAGTTCGTGTTATTGTTACCAGAAGCTGGGGGAGAACTGGGAAAGTTTTAGAAATAGATGGTGGTGATGGTTGCAGGAAATTGTGAATGCAGTTAATGCCACTGTAGTGTACACATAAAGTGGTTAAAATGGGAAATTTTATGTTTTATCACAGTTTTAAAAAATTAATGTAATATACCAAAAACAAATGGGTGGGTTATATGGTCTGTGAGTTTTATTTTAATAATGCTGTTAAAAAACGATTCGTTTCCTATGTGAAATTCAACTTATGTGGACATCCTGAATTTGTACTTGCCAATTCCGGCAACCTTACTACGGTGGAACAGAGAGTCGGCCCCCCGCCCTCCCCAAAACGGACTGAGCGCCTCCTATACAATTACATATTCTTCGCCTTGCCGCGCGGGGGCGCTGTGGGCGGCGCGGGCTCCAGGGTCGTGGCTG
This sequence comes from Grampus griseus, assembly GCF_964374135.1. Taxonomy (NCBI): domain Eukaryota; kingdom Metazoa; phylum Chordata; class Mammalia; order Artiodactyla; family Delphinidae; genus Grampus; species Grampus griseus. The sequence continues at coordinate 67,520,336 of NC_139012.1, forward strand.
GGTCTGGCCGCGGCGACGCTGTGGGCGGCGGGCGCCCGGCTGGCGCTGTCTCTCTGCGGGTGGGAGGCGGGGCTGCGCGGCCGCACTTCCGCATGTGTGTAGGCGCGGGATAGGGCGGGCGGCTTCGCCGGCATGGAGGATGGCTCCGCTCCTGCTGCAACTGGCGGTGATCGGCGCGGCGCTGGCGGCTGTAGCCCTGATTCTGGTGAGGAGAGGGGTTGGAGACCGACGCGGGCCTGGGCTCACTGCTCTCCGGGAGACTCGGGCCCCAGGCATCCTCTCCTCCGCGCTGCCGGCTCTTGGGCGTGTCCCTTGCACCATACTTCCTCTGAGCCTTGACCCCAGAATTTCCTCTGCTAGAATTTCACACCCCCTTTCTTCCGTTCTTTATGTTTACTTTAGAGCTTTATATCCCTGCGTGCCCAGAGCCTAGTACTTGTGTTTACTGGGACATGCCCACCCTGTCTTATGTCACCCCTGGTCCCCGGACTCTGCCCACCCGCCTTCTGAGCCCCGACCTCTCCAAGATTTCCTCCCGGGTCTGCAATCGCTGTAGTTCTGGCCCCATCGGGAAGGTCTTGAGCCCCCAGAAAGTGTGTGCTTTCTAGACACTCCCTTTCCTGGTGTAGTTAAGCAAATAGAAAGTGTTGACAGCACTGACAAGAGCCGCCTGTTACAGATTGGATAAATCAGCGGATCAGGAAGACCCACTAGGGACATAGGAAGACCAAGATAGACAAGGCCTGGTGTTATCATACGCCTGGGGGTCGTTATATCCTAGAATTCAACACCCTAAGCTTGCTGCCTCTAGAAGAGACAGTACAGGGGAATTCAAACTACGATTTTCTTTGCCATTACTGTGGAAACACGGAAACATTGTAACACCTGCTGATCCATAGGTAATAGGAAATTTGTTAAGTGAGCTTTCTCCCATATAATTGGAATGGGCCTGCCTCTAGTTTGTAAATGGAGCGTTTTCCGCTTCCTTGACGTTAAGGTTAGCAGCCTAGATAGCATTGCCAGGAAGGCCACTTTGCCATCTGGCCAGAATGTATGGCTTAAAAGTAGTGTAGATAGAGAAAAAGTGGTGTATCCTGACTTCTTTAGGGTTTATGTCTGGGTGAGAGAGGAGTCCTCTCTTTCCCTTAGTGTATATGGAGATTTGCGGGGGAGGGAGGTTTCAGGTTTTGGGTTGGGCAGAGCTTGACAGAATCCTAGACTGAATCTGCCTTGTGTTGACTGTGTTGCACAGATTTAAATGTGTACGTTATGAGATTGTACTGGAAGTATTTGATCCTATTAGCCAGAACTGGTTATAAAAGCTGTTATTTATTGAGTACTTACAGTATGTTGGGTATTGTATTCAGCATTCAACAGGGATTATCTCGTTTGATCTTTAAAACAGTGCTGACAGAAATGTTATCATTAGCTTCCTTTGACTGGTGAGGAAGCTGATGAGCTGGTATGCAAATGTCACCCAACTAGTGGAACTTTGTTTTTTTTTTCAATGAATATATATGTATATGTGTGTATATATACACACACACACACACACACACACACATACATACATGTATCTCCCCACTGTCTCCTCACCCCACTTCCTTTCTGAATTACTTTTGAAGCAAATTCAAGGCATAACATTTTATCCGTAAATCTTAAGCATTTATCTCCGAAGATAGGACCCCCTTTTTAAAATAAAACCACAATAAGGTTATTGCAGATTTTTTTTAACATTGTTCAGTGATTTCAAATACTGCATCAGTTCAAATGCCTCATGTATGTGTTAGTAAATTGGTTTGTTCCATTCAGTATTCACACACACTTAGCACTCGATTGGTATGTCTCAAGTCTCTTAAATTATAACAATTTCTCCTCCCTTTTTTTCCTTTTCTTTAATAAGCGGTCATTTGTCCTGTAGAATTTCTCACAGTCTGGATTTTACTAATTTTATCCCTTAAGTGACTTTTAACGTCTTACTCTGTCCCCTGAATTTCCTGTAAACTGCTAGTTACATCTAGAGATTTGATGAAATGCATGTTTGTTTTAATCAAAAGAAGTGTGTGAGTGATGCTGATTACTTCCTTTTGTGTCGTGTCAGGAGGTGTGTTAATCTCTGATTTTCTTTGGTATTAAGAGGGATTCTTGGGTTCAGGAGTTGTTAGCTTGACCCACCGATTATGAAGTGTGTCATTAACCTAGTGGTTTAGCAGTCATTGATGATCACTGCCTAAATCCAGTATTTCACTGTGGGTTGCAAAGTGGAATATTCTGACTGTATCATTCCTTCTTCATGTATTACCTGGAATTTTATAATGAAAAAAATTTCATCCTCAGCTATTTGATAACGCTGAAATATCTTTCATATATAAAAGGTAAGATAAAAGGCACGTTTTCAAAATAATGAGATGGTTCCCTGGCATCTTACAAAGGTGACTAATTTTTTATATTTAGTATCATGAATCCGTGATATAAAACTTTTCATGTGTTTTAATACATTGCATTAATTATTCTTTTTGATGCTTAAAATTTCCCCCTCACAGGCCAATGGGAGCCTGTCAAGTTGGCTACTTTGTCATGATTGTTGGTAGCCTCCTTGCTTTCCCATCTCTGACCACCATTGTACATTTCCTGGCCTGGACCTGAATCAGCCATTCCTCTTAGGAACATTGGTTACTTTTAATAGGAAATTGAATTTAGAAACCACAATCTGGACACTAGGGGTGCAGAGCAGGAACTCTTTAGCCACTAGTCTGGGTACTGCCTTCATATTCATACTAATCAGAAGCATATTCAGTTTCAGTATGTACCCAATAGAATATTATAAATGGTCACTGAAGTACAAATGAGTAGCATTCCAAAAGTTGGTAGGTTGATTGTTTTGAAAGCAGAAAGTATACCAATGGAAACAATGTTACAAAGAATGGTTATTTCCAGGGCTAGGTCCCCACTGAATATGGAAGGGGGTTATATAATGTTAGCAGTGGGATGGTGCCTACAGCCTACAAGTTTGATACCTGACTCCAAAAAATAGTGTATTCTGAATTCAAATCTGGGATAAGTATCAAGAATATATTCTTAAGCACTACTGATCCCTACTCTGGGGGTTGGGGGACTCTTCCCTTCCTACGCTGGGTCAACCTGGTCTCAGATGGGAGGTCTGCCCTCACCCAGAAGCTCTACCTGCAGTGTGTCCTCGATCACATAGGCTCCAAGTGGAATGGGGCCTCGCTGTGTGTGTACCAGGGGTCAGGAGTTGAGGGCATCTCAGAGTAGATGGCACTTCTGTAATGACTGTTCCCTTTTATATCTGGGGTGACAGAGGCTGGAGAATGACAAGTGAGAGGAGACAAAGAGCCTCCTAGAGCATTAGGGAAAATGCTTAGTTAGGGAAAAAAAAGGACAATAATAATCAGTTCAAAAATAGGGAACTGACTGGTTTGAATTTTGAAGTCACCTCCAGACCATTGTTAATGGACTAAAACAATAAATATTTCACCTCAGGGTGAAAAAATCATGTAAATGATGTATTCTAATGTAGCAAATGTTTAAAAAGGTCAACATAACACAATTTCTTATTAACATATCTGCCTTTAGATTTCCTTTGTTGCATTTATAACTGCTACAGAGATGCCACACCTGCATCGACATGAAGACGAGAAGTTCTTCTTAAATGCCAGAGTCCAGAGGGAAGCCTTACCCAGCATACGGGACTCGCCTACCAAGCAGCTTTCTGTGGTCGTGCCTTCATACAATGAAGAAAAACGGTGTAAGCCCTACTCGATTTTTTTGGTAAGGGGTAATTTGGGAAGAAAAGGACATTTAAAGTATGGACTTGGCCAGAACGTTGATACCTGTGGGCTATGGAGAGTGCACAGTTGGTAGTTGTAGTTCAGAAGAGAAAGAATGAGTGTTAGCAGCCGCATCAGGTCTAGGGCTGAAGTGTTCTAGAGGAGTGATGAGCAAGAGGTGAACAGAAGACAGACATTCCAGGTGGAAATGGCCACTGGGGGGCAGTCCAGGAGGGACTTGTTGGGTTATTCAGGCATTTTCCATATGCAAACTGTTCTGGGACTGGGAAAGTTATTTTCAAAAGCAATTTTTAATATATATTTTTTTCTTTAAGTGCCTGTAATGATGGATGAAGCTCTGGGCTATCTAGAGGAGAGACAGGTATTGTGTTTTCTCGTCCAGTATGGGGTCTAATTAAAAGTAGAGCAGGTCATCAAGCTGTGGACCCCGGGGCTAGATCCACTGTGAGAGGCAGTGCCATCCGTTCTCGGGCCATCGTGGTCCTGGCCTCTGTGCTCAGCATGTTGCCAGCCGTCAGCCATTTGCAGGCAAGCCCGACAGCACACTCCCTCCAGAGCAAACAGGAAAGCTGATGTTCCTCTTACGGACTCTCCCTCCCCCCTTTGATCCTCTCTTGCCTGATGATATACTTAAAATTGAGTGATAGTGTGTCTGCAGACTTTGTATGACAGCACAATGCTGTTTTTGCTTTTGTGACTTTTTAAGTAAGACGTTTATTTGAAAAAGACCTATAACTAGAGTGAAATCATTTTGTATGTCTTTATTATTCTGAAGAGTCCCCCCTCATTTATTTTCCTCTGCTTTCTCTGCATAAAGAGAAGAAAAGTAGCATGTGCCCCTCTTTTGTATCTGCTGCCATTGGAATCTCTTGGGAGAGTTTAAGAAAATAAGTAAGATTTATGGATGTTTCTTTTTTTTAGAAAACTCCTTGTTTTGATTTACTTTGTTTTAGGTTTTTTTGTGTAAAGGGAAAAGAGAAGATTCATCGAAAGAGGGAAAAAAAGAGGAAGAGGACTGAGCCCTTATTATATTTGAGCTTCTGCCTCTTCTATTATGTGTAATCTGCACACCAGCCACGTGGACTAGGTTGTGTTATTTTTTTTTGCGAGAAAATAGGCCCAAAATGCTAACTTGCCCGAGGTCATAAAGCTAAGAAGTGGCACAGCCACGTGGAACCTGCACCCCTGACTTCAGACCTCATGGCTTTGCCTTGTATACCTCGTAGCCTCTGAGTGGTGCTCAGGAGGGCAGCCAGGGGAGCACAGGAGGCCCATGGAGACTTGGTCCGTGTTCACCTTCAACTCCCTCCCAGTCTCTGGTCTCCTTTCTGTCCTTGGCCTTTTTCCTTTATGTGCTTTGTGCACTTATATTTATGTTCATATTTATACATATCAACACTAAAACAATTGTTTCTTTTTTTAAATTTTTTTTATTGAAGTAGAGTTGATTTACAATGCTGTGCCAATCTCCGCTGTACGGCAAAGTGACTCAGTTATACACATGTATACATTCTTTTTTTAATATTCTTTTTTATTATGGCTTATCACAGGATATTGAATATAGTTCCCTGTGCTGTACATTGGGACCTTGTTGTTTATCCATTCTAAATGTAATAGTTTGCATCTACCAACCCCAAACTCCCAGTCCATCCCACCCCCCCCACCACCACCTTTGGCAACCACAAGTCTGTCCTCTATGTCTATGAGTCTGTTTCCGTTCTGTAGATAGGTTCATCTGTGCCATATTTTAGATTCCACATATAAGTGATATCATATGGTATTTGTCTTTCTCTTTCTGACTTACTTCACTTAGTATAATAATCTCTAGTTGCATTCATGTTGCTGCAAATGGCATTATTTCATTCTTTTTTATGACTAATATTCCATTGTATATATATATACCACATTTTCTTTATCCATTCATCTGTTGATGGACATTTAGGTTGTTTCCATGTTTTGGCTATTGTGAACAGTGATGCTGTGAACATAGGGGTGCATATATCTTTTTGAATTATAGTTTTGTCTGGGTGTATTCCCAGGAGTGGGATTGCTGGATCATATGGTAATTCTGCTTTTAGTTTTCTGAGGAACCTTCATACTGTTTTTCATAGTGGCTGTATCAACTGACATTCCCACCAACAGTGTAGGAAGGTTCCCTCTTCTCCACACCCTCTCCAGCATTTATTTGTAGACTTTATAATGATGGCCATTCTGACTGGTATGAGGTGGTACCTCATTGCAGTTTTGATTTGCATTTCTCTAATAATTAGTGATGTTGAGCATCTTTTCATGTGCCTACTGGCCATCTGTATGTCTGCTTTGGAGAAAGTCTGTTAAGGTCTTCTGCACATTTTTCAATTGGGTTATTTGTAAAACAGTTGTTTCTTAACTTCCTTACAACTTTATTAGAAATCTTGATGGCAGTCATGCCAAATTGTGGTATTTTATCTTTGCTTCTTGCAGAAACAAGATCCTACATTCACTTATGAAGTAATAGTAGTTGATGATGGCAGCAAAGACGAGACTTCAAAGGTAAGTAAACTTGCTTTTAGAATTGCCAACAGATGGAATAATCTGCAAATGTAAAATCATATTTCCGCTCGTCAGAGAACCCTAAAGGTGTGCCAGATGCTCTCCATTTAACATAAGTGGGTAGTAGAAAAAGCAGAGAGATGTCATATATGGGAAGCTGGAAAATATACCCGCCTTTCCACTGCTCCTTGAGACCAGGGAAGCTTGGAAGGTCACCAGATAGGGAGAGAGTACACATAACAACAGTTCACCTTGGCCTCTGGGGAACCCTCTTTGCCCACCAATTTATGGTTCCTTTTATTCTAAGCATAATTCTTTTCTCTATGCTCCACCTTAAATTATGGTTTCTAAAGTAGTCATGCAAATAGGAAGACACCTTCATATCTGCCCCTGGGGATTGGGTATGTCCTTTGGCCTACCCCACAGTCCCTTCTAGATTGACCCATGGAGTGACAGTATCTTAGGGTTTATCCTCTCTCCTTCCTGCATTCCTAGACCTGTAACTACTGGGCCCTGGTGCATTAATCCTGCAGTAGTACATGTATTAAATCTTGTCAGTGATCCTGATAAATTACTCTCCAAACATCTAAGTATTTTTGTTATTATGACTGCTTCACATTTTGGTTTTTGACACTCATGTTTCTATAATAAAAAATTCACTTACGGTGCTATTAATATTCCTGTTAAATGGCAACATAATAGATCTTAAATATACAAGGGAATATCTGTTCACCTGATTATTCATCAGTTATGATTTTGGTCAACTCCAGCTGTGCAGGAAGTGCTGGACACTGGCTGGACCCCACAGGTACACGCGCCTGCCCCCTGGTATAAGGAGCCCCCAGGATAGTCAGGCAGCACGGCTCCAATTTCTGTAATGCAGGTAAAAATGGAGCCAAAGAGAAAGATGCTGAAAAGAATTTGAGAGAAAGAGAACTAAACCTCTAAGGGTGATAATGACTAGGAACATGGAGGATAGTATATTCAAATTGAAAAAAATATATAATGTAAACAAAGGCATAGAGGCCTGAAAGTATTGGTGGATCTGTGTTAGGAAGAGTAGGTGCTGCACTTGGAATAGTATGACTTGAAAGATGAACACAAACTGTCCCACAGTTTATTAGTATATGAAGGGAGTGGTGTAGAAAGTCAGCATCGGGCATCTACTGCTGAGATGACCGAGCAGCCTCAGCCCTGCTGAGAAGAAGCAGCTTTTCCTGAAGAGTATTTCCTTCAAGGCCTTTTGCCATGTGAGTCTCAGGCTGCTCTCTGGAAGGATCCAAGAGGGAGAGGTTCACACTTGTTCCCAAGGTTGGGAGAAACAGAAAACTTGAAATCATAGTTTGTAAAATTTTTTTTTTAAAAAAAGAAAAAAGAACTCTTTTCCCCTAAGTTGAGTATTTATTATCTTCCCGTAACACGTTTCACTCTCTGAGGGGTCTGGGAAAAAATTTAGATATAGTTCTTGTTCTTAAGGAATTTTAAACTAAGGGGTAAAATTTATGCCAAAGTACAGAATAAGAGAGTATTGCATTTGTACAGAGATATTTATTATACCCTCAAATAACATAAGATGCCAGAAAGGTAAGCATTCCATGTGAGCTGAATTCACAAATGGTGAGCAAGTGTCAGCTGCTGCCGTGTTCTGCAGGGCATACTGTGAAGTGTCAGTGTCTGTATAAGCCAAGCAGGTGGGCCTCAGTGGTGTTTGTTTCCTTCAAAGCCAGATCACGTCCCCTTTAGAAAGAGCCCTCATCCTCGCCTGGTCAAGTGCCTTTCAGTGCACTCAGCTGCATGCCCAGTGACTCCATCTTCCTGGTTTGGGTCTTATGATGACTATCATGCTTTCTGCCACCCCAGAATAAACATCAGCAACTCAAATAAATGTTCTCTGAATAGACATTTCTTGAGCCATTAACATGAGTCAAGGAGTAGGACTGGTGCTAAAATACAAAGATGGAGCCCTGCCTCTACCTTCAAGGACTTCACATCCAATACTGGAGACACGCTCCAGAGAAATAGAGCACAATGTGTTCGATATTTTCATCAGTTAGAAAGTGTCTCATGAGGGGAGCTTATGTAACAGAAAGTGTTTGATTATCTCATACGCCAGAAGGTCTGGACATTGTTGTTTCAGCATTTGGACAGTGTCAAGTGGCTGGATCCCTGTCTTTTCAGTTACCACACTCTCCCTCATCATCAAACGGGCACAGCTCCAAATATCACTGATCCTGAGGCAGTTGAGACAGTCAGGACATTAAGAATTCTCTTGTGTGCCTCTCTCCTTTTATAACCAGGAATAAAAATCTTCACAAGAAGCTCCCACCCTCCAGCAGACCTCCCCTAGAGTCCATGAGGCAGAACTTTGGTGATATGGCCACCTTTGCCTGCAAGCGGGGCTGGGAAAGTATAAATACATGGTAAAGAGGATTTGGACCAATAATGATTCATCTCCTAGGACTGCACACACTGTCACTATGCAGACTGGGGCCAAAGGAGCAAGGAAGGAGGTGTTGTTTGTTGGGTAAGCAGCTAACAGTGCCACCACAGTCCTATAATAAGAGTATGTACAAAGGACGGTGGCTACCCTTGTTCACTGATATTAATCAATTCCAGGCTGTGTGTCAGGCACTAAAATATTAATCCTTGGGACTTCCCTGGTGGCACAGTGGTTAAGAATCCACCTGTCAATGCAGGGGACACAGGGATCGCCCTGGTCCAGGAAGATCCCACATGCCGCAGAGCAACTAAGCCCGTGAGCCGCAACTATTGAGCCCACGCGCTCTAGGGCCCGCATGCCACAACTACTGAGCCCACACGCCTAGAGCCTGTGCTCTGCAACAAGAGAAGCCACTGCAGTGAGAAGTCTGCACACCGCAACAAGAGTAGCAACAAGCCTGCGCACAGCAGCCAAGATCCAAAGCAGCCAAAAAAAAAAAATATATACATATATATATATATATATATATACACACACACACATATATACATATATACACATATATATACATGTATATATTAATCATTGGCTTTAAGTAGCTCATAGCCAAGTGGGGAGGGGTACAGTTCATTACTAAATGAGTGGTGCAGAGTGATCTATAGCAAATATAGATCACTGTTCCATGACTTTGATTATTAATAATAATGAAGTCAGGAAAGTTTCAGGCATCCCGGAGTCTTGAGCCTGTTCCTAGTGGGAAGGCTCTACAGATCTACAGATGAGAGATCTATCTGATCTACAGATGAGAGAAGTAACAGTTGAATGGGAAAATGCATTAGGAATACTTATTAGAATTATACTTTTTCCCTGGGGAAGGTGACGATGGGCGTGGAAGCTAGGAAGAAGAAATGGTGTTTGAGCTGAGTCTGAAGACAGGAGTGCAAACATCAGATAAGAATAGCTTCACAGGGGTTTCCCTGGTGACGCAGTGATTAAGAATCCACCTGCCAATGCATGGGACACAGGTTCGAGCCCTGGTCCAGGAAGATCCCACATGCCACGGAACAGCTAAGCCTGTGCGCCACCACTACTGAGCCTGTGCTCTAGAGCCCGCGAGCCACAAGTACTGAGCCCACATGCCACAGCTACTGAAGCCCGCATGCCTAGAACCTGTGCTCCGCAACAAGAGAGGCCACTGCAATGAGAAGCCCGTGCACCGCAACAAAGAGTAGCCCCAGCTCACCACAGCTAGAGAAAGGCCACACGCAGCAATGGAGACCCAATGCAGCCAAAAATAAATAAATAAAAATTAAAAAAAAATAACTTCACAACTGCCTATGGAAATGAGCCTCAGAGGCAAGGGGTGATGAAGAGGTTCTGCAGAGGGTGATGTGGAAAAGCAAAGGGCATGAGCCACACCCCAATGGCTTGAAGTCTAAATGAGGGACAAAGAGATGTTGATAGCAAATACAGATCACCATTTCATGACTTTGATACTAGATCAAAGAGTAATGGCAGTCGCTTAAGATAATAGTGAAGTCAAAGGAAAATGTTTAAGATGCTGGAGTTTTGAGCATATTAGAGGCTGAGGACCCAGAAAAGAGGAAGAGATTGAAGATTCAGAAGAGGACAGATCGTGGATGATTATCTGCTGAGAGCCAGGAATTCGAGTGAGAAGATTTGGGGAAAATGGTCTAGGATACAAACAGCTTCTCTGCGGAATGAGGTCAGTTGCTGACAAGTAAACAGGTCATTAGGCAGTATTGGGAGCCCAATCATAAATGTGTACCAGGGCTTCCCTGGTGGCGCAGTGGTTGAGAGTCCGCCTGCCGATGCAGGGGACACGGGTTCGTGCAGTCCGGGAAGATCCCACATGCCGCGGAGCAGCTAGGCCCGTGAGCCATGGCCGCTGAGCCTGCGTGTCCGGAGCCTGTGCTCTGCAACGGGAGAGGCCGCGACAGTAAGAGGCCCGCGTAACACACACACACAAAAAAAAATGTGTACCAGTCAATTAGAGCATGGGTTTTATTTTTACTTTTTCTAGCAGCTTGGTAGCCTAGGCAAAAAAGTCAAGAGAATAAGAGATGGCCACTGCCTGTTCTGGTGTTTCCTCTGCAGGAAAGTGAATTGTGACTTCGACCTAGTAGGTCAGTGTCGGATCTTGGCACCAGGAATTCAACAACTCCTCTCGGCCACCAAAATGTGCGGTGGGTATAATCTAGTCACAAGGAGAGGGCAATTAGAATAGCAGTGTTTAAGCCAAAATCAGAGACCCAGTTTATATTGCTGTCTTGGAATTCAAATTTATTTTATTCTGACTTTTATATAATTTGACAGGTAGCTTTTAAATATTGCCAGAAATATGGAAGTGACAAAGTTCGAGTGATAACGCTGGTGAAGAATCGTGGGAAAGGCGGAGCTATTAGGATGGTAATACCTAATTTCAGCATTTTTATTTGAAATATAAAGGTATTTTGAATAACCTCTTTTGCAGATTACAGTACATGTATGTCCTACAGCCAGCTAGTTAAATACTAGTCTTTCAAATTAGTGGTAAATTGCTTTTAATAATAACTTCATGCATATATGTACATATAATATCCAATTAAAAAATATCATGCCATATCTATAACATACTGGGTGACTCAGGAAAATGTTTATCTTGTTCAAAGTTGAAAACATTGCCCTCTGTCTCTTATGTGTCTTTGACATAGTTACCAGATAATACGATTACATGATTTTTTGCAGTTTACAAAATGCGTTCATGTATTGAGTTTTACCTATATGAAGGTGCTATGCAAAACATGGTAGTGTGAATTAAGATAAATCTGGGACTTCCCTGGTGGTCCAGTGGTCAGGACTCCATGCTTCCACTGCAGGGGTCTGGGAACTAGGATCCCCAAAAACTGCACAGTGTGACTGAAAAGAAAAAGATAAATCTGATATGGTCATTCCTGATGTAATTTGCAGTCTAATACAAAAAGTGATTGTACTTATGAGAGAGGCACAGATGAGGTACAGTAGAAGTTCCAGCAAAGAAGAGGTTACTTTCAGCAGAGGCATATCAGGTAGGAATCAAGATACACTGAAAAAGATCTAAAAGCAAGATATGTGAAAGAAAATCCAAACAACAGTGCCTTAAATGATGTAGAGGTTAATTTATTTATTTTGTGCCTCCCAAAGAAGTCTAGATGTAGGCAGTGCAGGGCTCATTCAACAACTCCGTGTCCTCAGGAACCCAGCTTCCTGCCTTTTCGCTCCCTCTTCCTCCTGCCCACCTGCATACAAAGTGACTGCGGGAGCATCAGCCATTACCTCCTCATTCCAGACAGGAAGGGTAGAGGGCAAAAGACGCACGCCAGTTAGTTTGTCCCTTCTAAGGAACCTTCCCAGAAGCTCCACCCAGTGACTGGCCAGAACAGGGTCACGGAGCCACCCCTATTTCCAAGGAAGGCTGAGAGATGTTTTTTCTGACATTTTCATTCTCGGCCAAATCAGGGTTTCATTTGTAAGGAAGAAGAAAAGAATAGGTATTAGGTAACTAGCAACCTTGGGCACATGAGTAAAATAGCAAACTTCACAAAAGATATGTCCCTGAAGCCAGGCCTCCAACGATGGTGAACACTGGCTTCCACTTGCTGACTGATTATTTTGAGCTGAACAGCAAAAATTTACCACGTCAACATGATTATCACATTTAAACCTCCTCACATCATCTCAGTGAGTTAGGTCCTATTATTTTGATTATATAGATGAGGAAATTGAGACATAGATAGGTAAAGTGACTTACTCAACGCCACATAGATATTAAGGCAAGATTTGGATTGGGTTGATTTAACCATGAAATCGTGCTCTTCACCTCCCTGATCCCATATGGAGAAAGATTTGAGAGAAGAGCATGCCAGTCAGCAGAGCAAGAAAAGACAGAAGTAGGAACTCTTGGGGTATGTACTAGAAGCAGTGAGTTTTCTCTGACAGGGTCACAGGATATGCAGAAAGGAGAAAAAGAAAATAAGATTGATGCAATATCATCGTGGGCTTTAAATGCACCCATTCATTTATTTATTCAGCCCACATTTGAGTGCTCACTAAGTGCCACGTACTTCATTAGAGATGCCAAGATGAAAGATACCTGTCCTGTCCGTAGGGTATCATAGTTCACTAGTGTTATAAATGCTCCAGTATAAATGCTCTGGGAGGAGCAGCAAAGACTTCCCACAGGAGATAAATTCTGGATGGACTCTTGAAGGAGGATTAGGAATTCTCTAGGCAAAATTCGAGGCAGGGAGCTTGCAGAGGAGAACATGAACAAAGACACAACAAAGGAACTTCTAGTGGTACATGAGGCTTGACTTTAGAGATACGCTGGAGGGTTATGTGGGTGTAGATCACAGACTTCAGGCTAGAGGCTGCTAGACTTTCACCATTGACAGAGTGACAGCAGCCAGCGCAGTGGTGTAGGCAAGGTACCATGAATATTTGGATTATGATGGTGACACAACAGAGGAAGAGGAAGAGACGAATATGAGAGGTATGCAAAGTGAGGTAGAATTGTGTCAGGTGATCGGAGAGAGCAATGAGTTACCAGTAAGTAGCCTTGGGTACCTGAGAGGGGGAGGATGTCGTTAGAGAAGAGGTGAAACACTGGAAGAGGAGCTGGTTTAAGAGACAATATGTTTAGTTGAGTTTGAGCCATACTGAGTTTGAGATGCCAAGTAGTGGTATCCAGAATAGCCTGGTGGAGAGGGTGTGAGAGCCATCCACATGTGTCAGCTGAGAGTTGAAGCCATTCAGTTGGCAAGGAAGAGGGTATAGAAGGAAAAGAGGGCCAAGAACCAAGCCTTGGGGCAAAGAGGCACATGAGGAAGAAGAAAAATCAGAAAGAACAGAGGGGAGAGGGTGTGACTGAATGGACAACTGTGGGAGCAGCTAACTTAGACTCTTTCCAAGAAGTCTGGCAGTGAAGTGGAGGCCATCCAGATAGGATGTGAGAGTAGCAGGCATTCAAAAGCCCCCTTTAAAGAAAACGATGAGGTGGCTGAAACAAGTTTGAGGGCGAAGGCAATTTTCCATTAATATTGTGTAACAACCTACAGTTCAGCCTTATCAGGTATCATTGAAATAGTCCTTTATCGTTTTTTTTATTTCAAACGTGTAGCTACAGATTTTGTGCCTTGTAATGTTTACTCTTTTCCAAAACTTAATAACGTTTATAGATTAAATATAACATTTTTATTTCTGCTTTTTTACCCATATTCTAACAGATATGATAAAGAAAATTACAGATACTAATTAGCCTTATACTATACAATAATTGATCAAATTTGTCTAGATTTGTATACATACATCTTATCTATAGCCACACTGCTGAGTGACATCAAAGCTGTATTCTGTATCAAACCATAAATATATTTACACTTAAGACACACTGTATTCACTCACATGCACCATGAAATTAAGAGTTGATGCGTAAATCACTTTTTGGCCTTTTGGCTAAGATCAAGTGAAGAGTTGATGCATAGTTTATTTCTGAGTGAAATATACACTCGTAGAGCCATATTCTGCCCAAAAGACCAATCAATTCAAAATTGAATGGCGTAATTTTGCTAAGTGTCAGATGCCTCAGATAGCAAAATAACATTTGAATATATCCATACTTTCTAAATTTTAGTGACATTCCACATTTCTTTATTCAACAATTAATTTAAAAACTTTAGATTCCATAATAAAAGATAGTGAAGATCTATCATGTTATGATGCATGTCATAGCAAAGCTATCTATGTTTTGTTCTTCCTATGCTGCTGTAAGGACCCCTGATCCCTTTTATGCAGCATAATACATATACAATACAGATATAATATTTATGATAGATATTTTACATTTTTATTCTTACTGATGCAGCATATCTTTAACTTATCCAAATCTATTTTCTTATCTTGATATTTTCCAAGGTATTAATAGTATGACTTCACAAAGTTTTAAAAATCATGAAATAGACATTAGCTACTTTTGGAAAGATCTTATCAATGTAATTTACGTTCAGTGAACTTCGGCCTTTTTCTGCCATTTCATACCTAATATTTAATTCTTGGATATTTTAAGTACAAACTGATATGTCACCGAATTTAACAAACTGATATGTCACCGAATTTAACCTTGATTTTAAGCAACTTTGTTTTCTTTGAAATTTTTAAATCCAGGGTGTATTCAGTTCTCGAGGAGAAAAGATCCTCATGGCAGATGCTGATGGAGCCACAAAGTTTCCAGATATTGAGAAATTAGAAAAAGGACTGAATGATCTACAGCCTTGGCCTGTGAGTATAAGAATATAGTTTAAACAATATTCATTAAAGAATAGAGGGGGTCTAAAGTAAAGTTAAAATGATATTTACCTGTAAGTTAAACAATTGGGAGATTTTTTTTTTGGTGTGAAATTCCTGTATACAGTCCCACAGAAGAGCTAATATTTTATTATAAACATTTGCTGATTTTCTGAGATTCACTTGACAATTACTTATTTAATATTCTGTCCGTCTCAATTTTAAATTGCTTTACTTCTACCAGAGTTTTAATATTTATCATGCATATTTAGCTAAGTCTTTTATTTAAAAGCATAGACTGAGACTTCTGGGTAAAGATGTGAAATGAAACTGGATCACCAGACTCTTGTTTTTGATGAAACAAACAAAAACAAAACACAAGCAGCAGTCTCTCAAAAAAAGATTATGTGTAAGTTCGTGCCATAACTTCAGAAAGTGGAGGTTGACTTTCACTCAGTATAATACATTCGACTTTCATCCAAATTGCTATGTATATCAGCAATTTGTTCCTTTTAATCACTAAGTAATATTTCATTGTATGGGTGTACCACAGTTTCTTTATCCGTCCAACTGTTGAAGGACATTTGGACTGTTTTCCAGCATTTGGCAATTATGAATAAAGCCAGTATCAACATTTGTTTTAAAAAATAGAGGTTGAGGAAAGAAAGAAAATCTTGGTGCCATTCCCACCTCTTAAAAGCCATTTAGAGAAAGAAGATGAATTTATCAAATTCTGAGCGTTTTTAAAAATATTCCCAATCTAGAAAGAATCAGACTTCAAGAATGAGTTAGCACCCATAGACAACCATATCCCAGGATTCTAGCAGAAGCGGAAATTGCTAGGGCTCACCATTGTCCTGGCCTCAGACTGGGTTTGGGTTGATCACAGATCCACGTGATTGGATCCATTCCTCAGAGGAGTGTACCCTTGTCCTTGTACAGGGTACGACAAAATCTCACAACAGCAAGGAACCCAGATAACCCAGGAAAGCTACATAGAGCTTTAGGGTGCTGCCCGCCACCACCAAGTATAATCCTCAGGCCTTGAGACTCTAGTTCAGAAGGGAAAAATAGGTATCACGAAAGGTAGAAGTTTATCAAGGAGAATTCACCTATACTGTACAAGAGCTACCCATGTTAATCATGACAAAATGAAAAGAAATAAATGGCAGCTACACCAACATATTACTACAGAAAAAGAATTAAAGAAAGTTTCATACAAAAGGAAGATAAACCCCATCTGAAAGCCAGTGTAATCCAAGGAAAAGGCTAAAATTACACAAGAGTATTTTTGCTAAAGAAATAATACTTAATGAAAGTAAGAATTCAGCAACACAGGCAATTTGAAGGTGAGATGACAGTTGCAGAAAGAAATTTTTGCTAAAGAAATAATACTTAATGAAAGTAAGAATTCAGCAACACGGGCAATTTGAAGGTGAGATGACAATTGCAGATTTAAGAAAACAAATTGAGGGCCAAAATAAGATCAATAAATGGAACTATCCATGAATGAAATAGACCAAATTTAAACTTAATTATTATATTTGTTAAAATATTATTATATATTTGTTAAAATAATTCCTGATCATTCAAAAAGTAAACAATTTAAAACACCACACATAGAAAACCTATTAAAGCAAAACATCCAAAACCCAGAAAATTTAATAATAATTATAAAAATCCATCTCATATTTCTTTTCCTAGGAATAAATATCTATTTAATTTCATAGTTTGTGAAATATTGTTTCTTCCTCCACCATCACCCACTCCCATTTGTTTTTTCAAGATACTAAATAAATTAACTAATATCATTCTTAAAAGAATTAGTTTTGCAAATATCCCTTTTACCTGTGCTGTTCAAAGCAGTAGCTACATGTGGCTATTTAAGTCAATTAAAATTAAATAAAATTTTACTTCTTCAGTCTCACCACATTGCAAATACATGTGGTTAGTAGCTACCTTATTGGCTGACACAGATGTAGAGCATGTCCAAAATCAAAGTGATTTTGGACAGTGAAATTATTAAATTATTATTGGATATGTTACATATTCACTCTTACTAAAAAAAGTATGTCTTTTTTCATCTCTTAGTAAATCATGATAAGCTAAAAGAAAAGTCCAACTGGTGAAATTCTTGGGTTTGATATCCTAGTTCTCTCCAGAGAATCTACGGAGACTTGATATATTTCTCCCGCATTATTTCTCTACCTTGGGGACCCAAGAGTGGGAGGGAGAGTGGAAGGTGTCAGATTGTTAGCTGCCTATATGTCATTCTGTGGTGGGGCAAAGAAAAGTTAAATGATTCAGCCAAAGTCAGGGGGTGAACCAAACCATACACTGGAAAAAAAATCTGAACCTTCCTCTTATAAATCCAGGTCCTCTGAAAAGGAAAGGAGTTCTGATGTCATCTTTTTTTCTAATCCTAACCCAATTTACTGCATTGTTACTATAAATGTTGAGTTTTTGTTTTGTTTTGTTTTTTGTTTTTTTGCGGTATGTGGGCCTCTCACTGCTGTGGCCTCTCCCGTTGTGGAGCACAGGCTCCGGACGTGCAGGCTCAGCGGCCGTGGCTCACGGGCCCAGCCGCTTCGCGGCATGTGGGATCTTCCCAGACCGGGGCACGAACCCGTGTCCCCTGCATCGGCAGGTGGACTCTCAACCACTGCGCCACCAGGGAAGCCCTATGATGTATTTTTAAATCCTCTGGAGCTAGTCCTTCATCACTCTTAGAATTTTCTCGGCTCTTCTTCGTTCTTTAACTTCCAAATCAGCTTGTCTAAATCAATGAAAAGTTATTTTTATGTTTTCATTGGTATGGCATTAAATTTAAAGATTAGCTTAATGAGCATTGCCTTTTCAGTGCTGTCAGTGCATCCTCTCATCCATGGTCATGGCATGCCCTCTGTGGCTGGATTTTTTTGTTTCCTTTGGTTGCGTTTATATCTTTCCTTTATTTAGATCTTGCCACATTTCTTGTAAAGTTTATAGATTTTTCTTATTGATGTTATAAATACTGTCTTTTCTTCCATTATATCTTCTGATCACTGTTTGTACATATGAAGGCTAAAATATTATATATATATATTCATTTTGTGCCCACTCATCTTTTTACATTCTCTTATTGTTTGTAGTAGGTTTTCAGTTGATATTCTTGGGTTTCCATAATGTAATGATTATATATAAAATACCATCTACAGATAACCCTTTTCTTTCTAATACTACTACTTTTTCTTATAATTATATTGATACAGTATTTTCAATTAGAAAAATCACTTAAATGTATGACTTTTGAAATAATGCATGCCCCTTATATTTAGCCCTGAATAGTGTCATCTTGGTAAATACAATTAGAGTTGTTTAAGTTGTACATATTCTGAATTCCTCAGTAAACCTTTAAAGATATTTAATGTTACTTTTTTAAAAAATAGTTTCTAAAAAATGAGGTATTCACATTGAAAATAAATATTTTTATTAATGATACTTATTTCACTGCTTTTTTCCTCAGGATCAAATGGCTATTGCATGTGGATCTCGAGCTCATTTGGAAAAACAATCAATTGCTCAGGTGAGGCTTTCATCATGGATCAGTTTTCTCCTTTTTTACATATACATTAGCATGAGATAAGCTTTCATACTTAATCTCATAAAGATGAGGTTCCTTTCAGAAGAAAGGATTAGCATATTCAGGAATTGATTTTTTTTTTTTTTCATGAGTATACAGGGAGGATGTAGACTTCACTTCGATTTTGGATACAAGCAGCTCTTTTTTTAAGACACAAAGAGAGTCCCCATTCAGTTATTATATAAGGCAAATTTCTCCAAATGATCCATTTTTGAACCTATCAACTTGCCTTTAGTTTTTCTCATGTCAGCACACTTAAGTACTATATTTTAAGTTTTATTCAAAGTTTAAATTTGTTTTTAACTGTTCCTCTTAGAAAAGCATTATACCTTCAGATTTGTAAAGTTGTACTGCCCTTTTTAGTATATTCAAAAAAATCACTGAAGACATTAACTTCTTCAGGTTGTAATTTACAGATCAGGCTAAGAAGCTGGAGTAACTTTGAGGAAAAAAATATAATAAGGAACTACTCTATGTAGTATTTTCTATTTTAATTATTTTTTCACTTGAAAACGTAGACCTAATGTATCAAGCTCCGTAACTGTCCATTATATTCTTAACAGTTCATCTACTAGATTGGTCAAGTAGATCAAGAATAAAGCCATATTTTCAGTGCAAGCTCAAAATTATCTGGGGTGTTTTGTTTGTTTGTTTGTTTTTCCTTTAATGCATGTTCTTAGGCCAATCCCAGACACTAAGTCAGACTCTAGCCACGGGACCAGGAATGTGCCTTTTTAACAGTTTCCCAGGTCACCCTATGCATACCAGAGTTTGAGAACCAGCAGAATAAAAGATTGAACCTTTCCCTTAGTGATTCTGAAGTAGGACATGAAAATATTCTCATTTTTTCCCCAAGATATACTGATGGCAGAGTCATAAAATCCCTTAAGGATTTTGCTTCAATGTGGAAACCTGAACTTTCCTTTTTTTGTTTTTGTTTTTTTTCGCGGTACGCGGGCCTCTCACTGTTGTGGCCTCTCCCGTTGCAGAGCACAGGCTCCGGACGCGCAGGCTCCGTGGCATGTGGGATCTTCCCAGACCAGGGCACGAACCCATGTCCCTTGCATCAGCAGGCGGACTCCCAACCACTGCACCACCAGGGAAGCCCCTCCTTTTTTTAAGAAATAAATAATTTTAACATCTTCAGCATCTAGTCCAAATGTAACTTTATAACCCTATGGACTGTTATGGGTGTTTCAAAAAGGTTAATCTGTTAACCATAGAGAATCAAACTCCTAGAAATTTAACACTGAAAGAGTTTAGAGATTAGCTAGTCCAACTTCATCACTTTACTGATACACAAGAGATAAGGAAAGAAAAAGTGCATGTGCGAAATGTTCAGCACATTATTTATCATTGTGAAATACTAGAAACTATAAAATACTAAATCCCAACACTAGAAAGTGTACATATTTCCCCTGGACGAAATTTCGTGCAGTGATAAAATAGATGATAATGGAGACTGTATAATCATGTTGGGAAATACTAAAATATTAGGTTGTATGGAGAAAAAACAGTATGATATTGTAAATACAGTATAATTGTGTAAAAAACACTTAATGAAAATAGACTGATGTTAATTTAAGGGTTTTGTGAGTAAATTTGGTCCTTTTTTAAAATATATATATAGATAGGGGAAAAGAGGATTATCTACTTGGAAAGGAAAAAGGGTTGGAGAAATAGGAGGCAGTAATTAGGAAGCAGTTGAAGTAATCTAGGCAAGAAATAGTTGGGACCTGTATTGTTGGTGGCAGTAGAAAAGAACTGTGGTTTTTGATTTTGTTTTTAACGGTGCAAATTCTCTCACTTAGAACTTCCATTGGTTGAAAACTCTCTTAATTTTTTTCCAGAAGAGTAAGATGAGGCTGTGCTATGGTCTGAACCTTCTTTTACCTAGTGATGCTTTTAACCAGTCACCAAGGGATCTATTCCAGGATCTATGCGTTTATAATTTATCTTTATAATTTATCCATCCATTCCTCCATCTGTAAAACTTAGTTACTGACATAGTGCTTTTGGACCCTACAGAATTGGCTGCTACTCTAGAAAGAAAGGGTAAACTGGTCCACTGACTAGAGATCAGCAGTTGTCCTCTGCAGATGCTACGTATAACTCCTGCTGAGTAGGCTTGTAGTTCAAGTCCAGGTGATTCTCACAGAACTATACCTGTCTTATAGAAGGTCATCTCCAAGGGGCAACACAACCATCTGCCACGTGTCCAAGAAAGTGCGGTGTGGCCTTCCACTTCTCAGCCATTAGGGTGTTCTCTTAATGTGCCATAGGTAATATAGATCCTGCATGGTGATCGATCTGTGGACAGTGAGAAAATTATAAAAGTATTAATTAACCAAGATAGTAAACAACTTCAGTAGCTTAACTGTGTAGTTTTCAGTCTTATCTGTCCTAAATACCTTACACATATTCTCAGTTAATCTTACCGTCTGTTCTGTTGCTCTCTTGGAAGACAAACATGCATGATACAGCACCATGGGAGTCTTTCAGGCATCCTTAAAAGTGTTCATATGCCCATGTGTTCTGTATAACAGTTAAAACAGTCATGTTTATATTGTCTGGGTATTCTCAAACTTATCATTTTTAAATGATTCAAAATAGAATCCATTACTGTTTGTTTGATCTCTTTAGATTTTTTTTTTGAAGAGTCTGCTTAAGTCTTAGGACTTCTTTAACTTCTCTTTTTAAGATAATAAAATTACCAGTCAGCTTTAAATTTCACCTGAATTCTTTGTTTACATTTCATAAACATTAGAGATGATTGTTAATATTAAAGCAGTGAATGTTTTTAAATGTCTACTTCAGAAGTTCATATAATGCTATTCTATGACTTTGTTACCTTCATTTAACTAAATAAGTCTATCCTGTAGTATGTTTTTAGATGTCTTCTAAATTCTAAGATATTTTGCCAAGTTTTAAAAATTAAAGAAAGTTCCAGTTGTTTGTAGATTATATTGTTATGCTTTTCAATATGTTAGAAATCAAATAAGTTAAAGTCCTCATGTGAACTCAACATGTTTCTGTTTTTTAAAAAAATAGCCATTATCCTAAAACAAACAAAAATCTTCTATTAGCATCCAAGCAAAAGCAGTCATGAATATTTTCATTTGGTTACTAGTAAGCTCATCTAAATCATGTTAAAAATCATTCAAGGAGAATAGTTTATAGGTATTATTTTTCTACCTTTTTTTTTTTTTTTTTTGCGGTACGCGGGCCTCTCACTGTTGTGGCCCCTCCCACCGCGGAGCACAGGCTACGGACGCGCAGGCCCAGCGGCCATGGCTCACGGGCCCAGCCGCTCTGCGGCACGTGGAATCCTCCCAGACTGGGGCACGAACTCACGTCCCCTGCATCAGCAGGCGGACTTTCAACCACTGCGCCACCAGGGAAGGCCAATTTTTATTTTTCTGTCTTTCGATTTCTGTTTGTTCCTTTCCTAAGCATAAATGCTCTTTTGGAGGTTTAATCACTCAACCAGTATTTATTGGAAATATTTTAAATGAAAGGCACTGAGCAAGCTGTTGTGAGATTCCCAAAGTATTTTAAGATGAGGTTTCTGCCCTATCTGCTTAGAGAGGTAAGACATACTTACATCAAAACATAACTAACGATTCTAGGTGATCAGTGAGAAGTGCTAGAGCTTTTCAAAGAGTTTGTTTTACGTACCCTATAGATAAGTATTTTATTCTTCCTTCCCTTCTTGCCCTATTTAATACACAAGTGAAACTGTGGTCAGGAGGTTAAAGTGAGCTTTCAAGCCTTCTTCCCTTATTAAAAGCTTTTATTAAGTTTCTGTTACTTCCTGTACCAAACACTTGGTTAAAGGCTTTAATATTATCTCATTTAAACTTTACAGTACCTTTGTGAGGCAGGCATTTCATTCTAGATGAGAAAAGTGGGATTTAGAGAGTGGAAGTAACTTGTTCAAGGTCAGCCTGCTAATCATTTTTTTTAAATAAATTTATTTATTTTTTTTTTTCTGCATTGGGTCTCCGTTGCTGCATACGGGCTTCCTCTAGTTGCGGCAAGCGGGGGCTACTTTTCGTTGTGGTGCATGGGCTTCTCATTGCGGTGGCTTCTCCTGTTGCGGAGCATGGGCTCTAGGCACGTGGGCTTCAGTAGTTGTGTCACGCAGGCTCAGTAGTTGTGGCTCACAGGCTCTAGAGCACAGGCTTAGTAGTTGTGGCACACGGGCTTAGTTGCTCTGCAGTATGTGGGATCTTCCCGGACCAGGGCTCGAACCCATATCCCCTGCATTGGCAGGCAGATTCTCAGCCACTGCACCACCAGGGAAGCCCACAGCCTGCTAATTATTAATGGAGCCAGGATTCAAATATAGGCCTGCTCAGCTCCGTGGCTTTTCTCCCATCATTTTTTCACTGTTGAGTCATGATTTTGTTCCATGGTGATAGAAAAAGACATGTGAATGAAGAACAATACTAAAGATTACAATAATGAAAAAGAAAATCCAAAAGGAGGAAAGGACTTTTATTTAGTAGGATGAGATATTAAATATTCTGCATAGACTCTTACTGGTTTGCTTATGTGCATATGTAAATATCATTCCATGGGTCTATTACCATAATTATAGAAAACTTTAAGAGATCTTATCTTTTTTTAATCCTAAATATGAAAGTCTTGAATTCAGTGATAGTTAATGATTTTTTTTAAAGTTTGCATTGTTTAATGAATAATGGAATATGTGTCATGTTACTACTAATAATAAAATTAATGACTAATAACAATAATGAATTCTCAGATAGGATTAGACTACTTAAGTTTAATATCCAAAGTATTAAAGAACTTTCCTGTTAAAATATATTTAATCAGAAATATCTGTCATAGTTAGAGACACTGGGTTTTTGTTTCAAACTCCTTTCTAGTCTGTGACACTCTGCTGTACCTCTTCTATCGCATTCTCGTTAGCTAGGTATCATACTTCAGGTTGAAATCTTAGTGTTTCATTTTTCCAAGATATTCTGGTAACTCACCTTTTTTTGAAACTGAAATGTGTTTGGGGCACAAAATATAAGGTGAATGAGATGTTCTCCTGGCTCAGAGCAGCCCTCCAACTGCTGTGGTACATTTCTGGCACATTGAAGCCCTGACTCTCACAGGCATTGTGATTCTTCTTGTCTGACTCCACCTCCAGGAAGTGAGTAACTACTTTTCTAGCCTCTGTCCAGCTCCAAGCATTAGGCGTCCTCACAGTTTCTAGAATAGACTTTGCCTGTGCAGCTAATGGAACAATGGCATTCATGTGTGATATCTACCCAGTCAATTAAGTATTAAGTTGCAGTTGTCTACAGCCAGGTGTTTTCAGTGTCTCCTTTATAGATAAATAGAAAAGTCATTTATATTTTGTCTTTGTTTCAGCGTTCTTACTTCCGTACTCTTCTCATGTATGGGTTCCACTTTCTGGTGTGGTTCCTTTGTGTCAAAGGAATCAGGGATACACAGTGTGGGTTCAAATTATTAACTCGAGAAGCAGCGTCACGGACGTTTTCATCTCTCCACATTGAACGATGGTAGGTTCCTAACCGGAATGTGTCTGGTGTATCTCATACAGCAGTTTCTCCAGGTAATGGGCAGCAGCCCTGTAGTCCCATAATGAACATCCAGGTTTAAACAAAATTGACACTTATATATGTAAACTTAATCTGTACCCTTACTAGTTTGGTTCTTATTTACCTCAAACCAAACATAGGGTATAAAGTTATATATTTACTTTAATTGTAGACAGCATAAATTAAGAGGCCTGAAAACATCCTGTTTCCTTAAGCTTCTTTTTTTTCCTTCAAAGAAAAAAGAAAAAGCTCAGACATATCAAAGCAGAAGAGGGTACCCACTTTCTCTCCTTTCCTTTCTTTTGCAGGAGTAAGTTCCCTCTCCTGCCTAAGACCAATCCTTGGACCTCTGCATCCCCTTCCACCTTCTAACAACCCGATCCTGTTCACTTATTTTCTCTCCTGTGTATTTAGCCTTTTCTCTCAACCACATCTTTCCCATCAGTTTTTTCAAGTTTAAATTTCTCTTGCCATTAGAAAAACACCCTCTCCATTGACCCCTGCCCCCAGCACCCCTTCAACTCTAGCCCTCTTTCCTTTCACAGCGAACCTTTTCTTGGAAAAGTGGTCCATATTCAGTGTCCCCATCTTTTCGCTTCCCACTCACTCCTCACCCATCCTCCCATCTAAACATCTAGTTACCCTCCTATGATTAAATCCAGTGGTCATGTTTAAGATGACGACTTACCGTCTCAGTGAACCTGTCAGCAGCATTCGGCCTCTCTTTCTCCCAGACCTCGCCTCAGCTCCCAGCCTGTTTAGGGAATAACAGTCACATAGAAGCCTGAAACCTTGGCGTCATTACAACCTTCCCCACAGCCCCTCCATATATCCAGCCCATGACCGAGGCCTGTTGTTTTGAGCTTTTATGTCCCTTCATTTCTCTTCATCTTCACCACAATCCAAGGCATCAGTTCCTATGCTGCAGTCCAAGGGGACCCTTCAGAAATTAGAAGTGATCAATCAGATGCTCCTTTCGGTGCCTTCCAAGGCCTTGAGAGGGATACCAATAGGCAGTATCAGTATTGATATTACGGTCTGGCCCACCTGAGTCTCCATGTGCAGATTCTTCCTTCTCACCACCCACTGCCCCTCCGTCAAGTTCTCCTTATCCTTCAGATCTTCGTTAGAACAACCTGCCCTCACTCTCTGTACCAGATCAGATGCCCTGATTGTATGCTGCTGCAGTGCCATAAGCCATTCTCGTAGCACCTGTCACATCTGTAGTGTTTTATTTGTGTAATGTT
This sequence comes from Grampus griseus, assembly GCF_964374135.1. NCBI lineage: Eukaryota > Metazoa > Chordata > Mammalia > Artiodactyla > Delphinidae > Grampus > Grampus griseus. The sequence goes on from NC_139012.1 coordinate 67,545,889, forward strand.
TCTTTTTCTCTATTAAAACCTAAGCTCCACAAGAGCAAGAATCCCATCTGATTTTGCTTATTGTATAGCAAAGAGAGTGCCTGGCACATCATAGGTACTCAGTAAATACTGTTGAAAGAATACTTACTGTTAGTACTGGGTTCTGTGTGAATTCTGTTCATGGTGGGAGTCTGCGTAATTATTCCAGTAGATGTTCATTTTTATAGTCTCTATAACTTTCATGTGTCTATTTGCAAAGATCTGTTATCTCCGTAGAAAGAGATGTCATATAATCTTCCCAAATAACTTTAAAGAAACTGTAGTTTCAGAATTAAAATTATCAAACATGTTTTTGAATCTTTCTTTCCTAGATTAAAATTTTTTAAGTAATGTATATTTGGTTTTAAAATTTAGATGCATGTTTCTATTATGTTAAAGAATAAAATATATTGATAGTTAATGGACTCCAAAATCAGAGGATCTTATTTATTAAGAAGCCACTCTAGAAATAAAGCCCTCCCTCTGCATTAGATATTTTTCAGTCAGTTGTTATGTCTCCATCTATGGTCAAAGAGCTAGGTTCTTTGTAGTTCAAAAGGAAGGATTTAAAAATGGAGAACATTAGGGTTAGGGTTGATGACTTAAAAATTATGAAGTTTCCTTGTCAGGACTGTTATAAGTCAGGATTGTTGTAAGGCAGCATTGTCCAACAGAAATATGATATGAGACACAAATGCAAGCCATATATGTAATTTTACATTTTCTAGTAGCCACATTAAAAAGTAAAAAGAAAGGTGACATTTATTTTAATACTATATTGAACACAATATAAATGTAGTCATTTCAGCATGCACTCAGTATGAAAAAAATACTGAGCTATTTTACATGCTTTTCTTTGTACTATGTCTTCAGAGTACAGTACATCTCAATTCAGACTAGCCACATTTCAGTTGCCCAGTAGCCAGCCACATGTGGGTAGTGTATTGGCCAGCACTGTTCCAAGGTTTTATGGGATTTTTAAGTTAAAAAACATGTTTTTATTTTTTTCTTCTTTAAATTTTATGTTCATGTGCATGCCTTTTTAATTATTTATTTGCAATTTGATTGGCATAATACTGACCTGACTTAAAATTTTAGCCTCTCACATCTCTCTTTAGGGTCCAGTTATGTTTATGTTGTGCCCATAAAGGAGAACACCAAATACACATGTATCAACCTGATTAGCAGTATACCCTTCACCACAGTTATGTTTCATTTCTTTATTTAAACATCTCTGTTCCTTCACTTCAATCAAGAAAGACTGAAGAGCAGATTTGTTTTTTCTTATGCAGCATAAGTTTTAGAAACCAAATTGTGCATCCACTCATTTCCATATGTGTCTCCTTAGACGGTTTTTTTAAGAGGACTTGTTCTAAAGATTCACTGAAATTTTTCTCGTAACTTTCAGGGAATCCAAGTCAAGTAGAGTTTCTAGGTATTACAACACTTCAAGGTATACGCTGTACTGCTGAAGTTAAAAGACTACAGGCATCTCTTTGATTCCGAATTACTTGAGTATGGGTAACGTTAAATGTTAAATATAAACATGTATATAAAATCTCCATCCTCTGAACTCTACCTCACCTAAATTCTTTCCATTTAATGTTAAGGTATAATTTGACTCAATTTATGAATAATTTTTTAAATGGATTCTTTGAAATATACTTCTAGTGAATTTTTTTAAATTTTTAATCAATGTTATTCACGTTTATAATTTAAAGTCATTCCATCAGGCTTATAACAAGAAAACAGTTGTCCTTTGCCCCATCTCCGTCCATCCCCCATTCCTGCTCCCTCACTCTAGTCACTTTCATCTCTTTACTGCTTGTTTGTGGTGTTTGCTTTCACATTGAAAACAATGGGTCTGCATAGCTACGTCTCAGTTTTTCAGTTTTAGATATTAATTTCCACAATAGGAAATCAATGGACAAGTATCTCGTTCTCTTAAACTCCTGTACACCCTCCACAGATATGCTCCTAATACAGTTCTAAAATAATGTTTGCTTAGCTCAGCATTGATCGTTGTAGCTGGGTAAAGAGAATTCAAATTTGAGCCGTAGCATGCAGTGGGATTATACGACCCACATAGTTGTAGTACTTTTTGTTTTTCTAAAGGTAATAACTGGAGTTTTTTGCTGGCATTACTTGACCATGGATCTAACACTTGTCCTCACTCTCTGACAGAAGCATAAGTTCCCAGACACATCAGATTATGCCTCAATTCCATCTTTTTCTTGGAGATGGAAAGCCTTTCTCATTGACTCTTCCTTTCTAGTTGTGTCCTGGCTTGCTGCAGCTCCTGTCCTAGATCTTGTTTTCCTTGGTTTCCATCCTAATTTAGTAGAGCACACCTCTCTTACACCTCCTAAAAAATATGAGAAAGACACTGCGAGACCCCACATGTAGAGGCATGCCTTGATTCTACCCTCACACTTGTTTACCAGTTAGCTGGAGAAAGAGTTATAGGTTGGAAATCCTTTTTCCTCTGGATTTGGAAAGCATTGCTCTGTTGTCTTTGGCATCAGTGTTTCTCTGGAAAAGTCCAATTCTGTCAATAATCTAATCTTGATTCCTTGTGTATGGCATGTTTTTTCCACCCCACTTTGGAAGCCTTTTATTCAGTGTTTTGAAATGTCATGATTCAGCGACTTAACGTGGCTCTTTTTCATGCATTTTGTTGAGTACTCAGGAGGCCCTCTAAGTCTGGAAACCCATGTCCTTTAGTTCTGAGAAATGTCCTTTATTCATTTCTTCGATGATCTCCTCTGTCTTTTCTCTCTTCTGTCTTATAAAACAGATATAGAGCTTCCCTATTGATCCTTTCATTTTATTTTCTCTCCCTCTTCCTATTTTTCTTCTTTTGAGATTTCCTCAATTTTATCATCTAATCCTCCTTTTAAATTTTTATTTCTGCTATCAAAACCTCAATTTCCTGCAATTCTTATATTCTAGTATTCATTTTTTAAAATCTGTTCTTGTTTCATGACTACAGTAGCTTCCACTAACACTTTATTTTCTTCTTTCCTTGCATTGTTTCTGTTGCTCCAGTTTTTTTCTTTATGTTTGTTTTTATCATTAACGTTTATCCTTAGGTATCTTTAGTATGGTGCTAAAAATTTTAGCTCATCAGCAGCTGGGTGCGTGGTCAGCAAACTCTGACTGATAGATTTCACTACAAATTAAACTAGTGGGGCCATTTTGTGTGGGTAACTCCCAGCTGTCACTATGTTTGGGGCTGGTCATTTTCACTAAAGTGGGATCCTTCAATTTGCTGCCTAGGAAATATGATCCTGGCTGCCAGCATTCACAGAACCGGCTGGGAGAAAGGAGAATCTCATACAGATTTTCAGTGAGCCCTCCGGTTTGCAGCCCACCTGCACCTCCACTTACAGAGGTCACTTGGGCCCTTGATGCCTGAGCCTCGGGGGCTCTGTGGTGCCCGTTAACCTGCTCTGGGCTTCTCCCTCTGCCGTTGTCTACTTTCTAGTTACCACTTGTCTAGCTACTTTCCAACGTTCACATTTTTTTTGTTGTTGTTACTCTCATCTTCTCTTTGTTCTCGTATGGTTATCCCATCATTGTCGTTTTAATTTTAGTGGGATTTCAGGAGGGAGCAGTAGGGTGTGTGTGTGTGCCATGTTTAGCAGAGTCTCAACACACTCTTTGTTCTTCAGAAATACATCTGTTCCTGAGGTAACAGCTGTATCAGGAACTGAATAACAAAAGAAAACGTGGTGACTCTGCCCTCCCCACATTTACCAGAACTCAAGAAGTCATTTCAGTAGGAGAATAACCCTTATGCTGCTTCTCTTTATTGGCATAAGGTTCCATCCAGAAGTACTTGGTATTTTAATTATAATATTTCCTTTGGTAACAGATTGGTCTCTTATTTGTAATATGGTGATATGAACTGCAGTTTGTTTTGTTTTGTGGTTTTTTTGTTGTTTTGGGGTTTTTTTTTTTAAATAAACATCTCATGTCTTCTAAAATGTTTAAGGGGAGAAGTGTATAATAAAAACAATAGTTTATAAGATGAATAGCCCTTTCAGTTTTTTTTAATATAAAAAAAATTAATTTGTATTTCAGTTTATCGGTGGTTTTTTTACCCCACTCCTTTTCATTCATCATTTTTATGTTGTTTTGTGTCTTTGATAAGTCACTAATTCTATATGATATCTTTGGAGAAATACTTAATAATCTTGATCTGATTATTAATTAGCATTACTCAGCAGCCCATTAGGTAACTTTTTGGTTTTATGTTAAAGGAAAGTTTTAAGGGTTAATATTCAAATTATTTCCTTCTTTCATGAGTGTCACAATTCTACTTAACGGAAGTTTTACTTAGTCCTTTTAGAAACACAAAGAACACATTTGTAGGTGGTTTTATCATCTTAGGTAAATATTTTATTAGGATAAGGAAAAGCATTAAGTGTTTCTAAAAAAAATAGTTTTCATATTGAATTATCCAAACACTTGGGATTTAAACTAGTTGCATAATGGATGGTGGTGGTATTGTAGCCAAGAAAACAGAACTTCCAAATTCAGATTGTCTGGAATCAGGGAAATCAGATAGAAGTGGATTTTAGGCGTTTTCTTGTTTGTGCTCATATCTTAAAACCAAGCCTGGGAAGTCTGAAGTGTGTTCCATGCAGTCTAGAAAGTGGGGCATTTCATGGCTCAAGAATGAAAGCAAAACAGTGAAAGACTTCAGTGCTTTTTGAGGCAAGTAAAAGCATGAAGTGCAGCACAGGCAGTGGTGCTTCTCTTTTTGAGTTTAATGCCAGTGAAAGGAAGCAACTGGTTGAGAGAATTTTGTAAAAATCCAGGAAAACTTCTACGTCAGGATTCAAAAATGTTAAGGAAAGCAGATTCGACCAAAACCAAAGGGCTGATTGAAGAGGAGCTTTTTAAGAAAGAGTCTTTCCTAGGTAGAAGGAAGGCTGAGCTGGGAATTCAAGCTAGAGATGATTTTAAGTGTATGTTAAAATGAGACAACGTATCTAATTCCTATGTATATATGTAGTTATACCCACGAGGCCTTTCAGGCCAGCCTAAACTGGCTTTTCAGTTCCACCAGCTACCAGTACTGTATTGGCCAGGATGGCATTGGGGAGGGGAAGAGGGAAGGCAGGCCACAGGGACCCCGTACTTAGAAAAGGAACCTTGATTCTTTGGCGGTAGAAGAATGGAATCAAGCAGCTCTGAAGTGACTGAGAACATTCTCTCCTAGGGCTTCTCAAGGTTCTGTTTTACCAGCTCTCTGAATCTGTTGAAAATGCCATCAGTTCTGTCTCTTGAGCTAGTTAAGGTTGGGATTTGAAAACCATCAATCTTGAACATTTCCAGGATTAAATTTTCTCTTGGAGCCCAGGAGGCCGTTTTTACCTCTGAGAGTTTCTGAGTTGTGACAGAGATGCCATATTTCTCATTTATATGTTATGCAGTGACACGCGATGTTATATTATTTGCCTTGAAGCTCCTGAACTACTTTGCTTTTATTTGACCTTATGTTTATCTGGCCTTCACTTTTACAATATAAGCCTTTATATCTGCTGTGTAAGCTGCTTTAAAATATGCCAAGGTAGAGATTTAATTACACTCTGTCTTTTTAAAAATAAATAGCAATGTATTTTCTATTTCAGGGCATTTGATGTAGAACTGCTTTACATAGCACAATTCTTTAAGATCCCAATAGCAGAAATTGCTGTCAACTGGACTGAAATTGAAGGTGAGTATATTGTTTACATTACAGCTGATCTTAAGTGGGGGAAGACGTCAGACCATACAGTTGTCCAGTGAAGTCAGCTGGCTTTACTGTCACCCCAGCTCAGCTGTCCTAACTCAGAGGCAGTTTCATAGACAGTAAGTACTGCCTACTAATCCTTGCCACCCTCCTCCAGCTGGCTTACTGCCTTCTGTAAGCCCATAATTCATTCTGTAAATGCCTTCTTCTCCTAAGAAGAAGAAGTCTCTTCTTAGGGTCTTCATTAGGCCTACTGGCTTGCCTAAGCAATTCAATAAAAACTTGTACAGTAGACAGGATCATGGTGATTTCAGGCTAGAAGCAAGGTGAATAGTCTTCAGATAAACTTTATTGTTTGTAATACCAATTTTTTTTAGTATTATTTCATTACTCAGTGAGTTTTGAGTACCTACAAACCACTGTGCAAAGCTAAATGAGGAATTAGTTGTTTTTACTCCAAATGTCCATAATCCATCCACAGCCGTTTTTTAACTGGCATCTGTACATATATCCAAAAATGTAAAGATTTCTAAGATTTAAAATGTGAAATCTATCATACTTCTGAATAATTTCTATTCAGAAAAGCTTAGACAGCGCTCACTGTTTAGAATTTAAAATATATTCTATTGTTCTCCTTTGCTTACCTTAGAGTGATCCTAAATTAATTCACAGTGTAGGAGCAGTTAACTGGAGACTTTTTCAAAGTCACCTCTCCCCCAGGTAAGCATGGCCTCCTCTTGAAAAGTCACTGTTGAAGTAAGCAACTTCACATGTTTAGGGACAGAAAAAGGGTAGGAACCCGTCTGGAAATCATACAAGCTCTGTAGACCTCTTGGAGTCTTGCTGAAGCATATTGAGTTTACAGCAGTGTGACTAATCTCCATAGTAGCAGCCTAGACCAAAGGGGATGGAAGCAGGTGAAAGGGTGCCTCAGACTCGTTAGGATCAGCGTGGTGGATGTGTCTGTTGACCTGTGCCCAGCACAGACGCTATGGGAAGCTGAAGTGGGGAAAAGTAAAAATATGTTTCATTTTATATCAGTTGCTCACTTGCATTTCTCAGAGAGTTGAGTGTTAAATCTCGATAACCAGCACTTAGCAGTTTTTCTGTTAATCATCCCCAAACCCTCAGCCATATACGATTGGTGCCTCCCCACTAGAGCAGGGCCGTCTGAAATTCTCACGGTTTAGATCCTCCCAAGTTTTATTTCACTTCCAGGTGTTTTGTTTTTGTTGTTTTTAGAGAAACCACTCACTTTGGCTTTGAAGATATTTAAATCTCTTATCCATGATTTAAATTAATTACAGTGGATGTGTTAACTTCATTGTGGTAATCATTTCACAGTGTATACAGCTATCAAATCATCATGTTGTACACTTTAAATACATTTCAGTTTTATTTTCCAATTACACCTCAGTAAAGCTTGTGGTGGTGGGGAGAGGTGGGAAGAAAGGAACAGAGAAAGAAGCTAGAGCATTTGGGCTTCAATCTGGAAATTGTCAGTGATCGTCCTGTGGTCTTTACCACTTCACTCTACCATCCAGCATGCCAGTTACCTGAGATTGGAGGGCAGGGCAGGTCTGCTTCTGACTTACCAAAAAAACAATTCCAAGGGGTAAAATCAAGGAATATAAGCTTTTAAGACATGCTCAAGGAGGCAGATCTCATGCAGTCAACTGCACTTGGCATGTTGTCATTTGACAACCACTGGACAAGAAGATGGCCTATAGCTAAGGTGTATTTATTTTATCTGATTGAGAGCCTTTGGTAGAATTAGAATAAATGTTGGGTTTTTGTCTTGGCTTTCTTATCTCAGATTATTAATCTGTACTTGTATTATGTATAGAGGAGTATCTGATTCTCTGTAGTACATGAGATTGAAAAGCAGTGTGTAAAACATGAAGATTTGCCCCCGAAAATCATTTTTAAATGTACACAGGAATTGTTTAACAGACATACATATATAATATAAATAATGTAAGTTAAATTAAGGTGACTAGAAGCTCACAAAGGTCGTGACTTCTAAAATACAATTTTAAACTGTTATGTTTCCTGAAAATATATTTATTTTTAATTATTTTTAAATTGCAGGTTCTAAATTAGTTCCATTTTGGAGCTGGCTACAGATGGGCAAGGACCTACTTCTTATACGACTTCGATATTTGACTGGTGCCTGGAGGCTTGAACAAACCAGGAAAGTGAATTAGGTGATTTGCCATCTTTGGTTGTATTCTTATCCATCAGTATCACATTATTTCACTTGAAATTAAAATTTTAAATAAAGCTGGAATAAAACTGTTCCATTGTATGCCTTTTGATAATTTTAAAGAATTTACTCCAGCAGTACAAATCTTTATACCTCTTTTGGACACAAAAATTTTTAAGGTGTTTGTAACAAAAGTCAGATTTTCTTTTGCTTTAGCAATTTTATTCGTTTAGATTAATTATCATTATGATTCTGAGAAATACAATTTTTAAACAGAAGACAGAAGCGATTATTCTTACTCTAAAGTGCCTTATTCTCATGAACTTAAATATAAACCACAATCATATAGGTGTTCAGGGATTTAAAAATAAATGTTTAAATATATATAAATTTATCAATATTAAACCCATAAAACTTTTTCATTCTGTAAAAGTCTAGGAAATTATGTTAAAGAAAGAATATAGGCTTGCTCACAAAGGTATCCACTTTCTCATACAGTCTTATTTATCTCCTTCCAAATTTTTCTTACTTCCTGGCAACCCTAACCTCTTGAGTTCATGTTAATAAAAATTGGAAATTCTTTATTAAAAAGAGAAAGTTTTGCGATATTAATAAATGTATTTAATAACATCAGAAGCCTGTGTTTTTGAGAAACTAAAGACTAAAAAATAGCAATTATAAAACAATGAACTCCTAAAAATAAGAATTAGATTGTTTCTGATGTTTTAGAGAAAATAATAATACCTAACATTTACTGAGCGTTGACTGTCTGCCCACCACCGTTCTAAGCACTTAGTATATAATGACTCACCTAACTTTTACAATAGGAGAGGGAACTCAAGGCATAAAGCAGTCACTTGCCCAAGGTCACAGAGGTAGGAAACAGTAGAGTTGTGACCCTAGCCCACATAGTCCGGATCCAGGGCTTACACTCTTGAATGAGTATGCTACTTCAGTTTCTGACAGTATGATAACTGGGGACATGTAAGTAGAAAGTTTCAGAAGCACGTGAAATACAACATTTTAAAGACAAGACTTACATGGAAAAGTAAATAAGCTAAAGATGACTCCTCTCCAGTAGTTTAAACAACAGTGACGCTGTCACATCTGCACTAAACAAGCGCCTTGAAAACAGAAACCATTTCTTACTCAAATTAGTATTCCCAGTACAGTGCTTAGCGTAAACACTCAATATCGATCAAGTAAATAAACAAACTTCATTCACTACCAGGTTTTGAGAGCCTTTAAGTCACTTAAATGAACAGAACAAAACAAGGCTTATGCAAGTAGAAATGAGAGAAAACAAATAGTAAAATGACAGTGAGCATTAACAAGAATTTAAAGTTACAAGCCTTGAGCCAAAAATAAGATCCTTAATGAAACTATAATAAGACAATAAAATAATTTATTGTTCTCTGTAAGCTAGTGATAAAAATGTATGTTTGAAGCATGAGAGGAATTTTCAGAAAAAGGGTCAATAGTTTTTTATGTAGTTCACTCATGAGCCCTATTAAGAAAGGTTTCTGATATCCTTGATGCCAGTTTATCTTCCTAGGCACAGGTTCACCTAAGCTAACAGCGTAGTACAGACTCGGGGGCACTCTGTAAGAGAAAACATAGTTTAACTTGTTGACATTATAGAGCCTGCTAACAAAAAGAGGCAAGCAGCCACAGCAAAAGCAAAAGTATCAGCTACTATCATTTTACCATGTGCAAGGAACTGTGATAAGAATTTCATGTGCATTACTTAGCTTAATCCGATCAAACAACTCTATCATACGGGTATGATTACACACATTTCAGAAACGAAGAAATAGTGTTAGACAAGCGATTTGCCCAAGATCACACAAGTAGCCAGTGTCATGCTTCTACTGAAATAAAAGCAGGAAATAGGATCATGGGCCATGATTAAAACTGAGGGTACAAAATCTCATCACAATCAGACAACATGACCATTTACAGTACTTTCTACCTTCTGACTTGTTCTTATAGAATATGTACACGTGGAGTTTATTTGACTCAAGATTATGTCTGGATGATGACATGTTTCTTGACATCTGTAATTCTATGTCTCTATGTAGTTGTGTATTTCCACGATTCACAGTTGATTCTCCAGTTCTGTTTTCCACTTTTTTTTATTGTTATAATTTCCTCAAGAGCAGAAACCTTGCCTTTTATTTGTGTCTCCATAGCCTCCTAAATTGTGATTGTTCAATAAAGGTTTCCCAAATGGTTAGATAATGCCAGCATTATAATTCATCTGTCCAAGAAAAAAATTACATGAATGAGGTTATCCATTTTATCGACAGCTAACTCTCCTGAAGCAGTCTTATGAGTTGCTTTGTTTTTGTGCAAACTCAAAGGCACCAAATCTACAAACTAATGATTTTATTATGTCCATCCAATATAGGACTCATTTGGAATTCACTGATTTTGAAGTAAAACTCATTAGTATTTTGATGGTCACAAAAAGCAATACCTTCCCAGATTTGATCCTCTAGACAACTACTGCCCTTCTACAACCAAACACTACAGGAAAGAATGGTGACCTCACACCTGCTGACAAGAGCCCAGGCTGAGTGGGGAGCCAAGATGCACACCCTCACAAGGCTGGAATCAGGTACCTGGACATCCTCACCGGGACGATGTCAGAGACACCCAGCAGGGAGCAGGACTTCCCTCCCCCAAAGCCAATCCTGAGTCCGCACCAGGGGAAGCTGGCCTTGCACTCCCCTCTGCAGTAACAGCAGCTCCATCCCCTCCCAGGGATGGAGCCAGAGGAGGCACTTCTTCTGGTGGCCTCGAAGTGATGAGGCCACCCCGCTGCGGTGACAATGAAGACCATGTAGTGAGCCAGAACTCCTACCCCTGCCCAAATATAATAAATAAATAGTCCCCCTTCATTTGGGTGTCAATGGGGGCCAAGGGGAGAACCTGTACTTACACCTCCCCTGGCAATATAACAAGACGGTGCTCCCCCTTCTCAACCAGAGGAGTGTCAGCTAAAACAAGAGTTGTGAGTAAGATCCAGAGTCTCAGAAGATAATAAAAAAAATGTCCAGGTTTCACAAGAAAATCACTCGTTAAAGCAAGAACCAGAAAAACCTCAACTTGAATGAAAAAAGACAATCGAGATGCCAACACTGAGATCCCAGAGATGTTAGGATTATCTGACAAGGATTTTAAAGCAGCCATGACAAAAATGCTTCCATGGAATTACAAACATGCTTGAAATTAATGAAAAAAGTAGAAAGCCTCAGCAAAGAAACAGAAAGTCTCAGCAAAGGACAATATCAAGAAGAACCAAACGGAAATTGTATTTATTTATTATTATCTTTAATTTTTTTATTTTGGCCACGCCATGAAGCATGTAGGATCTTAGTTCCCCGACCAGGGATAGAGCCTGTGCCCCCCAGCAGTGGAAGCATGGAGTCTTAACCATTGGACTACCAGGGAAGTCCCCCAAATGGAAATTTTAGAACTGAAAAATACAATCACTAAATAAAAAGCTTGGTGGATAAGCTCAACAGCAGAATGGGGGTGGCAAAGGAAAGAATCAGTAAACTCAAAGCACAATAGAAATTAATCTGATCAAGAGAGAAAAAAACAGAAGGAAAAAAAAAAAGGCTCAGTGAAACTATAAAAAGATCTAACAGTATCATCAGAGTCCCTGGAAGGGTGGAAAACATCCTTGAAGAAATACTGGCTGAAAACTCCTCAAACTTGGCAAGAGGCATAAATCTACAGAATCAGATTCCGTATAGGATAAACCCAAAGAAACCCATACCAAGACACGTCACAATTAAACTTCTGAGAACTAAAGACAGAAAAAATCTTGAAAGCCACAAAAAAAAACCCTGACACCTTACCTATAGTGGGGAAACAATCAGAATGACTGAATTTACCGTCAGAAACTATGCCAGTCAGAAGGATGTGGCACAATATTTTTTAAATACTAAAAGTAAGAAACTGTCAACACAGAATCTCATACTCAGCAAAAAACAAATCTTCAAGTATGAAGGGGAAATAAAGACAACCTCAGATGAAGGAAAGTTTAGAGAACTGGACACCCACAGACCTACCCTAAAACGATGGCTAAACAAAATTCTCTAAACAGAAAGAAAACATCAAAAGGAAACTTGGAACGTTAGGAAGGAAGAAAATACATGGTAAGCAGAATATTGACAAATACAAAAGACTTTATCTTCAAGAGTTTTATATTATGTTTGATGGTGGAAGCAAATACTAAAGCAGTCTGATGTGGTTCTAAATATATGTAGTGGAATATATAAGACAATTTATCACAAATGAGGGAGGGAAAAGGGGCAAAAACAGAGGTAACAGGCCTTGCATCCCCTAGGCAATCTTCTGACATCGCAGTTGGGGAGCTGTGACCCACAGTTGGAGAATCAATAAGCTAAGTATGCAACTAGTGCCCAATCTGTCTTTTTTAAGATAAAAGAAGTATTAGCAGAATCTGCCAAAAGCAAGCCCTATTCAGAAGGTGACAGATTCTCATACTAAAGTAGGTGGGGTAAGAGTTTGACCCATTAATGTTTCCAACTATGATTACTTTTCTCTTTCCACAGGCCAATTATTTAAAGAGAAATAAATTGAGATTTTAAAATTTTAAATCGTCAGTTTAGTCAAGTCTCATAGTTTTTTGAATTTCTCGAATACCTGTACACTCACCATTTCTGATGATTAATCAGTGCATGACAGCTGAGTTTTAGCTGCAATTTTATCACACTTTTCAAAAATAATCATTTCAGAAAAAAACACTTCCAACAAGAATAGAACCTTATTTATATTTTTCTTTTTTCTTAAATTTTTTTAACATCTTTATTGGAGTATAATTGCGTTACGGTGGTGTGTTAGTTTCTGCTTTACAACAAAGTGAATCAGCTATACGTATACATATACCCCCATATCCCCTCCCTCTTGCGTCTCCCTCCCACCCTCCCTATCCCACCCCTCTAGGTGGTCACAAAGCACCAAGCTGATCTCCCTGTGCTATGCAGCTGCTTCCCACTAGCTATTTTACATTTGGTAATGTATATATATATCCATGCCACTCTCTCACTTCGTCCCAGCTTACCCTTCCCCCTCGCCGTGTCCTCAAATCCATTCTCTACGTCTGCATCTTTATTCCTGTCCTGCCCCTAGGTAGAACCTTATTTATATTTCTTATAGGAAATATATGTTAGAAATTTAAATTTCAGACTTCCCTGGTGGTCCAGTGGTTAAGACTCTGTGCTTCCACTGCAGGGGGCACGGGTTTAATCCCTGGTAGAAGATCCTGCATGCTGTGCGGCGCAGTCAAAAAATAAAATATATATGTATTTTGTGTGTGTGTGTGTGTGTGTGTGTGTGTGTGTGTGTGTGTGGTACACGGGCCTCTTACTGTTGTGGCCTCTCCCGTTGCGGAGCACAGGCTCCGGACGCACAGGCTCAGCGGCCATGGTTCACGGGCCCAGCCGCTCTGCGGCATGTGGGATCTTCCCAGACCGGGGCACGAACATGTGTCCCCTGTATCGACAGGCGGACTCTCAACCACTGTGCCACCAGAAAAGCCCTAAAAAATATTTTTAAAAAAAGAAGTTTAAATTTCATTAAAAATGTGGTTTCTTGGACATCATTCTTCCCTCTGAATAGGCAACTGATGTGGAAGGATACTGTTTGGGTGAGTCAGGAGACTTTTTTCCAGTGATGAAAGCTGCGTGCATCTCAGTTTTCTTATCTATAAAACAGTAATACAGAGATAACACATTAGCTGCTGAATGAAAGGAAATATACAAGCCTAAGCTTTAAAAACAAGAATTTTGTGAAAATGTAAGATAACACATATGCTCATATCAGGGAGAATATTTTATATTTGGTAAATGCAGAATATTATCTTTTATTGGTTTACAACCTACCTTATTCTAAAGGTAACTATTCTAAAAGACTACTTCTCCACCCAAACTTCTCTCTTAAATAGGAGAGCAAAAAGTAATGGATTAAACCAACACACCATTGTGAAGCAATTATACTCCAATAAAGATGTTAAAAAAAAAAGTAATGGATTGGCTTTCTTCTATGCTTAACTCTTTTCAATAGAGGCCTTAAAGCAGATCTAAGGCTCACTAAACAATATGTGATATGATACAAGCACATCATGAAGACTCTTTATGAATCTTAAGATTCTGTATGAACATGAAACATTTTATTTGTACAGAAAATGCTTTTAGAGATGTTCTTTTATTCTCATTTAAAGTGTTCTGAATATTTCTTTAATTTCTCCTAGAATTCATTCTTTCAGAAGTCATCTATAAATTAAGGAGCAATGTGTGGATGAAAGAGTATAAAGTTTATTAAGCCCTTATAAAATAATGCCACAGAGAATGGCAAAAAGTCAACATATTGATCGCTAACAAATACCAGGGAGAAACTTGCATCTTCCTGCGAGGCAGCTAGTAGGCAGGGATCTTGGACTTCCAGCTTCTAGAACTGTGAGAAATAAATTTCTGTTGGTTAAGACACCCAGTCTATGGTATCTTGTTGCAGATACCTGAACTAAGACACCCATTCTTAGTAGTAAAGCTCAACCATAATTCTGTGATACCTTAGGATGTTGCCTTTTATCCCAGAATGTATTGCAAAGTTCCCATATCAAAATTAAACTTATCTTCATCTTAAAAACAAATTTCTGTATTCAAAAGGAATGGGAACCCATTCAGTCCTGTGGGGATCAATACCACAAAGTCAAGTACCCCCTACAACCCACAAAAATTATATTGAAATAAGTGGATAAAATTTAAATTAAAAAGTCATTATAACTGGGTTAGGGTTTGTGTTACATATACCATCAAATAATTAAATCCCACATGAAAATAAGAATAAACCTTAAACTTACACTTACTGTTAAGGTAAGTTTTGTGGACCATACGACTCTCCAGGTCCTTTAACGTGTCTACCGCTTCCCCAAAATGACTATGAATCACCCCGCTTCAAAACACACACACACACACACACACACACACACACGCACACACACTTACTTCTAGTTTTTCAAAAAGAAGAGCAGAGGCAGGCGTGGCTTTCTCCTGCACTGCTAAGCCCTTGGCACACCAAAAGCCTGGTACGAATCCAAGCCCAGGATCCGTTACTCTATTCTCTTCCTCTATTCCTAATACACCTCCATACATTTAACAAGTATTTGATGAGCACTTACTATATGCCAGGCACTTTTTAGGTGTTGGGAATAAACAAGAACAAAATCAGACACACTCCCCATTCTTTTAGATATTACAGATAATTAAAGGAGACAGACGGTAATCAAGTAATTAAATATACGTCAATTTGGAACAATGGTGTTGGTTATGAATGAGAAATACATGGTCCTACAAGATAATAAACCAGGGGGTCTAACCATATCAAAGATGCCCAAGAAGGCTTCTCTAAGATGTGACACTTGAGCTGAGATTTGTAAGTAGGTGTTAATGAGACAAGGAGGGGAAGGAAAAGCCCAATACAATGGAGCCCAAGGGAAATGTGAATTGGGAGTTAACAATGGTTGAATAACTCCTGCCATTTAATTAAGTAGAATGTTTTCTTCTCTTTTCCTTTTATGTGTTGCATTCATTCATTTATATTTATTTATTTATTTTTGACTGTGTTGGGTCTTTGTTGCTGCGCACAGGCTTTCTCTAGTCATGGTGAAGGGGGCCACTCTTCATTGTGGTGTGCGGGCTTCTCACTGCGGTGGCTTCTCTTGTCGTGGAGCACAGGATCTAGGCACGTGGGCTCAGTAGTCATGGCTCGCGGGCTCTAGAGTGCAGGCTCCGTAGTTTTGGCACTCAGGCTTCGTTGCTCCACAGCATGTGGGATCTTCCCAGACCAGGGCTCGAACCCGTGTCCCCTGCCTTCGCAGGCAGATTCTTAACCACTGCGCCACCAGGGAAGTCAATATTCATTCATTTATTCATTTAATTTGTTAAAAAACTTTGTGGGTTTCTTAAAAGTGGTAGAGGCATCAAAGAATGAGGATCAAACATGACAGCAGAAGTATAGGCAACAAATGTAAAAACAGACAAATGGGATTACATCAAACTTTAAAACTTCTGGGCATCAAAGGAAACAATCAACAGAGTATAAAGGCAACATACAGAATGGGAGAAAATACTTGCAAATCACATATCTGATAAGGGATTAATATCCATAATATATAAGGAGCTCCTACAACTCAACAACAAAACCAAATAATCAGATTTTTTAAATGGGCAAAGGACTTGAATAAAAAATTCTCCAAAGAAGATACACAAATGGCCAACAAGCATACGAAAAGATGTTCAACATCACTAATAGTAAGAGCAATGCAAACCAAAACCACAATGAGATGTCAACTCACACCCATTAGGATGGACACTATCAAAAGAACAGAAAGTAACAAGGGTTGGTGAGGATGCAGAGAAATTGGAACCCTTGTGCACTTAACATTCTGGTGAGAATGTAAAATAATGCAGCCATACGGAAAACAATATTGAGGTTCTTTACAAACTTGAGAATAGTACTGCCATGTGATCTATCAGTCCCACTGTTGGGTAGATATCCAAAAGAATTCAAAGCAGGATCTCAAAAAGATAGTTGCACACTCATGTTCACTATAGCATTATTCACAAAAACCAAGAGGTAGAACCAAAGGTCCACTGACTGATGAATGGATTAAAAAAAAAAATGTGGCCTAAACATACAATGGCAAATTATGAAGCCTTAATAAAGAGGGAAATCCTGCCATATGCTACAACATAGACGAACCTAGAGGACGTTATGCTACGTGAAATAAGCCAGTCCCAGAAAGAGAAGCACAGTATGATACCATGCATATGAAGTTTCTAAAAGAGTCAAAATCCGGGGCTTCCCTGGTGGTGCAGTGGTTGAGAATCTGCCTGCTGATGCAGGGGACACGGGTTCAAGCCCTGGTCTGGGAAGATCCCACATGCTGCGGAGCAACTGGGCCGGTGAGCCACAACTACTGAGCCTGCGCGTCCGGAGCCTGTGCTCCGCAACAAGAGAGGCCGTGATAGTGAGAGGCCCGCACACCGTGATGAGGAGTGGCCCCCGCTTGCCACAACTAGAGAAAGCCCTCGCGCAGAAACGAAGACCCAACTCAGCCCAAAAATAAGTAAATAAATAAATTTAAAAGAGTCAAAATCCTAGAAACAGAAAGTAGAAAAGTGGTTGCCAAGAGCTGTGGAGAAGGAGGCGGGGGAATTACTTTTTAATGGATATGGAATTTCAGTTTTCTAAAGTGAAAAAGTTGTAGACATCTGCTGTATAACAATGTAAATATACTTAACACTTCTGAACTGGACACTCTAAAATGATTAAGATGATAAAAAAAAAACATCAGGGACTTCCCTGGTGGCGCAGTGGTTAAGAATCCGCCTGCCAATGCAGGGGACACAGGTTCCATCCCTGGTCCGGGAAGATTGCACATGCCGCGGAGCAACTACGCCCGTGCGCCACAACTACTGAAGCCCGCGCACCTTGAGCCTGTGCTCCGCAACGAGAGAAGCCCCCGCTCACTACAACTAGAGAAAGCCCGAGCGCAGCAACGAAGACCCAACGCAGCCAAAAATAAATACAATTAAAAAAAGAAAGTCAGTCTCACCTAGTCCCTAAATAGCATGCTACCAAGCACCAATTTGAATGAATTCCAATATTAACATAAATTCAATTAAAATAATAAAGCTGTATCTCAAAACTTTTTAAAAATGAGGATCAAGAAAACTCACTGAATTATTGAAATGTCATTGTTGACCTCTAAGAATGTTGGAACAGCACTGAAATCAAATAGTTTGACAATTCTCTAGAAAAACTGAGGTTTTCATACTCAAAACCTCATGGAATTCGGCACATTCTAGGCATTCTCGGCTGTCATTATGATCGTGCAAGTTGTGTCTGCATCCAAGTCTCTGGCCAAGGTGGCTGGATGAAATCCAGGCTGCACTCTGACTCAAAGCCAGCACCCACTGGGCTGCATCCACCGAGGTGGGCGGGTGCACCGTGTGGTTCTTTGGCTATCTGGCTGGTAGGCATTCATACTCATTTCTCGAGGTGTAGCTGAATTTCACCTCTGTGGAGACCTCCCTGACACCTTCCGTGTCCGTGGCCCTAAGCGACACATGAAGTTGTATGACAATCATCGGCATGTGGGTCTCTCTAGTGAGACTGAGTTTACTGAGGGCCTCTGTCCTGTGTCCATATGGTTAGTCCAGGCACCTGGTACTCAGGAAAGTGTTCAATGATGGTTATGGAGTTAAGATGGCTCTTGAAGGAAAATTCAAGGGGGAGGCAGGAAAAGTGGAGAGCTACAGATGAAATGTAGGAAGGAGACTGGAAGTGGGAGAGGTGTACAGGCAGCAACTCCAATGGCTCTGAGTGGAACCATTATAATGCTGGATCAAACATAAGGTACAGCAGATGTACAAAGCAGGATCTTTGCATCGATGGATTACTGTAGACTTTCTCACAACCTTGTCCTATGTTGGGCACATGACAAGTGAAAAGAACCAACCTTCTCATGGGTAAGGAGGCTGCCCTTCCTACCACCTCTTTATGGGCTGCAGGAGCCCATGTTCAGCCAAGTTCTAGTAATTCAGAAAATTCAGCTTCGTTTTGCCATGGTTTTCAGGTCTTAAACCAAAATTTTACTGGTGTTTCTACCAAATCACAACCCGTGACTGAGTCTCAGCTCTCACATAATTCCCATTATGTACTTTTTTGGTGGACGTTCTAACAAGCAATAAAACTGCAGCCCATCAAGAAATCAAGAGGGAAAACTAAAGCAAAGAGTCTGGATTTCCTATTCCAAGGATATTCAGCTTCTGAAAAATGGTGTGTCAGCTCTGAGCCTTCCTTCCCAGAGTGGGTATTTTCTCCTTGGAACTCATATCTTACTGTTCCTGGGTATAAAGGATTAACCTGCTATACTAGGTTTGAGGGATAAGTGATAGGCATTGTATAAGTGACAGGCTAACTTCTCGATGCCAAAATTTCATGGTATGTAAATGAGAAATGCACAGAAAAAGAAGACTACACACAAAGAATCTGCAAATCCAAGTCCTGCCAAGAGCCCAGAGAATTCGGTGAACTTAAAAAGACTGTGGCAGAAGCACAAGCCAGTACTGCAGAGGTTATCATTTCTTGCTCTGCGTTGTGTCCTCTGCATTGTCTAATGCACGTAAGCAAAGGAAACAGATAGTGGCTGGGCCATTTCTTTTCTTAATAACATTAAGAAAAAGAAAAAGTAAGCCACATATTATCAATTGTGTGACCTCATTAGTTTACCTGCAATAAAGTGCCCAGGAAGTGCAACCTGTAGTTCTTAGCAGTCCAAAGGTTTCCTGGAGTTTCACACCCAGAACAATCTCCAACTTAACACCTAGCCTGGAGCAGAGGAAAATGGGCCAGGTGTAGAAAGATGATTTAAATTCTACCACAAATGCTGTTTTACACAAGGTCACTGCTCAACTGACAACACTATGATAATGCAAACATGGCATCTGCTACAGGAAGAAACCTCAGTGCTTTGAGAAGGAGAAAAAGCAGTTAAATTCACGGCTTTGCATTTCAGGGGTATCAGGACCTTCTGGAGGACTCATTTTTCTACACACAAGAGCAAGCTGAATACTGTCCCGTGCGGCTTTCTTCTACTTTCATCTCTACAGTAAATGCCTTTTCTATGACGAGCTGCTGGCTGATGGGGAATCAGAGGCCATCAGTATGTTGGTGGCATTTCCTAAACAAATTCTGAGCTAGTTGGAGGAGTCCACAGTGACCTCCAAAGGCAGGCTCTCCAGGGGGGGAGCCAGGCCATGAGCAAGGAAGGCTGTCCATTAACGTTGTTCACGGCCCGTAAGGTTGTACCTTTATTAGATTAGACAAGAGTATATATTATATATGCTAGGCTGTTAAGCAAATAAATACGGGTAAGGAAATGACAGCCCACAAAATTATATGGCTTGTTTTAACCACCACTCACCACTCAGAGTAGCTTTTCTTCTGCTTATGCCAGGGCAAACCAACTACTCTGGCGCTGTCGGTGGGAGTAATGATCCCCTTTCCTCTGCAAAGCAAGTAAGAAACAAACAGCAAATAACAGCAACCCTCAGGGGCCAGAGACACGTCAGAAAGAGTCACTCGGGGGCGTGGGGGGGAGTCCAAACCGATTTGTTGGTCCCGTATCTCTAGTTCTGGTAACGGCCCTCCGGCCTTGGGCTCCAGGTGGAGGCAGGAAGTCTCAGCGTAGCGGGGAAGAGACGCTAGCTGTCCCGCGCTGGCGGGAGCCTCGCCGCCGAGGGAGCTTGATCGTGGACCGAGTGGAGTCCAGGGTCTCGCGGGAGGACGCAGACGCAGCCCGGGGCTGGGAGCCCCCTCGCGCGGGCCTCCACGAGGCGCCCCCGCTGCGGGTTTTCGCGCACGTGGCTGCGGGCCGCGCCGCACTCCCCCTCCTCGTGGGCTCCCGGAGCGGCCCGGGCGCTCGGCGGCGGCGGCGGCGGGCGGCTAGCGGCGAGAGGCGGGCGGCGGGCGGCGGGCGGCAGGCGGCGGGCGGGGGCGGGCCTGCGAGCAGGGCTTCTGGCGGCTTTCCAGGTCGGCGCACTAATACGGGCGATGAGGCTTCGCGGCTCCAGTCTGACTGACGCCGACTGGGGCCGCCGCTGCCGCCGCCGCTGCAGCCGCTGTCTCGGTCCCCGCCGCCGCCGCCGCCGCCGGGCCCTGCCGGCGCTGGACGCGTTCAGCCGGGCGGTGAGTGCGCGGCTTTCGGAGCGGGCGGCCGGGGCACCCACCGCGGGGGAGGGGACGCGGCCGGACCTGGGTGGGGGTGGGGGGTAGGGATGAGCGGCACCGCGGGGAACAGGTAAGAGCTGCCCTCCCCGGCGCGCGCTGGGCGTGTGCGTGTGTGGACGCGGGTGCGGCGAAGTTTTTCTTCCACAGGGAAGTCTTGGAGGCTCTTTGGTGTGTGGCTTGGCTCTTTGTACTCTCCATCCCTGTATTTCTTGGTGGGGCCTGTTTGGGGTGGGTCGGGGTGGGCGAGAGGCCGGAGGGGGCAGCTCCGGGGAGACGGCCGCGCGCCTTCCTCTCGGCTGCGGCCGCAGGAGCCGCCGGCACCTGGGACCTGTCAGAGGATGCTTGGCCCGCGGCGGGGGGCAGGGATGGGCGCTCGCCGTCAGCCCCCAGGCTGGGTACCGCGAGGGGCCGAGCACCGAGGACAGGCGCCGTGGAGACCCCGATTTGCCGCTGAGTAACTGTTTGCTGTAGCCGGAGGGGGAGGACAGTGGAGAAATCGGGGTGCGGGGTAGTATATGTGACTCCGCTGGCCTCCCAGGCCTTGTATCTCGTAGGGTTTTTTTTACTCTGCTTACCTTTGAGACACGCGAAGTGAGCAAAAAGAAAAAAAGAAAAGTTAGGAATGTTGTTCAAGTGTCTCTGCGCTAGCGCTTGGATTGTGTTGGGAGCTGGGGTGTTTGTCTTTTCCTTCGCCTGCTGTTCGGTGCCAACTCTCCGCGGAGGGGAGGGGGGCGAGGTGGGGAACAGATACAGGAGACTTACTGACGCCAGCATTGTGATCGGAAGGAGCAGCGAGCGTGGGGCGGCGGCGGGGGGACGGGACACATTTTTATGGATGGCTAATCGCTGACAAGTCTTCCCGTTACTATGCCTTCCTCCTCCCACTCTTGACAGTGGAAATTTGAAATGATAGTTTAGAAATACTCCGTTGACTTGTTTCTGGGCTGGAACTGGTACGCGTGAGAAATAACGTACAAATGATGTAAATCGACTTTGGGAATAAAATTGCACGTAAATCCTTTGCCCAGTAATTCACAGTCGGATACACACCCACAGGACACTGTGGATTGCTTTTAATGGATCCAATTTACAAGTACCGTTTCAGTGGCTTGCCAGATTTCTCGGATAATCTTTTGGAAGCGTTGTTGAACAGGAATAATAGAGAATAGCTGTAAAGTCATAAGGCATTTAATAATGCTACCTCCTTGGCCATAATTGAGCCAAGCATTTGGGCATCCTTCTGGGTGAGTGACATGTTAATCCTACAGGCATATCTTCTGCCTTGGGATTCCTGTCGGTGTCAGGGAATGCCATTGGATGTTTACATTTTAGAAATAGTGATCTATATTTAAAAAGGAAGTAAAAATAAAATCCAAACACATTCTCCTAACTCTAAATAGACAGTTCAATAAGTAAGTATCCCTATATTTGTAGGAAACCATGAGCAGGATTTTGGACCGCTCTCAAGTTTGTGGTTATCCAAGAAGGATACTGCAGATAAGAAAATGATGTAATCATTTATAAATAAGGAGCATTTAAAATATATTATGATAGAAGCTTCAAATAATATATCAGAAAAATCACTTTTAGTGGCAATGGTCGCCTTCATTGATGGCAAGACTGCTGTCTTTAGCAGACAGCCTTCAGCTTGTTAATCTATTCTGACACAACCAACTCCCGTTTTTATGCTTCACTGGCTATCTTTGCCAAAGCTGTTTTTTGCTTGAACTCTGTGGTTTCAAGCTATGTTTAAGAGAATGCCAACGTATTCTTGATCTGAGCAAACTCATTTTTATCACTACAGTGTTTGCTAAAAATCAAAGACATAAACAAATCTTAGGTTAAACCTCAAAGTACTTTGCCCTTCTCACATCTTTGTCATCAATCTTATAAAGTCAGCATGAGCTATTTGACTTTTCTCCTTTTAAAATCTTTTTCCTTTTCTTATATATCCCCAGTTAATGAGTAATCAGAAAATATTCACAGACGTCAACTACTATATCTCTGATTGCCCAAGACCATGGAATGAGAATTAGGAGGGGTTTTTGTTGTTAATGAAACATTGCTAAGGATTCTGGAAGTAATAAACAACTGGTAAATTTGTTTATCCTTTCTAATCATGTGGTCAGTTGGAGGAGAAAAAAAAATCTGTCAAGAAATTATTTCATAAAGATTAAAATATTCAATTTCAATTTTACAAATAGTTTAATTCTTTTTAATGAGAGTTCAATTTCCTTTGCCACATTTGGAGAGTTGGTGTTTAATAAGTGGTCACTATAGCACTTAGACAACTAACTAGTTTATATCTGACATTCCCTCTGCAATAAATAAAACAGCAATTTCATCATGTTTGGCTTTAATATGTTGGAAATAATACTTGTCCACAAAATATACTCTGATACAAGGCAAGCTAAAAGTTATGAAAATGAACAAGTTTGTTTTTTTAATTCGCAAAACATACTACCTTGAATTTTAAAGTTCTAATGAAGCTTAGTGCAGATTTTCTGCTCATCACTTCTAACATTTAATGAGGAATTCAGAAACAGGGAATAGTCCAGAATAAAACAGTAAATGTAGCAGTACATTGAAAGCATGAATCTCTTCAAATAGTTGTAATTCTAGGCTGTTGGGTTTATATTTCCTTGGTTACTGTTGCCAGTGAGTTGAAAAGTTATTCTAAAGGGGGAAAAAGAAAAAGCAAACAGTAAATTTGTAAGTAGTTATAACAGTATGAGCACCGTAGAATATTTTCTTTTCTGTTAACCTAGTAAATGTTCATGTCATGAGTAGGGGCATAACAAAAAATAAACAAATATCCCTTGGCCATAAACTAACATTTTCAAATAAATATTCCGATAAATGATGTCTCTTAAGAAACGTGAGCTAACTAAAGTTAAGATTTTAAGATGTTTGTTAGCGTTAGAAGCCATCAGACCTGTGGAAGTTGGATGTTCTTCTTGCCAGTGGACCTCGGCCTGACACTACCTACCCCAAACCATTCTGAACACCACCCACTACTCTCTTTTTGCATCAGCCTTGAGCTGACCCTAGACCACGTTTCCAGGCTTATCTTCCCACCCTTTCCATATTTTATGCTGCAATTAAAATAAAGAATTGTGATTTTCCCTGCATACCCTGGCTTTCCTCTCCTCTGCACGTTTCCTCATGCTAAGGCCTAGAATGCCTTCCCCTGCTTCCCGACCTCTCACCAAATCCACAGACCTATCAGCATCTTCCTCATCTTTAATGACCCTGTCCAGGTGTGTCCTCCTCTGATGCCCCTGGTCTCAGGTGTGTCCTCCTTTGAGCACCTGTGGCTCTTGACATTTTGCACTCTTGCCCATCTTGTCTACTATTGAATTACTCATATACTGATTTGTTTCTTCTCCTCAGACAATCCTTTCAAGATCTGTGAAGGAACGGACTGTGTTTTTATCTATCGTTTTCATTCCCTTCTTGCCCACCACAGTGCCCTGCCTAGTGCTCAGTCAATAAATATTAATTAATTGACACATCTTTCACTGAACCCATGGTCTCGTCTGGAATAAAATCTGCAAAGGAGTTTCCCCTAAACGATAGGTCTTAACGGTCCATCTTTCAAGAAGCCAGCGTTGAACTTGAGCTGAGGACGTGTTAAGAGGCTGAGGAGAATAAGCCCTCACCCCAGCCCAGCCGAGCCTCTTTCTCCTGAATATTGTGGCTGAGCATTACAGTCAGGAAAGCTTATATGATACTCTTATTGCATTAGCAATTTTCCATATCAGATTCACTAAATACACAATGGAAACCATTTAGCAAAAAAAAAAAAAAAAAAAGACCAGATTTTTAATGTGATATGGCTACCACAATGAAACTCTAATTCGATTCCACAGAAAATTGCTAACACGATATGCTGACCCCCTTTCCCCCAGCAATAGCCACAGAAAAATTGATACTGTTTTTAGTGTACATGTTTCAAACTGTGCTCACAAAAGAAAAAGCCGACTGCTGCTGAGATGAGCTTCTGCTCTGGTCAGATTGGATGTATAAAGAATCTTGTTATCAGTCTTGTCAGAGAGCTGAATCTCCCTTCTGTGCCTTGTTCATTACATTACCAAACCATACTAACTCCCATGGTAAGGTGCATCGTATTCTGTTCAGTGGTTCAGAGTGAATAGAGTTAATATAATGTAAAAAATATAATTTGTATATAAATATCATGCCTATATAACATAGTCCATTATACAGTTTTAGTTGGGAAATCTAATCAACTCAAACCAGTTTTTTAAGAACCAGAGAGACTATGACATAAAACTTAAATGCAAAACTTAAACTGAAAATGCATAAATAGAGACAAATTATAAATGTGTGTACAAAGCTGTAGCCCTTCAGAAGTCCTAAACACTGATGAAATGTTGGTTCTCCCCTTTCCTTCCCTACACCGTATTTAATTCAAAGATGAAAATTTAACCCATGAAATCAGTGTAAAGGAGTCCTGCAAAGTTCTGATTTTTCCAAAAGGACAGTTTTGATTTTCTTTTTCGGGGGAAATACTAAATATCAAAGTCCCTCTCTTTCTCTCTCTCTCTGCGTCTCTCCTGATTATCTGATATCACTGGTGGGGATTATTTTTATATATGAATTTTCCCTTAGGGAAATTTAATATTTCATATCTGACCACTTCCTTTCCCCTTTTTCACATTTAACTTTGAGGGACTGTACGTAGGAAACGTGTATTCCTCAATCATGCAATGGGTTTAGGGCTGCGGTAGTGCAAAGCTGTCTTTGTTTACAAACACTGGGATTATCAGGGGTGGCCATCCAGTTTTCTAGCCACTGGACAGATAACCTGCAGAGTTCATATGTTCCCTGAGGGCCACCCAGATGTGTTGATGGCCTTGGGGATTCGTTCTGAAACAACTTAGGGTTTGGAAGTGGTGGAGGTGTGAACATTCTGTGAGGGAGCAGCAGTTTCACCTGGCCGATTCCGGGAGCACATCCCCAGATAGAGGGGGCCACGTGCCCTCACAAACCCTTCTTAACCCATGGGGTATCTTCTTCCATGTGGCCTAATATTTTTCTTTTTTAATCTGTTAAACTGCTTAGAAGCTGATCAAATGTAGATTTGCTTTAGTTAACGTGTGTGTGAGTCAGTTTGTTTTTACAAAATGCGGTTCATTGTGAAATAGGTAGTTGAGGCAATTTATCAAAAGCCTTTGAAGGATTTTGTCCCGAGCACTTAGGGGCTTTGGAAGCAGATGTGCAGATTTTTTTTTTAAGGAGAGTTTGATGGGTGGTAGAGTTCATCTAAAGTGCTGTGAGTTGCTTTCTGAGTACTTGTATGTAATTTAATTGACTTGGTGGTAACACATTTCAGAAAATAATTCAGAAAAAAATGACAGATTCCATCAGGGTTCTCCATCTCTTGGTAGAATATTTGATATCTCCTATTATTCGCACTTGATTATAAATCTGTTCGTTCATCTTGCTTTTCTTCTTTACTAAGAATCACACATGAGAGAATTGGAATTTGGTAGGAGGAGAAAGAAGAAAGAGTAGGTCATTTCAGAGTTGGTGCATTAGGACAGTTGTGAGGATTGGAGGTACCTGAGCTCGGGCAGAGGGTGCGGCAGAAAGCAGGTCGGCAGGTGCCGAAGGTGGACGTCACCTATTTGGGCTGGTTTTAGCAGTATTAGAGGCTACCTATACTAGGAGTGGAGAGGGTCTTGGTGGGCTGGCCAGGGAATTTATCAGCACTTGCAACATTGTTTGTGCGAGGAAATGAATTCCACTTTCCCTATGACCACACTGAAATGCACACTTGTTCATAAAGTGGGACCACCAGGGATTAATGACATGAGTGATTATTATTAATGATATGAGTGATTATTAGAAGCCAATGAATGTGAAAAATGAGAAAATGTTATAAACTAAAAAGATTTTAGGTCCCAAGTGCTTTTCTTTCACTTGTTGATGCCTTTATATCCTTCTTGCCTGATTTCCTAGGGGTAGTAGGATTTCATTTTTAGGAGCAGAAGTTGGATCAGATGTTTGTCAGAGACAAACCCTTGTGTACATAAATGCTTCCCTTAGGATTTATTAGTTATTATGTGTTTACACAAAGCAGTCGTTAGGAGTTGGATGTTTGCAAACAATGGCAAGTTGGTATCTGGGTGTTATTTCAAAGGGTGACACCTTCTTTGTGTCATCATTGATCTAAATTGATTGCAAATGTTCATTTTAAAAAGTTTAAAAAAATACTGTATTGATTATGTTTTGGGGTCATAAAATGTGATTTTGTGGATGTAGTAGTTGCTCTAGAAAGTGGGACTGATACACTTGGTCATTCATTCAACATTATTTACTCTGTGCCTTTTGTACCTACACTGCCTGTGAGGCCCCAAACCAGGCCGTCTGGACCATATAAAAAGGTAACCATGGGCTTCCCTGGTGGCGCAGTGGTTAAGAATCCGCCTGCCAATGCAGGGGACACAGGTTCGAGCCCTGGTCCAGGAAGATCCCACATGCCGTGGAGCAGCTAAGCCCATGTGCCACAGCTACTGAAGCCTGCACTCTAGAGCCCGCGAGCCACAACTACTGAGCCCACGTGCCACAACTACTGAAGCCCGCGCGCCAAGAGCCCATGCTCCGCAACAAGAGAAGCCACTGCAATGAGAAGCCCATGTAATGCAAAACGAAGAGTAGCTCCCGCTCGCCGTAACTAGAGAAAGCCCGGGCACAGCAACAAAGACTCAAAGCAGCCAAAAATAAATAAATAAATAAAATTTATTTAAATAAAAGGTAACCACATAAAGTAGCATAACAAAATAAAATCCCGGTATCCAAGATTTCTCAGCCTAATTAGAGAGAGAGAGAGAGGTCAGGAAAGCAGATACCAAATTGTTTATCCAATAGTTAAGTTTTTTTATACAAAAAATTGACCTATTTGTATTTCTCTAATTTTTCCTGGTTAGAATTCCATTTTAGCTGTGTGTGAATTTTGAGTCACTCTTGACAAGGTTAATTAGGACGGTATTATATGGGGTTCAGGACTCTAACTAGAGGTGAAATAGAAGGCATAATGGGAATAGAGATTCTGGTAGTAAGTCCCTGTGAGAATTTAAGGATGCTGAGGGCATCTCTGGACTTTTACCGCTCTGAATTTCCCAGTTACCCTCTACTGGCTGAGGGAGTTTGCATGGCCCCTCCTACAGGAAACCTTCCCCAGCCCTTTTTGTTTTTTTTTTTTTTTTTTTTTTTTTTTTGCTGTATGCGGGCCTCTCCCGTTGCGGAGCACAGGCTCCGGACGCGCAGGCTCAGCAGCCATGGCTCACGGGTCCAGCTGCTCTACATCATGTGGGATCTTCCCGGACCAGGGCACGAACCCACGTCCCCTCCATTGGCAGGCGGACTCTCAACTACTGCGCCACCAGGGAAGCCCCCCAGCCCTTTTAATAACAGTTACAATAATGCACCTGTCACCTGTCTGGTAATAATGTGTTTAGATTTCTGTTTCCTCCTGTAGACTGTAATATTTTACAGGAAAGGGACTGTATTTTATCTTGAAATACCCAGTGCCTAGCACCATGTCTGGTTCATCATTGCTACTTGATAAATTTAGTTCTTCCTTCAACCATGTCCTTTTCTCTTCCCCTAAGATAGGTTGGTGTTTCATAGGGTAAGGAGGAAGGAAGGAGAAGCCATTTGGATTTTAATCTGTAGGCACAGGAGAGCGATTCCATTTTGACCTGTGGTCAAAAAAGAAACACTAAAGGATTTGAACAGGCAAATCACATAATCAAGGGGTGTTTGAAGGGAGGTGAAGACCAGTTGAAGTGACACAGGGCATCTGAATGCCCACATTCAGATCCAGCGAAGCTGGTGAGATGGTTGATACAGCATGAATGCCTTTGGCCAGTAAAAATCTGCGCTTACCCGAACAGCAATGCATTACACAGCTCATTAGTGATTCTCCTCTATCGGTTTTTAATCTCATCCTTCAGGCAGCCTGTGGCCAGGAAACTCAACCTCCCACAATACATGCACATCAATAAAACGTTTTAAATTGCCCACATCATTTTTAAAAACATTTAAAATTTTCTTCACAGCCATTGAACACTTTGCAGGTATTCAAGTACAGGTTGGTGTTCTCTGTAACATCACCTTCAGTAGATAGACTGTTACATGCACAGGAAGGAGGGAGCACATTATGTAATTCTGCCCTTCAGAAGAATTTATCGTATCACGTCAGCAAAGTAATGGGTTTCAGGTCAGCAGTTAGACTGATTACATAGGGCTTGATAATAAAATAGTTCATGTTACTGATAAAACTGGATTTTACGTTTATTCATGCAACATTTGTTGTAGTCCAGACCTGGTGTTAGGCTGTACAGACCACCCCGTGGCACAGCCTGTGCCCTTTAGAAGGAGCTTGACATCTCTGGGGAAAACAAGTAACAAATACAAGGAGTCAGGAGTGATGGTGCTACCGTGAAGGTCTGTGCCAGGGGCTGGGGAAGCCCAGAGGAGCTGTGGAGGCCGATTCATGCTGCTATCTGGGGCCGCAGGGAAGGTTTCCAGGAAGCCGCCTTCCAGCTTGGTCCTGAAGGAGGGGCAGGAGGTGGCTGCACACAGGCCTCCTGGGCAGAGGGGAGGGAGTCAAGGGCAAAGGGGGCGAGAACTAGTGAGGCTGAGAATGTAGTTGGGGAGGCCAGGTTGTGAAGAGCCTGGTTTGAAATTGAACGCCAAAAGCATCAAATCATACCCCACCCCGCAATGATATTTACTGTTGTTTTTTATATAAAATACGCAAATACATACCCAGAGTAGAAATTTGGATACAAATATTTTAAAGCACAAACAAAGCACGTTTAATCCCCACCCCTGGAAATAGATACTGTCCATTTGGCTGCAGACTCACAGCCAGGTGTCACTCAGGACTCGGAATGACATCACGTGAGGACCCAACAGGGAGGGTGCTTTCTGGGGGGTGGGCTGCTGAGGGGGGAGGCACAGTTGAAGACAGCTGCCTGGAGTGATCCAGACTCACTGAGGACGTCCAGGGTGGGACATGGCTAAGAAGTGTGTGGCAGGGCCCATCGCAGGATTCGGTGACCTGTGGGGTATGGGATGGAGGGAGAGGAAGGAATAGAATTTCCGTGGGATTGTTCTGGGTCAGGCGTAGCTCCTGGTTTCTAGCTTGGACTAGTGGTTAGAGGGTGGTGCTACCAGCACGAGGGGAGCACAGGGAGAAAAAACGGTGCTTTAAGAGGCATAACAGGATCTATTTCTTTCTCTTCTTTTAAATTAGTAAACTTTATTTTTTAGAGTAGTTTTAGGTTCACAGCAAAATTGAGTGAAAAGTACAAGAGATTTCCCGTATACCTTCTGACCCCACACGTGCACAGCCTTCCCTGCTACTGAGAGCCTGCACCAGAGCGTTGGGCTTACACTGTCACCCCAAGACCAAATTTTACAGTAGGGTTCACTCTTAGTGTTGTGCGTCCTGTGGGTTTGGACAAGGTTATAATGACCTGTCTCCACCACTGTATTCTCCTGCTGAATGGTTTCACTGCCCTAAAAATCCTCTGTGTTCTGGGCTTCCCTGGTGGCGCAGTGGTTGAGAGTCCACCTGCCGATGCAGGGGACGCGGGTTTGTGCCCGGTCCGGGAGGATCCCTCGTGCCGCCGAGTGGCTGGGCCCGTGAGCCATGGCCGCTGAGCCTGCGCATCTGGAGCCTGTGCTCCAGAACGGGAGAGGCCACAGCAGTGAGAGGCCCACGTACCTCAAAAAAAAAAAAAAAAGTCCTCTGTGTTCTGCCTCTTCATCACTCCCTCTCCCCAACGCCTGGAATAGATCCCATTTCTACATTTGGATATACTGCTTTGAAGGATTCTGGAGTTAGTAGTAGTCAAATAATTTAAAAATCGTTTTAACCAGCAGACCCTTTCATCGAGGAAGCCTCAGGAAGTAAAGCCGAGTGAAGCAGGGCTGCTCTGGTGGACGGTGGTATCCACAGGGAGACAGAGTCCTGGGCCCCCCTCCCCTGGTGTCCGTCTCCCCCCACCGTCCCTTGTTGCTGTGCCCGAGGCTCCCTCCAGTCTCCAGGATCCTGAGCAGCCCCCTTTGGAAACTGCACATAAGCAGCTCTGGAGCTCAGAGGAGGGCATGGTAGTTACCAGATGCAGTGACCTCAAACTCTTGGGCTTTCGGATTTGGTGACTGATTCTTAATAGATTTTTTTTTTTTTTTTTGATTTCTACTTGTTTGTTTGCTTGTTTGTTTTGGTCCCCTTCCTTGGCATCAGGCTGCCAGTTTTGATTTCACTTTGCTGTCCTACCTGCTAGTAGCACCTCCTCTTCCCTGTCTGTTTGCTGCTCTGATTTGCTGTAAGCTTGGGAATCCTAGAAACATGCTTGTTGTTTAAACTGAGTCGAAAATAGTTGCAAATAGATCCTGTGTGATCTTTTTTGTACAGGCTTGATAACACAATTGTTCTGGCAGGTAGAACTCTTTTTTGTTTGTTGCTTGTTCTCAATTATCAGCAATTGTACAGAGGCAATTGCTGGATAGTCAAATTTTACGCGGTTTTCATTCCATCTCTGTCAAGGTCCATCTATCTTCTCACCTTCCCTCTCTTTCTGATCCTGGAATTCTGGATTTACATAGAAAGTATATTATGGGCTTAGGAATTTCTTTTTTGTAAAATAGGTGTAGCATGGAACTTTATTTATTTATTTATTTGGTCGCACGGTGCAGCACGCAGGATCTTACTTCCCTGACCAGGGATCGAACCTGGGCTCCTCAGTGGGAGCAGGGAGAATTCATCACTGGGCTACAGGGAAGTCCCTGGGCTCAGAAATTTCTATCCATCAGCTCTACTGGGTGAATAGTAGCAGTTGAAGCTGATTAGGAAGAAAAACATGTCATATTTTTAATTCTTAATGAAATGCTGATATGTTGAGATAGTTGAGACACTGTTTTTTTCCTTTGATGTGAACATTTATCCTCCCCTCCCTTTTTTCTCTTTCTTTGCCTCTGATCCATTCTTAGATTGTTTTTCTTTCTTTTTTTCCCCTTTTTTGGGGGGGATACATTTTATTTGCACAGTGAGGTATGCATAAGGAATCAGCAGAAGTATAACTGTTAATAATAAAAAAAGAGTGTCCTTACATAGTTTACAGTTTTCAAATTGTTTTTGTACACATCCTCTCAGTATGAAAGGTAATGATTATTGTTTCAGTTTTACAGAGCAGAAAACAGGATTGAAGTGTTTAATTTGAAGGTCTCAGTTAATTAGCAGTGGAGCTAACATTCAGACTCAAGTCTTCTTCCTCCAGTTCCTGTGTTTTTAATCCATTACATTATGTAGTCTCTTGTTCATGGAATCAGTAGTTAAACTGTGGACCCTTCCAAACTTGAATAATAAAATATCACACTTGTGGGGTGGTATACAGTATTTCCAAGCATTTGCTGACAGTGTAAAGGATATAGATTGGAATGCTAGAAGCTTATGCCGTAATCTTCCCAAGGTAGTGTTGACATTCTCTTATAAGTGTTATGAATTGCTTACTCTTACACAATGTTTAATCTTGCTCTTAATATTCAGAATACTACATGGAAAAAATATGTAGCATTCTAAGTCTACCTTAAAGTGACCCACACGATTAGGTGTGTTCTTTACATTCCCTCTGTCAACCTTTAAAACAAAAACGTGGGGCTTCCCTGGTAGCGCAGTGGTTGAGAGTCCGCCTGCCGATGCAGGGGACACGGGTTCGTGCCCCGGTCCGGGAGGATCCCACATGCCGTGGAGCGGCTGGGCCTGTGAGCCATGGCCACTGAGCCTGCGCGTCCGGAGCCTGTTGCTCCGCAACGGGAGGGGCCACAACAGTGAGAGGCCCGCGTACCGCAAAAAAAAAAAAAAAAAAAAAAAAATGTTTCTTGTCTCTCTATTTTAAGAAATATTTCTAAATCTCCAATAATTCTAATTCCAGAATAATTCTGAATCAGAAATTTAATAAATGATGTCTAACCAACATTGACATTCTAGCTGAAAAATCAAACTATATGAATGCCAAGAGAACTGTGTCTCAGGGATTTAAGT
This sequence comes from Grampus griseus, assembly GCF_964374135.1. Taxonomy (NCBI): domain Eukaryota; kingdom Metazoa; phylum Chordata; class Mammalia; order Artiodactyla; family Delphinidae; genus Grampus; species Grampus griseus. Next base: position 67,578,769 of record NC_139012.1, read on the forward strand.
GAACATAGATTAAGACTTCTCACAGGCTTATTAAGAATAAGTTCCAATGATATCAGCTTACTTTAGCACTTCATATTATGAACACAAGGCTGCCTAGTAAGCCATGTCTTGGTTTAGGCATAATATATCACTTGTAGTTAGGGCCTTTATTTTATGTGAAATTCAGTATTAATATAAAAAGAAACCAATCTGCTGTTGGAGGAGTTCTGTTTTAAAGTGAGATTGAGTGTGTGCTTTATGCATTATGAAGGTTTTGACATACCTGTGAGCTTTTTTTTTTTTTTTTTTTTTTTTTGCGGTACGCGGGCCTCTTACTGTTGTGGCCTCCCCCGTTGCGGAGCACAGGCTCCGGACGCACAGGCTCAGCGTCCATGGCTCACGGGCCCAGCCGCTCCGCGGCATGTGGGATCTTCCCAGACCGGGCCACGAACCCTCGTCCCCTGAATTGGCAGGTGTGCTCTCAACCACTGCGCCACCAGGGAAGCCCTGTCTGTAAGCCTTTATCAGATGAGAATCAAGTGATCATATGTCACTTCCTCTGGGCCACAGTATACCCAAATCCAGGAGTGATGATAAAAAATATATTTAAAAATTAACTTTAAATATTCTTGTACGTAGTTGTGTAGTATAAGGTAAGGTTGTTTAACCCAATAATATTCCCATGCAGTAGATTCTATTATAGTCCTATTATAGTCCTATATATAGATTCTGTTATATTCCAGGAAGGATTATAAAGTCAATTTTATGGAAGAATGAATTTCAAATTGTGTGGACCTTCCAATAGATTTGAAGTCCTAGAGATTCTGGAATATTAGTAGGTTTTAACACAACTTTAAATATCGTATGTGATAGTGCGTGGAAAGGAATTTATATTTCCGCTTTCTTTCAGAATGCTCACAGCTGATGAATCTGTGGATGTTTGTTTAATTTAGTTATTTGTTTTGTATGAGAATAAGTGATTCCAAGAAAATAAAGCTCAATAATATCAATTAGTGGTATATAGACTTGCTCTTGGTTGGTTCTGAGATAGAAAGTAGATCTCATTTTTAAAAATAATCTCTCTAGAAATGGACTTGAGGATGTGGGGAAGGGGAAGGGTAAACTGTGACAAAGCGAGAGAGAGGCATGGACATATATACACTACCAAACGTAAGGCAGATAGCTAGTGGAAAGCAGCCGCATAGCACAGGGAGATCAGCTTGGTGCTTTGTGACCGCCTGGAGGGGTGGGATAGGGAGGGTTGGAGGGAGGGAGACGCAAGCGGGAAGAGATATGGGAACATATGTATATATATAACTGATTAATTTTGTTGTGAAGCAGAAACTAACACATCATTGTAAAGCAATTATACTCCAATAAAGATGTTAAAAAAAAATAAAATAAAAATAATCTCTCTAGAGATTGTTCCATATTTTCCCTTTTTCTTCATGTAGAAGGAAATGTTATTTTTAAAACAGTACTCCCCTCTTCCCCAGCCGCCCCAAACTACCACTGTCAGAGAAAATTGATATGTTTATATGATTCGGCATTAAGTGGAAGAAAAGATCTAAAAGGCAGGCAGAATGCCCGGACTGCACAAAACTATGATGGTCCTGCAGTAAGTGTGGGCCATTGAAAGGTGAGTAACCTACATAATTGGGCCTGGGCTGTGTGCGAAGATTTCCCAGCATTTTATGTTATTAGGGATTTTAGTTTCTTTCAAGGCTTCCATGTACCAATGGCACATTATTTTCCATCTCAAAATTAGAGTTTTAAAAAACCCTCTGATTTTGGCAGAAGGAGACTTTATTTGTAAAATCCCTTGAAGGTAGTGATGAAGCAAATTATCATAACATTTGGAATAAGATTTTTCTTGTGGTAAAATATACATAAAAGTTACCATTTTTAAGTGTACAATTCAATGGCATTAAGTATATTCATGTTGCTATGCTTCCGCCACCACTATCCATCTCCAGAACTTTTCCATCCTCTCACTTGTAACTCTGTACCCACTAAACAAAAACGCCCCCTTCCCTTTCCTCTCAGTCCTGGTAGCTTCTATTATACTTTCCGTTGCTATGAATTTGCCTGTTTTATTTACTTCATGTAAGTGGAATCATACATTTGTGTTTAGCTCATTTCATTAGCATAACGTCTTCAAGTTTCATCCGTGTTGTAGTATGTGTCAGAACTCCCTTCTTTTTAAGGTTGAATAATAGTTCATTGTATGTATGACCCATTTTGTTTATCCATTCTTCTGTTGATGGACACGTAGGTTGTTTCCACCTTTTGGGTATTGTGAATAATGCTGCTCTGAGCATTGGTATACACTGATTGAGTACCAATCAGTGTCTGTGTACCTGTTTTCCTTTGTGTATATACCTAGGAGTGCAATTATAGGGTCATGTGGAAATTCTACATTTAATTTTTGAGGAGCTGCCAAACTGTTTTCCACAGCTGCTGAGCCATTTTACCTTCCTACCAACAGTGCACAAAGGTTCTAATTTTTCCACATTCTTGTCAATGCTTGTTAGTTTCTGTTTTGTTGATAACAGCCATTCTAAAGGGTATGAAGTGTTATCCCATTGTGGTTTTGATTTGAATTTCCCCAATGACTAATGATGTTGAGCACCTTATCACAGACTTATTGGCCACTTGTATATCTTCTCTGGAGAAATGTCTATTCAAGTGCTTTGCCCACTTTTCAACTGAGTTGTTTGGGTTTTTTTTATTGTTGAGTTCTTTATACATTCTGGATATGAATCCCTTATCAGATATATGATTTGCGTGGAATGTGATTTTTAATGGAAAGAGTCTAAAAAACTACTATATATATATGTATTTTCCACCTATTTGTGTATATTACTTTTCACATTTAAGAATTCTGTGGAGTTTCATAACATACAGTCATATAAGTAAAAGAAAGCAGATATTTAAAAAGATTCTTTGTTTCTAAAACCCAACCAATCTTAGGTCACATTAATTTTAAACAAATCATGGTTAGATTAGAGGATATCTAGCCAGCAAAAGAGATAAGAGTCCAGTGTGTGATATAACATTCAGTGACACAGCAGTTGTTCTGCAAATGAAATTAGAAGGGCCATTTGGTCTTTGTAGCTCTAGAAAGTTGGATCACTGAAGAAAAATTAGCTGCCGTCCCCTAGAGTCTGTTTTTGGCCCCTCAGTGTCCTCCTCATTTAAAAGCTTTCATTTGAGTTAAGAGAGTTGTAATGCAGGTAGATTAGAAATAAGAATTTTTAAAACTTGGTTCTAGTTCTGCTTTTGACATGTTAATATGGTGATAGTATTATTGAAAATCCAGCAGCAACTCTTAACTGAAAAACAAAGATATTTTAAAAAGTATAAGACCTTTTGAACAGGATAAGGACAATAAATATTTTTAGTCTCATTTATGTGTGGTATCAAAAAAAAAAAAAAAGCCAACCTCATAGATACACAGAACAGATTGGTGGTTGCCAGAGGTGTGTGTGGGGGAGGGAGCAGAATAGTTGAAGGGGGTCAAAAGGTATAATTTATAACATAAATGAGTCATGGGAATGTGATGTACAGCATGGTGACACGTGATCATACTGTATAGTGCTGCATATTTGAAAGTTGCTGAGAGAGTAGATCTTAGAAGTTCTCATCACAAGAAAAAAATTTATGTAACTAGGTATGATGACAGATGGTAACTAGACTTACTGTGTTGATTATTTTGCAATATGGACAAATATCAAATCATTGTCTTGCACACCTGAAACTAATATAATGTTATATATCAATTGTACCTCAATTAGAAGAAAGGATTTTTCAGAAGAATACATTAGAGGAGAGAAAGAGTAGGAATAGAGTAGAATGACCAGGAGTCAATTTCAAGAAATGAAAGCCTAGGTCAGCATTTCTCAGCTTTGACTCTACTGATGTTTGGGGTTGGGTAATTGTGGGGTGCTGTCCTCTGAGTTGTAGGAGGTTTAGCATTATCCCTGGCCTCTACCTGCTAGATGCCAGTGGCACCCACTCCCTCCAGCCCAGTTGTGGCAACCAAAAATGCCTCCAGACTTGCCAAGTGACCCAAGGGGGGTAAAATTACCCCTCCTCCCTCCTTGAAAACCACTGGTCTAGGACGGTAAGAGCCTGAGTTGAGTTCCAACAGCAAGATGTCATAAAAAGGGGAAAACAAGTGCCATTTTGAGTAAAGAAAATTTCCGGTAATTAATACTTATTAAGCAGCTACCATTTCCCAGGCACCAGCACTAGGTGACATAGTGCCGTCACACAAGTAATCATAAATATTTATTAAATGCAGATTTTATGGGAGGGATTGGAGCTACAGAGATGAATAAGACAGTTTCTGTCCTTAAAGACTGTTGTTTAATAGAGGAGAGACAGATGAACAAATAAATTACTATCCAAAGTGAAAATAGTAATGTGTATAAGCTACTGACTGAGAAGAGAATTCATCTGGGAAAGTCACGTGAGCTGGATTTGAGAGATGAACAGCAGTATTGCCTCCCGGAGTGGGTTTTGCAGATGAGGTGGTGAATTCTCCATGGTCTTTTAGTCGCTAAGTTGAAGACCAAGTTGAGGCAAAGCTCTCTCCAGACTGTCACCTCTGTTCAGGGAATAAAACTGCCAGAATATAATTAAACCTGGGATGACTGCCTGGGGAAATTGTACATTTTCCCTGAGGGTTTGAGTGGAGCGATTAGCACCTGGCAAATCCCAGAGCTGTGCCATTTTAGTGACAGCTTATATACTTCACCTATTGTTTTAAATCATTATCAGATGAGGAGATGCATATCTCACTCCCTTAATAAATCAGACTCTCTGCCACACTATATCAACAACACCTTGTTGATTTTGAAAAAGTTAAATAAGAGGCCTATTTGCATCCTCTGGTTAACAGGTTCTTTATTAGCAAGTAGGTGTGCTGTCTTGGAACCTAGAAACAAATGGGGCCATGTGGCTTAATTTGTGGAGTGGCAATAGATTGCTTCATCTCACAGCAGCAGTGTTTGCTGTTATGTAGGAAAAATGCAATTATTCAGTGGCCGTTTACATAATATACATTCAACAGTAGTGGTGCTCTTCATACTTCCTTAATTATTTACATTTTAAAAATTTTACATGGAAAAAGGAAGCAATGAGCATCAAAGAAAATTGCCAAAGCATTTATCTTAAACTGCACCACATATTCTAGCGCTGCTTTTTCTTCACTGGCTTCTGTCCCATTAGTAACAATAGTGTTCAGTCTTGCTGATGTCACTGCTCACTCATTTAATTTAACTAAATGTGATAAATATGTTTAATGAAGATTTCGTTTGGAACTTTTTTAGAAGGTCAGTATGGTACTTTTGCATTGCAGGGTATGTTTTCTGATATGATTGTAAAACTACATAAACTTATCAAAAATAATTATTTATGTATCCTAAAAGCTATGGAGACACTTGAGATAAGATGCAAAAGCTCTTTTCCCTCTCAGTTCAGAGAAGACAATTTATGGTTATTCTGCTTCATCTCATCTGATGGTTTGTTTTTGAAAAATATAAAATGTTCAATGTGATAGTAACGAAATGATTTTTAGCTTTAGTATGTGTGAATTACTAAACACTGACACACACCAGAATGGCTCCAGCTGCTCCTGCCCCACTGACAATATGGCTTTGAAAGGGTCCCTTGGCACCAGAGCCCAAGCCTAAACCACCTGCCTTCCTGCCATTTCAACTCTTCTCTGACAGGAATTGTTCGACCATGGTATTATCTTCCTCTCTTTTCCTTTTCTCCTCTCACCCCCACCATTTTCTCTGAGCTGTGGACAACTCTGTCTTCTCAGTACCTCATTCATTCATTTAGCAAATATAAGCACCTACTATATGCTAAACCCTATTCTAGGAGCCTGGGGTACAGTGGTGAACAAAATGGACAAAAATCCACGTCCTAATTGAGCCTATGTCATGGTGGGAGAAAAGAGACAATAAACCATAAAAATAAATAAAATACAAAACAATCTTGAAAAAGGAGAACAAAGTTGGAAGGCTCACACTTGCTGGTTTCAAACTTACTACAAAGCTACAGAAATCAAAAGAGTGTGGTATTGGCGTAAGGCTAATTAGATCAATGGAATAGAATTGAAAGCCCAGAAATAAAACCAACCATCTATGGATCTGTGGCTGATTGAGTTTTGACAAAGGTGTTAAGAACACTCCATGGGGAAAGAATAATCTCTTCAACAAATGGTGCTGGGATAACTGGGTATCCACATGCAAAAAAATGAAATGAGACTCCTGTCTCACACTATACACAGAATTAACTGAAAATGATCAAAGACCTAAATAAAATCACTAAAACCATAAAACTCTTAGAAAAAGACATAGGGGTAAATTAATTATGACCTTGAATTTGGCAATGAGTTCTTAGATAGGACTCCAGAAGCACAAGTGACAAAAGAAAAAGTAAATAAATTGGACGTCATCAAAATTAAAAACTTCTGTGCATCAAAGAGCATTATCATGAAAGTAAAAATACAACATATAGAAAGGGGAAAATATTTGCAAGTCATGTATCTCAGAATCTCTATATCCAGAATATATAAAGAACTCTTACAGTGCAACACAAAAAGACTAACAATGCAGTTTTAAAATGGGCAGAGGACTTGAGCAGACTTTTCTCCAAAGAAGATATACACATCGCCAAGAAGCATGTGAAAAATGCTCAGCATCATTAATCATTAGGGAAATGCCAATCAAACTACAGTGAGATACCATTTCACATCCTCTCAAGATACCCCACGTTCCTTAAGTTGATGCCAGTTTTCAAGCAGGTAAACATGAATATATTTTATCAGTAGATTTCCCACTCTGGTAGATTCCTTTGAATGGCAGGTTGGGCTTAAGCAGAAAAGGGCTTTGTCATAATATGGAATACTATATGCAGCATTTTAAAAGAATAAAGTAGATTTATATAATACTAACATAGAAAATACCCTCAGGCAAGTTGCAGAATGATTAAATATTTTTAAAAATTCAAACTAATACTATATTTTTTTGGTGAGGACCTATCTATATGTGAATATGAAGAGGAAAATATCTAAAAATAAGCCCAAAGAGGTAGTTACACCAGGAAGGACATGAGGATTTGGGAACTGTGGTTGATGATCAAATGAAATTTAATCTTATCTGTGTTTTAACTTTTGTAAGAATAATAGCTTAATGAGCAACTTATATAATTAGAATTGTAAAATGCCTTGACTGATTTAGATATGACTAGAGGCAAAATGCCTCTGGGTTTATTTTGTTTTTGTTTTAGCAATTACTCTGAAACTGTTGACAACCAACTGTAAAATCTGTACAGGGAGTGCTCAAAATCTGTTTTTTTTTTTTGAATTATGGCACAAGAAAGTATTGTAAGTGAAATAAAAATGCAACTTAGAGTTAAAATTGAAAGCTGAATATTACTCTGACTACCACAAAACTTTAAAAACAAAATACTAACATGAAAATGCTTACAATGTTTCATTCATTGAAATAGGCAGAATATAAGAATATCTGTGAACTAACCCTATTTTACAATATTTTTATTTAGAAGAAAGAGTTCTAAATTCATAAAAATGTTAACAATGGTTAGCACTTCTGTGTGAATGAACAGTCATTTTGGGACTCTCTTTTTAAGAAATTTTCCATATTTTTCTAGGTTTTTTTTTTTTTTCTTTCTTTCATGAACACAAAATTCTTTTAAAATCAAGGCGAGAAAATGCCCTCACTATTTTATTTAAAGAAAAAAGGAAGGGAGAGAGAAAGGAGGAAAGACTGGGCAGGGCAAGGCAGGAAAGATGGGGAATTCTTGTGCTACTCTTCTGCCTCTAGTATTAATAGCTTGAATTGTGTGTTTTCATTGCTTTGATCTTTAAAATATAATTTGATAACATGTATGTATCTCTGTGATATTTAATTTTTGTTTATGTTTTTAAACTGTATAGAAATGATTTCATACTCTGTATAGTCTTCTAGGCTCTACTTTGTTTTTCATTTAACATTTTATCTCTAAGATCAACCCTCAGTATAGTTAGTTATATTTCACTGTGAGATTATTCCATCATTTATCTGTTCATTCTCTAGTTGATGGATGGGTTATTTCCAAATTTGTGCTATTTTGAATAATGCTGCTATATAAGTATTACCGTATATGCAGTAGTGTCATTTAGGGCAGTGCCTTTCACATGGTTTTAACTATAACCCAACAAGACATATATACAAATCTCTCTCTCTCTCTCTCTCTCTCTCTCTCTCTCTCTCTCTCTCTCTCTCTCTATATATATATATATATATATATAACTTCAAAAACTTCAAGATATAATACTTTTCCCTACTCTGAGCAATGATGCTGATAAGACCCAGTCTATTTTTTAAAATACTGACAGAGATCCAATAAGTTGGATTTTATTAACCATTCCTTTTTTTTTTTTTTTTTTTTTTGCGGTACCCGGGCCTCTCACTGCTGTGGCCTCTCCCGTTGCGGAGCACAGGCTCCGGACGCGCAGGCTCAGCAGCCATGGCTCACGGGCCCAGCCGCTCCGCGGCATGCGGGATCTTCCCGGACCAGGGCACGAACCCGTGTCCCCTGCATCGGCAGGCGGACTCTCAACCACTGCGCCACCAGGGAAGCCCCTATTAATCATTTCTACCTGAGGTTTGAAAACTAGTCTAGGACATACATCCGGTTGTGGAGTTGCTAAGTCTAAAGATATGCAAATTTCAACTTCACAAGATAATAGCAAATTGTTTGCAAAGTACTGATCCACCTATTCCTATCAATTTTTGTTAATCACATTCTTATCAACACTTGGTATTTCAGACAAAGTTAGGTTTTCAACAAGAAGTCTATTCACTTAATAAATTAAGTGAGGACATATTAATGATTGTTACTTACATTCTACTCTTACAACTAAAAATTTCTAGCCAAATGAAGTGCCAGGATTTCCAGAAGACTGGAGAACACTGAGTTGTTCTGTATTCTGCTTGAGATCTTGCTTGGCAAATGTCTTCACATATTCTTTGTTTGAAACTATATCTCACTTATTACTCTGTTTGCTTTGCTGCTCAAGTATGCAAATAGTGATCTACCTCAGTTGTGGCTTCATGCTTGATTTTAAAGTTAAGCATCGCTGAGATATTATCTGCTAAGTAACAGTTTAACCAACTGAGAAAACAGGTACGTTGTCCCTGATGTGGTATGACACGGGTCATTCTAAAAAGACTGGAATTTTTATGGGCAGTGGTGATGTCAATTTTAAAGCTCCAAGGATCAGTTAAGTATAAGCAGGCTGTTTGATGAAAAGTTTTGGTTGATTTTGTCGAAATGTGTCCTTTTGTAGAACCAGCCTGACATCTAAGTCTTCATAGTAAGAACTTAGTTTAGCTAGTTCGTGGGTCTTGTCACCGTTTGTGAGGTTGAGAATGTCTTTCCTGCTGTTTTTACACTTGCCGGGGAGGGGAGTGCCTCTGTATGCTGGGGCACTTCCTCTTGCCTCTTGCTGTGTTTCATGACTCCTTAGCACATAAAAATCTACTTGTTAGTCTAGATTCAGTGACTAAATCTACAATGGAAGAATTTTTGCTCTGCACAATGATTGACTTCATTATTCACAGCTATCCTCTTGGTTAATGGGCCATCAACCATAATCTTATAAGACTCCTTCCTTATGTCTGTCTGGCCTGGGTGACTCCAATAGGAGGTGAACTTCCCTCCAGCTTAATCTTTCAAGTCAGTGGTACAATTAAGCCTAGTCACCCAGTAATGCCATGTTGTATTTATTTCAATGATATTATCATCATAATTGACAAAAATTTTCCCAACACTGCCTTGCACCCTTTCATCCTTCTGGGTGTGAGTTTTTCTAGCTTGAAAATGTACAGAGCTCATTACAATGGGTGAGCTCACTTTGACTCCAGCACAGATTCCGTTTTTCGTTTTGTTTTGTTTTTAGTTTCTGGAATTCTTTCTCAAGGGCGAGAATCCTAACCGTAGGTCTAAAGAAGCACTTGCTTGCACGGTGGGACAGTAGCAGTTAACAGATGCCCAATGGAGCGGCAGGAGTAGATAAATTTACAGCACAAAAATGTTAGGACTCTAAATGGTGTCGTTTCCTCAGTTATATCGCATCTATGTTTTTAGAGATTCTACCTGGAAAAAAACCTAACAAGTTGGAGCAGCTCAATTTCATGTCTCACGGTCCATCCACAGGTCTAGGGAACAGGGAAACTGTCCTGCGGGGTGCCAGTTACAGACTGTGGGTCTCACTGGGCCTGGCACAGTGAAGAAAATAGATTGCTTCTGGGCTGGCCCAGAGTTTTAGACTCTCTATGATGAAATCACGTGTTGCCACCTATGTTTAAAATAAAAATAAAATAAAACAAAGCAACACTTCCCCATAAACCATTTGGCAAAGCCAAAAATATCCCCCCAAATATCCCTCATTGCATGTTTAAGACTCTAAATATTTTGAAGCAGTTGAATGGCCTTGTGTCCTGACTTAGATTCTTTTAATTCCTTAGGTAATGAAGACTTTGAATCTGGGAAGCTGTTGTATAGTTTTAGCACACAGCACAGCACCTAACGCATGGTAGAGACTCAAAGATTTGTTGACTGAATCAAAGAATGAATGAAAATGTACAAACTACCAGTCATAAAATAAATCACAGGGATGTAAAGTACAGCACAGGGAATATAGTCAATGATATTATAACAACTTAGTATGGTGTGTAATCTATAAAAAATGTTGAATCGCTGTGTTGCACACCTGGAACTAATAAGTCACTTGTACCTCATAGAAAGAAAGAAGGAAGGGAGGGAGGGAGGAAATGAAAGAAAGAAAGAAAGAAAGGAGGGAGGGAGGGAGGGAGAGGAAGAAGGAAGGAAAAGAAAGAAAGAAAGCAAGAAAGAGAGAAAAAAGGAAAGAAAAGGAAAGAAAATGTGGAGAATTACTTCAGGATGGCTTTGCAGGGTAATTTAGAGGCTGTGTAGAAATAACCCCTACTACTAGGAGTGCACCTAAGCACAAGCGAAGGTAACAAGATGCTTTGGTCATGCCAGGCAAATGGCCATTCACTCTGCTGTAGATCTGCATTTCTCAGAGGAACAAAGTGGAAAGAGGAAAAGTGAAAGATCACTTGTGTTTACCATAATTACAGGCTGGAGTTACAGAAATAAATTAAAAAAATCTTTTTTTGAGTAAGCCCCCTGCGCATTACTTGTGTGTTGATATATGAGAAGTTCTGAATGAAAAATAGGAAGATTTGAAAAAACATGTTTCTGTCCTCTGCGTGGTGTGGCTGTCATGCACTGTTCTGCTGTGTCACCACAGCACATACCCCATATTTGGGCTGAACAGCATTTATTGAGAAACGTGGAGGGCGGGGGGAGACAGAGAGAGAAGGAGGATGTACGTGTTGGAGGCGAACTCATTTCTATTGTTCCTAAACACTCATCAGCGTTAAAAAATGACATCCAAGGTGTCCTGGGGTGACTTTATAACAACGAGGAGGTGGAAATATACCTCCTTACCTACAAAAACAATTTCAAAACATCTATTTAGAAAAAGGGAAATATCCCTCTTCTGAATTTGAGCTAAGCTATTCTACATGGATATCATCTGATATTTAGAATAATACAGTTTTCTGAAGGACACACTGGGAGCATTTTTTAAAAGTGGTTTATTGATTACATCAGTAAAATAATACCGTATTGCTTACAAAAAAGCTGGCAGGTTTGTAAAATTCTTAAAGTTTTAAGGATGTTTGGTGTTTTGATGGGCAAAGAGTTTAGAAGATAAAGCGTCCCCAAAGCTAATTTGATTTGCTCTGCAGTTTGCTAACAATGGGGTTCTTTACTGCCTAACGAAAATGTTTAGATGATAAGATGGCCAGAATACGTTTTTTTTTCTTTTTTTTTTTTTTTGCGGTACGTGGGCCTCTCACTGCTGTGGCCTCTCCTGTTGTGGAGCACAGGCTCCGGACGCGCAGGCTCAGCGGCCATGGCTCACGGGCCCAGCCGCTCCGCGGCATGTGGGATCTTCCCGGACCGGGGCACGAACCCCTGTCCCCTGCATCGGCAGGCGGACTCTCAACCACTGTGCCACCAGGGAAGCCTTCCAGAATATGTTTTTAAAGTTAGAGTTGTATTTTAGAAGTAGCCGTATAATGTGAACTCTCTTAATTCTAGTAAGGAGTCTAGATTGTTTCTATTAGATATACCTTTAGAAGCAAAATATGTAAAGTTTAGCAGTTAACTAAAGGAACTGCAACATAGACAACTTGGTAAATATTTATTGAATGAAAGGGTATTTATTCCTGAAAAAGCTGAATCAGATTTTTGTAAATTGCAGCATACTTTTACATTTATAATGAGTCATTTTGTAAGACAAATAATCTCTCCCAAATTTACATTTGTGGCAAAGCCAGATTTTCATAGATCAGAATTGCTTCGAGTAAGGGCACCTTTAAGATGCCTTGTGTTGTATCTTTTTGTGGTTGCTAAGGTACAGAAAGTTTGTTTTTTTTAAGGGCAACAGTTATTCAGTTTATAAACAATTCAGTAAAAATAGATTTCTGAGGATCTTCAATTTGTAATTGATAAATCATCCATGCTGAAATAGTTGGCCTTGATTCTATTTTCCTTGAGAATGTGGAATGTTTTATAAACACACTAAGAGTTACAAATATAGGAGGGAGGAAAGAAAGAATTACACTGTCTAATGTGATGATATACATTTGTGCATACATGAAATTTCAATCAAAACATTCTAATACAAACAGTAAAGCATGTTAGAATTTGGTCTAAATTAAGGAAAGTCTCTAAGTAACACATAATCTACTTTGTTGCAATCCTATTTGGGTCCTACTGTGAGTTAAAGACCTATGTTTTTTTCTGTTATCTTGTCTCTCTGCTGAGTTCTGGTGATATAATTCAAGTTTTAAGTTAAGTAAGAGCTCCTGATGAATGGGTCGTCTCTTTGTAAGATGTTCACTACCTATTGTCTAACTGGGAATGCAAGACTTATCTTGGGAATAAAAAAACATGGAGCCACATTTTAAATAGCACACTACTTTTTGAATGGATACTGGAAATCCAGTCTTGTCATTTTAACGAGAGCTGAACCAAGATCTGTAGGCCTCTCAGAGAGAGTAATCATATGGTTCTGCTTCAAAATCTGTTGAGGAAAGGTGGGGGAAAAATCAATCTTTGTTAATAAAAGGTTTATACAGAAAGAAATTGAAGTATGAAGCAGAATCGACGCTTGGAAAAATAATGGGCAAAACATTTCCTAATTTTTGCAGTTCTTCTCTTCTAGGTTTTTTATTGGGATTTTTCTGACTCTGGAGGTGTTTTTCAGTTGATACAGAATTCAAAAAGTACAGAAGTAACATGTCTTTCACCCTTCTCCCCAGCCACCATTTTCTTTCCAGAAGCATCTAATGTCGTCAGTTTCTTGTGCATCCTTTCAGAGTAATGAAAGTATTTATCCTCAGTCCCTGCCTCGAAACTATTACATTAAAGGTTCAAAAGGCAATCAAGTAAGTCACTCCTTTCTGTAAGGAACATGAATCCTCTGTATTACCACTTCAGAATTTCCTCTGACTTGCTAATTTCCAGGTGCTGGGTGGCATGATCATCACAAAAAAATATTTAGAAGTGTTATTTTTTCACACTTGAGGGCACTGCCTACTTTAGTAGGAATGTGACCAACTTATATTTTGAGAGTGTGCTGTGATATTTTTGTGATTCATATAGATAAGTACCCAAGTACCATCTTGGCTGCCCTGCTTCTTTATCCAGCTCTGATCACCTCCTTGTATCATACAGGGAAAAGAGCCCACTGGTAGAGGACCCAGGTTTCAGTCTGAGCAGTGAGTAATGCTTCCTTTCCGAGAGTAGGTTGACTTTTGCTGAAGCTCCTTGGAGTGGGACCCTACAACGGCTTTGTTGTCTGTCAGCCGTGCTGGCTAAGTGGTCCCTGTAGCAGATTGCCTTTTGTTTTGTATCTGTATTTCAGAACACACTTCTGTTTTCCCACCTTCTCCCTACTTCCCACCTTTTCCTTGCTCCTGAAGTCTCTCATCCCTCCTCCTCCCAGTCTTAACTCAAGCTTCAATCAAGACATTAGACTTTTTCAGAGGTAATGCTCCCATTCTTCCAGTGACCAGATGGACAAACCTACCTGAATCTGCCCTCATTCTCCCCTCTTCCCTTCTGTGGCCCCACTTCCTCTATCTTTTGCAACATGAATCTCTCCTTTTTTTACTGATTAATTTCTCTCAATGCGTAAGATGGTCTCTAGAATCCCCATCTTAAAAACACAAAACAACACTCCACTGATCCCACCTTCCTCAACAGCTACTGCCCTGTTAGGTCTCCCATGGTCTCTCACCTGTACTGTAGTGTGTTCTAGTTGGTCTCCCTGCTTTCTTACCATCCTGTTTTTCTCCACATAAGCAGCCAGTGTGATCATTTAAAAATGCATCAGGTCATTTAACTTCTTTGTTTTTTAAACCCATTGAAAGGCTCCCCTTTGCACTTAAAATAAAATTCATTTTCCACACATTGCCTTCAAAGTCCATCATGAGCTGCCTCCAGCCCACCCCTCCCACCTCAGCTCCTTGCCCACTCCTCCTTGGCCACACAGGCTTTCCTTCAGCTACCCAAACTCACCAGATTCTCCCCACCCTTACGCCACCCTCTTAGAACTTCTGCCTGGAATTCTCATTCCACAGCTTCTGGAGAAGCTGGCACTATCGCCTCTTTGTTTGTTACCAAACCAGACTTCGGTCCACTCACCCAATGTGCAGCAAAGCCAATCTACTGACACTAGGTTATGGTGAAGGAAAGTACAGTGTTTCTTGCAGGGCCAAGCAAAGAGAATGGGTAGCTCATGCTCAAAAGACCCGAATTTCAGGGTCCCTTGAGATTCTGTATGAATTTTTCTATTCTGCCAAAAAATTGGGATTTTTTGGGGTAGTATTGACATCTTAACAATATTAAGTCTTTCAATCCATGAACACGGGATGTGTTTCCATTTACTTATGTCTTTCATTTCTTTCAGCAGTGTTTTATAGTTTTCATTATACAAGTCTTTCACCACTTTGGTTAATTCCTGAGTATTTTATTTGTTTTGATGCTATTGTAAATGGGATTGTTTTGTAATTTCTTTTTCAGATTGTTCACTGTTAGTGTATAGAAATGCAACTGATTTTTGCATGTTGACTTTGTATCCTTCTGCTTTGCTGAATTTGGTTATTCTAACAGATTTTGTGTGGGTGGACTCATTAGGGTTTTCTACATATAAGATCATATCATCTGCAAACAGAGATAAATGTACTTCTTCCTTTCCAATTTGAATGCCTTTTATTATTCTCTTTCTTGCCTAATTGTTCTGGGTAGAACTTCCAATATTATGTTGAATAGAAGTGACAAAAGCAGGCATCCTTGCCTTGTTCCTTATTTTAGAGGAAAAGCTTTCAGTCTTTCACCATTGAGTATGATGTTTGCTGTGGGTTTTTTAATATATGGTTTTTATTATGTTGAGATAGTGTCCTTCTATTTGTAGTATGTTGGCATTTTCTCATGAATGGATGTTGAATGTTTTCAAATGCCTTTTCTGCATCAGTTGAGATGACATGTGTTTTTTTCCCTTCCTTCTGTTCATAGGGTATATTACATTGATTGAGTTTTATATGTCTAACCATCCTTGCATTCCAGGAATAAGTCCCACTGGGTCATGGTGTATAATCCTTTTAATATGCTGCTGAATTCAGTTTGTTCGTATTTTGCTGAGGATATTTGCATTGATGTTCATAAGGGACATTGGTATGGTTTTCTTTGCTTGTAGTGCCTTTGTTTGCGTTGGTTTCAGGATAATTCTGGCCTCATGGAGTGAGTTAGGAAATGTTCCCTCTTCTTCAACTTTTTGGAAAAGTTTGAGAACGATTGGTATTAGTTCTTTAAATGTTTGGTAGAATTAGCAAGGTCCCAGTGAATTAGCAAGTTCCGGACTCTTTGTCAGGAGATTTTTTGATTACTTGTTCAATCTCCTTCTAGTGATAGATCTATTCAGATTTTCTGTTTCTTCTCCAGTTCATCTAGGTTATCTAATTTGTTGGAGTACAGTTGTTCATGTTACTCTTTTATAATAGTTACATGTTATAAACTATAACATGTTACAGTTGTTCATACTACTCTTTTATAACATATTTATTTCTGTAGAATCAGTAGTTTGGTTTCATTGATTTTTTTTCTATTGGTTTTCTGTTCTCTGTTTCATTTATCTCTGCTCTAATCTTTATTATTGTCTTCCCTCTGCTAGCTTGGGGTTTAGCTTGTTCTTCATTCTCTAGTTCCTTAAGTTGTCCTAGTCTTTAATGTCTGGCTTCCAAAAAGAAAAAAAGAGAAACTTAAAAGGGGGTGAGGTGGAGAAAAAGTATCAGTCCTTTAAAGCCCCTGGAAGTCACTTCAGCCAGAGGGGAAGGGGCTTGCACCAGTGGGAGGTGCAAGATCAACACTTCCCTCCAGTTTGTCTGCATCTCTGTGATTGGATCAGCAGTCGGTGATCAGAGCACAAGTACCTGATGTTTGGAGGACCCAGTCCTTTTTGCCTACCTTGGCTCCCTGCGGAAGGCGTGCAGGCTGCTGCCAAGGGATATGGACTAGGTAACTGCTTCTTGTGCTAAGAACTGAAATCGGCCCAGATTAGCCACAATTTACCATCCAAGCCTTCCCCTGAAGTTGCCAGCCTTCAAATGACTCCAGAGTTCCAAAATAGTTACATTAGATTCTGCTAGTGTAGTAATTATCTAGGTGGGAAGACAGATTCCTGGTGCTTCATACTCTGCCATCTTCTTAGAATTCTCTTCCTAGTCTTTTTTAAAGACCCTTCCCCAGCACCCAATTTAGTTAGAATAGTCAGCTGTTCTCTTCAGTCTCTTCAGCTTCTTCCCCTTCTCTCTCATACTTTCTCCTTTTCCTCTTCTAATTCAGTGGGTCTTTTTTGTCTTTTTTTAATCTTCTGGTGGTCACAAGTTCTTTTAAGAATTTGAAGACAAATACCTATGAATTATCTCCCTAGAAAAATCTATATATGCACAATCACCCCAAATGAGCAGACAGTTCAGAGGTCTGTAGGTGCTCTGAAATTCCACCATGGGGGCCCCTATTATAAGGACACATGTCTGTCATCTTCCTTTGACACTGTGCGCAGGAAGTATTCTACTCCTGCAACAAGACACTCTCTAGGAGATTGGTGAATGTGAACTGCCCCCTCACAGATTTGTAGGAAGTCTCTGATTACAGCTAGAAAAGCCTCTTTCCTGGCATATGAAATCATAACGCCATTTCCATGTTTATCCACCAACTGGCATGTTTATCCAATGACATTAAACTGGTATGTGTATGAGGTAGTTACTTACACCTTACAATACGAACTTGTGATTGCCACTCATTTGGAACATGTAGAGATGACAGGCTAGTTTAAGTGAGGACAAATTTGAATTAATCAAATATACATCTGTGTATTTGTGTGTGTTTAATTAATTAATTAATTAAATTTATTTTTGGCTGCGTTGGGTGTTCATTGCTGCACATGGGCTTTCTCTAGTTGTGGCTAGCAGGCGCTACTCTTCATTGGGGTGCCGGCTTCTCATTGTGTGGCTTCTCTTGTTGCGGAGCACAGACTCCAGGTGCACGGGCTTCAGTAGTTGTGGCACGCAGCTCGGTAGTTGTGGCTCGCGGGCTTAGTTGCTCCATGGCATGTGGGATCTTCCTGGACCAGGGCTCAAACCCGTTTTCCCCTTCGTTAGCAGGTGGATTCTTAACCACTGCACCACCAGGGAAGACCCTGTGTGTGTGTTTCAAGCCTGGTTTCTCTTCAAGCGTGTACAGTAATAAGACATGATACACATGTGCCAACAGTGATAATAATAGCCAGCTATTTTCTAGGTAGCATTCTTTTGGGTCTCTTTTTACACTTTAAAAGCCATATCAATTACTGGTGTACAAGAAGTGCTGTAGGGGCTTCCCTGGTGGCGCAGTGGTTGAGAATCCGCCTGCTAATGCAGGGGACACGGGTTCGAGCCCTGGTCCGGGAAGATCCCATATGCCGCGGAGCAACTAGGCCTGTGAGCCACAACTACTGAGCCTGTGCTCCGCAACAAGAGAGGCCGCGATAGTGAGAGGCCCGCGCACCGCGTTGAAGAGCGGCCCCCGCTTGCCACAACTAGAGAAAGCCCTCGCACAGAAATGAAGACGCAACACAGCAAAAATAAATTAATTAATTAATAAATTCCTACCCACAACATCTTCTTAAAAAAAAAAAAAAGAGTGGCAAAGAAAATTCAAAAGTTTAAAAAAAAAAAAAGAAGTGCTGTAGTAGTCGTCAAGGAAACAGTCTCTTCTTTTAAGGAGGTTAAATGTTCTTTTGGCGGGGATTCCCTGGCAGTCCAGTGGTTAGGTTCGATCCCTGGTCGGGGAACTACAATCCTGCAGACCACGCAGCACAGTCAAAAAAAAGTTCTTTTGGCAAGTGTGTTCAAATTCTAACTTTCCGTAGTAAACTGTTTTATGGAGGGGATACCGAGATATACTTAATGCTGGCCGTGGATTAGAGGGTCAAAATTGATAAGGTTGAAAAATTTTAAAACACATAATGAAATAACAGTGTTCTGTCATGAATGTTTCTGGAGTGGCCCTTGCAACCATGGACACCCCGGGCTGACTGGGGTACACTGCCTGGTAGGTGATGTAGATTTTTCTTGGCCACGTTGACCAAGAAGCAGCGCCCATGAGGGGTTGTTCAGTGGTTCCATATGCTCCTGAGCAGACAACCAATGTATGCATCTTAAACAGTGTTTTTTGAATTATGTTTTCTTCAGGATTGAATTCACCAGTTGAATCTTCCAGTGAGGCCAAGTAAGTGGAAATAAGATTGAGTAACTGCTAACAGGAGTTGGATTTAAACAGACAACTTAAAAAATAAAAGGCTCATATCTCCCAAACTTTTATCCAGCCTGGCAAATTGGATTTTAGTGTGGAATCATGCACAGTTAGATCATGGAGTGTGCATGTGGCCAGTGCTGCTTTCTTTTAAGTGGTCCTGTTTATTTAAAAAACTTGAAAATGAGAAGTTGTTTTGCTCGCTCAGTTAGGGTTTATTGTAAAACTCAGATGCCAGAAAAAGAGAGTACAGTATTGTTTTTGTGCTGTGAGAGTGTGAAGTGGACCACGAGTGAACCGGAGAAGTCATGGTCGTGGTGCTTTCTTCCTTCTGCCCAAAGAAGGAAAGCTCTAATGGTCAACACATGCTGTTTGTGGATGTCTGGCGTTAACACTCATGGATGTCTGGCCGCATCAAGGCCTTGATGAAGACGCTGGAAGTGGTGGCAGACACAGTCACGCCAAGTGTACATTTTCACTCTTATTCCCCAGGGGTGATAAAAATAATGCTAGAAAGAAACAAAAAGGTGGAGAGAAAAGTGGGCCCTGTGCTGTGTTGGTAGATGGCATTTGTCATAAAAAGGGCCAGTTTGATAGCCTCGGAAAGAAGAAGTTGTTCTGCCTGGCTCCATGCGGTGTAGCTTCATGGGTGAAGGTGCTAACTTTCAATCTTCCCAGGGGTAGCCACGTAGCACCAACAGCTGAGGGAATACAGCGATTTTCCTTTTCCATTCTTGTGTTCCCCTGAAATAGAGGTCGAACAGATATTTTAAAGGTGCAAAATGCTATCAGAAAATACTATTTGAAATGAACATTACAGGAATATCTTGGCATAATGGCCGCAAAACACTCTATCGCTTTGCAAGAAAGAGGTATAGAGGCAAGCAGCACGTTAGCATTGAGGACTGCTTGTTTCGCCCGGTAAAAGCAAGAGCAGTGTACAAAGAAGTGTATCTTGAATGTGTTATTTTCATTCCTTTAGCACAAATAAATCATTTGGTTTCACTTCAAAGTGGAAAAAAAAAAAATCCCATGTGTGGGAGGACACGTGGTTGTTGTGTAATCCCATGTGACACGACAGACACGGAGTCATGGACCCATCGCCCAGACAGACCCTCCCAGTGAGACTGAGCCCCTTCTTGATCCACAGAGGAGGAAATGAGGGGCCCCGGAGAGACCACAGGACTCGCCCGAGATCACACATTTGATCCATGACAGCAATACGCAATTTTCTTACAAAAGTGAGAATTTAACCACAAAAAACTTTAGAAAATTACCCTTATCTGCCAAGTGAGTTTATCTTTTAACTGTGACTTACATCCTTCTAAGTGCAGCTCAGTGATCATCTTTGGAACCCTTCCAGAACCCCGCAGGTTGGACCAAGGGCTCTTCCTGCTATACCACCTCCTGCCTCTCTCTTCCATAGCTTTTGTTATATTTTGGAGAAATCATCTGGTCGTGTTTTTGTGTATGAATCCTCCATGTACATTCATCTTTATAGTTTATTTTGTTTCATTCTTCTTTGTGCTTTATAGGAATGGAGTAATGACCAGCATGAATAACACCACCCCCCTTCCTATTTTTGTGAGTTTTACAATGACCCCCCCCCAGGGGGTGCTCTGTGCTAATTATTACGGTGAGCCCTGGCCAGTGGTGTTTTCAGAACATCATGCTAGGTTAGAGCACATAGTCTACAGGAACCTAAATTATCTGAGGATGGAAAGCCATTCCGAACCAGGTGGACACGACTGAACAAACGGGCGAGGTGGGGGCCCTACACTGTCGCTGTCAGTGTGATGACCGGCTGACGATAAACAGGGACCCTTTGTTCTACTAGTGGCTAAAACATTATAGGAATGTTTGATACTATGTATAAAATAGACAACTGATGGGAACATACCAGATAGCACAGGGAACTCTACCTAATGCACTGTGGTGACCTAAATGGGAGGGAAGTCCAAAAGGGAGGGGATATCTGTATCTGTATGGCTGATTCATTTTGTTGTGCAGTGGAGGCTAGCACAACGTTGTAAAGCAACCATGCGCCAATAAAAATTAATAATAATAATAATAAACATTATAGTAATGAGAATGGGAGGATAACCTTTGTGAACCTTAAACCGCACCCCTGGACAAATAAGAACTATTAACATTGATGAGAACCGGAAGCCTTAGTGTCAGTGAGATTCCAAGTTTGATGCTTTTTTTTTTTTACATTTAGTTTTTCTATTAAAAAATATATCAAACAAGTGTAGAGAATCATATTTTGAACATCTGTGGATCCAGTCAGCTTTACTAAACCTTAACTTTTTTTTACAGGACCTAAATATATGCATTTGTAATTTACTTTGTGTTTTTATTAAAATTTTTTATTAAAGTATATTTGATTTACAATATTGTGTTAGTTTCAGGTATACAGCAAAGTGATTCACTTATACATATATATATGCACACTATATATATTACTTTATATGTACTATGTATATTTTCCAGATTCTTTTCCAGTATAGGTTTTAACAAGATATTAAATTTAATTCCTTAAGACTGTAACTTTTTTTTTTTTTCTTTTTGCGGTACGCGGACCTCCCACTGTTGTGGCCTCTCCCATTGTGGAGCACAGGCTCCGGACGCGCAAGCTCAGCGGCCATGGTCCACGGGCCCAGCCGCTCCGCGGCATGCGGGATCTTCCCAGACCGGGGCACGAACCTGTGTCCCCTGCATCGGCAGGCGGACTCTCAACCACTGCGCCACCAGGGCAGCCCAAGACTGTAACTTTTTGATATTTTGTATTCTTTTTCTTCCCTATCCGGTGGTCACTATTACAAATTTGACTTATTACTCTGAGATTCTAAGTTTGACTCTCTGGGGCCTCCCCAACGCAAGGACTCTGTGTGATGGGACAGGAGCTGTGTCTTGTAGCAGTAAGATCATAGTTCAGGAGCCACGGTGAGGCTCATAAAGATTTGAAATGCAGCAGAGAGATCAGACTGCAGAGCCAGGGTTCCCAGATCCCAGATTCTTGACTAGTTCAGATTTCCCCAGGGGACGAGGAGGGACAGTGGCCCCTGAGAGTCACTCATCAGGGTGAACCTCAAACAGACATGGTTAGAGGAAATGTATGGTTTAGGGGTAATGCTTTTCAAACATTTTTTGACTGTAACCCACAACAACAAACAAACTTTGCTTGGTGACCCTCGACACATGCACATGTACACACACAAACACACACTCACACACAGACACACACAGAACACCTACCTCTGAATGAAACATTTAAATGGAATAATGCCTTTTCTTTCTTTGTCAGCTGCCCTGCAATATGGTCTACTTTGTTGTTTTTACAAAAGCTATGTGTTCCAGTAAGTTGATTTCCCAGGCCATTAATAGATAGGAACCCACAGTTAAAACGACAACAGCAGCAGCAAACCCTGGTTTAGAGAACTGTGATTTGTTTCGTGGAGCAAAAGTTTTTTAAGCGTATATTTTGTTTAACTGTGCTGAACATCTTTATAAATAGCTGTTTTCTACTGCTGACCTGAGTTTACAGATTTATGCCACAATTTACTAATAACAAATCTTATGTAAAACTAAGCAGAATTCAAAGCTCTTTGGGGGTTCAGATTATTCTGTGTTGTGTTACTTCTCTTTAGAGCTCCTGACCCTCTTCAACCATTGCTTTAATGCAGCCTGTCTCGATTAAGTAAACAGAGCTTGAACACAGTGTCTTAACTATATTTTATAAATTCATGATTGTTAAGCCACAAAATCAACCTTTCCAAATAAAACTGAGTGTAAGTCAAACTGCCAAGAGAAGAAGAACAGCTATCAAGCGCTTAACGTCTCCTTTTCTTTACCTTTCTCCATACAGTGCTAACTAAAGTCTATACAAGGAATAAAGCGATGTATGTGTTACTTCGTATTTACAGAATGTCACCAATTTTTGTGTAACCACCATCTTCTTCACAGAGCTGCCTGATGGCTGTCACAAGAGCAGGCGTTGTGATAGCGCCTTTGTTCAAGATGTGCATGTAATTGTACTCAGAAAGGTGCAGCTTTCCCCCCAGGGAAGCAAAGGAGAAAATTATGTTTAATTCATAGTAAATGAGCTATTGTTGGAGATTCTGAGCTAGATTGATTCCAAGATGCTAAAATGAGTCAGCTTTCTCCAAAATATTACCAGCAGCTACTTTAAACATTAACAAGGGAGCTGGTTTCTAAAATCTGGAAGAAGGAGAGAGTTTTGTTTAAGCCAGCTATTTCACAGAAGAGGAAATGCAGTTCTACCTCAGGAAATTTAAATGGGACTGTTGAATAACTGGGAAAGAATGTCTCCTTTGGATGAGAGGGCAAAGAAGAATTCAGCTGATTTTCAGGGAGAATAACAAATGTGACAGCAGTACTTTTTTGTGTACGCGTTTATGTATGTGACTGTGTAACTTCTAGAACTTTCTGGTCTTATGACCCCTTTCTATTTTTTTTTTTAAAGATTTATTTATTTAGGCTGTGCTGGGTCTTTGTTGTGGCACGAGGGATCTTAGTTGCGGCATGCATGTGAGATCTAGTTCCCCTACCAGGGATCAAACCTGGGCCCCCTGCATTGGGAGTGCAGAGTCTTACCCACTGGACCATAAGGGAAGTCCCATAACCCTTTCTACTTTTAAGAATTATTGAGAACTCCAAAGAACCTTTGCTGATGTGGCTCATATCTTTTTTTTTTTTTACCATTTTAGTAATTAAAACTGAGAAGCTTATAAAATATACTGACTCATTAAAGACAACAATAAACTCATTATATAGTAACATAAACTTTTTTTAGAAAAAACTAGATTTTACCCCCAAATAGTGAAAAGAGTGCTATTGTTTTATATTTCTGCACATCTGTTTAATGCCTGGTTTACTATACGACACTTGGATTCTCACATCTTCTCCTGAATACAGTCTGTTGTGATCTGTTGTTTGGGTCGAAGTACATGGGGAAAATCTAGCGCACACAGATGTGTAGTTGGAAAAGAGAGGGCTTCACAGCCCACTGAAGGGGACTCTGGGACTCCCAGGGGTCCTTGGGTCACATTTTGAGAACCACTATCCTATAAAGTAGTTTGGAAGAATATATGAGTGGTGAGATGATCAGTGGTCCTAATTTTTTATTTTTCATTTTTATATCTTTTGTACAGTGAAGATGGATCACTTGTGCAAACTATAAATTCGAAAAGAAGAGGCATGAGCATGTTGAGAAAAGACCCTAGAAACCCAAGCAGAGACATTTATACTTGGGAAACCATGGAGCCACTGTAATTTCTCAAGTAGGAAAATGGCATGTTAAAAATTGTATTTGGTAGTACATGGATTAGAATTGGAAGAGAGGAGCTCCTTCAGAGGTGTTGCAGTGATCAAGGTGGGTGGTGCGGTGGGGCAGGGCTCAGAAATGCGGAAATGGAGAGAAAGCTTCAAAATCTGAAAGACATTTTGAAGGCAGAATTACCAAGACTTGGATATAGGGAATAAAGGAGACGGAAGAGTTTTCAAGTCTAGAACAGTTGAAGAATATTTTCCCTCTTACATCAAACCTTTAACCTTTTCTGAAAATTATCCTGATTAAGTTCACTGAAGTCTTATTTTGTGTTTTTCAGAGTTGGCCAGCCCATCCCAGGGCTTAGGAGAAAGTCAACCCCCTTTCCAGCCCGCATTGGTCACAGTTACTTCCAGAAGAAAGGGAAGACCTATGACGTCCCTGGAGAGTTGGTACCTATGACATCCCGGGAGGCGTCCTTGCTCACTTCACTCGGGCCCTGCAGGCAGTGAAGGGCCTTGGGTCCAGCTCCTGTTTGCACTGGACGCCTGTGGTCCCTCTCTTATGCACTCCAGCACCCCCATCAGCTCCCTCTTCTCCTTCACCAGCCCAGCAGTGAAGAGACTGCTCGGCTGGAAGCAAGGAGATGAAGAGGAAAAGTGGGCAGAGAAGGCGGTGGACTCATTAGTGAAGAAGTTAAAGAAGAAGAAAGGAGCCATGGATGAGCTGGAGAGGGCGCTCAGCTGCCCAGGGCAACCCAGCAAGTGTGTGACGATTCCCCGCTCCCTGGACGGGCGGCTGCAGGTGTCTCACCGCAAGGGTTTGCCCCACGTCATTTACTGCCGAGTGTGGCGTTGGCCCGATCTCCAGTCTCACCATGAATTGAAGCCACTGGAGTGCTGTGAGTTCCCATTTGGCTCCAAGCAGAAAGAGGTGTGCATTAACCCCTACCACTACCGCCGTGTGGAGACGCCAGGTGGGTTTCCTTCATGGTTCATTGTAAGAGGTAAGAGGGTGTGTCTCAGTTGGTGGAGAACATGGGGCACTGGCAGGAGAAGGACCCCCCTTCCCGCGAGAGAGGGAGAGAAGAGAGGGAGGTTCGATTTGCAGGAACTGATCCAAATTCTGTAGTCAGAACAATCTAGACAGAAGATATTTTCATTTCAGTATACGTGTAAGCTTTGTGTGATTTTGAAAAATGCAGTTTTATTTTGATGCATTTTGGAGTCATCATCCAGTTCTTGAAAGCTCTTAATATCACCTCGACATGATCAACTGGAAGAAAATAAACATCCTCCTCCCCATCCCCCTTTCCTGCACTCAACTGTGCTGAGCTAAACGGGCTGCACTTTCCCCAAGCTCAAGTAAGTGGAGATATCTCCTACCTGGGTCTGAAAACAGCCAGTGAAAGAGTTGCTGGAAACCCTTCCAAGACTGAACATAGTGGCGGTTAGGGGAGATTGGTGGCTGTTCTTAAATATGGCTTTAAATATAGGAAGGTGTTGTTCCTAAAACTCTTCACACATGTGTGTGTGTGTACCTATATTTCACACACACACACACACACACACACACACACCCTTTTGGAGAAGTCTGGTGTTGCTCTTCATTCCTTCACACTGGCTGTAACAATTTGACTACGTTTCTCTTTGGATGGACTGTTCCTATGGCTTGATGGATGCAGTTTTTGTGGGAGCTTCCTCTCCCTGACTGGCCATCTGCCCCATTCCAGGAGACCAAAGGGCTGGCACGTGCACTCTGGGAACTGGCCCATGTCCATCACGAGGCAGTTCTAGGTAGGAAGGCAGGTAGTGGGGGGAGTCCAGCCTGCCTCCTGGCCCCCTCCCAGGCTCAGTTAACCTTGCAGCCGTCCTGGCTAAGTCATGCCCAGCCTATAGCAGTCTTAGTGAGGTGACCTTTCAGGCTCCCAAATCCCACTATCATGCTGTTAAACTGTTGTCAAGGAAGTCACCTGCCTGAACGTGGATGCTTCTCACGGTCACATCACCCCGGATACAGGGTGAGACTGTGATGAGAAAGGCCCACATTCCTGGTGAATGTGGTGTGCTTTCCCCTGGATCGTGTAGGTCTTTGCTTTCTCCTCTTCTTTCCTGCTTCTCTCTGAGCTATCTTTGCCTACTTTAAAAAAATGTCATCAATGAGTTTATGAGAGAAATGACTTGATTTCCCTTTTGTTTCTAAGATTTGAATTATATTAAGCATTCAGAATACATCCCATGAAAAATATTTATCAAGAAATCATTTTTCTCTTCCTGAGTAATGTAGTTATAAAATGTGTCTTGTAAGAAGTATCTTGTAAAATGTATCTGGCTTTCCTTTTGAACACTTGAAACCCTAATTTTAAAGGATTATTTCATGTTTTCATATTATGTGAGGTTCTTTCAGGAATGATAGTGTGAATGTTTTTATATGGCAGGTAGATTTCATATCATCATATTTTAGGTTTGAGTTTCCAAAATGAAAGATGGGCAAAGATTGTATTGATTTTAAGGTAATGTTTAAGCTATACCTTTTTTTTTTTTCAATTCCTAACTTTGATCTTTTAATAGAAAAAGGCGTATTTTACATCTAGCTTTCTGGCCGTGCTTAAAGTCAGTATTTTGAGAACAATGAAGATGCTAATGTGCACCAAGTTTGCTGGGTCCCTGATTATCATAAAGCTGAAGTTTTGCCTTTGAAATCTCTCATCTTTTGACCACCCGTTTTAGGAACCTTGAAGGCTGAATTCTGATTTTCTTTACACTCACACGACCACTTAAATAATCAATTTTAGTGCTTTTCAAACTATCTGTAGTGAAGGACCAGTTTTTAAAAAAATTTCCAATCCCTCAAATATCAGTATTTTTACAATACAAATGAATTACTAGGCAGATGAAACTTTTGAAAGACTTACAAAATACAAGCTCAATATTTTTTACTATTCATTTCAACAGATATAAAATTACTCTGTCAAGTGGCTATTAAAGTTTCTAAACACAGACTCTCAGTTTCAGTACTTGTATTTCCACGGACTGGTACCCAGCAGCTGGTAAAGTCTCACCAGTCCTCAGACCTCACTTTGTGTGCCTTGCGTCTGGTAGAAGCTGTGCAAAAATGTTTTCATGGCTCATAATGATTTTTCTTCATGCAACTGGAGGTTATTTCAGGAGTATAATTTCTCCTCCGTGTAAAATGCCCACACTCTATCAGAACCACATGACTTTTGAAAAAGATACAAAAGCTTTTCTCAGCTTTGCTCTGCATTTCCTTATACGCAGTAACTCCTTCCATTATCTGTCCCCAGGGTAATGCTTAGATAGTGTGGTATTTAAAAGGTGGCATCACATTGAGACCAGTGTCTGTAAGCTCACTAGGTCATATTTGCAAGCAGCAGTTGTGATGCAGAAATAGAATTGAGTAATTAGAAATAGCTATTACTATAGATTGAATGTCTGTGTCCCCTCCAAATTCATATGTTGAGAACCTCATGCCCAAGGTGATATTATTAAGAGGCGGGACCTTTAGATGACTAGGTCATGAGGCTAGACCCCCATGAGTGGGATTAGTGTCCTTATAAAAGAGGCCCCAGAGAGACCCCATTCCCTTCCTACCGTGTGAGGACACAGTGAGAAGAAGCCAGCCTGCAACCCAGAAGAGGGCTCTCCCCAGAACCTGACCAGGCTGTACCCCTATCTTGGACTGCCCAGCCTCTGGAACTGTGAGAAATAAATTTCTGTTGTTTATAAGCTTCCCAGTCTATGGTATACCTGCTATAGCAGCCCTAAGGGGCTAAGACAGCTGTGTTTTGAGTGAAAGTATTTACAAATATGATCAGTGCGAACCTAAGGTAAACTGAGCTTTTCAGGCTGAATTACAACCAGGATGATACCATCAGTTTTCCTTACAAATCTTCACTGCCTTTGGTTTTACCCAGATGATAGAAATACATTATCAAGATATTTGCCTCAATAAAGAAAAATGCATCCTTTCTTTTCTTTTGGTGCCTCAGACCTGCAGGCCACGGTGGAGTGAAAGTCTCTGCATTCAGATATGAGGGAGTCTGTTTATCAATGTTAAGAATACACCGTAGATATCTTACATTAGAACTGAAGTCACAGCGAGTATCTGAATTCTTCATCCAAAAAAGAAAAATGAGTGTTTATTTGATCTTTGTTAACACTGTGATCAAGAAGCATCACTGGAAAAGAAGTCATATGTCATTTACTATGTCAGCCCCTCACTTTCAGAGTATTCATGAGGCAAGGCATTTTTGTATGCCTGTATATTCATGGATTACATAGAAGGAAATTGAATGGCTTATCATCCAGGTTATTTTTGCACGGTGATGTTGAGTATTTGTTCTATCATGTCATAAGGCATATACAAATACTGGCTTTTGAAGGAGGAAGAAATCATTGTTTCTCTGCCACCCTCATATCTGTAGTGGTTTCACGTAAAACTTTTCATCTACCTGTTGGAGTTTATATTCTACCTGTAGAACTGAAAATTATTGCTTGTTAAGAAGAGATAAGTGTATGATAGTGGGTAAATGGTGGACTTCGTGATGGATGTTATTGTATTGTAATTGTTGTCTGTTTACTCCAAAACATTTACTTTCTATGAAAGTTTTTATTGATACTTGCATGTGATAACAAATCCATAGTGTGATTTGAAACAAGTGCTACCTGAGCCATTTCCAGAAGCAAGCTCTTTTAATCATTCTGGCTTGATTCTTTTGCTAGTTCTCTCCATTATTACTAAAAAAATATGAAGATAACTAGATAATATACATGTTTCCAAATTTATCACTTTTAGCTAATTTCATTGACTCTAACATAAAAGATGAAGATTTAGCTAATTTATATTACCTTTTTCCTTTCTTCCTCTTCTCAACCTATATTTTGGTTTCTATTATATTATTATATAAGTTAATATAATATTAATTATATTATTCTTTTGGCTATTCTATTAGTTTCCATTGTGGGATTTGGAGGTAAGAATTATTCCCCCTTAGAAGAGCATTGATCCATTGCCTTCCACTGTCCAGCATCGGTGATGGGAAGTAATAAATCAGTTTCTCATGTCCTTGTAGGTGACTTTGAGGTGATCTTCTGGGAGTTTTTAGAATATTCAGTTTGTCCTTAGGTGTTTGAAATTCAAGATGGTATGACTAGGTCTGGATCTTTTTTCATTAATTAGGCTGTATACTCTGTGGCTCTTTTCAATCTGATGACATAGATCCTTCTTTAGCTCCGAGACGTTTTTGCCTATTATTTCTTTGATCACTTCGTCCCTCTGTTTTCCCTGCTTCTCTTTCTGGAACTTATGTTGGTGCCAGGTCACCCCTCAACAATACTTCATGGAATAGCTTCTTTCTGGCAAGCCTTGGGACACTTTAGAAGTCAGTGGGAGCTAGGAATGCCTGGACAATGCTTGCCCTTGAGAATTGCATCTGTTCCTGTTTTTGTATAGAATCAGGAGCGAATTGTTCTTTTTAAAGTATGGAACCCAGAAGGAAACATACTAAAATGAACAGACTTTATCTATAGGTTCTCTGTTACTGCTTATCTTCTACTTATTCACTTTTGTTACTACTCACTGTTTATCTTTTACTTTATAACTTTTAGTTACCTTTAAGCCTTTCTGCTAAAGGCAAGTAGAATGTTTTTACTTAAGCAGCTGTACGGAGCCTAAAAATTTAGGCTGGTCATCTAAGTAATTCACTGTGGTTTCTGAAGTAAAAATATTCTGGGCATGACTTGGGGTTTCATTGTGAGCAATAGAAACCGATTTTGCACTAAACAAACAAACAAACAAAAAACCGCTTTATTGGCAGAATCAAAGGAAGCAGTGAACAGTCAGGTCTCCAGAAGGCCAGGTAATAGGGCAGCTCTGGTCATTTCTGCGATGGGAATGAGTAGGCAATTTTTAGAGCGCTGACATCAGAACGATTCTCTGCTAAACTTTTCGTTAATTGGCTGCGAGGAGAGAAACCATTGCTTCAGCTTGATTCCCAAGCTGTCTTTTGAGGAGGAGATGGGACCTTCGTGGACAATGTCACGATGAGCACACAGAATGGTGGACAGGTGGTTCCCAAAGGAAAAACAGGAGTTTATCACCCAAAAATGGATAGACGAAAAGCAGCCCGCCTCCACTCTCCTTTGGGCGGGTGAGCCGAGGTTCTAACATACCGGTTCCTTCCTCCCCCCAGTTCTGCCTCCCGTGCTCGTGCCCAGACACAGCGAGTATAACCCGCAGCTGAGCCTCCTGGCCAAGTTCCGCAGCGCGTCCCTGCACAGCGAGCCGCTCATGCCGCACAACGCCACCTACCCCGACTCCTTCCAGCAGCCTCCGTGCCCGGCCTTCCCTCCGTCGCCCGGGCCCCCGTTCCCGCAGTCCCCGTGCACAGCCGGCTACCCTCACTCCCCGGGAAGCCCTTCCGAGCCGGAGAGCCCCTTCCAGCACTCAGGTCAGTGAAAGCCGCGGTCTCCCGGGATACGAGTACCCTACACGGTTGTGTAGGCGGGGCCATCGTAAAAACCAGCGCTGCCACTTGCAGTTCACACAGCAGTTTCCTGCGGGCCGTTGGACCCTGCCCACCCTCTAACCAGATCAGGACTCTACCCATTTTGGAGCAGTTATCAATTTCTTTCTTTTTTAAAAAAAACTTTATTGGGGTATAATTGATTTACAGTGTTGTGTTAGTTTCAGTTGTACAGCAAAGTGAATCAGTTATACATGTACATATATCCACTCTTTTTTTAGATTCTTTTCCCATATAGGCCATTACAGAGTATGGAGTAGCATTCCCTGTGCTATACAGGAGGTCCCTATTAGTTACCTATTTTATATATAGTAGTGTGTATATGTCAATCCCAATCTTCCAATTTATCCCTGTACAATCCAGTGGCATTAAGTACATTCATACTGTTGTGCAACCATCACCACGATCTATTTCCAAAATTTTTTCATCACCCCAAACAGAAACCCTGTGCCTGTTAAGCAGTAGGTCCCCATTATGTCTTCCTCTAGCCCCTGGTAAGCTTTTATCTACTTTCTGCCTCTGTGGATTTGCCTATTCTAGGTACCTTATATAAATGGAACCGTACAATATTTGTGGGGGTTTTTGTGTCTGACTTATTTCACTTAGCACGGTGTTTTTCACAGTCCATCCACATTGTAGCAGTATCAGTTACTCCATTTTTGTAACTGAACAATAGTCCACTGTATGGATATACCACATTTTAAAAATATCCATTCATTGGGTGATGGATATTTGGGTTGTTTCTACCTTTGGCTCTTGTGAGTAATGTTGCTATGAACATTGATGTTCAAGTATTTGTTCGAGTCCCTGCTTTTACTTCCTTTGGGTACATACCTAGGAATGGAACTGATGGGTCATATGAACTCTACGTTCAGCCCCTTAATTTTGTAGATAGATTGACTTAAGGACTTACAAAAGGGTCCCCTTTATAACTTTTGCACCAGGGTCATAGTTCATTTTCTCTTAGGGAAATGCCTTATCATTTGCACTGCGGTGTGGTCCATGGACCACGTGCATTAGAATCATCAGCAATGCCTGTTAAAACCTGCGTGGCTGCATCCAGCCACTGATCTATTGACTCACAATTTCGGGCGGTAGGCCCAGGAATCTGCATTTTAACAGGTTCCACTGATGATTTTTATGCCCACTTAAGTGTGAGAACTACTTGGATGGACAATTCAGTTCAACAAAGGCAGTGGAGTTAATGCCATTGAACTCCACTGCTAACATAACAAGACCATCCTGAACCGACATGAGGAATGTGAACAGAAGGAATCATTTGTTCTGAGGTCCTTGATAAAGAGTTTTCTCTCTTCCTCAGGAGTTTTTATTGTTTTGAATTAATTTCTGATAACATGTTATCAACTGAATGCATACCATTTGCCTAATTATGATCATCTGATCATAAAACTGATATCTGGGGAGAAGAGCCCTTCTTAGCATGCCTTGGGCACAAGCTTATAATCAGGTTTCAGCCATTCTGTGTTTTGGGGGCCATATTTTGAACTGTGTTGAGTCAGAGTTTCCCTTTGGCCATTGTACAATCCATGGCACCAGAGGAACTGAAAATTAAATTCACTTCAAAGAAGGTTTAGCATTCTCTGTTTTGAAAGCCAGGTAACAGACTATAGAGAAAAGCTAGGAGAATAGCTCCTAGATTTGAAGGTCCCATCATGAAGTCATTTGAACCCAATAATAACTCATAAGTCAGAGGGACAGCGAATCAACCCTCTAGTGAGGGCCTCAGGACAACCAGTTTCTCCTGGAGGACTGTCCCAGTGTCACTGTAGAATGGCCCCCTTACATTACTGGTCTCTCTGTAGCAGTGACACTGTCCACCAAAGCCAGGAGTTTAGCGGCAGAAAGGGTTGACTCAAGCTGTCCTTGTGCAGTCTATCAGTTTGATGTTCCTTTGTTTTACTGCTTTCTTTTAGTTGACACACCACCCCCACCTTATAATGCCGCCAAAGCCCCAGGGACCCAGAATGCCTGACCTATAGATGCCACAGCTGAGAGTCACTTGGTACTGTCAGTGCCTAATGGAGGTCACTTGGCAGATGAAGAGCCAAATGTAGCTGTTCTCCAAGAGTACTTCCTATTACCACCTCCCTTCTGGGAAACAAAGAGAAAAGCAAAAGAAAACAAAACGTGCCAGCCTGCTGTTTCATAAGTGTTGTCAGGGGCAGATAGCATGGTTTCGCATTTTGACTTTGGCATTCCTCAGTCCCATAGAGTGAATGTTTTGTGTGTTATCCTGGTTAGTAGAACAAGTAAATTTTAAATTTTAACCGAACATTTACGAGTCTGTAGTTCTGGATGTTTTAGTATGGAATTAGGTATTTAAGAAGTTAGTAATTTTGTCCCGTTTGTGTTTCTTTACTATAATAAGTTTATAGTAATGTCTTTCATTTGGCTTAGAGGAGTGCTCTTCAAAATATGTATATAGCTTTTACATAATTTTATTTGTGTCCTGTAATAGGCTAGATAAATATTGCTCCACTTTAATGTTCATACAGACCACGTGGCGATCTTGTATGCAGATTTTGATTCCCTAGATCTGGGGTGCTTTCCAAGAATCTGCATTCCTAACAAGCTCCCAGGTGATGCAGTGGCTGCAGTTCCAGGAACCACGTCGAGCAGGGAGGGTCAAAGCGCTTTACTATCTAAAGTATCTCAGAGGGAATTCTTTCATAAGTGAAGGTCCATTTGGAAATCAAATAATAACCCCCTAATTTATCTGTTTTGTGAGTTCATATTTTAGTGCATATAGGAACACACTCTAGACACAATTACTAGAATATTCAAAGAAAAGAAAGATACTATAATCAATAGAAAGGCAGAGAAAGAGTGTGAGGGGCGAAGAAAAAAACCTGCCAAATTTGGGTTAGTGGCAACTTAACTTTGAAAAATTTGGGGTGAAAACATAACATTCATGGATTTCCTAATGAAATAGACCTCTCCCTTTAAAATATTTTTATGCCATAATTATCCCATATGTACACAAAGGAGAATGTGAGTCTATGTGGACATTGTTTTTTCTTTCTTAAATAAAATCCTATGCAGTGTTTTTGGTTTGATTTTTACATATTCGAACAAATTTTTTTCAGCTTTAGGTCGTTAGAAAAGGGTACTCTTCGCCACGGGGATTCAGTTTGGCACTGCAACAGCAAGATGCTGTCGTCTGTAAAGATGAGGTGACCTGGCAGCTTCCTTTTAGCTGTGTTTCCTTTCGGGGGGATGAAGTTTACATGGATCCACTCATATCGCTGTTGCCTGGCCCCTCAATTCTAGTAAACATGTTTACAAAGCCTCCATCCATGGGAGAATCACAAGGACGGTGGCCCCTGTGCACAGGTACGTGGACCACATGAGCTACCTGCCAACAGCTTCCGTGGAAGAGGCAGGTTTGTAAAGATCACACAGCAGCCTCCTGGGTCTTGCAGCTGACTTTCTGGTGAACAGCGGTAACCGCAGTTTCCTGGTGGAGTTGTGAGCTGGGAGGCACGAGCGTGGCGGTAGTGATGTCCTGTCTGGTCCGTTTTCTTTCAGATTTTCGGCCGGTTTGCTACGAGGAGCCGCAGCACTGGTGCTCAGTCGCCTACTATGAACTGAACAACCGTGTTGGGGAGACGTTCCAAGCTTCCTCCCGAAGTGTGCTTATTGATGGATTCACAGACCCTTCAAATAACAGGAACAGATTCTGTCTCGGACTTCTTTCTAATGTAAACAGAAACTCAACGATAGAAAATACCAGAAGACACATAGGAAAGGGTAAAAGCAAATATGTAGTTCCTTCCTATATTCTTCTGAGCTAAAACGTGGAAATAGAAACAAGCCATGGATTGGCTGCATGACCTAGTGGGATGATCCCAGGGCTGGGATCTGGGAGACCATTCTGGGGATATTGTTGGGAAAAGCGTGGGAGGTCTTGTAACCTTAGTGTCTGTACCTCTGAGGTCGGCACAGCATCTTCTGGGGGGTGGCGTAGGGTGGGTATTAGGAAGACGAACAAGATGATAAATATGAAAACAGGATGAAATTATTATTTTTATTCATCTATTTATTTGGCTGCGTCGGGTCTTAGTTGCGGCGTGCTGGCTTCTCTCTAGCCGTGGCATGCGGGTTTTTTCTCTCTAATTGTGGCATGCAGGCTCCAGGGCACGTGGGCTCTGTAGTTGTGGCACGCAGGCTTAGTTGCCCCACGGCATGTGGGATCTTGGTTCCCCGACCAGGGATCGAACCTGCATCCCCTGCATTGGAAGGCAGATTCTTTACCACTGGACCACCAGGGAAGTCCCAGGATGATATTATTGAAGAGAAGTATTATGAATTATTTTTGAATTGCCTGAAATGCTAAATAGGATAACTTCTGAAGAAGAGGAGTTCTGGCTGGATGATTATTTATATCAGGTGAAGTTACCTTTAGAGACTGAGAAGCCAGGCAGTTTAAAAAATCGTTGAGTTATTAATGTCAGGAAGCCTTTGGTAGGTGATTGGGGTTCTCTTGTGTCCAGGCTTTGTTACAACAGCCGAATAAGCACAGGCCTCACTGGGGTCTGGCTGTGATGCTTTTGGAGCCTGTCTCATTGGCATGATCAATCCCAGCTGAGCATGAGGCCTCGTTGAGGATTTTAAGTTCTGTTCTTTTCTATTCGAATAGTTGGCAGTGTCTGAATGGTGCCTGGTTGTCCACTATTCTACTCTGGAATCACAGGTGTAAAGAACCTTCAGAGTCATTTGATCTTTTCTCTCCCCATCTAGCACTTATACCACCTTGGGAAGTAGCCACGAGCCTTTTATTTCAAATTTCCAGGGGAGATTCATTATTTCACTTATGATGCTTCCTGTATTCTTCCTAACGTACCTCCTAAATGTCTCCTGTTGTAAACCTACAGACCGTTGACTAGAGACAGGCTGAGTTCCTTCTCTGATGTTGACTCTTAATGGCAAAAGTTACTTTCTGTTTATTTTATCCTGTATCTTTCCATAGTAGCTTTGAGGTGGCTTACAAGAAACCTTTACAGTGAAATGACAAATGAAAAATAGAAAATCAGGAGCTGGGGGTGCGTGGGAGAGAAGAATACAGGTACGTCATCTCCAAGAGTTACCATTGTAATTGTAACCATTGTGATTGTGATTAAACTTTTCCTCTGGAGGTCAGAAAAAGGAAACTTAATCTGTAATGTAACTTTTATCCCAAAGGAGGAAACACAGTCATTCCTCAAAGGAAGTAATATTTTGACTGAAATCTTAAATATCTCAGGTATGGTTTTACTTTTAAATGATTTTTATAAGAATCTTTAGGTGACATCTAAAGGTAGAACGTTAAAACGTAATGTTGTAGAGCTGTTTGCTAAAGGGCTTTACAGATTGGTCTGCATATTAGACTTCTACTTATGCCACTTGATCTAAAAATATAATTAAAATATGCAAGGACTGTTAAATACCTTCTGGGAAACTTTCTGCAAGTAGTTTGTTCAAGGTGCTGCTGATGTGGATGGACAGATGTGGAGGGTTGGTGTCATGTCAGTAACTGAGAGATAATCCACAGGGTCAAAAAAAAAAACATAGGAGCAAGAGCCAGGACTGGTGACCTGTTAGAAAAACCAGCAAGCCTAGAAAATGCTCACCTGGATGGAAGGGCACTCCACCCTCAACATGGTCCCCAAGGCAAAGGCACAATTTTCTCAGAAAGCTGCTTTGGAATTGTCCTAATGTGAAAAAATAATTTTTTTAAGGGGCTACAAGCCATGCCATAAAGCATGGCATGGAATATTTCAAAGCAAGAGCTATTGGTTTCTGTGAGGTCAGGGGGCTCTCTCTCAGGGGCCCCCGTGGATTATCTGGTTCTGAGCTGCGTGGCTTCCTGGAGCACCAGCCTGAGTAAGTTTGCAGCCAAATGCACCTTGAGGTTAGTGAATGAGTTAACGTGTTCTGTGGAGCTAGTTGCTAGAGACAGTCAGACTTCACAGCTATGCATTCATCTCGCAAATATTTATTGAGCATTTAATCTTAGCCAGACGGTTCTGCCACTAGGGATGTAGCAGTGGGAAACAAACAAGACAAAACAAAAATCCCTGGCTTCGCGGATTACCTACAACTAAGGAAAGACAAACAAGAAATAATACACGTGCGCGCACACACACGTCAAATGATAATTGTCCAGAGAAAAACAAAGGAGGAGAAGGGAATGGGGAGGGTAGCCAGGGCAGGCTTCCTAAGGAGGTGACATTTGAGCCGAGAGCTCAAGAGGGAATCGACAGTGTCAGTAGCAGCGGGGAAAGCTTTCCAAGCAAAGGGAAACAGCAGGTACAAAGGCCCTGAAGCCTGCCTGGCATAGTGAGGAATAGCAGGGATGCCACAGTGAATGGAACAGTGAGCAAGGGAGTGAGGAAGTCATAGAAGAGGGGACAGGACCAGGTCTCAGGGCCTAGAAGCCATGGAGAGTGCTTTAACTTTGCCTGTGTGACATAGGAAGATGGAGTTAAGTTGGAGTTTATAGATCTGAGTTTTCACTTCAGAAGGATCCCCTGGCTGTTATATCGAGATGAGACTGTAGGCTGGGGGGAGAGGGGGGGCAGGCAAGGGTGAAAGGTATCTACAAAAAAAAAATCTTTTTATTATGGTTAATTATGGGCCATTTCTCCCCTCAGTAGTTATCAGTTGCTTTGAGGTCACTTCCGGTTTGTGTTCCTTGCCACTTAAGTTAGGGAAGATGGCTGGTCCTCTAAAGGAAGTTCATGCCACCACCGGTCAGCAGTGCATGTACTTTGAGTTGTTTTCTGTGGCGGTGATGGTTTATGCTGACTCACCCATGCTCTTTCATCCTGCTTTCCATCTAATGCAATGCACTGTGAGGCAGCAGGCTTGGTACCAAGCCTTTAGTTGTGTCCTTACAACAGTAACAAATCTATTACTTTGACCCTCTAGCCAAGTGCTTTAAGTAGCCGTAGGCTAGTTAGCACTAGAATAGCCCGGGCTGCTTCTTCAGTGTCAGAGGCAGGGCTTCAAAGAACCTGGAAGGGTGCATTCTACATGAAGTCTGTCCATATTCTTCCTTGAAGACCAGGCAGACCACTTGAACCCTTTCAAATGACTGATAGCTGCCCCCACTGATTTTCCCTAATGTGTGTGAGGCACCCTGGCAGACTCTTACTCATATTATTTTTATTGCCACCCTACAAGTTAGGATTTCTTAGTCCTGTTTTATGGATGAGGCAATGGAAGCTCAGAGAATTCAGCAGCGTACCCATGGTCCCACAAGTGATGTGGGTTTGCACCCATGGCTCTGTCTGTAAGGTCCCGTCGCTCCCTTCTGCTGGAGGGGAGGGACCCTGCTGCTTTTTCATCTCGGCACCCCTCTTAGTTCAGCACTTGAGGAGTTGAATCTTTCGATATGGAATGAAAATACTTATCATATGCTGCAGGCATGATATGTCAGAATCACCTCTGAGATCTTGAAATAAGGCCCTCATAGTACTAAAGTGATGAAATTTTACAATGATTTACTTTAAAAATGTAAATCAGAGAAGATTTTGTGTTTTCCCCACAAGAATATTCTAGAAAAGGAGTACCTCACTGAGTTACACAGAGCTCCATCGGAGGATTATAAGGATCTTTACAGAAAAAAAGATGAAGAACTGCTGACATATCATACCTATCTGTGACTGCGCAAAATAAAGCAAAGGTTATTTCCTGATGTTTTGGGAGTGATGGAATAGCCAATTTGGATCACTGGAGTATAAAACGTGCCTTTCTTAGAGTGGCTTTTAGGATGGCCCCGATTTCCAAATAATGAGGAAAACCGCAGTTTTGAATGGACTGCATGGACATACGTGTGCTGCTCTCAAGGTCATTGAGGTTGGATTATATTTCTTAGAAATGCACAACTTAACATAATCCTAATCAATAGCACTGTCATTTCTGAGCACCTACGATTTGTGCTGTAACTGAAGTCAGAGCTGTTGACCTTGGTAATGAGCCTGTGCCGGGTTCTTGGTGTGAAAGGACACTTGGAGCAGGACAGGCAGGTTTCTCCTTTGCAGCTGCAGACATGCGTGTGTCCTGGCTGCTGGCTGTTCTTCCTCTCATGGGAGAAGAAGTGGGTGATTATAATTCCTGAGGCATTAGTCCCAGGGATTGAACTTACTGAGGCAAACCAAGACCTTCCCCGAACATAATTATCATAGATTCCAAATCACTGAATTGCTTTTGGAATTAGTTTTTCACCTTTTAATGAATCTTTATTTTCTTGCACATCTCAGCTTGTTCTGTAGAATCCTAGTAATGCTTCCATGTTTGATGAAAGGAGTTATCCTGAGGCAAGGGTTTGGTTTGTCAGTTCCTTAGAAGGAGGGTCTGCACCTCAGGGTGATTTTATTTTTTAATAAATTTATTTATTTTTGGCTGCGTTGGGTCTTCCTTGCTGTGTGCGGGCTTTCTCTAATTGCAGCGAGCGGGGGCTACTCTTCATTGTGGTGCGCAGGCTTCTCATTGTGGTGGCTTCTCTTTCTTGCCAAGCATGGGCTCTAAGCGCGCAGGCTTCAGTAGTTGTAGCTTGCGGGCTCTAGAGCGCAGGCTCAGTAGTTGTGGCGCACGGGCTTAGTTGCTCCGCAGCATGTGGGATCTTCCCAGACCAGGGCTCGAACCCGTGTCCCCTGCATTGGCAGGCGGATTCTTAACCACTGCGCCACTAGGGAAGTGCTCAGGGTGATTTTTGGATTGCTTCTTTCCCAATGGATTTAGTTTCCCAGTCTCAAAATGTCCTTTCCATTCTGCCTTTGAATGTGTATAAGGTTTCTCATCCCTGAAAAAGCAAATCCTAAAAAATTTTAACACAGAATGTCATACTGTTGCAGTTATTACACAGGGCATTGCAGAATACTTCATGAGAAAATGTTCACACTATTTTTTTTTTTTTTTTTTTTTTTTTGCCGTATGCGGGCCTCTCACCGCTGTGGCCTCTCCCGTTGCGGAGCACAGGCTCCGGACGCGCAGGCTCAGCGGCCATGGCTTACAGGCCCAGCCGCTCCGCAGCATGTGGGATCTTCCCGGACCGGGGCACGAACCCGTGTTCCCTGCATCGGCAGGCGGACTCTCAACCATGCGCCACCAGGGAAGCCCCACACTATTTTAATATGTGAAAAAAGGTTATAAAAGATCCTGTAGAGGATGATCCTAATTTTGTTTAAAATGTGCACATAAAAGACTGAAAGGTATGTGACAAATATTAGCTTTGAATATTTCTGGGCTGTGGATTTGTGGCTGATCTTTATTCTTTGCATCTCTGTATTTTATAAATTTCCTCTAGTGGGTTTTGTTGCTCCTGTGAAGATGGGGTGGGACCGGGCATGTCCAGGCATGCTGGGGTCACTGAAGTAGTGGTGAGAGAGAAAGCATCACGGTTCACCCACCCTGGCAGAGTCACCGAGTGTGTGAGTGCACAGTGGGCATTCAGTGTAGGTCAGTTGGGACCAAAGCTGCTTGTTCATCATATTGTCCAGAGAGACTTAAAGTCTTCAAGTATAGCTTTAGGGAACTGATTTTGCTACCAGCCCAGAAGTGTCTTTGTGTGAATTGGAAGGAACCCATTTCTCAAGAGAAGTTAC
Organism: Grampus griseus; assembly: GCF_964374135.1. NCBI lineage: Eukaryota > Metazoa > Chordata > Mammalia > Artiodactyla > Delphinidae > Grampus > Grampus griseus. Next base: position 67,619,165 of record NC_139012.1, read on the forward strand.
TGCCATCTGCTGGAGGAGTCTTCTAATAACTGTACAAATCTCGGAAGACTGAGGCACACCCTGGGTTTGTGCAGTACACAGCTGCAGGCACTGTCCTGGGCGGGCCCACGTCCATCCTCTGGACCAAAGCCCCGGTGTAGATCTGGAAATCTTTACTTTTATATTATTTTTCGATCATACATTAAAAAAAAATTTATTTTGGAAAATTTCAAGCTTACACAAAAGTAGAGTCATGTAACAAATTTTCATATGACCATCTCCAGCTTCAATAATGAGTCACATTCTGTACCATTCTTTTCCCCTGTCCCATCACAGTATTTTTACAAGAGTATTTTGAAGCAAATCTCAGACCTCGTATCCTTTCTCCCATATATTTAAGTATATGTCTAACTACATAAGGAATTTCTGAAAGTATCATCATTAATCACCCTCAGAAATATGCACTGTCTTCAAGCTCCAGAGGGTCCTGACAGTCAGCCAGATTTTAAAATAGTTGTGCATCTTTGATGGGGAGTAAAGACTGGTGAGGCCCTTTGCCTTTGGGTTTCTCTGAAATCTTGATCTTGCCTTAGATGGCCTGGACTCAAAAGAATGTCACCCTGCATTTCATAGAGTTTCTAAGTCAGTATGATTACACTTCTTCACAGCGACTAGTTGCATAATTCACTTGTATTTCAATAAATAGTGCATTTTTAATGGGAAAAAAATAAAATAAAATAGTTGTGCAGAAGAGAGGGCAGCAAAGCCAAGGGGGATATCAATTACAAAGTCCAGGGAAGGTGTTGAGTTTGTGCTCATAAGTTCAGGGTGTTTTCCAAGCAGAGTGGAGAGGCATCAGGGTTCTCTGAGCTGGGCTGTGGGGTGATGAGATCTACTTTCTGCAGGGATATCCTTTCCCCACCCCCACTCCCACTCCGGAGGGGATCCATGCATATTCCTTCCACTTTGGGACATCCCCCTCTGACTGTTAGTGGGTTCCACAGCATTGGAACCCACTCACAAGCCTAACGGAGCCGCTGTCCTCCCCACCTCCCCTCCATCATCTCTGTCATTCAAGGCTGCAGAAGATGCCAGAAGGGACCGACCTGCAGCCTGACTCAGCAGATCCAAATCAAGCCCACAGAGTCCTAATTAACCACCACCCAGGACTCCAGACTCCCTAATCTCCTACAGGGTGGGTGCAGGCACACACAGATGGAAAACTCAGAGGAAGAAAGATGCAGCCCCGGAAGAGAGGTCGTCCGAGGTGTGGGTGCAACTTGCCCGAGGACCCCATCGCCTGGCTTCTCTCTCGTCTCAGGTAGCGCCTTCTTTGGGCGTTTACCCTTACTGCTCACTGTTCTCTATGGCGATCTAGCATCTCACACATGTGGTTTGAAGCCACTCTTCTGGCCTGTCAAATGGATGCAAATAAAATCCCTTGCTTACTTGACTCCTTCGATGCTGCTGTCTCTAGCCCAAATCCAGCCTCCTTCGCAGTGGGGTTGAACTCCCCCCGGTCCCAGTACTGAGGCCGGCCTGGGCTTCTGCAGGTGCATCCCGTCGGCTCTGCCCCCTCTTCTCGCTCAGGATGCTAAACTACTGCCTCCTTGTTCGGTCTCTTCTCTGCTTTCCATGCTCTGCCAGCATGTCTGTGGCTGCGGATAAGACTTTAACAGGACTGAAAATCCTCCCCTAACTAAACACCAGAGTCAGATGACAAAAATCTGTTCTCCTTATTAGGTTCTGGGAGGATTATATATTTGAAGGTCATTCAATTCAAAGACATACTAAACACTTAGCAGCCTCATGTTCTGGCTCTCTTACCACCTGCTCGCTCTCACTTTGAAAAAACTCACAGCTACCCCAGAGGCAGGCCTTCCCCCTGGGAGTTTTTAAAGGAAGTCTGCTTGGATTTGCCCCTGCCTCACCTCCAACATGTCGCTGCAGCCAAGTAACTATGTCCCAGCTAATTAGGACAGTCCTTCTGCCTTCTCCTCATGGCCAGGGCCACGAGGTGTCAGACCCCGGGCCGTTCAGGGGAAGGAATGATGGAGATGAGGAAGAAAAGGGAGAGGAAGGCTGAGCAGAGGAGGGGAGCTGCTCTGATCTAGGTGCTGAGAGGGGAGCCTTGGCCTGAATATCAAGAGCTGTGCTTCATCATTGTGACCCTGGGTCCATTTCTTCAGACTGTGTTGGAGTCTATGGTTGGGATACATAATACTGAAAACCACTCTTCCCTAAAACTGTATCAACGGAAAGGAGATGGGAAAAGGAAGCCATAAAGCTGGCGGGAAGTATAATGCAGAAGTGCCTCCATTGCTGCGGCTGTGTCCGGAATGTTTCCTAAATGCCGAGTTACGCACACCAGGGTCTGAGAACCCCTGCAGGTCAATTCTATTACTTTTAAATGTTTTTTTAATTTTTAAAAGATCCAAAATCTATCTCTGTAAGTACATTCAGGATCATTTCTACAAACCCCTTGCCACTGCACAGTGATTGTATCTACAATCCTGTTGACACTTCGTGCTGGACCATTTTGTTCCTGCTAAAAGGTTGGGGAACAATTGTTCTAGTCTTTAATACTCACTAGACTAGAACATCTTCATCTCATCTAACCCCAGTCCCTTGTTATAAATTGACGTGGAATCTTAAACCCAGACGTTTGGAGGGAAAGCAACAACTGAAATGTACTTTGAGCAGCAGCCTTCTCAGGATGCTTTGCCTTTCAGCTCTAAGAATGTGAGATAAAGTAGCATAAACTACATTTTAATTGTGTTTTTATATTTTATCTGATAACGTGGCACAAAGTTCACTGTTTGTAGGTAAAAAGAGGCATTGTTTCTGTGACCTATGACTCTAGGTGGTAAGCTTTAAAATAAAATGGGTGTCTTTGAGGTATTTATTAAGAGAAATGGATTTATAATCCATTGGTGATTAAAATTTGGTGAAATAAAATTTAAACTTCATTTATTGTTCCCTCTGAAGTAGGTTTAGTGTATGCACCTAAGTATTACCATGGCACTGTGTCCAGTTCTTTTTTTTTTTTTGATGTGTTCTGCATTATGTATTTATTTCGCATCTAATATTATGAGATCTTCCTTTTAGAAGGAACAAGCGTGAGATTGAGCAAGTGATGGGAGTAGGACACGAGAGCCTACTTCTGTGCTCTTGGTGCTGATCGTAAACCTGGGTTGCAGTCCACTTTTAAATGGACTCATGAAAAAAATATAGATGATAATTAAAGCAAGTCAGCCTTTGGGGCATGTGTGGTACTAATCAATGATTGGTGATATTAAAATTAACCTCACAGTTGATAGTCACATCTCTTGAGGTTACAGAGGTGGATGAGAAGGGAAGGGTGATAAATCCAAGTGAAAGTCGGTGCTGGTGTTGGAAGACTGTTTTTGCCTCGTAGGCGTGCATCTGTACTACGTTGGGGGAGAGGTTTACGCCGAGTGCGTGAGTGACAGCAGCATCTTTGTGCAGAGCCGGAACTGCAACTATCAGCACGGCTTTCACCCGGCCACCGTCTGCAAGATCCCCAGCGGCTGCAGCCTCAAGATCTTCAATAACCAGCTGTTCGCTCAGCTGCTTGCCCAGTCTGTCCATCACGGATTTGAAGTCGTTTATGAGTTGACTAAGATGTGCACCATCCGGATGAGTTTTGTCAAGGTAAGGAGTGCTTGCTTCCCAATTGTAAGATGAAAAATAAAAGCAAAAGTACTCTTTGGTTGATGTGGCAGTTAGACAGCCAGGGTAAGTAGACAGCAGTTTGCCGGGGGGTGGAGGGGGGCACTCTCTTTAATTGTTTTTTTTTTAAAAGTAAACACAAATTTAATTTAAATTTTTATTATAAATTTTACAGTAAAAGTAAAACGAACAATATCCTAGAAGTCAAAATTCTACCTACAGGTAATGGCAAGAGTAGGGAAACTACAGAGTCCAAATTTTTCCAAACAATGTACAACTTTCCTGATCAGCAGCTTAACTGGGAAAAGCATGAGCTCTGTAAGCAAACAGATTTCAAATCAAATCCCTGCTCCCCTAACTAACAACTGATCAAACAAGGTAGCTATGCTATCTTTTTTTTTTTAAAACATCTTTATTGGAGTATAATTGCCTTACAACGGTGTGTTAGTTTCTGCTGTACAACAAAGTGAATCAGCTATACGTATACATATATCCCCATATCCCCTCCCTCTTGAGTCTCCCTCCCACCCTCCCTATCCCACCCCTCTAGGTGGTCACACAGCACTGAGCTGATCTCCCTGTGCTATGCGGCTGCTTCCCACTAGCTATCTGTTTTACATTTGGTAGTGTACATATGTCAGTTGTTTTTTGGAAGAGCTCCTCCATGAGTATGAAATCTCTTGTTTAGCAATTTTAAGAAAATTCTTAAGCATATTACGTTTGGAGGAAAACCAAGTTAAGATAGTTATCTGATTTTTTTTAACACATAAGATAAAGTGACAATGATAATTGATAATGTATAGAACTTAATGCTACAGAGATTCTTCCATCCCTCAAACTGCTGACCACCTATGGTCACTGCTGACCACCTATGGTCACTCAGTTAATGTTGTTGAATTTACCTGAATCAAATAAGACACTCTCCTCACTCTTACAAAGCATACAGGCAAATGGAGCAGTCATATTCATAAATAAGCTACAAAACAGACAGAACTGACTCTAATACAAGATAGTATGAATTAAGTGCTGTTTATAAAGGTATAAACAAATTGGAATAGAAACATTATGGGGCTTGTGATTAATTCTGAGACAGCAGTAGATGTTCTGTTTATGAATATTTGTTGAATTTATCAAATTAGATCTTACTAAAATTGATGTGAAGGTTGGAGAACGGAGGAAAAGTTACTTAGCGGGAAGGAAAAAAACTGGATTTGCACGTTGAAGCTAAAGACCTCACTTTCATTGTCTGCTATTTCATCCCTCGCAAAGCACTTGCAAATCTAATATTTCCAAATCTGAGCTTGTTTATCAAACTGAGTATATGTTTTCCCATTGTCATATATTCATCCAAGGAATCAGTATGGCTTGTTGCAGGTTTTTTCAAAGTAAAATTTATTTATTAATCCTTTAAAATTATCTTGAAAAATGTGTCCTGTTTTTCTATACTTCTTTTTAAAATTTTATTTATTTATTTATTTTTGGCTGTGTTGGGTCTTTGTTGCTGCACGCAGGCTTTCTCTAGTTGCGGCGAGCAGGGCTACTCTTCGTTGTGGTGCGCGGGCTTCTCATTGCGGTGGCTTCTCTTGTTGCAGAGCACGGGCTCTAGGCGCACAGGTTTCAGTAGTTGTGGCACGCGGGCTCAGTAGTTGGGGCTTGCGAGCTCTAGAGCGCAGGCTCAGTAGTTGTGGTGCATGGGCTTAGTTGCTCTGCAGCATGTGGGATCTTTTCAGACCAGGGCTCGAACCCATGGTGTCCCCTGCATTGGCAGGAGGATTCTTAACCACTGCACCACTAGGGAAGTCCATTGTGTCTTTATTGTATATATAATTTTAGTAATTATTTAAAAAATAAGAATAGAGTTTCCAATTGAAAAACTGACTTCTTGAATCCATTTCTTTCATGGTGACAAAGCAGTTTTATTCAAATTTACTGTTAAGCTTTAAAAGTATTTTCACACGGTCAGGCAATTAAATACCTGAAAATCTTTTCAAACGTTCTGATGCTTCAGAGCCAGCAGAGGGCGTTAAATTGCCATTAACGAACAACCATTTGACTTGCGGTTACTTTTGTCTAGGCCTGTGTTTTTCAAATTAGGATGAAATGCCAATATCTCAGACGTAATTATTTCACTGTAACAACATAAGCTTGCACAGAAATCTTATTTTCCTAAGATCAGCAAGATGTATTTCTCAGATATGCAGCCTTTAAATTCATAAAACTACACAATTCACAGAAAATAAACTGTTATTATATTGCAGGGACTTTTAAAAACATAAATCCCTAGCAAATATAACTACAGGTGATCGATGTAAAAGAAATGTACAAGTTCTCATCACAAGAAAAAATTGCAGCCATGTGAGGTGATGGATGTTGACTAAACTTATTATCTCTATTTTTACTGTCTCTCCTATGGATGGTCACAAATGGCAAATTGCCAGAAGTGAGCCAGCGGGGGAGAGGAGAAACTAGCTTTGTTCATCAATCCTGAATAACCAAGAGCACCCTCAGCCCTCGCTTTACAACGTTCAGATCCAGTCATTGGTCTGTAGTGAGCAACCATCTTGTACAAAACATGGGTCTTCAGCATTAGGGGGTGAACATGAGTTCAAGCTCCTTTCCCTGTGGAAGAGGAAGTGATTTGCCAGGGTCTCCGGCATGGCTAGAACCCAGGCCCTTTCTAGGTCCATGAATTTAGTTGTGAACCCAGGAGGAAACCATGGATGGGGACTCAGGGTATCTGGTTGATGCAAAAGTCGTCCTGTACTTGCAGGAACGTAGAGTTCACGTTCTCAGGTCCCAGGAGCTGCCCCGGGTTGGGTGGGCTGTGTCCACCGGGCCTGCTGGGGCCTGTGAAGGCTGCCTGTAAAGTCTGGCACAATCACTCCGCTCCGTTTTTGCTTTTCAGGGTTGGGGAGCCGAGTATCATCGCCAGGATGTCACAAGCACGCCCTGCTGGATTGAGATTCACCTTCATGGACCACTGCAGTGGTTGGACAAAGTTCTGACTCAAATGGGCTCTCCACACAACCCGATTTCTTCAGTGTCTTAACAGTCTTGTCTTCATCCACATTTCTATAGGATAGATGCTATTGCAGGCAGTGGCTTATATCATTTCAGATTTGCAACTAACTGAAGTTTCTAAGTACATGTGTAAATACATATAATATATACTATTCACATTTTGTATCACCATTTGTTTTGTGCTTTCTAGTTAACCTGATGCCAGTACAGTGTAATTAGAAAAGCAGGTTTTTTGTGCCTACGCTCTAATAAGCAGCAGCTTCTTTTGTGGGAGAGAACAAATGAGAGGCAACTGTAGGAACAGTATTTGAAGGGTGTTGGTAGAATAAAGGCAGCTTTAGTCCACCATGTCATGTAAGGCATGTTGTGTGGCCAATCTGGAAAAATATTAAAACTGTTTACGTAGCAAAAATCAGGTACTAGCAGCACTAGAGCAAATAACACTTTAGGACAAAACAAAGCTACCAAACCCATAAAATTGAAATAACCTCACTGTTAGTGCTACTGGCCAAAAAAAAAAAAAAAAATCAAGCTTTTAAAATCAGTTATGTAAGATAAGTCACATAAACTTTATTTCTGAAGTTGAAATGCCTATAGCTGGACTATTGTGCTGATATGAACGGTACATTTTAAACAAATTAAACTGTGATGGGAAAAGAAAGAAACTGTGAAGCTGAGAGTCATGTTGCCTCATTATCTACCACTGTAAAAAAAAAAAAAGAATGAGTCTAATATGGGAAGATACATACGAAAATAGCATGAAATGAGCTATATCCCCCAATTGCAAAATAAGACCAGAACTTAGTCTGAGAATCCCCCACGGAGATGCCTGCTTTCCACATAGGAAATCTCGGGTTCCTGTTTTCCTGTTGATTCGTGTCAGGCAGCTCTGCAGATTTCTGAGTCTGCACAGTGAGCTCTACGGCCATGTATGTCAGTCAGTCCTGTGTGCGGAAGCAGTAAACTAAGAGCATTGGACAAAAGCACCCTGTTTACTTATACCTTCTCACATTCCCATGTTCAAAGTCTCCAGGTGAGGGCATGCCTTTTGCCACATTTTCCTCACATGTTGGCAAATATTAACTATTCACAGATGACCCAAACAGTGGTGAAGCCTTTGAGAAAATCTAGACACACTGCTGGGATCAAATTTGAGTTATTTAACTTAGTGTCTCTATTGATTAAATGATCTGCTGGTCATATGTGGTAGCCTCTTCTAAAACTAAAGCTTCATACCTGGAAATACCTTCCCAAGTAAGATAATAATTTCACAATCCCTATCATTTCTGAGGAACAGTGGTCCTGAATAACAGGATATTTAAAAAAATGTATCCACAACATCAAAACCTGTTCTTATTTACCCTTGGATGATAAAGAGAGGAAAATTTCCCAAATTCCTAGGTACTTTCATATATATATAAAATTCCCACCCACTAAACACTGCATTGCTTGGAAAAATATTTCACACCCTTTATAAAATGTGTAATTTAAGAAGGTAATTATGCTTGTAACAGACGGTACTTCAGTGATCCAGGAGGTTTCTTCATTTATACATTCTGTCTCAACTCTTTCTAGCATTAGTGCATAGTAGTTGTTTCTCATTAAATTGTATTCAAGGTAGGAATGATCATGTGAAAAAGATGTATGTGTGAGCTACTGCTGTCACCTCTTGTAATGACTAGTGTTACGTAATAGAAGCTTCTCTATATACAATAGAAAATATTACATTTTACATTAAAGCTAGGTGGTCCATTTAGTGTTTAGCAAACTCCATAGTATATTGGTTCATCAACTATGTATGTGCCTGGCACAATGTTAGGTACTGTGGAATCGAATGTAAACAAGAGACCCGTCCCAGCCCTCTGGAGCTGAGAGTCTTAAGAGTAAATCTGTTTGTAGAATCATCTTCATGTTTCAAGAACTTTTAAAACAAACCATGCAATCTTTCTTATGCTTGAAAAAAAGTATAATTTTCTTAATTATCTCTATTTTGAAGCTGATTTCCCTTCTCTTCTGAGCAATCAAGTAATGGTTGAAGACTTCCTTGGATAAATGATACTTTTCTTCTGTGTCTCAAAATTGAGTTTTTCGCCTTTTGCTTCCCTATTTTCCAAAACTTTCCCCATCTCCCCTTTTCTTGGAAAAGGCATTAATATGGTGAAGTCATCCTCATACAAGTACTGTTGCATGAAAGAGCATTAGGTACACGTGGTTTGGGCTCCAGAGAGCAAACACAGCTTTCTGAATCTCTCCATCAGTGGTCAAACTCCTCCTCTGGTAATCTTATACCTTTACAGGATTAATCAGTACTAGTTGCTTATAAATGACATGAAAAAATACATTCAATTTTCATGCAGCTTTGGGAAACCAGGCCAAAATATTCCAGTGAATCCAAATTATTTCTTCAAAAAATAAATGATTAAAGTGGTACATATGTGTCATTACCAGTCCTATCTCACCAAAAGCCTTTATTAAGATACTGTGAAATTCAGAGGATTTAGAATTGATGAGAAGTTAATCCTTCAGTCACTGTAAGTCACATTTTAAATCAGCCTTTTAACATTTTTGCTGGCAAGAATTGTTAAAAATAGTAATGCAGTATTTGATTTCAAACTTCTAAATGTGCTCATTTAGCATTCATTCCTTGAGACAGACAATCCAAAAAATGTCATAGCATTCTTTTATAGGGTAATGAGCAAAGTGGACATGCTAAGCCATTAATTGCATCAGCCAAACATGTTTAAGGTTGCCATAGACAAGGACTGTGCAATAGAGAATAAAAACATCTGGCCTGCTCACAAGACCCAGAACATTTATGGTGTTGTTCAAGCCTGTTTTTTTGTGTTTTTTTGTTAAAAATTTGAGATGTGAAAAGTTTGTTTTAGTTAGATGATATTTTAATACCTGCCAGTGCTTTGGAACTATTAAGATGTCACTTCTCAATACATTTATGTTTTGTTATTCTTTTCTTTTTTTACACTCAGTATAAATCTGGAAAAGTTGTACAACAACCTAGCATTTAGAATTTCCTTTTCATTGTCTTCTTAGGAACTGAATACCCCCATCACAGCAACAAAAGCATTTTATAAGTACCACTTGCTAGACTTTAAGCACCTGCTTAACTTTGAGTATGTCCTGAATATTTGGTATATATAGTCAACAAATAAAGCAAAATATAACATGCATTCCAAATTTCGTCTTTTCCTATTAAGGATTTAACAGCTGAACTATATGACAAGATTAGGTGATCCTGGCATATGTTAAATTCAAATTAATGTAAAACAAACCAACAAAAAAGAAACTATTTCTATTTAAGTAATGTTTTTGATTATTGTAGCTAGGCTTCAGTTATCCTTCAAATGCACACTTAACACTGTTACCTGATTGTTTATAATAAAGAATACTGTACCTATGTGTCTTTTGGCTCATTTTTCCCTGCAGACGTCATAGAAGGATTTCTTGCATATGAGTCCTTAAGATGATCTTAAACCGTCCTATTTTGAAAATAGGATGTTTTTGAAATCCAACATCCTATAGAGAAATCAGGTAACAGTTTTGAATTAAACACCTCAGAATAACTGGCATTAAATATAGAACCTTGCAGGGAGGGATAAATTAGGAGGTTGGGATTAACATACACACATTTATATATAAAATAGAAAAACATATATTCATATATAAAATAGAAAAGAATATAGAACTTTGAAGATACTTTGCAGTAATTTTAGAAAGGATATGCATAGAAGCTTTTTTTCTGGATATTAGCAAATATTAAGTGATATTACAGTATATAGGAGAGAATGAACAATTTTATTACTGCATACATCTGTACATTGCTATATATTACCTATTAGAAAGGTGCTAAAGAAGGCAACTGAGTAAAAACTAAGATGAAATCCAGGAGGAATATGAACATATCTAAAAATGTAAATGTTCTATTCCCTCCATTTAAATTTCCTTCCAGTCTATAAATGGAGGGGGTTAAATATGTAAATATTTTGAGAAAACTTAGCTGCCTTAACTTGATCGAAGTTTTCCTTTTTTAATTTTTTTTAAAGAAATGGAGCCCTTTAGTCAAAAGAAATATTTTGTGGAGTTCCAAAATGTAAACAGATGAAAGACAAGCTATTCTGGTTCGATACAGGTGAGGATTATGAAGCTGTAAGTTTATGGAAAGCAGTGTTTGTGTCTTGCTTGTCTTTGCATCTCCCATGGTTCCTGACCCTGTTCTTGCAACCAAAATTTGGTATTGGCACTTCAACCACTAACTAGTACAGATTTTTAAATATATCACTGTATAGACATAAAATATTGTCTTTAAACGTCAGCCCATCTAAGAGAAGGAATATTTTCATTATCCTAGGCACTTCCACATATTCGTTTATTAGACGATTCTTGTGCATCAGCTACTACCAGGCAGGCACCATAGATGGCAATGACGACACAGTTTCTGCCTTAAAGAAGCTTATCATCTGTGGAGGAAATGAACAAGTAAACCAATAAACGTCAGTGTGCTCTCAGTTGTGACAGGCTGCAGGGGACCAAGCAATGACACCTCTGTCGGGCCCTGGATGGGTACCCAGGAAAGCTTCTGGGCTGACCCACCTTGCCTTCCTTCCCATCAGTTCCCTTAGCAAGTCTCCCAGACATTTCTAAACCAGCCTAGGTGCCTGATCTCTGTGCTCCCATCATAATTTGTGCTCATCGATGGTCAGTTATCAATTCCTGCACCATACTGTTTTCTTGTCCATCCATCTCTATGAAGCTGGGAGCTTTTTAAGGGCAAGGATTGTATCTATTCCTGTCCAGCATTTTCCAGCTGTTGTTTGTTTAGAAAGGCATTTGGGGTTCACATTATAAAGGCAGAAATGGTATTTGTCTCATTCTCCTTTTTTAAAATCAGCAATTATTTAATCTCTTCAAAATAAAAATAATTGCAAGCCTTCAATTACATGTCCAGTGACCATGCTGCAGCTGGTGGGGATGGGAGAAGCATGCTTATGATTTAGTTTGCAAATATTCAGCTGCACAGCAGTAGCAAGGGAAGATAGCTTTGACAGTTAAACTGTTAAAATTGTTTTTATTCTAAGCACTTATTTTCAAAATGTGAATTTGAGCAAAGACAAGATGCATAGGAATTCTGATGTAACAAGTTAACAAGGAGCATAAAAAAGGTAACAGTTCTGAAAGTTTATCTCTGTATGATCACTGATGATTCCATTATTTGCATGCATCTGATAAAAATGTTATGTATGGCCTCAGATTTACTCCAGTAATCTGAAAGATGATGTTAAATGGAGTAAATATAATGAAAAGTATATTCAGGTTTGTTTTTTTTAAGCCAGAAATTACTCACACCTGCAGTATGTTATTTGGAGATAATGTTTGCAAGTGACAGGCTAAATTTTCTCTAACCTCATCATTTAGAAAGAAGAACACTAAACATTCTAAAAATAACCCACTGATGTTTAATGAAGATGCCTGTGGAGAGAGGCTCAGGAGTAGCGGTAAGACTTTTTCTATCAAGGGGCAGACAGTAAATATTTTCAGCTTTGCAGGCCATGTGGCCTTTGTGACTGTTATAACTACTCAACTCTGCCAGTGCAGTGCAAAAGCCACCCTAAACAGTATGTAAGTGGATGGGCATGGCTGTGTTCCAATGAAACCTTATAGACATTGAAATTTGAATTTCATATAATTTTCACATCATGAGATGATTTTCTTTTGATTTGTTTTCAACCATTTAAGACTGTAAAAACTATTATTAGCCTGCAGCAGTACAGAAATGAGCTGTGGGTTGGATCTGGCCTGGGGCGGGGTGTCCCAGTTTGCTGAGCCCTGCTCTGGAGGATGAGAAGTTGTCTTGAACGTACCAACCACAGCCATACTCCCATCTGAATGCAGCCTCAGGAGACACCCCCCAAGCCCGACCACGAGAACCCCTCAGCTAATCTCAGCCAACCCTTAATATTGTGGGTTGGGCAGGGAGGTGATTATGGGAAGCCACTCTGCTTAGGGGTGGTGTGCTAGATAACTAATCATAAACGTGTGGAATGTTGATGAAACTTTTTCTTTGCTTCATCCAGAAGCCTCAGGTGGGAGTAGCTTCTCATCACAAAGCACAGGCATGCCTGTTTGGAAGCACCTACAATTTTTTTTTTTTTAAACATCTTTATTGGAGTATGATTGCTTTACAATGGTGTGTTAGTTTCTGCTGTATAACAAAGTGAATCAGCTATATGTATACATATATTCCCATATCCCTTCCCTCTTGCGTTTCCCTCCCACCCTCCCTATCCCACCCCTCTAGGTGGACACAAAGCACCGAGCTGATCTCCCTGTGCTATGCGGCTGCTTCCCACTAGCTAGCTATTTTACATCCGGTAGTGTATATATGTCCATGCCACTCTCTCACTTCGTCCCAGCTTACCCTTCCCCCTCCCCGTGTCCTCAAGTCCATTGTCTACGTCTGTGTCTTTATTCCTGTCCTGCCCCTAGGTTCTTCAGAACCATTTTCTTTTAGATTCCATATATATGTGTTAGCATATGGTATTTGTTTTCCTCTTTTGACTTACTTCACTCTGTATGACAGTCTCTAGATCCATCCACCTCACTACAAATGACTCAATTTCATTTCTTTTTATGGCTGAGTAATATTCCACTGTATATATGTGCCACATCTTCTTTATCCATTCATCTGTCAATGGACACTTAGGTTGCTTCCTAAGTGCTCAGTGCCCTGTTTTCAGGCTCCTGTCATATTTGCAGAGCTGCCTTTTCTTTCTAAAATAGCCTTTAGGACCGGGACACCTTGCCTTTTGTGCCAGTGCGTGGACCCTTGTGGCCTGGGATCTGCCTGTCCAAGAATAGCCAAGCGTTCCTCTCTTATCCTGTCCTGGCTATTGTAAATAGTGCTGCAATGAACATTGGGGTGCATGTGTCTTTCTGAATTATGGTTTTCTCAGGGTATATGCCCAGTAGTGGGATTGCTGGGTCGTATGGTAGCTCTATTTTCAGTTTTTTTAAGGAACCTCCATACTGTTCTCCATAGTGGCTGTATCAATTTACATTCCCACCAACAGTGCAAGAGCGTTCCCTTTTCTCCACACCCTCTCCAGCATTTGTTGTTTGTAGATTTTCTGATGCTGGCCGTCCTGACCAGTGGAAGCACCTACAATTTATGATATGGTAGCTACTCTGGTTCTGAACAGTACCCCGGCTCCATTTGCTCCGCCAGTGAAACCGCTGTTAAAGAGATCTCTGTTCAAAATACTTCTCTTTCCCAGACCATGTGGGAAGACTTGCCAGTTTGGTTGCTACAGGTAAAGCATTCAATTCCCACCTCCTATTAACACCAGAGGCGAGCTATGACATTCCCCAGCGAGGGTACAGTGCAGGCAGTAAGGCAGCACTGGCCTCTGAGGATACTGCTGTTCCCACCACTGCTGTGGTGATCCCAGCCTCTGACCTTCATCTTGTGGCCAGAGAAGAGTCCAGAGAGCCTAGAGTTCTGCTGGTCAGAAAGCACCCCGCCTTCCTCTCCAAACTGGGTACCTGAGAATTAACTCTGTGCATCTCTGTTTTAAATTCTCATTGCCCTTCGGAATGGGCGGTGCCTCGCCTGGGCAGAGGATGTGGTCATTTTCCAATTGCTAACAAAGCAGGAAGTGTTCAATAAAGTGAGGTCCTGGATGGACTTTAAACCCCATTTAAAGGTAGCAAATGTCTGGGACTGGGAAGCAAAGGGCAATGCTGATTGTTGCTGGCACTGGAGAGGTGAATAAGAAATAGAAGAGACACAGGAAACACGGTCACATAGCATTTGAACGTAAGAAGAGAGACAGGTACCTGGATAAGAGAGGAATGTTTGGCTATTCTTGGACAGGCAGATCCCAGGCCACAAGGGTCCACACACTGGCACAAAAGGCAAGGTGTCCCGGTCCTGAGGGCTATTTTAGAAAGAAAAGGCCAGCTCTGCAAATATGACAGGAGCCTAAAAACAGGGTCTCTGAGCACGACACTGCTTAAGTTTCCATACTGGCAGACAACTTTTGGTGATCTTAGAAAAATACTGATTTCTCTAAGACTCAGGGTCCCTCATTTTCTGAAAAGAAATAATGCTGTCACAATTACCCGTCACCCCCGCAGATGGTTCTAATCAACATGATGGTGAAGTACAGGTGCATATGTGTATTTTAATATGATATATTACCATAATAAATAGTAATAAATTTTTGTGCAATATATTTGATGTTAATATATCCTGCTCCTTATTAGATTTTCAAAGGCAACCGGTGTAAAATCTTATTAGTGGACAGTGGTCTCCAACTGAGAACAGTATATGACACAAGTTGCAATTATATATAAGAGAGGAAAACAAACAGAAAATCTCATTACTCATAACTATCTTTTCTGGTTGTTTTCCTTAGCTTTCTGTTGTTGTTTTCCTGCTGCATATACTCCTGGGCCCTTTTAAGCCCAAACTACAAATAGCTCATGAAAATCAGTATCTGTGCTCAGTAAATACACCTTAAGAAAGGCTACATGCATTTCAATATTACTAGGGTAAAGCTACGAAGAGAAAAGATCTATTTAGTTTGCTGCAGTACATAATAATAAAAAAAAGCTTATCTCCGATGCATTAGAATAGTACAAACGATTATTTAGAGGGTGGAGTAATACATGTTAAGGATAATAGGGAAGGTTAGAAGATGGGATCAACTCACCTAATTAGTAAACATGTCAAGTATTCTCACTAAAATATTTTGCAAATATTAACTGTAAACTCAAGAAAGGCAGTATTTTGATCAGTTTTTTTCCTATAGTGAGGCAAGTCTGCTAAACAAATGAAAGTTCAGCCTATCACCAAATAAACTGCTATCTGAATACAGGTCCTATGTATGTACCATTCAACAGCATCTGTAGTCATGATTATAACGCTCATTTTCATAGTTAAAGAAAGCTAGAAACTGAGGGAGTGATGATGATAAGAACACTAAAATTTCCATGTCAATTAGTTACACAAAGGAAATCAGGACTACTTGCCAATATCCATATTAATTATATTTTCCAATTCTAGAAAAAGAAACAGGAAGGTGTAAATCAACAATCATTTGAAAGATCCCAAATTGAGACCTTTTAAACCAAGACTGAGAACCTAGAAGTCATAAAAGAAGTGTCAGATATGTTCAAATATTCAAAAATTGAAAGCTTGCATGGCAAGAAATACCATAAAAAGGTAAAGAGGCCAATTTTAGAAGTGGAAAAAAATAAATAAAAACGACATAGGGTTAATTTTTATAATAGTCACCAGAGTTTTGCACACTGAGTAGAAAAAAGGAGCCTAATGGGAAAACAGACAAAAGACACGACGAGGCAATTCACAGAAGAGTAAATCTAAGTAGCCAACAAGCATGTGAAAAGGTGCTCAAGTTTACCAGCGTTCAGGGAAACGCTAATAAGTGTAACAGTAGCAGTACGTAGCTATCAGAAAGGCAAGAGTTACAAAAGAACAGTAACTCCTGCTGCTGGCAGAGGAAAAGAAATTCTCCCTTGTTACTGATGGATGTGTGAAGTGATACAGCCGTTTGAGGGGAAAGGAATATAACGGTATCTATTTGAAGGAAACATGTATCTATAGATCTCCCTCCACCCAACAATCCCATTCCTGAGAATCCCTCCCAAGGCCAGAGAACCAGCAGTAAACACCACTACATAGGGACACACCACAAGGACGTTTGCTCCAGCTTTGCTCATAGTGGCAGAAAACCAGACACCAACAGTGCGATGATTGAATATGATGGTACGTTCACATCATGAGATGCTCTGCAGCCACTGAAGCAATGAATTCGAGCTACACAAGTGACTCAGGGACCTTCTACACGGTACTGGTGTGTAGAAAAGCAGTATACTGACGTGTATAATACACCCACGTTTTTATGTAACAGTGACAGTTGCAAAATGTGTATATATGTGTATCTATAGAAAATTACACAAACATAAAAAAAAGAAGAATCCCTGCTGACATTGCATGGAAGACGGCGGGGGAACCACAAAAAGGACCAAAAGGGGAAAGCCAAAAAAAAAAACCACCCCTCCATATATACGATATGATTACACTGCTGTATTTATATAAAATTATATACGCGTGCATACAGAAAGTTTTTTAAAAATTTAGCCTTTACTGAAGCACCTACTGGGTTCGAAACTAGGTACTTAAAAGTGATAGCTGCTGATTTAGCAACAACATTCTACTGCGGCAAGAGCGTCGTTTTCGGAGACGGAAGATTTAGCTTCAAATCTTAACTCTGCCTCTAATAGTAAGACCTGTTATTTATGTCACTTCTCTCTTTCCTCATCCAAAAACAGGGACAATACTTGCCATGCCACGTTCTGAGGTTCAAAGGAATGAGCACATAGGAAAGTACCTTCTAAATTGTGTTCTGAAGTAACACAATTAGGGTTGGTTTAAATAAAATCTGTCATTTAACACATTCTAAAACTCAAGGCTTAATATACAAAGGCTTTATTCTCATGGCCCAGTGACAGTGCATCCACTGGTAAAAGTAAAGTTCACGTTCAAACTGCACTGGCCTCATCATGATCATGTACGTGGATCACACTGCTTACTAGATTTAAGTCCAAGAGCCGTGTGATCGTGAGCAAGCAGCTTAACCTCTGCAAGCCTGCTTCTGTATCTATAAAATAATCATTGTGCATACATTATGGAATTGTGAAGAGCAAGTATGTATGCACAATTGTTTTGAAAATTATAAAGTGCTAGAAAATCTGTATCATCTGGTCATGTTTTTATATTATGTACCTCCAGTAAGGAAGTATACGTTTTGGGCCTCAGAAAAGACGGTAAGAAACTCCAGGAGGGGAAATCTCACTACAAATAAGTGCTACGTATATGGAAATAAAGATTCATTAGTAAAAATGTATTTCTTCCTATAAGCTGAAATAGAAAGCAAAGGAAAAAGCATATCCTGTCTACTGTTTTCAACCTGTAATAGGATTTCAGTTTGTAATAAAAACATTTTTGAAAGGGTCATCTGTGCATGGTGGAAATTCAAGCAGTACAAAGGGTTATTTTGAGAAAAGATATTGTCTCCCAACCACTGAAGCTCCTATTCTTCTACCCTATGCTACCAGTGCCCCAATTTTCCTTTGCAACTTCCAATTTTGTATATAAGCATACATGTGCGTATAATTATATCTTTACATATAATTTTTGGTAACATTACTTATGACCCTTTGTATTTCCCTATTCATAACTAAGTAACTATAGTCCACTTATAATTTTTGGCCAATATCGTCATTGATGGACACCTCTTTTGAGGACTATCTTGTTGGTTGTCTCCTTTTTCTCCATAGTCATTTGGATTAACTACTACTGAAGCAAAACATCTATCTTATAGTTTGCTTTCTTTCCTTTTCCTTTTCTGGTCGCTTTCTAGCAAGGTTTGGTAGTACTCTAGGGCTGCTGGTTGATGAGCTGAAGCAAATCCCCCTGGGTTTCCTCCCTGAAGTGGGCTGTTCCTGAGTGATTCTCCTGCCATTAAATCCTACCGACTTGTTTATTCAACCCCTCCAAATCCCACTCTTCAAGTGGAAGCCTGGGAATGGTCTTAAAACCAAGGAGTTGAAGGAGCTTGAGTTACTGATATACCTGCTGTTACAGAGTAGTGTAATAAAGATTGGGGCAGTTGCTCATTCATTGTCATGAATACTGCTAGTTTCTTGGCTGAAGTACCTCGTGCTCTCTGATTCTTCCTACACTTGCTCTGCAATGTCATAGAAAACTACATTCCCTGTTGGCCTCATTTCTTCTCTGTTCAGTGAGAACTCTAGCTTCTATTCCTGAGAGTAAAGCATCCTAACTTCCGCCACTTATTCCACTAAATGAATCTGAGCTCAAGCTTGCAATCTATCTTTCCTCCTCTATGGCTGGTGGAGCCCTGAGATATACTGTCACCTGACTGCAGACTGCCATTTCAGGCTCCTGGTTTCCAGGCCAAACCTTTAATGCCCAACTCATCAATCCCTTTACACACAGTATTACTGAGGATATAGACCTGGCTGGATATAACAGAGACACCTTACTAGCCATGACAGACACAAGAAATTCCATCTCTCTTTGATGTAGTAGTCCAAAAACAGGAGGTCCCTAGTCCAAAACAGGTTATAGGATAGTAGCTCTGCTCCCCAAGGCCATCCAAGGACACAGGTTCTTTTTCTCTTGTTCTGGCTTTCCCAGTGAATTACCTTCATTTGGTCTACAGATGATGTGCTGCTTTGTCCACATTCCACGCAGCAGGATGGAGGAGGAGAAATGGGCTGCCTGTCTTCTGCTTCAGGGCACCGTCTGGAAGGTGCACACATCTTCTCTGTTCATAGCCCATTGGCCGTAACTTACATGGCCACACCCAACTGCAGGGGCAGCTGAAAAATAGTCTTAAAACTGAAATAAAAAATATATACTGAAAAGTACAAAAATCATACATGTATAGCTTGCTGAACTTTCATTAACAGAACACACATGCATAACCAGCTTCCAGGACAGAACGAGAGCATCATCAGAACCCCTGAAGCTTCCTCATGCCTCCTTCTAGGCTCTATCCCCACCCAAAGGGAAACCACTCCTCTGTGTTCTAACAATAATAGTTTCACCTGCTTCTGTACTTTATACAAATTGAATCATCCACACATCATTTGTGTCTGGATTCTTTCGCATGACATTATGTGAAAATCGGCTGTATTGCTGGGTGGGTACATTCCCAACCAAAACTTCTATTATTATGAAAGAAGGAAAAAAGTTATCAGGGGACTATTAGCAGGCTACTAGCTACTAGCCATCTTTCTCACTGACTTCAATGTCTTTCTAATTTTTCCTTTTCCTACAGCCTCTTATCAACTCCCCTGCTCCATATTAGCAGATGACTTCTCTCTGCTCCTTTCCCCAAGTCTACAATAGCAGATGACTTTGCTGGAAAATGCAAGCTGTGAATGCCTTTACATTATTACTGCAAATATACCATATCTCCACTTACTATATCTCCTTTCCTCTAGACTCAAATCAACTAGCATTAACATCACTTTGTCATGTGGTTAGAGCAGTCACAGGGCCTGCTCAAATTCAAGGGGGCAGAAAAATAAAATCTAGTTCTTAATGGGCCACATCACATAAGAGCATGTGGGATGGGAGATTCTGTTGTGGCATCTTTGGAAAGTGCAGTCTACCACACCTACCTTGAAAGCTTTTGCAGAGTTATTTAAAACCATAGTAATCATATACAGAACTGTGAGAAAAAATAATAGTTTTCAAGCCACTAAATTTTGGGGTGATTTGTTACACAGAAACAACTATACAGTTAGGTGTATCAGTTACCTACTGTTTCAAGAATGCTGCATAACAAACCATCCCACAACTCTGTGGCTTACAATCATAACTATTCTTGCCCACAAGTCTGCAGGTCAGCTGGGTGGTTCTGCCAGTCTGGACCAGATCAAATGCACCTGCAGTCAGCTGGCAGGCTGGCTGGGGCATAGCTAGTCTAGTACAGCCTCACTCACATATCTGGCTGTTTACTGGCTATTGGCTGGTACAACAGAGGTGACTGGGCCATGTGTCTCATTATCCTGCAGGCTGTGCTGGTCTGGGTTTGTTACCATGGCAGCTGGGTAGCATTCTAAAAGGACTAGCGAAAGTGTTCAAAACCTTTGGAAGTCTGTCTACTCAGAGCTGCCATGTTATTATTTCCTCTGCATTCTATTGGCCAAAACAAGTCACAGGGCCAGTCCTCCAGATTTAAGGGGTAGATAAACTCAACCTCTCCGTGGGAGGAACAGCAAAGTCACATGACAAGAGTTATAAATATATGCAGGGATAAAAATGTTGGGGACACCTTGCAATAAATCTACCCTAAATATGTAAAAAACCTTATTGTTTTCTATAATATATATTATGTATATAATATATATATATATATATATATATAAATAAATTCAATTCCTTTTCTTTTAATTCAGCTGTCACTGGCCTATTACTTTCCCTCCTTTCCTAATCCTCGTGTTCCATTTGAAGAAGGATAGCTGGGTTTTTTTGTTTTCTTTTTACTACAAAAGTTAACTTATACTCTAGGGATTCCATAAAGCTCCTAACACCATAAGTAAGAAAACTCTAGGGATTCAATAAAGCTCCCAACGCCATAAGTAAGAAAACAAGCTAACAGTTAATAACAAATGGAAATGAATTCCTCTGCATCCAGTGCGGAGCAACTAAAGAATAGAATAAGTGACTCAGACAACTCAAAGGTCAATAACTGGACTTTAATGAATAATTCTGGTAAAAGCATTTTTGCACAGATATGCAGGTATAAAACACGTATAAAAAATGAACATAAGATTCTTTCTCTCCTTAAGTACATCTTAGAACAGCCATGACTAAGTTTAACTTGATACATATTTCAGAGCTTAAAACCCAAGAAACTAACAAATTTTTGCACAGTTTAACTTGAGGCACATGCATTTATTGTCCTAACACTGGAAATACTTTCTTGACATTTGATTTGATACTCTTATTGGTAAGCTTTGCCTTTTAAAAGTTTTCCTAGGAGAAAATACAAGAAAAAAGTATCTATCCGGATTACCCATCACTCTTTGAACAATACTTAGGAATAACACAATCTTAAAATAGCTCAATTTTGAAAAAGACTGACAAAATGCTGGAGTGTTATTCTTATATTCAGGATCTCTTTTTTAAAAAGAAATGAGTATAAAAAGGTAATTTTGTCCTGACATTGGTGGGATGAGATACATTTGTACTGTTCACAAATTCAACACACAAGAGTGTCTGTTTTAAATGAGATCAACACTAATAGGTAACAAGAAGTAGAGAAGCCAACTTTAGGAGATGGCACTCATTCCAGGGTACTTGGTTAATCCCTCTCGAGTTTTACCAGCACATCTCTGAAAGGAGATGCACATCCTAATCTCACAGCTATTTAACAATGATCACTTTCCTTATACACAGAAAATATGCTTACCTCTTTGACAGCTCCAGTCTTAACTGCAAAGGAAAGGTTATTACGAGAACCCAGTTCTAGGTGCCCCAACTACATTTTATCATCACAAGTAGCTCTCAGTGTTTCTTAACAGGGGGATTATTGGCATTGCGTGTAACATAATTCTTAGTTGTGGAGGACCATTCCAGACACCTAGCATTCCTGTCCCATTCACTAAAAACCAGCAGTTTTCAAGGTCGCCGTGACAAGCAAAAACATACCCATATGTTTCCAACTGCCCTTTGATGAGAATTACTGAGTTAGATGATTCAAGATTAACATCTATTAACTTCGTGACTTCCACAGAAAGCAACTGCTTCATTACCTTCAGTAACAATGACTGAAGAGAAACATCTTGTTTAAAAAAACATTGTAATTAAATATTACTTTGGAAAGATAAGCTGATTTCTTCAAATCCACAGTGATCTGAAAGGATCAGATGCACAATGTGCAATACTTATTTGTCCCCAAATGCACACATACAGTCACAGGAAAATGACTGTTTACCTTCTACTGGCAAATCTTACCCCATTTATCTTTAGTATAAAAATATGTCCATCCACTACAATAAGATAAAAAACGTGTAGGACTTCTTGATAAATTCGCTCACACTGATGTTCCTGGAAACTGCTGTTGTCTTTGCTCCAAAACTTGCTGATTTAATAGCTGTTGTTGTTTCTGTAAAAACTGCACCACTTCTGGACTTCTTAGTAATGACTTAAAAAGGAAAAATAAAAAAATATTTATTAATAGCATTATTTTTATGGGATTAGATCATATTCATGCTCTAAAATTACTCTTCTATATCCTTACACAAGATACAATATGCTTACGAAACAAAACATGCCTAAATTGAATTCACTTCTGCATCTGATGTACTGCAATTAAACTGCAAACTAATAATAATAAAATTTGATGTCGTATATCAAATACTAAAACCTAAAACTCACTGGTGAAGCCTGATCTTATTGGTGATTTTGCACACAAAGGAAATGCTTTTATGATATGCCAGCATGTATACCCTTTACGAAACATAAGAGCCCAAAACAGCACTGGATTACAGCAAGAAAAAAAAGGAAAAGGCATACCACGGGAACATGGTTAAATGCCAGTTTAGAAACACATACATGTATGACTAGTACTGGAACTCAAGTTCCTGCCACTAGTTTACTAAGTCTTTCTGAGAAATTAAAAATGGTGTGTGTCTGTGTGTATAGGTGTGTGTGTGTGTATATATAGGTATACATGTATAATTAATATTAGCACATTACCAAAATTTCAGAAAAGAAATACAACTGCTCTGAAACAACCAACATAGTTTTATACACTCACCATTTTTAAATATAGTTATACTCATATGACAAATATAATAGACTATGGCTAATACGTTTTTATTAAAATACTTATATAAATTGATGAAGGTAAAAAAACCTTGAACCTAATAAAGTGAACGAGATAAACCAAATAAGGTGGAAACATTATCACTAAAAACTGATTTTTAAAATGTAATATTACAGCATAGTATATTTCCTATTTATTACTTTTCTTTAAAATTTATTGGTAAAGACTGCCCAACATTTATTAAGTAAATGTACTAAAGTCTACTTAGCTGTTATGAGACTGTTGGACATTGAGGTTGTTTAAACTACCATTTTACTGTTTGTGATAAATACATTTCTGGCAAATATCCTTATGCTTAATTTATCCATATTTAGGATTTGTTTCCTGAGAATGTCTTCACAGTAAGTATGATTTCTGAGTGAAGGGATACAGACTGCCCAGCTGCTTTCTAAAGTGCTGTACTAATACAAGATGCCATCAGCAGAATGAGTCCCTTTCATGGAACCCTCAACATCACTGTGTGTTATCATTTAAATAATTTTCACTTATTGTACTGTTTATTGTGTGATTTTTACTGATATGAAATATCTTTCCATATCATATAAGGGAAGCATTCTGCTTTTTTCTGTTTATATTTTTTGCAATGTATGGAGGTCAAAATTTTTTCCTCCCCTATCTGTGTGATAAAAATGTCAACCATACCAACCACAGTCTTTTACATATTTGTTGCAAATGTTTTTCCTGTATGTTATTTTCAAGTTTGCATTTTTATTTTTACCACCATTTTTAACTACAATATTCATTTTTATGTAGTGAAATTATACTTTCTTTGTAATTTTGTCTTTATGAGATTCCAGCGTGTACTGGCAGAGGCACAATTCTATTCTGATTACCAGTTTAACAAATTTTAAGATCTCAAAAGCTAAATAGTTCCATTTATAACAAACAACTTTTGTTAGATTTGTAACTACTTTACAAACAGATATTTACCAGTCTTTTCTGATTTAACACTTGTTCTAAAAGAGTAGGTCTTGCAGGTCGATCCCCAAAAGATCCTGTTCTCTGTTTAACAATGGAGAGTATATTATCTGCACTTTCCTGGGATAAAAGATAAAAATGCAAATAGGATTAAATGTTGATATAGTAATCCATGATTAGAGGCATTTCAATGAAGTAATGAACAGGTCTTTGCTTCTCTTCCTTCTTGCCCAGTTCCTGGGAGCCTTTAAAGTCCCTCTTTAAGTCATTAGGCAAAGTGTTGGCAGTTAATTTTATATAACATGCCTCACTCCCTCTCCCTCCAGGGCTTCCAACCTGGGATCTTCTGTCTCCAGAAGGTCTCAAAAATCAATAGTGGAGCAGGGTAGGGGAAGGGAACCTATTTTAATATTTGTGAGTGATTTTCAATATTACAAAAAAGTGCCAAGTGTAAACTGAACATTCTCCTCAGATAAAGCTATCCAGGCCAAACCAAAGTTTGCCTGCCTTTGAATATATGAACTCAAAGGCCATTCATGTAGTGCTAATAAAACACTCTTGATAGTTTTTTGCCCAACAAAACAACAACAAACAAATTAACAACAGCAAAAAAAATGGGGAAGGGGAGTAAAATATTACTCAAAGAAGCAATTGATACACAAAGATTTCAAAATTTGGAAGTCACCAGGAGAAAAATGACAAACTGGCTTTGAAAAGACTGGAAAGCACTGGTATAAGTAATCTCCTGCCACTGGTGTAGACAAAACAGGCAAGTCCTAAAATGACACCATTCTCTTTGAGACATCGTTCCTCAAACAAAATCAGCAGCACTTACTACCAACTATGTATCCCCACTGACCTGATAAAATCTTAAATACAATTTTCCTGGCTAACAAAATGTTAGTTCACTGAAACATTCTGACTCTTATAAAACCATGATACAATACCACATCCAAAAATTCTGACCAAATATAAAGTCACATAAGCTGTGCCACGTATGAATTCACTCTTATTCTGCTCTTCATTTTGGTTATTATTGAAGCCGTTTTCTTCTCTTGACCTTCTTTCTAATGTCCTCTGAGTTGTCTATTAGAATACTCCCTTTCTTTATCTCTTTCACTATGAGAAGTTTATCAATCTGATGTTAAAAAAAATGTTCAATCCCTTAACATTTTAAGCCTCACAATATAAAAAACTGTAAAAAGAGGAATCTAATACCCAGAGAAAACAAAAATAATTTTTCCCTCCCTCTCTCCCCATAGGATTAACTACTTATGGGACTGTGCTTCATTTTTATTGCACAAGAAATGGGATGCCGAAATTGATGATGGAGTACCCTGCATTCTCACAACCTCACACACAGCACTGTGTACATTCTGAATGTTAATAACACAAAATCACAGAAGCTTGTAGTGAAAATAAACTTGAGTCATCTAGTTCAAACTTCTACAAGTGTTGGAATTCCCTTTTCAAAAATTTTCAACACTTTTTGTCCTAAGGAGTTACCAACTTTTGAGGCATCCTATTTGGTTTTGAATATCTAACATGTAGGGAGTGTTTACTTAGGTTGAGCTGAAACACATAACCCCTGTGATCTTCACCTAAGAGCCCTAGTTACTTCAGACTATGCAAAATAAGTCTACTGCTTCTTCCAAATGATAGCCTTTTAGATATCTAATGATAATGATCAATCCCACAGGTCAGTTCTTTCATCCCTGGTTCCTTTATGTGTCTCTCACACAGCATAATTTTTAGATACATCGACTAAATATTATATACGTTTGTTTCTCATTTAACCTTGATTTGTGTAAGAAATACTGATTTTTAAATCTCTTAATTTCTAATCTTGCTGCTCACACTATGGCAGAAGACCCCATCACCACCTACCAGTCCTACTATAATCATCTCCTAAAACATCTCTAAATCTATAGGCTCTTGACTTTAATCCACTCCATCAGAGTTGGAGCCCCTGTTACTTCCTAACTAGGAACTTTCTTTTGAAGACTCCGAATTCAAAATCCATTGCCTGGCATTCAACATCATACAAAAA
Source organism: Grampus griseus (assembly GCF_964374135.1). Classification (NCBI taxonomy): domain Eukaryota; kingdom Metazoa; phylum Chordata; class Mammalia; order Artiodactyla; family Delphinidae; genus Grampus; species Grampus griseus. Next base: position 67,645,292 of record NC_139012.1, read on the forward strand.
TTGGCTTCAAACTCTTAAATTTATCTTTTGGGAATTTTCCACATAAATATTCTGCTTTAGCTAGAATGGTCCCCTTGCTGCCTTCCCAGAAGTGCCTTCTGTATTCCCACTTCCCTTCCTTTACTAAAATGTATTCTCTTTCTTTTCATCACCAAAATTCTAGGGAAGCAGTATAGTGTGGGGATAAGAATGAAGGCTCTAGAACCAGATTGCTTGGGTTTGAGTACTTGCTGGCTGCACGACCTAGGCCAAGTTACTTAACCTCTCTGTGCCTCAGTTCCACATATGTAAAATATAGTACTTATCTCATTGCTGAAGGGTGTGAGGCTCCATTTACAGTTTAGCACAGTGCCTAGCACATTAAGAAACTTAGCTGATTAAGCACATACTATTAGCCGTCCTTTCTGGCTTACACTGAGTTGTATTTTCTTTGCAAAGCCTTTCTAGAATATCTCAGCCTACAATGATCTATCCTCTCCACTACTAAAGCACCACTGTACAGTTGGCCCTTAATGTATCCTGCCTGTCCCTGTTAGTTATTTTCTTTACACTCAGTTCAACAAAGACTTACAGCTCTTGATTCCTCAGAACTGGTAAAGTGTCCCAATACTGTAAGATAAATGGCTATTATTTGTTGCTTATAGCAATTAAGTATCTTCCCTAAAAAAATCATGCAAATTATTTTAGAATAGGAAAATTATTAAGGTTCTTTGGGGGGGTGGAGGGAGAGATTCGAATTCAGTATCTATTTGCCTTTTGTACATTTTCCTCAAACTGTAGATGTAAATGCTGGGCAATTAAAAAAAGAAAGTTGCTACAGGTAAAATACTTCCTTCTTGAAAAGAAGTATATTATCTCCTCTCTCTGTAAAGAATTCTGAAGTGAACGGGTACGTTTGGGACAAACAGAGGGACAAATGACTATTTCATTCTGTAATAAGTGGCTTATTTACTGATAATTGGGATACTAAGAACAAAATCAACTGAGGAACAGGACACTGAGAACACAGTAGTACTAAGCACAGAGTACTAAGAACAGAGAACTGAGAATAGGTTTAACTAAGAAAATAACACTAAGAACACTAAAAGAGTACTATTAATAGGGGTACTGAGAACAGGGTACTAAGAATAAGTATACTAAGAAAAGGATACCGAGAATAGGGTAGTGATAACAGGAAGAGATTATCTTCTCCAAAGTACCAATTTCACGCAGGTTCCTAAGTCTCTTTGCCTGCTCCTCTAGTGATGAATCAGGTCAATCATTTACTATCTGCCCTTCCAGCCCATATCCCAGACCTTTGAAACGACAGCTTTGCTGACATGTCACATCATTTTCATTGAGATTTATTCATCTCTCACAAGGATGCACCAGAACCTCACAAGGATGCATATGTTTGTATAAACTGTAGTTGAGGGCAAGCACTCATTAACTCTCAGCCACAAGTCCTGCCACAGCAACCTGGCTCATTTGGGAGGCGGTAGGCAGGCGCTGGAGACGCGGTCTGCGGCCAGAGTGGGGTTTCTTTTTCCACCTCCCACTCCCCCAGACCCCAGTCGATACCTCAAGTTTGACATTTCCTGCGCTTCCAGCCTGGGCGGCCCCACCGCAGTTCAGGGCCTGGTCACTTTTCTTCTTCTTGTATTTATCCTTGTACATCTTGTTGCGGTGTTTCTTGCACATCCACGGCTTGCGCTGCTTGGCCACCTGGCTCGTGGTCTCGCTGCAGCCCTCGTAGGTGCAGGTCTTGCTCATGCTGCCCCCGCCGCTGCCCCGTCTCCGGGCTCCACCGCTGCCGCCCTCTCCCCCAGAGTGGGTCTCCTCGTCCTCCAGATCCTCCAAACTAGCCGTGCTCTCGCCTCCCCCCGGGGGGTCCGAAGTGTCCAGCAGGTCTGTCTCGTCTTCCCCCGCCTCCTCCTCGCCATCCCCCGCCACTTCGCACAGGTACCGAACGGGCTTGCCCGCCCCGGCGCTGCCCCCCAGGGCCGGAGCCTGCCGCAGGACCCCCTCGGCCGCAGCCTCGTCCGGCCCTCCACAGGGGCGCATCACCAGCAGGGTGAACTGCGAGGCCGCGGCTGGGACGGGGGTTGGAGCCCGGGCCTGGCCGGAGGCAGGGGCGGGGGCCCCGGTGCGGAGCGCACCGCTAGCGGCGCCCGGCCCCGCGCCCTCGGCGACAGCCTGCACCTCCGTGCTGCTGAGACCTGGCGGGGGTCCACGACCCCAACCCTTCAGCACCTGCCGGGCCCAACTGCACTTAGCAAACCAACGACCCGGGACCCGCGAGACGAAAAGTGGCTGGCTCAGCAACGGCGCCCCGACTGCGCCTGCGCGGCTGCAGCCCGCGCTTGAGCGTCTCTACGCTCTGTCCCTTTCAGGGAACCCGGCGCCTCCGAGGGGCGGAGCTGAGCGGCCGCCGGAGGGTCTGACTGCGCATGTGCTGTGGACTCTGGCGGGAGATGCTGCGCCGCGCGGTCACCGCCGGCGCCCGCCGGTTTGCTGAACGCACTTGAGGTACTGAGGTGCTGGGCGGGACAGCGCTTTTGCCTGGAACCTACGCTGCCTAAAACGTTTCAAAGCACTTTTGTACTGGAACTCCACAATGTAAATTCAGATTTTTCCTGAGCAATCTTATGTGGCGTCAGGACGCTCATTAAAATATTTCTGACTGAAAAGCTGACTGAAAAGGGAGATGTGGCAGTGTCACAACCGGGCCCCAGTAGTTAGCAGTCAAGGAAGGCAGAGGCGGCCGATTTGAAAATGGTACCGTGGAGGAGTGGACCAGACCGGGGGCCAAGGAGTATCTGTGTGGAGAACTAAATGATTTACTCCTGAAACCTTTTTCTCTCTTGGAAAAATTTGATTTTTAATACTTGGCCTTTGCTGTGACCTCCAAGGTAAGTCTTAAATAACGTTTTCAGTAACTATAGTGAAAATGTGTGAAAAGGAATACTGAATGACAAACGTTAAAAAAAAAAAAAACCCCACAGTGATCTATCATTTCTACCAGTTGTCACACGATGGCTGATGGCTGAATCTGAACTCAGCCAAGTCTCGGGAAGGGCCACATCCTGCCATGTCCTGAGCAAAACTGTCGGTTAGATGTGCTCTTTCGTTTTATTTTTTCCTCCTGCCCTGGTCAGAGTTCCCATTCCACCTATTGGAAAGGAAAGCAATGGTTATCCAACAAATGACCAGTCCATTGACGTTAGTGTTTGGGTGTTGATGTGTGGGTCAGTCACCAGCTACATTTGAAGGAGAGGCACGGTGGATGGGAGAAGGTTTGGAATTAGACCGACCTGGGTGGCACCATGCTGTGTGACCAGGGCTAGTTAATGACTGCCTCTCTGAGCTTCAGTTTTCTCACTGGTAAAACGGGCAGTCGGTTGGTTGTGTGCTAGAGCCAGTTGATGAGTGCCCACTGTTAAGATTTCACGAATTCATTTAAAAATTAAATTCCGTAAATTTACAGTTAAATTATGTTAGAAACAAAGGCTAAAAAACTTGAAACACATCTCTTTCTAATTGCTTTACTCTTAGCTCTGCGATAAGATTATTTATGTCTATTGTATCTGTATGTGGAAATACTGTTTAGTGGTATGATACTGCATATTTCTTCCCAACTCTGCATTCAGTGGTATGTTGGTAGCTTGAAACCAGCCATGGTGGGACTGTTTACACCATGGAAATTGTCAAATGCTACAAAGCAGGGTTTGAATTATTGTTGGTTGTCTCCAGACATAAGAAAGTAATAGTAAAAATGTTAATGAAGATTAAACTTAAAATGTTTCATGTCTGGGGCTGTCACATTGTCAATACCCCCTACCCCCAACTGAGGAAATATTCTTTCATTTTTTTAACAGCTGTCATTATTTCAGCAAAAAAGTTGCTTACGTCATTGAAAAACAAGTGAAGTTTTGGCATATGTCTTCATTTTTTCACTTTTGTCCTTAATGTAAACAGAGTCTCCGCCAACATTCATGTCAGAACTACACTCTTGGTCAATAACGTGAGCAACTTCCTTGCTGTATTAGAGAGAAATCAAGCATTTATTTATTGTTTGAATTTGTGACACTATTGTTGGTGAAATAATTATAAAAACTGATAGTGGATTTTGCAAGAAATGGCAAGTCATACTAAAGTATAATAAATAAAGAGCCATATATTGTATCATTAATTGTAAATTGTGTGCTAAACATTCTTTATATCAGTTAACTTGTTTTAAAAAATTTATGAGCATATCACTGAGGGTAGTACTGTTTAAATCCTAGTACAAATTCCTGTTATATAGTATTTAATAAATGACAGCAGGTTTTTTTTATTTTAAGTTTTATTGAGATAATTTACAGGCCATAAAACTATCCATTGTAAGTGAACAACTTAATGATTTTTAGTGAATTTATTGAGTTGTGCAACCATCACCACACTCCAGTTTTAGAACATTTTCATCACCCTGTATAAGATCCTTCCTGTCCATTCTCAGCCAACCCCTGCTCCTATTCCAAGCCCCAGGAAACCACTAATCTACTTTCTGTCACTGCAGATTTGCCTTTTGTGGGCATTTTATGTAAATGTAATCATATAAACATGGTCTTTTGCACCTGGCTTCTTTCACTTAGCAGAGTGTTTTTAAGATTTGTCTACTTTGTTGATTGTATCAGTAGTTTATTTCTTTTTATTGTAGAATATTATTTCATTGTATTGCTTATCTGCTTACCAGTTGGTGGACATTTGGATTCTTTCCAGCAATGTTCCATAACGGCAGCAGGTGTTATTATCTAGGGCTGAACACATAATGCGCTCTCAAAATATTTCCTGAATGAATATATTAACAAACGAATGAGTCAGGGTGAAAGAAGGAGCGTGGATGGACACAGACTTTTAGGTTCTAGGCCTGGCTCAGTCCCTAAGTGTCAGTGCAACTGACCAGGTGGGGACCAGGAGTCTCTGGGCTTTAGTTTCTCAGTTATAAAATGATGGAGTTGGTCTAAATGATCTGTAAGCTCTTTCCTAAGTTTAGAATATAATATACTGTAATGATCTTTTACTGTGCTTAGGCCCACTCCTTGGGATTCTGATTCCAGTGGTCTGGCGTGGGCCTGGGCATGTATATTTTTAGAAAGCTCTCTAGGTAATTCTAATTTGTAATCAGGGCTGAGAACCATTGACTTATCTGTTATAGCTAAAATGTAATCTAGTAGACTTATATATACAAACAGATAACCTAGCTTTGGCCTTCATTAATATAGTGTATTTGTCACCAACCAATAAGATTTTGCATATATAGTTTTTTTGTTTGTTTTTTTGCGTACGCGGGCCTCTCACTGTTGTGGCCTCTCCCGTTGCGGAGCACAGGCTCCGGACGCGCAGGCTCAGCGGCCATGGCTCACGGGCCCAGCCGCTCCGCGGCATGTGGGATTTTCCCGGACCGGGGCACGAACCCGTGTCCCCTGCATCGGCAGGCGGACTCTCAACCACTGCGCCACCAGGGAAGCCCTGTGAGAGGCTCTTTGATGTCCAGCGTCTCCTTACCTGTGCCCTCAGCCCATCTTACTGGCTGACTTTGTTCTCAGTGCTCAGAATGCAGTAAACAGGAAACAGTAGTTCATTTCTTCTAGAACAGAATCTCCAGTGCTTTATGGACACTTTACAGATTGGTATTCTTAATTCATTTCTAAAACTTTAGTGTACAGCTTCTGAATAAACTTTTTCTTAAATCAGGGAATAGTACCTCTATTCCTAGCCAAAAAAGGTTTGACCTGCTTCTCCACATGAGGTTATTTTAGATTTGCAAGTCTGAGCCTGGTTGACATTTAGGGAGGATTTCATTTCGACCAGGGTCAGTGAAAGTCTACTTATTCTATACGTCTGTTTACTCCCCTCCTGTGTGGTTTACTTCAGCTTCTGTCTCAGGAGGACCATCTAGACCCCTTGTAATGCAGCCCCAGGGAACAGGACTTTCTTAAAAACATGTTGAATCAATCAAGGAGTCATGCAAATAAAGTTAAAAAAATAAGGAGAGTTGTTGTTAGAAGTACTTTTTCAAGTAAGGTAAACAAAAAAGAACCTAGGTTTCACACCATCTGTATTATGTGTACTCACCACTGCTTTTTATGAACTGTTGTCTCACATTGTCAGACAAGGAGAAAAGAATATACTAAATTCAAGGCTCTGGAAGAGCAAGAAAAATACTTTTGAGTTGAGAATATACTTTAGGTGCTACTGAAATTCAGCAGAAGAATTAAGTCAAAGTGCCAGGTTTATTAACCAATTATTAATAACAGAAGTACTTAATTTTTCCCAAAGGAAAAAAAGGCGGGGAAAGTAATTGTCAAGTAACTTCTAGCTGGACAGTAACTCCAAGGTGATGTTTAATGTTCAACACCATACATTCGTACATCTGTATTTTCTCAATATGATAAAAAGCTATCTTGGATTTTTCTTTTCTTTAACAAAGTAACTAAATATGAAAATTTGACTCTACAAACTAGTATACATAAAATAGATAAGCAACAAGGATTTACTGTATAGCACAGGGAACTGTATTCAATATCTTGTAATAACCCATGAGGGAAAAAAAATCTGAAAAAAAAATATAACTAGATCACTTTGCTGTATACCTGAAACTAACACAACACTGTGCTTCAATTTAAAAAACTGAACAATGTTTAAAACTTTTTTCCATTCCAGTAGTCTTTTTAGAAATATATTTAGGATGAATAAGGGTATACTAATGGTATGTCAAAATGGCAAATGGCCAAGCTGGAAAGGCACCAAGCCTTCTGGAACAATGTCAAGCTGGGCATGGGGGGCAATAGTATTTGTATCAAACCACTGTTGCCCATTGCCTTCTAAGGGCCATTTGTTAGACTCTGGGAGAGGAATCCAACCGAGACGCTTAGGCTATGGAGCTTTAAACTGCGAGTATAGGATAGCATCAGCCCCTCCCCTGGCATAGTAAGGAATTAAGGTCCAAGGTAGTGTGACTCTGCAGAACCTTGGCTCCAGCCCTAAGCTTCCAGCTCAGCTAGGGAAGCACTAGCTCCTTCCCAGGTGAGATCAGGTGCCAGGATCCAATCCTTGAGACTGACCAGGGTTTATTTCTTATGTAGTTGGCTGAAACTGTTTTCTATGAAGCTCTGCCTGCAAGGGATCCACCCTGGACACGTTATCCCTTACCTCTTAGGTATTTGTTGTTTAATTGAGCTTAATGTAAGTTACCAATATAGGAAGAAACAAGTCAATATTTCTCTTCTCTTGAATTTACACTATGCTGCTGAGTTGGTGTATTGAATAGTTTGTTCTGATGTTTAAAATACAATGTAATTTATATTTTGCTTTGGATATAAAATGTATTTGTATGTCTAATATTCTGAGAAGACCTAGAATTTCAAATGAAAGTGTAAAATCATAATTGGCTGAACATTTGATAAAGTCCTATGATTTGTCAAGGACGGGGACTATGAGTTTAAGATTTATTCAATCAATCAATCATTCTTTTTTAAAAAACCTTATTGGAATATTTCTATATCATAAAGTTCACCCACTTAAAGTATACAATTCAGTGTTTTTAAATATATTTATGGAGTTGTGCAACCATCACCATTATCTAATTTTAGAGCATATTCATACAAAAGACTATGGAGAGATTGTGCTAGGCCTCTGGGGACTCTGAGTATCAGAATTAAACAGGAAAAAAAAAAAGTAACCAAAAAATAAATACATAGTTTCAAATGTAAATTTCATAACATAATATCTTATCATACTACTTAGAAATTTTTAGATTATATAAAAATATGAAATATTTGAGAACAGTACCTTTCTTTAAAATTCAAGGACATGTCTGTGTTTCTGATGTCTGTTTTAATATTTTGTACTGTCTATTTATGTTAATTTGTCCTGTAGACTTTTATAGTAAGTGCACGGACTGAAACCATTCTCGACTATATAGGTAGTAGAAAATGCTGCCACAACTTAGCTTCTTTTCAGACAAGTGGGTGTGAAAGTCTTAACTGGATCCCAAACCTTTTAAATTAGACTGATTAAATCATGCTTTGTCCTCAAAGTTCTTTTGAAGCTCAATTAATTTTTCTTGTAAATTCTGGGTAACATGTTCCACATCTGCTTAAAACCACCCCATCTGGTGTTGTAAAATGTTAACTGATCTTTAAATCTAATCATCATAGCATCCACATGAGAGCAATCTGTTTCTGAGTCAGTATCCTTTTGTCTATCCTCATGTTAGATAGATTATGCTGCAAAGCTGTAAAATACAAAAATCATCAGTGAACAAGGTTATTTTAAAATACTCGATTTGTCGAAAAAGCCAAGATAATTCCCTGCACTGTAATGAGATCGATCCCCTTTCCTTTAAGTTTAAGAGGGAACTCATTTACACTGTAAATATGCATTTACATTGGAGAGATCTGACTGCCCCTTCTAACCCAGGTAATTGCATTAGTAATAGGGGTAGAGTCGACCTCTCCGATCTCCTATGTGAGCAAATAGGAAGTATCAGCATCACATGAGATGTATTCTGGCCAAAAATGTTTAACATGAATCGAATGAAACCTATAATTTCCTGTTTATAGGGGAGGGAGGGAGGAATAAGTTAAACCACACAATGAGGAGACAATCAGAAACATCTAGAATGTGGAAATTCTAAAAGATGACTGGTCTGGTGGAAAAAGTCAATGTAAAAAAAAAATTTTTTTAAAGATAGGGTTGACAAATTTTTTGGATTAAAAGAGACTGAATACAACAAACAAATGCAATATGTGAAACTTGATTAGAGTCCCCCTTAAAAACAATAACAAAAAACAATAATAAAAGGTATCTAGGGGACAATTGGAGACATTTGAAAATGGACTGAGTATTAGGTCACATAGATAATTATTCCAAAATTTTTTTGATGTGGTAATTACATAGTGGTTATGTAAGAGAATATCCTTATGTTTAGGAGGTTTATGCTTGAGAATACAGGGATGAAGTGGCATGATAATGTATATTTTATTTTGAAATGTTTTAGCTAAAATATACATACATATAGGAAGCAATTATGGCAAAATAAATTATTGAATCTAGGTAGTGAGGATAAGTATGTTTATTGTCCTAGTCTTTCAATATTTCTGTATATTAAAAAATATGCATATTATATACAAAATATAAATTAAAATATTTATAAATTGAATAAAGAGAAAGACCTTTGCAAATATAGCTTAGAAGATATACCTCATTGTTTTGCAGTATTTCAAATTTGATATTTATTTTTTTCATTGATTGCATCAAAAATTCCACATAAGTCCATAATGTGAGCCAAATCTTTTTTTTTTTTTTTTTTTGCGGTATGCGGGCCTCTCACTGTTGTGGCCTCTCCCGTTGTGGCGCACAGGCTCCAGACGCGCAGGCTCAGCAGCCATGGCTCACGGGCCCAGCTGCTCCGCGGCATGTGGGATCTTCCCAGACCGGGGCACAAACCCGTGTCCCCTGCATCGGCAGGCGGACTCTCAACCACTGCTCCACCAGGGAAGCCCGAGCCAAATCTTTAAAAGAAAAAAATTCCTTGGAGAACCATCTTATTTGGACAAGACATTCAAACTCTTCATTGACATTTGATAAATTATGGGTAATCTGTCATTGAAGGGATTACTTTTAAACATTCATTGATCTGTGGCCTCTTTCTCTAAGATTCTTGGTAATTAAGTATTGCTAATGAATAATGAAATGACTTCGTAAAAATATTTGGTGGTTCTTTTTTAAATTGGCTCTGAACTAACATTACTGACTCTCCATCTGTTAAATAAGTAATGATGTCGGAAAAGTTTTTTTTTTCTTTTAAGTAATTTTGACGGTTTCAAGTATTGACAGTTCTTTTGTATTCATTGTCAGTCATTTTGAAAATGACATTTTTGCTACAATTTTTTCAGGCCTTGGAAACTTTACATATGCAAATGGTAAAGCTTGTTTATCATAAAGTATGCTTTCATCTACTCGTTTACATCATGCAGCTGATTTCAGTGTCTTTTGTAACCCTCTTAAAGCAGCATTGCAATGGAATAGAGGAAATGATTTAATATGATCTTTTCTTCCTCTTTGTAGTTATCTTTTATACAGCTAAGATTAATTTTTCTTGAATATTGTGTGGCATGCCATATTTTGTGATCATTTATGTTGTTCTGTAGAAAACAATGAGACCTGTCTCCTTCTGCATAGAACATAGTCAAACGTTCCAGGGACAGTATTGCAGTTTTTAGTATTCTTTAAATATAGAAATATATATCTCTTCCAATCAACATGTTCCTTTGTAAAATGCTCGCTTAATCTTGATGTGTTTGTCGGCTTAATGAGAAAAAGCATGCTGGCAGAGTAGGCACATTCGTGACTGTTCATTTGTACAAAAAGCTGTAAAACCCAGCTTCTAATATTTAACTGAATACTTGTCCATATTTAAAATCTATATTTGACATTTTGAAAGAAGAGCTAAATGAGGAAATTTGTACATTTGCTTAGAATCACCATGATTCTATAGCTACAAATGCAGACCAATGCAGTTGTGTTGTTTTGGTGACTCAGATATCACCCATGTTGCTACCCTTGGTGACCTGGCTTTCTGTAATGGGAACAACTCTTGGTAAAATTCTGAACGAAAACCAATGCATTCTTTCCTCAGTATATATGGTAGTTACATTCCTGTGAGTTCAATATACATTAACACCATGAACTCATACTTTTGGTTATATATAAACCAGAATTTGAATCTCAACTCAGACAATTATTGATAAGTTTTTCACCTACATGGAAGCCCAGAAGAACATTCAGAAGTTGGACATGATGCCTACAGTTCCTTTTTGGTACTGGCCTGTCTGCATATTGCAGGCATCTCGCATCCCTGGCCCTACACACTGAACATTTGTAGAGTTCCCCAAAGCTCCAATTTTATGACAACCAAAAATGCTCCTTGCATTTGCAAAATGCCTTCTAGGGGCCTACATCACATCGTCTGAGAACCACTCACTTAGAATTTAATAAGCACTGACAAAATATTAAGAAAAATAAAATGTTATAGGTGCTATGAATGCATGGGTAATTCTACCTGGAAGACTTAAGAGCTTCAGAGAAGAAGTGATAAGATACCTTAAGTTGAGCCATGCAAGATCTACATGGACTAACATAAAAGGGCATGACAGGCAGAAGAAACATATGATAAAGTTTATAAAGCTCAGAGACCTACAGCTGGAAGGTACAACTGGCACCCAGGTTGCAGAGGTACCTGCATGGTATCAAGAAACCATTCAGGGGGCTTCCCTGGTGGCGCAGTGGTTGAGAGTCTGCCTGCCATTGCAGGGGACGTGGGTTCGTGCCCCGGTCCGGGAGGATCCCACATGCTGTGGAGCGGCTGGGCCTGTGAGCCATGGCCACTGAGGCTGCGCGTCTGGAGCCTGTGCTTCGCAACGAGAGAGGCCACAACAGTGAGAGGCCCGTGTACTGCAAAAAAAAAAAAAAAAAAAAAAAACATTCAGGGAAGTACACAGAAACCAGGTTTTGGAAAGGCTTGTCTTCCATGCTAAGGAGTTTGCATGCTGGGAAGTCCAAGATCAAGGTGCCAATAAGATAGATTTTCTTCTGAGACCTTTTCTCTTGGCTTATAGGCGGCTGCCATCTCACTGTGTGCTTATATGGCCTCCTCTTTGTGCTAGTGGAGAGAGAGAGAGAGAGAGAGAGCGCACAAGAGCACAAGCCTTTTCCTGTCTCTTCTTATAAGGATACTAATTCGTATTGGATCAAGTCCCCACCCACCCTTATGACCTCATTTAACCTTAATTACTTCCTTAGAGGCCCCATCTCTGAATATAGCCACATTGGAGGTTCAGGCTTCAACCTTTATATATAAATTTTGGAGGGACACAAATATTCAGCCTGTAACAGGCTGCCATGACAAAATACCATGGACTGGGTAGCTTAAACAATAAGCATTTATTTCCTCATCATTCTGGAGGCTGACAAGTCCAAGATCAAGGTATTGGCAGATTTGGTTTTTCCTGAGGCCTCTCTCCTTGCTTGCAAATGTCTGTCTTCTTGCTCTGTCCTCATATGGGCTTTTCTCTGTGCACATGGAGCTAGAAGGATCCCTGGTGTCTTTTCATCTTCTTATATGGATACCAGGACTATTGGATTAGGGACTCAGCCTTAGGACCTCATTTAGCCTTAATTACCTCTTTAAAGACCTCTCTAAATACAGTCACATTGGAGGTTAGGTCTTCAACATGTAAATTGTAGGGAGACACAATTCAGTACATAACAGATTTTGGCAGGATAATTTTGAAATTTTTGATTTACTGTTTCTAATCTAGTAGCAACCAAATATATTCCCTCTATCTAAAACCTTCTTTAATACCAGTTAGAACCTTAGTGTGTTTTTCTTTTCCTTTTATATCTAAAGGTCTTTGAGGTTTCATTTTAGTTTAATTTCTGTTTAATGTATCTCCTAAGATTTTAACCTTACTCCTAAGAAATATTCTTCCAGCTTAATCTGTCTCTTCCTTTCTTTTATTTTAATTTTCCCTCTGCTTATGTTCTGATATGAAGACTGACATATTTTTCATTCCAGTTTTTCTGTGAGATTTTGAGCAATCATGTCCCCCTAGAGACAGTATTTTTAAATGATCAGCATTTTTATTTGTCGTTGGGTCAGCAATAATTTATTTCAGTTATTCCTCTAGTATAATCTAAGAAGATGACATTTTTTTTCAATACAGATGCCCATTTGTTCTTATTGTAAATATACCATCCTTTTATGGTTGAGCCTATGATTTCAGTCTGAAATCAAAAGCCTTGGCTTGAACTCATGAAATGAACAAATTTGGGCCATCTTGAGTTTGCATAGTTGGGGGTGACTCAAGACTGTTGACAAGTCACATAAATTTAAGACTGATTCCTCTGGCTCTGAGTATAGAATAGAATTTGGGCAGTAAGATCTGGTACTACCTATCTGAGCTTAATGTTAACAATTTAAAGCTAGAATCTCATATGCTATTGCTCAGTGACCCATGTGGAACTTAACTATCTTTACCGACCTGGCTGAAAACCACAGGTAGACACAACATCCTAAATCAACTATACTTCAGTTAAAAAAAAAACAATTAAAATTTAAAAACCACAGCAGAAGCAGGAAAGTATGCTGCTGAAACTCTGCCTCTTTCAAGGCAAGACTTCACTGGGACTCAAAGGCTCTCTCCTGATGGTTAAATCCCTGTATCAGCCCTATCTTCAGGCATAGACCTACCTGGGCATGTATTGTTCAAGGTCATCTGCAGCTACCCACAGAGTAAATTCTACCTCAACCCAGGTTTGCTTGCTAAGGCCTGTGTGGCTAATGTTCTGGATCACCTGAAGTGGTCAGTGCCTGCAGCCCAGGCAATATAGAGAGAGCCCTTGCCTGTATACAAAGCCAGCAGATCAAAATCTTTAGGCAGCCGAGGCTTAAACTCATTCACACTGGCTGAAGCAGCTAAGAGCCAACTTCATGAAAAATCAAGCACAAAGTATTAGCTGTGAAAAACTGAAAAGATTAAAAATTCCTGCATGACCTGAGCTTGATATAGTCCTCACAAAACTGAAGTTATACCAATCAACTCCTCCAGCCTCCAGAAACCTCAATTTTCATATGTTTTAGTCTTGGTCTTCAAATTCATTCAGGTGTGTGGCAACAATGGAATTCCTGATGCCAAACCTCAGAACTGGATTGGGGCTTGTCCATCCTGAATAATCCCAGCACTCCCCTCATCCCTTCCCTTCCCAGGGGCAAGGCCTCTCTCTACGGCAAGCTTATGTCAAGTCTAAGAGAGGCCCAGAGTGCATGTTCTCAGCAGGCAGGCACAGCCAGGAGAGGGAGGAGGGAGGAACCATTGAGCTACAGCTCCCACATCTGCCACTAGCATTATTCACTCTTCCTCCCCCTCCATGAGTGAGAGGCCAGTGGTATCTGGGACCTGGAAAGAAACATGAAGAAAGAAAAGTAGACACCCCCCTCACCTCACCCACGTGTGCACTCAGTTTAGGAGATTCTAAAAGTGTTTGTAGCTTTTTTTTATAGTATAATATACTAAGAGGAAATCTTTAAAGCCAGAATGAAAGGTTTGAACTTAATTTATCAGCTCTGGTGCATCCTCAGAGTTTTAAAACAGAAAAGTAAAAATAATCAATTTAATATGGGAATAGTGCATAGTCAGAAGGTGTGAAGAAACTGGCTAGGAGGCTAATGGAATTTTTAAGCAAGAAGAAAAGATTAAACTCATAGCAAGTAGGAATGAAAAGGAGGGGACTGATGTAAAAATTTCTTCACGTGCAGACAATCTGATTGTGAGCAACAAAGGAAAGGTAGGGGGAAGAGTCATTGCTAGTTGATGAGGTCTGAAAGCTAGTTATGGGAGAATGGATGGCACCATTAGTAAGTGAGGAAGACAGGAAAGTGTTTTTTTCTTTTTTTTTTCCCACATCTTTATTGGAGTATAATTGCTTCACAATGCTGTGTCAGTTCCTGCTGTACAACAAAGTGAATCAGCTATATGTATACATATATCCCCATATCCCCTCCCTCTTGAGCCTCCCCCCCACCCTCCCTATCCCACCCCTCTAGGTGGACACAAAGCACGGAGCTGATCTTCCTGTGCTATGCAGCTGCTTCCCACTAGCTATCTATTTTATGGTTTCCTTTGCTGTGCAAAAGCTTTTAAGTTTCGTTAGGTCCCATTTGTTTATTTTTGTTTTCATTTCCATTACTCTAGGAGGTGGGTTGAAAAGGATCTTGCTGTGATTTAGGTCATAGAGTGGGGAAAATGGTTTTGACTGAGGATATGGGGCTGATGAGTTGTTTGGTTATTTTGTCATTTTAAGGTATTTTAGACACCTTACCAAAAAAGGATATACACAGCATAACAATAAAATAAGTATAGATGGTAAAAGTCAGGATCAGGGAAAAGAAAGCCACAAATGACAAGAGTCCATATTATTGCTATGAATGAGATTTAAATTTGGCTCTGAGACAAATGACCAGTTCCCTCATTCTCATGAGTGGATAGCATAGAGCATATCAATTATTTCGAGGGGTAGGGAACACCGTTTTTCAGCATAAATTTTTTTTTTCACTATTCTGATACTTTGGCTCTCTTGGCTGGTCCCCAGAGTCAGTTACCAAAATCCACTGATCCTAAGTTGATTTCCTCTCTTGAGTCCTCATGTGCTCCTCCACCACTCAGAGCTGTTACTTAGGTTTGGGCCATTCCTGTTATACAGGGATCTCTGCAACTGTCTCCAATTAGTCTCCCTCCAATTCTGTCTCCACATTGCAGTGTCAAAGATCAACAAAACCAGACACTAGGTAAAGATGGATTTTATTGAAATAAAGGAGAGACCCCAGGGTATCCCGAGTTCAACTCTAATCTGTGCCTAGGTGACTGGGTGTTTTAAAGGGAGAGTGAGGGAGTAGGGAGAGGGAGTGAGTGGGGGCTGGAGCAGAGTCAGGGATGTGAAAAAATTACAAAAAGCAAGTAAGTGGTTCCTGTCTGGGTGATTAGGCCATGAGTGCCTGCTAACACATTTACTGACGTTAGTATACCCTCCCACAGAGGGTGGGAGACAGGCCCTGTCCTTAGGATTACATTTCAGAGGAACAGCTTAGAGGTCATTAAAGACACTCTTGGGCTATGGGAGGTACAGGCAGAATTTTCTGTAGGACATAAGAAGGATTTACAATTGAAGCTTTTAAAATAAATACTCTCAGAAAAAGGAGGTCAGGGGCCTCTCTCAGCTGTTGGCTGGAACAAAGGGTAAGTTCTTTTGGTAACCTGGAGCTCTTCCAGGCAAAAATTCATCACTGTTCCAAACATGCGACCTTAGGCTGCTGGAAGCCACACCAGTTTGGTGCACGGGTTTGCATGTTCTTAGCAGCCAGAGCCATCTTTCTAAAATCTAAATGGAATCTGTTACACTCCTGTTCCAAACCTTTCATGTATTTCCCATTTTCATCTGGAAAATGGACACACTTCTCAGCATGACTTACAAGGCCCTTTGTGATCTGGCTTCCACTCCCCTCACCAGCCCATGTCGCATCATCCCTGAGGGAGGGAACAGTTACTGTTTTTTGAGCGCTGACACCCACCCTCTTCCTGTTGAGTCTTGGGTTTCCTGAACCTCTTCTGGCTGGTGAGCTGCCTCTGTGGGACCATCACGGAAAGTCCTGTCTTCCTCCAGCCAGCAGCGGGCAGCTTCAACCGGGCTCTCTCTTTGGGGACCTTGAGTCCAGGGCAGAAGGGCACAAGGGCAGACACCTGTTTAGGGCGCCTGCATCCCAGAGCAGTGCTCTGATACCAGTGCAGATGACCTTGGTGACCAGCCCCGAGCATTGCCTGTTTCTCTTTCTGAATCTGGCACTCCTGCCCTTTCACTGCTTCTATGAAATCCTGATATCCTTCCCATAAACTGCTGTTTACCTCAGCCAGAGTGGACGGGCTTCTGCTGTGGCCACCAGAAAACCCACCGTTCTTCTGGCCAACTCCTGCTTTTCTTTCAGGCCTTGGTGTAGATATTGGCATTTTTTTCCTTCATCGTGCAAGAGGCAATTTCATCTGCCTTTATTTCCATCATTTTTTTCTCCTACTTCCCGGGCTTTGTATCATTAATCAGAGGGGTGGATCCCTCTTACTTACTCATTCTCTAACCCTGTTTCCTTATTTTCCATAGTTTTGTTTTTATAATGAATTTTGCGATCATATTTACAGCAGTTATTTATGCCTGAGTCCCGGTACTTAACTGATTTTGGTTTTCCTATTCTTTAGTTCTTAATTTTTAATCTCCTCAGTCAGCAGGGTATCCACAAGGTGTTTAATTTCTAGATCTTTGTCTTTGCATAAGAACACACTTGGGCTGGGAATAGAATTCTTAATTACATTTCCTCCCTCTAAATCTTTACAAATTTGCTGTTACCTTTAGGAACTCAGTGTTGCAGGGAAGTCTGGGGAAAGCATCCTAATTTTGGTCCTTTTAAGGAAAGCTGCTTTTCCTGCTCTCTACTTGGATATTTATAGGATTTTTCATTTTTATTTTTATTTTTTTTGATAAGGCATATCTAGGTATGGGCATTTAGAATTAATTTAGAATTTGCTTGGGCTATAATGAAGCAATTTTCCATATTGACTGTTTTTTGTTGTTGTTGTTAGCATTTAAAGTTTATACTATTCTATCTCCTGTATCAGTCAGGGTAGGACCAGAGAGGCAAAACCAGGGGGGTATTATTTCTTTTAGGGAATTGACTATACGGTAGCCAGGCTTCAAGGTAGCTCACCCAGTGATCACTGGTATTTGTGCCTTTGTGTAGACCCCTCCCACAATGTATTAATCTTGGTCTGTATGACCAACAGAACATAACGGAAGTGGTAATGTGTGACTTATGAGGCCATAAGGACATTGCTTCTTCTGCCTGTTCTCTTGGATCGCTCACTGGAGGAAGCTGGCCACTGTCTTTTGGGGACACTTGAGCAGGAGAGATGAGGGACTATCTCCCGCTAATAGCCAGCATCAGATTGCTGAGTGAGCCATTTTAAGAACAGATGCCCCCGCCACAGTTAAACCTTTAGATTGGGGATTGGCAGATTGACTCACCATGTCAACCGGCCTGCTGCCTATTTTTGTAAATAAAGTTCTGTTGGGGCACAGCTGCAAACATTTGTAAATGCATTAGCCATGGCTGCTTTTGCCCCTTTGCAGCAGAGCTGAGTAGTTGCAACAGAGATTGTATGGCCCACAAAATCGGCAGTATTTGTTATCTGGCCTTCAGAGAAAAAGTTTGCAGACCGCTGCTGGCATTTTTTTTTTCATTAATTTATTTATTTTTGGCTGCGTTGGGTCTTCATTCCTGCGCACGGGCTTTCTCTAGTTGCGGTGAGCGGGGGCTACTCTTCGTTGTGGTGCACGGGCTTCTCATTGCGGTGGCTTCTCTTCTTGTGGAGCACCGGCACTAGGCATATGGGCTTCAGTAGTTGTGGAGCGCAGGCTCTAGAGCACAGGCTCAGTAGTTGTGGTGCACAGGCTTAGTTGCTACGCGGCATGTGGGATCTTCCCAGACCAGGGCTCGAACCCTGCATTGGCAGGTGGATTCTTAACCACTGTGCCACCAGGGAACTCCCTGATGCTGGCATCTTGACTGCAACCTCATAGGACAAAAGTACCCACTAAGCCACTTCCAGATTGCTGACCCACAAAAACTGTGTGAAACAGTAAATATTTCTATTGTTTTGAGGTAATTTGTTGTACAGCTATAGGTAACAAACACATTGACCTTATATCATTGTGGGAGTTGATTAGAAAGTCTATGTGAGTCGGTATTGTTTCTGTATCTGGTGCTGGGGCCTGACATGCTTGGGACAGATGGTTGGGAAAGGAAGACAGATGTGAACTGGAGCTTGCAAGGCTGAACTGAAGCACCCAGGGAAGGACTAGAATGCACACTGGTCACTTAGCCTCCACCCGTGATGATGAGGCTGTCCTGTAGGAGGTGCTGGCGCCCTTTGTCCGGGAAGTAAACGTGTACCTGACTTGAAAGTTGGAGAAGCTAAGGAAGGATCCTGTAGGAGCTGAACAGTTGTGGGCCCCCCTACCGCCCTCATCAGCCGGGTGAGCTGATATGCCTGAGTGCCTTGTGCCCTGCCCTAAACTTTTGAGCATAAAAAGATGGCCCCTATTTCACTTCTGCCTTGTGAATCTCTAGCAAAATGTCTCTCGTTGCCTATGCTAACACAGAACAAGGCATGAAAGTGAATCTAGGAAATAACAGCTCCAGCGTACCTATCCATTGTACTTTCTTATCCTCAAAGGGTCAAACACTTTTATTTAATTAGCATCATTATTAGGTGATGTATCTTTCCACCCTCTCCATTCCTAATTACAAGTGGTTTGAGAAATTGCTCTCAAGAGGTCTGACCCAGTCTGCAGATCGTTACAGGCTTCAGAAAACACACAGTCCCTCTACACAGTGGCTCTGGCACAACTATGTGAGGGCCTACTGTGTAGAGAGATTGAAATGTTTTCAATATTGCTAGGCTGTCTCTACCTTTACAGAATGAATGATAGAATGCTAGAGGCAGCTGTGTGCCAAGATCTTTGGTCCAAATCCTGCAGAACCCCAGGCATCTGAGCCAACATTGTGGGATCTGTGTTGCACAAGGTGGTAGAATGTTGCAGCAGTGACCCTCAAATTGCTCACAGTTCCCTTTGTCCACACCTTTGGGTAGTTTCCTCCCACACTGACTCTGACCTTGGCTGTGCAACTTGCTATCCCCAGTGAGACAATAGCAAACATGACACAATCATAGACTTGAAAAGTGCTTGTGAACTAGCTTTTTATACTGCTGAGAAAATACTGCCAGGTTATAATGTTAAGCAAACAAGGCAAAGCAAAGATGAGTATGTATAGAAGGTTACTAATTGCATAACAAGGAGGGCAAATACTGTACTAATTCATTTACAAAAATGCACAAGTAAATTTAAAAACAAATATTTATCAAACCATTTCTTCTTGCATCTCATATTCTCTCTTTTTGAAGTTTACCCTTTATAAGTTTTTTAGTGAGAGTAGGTTGAAAACCTTCTTGGTTGTTGTTTGTCTGAAATGTCCTTGTTTCATTCTCATTCTTAAGGTATGATTTAGTTTGGTATATGTTTTAGATTGGCAATTATTTTCCGTCAGAACTTTGAGGGTATTATTCCACTGTTTTCTGGATTCTGTTATTGCTGTTGAGAAGTCAGTTGTCAACCTAGCTATAGTCTTTTTGTAAGTAATTTGTCTTCTCTCTCCAGCTGCTTTTAAAACTTTTTCCTTGCCCTTGGTGTTCTTCAGTTTCCCTGTGAAATGTCTGGGTGTATATTTCCTTGATTTGTCTTGCTTGAGGATCATTGTGCTTCCCAAACCTAAGGATTCATATCTTGCATCAACTGTGGAAAAATCTCAGTCATAATCCTTCAAATACATACTTACCTCACATAATGTATGCTCAGTTAATAACTCTTGAAAAATTCTGCCACTTTTTGGACAATTACTTTTTTTTCTAGCTTAATGTCTTTTTTTTTTTTTTTTACCCAATAACACACTAAATAAATATATTACAGTTATATTTTAAATTTCCATTTCAGGCAAAAACACACTCATCAATTGACTTGACACACAGTTCCTAGTCAGAGAATATCAAAGGAACAAGTGTGAATTGCACAGTTTTGCTGAATCCAGACTGTTCTCTGTAAGAGAATTGAGGTGGAAGGATCTTGCTTTACATGTACAGTATTTTCACATTTTGAAGCACTACTATGTTTACCCATAATTTTGCACTAAGGATATTTTCCTGTGCTATATTCAATGCAAGATAATCACAAACTCTCTGAAAGGTGAAGAGAATGATGCAGAAAGAGTAATGCACCATCCAAAGTGTGCCTTTCATGCACTCCTGTGCCATCAACTGCCACCTCCTCAAAAGTCTTCTCCCATTAGCAAATATAAATACAAATAGTTTATGAGCAGACTGTTTTTGTTTCTTCTTAAATTACAGTTTATCATGGATATATAGATGCCAGGTAAGAGCAGCTTGTGTCTTTTCCTCTGAAATCTCTGCCTCTAAGTACTATGTAAGTGGAGAGTAGGTGGTGAGCATTCTTGGTACATGAGAAAAGCCTGTCTAAGGGTGAAGCTACACACGGAGGAAAGCAGGGCTGAGGAAGCAGAGACAGAGTCCAGAACATTGCTTGAACTCCTGAATCCACCCTGCCAGATGTGCCTCTTGACTTTTCATTTTTGTGAGCCAATAAAGTCGATTTTTCAAAAATAAATTTATTTATTTATTTATGGCTGTGTTGGGTCTTGCTGCAAGCAGGCTTTCTCTAGTTGCGGTGGCGAGCAGGAGCTACTCTTTGTTGTGGTACACGGGCTTCTCATTGCGGTGGCTTCTCTTGTTGCGGAGCACGGGCTCTAGGCGCGTGGGCTTCAGTAGTTGTGGCACACAGGCTCAGTAGTTGTGGCGCACGGGCTTAGTTGCTCTGCAGCATGTGGGATCTTCCCGGACCAGGGCTCGAACCCGTGTCCTCTGTGTTGGTAGGTGGTTCTTAACCACTGCACCACAAGGGAAGGACATAAAGTCGATTTTTGTTTAAGCTAGTTTGTTACATTAAATCCAGTGGAGTCCTGACTAGTACTTAACTTGACTTCTTTCCTGATGTCAGTCGTGTTTTAGTGAAGGTCCATGGTGTGCACACAGAGGGCTGAGAATTGGGAATATAGTTGATAGGGGCTTTTCCATTTCGTCAACAATTTTGTAAGGTTTCTCATAGTTGCCAATTCCAAACTATGTGACAGCAATACCTGTCCATAAGAGGAAAGCCATCTTCACTCTTTAGACAAACTCTCCATGCTAATATTTATATCATTTTAACTAGATCTTTTTAAAAAAATTACTCTTTCAAAAAAAAGTTAATGGGCCAAATGTTGACCATATCAAAATATAAAAACCAAAATATTAAATATATATTTTTAATCCTTTATATATAAATATAAAATATTTTAAAATATGGGTTTGCACTACAGGAAGCAAATCATCACCATCATTTCAGGCATTTAAATGTTCCAAATATGAAATAACTAGAAACAGTCAGGAAGTTGCTGTATGCAAGCTTTATGTTTTTGAGGGGTGGAGATGCTTCTAGTTTCCTCGCAATTCATTTTATTTCCTAGCTTGATCGGTCATTCCAAGAGAACATCTCTTAGAGGAGAAATAGGATAATACTTTCAAGGTTCTGAGGGCCTCCTTGTAACCTGAGTCAGGTGTGCATGGCTGCTGTGGGAGTTGCGATAGAAATTCCAGAGCTGAGCAAAGCGAGTGCGGATGGGGGGGCTGAAATGTGCTGAGCACAGTTCCTACTCACCCCAGGTGCTAAAGTTCCAGAGCAGCGACCTATTGTAGGGAAAGAGCATGCTTGAAATTTCACGGTGTTTGTTGTAGCAATAATCTTTCTCCAAGACGTACAACACCAGAAAACACGAGAACATTAAGCATTCAGCTGTTTGATGATGCACATCAATAAAAAGATGGTATAAGTGGAGGACGACATGGGCTCCCACATCGTGTTAGGGGTTCATCCCCTATGAGTCATAGGGCTTTGTGTGTACCATTCTCATTTTTAGCAGGTTTTAATTCATCTAGAATATGATCCACACATGACTAAGAAGAAAAGGCTAAAACTAAATGAAACTGTCCAGAAGAGAACTGCCTGATTGAAAATGTGATTTATAACTATGGCAGCATGAATAGTCCTGTTTTTATTGTGTTTTCTGATCACCTTCTCCAGAGGCAGAAGCATCCAGATTAATGGCCAGATCATCAGACTTTTGCACTTTCATAATAGAAGAGTAAGGCCGCAGTCTCTCAACAACTTTTGTGTATATGTGCTTATTCTAGAACACAACAAGATTGTTCTTCCTTCCATAGAGCATTCAGATACATCGAGTTTAGGAGATTTATACTGTCAGCACACTGAGAAGCATCCACGTGCTCTAAGGGAGTTCTTACTTTTGAAAGCCAGATATTTTGCTGAATATTAAAAAATGAGACATATTAAAAATGACAGAACTAGAAACTCACCATGCTCTAATTACTACTGTCGTAATTGATTCAGGCAAGAATCATCATTGGAGGCTAAAACTACTGGGAGAAAAGTTGTTGGAAAACAAGATATTCAGTCTCAAAATATCATCCCACAAATTGCTTTAAAAAAAAAAGAATGAGGTATGACTGACATACAAAAAGCTGTACATGTTTGAGATATACAACTTGATGAGTTTGGAGATAAGTATACACCCATGAAACCACCACTGCAATCTATGCCATAAACCTATCCATCACCTCCGAAAGCTTCCTCCCACCCCTTTGTTTATTATTACTATTATTATTTTAATGTATGTATGATAAGGACACAACGTAAGATCTGCCCTCTCAGCACATTTTTCAGTATACAATACACTATGGTTAGCTATAGGCTCTACCGTAGATCTCTAGGATTTACTGATTTTTCATAATTGGAACTTCGTGCCCTTTGACTAATACCTCCCAGTACCTTCCTCCTCCTCCCAGCCTCTGGCAACCACCATTCTACTCTCTGCTTCTAGGAGTTTGACAATTTTGTATTTACCAATTCTGAGGTAATTTTTTAACTTAATATGTTACTGTTACAAAGATGTGCAGATCTTTAATCATTCACTATGTTAATACTGTAATATCAAAATACTGTTGCATTCTTTAAACATTTCACATTAGATACATTAAAAGGAAGTTTTTTTAAAAAAAATGGTACACTTGCTGTGGAAAACAGGTTGGTGGTGCCTCAAACCCATAGGGTTGTTGTGAGGATTAAGTGAATTAATAAGGGTATAGTGGCAACCACTGTACTTACTACACAGCAAATATTCAATACATGTTAGCAATTGTTTGCCTCATTTAAATAAATACAAATCCTTCATAAGTTGCTTTTAGAGTAATGTCTGCTTATGCTGTTATCTATGCAATT
Organism: Grampus griseus; assembly: GCF_964374135.1. Lineage (NCBI taxonomy): Eukaryota > Metazoa > Chordata > Mammalia > Artiodactyla > Delphinidae > Grampus > Grampus griseus. The sequence continues at coordinate 67,668,881 of NC_139012.1, forward strand.
CATTTTACTTCATACCTCAAAATCTTATGTTAATGATTTCTCACATAAAGGTGTTTTTAAAGACATTCACATTTTCTGACAGATTTTGTGTCTGTGTTTTTGCACCCATGATTCACATGTACGAATAAGGAGTGCCTAAGTAATTCAGATAAAATGCCTTTCTTGGACTGGAATCAGCATTCCTTTTCAAAAAATTGAAACAAAAGTTCAGATTATAAAATAGTAATGGAGTTGGCTTTTACTCACAAGTGTGAAAACTTGCTGCAATTCAAAAATTATTTATGCATTCAGATTTGGGGGTTGGAAGGAACTTTAGAATGGTATAAGGGGTTTTAAGGTAGCAATACATGAAAAAAAGTTCAGCTTTCACTCACAATGACATTTATGTTGTCACCATCAGAGATTCTTTGAGGCTAAAGATATACAAGATTTTCCTATCTCTATGGGAAGTTTCTGTTTATCTATCCCATGGTTCAATACATAAAATTATTTATTTGAATCTTGCCTAATTTAAGCCATTTACTAGGAATAAAGAATAAGTATTTGTGACTTACAACTTTAGCTTACAAAATACCACCGAGCAGACTGATGGCCTACTTTACCTGAGAAGAAATTCTGAGACTGTTTATGTGGAGCTGTGATTTGTATCTTGTAAATAGTAAAAGCATAAGGAAAGTATCAGCAGTCATGTGAGGTGGTGGTGTGCTCTCTCCTGTGAATATTATCCAAACCACTCTATTGGGACCTTTCTCGCTCCACTCACCACATTCCATCCTATGGGGTTTTATAATTTCCGAAGTACTTTGACATATTTCATTTAATTGTCGTAAAATTTTTCTGAAGTAGGTATTAACTATCTCCATTGGATAGGTAATCAGGTTAGGTATCTTTTCCAAAATCATAAAATTACTAATGGAATAGCTAGGGCTCACACCCAGCCCTTCTTAGTCCATCTCCAGGGCTCTCTCTCCCTGTTGCCTCTCAGCTGTCATTGTCCCTTTACACTAAGGACATTTTGATATGCTCCCTTCAGCGACAAACTCAGGGCTTTGCCCAAGCAAATATACTCAATGAATATGAAGGAGTACATGAAGAAAGGGTCATAGTGGAGGAGACTTTTGAGGGTTCTGAAAGAAGGGGAACTTGATGAGAAAGAGGAACAGGGATGCTAAGAGTAGTGAGAATTCTTTCTTGACCCTTGTTGCACTGTTGCAAATTAAAAAAAAATGGAATGAAGGAAAAAAGCAAGCACCTCCTCTATTGATGACATCTCCCCATCTAGACCGCCCTCTTAGGCATTCACTGACCTCCCCTTCTCCCTCTCCACCCCTATCAATTACTGTTCCTTGGCTTCTGGGCATCAAAATGGGATAGTCGATCTATCTTCAAAGAAGCCAAGTTGGCAAAGGAAAACAGCTTTATAAAAAGGTGCCACAATAGTGATTCATGGGGAAAAAAGTAACCCTGAGGGGATAGAAAGGATGTGCAAATGCTGAGACGGACTGCTGGTATCTGTTTATAGCATTCTTCACTTAACCATCTGTTGACTTAAAAAAAACTCACTGTGAGTTGAGTTTACTCAGTGTCTTACTGAGGACTGTAGCCAGGGAGACAGCCTCTCAGAGAGCTCTGAGGAACTCTTCCAGCAGGTAAGGGGGGAGGTCAGTATACATATATATATATATGATTTTGGCGAAGGGGGTATATGTAACCAAGCACACATCTTGGTAGACAATTACTGCTAGTCACCAAGAAACAGTAATCTTAGTTAATGGTTTTAGTGCTTTTCTAAGAATGGGAAGATCAAAAATACAGGTTCATAAAAAATTTCTTCTGAAAATACATAACTATCTGAAGGCCTGTTCTGCCAGTTTTCTCAGAGCACAGAGTGTCTTATCCTGATCTTCACCCTGACCTCCTTTCAGGGTGTATTAAAGGTCAGCAGCTACAGTGGCTTATGACTCAATCCTTGTAGAGCAGGATGGCAAGCAACATTTTTTAGTTGTCACATTCTAAGGACAAAACTCTCTCAATTGCCAAATCTCACTTCTCCTTCTAACCCTTTTCTCTGAGGAAACAAAGAAACTCAGCCAGGAAACTAGGAGGTGCAACCCATCCATCCCACCTCAGCGAGGTCCATGTGGGATGCCAGGTCCATTCAGGCACCTAAACCACCTGTGCCTGAGTCTGGGTATTGGGGTCAACCAGTTCCATCCCTGCATCCTCCTCATCTCATCCCCATCACCTCCCATCTCTTCCATGTGTACCCTCTACTCTTTAGCTCAGTGCCCTTCCCTCTGACTCTCACACTTTATTGGCCCACAGTCCTTATGACTAGGTATTTGGGAATCATATTCTATTTTAAGGAACCCCGTCTTTTGCTTTAACACCTTCATAGAACATTCACTTCACCCTTCCTTCCTACAAGATGCCGTATCTTTTTCAGCTCTTTCTGACAGGAAGGACTTGTTCTCTGACACCTGATATTTCAGGCCTGCTACTCGTGGTGGAGAGTGGGGTTATTCAGTATCAACCAGGCTCCCCGTTTGCTGATTCCCATTATTTTACGCATCCCCTCATGGCAGTACCTGTCCTCATTTAATGCTTAGAAACTGACCACACCACCCTCTATCCCTCCCTCCTAACTCTTTTAATTGGTGGGCCAGCTATCTGCAGCATCCCCGGGAGATTTTGGTACTTCATTCAGTGATTCCCAGCTACACAAAGAGCCATCCTGGGATATTTCAACCACACATCTGGTTTTATGTTCTGTGACCTTAACTCTATTGATCTTTACTTTCCGTTTTAACGCCCTGCTCCTTAGACATGCCCCTCTCCCCACTGGATTTTATCATCATTGGAATTTTCCATTTCAAATATCTTAAACTCTTAACTTTCCACACACTCTATCAATCTGCCCTCAGTTAGTTTCCCAATGACTTCTTAATTGCTAAATTCAAAGGATTCTTTTCAGTCCTTTGCTTATCAGTCCTCTCTGTGGGATGTGAATTTCTTCTAGAAATTCTGTTTTCCCTCAGACAACTTAGTTGGTTTTTATAATATCTTTGGCCTCCTTTACCACTGCTGTTGTGGGCCTTTCCATGGTATTCCCCAGAATTCCGTTCATGACCTTCCTCTCGTCTCAGGTCCATACTCTCTGGTTGCTGTCTTCTGCTCTCCTAGCTCTAATAATATACACTCAGATTCTGGTGACTCCAAATACCTTCAGCTCAGATAGACCTTTTTTTTTTTTTTTTAATTAATTTTTATTGGAGTATAGTTGATTTACAATGTTGTGTTAGTTTCTGCTGTACAGCAAAGTGAATCAGTTATACATATACATATATCCACTCTTTTTAAAATTCTTTTCCCATATAGGTCATTACAGAGTATTGAGTAGAGTTCCCTGTGCTATACAGTAGGTTCTTATTAGTTATCTATTTTATATATAGTAGTGTTTATATGTCAATCCCAATCTCCCAATTTATCCCTCCCTTCCCCTTCCCCCCTTGGTAACCATAAGTTTGTTTTCTACATCTGTGACTCTATTTCTGTTTTGTAACTAAGTTCATTTGTGCCATTTTTTTAGATTCCACCTATAAGCAATATCATGTGATATTTGTCTTTCTGTGTCTGACTTACCTCAGTCAGTATGATAGTCTCTAGGTCCATCCATGTTGCTGAAAATGACGTTATTTCATTCTTTTTTAATGGCTAACTAATATTCCATTGTATATATGTACCATATCTTCTTTATCCATTCATCTGTCGATGGACATTTAGGTTGCCTCCATGTCCTGGCTATTGTAAATAGTGCTTTAATGAACATTGGGGGAGACCTTTCCTTTATATATCAGCCTCATACACCCTACTGTCAGATCTACATCCCTCCATGGATATCCCACAGCCACTCAAGCATATTCCAAACTAAATTCTTTACCCTATGAACTCATTTTTGCTCTTTATTCCATATCTCAGTTGTTAGCAAATACCTCATCCATGGAACTAAAAACCTGGAAATCATCATTCTGTTCCCTTTTCCTTCCTTCTCACTCCCATAAACAATAAATCATAAAGCCATACTTTTCATCAATTCTCTACACTGTGCCTCCTATACCTCTATCCCCCCAACCCCAGACTAAATGTTCCCTGCACTTTCCCTCTTTTCCTTAGCCCATAGTGCAGTTCTTGGTCCATAGCTGCCTACTATCTGCTTCATCTGCTCTGTCCAGGAAAGAGAGCTTAGCTCTTGCTCGTGATCTAGCCCATTACTTCAGCACCTACTTCCTCAGAGACCAGGACCAGCCCTGACTCCTTGGATTTGTTTCATATCATCTTGTTCATTCCTATGAAGCTCAGGAATGATGCCAGGCAAGGGGTCTAGCTTTTAATCTGGGCTCTTATTAAGAAACTTGGAGATGCTAGACATAGAAGCAGGGACTTTGGGGAGTGGGAGGAGGTAAGTGACCACAAACTACTTTATCACAATGGACAATTAGTTACTGATGGTGGGTGATTTGGTCTTGATAATGATGTACTAGAATGGTACAGACACACCTCTAGATTAATAGTCCATCCTCCTTTGAACATACCTCTTCTTCAAAGCTTAATTGGTAGCCCTTGCAATCTAATCAGAGATATACTAAGGATCCCTTTTGGGATAGGGAGCTCAGGCTAGACATCAGTATATTCAAAAGGAGTGACAAGACACCAAAGAATTGGAACTGAACAAATGAACCATGTGAGCATTTCAATAGAGATTAAAGAAATAGAAATGTCCTCCTCCTCATACTGCATCATTTAGAGTACGGGAAGATGCTCATCATTGTCTCCACGCTTTGTGGTGGGAGGTGTAAAATCAACGTACAAACAGACAGCTAGAAATTCTGAATAGGATAGAACAAAAGGATGCATTATAATGAACATGTTGGTGGGATGATGTATCAGACAACATAATAATTTTTTATATCAAATTTCTAGTCTTCATTATGTGTGCTTATATTTTCTGTTCCTTTAGCTCAGGAGTTGGCAGATATATTTTGTCTTAAAAAATATGACATGTGCAATCACAACTTTCCATCAAGTGTGTTGTGCTAAACATCCCACAGGACAGACTCAGAATATTCAAATCAATAACAAATCTTTCCACTTAGTAAAACCCCCAAATTTATGGCTCATTCTTGCCTCAGATTTTTCATACTGAGAAATGACTTTGTTAGTGGTCAAGGTCTTGAAATTTTCAGCCCAAGTTTGATACTAAGGAGTTTAAAAAATCATACCAGAAATTGGTCACATATTTTCCCTTCAAATGTAAATTTCAATGCTTTTCCCCTGACAGGTGACCTTGACCCTGGCAGGATGACTTTTTACTAGGAATAATTTGCTTTTCGAGGCAATGATGCCTCTGAGGGCCCAATCCTTGCCTCTTACTGCATCCTTATATTTCATACTATGGCCAGCCTTGTGCCTTATATATAGTAGATAAAAATTGTAAGTGTTGGACGTGACCATGTAGTCATCGTTTCATCCAACCCCTTCATTTTGGAGAAACAAGTCCCCAAAAGGTGCCTTCACTTATGAAGAGCTAATTTGGTGAAGAGCTACATCTAGAATCCAGGACTCCTGTGTCAGGACCTCCAGTCTAGTGCTCCGTCCACCAGTATGATAGATATCTGCTCAATGAAGCACTAAAACTGCCCTTGCAGAGGTCACAAAGGACCTTCCAATCACCAAACCCAATGGCATTTTTTCATTTCTAATATGCTTCAGTCTACATCCCTGGGAAACAGAAGAAATATTCCAGCTGGAGCCACTTCAACTTCCTAATTTCTGATGGATAAAGTTATTTTCCCCATCCTGCTGCCTTCTCAACCTGCCCAAGATCAACCCTTTTACCTAGGCTCAGTCTCATCCCCTCCAGCTCCTTCAGGAACTTTTCACTGTCAAGTGTATTCCTTCATCCACAGTTAAAATTATTTGCATCTTTAAACTCTCCCCTGGGCTGGCTATTTACCTGTAAGGTGTAAACACACTCAGGTCTCACAGCTCACAAAGTGCCTCTGATCCTTGGTCCCCTCCCCTTCCACTATCTTTCTCTCATTACCATCAATGATAACCTTAAAAGAACCGTTTATTCTTTCTGTGCCCATCTCCTTTCTTCCCATTCACACCTCCACTCCCTGTGGCTGGCCTTTTCATGTCAGTCCTGGCACTGATCTTGCCAGCAGTTCCCGTGATTTCTGATGATCAAATCCAGTGGATACCTTTCAGTCTTTATTTCACTTTTCTTTGACATTTGACATCGTTGACCTGTTGTGGACATTTATCATCTGTTTTGGTGGCCCAGCATTGAAACCCACTTCCTTTGAGGAAATTTTCAACCTCATGGGGCAGATTGAGGCATTTGTCTGTCTCCCAAATGCTGGATACCTGTTCCCTCTGTGTCTTTTCTTCACCACCCTCTCCTGCAATGTAGATATTCTACAAGGATCTGATTTTAGCCACTTGAATATCTATATCAGTGGTTCTCAACCTTTTTTTATATCCTAGCACACACAGAAAAATGATATTATGGCACACTGGGGATAAACAAGAGGGAATTTTAGGATGACTATGTCGACTAAAAAAATATATAGCCTAAAAGTTGAGAATTATGTTTTATTTGGCAGACAAAACTGAGGACTTAAGCCCAGACACAGCCTCTCAGATAGCTCTGAGGGATGGCTCCAAAGAGGTAATGGAGGAGCCAGGATACATAGGAGTTTTTGCAACAAAGACCAGGTAGTAGGAACTTCAAAAGGTTACTGTTAATTAAAGAAAACTAGGTATCTCAAGTTAAGGAATTTAGCACTTTTCTATGTATGGGAAGATGCAAGAGTCTGGGCTCACTGAAATCATTCCTCTGATATGCATCTCAACTATCTGGGGCCAGGATCCTGTGCTTTCTCGTTCTGAGTCTCCTCAGGGTGCACCTTTGGGGGTGGCTACAGCAGTTGACTGCTTGATGGCAGGCTTCCTGTTTCTATCCTGAGTCCCCTTAGGGCTCACTGTGGGGTGGCTGTAATGTGATAGCTTGATGGCTGCAGCATCCTTTGTTTACTGATATGGCAGGCAACATTTTTTTCACTGACAAGTACATGGGAGGTTTGGTGGAAAAAACTTGTTATAGTTTCTTTATATTATATAAGTCTGATAAGAGAAATAGAATGAAAACCTCCAAAAATATTTTTTTAAAAACTTTTCGTTGAGAAACTGGAGTTTGTTTCTGTGAATATAACTTCTTTTTAACAGGTTTTATGCTTGAATGACTTGCATTCAATTCTTAACCAAGACTTTTGAAATGATGATCTCTTCAAGTTCTTGATGGCCACCATGGAACAGTGTGGGTTCCACAGGGAACTTCATCAGATCCCACTCTGCTTTAGCCACTCTTCAAGGAACTTCACATTGAAGCTGCTCATGGCTGGAGGTGACTGAGGAACTCTGACCCCTCAAGAACTTACCAGCAGTACTGAAGCCTGTGGGATCAGTTTCTTGTAGCAGACCTGCAGCCCACTGAAGGCACAGTGCTGTGGGAATGCTGGTTGGGAAGCTGGGTCTATACCATTTCCTCTCAGCCTTGTTTATCCTCAACACACCTGAGGGCCGCATTAGTGACATGGTGACTCACAAGGGCATATCTTTGAAAAATCCTTCTGAGTAATTCTGTAATAGTCCCCAAGGACTTCCTAGTCTGTAATTTCTAGTCTGCCCTTCCTAGTCTGTAATTTCTTTGAGGGAAAACTGCACCACAGCTTTCTGTGGCTGCTATAACAAATGACCACAAACTTGGTGGCTTAAAACAACAGAATTTATTCTCTCACAGTTCTGGAGGCTAGAGGTCTGAAATCAAAGTGTTGGCAAGGCCATGCCCCCTCTGGAGACTCTAGGGAAGAACACTATCATGCCTCTTCTGGCTTCTGGTGACAGCCAGCATTCCTTGGCTCATGGCTGCATCACTCCAGTCTCTGCTCCATCTTTACATTGCTTTTTCCTCCTTGTGTCTGTCTCTAATCTCTCTCTTATAAGGATCCATTTAAAGCATTTAAGGTATCTTATTGGGATGTGATGGCATTTAGTGCCCAGCTGGATAGTCCAGGATAACCTTCCCATCTTAAAGTCCTTAACTTAATCATACATTTTTTTTTCCTAAATAAGGTGACATTCATAAGTTCCAGGGATTAGGACTTGGATATCTCTTAGGAAGCCATTTTTCAACCTACCACAACATCTTTGAGTAAGTGTTCTCAAGAGCCATGAGTGATGTTTTCAATTAGAAATATTTTGGTTTGCCTCAGGATTGGTAATATAGAAAGAGAGAACTAGTGTTAAATCAGTGTATATAAAGCAAAGATCATACCTAATTCAATGTTCTGTTCACTAACTTGTATAGAGATATGGTGTCAGACAAACCAGCCCAGACACTGCCTGTATGTTGAGAGCAGAATCAAACCCAACCTGCTTCTTTTAGCGCAATTTGTTTGCATTATCCCAGGATCAGGACACACTCATCCCATTACTCTGGGGGCCATCTTTCTAAGCCACAGTGAATCAAAATTTCTGACACATTTAACACCAATTAATTCTGTCTTTTGCAGAAGAAATGTTATGATTTTTGCTTCATTTTGTTTTTAAAAAAATTAAGTTCTTGTCAGTGTCAAGAATATTGATTTATTCAATTCACCAAGTATTTATGAAGTGCTTAGCACTATGATAGATTAAATGGGCAGACAAAAATGAATTATGTATATATATATAGTTTATATATATATATATAAAATTCAAACCACTTCTATCACTAAATGAAACTACGAAGTGAAATCTTTAGGGGTACAGTTTTATTTTTCCAAACAATTTGACCCTTTAGATATCTAGTGCCTTCAGATTTGGGTGAATATATATGAGTCAAATGTTATTTTAATATAAAGCATTATATTACATAAGGCCACACCTGACAGACTTCTCCAAGAAGACAGGTCTTATCTTAGACTCCAGCTCTCAATTTTTCAGGCTTTCAGAATAAGTGGGAGTGGTATTATTTTTGAGAAGGGAAGCACACCCTATAGGTGGTCACAACAAATAGATGATTACTTTATGCATAAATGCAGCCATGATTACCATAATCCATATAAATAGTAAGTTAGGACATGTCTTAAATTTGACTTGGAAACTATATTAAACTGGAGAAGGAAAGAAAACAGAATGAGGAACTAGAAAGTAAACCTCCCAGTTTATGATTTCAGAAAATTATTGCACTTTTTTTTCTTCCCTCTTACTAATTGGAAGTTTTAGCGCAGAGTCTTTCCATTGTACTCGAGCAGAGAAGCGGGAAAATCCATTAGCAGTTCGATAGTGGTGTTAGCAGGCCGTTGAGAGCGCAACTCTGGGGACTGCCCAAGTGCATGGATGGAGCTGCGTAGTTATGGAGTCACGGATGGTTGGTGATATTAGCTCATTTGCAGAGCAATATCCCAGTTCCTAAATCCTGAACCCCGAATACCCAATCGGATCTGTATGTTCAGCTTCATAAGGCATAAATGTACCACTCTACAATGGTTTGATATTTATTGGAAATCATTATTTTTCCTTCCCCTAAAAAAAAAAAAATACTGAAAAAAAAAATCAGCTTCTTGCTAATTAGTCCTCAAGTGTCAAGAAAGGGAATCTAGTAGTAATGGAAAAGTAGAATCGTTAGAAGAGTGACTCATCCGTGGGTGGAAGAATATATGTGTGTAGATTTTATGCTGTAGGATGTTTATATGTCTAATACAGTTAAAAATAAAACTGAAATTTTTTCTTTACTGTAAATGGTTAGGGTTTTGGCCAGTTCCTTGGTGATTCAAAGAGGCTGCATATAATGTATCACATGGAAAACCAGGAGTTGAATAGCAGTGTTCTTTAGCATCCTGTTGACATTAAACTCCTCCCTTCCCCCTCCCCATCACTTCTGTTAAGTGAAAACTCGTCATTCATCCATCCCTTTCTTCAACAAATATTTATAGGGCACCTGTGATGCAGAAGGCCTGTGAAAGACAGAAGTGAACAATCGGGAGAACGGAGGCACCAAAGCACAGGCACCAGGAATGCAGACCCCAGGGTGGGCAGAGAAGCCTTTCCCAGGGTGGCCGGCAGTTCTGCAGCAGGGGCATAACTGCAAAGGCCCAGAGAGAGCAGAGCACCTTCTAGGGGCTGAACTGGGAAGAAGTAAGGGAAGAAGCTGCAGATTTAGGCAGGAGCCATATTTACAGGCCCCGATCAGAATTTGGTGTTCAAATACCCTGAAGTATTTTAACTTGCTGACAGATTTTGAATAGAGAAGTAATATGAGAATTGATTTCCACTATGGAGTTAGAGCTAAGAAGGGCTTGGGCTGCCTTTTCTGACACAAATGGAGAGGGAAGCTTTGAGGAAAAAAGCTGCCAAAAATTTTGGAAAACACTGCTTTTTAGATCCCTTTCTTGGAGTTTCTCTATTCATATTAGCATATTAAGGGACTCTGAAAAACTGGGAGCAAAGAAACCATTCTAATTTTCTTTCAGCCAGGGTCTTTCACACATTTTGATTACAGATTTTGTTTTGCTTGTAGGATCTATTAATATTCTTTGTAATTCTCAAGAGACAGACTTTGGAAAGGATTGGCCAGTATAACAGTTTCTGCTGTATAGAAATAGATTCCGAACAGAATACCCCAGGTGAGGAAAATATCAGCCTGCATTTGCTCAGTATATGTTGGAAGAAGGGCACCCCGTCTTATATTGAATCGCTGCAAGGCACTTATTTCCTTGAGAACAACTCTCATTTTCACTTTCAACTCTCCCCACCCCCATAAAGATTACTGTGAAAACTAAATACTTGCCGGGGAGGGGGAAGGGTAAGCTGGGACAAAGTGAGAGAGTGGCATGGACATATATACACTACCAAACATAAAATAGCTAGTGGGAAGCAGCCGCATAGCACAGGGAGATCAGCTCGGTGCTTTGTGACCACCTAGAGGGGTGGGATAGGGAGGGTGGGAGGGAGGGAGACGCAAGCGGGAAGAGATACAGGGACATATGTATATGTATAATTGATTCACTTTGTTATAAAGCAGAAACTAACACACCATTGTAAAGCAATTATACTCCAATAAAGATGTATAAAAAATCTATTGATATATACTCTTGACATTAAACTACCTTTTCATTCATCAAAACAAAACAAAACAAAAACTAAATACTTACAACATAGAAGAGGGAAATACCATTGTATTCTTCCCTGATACCTGAACTCTATGCTTATTTTCATGACTGAATTAGCAAATCCTGCAGATGGGTTTGATTAATCTGCTGCTGATAAATCTCAACATTAGCTCTACTAAAACTGAAGAAATGGCAGAAGAACAGACATTGCTTTTCTACCATATACACTGACCAGTGCTTTCTAACTAGATCATCAGTTTTTATAACACATTTAAAAACAAATACAATGTTCCTCTTTTCTGGATCTAAGTATTATTTGTGTTTTACAATTTTTTTTCCTCTCTAACATGTTTTTGAGCAAACATGGAAAGTTATTTAATTTTTTTTCGGTAACATAAAAGTTGTTTAGTCTTTTTAGAAAGTCTTGGAATGTAACTGAATATTACCCAAAAAACTGTAGTTGGAAAAACAATCCTAATTTTATGAAACCTTATTTTTATCTTGGTGTATAGCAGTGCATCTCCTTTAAGTTCGATAGTATGGTACACATTCGGTGTAGAAAAGAAATATTTAAGATTGTATTCAGTTCTTTGGTATTGAAAGTTAGTACTGAAAAGGACCCTAGAGAACATTAATTCAGAGTGGATGAATCGAATTGTGAAAACGGTGGTGAATCCTCAGATCAGGTAAGGATGAGTCTTCCTGTATCCCCCTCTTCTTCTTCCTTGCTTTTTCAGCATCTGCTCCCACTTCTGTTGTAGTTTTCCCTCTTCCATTCTTCCTAGTGGGTGAGGAGATCTGGGGCCCCCATCCTCCACTTTGCTATTTACTACTTTAGCTTTGGGCAATGACTAGAGAAGAGCTTGATATCATAGTATAAAGGGTCAGGCTCCACTCAGCTCTCTAAGCTTAAGTGATTTTAGCACAAATTTCAGGGGAGAGGAATGAAAAGACTAGTCTACCTTTAGACTCTGCCACTAACTAGTCATGTTCCAAGCATGTCATTCTAGTGAGATGGAGTTTCAGTTCTGTAAGTAAACAAATTTGTGGCCTATTTTGGTAATTTCCCTTTGAAATACAGTTAATAGATGCCTAACTTTGTTCTTTTATTTATACATTTAAAAAATATTTACAAAATACCTACCGAGTGCCAGGCATTGTTGAAAGGTTCTAAGGATATAGAAATGAGCAAAAATGATGTGGTCCCTGCCATATGCTCTTGTAAAGAGGAGACTTTAACGGTAAAACAAGGATTCTTCAACCCCATATTCCCATGACATTTTCTTTCCTCCCTATGCGTTTAAATCTTGTATCCAAGCTAGCAGAATTGCTGACTTCATTTTTTTTTTGTAAAAGAAAATGCATTAATATTTATATAAGAATGTACTGTCAGAATATCATTTTTTTAATGGAAGAATTCCACTAACTTTTATATCTGAAGATTAGCACTGGTTTTTCAGTGTTTAAACATTGGGATACCACAGATTCTAACAGCAGCCTATTGATGTTTCTTTTTCTTTGTAGATTTATCATTACACATACTAAATATTATATTATTTTATTAAAAGTCTCCTTTTAATAAAAGGAGACTGTTGTCTTTGACACTTGTCCTAGGCATAGAATGAACTTTTAAGCTGAAAGCATTATAGGGTTTTAAATTTCATTATCTTTTAGAAGAATTACCCCGTATTGTATGTCATACTGTTAATAGCATTTAATTCCAAAGATTTCAATTAGAATAAGGTCCCAAACATAGACTTTGGGGGAAGAAAACTGAGCAGGCAAAGTTTGTGTATGGTAATTCATCATAACTAGGCTCCAGATCTTGGATCAGCAAACTTACTTCATTGAACCTGACAGTCATTCCTGCGTGGTGTTAGGCACATGGATAGACTTTTCTTTTCTTCTGCATGTAAGTTCCATGGGAGAATTTTGCCTGAATGTCGCTCCTTTTGCGTGCTTAGGAACCCCGGCACAGAGTTCTCCTACCATATTCACTGCAGCATGCTTATCGGTTATCACAAGTTCCACTTAGCATTTGCAAATCTGACAGCTGCTGTGAAATTGAAAACACTGTGAGAACAGAATTTGGAAAGGAGGAGAAGGGCAGGATAGATGTTGAGAAAAGTCTATGTACTAAGGGAATATATTGCTGGTATCACTCAAGGTGCCCAATAGTTGTTTCCTTCAAAGAGATACACAGGAAATAAGCCTCCACGCCTTATTTCCAAGACAGACTTCTTTCCTCCCTTTCTTCCTTCCACAAGAATTAATTGAACATATGTTGTGCTGAGGATAAAGAAGCCTCCATCATCTACCCTTACTGTCTATCTATCATTCAGATATACGTACATTTTGATCATGGACTCTTTTTTTATTTTTGTATTGTGGTAAAATGTACATAACATAAAAGTTATCATTTTAAGTGTACAGTTCAGTGACTTTAAGAACATTCATATTGTGGTACAGCCACTTCTTCCCAAACTGAAACACTGTCCCCATTAAACAATAACTTCCCATTCTCCCCTTCTCCAGCCCCTGGCAACCAGCATTCTACTTTCTGTCTCTATGAATTTGACTGCTCTAGGTACCTCAAATAAGTGGACTCTTACAATATTTGTCCTTCTGTGTCTGGCTTATTTCATTTTGCATAATGCCTTCAAGGTTCATTCATATTGCAGCATGCCTCAGAATATCCTTCCATGTTAAGCCTGAATAATATTCCATTGTATGTATATATCATATTTGTTTATCTGTTCATCTCTCAGTGGACATTTGGGTTATTTCTACCTTTTGGCTTATTGTGAATAATGCTGCTGTGAACATTGGTGTACAGATTTTGTTCAAGTCCCTGCTTTCAATTTCTTTGGGTATATACCTTGAAATGAAATTGCTGGATCATATGATAATTCTATATTTAACTTTCTGAGGAACTGCCATACTGTTTTCCACAGTGGTTGCACCATTTTACATTCCGATCAGCAATATATGAGGGTTCCAATTTCTCCACATTCTCAACAACACCTGTTATTTTCTTTCTTTTTTTTTTAAAGAATAGTCATCTTAATGGATATGAAGTAGTATCTCATTGTGGTTTTGATTTACATTTCCCTAATGACTAGTGATGTTGAGCATCTTTTCATGTGCTTATTGACCATTTGTATATCTTCTTTGGAGAAATGTTTATCCAAGTACTTGGCCCATTTTTAAAGTGAGTTGTTTGTTTTTTGTTGTTGAGTTGCAGCAGTTTTAAAAAATATATTCTGGCTATTAATCCCTTATCAGATTTGCAAATATTCTTTCCCATTCTATAGGTTGCCTTTTCACTCTTTTGATATTGTCTCTTTTTTTTTTTTTTTTTTTTGGCTGTGCTGCGCAGCTTGCAGGATCTTAGTTCCCTGTCCAGGAATTGAACCCCAGGCCCACAGCAGTGAAAGCACCTAATCCTAATCACTGGACCACCAGGGAACTCCCTTGATATTGTCTTTTGATGGACAAAAGTTTGTTATTTTGAGGAAGTCCAACTTATCTATTTTTCTTTTGTTCCCTGTGCTTTTGGTGTCATATCCAAGAAATCATTGCCAAGTAATCATGTATTTTTATTTATTATATACATGAATTATGTACCAAACAGAAAAAAAATGAAATTCTTAAAGGACAAGACAAAGATGAAATAAGCAATTATATTAAAAAATTTTCACTGCATATCCCTGTGATTGAATATGCTACATTGTTTTTGAAAAACATGATTTTAACTTCTATAATAATTATTCTATAATAAGTTCAGTTTCTTTCCATAGTTGGATCTAATGGTGGTCCTAGTGAAAAAGATACCTCACAAAGATACGTATATCCAAATTGGAGATGTTCATGGTTGGTTGTGCCTGCTGGGTTGTGATGCTGGTTTTCAATTCCATTCACTGATTATGCAAAGATTTTAGTTGAAAATTGCCCACCAGATGTCCATCTTCCCTGATATCAGTCAACTGTTTGTTCAGAGTCATCAAAAGGTCCTGAATTTTTTGTATTTTTATAAATAGATATAGTTTCACTGAAATCTCACATGTGGATGATTTAAAAATGGGTTTGAAATATTTATTTTGAACTTTTTAAAAGTGAGCATATAAGAGAGTTGTTACAGACAGCACACATTGTTTTCAGTTGTCTCATCAGGTAATTATGTAAATAATTTCAAACATTCATTTTTCAAAATATTCTCCCCAGAGTATGTTTCTTTCAAGAAGCAGTTATTTTCTCAACTCATTATTAAAATCAAAATTATCAAAATGGCAGCTCTACCTTGAAGGAAGTGATTAAGGGTGTTTATGTCTTTGAAAATATCTTCCAAACAGCATATCCTGACAGCCACTTGTCATCCCAGAGAAAGACAGCAAATTTGTAGCATGGTGTTTGTATAATAGAGATGTATAATACCTTGATAGTCAACAAGTCTTTTATGTATTTTGCCACAAATAGCCCCCCAGAGTCCTCTGTGTCACTCAAAAGATTATCATGGTTATTCCCCACATCATTACAAAGTATTGTGAAAGAGTCTATTTTAAGGGTCTTGTCTTCATAGAAAGTAACTATATTTTTGACATCTCTAGCACTTGATACACTTCTGGCTTCAACTTCTTTGCTGTAACATCTTGACTATGAATGAAGCAGTGCAGGGTTTCATACGTGGAAATGTCTCTGTGACTTTATCCCAGAATATTTTTTTTCCACTTTAAGTAGCTATTCCATTAAGCATATTTTTCCATAAATCTTTGTTTTTATTAAAGAAGTTACTGTTGAGAATACACCTTCTTTGGTACATGTTTTCCTTTAGTTGTCCATAAGAAAATGAATTATTTTTGTATTTCTTTTTTGAACCCAACTAGAAATCTTATACACTGACTTGTTAGGAATATCTTTATTCTTTTCTATATATACAGAAAACCTGCTGTAATGTACAATTTAACATTTATCTCTTTACATTTTAAGCAGTGTTTGCTGAGAATCTTTCAATGATATTTGCTGATAAATGAATGTGTTTTGGATTGTCTCCATATTTGTTTCCTTGTATTTCAAGTATTTTTACCATAATAGGAAGAGTTAGTATTTATCCAATCATATGTAGCTTTTTGTCTTTTTAATCTTTCAATATTAAGTAAGGAGACTCAAAAGAGACTTCTAAATATTCTCATTCATTTTAATGATATTTTGTGAAGTACTGGATTGACTATTGTCCAACTTGATTCATGGCATGGTTGGAAGTTCACACAGGGAGTGGCTAGGGGAGCACTGTCCAGGCAGAAGAAAGAGCAGTTGCAGATGCTGTGAAAAAGGGAGCAGCTCAGAAACCTGTCAGTTAGTCTGCTTGGTTTACCAAAGGATGAGATCTGGGGACCATACGTGATGAGACTGGAAATGTCAGCGGAGCCTATCTGAGGATTTCTTTAGGTAGAGTAAGCAGTGAAATGAGACTTAGCCCAGGCTCTTTACCAAACAGAACCCGAGGCAAGGATTAAATGCTAATGCTGTCCTGGGAAGGGTAATGTCAGGGAGTGTGATAGAGGGAAAGTGAAATGAGTCATGGACGGAGCTAACACAATGTCTTAAGTTATGGAGCTGGCTGTTGCTTCATGAAGAAACAGCCAGTTTCTCAGCCACATGAAACCCCCCCAAATAGGCTATACAGAAAAACTGTGTCTCAAATCTGTCTATCAGAGGGTGTATGGAGAGGGAGTTCATCTGCTAGCACCCTCCCTTCTCTTGTCTCCCATTGAATAGAGTTCACCTGCAGAATGTTAACTCCCTGGACTTCTGGCTTGCATCATCCGGCACCTTCTGGAGAGCCAGGTTCCGTGCCTCATAGTGTGGTGCTCCATCTGAGTCTAGGAATAGGTAGAGGGACCAGAGACTCCAGGTGTCTGCCTTAGCAGCAGGACTGCGTGAGCCCACATGGAACTCGTCATTGTGGCAGAACAAATGGCCAATATAGGATGTGCCCTATATAGATGACCTCTTGTGCTCCTCAGATCTGCTTGTGACCTTCCATTGTATGTGGCTCCCTCATACACTACAGGGCTTTCCATTGTTGTGAGAACAGGCTGTGCTCACTGCTTCCCCAAGTCAAACAGTCACAGAGCTGCCTTCAAGATGGTGACTAGTTGTGATTTGCAGAGACACTTAAGGCAAGTGGGTTGGTGGAATAAGCTACAGTGGGCTGGTCCTGAGGCTCTAATTGACATTTATCATCTCTCACCTCTATCAGACATTCTGTATTTCCCTACCTACGGCCAACTGTCAGCTGGTCTAAGTTGCTTTCCTGGTGGAGTGACCCAGAACTTCAAGTGGACTGACCCTTTATTTGTCCTGTACTTTTTGCGTTATTGTTGCTGTATTTTCCATTAACCATTATCAGTGGGCATGGCAGTGCTGAGAGAGACCTAGTGAATCCCTTGGGTTTCAGATATTATCCCCTATGACCCCATTTTGTGGAGGGTCAACACCAACTCCTTAATTACATCAATCAGACAGTAAATAATTTCCTTGCCTGTTGAACTATTGGCATGAAAGCCCCAAGTGGTCAGGTAGTCGTTAACTTTAAGTTCAATGAAACTCATTATTCACACAGGCAGAAATGCTCCTTCCCTGGGAACTAGGACCTCTAATTGGGTACAACCTTAGATTATAGGGAATAAAAGCACAAATATTTCAAATGGACCCCTGTGTGGTGAGGAGGCTACTTCTACTTCACTTGGTTCTTGGACCCATATATTCTTACTGTTGGAGGCATAATACTATATATCAGCTATTGATTTGGCCAGTATATCACTTCCTAGAAGACAGCAACCAAACCCTGCAAGATACTAGACCCATAGCTAAGCCTTCAACAGGCTGCTTATCATTCTGTTGGTCTGGCTGCTTTTAGATTGTGGGGTACCTGGTATTATCAGTGAGTCCCCTGGTGACAAGCCCATTTCTGCACCTCCTTTGCTGTAGAAAAGGTCCTGTGTTGGAGTGAACATTGTGTGGAAAACACGTTGAGAGATAAAGTGTTCTGTAAACGCTTTGGTGGTGGTGATGATAAAGGAAAGGCAACCCCACATCCAGAATTTGTATCAGTATTGGTATGGAGTAATAATTACTCTCTCCTCCAATGTGGATAAGCTCTGATGTCATTGACTTGCCACTAGGTAGGCTGTAGGATGACACCTCGAAGGATGGTGATGTGTTGAGGGCGCAGCTTCAGTCTCTGTTGCTGGCACACTGGCTACTCAAAAGTGGCTATAACCAGATTGGCCATAAGACAAGAAGCCCTTGTTATTAGGCTCATGCATGGTCTTCATCCCTGCTACCCTGGTCACCCCTGGTCTGGCCATGGGCCTTTTGCACAAGCACTGGCTGGACAAGGTCAGTCATCCACATCAGACCATCTTTCAGGGTTACTGACAGTTGGGGCTATCATGTGACAACTGTCCAATTCCAGCTCCACCAACACAGCATAATGATACATCTGTGAGCCAGTCCTGTCTTTTCTTCCTCTGAGAGTTGGTCAGTGGAAATTCATGGGTTGAAGGAGAGGCATTGATATGGTAGAAGTAGGTAGCATGGCAGTCTGGACCAGAAGTTACTGGTACTTTACTCATAGTTTTGGACCTGCTCCAGCCCCATCCCAAATGTGCCACTTCCATCATACATTGGGTTGCTTCTACGTCTGTCCAACAGTACTGCTTGGTGGGTCTGAAAATATGCTGTGCTGTACAGAGGCCACACTTCCTTCTCTGCCCCAG
Organism: Grampus griseus; assembly: GCF_964374135.1. Classification (NCBI taxonomy): domain Eukaryota; kingdom Metazoa; phylum Chordata; class Mammalia; order Artiodactyla; family Delphinidae; genus Grampus; species Grampus griseus. Next base: position 67,687,878 of record NC_139012.1, read on the forward strand.
TGACTGATCATAGCAGAAATATTAAGACAGATCTATTCCTGGGAGACAGGGGACTCCTCTCACAGGAGATTTAGCTTGAGAATTGCCCAGTGGCCCTGCCAAAATTTCCTTAGAACTGCACTGCAGTCTAGGACACTTCCATCCATACTTTCATCCTTCTTTCCTTCTGTCAGGATCAGATCTGCATTGCATGTCTATTCGCATCTTGGCATTTGCTTCTCAGAGGACCTGGACTAACACGTGGTGCTTCCTCTGAGTCTGGAAGTGGTGGGGGGGAGTTAGAAGCTCCAGGTCCTGGGTTCAGGAAGAAGATCTCCACAGGCATGTGCTGAGGGGTTGGAAGTGGCCATGGTTGAGGAGACAGGGAGGCTGAAAGATCTGGGAGGGTGCATAAGTTTATGTCCAGTAGAGAGAGTTTCAACAACAGATTGAAGCTTGCAACTTTAGCAGATCACCCTGGTGGGAGTAAAGTGAATGGGCTGGAAGGGAGCAAATATAATGACAGGAAGACTGGTTAGGAGGCAGTATTCCAGCCAGGGGATAATGAGTGTGTGAACTACAGCGGTGACAATGAGAATGGAGCGAGGGGGCAGGTAAGATGGAGGGAAATCCATGGGACTCAGTGATATTGAGGCTAGACTTTGGGGAAGAGAGAGGAGACAAAGCTGATCTCTTGGTTACTGTTTAGAGCAACTGAGAGGATAAGAAATACAGAAGGAAACCCTTTCTTTTTTCTTTTTTCTTTTTTTTTTTCAATAAAGCCTTTCTGGTCACATTGAGTTTGAGGTGTCTGTGGAACATCTATGTGAGGATGGATGAAGAAGGAGTTTGAACAGCACATAACAGATTTTGGGATTCTCAGCCTTGTGGGGAGGCTGTGGGTGTGAAGAGAAGGGGCCCCGTAATGAAGTCTGGGGCTCACCAATGTTTAATGGGAGGATCAACGAAGAGGAGATGGGGGCAGAAGGTGGAAGTGAGATGCAGCAGGAGAAGTGGGGTCCTGGAGGCCAAGGGAGTACAGAAACTCTGGAAGAGAGGGAGTTATCAGTGAAGCTGGGTGCCCTGGAGACGGCCAACCAGGTGAGGACTAAGACATTGCCACCTTGCTGCTGTTGGTGATCTTACCAAGAGGAATTTCACAGCCGAATCCAGGCAGAAGCCAGGCTAGAACGGCTTTGAGAATGAAAGGGAGGATATGGAAATGCACCACTCTTTCAGTGAGTTGAGTGTGAAGGGAGAGAGTGAGACACTTGTTGCCAAGTGGGTAGGCAGAATTCAAAGAGGACTTCCTTTGTTTTGTTAATTCCTTTTTTGTGGGAGACACATGTGTGCAGATTTAGGCTCATGGGAAAGAGCCAGCTGAAAGGGAGAGGTGGAAGTTACAGGAGAGAGAGGGAGTGAGGCAGGGGAAGGCTCAGGTCACAATAGTTTCTGCCTGTTTTATGAGGGTTTCTGGATGGGGAGAGAGAGAGAAAAGGGATTTCTTCAGAAAGAGCTCCTCGATGTAAATAAACTGATAAAATGATGTCAGGTACTAGTCCTCAGCTCTCTGTGGATCCTGCACCCCTACGCAGATAATGGCGATGGCTGATGGATAGATTTTTTCAGCCTCCACTGAGCTTTCATGAACTAGTCAGGTTGGATCTGCATAACTCATCCATACAAAACTCCTGCAACAATCTGGTCCTATTGCCATCCCAGTCTCAGTGCAAGCATCTCAAACAATTGAACATTTTATTAGTCAGAGGAAGAGTTTATCCAAGATCTCACTGTACAGACAGCTTTTGTCTAATCTCCCCTGTGTCACATTTCATTATGACAGATGTGTCTGATTCCAGCTTCTTATTTACATAGCAGGCAGACATATTGTCATTACAGATAATTAGTCTTAAAAGCACCAGCTTTTAAAACACTCAAGTCTTAAGTTTCCCATTCATCCATCAGCACGGTAAGGAAAAATATGCCTCTTCCCGCATTAGGTTCTGCGTCTGATTTTATTTCTGCTCAAGCTTTTTATCCTTCTCCTGTTTGCCAGTGGAGGGGAAGCACGGAGGGGCCCAGACGAGGCTATTGTTCCAGTATTCCCAAACTGCTGACATTCTTTTCTGGGAAGATAACTGAATCACCAAATTTGATGAAAGGTCCCTGAACTATCAGGAAACAGATTTTCCATGGAGTCTATGAATATAACTATTAATTTTAAAGTCAAAGATCTTGGATTTTTTCAGCTTGGCTGTTTCTTCACTGAGAAGCATTTAAAAAATAAATTATTGCATATTGACAAAAAATATGATAACATAGGGACCTTTCTGTCGAAGAAACACATTGCAATATGAAAATCTAAGTAATATAAACTTGTCTTGAACATTTTCTAAGAGATTTTACTTAACAAATACACACTGGAGAATCTCAGTCATTCTGATTCAGTTGGTCTAGGCTGGGGTCTGAGATCTACATTTCTAACAAGCTCCACAGACCACCCTTTGGGGGACTCTATTGATTAGTGAGAGAGCTGACTTCTCAACATCAACAACAGAGATGGAGAACAATATTTTCAAAATGCTGAAAAAAAATTGTCTATCTGGTAATATATATCTAGTTAAAATTGCATTCAAGAATGAGGGCAAAATAAAGACATTTTCAACAAATAAATTTGGAGAGTTTATTACCAACTGATCCTCATTAAAGCTTCTAAACAACTTTAGGAAGAAGAAAAGAGAAACTAAAGGTGTGTCTGAGATGCAAGAAGAAATGAGCAAAGGTTAACATATGGTTAAATCTAAAATGTTGAGTCTATGAAAAAAATATTTAATTTTGCATGTAAAAAAAATTAAGTTCGAAATGGAAATGGGGTAAGAGTATCTGGCAAGCAAGTGGTTTTAGTTAAAACTTTCTAAGATCTTTTATTTGTTAGAGGAAGGTGGAGATATTAACTTTAATTTTAAGTTATATATAAATATGAAGTTAAGGGTTAAATAAAATAAAAATGTAGTGAATAACTTTCAGCATTTCAGAAGGAAATTAGGTAACTTTAAAAAATGGAATCAAAAGGCAGAAAGGGAGAGAAAAAGCATCAAAATAGCAGGACAAATAGAAAACACAAAATAGAACAATAGAAATATTTTCAAGGATATTGCAATAAAAATAGATGTAAATGGTCCAAACTTGCCAGTTAAAAAAGAGTGTCAAATTAGATTAGAAAATAAATCGGGATTCTCAATAGGGGATCAACTCTGCGAGGCTGGGTAGCAGCGGCCATGCTGGGGAGAGCTGTCCCCACTCCCAGTGGCTATGCAGGAACTTCACCCAAGGGACTTGTCACTGGGGGTCCAAGCTGCCACTTTACACATACAGGGAGGTGCCTCAGGTCTTCACATACTTCCAGCAAGGCTCTGCTTCCATGAAGTAGGACCTGCAGCCCCTGGTTGCCTGGAGTGAGGCAGCTGCCATTCAGACCCACATGTCACCCTGCCAGGGCTCTGGCTGGAGCCAACCCACAGAAGCTCTGGGCTCACCTCCCTGCCCTCTGTGGCATCAGGAATTGTGTCCTATTCAGTAATTTGTAATTCTCAGACATCAAAATAACGAAGTAATTATTCTGAGAAGTTTCAAGTATATTATTCCAATTGAGTTTGTGCATGTATGGTAAAAAATAGTGGAACAAAAACAAACTATCCAATGCTTTGGACACAATCTCTCTATTATATTTTACAAAAATCGTTTGGAAAGATAGCCATACCTCTGTATGCCACTCAAAGCTATCTGAAAAAAAAAAGTTAACATAAATACAACAGTTGACATCGATAGCGTGTTTAAGATTAGCAAACAGATTGAACACATGCACAGATGTGTAACCAAGCACTATTTAGAGCCAGCCTACCTGGAGTCCACAAGAGCATCATCAAACCCCCCAATTCTCCCACATGTAACCTTTAATAATAGGCTGTTTTGATTATCTTTAGACTTTTTGTAAGTATTAAAGACTTACCTATGCAGATTGATGTCTTTAATACTTTAGTTTCTTCATTAAACAGAGTTTAGGGAATAGAGGTTATATTAAAAATTAAACTTCTTCAACAGATAATGAGCAATTATTGGTTTTGGTTTTAGTTTGTTTGACTTTTGCTAAGCTGTTCTCCGGTCATCTCAAGTAGAACTTAAACTTTTATGAAGGTGACAAGTGAGATAATTAATCAGTTTAGTTTGGTGTGAATGCTGTGGATTGTCGTTGGAAATGTCAACGTTATTAGTCTAGAAAAAAAAAAAAGAGAGCTTTATTTTCGTCTTGTGGTCCTCTCCTGATAGTTTCCATGAGATTTTGAGATTTTCTTGGAGAGGATGGTTCAGGTGTTTTGGGATTCTCTCACAGGAGTTTGGTGCCTCTCTCCTGTTGTTAGGGCTGACCTAAAAGCCACGATGATGTTGAATGTATTTGAGTGCCACGCCATGAGAGTGGATAAAGGGCATCCTTGTTTGCGGTTAGTTACATCTTTGGTCCTCTTGTAGAACAGTCTGTCCTGGAGACCTACAGCAGCCCCTTATGACCAGCAGTTCCTTGCCAGCTTAAGGATGTTGAGAGGCAGATGGGTTTTGAAGACACAGCAACCTTAAAACTGGCATAGTGACCTTGCCTGCCTGGGATTCTCCCAGGAAGAGGCCATTGTGGGGAAGAAATGGGCAGAGGGGCTTGGCCAGTTACTCCTGCTCAACACATCCTTGCTCTTTTTCCCTCCTTCTCAACCTCCACTGCAACATGAACTTCTGAATTGCTTTTCATTCCTGTTTATCTTATAGAGCCAAAATAACATAGCTTACATTTCCTTTACCCAAAATATGAGACTATTTGGAAAGCAGATAAATAGTTTGAGTAGCCTCTGTGGCAATGTGAATAAAATTTAGTGCCTGAGAGATTCCTTTAAATGGAAGTGGAAAATTGTTATTCACTCCTGATCAGTTTTCATTTTCATTTTTTCATTCTCACTTTAATTACTGAGCTTCCTTTCTCTGAAATCAAGTCTCTAAAACAGACCTTAATTATCCATTTTTAACTGCAGGAAGATTTATTATTCAAAGAACAGCTAGCAATCCAGAATAGATGTTATTCTGTTCATATTTTAAAGGGTTAGTCAAATATTTCTTCTAATGGAAACATTTTGTACCAAAAGCCTCTAGACAAAAAGGTAGATAGACGAAGAGATAAAGATTTAAAGTAAATCTGTAACAGAGGAAGATGACTAAATCTTTTGAAATCTTTAAGGCATGATCCCCATGGAGTAAATGAATTAAATTAACATAATTAGAATGAAACAATCTTTGCATTCATACAGCATCTTATTTTTCCAAGATCTCTTTTTGCCTTATACCTTATGTAAATAATCCCTCTAAGGTAAGTACTCTTAAGCCTATCTTGTCTTTTAAAGAATCTATTGAAATCTCTTTATGTGCTTCCCTAAAAGGGATTTTCCTTATAAAATTAGCCTTTTTTAAATCTATAACCTTAAAATGCAGAACTCTATCTACCTTAAGACGTAAAAGGATCATCATTTTCCTTCAGTTCTCTGTAGCCTGGTTTATAAAGTTTGTTTGCCAAAGAAGCTTAGGAAATTATCATTTTTGGAAGCCTTTAAAAGTAGCAGAGCTCTTTATCTCTTGGTCATGGTTTCAGTGTGGTTCTTCTGGAAGGGAAATGTAAGACATAGACACACAGGTGTCTTTGGAAAAGAGATAATGAAAATTAGTTGTAGAGATGTCGTACCAAGTGTTGGTGGTATCCATAAGTGGAAGCATCCCATAGGCAGACAGAAGTCATAACCAGAGCTTGGTAGAGAGGTCAGTACTTACATATGGGACTAATCCATACAGGAATCATAGCTAAAATTGTGAAAGTAAAATATCTATTAAAGAGATGAGAATCCAGGGTATATCTAGGGTGAAGGAGGAAGAGGAGGGAGGAATCCAAGTGAGAGTCTGAAGGGTGGCTTGAAAAGATAGGAGAAAACAAGGGTGTTGTGGTGTCCTGAAAGAAGACGATGGGGAGGAGAGCATTTCAAGAGCTGGGATAGATCATCTATGTCAAATAGAAATTAAAGTAAGGCCATTGCATTTGGTATCTCAATTTTTTTTTTTTTTTTTTTTTTTTTTGGTTAGATGATCTTGAGGGAACTGGGATAACAGTGGAAAGCGTGAAGGATGAAGCTGAAAGGGGCTGTGGAGAAATGCCTTAATAACAAAACAGAGGACATACCAGTCAGTATATTGCCCACTGGAACAGTTGGGTGAGAAAGTTTAGAAATACTGATGTTAGCTAACAGGGAACTAAGGTCAAGTGACTCAGGGTGGGGGCATCTCTGCATAATTGTAGATAGACTGGAAGACCCCAATAAAGAGGGAAAGATGAATATAATATTATAAGGACTCAGAGAAGAGGCTGGAAGGAATGGAATCCTTCTAAGTAAACCTTAGAAATGAGAACCTTAGAAGTGAAGAAACTTCATTTCTTTGTTAGAACCTGAGGAATGAAAGACCTCACAGGTGGTGGATTGGCTCTCTCATTATAGTAGAGGAGGAAATAATTCTAGCAGGAAGATATTTTATTAGGAGGTGGGGAATGGGGATAGGGAAAACAATGAAGGAGAGGTGACATTTGGGTCATGCCTCTTCAGTAACATATGTCTAGCTATTTCACAACCAATAATCATGAGTGATTTGCTTATCAGTGAGTAATAATATACTGCTAACTCTTCATTATCAAGACCTTTCTCCACAGCCCTTTCTGACTTCCTTCTTTGACACTCTGTTACATTAATTACCTCAAGATTAGCTGTCATCTATCAGGTAGCCAAAGATCATAGAAAGAGCATTCAAGGAAAGGAAATAGTATTCACTAAAACAGAGTCGTTAAAATGCAGCAAATAGGTCAATATGGCTGAAGTATAGGATATTGGATTGGATGAATGGTTAGAAGTGAGCACAGAAAAGTAATCTGAGAGCTCAATTAGGAAGAGAAAGGCCATACTAAAGAGCTTGGATGTGATTCTCAGAGGGGAACTCATGTAGATTTCCCTCCTCTGGGTACAGTGTATCATTGCTTGTGCTGATGCTACCCGACAAGGTAGGGTTCTTCAGGTGCTTGGAATGGGAATTGTGTGGGGGAGGGGAGTTTTTCACTGTGGTGGGGGCTAGAGGTGAGGCAAGGACTTCTCAGCAGATGAGAACCTCTCTCTACCTCAAGGCTATTAGACTTGTTTTCCAGGGAAATCTTACTCCTTGGTACCACATGGACCATGAGGTCTATCACATGGTTGCTGTAGCCAAATTCATACCAACAAATAAGCTTAACAAAAGGGTCACTGAGGGCAATGCCAGGCCCTGCATCAAGGTGGAGAAGTGAGTGACTCTGTTAAAGTCACAGGAGAGCGTCTAGTCCTCAGTGTTGCCCAGGATGCTCTTCAGGAGCCCTCTGACACCTGCTCCACCACATTTTTGATGTCAAATTTAGCAGCTCTCCCTAGATGGCAGGTCAGATCTAGAACACACTCTTGGCAGTGCCTTTGGTAGCAAGGATGATGCTCTGGACAGCACCATGACCCTCACACCATGGTTTGCCAGAGGGGCCACCATCAGTCTCTGGGTAGCGTTGATGGCATGGACTGTGATGGTGAGTCCTCCGTGACGTGAAAGTTTCATGGATAACCTTGGGCAGGAGAGCCACTGTGGTTGGTGGTTCAGATGGCATTACTGATGATCTTGAGAGAGCTCTCAGGTTTCTCATGGTTCACTCCCATTGCATGCACATGGGGAATCAGCCGAAGGGGCAAAGATGAAGACTTACCTTCAAGTAAACCTCAGCCTTCTCAAAGACACAAGGGAACTCCACATCAACATCACCCCATTTGATGCTGGTGGGGATGAAGCCTAAAAGAGATTTTAACTTAGTTTGCATGGCACATAACTAATGTGTTCCATGAAGTTACTCACAGTGATGAGGTGACAGGTGAGGTGGAGCGTTTGCCTAGAGGAGCAGGTGTAGAGTTGGGCTGAGGCACAGGAGTCCAGGGTTATCACTTGGGAAGCATTCTTGCATAGTTCAAGGGCCTAACAGGAAGCTCAAGTTCACATCAGGATAGTCCTGTGGAAACTCTGAGAGCACCAGCCAGGACCAGGTCACCATTCCAACTCTACAGACCTGCAGCCCCTTCTTCTGTCTGGTTCCATTCCTCACCGAACCTGCCCAGCCCCGACCAAAATGTCTGACTTGATACTAACGAGGTTCACTGCCTCCCTCTTTTTTTTTCTTTCTTTTTTTGTAGAGACCTGGGCTGGTTATCTCTGCAAATTCCTGCCATTTAATTCAGTTCCATGCACTAAAAATCCACAAGAGTTTAAGGGAACAGTTGGAAGAACAACTTGCTTGTGCCTTATGCACTTGGAATTGTAGCTATATGCCTTGATCTTTCCTGGTTACTGCTTAGCTGAGAAGAAACAATTCTCAATAGTGACCTGATTATTATTTAGCTAAGTCCAGTGATATTCTTGAGAATTTAAAGGAGCATAAATGATGGAGGTGACAGCCCTCTCTATGGGCTCTCTTACAATATAGAGATCACTTATAATGAAATTCTAACCAGTAGATTATAGTTCCTCCTATAGGGGATGAAGAAATAAAGATTTATGCCTAGGCTTTAACATTTAAACTAGTATGAGTTTCCATACTATCCTTCTGTTTTAAGTTTAAAAAACTTAATATGACATTTTCTTAGTTTTGAAATCAGACTCTGATTCTCAAGGAGCTTTGTTGCAAAAAGATTTATACTTTATATCCTAAATTGGGTGAGAAGTGATGCAGAAAGAAAACATTCCCCCATCTAGTCATTAAAATATTTAATCTTGGGCTTAATCCTTGTAAACAGGTTTCCCAGGACAACACTTAAATGCTACCCGAAGCTTAGATAAAACAAAATATGATTTTGATTAAGTGTAATACATTAACAAAATGTCAGTTTGTGATATTTTTAAATGAGATAGGAAATGCATGATGGCTGATAAATTGCCTCTCATTAAAAGAAAACAAGAGAACTAAGTTTTTTCTAAGTATTTATTTCTGAATTTGTATACGTTTGATATACTTGTCAACTTAAAAAAAAAAGCACAATGTAAAAGCTGTGAGTCGAGTTTATTCAGTGTCTTACTGAGGACTATAGCCCAGGAGATAGCCTCTCAGATAGCTCGGAGAAATTGCTGCAACAGGTAAGAGGGGAGGTCAGTATATATGTGAGTTTGGCAGAGGGTACAAGCAACCAAGCACACATCCCAGTAGAAGTTTGTTGCTAGTCATGAAGAACAGACACCTTAGTTAATGGTTTTAGGGCACCTTAGATAATGGTTTTAGGGCTTTTCTAAGTATGGGAAGATGCATGAGTTTGGGTTCATAAAACTTTCTCCTGAAAATTTCACACTGTCTAAAGGCCTGTTCTGCCAGTTTTCCCAGAGCATAGAGTGTCTCATTCCTGATGTCCACCCTGAACTCCTTTCAAGGTGTATTAAAGGTCAGCAACTTCAGTGGTTAATGAATCAATCCTTGTAGAGCTGGATGGCTAGAGACATTCTTCAGTTGGCACACTTATCAGCCATACTTATGTTTTCTGATTTATTAAATGGGAAATTTAAGCAGCTTCATAAAATGAAACAAACTATAAACCAATTAAGCTTCACTAATAGGCAAAATTCCCTTTTGCATTTTTCTAATAGCCCTTCTTTGGGTTTCATGGCCATGTGGCTCTACCACTCTCCCCATCCCACCAGTCTTCATTTATTGAAGATTTTGGCACCTGACTCATAGGAGTCGTGACTTCCAGAGCTCTTGCCATAGTTATAGACAGCATTCACATCTGGTGAGCAATCCATCAAACTTCAACTTCACCTCCTTAACTTACAAAACCTGGACTGCCATTCTCCATGAGCAACCCATCCTCAACCTCATTCTCACCAAGAACAGCTTCATTTCTGAAGCTGGAAACCAATACAAAAATAATCTCTGCCCACAGCTCCTTAGTGGTCCAACTTTCACCCACCGTGCCCCACTGAGTTCTTCAGTCTCTCAAGCTCCTCTTCGCCTCATCGTTTCCCTCCCTTCCCTGACTACAAGTCTCTTTCCAACTATTTCCTCCAATGGATCCGCCTTCCAAGTCTTGACCTCAGCTAAACGTAGAATTGGTCTTTTCTGCCCCTATCCCTAGGTACTGAATGTTACGGGTGGAAAACACAGATTGTTGTTACTATATGTTTTTGGTCCCCAAATCTCAGTGAGATCCTCAAAGCAATCCTTTCATGCTTCTCTAGGGAGCAGTCTCTTGCTTTCCTCCCAGGGATTATTCACTTTTCCTTAAGTCCCAAGCTCCCTGCTGCCATCTTCATTCTCAGCGGGTGACATTGCACCATGTTTCACAGTGAAAAGATGAAGCTTTCAGGCATGAACATCTCCACTCTTGTTCCTCAAGGTCCATGTTTTTCCCCACTACACCTCTTGGCTGACACATACAGTAAGATCTCAACTAGATGTAAGGGGATTATGCTAAACTGAAGCAGAACCAGGATCATTATGTCAGGATATTGGCAAACACCATTTAATGGTTACTTTTGTTTGATTTTATAGCAACAAGCCTTTCATCTCACAGATAATGAGAAATAGCCCTGTACTAAGCACAATAAACCCAATATATTATCAAAATATCTTATTTATATTTCATAGGTGCTCATTGAATGAGTGAATTAGATAAATGAATGAATAAATGTGGTAAGCAATGCCTGGAGTGAATTAATAAATGAAGAAGTACAAGAAGTTTAGGAAAAGTTTTCAGCCCAGGAACTTGTAATCTAGTTTGGAAACAGCTGAACAAAATGTTATATAATAAAGTTTTGGACTGTGTGGAATAGAAAATTAGAGATAAGCTAAAATATAAGAAGGTGTTAATTATTTAGGCAGGGTAGTTCAGACAACATGTTTTTGATTTGTTTTCTGTTTTCATTTTTTAAGACAAGAGAGATCACAATGTCCGAGCATTGGACATTCTAGGTTCTCAATATATCTCAGGAAAGAAAGGTGGAATAATTATTCTTCATATTGCTAGAAGATAGAAGTGTTAGACCATGAGATTTAAGGCAATATAGAAAGAAAAAGGGAATCCCTTCTAGGCAGTAGGGCCAAAGGAAAACCATAAATAAAGGCAAAGGGGAAGGGACAGTGAAAATTGTGTCTAGGGAATGACAAGAAGACCAGTTTAACTGGAACATTAAATGTGATATGTAGGGTGTGTGTTTGTGTGTGTGTGTGTTTAGGGTGTGGTGTTTGCAAAAGCTGGGCACAGAAATTTCAACTTAGGGACTAGTATGTTAGAAATTTATTAGTACTATTGGGAGCCATTTTAAAGTAAATCCTATATCAGTACACTCATATTGGAAGAAAATCCCTTTTGCTTATGATTTTATGCCAGGAGCTTGCAAGAATGTCATTTAGTCTTGTTCAATTGTCACTGAAGAGTCAGTGTCTTTAATAATTATTCAACAAACTTGCAGATTGTCTTCCTGATGCAAGCTAATGCTCTAGATGTTTGGGGAGATATAAAGATGTATTTTAAAATCTCATGGTGGAGGAGTGAAGGAATGCATAAGCAGTTTGTAATGAGTGAACACCTGGTTTATGAATATTTCATGCTTATATGTGATCACCACCAGGGGGCGAATTCCCTCCCGCTTGTTAAACTAGCGGTCAGAGGGAAGGAAAAAGTGCTTCCACCAGAGCCCATGAAAAGAAAAATCCCTGATCTGTCTTCCAGAGTCACAGAAGGTAGTAAAAGTCTCTCTTTTTGCCAGTGGTAGGTTTAAATAGGTTTCTAACATTAATTGTATTGCCCCATGGAAATAGTGCCATGAATAATGGTTAGGTTTTGCAGGGTGATTCCAAAGACATGTTTAATATTTCATGTAGTTAGAAAAAAACAAGGCCAATATATGTAATAAATATTATTTATATTTTTTATGGAAAAAATTTCCCAAGTACAAACTTTCAGAACTCAATCCATTTACATCAGTGACTGCCTGTTACTTTAAGGCATAATGCTAAATGAATAGAGGTATGTATTCACACTTAATACTTTCCTATCTTCTGAAATGTAGAACTACTTATTAAAGAAACAATAAGGGTTTACCAATACAGTTCAAGACAACCGATTTTCCCTTTTATGAAAGAACAAATGTTCAGCTTTATTTTTGCAGGTGGATAAAAAGAGACCAGCCTCTCCTTTACCACAAGCCCCAAGCATTTGATCACCATTGTCTGGGAATAAATTATGAAAGTTTCAAGTCAGGTTAAAAATGAGCTGTGCTGTGCTTATCAGACAGCTTCAGGCTCTGCAAATAGCCTCTGTGCTGCCAACACAAAGGGACATTTATTGCACATTAATTTTTTCAGCCTGATTTGCTCCAAAGCTATCACAGGTAGAAATTCCTGTCATTAACACTATCCTCAAATGACAGAGACAGACGCTACAAGCAAGGTCCTTTACTCGTTTTGTAGCAAAACTCTGACATTACAGCCAAATGTGATCAAGGTCCGTGGCCCTCTGTCCCCAAGACCCAGCCTGTTTTAGATTTCAGGATCAGTTTGGTGCCTGCTACTTCCTCTGCTAAAAGGCAGTTGAGGTTATAAGCCACTAATGAGCATTTTGTTCCCAGTTAAGCCAATAGAAGAAACACAGTTCTCAACTAGCAAACATTTAAGACAAAATTTTTCCTTCAGTGTATATTAGTAGGAAGCATTATCCATGCAAAACCCTATTCCTATAAAGGGGGACTAATTTACTACCAAGAATGACTCATCATCCAATTTGGGTTTCTAGATGAGGGATTATAAATTTGAAGGCAGGCAGGACCCTCAAGGGGTCAAATGGCCTCCTGAAGTTATATCAGTGTTGCATTAAAGTTCATTTTTGTGGAAGAGGGACCAGAGTTTCCTCAGATTTTCAGGTTGGTGACTCCAAAAAACTTAACAATCATTGATCTAGATCCCCTGTTTCTCTTCTTTTTGTTTTTCTTATTGATTTTACATCTGATTAAGTGTATTGACCCTAGGATTAGAAACTCAGGAACTGAAAGCCTGATTTTTCTTTTTTTAACCACTTAAGGTTACATGATTGTGGCAAGTTTCTTCATTTCTTTATCACACAGCTTCTTCGCTTGTTCAATGGGGTGACAGCTAATTGCAGCCCACAGAGCAGGCAGATGTTACATGAGATATCGAAGGGGTTCTAAAATCAAGAGTGTGTCAGAATCACCTGGGAGGGCTTATTAAAACAGAGATTACTGGGTCCCACTCTCAAAGTTTCTGATTCAGTAGGTCAAGGATGGGACCTGAGGATTTGCATGTCTAACAGGTTCCAAGTTGATGCTGATGCTGTTGGTCAAAGGACCACAATTTGAGAACCAGAGCGTCCATCCTGAAACACCCATGGAAACCTGGGTCTCGTGGTTTATTTGCCTGTTTCTTTGCCCATCACCTTGCTCACCAGGGTAACTCCTATTGCTTTGTTGTTTGTGTGACCCTTCATCTCAGCATCTAGAATCTAAATTTCCAGCTCAGCCTTTCAAAGCTGGCATGCCTGCTGGGTTCTGTCCGACTCTAGTAGTTAGGAAAGGGTTGGGTTTTCACAATTTTAATGGAACACTGTCTAGTAGGAATATAATGCATGACACATATAAAATTGTAATTTTCTAGTAGCCACATTTAAAAAAAGGAACAGGTAAAACCAATTTTAGCAGTGTTTTTCATTTGATCTAATATATCATCATATGATAGGATATTATCATATTAACAAGTAATCAATGTAAGAAATTATTAATGAGATGTTTTACATATTTTTGGTACTAAGTCTTAGAAATCTGGTGTGTATTGTACATTTCCAGCACATCTCAATTCAGACCAGCCCATTTCAGGGGCTTGTGGCCACTCACTGTGTGGCACAGCTTTAGAGTATTTGTGAGGGGGAGAGAACTGGAGAGTCCTTCGTGTGTTCTCAGAATGAAAAACTTCCCAGAGAGTACTGGGTTCTTTATGCTACAGATTCTTCTGTCACAAGAGCGACACAACCTCTCAAAAGGCCAGGTGTCCTTGTGTGAGAAATTGGAAGGCTTGGGTCTGGGATATTTTTATAGAAAGTCGCACGTTTCACCAGGAAGAAAGAAACATCCTTAGATATATGTTACGGCGCCCCTAAAATATTTGCATTTCCAAAATTAGGCTCTTCTCCCTTGAAAGAGCATGTCCGTTGATTCTGGTCTTCCACTCAAGTCCAGGAGTGGTGAATTAGCTGCTTTTAATTCTTCCTGGAAGGGAAGCTGGGAGACCATTTGGAATAGAAACCTCCAGGCAAATTATCATGTGAGTAAATTAGAGTCACCGGCTTCCAATTCAGCTTTCCCCCAGATGGTGATGGCAGCCTGTAGCAGTCAAGCCTAGGAAGTCAGTGCCTGGGGTGAGAAAGCCCACCCACCCCAGAGAATTTCCACAGTGGACATGGTTGAGTACTTCACTAATGAAAGTGCTCAGTCGAAATTCACGTTTTCTGTTCAGACAACACTGAAACTCCTTCAGCCAATTATTCTCATTTCTGCTCAAGTGGTCCTTAACCCACAAAACATTACCTCTCTAAACATCTCGGGTTGAAGATCATTTTCATTTTGTCTCTGCACAGCCAAGTTTTTAAGATTCATAACAGAATAGTTGTACTTTCAAAGTTTTTCAGTCTTGCTGTAATCTTTATTTTATAATGTGACTTTCAGATATATAATTCAGGGATGATATTGACTATATTTCAATGTTTTGGATTTGCTATGGAATTACTGAAGTTGTACTGTTAGTTGAGAATAAGACATGACGTGCGATGTGTCTCTGACTAGCACGCTACCCTGAGTACACAGGTGGTGATGAATTTGGTGTGGTACCTTTAATAAATGTGCCTAGATAGGAACCTACAACATGGAATATTCATGACTTATTTTCCTGAGTAGCCGAGTCTCACCTACTCTGATCTGCTTTGTTTTCTTGACACTTCAAGCCATCATCCTCACTGCCCATCAGTGCCCTTGTCTTGCCCTTTCACTCCATTACCCCATCCTGTCTCTTCTGAATTCCAGTCTTGCTTCCCTCCTGAATATAATTTTGTCTTTTTCCTTGACCTGCATTCACAGATAACTATTGGGATAAAACTCAATCTAATTCTACCTTGTTTGCTTAATATTATCAATTCTCTTTTGGTAAATTATCTTTAAGCTAATTGTATTTTTCATTGTTTTATTTTCCATTTTGCTTTTTAAGCAGAAAGAAGAGGCAATAATAGTTGCAGGAACTTCCAAAAGTATAATTTATGTTATAAACTAAGATGAGGGTTGGGGGCAATAACTCTTCATGTTAACATCAGCTTTTGAGGATGGGCTGAGAGTCTTTTTAAAATCCCTAAGCCTACCTTCTTACGGTTTAGAAAAAGCCCATGCTTAAATTCTCAGCTTTAACTTCAGGATAGCAGTGAGCCCAGTCCCAATGACAGCTCAGGAGAATTTCCAGAGCATTAATATCACCGTGTAGAATGAATCAGGTACAAAATGAGGAACATTACTCTTTGGTTTTGAACCTATAAAACAACCTGGCTTTCTACAAGTTGTATAAACCGTGCATAATACAGAAGGAGAAAAATGTGGGTGGAAAGTTCTGCCTCGGAAAGGGCTTCTTAGCATAAAAACATAAAATTTAACCCAAGAAAATCCTTAAAAATCATTGACCATGAAACCCACAGAGGAAGGTTCAACCAAGAATCCATAACTGTTATTAGAATTTGAAATATGCCAGATGGGCTTCATAAAGACTAAAAATTGACTAATTTCCACAAAGCAGGACTTCGATTCATTTAGCTTAGTATGTAAGTCTTTGTAATAAAAAATATTTATTTTCCCCTTACTGGATGCCAACCGTGGAGCTGAGTTCTGTATATACAAAGGAGCATAAGACATAGTCCTGAGAGGGAGGAACACAGACACAGGAGCAACCGATGACACTTACAGGGTGATGAGGGCCTTGAGAAGCATAGGAAGGAGCAACAGACTTTACTTGGAGTCAAAGAGTAAGTGACATTTAAGCGAAATTTTGGAAGATAAACAACAGTTCCTCGGGTATACAAAGTAGATGAGCAGTGTTCCAAGCAAAGAGAACAGAGGCACAGAAACACAAAAGAGCTCCTTAAAGAACTGCAGTAGTTTGGAAGTGGCAAGAGTGCAGAGTACATGTGGAGTAGGGTGGAAGCAGAGTAGAAGGGGAGGTTGGAAAGGAACCAGGTCGTGAAGGGCCTTGTTCTTGCAGAGGAATCTAAACTTGATCCCTCAGATAGTGGGATTCACCAATCAGGGGAGGGATACTCCTAGACACATTTTAGCAATGTCACTAAGAGTAGGCTGGATTGGAGAAGAGCAAGACCGAAGGCATGGGAACTAATAGTCCAGGATAGAGATAACAGGGGCATGAATTAAGTAGTAGAAGTGGCAGGAAAGAAAAGAAAATATTAGGAAGGTTTTTAAGAAGTGAACTGACCACTTGGTGATTGATTAGGTGTAGAATATGAGAAAGAAGGAATCGAGAATTGCATTTTCATCTACTTCCTTGATGTAATTCTGCATCCCTGTTTCTTCCAATCCTTTGTTAGTTTATTCAGTTAACATGTATTGAGGGCCTATTATGTGCCAGGTGTCATAGTAAACACTGAAGATACAAATTCTATTATTTGACAAATATTTCATAGACACCTGCTCTCTGTCAGGCATTGTTCTAGACTCTCCGAATCCAGCAGTGGAGGAAACAGACAAGACATGTTGAAATAAGCAGAAAATCCAAACAAACAAAAAACAAATAGAGGAATAAAAGGTTTCTCTTTATTAACTTGACGGGGAGCAAGGAAGACAACCTCTAAAGCAGCTGCTTCAAAGTGATGGAGAAAAGGAGTCAGTCTGAGAGTAGGTAATGGAAATTCTGGCAACAGAAACCAGAGCAGTTTCAAGCATTCTGGGCTTCAACTTTTAGCAAAACAGAGTATTGGTGATATGAGTAGTCACAAGCAAGAACAAAAGGACCCCAGCAGTTTCCCTGGGAAAGGTGCAAGGGGTTATTTCTTGAGGACTCAACATTAGAGCCAGGTAGGATGGAAAATTATGAGACCAGGGAAATTGAAGACAGTTCAGAAAAATAATGGGCTTTCAAATTCTTGCCCTCCTGCAGTTTACCTCTAGTGGAGAAATAGGTGATAAACAAAATAAGTTAGTAAATTATATAATATATTAGAAAGCGATAGATGTTATGGAGAGAAATATAAAGCAGGGAATGGGAACAGGGAAAATGGTGTTTGTGTGTGTGTGTGTGTGTGTGTGTGTGTGTGTGTGTGTGTGTTCACAGACAAATGTGTGCTTTTAAGTGGGATGGCCAGGGAAGGACCCACTGAGGCAGTGACAGATGCAAATAAGAAGGAGGGCCAGTCTGCAAAGAGTTCAGTGTCCTGGTGGAGTCAGACAGGTACAATACCACGTGAGACGTTCTGAGCTGGAGGAATGCATGGTGGTGTGGCAGCTCATGCATTGGGTACCTAACCCAGCCAGGCAGCAGGGAGTGGTCAAGGAAAGCATCTCCAATGAGGTGCCACTTTAGCTATAACCTGAAAGTTGAGTTAGAGTAAGTCGAGTAAGATTGATGCAGTGGGTTTTGTTCCAGGAAGAAGGACCATCGTACGCCAAGGCACCAAGTTATGATAGTTTGGAAATTTCAGAGAACTTCCAGTAGCTTAGAGCTACTGAGAGCAGGTGTGCATGGAGGGGTCACAGTGACAAGAAAGGAAGGGCTGGACCATGGATGGACTTGAACATCACAAAAAGGGATCTGGATTTCAGACTGAAGGCCATATGTGTGTGCATGTGCGTATTGTGTGCCCATTCACGCATGAATGCCTGTGTGTGCGTGTGTGACTGCAAGATTTTAAGTACTAAAAGGATTTTAAGCAAACGAATATTGGATTGGTTTTTAGAAAGATTCGGCCCATAGTCATGTTATAGATGGATTACAGGAGACTAGGGAGTAATAGAATCCTATACTAGAGTTAAGGAGACCAGTTTAAAGCTCATTAGTAAATTCAGGCAAGACAGGAGGAAGGCTCGAAGAAGTCAGAGGCAGTGGTAATTGAAAGGCGGTAGCAGGCAAATTCAGGAGCTATTTAGATGGTCTCTGTTGATGGCGCAGACTCTCAGGCCTTCAACTCCATTTCCCCATCCATTCCCTTCATTGCTGGTGGCCAGGAGCCCAAACAGACTCTTTCACTTCGAAACCTCAGCCCAGATGAATTGATCCATCCATCTTTGATGTTACTCGAGCAGCTTCTCTGGAGCCAGTGCCTCCTGTAGTTTATGGTGTAACTCATTCCACAGAGCCGTGCTAGGCATCATGCAGGTGGGTATGAAAGTGAGTGAAACAGTACTACTCATCCTGTGCAGGTTGAGTGAGAGGAGATGGACTGACAGACTCCAGAAAGTGCTTTATGGCAAGAGCATAAGGGACTGAGTAACGGAAAGCAGGTGCTCAATAAATATTTGGAATATGAAGAAGAGAGGCCCAGCTCTGTCTGGGGGAGCTAGAGGAGATTTCACTGAAAGACATTTAAATTGGGTCTTGAGGGAGGAATATGCCGTTTCCAGGGAGCACAGGGCCAGCATTCAACAAAGACAGACTGGTAATGGCAATGGAGACAAGCATAGTCAGCTGTGAAATTCTTTTTCTGTTTTGAAATCTCGCTTAGGTCCACAGCTACACTCTGTTACCTAAATTCAGCCTTCTGATGAGGCAGGAAGGAAATGATTTCATTCTGAAGGCAGAGACATAAATAATCACAGAAAACCAAAAATATGACGCTATTTATTTCTGGTTTTTCTGTTAATGTATCATTAACATTTAGAATAAAAATCCAGGGGGAAGCTAATTCTAATATTTGAAATGATTGAAGAAACAGACTGAGGAGAGTCTACGAAAGGCCTGGATCTTCTGTAAGCATCTGAGGAAGGAAGATGTTTAACTTTAAAGTTAAACCAAGAGTCCAGAGTTCCATTTCTTTCCACATCAGTTGTGTCTCACCTCGATGGGTCGAAAGTATTAAACAGACACTAAATGAGGTCATGGAAAGACTTTCAGGCAACATGAATACATGAATTTAGGAGTTGGGGTTGACCGAAACTTAAAGTTCCACAGCCATAAACTCCCCCATCATTTCTTCTCATTAGCTTTTTATCACCTTTAAAATAGAGCACGGATTCCAAACCAACTGCACATAAATGAGAAAACAGTGAAACTTGCCAGAGGCAAACATTACATTTTGGTTAACACTGAATGAAGTTACAGAAGTTTCTCTGACTCAGCCAGTTATAGATTTGCATTTGCTAAAGATGTAACGTGACAATTGGGTTTGTAGTAAGAATGTTAGTAACTGGTTCTCCAGCTGCTGACATTCAACCAGAAATAAAGTTCTGTGGCCTCAGAGCTAAAGGACAGGTACACACTATAGAATCAAGAACTCAGCAAGTGTTTACATCTACTACTTGCCTTGCCCTTCCCTAGGTTATATAGGAAACACAGAAAGAAATTTAAGACATATTTCCAAACGGGCCCTCCAAACAAAGCACAATCAAGTACCCTCCCCCTCCCAAATATTACCTAGTTTTGACTTGTCTGCCTCTGGCAGAAAACGTGCTCAACAGGGACTGGAAGAGTTGGACAACCCTGTGGAAGGCGTAGAGTTTAACTTGGCCCTGGAGGGATCTAGGAGGAGTTGGGAGGGGGTTGGAGGGGGGAGGAAGACATATCAACTGGTAGGGGAGTGGAGATAGGACAGGCTAGGCATTAGGGCTCTGCAGAAAGGAGATGGTTCTGTCCATGAGGAGGGGGCCTGGGAGGGCAGGAGTATAAATAAGTAGCAGTGGAGCCAAATTCTGAGGATCTTAAAAGCTGCACAAAGGAATTAAAGACTTGATGTGGAAGGCAGTAGGAGCCATTGTAGGTTCTTGAGCAGGGCTTCGAAATGGTAAATAATGTGTATGTTTGGAAGATTCCTCTGGCAGTGTGGTACAGACTGGATCAGACACGGGAGAAAACAGTCTGGAAATTGTAGTAGTTTTCCAAGTTATTGTAATTATTCAGTTCTGGCTGACCATGTAGGGACAATGGGAATAGAAGGAAAAGAAATTCTTTTATCATCCCTTATTATCCAAATATTGGGTGGGGGTGGGGGTGGGGCTGGGAGAAAATTGGTGTTTGATTAGGAATCTGGGAAAATAGCTAAACAAGTTTATTCACTGAACAATTGGGGACGATGTCATGATTCTCCAGTGTTCCCTAACCTGTAGGAACAGTCACTTCATTTGAAAATGACTGGCTTTGCATTCCTGTCAGTGGAATCCTGGACAGGGAACAAAGTGGTATTTCAGCTGGAATATAGAAGCCAGTATCTGCGGAAATGCAGACTTTCCAAGTCAGAGAAGAAAACTCAGATCCAGAGGGAAATGTGATGGCTGGCATTTCTGTGACAGAGAGCTGTGTAGTGCAGAATCTGCTCTTATCTGGGGGCCAGGGTTACCCAGTTGCCTTGGATGGCACTTGGAGGACACAAATGGAAAAGGTAAACCCTCCTAAGGGATTTCTGAATTCGCTACAGAATTTATATTTCTTAAATATACAGAATTTATATTTCTTTGTTCTCAGTCACAGGATTCTTTTATTTTCAAAAGAGTTTCTTAACAATCTCTCTCTTTTCTTCCTGTGGTCTCTATCCTCATCCTTTGTATTAACACCAAGTTAGAAAAGCAGATTTCCACATTTCATTCTTATTTTTATGCATTCATCTTTATTTATCCATGAATATATCCTGCATTATAGCAACATGAGAATCTTCATCGTATTTGAAAATAACTTAATTTCTACAATGCTCAATAATCAGTTTCCTCTTTCAGACATAACATTTAAACCATCAATAGAGAAAGGCTTCTGCTATTCATGGTGAAAAATCAAGAGAAGGCTGTTTTAGCATGTCTACTGCAAAACCATTGTTGATGACCAAAGTTCAATTTAGTTTACTAGACTTATTATTTTTTTAAATAGCATTTTCTAACTATGAAATTAAGGAACACTGATGAGATGAGCTATGTTTTGATAACGCCCCAAATATAATTTCATTCATTTAATCCACAAATATTTGAGTGTCTCTTCAGTTTTAGCAACATTCTTAGTGCTAGTGATTCCAGTTTCAAAGGAAGAGATGACCCTCCTCTTGACCAGGGCTGATCTCAACCATCTGTACTCTGCATCTCATTTCCTCCCATCCTCTCTGGGATCTTTTAAGTATTAATTATTTAAATTGTTCATTCATTCATTCAACAAACATTTCTGAAATGCTATACACAGCCCTTTGCTAGGTCTGGAAGTGAAGGGGTGAAAAGACAAACCTGGGCCTGCCATGTTAGATGGATCTTACCATCCAGAGAGAGAAGAGTGTCCCCCTTCTGGTCCATCTTCTGCCTCTCCACTCCATCAGACTCCTTCTCAGCCTATAACACAGCCAAGCTCTTTCAAACTGAAAGTCAAAGTTGATGCAGCCCTCTTTGGACACCTGCTTCTGCTCTGCAGTTTATATTCCATGATACTGTGTTCTCCCGCTCCTTGCATTTCACACTGGAAATCCTATGAAGTAGGTATCATTTACTGCTCTAAAAGGTTGAGTAGATTATTAGATCTAGGGTTAAAACCTAGTCTGATTCCAGGAGTTGTTTTACTCATAATTAATTCAATACATTTCCTCCCACTAGATTATTACAAAACAAAAGGGATTTTTACCACAATTAAAAAAAGAAACAGGGCTTCGCTGGTGGCGCAGTTGTTGAGAGTCCGCCTGCCGATGCAGGGGACACGGGTTTGTGCCCCGGTCCGGGAAGATCCCACATGCCGCGGAGCGGCTAGGCCGGTGAGCCCTGGCCGCTGAGCCTGCGTGTCCGGAGCCTGTGCTCCACAACGGGAGAGGCCACAACAGTGAGGGGCCCGCGTACCGCAAAAAAAAAAAAAAAAAAAAAAGAAAAGGGGAAAAATCTACCACAGAATAATAATTCCAAACAAAAGGAATAAATGTAAGTTTATATACTTCAACCATTAATTGGCTTGTATTTAACAACTCCACTTTGAGAATAAACTCATTATATTAGCTAGGTATGTGTTTTATATAGTTCATTTTAAGGTATAAATCAGAAAGCTATATCATTGAGCTAAAAATTCTAATGGTTATTGACTGAAATGACTTTATGGCCGAGTTGAAGGTATAGTTCACTTTTTACAAAGAGATCAGACCTCATTTCTAACAGTTTTCTGTCTAAAATTGAGTCAT
Source organism: Grampus griseus (assembly GCF_964374135.1). Classification (NCBI taxonomy): domain Eukaryota; kingdom Metazoa; phylum Chordata; class Mammalia; order Artiodactyla; family Delphinidae; genus Grampus; species Grampus griseus. The sequence continues at coordinate 67,710,371 of NC_139012.1, forward strand.
ACTCCCTTATAAAGTATTGAGGATTTTACTCTCTGCACTGGAATAGATATAAAACTACATCTTGAGAAAAATCTTGGCTGTGTTTTTCAGTGTTCCTCCAACCTACTCCTCAAACAGAAGCCCATCTCCACACTGAGATGAACTTAAGTTTGTTTCTTTCACAGGACCAAAGCACAGGGGTATGTCTTTAAACTGCAAATGAAATGACTATGTTCATACTTACCAAGAGCACTCAAATGTATGGTTATCAAAAGAAGACTTCACTATGCATTTATTGTTCTACCCAGAATTACTTTCTGAGTAACTCATACAACCACATATATTTATACCCTGGCATAATTTCTTTGGTTCTCCCATAGAATTACCTTTATGAAAGCCATTGCTACTATTACTCTAAAGATTCAGGATTGGTGAAAAATCTTTAAAAAAAAAAAAAAGGTTATCAAATTTGTAGGCATATGTTTGTTCATAATACTCCTTTACTATCTTTTGAATGTCCATGGGATCATTAGAAGAATAATAGGGATCAGGAGGGATGGCTCCTCTTCATTTTTAATGTTAGTAATTTGTGTCTTCTGTCTATTTTTTTAAGTTAGCCTGCCTAGAGGTGTATCAGTTTTATTTTATTTTATGTGTGTTTTAACCCCAAAGTTCAGTCGTTAGCCTCTTCTCTTCTGGATTTGTACAGAACACCTAGGGAATCTCATTCATGTCTTCAGCCTGGCATTCCTGTCAACTCCAGACCCGTATTTCCAGCTGTCTAAAGGACCTCGTCAACAGAGACATCAAAATTGGGACCTCCAAATTCATTATGTCCAACCTTGCAGACCTCCTTCCCACCTTTCTATTTCTTATCCCACTGGATGATATCATCACCACTCAGTTACGTGGGCCTGCCTCCTTCTCCAGCTCCTACAGCTCTTATCACGTTGCTTTGCAGCAAGTTACCACCAGGATAATCTTAGGGAACAGATCTCTCTGAGCCTCTCTTTCTTCTCTGACAGAGCTAATGATTGCAACCACATGGAGTCATCGTGAGGATGAAGAGAAATTATATATAACATCTTACATCGTGCCTGTCCTGCAGCAGACACTTAGCTTGTGTTTGTTTCTTCCTTTTCCTTTTTCCTTCCCCTCCTCCCCCCCTCCACCAGACCGTGAGCTACCTGAAGACAGGGTCTGCATCCGTGAGGAGTAATTATTTAGTGAATCACAGAACCTATATAACAGGGACCTAAAATATGCAGACCTTCTAAATCTGTATTTAAAAATCTTTGAGGCTACCAATCTTTCAGCTTTCTGTATTCCTACTGTCGGGAAGTACAAAGAGGTACAAATTTAGGATAAACTCTGTACAGTGATTGCAGTAAATATTAAGGGTTTTACATAGGGTGTATTTTCACATGTATTGGGAACAGACCACCTATAAAACCTACAGTAATGCATTCAGAACACAACCTGTAGCCCACATTTCTAAAATCCATCAGAGTTCTCAATCTGCACATTATATGAACCAGAGGCTTTCTTGTCCTTGCTTTTAATGGAGTCTTTTGTTTTCATCAAATTTGCATTTCATTGGATGCCAAGGTATAGATTATTTTTGGTAAAATAGCATCTTTATCCTGCGAGAAAGAAATCAGAGTAGCACACTTCCTTCATGAGGAATTCTTTGTTGTAGTTTAGCAGTCACTATGACAACGTGGCCAAGCGTGGCTGAATTGCCATCTAACCCTGAAAAAAAATTATGATTCTAGCTATGTGCAGCTTATAAGCAGATATTTTCTAATTATACAGAGATCTGTTCAGTGTTTTTCTAACTTGATTGTTGTGTGGTATGTAGTGGTTAATTGTGTTTGCTTGAGCAAAAAAGTCTACTTGTTTAACAAGGCAGATTGTAAGCTGCTGAGTCACAGAGCTTCCTTTGGCAAAGAGAAAGTGGACTCAAAAGAGAATCAGTGAAGCTGGGGGCACACAGTCCATAGGGAGGGCGTAGGATGGAGTGTGAATATTCTCCTCTGGCCTCTAGAAGCTGAAAGGAACAGGTCCAAAGCCTTGGGCAGCCTGCAGATTGGGAAGTGCAAACACTGGAAGAGGCTACTCTGAGCTTTAAGCAGTTAAATGAGTTGGGAAAACCATTTAAACTAAGATTTTTTTTCCTGTTTTCACTCGTTTTATGAGGTATTGTGTAGCTTATAAACAAATATTTTTAAATGAATTTTATTTTGTTTGTTACTCTAAATGAATTCTGTATGGAATTACTAATGAGCCTGAGGGAAATTTAATTCTGTGTTTCATAGATGACACTCAATCATTTGTGGGCTCTTTATGGAGGGAACCTCATGTGCTGGGCCTTGGGCTGTGAGGATAACTTGCAAGCTTAGAGTATCATGTGCCCGGGAGACAGATGAATCAACACAGTGATGTGTACTGTGTATTTACCAACAGGGAGCGGTATGAAACCCATAAGAAATACCTGACCTGGCCTGGGAGGGTCACAGAAGACCCACAGAGGAACTGACATCTAAGTGATAAGCTAAAGGATGTGTATGATCTAGCCAGGCCTTAGGGAAGGGGAGAGGTATTAGTGTTCACAGGCAAAGGAAGCTGCTTGTGCAAAGGTGGGAGGGGAGTGGGGGGTTAAGGGGGTATTGCAGGTCCTTCCTTACCTTTTGGGGTGGGTGGAGCATGTGCGCAGGACTGACTGCAAAGAGGAGAAGAGAAGGCTGGGGGAGCTGTAAGAAATAAAGAACAGAGGGGCATTGCCTGAAGGCTTTACAACCAACCACTGGAGAGATTTTATCTTTATTTTAATGGAAAGCTGCTGAAGGATGGTAAATGATGGATCAGATCTGAATTTTCTTAACATTACTTTAGCTGCAGATTGGAGAAGAGATTGGAGGAGAATGACTGTGGAAGCTGGAATTAATTAATTAAATCAATCAATTAATTAAGGATTGGAGCTAAGTGGCTTGCAATAGAACAATGGTACTGGGGAGAAGTGAGTGAATTCAGGAGATCTTTGGAGATCTGATGGTCAGGCTTTTGAGACTGTTTGAATGTGGATGAGGCAGTAGGAGGAACCAAGCACGGAAGATCTCAGGGGGAGCGGTTGTGGGGCAGGGAGCGGGAAGATGAGGACATCAGGGCTGGATGTGCTGAGTTCGGGCCCCGAGGTAGCTGGACTGTAGGTTGACTGAGAGTCGTAAGCATGTAAACAGAAGTGACTCCATGGGAGTGGATGTGATTATGGATGAAAAGAAAAGATGACCAATGACAAATATCTGAGGAACACTAACATTTAAATGAAGAGTCCAGAAAAAAGATGCAGAGAAAGCGATTGGAAAACAGTGGCCAGAGGAATGCCGGGGGAGTGTGGGTTTGTAAAGCAAGGAGAAGAGAGAGTTTTCAGGAGGGGATGTTCAACAGTGTGTCAGACTCTGCAGGGAGTCCACGTAGCAGGGGGGAAGGATAGAGATGTGTCCACTGAATTTAATGACAAAAAAGTTGTTGGTGACCTTCAAAGAGCACAGCAATTTTAGTAAAAGGTGTGTGTCTGTGTGTATGTGTGTCTGTGTGTGTGTGTTTTCAGAAACCAGACTGCAGCAGGTTGATGAGTGAATGGAAGCAGAGGAGATGGAGACAGATCTTTTGCATAGTCTAGATGACATGAGGAGGAGAGAGGGTGAAGGCTGAGGTCCCCTTGCTGCTTTGGACCATTTCATGGGCTCACTCAAGTGCCCTCCTAAGAACCACTCTTTATAAACTAGATAATTTCCCTCCATAACTGCTCTGCCTGTTCCTAGCAACCTTGGTTTCCAGAGCCATGTTCCCAGGGTCTTGACATCTTTCCTATTTTCTCTCTCCCCACAACTTAAGTTAGGACCAGGGAGACCCATCCAGAGAATAAGAGACCGTATCATAAGGAGAAAAACAACCTTTAAAAACGCTACTCTTCATACATGATGACATTCCTTTGCTAAATTATTGTGTAAAATTTGATATGCTGAACATGGCATTAATGTAGGAAGAAAGAGTAGTATCAAGGTTAGAGTGAACTGTTTCTACACATATTTTAGTTATATTTTGGAACAGAGGTAGTACCAAGAGTAAGAAAAAGCCATTCCACCACCAAAACAAAGCTGATCATTCTAAATGTTTTTTGTGAAGTTGATTATCAAGTAGTGAGCTCTGTCACAAAAGATGGGACCATGCATATTGATGTCATAAATCAATTTCCTCCTTCAGTAAGTTCTCATGGCAGTGTAATTGAAAATCAGGTCCTATGGAGAAACCTTCATAGACTGGAGTATAAATGTCTCTAGAACATTGGCTTTGCTGGGATCACAGTCAAGACATTTTTAAGTGGCCCAGGGTGCAGAAGAACAAGCCAGCTGGTGTTGTGGATTCTGAGCACAGGGCAGACAACTCCCTGAATGAGAGGCTGCTTGTTCCTGGGAAGAGTTGAGGAAGCCAATGGAATCGCTGGAGAAGAGGAACCTTTGGGGTTAATGAAGGACAGTATCAGAAGGAAGGGGGAGGGAGGATGTAGCCAAATACACTATTCTCACAAGTTGGAGGGAACCCAAACCAGGAGGCAGTAAAATCTCTAGAGGGGAAAAAGAAGTCAGGCAGAACTGTGGATTCCATTTAGCCTTATAAACAGTGTAGGATAAATTGTCTGCAGGATCACTGAAGCAAAGAGTACAAATAAGCTTGAAAGACTCTGATATTTATATGGAACAGCTGATTGAGAGCTGCCCTAGGACAGACAGCAAGAGAGGTTTAAAGTCTCAAAGATGCCAGATTTACTGAACCGAATAAGATGCTTTTCCCTGTTCAGCAATTTATTGGGTTCTTTGGGTTATTACTACTTTCCTCATGTCCTCATGAACATTTTCATGACATATGGTATGCCCTGCCTTATCAAACTCCTTCTCAATTAAAAAACTCAGTGATCCAAGCTGTGGTTACATATCTCTCAGCCTGATTTCTTTCCACTGGCTTTTCTAAGCAAAAGAGTATTTTCTAGAGCTTCCAGGATGAAATTGACACGTGGAAAGATTCTTAGCCTCGGATTCAAGTCGTTGCCACTGATTTTTTGGATGGTGCCCGTGAAATCACTGTGATCAGTTCTCCTCATGGGATTCAGGGTTCTCATGCTGCCCTTCCTCTGGGAGTAGAGGGAATTTGTTCCTGCATGGTTGGTCTGTCTTTCACTTCCTCATGCATTCTGCAAACATCACTAAGCCATCGTATGGCTGGTAAAAAAAGACTTTAAATTTGCAAAGCACTTTCATATGTATTATGACTCCAAGTTTCAAAAAGCTCAGGAAGCATATGGTGATGTCATTCCCCTGCTTATGAGGGCTCCACAGCAAGCCCCCAGCCACAGAATAATGCCCCAACCTCCTGTGGCAGACAAGGCCTGATGGTTTACATCCTGGCTGGCGGGGACCATCTCCCACCACACCCTGTAAGAGCCCTAACTAGCCGTTTTGTCATCCTGGGGTCCAGCAGGAAGCTCACCCTCAGATCCTCAGAGATGGAGGTGTATGTAGGAAGGTGGCGAGGAGGATGGCCTCTTTGTGCATGGCCGCTTGTCCTTGATCTTGGATTTCAGGTTCCCTCTCTCCACCCTGTAAAAGTGCTGCAACGGGTATTGAGCTACAGGCTTAGAGATGCCACGCAGACACGAGGACCCCAGGAATTAAGATGCTGCACCGGGAGCGGATGGCCTAGACACTTTGGAAGCCGGTCCAGTGCTGATCTGCCTTCCTGTCTATGTGTTATATGCTAACGGCATGGAGCGCTGTATGATTCCTCACACATACTAAGCCGTCTTGACCGCCACGGCTTTGAACTTGCTGTTGCTGCAGAAATGCCGTCTTCAGCGCCCATATACATGGCAAAGAGCTGGCTCAGGCATCCTCAACTTGGAACAGGCTTCTTCCTCTGTGTGTTTGCTGTACCTTATACTTACTTCCAGTAGAGCTAATTTTACGTCTTTGTAAATTCTAATAGCAGTTTGTTGCCACCTCTAAGCATTTAGCTGAGACTGGGTTGGCATGACACAAAAGTGTGCATTCGTGTCTATGAAGTGAAAAAAATCACCAAGACATTTGGAAATGGATAGCAAAAGCAAATGGTTAATATAATTTTTAACTTTGCAACCAGTTGTTTTCATATGTTTATCCTTTGTGTGAATAAGCAGAGCATATAGACCCAATCAATAGATGGAAGACAGAGGAAGAAGAGGTCAATTTGATGTGTGAGGAATTATTACTTTTTTGTTCCTTTTTTTTCCCCAGGTAAATCTGTGAAACCTCTGTTTTGATTTGTGGTCTTTTTGTTGGCCGACTTTGAGTGATTGAAATAATAGAGATTCAATAATTATCTTTACACTGTAATCCTCAGATGATCATGCTTTGGGATATAATTTCATTTTGGGGAAAGAGAGCCCAAAAAGATGATCTTTGCAGCTCAAATAGCATCATCTCAGAAAGGCCTCTCTTTCCACCTGGTCTAAACTTCCAGTTACACTCAATTCTTTCTATTTCCTTTTCCTACTTTATTTTTTCTCCTATGCACTTAAATTATCTGATCTACAATGTGTTTTACTTATTTATCATGCTATTGTCTGTTTCCTCCACTAGAATACAAACTTCTCGAAGGGCTTTGGTCTGTTTTGCTTACTGTTGAACCCTAAGAACAAAGAAAAATCCTGGCATATAGTAGGTGAGCAATAAATATTTGCTGAAGGAATGAACATCTCTTCTTTTCATTAGGAATGAGTCTGCCCCAAGGAGGGGCTCTCTGTGTGCCTTGTATATGTGTTCTCTGCTCCCAGCTGCTGTGGAGCTGAGACGTCTTTGTGTCCATGTTCTGGAAGTAGGGCCCTTGCTTAGTGCTCCTGGCTCCAACTTGGGCACGTGTGTGAGAAAGGAGGCTGTGTGGGACCTGTGTCCGTGGTTAGATAAGACAGCAATAGCCTGTGTTCTTCTCTCCATTTTCAGCAGGTACACATTTATACTGGCCTGGGACATATTGCAAAGTTTAATATTTGGTTATATAGTTATTCCTCAGTCACCTTTGTGAGTAAACATTTTCCCAAATATATCTATTAAAAATGACGATTTCTGGGCTTCCCTGGTGGCGCAGTGGTTGAGAACCCGCCTGCCGATACGAGGGACGCGGGTTCGTGCCTCGGTCCGGAAGGATCCCACATGCCGCGGAGCGGCTGGGCCCGTGAGCCATGGCCGCTGAGCCTGCACGTCCAGAGCCTGTGCTCCGCAACGGGAGAGGCCACAACAGTGGGAGGCTCGCGTACCGCAAAAAAAAAAAAAAAAATGACGATTTCTGAATGAAAGGAAGAGAGGAGTAAAGAGCAGTAGTTAAGTTGCGGAACTTAGAGCCTGATTCTTTGGGTTGGAGTCCTGATGATTCTGCCACTCACTAGCTTTGTGACCTTCCTCAGTTTCCTCATCTGTAAAATGGGAATAATAATAGTATCTACTGCAAGGAGTGTTAGGAGTGCATACACAAAGTTCTTAAAAGAGTGATGTGCAATAGTGACTATGTAAGTGTTGGCAATTAATGTTATTTGTCATTATTATTATTCCTGCTTGAATAACAGTCTTGAGCTAAATAAGTTTACTTTTATTGCTAGTAGTAAGCATGCTTAATACTTTTAATATTATTACAACTGATATTATAGTAAACAAATGAATCTGGCATTTTATTAACCAGAACTCCCTCTGGACTTGCATTTATACCTATAGAGCTAAAAATGATGTTTATAATGATAATTCTGGGTCACTGGGAGATCTTGAATTAGCTTCTGAATTATCAAAGTTACTACAGCTTTGGGGTTGAGTGGATTTTGTTATAAAGAAACTGTAAAATACTTTTTTGAAATATAATACTCCAGAAGTAGCAATGTACAAAAATTCTTCAGTAAGTTTACATTCTTGAATGCCAGGGAGAAGTAGTACAAAGACTCCTCGAAATATAAGGGCATAAAGGCAGTCTGAGAACCAGTAATATGGTGTGCAACTAAACAGCACATACTGGGAATCCAGAGGTACTGGTTCATTGGGCAGCACTGGATGATTTGGGCAAATATGCAGAGGAACTGTGTTGCCTGACATCTCCAGGCACTGTCTCATCCCACCCTGACTTTCCTAGGGTGATTCCAATTTTGACTGTAACCCCAAATCTCTCCAGCATATTCATGATGCTTCATAAGTCAGAGGGTGCTCACCAGTAGGCTTCATTCTTGAACTGTCTTTCCGCCATTACTGCTCACATGATGACACATGACTCTGTCCCCAAAGCCTGCAGGCCTTGGGGGGGGATAGGCTGGAATAAGTCAACAGGGCCTCGTGTTTCTTCGTTGAGGCCATGGGAGCTTAGAGAGGGAGTAAGGGAAGCAAGATGACAGCAGAACAGGTAGGGCCAAATGAATGAAAGGTTAGGTTGGAGTTGTGAAAAAAAGAAGACTGGAAGAGGAATTAAATTCATGAAGGTAGAGAGAGTAGACAGTAGGCAGGATAATACAGGGATATTTGAACTGTCAGGAGCCAAACGTTCTACCCAGCGTTTGCTTGATATTTGCACATACAGTACTACTCACCACATATTAAGCAATGTGGTGTTAGATGGTTTACATACCATTTCTGCTTAATTTTTACAACCTGTAAGGAAGTTACTGTTCTCTTTACGTTATTAAGATCATGGAGGCTCAGAGAGGTTGCCTAAGGTCACGGAGGTAATAATTAGGGCTTAAGGATTTGAACCAGCCTCTGTCTGAATCCACACCCTGTGTTCCATGGCACATGGAGTGAGTTAAACAGGGCAGGCAGATAACTGAGCATAAACTACCCAAGAGTGTCAACTATTCACAAGAGGCTAGAATCATAAAGAATAAGCCGTATAGTAGATAAAGCATGACTGCTTTTTCAGGAATGGAATTTTAAAAGTAGCAAAATTTTAAATACTTCAACTTTACTGCAGTATTAGTTTTATTGGAACATTAGGCACACGTCACGTTAAAAATACTAGAGGGCTTTCCTGGTGGCGCAGTGGTTGAGAGTCCACCTGCCGATGCAGGGGACATGGGTTCGTGCCCCAGTCTGGGAGGATCCCACATGCCGCGGAGCGGCTGGGCCCGTGAGCCATGGCCGCTGAGCCTGCACGTCCGGAGCCTGTGCTCCGCAACGGGAGAGGCCACAACAGTGAGAGGCCTGTGTACTGCAAAAAAAATAAAAATACTGGAGTAAGAGTTACATGGGCTGAAAATGATTGAAAGACTTTAGACCAGGGCCAAATGGGGACAAGTGAGGAGAGGAGAGGAGGGGAATCTGAGTAGGTGGGGAGGTTGGGGGAGAAGGAGAGGGAGAGAGAGAAGGAGGGAGGGGAGAGGGAGAGAGGGAGAGAGGTGAGCGTGTGGAGGAGGAAGGGAGTTGTGTGGTAACACTCGTTCTAAGCTAAGACCGTTTCCATGGCTAGAAGATGAACAGATATTTGTAGCAGGGAGAACAACTCTCCACCCACTCCCATACCCCACCCAGGGTGGATCCGAATAGAACTTTGTGTCCATCTCTGGTCTATTTTCCACAAAGTAGCTAGAGTAATCTTTCTTAAACATAAATTCAGTTATTTAACTTCTCTGCTTAAAACTGTTCAGTGGATTCCCCCTGCTCTCCAAATAAAACTCAAATTCCTACTATAACCTACTAGGCCCTGTATAATCTGCCCCTGCCTACCACTCCAACTTCATGCTGTGCACCTCAGCACTCTGACTTTCCTGCTCACAAGAACTGAGATCTTTCCTGCCACAGGGCCTTTGCACATGCTACTCCCTTTGAAAAAATACTCTTCCCAGCGTGTTTCAATGCTTACATGTGATCTCATCAGAAAGGCCCTTCCAGACCACCATATCTTAAGTGAGTTTCCCTTCTTGTCTATCATTTCACCATTTTATTCTCTTCATAGAGCTAACTGTAATTGTAATTATACATATTGTTTGTTCATTTGTTTCTGTATTTTCTTCACTAGATTATAAGCCTCCTGAGGGCAGGAACTATATCTGCTTGTTATACTTAGTGACAATGGACTTACTTGTTTATTTAATAAATACCTGATGATAATGATGTCTCCCTACAGTGTTCAGGGTGGCACACCCTCCCGCAGAAAGGATCAGAGCTAAGATAAAGAAAAGCAGTCAGTACTTGGAATGGTTTGATGAGGACTCTGAATAGTCAGATGTGAAGTGACTACAGGAATCAGTGAGCTCTGTTGTAATGAAAGGAGCGTTACTAGGAATTGTCTCTTACAAAATAGAGATGTTTAGGCATGGTTTTGAAGTTGAAGAATGGTTAAGGAGGAGCTCGTGTGCTCTGCTCACTGTTGAGGGCAGCGTTATAGTGAAGTCAGTGGACTGTGTAAACTGTGTTGTCTTTGAACACTGAGAATTGTTGTTTGTTCCTGGGAGGTTTGTGTGTGTGCGAGAGTGTATGCTACACACACCACACACACACACACACACACACACATACGTGGGATTCTGAGAGCTCCCCACTGGTGACCAGGAAGAAAGAGCACAGTTGCCCTCTCAGGGGGATAGACTGAAGGGAGCTAACCTGGGAGCCCCAGAGCTCCCCTTGGACTCTTCCGCTTCAGCCTCCCGCCAATCACCCACGGGAACTACCGCCTCCCTGCACACCCTGTTCTGAGTAACTCAAGTTCTGGGAAGTGCAGTGCTGAGGCTTGGGCTCTGTGTGTTGTACCAAGTAGGACGGATCTTAGAGGGCCTCCTAAAGGACAGGGGGACCTGGCATTGGTCTGAAGTGGGAGCCTCTTCAGTGGGGAGAGGCAGACCTCAGGCAGCAAGTCTAGACACTGGGGTTTTTCTTGGAGAACGTTTCCTTTTCATTCGCTGTTCATTCATGTGCTATTGTTTTCCTTTGCATTGTGGGGATAGTCTAGTTTGGATACTGTGTAAAACATTTTCTCTCATTTGATAAACCTCATCAGTGACCCCCCAGTCCTCTAACCTAGCCTGTTATAGGCACATGATCTTCTGAAAGAGGTGCTGTGGGGAAGAAGGGCTGTGACTTTCCTTAGGTCCCTCTTCGACGGAGCCCAGTGTGATGGCAGCCACTTTCCACCTAGGAAGGTGGCCTGGAGTTCAGCCCCGCACCCCCCCAGTGGGCAGGGCTGTGAGCCGTGTAAGGGGCGAGGGGACACTTTGCTTGGAGAGACAGCAGTTACTTAGGCAGCGGTCCAGAGGTAAGATCTCCCTGTCCTCCACAAATACGCTTGAGCAATATATGCGACCCTTTCTCTGCCACAGTGTGTCCTACTGACCATGAGCATCACCCAGCATCCTTGTTAAAAATACCACTTCCCTGGCTCCACTCCTGAGGTCTGGACTGTGGCCCCAGAACCTGAATATTTCCCAAGTATCCAGGTGATTGTTCTGATCAGGGAAGTGTGGGTCTCACTGCCCCAGAGGGAGGGGACCCTTCAGAGGTGGGGAGAGGCTGACATTTGGGCCACTAATTATTGACCCTGCTTCAGAGAGGACGTGAAGGAAAAGCCTCCCTAGGAGAGAAGCTTGAGGACGACCTCACTGAGAACAAACAATAAGAGAAGAGCCAGGCTTTCAGTGGGCTTGATTTCTTTATTTATAAACCAGTCTTCCAACCTTTCTGAACTTCTTAACACAAATTCATCTCAAGTTGTACAATCTGTTATCCTGACAAGCTGGGAATGACAAATCCTGTTTTACATCTTTGAATGTTGCTTCCAATCACTCTAGTTAACCTTGAGAGCTAGAAACATCATGGCAGGGGGAGGGGGAGGGGTGTGTGTGACTGCAAATTAAAAAAAAAATGTTAGTTTTACTTTTAGAAGCCTTTAGATCTCTTCCAGAAGGAAAGAGTATAAAGTTACCCCTTAGAACAGATCATACTAAGATTGTACTGTTGTGTGGCAAATTTGCTCCTTTATTTTTTAAAATCAGTTCATCCAAGTCCTTTCTTCCTTGGTAACCAAAATAGCACAAGATTAATCAAAGAGCAAAAGTGAATATAGATGCCTCTGTAATCCTGTGCAGCTTTCACACAACTCTTAATTGGGAGTGTGTGAATATATATATTATATATTCTGAGAATGTGTTGTGTACAGACACACAAAAACACACACACACACACACACATATACACACACAGAATGCTATAATGGTCTAAAATAGCAGAGTTTTTCTGGTCCAGCATTTATACTACATAATAACATTCTAACACACTGCCATGCTTTAAATGACAGCAAAGGCAAAATTTTCACTAATTATACATTTTAGGGCAGCAACTCTGTGCAGGTCTTATGGTGTTTGAGGACATTTTTGATATATATAAACCTTTCAATGTGGTCTGATTTAAGTGAGGCTTATGGATTTAAAAAAAAAAAAAACCTTCTGATCCTCACTTACCGATCCGCATTTCTCTCAGCATTTTAGAATGACAAAGATAGACCCTGTGAAAATGGCAGATTCTTCATCCCATCCCAGTTCTGGATGGAGATTCCACACAACCACACCAAAGGGTGGGTTGAAGGCCCACCACTTAAGATTAGTAACTGTTTTGGACAAGAAGGATCCAGTTGCCATGGGCAGACAGGGGCATGTTGATGCAGTGGGCTTCGTAGGCTGAATACATTCAGTGTTTACACCGTGGACCATTTATTTTAAAAATTAAATTAAAATTCTTACTCTTAAGAAGCCATAGTTTGCTTGCTTTGTTAGTTTTTTAGGGGCAGCTTGATTCCCTCCATATTCCATGTCTATGTTCAGGTGTGTGGCTCATTTCATGGACAAAGCCTGAGTTCAGGTGTGCTTGGCTGACCACAGTATGGCAGCCCCAGGATCACTAAGCTCCCAGCAGCTACCCAATGTGAGTGTTTACAATTTTAAACATAAATCCACATTCTGGAGTCCTAACGTAGAGTATTATGTTAACACACAACAACAAGTTATCAGAGACCTGTAACGTGCATGGAGTATATAATAACATGGATATTAGCTATTGAGTCTTCTAAGTTTTGCAACCTAATAAGAGTGAACAAACATCTGACATCTTGGAGTCTTACTATAATTCTGCACTAAACTTATAAAGACTGTGAAACTGAATAAAGGAACATATACAACTGCGAGGAGTTATTACTGTACAAAATACAACTAAATTAGTATTTTCCATATGTGTGATTCCATTGATGGGAATTACAGATATAAAATAAACGTCCTGGTGTCTGTTCTGGCGCTTCTGTTAGTAATAGCAACAGCAATTATCACAAAGAATTCCACCATGTTAGGGGCATTATGACTATAACATAAGTAGGTAAAAACCCAAGAGGCAGAAATACATTACAAATGGCATTATAACACATATTTTTCTTGCTATTAAAAGTTAAAGTCTTCCAGAACTTTTCCACATATGACTTAATTCATCAATAAATGTGATTTAGAAAACATTTAAAATATTTTTGTCCCCGGTTTTAGAGATGTTATACATGAAATCTAAATTGAGTCTTTTTTTTTAAATTGGTGTTTCCACTTTATCTTTTAAATATGGATAGTATCTTCCACATTGCTCAGACTTCACTTAGCCAGTTTCTGCTGAGTCCGTTGATTTTACGGTTTTGTAAGAGAAGCCAAGTGCAGAGCCCTGATCCAGCATCCTCTGCTAGGCCGCCTCAGGTGAGTTCTGCCTCAGGTGTCCAACAGGGTGGCCTGACCCACTGAGAAGAAGGCAGCCCCAGATTCACCAAGCAGTCTGGGTGAAATTCTGCACCTTGCATGCATTTCTGTCAGCATCAACTCCGACATTCACAATGAAAAGCATCATGAACAGGAAAAGAAATCAGGGCTGAAGGAGAAGGAGAACTGGGCGTTTCTTTCCTGAGGCACGTACTTCATGCGACACTTCCCGAGGGAAAACTCCCCGAGGACCGCAGCATTGAAGGATTCTTACATTTTCTTCAGGAGGAAAGGTTTGAAAAAGTGGACCTTTGCGAGGAAATACTGCAGACTTCCAAGTTGGTGAAAGAACTTCCAGCGTCGCTTGGATACTCCGGGTAGGAGGAACTGGAGGAGATGATATTTTTGAGCCTCTGGAGGGCAATGATTAAAAGTAGAAGCAGGAAGGCTAACAGGCTGAGGAATATGGACACATAGATGTAGACATTTGACAGGTGGCCTGAGGACGGGTCCACCGATGTGGACAGGGATGTGGGAAATAGCTCGAGGAAAGTTCCATTCTCCATACTCCCCGAGAATACAGATGAAGAGTCAGGTTCAGACATCTTTATGGAAGGTCAAAGAATGCACAGTATATGAAAAGCCGTTTCACACAGGGGTCAACAGGGACAGAATCAGCATTCTTTTTGTCATGATAGCATCAGCAAACATTGCGGGTGGTTAAATCAGTACAGCAAAACTCAGTTTCCAAGCAAAGGCAGCAGGGTATCAGGTGTCCATCACTGCAAAAACAAAGACAAAAAAACCAAAACAACTGAGTGCATTATTCAGAAAAAATTACATTTGAATCTCACTTCCAGTTTTCATTTCAGCAAAGGCTTAATTATAAAATCAACCAGGGAGGGAAAAGAATGAAATAATTTCCCCAGGAACAAGTAATGTTTCTGTCTTTCTATTACAAATGATGATATAAAAATGCACTTTTATCTGATCTCCACAGTACCCTAGGTGCCAGGTTTCTGCAAGGAACTAAAAAGGAAATAAAAAGGAAAATATATTTCTGATACGTTCCATCTGCTGAGATTTCAACAGATGCTCCAAGTGCATGCTCTGAGAATAGGACCCCAAAAGTTAGCTCCAAACCTTCCTCCTCCAGAAAATGAATTCCCCGCACTCTCCAGCCCACTAGCATAATTCCAGACCAGTATTTCCTTCTAGTATGCTTAGGAGAATCACTGCATATGTAAGTTTGCTTTTCATAATTTGCTAATTTGTTTATAAAAATATATCTTCTTGAGCTTGGGGGCCATTTCTACGTAGTTCTTTTCTTTTAGGTCTACCTCTGTACTTTGTTCTGCATATGTTAGGCATTCAGTAAAAAACCTTTAGATTAACTTAGAAGAATAAAGGTTTGATTTCCTCTGAATGGTAGAAAGAGTACTAGCTTTGCTGTCAAGAGATTTAAGTTTGAGGCCTGAATTCTCCTTTATCTTTGGGAAGTTGGGCAAATTGCCTACATTTTCTGAGCTTCACTATTCTCATCTGTAAAATGGTATATAGTACCTGCCCCATTCCCTCACTGTGTTATGCAGGGATCAAGATAATAGACAGGGAAGCACTTTGTAAATTGTTAAGATTGGGCCAAAATGAGTTTACTGTGTGTGGGTTGTGGGTGTTTGTGTGTATGTGGTGTGGTGTGTGTGTGTGTCTGTGTGTGTGTGTGTGTGTGAATGGGTGCTGAGAAAGAAATGCTCTTGGCCATGTTCCCCCTCCTCACGGGGTCCCTATGAGGAACACTGGAAACAAAGTGGACTGAATCAGGCAGATAGCCCTGGGGCAGAGCATGATTCTGCAGGCTCCAGGCGTGGGGGCGGGTGCCGTGTGTCTCTGACACCCTCGCGTCCGTGACTGGGGAAGTCATAGCCAGCTTCTGCCTAGTTTGTGCGGGGGCGAGGGAGGCAGCCTGAGGAAGAATGATCCCTCCCGATGGATGACTGTCTTTCCTCAAATCCAGAAAAGATGCTCTTCCTAGCTCTTTATGGCATTAGATCATTTTTTTGTAAATTTCCAATTTCCTTGCATCGGATGTAGGGAAACGCTAATGCGAAAATATCCACTCTGCCCTGGCTTTCCCTTTCCGTAACCTCTGCCCTGCATTTTACCTTGAAAACTTGCCTTTCCCTTCCGTTCCCCAAATCTAATTAAGTGGCTGATTCCTTGAGGGGCTGACAGTGGCCGCTGTGGCTGTGGCTGAGTGGCACTAATGATCCCTGGGAAGGAGGGGACCCTCCTGAGAGGGCTGCCCTGTCGGCAGTCAAGCAGGCTACTCATCTTAGTGGCTCCTCAGAGGGGGCCACGGGCAGTTCTAGCGCTTCCTAAAATAATTTGACTCCTAGTCCTCATTACACTTTGCCTGCTGATTTTAATTCCACTAAGTCTGCTACAGGCTCCTAACAACCCTTAGAAAGAGAGAGGGAGAGAGAGAATCATGGTGGGACTGCAAATGTGTCACAGTGATCTGGCAATACCTTGTCTCATACAGCACATAAATGCTTTAGGGGAAAACAGCAGCATCTCAGAGACAGCATGACGTATAGGCAAGAAAACTAGGAAAGAATCTCATGGGCTGGATCAAAAGAAATCTTCAAGATGTTTTGGTAAGACCTCTTAAGTCTAGCTGAGGAAACTGGGAACAAAGAAGCTGATCGATTTGACAAAAGAAATGTATCTAATTAGAAGATAAGCCAGGACTTTCAGCTCTGCCCATCCTCACCCTTTATACCATCCGGTCTCAATTTTCCTACCGTTTGGTAGTAATGATTTTACATACTCTTTTTCTGGAATGGGCAAGAAGGTAGGGGCTGTGCATTTTATGTTGCTCCTCACACAAACTAGTTTGTAAGGGAGGTAGAGCAGAAATTATTATTCCCACTTTGCAGATGAAGAAACTGATCAGCAAAGAAATTGTGATTTACTCAGGGTTCACAGCTAGTCAGCGACAGAGGACTGACAAGAACCCATGCCTGAACAGCATTCTTAGTTTCCTCAAATATGGTAGGAAGAGAAAATGACAAGACTCAGGTAATTAGTTCCCACCTGCCACTTATTTTGAACAAGCTCACAGTTCAGTCTTGATATTTCAGTTTTCCCATTTGTCCAATGACACCTTTCCTACCTCTCCACGAGATCCTAAGTTAGGATGTGATACCGTGTCCAAAATCATACTTTGAAAATGATAAAAGGCCATCCAAGTAAAGGGCTGGTAGACAGTTCTTTCTCGATGCCTAGAAAGACTAGAGGAACTTCCAGGTCTCTGCTAGTCCAATAATTCTGACACGTGCAGGTCATCGATTCAGCTGGAATTGGCTGATTTTTCTAAAACCACCTTCGCTACCCAGAACTGTATAATTTTCTGGAGGTGAGGTTGGAGGCACAGATAATGTCACTGGCAATTCAATGGCAGGGCTCACAACTGGCTGCCAGACCACTTGCTAAAACAAAGGTATCTCTTTACAGTGTAAATATTCCAAGAGCACTTTTCACATCCTGAAGATCACCTTCTTTCAGACAAAAGCCCACTTGTGAGCCTCAAATGTCTATGGAATAGTTTATAGCAAATGAGGTTAAGATTTGGGGAAAGCATCTGATCTTCCAAGTGACATTGGAAGATGGTAGGAATCAATAGATGAAACCTTGTGTCCTTATTTGACATTTCACAATTAAGTAACTTCTCTAAACATCCTCCCCCAATACTTTAGATTTAATATTACTTCCTGAATACTTCTTAATTTAAAATGACAGATATATGAATTTCATTTCACTTTTCTACTATGAAACACTAGAGCATATGCAGTGTTAGAAATCATTTTAATTTGATGACATTAGTTCTCATTTTCTTATAGATGTTTTAAAAATTGATAAATCTTCTTTCTCTCTGGTGACTGTTTTGACAATCTATGTTTAATGCTGAGGACGATCAAAATTGTGTGTGTTTAGGCACTGGGACAGTGTGAATGAGGCCCAAGGAGGTACTGTGGAAACAAAATCAAACAAGTGTGTTTCAGGATGCTGCTTTTTGGGCTGTTTCTTCCAAACAGATTGGGTTCAAAGGAAAGAAGAAAGTGACTTCATCTTAAATGCATAGCCTTGACCTATCTAGGGGCAGCGACAGCAGACTCTCATTTCAGGTAGCACCTAAAGCCATGTGGGGATTGTGATGCTTTTTTTCTGAGCCATTCTCAGAAAGTGATTTTTGAGAAAGGAAAATGAGACAGTGAGATCACAATTTTATAAATGAAAATCTGTGGATATGTTTAAGTTCATGGTCAGCCAGCTTTCCCTTTGTCTCTTGGAATAAAGAACTGTGCTGAGGAGAAATCTACAAAAGGCAGTCACCTCCTGAAGTGAGCAAGGACTGACTATAATCTCACCGTGAGCCCAGCGGGTTGGGAGATGGAGGGACCGCACGGATAAGTCAGACCTTGGCGGGGGGTGGGGGTGGGTCTCTGCTTCCATGTCACTCAGCGCCCAGCCACTGTGACTCCTCTGAAAGAATGGAAGCTTTCCTTCCCATGGGGTGATTAGGGCTGTAAAGTTTTGGAGGAACAAAGCATACTCTCTAGTGTGTACCTTGCTACTTGGTAAAAGGAAGAAGAGCTGACAGGCCCTCAACTCTTGAGTTCTCTCACCTAAGCATCTCCAGACCCCTGGCCGCCAGCCTGTCTGTGGGCAGAGCCTCTGCCAGGGCCTTGACTTCTACAATGCAACGTGTATAAAACTCTGCCTACAGTCAACCTCAAACCTGTCACAGCAATCTCTTGAGTTTCTGGCCTTTATTTAAATACATTTCTATGTGAATAACAACTCTTTGAAAGTTTTTTTTGTTGTGGAAAACTGGGACAAGCTGCTTTGTTCCCTTGCAGACATTATTCAAAGAGTCCCCTAGCTGTTATGATGTCAAATCAACATTTCATCCTTATCACGCCCTGCTGTGTCATTCTCCAAAAGGTGTTCTCCCAAACCATTAGCAACGATTTGATAAAGTATTAATGTGATATGGTAAAGGCTTTTTCTGGTCTACAAATGTAAAATTTAACAGTATAACGTAATGAATAGTTTTAGATGATAAACTGGGTTTCTTTCTCTGTAGAATACAGAAACTATCATCTCCAGAATCTAGAAGGGAATTTGTCACATCTGAGCACAGCTGCTTTTAGTTCTACTTAGAAAACAGCATGTTTATACAAGACCTTGTTAAATGTTAAATATTTTATACAAGACCTTGAGCTTTCCTTTACAATTTGCATGATTATCTTTTCCCTTAACACTTTCTCTTTGCCTGGTGGCCTTTTAGGTTGTGCTAGGTGAGAGAAGATTGGTGCTGACAATACAGACTAGCCACTCACTCTTCTCTAAAGGTAAATCTTGACCAGCAGTCAATGGCAGCACTTACCCCTGGGCTTGCAATAGTGAAAATAAAGTTTATTATCTTACTACTAAGCTTATTCAGAGCTGATTAAATCCATCCATATATTCGCCTATTTGAGAACTGCTCCTACTTAATCAATACAACGCTTTGAGAGAAGAATTTTGTTTGAAAATGAGTAGAATCTCACTGTGATTCCCAGTATCAGCGCAATAAAAAGCAAAAGCAAGTAAAGAAAAAAAAACTGAGTCTAGGGCTTCCCTGGTGGCGCAGTGGTTGAGAGGCCGCCTGCCGATGCAGAGGACACGGGTTCGTGCCCTGGTCCGGGAAGATCCCACATGCTGCGGAGTGGCTGGGCCTGTGAGCCATGGCCGCTGAGCCTGCGCGTCCAGAGCCTGTGCTCCGCAACGGGAGAGGCCACAACAGTGAGAGGCCCGCATACCGCAAAAAAAAAAAAAAAAAACTGAGTCTATCTGCTATCTCATAGGGTTCGAGAACCATCTCATGAAAAGAAGTGTGGAGAGATGAAGATTCTGAATAAGCCCTGGAATTCATGGTCTAGACTGGACAATGGCAGCCAAAAAAATTAAAATGAACAGTCATCTTTATCTGGGGTTCCAAAGAATGATCAGAAAATATAATCAGAACTTTTTTATGGTACTTTGGTGAAAATTAAAGAAATGGCAAAGTAACAGCTTGGTATCTGTGATTTATGTTAAAAGTCAATCTCTAGGGTAGGTCATTAGGTGGCTTTGGATTCAGTCCAATCTCTTATTAATTCTCTTTACCTTGGTGATGACTTTTTTTTTTTTTTTTTTTGCCATACGCGGGCCTCTCACCGCTGCGGCCTCTCCCGTTGCAGAGCACAGGCTCCGGACGCGCAGGCTCAGCGGCCATGGCTCACGGGCCCAGCCGCTCCGCGGCATGTGGGATCTTCCCGGACCGGGGCACGAACCCGTGTCTCCTGCATCGGCAGGCGGACTCTCAACCACTGCGCCACCAGGGAAGCCCTTGGTGATGAATTTTATCTCTCTGGATTAGCCTCAGGCTCAGCAAAATAATTAAATTATATTATATTCAGAATACTTTTCTGTTAGACTAATTATTTTGTCCTCATTTTTAAAAGTTAGTTATCCACATAACGTATAGTCCACAGACATTCAGAATATACATTTCTTGACATGCAAAACAGTGTAGACTGAGTAAAGCTACTAAAAAAAAAAAAAAAAACAAAAAACACCAGAAAGTATTTCAGAAGGGAATGTAACTGTTTTGACCATCTTATCTTTGTATAGCCTAAAAAGTAATTATATTGATAGATATGACTTCCCTTGCATTTATATAGCAGTGTTTTCCTGGGGAAATCAAACTATTATTCTTAATAAATTTTTGCTGTATCTAAATTTCTTGTGAAGATTTTATGTCCAAATCACTGCCTTATTAAGAATAATTATTTTAAAATGATACTCCCTTAGAAAAAGAGTTTAAGTGGATAATTTTCTGGATAAAAAGGTCAAATATAAAACCAGTTCTAGGCATAATATTTTTCATGATTCTTTTATGATGTCTAGAAAAGACCAAGGAGGGCTCTGTCCTGTGCTTTGGGGAAACTGGACCCATCTTGGTTAACACACTTAGTCTAAACCAAAATGAGAAAAGTGGCAACTTAAAGGTTGAAGGAAGCATGAACTGGTTAAGAAGTAGCAAAACAATGAAAGTCATCTTTAGGGAGGAGGAGAAAAGGCTATTGGCTAAACACTTGATTTAGAGAAAAAAACAAACAGCCAAAGAAATAATGACTTGAAGATCATAGGCAAGGTTGAAATGAATCAGTGTGAAGAAAGATGGTTAAGAAGAAAGATCAACCTTTCAAGATGTTACAGCATTTTTAATGAGGACTTTTGGGTTCAGTTCTCTCCCTCCACTCAGCTTGGATCATTTCTAATATTTTAGAAGAGTAGTAAGAAAAAATACTCTTTATTCTTGGAGCAGCTAGAATTGGTTAAATTATAGCATTAGTATACACAAAAGCTTGCTTATTTTTAATTATACTAGACATGTTTTTGAAAATTCTCATTCAACCATGCTCTGGTTGGAGAATGGCATTTCTTCCTTTTCCATTGTCTTTCATTCTGTCTCCACAGTTAAAATAATTTGTATCAAATATAGTTTTTGTCCAATCAGGAAATGCTCTTAACAGTCTCCTTATAGAATATGATACATGGAAAGATTTTGTTCTTGTAAACTTAATTTTGTGATTGTCATAACTCTTTTTTTGAAACCTTTATAGGTAGACCACAAGGTATCCCCCAGTCTACTCTCTCACGCTCCAGAGGCCTTTGGGTGCCTCTAAAGCTGCTCTAAGGAAACAGGGAAGAGCTTGGAAATGTGGGTTTTCTATAAGCATTTGATGAAGTCCACCCTAAATTTAAGCAGACTCCTCAGAAGCGGGCAGCCATGGGCCACTGGTGCCACACAGTATAAGAAAAAATAAGAGAGCTTGTACGACTCCCGACAAATGCCACTCCTTCTTTTCTTGTTTCTACTGTTACCTCCCTCTTTAAATACATATTCCTCTGTTTGTGGCTAATTGTCACCACTGATCCCTCTTTCTCTGAATTCCTCACTCCATTTCCCTTCATCTCCCATTGGCATCCAGGTTAATGTGTTCAGTGAAAACCTTTCTGTTTGTGTATGTTTCTGTAAATGTCTATTGTTTTGTGTATGTCCTCTTGTAAATATTCGTCTTGTAAATTTTCAGCATAAGAATGGATCTATAGTAAGTGTTTCATTCACTCCATAACTTAAACCCCAAACTTAATTTCCACTTAAAATATCTTGAGAATTGAGGCATATGGAAGAGAAGAACATAAATTATCTAATATATCCACTTCTCTAATTTTGCACTTAAGAATATGCCAAAAACTAATAACCATTCTCTATCTATAAAATAACATGTACAGGTACAATTTGGAAAAAAAAAAAGTGATGACATAGGTTGTCTAAAAAGAACTTCAGTATTAGCAAATTAATGAAACAGGCCACTATTTATATTTCTCTATTGACAACTATAGTCATGTATTTGTTTAAACTAAGATGTTTTGTAGCCTATTCCTTAGAAATGGATTGGAATATGACAAGTATGTATAAGGGTTTTAAGTCTTGCATTTCCCAGTGGGGACTCAAGCTCATGGAGTCGTCTACATGATGACATTTTTAACCAAGGCATAGTGTTTACTTGAAATAATGAACCATCGTCCCTCATAAGACAACTACAAATAGAACCTTAGTTGATTACATAGTGTATACGTTGCCCATCCCTTCTGGATATTAGTCCAGTGCTTAGCATAATTCATACATATGAATTTTGCTAAATAAGTTCTCTCATTCTTCCATGGCTGGCAGTCAACATATGATGATGCTTTCCATAGTGAAATGTATATTTAAAAAGAATAATGCTTAGTAATCGGCAGCTTAGGCAGGCTAAGTTCTGGTTACATACAGTTTTGGCCATATTACATTATTTAGTAGTCAGCTGAATAATCAGAGAAGAAAAAGTAGGATGCAGATTTCAAGATTTATCTTCTAATGTGATGAAAGATCCTTGGACTAATTAAAAGAAAAAACAACATTGTTATAAAGGACATTATTAGGATAACGGGGGAAATCTGGACATAGACTGTACATTGGATAATTGCATTATATCAATATTAAATTTCCTAAGTGTGATACAGGAGAATGTTCTTGTTATTAGGAAGTACATGTTCAAAGTATGTAACTATGAAGTGTCACAGTTTCAGCAGCTAACCCTCAAATGGTTCAGCCAAAATAAAAAAATAAGTACACATACACATATACATACAGAAAGAAAAGATGATAAAGCAAATGTGTTAAAATGTTAATAACTGATTAGTCTAGTTAAAGGATATATGGGTGTCCATTGTTATTATTCTTGCAACTTTTCAGTAGGATTGGAGTTTTTCTACATACGACTTGGGCAAAAATGATTTATCCCCAAGGATATTAAGAAATATGCTTAGTATAATATGCAGTAAGTCAGCCAAAATGTTAGAAGCTTCTAAAGAAATACACTGATTAAGCTTGATTCTTCAATGGGCATTGGAGAAGTTCAAATATTTGCTGCTACCATCATGCCCACTAATCCACAGGTACAGGAGGTGAAGCATCAGAGAATAAGTTAGAGGAAGTTTAATATGCCCAAGGGAACTGGATCCATGGTGGTGGGAGATGCTGCCTGAAGACCAGGAATGGTGACTGGCCATCCAGCCTTGCTTATGACTTCACTCTGCCACCATCCACTGGTCTGAATCTCAATCTGGGCCTCCAGGATCAATGGGATCCAGTTATGTTCATCTTACATCATCAGTCATCTTCAGAGGAAGTCAAGGATATCTTTCTTGCAGTTTAAATACCCAGTCAAAGGGAGGGGCTTTGGAGTCATCTTGAGTCAAGAGAGAGTAGTTTTCTTTCTTTTTAAAAAATTGAGATATAATTGACATATAACATTGTATTAGTTTGGGGTGTACAACATAATGACTTGACATTTGTATACTGCAAAATGATCACCACAGTAAGTCAACATCTGCCACCATCCATAGTTACATTTTCTTCCTTGCGGTGAGGACTTTTAAGATCTACCGTCTTAACAACTTCAAATATACAATGCAGTGTTATTAACTATAGTCACCATACTGTATGTTATATCCCCATGACTTATTTATTTTATAACTGGAAATTTGTACCTTTTGACCGCCTTCACCCATTTCACACACACCCTACCCCCTCCAATCTGTTCTATCTATGAGCTTGTTTTTTTTTGTTTTCGGTTTCCTTAGATTCCACATATAAGTGAGATCGTGTGGTATTTGTCTTTCTTGGTTTGACTTATTTCACTTAGCAAAATTCCCTCAAGGTTCGAGAGAGAGTTGTCTTCTAATGAGGACTAATGTGTAGGTGGACTCTGGGGAAGCTCACTGAGATCCCCCAATAGACAGTGAGCTCCAGCTTCCACACAGGGCCCGAAGGAAACAACAGCAGCAAATAAACACAGTACAAGTGGGAGACTTGATTTAGGCAGTAAGTGCCAAACAGTCTTCAAACACCAAGTTCAGCAGATTAAAGAACTCACACTCCTTACAACTCTTAAACTAGCAACCACCTCTGACTGCCCTGGTTTGGGTGAATCCTCTAGTGTGGCAAGAGGCTAAACCCAACCACATGAACTCTCTTACAGTCCAGGGTCCAGTATCTTTTGAAATAGGAGCCAATAAACAATTTTAAGAAAATCTAGTTGTCACAAAATGCAGCTGCAAATGAAAAGAAAATATGGAGCATTGATATTAACAGTGCTTTTCATCAGTCATCAGCAATCATATGACTGAGGCTCTAGCTAGGTATCCTATATTGATAAGTACCAGATGAGTCAGATTTTAGGCAGAGGTTACATAAAACACCAACCCTATAAGGAGACAAAGTGCTCTCTCATGGTTTGAAATTACTCTTCTACCAGGACATCCAGGTTTACCAGGGAAGGCAGAAGACAGAAAAGAGGACATTGTGTCCTTTATCAGGAAAGCAAGTTCCCATGTGGGACTTCCCACCGTCCTGCTAATCCTTTGTGTGAACAGAGCAGCAGAGCTTGCCTTAATATTCTCTCATGCATCCTCTCTCTCTCTCTCTCTCTCTCTCTCTCTCTCTCTCTCTCTCCCCCCCCACCCCCTCTCTCTCCCTCTCCCTCTCCTTCTCTCTCAGGCAGCACAATGAACTCAAAAGTCTGGCTAACAAAGAGAATGTCTACATGTTCCTTGTAACATGGAACAAAATGACATGGCAAGCTATCAAGTGTGGGAGGAAATCAAGTCCCCAGCAGCCTGTTGTCATATGAGATAACAACTCAAGACCAGAATCTGTCAAAGACAATATGGATGCAGTAAACAAGTGTAGGCTCAGATTCTCCCAGAATGTATTTCAACTTAAAAATGCAAGGAGGTCAAATTGGAAAATAATGAGTAATTATTTATAGAAAACAGACTGCTACACTGATGACCTATATAAAAGAGTTACACTTTCTTTTAAAAAATATAAATAAATATGGTTTTACTCATGGAAATCATGAGTATCTTATACAAGATTTAACAGACTTTGGCTTTGCCCTTTATCAGGGTTGAGCTCTTCACCTTACCATTTAAGGTTGTGTGCCCTGTGCTTTTTATCCAATTGTAGGAATAGCCTTGGTCAGAAACACACGTTCACACATCACTCACTGCTCTTACATCTAAGTTCTCTTTTATTTCAGTCATGTGCCCTGGGATGTAGGGGGGCACATCATGCCAGAAGAGTGATAGGAAGTAGAGGGGAGGGGATGGTGGGAGCATCCCCAAATCATTGTGGAATGGAAACAGAACATGACAGGCAGGGAAAGGTGGACCTGGGATGCTTGCGTAGGAGAAGGAATGTCCAGACAAACTAGTTTGGAAAAACAACAACAAAATGAATGACAGCAGCCAATATGTATTAAATAAAAGCATATACTAGTTGTGTGTGTGTGTGTGTGTGTGTGTGTGTGTGTGTGTACATGGTGCAGGTGTATATTCTTTAATCTTCACAGCTCTCTACTCTAGTTATTATTATCCCTCACCTTTCTTTAACCAATGAGAAAATTAAGGATCAGAGAATTTAAAAGCTTGCCCAAGGCTACCCAGCCACATAGAAGCAGAACTGGCATTCAAATCTATATCCCTATGTCTCCAAATTTTATGTTCATTACATTTCTTCTCTCTGGGGAGGTTAGAGGTAAAAGAGGGATAAATTTGAGACCTATGGTCCTTGGTGATGTTCACATGTTTCTGCCATTCTTCCCTCTGTCCAGGTATGTTGTAGGGCTGCGTGTTTCCACCCCCTCTGAAATGAGGGTGGCCACATGACTTGTTTTGACCAATAAAATTTGGGGAAAAGTGACATGTCACTTCTGGGTAGAAAATGTAAGACTTCATGTGAGATTTGCCATATCCCTTCCCTCTGCTGCAATAACTGTGTGAGTTCAAGCCAGCTTCTGTCAGTATTATGTTGAGTTAAGTGCCCTCTATGCCTACTTTCTGGAGGGGTTTTATCATAAATGGCTGTTGAATTTTGTGGAAAGCTTTTTCTGTGTCTACTGAGATGATGATATGGTTTTTCTCCTTCAACTTGTTAATATGTTTCATCACATTGATTGATTTGCATATATTGAAGAATCCTTGCATTCCTGGGATAAACCCCACTTGATCATGGTTTATGGTCCTTTTAATGTGCTGTTAGATTCTGTTTGCTAGTATTTTGTTGAGGATTTTTGCATATATGTTTATCAGTGATATTGGCATTTAGTTTTCTTTTTTGTGACATCTTTGTCTGGTTTTGGTATCAGGGTGATGGTGGCCTCGTAGAATGAGTTTGGGAGTGTTCCTCCCTCTGCTATATTTTGGAAGAGTTTGAGAAGGATAGGTGTTAGCTCTTCCCTAAATGTTTGATAGAATTTGCCTGTGAAGCTGTCTGGTCCTGGGCTTTTGTTTGTTGGAAGATTTTTAATCACAGTCTCAATTTCAGTGCTTGGGATTGGTCTGTTTATATTTTCTATTTCTTCCTGGTTCAGTCTCAGAAGGTTGTGCTTTTCTAAGAATTTGTCCATTTCTTCCAGGTTGTCCATTTTATTGGCATAGAGTTGCTTGTAGTAATCTCTCATGATCCTTTGTATTTCAGCAGTGTCAGTTGTTACTTCTCCTTTTCCATTTCTAATTCTATTGATTTCTGTCTTCTCCCTTTTTTTCTTGATGAGTCTGACTAATGGTTTATCAATTTTGTTTATCTTCTCAAAGAAGCAGCTTTTAGTTTTATTGATCTTTGCTATTGTTTCCTTCATTTCTTTTTCATTTATTTCTGATCTGTCTTTATGATTTCTTTCCTCCTGCTAACTTTGGGGTTTTTTTATTCTTCTTTCTCTAATTGCTTTAAGTGTAAGGTTAGGTTGTTAATTTGAGATGTTTCTTGTTTCTTGAGGTAAGATTGTATTGCTATAAACTTCCCTCTTAGAACTGCTTTTGCTGCATCCCATAGGTTTTGGGTTGTCGTGTTTTCATTGTCATTTGTTTCTAGGTATTTTTTGATTTCCTCTTTGATTTCTAAAGTGATCTCTTGGTTATTTAGTAATGTATTGTTTAGCCTCAATGTGTTTGTATTTTTGTTTTTGGTTTTCTTGTTGTTTTCTTTTGCGGTACGTGGGCCTCTCACTGCTGCGGCCTCTCCTGTTGCAGAGCACAGGCTCCGGATGCACAGGCCCAGCAGCCATGGCCCACGGGCCCAGCCACTCCGCAGCATGTGGGATCCTCCCGGACCAGGGCATGAACCTGCGTCCCCTGCATCGGCAGGTGGACTCTCAACCACTGCACCACCAGGGAAGCCCTGTGTTTGTATTTTTCACAGATTTTTTCCTGTAATTGATATCTAGTCTCATAGCATTGTGGTCGGAAAAGATACTTCATACGATTTCAATTTTCTTAAATTTACCAAGGCTTGATTTGTGATCCAAGATATGATCTATCCTGGAGAATGTTCCATGAGCACTTGAGAAGAAAGTGTATTCTGTTGTTTTTGGTTGGAATGTCCTATAAATATCAATTAAGTGCATCTTGTTTAATGTATCATTTAAAGCTTGTGTTTCCTTATTTATTTTCATTTTGGATAATCTGTCCATTGGTGAAAGTGGGGTGTTAAAGTCCCCTACTATTATTGTGTTACTCTCAATTTCCCCTTCTATGGCTGTTAGCATTTGCCTTATGTACTGAGGTGCTCCTATGTTGGGTGCATAAATATTTACAATTGTTATATCTTCTTCTTGGATTGATCCCTTGATCATTATGTAGTGTCCTTCTTTGTCTCTTGTAATAGTCTTTATTTTAAAGTCTATTTTGTCTGATATGAGAATTGCTACTCCAGCTTTCTTCTGATTTCCATTTGCATGGAATAGCTTTTTCCATCCCCTCAGGTTCAGTCTGTATGTGTCTCTAGGTCTGAAGTGGGTCTCTTGTAGACAGCATATATATGGGTCTTTTTTTGTATACATTCAGCCAGTCTATGTCTTTTGGTTGGAGCATTCAATCCATTTACATTTAAGGTAGTTATCGATATGTATGTTCCTATTACCATTTTCTTAATTGTTTTGGGTTTGTTATTGTAGGTCTTTTCCTTCTCTTGTGTTTCCTGCCTAGAGAAGTTCCTTTAGCATTTGTTGTAAAGCTAGTTTGTTGGTGCTGAATTCTCTTAGCTTTTGCTTGTCTGTAAAGGTTTTAATTTCTCTGTCAAATCTGAGTGAGATCGTTGCTGGGTAATCTTGGTTGTAGGTTTTTCCCTTTCATCACTTTAAATATGTCCTGCCACTCCCTCTGGCTTGCAGAGCTTCTACTGAAAGATCAGCTGTTAAGCTTATGGGGATGCCCTTGTATGTTATTTGTTGTTTTTCTCCTGCTGCTTTTAATATTTTTTCTTTGTATTTAATTTTTGGTAGTTTGATTAATATGTGTCTTGGTGTGTTTCTCCTTGGATTTGTCCTGTATGGGACTCTCTGCGCTTCCTGGACTTGATTGACTATTTTTTTCCCCATATTAGGGAATTTTTCAGCTATAATCTCCTCAAATATTTTCTCAGTCCCTTTCTTTTTCTCTTCTTCTTCGGGGACCCCTATAATTCGAACGTTGGTGCTTTTAATGTTGTCCCAGAGGTCTCTGAGACTTTTGTCAATTCTTTTCATTCTTATTTCTTTATTCTGCTGTGCGGTAGTTATTTCCACTCTTTTATCTTTCAGATCACTTATTCGTTCTTCTGCCTCAGTTACTCTGCTATTGATTCCTTCTAGCGAATTTTAAATTTCATTTATTTTGTTGTTCATCATTGTTTGTTTGCTCTTTAGTTCTTTTAGTTCCTTGTTAAATGTTTCTTGTATTTTCTCCATTCTGTTTCCAAGATTTTAGATCATCTTTACTCTCATTACTCTGAATTCTTTTTCAGATAGACTGCCTATTTCCTCTTCATTTGTTTGGTCTGGTGGGTTTTTATCTTGCTCCTTCATCTGCTGTGTGTTTCTCTGTCTGCTCATTTTGCTTATCTTACTGTGTGTGGGGTCTCCTTTTTGCAGTCTGCAGCTTCATATTTCCCGTTGTTTTTGGTGTCTGCTCCCAGTGGCTAAGGTTGGTTCAGTGGGTTGTGTAGGCTTCCTGGTGGAAGGGACTGGTGCCTGTGTTCTGGTGGATGAGGCTGGATCTTGTCTTTCTGGTGGGCAGGACTGGGTCTGGTGGTGTGTTTTTGTGGAGTCTGTGACCTTATTATGATTTTAGGCAGCCTCTCTGCTAATGGGTGGGGCTGTGTTCCTGTCTTGCTAGTTGTTTGGCATAGGGTGTCCAGCACTGTAGCGTGCTATTTGTTGAGTGGAGCTGGGTCTTAGCATTGAGATGGAGATCTCTGGGAGAGCTTTCACTGTTTGATATTATGTGGAGCCGGGAGGTCTCTGGTGGACCAATGTCCTGAACTCAGCTCTCCCACGTCAACGGCTCAGGCCTGACACCCAGCCAGAGCACCAAGACCCTGTCAGCCACATGGCTCAGAAGAAAAGGAAGAAAAAAATAAATAAAGAAAAAAAATACAATAAAATAAAAGTTATTAAAATAAAATTTTTTAAAGTATTAAAAATAAAAAAATTAAAAATTAATTAAAAAAGGAAAGAAAGAAGAGAGCAACCAAACCAAAAAACAAGTCCACCAATGATAACAAGCACTAAAAACTATACTAAAAAAAAAGAAAGGACAGACAGAACCCTAGGACAAATGGTAAAAGCAAAGCTATACAGACAAAATCACACAAAGAAGCATACACATATATACTCACAAAAAGAGAAAAAGGAAAAATATATCTATATATATATAAAAAAAGGAAAAGAGCAACCAAATCAATAAACAAATCTACCAGTGATAATAAACTCTAAATATTAAACTAAGATAAACATATAACCAGAAACAAATTAGGTGCAGAAAGCAAACCCCAAGTCTACAGTTGCTCCCAAAGTCCACCACCTCGATTTTGGGATGATTTGTTGTCTATTTAGGTATTCCAGAGATGCAGGGTACATCAAGTTGATTGTGGAGATTTAATCCGCTGCTCCTGAGGCTGAGGGCGTCTGTTCTGCTGCTGCCTGAGGGCGTCTGTTCTGCGCCCAGACAGGATGGGGTTAAAGGAGCAGCTGGGGCTTCCGTGGTGGCGCAGTGGTTGAGAATCTGCCTGCCAATGCAGGGGACACGGATTTGAGCCCTGGTCTGGGAAGATCCCACATGCCGCGGAGCTACTAGGCCCGTGAGCCACAACTACTGAGCCTGGGCATCTGGAGCTTGTGCTCCGCAACAAGAGAGGCCCGCGCACTGCGATGAAGAGTGGCCCCCGCTCGCCGCAACTAGAGAAAGCCCTCGCACAGAAACGAAGACCCAACATAGCCAAAAATAAATAAATAATTAATTAAAAAAAAAAAAAGTACACAGCAAAAGCAGTAGTAAGAGGGAAGTTTATAGTGATAAGTGCCTACATTAAAAACAAAGATTTCGGGCTTCCCTGGTGGCGCAGTGGTTGAGAGTCCGCCTGCCGATGCAGGAGACACGGGTTCGTGCCCCGGTGCGGGAAGATCCCACGTGCCGCGGAGCGGCTGGGCCCGTGAGCCGTGGCCGCTGAGCCTGCGCGTCCGGAGCCTGTGCTCCGCGGCAGGAGAGGCCACAACAGTGAGAGGCCCGCGTACCGCAAAAACAAGACAACAACAACAACAAAAAAAAACAAAGATTTCACATAACCTAATTTTAAAAAAAGAAAGAAAAAAAGGAGCAGCTGATTCGGGGGCTGTGGCTCACTCAGGCCGGGGGGAGGGAGGGGTACGGAGTTCGGGGCAAGCCTGTGGCGTCAGAGGCTGGTGTGACACTGCACCAGCCTGAGGCATGCCGTGCGTTCTCCCAGAGAAGTTGTCACTGGATCACGGGACCCTGGCAGTGGCGGGCTGCACAGACTCCAGGAGGGGAGGTGTGGAGAGTGACCTGTGCTTGCACACAGGCTTCTTGGTGGCGGCAGCAGCAGCCTTAGCGTCTCATGCCCGTCTCTGGGGTCCGCGCTGATAGCCGTGGCTCGCGCCCCTCTCTGGAGCTTGTTTAGGCGGTGCTCTAAATCCCCTCTCCTCGCACACCCGAAACAATGGTCTCTTGCCTCTTAGGCAGTTCCTGACTTTTCCCAGACTCCCTCCCGGCTAGCTGTGGCGCACTAGCCCCCTTCAGGCTGTGTTCACACAGCCAACTCCAGTCCTTTAACTGGGATCTGACCTCCAAAGCCCGAGCCTCAGCTCCCAGCCCCTGCCCACCTCGGTGGGTGAGCAGACAAGCATCTCGGGCTGGTGAGTGCTGGTTGGCACCGATCCTCTGTGTGGGAATCTCTCCGCTTTGCCCTCCACACCCCTGTTGCTGCGCTCTCCTCCATGGCTCCGAAGCTTCCCCCCATGGCACCCCCAGTGAAGGGCCTTCCTAGTGTGTGGAAACCTTTCCTCCTTCACAGCTCCCTCCCTGAGGTGCAGGTCCCGTCCGTATTCTTTTGTCTCTGTTTTTTTCTGTTTTCTTTTGCCCTACCCAGGTACGTGGGGAGTTTTTTGCCTTTTGGGAAGACTGAGGTCTTCTGCCAGCATTCAGTAGGTATTCTGTAGTTGTTCCACATGTAGATGTATCTGTGGGGAGGAAGGTGATCTCCACATCTTACTCCTTCTCCATCTTGAAGGTCTCTCCAAGGATTCATCTTTCTATCCATGATTCAGCACAGTTTCTGGTATAAAGATGCTCAATAAGTATCTGTTGGATGCTTGCAAGATTGAAAGGATAAAGGAATGATGAAACTTGAAGCTTCTTGGAGAGGTAGTTCCTATTTGTTCTGTTTTTGGTTGCATGATAATATTTATTGAATGAATGAATGAATACATGATCTTGTATTCATATTGATTAGTCAAAGGGTAATTATTCAATAGTAAATAAAAATTATGCACACTCACTAAATTTATAAATATTTTAGTTATGGCAATAAAATTAATAGTTCCAGGCTCTAGAGGAAACTCTGACCATACTTTTATCAAACGATTGTGTCTCTCAACAATATTCAACAAAGATTTTATTGAGTCAAGTGTCCACCAGGATAATTGAGGAAAAGATGGAGGAATCTGCTGTTAATACTGAAATACATTATCATGAACATAGCTGAGTGGTTGGAACGAATGTATTCTGAAGAGCACAATAAAAATCGAAAGGGAGTTTACCACAGTGAGTCAGTGAAGATGTGACTGGATGTGGAAGTAAGATGCATTGTTTTTTATTTAAAGTGTTAAGTTAAATTCTATGATAATCCCATCCTTTGAAAATTACCAAGTCCCTTATAATCACAACCTGTCCCTGTGCTCGTCTGTGGAGATGAAAAGGGTCAAGGACAATACGCTGATCATTGTAGGGAAGGGTATTATAATTTACTGCATTCAGCAACATCATGTACCATGGTGCTGTTAGTCGCTCTATCTCAAGGATAAACACACCCTCCCCTCAAAAAAACCCCAATTTCAATAGAAAATCAGTACAGAAGGAGAAAATGTTTACATTTTTATAAACTTCTCAATTTAACTACAAAGCCCCACATTAGAGATCAATGCCACTCAGAGTAGCCACTTGGCTCCCTCGGGAATATATGGGTTATGAGTCCTTGTGAGAAGAGGAACTTGCAAAGCACTGCTTCCTTCTTCAAGAAGGTCTTACCACCAAAAAAGCCATCTAAACTAGAAAGTGTGCTTAGTGCCTTACTTGATTTATATTCTGACTCAAGTTCCATCTCTCATGGTAAATGAGTAATTAACAATTCAAGGGCTGGCACTGGTGCGTGAACTACTTTGAGTAGCACTTCATCTAGATCATAGCCATGGTGATGTGAGCAGTGATCAGTATTGTGCTCACTACTGTGCTCAGCCTGAGAGTGATCAGTATCAGCAGTATTGTGCTCGGAAACGGATCCAGACCTCAGCTTCTTAGAAAAATAACACAAGGAATGAAAACACATGGACAGAAAAGAAGCAAATATTTTCTCTTCTCATTCATTGTGGAACTAACTTAAAACACTTTTCATGTATCTAACTCATTCCGTCTCTCCTTACAGTCACTCAATATTAACTTTCCTCTATGAAAAAGCAAATCTAACAATACTAAAACAAAAACCAAACAAGAAACAACAACCACAACATTAAAGGAAAACGTTTTTCATAGAATTGAGAAGCTGGAAGTCCTTAAAAATCAAGAAACTGAGGTCTCCAAAAGTTAAGTAAATTTTGAAGGTCATTATTTGTACTCCTTAAGACAAAGGATGGCAGAAGGAGACAGCTGGAGACAGAAACCACAAACTGAGAGCCCAGGATTCCTTTTCCAACTCTAAATCCATCTATACTCATCTGAGCTGGGTGGCCAACAAGAGGAAATCAAATGAAAAACAAGTTACTCAGTTTCTTTTGTTATCGAAAGTTTATCATATCAATCCAAATATGAGCCAAGCAGGATCGAATGGATAAATATAAGACCAAAATTGCTAGGGATGATAAAGTGATAAGAGGACAGAATGAAGGATCTTGGAAACTAATTCAGCTGAACCAGGCCAACTTTGTCAACGAGGAGTCCTTGAAGGTCTGAGAAGCATCAGTCAATATTCCACTGTCAATCTTAAAGGCATAGTTCCCATAATTTAGCACTCGACTATGAAAATCAAGGTCAACAAACTCACAAAGGACTTTCTCGTGAGTAATTGTTAGAATAATCAATTGGTTGCCAAGGCACATGAAGAGCACAAAGGAGGGGATTGGTAAATATTTATTTTTGACCTGGATTCCATTTATATGAGTGTGTTCAAGTTGAACACATAAATCATAAACTATGTACTTATGACTTGTGTGTTTTCTCTATGAATGTTTAACAGCAATAAAAATTGTTATTTAAGTGCAAAAAATAATGTTGGGCATATAGAAGACACTCTGGGTCACAGTGGGGAATATCTACTACTTGTTGGATGAATTATTGAGTGCTTCCTTTTTTACCCAAAAATATATGGCATATAGGCTAATAATATAAATAATGAATTCTGATAATTTACCCTATGGGGAAAAAATCAGACACATTTAAGATGCACATGCACAAAGATGTATGCTGTAGCTAAACATTGGAGCTACCAAGATGACCATGAGTAAAGGATTTGTTAAATGAATGATGGAAGAGTCATACAAATGGAGGATTCTGGTGTAATCAAAAGGATTATATGTTCTAGCATGGAAAGATGTATGGCAAAGTCAAAAAGTAAGCTTCAGACTCGTGCATAGTATGATTCTGTTTTTGTAAAAAAAAAAAAAAAAACCTACTATCACGGCCACTGCTACTACACTGCGTCCACAATTTTAGAGGCATGCAAAATCAAACCAAACCAGACTAAACTAAACTAAAGGAAATAAGAGGTTATGCACCAAGCTGTTAACATATGATTTGTTAGTGGGTGATATTATGGGTATGTTCATATTCTATTTTGTGTATGTCTGTATCTGAATGTTGGTACAAAGACTATGAATTGAATTTTAATCAGAAAAACAATATGGGCATTTTCATTAAGAAATAGAAATAAAATTTAATTATAGCTTACGCAGTGAAAACATAACTGATTTTTGAGCCCAGAACTCTTTCTCTTCCTCCTCTTCCTTCTTTTTTTGTAATGTATACACTTAACACAAGCCTTTGAAATGATTCATATGTACCTTTTATTTCAAAGTTTAAGACTCTCAGTCTGAGGCCAGTAAGTCAACCTGCCCAGTAGGACTTGACTGCACTTTCTGTTACAGTTGCATTTTACAGCATGTTCTGAATGTTCTATTTAAGAAATGAGAAGATAAATCCCTCTGCTATAATCCTGGTCATAGGAAAAGTGAAAGCGAGTAAGAACAAAACCAGCTTAATTGGCAACAGTTGATAGATAGCCAGGCACTGTTGATCAGTACTAGACTACCGTGACAAATGAATCAGGAAGGCTGCTGTCTTGGCTACCCCTGGGGAGGGAATCTATATGTTAAATGTTCCCTGAATGAATTACTTTAGTATTTTAACTATGGTTAAGTCATCTTCCTGTCTTTCTGAGTCTGAAACAGGTTCTTACAACCACCTATGCTTTTGTTTCCCATCAAAAATTGTATTCAGGGCTGTTACCTTCTTAAGTCACGATTTTTAACAACTGTTATAGGCTAACAATTTCCAGACCTGTTCACTGTTGCCTGTAACAGCATCAGCATCAACGTTCAAGCCCATAATACAAATCATAAGTCTGGACCAACTGATCTCCCATCTTAATACAACTTGATAAATAATCATTTAAAAGTTAGGAACTCAGGAAATATTAATGACAGTCTATCCTGTTCCTGATATGAATTCAGAGGATTGAAATATTGACACTGTTCTGGCTGGATTGTGCCATGTCATGTTTAGAGATACTGTTAAATTGTATATGGCTACTTGACTACTCAGAATCTCCATTTTTTTGTGGTTGTTGTTGTCAAAACTTAGTGTAGACTAAATAATAACTATTTCCTGGTAATGCAAGTGCGAGCATGGATTCTATTCATAAGGAGCTCTTGAAAAAGGCATTCTGTGTCACGTGACTGAGCATCTCAGAGTGCTCTCTCCCACAGAGACATCTGCCACAAATCAGAATCAGAGGTGATGAGGCCCTAGAATGTGGCTCGGTAGCCTGCTACCCTGGACCTGCAAAGACAGTGGATGCACAGATGGACTTCCCAGTTCTGTGTCAAAGGCTAGTCCACATGTGGGTATCATGGACTACTGAATCAAATCAGGCCTCTGGCTTGATTTCTGTAGGTACATCTGTTAGCTAAAAGGAATCCTGCCAACTCAGGCACTTAATTTGAGCTTCCTCTCTGTTGGGTTCCCTAATTCCATTAACTAACTTGAAGGCGTTATTGTTTTGTTAGTTGTCATTATGAACAATAATGAAATAGCCTATAAAAGTTAAGTCTGTGATGCTTTGTATTAATGTAGTAATGTAATTATACAATATGTTCCGTATATATCTATTTGAAGAAAATTCTTCTGCCACACTACTTTTTGGCTTCTAGTTTCATTTAACAAATATTTACTGAATGGTTCATGGGTGCCAGGAGCCAGGCAAGTGGGACCTACACCAGTGCCTGATGTCAAAGGCTTTTTCATAATTTTCCAGGTTCTTAAATTACTATTTAAAATACCCAAATGAGCAAAACACAAAAATTCAGCCATAATTTTACTTTTTGCTTTTCCCTAATAACTAAGTAAATCTTTAAAAAATATTTAAATATAAAACAGTTAAATATAAATTCTACAGACTTTACAAGCACAGGGAGAAGAGTAAGCCCAGAGAAGAAATATTATCAAATGGGCTGAGACTTGATCTAGAGTAGAGGCCAAATCAGAGAATTTTGCCTGTGATGGCTTAATCTTTCATTCTTAGGAAAAATGTATGACTCCAAGTTTACTTAATGATTAGTGTGATTAATCATTCTCACCAATCAGCTCTGTCATCCTTCATCTGCCCTCATTAAAAAAGAAAAATAAAAAAGAAACTCAGGAAGCCTGCAAATAAACCTTCTGATAGATTTGAAGCCACACACCAGCATACCGTTATTTATCTCTTTACATCACAGACATCCAGTAAAATCTGTTGAATTGAACTAACCAACAGCAGGGAGAACAGAATGGATCTTACCTTATGTGAGGCTTCTTTAATGAGAACCGTAAATGTGTGTGTGGTGAAGCTCTTCAAGCACTTTGCCTTACGTAGAGGAATCAAAAATAGTAAAAAAAATAAATAAATAAGCCAAATAAATAATAAACTTCAAACACAAACACAAAAATGGAATACCCCACCCATTTTCTGGAACTCACTATTCCCAGAATACTTCAGAGGTTGGCAAATGGTTCCCCATCCCCACAATGCCCAGCATTTGAAGGTTACTGGGATGTGCTCTGTGGGGTGGTGTCAATGCGAGACAGTCTCACTAACACACGCTTCAAGAGCCCGTTCACGTTACCTATGAGCTACGTGCTGATTATAAAGGGTGTAAGTGGCGGGGCGTGAGAGTGGGGCAAAATGCCTTTATACTTAGCAAAATAAAGCAGTTTAGTCACAAAACATATTTAAGCATGTCTAGGAGCTAGTTCACGAATAAGCTAAAATACAGGCTAAATACTGCTTTTTTTTTTTTTTCTTTTTTTCAAGGATGCATTGGGCTGCAAGACTGCATTATGAGGTAAACCTTTGAAGAAGAGTATTGCTTATCTTGACTCTTCTCCCGTTGGTAGGCAATTGTCTGACAATGAATCTGAAAAATCTAAAGTGAAAAGCACCTGAGAAGAAAGATCTTGAGGCATGGTCCCTCGGGTCGGCCTGGGACTTGCCCAGGACCTAATCGCTGCTTATTTCCCGCCCTTTGCACCTGGTGTCTGGACTGAACCAAATGCAATGGCTTTGAGACGTCATGCAGCCATCGGATCCCATTATCCCCCGCAAAGAACCACCCAAGTGCTTAATACTTCAGCAGAGAATTTTCCGAAGGAAATTTAACGGGCAGAGGAAACGAAGGACAATAGGAAACGGACCCTGTCTCTGGAGTCTGACACCAAAACTGGGACCAACGGGGCCCCAGGCGTCTGGCGGTGGAAAGCGAGCAGGTGCAGCCCGCTAACCTGGTCTGGTACTCAACAAGATGTTTCTGTGAATGAAGGGGTCCTTCTACTCCCCGCAGGACGGCACATCACACACCTCCCTCCTCAATTAGAACTCAAACAATTTGCCCATGATGAATGCACCTCGGCAGGGAAACGAAGGATTCCAGCGTCTCATCAGATCACGGAAAAGGGAAAGGTAGCTGGTGCGTTTTCCTACAACCAAGAGCTCGGGAAACCACGGCTGGGGAACGCCAGGATGTTCTGCGCCAGGTAGAACTTAACCGGATTCGGAGCCGCCGGAGACAGGTGAAAAGACTCACGCGAGCAAGGTAAGGTACAAAGCGGCTGTCAGTGTGTGAGCAGCGAGTCCCCAGGAAGGGACGGATGACCCCAGAAATCCAGGTAGGCGCCAAACACAGCGTGACCGCACACACCACAAAGGCAGGAATAATCAGAATGCACCTAGAGACACGCTCCGCAAAGTGCAGAACTGTCTGCACTTGCACAGGGAAATCAATCAACCTCTGCAGCGGCAGACGCGAGGGCAGACCTCCCCGGCTCCGTGCGTCCGGGACAGAAGCGGGTCATCCCGGGACCAAGGACATTGCGTCCCACTGTAGCCCCACGAAGTCACCCCGAGAATAGGGAGAGCCGGGCAGCGGAGGCTGCTAGCCGGCAGTAAGGATGTAGCCGGCACGAAGGGGACAGATTCGGGGGTGCCCAGAGCAAGGAGCCAAACCGCTGAGAGCCGGGGAGAGTTTGCGAGGCGGCTCAGGAGGGAGCGGAGCCTCCGCGACCCGAGGCCGCCCCACGGGAGGAGACAGGGCGCCCGTGGCAGAGGGCGAGCCCCCTTCCGGGGTGTCCCCGGCGCCCACTCCCCTGCGACTGCTCACGGGCGGCGTTGGGAGCCCCTCACTGACCTGCCAATAGGGACGCGCTGATCTGCCCCGCCGGCTCCCGCGCTCGGGGTGGGACCGGGCTGCGCCGACCTCCTCGCTGGCGTCCGGGTCCCGCCGATCCGCGCCCGCGAAGCCGTCCGCGGGAATGTGGGGCTCACTGGGGCGGCGGGCGCAGCCAAAGTCTTCCTTCCGCCCCCAGCCGCACAGCCAATGACGGCGAGCGGGACCCACTCCCGGCCGCCGCTCGGGCGGGCGCTTGGGGCTAGGACTGGAGCCCCGCTCGGGCGAGGGAGGAGCTTGCGCCGGCGTTGGAAAATCCTGGAGGAGGAGGAGGCGTTTGCACAGGGAGCCCCATCTGGGGAAGGCAGGTGTGCCCTCAACTTTTGTGCGCGCGTGTGTATTGAGGGAGGGGACGCAGTTTCCTTGGGGACTCAAGGACCTCTCTCTGCAGGCAAAAGCATCTACTTCCTGCCAAGTTTCTTCTCCTCTTATCTTTTATGAGTCCGCGCAGCACCCAGTCCAAACCACGAGTCCAGGTGCATCACAGCAAGCCCAGCTCTGAGCTGTTTGGGTCCCTCGCCCGGTCCTGTGGGCCTCGCCTCAGACGTCTCTCCTTCGGCGTTTCTCTTCTTTCCCCTCTGAATCCTCTGCCTGATCATCAGATGAGCTGAGTAGGATTGCAGTTGCTCTCACTGCCAGGGAGACAGGCAATCATAAAACTCCCTGTTGGGTCACTGGCTTAGATAGAATCATACATCTTAAAAGAACTCTGGAAAGGGAGCCCTTAACTGATATGACTGACTCCGGTTACTAGTCAGCCCTGTGACCTTCACCCAGCGATTCTGGATTCCTGTTTTTCAACCGGAAAGTGAGAGGCTTGGATTATTTGATATCTGAGGTCTCTTCCACTTTGACAGTCAACAAGCCAGGTGGCTCTATGGCCTGCGAAGTGCTGAGCCCTGGGAGGTGTTGGTGTGGCCACCTTTTCCTCCAGTCCCTGCTCTGCCTGTCCCTGCCTGCCTGTCCTGCTGTGTTCCCCCTGACATCATCCCCCTGTGGCCAAGAAAGCACATCATACAAATCAATATTAAAAAATGCTGCTCAAGTCTCAGTGACCATATAAATTTGCACAAATACTGCCACCTACCAGTGCCCAGCTCCTGGGATCATGGTAGCTGTGCCCATGTTCGGTGGTTCTCCCCCTAGAGATGGGTGGGGGTGGCGGGCTTAACTCTGAGGCCCCTTTGGTAAGTGAGCAAAGGCTCTATCTCTCCCCTTTCCTTCTCCAGGAGAATTGTCTGTGTGTCAGCCTTTTCTATATGAATCTTTCTATATAGGATCTAAAATGCAGGATGCT
This sequence comes from Grampus griseus, assembly GCF_964374135.1. Lineage (NCBI taxonomy): Eukaryota > Metazoa > Chordata > Mammalia > Artiodactyla > Delphinidae > Grampus > Grampus griseus. The sequence continues at coordinate 67,750,638 of NC_139012.1, forward strand.
GGAATGAGCTGCATTGTCCAAAGGGCAGATTCTGAGACCTGCTTCTCTCCCAACACACTTGCATTTGTACCCTAAACTTCACCCGTTCACATGCCACTTTCATGAATTTTATTACATCCATCTACCACCTGCTCTATTAGGTACTTAGATTTTTACTTAGATTCATCATAAGCAGTAATATCCATGAAATCATTGCTTTGCTGTATACCAATTGCATTTCAATACAAAGTAAGTAATAAATAAATAATCTCTAAGGGTTTTCTTGGTATGTCCTGAACTTGGCTTCTTAGGACTGCTGTAACAAATTGCCACAAGCTATTTCAAAATTGATAGGGAGGCAAAGCTTCCCATGTCTTTATTTTATTAAATTTCATGTACAAATGGTCTAAAAAATTTTAATTGTCAAATTTGCTTCCATAGAAAGTCTTCAAAAGTAGGTCAGGCACCACTCAAGGTCCTGGGAGTTTGCAGGCACAGTTTAGAGACATAGTTCCAAGCTTCTAGCAAGCATGATCATCCCATCTTTCCCCTAACCCTTTTCTGTCTTATTCAGAGAGCGATGGATTGGTGAAAAAAAAAAAAAAGTGTGGAATTTAGAATCAGATGGAGAGTCATTACATTCTGATGCTGTCATTTATTATCTCTGTGACTTAAGCCAATCACTTAACTTCTCTAAGCCTCATTTTCCTTATCTATAAAATGGAAATAATAGTGTCTACATTATTAGGTTGTTGTGAGAGTTAAACACACACACACACACACACACACACACACGATTCCTAGCAATTGTCTAGCATATAATAAGTGCTTAAAAATATTAGCTCCATCTTTTCTTCCTTGCTGCCATCAAAGCAGCATTCAGAATTACTTTGTTCTCTAATTTCCTTCTAGGTTATCAGGAAACTTACATTCTGTTTCTAATACTTGCTGGACTCTCTGCTCCCTTTCCTTGATTCCTTCATCTCTGCCCCCCTTTTAATGATTCCTTCCCAAACTCCGTCCTCTCTCTCATGCCTCCATGTCTCTTTTTTCAAGCAGTTCCCACTTTCCATCTGCCACAATTTCAGAGATCTCTGCCCAGTGAAGGAACTGATAACTCGGAGGAGAGCGTGGGTCATAAAAATTCTTACTTCTTTTGCCTTTTCATGATGTTTCAATAGTCCTTCTTGTTTATTTGCTTGTTTAAATCATGGTCTTCCCAAAAGCATGGAGAAATTTGTGTTATCTAATGCTATGGGAAAATTCCTGGACCACAGTCTTATTAAATTCGTCAGACATTTTTGGAGCATCTGCTATATGCCAAGCAGTGCCCCAGGCACTAGGGAAATAAAAATAAAGAAAACAGAGTCTCTGCCCTAAAATGCTTACAGACCAACCAGGCAGACAGACCTATAAACACCTACTTTGAATATAAGTGTGCCTTGTGAGGCTTCAAACAGTGCACATGAAAGAATTCCCTGTGCTTTTTTGGTCATGAGATTGTCTTGCACTGGCCAGTCAAAAGGCCCTCCTTGCCCACAGCCCCCTGCTGAGTGAAGAGCACTCTTCTGCTCCCCTGAGCAGAGCTCACTTACTCTGCTTCGTGTGCTGGGTGTCCAAATTTTTTCTTAGGTGCCCATCATCTAGCCACTGTTTGAAACTTGGTGAGAGGCAGAGCTCATCTCCCACTGATGAAGCCTGAAAGGCCGTATACTCTTTCCTGCTCTCCCATCACCACCCAACCCCCATGCAGCTGGGGTGAGAGTATGTGACCTAGACTTGGCCAATCGAATATACCTTCCTTAGACATGGAATTGGGACTGGGTCACACAAGGGAACTGAGATGAGGAGGGCTCTTTTCTGGCAGTGATTGAAACAATGTCCAGTTTCCAGGGCCAGCAAGGGCAGGGGGACAAGCAGTGAGATCTGGTTTCCAGTGCCCAGGTGTCAGTTACAAGTTACAGCTCCTCCTGTTCAGTGATGGCAGTAATGTCTGCTCTCAGCTAATTTGGAGGTATGATTTGGCTGTGATTCAGGCTTCTCAGCCTCCCTTTGTTTCTGTTCATTTCCTGAGCCTCTCTCTGAAAATCCAGTAGCCTTTCAATAAATTTTTTTCCCCTTAAACCAGCCAAACTGATTCTTAGCAAATAAGAGTGCTTTGGCTGAGGCCTGGTACAGAGGCTCTACCTCAACAAGCACAATGCTAATAAACTGATCCAGGTAACTTCTCCTTCTAGGACATTCAAACTGGAAATATGTGAGTGGGTCAGTTAGAATCCAGAACAGAAGCTAAAAGCACACGCCCAGGGGCTATGTGTAGGCTGAAATTGTGAGTAAGCAGGAGTTATGAATAAGCAAAAGTTGTGATCTAGCAGATGTCAAAGCACATGCAGAGGAGACGAAGAGGTGGTTGGCTGACAGCTGCAAGGAAGCAGAAGCCAGAGGCATTAAGTCCCCATGATGGTGAGGGAATGGATGAACCCCTGCTCTCCAAGCTCTAGATTTTCCTTGAACTTGAACTATTTTCCATTTTCCAAACTGCATTTCCATTTCTGTGAAACTAATTAGCCATAGCTATTCTTGGGTTCCCTTGAAATTCCAGGTTCTCATTTCAATGTATATCCTTACAATAACTTGCCTATTATTTGAGGTAACCAGGATAAGACTATTCCATATGACCAAAGGATCCCAAAGATTCTAGTGATGCTATGACCAGGACACAGGAAACAGCTGTCAAATAGTATATCTCAGAAGTCACTGACCTGCCTCTCCAAAGATGTCCTTTCTTTTCCTATCTTCCTTGAAGTTTCCCAGCAGCAGAACCCTTCCTCTGGGCTGGAAAATAATGATTTATAAGAAGTCCCTGTTTAAAATGTACTCTATTACCTGGAGGGAAAGAAGAGCCAGAGGTGTTTTTCTCTGCATTAGCCATTAGCACCTGAGCAGATTAAATGAGTTCATTCTTAAATTTGAACGCTTAGAGGTCTGATACTTAGGAGATGAGCTGGTTATAGGTCAGAAAAATCAGACACAAGGGAGGGGAGGGTGGGGAGTAGATAATAGAAAATGGCGGTGAGAGGTCCCAGGGACATTCTAAGGGACTGTCTAATGGAACATTACCACGAGGGAATGTCCTGGTGGGCAGCCAGTGTGAAGAGTGCTGGGGGAAGTGTGGCCAAAATGGCAGCAAACACTCTCACTTCACAGTCTGCCTTCTGCGGCCCTGGAGTACGACCTTGCATAATTTCTGTTACCTTTCAGCTCTTACAGGAGGTGGGGCTGGGCTAAGGTGGAGAGTAAGATGGTCATCTTGTCTGCCCGCTTTGAGATTCTGCTCAGAAATTACATTAGTCGTGCCTTGGGGTTACTTGCATTCATTGCCGCAGGCTTCACTTCATCTCCTGCGACATACAGTGCCCTCTCATGGCTTGTGCAAAAGGAAATATCTATGTGTCTCACCTAGTCAGTAAATGGTACACATTCTAGAAAAAAAAAAAGTGATTCTGTTAATAAGGCTTGACACAGAAAGGAATGAATTTACGCATGCTGCTGTGTTTGAAGGGAGAGAAGATGTAATGAAGCTGCTTTAATGAAAGCAGAAGTCTGAAGTTATCCCTACAGAGCTTTATTTATTTTCTCAAAGTCTAAAATGTACCTCAGGGTTTGGTGTTTTTCTTCTTCTGAGACTAGTGGGTAGAACTCTTCTCGGAATAGCAGTGAGTCACATCAGGGTGCAGGTAGGAGAAAAATATTAATGCTAGGGACCCATCTTTTCTTTCTTAGATGCTGGGGGCTGCGTTTGCCCATCAGCTATGTTTGTGTGGCCAAGTGACTTACTGTGGGTTATAAATCAGGGATGAGCAATGTGAAAAGCAGATGGGGAGTTGAATGCATCCTCCACATCTCTGTCGTGTGACTGGCTGAAGTCCATGTGCAATTTTGAAAAGGATGTTTGAAAAGGATATTCATCATTTTAAATTGCTCCGTGGGAGCTTTGCAGTTCATAATGTGCCTCTTAGGTACTTCTCAGAGATGGGTTTGCCTTGACGCGGTTTGTAATTTCATAACAGCAAAAGGGCAACTTGGGCTGTTAGGAGAGAAAAGCTAATTTTGAAAGAATTAGCAAGAAATAGGGTTGGGAGGGAGGGTGAAGGGAGGGAGCTAAAGGGGTTTGAAATATTTGGGCTGTCTGTCATAGTGTCTGTCACTGGGAATTCCCAGTGTCTGACAATAGCTTTGCTATCCATGCCTCAGTCCAACACTCAAATATTGTTGGGAAAATCTACTTAGGCATGTGCCTTCAGGTGGTGAAAATATACTTGCTCTTATGGAAAAACAGTTAAAAACCCAGAAGTATAATAGTTTAACAATACTAGAGTTGATCATCTGCAAGAAAATAGAAAATTGTTACTGAAATGGTTCTGAGCCAAACACATCTGCTCTATTCTTTGCCTTATTTTGTGGCTTTACTCGGAGGAATCCTCATCAGCAGTGGTGTGAGTGATGTGAGCAGTGACTGTGAGTGGTGTTGACTGTCAAGTGGAGAGTTGGTATATGGGCACCACCTCCCCAGACATCCAGGTGAAAACAAATCAGCAATCAGCAGCCTGGGAAAATATGCATCGAGCAAATGTGCTCTAAAGTCAAAAAGAGAAGAAAACAGAATTGGATCTGATTTTTTCAGCACAATAAATATGAGCAGAGTATTATGTGTGCAGAATAGGAGAGCATGAGATTTCCACAAACCCTGCAGGGGAAGGGCAGTGAAGAGCACCAGACCCAATAGGGCTACTATTGCAGAGTGGGCTATAATTTTCATATGTTAAAAATGTCTTTTAGAAAACCCCCAGAAGGTATTACTATACAAAGTACATGTTACAAAAATTGGGAAGAGTTGCTCCAAAACTATAAATATAGTAATTGTATTTTCACTACTTGCATTGATAGTCAAGGCAGATAGGCAGAGAAAGCTTTCCCTGAATAGTGCCTTGCAGTCTAAATTTCATAAATATGTTCCATTAGTCAACACATCTTTTTTGAGCGCCTCCTGTGTGCCAGGAACTTGTCCACAGTCATGAACAAGATAGACTTGAGCTGGAGTAGATGGTCATCATGAAGATGTCTGAGAAAACAGACCTTCCTGGACATGCTGTGGTCCTGGTGCTTCCCCCTGTGTCCCCCCATAACAGTGTGCAAACACTCCCATCTTGCCTGTCTCATTTTCTCTCCTTTTTTTCTTAAAACAAATTTTATTTCCCATTCTCTTGCTGTTTTTCTCTTGGTTTTCCTTTTCCTACTTCACCATGAACTTCCACTTAACCAATTCTCCAAACCAGTGGCCCTACAGCTTTTCACAATTGATCATTCACTCTTTTTTTTTTTTTTTCCCACAGAATGTGATTTATTTTTCCTCTATGTATATACCATATTTGGGGGAAGGAGGAGAAGGGAGCCCATATTTCCCTAAAAATAGGCAGTATACATTTCTTAAATTTCTTAATGTCCTCTTAGAGCCACATGATTTTTGAATTCTGGTACTTGAGTAAGTATGAACTAAATCTAATGACATCCTGTTTTTTAATTTATTACTATTCCTTTTTCTGTTCTTTTCTTTCCTTTTCAGTTATTGTCACTACCTCTTGTGATTGTTCATCATTCACTTTTGTCCTCACTTCTCTCCTTACCCCTCTGAAATTTCACGGGTCCTCACTTCAGTGAGCTTCAAACTCGGTTCCCATAAGGTACAGGAAGGCTTTCCAAGAGAGAACTTGTGCAAATGATAGTTTTAAGGAAAACTTCAACTTCATATTGATTATTTTTCTTAAATTGATCCCCCTGAGAACTCACAGGCATTTCTAATACCCCTACTCCTACTACACATAAGAAAGGCATATACCTCAATGATCCCAAATCTTACTGTGGAAAATAATAATATAATCGATGGCCTATATTTGATATAATTTAATCTAGAAACAAGTAAATTCACCTATGGATGAAATAATTAGTTAGAAAAAAGTGTCCTCCTTTATTAAGAGAAGAACTTTCAATAAAATATTAGTTTTTATGCTTAATAGTTATTTATAAAATTTTAAAATAAATTTATGTTTTGGTAAAAAGCTTTAATATATGAAAAATTTTGTCAATTGTACATTAATAATAATTATAATAGTAATTGATCTAGAAGAAAATTTTTAACACTTAGAGCCTTATGCTCACAGAAAATGTAAACTTACATTAAAACTTCAGTTTATAGACAGTTGACCCTTGAACAATGGGAGGGTTAGGGGCACCCTCCCTTTGCACGGTCAAACATTTGAGTTTAACTTATAGTTGGCCCTCCTTATCCACTGTTTCTGCATATCTGCAGTTCCACATCCTGGGATTCTACCAACCCCAGAACCTGTAGTACTGTCATATTTACTATTGAAAAAATCTGTGTATAAGTGGACCTGAGCAGTTCAATCCCAAGTTGTTCAAGGGGTCAACTCTATATATTTGTTGCAGAGAAATGAAGGTGATAAATACAAAACTTGTGAGTACAAAAACACAATATAAAATTTAGTTGCCAGGGAGGATACATGGACTGGAAGTACAGGTTCACATAGAAAGGAAGATGTAAACTGTCAATTTAAAAAGCACTTTTATGTATTTTTAAATGGATGATGGTGGGAAACAAATTTATATGGTATTAAAATTCCTTGATTACTGCTATAGACTGAATGTTTGTGTACCCTCATAATTTTTAAATTGAAAACTAACCTTCAATATAATGGCATTTGGAATATTAACCAACCACCCTCTGGCATTGATCAGTTACTCATCTGTGATGTTGGTTAGACAAGGATAAGAGGGAGAGAGGAGAAAGTTTCTGATCCCTAGAAAAAGCCATACCTTGAAATTTCATTGGGAAAAAATGAGTACAAACTGCACAAACAGAGTAAATCAAAGCACATCAGTGTAAGCAAACTTATTCTGTAAATGGCCAAATAGTACCTATTTTAAGCTTTTCAGGTTGTATGCTGTAGAGTTTTTGTGACAACTTCACCTCTGCTGTTGTAAGCAGCCATAGACCATATGTAAACAGATAGGCCTGGCTGTGTTCCAATAAATCTTTATTTATAAAAGCAGACAGTGGGCTGGATTTAGCCAAATCCTGGTATAATATATGATCCACGATCCACAAGAAGACTGATGCTCTATTGGGCAGTAGCTGAATCTTGAAGTTACCTAAAGGGAATATTTGCCTCACATTGTCAAGATGCAGACGTTTGGCTTGATACTTTGACCTGTCACTGAAGGCTAAGGTTCTCAAATCTTTTGGTGTCCTCAAAGCATGGCAGCTGGCCTCCCCCAGGTTTTCTGAGAGAGAGCAAGGAGAAAACCACAATGCCTTTATGAACTATTATAAGTCACACATTGTCACTTTTGTTACATTCTATTTGCTAGAAATGAGTCATTAATTCTGACCCTCAGAAAAGAAGAAATACCGAAGGCCAAAAAGCACATGAAAAGATACTCAACATCGCTAATTATTAGAGAAATGTAAATCAAAACTACAATGAGGTATCACCTCACATCAGTCAGAATGGCCATCATCAAAAAGTCTACAAATAATAAATGCTGGGGACAGTGAGGAGAAAAAGGAACCCTCTTGCACTGTTGGTGGGAATGTAAATTGGTACAGCCAGTATGGAGAACACTATGGAGGTTCCTTAAAAAACTGAAAATTGAGCCACCATATGACCTAGCAGTCCCACTCCTGGGCATATATATGGAGAAAACCATAATTCAAAAAGGTACCTGTGGGACTTCCTGGTGGTCCAGTGGTAAAGAATATGCTTTCCAATGCAAGGGATGAAGGTTCGATCCCTGGTCAGGGAACTAAGTTCCTACATACCGTGGGGCAACTGAGCCCGTGTGCCACAACTACTGAGCCTGTGTGCTCTGGAGTCCGTGTGCCACAACTAAAGAGCCCATGCGCCACAACTAGAGAGAAGCCCACGCGCTGCAACGAAAGATCCTGCATGCCGCAACTAAGACCCAGCTCAGCCAAATAAGAAAAAAAAGATTCATGTACCGCCCCCCACCACCGCAATGTTTATTGCAGCACTACTTAGAGTAGCCAAGACATGGAAGCAACCTAAATGTTCATTGACAGAGGAATGGATAAAGAAAATGTGGTATATATATACAATGGAATATTACTTAGCCATAAAAGAGAATGAAGTGATGCCATTTGCAGCAACATGGATGTACCTAGAGATTATCATACTAAGTGAAGTAAGTCAGAGACATATTATCATATGATATCACTTATATAGAGAATCTTAAAAAATGATACAAATGAACTTACATACAAAAGAGAAATAGACCCACAGTCATAGAAAACAAACTTATGGTTATCAAAGGAGAAAGGGCAGGGGAAGGATAAATTAGGAGTTTGGGATTAACATATACACACTACTATATATGAAATAGATAACCAACAAGGACCTACTGCATAGCACAGATAACTATATTCAATATTTTGTAATAACCTATAAGGGAAAAGAATCTGAAAAAGAATAGATATACATACATATATAACCGAATCTCTTTGTTGTACACCTGACACTAACACAACATTGCAAATCAACTATATTTCAATAAAAAAGGTCTGGCCCTCAGAATTCACCTGTTGAGGGGAGGATTGTCAGAGAATCTGTGGACATATTTTAAAGCTACTACCAAGTTGTTGTGATGTCTTGTTTTGGTTGATATGTTTTAAGAAATCCCACATATATACTTGGAAAATGGAGTCTTTTAATAACCTTCTCAGATAGTTTGTGGCTATTCTTAGATGTGACACCAGATGCTGGTTTCTGAAAAGTGAGTTGCCTTATGGAATCTGAAACCATATCCATGAACTTTTCAAATTCTGTTACATTAAAATTTATTGGTTTACTTTGTACTTTAAATCGATATTTTACCCATATATTTTGTAATATGATGCATTTTTTAACATGATGCATTGGTCATTTGGAATATTGATTCACTGAATTACGCAGCTCTTTCAAATGTTGGCATATTTCATTTTACAGTGTAAACTGTTATATTTGTTAATGTTACTAATCATCAGAAAAGTCTTTGAGCATTGGAAAGCTGCCAAGCTTACACTGACAGATACAATTTTTCTAAAATTCTAATTTTCACTGCAAAGCTTGAATTTTATCCTTGGAAACAAAACTGTCAGTTGTTTTCCTTGAAGTGATGGTCTCATTGGTTCATTGTTGAGAAACTGTCTGCCAAATACCCAAGTCTAAATAAACATGATTCTTTACCAATTCAAGTAAAAAATGGTGTTCTGTGAAAAAAGTGGCTAGTTTAGCTCACAACTCAAACAACCATCTAAGTGCTTCTTTTTGAGACAAACATCATACTTCGGTATATAGTAGAGATACTTTTTGCATACTTCCCATTTCATCAGAGTATAAAAAATGATGTACATCCAAGGGCCTACATTTAATAAAGTTAATAATTTATATTGCTTCATAACAGTCATTGTAAGGTGAAACTCTTCTCTGGCTTTTTTTTTTTTTCTCCTACCAGTAAGTGGCAGTGAAGTACAATGTACATTATAGTAGCACACTGATTTCACATTAAACTAGTACATGATACTGGTACAGTTTGGGGACATTGCCTTGATTTGTGTTCAGCCACCAACAGTTTTACCCATCATTGCTTCTGTACCATTGATGCAAAACAATGCAATGAAAAAGGCAAATAATGTCTTAGTATTATTATGAAAATAGTTTTGAATTTTCAAATACTCTGCAAGTGGCTTCAGGGACCCTCAGAGGTCCATGGCCTATACTTGGAGTACTGCTGTCCTAAGGTGTTGGCTAATAGCTAGTTTCTCCTGAGAAAGTCAATGAGTCTTCTCACAAGTTTTAACCTTGATCTTTTATCTCCCTGCCTCCACCCCTTGCACCCCTTGCCACCCCCCATCTCCCACCACCAATGCCTTTACCCATTGGGCTGAGCAGTTGTACTTTTTTTTTTTTTATAAATTTATTTTATTTATTTATTTTTGGCTGCATCGGGTCTTCATTGTTGCACGTGGTCTTTCTCTAGTTGAGGCACGTGGGGGCTACTCTTCGCCGCTGTGCACGGGCCTCTCACTGCGGTGGCTTCTCTTGTTGCGGAGCACGGGCTCTAGGCGCCCGGGCTTCAGCAGTTGTGGCACGCGGGCTCAGTTGCTCCGCAGCATGTGGGATCTTCCCGGACCAGGCCTCGAGTCCGTGTCCCCTCCATTGGCAGGCAGATTCGCAACCACTGCACCACCAGGGAAGCCCAGTTGTACTTCTTATCTTAGGAGAGACTGTCTTCTGACTTTTTAAGTTTTGTGGAGAATATTAGAAAAATATTTATTTTAAATATTGAAATTTTATTTCATTCAAATGATAGAAGTTACCTTAAAATAATTTGTTTTTAAAAACAACCTACTCCATCTTGACTACAGTGGAGGACTGCCATATCCTTGTTATTAATGTGGGTGAATTTTCTAGGGTATAGGACATGTTACTAAGTCATAAAATTAAAAGTGAGAGGAATATGTTTTCCTAATTGGATGCCTACCATTTATGTGCTCTTAGCTCATCTCTTGAAGGATAATTGACAAGTATCAGTGAATCAAAAATGGATTCACATACAAGTTGTGATGCCTTAGCTCAGCAGAATAGAGTCAGCAGAATACATGGTGTTCAGAGGGCTCTGTGAGACTTTGATACCTTTTTTTTTTTCCTCATACTGGCTTGAATCTCTGTGCCATGTTATTTGTCATGGTATGCACTGACTGCTGAATCTTCTGTGTCTCTGAACTCAGTTTTTGCTGAGAGATTTCAGGTATAAAAGGAAAATCAAAATGGAGTTGGTGTTGACAAGAGACATATCTAAAATAGAGCTGGGAAGGAACTTAAGATGTGTGACTCAAGCACCTCTCAGCCTGGAGAAATCTGAACTTGGACCACTTCTTATCTTAACATAGGCACCCAGAACATCTGCCCAATGTTCCAGAAACTCAAGATGCTTATCCGACCCTTACTCTAAAACAATTTGTGACAGCCTATCCCTTAAGGTCAAATGTTTCCTTTATTGTATCAAAGTCAGTCGTAGTTCTTGAACAACCTTGTGGTGGCTTTTGCCTTTATAAGCCCCCAACTCTTTCTGATCTCCAGGAATATTCTAAATGGCTTTATCAGAGTCTGTGTCTCCTGAATTGCAATTCCTAAGGCCTCAAATGAAGCTCTTTGTTCTTTGCAGCCTCAATAGTGATTATTGTTTGACACAGGATAGATTATGCCTTTTCCCTTGACTTTTACTCGATGTGTCAGAACCTCATGCAGACCCTGTAGAAGTTTCCTACCTGGTAATAAGATTGGAATTAACATCTGCTTGATCATTTTTGTTGCACTAATCCACCTATATAAACTAGGGCCCTCATTTGCCCCTGAGGCCTAGTGTTCATGTCCTTAACTCCAGATATCCAAATGATGATTTATGCAGACCGTTTGGCTATATTCACACAAATTACATTGGGGGCCTTGGTGAAGCTAATGAAACTTAGTTAGAAAATGTCAACTAAACAGATTTTTTGCAACAAATTTCCTTTGCAATGAAATCCTTCTTGCTGTTGGACAGGGACAGATCTAAGTTTTATAGGGCCTGAAACACATGATTTTGGGGTGCCTCTAAGAAAAAAAACTACAAAGTTATAAAAGAGATCTTCATTAAAATGAGGAAATAAATCACAACAAATTATGGAAGGCTTGAAGATTCAGAGATCTCTTTAGGCAACTTACCAGAAATAAATACATAGGAATGCTTTCTGATTAGAACCTTGCTTGCTGGTCCCTCCTAGGACATTAGGACATTCATAGCTCATGACATTCATAGCTCTGTGCAAGGGAGAGACCCTGAAGGGTCAGCTTCATTAACTTCACTGTGGATCCATGTTGGCGTTGAGAGAACTATCTATTCCAGACACTGCCACCTTTCAAATCCTGCTGTCAAGCATGGCTGTTTTTCAAGTGACCCTAAATCAGACAAAGTAGAATCCTGAAATATGTTGAAGTGACAAAGACACTTAGGTTCTTGCTTTTCATTAAGCATTTAAAATGTCATTTTAAAATGACATTTAAAAGTACTACTTATTCTAAAATTATATTATATTTAACATTATTAAACAAGAAAACCTCCCAGAGTGAGCCAAATACCATCTTTTTCTATAGGAAACTTGTAGCTGTTACTGAAAGGAGATGGTACAGATTTCACAAACTCAATTCATGACTCCCATTAATTTTTAAAGAGGTCTGCCCCTTAGGAAGGCAATTTGAGAGGCAACAGTTTAATGAGCTCCACTGGAGATCAGATAATTCATTATCCCAAATATCATGTTTATTATATTAATAGATTTACATGCTAATAAAAGGACAAGTCCCCGTGCTTATGTTTTATAGTGAAAGTAAAACCCTTGGAAGGATGAGATTAGAGTGATGTTAGTTAAAACAGCCGCAGAGATCTGTAAGAGTGATCTTTTAAAGCATGCAGCAAGGTGGTCTCTTATAAGGGATTTTCTCTTTTCATCTGCCAAGGTTATTTAGTGGTATCCTCTCTTCTCCAGCGTATCACTTACTTCAGTAAATGCGTAAGTACAAATAAGAAAATTGAAAAAAAAAAGTCTACAGAAAAATTTGTGAAAAAATTATATTTTATAAATACTATAGGTAATAGAGTCATAAAGAGTGAACACATCTATAATCCATCATCTTTTGTAACATCAGAGCAATATATGTGGCTTTTAGAGTGTGATTCTCATTACTTGGATAGAACTAGAACATTCTAATCATATGATTATTGAATCAACCATTCAGTTTATTTATTTATGTGCCACAGAAAAATCATGACAAATATCTCATCAATTAATTCATCAGCTAGACTTTGCAGTGGTTTGAATCAATGTTAGAGATAGCTGAAACCTCTACGTCCATCTCTTAATGAAGTATATTTGAGATCTATAATACATATTTTTAATTCAGTGTAGATAATGACAGAATCATAAGGCTCAGACTTGAGAAAGGATTGTAATTCATCCGTGCATCCTTCTGCCTTCAGACCTTAAATTTTCCAGACAGATAATATATCTGTTTTTAAGGAAGTTTACAGTATATTTTGTATACTACTTAATGATAACATTCACCATTAGAAAAATATATTTTATATTTAACATAAATTATTGATACAATGCCATAGATTAATTAAATTCTACAAATGTTGAGTATCTATTCTAAGGTCAGTCCTAACCATGATAGAAGTTCCATGGAGGGTTACATGACAGAAGGATTACAAGTTGAAGGACTGGGATAGATTTCTCCAAAGGAGAAACACCCCAGTGAAACATTTAGTCATAATGACAATGTATGTGTCAATCTTTGTGGTCTCAACCATAAGCACTAAAGGAGGAAACCTGAGAAGATAAAGTTCAATGTTAACGGACTCATCTGGGGAAGGTTTAGAAAGACCTAGGTCTTGTCTAATGACATTGAAGGGAAGTTATATTTGGGTAGGTGGAGAGTAAAGGAAAGCCACATTTAAAATGGAAAGAACAGCATGGGCAACACTGTGTAGAAAACTTTTATTATCTATCTCATTAGGAGAGATAAAAAGATTTTTTTTTTTTTTGTACTGAGAAATTATTCAGGCATCCCTTCGGTCTCTTCCTTTCAAGTTACATAATCCCAGATCCTCTGACCTTTCATTCTACACCCTATTTTCCAGCCCTCAGCCTTTTCTGAGGCTCTCCAAGCTCTCTGTGTCTCTCATGAGCCATATGTCCTAGTGGATGGAGCCTCAATTAGGGGTTCGGGGTTCTGACTTCTACTTGTCATTCTTCCTACTGTGTAGTCTTGACCAGGTCCTTACAGGACCTCAATTTTCCTCTGTAATTTAAGGCACCAGACTATGGTCTCTTGACTTCCTTCTCTCTCAAAATTCTGAGCCTTAAATTGTGAAGCCTAGCATTTGATGTGAAGTTCTAGCCATGTGGAATAAGGTTAAAGGGTTAATTTCCAATCTCCTTCATCCTTCATCCATATTTCTCTTTGGACATTCCAATATCATAATTATCTTTAAAAACCCTGAGTCCAGAAAAAAGTCTAGTACCTACATAGAAACTGGGTTTCCTTGTCCAAGACTTTATCAACAAAAATGTCATTTGTATAAAATGACCTTAAGTTCCAACCCACCCTAAATATGGAGTAAATGTATTTTCCTTTTAGGGATAATGACAATTTCTTTTTAAAGAAGGATTTAGGCTGCTGACCTATAAAGTACTTTAAATATTATGTTGTGGAGGATTGCACTGGAACAGTACTGAATGCAGATTGTTCTCTGACCACATCCTTCCTTACTGAATCATTCTTCAAGATGTTGTCTCTGTCTTTTACTTCTTTTTTCCCCATTGTGCAGCAGTTAGGAAAATGAAATTATGTCTTTTGCTACAAAGCACAAGCCAGTTATGTGTATGCTCCATCAGAATAAATTTCATCCGTCTTCCTTAACCTTGGATAACACAGAGTATTTTAACCTATTAAAGTAAGTATTTGATTAACAGGTAGGGTGTTTGGAAGTAGGGAAGTTCCAAAAACTGAGGCAAAAAATATTGCTTGAAATGAAATAGATGTACTGTAAAGAGGAACCATGAGTCATAGTCACAAAGATATTCCCCACCATGGTTAATGACCCGAGCATGGGTGCTGGAGTCAGATGGCTGGGCTTGAATCCCATTTCTACCACTTACTGGCTGCATTGCCTTGGTCAGTTAATTAACCTCCTCGAGTTATAGTTTTCTACTCTGTAAAATAATAGTGCCTGCATCACAGGTTGTTCTGAAGGTTGAAGATGGTAATGCAAATAAAGTGCTCAGCACAGTATCTGACAAAGTCAGAGGTCAATAAATATTAGCTGTTGTTATTGTTATTACCTGAGCTTGTAGCTGTTAGCGTTGTGTTTGACAGTGAATAATAAAGACCCACAGGATAGAAGCTTGTTTCTGTTTCACATAGGGATCCGGGAATAGAAAGCCCAGAACTACTCCTTGAGGTCCTCTGGGACCCTGGCTCCTTCCAGTTCATTATCCCACCATCCCTAAGATGTGACCTTTGTCCCCATGATCCAAGATGGTGCTAAGAGCTTCAGCCATGTTCTCAGCAGCAGGATCGAGGAAGGGATAAAGAAAAATGGGAAAGATGTTTAAAAAAAAAAAAAGAAAAAGAAAAAAGGGAAAGTGGTGGCATGTCCTACTAGCTGTGTTTTAAGGAAGAATCTCAGGAGATGCCTGAGTGTTTTTTGCCCATAATATGTGAAGGACTGACTTTCATGACCATCCAACCCCATTTCAAACTTTTAATTTTTAAAGTATCACAAGAGTTATAGCCTACAGTCTCCTGGGGCTCACTATGACCATGGAATCTTTTTCTGTTATATGTCAACAATATTGATTAACTAAAACATAAAACAGTATGACTAAATTGAATATCATTTAGGGTTTTGTATCAGGCTGCCTTTGAAATGTTATTGTCTCAGTGTTTTGAATGTACCTGAATTGTTCAGATTTTAAACTCTGAAATCTAAAATATGATTTTCCTTCCCCTTTGGGAGTCAGTGGCAAGTTAAGCCCGGAAGGCGAGACTTACATTGTAGGCTGATTGTATAACAAATGCTCCGTCAAGAGTGCTCTGGGGCAGAAGTGGCCAGAAAGGTTGTATGACAGAACAACAAGGTTATACGGCAGGAAGATTAGCTTTGCCCTAGGATTCACATGAATAATAGAGGTAATGCAGAATTAAAAAAATGATTAAAAAATTTAAAAACCCACTGAAATGACAGCAACTCAAGGCCACACACCATCCTGGGTATGTACAAGTGGGATGGATCACTGTCACAGTGATGTCTGAAATGTGGTTTCTGTGCTCCCTCCTCTGTTAAATGACTATTACTTGGCTATTAATGAGTAATGACTATTACTCATTAACATGAGCAGTAGGATCACTGAATATAAGGCAGTAGAGTGTAGTATCTCTTGGTCTACGGCATGTTATATTTTGTAACTGATCAAAATGGTACATCCAGGGACATCTTATTCAATATTTCTAATGACAATAAAACCTCTACTGATTCAGATTTCTAAATCCTAGTGCTGCTGCCTTCACACAGCAATCAGTAGATCACAGTCTTGTAGAGATGATACAGAAGTAGGTATATTTGGGAGTTAAATACAAATTCGTTAACAGCATAATTGGACTAGTTTCGAGAAGCAAATATATTAGTTCTAAATATAAGCCCTAGTAATGACTAGGATTCAAGAACACAAAATAATTATCCTAAGAAGGATAAAGTCATTTTCTTGAGTTGAGATATTTCTTTTAAATCAGTTCTCCCATCTGCTGTAAGAAATGGGTTGATGGTGCTTGACAGGATACTGGCTTTCAGATGACAGGCTCACTACCCCTTTGGCTCATTAAATAGAGAAGCAAGAGTAAGTGAACATTGCTTTTTCTTATCTAATGTTTAATGAGTATTAATGGGCTTCTTTTGAGTAGCTAATGTAATAAACTATAAAATATACAAATGGGGCTTCCCTGGTGGCGCAGTGGTTGAGAGTCCGCCTGCCGATGCAGGGGACACGGCCTCGTGCCCCGGTCTGGGAAGATCCCACATACCGCGGAGTGACTGGGCCCGTGAGCCATGGCCGCTGAGCCTGCGCGTCCGGAGCCTGTGCTCCGCAACGGGAGAGGCCACAACAGTGAGAGGCCCGTGTACCGCAAAAAAAAAAAAAAAAAAAAAATATATATATATATATACACACACACAAATGATATCTCTATTAAATATTACCTATTAAATATCTTCCCACTTCCTGCTTGCTGCCAGAAGCCAGCTTTTATTAAGGGTGGAAACATTAACCTAAATACATGCTTACAAAGCCTCTTTGCAGTTAGAAGTGTATTGCAGTTGTGGCCAATGAAATAAAGGTGGAATTTGGCTGGGCTTTCTAGGAAAGCATTTGCTTTCCTGATAAAAATGGACAGATGCAACTGGCATTGCTCTTTTCCTTTCTGCCTTCCTCTTTCCTTGAAGGCATGATGTCTAGACCTGTAGCAGTTTTCTTGCAACCTTGAGGTGAAATGCACGAAGTAAAAGCCCCCAAAATGGCTGACTCTGGCTCCGATGTCTCTGAGTGCTGACAATGCTAGCAGCCTACTGCCTCCAGACTTCTTTTGGGTGAATCCCACTTATTTAAGTCACTGGGTTTTTTGCTATTTACAGTCAAGTGAATACCTAATTAAAACCCAGGCCCATATAGAACTTGTTGCCAATTGACATTGCCATAAGAATCATGTAGAGTAGGATATTTCAGTGACTCATAAATGAGTTAAAAGGAAGACACAAACCTTATTTTTAAAGCTGGGCTGATAGGATGTATTAAAAATTATGGGGGTTATATTTATGCTGGTTACTCTCCCTTTACCACCCCTTTGGTCCACTCTGTGCCCTTCTCAACCCTCCTCTGTGCCCTAGGAGGCTGACCCTATGAACTGCAACTCCTGACTCTGGCTTCTGTTTGGGTTCAACCAGTGGTCAGCACCAGTAGGAGACTGGAAGTTGGGAGGTGTAACAGGTAATATCTCAACTCAAGAACTGGATTTTCCTTTTTAGAGTAACTGTTTTGTGTTCCTGAATCCAATGACTAGGACTTAGTACTGATGTTTAAAATGAATATATTTGCTTCTCAAGGTTAACCCAATTATGCTGTTACCTTGCATTTGTATTTAGTTCCCCAAATACCTAATTATGCATCAACTCTGTAAGCCTGTGATCTACTGATTGTCATGCAAAGGCAGCAGCACTAGGATTTAGTGATCTGAAGCAGCAGCGATTTTATAATCAAACAAAAATATTGAATGAGATGTGAATAAGGTAAATGGTGAGAGAGAGAGGTTGTGCTGTGTTTTCCCTGTTCCATCCCTGCTTTGGGCAGAGTTTTCTGGCAAAATCTGGATTCCTCAACTCCGTGGGTTCCTGAAATGTCTTATCTTCCCTGTCACTCTGGGTCCAAGAGTGGTAACCACTTATTCTGGCTAATTTCTAGGGGCATCAACATCTTCCGTCAGTTCCTTACCTTCACCCACATTTTTATGAAATTTCGTTGAACCACCTGATTTAGATTCTGTTTCCTGTCAGGACTCTGTCTGATACAATATTCTTATACCCACATTTCTAAAACTGATGTTAATTTATTTGATGAAAACCAGCAAATGTCTTTAAAAAAATTGTCTGGATTTGGCATGTAACTCAACTGAAATTGTATTGATTTGTGTGGCTAAGTGAGCAGTGTGATCCATTGTTCCAAATTAACTCATTAAGGGCAAAGGGATTTTAATGTTCGCTAATATATTTATATTCCATTCTCTTTTATGGCAATGATGAACAGTCTAAGAAGTTCCAAACTTTATTTCAACTGCAAATATATATTGCCTGGAGTTAGGTATTCTGATCTAATACAATATTTACAAAGTAATTTTATAATAATTTCTAAGTTAATCCTAACAACCTTCCTATGAACAGGGTCAATGTTATTACCAATCCTTATTTTAGAAGTCTTGTTTCTGAACAAGGAAGAAGAATGTTCCCCAGCTTATACCACTTGCCAGTTAAGGTCTGGAGCACAGGGTTCCTTGTTCTTGTTCTTGAGGTACTGCTTTAGCTTCCCTTCAAAAATTAATTCACTGTCTAATTCACTGTCACGCAGGGCAGAGCATGTTGCGTGTCTTGCCTTCCTGACAGCAACCCATCATATTTAGTGTGTGTTTGTTGATTGTTTCTGGTTGCTTTGACAATGCCAAGAAATAATGGATGGTCCTATGATCTTTTTTTTCCTCTCAGTTCTCTTATTTTCTTTCTTCATATGCACTACTGCACTGAACCCACTGCTACAGAGACAGAAAAATAGAGATTCTGAGGTAGGAGTGGAATTTTCTAAAACTTCTGTGAGTTCTACTTGTCCTCCCTAAGAGAGGAGTAAGTGATGGATGATGGCTCGAAGGCCAAATAGTGCCCTCCTGCCTTAGTCTCTCAACCTGATCTTTTTAATAAAGCCTTTAGAATTGTTTCAAAAAGCAACAAACCCATTTAGCTCACATGCACACACTGATATGTTTAACTATTTTTTCTAAAATGGGAAGGCTGAGTTCACTTGCCACATGTGGGATACTTGTCACGAAAGGAAGAAAAGGTTCGTTGGGAGACTCTGCTGTGATTTGTACAAGTCATGTTCATTGCATGAAGTGATCAAGATAATAAGCTTTCTTTGCGGTCCTCCCCTAACCACTACCAGTTTCTATCAAAAATGGGACTTACAATCTTCTCCCCAAAACGTTCTTCCTGGGTTTCTTATGCCCATCATTTGTTCCATTGCCCATACATCAGGAGTCATTTTTTCTTCATGTATGTCTTGTACAGCCAACAGGGGGAGAGGATTCATTCTCCTTTTCCTTTCCTAAACTGCCTGAACTCAGTGAAATCATGGATTCTAAAGACTAGCAGAGAGCTATTTGGGGTAATGAAATCACAGTTTCTTAAGAGAGTCACAGGTTTGAATGTGTATGAATCATGCATTATCTTTCTGTGACTCCTGTTCCTTCACCTACTCGCTAAAGGTTAGTGTTCCCCAGGGATCCATCTTTGGGCTTCTGGTTTTCTTACTGTGTCTTCTCTGGGTGACTTCTCTCAAGTGGATACATTCTGTTGCCACCTGTGCAGTGATCAGTTTAGCACATCCCTCCGCTGAGCTACAAACCCAGGTGCCTAACTATTGGGTATGTCCACTTGGATGTCCTACAGGCAACCCAAAAGCAACATGTTTGAGTTGTATTCCCTTGCAATCTGGTCCTCCTCCTATATCCCTGTCTTGATGACTGGCACCTCTGCCCTCTGGTCCACCTAAGTCAGAGGTCACCGGGAGTCATCACAGTCTCCTCCCTCTCATTTTCAGCCCTCCATCCTTTCTCTTTCTAACTGCAATCCATTTTCTCCTCTCCTTCACGACTGCCCCTGCTTTATTCTGCTTCGTGCAGGGTTACTGCAAGAGTCTCCTAATTAGTTCCCTCACTCTTCCTCCCTCCTCAGGACCCATTTCAATTCATCTTTTGCACTGCTGCTATTCGACTCATGTAGTTCCCTGCTTAGAACCCATTATTGAACACAGAGCAAGCACCTTATCTTGACCCACAGGGTCCTAATGGTCTGGCCACTCTACAGCTGTAACTCCTGCTGTTCCTCCATACGTGAGTGCCCTTGCCCTGATGTTTCTCTTTTTTTGTGATTTTACACCTGACATTTCTTTCCTTCAAATTGCCTTCCCCATCTTTAAGTCTAGCAAACTCCTACTCAGACTTTTAAGAGCACTCTCATTTTATTTATTCTGTTTCCTTCTGTTCTTATTTCATTGGTGCAGTCTGTGTCTCTGAGATATTAATGACAGGTTTTCTTTGTAAATTATCTTCTCCTTGCATTGTTTCTATTTCTTCTGAGTATCTTCTTTCCCCTATTTATTTACTTTAATCCTCAAACATCCAGCAATCCTTGTCTGTCTGGTCCTAATTAAGAATGAGGCCAACGAGTTGTTGATTGGAAGTTCTGTGTGAAAATAACTTCCTTGTTTGTTCACTGCCGGGCTTCACTCTAGGGTGATCTGGCTGCCCTGTTTCACTAGGGGCCCCCAATCCTTCTCCCTCGGGCTGGTCAGATTCTGTCTCGGGCTGACCAGAACTGTCTTCCATTCTCCCGTAGGGGGCCTGGGCCTGGCTCCCAGTGGTCTAGAAGGCTTATGGATGATGTGGGCTAGGCAGGGGTCTTATAAGTCCCTAAACTTTTGCCTAATTCTTGTTTTTACGACAGTGATCTCACCCGTCGTCAGCTGTGCTCTGTGTTTCTTGTCCAGAATACCTCTGGTTCACCCTCTCCAGGGAGTAAACCTCTGGTCTTTGGCAAAGGTGCTTCTTAAATATAATACTATTTTAACCAATCTTGCTGTCTTCAGCCTCACTTTTGCCCTTCCTTTTAGAGGCAGCTGGTACTGCCAGTTCCTGACTTGCTCTGAGCTTCTGTGGGAAAATCACGTTGCTTCTCGGTTTCCACTTCTGCTACTGTGGATTCCAGCAATCTCTGGACGAAAATGTCACCTGCTTCTCCTCTGTTTGTTTTTTCGTGCCCATGTGTTGTGTTCACGACTGTTCCTCAGTTCTAGTCCTCTTTCTTGCTATGGTTTATGTCTTCAGCTGTCATTTAGTGGGAATTAAAGCGAGAACAGATGTAAATGCCTGTGTTAAAGCCCACTTTAGCCAGGATAGCCCTCAGTGTTTTATTCCCCAGCACTGGCCTTCAGTAGAAACTCGGTAAAAGTTTATTGGATGAATAAGTGAAATCTGCGTACAGAGAGGAAGCCTCAGGTTACGTACACATTCCCTGCTTAGCTGTGCATTCTGGTACCCAGAGAAACTGCCAGAGGTAAAAACGAAATTATGTCTCTCAAGCACATACTGTACTCCTGGACTTTTGACGACAAATCTGTGTCTCAGGCCTATCCTGAAAAGTCTGGCGATGCTCCAAAAGGGGGCAGCACTGGATGTTTAGGAAGTCCATTCTCTTTACATGAGTGACTCAGTCTTGGAACTGGAAGTTACATGTGTCCTGATGCCTATAGCCCTCAGCTCTTGAGACTAGGTCAGTCTGTGAAACACCAGGATAGTTGGTGTGAATTTTACTCTACAATTTTGAGTGTAAACATTTAACATTCTTTTAAAACCCTTAAGTCAAGATTAATCTTCAAGCCCCCAACCTACCAGGTCACCATCAAATTCCATCTCAGGCATAATGGAGACCCCTTCCTTTATGTCTAGGTGGACAGAGGGGTTTCAGCGTCTGGGAAAGAGCCCCCCTCACTCCTCACTGGACTATGTCCAAGCCCACGGGGTCCTGGAGGGTGGAAGCCCTGCTGCTCTGGGTCAAGGTCAAGCATGGGTCTTTAGTGACACCTCCATGGCCTCAGCAGCCAGCGTACCATCCACAGCATTCCTGATCCACCCCTTTAGAAGTTCTGCCACCTGGTAGCATCTTGACAAGGGAGTGGAGGGATGGGCCACCCCCCTATTCCCTTTCCCAGTACAGGGGCAGAAGGAGCACATGGAATCTCCTTCAAATCTCCCTGCTAACAGTGGTGTCACCCTCCATCCTCTCCTCCTCCAGGATTATCCTGCATACCTTTCTTAGATTTTAAAACACAGTGCTGGTCTTTCTTCAGAAGGATGTGGAAGAATGAGAGGGTAAAACTAGTCAGTTTGTTTTCCTTCATTGACAGACTTGGGAAAACCAGTATTCTCAGGGATAATCAAAAACAACTGATGATGAGTCTTATTTTTTTAGATTCCACATGTAAGTGATAAAGTATTTGTCTTTCTTTGTCTGACTTACTTTACTAAACATAATATTCTCTAGGTCCATCCACGTTGCTGCAAATGGCAATATTTAAGGGGAAAGGGATGGGAGAAGGACAGATTAGATTAACAGATACAAACTACTATACATAAACTAGACAAGCAACAAGGATTTACTGTATGGCACAGGGAATTATATATAATGTCTGTAATAACCTATAATGGATTATAATCAGAAAAAATAACTGAATCACTATGCTGTATAGCTGAAACTAATACAATATTGTAAATCAACTATACTTTAAAAAAACAGAAAAACAAACAAACAAACAAACAAAAAAACCTGACTGATGATTAGAACAAAGACTTTGAGCCCAATCAGGAGGGTATGTCTATTGGAAACCTTCCCAGCTGCACTGAAGTCCACTTACTTTTCTTCCTAAGTTGTAATTGATCAGTGTCCCTCCTCCCGTGCTAGGAGACACATCTTACAGAAGGATTTCTCTAATTTTGCTTTTATTCTTTCTATATTAAATTCTAGCCAGATGCTGGGGAATAAAACAATGACATAAAGAAGTGGATTTAACACAGGCATTTATCTGGTGAGGGCTGAAAATAATATAATTACCACTCAGTTCTGTTTTATTCTTTAAGGGGTGAATTTTTCTAATGTTTCTTTCTTGATTAAATTCCTTTCTTGTGTCTTTTTTGTAATTGTTGTGAGAGGGATGAAGAAAAGAAAATAGTACATTTGAGCAGTGGCTCTGGACCTTGACTGTGCATTGGAATCACCAAGGGAGTTTACAAAATACTAATGCCTGGGGAACTAAACCCCAGGAACTCAGATTTAATTGGCCTGGGATGCAGCCTGTATGTGGGATTGTTAAGCACTCCTCACCTGATTCAAATGTGCAGGAAAGACTGAGAACCAAACCTTAAACTATACTTAAACTGTAAAAATAGATGACTTGTAAAACAGATAGCTAATGGGAAGCAGCTGCATAGCACAGGGAGGTCAGCTGGGTGCTTTGTGTCCACCTAGAGGGGTGGGATAGGGAGGGTGGGAGGGAGACGCAAGAGGGAGGGGATATGGGGATATATGTATACATAGAGATGATTCACTTTGTTAAACAGCAGAAACTAACACACCACTGTAAAGCAATTATACTCCAATAAAGATGTTAAAAAAAAATAGATGACATTCTACCTTAAGTAAACCAGCAAGTCACTAAGTTAGTAGCAGAAATTTAGGGAATGAGCATTTAATCCCAATAAAAATTCTGGGCACAGAAGTGCATTTTACGGTTTGCTTTGGTTTGTTTTGTGTATGGATGTAGCCAGCACAACCTGGCATGCCACAAAGGCGTTGTATGGGAAGCATTTGGAAGCAGTTAGGAAGTCATTTTCCTGTTATGCTCTAATCCCAGAATTTTCTTCACCATTGCCAGTTTCCCAGGCAATGTTTGGCTTCCCCAACTGTTGATTTCCCCAGGGTTTGCATTCAGCTCTCACAGATCATAGACTTCCTGGAGCAGGCTGATGGAGGTGGAGATTTTCTCAGAAGGAAACAAAAGCCAAAGGATGTTCCTGGTAGAGAGGGACCAGACTTCAATACATCTCCTTAAAGTGCTGACTGAACGTCTTCAATGGTCTCTCTCTGCTTTCTCAAATTTCGCCCAGAGCTCTAACACTACTTTTGGCTTGCTGTATTTTTGTTCATTGATTTTGTCCACAGTGTTCCAAGGATGCATTCAGATTTCTCTGCATCTGATTCACAACTGTAGACACCCAATCCCAAATTAATTTTAGTGAACTTGTGCTCTATTTATTGATGATTTTGACCACGCAGTCATGGCTAGAAGAAAGCTTTCATTTGAAAAATAATAATGTGACTAATAATGGATGTAGATGTGGAGTTTACTAACACTCAAAACTGTAAAAAGGAGAAAATAGAAAGACCACGGATTGTGATTTGTAGAACTGGATTTATCAGAGGAGATTGGTAGGAAGCACCGGCCATCTTGACAGTAAATCAGGAGACCTGAGCCCGACTGCTGCTTCTATTCTGCAATAACGGGTGGCCTTGGGTAACTCAGTGACAGCATTGTGCCCCTGGTTCTTCATACAAAAATAGAGTTCATGGTATCTTCCCTGTCTACCTTCCAGGATTGTTGTAAAGAGTTTATTTACGTAACTCTTTTCACCACATCCCATTACCAGGCTGCAGGGCTGATTTAATTTTGTTTTGATACTTTAACATATAGAGTGGTGTTCAAATTTTAATCTACATCAGAATCACCAGGAGGGCTTGTTATGACAGTTTTCTGGACCCCATCTTCAGAGTTTCTGATTCATTAGATGTGGGCAGGCTCCCAAATTTGTATTTCTAACAAGTTCCCAGGTGATGCTTGCTGATGCTGCTGGACCACACCTGGAGAACCGTGACTCGAGAGCTTGTTCCCTCATGTACAAGGCACAGCAAACCCTAGTGTTGTGACCTGAATTGTGTCTCCCCCTCCAAATCCATATGTTGAAGCCCTAACCCCATTGTGACAGTATTTGGAGATGTGTCTTTAGGAAGGCAATTAAGGTTAAATGAGGCCCTAGTGGATTGGGGGCCTCATCCAATAGGAATGGTGTCCTAAGAAGAGCAAGAAATACTTCAGCTTAAATGAGACCATGCAACCCTCCAAGCCTTTCCCTTCTCCCGTCACAATTTATTCATTATCTGTACTTACCTGAAAACCATTAGGTGACAGAACTAAAGTGCATGGTCTGATTTAAGCTGAAGTGTTAGTAGCTGATAATATATTACCCTACCAGGACTTCCAGATTAATCAACACTTTGTTGCTCACTTCTTGAGTGCCAGACCCCAGGATAATTACTGGGTGCATATTGGTGAGTAAAGCGTACATTATCCTTGCTTTCATGGAGCTTGTGGTCTGAAGAATGAGGAAAATAAATTTCAGACAGGTGAATGGAACCAGTAGGTGGAGAAGATGCCTCTTTGATCCCTTTAAATATTAGAGGAAGAAGGCGGAAGCTTACTGATGGGGGTCCTTGAGTCTCCTGTCCCTTGTGTCCACCAGGGCCAGTTCTGCCACCTCTCACAGAGGCATCTAAATTGTTGGGTGAAATTGATGGCTTCCAATCCTAGGGTCTTGAAAAAACAGCATTATTTTAGCTAATATTTGAGTGCTTACCAGGTGCCCAAGTCTGTTCGAAGAATTTTACATATATTAATTTACTTAATCTACATCAGCCCATGAGTTACAGACCACTATTATCCCATTCTGCAGATGACAAAATGGAGGCATAGATGGGCTACCTAATTAGCTCATGGTCACATGCTGTTAAAGGGGGGATGGAGTCTGAATGTGAAAGGGCCTTATGCTCAGTGACAGTAAACAGTCTCCTGGACACCCTGTCATTTCCCTGGTGATGTTCCCTATTCTTTCTCAGGGTGGGTTGTGGGAAACTGTTGAAGGAAGACATGCATGTCGTTTAGTCATTGTTTTAGGTAAAGACATTGTATTTTTCCTCTTCAAAATCTGTTGAATCTGTTATGTTTACTTATAATAAGTAAGATGGATTTGTGCTATTAAGTAAATATAGGTAACGTCATATGTAACTTCGTATCACTGCAGGAACTCTCACAGCAGCCTGTCTGCTTGAAAATATGCTTCTCTGACTTTTGAACCACTGGACCAGAAGCAGAATCTCCCAATTAAAATGCTTTAGTGTTCCTAGCATACACGAGTGGGTCTTAAAGAATTATTGGTTTACACGATGTCTCAGTGACTCAAGCGAAACACTCAGACATTTTATAAGCACACAGTACAATTACCCAAAGGAACTGAATTCAAATAAAATACTAAGGTTATACCTATTTCAAAAAAACTTCTACAAGCTAGAGAGAGGCTGACAGCCCCAGAGATTTGTGAATCACGTAGTGTAAAAAAAATGCGGGTGGCTTTGGAAGATATACCTCCTCTCATTTATTGCTTTTACCCACAGTCTTGCTAGCTCCTGAGGAACGGATTCCTAACCCAGGCTACACACTAGAATCACCTGGAAATCTCTTAAAATTCCTTATTCCAATGCCCAGATCAATGATATCAGAATCTCCAGGGGTGGGACCCAGGCATCCATATTTTTTAAAGATCTACAGGCAATTCTGATGCGCAGCCAAGGCTGAGAACCACTTGGGAGAGAGAGGACTAGAGACAAATAGCAATGCTTTCCTTCCTGCAAGTGTTGAGGAAATATTAACGAGCACCCTGGCATTTGCCTGATCTCCATCATCTGGGACATTCTGCAATAATTTATACAAGTAATTTAATTAACATGAAAGCAAAAGCAAAGCATACCATGAACACCTAGATAACTCATAAACTGACTATACTCAGCTTTCCAGTAGATTCTGACATTTTGAAAGAGATAGAATTAACTACATGATAGAGGTTTAATAAAACCCTCACTGAATGAAGGTTCTGTTACCTGATAGGTGCAATGCATACAGATGAGGTAGGCAAGATGGAAATCTTACTATTGAGGAAATCTGTACAAGCAGAGAGTTTAGAAAATTTACTTATAATCTATCTGTTCATTTGAGCAGATATTTTTAGCAGGGTGGTAATAATCTATCAGCCACTTCACCTAGGGATTTAGCTTTAAGGTAAATTGTATTACGTTTCAGGTACTAAACAATTTAACAAAAAAACTAGTTTTGCATCTGAAAAAGTGATTTCTTTAAATTGTTGGGTCAGGAACTGTTGCCACATTGTGAATCAGCGATACAGCCAGGAAAAGCATTAGCAATCAAGATCCATTTAGAAATATATGTCTTGACTTTCTGAATGATAACCACAGAGTTCTCTGACTTTTCCTTTCTTTAATATATTCTCCTTTTCTTAATGAGTTTATTAGCTTCCTAAATACATATGTGTAATGATTAAAGGAGGACTGTGGAATCAGATAACGTGCATGCAGTGTCATCCCCACCAGCGCCTAGCTTTATGACTTTACAGTACCATCTTTGTGCTACAGTTTCCTCAGCTGTAAAATGGGCACAATGAAAGAACCTGACTCATAAAGTCATTGTGAGAAGAAATGAGTTACATGTGGAATTCTTAGAATGGAGCCTGGCGCATGGTAAAGACCATATGCATGTTAACCCTGCTAACAGGGACAAAGGTCGCATTTATGGAACCACACACTTTTCTTTCCCTTTTTTTTCTTGCCTTTTGGCTGCCTCCAGGCCATTTCACTGTTAATTAGCACCTCTGTCTTATCATGAGTGACAGAAATAAGGAAAGAAAATCAAGACAGTTGATTTTGGTACTAATTACCACCTAGTTAAAAAAATAAAAAGGCTGAAGCCATTAGCATAAATGAGATTTGGGGTTGCCTATAGAATTCAGTTATCTGTGTTCCTCCCAGACCCTGCAATTCTCTCTCAACTTGCCCTTGACATGGGTAACTGGAGGTTGGTTATCCAAACTAATGGCTCAAAAATCTGGATATACTTTAGAAACATTAGGATGTTTTTTAAAATACCTTTACCCTGGCCTCATCCCAGGTCATTGTCACTGGAATCTCCATATTGTCTTTTTTAGAAGCTCTGAGTGTAATTCTGATGTACAGCCAGGATTGATTAAGATTGACATTGAGGGGGATTTCTGATGGCCTTGAATAATTTAGGGAGAGTGATCGCTGTGATAGGTTTGAGTATCACAGATGCATTGCTCCTGGTTCTTGGTTAAATTCCCTGTGCAAGGTCATCTGATAGAGTGGAAGCAGATCTTCAGCCCTATCTGGCCTCACTCATGTCCCTACTCAGACCAGACATTGTAATTGATGATTTGAATCATTTCCTCATCAACATTCTTGATTACCTTTTCTTCTGAGATACACCACCAGCCCCAGATCATTCCCCAAATCTTCTACTCTCCTGCCTCGGGGCAATCAAACACTGCTAGATAAAAACATCACTGTACTTTGGAGACTGTTGCCATCACACATCTGAAGTCTTCCCCATAGTCAGCCTTTCTCTCAGTCATTTCCGTTGGTGTCTGTCACAAACATCCACAATCCTCCAGCTTCCTCCCTAGTCCCTGGCCTCCAGACCTCTCACTCTTTGGATTATTTGCTGCTGCCATTCCCATCCACTAACTTATCTACTGTCCCTGTGCTCATCCTTGCCTTCTCCCTCTAGTTTCAAAGGACATATCCTTACTCTTGTACAAGAGCAACCCCTCCTTCCTCTCTGAATGCCATTGTTCCATCAATACCTTCCTGGAATTTATATTTTCAAGCTTTTCCTCATCATTGGCTCTTTTTCCATAATCCATAAAAATGCATTTAAGTGTCAACCCCCCCAAACTCTTCCTTGAGCCTGCATCGTCCCTTTACTGCCCCCATCTCTCCTTTGCTTCACAACCAGGCTTCTTGAAAGGTTAATTCACATTGCCTATTCTACTTCTTGATCTCTGCATTCATTTGTGTTGGTCTCAGCCTATTGATGGTGATGCTATGGGCTAGGAATGCCTGAGACCCTCGCCTGGGACCATACTGCTTGTGATGAGCCCCACAGACATTTCCCTGACCACACCAGTGCTGTGACTGGACCAGCCCTTATGGTTCTTATTATGATTGTAGGACACACCTCAGCAACAACAATCGGGGAACTTTGAAGAATAGATTTATTACCCACAAATCCGAAAGGTACATGGAACACCCAGGGCCACACAACGAGGTCTTGGATAGAGGGAGGGGGAGGAAGTGTGGACCTTGGACTTGCCTTTATTAAGGTCCAAGGGTAGGGTGTCTTTACTGGAACAGTTAAAATGCAGGAGTGGGAATTAGAGAGCAGGAAGGGAAAAGCGAGGTCACTCAAGCCATCAGTTATCTAGGCTACCCTAGACCTTCTAAAAGAGGTACTTCATGGGTGGGGATTGTCTGGTTCCTTATCTAGCTGGTTTGCTAGTAGCTGTGTCATACAGCATGCAATGTGTTTACTCTTGATGGATGTCTTTGAAATGAATGCCTCCTCGATCAAAAGCCTAATGTCCATCGCTTATATTACAATCAAAAAAATCTTCATGTCAGCACTTACACTACATCACTCTTACACCCTCTGTAATCTGTCTTTCGTCCTCACCTCCTGATAACGTCTCTTTGACAAAGACCATCCATGACTGTCATAACATCCAATCTGAACAATAATTTTCAGCTCTCTTGTTATTAAACTTCTCTTCTGCATCTGACACTGTTGGTCATTCCCTCTTCCCTGGAATTTTCTACTCTCATGGGCTCTGGGGGAAAACCTCTTGCCAATTCTCCTTCTTCCTCTCTTACCCTTCCTCACTGACCTCCTTCATAGTTCCTGTTCTTCTAGCCACCCCCAATCTCTTGTTCTTCCCAGAGGTCCTTTCTCAACTGCTCTACTTCCCTGTCCACATCGCCTCCTTGGGCCTCCACATCTACTCAGGACCTCCACAGTGACCTGTCTACTCATGGCTCCCAAATGCACGTTCTTAGTTTGCTCATCTTTCCGGACTTGGCTCAGCAGTTGTTGCCTGTGAAAGCTTCACTGAACACCAGGGAGCTAGGTGTCTTTCCTCAGAGCCTTCCTGAGTTTAATCACTTATCGAGTTATATCATAACTATCCATTTATAAGTCCCCTCCCATGACAAAGGACGTGTGCTCTGTCTTATGCATCTTTGTGCCCCCACCCCTTGCACTACGCCTGACATAAAGCAGATGCTCAATACATCTTTTTGAACTGTTAAAGCGTTTTATAGTTGCTTGATCAATCGAATAACTTCATGGAGTTTCAGTAAATGTTTAGAGTAGTTATAGGGCACCTAGAAATACACGTTGAGGTCTAGCAATGGGTTCTTTTTGCTTTGTGTTTGTGTGTGTGTGTGGTACACGGGCCTCTCACTGTTGTGGCCTCTCCCGTTGCGGAGCACAGCCTCCGGACGCGCAGGCCCAGCAGCCATGGCTCACGGGCCCAGCCGCTCCGCAACATGTGGGATCTTCCTGGACCGGGGCACGAACCCGTGTCCTCTGCATTGGCAGGTGGACTCTCAACCACTGTGCCACCAGGGAAACCCTTTGCTTTGTTTTTGTTTTCCTGCCCACTGAGTCTGCACTGTTGCTGGGAGAGCACATGCATTCGAAAAAACAAAGCTTTTGAAGCCAGACAGTTCTAGGTGCAAATTCAGGCTCTGTAATGTCTTAGCTGTGTGACCATGATTTCTTTGAGCCTCAGTTTCTTCATCTGTTATGTGAAGAGAATAACGCCCACTCTTTACTATTGTAGAGGAGATTAAATGCCAGAATAAACACAACCCTTTAGCACAGCCCTTTAGTAGCTCTCACAGAGCAGTGACACAGTAAAGAGTCGCTAACATTTCTCATGTCTGCTATGTTATTTTTCAATTAATAATGTTTTTATGATTATAGTAGAAACACATGCTAATTATAAGACAATTTACAAAATACAGAAAAACATAATGAAATCATTAAAACCACCTTTCTATGCAGTGAAACCACCAGTAGACAGTTGGATAGATGAATCTGGAGTCCAGGAGAGAGGCCTGGGCTGGCTGGATATACAGATTGGGAGTCCTCAGTAGATACATGTGAATCAAACCTGGGAGAGTTGACGAATTAACTCAGGGAGAATATGTGGGGTGAGAAGAAAAGAAAGCTTAGGATGTAGTCCTAAGATGAGCCACGTGGGTAAAAAAATATGTACAAGCTCCAAACTTCACAAAAGTCTGGCCTCAATGCAGCTGGATGATGAGATGGTAGCTCCACAATGGAAGGAAACAGATTAACTCCAAACAAAATACTTTCCCCATCCCTGGTGTTCCTTTAAGTACCTTTTCCTTTTCTTGGTGGAAACTCCCTTTCTTCAAAACCTTTCCATAACCAGAGCCACAGGTCATGGGAAGCTTGGGCTCTGCCCCATCTGGTGGGATTGCCACCCCAGAGGAAGAGGTGCCTTTTCCTAATTCAATAAGGCACTAGCTGGCAATGACCGCATCAGAGATCCATTGTTCTATTACCTTCTCTCCACAGCCAAAGCTGTTATGGATCAAGTATGATGTTTTTTATATATTGATCAAAACTCATTTATACTAGAGTGCTTCCTTAGTCAACATATATCCCCATTAACACTTGTATTTGATGGTTTCCTTGATGAGCAACTCCAGGGAACCCCAGCAATATTGAATTCCATGTTATGTTCCAAGGGATGCTATTCATATAGAATGCAGTAAATATTTATGAGAAATTAAAGGCTCTGTCCTTATTTGAAAGAATATAAATCTGGAGGAAACGGGAAAGATTTTCCAGTGGGGAGATTTTCTGAGTGTGTGGAACTCTCTCCCAGAGATCTCTGAAAGATGGTGACTTCTCAATTTGCCTTGAAAGAAGCCTTAGATATCTGAAGGCCACTTTGGGGTGGGCATTCCTTAGAAGGACTGCTCCAGAACTTTCAGA
Organism: Grampus griseus; assembly: GCF_964374135.1. NCBI lineage: Eukaryota > Metazoa > Chordata > Mammalia > Artiodactyla > Delphinidae > Grampus > Grampus griseus. The sequence continues at coordinate 67,782,664 of NC_139012.1, forward strand.
CCCATCTCCACAAACAGGTGAAGGCAAGGTCATAGCGACCACACTGGTTGCCCACCCGACAACCGTTTCCTTCTTTCTAACAGAATCCCGATTTGCTCAGGTTTTTGCCCTTCTCTGAATGGGTAGTTGTTTCCTGGGAGGTGAGTCCCATCACTAGCCCCAGAACAGTAATAATTCTTTCCAGTGATGGGCCAAGGCTTGGGAATGTGATACTGAAGAGGGGGAGTCACACAGGCAGCTCCTGGGAAACTTTTCCTTTTCTATCTTGAAAGGAGACCCAACGGAAATAAGGTTCTTCTTTCTGCCTCTGGGTGTTGTCATAAGGATGTGGCACCTTAGCCCATCAGAGGATGAGGCTGATAGACTGGGGATGGTCATGACCTTGTTCAAATCATGGTGCTACTGTATTAGTCATCCCTAGAGATGGTTCACCTCTCTCCAAACACACACTTTAAGTTCTCTGAAATTAGAAGGACATGGTATACTGGTGACTAACTCCCTCTGAGACCAAAAGATAAGTGATAGCCTGGGTATCAAAAGATAAGTGACAGCTGAGCTGAAGAAGAGGTGGATGCCAAAGGGGTGAGCCTGGATTCCAAGTTTGTCAGAGAAAAGGAAGCATGAAAATTTTCCATGCTCCATCGTGGATCAAGTCCTGTCAAATAGGGCTACCTGGAGAAGTGGTGGGGCCTCAGTGGAGGGTACCTAGAGGCAGACTGATGAATTCCTAGGAGTAAAGTGAGCTGGAGTAGGGTTATCATTGGCATTAAGGGAAGTGCAGATGAAAATTCTCTGGTGAATAGGGGGAAAGGAGTCCAAGGACCCACAAAAGCATACAGAAGGACTGCATCACCTTTAAACATCACTCAGACTCAAAATGTAAGGCGAGCTAAGACAGCACCAGGTAAGAAGGAACTTTCCTATTTCCCTAATCTTTCTTCCCTACGACCTCAGAGGGGTCTGAGACAGTAGCTAGAAAGAGAGAAGAAACTGGTAATACCTTTCTCCCCTATAACGTGATTCAGCTGGAGGGAGGAGAAAGAATTGTAATTTGAATGAAGTTGGAAGCTTTGATTAACACATGAGTGTGAACTTTCTGATATCTGATTTGAAACTTGGCCCATGGAGGGATTACAGGACTTTCTAATAGGGGCACAATATTACACATAATTCTGAGAAAATGGAAATATTCCTAAGGAAATCTTGCTTTTTTCTTGCAGTATAATGTTGACAATTAACACTTCTTTAATCTGCCATATATATTAATTCACAAGAACAATTTCAATCTTCTTCAAACTTTGTAAGTTGTTGACCATCAGATTTTGTGATACTGAACATTCCTTTGCTCACCATCATAATAAGCCATTTAATGAAAATTAGGGTTTGAGTGGGAAGGTTTTGTTTTATTTATTTATTTATTTTTGGCTGCGTTGGGTCTTTGTTGCTACGTGCAGGCTTTCTCTAGTTGTGGCGAGCGGGGGCTACTCTTCATTGCTTTGGACGGGCTTCTCACTGTGGTGGCTTCTCTTGTTGCAGAGCACCGGCTCTAGGCACGCAGGCTTTCTCTAATTGTGGCGAGCGGGGGCTACTCTTCATTTCTTTGGACGGGCTTCTCACTGTGGTGGCTTCTCTTGTTGCAGAGCACCGGCTCTAGGCACGCAGGCTTCAGTAGTTGTGGCACGTGGGCTCAGTAGTTGTGGCTGGCAGGCCCTAGAGCTCAAGCTCAGTGGTTGTGGCCCACGGGCTTAGTTGCTCCGCGGCATGTGGGATCTTCCTGGACCAGGTATCAAACCCGTGTCCCCTGCATTGGCAGGCGTATTCTTAAACCACTGCACCACCAGGGAAGCCCCTTGAGTGGGAAAGTTTTAGGCTGGGGTAGAGACAATAAGAAATGGTCCATGGTAAACTGTATTATGTCAGACCAAAGATTCCCTGGCTTGATGACCAAATGTTTTAAAATAAAACAGATAAACTGTGCTGTAGTTTTGCAGTAATCTTATTTTTTTGATGGTTCCTTTCTCAACAGTCCTTGAATATTAATTCTGTAGAGTCTTCGGAGAAACCTAGGCCTTCCTCACTTCCTGTCCATCCAGATCTCAGGACAGAGATAAGTGGAACCACCACTTCATTGAAGTTTTCAGGCAGGGAGGGAGCAGGTGTCTAGTTGTAGGTGACTGACTGTTTCAAATGAAATAGAAATTAGTTTGGCTTATCTATTTTTTCCATTCTCTTCTCTCCATTCATGCATACAGTTTATAATTGGCTGTATAAATTAAATACTTCATAATGAACCTAATTCTTATCTTCTCTAAATGCAGTTTCATTAACATTAAAGCTTCCTGGAGTAGTCTGTCATGTCAAATCATTGTACTTATTCAAAAACATACTAATTACCCTAGGAATTGTGATTCTAAGTTAAGCACTGTGAGACAGGGGCACAGAATCTGGAGAAAAGTGACAGAGCAGATTAGAGCATGATGTCAGGGAATACAGAAGATGAGCCTGGAGCAACGTATAGTGTCAGAAAGTAAGGAAGCAATGGAAGGAAGGAAGGAAGGAAGGGAGGGAGGGAGGGAGGGAGGGAGGGAAGAAGGAAAACCATACAATGATGGGGTATGTAAAAGAGACATAGGAGCCACCTGAAAGAGCTCCCAATGGGCAAATCTAGAACAATTTGAACAGCAAAATCATATTGGATGATAGCCCAAAGTATAAAATAAACATCCATGAGTCCTTACTGATATATGTGATTGATGAATGAATAAATAAATAAATAAATGGGAGAGAGGAGACATGTCTCCTATGCATAAGAATTCTAAATAAATTATGTAGATACTCGCCCTCAAGGAGTTGGAGCAAAACTCTCTCCTCCTTAATTAAGTATAGCCTTCACGTAGTGACTTCCTTCCAAAGAATATTGTATGTAAAGCGGAGGGGGGAGAAACTTTCCAATGGAAATACCTGACAAACACCACCTCAGCTAGGTTATCAATGTCAACATCAAGAGTGATAATCATGTTTTTGGTTATTTCTTACTTTCATACCCTTGACATGATGTGGTGAGAATGGCAGTTTTTGATCTTCCTCCCCAAAACTCGTTATCTTGTCTAATCATGAGAAAAACATTATACAGACCCCAACTGGGAGACAGTCTACAAACCATCTGACCAGTACTCCTTAAAAATGTCGAGGTCATCACAAACAAGGCAAGTCTGAGAAACTGTCACAGCCAAGCAGAGTCTCAGGACACAAGACAATTAAATGTACTGTGGTATCCTGGAGAGGAGAAAGAACATTAGGTAAAAACTAAGGAAATATGAATAAAATATGGATTTCAGTTAATAATAATGTATCAATATTGGTTCATTAATTGTGACCAACATACCATCCTAATGTAAGGTAATAATTGGGGAACTAGGAATGGGGTATATGGGAACTCTGTTCTACCCCCAGAACTTCTCTGTACATCTAAAACTATTCTAATATTAAAATTTTATTTAAAAACAAATTTGAGCATTATGGATTGTAAGTGGAATTGATGTAATTCAAGTTGCAGGCCTCTAAAGAGGGTAACCTAGGGCCACAGGAGCGAGTGGGGTGGATTCCCAATAGGAGAGGATGGCAGGTGAGTGCTATGGCCAAGGAAGAATATTATACTGTGGAAGATCAGAGTAAAGAAATGCTCACATAATTATGCTTTAGGACTATTCTGTCGCATATCAGAAAAATGTTTCCAAATACACACAAAAGGAAAAAAATGAGTAAGGGCCTTAAAGGAGCTTGAATGAAAGTCAGATTATCAAATTCATTTTAAGTTAAAGAAATCTCCTTCTTTAAAGATTGAGCATTATTAGATTCTTTATTTCTTATTTTGAAAAGTCCAGAAGAATAAGTGTCATGGAGAAGGATGAGTAGGGGCTGGTTTCACCATGATGACAACTGAGCCACCCGTGGGACCATATACAGAACAGACGGCAACATAGAAGGATGTGCTGGGAAGGAAGAGAGGCTGTGTCCTCTTTCTCTGTCTTTTTTTGTCAGTGGTCTGGAAGAAGCAAGGTTAAAGAATAGAGGTTTTAGGGAAAGGAGATTTTGAGGAAGAGCTCACCAATAAAAAATTAGCAAAGCCCAGGCTACCAATGGAGCCACATGACAGAGCCTGTCTAACTCCAGCTGTTCATCTTCCACCAACCTCTGCACAGATCCAGTGGGTCACGGAGCCACAGAGTTCTGTTCCAGAAGAGGTCAGTAAGATTGTCCTAAATGAGGGAATAAGACATGCGAACAATAAAACTGGGAAACACTGTGATTTACTGCGTATCTCTCCCTCACTCCCTGCAACCAGTCAAAATATACATCTGCATGTTAAAGTCTCTAAGAAAGGGGGGAAATGAGGAAATGTTGGGGTACAAATTTCAGTTATGCAAGATGAGTTTTGGCAATTCAGTGTACAGTGTGGTGATGATAGTTAACAATCCTGTATTGGATACTTGAAATTTTAAGAGGATAGACTTTAAATTAAATCTTCTCAAGACACACACACACACACACACACACAGTTGTACCTTGTAGAGGTGGTAGATAAGTTATTTAGCTTGATTTTCGTGATCTTTTCACAATGTATACATACATCAAGTTGTATACCTTAAATATATGCAGTTTTATATGTCAAAGAATAACATTAAAAATTGTCTCTAAGAAATGGTACAGTAAATAAAAGTATTTAACTTTACTAACCCACCATTTCTCAAACTTATTTAGCCCTGGAATACCCTGCCCTCTCTCCAGTACTCATTTTTACCTCCTGTTGAATAGTGTTTGGTAAATTCTAGGTTGGGAAACCTTATCTTAAAAAGCTATTATTCTGTGACTTTAAAAATAGGCAGAGCTGTAAGCTGCTGTTTGAGCTGTAACATGGATATGGATATGACTCTACCCACTAGAGTCAGGCAGGCAAAATTCCATGCTGCATCTTTACTAGCTGTGTAACCTTGATCCAGTTCTTACACGGAGTCTCATTTTCCTCAGTTGTGAAATGTAATAAATGGCAGGAGAATAGCCACTTTGCAGCGTTGTTTTTACAAATTATAGGTATCCATCAAGCACGTAGTATATGCTTGACGTGTATGTGCTGCTGAATAAGAGAGGTTACTGTCATGACTGGCTTATAGCAACTGCTGAACTAAATGACTCATCATATACAGGAGGCTTTATATTCTATAAAGCAGAAAGTAAATGGAAGTTCTCATAAGGTAGGCATTTTAAAAGATTGAATTAAGAAAGATAATTGGATTCTGTCTTAAAATCTTGCTTTAGTTGTATCTTAAGAACAATTAAAGTATAGCTTGTATGTGACATATAAGCAGTAATTATGATGTCATTTATTATTTAAATTTATACAAGATGCTGAATGGGACTATATTTTCTGTTTTCTTGCAATTTTAGTTGAAACCCTAAACCTGAGAAAATAGGCAAAAGATGCTTCTGGTGTCTAAAGAGAAGTGCTGGACACGTCTAGACCAGACCTATTCAAAGATATCAGATTTGGTCAACCCTGTCCCCTACCTCCAGCCACCATCAGCCTATGTAAGAGAAATGGTCATCAAGGAAAGGCAGCTATATTGGCCTAGGGGGTTAGCGAGGCATTTCCAACCTCCAAGCCAAGTTGTGGGTCTGAGAGACATGCTTACCAAGACTGGCGGGTGCCTGACAGGAGAGACATTTGGCATCTCACTCCTGGCTTTACACTCACTGAGCTACAGACACTGCCGGGCCAACCAGGTACACTGAAGTGGAAGAAGTGAAGGGCAGCAAGAGGTTGACATGGGTTTCCATAGATGTTCCAGGGGCATCTGTGAACATAAAGACTCATGACTGACTTCTGTCTGGAATACACTGAAGGTAGGAGGACAGCTGGAGAAGCCCATTAACCAACCGACCTGGGGCAAAGAGTGAGGTAGCCCTTTCCCATTTGTTGTGGAAAGACACAAGACTTCCTTGAGGACCTAGAGATTGTGACAGTTGTCACCAGGCTTGAGCTGTCTTGATGGAACCTTCCTCCAAGTGCTGACTCCTGGGCTGAGTGACTGCTGCTCTGAGAGGGGTTGGGGTGGACTGCCTGGGGCTGGCACTGAAGTGAGAAGGAGGTCTCTACAGGTCTGCTGAATAGTTCACTGTTCCTGTCAGGAAATGAGAATGTTCTCGGGGGGTGGAGCGGGGGCAGGGGGAGGGCTCCAAAGAACCCTAAGTGGTGCATTTGTATATATGCCTGCCAGATAGGAGGTTATAACAGGCAACTAGCAGTAGCCAAGAGAGAGCACCAGCGGCCTTAGCCTTTGCCTGCCTCCCTTTCCCTGATTTGAAAGAGCCAGAAGATGAGGCAGAGAAAGGGCAAAAGTCATTATATCAGCTCTTGCCCACTGCAGGGTTCTGAGCCAAAGCTGAGCCCTGACCTGGTAGGGGGTGGAGGGGAGAAGCTATGAACTGGCTGTGAGCTTCAAGTTTTGATACTAGATGGAATCAAACCTTTTAATATCCAAAAGTCAATTAGTACTAAATAAGACTTTTTTTAAGTAGCTGGAATTGATAGGAGAGCTATGGACTCTACATAAGCTGTCATCAGGGGGTGGGCAGAGGAAATCTGAGAGTGCAAATGTGAAAGTGGTTTGTGGTTTTACCCCATTGATTAAACCCATTTTAAAAATCAGTAACTGTTATTTTAAAATAGAAATCTTCTATAGAAAAGGCTTTATTGACAAGCAGGCCATTGAAAATTTCCCCTTGTCCTTCTCAGATATGCAGGCCCAGGGAGACATAAGTCGAAGAAACTATTCTTCCTGAACGTAGAGCCTGCAGGGAGTTCTGCTGGAACATTAGCTTTTCAAATCCCACTCGGCAGCAATGTAGTGTGAGTTGTTGGGTGGTGAAGACAGATTTCAGGGAAAGAACCATGACATTTTTGGAATACATGTAATATTTTGAAGACAGAGAGAAAAGGACTTAAGTTTCCCCTCATATATCTGGCCACCTGGCACTGTGATAAGCGCTTTATCTCATTTAATCTTTCCTACAACCATGTGAAGTAATCATTCACACATTCATTTTGCTGATGAGGAAATGGAGCCTCAGGAAGGTATGGAATTTTCCCAAACTCATCCAATTTATAAATGTATTTGATTCCAAAGCCATTCTGTTTCTATCATATTGCATTTCCAAAACTTGTGAAAGGGAATATGAACCTTACCACATTGAAATTCAAGGGAAACTGACTAGTATCAGATAGTTTAGAGCCGTAGCAGGGATCGTTATCAAGAAACCAGACAAGAGAGATGGGAGTTCCATGAAGGAAAGAAAAGGAACAACTAAAAGCAATAGGAGCTTGGGGTAATATTGGAGGAATGCTGGCAGTGTCTAGAGCAGGGGTCCCCAACCCCCAGTCCACGGACTGGTACTGGGCCACACAGCAGGAGGTGATTGGTAGATGAGCGAGCAAAGCTTCATCTGTATTTACAGCCGCTGCCCATTGCTCACATTGCCACCTGAGCTCCACCTCCTGTCAGATCAACGGCAGCATTAGTTTCTCATAGGAGCGCGAACCCTACTGTGAAATGCGCATGCGAGGGATCTAGGCTGTGCACTCCTTATGAGACTCTAATGCCTGATGATTTGAGGTGGAGCTGAGGCAGTGATGCTAGTGCTGGGGAGCGGCTGCAAATACAGATTATCATCAGCAGAGAGGTTTGACTGCACAGAGACCATAATAAATCAATTGCTTGCAGACTCGTATAAAAACCAGTGAGTGGCAAGTGACAATTAAGCTGGATCCGGTGGCAGGCTTTAGAGTGGCAAGTGAGTCGATGTACTTCAATTATACAGCTGCATCTGGTGGTGGGCTTTAAGTCAGAATCCGACACTTAATTTAGTCCATGCGTGGCCCGCCCATTACTTTATTTACCACTTCCATCCACGCCTCTTTCCTGCACTGTGCACTTGTCTCAGTCACAGTTTTGGTAAGCCCACAAGCTAACCCTAGCCAAAATGAGTAAAAATCAAACGTCGCTGGAGAGCTTCTTTGAAAAGGGAGAAAGACCCAATGATGAGAGAGCAGAAGACTCTAAGAATGCCAACAAAAAGAAAGCTGCATTTAAAAGAAAAAACCAAGAGTCCTAGTTAAATTACGGGTTCACTGCAACAGGTGATTCACATTCTCCAAGCCCGCTTTGTATAATACGTGGCGACTCTCTATCCAACAAATCCATGAAACCTTCAAAACTGCTTCGCCACATGGAGACAAAGCACCCTGCATTAAAAGACAAGCCTTTGGAGTTTTTCAAAAGAAACAAAACATGAACACGAAGAGCAGAAGCAATTATTGAAGGCCGCCACTTCATCAAATGTGTCTGCACTAAGAGCATCGTTCTTAGTGGCTAACTGCATTTCTAAAGCTAAGAAGCCCTTTACTGTTGGTGAAGAGTTGATACTGCCTGCTGCTAAGGACATTTGTTGTGAACTTTTAGGAGAGGCTGCAGTTCAAAAAGTGGTACATGTTCCTCTTTCGGCTAGAACCATAACTAGATGAATTGATGAAATAGCAGACAATATTGAGGCACAATTGTTAGAGAGGATTAATGAGTCACTGTGGTGCACAATCCAGGATGACGAGTCTAGTGATGTTGACAACAAGGCAACAATGCTTGTTTTTGTGTGATATATTTTTGATGTTGACAACAAGGCAACAATGCTTGTTTTTGTGTGATATATTTTTCAGGAGGATGTGCATGAGGGTGTGTTAGGTGCACTTTTGTTGCCAACCAACACCACAGCTGCGTCAAGCCTTTGAATGATTACATAACAGGAAAACTAAATTGGTCATTTTGTGTCCGTATATGCATGGACAGAGTGGCTGCCATGACTGGATGGCTTTCTGGTTTCACTACTTGGGTCAAAAGAGGTTGCTTCTGAATGTGTGTCTACGCACTGTGTCATCCATAGAGAAGTTCTGGCTAGACGAAAAATGTCGACTGAACTTAACGTTTTGCAGGATGTGATTAAAATTATCAACCACATCAAAGCACATGGCCTTAACTCACATCTGTTCGCACAGCTCTGTGAGGAGGTGGACGCAGAGCACACACGTCTTCTCTTATACACAGAAGTGAGATGGCTTTCAAAAGGGAAATCCCTGGCCAGAGTTTTTGAGTTCCGAAAGCTGCTCCAGAGATTTGTTTTAGAAAAACAGTCACCACTGGCAGCACATTTCAGTGACACAGAATGGGTCGCAAAACTTGCTTACTTGTGTGACATATTCAACCTGCTCAATGAACTCAAATCTGTCACTTCAGGGGAGAACGACAACTGTGTTCAAGTCGGCAGATAAAGTGGCTGCATTCAAAGCCAAACTGGAATTATGGGGGCGACGAGTGAACATTGGGATTTTTGACATGTTTTAAACATTAGCGGAGATTTTGAAAGAGACTGAGCCAGGGCCTTCTTTCTCCCAGCTGGTGCATGACCACCTATCTCAGCTTTCAGAGGAGTTTGAGCATTACTTTCCAACCACAAAAGACCCCCAAACTGGGAAGGAATGGATCCGCAACCCATTTGTGAATAAGCCAGGTGAATCAACTTTGTCCATGCAAAGGATCAGAAGAGAATCAACTGCTTGAGATCGCAAATGACAGTGGCCTTAAAAGTATGTTTGAGACAACTTCAAATCTCCTTACATTCTGGATTAAAGTCAAGACGGAATATCCTAAGACTGCCACAAAAACACTGAAAAGCCTGCTTCCATTTCCAACATCCTGTGTTTGTGAAGCAGGGTGTTGTTCTGCAGTGACAGCAACCAAAATGAGATCACGGAGTAGACTGGACATAAGTAATACACTTCGGGTGTCACTGTCTCCCATCACCCCAGATGGGACTGTCTAGTTGCAGGAAACAAGCTCAGGGCTCCCCCAGATTCTGCATTATGGAGAGTTGTATAATTATTTCATTATATATTACAATGTAATAATAATAGAAATAAAGTGCACAATAAATGTAATGCGCTTGAATCATCCCGAAAACATCCTCCCACCACCCCGGTCCATGGAAAAGTTATCTTCCATGAAACCAGTCCCTGGTGCCTAAAATGTTCGGGACCACTGGTCTAGAGGGAGGTCTCTCTAGATTAGATCAAACAGAGCTGAGCCGATGAGGCAGGTACATGGAAAGGTAGAGGCAAGACTGATGTAAAAGGGAGCAACTGGAACGGAAAAGACACGTGGAAGCAGAGGTTGCTGTTAGAAGGGGCGCAGTTCCCAGAGTGAGCAGCTCTAAGGAGGACACTACAGGAGCTGAGCGGCCCTCACACCAGCTGGAGACTGCTGTTCTCTACCTGCCAGAATGTGAGCCCGCCTCTCCTTGCCCAGGTTGACCTGGGGATGCACAGTGAAGATCAAGGAAGGAGGTTAAGGAAGCTCTCAGACAGGCTACCTCTGAGCTTGGACATAATTTCAAGGCTGTTGCCATTCCCATCCCCAGGTGGGTCCTTTGAGAAACCGGCCAAGTCAGGGAGGTCACTTGAGGTCTCAGTGTGGAGAGACTGACAGAGTAGATTTTTCCAAATGAAATCTAAAGAGTGTTTATCCTGACACTGTCCCTGCTCACTTGGATGAGGATCTCCAAATAAACAGATGGATTTTGTTTTGGTTTGCTTTCTTCAGTGCCAAAGGAAAGTCCCCTCTACAACTGGATATAAACAGGATGCCCTGCCCTCCTCTCATTCCCATTCCTGGAGAATCTACAATTTTGAGCTTTATTTAAAGATCCACATGCTTGGGGAGTTGAGTTGGTGAGGGAGGGTGGTCTAAAGCCAATCTCAGAAATTCCCTGAGAGAAACGTCAAGGAAAACCTCTCTGCGGGCTCATCCCCCTCTGCGTGGCCTGTATCCTGAACCATCTGCCTTCCCTCACACTTCTGAAGGAGCAGCTCACCACGAGACAGAATATGGGTTCTTCCTCTGCTCCCCCGGGGGCCCCTCCAGGTCCTGCACTGATGTGCATCTGTGGGAAGGAAAACCAGACACGTTATCATGCAAGAAGCCCAGCACACGATGTGGCATCTGACAAGGGCCCACTTCCCTGATTGCCACTCATCTGTCGTGGCTGCTCTGTTCTCTTTCTTTGATCCTTGAAGGCAGAGATCTGTGTTGTCATGGAAAGAGCACAGGCTTGAAGTTACAAACCAGGGTTCAGATCTTGATTAGTGTCATCTTGGGCAAGTGACAGACTTCAGTTTCCTCATCTGCAAAATGCACAATCCCTGCATCACTGGTTTTGCATTTGAACTGTTTTAATGATTAAATAAGATAATGCCTGCAGAGTACTCAGTATGTGACAGACATGCAATAAATAGTCCCTTCCTCCAGCCTCTTAAGTCAGTGTTTACAGAGTTGCCTGCTGTTTCCAAAACCTACATTTGGGGCACCCTGGGGATAAGCAGGACCCAGCCACGCCAGAACACCCATATTTCAGAACACCTTCATTCCCTCACTTCCCTTCACGTCCTCCTGGTCTGGGCACTGAGTTCCCTTCAGCTGAGTTAATAGCAAGACAGAGATGGCAACAGGAGGCGTGATCCTTTGCAAGTCTTGTTGTTGCCCATTTTCATTCTTCCTGACATGAAAGCAAACCTACCTTTCTGACAGTGTTACTTACAATACTTACATTACAGCTGCCACAGAGCAGTCTGTGATTGGGGGGCTTCCTGACAGAATGTTCTCTTCAGAAATTCCTTGAGTAGAAATTACCTATTTGCACTGTTAATGCGTTTGTGAGACCCCCAGGGTCCACCAGTAAAGACTGTCAAAGGATGGATGGATCCACTCTGCTGCTAGATGCTACCACATCTTCTTCAAAAGGCATTTAAGTTCTATACCTAAAGGTGCATTTCCTATGGGATTTTGTTTGCTTATGATGCTGATGTAATATGATCATATAATCACGTAAGATGATGATCATGTTTATAGGATATAAACAAAATAAAGTGTAGGTGGATACTATTTTGAAATACGAATTGATGCATTCTTCTTTCATTCCTTTTACTTAGAGCCCTTTTGACAGGCTATAAATAAAAGGCCTGTCTAAGGCCATTTACTTACAAAAGTAAGGCTGAAGCTTCTTGCTCTGCAAGGACAGAAACATATCCATTGTGAAAAATGGGTAAATTTTATGCTTTGAGTTCCAAATTAGGTGCATGAAATTCAAAGCCAAAACAATAAATTTATTTATTTATTTATTTTATTTATTTTTAAAGATGTTTTTGATGTGGAATATTTTTAAAGTTTTTATTGAATTTGTTACAATATTGCTTCTGTTTTATGTTTTGGTTTTTTGGCTGCGAGGCATGTGGGATCCTGGCTCCCCAACCAGGGATCAAACCTGCACCCCCTGCATTGGAAGGTGAAGGCTTAACCACTGGATGGCCAGGGAAGCCCTCCAAAACAGTAACTTTAAAAGCCAAAGTCTTCTGATTTGTAAGAGATGTCGTTTTATTTAATTTTGTTTTTCAAAAAGGAAAGGCTGGAGAATTAGAGTTTTTCCACCAAGACTTTTGAGAGCAGAGAGCTGACAGCTTCCTCCTAAGAACTTTGCCCCAGGCTGAGGAGAGCGAGAGCTCGGTCTCACTCTTGGCAAAAAAAAAATATAACATATACCATAAATCACACCCACCAGCATCATTGGCTACAGGAGCAGCAGGGCATCGCCTGACTACTAGACCAGGTGAGGCATGAAGACCAGAGGCTGCTGCTGGGATCACTCGTTCATCCACCCAGCAAACATTTCTAAGGCAATCGACTACGTGCCAAGACTGTTCTTAGGATACAGCAGGGACCGAAGGTTTCTGCCCTCGGGGGCCTTTTGAACTAAAATGAATCCAGTAATAGGGTACTAAAGATAGATTTTGTCACATCTAAGTTTGTGGACTGATATGATTGGACGCTTAAAGCCATTGCAAAGTGGTGTGAAATTCTGAAGCCTATTAGGAGGTTAAGCTTTTGAACAGGTTCTGTTTTTCTAATTTGATAGGCAAAAAAGCTGAAGTTCGGAATTCTAAGGCAGGTGTTCTCCAATTATGGGCCTGCACCGGCCCATACTTGGGAGCTTGTTAGAGATGCAAGTGCTTGGCCCTTCGGCCCCTCCCCAGATCTCATGAATCAGGAACTCTGGGGGTGAGGCCAGTGATCTGCTGACAAGTCCCCCAGCTGATTTTGCCCACGCTAAGGTCTGAGAACTACTGCTGGGATGGGTTGGGATCACTAAGGAGACATTAATTTATCCAATAGGCATTTATTCTGTTTAAGTCCTGGGTTGGCACTGGGGATGTGAAGGCAAACAAGATGAGTTCCCAACATTCAGGTGGTTGTTCAGACCTGGACACAGATCACCACAGTGTCTGCAATCCCACGGTAAGAGAGGCACGCTCAGGTACGGGGCGAGCCCAGGGGAGTTGGACCCAGCTCTTCCCCAAATGTCTCCTTGTGGTAGAGGGAAAGACAAGGCTGCTCCTTCCTGGGTCTCAAGAGTGCCGGGGCCTGAGAAGTCTTCTGCCTCCCAGGCAGAGCTGCCCCGACTCTAGAGCAAGCTTCCCACAACAGGCTGTGCTTCAGAAACACAAGGACAGTTTATAAACATAAGCTCCTGGTCTTGTAGATTCAATGTCAAGCTCCTGGTCTTGTAGATTCAATGTCAGCGGAAATCTATATTTTTTAACAAGCTCCCTAGGTGATTCTTATGCACAGTAAAGTTTGTTCTAACAGATTAAGAATTAATCAGCCTCTGAACTCTTCTGTCTCACTTTTCATTGGCACTGCTCATTGCACTATGAGGAGATAGAGGAAATATTTTGCTCTGGTTGTCCGGATTCATCCCTCTTCCACAACTAATCTTCTGTGAGGCAAATCTAGGGGCTGGGTGGGGTGTTGTTTACCTGAGAGCAATTGTTCATGGCACAGGAATCTCACCATGCATTGTAGCTAAACTACCACTGTAATGATTGCAACACTCACTTAACAAATGTTTATTGAATATTCACAGGTCATGATTCCCCTCTCCTGGCATGCTTTGACCAATGAGAATGACCAGGCATGACCTTTTGTTATGGCTGAACAGAAGCTTTAAATGTCATCGTATGGCATGTCTGAAGCCAGCCCCCAGTATGGGGTCTTAGGTAATGGCTTCTCCTTCAGCCTAGATTCCAGAATGAGAAATAGGTGGTACCAAACCTAGCAGAGCCCAGCTGACCTGCAGACTACATATAACGTGAATAAGAAATAAATATTTGTTGTTGTAAATGATTGTGATTCTGAGCTTGTATATCTTGCAACATGGTCTCAAACACCTACTCTGTGATTGGCATTATGCTGGGGGGATAACGATGGTTAATATAGTCTTCTCCCACAGAATGCTTGCTTGCTGTTCTTGAAGAAGGATGAGACAATATTCTGTTCTATCCTACCCTAACCTATCCTATCCCATAGTACTCATTCATCTGTTCCCTAGCTTGTTAGGGAAAGGATTTATTCTTGCCTTTATGTATAAAATGTAGGTAATGGAATACAGTAAGGTACATTAGAAGCAGATGAAAAGGAAAAGGGAAAAACAGAGATCAAGGAACGTGACATAAAAATGTGTCATCTCGGGCTTCCCTGGTGGTGCAGTGGTTGAGAGTCCGCCTGTCGATGCAGGGGACACGGGTTCGTGCCCCGGTCCAGGAAGATCCCACATGCCGCCGAGCGGCTGGGCCCGTGAGCCATGGCCGCTGAGCCTGCGCGTCCGGAGCCTGTGCTCCGCAACGGGAGAGGCCACAACAGTGAGAAGCCCACGTACCGCAAAAAAAAAAAAAAGCGTCATCTCAAAGCATCGAGTTTATCTCCCTGTGCTATGCGGCTTCTTCCCACTAGCTATCTATTTTACATTTGGTAGTGTATATATGTCAGTGCTACTCTCTCACTTCGTCCCAGCTTCCCCTTCACCCACTGTGTCCTCAAGTCTGTTCTCTACGTCTGCGTCTTTATTCCTGCCGTCCCACTAGGTTCGTCAGTACCGTTTTTTTAGATTCCAAATATATGCGTTAGCGTATGGTATTTGTTTTTCTCTTTCTGACTTACTTCACTCAGTATGACAGACTCTAGGTCCAGAGTGGGAGGGAGGCTCAAGAGGGCGGGAATATGGGGATATATGTATACATATAGATAATTTACTTTGTTGTACAGCAGAAACTAACACAACATTGTAAAGCAATTATACTCCAATAAAGATGTGGAAAAGAAAAACAATGCATCATCTATGCTCCTGGGGTGGATACATATTTGATTCTAATCATCTAGGAGCCAATTCATAAGAGGCCTGATTAATTTCACGTTTCACAGAGCCCATAAGATTAAACAGCAAGCAATTGCTCCAGAAAGGCATGGCTATGTCTAATCATAAGACAACATAGAAATTACTCTGAAAGTCCATGGGATTTGAGCCATTCAGATTTGCTCTTGGTGTTGTAATTTACCATTTTCCCTTTCTAATATACTATACATCTCAACTTGATTCTGTTTTAATTTCAAAGAGAAGAATGAGGAGAAAAGAGATTTTTTTTAGCTAGAAGGTGGGGGGAAAGATGCAGTGAGATATCTATAAAGCATTCTTTTTGAGTGTAATGCTTTACTAATGTCACATTCCACTGTAAGTATTAGTTTACTTGTTTTTTGTGGTTTTTTTCCTGTGGGTTATTCTAAGGGAGGATTTGGTCTTAATCTATTTTGACTTTCTGGATCAGTTCCTAGAATAAAGTTCAATAAATGTCAAATAGAATGAGTGAGCATTGGGTTTACTGATTTTCCTTGCTGTATGGTGTTCCACTGTGTATATTATTATATGTCCATTCTACTATTAATGGATATTTGGGTTGTTTCCAGTTTGGGGAAATTACAAACTATGCTACTGTGAGCATACTTGTATATGTATTCTCCTGTACACACACACACATTTCTCCAGAGAATAAACCTAACATGGAGTAACTGGGTTATATGATATATATATCTTCTAACTTACTGGATAACAACACTCTGTTTTCCAGAGTGGTGGTTCCCATTTACCTCCTCACCAGCAGTAAATAAGAGTATCTGATGGTCCATGTTTACACAAACACGTACATCGAGTATTTTCAGTCTTTTTGATATTTGCTAATGTTAATGAGCGTATTGTGGTGTCTCCTTGTGGTATAAATTTGCATTTCCCTGATTGCTAATGAAGTTGAATTCACCCTCATGTAAGTGGCTATTGGGTTTCCTTTCCTGTGAAGAGCCAGTTCAAGAATTTTGCATATTTAAAAAATTGCATGTCTGTCTTTTAACTACAGAGGTTCTTTATATGTTCTGCATACTAATCCTTCCTCTATTATGTGTGCTGCAAATATCTTCTTCTACTCTGTGGTTTATCTTTTCACTCTTTTTATAGTGTCTCAATGAGGAAATGTTCTGTTGTCAAATTTAGCACCCTTTCATTTTATTATGAGAGATTTTTGTTATCTAAGAAATTCCTTCGTATCTCAAAGTCATGAAGATATTTCTTATATTCCCTTCTCAAAAGCTTTATAATTTTGCTTTTTGCATTTAGGTATTTAATCCACCAAGAATTATTATTATTAGTTTTTTTGGTTGGGGAGAATGGATCTGGTAGGGTTCAAAATGATCCACTTCAGTGACACATTGTAAGAGGTTTTCACAATATAGCTGTGTCAGAGCTATTCAAGAAGTTTGTGTGCAGCAGTGAGGTTGGAGGTTGGTGTCTAAGCTATTATCTTTGCAGTCACTGAAGGGTAAAGGATGCCTGCCACCACCACCGCCCTCAGGTGCTATAGACACAGAGGCAATAACTCCGTGGGAACACAGAAGTCAAAGCTAACCCCTCTCTGCACCCCAGCTCAAGCCCAAAGGTGGGCAGTGGACTGTAGGTAGTCCAGAACTGAATTATGGCCCTCCAAAGATGTCCAAATCCTAACCCCTAGAACCTGTCACTATGTTACTTTATATAGCAAAAAGGACTTTGCAGATGTGAGTGAGTTAAAGATCTCAAGATTTGGAGATCCTGATGTAACCCCAAAGGTCCCTAAAAGAGAGAGGGAGAAGAGAAGAGAGGAGAGAAGATGCTCCACTACTGGCTTTGAAGATGGAGGAAAAGACCACAAGTCAAATAACATAGGCAGCCTCTAGAAGCTGGAAAAGGCAAGGAAACAGATTCTCTGCTAGAGTTTCCAGAAGGAATGCAGCCCTTTGTACCCATTTTAGACTTCTGACCTCTGATGGCTCAGTTATTTTCAGAATTGAATTAAATGATCCCACTATTTGTTCGGGAAACAAATGATCCTTCAGAGCAGTGGTTCTTAACTCATTTTTGGGCCAGAGACCTTTTTGAGTTTCTGATGAAAATTGCACATAGTCAACATATGCAAAATTCTAAGTATAATTTCAGAGGGTTCATTTATCCTTACTTTAGAGTCATGAGGCAAGCCCAAGAACATATATGTCATTGTCTTAAAAGTATGCACTTGGAGCAAGACCTTAGTTTGGAATCATTTATTTAACTGTGTCCTTTGGTATTATCCCAATACAAGTTAAGAATTTAACCCCTTTCACCTTTAAATCCCGAAGTCCATTTAAAAAAAAATAAAGATGAGGCAACAGATGAATGGATAAAGAAGATGTGGCACATATATACAATGGAATATACTCAGCCATAAAAAGAAATGAAATTGAGTTATTTGTAGTGAGGTGGATGGACCTAGAGTCTGTCATACAGAGTGAAGTAAGTCAGAAAGAGAAAAACAGATACCATATACTAACACATATATATGGAATCTAAAAAAAAAAAAAAAGGTTCTGAAGAACCTAGGAGCAGGACAGGAATAAAGATGCAGACGTAGAGAATGGACTTGAGGACATGGGGAGGGGGAAGGGTAAGCTGGGATGAAATGAGAGAGTGGCATGGACTTATATATACACTACCAAATGTAAAATAGATAGCTAGTGGGAAGCAGCCTCATAGCACAGGGAGATCAGCTCGGTGCTTTGTGTCCACCTAGAGGGGTGAGATAGGGAGGGTGGGAAGGAGACACAAAAGGGAGGGGATATGGGGATATATGTATACGTATAGCTGATTCACTTTGTTATACAGCAGCAACTAACACAACAATGTAAAGCAATTATACTCCAGTAAAGATGTTATAAAAAAAAATTAGAGGTGAGGGAACTCTAGGTCTGTCCAAATTAATGTCTGTAGAACTGGCTGGAGAGAAATAACCCTCTGGGATTAGAGGCTGCCGGGCCATTGACCTGACCTGACCCCATACAACTCTGATGCTGACTTGGAGTCAGGCCAGGCCCCATCCTGTGTTCCCTCCTAATCAGTGGTGATGGATGTTTTAAAACTGATTTTCAAAAGCTAAATGTTGAGACAGTTAAGGAGTTTACAAATTCCCTGATGACCTTAGAATAATAAACCCAAGTACTGAGCTTTTAGAAGCAAAAGTGATTTCTGGAGGAGTTATTGCAGGCAGATATACAGTGAGACAGCAAGCTGAAGTCCAGCCTGGAAATAGATAAGGACTTCATCTTCTTAGAGAGCCCCAAATGAGTTGGAGCGTCAGGGTAAATCTGATTACTTCTATTTATGTAATTTTAAAATGTATTTGGATTACTCTTGATTTGCCATAAACAGAGTTTTTCAGAAAATGATGACTTCCTTAACTGTGGAAAAAATGCACATGAGATCAAGACCTACTTTGGGGATAATGTGAAATTAATTTACAGTCAACCCACTATAGCCAACTTCATCACCTGCCTGAGTCAGAGCCCCAGGGGGCTGTGCTGGCCAAGGGCCTTCTTCCCAGAGCTGTCTACCTTTTCTCCCAAACTATATCTGCTCTCAGTAATCTTAAAGGAATCTAAGACGCTGTAATCCCCAGACTCTTCAGGAGAATTTATGGATGCGACTAAAACTTAATCCATTTGGTCAGAAAGCTGGAAATTGCTTTAGTGTTGAAATATGTGCAGACACGAGTTTCCTTAAGATCAATGGAGCTCTTCTCTCTCATTCTTCCTTCAGAATATCTTGCAATGCCCAGAAATTTATATAAGGGTTTTACACACCTGCATATCATGGTATTGGAGAAGTTAAGTAACAGAAAGACTTAACAGATCATCTGGTCTTTGGCTGTGCCAGAATAACATGGTTCCTTACAACATGCAGTCTGGAGATCTTTTCTGGCTACAAGCCTCTAACCATTCTGTTAAGTGATTCTATAATAATCCAATGATGCTAGGACATCTTCTTGACATTGAGTGTGTACCTTCTCCTCCCAATTTTAACTATATATTTTTAAGGACTCCTTTTCTGACAACCTTAATTTACCAACTTTCTCAATTTCTGAATTCTTTAAGAACTGACTGCAAATAACAAAATAAGAGAATTTTTTTAAGTATAGGGAGCTTAAATAATGTATTTTGGAAACATATCAGATTTCCTCTGGGTTTGACTATGCATTCTGTGCTAGTATTTTTGTTTACTGTCTAGATTTTACCAGCGTCTCACTGCAATCAATCCCAAGACGATCCTCTTATATTTCGAATACAAGAACAGGAATGCTAACATGAATGCTTAAAACTTAGGAATTTTAGGGTAGTTTTGAAGTTAAAATAAGACAAATAAATATGCCAATTTAGAAAATTGTTAAAATAAATAAGGTGATTGACTAAAAAGAATTCAGCCGTGTAAACTCTGAGACAGTTGAATTCTGCAAAACATATTTCTTGGATGTGTTCAACCATAGTCAGTTTTTTTCATTACATTCCCATCAGAGTTAAATTTTCAAAAATTGTGGGATAAAGGAGCAAATGTAGAAAATATTTTGAAGTCTTATTTTGCTTTTTATATTAGGATTTCAAATTGTGGCCCAAGAGAGCAGTGGTGCTTGCCTGTGATGTGGCTGGAGAAGGCTGGGTGAGTGGAAGAGGTGGGCTGTGATCTGCATTTCAAAATTTGTTCTCTGGCCCACCACTCATGCCTCCCCCTTCCATTATGATGGGCTGTGTAGATTTTTCTTAGCCACAAGAATTTATAGATTCTTGAGAGTAGTGAAGATATCACAAAAAGAATATCTTTGTGGCTGAAACATAAGAAGAGATTAGAAGAAAGGGAAAATGCAAAAGGAATTTGTAAGCTCAGACTTTAAAAATATGAAATATATGTATTTTGCCATTTTGTTCACTGTTTTATAAGACCAGAGATAAAGAGGCAATCAACTTTATGATCAATAATTGACCTCACTGGTATTTTTCTTGCTTTTTGTAAAATCTCTAAAGAGGAGGGTAGAGAACTGTGTTGGAGAGAAAATTTAAAGCTAAATAATTATTGCCACATTATTATTATTATTATTATTATTATTATTATTATTATTTTGGCTGCATTGGGTCTTTGTTGCTGCGTGGGCTTTCTCTAGTTGTGGCGAGCAAGGGCTACTCTTCATTGCGTTGTGCAGGCTTCTCATTTTGGTGGCTTCTTTTGTTGAGGAGCATGGGCTCTAGGGAGTGCGGGCTTCAGTAGTTGTGGCATGTGGGCTCAGTAGTTGTGGCTTGCGGGCTCTAGAGCGCAGGCTCAGTAGTTGTGGCGCACTGGCTTAGTTGCTCTGCAGCATGTGGGATCTTCCCAGACCAGGGATCGAACCTGAGTCCCCCTGCACTGGCAGGCAGATTCTTAACCACCGGGCCACCAGGGAAGTCCTGCCACATTATTATTTAAAGAGAGCCTTTATTTAAATAGCTGTCTGAGTTTTCATTTTATCTGGTACATTTTTAATCCTCTGTAAGCATTTTTAATTCTTTGGTAACTGAAGTTATCATACTTCCATATTTCTGGCTAAATGTTTCTTACTTAAGTTTTGTCCTTTTACCAGTATAAAAATTATTCCATGAATTCTAAGATGTTTTTTTCAGTATGCTTGGTTAGGTGTTAAATATCTCAGTAGACACTATCCTCTGTGTTCTAGTGGAATGATGCTTCTAATAGGCTAATTGATGGCCAGAAAGACAATGATGCTGTAGTGAAGAGTCTGCAATATGAAATAAGACTTCTTTCACTTTCTTGTTAGGTACTTGACCTTGAGTCTCTTATTAACCTCCATATGATGGAGACAGTAGCAATCTGCAGATTGTTGGGAAGTTAGCAAATAAGAAGGAAATTGGCCAACTCTGTAGGAAGGAAATTGGCCAACTCTGTAGGAAGGAAATTGGCCAACTCTGTTTCTATTTACTAGCCAGGTTTTCTCCACTGTTCGGATCTGTACATACCACTCAGAGAAGGGAGGAACCTTGTTCCCAACCTCCCCATTAGGTCAGATTTTCCTTCTTTTTGTTCCACTGGAACAGCCCATCATTGTGATGTTGCAAATCACAGGAAATTTACAATTCTCCTTCTCACTTGAATGAGGCAGCCTCCTTTGTCTTGTCACAGTATTTCCTTTTGGCATTTCTGCCAACTGTGTAACCACAGTTACCAGAGCCACGTTTGGATCTACTTGGTGTCCATAATCCTCAGTCATGGATTTCCAAAAGCCACTGGTCACTTATCAGCTGTTTGGGAGGGTTTACCTGCTTCCTCTAGCGAAGGGTCCCGAGCACCACTACTCTTCAAAATCTCAGCTCTTTTCTTTATTTCGTGTCATGTAAAAGCATGAACAAAATGGCAAGATACATACTTCAAACTCCTGAAGTCTGGCTATAAAACCAGAGCATACTACGTTGTGGAGTCTCCACCCTGAATACCTAGCTATTAATGAGGCAAGACTTCAACCACCTGACCCCAACGCCACCCCGCTCCCTTCCCCACAAGTCAGGGCTTCAGCCAGCACTCTTGGAAATACACTGTGACCTGAGTGAGATGTATTTCGGTCTGAGGAGAAAGGAGAATTGTCAAGCTTATCCCTTAGGAGTTAAGGTTCTCCCTATGGCTCATAGGAATCCTTAGGTTAATATTTCTAGTATATCTTGAAATGCTTGCAATTTTATTTTAATTTGATGGTGAGAAGGTATAGCTGCTTTTGATATTGGAAGCAAATGATAATGTGAAAGTTCTCCCCTCTCACTTCTGCTGTGTGTAATTGCGGCTTTCTGAGTTTTTCTCAAGCGCTTATGTCAATGATATTTCTATTTTATGCAACTTCCACTCTCTAGAGCAAATGCGTTATCATGAAAATGTAGAGAATTAACTTTTGTTTCAGAGCTGCTATTGTTTTTATCTAGCTTTTTAAGTCAACAGAAAGCTTCCGTTGTTTGCACTGTCATCTCTGAGACCCCGAGGGCTGAGTAAATAGTACACATGCTGAAATGTAGAAATTGAGCTTGTGCTTGGAAACTGACTGAATTGCAAAGTGGCACAGAGATGAGTGGGATTATGGCTATTGAGCACCCACTGTACTAACCATGTCTTTTGTTTTCTGTATTCTGATACTTTGACCTCGGGGACCTAGCTGACCCTGGAGGCTGCCCCTCCCCGGGTGAGCCAGGTGCTAGAGACAGTAGACAACTGGCTCTCAAGTGTGCTTTTCAAATGCAAACCAACCAATCTAGAGCCCACACCCCCAACCACGTCCTTTATTGGGCTCTCAGCTCTGGGCCATTATCCCACTGCCTTAGTCACCCCAGGGGCAGGTACCAGACAACTAGAGAAGCCTCTATGCCCCGGAGCCTGTTGAAATTACTCACACTATTCAATCTTGAGCCTGTTTACCTTGACTCACCGGTTCCTTCCATGGAAACCACAATAAAGACTCTTGCCCATAGTTTCTCCCTCTCCTTCTGTCTCCTGACCAACCATGACGCTTCCCTGTGTGGCCCACTGTGGCATGCCGTGATACCTTCTCTTGAGAACTGTGAGTAACAAATTATCTTTTCAGGCAATTGTCTTCCAATCTGTTGGCCTCACTATACCTCAAATTTTATGTTAATGCACTACATTTTAAGACACCCACAAATTATTCATGTACGTGGTGGAAACATTATTATACCTACAAGATGCCACTAGATGATGATTTAACATCGGTCTTCACATGCAGTGCAAAAATATAATTATATACTTAAACACAGGATCTTTTTTGAATTTCTTAATGACTTGAAGAAATTAGGTCCTCAAGAAAGCATTTGGTAGGGTGAATTGATTTGTTGTCAAGAATCCTGGGAAGTTTGGTGAACTACATACAGCTTGTTTTTCCTCTTCTGCCAGTTTTGGTCCTCTATCATTATTCACCTGCTGCTCTGCACTTCTAGGATTACTGGTATTAAGTAGCTGATACCTCAATCTGCATTTTTATTTTGATTTCATTTGTGCACCAGCAGAAAGCCATTCCTGACTGTGCAAAGTTTAAAAGCTTTACAAGGAAGAAATGGATTAGGTAAGCTGAAAGCATTACCATGAAACCCTTCTAATTAAGATTTATAAGGAACTAGAGATAACTAGTTCCTTATAAATCTATAGTGAGATAACTATAACATATTTTTTCTCCTCTCCTCTGCAAACACTCAGAATAACAGAATAATGACAGGCTTCAGGGTAGGAAAACTGGAACATGTGAGGGGCCTGAATTTTATTTTATGTTTTTAGTTCAGAACTTAAAAATTAATACAGAGTCCAAATTTAAAACAATGATTTTTTTAAATCAGCTATAGTAAATAGAGTTAATACTTCACTATAAAATGAAAGAAAATTATCAAACCCTCATGATCAGAGTTCAACTACCGGACTTTACGATGCCCAAGTCATAGATAGGAAGACCCCCAGGGCTCTTTCCACCCCACTGTCCTTATGGCTGCCACTGCCCACAGCCCCATCAGAAGGTGTAGGAGAGGCAATCTGCCTTGCTGGAACAATCCACGGGTCACAAGTGTACAGAAAATAGATACTGTATATTTACCAGAAGTAAGTCAGGATTTTAAAAAATGAATGAAGAACATCAGAAATCACAAATATCTGATTAAATATAAATGACTATTTTCTTAAATTCTCTAAAAATGACTTTAAAACAAAAATTATAACATTATCTTGGGGGATGTTTACTATATGTAGATGTAATGCATATGACAGTTGACTCATAAAAGACATCTGGGGATGGGGAGGTCAAAAGACCCTATATAGGTGCAGAATTTCTACATATTATGGGAAATGGAACCATGTTAACTCTTAGTAGATTATGAAAAGTTAGGCGCATATATTGTAATCCCTACAAATATTAATAAAAGAAAAAATAAATAAAATGAAAGAGTCAAAGAGGTACAGTTTAAAGATCCAACAGAAAAATTATAGTATTGTCTTAGCCCAGGCCACTAGAACAAAAATAGCATGGACTGGGTGATTTAAACAAGAAACATTTATTTCTTACAGCTCTGGAAGCTGGGAAGTCCAAGATCAAGGCATCAGCATATTTGGGTCTGGTGAGAGCCCTCTTCCTGGTTTGCAAACAGCTGGCCAAGAGAGATCACCTCTTATAGAATCTCTTCTTTTAAAGGCACTTATCCCATCATGCGGGCTCCACCCTCATGATCTAATTACCTCCCAAAGGCCCCATGTCCAAATAGTATCACACCGGGGATTAAGGCTTCAACATATGCATATTTGGGGAACACATTTAGCCCATTGCAGAAATACTAAAAAAATATTTAATTAATCCAAAAGAAGGCAGGGAAAGGGGACTAGAGGAACAACAACAGCAAAACAAACAAACAAACAAAAAACAGAAGAAACAAACAGAAAACAAATAATAAATCCAACCATATCAATAATTACATTAAATGCTAGTGATCTAAAGCACTAGAATTAAATGGTAGAGACTGTCAGTATGGACAGAAGCAAGACTCTAATATATGTTGCTCATAAGAGAAGTACTTTAATTTGAAAGACACAGGTTGAAAATAGATGGATGTGAAAAGAGTGCACAGAGTAAGCATAAGAAAGCTGGAGTGGCTATATTCATATCAGATAAACTTCCAGACAAAGAACATCAGCAGAGATAATTGGAATATTTCATTATGAGAAAAGATAAATCATCAGGTAGACATAATTGTAATGTGTATGGGCCTAACAATAGAGCTTTACAGTACATGAAGCAAAAATGGACAGAATAAAGGAAAAGATAGACAGTTTCACATACTATTATATTTAGGACTCCTTTCTTAGCAATTGATGCAACATCTAGACTTCAAAAATTAGTAGACATAGATGATTTTAACAACCCTGTAATCCCTATGATCTAATTAAAATTTATAGAGCCATTTGTTGATCTGCAAAATAGACTTCTCTTCAAATGCATAGCTCATTCTTCAAGACTCACTATATGTTGAGCCATAAAACAAGTTTCAATAAGTTTAAAAGAATTGAAATCATAAAAATATATTGTCTGAGGGCTTCCCTAGTGGCTCAGTGGTTAAGAATCTGCCTGCCAATGCAAGGGACACAGGTTCGAGCCCTGGCCCGGGAAGATCCCACATGCCACAGAGCAACTAAGCCCGTGCGCCACAACTACTGAGACTGAGCTCCGGAGCTTGCAAGCCACAACTACTGAACCCACATGCCACAACTACTGAAACCTGTACAAGCCCGTGCTCCACAACAGGAAGGGCCATGGCAGTGAGAGGCCCGCACACTGCAGCGAGGAGTGGCCCCTGCTCACTGCAAGTAGGGAAAGCCCGTGCATAGCAACGAAGACCCAACACAACCGTAAATAAATAAATTAATTTAAAATATATATATATATCTATAGTCTGAAACAAATCAATAAGAATAATCTTGTTTCAGAGGAAAACACAAATATTTGGAAATTAAACAGAACCGTTATTATTGCATTATTAAGTTATTCACAGAACAAAGAAGAAATACAAGAGAAATTAGAACATATTTTTAATTCAGTGATAAGTATAATTCAACCTATCAAAATCTGTGACATGCAGCTAAAGCACTGAATAGAGGAAAGTGTAGTTTTAAGAGACTATATTTAAAAAAAAGAGAAGTATAAAATCGGTCACCTGAAGTTCCATTTTATGAAGTTAGAGAAGAATAAATTAAACTAAAAATAAACAAAAAGTAGGAAATAAGAAATATAGGAGCAAAACTTTTTTTAAAAAAGTAGAAAATGGGCAATAGAGAAAATTAACGAAGTCAAATACTAGTTCTTTGAAAAGATTTCGACAAACGCTTAGCTAGACCAATCAAGAGAAAAGAGAGAGAACACTAATGATGAATACCAGAAATGAAAGACAAGTTATCACTTTGAAGTCTACAGACATTAAAAAGATAAGAAATGAAAGCCCTCAAACCATTTTTAGAAACTCATTTTGTATCTGGGATTCATAAATAGAAATACAGTAATATTCAGTAGAACAAATAAAGATTACTCTGTAGATCCTTTGGGAATCATAAGATTTTTATTCTGCTATGTGCTTAAAATGTAAACCATGAAACTCAATTATAAAGGTATTGAAACCATAATGTCTAGATTTTAAGGGAGCAAGAAAATCTTTATTTTTTGGGCGAGCAAGTCATGAAGCAAAAAATTAAGATTTTTCCTTTTTTCTCTTCTTTTGAAAAACATGTAGTATATGGAAAGTCATTAAGACCAGGTTTACCTTGTCCACTATAAAGTTGAAAAGGAGTTCACATGAGAACCGTGCTATGTGTGCACTAAATACATTCTGTAACAAAACATTTATTGCAGGGAGGAGCTATAATGTTCCAAGTAAAGTTTCCCTGGATACATAGATGTGAAGTTTTAAAGTAAGGGGAAAATATCCTTGACAAAAATCAATAATAACACTATATATCTATATGCAGTTGTTATTAAGTGAAGAATAATTTCAGACTGTTAGAACAATATCCATTGCTTTAATTACTTTGACACTATATAATAATGAAAAGTATATGAAAATATCCATGAAAATCTTTATTTAATAATGTCTAATACAGGAAAATTTTTTAAATACCATTCTTTTGTGAGATACAAATGACATTCTTATATTTCAAAATTTCATAAAACAAAAGTATAATAGTGATTCTTCAGATCTTTTTGTTTGCTTTTGCTTTTGTTTTGTGGAGCTTAGTTCTTATTCCAAAGTTGCTATATACATCTTCTTATCATTGTAAATAAGAACTATTTGGAACATATAATACTCTTAAAGGAAAAATATTTGGTCAGTGGATTAGGACATCAATTAATATGGTTGAGTGAGCAACTACAAAATCATCTCTTTTTTGTTCTCAGAGAATAGGAATTTTAATGAAATATATTTTTTAAATATTAAAATATACTCAATATTTTAAATATACAAGTTAGATATGGAATATATTTAAAATAGATAGCTGTTTAAAAGGGGTGATAGAGGAATTTCCATGTTCCAGGAATACTAAAGAGCCCATAGTGGAGATTGAAGCCATGGGGCTCCCAGAAAAGAGTAAGTGGATGCAGAAAATGGGTTCGAGTATTACAAGGCTCACAAAGAAGTGGCTGATGGCCATAGCTCTCTTGTGGCAAAAGACCAGAATGAAGCTGGGTGCCAGATAGCTCTCCTAACAGTGAAATGGCCTGAATTAACTTTATTTGAAACCCCAGGACATGACCACAGTTGTGCCAGTTTTTTGTGATCTTGAAAGAAAAGAGAGACAGCCATGAGAACACCTTTGCCAAGACGGTATGTGGGCATGACATCCTCACTAATTCTCCTCACATGGATAAAGCCTGCAAGCCTCCAACTGAAGACTGGTTTGTCTCTGTTTAACCTGGAGGACCTCACTGAGGCAACTGAAAAAAACACATGAGATGAGGACTTTGCATGAGAAAAAAATTTCCTGTATGAGGTAAGATCTCAGACAAAAGTAACAAACACATGAGGAATTGCATCATTGAGAGGTAGTCAACTTATGTAGCAAATGGGAGAATTCATACCCAAGGAGATAGAAATATTGAAGAAGTAACAAAGAATTGTAAAATATGCATGCTGAGGCTGTTCATGGAGTTTTTTTTTAAAAAACTATTAGCATCCTTCCAATGAGAAGGAAAGGTTATGTAGCAAGAGCAAGCAGATATAAAAAATAATACCATTGGAAATCTTGAAAATCTCAATAATTTTTTTCAAAAGGAGAGATAGGATGAACAGTGGATTTGATACAGTTGAGGAGAAAATTACCTAACAAGAAGAGAGAACTGATGAACACAGCTGTGAGAAGTTGAGACAGAAAACAGGGAAGATAATTTAAGACAGATGGTGGATAAATTAAAAAGTTGTAACATTATTAATAGGAAATCCAGGAAATGATAAAAGTGAATGTGGCAAAAAGGAAATATCTGAGATAAAGGCTTAAAATTATTCATAATTTTAAAAAAGATATGAGTTATTAGATTGTAACAATTCACTGACTGGAGGAAGCAGTGAAAGAAAAGCAAAGAGAGCTCATGGTCAATACAAAAGTAAAAGCAAAATGGTAGAAATGAGTCCAAACATTTCAGTAATCAAAATGAACGCACATGGGTTCAACTCATTCATTAAAACTAAAAGACTCTGAAATTGATAATTTTTTTAAAATGCAGCTTTATGAAGTAAAATGACACTGAAGAAAAGATTGAAAACAAAAGGATGAACAAGATATAACAGGGAAATACTAACCAAAGTTACCTGGTTTGAGAAATTAATACTTGTCCAAATAGAACTCAAAGCAAGTTGCATTAATAGGGTTAATGGAAGACATTTCATACTAATCAAAAGACTAACCCACCAAGAAAACTCTATAATCCTAAATAACTTAGCCTCAAAATATATAAAGCAAACACTGAGGAAATCACAGAGAAATGAATAAATCAATAATAATTGTAGAATATTTTAACATGCCTTCTTGGAAAATAAAAGGTTCAGTAGACAAAAATACATTCCAAATATACTAGATCTGAATGGCACTATAAACTTTCTTGATGTAATAGATATATAGAACTCTATGCCTAAGAAATAGATACACATTCTTCTCAAGACCTGAAACATTTATAAAAATTGATCAGATCTTTGTCTCAGAGGAAGACTCAACAAACTGCAAACACTCAGTATCATTCAGACCACACTCTCTGATAACAATATAATAAAATTAGATATCAACTTTTAAAAGAATGTTCAGAATGCCAATAATTAATTCATGAATTAAATATGAAATATTTAGAAGTGAATAGTAACAAAAATACATATTAATGATTCATGGGATGCAGATAAAGCAGTACTTAATTAGAAATTTTTATATATAAATGTATTTATTAGACAACAAGAAGGCTTGAAAAGAAATAATCTATCTTCAACTCAAGGAATTAAAGGACATTAAGAATTAAACCTAATAAATTATAATAAAATAATTAGAAAAGCAAAAACGCATTTAATCAAAAATAACAAGAAAGTTAAAGTAGTTAACAAAAGCTAGTTCTTTGAAAAGACATAAAATAGTCAAAGTTCTGTCAAGACTGATCAATAGAGAAAAGTTAAACAATTTAGAACAATAAAGTAACAGACCTACAGATATAATAGAGACTTCTTAAAATTATGAATATTAGAAATTAATGCCAATGATTCTATAAGTGTCAATAAAATGAAAAACACTTAGAAAAATGTAGATTGTCAAAATTGATTCACAAAGTAGAAAACCTGAATAAATTTAAAACTTTGATTTTTTAAATTTCCCCTATAAAATTATACTCATATCATATGATTTTATGGGTGAATTTTATTAAGCCTGCAGAAAATGATTATTCCTCTTTTATAAAATGCTCCCAGAAAGTAAGGAATAGAGTAGGAAAGCTATCTCTGAATCAGTTTTTAAAACTAACAAGCTAATTCAGAATGTTGGTGGCTCTAAAATTAATGAAACGAAATCAACAGCACTCCTAGTAAACAATTAGAATATATAACAAGACAAAACCCTACTCACAATAGTAAGAAAAAATGGTAACAGAAATGGATCTATCAAAAGATGTATAAGAGCTTTCTGGAATATTTTTAAACTGTCGATTGAACTATGTGAAATTCTTTTTTTGTAAGTCAAAAATTTTTAAGTATGGGTAACTTCATATGGTTCAACCTATTATATTGATGGAAATAAGAAAACCTAAATAAATGGATGGTATATTTGTTTATAGATGTAAAAACTTGATGATGTCGTAAGTTGGTTTACTAGTTCCAATCTGTATCACTCCAGAAAAATTGTATGGCACCTTATTTTAAATCTACTTCTAAAATCCATACAAAATAGTAAATATCTAAGAATAACCAAACAAAAATTGAGAAAAAGAACAAGCAGGGAGGGGACTTTGCCCTGCCAGATATCAAACCGATTAATAACTATAGTATTAAAACAGTGTGATACTTAAGCAGAAACAGACAGATCTAAATAAGAGATCACAAAGGTCAGAAATAGACCTAATCGTATATGAAAACTTTAAATATAATAGAGGTGGCATTAAAATCAATATGAGAGAGATGAATCATTCAACTGATGATATTGAAACACTAGATTCTCATATGGAAATAAAATACTCTTAAATATTCACATCATATTTAAATAGTAATTGCAGAAGGATTAGAAAAACTGCCTGTGAAAATATTTTAACTATCAACAGAAAACCAAAACAAAACAACAACAACAAACAACCTATAAACTTGAGATAGGGAGAGTTTCTTAAATACAACATAAATTCATGGAAGATAATATTAAAACTTTTTTATATCAAAATTATAAAGATCTATATGAAAGAAGACATCATTAGAAATTAATGTTTAAGTAATAAAGCAATAGAATGAAAGCACAGGTTCCCCTCCACCACCTGTCTAAATCTCAGTAAATAACATTTTAAGGATTAAAAAAAAAATTAGAAACCCCATAAGGACAAAGAAAGAAGGTAAGAAAGACACTAACAATATTTTGGTATCATAGAAAGGCTTGGAAATTGTTAGTACCAGGTACCTAAAGCAGAGGGAAAGATAGGGACCAAAAAAAGAAGATGGATTGAAAGTTCACTCGGGAGCAAGTAGATCTTCATAATCCATTCTCTATTCGTAGCTAGGAGAAGGCACTTTTCTAACCCTCTAGAGAAGGTGAACCAGGACTCTGTAGGAGGCAAGATCCAATGGAAGGAAAAGGTACAATATTGGAAATGGAAATACGTGAAAATTCACATTCTGAAACATGAGTGCCGCCTTTCCTCTCTTGCTTCTAGCAGCCAGGTTTATATCTTCATAGCAGAAATTGGAAGATATTCCCTAGGAGTACTGACTTACTAAGAGACAAGATCTATAGATACTGACAGTGGCATGTCTCTGAGGAAACAGCCCAGCCAAATTACCTGCAGACTCACTGATTTATTCAAAGCCTCCAATCAGCTTTTACTGCCCCACTCTTGAATATGACCAGAAATCCAGTGACCACAAGCTGAGGAAAGTCTCCAACATGAAAAGCAGAAATTCTCTCCTCCTCCTCCCCCAACAATAACTAATGAAAAATTAGAAAAGGAAATTAAAGAAGATAAGAGGCAAGATTGGAGAAGAAATATTTAAAAAAAAACATTAAGATATTGCAACCATGAAGCAGAAACAGAATGCTTTTAAAAAGGAGTATTGGAGAGCAAAAAAAGCTTAGAAATAAAAATTTGGTAACAGAAATGAAAAGTCTAACAGAAGGTTTAGACAATAAGGAAGAGGAAATCTCTGAAAGTAGAGAATAGATTAAAAGATGAAAAATATTTTAAAAATGATAAAATTAGAGGTCAATCCAGGAGGTCCAACATCTGAATAACAGTAGTTCCAGAAATAGAAGGAAAGAAAATGGAGGAGGAGGAAATTATAATTAAAGAACATTCCAGAACCGGAAGACACATATCCTCAGAATGTCAGAGCCATCAAGTCCCCAGCAGAATGGCAGAATGAAGATCCACATCAAAACATATCAGCACAAGATTTCAGCACTGGCCTCGGAGAAATTTTAAGATGTCCAAAGAGGAAATAAAACAACAACAACAACAAAAAAAAAACCCACAAAAAGTCATATACAAAGGAAAACAGCAACATTGGAAGCTTTTTTTTTTTAAAAAAAAAGCAATTTTTAAAGCATTCTGAGGTAAATAATTTCTAAACTACAATCTATACTAAGCCAAATATTCAAACAATGTGAGGTTAGAATGGAGGCATAGTCAGACATTCACAGATCTCAAACATTTTACCTCCTTCTACAGATGCAGTTAGGGACTATGCTCTATGGAAGTGAGAAAATAAAACAAGAAAGTGAAATCTTTGTGGATCATTAAACAAGAAATCCAATACAGGAGAGAGATGAGAGGAGATCTTGGGGTGAAAATGTGCGGCAGACTTAGAGAGAAATGCGACCAAAACAAAAAGACCATTGCAGGAGGAATATACCCCAGAGGAAGAAAGGGATTAGATATCTGTTGTGCTGCAATGTTTTGAGAGATTTTTCTCTTCCGGCAGATAAAATTGTGAATGGAGAGTGACATGCAAATTAGGGGAGTTATTGGTGTATAGATGGTGGAGAAGCCACGAGGCTATGTGGAACAGTTTAGGGAGGGGTATGGAGAGAGGAGAGAAGGAAAAGAGCCCTGGGCATCCCATTGGTTAGAGGCTGGGGAGACACAGAAAGAGCTGACAGTGAAGCAGGAAGAGAGTGGGTGAAGCAAGAGAGGGGTGTTCTGAGAGCCAAGTGAAGAAGGTATTCTAGAAGTCAAGAGTGATCAACTCTGTGAAATTTTTCAGATGGATTAAGTGAAATGAGGACTCAGGATGATGGCTGGATGAGAGCTGTTTTGGTGGAGCGGTGAGGATGGAAACCTCCGGTGGGGATGTGAGAAAACAGCAGGAGAGGAACTGGAGACAGATGTCCCTACACAGATGAGGAGCTAAATGAGAACAGAGGGATGTGATGGGAGCCAGAGGAGAGACGTAGGTTAGAGTAGACTTTTTTAAAGATAGAAATGTTTAAGCACATTTTATGCCATTGGGAACAATCCAGTAGAGAGGGAAAATTTCATGACACGGGAAAGACAAAGGAATAATGGCTGGAGGGATATTCTTGATGAAGCAAGACTGGGAGAATCCAGTGTTCAAAGTGAGGTGGCCTTAGGCAGGAGCACAATAATCTATCCACAGTCACAGAAATGAACTCCTAGTATATGGATTTACATACTATTTAGGGACACACTTAAGTATACAAAGCTGGTGAAAGACTCATATAAATACATCAAATTCAAGATGATGGGAGCCTGAAGCACAGATGGGATTGGGATAAAGGTAGGGTCAAAGGGAGGTCAACTTTCTCTGAAATTTTTAGTTTATTTTTAAAAGATAAAGCAAACATTAGAATTTTAAAATATTTTTTTCCTGCTCCTATTCATTACCAGGCTTCAGATGGCATATCAAACACACACAGCTTTTCTTCTCAAAGCCCTATATAGCTTTGACTCTCAAAAATTGTCTGCTACAAGTATTTTTAGATAGTTTATTAATATCCAGGAATCTTATCCACCCTGTACCTGTGCTGCCTATGGATCTTTAAGCTGTATTAGGATGCAAAGAGAACCAGATATTTTAAGAAAAGCAGAAGTAAATTGTATTTCAGTGCAGATGGAAGGAAGGGCATATAAGAACAAACACAATTTTGGCATCAACCTTAAGAATAATGTCAAGAGAGCTAAAGCAGCCCTAGCTCTCAAAGGATGCTGACGATAACGACAAAGCATTTGTTATTGAGCCAAGTAAAAGCTAGCAGAGCAAGGAAATGGACCTATCACCCTGAGGGAGGCGGGGAGGAATGTTGGTGCGACTGTTTATTTAAATACTTGTACCTCACCTTCTTCCATAAAGGATCTGAGGTTATTCACAGAGACACTTACAGTGAAGCAAGATCTTTTTAAAAGTGAGAAAACAAAGGGAAATAAGGATAAGAAGAATAAGATGAAGCCAGATATATGGAAAGGACCAAAATACATGTGCTATGATCTTGTTCACTTTGCTAAAAATCGGTCTCATATTGGATTCTAAGTGACAAGTGTGATCGGTTACTCAGTCCTTGAAATCCATAGGATAAAGACAGACTGTTTGCCTGGAAGTTCAACCATCTCTGTCCCGAGGCTGGAGAGAAATCTCTGCTGTGCATCTTCCAAAAGACAGTATGGAGGGCTTTCAACACAAAGCAGGGTTAAAATGGCACCCCAGGGTTTTCCTTCCCTATTACCTAACAAAATGAGAAAAATAGAGTAAAAACCAACAAGAAATGGGGGGAAGGGAAAGCCCAGTGCAATACACTTAAAAACCTGGCAACTAAGGAAAGACACAGATTTTGGAGCAAAGCATAGGAGGGCTATACAGCTAGATTCCTAACTTGCCCCCTTTCCAGGTGGCACATTAATATGTTGAGAAAATCCTGAGATGACACACAAGTATCCCCAAATCTGGAGAGAAGCAGAATGAGAGTGTATCCTCTGAATGAAGAATAGTGGAAGTAACAGCTAAAGAGAAACAGATGAACCTGTAAAGTGCTGACTCTCTCTGAGGGAGAGGCACTGGAGCACCACAGGCTGGAAAGTGTGAAGATGTTCTCCTTGAGCATCAGATGCATTCCCAGATTAAGTGGCACAAACTCAGGTATAAAAACATCTAACAGAATCTCAAAGGAAAATGCAGACCACAGTTTCTTTTCTTCCCACCGCTATGTCAGTCTGTAGAAAAGTAGGCAGAATATAATATGTTAAGTCCTTAACTAGGTTGGAAGTAGAAAACATTCTAGTCAGGTTGAATGGGAAGGGAGACAGGAGTAACAGAATGTTAGACAGAATCCCTCTAAAATGAGCTAGATGAAAAGGAGTCACACAGCAATTACAGGCACACCTCAGAGGTACTGTGGGTTCAGTTCCAGACCACTGCAATAAAGCGAATATCGCAATGAAATGAGTCACACAAACTTTTTGGTTTCCTAGGGCATATAAAAGTTATGTTTACATTATAATGTATTCTATTAAGTGTGCAATAGCATTATGCCTGAAAAACGTATATACCTTAATTTAAAAATACTTTATTGTTAAAAATGCTAACCATTCTTTGACTCTTCAGTGAGTCGGAATCTTTTCGCTGGTGGAGGGTCTTGCCCGGATGTTGATGGCTGCTGACTGATCAGGGTTGTGGGTGTTGAAGGTGGGGTGGCTGTGATAATTTCTTAAAATAAGACCACAGTGAAGTTTGCCACATCAATTGACGCTTCCTTTCACAAATGATTTCTCTGTAGCATGCAGTGGTGTTAGATAGCATTTTACCCACAGTAGAACTTCTTTCAAAATTGGAGTCAGTCCTCTCAAACTGCCACTGCTTTATCAACTAAGATTATGTAATATTGTAAATCCTTTATTGTCATTTTGAAACAGCAGGACTCTATGGTCCTCTGCCTGCCTTTTGTCTGGGGAAAAACTTTAGCCAAAGAATAAGTTTAATCAGAGAAGTGAGAAAATGCAGAAACAAAGGAAAACAGTCAAGGAGACCAAATAATAATTGTTTAGTCTTTAAGCATAGTCAAGGACTTTTAGTTCCCTCTCAGGGGCTATAGATAATATTCTGAGCCATAACTTGTGAGCTGTCTTGTAGATACTGAAACTCCCACCAGACTGTAGCCATGACGTAAGCTGCCACAATTCTGAGAATTGGCCTCAAGGAAATGGCAGAAAAACGACCCTGGAACTAAAGATTAACTGTACTTAAAACAATCAAGATGATGCTCATCAGATCACCACATGGCCAATTTCAAGATGAATGTCAGAGCTGGTTATGCAATTTTTACAGGTAGCCTCCTCCCTCCATCTATAAAACCTCTTGTCCACTGGTTGTTGGGGGCAGGAAGTGGGGGAGAGTCAGGATTTGGACGGGAGTCAGCCCTCCCCCAACCCCACTCCCTAGTTGCCGGCATCCAAAATAAAGCAAACTATCCTTTCCACCAACCTTGCCCCTTTATTGGCTTTTGAGCAATGAGCCATTGGACCCCACTTTCAGGAACAGTTTCAACAGTCTTCACAGCATCTTCACCAGGAGTAGATTCCATCTCAAGAAACCACTTTCTTTGCTCATCCATAGGAAGCAACTCCTCATCTGTGAAAGTTTTATTGTGAGATTGCAGCAATTCAGGTACATCTTCAGGCTCCACTTCTAATTCTAGATCTCTTGCTATTTCTACCACATCTGCAGTGACTTCCTCCATTGAAATCTTGAACCCCTCAAAGTCATCCATGAGGATTGTAATCAACTTCTTCCAAAGTCCATTAATGTTGATATTTGTATCTCTTCCCATGAATCACTAATGTTCTTAATGGCATCTAGAATGAGTACTTTCCAGGATGTTTTCAATTGACTTTGATCCATCAGAAGAGTCACTATCCATGGCAGCTATAGCCTTAAGAAATGTATTTCTTAAATAAAACTTGAAAGTTGAAATTACTCCTTGATCCATGGGCTACAGAATGGATGTTGTATTAGCAGGCATGAAAACAACATTAATCTCATTGTCCAGCTCCATCAGAGTTCTTGGGTGACCAGATGCATTGTTAATGAGCAGTAATATTTTGAAAGGCATCTTTTCGTCTGAGCATTATGTCTCAACAATGGGCTTGAAATATTCAGTAAATTATGCTGTAAAGAGATGTGCTGTCATCCAGGCTTTGTTGTTCCATTTACAGAGCACAGGCAGAGTAGATTTAGCATAATTCTTAAGGGCCCCAGGATTTTCAGAATGGTAAATGAGCACTGGCTTCAACTTCAAGTCACCAGTTGTGTTAGCCCCTAACAAGAGAGTCAGCCTGTCATTTGAAGCTTTGAAGCCAGGCATTGACTTTTCCTCTCTAGCTATGAAAGTCCTAGATGGCATCTTCTTCCATTGTAGGACTGTTTTGTCTACACTGAAAATATGTTGTTTAGTGTAGCCACCTTCATTAATTATCTTAGCTAGATTTTCTGTATAACTTGCTGCAACTTCTACATCAGCGCTTTTATGTTATGGAGATGACTTTTTTTAAACCTCATGAACCAACCTCTGCTAGCTTCAGACTTTTCTTCTTCACCTTCCTCACCTCTCTTAGCCTTCATAGAATTGAATAGAGCTAATCCAGGGTCTTGCTCTGGATTAGGCTTTGGTTTAAGGGAATGTTATGGCTGGTTTGGTCTTCTATCCAGACTACTAAAACTTTTTCCATATCAGCAATGAGGCTGTTTTACTTCTTATCATTCATATGTTCACTGGATTAGCACTTTTAATTTCCTTCAAGAACTTTTCCTTTGCATTCACAGCTTGGCTAACTTGTTGGCACAAGAAGCCTAGCTGTTGGCCTATCTCACCTTTCAGCATGCCTTCCACACTAAGCTTAATCATTTCTGGCTTTTGATTTAAAGTGAGAGACATGTGACTCTTCCTTTCACTTGAGGAGGAGGCCATTGTTGGGTTATTAATTGACCTAATTTCAATATTGTTATGTCTCACAGAATAGGGAGGCCCAAGAGGGAGAGAGATGAGGGAACAGTTGGTTGGTGGAGCAGAGACCACACAACATTTATCAATTAAGTTTGCTATCTTACATGGGTATGGTTTATGGTGCCCTAAACAATTACAGTAACATCAGAAATCACTGATCACACGTCACCATAAAAAATATAATAATAATAAAAAGTTTGAAGTTGTAAGAATTACCACAATGTGACATAAAGTGAGCAAATGCTGTAGGAAAAATGGTGCTAATAGACTTGCTAAACGCAGGGTTGCCACAAAACTTGTAGCAGAATGCATAGAAAGAGGTGTGCT
The DNA here is from genome assembly GCF_964374135.1 of Grampus griseus. Lineage (NCBI taxonomy): Eukaryota > Metazoa > Chordata > Mammalia > Artiodactyla > Delphinidae > Grampus > Grampus griseus. The sequence goes on from NC_139012.1 coordinate 67,820,596, forward strand.
GTATGCAGAATTGTTATGTCAGTTGCTAAAGTTAAAAAACGCGAAATACATGATACACAAGACAAAGCACTGGACCTCAGAGAAAACATAAATCAAGGAACAGATGGAAATATAACACAGTTGCTTCTGCTGTAGAATAACTTAATAAAAAACATTAACATGCTGAAAGACAAGGATGTTAAAATAACTGAATGACATGAAGAAAAGTTGTAAAACTAAGGAAATAGAGTATTAAAATGACTAATAAATAAAACTAAAGCATCAAGGAAGAGAACAGACTCCATTAAAATTAAATTCTTGGGGCTTCCCTGGTGGCGCAGTGGTTGAGAGTCCGCCTGCCAATGCAGGGGACACGGGTTCGTGCCCCGGTCCGGTAAGATCCCACATGCTGCGGAGCAGCTAGGCCCGTGAGCCATGGCCGCTGAGCCTGCGCGTCCGGAGCCTGTGCTCTGCAATGGGAGAGGCCACAGCAGTGAGAGACCCATGTACCGCAAAAAAAAAAAAAAAAATTAAATTCTGACAATTAGAGGAAAGGCTTGAGATTATCACTATAAATTAAGATAAAAATTACAGAGAGTAGAGAAAGTAGAAAAAAGCTGTAGAATATAGACAAGAGGGTCCTACATAAAGATAATTGACAACACTGAAGTATAGAAACCAAAAAAATGGAACAAATGATGTATTCAAAGATAAAATACAAGAGAACCCCCAACACTCCCGCCCAACACACACACAAAAGAAAAGTTTCCAGGTTGAAAGATTACTAAATTCTGGAAAATTTTGATACAGAATGTTCACCAGTGATACATATCAGAGCTAAGCTACTAAACTTTAAGGAAAAAGTTCTTAATCTTAAGTTGTTAATTTTTAAGAATCTTAAGAATCTTAAAAGTTCTTAATCTCTTAATAAGAGATAAATCAGACTGGCCTTAGACTTTACCGTGGTGAAGACAGTGGAACAGTTTATATCAAGATATGTGGAAAGTAGTGTGACCAAAGAATGTCATACCAAGTGCAGATGTCATTCAAGTATAACGAACACAGGCAGACCTTCTTCTCAGGAGAGAAGCAGCTCAGAATTCAGTATATGAGGGTTTTTCTTGGAGAAACAAGTTGACAAAAAAATCCAGATAATTAAAAGACTCAGGAATAGAGAGACCATGGTGGGAAGGGGCCAGTAATGAGCACTGAATTTGTCTAATTGTAGAATGATTACTAAACTACTATGGGAATTATATTTATGAACAAAATGTAAATATTATCAAACTGAGCAATGTTACTAAGAATATACAAACAACATTTGGGAGATGGGCAGCGAGATGGAAGCAATAGAGTATTAGAGAGGTGTATGGATTGCATACCATTCAGGCAATCCATTACAACTACTATTTCTCTCAACTAAACTTTGGAAAAACACTGGGTAGCACCAACTGTGAGACTTTACTCCCTGACAAGTAGTTGGAAATCAAATCTGTAAGTACAGATCCATTAGCTTTTAGAGTTAGCAAGCCTACCAGATCCATAAGCTTTTAGAGTTAGAAAGGCTAACAGATCCATAAGCTTTTGAAGTTAGCATGGCTAATCTGAGTTAGTCGATCTCAGAAAGAAGGCAGAATCACTTAGCTCCTGTTTTTATTTTCATGGTTTTCAGAGACGAGAGAGGAATTCAAATAGAAAAGTGCAGAAAAACATGTAACAAAGAAATTGTAGCCCAACATAACTGAGGAGCCGTTTAGAAAGGGACTTAGTCACGTATAAGAAGCATTCTCATTTCTAGAGCCAGAAAAAGAACATCCCAGGGCCCAGAAGGAACCATAGATGTGATCTCAGCCTTCTGAGATCTCGCAGCAAAGTCACGGAGCATGAGGAAAGGCCTGAACCGTGGAGACAGAGAAATGTTACCCTACTTTGCAAAAGACGAAGTAATTGAATTCAGAATATAGACTAACAAGATTGAGATCTTGAAAAATTCTTGAAGAGACTGTCACATGGTGAACTTTTAGGAGAAAGGAAACTAATTTTTAATGATAATTTACATATTCAAATAATTCCATCCCCATAACAATTGTGTGATGTATTCATCGTTCTTACCACAATGCAGATGGAGAAACTTAGTGTCAGAGAAATCAGTATTTGTTCAAGGTCACACAGCTAGTAGATGCTGGGCTATATTTGCTGCCCCATTTTATAAAAAATGTGATGATCACTAAGGGTCCATGCAGTTTTACTAAGATAAGGTTGGTCAAACTTACTCTCTCTTGATAACATTCTAGGTATAAAGATCTACCAGAGACCTGGTATCCTGGCTTAGTTAGGTGCTTGACCAAGTCTCCAGGGTATTCTTGTGTCTGATGTAATGGAAAAAAATCAAAGTTTCATAGAATAATTGTTGCTTTAAAATCCTCAGCCTAAAAATATCAATAGCACTGTACAATCTATTAAATGAAAAAATTATCTAAAATAAGAGCCTATATCTTATTTTGTTTTGTTTTTTCAGAGACCAAATTATATATATATATTTTAGTTAGCTATTTTTCTCTTGACATGGTTTCTGGTATATAGTAGGTACTCCAAAATATTTTGTGGAAAAGTTCATAAATTTGGAGGGAAATCTACAGAGGCAAGCTGCAGAGCTCTGTCCTGTTTGACATTTTTCTCTGTGACTTGATGAAAACATAGAAGACACGCTTATCAAGTTTGAAGGTGACAGAAAGCTGGAAAAGGGAATGAATAAGACTGATGATAAAATCAAGATTCAAAATAGTCTTGACAGGTTGCAATGATAGGCAAAACCGAAGTGTTCTATTCTGTATTTACCTTTAAAAACAACTGCCTGACTACTAAATGGGGAAATGGGTTTTGGCACCAGTTTATATGAAAAAGATTTTAGAGTTTTGCTTGCCCATAGCAGGAGCCAACAATTTGATGTAGTTGCTAAAATTTTTTAAAAATTCCAGATTGCATTAATAGGATGGTGGTGTCCAAATCACAGAAAGTAATAATCCCGCTGGGTTTCCCACTGGTCTGCTTACAGCAGAATATTGCTTTCAATTTTGGGCACCCCAATTTAAGATGTATACTGAAAAATTGAAAGCCTCTAAGACAAGATGGCCAAGAAGGGGAGAAGTGTTCTTTAAGAGACAGTTCAAAGAACCAGGGGACTTTGGCCTGTGGAAGTGTTAGGGGGAGACACATTAGCTGCCTTCAAATATCTGAGAGGTAATTGTGTACAAAAAAGACAAGATCTACTCACTGTTTTTCTAGGGAACAGAAATGGGAGGAAACAATGACAGAAAGCAGAAGGCAAGCAGATTTCAGCTTATAAAAAAGAACTGCCTCACAACTAGTTTTATTCATTGGAGAAATGGGCTAACTTTCAGGGGAAGCCTAGAAGTTTTCACTTCAGTGTGAATGACTGTCTGGAGGGGATTCCTGTACAGAAAATGAGGAGAGTCAAGAATATCCCATGGGCTCCTCCCAGAGACCTTCTACTTCATTCAGATTCTGGGCTAGAGAGGAACTTGATCTCAAATAAGCAGAATTTTCAGTGGTTCTCATTACTCTCCCCAATGACTCACAAGGAATTTCTTTACAAACAAAATGCTTCCCACCTGCCTTGTATTTCCATCTTTAAGCAAATCTGCACTTTACATACTTTATCATATGCATATTATGCATCAATTTAAAAGATCCATTGTGCTCTAAATGCTTGGATGTCTTCTGCTGGAAGAGTAAAGATACCACTAATGACAGCAGTAAAGTTCAAACATTGACTTGTTAATATGAGACTCCTTTTTACTAAAGAAATACACAGTACACAAGAACATCCAATAGAAATTTGTTTATTTTTTTAAATGAAACAAAACTTCTATCTCAAATTCAGGTGGAAAGATTCTAAATTAATATTTGGACTCCAAAAGTCCCTAGCAGTGACTAAAATTAAAGACTCTTATTAAAATCATCTTGTTCCACTTACGTTCCTACAGAATTCTTCCTTTATTTGATTTGCTTAACAGGTTTAAAATATTTTCTTCAAGGTGACGGGCACCTTGCCTTGAAATAACTGGCTTCTCTCTGGGAAGGTGAAAGATCATTTTGTAAGCAAAAGCTGACAGATGTGAATAGCAATTTTAACCTACAGACAGATCATGGATATTTGGGAATTCAATCTCCGGCCTTGCTAAAGACTGACAGAGCCTGGGGGAGGAATGCAGATTGGAAGAAAACAGATTTCTGCCGATCAAGAAAACCAAAGGAAGAGCTCATGAATATTGATTCTGGACCTGCTTTCTCTCTGCGGAGAGAAATGCTGACACAGTGCAATCCATATTGCCGTGCCTAGATCCAGTCCAACAGCACGCTGCTGCTAGATTATAAACAACTTATCAAACCACAATCTAGACACATTTCTTCACTTTCGTATCATGTTTCTGAGGATAGAATCCATTTCACAAAATTGCTGATAGGCCCTATTCTGGGTACTTTAAGTGAAAGTCCAAGCAAATAAGGGTCTGCCACATACCAAGTGCTCAAAAATGCTTACTACAAAAACATGAACTGGGTAGCATCTCAGATTCAGTCTGTTTTGCAGGTGGAGGATGGGGACAGATGTGATCTGGGAAGAGATAAATGGAAAAGGAGCAGAGCAAAGAGTTGTTGGCTGGTTATGGAACACGCTACAAGAGACTTTTAAATTTTTCATTAAATACCAGGGCTCTTTTGTGTAATATATAATTTGTCCCTAAAGAAAATGGAAGATCTCATACATTAGGATTTTTTTTGTTTGTTTTTCAGGAAGTGTACAATATAATTGGTACTATAGCCAGTTTACAAAGGACTGGGTTGGACATTCCTCTTTAAAAATGCCTGCTGAATGGAAGCTGGGACTCAAAGAGCACATGTGGTGAATGTTTCAAGGCATGTTGTTGGTGATAAGTTATTAGCAACTCATTGTGTTTTTAAAAAATTCAATCAATTCTACTTCAAAAAGGAAGAAACCCTAGATGGAGATATTTACCATTACACAGAAAATACTCAAGTGGTATCCTTGACAGCTTTGCTCAAATACTGCATTCGTTATTCCTCATATTTAAGCAACCCTAGTGTTTCAGAGAGTAAAGGAACTATGTGAGAAACCTGTATCCTACTCCAGAAACTGACATTCACAAAGTAAAATTGATTCTGTGCTAGTGAATTCAAAAGAGAAAAAAATATATTTGTCAAATACTTTTCATGGCCAATTCTTTTAGCAGTTTACACTCTTGAGACGAATTTTAATTCTAAGGGTTTCTTTCTCAAATAACTATTATAAAATGCAATACCTTGAACTATGGTGTGACAGAATCTGGTTGTGCTCTGTTTGATACAGGAATGAAATAAACTTTGCCTTCATAAAGCAGATTTGCTCTAAGACAGAAATACGTGGCAGGAGGGAAACACTTTGTTGGTAAAGACACTCTTCGTGAGCCATTGGAGAGAAAATGAGAACCACTGAAAATTCTGCTTATCTGGGACCAAGTTCCTCTCTAGCCCAGAATCTGAACATATCAATTGTATAAGGTCCTTGGGAGGAACTCATGGGATATTCTTGACTCTCCTCATTTTCTGTACAGGAATCCCCTCCAGGCAGTCATTCACACTGAATTGAAAACTTCTAGGCTTCCCCTGAAAGTTAGCGTACTTTAGGTGCCATATTCTGTTCCCCCTCACTCCACATCCTTGCCAAAATTTGTCAGATGTTTAAATTTCAGCCATTTTAGTGGGTGTGTACTGACATCTCGTCATGGCTTTAATTTTCATTTCCTTGATTAATAATGATATTGAGCGTATTTTCATATGCTTATTGGTCATTTGGAAATCGTCTTTTGTCAAGTGCCTTTTTCAGTTGTTAGCCAATTTAAAAAAGCAAATCATTTGTAATGAGATATAATTTATATAATAGAATAAAATCAACTAATTTGAAGTATTCAGTTTGATGACTTTTGACAAACATATATACTTATGTAACTGCCACCACAATCAAGATATAGAACATTTCCATCACCCCCAAAAGTTCCTTCATGCCTATTTGCAGTCAACGTCCACATCCACAGCTCCATCCAAACACTGATCTGATTTGTCAGTAGAGGTTAGTTGCTTGCTCTAGAATTTTATATAAATAGAATTGTACAGTATGTACTCTTTCGTGTCTGGCTTCTTTCACTGACTATGTTTTGGAGGTGCATCTATGCTACTGGGCATATCAGTAGTTCATTCCTTTTCATTGCTGAACAGTAGTCTTGTATAGATGTTCCACAATTTGTTTATCAGTTCATCTGTTGATGGACATTTATTTCCAATTTTTTGCTATTATAAATAACAACTGAATAGAGCTATTATGAACATATGTATAGATATGTCTTTGTTTACACATATGTTTTCATTTCTCTTGGGTAAATACCCGAGTGGAATTGCTGGAACAATGTCATATAGTAAATGTATATTTAGTTTTATAAGAAACTCCAAGCTGTTTTCCAAAGTAATTGTAACATTTTAAACTCCATTGAACAGTATATGAGAATTCCAATTCCTCCACATCCTTGCCAATATTTGAGGTGTCGGTCATTTTCATTTTAGCCATCCTTTCATGCACCAGTAACTAACTGTGGTTTAAAGGTATTTAACCTGTTTTTAGTTAGGTGTTTTGAATTTTTCCTTAAAGCTTTGTGATATTTAAAATATATATATACTTAAGAGATTGGATCAAGATGGCGGAGTAGATGGACGTGCGCTTATTCCCTCTTGCGAGAGCATCGGAATCACAACTAACTGCTCAACAATCATCAACAGGAAGATACTGGAACTCAAAAAAGATACTCCACATCCAAAGACAAAGGAGAAGCTGCAATGAGATGGTAGGAGGCATGCAATCACAATAAGATCACATCCCATAACTGCTGGGTGGGTGACTCACAAACTGGAGAATAATTATACCACAGAAGTCCACCCACTGGAGTGAAGGTTTTGAGGCCCCCGTCAGGCTTCCCAACCTGGGGGTCCAGCAAGAGGAGGAGGAATTCCAAGAGAATCAGACTTTGAAGGCTAGCACGATTTGACTACAGGACTTCAACAGGACTGGGGGAAACAGAGACTCCACTCTTGGAGGGCACACACAAAGTAGTGTGCACATCAGGACCCTGGGGGAAGGAGCAGTGACCCCATAGGAGACTGAACCAGACCTACCTGCTATTGTTGGAGGGTCTCCTGCGGAGGCGGGGGATGGCCATGGCTCACTGCGGGGACAAGGACACTGGCAGCAAAAGTTCTGGGAAGTACTCCTTGGTGTGAGGCCTTCAGGAGTCTGCCATTAGCCCCATCAAAGGGCCTGTAGGCTCCAGTACTCGGTTGCCTCAGGCCAGACAACCAATGGGGAGGGAACTCAGCCCCACCCATCAACAGACAAGCAGATTAAAGTTTTACTGAGCTGTGCCCAACAGAGCAACACCCAGTCCTACCCCCCACCAGTCCCTGCCATCTGGAAGCTTGCACAAGCCTCTTAGATAGCTTCATCCACCAGAGGGCAGACAGCAGAAGCAAGAAGAACTACAATCCTGCAGCCTGTGGAACGAAAACCACATTCACAGAAAGATAGACAAAATGAAAAGGCAGAGGACTATGTACCAGATGAAGGAACAAGATAAAACCCCAGAAAAACAACTAAATGAAGTGGAGATAGGCAACCTTCCAGAAAAAGAATTCAGAATAATGAGAGTAAAGATGATCCAGGACCTCAGAAAAAGAATGGAGGTAAAGATTAAGAAGATGCAAGAAATGTTTAACAAAGACCTAGAAGAGGGCTTCCCTGTTGGTGCAGTGGTTGAGAGTCCGCCTGCCAATGCAGGGGACACGGGTTCGTGCCCTGGTCCAGGAAGATCCCACATGCCGTGGAGCAGCTGGGCCCATGAGCCATGGCTGCTGAGCCTGCGCGTCTGGAGCCAGTGCTCCGCAGTAGGAGAGGCCACAGCAGTGAGAGGCCCGTGTACCAAAAAAAAAAAAAATACCTAGAAGAATTAAAGAACAAACACCTAGAACAATTAAAGAACAAACAAACAGAGATGAACAATTCAGTAACTGAAATGAAAAATACACTAGAAGGAATCAATAGCAGAATAACTGAAGCAGAAGAACAGATAAGTGACCTGGAAGACAGAATGGTGGAATTCACTGCCACGGAACAGGATAAAGAAAAAAGAATGAAAAGAAATGAAGACAGCCTAAGAGACCACAAGGACAACATTAAATGCACCAACATTTGCATTAGAGGGGTCCCAGAAGGAGAAGAGAGAGAGAAAGGACCCAAGAAAATATTTGAAGAGATTATAGTAAAAAAAACTCCCCTGACATGGAAAAGGAAATAGTCACCCAAGTCCAGGAAGCACAGGAGGGTCCCAGGCAGGGTAAACCCAAGGCGAAACATGCTGAGACACATAGTACTCAAACTGACAAAAATTAAAGACAAAGAAAAATTGTTAAAAGCAACAAGGGAAAAACGACAAATAATTTACAAGGGAACTCCCATAAGGTTAACAGCTGATTTTTGAGCAGAAGCGCTATAAGCCAGAAGGGAGTAGCATGATATATTTAAAGGGCTGAAAGGGAAGAACTTATAACCAAGATGACTCTACGTGGCAAGGATCTCATTCAGATTAAACGGAGAAATCAAAAGCTTTACAGACAAGCAAAAGCTAAGAGGATTTAGCACTACCGAAAAAGCTCTACAACAAATGCTAAAGGAATTTCTCCAAGTGGGAGACACAAGAGAAGAAAAGGACCTAAAAAAAAAAAAAAAACCCAAAACAATTAAGAAAATGGTAAGAGAAACATACATATCTATAATTACCTTAAATTTGAATGGATTAAATGCTCCAACCAAAAGACACAAGCTCGCTGAATGGATACAAAAGCAAGACCCATATATATGCTGTCTACAAGAGACCCACTTCAGACCTAAGGACACATACAGACTGGAAGTGAGGGGATGGCAAAAGATATTCCGTGCAAATGAAAATCAAAAGAAGGCTTTAGTAGCAATACTCATATCAGATAATATAGACTTTAAAATAAAGAATATTACAAGAGACAAGGAAGGACACTACATAATGATCAAGGGACCAATCCAAGAAGAAGATACAATTATAACTATGTATGCACCCAACATAGGATCACCTCAATACATAAGGCAACTGCTAACAGCTATAAAAGAGGAAATCGACAGGAACACAATAATAGTGGGGGACTTTAACACCTCACTTACACCAATGGACAGATCTTCCAGACAGAAAATTAATAAGGAAACACAAGCTTTAAATGACACAATAGGCCAGATAGATTTAATTGATATTTATAGGACATTCCATCCAAAAACAGCAGATTACACTAGAGAAAGAAGAACAAACAATACCCAAAGGTAGTAGAAGGAAAGAAATCATAAAGATCAGAACAGAAATAAATGAAACAGAAACAAAGAAAACAGTAGCAAAGATCAATAAAACTGAAAGCTGTTTCTTTGAGAAGATAAAAAAAATAAACCTTTAGCCAGACTCATCAAGAAAATGAGGGAGAGGACTCAAATCAACAAAATTAGAAATGAAAAGGGAGAAGTTACAATGGACACTGCAGAAATACAAAGTATCCTAAGACACTACTACAAGCAACTCTATGCCAAAAAAATGGACAACCTGGAAAAAATGGACAAATTCTTAGAAAGGTATAACCTTCCAAGACTGAACCAGGAAGAAATAGAAAATATGAACAGACCAATCACAAGTAATGAAATGGAAACTGATTAAAAATCTTCCAACAAACAAACGTCCAGGACCAGATGGCTTCACAGGTGAATTCTATCAAACATTTAGAGAAGAGCTAAAACCCATCCTTCTCAAATTCTTCCAAAAAGCTGCAGAGGAAGGAACACTCCCAAACTCATTCTATGAGGCCACCATCACCCTGATACCAAAACCAGACAAAGATACTACAAAAAAAGAAAATTACAGACCAATATCACTGATGACTATAGATGCAAAAATCCTCAACAAAATACTAGCAAACAGAGTCCAACAACACATTAAAAGGAACATACACCATGATCAAGTGGGATTTATCCCAGGGATGCAAGGATTCTTCAATATACGCAAATCAATCAACATGATACCCCATATTAACAAATTGAAGAATCAAAACCTTATGATCATCTCAATAGATGCAGAAAAGCTTTTGACAAAATTCAACACCCATTTATGATAAAAACTCTCCAGAAAGTGGGCATAGAGGGAACCTACCTCCACATAATAAAGGCCATATATGACAAACACACAGCAAACATCATTCTCAATGGTGAAAAACTGGAAGCATTTCCTCTAAGATCAGGAACAAGATAAGGATGTCCACTCTCGCCACTATTATTCAACATAGTTTTGGAAGTCCTAGCCATGGCAATCAGAGAAGAAAAAGAAATAAAAGGAATCCAAATTGGAAAAGAAGAAGTAAAACTGTCACTGTTTGCAGATAACATGATACTATACATAGAGAATCCTAAAGATGCCACCAGAAAACTACTAGAGCTAATCAATGAATTTGGTAAAGTTGCAGGATACGAAATTAATGCACAGAAATCTCTGGCATTCCTATACACTAACAACGAAAGATCAGAAAGAGAAATTAAGGAAACACTCCCATTTACCACTGCAACAAAAAGAATAAAATACCTAGGAATAAACCTACCTAAGGAGGTAAAAGACCTGTACTCAGAAAACTATAAAACACTGATGAAAGAAATCAAAGTTGACACAAACAGATGGAGAGATATACCATGTTCTTGGATTGGAAGAATCAATATTGTGAAAATGACTATGCTACCCAAAGCAATCTACAGATTCGATGCAATCCCTATCAAATTACCAATGGCAATTTTTCCAGAACTAGAACAAAATATCTTAAAATTTGTATGGAGACACAAAAGACCCTGAAGAGCCAAAGCAATCTTGAGGGGAAAAAACGGAGCTAGAGGATTCAGGCTCCCTGACTTCAGACGATACTACAAAGCTACAGTAATCAAGGCAATATGGTACTGGCAGAAAAACAGAAGTATTGATCAATGGAACAGGATAGAAAGCCCAGAGATAAACCGACACACCTATGGTCAACTAATCTATGACAAAGGAGGCAAGGATATACAATGGAGAAAAGAGTCTCTTCAATAAGTGGTGGTGGGAAAACTGGACAGCCACATGTAAAAGAATGAAATCAGAACACTTCCTAAAACCATATACAAAAATAAACTCAAAATGGATTAAAGACCTAAATGTAAGACTGGACACTATAAAACTCTTAGAGGAAAACATAGGTAGAACACTCTTTGACATAAATCACAGCAAGATCTTTTTTGACCCACTTCGTAGAGTAATGGAAATAAAAACAAAACTAAACAAATGGGACCTAATGAAACAAAAGCTTTTGCACAGCAAAGGAAACCATAAACAAGATGAAAAGACAACCCTCAGAATGGGAGAAAATATGTCCAAATGAATCAACGGCCAAAAGATTAATCTCCAAATTATATAAACAGCTCATGCAGCTCAATATTAAAATAACAAATAACCGAATCCAAAAAAGGGCTGAAGACCTAAATAGACATTTCTCCAAAGAAGACATACAGATGGCCAAGAGACACATGAAAAGATGCTCAGCATCACTAATTATTAGAGAAATGCAAATCAGAACTACAATGAGGTATCACCTCACACCAGTTAGAATGTACATCATCAGAAAATCTACCAACAGTAAATGCTGCAGAGGGTGTGGAGAAACGGGAACCCTCTTGCACTGTTGATGGGAATGTAAATTGATACAGCCACTATGGAGAACAGTATAGAGGTTCCTTAAGAATGCTTTTTTTTTTTTTTTTTTTCAGCACGCAGGCCTCTCACTGTTGTGGCCTATCCCATTGCAGAGCACAGGCTCCAGACGTGCAGGCTCAGTGGCCATGGCTCATGGGCCTAGCCGCTCCGCGGCATGTGGGATCTTCCTGGACCGGGGCATGAACCCGTGTCCTGTGCACCAGCAGGCAGACTCTCAACCACTGTGCCACCAGGGAAGCCCTGGAGGTTCCTTAAAAAACTAAAAATAGAATTACTATATGACCCAGCAATCCCACTACTGGGCGTATACCCAGAGAAAACCATAATTCAAAAAGACACATGCACCCCAATGTTCATTGCAGCACTATTTACAATAGCCAGGTCATGGAAGCAACCTAAATGCCCATCAACAGACGAATGGATAAAGAAGTTGTGGTACATATATACAATGGACTATTACTCAGCCATAAAAAGGAACGAAATTGGGTCATTTGTAGTGACGTGGATGGACCTAGAGACTGTCATACAGAGTGAAGTAAGTCAGAAAGAAAGAAACAAGTATCATATATTAACGCATATATGTGGAATCTAGAAAAATGGTACAGATAAACCGATTTTCAAGGCAGAAATAGAGACACAGTTGCAGAGAAGAAATGTGTGGACACCAAGGGGGGGAAAGCAGGGGGGTGGGGGTGATAGGATGAAGTGGGAGATTGGGATTGACATATATGCACTAATATGTATAAAATTGATAACTAATAAGAACCTGCTGCATAAAATAAATTAATTAAATAAAATTCAAAATATATATATATATATATATACTTATATTTTGGATATAAGTCCTCTATTACATACGTTACTGAGAATATCTTCTTTGCATCTGTAGCTTGCCTTTTTACTTTCTTGATGGTGGCTTTTGATGAACAGGAGTTTTTCATTTTGCTGAAGCACAACTTATCTAATTATTTTCTTTTGTTATGTGCTTTTTATATCCTGTTTAAGAAATCTTTGCCTAACCTCAAAGTCATTATTGTATTCTCCAATGTTTTTTTCTGCAACCTTGATCATTTTACGTGTCACATTTAGGTGTAAGATCCATTTTGAATTCATTTTTATATATTGTATGAAATAAGCCTCAGGATTCACTTTTTTTCCAAATGGATATTCAGCACCATCTGTTGAAAGTTCCACTGGATTTTAAAGACTATTTCCACATAAACTCTCAGTGTGGAATCCATTTTTAGATTACAGCATTTAAGTAAATGGAGTGGGTTATTAGAAACTTTTATGGTCTTCTATTGAGTAATCATGGTGACACCCTGAAAGTTTGTTATCTCTCCCTAGATGGATGGGGTATGAGGGATTTTCCAATTTGTTGCCGACAGTCTAAGTGGATTCTAACTGATCTTGACCAGCCCCCACTCTGACTCTCAATTCTAGGGAGAGCCAGGTACCTGGGTTCAGCCTCTCCTCAATCAGTGCCTTCTCCTGAGAGTTCCACATCTCACCAACACTTGATATGGTCATTCATTTTAATTTTAGCCGTTCTGTTATGTAGTGGTAACTAATTGTGGTTTATTTTTTTTTCCAATTTTAAACTTTCATGTGAGTTTTGCTGAGAACCATCCTCAATGAAGATATCCATCCCTCCTCACCTCAATGTATTCTTATAAATGGCTATTTAAGTCTCTACATATTTGATATTGTTTGATGCAATTCCTTGACCTCATGATATAGACTGCTTTTTCAAAAATTTAAATAATACACAAAGCTAAAGAAAGGGAACTCAAAAAATATTTACATTGAACACCCCTCAATTCCTTTTGAATTCAAAGCTAAGCAGAAATCTGGGAATTTACTTGTAAACTATTCATTTTATTTCAGTCTTCAGTACTGGCACATAAAAAGAGAACTTCCTTTATGTAAACCAGAGATCCTCAGTGTTGTCTTCAACCATTTATCATTCCTGAGGAGCTCCATGTAGTCCACAGACCAAACCCTTGCATTATTAATGCGTATAATACAATTCTGTCTGTACTTTGTTTCTGACTTACATTCATATTTATTATGTTTAATGAAAGCTAATTATCACCTCTTCAGAGCCCATTGAAAATAGCAGCATTAGATCCAGACTTCTGATGAAGCTTTTGGGCAGTAACTTGACGTGCTTGCAGGTCTTTCATCAAAATATTATCCAGAGCTGAAAGTGTAAAAACAGCTTGACTACTCAGTTGTCAGTTCCTGTGAGAGGCGTTTTTTGAAAGAAGGAGGCTTAGTAGAGTGGAAAAGTAAGAAAGTTCAAATGTAAAACTTAATCTGTAATTAAAATAGGAAACATTGCTTTGATCATTTTACAACTTAAGAAGTAGGTAATCAAGTTGTTTCTTCTCAATTCTGTGATAAGAATATACGACTTATATATATGACTTATAAGGCCGATGGAGCCATAGTACTTATGGCTCTCAGACAAAAAATTGGAGTTGTAAATATTAATTATTTTCTGCAATAGCTGATTTTATGTGTTAACTTGACTGGCCCATGGAGTGTCCAGACATTTCCCCAAACATTATTCTGGATGTGTTGCTGAGGGTGCTTCTAGATGAGATTAACATTTGAATTGGTAGACTGAGTAAGGCGGATTGCTCTCTTCATGCAGTCAGTTGAAGGTCTTAATAGAACAAAAAGGCTGACCTTGCTAGAGGAAGAGAATTTTTCCTGTCTGACTGTCCTTGAACTGGGACATTGGCTCTTCCTGGGTCTTGAACCTCTTGAGCTTTGGAGTAGAACTACACCATCAGCTCTGCTGGTTCTCAGAACTTCAGATTCAGACTGGAACTAAATTATTGCTCTCCTGGGTCTCCAGTTTGCTAACTCACCCCGTCAGTCTTGGGAACTTCCAGCCCCCATAATCGTGTGAGCCAACTACTTATAATAAATCTTTTATGTATATAAATTTATTTATTTATTTATATTTATCTATTTCCTATTGGTGCTATTTCTCTGGAGAACACTGACTAATATATTACCTTCCATCCAAAGGGAAAACATTTGTAATTTAAAACTGAAAATATTTTTTCAAATACTTTATATTCAGTGAAGAAGATTTAAAGGCAGACTCTCAAAGCCTTGCTTTTCCTGTAATTTAAGGCAAACCATTTAAACCAAACAAGCACTGTTTACCTACTGGGCTTCTCCATCCCACAGACACATATTATACCCATGGTCCTCACGGGGTTTTTTTGTTTTTTGTTTTTAATTGGAAAACAAACAAGCTTTAATTAGAGGAATTTTCAAATGTAAAAAAAAAATAAAAAAGGAGAGAGAGTGGGATACTAAACCCTTAGTATGCATTAACCAGCTTCAATAATTGTCAGTATTTTGTCATTTTGTTCATTTCTTTTTCCCATTATCATTTTTTTAACTGTGGTATTTTAACTTAAAACCTAGACTCTTGTCATTTTACCTTTACATGCTTCAATATACATCTCTAACTGGTAAGAATTTTTAAAATGTCTTTCTTGCCATTATTATCTTTAAAAAATAAGTAATTCCTTGATACCGTGTGATACTCCATACCCAAATGTCACAATTTGCCTCAAAGATGTCTTCTTCCAGTCGGTTGGTGCAAATCAGAATTTAAACGAGGGCTACATGTTTTTACTTATGTCTTTTAAAGCTTCTTTTATGCCAGTCCCTCCTCCTTTCCTGCCAATGTCTTTGCCCATAAAAGTGTCAGGGAAGAGAGTGGAAATGGATCAGCCAGCCGTAACCCATATTCATTCCTTTCTCGAAAAATAAATCAAGACATGTGCCTTCCTGTTGTGAAAGTTGGGTTTTTTGTGTCGTCTCACTCCACATGGAAAACATACAATATCTCTTGAGTGCTTCTCATGCAGCTAGGCTGGCAGCCAGGAACCTGAGTCGTAAGACAGGTTACACCTGCTCCATGAGCCTCAGCGTCTTCCATTCAGTGGGGGAGGAAGCAGGAAGTCCCAGTGTGACTTCTGGTCTCAAGCCATGTCTTCTATTTTTTTCCTAGAATTCTCCTTTGGAGATGATGGGAGATTGTGAGATTAATAAAATGGACACTTTGGATCCCATTTGGTTATTTGTTCTCTGGGGTGGTATATGATTGGCCAGAACCCTGGAAAGTAAGAGTGGTAATAGGCACAAGGAATCCCTCTTAAAATCACCAAAAACAAACAAAACAGCCAAGAGCTAGATTCCTTTTTATACTGGAAATTTTGTCCAAGGTAACTGGTGTTGGACCCAACTCTTTCTTATGCATTCATCTGGGATTCTGACTGCTCTAATGGTGGTAGAAGACCAAGGCAAGTGGGTGTTGGTGAAAGATTCATAGTCTTGACGGAAAGTCTGGAGCAAGTCTGTTTGTGCGTAGGTGTGGATGTGGGTGTTGGAGGGTGAGATGGAGAAAAGGGGCAGAGAGCTCTTCTCTCTCCAAGAGTAACCAACGCTTTACAAGAGTTTTACAGTTTCAAAAGCATTTTCATGTATATTATTTTAGTTAAACCTCATACCAAGTATGTAAGTTAAAATTGTTACCCAGGTTTGACAAGTAAGAAAACATCAGTTTTTTAAGATCAGATAGGCAGGCAGTACTGAAGGAAGGGTCCTTCCACTTCATCCTCTATGCCCCGTATCTTTCAAAAACAAACCCGGGTGCCCATGAATCATTTCCAGGATGGCTTAGGCACACACTGAGAAATGGAATAATGTGGTCTAATTCGTTCCTCTTCTGTTCAGGCCTAATGAGGGTTGTCCTGGAAGACACTTAAAAATATTTTTTTTAAAGCCGTTTGTCTTGGATTACCCAGGCTTCGGATCGCTGGCCTATAAAGATTCTTTGATATAATCAAGTGATAGTTGAAATGACAATGATGGATCTGCAGTGCGGAATAGGTCCTGTTTTGTTGGGGTTTAATCATTTCTGGTGGATAAAATGGCCTGGCCTGCTAGAGATTTAGTAACCTGGAAATCCTGTTGATTTAAAATACAAAGTTGTTTGAACTATTGTTTTGTCTTGTCAAGTTGTTATCTTTGGAGATTAGTTCCCTTTAACATTTATTTCTTTTTTCAGTAAGCCATATTGAGCACATTCATGGTTGGACCGAGGCACGTGTGCACCTCAGGAAGGCTAATAATCTAAACCCTTTAAACATTTGGTTAACACATTTAGTGGAGCAGAAAGAAACTGCTTTTCTATCACAAAAGAAAAGATATATTAAATGTACAGAGCATAACAGTTTAACTTATTTGTAGCTATCTTCCATTTCATAATTTTTCTGTTCATAATTGAATAATAACAAGGGGCTAATATTTTCTGAGTGCTTATTATATGCTGAGTACTGATTCGTTTATATGATGTATCTCATTTCATGCTTGTAACGATCCTGTGTGGTAGGTAGCATTATTATCCTCAATTTCCAAGTGATAAAATTGAGACTTAGTTTGTGTAACATGCCCAAAGACACACACAGTTTCTCCCAAGTGGTAGAAATAGGATTTGAATGATGCAGTTCTGAATTCAGAGCCCACGGGCTTCCTTAGAACCCCCTCCTTCTTTGTAATATTAGTCCCTTCTACTCAGTGTAGAGGTCACATGACTATAGGCAAAAGAGCCTTGTTCAAAATCTGTTTAAAAGTTCTTTCTGGCTCTCTTGCCAGTAAAACTCTCTTCCATTTTCTTTTGCTAGTTTTGGAATCAAAGATTATCTTGGGAAGCATATTAAAAGTTTTCCATTTTAGATATTAAAATGAATAATACCTCATTTCCAGTAAACAGCATTAAGTGAGGTACTATTTGGCTTCAGACTTCTGCTGAACACAACTGCCTATGTGAGCCAGTCATCAGCGTGCTGGGCTGGTGGTGTTGCCTACAGGCATACATGCAACTTGCATAGAATCTGTCAGCTGAGGAGTATTATTATTATTATTTCTACTGCATTATTACTAGTTCTACTACTATTATTTCTATTTATTATTGTTATCATTTCTATTATTACTTCATCTACAGGGTGCTCTCTAGCCCCAAGGGAATAAGGCAAGTTATAGCTCACCAAAAATACGAATTAACAGGCACCGTTTTAAAATACAGTAATGTTTTGTCACCCCAGCAAATCCATCCCACTGGTCTGCCCTAAATTTAGCTCTGCACAAATTTAATGTATGAGAAAAAAGTTCAGCTTTCTAGTCCTTAAGGAGACCCCCTCATTATTCAAATGTCAAACTGAAAACTCAATAAAGAAAACCAAGGGACATTACTAGCCTTGAATTTGTGGATTATAACCTCTATATTCCATATGTTGGAAGGTAACTTGATCAGAGTGTCTAGTAATCTGGTGGTCAGATCATGTGATTATGAGAAGAGCCCTCTGAATGCATGAGCACCAGAGAAGGAAGGGGATCTTGAAGGTGATGTCAAGTAAAAAGTGGTAAATGCTAATTGTGATTTGTCCATAAATTGTAAATCATCCTCAGGTGGCCCAGTCCATGTCCCAGTGACATTATAGTGTTGACAAATGTTGTATTGAATAAACATGTGGCATCACTTACCATGCAGAGAGCAGAGCAGTGTCTGTTTAAACATAGACACTACAGGAAACAGTTTGCATTTGTGCCCTGGCATCTGAATAAGTCACCCATCTGTTTCAGAAATTCCATTCAATTTCTTAAACATTTATTGAACACCTACTACGATCAGAGCAGAGCACTCTGACAGATGCCTTAGGCATTACAAATATGAGTAGGTCTCAGCCTTGGTCTGGCAGGGGAAATAAGACGTGTGCAGGAATAATCACAACACCAGACAGAATGAGAAGTCTGGGCGATCTCTAAAGAGCCATGAACATATAGGGACAGCAGGGGGCTGGGATTTAAGGAAGGTTCCTCTGGAAAGTAATAGGACTGGAACAGTGGATAAAATATGAGAGTCAGAAGTGAGAAGTAAGGAGAAATATCCTTGTTAGGGGAGAATAAGAGAAGACTACCAAACGTAAAATAGATAGCTAGTGGGAAGCAGCCGCATAGCACAGGGAGATCAGCTCGGTGATTTGTGACCACCTAGAGGGGTGGGATAGGGAGGGTGGGAGGGAGGGAGACGCAAGAGGGAAGAGATATGGGAACATATGTATATGTATAACTGATTCACTTTGTTATAAAGCAGAAACTAACACACCATTGTAAAGCAATTATACTCCAATAAAGATGTAAAAAAAAAAAAAGAGGATGGCAGTCAAGAGCGGGCAGGACAAAGAATGGCATTGATACACAAAGGGAGTCGTGACTCTAGGAAATAAGGCAAGTTCAGGTACAAATGGTAGAAATCAGATTTCAAATCTCAACTTCTGGACTTGAATTCAATCTAAGATATGAAAATACATTTAATCCTGAATTGATGTGGGTTTGGAGTGTTCTAGTTTGGGAAATTGAATATCTTGGCTTTTGGAGAGTTACCATAAAACTTGAGATGAATGTAAAGTGTGGTGAACAAGACTTTAAACATATTTATTGAGGTGTTTCTGCTTACAAATACTGAACTTAACACACTGACTATTCTCCATGATTACTAAATATCCCTTTACTTGTTTTTTGAATGACTGCAGAATATTTCAATATACAGATGTACCTTAGTGTACCTAATGTTTCATATTTATGTTGCTTCTAATTTTCAGCTGCTATAAATAAAGCTACAATAAAATCTTAATGGTTAATTTTTCTCAAACACTTACAGTGGTCCAGACACTTTGTCAAACACTTTTTTAAAAATTGTGAAGAAATCCACATAACAAAAAATTAACCATTTTAAAGTGAACAGTTCAGCGATGTTTGTGGATTCACAATGTTATGCAACCACCACTTCTATCTAGTTTCTAAACAGTTCTAGTTGCATCACCTTGGGAGGAATCTGTATCCATCAAATAGTTAACATTTCACTCCTCTCACCCCCAGCTTCTGGCAGCCACCAACCTGCATTCTACTTGTGGATTTACCTATTCTGGATTTTTTACCTAATGGAAACATACAACATGATTCTGCCTTCTGTGTCTGGCTTCTTTCACTTAGCATAATGTTTTGAGCTTCATCCATGTTGTAGCATCTATTAGTATTCCATTTCTTTTTATGGCTAAATAATATTACCTTGTATGTATATACCATGATTTGATTATCCATTCATCCCCTGATGGACATTTGGGATGTTTCCAGCTTTGGTTATTGCAAATAGTGCTGTTATGAACATGCATGTATATGTATTGTTTTTAATTCTTTGGGGTATATACCTAGGAGAAGAATTACTAGGTTATACAGTAATTCTACATTTATTTTTTAAAAGAACTCCAAGCTGCTTTCCTTAACAGTTAAAACATTTTACATGCCTACTAGCAATGTGTTAGGCTTCCAATTTCTCTCCATATCCTTGGTAACACTAATTTTCCTTTATTTTTTATTTATTTATTTTTTGGTTAGTGCCATCCTGGTGGGTGTGAAGTGGTATCTCATTGTGGTTTTGATTTGCATTTCCCTGATGACTAATGATGCTGAGCATCTTTTCATATGCTTGTTGGCCCTTTGTACATCTTCTTTAGAGAAATATCTATTTACCTCCCTTGCCCATTTTTTAAATTAGGTTACTTACCTTTTTTATTACTGAGTTGTAAGAGTTTTCAGATATATGATTTGCAAATATTCTCTCAATTCTATAGGTTCTCTTTTAACTTTCTTGATAACGTCCTTTGATAAACAAAAGTTTTTAATTTAAAGTCCAATTTATTTTTTTCTTTTATTGCTCACTTAATCTTTTGATATCATATCTAAGGATCCATTGCCAAACCCAAAGTAATGAAGATTTACTCCTATGTTTTATTCTAAGAGTATTATGGGTTTAGCTCTTATATATATATTTTTTCATTTTTTACGTCTTTATTGGAGTATAATTGCTTTACAATGGTGTCTTAGTTTCTGCTTTATAACAAAGTGAATGAGTTTTACATATACATATGTTCCCATATCTCCTCCCTCTTGCATCTCCCTCCCTCCCACCCTCCCTATCCCACCCATCCAGGTGGTCACAAAGCACCGAGCTGATCTCCCTGCTATGCGGCTGCTTCCCACTTAGCTCTTATATTTTTGTTGTTGATTCATTTTGAGTTAATTTTTGTATACAGTGTGAGGTAAGGATTTGTTTTCATGTGGATATCTAGTTGTCCCAGCACCGTTATTTGTTGAAGAGACTGTTGTTTCTCCATCGTATGGTCTCAGTACCCTTGTCAAAAATCAATTTGAGATAGATGTATGGGTTTATTCCTGGACTCTCAATTCTGTTCTGTCGATCTGTATGTCTATGCTATGCCAATACCACCTTGTTTTGATGACTATAGCTTTGAGGTAGGTTTTGAAATCAGGGAGTATGACTTCCCAACTTTGTTCTTCATTTTTAAGATTGTTTTGGCTATTCAGAGCCCCTTTCAAATCCACATGGCTTTCACATCTATAAAAAAGGCTTTTGGGATTTTGATAGAGATTGCATTCAATCTGTAGATCACTTTGGATACTATTGCCATCTTAATAATATTAAGTCTTGCAATCCATGAACATGAGATGTCTCTCCATCTATTTAGCTCTTCTTTGTACCTTTCAGTGATGTTTTGTAGTTTTCAGTGAATGTCTTTCACCTCTTTGTTTAAATTTATCCCTAAGTATTTTATCCTTTTGGGTGCTAGTGCAAATGGAATAGTTTTTTAAATTTTCTTTTCAAATTATTCATTGCTGGTGTAAAGAAACACAACTGATTTTTTTTGTTGATCATGTATTCTGCAACTTTGCTGGATTTATTAGTGCTAGTAGGTTTTTTGTGGATTCTCTGATGTTTTCTTTATATAGGATCATGCCATTGGTGAACAGAGATGATTTTACTTATCTCCTTCCTATTTGGATGCCTTTTGTTTCTTTTTGTTGCTTAATTGCTCTGGATAGACCTACTAGTTCAATGTTGGATAGAAGTGGTGAAACTGGGCATCCTCTTTTTGTTTCTCATTTTTTCCTTCATTCTATTAAATGTGATGTATTATATTGATTGATTTCCTTATGTTTAGCCATCCTGTGCCAAGACTTATAAGTAAGTTATCACATTTAATCCTTACAATCACCTATGAGATGTGGGTAATCTTTTCTTCCTTTTTAGTATATTTTAAAATGTATAGTATAGTTAAATTACACTCACAGTTTTTCAGTTTGTGGGCTAGTATCATTTATCTGATTTCAGAACCTACACTCTTAATCATTTAGGCCAGTCACAGAATGTTTCTGCACATGTATTTTTATTCTTTCAAATACTATTTATTATGTATGTACTCTGTGCCAGACACAATAATATGCACTGGGGATACAAAAATAAAAAAGAACAGAATTCTTACTTATGGAGTTTAGTTTCTCTATTCCTTTCCTCATACTCGCCCCTTTCAGGCCCCTCCAAGAAACCAAAGATCAGCTTTGTGTCACTATAGAGTTTGCATTTTCTCAAATTTTATATAAATGGAATCATACAGTATGTACTATTTTCCCCTTTCATTCATAATTTCTTTAACTCATCATAATTATTTTGAGATTTATCCATGTTATTACATACTTCAATAGCTAATTCCTTTTTCTTGCTAAGTAGTAGTCCATTGTCTGGATATGCCACATTCTGTTTATGATTCATTTGCTGAAGAACATTTGGGTATTTTCAGTTTTTTGGTGATTATGAATAAAACTGCTATAAATATGTGTACAAGTCTTTGTGTGAATGTATGCTTTCATTTCCCTTGGATAATACCTAGAAGAGTAGGATCCTTTGGGAAGTGTGACTTTATAAGATTCTGTCAATGGTTTACAAAGTTGCTGTGCTATTTTACATTCCCACAAAGAGTGTGTGAGATTTCCAGTTTTCTTTTTTTTTTTTTATTCTTGCCTAATTGTACAGGCCAGAACCTCCAGTACATCTTGAATAGAAGTGAGAGTGGCCATCCTTTTGTCTTCTTGATCTTAGCAGGAAAATATTCTGTCTTTCATCATTAAGTATGATGTTACTTGTATGTTTTTCTTTGATGACCTTTATCAGGGTCAAGAAGTTCAATTCTACTCCAAACTTGGAGCAAACTCCAAGTTTGCTGAGAGGAATGGATGTTGAATTTTGTCAAATGTCTTGTCTATGTCTCTTAAGATGATCATATAGTTTTGTTTTGTTTCTTAGTTTGTTAATATGGTGAATTACGTCAATTGTTTTTGGATAATAAGTCAACCTCGCATGCTTGGCATAAACCCCACTTGGTCATGGTGTATATTTGTTTTTGTTTTTTGTTGGATTTGATAAAAATTTTAAAGAATTTTTGTATCTATGTTCATGAAGGATATTGGTCTATAGTTTGCTTTTTTGGTAATGTGTTTATGTAGTTTTGGTATCAGAGTAATGCTGATCTCATAGAATGAGTTGGAAATTATTCCATCCTCTTCATTCTTTTTAAGATTATAAAATTGTTATTATTTCTTCCTTAAATGTTTTGTGGAATCCATCAGTGTTATCACATTGACCTGTGGTGTTCTTTACTGGTAAGTTTTTAATTAAAAATTCAAGGTCTTCAATGTATAATAGGGTTATTTGGGTTATATTTCTTCTTGATTGAGCTTTGTTAATTTCTGTCTTTCTGAATTTGTTCATTTCTTCTAAGTTTTCAAATCCATTGGCATAAAGTTGTTCATTATATTCCCCTTTTATGCTTTAATCTGTAGAGCTTATAGTAATGTCACCTCTCTCATTCCTGATATTTTTAATTTGTGTCTTCTCTCTCTTTTTTTCTGATCATCCTAGTTTGAGGTTTGTCAGTTTTATTCATCTTCTCTAAAAATTATCATTTGGTTCTATTGATTTTTCTCTATGATTTTTTTGTTTTTTATTTCATTGATTTTCCCCTGCCTTGGTCTATTATTTCCTTTCTTCTGCTTACTTTGGTTCTCATTTGCCCTTCCTTTTCTTGTTTCTTGAAGTGGAAGCTGAAGTCATTGATCTGAGGCATTTCTTCTTTTCCAATAAAAGTGTCTAGTACTAAAATGTTCCCCTGAGTGCACCCGCAAAACCTGATATGTTGTGTTTTCACATTCATTCAGTTCAGAATAGTTTCTAATTTCCTTTTTGCTTTCTTCTTTGACCTATGGGTTATTTAGAAATGTGTTGTTTAGTTTCCAAATATTTGGAGATTTTTCATAATTTTTCTGCTTCAATTTCTAATTTAATTCCTGTATTGGAGTGCATATTTTGTATGACTTGAATTATTTTAAATTTATTGACTTGTTTTATGGCCCAGAATCTGGTCTATCTTGGTAAATGTTCTGTGTGTACTTGGAAAGAGTGTTGTTGGGTCAATGTTAGGTCAAGTTGGTTGATAGTGTTGTTTAATTCATCTATATCCTTGCTGATTTCCTGTCTTGTTCAATAACCCCTTCCTTTGCAATATATAATCTGTTGTTGATGCTATCTGATGTTTCATTCATTTCAGACGTTGTAGCTTACATTTCTAGAAGTTCTATGTGGGTCTTTTTCCTGTATCTTCCATGTCTTTAATTCAGTTTTGAACATATGGAATACAGTTATAGTAACTATTTTCATGTTTTTTTCTGGAGAAGGTAAAGACAGCTTCCCTGAGACTTTAAGAATGAGTAGGTGTTTGCCATGGGAAGCGGGTAGAAGGGGTGGTAGTATGCAGCCAAAAAATCGTATTCCAAGCAAAATGAACATGTAGAGGTCCTCAAGCAGGAAGGGATTTAGAGTTTCAAGAAATACAGAGAAGGTCAGAATGGGTGGCACAGAGTATGGTGAAGAGAGGGAGAGTGGTGAAAGGTGTGCTTGGGACGAATGAGGGCAGCAGATCATGCAAGGCCTTCTAGGCTTGTGTCTTAGTCAGCATAGGCTACATTATGCTGTGATAACAAATATCCCCAAAATCTCTGTGGCTCATACAACAAAGGCTTATTTACTGCTCACGTCACGTGTTCATAGGAAGCTGACTGAGACTCTGTTCCACATTTCCATTCAGGGACAAGAGCTAAAGGAGCAACTTTTAACAGGATATACCTACTCTGTGGCAGAGGGGAAAGACTCTTGGTGAGCTACCATACAGCTTTCAAAGCATCTGTCTGGAACTGGCATATGCACTTCCACTCACATCTCATTTGTCAATGAGATGGGAGGAGCAGCAAATATTTGGTATCGATAATACAATCTACCACATAGTGCTAAGGATTTTAACCTTTATCTGAAGAACAATGGAAAGCCAGCTTCAGTGGAATGTTAAGCAAAAGAGGGACATTTTAATTCTATCTAATAAGATCAGACTTTATTTCTGGAAAAAAATCAAAAGTAATTTGGAATCAAAGTCAGAGAAAATAAGATGGATGATCATACTCAGTAATATTGTTTGGGTCAAAAAACAGGATAAAAATTTTATGAAAGTAGTAAGATTGATTTTTCTGTGAGATTATGTAATGCTATTATGGCATATTTTATGTTTATAACTGCCCAGCAGAACCATCTTAAAAGGAATGACAGTTATTTGCATATGTAGCTTCTGATGTCTTTTTTTAAAAAAGCATTATTTTATAATAGTATCTTGAGCACCGTATTCTGATGATTGCTTTTACAAACTTAGAGTGCAATATAAAACTGAATTTTACACTGCAGTTACATTGAATGTTACTTAATCTTTTGCAATATAAGCAATGATGGGTTTGACAGGGTTAGTGTTTTTGTCCTGGTGCCTCAAGGGAAGGGACAGATAAGCACCAGGGACCGAGCCAACCCTCAGACACAGCTAGATGTGATCCTTTGAAACCAGAATTCCAATTCACTCTAGGGTTTGAAAGAACACAAGTCCTCTGGGGAGGAGAGTGTTACTCTTGATGGGCATGGCCTCTGTGACAGTGAAGTCAGGGACAAAGGAAATCCAAATCTGAATGTGTTCTCTTTGAGGACATAAGTCTTGCCTTTCAGTGACCATCTGTACTCCAGGTGCCGGGCCATAGTCCAGCAGAGGAAATTACACTGGAACCAGAAGGTGTCCTCCTACAACTCCAAGGCTAGGTCAGGTGTCCAGACACTCTGTTTATATCTCTGCTGTAGCACTTGCCAGATAATTTAAATGGTCTGCGAGTGTGACATTTTCCCCCATAGACCATAAAGTCCCTAAAGGCAAGAACAGTGTCTTATCTACCTTTGTATCCACCACCTAGCATAGTGCCTGGCAGACACTCAACCAAACTGATGCAGGAAGAGAAGCCCATTGATCTAGCCATTCATTCCTCTGAACAAGCTTGGCAGTGGCTCTGTTAGAGGAAAGAGATTTTCAGACTCTTTTTTTGGTAATGCCTGGGAAGACCTCCAGATGAATGCACAGCGTGAAGGAGGCAGAGGGCCAGGAGGCGTGCTGGCAGGAAGCTGTGTCCAGAGACCCACCTGAGAGAAGCTCCTGCCAGCGGAATGGGCAGTAGAACCCACAGGAGAGACCCGCAGATGATGGCAGGAAAGCCTGAGCCAAAACTGGAAAGATGTTAGGAGCCTTGGAGGAAAGGCATCAGACGCTACCATTGCTTTTTACTTGATATTAGATGTTTCTTTCATACCTTGTGACTAGTATGTGCAAGGAGGAGAGCCCTGGGCTCTCCATATTTTCCAGGTTTTTAAATGGGAATTAAAACCAAGAAAATTATGACCCCTTGTCCAAATTATCCTGAGCTCCTCATTGGGTGGCAGTGTATCTTACTCATAGTTATCTCCCACATGAAGTGAAAGAAGAAAAGTCTGTATGTATGTGTATGTGGAATGTGGCCTGAAGTTGGGACAGATTCACCCACAATTTCCTATATCTTACATAATTATAAGGCTATGTCCTGATTAGTTCATACATATATTACTCAATATTAACTTACTGATAACTTGTCTTTTGTCTGTTTCATAAACGTAAAAGAAAGCTAATCAGTTATGTGTTTCTGGGAAAACAGGAGTTTTGCTGGTTTTTAGAGCCTGGTGAGTGTAAACCTTAAAGAGCTTCATTCTCCCTGTGCGCCCTCCTAGGAGCGGTAACCACCTAGGACTTCTGCTTCTAGTTTGTAGCTTCATTACCTCCTAGCCTATTTTGGACTGTGACTCAAACCACCAGGCAGATAATTGTTTATTTAATAGGTTTCAGGCAAACTGTGATCTTGTAGGCAAATAAACATGGGAAACCTTGGTCAAAAAGAGCTAAACAAGTTCCTTTACTGTGGGCTTCCTTAGAATCTCCGTTATGTTAATACACTCTGGAGGGTGGGTCTATAGCATTTCCCAGCTTATGTGACATCAGAACTCTTTCCTTGCAGATATCTCATAGGAATAGTGTTCTACATAGCCCACTGTGACATTTCCTGGAAAGCAGGAGCCAGGAGCATCAAGTCAGTTACTTTAATATGAACCCAGCTCTGCCACTGGGAGTGACCCAGGCCACTGAGAGCCTTGGCCATGGCAGAGATCTTGGATCATTACTGTAAATGTCTGTAAATCACTGCACCTTTCTGGGGTTCAGTTTCTCTTTTTGAAACATAGAGAAGTTAGCTACCTTTGGACAATATCTAAAGTCCCATCCACTATGCAGTTCTCTGATATTCCATCCTGTCCTTTGCCAGGAAGACATTATCAAAACAATAGCAATTTTTGTATCTCAAAGATAATACATAAGAAAATCCAGGCTTTCATATTGCTATAGCAATTTCTCTGATCACTTCACTCCCTGAGTCCCCCACCTCCACTCCAAAAGCCAGCTTGGGGTTTTGTTCCATCTTGCTAATAGGATAAAGTCCAAACTTGGGCTTCTACAATTGGTTCTGTTCTATTATTACTACCTTCTTCCCAACCACTCACTCCCCCTACCTTCTCCCCATGTTACAGTAAACTGTTCACCCTTCTCTTCTTGAAATAATCTTTTCTTTCTCTTCTGCCTCTGGTAACCCCTACTTATCCTTGCAAATGTCACATCATCTATGAACCCTACCCTGACTTTCCTAGGAAGAGTCACAGTGCCCCAAGCCACCACAACATTGTGGGTATTTTCATGTAGGCTCTTAATGAATGTTTGTTGAATTAAATTGAACACTGAAATTGATTTTTGGCTTCCTGTTTCAATGAACAAAGGACGTTTATGATCGCATAGTGTTTGATGCCAGGACCCGATTTTATGACATAAGTCTACTCCCTGGGCATCGATAGCTGAGTGTCACATCCTAACAAATGAACAGCTACAAGGGAAATTTGTCTGGGATTTGAATATTGGGTCAATGAACAAAGAGTCTGAAAACAGCAGGAGTTAATTAATGAAAGCCATCATGGCCTGAGCATGCTAGTGGCAGAGCAAGACTAATACTCTGTTTTATTGGTTGTAATTATGGCTTCCAGAAACTGCTGGAATCACCTGTCTGTTTCCAAACATTGTTCTCTATCCTTCTCACTGATTCTATGAACTCCTGATAAACTTAAGCAAGACCAGAGTCTGATTCTGTTGTCACAACAGAATCCTAGCTGATGCAAGGAAGCAGGAGGAAGTCGAGTGGGACATTCTCAGTTAGAATGGTGAGCATCCTGCATCTGCATATGATACTGAGGGTTCAGATCTATGAAAGGTGGAGAGATCCCCATTTTTTAAAGTCATAGAACCTGTAGTGATTAAAATTTTGTCATTACATATTTTTTCAATTAATGGATACTAAAGAGTTTGACTGCAGTTCCCTGGAGGGTTGTAAAATTTTTTGACACTAAAAAGAGATCCTTGCCTTGAGTTAGAAAAAGAGTTTTTATGCAGCAATGAAAGCATAATCCATAAAAGAAAAAAGCCATAAATTGGACTTTATCAAAATTAAAACCTTTTTCTCTGTAAAGGATACTTTTAATCGAATGAAAAAACAAGCTACAGACCAGGAGAAAAATATTTGCTAATTATATATCCGACAAAGACATATCCAGAATATATAAAGAACACTCAAAACTCAAAAATTATAAAACAAACAATCCAATAAAAAAAAGGCAGACAAAAGATCTGAACAGATATTTCACCAAAGAAGATATACCGATGGAAATAAATACATGATAGTAACAGCAATAGCCATACGGAAATGAAACTAACAACAACAAGTGCTCGCAAGGACGCAGAGCAACCAGAATTCTCATATATAGCTGAAGGGGATGCAAAATTGCACAGCTACCTTGGGAAATAGTTGGGTAGTTTCTTATAAAGTTAAACATATACTTATCAAGTAATCCAATAATCCTTATTCCTAGGTATATACCTAAAGGAAATGAAAACTTATGTTCACATAAAACCCTGTATATGAATGTTTATAATCAGCTTTACTCACAGCTGCCCCCAAACTAAAAATAACCCAAATTTCCATGAGCAGGTAAACAGAAAATCAAATTGCAGTTATACATATAATGGAATACTACTTAGCGATAACAAGGTACAAAAGATTATACACATACCAACATGGTTGAATCCCAAAAGCATTTTGCTAAGTGAGAGAGTCTAGACCCACAAGGCTACATACTATATGATCCCCTTTATGTGACATTCTGGAAAAAGGCAAAGCTATAGAGACAGAAAACAGAGCAGTTGTTGACAGGGATTTGGGGGGTGGGGGCTGGGGAGTGGGGAGGGTTGATGACTAAGGGGCAGCAAAAGGAATTTTTGGAGGTGATAAAATTGGTCTGTATCATGATGGATAAATGACTCTATACATTACTCAAAACCCACAGAACTCTACACCACAAAGAGTAAATTTTACTATATAAAAAAATAAGTTTAAGAAAAGATCCTTGCTTATGAAGCCTATGGCATTTTTGGAGGGTGAGGAAGGCAGATCCTTGTCAAAACAGTAAAAAGTAAAGGAAACAAACTATGAAATTTAGATTACATTTTAATATAATTATTAATAAAAATGCACAAACAGAATTCATGAAGCTTAGGGACATTTTGTATACCGTAATTGAAATAAAATACGACCACTTTTTACAGAATTCCCAATTTTAAAAAAACCCTAAAAGAACATGTTTCATTGAGTACCATTTTCATGGTTGATCATAAAAGCCCTGTTTTCTTCCCCATGGATCACAAAAAAAATCCTCTCTTTAACCACGTAGTATTCAAGACAAAATGTTTGAGGTTCTGTTTACTTGATCTTTTCACTTGGTTTTCTTTTCCTGTGAAGATTTTTCAAATCAAAGAGCAGGTCTAAAGTTTGTATCAGTTGAATGGGTCATTTTATTGGAATTTCACTGAAGTGAATCTGTGGCACTTTCTTTGGAATGAAAGTCTTTCTTCATGGTAAAAGCTTATCGATCAGAGCCCTGCATCTCCAATGATTTTATGAGAGCACAATCATCTTACTTTAAAACAAAGTTAAAATCAATGTATTCAAAGATGGACATGCTACTGAGCATCGGAGAGTGAATTAAAATTTTGATTCCTTTTGCATTAGTGAACAAATGTTTTTAAAGCATTGGAAGAAAAGCTAACTTCTTTAATGCAACATGAACTCTCCTGGTAAAATTCGTAGGATAAAACAGAAGCAGTGGGCTATCAAGTTTCCAAATTAGTAAGCAATTCTGTGAATGAGGATACACAGTAGGAAGGCAGTGTCTGCTCAGGGTCACTCGATACACTGCAGCTCTCCAAATGTATTCCCTCCCTGCCCTTGTACACCTCACAGAGCCAGCAGGTATATATTACCCCGTGCTTCAGGCCTCATGTGCTACTGGAGTTACAGCAGTATTTACTTTTGAGCAACTACAACATTCCTTCTAAGTGCAACCATTTCTGTCCCAAGAGAAATAAATAGTACTTCTGGGTCTAAGCTGAGAACTGAATTATTCTATAAGACTGGCTCAGGTGTTTTAGGAAAAGTAACTTATTCAGTCAGATTTTCTGTCTGTGTTGCTAGAATAATGTACAGAGTTTTGAAAGCTACATTGATTTTTTTTTCAGGTCACTTGGGTACTTTTTGACTTTGGGTATATAAAGTGGTTTCCCCAAAGCTCTAATTTGCTACCCAAACTAGGAACTTGCCTTGTTGAAATTATGTCCCTGGCTGAGGGGTTAAAATAGTAAAGCAAGAAGGGGCAGTAATCTTGAGGTTGTCCTCATAACCAGGAACCCAAGGGAAGGACTCTCGGGAGGCAATGATTAAGTCATACCTTAAACAATGAGCAAAACCAGTAGCATCGATAGCGTGACACCAGGAAGTAAAGACTTCATCTGCAGTTCCGCCGTCCTCTTCAAACACCAAGACAATGATAAGTGTTTAATAAATGCTTGTTGATATGAGTCTGTACAACCCATTCCCTGCATATTCTGTACTTTTTAAAGGTAATCACAAAAACTAACATTTATTATATGCTTATCCTGTGGTCACCACTTCTAGTGCTTCACCGGCATTTTCTCACGTGATACCCACAACAACACCTGAGAAATGGATGCTATTGTTATCTCTTTTACAGACAAAAAATGATCCCTACGAAATTAAATAATGTGCCCGAGTTCAAAATATCGGTATGTATTGATGACAGGGTGAAAATCCCGGAAATCCAGATCCTATACTCGGGGCCACCACACTACACTGTGTATTATGAGCAGCGTAAATTAAAAGAGGTCCATAAACTAAACAAGGAAGAAGAAGAAGGAGGTGACATTGATTTTAATGAAGAAGAGAATGTGAGAGAAACAAAGGATGAAAACAACTATGACAAAGACTTTTCTTTCAAGCTTAACAACTTATGTCCTGTTGCAACTTGGTTTAAGAAAACCATTATGACAGCCATTACTCAGTAGCCTTCTCTGATCTTTTCATCTTTACTCACTAGGATGTGATGGACAGTCCCCGTGAGCCCAAACGGGCAAGGCTAAGGTAGTGTTCCACAGCTGGTCCAAGAAACATCACTTCCTTCGCCTTGGAGCTGCTCACTATCCAATGTCTAGTTGCTGTGGATCTGCTCACTGGTTACCACGACACCAAGGAAACACTGGCCAGCATGTTCAGTGCTGCACCATCAGGAAACAAACCTCTGATTGGGAGGTGGGGCTGGCATTCACTGTCTCCAGTAGGCAGCAGCTGCCGGGAGCTCTGATTTCCACACCCTTTCCTTGAATCTTCCTGGCAGCCCCAGCCTGAGAGAGTCTACCCTGATGTCAGGTTGTGGACACTTCATCCTCAGAGCATTCAGAGACTAAAGAGAGAGCAGGCTAACTTCAGATCTGCTTATAGGGTAAATGATATAGAAGCTGACTCAGGCATGGATCAGTACACACACTAAGGAAAGGAAGGGTTCCCGAGCCCAAGAGTCTCTCCATCACTTCCATCAACTCAGGGAAGGCAGAGAAGCCACAAAGCAAAGACCCGCCTGTCCCCTCAGACCCTGCCAGGTCAGTTCAGGACAGGCTCATGGGCTCTGCTTGCTCCAAACAAGTGGTTCCCAGACTTTCAATTTCATGGACTGCTAAAATGACCAAAACCATGATGGGACTAATCTAGTGCCAACTATTTATTCTGCCTGGTGTGGACATCAAACGAAGCAAGCAGACAAACTACTATTTACTGTTTGCTTTCATATCATAATAAGATGAATGTTTTCATAGCAAAAAGGAATTAAGCTAAAGGATATCTTAATACCAGTGTTATTTAGTCAAAGGACATACTCAGCAGTCCTTTCTGTCCTGTACACATGAACATTACATTTTCTTTATTTTCTTGTTTTTGCCACAGCCCAGCTCTTGAAAACCACTGCTCTAAACCACTCTGATCCACCACTCTTTCAGAATTTGGGGAGATCACAAAAAATTTTCCTACTTGGAGGAACGTATGGGATAAATGCAGGGACCATTTCAAGTGTGCTGGGGATATCCATGCGGTGGCCTGATTCTCTGTAGCACAAAGAGCCTAACAGAACTGAGGATGAGTCTAAGTGCCCCACACATATATGTACTGGGTAAACTATGGCAAGTAACATAACCTCCCTGAACCTCAGTTTCCTCATCTGTAGAACAGGGTGGATAATACTCTAGAGAAAGGTGGGGGAATGAACAAAAGCACCCAGCCCCATGCCTGGCTCTGTGAGCTTCCCCACCCTCTGCCCCAGCGCAGCCTTCCTGCCTGCAGGGACTCATCTTCCCTGACACGTCTCAGGACTGTGATTTCCTGGGTCTCAATAGGTATTTGTGGAATGAACAAAAGAGTGAAAAGAAGAATGAGAGAAGAAGAATCTTGTACTCTTTGGACAAGAACCTATGGGAGTCATGCTCCCTGAAATATGGCCCCAAACCATCTGCATGGCCTTTGGTGACAGTATTTCAAGAGGAGAATTTGTTTCCTCTTCAGCCTCCATGAAGTGAATCCTCCAGCCATTTAAGTTTCCCCCTAGGTGTCTGTTCACTCTCTCCACCAGCAGGCTGATCTCAATAATTGCTTGACTCTCATATGGACCCACGACTGTTCTCACTCCCTCGTTTCTTACTGTGCTTCCCACCCAGCTGCAACTGAATGGTCGATCTTATAATGACTCACTGGCATTACTCCATTGCATCCTTGCTTCTCTGCCCACTGTGGCTCTCACTTGGCAAAACCCTGACCCTTGTTAAGTACAACCCTCTATCAACTCTGAATCTTCAGCTGCATAATGACTGCTTCTGGAAAACACATCCAGCCTTGTCTGTGGTCTCACTTGGTGGTGCTGGCTCCACCAATGACTGACAGCACAACCTAAACAGGCCTTGGTCTCCTTACCTGTCAAAGAGGAGAAAAATGCCAGCATTGCCTGTTTCCACGAGATCAAAGGGGACAGTGATGTGAAAGTGTTTTGAAAAGCACAGAGTGGGTGATTTAAGGTGGTACTAGAGAAATTCTTTCCCCCATGTATACCATAAGCTCCTTGGGAGAATATGTCTCACATTGATTTATCTGTGCCCTCAAGGGTAGTACAGAACAAGCTCTTGATAAATATGCGCTGAGTGAATGAATGAAGAAATATATGATAAAGGAACTTAGATCTGGTGGTTACTGTCCTCTTCCAATACAAACTCAAGCTATTTTGCATGAACAATTTTGCTTTAAAATCGCTTTCCTCCAAGCCCCTGGGAAGTTCTGGGCAATGCCTCTAGCTCCCCTCTGAGAAAACCTTACCACATACAGGTGTGAATCAAAGAGGCTGTCTTTCTGGTCCTTGGCAAGAAAGGTGTGTTGGCTTAAGTGGAAATGAGCAAAGGTGAGAAGAGCAAGTATTTCATCTTCTGGTAACCAGTAGAAGATAAGAACATCAATAATTTTTAACATAAGATTTTTTTTAAACATCTTTATTGGAGTATAATTGCTTTACAATGGTGTGTTAGTTTCTGCTTTATAACAAAGTAAATCAGCTATACATATACATATATCCCCATATCTCTTCCCTCTTGCGCCTCCCTCCCTCCCACCCTCCCTATCCCACCTCTCTAGGTGGTCACAAAGTACCAAGCTGATCTCCCTGTGCTTTGCGGCTGCTTCCCACTAGCTATCTATTTTACATTTGGTAGTGTATATATGTCCATGCCACTCTCTCACTTTGTCCCAGCTTACCCTTTCCCCTCCCCGTGTCCTCAAGTCCAGTCTCTACATCTGCGTCTTTATTCCTGTCCTGCCCCTAGGTTCTTCAGAACCTTTTTTTTTTAGATTCCATATATATGTGTTAGCATACGGTATTTGTTTTTCTCTTTCTGACTTACTTCACTCTGTATGACAGACTCTAGGTCCATCCACCTCACTACAAATAACTCAATTTCATTTCTTTTTATGGCTAAGTAGTATTCCATTGTATATATGTGCCACATCTTCTTTATCCGTTCATCTGTCGATGGACATTTGGGTTGCTTCCATGTCCTGGCTATTGTAAATAGTGCTGCAGTGAACATTGTGGTTCATGACTCTTTTTGAATTATGGTTTTCTCAGGGAATATGCCCAGTAGTGGGATTGCTGGGTTGTATGGTAGTTGTATTTTTAGTTTTTTAAGGAACCTCCGTACTGTTCTCCATAGTGGCTGTATCAATTTACATTCCCCCCAACAGTGCAAGAGGGTTCCCTTTTCTCCACACCCTCTCCAGCATTTATTTTAACATGAAATTTTAATCAAAACTCATAGTCTCACTTTTGACAAAACTGTTTTTGAGATTCATATATATATATATATTATATATATTATATATATATATACACACACACACATATATTTATGCATACATATTCACATATGCATATATGTTCATATAGACAGAAAGAGAGACATTTGTGTGTATTGTTTTTAAACATCTATCAGGACAGTTGTGCATGCGGGCAGTAGAAGCCCTAAAACTGGACTCATGGGGGAATATGGAAAACGAGGGAAAGGTGGCTTTGCATCTGGTCCCATGAAGGGCCCACTTGCTCTCTGAAGGGCCAGGAAGAACTTCTCTCTGTAGCAGGAAGCACTGCAGTCGGCCACAGCTGGAGCCGCCTTGGGGATGTGTCACTGCCACCAGGCAACTGTGTTGGGAACTCAGCCCCACTGGCAGCCAGCTCGATCTGTGCCAGTGTTTGGCAAATTTCCCCAAGTGGAAATCTGCCAATTTAAATGAAGTGGTGCTCTGTGTATGCTGTTCCCTCTGACTCTCGGTAAAATAATCATTGCTTCACATCTTTTATTGCCTTGTCGTTCATCTGATAGGAGGTGGGGGCAGGGGTGGGGGTAGGGACTGCTTGATGTGAGCGGTGAATTCCCAAGGAAGGAAGCATTTTAATGGGTAACTGAAAATCAAAGATAATCTTCCCAGCTGGTTGGGGTGGAGGAGAGGTGCTGAGAGGAGAAGCACACATCCTGACCTCAGGGTGATCGGGCAGATGTATGGGAAAGCGTGATCCTCGCCATCTGGGTGATCCATGTGTACAAAGTCGGTGGTTAACTGTACCCACCGTTTGCAAAATAGCATATGTCACAGCCACCCAATACCATCCATGACTAAAACCTGTTCAAATTTGCAAACAGCCTGGAAGAACAATGAGAAAACTCTTAATTGGGGTCTGTTTGTGCTTCCCTTATAAAAGAGACTGATGTGTTGAAGGTCTCGTGATTCATTTATGAGCTTTGGAACCATGTGTGAGGGCTGACCCAGGCAGGGCCTCCCCAGAGGACAAGGATCAGCATTTTAATGTCACCGAGGATGGCTTTATATGCTGTAACCTTTGTTGTCCCCAGTTCTATTCACGATGGACAATTTATGTAAAAACAAATGAACAAATAAAACTACTGGGAGATGATTAGCTTTGAAGCATGAAGTGTCTGCCATCTTGCTTTCTTTACATGTGCTAATTGCTTTCCAGTGACCCACATGGAAAAGGACCTAAGGTTGGAACAGTTATTGCTGGAGTATCTGGTGAGATTATATGAAAGGACATTACAGGCTGTAAAGTGATATACAAGTGTAAAGTGATATCCAGGAAGGACTATGTAGGACATATCCACTCCTGTGGATATGTATAGTAATAATAGAAGCTGTCCTACATAGTCCTTCCTGGATCTCTCCTCTCTGTGATTGCAGAGCCTTTACTTACACCACAAACACGTACATGCAAGAATCCCCAGATTACATGAGGGAAGCTCTTGTGCCTGTTACTTTTCTCCCTCTGGCCCTCATCCATTCTGTACAGTTCTCTCCTTCTTCATGAGTACATAGGATTCCTAGGCTTTTCTCTGGCAGTTCAGAAGTCCTCCTGTCCCCCAGTGGAGCCTCCCAAACCTACTTTCTCTGTTTATCTTTCTGCCCAATCTACATCTTAGTTGTCACGGCTTTTCTGGGTGGAACCCTTAGTTGTTTGTGTCCTTGCTCACCAGTGGAAAGACCAGGTTGTAGACATAAAAAAGACATTGTATTTTTTCTGCACGTCTAATTTGTAGCAGAGTTCGATTTAGGGTCCTTTTGCCCATAGAATGGAGAGGGACAAGACAACAACAGGCTCCCACCAACCATGAGACAGGAGATTGTTTCTTGACTTTCCTGGGGTTATTGACTGCTTAGGTGTTAGGCTCTGTGGTCACCTGACTCTCGTCTCCTAGCTTTTCATGTAGCATTGCCACTTGCTGGCTGCTGACCCTGGGCAATTATTTGGTATCTCCAATCTCTTGGTTTTTCATCTATAAAATGAGAATGATAAATAGTACCTGACTTATACGGTCGCTCTGAAGATTAAATGAGAGAGTTCTTGGGAAGTGCTTGGACATGGCCTCACACACACTAAGCACTCAATAAATGCTATCAATTACGATTCTTCCTGTCCTTACCTTGTCATATGTATGGACATGAAATCAGCCATTTTCCTGGACTTCTGACCCTGGGACTCCAAGAGTACAGGATGGATGCTTACAAGCAAGTTGGCTAGAGAATTTTGCTTATTTGAACATTTGCTATTTGAGGAAAACTCAAATTACCTTTGATCCATACTCAGTTACCATGTAAAAAATGAAGATTACAAGAACAACAGTTTCCATTTGTGGAAGGTTTAATTCTACATGGATTGTCTCATCTAATGACATCAGTGCAATGAAATGAGGGGGCTACTAATCAAACCTGGGTGCCTTTGACTCTGAACTGAGTCCTGCCTCCTTTCAAGGGAAGGGGTGTCTGAGAACCAGGACCCACAGGACCCCAAGATCACGCTTGGAGGCATTAGGGAAACATATCACTGTCATCTTTCTACAAACGACACAAGCTTGTTTGTGGAAGCACCATGTCACAGCCCGCATTTCACATATTCCATATTAGTTTCTACAATTGTCCCTATAAATGTCAAGAGAGCCCCTTTCCCAAATAAACTCAGGCAGAAGCTTCTTCTGAGCAAAACCAGTTGACAGCCCAAACGATTACAAACTCGTGTCTAACTTGGTAGAGCATCTGGGTTATTTATAGTGCAGCTTATATTTGGCTTAATATGAGCTTTCATTTTCCTCAAAGAGATGCAGGATGGATCTTTTAAAATAAATAAGTAAATAAAATTTAAAGAAAGGATGAAAAGAAAAGCAATAAAAAGCAAGTCATTCTCAGAGGTACTAGAATTTGGCAAAGGGGAAGAATGCTTCAGCATGTCCTAAAGATAGTGGCATCTGTCTTGCAAATGAGGAGCATAAATCTGCCCATTTGCCAAACCCTTCAGCAGGATTCTGACCTGGCATTTCTCCCAAGTCTCTAACCACTAGTTAGAAAGAACACGGTTCACTAACTGTCCAATCCAATTTAAATTTAATCTGATCTATTGTGTGTGTGTATGTGCAACCCTTCAGCTAATGTTTAGGTAATTTAGAAAAAAGAAAAAAAACTTAGTCATTTAGGTAGCCCTTCCCCTCCCCCTTTCTCTGCTTCTATCCCTAGAATAGAATCCAATTGTGTGTAAGGGAGGGTCTCACTCCTTTCCCAGTTGCTGGTGAGAAGAGACCCCCTGCCTCTCTAAGCCCAAACCCTGAGGTTTTATGTCATTGGCTATCAGGGCTCCTAGCTTTGCTGTCAAAGACAGAAAGGTTGTCTTCCCACTAGAGGAAAATTGGGTAATGTAATTCTTCCAGACATGGCCATGGACGTACTAAAAGTGAGTGAGAATAAATATGTGAAAGCATTCAGCAAATCTCTATCACAACAGCCACCTGGTTTTCGGGGCTATTGCTCTGTTGTGAAGTCCCAGTTTGCATGGGAGCAGTTAAATATTACCTCCAGCTTTCTCTCTGCAATCTTTCTATAATATTTCTCAAACCCTTCCCCATCCCTGCATTTAGATAGATATCTTGGGCCAACCCAAACCAAGGTGAAAAACTCAGGTATGCTAAAAGAAAGTACATTAATAATGTTTAAATCCTACCCCTTTACAGAGGTAACCCCTACTCCCACTCCATTCCACATAGTCTGTATTTGTTTCCAAAATGGTCCCTGAATATTTTAAAAGCCTCTTTCCCAAATAAATTCAACCAGAGGCTGAGCACCCATTTCACATTTGTGAAAAATCCTATTTGCCATGTATATACACCACACGTGCCAGGTCCAGGCCCAAGCACCCAAATCCTTTACCTTTTTTCCTGGACAGGATTGGGTGCCTTGTAAATAGAGGGGGGAAATCTCATCATTGGTCCTAATGCTATAAAATAAAATCCAAAGAGAAGACAAATTAATGTTCACTTAGTATTCACCAAACTTAGGGAATTTGAGCATGAACTAGTGTTTGATATGATCTAAATGAATGATGAGGGTTAAAGGAATAAAGGACCAGGAAATCTCCCTGGAGTAGGAGGTGCTGCAGAGCAGATTTTCAGTTCTCCGTGGGGGGTGAGCGGAGGGCTTTGGACAAATGGGACTCTGCCTTCAGCTGTGTCCACCTGGGTGTTAGCTGTTGACTAGCAAACTGAGAAACATCAGCAACACCCAGGAAAGCACAGCCAGCAGCTGTGTTCAGTCCCTAAAAAAGAAGTGATTGGAAATACGGAACTCATTTTCATGAGCAAAGCAAAGGGGAAGACATTGACACGTTGGAGCTGCAGAACCAGCTAGGAAGTGTCACAGCAGTGACTGCTCCTTGCAGGGCCCTGCTCACTAACACACAGGCGAGGCCAGTGACAGGGGAGCTTTCTCAGGCTGTCAGATCATTTTCAGAAACTGCAATTCATGTCATGCTAATAGCTCAGTCTATAATTAGGCATATTTATCTATGTCCCTGGGCTATGTCTCCTGCCTTTCTGTGCTTAGTTTTCTCCAAGAACAAATAATCCAGAAGAATTATGAGTCTGCAGAGGGGCGAGCGGGAGTGTGTGTACATGTTGAAAGCACTGTTATCAAATGGCCTAAATGCAATTTTCTCATTGACCAAATGCGTGAGTAGATATTGTCTATTCTCATGGGAAGAGGAGTCTTTGGTACTTTCCAGAAAGGACTGGGAAGGAAAACATTTTCTTCTCTCTGCCACAAATTTACTATGGTTGTGCTGTTCCTGTATCTTCCTATATTAGGTCAAAGGAGTACACCTTTGCTATGACTTTAGTCTGCTTGGAAAGATGATAAATAAAAGCAGTGTGTCACCCTACAGCACACAGATTCCTCTCAGGAGATTTCTCTTACCATTATAACACAACTCATGTACAGACAAGTGTGGCTACCAGCATCAATCGATATATTAGATATCAGTAAAGTTGAATTTTTTTTAAGAAAAAAAAAATAGCGTGTCAATTAACATTTTTTAAGTATTTGGAAAGCTATAAAAGCTGCTGCAGTTTGAAGAGCCTGAATGTAGCTATATGCTTTTCTCCTTTCCTTTATTTCCATCTATTTTGCAACTCAAGAAGGGAGACCTTATCATCAGTTGGGCTGGTTTAATTATGCAAGGACTGACAAGGCAATTGGAAGAAAATTGGGTGGTCTAGCATTTTATTGGGCCTTGACCGGCTTGATTTTCCATGTCTGTGGGATTTCTGGGTAGATCTTCCTGCCAGAAAACTGATGCAAAAAAGGCCACCTTTTGTACTTTTCTCCTTTTCAAGGGAAGCTAAGGAATCAGCCAGCTGCCACGTGGCTCGTTGCTCCCTGGGAAATCATGTTCATGCATGAATAATGTTCGTCCTCTATATTCCAACTCCTCCACTGGGGTTCTCATACCACCCTTGTAACAAGCATGGGGTGCCCTCCAACCCAGAATGCCAGTCAGGAGAAGATGTGATAATTTTAAGCTGTTTCCAATAGATGTTTTCTAGAAGATAAGGATTGGAATCCACTTTTTAAAAGCAAATATCTGTTGGATGCTTATTCTGTGGCAGTACTGTCTCACTTAATACTCAGAACAACCCTAAAGATAGGTATTTTCATATCCCCATTTTCCAGACAAGATAAGGAAACTAAAGCATGGTGAGGTTAAGTTACTGGCCCAAGGACCCACAGATAATATGAGGCTGGGGTAGGATTCAAACCCTGGTCTCATAGTGCATAGAGCCTGTGTCACCTCTTTGTTATCCTGTCACAGGGTCTGGATTCTTGCTTGCCATCTAAACAGGCTGCCTCTTCTAACAGAAAGAGAAAGGTATTTGTGCTGAGCTTTTTTTTACTGACATGGGAGAATAGAATATTGGTCACTAATCCACTAATTTCATTAATCCACAGCCCTTATCATTTACCCAGATTATTGGTTGTTTTTACTCCTTCCTGGTAAAGGCAAAGGACTCTGGATGAGGTTGAATATTATCTTTATGGATCATGTATGTGTATATATATATATATATATATATATATATACACATACATATATATGTAAACTAACAGTCATCCAAAGTAAATTAAAAAGAAAACAAACTTAGATGGGAACTCAGCTCCAGGACTCATAGAAGTTAATAATCAGAGCAACTAGCAGGTATTAGTATTCGTTTTGTAGAATCAGGTCGTATGCCATCACTTTCATGAAGCTTAAATTTTCTAAATTTCAATTGGCCATCAGACTATGTCAGAGACTCCTGCTCTTGAAGTCAAGCTTGGCTGAACATGTCTAATAGAAAGCCTGACAAAGCTGTAGCCATCACTGATTCCAGTGTGCCCGAGTGGGACTCCCTGTGTGACGCTGGAGAGACTGGGAATGCAGAACTCCAGTAGCCCAGCAAACTTAGCTATGACAACGCTGTCAACCGCCTGCATCACATCTTCACCAGAGCTCTCCTCAACCACGCCTTTGTCCCTGTGGGCTGTTATAGCAAAGTGCCAGAGACTGGAGGGCTTGTAAACAACAGAAATGTATTTCTCACAGCTTGGAGCCTGGGAGGTCCAAGTCCAAAGTACTAGCAGATTCAGCCAGTCCAGGGTCTGGTGAGAGCCCATTCCTTGACACTATCTTTTTGCTATAACTTCACGTGGTGGAAAGAAGAGACGAGGAGTATCTCTGGGGCCACTTTTGTAAGGACTAATCCCATTCATGAGGGCTCCACTCTCATGACCAAATCACCTCCCGAAGGCCCACCTCCCCAAATCCTCACCTAGGAGGTTAGCATTTCAACATACGCATTTTGGAGGGATGCAAATATTCAGTCCAGAGCAACTTGCAAAATAGGTTTGTTTGAATCTTATCTCTACTTCTTTCTGCTCTCATCCACTGTGGGCCAAAGGACAGACTGAAGAAGAAAATTCACAACAAAGGGATGAACTAAGTCTGCAAACACATGGAGAAGAAAGTGTTGTGAATCCTTGAAAACTGCAAATATCCATGAGGTTTAATCAACTCTGGGTAAAATAAATCCTCTTTTGAAATAAAAGGGCAAACATTACACATTTGAG
Source organism: Grampus griseus (assembly GCF_964374135.1). Classification (NCBI taxonomy): domain Eukaryota; kingdom Metazoa; phylum Chordata; class Mammalia; order Artiodactyla; family Delphinidae; genus Grampus; species Grampus griseus. Next base: position 67,862,898 of record NC_139012.1, read on the forward strand.
ACAAAATACCATAGGGTGACAAAGCTAAGCTCTTCCTTTTATCCAGAGTTAGCAACTCCATCAAAATTACTGTTTTTCTTATTGCTAAGCAAAGTCAAGGCACCCTGAAGATTATATGGCTGGAATTTTAAGTCCATCTAGGAATCAGCTAATTTCACTGGTAGCCATGAAAGGAACAGCAGAATTGAGACAGATTCATTTAATCAGCCGGTGATTCAACCAATATTTATTTGCCTTGTTATTAAGATACCTGCACATACAGGCTAACATCCAAGAATTTTGACATTTTTGTAAATGAAAAGATAATACTTAATTGACAGGAAATTTCTTTTTAATTAGTAAAGCATCCTTACTGAATGGTTTTAATCACAGGAGCACCAGCTTCAAATGGTTGGGTAAGAATCCAGAGACATAGGACACCAAAACTCCTTAGTGAAATAGCCTAGCAACTTAACTGCAATATTGGCTAAAATGCTGGAATATATGGCACTTTCAAACCACAGGTATGTTGGATTATTTTTTAAATATAAAGAATGTGATACATTTCTGCAAATGTATTAAATCACCATGATTTTAGAATTTTGCTTGCTTCCCTTTTGTCAGCAAATTGAATGGTTAGTTGCTGTATGTTCTTTAGCCTAATAGAAATTCCAAGGGAAGAGCAGAGCCGATTTTGGCCTTTATTCAGTAGGCATTTAATGTCCTCTTTAAGAGGTCCGTCTTTCTTGTTCTACATAATGATGGTAAAACAAATTTCTGCTCATTACATCTTTAATATATGTTTATGACTGTTGGGAAAATTAATGACTTCGGCTAGCATTTAACGTGTGTTTATTTTCTGAGCAAGGCTATCCATCCTACAGATGACAGTTCATCCATACGTGCATGGAATAAATTATCAGTCTTCTTAAATTTCTTTTAAATAAAAGACTACAATTCACAGGGATAAAAGGGGGGTTGATTTTTAAGATTCTCTTTGGATTTTACCACATCCTTTCCTTTCTTATTATCTGCAGTGAAATGATCAAAGGATAGAAAATAGCATTACCTAATTAGGTTGTATGGACCCCCAGTTGGACGCTAGTCTGGCCAAGGGATTTGCTTTTAAGGAATAAGGACAATGGTGGGAGGAGTGAGAGTAATGATGGGCAGGCTTATGCATTAGTTTTCTGGGAAAGAGGTGGGGCTTTCCTGGAAATGGGGTGCTACCTATTTTCTTCCTTTTTTGGTTAGTGACTTCTGGTCATGGCCACCTGTAGGTGTGTCATTCAGTTTGCTAATGTAGTAAAATCAGTGTAGAATAGTAAAATCAGGGTCTGTTGGAGGTCAGACTCATCGCTGTCTTGGTTTCAAATGATTCTATCTGGTTTTTGCTTTTCTCTTTCTTTAGCTTCCTTTCTTTGTGTCCAAACCCTGTGACTTAAAGATATATGTTAGTTTCTGTTCAAGAGAGGGGTTGGTACGTTTTGAGCAAGGGTCTAGTGGCAACTCTGGTAACAATAGTACTTGAGAAAGTACATGTTTACACAGATTCTTTGCCATTCACTTCATCCATCAGTGGAAAGACTTTAAAGTAGATCTTATATGAACAAATAAATATAGGTTAGACAAGATGTTTTCATAAGATTCAAGGTTAGTAAATAATTCATTAGCATTAATATGTGTTTATGAGTCATACTTGAAAACTAAATCAGCTACTTAGAAAATACCAGTGTAAATTTAAAGTTCTAGGATGCTAACTAACTGAAAACTAGGTATTAGAGAGGGTTGTGTGAATTTGTAATTTAGTATCCATGCTCTGCATTCCTTAGCAGTCAAAAGTAATTATTTTATTTGCCTGAAATCACTATCAACAAAAAAGTATTTGTAAGCCATAAAGAACTAAACACATGTAAGATATCTTTAAGATGAAAATTGTCAATCTTTTTATTTTTTTTACTCATTTTGCATTTTACTCATGGCACTGGTAATTTAACTTTTCAGACCAATAATGCTGTTTGCCTGAGGGGTAGTGTTGCTAATTCATTAGGGGTTGGGGTACAGTAACCATTGCAAATTAAAAGAGATGCCTTAACCAAAACAAGAGGAAGTCCCGTCTTAGTTTAGGCTGCTATAATGAAATACCATAGACTGGGTGACTTAAACAACAAACATTTGTTTCTCACAGTCCTGGAAGCTGGGAAGTCCAAGATGATGGTGCTGGCAGAGTCCAGTGTCTGGTGAGAACCCACTCCCTGGTTTGCAGATATCTCTTCTTGTTACATCCTCACATGGCCTTTCCTTGGTGCATGTACTCAGAGAGAGAAAGCAAGCTCTCTGGTCTCCTCTATAAGGACACTAATCCCACTGTGGGGACCCCATCCTCATGACTTTACCTAAGCCTATTTACCTCCCAAAGGCACTTCCTCCAAATACCTTCACACTGGGGATTAAGGCTTCGACATATGAATTTTGAGGGGGCACAAACATTCATTCCTTAGCAAGTACATATGCCGTGGTGCCCTTAGGAGTATACAAGGTAGAGAGAAAAATCAGTCTCACTCCTTAGCCTCACCTGGAGGTGCAAACTTGTCCAAAATTTGCTTCAAAGCCTGGTCCCCTCTTGACAGGCTGTCAGCTAATGATGTCACCCTTGTCAGGGTAACAAGAATAGCTAACACTGACTTTGGGTCAGGAACTCTTCTAGTCACTTCACTATAATAACTAATTTAATTTACATTTAACAATTAATAGTACACCATGATGTAGGTACTATTATTATCCTCATGTTCAATAGGTGAATGGCAGAGCTGGGATTTAAATGCAAGCAGTGTGAGTTTTAACCACTACAATAACAGTAACAGTAGAGTTTTAACCACTATTCTGATCTGTGAAGCCTTCCTGTTACCAAATCCTGTACTTTTATTCCTTCTTCTCTATCCCCACTGACCTCAGTAACTCACGTGGCCATTATGTGAGCTTTGTCCCTTGTGAGAGACTGAATATACAAATGAACAATGGCCAAACCACATGTAAAAATAGAATTCTGACCCACAATCTGCAGCAACCAGTCTAGGAAATCAACTTGTGATCTACAGAAACTAGCCCAAAGAGCCAGCCTGCTATCTGTAAGTCAGACTTGTAGGAGGTCAGACCACTATCTCTAGCAACAGTCCAGGGACCCTAACAAAAACTTCTGCAACAATTGGCCCCAAACATCCAGGACTTACTTAATACCTGACAGCTGCCCTAATTTTTGTTCCTACTTCCAACTTAGGATCAACTAGAGGAAGTCAAATATGCATCCCTAACCAATCACATGGGATGCCCAGCTTCTAATTAGCCTGCCCACAGCTTCCCCAGGCCAACAGCCTCCAGTCAGGGCACACCTGAGGCCTTCCCCCTTTTCCACTATAAAGTTTTCCCACTCCTCTACCTACCTTTGTGTCTCAGTGATGATGGCTGACTTCCTTGCTAGAGCAAGCTCTGAATAAACAGCCCTTGCCTGTTCCGATTTGGTTGGTCTTTGTTTATTTCACACCGGCCTCCCATCCTGCTCCATACCTTCCCCTCTCCAGCACAGAGGCACTCTAGCACACAGACTGTGTTGTAGGAAGAGACTGAAGCACAAAAATCTGCACAGGGATAATGGGACTTGAGCTGTGCTTTGAGGGGAAGCACAATTCAAAAAGCTGGGCGGGAGCCTGGGATGAGCTCGCAGAGAGAGTGATGCATGCAGAGGAAAAAGAGGGTCCATGTGTCCTTAATCTCCCAGGCCCTTCCTCATGGGGAAGGAAAGCTGGGACAGTGTGTGGTTGCAATTTTCTTTACACATTTCCAGGCAGCTTACTGGTTACAGTACTGTTGTAACAATAATTGTATTGTCACAGGCAAGTGACATGGCAGTGGAAGGGTTTTGGGGGAGTACAATTAAATTTGATATCATGAACATCACACGGATTCCTGTAGCACAGATAAAGCAGCCCATATTTACACCACCAGAGAAGGTGATTCTTGGCCCATGAGGAAAGATTGCAGAACCAAATACACAGGTTTGTAATAAGAAACCCTCCCAACAGGACAAATGCTTTGCTGTAGTTCACATCAACTTTTTTATTTTCTATTAGTCCCAACAGCTAAGAATCAGCAATGTACCTGCATATACAGAAAGCAAAATCATACTGAGCAGCAATGAAGTATTTAAACTAATTGAACTTTGCAAACACATATAGATAAATAGCAGGTCACTTACTTGCAACTACTTCCGTGGTTGCTTTTAAGATTCAAAGAACCTCTCAAACAGCTGAAAGGCTTTGAATTCCAAGCAACACTTTTATATCCTCAGACAGTTACAACCCTCCCACAGGTGATTTTTAAGGGAGGACAGAATATATTTATTTCTCTTAACTTTATTAACTGTCTTGTCATGAAGACATGAACTGGGACAGTAGAGCTCACACGGGATGAAAAGGAAGACATTGCCAAATGAATGCTTTCAGCCTGGAGTGATTTTACAACATCACAGACCCTGAGGGGAGACCAGTTAACACCAAGAGTCCTGTGTTCATGTGTGGGTCACGGCCAGATCCCGCTGCATGGCACGGAGTCAGTGCCCAGGAAATATTTACTGAATCTGGGGATGGATGTTCCTAAGAGCAGAGCCAGGTTGTAGGCCTGAATCAACTCCACCTCCGCACTCGTGCTCTGGGTGATCCTTCCACCTCCTTTTTCATTCCTTCATGTTCCTTCACGGCAGGTGGCAATTTCCCTCCTTTCAAGCCCTCCTATTTCTATACCAGTTCACGCTCTCCAGAAATAACAGCTACAGTTAACACTTGAGTGCTTATTCGTTCCAGACGCTGAGCTAATCCCCTTCTAGGCATTTTCTGATTCAACCCTCACAAATACCCTATCAGGAGGTGCTGTTATTATACTCATTTTGCAAATGAGGAAATTGAGGTTTAGCAAGGCTTAGCCCCTGACCTTAACGGCAGAAACAGGATTCAGACTTAGTCTGTCTCAGGAAGCCTGAGTTCTTAAGGGAGACGGACTGTTATTCTTACCATCTCTTGCCTGAACTATTTCCAGGACTTGCACATTCGTCTCTGTTTCCCCGCCAGTCTTTGCTCTCCAAACCATCCCCCACCTTGCTGCCAGAATAATTATTTTTAAACCTATGTCTGATCATGAACCTTGCTTACCACCCCTCAGTGGCTCTCCAGTGTCTCAGTATAAATTTCAAATTCCTTTTTGTGGCCATCAAGATATAGCGTGACTTAGTCATCTCCCTATTTTTCTAACCTCATCTCTGACACTCCACAGATCTTCATCCTCCACCTTGATAACTCTGCCTGGAGTTATCCTATTCTTTTATTTCAGATGTGACTTCCTAACAGAATGTTTCCTTATCCTGCTACACACTCCAGACTGGGGTAAATGCCCTTTCTCTGTATCCCTGTAATACCCTCTCAAATCTACATCATCGTGCTTTGCATATTTAAAAAACATGTTTCAGACTATACTACAAAGCTACAGTAATCAAGACAGTATGGTACTGGCACAAAAAAAGAAATATAGATCAATGAAACAGGATAGAAAGCCCAGAGATAAACCCACGCACATATGGTCACCTTCTCTTTGATAAAGGAGGCAAGAATATACAATGGAGGAAAAACAGCCTCTTCAATAAGTGGTGCTGGGAAAACTGGACAGCTACATATAAAAGAATGAAATTAGAACACTCCCTAACACCATACACAAAAATAAACTCAAAATGGATTAAAGACCTAAATGTAAGGCCAGACACTATAAAACTCTTAGAGGAAAACATTGGCAGAATGCTCTATGACATAAATCACAGCAAGATCGTTTTTGACCCACCTCCTAGAGAAATGGAAATAAAAACAAAAATAAACAAATGGGGCGTAATGAAACTTAAGAGCTTTTGCACAGCAAAGGAAACCATAAACAAGATGAAAAGACAACCTTCAGAATGGGAGAAAATATTTGCAAATGAAGCAACTGACAAAGGATTAATCTCCAAAATATATAAGCAGCTCATGCAGCTTATCAAAAAAAACAAACAACCCAGTCCAAAAATGGGCACAAGACCTAAGTAGACATTTCTCCAAAGAAGATACAGAGATTGCCAACAAACACATGAAAGGATGCTCAACATCACTAATCATTAGAGAAACGCAAATCAAAACTACAATGCGGTATCACCTCACACCAGTCAGAATGGCCATTATCAAAAACTCTACAACCAATAAATGCTGGAGAGGGTGTGGAGAAAAGGGAACCCTCTTGCACTGTTAGTGAGAATGGAAATTGATACAGCCACTATGGAGAACAGTATAGAGGTTCCTTAAAAAACTAAAAATAGAACTACCATATGACCCAGCAATCCTACTACTGGGCATATACCCTGAGAAAACCATAATTCAAAAAGAGTCATGTACCACAATGTTCATTGCAGCTCTATTTATAATAGCCAGGACATGAAAGCAACCTAAGTGTCCACTGACAGATGAATGAATAAAGAAGATGTGGCACATATATACGATGGAATATTACTCAGCCATAAAAAGGAATGAAACTGAGTTATTTGTAATGAGGTGGATGGACCTAGAGTCTGTCATACAGAGTGAAGTAAGTCAGAAAGAGAAAAACAAATACCATGTGCTAATACATATATATGGAATCTTAAAAAAAAAAAAAGGTTCTGAAGAACCTAGGGGCAGGACAGGAATAAAGATGCAGACATAGAGAATGGACTTGAGGACATGGGGAGGGGGAAAGGTAAGCTGTGACAAAGTGAGAGAGTGGCATGGACATATATATACTACCAAATGTAAAATAGATAGCTAGTGGGAAGCAGCTGCATAGCACAGGGAGATCAGCTCAGTGCTTTGTGACTACGTCGAGGGGTGGCATAGGGAGGGTGGGAGGGAGGGAGACACAAGAGGGAGCAGATATGGGGATATATGTATACATAGAGCTGACTCACTTTGTTATAAAGCAGAAACTAACACACCATTTTAAAGCAATTATACTCCAGTAAAGATGTTTAAAAAACATGTTTAATGTACATAATGAACATTAAAAAAAAATGTTTGCATATCTGTACTGTCCACCCAACCTCTGACAGACTGAATTGTTCCCAATTCTTCACCACTCTCCTGTAATAAAATCGTGCACCTGCCTCCTTTGCTGGGTAGCTTTGAGTGCCTCCCATAGATGCAGTCTACAGCCCTGCCCCTCTGACTTGGGGTTTGGCTATGTGACTTGCTCTTGTCAGTGGACTCTGCCATTGGGAGGATTTCCTCTCACCACTGTGTTTCAAGGTAACCCTTGAGTAGGATTCCTGCAGCTGTGCTTGTTTTTTGTCTTGCTCCTTCCCACCAAGCGAACCTACCCATGAACCAATGTCTGCTTTTGTCCTTTCCTGATGGTCCTAAGGGAGCGCCTATGTGGCCACAGTATAAGCTGAGGGGGAATGTTGAGGAGCAAGCCAGTCTTGACAAGGGTTGTAGTCAACCCCTCAGGGACTCTGACACTGAGATGGCCCTTCTGAGTCTTCACCCTGGGGTGAGGGGTCCCTTTTTACCCCTTTATCCATCAGTTATTGTATACAGGCTGTGCTAGGGAAGGGGCAGAACCTTAGGCCCAAAGCTCTGTTCAGCTGTGGGCAATTCCTAAAGGGGCCAACAGCTAGGGGACAAGAGCTGTAGCCAGTGGCATCCCCATAGGCAGGAGCAGTAAGTCCCTCAGTCCCACAGGGCGTCTGGGCAGGCAGTGCAGAACAGTGACCACTGCACCAGTGATTCTGCAAGTGTGGTCCCCAGACCAGCAGCATAAGCATCCCTGGTAACTTGAGAGAAATGCAAATTCTGAGGCCCCGTCTCAATCTACTGAGTCACATACGGTAGGGGTGAAGCCTAGAGATGGTTTAACAAGCTGTCAGGTGACTCTGATGCACACCAGAGCTTGAGAACCAAGGCACTACATCAGCGCTGGCAGTGTACTCTGTTGGAATGCACAGAAGATTTGCTGACTGATGAATTAACATGAAAAAAGCGGCTGCAACTCCCAGGGGAACTGGACTGGGGACCACACTTCAAGTGGCAAAATCCTAAATGATTTTTTTTCCGTGGTTATGATGACCTTGAGAGTTTTGAGGAGTACTGGTCAGGTGTTTTATAGAATGTCCTTCAGTTTGGATTTGTCTGGTGTTTTCTCATGATTAGACAGGGGTCACGGGTTTTGGGGAAGCAGACCACAGAGGCAATGTGCCACTTTCATCACATCCTTCCAAGGGTGCATGCCCCCAGCATGATTTATCTGTGTTGATGTTGACCTTGATCACTTGTTTAAGGTAATATGTGTTGGGTTCTAAATGATTGTCATGCAATTGAATTTCAAGATCCTCTGATGTACCAAGAAAGATCCAAACTGCTTAGCTTGGCATAGGGAGCCTGCAGAGACACGCCCCTTCCTGGGTCTTTGTCTTCATCCCACCGTTTCCTGACTTGCACTCTGGGCTGCGTAAATAACAAACTGCTTGAGGTCCACCCACCCGCCATACACACACACCGCCCAGAATGCCAATTCTTTCCTTAAAAGAAGATATCAGTTTGGGCTCCAGTTTCTGTACCATCTGCCCTCCCTGCTTTCATAGCCTCTCATCTCTCACCGCTTACCTCAATCCTATGACTAACTCTATTTGATGGAAATTAATAGTTTAAGGTTCTCTCTCTCCCATTAAAATATCAGTTTTGCAAGAACAAGGACTTTGAAGTGTTCATCCTGAACCAATAGTAATCAATAAATATATGTTAAATTATGTGCCAAACACAAACCATACCATTATAAATATCAAAGAAAATCACTCATCTTTTGAAGGCCCCTTTTTCCTACTCCAAGTGATGAAATTGAATAATCTCAAGTGTCAAGTAAGAGGTGTTTAAAAGGGCCGGCAATTCTCAGTGCTCTGTACCACTGCAGCCTAATTAGTACCGTGCATTTCCATTAGTCCTCTTAACGGTCTTTTTTTTTCAAACTGCTCTTGCAGCCAAAAATTTGTTCTGAAAACATAAAACAACACTCAGAAAGCTCCTGCTGTCATTATTAATTCCAGCCCCACTTTCTTATATTTCAAAAGAGGATGGAAGCAGACATGGACATGTGAGCAGTTGGGTGGTCTCACCAGCGGTGGCTGTCAGGTAGTTGAATTGGAAGCATCCATCAGCACAGTGCCCTTTAGAATCTACCCTTCAAGGTTACCTCCAAACCACCTTAAAGGGGCAGCACAAAGGTCAGAGACAGCATCTTTGCCGGCAGTGGCTTCATCCATCACGTTCCTAACCAGCAAATAGAGACTGATGAAGACACTGGGCCACAGCTGGGGCGGGGCCTGCTGGTGACCTTCTGCTTATCAATGCCTCTCCCGTCTTGCTCCAAACGTTTCCTCTCAGGTGTTTGCTTTGGAAGGCAAATATTGATATTTGCTACCACTGGCTTTTTCATTAAATGCTCAGCTCCTTGATACACATTCTTTGCTAAATGATTTCCTTCCATCTTCCGACTAGTCTGAAATCAGAGAGCAAATTTAGTATTGTGGAAATTCACTTGGATTCCAAACCTCCCTCCTTCCCGAGTAGTGTTTTTTTTTTTTTTTTTTAATTTTAATTAATTTTTTGTCTGTGTTGGGTCTTTGTTTCTGTGCGAGGGCTTTCTCTAGTTGCGGCAAGCGGGGGCCACTCTTCATCGCGGTGCGCGGGCCTCTCACAGTTGCGGCCTCTCTTGTTGCAGAGCACAGGCTCCAGACGCGCAGGCTCAGTAGTTGTGGCTCACGGGCCTAGTTGCTCCGCGGCATGTGGAATCTTCCCAGACCAGGGCTCGAACCCGTGTCCCCTGCATCGGCAGGCAGATTCTCAACCACTGCGCCACCAGGGAAGCCCCCAAGTAGTGTTCTTAAATAAACCCAGAGGCATTCGGTATTCCAGATCTTTTCTGGCCGAGCCAAAGGCTGCACTGGGCTAGAAAGGCTGTGTGATTCACAAAGGCATCCAGCCCCGAGACAGCTCGTCCTGCTGCTGCCTCCCCCTGAGTTTCCTGAACAGGCTACCAGGACTCTTTGGAGCATTTTGCCCAGCTGAGCACACTGGGGCATCTCTTCTAAGGCCCAGACTCAGGCTTTGTTCACTTTCCACCCACACTGCTCATGTGCGTAGACGAGTGAATTATTCTAAGGCAAATGAAGGAGAGTTTGGGTGGGGGGCTCCAGCTCTGGTTTCTAAGCCCACAGCTTCCCAGAGCTGGGACTTGACCTACACAGCTCCCCGCCCTCTCCCCTCCTCCACTGCCTGGATAAGAGAGCTTTTCTTCATCGTGCAACAATGTTTTTCAGGTTTGAAAAAGCTTCACATGTCTGCATCATGTTAGGCCTTTAAAGATGACGATGAGTTACAAGATGATTCCTGCTGTCACTCAGCAGCTCCGATCAGAAAAACACCAAACTTGCTGAAAGGGGCTGTGGATCAATGCCCTCTCTGAGCAGCTGCCCACCTGTTTCTCTTCTCCAGGTACCTTAGGTGTAATTCAGTGGTTTCAATCCTAGCCACACACTAGAATCACTAGGGAGGTTTTAACACTTCATTCACTTCTAAGAATTTTGACCTGATTAGCCTAGAATGGAATCCTGGTAATAGCAGTTTTTGAAAGCTCCCCATGTGATCCTAATTGAAGTCAAGGCTGAGAGCCACTGAACTCTGTCCTTCCCAGATCCTTTTTGGGAGCAGACAACTTTCTCCTAGTTAATCAATCCCCCCCAGTCATTAGCTACATTTAGATGCCACTACTTACCCTCTTTTCTTCCTTCATCAGAAACTAGAACTTTTCAAACTAATATGACTTTTTTCTTAAGAGAGTTGCCCAGTTTCTGAATTCTGTTCCTGTATTTGGTGAATCCCCCCCAACCCCATATGTGTTTTAGACAGAATCAGGGCTTATGTCCCACTTGGAAGCTGAAAATGCAAGATACTCACTTTCCCAGCCCCCCTTGCAGCTAGCCATGGTCAGGTGACCTAGGTGCCAATCAGCCCCATCCTCCTAGCCTTTGACTTGGGAGCCATTATGGCAAAGGAGAAAGAACTCTGGGAATCTTCTGGTAACAGTGGTAGTAGGTGTCCCAAAGTCCAGGGCCAGTGGCAGCAGGGTGCAAGATGCCCCATCCAATGCCTGGCAGCTGCAGAGCAGTGCTCCCTCTTAGCCTGTTCCCCAGGGTGACCCATGGTGACTCATGGCTGCAGAGCCTCAAACCTGGTTCTCTCAATGATTCTGTGAGCACACAGTGTCCATTTGATAAATTCCTTTCCTTTCCAGAGTCAGTCTCTGTCTTTATCACCAAGAACCCTCTTATCTTTTCATAGGGGATGTCACAAACTATTCTCAAGGGAAAAGTCGCCTCTTTTGGAATGAGAGTTGTATTCCTTAGCCCTTTGATACAAATCCAGAGATCAAATTTGATTTGAAACTTCTTATTTACATTTGCTTAATTTCCATTCTTCCTTCGAGTTCTATGAATAGACAATCTGGCCAATTAACTTTTGGGTTTTATCCTCCACCTACAGCAGAACTCAGGTTAAGCCACCCCAAGCAGCCTCTGCCTCTGTGCTCTCCATTGAGCTGCCCCTGGTATTTATCACAAGGTGGCTGCATCATCAAAGCAGCAGCCCTGTTGGGTGGACTTTACACTCTGTCTGGACTGCACCAACTGTAGAAATAGACCTCTCTTGTCTAAAACCACGGGTGAGATTTACTAAAACTCTTCACTCATCTTAACCACATCTGACCACGTCATGAGGTTCTGTCAGTGAATGCCACTCCAGAGTACAGTACAGCCGGTGGCAGCATGATTGTGACATGGAGGACACTGAGAGAAACTATTGTCACATGGCATATCTCAAAGCCCTCCTCCTTCCATGCATTGATGATGGTTGGATCATAAAAGGCATGGAATAAAGCTTTATAATACACAGTTCTCCTGCGGAAGCAGCCTTTCAAGAAACAGGAGTGATTTTTGTGCTCACATCCCACTGAAGCACCTTAATTCCAGTGCCAGAATGAATTGCCAATTTGCAACTCAAATATCTAACACATACTCAACCACTCAACACATATGATATTGACCCCAGTTATGAAAGCTAAAAGTGAAACATTCTATGACTAATTCCTCAAAGTCCTAGCATTTTCTTTTGCAGATTTCTTTAGGAAGTTTAGTAAAAGCTGGGGGGAGAAAGTCCACTCTGGTGACAGAAGTCCTCTGTTGCTCTGCAATTCCTTCACATGGAATATTGGCTAGCATTTGCAATCCCCATAACTTTAGGAAATATGATTTTTTTTCTCAGAGATTTCGGTTTCTGGGTGTTAGGACTAAATGATTTTATCAATGATTTTATCCCTGCCCCCAAATTCATATGTTGAAGCCCTAACCCCAAATGAGATGATATTTAGAGAAAGGGTCTTTGGGGGTAATTAGGGTTAGATTAGGTCATGAGGGTAGGGACCTCATGATGGGATTCGTGGCCTTATAAGAAGAGAAAAAGAACTCTCTCTTTTCATCATGTGAGGACACAGCAAGAAGGCTGCCATTTGCAAGCCAGGAAGAGCATCCTCAACTGAACTTGACTGTGCTGGCACCCTGATCTTGGATTTTCAGACTCCAAAACTAAGGGAAAGTAAGTTTCTGTCATTTAAATCACCTAGTCTATGGTATATTGGTTATGGTCGCCTGAGCAGACTAATACACTGGATGATGACCTGATAGACAAATGGCCTTGGGGTCCAAAAGCTGGTCTCGTGGAGAGAAATGATGTGTTGTTGCTTACAGGAGGAAGGTAAACTTCGTGTTCCTTGAGAGTGAAGATTGTGTTCTTTTATTACTTGAATCCTGAGCAGTTGGACCAATGGTTGGCCCATAGGAAACATTCACCAAATATTTGTGAATTAATAAATAAGTGAATGGACGGTTGGATGGAACAGAACAAATCTGGGAATAAGGGAAGGAATGGAGGAAACAAGACTGACTCTGTAGGAATGTAATTAACAAGGTGAGATTAAACGTGCCTCTTATGGACTTTGGTGATAGTTTTAGAAACCAAGACCAAGACTTTTCATGTCAAGGACTTTTCACATTTTGATAAATTAGAAAGATTACTAGGTCAGGAGACAAAATAGCTAAGATTCTTAGATCTGCCTCTATCTTTCCTATGTCCTGAGCCATTCATTTCATCTCCCAGCATTTCTGTTTCTACATTCATAAAACAACTGAGATAAATTAGCTAATGTCTTAGATTTCTTCCAACATTAATGTCCCAAGATTGTGTTAACTACTGCAATTTAAAATGCAAACTTACAGAAAGTACATTATTAGAAATTAATATCATCATTTGAATTTTTCACTTACATACATATAATTTTATTTTAATCATCTTTGCTGTAGACTTGACTTTTTTAAAAAATCAGTTTGCTTTTGAAATATAACCATTAATGCTATTCATCTGGAAAAGAAAGTATTGGATTGGCCAAAAAGTTTGTTTGGATTTTTCTGTAAGATCTAATGGAAAAATCTGAACGAACTTTTTGGCCAGCCCAATAGAACTAATGATGCCTACCATAGGGAAGGGAAAATCTTTTCAATAAATTATGGTAGAACAACTGGATATCCTTATGGGAAAGAAATGAACTTTGAACCTTCCTTCATGTGGTAGTTGCAAATATGTCCACAAATTCTTTGATACTTCTCCATTAAAAAGGTATAAATTAATTCCTCTCCCCTTGAAAATGGGCTGGATTTAGAGACTCACTTCTGGGCTTCCCTGGTGGCTCAGTGGTTGAGAGTCCGCCTGCCGATGCAGGGGACACAGGTTCGTGCCCCGGTTCAGGAAGATCCCACATGCTGCAGAGCGGCTGGACCCGTTAGCCATGGCCACTGAGCCTGCGCATCCAGAGCCTGTGCTCCGCAATGGGAGAGGCCACAACAGTGAGAGGCCTGCGTACCGCAAAAAAAAAAAAAAAAAAAAATAGAGACTCACTTCTGATTCCAATAGAATTAAGCAGAAGTGATGGTGTGTAGTTTTGGACACTACGTTATAAAAGACACCTTGGTTTCCTCCTCCTTCATTCGCCCTTCGTTTACCTCAGTAAGTTTGATTTCAAATTAATAATAATACCCACCTCTCTGCATTTCAGTTGTGATGATCTAATGCTATAGACTTGTAATAATGCAAGAGCCTGGAATAGCCCCGTCACATGGAGAGACCCAAATGACCTTGCAGTCCATCATTCAGGAATAGAGAAGGCACAAGTTAGTAATTCCTTTTCCCAAATGTTTAGCTGTATGTGGATTAATTACCCATACATTGCAAGCAGTGAAGTATTTGATAAATAATAATTTCATTATACTTCTTTCACATCCAGTAATGTTATGCATGGCATGTTAATAGCCTGGCTGAGTTGACCACTGTAAGTGAACATCCTCGGTTTTGGGTTTTAGACGCTGTCCCATTCATCTTGGAGCTTGTGTACATCAAACCCCTCCACGGTTTAGGTTATCTCCTAGAAATGAAACATATTGGAGGCTCTGTTGCTTTTGCTTGTCTCTTCCTCAGAAAACTTAATCTGAACCATTTTACAGTCCTAGCGTTTCTTTCACACTACTTCAATTATTCTCTTTCCAACTCTTCTAAAGGCAAGAGTATTTCTGCTCTATCTGAAGCAGCTATTCACAACCTTTCCATCACCTAAGACCCATTTCATGATTTTTTTCCCCTTGTAGCCCCCATATTTTAAAAGAATTTAAATAGCAAACTGTATCTCTTAACAAGAGCTGCCTTCCCCGTTTGGGGTAAACTTTAAAAGACATGTAGGACTGGACCTCAGTGAATCACACTTGTTAGAGGGTTCTGAAGTCAGACCAGCTGTACTGTAATATTGACTCCACTATCTACTACCAATGTGATTAGGAAAATTATAGACCTTCCCAGCCTCTGTTTTTTTTTCTTCTAGAAAGTGGGGATGATAGCAGTGCAGTGGTGCCTATTTTGTAGAGTTGTTATGAATATTAGATGAGATAATTTATGAAAATCCCTCCACATGGGACCTGGCACAGAGAGAACAATAAAAGGTGGGGCTATAAGCTATTGAAGCTTCTGATCAGAATGGGACATATAAGTTTAATGTTTAGAACAGTGGTCATCAAAATAGTCACAACTCCCACTGATTTAGTAATTACTACGTACTGGACACTCTGCAAATAGAATTCTACTTAATCTCACAACAGTCCAGACTCGTAGGTATTACTCCCTTTTTCCCAGTGGGGAAACCTGGAATCAGAGAGGCTAATAACTTGAATAAGGTCACACAGTGGGAAAATGACAGAGCTGCAAGTTGAACACAAATCTTTCTGGCTTTAAAAGGTATCCATCCTTTCTACAATCTATAATGAAATAAAATTTTATTTTCTATCCCCAAATAGAATTGTAGTCCACAGCCAAGAAAGACATTGTTTAGTTAGACAGTATTATCTTATTTCACACAAACAGGCTGATTCCATCGAAGCACTGGCTCCCTGGTGCCTTGCAAGTGTCCTGAGACACTGAAAGCAAACAGGTTCAAGATTTTGAAATCTTGAAAATAATACCAGTACCACTCCCCTACACACACACACACACACACACACACACACACACACACATCTACCTTCATCATGGGCCCCTAGGGGAACTACTGATCTAGATGGATCCAAATCAATGTCCACACATACAAATTCTCTCCCTGGCAGCAAAGTCAGGACATGCAAACTCAAACATTCTGCACCTTTGGCTTCTCAAGGTGTAATTAGAGTCTTCGGGCGATAGGGATAAGCATAATTGTAACAATCATTTGCCCGCAAAACTTACCTCTGGAGGACAGGTCACCTACAACAGATGTGCCCCTTGTCCCTGAAGGGAGGCATCAGGAAACACTGGTCAAGGAGAGAGCAGGTCTTTGCTCAGCACCTGGCCATAGAACCACGCATAAACGCAACCCTGGGACATTATTCTTTCCTGCCTGAAGGAGCTGATGATCTCATAGAGCACTCACAAGCAAGAAAAGAGAAGATAATTCCACACCTCCATGTGTGGTGGGGACAGAACACACAGTAGAGAAGAAACGCCAAGATGGTACATGCTAGAGTTATCTGAACAAATGGACTGTGCTCTCTCCACCTCTCACCCCTCAGTCTCTGAATTTGAGACAGCCTCCCCCATCTCTTGAAAATTCGTGACGACTTCAGATTGGTTCTTGCTCCCATTCTTAAAAAAACATATCTCAGTCTCTCTCTCTTTTTTTTTTAAATAAATTTATTTTATTTATTTTTGGCTGCATTGGGTCTTCGTTGCTGCACACAGCCTTTCTCTAGTTGTGGCGAGCGGGGTCTACTCTTCGTTGGGGTGCCAGCTTCTCATTGCGGTGGCTTCTTTTGTTGAGGAACATGGGTTCTAGGCGCACAGGCTTCAGTATTTGCAGCACTTGGACTCAGTTGTGGCTCACGGGCTTAGTTGCTCCGCAGCATGTGGGATCTTCCCAGACCAGGGCTCGAACCTGCATCCCCTGCATTGGCAGGCAGATTCTTAACCACTGTGCCACCAGGGAAGTCCCATGTCCTACTCTTTCTGTCTCTCTTCTAAAAGCCTTCCAATCTCCCTTCATACTCACTCACATTTCTCAAAAGTCTTCATTGATCCATTCCCCAAACATGCACTGTTTGCTTTCAGTGTCTCAGGATACTTGTGAGGCACCAGGGAGCCAGTGAAGAATAACTCAGTCTACTGGGATGAGGGGAAAGAGACAGGAAGACATGCCAGTCCCATGAGATAAGAGCTAGATAGAGATATACAGAGTATGCTCTGGAAGCACAAAAGAGGAGTCCTCTTAAGCCAAGACCCCCCCCCCAACCAAGTCCTAAAGGACTGGTAGGAAGTGGTTGGGGTGAGGAATTGGGGAGCCCCTGGGTGAGGTAAGGGCACTTCAGGCAGAGGCAACAGTGTGCTTCTTGCAAAGCAGAGTCCAATGCAACTTTGACGTCATATCATTATTATCCCAATAAATAGGCATGCATCCATGATTCACATTTTACATTTCATAATCAAGTGCTTTTTGTGAAGGGGCAGGTATTCATTCATTTATTCAAAAAATATTTATGGACCATGTAGCATATGGTGGGTACTGTGCTAGGTACTAAAAGCTAAAGGAGATATTTTTATCATGATTGGTGAAAACAATCATGCCCCAGTCCATAAATGAAAAATCTTTCCATGGTTTTAAATAGGCAAAGGAAATTTGAAAAGTGGAATAAAATAGGAAGACTAGAGGTAAGAAGAGTTATTATTGGGAAGAAAGGGGGAGAATTTTCTGGATGAAAAGACTGGTGGAAAACAGATATTGAAATAAGATAAAAAGAAGGAGACAGGAACAGAAGTGATTCAAAGCTTCGTTTTCCTGGGATGAAAGAGGCAGAAGAGTCAAGAATAATGTTGAGAGAGCTCTTTGTGTCATCACAATGAGATGCAGAGGAGTAGCATGTGTTTTTTAAGGATAACATAGAAACAAATGTAAGAAAGTCCCAAGTTGCCTAAATTCAATTGAGAAGCCAAAGACTTACATCAGCATTTTGTGGCTATGTTATTCCATACTTTGAATTAAAATCTAAATCACGTTGAAGGCAACAATTTGGGGGACAACCCAGCACCTAAGCAGCTGTAACACTTCCTAAGTTTTTTGTAACATAAAAGGGCATGCCTGAGGCTCTGAGTTAAATGTCATATACAGGATAAGCCTGGATTCACATTCTTTAGCCACCAAGCCATGTCTTTTTTTCACATAGATTGTGCTTTTATCCCTCTTGACTCATTGGACCACATACTCATCTCTTCCACAATATGGGAACTATTCTCAGAGAACCGTAGGTTGAAAATCTGGCCCCAAAGAACAGCTCATCGTGTTCCTTGGGGGAGCGTAATGAACAGCATGGATTCACTTGCAGAGTTTCCGAGGGAAGAATTAAGAGATTGAAGAGCTAAGCCTGGATATGCCATGTTTCCTCTTCCTCTCTGTTTATATCAAAGAGTATTTATTAAACACACCAAGGGCCGGTAAGTCAGGACAAGGCAAACTGATCCCGTGAAGTCCCTTCTGGACTTCTGGCCTATGTGTATGACTCTAGCCTCCTCGGGGAATAAAACAGATGAATGTAGAGGAATTTGTGCAGCCATATGAAGACACAGGCTGAGTGGTGCTAACATCTAAAGTCAGCAGCAGCTTAAATCATCTCTCATTAATGTCCTCAGAGAGGTCCCTGCTTCATCACCTTCTCAGCGATTAATGGGCATCATTATGTAGAGCAGCAAGAGCCACAAGGGAAAGGATCAGGACCTATTTTATCCTGCTGGCTAACATACACTGCCTCAGGGCGAGTGCCGAGCTCTGTAAACAGAGGTCAGCTTTCTGAGCTATTTCAAACCCCACACCTCCAGTTATAACATCTGCGGGGGTGTTCTCACTTAATCGGGGGTGGCCTGAGCCTACCGGCTGCAACCTTGCTTTAGTCCTTCCCTTCAAAACATATACACAAGATACTAAGAAATGATGCATTTCAAGGGAGAGGAAAAGGTTTAAGGGAGAAAACAGTGTCACATATGCTCACATTTAACAGGGGAGTTTAAACGGGTTAACATATTGGAATGTTGCAGAAGATAGCATACAAGAACTAGAAACAAATCCTTCTCCTCTACTTGACTTTGGCCAGGCTTGCCCCGAGAGAACTGTGCACACCAGGGCTTGAGGCAACCAAATGAGAGACCAAGTCCCAGCTCCATGCTGCTCCCTGGGCTGCCAGACCTCAGCACATCCCCTGCGCTGCCCGGCCCTTCTGTCTGTACCCTCTTAGCCTGCTCCACTCCATCCTGAGAAGCTGGTAATGGGCCCATCCAAGGGATTCATTTAAACCATTAAATGCTAATGCATCTTAGACTTGGCTCCTTGCGCTTGGCTCCTAGACTCAGCTCTCTGGTCCTGCCCCAGCTCTCAGCTTGTCCCTGCATCTTTACACCCCAGCAGCTCCACCCCTCGCCTTCTGCTTCCCCCAGCCTCATACAGACAAGTTACCCAGCTGGCTGTCTCCATCTTGCTTATGAAAAGAAAGGAAGGGAAGAAGAGACAAAGCAAGGATAGGAAAGAGGAAACAGAGATGGAGAGGAGAGGGCAGAATCATGCAGAACTACAACACTCTTCAGAGGACTCTGCACCTTCTCAAGAGGAACAGAATGGAATTAAAGGCGGAGGAGAAGAACTTAAATAGTTGTTTGACTTATTCTTCTGCACACCAAACACCTTAATATAGAACAGAGAGGAGTAAAAATGATCCTGAGAAAAGTGAGGGGAAAAAGAATTTTAAATTAATTTTTAAAAAAGACTTTGAGAGAATGGACTTGCATTTACACTTTGAACATTTAATTTTAATTTTTAATTCTCAAAATACCCTTGAGGTATAGGTTATTGTAAACCAATTTTACAGGAAAGGAAACTGAGTCTTATTCAGCAGACTTCCAATTTTCTATCCTATTGAAAGAAATACTGGTGCATGTGAAGAAAGATGTATGCACAAGGATGTTTATGGCAACATTGTTATATCAACAAATCCAAAATCAATAATAGTATGTAGAGAAGTGATCAATTAAATTATGGCATATTCTGATAATGCCACTTAGCTATGTGTGTATATTTTTATTTTTTAATATTCTTTTCCATTATAGATTATTACAAGATATTGAATACAGTTCCCTGCACTATACAGTAGAACCTTGTTGTTTATTTTATAATGACTTAGAAAACTCTTCAAGTCAAAGTAAGAAAATTGCTAAACAACATGTTTAGTATAATTCCACTTATGTAAATAAAATTTTCTTTATATATTTTTATCTGTACCTGTATATATTCAAATGCTTATAAAAAACTATGGGGCTTCCCTGGTGGCACAGTGGTTGAGAGTCCACCTGCCGATGCAGGGGATGCGCGTTCGTGCCCCGGTCTGGGAGGATCCCACATGCCGCAGAGTGGCTGGCCCCATGAGCCATGGCCTCTGAGCCTGCACGTCCAGAGCCTGTGTTCTGCAACGGGAGAGGCCACAACAGTGAGAGGCCCAAGTACTGAAAAAAAAAAAAAACTATGAAAGGACTCACCCTAAAATTTCAATATAAAGTCAAAAATGAAGTGTCCTTTAACCGACACCTCCCACATCACCTGAAGTTTCCCTCTTTTCCCAGAGGAAACCATCGCCTCTATGTATTTCTATGTTTGAAACTTTTTAATGAGAATATATTCACAATTCCTTGTGTAATTATTAAAACAACATTTGTTTTTTAAAACTGTATGATACCATGCAAATATAACATGCTGCTTTGATGTTACTTTTGCACAGGAAACATCTGCTACTTTGCAAAAGCCTGGAAATAAATTGGCCTTTATTTTTTGCCTTTTTCTCATGTCAGCAATAGCAACAAATTCCTATGGGACCTTCAGCAAAACAGATTACCCTACATGCTTGCTTCTGATTGATGAAGAGACTTAGTATGCAGACTAGAGACATGGATAGAATTTCTGGGTCACCTACAAGCAGTATTTAACATCTGTAGGCAATGTAAGGTCACATTCCATGATAGCCTTGACAGCAGCTGTCCTGCCAGCACCAAAATTATATTGAATGCAAGTCTGCCTCACTAGTCTAGACACAGGAAGGCACAGAGGAGAGCAGGATCCTTAAGCAGCTTCCATATCCTGAGCTGAAATGAAATGACCATTAAAAGGCAGAGCTGAAGAAATACCAAAGGGGCACATTGAAGTCATTAGCAGAACTAACAAGGAGCAAGCCTACCTCTGCGTTAATAATGTGAAGAAAACCTCTTCCTATGTGAATTTTAATGGATGCCAGTGTTCTGTCTGGCACGTGTTCCCCACAGCTATGGCAAAGAGGGTAGCCAGAGATGCTGTTTCCTCAGAGGAGGAAACTGAGACCCAGAAAGGAAAGGTGACTTACTCAAGACCCCAGCCAATGAAGGGGCTGGGCTAGTCACTGATCACGAGACTTCAGGGCACAGTTGTTACAAGGCCTGAGAGGCAGACCCTCCCCACCCCCGAAACGTGCCAATTTCAGACAGGCATTAAAGGAGCCAAAAGATCCCTCTCCTGGC
This sequence comes from Grampus griseus, assembly GCF_964374135.1. Lineage (NCBI taxonomy): Eukaryota > Metazoa > Chordata > Mammalia > Artiodactyla > Delphinidae > Grampus > Grampus griseus. The sequence continues at coordinate 67,884,167 of NC_139012.1, forward strand.
AGGCTCAGCAGGCTGTCTGAGATCATTCCTTTCAATTCTACTCAGGTTCCTTTCAGTAACACACCCACTGTTTCCATCTACAGACCAGCACAATAAAATATGCATGTCCATGCAGTCACAGACATACATCATCTTTCTGGTGAGCTTGATCAATCTTTTCTTCTACTAGGACATGCTCTTAGACCTATCTCTCCCCTAGGTAATTCTGCCATAGAAAAAGTCTCAAAAATCTTATTTAGGATCATTGTAATTTGGGAGTGTCTTCTTTAAAATCAAATTTTGTTTCCATATCAAAGCACATCTTTTGGTATCATATTATGTACTCTTAAATTAATAAGAAAAGAACATCCAGAAAGATAGGCTGATGGCAGAATGCCCAGATTAACTTAAGATAAATGCAAACCTACTGACAAAAGGAATAGAGGGCAGCCAGAGAAGGATAGAAAACCAAATACAAGTGGCTGAGAGCATGGAAACACTCTTCTTTTCTGAACTAACCACCACTGCTACCATCCTGACAAGAGTAGAGGGTGATGATTTCCTTCCCACAGTTGAGGACCTGATTGTCTCATGGTCTGTTCTCACTGTCAGCGTGCAGAAAGACACTGACAATAAGATTTTCAGATGCCATGACAGCATACCTCCAAATGGAGCAAGAGCCTCCCTTTGCCCCTCTGTGCCTTCACTCTCATTTGCTACCCGTGTGACCTTAGTTAAGTCACTTATTTTTTTGAACCTCTTCCTCATCTATACAATGGATCTCAATGGGCTGCGTGCTTTGTCCGACTCACAGAGCTCTTGTAAAGATGCAAATGCTTTATGTGCAGTAAAGCACAGCACACATGGATTCTGATTCACATAGCATTGCCCTGTGGTTGAGAGAAAGATTTAATGAGTTTAATCAGAGTTAAACCTGCAGAGCTAAGAGATAACCAGAAGGTTATGAAGAGAAGCTAAGGCTTTTAGGGAACAAAAAGCAGGACTGGAGAGTGATATGGATCTAGAGGGCATTTCTCATTTTAATTTTTTTACTCCTATTTGTACAAATAAGAGCAATAGTAATTATTAAAACTAGAAATGACTGAGAGTTGAGTGCTGCACGTGTGGATTGAGTACACTGCTCTTCCTATGGATCATGGGGTGATGAACGATGCTGGTGAACCACATGTGGCTATTTTTACAACAGCTCATTTGTTCTTTCACTCAACAAAATTTTACTGAGGGCCTACCAAGCATCAGATCTCTGCCCAGCCTCGATTGAGATACGTACTATGAAAAAATAAAGAGGTGACATAACAGTACTAACAATACGGTGTGTTAGTAGGGGACGGGGAAGGACATCTTCTTTAAATAAGAGTGGTCAGGGGAGGGCTTCCCTGGTGGTGCAGTGGTTAAGAACCCGCCTGCCAATGCAGGGGACACGGGTTCGAGCCCTGGTCCGGGAAGATCCCACATGCCGCAGAGCAACTAAGCCCATGCACCACAACTACTGAGCCTGCACTCTAGAACCCGCAAGCCACAACTGCTGAGCCCACATGCCACAACTACTGAAGCCTACACACCTAGAGCCAGTGCTCTGAAACAAGAGAGGCCACTGCAGTGAGAAGCCTGCACACCGCAACAAAGAGTAGCCTGGATTCGCCACAGCTAGAGAAAGCCCGTGCGCAGCAACAAAGACTCAATGCAGCCATAAATGAATGAATGAATGAATGAATGAATGAATGTATTGGTATGTCAGGGGAGGCTGCCTAAAGGACAATATTTGAGTTGAGAGCTGAAGAAGGAAAATGAACCTTTGCAGGGTTGAGAGAAGAGCATTTCAGGCATGGAGTACAGCAAATGTAGAAGGCATGAGGGTAGGATAGGGCTTGACATAGCTGAGGAAGAGATAGGAACCCAGTGTGGCTGGAGCCTAGCTGCAGAATATGATCATTTTATAAGACATGGTTCCATGGATACCTCGAAGATGCCATGAAAATTTAAACAGCTGTCTTGCTGCATTAGGAAAGAGGAAGATGTGTCTTGTCCCATCGTGAACAATGGGAACGTCGGGATTTGTTCACCCACTGTGGAGAGGGAGATATGATGGATGTGCTCATCTCAAGCACAGCACTCAGTATCATCTGCTTTAGACCACATCTATCACTGTTAAAGCAGTCAGTGTCCTGCAGTTTCTGTTCATATCAAAATGCCATTCACTGGCAGGAGAAAGTGGATGGTACATCTTTCATCCATTTTTACAAAAGACTTGGAAGATCCCTCTGGCCAGTGAAATACTCTCCATTTATCACAGTGCCGTATTTACTTAATCAATAAGATGGGAGGGTAACAAAATATAATTTAAAAAGAAGATCTTCAGAAGATTGCTGTGACAGCTTCTAAAAACCCTTTAGAATAAAATCAATGTATCAACAAATATTTAATTTGCTTCTACTAAACTAGGCATTGTGGAAAATGCAAAGTAACATAAGACAAAGCTGCTGCCCTTAAGGGATTTGCAACTTACCCTTGGAGAAAAGGTGTACTGAAAATAGAAACATAACAAGAATATTTCATGAAATATAATGTCCTGCTGTATAGCTTAGATTGCTGTAGGAGTCCAGGAAAAGGAAAGCAATCAGTCGTTCAGGGCTAATGTTAATCACATAGGTTTCGAGTTGTTCTGTACCTGGTTGATAGAAGATAATATATGCTTAAATTTAAATTAATAAGTGAGGTAGATGTGAGTTTTGATTTTAAGGATATGTACAAAATGAATTGGCTATGAGAAATGGGGGGAACTCAAGGCAAGGGGACCAGCATGATCTTATGCATGGATGGGAATAAACATGACATACAGAGAAGAAATTTGGAGGTAGGGTGTATGAAGGATATCATACCAGTTGACAGAATACTTTGAACAGCAAAATCAAATTTTGAAATTGATTAAATAAGCAGTTTTAGGTTCCTGAGAAAGGGAGAAACAAGATTAAAATGGTGTTTTAGGAAAATTACTCTAATCGTTGAACTCAAGAGAAAAGAGAAGACAAAGGTCTAGTTACAAGTTATCGAAAACAGTTTTAGAATAACAGAGTATAAAAAATAAATTCATATATACATAAAGTTATAAATTACTCAAAGACAGTACAGTGCATGTGTGATAATAGTAAGAGGATGAATGATGAGGTTGGCAGAGTCTGTTTCACAGTTGGAAAATCCAAGCTGCATTCCTAGGTCTAAAATGCTCCCTTGCTGTTGCTTGCACAGGCGTATGCCATGCACATTTCTGCCTGAGGGCATTTGCAGTTGCTGTCCCTTCTACCAAAAATGCTCTTACCCAAATATATGAATGGCTTACTCCTTCACCTCCTTCAGTCCTCTGTTCAAATATCTCCTTCTCAGTGGGCTTTCTAGACCATCCTATCTAAAATTGCAGCCATCCTGGAACTCCCTACTCCCCCCTTCTGCTTTATTCTACTTCATAGCACTTATTACCATCTCACATTCTAAATATTTTGCTTATTTGTTTATTGACTATTTCTTCCAGTTATAATATAATATCTATGAAGTGAGAGATTTTTGTTTGTTTTGTTCATTGTTTTTATCTCCAATGCCTGGAACATAGTAGATAATAAATGCCTGGAACATTTTTTATCTCCAATGCCTGGAACATAGTAGATAATAAATAGTTTGGGGATAAATGAATGTTTCAAGCCTATCTACCTTTTTGGTGGAGGCACCAAAAAATAGAAGTATTCCTTCCAGTAAACTCAACTGTAGGAAAAATCTACTACTAGACTTATGGCCCAGAAAAACTACCATATCAAAGCACGTAATATTCTTTGTTACTAGACAACAGTCTGAAACTCAACACTATAATTCTGCAAACAAACTCTGACTATCTTAATTGAAATAAATTAAGCAGGTAAGTGCTACTTGCATCCTTAACAAGAGACTAATTGATTTTAAAGACAAAACAAAAACTGCTTTTCTTAAGATTTTAAGTTGTCTGGGGTAATCATCTTTATGAATGGGAAAATGCTCAGTGTTGCATTTACTAGTGTCAGTTCTTAACTCCACAAATGGAAAGAGATGAGCTTTCATTGCATAAACATAAAATCACAGCAACATATCAATACTATTGTCCTGTCAGTCAACTGGAGCATTTCCTGAGTGCTCCCACGGCAGGCATTCTACCCAGGGTCATAACAGAATAGTAGCAAAACACAGCCCTTTGAAGTGAGAAAGAAAACCAGATTTCTGCAAATTAATGCTCTCAGACTAGCAGAGAACCATGAAGAAGGAGTAATGGACTTCATTTCAGCATCAAGCAGTCATTGTCAAGCATGGTCACAGGAACACTCTCTAGTCTCAAAGTCACTGGCCAAGGAATGAGTCTCAGGGAGCTGTCCAATGTACAACTCTCAGTACATCTCATGAAACCAAATCATAGGCTTGTTCCACTTTTGGCAGCTCATTTCCCCCTCATTCCCTAGACTGTCCTGATCAATGTGGGGGCCACTAGCTACATGTGACTATTTAAAATAATTTAAAATAATTTGAATTAAGTTAAATTAAAAATTTAGCTCCAAAACTGGAGGTTGCCAGAGGGGCAGGGCGTGGGGCAATGAGTGAAATAGGCGAGGGAGATTAAAAGGTACAAACTTCCAGTTGCAAAATAAATGAGTCATGGGGAATATAGTCAATGATATTGTAATAACATTGTCTGGTGACAGATGGTAACTGGACTTATTGTGGTGGTTATTTTGCAATGTATAAAAATATTGAATTACTATGTTGTACACCTGAAGCTAATATAATATTGTAAGTCAATTGTACTTCAATTTAAAAAGAAAAAAAAATTAGTTCCAATCTTATATTTCCAACTACATGGAATGAGAGAAGAAGGGAGTTGTGGTCTCACCTAAAGCAAACATAAAATGGACAAAGTGTATGAAACAATGGGTTTATTTTTATTTATAATTTTTTTTTAATTTTTTAATTAATTAATTTATTTATGGCTGTGTTGGGTCTTCGTTGCTGTGTGTGGGCTTTCTCTAGTTGCTGAGAGCGGGGAATACTCTTCGTTGCTCTGTGTAGGCTTCTCACTGCAGTAGTTTCTCTTGTTGAGGAGCACAGGCTCTAGGTGTGCGAGCTTCAGGAGTTGTGGCACTCGGGCTCAGTATTTGTGGCTCAAGAGCTTTAGAGCGCAGACTCAATAGTTGTGGCGCACGGGCTTAGTTGCTCCATGGCATGTGGGATCTTCCCAGAGCAGGACTTGAACCTGTGTCCCCTGCATTGTCAGGCGGATACTTTTTTTTTTTAATAGGTCTTTATTGGAGTATAATTGCTTCACAATACTGTGCTAGTTTCTGTTGCACAACAAAGCGAATCAGCCATATGCATACACATGTCTCCATATCCCCTCCCTCTTTAGCCTCCCTCCCATCCTCCCTACCCCACTAGGTCATCACAAAACACGGAGCCAATCTCCCTGTGCTATGCTGCTGCTTCCCACCAGCCAACTGTTTTACAATTGGTATTGTATATATGTCGACGCTACTCTCACTTCGCCCCAGCTTCCCCCTCCCACCCTAAGTCCTCAAGTCCAATCTCTATGTCTCCATCTTTATTCCTGCCCTGCAACTGGGTTCATCAGTACCTTTTTTTTTTTTTAGATTACATATATATGCATTAGCACACAGTATCTGTTTTTCTCTTTCTGACTTACTTCACTCTGTATGACAGACTCTGTGTCCATCCACCTCATTACAAATAACTCAGTTTCATTTCTTTTTATGTGTGAGTAATATTCCATTGTATATATGTACCACATCTTCTTTATCCATTCATCTGTCGATGCACATTTAGGTTGGTTCCATGTCCCGGCTATTGTAAATAGTGCTGCAATAAACATTGTGGTACATGTCTCTTTTTGAATTATGGTTTTCTCAGGGTATATGCCCAGTGGTGGGATTGCTGGGTCATATGGTAGTTCTATTTTTAGTTTTTTAAGGAAACTCCATACTGTTTTCCATAGTGGTTGTATCAATTTCTATTCCCACCAACAGTACAAGAGGGTTCCCTTTTCACCACACCCTTTCCGGCAGTTATTATTTCTAGATTTTTTTTAATGGCCATTCTGACTGGCATGAGGTGACACCTCATTGTAGTTTTGGTTTGCATTTCTCTAATAATTAGTGATGTTGAGCATCTTTTCATGTGCCTCTTGGCCATCTGTATGTCTTCTTTGGTGAAATGTCTATTTAGGTCTTCTGCCCATTTTTTAACTGGATTGTTTGTTTTTGTGATATTGAGCTCAATGAGCCGTTTGTATATTTTGGAGATTAATCCTTTGTTGTTTCATTTGCAAATATTTTCTCCCATTCTGAGGGTTCTCTTTCTGTCTTGTTTAAGGTTTCCTTTGCTGTGCTAAGCTTTTAAGTTTAATTAAGTCCCATTTGTTTATTTTTGTTTTTATTTCCATTACTCTAGGAGGTGGGTCAAAAAGATCTTGCTGTGATTTGTGTACAGGAGTGTTCTTCCTATGTTTTCCTCTAAGAGCTTTATAGTATCTGGTCTTACATTTAAGTCTTTAATCTATTTGGAGTTTATTTTTGTGTGTGGTGTTAGGGAGTGTTCTAATTTCATTCTTTTACATGTAGCTGTCCAGTTTTCCCAGCACCACTTATTGAAGAGGCTGTCTTTTCTACACTGTATGTTCTTGCCTCCTTTGTCATAAATTAGGTGCCCATATGTGCGTGGGTTTATCTCTGGGCATTCTATCCTGTACCATTGATCTATATCTCTGTTTATGTGCCAATACCGTACTGTCTTGATTACTGTAGCTTTATGATATAGTTTGAAGTCCAGGAGCCTGATTCCTCCAGCTCTGTTTTTCTTTCTCAAGATTGCTTTGGCTATTTGGAGTTCTTTGTGTTTCCATACAAATTGTAAAATTCTTTGTTCTAATTCTGTGAAGAATGCCATTGGTAGTTTGCTAGGGACTGCATTGAATCTGTAGATTGCTTTGGGTAGTATAATCATTTTCACAATATTGATTCTTCCAATCCAAGAACATGACATATTTCTCCATCTGTTTTTGTCATCTTTGATTTCTTTCATCAGTGTTTTATAGTTTTCTGAGTACAAGTCTTTTGCCTCCTTAGGCAGGTTTATTCCTAGGTATTTTATTCTTTTTGTTGCAATGGTAAATGGGAGTGTTTCCTTAATTTCTCTTTCTGATCTTTTGTTGTTAGTGTATAGGAATGCAAGAGATTTCTGTGTATTAATTTTGTATCCTTCAGCCTTACAAAATTCATTGATTAGTTCTACTAGTTTTCTGGTGGCATGTTTAGGATTTTCTATGTATAGTATCATGTTATCTGCAAACAGTGACAGTTTTACTTCTTCTTTTCCAATTTGTATTCCTTTTATTTCTTTTTCTTCTCTGATTGCCGTGGCTAGGACTTCCAAAACTCTGTTGAATAAGAGAGGCGAGAGTGGACATCCTTGTCTTGTTCCTGATCTTAGAGGAAATGCTTCCGCTTTTTCACCATTGAATATGATGCTCGCTGTGTGTTTGTCATATGTGGCCTTTATTATGTGGATGTAGGTTCTCTCTATGCCCACTTTCTGGAGAGTTCTTATCATAAATGGGTGTTGAATTTTGTCAAAAGCTTTTTCTGCATCTATTGAGTTGATCATATGGTTTTTATTCCTTAATTTGTTAATGTGGTATATCACAATGATTGATTTGCATATATTGAATAATACTTGCATCCCTGGGATAAATCCCACTTGATCATGGTGTATGATCCTTTTAATGTGCTGTTGGATTCTGTTTGCTAGTATTTAGTTCAGGGTTTTAGCATATATGTTCATTACTGATATTGGTCTATAATTTTCTCTTTTTGTGATATCTTTTTCTGGTTTTGATATCAGGATAATGTTGGCTTCATTGAATGAATTTGGGAGTGTTTCTCCCTCTGCAACTTTTTGGAAGAGTTTGAGAAGGATCGGTGTTAGCTCTTCTCTAAATGTTTGATAGAATTCGCCTGTGAAGCCATCTGGTCCTGGACTTATGTTTCCTGGAAGATTTTTAATTATGGTTTCAATTTCATTGCTTGTTGTAGGCCTGTTTATATTTTCTAATTCTTCCTGGTTTAGTCTTGGAAAATTGTACCTTTCCAAGAATTTGTCCATTTCTTCATGGTTGTCCATTTTATTGGCATATAGTTGTTTGTAGTAGTCTCTTGCAATCCTTTGCATTTCTGCAGTGTGATTTCTCGTTTTTCATTTCTTATTTTACTGATTTGTGTCCTCCCCCTTTTTTTCTTGACGAGTCTGGCTAAGGGTTTATCAATTTTGTTTAACTACTCAAAGAAGCAGCTTTTATTTTTATTGATCTTTGCTATTGTTTTCTTTATTTCTATTTCATTTATTTCTACTCTGATATTTATGATTTCATTCCTTCTACTGACTTTGGATTTTCTTTGTTCTTCTTTCTCTACTTGTTTTAAGTGTAGGGTTAGATTGTTTTTGTTTTTAAATTTATTTATTTATTTTTGGCTGTTTTGGGTCTTCGTTTCTGTGCGAGGGCTTTCTCTAGTGGCGGCAGGTGGGGGCCACTCTTCATCGCAATGCGCAGGCCTCTCACTATCGTGGCCTCTCTTGTTGCAGAGCACAGGCTCCAGACACACAGGCTCAGTAATTGTGGCTCTCACGGGCCCAGTTGCTCCACAGCATGTGGGATCTTCCCAGACCAGTCCTCGAACCCGTGTCCCCTGCATTGGCAGGCAGATTCTCAACCACTGCACCACCAGGGAAGCCCAGCGTTAGATTGTTTATTTGAGATTTTTCTTGTTTCTTGAAGTGAGTTTGTATTGCTATAAACTTCCCTCTTAGAACTGCTTTTGCTGCATCCCATAGGTTTTCGGTCATCGTGTTTTCATAGTCATTTGTTTCTATGTATTTTTAAAAATTTCTTCTTTGATTTCTTCAGTGATCTCTTGGTTATTTAGTGGCACAGTGTTTAGCCTCCATGTATTTGGGTTTTTTACAGGATTTTTTTTTTTCCTGTAATTGATTTCCAGTCTCATAGTGTTGTGGTCAGAAAAGATGCTTGATATGATTTCAATTTTCTTAAATTTTCCAGGGCTTGATTTGTGACCCAAGATGTGATCTATCCTGGAGAATGTTCCATGTGCACTTGAGAAGAAAGTGTATTCTGCCACTTTTGGGTCAAATGTACTATAAATATCAATAAGATCTATCTGGTCTTTTGTGTCATTTAAAGCTTGTGTTTCCTTATTTATTTTCTGTTTGGACGATCTGTCCATTGGTGTAAGTGGGGTGTTAAAGTCCCCTACTATTATTGTGTTATTGTCAATTTCCCCTTTTATGATTGTTAGCATTTACCTTCTGTATTGAGGTGCTCTTATGTTGAGTGCATAAACATTTATAATTGTTATATCTTCTTCTTGGGTTGATCCTTTCATCATTATGTGGTGTCCTTACTTATCTCTTGTAACAGTCTTTATTTGAAAGTCTATTTTATCTGATACGAATATTGCTGCTCCAGCTTTCTTTTGATTTCCATTTGGATGGAATATCTTTTTCTATCCCTTCACTTTCAATCTGTATGTTCCTGGGTCTGAAGTGCATGTGTTGTAGACAACATATATATGGGTCTTGTTTTTGTATCCATTCAGCCAGTCTGTGTCTTTTGGTTGGAGCTTTTAATCCATTTACATTCCAGGTTATTATCAATATGTATGTTCCTATTACCATTTTCTTAATTGTTTTGAGTTTGTTTTTGTGGGTCTTTTTCTTCTTTTGTTTCCTGCCTAGAGAAGTGCCTTTAGCATTTGTTATAAAGCTGGTTTGGTGGTGCTGAATTCTCTTAGCTTTTGCTTGTATGAAAAGCTTTTGACTTCTCCATTGACTCTGAATGAGATACTTGCTGGGTAGAGTAATCTTGGTTGTAGGTTTTTTCTTTCATTACTTTAAGTATATCCTGCCACTCCCTTCTGGCCTGCAAAGTTTCCACTGAAAAATCAGCTGATTACTTTATGGTGATTCCTTTGTATGTTATTTTTTGTTTTTCCCTTGCTGCTTTTAATATTCTTTCTTTGAATTTCATTTTTGTTACTTTGATTAATATGTGTCTTGGTGTGTTTTTCCTAGGGTTTATCCTGTATGGGACTCTCTGTGCTTCCTGGACTTGGGTGACTATTTCCTTTGCTATGTTAGGGAAGTTTTCAACTATAATCTCTTCAAATATTTTCTCAGACACTTTCTTTTTCTCTTTTTCTTCTGGGACTCCTATAATTTGAATGTTGGTGTTTTTAGTGTGGTCCCAGAGGTCTCTGGGATTGTCTTCAATTCTTCTCATTCTTCTTTCTTTTTTCTGCTCCTTAGCAATTATTTCCACCATTTTTTCCTAGAGCTCACTTATTCATTCTTTTGCCTCAGGTATTCTGTTATTGATTGCTTCTAGTGTGTTTTTCATTTCAGTTATTGTGCTGTTCATGTCTGTTTGTTTGTTCTTTAGTTCTTCTAGATCTTTGTTAAACATTTCTTGTATTTTCTCAATCCGGTCCTCCATTCTATTTCCAAGATTCTGGATCATCTTTACTATCATTTCTGAATTCTTTTTCAGGTAGATCACCTATTTCCTCTTAATTTGTTTGGTCTTGTAGGTTTTTGTCTTGCTCCTTCATCTGTGACATATTTTTTTGCCGTCTCATTTTTTTTTTTTTTATGAGTGGGATTGTGCTCCTGTCTTACTGGCTGTTTGGCCTAAGGCTTCCACCACTGGAGTTTATAGGCTATTGGGTAGGTCTGGGTCTTCATGCTGAGATGAGGAGCTCCATGAGACCTCACTCAGATGAATATTCTCTGGGGTCTGAGGTTTTCTGTTAGTCCAGTGGCTCGGACTCGGAGCTCCCACCACAGGAGCTTCGGCCTGACCCCGGCTCATGAACCAAGGTCCTGCAAGCCGCCTAGAGAGGCAATAAAAACCCAAAAAAACAATAACAAAGTAAAAAATAAAATTAGACTAGGAAACTAACAGATATGTTAGAAAGAATATAAAAATAAAAATATAGATGAATCAACAACTGGAAGGTACATCAGTACCACAATAGTAAAAAAGAAGAGGAGGGGAAAAAAAAAAGGGGTGGGGGAGGCGTTGGCTGTGGAGGGTGGGGCCTAAGCAAGGGTATGTTTGTTCGGTGGATGAGGGCTATGCTTAGGACCCACAGGGCTGGACAAGGCCCTGGGGGCTGTGCTACTTTGGCCTGGGAGGGCCCCTACTGCCTGCCTCTCCTGATCTCCCCAGCTTCCCTCCTATGCCCCAGGAGCAATTTGGCCAGGGGGGAAGGGGGGGGCCTTGGAGGGCAGGGGACTGACCTGGGAGTTCAGCAGGCTCCCCGTGCCCAAGTGGGTAGGGCAATCACCCTCCAGTTCTCTCTGGCTCCTCCCAGAGGACTCTTCCTGGACAGGCGGATTCTTAACCACTGTGCCACCAGGGAAGCCCAAAACAATGTTTTTTAAGATACTGGACAATTTAAGTGAGAAGACACTAAAGCAACATCTTCAAAGTACTGAGAGAAAAAAGTGGCCAACATAGAAATCTATATCCAGCAAAATTTCCTTTCAAAAATGAAGACAAAATAAAGTCTTCACACTTAAAAAAGTTGAATGAATTCATCATCAGCACACCCACACTATTAGAGACATAAAGGGAGGAAATGTTAAAGCAAGTTCTTCAGGCAGAAAGAAAATGATACCAGGTGGAAATGTAAATCTATACCAAGAAATGAAGAGTGCTGGAAATGGCAACTACCGGGGTCAATATTTAATTTTTTTTCTTACTATTTAAATGTCTTTATAGATAATTGACTTTCTAAATAAAAATAATAAGGCAGTGTGAGGTTTATAATATGTATAAAATGAAGATATGTGACAACATATAGCACAAAGAATGGGAGGGGAGAAAAGGAAGTATATATTGTAAGTTGCTTTTACTCTTAGTGATGTTTTATAATTTCACTTGAAGCAAAATGCGACAGGTGAAAATGTGTACTATAGACCATCAATCCAGAACTATAAATACAGAACAAAGAGTTACCACTTATAAGACAACAAAAGAGAAAAGATGAAATAATTTTAAATAATACAATTAATCCAACAAGGGAAAGAAAAAAAGGAAACAAAGAACAGATAGAATGAACAGCTAATAAATAGCAAGATGATAAATGCACACCTAATCAAATCAATAATTACATTAAATGGAAATGGTCTAAACTTCCCAATTAAAATACCAAGATTATCAGAATATATAAAAGAAGCAAGACCCAACTATATGCTGTTTAGAAGAAAAACACTTTAAATAAAAAGTCACAAATAGGTTAAAAGGAAAAAAAGAAATACAATCTAACAATAACTAAAAGAAATCTAGGGTGACTATGTTAATATCAAAGTATATTTCAGAGCTCAGAATGTTATCAGAGATAAAGATGGTCTTTTCATAATGCTTGGCAGTATTTTTTTCCCATTACACCAAACCCTGGAAAGTTTCACTGAAGCGTCACTACTTAAGGTCTTACTGGTGTCAGCTATTGTTTGAGCAGTATATATTCTCATTCGTGTAGAGTCGTGTAAACTCATTTACTTATTCCCTCTCAGAAGGCAACCTTCTTCCTGAACACTAACACTTTTATTTTTTTCTTAATTAATTTATTTATTTATTTATTTATTTTTGGTTGCATTGGGTCTTCGTTGCTACACGCGGACACCCCCCCCACAAGCTGCAGCAAATGGGGGACACTCTTCCCTGCAGTGCATGGGCCTCTCACTGTGGTGGCCTCTCCTGTTGCAGAGCACAGGCTCCAGGAGTGCAGACTTCAGTAGTTGTGGTGCGTGGGCTAAGCAATTGTGGCCTGCGGGCTCCAGAGTGCAGGCTCAGCACTTGTGGCACACTGGCCCAGTTTCTCCGCGGCATGAGAGATCCTTCCAGACCAGGGCTCCAACCTGTGTCCCCTGCATTGGCAGGTGGACTCCCAACCACTGCGCCATCAGGGAAGTCCCAACACTAGCACTTTTAGAACCCTCAAATCACTGCTATTTACATTTACCATGGCTTCTGCTCTGAACCCAATCATCAACCCAAGAGCTAAATTGCTAAATTGCTAATCCCTTGAGAAAGAAAGAGGGATAAATTATACCTCTAGTTCTAATACATGCTTCTCATAAAATACATTCACTCTTGGGACTACATCAAACTAAAAAGCTTCTGCACATCAAAGGAAACCATCAAGAAAATGAAAAGGCAATCTACCGAATGGGAGAAAAATTTGTAAATGATATATCTGATAAAACGTTGATATCCAAAATATATAAAGAACTCATACAACTCAATAGCAAAAACCCAAATAATCCAATTTTAAAATGGGCAGAAGATCTGAATAGACTTCTTTCCAAAAAAGACATGCAGATGGCTAACAGGTACATAAAAAAGTACTCAACATCACGAATCATCAAGGAAGTGTAAATCAAAGCCACAATGAGATATCACTTCACACCTGTTAGAATAAATATTATTAAAAAGACAAGAAGTATTGGCCAGGATGTGGAGAAAAGGGAACACTTGTGCAGTGCTTGTGGGAACATAAATTGGTGCAGCCATTATGGAAAATGGTATGGAGGTTCCTCAAAAAACTAAAAATAGAACTGTATGATCCAGCAATTCCACTTTTGGGTAATGTATTAGAAGAAAATGAAAACACTAACTTCAAAAGATATGTACACCCCCATGTTCATTGTAGCAGTATTTACAATAGCCAAGGTATGAAAACAACCTAAGTGTCTATTAATGGATGAACGGATAAAGAAAATGTGAAATATAAATGTAATGCAATATTATTCAGCCATAAAAAGGAAAGAAATTTTTCCATATGTGTCAACGTAGATGAGGGCATTATGCTAAGTGAAATAAGTTGGACAGAGAAAGACAAATATTATATGATCTTACTTATAAGCGGAATCTAAACAAAACAAACCAGAAAAAAAAAAAAAAAAAACACCCACCAAGTTCATAGGCACAGAGAACAGAATGGTGGTTGCCAAAAGCAGGAGGGTTGTGGGTGGAATGGGAAAAATAGATGAAGGGAGTCAAAACATACAAACTCCCAGGTAGAAAATAAATAAGTCATGGGGACATAATGTGCGTCATGGTGACCACAGTTAATAATACTCTATTGCATATTTGAAAGTTGCTAAGAGAAAGTCTTAAAAGTTCTCATCATGAGAAAAATAAATTCTGTAACTATGTATGATGACAGATGTTGACTAGACTTATTGTGGTGATCATATGCAGTATATAAAATATCAAATCATTATTCTGTACATCTGAAACTAATATGATGTTGTATGTCAATTATACCTTAATTTAAAAGAATAATATAATTGAAAAATGCTCCCTATCATTTAATCAACAATAAACATACTTTGGATGTGAGAAGTGATGCAGTATATAAGGGTGAAAGGAGGCAGACAAGAACTAGACAATTGTGATTTTGTCTTAATTAACATAGATAATAAACGTCGAAATTCAAGTTCTCACTTAAATCTTAAAATCTTATTAGATAAGAATTCAATTAAAGAATGAACCCTGTTCCTAAGTTTAATGAAGAAATGCTGCTGGATTTTGCTACCTTTCATTTCCAGGGACTATGAATGTGAGAGAAAGTGAATGTATTCCTTGTCTTTTCAAAGTCGATTAGATTGCTGGAGAAGTGCCTGCATACTAATGGAGGGGGGAACATTCTTTGATCCTGTCAGCTGAGGTGAAAGCTTTCTCCCCAGTGGGAAGATATTAGGAAAACCTTAATCTATTTTTAACAAAATAATTTAAAATTTTGCTACTCAGAGTATATCTGAATCTCATTACACTGAAAAGTAGATTCAAATTTTTCCTCTGACTTTACTACTGTCAGCAATAGCCGTAAACACATAGGTAGTCATTTCTAAGGTGTCTGAAATAAAATCATTTTCATTTCAAAAGTGAGAAAGCTGAGGCACAGAAAGGTAAAATGACTTGTCCAAAATCACACAGGGAGTGAGAGGTAGAGCAAAGATAAATTAAATCCTCGGTAGAGATTGACAGAGAAGATTTAACACAGATACTTCAGCTATAGATGGAATTATTGAACCATGTTGTGCTAGTTAATCTTCACTAAAAATCCAAAACCGACAAAAATTGATATTTTATTCTGAACCCTTTGAAACATTTGCCGTTTCCCAGGATTTGTCTGAAGTAAGAATCTCCAACTTTAAAAGGCCAAATATTTTTTCTCCAAATACTTGAGAAAAAAAAAACAGAACAACAGAACAAAAGTGTTCTTCTCAGATATTTACATTAATTATAATTTAAAATTTAAGGATGCAAGCGATAAAAATATAGCCCATAGAAAACGATTTCAATTTAGTTCATTGAGCATACAAAAAAACAAAAACAAAAAAACCTAGAAATACTCTATAGTGTTAGTAAGTATATTTAGATGGTGGGATTATTAGTAATTTCCCAAAGTTCTCTAATAAAATTATACATTTAAAATAGGTTTTAAATATTTAAACCCTTAAAGGACACTATAAGCTTTTTGGAAACTCTTTTTACTCTACCTAAAATATTTTTTAAAATCAGATATTAATTGAAAAGAAAGAGAATCTTGGCCAAGAAGAGTCAGAAAACAGCTGGGAAGAATTATAAAGAATCTTGGGGCACTCTCTCCATCCCTTTAGCTCTTCAGGAAAAAACACAAATTCTTCAACCTGGTTGCCCTTTACATATACCTTTTTCTTTCCTTAAAATACCTTTCTCTCTACTTTTATCACCACCTTGAAGTGTCTTTCTCATCTTTAAAGCCTACCTCATATGTCACCTGAACCTGTGTGAAGTCTTTTCTGCTCCCTCAAGGCAACATCACTCACATCCACTTTGAGGAAGCTTCTGGGTCCAAGATCCAGCCAAGGTCCCAGGAAACAGTGTACTATGGAAAACAGAGTATGTGCAAGACAGAGTGAATCCGTGGGTCTGAAATCCAGTAAGAACAGAGAAGTCAAGAGAAAATAATCTCTGGAAGCCAAATATGGGTAGCTGCCTCTAGCTCTGAGTAAACTGCCTTCTTCTTAGTGTCTTGTGAAGACTAAATAAGAAAATGCCATATTTAATGAAAGGACTCAAAGAAAGAGATTCCTTTCTTCCTCTTGCCTTGGGGAGAATCAGACCACTGGGCTTGGTCTGTAGGTCTCTAAGTGGAATGACCTGAGAACAGCAGGTTAAGTAACGCACAGAGGGAGCCACGAGTAGAATCCTCAGAGAGGAAAATCCCCCAAGTGTCAGGAAATGCCTTGCTTCCAGCTCCCCAGTTCCTCTCTCCTACCTAATTCCTCCAGCTGGAGGCTCAGCTTGATCCTCTTCACACACACACACACACACACACACACACACACACACACACACACACTTTCCATCCCGTGACTGTTACTCAGACTCTTCAATGGATTCTGACCTGTCATTGCCCTCAAAGCCAAGGCCTCTGAGTCTTGTTGCCTGGGTTTTTCCCTGGGCCCCTGACACGCTGTGTCTGACATCTGAGTCTCTGGATCTTGCTTTGCTTCCCTAAGTGCAGAGTAGCTGCCTCCCCTTCCTTAGCAGGTCTCCCTGGACTCACCTGGGCCTAGACTAGCTTACTGTTTATGGACGCTTAGCCAGGCCCCTCCTGACTTATTTTCTCCAGAGTCTTGGTTTGTTCCTTGAGAAAGAAAAAGACTTAATGTCTTGGAGGTTTCTATAAACTTCGAGATAAATACATAAAGGAAAAAAAATGCAGAAGCTTCCAAAAATATCTTTGAAGACGTGAAAATCCATAATCCTTCACTGACCAAGTTCTGTCACCATGACCAAAATATCTCGCCACTGTTCTTGACTCTCCATCTGCTTTGCCATCATCTTTTCTTGAAGACAGTGTTGCAATAGCTTACCAACTGGTCTTCCCACCTCCAGTTTGACCTTCTTCTCATCCAAGGAACTAATAATTCAAATGCTTAAGGAGAAGAAATGAGAAATACAAATGAGTGACCAGGGCTGATATAAATACATATGCAAACTCAGTGCAGATGGCGGGTTGATGCAAAGGCTAAAGCACTTGTGCCGTATATAAGGGGCACCCACTCTCCTCTGTAGTTTCTGGTTTTCTTTTAGAATACATCCCCGTCTTTCTAGAATATCCAATTTTTTTTTCAAAATAAGAAGACCCAGAATTCAGAATATTATATAAAGAAATCTGAGTGTTGGCTGCCCCCTATCTCTTCCTGATCTAATAAATGTCTCCGTAAGCCTGAGCTGTTTGAAGTTGAGTTTTTGTCATGAACAAACCAAGAGCCCTGACTAATATAATTCTTTTTTTTCAATATCTGTATATATTGTGAAATGATCATCACTATGTCTGGTTGACATCCATCATCATACATAGTTACAATTTTTTTTCTTATAATGAAGACTTAAGATACATTCTCTCAGCAACTTTCAAATGTACCATACAGTATTAACTGTATGGTTTTTATTATAATTATTATTATAGTCACCATGATGTATGTTACATCCTCATGACTTATTATTTTATAACTGGAAGTTTGTACCTTTTTTTTTTTTTTCGCTGTACGCGGGCCTCTCACTGTTGTGGCCTCTCCCGTTGCGGAGCACAGGCTCTGGACGCGCAGGCTCTGGACGCGCAGGCTCAGCGGCCGTGGCTCACGGGCCCAGCCGCTCCGCGGCATGTGGGATCTTCCCGGACCGGGGCACGAGCCCGTGTCCCCTGCATCGGCAGGCAGAGTCTCAACCACTGCACCACCAGGGAAGCCCGGAAGTTTGTACCTTTTGACGCCCTTCACCACACCCCGCCCCCAGCCTCTGGCAACCACCACTAACTAGTATAGTTCTTTAATGACCTGTTAACATGGCTGTCTCCCAAACTCAAGGGTGAGTTCTCAGGTCAGGGACTGTGGCAGAGACACCTTTGTACCCCTCGTGCTACACAGGGGTTGGCAGCAAACTGGAATTGAATTATTTACAAATGAATGAATAGAGGAATAAATATATATCCTTTGCAGACCTAAGAGCAGAGAATGAAAATTTCAAAATAATAGGCAGTAGGAGATTTAGCTCTTGAAATTGTTGAAGTTCATGGAAACTGATATTTGTGTTTCTTATTCAGGCTCTTAGTTCTTTCAGAGAAGGAGGGCTTGTACCTGACTCCTTAAGGCTGCCACCCTGTTGACCCCTCCCTAAAATGGGCAGTCAGCTCACACAAAATATAGATGCATTCAAGCAGAATGAATGCAAAACTCATATTTCCTTAGGGTACAAGTTGACTCAGAGTAAACAGGCAGAAAATGACTGAGTCTTCCCAGATACATGGGACAGATCAAAGGAGCTTCAGGAAACAAACCAAAACAAGAAAACTTTTAGGTTGCTATTTTGAATGATGCTTGGGTGAAAAGATGCAGTGATCCACACATGCCATTGTCAGAGGCCACTTCGATGCCTAAACTTGTTCTTCCTTTTTGTTAGCGTTCACTCATTCATTGCCCACAAGTAAATGCCTGCTAGATCAGATGACCCTGTACAGGACTGACCTTGAGCAGTTAATGCCAGACATGCACAAAGTCTTCCTCTGTATGTGTGAGAGATAAATATCTTCTCCTTTTCTTCCCTAAGCCCCAGTTTGTTGCACCTGACACTCTAGAACAAATTGATGATCACCTTTGGAAATGTGCTGGCATATAGCTTGTGGGAGGATAGTTAACAATTATCTGTTGGAAACCTCTAACTTTATCTTTTTAAATTTATTTTACTGAAGTACAGTTGATTTACAAAGTTGTGTTAACTTCCTCTGTACAGCAAAGTGATTCAGATGGATAGATAGATACATTCTTTTTCATATTCTTTTCCACTTGGTTTATCCCACGATACCGAATATAGTTCCCTGTGCTATACAGTAGGACCTTGTTGTTTATCCATTCTATATAAAATAGTTTGCATGTGCTGATCCCAAACTCCCAAATCATCCCCCCCTCAAGACCCCCTCCCACTAGGCAACCACAAGTCTGTGAAACCTCTAACTTTAAAATGATGAAACCAAGGTCCAGAGAGGGTAGTATCCACCTAAGGCCCACTGCTAATTAATGCATGTGCCTGACCCAGCCTGGCAATTCTTGATATATTCACAAGACTGAAACTCTAATTATTCATTTTTTCTGACCTTGAGGTAGAAAAATGCCATTCCTCCAAAGGGCATTCTATATGTTAGCCAAATTGGGGCAGTTAATTTGCAAGTGAGCAACTTTGGTTTTCAGATCTCATTATGGAGGGAAATGTCTGAACCTTATAACCAACTGGCCTAAAGCCATCAAGTCACGAGCACTCTTTCCTGTATTCAATCCACTCGGAGGTCGGACGTCCCCCTGCCCTGCCATGAGCTCAGAAGCACTCACAGCTGAGGCATTTCCTGGGGTTGGGAAACAGAAGATTGCTTCCCAAGCTGAGGTTATTGTTCAGCATGCTGAGTAATGAGGACGGCTCCAGGGAGGCTTGGGAGAACTTTATGAAGGCTTTTGTTTGCATGAAACCCAGAATCAGAAAAGACACTGGAAAAGACAGGGCTTCAAGGGCACTCTTTATTGCTGCTTTCAGTACAGGCTAGCTTCCTCTACAAACTTGGAGCATTTTATTTTCAAGGATGTTATGAACACTGGTGTTGTAAGATGGCAGTCTTTAGAGAAATGCTATTGTCTGCCAAATCCTCAAGCTAGTATTGCAGAAAAATAAGATTCCTGCTCATCTACCCTGACTGTCACCGAATTCTCATCCATCCATCTGCCACAGCCATAATGCCTTTGGGGATGTCAGGGCAGCTTTTGCAATAGGCGGGTACCTAAATCATCTCAATCTAATGAGTGTCTGTCTCCATTGCAAAGATGTCTACAAAGACATATTCCTCCTTCAGTAGGCTGGCCATTCACCACCTAGAAGAAAGGCTGCCAGCCACTAAACACCAGAGCCAAGCCATCTCTGCACAATAATATGAAGAAACAGGGATCTTTTTCTCCATGTCACATTTCTGTGGTCCTCCTTAACTTCTATGGCCCCCTTATTATGACCCGTGTGGTGACATGTCTTCTCAAACCTCAGGGATCCAAAGACTCAACATCTCCATGATCCCTCCCATGTTCACACCCACTACTGTACAAACGTGTCTTCCCACGTACCTTCCCTTTCCGTGGGGAAATAACTATTAATCTGATAAAGTTGGTGTCTCCTAAACTTTTGTCATTTGTCAGCCATCCTCACATTTTTTGCTTTGTCTTTAAACCACCTGCACTGTTATTTACCTAGTATTTTTATTTTAAATGACTTACTTTTTAACTGTAAATAATTGATTTAATTTCATTTTAATCAATAATATCTGAAATTGCAAGTTTGCTGGGTTATTTAGTTTAACATACATGAGGAGAAATAGATATGTAGAACTGTTAAAAAATATTCACCCATGTGCTACTAATATCATCTATGTAGCAATGGTGCTGCATTTCTCAAACTTTGGAAAACAGTGAATTAAATCAAATTAAAATATTGGCTGATACTGGACTAATGAGCCTCCCCTTCTGGATAAGAATTGCATTTTAATGGAGACTTTTAATACTTTTAAGCCAACCAAAAGAGGGGAGGAAACATGGTATAATGGAAAGCATACAGGTATTTTTTTTTAAGCTGGAGAGAGCTAAATTGTTTTTAATTTCTAGAGATTATACTGTTGGTTAACATTTTTGCTGCTCTTCCCTACTAAGCCCATCCTCCTGGGCCTTCTGTAGTCCAGGTTTTCCTTCTTCCAGGGCATGGATGTCAGCCCTGGAACATCTTGACTCCTCAGGTTAAGGAACAAAGGTTTGTACCTGGGATCTTCAGTATTTTTCTGAGATTCCACCAGACACAGTGGTGCTGCATCCCCCTCTGGCTGTGCCCCTTTCTGTGGAAGGATTATACTACACCCTCTCCATCAACATCAGAGTTGACCATATGACTTACTTTGGCCAATAAGATGAGAGAGGAAGGAACATGTATCACTTCTGAGCAGAAGCTTAGGAGCTATCTCATGAATCTGTCATTGAGTCCAACAGCAATTTTTAAATTTTTTAAATTTGTATACAATTTTAAAGGTTACTTTCCTTTTACAGTTATTACAAAATATTGGCTGTATTCCCTGTGTTGTACAGTACATCCTTGAGCCAGCAGTTTGTGCCTTCCACACTCCCACCCCTATATTGCCCCACCACCACCACTGTAACCACTGGTTTATTCTCTGTTTCTGTGAGTCTGCTTCTTTTTTGTTATATTCACTAGTTTGTTGTATTTCTTAGACTCCACGTATAAGTGATCTCATAGAGATCTTTCTCTGACTTGTTTCATTATCATAATGCCCTCCAAGTCCATCCACGTTGCTGCAAATGGCAAAATTTTGTTCTTTTTTATGGCTGAGTAGTATTCCATTGTATATATACCACATCTTCTTTATTTGTTCATCTGTTGATGGACACAGGTTGCTTCCATATCTTGGCTACTGTAAATAACTCTGCTATGAACATTGAGGGGCATGTATCTTTTCTAATTAGTGTTTTTTTGTTTTGGAGAGGTTTTTTTAATATATATACCTAGGAATGGAATTGCTGGATCATATGGTAGTTCTGATTTTCATTTTGTGGAATAGTTCCTTTGTCCTTCCTTACTTTCATGACCTTTAAGGTTACAGGTAAGTCATTTTGCAGCTGTCCTTCAGTATGAGTTTGTTTGAGGTTTCCTCGTATTTTAACTTCGATTACTTGATTAAGAAGCTTTCTGTCAGGTTTCTCCACTGTGAAGTTACATTTCACCCTTAGTAATTAATGAGTATTTCGTAGGGAGTTGCTTTGAGACTATAATAAAATCCCCTTCTGCATCCCACATTCACCCGCTATCTTTAGCATCATCAATAATTTTTGCCTGAATCAATTATTACTATGACGGTTGACACATGGCATTTCTCTAATTTCATTATTCATTTTACTCTTATGTGTTGGCATTCTACTCTAAAGAAAAGCTTTATCTTCTTTCAGTTATTTGTTTATTTATATCAGTGTGCATCCATGTATTTCCTTATTATTCAATGAATTGTAATCCATGGATGTCTTTACTTATTTTGGTGCTCAAGTTTTCCCATATTTGACCAGGAAAAACCTCTTCAAGACGGCTTCTGTGTATTATTGACATAGCCCCATCATTCTTCGAGCTCTTCCTGACTTTCTGGTACAAAAAGGTGTTGCAAGCTCATCTTGTTCTTTTCCCTGCCCAGCCCTAGAGTCAGCCAGTTCGTTAAGGAGCATCTCATTTGAGTAGTTCAGTGGAGAGTGCTCTATAGAAGTCAAGAACTGAGCATCAGATATGTTCATTGCTGCACGACATCACTTCCACTAGGTTCTTTCTTTGTATATAGTTGTACTGTTTAATTCTAGCCACTGCTCTGAAGTATTCCAGTTACTATACAATGTAGCTTTACACAGGGAAATATGTGGCTTTTGCTTTGTATTTTTTTCAGCATGGGTGTTGGACAGATCTAGGAAATATATGTACATTAATGTACAAACACACACATATATACCTACATATACACATTTGTGTGTACATGTGAAGTATGCATACATGTGTAGGTACAAACATAGGCACACGCACACATTGTGAATGCACATAGATATAGCCAATTCCCCTCCAACACCACAGGGTTCATTCTAGCTTTCCCCCTTTCCATATTTGTACCTTCTTCCCCAACAGTGAGAAACACGGCTCCGGGTTTCCTCGATGTATTTACTATTTGCTTAATCCCCCTTATGTAGTCAATCTCCTGATCCCGCCAGGCTGCCTCTTCACAACTTCTTTGTGCAGGCCCAGTCCCTACAAAGCCCCCAACCCCCTAAAATACTCATCTGTGTGGGCTCCATCCTCTGTCCACCTGCCTTCCCACCCTCCTTGGAAGGAAGAAAAGAATGGAGGGAAGGAAAGAGGGAGAGCGGAGGAAAGAAAGGAAAGAGAGAGGTCAGGACAGAACTCTTATCTGCACTCTGCTCTATCCTTTCCCCATCCACGACTCTTCCCCATCTCTTTAAATAGCACCACCACCATCCAGATGCTCAGACAAATGGAAGTCCTCCTTGATTCTTCTCTTCTTCACCACATCTTCCTAAATGTAACTTGAGTCAGCCTACTTCTCACCATCTCCTTTTCTCCCACCACCATCTCTCATTTGGGTTGCTGCAGAATTTTCCAAAGTGCTTTATCCTCTTCAACTCTTATCCCCGTGAAAGTGTTCAGGTTTGGGCTTAGCGTCAAGCATTAGAAATTTAAAATTACTAAGGATTCCAAAAATGGATTAAATGTGCCAACAAAAAGGAAGTTTAGTATCCTTGTTGTGCCAGAAATAAATTGCTTTTTCAGTGGGATATGCTCTCCAATAAGATGCTTTGTCTCATGTCTGAATGTCAGACTTAAACTCTCTATCTTCTCTTTCCAAGATCATGTTTCCTTCTGTTTAAGTAGTTTCATGCAATTGGGATAAGAACCTAAAAGTAATGGATCAAAACAATAATATAATTCCCCACATGCAACTCAAAAAAATCTGTTCATGGAGTAAAATTAAGTATGTGTGTTGGTTTTAGAAAACACATTAAATATTGCAGAAATGCAACCATTGTTTCTTATGCTTAGACCCTCTTATTCATATGTATTTGTTCCACTAGGTTCTTATGTATTCAGTTAAAGCTGTACAATTGCATGAAGGGAAGGAAGAAAGGATCTATTGTCCAAATAACAAAAGATCTAGCAATCTCTTATTCTTCCTCCTTTGAAGCTCCTTTTAGCTCAAAGAGCGGTTTGGAAGTGAGTGCTGCTATTTGGAATGGAACGTATGGTCAACTTCCACGGATAGAGCATGCACTTCTAATTTCCTTTCTCAGTTACAAGCATCCTATTTTTAGTAAAATTCCAGAATGCCTTCCTTCCTCCTTTGAATGGTGTTGCAACGTTTGCACTATTAGTCTTGTCATCTTATAAGACAACCCTCCCCAAGCAGTATTTATGTCTGGCAGCCTGATGATTGGAATCAGCATTTAATTGTGCATATTAACAACTGCAATCACACACAGATTCTGCTAACCTGGAATGCTTCTGGGCTGCTTACTATTTCAGAATCCTAGAATAAGAAGAATGCACAGATGTCCCGTTTTATTATCTCATTTTCAAGATAACCTTTTAAGTACTTTAAAATTTTACTAGAAGTACAGCTTGTGAAATAAGCTCAATTTTGCTCTTATACCACCTGAAATGAAAAAAGAAAAGAAAAAACAGATCTGGAGCTCTTGGAACATAAGCCGAATGCTGTGTATAACCGGAACATAGTTTCTTTCTTATCACACATGTCCCTTCCCTTTACCTCAAGATGTCAAAAGTTATTCAAGGGCATGATGGAGCCTTTCCTGAGAGAACATTTTAATTTTGTTGAAATACCAGCTCTTCTTCTGTGGCTGTGGTGATGGCTTTCTTACCTCATGCAATTTCTCTGAACAGTCATAGAAGCCTTTACTAAAGCTTTCAGCAGGCTCTAAATTGAGCTACTACAATTCTCTGGTGTTTTCTTCTCCACAACATGATCGGGCTGAATCCTGTGATTGTTACGTGTGCTCTCAGGGTGAGCAGACAGAAATTCGAGCAACCATTACCTGTTGCTGGGGTGGATCCAGATAGAATCAGAAAAACCTTCCTGTAGATACTAAGGATCAGAATTCCATGGTCCTAGGAATAAACTATGCGATCTTGAGTCAAGAGGTAGACAAATAAGCATGGATGGAGGAGACAGGACCACCTCCTTTTCCCCTTCTTATTTTGGGTGGGTATGAACATGCCATGGTAAGTAGCATCAGCTTTGAACCTGGACCATCCAATCCATTCTCCATTACTGCAGCCTGGATGAGGTTTCTGAACAGATGCTATCATGTTGATCCCCCGTTTACAATGATTCACTGACTCTCCAGTGTCCTCAGGATAAAGTCCAAATTCCTTAACACAGTTTAGAAATATTTTACCATTTGACATCTGCCGATATCACCAACCTCAACCCTTGCTTCTCCACTCCAGCCGAACAGAACAACTTTGGGTTCTCAAACCCAGCCAGGTAGGCTTGCTACCCACATCATTCCTGCCACCTGGATATGCCTTCTCCAGTCCCAAGTCCCTTGCCTGACTGACCCCTATTCATCCTTCACATCTCAACTCTTCCCGATTTCCCAAGCCTGACTTTGGGGATTCTCTTCTGTGTTCCTCTAAATCCCTGCATTTATCCAATCACGTTGGATTGTAATTAAACCTGTTCATTCTGCCATATTTTTGATGCATACGTATCTTGTCCTGCCTGTGTATCCTAGCACCCAGCACAATATTAGCACATGAGAGGCCCTTGGTCAATGTTTACTGAATGAACAAAAAACTGGTTCCCAAACACAAGAGCATGCCCGCCAGTGGACCCTAAAGTTGTAGGCACAATGCCCTGTTCCTCACTTCCCATTCAGAATAGTCTGATCCCCCCATCAGGACACTGAATAAATGTTGAATAAATGCTTTGCAGACCAACATTTCAAAGTTGGTCTGCAAAACTGAGGAGATTTTCACTTGAAACCATTAACCCTCCCTTCTCCCCTTCACGTCTTCAAAGTCTCCCTGACTTTAAAGGACTCATAAAGCCCCCTCCACTCTAGGGAGACATCCCTGACTAATGATGCCATATTGCTTGCTCTCTTTCTCTCCTTCCAATCTTCACAGGTCCTCGTTCTGCATCTTACTACTTAGCTCTTTATAGTATAATATCCTCTTGTTCTCGTACTGTTTTATATTTACCCCATTCCCCAATTAAACTGTGGTTCCCCTCAGCACAGAAATTAGTTCTTACACTTCTTATTAAGTGTCTCATAGAATCTAGAATAATGCTCACTAAAATGGCTGTGTCTATCTATGTCTCTTACCATATACTTTCTGTTTACATCTTAAAATCTAGTTTCCCCTACTAGAGATGTTTGATCCTCTGTTGCCTAATCCATGTCTTACGGCTTCTTCACCCCTTGTATAGGTAATGTGTGTGTTACCCACACAAAGAAATGTTTGTTGTAGTTGATGACAACAAGGATGATGGTTTCTCTTCAATAAATATTTGTTGATTATTTAATTGATTTTCCATGGCAAATGCATTTCCAATCTGAGAAGAAAAAACCCACCTTTGTGCCCAATCATCTAATTAGTAGGGCTCCAGGAACCCAAAAATATCAGGTCCCATTTATCTTCTGCATTTGAGCTTGAGCATCTCCATGCACATGCCCAGGGACCCCAGGGATGGAACCCTCCCTGATAAGTTGCAGATTTTTACTGTGGAACATTTGCCTGTAAAGAATTATTATGTAATGAAGAGCACACATTTTGCTTAATTTAAGTCTACCTAGCAGAAGGCAAGTAGCATTTCACTACCCCAGCTGCTGATGCGTTCCTTGTAAGGATTGTATTTATTTTGAGATTTACAGCTGTAATGAAGACATTAAGAAATGAAGTCCTAGAATTCTGCTACAGTCCAAAGATGTCAGGATTAAATTTATGGTCAATAATATTCACACATCAACAGCCTAAGATAACAGACACTATCATCACTCTTTTGTTGTGTTATCTTGGGATCTAAAATTACTCGTCCTACATTGAGTAATGAAGATTTATAACCTTCCTCTTCCCTTACAGAAGACCTCACCTTCTCTAGATATATAAGCCTTTTTGTGGAGGAGACAGGCAGATGCAGAATGTGCTTACCCCATAGAACATTACAGCAATGGCAACTCTATTGATAAGAGAATTTGTCCAGAAATCCTTGGATCCCTGGTTAGTATTAATATCAGTATATTATAATAGCAATATCTGTTTTGAAAATAATGTTGGAATGTATCTGTAGCACTGATATTACTTTTACTTCTTTGATAAGTACCCTGCAATCTTTAAGGACCTAAAAACCTAGGTTCCTAGTCTTGCCTAAAATGGAGAACAAAGGGTAACATGATTCCTTCCTACTCCCGCCCAACCCCATTAATCATGTGATACCAGTGAGAACAACAGTAAGCTCTCCAATATTGCAGTGTTGGAGAGGACCAGGAAGGACCGTTCACATTGTACCCCAGGTGTACAACATAGTATACTATGTGATGTGAATTGATGCCCTCAGGTTATGCAACATGGCGGATGGGAATGTCTCTTTTCTCCAGGGAGGCATGCCTCAATTTACTTACATGCATTTGGAACCAGACCCTGAAAATGTATGCAGGACTAAGGACTCTGAATTCCCTCTTTTTTTCAGGTTAGCAGTTGCATTTCTCATGTATTCTAGCTAGGGACCCCAGGGAATGTACCCTCCCTGATACATTCCTCCTTTTGGCAGAGGAGCAACATTTCTATTAAAGACTTAAAGCAAGATTAATGGATAATAGAAAGAAATATAGATCTGACCTCAAAAAATGATCAGTACTGGTCAGTGCGGTGATGCACAGAGATGTGGGGCTGCTTGCCTAAAATCATAGATGCTGAGGGGAAAGTGTCCCAACTTTCCTAAACACTAGTTTATTTCCTCTCTACGTGTGTACTTAAGAAGATCAAATATCTTTATTACTTATTTCTCCAATAAAAATTTATCAACGAAATTCAGTATGTCCCTAACTGGGTCATCATCTTCCCTCCCAGATTTCCTTTGTTTGCTGTTGTTAGTGCATCAATACTACACTAGACACCCCAGCGTCTCCAACTCTTTTCTCTCCTCATTCCATGCAGTTGCGAATCATATTCATTCAACCTCTAATAGTATTTCTTGCGCCGTCCTTCCTTTTGTCTTTGTTGCTGCGCGCAGGCTTTCTCTAGTTGCGGTGAGCGGGGGTTACTCTTCGTTGCAGCACGTGGGCTTCTCATTGTGGTGGCTTCTCTTGTTGCAGAGCACAGGCTCTAGGCACGCGGGCTTCAGTAGTTGTGGCTCGCAGGCTCTAGAGCCCAGACTTAGTACTTGTGGCACACGGGCTTAGTTGCTCCATGGCATGTGAGATCTTCCAGGGTCAGGGCTTGAACCCATGTCCCCTACATTGGCAGGCGGATTCTAAACCACTGCACCACCAGGGAAGCCCCGTCCTCTCCTTTTTATTTTCATTTTCCTTCTTCTAGTTCATGACTTCAGTACCTCTCACCCAAAGGATTCCAGAAGTCCCAGCACCATCTCTCAATATTTCTTTCAAATTATGTACAGCATTGCTAGAGTAAACTTCAGAAGATGGCATCTGTCCCTAGCTCATAGGCTGTAATGACTGTCCACTGCCTTCCCCTCAAGCCTTTCACCTTCCTTCTCTTCACTCACCTTAAGCTCCAAGCTTACAGAACCTTTCACAGACACTCCATGCTTGGCTCACCTCCATGCCTTTGTTCAAGCTGTTTCCTCTGCCTGGAGTGCCCTTCTCCATAACTCTGAACGCCTACTCTTTACCCATCTTTTTTTCTTTTTTCTTTCAGTTTAAATGACCCCAAATTTCCTTGATCTTCTAGTTAGATAGAGCCTCTCCCTCTGCTGAAGCCCCATGGCATTTTCTCTCTCTGTGCTTCTCTTGTGGCACTTTTAACTTTCCCCATCCTAATTATTTTTATTTGTCAATTTTCTTATCTCTTCTGCTTGACTCTGAATTCCCTGAAAGCATGGACCATGGATTAGTTTTCCTTCTATCCCTACACTTGCTTGTGAACTAGGTGCTCAGCCAATATCAGATAAATGAGTGAATGAATGAATGAAACGTGGCAAAGGCAACCTCTTATTGAGTTTCACCACATATTATGTTATTTAATACTCCTTTAGTGCAACGTACTATGTATATTATACAGCTTCATTGTTCAGTGTGGCAACCACTAGCCACATGTGGTTATTGAGTGCTTGAAATGTGGTGTAAGTCCGTGCAGGGACTTGTACTTGGCTAGCTTGCAGACCCCAGATTGCAATTATCTGCCGATTCTGCATAAACCCATTTTTGCTAGAGAAATATCTTGTAGTCTGTTTGTTTCAGGTCAACATGTCTATGGCTGCCTTCATACTACAATGGCAGAATTGTATAGAAAGAGATAGCTGAAATAGAGACCATATGGTCCGCAAAGCTTGAAACAGTTACTATCTGGCCCTTAGCAGAAAAAGTTGGCCAATCCCTGGTTTGCACTTAAGAAAGTGATAGAGACAATGTAAATAATCCAGATTAAACTTTTTAAATGTGTCATATGTTTGGTCATTGCATCGTGAATAGTATAAAAAACTGAAGAACTATTCTTCCAGTACTCAAAGTCATTGACAAGTGAGTTCCAACATACATCTTTCTTGTTTTATGTAATCTTATTCATTGACTTAAATGAAAATATCTACCAACATTCAGGTAAGAGCTATATCCATTTCTCAATTGCAACTATAGATTGGCCATGGATGTAAGAGTTTGGCAAAAATCAACAAAAGTATTCTGTAAGAATCATTTAGCTATATGGGATATAGAGTGAAGAGTATTATGTATTCTATTATTATATATTCATAAATTGTGTACTACATGTTCTTTACATTTGTACAATTTATAATAAATATGTGTGTGTGTATATATATATATATATATATATATATATATATAGTTGTGAACATTTAGCACATCACTGGCTAAATTCCTTTCCTCACCTCATCATGTTTTTACCTCCCCTAGAAATGAGAAACTCCCAGTTGATTCAGTGAGACGTTGACCATTTCTTCTGTAGCAATATCATCCTGATATTCTACAATGTACAATGACAGCAACTCAGAGATCTAGGGACAGGATGAGTCTAAAATAAAGATTGGGTCAGGGCTCCTCTGAGAGTTTTTTCCTGAAGACGGGGCCTTAAAACAGCCTATTATTCATACTTTAAACAGAATTTCTGAACTGTACCCTTGGCTTCTCATCAGAGTTTTTGGCTTAGATTATTTTCTCTTGGAATTCCTTTTTTCTTTCCACATTCTCCTTTCTCTAAATTAGCCTGGAATCCTGCCTTTCAGGACTCCTAAAACATAGAACTGTCGTGATAGTCCCTGTTACAAGAAAAATTAACAAGCCGCAAACAGAATCCTTTGCTCCCACGGACAGCACACCAAGACTTCGTTGCAGTTTCAGCCTCTTTCGAGATTATGACCTTTATAGTCAATCGGAAATTTTGATTAGCACTAGCAAGGTAGTCTGCAAGGTAAGACCACTTACATTTCCTCCCCTCCAAGATGTCCAGGCTTAAAATAATTCTCTTTTCTTTGCTAACTTCCTTGCCCCACCCTCCTTCTGCCTCTGAAAGCCTCTCACTCTGTACGACTCCTGGGAGTATCTCTCTACTTGCAGATGGGATGCTCCCCGATTCATGAATCACTGTATAAACCCAATTAGATCTTCAAAGTTATCTTACTCTCTGTTGAAGTTTTGTGTTCTAACATCTCGCAGGTGACTTAAAGCTTAGACATCTCCTCCTAAACCTGCCTGGTGGAATGCTTCTTCCTTCTTTCCTTAACCTCAATCAAAGTTACATAAACTGAGACCGCAGGAGCCATCACTCAAATTAAACCTAGCCTCGGGCAAACAGTAGGTAAAAGACAACTAAAAGGATTACGGCACTTCTTGCTCTCAGCCAAGTTTTTCTAACCAGGCAGTGAAAGCAGGACCTGTTCAAGGCCATTCAATGCAGAAGATGGGTGTTAATGCTTTCATCATTTCTTCTTCTGAAGCGAGGTCGTTGAGGTCACTCACAGAAAATACTATTTTTTTCCTTATGGCACAGCTAATCCATCATCAGAAACTAAGTGATACTATATTACCATGAAGGCAAATGCATCAAAGCTTTGAATGCGTAGAACACTGTATTCTCTCATTATTTTCTAAATGAGGGAAATGTAAGCTGTTTATTTAAAAACTGCTCACTTCCCCTGAGCAAATGTGTTTTAGGCACCAATCAATGCTTTTATGTAATCATTTCAAAATTGGAGAGCCAGTTTAAATTACAACTATAATAAAAATTAATAGCGTGGCTTTTTTGCAACATTAGGCATCTGAAAAAAAGCATCCCTTGACTTTACCATGAGACTGTGTTACCAACTGATTTTAAAACTACCCTGACCATCTCCTGGTTAGCTCAGGCTGTCATTGACTAACACCCACCTTTCATCAGCTGACTATGCTCTTACCAAAACAATGTGAAGTCAAATCTGCTTATATTTTCTCAAACCAAGGAAATACAGGGAGTGTAATGTTTTAAATTAAGCAGGGTTGTTATTCTCTTAAGGATAGAAGAGCTTAAAAATAGTTGTACCAATCTAAAGAGCCCTTATTCGTGTATTTCACATATTAAAGTAGCACTAAATATTTTATTACATCCTTTTGGAAGTTTGGAAGTTAAGCAGTTACTATGTTTTCCTTCTCATGTTTTTCCAATACATCGTCCAAAGCGATAAGATTTCTAATGTGGAAGGAAAAGATAGATTGATTATGTTTAGTTAATGAATTGTTGCCTTGAAATGCTCCCCTAAGCTTATGAAATTCCTCCTTAAAACCGTTTAATTTATTAGAATGGAGCTCCATTTAGTAAATGGCTAATGGTCACATCATTCAATGCGTTGTATACAATAGCTAATGCTTGACAATGGGTTATGATTATGACTTTTATTATCTCATAGAAAGCATTTCGAATAATTTATTAATATTAATAACACTGATTAAATAAGAAGATGGGCTTGTATATCAAGGCTTTGCTATATAGGATGGAAATTTCTAATTCCAGAAAACAAAGACATATGTACATATACCTCCATATATGCATGTATATCTCTGTATATTTATAGATATGCATTCATATGTATAATCTGCAGTGACTTTGTTTTGCTCAAGTATAATTCACTTTTCTTGAATTAGACAAATAAAGCCAAAACAACAGCAGCAACAAAGACAATCATAGCCTCCTCCAATTGTTTAGAGTCTTGAGTTTCATGCTACCTGACATTTTCATCTTCTGGCAGCCCAATTTTCAGTTCCTCCCTCCTGTTTGGCCAGAAATGAAACCTTGACAACATGCCACATTCCCCTGAAATCTGATTATAAATCACATCTGTGTGTTTTCTCAGCAGCAGGCAGGAGCTTCATATTGGGTTGCAGAAATCTACACAGCTGGAGCTAAACTGTGATTTTATTCAAACACTGCATGAGAATTGGAGAATTATAGGCATAGCTAATAAATAGATCTCTGAGAAGAGATAAAAGACAAAAGTGGGGAAAAAAAGACAAAAGGGGGTCAAACAGAACAAAGAAACACAGGCAGAGGGATACAGTGTGGTCTCTGTGGCAAGTGTTGTACAGGAGACTGCTTCCTATCAAAATTCCTATCAGGGTGCCATCCTTGAGTTAAAGTTAACAAACACTGACTGTGCTTACTATGTTCTGGCAATGATCTAGCTCTGGTGATACCAAGACAAATGAGACATGGTCCCAGTCCCGAGGGAGCTTAGAATCTAGGAGATTTATACACAGTGTGGTGAGCTAGTGATGTACAGAATGCAACTAGGAAAGAGCAGTGGGACATGTGGCCAGAAATGCAATGGGATAGAGAATACACCTTGAAGGAGATGAAGCC
Source organism: Grampus griseus (assembly GCF_964374135.1). Lineage (NCBI taxonomy): Eukaryota > Metazoa > Chordata > Mammalia > Artiodactyla > Delphinidae > Grampus > Grampus griseus. The sequence continues at coordinate 67,917,009 of NC_139012.1, forward strand.
TGAGCTGTGTCTAAAATCTCTCACATTGATGCATAATGGGAAGACCGCTGGACTTAGAACCAGAAGAAGATGGTTTGAGTCCCAGTTCTAACGTAATTGCACATTAGCTGTGGGATCTCTGGCAGGAATCACAGTAACTAACGGGCATCACCTCTTACTGTGTGCAGGCAGCCACTATGCTATAGACGTCAGGTGTATCATCTACATTGTGGGCGAGACCCAATTATTTTCATTACTGTTTACAGATAAGAAAACTGCATCCCAGAGGCATTAAGTTATTTGCTTGTGGTTAAGGAATGAGTGAAGTGAGTGGGTTTGAGCCACTGCTGTCAACTACCATTGCAGACTTAACTCTAAACTTGCCAAGACCTGGGTTAGATTTTTGTAAAATGGGGCTAATAATACCTGTCCTATTTAAGCTCGCAAAATCTTGTGAGGATCAAATGAAATGGCATAGTTGAAAGTGATTTGAAAAGTGTATATACAATAAAAATGCAAGATAGTAATTCTTTTTCCAGCCAGTGTAGCACTGAATTCTCAGGCACTGTCACCCCGTTAACATATGCAGTGGTTAGTCTCTCCAGCCCAGAGCTACAAAAGCTCTGCGTGAGAGGTCAGCATGTTTAACGGTCAGAGAATGTACCAATTGCTGATGCCTCCAACCACTGCACACATATCTGTGGACACAAACCATTCTTGCCTAGATCCTCCACTCTCACTATTGCAAATACTATAACACCTGGGGCTCATAGTAGTTACCGGGCACACCACGAGGTGTTGCTCAAGGAGAAGGCTTGCTGGAGGATTCCATCTGAGGCCTATACATCCGCCCACCCCCTTAGACCCAAGCGCAGGGCTGCTCCGGGAGAAGGAGCCATGAGAGCTCCTGGATCCTGAGCTTGAGCTTTTCACAGTTTGTGGAGTTCCTTTCTCATTAAGCATCCTAGGTTGAAGTAGGGGGGCAGTCGAGTATATAGTACCATGATATGGCCAGATCTGGGATGCTTGGCTTCTTGAGTTAACGAGAGAGAGGAAGGGAAGGAGAGAGAAAAGCTTTGAGGGCCTCCCCCCATAAGCAAAGGCCTCACCCATGGTCTTCTTCTGCTACATGGTTGTGGGATGAACATTTCAGAGCACAGGAATGATATCTAGAGTTTAAATGCTGACTTTCTATACATTCTCAGAGTTATACTGCCACATAGACATCATTAAGTGGTCAAAAGAGAGTGGGGGGCTTCCCTGGTGCCACAGTGGTTGAGAGTTCACCTGCCAACTCGGGGGACACGGGTTCGTGCCCCGGTCCGCGAAGATCCCACGTGCCGCGGAGCGGCTGGGCCCATGAGCCATGGCCGCTAAGCCTGCGCGTCCGGAGCCTGTGCTCCTCAACGGGAGAGGCCACAACAGTGAGAGGCCCCCGTACCGCAAAAAAAAACAAAAAAAAAGAGAGAGAGTGGGAGGGTGGCAGTTGGCTCCGTCTTCAAGTTCAGTGTTTGTTCCAGAGGCAGGATGGAGAATCAAATAGAATATTACTTTTTTAAAATCCCACCTTAAATGTATATAAATCTTGGCTCACTGCTTATTTCTAGCAGATATGTAATTGTGAGGTCTAGAGTTGACAGCAACTCTTAGAGCAAAGAAGTTGAATGCATTTATCAAATCTTGTAGAGTCTAGTCTGCAAACAACACACTAAACTCTTATATTTCTGAGTTAGGTGCTGTAGGGCAGTGCCTTTCAAACTTTAATGTGCATGTGAATCACCTGGGCGTCTTATTAAAATTCAAGTTTAGATTCAGTAAATCTGCTGTGGGGTCCAAGCTTGTGCATCTCTAACAAGCTCCCCAGATGATGCTGATGTTGCTGACCCATGGACCACACTTTGAGCAGCAAAACAGTAGGGGATGCAAAAACCAATAAAATAATATCTCTGCTCTTAAGGAGCTGGTATTTTCCTACAAGATAGACTATTCTTATATTAATGCTTCAAAATACCAGTGTGAAACTTCTCAGATTATATTTTTTAAATTATGGAAAAATATATATAACATAAAATTTACCATCTTAACCATATTTAAGTGTACAGTTCAGTAGTGTTAAGTATATTTATATTGTTGCTCAACCAATCTCTAGAACCTTTTCATCTTGCAGAACTGAAGCTCTATATCTGTTGAACAACAACTCCCCCATTTCCCCTTACCAAGCCCCTGGCAACTCCTATTCTACTTTCTGTTTCTATGAATGTGACGACTCTAGATACTTCACAGAAGTGGAATCATACAGTATTTGTCTTCATGTGATGGGCTTGTTTCATAACCTTGGCATAATATCCTCAAGGTTAATCCATGTTGTATCATGTGTCAGAGTTTCCTTTCTTTTTAAGGCTGAGTAATATTCCATTGTATGTATGTACTACATTTTCTTTATCCATTCATTCAGTATTTGTCAATGGACAGATAATTTTAAGAACCTTTGAATAATTTTCAAAACACAATGCCCAAAGGATTCTCCTATATATAATACTTATATTTACCTTGGGGTCTCAATTCCTCTCAAAAACCCAGTGCCAAAGGGTTATAAATTTTTAGCATTCTATACTGTCAGACGTTAGTAATCAGAACTTTAGTTTCTCTTGAATGTGATAATAGAATCACTAAAAGCCTAATAACATCTCAGACATTTTTAAGTATTCCAGAAATCCCTCTTGTGTCAATATTTAATATATAGTCAGTCACTATCTCGGTGATTTGCATTAATGGCATTTAACAGCTTACCCACAGGGGACCCAAGGAAGACAGCTGTTGCTTGCCTGGGTGACCCCTCCTCTGTCTGGGTACCAGGGCAACAGCTATAATATCAATTGCATCTAAGCAGTTAGGAATCTTGCTTAATATAATCTGAAGGATTCTTTAAGTTCAGAACACTGAAATAATTGGATAAGACTATGAAAAACTTATACAAAATTTACTAACAGATAATTTAAACATAGCTGTACAAATCAAATTATAAATAACATAGAAATTAAAATGTAGATCAGCTTGGGTAAACATTAATTAATCCTTTTTCCCTAGGACAGCATTTCCGATCCGTGTTCCTTGAAACATTAGTGTCCTTTTAAACATTGACAGGTTTGTGTAAAGAACATTTTCTCTAGTCAAGTACATTTGGGAAATACTGTTTATTCCTACCTCTTAGGCTTCTGGGTGAGTCTGGGGCCTCCCCAAAACAGACATCAAGACAGGAGTAGATGTGCAAGAAATTTATTGGGGGAACACACCACCTATGAGATAAAAAGGGGAGGAACTGGAGGAGGAAGGGAGAGCCTCCCGATCACGATGCTGGTCCGACGCCTGTGAAGGAGAGAAGGGAGAAAGGAGGGCTGCATATGAAGAGACCCTGACTATTGTACGGTGCTAAGAAAGTGTTCAGAAGGGTGTTTAGGAGACCTCTCTTGTGAATCCTCTTAGGCAGATGGAGGAATATGTAAAGACAGCAGAGCCCTGGATGTGCCTCTCAAAACAGCCACTGTGTTCCCCATTCTCATCTAAGACATGCCTTTTGTTTCAAGACCCTAATGACAGTTTTCCTGTATCATCTGGTTTCTTATACTGAAATGAATGTAAGAATTATGAAGAGAGTGAACTTTGTACAATACATGGATACCATATACTCTTACCTCCAATTGCGATTTTTTCCTTTTAAACTTATTTTATCCAAATGTACTTTGAAAAGCTTTATGCTTCCCAGCAATATCACTTTAGATTTGATTAACTTGAGGGCTAGTGATCGTCTATAAAAGGTATAATCCATTCATTCATTCAACAAAATATTATTGAATCTCTAGGATGAAGCCCGATGCTAGGAGGACAGGGATGAAATGTGTGCTCTAGGAGGGGAGACAAGACAAGTAGAAGCCAGTTATCATGAGAGACATTTACCCTGAGGCTGATGGGGTTGTGAGGCCAAAGGCTAGATCTAAAGAATCACCTCGGAGGTTGCCAAGCAGTAAAGGGAAGTGGGAAATGTTTAGAGAGAGAGATCAGCGTGTGGGAGGGAGTAAAGGAAGGGGGAACAAGGCGATCAGGGAACTAGAAGGGACTCGGCACGGTTAACTAAAGCAGAAGCTGTTAGAGCGGAGTGGGCAGGGTCTGGCTCATTCAAGAGCCTGCATGCCCCCATCTCATCCCGGTGGTGATGCGGAATTGAAGAATTCGACGCAGGAAAGAGATGCCATCAACTTCATTTCAGAAAACCCTGGAAACAGGGAAAAGGAAACTGAAGAGCCATCAGGAGGTTGCTACAGTGAGGGGTGCATATGAGAAATGACGGGAACGAAGCCAAGGCAGTGACAGCCGGAGCACGAGGACAGAGATGGATTCAGGCATCGGGAAAATAACCCCTATTACGTTTTCTTTCTGTGAGACATTCTACTTTGACGTATCATCTCAACGTTATGCATCTTTCCCAGCCCTTCTCTAGCCCTAAATGTCAGAACTGCCACATCACATTGTCCACTCCAAACAGATACGTCAATCTTCCCACTTCCCTGGCTCTTGCTTTCAGTGCTCGCCGGGGAGGAAAAGAGAGGAAAAATAAGGCTGAAATGAGATGCTATGCCATTATTTTAAAGGCCTAAATCCACATCACCCCTTTCTGTGAAGCAGAACACACACCGCCAGAAGGCCAGTGTGCCTCCAGGGCTACTAATCTGGAGATTAACAAAATTTCTATTCAATCCCCAGTAAGCACCACTCTCCCTCAAGGCCAAGTCTATTCTTGATTTGCCTACCAATCTTTAAAAGAAAGTTCAAACAGTGTGTTTTTGCTTCAGTTTTCCTTATCTTGTGTACTATGTAAGTGCTGCTGAAAGGAGCCATATATGAATATGTAGTGAGTTGAACTGTAGGATCCTGAATGATTTGAGTTTGAGCTGCATTTAGCATGGATATCTCCCAAGGGATGAATATGAGAGATTAGCTTAATTATTCTGAGGTCCCATCCTCTGGTAAAATTTTCTTTTTCTACCTCTCTGAGCATCTTCTAGGGCTAAAATATATGCTTGATGAGTGACTAAATCAAAACTGGACGTTGACATAATGGTATCCCTTTACAAAGTAAGCATCATTTCCCTGACTTAGAATTAAATGTAAATTACCTCTCAGAGTTACCCGACCAATTCAGTCCTCAACCCACTGTCTTTACTGCCTAGGGTCCAATAGAGAAACTAGAATAGACCGTGCTTGTTTACATCCCTTCACTAATCTGTTTAGGCTTGGAGTTCATCCCTTGCCAACTTATGGAGACCTACATGAGGAGTAAAAAGACAGGAAGGAAAGAGTCTCCGAGTAGCTATTTACCACACATGAAAGTCTCTGGATTCCTCAGAACACTTCATCCTAATAGCATGCCAGATTTATAAAACCAACACAGAAGCGTTCTTGAAATAAAGATGACATTTGTAATACTCTCAACTAAAATTCCAGGCAGGTGTGTCAGCCATGGAAATCAGTAAATAAGCCTAACACGTGGTCAGAAGGCAAGTTGTTTATTCTTTAGGAAGTTTAGACTATATTACAAGCTACCAATGTCTAAGAGAACCTCAATACATTTACATTCTAAAAAATATGTCATCTATATCATAGCAACACTAGTTTGACCTAACCTGCAGAAACCTATAAAAATCAAGACCAATTCTGTTGATCTGGAGATTAAGTTCTGAAAGCACTTCGGTTCTGAAACTTATCGTAGAGGAAGGACTGCGGGTGGTTCCACGAGAGACACGTGCATGTACCTGAAATAAGACCCAAAGCAAGTTCAGCACAAGCCAAGGACTTTGGTTTCATAAAATCTCATGTGGGCCACAGAAAACTTTCTAGTAGTTTTAACAGAAAGGAAGGAGCTGGCTGACTAGATGTACTACAATGCTGACAAGTTATAAATCTAGGCCCCTCCAAACTGATTTTCTTGATTTGACATGAAACCTTACTCTTCCATCCTCGCACCAGATATGCAATTTGTTGTGTTTTTAATTCTGAAATTACTATCACTCGTTAAAGCTTTAAATAGTGAGCCCAGGTAAGAGAATCTCAGGAGCTTACTTTGAAGCCTTGTACTTCTCCCTAATTGCTTGCTGAGGTCGGTGGTGAATACCCAGGCACACTTTATGTAGCTCACTCAGGCAAGGCACAATTTCACTTAATGAATAGCCTGTAAACGTAGCAAGGGTTTCTGGCTAATCAAAACAAAAGACAAAAGAAGAAAATTGCATCATACAGCTTTATAAGATATCAGAAATCTGAAGATAAAACGGTGAAATAAAGGAGATTAATCACTTAGTGAGTATCCATGTTCATCTCAAAAGAAACTGTAATCCTTCCTCAGAGTCTTTAGAAATAAGATATTAGGAAAAACAGAATTCTAAATTTGCTCACATTGTACAATTATAATGCTCAATTTGGGGACAGTTTATTCTCTCATGAGCAGGATTTTTTACTGGCCTCTAAAGGGCCTCTACTTACCTGTACACTCTATTTAAATAGCATATGAATGAGTCTTAGCCAAATTCAGAATAAAAACTAAGAATTCTAGAAAAATAAAAGTAGATGCCCCACTCTTGTAGCACAAAGTGAGCCTTCAGAACCAAATCTAAGGGGCCCATCTCTAATCTTGCCAACCGTCACAAGCCAAGAAGCAATGCTAACTGCCCTGTTCCTTTGAAAGCCTGATACAACCTCTGACCATCCTAACTGGACCCAGGTTATTTTACACAGAGGGGAAAAGTCAACATCTTTTGCCTTGAAGTGGTCAATGCTTATACTACAACAGCCCTCCTTGCATAAAGGTGGGTGTTGAGGTTTCCAGACCTGCTTCCATTCAATGAGCTTGCCACCACCATCCCCTTGACTTCCTGCAACCTCTGCTCCCCAGTGAGCTAAGCCACTGAGTCCAAGCCATGAAGACTGACCTGCAGTACTCAGCGGCACGTTGTAGTCTGCTGGCAAGGCAACCAGTTCCTTATTAAACTAACTCTCCTTCACAAGAGGCCAGCCCATTCTAAGCCTTCAGGGTTACTGAGCAGACTTTAGATAGGCCTTGAGGTTCATCTAGAAAGAAGCAACAAGCACTTACCCAGAAGTACCTGTTCACAGTATAGTTTGCCAGGCAGTAAGCAGCTGCAGCGATCAGTGAAGGAAGGTATTTCAAGAACGGGTCAGCTTCAAGGAGACTCAGTTCTGCTACATACTAAGCACAAGAGAGAAAATCTCATTGGAATTAGGAATTTGACTAAGGTTACAAGCAAACCTAGAAATGTCAAGGGGACAAACTGTGTCATCTTTGTTCAGTGTGCATCTAGTGATGAGCGCAGAAATAGATGCTCAAAATTATTCACTGGGTTAGTAATTGCTATGCCTGTCCATAACCAGAATAACATTTACGTTGTAATGAATTTCAAGTAAATTTCAAAACGGATAGGCAAGTATTTGGCCTAACCATACAGTATACGTGATGGGTTACTTATACTATAGTAGTGCAGGTTTATGCTGGTCAAGTAGCATTGCTCTGGCCACTGGAGCAGACTAGAGCCTTCAGCCAAAGGCAAAAATATGTCCATGTTAAAGCTATTAATTTATCAGGCAAATACATGCAGTTCATAGGCTAGAACAGTACCAATGGGAACTTATCAAATTAAAAGAAACATATTGGGAAATTTATAGAGACATCCTTATTACTCTTTGCATGGCATATAAATACCAGATATATTAGATCATTATGGATGGAAACCAAGTTTTCCAAACCAATACTTTAGTGCCTTCAACTAAAGTTTAGAACTCCAAATGACCAAATAGTGCTTCATTACTTAACAAGTTAGGATTAGATTAGAGCCAAATAGAGCCATATTTATCTTGTTCCCATTCTGTAAACCTAAGAGGTATTGCTTGTATGTGGTCTGTATATAACAAGAGAACAGTTTCCAAGCTTAAATTTTTTCTAAGACCTGGGTGATTAGACAACCCGTGTCTGCCAAACACGATTAATAGCAATGTCTCGTAAGCAAAAGTCATGTTCTTAGAATTAGTTCTCTTCCAGTTGCCAAAAAGCTTTTCTGGGCCCAAGGCAAAGAACTGAAAAGGAAGGAAGAACTGAAGGAGGCTGCTTTTTTTATCCATTTGGCACTGAAGTTCTTGGAAGTCATGTGGCCTACCTTGGCCAGGTTCTCAGTCCTGACACACACCCCTTGCCTCCTTAAGTACTGAAGGAGAAACTGGTTGGTGGTTGGCACTGTCAAGTCAAAAGCCAGGACCTTCAGGAGCAGGTGTTCCATTCTCAGCAGTTGTTGTTTTGTGTAGGTATCATCAGTTATAAAGACAAACTCATCTATTCCAGGTGGATATATTTCTTCATATTTCCTACAAAAGGGAAAGAGTTTGGGGAAGTAAAGCTTCGACCCTGTGCTCTCCCTCTTGTGCTGTCACAACCATGCCTGTCACATGGCCCTTGCAGACTTAAATATCACTTACAAATCACGACATGGTACAGGTGTGAAAAGAGGAGGAGCTTGTTTCCAGAACAAGAACGTGAGTATGACAAGGATATGTCGTACTTACTGCTACGAGATAGTAAAGAAACAATTTCCAACTGGGAGTTTTAGGTTTTGGCTTCTGGTATGCTGAAAGATTCTGAATGACAGACATGTGGGTGAATTCCTCTTAATTCTATAGACTTCAAATCATCTTTTGTTTTTGTTTTTGCGGTACGTGGGCCTCTCACTGTTGTGGCCTCTCCCGTTGCAGAGCACAGGCTCTGGACGCGCAGGCTCAGCGGCCATGGCTCACGGGCCCAGCCGCTCCGCGGCATATGGGATCTTCCCAGACTGGGGCACAAACCCATGTCCCCTGCATCGGCAGGCGGACTCTCAACCACTGCACCACCAGGGAAGCCCCAAATCATCTTTTGGAAAAGAATGTTATGTTGAACACATGGTAGGAAAAAACTCCTTTGGTCTTAGATTTTTTTGAAAGATCGTGTTCAGTTTTCTCTATTGAATTAGCAAAAGATGCTATGTATCCAAGAGATAGATAATGATACAATTTCACAGTTATTGATTCTTTGGTTTTGTTTCTCCTTTCTGTAGGGAAATGTTTGCAATATTTTAGGCATTAATAAGTATTATGTCTGAGACCAGAAGAATAGAAAGGAAACTACCATTCACTAGCAGGTCACTTATTTAAAAGAATATTAGCCACAACCTAGCCCTTTTCTACACAATTAGATATTGTTATGAATGATTGATAGTAACAGGGACCAGCTAAAATAGCTTATTCACTATAACCAAATAAACTGTGTTATTATGAGTCACTTGCTAGATCATGAAGAGAAGACTTTTATGTAACCAAAATCTCTTATAATAGGACATTTACTCATACTAGAATACAGCCAAAAGACTACACCACAAAATAGTTAAATTGGATCCTGAATTTGAGCTGATGGCTGCCTTAGTCATGATATTGAACTTCTTGTTAAGAGGATCTTAAACATCCAAATGGAAAAGTGAACATATGGTAAGACTCAGATTCTCAGTAAACACTGTAAAAATGATGACATTCTATCAAAGGAGGCATGAATAAGTTTTACTTATCGAGCACTGCATTCCTCCAATAAATGGGAACGGAAATCAAGTGTTTTGACAGGCTGAAGTTTCACATTATTTGAGCTGAAGAACACTTACGAAGCCAGGAGAAGAGCTGCTGTTCCTACAAGCTGCAGTTTCCCTCTCAGAACAGACATGCAGGAAAGAAACCTGTCCAGGAAGTTGACGGCCAGGTAGAGAGTCTCTGCCCGAAGCTTATATTCTTCTCCCACCTCAACCAGCCAGTCCACCAGAATTGTTCGCATGCCTTCTGTGATGTCTGGTTGTTTCCTCATGTAGTGCACTTTGGGCATGTGTCTTATCTGTTTGGGGAAAGAGTTTTGATATTCAAATAGTTGCTATGTTAGAAAGATTACACCACAGAACAGTTGCTATTTTAAAAAATCTCATGAGCAAAGGTTAGCAGGAAACTCAGTCAAGAGCCAGATAAATCTTTACCATGATATGGAAGAAAGTGAGAAATTCTGGTTCTGTAATGCAATTAGTTAACAGATGACTTAAAGGAGGGGAAAAATGGCAATAATCATTATCCCCAAGAGTGAAATACTTAACATACAAACCCTTTTTTTTTTTTTTTTTTTTTGGCGGTACGCGGGCCTCTCACTGCTGTGGCCTCTCCCGTTGCAGAGCACAGGCTCCGGACGCGCAGGCTCAGCGGCCATGGCTCACGGGCCCAGCCTCTCAGTGGCATGTGGGATCTTCCCAGACCGGGGCACGAACCCGCGTCCCCTGCATCGGCAGGCGGACTCTCAACCACTGCGCCACCAGGGAAGCCCCATACAAACCCTTTGAGTCAAAGAGAAATAGTCCAAATAACTGCTACTCACCTCACAACTATTATTTTTCATAAATGTTCTCATGTTTAGATGTCACAAGAATGCCATTCACTAATGGTTATGGCCAAGAGTGTATAACTATCTTAATATGAAGTGCTTGGGGTGCTGGCAATTGAAGGAGAAGTTGGGAAAACTCACTTCAGCTTCTCTAAGGTACTGATGAATTTCTTCAGCATATTCAGTCACATTTATCACATCTGTACCAAAATCTGATGCATCTTCAGACCGGGAGTAGAGAGATGAATCTACCAGCATAGGGGAAACTGCAGGGGGTTCAACAGTATCAGGTAAGAACATTTAATTTAAAAACTAGTTCCATCCACTAACCCTCTACAGGCAGTTGTGAAAATAGTTACTACTCAGGGTGTTCTCTTGCTAGTTATATGCTACTAAATGCTGCAGATGATTACAAAGACAGGGTACCATCAGCCACAGATGAGTCCCATTACCTGTGTTAAAATCCAGCAGGAAGTGAAGGTCTGACTTGAGTGTTCTGGTGTCTACTTCATAGGCATCCTCAAATGCCATCCCCTCTCGCCCTGTGCAGCTGTCTCTGTCGCCTTGCTCAGGCTTGTCCATGTACATGTCAAATCCTTGCTTGGCTGGCCCCTGAACCCCGCTGGCAGACAGCGCTTTCTTTCCAGCTGGAGGGAAGACATTTTCTGACCCAGAGAAAAACCTGAGTGCTGTGATCCCCTAGAAAAGGGTTAAGTTTCTTGTTAGAGGCCACCCCGTAGCCCTCATAGGTGCTAAGAACCCATGTGACTCAAACCAGCAGGCTGGAAAGATGAGAGGAATCTTAAATTGAAATATCTATGTCTGCAATTGAATTTCAGAAAATGAAGCTTCCCAAGGATGACTTTGCCCTTATCTTCGTCTACATTTGACATTTGGGAAAGGAGCTACCTAAAATTTGTCATCTTCCTCATGTATTTATCAAAGAGAACTCAAGATTATAGAAAAAAAGAAAAACTATAGCTCTCCTCCAAAGTGAACTAGGTACCACATGTGGATGGAAAATTGTAAATCAGTTTTTGTGCTTGTAGCATGACAGGCTTTTATACCAACCCAGCAAGGTTCTTGACACATAGTTACTGAGTTCCTATTGTCCTCCTTAAATAGTTAACTTTTAGTCAACAGGCTCCTGTAAAGGTCCCATTTAAACCTAGTTACTTAGAAACATGATGATTTTAGAAATGCATACTATGCATAAATTCTCCTATAAGATGTAGAACCTTATTATATGACATAATGAGAATAATACATGAGGTTCTGGACATTTTTTAAATACAGCCAATAGTATTTTCTCAGCAAATTAGATGTGGGGTGGAAGAAAAAGAAGGGTCAAGGATGACAAAGGTTTTGGGGTTGAATTACAGGAAGGGTGGATATTCCATTTACTGAGATGAGGAAGACTCTGGGAAGAGCAGTCTGGGGCCAGTGTTGGTGTTTGGTTTCGCCTAAGTTTGAGATGCCTACTGCATGATCCAAATGGAAACATCAAGTAGGCAGCTCACCATGTGAGCCTGCAACATAGCTGAGAGGTCCAGACTGGAGATAGAAGAAGGAGTCATCAACAGATAGATGGTATTTAATGCCAGGAGACTTGAAGAGATTGCTAAGGGAGTGCGTGCAGATTGAGATCAAATACTAAGCCCTGGCACACTCTAGCTTTTAGATATTGGATGAGGAAGAACCAAGATATTGAGGAGGTGTGGCCAGTGAGCTAGGTGGGAAACCAGGAGAAAGCCGTGTTTTCCAGGCTGAGAGAGAAGAAACTATTTCAAGGAATAAAGAGTGATCAATAGTGTCAAATGCCGCCAATCAGTCAAGTAAGGAAAGGATTAAGAATTGAGTCAAAGACAACAAGAGAAGAATTTGAGACAGAGTATTCATTCAACAAACACTTGCATGCTACCCTGTCCAGGCACTATTCTAAACACTGGAAATACAGCACAAAACCTGATGTGCAAAATCCTCATCCTGATGGAGTTTACAGTAGGCAAACTCTCAAGAAACACTGTCGTGAATGGGACAGTTGCTGCCAAGAGCTTTGTAGCTGAAAGGTTTTTAAGACTGAAAAAAAAAAAAAATCACAATATATTTGCATGCTTCTGGGTTTGACCCAGTAGAGAAAAGAAAACTGAGAAAGAAGAGCTGATGGAATGATATCCTTGAAGAGGCAAGAGGGCATCAGGTGTGCTGCACACATGGGGGTTCACCTTACATGAGAGCAGGGACACATGGGTCACGAAGCAGGAGGGGGATGGCAGAGTATATGATACATGGGAGCATGTGGAAATTCTCTTCTGGGTGCATCTATATTTCTAGGAAAATAGGATATAAAGTTATTAGCTGAGAGGAAGGGTGGAGATAGAGGCTTTGGAGGATAGAGAGAAGGGAAAGTATAAGATAGACGGTTTCTAGAAGAAGGTTGTAGAGGAATAGAACCGGGAAATGTAGAGGTAGTGCCTGGCAACATAGAGGTTAGCTAACGGTTATGAATTTAAAGTGAGCATAGGAGTAACTACCAATTCATGAGAGGTTTTAGACTTCAAGTTTAAAGAAGTAAACATCGCTAAGCAAATTAAGTTTGTTAAAACCACCTTTACTCAGTTTTTTCCAAAGCTTGTAACAGATTACTTTGGGTAATTTTCTCCCATAACTAGATGCCACCAAAACACAGATGCCTTGAACAGTCAGTAGATGAGTCAGTAGATGAGGCTTCTGACCTGGCCTCCATCATGGCTTTTTTTGGGGGGTGGGGGGTTCTTAAACCTCTCAAATTTTCTCACCTATACAATGGAAAGAATACCTGCCCACCTATTCCACTGTACTATTGCCAACTTCATTCCACTATAGATGTGCAGTACAGGCTTAAGGCACAGTTATGAGAAGCTTGCTTAATAACATACTTGAGGAATATTTTTTTTAATTTCAAAATTCATTCTTAAGGATCCAAACTCCTCATTCGCATTTTAAGTGTCTGAATTTGTTTACAGTCTGTTAAGGGAGGTACCTTTGATCAGTTAAGCACAAGCAACTGATATCAGATGGCCCATGATCCGTTTGCCTAACTGTCCTTTGTCCCGAGGAGAAGCCGACTTTTGAAGCATGCATTTGGAGGTAATCTAGTATAGCTGATCCAATCCTGATTCTAACACCATCACCAATGAGCTTAACAAAGGTTATCCAGGATGCTTCAGGCACAGCCTAGATCAATCTGAATACCACTCCAATCTGGAAGATCCCCAGTTCCGTAGTTTATTTTGGGGCATTCACATTTCCTTTTAGCCCAGAACTTAACTGACTTTACACATACTTGACCTAAACAGTACGTGTTATTTCCTTGATATTGGCAAAATAAGAAAGAAAATTATTCATGTTTCTAGCTGGAAAAGGGACCTGACAATGTGATCTTTAAAAAAAAAAAAATGTCCCTATAGTCCAGATTCCATGGTTGAATACTCAAGAAGAGTTTGGAGGTAAAATTTCAAGAGAAACCCACCTCCCACCAAGACATGAGAGCCCTTCTCAGCGAGCAGCCTTCCCGGCTCTTCTCAGGCATTACCTGGCCACAGGTCCTCCTGTACTGCCCATTCTCAGTTAGCACCCCTAGTACTGTTCTTTGTGGCGGATCCTGGCCAAGCTGGGCTCTGGTTATCATCTGACAGGCATCAGGACCTCGGGACACTGGAGCCAGCACTACTCCACTCTTGGAGCTGCTGAGATGCATAGCCTCAGTCTCCACAGGCTACTGCTAGCAAGGAAGGAGAAACAGACAAGCTGGTTAGTCAACCTCTTCCACCAGGGGCTCCAAGGATGCAGTGAATCTCCAGAAGAGAGAGCACTGTGACAGATATCTTCCCTGCAATTATTAGGGCTGAAAGGGCCTAAGCCACCGTGCGAGCGATCAAAGCTGCTTTGAACCAAAACAGTGATTTGAATCTCTCCAGGCTTTCTTCCAAGATCTGGCTGACAGCTGGTAGGAGAGAGAGAGACGTCTGACAAACCTCCAAGCCGAGACGCTAAGCCCCACGTTAATTGGGAGTCCAAATCTACAAGCCCGTGTCTTTCCGGGCTATTATGCTTATTCGTCACCCCACCAACCCCCTGCCTGCAAACAAATGACCCAGGATACATCACTGTGGGAAAGTACGTCCCTTTCCAAGTGATAAGCAGGGTGCTCTTCCGCGGCCCTCCTCCCACAAGTCAGAAGTCCCCAAAACCTGCTTGGAACCCACAGCGGGCCTCGCTCTTCTCCGTCTTATATCTTTATACATCTGTCTCAAACAATTAGCAAGTGCACACGAAGACTGGGAATGAGGAGCCGCCGAAGGGGGCGGGGCGGAAGGAGACAGAGATGTTAATAGATTCCAGTCAGGGAGCCAGAGTCCCAGCTTTGGTGGCCCAGCGCTCAGAGCTATTTACTTTCAACACCTCCTCCCCGCGTCTGTCAAATCGGCCAATCAGCGGAGCTCCTGGGCCTCGCGGGGCCGTTTCCATGCCAACCGCAGGGGGCGTGCGCGCTCTGAGGCCGCATCACTATGGCGTCCCCTCACCTGGCATGTTCTGGGCGGACGCAGGCGACTACTGGGCGTTCAGAGCCGGGTGGGGCAACCGGCGACGGGCCCCGGCTCGTCCTACCCGGACCTGCTCGGGCGTGCTTGGGCGTGCCTGGGCGGGCGGTCGCCGTGGGTACCTGCGCCTCTTGTGGCAGATGTTTGGGAGGGAGGAAGGAGGCCCACCCCGCGATGGCCGGGGTTTGGAAGGGACTGTTTCCTTGAACCCGTTCTCCCAACAGCCGCTAACTCCTCCCGCTAACGTCTTTTCCGCGGCCCGCTCCTGAGAACCTTGGCTCGGGAGAGCGACGCAGGGCCCTCGGGGCTGCGCAGGCCGCGGCGCCTTGACAGCGCCCGCCTGAGAGCGCGGCTCGCTCCCCTTCCCCGGCTCACACACCTACACCTCCTCCCAGAGAGAGGCCAAGTAGCAGCGAGTTGGCACCAGGTTTGCTCCGGGGCCTCTTAATTCGTGGTGGCGGCGTGTCCTCGGTCATTTTGGGTCCTTGCGCAACAGAGGCCGCGCCTGGCTGGCCCGGGTTTGGTGCATGTAACCTGGCAGGGCGGGAGAGGAGATCTGGAGTTTTAGGGTCACACGTGGTGCTCGCAGTCCCCACGAGAGGTTTTCCCCGACGGGTTCGGCAGCCACAGCGTGAAGCTGGTCCAGGAACGCGGAGACAGTGGCCCAGGAAGAGGAAGGAACGCGGGTGGCAGCAATGGGGCCTGGGACGTTGAGGGGGACAGTGGTGAGGCTCGGAACTAGGGGCTGGGCGGGGGGCCTGGCCACGTGGGGAGGGAATCCTTGGGTAGGGGTCCATGACAAGGTGAGGAGGAAGCAGGGGGCCTAATTTGGGGTAGAGGTGAGGGTAGGGAGAAGGGGCCCTGCCCACTCAGGAAGGGAAGAGAAGTCTTTGGAAACTAGGGAGGCCTGGCACCTGCAGAGGTAACTGGCAAGCCAGGTAGAAGAATCTTTATTTTTTGAAAATATTCGTGTGTGCGTACGCGCGTGCACACACACATATTACATATGTTACTGCTTTTGTCTATTTATTTTTTTAAACACCCATCCCAAAGTTTCTAAAGCAGACCACTAAAACCATTCAAATGGCCCTTTTAAGAACTGGTTAGTTATCACCTTATTTTGAATGGAAATGATTGTTAATCTTACCAAAAATTTTTTCTTAAGTATTTATTAATGTGTTCACCCAGTGAGCTGGGTATGCATTAATTTAATGGGAAAATTGAAGTATTCTACAGAAAGTGAGGATGAAAGTGTTTGTTTGAGTCAGATGTTAAGAGGCAGTTGGGAAGCATCTTGGAAATCAGTGCTGGATGCAGGAGGAGAGCAGAAATGGATTTTGTTTAATATGAAACTAACTTCTATACGTTTATCACCAACTTTCATTGGGAGGCAGCGATCCGATCCCTTTGCACCCTGCAATTCCTATGCCTCTGAATATGAAGGCAACACAGGAACTCTGGTAACATGTTGATTGTGACAACAGATGTAGGCAAGCACCAAATGCTGGGCTTTGCAAAAAGGTACTGCTCTCTGGTGGAGGAAAAGAGCCTTTCTGCTCCCTTCCTGCCTAGCGCTGCTTTTGGAAGTCTTCTTGGGACCCCTCCTCCACCTGATAACACTGTTGTGATTTCTGGGGACGCTGAAGGCCTCAGTGGTGGTGATCCACTTTGGACTCAGGAACAAGTTTTGCCAAGATCCGGAGATGCTGTGGCAGGACTAGAGTTCGTGCACTCACCGTGACCTGACCCTCTGTACATCCCTTTTGATCTGATTTCCTTGACAAAAGTGACCGAGAACCTCATACTCTGCCTTTCTTCCAAAACAAAGGAGCCAGTGCAATGTTTGTTCCTAGAGCCTGTCTTGATCCTCTTTTCTGAGTTTGAAGCTCAAGCAAGGAAAGGGTAGCGCTGGCCTCCTGGAGAGGCAGCTCTTTGAAGCTGGATGTCCTGACTCAAATCTGGTCAGGACCAGAAGAGGAGGCTACTAAGGTGTCTGGAGCCTCTCAGCTGTCTTTAGTCTGAAAAATACCTTTTAAAAAGAAAACAACTCTTGACCAGATGGGACCCTTGGATTATTTCATACCTATTTTCCCCTACCCTCTCTCATGTGAATAGCTGCAGCCTAATCCGGCCTTAATGAATATGAAATATTATTATTATCATTACATGTTACCATCTTTCTTCTTTCTCCATCCACTTTGTTAAACTTGGCAAAGGGAAATGATATGTGGCTTATGAGTTTCTTGCTGTGCTGCCTTAGAATTCAGTATTAAATCATTGAAGTCCTCTGCTCAGATCTTAAATTGGAGAGTAATTCAGGTGAACTTTTATGTATTTTTTATATGTGCATGCATATAAATTCAGATATTTATATAGCTTGTGCAATACTTATGGATTTCCAGAGTTTTTTTAAAAAATCGTCACTAAATATTTGAACAAGTAATGATTGATGGCATAAAAACAAACTCAACTAATAAATAGGTGCATGTGCCTCGGAGCAACTAAGTGCTGGAAAACTTGGCCTTATAATTAGGAAAAATAGGAGCAGAGAGAATAGAAAGGACTTTCTCACAAATTATGCAGTTTTAGTGAGATTCATAATTATATCAATAATTTTACTATTAGTGTAACAAAATCAGGATTAGGACTCAAAGTTGAGTAGATTTTCAATGTCTGAATAATTAAACTATTAATATATTGAGAAGTGAACAATACATTTTATTACAAATACATCTTTAATGTCTAAAATATTTGGTATAACTTATATGCTAACATAACAATTTCTTAGTATAAAAATTTACTTGGTCAGCATTTCCAGCCTGATATTCAGTGCTCGGCTAGTTTTGATGCTAGGATTAATTTCCATGATAAGGATGACAGCTGAATTCTTTACTAGGGATTTTTAAATCCCCAAGTCCTGTTAAAGCTGATTCCTCCCCCCTCCAAACTTCAATTCAAAGACAGTCTTTTCTGTTGGCCAGCAATTACCTGGCAGTTCAGAAGCTGTTATTACTTCTCTTCCATTTGCTCATTGTAGCTAGTAATTAACTTTCTGTTCAAACATTTCAGTTTTCATTCATTTGTATGAAATCAAGTTGATTTTCAGCATAGGGATGAAAAAGTAGAAGAGCTAATTTTTTTTTAAGGACCTCTGTCCCTTTTAGGGACTTATTTTGCCTGTTCATGGACATGCCTCTGCCGTTCTCAATATACATTTAAATTTAGAACATAACTATGTGGTAAGATGAGGGACAGATGCTGGGGATGGCGGGCGATTTGTGACATTTTAGCCCACTTGACCAAAGGATCCAGTGAGTCCAATTTGAGAAGCAGCCAAAAAATGTACCTCCTTAGGAAGCTTATATCCTTGGGTGGTGCAAAGTGGATCCCTTAATACGTAGCAGGTGAAGTTAGTTTTCACTGAAGTTTGTAAAGTCACTTTCTTTGAATGAAAATAGTTTGAATACATACATGATAGTGACCAAAGTCTACTATTCATTCACTCATTTTACAAATATTTTTTTGAGCATCCATCTTATACCAGGCAGTAGCTGGATATGGGACAATTAAAAAGGATCCCTGCTCTCAAGGAGCTTTTTGTTCAGACAAGGAGAAGGTAAATAGATTGTTATATAAGGTGCCGCATAATTAGTGTTTATTTCATCATGGACTACACAGATGTATGAACAGAGAGCAGTAAGAACTTAGCGAAAAGGAAGAATGCATGTTGCTGTGGAGATTTGGAAGCAGTATCCAGATCTGCTAATAAAGATGATTAGAATAAACAGTTTTTTTGCAGGACAGATGGTATAGTCTACATTTATTCTAGAAAGGGGAAACCCAAAGGACAAGAATTGTCAGCAGTGTTTATTCCCAGTCTCCCAAGGGAAAGCAATAAACTGTGGTGTCTCAAAATACCCCTCAAGACTGTCTGTCCTGGTTCTGGGGCAGACTCCACAGCAACTATCTCATGAAGAAGTCCACTTTCCAGCAACTTGGGTGAGAGGAAGCTGGTTCTGGTGACTTTAGTAACCATGAGTCAGCCCCCAGTAATGTGCTCACCTAGAGGTGCACTATTAAAATTAGATACCCATCACTGCAGACTTGAGACCGCTGGCAGTAGCCTCCCCAAAACTCTGTACCAAGGGAAAAATAAGTTTCAGTGGGACGATGGAGCCATTGTGGTTTAAATAATTTGAAAAGTTTTGAGTTGCCAGATCTTTACTGAAAATCAGTTTATTATTAGAGGAAGTCAAGAACCTGGATTTTACCCAACCTTTCCTAGATCTAAAATTCATCTGATGACCCATGTGTTGTTATGAGGTCATTGGATCATTAAAGTTAGCTGTCATTTATTGGCTATATCTTTTTAGTTTACAGTACTGCTTATACCAGTTTTTCTGTGAAAATCAATTATTTTACCATCAGTTCTATGACAGTTAATTCTATAAAATAGATTTCCTGTGTTTTACATTTATCTCTAATTCTCTGAATCTCTAATTGAAAACATTATGGAATCTTCACATCACCTGTCTGTGACTTTGTCTGGATGAATACCATATCTGAAAACAGGCTCATGTCCTGTTCACTCCAGTAATCATTTATTAATATTTTCTGCATATTAATATTTTTGTTAATTAAATCCTCCTGCCAGTAAATCACAGAATATTTGTAAAATTTGTTTTGCATTGCCTCAGTTCTTTTATTGCTCATCTGTAAATTAATATCAACAGTGGTCGCAACAAATGAGATTGGTTCCCATTCCGAACTTAGATTTTTAGCAAAACAAAATTTTTCATGCTAAAGACCAAAAAAATCAAAATCTTGTTGCAGGCTTCTTATGCCTTTTTTATTACTATCAGGACTATCTAGCCTAAAGAATTCATATAGCCCTCACTATATGAAAATTCTATCTAGATAAAAAATATCTCAAACACTTTTCCTTATAGCAACGAGTCATGAAGTTGACTGCGTGTATATGTGTTCTTTTTAAGGCATCTAATATATGAAATGAGGCAGCTTAGTGTTTTTGTCCATATTACCAGAATTAATTTTTATCATTAATGAACCTTTTGCCTAGTCAACAGTCAGTCAAAACCACTGTGTCCATATGAAGTGCATTGTGTTCTATAATGAAGAGTGCAACACATTTTTTGTTGTGATAGACATAGGGGTTACATAAGTGAATAATAGTCTTGCTCAAAGTTCAGTCTTATAGAGGAAGAAAACAAATACAAAAATGATTACCCACAAGGTAGAGTGAGGCTGTTGTCTAAGAAGTCCAGAGAAAGTTCTGGTTAAAGTCCAGGTGAGTTTTCAGTTAATTAAGAAAATCAGGAAAGGTTTCCTGAAGATGGCGCTTTTGTGTTTAGCCTTGAAATTTAGATCCGGTTTTGATAAGCAGGGTTTGGATTGATTGTTTTGGGAAGAAAATATTGCATGAGTAAAGACACTGAGAAAGAAATTGCAAAACAAGTTCTGGGGAATGCTGGTGCTTTGTGGCACCTGAGTTTATAATATAGAATACAGGTTGGTGATAGTAGACAATCAGGAACATTGGGATCATCATGTAGGGTCCTGAGTGCCAGAGTGAGGAGTTTGCTGTGAGACTTTTGAACAGAGGAATGACAACATTAGAACTATATTTATAGGAAAACAATCTGAGAGCAATGAATAGCCCAGGATTTGGGAGTAGGAGATGCGTTAGGAAACAATTGCTGGAGGAAATGAACACCTGAACCGGGACCATGCTGTGGGCACAGAAAGGAAAACAGGCTCAATAAAGTCACCATGAGTGTGGAATCCACATGACTTAGCAACTGACTGTATGTTTTTTTTGAAGGAGAAGATGGAGGCAAACATAATTTTGCAATTTCTAGGTCAGGTTGATGGAGCAATAGTAAGGTTGACAGAAGTAGGAATGCCAGATTAACTGGTTTCAGAGGAAAAAGGAAGTGAAGAACAAGTTTAATTTTGTACATCATAATGATAGAAGTCTTTCCTAATACCTGTCCAGGACCCTCCATCTCCATCCCTATGTATATATGAATTATGATAATACTGAATTGCACCTGTTTTCAGGGGTGATGATGGGGATGGAGGTAATGGAGATTATAACACATTTTTCAAGTGTTTGTCTAGTGTCCCCATTGTAATTAGCAGTTACATGGTTATACCAGGAAAACCCATGAAGAATAAAAGATCCACAGCTTCCCATTTGCTGTTTCAGGGTACCACTCTTCCATTCAAGAGGCCCTCTTCCAGGACCATAAGTCCCCTGAGGTCAAGGACTGCATCTTATTCAACTTTGTAGGATCTCCTGGCACAGTGCCCAGAACAGAGTAGGCATTTAATGTTTGCAGATTAAATGACTGAATAATAAGATGTAATTTACACTTGTTACATAAATGAGCCAAAGATGGCCTGTGTATGTTGGCCCAATGTTGTTAATTTGTTCACAGCAGGCCAGGACCATTAGCTCAAAAGCCGGCCAGTCCTAAACTCAGATTCTGGCACATCCAGTTGTTTTAAATATACCCCCAATAAGCATAGGTTTTAGTCATTTAGAGCCTGCCTGCTTTGCATTTCCTATGAAACTGTACCCAACATATGTTAGACTTAGATAAACAAACCCTGGGACTTTAAAAGCCCCCAAGTCCCTGCTGCCCTTTGGAGCTCTCTGACCCAGAGACTCATCGTGCTGCAGAGTGACACCCCTGGACATGTAACTTCCCTCTCCGTTTCCTCTCTCACACAGGAATGCGCTTGTTCTCTTTTTCTTTTGGGTGGTGACCCCACACCATTGTTTGCTGAAGGTCTCATGGTTGGTGGAACTTCCTATCTACCCCTCCAACCCCCCCCCCATGCAAACCTCTCAAAGCAGCACCGAAATAAAGCTCATTGTGTGCTACTGCCACCCTGTGGTCATATCTTTTCCCTGCTCTCCCAAATCCCTGAACTCACGCAATACTGTATGTGTTCAAGAGAGAAAACACACTGATTTCTTAAATTTGCTTTCTCAAGCCTCTGTGTTTGTTCCTTTTTTCCTTTTTAGTAACTTCAGATTTTGGCACTCATTGAAAACATTCTTAGACTTGGAAAGCTGGAAGGGGATGGAAGTTATTTCATTAAATCTTGTTTTACACAGATGAGGACACTTGGGTCCAGACTTCTCTCTCTTTCAAAATTCAGCTCCTGAAAGTGAAGTTTCAGAAATAAATGAACACACATGACTTATAATTCCAGGATTTACCTAAGAAAGTGATCATAAATAGTTTCCAAGATAGCAGTAGTCTGAATAACTATTATGCAGCCATGTAAAATAATGTAGATTTTTAAAATAACATACAGAAATGTTCATAATTTTAGGAGATATAAAAGTATAAAAAGTGTTTAGTATGTTGCATTTAAAAAAATTTTTTATACGCTTAGAAAAAGCAACAATAAATACCAAGTATTTAGTAGTTATCTGTGCATCATAGAATTAGCTGATTATAAGTAAATTCATTTGGCATATCTGTAGTTTTTGAATTTCCTATAATAAACAATATTAATTGCTGAATAAGAAAAAAATCATTATTAATGAAGTAAATTATCCGGGTGAGTTACAGAATCAGACCAACAGCACTGTCCAATAGAACTTTCTGCAGTGACGGAAATGTTCTATATCCTCACTGTCCAATATAATAATGAGTGGCCAAGTATAGCGATTGACTGTTGAAATGTAGCCAGTTCAGCTGAAGAACTGAATTTTTACCTTAGTTTACATAGTTATGTCTAGCTAGCAGCTACCATATTGGTCAATGCAGGATTAGAATATTTGATGGTTGAGAACAGTCACAGAGCACTGAGGCATCATGGACAGTCTAATTCTACTGTATATGCAAATGTGAAAGTATATCTTGTCTAGCTTCCTCCTAAGTTATTCTTATGCCATAATTTGGGATAAAGTACACGAATAAATATTGACACAAAACCATCTATTCAGTGTAGGTTCTATGAGAAGAATTGACTTCACCATGTGATTCATAAAGAAGACCCATTTATAAATGAACAAGGAAAATTCATCCAGAAATTGCATTTTTCCTTGTTGAAATGAAAAGTTCATCCTTTTCCCCAATCAGGCAATAATCCAGAGATAAAACCAGCACAACTGAAAGATCAAGTTGGATTCTGTTCACCTGGTGAATTAAACCTTCGCCATTTCATTTTATAGCTGTAACTATTTACTTGGATTTGCTGAATGCTGGACTTATATAATAGTTTATATAAATTTCAGCTTAAGTTTTATTTTTGTTACTAAAATTGTATGTTGAATTTTGTGACCAAATTCATACCCTCCTTCCTTGATTTGAGAACTCACCTCTCAGATTGGTACCAGTGTTTGTGAAATCTTCATCTCTCTACCAGTATTTCATCAGCACCCAAGATACCTCCTTATTTGGGATCTATTGTTTTGTTTCTTGCTTCCTGATGGAAGGAAACACTATCTGTAGGAACGATCTTCTGCTTTCCAGAAGATAAGAAGAGTTAATTTATGCAGCAGTGTGCTCACAACTCTGCTTCTTGATATTATGGGAAACAAATCATTTCTCTCTGTAGTTTCCTTAATTGAGTAGGATTATTTTTTAATAGATTCCATAGCGCCTTCCTTTGTATATTAATTTACTTGATAAAGCAAGAACACTATAGTGATTAAAAATTCTAGAGATGTGCTGGGAATAACAGGAACATTATTAAGATTATATAGGTTTTTCCAGTAGAAATTTTCTGGGAGAAATCTTTACAATTTCAATGAATATAGATGATATATAGCTAGAGTTATGAGTTATTTTTGCTCTCAAACACAAGAGAGTTCATTTAGAACGAACTACAAATTTTTACTGAAGGTGGCAGAAACAGGTGCTAAAAAGAGAGAAATGGAGAGTTTGTAATTCAGGCTGGAGGGAGACAGGAAGCTAGGGAGTTAGAGAGATCAGTCTAACCAAGTGTTGCTATGCCAGCTCTTTGGGAAAATAACCAGGAAATTTATTTACCCAGTTAATGAAAACAAGTTCAAATAAACAGTGATAACGTAAGGTGTACTTTGTAAATGGGATTTGGAAATAATACTCTGAGCAATAGCCGAGGTGATGAAAATAGTAGATATTTTCTTTGTTTCTTTTTGTTTACTTTGAATCCACAGTCAGTATTTTATCCCACTAGAACTGAACCATTTTTAAGTTGTCTGCGTTTTGTAGGAAGCTGGCTTTGTATCCTTTTACTGAGGAAATACAGAAAAAAACAAATTTCTTGTGTTGCTAAGACAAGAGGAATAAGCAAAATGAAAACTTCTGACCTTCAGATTAAAGGTTCTGTTGATTTCAAGCAGAGACCAAAGCAGTCATGAGGAAGGAACACTGCAAAAGAATTGAATCCCACTGGGAGAAATAAAGGAGAAAATCTTCTGAAGCTGGAGGAACAGGGCTGGGCATGTTCCGCAGATATGTTGGGGTGTAATGTTCCTCTTTCCTTCTAATAAACTGCAATCTGTTGAGGATTGACCATCTGTCAGCTCAACAATAGCAGTGATTTCTATGTGACAAATAAAATGCAAATTCTAACCCATTTGAATAAATTAATAATCTGTAGCAAAGTATTCTAAGGGTGTTTCAGGGTGGAACTGATTTAAACATATCCATTCAAATTCTGATTTAAGTCATTAATCAAAAAGACTTTGTTTAATCATTTTTTCCTATGAGCCGCTCTCTTCATTTTCCACTTTGGAAGTGCACTTTTGGGGAGAGATAGGGATCTGAATTATGTAAAAACAAAATTGCACACCAATTTTTTTTCTGAACATTCTTATGTTCTTTTGGGGAAAAAAAAACATACACTGCATGTTACCTTTGGAAAAAGCTTATAATTTAAGAACTGAAATTCATTATATTTTACATATAATAAATAGGTATTATTTTACTATTACGAAATACTGTTTCTCAGAACAGAAATAGGCATAACTCCCAAATTCTGATTTCCTTAGTAGCTTTCTCGATATGCCTCTAAAATACTCTCAAATCCAGCCCCTACTGCTACCTTTGATTTAACATATTCGTAGAACTTTTAAAAAGTTTGAATGAATATATTCTTTCATATAATACCTTACCATGATAAGTTTGACTTGTAATTTATCAATTGATTATATTTTTGCAGTTGTTAGGATGTTTCACAAAATAATAAGTATTACCAAACATTTTAGTTTATGTTTTTATATCTGATTTCTAAAAATTAACCTGATATTTATCCATGCTGGGTGTCTATATAAGTATTTTTTAGAACGTATTTAGAATCAAAGTGAAATAATGATTGCTATTTTCTCTCTAACAATCTTACAGTCTTCTCCTACTGTTAAGCTGTAAATGGGCAGAGTTTGGATTCATGGGAAGGCTCTCAGCTGAGAATCCAAACTGTACATAAAACTATAAAGCTTTATTGTCCCTTCCTGTTTCTGTATTCATCCCATCTATTTTCCAGCAAACATTTATTGGGCACCTACTCTATGGCAGGAACTTTCTTAGGTATTGGGAATGCAACAGTACACAAGAGAGACATGGGTTCCTGTCCTCAGAATTTATAATCTACTCCCTACTTTTCTAATAGTGGCTGTGAATCGATCTTACCAATTGTTTTAAATTCTGTATTAAACTCTAGATTTAAAACAGTGACATTTTCAAATACCCTCTCTTGCACAAGGGTCCAGGCTCCTCCCTCTGGAGCACAGGTCACTGGCTATGACTCTCAGTCTCACTGATAGATTCAGTGCTGACAGTTCTATTTAATTCTGTGTTATTGCTCAACCAGTGTCTAAGGATTTCAGGACCTTTATGAAAATTATTTATCTTTCAAGTTCTAGATGGCTGACTCTTTACCTTATGGGAACATGCACTCCTCAACAATGAAACTATTGAAAAGGTGATTAAGGTTTAATTAAGCTTCCAAGTCAATGAGATTGATATCTTTAGAGATAATTTCCCTTGCCAGATTTTAGAAATGATATAAAATTCATTTTCAAACATTTATCCACAAAGCTTTTCAGATATACGTACACTACAGAGATATCATAGAAGCTCTAGGAAAAATAAAGTATTTAGAGACGTCAGAGATTTTTGTTGTTGTTGTTGTTGTTATTTGTTTGCTAAGACAAAGAAAACCACTCCAGAAAAAGGACCAAGTTACAAATGGCAATGCATTATCTAAAGTTGCTTTGGAAAGAAAATTAAAAGGGCTGTTTTGATGTTATTTCTCTTGCTTATATTGTTTTCTTGAAATTCCGAAGTCAAACAATGAACAAAAAGGTCAGCTGAGAAAACACATATATTTGGGATAAACTACTGCTCAGAAATGAAGCTGATAGTATCTCTCTGAGTTTTGTTTTTAACAGTGATCTGATGAATGTGCTTATTATTGCATTTAACAAAAACATGACAGTTATTTACTAAGAATCAAAAATAAGGGATACAAGATGGCTAGGATAGTCTGCTTCTGGCAAGAGGGTAGACAGGTGTTTTTAAATCTTCCTGCAGCAGAACACCTAGATGCCAGATACATTTCACAAAAATTATTTAAAAGGGGCTTCCTTGGTGGCGCAGTGGTTGAGAATCTGCCTGCCAATGCAGGGGACACGAGTTTGAGCCCTGGTCTGGGAAGATCGCACATGCTGCAGAGCAACTAAGCCCGCGCACCACAACTACTGAGCCCAGAACAACTAAGCCCGTGCGCCACAACTACTGAAGCCCATGTGCCACAGCTACTGAAGCCCGTGTGCCACAACTACTGAAGCCCGCTGTGCCACAACTACTGAAGCCCGTGCACCTAGAGCCCGTGCTCCACAACAAGAGAAGCCACCGCAATGAGAAGCCCGCGCACCGCAACAAAGAGTAACCCTCACTCGCCACAACTAGAGAAAAGCTCACGTGCAGCAACGGAGACCCAACGCAGCCAAAAATAAATTAATTAATTAATTTTAAAAAATTATTTAAAATATATATCCGAGGAACTTCCCGGTGGTCCAGTGGTTAAGACTCCGCGCTTCCAATGCAGGGGGTGCAAGTTCAATCCCTGGTCGGGGAACTAAGATCCCACATGCCACATGGTGCAGCCAAAAGATAAGAAAAAAAAAAAAAAGACTGTCTCCTGGGTTATAATCCTCAGGTTGGCAAGAATAAAACGTATACCTGAGAACATACAAAATAAGAGAATACCTAGGGATCTTACATAAAGAAGGGACTAATATTTGAAAGCTAATCTAGCTACAAGACCTCAGCTGACCTCAAGATAATCTGAACAGCAGGGAACTAGAGCCTTGTTTCTTTAATCATCATCATCATCATCATCATTATTATTATTCCACTGCATTCATTTATTAATAAGCACCCTAACAATCTACATGTGTTTCAGCTTTCATGTTTACAGAGAAGGAGCTTTCCCCCAGGCTGTGTGAGGACTCCCCATAACTCCCTTGTGAGTTCTACAAATACTGAAATAGAGAAGTTGGCTCCTGAGTCTGTCTGTTCCCAGCTTCCCTTTGGCTCAATATGAATGAGTCAGTGGTTCCCCAGAGTAAATCTAAACTAGATATCTTTAAGAGATGTTCTGGTTAATCTACTGCTGGACTAGAAACTGATGGAGAACTCCTAGAATATTAACATGAGAAGTGGCTAGTTTTCCTCCATTTAATAACAATCTGCAAAAAGTAAGTGTCAAAATCTAAAAAGTAGCATACCTTCACCAATCTATTGGTAAGAATGGAATTTGTATGAAACACCACAAATTTGATATTAGATGGAACTTGTACTAAATGACCTTTAAGGGACAGTTGGCTCCTTTTTAGTGGAATTCTTGTCAAGGAAGATATATATTAGCTTCACATGGTTTAAACTAACAGTTCTACTGTGAACTACTCTCAGTGTATACATATATACTCATGGATCAAAGCCAATTTCCTTTAACAATATATAAAAAGATACATTTTTAGGGTGCTAAACCTAAAACCCTGAACACCTCAACCAAGTAATGATATTCATTAGTAGGTACCAAATTGCACTAGTAGTCTTGTGGCTATCATGTTAGAATAAACATAATATCTGTATTATCCTAAAATAAAATTCTTCTCAGAATTTCATTACATACATCAACTTTTGTCATATATCAACTAGCTGATACTTTTGTTCTTTATCAAAAAATGCTAAGAAAATTATTACCAGACTTTATATGGTTCTTAAGTCATAATTCCCGATTTCTTTACATATTTAATATGAAATGGTCCAGGAGGTATGTCCACTGTCAAAGTCTGTAGTTCCTTTCAGTGATATAGCACGTACTGCAAAGTTAACTATTCCCCCACAAAAACATCTCAAGTATAGTAAAAAGAACCTTGGGTTTTAATGATTGTTCTGGAATAAGAAGAAAGGGCTTAGACCTGAGCAAAGCAGAGTTAGAATCCAGGCCCCGGAAGACACTAGTGCACTCAAAAGACTTCCCCCTCATTAAAATGGTGAACTAGAAAAAAAAAATTTTTTTTTTTTTGCCCCTGGGAAAAGGGAGAAAACCAGGAAACTTTGTATTCTGACTCCTGCTCCGGGTAAAAAAGTAATATAAAACCCAGGAATTCTCACCTGAGAATTTTTAACTTTGGCCCTTTCACTTGGATTTGTGTTTCAAATCATACTACCTACAGCATCCAGGAAGCACCAAACATTTAAAGGTTGGCAGTGTCTTGGAGCACTTGGCAGAAGCAAATACAGGCCTTCTCTGGAGATATATATCCTCAGCTCAGAACTTAGGATTCCCCAAATTAGCCAAATGTGAGCTCCCAATGTTACCAGCCCTCCCAAGTCGGCCTCCAGCAAGGGTCCTCCTGCCCAGTGTTGTTGGAGCCAATAGAACGAGACTAAGTTAGGTTCAGAAGCAAAGGAAGGCTTTAGTCTTCGTTCAAAGAATGGAGAGGTGTGAGCTCTGGCTCTAGAGGACATGGTCTCCCAACACGCCGTGGGCAGGACTGCTTTATAGGGATCTCGGGGAGGGGGTGGGGTTCCTGGGGGGCTGGGGGCAGCTGTGCAGCTCAGGCTCCAGATCACAGTGCTGGGTGGGCGCAGCGTCTCTGCCCACAGCCCCGTCGCCATCTTGGATTGAGTGTCATAGCTGCGCTTCTACCCACAGAGCCGAGGTGCCTGCGCAGTCTTTGGCACCAGGACCTCGGGTCTGATGTGCCAGGTTCAAGGCGCAGCACCTATGAGAAAGTGAAACTAGACTAAGCACAAGGGAAAGAAAGGTTAGACTTTATTTTATTACCCAGATTCTATTTTTATTCCCCAGGAATTGTTAATGGGCTTTGCTGGTGACACCAACATAAAATGGCAAAAAAAAAAAAAAAAATGAGGAAATAAGCCACCATGAGCAAAAAGTCATGGCTGAATGAGATACCAAACGATTTCAGATATTGACATTATCACATGGGTAATATAAAATAAGTGCTTACAGAGGCCAGCTGTCAGTTTCAATGAGGTTCCTCTAAACGTACCAAAAATACGAGTAAAGAACAGCAGAGTATCATAAATGACCAGGAAGTTTGGAAAAGAACCAAATATAACTTCCAAAAAGTTAAAAATATCGTCATTGATGAAAGCAACCTACGTGTCCATGGATAGATAAATGGATAAAT
The DNA here is from genome assembly GCF_964374135.1 of Grampus griseus. Taxonomy (NCBI): domain Eukaryota; kingdom Metazoa; phylum Chordata; class Mammalia; order Artiodactyla; family Delphinidae; genus Grampus; species Grampus griseus. The sequence continues at coordinate 67,946,767 of NC_139012.1, forward strand.
AAGATGTGCACACACATATATGTGTGTGTGTGTGTGTGTGTGTGTGTAATGGAGTGTTATTCAGCCATAAAAAAGAAGGAAGTCTTGCCATTTTTAACAACATGGAACTTGAGGGCATTATGCTAAGTGAAATTAGTCAGGCAGAGAAAGACAAATATTGTATAATCTTACTTATATGTGGAATCTTAAAAAAAACATGAACTCAGATACAGAGAATAGATTGGTGGTTGCCAGAATGGGGGAGGGGGGTAAGTGAAGTGGGTAAAGGGGGTCAAAAGGTACAAACTTCCAGTTATAAAATAAATAAGTCATGGGGGTGTAATATACAGCATGGAGACTATAGTTAATAATACAGTATTGCATATTTGAAAGTTGCTAAGAAAGTAGATCTACAGCAAAATAGTCACTGCTGAAGAGACATTGAAGTCAAAGATAGAACTAAAGAAATTACACATGATATAGCACAAAGAGAGAAAATGAAAGAGAGATCAGAATCATAGACAATACAATTTAAAAAATTGGAGGTAGGGCTTCCCTGGTGGTGCAGTGGTTAAGAATTGTCCTGCCACTGCAGGGGACATGAGTTCGAGCCCTGGTCTGGGAAGATACCACATACCCTGGAGCAACTAAGCCCGTGGGCCACAACTACTGAGCCTGCGCTCTAGAGCCTGCGAGCCACAACTACTGAGCCCATGTGCCACAACTACTGAAGCCTGCGTGCCTAGAACCCGTGCTCCGCAACAAGAGAAGCCACTGCAATGAGAAGCCCACACACCTCAGCAAAGAGTAGCCCCTGCTTGCTACAACTAAAGAAAGTTTGTGCACGCAGCAACAAAGACCCAATGCAGCCAAAAATAAATAAATTTTAAAAAAAATTGAAGATAACTTGGAGTTCCTGAAAGAGAATAAACAGAATAGGGCAGAGATGATATTCTAATATATGAATTAGGGCACTAAATTGTTCACTTTCAAATGGTTAATTTTGCTACATGAATTTCATCTCAATAAATTATTTTAATATGTACTTCTTAACATATATAATTATTATATAATTATATGTATAAGAAATTTAATATATATGATACATATCTTAACATATATATGTATGTGTATATATGTCAGATTCAGAAAGCACGCTATATCCCAAGTAGGGATAATAAAAAGTAAGTAAGTACTTACTATAAAAAGTAGTTTTTATAGTAAGTAAAAAGAAATGTACAATCGGAGAAAAAAACAGATTATCTCTGAAACATTGACAATCAGCTGACCTCTTAAAGTAACAATGGAAGTCAGAATAGGGTGAAAAGTATAATATCCTCAAGATGCTGAGAGACAATAACATCAAAGTAGAGTACCTTACCTAAGCTAAAATGTGACTCAAGAATGTGAACAAAAGAAAGACATTTTCCTTACTTCAGAAAGAAGTTAAATTATTCCACAAGGAAGAACTGAGATAAAAGAAGGAAGAGTAAAACAAAGAACTTTGCAAATATGGATAAATCTATATAAATATTATAACATCATAATTTAGGGGATAAAATTTGGCAGGGTTATCAAAGCATTTAATCTCATTCATAAATTTCTCCTCCATCATATTACTTTCTCCTGTCATGGGAATCATCCTATATGAGAGCAGTCCTTGGCTTCATCCTTCAAAGATTTTAACATGTGGCCTCCCTCTTTCTCCCCCTCCCTTTTTTTTTGTCTCTTTCAATACTGTAGGCTGCAAATTCATAAAATTAAGACTTGTATTCATGTTTTCAGCAAACATTGATTACTTGCTTTGCGCCAGGGGTTGTGCCAGACACTGGAGATAAAAAATGGCTTGCTATCTGGACCGATATATGAATAAGTACAGGAATCACGATGTTAGAGATGCTGTGATTGAAATATTCTAGACACTTAGGAGAACAAAGGAGGGAGTGATTGATTCTGAAACCCAAGGAGACTGGAGAAGACTTCACAGAAAAAGTATTTCCAAGCCAGCAGGGGAATCAAGGGCGTGCCAGGGGGAAAGATGCATGTGTGTGCAGAGAGGATCCGTGTGAAATCATATAACATGTTAGAGGAACCTCAAAAAAGTTTCACATGACCTTAGCATGAAAAAAGTGGGGCTGGGGCCACTGCTAAAGACAGGGCTTGAGAGAAAGGCACGGGTCAGCTCAGGAAGCACTTGGTCAGGCATGCTAAGAAGTTTAGGCTTTAGTACATGGACAGCAGGAAATTACTGAAGTGTTTTTAAGCTGGGCAGTTACATGGTTAGATTTGCCTTTTAGATATATCTTGTGCCATCTATGTGGCAGGTTAATCATAAGATGGGATTTCCAATTGAAGATGAAGATACAATTGAACACCAGTCTGTAGAGCAGTACAAGAAAACATCTAAAACATTAGGGGTAATATCAGAAAATATGGCCATCCAACATGAAAAACGTAGAGAACTAACAAAATGCTAAAGAGATCAGCCAACCTCAAAATATTTTAAATATATATCATCAGCCAAATGAGCTTACTAGAGATGTAATGTACATGTATTGTGGAGACCAGACAGCCCTTTAGCTACCTAAGATAATAGCAGATCGATGAAAAGGAGCCAGTATCTAGATAACTGTGTCTCCAGTGTTGCAAAGAGCATTCATTGTTGGTCAACCCCTCATTCCCTTTATTCCACCTCTGCGTTCAGCCTCGTATTTACTCCTCTGAGCGGATTTCAGGACAGAGTGCCCTTAACAAATGGCAGGTACCAAATTATCCTGCCAGTTATTGATCCCACTGTAAGTTAATACCTTAATTTTTAGGTTTATGAGTCTCCCTTTTGTCTTGAATGAATCAACCCCCTAGAATTCCATCAACTTCAAACGCACTGATTATATTTATTTTTCTCAGCCTAACAAAGGTGAGGACTATGGATTCATCCAAGATAATTCTCACCTGCCAGCAATATTTCTCCTTGGCAATATTTCTATTGCAATAATAGGTATGATTATCTAATGTCCTAAGAAACATCCATCCTCCTCTGAGATCCTCCAGGCTATGTCCAACTCTGCAGCATAAAGAAAAGCATGAAGAGGTAGATCTCTGAATTTCCGTTCCTAACGTACTGTGCTCAAATTTTGATTGGTTGAACAGCTAGGTGCCTTTTACCCAAGGAACCCTTGGTGAGATTTTATAACACACTGGGAGATTTTTACAGATATATATTTTGGATCTGTGGGCTTTGGATCTGAGGGCTTTAAAACGATAAAATGCTAAAATACATTAGCATTCCATAGATTTTAATAAAATGTTTATGAGGCAGTTTTAGAATTTCCATTAACTTTAAACATTTTAATATTACTTTTAAATTTCCTCAAATTTGTCATATAGCAGAAAACAGATTTTAAAATAATTGGAAGCATTTCAAATACCAATCTCTCAAAAGAAGTTGCAACCTTTATGTGTAATTACATTTCTATAGCTAAATCCACATTTCTTTTTAGTTATGTTACAAGATATTTATAGTATCAATTATCAGCTTCGGACTGTACTTGAATCATGTCACTTTTTAAAGTTGTTAGTGAGCATGATTTTGTGTAAAAACCAATGCTTAAAACAAATAATTATCATACTAGTAATTATTCTAGTAATAATTTCATCCTGAAATAATCACTAACTTGATATCACATTTTTTTTACTTCTTTTCTTATTTCACAGCTATAGTATTAATTAGCAAATAGCAACTGCATAGTTGATCAATACCTCGTTATCCTTTAATTCCTTCTCCAGCCCACATACCATTTTCAATACTCACTCCCCTACCTACATGTCCTTTTGTCCCATTCTGTTACATCCACCCTCATATTTCCAAACTGGGTCAAGTGCTACTGATTTTAGAATAGTTGGCATATTGTAAAGGTGAGAACAAAATTTCTTCTGGGATATCTAAACATGTTGTGGTTTAAGTAGAAGTGAAAGGATATTTTTCCTGCTCCAGCCACATCTTATAATCGTAGTGATTTCTTACCCCTGATACCTTGACTCCCCCATAGGACAGGGCTTAGTTGTAGACAAGCAGAAGATGATAATAAGAGCAAGTGGTGTGCAATTCCATTCAACTTCAAGCCTCCTTCTCTGTGCAGCTTGTCCTGTCATTCTGGGCAGTGAGATGCTAGCTTATCTTTTTAAGATCAAGCACAGGCCCACACCCACCCCAACTCACTCCCTTGGTTATAACTGATAAGAGTGTCAGGAGACTCTGCAGCTGAGAAGGAGTTGCTGTACAAGCAATACCTGCCCTTTGCAACAACATGAATGAATCTAGAGGGCATTAGGCTAAGTGAAACTAGCCAGGCAGAGAAAGACAAATACCGTATGACCTCACTTATATGTGGAATCTTAAAAAAACAAAGTCAAACTCACAGAAACAGACAGTAGGATGGTGGTTACTAGTTGCTGAGGAGTTGGGGAGACGGGGAAATGCTGGTCAAAGGTACAAGCCTTCAGTTACAAAGTGAATGAGCTCTGGGGATTGAATGTACAGCATGTGACAATAATTAATGATACTGTGTTTTGAACTTTGCTAAGAGAATATAACTTAAGCATTCTCACCAAAAAGAAAAAAAGAAAGAAAGAAAGGAAAAAATGTAACTATATGAGGAAATAGATGTGTAAATTAACCTGATTGTGGTAATCATTTCACAAAGTATATGTATGTCAAATAATCATGTTGTACATTTTAAATATGTATAATTTATTGTCAATTATACCTCAGTAAAGTTGAAAAAACTAAAGAGTAATGCAGCTCTTCTGATTGGGGTGAGATTTTCAGAGATCTACAGAGCAGAAATGGCATTAACTACTAACATGGGTATCATCCTTCTAGAGTTTACAAAATATTGGGCTGGCCAATACAGCTTATGTTATGGAAGCCCCGAACGAACTTTTTGGCCAACCCAATATCTTCTTTATTTCATCTTTTTCTCCACTTGAGAGGTTTGCAGAAGTTAAACAACTGACCTGAGGTTGTGGTAGGCCAAATTGTGATGCACCAAAGATGTCCACACCCTAATCCCTGGAACCTGTGAATAGTCAAAGGGACCTTACATGGTAAAAGGGACTTCATGGATGTGATTAAGGTAAAGATCTTGAGATGGAGAGATTATCCTGGATTATCTGGGTGGGCCTGATGGAATCACAGGGGCCCTTACAAGAGAGATCAGAAGATGATGAGGGTTGTAAAAGACTGGAGTGACTGGGAGGAAATGGTTATGAACCAAGGAATGTGGGGAGCCTCTAAAAGCTGGAGAGGCAAGGAATGGATTTTCCCCTGGAGGATCCGGAAGGAACCAGCCCTGTGGACACCTTGATTTGAGCCCTGTAAGCCTCATTTGGGGCTTTTGAGCTCCAGAACTGTGAGAGGATAAATGTGCGCTATTTCAAGCCACACAATTTGTGGTAATTTGTTGTTATAGTAGCAACAAGATAACGAATATACTTAGGAAATCTTCCTGTCTGGTGTTTTCAGTGCCAGGGTAGGATTGGTATGCCTGCTACTCAGCGCTTTATGGAGCTTGTACTATTGTCATCTTGCTGAAAAATCTCAAAGTTTTTACATCATCAGGTAGATCTTATATCAAGTCCCAGTCTTTTCCTGAAGAGAATGCAAGACGTCTTTGCAAACTAAATGGTGTAGAAATTTTCTTTCCAAATTCATAGCCACAAAGGGAAATTTCTCAGTTTCCAGTTACTGAATAGGCAATCTCTTTGGGCTTGGACACATTTTTAATTACTCCTTGACAAATTAGCATTCCTGTATTAATGATGATTGAATTTCATAAAAATTATTTTTTAAAAAACCTCAAGTGGGATGGACTCGATAGATCCTGAAATTATCCTGTTTCTCTAAAATCTTATTTCCAGGAGGGATTATCTTGTTTTACACAGTTTCACCGAAAGTATAAACAACCAAAATATAGTCTATGTTGTAGTTTCTTACTAATGGTCCCATTTTTGCCTCTAATACATCCTAATGTGATAATGATAGATTTGCCTTTTGCTAAAATCCCTTCAGCCAATTTCCAATTTATACAGCTGAGACCAGAAGAAAATTGAACTTTTTCTGCATGGAAGATTGTAAAGCTAATATCTCTAATGCTTTATGAGTCACATAAGCCAAAGTTAAAAATATTAAATTAAATATTAAATTGGAATATATTCAAATTTCAGAATTCCAGTGATTACTTGGGTTTCCTGATAGAGTTTCAGAAAGTGAAAAGAGCAGCCAATTCTATTTTAGGGGGCAGACAACTTTGTGTTACAGTTTAAAGAAGGTGATTTTTTTTCACAAAACTTTACCTATGGACATTGTTCAGGATGGATGTGGGAAGTTGTCTCAGGAGTCAGAGAAACCTTCTAAGAAAGAGAAATAGGGCTGTTTGGACTGAGGGTGGAGGAGGTTCCATTGTATCTGGCCTTGGTGGCCATCCTCAAACAACTTCCAGAAAATTAAAGATTTTGGAGAGCCTGAGGTCAAAAAGAACTCAAATGAAAATCAAATATAAACTCCAAGAATAGAAAGGAAAGGAAGAGAACCTCATACTTACCCTCATATGTTTGTCACTATACCCATAGGTCCTAGAACAGTGCTTGACTGGTGGTAGACACTCAGTAGTGTTTGTGGAACGCATGCATGAGAGCATGGGTGCATGAATACGAAAGGGGTTGCTTCCTTGAATAGTTTTCTAATAACTAATGACATGTCCAAATTTATTTGGACATTTAAATAAGCACCAAGCTTATTTACTCCTTGTGGAGTCACAATCACTCTAAAAACATTTTTGAGTTGTCAGGATATATTATCAATTCACGAATACTTTCATTATCAAAAGATTTTCCTCTCAAAGCAATGCCTTCTCCAGCTGAGCATATAATAATTTGTTGTTCTTTAGTAATGAAGAGTCACATTGTGGCTTGGTGTGTTTCATAATAGCCAGTTATTTTTCAGACTGCATTGCAGACTCAATGGTCTAGGAGGGGAAAGAGGAGAGTATCTGGATCCAGCAGTTTCCTTGCAGTAGAGATGTGTCACCACAATGGGGATATAGTTATTTCCAACCAATATATGTCATGTAGTGTTCTTTATCATAAATGAGTTGAGATTTTTAATTAGCATTTGGTATAGATGAAGAATATGGTAAATATATAACTTCCTTCTAAATTTTAAGTATCAATATTTCTATAAAAGTCTCAATCTATTGAAAAGAAAGAGAATGCTATTTCAAGAACCGCCCCAGCCAGACTTCACAGATGTAACAAATGTGTGCTGGGATCTGGGGATAGTAATGAGGCAGAGGATGTGTGTTGCACTCTCATCTGTTCTGTCAGCCCTCACTGTTGACGGTGAACAAACAGGGCAGCAAAGTTGAGCCCCTATAGGAAGGAGAGCTAAGCCAGAGGGAGAGAATAGAGCATGATATACAATCCCCCAATCACAAGCAGAGGAAAAGTTAGGGACATAATTGGAGCATGCAAGTATTAGGCAAGATACCGTTTCAGGCACTTAGATGAAGCCAGATTAAAAGAGAGGGAGCCTGATGGTCAGGCTGTTATCGGCTCAAGCATGATTCTGGCTCATGCATGGTCAGATGGGTATGTAGAGTTCAAAACAGAGGCAAAGAAATTGACGACAAATATCAGAAAGGACATTTTAGGTGTGGAAATGGGAAGCTGATCCATAGAAGGACACACTCAAGGTTAACCTTGGTTTGTGATTTTTTTTTTATTGTGGTAAAACAGGCATAACATAAAATTTACCATTCGAACTATTTTAAGTGTATAATTCAGTGGTATTAAGATCATTCACAATGATTTGACACCCAAAACAAAGGCAACAAAAACAAAAATAAGCCAGTGGGACTACATCAAACTAGAAAGCTTTGGCACAGCAAAGGAAGCCATCAACAAAATCAAAAGGCAACTGCAAAATGGGAGAAAATATATGCAGATCATATATCTGATAAAGGGTTACTATCCAAAATGTGTTAAAAAAAAAAACCCTCATACAACTCCATAGCAAAACAAATGTGATTTAAAAATGGGCAGAAGATCTGAACAGACACTTTTCCAAAGAAGACTCATAAATGGCCAATAGGTGGATGAAAAGGTGTTTGACATCACTAATCTTCGGGTAAATACAAATCAAAACCACATGAAAGATATAACCTCACACGTATTAGAGTAGCTAGTACCAAAAAGATAAGAAATGACAAGTGTTGGCGAGGATGTGGAAAAAAGGGAAGGCTTGGCGGGAATATAAAGTTGTGCAGCCACTACGGAAAACCTTTTTCATAACTATTGTTAGCGCAACGTTGCATATAAGATTTGGAATGATTAAGAGAATTGCTCAAGATCCTGGTATAGCTAATGAGTTCTAGAGGGGAGCTCTATTCTGTTTCTCCAGAAGCCCAGTGAATAGTTCTTTCAGACCACAGCAGCCTGTCTGGAACTGAGAGTTTGTGCTGCACCAGAAACACAGGAAGTCAAATAGTCGTTCTTAGTCAAGCTTCTTCGTATAGAAGAGTAATTCATTTTAGTTTGTTCCTTGAACAATGTCATGCTGAGAGTAAGGACAGTAAAATATGATTTTGTATTATCTTCCAGATTTATACAGAGTTAAAGTTTCCCCAATTTAAATTCCATATGTGTAGTCCAGTGTTCTGGACTATAGACCAGCGTTCTTCTTCAAGAAAAATATCTCTAAGCTGTTATTTAGTGCACAGCATGGACCTGGAACCATGCCACAGGGCTCTGTGCATAGTCAAATACTTGAAATAAAGTAGAAGCTACAAGCAATGGGATGGAAGAATGGAATTGTTGACTCTTTGATATTAGGCACCTTCTTGAATACAGTGGGCATAAAAATGCAGTAGGTACAATGAGAGTAGCAGAAGATGAAATGTTTCTGCTTATGAAATACCTTCTTGAATCACACACCATCAATCACAAGTTCTCACCTGGAACACAGAATGCTTTGCCTGCTAGAAGCTCAGTCTGAACAAAGCCTGACATTTGGAGCAAAGTGAGGCATCTATGATAAATTATAAAAGAAAAAAGAACATGAATTTAAAGTAGATCGGCTCAAGAGAATGGTAGAGCTGTTGAATCTTGAACTTTCATACCAGTTGTGTAGTAAGAGAGAATCCACATGCACCTTCAGAAAAAAAAGAGCTACTTCTTTAGAGAAAATTCATGAATTGACATATGAGCACAGAAAGCTATTTTATATACTCTGATAAGTCTCCCTTTCAAACATCACACTTTCATGAAAGTTATGAACAGCAGAATTGCTATTAAAAAGAAAAATAAAAAAGAGAACATTTTCCTCTGAAGATACAACCCTCAGGAAGGGTGTCTTACCACCAGCAAAAAAGGTGATTTGGGGCAGCAGAATGAGCCTGGCTTTAGGTGTATCTTTCCTGCCTTCCTAACAATGCCTCCATTCAGCTTAGCTTAGAGTCTTCATTTCCCTTGGAGAGTGAGGCTTTGAGATTTGACACAAATACCCCAAGAGAAGTCACACTTGAGATGACACCAGTCTTTTATACTAGGATGACTATCCGAGTGGCCAGGTGGACCAAGGAAAGCTAGAGTCGGACATCAGAGGAAAGGGCCTCAAGGCAGGCTGAGGTCAGACTTCGCTAATTTACCACTTTGCTTGGGGCTGACACTGGGAGTCTTGGATGTAAACAAGCCCACAGTGCTCCCTGCAGGGCAGAAGAGCGGGGATTTGGGGTTTTGTTTTTTTGTTGGGTTTTTTTGTTTGTTTTTGTTAGGCTTTGCTACCTTCCAGTACATTTTGGTAGAAACAGGAATTGTCTAAATCCACCAAAATAATGGGAGTTTTGCTTTGCCAGCTTGATTGGAATTTGCAAAGCTTGTAGTCAGCAGAATCAGTACAATCCCAGGAATGACACTCTTTCATCAAACGACAAACAAAAGTCATATAAAGTTAAAATCGTCTTAGAGAAAAATATAACCCTTTTCCCTTCCCCTTAATAGACAAATTTTACATCTTTATGACTATGAATTTTAATTCTGTGCATACTTAGTTTTAAATGGTTATAATTGTATGTATTATAAACATCATTTAATTTTTTTATCAATCATTATTTTGTAAGTTTCAAAGGCTCCATAGGTCTGTTAAGTTGCTGGATAATGATTTACTTAATCATAGTTTTGTACCTTGACACCTTGACCAGCATTTAATCTAAATGACATACGTGAATGGTTTGTTTCCGTTTGAATTAATTCTTTAAGATAACAGAAATAGTGACTAGTGGCAGATGCACAAAATTTGGAGGAAGAAATGTTTGAATTCAGATCTTGACTTACCTGCATTTAGGCAATGTGCTCTGTGAATATTAATTATCCTTTCAAAAGCTCAGACGTCTCTTCTTTGTAATGGGGCTAGTAAAACTTAAATGATAAAACACAAATACAGCATCTGACACGCGGTTGCATTGTGGTAATAGCAAAATCAGACGTGGCTATTGTGCTGCAGCAAAAATTATTAACTATCAAAATTATTAAGTAGGATGCCTTTCCTGGTCCTCAACTTCCAAAACCAAATCCAGGAATCCAGTAAAAACAATGCCTGCCCAGGCGTCCCCTTCTCTCTTCTCCTTAAAGAAGACCTTTTTTTTTCTCTTTTTTTTTTTTTTTTTTGGATTTCTGGAATAGAAGCCAAGGTACCTCCCACAACAAGAGCAGGAAAGAAGAAAAAAGTTCAATGTAAGGCAGAGCTGGAGGGACAGTTTTAGAGCACTGACATAGGAGAGATCCTGGAGCACAGGAAAATTGGAGGATGGAGGAAGGGGCTTTTTTAAAAAAATTTATTTATTTTTGGCTGCACTGGGTCTTTGTTGCTCCATGTGGGCTTTCTCTAGTTGCAGCGAGCGGAGGCTACTCTTCTTTGCAGTGCGCGGGCTTCTCATTGCAGTGGCTTCTCTTGTTGCGGAGCACGGGCTCTAGGCGGCGGGCTTCAGTAGTTGTGGCACATGGGCTCGGTAGCTGTGGTGCATGGGGTTAGTTTCTCCGTGGATGTGGGATCTTCCCAGACCAGGACTCGAACCCATGTCCCCTGCATTGGCAGGTGGATTCTTAACCACTGCGCCACCAGGGAAGTTCCAGAAGGGGCTTTTAAACGGTGCTATCCCGTGTTATAAATCATATCCATCTAATGTTCTGCAATGAATAAAAGCAAAGAACGTAATCACTTTTTAAAGTTTCCTTACTGTTGATTCACTTTGTTATAAAGCAGAAACTAACACACCATTGTAAAGCAATTATACTCCAAAAAAGAGGTTAAAGAAAAAAAAACTTCCTTGCTGCTAAATTCTGCCTCTGGAATGTCTTTGTTCTGAAAATAAGCAATGTGGATCCCTAGATATATAGGAATTAAGTCATCATCATCCACCTCATCATTATCATCAGTATTTATTTGTAGACTTGAGATTACAGGATGAAGGGGTAAAATAACTTTCATGACTAATAACATTTTTCTGTTTAGAAAGACTGCTCTGGTTTACACTGGTTTGGCTCCCCTTCAAAAGAATCAGTCTTCTTATGTGCCAGGGCCTGAAGCTGTTTGAGGTACATTGGTCATCAGGCATCCGTCTCTGCAAACCTGAGTATGTGTCAGGGCTTTCCGGTGATGAGACTCACAGAATCTTTGGGGAGAAGGGAGGCAACAAGAGAAGGCTATAGTTTTTCACGAGCAGCAAAGGCAAAACAAGCCCTTGACAGCTGTTCTCTCCCCAGCCCCCTTCCTGGCCCTCTGGTAGTCATATCGTAGAGGCCAATCCTTTATGTTCACTGTCTCAGCAACTCCTCAGTATGTGTACACAACTACATCACAAATCGCAAAAAAATCAAATCTAGATCAAAAAATCAAATCAAACTGATGAGAACAGCAGCTTCAGCCTCGAAGAGATACAATTCTTAGAAACTCCTCAGAGGAGTTCTGCTTTCACACAGGGTTCAAACAAACAGGAGATCTGTTATCTTCTTGACCTGAATACCTAATGAAAAGCTAAAAGCAAACGACATCTGTATTAGCTCAAGGTTGCAATTAAATGGAAAGCAAAATTTAGAACAACAGCAAAACCCTGATACAGATCAGTTCACAAGAGTCATGTAACATTATCAGCTCTTTAAATAAATAATGCCCCTGGCCGGAGTAAATAAATAGGAAACATCTATCTTTGCATTATAAATGGCAACAGAAATGAGGATATTCACACTTACAGAAGGAGTGGCCACTCTAGTACCTCATTCTAATTAAAGAATAAAATAAAATATAAGAAATATAGAAAAATTAATGTTTTGGTCAATCTATACTGATAAAAGTCATGGAGACATACTATACCTTCTGACCACAGCAATAATTCACAACACAGCCACTAGAGCCAAGGCAATGTGTTGAATAAGTTTTGTGTGATGTTGGAATCTTTTTAGTAAGATACGATAAATGTTTCCGGAAATGTGAAATGTCAAGGATGTCATGAAGTGAGTGGCTTTAAAAAACAATTATTTGACATATTTAAGTCATTTTAAAGGGAGGCTTGAAGTTCTGTTGAATAGATTAAATTTGACAGAAAGTGCTAATCAGAAGCATTAGAGGAAAAGAATTTTGGAAGCCTAAGATAGAGGGCAACAGAAGATAGTGAATCCTGAAGCATAGTCACCCTTACCCGGACACACCACCACCACCACCACCACCACCACGTACTGCGAACATACATGCAGGTTTTTAAATATGTCATTGGCAACCATGAATGGGAGAGAAATGTTTTAGTGCCTGGGAGACCCACTGGGTGGCCTGAACTTGGAAAGCCTGTGATGAGCGGCTGGCTTCAGCAAGCTTGTTTGCAAATAAAGCTTAGCTCTTTTTAGAACTAGGGTGAAATCATCCCAGCCCATGCAATCAGCACCAGCAGCCCTCTGCTCTCTCTGTTCCCATTGGCCTCCTCCTGAGTCACTCCTCTTCCTGCCAAGACCCTCTTATGGGCAGGAAGGGAAGTGGGGAAAGGGGCATATAACAGAGGAGTGGACCTTGCTTTATCATCTTGAAAGAGGGCCGCTAAATAAGCCCCTAGAATTGTCTTGTTTCGTTTTGTTGAAATGCTTGCACTCTAACAAGACATCAGCCTTGATTCCTTATATTGGCAGATGAAAAGAGAATAGGATATGTACCCATATCTCTAGCATACGGTATCAGCTTTTTAAGAAATTAAGTCATCTGAGTACTTTTTAAAAAAATTATGGGTTTTATTTCATGCAAATAAGCACCCTTTCTTCCTCCTTCTGTGCTATACCACAAACTTCCCAAGGTAATTTATTCTCTAGATCCCTCTTAGAAGACAGGGACTGAGAACATTCATTCCAAAGAAGGATTAATTGAAGAGCTTTTCCTTTAGTTAGTCCTGTAGGTATAAAACTGCTTCTATGTTAGTAAGGACTGTCTACCCAAATACCACAAAATAAATTTTTTAAACAGAATCCTTCCTTCTACAATCTTGGGCTCCTATCCTGCTTAAAGCAAAGGTGGAAACTTGATACAAGAGACACTGTACCTCTAGGAACATGAGCTAAATGCACTACAAACACTCTGCCTCACTACCCTGGTTTGAGTGGCCTCTCATCCTTCCATTTATTTCCTGTTCTGGGAAGCGCAGGAGTTAAAAGTTTTGGACCACGATGGCTGAGGGATTAAAAATGGGTATGCTTGCTAGTGGCAGTTCTTAATCTGCTGCAAAAAAAAAACAAAGGGAAAGTTTCATGCTAGATATTAAAATGCAAGCTTTACAGTGACTTGAAATCCTTTCAAGGAAATACTCAAGGGAACAGAGAAATCAGCCCACAATCGATTAGGAATAGATGGAAAGTGCTTTGACATGGAAAAAAAAAAACACCATCATCCTCAGGACTCACTGACAATTGACAAATAGAGGGAGAAACGATTGCCTGAGATACATCATGACTTTAAGAGATTTGAAGAGAACAGACACTGGGGCTGTGTCTCCAAGGGAATTGTGCTAAACAGCAGTGGTTCTCAAAGTGTGGTCCCAGACCAGTAGCATCCGTATCACCTGGAACTTCTTAGAAACATTCATTCTAGGGCTCTGCTTTACCTGCCTAGGTAGATGATTCTAATACTTGCTAAAGTTTGAGAAACACTGGAGTTACGTTTTGGTAGGGCTTTCATTTCCATATTGTATCACCCATAGTTTGTGTGTGTGTGTGTGTGTGTGTGTGTGTTTAAACTTTAGAAGAGGATATTAACCTCTAAATTTTTGCTTGTTTTAATCCAGGGATGCCAGTGGCGGGAGTAATAAACTAAAAAGTGGGATCAGTAAATAACAGGGCTTCCCTGGTGGCACAGTGGTTGAGAGTCTGCCTGCTGATGCAGGGGACACGGGTTCGTGCCCTGGTCCGCAAAGATCCCACATGCCGCGGAGCGGCTGGGCCTGTGAGCCGTGGACGCTGAGCCTGCGCGTCTGGAGCCTGTGCTCTGCAACGGGAGAGGCCACGGCAGTGAGAGGCCCACGTACCGCAAAAAAAATTAAAAAATAAATAATAATAAAAATAACAATAAATAACCTTAAAATAATAGAAAAAAGGTCAATAGGAAAATATGCAAACTGCTTTTTTTATATTCATTTTCTTAACAGTCAATTTTGAGTCCCTTGAAATTCTATTGATTTAAAAATCATATTTATTTTCAGTTGGAAAGAACCTTAGGAACATCTGTTACCTTCTCATTTTACAGCTGAGGAACCTGATGGGGTAAGGAGTTTCTGACACACTTGTTAAACAGAAATTCACAATCCAGGTTCTGAGGAAGAGAGACGGCAGGTAAAAGTTTAAATTGAGTAGACATTCTTGATTTGGAAGAAAAATAAAATATTTACCCTCATTCTATGAAATTAAGTGGTTCATTTAACTGTCTTCCCCATCTCCTGGCTGCTGCCAGAGGCTGGTGGCTAAGACGGAGATCTTCAGAGGAACACATGCTCTCTCGGGAGGCCATCGATCAGCAGAGCAGACCGTGGCCCCAGTTGCAGCGCTGCCTTTGCCAAGGGAATGGAAGAGCCTTTTCACTCCCTGCTTCTTCCCTCCTCCATGACAGGCAGAGCACCAGCAACAGCCCTCACCTCCCTTCTGTAAATGCACGCTTCAAATCCGGAAGGAAATCTCAAGGAACTTGCCCAGAAAGGATTGCTCTTGAGTGAGTAAAGGAATAAACTTTATTATAATTATTAACCATTATTATTTTATTTATGCACGATATCCCTCCTTCTTTCTTAAGGTATTTAAGGGGGGACTTTGTTTTTAAGGGCTGGGTATCTGTCCCGTCCGCTACCAGACCTCAACATCTTCACAAACCAAGGGGATGGAGAGTCAGACCTGGACCCATGTCTCAGTCCTTCCTACAGTGATGAGTTCACTGCCTTGCACAGAATAAGGGATCCATGAATATTTGGTGAATTACTGAGTGAATGTGAGAGAGGAATGAGGTAACTTGGCAGTGGAAAGCATACAGAAATTTTCCCATTTGTCAGATGACAGGGATAGTTCCTAAGAGTTGAATCCTCTGTTTTTTACCTTTAGGAGTAAAGATAATAAGAGTACATAAAGTCATGTTAGGATCACCCTGAAGTAAAGCATGACAAACCAGATCCTTATGTGTCTCTGCATCTGGGTGAAGAGATCTTCCACATTTTCAGGGAGGAAGGTACCTTGGGTTTGGAAATGTTCCAAGCCAGAGTCCAGGCAATCTTCACAATTGGGATGAGTTATGGTTCCAATTGAAAATGAAAATTCAGAGCTAACAAAAAAAGCAATGGTGAGATCACAATAACATTTGGAGACAAATTATGTTATATGCCATCATATAACATATAAGGCATCTGCTAATAGTATGAAAGCTCAATACCTATTATACTGAGGAGTATAAAACTCAAGTGTCAGATAAACTGTCCATTGCAGCACTCCTGATAATTGTGTTATTTTTCCTACTACAACTTCTATGATAGCTTTCAAGTGACTAAATGAATTAATATAATTTTTTTTTCATTCTGCCTGGGCCTCTTGCTATTTAAAGTCTTAATAAACAGTGAAGTAGACAAGATGTTGATCGTTGGGAGAAAAAAAAGATGGGAGGCAAATGACTTTGGAAGCAAATCAATAGCTGATTTAATTTAGAAAAAAATACAACTATTTAAATTAAAAAATCTGCAATTTATTTATATTTTTTTTACATCTTTATTGGAGTATAATTGCTTTACAATGGTGTGTTAGTTTCTGCTTTATAACAAAGTGAATCAGTTATACATATACATATGTTCCCATATCTCTTCCCTCTTGCGTCTCCCTCCCTCCCACCCTCCCTATCCCACCCCTCTAGGTGGTCACAAAGCACTGAGCTGATCTCCCTGTGCTATGCGGCTGCTTCCCACTAGCTATCTATTTTACATTTGGTGGTGTATATATGTCCATGCCACTCTCTCACTGTGTCACAGCTTACCCTTCCCCCTCCCCATATCCTCAAGTCCATTCTCTAGTAGGTCTGTGTCTTTATTCCTGTCTTACCCTTAGGTTCTTCATGACATTTTTTTTTTCTTAAATTCCATGTATATGTGTTAGCATACGGTATTTGCCTTTCTCTTTCTGACTTACTTCACTCTGTATGACAGACTCTAGGTCCATCCACCTCATTACAAATAGCTCAATTTCGTTTCTTTTTATGGCTGAGTAATATTGCATTGTATATATGTGCCGCATCTTCTTTATCCATTCATCCAATGATGGACACTTAGGTTGTTTCCATCTCCTGCCTATTGTAAATAGAGCTGCAATGAACATTTTGGTACATGACTCTTTTTGAATTATGGTTTTCTCAGGGTATATGCCCAGGAGTGGGATTGCTGGGTCATATGGTAGTTCTATTTGTAGTTTTTTTAAGGAACCTCCATACTGTTCTCCATAGAGGCTGTACCAATTCACATTCCCACCGGCAGTGCAAGAGAATTCCCTTTTCTCCACACCCTCTCCAGCATTTACTGTTTCTAGATTTTTTGATGATGGCCATTCTGACCGGCCTGAGGTGATACCTCATTGTAGTTTTGATTTGCATTTCTCTGATAATTAGTGACGTTGAGCATCTTTTCATGTGCCTCTTGGCCATCTGTATGTCTTCCTTGGTGAAATGTCTGTTTGGGTCATCTGCCCATTTTTTAACCAGTTTGTTTGTTTTTTTGATATTGAGCTCCATGAACTGTATGTATATTTTGGAGATTAATCCTTTGTCAGTTGCTTCATTTGCAAATATTTTCTCCCATTCTGAGGGTTGTCTTTTGGTCTTGTTTATGGTTTCCTTTGCTGTGCAAAAGGTTTGAAGTTTCATTAGGTCCCATTTGTTTATTTTTGTTTTTATTTCCATTTCTCTAGGAGGTGGGTCAAAAAGGATCTTGCTGTGATTTATGTCATAGAGTGTTCTGCCTATGTTTTCCTCTAAGAGTTTGATAGTGTCTGGCCTTACATTTAGGTCTTTAATCCATTTTGAGCTTATTTTTGTGTATGGTGTTAGGGAGTGATCTAATCTCACACTTCTACATGTAGCTGTCCAGTTTTCCCAGCACCACTTATTGAAGAGGCTGTCCTTTCTCCACTGTACTGCAATTTATTTTTTTAATCATTATACTTGTGCTCAAAAAACTTACAGTGCAATATGTCAAGATTTTATATGTTAGCTTCAGTAATAACTGATTAGAAAATGTAAACCAAATATCTTTAATATATTAATAGCTTGGACTTCTCTAAATATTACATGTGACACACAGTAACCAACTGATTATCTTGACAAGGTGTTGCGGCCATGGCTTACGGGCCCAGCTGCTCCATGGCATGTGGGATCTTCCCAGACCGGGGCACGAACCTGTGTCCCCTGCATCAGCAGACGGACTCTCAACCACTGCGCCACCAGGGAAGCCCCCTGACAAGATATTTTAAGTTGTAACACTTTGGTTTGCAAATCTATTAGGAAAGCCATATAAATGACATTAGAAATAACTTCCTGTGGGCAAATTTTTTAAAGTAAGGACAAATAAAAATATCTTGGCTGGGAATCATGGAGATTGTGGGGAGGTAATTTTCTTGAAACTGAGTCCTCCTAAAACTGAGTTTATGAGTAACCTCTTAATCCAAAACTGTATTCTCTTTCTTATCCTGCCCTTGTTCCCCTCAGGACTGAAGTATCAAAGGATGGGGGCAGGGGGGATTGAAACCAAGCAGGACCCTCTGGGGCTTTCCCAGTACAAAAGCTTCTCCATGTCCCCCGTTTCCTGTTTGTAGAAAAAAGGCTTTAGTTTCCTAGGCCTTCCCCTAGTTCCAAAGAGCAGACTCACACCGTTAATGACTAGAAAAATAGAGTCACAAGACGTCCTAGTTTGTCCTAAAGGAATATAGATAACAATCTGATGCATACTTTGAGTTGTTCTGGAGAAACTAAGACCCCCATCCAGGTGGAGGATGGTGACTACATGCTGATCACAAGCCTGTAGACCCCAGACTGGTTGGAACCAGAAGGTTGATGATCGAGATTCTGGAAACATGACCCTGTTACCAACCAATCAGAAGAGGGTCCATGAGCTGGTCACACATCCTACAACCCTCTCCCCTTTCACTGTCTTTAAAAACCCTTGCCTGAAAGCTATAGGGGAGCTTGGGTGTTTTGAACATGAGTTGCCTGTTCTCCTTGCTTGACACCCTGCAAATAAGCCCTTACTTTGCTGCAAACACCCACTGTCAGAGTTTGGCTTTCTGCACCGTGGGCACACGAGCCCTTGCTTGGTAGCATTCTGTTTCAGGCAGGGATTGATAAACATGATCTGAATGCTGAAATTCTCTCTGTTCCTTTTTCTGATGGCCCTTCTTCCTCTTTGATTTCCAGATTGGTTTTTGTTTATTTGGAAGCTCATATAAGCCCAGTGAGGGCAGGGGATATGGCTGTGTTGTTTATTCCTGTATCCTCAGCAGCTAATGTAGTTCCTGATGCATGTCAGTACAATGCAAGTTGGAGAAAGAAAGGGATAAAAGAAAGAATACTTTCTGTTGACATGTTTAAAATATCCTTGACTGGTCATTTCCTTGAAAGAAAAGCAATAAGCCTTAAAGTTTTACAGCCACAGTCACTGACTAGTGGTCAGGGTTTATGAATAGTAATATATGTATAATATATTGAATCTTTTTCTTGTTTATGATGTTTAAACTTAAACCATGTTGCAACAAGAATAGGGAATGCACTAACAATTTATGCACTGTAAATTTGCAGAGGCATATGATTATTCATGCTTATTCAGAGAATGTATTTTTGTTAATCTTAAAATAATTTTTATATTTGTGTCCATTGTGTTTGAACCAAAAATTCTTTAGTATATATTTAATTGGAATAGACCGCTACACCTAATGACTATACCATCACACTGTGAGTCAGAAGATGTCACCAGGGAACCAGAAGCTTCTCCTTTGCCTGCTTAGCTAACAAGGCTGAGCAAACACTGACATCTAACTCCCCCTTTGCTCTCAGATCCCATGATCTAAGAGGAACTCAAATTACACTATTTTAAAACAGCAAAAAAAGTGCATGTAAGTTCTCAGCCTTTTATAAATAATATATTTTCAGAACTCAGCTGCATTCAAAATTTCAGCTGGAAACTGAGTTGCATATCATAAATGGAGTCAGTACTTTACATGTAACAGATACTCAAATATTTGACTGATGCTTTAAAATTGCTGATCCAGAATTCCTATGCAGGCAGGAAGTTGGATTGAGAAGAGAACTATAAAATTATCTTTGAAATAATGAAGAAGTGTAGAGGCTTCCAGGGTGGGGCATAAGACAAGGGTGTTAGTGGTGGTGGTAGTCCTGATGGCTGTGATAGTAGTGTGATAAATTTGTTGAAAGGATAGGATGAGCTTCCATGGTACTTGTGGCATTTGAAATAGATCTAAGAAGCAAAGAATTGTGGAATGCAGAGTCTGTTCCAGAACAGCTGAAAGTGTGGTGTGGCTGGAGCACAGATGTAAAAAGAGGGAAGGAAGAGGGCTGAGGATGAGTTGGAAAGTCAGACCACGTTTTATGGAAGGTGTTGGGTGTCTTTGTCAAGAGTTTAGATTTATTCTCCAGGCAATATTAAAGGTTTTAAGCAGGAGAGTGAAATGAACAAATTGCGTTTTAGAAAACTCTGGTCATAGGTAGAGAAAGAATTAGGTTAGAGAGACTGGAGAGAGGAGGCTATTGCAAAAATCCTGGTAAGAAATGACAACAGTCTGAACTAGGGCAGCAGTTGTGGGAGGTTTAAAGACATTTCAAAGGTAGAATTCACAGGATTTGGCTGTTGGCTCTGTGCAAGGAGTAAGGAAATCAGAGGATGAGACCTTACCCCCAACACAATGGGCACTCAAAAGCAAGGGATGTGTCTTTAGTGCACTCATTCATTCCACAAATATTCATCAACCACCTATTCTATTGCAGGCATTGTACTAGATTCTGGTGCTGCAGAGATAAAAAGTAGGTAGATATTAACAGGCAATTCTCAGGAGAAGAAACACGTGAAGAGATGCTTGGCTTTCTTAGTGATTAATGAGATGTCCATTAAAACAACAACAAAAACATTTGGGGGGAGAGTCTGGCAGATTGATAAAAATAGAAAAGAATAATAATACCACAGTAACATATCCCAGTTTTATAGACTAGTGCACACACGTACACACACACACACACACGCACACACTCACACACTAACGTGTAGGAAATATGAAAAGTGTATACACTTTACTTGTTTATAGTGGTTCTTCTCAGATAATGAGGTTATGGTCTGGTGGCTTTTATTTAATTCCTTGTGCTTTTCTTGTACTGTATAATTTTATTTATTTTTTTAGATTTCATTAAATTTTTTTTAATTTAAAAAAAATTTTTTTTTTTTTTTTTGCCTGCGTTGGATCATCATAGCTGCGCGCGGGCTTTCTCTAGTTGTGGTGAGCGGGGGCTACTCTTTGTCATGGTGAGCGGGCTTCTCATCGCAGTGGCTTCTCTTGTTGTGGAGCACGGGCTCTAGGCGTGGGCTTCAGTAGTGGTGACACGAGGGCTCAGTAGTTGTGGCTCATGGGCTCTAGAGTGCAGGCTCAGTAATTGTGGCGCTCGGGCTTAGTTGCTCTGTGGCATGTGGGATCTTCCCGGACCACGGCTCAAACCCATGTCCCCTGCATTGGCAGGAGGATTCTTAACCACTGTGCCACCAGGGAAGTCCCTGTACTGTATAATTTAAAATTTTTTTAAACTATGTATTACTCCTATAGGCTAAAAATAACTAATAATGCTATCATTTCTACTTTGGAAAAAATGATAAAGAGCATTGATAGATAGTAGAGGGCATGGGAGAAGGAAGGGCAAGTGGAAAGGAGTTGGAAGCTTGGAGTATGGAGCGAGTCACTATCAGTTCAGCATCACAAAACATCAAGTGCAAGACAGCCCGGAAGAGTTTAGCACTAAGCCTAAAGGTAATAGGGAACTAGGTACAGCTTCCAGTCGGGAGAGAGACCTGGACCATGCACAGGTCCACTTAGGGTCAGCATGGAAAATGCACTGAAGGGGCTTGGTTAGTGGCTGGGAGATCACGTAGGAGGCCAAGAGGTGATGAGACTTCCCACGACATGAGGACCCTGGTCAAGTTAAGTGTGCAGCCTTTCTGTGCCTCAGCTTTTGTCTGTAAAGTGCAAATAATAATAGCAACTGCCTCAAACGGGGATTCATCATGAAACAACAAATGAAGGTCAGTTTTCAGGACCCCTCACTTGCACCAGTCCAAGTATTTACTTTGTAAGTACTAATTTTGGTATTTGTAATTTTCTTTCTTTTTTTAAAATTTTATTCTCTTGTGGTAAGAACACTTAACATGAGATCTATCCTCTTAACAAAATTTTAAGTGTACAATATAGTACTGTTAACCATATAGGCACAATGTTCTACAGCAGATCTTTAGAATTTACTCATCTTGCATAATTGAAACTTTATACCTGTTGATTAGCACCTCCCCATTTCCCCCTCCTGCCAGCCCCTTGTAACCGTCATTCTACTCTCTGATTCTATGAGTTTGACTATCTCAGCTATCTCATATCAGTGGAATCATGCAGTATTTGTCCTTCTGTGACTGGCTCATTCCACTTAGCATAATAATGTCTTTCTTCAGGGTTCATCCATGTTGTACCATATTGCAGGGTTTCTTGATGCTTACACTTTTTTGTCCTTTTACTTTACAAGAACCCCTAAAACCGTACAAGTTTCAGGCCTCAGGAAGCTTGGAGCCATTTCCGACAAGGCTTAGGATCGCTCTCAGGATGAAATAAGCTAATCAGTTTTGGTTGGTACCTGCCATAGGAGTGTCAACTGCTTTTATTATGTGGAGGTGGAACGTGGATGATGGATGCATCTAGCCTGATCCCTGGGTATTCTGGCTGGGCTACAGGGTGCTATCTGCCCATATAGGGACTATTTCATTTTAAAATGAAGGAATACTGGTTCAGTTTTGGATATGGTGAAGTTTAAAGTGCAGATAAAATATTAAGTGAGAGTCCAGAAGTAGGCCGTGAAATGGTTAGGTAGAGAGCTCAAGAGAGAGGTTAGGGTTATCAATTTGAAAATTATCCAAATACAAAAGACAGTTAACGTCACAATTATGGATGAGAAGGTCCAGGGAGCATGTGAAAAATGAAAACTGGGAAGGGCTCGGAACAAAATTCTGGGGGATACCAATATTTAACAATGAGTCAGATTGTGATGGTGGTTACATGAATCTATATAATTTCATAGTACTGTACACTGCCCTTCCCCCCATAAGAGTGCATGTAAAAACTGGTGAAATCCAAGGTCTGTAATTGAGTTCATAGTACTGTACTGGTATAAATTTCATTTTTGATAAAGTACTATGGTTATGTAAGATGTTATTTTGGGGGAAAGCTGGGTGAAGAGTCCACAAACCAGTATTTTTGCATCTTTGTCTTTATTTCAAAATAAAAAAGTTTATTATTTTTTAAAAACGAGGCTGCAGCAGAATCACTGTGGATAGCCTTGGACATGCCCATCTAGACAGGGCTGATCCAAAGTTGCTGGATAACTTGGAGTAAGATATTGTGTGCTGATATTTCATGCTTCTCTTGAGCAGCGATCTAATTTCAGGCTAATTTCAAAAGAATGCAACCAACTGCACAAGCTAAAACAACTGTGACATTCCTGCTACAGTCGGTCTCCAGCCAATTACAACCCTAAATCTTTACAGGAACAAAGAAAAGAATCAGGCAGAGGCAGAGAAGACTAGAAGGGAAAATTCTAGGAGGGGGTGAAACAAGAGGAAGTAGCCCCTGCATTTCTCTGTGGCTCTGGGTATCTAAGAGAGAAACACCTGTTCGACCCAACACCTGGTTTATTCCCAGACACTAGGAAAAAGAATTCTATTTCATTCAGACACTTCCATAGAAAAATTAACAAAGGAAAAGTAAAATCAGCTAGTTTTTCTTTTTGGTTGTTGTTGCTTCCAGAAAACATAAAAATCATTAATAATCTTTAGATGTAGCCTATTCTCATAGATCCTTCAGGATATAAGGATCGTTTGAAGTGATTTAGTGCCATGCTACTCAAAATGTGGTCTGTGGACCAGAACCACTGGCATTCCCTGGGGGCTTGCCAGAAATGCAGAATCTCAGGCCCCACCCCAGACCTATGGAATCTGAATCTGTTTTTTAAAGCCTTCAGAGGACGTGTATGCACATTGAAGAATGCAGAGCCCTGGTCCAGCCAATCCTGCCCTTCTACCACCTTCATAATCATCAACAGAAAATTAATAAAGAGGTCACTTCATGCCAGCACATGGGAAAATAACCTCCCATACACAAAAAGAGCAGTGGGAATAAAATTAATTTTTAAATTCCCCAGGAACAAAATCACATTTTCAAAAAAAGTCTTCCTCTTCCACATTATGGTCTGCTTTCCTGCTGCTGATTTTGGGTTAGCAGCTGAGAGGCATCAGGCTCTGGAGCTTTGTCAGGCACCAGGCAACCCCTGTGGGCGAGGGAACGGCTCCCCCTATGGCCCCTGCAGCTTCCACCTGGCCATGGCCATGAGCTTCCTCTTGACTTTGGTGGGGAAGCTGCCCGAAGGGGGCTGGAGCACAGAAAGAGCCCAGAGGGGAGAGAGGAGTCAGGGATTCTACATCCTGGGATGTGTCCTGTCTGACAGCAGTGCCTCCTTCAGACTGTGGTGTTGGAATCCATTTTTTTCCCCCAGTAACTGAGTCACTGCTGGACAGGTTGTTTAACAGAGAAGTAGCAAATATATTGCACTCAGGAGCTATGACTCCTGAGATCTGGGTTAGCCAAGCCCCTTCATGGCAGGTCACCTCACTGAGCCTCTGTTTCCTCTTCCATAAGATGTGGGTAGTATTTGCCACACGTCTGCTGTGAGGGCTGGAGTGATAATAACAGCCACCTAAAATGAAGGGTCGTAGGGACCACACAAGGTGATATCTGCCCAAGCATGCTGACACCGTGGAGCATCACGCAGGGTAAAATATAGTTATTATTGATATTCATGATATCAAGAATTGATCTTAAAATCAAAGAACAAATATATTGATTGTAAATATATCTATTGTAATCAGTATAGCTTGATTATAAGAATATTGTAATATAATTTAAAAAGTAAATAGTAGCAATAAATACTTAGTAAAGTTTAGAAAGCTTTCAGTTTTGGTTTTCCATCAGAATGAAAGAGGACTTTTGAAGGATGCAAGGCTTTAAAAAATAACTATGGTAGTTAATGTTCCCTGAGATTTATGAACTATACTCTTTATGATCTATTAGGTGGAACCATATGAAAGTGCTTGTATCAGTGCTTCGTGTGGTTCTACCTAATATTTGCACTATAGTAAATTTTTAAAACGAAGGAAAATTTCCTCTAGTGGTGCTTTTGTTTGAAAACATCAAGGGTTCTGATTCAGGATGTCTTTTTTGTTAGAAACTTAAGAAGTATCACCCTTAGAAAGACAAATTCTTTTGAGCATTTGAGGTTCTGCTTACTTTAATGCATTTTGTTCCCAAATGTTTGAGGTAATGCAGATGGCATGCATTATTCAGAAGATTGGAGTACAGACATATACTTTGATTTGCTTTCAGCTGCAACCAATTACATTATATTAATGTTGAAATTGATCCAGGTAACATTACTAAGTGAATGTGCAATATTATTACACGGTGAATTTTAGCTCCATGTTAGTATGTCTGTGCCTAAAGCAAGTATTAGAGAAATACAGCAACTCCCATGACATTTCTGGGCAGAGTAATCTAACTACAGATTTCCAAGTTATTACTGAAGTTTTATAGCCTGCATCACATCTCAAAAGTTTCTTTGTCTATGGAGGTATTAAATAAAGGACTACAGGGATAATAGCAAAGGGTCTCTTTGGGTTTCAGTAGTGACTATTCCAACACAACAAAATAAATATAAATGTAAATTTCAGAACTTAAGGGCAGGGGAGGAGGTTGGGGGGTGGGGTGGGGGATTCTTACCACTTCACGTAAAAAACTCTTTTATTTGACAAGTTGATTCACTTGCCTATATGGCACAACTCACTTCTTCAAAGATTTTCACAGATCTATAAAATGGAGAGAGTAATACCCATAGGGTGATGCTGAGAGTGAAATGATGCAATATGTATACAAAGTGCCTAGCACAATGCTCGGTACCTGGGAGACACTAAACAGTTGTTCGTTCTCTTGTGTGCAGTCCTTCTCCAGTGTCTCCCATCTCAGTAAATAGCACTTACAGGCACAATCAGTTGCTTAACCCCCAAATCTGAAAAATATGCTTAATCCCTTCCTCTCCACCTCACTTCCCCACTCCCCAACTCCAGGGAACTTATTAAGGTAGCTACAAGACTAATCATTCTGGGGCTGCTGGTTTAATTTTACATGTTCCTTTAATAGCAATAAAGGAATCTTCTCCAAAGATCAAAAATGTTAATTCCAGTTTAATATATATATTAAATATATAATATATGTACTATTATAATATATATGTAATATTATAATATGTATTATATATTGTAACATTTTAAAATTTGTTTTTTCTAATATTTATTTATTTATTTATTTTTGGCTGCATTGGGTCTCAGTTGGGGCACGCGGGATCTTTGTCGTGGCATGCGGGATCTTTCATTGCGGTGTGCAGACTTCTCTCTCTAGCTGTGGTTCAGCCTCTCTAGTTGTGGCTCACATGCTCAGTAGTTGTGGCACAGGGGCTTAGTTGCCCTGCAGCATGTGGGATCTTAGTTCCCCGACCAGGGATCGAACCCGAGTCCCCTGCATTAGAAGGCAGATTCTTAACCACTGGACCACCAGGGAAGTCCCATTATAATAGTTTATATTTATATAATATTCAAATCACCCAAGTAACTGCAAAGTAGCTACTCTGCATCTACATATTCAGCATCTACTATGTTCAAAGTATTCTTAAAATTTAACAGCGTCTTAAATAGTGCTTACAGTATGCCAGGCACATTTAATTTAATGGAACAATTTTTCCTAAGCACTTTACACATACTAACCCATGAAGCAGTTATTATCATTACCTCGTTTTACCAGTGAGGAAATGGTGATACAGATGGGTAAAGTAAATTTGCCTAAGATCACAGAGCCGACATGACAGACTCAGAACTTGAACTCAGGCAGCTGGTTTTAGGGTCTCTGCTCTTAACCACTCCAAACTGCTGCCTCTTTGTAGGGTACAGAGTGTTGCGTACATTATCTTATTTAATGGCTAGCACAGTCCTCCAAAGTAGTTATTGTTATCCCAATTATATAAAGGTGAGAACTGAAGCTTTGAGGGTAAATTGCCCAAGTTTAGGTAGGTAGTAGGTAATAGTGGTAAGGATTCTAACATGAGCCCATTTGAGAGTTCATGATTCAAGTATATGTTTATTTTTGGAACTAAATCGAAGAAACCACCAAATTTCTAGTCTTGGTAAAATTTTCTTTAGTAGGATGTTTCAGATTCTTCCAAAGGATGTCACCTCTTGAGAACTAGATAACCAACAGGACGCTGTGTTATAGTAGGAAATGCTGACGTTTTAAAGTCAAAGATTCCAGTTTAAATTATAGGTCTAAGGCTTCTTTGGTGGCGCAGTGGTTGAGAGTCCACCTGCCAATGCAGGGGACGCGGGTTCGTGCCCCGGTCCGGGAAGATCCCACATGCTACAGAGCGGCTGGACCCGTGAGCCATGGCCGCTGAGCCTGTGCTCCACAACGGGAGAGGCCACAACAGTGAGAGGCCCGCGTACCGCAAAAAAAAAAAAAAAGAAAAAAAAATTATAGCTTTACCACTTACTAGCCATGAGATTTTGATCATGTTACTGAATGTAAATAAACCTCATTCTGTATGGCTTTTGGAGGAATTCAAAGATATTATATGGAAACTACTCATACTGGACATACAGTAGTAGTTATTCAACAAAATGTTAATTTCAACAAAATAATTCTGAAAATCTTTGGGAATCTTGACTTTGTCAGATACTTGCTGTGTGGTTTAGAATACATTACATAAACCTTCTGAGCTTTCATTTCTTCATCTGACAATTGCCTCCTTGTTGATTCATTGTTGGGGAGGTGGGGTTGAAATAAAATGGCCAGCAGAGGACCTTCCACAGAGTTGGGCTTCACAAAAATGCTATTTATTACTATCGCCCCAAATTTATTTTTTCAAAAAATTTAATACAAACTGTTTTTATCTAAAAGAATAAACAAATTCCAAAAGTCCTTACTTAACTTACTCTGATGGAGTAATTTAGAGACTCTGAGAGTAGGCTTAATATATACACAGTTTTCTGTGGGCTGTTTTAAACTTGATTTTGTTAGCATTTTAATTTCTGTCACTTCAGAACTGCATAAGAAGCACCCCACTGTTACAATCAAGCCTTGCGACTAAATAAAGTTCAGTGATGCTTAGTTATGCTGTGTTCTGACACCACGGGACTTGTCTATATGTAAATTAAAATAAATAAATTTTTTGGATGGCAGAACTGGCTCTTTTAAAAGAAATAGGCATTCTCAAGATCTACTTCTGTCCTGAATGTGATTTTTTTAATAGCCAATAACTTTTTTTGTTGGTAATAACAATACTTAAGTGTTCCAGACAAACTAGGACTCTAGAAAAAAATAAATTCAAATTCATTAGATTTCTCATCTTCATATATTAGTTATGGCACCAAGTATTTGCAGCTCTATTAGGAAAATAATATTGCTTAAAGTTTGTATTACTTTAGGAAAAGAGACTTTATTTTTAAAGCAACATCATCAGTTAGCAATCCAAACATGCAAAAAAGACTAAGAAACACAGACTGTTCAGGAAATAAATATGACCGAACAACAAAGAAAGAATTTCTGGAGAGAATTGTTTGAAATTTTTAACTGTAAAATGTAACCCTTGGTGTATTTTTGCAAAGTTTCATAAAATAGCAGACTTTTCTCTTTTTTTTCCATGAATAGCATCTCTGCTTCTGAACTCTCTATGAACTGATGCATTCAGATCTGTGTCAAGTATTGTGTCATCTGCTGTAACATCAGTTTTGGGGACCATCAGGCTGGGATGCGTCAGCCCCAAGTATGGAGAGTGCTGAGAATGGAATTTCTGGACCTAGATCTTTCTATCCAAATTGCCTGAATATGCCAGAAAAGAATTAGCTGTTCTGGAAGGGGAATCCCCCCAAGACAATCGAGGTTGTCCAACAATGAATTCCTGGTGTTCAGTGGTTTTTACCAGCAATTCATCACATATTTTTCTTCTTAGCTTCCCCGTAGGTGATATACTCAAGAAGGGGAAGGGAGCCACGTCTAACTAGCCAACCAGCTCTAAAGATATCCTCTTCCCTTGATGCTTATAATCCCTAATTACACAGAACTTGGAAAACCTTTACAAGTATACATGGGATACGTAAATATAATCACCATTTTAATAATGCAGAAAATGAAACTGCTTTGCTGTTTTATCAAGGGGTTCTTTCATATTCCACTTACAGGTTTCTCCTACAAAAAGTCAAGCAGTGTTGAAACAGAAGTTCAGATTTCAGGTGTATTCTTGCTAGTCTTTGACTGAAGGGCATTGCCATTTTCTTTGAGTCTCCATCTCCACCTCTTGTAGAAAATCTGATGCTCTCATCCAAATGTCCAGACATTCCCAAGGGGTTACAGTCTTAAGGACACCCTGTTTCTGAGCCTTTGCTTTCCCTAATTTAGTTCAGTTCAGCGTCATTCGCATATTTGTCTTCTTCTGCACCATGTAAGCAAGACATACTGAGGCTCTTTCCAAAATTTCTAGCCAAAATTAAACAAAAACAAAACACAATGGATTTTTGGGCAAACTGCACTAAAGGATTCAGGAAATTTAGGCTTCGTACATCACAATAGCAAAAACAGCTTCAAATGCAAAAGGAGGCAACTTTTTTCTTCAGAGTTTTTTGTCAATCTACCAGGTTGCCTGTCTTCTCTCTTCTCAGTGTGCACTGCTTCTCATTCCTCACTCCACTTGTTGCCAATCTTTGCTCATTTCTAATACAGTAACAGTATTACAAAATGCTGTGAGTATTCTTTCATTTATTCGTCTCATTTGCCTGTGTCCTCTGGGACTCACCTTGACTATAAGTGGCTTATGTTTCCTGAAGCCAGGCAGAATAAGAACGTTCGTGTCTGGTGTTAAACTCCACCTAATATGCATACAAGTATATAGGAAATAAGGTAGTTTACTGAGCAAGTCATTAGCCTCTTTATAATATAAAAAGTATCAATTTGACCAGAACTAAGCCAAATCAGGTTAGTAAGAAATGTTAAAGGAATTGTTTTCCCTAGTTTAATTAATAGATTTTTTGAAGGATATTTATGTATTTGCTAAAGAACAGACTGTATACTTTATATGGAAATATGGAATTTACAAAGACTACATATGTATCTCTAACTCTATGGGTAAGAAATTACTTTTATCTACTTATTATTCAATTTTTTAAATGATGCATTTGTCCATCACCCACTATTTGGTCTGCAAGAGGAAAATTATACTGTACTAAGAACATCACAGTTGTTGATCTTTCATCAAATGCATGCTTTTCATAGATGAACAGTTTAACAAAGGAAAATATAATATCATAGACCTAGCCTCATGTAGAACTTTTAGAATATTATCACATTAGTCCTCAACATAATGCACTTACCAGGAGTTTTATTTTATACTGAGTCATCCTATTGATTTCAACATGAGCTTGGACCAATTAGGTTATATCACCAGTGATAAGCTAGATCAGTTCATGAGAGGGATGCACTAATAACTAACTCACTTCATGTCTAAAGTAATTTGGACACTTTTCCTTTTAATGATATTCATAATTATGTGATACACTCATTGGGTTTTCTAACCCCCTTGACAATATCATATAATAGATGAAGAGAAAAATACAATATATTTTCAGCATGTGGATAAAACAAGCTGGACAACCTGGATGACATTGAATCTATTATAATTTATAAAACTTTTAGCACATTCATCTAACTAAAATGCTGGCTTCTACTTAAGTCTTTTACATTATCACCCAGGAATTGTAATTATAGTGGCTATGACATGCCTAAATACTTAAATAGGCATATATCATTCCTAAAATTCACTAACAAGTATCGATAGATTTTCCTTCTGAGAACACTTGTGTTATCAAAATAATTCTATGTAATATTATTGTTTTTATTAGTGGCACTGTGACAGAGTTAAAATAGTATTCACATTTCCCTTTTTTTTTTTTTTTTTTAGAATTTATACCTAAGTGATTTTCCTAAAATTCTATTTAACTTTCCCCCTTTCCAACACTACCTTCCCCGATCCCTATTCTCCCTCTTTTCCTTCCCTGCCTCTCTTTCCCTCCAGGTCTTCCTTCCTTCCTTCCCTCTGAAACAAATTCTTAATTGAAAGAAAATAACCTCACTGTTAATGAAGATAAAATTACATTTTAAAAAATTATTCAGGGCTTCCCTGGTGGTGCAGTGGTTGAGAGTCCGCCTGCTGATACAGGGGACACGGGTTCGTGCCCCGGTCCGGGAGGATCCCACATGCTGCGGAGCGCCTAGGCCCGTGAGCCATGGCCGCTGAGCCTGTGCGTCCAGAGCCTGTGCTCCGCAACGGGAGAGGCCACGAGAGTGAGAGGCCCGCGTACCGCAAAAAGAAAAAAAATATATATATATATATATTTATTGAGCACAACTATAAATAAGTTATTTCAGTTACTTTAGATAACTACCCTCTGAGGTAGGTCCTATTATCAAACCTCCATATTACAGATGAGAAAACAGGCTCAGAGTGATTAAGTAATAGCAACTGTGACATGAAGGTTGCTTTCAGCCCAGGCACTCGGATTCCAGAACTAGTGGTCCTAGGCACTCAGCTACAAGTACATGATATGTATCACCATCTTTAAAGTGGGGCAGGCACACCACTCGAGGCACACAGAGACTTTACAAGGATAAAGGAGTCTCCGGATAATCAATTTCCAGATTTTAATTTCTTATGTGTTATTTCCTAACATCTCTTTTCCTACTTTCATATCAAACTTTCATATTAGAACTTCTCAACAAAACAAAACAAACTCCTCCTACTTTGCATAAAAAAACACACAGCTCTCACCTCCCCAAATCTTATTCCGGCATTGCCCAGGGTGTAAAAATCTCAAGAATGCCAAATAAAAGGACAAGTCAAAATACTCTTTGAGGAGAAATCGCCTTTAAACCATCCTAAACCAACCTTAGGGCTTCCCATCTTTCCCTGTCTTAGACATCCATATTTCAGGTAAAGGCCTTAGAAAAGGAAGAGTATTTGGCGGGGGCGGGGGAGATGTTATTAAATCAGATATAGTGTAGAGTGTGTGAAAAAAATGGTAGTTTCATTTAAAGACCTCACCTGCCTCTTCCAGTTCTTCACTATTGTTAGAGAATGAATGACTTTTTTTTTTTTTAACATTTATTTTTTTATTTTGGTTGTGCTGGGTCTTAGTTGTGACAGGTGGGCTCCTTAGTTGCGGCATGCAAACTCTTAGTTGCGGCATGAGAACACTCGGCTGCAGTGTGCATGTGGGATCTAGTTCCCTGACCAGGAATCCAACCCTGGCCCCCTGCGTCAGGAACATGGAGTCTTAACCACTGCACCACCAGGGAAATCCCCCGAGAATGCATGACTTTTGAGAAGAATCTGGTGAGAACAAAAGACAGGGGAAATCAATTGGAAGTTATGTATTAGCAGCTGTTCTACAACCAATTGTTGCTAACTTTGGATGCCCAAGTGAAAATGACCAAATCAAATCATGCAAACATGCTAATTGGGCCAAGGTATACAGTGGTGCAAAGACAGTGGAAAGTCCCGTCTATGAAATGGTACGTGCAGATGGTTTAAGGTAAGTAAACCTGGAATTTATGGCTGTCCATGGAATGGCCCACTGGGCAATGTCAGTGTCAGCCATATAATTATCTAAGTATAAACTGGAGATAGTTCATAATGGAAATAGTTCCCTTTATGTGATACCTGGCATACCTTACTTGGTGATCTCAAAGGGTAGATCTGGGCCCCGGGGTGTGTTCCTAGGTGATGTGGGAAAACCCAGGGGACTGGGTTGGTGGTTTCAGAAATCTCCATTATTTGCTTGTGTCTCATAGTCACTTGTATTCTTTTAAATTATTATAATAGTAAAGTTTAATACTAGATAAAAGCTCTGATTCTCATCAGCCTGTTTTGACTCTCTGACCCTTTTTATTTTTATCTCAGCAAGATATAATAAAATAAAAACAATTATTTTCTGCTAATCTCAAGTACCTCTTCAGCCTTAGGAGCAGGGGAAGATCCAGTTATGTGATGCTTGCTGTTTTTATAATTTGGGTAGACTTCTGTAAGAAAAAACAAAATTAGGAACAAAAGTGAGTATTTATTAAGAATATGAAAAATAAATCACCAAAATTACAAATTTTACACCAAAATTACAAATTTGAAAAAGCTGACAAATTGTCCAGACATCACAAAATCCGGAAAAAATAATATAAATCTTTTATTAAGTATTTAACATATCTCGTGATTCTTTTTTTCTTTTCTTGGCTCTATACTCATTACTTCTTCATATGAAAATGATTTTGTAATACGTTCCATAAAAAAAATAAGAGAATTCGTTTTTTTCCTCGGGCATGGTTTATTAGGATAAGTTTTAAAAATATAGTAAAGGAAAGTTATTTCATCTTCACAATTCAATATTGATACTGTCATAATTTTTTACAATTGTCAAGTTTATAAGAGCTACTAATATAGGTTTCTGACTAGTCACTGATGAGACCGAAATTATTTGCTTATACTTTTACAAGTCTGATGACTGGAATAATTTTAAATAGATTAGCTTCTGGCCCCATGTATTTCAAACGTTGTTTCTCCTCCACCTGTCTTTTGATGCAGTGTGCTGTAGGATACATTCACAGAGCAATATGACCCTGAGCTGGCATCTTTATGTTAGGGCAACAGGTAAGCCAGCAGAGCAGGAATTTTCCTGGAAGTCAGTACTACAACAGGATGGCTAGCGATAACTTAATCATACACAGAATTGACTATAAACATATCTCATAATTATATGTACAACCAACTCAACTTCTCCTTACCCACATCCCAGAAGTGCTACAGCCATGTCAACACCAAGGACAGGAAGGGAATTCAAGTGTAAAGAGTCAGCAGTCTTAACTGATTGTTGATAAAATCTTTTTTCTTTCTGTGAGTTTTACTGAAACATATAAGTGAGCACATTTCATGGGCTGCCTTGGAAGGAGCCTACGTAAGTAAAGGAGCCTGAAAATTAACCAAGTAACACACATTATGGTGATCATTTAAAATACAGGGGTAATGTTTTCCAGGGGGTGCCAAATTAATCAAGTTATAGAGGATAAAACACAGAGATGAAAACTTCAACATGATTTTAGATTTTTGTGCATTTTCAGTAAGACGATTAAAACAGCTTATTGAGAATTCCAATTCTGGCATAACAGCATGACGCGCTCTGCAGACCACTCCTCAAAAGATCTAAAACTCCGTAAGAACAGTGAGAGTCTGTGGTATTATCAGGAGCCATTCCCTCCCTCTACGCTCCCAGCTCAGCGAGGCAGAAACTCCTCTCCAGACTGGTACAGCACAGAACACAGGGCTCCCTTGTGCCACAGCTAGCAGTGGGAGGGCTGTTTGCCTGGGAGGGGCAGGGCACCAGCATATCTCCTCCTGCCTCCAGTGACCTATTGCTGAAGCTAAGTTCTGGGTGTGTGGCAGAGAGGTGGAGGCTCCCTTCTTGTGCCCAGCCACCACTAGCGGGATGCAGTCACTACCTTGAGTGTGGCACCACTAAGGATGCTGGGGCCTCAGTGGTACCAGATGGTCAATCTTAGTAAAGTCTTCTTGGTGTTCTTCCCAGAAACTGAGGAAGTAAATAACTATACCCACTTGGTGACAGATATTTTTGCAATCAAGTGATTTCCAATTCTTTAATTTAAAAAAGAATGGAAGAAGGATCTATTGGATTAAAAAACAAATTTGAATGATATATTGTAAAGTGATTCAGGGCATATGATTTGGAAGTAGTTCGAAGAATTGAGTGACAATGCACTTATAAAATTCCTTCTGTTACTTCTGTTTTTTTTTAATGTGGACAGAGTTCCTCAGGCTTTACATTTTTAAATATTAAAAATAGAATAGAATTGATGCTGAATTCTGTCCCATTCTAGAAATAAATGATAATCATCTGCAAATAGATGAATTAATTGAGAAAAAGAGTTGCTTTCACCTCATCAAGATATATTTCCAATAAATATATACTCTTTCTTCAATAAATATTTATCCAAATGTAGAATACATATAATATAAATAATTATCATAGTCAATGCAGGAGATATTTTTTAAACTGTTTAAAATATAATTTATATATCATAAAATTCACTCATTTTAAGTGTGCAATTCAATGAATTTTATTATACTTACAGAGCTGTACAACCATCATCACAATCTAATTTTAGAACATTTTCATCACCCTAAAAAGAAAACCTTGTGCCCATTTACAGTCGATTCCATTACTAACTCCAGACCTAGGCAACCAATAATCTACTTTCTGTCTCTTTAAAAAAAAAATCATTGAAACAGAAATATATGTCTTTGTCTGGCTTCTTTCACCGAGCATAGTGTTTTTGAGGTTCATCCATGTTGTGGTATATATCACTATTTCATTCATTTTGGGGATAGAGCAATATTCCATTGTATGGACATACCACATTTTCAAAGATCCTTTCATTGGTTGATTGATATTTGGATTATTTTCACTTTTTGCCTGTTTTAAATGATGTTGCTATGAACATCTCTATCAAGTACACTTGTGCACTTTGTGTATACAAGTATTTGTATTATTGTTTGTATTATATGTACTCTATTTCCAGAACAAGACAGAATTCAGCATCCATTCTATTTCAATTTTAATATTTATAGATGTGAAAACTGAGAAACTCTATCCACCTAAACAAACTAAATAAATAGGAGTGAAAAGAGTTTTATAACAGCATCATCACTTGATGTTTTGAACCAAGTAAAATGAAAACATATGTCTACACAGTCCCACCTATGAGAGGAGTTGCTAGGTCATATAGCAAGTCTATGTATAACTTTTCAAGAAACAAATTGTTTATCAAAAAGTGACTGCATCATTTTACATTGCTACCAGTAATGCATGAGGGTTTGAATTTCTCCACATCTTTGTACAACACCAGTTAGTATCTATCTTGTTTATTACAAACATTCTAGTGGGTAAGTAATGACATCTCACTGTGTTTTTGATTTGCATTTCCCTAAAGACTAATGACACTGAGAATCTTTTCATGTGCTTTCTGGATATTTGTATGTCTTCAGAGAATTGCCTATTCAAATCTTTTGCCCACTTAAAATTACATTACTTATCTTGTTAATTATTAGGTTATAAGTGTTCTTTGTATGTTTGAAATACATGTAAAATATGATGATTTGAAAATATATTCTCATAGTTTATAGGTTGTATTTTCAATTTCTTGACGGTGTCTTTTGAAGAGCAAATGGTTTTAATTCTGATGATGTACAATTTACCATTTTTTTTCTTTTATTGATTATATTTTGGGGGGCCATATCTAACCAGAATAAATAAATATTGGGATAAAATTTCATCAAGTGATATGGAGATATGAGTTTAAGAAGAAAAGGAATGATGTAAAATTTCCTCCTATTAAAGAAAAGCTTGTTAATATAGTTTTAAAAACTGATGATGGATATAAAATTATCTGGTATTTAGGTTCCACTGGCTACAATTCAAAGTTACGTAACTGTTTCATTTTAGAATGTCAATTTACAATAAAACAATTTGCATCCCTTGCAACTCTCTAAGTGAGATGAAAAATTTTGATGCTCCATGTAAAAATGAGGGAGAAGGTACAGAGTCACAGTTTTTCAGAATTCTTTTTAAGGTGTGTAAGAGCAAAATCATCTAAAACCACTGTGTTAATGTATACAACACTTAGAGGTTTTTCTCTTTGGGATGGCTGGCTGTTATCTTTCTGAGACTCCAGAGAACTACCAAGTGGCACTACCAGATTTTAAATTTAAAAGCCTCCCCCCCCAGTAGTCATCCAATATTCCCCATCATTAATTAATTTTGATTGAGGGGAGTAACAATTCATCTGGAATTAAGTCTCTGCCATCCTTAAAAAAGTCACTTAGTCTTAAGAGCTCAGGGCACATCATATATATGTATGTATACATATGTATATAGTTTTTTAAGGCAGGTCTATTCAAGAGTATAAAATCTGACATCTTTTGACTGAAGAAAAACATACAACCTAAAAGTTTCAAGATTAAGTTTTATTCAGGGCTCTTACTAAGGACAGTTGCCTGGGACACAGCCTCTCAGATAACTCTGAGGAACTGCTCTGAAGAGATAAGGGAGGAACCAGGATATGTAGGAGTTCTGTGGGGCTTTCTGGTTTTGGTTTTGGTTTTTTTTTTTTTTTTTTTTTTTTTTTTGCTTTAAAAATGTGGTAGAACATCAAAAGATTACCGCTAATCACAAAGAACAGACGTCTAAAGTTCATGATCTTAGTGCTTCTCTCTATATGGGAAGATGCAAGAGTCTGGGCTCATTATTCCATATTTATGCATCTTTACTATCTAGGGCCAGTATCCAAAGCAGAGACCGCTTTCGATTTTTCTCCATCCTAAACTCCCCTCAGGGCTTATGGGCGGGGGCAGGGGCTGTTGCTTTGGCTTGATCCTTGTAGGACCGGAAAAGCAGGTAGCATTCCCTGTCCACACAGCTATGCTATCTTACTAATTTTAAAGAACTTCTGAAGAAAAGTAGAGTATGTTTACTCTGATCTTCCCCTGTTAGCTTTCCATAATCATAAATGGTATCGGCACACTTACTATTTAACCTTAGGAATCAGGAATTTAACATTTTTTGCCGTGCTGCTACAGACTTCTGGCGCACACGGCTCCCCCTAGCCGTCAGAGCGCTCACGGCCCACCGCTCTCGCCCACTCCCCCCAGCCGCCTGGGGTCCGCGGAGAGCAAGAGACTGCGCAAGCGCGGGGCCGTCGACGTGGCCGGGAGACCATGGTTGGGGGTCCGCGCTGAGCCGCTGGCTCAAGTGGTTGTCTCCGGGCCTTCCGCCCTCCAGCCTTTTCTCGCCCTAGAGTTTTACGGGACTCAGGGGTTCGAAGTGGACTGACGTCTCCACAGAGACCATTGAGAAGGTCAGAGTGGACAGAATTTAGGCTGGGCAGGCGGGGACGAGTCCCCCGGGCAAAAGCCCGAGTGGGCCTCCCGTGAAAGCCGAGTTGCGCGGGCTGCGCGCTCGCGCTCGGGTCACGCGGGAGCCGGGCTGGCGGGCCGGGCGGCGCGGCAGCGTGACGTGGCGCGCGGCTCCGGAGGCTTTGTCAGTTCCGGCGTGCGGGCGCCAGTGTGCGGGGCGCAGGAAACCGCGGAACGGCGGGCTGGTCCCGGCTGAGCGCTCGGCGGCGGCTGCGCCGCGTCTGAGGGAGCGGGCGCTGGGCTGCGGCCGGGGAGCTCTTCGGCCGGTGCCGAAGCGCCCGAGGTCTGGAAGGCACAGGTGGGTCTGCGGCCGGCGGGAGGGACGCCCCTGCGCGGGCCCCCAAGGCGGGCGGGTTTGTGCGAGCGTCCCGAGCCCGCGGGCTGGCCGGGCGAGAAGGCCGCGGCCCCGAATCCAAGTCTGGGAGATGAAACTTTCCGGGAAGGGAGCAATTTTGGGAGAGAATAGTCTGAGAAGTTGTTCTTAGTTAGCCCCCATCGCATAGGTTTATGGAACCTTCGCACTCCCTACTTCCTCTCCTCTATTTACTGTTTTGTCGCAGAGCGCCGCCTTTCTCGCTTCGGTCGCAGCCCTCCCGACGCATCTCTATTGATCAGTTTTTGCTGCCCCACCCCCGGTGTTTATGTTGGCTCTGAGAATCGATTATTCACCCTCACCCAGCGCTTACAGCTTCGTGAAAGTT
The DNA here is from genome assembly GCF_964374135.1 of Grampus griseus. Lineage (NCBI taxonomy): Eukaryota > Metazoa > Chordata > Mammalia > Artiodactyla > Delphinidae > Grampus > Grampus griseus. Next base: position 67,985,470 of record NC_139012.1, read on the forward strand.
CGATAGTCTTTCTTTCCACAAAGGTCAACATTAGGAACGGATAGCTCTCGATTTTACTCCTTCGAATACGATTGTTCGTGTTTATTAGGGATTGAGCACTGCAGCAGGTCCCTCCGACTTCATTTCTGTGTCTGGAAGAAGTTTCTCTTGGAATGCGCAGGTTCGTGACACGGCATTATTGCGTTCCCGTAGGCCTGGCACAGTTCTGCAGTCTCTAATTGTAATGAATTACTTTACTCTGACTCTTGAGAATGCTCGAGATTTGCCTTAGTGTATTGTAATTTAACGGATTTGCCTTCAAGATTGTTGTTGCCTGTGAAATTACGTTGCCTTAAATATATAGGGATTCAGCAGTTTTCTTTGAAATTTCCAAAAGCAAGTCAAAAAAAGGTAATATAAGAAAGCCCCCCCATTATAAATGGAACTATTTTTTTATTCGCTCTCGTTCACATTAAAGGACCTCATTTGGTGACTTTATATGAAACGTGTTTGAAATAGGAAGCTTTTATGTGTGTCGTCTCTTAACCTGTGGGGCTTTCTGAAACGTCATTGTGTGTAGTTCCTCTAGCAAGCCAGAGTAGGGTGGGATGCTACAGGAGGCAGTTACAGACAGGTCTTTGGAAGAAATTCCCGCTCCTTTTTTTTTTGTTTTGTTTTGTAAAGGGCCAGATGGGCGGGCATTAGAGCAACTTCTGATGCTCTTCTAGGGAGATGAGTAGCTGTATTATTAAAGACTACTAGTGATGTTGACCGTTAACATGATTGTTATTACTTTCAGTGTTTATGGGATTGAACTAAGTCCAAGGGTTTGGTTCAGAATTTAACCTTTGCTCCTCCGTATTTTTTTTAAAGCGCGCGCGCACACACGGTTATATTTGAAACAAATATATTTTACTTCTTTTATTAGAGCGTTTAAAAAATAACTTAAATGTGCCATTGGTATCTGGAGACAGCTTTTGGTTGTGACTGAAGATAGTTATAGTGGTGTAGGTACTGTTTTATTTAATACTTCAGATTGACATTTCAAAGACTTTTTCTGTCCCCAACTTTCAAAATTCAAGCGTCAAATCATGTAATAATAGCTTTTATCTTTTCAAGACACTTGATAAACACTTAAATATGGTTAAGGATATGATAGACATTGTTTTTTTCTAAAGTCACCATCGTATAGTCCTATTCCAGTGAAATGCATTTTCTCAGAGGCTACTGATAATAAAGCAAATCCCAGAACAACGACAAAATAAAAATATAATATTTTAGTACAGACTTTTTTCTTTCTGTGTTGAGATTCCCAACTGCATTTCACGGGAAAGATACACAGGCTCTTCTCCCTGCTAAATTTTTTTCTCTTCAGAGTAGAGATGCCCAGCAAGGAAGGCTGTTCAGCAGCAGCTGACCCATGGAATCACACACCCCCACCCCCATGCACACACGTGTGTGCACACACATGCCTGCCTTCCCTTTGAATAGCTCTCCCATTTCCTTCAGTGACACATTATTTAGGAAATCTTTCAGCACACTATGTGAAATAAGCTTTGAAATAAAGATATATGCAAGGTCATACTGCTTCTACCTAGGGTTCCTTTATTGTGCCTTCTTTCTGCCTTTAAATGTTATCTGTTTTTTTAAGGCTTAAGAGGTAAGTCTACCATGAAGCACTCCAAGTACCTTTCACACCTCCCTCACTCTGCTAACTTGTAAGCATAGCAGGAGGTTTAGCTTTGGAATCAGACATTTCATTTCATTTTCTTGACAAATATCTATTGAGCCTGTCTCTTTGAATCTGTCTCTTCCATTTACTAGTTCATTTACTAGTTCTTGAGCAAGCTGCTCAATATTTGTAAAAGATTTTCTAAATCAGATCAAACCTCCAAGGATATGAGGAGTAAATGGAGCGTAGAACAGTGCCAAGCACATCCAAAGAGCTTAATAAGAGGTAGTGAATTACGGTGCTTCTAAGCGCCACAGACCATGTTTATTTTGTGTTTGCAATATAATAGTGAGTGGCTTTAGAACAGTGTTTTTAATTTGCTTGCGAACCCCCAAAATAATCTTTGTAAAACTATCCCCCTTGCACACGATAGGTTGTTTTATAATGTTTTACATCATACTTTCAGGTAGTTGGAAAGGACGCAGTTTCCCACGTGGTATAGATACTGACATTTCAATATAAAATTGATACATCACTCAACTGTATCTCAAGGAGTATCACATTGCACTTTTATAGCCATCACCATCAGTTTTAAAAATACATGGTTTTTTTTTTTTTTTCCAGTACGCGGGCCTCTCACTGATGTGGCCTCTCCCGTTGCGGAGCACAGGCTCCGGGTGCGCAGGCTCAGCGGCCATGGCTCACGGGCCCAGCCGCTCCGCGGCATGTGGGATCTTCCCAGACCAGGGCACGAACCCGTGTCCCCTGCATCGGCAGGTGGACTCTCAACCACTGCGCCACCAGGGAAGCCCAATACGTGGTATTTTACACAGTTCCTTTTTCTTGAAATTGTACTTTGATTTTTACCCACCCCCACTGGATATTATCTTAATGTAATTTATTTATGCCTGACAGCTTTTTATTCTGTCATACATGTCTTTAATAAAAATATTTGTGTAAGTTGAAACTAAGTTTTAAAAATTTCCTTTAACTGTAACTCTAGGAGTTATTTTTCTTCTGGATTGAATTATTGCAAGTAGTAATAGTTGGTCAGAACAGTGTAATACCTGATGGATTTTGACAAAGAATAAATATGAAAAATGGAAGTTTAGTGGAAATTTATGTCTTAACGAGATTGATAGTTGGAGTGGTGCCTCAGTTGAAATGGACACCTCTGACTTTTTTGGGCTGTTTCATAGTACCATGCCTTTCCATTCTGGGGAATACACCATAGTAAAAATAGGAATGAGTGAGAGGTATTTTTGGTAAAGTTTTGTAAAGTGGGAAGATTGAAAGGAGCTTGGAAGAGGAGAAACAACAGTATGATAGCTGAACTGCAGGCATATTCCCAGGGAGGTCAGTTTTAGTGAGGAGTACTAAATGGAAGTACAGGGATCTGGAAGCCTTTTTCTTAGGATTATATATGTTGTTGCAACATGTTCCTTGACAAATCTTCACGTGCCCTAGGGGTACACATTCCCTAATTTAAAGACCATTTGAGCAGTGGTTATCAACGGGGGATGATTTTGCTGCCAGGGTACATTTGGCAATGTCTGGACACATTTTTGATCTGTCACATGGCAGGTGGAGGGTGTGCTGCTTCTGGCAGCTAGTAGATAGAGATCAGAGTGTGATTAAACATCCTACAGTGATCAGGACAGCTTCCCATAACAAAGAATTTTCCAGCCCCAAATGTCAATCAAACTGAGGTTGAGAAGCCCTGGTTTAGAGGATTAGTTTTGGAATCAGACTATTTAACTCTATAACCTAGGGCAGTGGGTTAGTAAACTTTTTTTGTAAAGTGCCAGACAGTAGATAGTAAAATATTTTAGGTTTGTGGGATCTCTGTTGCATATCCTTGTTTTTATAACCCTTTAAAAATGTGAATATAATTATTAGCTCCAAGGTCTTTCAGTAACATGTGATCTAAGGCAGTTACTGTCTTCAAACCTCAATTTTTTTCCCTCTGCAAAGTACTAGTGATAGTAACAATGCCTCAGGAGTTGTTTGTAAGGATTAAATGAGATAAACATCTAGCATAGTCTCCAGCACACATTAAATGCTCCGTAAATTGTGCATTGGTGGTAGTGGTATCCTGTAGCAAGTAGCAAAAAAGTGGGTGCCAGGTCACAGTGTTGTTCAAGACCCTATTCAAATCAATTTGACAAACTTAAAAATGCTGGTTAAATTCCCAGATCAGCTCACAAAAGCCTGTTTAACCTCTGCTGTCTTGCTTTCTGAACTCTGAGCCTCCTTGTACCCTAAGGGACGTGGAGTGCAGAATTCCTGTCCCCTGGTTTCTAAGGGAAGATCTACTGACATTCTATTCTAAAGACGGAATTCCAGGGAAAGGAAATTTGATTTTGATAGGGGATTCAAGGTAGGGCAAGTGAGGTCTGATTATGGTCAATTGTATATGATGTTTTCTAAATTGGAGACTGAATATATATATTCTCTCGACTACTATGAAGTCACTGCATGATAAAGCTAACCAATGGTTTGTTTCTTTTTCAGGTTAGAAAGTATGGTTAGGCCAGTTTTGGTGATGCCTTTATAATGTAAATTGTTGCAAAAACAGCCTTATTCTGTTATTATAATTTTTAATGAGATCACAGGAAGACAGTCTCTAAAACTGCAGTATCCACAGTAGGCACATGTGGGTATTGAGCGCTTGAGATGAAGGTACCTGGAATTGAGATCTGCTTCAAGCATAAAATACACACTAAGTTTCAAAGACTTAATGCCAAAAAATAAGGTAAACTATCTCATTAATAATTTGCATATTGGGTATATGTTGGAATAATATTTTGGCTGTATTTGGATAAATAAGTAGCATCACTGAGATTTCTTTTTACTTTTTAAATGTGGCTATTAGAATATTTTAAATTACGTATGCAGTTAACATTATAATTCTGTTAGACAATCTGCTCTAAATCTTCAGTTTACTTTTTAAAAATTAGTAATTAATTTTTTATCCTGTACATATTATTAAGAATTAGATATTTTTACAAGACTTGCAGTGAAAATCAGAGGTCCCACCCTCCCAGCCTCATCCCTTACTCCCAAAGGTAGCATGTTTCAATTTTCTTACCAATTCTTTTGGTCTTTCTGTCTAAATCTGTGAACAGGATGCTTATATTGCTACTTTATTTTATTTTTCAGTTTTAGGCATTGTCCATTAATTTCCTAGTAGGAAAGATGAAATTTCAGGTCTTCCATCCTGTACCACAGGCACAGAAACTTTCTATCCATCCATCTTCCCATCTTCTCAATATGGTTGTATTATAATTTTGCTTGTATCAAGATTCATTATTTACATTATTATGACATTAATCAAAACGGAAACATGCTGTACATGATTACTTTTCTTTCTAGCTCAGCATCTTGTTTTCCCTGGAGTTAATAATTGTCTTGATTTTTATTTCCTTAGTTTACCATGTACTTATCACTGATTAAACCCTGAGTCCTCCCACAGTTATTTATTGGGTTGGCCAAAAGGTTAGTTTGGTTTTTTCAGTAAGATGGCTCTAGTAGCACTTAGTTGTCTTTAACTTCATTCAAAACAATTTTGTTAGATTGTATGTGACAGCTGTCATATCAGCGTGCATTTTAAAAAAGACTTATCAAAATTGGTGAATTTTAATATTGAAGATGGGAGAAAAAAAGCAACATTTTTGGCATATTATGGTTATTATTTTAAGAAAGGTAAAAACGCAATGGAAACACACAAAAAGATTTGTGCAGTGTATGGAGAAGGTGCTGTGACTGATCGAACGTGTCAAAAGTGGTTTGCGAAGTTTCGTGCTGGAGATTTCTCGCTGGACAACGCTCCACAGTCGGGTAGACCAGTTGAAGTTCATAACGATCAAATCGAGACATTAATGGAGAACAATCAACGTTATACCACGCAGGAGATAGCTGACATACTCAAAATATCCAAATCAAGCATTGAAAATCATTTGCACCAGCTTGGTTACGTTCATCATTTTGATGTTTGGGTTCCACATAAGTTAAGCGAAAAAAACCTCCTTGATCGTATTTCCGCATGAGATTCTCTACTTAAACGTAATGAAAACATTCCTTTTTAAAAAACAAATTGTGACAGGTGATGAAAAGTGAATACTGTACAATAATGTGGAAAGGAAGAGATCATGGGGCAGACAAAACGAACCACCACCACCCACACCAAAGGCTGGTCTTCATCCAAAGAAGGTGATGTTGTGTATATGGTGGGATTGGAAGGGAGCCCTCTATTATGAGCTCCTTCTGGAAAACCAAATGATTAATTCCAACAAGTACCACTCCTAATTAGACCAACTGAAAGCAGCACTCGAAGAAAAGTGTCCAGAATTAGTCAACAGAAAACACATAATCTTCTATCGGGATAACACAAGACCGCATGTTTCTTTGATGACCAGGCAAAAACTGTCACAGCTTGGCTGGGAAGTTCTGATTCATCTACCATATTCACCAGACGTTGCACCTTCGGATTTCCATTCATTTCTGTCTTTATCTCATAATGGAAAAAACTTCAGTTCCCTGGAAGACTCTAAAAGACACCTGGAACAGTTCTTTGCTCAAAAGGATAAAAAGTTTTGGGAAGATGTAATTACGAAGTTGCCTGAAAAATGGCAGAAGGTAGTGGAACAAAAGGGTGACTATGTTGTTCAATAAAGTTCTTGGTGAAAATGAAAAATGTGTGTTTTATTTTTACTTAAAAACCAGAGGCATTTTTTGGCCAACCTAATAGATCTCTTCTCAAAACTTAAGAACACATTAGGTATTCTATCAATTTTAGTTGCTTGAAGACATCTCTGGAGTTCTGTCTTCTACTCCAGTAAGAACTGGTTGCGCAATTGTCATCTGTGAACTGCTGTCATCAGACTTGTGATTCCTTTCATCAAACAGAGAATCCAAGAAAAAGAAGGCGTAATATCTGAGCAATCACTTGGCTGGGTTTGGAAGTTATTTTCACTCAGAGTCATGAATTAATTATACTATTTTCTTCTAACTTCTGTTGGGTTTAAGAAGTTCCTTAGCAATCTTATTTCTCTATTTATTTATTTATTTTTATGGATAAGCCCTTTTAAGATGGTACCTTTGAGCCTAATGTTCTGAAATTTCATGGTTGTGGGGTTTTTTTCATCCTTTGTTCATGGGTCTTTTTAATCTGGGATTTTGTGCTTTCCAGTTCTGGGAAATTCTTTGAATTGTTTCTTCAGCTCTTCCATCCCTGATATTTTTTTTAATCTATTCTCTATTTCTGGAAATTTTGTTATTCAGATGTCAGACCTTCTAGACTGAGTTCTCTCTAATTTTCTTGTCTGTTCTTTCCTATTTTTCATCTCTTTGTCTTTTTGCTCTGCTTTGCAGAAATTTTCTATAATTTTTAACCTTATATTCTCATCCCTCTACTGAGTTTTTCTTTCCAGCTATTTTGTATGCAATTTTTAAAAGCTCCTTTAGTTCTTTGTCCTTTTTTGTATGTGTATATCCTGTTTTTATTTCATGGATGCAGTATTTTCTTTTTCTTTATGTTGATACAAAGGTTTTTGGAAGTGTTCTTCTCCCTGCATATTATCCATTTCAACCAAATTGCATTGTTCTTATTTTTCTTTTCTTTCATATTAGATGTTTTCCTCACCAGTTTTCTGATTCTTAGCTCTCTGCTTATGTATAAGATTGGGGCACTAAAATGTTAATTGGAGACTCTGGGGTAGAGCCTATCAACCATGGCTTCTCTGAAGAGTTAGTTGCTTGGACAGTTCCTGGGGGAACTCTCAGTGTCACTTTCTTTAGGTTTTTCCTCTTGGTGGTGGTCAGATTTCTCAGAGAAGACACTATAATCTTTTTTCTGGAGTGGTACCTATCTGCCTGAACTCTAAGACCCAAGTTGGGGAGAAAAGGTTGAAGGTCTCAGTATTCAGTATCTAATTTTTCATCGTCCTGCTTTTGATACTTACCCTTAATCATGTCTGATAGTTCCTGTCCTGAGACATTTTATTTTATGCTCTTTTGAATTAAAATATCCAGTCTTCTTTCAGGGCTGAAGAGAAATAGTGTTTTGGGGTGCTTGGTATAGGAGAGATCTAAAGGTCTACTTTGTAAATTAGCTTTGAATCAGTCCTTTTTTCAGCTCTACCTCTACTCCCTCTTCCAGAGGAAGATTGAATCCCATCAGTTCCTGTGCCTTTCGGAGGTTCTGTGATGAGATATAAATGGGGCTGTTTCTCTGGTTTCCCGATTGACAGTGTAGGCTTCAGCTTTCTCAAATCTGTTTTGTGAGTTACTACTTGTCTTCCTCCTTTTTCAGAAACAAAGCCCTGTTGACTCTTCATCCTCCCTCTTTGTGAGTTACGGCTTTGTTATTTGTTTTATAAAAGGATATAATAAGGTGCAATATAGTGTACTAATCTTAATTAGATTTACAGATTTTTTTATGTATGTATACACCCATGTAATCACTCAGATCAAGATAGAGAGCATTTTCATACGCTGTAAGGTCCCCTCGTGTCCCTTCCAAGTCTATACCAACACCTGTAATCATTATTTTTGTTTCTATCATAATAGACTAGTTTTGCTTGTTCCTCAACTTTACCTGTAAAATCATATAGTATAGTATAGTAGTCTCAATATGAAGTCTTTTGTATGTGGCTTCTTTTGTGCAGTTGGTGAGATTCATCAGTGTTACAGGCATCAATTTAAAAAAAATCCTACGTATTACCGCATAATATAAATATGCCACTATTTATCCCTTCTCCTGTGGGTGGGCATTTGGGTTGTTTCGATTTTTTGGCTTTTGTGAATAAAGCTGCTGTGAATATGATTGTACATGTTTTTGGTGTGTATATTCATTCATTTCTCTTGGTTATATACCTCTAAACGGAATTGCTGGGTCATAGAGTGGGTGAATGTAGCTTTGGTAGAAATGCCAAATTTCCATAGTGGCTGTAGCATTTTTCACTTCCACCAGCAAAGTATATGAGAGTTCCAGCTGCCATCTTCTCTAACGCTCGTCAGTCTTCAGTTTCAGCTTCCTGATAAGTATATATAGCTGACCCTTGAACAACAGGGGATAAGGGGCACCAGTCCCCACACGATCAGCAGTCCCTCTGCTGCTGTCTCTGCCTCAAACACAAAGGAATCGATACATGACTCATCCAAGGGCAGGAAGCTGAAACAGTTTGGATAGAAGCAGGATGCAGACCCCAGTTCTTTTGATTCCATGTAATGTGATCTCTAATCAAACACACTTTCCCCCATACTTAGTTAATTTAAAGAGCTGTAAAATGAAAATACAGTACTGTATTTACTGAAAAAATCCTTGTATAAGTGGATCCCCTACTGTTCAAGGGTCAGCTGTAGTCATATTATGGATTTTAGTTTCATTTCCCTGAGGGGATCATGTGTTGAACACCTTTTCACATGTCATTTAAATATCCTCTTTTGTGAAGTACCTGTTCATGCCTTTTTCTCATTGAAAAGAATGCTTATGCTTTTTTCATAACCTTGTAAGTCATTTTAATGGAGTTTTGGGAGGGAACAGGGCTAACTGCATGTGAGTAACCTGCCGCCTTTAAGTGGAATTTGGGTACTTTAAAGCTTCACTCAGATCATTTTTTTTTCTCATTTCTGTCCTCTCCAATGTACGATTCAACCTCATTTTTAATTAGCTACTATAATCTGGAACTATAATGAATTTTAGAGTAAGACTTTTTTGTTCCGACCTTAAAGGTACAGGGAACTTTTATTTCTTGTAAGAAACTAGAACAAGAAAATTATTCAACAGATGTGTTCTGGCTTATTCTCTTATGTTTTTTAATTAAAAAGATATTTATCAGAAACTAACACCATTGTAAAACAGTTATACTCCAATAAAGATGTTTAAAAAAAAGATATTTAGGACCAAGAGTATTATTTATTTATCCATTCAACAAATACATACTGAGTGCTTTCTCTATTGTCAGATCTAATAATAGGCTTAGGGAATACATCAGTGAACAGTACAGACAAGCAAGGCTCCAATCCTCTGAAATATATTCGGGTAGGAGAAACTGATAATAAGTAAACAAAGAGCTAAATAAGGTAATTAAAGATGTATTTCCTGTTTTGCAGAAATGGAACAAGAGCCACAAGACGGAGAACCTGCTGAAATTAAGATCATCAAGGAAGCATACAAGAAGGCCTTTTTATTTGTTAATAAAGGACTGAATACAGATGAATTAGGTCAGAAAGAAGAAGCAAAGAACTACTATAAGCAAGGAATAGGGCACTTGCTCAGAGGAATCAGCATTTCATCAGCAGATCCCGAACACATAGGTCCTGGGTGGGAATCTGCTAGACAGATGCAACAGAAAATGAAAGAAACACTACAGAATGTACGTACCAGGTTGGAAATTCTAGAGAAGGGTCTTGCCACTTCTCTACGGAATGATCTTCAGGAGGTGCCCAAGTTATATCCAGAATTTCCGCCTAAAGATATGTCCGAAAAGTCACTGGAGCCTCAGTCCTTTAATTCACTTCCTCGGCACAATGAAGTAAATGGAAACACTTCAACTACAAGTACAGAATCAGTTTCTACACCTAGTACTTTTTCCTCACCATCTCAAAGTCATCCATCAGAAGCACCTCCTGCTTATACTCCTCAGGCTGCTGAGGGTCACTACACTGTATCCTATGGAACAGAATCTGGGGAGTTCTCATCAGTTGGGGAAAACTTTTATAGGAATCATTCTCAGCCACCTCCTCTTGAGACCTTAGGGCTAGATGCAGATGAGTTGATTTTGATACCAAATGGAGTACAGATTTTTTTTGTAAATCCTGCAGGGGAGGTTAGTGCACCTTCATATCCTGGGTACCTTCGAATCGTGAGGTTCTTGGATAATTCTCTTGATACAGTTCTAAACCGTCCTCCTGGGTTTCTTCAGGTAAGCCAAAGAAAAATGTAAACATAATTTGAAATATGTGTAGAATATATTATTTTTATTTGTAAATATTTATAATGTGTCCAAGACAGTAAGTGCAAAAAGATTATTATAAATTCTAGTTCCTTTTTAAATATATTTCATGAAATGTATGAGCCTTGAGCATCTATGTTTGTGTTTGATAGCCTTTCTTTTTCCTTTTCTTTAGATGTAAACTCTTGTTTTAGTACTGAATTTGTGAATACAGGACCTGAGGGAAATCAGAATATTCATCCTTAACTTGTAATTTTTTTATCTGAAGAAGAAACGTAATAACTTTGATTTCAAGAGGGATTTATGTAACTCATGTGTGAATGTATAACTGTAAATTTCTATACATGTCAAGCCCCAGCTGAGGGGCTGAACTGGGCTAGATCCAGTGTCTGGAATAGTGGTTCTCAACTAGTAGGAATACCCGCCACCCCCAGTCACCCCATCGTGGGATATTTTGGCAGTAGTTGGGGACATTTTTGGTCGTCACAACTGGGACTGGGGAGTGTGCTATTGCCACTGGCATATATGGTGGGTAGAGGCCAGGTGTACTGCTAAACATCTAAACAGGATCGCTCTCATCAATAAAAAAATGAAGTGAAAATTTCAGTCATGCCAAGGTTGAGAAACCCTGGTCTACAAGTAGAGACTGTGACAATCATCTAAGATGCAGTTCTAACTTTCCAAGCACATAAATTTACCAGGATGCCCTTGGTCCAAGAACAAAGACTGGTGCTAAATAAAAGTTGTTGTTAGGAAACTTGTGGAATTTGTAAGGTATTCTGAAGGTGATGGTCCAATATCAATCTGTTTTTAAAAGAGTGGACATTGGCACAGGAAGATGGGGTTCTAGAAGTAAGGATTCAGTGTACATTGGGTATAACAAAAGGGTTTGCATGTAAGGGAGATGACTATTTGAGCAAGGCAGGTGCTTTTATCCAGAGTTCAGATGATGTGGTTTAGTTACAGTACTAGTTATCCAGATTTATTTTCTCTCTTGGTATATTCTATTTTCAGTTCTTATGCAGCTTATACATGGAGCCAACTTGAAGGTTGTTTAAAGATAGTTGGAGACTTACTAGGGATGTATGAAGGAGATATTTTGGGGCATTGTTGAAAGGAAAACTTCATTAATGGACAGGAAGAATAGTGTGAATCCCGTAAGTTATTTTTAAAAAGAAGCCTTGAGGTTAAAAAGAGTAGGCTTTTTGACTGGCATTGGGAGGGGGCTGATAAAAGATATAATACTTTCTGCTGATCTGGTAATAGAGTAAAAGTGGAATTTAAAAAACCTTTGGGGCCTGGGCTACTGGAGGTGCGGGGAATGAACATCAGAAACATTCTACTACATGTAGAATGAGCTCATGAGCTCAACCATTAAAATGACTTGTTCTCTAGTAAAAATTTGTTCTGTCTTAGTTCTTTTAATTTTGTTTTTAACCTTTCCAACATCTCCTATTTTGAGTCCTAAATAAAACGTAAAATTGTACCCAAAGTTTGAGTCTTTTTAAGGGGCTTTCATTTACATGTATTCGGATATTTGTAGCAGTGTCCTTAGAGTAACCAGGTGTTTACTGAATTTTTTTGTTCTAAAAAACAAACATTGCAACAGCTAAGTATTAGAAGTTAGATGTAATTTTTTTGTTGTTGTTGTTTTTTGTTTTTGTTTTTGTTTGCGGTACGCGGGCCTTTCACTGTTGTGGCCTCTCCCATTGCGGAGCGCAGGCTCCGGACGCGCAGGCTCAGCGGCTGTGGCTCACTGGCCCAGCCGCTCCGCGGCATGTGGGATCTTCCCAGACCGGGGCACGAACCCGTGTGCCCTACATCGGCAGGAGGACTCTCAACCACTGCACCACCAGGGAAGCCCTAGATGTAATTTTTTATGCTGCAAAAAAATCACTATTGCTTTATTTAGGAAATTAGAAATTAATTTGGTTTTAAATAGGCAGACTAGAATTCTGTGGCTTCTAAAAACTATTTTTCTCTTGACTTTAGTTTTAATATACTTTTTAAACCTGTTAAATTTATAGTCAGTTCATAGGGAACTTGGACATGAGATTGCCCTCTGAAAGTGAAACTGGGAGAAGTCAGCCTATGGTGGATGAGCTCACCAATCTGTAATAATCTACCCTGAGAAAGGTCTATAAAGTTTTATTTGAGAAGATTTGAGGATACTCCATTTCAGTCAAGGTGACCAGAATTGTAGTTAATCTTAGAGAAATCATGGCATAGTAAAAGAAACCTTTCCCAATCTTTAGTCATTTAAGTATAACCATTATGATTTTTTTTGTTAAATCCAACACTTGTTATTCATATTTTTATTTAAATGTCTCATTTGTTAATTTTTTCCTAAACAATAACAACTGTGAAATTGAGGGAAAGATACTATATTTTTCCCTAATACATTTTAAAATATGTTGCTACTCAACTTTAGTTTGCATATTACTTGAAGTCATTTTGTATACCACAGATGGTTATATATCATACTTTGGAAAATACAGTAATCAGTTTTATTGTAACTTGCTGAAGTTTGACTTTTATAAAAGTTGGAGAGTGGCTTTTGAGATGACTAAAAAAAGAGAGAATCCATTAAAAAAAAAAGAATTTGAAAATGTTTGTTAAGCACTTTCTAGGAAAGAGTCAGACTTGAGTGCATGATCCCTGCACATTCGTATTCTGTTGGTCAGAGATGATGATAGTATACCAGGATTTTCCATCGTTTATATGAAATATTTAATCCCATTGACTCATGTTTATTGCACAGTATTTTGATAATCTATTGTTCTCCCAAGTTTCTTAATATTAGGAAGAGAGTGTCCTGGGTGAGGGGTGAAGTTATATTCTGGTCACTCAAAGAATAATGGAAATGAATAATTTGGGTATTCTGATTTAAACTTAGTTTCTTCTGAATTTAGATCTCTAGGAGGTGAGCTTAATTAAGTCTTATTGTGCTAATCTGACGTCGCCAGATGACGTTGCAGGGCAGCTTTGTGCCATTTTGATTTAACTTCACAATAGATAGTGAACCCATAAATGTAACTTAATCTTCTTGCTCTGTCAGATCAGGTTGGGTTTAGTCAAAAGAAAATTCAACATTTTGAATGCTGGGTTTCTAATTAAAATAATTGTTTAGTTTCTCCCATGGCAGATAGCATGTACTTAAACCCTAGCCCCACTTTTTGGTTGTTGACTGAGCAACTTAACCTCTCTGTGCCTCAGTTTTCTTGTAGTTAAAATGACGACACTAACCAAGAGGATTAAATCAGTAAATACATTTGGAGTACTTGGAAACAGTTTGATTTTATTTTTTTCCACAAAGGGATGTCTAATTTGAATAATAAAGAAAACCTTAATTTACTTTGACCATTTATTTAAAGCTAGACTCATTATTGGTTAACAGTGGGCTGTTTAAGGGCACCAGTTTTAAGAATGTATAATTAGTGGAGCAATAACATTTTTAGCACAGTTCCTGTGAGTGTTTTGCAGGGAGATCAGACTAGCAAATGGCTGATTTTTATTGGGGGTTTGTCGATGCTAATGGTTCTAGAAAGCCTTGTAAAATGCATTTCAAACTTTAAAATGTGTCTTTGCTAGTATAACAATATTTAAAACCTTGGTGAAAACCTAGTTCTATTAATTGATTTGTTTTAAATTAACCTTTTCAGGTTTGTGACTGGTTGTATCCTCTAGTTCCTGATAGATCTCCAGTTCTTAAATGTACTATAGGAGCCTACATGTTTCCTGATACAATGTTACAAGCATCAGGATGCTTTGTGGGGGTCGTCTTGTCTTCTGAATTACCAGAAGATGATAGAGAACTCTTTGAGGATCTATTAAGACAAATGTCTGACCTTCGGCTCCAGGTAACTTGTGCGATCACCTTTAGGATGTAAACCTACTGTAACGTAAGCACTTCTGCTTTTAAAGAAACTGTAATAAGCTCTAATGTGATCAGAGTTAGGAAACTGAGAGTATATAATTTGCTTGCGTATTCACAAATACAAGTTGGGAATTGGCTGTAAATAGTGATTAAGATTGTGGTCTCTGGAGTCAGTTTGCCTCTGTTTGAATTTGAACTCTTCCGCTTAATAGCTGTTTAACTCAAGCTGTTGATCTTCTCTATAGTTTAGTTTCTTTATCATAAAGTCAGGATAATGGTAACATCCACTTCATTGGGCTGTGATGAAGATTAAAAGTTAATACATTAAGGCACTTACATCAGTGCTAGCAAGTAGTAATGTTCTGTGAATATTTGCTTTTGTTACAAACACTGTCTTACTTCTCAGTTGGGAAAGTGGGCCAATGGGACTAAATGGTGAAGTGACGGTAATTTCAGCATTAGTATCTGGGTAATATTGGACATTTTAGGGGTATGACTTGAGGAACAGGTTTTGTTTGAGGGAATTGTCTTTGTTCTCATGATGAACGAAGGCAAAATAAAATGTGATTTAAAATACGGTTGGTCATCCTGTGAACTTGCCTTATTTAGCCCATTTCCTCTGCCCACATGCTGATCTGTTATAGGGAGTTGAAATAGAGTATAATGGAGATATTTTCTTTAAGTGTTCTTGCCCATCCTAATATAGGACAAGAGGGGGAAAATATGCTTGATTGTGAATACTGACAGTTACCTGAGGTTGAAGGAGATTGACAGCATGGTAGTGTAATCTTTTATTTTCTCTTTCAGTCAGCAGATACTTAGAATTCATTATTTAACCTGGTTCTATGTTAAATGATGGGGTGGGAAGAAAGAACAGAGGAGGCTATAAAGATACATATATAACAGCTCTTATTCTTGAGCACCTTACAGTCTGTTGAATAACCACAGTACAGTATGAGAGGTGATGGAAATGAAAGTGAAAGGAGGTCTGGGAGGATTTCACAAAATAGTTTCCTTTGAGTTCAGTCATGAAAGATTGGTTCCTTTTTTCTGAGGAAATAGAATACACTTTTAATCCATACCTGTATTAAAAATTTAAGATCAGAGGTGGTGGGAGCAGATCACCAGCTAAGTGAAAGGTCGGAGAGTCACCTCAGCATTACGTTGTAAGAACTATATATGAGAATGACCTGGTGATCAACATGTTCTTAAATACTAGATATTTAAGCTGCGTTAACAAAACCCATGACCCCCATACAGAAGTCTGTGTAGCCTCAATGTGCTTAGGAGAGGAGTTTACAAAAGCAGCAACATGGTCAAATGGATATGGGTTTAAGTCTAATAAGCTTTGCTGTTTACTAGCTGAATGAAGTGACATTCCTTAAGTATTCCAGACCTTTTATGGAGCTGTTTCTCCCTTTACCCCTACATTCATTTGGCCTGTATTACTGGACTCTAGGAAAGAAATTAAACTGACCTTTAGGTTATATATTTACTTCCTCTGTTCAGTTTTATTTTTTTGGTTGAATGTTATTTTTAGTTTTCTGTATTGTCCTAGAACTCCAACAGTAAACAAAAGCTGGTTACTAGCTATACTTTTGATTTGCCTTTACTCTTAAGCATTCATTCAGCAAAGTGTACGCAAGCAGATTATCTTTAGTGTTGAGTGCAAAAATGGAAAAACAAAATCAGCCTTCCAACAATGCAGAGTAGTTAAACTGGACATGAGGTTTGTTAATTGCCTTTATTTATTTATTTTTGAAATTTTGAATTTAATTTACTTTTTTATACATTAGGTTCTTATTAGTTATCCATTTTATACATATTAGTATATATATATGTCAATCCCAATCTCCCAATTGTTAATTGCCTTTAAACTCATTTAGTCTTGTATGTGTTTTCTAAAACTTATAATTTATTGTTTAACTAAATTCAAATGTAGCTGCATCTGATTTAACGATCACTTGTACCAACTACTGCTATAAGTTTATCTCTTGTACTTTGTTTTTTTGAAATTTGCTTTAGGCCATATCCTGTGAGCCAGAGAACTCAAACGTTTGAGGTTTGGTGATGAGATAAAAGTATAGAGAAAAACTAGTAAAAGTAGTTGTAAAACACTGTCATTTGAATAGGTATATTATTGGAGCATGGTGTACTGTAGCTTAGAGGAAATTTGAATTTGAGCTAAGCTTAGGCCTTTACTCCCTAGGCCAACTGGGACCGGGCAGAAGGAGAAAATGAATTCCAAATCCCTGGAAGATCAAGATACCCCTCTAACCAATTGAAGGAAGCCAGTGGCACTGATGTGAGACAGTTGGACCCAGGCAGTAAGGATGTGCGTCATAAGGGAAAACGGGGGAAAAAGGTTAGTAGAGTAAGTGAAAGATCAACAAGGTATGAGTGTGTGTTCTATTCTAATGGTAGCTTTCACCAGTTTAAATTATTTATAAGATCCCCATTTACTGAAGCAGAGCAACTTGCAGATTCACAAAGTTATCACTGGTAAAATAATTATAATCAGCTTTAATATCTCCCTTTCCAAGTATTTGTTATTTAAACTGTTTTAAAAGTAATCTATGTTTGGGGGGATAGTTTTTTGCAACTGTTTGAAAGATTTTTATAATTACGTTAATGACGTTTATGCTTTTTTGTTTTGTGTTATTCTCCACCTTCCTATATACACCAAGATCTTGGGGCTAGGTATGCATTTCCTTACACTACCATTTGTATTCAGTTCCTTATTTCTTCATTAATAGTCAACAGAACAGAGAAAATGGGCTTTTAAAAAAATACACTTAGTAGTTTCTTCTTTCATTTCTTAGATTTTGTGATATGTTCCAAATGGTAAATTTGGATTAGAGTTTAAGAAATGTTTATTGAGTGCTAGAAAGATGAGCATAGTGGGAAAAATTTTTAATTTCTCATCTCAAAATATTTCCCATCTAGTGGGGAGGACAGATTAGCAAAGAGATAATTTCTACCCAATGTGATCATTAGATGAAAGTACATAAGTTGTCTAGAACGCTAGGTTATACCTTCCACATAGATGAGTGGTGTGGGAAGCAGTTAAGGAGGCTCCTCCTGGAAGGCACTATGGCTAAGATGAGTCCCGAAGGTGAAATAAGCAAACCTATGGTGAAAGAAAGTAACGCTGTGTGAGTATTGAATTGTAAACAGTTTCGTACTGTTCTTTGTTGTATTCCATATTATAAGTGCTCAGTAATTGTCTTTGGAATTAATGAATATCACATGAATATTCTACTTTTACTTGCCAACCGTCACTGTGGGTTATGTTGAGCATCTTAGACCAGCTTTATGAGGACATTGGGAGTCCAAAATGGAAGTTAGAACTTCATTTTTAAAAATTTAATTCCTTGGTTTAAAAAAAATCCAATTATATTAAAATATATATATACTTTTGGAAACCTTTACTCCCACCTTTGTCCCTGTCTACACCATTCCTCCTGCCACTGTCGGTAATTACTTTTATTAGGATCTTGTGTTTCTTTCCTGGGTTTTTTGAGGCAGATAAAAGCAAACAAAATCTGTAATTATTTCTCTCCCTTTCTTATACATAAGGGAACATCATATAGAGTGTCCTATATATATATATTTTTGATAATAAAGTCTGGGGTAAATAGAGAACTTCCTCAGTCTTTTTTACCTTATATTTCATTGTATGAATATATCATACTTTCTTTAATCAGTCTCTTATTGAGGGGTGTTTGGTGTGATTGTTTGGTATTACAAGCAGTGCTTCAATGAATGACTTTGTAGAGCCATTGATTCATACATCTGCAGGTAATTCATCAAATAAATTCTTAGAGATGGGGTTACTGTGTCAACAGGTAAATGCATTTGTAATTCTGATAGATTTTGCTACATTGCCCTCCCTAAGGAGTATACTATTCAGCACTGCACCAGTAGCTGTTGGAGCATACCTGTCTCCCCACAGCCTGCTCAACAGAGTGGGTGGTCTATTTTTTGGCAATCCGATGATGAGAGAAATATATTGGAATATATTAATTTGCATCGATTTTATTATGAGTGAGTTGAGCAAATGCATAAGGGTAACTTGAATTTTGTTTTCTGTGTGATGTCTAGTTATGTTCTTTGTCCATTTTTATTACTGGGTTGTTAGTCCTTTTCTTCACAATTTCTAGGAGCTCTTTATATATTAGGGACATTGGCACATTGTCAAAGATAGAAGTTGCAAATTATAATGAGGTCTGAGTTAGCCTACTCCTAAGTTTTTAGAATGAAAACAAATTTAGCTTTGAGATTTTGAATGTTGGCCCTAGCTGTTAAATTAGCAAAGTACAAGTATTTCTGTTTCCCATTTCCATTCAAATGGAATGGTAGATTCTATGTTTATATACTTTTATTTACTTTTACTTGATTTCTGTCAAAACCAGTTTATTTGGATACATTCTTCCTTACTGACTGAGTCATTTAACAGAAATCTTTTAACCTTACTGAGTACTGTATGCATACATACCAATATCTAGGGGGTGATAGCTCTATGAAGGAACTCAGAGTGGTCAAAGAAAGAAAAAAATTAATCAATTTAAATATAATTTGATAAATGCTGTATTGGAGGTATGTTGGTATTTAAATCTTACTTACCAATGGTACCTAACATAAGACCAGAACAGTTTTCACCTTCACGGTGGTTATGGTATTGCACTTTATGTAATAAAATGTACTTATAACTAGGTTGCCTGGAAATATTTTCATTAATTAGTATTTGTTGGCTTAATATTTTATTACAAAATGCTTATGATTTTTCCTCCTTTTAGTATTTATTTCACATTTTGAAATATTTTTACTGTTTAGACCAAAGGTACTTCAAGTGAAGAAGTTAATCTGAGTCACATTGTACCTTATGAGCCAGTTTCAGAAGAAAAAGCAAAGGAATTACCTGAATGGAGTGAGAAAGTGGCTCAAAACATTTTGTCAGGTATTATAGTAATGTTAACTTTTTTGCCTGCATAATGTGAAACCTTTGAATCCCATTAGAGAATACTTGGAAAGATACTATTTTATGTTTTGGTTTTAAATGATCAGTTTATAAATATTTAAAAATAGAAGGAACTAGTCTCTTTGAATGTCACGTATTGTCATATTGGTGTAAGTTCTTCTTGATATATTATTCTCTGTTTTACTCTTGGGAAAATTGGTAGTGGAAAGCTTCAAGAATCTCCAAACTTTCAGAATAGCTCTGAACATAAAATTAGTTATTTTCCTTTCCCCTTTGAAATTCCCCCTTAATCTTTTTTTCTCCCCTCTCCTTCCTCCTTCTCCACCAAAAAAATGACATTCATCCGTCTTTGGAAGCAAAGTAGCACTCGCCTAACTTTATGGCAATACAGGCATGAGGAGACCTGAGAATTATAGCCAAGCTGTTTGGGAAGTAGACCCTACTGTTTAATTATGGATAGAAAGGGCTTCAGATCATTTATTTTAAAAACAAAATAATCATTACTGACACATGTGTTTATACTTTAATTGGTTAACAGTTTAACTGCAGTAGCTCTCAGATTGAGACCTTATATTTTGTTTTTTAAAAAACATTGCCAGTCATTATTATTCAGTAAGTCAAATTCATGACCCAGTAAGGAGATCTTGACTAGTTATTTAATAGACTATCAATATAGGTTTCCATCTCTGGTTTATAGGTTTAAACTCACTAAAATAATGGAGGTGTCTAAAGCAGAGGAAATCTTTAACATGAAAAACCAACAAACTAAAATAAGTGAAAAATGATTAAGTAGCTAGGAGCAAACAAAATATTTTGCCCAATGTCAAAGAGCTGCTTGAGACAAGTAGAAAAGATAAAGCCAAATTTTCAAATATATGTGTAACAGTTAAAATTTATCCTTGAAAGAGATTTTTAAAGAAGTTGTAAAGGGACTTCCCTGGTGGTCCAGTGGTTAAGACTTTGCCTTCCAATGCAGGGGGTGCAAGTTCAATCCCTGGTTGGAGAGCAAAGATCCCACATGGCTCCCGGCCAAAAAAATAAAAATGTAAAACAGAAGCAATATTGTAACAAATTCAATAAAGACTTTAAAAATGGTGCACATCAAAAAAACAAAAGTTGTAAACAAAAACCTTCACTCTTACTACCTTGCACCCTAAACTTTACAGGCTGCTAAGTTGTTAATTAGGTCAGTGTTCAGAAAATTAGCCCTTATCCACACATATGTAGATAACTAAATTCAAAGGTAATTAAGTTTTTGAGTTTATACTGCTATAAGACTGTATAGTATCCATGTGTAACAAACCATGCCAAACTTAATGATGTGAAACAACAATTTGTTTACGCTTAGGAATTCTGTGGGCCAGGTATTCCAAAAGGTCATATCAGGGATGGCTTGTATCTGCTTCGTGATGTCAGGGCCTCAGCTAGGAAGACTCAAAGGCCAACTAGTGACTCAGTAGCTGGGGGCTGGAATCATTTGAAGGCTCCTTCAGTCACACTGAAGTTGGCATCTGGGTTAGGAGAGCTCAAGATCTAGGACTGCCTACACATGACCTCTCCATGCCTCTTGACTTCCTCACAGCAGGGTAGCCTTAAGCTCATCTGGCATCTGTGTAGTAGCTCAGGGTTCAAGTGTGAATGGTCCACCAAATAGGCAGAAGCTGCATTACCATTTCTGACATACTCTTCGAAATTTCCAGCATCATTAGTTATAAGCAAGTAACAAGCCTGCCCAGATTCAAGGGAATGTGACATAGACCCCACTTCTCAATGTGAAGAATGTCAAGGTCATGTTGAAAGAACATGTGGAACAGGAGATACTGTTTTTGACCATCTTTGGAAAATACCATGGGCCACAAAATTTTAGGACTCCTAGGTACCATACGGATTCCACACACTGGTTCTATTCGAAGGAGTAGATCATCCTGAGAGCCAGCTAATGCTGAGGAGAGATCTCTTCATAGATTTCAAAAGAACTGTTAGCAGTGCATCATTTGAAAATGAGCCAAAACTACCTTCTAGTAACACTTAGAGACCTTCTTTACTACTTGGGACTTTAGTCTTCAGGCTTGTAACTCTCTTCCTTTTCATCCTGTATCCTCAGGGCTAGAGTTTTAGCAATAGCCCTAATAATGACATTAAAACTATTTAACTGCCAATCAGAATACCTGTCTCCTTATATACTTTTTAATAGGTAGCATGAAAAACAACTAGCTCACTGAATACTTAAGGTACGAGTTACAGAGAAAGGTGTAAGAAATATCCAAAATTTACTCCAGAAAAAATTATCTGATCTGTCAAGAAACTATTTCTACCTGACTCATGTAGGTTCTGTACAAAGATGAGTAACCAGGGATCTAAATTGAGCTCATTCACCTTAGCCCAATGATGAGGAAAGATCAGTAAAAGCTATAGTCTTATACTTTATGAATGTAAGAGGTGAAAAAACAATGCTTAAAATTTACACATGTAGAAAATTGGTGTGAGAAGCTTAGACTTACATTACACTTTAAGAAGGCAGCTGCCAAACATTTTAGATGGAGTAGAGTCTAATAAGCTAATTTGGGAGGAGGTAGAAGATTGGTGGCAGTAGACTGAATAGAGCCCCCATTGGGTTAGGTTTGAATTAGGTCATTTTACGTCATCTGCCAACCTCTCATTTATTCAACATTCATTCATTGCCTGCTATCTCTCAGCATTAACTGGGTGTGTAGGATGCAGACATAGATAGAATAAATCTATATCTGGCATTACACATGCCATTTAAAAGATCTTAATAGCTACCAGTGAAATACTGTATTTCCGTATCTTCTATTGCAGCCTCTACAGTTTTAATTATCTCTTCCATGGTGATATCTTGTTTATAATTAACATCTAGTTTTTCTCTTTATTAGTCCTGTGACTTTTCATTTATCTCACTTCCACTTATTTTTCTGAAAGTCATCGATGGACTCCATCCCCCTTGTTTGATATAGTTTCTTTGTAGGATTATAGTCTACTTGAGCTCTCCTTTGTTCATTGTCATTTTATGATTTATTAGTTTTCCTTAACTTCAAGTTCAGCTGTTTTTAACCTAATACTTTTCAATCTATCAGTTAACTCTAAAAACATATAATTTTTTTCTTGACTAGACATCTTCAGTCCCTTTATTGTTGTGTGAACTCCTGGCTGGAACCTGTTTGCCTGGGTTTGAGCCCTGATCCTCCGCCAAGGGTAGGACAGTGGGGATAGGGTTGGAGCCGGAGGTGGACATGTTGTCTGAAACAGGAAGAGAAACACATCAATTTTTCCAGTCAGTTACTACTTGGTACTTTTCATTCACATTTTTAAATGGGTATGATTTTCACATCATTGGATGCCTGCTTACTAATGGGCTGAAGTAATTATGTAAAAACCATGGCACAGATCTTGGAAAACATACTTAAGTATTTTTAAAAGCTCATTGTTTCAGGGTATAGCCAAAAAGGAGATATTTAAAATTGTAACTCTCCCCAGGGGAGGGTAACACTTTCCTCCCCCCTCTTAGGGAAAACTGTTCCCCTTGTGTTTGTTTTCTTGGTTCTCCCATCTCCTTCCCACTTCTCCTCTTCCCACATGCTGTCTAGCTCAAGGCCTTTTCTTTTCACTAGAGAAGTCTCTGTCACCCTGCTTTCTCTCTGACAATCTCTGCTTCTTTCATTCTTGCTGCAAGAAGCATGAGCAAAGCAAAAGGCTAGGGCCTAGTCTCATGAGAAATAGCTAGAAATAGCTCGATCTTCTTTTCTTTTAGAGTTTTTCTTCTCCTGAATTTTTTGGGAGTTCTCATGTCTTTGTCGTTCGGTTTAAAGTGCAAATTAAAAGGTGCTGAGATCAAGGGATTTGGGATTGAGGAAGGAGCAGAACCCCCTGCCTTATGTCTTTAGCCCAAAGCAAACAAGCAAAAGTTCTGCCTTAGTGTTTGAGATACAGGTTGTTGGTGTATCTGTCAGCTTCAACGCTTTGTGGGGGAAAAGTGGTGCCTGGACTAAGGCAAAAAGAACAAGGATACTGGGTCTTCTAGCCAAATACCATCGTAATGGCACCAAGACCCCAAATTAGTCCCTAACAGTAGTATACTGTGGTAAGTAATATATAGAGATGCCTACAAGTTGTAGTGACAGCATAGAGTAATACAGAACTGTTGTTGAGTGATATATGACCTAAGTATTGAAAGACAAATTTACTTAGAAAAGGTATATATTACAGGCAGAACACTACAAGTACAAAGTTGGCTTGAAAATTTATGGCATGTTTGGGATTTGAATATTGAACTCCTTGGTTTTTTTTTTCCTGTTGATCAGTTATTTGTTAAAGGGCTCAAAGGTATAATCAGTCCTAATTTTGTGCAATTCAAAAATTTCCTTTAAAAAGGTGCTTCCTGGGTGAGTTGGGGTTTGGTCAAAGGTGCTGAGTTTACTGGCAAAGCCATCCAGAAAGGCGCTTCTAAACTCCGAGAACGGATTCAACCAGAAGAAAAACCAGTGGAAGTTAGTCCGACTGTGACCAAGGGACTTTATATAGCAAAACAGGCTACCGGAGGAGCAGCGAAAGTCAGTCAGTTCCTGGGTAAAGTAACTTTAGATTCCTTTACTTTTTTTCAGTTAAATAAAAATAATCTCTTAGTCCAGGTTAATCTAAATCTCATTTAGATGTTTTAAATTTAAGAGTAAAGAATTAGGACAAAGCAGTTTTGCCTTTCTACTCAGGGTAGAATCAGTAATCCAGCAACATCAACCTAAGAGCCTTAGAAATATTTCAGGCACTTGACACACCTACTGATTCAATATCTCCATTTTTATAAGATCTCTAGGTGATTCTTATTTGCATATTAAAGTCTGAGAAACACTGGTTAGGGGTGGTTTTGTTGTGTTGGAGAGGGGAGTGTGTGTGCATTTGAAAAGGAATGTATTTGCTATCCTTGAATATGACACATTCTTTTAAGGACAACTCACTGCATAAGCAGTTGAGAGTCAAGAGTGAGGGATGTATTGTCTTGAATAAAGCTGACTTAGTGATTCTGGTGTCAGCCTTCCCTAGTAATATGCCTCTAAACCCCTCTCCTTTGAGGATCACAGCTCTAAAGTTTGGTATTTTAAGATGGTCAGATAGCTCCTTAGAGGATTGTCATAAAATTTGGTAAGATTATCTTTTTGGTATTTGGTATTCTTTGGAGTCAGATTTTTGGTTTGTTTACTTTTACATAGACTTAAATACTTCATTACTATTTCAGTGAGTATTTGCTGATAGGGAGAAAAAGTATGAATACGCTTAGCTGGAAAACATGAAAGTTGGACCTACCAGTCTTGCATTGCAGATAGAAAAGGTGGATGGTTCTCTTCTAAGCAAATTGCCAAGAAGAACATTATATTTAAGAGTCAATAATCTCTGCAAACACATCCTTAAACTAAGCAATAGCCTTTGTTTAAAAAGTAACCAGCCCTGTTTTCATTCTTTTTTAAATAGGAATGGTAACATTATACAGTAAAACAACTTTAGATGCTCATGGAAGACTTTTGCTAAGTGAGAGTGGTAAAATCAAGGGAAGAATACATTTTTTGCTAAGTTTTTTTGTTTTTGTTTTTTTATGGTTATATTAGTTGATGGAGTTTGTACTGTAGCAAATTGTGTTGGAAAGGAATTAGCTCCACATGTCAAGAAGCATGGAAGCAAACTTGTTCCAGAATCTCTTAAAAAAGACAAAAATGGGAAGTCTACCCTGGATGGTGCTATGGTTGTAGCAGCAAGCAGTGTTCAAGGTAACATAAAGGTCTAAAACTTTAGGAAGATCTTTTTGCTGAGGGCTGGTTTTACTTACTTTTAAATGTATTTGCAGGATTTTCAACTGTCTGGCAAGGATTGGAATGTGCAGCTAAATGCATTGTTAATAATGTTTCAGTAGAAACTGTACAAACTGTCAGATACAAGTAAGTTGAATTTTATCATTTTAATGAAATCTCTTGTAGCATTTGTAAAACTCTAGGACAGTTAAAATGATTGTGTAGTTATTTTTATTAAGTATCTGATAAAACAGTTTTTTTCACTTGCTATTTTTAAGTAGGGAGAAAAATAAAGTTTTAGCAAATTAATAGTATTACTGTGACTTTGCCTTTATATTACTATTATAAATACTTGTTCATCATTAATGGAAAGAATAGGTTTAAGTTTTTTTTTTAATGCCTGGAATTTCTGTATGCCTTATTAACTGCATGTTCTTGATGGGTGATGTTTGCCTATAGTTTTGACGGGGAAAACTTGAATTATAATTAAACTGTTATACTTTGTTAATACTAGCCCCTTCTATATACAAAGAATGTTAAATTTTCACACCTTATGAATCTACCACTGTGCATCTGTATTGGAATAGACAGATGGTACGAGAAGACCTACCATTAAGAAATAGACAAACATAGAAATGAATGATTTATTCAAGCTTATCTGATAAGTGGTATTAAAGATAAGACTTAAGAACAGGATTTTCTGATTTTAGCTCTTTATTCTGTCTTTATAAGTACTAGAGGGCTAAACTTAAATTTAGTATGAAGGACCTGAGTTGCTTTCTTAGCTTTGAATTAGTTTAGATCTTAATATTTAATTTTATTTCGAAGAAAAAAAATAATGGTGTTCTCAACTCTTGGTTATTTGTGTTAATTATTTACTCACTGACAGCATTTGAGTTAATACTTATATATCAGACGTTGTGTTCAGTGCTTTCCATGTATATTATTTAATCTTTAACACTATTATCTCCATTTTACAGATGAAGAAACCAAATGCTTTTGAGCCTTAAATACTTGTTAAGAATTGTACCCCCCTAGTAAGTGGTAGAGCTGGGATGTAAGCCAGGTCCCCCTGTCATGCAGTATCAGAGAACAGAGCTGGGCCAACACTGCCCTTAATGGGATATCTGTGCGAGTTTAGTATCTAGAGTTATTTTCTAACACTACCTAGCATGTGTTTAGACTCCCTCCCACCACAATAAATTACCTTTGGTTTAGGAAATACTGACTTAATTTCCAGCCTGAGTTGATTTTATCTGCTCAGTCTGGGGCATGCATACCTTAGAATCAAAGCAATACAGCCATATCATCTTGGAGTGCCGATTTTACCAAAGGATTTGGAAAAGAAAATGCAGAGTAGATCTGAAATTTTGGTGGAGATGTAAAACTCAAGTCTCCCAGCTCACTTCCTGCTACTTGTGGCATTGACCTCTAACACTCTTTTTGTTATGCCTTTCAGGTTACTTTGATGGATGAGTCATAATTAGGAAAATGGTTTCTTCTTTTGTTGCAAGAGTAGGAGAAAGTCAGAGTGTCTTTTAGACCAAAAGTGGGTTATTTTCAGATTATCATATGTTAGCACAGATGCACAGATAAATAGGCAGTCATATGATTAAGTAGGAAGTGCTTTATTGGGTTTGCCCATTTCCTACTTTAATGAAAAAAAAATGCTTACCTAAGTACAGTTAAGTGGAGCCCTGTTAAAAGGTTTGAGATTCACATAATGAGGAAGTACAGGTTTTGGTGTAGATTTTGTATTTCTTGTCCTTAGTGAGGAGAACTTAATATGATAAATAGGGTATTTTAACAGTGGTTCTGAGCTAATTTATTTCTGTTATGGTGTACATTGCTAGTTTTATCCTTTCCTCCAAAGATTCATGGAGTGAAAAAAAGCAGGTGAGAATTTAGTTAAGTAGGTTTGTATTTCCAGTTATAAGGGTACTTTAGTCTTAGCAGTAACTTAATTAGAAAACTTGGAAAGATGGGAGGGACAGTGGAGAATAACAGGTTTTGTCCAAGTAATACTGTTTTCTCACTTATGAATAATCTAGCTCAGAAGTAGAAATTGCTTTTTAGGGGAAGAAACTGCAAGTATTAAACCAGTAATAACTCAGTGATATTTATCACTCAAGAATTGGAAAAGCTAGTTGTTCTTTCATTTAATTTAGTTCTCGATAATTTACATAAATTTACATTTATTTACATTTATGAGTTTACATTTATTTACACTGTGAAAATTATCTGATAGAGTGAGCGTTTGTGTTTTTCTGCTCTCATCCAACTGATGGTTGTATAGTAAAGAAAACTTATTATTTTTGGAAAATGTGTATTCTTATTGTCTGTGAGAAATTATTTCCCCAAGTAGTCATGTAACATTTTATGGAAAAACTCAAACGAACTTTTTGGCCAACCCAGTATTATATAAACTTCTTTATCTGATTTCTGGTAGTATAAGCCAATGCAGAGGATTATTTTTTTAATCTAGGCTATTTAAAGGCAGTTTGTATTAGAGAAGTATATTCTCTATGCCTTTTATGGTTTTGATTATGATTCAGGACTGTGTTCATTGATTATGAATGATTTACCTAAAGATCTATATAATTAATTACTCTCCTAAATTTTTAAGGTAAATGTATAAGAAATATTTATTAAGACTTTATTTTTTTGGTTACATTAATACTTTTGTCCTATTTTAGATTTAGGAACATGAAGACCTACAGGAACAATGAAAAGCAATTAAGTAACTTTAAACCTGCTATATTTAATTGCAGTATAGTATCTATTAAATAATTCATCACTCTTCTACATAGCTTCTAAAGTTCACCTTTAAGCTCCTTTTTTTCCACTTTAAATTGTTTAGAGGAAAATAATATAACTTCAGTAAGTTAGGTGCATTTTTCGTTTCCCCTCAGTAATATTTTATCTTAGAACACATTTGTGAAGAATAAGCTTAGTAAAAATATTTTCCTATAAGAATTTACTCTTATAAGGTGTAGTATTTTATTGGTTTATTTAATGAATTTTAATTAAAATTCCCCTTAAATTTGCACTGGGTGAAGGGGCAAATTCAAATCCATTTGAGGGTATCTCCTTCGGTAGATGTCATGTTACCCAAAATGAATTCTATATAACATCTACTCAGGAGTTATATAGGATCAGTCTTCTCTTTTCAATATGGTAACTATACAAATATTTAAACACAATCATTATATCTTAACTTATTTTTTCTTTACTAAATGCTCCCAGTTTAACAATTCCATATATAGTTTGAATTCCAGATCCTTCCTTCATCAGTGTTGTTCTCAAAATATGGAACCCAGAATTGAATCTAATATTCCAAAGGTCTTGTGACCAGATTAAATACAGTAGGGTTGCCTCTCTTGTTTTGGTCATATTTAGCATGTGATAAACGTGGCACAGAAAACAAAGAGTATATCTTTATAGTAGCTGTTACTTTATTGGCCCATTATCAAACATGGTTTTTTTTTTCACTTTTACTTTATTTATTTTTATACAGCACGTTCTTATTAGTTATCCATTTTATACATATTAGTATATACATGTCAATCCCAATCGTCCAATTCATCACACCACCACCCCCACCACCACCCCCCTGCGGCTTTCCCCCCTTGGCGTCCATACGTTTGTTCTCTACATCTGTGTCTCAATTTCTGCCCTGCAAACCGGTTCATCTGTACCATTTTTCTAGGTTCCACATATATGCGTTAATATACAATATTTGTTTTTCTTTTTCTGACTTACTTCACTCTGTATGACAGTCTCTAGGCCCATCCACGTCTCAAAGAATGACCCAATTTCGTTCCTTTTTATGGCTGAGTAATATTCCATTGTATATATGTACCACATCTTCTTTATCCATTCATCTGTCTATGGACATTTAGGTTGCTTCCATGACCTGGCTATTGTAAATAGTGCTGCAGTGAACGTTGGGGTGCATGTGTCTTTTTGAATTATGTTTTTCTCTGAGTATATTCCCAGTAGTGGGATTTCTGGGTCATATGGTAATTCTATTTTTAGTTTTTTAAGGAACCTCCATACTGTTCTCCATAGTGGCTGTATCAATTTATATTCCCACCAACAGTGCAAGAGGGTTCCCTTTCCTCCACACCCTCTCCAGCATTTGTTGTTTGTAGATTTTCTGATGATGCCCATTCTAACTTGTGTGAGGTGATACCTCATTGTAGTTTTGATTTGCATTTCTCTAATAATTAGTGATGTTGAGCAGCTTTTCATGTGCTTCTTGGCCATCTGTATGTCTTCTTTGCAGAAATGTCTATTTAGGTCTTCTGCCCATTTTTGGATTGGGTTGTTTGTTTTTTAGATATTGAGCTGCATGAGCTGTTTATATATTTTGGAGATTAATCCTTTGTCCGTTGACTCGTTTGCAAATATTTTCTCCCATTCTGAGGGTTGTGTTTTCGTGTTGTTTATGGTTTCCTTTGCTGTGAAAAGGTTTTGAAGTTTCATTAGGTCCCATTTGTTTATTTTTGTTTTTACTCCATTACTCTAGGAGGTGGATCAAAAAAGATCTTGCTGTGATTTATGTCAAAGAGTGTTCTTCCTATGGTTTCCTCTAAGAGTTTTATAGTGTCTGGTCTTTATTAGGTCTTTAATCCATTTTGAGTTTATTTTTGTGTATGGTGTTAGGGAGTGTTCTAATTTCATTCTTTTACATGTAGCTATCCAGTTTTCCCAGCACCACTTATTGAAGAGACTGTCTTTTCTCCATTGTATATCCTTGCCTCCTTTGTCATAGGTTAGTTGACCATAGGTGCATGAGTTTATCTCTGGGCTTTCTATTCTGTTCCATTGATCTGTATTTCTGTTTTTGTGCCATACCATATTGTCTTGATTACTGTAGGTTTGTAGTATAGTCCGAAGTCAGGGAGTCTGATTTCTCCAGCTCCGTTTTTTTCCCTCAAGACTGCTTTGTCTATTCGGGGTCTTTTGTGTCTCCATACAAATTTTAAGATTTTTTGTTCTAGTTTTGTGAAAAATGCCAGTGATAGTTTGATAGGGATTTCATGGAATCTGTAGATTGCTTTGGGTAGTATAGTCATTTTCACAATATTGATTCTTCCAATCCAAGAACATGGTATATCTCTCCCTCTGTTTTTATCATCTTTAATTTCTTTCATCAGTGTCTTACAGTTTTCTGCATACAGGTCTTTTGTCTCCTTAGGTAGGTTTATTCCTAGGTATTTTATTCTTTTTGTTGCAGTGGTAAATGGGAGTGTTTCCTTAATTTCTCTTTTAGATTTTTCATCATTAATGTATAGGAATGCAAGAGATTTCTGTGCATTAATTTTGTATCCTGCAACTTTACCAGATTCATTGATTAGCTCTAGTAGTTTTCTGGTGGCATCTTTAGGATTCTCTATGTGTAGTATCATGTCATCTGCAAACAGTGACAGTTTTACTTCTTCTTTTCCAATTTGGATTCCTTTTATTTCCTTTTCTTCTCTGATTGCTGTGGCTAAAACTTCCAAAACTGTGTTGAATAAGAGTGGTGAGAGTGGGCATCCTTGTCTTGTTCCTGATCTTAGAAGAAATGCTTTCAGTTTTTTACCATTGAGAATGATGTTTGCTGTGGGTTTGTCGTATATGGTCTTTATTATGGTGAGGTAGGTTCCCTCTATGCCCACTTTCTGGAGAGTTTTTATCATAAATGGGTGTTGAATTTTGTCAAAAGTTTTTTCTGCATCTGTTGAGGTGATCATATGGTTTTTATTCTTCAATTTGTTAATATGGTTTATCACATTGATTGATTTGCATATATTGAAGAATCCTTGCATCCCTGGGATAAATCCCGCTTGATCATGGTGTATGATCCTTTTAATATGTTGTTGGATTCTGTTTGCTAGTATTTTGTTGAGGATTTTTGCATCTATATTCATCAGTGATATTGGTCTGTAGTTTTCTTTTTTTGTAGTATCTTTGTCTGGTTTTGGTATCAGGGTGATGGTGGCCTCATAGAATGAGTTAGGGAGTGTTCCTTCCTCTGCAATTTTTTGGAAGAGTTTGAGAACGATGGGTGTTAGCTCGTCTCTGAATGTTTGATAGAATTCACCTGTGAAGCCATCTGGTCCTGGACTTTTGTTTGTTGGAAGATTTTTAATCACAGTTTCTATTTCATTACTTCTGATTGGTCTGTTCATATTTTCTGTTTCTTCCTGGTTCAGTCTTAGAAGCTTATACCTTTCTAAGAATTTGTCCATTTCTTCCAGGTTGTTCATTTTATTGGCATAGAGTTCCTTGTAGTAGTCTCTTAGGATGCTTTGTATTTCTGCGGTGTCTGTTGTGTCTTCTCCTTTTTCATTTCTAATTTTATTGATTTGAGTCCTCTCCCTCTTTTTCTTGATGAGTCTTGCTAATGGTTTGTCAATTTTGTTTATCTTCTCAAAGAACCAGCTTTTAGTGTTACTGATCTTTGCTATTGTTTTCTTTGTTTCTATTTCATTTATTTCTGCTCTGATCTTTATGATTTCTTTCCTTCTTTTATCTTTGGGTTTTGTTTTCTTCTTCCTCTAGTTCCTTTAGGTGGTTTATTTGAGATTTTTCTTGTTTCTTGAGGTAGCCTTGTATAGCTATAAACTTCTCTCTTAGAACTGCTTTTGCTGCATCCTGTAGGTTTTGGATCATCATGTTTTCATTGTCATTTGTCTCTAGGTATTTTTTGATTTACCCTTTGATTTCTTCTATGATCTCTTGGTTATTTAGCAATGTATTGTTTAGCCTTCATGTGTTTGTGTTTTTTATGTTTTTTTCCCCTGTAATTCATTTCTAATCTCATAGTGTTGTGGTCAGAAAAGATGGTTGATATAATTTCAGTTTTCTTAAATTTACTGAGGCTTGATTTGTGACCCAAGGTGTGATCTATCCTGGAGAATATTCACTGTGCGCCCTTGAGAAGAAAGTGTAATCTGCTGTTTTTGGATGGAATGTCCTATAAATACTAATTAAATCTATCTGGTCTGTTGTGTCATTTAAAGCTTCTGTTTCCTTATTTATTTTCATTTTGGATTATCTGTCCATTGGTGTAACTGAGGTGTTAAAGTCCCCCACTATTATTGTGTCACTGTCGATTGCCTCTTTTATAGCTGTTAGCAGTTGCCTTATGTATTGAGGTGCTCCTATGTTGGGTGCATATCTATTTATAATTGTTATATCTTCTTCTTGGATTGATCCCTTGATCATTATGTAGTGTCCCTCCTTGTCTCTTGTAACATTCTTTATTTTAAAGTCTATTTCATCTGATATGAGTATTGCTACTCCAGCTTTCTTTTGATTTCCATTTGCATGGAATATCTTTTTCCATCCCCTCACTTTCAGTCTGTATGTGTCTCTAGGTCTGAAGTGGGTCTCTTGTAGACAGCATATATATGGGTCTTGTTTTTTTTTTTTGTTTTTTTTTGCGGTACGCGGGCCTCTCACTGTTGTGGCCTCTCCCATTATGGAGCACAGGCTCCGGATGCACAGGCTCAGCGGCCGTGGCTCATGGGCCTAGCCGCTCCGTGGCATGTGGGATCTTCCCGGATCGGGGCACAAACCCGTGTCCCCTGCATTGGCAGGCGGACTCTCAACCACTGCGCCACCAGGGAAGCTTCCCCTGGGTCTTGTTTTTGTATCCATTCAGCAAGCCTGTGTCTTCTGGTTGGAGCATTTAATCCATTCATGTTTAGGTAATATCGATATGTATGTTCCTATGACCATTTTCTTAATTGTTTTGGGTTTGTTTTTGTAGGTCCTTTTCTTCTCTTGTGTTTCCCACTTAGAGAAGTTCCTTTAGCATTTGTTGTAGAGCTGGTTTGGTGGTGCTGAATCCTCTTAGCTTTTCTTTTCTGTAAAGCTTTTGATTTCTCCATCAAATCTGAATGAGATCCTTGCTGGGTAGAGTAATCTTGGTTGTAGGTTCTTCCCTTTCATCAGTTTAAGTATATCATGCCACTCCCTTCTGCCTTGTAGAGTTTCTGCTGAGAAATCAGCTGTTAACCTTATGGGAGTTCCTTTGTATATTATTTGTCATTTTTCCCTGGCTGCTTTCAATAATTTTTCTTTGTCTTTAATTTTTGCCAATTTGATTGCTATGTGTCTCAGCGTGTTTCTCCTTGGGTTTATCCTGTATGGTACTCTGTGTTTCCTGGACTTGGGTGGCTATTTCCTTTCCCATGTTAGGGAAGTTTTCGACTATAATCTCTTCAAATATTTTCTTGGGTCCTTTCTCTCTTCTCCTTCTGGAACCCCTATAATGCGAATGTTGTTGTGTTTAATGTTGTCCCAGAGGTCTCTTAGGCTGTCTTCATTTCTTTTCATTCTTTTTTCTTTATTCTGTTTCGCAGCAGTGAATTCCACCATTCTGTCTTCCAGGTCACTTACCCGTTCTTCTGCCTCAGTTATTCTGCTATTGATTCCTTCTAGTCTAGTTTTCGTTTCAGTTATTGTATTGTTCATCTCTGTTTGTTTGTTCTTTAACTCTTCTAGGTTATTGTTAAACATTTCTTACATCTCAGTCTTTGCCTCCATTCTTTTTCCGAGGTCCTGGATCATCTTCACTATCAATGTTCTGAATTCTTTTTTTGGAAGGTTGCCTATCTCCACTTCATTTAGTTGTTTTTCTGGGGTTTTATCTTGTTCCTTCATCTGGTACATGGGCCTCTGCCTTTTCATCTTGTCTATCTTTCTGTGAATGTGGTTTTTGTTCCACAGGCTGCAGGATTGTAGTTCTTCTGGTTTCTCCTGTCTGCCCTCTGGTGGATGAGGCTATCTAAGGGGCTTGTGCAAGTTTCCTGATGGGAGGGACTGGTGGTGGGTAGAGCTGACTGTTTTTCTGGTGGGCAGAGCTCAGTAAAACTTTAATCCGCTTGACTGCTGATGTGTGGGGCTGGATTCCCTCCCTGTTGGTTGTTTGGCCTGAGGCAACCCAGCACTGGAACATACCTGGGCTCTTTGGTGAGGCTAATGGCATACTCTGGGAGGGCTCACGCCAAGGAGTACTTCCCATAACTTCTGCTGCCAGTGTCCTTGTCCCCACAGTGAAACAGAGCCAGCCCCCGCCTCTGCAGGAGACCCTCCAACACTAGCAGGTAGGTCTGGTTCAGTCTCCCCTGAGGTCACTGCTCCTTCCCCTGTGTGTGCCCTCCAAGGGTGGAGTCTCTGTTTCCCCCAGTCCGGTCGAAGTCCTGCAATCAAATCCCACTAGCCTTCGAAGTCTGATTCTCTAGAAGTTTCTCCTCCCGTTGCTGGACCTCCAGGTTGGGAAGCCTGACGTGGGGCTCAGAACCTTCACTCCAGTGGGTGGACTTCTGTGATATAATTGTTCTCCAGTCTGTGAGTCACCCACCCAGCAGTTATGGGATTTGATTTTACTGTGATTGCACCTCTCCTACTGTCTCATTGTGGCTTCTCCTTTGTCTTTGGATGTGAGGTATCTTTTTTGGTGAGTTCCAGTGTCTTCCTGTTGATTGTTCAGCAGCTAGTTGTAATTCTGGTGTTCTCACAAGAGAGAGTGAGAGCATGTCCTTCTACTCCGCCATATTGGTTCAGGACCTCTGTCCAAACTTGAGTTTTTTAAAAATGAACCTTTTATTTAAAATGTGGACCTTTGTCTTATTTTTGGACAATTGATATTTGTACCTAAATAAAAAGTTTACATTTATTCTTGCTTAATTGCACTTTGTTGATTTTGACCCATCATTAAATCTATAATTTTCGCTTCAGATTTTGATGTATGTCATATTAGCCTTCCATTTTGTGTTACCTGTAGATTTGAAAGACATGTCTTCTTTACATCTTAGATGTTTTCCGCAATTTTTTGTGGATAAAATCTATTCACATGCTTACTGTAGCCTTTCCTCCTGACTGATCTTTCTCCAAGATCTAATGCTTAGTGAGATTGGTGGGTCAGCTGTCTACAAATCTCCTAACAGTATTGTCATTTCTCATCTTTCAGTTTTGTCTTATTAGATACTTCTTAGCATGGTTGTCTTCCACACCCATTCATTAAATATTGGTTCTGTCTAAGGAGTTACTCTATACTCCCTTTTCTGCTCTTTGTGGATATCATCTATATCTGTGGCTACAATTACCACCTGTATTTCAGCAACTCTCAAATCTATGTTTCCTCTTAACTTTTAATCTTCAGGCTATACATCCCAACTACATACCACTACAGCCATTCAGTCCCTGAGTCTTGTTGTTTTATATATTCATCCCTTTTGCTTCAGCTTCATCAGCACTACCTTAGAATAGATTTTCTTCGTTTTTCATCCAGCTCACAACTTGTTTCCTAACTTGTTCCTCAGTCTTAAACCCTTACAGTTCACAGTGTAACCTGTATTAGATCTTTCTAAAACATAAATTTGGTCATGCCATTCCCATTGATTTCAAGATAAAGTTTAAACTCCTTAGCTTCACCTACAAGGTCCTTCATAACCCATCTGCCTTTGATGGATAGACTAATAAGAAGCTATGTCTATTTTAAATATTTAAGGTTAATATTTCTAAGAATAGTTATGAAGGTTGCATGTAAATTGAATTTTAGGCAGATTTATTAGAAAGTTGTGACTGTAATTTTGCTATAATTAGTGAAATCTGGAATCACTGCCAGTATGCTGTTTTGCTATACATTACTGAATGCACTGGAGAAATTTCAGAAAAGTCTTATTCAAATTGAAAATTGAATCCCATTGACTTATTTAGAGCATTCTTTATATTCATTTTTATTCTTAAATTGGTAGTGTTACTCAGTATATAAAATGTAATTTAATAAGCTCTAATTATAGTTAACTTTTTAAAAAGTAAGAATAAAAATTAAGCTTTATTTTTTTAAATGTTTGCTAGAGATAGGCTTTCTAGGAGTCTTTAACTGTGTAGTTTGAATCTGAATAAAGAAAAGAACTGAACAGTTATTTATCAAGCAAGAGAAGAGAGTAGGTGCCTGCCAGGAATCCTGGTTTTAGGGCATATTGGGAAGCAGAGGTAATAAGTGAGGATATACTTAAAAAATAAACACAACTGCTGAAAAACTATTGTATAGGGTCTTTGAAGATAACTGTATGTTTAGTACTATGGAATTTTCAAAGTGCTTTAACATATACATCTCATTTTATAAGATAAAGGAGAGGAAATTGATGAGATGCAAAGAGGCTGAGACTTCACCAGGGTCATGCAGCTGGTTGTTGGCATGGTCGGTATTAGAATCTAGTTTTCTGGCTCCCAGTTTGGTACTTCTCTCCAGATTAACAGGAGTTGCTGCTAAAGTGGAGACAGCATGGAAGAACAAGAAAAATCATCAGGGGACCAACACAGACTTCTTTTTCAGTATATTATTTTTTTTTTAAATGTAGTCTTTAGAATTGTATTGCATATAGAAATATCATAAGTGCAATTTGAGGTATCAAACTGCATCAGTAGAATAGGGAACATGCGCAATACTCAGAAGTGGAAGTTTATGAGTCTGGAGGATTTCCTGTGCTCGAAAACACTAATACGGCCACATTCTTAAGTTATCATTGTCACTTCATTGTAGCTAACACAGGCCTGGAGCGAGAAGCCCTGAGAGAAACCTGCTCAACCAGGAGTTACGGGCACACTTCCATTGCTGAAACTGCTGCCGCCCCTTTCTCCTCATTGAGCCTGAGCATTCCACCTGACAATAGCTTTTGTGACTGGGGCTTGGTTGACTTGGTTGACTGAGAAGGCCCAATGTCTTCTGCAACATCAGCAATCCTATGGAGTGCTGAGGGGTTGCAGAGCAACCGGGACAGGCAGAAAGCAGTCAGAAGCTTTTCTGTTGGGTAACCGTTGAAATAGCCCCAATCAAGAGTGGTATAGACATAAGGATTGACAGATTGTAGGCTGTGCTGTGCCCTGGCTCTGATTAACATTAGGCAAAGGACAGAATGAGATATCATTCAGAAGCATAATAAGATTATTTCATATTTCTACACTGAAGTTGAAAAAAAAGACAAGCATGAGTAAGCCAATAGGCTCACAAGCCACTGTTTTAGGCCAGGCTAATAGTAATAGAGTACTTGTTAATTCAGAGGACAGATCCGGTGTTAGAAAAAGTGTCCAGATATTGGGTCTCAATGCATCTAGGAAACTTCAGTGTGTCCTGGAGAAAATTGTAAAATTTTGCCTCTTTGTTCTTGTATGTTGTTTAAGC
The DNA here is from genome assembly GCF_964374135.1 of Grampus griseus. Classification (NCBI taxonomy): domain Eukaryota; kingdom Metazoa; phylum Chordata; class Mammalia; order Artiodactyla; family Delphinidae; genus Grampus; species Grampus griseus. Next base: position 68,022,918 of record NC_139012.1, read on the forward strand.
AATCCTCTACTTGGGGAAGTGTATGGACAAGAAAAGCTTTAAAAGCCTGGTACTTAAAAAAAAGGTAAAGAGTAAAACAAGAAGTAGGATGAGTTTTAGTGTCCTTGCTTAAGACCTCAAGTTGTATTATTTTCTTATGGAAATGGTATTAAACACCATCAGCGGTATTGATTATGGTCAGGAATAGCTACTTTTGTGTAATGTTTTGTAATTTCCCAAGCCCTTTGCTATACATATGAACTCAAGAAACTCTTAGATGGATAGGGCAGGACTGCCTCATTTAATTCATTCAACAAATATTAGATGTCAGGCACTGTTCTAAGTACTTAAGATACATTCATGAACAAAGTAAAGAGATCTTTCTCTAATGGGGTTTATATTCTAGTGAGACAAACAATAAGCCAAACAAAAAATATTCTAGTGAGACGAACAATAAGCAAAACAAAAACAATGGGTGTAAAAAAGTTCTATAGTATGTAGCAGACTAAGTTATAGAAGAAAGAGAAGTTTAAGGGGGGGATTGATTGGCAGTGGGGTAGGACATGTGAGATAAGGCAATTAAAATAGGTTAAATACTGAGAGGATAATAGCTGACTTGAAGAAGGTGAGGCAGTTAGCCACATGCATACCTGGGGTGAGAGTAGTCTAGGCAGATACCAGCCAGTACAAAAGTCATAGGGCAGCGCATGTGTGCTTGGTGGGTTCAAAGAACAGCAAGAAGGCCAGTGAGTCTGCAGTGGGGTGGAGTGGAGTGAGGAAGAGTGTTGTAGAATCTCTGCTTAGAGACAAACTCAGATTCCAGTAGTTTGAAAGACTTAACCAAAGTCTAGTTAAGGTAGAACTCAAAACCATTTATAGTGACCTGTAGTTGTTTCAGTTAGAATTCTCTTATATTTCCAGAAGATAAAAAAGGAAATATTGACTGATTAACAACCTTTATTATAATTTACATTTTATTCTTCAGCATAAACAGTCTTTATTACATTAATCTCAGCCTCAGTTTATTTTCACAGTGTTTTTGCTAAAGGAGAAAATAACAGCCTTGGCACAGTGTGATTTTATTCTTTACTGTGTTTTAAGTTATTAATTAAATTGAAACCTAACTTCTGATTTTGCTTTCGGATAACATGCTAATCATGTGACCTATTTAATACTAATTCAGAAGATCTTAATTTATATTTGTAATTTCATTGTATTTTCTCTAATCTTTCTTTTAAAGATACGGGCATACCGCAGGGGAAGCTACACACAATGCAGTAGATTCTGCCATCAATGTTGGTGTAACTGCCTATAATATTGACAACGTTGGCATCAAAGCAATGGTGAAGAAAACTGCAAAACAAACGGGACACACGCTGCTTGAGGACTATAAAATTGTTGATAATTCTAAGGGGGAAAATCAAGGAGGAGGAGCAAGTGTAAACATGAAAGAGGCGAAAGATGAACAGAGAGAGGCACTAGAGAAGGATGGGGCAAAGAAGAAAGATAAATGATGGAAGTGCTATGAATTGTCTATACCAAAGCCTTACAGATGGATGCAATTTTGTTAAATGGCAAATGTGGAATTCCCTACAGATTAACCAGGATTTTTAAAATGTATTCATTCCTACAAAGTGACTATTTCATAAGCTTTATGTCATGTATTCTACTTCTAAGGAAAAGAATCAGTATTCTTGCATCTGGCCTTTAGAAATACAGTTACATTCTCTGTGAGCTGATTTTTTTCTAAATGTGGCTAAAATATTTTTGCAGTTAAAATAAGACTAATAATAGATGTGCTATAAATCTCATTAAACCTAACGTTAAACTATTTTTGTATTTGCTGTCTTTCAGAAAGCAAAGTAGGAAATTATATATTTACCTAAAATTTGGCATTTAGTAACCTTAGTTATGTTTGTACTGGGAATGAATGCTTTAAACATTGTTTCCTCTTTTTGCACTAATTGTGGATTTTTTTTTAGGTGCTTATGAGAATTTTCAGTGTGTAAGCTAAACAAAAACTGTAACCCTAAATGAAAAGAATTCTTGTATAACATTTAAAAGACTTTTTCAAAACAAGGAGTAGACTAATCATGGAAAATAAAATGAGGTTCTATAAAATCATTTGGTAGCTTATCTCTTTGTTAGGAAATGGAATGGTCTTTTTGATTTTAAATGAATACAAATAGATTTTTAAGTCTTCTAGATTTAGCCTGTTATTGATCTGTTAGGAGCCTGGGAAATTTGGGGGTATGGTTGGTATTGTATCAAAATTCAAAGTGATTATTATCAGCTTAATTGGACAAAAATCTAATCACTTTACCATGTCTACTTCTGTAAGTTTTGCCAAAAGGCTGAAATTTAGTAAAAACTAAAATATAAACAGTTGAGTTTATGTATGATAAATAATTTTTATTTTGGGATTCAGTCATTGGAATTTTATATATTAAAAAGCCAATAAATTAAATTATTAGAAAGGTTTTACTCATAATTAAGGTAAAGAATGTGAAGACTTTAGGCTTTAATCCATGGTGGCTAGGCATAACAGTGTCCACTTTGGCAGAAGAGAGGATATTCACAGACCTATAAGCTACAAATGTGTAAGTAAAATAGCTAGTGGCATTTTATTTTTATTTAATGATTTTAAAAGATTGGTATTGGTTTTCTTAGTATAGTCCATTTTAATATTTCTGAAACTCCAATTGCTATTTAGTTTATTAGGCTTTATTTGAAACTATATAAAGAATGCACTTTGTGAATAAACTGTCAGATTTACTTGGCCTCAAATGTATTCATGGGTTTGTATTTCAGGGACACAGAATTGGTGGAGCCTTTCCCTAGGGCCAAGGATAATGTACTAGTTAAAATGGAAATAAAATTGAATTGGTAAATAGCTTCCAGTCGGTCTCTGCCTTATTTAAGTTTAAGAAATGGAATGACACATAGTGGAGCCTAAAGTTTAAAAAATTACCTTAGAGCAGAGGTCAGCAAAATTGGACTTGTCAACGGGAACCTAGTTGTCCATTTCACTTCATTCTACTCTGTTCACTTGTTTGTGGGTTGCTTTTTCAGATCAACAGCTAGACAAAATTTTGGTAAGTATAGCTTCTATATTCCAGTTCTCCAGAGAAACAGAACCAATATGTATTATAAGGAATTGGCTTGTGCAACTATGGAGGCTGAGAAGCCGCAGATCTGCAGTCAGTGAGCTGGGTACCCAGGAGAGTTGATGTGCTGTATCAGTCCAGGTCTGAAAGCCTGAGAATCAGGAGCACCAATGATGTATATTCCAGTCTGAAAGCTGGTAGGCAGGCCTGAGACCCCAAAGTGCTTATGTTTCAGTCTGAGTCTGAAGGCCAGAAAAGACCAATATACCAATGAAAGCAGTCAAACAGGAAGAGTTCCCTCTTATTCAGCCCTTTTGTTCTATTCAGGTCTTCAGCTGATTGGGTGATGTCCACCCATCTTTTAAGGAGGGCAATCTGCTTTACCCAGTCTACCGATTGAAATGTTAATCTCACCCAGAAACACCCTCACAGACACACCCCGAATGATATTTGGCCAAATGTCTGGACACCCCGTTGCCCAGTTAAGCTGACAATAAAATTAACCATCACAGCTTCTTAGCCCGGTTTTTATTTTCTAGAGGTCTTTCTCCTAGGTTTTCTTGGCTTTTTGAGATGCAACAGATCTAGTGTCTGACAAACAGTTCTCAGTATCTACTGCTACCAGGGTTTTTCCTCACTTTGCCTCTACAGACTGTCATTCCCCCATGCTGTACTGGGTAGTTTTCTGGCATTGCCTCTAGGAACCTACTAGCTATAAAAATAATGATAGCTAATGTTTAGGTAGTGTTAAAATGTTCTAAGTGCTGTTACACAGACTAACTCATTTTAACCTCACAATATTCTTATGAGGTTATACCATTACAGTCTTCATTTTACAGAATAGGACACTGAGGTATAGAGAGGTGAAGTAACCTTCCCAAGATGTAAGGGAACAGTATGAAAGAAGAGGTCACACACATGCTTCAAAAAGGAGGGCCTGTTAGGCCGGGCATCTTGTCTTTCTTAAACAGAGGTAGATGGGGAAAGACAAATGGTCTTATTTCCTCTGATTCCAGCTGCTTATTAAATTAATTTTTTGTTACAATTTTATTGGCTTAATAGTTGGTAGAAAATTCCTTGAGATATTAGCAAAATAGATCATCAGCCCTAGACTACCTCCCTGATAGTGTCCGAGTCTTTTTCTCTGTCTTCATAGGTGTTCTAGGGTAAGCTAAGAAAAGCCAGACATATCAGTTAAGTCTATAATGCTGTGCTCAAATAAATTAGTTCTCTGGTCTGTTCTTGTCAGAATTAAGACTAGGTATTTTTAAACAGACTTCCTAATGGATTTTGCTATTTTGTGTTTACTTTAGCAACAGAATTGCTTAAAAGAGAATATTTTGTTGATTTCTGAATAGCTTTTCTTCAAAGACATTTTTTCTATTTACAGTATATTTTAAAGATCCAGAAAGATGAATAAAAAAAAAATTTTTTAAGAACACAGGTCAGATGAAAGATAGAAACCCGAAATAATGTCTTTAAATGTATTCTATGCAAAAAGTTGTCACATGTGAAGAAACAGTTTGATCAACCTGGAGGCTGTTCATTGGAGGAAAAAATGACTAATGGGGGAAAGTGTTCTCTCTCCCCCGGCATCCCACCCAATCTGTTCTGTTCAAATTTAGTTAGCCAGCTGAAAAGCAACTTGCTAGAGTGCTGCCAAGAAGCAAGATTACTGAGATAAGGGATAGGATCCCATCATTTGCATGTTCAAGAAGCCCCACAGATAATGTCTCTAGTTAAAACGTTGCTATTTAGGGAGTAACTGAGCTGGGAGCAGAAAAGGGGGCTTTGGTATACAGCAGTTTTTAAATTTAAGGCTTTTGAACTAAAGCCACACTGATGACAGGGTTCAGCATATAGCTGTGGATGTGGAGTGGAGATAAAGTGATGAGAGTTGCATATTGAAGGGCGAGGTTGTAGACAAGACCTATGGTGGAAAAACTACTTTTTTTGTCCAAGTCAGTGGACAGGTTGTGACTATTAAGTCTCTGGGTGAAGCAAGGAGAAGTAGATGGTGTCACACCCAGATGAAATGAGTGAGTTTTTACAGGAGGACGGAAGAGTAGAGATCCTGGAAGCAGCATTAGAGGTGGAGAGGATTCCTGACCCTCCTGACCTAAAGGAGCCAGGGGTTCTACAGAGAAACTAGAGAACAAAACCATCAGTTCTTAGCTTTTGATATTTCAAAAGCTATGGTTTATGTGTGAACCAGAAAGATTTGGGAGAATATAAAATGCATGACTATCTCTCTGCCATGCAGGTCCCTCTCATCCCCACCTCCCCAGTCAATCAGAGAATTAGGAACGCTGGCTGAGGACGAAGGAAGGGAGCCACCAAGACAGAATAGACACCGGTGAGTGTCTAAGAGGTGACCAGCACCTTGCTCCCCACAGCTTGCCTCAGGCTGGGCACAAAAGTTGGGAGTACAAGATTTGCCACACCACGTGACTACTGACACACTGACAAGAGATCTTCACTTTTCAGTTAAACCGTAGGTTCTCTGAAAGCAGTGAACGTACTTAGCATCTCTTACACATCACTCTGTATAAAATAAACCCTCGATTGCTATTAATTGAACTTACTCCTCAAAATGCTTCACATCATCTCTTGCCCACAAATTTGGGTGGTTCTTTTGGACATTAGTCTGTCGGTCTAACGTGATACTACATTACTTTCTAGTTAGTTCAATTCCAAACTTCCCAGCACAGAGCCCTCTTTCTCTGTGAGCGGCCCTGGGCGTCCCAGCCTGGCCCCGCCCCCGGGCGCCGCCCTGTGACGTCACCGGACGGCGCCAGGCAGCGACCGTGAGGCAGTTCGCCCCCACTACGGCTGACAGAACCTGACCGCTGACGGCTGCAGGGGGTCCCCTCAGGTCTCGTGTTCTAAGCCGTGTGAGGGAAGGGCGTGGGTGGCCTCTGATCTGACACGGTGGAGGAAGGAAGAGGCGACACCTTCGACGATATGAACACCGACCGCCTTAAACTGGAGTTACTGGAAGAAAGGCACCTGAAGTGAGTCGGAGGGCGGCGCGCGCCCCGCCGGGTGTGGGGTTCACGTCGGCGCCGCCAAGCCGAGGGCCTGCGCCTGTGTGAGCCCCGCGGCTCAAGGCCGAAGCCCCTGAGGCCGAGGTGACACCTGCAGTGTTATTAATCCCCGCGCAGAACTGGTAACATCTGAAAACAGTGTTTTATAGGAGAGATTCATTTAGCTCTTGCGTTTGGTATTATAAATAGGCAGGTTTTGAGGTTCTGCCTTCAGGAGCGAGTCCGGTGGAGTGTACTGTGTGCACAGACTATAATTCTGAAACATGTGTTTGCTTGTGATGTTCCACTAAGTTCAGGGTTTCTGTTTCAAATTCCAAAGGTTTCGTTTAGTTATGCTTCTTTTTCATCCCTTTAGAAGAGCTTAAGAATTGGTGATACTTGGTAAAGATGAAGCCCCTACTATATATACTTCTTAAAGTACTCAATATCAGTACTTCTTACTAAGTCTTTGGAACATTTTAAGTATCTTTTTAGATACCCTACCCCCACCCCCACCCGCAGGCCACAGGAGGGCTAGGCTCTCTTGGGTCACCCTGTAGCTTCCTGTGCTTTCCTCTGTCGTAGCTCCAGCCACACTTTTTAAATTGCTCAGTTATTTCTTGGTCTGGTACTAAGCTGTAAGCACTCTGAGGACAGGTTCTGTATTTCCTGAAGCAGTAGAGTGTAGGAGCCAGTCCTTTAGAGGAATCCTGCACAAATTCAAATCCCAGCTCTTACCACTTACTCAGCAAGTCCATGATCTTGCACAAGTTAATGAACCTCTGAAGCCTCAGTTTTCCTCAAGTCTAAGACTGGCGTAGAAATCGGTATCTCACACGTCGTGTGGTTGGTACCAGGACTGAAATGTATGTAAAGCACTTGGCGTTGGCTTGTAATAAACACTCAGTGGAAGTTAGCTGCTGCAATTACTGTTCTGTTCACTTACCGTAGTATCTTCAGCACTTAGCACAATGCCTTTAACGTAATAGGCATTCAGAAATATAAATGATTCTGTCATCGTATTTTGATAACTACTATGCCACTTGCTGATGTCCTAAATAGATAATCTCCGGAATGCTATGTGTGTGTGTGTGTGTGTGTGTGTGTGTGTGTGTGTTTATTAGTGTTTCTTTTTTTTCCTTTTTATTTCAGGTTGTCAGTTGTTACCTGTTGCCCTAGCTGTTTCTGTCTATAGTAATTTGCAGCTCCTTTGCTGGGCTTTGAGAAACCAGGTAACCAAAATTGTCAGACTTCTTGAGGCCAACTTTAAGAATAAAGGGTTTTAAGTGGTTACATGGGGAGCTTTGAGCTTTAGTGCATTTTAGTGTCCTTCTGGACCCGGGTAATCGGAAGCCTGCGTTCGCCTGATTACTAATTCTCAGCCAGGCCTTCAGTAAGTGATGTTTCATAATAGGTTGTTCCTGAAGTAGTGGTAGGTTACTGTGTATTATTTTTCTCATGTTATTTTTAATTGAATCGTAATTAACAAAATGTGTTTAATAATAGGGATACAGTGCAACTCTCAGTGCTTGAAATAAGACACAAGATAGCGGAACTGGAAGCCAAACTCAATACTGACGATGAAGGTATATAAGTAAATATTTTTATTTATGACTCCTGTATAGCTATTGTTCATTTTACCAAGATACCTATAGTACATTAAATTACATATTTGGAATAATAGTGTCAAGATTTTCGTATTGCTTTTTGGCAGCATTAATAATAATTTAATATAGAGGCTTTAAAAACATATTTCAGAGTGTCAAACCTGTTACTTTATAATTATTTGTCTACTTACAAGTTCAGAATGTTCATTCTTCAATTAGCAAAACCTTTGTTACGTGAGATAAATACATTATTTCCTTAGTAATAAAATATCACACGTTTTCTATATAACTCAATTGGTAACCTTTATATCTTAACTGCTAGATTTGGGATATAACCTTAAAATCCCTATCTAGGTTTTGGCTATTTGTTTGTGTTGAAAGAATGGGGGAGGGGCAGGCGAGTGTTGCACACACACACTCATCACACACACCTACACACAGGAACATACCCATATATCCTTAAAGTTTATAATGTCTGTAAGATGTTAATTTATTACACAAATATTGATTGAGATCCTGCCATATGTCAACACTTTGAATGGAAGACCTTTCTTTTCCCTTTTCTAAAGAGTTTCACTGACTATTGGGAGGAAGTGTCCAACTAAAACATGAGCAGAAGTAATATAAGTTCTGCATGAGGAGAAATGGCAACTCAGGTAAGCAGAACCCAACACACCTTGCATGAGGGCAGAGGAGGCAGTGTTGAACTGACTACTAAAGAACAGTAGGAGTTTATTAGGGTTATGGGGGTGGGCTTTGCTTCTTAAACCCATTCATACTTTTCTTCTGTTGGGGAAGCCATGAACAAAATGGATTAGTAGCCATATGACAAATATAATGCTACTTTTCATAATACCCAATGCTATGTTAAAGCTTGCTTAGAGAACACTGCTTTGTCCCAAGGCTGAAGTAGCTTCCTACGTCTCCATGTCTGTATCCTTAATAAACTGGCTCTGTGGAGGCAGACTGTGAGTACACTTACCAAGTAGTTGCACTGGCAAGGCTGGCTGGAATTTCCTCATCCATCTAACTACAGACGAAACATGTCATGCTCAGATACACACACAATGCAGTAACTATGCCCACAAGTAAAATGTAAGCCCAGCAAGTCGCATTATCAACAGCTCTTCTCATGGGGAGGAGCTGGAATATGGGTATAAAGAGATAAGGTAAAATGGCAGGCGAGAAAGTTTTTCCTCAGTGGGCCAAGCTAAAACCTAAGGTGAAGGGCGGAAACCTTTATCCCTTCTTCAGAATCAACTAACTCCAGGAACTGTGTCAGGTGAGGTGGTTATTATTATTCCCATTTATGGAAAAATGAAGTTCAGGAATTTAAGTAACTTGCTAAGATCACAGAGCCAGGGGGTGGCAGAGCCATGATTTTAGCCTAAATCACCTGTCTACCACCACCACTACTACCATGACAACTGCTGTCTCCCCACATTGGCACTCAGTAGTTCTGGTTATCTACTGCTGCATAGCCAACCAGCCTATCGTTTAGGGTTCTAAATAACATTTGTCTCTCACAAGTCTGTAGATTGACTGGGTTCATCTGGGAAGTTCTTAATTGGGGTCTCTCATGTGATTGCAGTCAGATGTAGTCTGGTGCTCAGTCATCTGAAGGTTCAGCTGGGCTGGACATTTCAAGATGACTCACCCACATGGCTGGTAACTCATCCTGGGTATTGGCTGGGAGCCCAGCTGGGACCACCCATCAGAAGTACCTACACATGGCTTTGTAGCTTTTGCTTCTCACAGCATGGTGCCTGGGTTCCAAGAGGCTGTATCCCAAGAGCAAGCATTCCAAAAGGCACCGTGACAGAAACTGCCAGTCCAGTTAAGGGCTACTCCCAGAACTGGCAGCGTCATTTCCATTATATTCTATTGGTCAAAACAGTCACAGATGGGCTTCCCTGGTGGCGCAGTGGTTGAGAGTCCATCTGCCGATGCAGGGGACATGGGTTCGTGCCCTGGTCCAGGAAGATCCCACGTGCCGCGGAGCGGCTGGACCCATGAGCCATGGCCACTGGGCTTGTGCGTCCGGAGCCTGTGCTCCACAACAGGAGAGGCCACAACAGTGAGAGGCCCGTGTACTGCAAAAAAAAAAAAAAAAAAAAAAAAAACAGTCACAGATTTCAGGGAATGGAGAAAATTACTTGTCAAGGTCACATTGCAGAAGAACATGTGGAATGGGGTGGATTCTTGCAGTCATCTTTGGCAAATAGTCTGCCACAGGGAGTATTAAACATAATGCCTCTTGAGGAGAACTCTTAAGTAACTGATAAGGGTGGAACATAGATTGTAACAAGAATGTGACAGATGAGATAAAAGTTTATGAAGAAGATGAAGAATAGTCTTTAATATGATTCTGATGAATTTGTATTTATCCTGAAGGCAATGGGGTAATATTAAAGGGGTTTTTAAAATAAATTTATTATTGTTTAACATTATAAAAGAAATAAATGCACAAGTGATAACCATGGATACATCTGTTTAGGTAATTCTTTCACACTTTCCACTCTCTACTCAAATCTCGCTACCCCTCTCTCCATTCTCACTCAGCGAATGAGCTTACCTTCCTCTTTCAAGGAGAACCAAGAAGCAATCAGAAGAGGATTTCCACATGTTTCTACCAAGAAAGATACCCACCTACATACTTTGCACATCCTCTTACTTCCCTCTTGTTCCTCTGCATATTCTGTGTTACTCTTATTTAATGTCAATCCCTCCACTTGTACAACAGATGCCATTACTCTCACCTCCTCCAGGATATCACTCCAGCAATTGATTGTCCTCTCTCTTTGCTGCACCGTTTTCCCTGCTCCACTGAATCATCTCCAACAGCACACAAACATGCCGAGTTTATTTTATCTAAAAAACAGATAGCAACCCTTCTTTGGCCCCATGTTTCCCCTTCTACCATTATCCCCTTTCACTTTTCACTGCTCTGTGTACAGCAAAATATTTCAATAGAATCGTTTTTTTATTTACACTCTTACCTGTTTCTTCATATTTAATCTACCTGTTTTGTAACAGGATTAATTTTTAGGCAAAGCAGCAAGCAGAACAAACTTCAAAGGGCTTCACATTTGCATAGTGGCCTTTTGAAGCCCTTTAGGATTCATAGGAAACTATATTCAAAACGAGTGGTTTATGTTTTAAGTAAATCTGAATTTTACCATCTTAAAGCTTGGCCACAAGACAAAGAACAGGAAAGAAAATGTCCAGGAGACCTAAAAAAGTGAGAAGAATCAGTATTGGTGTAGGGGTTTAAGTGCATTTCAAAAAATTGAAACCTCACCACTACCCTTTGAAAACAGTATCACCTCATTTTATAGATGAAAAACTGAGATTCAGGGATTCTGAATGTCTTTCTCAAGGCTATAGAGGTGGGTAGGGATAGATCTGGAATTGGGATCCAGGCATTTTGCCATCAGATCCCAAACTCAGCCTCTATTTCTTTCCACTTAAGTTTCTTAAGTTTGCTTCTAAAGTTTTTTCATCTGGAGAAGAGAGCCTTGATTTACTGAGGTTCTGGGACATTGCTCATCTAGGCATAGAAATGGGCAGGATTTGCCCAGCACAAGCATGATTGTCTTATTCTCTCTTGGACTCACTCCAATCAGAAGTTTCACCTCTGATCAACTGAAACTGCTCTTATCAAGGTCACCAGTGACTTTCAATTTGCAAAATCCAGTGTCATCTCTCAGTACTCATCTTGACATTAGTAGCACTGCCAGAACTGATCACCTTCATCATTGAAACCCGTTGCTCACTTGGCTTCTGGGACACCACGCTATCTTGGTTTTCTTCATATCTACTGGCCACTCCTCACTTCTCTTCATCTTCCTGAGTTCTAAAAACTTGGAGTGCCTCAGGGCTCAGTCCTCTGACTTTTCTTTGATACATGCACCCACTATTTAGGAGATCCCCTCTGGTCATATGGTATGAAATGCCATCTGTATACTGATAACATACAGATTTACATCTCCATCCCAGACCTTTCCTTTAAGCTCCCTTTGAGTCTTCATTTATAGGCTGGTTTCTAGTTAAAAACTCTTTGGCTATTAAGTAATGTATTAGTAGATCAAATAGTTTTTTAAAACTCATCTCAGTAAATGCTAAAAAAGGTTTTGATAAAATTCAATTTGTCTTATTAAAAAAATATATTTCTATTTATCTTGAACTGGAATAACACTTAATGACGAAACATTAGAGGCATTACCATTTCTGGAAAAAAGCAAAGATGCCTCCAGCCACCATTAAAATTTAATATTGTTTTGAAGGGTCCAGTCAAGCAATAAAATATGAAACAGAAATAAGCATTATAGCTATTAGGAAGATATAAAATTATTATAATTTTTAACTTTTATAATTTGATATCCAGAACTTTCCAGAGGATCAACTGAAAAACTACTATATTAGTTTATATATGTATATTATATAATATATTATATATTAGTTTATATATATATATTATGTATAATATACTAAAAAATTAGAAAATGGTTGGATACAGAAGTGGAAGAAATTTTTATTAAAAAAAACCCAAGACACTAGCAATAACCAGTTAGAAAATAGGGTTTTTTTAATGATTGCACAACAATTCCAGCCTGAATCATAAAATGTCTGACAATACCCTTGATAAGAAATATTCAGGACTTATATGAAGAGATAGCAGAACACTATGACTATAATGGAATAATAACCATTCAGCAAGAATTCTCATCCTTGTCCGCAATCAACTTGATGTACCCTGCATCTGTGGGATACCTGAATAGACAATGAATCATCCCAAATTGAGGACGTGGACTTTGGGAGCAACAATATATATATATTTTTTTCCCCTTTTTCTCTTTTGGTGAGTGTGTATGTGTATACTTCTGTGTGTGATTTTGTCTATATAGCTTTGCTTTTACCATTTGTCCTAGGGTTTGGTCTATCCGTTTTTTTTGTTTGTTTGTTTTTGTTTTTTTAGTATAGTTTTTAGCACTTGTTATCATTGGTGGATTTGTTTTTTGGTTTGGCTGCTTTTTTTTTATTTTAAATTTTTTTTAATAATTATTTTTTATTTTAATAACTTTTTAATTTAATATAATTTTATCTTCTTCTTTCTTTCTTCCTTTCTTTTTCATCCCTTTTATTCTGAGCCATGTGGATGACAGGCTCTTGGTGCTCCAGCCAGGCATCAGGGGTATGCCTCTGAGGTGGGAGAGCCAAGTTCAGGACACTGGTCCACAAGAGACCTCCCAGCTCCACGTAATATCAACCAGCAAAAATCTCCCAGAGATCTCCATCTCAATGCCAAGACTCAGCTCCACTCAACGACCAGCAAGCTACAGTGCTGGACACCCTATGCCAAACAACCAGAAAGAAAGGAACCCAACCCTACCCATTAGCAGGGAGGCTGCCTAAAATCATAATAAGGCCACAGACACCCCAAAACACACCACCAGACGTGGACCTGCCCACCAGAAAGACAAGATCCAGCCTCATCCACCAGAACACAGGCACTAGTCCCCTCCACCAGGAAGCCTACACAACCCACTGAACCAACCTTAGCCAGTTGGAGCAGACACCAAAAACAATGGGAACTACGAACCTGCAGCCTGCGAAAAGGATACCCCAAACACAGTAAGTTAAGCAAAATGAGAAGACAGAAAAACACACAGCAGATGAAGGAGCAAGGTAAAAACCCACCAGACCTAATAAATGAAGAGGAAATAGGCAGTCTACCTGAAAAAGAATTCAGAATAATGATAGTAAAGATGATCCAGAATCTTGGAAATAGAATGGAGAAAATACAAGAAACATTTAACAAGTACCTAGAAGAACTAAAGAGCAAACACAGAAGAACTAAAGAGCAAACAACACAATAAATGAAATTTAAAATTCTCTAGCAGGTATCAATAGCAGAATAAGGCAGAAGAACGGATAAGTGACCTGGAAGATAAAATAGTGGAAATAACTACTGCAGAGCACAATAAAGAAAAAAGAATGAAAAGAATTGAGGACAGTCTCAGAGACCTCTGGGACAACATTAAATGCACTAACATTCGAATTATAGGGGTCCCAGAAGAAGAAGAGAAAAAGGGACTGAGAAAATATTTGAAGAGATTATAGTTGAAAACTTCCCTAATATGGGAAAGGAAATAGTTAATCAAATCCAGGAAGCACAGAGAGTCCCATACAGGATAAATCCAAGGAGAAACACACCAAGACACATTAATCAAACTATCAAAAATTAAATACAAAGAAAAAATATTAAAAGCAACAAGGGAAAAACGACAAATAACACACAAGGGAATCCCCATAAGGTTAACAGCTGATCTTTCAGCAGAAACTCTGCAAGCCAGAAGGGAGTGGCAGGACATATTTAAAGTGATGAAGAAGAAAAACCTACAACCAAGATTACTCTACCCAGCAAGAATCTCATTCAGATTTGATGGAGAAATTAAAACCTTTACAGACAAGCAGAAGCTAAGAGAATTCAGCACCACCAAACCAATTTTACAACAAATGCTAAAGGAACTTCTCTAGGCAGGAAACAAAAGAGAAGGAAAAGACCTACAATAACAAACCCAAAACAGTTAAGAAAATGGTAATAGGAACATACATATCGATAATTACCTTAAATGTAAATGGATTAAATGCTCCAGCCAAAAGACAAGACTGGCTGAATGGATACAAAAATGAGACCCGTATATATGCTGTCTACAAGAGACCCACTTCAGACCTATGGACACATACAGACTGAAAGTGAGGGGATGGAAAAAGATATTCCATGGAAATCAAAAGAAAGCTGGAGTAGCAATTCTCATATCAGACAAAATATGGACTTCAAAACAAGGACTATTAGAAGAGACAAAGAAGGACACTATATTATGATCAAGGCATCAATCCAAGAAGAAGATATAACAATTGTAAATATTTATGCACCCAACATAGGAGCACCTCAATACATAAGGTAAATACTAACCGCCATAAAAGGGGAAATTGGCAGTAACACAATCATAGTAGGGGAATTTAACAACCCACTTTCACCAATGGACAGATCATGCAAAATGAAAATAAATAAGGAAACACAAGCTTTAAATGATACATTAAATGAGATGGACTTAATTGATATTTATAGGACATTCCATCCAAAAACAACCAAATACACATTCTTCTCAAGTGCTCATGGAACATTCTCCAGGATAGATCACATCTTGGGTCACAAATCAAGCCTTGGTAAATTTAAGAAAACTTATATCCTATGAAGTATCTTTTCCAACCACAACACTATGAGACTATATATCAATTACTGGAAAAAAACTGTAAAAAATACAAACACATGGAGGCTAAACAATACACTCCTTAATAACCAAGAGATCACTGAAGAAATCAAAGAGGAAATCAAAAAATACCTAGAAACAAATGACAATGAAAACACAATGACCCAAAACCTATGGGATGTGGCAAAAGCAGTTCTAAGAGGGAAGTTTATAGCAATACAATCCTACCTTAAGAAAAAAGAAACATCTCAAATAAACAACCTAACCTTACACCTAAAGCAATTACAGAAAGAAGAACAAAAACCCTCCAAAATTAGCAGAAGGAAAGAAATCATAAAGATCAGATTAGACATAAATGAAAAAGAAATGAAGGAAATGACAGCAAGGATCAATAAAACTACAAGCTGGTTCTTTGAGAAGATAAACAAAATTGATAAACCATTAGCCAGACTCATCAAGAAAAAAAGGGAGAAGACTCAAATCAGTAGAATTAGAAATGAAAAAGAAGTAACAACTGACACTGCAGAAGTACAAAGGATCATGAGAGATTACTACAAGCGACTATATGCCCGTAAAGTGGACAACCTGGAAGAAATGGACAAATTCTTAGAAATGCACAACCTTATAAGACCGAACCAGGAAGAAGTAGAAAATATGAACAGACCAATCACAAACACTGAAATTGAAACTGATTATAAAAATCTTCCAACAAATAAAAGTCCAGGACCAGATGGTGCTTCACAGGCGAATTCTATCAAACATTTAGAGAAGAGCTAACAGCTGTCCTTCTCAAACTCTTCCAAAATATAGCAGAGGGAGGAACACTCCCAAACTCATTCTACAAGACTGCCATCACCCTGATACCAAAAGCAGACAAAGATGTCACAAAGAAAGAAAACTACAGGCCAATATCACTGATGAATATAGATGCAAAAATCCTCAACAAAATACTAGGAAACAGAATCCAACAGCACATTAAAAGGATCATACACCATGATCAAGGGGGGTTTATCCCAGGAATGCAAGGATTCTTCAATATATGCAAATCAATCAATGTGATACACCATATTAACACACTGAAGGAGAAAAACCATATGATCATCTCAATAGATGCAGAGAAAGCTTTCGACAAAATTCAACACCCATTTATGATAACCCTCCAGAAAGTAGGCATAGAGGGAACTTACCTCAACATAATAAAGGCCATATATGACAAACCCACAGCCAACATTGTCCTCAATGGTGAAAAACTGAAACCATGACCACTAAGATCAGGAACAAGACAAGCTTGCCCACTCTCACCACTCTTATTCAATAGTTTTGGAAGTTTTAGGCATAGCAATCAGAGAAGAAAAAGAAGTAAAAGGAATCTAAATCAGAAAAGGAGAAGTAAACTGTCACTGTTTGCAGATGACATGATACTATACATAGAGTATCCTAAAGATGCTACCAGAAAACTACTAGAGCTAATCAATGAATTTAGTAAAGTAGCAGTATACAAAATTAATGCACAGAAATCTTTTGCATTCTTATACACTAATGATGAAAAATCTGGAAGAGAAATTAAGGAAACACTCCCATTTACCATTGCATCAAAACAAATAAAATACCTAGGAGTAAACCTACCTAAGGAGACAAAAGACCCGTATGCAGGAAATTATAAGACACTGATGAAAGAAATTAATGATACAAATAGATGGAGAGATATACCATGTTCTTGGATTGGGAGAATCAACACTGTGAAAACGACTATACTACCCAAAGTAATCTACAGACTCAGTGCAATCCCTATCAAGCTACCACTGGCATTTTTCACAGAACTAGAACAAAAAATTTCACAATATATATGGAAACACAAAAGACCCCGAATAGCCAAAGCAATTTTGAGAAAGAAAAACGGAGCTGGAGGAATCAGGCTCCCTGACTTCAGGCTATACTACAAAGCTACAGTAATCAAGAGAGTATGGTACTGGCACAGAAACAGAAATATAGATCAATGGAACAGGATAGAAAGCCCAGAGATAAACCCATGCACATAAGGTCACCTTATCTTTGATAAAGTAGTTAAGAATATACAGTGGAGAAAAGACAGCCTCTTCAATAAGTGGTGCTGGGAAAACTGGACAACTACATGTAAAAGAATGAAATTAGAACACTCCCTAACACCATACACAAAAATAAACTCAAAATGGATTAAAGACCTAAATGTAAGGCCAGACACTATCAAACTCTTAGAGGAAAACATAGGCAGAACACTCTATGACATAAATCACAGCAAGATCCTTTTTGACCCATCTCCTAGAGAAACAGAAGTAAAAACAAAAATAAACAAATGGGACCTAATGAAACTTCAAAGCTTTTGTACAGCAAAGGAAGCCATAAACAAGACGAAAAGACAACCCTCAGAATGGGAGAAAATATTTGCAAATGAAGCAACTGACAAAGGATTAATCTCCAAAATTTACAAGCAGCTCATGCAGCTCAATATCAAAAAAACAAACAACCCAATCCAAAAATGGGCAGAAGACCTAAATAGACATTTCTCCAAAGAAGATATACAGACTGCCAACAAACACATGAAAGAATGCTCAACATCATTAATCATTAGAGAAATGCAAATCAAAACTACAATGACATATCATCTCACACCGGTCAGAATGTCCATCATCAAAAAATCTAGAAACAGTAAATGCTGGAGAGGGTGTGGAGAAAAGAGAACCCTCTTGCACTGTTGGTGAGAATGTAAATTGATACAGCCACTATGGAGAACAGTATGGAGGTTCCTTAAAATACTAAAAATAGAACTACGATAGGACCCAGCAATCCCACTACTGGGCATATACCCTGAGAAAACCATAATTCAAAAAGAATCATGTACCACAATGTTCATTGCAGCACTATTTACAATAGCCAGGATGTGGAAGCAACCTAAGTGTCCATCGACAGATGAATGGATAAAGAAGATGTGGCACATATGTGCAATGGAATATTTCTTAGTCATAAAAAGAAATGAAATTGACTTATTTGTAGTGAGGTGGATGGACCTAGAGTCTGTCATACAGAGTGAAGTAAGTCAGAAAGAGAAAAACCAGTACCGTATGCTAACACATATATGGAATCTAAAAAAAAAAAAAAAAAAAAATGGTCATGAATAACCTAGGAGCAAGATGGGAATAAAGACGCAGACCTACAAGAGAATATACTTGAGGATACAGGGGAGGGGTAAGGGTAAGCTGGGACAAAGTGAGAGAGTTGGATGGACATATATACACTACCAAATGTAAAATAGATAGCTAGTGGGAAGCAGCCACATAGCACAGGGAGATCAGCTCAGTGCTTTGTGACCACCTAGAGGGGTGGGATAGGGAGGATGGGAGGGAGGGAGACACAAGGAGGAAGAGATATGGGGATATATGTGTATAAGTGATTCACTTTGTTATAAAACAAACTAACACACCACTGTAAAGCAATTATACTCCAATAAAGATGTTTAAAAAAAAATGAAAAAAACGGAATTCTCACCTTGTTCAACATAAGGGATTTCATACTGGAGAGAAACCCTAAAGTGAAATGAAATTGGGAAATTTATTATTAAGGTTTTATAATGGGGACGTAGACTTTTCCTATATAGGAGAATTGGGTGTTATAAATGTGCTCATTCTTTTCAAATTAATTTATTGATAATGTAATTCTTATTAAAACACAGAGCTGTTTTTTCTTAACTTCAATAACTGACTCTAAAGTTAATGAGATGAATAAATAGACAGGGATAACTGATAAGAGATTTTGGGGAGTTGACGGGACTCCTACAATATATAATAAAGCTAAAGTCATTAAAACTGAAAACAAATCAGTAAAACAAAATAGGTAGTATATTAGTTTGCTAGAGCTTCCATAGCAATGTACCACAGACAGGCTGAGATGAACCACAGAAACTTATTTTCTCACAGTTCTGGAGACTACAAGTCCAAGGGTGTGATGTTCACAGGGTTGGTTTCTTCTGAGGGCTTTCTTTCTGTGTCTTCACATGGTCTTCCCTCTACCTGTTTGTGTCCTAATTTCTTCTTATAATGAAATCAGTCATATTGGATTAGGGCTAAGCATATGATCTCATTTAACCTTAATGAGCTTTGTAAATGTCCTATCTCTAAATACAGTCACATCTGAGTACTGGGAGCGTAGGACTTCAACATATGAATTTGGGGGGAAGAAGCAGACACAGTTCAGTCCATAACAGAAAGAGATTCTAATTTATTAAAACATTGTACTAGTGTGAAATTCAGGGCCAGGTTACTAAGTTAATTAAAAAATTGTTTTCAGTTATCTATGAAAAAAAGGAGAAAATAATTTTCATTTATGAGACTTGTGGGAAATAGATTATTACAAAAACTGCACCAGACATTGAAATAGGAAAGTACCAAATGATCATTGTTTTAGTCTGCTTGGGCTATCATAACAAAGTACCGTAAGACTGCGTGGCTTAAACAACAGAAATTTATTTTCTTATAGTTCTAGATCCTGGAAGTCCAAGATCAAGGTGCCAGCCGATTTGGCCTCTAGTGCGGACCCATTTCCTGCCTTGCAGATGACCACCTTCTCATTGTGTTCTCACATGGCAGGCAGAACAAGCTATGGTGCCTCTTCCTTTTTTTGTAAGGGCAGCAGCCCTATTGGATTATGGCCCCACCCTTATGATCTCATTTAACTTTTATCACTTTCTCACAGACCCCACCTCCAACTAAAGTCACATGGGGTTAGGGCTTCAACATATGAATTTTAGAGGGACACAAACATTCCATAAAAATCATGAAGCTATCACTTTCTAATTACTGTCTTCCCCTTCCCACCATCAAGAAAGAACAACTTTAGCCTGCCTGCCCAAGTTTGGGAAAGGGCTTCTGGGCAGAGAACTGGAACCAAAGAGCCAATTACCAGTAATGTTTTATTGGAATCTGTGTCACCACACAGAGCTTTAAAAGAGCTAAAAGAGGGACTTCCCTGGCCATCCAGTGGTTGAGACTCCGTGCTTCCAATGCAGGGGGCATGGGTTTGATCCCTGGTCAGGGAACTAGGATTCTGCATGCTGCATGGCACTGCCAAAAAAAAAAGAAAAAAAACATGAGCTTCTTTTAAAGTGATGAATTATTCAATAAATTCCATTTGGAAAATTGGTATAATATTTAGAAAAATAATCCCTTTAGATCTTCACTGTATACTTAATTCTCAAAACTTCTGGGGGGACTTCCCTGGTGGTCCAGTGGCTAAGACTCTGTGCTCCTAATGCATGGGGCCCGGGTCCCATCCCTGGTCAGGGAACCAGAGCCCACATGCCGCAGCTAAGAGTTCGCATGCCGCAACTATGACCTGGGGCAGCCAAATAAATAAAACTTACTCTAAAATAAAACCTTGCAGATAGATTTAATATTTAAAATTATTAAATATTTAAAATTTAAAGATTTAAATACTTTAAAATGAACCAAGAAAATATAGATGAATGTATATTTGTTTATGAATAAAGAAGGCCTTTCTTAAAGAGCAATAAATCACTGAGGAAAACATGTTTATGTTTGACTTCCCTTGTGAAAATAGCTTCCCTTGATTTAAAGGAAAAAAGACCAATATGAGAAGTCAAACAGTAATCTGGGAAAGACATTGGTAGCCAAAATGATGGACAAAATGTTTATATTTTCACCACATCTATGTCCTCTGCAATTCAGTTAGAAAACACTAAGTTCCCAGTAGATAAATATGAGTAGGACACAGAGACAACTCATGAATATGGGAAAATATCCAACTTGTTTTTAAGTCAAAGAAATTTGTTGCCTATAAAAGAAGTAGAGATTTTTTTTTATAAGTGAAATAGGAACTTTATACATTACTGATAGCAGTGTAGTACTACCCTTTGGGGAAAAATTTTTGCAGTAAATTTCTTATGATGATAAAAATAATAATAACAAAAACAACTAAGTTTTATAGCAATTTCTGTGTGCCCTGCACTGCTTTAAGCCTTCACATGTTTTAATTAATCCTGTCAATATCCTATAGTGTAGGAACTTTAATTATCCTTATTTTACAGTTGAGAAATTGAGGCACAGGAAATGTAACTTGCTCAGGATCACAGAAATAAACTGGTGGAGACATGGCTTAAACCCACTAGTCCTACTTTGGGGATGTTTTTCCTCATGGAGTCTTCTGAAAATTTGCTGGGGGGCAACTTTACTCAAAG
Source organism: Grampus griseus (assembly GCF_964374135.1). Classification (NCBI taxonomy): domain Eukaryota; kingdom Metazoa; phylum Chordata; class Mammalia; order Artiodactyla; family Delphinidae; genus Grampus; species Grampus griseus. The sequence goes on from NC_139012.1 coordinate 68,044,140, forward strand.
AGATAGTCTTTCCACCGTGCCCCCTTTTTGTACATGTTGGCATTTTTGTTCATGCAGTTCTTGCTGTTTGAATATTCTTTTTTACCCTCTCTGGCTTAGAACAGGTGTCATTCCCCCCAAGAAGCATTTTCTGTCCCTCTTCAATCTTGACCTCCCCATTTCTGATTCCCTTCTGCCACCTTCCAGATTGGATATCTTTCTTTGTGTACCATTACAACCAATTAACCAAAAATTTCTTAAATGTTCTGGCTATGTTTCTGTACTCCCCACCCCTCCCAACTTCTCCTACTGCTGATTGATGGCAGGGATTGTGTCTATTTTATTTTTGAATCCCTAGTGCCTCGTACAGTGCCACATAGTAGGCTCTTTCCTTTCCTTGTTAACATTTTCTTATTTTACAAAGTCTTTTCAAGTTAATATAACTCCATCACTGTAATCATAAATATAGTGAACAACACAAACATGAATGTCCATGTAGGGTCAAGTTTCAATCAGTTCAACTGTTTTCTTCTTAACAATTTAAAAATTATTATTTGGCATTGTTGTTTAGTTGGGCTTTGTTTGTTTTGTTTTTGTTAACGTGCTATCTCTCTTTGGGAAAAAAATGTCCATATCTGAAAGATAAGCCTCCACCTAATATTCTCTCGCTTTATGAACTTCCTCTTTTAAGGTCAATTTTGACCATGAAGCATATTTCTAGAATTTTTCAATTTTTGGTTTGATTTTGTTTTTCATTGTAGTGATTCTAGCCAAGATCCCTCTTTGAGACTGCAAAGCAATTTAATTTTTCCCTTCAAAGGTACAGTGCTTGTTTTTTGTTTGTTTTTAGAATTACTGCAAAAGCAGTGGTTTCATGGAGTTACTGCTCAGGGTATTTTTTCTCCCAAGAGACACAAATGTTTCTGCTAAATTTTTATCCTCACAATCTGTATTTTGATAGTTAAGTACACCTTAGGCCTTGATAGGTTGGCTGCTGTGGTGCTCAAGGTCAAGGATCATCTTTTTTAGGGTCACATTTATTGTGACCATCTAATGAGACCACCACATCTCTTACCTGGGCTGGTTTTAGATGGCTCTGAACATTCCTTAGTATCAGGATTATTCCAGAAACTTGCTATTTTGAATTGCTAATCTTATTCCCAGTTGAAAGCATAATTTAAACATTATTGCATTTTAAAGACAGATGAAAAACTATTTTTCAAAAAATTTGTAAAAATTACAAACCCCGGTATGAAATCAGTACTTCTGGCTTATCACAGAACAAAGTGTGGCAGGGAAAGTCAAACTCAGTGTGGTCCTTTTTCAGAAAAAGAAAACAGTTGACAGCAGGAAGCTGACCAAATTTGTGTGTGGGGGGCAATGCTGGTATGTGAAAAGAAAGCAAAAATTTTATCAATCTCCAGTTTTCTGGGTCTCCATCCACTTATTAAGCATTTGGATTGACTTTGAACTTCCGGTTTGGAAGAGCGTTCCTGCCCCTCTCTTTGGTAGACCACATCTGATTAGAAATGAGAGTGAGGGCAGGGTTGTGTTAAGGTTGCGGAGGTTGGCAATGGTGTGAGCTAGTAAATCTTTCTGCTTAGACTCCTCCATCAGCCATTATGTAGCAGAAGTTGCCCCATATATGCAAAGAGCATTTAAAGTTTAGAAACACCATTTTTTCTCTCTACAAAGTGTGACTTTCAAGACTCAAAAAAAAAAAAAAAAAATTAGCTTTGGGCCTTGGAGCCGAAAAGGAGGTTTTAATTCTCGGCTGCATCCTCCTCCTCCTCCCAGAGCAAGAAGACAAATGTTTTGGCCTCAGTAGCCAAAGGGATTTAGTGAAAGAAAACTGCTTACAGATAAGAGAAGATACCTGAATAGGTAGCCGAAGGTAAAGAGTGTTGCCATAACACAGCAGATAAGAGGACACACTTTCAAGTCAGAACAAACTGGTTGAAACCCCAGTTCCCCATTTATTACTTTGTCATCTTAATACTGTTATTTGACATCTCTGAACCTTGTTTTCCTCATCTGTAAAATGGGTCAGTTTTTGTAAATGAGGATTAAATTAGTTTATATGTAAGGTATTGTGTGCTTTTAACACAGCAAACACATAATTGGTAGTTGTTGAACGGACTTCAGAATTCTTTTGCAAAGGAAAAAAATGAATATGACATTGGACGGGAAGCTAGTACTCCTTAGGCTGTAATATATGGATATTTCAAGTTCCAAGGAAAGAAACATGTTCCTGATATTTCCTCTAATAGAATTCCTTATAAGGATACACAAGGAACTAAAGACAAAAGGGGGTGGAGAGTAAGAAGACCAGGAATCACAATAGTGACAGTGAGGCCGGCTGGGTGGGAATAGGTGAGTCTGGTGTCTGCACAGATCCTGTGTAACGGAGAACGCACGCTTAGACATGAGTTCCCTCCAGTGCATCTGTGTTACTAATAAAGTCCAGTATAGTAATGGAGTAGGACTGAGCTAATTAATGTTGTTTTAATGAATAAATGAGAGGTGGTGAGGTGAGCTTGACCATCCCCACCTCTTCACTCAGGTGGTGAATGGAAAACCCGTTATGAGACACAACTTGAATTGAATGACCAACTAGAAAAGCAGATTGTTTCTCTCAAAGAGAAAATGGAAAAAATCTGTGGAAATCCTTCAGGTACAGAAGCGCCTATATATATGTTTTATAAGTGGAGTTAAAATTGATAAAACATCAGTTGCTCATATTTGCTTTATTGTAGACAGACTGTCTTCTATTCGTGTCTATGAATGCATGCCAGTGGTGAGTAAAAGATGTTGAAACAAAAGGAATAATTGAAGGAAATTATGTGTACTTTTCCCCAGACAGATTTCAAACAAAAGTTTAAAGACTGTGACAAGGTCCAAATAAAATATCTTATTCAGTGGAGCTTTCCTGTGATGTAAAGAATCCTATAAACAAGGCCTTCAGCTTGGTCTCTCCTGTAAAAAGCTGGGCAGGGATTCTGTTGCAGGTACAAACAAAATGGAAGTGAAAGGATCTCAGTGGTCAGGCTGGGGGGAAACCTGAGTGTATTCCTTACAACCTGAAAGAGCCTGTTTAACTCAGAAATACCTCTCTCATACCCATCTAAAGCAGTTCCATTCTAGTTCCTAGAACCCATAAATTACCCTGTAACCGCACTGGGCTGCTTCACCTACTTTTTCTTTTGGTTGCCCTAGTGACATCTTTCGTCTTTTGAGAGGTAATTTAAATCTCCGATAAATGAATTTATGTTTTCTACTTTACAAAGAGTATTCGTTTGTTTTTCATTCATTCAAATATTTGTTAATATTTTTTTTAATGTAGAGGAGGCCCAAAGCATGACTTATGTTGAACTCTTTCTGAATTTTTATTTCAAGAATACTCAGAAAAACATGGAAATCTCGTAAATAAACCAAGGGTACTTTGCATGAAAATGAAAATACAATACTCAGCTAAATTGGCAGGACTTAATATTACACTAATAATTATAATAACTCGTCCTAAATTAAACATATGTAATATGCAAATTAACTTATGTACATTATTTCAGTCTTGCAACAAACCCCATGACATACAATTTTATATTGTTATTTTAATACATGTGATTCTAAGCTTAAAGAGATTGAATGATTTACTCAGTTTCACACAGTCTGGAAATGTGGAGTCAGAGTCTCTCCCTCTTAAACCTCTGCCATTTAACTCTGCTATACCAACAGCCGTTTGATACTGCTGATCAGAAATAATGTGTTTCTCAGTAGCTGTAGGTAGAGCACTAAGCTGCCTGCTGTATTCACAGAAGCCCTGGGCATTTATGGAGAGCGCTCTTTGAATAACTGCAAACCTTTAGTGAAAGACATAGAAAAATCTTGTATTTTTGTTAATGAATTGAGGGAGAAATTAACTTTTTTGCAGACCTCTCTGTTATTTACAACCCAGAAATACCCTTATGTCTGTGTGTTGGAAAGTCAGGAAAATAACGTGTGTTTCTTTGTTGTTGGAAAAGTGGTGAAGTTTTGTCCTCTGCCATGGAGTCATAGCTCCATCTTGTGGTATCTAGAAATTGCTGCAAGGGCTCTTTTAAGCTTAGTGTTTCTTAACTGTAGGTAGAATTTTATTACTACCTACAGAATATAAAATATCAAGTTCTACCTACAGAATATAATATATTCTGGCTTCCTGCTTCTTGACAGCCTACCCCCAGTCATAGCTCAAGAAACGGGGTATCTAGCCTCCTGGAGGGTAGCAACAAGTGCTGGTGTGACATGGGAGAAGACTCTGTAGCATATCTAAGAAGCATTTAATCAGTTTCCTCATTGCTACCTCAGACTCTGTAATTTATTCATGTTCACAAAAATACACTTATTTCCCTTGATGAATTTGTGTTATTCTTGAAGAAAATGTCTTTCTCTAAGAGGTTTAGATCTGGAGGCAGAGAATTACATTTCTCTTCAGTAAAGAACAAAAGAAATGTTAGAAGAACCAAGAGTGGGGCCACATACTAAGCAGAAGGAAAGTTCAGGCTCTTAAAGAGCTAGTCCTCTCTATTCTCTGGGCAGATGCCCTGAGTACCTGGGTTTTCTTACACAGTGGAATCCAGGGGGCGTTTGTCTGAAGAGCAGGGATTAGGAATCTAACCAGGGAGTTGGTGATGGAAGTAGCCAACTACTGAGCAAAAAGCATTGGGGATCCAAAAATCCTATATCCAGGATAGGAAAGAAATCTCTCTTTTCCGAGGACAAAAGCAATAGTCTTATTCTTTATATCAGAGACAATATTTGTGAGATTCAGACATGTACCATTTGTATAATACAAACATTTTTGGTTTTCTGTTAGGTTGATAATCAGAGAAAAGGGCCTAAATTAGTTGTTTTGTGGGACAGAGTATGACTTCAAATGCTATTTGTAAATTTACTGACTCTCTATCCTTGTTGTAGATTGCTTAGTCTTTAGGAGTAACCTGAACCCACATACTTAAGAAACTGATGTCAGTTAGTTTGAATACTGATTTTGAGTAACTTCAAAGTGCAGCTTTGCTTATGAGCAACAGAAGGATGAGCACTGGTTTTTGACCTGTGCATGTCTAATTTCTTTAAATGTTCTCATTAGAAAAAGAAATATGAAACATCCAATAAGTTATTTTCAACCTGGACCACTAAAGTGGACTTGATTTTAATATTTTAGAAAAAAGTATTTACTTAAGTGAGAGTGGGGTTCTAGTCCTTGTTTGGATACAGATGGGCTTCAAGCCTTCAACCTTTCTGAAGATTGCTTTTCTCATCTGAAGGCAGTATGCTTAGATAAACTTTAAAGTGCCTTACAGTGATATAATTTGTTAAACTTTAATTTTAGCAAGATGTCTCAGTTAAGGGTTATGTTTGGCTGCATATAGGAGAAAGGCTTAAACAAGTAAGGTATTTTGGAGCTTTTCCTCATGTAACAGGAAAGGTGGAAGGTATGCAGTCCAGGGTTGGTGCAGTGGCTCTATAATGCCTTCAGGAATCCAGACTCCTCCTGACTTTCCACTCTGCCGTCCTTTAATGAGTGGCTTTGTCCCTATGCTCACAAGATGGCTTCTCACTTGCTTCACAGTCTCATTCAAGGAAAGACGTAGGAGAAGGGAAAAGGGAAAGGTGAAAGCTAGTCAAGTCAGCTTCCTCTTAACGAGCTGCACCCAGCAGTTTCCCTGTACATCTCATTGGTTAGAACTTTATCACCTGGCCACCCATGTTTGCAAGGAAGGCTGAGATTTGTAGTGTTTTAACTGAGCATAGTAGGACGAAGGGGAAGATGGACATTGGATGTGCAGTCAGTTCCATCTGCCACACACAAGCTCTATCACCACATTTCATTTTAAGGTAATATGTATTTATTTAGTATTATTTGGAAAATAAAAGAGAAGAAAAGTATTAAGTTAAACACATCTACTGTTGTCTTCTTAGTAATTTTTGGTATGTATATATATTGATTAAAAGGAACAACTCAATAGATAAGACAACCAAAAGGGGAAAAAAGGAATAAAAAAAAGGACTGCACTTTTAAAAAAATATGTAATTGTAACCTTACTTCATGGACAATTTTGTATTCTATTGGTATGTTCACCATGGACAATTAAATCAATTATTTCTTATGTTTTCTTCATGTACATTTTTAAGGGCTACATTATATTCCATTGCATTGGATTATTAATGTTCAATTACTTTCCCCTATAGTTAAATAGTTTAGGGTATTTCTGGTTTCAATTTTAAATACAACAAAACCCACAGAGGACAATATGGCAAAAAATATATTGTAGTATTTGCAAATCTTTGGATTTTTGTCACTTTTTGACCTCAACTTTTTTAATGAAAATACTTTATAGAGTCGAGGCAAGATGATCTTGGATTTAGTATATGCCATTCCAGTTTATTTTAAAATACCTTTCTAGGGCTTCCCTGGTGGCACAGTGGTTGAGAGTCCGCCTGCCGATGCAGGGGACGCAGGTCCGTGCCCCGGTCCGGGAAGATCCCACATGCCGCGGAGCAGCTGGGCCCGTGAGCCATGGCCGCTGAGCCTGCGCGTCTGGAGCCTGTGCTCCGCAACGGGAGAGGCCTCAACAGTGAGAGGCCCGCATACCACACACACAAAAATAATAAAATACCTTTCTACATATATTGTGTCTAAACATTCATATAAAAAAATCATGCTGTATGTGGCATTCTTCTAATTTTTTTATTCTATCCATGTTAATACATAAAGATCTAGTAAATTTTATCTGCTGTATAGTATTCCATTAGATGTATATATCCTAATTTATGTATTCATTCCTCTATTTCAGTACATTGAAGACTTTTCAAAATCTCACTATGACAAACATTGCCAAGGTGAACATCCTTATAAATGTCTCTGAGTACAGAGTGTTCCTCTGGACTTTGCTAACTTTTCTGCAAAGGCTAGAGAGTAAATATTTTCAGCTTTGTAGGTCACCCCATCTCCCTTGCAACTACACATTTTCACTGCTGTGTTCTAACACATCTTCCTTTACAAAAACAGGCCGCAGCCAGATTTGGTGCCCAGGCTGTAATTTGCTGGCTCTTGCTTTAGGGCAGTGGTCCTCAAACTTCCATAGAAACAGAATCACCTGGAGAACTTCATAAAAATATAAAGTTCAGCCCCATTCTTTATCCAGCTTGCTACCTCTGCAGTCTTTATTAGTTCTCCAGCTAACTCGAATACACACAGAAGTTTGAGAACCGCTGCTCTAGCACACTTATAGCAGAGTTTTTAGATCACGAGATATGCACATATTCAAATTTTCAAATAAAGATAACGTCACTCTCGATCGATCTATCTAAAGACACCCCAGGTCTACAGTTAGCTCAGTATGTCAGGAATAAATAAGAGAGGTGATGGGAGATGAGCTTGGAAATACATGCAAGGACTACATAATAAAGGATTTTGTATCCATGTTAGGGAGTGTGAACTTTTTATATGTGATGGGAAGCTACTGAAGTATTTTGTATACAGTTTTAAAGTCATCTCCTACCCCACCCCCCAGGACTCCCCAGGGATGGGTGAGACTTGAAGCAGGAAAACCAGTTAGGATGCTCTTGTAATAATCTAAGGGAAGGTGTTTTTCAGCTTGGACAGTAGTATATGGGGATGGAGCAGAGGTGACAGATTGAAGAGATGTTGAGGAATGTGGATTTTATACGTATCTAGATACTCGGGTGAGAGTGGGAGAGGATTTGAGGATGGTTAAGCTTGAATAACTTTGTGGATTAAAAGGAGCAGGGCTCTAGAAATCAGAACTGGTGGGGATAATAAGAAATGACTTAGGTTTGTATGTATTACACAGATACCAGTGGTCAGTCAGCAACTGGAAATAGTTTTAGACTGCAGAACGTTGTCTCTCTGGAAATAGAGGCCATGGAGTCATCAGTGTCACTTGAAGTCATGAAAGTTTAAAGATTGCTCAGGCAAAAATATATAGTCTCACAAATAGGATTGAGGATTGAACCCTGGGAAATACTAACATTTAAGGTAATTCAGTGAAGATCAATGAGAAGGAAAAATATTGAAAAAGGATGAGGGGGAGAAGTGGGCAAGAGTGGCATCCCAGAAGCCAAGGGAGGAGAAGGTTTATGAATGATCAGCAAAAGGATATTCTCCAGGAAACTTCTGGTGCAGGGTAGGATAGAGCGCATGGTCCATAGTTTGGGCAAATTATTCAGAGGCAAAGGATGTAAGCAAGTGCTAACCAGAAGAGAGGATATTGGGGGAAAGAAGTGGTGCAGAGGAAAGTAGGGGTGAGAAAATGGAGTGAGTGTAAGCCATGGAAACATGGCTTCTGGAATTAAACTGTTCTGGTTCAAATTCAAACTATGGGACACTAAGGAAGTTAGTTCATCTCTCTGGGGCTTAATTTCCTCATCTGTAAAATAGAGTTAGTTAAACTCTCTTGTACGGTTGTCATGCAGACTACTAGAGATATGTCAAGCCAAAAGCATAGTGGCTGACAGAGTGAGCAGCGTGTTAGTTCTCTTCCTTCCTTCCCTTGATAAAGGAGAAGTAAAATTTCATTAAAACAAGTCTGTTGTGAGATTAACCTTAATCTATTTGGAAGGAATAAGGGCAAGGGTAAGGCCCAGAGATGTGCAATCTGTTTGACTTATTTAGCTCTGCTGTTACACAGTTGTGAATCTTCTGGTACCTTCTTAAAGCTCTCGCAGAATTTTGTGGTTCTTTGTACCTGCCCAGAAAGCAGGGGCTTCTGCAGGGAGTTAAAGCTTCTAATAAAAAGCACAGAACCTTTACTTCCCTTGGGCTAGCTGGGTGTACATTTTCTAGCCCCTTCTGTTTGTGTCCACCAGAAAAAGAATGTAGAGGCTCCCTAATGTATCAGGAATTTGCAGGTGTGTCCTGCAAAGATCTGTAGCCTTTCTGGAAGGCTAGAATCTGTTTTAAGCATACCAAATAACTAAAAGTTAAGGCTAATCCGGCTGTTTCACCTCTGATGAGCAATAGCTATTTCTCAGGTTCTGACCTGGCCCTCCAGGCCTCTTCATTAATCTCTAGTTAGGTAGTTAGGTTACAGAGCTAAGGGTGCACTGTGCTCTTTATCAGAGCTTGATGGCTCACACCGTGCAGCCCTGCAGAGGGTTCCCCAGCAATAAACTGAGTAATCTTTCAGTGCTTTACTGTCACTACTCACATTTGGCAGTGCATGTCTTGCTTCCTAGATTAGCTTGTTCAGGCCAAGTCAAGCTTAGTACCTCTGATACTGTGCCACAAACAGGAAAGAGGGTTGGCTCCTCTACTTCCCAACTTCCCTTTACTGCCCAGCACTGCTGCATCCTTAGCTGCTGGTCAGTCTTTCGAGTAGTGGTTCTTTAATTTTCAAACTCTATAAGAATCACATGGATAATTTATTGAAAGTATACATTCTGGGCATTACTCCCAGAGATCCTCATTTCGTAGGTCTAGGGTAAGCCCTGAACATTGGTCTTTTTAGCAGGCATTTCAATAGGTTCTATTACAGAGCACAATCTGGGAAAAAGAAACAAACCAATTTAAGGAATTTATATCCCTCAGAGAAAGATGTGCAAGACAGCATGTCTTGCGACAAGAGTTACTATAAAGTCTTTATCACCAACTTCCACCATTTCCCTGTGGTCAACTCTACGACAGCGGGAGTCTTGGTCCTTGACTCATCTGGAATCAAAATCAATGACACCTTATCTCAGTCTGTTTGGGCTGTTAAAAAAAAAATACTACAGACTGGGTGGTTTATAAGCAACAGAAATTTATTTGTCACAGTTCTGGAGGCTGAGAAGTCCGGGATTAAGACACCAGCAGATTCAGTGCTTGGTAAGGGCTCGCTTTCTGGTTCATAGACAACGCCTTCTTGCTGTGTCTTCACATGGTGGAAAGGGTAAGGGAGCTCTGGGGGATCTATTTTATAAGAACATTAATCCTATTCATGAGGGCTCAAACCTCATAACCTAAGCATCTCCCATGATACCATCACATCAGGCGTTGGGATTTTAATATGTGAATTGGGGGGGGGCACAAACATTCAGACCATAGCACCCCTATTTCTCTCTGCTTCTAATTTTTCCATCAGTGTACTCTCCTTTGTTTTCCACTACATCCAGACAACTTGGACCCTTCAAGGAAACCTCTTACCAGCACACATGCTCTGTCAATCAGATGGTTAGAGCACAGGAGATCCCGCTCCTAAAACCAACAAGACGGCCTGGTGGAGGGAGGCACAAGGGAGGGAAGATATCTAGTCTCACCTCAAATGTCCTCTGCAGGACTCTTGGTCAATTTGTAGAGAATCAATTTCTAGAAAGCCAATTTGCCGAAATTCAAATCCTTACTACGTCCTTATAAATATAAGCTTAAGGCATTTAAAGAAAGGTTCAATTAGCTAAAAACTAAGTCTGTAGAATCAATATGAGGTATTATGTTATAGGCATCACCAGATTCGTGTTCTCCCCAAAGATCAGAATGGTTAATTTGGAGACAGGTGTAGCCTCAAATCAGAGAAAAGCTACAGATTTTATTTATAAATCTAATAACAATGTTGTCCACCAGGGGGCGCTTGTCATTTAAGCATGCAGAACGGCGTGCTCATTCATTGTTGCAATTGCTTTCACTAAGAGGTACAGCATATCTAGGAGTTGTGATTAATTGTATTCTCAGGGTTTTCTCTTGTAAGCATTCAATAGAGTGATTTTTTAAGCTTGTAGTTTTTATGTGCTCCTCAGTATAGTAATTGCGATTGTTTTAAAAAAAAAATAAGTGGCTAATAGAGCTTCTTTTCCACTTGGTATAGATGAAAGGGACTTAAAAAAAATCTAAGTATATTTGATTTCAGGTATGTGAATAGTATCCTGAAATTTCTTATTCTTTCCGTGTTGTTTCAATCTCCTGTTGGAAGGTGACTTTTTACAAGCAAATTAAGACATGAATATAGGTGAAGTATGATACTGTTTGGAATGCTAAGATCTGTTTAGTTTCAAAAACAAAACAGAACAGCTTTTCCATGATAGTAAGAATTAATTTTGTGTGTGCGTGATTTGGGGTGGGCTGGGTAGTTTCTAGTGGTGTCTTCAATTTAGCTGTAGCTTTAGGATATCTTTTTAGGCTGCAGTTTTCTAGTACATGATGACTGATTATATAATCAGATAAAACCAGCTCCTTGGGAAAACCAAGAACTTTAAGTTGTGGGTCTTCTAATGAACTGGAAGTGATGGGATGAGAGACTATGTGCCTATGATGAAATCGTTTTTAAATACTAGTTTATTTTGAAGTAAGTAAAATAAAGAATCAAACTCTAGAATGAACCTTAAGGTTATTATATTATGGTTTTATAATTTTTAAAGGATTTCTGATGTGTATAATTATTTTATAATTGGAATCACAAATGTATTGCTTTTAATGGTCCAAGGTACTTAATGACTAATGTAGTTTTGCAAAATCCAAAATGTGTTCTCATTTTCTCTCTAGGCAATTTTTAAAATTATTTACTTACATAACACTTTACTTTTTAGAGCAGTTTTGGGTTCACAACAAAATTGGGAGGAAGGTATGGAGATTTCTCATATACCCTCTACCCCACACATGCATGGCCGTTCCCCTTATCGACATCACTCATCAAAATGAACCTAAATTGACCCATCATAATCACCCGAAGTCCATAGTTTACCCTAGGGTTTACTTTTGATGTTGTACATTCTATGCGTTTGGACAAACATATTAACAAATTTTGGAAGACCCTCAGTTGGAGGAATAGTCATTGACTTAGAGTTGAGGAAGAAACAGCAAAGTGCCTGCCGAGAGGAATATCAGTGAAATTAGAGCAGTCACTCTTCAGACCCGCTTAGTGCCTTAGAACTTGGCAGCACCAGGTGCTGAAGAAGGTGGAGGTGAGGATGGAGCTGGAAACTGAGAGATTAATTGAACATATATACGTACATGGAGCAGTTAGTTACTGGGACCCCTCTGCCACCCCATGTGCCAGGATACTCTCCTTCAGTCAGTCGTCTATTTTCTGGAAAAAAATTAAGCTGCAGTAGCTTTGGACTTTGGGCCTTCAGGCACAGATGAGGGTGAGAGTGAGATACAGGTCTAAAATAATATAATTAAATGAAAATATGTGATCTGGATAATGGAACTCTCAGCTCTCTCCAACTTGCCCTACTCCCAGAAAACCAGCAGCTAGGATTAACCCTCAAAGAGTAGGAGATTGGAGGATTCTTCATTTGAAAAACTGAAATGCCCTTAAGAAAAGCAGTCAGTCTGTCCACTCAGAGAATGCACCTCACAGACTTCCCAGAACAGGAAGGTTAACTGACTGAGGACCCTTGGTGTTGGGCTCGAAATCCATCCCTGCTTTTCATCAAGACCTCACCTCCCACAGGCTGTTCCAGGCCCATGATCAGGTGCAGTGGGGATACCAAGGCAGACCTATTCCTAGGAAATATGGGACCCCACTGTCAGTGACTTTGGCTTAAGGATTCCCTGCTGGCTTTGCCAGACTTTCCTTAGGCTGCATGCCTGCCTGGGATGCTTCCACTTCCAGGACCTTCTCTCCCTCTCCCCTTCACTGGGGGTCAGACTTGCATTACAGTTGACTACTTTCCCAGCCCTCTCCTGTTCCTTCCCTGTTTCCTTTCACACAGACATTTCTAATAATAGAATCTTTTCACATTTAACCCCATCTTGTTATCTGCTTCTCAGAAGACCACATCTACAACTAGAGGTACTGGGAGTGACATGAGAAAACAGGAGCTTAGATGGGATTTGGCACTGGCTCACTATGTAGCAGGCAGTAGGGGCTGTCCTGATTAGTAGATGTGGCACCAGTAGACCTGGCTCAGTGTGGCTGTTGAGTTGCTAAAGATTTCACTGATGGTGACCTTGGAAAATGTTCTCATGTAGGGAAATACTGTGGAAGAAGCCATGATGCAGGCATTTGGAAAATATGGGATTATTGCCCAATTGTATTGTCATCCTTCATAAGGATAATGAGAGGCTGAGAATAGTTAGCAAGCACTTAATATCTAAGAGTGAACAGCAGAGAGCCTTTGTGGTAGCTTCTAAAGAGGCCATCTGTACCAGTAGTGAAAGGGCAGCCACAATAGAACAGCGAGGCTGAAGACCCGATTGTGAGGGTTGCAGAGCTCCAGAGGCATTTGAATACCCAGTCCAAGCAGGCCTGTTATGTGAAGGGCAGGGCCCTGATGGGGATAACCAGGGATCCTAAAACTGTGACAGGACATCTGGATGGATGCTCGTGATGATGTCAGCTCTACAACTCCACCTGGACCCTCTGGATGGGCAGAGGTGGCCCACCTCTAGCTCTAGTAAGGGCTAGAGCACTCACTGTCCTGGAAGGTGCTCGACAGGCCTCTCTCCAGCAAGGCAACCAGTTCCCCCCAGCCTCAGGAGCTGCCCCACCTCCAATCCTGGCTGCCAAGCCAATTCATGATGGTGCTGTTCAACAGCTATAATTAAAAGAAATTAAGAATGGAGGAGGAGAGGCTGAGGACAGTTAACCCAATAGAAGACATAGTTGTTTGCTCATTTCCCAGACCTGAACCAATTTTCAGATCCAGAAATCATAGACCAAAGAAGTGGCTGGGTTCCTAAAAGGAAGGACCCCACAGCATCAGTCCAAGTACATATCATGACAATATCTCCAGTCTTCCCCTGAACAGACCTCTGACCACTTTTACAGGTGACTGTACACTGTGGGAAAGGAAATAACCAGACATTTCGAGGTCTGAGTTGACATTGATCCCCAGAATGGCAATCTGTGTTTGAAGTCCAAATCACACTGGACCCAATGTGCCCACGGACTCCCCTACTCCCACAGTGATAATTTTTCCAGTCCCTAAGTAATTGAAGTAGATATACTTGGCAGTTGAAGTTAACCCTCCATTGGGCCCTCATCTCTGAAGTAAAAGCTATCATGGTGCAGAAAACCTAATGGAAATGGGAGAAATTGTGCCTTCCCCACCCAGGGCCAAAATTGTAAAACAAGAACAATTTGTTATCCCAAGGAAGAGGGCCTAACATAGCTCTGTTTAATTTGCCAGTCTGACCCCTGTATAAACTAGGTGTATCTTGGAGAGAGACTGTAGGCTACTGCAGACTTAACCAATTAGTAGCACCAACTGTTTTGCCAGATGTGGTATCACTGCTAGAGCAGACTAACAAGTCTTCAACATAAGGGTATGCAGCCACTGATTTGGAGAATGACTCTTTCCATTCCAATTAGAAAAGAGGTTCAAGAAGTTTGTGACTTCTGGTTTCAGCTCCAATATGTATAGTGCTTGGGAGTCATCAATCATGTCATAACAGAAAAAGGTGGATAACCTGAAAATCAATGACTCTTCTTGACTCCTTAGAAATCTGAATTTGCAGGAAAAATTCCCCCCCCCCAAAATCTGTATGAATAGACAAATCCAGAGAGTCACCGAGATCTGCTTAACCTGGAACAGAAGCTGCCGCAAACACAAACTGATAGGAACACTTACATGGTAAATGTGATGAATTACTGGAGGAAGAACAGGCAAATCCATTATTAAAGTTGGAGACGTAACACCTCCTGTCAGCAACTGATAAATCAAGAAGGCAGAAAAATCAATGAAGATATAGCTGAGCTGAACATCACTATCAATCAACTCAGTCTATTGACAGTTATAGAATATTCCATCCAACAACAGCAGGATACAGATTCTTCTCAAGCTTACGTGTAACATTCACCAATGTAAACCACGTTGGTGGTTTAATAGGCACCCTATTAGACTCTGAGCTTCGTGCGGATAGGGCCTAGGTTTGTAATTCTCACTGTGGTATCCCTACCACAATGCCTGACACACAGGAGGTGCTTGATGAAAATCTTTTAATAAATAAATGAATTGTAAAATTAGGAGACAAGACAAGGAATCCAGTCTGCATGGGAATAGCAGCAAGATATATTCTAACACAGAGAAAGCAGATTAAAAATGCTTAAACCTCAAGGGTTAAAACTGCAAATCCACACCAACAAGTAACAGAAATCATCCTTTTGTCATAGAAACTGCCACTCGATTAATATTCCTAAACCTCTGCTTTCATCATGTCACTTCTTTAATAACTTTCAATAGCTCCCAGTGTGTAGACTCCCGAAACTGGCATACACCAAGCCTTTGCTAACCAAGGCCTTCCCTAGTGATCTTACCTTGCCTCTTATTTATTGCTCAAATACTTTGCTTCAGCTCTTGAATTTATGTCTTTCCTATCTACATTTCTTGTATGAGCTTCTAGAGTTTTGGACCATATCTCCTTCAGTTTTGGACCATATCTCATTAATATAAAAATAATTTTATTCCAGTTGTTTATTTGTAAATTAATTCCTTTTAGAATTTGGAGTGCATTTTCCCATTGACTCAATATTAAAAATGATTAGATCCTATTGTACATCTCTAAAAATGTATTTAACAAATGATGTAAGTGAAGCATATTACTATGGAAGGCTAAGCTTGGAATCCTTGGAGAAAGGGTCTATGCAGCAAAATTTTGAACTATATCCATCACTCCCTGATTGTCCCTTCAAAAACTGTCATCCTTGAGCATCGGTTTATTTCATAAGGGTTTGATTTTTATAGCGAACTCAGTCGGCTTATCCTCTTGTATTTACAGGGCTTTCATTGATTTTCTTCTGGAGCAAGTTTGTATTTGGGGGAGGGGGATTGAAAACCATTCAGGACACCAGTGCATAATTTTTGAAGACAAATAATGCCTGCCTTAGAAACATCACTGATCATGTTTTAACAGGGATGCACATATGCATAGTGGAGAATTGTCACTTCCAAAGGATTTTTGTTTTATCACTGCTGTTATTTTTAGAGACTAGAAATTGTCCTGTTTCAGCTGACCTAATTATTCCTATTAATACAATTTTTACACTTCTAATAGTTATTAACAAGTATCTAAGAGAGAATAAGCAAATTTTTTCAAGAATGAGCTGTGTTTCAGGAGAAGGGTATGCGCTCTAAAATAGCTTGCAGTTTGCTCTGTGGAGATTTAAATCGGCAGCTTCCATTTTTATTTGAATGTGTCTTTTAATAAATTCGGTGACCTAGATCATGACCAACAGGAGTTGTGTAGAATTTGACTTGGTGATTTTAAAATCTAATATGTAAGAATATGGGAAATAATTGGAGTTACTGGAAAAGATCAGTTATTAGTTTAGGAACTAAAATTTTAAACCAAATCAGTGTAGTGCATTATTGCTCTGGCACTTGGCTGACCTTCTCTACTCAGCTTCAGCTATCTGTGATGAGGGGTATTTGTGATGGATTGATGTCTTAGATTCCAGAACTGTCCTACTCTACAATATTTTCACAATTCCCCTCATTATCAACCTTATCGCCTGTTCTAACACTCTGCTTTTGTTACCCTGGTAACAATCTTATGAATACACATACAATAATTGTTAGTGTGTGTTGTCTTCGGAATCAGATTACCTGGATTCTAATTCCAGCTCTACCATTTATTAGCTCTGTGCCTTTGGGCAAGTTATTTAACCTCTAGCGGTTTTCTCAACAATAAAATGGAAATAAATATATTAGCCATCTCCATGGCTATAATAAGAATTAAATGAAATAATCTATGGAAAGCACTTAGCACATGGCATATTGCTAGGGTTCAATGAATATTGTAATTATTACTATTACTGAAAAGGTACATATTAAAGACTTCTGAAATCACAGACTGATACAGAGGAGAGGGAATTTGTCAATGAAGAAATTGGTGGTCATATTTATTGTTATTTAGAATGTGAGCACATGTAAAAATTTACTGTTTATACTTTCAGGAAGCCTTAAATACATTGCTTAAACAACTAGAGAAAGAAAAAAGGAGTCTTGAAAATCAAGTAAAAGACTGCACTGAGACTGGAACGAGAGTTAAAGGTTTGTTTTTATTCTATACTAAGACGTCCCTTTGGAACTGCCATGATTTTTAGTATGTTATCTACAAACCTACTATATAATTCTCACAATATACTTACAAAACTATTTTGTACATTACTTTAAAAAAGCATAGCGACATAAACTTAACTTAGCAGTAGTTTCGCTAGTATTGTAAATCTTCTCTGATGCTGGATTCTTTACTTCTGTATCTTTCACCTAGGGTTACCACAAGACCAGCCGTGAGCGCTGTACATACCTTGCCGAAAGGTCTCAGGTAACTTTTGTTTTTTTTACTTCCAAGTTCTAAGAGTTTCCTCTTACTGTAAATTATGTTATTCACTTTTCTAGGTTTTTGATTGGTTTGGCTTGGTAGGGAAACAGCTGTTGGAATTATGGGAAACAAAGGTACCAAGTTTCTGTATATGGAGGGTGAAAAGGAAAACATATAACTTTAATAAAAAGGTAAAAATGAGTATAAGTTTCCCATATTAAGAGTGTATTTTGCATATTTGCTTCCTTAGTTGTTCTTTTAGTTTGATTTGTAATTGCTAGAATTCAAACAAATAAGTGGTTATCCCTCTGCTGTCATGAAACTTAAGGCATTTTACCTCATAGTTATGCATGGTGAAGTCTAAGATAGACCCAGCATTGCTATTGCTAGAAAGTGTATACTTATAAATGACAGGACAGGAAAGTGATCAGTGAATTATGAAAAACATTGCACATATTTTCCAGTTTTTCATTTGGTTTTTCATTTTATTTATGATGTTGGTATATAGAGTTTATTTTGATGTTGTCAGACCTATCTTTTATTTATGGCTTCTTATGTCATAGTTTAAAAGACTGTCTTCACCTCAGTGTTTCATAACATTCATCACATCTCTTTAGTACTTACATGGCTTAATATTTGACATTTAAATATCTAATGTTTATTAACTTTATTTTGGTATATGTTTTAAGTTTAGCATATAAATTCAATTTTCAGTGTGCATTATCCAAATGGAAGTGTCCAAAGAGCAATTGGATATATGAATCTCAGAAAAAAAAAAAAAAGATCAGGATTGAAGATATGGATTTAGAACTTATTAGCACAGAGATGGTAAATGACACCATGTGAATGAATGAAATGCATCAGGGAGAATACACAGGGTGAAAAGAAGAGATAGTCTAAGATATAGCTCTGAAGAGTTTCAACAGCGATAGTCAAGGGAAGAAGAGCCAGAAAGAGGGCTGGAGTCGTCAGGACATAGCTACATGAGGCGAGGAGGTAGAGGACCTTGAGGGCTGGTTTTGCCAGAAAGGTAATCGGCTAATCACTGATCTGGAGTCTCCAGAGGTTCAATGAAAGGACTGAGAGGAAGGGAGTTAGCACTGGGGATTGGAGCCGACAAGGGGATGCATAGAACAACTTGAGAATGAGAGTCAGGGCAATAGGGGATAAAGGGAGGCTTGGACTTCTAGTGCCAATGAAGGTAAGCAGGAAATTGAGACAAAATAGCATCGCTCACAGTAGTCCCTTATCCAGAAAATGGACGATCACTTCAAACTTTATGGTTTTGGGTGCTTGGCTGGAAGCCCTGCTGCACTGGCACCCACATTCCTTTCCTCAGACCATGTTCTCTACTTGGAGTACATTGTTTCTCTTACACTCCAGTTCTGCCTCCTTCAAGGTGTAGCAAAATGCCACCTCCCTTATGAGGCCGTGATACGATGAAAGACCACAGACTCTGGAGTCACTGCAAATTTGGATTTGAATACCACATTTGTGCCTAACTGTGGTTCAATCTTTTGGGGTCTCAATTTCTTTCTTCCTCTGTAGAAGGGAAGCAGTGGTACTGTAGTTATCTTGCAGGGGATTTGTGAGGGTTTAGAGGTGTAATGTAAGTAAAGTACTGAGTGAAATGCTTGGCACATAATTGGTTCTAATTCCAGTAAATGGTGAATATTATTTTCCTGTGTTTCTTTCCCGATCTCCCTAGCCCCTCTCTCTGTGACAGGGACTTGCCTTAGCCATCCTCCTTTAGCTTTGTTTATCTGAAAAAATCATTTGGGTGGAATAGTTCCTAGTTTGATTATACAGGATCACTGAACATACAATCAAAGCCTATTTTAACAGCTTCCCAGGAAGATGTTAATCCTGTTTCCCTGTGTAAATGTTAATAAGGATTTTCACTCTAGAGTGAATTGTTAATCTTTATAGTCAAAATGGTTCTGACCATGTGGATACTATGGTGACTGGAAAGGTCAATGAATGATTTGCAGTTCTTCCCATGCTGAATACATAAATAATTGATTCTTTAGTAGATAACTAGAGCTTTTTGCTGAGTCTGCTGTTTATATTTCTGCTGGCTTCACTGTTTTGACTGAAACTGAGTTTCCACATATCAGGATTCTTCTAAGTTACACCATGTATAAGACATTGCTTTTTAAGAATATACAAGCAATATAGCCAATATTTTATAATAACTATAAATGGAGTATAACCTTTAAAAATTGTCAATCTCTATATTATATGCCTGTAGCTTACAGAATATTGTACATCAATTATATTTCAGTTTTTAAAAATGAAAGATTAAAAAAAGGATATACAGGCATACCTCAGAGATATTGCAGGTTTGATTCCAGACCACCACTATAAAACAAATATTACAGTAAAGCAAGTCACGGGAATTTTTTGGTTTCCAGTGCATATTAAATTTATGTTTACACTATACCGTAGTGCAAGAGCATTATGTCTAAAAAACAATATCCGTACCTTAATTTTAAAATACTTTATTGCTAAAAAAATGCTAACCGTCATCTGAGCCTCCAGCAGGTCAGAATCGTTTTGCTGGTGGAGGGTCTGCTCTCGACGTTGATGGCTGCTGACCGATCAGGGTGGTGGGTGCTGAAGGTGGGGCGGCTGTGACAGTTTCTTGAAATACGACCACAGTGAAGTTTGCCACAGGGATTGACGCTGCCTTTCACGAATGATTTCTCTGTGGAATGCAATGGTGTTTGATAACATTTTACCCACAGTAAAACCTCTTTCAAAATTGGACTCAGTCCTCTCAGTCCCTGACACTGTTATCAACTAAATCTATGTACTATTCTAAATCCTTTGTTGTCATTTCAGCAGTCTTCACCAGGAGTAGATGCTATCTCAAGAAACCACTTCTCTTTGCTCATCTACATGAAGCAACTCCTTATCCGTGAAAGTTTTATCATGAGATTGTAGCAATTCAGTCACATGTTCAGGCTTCATTTCTAATTCTAGTTCTCTCATTACTTCCATCAGATGGAAGTTACTTCCTTTACTGAAGTCTTGAACCTGTCAAAGTCATGCACGAGGATTGGAATTAGCTTCTTCCAAACTCCTCTTAATGTTGATATTTTGACCTCTTCCCATGAATCATGAATGTTCTTAATGGTATCTAAATGGTGAATCCTTTCCGGAAGGTTTTCCATTTACTTTACCGAAATCCATGAAAGGAATCACTATGGCAGCCCATAGCCTTACGAAATGCATTTCTTAAGTAGTAAGAGTTGAAAGTCAAAATAACTCCTTGATCCATAGGCTGCAGAATAGGGGTTGTGTTAGTAGACATGAAAACCAATTGTTGTCTATCTCCATTGGAGCTCTGAGGTGACCAGGTGCATTGTCAATGAGCAGTAATATTTTGAAAGGAATCTTTTCTCAGATTATATAATAATAATAATGGAAAAGTTTGAAACATTTTTCAAGAATTACCAAAATGTGACACAGAGACATGAAGTGAGCAAGTGCTATTGGAAAAATGGTGCAGATAGACTTGCTCAGTGTTGGGTTGCCACAAAACCTCGAATTTGTAGAAAAATTTCTACAGATTTATTTGCAAAGTGCAATAAAGCAAGGTGCAGTAAAGCAAGGTATGCCTGTACAGTGCACTGTATACTTCACAGTCAGGCAGAAAGACTGACTAGAGCTTGTTGAAACACACAATAAACTTAACTTCTATTCCCACAAACAGAGAATTCTAGCAATGCATCTGAGAGTTGTTGAATATAATGCTTTGGTTTCCAGATAAGGCACCTGAGGCAGCTCTGTTTGATTGTAAGGCAATTCTAATTTTTAGGCTTGTTAAAGCATCAACTCCTTATTTTTCTTCCTTGAAACTTCTGTTCCTTCTTCTTTTTCTTTGAGACTGCCTTAAAACCCATCGCTTTTAATTCCATCCTCTGAAGGGGAAGTCTACACTCTTTCTATACGACAGCTTTTCAAAGATTTGAAAACAGCTCTCCATCTTCTCATAGCTTTTTTTACCCCCTAAGCTAAAATATTAAGTTACATTAGCCATTCCTCATGACATAGGTTCTAGACTATCCAGCTGTTTCGTTGCCTTTTTCGACAACTCTATCTTGTTATTGTTCATTTGAAAATAGAGCTCCCAGGTTTAAATGTAGACTTGAGATATAATCTCAACAGCATAGCCGTTAGTCTTGTCCTCACCATACTCATTTTTCTTCTCTGCTCTCTGAGCAATCATTCTGAAATACAGGTGAAGAACACTTCAGTGTATAAAATTTCAGTGACTTTGCATTGTCCAAAGGATCTCAGCAAAGCTGCTCAGCATGTTTTACAAGGTCCTGTCTGACATGCAGGGCCTGCCTCTCCAGCTATGTCCTTACTTACGCCCTGTACTGCAGCCAGACCAATGATATATGTGATTCCTGTGTTTATCATCTGCTTTATACCTTGACGCCTGTGCTGCTCCCTCTGTCTGGAATGTCCTTTCCCTAGTTCTTAATTGGCTACTATTCCATGTGGATCCCCCTAAAGCCAGAATTAGTTGCATCGGTTGTATGCTTACAAAGCACCTATGCAAACCTCTGCTAAGGCAGCTAATTGTACAATCTATTTATTTTGCTGTTTCCCCAATAGATTGTAAGAACCACAATTTGTCCTTGTACCCCAGTGCCTAATGTAGTGGTGGCACATAGAAGATGCTCAATAACATCTGCTGAGTGAATAAATGAATGAATTCCATCTTCTGGTCCAAAGTTGTCACTTTTAGAAAATTAGTTAATATTTTTGCTTCACAAAGCAAAGAGTTCCTCAGGTGTGAAATCCAACTGCCTTCCCTTTTGCCTTCAAATGTATGAACATCTTTATCCATCTTTCCCGTTCCTCCTTCTGCCTTAAAGTAAAAGGATCCCATACTTCTTCCAAAGTCTATCTGCTGCCTCTAGGACTCATTTCCTAATTATTTTCTCATATTTCCAATCTGTCTTCCACTGACTGTGGTGTGTCCTTTGTCTGCAGCATGCTCATCTCTTCCACCAAAATACAGCAAAAACAAACTTCTATTTTGCCATATCCTCATAAAACTACTACCTTAGCTTTCTTTTTCTCAGCTAAACTTCATGATAGAGTGGATACACTCACTGCCTTTGCTATTCACTCCTCGACCTCTTTCAGCTGCCTTCTGCCCCCACCACTGAGTTCTGACACAGTTTATCTCTTAATAGCCAAATACAATACAATGACTCCTTATCAAGCCTCCTGGTAGCAGACGTGTCTGAGGCATTTCATACTGCTAACTGTGCTCACTTTTTAAAACTATCACCCACCCCCCTTGACTTCCATACCAGTATATTTTCCTGGGTTTTCCTGTTGTTTAAATGGTGGCCCTATCTTTAGTGATTCTCCTATCCCTTAAAAGTTGCTTTTCCAAGTGTATATCACCGACTCTCTTACCTCTCTGTGTGCTCTTAACAAATGATCTCATTTACTCATGGCTTCAGTTACCATCTCCAAGGTCATCAGCCTCAATTTTTCCTGAATTGCAGATTATATTTACACCACCCACAAGGTGTGTCCACTTTTGTATCCTGGAGGAATTTAAAAATAGACAATAAATGAAAATCTGATCTTGTCTTTCCATTTCAAGATACCTACAGCTCCTATTGTCTTATCAACCCTAACGGCAGAGTACATATATTATTTATATTTACTGTCTGTAAAAACTTTTAATGGTCTTTACCAAATGGATGATATGATTTTCATAATTTACTCTATATTTATTTAAAAAATTGCATGGACTATGGGGTTCAGATAGAGGGGTTTCCAGAATCTTTAGAAGCCTGATAATACTGGAGAAGCCCAGAATTTCCCATTATTCTTCAGCTTCTCTTAGTCATGCTACAAAAGGACCTGGCTAGGAAAGAGTTAATTGGGAATTGACCATTCCTCTTATCTCTGAAAGCAATCATGAAATAAGAGGATAAATGCTCAACTATTTGTATTTCAGTTCTCTGGCTCCTACCAAGTTTTAAAAGGCAACAGATGAGACGCAAGAGGGAGGAGATATGGGGATAGATGTATATGTAAAACTGATTCACTTTGTTATACAGCAGAAACTAACACAACAATGTAAAGCAATTATACTCCAATAAAGATGTTAAAAAAAAAACAATAAGGCGTCCCTGGGGTATTGATAATGTACTACTTCTTAATCTGGATGCTACTTGCATGGAAGTGTTGAGTTTATGAAAATTTAACAAGCTATACATTTATTATATGTGTACTTTTGTGTTTGTAGACTATACTTCAATTAAATTCTTTTTAATCCCTTTAAAAACTAAATAAATAAAAGGCAACAGATGGATCAACTGCCTAGAATGAAAGAGAATCTAGTGAAAACTTAAGTCTAACTATATATTTCCTTTCTAATTAATTATATTCACGTGTGAATGGTACTCACAAAACAGGTGTCCATTGTATGTTGAACGTCCAGATTTTATAGCAACAATGTAAAATAGCAGATGATAAGAGAACTTAAAGAAGTTTGTTCTCTCCATTCACTATTTATATATATTTTGTAAGTTCCAGGAATGCTTTTCGTCCTCAAACATGATAAGATCTTGGTTTCCAAGCTAGAATAATACTGTTCCCAAGTAGAGCATACAACTACACCATTAACAACGATATAAATCCAATTAAATTATCAGCCTTAACCTTTGTAGTGAGGAAATATGGACACTGAAATAAATGTAGATGCCAGTACCGTTTAAACTGTGTTTCCCTATGTGA
Source organism: Grampus griseus (assembly GCF_964374135.1). Classification (NCBI taxonomy): domain Eukaryota; kingdom Metazoa; phylum Chordata; class Mammalia; order Artiodactyla; family Delphinidae; genus Grampus; species Grampus griseus. The sequence goes on from NC_139012.1 coordinate 68,068,138, forward strand.
ACAAAAACAATTAAGAATGAATAAAGAACAGAGGAATATTTTATGAGTTTAGGAGGTTATATCTACACATGGATTTTCCTGGTCCTGTACTAAGTACAGAAGAATTACTCAGGCAATCCTTGTCTTTTATAACCTTACCTCACATAGGGAAGATTTTCATATATAACTTAACAATATAAAAATTGTAAATGAAGATATAAATTAGCTATAGATCAGAATCCTTTTCAAATACAGGCATTCTAGATGCATGCAATATAGCAAGTTTCTTTGGTGAAAATTCATGGGAAAGCAACATTTTGTTCGATATTTGGCTAGATTGATAAGTATTCTTCCTTGAGTAGTCATAAATACTTTAAATTATAATTCATTATCTTTGTACATTTTCATCAGTGGAAATAAAGTGTAGTTAAAACATTAAAGTAAATTCTGGAAAAGGGCTTCCCTCTGGAAACTACTATACTTCTGTGTTGGGAGGGCCCCAAGACCACTCCCGTGCATGATTCGCTAGAACAACTCACAGGACTCAGCATCTATGTGCCCACGCAGCCAAGATTTATTACTGCAAAAGGGTACAAAGCAAAATCATCAAAGGAAAAGGGTGTATGAGGTGAAGTTTGGAGGAAACCAGGCACAAGTGTCTAAAAGTCCCCCAGTGGAATCATATAGGAAAAGACTTAGTTCCTCCAGCAATGAGTTGTGACAACATGTAAAGTTTTGTATTCCAGGGACCCTCATTAGATACTTAGTGCCCATGCATTTGCTGGCCATTTGTATATTATCTTTGGAGAAATATCTGTTCAAGTCCTTTGCACATTTTTCAATTACTGATAAGTTGTTTGTCTTAATTTTGTTGTGTTGTAAGAGTCCTTTATATATTCTGGTTACTAGACCTTATCAGATATATGATTTGCAAATAATTTCTCCAACTTTGGGGTTTTTTTCCTTTCTTGATGATGTTCTTTGAAGACTGAAAGTTTTGATGATGATGAAGTCCAATTGATATTGGCTTCCTAGGATCACTTTAGTGGTTGCTTGTGCTTTAGGTATCATATCTAAGAAATCATTGCCTAATTCAAGAACATAAGGATTTATACAGGTTTCCTTCCAAGAGTTTGATAATTTTAGCTCCTTTTTGATCCACTTTGAGTTAATTTTTATATATGGTGTGAAATAAGGGTCCAATTTCAGTCTTTTGCATGTGTCTATTCAGTTGTCCTAACACCATTTGCTGAAAAGACTATTCTTCCTCAGTTGAATTGCCTTGGCACCCTTTTAAAAAATTAACCATAAACATATGTTTATTTCTAGACTCTCAGTTCTATTCCATTGATCTATAAGTCTGTCCTTATGACAGTACCATGCTGTCTTGATGACTCTAGCTTTTCAGAAAGTTTTGAAATCAGTGAGTCTGAGTCCTTCAAATTTATTCTTCTTTTTCAAGATTGTTTTGGTTGTTCGGAGTCCCTTTATTTTCCATATGAATTTTAGGATTAGTTTGTCAATTTCTTCACAGCAATACCACAGAGCTGAGGAAAGCAGGGTAGGGCAAGTTAAAATATTACAACGCTCAGTGTTCTTGCAGAGTTTCAGTTGTCTGTGTGTGTGTGTGTGTGTGTGTGTGTGTGTGTGTATTAAGTTCTCCAGGATTGCTGCAAGCCTTTGGTTAATTTTTAGACTTCTGAAAAAGTTGCTTCTGACCATTTTTGCCGATTTTCTCATTGCTTTTATGGAGGAAATAAGTTTTGGAGGTCTCTATTCCCTCATTTTTGCTGACATCACTCGCTGAGAAAAATATTTTTTAAAGCACCTTGCAGGGAATTGAAGCTGGCTCTTACTACATCAAGTGAGCATACGGGGAAGTTGGCTTTATAAAGATATGTAAGTCAGTAAGGGAAAGGTGATCCCATGGAAATCTAAGAACAGGAATTCCAATATAACTGGGCCCACAGATATTAGAATTAGAATTCAGGGAAGCTTTAAAGACCTTAGCAGATGTTCATGGATCATCACCTTAGTGATTTGCCATATAGAATGGAAATTAAAGGCACAGACTTTGAACTCTGACTTCCTGAATTCAAATTACAGATCTACCTACTAACTATATAACTTTGTTTCTTTCTTCTATCTAACAGGGCTAATGATAGTGTCTACACCATAGGGATTTTGTGAAGTTGATACGAGTAAATAAATAAATAAAATTTAGAACAGTCCCTGACACAGATTATCTGCTATAAAAATGGTGTTATTACTATTTGAAGTATAATAGACCCCTAGTTTATTCTCCACTTCATTTTTCTTCTCATTACCAACTGCTATCTTCACTTTCTATATCACTTTTATATCATAGACCTTGGTATATATCAGAGTTTCAATTTTATTGTAATTTTAGGTCACATATCTTTGGTTTACTCATGGATCCTTATTTCCACCTTGTCCCTGCTCTACTTCATGGCCTCTCTCTATGTATTTTCCTAGCTTTAATTTACGTTTCCAGAGGCAAGTATCATCCCTCTTGGGGATCTCATCCCTCTTTGGACAAAGCTCTCCACATTAGGCCGCCTCATGGGCTGCTTCCAAGCCTTTGGATTATCTGCTCTTGAGCTAGTTGCCTCTCTAGCTTGACAAGATGATATGGTGTAACATATTGCTGTTTAGGATTATACAGTAAGCAGAAAATCTGCATAGGGAAATTTCTTTATGAAGGACTGTGAGCTGGGTCAGCTAGGTGAAACATACAGTCCTCCCCACATGCCATACAATGTCGTTTTGTTGTACACAACGACGAATGAAAAGTCACCATTAACACTTATTTTATTTCAGGGGAAGATGTAATTCAGTTAATCAGAAGACAATGAATGCCATGAGAGGACCAGTAAAAAAGATTTCAAGATCAAACCATCTTCCAAAACTCAATCTGTGATTCCAGACTGTGTGGTTTACTATTTCTTCCCTTTTTTCATCTGTAATCTTCAACTTCTGAAGTTAGTGTTCCACACACTTTTCAGGGATTGGAATAGATAAGAAAGAGCTATCGAACTTCTCTTTAGCTCTTCTTCCAGAAGTTTGTTCCTTTGCTTGTATGAAAGTAATTTTCTCAAGTGACCCTATACCATCTAATAGCATTCTTATGATTTTAAAAATATCCTAGAAAGCGTTAAGGTTGACATCATTACGCTTGCTTTTAATAATATGCCCATGATCTGCCCTGATAGTAACATTGTTATTTTATTTGGATTCTAGTTGGCTGTTAGCTAAAAATGTGCGTTCATCAAAACTTTTTGCTATTTTACACTATATCATGTTCAGCTCTTTAAAACTCAAGGTTTAAACAAAGCTGCAAATCAGATGCATTTTAAACTTTGATTTGAACTATCATGGTATTGTGGAAACAGGCATCAGCTTGGGTATAGTTCCCACCCTGCTGTGAACTTAGGACATTTGGGGCAAGTTCTTTCACCTCATCTTCATTTCCCACATCTGTAAAATGACTGAGGCAAACTATACAATTGCTAAGGTTTCCTACTATTCTGGAAAATTAATACTTACTCAACTGCAAGGTCTTGCCACTTAGCACATGGTAATTTAAGTCATTTTATGATGTTTATTAATTTATAGTGATGGCCTAGTGATGTTTATTAATTTATAGTGATGGCCCTTTGGACCAAACTTTATGTTTATTAATTTATAGTGATGGCCCTTTTGACCAAACTTTGCCAAGTGTTCATGATACTCAAGTATAGAGTGGAAATAGAATGAGGGTACAAGAAGTGTTCTTTTTTTTTTTTTTTTTTGCGGTACGCAGGCCTCTCACTGTTGTGGCCTCTCCCGTTGCAGAGCACAGGCTCCGGACGCGCAGGCTCAGTGGCCATGGCTCACGGGCCCAGCCGCTCCGCGACATGTGGGATCTTCCCGGACCGGGGCGTGAACCCGTGTCCCCTGCATTGGCAGGCGTACTCTCAACCACTGCGCCACCAGGGAAGCCCAAGAAGTGTTCTTTTAAGGTATTAAAAATTTTATTCAATTCTCCTATTTGGTTTAGATTGTTTTGTTACTGTCACCTAGGTCTGGAAGGTACATATGATTTTTTCCCCTAACTTAATAAGTGAAATTATTGGACTTCTAACTTTACAGAAATCACTCAGAGGTAAGTACAGTTTCTGGCACCAAAAACCTAAATTATATTCAGTATCACCAGTAATGCATGCCAAATGTATTTCTATAACTACTTATAGATACTCACTTTTTTTCTTTAAGGAAGAATGCATGTATTTCATATAGACAAATAATTCTTTTATGTGACTTTAAAAAGTAATGCAGAGAAATATAAAGTAACTTTCTATTTTTTTTTTTAATATTTACTTATTTATTTAGTTTGGCTGCGTCAGGTCTTAGTTGCAGCACGCAGGACCTTCATTGCGGTGTGCGGGATATTTAGTTGCAGCATGTGGACTTCCTGGTTGCAGCATGCATGGGGGATCTAGTTCCCCAACCAGGGATCGAACCCGGGCCCCCTGCATTGGGGGCGTGGAGTCTTACCTACTGCACCACCAGGGAAGCCCCTGTCCCCCATTCTTTTTTATTTTTTTTTGTGGTACGCGGGCCTCTCACTGTTGTGGCCTCTCCCGTTGCGGAGCACAGGCTTTGGACACGCAGGCTCAGCGGCCATGGCTCACGGGCCCAGCCACTCTGCGGCATGTGGGATCTTCTCAGACCAGGGCACGAACCCGTGTCCCCTGCATCGGCAGGCGGACTCTCAACCACTGCGCCACCAAGGAAGCTCCCTCTCCCCCATTCTTAAGCTAACTATAGATATCAGGTACCATGACTCATTTTATTAAATAATTACTAGATACTACATATGTATTTGTTTACTTTTTTATACCCTATTTTCTCTCTAAAAAGGATTGTGTTACCTTTTACTAAATATAGAGATATAAAAACAAGACTCATAAGATAAAAGATAAAAATAAAAGTTAAAGTTTTGCAAGATTCCCAACTAAGAAAAAGCTCTATCTTTAAGCTTTCTAGTAATCAGCACAAAGAAAGAGTGAGTTACACAGCTCGCATTTTTTTGTATAAGGAAATATACAAGTGGAGAAAAAGCTGTACCTAATACTAAGCTCTGAAGGTAATTTGTCATGTAAAGCTTTATGAGGACTTGCAATTATTTATTGAAATAATCAGTGCAAAAATGATAGTTTGGGGTCTCTGTTTTAATACTGAAATATATATTAATATCAGTATTTGAAGAGTTCAGAATTCATAAAGCAAAATATCAGTAAACAATATTTAATATATTAAAACAATTTTAATGTCTAAATTATTACAAAATATTAAAAAGTACCATTTATAAAAACAGATGTTGTGATAATAAAAAAGACAGATATTAATGAATAATAATGATGATGTGGAGAAATTGGAACCCTCTTACACTGCTGGTGGGGCTGTAAAATGGCACCATCACTCTGAAAACAGTCTGTTGGTTCCTCAAAAGGTTAAACATAGAGTTACCATGTGACCCAGCAATTCCACTCCTCTGTGTACAGCCCTAAGAAATGAAAACCTATGTGCACGTAAAAATGTGTGCACAAATGATTAGAGCAACATTATTCATAATAGCTAAAAAGTGGAAACAACCTAAATGTCCATCAACTGATGAATGGGTAAACAAATTGTGGTATATCCAAACAATGGAATATTATTCAGCAGTAAAAAGGAATGAAGGACTGACATATGCTACAACATGGATGGACCTTGAAAACATTATCCTGAGTGAAAGAAGCCAGTCACATATTGTATGATTCCATTTATATGAAATGGCGAGAATAGACAAATCCATATGGACAGAAAATAAGTTAATAGTAGTAGCTGAAGGCTGGCAGGGCTGGGGAAAGGGTGGGTGATGGAGAATGACTGCTAATGTGTATAGGGTTTCTTGGGGGGGTGATTAAAATGTTCTAAAATTAATCATGGTGATAGTTGTACAACTTCATGAATGAACCAAAAAAGCATGGAAAGCACCTTACATGGGTTAATTGCATGTTATATGATTTATACCTCAATAAAGCTCTTATAAAAAATGTTAAACATATGTTAACCTTTTAATATAAACTAGAAGATAATTTTTTTTTTTTTTTTTTTGTGGTACGTGGGCCTCTCACCGCTGTGGCCTCTCCCGTCGCGGAGCACAGGCTCCAGACGTGCAGGCCCAGCGGCCATGGCCCATGGGCCCAGCCGCTCTGCGGCATGTGGGATCCTCCTGGACCGGGGCACAAACCCACGTCCCCTGCATCGACAGGCAGACTCCCAACCACTGCGCCGCTAGGGAAGCCCGCAGATAAATTTTAATGGAATATTATTTGATCTTAGAAAATATGATCTTAAACATCAAAATGCATTGTCGTTAGTGCCATTGTTGAGTCAAGAGTATATTATTAGCATAATTTTCCACCTAAGAAGCTGTTTCAGATACTACGCTAGTCAAAAGAACAATGAAGCTTATATGCTACTTCCCAGTATTTCCTTGACTTCTTTTGAATAATCCCATTTCTTGTTTAATAACCTTGTAGAGATATTTATAAAGCACCTTTTGACTTTTGACTAGGATTAGGTTTTTTTTCTAATTTATAGAGAGCTATATAGTTTTTGTTTCAAAAAATTTTTCTAGTTTTCATCATCTTCATTAGTTTTATCATGTATAGCTGGAGATTACAGTGCAGAGTTACTTATATCAATTTTAGTACTTTGAAAGTCATATTCTACTGGACCAGAAACTTTATTTTGGACTAAGAATTATTTCTTGCAATAATTGGTTTCTTTTTGCTGTGTGCCCAAGTGGGAGCCTGTCTAGACCACATATTATATGTGATTTTTTTAAGTAAATTGAGTAATTGAATTATAGTTATTTCAAGATGTAAATAATTTAGATTTTTTATTTTTTTAATACCAGAAAAACAGAATTATGACAACAGTGATGCTAGGATTTTTGGCATTTAAAGAGAGGTAAGCATACCAGAATAGTAAAAACTGCTATTAAATCACTAAATGTGACTGAGGTATGAAAGTATCTTTAAAATAATAAAGCACTATTTAAATGCAAGATCATATCTTTTTTTTCTTTTTTTCTTTTTCTTTTTTTGTAGTACGCGGCCCTCTCACTGTTGTGGCCTCTCCCGTTGCGGAGCACAGGCTCCGGACGCGCAGGCTCAGCGGCTATGGCTCACGGGCCCAGCCGCTCCGCAGCATGTGGGATCGTCCCGGACTGGGGCACGAACCCATGTCCCCTGCATCGGCAGGCGGACTCTCAACCACTGCGCCACCAGGGAAGCGCAAGATCATATGATTTTGACAGTAGGGCACTATTTTCAAAACAAGTTAACATCAGATTAATCTGACCTATGAATTAGAAAAATCTTGAATTTTTAGAGCATCCTTTTAACTTTATAAAGCAATTTCATATTTCTATCTCAGTTACAGAGAGAGTATTATCATCCAGAGAACTACCCAACAGTGAGATTATCATCATTGGAACTGTTCAAGCTGTGGCTAGGTGTCCCTTTGTCAGGGATGTTATAGAAAGGACTCCTGCAGTGGGTGGAAGTTGGATTCAATGACTGCCAATATCCCTTCTGATGCTAAGATACTGTGATTCCCTGCCCATTTATCCGATAGGAAAACTAGAGCCAAAAATAACTCCCTAAAATATATGTTGGTTGCATCATATAGGCTGTGTATGTATAGGCTGTAAATATGAACTTTCAAAACTGGGCTGCTTTACCACTAGCCAAAACTAACAAAATCGGGTGTAATAGTATCAATGTCCATTTGTTAAATGTAAACTGAAATTAGATACCATTTTTCACCTATAAAATAAACAGTGGTTTTCAAAAAGATAATTTTCAGTGCTAATAGATCTGAAGTTAAGAAGTTCTAATATACTGCAGGTGGGAGTACAAATTCATATAATTCTTTTGGAAGACAATTTTATTATATTCTTGAATAGCCTTAATGTTAATATGTTGACTTAATATTTGTACTTCTAGTAATCTATTCTAATGAAAAATCCTGCATATAGAAAACATACAAGGACAATCACTTTATCAGTATTATTTATAATACCCCAAAATGGATACTCTCTCGATGCACAATTATAGGGAGATGCTTAAGCAGACTGTGATTCATCCACATGGTTAAATATTATGCAGCAGTTAGCATTTGCTATCTTATACCAAAATTCTTTCTTCTCATGTATTTCTTGTGTTCTGAAGTACTTCAGTGTAATTTATCTCCAGCAGTTTAATGTAATGAACACTCTTATTCATCATTTGTCACCAGCTAGTTTAGTACCTAGCATAGGACAGGCACTTAATACATTTTGTTTAACTTAAATGGATGTTTGCAAAAGAGTTTATAGGATCGTGGGAGGACTTAATGTTAGAATGTTAACACAATGTACAATGTCACACATAAAATATGATTTTAACGATTTAAAAATATAGGAGAGGCTACAAAAAGAGGGCTTCAGTCTACTGATAGTGCCAAAAATGTGTTCTGTTACACAAATTTCCTGTCCAGCTCTACAGGGGAAGATGAGGTAGGCTCCAAGTGATTATTCAGAGATAGGTGGAGAGGGAGAGAGGAAACTTGTGGAGTACTAGAAGGGAACATGTTTTAACAAGCTAATTAACTTAGGGGTGTTTACTTAACTTTCCTGTCTTAAGTGTCTACTCTGTAGAATGAAGATAGAACTAATTGATTTCAAAGGTACCTTTATGTGTATGTGATAGGGAAGGGGAGGGGGCTGGAAAACCCTTTTATTTGAAACAATTCTGATATCTTTTTTTTAAAAAAAGTTTATTTGCTTTATTTTTTAAAAAATTTTTTTGGAGTACAGTTGATTTACAATGTTGTGTTAGTTTCAGGTGTACAGCAAAGTGAATCAGTTATACATACACATATATACACTCTTTTTTAGATTCTTTTCCCACATAGGTCATTACAGAGTGTTGAGTAGAGTTCCCTGTGCTATACAGCAGGTCCTTTTTAGTTATCTATTTTATATACAGTAGTGTGTATATGTCAATCCTAATCTACTCCCAGTTTATCCCTCTCCACCCTTACCCCCTGGTAGCCGTAAGTTTGTTTTCAATTCTGATATCTCAATGTGATAAAAAATAAGTACTAAAATCACATATAGCAAATCCATTTCTCTTACCTGGCTAGCCCTCATTTGATCGTGGTGTATGTGAAAAGTAAATCCTTTTTGTGAGTGAGTGAGTGAGTGTGTGTGTGTGTGTGTGTGTGTGTGTGTTAAGTTACTGAGATCTGGATTTTACTTGTTGAAGCAGCCTATTCTCACTAATATAGTATCAAACAATATTTTTAGTAAGACTTACAAGTCTTTGGATATTGTTTTCAGTAGATAATGGTATCTTTCTTTGCAACTACATAGAGATAAATTCAGCCATTCATTGATAGTGATGGCCCCTGGCCTGCCTGCGTCATTGAGTAAGAATCTAGAATTTCAATTGATATTTTTAAAGTGATTCTAACTCAGTGTATTTTCCAGTCTGCTGAACATAACCAGAATAATTTTTTTTTTTTTTTTTTTTTTTTTTTACTAAACAGAATCTCTTGCTCTTTCATCAATTTGTTTCTAGGATACTGCTCTTTAAAGCCTTGTACAAATGCTGCACAGTCTAAGCCAAACAGAGGCTGGGCCCAAACAACCGTGTAATGTACCAATCCATGTCTGAGGGGAAGATACCCTTAATCACTTTCACTCAGAAAAGGAAGAATGCACAGCATCACTGATCCATAGCATTTATGGAATCCTGTTGGGCAGACATGGTGAAAGCCCTCTTCCCTGGGAATTGGGTGGGTTCCTTGATCAGGCCCTGATTCTGCTTCCTGGTAGGAATGTTCTTCTCCATTTTTCTTAATGACCTCTAACTCTACTCCTTGGGAGTTTCTTTCATTTCAGTCTTCTGGTTCATATTTGAAGTAGGCAGTGGAGGTTAGACCCTCATTTAGAGATGCACAGCTTTTAGAACTCATTTTCTGTTAGAACAAACTTGGGTTCCCATGGATGGTGGCATCATAGTTCAAGGAGTCAAAAGCTTTTCAGTCTAAGTTTATGGTTTCTTGGATAATATAGCTCCATCAAAATCGTAGTCAATTCCATGTATAATAATGATAATTTTAGAGCATGATTTGTTTCTTTGGCCTCTCTCTCTACCTAATGGCAGCTGCCTTGCAGCTATTTGAAATAATAGGTTAGGATATAAAGTTAACACCCATAATCTGATCTTTGCCACAGGCTGTCTTAGTGGCCTCTTGTTGCTCAAAACCCTTCTCGGTCTTATCTCTTGCTTTTTGGCTCTCAGAGTTGTTGGCCTTTCCAGCCCCTTATGCCCTTTGATGCCCCAAATTTCTAGATTCTCCCTGAGACTCTCTCTATTCCCTTTTCCTTACAAAGTGGCTGATTATATCCCAAGCTCATTTTTTTCTTCTGCCTTGTCAAAGGCAGCCAGTAACATCAAGCACACATCATCTTCATCATCATCATTAGTATTATTAAGCACTTGTTCTGCTGTGACATAATAGGGACTTCCAGGTTTCCACTGTCACATTGTGTCCCTGCCTCCCACTGCAGACCTGCTAAGTTAACACCATGCCACTTGTTTTAGTATTTTGTTAATGCAGCACCTAAATTCAAGTTATCAATATCTGCATTATGACTATAAGAAACAACTATAAGAAACAACAGACCTCAGAGGCTTCACACAGAGGTTTATTCTCTCTCACAATACAATCCATTCAGGTTCAGCAGTTAAAAGAAAAGGATAAATAATCTTTATACCTTGAAAGAGAAAGGAGACTGGGAATGGGAGCGGAAAATATTTCAAAATTATTGATAGTGTCTTAGGCTGGGTGATAGGTACATATACACTCATACTTTATATTGTACATCTTTCATATATGTACTCTTGGGTATGTATGAAATTTTTCATAATAAAAAAATAAAAATTCCTCCAGCTGACTTTAAATCATGTTAGTATACATGTAAGCATTTACAAGGAAAGTGTGAACATCATTTTTTCTCCTTCACTTCATCCCCACCTTCACATACCACAGACTTCTCTCCTTTAAGATTGTCTGGCTTGTTTGTGATGTAGAAATTCCACAGGACTTCAAGTCAGCAGTCTTTGTGGCTAAAGGAGAATGAGTGACTTTGTAACTACTGATCTCCTCAAGCAATAGAGCAGTAGTAATCAATGACTTCATGGGAGCTGCTTCTAATGGTTCTGTTGTGTGGTTACCTGGGAGGATGCCTAGAAAATTAATCAACGTGGCAGCGTCTACCCTCACTCTGGACCTTGAGTGACACAGCCTCCCTCATCCATAGTTATAAAGTCACTTTGGTTTAGCTCCACATTTCCTAGTAAAGACTTTTGGTTAAAATGAGGCAGATCTGCCTCATCTTAATTCAGTAGAACTAAACCCTGTTGAAAGTGAATTGGTATATTGGATGATGAGAAAACTGTCGCATCTTAGTGTAATCGGCTGCAGGGCATCATTAGAAGTTGGTACTATTCTTTGACCTTCATCACTGCCTAAGGGCAATGGTTCCTAACTCACTGGGAAAACATATATTTACTGATCACCCTCTATGTCCTGGCTACTAGGATACAAGGTGTAGTAAAATAATCCCTGCCTTACCACGCTACTTAAAATGAATTCTAATTGTTGAAGCAGAGATGTGAGATGGAGTTGGGAATGCCTTGGGAATTTTCCTGTTGTCTTCTCAAATTAACCACAAAAGGAAAGTGCATGTCGGACGGTAGTGTGGGAGAGACCCCAAGCCAGGATGAAGGAGAATGTTCAGGGGTGAGTGTGCTAAACCTTACACCATGCAGTCACCAGAGCTGAACGTTCAGCTTAGGAGAACTGACCCGGAGTCAGAAAGGAGGCATGTGAACAGGAGGGGTCCTAGCCTCTTTGATATAGGGATAACAGGGAACGTTTTTAGGTTGAAATCGGAACCAAAGAAGACCAAGGGATAAATGAGTTAGCAGCTGGGGAGGATCAGAGGAAATATCTGGGGCAGTTCCCAAATTAGTGAAGTGTGCTCACAGGGGGTAGCTGACCAATGCTGTCTTATCCTTTGAAGGTAGTTCAGGGCTTCTCCAGGCTTCAGGTGATTCATCCCTTCCGCACTATAGTCTCAAGAAAGAGGTTACTCTGTCTGTTTGGGGGGATCTTACACTGGGGAGAATGCCAGGACACTATCCGGGAATCTTGTTGACTTGATCTAGTTCAATCTAGTTGACTTGATTAAAAGCTGAACCTAGAAAGCCAGATAAGGGCAAGATAATGTGGGCCCTACTGCCACACTGAGGAATGAGAACTTAATTTGATAAGCAGAGGAGCCTTGCACACGTTAAATGGGGAAGGGATGAGATTAAAACCGACCTTTCCATCTTTCCTGTGCCCCCCCTCAACATAATGGACACTATTCCAACTCTGAGATACCAAGCTTGTCATTTTGGTGCCTGCAATATTTTTTCCTTTCCTCCAGACCTTCTCTTTTTCTTTCCATGATGAAATGAGTGGCATTATGAAATAAAGCACAGAATGTAGACTTGGAGGCAGAAAGACCAGAATCCCAAATCTGCATACACCAATCAGCTACTGAAATGACTTTCATTCATTCATTCAAATATTTTAGTGCCTGCTACGAAGCCAGGCACTTTTCTAGGCCAAGGTGGTAGTAGTGGATAATACAGACAAATTTTCTCTTCTAGAGGGGGAGAAAAGACAAATAAAAACAAATACATATGCTGTATAACATTAGAAAAATGATGTAAAGAAAAAGAGAGTGAGGGGTTAGATTCTGATAGGAGTATCCAAGGAAGTGACATAACAAATCTACATGAAATGGAGAAATCTGGGGAAGAGCATTCCAAGCAGAAGGGAGAACAAGCGCAAAGTATTCTAGCTTTGTACTTACCTGGTATTTTAGGAAGAATAAGGCAGTGTGATGAGAGGTCATAACAATGGGGAGAGGTAAAGTTGGTGAAGTCAGATGGTATAAAGCCTTGTTAGACATGGAAAAGAATTTAGATTTTTTTCTGACAGGAGGGTTTTGAGAAAGGGAGTTAATATTCTGACATATTTTAAAAGGTTATTCTGGTTATTCTATGATGAACTGCCTGAAAGGAGATTGGGGAAGATGGCAAAAGTGGAAGCAAAAATCACCTTCCTCAGTTAATATTATGAAAATATCTCTGTTTATAATTGTATAATGGAACTTAATGGTTAGTCAAGTTATGGTAGACTCTTGGATTTAATACTCCAAAAATATTGCAAGCATAGTGTTTGAAAGTATATGCATTTTAAAAGTGAGTTCAGTACATTAGTAAATGTAAGAAATTATTAGTAAAAATGATCGAAATTAGTTAATTCTCTGGCTTTCAACATCCGTAGTTACAGTCCTACCTACTTATGAGAACATTATTTGGGCCTCAGCATCTTTGAAAGGAAAGGACAATTAGGTAATCTCTAGGTTCTTATTGAGTTCTAAATTTCTGTGATTCTGAGAACAAGCCAGGTAAACAACAATACTGAACATAGCTTACATAGAACAGTTCCTATAAAATAGCTGGATGGAAAATTTCCAAACATTTTAAGCATAGGTTCTTCATGAGTTCATCTGAAGAGACCATGTGTACTGTATTACTTACAAATCTAATTGTAATTTGCATATTGTGAAAAATATACAATTATAATTTAGTTTTGGGGGGAATAATGTAATGCATATGCTATGAATGCTAATAATTTTAAGTGATTGGAAAACCATTTTCTAAGAGGCAGTTTGAATTGTTACTTTGAATGAAAATTTTTAAATATATTTCTCTATGTAGAATTATTCTTGTTATATTTTATGATTCCTGGTATTCAGTTTTCCATCAAGAATATAAGTAGCATATTGTTACTCTAGGGAACCACAGAAAGAGTCCATCTACCCATTTGTCTCCAATAATAAAAATGAGTATGATTCAAGAATGTTAAATGTGATAAAGAAATTAAATGGTTTATAATTCTATGCTGTAATTCAGAAGGTTTATAGTAGAGCCTCTCAACCTCAGTGCTACTGACATTTGGGGCCAGATAATTAATTCTCTGTTCTGGGAGGCTGTTCTGTGCATTGTGTGATGTTTAGCAGCATCCTTGGCCTCTACCCACTAGATGCCTGTTGTGACAATGAAAAAATGTCCCTTGGGAGACAAAAATTGCCCCCAATGAGAGTAGATGCCTGCTCATTTACAAAGTAAGCTTCTTTTTCTTTGTTTTAAGAGATTGAAAACTATTTAAATATCTAATCTGGTTCTTATGGAGCTTGGCTCTTATATTCTTGATACTGAAGAGCTCTATTATCTTTTTGCTTCCTCCAACACAGGAATGATTACTTCCTCTCACATAAGCTTAGGGGCATCGTCCACTCAAATTTAAAAGCAATGAGTCTGTGTCAGTTTCCACAATGTCTTTGTCACTTTTAGCATCAGACTTGCTAATCTAGACCTTTAGGTCAAGGCAAAACTGATTACCAGACTGGGGGAAGTGCTCAAAGCTGCCTCAATTCACCCCTACCCCAATGCCTGGGCATGATTTCACCTCTGCTGATATTGTTGGGCAAACTAACTGCTTCACAGATGTTTAGCTAGACACTCTCAGTTCCTGATTAGGTGGAAAAGCAATCAAGAACCAAAATTCGTATGTATTAAAATGTGTACATTTACTTCCAAAAATAGTGCAGAATGATCCCACCAGAAATTTATCTGCGCTTTTCTTCCCATGAAAATCGTAGACAACCACTATATTTTTGCATGCTGTCATGATCTAAATCAGAACACACCGCCGCCTGCTCAGGAAACAGGAGGCTTGCCCAGAGATCAGAGATGGTGGTTCAAGTAGAGCATGTGCATATTACATGTTCAAGTAAGGTCAAGAGTCTAGGCAAATCCAGAGTGACAGACACCGTAAGATACCATCACCCCCTCACCCCCACCGACTTTTAGCAATGGGAACAGTAGTAAAGACAAGAGGAAGGATCCCTTACAGGTCCTGGCACTTCGTGGATCTCAATAATAATGTCTAGCAAGGCCGAACAAAGCGGATTACATAGCAGCCGCCACCTGGAGATTTCTCACTTGAGAAAAAGAGGGACAATATTTGTTGACTCACAGGACAACATGAAATGCTTCTAAAATTTTTAGCTTCTTAGTAGTTTGGAAAGAAAGCACCATAACAGTCCTCAACCTTCCCTGTCCTCTCATATGTTTGTCTTGGAAAAAGAAAAAAATCCAGTTTGCTAATTCCTAATATTTAAACTTGAAAGCGTTCCCATAAGACACTCTGAAGACTTTTAGACAAGCCCTTGCGCCTTGCCACCCGCCCCAAGGCGGGGAGTGGCAGTTCCACCCGGGGCCTGAGCTGTGTGATGTCCCGGGGTCACGTGGAATGGAACTTTGGGTGGGCAGCGCACCAGTGACGGGGTCTCCTTAGGACCTGCAGGGCACCTTGGGGCCGTCCATCCCCGTCCCCCCGGGTACGCCCACCCCCGGAAGCCGGGACCCTCGGAGCAGCGGCTGGCTGCAGGGCCACTTTAAGGGCGGGCCGGGGGCGGGCGCCCCCCAGCTGCGAGCACGAAGCCATTGGCGCGCGGCGGGCGGCGGACGCGACGGACTGGCTGCGAGCTCCTCCCGTGGCGAGGCTGCTCCAGGACCCGCACGTGGGCAACGGGCCATGGCGGACTCAATTATCCGCCCGGAGCTCGGCCAAACCCTTGAGCAGGTAAGAGGCGGAGAAGGAGGAAGGGGAGGCAGCTGCGTTTAAAACGGCGCGCGGGTCGGCGCGGCGACTCAGTCGGGCGGCACAGCCACGCTGGGCGCAGGCCAGTACGTCTGGGGACGGCCCGGGGGCCACTGCGGGGCGCGAGCCAGTCCCGGCCGCTTCCCCGGGCGTCCCGGCTCGCTCCTGGGGCCCCACGGCGGGCGCCTGCCCACCTCGAGGACGGAGCGGAGGCCCGAGGAGGGAGGGCGACTGGACTGTGTCACAGAGTCACTCCCTCGAGCTCTTGACTCTCGCCAACCCAAACCCATCTTCCGGCCCCAGACCGTTGGTGGGGCGACGCGGGAGCAAGACGTCGTAGCGTAGATATTCGGGCTGGTGGCCGGATAAAAACGGGAGTGACAACTTTGGTTTCAGCCTGAATATAGGAAAGTTGATTTCACACTTTTCAGTTTGAGTGTAGGAAAGTTTATTTAACATATTGAATATGGAAAAGTTGATCTTCAGCTCTCTTGTCTGCACAGCTCTAGGTGCCTTTTTTCGCTGTGCTCACTGCCGTGGCGTCCAGAGTGTCCTTGTACTGCCCTCTCCGCGCTGACCCTCAAACAGGCAGACGTGTGTAGAGACCGTGCTGTTGGCGGGAAGACACGTCTGCCCTCTTCACACATCCGCCCACCCTCCCCGGAAGTCAAAAGGCCCCCTGGCCTCTTTTGGACGCGCCTTATTTATCATCCCCTTCCTCGGCAGACGCACAGAATAATTTTGGTGACTGTTTTCGATAAAAATGAAAGCAGCTAGGAAGGAAGGAAAGCACTAGGAAGGAAGCATAAACAAAACCCCACCGACCCCAGAAAGCAAGGTGACCTGGTGTTGGCTTTCTTCTGAGTATTTCACGTCTTGATAAATGTGAGAGGGAAACCTTTTGCGCTGCTTAATTTTTGTTACCCCTGAGAATGTTCTGCATACTTAAATTTCCTCACTCCTTAAGAACAAGCGTTCTGAACCGAATCACTACCACTTGGAGTGGACCGAGTTTAAGAGGTTTTTCTTAATTATTTAAAAATGGAGGTACCTATTTAAACTCAGAGTATTTTGGGGGTGCAGGATTAGGCAAAGCTGCACAAAATGGAAGTCTGGATAAAATATTATCGAGTAGTACATAAATAACTGTGGCTTCCCACCCTTAGTAGTCTGAAGCCCCAACTGAACCTTTTGTTTGCACTGGGAGAGAAGCTCACTCAGTTTCTCCAGATAGAGCTGCTTAAATCCCTTGACTCCTGGGGAAACTGGAGACCAACAGTTGCCCCATGAGGGCATCAGCCCTGCAGCTGCTGCTAGTTGTCAGTGCTGCTCCCAGTGATAAGAGTGACATAAATAACAGCTCACTAAAATGTAGGAGTGATTTGCTTTAAGCAGTTCAGCACCTGCTGTTACTAATTAAGGGTTTAGCCTGCCACAGATTGCAAATGGAAATCCAGTGTTTTAAAAATGGCAGAGACTGGAGTGCCCTGCCTCTTCCCCCGATCTCAGAAATCAGAGTGGATGAAGAGCACTGGTGATGATGATGTCGCCTGGTAAAAACTGCCCGCACTTCACAGATCTGCAGCAAGGTGTAGTAATGTTTATCCCTGAGTGCTGGACTTCGATGCTTTTTATTTTCTCTTTAGACTGTTTTGAATTTTCCAACCTTCCACAATGAACATGTATTGCTTTTGTTAAAAGAGTGCAGTAGGCAATTCACATAGGAAAAAAATTTCCACCAAAGGAGGCCTAGCATTGGTTCAAATCGTGGTCTCACAGGTGAAAATCTTAGAGGTACTAAAAGCAGTTTTCCAGAGCCTAATGTACTAGAACCTTTTATTCATTTTCCTTTTATTCTTATCTGTGGATCCTTCTCATCACCTGTGCTCATATTACACCATCAACAAGATATTTTTAACTATATAAATATTCAAATTGAAGTTGATTAGAAGCTACTCAGTTAATTTGAATTACTTGGGAATAGTGGACTAGGGCAGTGTTCTGATTTGTCTGATTAGGAACATTCCTAGTGTGATGATTTTGTGGGGCAGGGAAGGAAGCCTTGGGCAGGAGAGCAAATCAGCTCTTTGCAGAGCTGCTTTATTTCCTGCCCTCTGTGTCCTGCTGCCAGGCACTGCAAAACCTTTGATTCCGGCACAGAAGGACCGGTGAGTGATACTTGGCTTTCTCATCCCTTTCCGGATCTCTTTCCCTCTCTCCTCAGTTTCTCCCCAGTACCGGGTTCTGCCCTTCAAAGCTTGCTCTAGACTTTTCTCCACAAGACTAGCTGAGCGATTCTGGAGAATTTGGGAACTGGGCTTCTGAGGGGAATGTGGTCAGGAGCGCTAGGTGCTATCCAGGAAAGGGCTCAAGTTAGCGACTGATGCCTGTTGTTCAAAACTTACCTTTGCTTCTCAGTTGGCCCTGTGTCCCGAGCCCTGTGGCTCAGGTAATGCAGAGAGCAGTTTGATTTTTAGGGCTGTTTTCACTGCCTGACATAGATACTTTCCTTTTATTTCTCTCTCTCCATCTCCCCTTCCCCATCAGGTTGATTTGATGGGTTTTGTGCTCGGGTTTGGTATTACCTGAGAACACATGGCAATAACTACCACCTACAGGGCATTGTACAAACATCACTCCTTATAACAGTCTTGTGATGTAAGTAGTATTGCCCCCCCGCCCCCCGCGATGAGGATCACATAAGTATCTTACTCAGAGCTGCTGGTTAGTCGCTGAACAGGCGGCAGACACTGTTCTGCATACCTCGAAAGCCTTTGCCCTCTTCCCACTGCATCAAACTGTTAAAAAAAAGGATCAGTAATAGCTTTGGTAGAACTGGGGCTTATCCACTGTTTTCCCTGTGTTCCAAGGACTGAAAGCCATACTTTCTTATCAGCAGGAAAAAAAAAAAAAGACAAGACTCCTGGAATGTAAGCCCCATGAGGGCAGAGAGCTTGTCTGTTCACTTTGAATTCCCAGCACAGCATCTGCCCTCTTGTAGGGGCTTAATAAATATCTATGGCAAGACTACATAGACATCACACGTATTTATGCAGATGCATAAAAGTGGCAGGAGGGTCTAAAGGAAAAAGAAAATAAACTTTTCTAATAGAAAGGTTTACAAGTGATTCACAGCCCGGGATATCCTGGTTTATATGGGGTTTTTTTTTAGTGTAATTATTAATAGCACCTCCTTTCTCAAGTGTCTCAGTTTGTAAGGTAAATTAAATGGTCACCCTATCTGTAGAAGGAGGTTATTTTTGGACATTCATAGGTTGCTTCAGTTAACCTCGTTAATTAAAAAACAAAAAGATGGGGCTTCCCTGGTGGCGCAGTGGTTGAGAGTCCGCCTGCCGATGCAGGGGACACGGGTTCGTGCCCCGGTCCGGGAAGATCCCACATGCGGCAGAGTGGCTGGGCCCATGAGCCATGGCCACTGAGCCTGCGCGTCCCGACCCTGTGCTCTGCAACGGGAGAGGCCACAACAGTGAGAGGGCCGCATACTGCAAAAATCAAAACAAACAAACAAAAAGATAATCACTCCTTTTATGACCACTCGTTAATGACTGTTTCAATGCTTGGCATTTGCTTCAAAGGCAGTGTAATTGTCTAGAAGAAATCCTGTGCGGTAGCAGAGATTCACAAACACTCTTCACTCAAAAGCGTCACAGCGGTTTAGAGTCCCGCCTTGCTCCAAGTACCACTGGGAATGAGGAAAGTTTATAAAATGAAAAGGAAGCACTCTAGAAGGTTCCGTATACTCTCTACTGCAGAAATTCCAAATTTCAAAGGTCATTTGAAGGTGTTATGCTGTCTTCTTAGAATGTAGGACATGAGGCTGGTGACATGGGTTGATGTTAGGCTGTGAAAGGCCATGCTAAGGAGTTTGAATTTTTGTTCTGTTTAAAATAGGGTTGGGTGGGTGAGTGGGATTGGCTGGCAATGATGAATTGAGCACACCTGTCAACGTTCCAGCCACCCCAGTCTCCCTGGCAGGAGATACTTAACAGTGTGCCCATACCTTCAACAGGTAAATATCATTGAAAAGAAAAAACAAGTGAGGGGCATTCTAAATTAAAAGTCCCAGGAGACAGAGCAACCATGTGCAACTCATAGTCCTTAATGGGATCTTGGTTTGAACAAAGTAGCTCTCTCTGAACATTAAAAAAAAAAAAAAATCCACAGGAAAGCTTGAGATTTAGAAAGCAGATGGGGTCAAATTGCTACCAAAACAAAAGTGGGGAAAAAAAAAGAAAAACAACACAGCATAAAAGACATAGAGAAGAAATGCCCCAGTAAAACAATTCTAGTGATAGTGCAGGCAGAATGTTAGCAGAAGCAAAGATGAAATGGGCCTGAGGGTGCTTCCCTGGTAAAGAATTAGCTGTGGGCAGAACCCCTGGGCCAGCTGGGGCCCTGGATTTCTTCACCCCTGGGCTCTCCCCCTTCACTCCTACTACAGCCAGAGCGATGGGACTTTTAACCAGAGAATCAAACCCAGGCACTGCTCTTTCTAAAGAAAATGAACTCTACGTGGGACACGGGCTCCTGGTATTGGTAGTTTCCAGACCTCTACAACTGACAAGGGTGAAAGGAAAGGCAGCTCTGCCCAGGAGGGAAATAAACCAAAGTGATTGGTTTTCAGGGTAAAGCCTGCCTATATTTTGACAAATAGCTGATCCCAGCCACTTTGCTCTCCAGCCTTTCTTCCATCATCCCTACCATTCACACCAAACCCACAGTTTAGAGGAAACAGTGACTGGGGAAGCAGACCACCCCAACTGCAGGGGAAACTGCTCATAAATGTCAGCTGAGGCCTTGAGTCATATTTATGTTTGGATAACCAAGGATCACCAGATAACTATTCCAGAGGCAGATTATAAAGGGGATAGAAAAAACTTAAAATTTCTAATTTGTATGTTCACAGGGGATATCATGTCCTAAAAATAGCAGGTTATGATAAATTATCAAAAGAGAAAAAAGTCTTAGAAATGAGCAATTCATGTTAAATTAACTGAAATTGTAAAAGTCTTTAGAAGGACTAAAGCCTGAGCTGGTGATATGGACAATAAAATTAAGAAAGTCTTGCAGAAGTTGAGACTTGAAGGATCAATTTAGGATGTCCAACATCTAATAGAAGGTTTCCAAGGATAGACAAAGGCAACAGAGGAGGAAATAATCAAAGAAATAATAGAAGGAAATTTCCAGAGCCAAAGATCCACTGAATGCCAAGTGGGCTGAGTAAGGTCCATCCCCAGACACATCCTAGGAAATGATCAGAATCCACAGCATAAGAGAAAAGCACTAAAAGAAAAACAAGGCAGCTTTTTCTTTTCATCACCATCTCTGGTTGTGAGAAGAAAATGGCCCAGTATCTTCAAAGGTCAGAGACAAACAGATTTTGACTTGTAGGAGTATTTTGACTATAAAGCTAGCACTGAATTGTGAGCCCTAATGCCACTTAAAGAACATAAATAAGGAGTTTAACTCCCAAAGTATTGTAGGAGCAGCAGGAGGGAAAAAGGACAATTTGATCAGTTTAACAGGAAGCGTGGGAAAGAAGAAACTGAATTATGGTAAATGGGAAACTTGAAATAACAAATGAAGGGAATAAGACCATTTCATGTTAAGTTATGAATATTTCACAATTAATTACATTACATTGATTACCTTAATGTTCATTAGCTAGTGTCATTAATGTAAGTAATAACTTATTAAAAGCTTATTAATTACTTATATTAAAAACTGAAATCTCAGATTGGAAGAAACCTAAAAAAGTCAAATATATTTTATTTAAAAAATTCATACAAAATCAAAATGATACAGAAAGCCTCAAAATAAAGGTATAAAAAACTAAGTGTTGTATATCAGAAAAAAATAAAATTTCAGGTGAAAAGCATTAAAAAGGACAAAGATATATTTTATATATAGTTTTTTCTCTATAATTATATGATATTTATATGTTAATACATACTACATAGACATTGTAGATCATTATATAGTATATATTAAGTATTATTATATATTTATATGAATATATAAAATTGTTATGAACCTTTATGTACCTAATCCATAGTTTATTTATAGAGTCTATAGTTAGAGAAATTGGTAAATTGACAAAGCGTAATTAGAGAGGGCAGGTTTTATATATCTACCTCTTAAAATGAAAGATCAAGTAGACCTAAAATAAGAAAGCAACGAGCAAGTTCAGTCTGAAAGCTGTGTAGAGGCTGTATGCCTAACAGAAAATGCACATTGTTTTCAAGTATCCATGGAACATTAAAAATTGTGTATTAAGTCACAGAGAAAATATCAACCAATTCTAAAAAGTAGAAGTCATATAGTGTGCATCCACTGTTGACAATGCACTGAAATAAGAAATGAGTCAATAGCCAAAAAAATTTTTAAATACCAAAACACTATCCACTTGAAAATTAACATCTTTATATAGGAGTTTAATATAACTCTTAGGTTAAAATGGGAATATAAACTGAAACTATATAAACTAGCAATGAATGAACATGACCACAATGTATCAGAATTTATAGGGTACAACAAAGTGCCACTTGGATGACGGCATCATTCAATAGAACTTTCTGCAATGATGAAACTCTTCTATAATTATGCAGAAATGGTAGTCACTTGCCATATGTGGATACTGAGCACTTGAAATGTGGCTGGTGAAACTGAACTGATTTCACACTTTAATTGTAATGAACATAAATTTAAATCACCACATATTGGACCACATAGTTCTACAGTCTCTAATAAAGCATTACCAGAAAAAGAAGATAGAAAAAAATTTAATTATATATTAATCTCTAGTTGGGGCTTCCCTGGTGGCACAGTGGTTAAGAATCTGCCTGCCAATGCAGGGGACACGGGTTCGAGCCCTGGTCCGGGAAGATCCCACATGCCGTGGAGCAACTAAGCCCATGCGCCACAACTACTGAGCCTGCGCTCTAGAGCCCGCAGGCCACAACTACTGAAGCCCACGTGCCTAGAGCCTGTGCTCCGCAACAAGAGAAGCCACCGCATAGCCCGTGCACGGCAACAAAGAGTAGACCCCGCTCACTGCAACTAGAGAAAGCCCACACGCAGCAACAAAGACCCAACGCAGCCAAAAATAAATAAATTAAATAAATAAATTTAATCTGTAGTTGGAAAGCAAGCAAGATGAACTCAACACAAGTAATAAATGTTGTATAAATTTAAAAATTAATACATTTGAAAAGAAATGAAATGGATTTTTAAAAATATATGAATAAAATTCACTTAAAGGCAGAACACTTATTTTACTAGTAAGCATTAAGGAACTGTAAAAGGTAGTCTAAAACCTACCTTTATAAATGACTTCAGGCTCAGATTTCACAGACAAGTTTTACCTAAACTTCAAGAAGCCAATAATTTATATGTTTTGTAAAATATTCAAGACCATAGAATAATTTAGAAGCTTTCTATTGCTTCAAGGCTGGCATAACCTTGACACCCAAACCAGATAAGTCAGTACAATAAAACAAAATTTTATCCAGTTTTACTTATGAATATAGATGTAAAAATCTAAAATAATATGAATGAACTGAATCTATTTGCAATAAGTATGGGTTTATCCCAGTAATGCAATGATGGCTTGACATTAGGAAATCTATTAATGTAATTCACTACCTAACAGATGAAAGGAGAAAAAAAAATGTGATCATGTTGATACAGAAAAAGCATTTGGTAAATTTTAACACCCATTTCTGATTTAAAATTCTTAGCTTCCAAATAGAAAGAAACTTCTTTAACTTGATAAAGGGTATTGACCTTCATTATCATGTAGTAGTAAAAACATTTGAAATATTCCCACTAAAGTCAGGAACAAGGCAAGAATGCCCACTTCACTCCTGCAATTTACCATTGTTTTGAATGTCGTAGCCAGTGCTTTAAGGTTAATAAGTAAAAGGCATAAATAAATTCTGGAGACGGGGACAAAAATGTCATTTTTGAAAACCATATGATTACCTATCTAGGAAACTCAGAAGAATCAACTAAAAAGTACTGGAAATAAATGGAGAGTACCAAAAAGTACTTTGAGCAAATTCCTTATACAGAAATCAGTACATCTCTATGTCAGCTATAATCAATCAGAAAATATAGTGAGAAACTATATCCCCTTCACAATGACTCTGAAATCTTGAAAAATCTAGGAATCAATGTGTGAAGACACTTGCAAAATCTATATGCAAGTAACTATAAAACTGAAGGAGATAAGATCTGATTTCTCTGAGTCATACTTCCTAAATAGGGAGATGTAATACATAATGATATTCCCTAATTAATCTTTAAAATAAATGCAACTGTCATCAAAATTTTAACAGGGTTCCTTATGGAACCTGACAAGCTGTTGATAAAATTCTGTGGGAAGAAACATTGTGGGAAAATATCTAAGAACCAAACTGAAAAATAACAAGGAGGGAACCACATGCTCTAGCAAATACAAAGCATAAAGAGCTAGCAATTAGACTGTGTGCTGTTAACCAGGAATAGGCAAATAAATCAATGGATCAGATTGAAGCTCCCCAAAACTTATATACATACATACATACATATATATGGCATTTGAAACTACTAAGAGAAGTTTGGCATATTCAGTAATGCTGTTCTTTGTCATTTTAAGTGGATTGTGTTTAATATCTGTACAGAATAAAACGTGGAGAAATAAAAGATGAAGACGGAAATTATATTTTTTCTAATCGAATGTGCTTGAAAATATCCCCAAATGGAAATAAAGAGGCTCTTCGGTTCCTAATGTTCAGATTTGAAGAGCATGTATATTCCATTCAAAGAAAGGACTTGATTTGAGTATTTCTTAGGTTCAGGGAATTTAAATCTTTCTCTGTTCTCCGGAATGTGTTTCATCAAAATAAATCATGTGGGAGAGTCACCAGCTTGGTTCTCTCATTAGTCAACAGGTTTTCCAGCAGGATGGGCGATTGGGAAACTGGGCCTATAGAAAGAATCCTATCTATTGTTAATAGGATGAGAAAGAAACTTGTAGGAAAACCACAGTAGAATAGTATTTGTAGGCAGAACTTTAAAAAATAGCATGACTTTCAGATCCATTCACTACCCTAGGTTCTAAGGACATGAAATGAATAGTTCCTGCCCTTGAGGTATGCTTATAGTTGACCATTCAGTATAGCTGAGTAGTCAGTCATTGGCTATTTGTAACCTTTATTTATCTTCTCATACATGACGGCATGTTCTCTATGCCCAGACATTAATTGTGTGATGCTTCTGCTTTTTTCCTTCTCTTTCAGACAAAAATAGACCTCTTATTAGTTGGCGATGTCACTGTTCAGTACCTGGCTGATATTGTACAGAAATTCTTTTCAAATTTAGCAAAAATCACCGTCATCATTAGTGATGTGAAGACGGTAGCAGCACTTGTGGATGATTGCACGTTCAACATGGTTTTTCTGAAGTTGACCTCTTTACCAACTGCCGAGGAGCTGGAAGCTGTCAGATTAATTAGGTAAACTCCAAAATCTTGACTCTATTATCTTTAGAATAGTTTTTTTTTTTAAAGATTTTTTTTTGATGTGGATCATTTTTAAATCTTTGTTACAATATTGTTTATGTTTTATGTTTTGGTTTTTTGGCCATGAGGCATAGGGGACCTTAGCTCCCCAACCAGGGATTGAACCTGCACCTTCTGCATTGGAAGGCGAAGTCTTAACCGCTGGACCGCCAGGGAAGTCCCTAGAATAGTTTTTATTAAAACCTGCTTCTATAAAAATTCTTAAAAGATGATACAATTCTACTTTAATTTTTAAGATGACGGATATTTTCAAGGGCAGAATCTCTATATATGTTTTTGTTCTTCCTGCCAGTTTGACCTACTTTTACAAGAATTAACATTTTAACTTAAAAGTAATAGGTGTGGGTGAGGATATAAGAATTAATTGGTCATAGAAATTTATTTGGTATATAATGCTTCCCATAATTCAGTAGGTATTCCTTTTTAATAACTATGTCATTAACATGGCGTATTGTTTCAGAGTTCATTAATTCTTATAGTAGACACTAAAGCAGGTGAGCACTTGTATCTCTGGGTCATGATAGCTCTGGGCTGAAGGTGTCTCTTTCAAGAGATGTCCTAATGTGAAAGAGCCATGAAGCTCTCTGGATCCGCTGAGTCCAGGTCAATACCATGTCCATTATTATTTTCTTTTCTTTAAATTTTATTTATTTATTTATTTATTTTTGGCTGCATTGGGTCTTCGTTGCTACGCACAGGCTTTCTGTAATTGTAGTGAGCAGGGGCTTCTCTTGTTGCAGAGCACAGGCTCTAGGCGCATGGGCTTCAGTGGTTGTGGCTCACGGGCTCAGCAGTTGTGGCTCACGGGCTGTAGCACGCAGGCTCAGTAGTTGTGGCGCACGGGCTTAGTTGCTCCGTGGCATGTGGGATCTTCCCAGGCTAGGGCTCGAACCCATGTCCCCTGCATTGGCAGGCGGATTCTTAACTGCTGCACCACCAGGGAAGCCCACATGCATTATTCTTGTTTCACCCGGTAGTTCCACAGAAGTTATGCTGCTGTTTGACCCACTCAACTCTGGAGATCTGGAGTCTAGAGGTGAAAGATTTTGGTTCTTCCGTGCCTGTTTACATAGGATTTTGAGCCATTTAGGATGTTTTTAAACAGGGTTAGGTGAGATTGAATGTGTTTCCCTTCTGTGAGACTTGATGAAGTGTAATTGTAGATACTATTGGAATATATAAGGACTTCTCATAATTAGAGGAGAGGACTTCCTAGACCAAAGGAGAAAGTTCAGAGAAATATTGTGATTCCAGAATAAAAAGGACCAAGCATATTATGTTAGGGGAAAAGACAGGTGGGACTGGGAAGAAGCCAGAGACACTGGGTTACTTGTTAAAGACAGACAGAAAGACACTGCTCCTAGGGTTTCTTAGAACGGTTGGTCTTCTGCATTTCTTTGGCCTTCTACTGGGAATATGAACTCTAGACAAACCAGGCAAATTACCTCAAAGAGGATTTCACTTCCAAAACATGTTGTTGTGAACGATCTTCCTTCTGAAGATATGCCTATTTTATTAATATACCTTTTCAAAAAATCTATTGATAGAGTACCTCTGATTGGAGGCTTATAGTAATATCTCATTTGTATAGTATTAATATTAAAAAAAAAATTTACAACACCTTTATGAGGGAGGTAAGGCAGGGTTCATCGTTCCTACTTGGCAGATTAGCAACCTGAGGCTGAAGTGACTTGCCTGAGACCACATGGCTTGTTTTCACAAAACTCAGACTAGAACTCTTCACTCTTCCCTTCGTGTTCTTTCTAAAAGTCTGTAATCATTTGGCTTCTGTATTGAAGCCCCTTTTACAATTCGGACATGCCATAGATGCCAGACTTACTTTAACCTAAGCGTTTCATTTTGGAGGAGCAGTGGACAAGCTGCTGTGGCTGACCTCTCTCCATTCCAGCAGCAGGAGTCCAGCCGTGCCTCCCCAAATGTGGTAAAGGCTTTGTGTTCGCTCATGATCGAGGCTACATTTTGAACAGGATAAGATTAAAGTTCTGTTTAAGAACAAGCTTTATGTCTAGTCACAGTTGTTAGCAGTTGGGAGGGTAGAGGAGAGAACCTCTGTCTGACACTCCCCTCTGTGGATTCTCCCCACGGCTGCTTTCTTTGTCTGAATAACATAGCTTAAGATGTGTTAGCAGAGAGAAGAAGATAGATGAAGGAAATAAATGTACAGACAGGCATATGGTAATTCTGTTGTTTTGCTGTAAAAGCATTGCTTTGAAAAGAAAAAGAGAATAATTCGTGGAATACACCTGGTTTTCTTTTTTGGTCTCATTATACGTATCCGGTATACGTCTTGACTAATAGCAGGTATTCAGTACTTTGCTCTAGGTGTGGGTGGGCGACCATGCTGTTCTAGGGCAGACCATGAGTTCTAGCTTTTGCGTTTCTCTCTGAAAAAGGGACAGAGCTTTCTTTGTGGAAGCTTTGCCTTTCCTGATACTGGACTTAGAGGCTAGAAATGTCTCTGAAATTCCCTTTCTTGCCCTCAGAGTTGTTATGAGTTGATGACTTACGAATTATTTAAACCCTTATGGAGCATATTTATATTTTGAGGCTATAGTTTTTCTTAGGATGATGAGTCTCATGAACATCTTGCCCTATTTATAAGGCATTTAAACCTTTATCTTTCCTACAGCACTCTATCTTTTGAGTTTGGGCTAATATTTAATGACTAAGCCAATATGAAGAGTTTTGGCTTAGCTTTTTAATGCTGTATTTTAGATTTTTTTCCCCCTTAGAGCTTTGTTGTTTTGTTATATCTCAAAATCTGGATAGGTTCAGGAAAATATACAAGTATTTACCTTACTCCTCTCTGGTTCCTTTTTATGCCCTGCCAGTGAGTGAAGAACTCACTGTAGAATAAAAGTGGTCCACGTTGATTTTCAGTATCAGAGCACATGATCACAAATCTATGTATATCTGTAAGACATACGGATTTTTATTGAAACTAAGAATGAAGTATAGTGTGTCAGCTATCATACTAAGCTTCTTTTAGGATAAAATGCAAGCAGGCTCCTTAAAAAGATTTTAAAATTTATTCTTATAGAAGAACTGTGGTTTTAGCTTGGAGCTAATCATTAATCAGTTTTAATCATTTGTAAAAATAATGGTACCTTATAGCCTGACATCCTCAAGAATTACGGCACATCTCAATTATTGGTTGACATTGCTGGTAGTACTCCCTAATTTGATTTCATTTCATGAACACATTTTTATTGAGCCAGATGAACTCAGACACCACCCAGTGGTAAAATATTTTAAGATCGTCTCAGGATTCATGTGCTTGGTTCCAGAATTTCAGGAGTATTTGACCCTTCTTTCAGGTCAGTTCTCAAAACTGAACCACATTCAAAGTGTAGATACTTGGTAATTCAGATGCATCCTGGCACTACCTTACAAAGGCTAATACAGAACATTAGAGTATGTTTCAAGCTCATCCACAGTGTATGGATCCTGTTTGCCATTGTGATTTTCTGGTCCATGAACTGTGTCTGCAGTTCCTCAAACCCTGTAATTCTCGTGAGCTCAGAGCAGTGCAGCGATAGGAAAGGAACGCAGAATGTGGTTCCGTCTGCTCAGTCGGCAAATCAAGTTTGAATCTGATTTTATTTTTTCCCATGTCGATTCGCTTGTCTGATCAGTTAACTTATTGCGTCACCAAGAAAATCCAATCTTGTGAGCCACAAGGGTCTAACAAGTTGTCCTGCTATGTCCCCAATTCCAGAACATCCTTGACTTGACAGTGCTACTCAGTAAGTCTGATCAGCCAGTTTGCATTACCTGAATACTTGACATAAACACTATAACAACAAAACATCTAAGTAGTTTTACTAAAAACATTATTCTATAAATAGGAACTGAGGGCCATTCTAGATGTTTATTGTTTCTAGCATCATGTCATGTGGTGAACCTGACTTAGAAGGGTCACAGCAGAAACTCTCCTGACAAAAAGCATAGTGGGGATGGGGCACACCAACCTTCACTATTGACCAGAATCAACTCAGAACTTCACTGCATTTTATCACAGGTGCCCTGTTAGTAGCAAGTGAACTCAGTGTTTTCATATTTACAGTAAAACTCTTAATTTTCTCACTGAAAATGGTTGTTTTAATTCATTAAGTAATTAATAAAGGATATTATTTGTTACAAGTCCCAAATAGACCACACCAAGTTAATTTGGCTGCTTTGGGCCCAAGGTTGCATGATGGATAACCGTACTCAAGAAGGATGCAACCCAAAAATGACACTGGCTTTTGTCCTTTGACGTCCCTGTGCCTATAAAGGAAGTACCTTTAGAGGTTTCCCCCGGCTTCATAGGGACTTATAAGAACATTTTGGTCCTCCTATTAGATGACAGATTTCAGCGGCCAGCCAGATCTTTCCTGAGGTTCTTTGATCATCAGAGTGTACAATTCAGTTCAAAACACTTTTATATGATTTTTTTTTCCAGCTACCAGACTTAGGGGTGGAGACAAGGCTGGGAATGGCCACTGCTGCAGTTTGAGCTTATGGCGGCCTCCAGTTCCAGAGACCACTGGGCATAGGCTAGGAGTGGACACTAGAACATCAATATCCAATCTCGTATGAGCGTAGTCTCAGGATCCATCATGTCATTTAAACAGTGTATGCCGTGAAACAGGAGGATAAATAAATTGCCCCCCAGCAAACTGCAGATTTTTAAAACTCTGGAGACCTCAATTGAGAAGGTGTTTCTAAGGCCTCAGAACCTGCAATTTAGTTTTGGTATATGAAAGAAGTGGTATTAGTTGGGGTGGAGAAAGGAGATTTTTGTTGTGTTTTGGTGTTGCTTAGTTTTAAGGAACATTCATTCATTGGAAAGAGGACCTTTTTTGGTGATCCTGGAAACTGGAAACTCTGTTAGCTTATTAATTTGTACAGAATGTGGATGAGAAGCTGAGCTCTGGACCAGAGTGTTGGATTCTGGGAACTCTATTGATTGCTGGGGTTCCTGCACAATTAGGGCTTCACTGACAGAGGAAGTGTTTGGGTTGGTAATCGATTCTGTGCTAATGACAAAAGTCCAGGAATTCCAACTCTGTCTGATGTGAAGCTTGAAATTTGAAAGTCATCGGGGTATAAAAATCCATATATCCAAATCTAACCTATTTCCCTGTCAGTAAGATCAATTTTTAAAAAAAATAGACGCAGGATTATTTCCAAAAGCAAATAATCTGTTTTTTAAAAAATTCTATAATTCTAGAATATTTTAACTTACGATAACTTGTTTTTGTGAGTCCACAAAGTATTTTTTATTTCAAAAGCTGGACTGAACTACCCAGTATGTTTCTATCTATATTCAGTCTGTTTGTCTCTCCCACCTCATCCCATTATTCATACCCCTGTTATACCCCACGCTTTTTCATCCCTTACAAAATAAATGGGAAAGGTTCACACTGTGGACACTGACACACAGGCGTCATTCTCTCCTACGCACTTCCACGGTCCACACCCCACCGTGTGCTAAGGGGCCTTCCTTACTGCCACTTGAGTCTGCCTGTCGGATCCCATCCTCCCTCCTACTTGTGCCTATTTTGACGGCAGTACTTCTGCCTGAGCTTCTCATTTCCTCATAGAAATTGTGTTCTTTCCTCTCTTCTCTTTTACCCCAAATTCTCTTTCAGAATTCATAGAACACAAGCCTGAATAGAGCTCAATTGGGTGATTTGTCCCATTTTAGTAATATCCTATTGATACTTGTTTGACATAATTAATTTAGTAAATATTCTGAGTTATATATATATTTTAAATAAATTTATTTATTTATTTATGTCTGTATTGGGTCTTCGTTGCTGCGCACGGGCTTTCTCTAGTTGCGGCGAGCGGGGGCTATTCTTCGTTGCAGTGCGCGGGCTTCTCATTGCAGTGGCTTCTCATGCTGCAGAGCACGGGCTCTAGGCGTGAGGGCTTCAGTAGTTGTGGCATGTGGGCTCAGTAGTTGTGGCTCGCGGGCTCTAGAGCGCAGGCTCAGTAGTTGTGGTGCACGGGCTTGTTTGCTCCGTGGCATGTGGGATCTTCCCAGACCAGGGCTCGAACCCATGTCCCCTTCATTGGCAGGTGGATTCTTAACCACTGTGCCACCAGGGAAGCCCTGGTCATTTGTTTTATAAAATTTCCCACATTCTGATTTCATCCCCATAGCATTTAAAAAAAAATATTCCTCTTTTCCTTAAATTTCTTGAAACTGGTGGTTAGATCAAGAATCTGGATAAGATTTTGGATCATTTAAAGCCAAGAACAAAAGTGATCCGTCTTACATTCTACCTAATACCTGAGCAGTATTCTCAAAACTGTCAAGATCATCAGAAACAAAGTCAGCAAAAGTGTCACAATGTAGAGTAGCCTAAGGGAGATATAATGACTGAATGTAATGTAGGATCCTGGATTGGATCCTGGCATAGAAAAATAAAGTACATTAAGGAAAACTAAGGAAATCAGAATAAAGAATGAACTTAATAATAATGTATCAATATTGACTCATTAATTTGGAATATTTGGAAGTATTCCAAACTAATGTAAGATGTTAGCAGTATGGGAAATTGTGTTTGGGATACATGGGAACTCCACTATGTTCATATTTTTCCTGTAGATACAAAATTATTCTAAAATTAAAGTTTATTTTTAAAAAGTCACTTATTCTCTCACTTACCCCTTCCCCAGTTGTGGAGAGCCAGGCATTTGTGGTTGCCATAGAAATGAACCATAAAAAGACTGTTCTTATTAACAGACTGCACTCCTGCTCAGAGAAGCCAGGGGTATGTTTGACTGAAGACTCAAGTTTTGGATTTTCTTACCCATTAAAAGGAAATAGAGAAGCTAAAGCATCTATTATAAATAAAGCTTCAAACAGAGCAAGCGTCAGTTTCGGGAGAATGTTCCCCTCCCTCGTATTTTTCAAATAATCTGTAATTGTACTGTCCACCCCAGCCACACACTTCAGAAGCCTCTTCGTGCAACTGCAAGAAATAAAAACACAATCTCTTCTTTTATGAACTGTAAAAAAAAAAAAAAAAAAAAGTCCATCTTTTCCCTCACTGATTTGAGATGGTACTGTCACTAAACTTCCATATTAATGCCACCATTTTAAATTCTAATGAAATAAAGAAAGTCACTGTACTGTAGTTCGTTCCTAATGAGCTAAATGTTTGAATCCCAATTTTTTGAACGATGATTTTGCTTCATTTTAAACTTTTTTTTTCCCTTTCAGATCTGGCAAGAAAAAAAATACACATTTGCTCTTTGTTTTTATAATCCCTGAGAACTTCAAAGGTATGTGCCTGTTGGATATATTATCTGCTTTTTCCCCAAATAGAAATCATGAGGTCAATATTTAATACAAAGATTCTTAGGTTGTCTTTCAGGTCAAGGAGCTGATATTACTTTATCTGAACCACTGACAATGGAAAAAATGAGTGTTGTGATAAAATACTGGAAAACATGTCTCTCAAATACTGGTGAGTGAAAAGCAGGTTTCCAAGGGTTAGAAAAATTCTAAGATTCTACAAAAGTTGTATTTATACATTTTTATGTTGGTTTTCCACTTATGCCTTTTATTTGTTAAGGATTAACTGTATGCTATATACATGTAATCCTTATTAAACATAGTGTGAAGAAAACAAGTGTGAATAAAATAAAGGGAAACATACGTTCTATACCTGTGAAGAAAAAGCTTGTCCTCAAAGGTTTAAAATGTGCACAAGGGACAAATGCAGTGTTTTGGTTAAGCACAGGTTTTTTTTGGTTTTGGGGTTTTTTTTTTTGGTAGCCTAACTTCTTAGTCACTTGAATGGAATTATTCATGCTTTGTGCTCTATGATTGTCTAAAAGCCAGAGCCATTAACCTTGAGTTTTTGTGCTTTGCAAAACACTTGCATATAAATTATTTCACTTCTTTAAGTTAACAGAGTGGTTATCCTTTCTATTTTAGATTTTTAGACACAGATAATTAGTGTCAGTGCTTCAATGAGACCTCACATTTCTAAACTCTTCACCTGTATTGTATTATGTGTATTGCCAGCATCTAAACACTTAAGATAATTAAATTGCTTTAATTTGCCTTGTAAAAGGACAGACTCCAATTTCTGAAATTAAATTCTACTGGAATCATTGTTTGTCAGTGACTACTTATGATTTTTCTAGACCCAGGTTACTAGTAGGAAATCTTTTAAAATTAAGGTATTTTTCTTAAAATGGACCTGAAAGACGCTTTCAGGATTATCATGGATAAGCTCATACTCCAGAAGATACAAGATCAGTGCACCCCTCCTTTTTTTTTTAATGTCCTTCTTCAGTATCTAGGCAACATGAGTGAGTCTGTTTTGTAACATTCCAATGGCTCCCATCCCCTGCAGGTGTCAGAGTTCTTCCTGGAAATGAAATGTGTAACTGTCTGGGACCAGAGTCCTTTTGCAGCCTCTTCTCATTTTGGTTCTCAGTGGAAATAGAGCAGCTGCTCATCACCACCTGTCTAGCACCCTTCTTATTGGTCCTAACCATGTCTCATCCAGTCATCTCAGCTCTGCTCTTAGGATGAGCAGCTGCAAAACAAACAAACAAAAACAACAGCAACAACAAAAAGCAAAAAAAACCCAAAAAACCCCACACCAAAAAACAACACAACCATCAGATGCTTTGACAATGCAGCTACTTACTGAAGACTCATACGCATTTTCTGACTCTGACGTTTACCTGTAAATAATAAGTAAACTCGGTTGAATGCATTTTTAAGCACACCTATCACAAAGTTAGTAGAATCTGGTTGAAAGAGGATGCTGTGGAGTAACTTGTATGTAGTGTTTTAATTTTGCTTTCTCACCTGGGTAGTTCCATGCTTCACAGATTGAAATCTATAAAAATTGCTTTTTATTTAAAAAATGCTGCTTTATAAAATGTATTGAGTGAAACATGACAGCTATTTTTGATTAGGGTTTATATGCGTGATTAACATCATCCCCACCAGTGACTTTATAATTGAAATGGTTCCTCTTTTAAAACTTGCAGTTAAGAATGAAATTTCTGTGAAGCCTGAAGAACCTGAATTGCCCCTGCAGAAGTCCTGCAGTGAACACCTGAGATATTTTTCTGCTGATCTATTTGCTCGGTTAGTTTTTTTCACTTTTTCGTAGTAGCAATTTTTACTGTGTACATTTCATTAAAAAACATTTCTGGAGGGCTTATTGATTGTGCAACAGCAGCTCAAGTGCTGGGGGTGATGCAAAAGAAAGTAGCTACTTTGTGGAAGAGGGATGCAACCTGTACTACATTTCAGAATCCTGAGCTGGCACTGTGGGGACACATTACAGAAGTATCCAACTAAATATAAGGAAGCACTTCATAACCACAGGGGAGCAGGTTGAATTGTAAGGTAGTAAGTTACCCATCACTGGGCATGTTAAAGTAGAGACTGGGTTAAATAAAAGCAGTGATGTTTCAGACTTTTAAAACAATGGAATCCTAAGCTGTTATCCATCTGCCAATAAGCTTCTCCCTAATGTCATTTTTGAACTCATGAACCTACCCCACCAATTACTGAAAATAACCCTTAAAGATGGTCTCTTTGTCTCTGTCTCTTTGAGATATTAGAACTAGCATTTAAACCTGCATTGAACTGGGGGTCATTCAAACGCTTTCAATTCTAACACTGTATGCTTATAAAAATTCTATTTTAGTGAATTTCTTTGTTTCACTTGAAGCTGATTTCCAAGGAGATTTTAAATAGAGCATAGGGCTATAAAGAATGGACACAAGTGTTGAGAACATGGATGATGATGGTGAGAATTTTGAGTTAGTCACTTCCAGAATTTGTAGAATGTGACCGTCAACTTATTTTGAACAGGGAAGAGACTTGGCAACCAATAAGCATGGTTAAACCAAAGATGCACTTACTTAAGTAGTACAGAGATAGCAACAGCTTTCTTTATCTTATTTAGCATTTCAACCTCAAAGAAATTTACCGTATTAAACTTTTTCTGGGATATGGGGTTGGGAAGGGTTTTGGAAGGCCTTGTGATTTTCTTGTATTACTTACAACTTATTTTTGAGCCCTACTCATCTTGTATCTTTGCTCTTCCTCAGAATCCTACTACTATAACTAAAAGTCAATTTTCAAATCAAGTTATATCCCTTGTGATAAAGGAGATAATATTAGTTTGTAAGTTTTTTAGGGAATTTTTTTTTTAATCAAATCAATGAAAATGCCTGGAGAAGTTCTAGAAAAATGGTCAAGCCAGAAAATGTCCATTAAATGACAATTTTTTTACATGGAGGTAACCTGCCGGTTGCTGATCAAGCTGCAGTAGTGTATCTTGGCCCTCTAATCCCTCGTGCTTTTCCTGTAATGTACCTTTAGATACAGTCATGTAATTTGGAATACTCATACTCAGTGAGGTTAGAATATTTTAGTCCTGCTTGTATCTGTTATTCTTTATCAGTATATTTTATTTATTTATTTATTTATTTATTTATTTATTTATTTATTTATTTATTTATTTTTGCGGTACGTGGGCCTCTCACTGTTGTGGCCTCTCCCATTGCGGAGCACAGGCTCCGGACGCGCAGGCTCAGTGGCCGTGGCTCACGGGCCCAGCCGCTCCGGGGCATGTGGGATCTTCCTGGACTGGGGCATGAACCCGTGTCCCCTGCATCAGCAGGCAGACTCTCAACCACTGCGCCACCAGGGAAGCCCTATCAGTATATTTTAGAATAATGATCAGTCATTGAATTTATGATGACCTTAACAATAAATTCTTTTGAAATTTTGAAATAAACTATTCTGTACCAAATACATAGGGTAAAATGGTTTGATATTTACTGCACCTTTGTATAAAGCTAGGGACTTAGAGAAGCATCCTTTGATTAGTGTATTGGTGCTTATTGTTTACTATTGCCTGACAATTTTCCTCTTTATATGGTATGATTTTCTCTTGTTTCTAGCTCTGAATCTCTAAGAAATGACATTGGGTTTGAATTAAAGGATCCGTTGTCAAATTTCGAGAAAAACAAAAAGATTTCTGTTCTTCACTCAAGCAAGGAAAAGCTGAGAAGGTGAATTTTGTTACAGCCCCTTTTTTAGCATCGTTCCTTTGTAGGAAAAAATTGCTTCCATGAATTTCATAACTTTTTATAATATTGTCAAAAGTCGGTGCGAAACTAGTAAATCTGGCAGCTGGGGAAGGTCTGGAACTGGTCCCTGCAATACATGCTACTCACTCATTCATTCATTTAGTCATTCAGCAAGTAGCTGTGAGTGTCTAATATGCCAGAATATGATTCGAGAACTGAGGTGAAAAATAAATTGTTGCCTTCAAGGAGGTCTTAGTCTAGTGCTTAGACAGACTTCTAAATAGGCTCTTAAATAGGAAATTATGTTTTAATGAACATCATGATAGAAAAGAACACATGGTAGGACACTAGGAAAGTTACCTAAGACAGAATGAGGAGGCAGGAAGACTTTCTTGAGACGACGATAGCTAAATTGAGCTTTAAACAAAAATTGGTTTAGTTTGGTTTAGAAATCAGTGAAGGATGTTTCAAATGGCAGGAGTAGCAGGTACAGAGGCCGGCAGTGTAAGAAAGTACAGTGAATTTGTGGAACTGCAGGTGTTTTCATAGAGTTGGCCATAAGGGTGCAAGTGGCAAGGGGCAAGAGATGAGAGGTAGTCGGTAAGGGCTGGGTATGTCCTGTTAAGGAATTTGAATTTCATCCTGACCTGTTCATCCTGCACTAAAGGATTTTAGCAAAGGTATGATATGATAAGATCTGTACCTTAGAATGAACGCTTGAGCAGGATGTTAGGGAGTGAATTGAATCTGGAGGCCAGGGGAGTCTGTAATAAGAAGTGATGAAATCCTGAACTATGGTGTTAGAAATGGGATAGTGAGAAGTAAGCCAGTTCTAAGTATGTGAAATAGGTAGAATCAGCGTGAACGTGGCTGAAGGAGAAGTCAGGTGTAACTTCCAAGTTGATGGTGGAGCCACCGACTGACCGGGAAGTACAGTGGAATGCAGGCTGGGGGTGGGAGGTGAGTTTTGCTCTTGCTGCGTTTATATGGAGCTTCCCAGTAAGGAATTGGCCCTTAGGTTCTAGAGAAGATCCAGGCTAGAAACAGGGATTTGAGAGCTCTCAGGATACAGCATCTATTTGAAGCGGTGGATGCAGGATGGATATAATGACTTTGAAAAGCACGTAGGGAAGAGACAAGTGGGGAAGAGGCCCTTGGGGAAAACCTCAATATTTAAGGTCCAGGCAGCCGAGAAGAGATCAGGGGAAAAAGAGTTTCTAGGAAGATAAGAAGAAGACCGGGAGGGAGTGGTATTGAGGAGAACAGGGGAGGAGAGAGTTTCCTAAAGGAGTGTGTGTTCAGCAATATCGCATGACACAGAGATTAAGTAAGGGAAGAACTGACAGTTGACTGTGTTTAGCAAAACCTAAATGTCACTGACCTTGGCAAAAATAATTCCCTTGGCATGGTTAGGGAACAAGTGCCGTTGCAGAAAGATGGAGAATGAAAGGTGGGAATATGCAGATTTAAGGAAGGAGGAAAGGAAGGTGTGTGGTCTATAAAAGGGAATTTAGGGGAGAATGAGAAATTTTGATAAGGCTGGGCCAGACTTGAATATGTTCATATTTATCTTCCAAAAGAAGACAGCTGCAAGAGAGACAGAGGTCTTAAAGATACTCATGTTTTGGTCATCTGTGGCTGCTTAAAAAATGAGACTGAAGTTGATTGGCTTGATACGTGGTTTTATGGGTTAGCAGTTTGAGCAGGACTCAGCTGGGCAATTCTTCTGCCTATGTGACATTAACTGGGGTTACTTGGTAGCCTTCAGCTGGAGGATGGTCCAGTCAGGAGGGTCTGGGGCCTTTGCAGGGATGGCTGGAAGGCTGAACGCAGCCGGGGCTCCCCAGCCTGCTAGTCTCAGGGTTGTCAGACTTCTTCCATGGCAGCCCAGGGCTCCTAGAGAGAGTGTTCCAGGGGGCAGGAAGAGGAAGCTGCGCTCTCACACGGCCTGGGACCAGAAACTGGCCCAGTGCCACTTCTACCATGTGCTCTTGGTCAGAGCAGTCACAGAGCCTACCCAGGCCTAAGGGAAGGGTATATAGACCCCACCTCTCAGTGGGAGGAATGTCAAAGAATTTTAGTTCCCTTCAGGCAATGAGGGGCACTGGCAATGGATTTACATCCCTGAAGAGGCAGAAGGCTTTGGAATGTAGAACCAGGTGGAAGAACACCTCTTCCACTGAAAATGGAGAGAAGGAGTTAAAGCTAAGTGTGGATAAAGATGAGTCTTTTTGTTTGTTTTTTTCGTGCCCTGTGTTCTCTGCCTTCCCCAGCCGTCCCCTTCTAGAGTGTTTGTGTTCTCCCAGCTGGTGCCTGGCCTGGACTTTCTTTCTTTTTTTTTTTTTTTTTAACATCTTTATTGGAGTATAATTGCTTTACGATGGTGTGTTAGTTTCTGCTGTATAACAAAGTGAATCAGCCACACCTATACACGTATGACGCAAGAGGGAAAAGATGAGTCTTTTGATGGGGCCAGAAAGGAGGAGGAAGTTGATCATTTCTGCCGAATGTGCTCCATCGTCTGCTGAAGATTAGTGGGAAAATGGTGTGGTTTTGGGCTTGATGAGATGGGCTGGTAGATGGGCTAGTCTGGTCCAAAAGGCCTTCACTCACATGTCTGCTGCTTTAGCCAAGAGGAGACATAGGGCCTGCTGGCCAGGCTATCCTATAGAGTTCACTAATCTGCAGTGAAATGAGAAAAATACAGTGCAATGAGTATTTTTAAAGCTATATTTTATATAGCATATTCTAAGATTGTGTTTTCCATACTTTATTTGATGTTAAAATCATGGTGATATTAGTAAATGGTTTGCAACAAAATGTTATTGGGAGATGGTACCTTTCTTTCATTATTTTTCATGTCTGAATCGAATGTTGGCAATCCTTTATTGGTCCCCCAAAGTTCTGTGTTGTTTTTCTTTTTTAATTTTAGTGGTTGATGAAAACTAAAATCTGAGAACCACTAGTCTAGAGGACTACAAAGATGCTTTGGGGGGTGTCCGCCCCTGTTGCATTATTTAAAGGGCTAGAAATCTTTGTTTCCCAGAAAGAAAAGCTGTAACCAGGAACTGACCCCTCCACTTAGAGATTTGCTTGGGAGATACCAGAAAGTAACAATCCGTCCCTAATTACTTTATGCCATTTCCTCTTCTTAACTCTTCTGATTATGGCTGTGAATCTTAAAATAGATGCTTCTAGTCTATTTCTCTTCCTTTTTCTCCTCCTCCTCCCAGTCAGCTGCTTTACTTATGGTTTTGTCTTTTTTGCTTTGTTTTGCTCTTTTTTGTTTTTAAGCAGCATAGGTAACATGATATTTGCTAATGTTGAGGAAATAATGATCCCAGCTGATGGTTTTGAATACTTGCATTTGGGAATTTCTTTTTTAAACAACTCTACCATCTGTTTTTTTTATTACAACAGATTAATAAAAATTGGCTAATACTAATATTCTTGATGAAATCCCTTTCATTACGCATGTTTTAAATATATAAATATGTCTTTATCTTGGTAAGGTGTATACTTTGCAGTGCGATACCTTCATTTTGTTTGTGTATCTGTGAGTCCAAAATGGTGGCGGTTTAATCATTTTCAGGATGTCACTCACTTGAAGTGAAAGTGAGTTTTGCTGCAGTTTCTCACAAATGAAGGCTTTTCCAGGGCTGGAAAGACTTTTCAAGTGTTAGAAATTTAAGGAAGGTAGAATAGGAAGTTCTCAGAGGGTCTTAAGTCATATGTGGCCAAGAGACCTCTCTCTGTGAGTTCTTGATTGCCTGAGACACATTGTACAGAGGAGAGACCAAGGACACAGTTTGGACCAAGACCTTTGGCTTTAAATGCCATTCAGCCTCTTAGAATCACTTTTAGCTGGTTCTTTCCCTGATTTATTTGGACTGGGTCATAACCAAGCTGGCTTCTGTGGTAGATGACAAAAACAAAACACATTTTTGCCTGTTGTTGCCTATTGCTGCTTCCATACACAAAGGAAAAAGAAAACAGCAGGACCCTGTGGGGCCCCTGAGCTGGGTATCCTACTTTTTTGAGCCAACATTAACATCCTTCACAAAGGTTCTCTAACACCATATACAAAAATAAACTCAAAATGGTTTAAAGGCCTAAATATAAGACTGGATACTACAAAACTCCTAGAGGAGAACATAGGCAGAACACTCTTTGGCATAAATCACAGCATTAGTTTTTTGGGATCCGTCTCCTAGAGTAAGGAAAATAAAAACAAAAATAAACAAATGGGACCTAATTAAACTTAAAAGCTTTTGCACAGCAAAGGAAACCATATACAAAATGAATAGACCACCTATGGACTGAGAGAAAATATTTGCAAATGATGCTACTGACAAGGGGTTAGTTTCCAAAATATACAAACAGCTCATACAGCTTAATATCAAAAAAACAAACAACCCAATCAAAAAATGGACAGAAGATCTAAATAGACATTTCTCCAGAGAAGACATAACAGATGGCCAGCGGGCACATGAAAAGATGCTCAACATCCCTAATCATTAGAGAAATGCAGATCAAAACTACCATGAGGTATCACCTCACACCAGTCAGAGTGGCCATCATTAAAAAGTCTACAAACAATAAATGCTGGAGAGGGCGTGGAGAAAAAAGAAACCCTCTTACACTGTTGGTGGGAATGTAAGTTGGTGCAGCCACTATGGAGAACAGTGTGGAGGTTCCAGCAGTCCCATTCCTGGGCATATATCTGGAGAAAACTCTACTTTGAAAATATACATGCACCCCAGTGTTCATTGCGGCACTATATACAATAGCCAAGACATGCAAGCAACCTAAATTTCCATCAACAGGTGAATGGATAAAGAAGATGTGGGGTGTGTGTGTGTGTGTGTGTGTGTGTGTGTGTGTGTGTATGGTGGAATATTACTCAGCTATAAAAAGTGAAATAATGCCATTTGCGGCAACATGGATGGTCCTAGAGATTATCATATTAAGTGAAGTAAATCAGATAAAGACAGATATGTTATTACTTATATGTGGAATCTAAAATAATGATACAAATGAACTTATTTACAAATCAGAAATAGACTCACAGGCTTAGAAAACAAACTTATGGTTACCAAAGGGGATAGTGGAGAGGGGGAGAGATAACTTAGGAGTTTGGGATTAACAAACTGTGTCTTCTTTTAGTCTAAAATTAGATGACAATATCAGATTAAAATATCTGTAACTGTTGGTTGTTTTAACTCAAATTTTAGGGGTTTTCTTGGGGGGGGAGTAAAACAGGCTCTTCACTGTTTACAAAGTTATTTATGAGTTGCAAAAATTCTCTATGTTTTTCTCTGTATTACCATGTTTTTCTCCTGTACTCTTCCATTCATCTTGACTGCCACAATCAGACAGAAAGTACAAGAACACTTTGCTTTTGCACCTGTAGTGAAAACCTTAGCAGCAGACATAATCATTCCAGGTCTGTCAGATAAATGCATACTTTTGGTATTTAAAATGTTCAACTTAACAGAATGATGTAATAATCACAAGTAGCAAGTGATTATGTATTTGAAGCAAAAATTCACAAAATTAAAGGGACAGATATTGTATTTGAAGGAAAAATTCACAAAATTAAAGGGTCATATTGACAAGCATTGTTGGAGATTTCACATCCCTCTCTCAGCAATTCATACAACAGCTGGACACCAAAAATCAGTCAGATACAGAAGGTGTGAGCCCTGTTAACCAGCTTGATCTGGTAGATGTATGTAAAACACCATACCCAGCATGGCAGCGGAATACCCATTCTTTTCAAAGGCGTATGGTACATTCACTTAGATAAACTGTATGCTGGGGGGTATAGTACATTTCAGTGCATTTAAAAAAGTTGAATTCACAAGGAGTATGTTCCTTGACTACAATTAAGTTAAATTAGAAGCCAATAAGAATTTGATATAAAGAAAAACCTCAAGTATCTGGAAATTTAAGAACACACTCCTAAATAATCCATGGGTAAAAGAAAATAATCACAAGAAAAATTAGAAAATATTGCAAATTGAATGATTATGATAATAGAATATTTCAAAATTTGTGAGATGCAGTTAAAGCAAAGCTTATGGCAAACATTTTGGCTTTATTTTTTTAAAGTCTTTATTGATTTTGTTACAATATTGCTTCTGTCTTACGTTTGGTTTTTCGGCTGCAAGGCATGTGGGGTCTTAGTTCCCCGACCAGGGATTAAACCCGCACCCCCTGCTTTGGAAGTCGAAGTCTTAGCCACTGGATTGCCAGGGAAGTCCCAACACTAGGGCTTTAAATGCTTATATTAGAAAAGGCAAAAGATCTAAAAATCAGTGACCTA
This sequence comes from Grampus griseus, assembly GCF_964374135.1. NCBI lineage: Eukaryota > Metazoa > Chordata > Mammalia > Artiodactyla > Delphinidae > Grampus > Grampus griseus. Next base: position 68,111,016 of record NC_139012.1, read on the forward strand.
AGGGTCCATTTTAAGGGGCTAGAAAAAGTAAAATGAAGTAAATCCAAAGTAAACAGAAAGGGGAGGGGGGCGGGCAGGTGAGGAGAGAGACAAAACATTTTACCAATATCATGAATGAAAGAGGAATTACCTCTACATATCCAATAAACATATAATATAAAAGGGTATATTTTAACTAATTTTATGCCAATAAGTTCAACAACTTAGGTGAAATGGACAAATTTTTGAAAAACACAATTTACCAAAACTGATACTAGATGAAGCAGAAGATCTGAATAGCCCTCTATATTAAAGAAATTGAACTTACTAGAAAACAAAAAAGTACCAAAGAGAAAACGCCAAACTCAGATGGTTTTACTGATGAATTCTGTTAAAAATCTAAAGAAGAGGTAATAACCAGTCTTAAATTTTACAGAAAATGGAGGGAGAACAATTCCTAACCCATTTCATGATGCCAGCATAACCCTAAACCTGATAAAGATATTATAAAAAAAGAAAATTACAGACCAGTATCTCTCATGAACAGAGACATAAAAATACTTAACATAATTTTAACAAATTGAATGAAGTAATAGATAAAGATATAATGTGTCGTGACCACACTGGGTTTATCCTAGAAAAGCAAGGCTGATGTAACATTCAAAAATCAATCGATATAATTCACCACATTGAACACAATGAAGGAGAAAACAATAGATTAACAGATTCTGAAAACTTATTTGACAACATAAGATTAAAAGACAAAAAAACAATCTTCCAGCAAAATAGATATGGAAGAGAATTTCCTGAATCTGTTAAAGGGCATCTATGAAAAACCTATAGCTAACATTGTACTTAATGATGAGATTTTGACCATTTGTTCCTTAAAAAGATCTGGAACAAAGTAAGGTTGCCTATTTTTAGAAAGAAAGAAACAAAACTCTCTCATTTATAGATGGCATGATTGTTTATGTATAAAGTCCTAAGATCCTACAAAATAACTACTAGAACCAAAAGATGAATATAGCAAGGTCATAGGATATAAGGTCAGTGTACAAAAATCATTGTATTTTTCTATATTAGCAGTGAACAATTGGAAAATGAAAAATAATAATTATATTGAAAATAGAGTTAAAAAGCCTTAGAATACTTAGGAACAAAAATATATAAAAGACATAATATCTGTACAGTGGTCACTCAAAATATTGCAGTGATAAACTAAAGAAAAACTAAATCATGCATTATACATAATTATGAATTAAAAGATTTATATTGTTAAGATGTCAGTTCTTGGGAGTTCCCTGGTGGCGCAGTGGTTAAGAATCTGCCTGCCAATGCATGGGACAGGTTTGATTCCCGGTCCGGGGAGATCCTGCATGCCGTGGAGCAACTAAGCCACTGTGCCACAACTACTGAGCCTGTGCTGTAGAGCCCGCGAGCCACAACTACTGAGCCCGCATGCCTAGAGCCCGTGCTCCACAACAAGAGAAGCCACCACAATGAGAAGCACGTGCATGGCAACAAAGAGTAGCCCCTGTTCGCTGCAACTAGAGAAAGCGTGTGTGCAGCAAAGGCCCAATGCAGCCAAAAAATAAATAAATTTACTGAAAGAAAAGAAAAAAGATGTCAGCTCTCGCTAAATTGAAATATAACTTTATTTAAATCTAAACAATAATTCAAATAGACTTTTTTGGGTAAAAGTTGACAGTCTAATTCAAAACTGTGTGGAAAGGACTGTGAATATAAAAGGACTTAGAATAAAGCAATCCTGGAAGAGTACAACAAAGTTGGAGCACTTAAGCTATCTGACTTCAAGACTTAGCATACAGCTACATTAATCAGGATTTTACTAACATGAAAGTTGACCAGTAGATAATAAAACACAATAGCCCACACATTATGGTCACTTGATTTTCAGCAAATCACCAGGGCAAACAACTTGGGAAACAAAAGTCTTTTCTATAAATGGTGCTGGAACAACAGGATATCCATATGAAAAAACAATGAAACTTGACCCCTTCCTCATACCATATAAAAATTAATTCAACATGAAGTATAGAGAGGGCTATCATATAAAGCTAAAACTATAAAGCTTCTAGAATAGGACTGTTCAGTAGAACTTTCTGCAGTGTTAGAAATGGCCTATATCTGCTCTCCAGTAAGGTAGCTGCTAGTCATATTATTGAGTATTTGAAATGTGGGTATTGTGACTTAGGAAATGAATTCAAATTTGTGTTTAATTTTTAATTCATATTTAAATAGACTCATGTGGCTTATGGCTACTGTACTGAGCACTACAGTTCTAGAAAAAAGCCTAGGAGAATGTTTTCGCTAGCTGAGGGTAGGCAGCTGTTCCTTATGACACAGAAAGCAATAACTATAACAGTAAGAGTAGATGAATTAGACTCTTCAAAATTTACAGCTTTTTCTCTCATAAGACACCACTAAGAAAATAAATAGGCAAACTACAGACTGGGAGAAGATATTTGCAAAACAAATATATTGACAAAATACTGATATTAGGATATACAAAGAACTCTTAAAGTTCAATAATAGACCTACAGTCCAATTAAAATGGAGGTAAAGTATTCAGATAGACACTTCACAAAGGAAGGCAATACACAAGCCCAATAAGCAGCAGAAAAAATGCTTAACGTACTTTGTTGTCATGGAAATGCAAATTAAAGCATGAGATACTACCACACATACCTCTGAAAGGCCAATATTTAAAAATTAAAACTGACAGTATTAAATGCTATCCAAGATGTGGAACAACAGGAATTCTCATACATGGATAGTGGGAGGGTAAATTGGTACTGTTTGGGGGAAAGTTCTGCTAGTTTCTTCTAAATTTGTAAAATAACCCTTCAATTCAATTCCTAGACATTTACCTAAGAGAAATAAAAACATACGTTCACAAAAAGATGTACAGAAGATCTTGCAGTTTTATTCATAATGATAAAAATAAGAAACAGCCGAAGTGCTGATCGATAAGAGAATGGATAAATAAGCTGTGGCGTATTTATACTACGGAATACTGTTCCTCAATAAAAAGGAACAAAGCAGCCCCATGGATAAATCTCAAAAACATTATGCAAGTGAAAGAAACCTTACATAAAAGGACATGTGCTGTGAGATTTGATTTATACGTAGTTTAAGGAGAGACAAGAGTAATGTGAGATAGAAAAGTATCAGAAATGTGGTTGCCTCTTATGGGGGATGAGACTGACCAAGAAGGAACATAAGGAACTTTCTGGGGTTATGAGAATGTTGATTAGGTAGTTTGTGTCACATAGTTTTGTACGTTTGTCAAAACTCATAGAATAGTACCCTTAAGATTGGTGCATTTTATTTTATGTAACTTTTACCCAAAAATAAAATAATTCGAACTGTAGCTATACGTTTAGGGGTTTAGTGTACTGAAGTCTACAACTTACTTTGAAATGCTTCAGTGCAATAAAATAGGTTGATGTATATGGCCAGTGGGATGATTCATACATGACAAAGCATAGACAGTAAGTGTTCACGATAGACTCTAGGCAGTGGGTATATAAGTGTTCCCTGTACAAATTCTTAATTCTTTCAACTTTTAAGAATTAAGAAATCTTAATTCTGTCAACCTTCCTGTATGTTTGAACATTTTCCTAATGAATGTTGGAAAAATGTTTAATGTGATCTTTCATTATAAAAGTGATATATGCCCCACAAAGATATTTGGAAAATATAGAAAATTAAAGGAAGAAATAATATTTTCTATAGCCCAACTATCCAGAAATAATGATTACTTGACGCTTTTGCTTTGTCTTTTTTTTTGCCTTATTTTTTCTTTAATGGCTATGATCATATTTTATATGCTGTCCTGTATCTTATACTTGTCTCCTATAGAAATATACTATTTTTTCCCCAGTAAGCTTTTTTTTTTTTTCTGTACGCGGGCCTCTCACCGTTGTGGTGTCTCCCGCTGCGGAGCACAGGCTCCGGACGCGCAGGCTCAGCGGCAATGGCTCACGGGCCCAGCCGCTCCGCAGCATGTGGGATCTTCCCCGACTGGGGCATGGACCCGTGTCCCCTGCATCGGCAGGCGGACTCTCAACCACTGCGCCACCAGGGAAGCCCCCCCAGTAAGCTTTATAACATATTTCCACTGCCAGATAATATTCTGCTGAGCTTACTTAAGCATCCACTCATTTTGTGTGTTTAAATTGTTTTTCCTGTTTTACTGATAGACTAATGGATGTCATTTTACAGGAAGTTTGTTCTGTGTTTGAGATCCTTGTAAGTGAAAGTACCATGTGGAAGGGTATATGAAGTTTCAGAGCCCATCATACACATGTCAAATTGTTGACTTTTCTATCCCTTTTACAGAGTGATGCCTGAGACATCTCCACAGAACCCCCAAAGCTCCTCAAAGCCCAATTAAAATACCACCCACTGATCTGGAATATTTGAGTTATTCACTGGCTATGTGACAAAGTGGATTTTTAAAAATCCATTTATTTTTGTCATTCTAAGGTTCAGAGAGGTTTAGTAAGTTGCCAAAGGTCCCAGCCAGTAATGGGCAGAGCCACCCTTTGATCCCGTACATGTCAAGGCAGTATTCAGCGCAAAACGTGCTTAAGAATGCTTATTAACTGAACACACGGATAACTGAAGGTCACAAAGGCTGAGATCAATTTAGAGTTACATTTCCTATGTATTTCCCTTCAGAACTGTGAAAGACTTAGGTTAGTTTCTTTCTGATATGAGCCTGGATGACGTTCTCATTTGCATATTGGTTTATTTGTTCTGTCCATCTACCTACCTCATGTAAAGGAAGCAGGCTTCTGATTTTCCTTTGGCTCAGAACACAGGTGAAGCCCATGTATTCTAAGTTGCTAATTGTGTATTGTTGGAAATGTGGTCCAGGTCAGAGTGACATGAATATTCTGAGGACTCTTTCTTTGCCTTCCAGGCTTCTAGTGTGAATCACAAAAGGATTCATGTGTATGGTGTGTGATCCTCTCCTCTGAGGGATGCGTGCCTGTAGGTTTCCATAGGCAGCAGGGGTATTCTCTGGTGTCCTCAGTGTCTGGGCATCCTGCACACTCACGGGGAAGAGTGAGCTGGGCTGCCATCAGCACAGACACTGTACTCGGCAGCAGTGTGAGCCGTGCCCCAGAAAGCTGTGATTCCAGGGGCTGTGGAGACTGCTGGCTTGTGGGGACATGGCCCTCCTCTAAAACGGAGACTAGAAAGGCAGGGGCCGGTTCCTTTATAAACAAACCCAGAGGAGGGATTGGTTGTCCTTATGCACAAGGAAGAAAACAGGCTAATCATTCCTTATTTATTACATTTCTCTGCTCAGAGAGCGAATCAAGTATTGCTGTGAGCAGCTGCGTACCCTGTTGCCGTATGTGAAGGAGAGAAAGAATGACACAGCTTCGATTCTCGAGGCAACAGTTGACTACATGAAGTATGTCCGGGAGAAAATCCCTCCAGCCATCATGGGCCAGGTAGTCAACTCTCAAGCCCTTGAAATTTATTCTCGCAGACAGTGCTTTAATGCTACAGTTTTATTTCTTTTATTTTTTATAGTTAGAAATGTGTGTGTGTGTGTGTGTGTGTGTGTATACGAAAAAAATCTATAGCTATAGCTATCTAAGTAGATCTCAATCTCTTTCTCTCTTCATTTCTTAGATTACTGAAGTACTTCAGATCAATAGGAGGTTTTGTAAGAAACGACAAACGCCCATCCAGCTATCCACCCCAGGCACGATTATGGCACAAAGGTATGATCATCTGAATCTTGTGAATCTGAGGTCGCCTTGTTATTTTTCTCTGGTACTAATGCTAGAAATGAGACAGGCACTGAACCCACCCATAATGAGAACTAAATGGTACTGATGAACCTAGCTGCAGGGCAGGAATAAAGAGGTAGACATAGAGAATGGACTTGATGACGTGGGCTGGGAGGGCGAAGCTGGGGCTAAGTGAGAGTAGCATCGACTTATATACACTACCGAATGTAAAATAGTTGGCTGGTGGGAAGCAGTCGCATAGCACAGGGAGATCAGCTTGGTGCTTTGTGATGACCTAGAGGGGTGGGATAGGGAGGGTGGGAGGGAGGCTCAAGAGGGAGGGGATATAGGGACATGTGTATGCACATGGCTGATTCGCTTTGTTATGCAACAGAAACTAACACGGTATTGTGAAGCAATTATATTCCAATAAAGGTCTATTAAAAAAAATAGAATCAGTAAACTTTTCCCATTGCTGATGTGTATCATTTAATTACAGTGATAAAATATGTAATATTCTCAGGCCCATGATGCTTTCATCATTTGACTCACTCTTTCTTCTTTTGTTGTTTCTTAAAATGGGGCTTTACGAGTAGTGCCTGTGGTGATTGACAATGCAGTCAGGATGCGACAGATTCTAGCATTCTTCTGTCACCAGGGCAGTCCAGCCCCATTTTCAGTTGGAAGTCCTTAAAGACATTTCTAGTATAATAGGTGACGTGCCAGATGAATGCTTCCTTGTTTAAATTGATTAGAATGTGTACACCAAGAAAAACTCTAAAGGAGAAGTAAACCATTCCTCCATATCCTAAAGAACCATCATGAATCCTCTTCTACAGTTTGTTCTTATATTTAATCCAGAGCATAGGCTCTGTCTGTGCTTTTTAGAAATTGAATGTAAGAAGAGCAGTTCAACTCAGCAATGTTCATATCATCTTCCTTGAGAAATGCCTAAAGAATGTTTTGTTTTTTTAAGAGAAAACAGTGTGTTGACAAGCACTTATTCACCTGTGAGAGGGATCAGATTCCTGGCTAATAAACGCTTGAACGTGTACTCTGTTCCTGCCTCCGGGGCTCCCTTGGATGAAGCTGTGAGAGGTGAGCTCCGCCCACCGCCCTGTGCAGCCGTAGTGTGCATGGGCGCGCGTGTGTGTCCTGCTCACCCTGGGCCTTCTGTGCAGGCACTGCCGCAACCAGGGGATGGAGCGTAGCTGGAAGATTACACCCTGAGTCCTTTGGTGCTGTCTGCTTGAAAGACACGGCTGGCCACTGGCATTTAAATAATCGTACCTCAGAAAGTGGGCTGAAAATTGACTCTCATTACCAGAAATCTCATCTTAATGATAGATGATGAGCACACTGATGACTATGTGTATTTCTGAATAGAATCTAAAGGGAGGGAAGTATTCATATTAATTCAGTGCTAACAGTGTGCAGGCAGACCTCAGAAATACCGTGAGTCCTGTTCCAGACCACTGCAATAAAGCGAATATCGCAATAGGGTCACACGTGTTTTGGTTTCTCAGTGCATATAAAAGTTATGTTTACACACTATCGTAGTCTATTAAGTATGTAATACATATGTCTGAAATATTAATGTACATGCCTTAATTTTAAAATATGTCATTGCTTTAAAATGCTAGCCATCGTCTGAGCCTCCAGCAAGTAGTAGTTTAACATCAAAGATCACTGATCACCAGCTGGTGCTTTGTGACTGCCTGGAGGGGTGGGATGGGGAGGGTGGGAGGGAGGGAGACGCAAGAGGGAAGAGATATGGGAACATGTGTATATGTGTGGCTGATTCACTTTGTTATAAAGCAGAGACTAACACACCATTGTAAAGCAATTCTACTCCAATAAAGATTAAAAAAAAATTCTAACCATCATCTGACAATGCAAGGTTGCCACAAACCTTCAGTTTGTTTAAAAAAAAAAAAAAAACAACTCTTCAAAACACAATGGAAGTACAATAAAGCAAAGCACAGTAAAATGAGATATGCCTGTATAAAAATATTAAACGTATTTTTAATAAGGAACATGGATTCACATCACACCTAGGAAGGTTGAAGCATACCTTTGAAAATCCTGAAACAACCGAAATAATAAAGCGATTTCCTTACAACCTGAAATCAAAAAAAAAAAAGATCACAGATCACTGTAACAAATATGCTAATAATGAAAAGGTTTAAGATATTGTGGGAATTAGCAACATGTGACACAGAGACATAAAGGGAGCAAATGCTGTTGGAAAAACGGCACCAATAGACTCACTTGATGTAGGGTTGCCACACACCTTCAATTTGTAAAAGAACAGAGTGGCTGCAAAGTGCAATAAAACAAGGTCTGCCTGTACTGAGCATTTAACCTATTAATTGATTTACCTCCTTTGTGTCTTTGCTTAATTGTCACCTTCTCAGTGAGTCTTTCTCAACCACCCAATTAAAACTGCACACTCGTTCCCAGCATCACATAATACGTGGGACTCCTTATCCACTCCCTCTGCTGTATTTGTCTTCATAGCACTGTTCTCCTTCTAATATTCTTTTCTTGCCTATTTTTTTCTTGCCTGTCTTCTGCCACTAGAATATCAACTCCACAAGGACAGGGATTTTTTTGCCTCTTTTGTTCATTGCTGTATCTGTAGTACCTAGAACAATGACCAGCTCACAGTAGGTGATCAAGAAACATTCATTATATGAATATTCCATTGTGAATATTCAATGTTTACCCACTGGGAGGCATTTTTGTTATTTGTATTATAAAGTCCAGGCATGCCCATGTGCTTGTACAAATAAGAAGATGGAAAAAAAGCAGAGCCAGAGTAAAAGCACACAGCTGCCAGCTTGTGACTTCTCATACATATTCCCAAAGGTTATTCTTCACTGAGAAGCCAGTAGGTTATGGAGCATGTAACCTGCGTGTTAGGTGCTGATGACCAGAGGCCCTACCATCTCCTCCCCCTGCCTGAGTCTGAGGTCACCTTTCTACTGGTTTCCTCGAAGGGATTCCACTGCCTCATGTCAGCACCTCCCTGTGCTGGGAATGCCCTTTCCCACGCTCTGCCTGGCTCACCCCCAGTCATCGCTTAGTTTCAGCTTAAATGTTTCTGCCTCAAAGATGGGGACACGAGGACAGACATGGTGCAGTTCTTGTTCTTAGGGAGCTCGCAAATGAGCAGCAGACAGGGTCATAAAGCAAAATATGATTCGTGTGTTATTTTAAGTGCTGTCGTCGAGGTACCATGCACATTATGGGGACATTGTGGAAACAACGGGAACAAACGAGGTTACGGGGGATGGTGTCTAAAGTCAAAAGAGAAAGGGTCTCCAAATAGGACATTGCCCTCCTTGTTCATGTAATCAACCTCAGGGTATTTATTCGTCAATTTAGACTTTTTTCCTGACTTAGGGGAGAGGGAAGGAGAATAGAAAAAAAAGTAGCCATGAGCCATGGTTAATCTACTTAAAGTAGCTATGGCTGAATGTCACAAAGAATGATTCAGTCAGCCCAGATTAAATCAGATAGGGGTCAGGCCACAGGTGTATGCCTGTCAGTGTTACTTCTTATACACACAGTACTTCTGCATTTTCACTATTCATATCCTGCAGAAACTCTGAAACACTCTTGTGATGGTAGTGAGTTCAGGCCTTTCTGTGTCGCAGGATCTCTTGGTTTTGCATCACCTAAAATGACTGTTCTTGGGAAGAAACAAATCCACTAGGACCATAGGCTTATGTCAGGTTCAGACTGGACAAGACCTTGAAGGTCACTGAGTCAAAACCCCTACTTCGATTTTATTTATATACATTTTTCCGTTTGAAAAGCAGTATTAGTCCTTTACTAAAACCCAGTTAAGATAATAACTGTATTCATTTTTAAATGTATTCCCTTCAAGTCTTTTTCTACACTACAGTCTTTTTCTACATTACAGTCGTAATCATATTGGATCTCCAATTTTGTCTCTGGCTTTTTTACTTAACATTGTGTCCTGTCCACTTGAATTTTGTATTATGCAGCCCTCAGCACCATTGTAATGGTTTTAGTAGTTTATCAAACGATTTATAGAATAGTTTTCTTAGTCGGCCTCCTGTTGCTACATTTAGTGTTTGCAGTTTTGTGGGGAGAGTGATTTTATGCATAATATGATAGTAAATATTTCCCTGTAGATTTTTCTGTATTTTGGACTTTTTTCTTGGTCTGGATACCTGAAAGTGAGTGACGAGTGAGTTAGGGAACGTGAGCACATGCACAGCTGGTCACGCATGTTGCCAAATGGTTTTTGAAAGAGGACTGGCACAGTTGAAATCAGTTAATAAGTCTTTCAGATTTCACTTTCACCACCTAGGCCGGTAAATTGAAGGCTGGAGAAGTTAAATGGCCACCTGAAGCCCCCTGGTTTCTGTGCTAAATCTGACCTGTAACCCAGAAGTGCTGATATTGGTCAACATTAGACTTCCTTAGGCTGCCTTTACTTGTCCTTTTTCACAAGTCTCTGTACACTTTTGCCGAAATGATTTTTCACAAATATTCCAGATACATTTGTATTTAAAGTAGACATAAAGCTATGTTCCTTTGCCTTTATTCCTGTCAGTATCCAGAAGAAAATAAATAGGTGTTCAGGGAAGTCACTGGCGGTCCAGTGGTTTGGACTCCGTGCTTCCACTGCAGGGGGCGTGAGCTTGATCCCTGGTCAGGGAGATCCCTCAAGCTGCACAGCGCGGCCAGAAAGTTTAAAAACAAAACAAGGTATTCCCGATATTGAGATTACATTGTTAACATTCATTATATATTAAAAAAAATTTTCTGCCTTCTAGTTACTGCACAGAATATAGCTATATAACAGTATAACCCACTTCACTCATAGAAAATCAGTGAGTGAGTTGTGGCTGGATGGAGTTCTTTCCAACATTCTCCCATGCTTCATAGGGATGACCACAGTTTTTATGATGGCGAGACATGCGCACGCACACACAATGGCATAGAGGTATGATGCGTCTCCAAAATCTGTCTTTTAGTGACATGTGAACACTAATTTATAGTGTGTGTATCGCTCTAAATGCCACTACCAGAAAGTTCACTTTGTTTTTACATCAGCATTTGAGTATAGCAGTAGTCTTAAGTTTGGACCATGAGGAAATGAAATAGAGGGCAATGTATTTCAAATATAGTAGTTCAGGGTTACTGATTTGCATCTACTGATGGATACTTGCTTTGTTTTTATTAAAGGTCAGTCGAGCTCTGCGTCAGAGAACACTGTTGGCGCCGTGTGTAAAACCCGAATCCCCAGCACAGCTCACTCTCTCAATTCCTTCCGTGCTGTCAGATACTATTCTAAAGTCGTCCCTTCCTATGATGCCGCTGCCGTAACAAATCAGAACATTTCGGTACATTTTCCAACAGCTGTGCCCAAAGTCTCGAAGTTTCTTCCTCAGCACTGCAATTCTGTGTTGGGCCAGGCGTGCGCAGCACACCCCAACTGTCTGGTAAGTCTTCTGGGGTCTGTGGGTCAGGCTGGGCTCTTTCATCCCAGCCAGCAGGAGCCCCTGGCCTGCGTTTTGTTGTTCATGCTCTGGTTAGAAACCTCATCGCCTGGCACCGGGGGAGTCAGCCCAGGCTCTGGCTCCCCGTGCCGCCCCACTGCTCTCTCCATATCCAGAGTTGGTGAATCTGGACGTGGCTCCGCTGCTATGACTGGAAGTGACCAGGCGGAACCTAATCTCCTCTAGAGCCCCTCCTCACTCCCCCCGCCCGACCCTGCTTTCTACGGTGCCACCTCCCATTCCACCAGCCGCACCCTCCACTGGCACCATGGCTCGCTGCTGATTTCTCTCTTAGGCCGGCACCAGTCACACACCCTATGACAGCCTGTTCTTGTGACACCAACCAGGCCGATTTCAGATCCCAGGTGTCCTCATAGCACAGATACTTACTGAGCACCCACTGTGTTCTAGCATTGTGCTAACCACCGGAAATGTAGTATCTAAAGATAGACCACAATCCCTGCCGTCATGAAGCTTGAGTCTCCCAGGGAAGCGGGCACAGAAGCAGACAGTCATGATGCGCATTGGCGCGCACGGGAGGAGACCCTCGTGTCTATAGGGTAATACGGGTGTGGGCAAGGATTGGGACTGCTTACCCCTGGAGGAAGTACTGTGTGAGCTGAGATCCAAAGAGTAAGAATTAGCCCAGTGGAGAGGTTAGGAGTTGGGAGTGAGGAAGGGAAAAGCAGTCCAGCATGGATCAGTGGTATCTTCATTTTTGGGAAGAATTGTCCAATTCTAGAGGAAGACCTGAACTTGACTGGCCTGCTTAAAATGGACTCTGATAGCCTTAATATAATTATTGATACTTTTGCATATTAATAATAGTTACCGTGTTTTGAGCACTCAATAGGTAATGTGCCAGATACCCTACGTACTTAATGTGGGTGATCTAATGAATCTTTGACACGGTCATTGAGGTAGGGACCATTATTTCCATATGACATCTATAAAGTGGGAATAATAGTGACTTTCCCAAAAAACATTTATGAGAAAAATGTTTGAAAGAGCATTAGAAAGAAATTTTAAAATATGAAGTATCTACAGATATAATACTGTTACTAATGGTCATTAGTATACCAGCATATTATTTTTTTAATTGTGACCTACCCTTACTGTATGTAGTTTTTTCGGAGAATTGTTACAACAATGTATAATTACTTTTAGTAACTATGAATAATACCTATTTTAAAACCTGTAGTGTATTCACCTGAGGAGTTCATGGTTTTACAATTTCCTATTGCTTGAGGACATAGAAAATGTATTTTGTGACATTATGAGTAAGAACAGGCCAGGATTCAATTAATGTGTTTTTTTTTCACCTTTGCAGCAACAGTTTTGGGCGTATTAATAGCACATGTTTGAAATTCACACTCTAGACCACCTACTGGGTGCCGTTTGACAATACAAGAAGAATGGAACAAAGAATGATCTTGAAAGCTACACCCGGAGACCTACTATCAAAAGGGTTTGCATTGTATGGCTTCTGATAAATGTGCTAAAAGCTTCTGCAGTCAGAAAGACAGGCAGCAAAAGTGCTAGCCATAGGTTTTTACTTACCTTCACACATACTTGGATCTCCCCCAACCCAGGTGCTACAAGAACAAACGGCCTAGGTGAGCTAGACTCTTTTTTTTTTTTTTTTCTCAAAAAATATTCCACAATTTATGAGAAAGGTACATGATAAAGAAGATCCACGTAGACTGGGTAAAGTGCATTGGTGTCACTAAGTACAGATGTTGCAACTTGATTCTTACTTTTAGTATCACTGTGAATTACTGTCACTTATTTCTAGGTGGTATCGTTTCCAGATTTGACATTTGAGAGAGCTTCCTTGGCTATTCACTATTCAAACTCAGATACCATAGTTTGAGAGAGGTGTTTACCTCCTCACTTGACTACTAATGAATAAACTGACATGTTTGTTTTTGCATTTCACCATCCCTTGAGTGAATTGATAGCTAATAGGTAAATTTTTCTTTCTGGCTCTTTAGTTACAGACTAGCAGGCCTTTCTTTGTTTTTCATCTCCTTCTTCCTATGGGTATCAGAAAAGATTGCTGAAAATAAGGGGAGAAAAATGTTTGTTTTATATTTCACTAAAATGTTCTTATGCATAGTATAAGTATTATTGTTAAAGAAAATATTCAGTTCTGACCCTCAAAACGGTAACCCATTTTTGTTCTGTTCAATAAATATGGGTTCCCTCTTTTAGTAGTACTGTGTAGGGACTTTCATTTTACAAGATTTTTGAGGATTTGGAAAATTACTTTCGGCATAGCCAAATTTTCATGTTAAATTGTGTAACTTTTCTTTGAGGATGGCATGGTAATGGAATTTGTAGATGTTTGACAAACTTGATAAAGGAACTAGAAGTTTCCAACTAAGATTCTATGCTTATTATTATAAATGTGTGCTCGACTCTTGCCTTTGGGGGTAGTAATGGCTTTGACATTGTAGGAGAACCTGTTGAGGTATTTTGAGTATTTTGGGATGACTTCATATGTTCACAGCTGGTCTTAATTTCTACTGGGACTTTTTCTTTGCATCAGCGTTTTCCTAAATTCACACGTGGACCATGAGACACAGCCTGTGGCTGGGAATTCTACCTAGAGAGGTGACCCACAGATCCTGTCTACCTGCTGTTATCAATCCCCTTTTTCCTTTCAACATGAAGAGGAGACTACCAGATCAGTCTTTTTTTTCAACGCTGGTTCCCATGATCCTGAACTTCATGCAAATGTCCAAATTCATTTTTAATACCAGAATTTTAGTTTTAATAAATTATGCTCTTCCAGGTCAGTTCAGCTCTCAGCCGGGGAGGAAAGGTTAGTTGGGCCTCAGCCTGTAAAGAAGAACACACTTTTCCTTTGTAAAATCAGGTTGACCGGTCATGAGACAGTTGCAGTGTCGTTTTCACAATGAAAAGGTGCAAAGAGTTTGTCTAGAAAAGTTGGCAGCTTGCGGTTTTCACATTGGTGGTTCTAGCAGCCCCTGTCCCTATCCAAACAGGGAGTAGGGGCAGAAGCAAATATTTATTGAGCCCTTTCTGTGGCTTAGGCAAATTATGAGACATATCCTCGAGGGAGAGGAACTTGGCCTTACTTGTTTCCAGACCCTCATTGTCAGCCATCTTGCTGGCTGGCTGGCTGGATGTACACGTGCTTGGATGGGTACCTGGGGGAATGAGGACCCAAGAGGAAGGAGGCGTCTAAACATGGGTGATGATTATGAGAAGGGAAAGGGGGGGACGTGGTCAAGCCCTTAGGGACCCGTTTGAGGTCAAGAGGGAAGGAAGAGTGGAAGTAGATATTTGGCCATCCATCACTGTAGTTTTTATTGAGAGTGTATCACTACTCTGTTTACACTTATTTCCTACCCCTCACGATACTTTTCTAATATATGAGTTGTATGGTCTCCCAGCATAGCAGAAATGGCAGTCATTGGTAGTGTTTGTAAACAAACTGTTGTGTGTTCAGTGGAGAACATGCAAATGTTGAACACCTCAAAAATCATTCAGTTATTTATTAATTTGTTCAGTAACTATTTGGCAGGCATTGTCTTAAATGCTGGGAAAACAGCTATATATATGACATCGTCTTTTTAACTTTTTTTGTCTAGGAGCTTAAAGTTTACTGGGAGAGACAGGTAGGCTGGAACTGCAGTAGAGTTTGGTGAGTGCTGTGCGGGGGGAGAAATACGAAGTACTAAAAAGCAACACCCACACCATTCTGGGGATTCATGGGAGGTTTTAGGGGTAGTGACGTCTGCGCTATCCTCATTTCTGAAACTGGTAGTAACAGTACCTGCCTCTTAAGGTGGTTGTGAAGATTAAATGAGATAATACATGTGAAAGCTCTTAGAACAGTGTCTGGCGCACTGTATAGGTGTCATCGCCCCCACAATTATAACAATGATTAAGCTGAGATTTTAAGGACCAGTAGGCATAAACTAAGCCAAGAGGTGGAGATTTGGGGACTGGTTAGGGAGATAAGTTTTCAGGCAGAACTGTATTTGCAAAGGAATGACGGAAAGGACAGCATAACACGTTTGGAGAAGTGAAGGTAATTCCACGTGGCTATGCAGAGAGTTCAGGTGTGGGGTGGAGGAGGGATGGAGCAGGGAGATAGGCGGGAGCAGAGAGAGAGAGGCAAGGGCCACATGACACTGCCCTCTTGGAACTTTAAACAGTTCTTTTGTTGCTGTCATGGTATTGACATCATCAGGTATGCATTTTTAGGGTGAGCACTCTGGCTTTGGTGAGTTAAAGGCAGAATGAATCGAAGGGGGCTTAAAGCACCTCGGGGGAAGGAGTGGCTGTTCCAGTAATTCAGACAAGAGATGGCCCGAAATACGTCATTGGCTGTGGGGAGGAAGAGAAGAGGCAAATCTGGTCGATATTAAGGGGGCAGAATTAGCAAGAGTAGGTAGATGATCCAATACAGGGGTGGTGAATAAGGGCAAAGTAGTAAGGATAACAGCCAGGTTTCTGGCTTCGGTTGCTGGACAGATCATATTGACGTTCACTGGGGGAGCACAAGGAAAAGAGCATTTGGAGGGATGGCGCTGGATGATGACAGTTTCACCTGGGAACGTGCTGCATTGGGTGCGTGGGGGGTAGCCTAGTGGAAGCAGCTAGAACACACGCAGATCTGTGCAGCACAGGTGGGGGCTCTGGGTGAGAGATGACGCAGTTTAGGGCATCGTCAGCCAGGGGTGGGGGAATGTTGAAGTGGGTGATTCAGTCATTAAATGATGGGATGATCCACAAGGGCCTTCTGACCCTGCAATTCTATTATCATTCATCATAAGAAGTCACTGGGTCAGGCCCCCAATGTCACATGACACTGCAAGTTACCAGAGATTTGAGACACGTGGGTAGAGCCCTCTAAGGCAGAGGGTACAACTTGCCCATGGCAGCTGTGTTTGTTTACTGTTGTTTTTTTTTTTAATTTATTTTTCCTTCCAGTTTTATTGAGATATAGTTGACATACAGCACTGTATAGGTTTAAGGTGTGCAGCATCATGACTTGACTTACGTACGTCATGGAACGATGACCACAGGAAATTTAGTGAATGCTCATCAACTCATATAGATACAAAATCAAAGAAAAAAATATTCTTCCCTGTGATGACAACTCTTAGGATTTGCTCTTTTAACAACTTTCCTATATAACGTACAGCAGGGTTAGTTGTATTAATCACGCTGTGCATCATATCCCTAGTAGTACACTTATAACCGGAAGCTTGTACTTTTGGAAACCACCTTCATCCAATTCCCCCTCTCCCCAACCCTTGTGAGAAATTAAATTTCTCCGAATTTCTAGCTTCTGAAAAATTCGAAATATCAGCAATACTGGCTCTATTTCTACTTAGGCAAAATAGCAACACATTGCTCAGGTAAGTAGTACCCAGCCCTACGTATGGGGTGTCAGGTTCCCACCCAGCTTGCCTCCTTCATTGAAATGACTTTGCCTGGTCCCTATAGGTATTCCAGTTTGTCCCCTACAAAGAGAATCGCTTGGGGGATGGAGAGTGGCAGCACGTTAAAATGCACACTCCCAGGCCATGCCCCACAGGGTCAGATGGGTAGGTTTGGCTGAGCTGGGAATCCACATTTTAACAAACACTGCCCGAGGTGTGGCAGGCATCTGATTATCCTACTTAAAAACCCCCAGTGCACGTAAATGGATGCAGATATCCAGAGGAGACACGAAAACAGAATAGATGCAAACTAAAACCGTATGTCATTGACTTCCAGACCTGAAGCCCTTGTAGATTTATGAAAACCATGCATTTGGGAGCTCCTGTCTGAGAGATTGTGATTCTGTAATTCTAGGATGGGGCTCAGTAACCTGCAGAGAGTGATTCCGATGTGCAGCCAGGTTTTGGAGCCACTGTTAGATTCGTAACATGCTAATCACGTGTGTGTTGAGAGCAGATGTCAGGAGATGAAGCAGGGGGAGCATATCCTCCCAAATCTCCGCAGGTCACAGGAGAGGATCATTGCTGCCCCACTGGGTGATGGAGAAAGGTTTTGCTGAGGAGGTGAGTTTCAGAAACTGGTAAGTTAGATGATTGGGTAAAAACACTGCACACCCAGAGTATAGCTGTGGGGAAATTCAAAGGTGGGAAAGGACCCAGGGAGTTTTCAGCAGGAATAACTGAAAAGAGTGAAAACCGTGAAAATGAGGTCTGTCTCACTCACTTTCTTTTGTCTAGATGGCAGTAAAAATGTGGATGAAGGGAGTTGCTTTCTCACGTTTATTAAATTTTCATGTTTGTAGAATTACAGGGGTTGTTAAAAGCAGAAAGCCACTTTTGCAATATAACAAACTACAGAAAATATGTCATTTCTCTGAATACTTGGCATTGACCTATCATCACAAAATTCCTGAGACCAAACCGAAGCCTCCCCCACTTTTCTTTCTGACTTTCTGGCCTGCTGTTGTTTGCCCCTTTCCCTTTGCCTGTCTCCCTGTTACATGGAATGAGGAAGCAGGAAGCCCAGGGATCGCCTTGGTTAATCAGGTATCAAGAGCTGCTTTCATCACCATGGAAACATGACACCCCTGTGCAAGACAGAGAAACCCCTTATCTCTCGATTTTTCCAGGTGGATTTAACATCCCAGAATAATATCCTTTCTGAAAACAGGAAGATGCAAACACACGCACACAATTACATTACATAGCATGCCGGGTGCTGCTGAATTTTACTCATCTGACCCTAGAAAAAAGTACTTTTCATTTTTGCTCAAAGCACACATTTCTAGAAGTCAGATCGTAAACTAGGTGGGCTTGAGTACGGCCGGGAAATAGGCTTCTAAAGTGCACAAACTTGTTCTGAAACGGAGTCTGCTAAACCGTCTTTGCAGACGGATACTCCTTTCCACTTCTTTCTTCCCCACATCGGCTATGTGAGGGTGTTGGGAGTGGTGTATTTTCTACAACACTGAATTCCTCCTCCTCTATCCTGTCTCAGGCTATTTTCCTGTGTTCTTCAAAATAATAGCCAAATTTTAAAAAGTTCTGTGACTTAGGACTTACAAGACTCCACGTCATTTTTAAACCCCCGATAACAGGTGTCAACTTTGCAAACACTGTGAAAACTCCTTCGAGGTTATTTTCCCTGTAGACCTAAAGTGGATCTCAGTGTTGAACTGGAAACTATTGGGAAGTAGAAAATCTCTCTCATGCTTATGTGTATGTTAGGATAGGTGCACAGAAACAAGAGTAAACTCGTTTTTTCCCTTACTGCTTTGGACTAATACTGGTTCTCTCATGTTGTGGTATTCTAATACCCCTGAATCTGTTGTTTTTAAAGCATTCAGTTAAGAGTGTGGAGAAACCCATCAGATTCACTTCCCTGTGGGATTACTTGTTTTCTTTAGTATTTTTAGATTTTATTTACTATCATAAAAAAGGAGGCCATGGTGGTCGAAGCATTGGTTTTTGTCTCCTACTGGAGCACTATTATTGAACTACCCTTTATGACATTTAACTAGTAAAATAATGATTTAAAATATCTTGCTAAAGGAGACACTCCAGACTTTTTTTCAGTGTAACAAGGAGTTAAACTCTTCAATTGGGTTAGTGAGTCAGGACCTGGACGAAAATGCCTCTAAGCCTCTGATGGAGTTAAGGGAAAGAGGTGAGATATCAATTAAGTAATCTTTTTTCTTTAGAAGCAAAAAATTGAGTTTTGAAAAACTTGAATATGAACGTATTGTCTTGGCATAAAAAGACTTTAAAGGGTTAATCCTAATCTTAGGCAACCGAGAAGCTACTGCAGGATTTACTCTGAGCTCCACATACTCCCCTGCTTTCTCCAGACATGTGAGAAGAATTGTATATGGGGAGGGGAATTCCTTTCTTGACCATCAGTGCCCTCACCCTGTGAAGCAAGAGCTGAGTTTCAATATAAATGTTATTGCTGGCCAGGTCCTTTTTAAAAACCTAGCCACAGAATCTGACTGGCAGAGAATGTGTTTATTCTTAGGCTCGCTATCAATTCTCCCTAAAATGGAAAACGTACAACAAAGGATGCAGTAAAATGCTGCTCTCAGGGGCGGGATCGTGTCAGTCCAAGAGGCAGTTCCAGGGAAATCATGTGAAGGGATTTGCACTTATACCCTTGGCCCTGGTCCAGCCAAGGCTGGGAAAAGACTCCCACTTCTCCAGCCCAGCAGCCAATGATGTAAATTAACTCTACAAGGAGCCACATCCTCTGGACTGGTTTCGGGGAGGTGAATGTGAGGGTGATTGCATAAATGGTTTGCTTATTGCACAAAACAGTTTGCAAAAAGGAGATGCTTAACTGCCTTAGAGAAATTGGGTTAAGATGTTAACTCTCAGCTACTAGGATTGGCTTTGTGTCATTTGGGTATTTCCGTCAAATGCTAATGAAAGTTCAGGAATACTAATCAGGTCCCACTGGCCAGGCCAAGCCAGGCACGGCAGGCTTCCAGCTGAAAATTATTTTTCACTGTCTACACGTGGATATTCTGCTCCCACTTAAACAAAGGCAAGGCAGAGCCCTGTGTGATTGCGATCTCCCCGTGGCCCGTCCAGGCCTCCTGCAGCACGGCCCTAACGCTGCTCTCTCTCTGCCATCTCCCTGGCCCTTACCTCCTCTTCCTCCATGCCTGATGCTCCGGGCACTGAGTACCTTACACATGGGCCCCTCAGCCACCCAGAGAGGCAGCCTGGTGTCTTGGAAAGAGCACAAGGTTAGTCCGAATGGGGCGGTCCTAGCTCAGTTCCGCCTCTCATTAGCTGCACATGTTTACGTAAATTATTTACCTCCTTACACCTGTTTCCTCTTCCCTAAAATGGAGGTAACAATATTCCTGTACTTACTGAGGTTCTGAGGCTGGAAGATAATGTTTACAAGGTTCCTGGCCCACTGTAGAGCTGCCCAAAGGTAGCTGCTATTATCTTGCCGCTGCCCCTCGCTCTAGCCTCGGCTCACCAGGATGCCGCGCACAGGAGGAGAGAGAATCTCCGTTCTCCTTGGCATCTCATGGCACTCCTCCCAGCTGTGGAGGATCCTAAACAGTGAGGGTGCTGGGCTTCCGGTGAGCTGCTGGGATTCGTTAGCCCTGACGGTGACATGTGAAGTCCTGGCACTCCACCCGGCAGGGCGGAACAGTTACCTTGAGCATCCTCTTCCCACCAGCCTCAGGCGAAGCGTTTTTGGAGCAGGGAGGAAATAAGAGTTTGTGTGGCTTCTCCACGTGCCGCCAGGGTCGCTAAGGAGCCTACTCCCGGGTTGGTGATCTCCAGACATGGTTCTCCCTTCTGCCACCACGCCCCAGCTGGGGGGGCTCATCTGTGTGAGAGGCAGCAGTCGATTTGAACCCCGTACCAATGCTTCTGGGCTTTACTCAGGGCTCTTGAGAAATAAAATCAGTTTCTCTGAGCCTCATTTTTCTCATCTAAGGAGCTAATACCTAACTAGCAAATTTGTTCTGAGGATTCAAGAACATGCACACGACCTGTCACTAAGGATAGCACCTTTCCTACGGTAGGAGTAAATAAAATATATTGCTCATCATCCTTGCTTATTCTTTGTGCACAAGCTTTACTCTGTCCCTTCTTTGCTGAGAGCAGGCAGCGTCCCACTGTTCATCTTTCCCCCCTAATTTTTGCTTTCCCAACTCTCCCACAGACACCACCAACAAACATTAATCATTGGTATCTTTTGAAAGATATTTTAATTTGGAGTATAAAAGTAATATGGTCTTATAAAATTTAAACAAAACAAAACTGTATAAAATAGAGTAAACATCTCTCTCCCTTCCCTTGAGATCCTGCTGTTTTGTGGTAACCACCCTTAACAAATTGAGTGAGTTTCCTTCTGGATTTATGTATATAGGAACAGAAGCTATGCACA
Organism: Grampus griseus; assembly: GCF_964374135.1. NCBI lineage: Eukaryota > Metazoa > Chordata > Mammalia > Artiodactyla > Delphinidae > Grampus > Grampus griseus. Next base: position 68,132,206 of record NC_139012.1, read on the forward strand.
TGGAGAGACATTTAGATTTCTTACAACATGGGAATCGTTCTCTTGTTCTGCACTCATTTACCTCCCCGGCCCTTAACTCATTTGTGGATATTTTCTATATCTGAATGTCAAGACTTTCATCCTTTTTAATTTTTTTTAATTTTTTAAAACATCTTTATTGGAGTATAATTGCTTTGCAATGGTGTGTTAGTTTCTGCTTTACAACAAAGTGAATCAGTTAGACATATACATATATCCCCATAACTCCTCCCTCTTGCGTCTCCCTCCCTCCCACCCTCCCTATCCCAGCCCTCTAGGTGGTCACAAAGCACCAAGCTGATCTCCCTGTGCTATGCGGCTGCTTCCCACTAGCTATCTATTTTACATTTGGTAGTGCATATAAGTCCATGCCACTCTCACTTTGTCCCAGCTTACCCTTCCCCCTCCCCGTGTCCTCAAGTCCATCCTCTAGTAGGTCTGCATCTTTATTCCCGTCTTGCCCCTGGGTTCTTCGTGACCTTTTTTTTTTTTCTTTAGATTCCATATATATGTTTTAGCATACGGTATTTGTTTTTCTCTTTCTGACTTACTTCACTCTGTATGACAGACTAAGTCCATCCACCTCACTACAAATAACTCAAATTCGTTTTTTTTGTTTTTGCTTTTGTTTTTTCGGTACGCGGGCCTCTCACTGTTGTGGCCTCTCCCGTTGCGGAGCACAGGCTCCGGATGCGCAGGCTCAGTGGCCATGGCTCACGGGCCCAGACGCTCCGCGGCATGTGGGATCTTCCCGGACCGGGGCACGAACCCGTGTCCCCTGCATCGGCAGGCGGACTCTCAACCACTGCGCCACCAGGGAAGCCCTCATTTCTTTTTATGGCTGAGTAATATTCCATTGTATATAGGTGCCACATCTTCTTTATCCATTCATCTGTCGATGGACACTTAGGTTGCTTCCACGTCCTGGCTATTGTAAATAGAGCTGCAGTGAACATTGTGGTACATAACTCTTTTTGAATTATGGTTTTCTCAGGGTATATGCCCAGGAGTGGAATTGCTGGGTCATATGGTAGTTCTATTTTTAGTTTTTTAAGGAACCTCCATACTATTCTCCATAGTGGCTGTATCAATTTACATTCCCACCAGCAGTGCAAGAGGGTTCCCGTTTCTCCACACCCTCTCCAGCATTTATTGTTTGCAGAGTTTTTGATGATGAGCATTCTGACCGATGTGAGATGATATCTCATTGTAGTTTTGATTTGCATTTCTCTAATGATTAATGATGTTGAGCATTCTTTCATGTGTTTGTTGGCAATCTGTATATCTTCTTTGGAGAATACCTGTGTAGATCTTCTGCCCATTTTTGGATTGGGTTGTTTGTTTTTTTGATATTGAGCTGCTTGTAAATTTTTGAGATTAATCCTTTGTTAGTTGCTTCATTTGCAAATATTTTCTCCCATTCTGAGGGTTTCTTTTCGTCTTGTTTATGGTTTCCTTTGCTGTGAAAAAGCTTTCAAGTTTTATTAGGTCCCATTTGTTTATTTTTGTTTTTATTTCCATTTCTCTAGGAGGTGGGTCACAAAGGATTTTGCTGTGATTTATGTCATAGAGTGTTCTGCCTATGTTTTCCTCTAAGAGTTTGATAGTGTCTGGCCTTACATTTAGGTTTTTAATCCATTTTGAGTTTATTTTTGTGTATGGTGTTAGGGAGTGTTCTAATTTCATTCTTTTACATGTAGCTGTCCAGTTTTCCCAGCACCACTTATTGAAGAGGCTGTCTTGTCTCCATGGTATATTCTTGCCTCTTTTATCAAAGATAAGGTGACCATATGTGCGTGGGTTTATCTCTGGGCTTTCTATCCTGTTCCATTGATCTATATTTTGGTTTTTGTGCCAGTACCATACTGTCTTGATTACTGTAGCTTTGTAGTATAGTCTGAAGTCAGGGCGCCTGATTCCTCCAGCTCCGTTTTTCGTTCTCAAGATTGCTTTGGCTATTCGGGGTCTTTTGTGTTTCCATACAAATTGTGAAACTTCTTGTTCTAGTTCTGTGAAAAATGCCAGTGGTAGTTTGATAGGGATTGCATTGAATCTGTAGATTGCTTTGGGTAGTAGAGTCATTTTCACAATGTTGATTCTTCCAGTCCAAGAACATGGTATATCTCTCCATCTATTTGTATCATCTTTAATTTCTTTCATCAGTGTCTTACAGTTTCCTGCATACAGGTCTTTTGTCTCCTTAGGTAGGTTTATTCCTAGATATTTTATTCTTTTTGTTGCAGTGGTAAATGGGAGTGTTTTCTTAATTTCACTTTCAAATTTTTCATCATTAGTGTATAGGAATGCAAGAGATTTCTGTGCATTAATTTTGTATCCTGCTACTTTACCAAATTCATTGATTAGCTCTAGTAGTTTTCTGGTAGCATCTTTAGGATTCTCTAAACCAACTATATATTATCGTGTCATCTGCAAACAGTGACAACTTTACTTCTTCTTTTCTGATTTGGATTCCTTTTATTTCTTTTTCTTCTCTGATCGCTGTGGCTAAAACTTCCAAAAATATGTTGAATAATAGTGATGAGAGTGGGCAAACTTGTCTTGTTCCTGATCTTGGTGGAAATGGTTTCAGTTTTTCATCCTTTTTTTTTTTATTTAATAACTGATATTGTGTTCTATTTTAAGGCTACCTCAAAATATATTTGACTTATTTCCCAATGACAGGGATTTAGGGGTTTTTTCCTCCATGTTTAATTTTTTGTTTTTACAAACAATATTACAGTAAATGTCAGTTGTGTCTGCAGAATTATGAAATATATCTGCATGATACATTCAGCCAACAAATATTTATTGAGTACCCTCTATGTAACGGACACCGTTCTAGCAAACTCCCTAACTTCAAGGAGCTTAGGTTCTAGGGGTGCGGGGGCAGAAATACGTAAAATAAATAAATATAAAATGCCATGTTCGCTAGCCACCAGCTGTGATAAATACCTGAAGGAAGGAAGGACGCAGGGGCAGGGTAGAGTTAGGATGCTATTTTAGGCGGGGAGGTCAGGGGAGATTCTCTGAGAAGTTGGCATTTGGAAGAAACTTAACTAAAATAAGAGCAAGCCATTTGGTGATCTGGGAAGAGACTGTTCCAGGTAAAAGGCACAAGGACGGCAAAGGCTCTGGGTGGGAATGAGCTTAGTGTACGTGCAGAGCACGAGGAGGTCAGTGAGGCTGGCGTGGATTGAAGGAGGGGAGGACGGGGAGCAACACGATGTTGATCCTCAAAAGCCGCTCTTAGGACTTCGGTTTCTTCCCGATGGAAGAGAGAGCAGAGGAGGCACGGGACCTGATGTGGTTTTTGAAAGGACCAGTCTGAGTGCTGCTGGGCAGAGCAGAGACTGGGAACAAGAGCAGACGAGGGGAGAAGATGGAGCGACAGCAAGAACAGACAGCTCTGATTGGAGTTTTGCTCCACAGGGTGGGTTGAGGGCTGGAGCAGTTGCGGGGGGCATGTGGAGTTAGAATAGGATGTTTTTAAGACGGGAAATTTCTGCATGACTGTATACTGATAACAATGATGCTGTAAAGGAGGAAAGATTTACGCTGCAAAGAGATAACAGGTAATTGCTGGAGCAAATGTTCCTGAGTAGCCAGAGGGTTGTTCAGATGAGAGGGGTGCAGCCCGTGGTGGGTAGCGGGGAAGAGGTAGCACGTGGGGCTCAGGGGCAGGAGTGGTGACAGGTGATGGTGGGAGTTATGGAAGGTTGGAGAAGAGGAGGGAGTTTGAAATGATTTGCTAGGAGAGCAGGAGAGGGAATAAACCCTGCAGTGTGGGGCTGCTGTGCACATGAGAGCTCGCTTGAAGAACACAGTCGTGAATCTGAAGTGAGGGCAGTCAGCATGTGTTTGTGTGTTTTTTCTGAACCTGCCTGGAGGCCAGCTTGAGTAGCAGAGATTTAACTGGAGGTTCACTGGGCACTTTCAACAGAGAAGTAGGGGCTGGGGAGTCAAGGGAATGAATGTGCAAGAGTCACTACGACAAAGAACCAGAGAACCAGAGAATCTTGGCTGCAAAGGAAGGTGAGGAGGGCACTGTAAGGGGGATCCGTGGATCGAGGTCTTGGTCTTGTGTGGTTCAAAAATCATTGGCATCCAAGCACCAGACTGGAGAGGGTGCTGTTATTGGTGTAATGACGAGAGTGCTTTCTCGTTTGTGGAAAAGTGAAGTGTGATCATGCAAGGTTATAGAGAGAATACATTCACCAGTAACTACATGAAGGCCTCAGTTATCCAGCTTTGTCAGCAATTGAGAATCCCATTCATATGAACCTTCCAGAAAATGAATACGTAAGGCATACATTTTATTTTTAAATTTTGATAGGATTTTTTCTAATGGCCAGTTAGTTGAGTAGCTTCAATCATGTTGCTAAGGGAGATTGTACTTGAATAGAATACATGCGCAGAGAGAGACCATGAGAAAAAGAATGTGTGAGCACTTTAAGGAAGAAATTTATCATCAGCCAATATTTTCAAAGATCAGCCATTTCCAGAGAGTTAACAAAGTCTTCCTAAGGTAATAAATTTCTATTTTAATAACAAATGTAGGAAGGAGACTCAATTATTTGCTAATCTTGTTTATTTCCACTCAATAGCAATAAGCAGAAATTAATGTCTGAAAGGCACAGAAACACAGTAAGAGACTCAGATTAATGTAACCCCAGATTCAGAGTTCAGAGCCGTGGAGTCAGTGCCAAGTACTCCATGTGCCGAGAAGGAGGAAGGGAAGTCGTTGGATTGATAGCCTGTGACTGGATCCAGATGAGCTCCTCTAGAGCTAAGTGGTGAGTGCTTTCTAGACTGGGGAGGATAAAGCTGGCATTTCAAGTATGTTAAGGGAACGCAGATTATCCCAGAAACAATGATGGGACCACTGCTCGCTATTTGGGAGAAAAAACAGCAGTTAAGCTGCATTCCTACTTCAGTCAACAAAATTAATTCATGATCTATTAAAGATTTAGGAATGAAAAAACAAACCCAAAAACTCATTAAAGAAAACAGATAAATATTTCTATAAACTTGAAGTGATGACTTCTTTTAAAGAGTGACAGTGAGGTCCAGACACATGTGATTAAACACACACACACACACACACACACACACACACACACACACTGTATTTTCAATTATTGTGACTGGCAAATGGCTTGTTTCCTTAATATGCAAAGAACTCTTTAAATCAGTAAGGAAAAGACAAATAGCCAGAGAGAAAAATGGGCAAAGGTCATGAACAGCATTTCATAAAGCAGAAATATAAGGGAAGTGAATATATGGAAAGATGTTTTCAATAATCATTGATAAAACAATGAGCTATTTTTCACCTACTGGATTTGGCAAAGATTATAAACGTTAACACAGTGCTGGCCAGGGGGTGGGGGAAAACTCATACATGTGGAAAGGAGTTTGAATTTGCATTACTCTTTGGCAATATCCATCAAAATGTCAAATGTATATACCTTTAATTCCACAATTCTATATCTAGGAATTTACTGTAAGTTCAAGGCTTTCTCCTCCTCCAGAGGGGCCACACGGGCCATAAGAGGGGCACTGTGTTTTCTTCCTCTTACCACAAAATGCCCCTCCTCTATAAATTGAAACCAACCCTCAAAAGAGGTTATAATTAGAAGTGATTGCGCATCTTCCCCTCAAAGCCCACAGAGACTAATAATCCCATCATGCCTTTCCATGCCTTTTATACAGTCGCTACCAGAAGTCTAAGCTTCTCGTGTTACTTTCCCACCATTATAGCTCTTTGACGTCTCCTATTTGGACCCAGCCGCTCCCCAACCCTGAACCCAAGCTCTTCTTATAGAATTCAGCCATTATGAGCAGGATCCTTTGTACCCTGCTATTTTCCGGGCCCACCCTTTACTCCAGTCCGGGGTCTCATCCCCTCTCGACGACTCAAGGAAGTTCCTCTATCAGTTGCCCCTCTCCCTCTTGGACCCTGGATAGTCCTTTACACAGGAAAGGTCCCATAGCAAAGTAAACATGCTTTAATTCAATATCTCTCATTTTTTAAAAAAAACAAACCAAATAAAAACCTTCTTTTGACCTGACCTCACTTTCAGTTACTGCTCCATTTCTCTGTTCTCTATTAGAGGAAAGCGTCTTAAAAGAACTGTTTCGTGCTTTCCGTCTTTACTTCCTTACCTCCTACTCTCTCTCTGGCAAGTGTTTTTACTGAAGTATAATTAACCTCCTGGGAGGTGTACAAATAGGAGGTATACAGCTCAGTGAATTATCATAAAGTGAAAAAACTGCGTACCAACACCCAGATCAAGAGATAGAGAACACCGTCCACATCCCAGAAATCTTGTTCCTTTCTCTACTTGCTACCCTTCCCTCCTCCTCCAAGATAACGACTATTATCACTTTTAACACATTCTTTTGCCTGTTTTTAAAAAGTGTTTTGGAATAATGCCATGTGTATTTCTTTGTTGTGTTTTCTTTTGCCCAACATTATATTTGTGAGATTCGCTCAAGTTGTGGTATGGAGCAGAGGTTAGATCACATAGGGCCTAAGAAGTCCAGGTAAGGATTTTTTTCTGAGTGAAGTGAAGCCCTTGGAAGGTTTTAACAGAGGAGTGACATGACATGATTTTTGCTCTAAAAGGTTCACTTGGCTGCTACCCTGAGAACAGACTGTGGGCTGGAGGGTGAACATGAAACCAGAGAGGCTGATTAGGAAGTTATTGCAACAATCCAATCAATGCTATTAAATTTTTCAGCTTTAAAAATAAAAGGCATTTTAGGTCAGTCCCTCAGTGGACCTAACTCAAAGCAATAATAAACCGAGTTCAGTGTTGGTACTGCAATAATTAGGCCAACTACCACAATCTAGGCCCAGAAAATAATTAACACCTTCACAACAACAAATAGCCTTTGGAAGCAACTGTAATTTTCAAAATTAAAATAGAGTAATTTATGGCTGAGAATAAATAGAAGCGTCAATATTTTGAAACTGTGGGTCTTAAAAGTAATATTTCATCAAACATAGAAAACAAACTCAAGGCCAGAAAATCAATGTAATTTAGCTCCAAGGGGGAAGGACAGGATAGTAATGACTCATCAAAGCTGATTGATAGGCAGTATTAAAGCTATGGATTGCCTGGACATACATAATTGGAGATATAGTAAAACACTCTCCATCTGTAAGGTTTTGCATATTATTTGTAGGGTTGGCCCAAAAGTTCGTTCGGGTTTTCCCATAAAATGTTACGGAAAACCCCAAACGAACTTTTTGGCCCATCCAGTCCATTTATTCTTGCTATTCTTAGTACTTATGGTATCACAAAGATTTGCTTTCTAGGTGACAGATGTTTTTAAATGACTTAGTTGAAACCAAGGATTACCTCTGATTGGGTTTTCAACTATAACTGCACATTTTCTCTTGGTCCTGAGAATCCTCAGCTTTTGAAATGGAAGTTTTAACATTTTTACTTACATCCAAATATTTGGTTCTGTGTTGGTTTTCACAGCACTCAGGGCAGAAAATGGAACTGGTCTTGGTCGATTTTAATTCTAGGAACATGACAGACCCCTATCTTAAACCATGCACCAAAATCTACCCAAAATGCCTTAGTGACTTGAACCTAAGACCTGAAACTGTAAAAGTGCTAGAAGAATACTTAGGGGGTAAGTGCCTCAACAGTGGTCTTTGCAACGAGTGTTTGGATTTGACCCAAAAGCAAAGGCAACGAAAGCAAAAATAAACATGTAGGACTACATCAAACTAAAAAACTCTGCACAGCAAAGGAAACCATCAACAAAATGAAGGAACGTAATAGATAATACTAGACCATTTCTCTGTCCAATTTGGTAATTTGTCTAGGGTAGTGGCACTGATGCATATTTTTGTGGGGAAGCCTGGATGCCTGCCTCATATATTAGCAACATTAAAGATTAGAGTTGTATCAAATATAATCTTCTCACTTATCTACCAGTTAAAGACTTCCTGCTAATGCATATATCTGGGCATTTTGTTTTTGCTTACTCTCAGCATATATCTGGGCATTTTGTTTTTGCTTACTCTCAGCTTCTACCACCTGTGAGGAAATGCTCCCCTTTGGGGCAAAACTCTTCAGAAAGGTTTTTTTTGTCTCAAATTCCTCTTGTTAATTCTCTCTTAAACACACTTCTACAAGCTTTTGCCCCCAGTATGGTCTTATCAAGGTAACCAAAAGCCTGAGTGGTGGTGTCTCTACACCAACTGCTCAGAATGTTTATTTTTTTCTGCCATCCTACTGAAGAGAGTTCCTTTGCCCGTATCTTCTGACCAAGAACAGTGATTCCAAAGAGAGTCTGAAGCCAGGTTGCACATGAAGTCCAACCTCCATCATTTACCAATGGGTGACTATGAACAGATTTACCCTACCCCCTCTATGCCTTGCTTCCCTCATCTGTGTAAATGAGGAGTTCATAGAAGCTACCTCTCAAGGTTGTGGTAAAATTAAATGAGAGGATGGGCCTGGCACACGGGAACCATGCATTATGTGTTAGCTGTATTATTATTATTGGTGGTGAGGATGCTATTGTGGTTCCCATCTGAGGCCAGCGGGGGCAAATAAGATCTGTGCCAATAGACTCCTCCCCACAAATCCTACTAGATAAGCCACTGCCACTGCTTCTTTCTCAGGCTGCTTTGTGATTCCTTGCCTGCTCGGGGCACCAATCAATAACTTTGGTGGTCTCTGCTGCTCCTGTGTGTGCGATGAAGCAGAGGAAGGAGGCTGTAAGACAGGGGGGTCATCCCTGAAAAAGTAACGGCAGGTCTGTAAAACCTAGCAGCCCGCGACGTAGGAAATGCTAGCATTAGATTGGCCTTTGTCTCTTTATAGTTGGAGTCTTTAATAACATTTTAAGCGTTGCAGAGACAGGGAGGGTGCCCTGTATTTCTTCTGAGTCCCTCCCCACTTTTTCGAAACATAGGTAGGTGCAATGTTATGTGGAGTTGGGAAAGTCATAGCTTATTTTGACAGTTTAAACTTCCAGAGCTATTTATTTACGAGGCTTTGGGCATTTTGTATTCACCTAATTTAATCACGTGGTGAAAATTATGCTGGGGTGTGAATTCCTGCATGGAATATGCATCCCCTTCTTGTGCTCACACAGACCTTTTGCATCTCAAGGGGGATGAGCAGCTGTTGTGGAGTCTGATGAACCCAGTTCTGAGTGAGAAGGGGCCTGGAAGAGGTCCTGGTGGGGATGGAGGGAGGGCACAGAGGCCATTTCCACGTGGGGAGCCTGGGGGAAAGTGCAGCACGTGGTCATTACAGCGCCTCCCACCAGCCAGGGTGTTGCTCCCCCGGGCAGCCCCGCTGGCAGAGCTCAGTGCTGGGCGGGGGTGGGGAGGAGTGGCAGGACCAGGCTGCACTGCTGCTGACACTGAAAGCTCCCTCCTGCTCCGGGGAGACCCTGTCATGACCTATGCCCTTGGGCCTGACAGCCCGGCTCCCAGCCCTCCCCCCTCCAACCTCTGCTGTCATGGATAGGTGGCCAGTGATTAGTAATTGGGTTCACCATCCACACGGGAGGCACACAACCCAGCTCGAAAAGCAGGCTGTGAGTCGACTGGAGATTCCCTTCACAGTCTACTTTTGCATCTAGAAACCAAGTTATTAAAGTCGTATGTTCAATTCCTGCCCCTGGGCTTGGGTAGAGTGTTATAGCTCAGTAAACCATGCTCCAGGCAAGAATTCTTTCTTTCCGTGCCACCTGGGCTGTAGTGTCATTCTCTCTGTTCTTTTTGTTTTCCTGACCAAGTAGACAATGACAGAAGTACGGCTGTAGTGGCCGATTCCAGCCATATTGGGGAGACAGCCACACTAGTTACTACTAACAGGCTGAATGCTCTGAACATCCACCAGACTCTAAAAATGGACGAAGTTTCTCAGACTGAGATCAGTAGCAATTCCGTCTGCCATTTCCACATGACAATGTCCTGTTCAATGTCAGGGAAAGTTAACTGTGATCAATTTGTCAGGTATCTATTTCAGTAAAATTTTTACCATCTTTTTTTTTTTTCTATTAAATATTTTCCATGCATATCCTCATGTAATGCATACAACAGCTGTGTGAGAAATATTATCATTGTCATTTTACAAATGAGAAAAAACAAGATTCCTAGAAGTTGCTTAAATTTTTTTACTACCAGTAAGTCTGGGATCTGAACACGTTATATGTGTAATTGACACTGGACAGTTTAATTCTCATTTAAGATCAGAATCTTTTATCTGAAATTTGAATGCTGCTTCTGATCAATACTTGGTCAATCTTTAGACTTTTATTCACATCTCAGTTTGAATATTATTTAACAGAACCAAAGGCCTGTTTCAAAAAGTCAGCTTCATGATGGATCATATCGTCTATTCTTGGAACCCAGTTGGAGACTGAGGCATAACATAGCGACCTGATCTCAGCTCAATGATTAGGACTCTAGGAACGAAATCAGGCCACATTATGTCAAGGTCTTCTCTGAAGGACTCTTATTAGCCTGCCAGGGAGAACACATGTCCCACCAGCCACATGTAGGAAGTTAGGGGTGAGTGTGAGGTACTCAGCCAGGCCAAGAATGAGATAATAAATGTAAGAGAAACAAGACACATCAACACTTTACCTCCTACCAACATTAAAGAAACTGCACTTCACTCTACAGACAGAGAAGAACTAGAAACCTTATCCAAAAAGTGCCTAGGAATAAGAAGACATCAAATCAACTCCATACAAAACTTCTGTAAAAAGAAAATTAAAAATTCAAGATAAAACATTTCAGCTAATGAGTATTCTTCCTCAAAAACCGACAACAAAGCAGAAGAGAACTGTAACACAACACTCCAAACTGAACTAAATATTCTTTAATAAGCATTCTGAGATACTAAAAATATTCACAATAAAAAATTCTAAAACTAAAACTGGACAAAACAAACAAACAATAGGAAGAAATGCAATAAAGTGTGATTAAACTCAAAGAATTTGAGAATAAGTTATTAGAGGCCAAGAAAGAGCAAAGTTAAACAGTAATGTAATAATGGACATTAGGCAGGAAAACAACAAAGAATATGAAAATGAGACAGAAAGAATTAAAAAAACCGTTAGAGGAAAAGAGATAGGAGTGAACAACAGGCAAAGAAGATCCAATACATAAATAATAGAGTCTCTAAAAAAGAAAAACAAAATAATGAAACAGAACTAATATTTAAAGCTATAATATAAGAAATCTTTCTGCAAATAAAGCTTGTCTGCTTATTGAAAGGGCTGACCAAGTACCTGGAACTTGACCTGAAAGGATTCGCTGTGATACATACCCTAGTAAATCAAAGAAAATTCCTCAGGGCCTCCAAGCAAATAGACCACATTACCTGTATAAAAGTAAGAAAATTAGGCTAGCATCAGATTTTCAAGAGCAACAGACGAAGGAAATGGTGGAGTAACATTTTCAGGAAACTCAAGGAAATAAAGTATGAGGCAAGGATTTTTTTATTCTGCCAAGATGTTCTTCAAGTAACAAGACCATTTAAATAGACAAAAACAAAAACAGTTTTGAACATGCAAAACTCAAAGAATACTGTACACACAAGTACTTTCTGAGGAATCTGCTAAGGATGAGCATATCCAGCCCACAGATAATTGGGGAAACTTGGCAAAAGATGATGAGAACTTAATATATTTTAAGCGTAAAGCTAATATTAAAGCATAGTTGGGGACATGGGGGAAGAATAATATGTAAAGACAATATGATCTGACACTGTAGAAAGAATGTAACTGAAAATGAGATGAGAGAAAATAAGATCATTGACTCTCATAGGTAGTTGGTGGGTATCAAAGGATACCATTTTAAACTGGCAGACAAAATACTAAAAAGGTTAACTAAGAGAAAAAGTTTTTTTTTCTTATAGTTGATTTCTAGTCTTATGGTGTTGTGGTTGGGAAAGGTGCTTGGTATGATTTCAGTCTTCTTATATTTATTGAGATTTGCTTTATGGTGTAGCATGTGAGATATCCTGGTGAATGTTCCATGTGCACTTGAAAAGAATGTGTATTCTGCTGCTTTTGGATGGAATTTCTATGTATACCTATTAAGTCCATCTAATCTAATGTGTCACTTAAAGCCAGTGTTTCCTTACTGATTTTCTGTTTGGATGATCTGTCCATCAATGTAAGTGGGATGTTAAAGTCCCCTACTATTATTGGGTTACTGTCAATTTCTCCCTTTATGTCTGTTAATATTTGCTTTCTGTATTCAGGTGTTCCTATTTATAATTCTTTTGTCTTCTTGGATCAATCCTTTTACGATTATGTAATGTCCTTCTTTGTCTCTTGTCATAGTCTTTTATTATTTATAATAATTTTTACTAATAATTAAATGTAACTGTTTATTTAATTTTAGCTTGTTTGTTGCTAGTATATATGGAAATGCAAGTGATTTTTGTGCATTGATCTCCTAAACTAATTTATTAATAGCTTCTTTGTAGATTTCATCAAATTCTCTACATCTTGTTGTGTGTGAATAGAGGCCATTTTACTTCTTCCTTTCCAATCTGGATAACTTTCTTTTTATTGCCTTATGCCAGTTAACTAAACCTCTAGAACAATGTTAAATAAAAGTTGTGAGAATTGACATCCTTATTTTGTTCCTGATCTTAGGGGGAAAGCATTCAGTCTTTCACCATTAAATATAACTGTAGGTTTTGTGTAGGTGTCCTTTTCCATATTGAAGAGGTTCTCATCTATTCCTAGTATAGTGAGAAACAGCATGGATCAATGGGTGTTGGATTTTGTCAGATGTTTTTCCTGGGTCTATTTAAACGATTATATGGGTTTTTTACAAATATTTTTATTATTATTATTATTTATTTATTTATTTTTGGCTGTGTTGGGTCTTCGTTTCTGTGCGAGGGCTTTCTCTAGTTGCGGCAAGCAGGGACCACTCTTCATTGCGGTGCGCGGGCCTCTCACTATCGCGGCCTCTCTTGTTGCGGAGCACAGGCTCCAGACGCGCAGGCTCAGTAGTTGTGGCTCACGGGCCTAGTTGCTCCATGGCATGTGAGGTCTTCCCAGACCAGGGCTCGAACCCATGTCCCCTGCATTGGCAGGCAGACTCTCAACCACTGTGCCACCAGGGAAGCCCCATAAATATAGAATTTAATGTATAAGTAGACTGATTTGGAGCCAACACAGTTCACTCTGTTGGTGAATTATGCCTTCCTAGTTATATTTGTACAATTATATTGAATATGAAAAAACATAAAGGGGAAACATGACATTTACTTTTGTATTATATGTTCCATAATTGGGAGGTGGGGTGGAAATAGAACATATTCTTTTGCCAGTCCTTCACTCCTGCTTCCTGGGATCACTCCCCCAATAACTTTAAATCTAAATTCAAGATGATTGCATCATTCTAGGTGTCTTCATCCATCATTTATGGAACATCTGAATTGGACACCCAAGCTGCTAGAAATCTTCTATTTACCATCTCTTACTGTAGCTATTTTGTTGACAGTCAGTTACAAGCTCACTGGTTTTGGCAGAACATTTCCTGTGGTTACATGAAGTCCATATTTTCTTGCTAGCTGGCGACTGGGGACCACTCGCAGCCTTTAAAAGCCAAACACAGTTCTTTGCCATGTGGATCCATAGGCAGTTCACAACATGGCTATTTGCTTTGTTCCAGCCCAGGAGGAGAGCCCTGCTGAAGCTCTGGATCTCTTTGACTTCTGTCTACGACCTCTACATACTCTTTTAAAGGGGCTAACCTGATTAGGTCAAGCCAACCCACACTCAACAAGTGGGGATTATATTGCGTGTGCACACAAAGAGGTAGAAATCTTGAGAGGCATCTTAGAATTTTTCCTACCAGAAGTTCTTTTTTTAAAAAGAAATATTTATTTTTTATTTTATTTATTTTTAGCTGCGTTGGGTCTTTGTTGCTGCGTGTGGACCTTCTCTAGTTGCAGCTAGTGGGGACTACTCTTCGTTGCGGTGCACGGGCTTCTCATTGCGGTGGCTTCTCTTGTTGCGGAGCATGGGCTCTAGGTGCGCGGGCTTCAGTAGTCGTGGTACACGGGCTCAGTAGTTGTGGCACACGGGCTCTAGAGCGCAGGCTCAGTAGTTGTGGTGCACATGCTTAGTTGCTCTGCGTCATATGGGATCTTCCCGGACCAAGGCTGAACCTGTGTCCCCTGCATTGGCAGGCAGATTCTTAACCACTGTGCCACCAGGGAAGTTCCCGAGAGGTTCTTGTATTTACCTTTTAAAAAACTTATGTTGGTTTTATTTTGTTGTTTTCTTTTTAACTTCTGGTATTAGATGTTTAGCTCATTGGTTTTCTAATGTATTTTCTAAAATCCATTATAATTTCTTCTTTGGACAATGTATTATTGAACGTATATTTGAAAATTTTAAAAAGTATGGGTTTTTTAATTAATTTCCCTTTAATTACTCATTTCTTTCTTAAATGCATTGTAGAAGAGAATATTGACTGTATGATATCAATACTTGGCAATTTGTGAATTTTTTTCCATTTTCTTATTATAATTCTGTCAATTCTTGCCATATATTATTGAGATCATGTTATTTTGTTTATACCAACTCGGAACCAATGTATGTTCTTGATCAATTAAATCTTCTATCACTGTGTAAGAACTCTTCATCACTAGAAACTTTTAGCTAAAACATTTCCATCAGTGATCAATATATAACCTTATTTTATGTGTTTCTGTTAAAATACACCTTATTTAATACATACTGTTGAAGCATTAACATTGAATTCAAGCTAACAGCACTGTGACCCATGACTGAATGAAGCCTACTTAACACATGGTTCTTATCCAAAGACACGTCACAGCCTTCTTGCACTTAGGGACACTAGGCAGCACTTAAGCACTATGCTCGGGGGACATTTTCAACAGCAAAATCGCCAACAAAAAGCACAGAAATGAGGAAAATGTGGTACTATCAATAAACAGACTGTGAAAAGGACACATGTTTACACTATGAGAGCTGAAATTAGACAGAGGGTCACTCTACTTGACTTCAGCTGGGAACATGTGTGCAGAAACTCAAATATTTTGCCACTCTGTGCATGTCCACAAGTGACCATGAAAGTGCTGCAAATATTGATTTTGGGTTACAAACAAATTTTAGCAAGTAGGCGAATTTGCAAATACGAATTCTTGAACATCGGGGATCCACTGTAATTGGTCCTTTTTTCTTTTAAAGTCTTATTCTTCAGTTTCGGTGCTCTGAAGTTTCACTGTAGCAGTTTATGTGTGGATTTCATTTATTTACATTTTTGACACCTTTGGCTTCGTAAATCTGGGCTTAATACCTCTAATCAGTTCTTTAAAAAGCTAAGCCATATCTTCTTCAAATATTCCCTTTCCCATTCTCTTTCTGAGACTCTATTTAGATGTATTTTTAAAAACTTTTTACTAAATTATTATTTATAACTCAACTATTAGTATCTTTCATCTCTTCATTTCTCTATGTTGCATTGTGGGTTAATTCTTTGGATCTAATTTCCAGTTTGTTAAATATTTCTGTAGTTGTACAAATTTGTGAACAAGCCATTGCTCTGGGTTTTTAAAAATATTTATTTATTTATTATTTATTTAGGCTGTGCTCGGCTTAGTTGTGGCACATGGGATCTTCGTTGTGGCGTGCGGGGTCTTTAGTTGTGGCATGTGGGTTCCTAGTTGCGGCATGTGGACCCTTAGTTGCAGCTTGCATGTGGGATCTAGTTCTCTGACCAGGGATCGAACCTGGACCACCTGCACTGGGAGCACAGAGTCTTACCCACTGGTCCACCAGGGAAGTCCCTACTCAGATTTTAATTTCAGTTATTTTATTTATAATTTTCATAACTTATTCTTGTTACTTTTCTTTGAAATATTCTTGGTTCTTTTAAAATAATACCCTACTCTTTGCTCGCAATCTGTATCCTTTCTTCCATACATATATATTTTTTTATAGTCCATGTTAGATAACTCCACTGTCAGAAATCATTTTGATTCTGATTCTATTTTCTTCTTCTTTTTCTAGTTCATACTCATGATGCCTTCTTTACTGATATATTTTGTGATTTTTTTTTTTTAACCATAAGCCTATATTCTTTGGAAGTTTATAAGTGGAGATCTTTTGAGGCCTAGGTTAAAGATGGGTTTCTTCAATGAGGATTTAGTTTATTTCTCCTAAGTTCCTGGGGACCATTTTTAAGAGAATCGAGAACTTGAAGGCTTTTGAGGCCCCCAGGAAGTATGACTTTAGGCTGCAAACCTACATGAGGCCTAGCTTGTGTATCTAAATTCTTAGAGAATAATTTCCTCCTCTGTCCTCAGCCCATCTCTTGCTCCTTGAACAAGCTGCTTCCCACTCAGTCTTCATAAGCCTATTTCTTCTGCTTGGAATCATACTCTTCCACCCTGCTGCTGGGTAGCTTCAGGTCTCTTCTTAAATGTTACTTCCTTAGGGAAGGCAAGCTCTCTCTGAAGCCCTTTGTTCTTTTCCTTCACGGTACTTAGTGATACTGGGATTAAGTAATTATTTGTGTAAATTTCATTTGCCATCCTACTCCCTACAGACTGTCAATGCCACGGGAAGAGGATATTTGCAATTCTACCTCATGGTTGTATTGTTCCCGCCTAGCACAGTGCCTGGCACATTGGAGACACTCGAAAATTATCTATTGGATGAATGGATGAAGGAATGAAAACTTGAAAGTGATCTATCAATATAAATATACCTATGACCTCGAAATAGCAACAAAGTCAAGGATATAATTCTAGATGTAAAAAGGTGAATTTCAGCGATCACTGGATCTCTAGATATTTATTTGCCGTTAGAGAACATGTTTTTTATTTGCTGTAGCTAACATGGCCTGCTGTGATCATGTTCTATTGAAAGCTTTTATCCACTATCAAGATGAGATGAGGGTGTGGTGTTAATCAGACTGACAGGAGGCTGGAGGGATCGCTCTCGTGTCGTGGTGACATAACGTGTCTGAAGGGATCCCACTCAGCAGGTTAGAAAGGTGGATCAAATAACAACACACAATTTAAGAAGGAAAATACAGAGCACTGAACTTAGGCCCCCCAAATCTAATTGAACAAATACAGAATAAGGGGCCTTAAGAGCCAAACATGTGAAAGGCATGGAGATTTTAATTGACTGAATGAGTCAATAGTGCAGCATGCCTGCCAGGGAGGCTGATGTGATGTTCGGTTCCTTTAACAGAAGCAGTGTGTTGAGGACAATTGAAGTCGTGGAGCTTCCCCAGTGAGACCACCGTTGCCATCCGGGTCCAGTTCTGAGAGGCAGATATTGAGGGAGGTTTTGACAGCTGCGCACCACTGACATTTCCAGGCCGTGTCACATGAGAAGCAGCTGAAGGGCTGGGGGTTCCTAGGAAATGCAGAGTAGAATTTGGTAGAATACAATAGGGCTGTCAAGGAGATGGCAGGGCCGTTCGATTTGTCCCCTGTAGATCCAAACAGAAGAGCCAGAACCACCAGGCAAGGTTGAGGAAAGTGGCTCTGGGTTTAATTTGCAGCGCTGCTTGGCAGGGGACTGGGCTGTGCTGAGTCCCTCTCTACTAAAGGAAATCACACGTAGGAAAAGGAGAAATGAGCTTTGGGAAGCTCTCTGTCAGCTTAGGGAGGGTCTCTCGGGGTGGTAGAGTCCCTTGCTCCTTTGTGTAGGTCCATAGCCTTTTGTAGTTTGGACCCTCATCATGTCTGGAACGCCAAGCCAGAGAGAAATGGCCAGTTAAAAATTTAGAGATCTCGTTCACTATTTCTAGAATCCCCTGATCTAGCGTAACTCTCAGAGGGTAATCTCATTTCTCTCCACTGTGTCACATGTGCCACCTTCAGAAGCAGCAGAGTGGAGGCTGAAAGGCCACTTGTGGTGGCGGGGATTCACACACGGGGTGAAAACTGGACCGGCTGTTGCAAGGGCCCTCATCAGGGAGTTTCTTTCATTCTGGAGGAAGGCAGAAGTGTTCTGTAATTAGAGGCAATTAGGAAATGCTGTGGGAAATGCCATAAGGAGCCTTTACCATACGGGAAGAAATACAAAGGAAAATTAAAATGACAATCATATTCTATAAAACTGTTTCTCACAGTTGTGGTGGGCACTAAATATGCTTGGTACTCTAGCCCAGTAGCACTGCATGCCCTTGGTCCCGGAGGAGGACTGAAGAGACGTGAACGGGACACAGTAAATTCCCCCTCCTAGAGGGAAAAGCAGGAAGTGCATCTCTTACTGCTAACATCCCTTATTCTGTAATTCTCTTTGAATCTGCATAATTGAGTACAGGTTCTAAGAAGAAGCCAATAAAGGCACCTGAAAAGAGGTATGTGGTCAACTAAAAATTATTATTCTTTTTTCTTTAAGAATTAAATTTTTTTTTTTTTTAATTTTTGTCTTCGTGGCATGTGGGATCTTAGTTCCCCCACCAGGGATCGAACCTGCACCCCCTGGTTGGAAGTGCAGAGTCTTAACCACTGGACCACCAGAGAAGTTCCTAAAAATTATTACTCTTTAGTTTTCTTTATCTTCCCTGGCTTTATCTGAAAACTTAATTTCAGGAAAAAAAACACCCTTTAGATAAGATTGTCCATCAACTTTGTGGACGAGCATGAAGTGCAAATGTTCTCATGAAAACGTTTAGCTCAGAGCAGACACACCTGATGGTACCCATCACTACAGCACAACAGCAAGAGTTGTTCTCACTCTGTTATGAAATAATAAATCCATTGGTTAAAAGGCTGCATTTTTTCAAAATAGATTACACTTCACATTAGAATTTGGTATTGCTTTATAAGCATATGGGCATAGCAGTTGGAAAAGTGACTTGAATTTTTTTTTTTTTTTTTTTTTTTTTTTTTTTTTTTGCGGTACGCGGGCCTCTCAGTGTTGTGGCCTCTCTCGTTGCGGAGCACAGGCTCCGGACGCGCAAGCTCAGCTGCCACGGCTCACAGGCCCAGCCGCTCCGCGGCATGTGGGATCCTCCCGGACCCGGGCACGAACCCCCCTCCCGTGCATCGGCAGGCAGACTCTCAACCACTGCACCACCAGGGAAGCCCAGTGACTTGAATTTTAAAACATAGGAATTTAAAAAAATGGAGTTGGGCTCGAGATTTATTAGCTACATGACTATGGGCAAATGAGGTAACCTCCCTCTGCCTAAATTCCTTCATCTGTTAGGTGAGGATAGTAATGCCTACCTTGAATGGTTCTTATAAGGATGAAATAAGAAAACGTACAAAAGCCCCCAGCACAGCAAAAAGCAAGCGCTCAGTTAACAGGAGCCACCGACAGAACAGTGTCCAAGCCGTTGTCATCTTGCAGGGCGCACAGCTGCGGCTGCTTCGAGCAGCAATTGGGGTACACAGCTTAAAAAGAGCTTTGGGGAGTTAGAATGAGACCTCTGTTGCCTTCAGATTTTCATGGAGAAAAGGGTCAGTCACTTCTCTGGTCAGTATCCTTGTGATGTACTGGAAGTAACGTCAGTTTTTGAAAATTATTTGAACTAGGAGTTTCCTGATTAAATTTCACTTGAATTAGGAATTATTATTGAATAGCAGTTAGATTTGCCAAAGACTACCCTGGAAATAATTTAGGCACTTCTGTTGTTACTTCTGTCAGGTCACTGGGAGCCATTTGTTACCATCCTCCTGTCCTGGCTAAATGATATGACCATGGTATATTGGCTGGTGGGTACTATTCAGTGTGCCCACCTAGTTATCAGTTGCCCTTTGGTGTCCTGAAAGGGTTAATGATGCCCAACTATTTCTAGTGAGAGCACATTGCAGCTGGGAGAATCAAACTCAAAGGTGTTTCTTTGGACAGTATCTGCATATCCCAGAGAGAAGACCTAGGAAAGAGGTAAGATACAGTTGAGCTACTTAAAGTGCTTAAGAAATGACCCTGACAGAATATCCATGGGGGCAAGGAGATGGAATATATTTCTTGGTTTAGCATATTGGCAGAAATCAGTTGGCATCTGTCACAGGAAAGATAAACAGAAGCTTTGATTTCCCTTCTCAAAATACCCTTGGCTTCTTTCTCTGCACTTACCCCTTGGCCCTCATTCTGATTAGAATTTGAAGGAACAGGCTTAGTACTTTGCATTTAGTTAATTTGGTGAGTTCACTGTACTCTCATCCCTGGGCTATTCAGTAGTTCAAAAATAAATATTGCAGCACTTGTTGAATATGTAACATGCATCTCTTTTGAGCTGCCTTTTATAACAAAGGGTAGTTAGTATTTACATAATACTTTTAAAGTACTTCAGAATAGCTCTTATTAATAATAACTAGTCAAATATATAATGGCTCAGCTGACGAGAAAAAATTTTGATTTTCTATTGAAAAGTGTAAGCTCAGGAAGAGAGAGATGCACGTGTATTTGTGTATGTACAGTATTTGGGACAAATACATGTCTCAAGGGACAGTCAGGAGGTTAACTGGACCAAAATTCAGGCTGCCCACTGAACCAGGCTAAGGTTCGCCAGAAGTCTGCGACTTGATTCTTGGACTTCCGTGCAAAAACTGGCGGAAGCTGTGAGCAGCCTGAGCTTTGAGAACATTCCTGCCCCCTGGGGTGTGTGTGTGGCGGAGGCTTATGTGAGCTCATGGGGCTTTCCAGCGCTGACCGCCAGCCTTGGCAGGCACGAGGGGTCCAGTAGCGAAACTTGGCCTTTAAGTTATCAAGGGCCTGTTGTGACATATATTCAGCTCCAAGCAGAGATCACTGTTTCAAAGGGTGACTCCAGTCTGGGGGTCAAGTGGAGATGATGGGCGGGATCTATGAGCAGATCTGGCCCATCCCAATTAGGGGGCCTGAGGGTGACACTAGTGCGGGTAGGTTGGGAGGGTCTGGGGATGGTCCTCCCAGGAGGTGCTACATGGATGTGTCCTGGGTGAGAAGTGATGACAGGGCCATCACGTTGGCTTTCATGATTCTGGGAAAGGTGTCAAACCATGAGGTCACATCGAAGTGTGTGTACAGTGGCGGGGGGTGGGGGGGAGGAACTGTTTCCCTTGCCTCCCCTTAGGGAGGGGGTCTCACGGCTCGGCCACACCTCACGTCTCTGCCTTGCACGTTTCCTGGTTCAGACCCGGTCCACGTTCTCTCTGCCTGTCCCCAGGTCCACCACCGACCGGCCCCAATCTCCAGACAACCACTCCCGGGGCTTGGGGAGGTCAGGGGGTTTGCTCCAGTCAGATGCACTGAGGTCGCGGCGGCGGGAGAGGGCGAGGGGAGGAGGAGGAGGCCCGGGGCGCAGCCGTGGTGGGCGCGCTCTGCCCAGAGGGGCGGGGGCGCCGGGCGCGCACGCGGAGGAGGCGGAGGGAGCGGGGGTGGGCGGGGGAGCGAGTGCGCCACTAGAGCAGGGAGCGCGCCCGCAGCCGCCGCCGCCGCCGCCGCCGCCCTCCTCCGGAGAGAGGCAGGAGTGAGGCTGTGCGAAGCGCCGCATTTCGATGAGTAGCGGCCGAGGCGCGTCCCTCCGCTAGCGGCTGCAGCCCAGACGCCCGCGGTCCAGCAGCGGCCGCCGCCCAGTCCCGGCCCCGCCGCCGCCCCACAGCCCCGCGGTCAGGCCGCACCCAGCCCCGCGAAGACAGCACCAGGAGGCGGCCCCGAGCGCGGCCACAAAGACCCCCGGCGGCGTCTCTCCGCAGACCGGTGCGTGGTTTGCTTTCGCCGGGGAAGGGAGCCGAGGGGCGGGCCGGCCGGGAGGCCCCTCCGGGGGCCCGACAGCGCCGACTCCTCCCGCAACCGCGGGGTCTAGGGGAGCGCGGGCGCGGAGGGCAGGCGGGCGCCCCCTCGGCCGCCGCCGCCCTTCCCGCCGTTCCTCGAAAGGAGCTGCCCGGCCGCGGCCGGGGGCGGTGTGTGCAGGCGGCCCTGGGGCTGCTGGCACCTGCCTCTTTTGTCTGGTGCCACCGGGCTGAAAACGGGGAGTCGGGCGAGCGGGGCCCCCATTCTCTCGGCCGCCTTGTTAGTGGAGATGGAGAGCTAGGGCGGAGGAGCTGGGCCAGGTGTTTGTCATTGTCAGAACTGGCCGCGGAGTGAGGACCAAGTGTGCGCCCAGAAGGAGTGGTCGGGTCGGGCCTCTTATTGTGTGCGTGCTTCCCCGTGGGCCCGGGAGGGTGGTGTGTGCCTGAGGACGGGGCGATCCGTGCGCGGGGGCTGACTGCAGTGTGGGTGCTGCAAGCACGTTTGCGGGGCCTCGAGTTCCCTTGGGGACAGCGTGGCTGCCCCGTGTGCAAATTAGTACCTGCAGTGCTAACAGCCTGCGGAGAGGAAATGGCATTTCCCTCCTAGCGGGGAAACGCACGCCCAGCCCCGCACGGCCCCCCACAAAAGAGGCCGCTGCTGAAAACCGGGTCTGCTCGGAATCGCTGCTGCATTGGGCCAAGAGGTGCTTGCAGGAGATGGAGCGATTGAAAGGTTTCATTCAGGCCGGCTTGCTCTCCCCGCCTCTATGAATGTGTGTCCAGATTCTGGTGCACACGCGTTCAGCGGCCACACGGCAGGGTGTTCCATGAATACGTTTTATGAATGTTCCTAAATATATCTCTTTTCGCCGGGAAAGTAGGACGGCCTTTTAAGTATGAAATGTCATATGAATGCGGGTCAGAAGGAATTTAAGAGAGGTTATATGTAGGAACAGTGTAAAAGGTATGCACACATCCTGTGGTATCTGTGTCCGGGGTGGTGCGTGCACACTGAAGGTGTGTTTGCCTCTTCGTGCGTGCCTGGCCATCCACCTACATCCTAATCCCACTGGCAAAATGTGCCTTGGGACCTCCAGGTCTAGCATCTATTTAGATGTGGTAGTGTTTATGCCATATTATTTCTTGGTGTGTGTGTAATCTCCAAAACAGGAACTCGTGTGGTCATCTAGAGAAGGATGAACACACAGTTTCTTCAAAATGGTGAGAAATCCCATAGAGAGCAGTCGAAGAAGCTGATTTCTTGGCCTGGGAGTGTTTATAGGAAAATCTCTGATAAGACCCAGGCCGGGTCTTCCCCACCGAAGCCTCTGGGACCTCTGTGGCTTAGGTGGTGCAGTTACCTCCTCGGTCCCAGGACACATGTGTGCCCAGGGCCTTAGCCATCTATGGCCTGTGAACGCGTGGCTGTGCCCTTTAGCCAGCTTCCTTGCAGAAAGTGGGGACCTGTGGAAGCCCAGTGAATCTTCTTCAGGAGCTCTTGATTCGAGTATATGACTAAGCCAGTGGAATTGCTGAGCCAGCCAAGCAAGGGAAAGAATACCTATTTTGAAGCCACACATAATATCTGGAACACGAAGCTGTCTGGTGTGGTTTTCGACATTCATTTAGTGGTAGCTGTAGCCTTGAGAATGATTTCACTTTGAGTGTGGTTTTTCTTTGTCACCCACATCGTTGCCTACTCTGGGGCAGACTCAGTGAAGGGAAGTAAAAGATGTGGGCCCTGCTGTGGTTGGACACATGATCCAGTTTGGAGAAATATACAAATAAAATAAACTTTTCTCTATTTTAAATTGATCTTTTTTTTTTTCTCCCCCAATTGGGGTGGAATTGTTGGTTCTAGAAGCCCGTTCCCTCAAGGGAATTCCAACAATTGCTAAATAATTTGACCTTTGCCGATTGCGAATCAACAAGAGCCCCTTGGAATTAGATTTGCACTCTGGTGACACAGTTGTGCCCTCCTTTCTGCATGTCCTGCACGTTTTCTTTTGGTTTATTTGGATTTGGAAGGAAATGCCTAGGGTTGGAGGAATGATCACTGCATATAAAAAATAAAACAAAACCTTCAACAGCCAATCTGACCTTTATACTTTACGAAGTTTGAAGAGTCTAGTGAGGTGGCATGGGTTTTTGAGTACTGGCAGCATCATCCCCCCAACACACACATCCCTTTTGGAAGACAAAAGAACTCCTTTTAAAAACAGAGTAGGAGCAGTTATGATATCATGGGCAAAATATTGGCTCTGTTAATTAATAGCTCTCTGAAGGATTAGATATCAACTAATAATTGTTTTAAAGTTATCTAACTTCAAAATCAATGCAACCACTTCATACCTACCTATATATGGTATATTTTTTCTGGAAAATGCAAATTTAGACTAAAAGTGAAGTTATTGAGTGGCATGAGGCAGTTTTCATATTTGGAGGAAAAAAAATACACAAAACTAATAATCACTCCAGATTGAATCCCAGCCCACTGCTCCCTCCCCCAAGCAGGGTCAGCTGTAGAATCATGAGCAGGTGAAAACGTTGATGGCCTGGAGACCACTGCCTGGTCTCTGTGCACACAACGTCTTTGGCAGTTAAGTGGCCTGCCCAAGGTCACAGAGCTAGTGAGGAGTGAGGGCTTTAAACACCTTACTTTACATGTCATGATGGGCCAATCCCAGGGGGTCTAGGCCTCTAGGACAGAGTGCACAAGTCGGAAAGGAGGGAGTGCCAGCTTCAGAGGCAGTTGGAGTGAATCTGGGTTCAAGTCCCAAGGCCCTCAGTTCTGTCTTTGGGACCCTGGATACATCCTGCACTCATCCTCAGTCACAATAATACCCCCTCCCTCACTGGACTGGCAGGAGGTTTAGAGGGAGCTCTTAGCATGTTACACAAAAGTTGATCGCCACGTAACAGTGTCAGGCACGTCATAGACGTTCAATAAATGTGAGCTTTTTCCACTCCACTCATTTCAGGTGTGCACAGTCTCTAGCAGTGCATGAAGCTTTTGAGCATGAATTTGTAGCCATTCTGAATGGCTCAGAGGTCAGTTGACTGAGGGTGAAGGAAAGGTCAGGGAAGCTTGGCAGTACTTTGGGCTGGTTTGGACTGACCTTCGGAAAGGTGACATCGTCTGTGTGGTAGGATTTGGGGAGCACTTGTAAGGTTCTTGCCCCCAGTTTTCCATTTCCCTTAAACTCTTATTTCAATATGCCTGAAACTTTGTCCTTGAAACTTCTTTCCTTTGAATGTTGAGGTTTTCCCACTTTCTAGATTACCCTGTTTAAAACACGGATCCCCTGTGAGGGGCAACAGCACAAGCCCTTATCAGCTAACCCCTGAGCAAGGATTAATTGATCCCACAGGCAGCAGCTGATGACAGGCCTCCATGGAAAGTCAAATGGGGACGTAGGGGCACAGGTGTACCTTTTAGAAGGTCATGAGCTGGAAATCTGTGGCGGGGGTGGGGCTGGGGGAAGCTCACCTGGAGCCTCTCTTACCGGAGGGAGAGATTCTGTTCCTACTAGGTCTTTTTGTGACAAAGTCAGGAACAGAAAGGCAGATTTTATTAACAAAAATATTAATACTTATCACAGGGTAGACATTACCCTAAGTGCTTTATGTGTTTTAACTTACTTAATAGCTGATGTTAACTAGGAGGTAGGTACTGTTATCTTTTCCGTGTGTGATTCAGGAAATCGAGGCTTAAAGACGTTGAACAAGTAGATTTCTCAAGGTTACGCAGCTCATACGGGGTCAAGTCTCGGTCAACATCTTCAAATCTCGATTTTCTCAACCACAGACAGAGAGAGCCTTAGTGGAAGGAAAGGCCAAGTGTCCCAAAGAAGTAACTTCCGTTCCTTCTTCTTGTTCTTGTTGCTGTGCTGCTTCTCTTTTTCCTTCTTCTTTTCTGCCCCTGCCTCTTTTCCTTTCTCCTCCCTCCCCCACCTTCCTTTTTCTTCTTTTTTTTTAATCCACCTTATCTGAAGCATTAAATATAAGTAAATGAGTTATGGTGGGTCCACTTTTTAAGTAAATTTCAATTCAATATGTGAATCTGCTGGAAAATCTCTTTTAAGTTGGTAGAATCTACAGATTGTTTGCTCTTGGTCTAGCCATGGAGAGTACAAACACTAGGTAAAATGTTTACAATCTGACTCCTAAATGCTACCTGCCCTCTTTTGATTCCTCGTCCACCACCACCACTATATCTTGTATCTTTAGCCCTGTAGTGAAATGAAAGCTCATTTCCTACCTACCCTTGAAGTCAGGCAAACCTGGGGCAGAGTTCTTGATTCAGGCATTTCTCAACTGAATTACTTGGAGAAATTTAGGAGAAATTTTTCTGTGCCTCAGTTTCTTCATCTGTAAATCGGGTTAACAATACTTTGAAAGGTTTGTTGTGACTGTTGGAAATAACAGCGGTTCAAAACCTGACGTGCTAGGTGGTCAATGCGTACAGCCGTATTCTGACAAAACTGGGGTTGATTAATAAGCTGTTTCCACTGGGTCTGCCTCTTCTATTTGTTTGTCTTTTCTTTCCCAACTTGATAATTCATATTAAACATATCATCGATTATAGCAATATCTCCATCAGCTGCTCTCAAGCTGAGCCTTTCAAATCAGGGTGCAAAAATAACATCTTTGTGTGGCTGTTTGTGTTTCTGTGCCTCCCAGGTTCAACTTTACCTCCGTCATGTCCTTCGGCAGAGACATGGAGTTGGAGCACTTCGATGAAAGGGATAAGGCGCAGAGATACAGCCGAGGGTCGCGGGTGAACGGGCTGCCCAGCCCCACGCACAGCGCCCACTGCAGCTTCTACCGAACCCGCACGCTGCAGACCCTCAGCTCTGAGAAGAAGGCCAAGAAAGTTCGTTTCTATCGAAACGGAGATCGATACTTCAAAGGGATTGTGTATGCCATCTCCCCAGACCGGTTCCGATCTTTTGAGGCCCTGCTGGCTGATTTGACCCGAACTCTGTCGGATAACGTGAATTTGCCCCAGGGGGTGAGAACAATCTACACCATCGATGGGCTCAAGAAGATTTCCAGCCTGGACCAGCTGCTGGAAGGTGAGAGCTGGGAGATACCTCCCAAGTGACCCTAGGGCATATGGCTTCGGTTCCCACAGGTCCATATTATTCTCACCATCTTCTGCTTGATCTCTAAGAGACAGCATTCAGCTTTGTGGCTGTGATCCTTACTGTTCCACATGGTGGAGAGTTCCCTTGTCTGTACAGTAGCGTAAAAAGAAAAAACCCCAACAAACCTAGTGGTATTCGATCAGGTAGCTTATAATAATGGGCTGAGGGAAAAAGTGTCTTCATTCTACAGCATCCTCTCTATTGTTTCTCACACCCGTGCTATGTTAATTTTAAAAGTCCATTTTTATATCTTTAATTACATAGTTCTTATTTATTTCTAGCTGCAAATTGAACTTTTGCTACCACATGTGTGAAAGTACTTGAACTGAAAATAACGAATAGATCATGAAATTTTTGAGTTTTAAGGAATCTTAGATAGGTATCAAACCTTTTAATTTTAATCACTGGGGACTGAGGCCCCAAAATTCAAGTGTCATGTGTCTGTGCGTACATGGTAAGATAGTGTTGTTGCTGGACCAAAAGTTAGATTTGCTGCCTGTTCTTTCCAATATGACACATTTCAATGTTAAAATTATTTTAAGGTTTGACTGATTTTAAGTTTAAAAGGATTGTTGTCTTTCTGTGGTATTTGAGGAGTTAATCTGCTCAGTTTATTTTTGTTAAGTTTAACGCAGGTTAATAGTGATTACCTATTTTAGACATTTCATGTGGAAATAGGACTATTTGGGTCCACGGATGAGGCCTGGTGTCTCGTGCAAGCAGAGTAGGTTGCCTCCTCTGGAATATATGTGTCTCAGGACTGACCCTGTTTGAACAGGGCGTGAGGTCTCTAATCACCTTAGAAATCATAATTGAAGTAAAACAACTTGGGAGAAAAATAACCGGGGTTAAATTCATGCTGAGATGTAAATGAGGGTAGCCGATCCTCTTTGGAGAGTAGATTTTTCTAAGTTGAGGTCTCAAGGTCCTCATGAAATATTAGTGCAAAGCAACACGGGAAAGGAAGTTGGGAATGTGGGGAGAGCTTGATTTCACCCCGAGTTCATCT
This sequence comes from Grampus griseus, assembly GCF_964374135.1. NCBI lineage: Eukaryota > Metazoa > Chordata > Mammalia > Artiodactyla > Delphinidae > Grampus > Grampus griseus. The sequence continues at coordinate 68,160,111 of NC_139012.1, forward strand.
TTACTCCAGATGTATTTGCCCAGGCCCTGCAGTCTGTCTGGATCCTGGACGAATGCCATGCCCTGACTGCACACAGGCAAGCACTCTGGTCTTCCTTTGGAATCAGAGTTTGTACGTGATTCAAGGCTGAGGGCTTCTCTGTCTTTCTCCCATTTCTCTTCCCTTGATCCCTTGGCAGGGATGCCAGTCCACTCACAGTATGACTGCACTTGAGAAGAGGGTGTGGAGGGGTTTGGTTATGTTTATTTTGTGGGAATTCACATCTCTTTTCGATGACTCATCACCCTGCCAAGAAGCCTGTAGACTTGGCCTTTTTCCTTCTCAGATGCTGGAACTTCCAGTAAATTAAAGGGGAAGAATGAACATAGAATATTTGTGTATCAGCTTTGATTTTTGTGCCTTGTCTTTTCATGACCTTGGAAAATACAGGATAAATAATTTGGTGAGATATTCCAGAGGATCTGGGAAAAGATCAAGTACAAAGTCAGGTGTAAGCAATCCCTTTGAGGGCTGATGGTGTTGTAGGGAAAATATGCCAAGATCTCAAAGCACCTTCTAAGACATCCTGGGCTTGGCATTCTCTGGTCTAGAGTCACTTGTGCAACATCTGTGCGGGGGGAGGGTTACTTCAGTCAGTTTCTCACCCAGGATCGATCTTCACTTAGAAGTGGCAGAGATATTCCCATGATTCCCATCCGCCAAGGAGAAGGTGTGAGAGGTGGGATGTGACAGTACTTTATATCCAGGGACCAGCAAAATCATGGCATGCTCGCCACCATCTTCTTTGTCAGTTTTTTAGCACAAAAGAACACCTGCCCTGAGAGAGAGACTACTGTCCTGAGTGATGATGATAATGATAGCTCGCAGATATTGAGCATGTGTCTTGCATGTATGAACATTTTTCATTCTCACAATGATCCTAGGAGGTGTAGGTACTGTTATCCTCATAGTAAGATGAGGAAAGTGAGGCACAGTGTGGTTAAGTGATCTGCCAGAGTCGCACAGCAAGAAATAGTAGAGTTAAGATTTGAACCCGCTGGTACCAGCACTTGAGCTCATAACTGCCACTAGTAAGATACTGAGTGGGGTGGTATTAGTGGCTTTTTAAAATTGAAGTATAGTTGATTTACAATATTGTGTTAATTTCTGGTGTACAGCAAAGTGATTAAGATATATATATATATATATTCTTAGCGGCTTTTAAATGAAATCTTATTGTATTAGCTTCTTCTTGAAAACAAATATTTTTAACCTTGACTTAATTCCAGGAATGACAGATACTGCTCCCAGAAACACTTTACTATTTTCATTTGCCTCCAAACACCTTTCTCCTTGATCAATAAGAAGTTAACTGCAGATTGAATATTCTGATGTTAAAAAATTCCTTTTTGGAAAAAAATACCTTTTTCTGATTAAATAAATGGTAACTTCAGTAAAGTAGGTAAGTTCACTCATTGGCTGCATTTAAAATTTTTTTTCAGTTTAAACAGATTTTTTTTTTTCATTTATAACACTGACAGTTCTCATGCAGCTGCACTTAGTGTTGAAATAGCTGGAAATTCATTTAGATTTGCCTCTTTGTCAATTATGTTTTTTGCTTAGTCTGATAAAATGCAGACCGTTGCTTCACATTCATCATTAGGTTCATAGCTCCCACTTTACATACTAATTTTATGTAAACGTCAGTGCATGTTATTAGCTTCTCATTTCCCTTTCCAACATGATGACGTTTGCATTTTAAGTTAAATCCTTTTAGTGAGTGCTGTGACAAGTATATCTGACTTGTAATGTTTTTTTGTGAGTTTGTTCATTCTCACTTATCTCAGACTAGAAATTCGGACGATGATGTATGTGAGTTTCTTTATTTATAACGGTCTGCTGGTCACTTTAACTGTTGTATTATTATTATGCCTAAATTTGGCTTAAAAATGTTGATAAAGCTAGCTCTTGGCCTGGAGTATAACTGTATGAGTGGGGTGTGTGTGCGTGTGTGTGTGTGTGTATATGTATGTCTATCTGTGCATGTATGTTTACATACACACACACATGTACATGCATGCACTTCAGAGTAGACCATGGATGACACTCCTAATTGTTTGCTTTCAAAATGGCCTTTATATGTTTAAAAAAAGCCGTGTTGCTCAATAAGGAAAGTTGAATTGCAGGCCTATTTCTGCAGGTGATTCACCTTGAGACGTGGCCTCATTTTCCCAATATTGCCTCTTTTTACCCAGTTTTACACCGTTTGTATTCCACTGTAGCTATGCAGATGTTGTGAGGATAAATGAAGGAGTAACACTTAAAACCTTTGAACCATTAGGAAAAAGATGTAATTTACATACCAAGCAGCAACTGATTGATTGGTTTTTCTCTGTGGGTTGCTCAGGTGTTAGTGATGTGTTGAAGACTAGGCATTCTCCTTCCCCACACTTGTAAACAGACTTTTTTTTAGTGCAGTTTTAGGTTGGCAGAAAAATTGGGCAGAAAATGCAGAGGTTTCCCATGTCCCCCTGTTCCCACACGTGAACACCGTCTCCCACTATCACCAGAGGGGTACGCTTGTTACAGTCAGTGAGCCGGCACTGACACGTCATTTATCACCCCAAGTCCGTAGTTTACACGAGGGCTCATCCTTGGTGTCGTACCTTCTGTGGGTTTGGACGGAGTTATAATGACATGTATCCATGACTGTGGTATCACACAATAGTTTCATTGCCCTGAAAATCCTCTGTGTTCTGCCTCTTCATCCCACCCTGCCCCTAACCCCTGGCGTCCACTGATCTTTTTACTGTCTCAGTAACATCTTTTAACATCTTGTGTGAATGTAGGTCTGAAAGGGCCAGGGCGTTTCCTTTAAGCCTTAGGATAAAAACGATGCAAGGATGCTATCTTCTGGATATATGTAAGTTAATTGGTACATGAACTCTGCATGTATTAGAAACAGGCCCCTCTCTTCCTCGGCTCCCCCACATGCTGTGACCACCCCCGGCGCACCCCCGCCCCACCATGGACACTGCCTGACTCCCGAGCCCCAGCATAAGGGCTTTTCCCAAGTCTCCATCAGTATTAACCTCTCGGGAATAAACCCAGACTTCACCCTACAGTCAGGGAATCTCTCTCCAACCATGATTTCCAGGGCCCCCAGCTCTCTTGGCAATTTTCCTTTCCCTTGACGTGGTATCATCTGGTTTTTTTTCTCTAATTCACTAGCTTACTCTGTGCCTCTCCCTGCTGCATTGAGTTTTTTTTGTTTTAATTAAGTTTTGAAAAGCTATAAAACATGCCTCTCTAAAATTCCCGGCCAACAGTGGCCAACAGTCTACTAGTAGTTTTTTGAGTATCCATCTCCTCAAAGATACCAGTGCTTGTTAAGAAGATGCATATCAGTTGCCTGTAAGTTAACATACTGTGCTTACAGTTTGGCACCTTGCTTTGTGCACTTAACAATATAGCATAACACAAGTCTAAAACCACTGTGATCTTTTTCCTGACTTCAGAGTAACCCTTTTTACAAATGTACCATTTTTTATTTAACCAGGCTTTTATTGATGGGCCTTTAGGTTGTGTCCAATCCTTTGTTATTAGAAACAGTTTTGCAGGGAATATCCTTGAATGTTAAGTTTTCCACTCACGTAGGAGAATATGCATAGGATCAATTCCTAGGAGTAATATTGCTGGATAGAGAGGTACAAGCATTAAATTTTTAAGAGCCATTGCAAAATTTCCCTTCATAGAAGTGGTACTAGTTTGTACTCCCCATTAGTAATATATGAGAGTGGCTGTTTTTCTACAAGACAATGTTTTACCAAATGTTTTGTCATTTGCCGATCTGTTAAGGAAAGAAAAACATGTATCCTTTTATAGTTTTAATTTTCATGTTCCCATATGAATTGTCTCTTCATAGCTTTTGACCATTTTTCTACCAGGTTGGGGTCTTTTTTTGGTTGACTTCTAGGATTTTCTTTTTTTTTCTTTTAAATATATTAGCCCTTTGTGATACTAATTTCAAGTATTTTCTTCCAGATTGTCCTTAGTGATTTTGTTTATTTTTTATTTTTTTTGCCAGATTTAACAAAATTATATAATCAAATGAATCAGTCTTTTCATTTATGGCTTGATTTTCATACCCCTTGGGTCCTCTGTACCCTGAGATTACAAAATTGTTGCTCTTATTTTCTTCTAGTGTTTTTATGTTTTCATTAAAAAATATTCTAATGAAAGTCATATTAGTATAATTTTTGAGGAAAGGATTCAGTTCTATTTTTTCCAGGCTACCTGCCTCATTTTAAAAAGTTTTTATTTTGAAATTAATTTGTACTTAGTAGAAGTGTCACAAAGATAGAAAGTTCCCATATACTCGACCCAGATTCTCATGAGGGAATGACTTACACAGACATGGTATTAATTATCAAAAGTAAAAACTAACTTGAGAATACTAGCAACTAAACTATGGGCTTTATTTTGCTTTCACCAGTTTCTCCACCAGTGGCCTTTTTTCTGTTCCAGAATCACATATTGCATTTAGCTGTCCTATCTCCTTCATCTCCTCCAAGCTGTGACAGTTCTTGAATCTCTCTTTGTCTTTAATGACTTGACAGTTGGAAGAGTGCTGGTCAGTTATTTTGTAGCATGTCCCTCAACTTGGTTTAACCTGGTGATTAGGTTGAAGTTATGCATTTGTGGCAAGGATTCCACAGAAGCGAGGCTGCATCCTTTTCAGGGCATCGTTTCAGGAGTATGTGCTCTTGCCATGTCTTGTTGCTGGTGAGGTTAACTATGACCCATTTAACCAAGGAGGTGTCTGCCAGTTATCTTCACTCTAAAGTTACTCTTTCCCCCTCTGTAATTAATAAATATTTTGAGGAGGAACTTTGCGGCTATGTAAATAACTTTCACCCATGAATTTTGGCATTTCTCGCTGGATTTTGCCTGTACCAGTGTTAGGAAGGTGTCCAAAGGGTGATTTTCTGTTTTCCTCGTTACTTGCCTCAGCTTTATACACAGGTCCCTTCACTTTCCTGTCTTGGGATCATCTGCTGTGACGTCATCAACTCCATTATTTTAACCACTCTTTTAAGGCCAATTAGTCCCAGATCAGACCTTCCTTCAGCGCTCCAGCCACCTGGATACATTCACCGTATACTCTAATCCTGAGTCATTTCATCTCAGCATGTATAGATGTGAACCCATTCTCTTAGGTTATCCCGAATTTAATCCTCTTCTCATCTTCTGCATCTTGTTAAATGGTGTCACCATCGAATTCAGCATCACCTTTGGCTTCTCCTTCTCTTCATCCCGCAAATCCAAGCTGTCACAACTTACTGTTGATTCTGCTTAAGACATTTCTTCAGTTTGTTTGCTCCTTTTCACCACCATTATTATAGTTTTCAAGTCCTCAATACTGTTTTAAAAGTATTACTTTTTTTTATTAACCATTTATTAATGGAAGTATATTAATTTACAGTGTTGTGTTACTTTCAGGCACAGCAAAGTGATTCAGTTATACATACATATATATTTATTCTTTATCAGATTTTTTCCATTATAGGTTACTATGAGAAATTGAATATAGTTCCCCATGCTATACGGCAGGTCCTTGTTATTTATATCTGTTTAATATATACTAATGTGTATATGTTAATTCCAAACTCCTGGTTTATCTCACCCCCCCCAACTCCCGCTGTCCCTTTTGGTAACCATAAGTTTATTTTCTATGTCTGTGAGTCAGTTTCTGTTTTGCAAATAAGTTCCTTTGTGTCATTTTAGATTCCACACATAAGAGATACCATATGATACTTGTCTTTCTCTGTCTGACTTACTTCACTTAATATAATCTCTAGGTCCATCCATGTTGCTGCAGATGGCATTATTTCATTCTTTTTTATGGCTGAAGGAGTGGCACATTTTTATACAGTGAGCATTATAGAACATTTTGAAAGATGCAAAAACGTTTTAAAAAATTAAATAATGACCCCTCATATCCCTGTCCCTTGACTGTTCTCATCTCTTTCCTGTACTGTTGTAATAGTCTCCTAAGCTGAAACTGTATATCTTAGTTTTCCTTTTTCAGCTTGTTTTCTCTTTTCTTTTTATAGAACCTGTATTTGCCCCTGCTTTCCATTCCCGTTACAGCCTCTCTTAGATGAGGTCCTTTAGGACACCTGTCCTGTACAGTGGGCTTCAAACCAGTTTTCCAGCACAGAGACCAGGCCACTGACAAAGCATCGCATACCGCACTTGTGCTTCACCACGGCTCTCCCGCGAACATAGAGGATACAGCCCTCCATCTTTATTGTGTTTCTCTCAGTGGTCCTGCTCCTGCCCCTTCCTTCTGTTCTGGCTTGTCTCCCGTTACCCATTGATACTGGGCTCAGCTGCTCTCTTTCCTTGTGTTTCCCCACCTCTGGGCCTCCTTGTCTCTGGGAGGAGGGTAAGATGGGTGTTCTCCTGAGGGTGCACGGTGGCATCATGCTGCAGTCCTGGCTCCGCAGGCCGACCAGCCTTAACTGAAGGCTGCTTCCACCTCTCCTGGCTGGGTGGCGCTGAGCAGGCTCCCTGCCTCCTCGTGGGTCAGTGTGCTCTGGGAGGAGAGGTCTGTTAGTTCTTAGCTCACAGGATCGCGGTGAGGATTACAGGTAGCATGGCATGGGTTACAAGATCTACTGATGGCAAACATTAAGTTAACCTGTTCTACCAATAGCATCTCCAGTCTTGTCCCTTCAACCTACGGAACAAGTCTCCCACAATCTAAACAGTTCTCGCCTTTGTCTTGCTTACCTCTCAACCCCTGGCTCTTCTACCTGAGAAATATCTGCATTTGCTGTCTCTACTTCCTCAACTTCCAATCATACATCAGCCCCTTGATTAGCATCATTACACTGTAATATACTTGCTTATTTTCTATCAGTGTCTCTGGAAGTCAGGAGCCATCGATGTCCTCACTGTCTATCACGGTAGTAGCAAGGACTCAATAAATATCACTGGAAGAAAGAGGAAAGAGAGAATGAACGGATAAACGAACGAACGAAAGCAGTCTGACATCATTATCCAACTGAAGTGGCTGTTACGAGGCCACATGTGGCCTCCTAATGGCCAGGCCAGTGATTTCTTAGGAAACCTTATCTTTGCTGCTGTTCCTGGAGCCTCGGATGGTGATGTCTGGGTCTTTCCCAGCCATGTACTCACCACCCCTTGGTTTCCATGGCTCCAGGCACCTGATTTCTCTTAGTTCCCTTCAGTGGCACCTCCATCTCTGGGCACTCTCAGTACTGCTGTTGCCTGGATTTCATCCTGTCCAGCTGGGTGGGGTCTCTCTGAGCATTTTCTTCAGTTCGCATAGCTGCAGCTAGCCCATGCATCTCCATCCCATACCCCAGACCCATATTTTCTAACTGCTTGCTGGAAAATCTCCAACTGGTTGGCTCCTAGGAACTTCAAATTCATTATGTGCACAACCAAATTCATTTTCTTCCTTACCATCTAATCCAAACATGTTTCCCTTCTCATTTGTTCTGTTGTGGTATATGGAAAGTTGGCCCAAACAGGTTTCAATGCCATCATTTCAGTGTTGTCCTCGACTCTATTGCCATGAGCGCTGCATCCAATCAATTGCCAATTCTTCAATCCAGTCGGTTGATTCTGTTAAGTACTCCTCAGAGCAGCCGTTTCTCTCTGTTCCTAATGCGGAGGTGTGAACTTTTGTTCTTCAGCTCCTCTCCTGGTCTATTAGAATAGCTTTCTAAGTAGCTTCCTGACCTCTGTCTCCCCATGTCCTGCCTTCAGCCCTGCCTTCACACTACAGCCAGTGTGGTCTTCCTAAAACCTGGGGCTGATCATGCATAAACACTTTGACCTTGTTGCCTACTGCAGTCTTACTCTTAACTTGTTTGTCCCTGGCACCGTTTTTGTTTTTTGAGAAAGACATATTAATATCAATCAGACTATCCCTTTACTGCACTGTTCACTAGAGCATATTAGTGTTTTATTTTTATCTGAAATGCTGTCCTCTTTTCTGCTAATGAAAATCTGACCCTCACTTCCAGGGCCAGCACGAATTCCATTTTTTCTTCCTTGATCACGTAGTGGGAAGTGGGAAATGACTTTTTTTTTCTCCTCTGAATTAGGATTGCTGGGACCACTTATTTACCAATTATCACTTACCTTGTGGTGGAATCTTTTCATAAACACATCTTGCTTTCTAAATTCTTTGAAGAGAAGGTCAAAGGATTAGGATTCGGATTCGGATTCTTTTCAGGTGTTATACCCGTTACTGAGAATTTAGGAGGTTGCTTAAAATTTTTGGATTTCATGGCTAAGTATGTTTGTACTTGTTGCAATGTTGTTATTTGTTGCTCTGTTATTTACTTAGGAAACATTTTTAGCAATGAGAATAAATATTTTCGTGGCTCCAAATACAGTTTGCCGTGTTGCTTTCTAAAAGGGTTGATAGCAATTTATAGTATCCCTAGTGGCATTTTCTATTTCTATTTTATTTTGTTTTTATCCTTTGTCACATATTTTAGTCCCTCGTATTTTTGTAAATTATAATAGGCTTTGTACATTATATTAAACCACTGTTGTATTATAGGTCGTCTGTCTGTTTTCCCCTTCTTATTTTAGTTTCTCTAGTTTTCAGTTATATCAGTCTTGAATTAAAAAAAAAATTGGATCCTTCAATTTTTTCTTTATGTTATTTTTCTCTTGCTTTAAATTTGAGAAGTTGACATTTTCCATAGACCTAAAATACACATTCACATTTTATTTTCAGTAAGCTTATTTTTATGTACTATTATATAATGAAAGACTTCCATGGAAGAATGATATCCATAAGTGCCTTTGGGAATCCTTTTTCTTGCCTTTGATAGCACTATCAAAATCGTCTTCTTAAACCAGCACCTTCCAGGTAGATTATGAAGTGTTGCTGTGTATACTGAGATAGGCTCATAAAATATAGTATCCAGAAGGCAGTTTATGACATTTTATTCCATAAATAATATCTTTCGTGTAATTTAACTCAGTTCAGAGATTTAAATATATATTTGAATCTTTCCCAGCTTTTACTGTAACTCACAGTAGTGAATTTTAATTTCCAGAGTTTTCAATAAGAAAATCTTTACTCTGGAAAAATGAGATATATTACACAAAGCCCTCATTTAAGACACTTTTGAATATGCCACATTTGGAACTTAAAGGAATCCTATAGGTGGTGGGCAAGCAGCTTTAATAATGTGAAGAATGGAGATTAGGTCATTTTCAGACCGAGGTCAAGTGATGTCACAGCTGGAATTCACATGTCTCAACCCTTAGCCAATGAAAAACCTCTAGCAATGAGGAAAAACAGGGCAGACTTCTAGTATCTCCTAATATGAGATCTTGTGGAGGAGTACCTTCCTAGCTGACTGCACAGGCCTGGTTACCCAGGGAGCTGGTACCATATTACTGGAAGTTGTCCAGAGTGACTAAGAGAATTTCTTTTACATGCAAATTCTCTAATTTCTTTTTTTTTTTCTAATTTCTTAATGGGAGCCCATGGCCAAGTAACATTAACTTTGCAGATTTTTTACTAATAAACTTTGTTAGAGAAAATTTATTTCCATACTTTAAAGAATAACAGAAAATCTAATAATTTAAAAATGCATATGTGATTTTTTGGAAAAAAACAAGGACTCTTTGGTACCTCTAAAATAATCTAATATGCTTACACCGAAATTATTCTATTTTCAAAAGTCCCCCAAATATTTAAGCCTTTCAGGGAAAAGTTACTATATTCTGATAGTTTGGGAGGTATTGATTGGATCCAGACACAATTTCATGCTTCATTTTCTTACCTTCTTTCTTTTTGTTTGTTTTTGTTTTAACTGTTGTTTTCTTTCTTTCTTTGCTTCACAGCAAGTATTAGTTTTTTGGCTTTTTTAAATGCCACAGCAATTCAGAAAGATGCTGCTTCTGCAGTTCCTGCTGTTTGTTGGGCGTCTTAGGTACCTAGAGTATTACATTTCAAATTAAGGGTCAGTCTTAACATAAAAATTTTTGGCTCTAATAAACTAGAACAAAATTGTGACAGTGTGATAACCAATGAGCAAGTCATTATGTTTAGTGATTTCCAGCTCCACCTCCTAGATTTTGATGCCATTTCCTTTAAACCATCTATGATCTTTGCCATCTTGCCATCCTTGTCTAATTTCACCTATAGTAAATAATCCAAAAGTTTCAAAGCACATTTTGGGCTATTTTGCTCAAATATACTTTGATTTAGATAAATTAACTTTTATTTCACCGTGGTAGTAGAAATTATACCGCGAAACTCTGGGATGGCTTAGTGTGTAGAGGAAGCATGTTATGGACTAATGAGAAGTTTTACTTTACCTTGCTATTTAATTTAATCAATTTATTTTTTTAATTGAAATATAGTTGATTTGCAATTTTCTGTTAGTTTCAGGTGTACAGCAAAGTGATTCAGTTATACATACATATATATCTATTCTTTTTCAGATTCTTTTCCCTTATAGGCTATTACAGAATATTGAGTATAGTTCTCTGTGCTATACAGTAGGTCCTTGTTGGTTACCTCTTTTATGTATAGCAGTGTTTATATGTTAATCTCAAGGTCCTAATTTATCCCTCCCAACCCTTTTCCCCTTTGGTAACCATAGGCTTGTTTTTTATGTCTGTGGGTTTATTTCTGTTTTGTATATAAGTTCATTTGTATCATTTTTTTTAGATTCCACACATAAGTGATATCATATTTGTATTTGTCTGGCTTACTTGCTATGATAATCTCTAGGCCCATCCATGTTGCTACAGATGACATTATCATTCTTTTTTATGGCTGAGTAATATTCCATTACATAAATATACCACATCTTCTTTATCCATTCCTCTGTTGTTGGACATTTAGGTTGCTTCCATGTCTTGGCTATTCTAAATAGTGCTGCAATGCACATTGGGGTGCATGCATCCCGCTCCTGGGCATATATTCGGGGAAAACCATAATTCGAAAAGATGCATACACCCCAATATCTTGCTATTTTTGAATGGCCTGAAATTTAACACACATACCTCATGTCAGGTCTTGAACAAAACCTATCGATGATTCTCTAGTCAAGAATATAACCTATCTCTTAACTGTCTGCCCAGTTAAGGAAGAGATTAAACCCTGGCTATCCAGAGCCATTTGACCAAATCAAGGCTATGTATTTTTCCCATTCAGAACAATTACATTTGTTAATTTACAATTATCAATGCTATTAACACATTAATTAAAAAGCTAATTTTTACAAGATCAGAAAACGCAATCAACTTTAACTGCGTTATGACAGAGGCTACGTCTCTTGTGATGGGAAGAAGTTTGGAATTATGATTAAAATAAAAGTAGTCAAAATGAGGGTCAAGTAGATTTAATGCAAATATATTTTTACAGCTTAATAGAAGCTTATTAACATATGGAAAGCCATCTTGGCTTTTCCTGAATTCCTGAATAGTGTAATAGATTCTAAATGACAGCACTGGATGGTGTGTGATCTTGGATTTGGTGACCACTCCTTTCTCTCACTTTAGTGTCACTTTCCTCTTAACACAATATCATCTTTGTTGGGAGTCTCACACCCTTCGCCAAGATTTTATTCCAGTCTCTGAATTCGATAAAGGAGGCAGAGAAGTTTCAAAGTGATAGCACTGATAAAATACAAGTTTCGTCTCACTGCTGTTGCTTGAACCAAGCCCGCATTATCTTCTCAAAGTTGTCATGCTTTCAGAAATTTTCAGTGTGCTTTGTCTAAGAAGATGTAAAAAAAAAAAAAAAAAAAAAAGTTTATTTTGTCTTTCAACAAACCCATTCCATACTGTTATGTGAATACTTGAAAATTACTCCCTTTTAAAATTATTTTTTATTCCTAAAGTTAAAAATTTTCCTTTTTGAAGTGTAAACCACTCCATGTTTTTGTTTTAAGTTATTAGCTTAGTATATAAACTTCCAAATAATCAGACAATGACATATCTCCAATGAGCACAGAATTCTGACAAAGTCTGGTGTTGTCAGCTAAGGCCTGTGTGTCTTGTGGGGGGAAGCTTGGGGCATCCTCACATTGTGATGTATCCCAAGTTGAGTGGATCTGTGGTCTACTGGTAACCACAGAAACAATGAACACTTTACAGTGTTAATACCTGTTTAGTGGACAATTAGTGCAGTGCATCCTCTGGTGATTTTCACTTGTGTAGCAGTTTTGCATTTGAGATCACTTTGACCTTTTCTATCTAATTTGATGGTCACAAAAAACTGGTGAGATGAAAGTGGCCCCTGGCATAGCCTTCATCTGACAGGTGAATAAGCTACCACTGAGAAGAGTAGGGGATGTGCCCAGGTCACACGCTGAGAGGCCAGGTCTTGAGCCCAGAGTTCAAGTTCTCTTCCCACCATGACATTCACACTGTCTCTCCACCAAGCCTTCAGAAACACCGCTCTTGTTGCAGCCCCCATGGATGTGTTGTTGATATCCACATAGATCTTGAGAAAAGCATAGTTGGGACCAGTAGTAACTGCTAAGTGACTAGAAAGGGGGTTTCCTAAACTGGTAAACGTCCCCTAGTCTTACTATTTGTACCACTTCTAGTGAGACATAATGCATAAACACACATTGGAATATGTTTTAAAAACATTGGCAAAGTAAATATTTGATAACATATATAATTGTGCTTTTCTATTTTTGAAACCCTGGTTCAGTTATTTTTATGTGAATACCTATTCCATGGCCTTGGATATTTGCACTATTAATTTAAAAATAGGACAAGGATTTAGATAAAAGTAAATGGGCTGTGTAGGATTAGTCCTAGGTTACTTTACCTGCAATTATGAAGGCTTTTTAGCATTTTTACCTATTCCCAGTTATAAAGACTTACTACCACAGAAAAAAAGCCATTATGAGATCTTTAATTTCAAAATGCTTTGACTTAAGTTTATGAAATGTGTATGCAGGATTAATCATTTTATAATGACTAATGGTACATGTGTTACCTTCTTTTTTATGTAATACATATCTATTTAATAGTCTGAGTATCTGTAATTCTTTTATTCATTCGACAAACATTGGGTACCCCGAGGTGCCAGGCACTGGTCTGTCCTGTGTGCTGGGCATATATCAGAGAACAAGGCAGTAGAAGACCCTGCAAAAAAAAAAAAATGTAGTTTGAGTATCTTCATTAAATGATTCTCTGTTAAGGAGTCATTTTTAATAAAAAATTTAATTTTGTATATTTTCTTTTTTTCAGCTTTATTGGATTATAATTGACAAATAAAATTGTAAGATATATAAAGTGTACCTCATGACAATTTTACATATATATATGAAGGATTCCTCTTATCTAGCTGACACATTCGTCAACTCAAATATTTTTCTTTTTTTTTCTTTTTTTCTTTAGTGAGAACATTCAAGTTCTATTCTCCTAGCGAATTTCAATTATACTATGTTGAACTATATATCAAATATACAGTGTTATCAACTGTAATCACCATGCTGTACATTAGATCCTCAGCTCTTTTTCATCTTATATAGTTATATTTATTTTAAAGTCAGTTTATGAAGTTTGTAAGTTGACGACTCTCAAAAGTTTTTGTCTATAAACAAGTGTGACGTGTGTGTGGATCACTGTGCTTGGCCCTGTGAAGATGGAAGAAAAGGAAAGGAGTTATTCTGCTTATTTTTGGAATTTTACTTGACTTTACAAAGGGTTAAGCAAACACTCCCGTCAAAAAAAAATTACACAGCTATTTTTAGAAGCTGTTTTCTGATCCATTTTCAGTTTTTATTTTATCTCAGGTGGCAAATGTAGGTGCTCCAATTTTGAAGTTTTCTGCAAATATAAATATAACTGAATCCCCCCAAATAGTTTCTATTTTGAATTCAATTTCATATCTCTCTGAGGGCTATATTCAATATCGGGATTTCTATCACCAAACTGAAGATGATGAAAGGGAAGAATGATGATTTTTTTCTTCCCCCAGAATACCAATCTGTTGCTGACAGAGCCAGATTAGAAGTCAAAAATCTGGAAATCAACTGTACTCCAATAGAAATTTTTAAAAAAAGAAGGCAAAATTCTCTTTCATTAATTATTAATCATACCGCCATTGTTTAAAAAGTCACAAGTAGTGCTTGCTTCTAAGTAGAAAAGGAAAATTCAGAGAGTAGGAAAAAGGAATTGAATTTACCTGAGTGTAAATTTAAATATGCTTCTCTCCTCCTTAGGAGAGAGTTATGTGTGTGGCTCAATAGAGCCCTTCAAGAAGCTGGAGTACACCAAGAACGTGAACCCCAACTGGTCCGTGAATGTCAAGACCACCTCTGCTTCGCGGGCAGTGTCCTCGCTGGCCACCGCCAAAGGGAGCCCTTCGGAGGTGCGGGAGAATAAGGATTTCATTCGGCCCAAGCTGGTCACCATCATCAGAAGTGGAGTGAAGCCGCGGAAAGCTGTCAGGATTCTGCTGAACAAGAAGACGGCTCACTCCTTTGAACAGGTTCTCACTGACATCACCGATGCCATCAAGCTGGACTCGGGAGTGGTGAAACGCCTCTACACCCTGGATGGGAAGCAGGTAAGGGAGGTATCATGCTGTGACCTTGACTTTACGGGCAAGAACCAGGGAGTTGGGGGATTTGTGCAGCATATGGTGGAGACCTGAAACATACATTTTACTGATGTTGAGGGACTTGGGTCGTTTAGTCAATGCATACATAGCTTTTGCCCCCAAACCAGTTCAAGGATAGAGTTAGCACAGGATTAACCACTGAAATCAAGTACAAATATAGACCTATGAAGCTTAAATGATTACTCAGAGATTTCTACTTTTCCAGTCATTCATTGCTTAACATAATGGTGCCTTTTTCAGCCATCTGTTTTCAATTTGTTTATATAGTAATGTCTTATCACCTTGAGCAGGACCGAGCTATAGAGGTAGACTCTGACCAGTAGAGAAAAATCTGAGTCCTTTCTTTGACCTAAATAATATTTCATAGTTTTATGTCTCAGTAATGCTCACTAGTGAGATTTATTTACATTTTATAGATTTTTATGTGCATATCTAAGGAATGAAATATTTCCATCTGGATGGCTTTTAAGAGGCATATTTCTAGAATATTATACATCTTGTATCAAAAACATAATTTCAGAATTACAATGAAAAGGTTTTCCTTTACTGTGGAATGTACATCAGTCAGTTTGGGTGAGTGGACATCTTAATGTGCATTGCTCAGATGAACTTAAAGGAAGTCTTGTGTGGACTTTTGCAAAGATTTGACAGAACCCTGATGGTGAGCTGAATAAAAGAACACTGATATATGGACAGAGGAATTTGCTGGTCATTCAGAGTTTACCAGTGTCTTTTGGTTTCAGATTATAGTTTTTAGTACACTGTATTTGTTTGAAATTTTGTTTTTAACATGGATCTGTCCACTTGTTTTTTAGAAATTATTTTGAGGGATAATTTGAATGATTTGTGTATAGAGTACATATTAAAGATCAAAGCTAGATTCATAAAAGATTGATCTTATTAAGTAGAAGACTCATCCAGGTTCTTGAAGGCTAACACATGCAAACTTTATGAATTAGAAATAGATGCAAATACTAGAGAGTGTTAGTAATGAAAAAAATAGGGATGAATTCCTCCCCTGGGAATCCATTCAAATGCTCTAAATTATAAAATTCATTAGGAGAAAACGGAAGATCTGCCAGTTCATTTATATTCACCTGCCTTCTGCTTGTCTCATAAAACTTCCCTTAAGTGTCACGTGGATAAGGATTCTTAGGAAATTTCCAGTCTTCTAGATCTAAGAGGGTGTAGCCTGAATGTCACCAATATATCAGTGATGAAAAAGTCCATAGCTGCCTTGTGAATTACAGCAGCAATAAGATGGCAAGGTTCACATTTAAACACTTAAGCCCTTCAGTGGTTCCCTTTGTAGTGAACTACTCAACCATCTTGTAGTTCTACATTTTTGTGATTTTTCTCAAGATGGGATTTTACGTGTTTTCATAAAAAGTAAAATTTACAACAAAGAATATGCATTGATAAATGTTCCTCCTCCCACCTTGCTTCCGAATTTTGGGGTTCCAAATTGCTACACACTGAATTAAAAAATTGGCTTTAATTATGTAAGCTAAATTGCCATCAACTGATCATTTGTTTATTCCAAGAATGAATTCCTAGAATAGATATTATGATGTTGTCAGTGGTTTTTGTCCTTTTAGGAATTTATCTAGTGTCCCTATTTTATAATGGCTGTTTTTGTTTATGAACCAAATTTAGGTCCAATCACCTGATGTGAAGCAAAGCCAATCTACTGACATTAGGTTGTGGTGAAGGAAGGTGTAGCACTTATTGCAGGGCCAAGCAAGGAGAACCGGCAGCTCATGCTCGAAAGACCTGTGGCTTTTAGGGAAGTATTTTTAAAGGCAAGGTGAGGGACAAGGTCTCAGGGTGCATGATCAGCTCATGTACATCCCTCTAATTGGTTGGTGGTGAGGTAACAGGGTGGTATTTTGGGCACTAACATCATCAACCTTCTGGTTCCAACTGGTCTGGGGTCTATGTGCTGGTGGTCAGCATGCAGTTAACTTCTTCAACCTGATGGGGGTTTTAGTATCTGCAAAACAACTCAAGGATATGGCTCAGGTCATTATCTATAGCCCTTGAGGAGGGACTAAAGGTCTGTGACATTGTTTTATGGCTAAATTATTGTTATTTTGTCTTGCTTGATTGTCTTCCTTTGTTTCTGTATTTTCTCATTTCTCTGATTAAATTCCCTTTGGAACTTGCAGAAGGCCTAGGAGGCTAAAACTTTTCTAAAAACAAGAGTCAGGGGACACAGGGGTCTGTCCCCAAAAGGCCCTGCAGGGTCCTGCTTGGTTTCATTTTTGCTGTGGTTTACATGTAAATAATGCAAAGTAATGGAAAGGTCCAAGGTTTAATGTCAGAAGACCAAGATTCAGATCTTGGCTCAGCCACAGGTTTTTTACATTTTTAGCAAATCACTTAACGGTGATTTGCTAAAAGTGATTTAGCAAATCACTATACTCATAAGAAAAACATGGATGAAATGATCACCACTATTTCACAGGGTGCTTGTGGGAGCAATTCTGATAAATAAGTGAAAGCAATCTGGAACTATAGTAATAACGACCGTAGCTTTATTGAGCATTATTCTGAATGTTTTGCACGTCGTAGCTTGTTTAATCCTAACAGCTCAGTTATTATCCCCACTTAACAGATGAGGATATTAAGACACAGAACTTGTTAATAAAAAAACATGTCCAAGGCCACACAGATACAAACGGCAGAGTTGGAATTTGAACCAGTCTCTCTCCAGAGCTTGTGGTCATGACCACTGTACACAGCAGATTATAGTAGAACACCAGAGATGCAAATGTACGGAAAAAGAATTTTCGAGTCAGTAATTGGTACAAGGAATATCATCTGAAGGTTTTCTGTCATGAGTTTTTCCCCTGCAGTCATCCCGCTGACTATTGTATTCAGCTGTTTTCTCGTGGAGCTGATTCAGGTCGCCTTCGTGGCATTGCCTCAATTGTGGCATATTCTCTTCATAGCAGGAGTGGGAAAAAGCTGCAGAGGAACTGGATGGTTAAGTAGAAAGAATATAAAGACTTTCTGCTTGATTCCTTCCTCATGGACCCCGGGAGTCTTTAGAATCATTTCTGTTCAAAAGAGAAATCTGCCCCCATAAGCCATTTGTGAGAGGGATTCTTTGACAGCTTGGGCTGTGACCAAGGCTTGCTAAGCCTCTGAGAAAAAATCACTTCCCTCCAAGCCCTCCTGTTACGTGACACTCTGCCATAGGAGGGTGGCACCCTATGCTGCCACCATCTTACCCAGCCCATTGTGGCATCAGGGTCCACATGCTGTCCACAGGACATCACCCTTAAGATCACTTGCCTGCCTCTCTTTTTTTCTTTTAATAGTATAACTGAGCCCTTGTATTAAAATCCAAAGGCCAATAAAGCTTTTAAAGGTAATTTCTTGTATTGAGGAAATAGAATTGTTTAAATAATTAACAGTTTGAGTGCTTTGGATGAATGGGTAGAGAGGAAGCTATACAAGCAGGAATGGCTTTTCAGATTGCCTTTGGGCTGCCTGCAGAGGTATCCATGGGAAGGAAACTGGTGACTCTGGGATTTCTGATGGTGGAACAGTGCAAGCCCGTGCCGGCTGTTACATATGGTACCCAGAGATGGGGGCTGGAGGACGTGGACCACGTGCCCTTGTCACTCGTCCTCCTTGCTCATCGGCCTCTTGGCTTTGCTTTAAGCCCTAGCCTATGAGGTCATTATACAGCGCTTTTTTGAGGTGTTTTGACGGAGATGAGGAAATCAACGTATTGGAAGTGCTGCACCATATAGAAGACATTTTGCAGGAACATGCAGTTTCCCTGGATGGCCGTTGTGGTTCATGAGTGGGCTGTTTGTGAGTGAACCTTTTCTGATTATTTCAACTCCATTCTTTATCCAGTGGCATTGAAGCTTTGGTTAAAGGTTCCTGCAACCTTGCTGCCCCCTCCTCTCCCCTGTCGGGGGCCTCTGCTCACCAGGTGATCAGGCACTTTTGCCGGCATGCTTAGGAGGTCAAGGCTCTTGCCGCGTCTTATTTTCAGTGACGCATTTTTTATCTGGGCACTGATTAAGGGCCCCCAAAGATGGACAGAGGGCATTTTCTAGTTGAAGGTTAAAATCATATCCCCTTTCTCCGTGTTCAGGGGTGGCTCTGCAGGGTGTGAGAGTCTTTTCCTCTTGTCCCAGTCCAGGCTCTGGGTGTTGGAATTTTTCTGTGGGTTATTCACTCACCCTGCTAGGAAGCTAATCCCAGAGGTCATTTGGAGTGTGACTCATTTTTAAATGATTAAAATAAGCCCAAAACGTACAAGATTTGCTGAAAAGATATACTTGCGTATCTCCTAATACCTTTTTTGGAACAGCTAATCAGGCTGTCTTGAACTGCTTAGTCTTCAGCATCTGTGATTACTGGATCCTTGCTTAGAAACATAAACAGCAGCAAGTCTTAGAACACTTAGTGCCTAAGCAGGCAATTTATACTGTGCAGATCATAGATAAGGCACTTCGCAACGATCCCCCATTTCCCAACTGAAGTGTAAGTCATGAGAAACCAGATTGCTCTTTAAGTAGAAGATGTATTCACATCCCATCTTATCTAGTCTTTGACGTTGAAGATCTGTATAAAATAACAATATACTTTAGTATCAGAGGAAAAACTCACTCAGGGGTATTGTATTTATCTTACAGACGTTTCACATAGGTCATGCACTTTGTAAAATCCACCACTGCTGCAAGCTAGCTTGAGCAAACAACTTATTGTCTTTGTAATATGGAAAAACACTGGGACTAACTCAGCTAAAGTAAAGGTACTCATAAACTGATTTAGATGGTAAACTGAGAAGAGGCATCATAGCTGCTCTCTTAGTCCATTAGGGCTGTAATAACAAAATACCACAGACTGGGTGGCTTATATGCAAAATAAATTTATTTCTTCCAGTCCTGCAGGCTGGAAGTCCAGTATCAAGGTGCCAGCATGTTTGGTCTGGTGAGAGCCCACTTTCTGGTTTTGCAGTGTTCTCACATGGCAGAAGGGGCTAGGGAGGTTTGTGGGGTCTCTTTAATAAGGGCACTAATCCCATTCATGAGAGCTTCACCCACAAGACCTAATCACCTCCCAAAGCACCCTCCCTCCTAATACGGTCACCTTGGGGGTTAGGTTTCAACATATGAGGTTTTGGGGGACACAAACATTCTGACTAAAGCAGCTGCTTTGTAAAGGAAATCCCAGTTGCTGTCAATATATTAGTTAGTATGTCTTCTCAGTATCTTTTGATCATTGGTCCCCTCACCTGTTACAAACATAAAGCTCAAAAGATGCTTATAAATGAGTCATAATAATTGCAGCCGTTTACTTTAGGTAGGTAGTTTATGAGTTTATTGGAATGCAGGAAATGGTGATACCATGCATAGGAATTTATCAATCAGAAGTCACAAAATGGCCTTTGGTTTTTTTCCTTTTGGTTTTTAATACCTAATTCTAATCTGAAGTAAAAATAATTTGGTTCACGCTTGAGTTTAGAGAGCTTAGAATAGTTCTCCACGCAAGTTAAAGAAGTGGTACATATTACTACCACATCTGACCTTGGCTGTAGCAATTAATGAGTATAGAAAATGTGAAAACCAAAGGTTTCTGAATGAAAAAGAAGGAATTTAGGATGTGAAAGGGTTTGGTTGGACTGGAAAAGGATTTTTCTGTAGCTGTTGGTAACAGTGATGTGTGTGTGTGTGTGTGTGTGTGTGTTTAAATAAAAACTTCTGTGACAGCTCTAAGTTTTTTAAGCATATTTAAAACCTTTATTCTTGTTATACAGATTTTTACTCTTATGATTTGGTATATATGTTGTGAAAGTGCATGTAACACTTTTTAGTTTTGTTTGCAACTGATGTAAAAAACAGTTGATACAAATAATTTAGCTTTCACTTTAAAATGTCAAATTAAAATTTCCTGCAGACGCTCAGAGCACATGTTCAGCCATTCTCACGATTTGCCGGAGCTCAGAATTGCTGGGAAATCTTAGCTGTTTTCAGAGAAAAAGGAGCTTAAGAATCGTTATGATACTTCACTCCGGGAATTAAAGTGCCCAGAATGGAGTGTGTTATTTTACATTATGTAGCTTTGGTTGATACTCAGGATTTATCGGCTACACCTGTCCTTATGTAGGTTTTCATTCCCCCAAGTTGGGAAAAGTTAAGTCCTCGTCTTCCAGTCTTAGCGCCTCTGACAATGTAATTAATTATGGGTGCCTGCAGTGGCGTGTATTTTAAGGTTTCGATTGGCCTCAGCAAAAGTCAGTTTTCTGGAAATTGAATTCTGATTTGCTGTCAAATGAGTTCTGAGTTCCCCAGCGGCCCCCTGTTGAACTGAAGATGTGCTGAAACCCTCCCTCTGCTGGGCCGCGGGTGCTGGGGCACTTTCCCCAGTTGGGGGCTTTGGGATCATCTCCTGGTGCTGACTTCTGCTTTTACAAAGGCTGGGAGCCTGATTTGGCCTGTGAGCTTCGTCTGCCCTGAGGGAGCACGTTGGAATGAGGAACAGACTTGGACTTTCACGTCAGCTGGGCCTGAGCTCAGATTTCAGTCTGAAAAATCTAGCTTGATCCAGTTTCTCATTCAGGCCTGGAAACCTTAGTTCCCCACTTAAGTGATGAAGTTTAAAAATCCTGTATATTGAATTTACTTGTAATGAGGAAATTTGCTTACATCTGTTGTAATGTAAGCATAGGGATTGATATATGCAGTGATATAGTACAGAAGAGAAACGCTAGTTTTTATAGATGAGTTTCAAACACATGGTTTTAAACTGATAGACTTGGGGTCAAGTCTGTCCTCTCCCCCTGGTCACAGTGAAATCTGCCCTCCCACTGGGAAGTTTAATTCTCTGGTACTCCTTCGTTTTCTCATATGTGTAATGGGACTGATAATAATGCTTGCTTTATACGTTGTCATGAGGATTAAATGAAACCATCTGTGTGACAAATTTAGCACTGTGGTAGGCACTTAACTATTGGTAGTTCTTATACCTGAAAAGCTAAGGGTAAATTGTTTTTTGTTTTTGAAAAACAATCATATTTTAAATGTGTTGAGGGAACTCACTATTTAAAGTTACCCTTTAATAATTACTAATCATATCTACCTTTGTAAATGTGTCTTTTCACATGAAAATGCTCCATGGTATAATGAAAAGAGCGTGGAAATTGAAATGAGATGCTTATAAGATCAAATCCTGACTTTATCGCGCATTAGCTGTGTGGCCTTTGGCAAATCAGACTCTGAATCTCAGTTTTCTCTTTAAAATGGCAATAAAAAAGCATACCTCATAGTGTTGGTGGGATGATTAATTGAGAAGATATGTACATAAAGGCCCTGGCTTGATATATGGTAGGTCCTCTATAACTATTAGTCCCTCTCCCTGCTGTCTTCAAGTTCCAGGCTTTCCTAAAAGTACAGGACACGTGGTTGTAGAATGCTGTCAATGTAGAATTGGTCATTTTGCATTGTTTCCATTGTCTGTATTGTAGCTAAACGACTAATGATTATATTTTTGTCATTCCATTTCTTGTCAGTCAGTTGTGAATGTAGCCTAGATATTATTTTCTTCACTATCTTCTTTAATTATACCAATCATTTCTTACGAGTAACTTTTTCACAAACCACTACACTAATATAGTAATATTAACCTTATTATTACTATGATTGGTTGAACACCTTCTCTGTGCCCAGTGCCATGGGCTAGTTGCCACATGTCTATCCATCTCATTGAATCATCACCACAGCTCTGCAAAGCAAGAAGCTGATTCTTTCTCAAGATTAATTCAAAGGTGGCCTCTCTGTGAAACATTTCCTGACTTCCCCGTGTAGAACTGACAGCCCCCTCTCCTGGGGGACTCTGTTCAGTCCTTTGTACTTTGTCCTCTGGTACTAACACATTGCTTCCAGTGTTCTGCAAAGCACAGGTCAAGGCCATTTAGGAGCTGGTTGGTCACCTGGGCTGTGCTTGTGTGCAGCCCTCAATGCTAGTGGTGCTCTCTGCCCTGAAACCGCAGATTGTAAGCGGCTCATTATGGCGCTTGTTTTCTAGCTCAGACACCTGCTTCGTTAAAGGCTCTAGGATAATTAAACAAAAACTCATCTGCTAATTTTAGAGCAGTTCCTCAATTGAAAGAACTGTTATCCCATGGGGAAACAATAGATATTCTGCTAGAGAATTTTCACCATCTGAGTCGGGAGAATTGCTCAAAATCTTCCTGACATTGCCTCTGCCATCCAGTGCGTAAAGAGGAGAGATAATTAATACATTTTATGGATTTGAAACTTGGTGATAGGCCAATAAGAAGGTGGCATGAAGAGCATCTGGCCCAACTGTTGCAGACACAGACCTGCAGTGTTCAAGGGCGTTTGTGATGCTGAGTACAGTACGTTGCAGCACATTTTTCTGATTAGTTTAAATCCTTGAAACTAAATTAAATGAAAGAAGGCAGTTTCAGAAATTAAATGGAAATTTTAAAATCCAATTTTAAACCTGAACTGTGTTGTAAACAACATGCCATAGAAACAAAAGGACAGATGGGAGATTTATGTTCTAATTGGCTTTTTCCATGGTAAGATGAATGTATAATTGTTGTAAAGAATTTTGGAGCAAATGAGAAAATATTAAGATAAATTAAAATGACCTACAGTCTCATTGACAAGATGGCTCTTGTTAATATTTTGGCCTATTTTTTGCTTTTTTCTTTAAAAAAAAAAAAATTCAGATCCTACTCTGAATCCAATTTGGTTTCTCGCTTGTAATCTCACATGCTACTGTGTACACTCATGTGCGAAATGTCTTGAAATTATTGTCATTCCATCTCTAATTGTGTTATTTTATTGCCCAGTGTAAGATCCTTGGAAGGCAAGTTGTCCAGCGTTGCTCTCTTTTCTAGTAACTCATCAGTGGACCATCTCCTGACTGAGTTCTGACTTATGGCTGAGTTATAGAGTTCTAAAAGCAGATTGAGAGGCAGACATCATGTGGAGTAGTGACTCTTGAGATGTTATTCAATGTCGTCGGTTATTGGAGGTTAAAAGTGTCTCAGAATTCATTCGCTCTGCTGGGAATCTTCATGGAAAAAAATTATTATTGCATTTCAAAACCTGTCTGATTAAGTCTAGTATTGTTTCATAAATACCAGATAATTTAGGCTTTTTAGGTCAGTTGCAGCTCAATCACCATGATGCTTTTCAAGTCTCTCCCTGAGGGAGAAACACCAGGTAATTCTCTTTCTGTGCCTAATCACGTCTGCTTGTGTTATAATTGTTTGTGAACTTGTGTAAGACCAGAATGTCCTGGAGAAAGAAGACAGTACTATATGGACTTCTGTATTCTTGGCTACCCTTATTAGATGCTTAATATTTATTAAATGATGTTTCTTTTTTTTTTTTTTTTTTTGCGGTACGCGGGCCTCTCACTGCCATGGCCTCGCCCCTTGCAGAGCACAGGCTCCGGACGCACAGGCTCAGCGGCCATGGCTCACGGGCCCAGCCGCTCCGCGGCATGTGGGATCTTCCCGGGCCGGGGCACGAACCCATGTCCCCCGCACTGGCAGGCGGACTCTCAACCACTGCGCCACCAAGGAAGCCCTAAATGATGTTTCTTGATTTTAACTTGTGGCTCAGATTCTGATAAGTAGAATCACATAAATGTAGGACTAGGAGGATCTCTTTGAGAGATCTTTCTACTCTTTCTTCTTCTCTACTTGGAAAACCATAAACTAAACTTACCTTGGCAGGTAGTAAGATAAAATCAATATTTTCTTTAAAAAAAAATCTCCTAGGAAGAAAACAATTCAAGGTAAGCATTATGTTGAAAAAGAAAGGGAGAGACATTTTACCCCGATGCTTTTTCATAGTAATACTATGGGAACTGGTAACTAGTTACACAACAAAATAAGTTGTAGAAAGTCCTGTATGCTCAGGTATATATTCCACCCATGTTCTTTAAAACCTTGTTACCAAGAGGAGTCGGAAGATGGCAGCAGTAATGCCACTGGAGAGCTCGTAGAAATGCAGACGCTCAGGCCTCACCCTAGACCTACTACTGAATCAGAACCTGCATTTTAACAAGATCCTGACACGATCCACATTCATATTAAAGTTGGGGAAGCACAGATCAGGCACAGATCAAGCACAGATCATACTGGACAGTATGAATGGAGCATCGGAATCCAAAGACCTAAAGACGATAAACCCATGCTGTTACTCAGTAGATGGACTTAAACATTAATTTTAGATGACTTTAGCAGTTTTATTTGCATCGTCTCAGTGTCAGTACTAACATCAGACGGCAAGGTATGATTGCCATCAACAAAGTTCTGGATAGCAGCCAGTCCATTAGCATGAAGAGTGTGCCCCCTGCGATTTGGCCTCAGTGGGCTGCCTGTGTGTGGACGATGGATGACTTCCTGTAACGATGGATGACTTCCTGTAACGATGGATGACTTCCTGTAACGATGGATGACTTCCGGTTTGGAGAATAAATGAAAGTTAAGAGATGCAGGGAAGGCTGAACGATAACCATGGAAATGCTGATCCTGATGAAGGGCTTAATGTACGTGGTTGCCGCAGAGTCCATATGCATGCTGTTGGAAGTTTATCTGCATGCTCCCCTCGATAGGCCATACAAATTTAATATTCTCCTCATGGTCCTTCTGAATATCTTCCATGGGGAGGATTGAAAGTCACTAAGCAAGAGTTGGTTTTAGATCTCCAACTGTTGTCAGGCAGAGTCCCTATGCATGAGAAAATTCTCAACATGGAAGATGTCCAGAAAAACACGGGGAAATTTTTAATGTGTGCAGGAAATGGAGGGGCAACTTTTGAAAATAATTTCTAGTTAGTATATCTAGGAATTTAGTGGCCAAGAGTCTTATGTATCACAGACTCAGCTGTTGAGAACTACAGTGGAGGGGTAAACTGGTGTGCAGTGATCACCTAGTAATCAGAATTGGAGTGGTTCTCTTACAGTGCAGCCTGGGAGGCTAAGAGACTGGGGAGATGTAGCCTGCTTAATTCATCTGTCCGCTGCCCATGACCGCACACTACGTAGGGCAGACGTGACTTTGCAAACAGCCACACAGTGCCCGGGAGCTCATCATCAGGGGCTTTTTAAATCTCTGGGATCATAGCTCCAAATTGGGAAAGAAAATAATAAGCTCTAGAAATAAGTGGCATACGCAGAAGCGATAGAATGTTCATTTTTGTCACTGGTTGATGATATAGCCCTGGGAAAAAATAAAATTATGTATTTCTCAAGTCTTTTCTGGGATTGGTGTGCTGGGAAAGGAATAAAGGGCATGCTGGCCATTTTTTCGTTGGGAACATCATTTTCTTTTATAGCAAAAATTCCTTTTCTCCTTTGTTTAAATTTCATGGCGAATTGGTAGACTTTAGCCACTGTGTATTTAAAAAGTATGTCTATTTATTAAACTTTTTCTTTTTTTTTTTTGCATTTGGCAACAGTTATTAAGCCATATAGGAAAAGAAAGGACCTAAGAATATTGTGTATTGATGCCTCTGGTATACTTTCAGGTGGAGGAAATTGAACCTAATCCCATTATTTTATTGTGCGGTGCCCATTGTTGATCGTTGTCATAGAAACAAAGACCTATGCCAGTGTCTGTCAGCTGAGCAGGCTATCCACAGATTCACCTTTGATTTTGCCAAATTGGATCAAGAATTTCACGTGGGTTCTATTGAGATGGTCCTGCTTTAGCTGTTTAATTCACATGCCTTCTAATATTGAGAATATGCATGTTCTCATAGATTTGTTAGGTCAGTAGACATCTATGGAGCATGGGCTTGTGCCAGGAGTTGGGAATATCTCAGTATTCCTCCATTGAGTAGGGGGAGGACTTGGAAGAATTCCTCACAATGGAATCCTAAGCAGCGGAGTCCCTTTAGGACCCCGTAGATTCACTGCTAGGGAAATTTGCATTCTCATTTTTGTTATGTTCAAAACGTAGGAGGTGATTAGTATAGGTAACCTTGCTTGAGGGTGTCCTTGCACTGTTTGGAAATGTGCCTGTCAAGACACTCTTAACAATACCTTTCATTTTAAATATCTAAAAAATATGTTCTACTTTATAGTTTAATTAATAAACACTTCTGGCACATTTGGAATATGAATAACATTGAAAGCCTGCTTCTGTGTACCAGCATGCTAGTAAATAACTTTACATTTAAATTAGTCCCTGTCCTCAAAGCTCGTGGCACATTGTGGAAGGCTTGAGAATAAGTAGTAAGTGAGCTAGCCCTCAGTTTCACTAGCCTGCACTTTCCCAGGGAGGTATGTTGGCAGTCAGATCCTGTAAATCACCGTTCCTTTCCTTGCATCAGTTGAAGTGAGAGGGAAGTTATTTTCAAGATTTTACAAGAATATCAGAATATATGAGAACTGATTTTGGCAATTTTTACCCCCCATATGTACATTTTTGGGCACAAGAGAATGAGGGGAAGGACTAGAGGAAATGTTGATATGGTTTTGAGGTTCAGCAACAGTAATAAATGTTTTTCTTTCAAGGTTTTAAAATTACTTTTTTCAAAGGGAAAAATGAAGCCTTACCCTGTGTATCTAAATTATTGCATGTCTGTATTTTGGATGCTTCATTGCTCTGGAAGGACCTTACTGTAAGGGACTCCATGGTAAATGGATTCTGCTCATTTGACTTTTTCTTTGTCCTATTTGCCTAATAGTTTGGTTTAACACAGTCTGAAGAAAGTGTGTCAGACCAGTTGGGGGGTGTGGCACCAGCTCTGTGCCAGCGTATGAATGATAACACACTGTGTAATGAATCAAAAGTTGGAAGATATTTTCTATCGCAGTAGCTTGAAAGGGTTGGCATGAGCATTGCTGAGTAATTGAGTTTTCAGGAAGGTAAAGACCTGGAGCTGTCCCTGGGTGTGAGGCTTTGTAGAAACGAGAATAAGATCATCTGTATATGGAACCTAACTCAGGGATGATGGCATCAATACGAACACAACAGCAGCTAGCATTTCTTGAATGTTTACCATATGCCAGGCACTAACTAAAGAGTTCTTTTTTACCACCTCAGTAGTATTATGTGGTAGATATTATTGTTATCTCCATTTCACAGATGCAGAAACAAGGGAAACAACTGGTTGACCCAATTGATTAGTATATGATCGAGGCGGACAGACATTCTTAACCACAGTGCCATACTTGGCTTTATATGGTGTTTTGAGTATATAAAATTCACATGAATCTTTTATTTTTTGTAAGAATGTTCATGATTCATTGCTGTGTTTTATCTACTTTACCCACTGGAGTTTAAAAATACTTTTCTTCTGAATTTATCAGATTCTGGGGATCTGTCAATATTATAGTTTGAGTGGGTTGCCAAAAGAATAGTAACTGTTGAGAAGGTTACTACTGAAATGTCTTGCTTTGATTTCTTCTAACTTTTTCTTGCTATTTTGATTGTTAGTTATGAAATTAATTTATTTTGAGTAATTTTAAAAAGCACCTAAGAATCTTTTTAAAAAATTGTCATAAAGATTTCCATCCCTAACAGTGGAAAAATAACATTCTTAATGGAACCCATTACCCAGAAATGCAGCCATTTTATACAAAGGGAATATTGTTGAATTTTAAAACATGTCAACTTTAAAAAAGCTTTGTAGCTTTATTAAGGCATAATTTACATACGTAAATTTTACCTGTTTTAAGTGTACTAGTCAATGATGTCATACATTTATAGAGCTTGCAGCCATCACCACAATCCAGTGTTAGGACACTTGCACCACAGAAAGTTCCCCACTCTTGCCCCGAGACCGGCAATCACTGATACCCTTTTTTTGTTGTTAATTAATTAATTTATTTTTGGCTGCGTTGGGTCTTTGTTGCTGTGTGCAGGCTTTCTCTAGTTGCGGCGAGCAGAGTCTGCTCTTCATTGCGGTGCCCGGGCCTCTCATCGCGATAGCTTCTCTTGTTGCGGAGGCGTGCGGGCTTCAGTAGTTGTGGTGCACAGGCTTAGTTGCTCCGCGGCATGTGGGATCTTCCCAGAGCAGGGCTCGAACCCATATCACCTGCATTGGCAGGTGGATTCTTAACCACTGTGCCACCAGGGAAGTCCCACTGATCTGCTTTTTAATTGCATCACTTTTTAAATGCTGACCTCATCCTTCTATATGCATTTATAGGAAAGACTTTTTTTCTGCCTTTGCAGTCATTTGTATAATATGGGTTTACTAAGTATATCCTTCTTTAACCTTTACTGTGATCTTCATCCTCTCCAGCTGAATAGCACTGGGGCTCACTTGGGTTTTATTAAGTAACTTGGAGCAGAGAAGGTGATGCAGCATTTCAGTGCAGTGAACCACTTGTGGTCTTTGCACTCTTTGCAAAGAGTGCAATACACACATATGGTATTTCTGATTTAATTCCAAACCTAGACAACTAAGAGGAAAAACATTTAACGTTCATGGCAGGATGGAATAACAATTACTGTCCTCCAATGCCCCAGAGGGGCTCCCCAGACGTATATTCTTTACTCCTGCCTTCTCTGTGCTCCATTTGGAGATACTTTCTTTGTTATAGTCCAAAAATACCACTTATAGGCTGATTAGATTTCAAATTATATTAACATATTTCTAGCTGTGTATCTTTTTGCTTTTTCATAACTAAAGTATGCTTTCCATGTGCTTTGTCTGTTTCTTGGGTGAGATCCAATTATTTTGTAATCTCTCTCTCCCCCCCTATAAACCAATTACATATTTAAGGTCTGATATAGAAGTGAGAATTTCAAGAACATCTCAATGACCTATTATGTTAGTAGTTTGAAGTACTGTTATTGCTCCTGTCTCTTACTGAGGCCCGATTATCAATGACGTGAACAGTGCCTTCCTCTCTGAAGCCACTTTTTTCCTTGACTTGTCTTATTTTCAGAGTCTCTTTTATTTAGTTCAGACTGTTTTGTGTGGTCTGAACCCTTGACCAGTGTGCATGGGATATTTAGACGGTAGAATGTATAGAATTCAGTGTCTGATTGGATGTGGGAAGGAGAGGGAAAAGTGAAGAAAATGAAAAAGAAAGAAAAGGCATCTCAGATGAATGGGGGATGTGTTTGGGCAGTAAGGTGGGGAGTGGTGGCGTTAAATGTTAAAGAATCAATATGCGTAATGACTGCAGACACGTACTCAGCAGTTGTTATATATTAACCACTTTATATGCATTTTAAAATTTATTCCTCAGACCAACCCTTTGAGGTAAGTTCTGTTTTTTCTCTTTTACAGATAAGGAAACTGAGATTTAGAGGGATTGTATAATATGTTCAAAATAACACAGCTAGAAAATAAGTAATAGGCCAGAACTCTTATACACTGTTGTCTTCCAGTGGGAAAAATGAAGCAGATTTGGAGTTGTGTATAGCCAACAGTATCAGATGCTACTAATCACATCACGCTGTTTTCTTTATCTGCCTTGACTCATATATGTTTGTACCTCTGGGGTGTTATAACTAAAAGAAATTTTGTGGACTAACTTTGTAAACATATAGAGAAGCAAACAGATGATGCTTCTCTGAAGTTTGGGTTGTCATTTTCCGTTTGTGGCCAAATGTAGATTAAAGGTTGAAGGTCAGGCGTTGTCACATAACAAGACATCATGTGCCAGCCATTGAAGATACAAAGATGAGTCAGGTCCTGCACCTGCCTCGAGACACTCGCAGTACAGGGCAGGAGACAGGCATTTCAAGAAAGGGTTTCCATGCCATGTGCTAAGTGCTGAGTCCTGTGAGAGCAGAAGAGGGGACCGGCCATTGGCATGGGGTGGTGAGGAGTCTGGGGAGCGAGGCAGATATGATCACAAGTCATTGCTGCCCTCCCCTTCTGTTTCTGAGTTTCCACTTGCCTCACTGGAAACCTGAGCATCATCTGGACATCCTTCCTTTCCCTGCACTGTCCCCATATCCAGCGGGTCCCTCAGTGAGTCACCCAGGGTGCCCCAGGGATGCTTTGGGAATCCAGTTCCCGTTCTCTGTGCTCTCACTCTTGGCCTGGACTGCCACAGAAGTTCCCTAGCTGGTCTCGGCCTCCTGCCTGTGTCCCCTCCACCCGGGCCTCCATGCTGCCTCCAGAGGGTGCTCGCTAAGACAGAGCTGATTTTGTCCCAGCGTGGCACAGCCTTCAAGATATGCGCCCCTGCGCCCTGTCCACCCTCATTTCTTGCCATTTCCCCAGGCACGCCCTCAGTCCCAGTTCTCCAGACAGCTTGCTGTTTTTTTTTTTTTTTTTTTTTTTTTCGGTACGCGGGCCTCTCACTGCTGTGGCCTCTCCCGTTGCGGAGCACAGGCTCCGGGCGCGCAGGCTCAGCGGCCATGGCTCACGGGCCCAGCCGCTCCGCAGCATGTGGGATCTTCCCAGACCGGGGCACGAACCCATGTTCCCTGCATCGGCAGGCGGACTCTCAACCGCTGCGCCACCAGGGAAGCCCCAGCTTTTTAACCTCCAGTGTCGTTGTAGTCCCATCCCCTCTGCATGAAGTGCCCTCCGCCTGGCCTTCCTGGGAGCTCCTTTCTAAGACACCTTCTCTGGAGCGTTTAGACATCTTCCCTGTTAATGGAGAGTGAGCAGCCCCACCAGGCCATAGGTTCAGCATCTCAAGGCTGTGAGAATTTTTGCACTCTTTTATAGTGTGTTGTAGGGCATCTCACACTTTACAAAGGTAAAGTGCAATAAATTTTAAAAATAGTAATAGATTGTCAACCCAGCGCTTACTCCTACCAAGCGTGTGGCACACTTGGGGACTCTGGTAGTCAAACACACACAGTCTGGATTTCTAACATTTGCTAATGCTCCCCAGTGGACCTCGGTAGTGATTCGTCACCAGCAGAGTAAAAAGCTTTGGTTCTCTCATGCCGCCAAGTGGGGATCAAAGTGTCGTCAGCCTTTCCCGGGAGGCATTGCTGGAGTCACTCTCATACCAGAGGAAACAAGATTTTGTCTTGTTTCATATTTGAAACATGGAGAGAAGAAGTCAAACTGGGCTGAACGTTATTGGTGTGAGGAAAGAGTCAGTGCCTCCGAAACAAAGAAGGGAGTTAGGGAAATTCAGTGACCAGAACTACCTGTTGTAGGTTTCTTTGTACAGAGAACAATAAAATAAAATAAAATAAAATTTTAAAAAAGAAAAAGAAAAAAGAAGATGTCTTTGCCAGTGAGTTGAGGTGAAAAGACGAGGAGGGAGATGGGGAACTTGGGGCAACTAGGAACCTTTCACAAATGGACGGTCTGGGCTTCCTGTTGGCAAACAGTCCTGTGGAGAAGGTCACGAGGGCGGGGACGCATTGAGATTTACTGGGAAGAAACACATACCGACTGATTTGGAACAAGATTCTTTCCAAATGTAGTTAGACTTCATGAATTGCACAAAGCACACTGGGGAAAGGCCTGTGTTTCTACTAGAGCTGGCAGGCCCCCTGGGTCCCCAGGCATTGGGCCTGTCCTGCTGGGTCACCTAGCTGTTTATGATGTGAGGTGTTCTTGTCAAGCAGGGAAGAGCTTACACGTTATTCATAAATGTATGAGATTACACAAAGGAGGAGCGATTTGAAGTGGGCCAGAAATCAGGCCTATTGAAGATACTAAATAGGAAAATTAAAACCTACTCCTGAAAGCAGAGGAGTGATTCTGGTAAAAGCCATTTTAAGATGATTTCAGACTTTTCTCCCTCAAACTTGCTTACATAAATAGAACCAATGATGGTAAGCAGATTGAGAGTGTTCTTTAAAAATATAGAATAAAAGTGTATTTCTTTTACTGGTTATTGATTTTTTTAAAATAAGACTTTATTTAATTTATTTATTTTTGGCTGCGTTGGGTCTTCGTTGCTGTGCGCGGGCTTTCTCTAGTTGCGGCGAGCGGAGGCTGCTCTTTATTGTGGTGTACAGGCTTCTCACTGTGGTGGCATCTCTCATGGCGGAGCACGGGCTCTAGGCACACAGGCTCAGTAGTTGTGGCTCGCGGGCTCTAGAGCTCAGGCTCAGTAGTTGTGGTGCATGGGCTTAGTTGCTCCGCAGCATGTGGGATCTTCCTCGACCAGGGCTCGATCCCGTGTCCCCTGCATTGGCAGGCGGATTCTTAACCACTGCACCACCAGGGAAGCCCCTGGTTATTGATATTTCATCAATTTTTTGCTGGTTGTTGATATTTCATCTATTTTTAAAAGTATTCATAAACATTACAATCCATAGGAACCTTGAAATAGAGAGTAGTGGTGGGAGAGGAGTGTAACAGGCTGAGAAAATGGTTGCACTAGAAGACAGCGAGGCTAAGAATAGTGAGCCGTCTCGAGCTATTATAAGCTAAGACATAAATGGAAGTGTGGTTGTCATGGGGCTTCTGAACAGTCGAATAAAGTATTTCGCTTTGTCAAGAGGTACAGATACTTTGCTAGCAGTGACGTTAAGATTCTGCTCCCTCAGAATCTCCATGTGCCTCTGGCAGGCCCTGCCCGTCCGGCAGCCCCACCTGGCTGACTGTCCCCCCTCAGCTGGGCTGCTGGGGCTGAAGCTGCCTGGCCCCCCTGCAGGGCACACTTCACCATGTTACCACCTGTTTCCCAGGCTGTGGCTCCCTGCCTTGCACCACTTCTCCCTCAACGTGGAAGAGGGCTGGCCTTTCATTCCCCACAGCAGAGCTAAGGCCAAAGGTGATATTTAACAAAACTTTCCAGAAGCTTTTTACATTAAAAAAACCAAAAAAAGCTGCAGCAAAAGCCTTCAGCCTGGACTGCTCTTGAAGGCCAAGGTCAAGTTCCTCTCTGGCACCGTGGCAGTGGCCAGCTCACCTGCCCACAGTGGGGTGCTCGTCTTCTTGTCTGCTCGTTCCCTCCTGGGTTCAGGCCTCAGCCCCCAGAGCCAAGTCTGTGAGTAGAAAGGATCAGTCTGCAAAGGTGAATTTGAGTCTTCAGTTAGGAAGAAACAGGAAAACCACTGGCACTTTACCATTTTCCCACATCATGTTTTAAAACATGTTGTTTGGACCCAGCCAAAGCATCCTTTATACATGGGCACTCCAGTACTGCCCAAAGGCTACCCTAAGTTTTGTGCTAAAAACCAAAAACACAGGTTTTGTGCCTCTTTCTCCCTGGTCTCTGACCACCTTCATTTTCCTCTCCTTGTTTCCTGGGGGAACTTGGTCATCAGCCCTGACAGAGCCGTGGGAGACGGTGTGTCCACAGCAGGACGGGTGTCCCTAGTATTAAGGGTCCAAACTACCCTCGCCTCCCCCAACCCAGCCCTTCCCTGTTAGAAGGGAGTGAGGAGGAGACAGGGGCAAATGTCCAGGGGGCTCCTTAATGGGAAAAAGGCATCAGTATCCTTGGACACCCACTGTGTGCCCACGTCCACATGGCTTTGTCTTCCAGCCCCATCTTTACACGTCTGTATCTGCCATTAAGCTACAGGTTTTCTTATAATCCGAGGATGGGTCTCATCATGTTTCTGTGCCCACCAATGCTTGTCTCTATGAGATGCTTAGAATTGATTAGCAATGTAATACGTAACACCTCCTAACTCTGTTAATTGCACCACGGGTGAAGAGATCACAGGTCCCTTTACAAAGGCTTATTTTCCTTGTAGCAACACCCATGCCGAAGATCAGTGCCGTCTTTTGTTGCAAACTTTGCATCCCACTTGCAAAGATATGCAAACACTCTCAGTCACTGTGGGTGTTTCAGAAGCTGAAGTGGGAGGCATTCAGGTCGTCCTATGCAGACGTCTCTGGGGACTGATCCTCTCTCCCCATGTACTTTGTCCAGACACCTGAGTTCAGGTGAGGTGTTCTGGAGCCCAGGAGATTCCAGGTTGTACAGAAGTGCACTCCAGAGGGCTAGTGCAGGGAGTGTTTTAAGGCAGAGAAGCAGTTCCTGACATTGACTTGGTCTGTCCAAGGAACTAATTAAGTCATGCTGATAACTGGCAAACAGTGATGTCAGATGGATAAACAGTGACACTGGCTGCTGAGCTGAATGGGGAAGAGGATCTACTTGTAGCTGATCAAGGGTGAGCGTTTAATATATAGAGCAACAGTAGAATATTTTATTAAAAGCATCCCACCTGGGACTTCCCTGGTGGCACAGTGATTAAGAATCCACCTGCCAATGCAGGGGACACGGGTTGGATTCATGGTCCGGGAAGATCCCACATGCTGCGGAGCAACTAAGCCTGTGCGCCACGACAGCTGAGTCTGAGAGCCACAACTACTGAAGCCCGCGAGCCTAGAGCCCATGCTCTGCAACAAGAGAAACCACCGCAATGAGAAGCCCGCGCACCACAACGAAGAGTAGCCCCTGCTCGCCACAACTAGAGGAAGCCCACGGGCAGCAACGAAGACCCAACGCAGCCAAAAAATAAATAAATTATAAATAAATAAATTAAAAGCATCCAACCTTGTGCCAAGTGCCACAAGATTTGGTTTGGGTAGAGATTTTTTCTTGAAGTATTTCTTCACATGATAATGTATTTTCTTACTGGAAAGCTAATTGAAAATGCACAATATGAAAATAAAATATTCTATTTTGGGTTCCTGCCTGTCTATTCAAAGCTGCACAGACACCAGGATAATAGGAGTCCAAAGAAAGAATGAAGGGAAGGACAGCTTCAGGAGTTCGTGCCGTGGTGCCCTTGAGATGCCCATCGTGTCTGTCTCTCTTTGGGTTTGCCCTTTTCAGATCTTCTCTAGCAGCTGGCAGGCTTACTGTGCTTAATGGAAGATTGTAGCTTTCTCGGTTTATCCCAACTGTAATTTCACTTGATAACATCAGGATATTGGTGGTTGTTTCCTCAGTTTTAAAGGATAATGTGTAGTAATTTAGGGGGTTGATTTCTGATAAACAGTGTTAGGGTGAATCATAGCAAATGTAAGCAGTCATGGGAACTTTATGGTTGAAGCTTTAAAGATAATTCTAGATGGACTCTTGTCTCTCTGGGGCACTAGTACAGAGCTGGCTCCTGGCCTTTGTTTACCCTTAGTAATTTTTTCCTTTTCTAAAGCAATTTGCAAAATATGTGCAGTATGGTTTCCTTCATAGTAAAAAATGAAACAAAACAAAAACAACCTATGGATTATATATATTAAGGAAAAAGGTTTAGAAAACACCACAACAAACTAATGAGATGTTACATCTGAGAAAGACGGCAGGATTGGGCTCTATAAAGGGTGCATTTCCTTTGTATCATTGGATTTGTTCACAGTGTAAGTCTATTTTAAGTATAAAGATAAAAGGTAAAAGTATCCAAAGACAGCTTTTAGAGAGTGCAGGCTTCTGTTTCAAGCTCCTCCTGGGGGTGGGCATCAGTATAATTTATTTATATAATTTTGAGATCAAAGCATTATTTTAAAATATTGATAAAAATATTACTTTGGGAGTCCTCAGGCATATTTATAGTATCTAAGTTTATCTCAAAGTGGATGCTTAAAGAAAACATCAATTATTAAGAATTTAGCTTTGTCAATAAGGTGATACAAGACATTAGTTTTCCTCCACAGATGATATCTATTTGTAGGTTTTTTTTGTTTTTAAACTTTTTATTTTACATTGGAGTATAGCCGATTAACAACGTTGTGATAGTTTCAGGTGCACAGCAAAGCGACTCAGCTATCCATATACATGTATCCATTCTCCCCCAGACTCTGCTCCCATCCAGACTGCCACATAACATTGAGCAGAGTTCCCTGTGCTATGTGGTTGGTCCTTGTTGGTAATCCTTTTTAAATATAGCAGTGTGTACATGTCAATCCCAAACTCCCTAACTATCCCTTCCCTCCACCCTTCCCCCACTGGTAACCATAAGTTCATTCTCTAAGTCTGTGAGGTTTTTTTTTGGTAAATATTTATTTGGCTGCATCGGGTCTTAGTTGCGGCATGTGGGATCTAGTTCCCTGACCAGGGATTGAACCCGGTCAGTCCCTGCATTGGGAGCACAGAGTCTGAGCCACTGGACAACCAGGGAAGTCCCACAAAGGCTCATCTTGATTTATATAGTCAGGTGATATTTTTGAAAATGGAATGATAATTTAGTTTTTGATGGGAAAGCTGTTGATGTAAGTCTATCCCAGGAGTAGATTTTTAAAAAACAGAAATAGGTGCCACGTACCAGTAGTGGTGAAGACCATTTGGCGTTGGCTTGTTGTTACTCTCACATCAGTTTTTACACCTTGCTGGGTTTTCACTTTTCTTAATGTAACATACTGATGCTTGTAGGTAGTCTTTCTAATAGGGATTTAGTGGGAACATAGATAATAGCAGAATGATTGTAGCTTTCACACGTGTAATTAACTTCTTATAAAATACAGTTCTGCAGGACAGATCTGGAAATAGAGTAACTAACCTAGAATAGCATAGAATAACTAATAGAATAACTATTTCCAGATCTGGGCTTTTATACCCCGCCTTTCTAAGTTCCTTCCACTTGTGTGCTGTCAGCTTAGTGATTCTTCTAGAAAACTTCCAAAACTTCAAGTTTGTTTCGTGTCTCTCCTTTTTAGCCATAACTTGCAGCAGACTATGCATGAGAATTTTTGAAAGATTTCTGCAAGGTTGACCCCTGTGCCCAGTGATGCATATCAGTCATTAGAAAAATCAGATATCCAGCTGTTGTCCCTTGGGGTCCAGTTTCTAAACCAAGAATCATTAACTGTCTGGGGAGAAAGGCAATGGAAGAAGGTGAATCTAGCGACTGTTTGGTGACCCCTGCAATCCTGTCTTTTTCCTCACTGTTTTCATTCTGCCAGAGAAAAAGCATTCATGGATGCTTACTGACATTTCTGCATATGTTTTTATGCCTCAGAAATTGAGTTTGAGTTTTCCTTCGTGATAGTGTAACCCTACATATCCATCTGCCCTGGTCTATTTTTTTTTTTTTTTTTTTTTTTGCGGTACACGGGCCTCTCACTGTTGTGGCCTCTCCCGTTGCGGAGCACAGGCTCCGGACGCGCAGGCTCAGCGGCCATGGCTCACGGGCCCAGCCGCTCCGCGGCATGTGGGATCTTCCCGGACCGGGGCACGATCCTGTGTCCCCTGCATCGGCAGGCGGACTCTCAACCACTGCGCCACCAGGGAAGCCCTGCCCTGGTCTTTTTTTTTCTTTCTTTCTTTCTTTTGCGGTACGCGGGCCTGTCACCGTTGTGGCCTCTCCTGCTGCGGAGCACAGGCTCTGGACGCGCAGTGCCCTGGTCTATTTTTAATGCCAAGAGACAAATAAATTTTGTTTTCTTCCTTTTGATAAAAACAGTTGTTTGAGAAAGGGAAGTCTCAGTTGGACCCATCTCTGTGCTTTTCTGCACATTCTAATTATGTTACAAAAATAACAACAAAGAAATTTAGAAATATCCAAGAGGAAATGAACCTGTTGACTTGGAGACATATATATGTATATATACATATATGTATATTACATATATATACTCACATATATATATTATATATATATATATATAAAATATATATATTCACTAATCTTGTGCTTTAATAGAATGACCAGAATATCTTATAGAAACAAGTTTCCCAACCCCACCCTAGAGGATCAAGGGAAGGGATAAGAAGTACCACAGGAGATGGCGCACAGTGGGTTCTTAATAAATATTTGTTGAATTTTTAAAAAATGAACAGAGAAACTCAAGGGAAAATATTGTTTCTGGAGGAGTTCTGTATATCATTTATTTGTTGTATGGTGATCTTTCAGATGGGTTGGGATGTGAACAATACAATTATATGTTTCTTAGAATCTATTCCATGTTTGATCCTGGTGAGACACATTCATGATGGTTATAGCATCCATGTTTTGATGATTGCATGGGTATTAGTTGACAGCCTAGGCAGTGGATGTTTTATTACCATTTACATTTTCATTATCATCATCTGGATGGTGAATGCCACCACCACAGGCTGATCTGCCAGACGAGGGACTGGAGTTGAGCTGACGAGGGACCCCACAGAGTAATTAATCATAAAGTGGAAGAGAGGTTACAGAGACTCGAACCCAGGGGTCAGTTAAAAGCAAACTAGAAATTTCCAGTATATTTTAGAGAACTTCCTAGACCTTTGACATCATTTAGGGCTGAAAGGCTCTGACAGAGACCATTTAGGGCTTGAGGCCACCCTCTTGATCTGTTAAGATAACCTAGCCTTTTCCTCCTTAAATAAGATGCTTTCTTCTCACGGCCTAATGAAGAATGGATTCTTTACTCTTCGAACTGCCCTTCCACAAGGACTTTTAAAATATCAGTGTGGAATGTGTAAGTCCATTGTTTAACACTGAATGGGTGGTTGGGGAATTCAACTGAGATTTTAGAGATTCTTGTGCTCAAAGGGTTTTTAAAGAAAATTTTGTGGTCAGAGCCTATTCCTTGTTACCATAACTTTGACTCATCAGACATTGAGTTTCTGAGGCAACTCTTGCCTTTTTCTGATGGGGGCCATTTGCTTATATTCCCTATCTACAGGGGAGCAAGGAAGCAAAGTGAGGGATGCAGCAGAGAAAATGCTAGATGGGTGGTAACTGGGTTCATCTGGCTCAGGTGTTTGTCTAATCCAGTGCATGGGTTTGGCTCTTTTTTTTTTTTTTTTTTTTTTCGGTACGGGGAACTCTCACTGCTGTGGCCTCTCCTGTTGCGGAGCACAGGCTTGGGACACGCAGGCTCAGCGGCCAGGGCTCACGGGCCCAGCCGCTCCGCGGCATGTGGGATCTTCCCGGACCGGGGCACGAACCCGTGTCCCCTGCATCGGCAGGTGGACTCTCAACCACTGCGCCACCAGGGAAGCCCCTTGGCTCTTTTTTTATAAGAAAATATTTAAGCGACTTTAGTGCTTTCTTCCAACTTCCATTTCAGTGAGGTTTGGAAACCATGCTCTCACAGGGTGGTCTAACCAAGGACTGTAACTCTTCCACTGATGTTTCAGGAGAGGACGCACTTGGAGAGTCCATCAGGCCTTCTTGATGCGGTGCGTCTGGGAAAATGGCTCCTTTGTACACATTTTTTTGAGAGTTTAAGTGACAAATGACATGCCCAAGTGATTGCTACAGTAGCAGTGCTGGAGATCTCAGGAGGACAGGTTGCATGCTCTCCATCCTCCTTAGTTAGTGCTCAGCCAGTGCCTGCTGTTGGTGGGATGCTACCAGTTCTCCAAATCATTCTGATCTAAAAGCATTGCTGTTCCTTACTCCAGTCGACTAGAGCAAATGGAATGTTAAACGGAAATAAAGTTTTCACTAAAGAATGCCTACGTAAATCAGCCTTTCTGCTTAATTTCTACAAGCTTTCTACTTAAGTTGAATACATGTTGTGATTTTTCCTGGAAGAAGTGAGAGAGCATATTCCAGCAGGGGCTCGATGCAGTCCTCTGTTCATGGTGAGGCTTTGTGTGCCTGTGAGGTTGGGGTGGACTCAGGAGAGAGAGATGGCGGTTGGTTTCCAGTGCTTTCTACCCAGGCACACAGGGTACAGTTCAAGCACTGCTGGTGGGAACGTAGATTGATACAGCCACTATGGAGAACAGTATGGAGGTTCCTTAAAAAACTACAAATAGAATTACCATACCACCCAGCAATCCCACTCCTGGGCATATACCCTGAGAAAACCATAATTCAAAAAGAGCCGTGTACCAAAATGTTCATTGCAGCTCTATTTACAATAGCCAGGACGTGGAAGCACCCTAAGTGTCCATCAAGAGATGAATGGATAAAGAAGATGTGGCACATATATACAATGGAATTTTACTCAGCCATAGAAAGAAACAAAATTGAGTTATTTGTAGTGAGGTGGTTGGACCTAGAATCTGTCATACGGAGTGAAGTAAGTCAGAAAGAGAAAAACAAATACCGTATGCTAAAACATATATATGGAATCTAAGAAAAAAAAAGTCATGAAGAACCTAGGGGCAAGACAGGAATAAAGACACAGACCTACTAGGGAATGGACTTGAGGACACAGGGAGGGGGAAGGGTAAGCCGGGACGAAGTGAGAGAGTGGCATGGACATATATACACAACCAAATGTAAAACAGATAGCTAGTGGGAAGCAGCCGCATAGCACAGGGAGATCAGCTTGGTGCTTTGTGACCACCTAGAGGGGTGGGATAGGGAGGGTGGGAGGGAAGGAGATGCAAGAGGGAGGAGATATGGGAACATATGTATATGTATAGCTGACTCACTTTGTTATAAAGCAGAAACTAACACACCATTGTAAAGCAATTATACTCCAGTAAAGATGTTAAAAAAAAAACAGTCAAAAATTAAATAAATTATGTGTATTCGTACAGTGGGAAAACTATCAAGCAATAAAATTGAATGAACTAGAAAAAAAAAAAAAAACAGTGAAACTTTCCAAGAATGCAACTGCTGTGAAGTGAGTACCTGCTTTTTAAGACCTCATTTTCTGCATATGACTTTTAAATTGGAACTATGACAGTCTGCATTTGAAAGCCACCGTTAACCACCCTCTATTCTTTTGAACTGTGGATGGTCGTCTTAAGTTATATTTAAGCATACTTAATTTTTCTTGATATGTGACTTTGAATTTTTTTCTGCTTCATTAGATCTTTTTATAATCTGACCAACATGTTATTTAATAATGCATCAAGTAATGCGATTGTGTCTTCAAAATTCACATTATTTTTGTAAAGCCTTATGATATTAGACTATATTAATGAGGTGTTAGGAAAAGGAATAATTTGGGGGAAAATATACTTACATCAAATTGAGTTCTTAGCTTCATTATATTAATAATTCTAACATTCTTGCTCTTAAAAGTTGCTTTCATTTAAACCTTTTAATTAATGTTGCAGTAAATTTCCATATGCATTGAAATGGTTATTTTGTGATGAGTGAGGTAAAACTTCTATCAAAAGTCTGTAATTATTTAAAGCACTGTTTCTCAACGCTGCACTATTGACATTTGGGGCCAGATAAGTCTTTGTTGAAGGGAGGATTCCTGTGCACTGTAGGATGATTGACGGCATTCATAACCTCTACCTACTAGATACCAGTAGAACCACCACTACCCCACTCACTGCCCCAGTTATGGCAATCCACAATTTCTCCAGACATTATCAAATCATCCCTGGTTGAGGACCACTGATTTAAAGCCTACATCCTTTCTTCCCAGTAATAGAAAGGGACTCCTTATCTTAGAAAAAGAGAATGAAAGTAAAATCAGTGTGTGGGCAAAAGTATCTGTGGAAATCTCACTGGACATGATATTATAGACCAATGTCTGAGGTTAAGTAAAACTCAACAGTCAAGCTAAATATTCAAATAATACAAGAATCAAACTTTTTATTTCTTTATAGAGTATTTCTAGACCTAGATTGATATAAACTAAAATACTATATGGAGTACCATCTGGAAAAGCTGGTTGAATTCTAGGCGATTAAAGGAAACTGACATATCAGATTCGAAATGCTATTGACCTTGAAGACTATTTCCTGAGTGTTTATAGTATCCCAGACCTACATAAGAGAATCCAGATAGACTGAAGCTTCTTGTTTAGTTCCTATCCAATTCCTGTATTTCTGCTTTTTACATTAGCAGATATTTTTTCATCTTGATTTTCCTTGTACTTTGATCTTCCATGATGTCATTTTCTCTTGGTTTTTATGCTGTTGCTTTGATCTTTTTGTTTTCCTCTCTTATGCCTCTTCACCCTACCACTGGTTATCTCCCATGGACTCTTACGTCCTGGTGCCTCTCTTCTTTATTCCTTCTTCATTAACTCTCAGTCACCTTCAGTCCAGCCCCACAGTCCTTTCTCTGCTATTCCCAACCCTCAAAAGCTATAGAAACAAACTTTTTCATTACTCACTAGTTAGCAAAACCTGACCCTACTGATGCACACCTACTTTGTAGTCACAGTTCTCTCACCTAATGTGAATAGATATACACGTCACTACAGAATTATTAATGTGCTGATCACGGAAACTGCTTCAAATACCTCTGCAGGGACAAGGAATGCGTGATATATATACTGGACTATTTTTCTAAGATCTGAAAAATTCAGAATTCTCAAACATATTTGGCTCCCCATGTATAGGATAAGGTATGCCTGTGTTACTTTTGTGTGGAACATCACAAATCAGTAGCTTTTGATGATTTAAAAAAATTGTTTTTTGCATACCAGGCTCTCACCAAACTAATTTTGGAGAGTATCCTTTGAATGAGTATAAAGGAAAATTTGGTTAATAGGTCCATTAATAAATGTGGATTCGACAGTATGAAAGAGTACCAGATAAGCAATTTACTAGAGATGTATGACTGATTTAAATGATTAAGAATTGATATTCACAAAATGAGGGAAGATATTTTATTTACCAAGGAGTAAGTGCAAGTCAAAGCTTACCGAAAGCATCTTTCACCTGAAAAGCTAAGAAAGAAAGACATCCTTCCGATAAACGTAGGCTTACTTGAAATTCTAGAACCGGATAAGTTCTTTTCTAACTGACTCCTTTCTTCAAATTTACTTAAACTTGTGCCCTATTTTATATAAATTTAGTATCTGAAAATCCAAATATGCTCATAAGAAAAATTAGTGATTATTTTACAAAAGAATTCATACTAAACTCCCTGTAAATAGGAGGATTCTCTA
The DNA here is from genome assembly GCF_964374135.1 of Grampus griseus. Taxonomy (NCBI): domain Eukaryota; kingdom Metazoa; phylum Chordata; class Mammalia; order Artiodactyla; family Delphinidae; genus Grampus; species Grampus griseus. The sequence continues at coordinate 68,203,362 of NC_139012.1, forward strand.
GTGTATTTTTTAAACTGAAATATAATTGACTCATAACGTATTAGTCTTGGGGTACAAACATATTGATTTGATATATGTATATATTGTGAAATGGTTACCACCATAAGTGTAGTTAACATCCATCACCACATATAGTTACAGTATTTTTTCCCTCGTGATGAGAACTTTTAAGGTCTACTCTCTTAGAACCTTTCAAATATGCAATACAGTTTTGTTAACTCTAGCCACCATGCTATACGTTAATCCCCAGGACTTATAACTGGAAGCGTGTACCTTTTGACTCCCTTCACACATGTTTACCGTCTCCCCCCATTAATGACCTCCTAATTGCTTTCCTTTTGTGTATCTCCAGCTATTGATGGAACATTCTTTCGTTGCTTAAAAAATTTTGTTTAAAATTACGGCAATTCATTTTCCTTCCTTTGGGAGAAACAGAATATTCCTAATAGTCTCGTGGGGTATTGAGTACTCCAGTCTTTAAAACTTGAAGTTGGCCTGATGTCTCCTTTTCTCTACTTCCCCTTAAATTCCTAAGGTTTTCTAGGTCTTCATGCACAGGAATATTCCGTGACCACTACCAGTGCTATCAGTCTTGATGCTGCATCAGTCTCCATTCTGCAGAGCTCATGTATCATTTCCTCTCTCAAGGACCTACTGCAACTCTTCAGAGTAACATTCTGGGCATTTCCACAACTGCCCTCACATGGCCTCATCTCTAGCTGTGGATTTTGTTAACCAGAATGGGCTTTTCTGCTCTAGTGAGGCACATAGGCCGCTTAATGTTGTGTGTTTTGATACCATGTCCTGTTCGTTTGTTTACTTTCTCTCCCTAAGTGCCCCTTTTCTCAGAATCCATGTCCATCGTTGCCTGCAGTTTCATCTTTTCCATACAGCCTTCCCGAAGTGCGAGCCACATTTTATAGAAGGGATACAGTCCTACAGACCTAGTAAAAATGAAAAATTCGTGAAATTCAAGCCTGATTTTTCTTACAGGAAATGATTCACATTATATAAAGTTGTATGCATAAAGTGACAACCTTATTAATGTTTTATACCACAGTATATCACATAAAGTAAGGTCATTTGTAGTGTTTTACCATCCACTTGCTCCAGTACACAGATATTTTATGGATAGCTCATCTTCCCGAACACCCTGCAAATTTTTCAGTGTATCCAACTTGTAGGCCACTTTTATTGATAATTTGATTTAAAAGATCATGGTTTTCTTGTGGCTGAGATGAAAGACTAGTGAGATATTTCTACATAGTTGAAGAACTCTAACCAACTAGTGCAGATAACGGATCACTGCCAAGTTGGAGGGCTTCAGTTGCATACACCAACTCTCAATCCTGTGAGCATTGTTTAGATGCTTTTAACACACCTTGGTCTGTGTGTTAGAAGAAGACATAAGTGGTAGGCTTAATGTCTTTGTCAGTTTGGGCTGCTATAACAAAATACCGTAGACTGGGTGGCTTAAACAGCAAACATTTATTTCTTACAGTTCTGGAGACTGGGAAGTCCAAGGTCAAGGTGCTGGCAGGTTGGTGTCTGGTGGGAGCCTGCTTCCTGTCTCACAGATGTACACCTTCTCACTATACCCTCACCTGGCAGAGTGAGGAAGCTCTGGGGTCTCTTTCTTTTCTTATAAGGGCACTAATCACCTGGGACTTCCTTGGCAGTCCAGTGGTTAAGACTTCGCCTTCTAACGCAGGGGCTGTGGTTTCAATTCCTGGTCTGGAAGCTAAGATCCCACATGCCTCGTGGCCAAAAAACCCAAAAAACAGAAGCAATATTGTAACAAATTCAATAAGACTTTAAAAATGGTCCACATCGAAAAAATCTAAAAAAAAAAAAAAAAGGCCACTAATCCCATCATGGGGACTTACCCCCTCATCTAAACCTAATTACCTCCCAAAAGCTCTTCCTCCAAATACCATCACATTGAGGATTAGGGATTCAACATATGAATTTTGGGGAGATACAACATTCAATCCATAGAATTTATCTTACTAATGTAGCAGTTAGTGAGAGAATTAGATGATTAGGACTCACTAAAACCATTGGTCACAGCTCACACAATCATATTAGTGTTTGTGGCATTGCAAGTTCTCCACTTTTGTTCCCAATATCAGTTATGTAATTATTGGCTAGGGCAATAGCTTGACATTATTAATTCATGAGAAAATGACATGGATTTTTGTTAACCAGAATGAGCCAACCATGTATTAGGACTTGTTAAGGTAAACATAGAGCAGGGACATGTGCAACAAGATGTGCGGTCCTTGTGGCAGGGGTATGGGGGGTGGGAGAGGTGGGGGAAGAGTGGGGGTGTAAGAGGGGTCTTACTGCATTCCTCCAAGGGACCAGTTTGTGTTTGCAATGCTGACCCCATCTAGCCCTCTTTCCACTTTCTTCCATTGTACGTTGCTTGTGCCTTTAGTACAGTGATCTTTTTATTATTATTCTTCTACTTATGTGTCTTTTCTCCTAATAGACTTTTAGCTGCCAGAGGACAAGGGCTTTCTGCTCATCTCCACTCTCTCCAGTACTAGCACAGTAGTTTATATTTAACATCCTGTCAGTAAACAGTCCAGAGGAGGACAAGTAGATTGCTGAGAATTCCTGAATCCATTTTACATAAGGAGTAATTGATGGAACTGGGATTGTTTGGGCTGGAAAATAGTTATGTCTGCATTATGTGATCCAGTTTGAGGAACACAGAGTAAGAGATTATCTAAAAGATAAAGCATAGTGGTTAAGAGTTAAAAGCAGTGCAGCCTTTGGAAGGTCTAGGTGTATCTATTCGTAAATTAGAACAGGGTGCGGCCCTCATTGGCTAGTTGAGAAGCAGTTAGCACTTGGAGAAGTGCTGCTACTAAGTGTTCAGGAAGCGGCACCACTTTCTCTACTCCTCTGGCTACTTTTCCTCCTTCCTCTCTCTCCACCCCCCTTGCCTCCTGCCCTCCATAGGAGGATTATTACATCTATCTTATAGCCAAGGAAGATAAGTTTAGAGGGTTAAGTGATTTGTTTGAGATTTCTTAGCAAGACGTGAAAGAAGGAACTATAATCTGGGTGTCAGTCCATTATTCTTTCTTGGACAGGATAACCATCTTCAGACATTTGAGAGGGTGTCATGTAGAAGGGGGAGGTGACTTAGAGTGTTGCCTCATGGTGCACAACTAGGGCCGCTGGGTAGACATAGAGGTGGCAGGTGCGATCTGAACTTGTAACGCTGGAGCTGCTGCTGAAGTCAGGAATTTCCCATACGTGTTCCTGCAGAAGCTGGGTCAGGAGAATAGCAGCCAATGGGGTTGGAACGAAGGGATTTCCCCACTGGGAGAGACAATTGTACGAGATGTCTCTAAGTCCCTTCCAAATTTAAAATTATGCTATTCTCGTGTCCCTCTCCTTCCTTGGCCTTTGGAATGGCACTGTGCAGATCCCAAGGAGTCAGCAAATCACTGAATTAATATCATTTCACTACTGGAATTACAAGAACAGAAATCTTTATATCTGGCCAGGGAGAACCAGGCTTGAAAAGTCGTTCTTCCGCCGGAATACATAGAAGAAGCGTTATGTCAGGATGACATAATCAAAATGGTGCCCGAGTGTAGAGATGGAAGGAGAACTCGGATGCAATCAGAGCTTTTTCAGGATTCAGCAAATGACGGTTTGCGTTAAATTGCAGACTGTGTGTGAGAATTGGGCAGTCAGCAGTTTCCAGGAACTGGTTTCATTCAGTAGTGCAGACTAGGGAGGTAAAGATGATATTTGCAGTTAAGGTATGTGACAGTTGTGCACGTGCCCGTGATTGCTAGTGTAAGTTCTGCCTATTCCAAGGAGACAAGAAAAATACAACGTCTTTTACATTCTTAACTTTCTGAATTGGTATACTTACCTCATTCGGCACTTCTTTGTGTAAATTTTGAACCATAATTTTCTCTTTGTTAAAGATTTTGTTTTCCTATACAACAATTTTTATTTATTCTATTTACTCTTAAGAGAAAGTAGTCTTACGGATTAAAAAAGTGTGATGAGGATAAGAAATACAAGACGTGTTAAAGGGAGGGGTCAATAGGACAGCCCTCGCGTTTACTTAGCGCCTGAGTTGTGCTTCGACTATTATTCATGCAATCTCATTTAATTCCCATTAATTTCATCCACATTTTATGTAAAAGGACTTGAAGTTCACAGGTTAAATAACTCACCCAAGTCTCTGCAGTAAGGAAATTATCTATCTTAAAAGGCAGACGGTAGAGAGAAAGTTTTTGTAGAAATGGTTCATTCACTCTCCTCTATAAAATTGTTCGGGAGCTCTAAATTATAAGGCAGTTGGTGGCGTATGACATATGCTTGATTTCCCAATAAAGTCAATCAGATGTAGCTTATAAGTAATCCCTGTGTTTTATTGGTTCTGTCCTCATTTGTATTTTCCATTCAATTTGAGCTCCCATCAATTACCCCCTACATGAGAAAAATGTGATATTCAGGAAGCCATAGTAATAGTATATAAGAGCTAATGGAAATGAACCTGGCAAATATATCTACTTGTTTTATACAGGATAAAGTCAGTAGAATTTTCCTTGTGAATTGGAAGGAATTTACACTTTGCAGGTGATTCTAAAAATATTCTTCATCTTCAAGAGCCATCTTTTTTTTTTTTTTTTTTTTGCGGTACGCGGGCCTCTCACTGCTGTGGCCTCTCCTGTTGCGGAGCACAGGCTCCGGACGCTCAGTCTCAGCGGCCGTGGCTCACGGGCCCAGCTGCTCCGCGGCATGTGGGATCTTCCCAGACCGGGGCACGAACCCGTGTCCCCTGCATCAGCAGGCGGACTCTCAACCACTGCGCCACCAGGGAAGCCCATGAACCATCTATTTTTTAAAAACGTAAGTTTTTGATGCTCTTCCTTATTTGAACCTGAAAAAATGCACTTGCCACCCTTTTGCAGAAAGATGCAAAGGACAGGGGGTAATGCGGTATACTTTAAAAATTAGATTTTTTCCTTGCACATTTAAAATAAAATATTTGCACCACTTCGCTGTCAGGAATTCAGTAGCAATGATAATAGAGTCACCTTCTGTGTCTAACGTTGCCTTTACAGTTGCTTGGCTTCATAGTTTTATAAATTGGGCTTTCTGGTTTCCTTGGCAACCCAATTGTCGACATTGGTTGCTAAGGAGCAGCCTCGGCTACACAAAGCAGGAGCTCAGTCTGCTACCCGGTGACTTCATTCCTGGCAGTGACAGGCGGTGGGGATCTTAGTACTTGTTCAAGTGATGCCTCCATCTTGATTTTAAGCCTGAAGGATTCTGATGGATTTTTCTGACCTGTATTATACTGACAGTTAGGCTGAGGTATAGGCGCTGATGGGAACTGACAATTGTGTAGCATTTCAGAGCATCTGTTTCATCAATCACCTGATGTCAGTGACTTACTCAACAAAAGAGAATCTATTGCTATAGTTACAAGATACCACATAAGCTGTCCTATCTTTTTTTCTTAAATGTAGCAGGGGACACTCAAGAAAGGAAGCCAGCTATTCATCTTTGCAAATCAGTGTGTGAGCAGGACACTGATGTTGGATTCCAGTTAGAGAAAGTAGAGATTTTCATGAACTTGTACCACAACCAAATGGTCAGTCCAATTAAAAAATAACCCCCAAATTGTGACCAGCCTTTTCTGTATTGACAGGTAACAGATATTGCAGTTCATACAGAAATACATTCTTTATTTGGTTTCTGCATATCTTTGAATGTGACTTCATAAGCTGTGATAAGCATAGTAATTCGGGTGCAGATCTATTTGTCGTGTTCCACGTGCTTGTTTTGGGGGCATATTGCATGAGGACGTCAGTGATACATGAGTCTTTGAGGTAAGAGGTAGAAGGTCCTTGTTTACAAAATAGGTGCTAAGGACATGTGTAAGCGCCACTTCCATAGCTCAGGTGTGGGCTCGACAGTCATCCTCTGCAGCTGTCGAGCCTGGAGGGCTGCTTTGCGTTATGGAGGGTGTTGATGGAATGATGGAGGACCATTCCTCCTCCTTCCTTGGTTTTGGATGGCGGCGTTCTACAAGTTCATCATCTTGTATTAATTATCCTTTGGAGATCATCAGATACAGACAGTTTATTTTTGGAAGCCCACATAACTAAGTAGGCTGACGTTCCTCCTTGGGCAGGTTATTTACCCTCTCTGAGCCTCATGTTCATTATCTATAAAGTGGGCAAGTAATAATACCTCATATGGTTGTTGTAGGACTAAGTGAGATAACGTATGGGAAATATTTAGTTAGGTATCTAGGCCCTAAGAGGCCCTTACAAATAGAATCTGTTTTCTAGACAAAGCAAATCTATAAAGATAGATATAGATTAGTGGTTGCCTGGGGCTAGAGGTGGGGCTGGAGAATAACTGGCGTGAGGAATCTTTCTGGGTGATGAATGTGTTCTAAAACTGGATTGGGCTGATGGTGGCACACTCTGTATATATTTACTAAAAATCATTGTACACTTAAAATGGGTGAACTTTGTCATGTAAATTATACCTCAGTAAAGCTGTTTTTAAAAGTAGTAGCTATAAGTAGCAGCAGGTCTGTGTTTTCCCTTTCCTTTTCTCATCAAATTATTTGTTGCTTAATTTGAAATTGTTTTATTGTAATTTAAGTGGAGATGGTATGCACACTAATTTCTGAATGAATTTTGATGCACACCTAGAACAGTGAATTTGAGTATGTTTGTATTTCTCCAAATATGTTAATCCTGTAGCGGGAACAATGGAAGTATTTCAAGTTGAGCTAATGTTTATTAACCTTTAAAATAAGTCACCTTGATAGGGCAAAATATGTCATGGTGTGAATGGATAAGTAGGTGTGTCTGTGTAAACGATATTCTCTCACAATGGAATTTCTTCACGGAGCCATAATTGAAAATTAAACCTGGCTTCTCAGAGGCGATCTTTGATGTACTAGTAATATCTTAGAGCATGTTGTTCAAACCAGGATATCCCGGAATCCATGTAATGATGAGCATGAATTATAATGAGATCCTATTGTGTGTGTATATTTTATGATACAACCGAATATAATTACTCTTTGTGATTATCTGATATTATATGACTTCCAGTTCTATAGCAACCTTGAATGTTCATGACTGTGAGGGTAGCAAAATCATTTGTGGTTTTATACCTGACTCAGACCAAACCCTTTTAAAGAAGTTAGAGCTGGTACTTGGAGCAGATATCACCGTGATTCTGCTTTAGAGACTCATGTTCATCTGACTGGGCTATATCTGTTTATTCAACTCAGCCATTTTATTGAGCACCTAATATGTGTTAGTGACTTTTCTGGATGTTGGGGGTAGATGTGTGAAGAATATAGGAGTTCAGTTTTAGGCGTGCTAAGCGTAAGGTCTCTGTTAGTCATACAGGTTGAAATGCTGACAAGGCAGTTGATTCAAGTCTGGAATTCAGATGAGAAATCTGGGCTGAAGATATAAATGAGGAGGACATTTGCATAGATAGATAGTATTTAAAGCCATGAAACTGGATAAACTCAGCAAGGAGATGAGTGTCAGTAGAGAAGAGAAGAGTTCCCTGGACCGACCTCAATTTTGGGGTGCTCCAAAAAGAACAGATCAAGGAAAAGAAAAGTTAGTGTGTAGAGGACTGAGAAAGAATGACAGGCTAGGTGGGGGAAAGTCAGCAGCGTGGGGCACCCTGGAAGCCAGGAGAAGGCAGAGCCAGGAGAACAGAGGGGGCCTGTGCTAATGGCTAAGGTAAGACATGCCCTGAGAACTGATGGAAGGGAATAACCTAGAGGCCATAGACAATCTTGACAGGAGCAGCATGGTGGAAAAGTGGCACCAAAGCCTGATGTAGGTGAGGGCTTTAGGAAAATATGAGAGGGGAGAAATTGGAACAACCATAGACAACTCTTCTGGGAAGAAATGGGGAGGAAGCTGGTGAAGGAAGTAGGATAATAAGGATAGCTTTAATCAGATATTTGAATCTATTAATCATTGAGCGTTTGGTCTATATGGATAGATTTAGATTTTAGTTTCTTTGTTGTGCCTATCTTGATAGCCCATTATCATTAGTATTTTTTGAGTTTTGATTTGCAGGTTGTCAGTTTCTGTAACAAAATTAAGTTGTGTTGTATATGGATTAATTAACATAAGTATTTCCCCTGCAACCCAAAAGCAGTATAGTCTAGTGGTTAAGACCATGCACTTTACGTCATTCAGATGAGATCCCAGTCTCAGTTCTGCTCCTTCTTAGCCGTGTGAGCTGGGAAATTTTTTTAGTTTTCCTGAGCCTTGGTTTCCTCATCTAGAAAATAAGGGTGGTAGCAATTCTCACTTCATAAGTTGTTGTGAGTCTTAAATGAAATAATACAGTTTAAACATTGAGGCCAGCGCTAAGATCTGTGCAAACTCCCAGTAAAGTTTAGCTGTTATTGTAACTATTAATTTATATTTCGACACGAAGTAACATAGTGTAGTAGAAAGAATATGGGATTGGGAATTGGCTGTACTTGGGTTTCTACTCCATTTCATCACTCACCATCTTTACATCTTACTTAACACTGCTGAATTTGTTTCCTTATATCTCAAATGAAGATAGTAGTTATTCTTTTTTTTTTTTTTTTTTTTTTTTTGCGGTACGCGGGCCTCTCACTATTGTGGCCTCTCCCGTTGTGGAACACAGGCTCCGCACGCGCAGGCTCAGCAGCCGTGGCTCACGGGCCCAGCCGCTCCGCGGCATGTGGGATCTTCCCGGACCGGGGCACAAACCCGTGTCCCCTGCACCGGCAGGCGGACTCTCAACCACTGTGCCACCAGGGAAGCCTGATAGTAGTGATTCTTAACACAAAGAGGATTAAATGATGTGTTTATAAAATCACATTGTATCTTATAAAGTGCCATACAAATATTCATTTCATTTGTTTAAAGTGAGATTTCTTTTAAGTATATTTGATCTCTTCCATTAGATTTATGTACTAAGGAACAAGAAATCTTAGCACACCTTTGCAGTTTTAACTGTTTAATTTCATGGGAAGTTTGGGTTCCAAGGAGAATGAAGCTATCCAATGGCAGTGTGAGAAGATCTGTTAACATTATTATTTTTGGTAAAAATTTTTGAAGTGTTAAAGATGCTACAAAATAGAAGAACAGAAATGTGACCCTATCATATATATATGCAGTTATTAAAAATATTTTCCCATATGGACTGGCTCAAGTGAACTAGCTTACTTGGTGCCAAGCAGGTGTCTTTTTATCTTTCTGCCAGAACACCACATCCTTCAGGTCTCTTTATAAAAATGGAGAGAAGTGATACATAACAGCTGGTAAAAAAACAAAGATGAAGCGGAATGAGGTCAGCCAATCATCTAAGAAACCCTCCAAGTAAGAATAACCTAATGGGGAAAAAATGAGGTTAGGCCTTGTTCGATAAAAATCTAACCTGACCTTGTACAAATTCCCTGACCCATAACTGAAGTGACTCGAATCCCTTTTGAGTCCACTTGGTCATCCTTTAAGGATGTGGAACAGCTAATACTAGTGCTGTTACTGCTAGTTTATATTTATGTAGTACTCAGATCTTTTCAAACACTCTTTCTTGGGCTTTGTTGCCTGTAATTCTCAGAACAATCCCATGAGATCAGTCTTGGAACTAGGGTCATGTCCATTTTAAGAAGAAACGAGGACTTCCCTGGTGGCACAGTTGTTAAGAATCCGCCTGCCAGTGCAGGGGACACGGGTTCGAGCCCTGGTCTTGGAAGATCCCACGTGCCGCGGAGCAACTAAGCCCGTGCGCCACAGTCACCGAGCCTGCACTCTAGAGCCCGCGAGCCACAACTACCGAAGCCCGCGCGCCTAGAGCCCGTGCTCCACAACAAGAGAAGCCACTGCAATGAGAAGCCTGCGCACGGCAACGAAGAGTAGCCCCAGCTCTCTGCAACTAGAGAAAGCCCACACGCAGCAACAAAGACCCAACGCAGCCAAAAATAAAAATAAATTTAAAAAAATTTTAAAATTAAAAAATAGAAGAAACAAACTGGTTTCTATGGTTATATTATTACCTTTGGATCAAAGCTGGGACTGACCCAATGTTGTTGGACGAAAGGTGTTTTTTTTTTTTTTTTTCCCCACCTTTTCAGGCACTATGCAACAAGTGTGAATTGTAAAGTTCTGAGCTTCTTTGGATACCTGAGGATTTTATTTTTTTTAATAACACAAGCGTCTTGAATCAAAAGTACATCTAAACTCATTCTTTGCACCAGACACACGGTTGGTCGTCAAGAACTCTCTGTTGACTAGCCGACTGCAGTGTTCCGTTGCAGCTCGTGGTCACTGTAATTCATTGCTGCTGCTGGATAGAATGCTCAGCAGTTTTTTAAAGGAATAAGACCAAATTCTGACATTTAAAATTTTTAGATCGTGTGCATGGCAGGTCACTATGGAACACACATAACGCTGCTCTGAGAGTGATGGGGATGTCCAAGAGACAGCTAGGGGATAATCCCACAGCAACATAAAAATAAGCATTGAGGTTGTGACAGCCCGAGTGAATGAAAGATCATGGTGGGTAAAGGAGGCTGATTTAGGGACAGAGGCTGGACCCATCTCTGGGAGGGGGAGTCGAGGATGATGGGTGGAGAGGAGGGGGAAGGTCATTTCAGGGGAAGGGAACAAGGAGGGCAGTGGGGCCGGTGGAGCTGGCAAGGGGAAGTGATGCCAACCTGGTGGATGTTATGCAGCATTTCCTGTCAGTTAGTGACCGAATGTTTAGAGCAAGCTTTGTTGCTTTCATGTGGCCTAATTCTTAGAGCCCTGGGGTAAAAGCCATGATATATTTTAACAAATTAAATCATGTTCTCATTGAAGGAAGAGTGATAACTAGTAGTATTCTTTTTCTACAATTTATTTATTTTTAATTAATTTATTTTTGGCTGTGTTGGGTCTTCATTGCTGCACGCGGGCTTTCTCTAGTTGCAGCGAGCGGGGGCTACTCTTCGTTGCGGTGTGCGGGCTTCTCATTGCAGTGGCTTCTCACGTGGAGTGTGGGCTTCAGTAGTTGTGGCTCGTGGGCTCTAGAGCACAGGCTCAGTGGTTGTGGTGCACGGGCTTAGTTGTTCCGCGGCATGTGGGATCTTGCCGGACCAGGGCTCCCACCTGTGTGCCCTGCATTGGCAGGCAGATTCTTAACCACTGCCCCACCAGGGAAGTCCCAAGAACTGACATCCTAACAATATAGATCTTTTAATTCATAATTATATATGATGCATGATTTAGTTTTTCTTTAGTTTATCACTGCAGTATTTTCAGTGAGCACTGTACAGATATTATGTCTTTTATATATTTTTGTTCCTGAGTATTCTAAGGCTTTTTAACTGTGCCACCAGGGAAGTCCAGTAGTAGTCTTGATTTCTTCGTTTCTTATCTTCATTTCTGTTGCACGTTGGCAAAGCTAGTTAGCTTAATTTGAACTTAATCTAATATTTGGATTCAGGAAGAGGAATCATGATCCTCTTAAAAGAATCAAGATCTCTTGAAGCTTTTTCCTCCATTTAAAATTTAGTCCAAAGTAATATTTCCCAAGTATTATTTTCTGGACTCCACTTTTCCAACGAAACCTTGTGCGTGGTTTCTTTCTCCTCAGCTCAGTTCCTACCGTATCCTCAGTTTCCTCTTCTGGCAAATGGAAATTAATACTCAGTATCTCATGTGGTTTTACTATGAAGATTTAATTACTGTGATGTAATGTGAACACTGTGTACACTGAAAGATGCTTTAGACTACCGAACGTGATATTATATTCTTACATATAAGACTCTATGACTTATATTTGACTAGAGGCATAGCTTTTGTATGATTACTATATTTGGAAATTGTAACATGCATTTTATTATTAAGTTTTCCTTTTGTCTTGGCTTATCTTCACATTATCCTGGAGTTTTCAGTTCATCCAGATTAGTTTAGTGTGTTTTGAAAAACCAGGTACTTTATAGCATTCATCACTCATGCTCTTGGAAAGAAGATTTGAAATGCTCTATTTTGAAACTAGTGAAATGAATTACGGATTTTTTTCTCTGCATCTTTTAAAAAGCATTTTAGAAGGTTGTTATGTTATTTAATTTGAATTACTGTGTCTTAGGACCTGTCACAAGAAGTTTCTTTTAAAGCTTTGTTGATCAAGTAAACTAATTATTAAATATTGGAGATTTCTTTGTAAAATAATTATGAAAATTTGTATGAGAGACTGTGCTCTACCAAGATGCAGACAAATAAAAAGAGAAATAATAAGAGTAAAATAAATAATAAAAGTAAAATTTTAAAAATCTGAGGATTTAATTTTTGGCCTGTAAAAACTGTATTATATGGGTTTTACATAGAAGTCATTCAAAGCTGACTTTAAGATTTATTTAGAGAGGCTTATATTCACGGAATATCAAGCAGTTCTTTTTATTGTGGTTTTGTTTAAAGAGTTTAGGATTGATTTGCATGGCCTCTTATTTATAACCTGAGACCAAGACAGTGTAACCAGCCAAAACGATGTGCAGTGTCAAAAGCATTTTAACTAAGCACAGAGAAATTAATCTTTGTTGCCCAGCATGAGACTAGCCAGGTCATCTACTGCCAAGATAATAGGAACAGCATGCTTTTACAGGCTTAGCACATTTGGCTTTGTTTTTTTGTAACCATAAATTTTCAAAAATCAGAGTATAAAATGCTGGCATTCAAAGTTGGTAGTGTAAACTTTAAAACTGTTAATCAGTTTGGTCATATTTCCTAATTGTGTTCTGAGTACTTAATTTTTTTCTTCCTATAGTTTAAAAATATGAATACTTATATATATATATATATAAGCAGTTCTTTTTGGCTCCTTAATGTCTAGACTGGAAAACTTTTTGTTTTCTACCTAAAGCAGATGTCCAGCACCCTGGCAAAACATCTGGCTAAAGAACAGAACTGATTTGTTTTCTTTGGTGGGAAGGAGTGCTTTCCATTAATATAGTGGTTTTGGAGGCAGTGGCAGGGAACACGCCATGTCTTGTCATCTCCGAGGGCAAAGGGATGGCGTTAGAGAAACAGATAGGAAGCCTCGTGGAAGGACAGGATCTTGGCATTTTAGTTGCCCCGTGACTATCCTGAAGGATGTGGTGTGGTACCAGAACCCACATTCCTCAAAGCTGTTTAGTGTGTTAATTTCTGAAATATGATGCCAAAAAAAGAAAAAAGGAAGAGAGGAGGGAGAGAGAAAGGGAGGAAAAAAAGAAGGGAGGAACAAAAGAAAGAGAGGATGGAAGGAAGGAAAGTTTCGAAACAGAATGAAAGAAGAAGGATGGAAGGAAAGGAAGGAAGGAAGGAACAAAGGAACGAAGGACGGAGGATAGAAAATAATAACAGATTTCTTTATTATTGGCACAGATTCTTTCTAGATCCCTGAGTTTATGATGGAAGAGGATGTAGCTGCCTGATTTATTTGGCCATGCTCAGTTCATTACAGCACCTCTAAGCAAAATGAAAACTTCCCAGAGGAATGCACTAGTTGTTACTTCAAAGGCTAGCACGGTATCTTGTTTCTTATTTGGACAAGATCTGTTTGGGAAACTAGTGTCATTTAGACTCATTTTACAGCCCAGGAAAACGGTGTTGTTCCCAGTGATTAACAAGGCAGCTACTGCCGTGGATCCTCCAATTCCGGATCCTGTCTGGTCTGGAAGGCCCTCCTGGGAAGAGCTGTGCCCCAGGTGGGAAAGCCCTGGGTTGACCTCAGGTGCCTCCCATTACCCCCCCCACACACACACACACACATTTTGTGGAAAAGAACTTGACCTTTCCAAACTTCAGGTGCTTGGTCTGACAGGAATGTCTTGTGTTCAACACGTTTCATGAAGTTATTTGAGGTAAACATGACGCCATGTATATTATAACCCTTGGCAAATTGTAAAATGCTGTTCAAATTAGAGGTGATGAATCTGTTGTTATTCTGATATCTGGGACTTACCTTTTAGATTGTGTTTTTTTTTCCCTATGCAAATGCAGCATTTGCTGCAAAGAGGAAAATTAAAAAATCACCCATAATTGTACATCTCAGATCTTTACTACTGCTGTTAGCATTTTGATACATTCCTATATAAATGATTAAGAGTGCACATGGATATTCTTCTCTATATTCAATCTGGCATCCTCTCTTCCTTTTCCATAATATAATATAATGGTGTATAATGGTGTATGTATTTTTCCATTTTACAATGTAATTTCAGTGGTTATTTAATTGTTGGCAGTTTAGATTTTGCAGAATTTTTAAAGGATGTATCAAATTATTCAGCTGAGTCTTTGCTCTGCCTAATTGTCTTAAATCTTATAGATAGGTTCTTAGAAGATGAGGGGCCTTGAGTTTCCACATCAGTCACTGAAATGTTGTCTTTCCAAACCATTCTTCCCTTCCTGTTTTTCATCCTTATATAGGAAGAACAACCCAAATTCCAGATTGTAGGAATACTAGCTAACATTTATTGAGAGCTTATTCTGTGCTCAGTACGTGTTCAACATCTGATATCTGTAATTGTCAGATTGTAATTGTAACCTAAGATAAGTGCTGTTACTATTCCCATTATATAAGTGAGTAAACGGGCACACAGAGGTTAAGTAACTTAGTTAAGATCACATAGTGAGCGGGGAGGCTGGGGTTTACACTTGGCTAATTTCTCGGGAAGTCCTAGGCATTACATGACACAGGCAGCTGAGAAACCATTCATTAGCCTGTCATGATCTGTATATTTTGTTCAGCTATTATCAATACATATTTACACTCTGTCTAAAGTCAAGAATTCCAGAGAAGGACTTTTTTAGAGAAGAGGGAGTGTTTGGAGAACGTTTCCAGCGTTATTTAGGAAGCTCACGTATCGTTAGCGCACTACTGCCTTTCCTTATGTAATCATGTGTGGGAGAAGAGAATGAACTCAGAGTAATGATATTGTAATTCTGTTTCTACTTGAGAATAAAAGTCTGATGAAAGGAGACTGATACCATTATTATGGGATAAATATGAAGATGTTATATGGAATTGTCACATTTCATTTCTGTCATTTTTTTCTGATATAATAGCCCCTGATATTCCCTGTAAAGAGT
This sequence comes from Grampus griseus, assembly GCF_964374135.1. NCBI lineage: Eukaryota > Metazoa > Chordata > Mammalia > Artiodactyla > Delphinidae > Grampus > Grampus griseus. The sequence continues at coordinate 68,218,496 of NC_139012.1, forward strand.
AAAGATGAAGTTACTCCTTTCCTTCTTTGTCTTCTACATTCTTATAAACTTAAGATCAATGGAGCTTCGTCTTATCTACAGCTAAGTGGCATCAGGGTTGAAGAAGAACACATATATGATTAACACTTTGCTATACATATTTCCTCCTAGTCACTTGCTCTGCTGCAATATACTCCATGATACTTAGAGCTTTGTGAGTTTTCAGGTTAGTGGATGCATCTTTCTACCTTATTTGTTCAACCCAGTGACTGCCTCTAGTCTGAGTCTTGTTCATGTCGCAGGAACGTGACGTATGAATGGTATTCATCAAATTTGGCGGGACTCTTCCCATTGTCCTCTTACTTTTTTTTGTGAGAGCTGTTTGGAATACATTTATGACTTTTCGTTTTACTTGATTATTACAGATGAATTATAGCTGTCAATGTGCCCAAACCTACCCTGCAAGTCATGCTTTAAAAATGTAATCATTTGTTTAATGGATTTATGAAACTCTTTGTGGGAATTGCTTGTCTCAACATCAACTCATCATTTCACTTATTCTTGCAGTAACTATTTACTGCCTGTCTTTTATGTGCCAAGCTGAGTGCTGGGAACATGTTAATGAGCAAGTCTGTGATTTGAAAGCCTTTTTAAAAGGTTGAATTTCTAAGTAGATACGCTGAAAAATTCACTATATATTATCGTTTAATAAGAGAACAGTTCCATTTGGCTCTTTCCACAGTTCAATGAGAGAACAGTTCTGTGAGGTTCTGTTCATCTTTTCTCAGAAGGGGTACCCATGACCTTTCCTCTTAAGGGGAAAAACAACAAATTCCCTTACATTGACACTGTTGCCCTAATCTCCGTCTAGCAGGTGGTGGGCGCTGTGGCTGGCGTAATAATTTCTGAAATACTGGGCATGCCTGTACTCTTCTTAGGCCTTCTTGCCCCTTTCCCAAGTCACTGATGCCACGGTTTCTCCAAAAATAAGAATCTGAGGGCATTGAAGTTTCTGGGAAGCAAAGTAACTGTGCATATTTTTTCTTCATATATTTTGAAAATGGTCAGAGTCTAACTGAAGCCATGATCTAATGACCTAACTTTGTAATGAGGCAGAGAAATCATTTGAAGGACAGCAGATACCGAATATCCTCTGGTTTCTCCTTCCTCTTCTATCCTTTGGAATGTCCCTGGGACATCTGGGGGCATTGGGTCTCTAGCTTGAGCAGGTGACATCTAGAACCTTCCAGCATATCTAAGAGTCAAATCCAAAGGCACTTCACAGTATCCTGGTGACACTTGGAGGACCTTTCTGTTAAAAGTTAATAATTTTTATCATAGCTTAGATGATGGCAATCACGATCAATATCAAAATCGTTGTGTTTCCATGTGCACGTGGTAATGTATTAGCTCCAGGCAAGTCAGATTAAACAGGCGTGGGCCCTGTTCTCATGAGACCTCGGGTAGCATTGTTCCAGACAAGCAACTGAAGGACATCAGATGCAGACATCAGCCAACAAGTGCATTGAAGGCCTTGCATTATTTGTGGTCATTGGAGGAAATATCCTCATTAAGTTTGCAAATGACAGCTGGGTCAAGGTCACTGACCTTTTGATATTAGATGTCAGTGTGACCTGAACATATGAAATTGGAATATCAAATCTGAATGACAGTTTATATCCTCAACTTTTATTTAAGATAGATCAAGACTAGTCTCAAAGTTTACGTGTTGACTCCTACCTGTGGTCAGTTCTCTCCTCTGTTCTTTTTTTAAAATTAATTAATTTATTTATTTTTGGCTGCGTTGGGTCTTCATTGCTGTGCGCGGGCCTTCTCTAGTTGTGGCGAGCGGAGGCTACTCTTAAGTTGCGGTGCACAGGCTTCTCATTGCGGTGGCCTCTCTTGTTGCTAAGCACAGGCTCTAGGCACGCGGGCTTCAGTAGTTGTGGCTGTAGAGCACAGGCTCAGTAGTTGTGGCGCACGGGCTTAGTTGCTCCGCGGCATGTGGGGTCTTCCTGGCCCAGGGCTCGAACCCGTGTCCCCTGCCTTGGCAGGCGGATTCTTAACCACTGCGCCACCAGGGAAGCCCTCTGTTATTTTTTTTTTAAATCTGTATCACCAGAGTTGGCGTTCACCATTCATCACTATCAACATCAGCATCCTCATAACTATTCTTTGGGTATATTTATGTGTCAGGCAGGCACTTTATATAATTATCTCTAATTCTTACAGAAGCTCTGCTGTCAGGTCTTATTATTTCCATTTTAAGAATCAACCAGTAGTTTTAACTTGCGTATTAAGTAAAGCTGAGACTCAGAATGTGTGGACTCAGCACCCATGCCCGTCACTCTAGCACAGACAGGGCTCCCTCATGCCTCTCTGTATTTCTCTCCACTTGGTTGGTTGTGAACCCCGGCCACTCGTCTGGGAGGTAGCGGTGATTCATTTATTTATTCATTTAGCAGTGATTACCTGGGCCTTGTTCTCAGCACTGGCAACAGAACCATAACCAAGACAGAAAGTCCCTGACTCCATTATGGTTACGCACATTCCAGTGGATTCCAGGCAATGTCTGGTAAGCCTTTGGAAGCCTCGGGGAAGGGGATGTGAGTTAAGGTTGTCTCAATCTTTCTAAACCAGTTGTTGATGAGTGAAATCCAAAAACAATTCTGTAGTCCTTGGGCTTCTCAGAATTAAGTACAGTGTTTCTTAAACATCAAAGTCACTATATAAATAATGAGGGGTGAAAGAACCGGGGTGTTCCCAGACAAGAATGACATTTTATAATGATAGGGAGCTCAGCTGAATCACAACCAGAACGCCAACAGAATTGTACCTGACAGAAGCGTTCCAAATTTACACAGTTCTCAGCTGCTTCATAGATGAAACGTCTGAAAAATAGGACTTTGGGGCTTCCAAGGTGCTGACTTAAATGGTATTTTATGAAAGGTGACACATTTGTGGAGGATATTGAAATTTACTACGGTATGATTCAGTGCCAGAAAAATGTCTGGCTGTCGCTTAGTTTTGAGTAGATGCAAGTAACTCTATTAAATGTTTGGTTGTTTGGAATATTGATGTGTTAGGATCTCCGTCAAGCACTGAATTGAGCCAGCGTACATTCATACATCGTCACTTCACTTCTATCTAGGTTGTGGTATTTTAGCAAGAAACCATTTCTGCCAGTTTTTCTAGATATAATATTATTCTTATTAAGCATCCTGTGGACTGATATACCCTACTAGAAATACTTGTGAGTCACTCTATGTGGAAGGAGAGACAGTAGTTAAAATAAAAAAAAAAATCAAAGTGGAGATTTGTGGAGAAATGAATGTTTTGGTTATAGTTTTAGTGCTCTGTTACCAGAAGTGAAGATGTATGTGGTCTGAACAACCACCTATCTACTCTCCTAATGTCACAGAAGGGAGTAAGCATTTGTCTTTAGATGTCTCTAGACTTATTATAACAAAGACATGTATAACAGGGTACTTGTTTTTTTAATGTGCAAGGACTTATTTCAAGATTGGATCTTGCAACTGGCCATAGATGAGAAGAAATTTCGGTTCTCAGTTTAAGAAAGTCAGGGTGGGATTAGTTAGTTCTCCACTGCTCTGAATTTGCTGTTGCTGTGTGCTGGTGGCCTCAGTTTTAAGAGTTCTGTCCAGCCTCGTTGCCTCACATCCCCTCTGTCACCACCACCACGATTACCACCCTCACAGGCTTTCTCTTGGTCTTCTGAAAGATTTCTTATCTGAAATGTTGATTGTGTTATAATCAATCCAACATGCTTCCTCCCTTCTGTGGCCGCGTGTGGTCTCATACACGTCATTCCTAAGCAGATGTTGCATTCGTCGCCGCTGGCATAATGACTGCTTTCTTATCTGTCCTATGGACCATTTCTGCCATTTCCTGCAGTCACCGCATCCTGGTGGTTTGGGGCACTGAATAAGCACTCTGTGCACCTTCCTTCCTGCATGGCTGCCTGCGCTGTGGCTACAGATGCGTAGTTCTTTGACTAAAGTCCTGTCTTTACCAGTTGATGTCACTAACTTTGGGGGAAAGGAATGTTCGTTGCCGTCTAGTTTTAAACCAGACATCTTTTAAATTCTCCCGTTATTAACTGTGTTTTCGTGATTTTGCTGCTCCATGCACTTGCTGAGTGTAAACTTCAGTATAAAATAACAGGATGTTTAGAAATCTGTGCCAGTCACCACACCCAGAGTAGTATGTAATTCACAATTAATGATTACACGTATGCCTGCCGAGTAGAACGTGGAGTGTCTGTGTTTGACGAACATCTAGGAGTCTTTTATTTGCATACTCAAGGAGGGCACAGTGATGAACTGTTCTGATTATGAAGATGATATGACAGAAAAAAGCATACTTTCTGGTCATGGTACCACTGAAAGTGGGAATTTGGTACAGTCAGTTGTAGGGCTATGACAGAGTAATCTGATGCAGAGTAAATAGGAAATGGTTGAATGAATTGTGGATTAATGGGCATTTTATTATATTAAAAATAGAATTCACCTGAAGCACATGTTAATGTACAGATTCCTCATGTGAATTGAATATTGATATTCTACCTTTAGAGAGAATATTGAAAAAAATTTTGTTAAGGAGTAGTTGATTTATAATACTATACAGATTTCAGGTGTACAACATAGTGATTCACAATTTCTAAAGGTTATACTCCATTTATAGTTGTTATAAATATTGGGTCTATTCCCTGTGCCGTATAATCTGTCCTTGTAGCTTGTTTTATACATAGTAGTTTGTACCTTTTAATCCCCTACTCCCAATTTTTAAGGCATCTTTATTATGGAAAACGTTATGTGCTCATGTGGAGTACTTCTTCAGGATGTGTGGGGTTCTAAAATTCAGAAGGAACAGCTGGTCTAGAACAGTGGAAGTAGGATAGTTTCCCCCTTATTCTAACTTGCAGTCCGACTATTAACTGCGACCTATGGTGAGTGTAGTTAAGGATTTCACTGGTTAACCTGTCAGAAGCCACCTATGGTTCTTCCTCTCCATTTGCTGTTATTCAAGCTTTCTGTATTCTAGATGAGTGGCTGTTTTTTGTGTTTCGATTTCTTTTCCCTGAAGCTGGCAGCTGGCCACTGGGGTCTAGTGGAGAAAACAGTTGCCTGGAGGAACAAAGACCTTGATTTTATTTCCAGGCCCACTGAGATGATTTCACAGAATGCTGGCTTATAAACTGCTGTTGACTTCTTGGGAGAAAGGTATTATTTAAATGCCAAGTTTCTAACATTCAGATTTCTCTGTGCAGGAATAAAGGGTGTGTTTGTATTCTTGTGTGAAGGGAGAGTGAATGAGAAAGGGGTGCATTGCTATTGGGAATTGGAAGGAGAGAGGGTTCCTAGCTTTTCTCTTCGTCTGACCTAAAGAATATTTCTGTGCAGATGAGCTCAAGCATACAGTGGTATGGTCTACGGGCGTAGCCCCTAATTTTATTTGGTTTCTCATCAGCAAACAAAGCTGAATGGCCATACCTTTGTGACTGATGGAGTTTGATGATGTGTTTGCAGAACGTGATTTGCCATCTCATTTGGAGAGGTCAGTCCAACCATTCTAAATCCACAGGGTGGTTGTCCTACGAAGGCAGAGATCTAGGGGTGGGAATTTTTTTAGAAAAGTAGTGGAATCGAATATTACCTTATTACCCGCTTTGGCCCTGGGTGCTAATTGAGAAATCTAGATTTCCTAATCATAAATAACCTATTCCTGAGAATAATAAGGGAGGCTGGACCTTATTCCTGATCTCTCCAGAGAGTTATAGCCCTGTATCTTTGATTGACTGAGTTAAATGTTGGCCTGAAGGTCACGTTCAACATAAACAAAATCAAAGCCACAATCACTAGTCAGGTTCTCTCAGTGGCCTTCCCTGTCGGTGGGGCTTTCATTCTTCTAAGCCTCAAGTCCTTGAAATGATTCTTGCTTCTTCTTTTTCTCCAGATAGTCACTCAAATACTAAAATCTCTGTCCAATGTTATGCTCCTAAGCAGCGCCTCCTGGCTGCCATAATCTTACACCCGTGGACCTCTGACATTCTCACCTTGTTCTCTGCTTATGTCTAGAATTGCTTTGCCCTTCCTCAGTTAGTGCTTCGCCCCCGACTAATCTTGTGGATGTTAGCTTCACATTTCTTAATTTGCCTTCTGGTTGTATCTCCCTCTCAACCTTCAGTTTTTGTGGTTTTTTTTTTTTTGCGGTACACAGTCCTCTCACTGTTGTGGCCTCTCCCGTTGCGGAGCACAGGCTCCGGACGCGCAGACTCAGTCACGGGCCCAGCCGCTCCGCGGCATGTGGGATCTTCCCGGACCGGGGCACGAACCCGTGTCCCCTGCATCGGCAGGCGGACTCCCAACCACTGCGTCACCAGGGAAGCCCCATCAGCCTTCAGTTTTGATACTGCCTTTGGCACTTGTCTCTGGTTTCATCTCCTACTGAAATTCATTCTTGCTCCTCACACAGCCCTGCCCTTGGTTACTTTGGGAAAAGTTCCCTTTCTCAGTCCATCAGGCTCCCAGAACCTTGTCCTGGCTCAGACACTTGTAGCCAGTATTACAAGGAGTTTGGCTGCGTCCAGTGAAGGGAACTGGACACTATTCTCCTCCACAGAGATGCTGCCACCCCGTGTGTGCTTGTCTAAATTCCATCTTTCTTTTAAACCTAGTTCAAATCCCACCTGCTCCATTAAGTTTCTCGGTCCCACCAGCCCACAGATTTCCCCTCTCTTCTGAATACTTTCTAGAGCACTTATGAACTGTCCTATTCTCTTCATATTTACTGTGATTGTTTAAGATATGTCTAAGCACAAATTACTATTTATATATAGCTTGATCTTACCCCTCCCCCCCCAAATCTATAATCATCTGAAGGACAGAAACCATATTATGCATTTTATCACAGGGCTGTACATTTAACAGAGAGGTATTCATGACTGGCTGGCTTTCTAAGTCCTTCTCAAAACCAAGTGGTCATAGGAAGAAAGATAAACTCACCCTGAATACAGAGCTTTGAAATCCCTTCCCTTGCCCTCCTCACCCGTACCAGCTTTATTCGGCCAACTGGAAGCCCATGCTGGCCGAAGAGCATGACTTTAATCCATTACATGAATTCAGTATCCTGATTCTGGTCCTCATCTGAGCTCCGCATGGGCTAAAAGTACAAATAATTTTTTCACGGGTGCATCACATAAAGCAAGGCTTGAACAAAGATTTAGATCTCTTTAAAGCAGAAGATATTGCAGCACATTTTCCCTGTCCCACAGACTTTGCAGTGGAATTTCTATTCCTTACTTGCCAGCCTGATTTAATAATTGATGGCTGCCTTATATATTGCTCGTTCCCAATGTTATAGTATACGCACATAAATGTACACACATTTGAGTAAGCAATTGCTAATATTTCAGGATCTGTCAGGATTCAGCCCTTTGGAGCTTTTAAAACTTTACCTACGCCTATGCCTGCTGGGTTTTGTTTTTTTTTAGGAAAGCAGAGGTTGGAGTGAAGTTACTTGTTTGGAAGATTAAATCCTTTTGAAGCGAGGGAAAAGGGGCGGGAAAAGTCATGTTGCTGTCCATGGTTCTGATTTATGTTGCTGCAAGAAAAGACAGATTTATTTGGCAAACCACTGATTGTGGTTTACGGAGGGATCGTGATGATGATGATAAAATATAACAAGAGAAAACTACTTTAAACAATATTAAAATTTTAAATATTGACCAAATTTCACATGTATTTGTGTGTGTTTTTGTGCACATGTGAGTACATGTTTCTACCTAGAAAGAGCGAGTCCATGGAAGTCGTTCTAAAGTAGCATGTTCTGATCCTCAGGGATCAAAGGATAATATGCCTCCAGGATAATATGCTTCCGTTTATGTAGAAAAGGAGAACATATGCACACAGTTATGCATACGTACATATACATGTATGTAAGCATATATACACATACTTTTATTACATACTTTTGAGTACATTCTGGTGTTTGAATGATCTAACTTTATTACCTATTCTACAGTTAATTTTTTAAAGTTCATACTTTGTTTTTAATATTCCCTATTTAAAAAATTCTGCAAGAAACTAGAACTGTTTTAAAATAGAAATAAAAGACCTCTTACCTGACCTTAAAACCCCATTGTGATCTGGCAAGCTCTAAAGAAGCTAGAATGAAGTTAGGTGGTCCTAGAGTTCACACCAAGGGATAAAATGTGACCCGGATTTATGACAGTATGGTGTCTGAATTTGTTCTACCTAATATAAGTAGACAAGATAAATTGAATACCAGTGCGTTGGTATTCTTTAGAAAGCCACTGAGAAAGAAGCACTGGGAAAATGATGGGCTCTTCCCCTTATTATTATTTAGTTCAAAAAAGAAAAGTGTGAAATCTATTAAGAAAAAAATAGACGCTGAGTTCACACCTTAGTTCATTAAGAGAAAGGATGCTGGCTGATTAGGATCAACAGCGTGGGATGGTTAATTCTCTTCTGCTGGTTTTCCAATAGGGTCCAGTGGCTGGGATACAGTTAGAGTTTGAAGAAGACAAAAGTAGCCTTAGAGGGCAGAGGAGCAAAGTCCATGATCTCTCAAACCTGACATGAAATTTCAAAGCCAATTCTGCTAATGCATCAGACTTGCTGTACAGAAGCTGAATCACTGTTTCTCCATTTACCTGTCCTCCCTCCAGCCTGGCCCTCTTCCTTGATCCCCTATTTCTGGTAACAGTTGTTCTCCTGGCCATCCAAGGCTTCAGTTTCTTTCTAACCTCTTTCTCTGTCTTTCCAGTGAACCCAGTGGCCAGTTTCGTGAAACCGGTCCCTCATTATCTTTGGTTTCTGCCCCATCTCTTAACTCCACCTGCATTCCCCGTGGTTCTGGCCCTTATGACCTCTTACAGAGATGGGTAGCCTCTCACCTGGTCACCACACCAGGTAGTATAGTGTGGCAGTGGGAATGCTGGGGCTGCAGTCAGATTCCTGGGTCTGTATCTCTACCCCACTACTCGTTAGTGAAGACAGAGATCTCAGTAAGATAGAGTCTCTCTAGCTTCAGTGCCCTCAGCTCTTAAATAGACATAGTAATAGTAGTCACCTCATTTTTTTTTTTCAGGTCTCGCTTACATTCACCTCCTCAGAGAGGTTTTCCCTGACTGCCCTGTCTAAAATAGCATCCATATCACTCTGTCCTTTTACCTTGCTTTATTTTTCTTTAAAACATTTATGACCACCTGACATTCTATCAACTGGTTGGTTGGTTGTCTGTATTCCGCCCCCCGCCTAGAATGTGAGTTCCATGGACACAGGAACCTTGCCTGTGATTTTGTTCATGGTTGTATCTCAGTGCCTAAAGAATTCTTGGAAGATAGTTGGTGCTCCATAATTGCATGTTGGATGAATGAATAAATAAAATTACAGTCTCCTGTGGGAATTAAATGAGATCATGTATCAAAGTGCCTGCCCAGAAAGTGTGAGCTTTCACAGCCTCCATCACCATTTTCTCCTCTGGTTGATCCTAAGCCACCCTGATAATTTTATCTTACCAAACATTGCTCTGCTTAAAACGATCACTGACTTCCTGTTGCCCCTCTCAAGCTGGATGAAAGTTTCTCAGCTCAGTGTCCAGCTCTCGCTACGATAAGGATCCAGCTATGCTGTGGGATTCTGAGATTTTACTCTACTTACCGCCAGTCTTATTAAGAGGGCTGTTAGCAAATCCTCGTCTCAGAGAGAGAGATTCCACTTATTATCTGGATCCTGAAGCAAGTCTGCCCTCTACCTCATTAGAGATATCACCTTTATTGTCCAAGGCTATTTTGCTATACACTCATCTTTGCAAGGATAGTTTAGGACACATGCTGTCACCAGGCAAGTAGAAATGTCATGGGGAATTGCACCCTAATTCTGTCCTTCTATACTTATGTTCCATGACTCTTACATTTATCCTGTATTACCCCAAACTGCAGCACATGCCAGTTTCCTTGCTTTGTGCCTCACAGATGCTTTTCCTTCTAAGCTCTCCCAGGTAAAACCTGATCTCATCTTTAAGATCCATCTTTTCCTCTAGATATCTGCATAGTCTCCCCATTTGCTTCCTTGAGGTCTGTGCTCCCTTAGTAGTGAGGTCTTTTTCTGATCTAAAATAGAAGCCTGGCCCCGCCCAGCAATGCCACTCTCTTTATCATTATCACTCTATGACATATATTTACTTGTTTATGGTCTGTCTTCCCCTTCTAGAATCTAAGCTCCTTGGAAGTAAAGGCTTTGGGTGTTGGATATTCTGCTACAGCCTCAGTCCCCTAAACAGTACCTGGTACGTAGTAGATGGTAAATAGCTATTGGTCGATTTTGTGAGTTAGTTTTGTATTTCATCTTCTCCATGGCTCTTTCCAGGTTTGCTAAGAGGGATGTGATCACCAGATCTGCTGAACCTTAATTCTACTTTACTTGTCCTTCTCCGTGATGATGATCCTGTTCTGCCTCTTATTATAGGTGTTTATTCTTCATTAGACTGTTAGTTTGTTGAGGACAGAGGCTTTCTCTTATTCTAATAGCTTCTTAGTACCTCACACATTTGCTTTAATGTGGTAGACACTTAATGTACATGCACAGTATTTCATGGTAAGTGAAGAGACCAAGTAGCCTGAAATATCACACTCCTTTTGATACTGGTTTACTTAGCTCTGCATCTTGGGTAATTGGAATGTACTCTCCATCAGAATTTGGAGGAAATAACCAGTGCCAATTGGTAGAAACTGATGGAAAAGTGATTTTGGCTAAATATAAGGGCAAACAAATGGAATTTTACAAAGGCATTGACTGCCTCAAAGATAGTAAGCACCATATCCCTGCATAAGCTCAGTCACAGAACTCAGGCTGGGTGATTACTTAGCAGAAGGTAAGCAGCAGATTCAAGTACAGACGGGATGTGGGAGTGTGGTATGGTTTGACTAGGGGTTCAGGGAAGTCCCTTCTACAATATAGGTTCTGTGACTTTTATGTACATGTAATTTACCCATCAATCACGTAATGATCTGGAGCAGCGTATGCTGAGCCTAAAGGTACAGTTTCTTTCCATCCTCTAGGGCTTCAGTTCTTTTGTTTTTTAAATCCTACAACATTTTGAAAATAGACCTTACACTTCTCTCCTTTTATTTCAGTATTGGCTTACATGTCTGTCTTTCTAGGAAACTGTGTACCCATTAAGAATAAAAACCATGTCTTATTTAGATTCCTATTCCCAGTAGCTGACCTAGAGTCTTAGTTGAAGTTCATTGGATTTTTATAGAATGAATGAATAATCAGTCTGAGGTTGGTCTTTTCTATATTATTGATACTCTAGTTGTTTGGCTCTTTTTTTTGCTATCTGTACCCTTCTGAGTGACCCAGAAATATTGCCTTTCTTTCCCCAATGTTATGGCCCCTGTTTTGCTCCTAAAACAAATTCATCCGTGAATCCCTATAGGATGATGATGATGTTTTGCTGTTGCTAATAATAACACCTTTCTAAGAGAAGGACGGTTCTGTTCTCAGAACAAGCAAGGACATTCAAAAAGTCTATGGATGGTGGGGGGATATTTTAAAAATTAAGTAGCAGTTACACTGACTATCTCTAAAGTGATAGGAATGGAATACCAGGTAGAATTGTATTTTAAATCACCGGGAGGCTCAGGCTTCCTGAGAATGGCAACCTTTAATTCTGTGGAGATAATGGAACTTTCATTAAAAGTCTTTTCCCTCTTATGTAGGATGGAGTCTCTTTTTGAACAGATTAATTCCCTTCTAAGGTTCTTTTTTTTTTTATTAATCAGTAAGCATAGCTCTTTAGATGGCTATCACTATAATAAGGAAAGTATTGAAATTCAGAAAGCTGCTTTTGAGAAAAAAGGGGACATTGTGCTTTTAGTCTCAAGAAACATGAAGGTGAACAGTACCTTAGTGTTGTTCATTCGCAACGAAACTTGATTTTTCACTTTCTCTAAAGCTACTTTTCTTCTGCTTGAGTCTGAGCAATTTCAGAGGAAAAACTAGTGTCATGTGCTGGATGAGATTTAGTGAATGAATGAACAGAATTAAAAGAACAGTGAATTCAGGAAATTGTCATGATTACTGACAAATGAGAGTGCACATGGGGTTAGGGGTGGAGATGAATAGACTGTACAGAGGCTTTTATGATCTAAACTGGCAGGAATCAAGTGAGACAAATGTCGTGAAAGAAAAAACATTAACTTGTCCTTGAAGGGAAATAATCCTTTGCAACTTGAAGGTGTGAATATGGTTGAGCAGTAAGGTGATCTGAGGCTAGTTATTCAGTTGGGATGGTTGGTGAGTTTGGCAATTGAGGATTCATTGGTGCTTTTCTTTCTGGTGTGTTGAAGGACTGAGGATTCTCCAGAGACGTTGATGATCAGATAGGTCAAAAACGAAATCTTTGCTCAAAGATTATGCAAACATGAGCTGGAAGGATTAATAGATAAGGAAACGATATTATCTTTTCACCATTTTCTCAATTCCTTAAATAGCTATTTATTTATTTTATAGTAAAGAATATGGAAGGAAATAGCTTGACTGTCTCATTAAGCACATTGAGCTTTTTGGTGGAGTGAAATGTGTTTCTGCTGCTAGAGCATCATCCCGAGTTGACTGAAGTACCGTGGTTCTGGACGTCTTGTGGAGTGCCACTGTGCCGAGTCTGGAGTTCTAACATTTTGTTTTTTACATGATCCTACTGGCACTCCTCTTTCTAACGGGCTGGGCTCTTACCTGATCCACTAGACTTCCAGAGAGAGGGGTATCTGTCCCCAGTCACCTTTGAATCTTCAGGGATTCACATAGTTCCTGACAGGCAGAAGACACTCAGTAAATGTAGAAATGAGCTGGATCGGTTTAATCACAAGGGACAGTGGTCAAGATGGTGTGCACCAGTGCAAATCCCATAATTTGAAGGAAAACGCAAACCTCATGCATAATGGAGGAAGGGATTAACTTAATCCTTAGATGGAAAGGGAAAGCACATTTAAAAAACAAATGAAATAACGGGGTCTAATCCTCACGTGTCAGTACTGCCTGAATGGGTAGATTTCATGGCAGATAAAGGAATTGGCATTGGGATTTTTAAAGGTTGTGAACCAGGTTATTATTTTGTCATCTTCTGAGGTTGGTCAGTCAGTACTCAGTGGGTTAGAAGCAGTGTTAAAATTAAAATCAATTTTTCTTGATTTCCACTGTTGAGTTTAATTTCTGCTACATTATTGTTGGTATCTAAGTCTACCAAAAATGTGATACCCATCAGTGAACATCAGACTTGGGACACTCTTCTGTTCCTGGATGTGCTTATTTAACTCATGTCTGCTCTCAGATAGCTTTGTAGTAAATCAAGATATTTGAGGTTGACTAAGAAATCCTATTTTTCTCTACTCCATAGATATAATTATTTTAAAGAGATTATTAAAGAATCAACTATTAATGGGCCAAAGGAGTCTAATGATGACACCAGAGATGTAGTAAATTTATATTCAATTATACAACCAAAGTTTAACAATATTTTAAACATAGTAAGTACCAATTATGTGCTGGAGCTGGCTTGAACCAGCTTGTTAGAGCTGATTGTTAAAATTTCAAGAATTTTCTGAGCCAGTTGTTAAACAGTTGGTAGCTTGAAATTGGTCATAGATATCATGGTGGGAGTATTTACACCACAGAAATTAGCAGTTGCTACAAATCAAGACTTCCACACAATCCCCACCCCGAAAACCAGTTGTTAAACATTTACCAGCTCTCCAATGACAGTAAGTCCTATTTTTATTAAATGATTTTTAAATCTAGTATGTTAGAGTGGTTGTTTTCTATTTTCATCATGACAAATTTATGATTATTGCCACTTTTGCTGTCTTTCCATAACCGGTTTCTTAAGTGTCAAGACTTACACAAGTTTTGAAAAATACTTTTTAAAAACCACAAATAAGATTCTAAGGAAAATTAAATAAATTGTAGAACTGAATAATTTAGCAGATTTTTTTGGGCTATCTTTAACTTTAGATAACGTTTTCATGAAATGAAATCTGTTATACACAAAAATAATATAAAAGGTTAATAGATGATTAAGATAGGAAAACATGAATTTTCTTTTAATTTCTAAAATAGTAACTGGCACAGAGTTCTGTTAGACCACATGGGACAGCCAGGGAGCTGTGTTAAAGGACTTGGAGCATTAAAAAGTAGAATGGACAAAGAATTGGAAAGTTTATTTTAGAAAGTAATACTTTAATGGAAGGGGTCTAGCAACAGCTAGATTCTCACAGTGGGAATGTGAGATGTCTCCTGAAAGTTTGCTAGATGCTTTCAGATAAGCATCTACTCGGTCAGGTCATTAGGGTCTGGAGATGGATTGGCGAATTCTTAGAAAATAATCATAATATTCTCATGTTTCTTAAGCAACCGTACTTGCCTGAAATGGTCAGGTGCAGTACAAAACAATTGAAAATAATATGCAGCCTCTTCAAGCCAGCATCTTGTAATCAGCCAGTCCAGACAACAATGGCTCCCTTTTTCTGCAGTGTTTTGTTACATTTACTCGGGCTTGCTCTTGTCTTTGGAAAGTAGTGTGCAGGAGGATAAGATGGAAAGTGCATGGAAGTTATGAGATAGAGTTGAAAGGGAGAGGGAAGAAACAGAACGGGGTAAGAGGAGATAGTGTAAATAACTTGGGGTAGGAAACAATACACAAAACTGCTCCCACCCCCCCCCCCACTTCCAGCCTGATGATCCTACTGAATAGATTTGTGAAGCCAGGGCTATTTCCCCAGCGGAAGGAGGCAGAGAACTGAGTCCTGAGAACTTTGAAGTGATTGCCCACTGGTACTGTGACCCCGGGCTTACAAATGCTCAAGAATAAAACTCGTAAACTCGAACGCTGTGAGGGCTTTTGACCATCACAGACAAGGAAAGAGAGTTGATTTTCCCAAGAGCACACAGCTCATTCCTAGTAAAGCTGAAACGAAAGTCTCTTATTTCCCAACTTAGTGCTACTTATAGTGTCTTGTGCTTGTACATCACTGAATTGAATGTACAGCCTCATTTGTTTTAAGTCTACAGATGCCCTGGAAATTATTATTGAGTTGAGTAAGACATTCTGCCAAATGGCTGTTATGGGCTCAGAACTCCACTCCTGTGAGGGAGACACAAGACTGAGAACATACAGTGTTTATCAGCAGGGGAATATTCTGAGATCAGTTGAAATGTGATCTATATTCCATAAACATGCAAAGGGAAATATAAGCAGAATTACTCCACGGTATTGACAGATACACACTACTATATAGAAAATAGATAACTAATAGAGACCTACTGTATAGCACAGGGAACTCCATACTCTGGAATGGCCTATATGGGGAAAGAATCTAAAAAAGAGTGAATATATGTATATGTATAACTGATTCACTTTGCTGTACACCTGAAACTAACACAACATTTTGTACATCAACTCTACCCCAATAAAAATTAAAAAAAAATTACTCCACGTAAAGTAAAATAATATTATCTTCAAGTACAGATTAAGAAGTGCAATAGTTGTTGGCTCCCCAACCAATATGAAAAGAATATTTTATAATTTTTTAGTTGTTTATTTCTTGGACTAAAATGTAAAAGGGTCTCAAGAACTTTATCAGTAAAGCCTTCCTCCCTGGTTAATCATTCCCAGTTTTAGCCCATATCCAGTGCTGAATATATCAGTTGGCTCCGTCTCGGCTACCACAGAATATTTAGCCAGAGAAAACCATGAGTTTAGCAGTGGAGTGTGGGGTTTAGCTGTCTGTGCAGAAATGTCTGTGGTTCTGGCAGTCCCCTTCGTGGGTAGATGCAGCTGTCTTTTCGTTCCGACAGCTGATTTCCATGCATGTGAACTTCGTGCTTTACTCACTTTACCACCATTGCTGGCCTTTTGGTGTCATGTTTATGGGTTTGGAGTTTCCAGTTTCAGCTTCATTCTGATGGTCTGGTCTCATTAGTCCCAGTCCTTCTCCCTGAAGCTAGTTATTTCGTATATTTTAAGTCAGGAGTTACTAAGAATAGGACATGCAAAATCATTAATTTGAAAGGAATGGGGTTATCGCACATTCCCCCACGGGCTCTGAGCCTTGAATTTCTCCGTTAAGAACATGTGATGCAGCCGCTTTGTAGAAACGTCCCACTTAATTTTCTTTGCCATCATCACCTGTTCCTCATGTGCTCTGTGCCGGCACGGCCAGCAGATTTCAAAGCAAAGGGTTAATGAAGTTTCAAACTACTGATATACTTTGTGGCTTCTTTGAGGATGTGATTTATGGATCTGGGCATTGCCACAAAGTCATGGAAGTATTTTAAGAAATGTGCTAGATTTAGCATTGTCTGTTAAACCACAGTCATAAAATTATCACTGTTCAGGCACTCTGGCTGCATATGTTATAATTTGCATTAATTTAGATGCTGTTGAATGATTAAAGAACCATAAAGTACCATTAAAATTACTTAGCAATTTGCATTGTGACATTCAAGCTAGTCACATGTTTCTAGCTAAATGTTAGGCCACAAAAAAGTATGCATTTGCTTCTGCAAGCATACCCGGCAAGGAGGGAAAATTGTTGGAAAAGAAAGTAAATATTCATGCCAATCGGTTCTGATAACTCCTTTTATCAAACCAACCTTTAGGTTTTTGTAATAATGCTTGAGGAATCTTATTATTTAATTATAAACTTAGGGTTTATTTAGAAAGGCCACACTGCAAAATGGAAGCTAGTCATCTCTTTTAGAATTGGGCCATAAATTAACCTAAACTGTGTGAAGAAAGTGGAAATTTCCATTTACTTTAATATACATTTACTAGCCTCCTTTATTGAGCACTGAACTCGACTCTGAGGAACATTTATTTGATGAGAAAAGTTTTAAAACTGAAATATGCAAAGTCAAATTTTGACTGAGAAGATTTGTACTTTATTGAAATCTTGTTAACTTGTATTTTACTCATTAATTTGCTTGATTTTTTTATTTCTTTAAAAATTTTCTAAAAAAATGTATGTGTGTATACTGAAGTACTTATACTGGTATTTGCAGTCTACTTTGAAATGCATCAGAAAAGAGGATGGATCTCGGGTAGATGGAACAATGGGTAGGTGGATATTCATGAGACCAGTATGGTGAAATGTCAATGACAGAATCTCAGTGTTGAGTAGATGGCTGTTCACTGTAAAAATTCTTTCAACTTTACTGTGTATTTGAAATTTTCCAAAATACAGTTTTGGAAAAATCATTAATACCCCCCCCCCCCCACTCAGCCTAAGAAATAGAATATCAGCACTTACCTGGTGGCGCAGTAGTTAAGAATTAGCTTGCAATGCAGGGGACACGGATTCAAGCCCTGGTCCAGGAAGATACCACATGCTGCGGAGTAAAACAAACTTAACTACCTAAATATTACGTGTGGGATGTTACTCCATCTGATTTTTACATTGACCGCAATTTAATCTGAATTACCAAAATATGCTTTTACAGAAGAAAGTGCATAATAACTAATCTTAGTAATTGAATATTAGATGTATATTAAATGTTTTTGAATGTTTTCTCACCAGAACTGATTTACCGCATTTACAGAAAAAGCTAATGAAAATGGAATAGTATAAACAAAACATTTCTTTTGACTTCATGCTTTGACTTTATTTAAAGTGAATGTCTCTTAGTTTCATTATGATCTCTTTTGCTTCTTCAAGATGCAGAACACATGAAGCACAACTTACATTAGAGCCTTCTTTAGATGCCTACTTGAGGCCTCTTTCATGAGGGAATTCATCCCTCTTTCATGAGGGGAGCCTCTGGCTTGGCAGTGTAGTCCTTAACATTTAGTTGTGTTTTATGGATTCGTGGCTGTTCACGCCCTTTGGTAAACCCTGATCACAACATTGTTATTTGAACATTCTCTCCCCTCAGTGCTTTAGAGTCACCCTAACTGGCATTTCTTGTCAAAGGTAAGTTCATGTACAGAAGAACAATGGATAGTACTTGGTTGGGAGGTAGAGAGAGGTCATTGAGGCTAGGTAATTTTGATTTTCTAAGGCTAAGTAGTGGTTACAGATCTGGCCACTAGTTTCTAAGCCACGTTAATAAGCAGATACCCTTTCTTTAAATCAGGTTGCAATAAAAAAGAAAGGAAACATGAAAATTATTTTATCCGTTCTTTATTTTGTGAGACATATACAAGTTTCCCCTGCTATCTGGAAGTAGAGGGTTCCTATGAAACCTTTTGTAAGCCAAAACGGAGTAAAGTGAAGAAGAAATTGCCTTAGGACAAGTCTGCTAATGGGTGCACAAAATAAATCAAGATAAAGCACAGACACTCACAGATACAGTTCAAAGCTATGGCAGCTTGATGCTGAGATGCTGAGTGTAGTTCCCAGGGAAGGAGCTTGGCAGTGCCACTATCACTACTCAGGGAGTGTGCTGCATCTGTAAGGGTTCGCCGCAAAACAAATGCCAAAGGCTACTTTCGCTTTTAGCCTTTCTTCATAAAAGCGAAAATCCTCTTCGGCTTTCTTTCTGTTAGTGAAAACAGGTACTGATGTCGATCTTTCGTAAAAGCAAAGTGGCATACAGTGAACTTTTGAAAAGCAGGGCATACCTGTATAGACAGACATAATTTAACATCTGTGCTTGAGAAATTTTGGATATGCTTGGAAATAGCTTGTGACACTGTCACACAATCTGTCTTCAATAAGTGTCTACAACTGGGACAGAATGCCAAATGTCCCACCATGTGTGGCCCATGCTTCTTTTGTATGTCACCATCCCTTTGGGAACTGAAGACCTGAGCCACTGAAACAAAGCTCTGGCTTTACACTTTGTTCACAGCCCCTGCCTGTCCAGTGCTCAATTTGAATTGTCCCAGTAATGGAAGAAGCAGAGTAGCCAAGGCGATATTTCCCTTGCTTCTATTTTAAGAAGTGAGGAAACAAGAGGAGGGACAATAATTAAAATTCCTATAGCTGGAGTCATCTCTGAGACAGTACCTTTATATTCTTATATTCTTTCTAATGAATAGTACTTTACTTAAAGCTGCACTTTATCCTACTAGAAGCTAAACTATGGAATGTTTCCACAGGTGGATTTATATAAAAGTTCATTATAGTGAATGGATTTTAGTACGGGTGTGTGCAGGGGGAGAGCAGGATAAGTACCATGAAAAAACTCAGCAGCCATATGGATTAACATAGTGTTCAAAATACTTGGGCACCTAGAATAAAATATAATTCTATTTTAAGTATTCTGGAATTCAGAATAAGATAACACAGCTTAATACATTTAATTTCCTTTTCTTTTTAAAATACAATGGATGTGACAAAACAATCTATGTTACACATAAAACATCCTCACTAAAGGAGATGGGGGGAAACAGTGCTGCCCTAAGTGACTTTGGAAATGAGTGGCGTCTGTAAGATTGAAGGCAAAGGAAACTACAATAAGTACTGTCCTGTAGTTGATAAAGTTGTTTCCCATGGTGGTATGGGTTTAAAAATCTGATAGCAACTGAACACTTAGACAAATGGATGGCAAATGATGGGAGCCAGGTTCCTCACTGTTGGACTAGAATTTTACAGATAAACAAGGGGAGAAGGCTAAAATGACCCAGATGGTTATAGATTAGAGTTGGAGACATCAGTATAACTCATGGTGAGTTTAGTGTAGATGCAGATGGTTACATATAGATCTATTTATAGATATGTATATATACATGGGTTAGCATACCCATACATATTTCCTTACTCTATCAGCGGAGAAGGCTAGAAGCAACAACAACCCAGAAGCAGTGATACATCTAGTGCTCAGATCTTGTCTTTAAATACCATCCTCTGATAAAAGGAAACAAGGATCCTTGGAGAACTGGCTGATTCTAAGACTAGAGCAGGAAGTGTATATGATGAGCCTGGAGCACCTTGTAGTGGCAGAAAGTAAGGAAGTGCTCGAAAAACAAAAGAAAACAAAACAAACCCACAATGATGGAGGTATGTCGGAGGAACACAGGAGCCAACTGAAAGAACTCCCAGTGGCCAAGTTAGATCAATTTGAGCAACACATTAAATAAAGTGATGTTGGCTTATAATCCAAGGTACAAAATGAATGAGTCCACAGTGATACAAATAATTCATTGAATAGATAAATAATGGGGGAGAAGAGACAAATCTTCCATGCAAAAGAATTCTGAAAAATTTATGTAGGTATTCTGCCCCCAAAGAGATGGAGCATAAGTCCGTAGTCCTTCAGAGTGAGCTGCATGTGTGACTTCCTTCCACAGGGGGCAGCATGGGAAGGAGAATAAAAGCTTAATTTTATGGTTGAGAAACCTGACAAATGCCAGCTCATCCAGATGATCGAGGTCAACATCAACAGTGATAAGTCACATTGATAGTATGCACTCTTGATATGATGTGATGAGAATGGCATCTCACCTCTGTGGTCTTCCTCCCCCAAACCCAGAGTCCCAGTCTACTGAGACACCAGACAGATCCCAATTGAGGGACATCCTACAAATATCTGGCCAGCATTCATCAAAACTGTCAAGGTCATCAAAAACAAGGGAAGTCTAAGGAGCTACCATAGCCAAGAGAATCCTAAGGAGACACAAAGATTACATATAATGTGGTATCATGGACGAGACCTTGGAAGAGAAACAATTAGTTAAACTTACCAAAAAAAAGTTAAAGGAATCTGAATAAAGTATGAACTTGAGTTAAAAATATTGGCTCATTCATTGTAATATGATTCAAGGCATAATACTAATGTAAGATATTAATACTAGGGCAGGCTGGCAGTGGAGTATATAGGAACGCTGTGTACTATCTTTTCATTATTTTCTGTAAATCTAAAACTGTTCTAAAAATGAAGTTTATTTTTTGAAAAAGATAGGTGTTTGGATATTCATAGCAAAAATCAAACCAATCAATAATGGGTATACACACTTAGTTTACATCTGAGACTCTCGTTTAAAACTAGAAAAGCTGCTAATATTGGGGAATATTCAAGATAACAATAATAAACAAGAATATTGGGAAAATCCCACGTAGAAAATCCCATAGATTCCAATAGATGGAAATCCATTCTAGATATCTAATTGATATGATAAACTTAGAAGTTATTTGTGTTATATAAATGTCTGCTACTTAGTGGGACCATTTCAATTTTAAATTTAGAGCAAGTAATGTATGCATTATTAGACACTGAGTTCAGAAGACATTGAGTACATGATTCAGTCCATGCAGCAGTATATTTATGGCTCTTAGTCATACCTTCAGGATTTTGTGATAAAATTAGGTTCTTTGTTTAACTGAGTCAAAAGATCATTTTTTGGCTTTGTAACTTGTTTTGAAGCTAGAAGGGCAGTGTATTTGTGTGTGTACATATGTGTGTACACACATACATGCTAAGCTTGACTATACAACACTGTAAACAAAACATTTCACCAAGAAAATTGACAGAACTTTAAATTAAAAAGGAATTTTTAAAAGACAGTGTTTCCCTCCCTGGTTTAGCTTTAGAAGAAAGCAGTGCTAAAAAAAAAAAATCACCAATGTTCACACATTTTGAAGAGTGTGAATTTTATTCACCAGTTTGCTTTTTATACCAGAGCCCAGCTGCTGCCTTTTGGAAGAGTGAAGCATTTCCACCAGAATTGTCTGCAGCTCAGTATAGCTATAATGCCAGAAGAAATCCTACCAGATTATGTCCTTTGATTTTCACAGATTTTATTCAGAAGATCTGGCAATGGTTGCATTTTCACACTTCAGAAATACACGGTTGGCCAGGAGTTATTTCTGGAGTTTTCTTTTAAAGCCTTATATGTTTTTGAGATTCTCTGTGTTCCTAAATCAATTCCCTAGTCATTCCTTACCCGAAGTGAGAAATTTATATCTTTTTTTAATGAAGTCACTTTTAAAGTTGAAAGCGGTATTTTCTAGAACATCTGAAAAAGTTCTCTGTTCTGGGCATCTTGACTAATGACTGCTAAGTCATGTAAACTGCCTTCTTCCTTCATAGAATATGGTGCTGCAAATCATAAGATGTTAGACATAAATTCTGCCCCTGGGGGGTTACTTCGTAAAACACATGACTGAGATTTTTGGCTCTGGAGCCAGGGACACTTCATTCAAGCCTCAAACCTGCCACGTCCTGACTATGTGAACTTGGGCATCTTCCCCTTAACTTCCTCCACCTCAGTTTCCTTAACTGCAGAGCGAAAAGAAAAAAATAGCAACTAATGCATAGAGCTGTTTTTAGTATTAAGCAAGGTAACTTTGTACAGTGTTGGTCATAGCACATAGTAAAAATTAAGTAAATGTCAGCTATGTTCATTATCATGACATTTATAGAAAACATGCCAGGAACTACCTGAATAGTGCCACCAAGTATATGACTTCTAAACAATCAACTGTGCGTCAGTTGCTTAGGAACGCCTATGAGAAAAGCCTCCAAAAGAAAAAAATGTGTGTGCCAAGAAATGCCAGTGCTTCTTTGGATCATGACTTACAAGAAAGCTCTGTCCCACAGGCCCTCAGTATTTCCTGACCAGAGCTCGGCTCTAGAGCGCTTGTCACTGGATTTGGAGCTTGGGATTCTCTGCCTCATCCCTTTGACCACTTAGCACGCAGTTTGGGAGACGCAACCATCCCATGGCCCCGGAACCAGCCTCAGGGAGCAGGGGTGAAGCCATGGCATGCTGCCCGCCAGATCTATGAAATCTGGTAGCTTAACATGTAAATGAAATGTGATTTTATACACATATATACAAACACACACACCCTTTTTGGTTCAAAAGCACATAAAATATCAGGACTCATAATTGGTAGCAGAGGATGGAGTAATGTTATGGAGAAAGTCAAGAAATTATTAGATTTGTCATTCAGGCATTCTAAGAAACAACATATCGTACCCAGGGAAATAGTATCTATTTGGATAATGTTATTCTCTTCGTAAGTGTCAGCATGTGGCCAAGGAGAGAGGTGATCCATGTTTTTTTCTATACCACTTTTATGTAGTACCTAACTCAGATTTCCCTGAAATCCACGTTGAGTATAATCAACCACTGCTTTTCTAGGAATTAAAAGGACGCATAAAAATAGTCAGTGTTTCGTGTTTGGTAATTGCAATCATTGTTGCTTTTGTTGTGGTCATCCAAAAAAACAAAAGTCAGTGGCATAGATACCTAATTTCCTTTAGCAACCAAATTATAAAAGCACAGATTGAATATTTGATAAACAATTAGATTCAATCTTTAAATTATTTGGATCCCCAATACTACTTAATAGCCATATCAGTGGAAAACACTGGGAGAAAAAGAGCAGGATTAATTAAGAAGAAGCTGGTTATCCAGAGTTTCATGTGTGGGTAATAAGACTAAGGTTTCTGTTCTAAGTTAAATTCTCATTCTTGGGAGGTCAAGAGAGACCCAAGAAGATTACTCAAAATATGACTCTAAAAACATTGTCAAGGAGATGTTATTAGAACAGAAGTGAGGGGCAGAGATATGGGGCTATGTGGGTAGAAAGACAGGAAAGAAAGGACAGAAGCTGAGAGAGACAGACAGGGACAGAGAAACAGAGACAGAGACCAAGAGACAGAGAGAGGTAGAAGGGGAGAGGAGAGAGAGCCAAAGGTGGATGGAGAGAGAAAGGAGTGAATATGGACAGATGGATGGGGAAAGAGCAAAAGAGAGGGAAGGAGCTACATTCACACAGGGAAGAGATACAGTGATGGAAAAAGAGGCAGAGAAGTGGTGGGCAGACGTGGTTGAAGGTGGCAGGGTTTTTCACTGCCCCTTGACATTTGGCTGATATTTTCATGGTCAAAAAAGAGAGGGGGCTTCAGCAAAAGATGAAGCCACAGTGATTTGAGGCCCAGCTCAAAATATGCTGCAGGTGGGATGTTCCTCACGTGTCTGGGCTTTTTTTTTGCTTTTACAACTAGTTCCTTCCCTGTGTCCCTCTTCCTGCCCATGTATCTTACCAACACCTTTCAGTTCTATGCTGGGCTTCACTCTCCCTGGCTCATGGTAAATATGCAGAAATTTTGCAAGCTGATCATTAAACTGGTGGTAGCTTGAAATCAGCCATAATGGGAATATTTACACCTTGGAAATTGGCAAATGAGAGCTTTTTTTTTTTTCTCCTGGACAGGGCTTGGCTGGATAAAATTTGCGTAAAATTCATTTTGTTTACTTACTCATTTATATGTGTAATTGATGTCATGACTTAGATCCTTCAAAATTTAGGGAATAGAATTGATCATTGGGCCAATTGTACAATTTAAAACAGTATATAAATCCAAGACCCAAACATATGCATTTAGTATTTAACATTAAAGGCATACTTACCGTCACTTCCAGGAGATCACTTCAAGGGAAACTGGATAAACTGAGAACTGACTTCTGTTATTTCAGAGATAAAAACTAAGGTACAAGAAAAGTACATTGTATGAGAGTTATTCATATGTATTTGGATGTGCAGGTATGTTTAGTATCTTGGTTGTGGCGATGGTATCACAGGTGTACTCATATATTCAAACTTATCAAGTTGTATATGTTAAATGTGTGCAATTTTTTGTATATCAGTTATACCTCAAAGCAAAAAAAGGAGTTATTTACATCAAACTCAAAATGCAAATTTTAATAGACAGTAACTTAAAAATTCTGATTTAATTACTGTCGATTCAACTTTGGGTAAAAACAACTGAGAAATTTCTATTCTTCATTTGTTTTCATTCTTACAATTGCATTAATATACATGACACTTCTTTCTAGACTGGAGTTCGCTTAGTTTTAAGTGTATTCATGACTTCATCATAAAATTTTGAGTTAGTTTTAAAATATCTTGTTCACTAGTGGCCGTGTCTGGACCAGTACCTTCACCTCTTGGCTCTCTGCTTTTTCTGTCATGTCTCACGGTGATTTAAAAGATAGCCAGTTGCCCATTTTGTTAAGCTTATATTATTTTCAGGAAATGTTCAGAATACTTTGTATTTGATAGATGTTTATATTTTAAAATAGAACTTACAGTAATTGAGTGCCAACTCTAATAAGCTCTGGCCTACACTTTATATACTTTGTTCCTCTAAAACTTCACAGCAGTCCCCTATGGTAGGTATTATTTATGCCCTCTCCCAGTCCCTGAAAAGTTAAGTTACTTGCTCAGGTTACACCAGTAGTAAGTATAAGTGGTCTGAACGGTTTGATTCCAAAGCTTAAGTTCTTTACACTCCACCAGGCTGCCTACCATACATTATGGGATTTTACCCTTCTTATTACCTTGTGAAGAATGCAAAGCAGGTATTATCACTGCTTTACAGATTATGTTTTATAAAGGACTTAGGGGCCACAGGTGACTTAAAATCAGATAGCTAGGAAAGTCTTCTGACTCCTCTTCCAGTGCTTCGTCCCAGATGGCCCAAATTGTAAGTACAATAACAAAATTAAAATGAGGTCATCATATCTGACTTAATGTGAAACTTTCATAGGACATTATTTCAAGCTTATAAAAGCTTCTTCTGGATTGAACACAAACTGCGTATACATGTTTTCAAGTGGTTCATATTTCAGAAGCAAGAGTGTAGGCCAAGAAAAAAATCTTCGGTTGCTGTTTGCCTGATTCAGTCAGAATGTGTTTGGCACAGAGTGTGTTCTATTCATCAGTCCTGTTGTTTCTGGGGAATACCCAGATCTCAGCCATCCACCCTCCTATTTCTGGGCCCCAGCCTCAGGAAAAAGGTGACAATTCATTTTGTTGGTTCATTTGTTTTTATTACAAGGAATTACTTTTAGCGACTTAAAAAGAATTCTCTGTCATCCAAGGAACTTTTAGTCACCCAGGTTTACACCTTGCATTTGCAATGAAAGGACGTAGGAAAGTGGAAAAGGGACAAAATGCAAAAGGCACTGAAAGAGCGTCTGGGGAGAGAGTGTCCCGCCCAGTGGAGCTGAATTGCAAGGAGCCCCCCCGCCCCACTTCCCTTGCCTGGTGTTCTTCAAGGGATCACTGGAAAAGGGGACTGTCCCTCCCTGGGAGCATGACAAGGCCAAGGTGGAGTCCATTTGGCCTTTATCCTTCAGAACTGCCCAGCCGATGGAAGGGTTTGTATGAGCAGTTATGAGAGTTACAACTGCATGTCATGCTATGAGTCTTCAGATTTTTTTTCTGATTATGAAAGTAGCAGTGAATGCTTGGGCTTAAAAGAAAGCCTGAGTTTTAGAAACATAGCACCTTGTTTCCAGTTGACAACCCACTGTGGGTTTCTGAGCCACCCGGAGCAGCAGGAGAAAGTTTAATTAGTGTTGTAGAAGGGGTCTGCCCCCACAGGCTTGTCTCCTGTCTTTTGTTCTCTCCTGCTTCTGCCTCTCCTGCTGAGCTGTACATCCAGCCGCCTGATCCTCAGCTTCTGAGCCTTCAAGTCTAACAGGTGGGCCCAGCAGGGAGCTGTGGGTTGGTTCTGTAAGCAGGGAAGCGCATCCAGGCTATGCAGAAGCTGTGTGCAAAGCCGTTCATCACCCCCATCGAGGTGACAGTCACATATTTGGACAACAACAAAAGATTGCCAGGGAACCAACAGTCGATGCTCTGAAGTTTCACGCCACGCAGTAACCAGCCCCTCCCCATTAAATGATCATCTATTTGTGTTGCTATGAATGAGGCCTTGGTGACAGAAATCATCTGTACAGCTTACCAAATTGACACTCTTAACTGTCTAATAAGAGTAAAGAGCCTCTTTATATTATCAGATTTATTACCAAGAAATAATTTAGGGCCTAGTAGCAATTCAATCATAGGACTGATCTCTTAAGGAAAAACAAATTTGGTGATATATATACATATATATATATATATAAAATACATATTTTGTATACATGCAATTCATATATATGTGTACATATACACCTACATATATATTTTTTTCTTGGCAATTGTATTATTTTATTATCTTCATAAAATGTAATTTTTTAAAAATAAACTAATGGCGACTTGTGAAGTAACAATAGATGGCCAGATAGAAAAGCTAGGAAAGCTAAAAGATTTGGGTCTTTATTGACATTTATCTTCTTTAGAGTCTCTTAGAACATTTAGAGTAAAGATCATCAAATCAAAAGGAATCAGAGTCAGATAGATAAGGGAATGAGAAAAGCATGCAAGTAGAGTATTAGGGAGGTGAAGGGACCCGGGCCCTGTGCACAAGGGCAGCTACTGTTGAGCTCCACATTGCTGTTGTCACGCAGGAATATAGTACAAATATTTATAGATACTCTAAATTTTCAGAAAAGATGAATATTTTCATTTAATTGTTATTACTCAATTTAGAAATGTTGGCCCAATTTTAACAACAACAAAGGCATAACATTTGCCAAATGAAACATCTTTATAACAGTCTGGGTTTGTGGGCCTCTGATTTTCAAACTCTTATGCAAAGATGGATTCGTCTTATTAAATAAGTAAACAATCATATATTAAGTTTTTCTCAAAGTTAGTCTTGCTTCTTGTGAAGAGAGGTGATATCTGTTAACTGAATTTAGTGTGCTCATTATTTTGCAATATACACATAGATTAAATCAGTATGTCGTACACCTTAAACTTGTACAATATTATATGTCAATTATACCTTAACAGAAGTGGAAAAAAAGACATCGAATCAAAAACAAAGTTAGTCTTGCTTCCCATCACAGTTATATTCTTTTGAGGTGCAGGGAACTGGTCTTAAAACTGCTGCATCTGCCACGCTAATAGGTGGAAACTACATATATATTTAAGTGAGCCCTGATCCCTTTGAAACTGTCAGCACTGCAGAGTTCAAGCTTCTTGCAGCCACATTGTAGGGAAACAAACTCTTTCTGAAGCTCCTCCTTTTTTGGTGGTTGATATTGGAGCCAGTCCCTGAGCCTCACAAGAAAATTACTCTATGTTTTTATTCTTTTAGCCTAAATGGAATTATCCAGTCACACATATTATTTGCT
Source organism: Grampus griseus (assembly GCF_964374135.1). Lineage (NCBI taxonomy): Eukaryota > Metazoa > Chordata > Mammalia > Artiodactyla > Delphinidae > Grampus > Grampus griseus. Next base: position 68,246,501 of record NC_139012.1, read on the forward strand.
AATTCAATTGTGGCTAATTTCCAAAGTCAAATTCAGATTCAAATGATGATGACTCACCACTATTTAGGATCTTGAGGAAATTATCCTGGGTTGTGAAGGCCTAAGACTCCAGAGATGAGGTTTGAGCGTTCATGGTGGCCTTGGGGAAAGTGTGGTGCTGAGTGTTTTGTATAGAGCATGGAATGTTTGTGCTCAAAAGTTGTTTAGAAATAAGTCCTATGGCTTTTGCAGAACACAGAGAAACATTTGGTCTTCTACTAAGGGAACAGCACCTCCAGAGACACCGAGGTCTGAAGTAACAAGGCACTGGCTGGTGTTCTAAGAAGTTTGGTGTGGTGAGATTGCATGAATGAATGAATAGGACGAGCTGATTAGGTGGTGAGGTGCCCTGGGACCTGCACCTGCTGCAAGCAGAAAGTCTGAGAAAAGAGGCATAAAGATTGTCACTAAAGATGGTAATCTGACTTTGTATAATTCTGACCCGCAGCAGACTGGCTGCCTGGGCTGTTTACTGCAGATAAGGACTTGGTTTCTTGGGCTGGTCGCTGCAGGTTGTGGATCAGAATTCTATTTATATAGGACTTCCCTGGTGGCGCAGTGATTAAGAATCCACCTGCCAATGCAGGGGACATGGAGTCGATCTCTGGTCTGGGAAGATCCCACATGCTGCAGAGCAGCTAAGCTCGTGCGCCACAACTACTGAAGCCCACGCTCTCTAGGGCTCACGTGCCGCAACTACTGAGCCCATGTGCTGCAACTACTGAAGCCCGTGCGCTTAGAACCCGTGCTCCACAACAAGAGAAGCCACTGCAATGAGAAGCCCGCATGCCGCAACGAAGAGTAACCCCCGCTCGCCTCAACTAGAGAAAGCCCACTTGCAGCAGCAAAGACCCAATGCAGGCAAAAAAAAAAAAAATTAATTAATTAATTTTAAAAAAGAATTCTATTTATATATACGGTCTAGCCATTGTCTGTATAGTCAGTCTTTCACTGGGACCATCTTACTTTTTCCCTTTTATTTTCCAGTGTCTTGCCCTGAACTAGGCAATATTTGTTGAATGAATATGTGTATTCATTCACGTATTGTCCCATTACCTTAAAAATTTTATCAGCATTATGCCAAGGTAAATTAAATCCTCTTTTAATGTAAACGTTAGATTCTACTGAAAAAGAAACTGCATGTTACTTTTATTTGAGATATAGGCAGAATCCAAATTATCTCAAAGAACCTGATTTTGAGACACAACCATAACAAAAGCAAAAGCGTAAGATAACCATATTGAGAGAGAGCTATTAGCAGGCCGTGGCTCTATTTGGAGGCCACTGTAGTTTGATTATAAGTTTATTTACATTGTATAAGCCAACAGAAGAACAAGAGTTGCTAGATAGAATTTGCATTTCAGATAACATTTTTAGACATTTGTGTGTTTAGTGATAGCTACATTCCATTTTCTTACTGAGGAAGTATTGGCAGAACACCTCCTCCATGCCGGCGTTGTCATGTGCTTACACAAATTGTTAGATTTCCTGTTATCCCCACAATAAGCTGGGAGATGAAAATAATTAACCTAGTTTTACAGATGTGGTCCAGAAAGGTTTAGTAACTTGCCCAAGATAACACCGCTAGCACTCCATTGAACTAAGGCATTGACCCAGATTTATAAATGCAGAGGCCAAGAGTTCTTTCATTGAGTTATACGTACTTGAAGATGGAATATATCCAAAGGAAGCTTCACCCATTCAGAAATTTGCAGTTGTTGACTGAAGCAGAGAGTTAATCCCTAGATTTTCCATTATTTAGCATCTTATCTAGATCAAAAGAATGTACCTATCTGAACCATAGTGTCACACTATATGAGTTCATGTTCAAACTTAAGAATTATTAAGTAACCCAAAGTTTTTGCTTTGTTTCTGTTTCCCGTTTCTTTCAAACGAACTGAATGGATAGTACTTAATCATAAGGGGATCAGTGTTTTCATATGTTTACATTTAGGAGAAAGTACCTCTTTAAAAGTATTAAACTCCAAAGCTACCTTGTTCATCAGAGAAAAGCTTCCCTTTTTTCAACTCTAAAACTTCCCCATTCCTCAACCTGCCTTTGAGTTTCTGCCGAAACACAAGTGACCATGGCTGACTCCCTTTCTATATAGCAAACTCAGAATAAATCATACTTGCTTTCTCATTTGATGGTCTTCTAGTTCCACACCAGACTCTGCTGTCGTGGCACTGACAGTTTCTTGGGGAAAACAGACATCCATTAAATAGCCATACAAATAAATGCATAACTATAGCTGTGATGGATGTTGTGAAGGAAATATATCTGGTGCTGTCAGAATAGGCAACAGAGATTTGTGACTCGGCTGGGGAGATTGGGAAGTGGTTCCTGAGCTGAGGACTGAAGAAAGGGTAGGTGTCCCCTGGGTGAAGGGAAGGTGAGTGTTTCGCAGGCCAAGGGAGCAGCATGTACACAGGCAGGAGGAAGCAAGGCAAATGGAGGAACAGAGAAGCAACAGTGTGGGTGCAGCAGGGTGAGCAGGAGGCCCATGTGAAGCTGGAGAGCTTGGCAGAGATTGCACAGCAAGGGGCCCTGTGAAGGAGCAAAGGGAAACCATTGAGTGTTTAAGCCCACGAGTGATGTGGTCAGATCAGTATTTCAGAAGACCAAGCTGGAGTCTCTACTAGGACTATTTGGAGAATCAAAGCAAAGCATCTGTCTTTTTTTTTTTTTTTTTTTTTTTTTTTTTGCTGCATTAGGTCTTCGTTGCTGCACACGGGCTTTCTCTAGTTGCGGCGAGCAGGGTCTGCTCTTCGTTGCGGTGTGCAGGCTTCTCATTGCGGTGGCTTCTCTTGTTGCGGAGCACGGGCTCTAGGCACGTGGGCTTCAGTAGTCGTGGCACGCGGGCTTCAGTAGTTGTGGCTCGCGGACTTAGTTGCTTCACGGAATGTGGGATCTTCCCGGACCAGGGATCGAACCTCTGTCCCCTGCATTGGCAGGTGGATTCTTAACCACTGCGCCACCAGGGAAGTCCCAAAGTATCTGTCTTGAACTTAACCAAGTGTTAAGTAATAATTTCATCATGCAGTTGGAGTTTAGATAAATCAAACCTGAATCGCGTATGGTTTATCCATTACAAATAGCCACTGAGCTACTATTTCTATGGTCAGTAGGTAAGTCCACAAGAAATAAAGTACATCTGATAATAATTGAAGAAAACCTGGAAAACTGAATCTTTGAAAACATCAACTTAACTTAAAAATCAAATATGAATCTGGATCACCACCATCATCAATAGGAAACAGGTAGTTGAATGGCCCAGCCATTGTACTAGGTAAAGAAATGTTTTTCTTCACATATAGAAATTTGTGGCACTCTAAATACTTAATGCATCTGTTTTACATGGACCCCAGAACTCAGGTAATCATCTTGGAGGGTCAGTAGTTGACACATTCATTCCAAATAGACACCTACTAAAGCTGTAAAATTTGTTCACTTATCCAAAACTCTGTAATATTTCCGAGGTCATGTCTTAACAATGCATGTCCAAGTTCATTACATTTAATGTTATCACAGAAAGTAATGCTGCAGTGAAAACTCTCACTATGTGAAAATAGTTTGAAGCCTTAGATATTTGCCTTTATTTTTAGTTAGTATTTCAAATTAGAAAGCCAATAAAAATTTTTAATGCATTTTAAAGTTTTTTAATAACTATATTTTATATTCTTATCCCAAGAATAGGTAAGTCTGTATATAAACATAACTTATTTGGGATCAGTGGAGCAAGCTAATATATTTTCTGTTATATTAATGTGTTATAAGTAACATATTACTTCTAACAATCAAATGAATTATCCTAGTTTATGATAATAGTGCCTGCGACGCTGTTGACTAAGGATAGTCCTGCTCATATTGAGTTTTGAGCAGTTTTGTTTCCAAGGAAACCAGTTCACTGTCAGCAAAAGATGCACCCAAATCAGTGCAAAAATATTTGCCAAAAATAATCAAATCTTATAAAATGTGAATTCACATGTCCCCCATAGCCATAAAGCAACAATCAGAAGAGGTTTACATTTCTTGCAGAAATGACTCAACTTGATAAACTCATCATAAAATGTATTTCAGACAAACATTGACATGGTGCAAAGTAAATGATTCATCTTTAGGATGTCTCCACAGTTTTGAAAGTTAACATCTTAGATGTGGTATGGATCTGCTAATGAAGAATTTATTAGACTTTCGCTTTCTCTACAAATAAATATATAATAGTGTGTAGTGATATTTGTAGGTGTTGTGTGTAGTGAATTGGAGGTGGGTTGAATTATAATTTATTGTTGCATAATCTATGAAGGAAGTCTTTGCTAATGTAAATCTCTTGACATATTTGAATATGTTTTTGCATGGCTAGTATTCAGTATTTGCTGCTCTAGGCAAATTTTAAAAAATAAAAAAAAGAGCTGACAAGTATCAGGTTATTTCCAACTTGAATAGTGCAGGAGCAACACATTATTTCTTGCCCAATGTTAAAGTCATCAAACAAAACTCAAAATCATACCTAGTTCACAAGCGTAATCCAATAGGCTTCTTATTTTATCTGTAATCATATATGTTTATGAACAGATGTATAGGTAACATGATAGTTTCATTTAAAAGTGCTTAAATATAGGCAAACTAGGGCTTCCCTGGTGGCGCAGTGGTTGAGAGTCTGCCTGCCGATTCAGGGGACATGGGTTTGTGCCCCAGTCCAGGAAGATCCCACATGCTGTGGAGTGGCTGAGCCCGTGAGCCATGGCCGCTGAGCCTGCGCGTCCGGAGCCTGTGCTCCGCAACGGGAGAGGCCACAGTAATGAGAGGCCTGCATACCGGAAAAAAAAAAAAAGTATATATATATATATAGGCAAACTTACCAATCAAATAGAATTGGTGGGAGTTTACAAAAGGAAAGCTGCATATTCCAATTCATTTCCTTCGCTCTCGCTCTGCTGCCACCCTAGCAGATTCAGGCCCAAATCATCTCCGACTTAGACGTCTTTTAAAAAAAATTTTTTACTTTTTATTTATTTTGTCTGCGTTGGGTCTTTGTTGCTGCATGTGGACTTTCTCTAGTTGCGGCGAGCGGGAGCTACTCTTCGTTGTGGTGCACGGGCTTCTTATTGCGGTGGCTTCTCTTGATGCGGAGCATGGGCTCTAGGCACGTGGGCTTCAGTAGTTGTGGCACGCAGGCTCAGTAGTTGTGGCATGCGGGCTCAGTAGTTGTGGCTCACAAGCTTAGCTGCTCCGCAGCATGTGGGATCTTCCTGGACCACGGCTTGAACCCGTGTCCCCTGCATTGGCAGGTAGATCCTTAATCACTGCACCATCAGGGGAGCCCCTAGACTTTTAAATTTTTACAATTTTCTCTGTTCTCCTCCATGTTGCTGCCAGAATGATATTTTGGAAACACAGATTAGATCACATTAGTTTTGACTTTTTAAAAACATTTTTAAAACTTTTAAATTCTTCAGAGTAACATAGAAAATCCTTAACCATGGTGTTTAAAGCTTGTCCCCACCTGTCTTTCCCATACCATTCTCTTTATCATCCTAGGCATGGCCTGCTCTAGCCTTAACCTTGACCAAACATGCCAAACTTTTGCCTCTTCTGAGCATTTCATATAGATGAAACCATGCCATAAGTGGCCTTTTGGGTTCTTTCACTTAGTATAATATTTTCACAGTTTGTTCATGTTGTATATCTGTACTTCATTCCTTTTTAAGGCAAAATAAGACTCCTTTGAATAAATTTATGTCATTTTGTTTATCCATTAATCAGTTGATGGACATTTGGGTTGATTCCACCTTTCAGCTATTAGGAATTGTGCTACCATGAACATTCATGTATATGTTTTTGCATGGCCATAGGTTTTAGTTCTGTTGGGAATATACCTTCATTCTTCTGCATGTGGATGTCCAGTTGTCCCAGAACCATTTATTGAAAAGATTGTTCTTTCCTCCATTGAATTGTCTCAGCAAACTTTTGTAAATCAACTGACCATAAATGTATGTGTTTATTTCTTTACACTAAATTCTGTTCCATCGATCAGTATGTCTGTCCTCTGCCTGTATTATACGGTCTTGAGTGATGCAGCTTTGTAGTAAGTTTAGAAATTGAGAAGTTTGAGTCTCTACTTTTATTCTCGTATTTCAAGATTGTTTCGGCTATTCTAGGTTCCTTGCATTGCCGTAAGAATTTTAGAATTAGTTTGAAGTTTCTGCAAAATGAAAGTTAACTTTATGGATATTGCACTGAATCTGTAGATCAGGTTGAGGGAGTACAGCCATCCTAACAATATTAAGTCTTCAAATCCATGAACACAAGATGTCTTTCCTCTTATTTAGGTCTCCTTTAATTTTGTTCAATAATGTTTTGTAGTAGTTTTCATTGTACAAGCCTTGCACTTCTTTGGTTAAATTTATACCTAAGTATTTTATTCTTTTTCACGTTACTGTAAATGGAATTGTTTCCCTAAATTCAGTTTTGGATTGTTTATTGCTAGTTTAGAGAAAGACAGCTGGTTTCCGATTTACAATTTTATACAGAATATATAAAATCATGTCATCTACAAATAGAGATTGTTTTATTTCTTCCTTTCCAATCTGGATGCCCATCGTATGTTTTTGTTGCCTAATTGGCTGGTTAGAACCTCTAGTCCAACAGTAAATAGAAATGGCAAGATCAGATAGATACCTTTGTCATGTTCCTGATCTTAGTGAGAAGGCTTTCAGCCTTTCACTGATAAGTATGATGTTCTCACTGTTTTTTTGGTAGATGCTTTTTTATCAGGTTGTGAAAAAAAACCCTCTAGTCCTTTTTACTGTATTTATCATGAAAGAGTGTTGGATTTTGTCAAATGCTTTTTTTCCACATGTATTTTGAGATGTTCAGGTACGTTTTTTTTCCTTTATCCTACTAATATGGTATTATTATTTATGGTATAATATGGTATTTATTGATATTTGAGCATTAAATCAGTCTTGCATTCCTTGGCATAATCCCAGTGGGTCATGGTTTATAATCTTTTTTATATGTTGCTGGATTTAGTTTGCTAGTATTTTCTTGAGTATTATTATCTCTGTATTCACAAGGGATATTAGCCTGTAGTTTTCTTTTCTTGTGATATCTATGTCTTGCTTTGATATCAGGGTAATACCGACTTCATAGAATGAGTTGGGAAGTGCCCACTCCTTTTCTGTTTTTTTTGAATGAGCTTGTGAAGTATTGGTGTTATTTCTTTAAATTAGTCACACCATCTGGTCCTAAGATTTCCTTGTGGAAAATTTTTGATTACTAATCCATGATCTTTACTTATTATAGGTCTAATCTGATTTTCTATTTCTCTGGTAGTTTGTGATTTCAAGGAATTTGTGCACTTTATTTAGCTTATCTAATTTATTGGCATAAACTGTTCTCAGTATTCTGTTATAGTCCTTTTATTTCTCCAGAGTTGGAAGTGATGACCTCTCTTTCATTCCTGAATTTTAGAAATTTGAGACTTCTCTTGTTTTTTTCTTGATATGTCGAGCTAGAAGTTTGTCAGTTGTATTGATCTTTTCAAAGAATCAACTTGGTTTTACTGTTTTTCTCCATTTGTTTAAATTCTCTATTTTATCTATGTCCACTCTGATTTATTGTTGCATCCCTTCTGCTTGTTTTGGGTTTAGTTTGCTCTTTTTTTTTCCATTTTCTTTAAGTGGAGTGTTAGATTATTGATTTGAGATCTTTATTCTTTTTAAGTGTACACTTTTTACAGCTACGATTTTATTTCCCTTAAGTACTGATTTAGCTCCATACTAAAGGTATGCATTGTGGTTTTTAATCTTCATTAATGTATTGAGTCTCTGTTACATGCTAACGGCTGGGAGTATATTACTGAATGAAACAGACATCACTGGCCCATGGATCAGATACAATCAAATAAAGAAGTGTGTGTGTGTGTGTGTGTGTGTGTGTGTGTGTGTGAGAGAGAGAGAGAGAGAGAGAGAGAGAGAGAGAGAGAGAGAGAGAGAAAGAGAGAATGAATAGCTGCACATTAGAATGTTGTGGGAAGAAGTGATGTTTGAGCCAGGATCTGAAGGATGAGAAGCTGCTCACAAAACCATGTGATATTCTTCTGTGAGTTATTGAAAAGGGACAAGGTTGAAAACCTGTGAGTTTTACTTGAAAGAAGCATCCTGATGAGTCTGCAGTTTAAATTTAAACATCCATTTTTGGGCTTCCCTGGTAGTGCAGTGGTTAAGAATCTGCCTGCCAGTGCAGGGGACACAGGTTCAATCTCTGGTCCAGGAAGATCCCACATGCCGTGGAGCAACTAAGCCCACGCGCCACAACTACCAAGCCTGCGCTCTGGAGCCCGCAAGCCACGATTCCTGAAGCCCATGCACCTAGAGCCCGTGCTCCGCAACAAGAGAAGCCACTGCAATGAAAAGCCCGCACACTGCAAGGAAGAGTAGGCCCCTTCGCTGCAACTAGAGAAAGCCTGCTCGCAGCAATGAAGACCCAATTCAGCCAAAAATAAATAAATAAATTTATTTTTAAAAAATTAAAAAATAAACATACATTTTCTTTTTAAATTATCAATGATCTAAACATGCTATTATATTGAATAATTTAATTCTTTTTTCTCAATAATATTTGTTCTTTCTGGAAGACTAATTTTTTTTTTTTTTTTTTTGCGGTACATGGGCCTCTCACTGTTGTGGCCTCTCCTGTTGCGGAGCACAGGCTCCGGATGCGCAGGCTCAGCAGCCATGGCTCACGGGCCCAGCTGCTCCGCGGCATGTGGGATCTTCCCAGACCGGGGCACGAACCCGTGTCCCCTGCATCGGCAGGCGGACTCTCAACCACTGCGTCACCAGGGAAGCCCTGGAAGACTAATTTTTTATTGCAGGATAGTAAAAAGATTGAGAATTATGATCAGTTTATTACCTGACTTACCTGCTGCTTTTATTTGTCTTCTGGCAACTCCAAGAGGATTGCAAGTGCTTTAATAACATTTCTCCTACAGATAAATTTTCTGAAAACAGTTTATCAGGATTGGGCCTTCATTTATATTAAATTCATTTGCCATTCACAGATTGTTAGCTTACAGTCCTAGGTTACAAGCATTTCAGGTGTGACAAAATTAAGGTAAACAGATTATTTACTCTTATAGCTGTAATTTAAAATTATAAATGCAGCAAAATAGTTGTTTTCTGAAACACTGCTCTGAAGAAGAGTGCAAAATAAGCTTTATTTGAATGGGGAAGTCCTGCAAATAGCAAATATTAAAGTTGTTCATTCTTGCAAACATGTATTTTTGTTTATATGATCTTCAGCTCTCTATAAATATTGGGGAGATGACTGATGTTAAAAATAGTATCCTGGGCTTCCCTGGTGGCGCAGCGGTTGAGAGTCCGCCTGCCGATGCAGGGGACACGGGTTCGTGCCCCGGTCCAGGAAGATCCCACATGCCGTGGAGCGGCTGAGTCCGTGAGCCATGGCCACTGAGCCTGTGTGTCTGGAGTCTGTGCTCCGCAACGGGAGAGACCACAACAGCGAGAGGCCCGCGTACCGCAAAAAAAAAAAAAAAAATCCTGGGGAGGGGGCCCTTCAAGATGGTGGAGGAGTAAGACGTGGAGATCATCTTCCTCCCTACAAATACATCAAAAATACATTTACATATGGAGTAACTCCTACAGAACACCTACTGAACGCTGGCAGAAGACCTCAGACTTCCCAAAAGGCAAGAAACTGCCCACGTACCTGGCTGTGTGGCTGACAGGGTCTTGGTGCTCCGGCTGGGTGTCAGGCCTGTGCCTTTGAGGTGGGAGAGCTGAGTTCAGAACATTGGTCCATCAGAGAACCCCCAGCCCTGTAATATCAATCGGCGAGAGCTCTCCCAGAGATCTCCATCTCAATGCTAAGACCCAGCTCCATTCAATGACAGCAAGCTACAGTGCTGGACACGCTACGCCAAACAACTAGCAAGACAGGAACACAACCCCACCTATTAGCAGATAGGCTGCTAAACTCATAATAAGTTCACAGACACCCCAAAACACACCACCGGACACGGTCCTGCCCACCAGAAAGACAAAATCCAGCCTCATCCACCAGAACACAGGCACCAGTCCGCTCCACCAGGAAGCCTACACAACCCACTGAATGAACCTTGCCCACTGGGGCACACACCAAAAAGAACGGGAACTATGAACCTGCAGCCTGAGAAAAGGAGACCCCAAACACAGTAAGTTAAGCAAAATAAGAAGACAGAGAAATACACAGCAGATAATGAGCAAGGTAAAAACCTACCAGGCCAGACAAATGAAGAGGAAATAGGCAGTCTACCTGGAAAAGAATTCAGAGTAATGATAGTAAAGATGATCCAAAATTTTGGAAATAGAATGGAGAAAATACAAGAAACGTTTAACAAGGACCTAGAAGAACTAAAGAGGAAACAAACAATGATGAGCAACAACATAAATGAAATTTAAAATTCTATAGATGGAATCAATAGCAGAATGACTGAGGCAGAAGAACAGATAAGTGAGCTGGAAGATAAAATAGTGGGAATAACTACTGCAGAGAAGAATAAAGAAAAAAGAATGAAAAGAATTGAGGACAGTTTCAGGGACCTCTGAGACAACATTAAACGCACCAACATTCGAATTATAGGGGTCCCAGAAGAAGAAGAGGAAAAAAAAGGGGCTGAGAAAATATTTGAAGAGATTATAGCTGAAAACTTCCCTAATATGGGAAAGGAAATAGTCAAGTTCAGGAAGCACAGAGAATCCCATACAAGATAAATCCAAGGAGAAACACGCCAAGACACATATTAATCAAACTACCAAAAATTAAATACAAAGAAAAAATATTAAAAGCAGCAGGAGAAAAACAACAAATAACATACAAGGGCATCCCCATAAGGTTAAAAGCTGATCTTTCAGCAGAAAATCTGCAAGCCAGAAGGGACTGTCAGGACATATTTAAAGTGATGAAAGGGAAAAACCTACAACCAAGATTACTCTACCCAGCAAGAATCTCATTCAGATTTGATGGAGAAATTAAAACGCTTACAGACAAGCAGAAGCTAAGAGAATTCAGCACCACCAAACCAGCTTTACAACAAATGCTAAAGGAACTTCTCTAGGCAGGAAACACAAGAGAAGGAAAAGACCTACAATAACAAACCCAAAACAATTAAGAAAATGGTAATAGGAGTATACATATCAATAATTACCTTAAATGTAAATGGATTAAATGCTCCAACCAAAAGACAAGACTGGCTGAATGGATACAAAAACAAGACCCGTATATATGCTGTCTACAAGAGACCCGCTTCAGACCTAGGGACACATACAGACTGAAAGTGAGGGGATGGAAAAAGATATTTGATGCAAATGGAAATCGAAAGAAAGCTGGAGTGGCAAGTCTCATATCAGACAAAAAAGAGTTTAAAATAAAGACTATTACAAGAGACAAAGAAGGACACTACTTAATAATCAAGGTATCAATCCAAAACGAAGATACTACAATTGTAAATATTTATGTACCCAACATAGGAGCACGTCAATACATAAAGCAAATGCTAACAGCCATAAAAGGGGAAATTGACAGTAACACAATCATAGCAGGGGACTTTAACACCCCATTTTCACCAATGGACAGATCATCCAAAATGAAAATAAATAAGGAAACACAAGCTTTAAATGATACATTAAACAAGATGGACTTAATTGATATTTATAGGACATTCCAACCCAAAACAACAGAATACACTTCCTTCTCAAGTGCTCATGGAACATTCTCCAGGATAGATCATATCTTGGGGCACAAATCAAGCCTTGGTTAATTTAAGAAAGTTGAAATAATATGAGGTATCTTTTCCGACCAGAATGCTATGAAGCTGGATATCAATTACAGGAAAAAAATATTTAAAAAATACAAACACGTGGAGGCTAAACAATACACTACTAAATAACCAAGAGATCACTGAAGAAATCAAAGAGGAAATCAAAAAATACCTAGAAACAAATGACAATGAAAATACGACGACCCAAAACCTATGGGATTCAGCAAAAGCAGTTCTAAGAGGGAAGTTTATAACAATACCGTGTACCTCAGGAAACAAGAAACAACTCAAATAAACAACCTAACCTTACACCTAAAGCAGTTAGAGAAAGAAGAACAAAAAAACCTGAAAGTTAGCAAAAGGAAAGAAATCATAAAGATCAGATCAGAAATAAATGAAGGAAACGATAGCAAACATCAATAAAACTAAAAGCTAGATCTTTGAGAAGATAAATAAAATTGATAAACCATTAGCCAGACTCATCAAGAAAAAAAGGGAGAAGACTCAAATCAATAGAATTAGAAATGAAAAAGATATGACAACTGACACTGAAGAAATACAAAGGATCATGAGAGAGTACTACAGGCAAACATATGCCAATAAAATGGACAACCTGGAAGAAATGGACAAATTTTTAGAAAAGCACAACCTTTAGAGACTGAACCAGGAAGAAATAGAAAATATAAACAGACCAATCACAAGCACTGAAATTGAAACTGTCATTAAACGTCTTCCAACAAACAAAAGCCCAAGATCAGATGGCTTCACAGGTGAATTCAGTCAAACATTTAGAGAAGAACTAACACCCATCCTTCTCAAACTCTTCCAAAATATAGCAGAGGGAGGAACACTCCCAAACTCATTCTACAAGGCCACCATCACCCTGATACCAAACCAAAGAAGTCAAAAGAAAGAAAACTACAGAAAGAAAACCGTATCACTGATGAACATAGATGCAAAAATCCTCAACAAAATACTAGCAAACAGAATCCAACAGCACATTAAAACGATCATACACTATGATCAAGTGGGGTTTATCCTAGGAATGCAAGGATTCTTCAATATACGCAAATCAATGTGATAGACCTTATTAACAAATTGAAGGAGAAAAACGATATGATCATCTCAATAGATGCAGAAAAAGCTTTCAAAAAAATTCAACACCAGTTTATGATAAAAACTCTCCAGAAAGTAGGCATAGAGGGGACTTACCTCAACATAATTCTGGCCATATATGACAAACCCACAGCCAACATCGTTCTCAGTGGTGAAAAACTGAAACTATTTCCGCTAAGATCAGGAACCTGACAAGGTTGCCCACTCTCACCACTGTTATTCAACATAGTTTTGGAAGTTTTAGCCACACCAATCAGAGAAGAAAAAGAAATAAAAGAATCCAAATCAATAAAGAAGAAGTAAATCTGTCACTGTTTGCAGATGACGTGATATTATACATAGAGAATCCTAAAGATGCTACCAGAAAACTACTAGAGCTAATCAATGAGTTTGGTAAAGTAGCAGGATATAAAATTAATGCACAGAAATCTCTTGCATTCCTATACACTAATGATGAAAAATCTGAAAAAGAAATTAAGGAAACACTCCCATTTACCATTGCAACAAAAAGAATAAAATACTTAGGAATAAACCTACCTAAGGAAGCAAAAGACGTGTATGCAAAAAACTGTAAGACACTGATGAAAGAATCTAAAGATGATACAAACAGATGGAGAGATATACCATGTACTTGGATTGGAAGAATCAACATTGTGAAAATGACTCTACTACCCAAAGCAATCTACAGATTCACTGCAATCCCTATCAACCTACCAATGGCATTTTTCACAGAACTAGAACAAAAAAAAATCACAATTTGTATGGAGACACAAAAGACCCCGAATAGCCAAAGCAATCTTGAGAAAGAAAAATGGAGCTGGAGGAATCAGGCTCCCTGACTTCAGACTATACTACAAAGCTACAGTAATCAAGAGAGTATGGTACTGGCACAAAAACCAAAATATAGATCAATGGAACAGGATAGAAAGCCCAGAGAAAAACTCATGCACATATGGTCACCTTATCTTTGATAAAGGAAGCAAGAATGTACAATGGAGAAAAGACAGTCTCTTCAGTAAGTGGTGCTGGGAAAACTGGACAGCTACATGTAAAAGAATGAAATTAGAACACTCCCTAACACCATACACAAAAATAAACTCAAAATGGATTAAAGACCTAAATGTAAGGCCAGATGTATAAAACTCTTAGAGGAAAACATAGGCAGAACACTCTATGACATAAATCACAGCAAGATCCTTTTTGACCCAGCTTCTACAGAAAGGGAAATAAAAATAAACAAATGGGACCTAATGGAACTTAAGAGCTTTTGCACAGCAAAGGAAACCATAAACAAGACCAAAAGGCAACCCTCAGAATGGGAGAAAATATTTGCAAACGAAGCAACTGACCAAGGGTTAATCTCCAAAATATACAAGCAGCTCATGTAGCTCAATATCAAAAAACAAACAACCCAATTCAAGAATGGGCAGAAGACCTAAATAGACATTTCTCCAAAGAAGATATGCAGACTGCCAACAAACAAACAAAAGGATGCTCAACATCCCTAATCATTAGAGAAATGCAAATCAAAAGTGCAATGAGGTATCACCTCACACCAGTCAGAATGGCCATCAGCAAAAAGTCTACAAACAGTAAATCCTGGAGAGGGTGTGGAGAAAAGGGAACCCTCTTGCACTGTTGGTGGGAATGTATATTGATACAGCCACTATGGAGAACAGTATGGAGGTTCCTTAAAATACTAAAAATAGAACTACCATATGACCCAGCAGTCCCACTCCTGGGTATATATCCTGAGAAAACCATAATTCAAAAGGAGTCATGTACCACAATGTTCATTGCAGCTCTATTTACAATAGCCAGGACATGGAAGCAACCTAAGTTTCCATCGACAGATGAATGGATAAAGAAGATGTGGCACATATATACAGTGGAATATTAACCATAAAAATAAATAAAATTGAGTTATTTGTGGTGAGGTGGATGGACCTAGAGACTGTTATACAGAGTGAAGTAAGTCAGAAAGAGAAAAACCAATACTGTATGCTAACATATATATATATATATATATATATATATATATATATATATATATGGAATCTACAAAACAAAACAAAAAAATGGTTCTGAAGAACCTAGGGGCAGGCCAGGAATAAAGACGCAGTCGTGGAGAATGAACTTGAGGACACAGTGAGGGGGAAGGGTAAGCTGGGATGAAGTGAGAGAGTGGCATGGACTTATATGCACTACCAAATGTAAAATAGATAGCTAGTGGGAAGCAGCCGCATAGCACAGGGAGATCAGCTCGGTGCTGTGTGTCCACCTAGAGGGGTGAGTTAGGGAGGGTGGGAGCGAGGCGCAAGAGGGAGGGGATATGGGGATTTATGTATATGTATAGCTGATTCACTTTGTTATACAGCAGAAACTAATACAGCATTGTAAAGCAATTATACTCCAATAAAGATGTTAATTAAAAATAAATAGTATCCTGTTATTAGGTGATCGGAATTGATCAAAATTTCAATTAAGTATAATTGGAAATATTTTAGTTGTCAGAAGGAACCTGAATATGTACATGGATTTTTACAAAAGAATGATTTTATTAATTACTCATGAAGGATTGCCTTCACAGTGTAGAAGATTCAGGGTTTATAAATGACACTCAGAATAATTATTCCTGATTTCTTGGAAGTCAAAGACAGACAAAAATACAATGAATATGACACAGTTAAGTATTGTATTAGATTTTCTCTTACATGAAAAGTGTTTGGATGCACGTGGTATTCAGAACAAATCTATTTCATTAGTTATTTGAAGGTAGTAATTGCTCATAGTTTTAAGTTTCATTGGGTTTTTTGTTGTTGCTTTTTCTCTTTTCAAGAGTTTTTTTAACCATGAATAGTGTGGGTTTGGAAAATATTTTAAAGGAAACTTTATCGTAGAGAGTAGAATATATTCAGTACTCTTCCAGTATGGAATATATTCCGCTTCCCTTTGGGTAGCTCATCTGCCTTCACTGCTGCTCTTAAGACTATTTAGACCCTTCCAGTATCAATGTTAATCTCTACTCACAACCCCATTATGTTATGAGGACTCACAGAAGGCATATGGCTGGGATTGTGCTGGGCGCATAGCTGGCTTGGATAGAGATTTTGCACGTTCAAGACCAGATGATTCTACCTTCAAATGTGTGTTAATACAGCCACGTAGTCCAGGAATCATACTCTAGAACATTGCAATTACATTTGCTGGCTGAAGCTTCTGCCTGTAAAATAATAAAGTCTCCATTACGCTTTATTGATAAGAAGGCACCCTTGGCATTTATGGATTTGATATTCATGATTTTAGTGTTTGGACCTGTTCCCAAAGGTTTGTGATATATAGTAATGTGAAATTTCTTTCACACTGGAAGGGTGGGCAGTCAATCGTGATTTTACTGGGCAGTGACATGCCACAGGGATGACACATGACCCTTGCAGGATACCAGGTATCACTGTCTTCTCAATTCTCAGGCATCCTTTCTTTCCCTAAGTGGTAAAAACTTGATTTCTTTGTGTTAACTTTTCATCAAATCAAATAAATACCACTATGGAAGTTGAAAAGAATTGTTATGAATCTAAGCACAGGGAACAGCAATTCAGACATTTCCATATTCACAAATATTTAAATTCAAAAGGTACTGAAATATATTCTTTCAAACATACACAATTATCTGATTCTCAAAGTATTACCATTATTCCACATCACAGGTGGAGAAACGTAAGCTCAGAGACTGTAAGTTAGTTGACTGGGGCCCCCTGGCTTTAAAATTTCTACTCTTATCTTCCGTAATTGCTCCTGGATCCAGGTCACTTCAGATAGAAGGTTCCTTGCCCAAGAGGTTGAAAGTCAATTTCTGAGACAGCAAAGTGAAGTAATTTTCTTCTCTTCTAAGACATCTGCTTTCAGGGCTCTGACCTTTCCTTTGCCCTCTCCTGGGAAGCCCTGACCTCCAGTGCCTTTTTCTTCATGGGAAGCTGCAAAGTGGTTTTTGCACAGCAGGCAAAAACGGTTTCACTAGAGGACCACAAATTGTTTTAAACATAAATGTAAATGTCGGTGCAGATATGCTAATGTCATGGTATAGTGTTTCTTGCTTTATTTGATATAGTCTCACATGTAGATGTGGCTTTTTTTTTTTTTAACCGCTTTATTGAAGTATGATTGCTTTACAGTGTTGTGTTAGTTTCTGCTGCACAACAAAGTGAATCAGCTATATGCATGCATAGATGTGGCTTTTGTGATCCTTCCTTGTTTCATTTCTCAGTTTAAACCAGAGCTCCCATAGGATTTCTCTAAACCGAGTGTCCGTCAGTCTGGCCCCCCTCATCACCCCCACCCCTGCCTTTACTGGGCTCCCCGTTCCTTGTCACAGCTTCTGGGAGAATGTGCTTGTGTTTGGGCTTTCTTCCTTTTTCTTTAACCCATGATTTCTCTAAACATTTCTGGATAATCCACACTTCCTTCCCCTCCTCCAGCAACACAGGAATGCTGCTATGCCGTGGGTCACTTCCGCTCTTTGCTGTAACACAGCCTGTAGCGGTTATACCTTTTGTTCTTGAATCACGTATTTTCTTGCATCCTTTTATAATGTTTTCCAAAGTTACTTACAAAGTGTTAGTGGATATCTTTATAACAGCCCCTGGCCATCCTTTTGTTAATTGAGGGAACGTTGGTTTATGACATTATGTAAGTTTCATATGTAAGCATTACATTTCAACTTTTGTATGTACTGCAGTGTGCTCACCACCCAAACTTTAATTTCCATCCATCACCATACAGTTGACCTCCCCTTACCCATCTTACCCCTGCGCCTTCCCCTCCTGTAACTACTACTCTGTTCTCGGTACCTACATGTTTGTTAGCACTTTGACATCATTTTTGAAAGATGCTTTGATCTTTGACCTTTAAAAATAAGTTAATAATAGTTTGACATATGCTTCTTGTGACGCATGGTTATGTATTGAGTTTCTTGTATGTGATCATCACTATGTCATTTTCTCCTGGCCTCTTGAAATGGGAGGGATAAGATGTGATTCCTGCCTTTGGGAATTCTTTTCTTTTTGCACGTGAATTTGTATGTGTTATTCTTTACATTCAGAACAGATTTCCTTTATCATAATATTCAGTTACCCTTTCCCATACTTACTCTTAGCAAGTGCTTTTAAATTATCATCTATTAAAGTTAGCAAGCGTTCAGACTTCTTACATAGGTTTTATGACACATAGGAAAATTACCTTATTTAGAGTTTCTAAATAAATGTAGCTTTTGAAATGTATATTCTGTTGTTCTATTGGAAGGATCATATATGGTGGTATTTCACGTAAGTTGGGTTGGGTTTAACAGTCTCTTTGTACTAGTTTTATTCTGGTTTTCAGTATTTCAGTGCCACAGTTTTCATTGTCTATAAAGATATTAATACTTAAAGGAGTTGTTGTGACCATTATATTAGATAAAATAAACACAGCATCTTGCATACAGTAGATGATAAACGGTAGCATTATTACTATTTAAAGTTTATGAACAATTTTGTTCCCCTGTGACTGTATTTTATGTTCTCTTTAAGAGAACAGGAAAATTTTTGGTTTTCTTGGTATATCTTAGCTTCATCTCTTCCTTTTACCACGTTACCCTTTATCCCTTCAACAAATATTTATTGAGCCCCTACTATGTTCCAAATCCTGTTTTAGGATATGGAGATTCGCCAGTGAATGATGAAGCCCCTGCTTTCATAGAGCTAATATTTTAGAACCAGTGCGTGTAACTTTTTCATCTTCGTAATTTTTAAAAGTTTTTGTATAACATGCTAGGGGCTATATTGTTAGGTAGTCTGTGGAAGCCCAAAGATAATGGAATAGTTTTGTGACCGTGTGCTGAATTATTAGAAACAGTTCAGATAGTGATTTTACTTTTTAAAAGATTAGCTGATGCTGGGACTTCCCAGGCTGTCCAGTGGTTAAGACGCTGCGCTTCCACTGCAGGGGGTGTGGGTTCCATCCCTGGTCCAGGAACTAAGATCCCACATGCCCCAGGGCACGGCCAAAAATAAATAAATAAGATTTTTTAAAAAGATCATGTGATGCTGACTCTCTTGCAGTAATCAAAGAAGGACTCATTATTAAGGCAAAGCATCCAGGAAACATATTATTTTGTTGTTATTGTCAATTACGTGATTTTCATAGTTAAACCTTGGGGGTTGTTTTGCTTCTTTTCAGAACCATTAATATCATTTTTAAAAACTTTATTGAGGAATAATTGAGAACTACTGGTTTTTCGAACAAACAAAACACTCTATAATAAAGTTAACACAAAGACATAAAATTTGATTCCTCATTGCTTTTTAATGAGAGAGCTTATATTTTAATTGCAAAAGCAATTGTACTCTACTAGAAAAAAAAAGGAACATTGGAAACTGCAGATAATTAAATCTTAAAAATCATAACTATTTACATAAAATCTCTGTTATATTCTTTCAAACTTTTCAATGCACCCATGTATCTTTTTTAAAAAAATGGAATAGTGTTCATATGGTTTTGTAACTTTTTCACTTATCAATGTACTATGCAATTTTTCATGCCATCAATCAATATGCTTAACATAATTTTTACAAGCTTTATATTTTTTATATACATCTAATTTGTTTGTCAGTACCATATTACTACCTCTTTATTTCCACCTTTTCATTCTTATAAGCAATCTTGCCATGAATTCTAGTCTCCTCGCAAATGTTTTGTATATCCTCAAATATTTCCTTCTGACAAACTATTAGAAGTTAAATCGGATAAGCTTTTGTGGTTCTTGTTATGTATCATAAAATTGCTCTCTATAGAGATTTTAAAAATTTACATTTCTCCAGAAATGTATGAGAATATGTTTCTCCAAACCCTTAATAATTGGAGCAATGGCAAATACATATACACACAGAGAATTGGGAATGCAGTTCTCATCATCCCTTTCCTAGTCCTGGGATCCTTTCTTCACGGCTCTCTGTGACAGAGCGAAAGTCTTCAAGGTCAGTTTCTCCCCCCTGGTCTCCAGGGTTTAGCTCCAGGAACTTTCAGAGCTTGGAAAATTGGGCTCATAGTCACCAAAGTCACATGGGATTGACTGGAATCACCTTGGTATCAGAATGCTCATTCGATAGTTTATACAAGTGGCTTTCCAGTATCAGATGAGATCAGATTGTTTAGACAATCTGGGCAGATAGCTGAGGACACAGTGGTAGCCTTCACTGGTTCCCTGGACCACATGCACCTGCTCTGGCCACGTGGTCACGTGGCCAGGAGAGGGTGAGGGAGCAGAGGGCAGAGCAGCGGTCGGTCCTGGTGAAGCTTCCTCTGACCCTCAGGATGCAGCTAGTGCTTTCCTTAGACTTGGAATTGTTCCTTTTTTGATTTCTTAAGAACTGTGGATCGTTTAGAAAGTATAATTTATTCAGTTCATTTTCCATAGGATTTAGAACAGTGGAGGATGAAATCATGCAGTTAGTTGCTGCATGGATGTTGGATCGTTGAGAGGAGCAGTAATCCTGAAATAACACATGTGCATGCACACACACAGGTGCGCACATACACATGCCTGCACACACACACACACACACACACACACACACACACACACACACACACACACACACACACACACACACACACACACACACACATTTGCAAATGAGCCAAAATAAGGCATTTTCCTACTGACCTCAATATTTATTTTGTAATTCTTGATCCTCTAGGGAAGGATAAGTTTCCTTGTGTGCCCCAATAGAGAACTACACAGAAATTTTCCATATTTGTTTATTGCTTAAAATGCTTCATTGGAAGAAACAAAAATTTATCGTGGCATTAGCACTTCAATAACTTTTCAGTTCTTGAAAGAAAATAATTTGCCATCTCTTTGAAAGAGTATGTTGGTACTTTGAAGAATAAGCTTAGCTCTACCGATTATTTTAGAATGTGTTTCAAACTCACTTAAGTTTCTAGCACATTATTCTAGCAAATATTTTTTTCTAGGTTTTACTAAAGAAGTCCTTTGACTTAAGTTGAATGGTACCAAATTGAACTCAAAACTATTTAAAACATTTAAAGGTTGTCAGTACATGTAATTGACTTACGTTGTGCTTGTTTTGGAAGATACATATTTGTCACCTCACTTGCTAAAAAAATGGCACATCTTCAAAAGACCAAAAAGCCTATGTTTATATATTTTGGTTCTTGCCTAAACTAAGCTTTGAGCTGGCCATTGCCAGAATGAAAATCGGATTTTTTTTTTCACACATTACACTTTGCCTTGTGAGTCCAGCTATTGTCTTGAAAGAGATTTTTTTCCCCCTCCAACCTCATCCTACTTCTTTCTAAAAGAGGATAAGGTAGATAATCAAAGCTAAACTGGTTATTTGTGCAACAACAAAAAGGCAAGAGTGCACCCAACTTCATCTAGCTGACACTGAAAAGAAACCAAGCAAAGCTTCCAAGTAGCTTGGGTTATACAATGATGTGCTTTCTTTCCCAGTTAATTAAGAGGGTTTCAATCAGATACAGACCATGGGTTCTGACCTTTCATCTTCCAAGAAAAAAAAAAAAATTACTGCACCAAATCAAAACAAACTAAAAGGAAAGCTTTGTTTAGAGATCCTCCAGGGTGATGAGTCTTATATTTTTTATTTTGGTTTTCTCAAAACCGTTCTTCTCTGTCTCGTAACTTGGGCATTTGTGGAGTACACAGAATTTTTCATGCCCCACATCTTTTCCATTTAAAACCCAAAGTCAAGGCTTCCCTGGTGGCGCAGTGGTTGAGAGTCCGCCTGCCGATGCAGGGGACACGGGTTCGTGCCCCGGTCCGGGAAGATCCCACATGCCACGGAGCGGCTGGGCCTGTGAGCCATGGCCGCTGAGCCTGCGCATCCAGAGCCTGTGCTCCGCAACGGGAGAGGCCACAACAGTGAGAGGCCCGCGTACAGAAAAAAACAAAAACAAAAACCTAAAGTCAATGAGATGTCTTCTAGCAAGCAAGGGACGTTTGCTACAGGAGCCATGTAACCTAGAGTGTCAGAGATGGAGAGGACCAGATGAGGAGAATGAGGCCCAGGGAAGTGAAATGACCAGCACAGGATCACGTAAACCGTCAAGGTACTGGGACCTGATCTGATTCCTATTACAGCTAGTTCTTTCCATTAAACTCTGCTGCTTTGATGATGCTGGAAGAATTCCTTCTTTGCTGTCAGATGTTTCTTTTAACATTGTGTTTCGTTCTCCTACTACAGCATCACTCATGTATGTCTATACTTTTATAGCAATGTGTAGAATACATACTTAACATATTGAAAATACGGGTTAGGTGAATAAAATTCATATTCACTCATTCAGTTAACTAACGTGTACTGAATGTCAGCTTTGTACTGACTGCTGGTAATATCAAATCAAATAATGTATGATCCCCTACATTTATAGGTAGGAAAAGATATTCAGGGTTTTTTTGTTTTGCTTTTGTTTGTTTTCTATGAAAAACATAATTTGATTAACACGATGTAATTATTCTAGATGGCTTCATTTTTTTTTTTTTAGATGGCTTCATTTTATTTTTGATGTCTAAATTCCTCAATAACATATTTCAGATGACCTTTTAAAGACTTTGACGTTAGATTACTTTCAATAATTTCAGTAATGGTATATAATGGCGTATAAATGGAGTATAATGCCAATTTACATAACGATATTTAAAGATGAGTTCTTTTTAGATATCAATCTAAGGCATCTTTATCTTAATGCAGCTTTGCAAGTGAGAGGTCTTACAAGTCAAACAGCCATCAGGTTATGGAACCTGCAATGCTGCAGTGCTGATAGCTGCCAGTGTCTGGCTTAGTCAGATCAAGCCAGGCCAGAAGCCTGGATTTCTTCATCTCCATCCCTTGGACCACCATAAACTGGAATGTGCCAGTCTGTGCTAGGAGCTTGGGATCCAAAGAAAGCTGAGTTATTTCTGCCCTTAAGTTATGAAACTTAAGGACTCCCTGGCAAAAAGAAAAGTGATTGTAGAGAGTGCCCAAGGAGGGCTTTAGGAGGAGGGCATCATCCCTGAGGTGGGGAGGGGTGGGATCCTTAATTAGGCCGTTTGGAGTGTGTGTGGTTTAAGGTTCACCTTGAGGATTAAATGGAAGAACTGAGGCAGGCCAGATGGTTCGAATGGAGGGATGGTAGTCAAGGTTAGGAGTGAAGTGGGAACAGACCTTGTTCCACATGAGACTAACAATTACCTAGTTTCCTTCCTTTTCTAGCCACTTCAGGTAACTCAACACTTTTCCAAGCATCATTGTCCCAGATGCAAAAGCTTTGCTCCCTGGAGTTTAAGACATTTTGGGGTAGATTGGGAGATTTCAGCAGTTATTGTTTGTTATTTTTGTACAGAAATTTGTAAAAGACTGTTCTGTAAACAACAGTCTAGGACTAGCTGACTGGAGGCCCCGGCTCCCCAGGCGTTATCAGTCTCCGCCACCTCCCGAGAGGAGGGGTCTTCTTTTACCAGTTTCCTCACAGAAGAGTTTGGTACCCGCGCGTAATAACACACCAGGTATCCGTAACAAGGAGAAAGGAATGTAGTTTATTTTCATACTACTATTTTTTACATTCCAGCCTCATATTGGCGTTCTGTTTATGACAAGAAAAATAAAACCAGAAAGAATGGAAGTCCAAGGCATCAGGATAAAGCCTCCATCTCCCTGACAGCATGAGGGAGGCCTTGCTTGGTCAGGTGGAAGAAAGCAGTTTCATGCTGGGCCTGAGATGAAAGGGTGGTGTTTTTCTATTTCAAAATGTCCTTGAAGGGAGAGATGCAAAAGGTTGACGCCACCGATACCACCAATGACTTTTACTTTAAGAACCATCGTTGGTGACATTTGGGAGACCTGGGAGGCCCGGGTGCAGCTCTCTGGTCAAGCCGTGGTGACTCCATGGTGACAGCTGTGGGCACTAGGCCCTCGGTCGTGCTCAGTGAATGTGGTGTCCACCAACAAGGCTAGTGTTGGTAGCTGAGATCTGTTGTGGGGATTTAAAAATCATACCTGGAAATCAAAATCTTATATCACCATTAAAATTATTACTTATCTCATCCCCATCTACTTTTGGATTTGCTGCCTAGAAAACAGTGAATGTTCAATAAAACCTTGAGTGACTGCAGCTTCATTGACTGCACCTCTTTCTGCAGGACACATTTTCATTTCATCTGGAAATATTTTGTAGCGTACCTCTAAAAGATAAGGACACTTTTTCTTTTAAAGCATAACCAGTATACCATTATCTTATGTAAAAAATTAAAAGTAATCTCTCAGTTTGGGTACTGCACCTTTAATAAAAATATTAATGATGTAAGAAAAAACCTCATGAGAGATTTTCTTATAAAGCTAGTTTGATAATGTATCATTCATTCATTCATTTGTTCAGGTCCTGTTCTGTATGCCTGGTGCAGGTGAGAAGCCCCTCACAGTACAATCACTGAGTTGTGCTGAAGCACAGTGAATTTCTTAAACCCCCTGTGATACTATTCTATCATCATTTTTTAATACATCTATTAATATAGGTGCTTCACAATGCTGAATATAATTGCTTCACAGTGCTGTGCTAGATTCTGTTGTGCAACAAAGTGAATCAGCCATATGTATACATATATCCCCATATCTCCTCCCTCTTGCGTCTCCCTCCCACCCTCCCTATCCCACCCCTGTAGGTGGGCACACAGCGCCGAGCTGATCTCCCTGTGCTATGTGGCTGCTTCCCACTAGCTGTCTGTTTTACATTTGGTAGTGTATATAAGTCCATGCCACTCTCACTCACCCCAGCTTCCCCCTCCCACCCTGTGTTCTCAAGTCCATTCTCTATGTCTGCATCTTTATTCCTGCCCTGCGACTAGGTTCATGAGAACCTTTTTTTTTTTACATTGCATATATATGCGTTAGCATATGGTATTTGTTTGTCTCTTTCTGACTTCACTCTATATGGCAGACTCTAGGTCCATCCACCTCACTACAAATAACTCAATTTCATTTCTTTTTATGACTGAGTAATATTCCATTGTATATATGTGCCACATCTTCTTTATCCATTCATCTGTAGATGGGCATTTAGGTTGCTTCCATGTGCTGGCTATTGTAAATAGTGCTGCAGTGAACATTGGGGTGCATGTGTCTTTTTTAATTACGGTTTTCTCAGGGTATATGCCCAGTAGTAGGATTGCTGGGTCATATGGTAGTTCTATTTTTTAGTTTTTTAAGGAACCTCCATACTATTCTCCATAGTGGCTGCACCAACTTACATTCCCACCAACAGTGCAGGAAGGTTCCCTTTTTGCCACACCCTCTCCAGCATTTATTGTTTCTAGATTTTCTAATAATGGCTGTTCTAGCTGGTGTGAGATGATACCTCATTGTAGCTTTGATTTGCATTTTTCTAATAATTAGTGATGTTGAGCATCTTCTCATGTGTCTCTTGGCCATTTGTATGTCTTCTTTGGTGAAATGTCTATTTAGGTCTTCCACCCAGTTTTTAATTGGGTTGTTTGTTTTTTTGATATTGGACTTTATGAGTTGTTTTTATATTTTGGAGATTAATCCTTTGTCCGTTGTTTCATTTGTAAATATTTTCTCACATTCTGAGCATTGTCTTTTTGTTTTGTTTATGGTTTCCTTTGCTGCGCAAAAGCTTTTAAGTTTCATTAGGTCCCATTTGTTTATTTTTGTTTTTATTTTCATTACTCTAGGAAGTGGGTCAAAAAAGATCCTGCTGTAGTTTATGTCAAAGAGTGTTTTTCCTATGTTTTCCTCTAAGAGTTTGATAGTGTCCGGTCTTACATTTAGGTCTTTAATCCATTTCAAGTTTATTTTTGTATATGGTGTTAGGGAGTGTTCTAATTTCATTCTTTTATATGTAGCTGTCCAATTTTCCCAGCACCACTTACGGAAGAGGCTGTCTTTTCTCCATTGTAT
Organism: Grampus griseus; assembly: GCF_964374135.1. NCBI lineage: Eukaryota > Metazoa > Chordata > Mammalia > Artiodactyla > Delphinidae > Grampus > Grampus griseus. Next base: position 68,272,452 of record NC_139012.1, read on the forward strand.
GTTCTTTCCTCCTTTGTCATAGATTAGTTGACCATAGGTGCGTGGGTTTATCTCTGGGCTTTCTATCCTGTTCCATTGATCTATATTTCTGTTTTTGTGCCAGTACCATACTGTCTTGCTTACTGTAGCTTTGTAGTATATTTTGAAGTTGGGGAGCCTGATTTCTCCAGCTCCATTTTTCTTTCTCAAAATTGCTTTGGCTATTCGGGGTCTTTTGTGTTTCCATACAAATTGTAAAATTTTTTGTTCTAATCTGTGAAGAATGTCATTGGTAGTATCATCATTTTTAATGTTCATAATTTGTTGTACGCCCCACAGGATCCTTAATCCACATCCTAAAAATACACTTGTTACCACTTTAGTTCAGCAGATATTTATTGACTGTCTGCCACGTGTATGGTTGCTTTCTGTTGAGGAAAACGATAGCCTAAAGGATAAAGAGAGGAGGAAGAATTGTTTGTGGTTGTGGAAGATCAAGGAAGAGAAAGAAGGAGGAGGAGTGTTGAGGTGCCCCTTCCTTGACCCCCCACATTATGAGTAAAGTCTCTGATTATCACAGAATGCTGGTGAGAAGCAAGTCAAGGAGCAGGTACATCCCCTGCAGGTACCAGAAATGCTGAGGGAGGTGTGGGAAGAAATGGGTCAGGGAGACGCTTTCCTTTGTCACATGGTGGGGCACTGGTTTCAACCCCAGTGCAACTAGCTCCTTGGATATGAGGGTCCCAGCTGACCAAGGTGCAGAAAAAGTGGTGCAGGGGAAGCATATTTTCAGAGGTTGAGAGGTGGGATGTGGATGAGTGGAATGGACTGTGTGCTCTGCAGGTTTGGTGGGGAAATGGAAGGGAGCATGAGGGGCAAGGCAGGTTGAGGGGAGAGTTCTTTTTTTGAGATAAGGGAGATGTAAGTGAGTTCACTGTCCAAGGGAGAAAGAAAAGACCAAGAGGACTCCTGATGGGTAGACAGAGGGACAGCTAGGATGCAGATTGAGGATTTCACCTTGGGAAGGTGAAGGATGTGCTCGTTTCCAAAATCAGAAGGAAGGAGAACAATTCCAGGAAATAAACAGCAACTCCAGGAAATTCTAGAGGGAGGGAAGGCAAAAGATTCGGCTGAATATTTACAGTGGTGTTATAGGTAGGTGCTGGCTGCTGAACAGTGATTTGTTGTCACCCGGGGACGAAGCCTATGGGGGCCCAGCTGAGATGCAGTTTGGTTCCCAGATGTGCAACAGAGAGCAGATCCAATTTGGGCTTCTTCCAGGAAAAATGTTCCCAACCAAAATTTCAAGATGATGCCATTTACCTAGAGCTGGAGGTTATGAAAAAATTAAGTAGATGAGGGATTCTCTGGTTGCTGTGGAATATATGATTAAAACAGCCAGTCATGGGGCGGATGGAAACTGTAATGAAGCCATGATAAGGATGAGAAGGACCAGTGGGCAGGGCTGAAGGAGGAGGAAATATGGAAGCCTGTGGTCAGAGAGGATCTCAGAGTTTTGGTATCTCATAAGTGTGATGATTCGGAGTGGTGGAAATGGAGTGAAAGGAAGAGTGGTAGAGTTGAGGGGGCTGGAAGACTAGGACCTGAGGAGGTAGGAGAGCCATCCATGTGGGGGTGATGCTGGACCACAGTCAGGTGATGAGTGGGGAGGAGGGCCAGACACTTACTAAAGGGCCCCTTTGTTAAGGATGTTATCAATCATTCTGTTCAAAGCACTTCACCTTAATGAATATTTATCAAAGTTTTTCGTATTTTATGATGGTAGGAGTATGTTGTATCATATTTTTCTTTCTCTTAAGGACATTTTTGCCAACTTTTTTCCTAAGACTCCTACAATTTTTAATTTTATTCAAATTTTATTTTATTTTATTTTTTTAACTTTAAGGCATTTGAATGGATTAAAAAAATATCAAAAAGGGTGTCAGTAACTAAAGTTACCGAGGAAAGTAAGGGTGAGAGAACAGGATGTCAAAAGAAGAATTTATTGAGTGATGCTACCAGAACAAAGGTCTAAAACCGTGATTGGACCAAGAGAAACTGTTGACCATACTTAGCAGGAAAACAGACCGGTTGTATTTCAGATACATTTTCAGTAATAAAGCTCTCAATGCAAAAATGGTAAACTTTAGACCAAACTAACCAGAACACCTCAAACCTGTGCATTTGATTAGTTGAGGTGTTTCTGTATAATGGAACAAAGTGATTTGTAGTAATTAGTCCATGAGAAGCAAATTTTGTTTTTTGGTTTGTTTGTTTCGCCTCCTGATTTATATAACCGTATGGAACTTTCTGGATGAGAAGGGATGTTTTTACTCCAAACCACTCGTTTTCAATCTAGTCAAAGAACCTAATCAGACCAACACCACCTTGTGACCGTTGGTATTAAAAACTACTGATAGATGTAAACATGTGATTGGCTGTTGAACTGTTTTCCTTTGTCATATTGAAATCAGCCCTTGAAATTAGAGCCACGTCCTGAAAATGTCCTTTGGCCCCACAGCAAGCTTTCAACCTTCTGTTCCACTGTGATTTTCCACCCTCCACCCACCCCTTGCCTTTGAAATGGGAGATGAGAGAAGAGATTGGAGGTGATCGTATCTGTCGAGGTTTTGGTTGGACTGGGGCCTGTCTTCATCAACAGTGTCTCATATTTCCTCATCGTGGAAAGGAACTTGATCCAGATAATACGTTCTCATAGAGAGGATCATGAGATCATTGAAAACGGACTGTCCTCGGCTTTGCATTTGTGTATTAATGAGTCTGATCTCAGAATTTATTTAAATTCACAGATTTTAAATTTAAAAGCCCCAGGAGAGAGAAGCCACTGTAGAAACTAACTGGCATTTTCCATCCCACCTTTTACTCAAAGCTTCATTAAACTCCTTTCCTAGCGAGGGGGAGACCATTTTCCTTGTGCAAATGCAGAGAAAAGGGGTTACAGTGCTTTAAAGGACTTAAAAGCATGCAAAATATATAGCACAGGAATCAGTGTTTAAAAAAAAAAAAAAGCTCAAAGTAAATGCCTGTTGTGGCCAAGAGATTAAATGCTTACTCTCAATATTAAATGTGCAGAAATAAAGTTCTTCTATCCATATAGATGAAAGCAAGATGGGTACAGAGGATGATGCAGCGTGATTAATAACCCTACAGATAATCAGTGTATTATTCAGGGTTCCCCAGAGAAACAGAACCAATAGGATGTGTATGTGTAAAGAGAGAGATTTATTTTAAGGTATTGGCTCACAGGATTATGGAGGCTGGTAAGTCGAACATCTTCAAGATGGGCCAGCAGGTTGGAAGCCTGGGGAAGAGCCAGTGCTGCAGTTCAAGTCTAAAAGCCATCTGCTGGCAGGGTTCTCTCTTGCTCAGGGAAAGTCAGTCTTCTGTTCTATTCATGCCTTCCTCTGATTGGATGAAGCCCACTTGCATTATGCAGGGCAATCTGTTTTATTCTAAGTTACTGATTTAAATGTTAATTCATCCAAAAACACCCTCACAGAAACATCCAGAAGAGTATTTGACCACATATCTGGATGCCACGGCCCAGCCAAGTTGACTCAAAAAATTAACCATAGCAGGTGGAACTAGATGGCATTGCCCAAGGTGCTGTTTGCGGTACTGGCACAATGGAGTGAATGCCAAGGAAAGGAAGACTTCATCTGTTTCTTCTACTTAGAGCATTGACAACTTGTCTTAAAATCAGAGTAGATCAAAAATACTATTAGCCTTAAATTCAGAAAAGTCTAATTTAAAAGATATTTTGGGCAAACTGTTTTAATCTGGTTGCTCGTGTTTGAAACATTTCTGCTAGGTTTGCATTTACAATACTAGCGAGGAACAAAGATTTATGGAAAATATGTATGATCTCATATACCTAGGTTAATTGGTATTCTTCCAGGTTGTCCATCATAGCCTGCCACTAAAAATAAGCAATCTTCTATTATTTGCCCACCTAGGATTTAGTCAGAAAAGCCGGTGTATTCTAATGATTTAGGAAGAGGAAAAATTTTCATTCTGAATGATGATTTCCTGTTAATCATTGATGAACTTGAAGAGCCTTCCAGACTGTTCCTCAATGTTTGACTTGGTCTCAGTAAAAATAAAGGAAAATAAAGGAACACTTATATACAAGTTAAAATGTTCTTGGGCTTCCCTGGTGGTCCAGTGGTTGAGAATCTGCCTGCCAATTCAGGGGACATGGATTCGAACCCTGGTCTGGGAAGATCCCACGTGCCGCGGAGCACCTGGGCCTGTGCGCCACAGTTACTGAGCATGCGCGTCTGGAGCTTGTGCTCCACAAGAGAGACCGTGATAGTGAGAGGCCTTCGCACCGCGATGGAGAGTGGCCCCCGCTTGCCACAACTAGAGAAGGCCCTCACACAGAAACGAAGACCCAACACAGCCAAAAATAAATAAATAAATAAAGGTGGAAGCCTGTCTACAGTAAACATTAAAATATGAGCTTTCTTTAAAAAAAAAAGTTCTTATTCATTCTGGTTTTTCTAATAAAGTTACCAGAATTGGTTTCCCCCTCTTCATTCCCTGAATTCTTTTCATTATTTTATTATATTTTGGTGTGTGTCTCATTAAAATGATCGTCCCATATTAACCAGGACATTAAAAATGTATAGCATTAGATTTAGTAACAAAATGAACTTCGTTCAGTCGAACATTGAGTTATTTCCCCCTTTGAGTCCTTTTAAGCAAGGCACCTAGGTTTTATCTTTTCAATATGATATTGGAAAAAATGAGGGCGTATTGGCAATTTGATGTGAAAAAGACAATCCTTATAGTTATAATTAAATGTAGAAGCTCTGTCTTCTTGGTCTTATTCTTCTGGGGCAGAGGTTTAAGGAAGAAATCCTATCTCTTCCAAGCTACCTCTGAAAACACTTGGGGAAAAAAATTGCTCACAACGTATGCTATTTGATAAAAGTCACAAATTGCTCTTCGTAGTTTTCTGAATTTGTGGCTTATCTGCCTTTTCAAATTGAATGTGCTACAGGTAATAACCTGTATGCTTTTGAACGGATCTTAAAGACGAGCCATTTCTTACTGCCATCCTCTTTGTCTTTCTTTGCTGATTTATGTTAATTGCCTTTTTTTTAAACATCTTTATTGGAGTATAATTGCTTTACAATGGTGTGTTAGCTTCTGCTTTATAACAAAGTGAATCAGCTATACATATATCCCCATATCTCCTCCCTCTTGCGACTCCCTCCCACCCTCCCTAGCCCACCCCTCTAACTGCACTGTGGTTTGGGGCAGTGGATGAGATAGCAGTGCCGTCACATGTGGCTGCTTACTTCAGGTCAGGTTCAGAAGCTCAGGTACAGTGCCAGGCGTTTGCAGACTGATTCAGAGCTTGAGCCCTGCCAAAATGATGCCACATTTGTCAGGCCTGGACTTGGGCAGAAGCTGCTGGAAGGCTCTTATTCATCTAAGCCAATAATTGATAATGAAGCTCGAAGAAACGTGAAATACTTTTTCTAAAGAAACAGACGTCCACCAGTTGGCTGCCTTCTTTTATTTTTAGTATAATTCCCAGGGGCAAGCTGTCTTGCAAAATTGGTACCTTATATTAGCTGAGAATCTTTATCCTTGTGAGATAATGCAGGGGTGTTTTATTAGTTAAGAGTATGTGGCTTGAGGTCAGTTGAGCACTATTCTTTCAAGTTTTTTCTTGTGGGCTACAATGTGATTGATGATCCTGCAGTATGCGGAGCTGACAGAGAGAAAAGCAGCTTCAGAAGAACGACTTCCCTGCTTTCATGCTTGTATTTGATCTAATTTGCTTGATTCCTGCCGCAAACATCTATCTATCTATGCACAGATTTCTGCCACATGGAAAGTTCCAGAACAGCTAGGTAGCTGAAATACCTTAATCAAGCATGGAGGTGAAATTGTGAAACGTGGTTCATTCCAAAATCACCATACCCTCAATCTATCCCCACTAAATGGTTTAGGTTTGGTTTGGGTTTTGGTTTTTTTTTTTTTTGGAGGTGACATGCTACCCTCCTCCTCTTTCTTCTTTTCAAAGGGCTCGTAGTACCGGTTCTAATATCTCAAAAGGATGTTTTGCAGATGAGAGAAAAGGACTTGAAAGTAGTCTGAAATGCTGTAAGAACTAGACACATTAGCTGATCCCCCCCCCCACCTTCTTCCTACCTTTCGTACTCCACAGTCAGCTGTTAAAACACGAGAGCATTGAAAAGGGGGGATGAAAAATATGGTGACCTGAAGTCTCACACATTGCCTGGCTCCTGTTTCGTGAGTATTCAGAGAAGGCAACTGAATTTGAGTCCTGTGATACCTGCCCAGGATACAGTCAGCTCAGGTCCTCCTGCTGTGTCTCTGAAGCATCATGTGATATGTAGTTCTGATTAGATTGTGGCTAGATATCATTATTATTACCATTATCAAAAGTGTGGGTTAATTATTCTTGTGTGTAGGACTTTGTAATTTATAACAGATTCATTTACCTGCTCCTCACAACAACCTGGTCATGAAGACAAGGTGGGTGTCATTATCATCATCACCATCATACCCATTGCACAGATGTGGAAACTGAGGATGGCAGGCTCCACTCCTTTCCTGAGGTTTCACAGTTAGTAAGCGACAAATCTGAGACAAACCGAGCTAGGTCCCGTGCTTTTCCTATATTTCATGTTGCCTCCTGCCTGCTGTGAGCAGACTTCGGTGGCTGTTGAGGAGAGAGAGAATTGTAAGATAAGGTCCCTGCTCTTGGTGAACAGAAGGTCACCTTCGAGAGACTGAGTAGAGACATGAAATGACAAAGAAGACTGTCAGGTGGACCATGCGAGGTGCTAAGTGGGTGGTTCAGAGGATGCCTGCAACAGGGATATCCTGTAGGAGAGGTGACTGAAGGCAGGGGACAGCAGAGGAAGCTTTAAGGAGGGAGTGGGACTTGAGCTGGGTCTTGAAAAGAGAATAGATAGGTCTTATATAAGCGAGAGCAGGAGCTGCCTGAGAGAAGGGATCACAAAACCAGGTGCACAGGATGGAGTGCAAAGCTGAGCGAGCAGTTCTGTGAGACTCACGTGCCATGTAAGGAAGTAATTGGAAACAAGGTTTGAAACACAGCATAAGGGCCAGAATGTGGCAGATCTTGAATGCCTGAATTTGCACTTTATCCATTGCATAGTACAAAGACATTGAGGGTTTTAGAGCAGCAGATTCATGTGTATAATTGATTAGAGATTGGAGATCACAGACGGGGGGGCAGGGGTGTGGTATCCTATCAGTGCAGTTGATAAAGATGGGGGAATTGAGATGAAGGAGTGAATGACCAAGTATCACAAAGGAAAAAGCAACAAGGTTTGGGTGGGGGGATGAAAATAGTGATCGTGTAACTTATTGTCCAACCAGGAGCTCTTCCCAGGAAAAACGCTAAACTGGTCAGGATGCTGACAAGACAGGCAAAAACTGGGACCATCCCTGACCAACTGGACCTATGGTCATACTAGTTGAGAAAGAAGATGCTGAGGTTCTGAGACTGGGACAGTCATGGTGTCACTGGCAAGAGAAGGATTGCCAGCAAGGAAACTTAGTTTGGGGAAAGGATCATGATCTGGGCTCCTAAGCTTTGAGATGACAGTGTGATGTCAGGCTTACACTTCCAGCGGAAAGGGAGAAATGCACAAAAGTTGTCTGTAAATCCTTCTGATTTCACCTTTCATTCCGCCTTGACCCCAGACCCTTTAAAGGAGCATTTTCTCTTGAAGAAAGCAAGAGAGTAAGAAATATGCCATCTTCCTGGTGTTGCTGACACGTTGCCCTGAAATTCTGCATTTCAGAAACTTGAGCCTGGGTGGACTGCCAGGAACTCATCATCAATGTGTCTTTGGCTTGCGGAAGCACGGCTGTGCACATTTTTCCCGCATCAAAGGGAATTCTTTGTCTCCTAAGTGGATTCAGACTGCTTTGACTTTCAGAAAAGCAGAATTGCATGTTGGCTGTCACCTGTTAACCACTGAGGTTTTTAGGAGGAAGAAGTGTGGGCTAGAAAAGTATGAGTGTGGGAACCAAATGATCATCTGTGATTTAGTTGTGAATTAGAAAGAATTTAGCCCTTTGTTATTGGTGGCCTTGAAGATTCTCCGAGTGGCAGTTTAACCAAGATAAACTCAAGCTAGTGAAATCCTGAAACATAATTTTCATGGTTAGAGATGTCATTTGGGTTTTTTGGGTGATTTATGTGGCCCTTTGCGGGCATTTATAAAAGTTTTATCCGTGTTATGTTTAAGATCTTCCTAGATTTCATTCCAGATAGTTGACTATAGCCTGTTACATGCAGTTAGAAGGGGGCAGGCAATTTCAAGCTCACAGAAGGTTCTTGAACCAGACCTGGATTTGCCAAGGAGAAGGCAATCCTCTCACCCCCTCAGGAACCTAGTTCATGGGGAAAGCAGAGGCAGTCACTGCCCTTCCCAGGAATTTGAAAATGTCATTCTCCATAGTCAGCCTTTTATTCTCCAGGCCTACTTGGTAGACATGATGTAAAAGGGAAGCCATCAGATTCTAAATAACTTGGTTGAATTATTCAGAAATATCTCCCTCAAAAGGTTTCCCAGCGTTGGTTATCTGTTTAAAAATCAACGAAAACCAGTAACATGTGAAGTCTTACTTGGAATTCAAAATGAGCTTGGAAACCATCTGCCCTGACTTAATCAGGGGTGGTCAGTGAGTGTAGACAGCTCCACGCAGGAGCTGGGAGGGATCCAGAGATTTCCAAGCCCGGCTTAAAGTAAAACACGTTTACCTGAGGCTATAGATGCTGTGTCTAGGAGCTAGGTGGGAGGGGGGGAAGGTGTCTATGACAGTGAGAGCCTCTGCCTCGGAGTGTAAGACCAGTTCCAACAAGGGCAGAAACACGTGGTGGGGAATGGCCGGGAAGGGCTTGGGGTGGAGACGGAACCTGGGGGCCTTGAGGCAGGTGAAAGGACGGACAGCGAGAGGCCCTCCAGGCAGAGCGGCGAGCGGGGGCCAAGGAGCCAGACTCGATTGATGTTCAAGGGCACTGAAGAGTGTCCCGTCTGTGGCAGGCGCTGTTTTCCAAAGTTCTAGGAAATATGGAGGCTTCATGATGATGCTGGCAGCGTTCCCACCTTGGCCAGGTGTGAAAGGTGCTTTCTCTCTCAGTAGGACCAGAGGCCCATTTCCTGTCCTACCTGTTGCCAAATATTTTCTCTTTCAGTACTTTTAAAGTATGTTGCTGAAGTCTAAACCCCTTTACTACCCAGAAATGGTCCCTAGCCTTGATTTATTGACAAAACTGCTGAGCTCTGGAAAATCTTAGCCTGCCTTTCAAAGCTGTGCGGCCTTTAGTACTCTCCAGGGCAGGATGTGGAAAGGATTGTTTCAAAATATAAAGAGTAGGGCCTGTGGGGCTCTGACGTTTCAAAATATAGGTGATGAATACATGCCATAATGTTTTAGTATCAGAAAATACGTTACACACAAATACTAGTTCTTAAAAGACTTGTATTTTGGTATTTAGTATTAGTATAGATTGTATTCTGATATTAAATCTATTTTTATATCCTGGGGGATAATTAACACATGGTTTTAAAAGGGAGACATTGTTAGGACCTAGGACCATAAATGTATTTTCTACGCTTATTACGGTCTCTTTTTACAACAGTGCTGCCTTCGGATAGAATTTTCATATTTTTATTAGACATATATAAAAGGACATAATTAAGATGGGCTACCCCAGAGTTGTGCTTTCTTTAAAAAAAAAAAAGGTAATTTATGACTTAGGCATTCCCCTTTGCTATTGCAATGATTATATCCGGCATTTATTAACTCTCCATTTATACCATATATCAGCTGTTTTTTAAAGAGTAAAGATTATTTTCTTCAATGGTGAAAAATGAGAAAAAGTCCTTATAAGGGTCACGTTTTGAAATTCCCAAGTATGTATCTTTTACAGAAATGAAGTTCACATAGACTTTTCCAGTACACACACATATCATAAGGGAGTTGTTACTGGGAGGGACAGGGGAAATCACCTCAGAGAAGAACAGCACTTAGTGGGCATTGGAGGGAGTGAAGATGGCATGGATGCTGTACCCTATTATCCTCTAGATCATGAGATAATTTGTAAAATTCCTAACTTATCATACTTTGAAAATTCAGATTTTCATTGTGCAAGATGTGCTCCCAGACAAGAGAGGGCTAGTATGGAATTTCCTGGAGTTGGCATCCCTCCCGGCCGTGCCCTGGTGATGCCCTGGGTGTGGTTCTGGGCAGCTGCGCTGATGCAGGTCTTCTGAGATGTTCTGGGCTGCAGCCATTTCCTCACTGCAGATGAATAATGAATGAGCTGTGGGTGGAAGCTAATGGTTCAGGATACAGTCAGAAGCGCACTGCAACATGGGTAATGGTCCTTTGTCATCTCCATGGTAACTGCTATTTATCAAGACATGCTAGTACCTCAGAAGACAGTGACCAGTAACCAGTTTCTGTAACTTCGGGTCAGCTGTTGAGAAATCCACAGACTGAGACAGAATGAGTAAAGAGAAGGCCATCTGCATGTGGTGGAGAAGCTCTGTTAGGCCATTCTTTGGGATTTTCATAGATGGTAAAATAAACAGTAAGCTGTGAGATGCGAATCAAAAAATGAGTTAATACTTTCCCCCCCGAAAGTCTGACTTGGCGTCTGGGTGGGCGGCGTGGTGAAGGAGTGCTCAAGAATCTTCCAGGTGGCTTTCCCGGGATGCAGTGGGAGGGCTGGCACTGGTGGTAGGAACTCGAAGAGCAGCTGGCTACACAGCACTGGTACCAAACGGGCTCCCCAGCCTCATGCATGAGGGACACGCCTCACCTGCCGCCTGGGTGCCTTGTCCCCACTGCTGGCGCTGATGTCAGCCTGTGGCTCTCACACTCGGGGGCTGGTCCTCTGCTGCCACTCAGCCAGCATGTAGGGCAGGCTGGTCTGCCTGAGCCCTGAGGACAGTGGTGCCCCAGTCATTGATAGATGGAGGGAGAAATACAGGGGCTGGCTGAGCTGGGAGGTGCCAGGAGAAAGAGAAGTGGTGCGAAGAGGCAGGAAATGCCCAGAAGTGTGGCCTGGAAGTCGGTCCAGCAGAGGCTGGACCTCGCATCATTAGCACAGCCTGCAGTCAGCCGGGCCAGCCTGGGGACCCCTGAGGATGGGGGATGCACTTGGCCCTAGTGGAGGAGAAGTGGGAAACATTGAGGAGACCATACCGTAAACGCTCTAGTAATATTCAGACATGGGAAATAAATTAGAAAAGTAACTCTCCACACAGTCAACTTTTGGCCTGGGAAGCATATAGTATTGGGTTACCTAAAATCTGAGGGAGAATAAGCAAGTTTTATAGACTTGGATTCCAACTTGGCTCCCCCGCTTATAGCCTCATCACCTCAGGGCTGGTGAGACGCCTCCTCTCAGCCTCTTTCCACTTCATCTCTAAGGAGGGGCAGTGATCCTCCTCAGGGCCATTTTTAATATGAAATGAGACAACGTGCATAAAAAGATGAAGCCCAGTGCCTGGCATCTCACTGCTATGAATAAAAAAGGAAAGCACTTCTCTTTGCTAAGACTGTCTCCTAAGTCTCCCCCTCCCCAGAGAAGGGGGACAAGGGATGAACCGTGTTTGCTGAAGGAGGTGGCTGGACCTAACGGATCCTGCAGGAACGCATTTGCGGAGGAAGGGATGGTCGTGGCGCTTTGGCGGCTGCACAGCTGGGTTGGCCGTAGCCTCTGGATGACCCGCCCGAGTCCTTCTGGGCGTCTTGGCCCAGCTGCCTAGGGGCGCAGGCACCTGGAGATGTGTGTCTCCTGTGGTCGCGTGAGAGGCCATTGGTTGGCCATCTGTGGGCACGTCCCGCCTTATGGAGAAGCCACCGTCAGTATTTCATTCTGAGCCAGGCTCCAGCTCTGACTTGCCTCATTTTCCACCCCTTCCTCTGCTCAGTTAGTGAGAGCACAGGGAAGGGCAAGTCATTTTGAGATTTTTCTATGCAAGATATCATTAGGAAAATGGAGCTTCCACAAAAACATTAAGCCTTCTCTGTGCAAACATCACTGCCTTTTAAAAAATTATCATACAGACTTCCTTGAGGCAACAGATGCTGCCTTCCTACCGTGTTTCCCTGTCTTCTGTAGGTGCCCCCCTCCACGTGTCCTGTGCTTGCACACATCAAACAAGCCGTCACTGCCTTGTTTACGTGCTGGAAAACCAAGGGGTAGATTACTTACCAGTGTAGCCTGCTGCTTACAGAAGGATCTTGCTCTGCCTCTTAAGATCAGCAGGGTCCCAGCAGTGTCTGCATTTCTCCACCCACCCGTCCCAAGTCATTTACTTCCAGGAGGGTGATAGGTGCAGAAAGCTGCCCGTGAGTCACACAAGAAACCATCCCAAGAAGCTGTCTCCACCGAGTGACGAAAATTGCGGTTTTTGTGAAAGTGGTGATCAGTCCTGCATCTCTCCTCAGTATGTGCTTTTGACTTTATCTGGCTAGTCAGATCTGATTAAAAGTGTGTATGAAGGCCAAAATACAACAATGAATACCCAACATATAGCTATAAGAAGGTGTGATGGGAATAAACCACGCTAGGATTTAAGGGGTCACTTGCTAGGCTGAGTTCGGGACTAAATCCCCAACTTCTTGGCCCTCCCTTGCCTCTTATAAAATGGGGATAATGTACTTTATCCATTTTGTAAGTGCAGCTAGACCTTATGAACTCTTGGTATCTTCTCTGATTATGGTTATTTGGATTCTTTACTTCTCCTTAAATCTGGGGATAAACAGGAATAGGGATACTGCTGTACTGAGGATGTGAATTTCTTCCCAATAAAATATCTATTTCTTCCATGAGAGTACATTTTTATTTGGGGCAAGTATAAACTTTAAAGTGAGCCCCTTAATGTTCTGCTAGTTGGCATTCCCATCTGGCCAGAGGGGAGGAAGGTTCTGGAAAGGGAAGATTAGAGGCCCTGGAGAAGGCAACATGGGCATGGTGGTCCGTCACCGGCCTATCCTCGACCTGCAGGCCCCCAAGCCCCTCTCTCCCAGGGGCCAGCTGCCCTCTCCTTGCAGTAACCGGTTCTAGTGCCCGGAGAGCCATCAATGACCTTTTAGCCACTTACCCACTCTGCTAATTGCAAACTAAGCAGACCCTGCAGCCTGCTGTTTTTCCCAACTTCCTTTACTTTCCTGGTATTTATGTTTTCGCTCCTTTTGAATTACATTTCACTGATCGGTTTCTGAATACTCCTTCTTCTCCCACTTTGTATTTTATGGGTCCTAATTTTTTTTGGAAGCAGAGAACAGGGGTCAGTGTCAGATTTTCTAAAAGGACTGCCAGTGCCACACCTGCCATTTTTGATCCTCCTTACCTAAAAATCCCTAAGGATGGCTAATCCCCCTTGCAGGAGCCATTGTTTCCAGGGAGAACTGGCTTATTGGCTTTCCACACCTTGATTAGGAACTACGGTAGCGAAAGATGGGGTGACAGGGAAGTCAGCTGGCAGCAGGGCTCAATGAATCTGTAGTCGGAAAGATGGCCACATTTCCCTAATTGCTGTTTTTATTTGCAGAACTTCTATTTTAAGCGCACACACTCAGGTGTGGATTGACAGGCACTAGCCATAGTAATGGCTGTGTCTGTCTGTAGTGCCTGCAAACACTCGTTTCCATGGTGATGGGAAGCACTGCAGAGACACGGTTATGGTGCCGCTGGGACCAGGGCGCTGACACACAGGAGGCTTCTCGAGTGTGTGTGTGTGTGTGTGTGTGTGTGTGTTGGGGTGGGAGTGGGGGCTGTCGAGAGCCACGGGAGGGAGGGGCTGGGAGGTAAGATAGGTGGGAAGGGCATTAACTGGGAGAGAGGCCTGGGGGAGGCCAGAAAGGTCATACTTTGGATTGGGGAGATTCTAGAAAATCATAGAGGAAAGTGAATACAGGTGGGAAAAGCAAGGGGCACATGGAGAATTTCTCTCTTTCCCTTGAAAGGTTTATGGTGGCAGGATTATCCCACATAGAAGGGAAAGGGAGAAATCGAATTTAGCAAGCAGAGGCAGACGGTGCAGATGGTTTGAGTGTCAGGGTTTCTGTAACTCCAGGGACTTGGGTTTGCTGTCCCCAGCCTCAGTGTGCCAGGAAGAGGAGGGAAATGCTCTCTCTCACCCCTGCAGGATTGGGGGACCTGTAAAGCCATGACTTGGCCTCCCCAGCACTGTGGCAGAAACAACCACCGGGGTGGAGAGCACCCAGAGCGGCCTCATCCTAGTGGGAGTGAAGGATGCGAGGCAAAGGATGGCGTCATCCGGGTCTCACAAGGGCACAACCCTCTGTCAGAGACCTCGAGGGGGTGTCCAGAGAATCTGTAATATTAGCATTTGTTTTGTGGGCACTGACTGAACCCTCAGCTAAAAGACAGACACCCACCCTTGGGGTCAGCGACCAAAAGGCAACTTTAGGGGATTATTCTGCTAGTCTCTGGTTGTAAAAACTGACGATGTTTGAGGATTTATTAACAACCAACAGTATGCCAGAAGTGGTACTGAGATGTGCACCACTGTGGATAGGTGGTATCCACCCCATTTTACAGCTGAGAATGTGGAGGCTCAAAGAGGTTGAGCCATTTGCCCACAGTCAAGGAGGTCAAGGCAAAACCAGATTTCCAGATTGCAGTTCACTGGTTTCCTGCATTGGCCAGTTCCTCTTGTATGCAAACCCTTACTTTCCTGATGGAAGGATTCAGGGCTGAGGAATCTCTGTGGAACTTGACTCCACTCATGGGCTTGTTCATGAAAGGTCAAGGGGTAGTGGAAGGACCGAGAGGTGGTAACCAGGCCCAGCATGAGTTTGACCATGGCTGGCTCCTTGGCAGAAGTGCTTTCCAGAGATTAACTCTCAACCAACCTTGGAAAAGGAAGTCTTGGAGATGTTCCTGTGTATCTCTTGACTTTTGAAGAGCTCTGGACCCTACAGGAAGCTTGGTAGATAAAGCAGATGAAAAAGCATTCACCCTAATGAATAGATTTGGGAAACCGAACACTCTGGAATCATTTGTTTCTCCCCCCAAGAATGTGATTTAAGCGAAATGCTTTTAGGTTTTTGAAAACTCGTATTCCAGATCTGAAGACTGACAGAAAAGCGTTCACTTGTGTGGAGTTATTTATAGTCATTTTTGTTTTGTTTTGTCTATCTTCACATTTGGGCTTTCATTGTGGGTTTAACAATTAATGGAATTTTGAATTCTGACTTCAGTAAGTTGGAATTCATTTAAATTGCTTACCCTCACGTAGGCAGTCAGATTCCTGGTTCCTTCTTTCCCTTGAGAAAGGAGCTGACCAGAGGGGGGGCGGGCTGGGACCCCATACCGATGCTCTTCCATTCTGACCCAGCATCCTCCCAGGTGGTGTGGTGGGATCCAGAGGCAGGAAGCGATTTAAATCTTACATCTGTGAGGCATTCCTTTAACCCTAAGTACTACTGCAGTGTTATACAATTAGGGCTTTTTCATAGTTTCAACCTTGGAAAGAGTTTTTAAAAGGTTCACCTCACATCCACTAGGATAGCTACTATAAAAAAAAAAACATGCATACACACACAAAACCCAACAACAGAAAATAACAAGGGTTGGCAAGAATGTGGAGAAATTGGAACTCTTGTGCCCTGTTGGTGGGGATGTAAAATGGTGCAGCTGTTACGGAAAACAGTACAGTAATTACTCAAAAAATTAAAAATAGATTTACCTTGTGAGTCAGCAGTTCCACCTCTGAATGTATGCCCAAAAGTAGGATTTCAAAGAAATATTTGTACACACATGTTTCATGGCAGCTTACTCACAGTAGCCAAAAGGTGGAAGCAGCCCAAGTATCAATCAGCAGAAGAATAGATAAACAAAATGGGGCGTATACATACAATGGAATATTCTTCAGGCTTTAGAGGAAGGAAATTCTGACATATGCTGCGACATGGATGAACCTTGAAGACATTATGGTAAGTGAAACAGGCCAGTCACAAGAAGACAAATACATTTTTTCCCCACTTGTATGAAGTATCTGCTGATCGAATATTAAAATTCCTGGAGACAGAGAGTAGACTGATGGTTTCCAGGGGGAGGGGGGAAACAGGGAGTTATTATTTAATGGGTCCAGGGTTTCAGTTTCGCAAGACGGAAAGAGTTTTGGAGATGGATGCCTAATAATATGTACTTAACACTACCCAGCTGTTTGCTTGGAAAAGGTTAATTAAGATGGTAAATTTTATGTTAGTGTATTTTACCAGGGTTTAAAAAAAATGCATGAAGGGGTTTCTCCAGTTAGTCCAACTGTTCAAGTAGTTGAAATTTCATTATATTTCCAATAGCAAACTTTCAGTTCTGATAGGGTTTAGCTAGCATGACAGAAGGACCAGTGTGCTCCGATCCAGCTGACTTGATGCCAGAGTTGCTCAGAGAATCCTCCACGTCTCGGAGAAGGGGGACCAGCCACCTGCATACGGTTGCCTGTATAGAGACAAAGGTCGTTTTCAGCCCTCCAGCAGGCTAACACATTGCAGAAACACTCTGCTCTCCAGCTGTTAAGATTTGAATGAGGTAAATGACCATGATTGGCCTTTCACCACCGGGATTTGTTCCCGATGAATCATCATCATTTGACTGAGAAGCCAACTCAGCATCTTTTGAAAAGAAGAAGAAAAAAATCCAATCCGTTCCCTTTTAGCCCCGAATGCTGTGAGTCAGAGCTTTGGCAGGGGGAGTGGAAAGCAGGGAGAAATCGGCGGGCCTTTAGGGATCTAGCGGGAAAGGAGAGCTCTGAGAACAGTGTCGCTTGTGGGTTGGCTGTGATACATCTGCAAAGCAGGGGCAGTGGCTCTTCACAAGCTCTCTGCCCCTCACCTGTGCGTAGGTTCTCTTTCTGGTTGTCTTAGCTCTGAACGCTCTGTGAGGACCGGCTGGTGTCCCCTGTCTTCCAGGAAGCCTCAGATGAGCCTCAGGTCTCCTGGTTCACAGGCTGTATTATGTGGTCTTTAACAGTCGTTGGACAGCCAGTTGGCACTTAGTTTACAGCCTTTGGACTGCTGCCTTTTCATGGGTGAGGCCCATCTCCCAGCTGGATATTAGTCCTCCAGGCAGCTGTGTGGCACCCCCTCCACTCCCTTTGGAGCCTAAGTCACTGGCGACAGCTTGGGATGTTACTAAACTCTGGAGGACTCAGATCCCTCACTTTAAAAACAAACAAGTAGGGACTTCACTGGTGGTACAGTGGTTGAGACTCCACGCTCCCAGTGCAGGGGGCCCGGGTTCGATCCCTGGTCAGGGAACTAGATCCCACATGCCGCAACTAAGAGTGCGCATGCCACAACTAAGGAGACGGAGAGTTGCAACTAAGGAGCCTGCCGGCCGCAACGAAGGAGCACACATGCTGCAGCTAAGGAGCAGGCAAGCCACCTGCCACAACTAAGACCTGGCACAACCAAAAAAAAAATGTGCTTTAAAAAACAAACAAACAGGTATAACTACCATTCAAGTAAGGTAGTATTATAAGGTTTAGATGAGACAATATGTGTAAAACATTTAGCACTGTGCCTTGCCTTCAGTAAATGCTGGTTGTTACTCTTACTAGTAGTTTGTGTCATAGGTATGTATAGTGTTTGGGAGTTAACCTGAGTTTATCACCCTTTTGGAAAACAATCCCATTATTCTAATTCATGCCATTCTTATTTTGGAATATTTTTGCGTGAAATGGGGGCATTGAAAGAAAAAAAAAAACAGGTATAGAAGTCTGATGTAATTGCTCAGGCTGAGTGTGGGACTTTCCTGGAGTTCTAGTGCCACCAAGTGGGCAACTATGTTATTACACCTTGGCTATTTTGAGTTTTCGCACTCCATTGCGTTGTTAAAATGGCAAATTATTCTCTGTATCATTTCTCTGTTTTCCCACTTAATTATAATTATTACTCTTGTCTCAAGGAGTAAGGTTAAATAATGGAAAACTGATTATAAAAGTAGTGCATGTAGACTTATTGAATAAAGGGAACACTGAATTACAGAAAGCAGAAGTGTGAATGGGCGAGTGTTTTCTTCATGTATTATTTGTATCACATCAATACAGTGATGCATTTGAAATTGATACCAATTTATGATGAATCATTAGCAACAAGATATGAAGATTTCATTAGGGGCCAGTGCCATTTTGCTTCATATTACCTACCCCAGTCTGTCAGTGGGGCTGGCATTTGAACATTCACAGAGTTGCTACCAGCGTAATTGGTCCGCAGTGTAGAGTAGGTTAGTCCTGTTCCCAGAATTGCTTCTGAACTTTCTTCCCACCTTGGCTTTCCTCATGGAGGAAAGAACGCCTCTCTGTCATTTTCTGCACTGCTGGGATGACATCTGGGAGTGGTTAGTCCTTGGGCATGAATTGTATACGTGGGTTTATTATTACCTTAGCTGCCGAAGAGTGGACTAGTATTGGTGAGCTGGGATTTTCTAAACTCAGTAATTTTTTTTTCTCGGCCTCTTTCTCCGTGTCATGGCAACACCCATCTCTGGCTGTGTTCTGACCTCATAGGTGTGTCCTCACTCTTGTTATTCAGGGTGTTCTGGGGGAGTGGAAGAGACATAGATCATCAAAACACACCTGGTGATCAGTATTAAACGCACACATTTCTATACCTTAATCAGCAAAATTTAATATTGGGACAACGTAGAACGATATGCTCCTCTGATGGAAAACTCGGGTGTGTCCCCTCACACACTGTGGGGAGGTGCTGCTTTGGATTGGAGGCTGGTGGTCCACTGTGAAGTTTCCGAATCATACTAAGGAAATGGCCCCTGACTTTGAGTGGGGGCAGGGCTCCCTACCCTAGTGGGTTGACACAAGAAGGGCTGAGAAATATTGGCCCAAACGACATTCAATATCAAGTTTGCACCAAGTTCTTGTAGGAATCCTCAAGGTGTTTTCAGGTGAGTTAGGACAGAACCTTGAAGAAATCAAGAGAAAAAAACACAAGCAGTTCTGTATGATGCTCAAACTCAAGATTTTGAAAAGCTAACTCATCCTCTTGCTTAGGGGTTACAGACCTCCCTTGTTTTGCTTTGTTTTTTTTGTTTTTGTTTGTTTCAGTTTCAGAACCATTTAATACAAAGTGACAGTGTCAAAATTCTGGTAGAAATCGGGGTCGGGGTGGGAGCGACATCCAGCTCAGGAGGTGTCCCTGGCGACACGTGGATGAGGGGGCGTCCTGGCACTCCTTTGTTTACTGCCTGGATTAGTCCAGAAAGGGTGAGAAGCCTCTTGATGTCATCTGCCCGCACCTCTGTGCTTCTGGCGTGGCAGGCTGGCGCCGTGACGGGTGGGCCGGCACAGTGCAGTGGGGTCTCCAGCCCCATGCAGGTCAGAGCCCCTCTCTCCTCTCTGTCCCCTCTGACTCTCCACCATGGCTCTTGTGTTCCTACCTGCACACTCTGAGCCCTCACACCTTCGTCCTCTGCCTGATCCACGCCACGAGCCCCACCTACCTTCTCTGCTCTTGTCCCTGGCAACTCGGTGATGCCGGAGAAACAGTTAATGGTGGGGACCGATGCCTTTCAAAGCTGTGGTTTTCAATCACAGCTGGATTGAGATAAGCCCTTACCCAGTCTTTGAACATGGAGTACGTAGGATTTGGGCCTCTGAGGTCAGCCCGATGTGCTTATACGCTGGTGCTGTGTCCTTGGAGACATCACTTGGTCCCTGCAGACTGAGGACAGCCGTGGCATCTGCCTCAAAGGGCTGTTGATTTAAATGAGATAATTGGGCTAAAGTTCTTAGCACCTTGCCTGGTGTATGAATGAGCTTGGGCAGCTGTAACAAAGTACCAGAGACTTGGAGGCTTAAACAGCAGAGATTTTTTGTCTCATAAGTCAGGAGGGGAGAAGTCCCAGATCAGGTGTCGGCAGGGTTGGTTCTTTCTGAGGCCTTGCGTCTTGGCTGGTGGATGGCCGTCTTCTCCCTGTGTCTTCACATGGTCTGTCTCTATGCTTCTGTCCAGATTTCCTCTTCTTAGGAAGGACATCAGTCAGTGTGGAGTAGGGCCCACTATAATGACCTCTTTTCCACTTAGTTACCTCTGTAAATCTCTATCTCCAAATACTTTGCTATCTGATATATGACCTTTCCTGCTGTTTTGAAAAATGAAGTACCAGGGCATAAACTCACTCAACTTCCAGACTGTTCCCCATTCTCCAACCCCCCAAAACCTTGCCTACATCTCCTCCCTTCCTTCCAGTCTCAGAAGGTGAGTTTTCTCTCTCCCTCCACAAACTCATTCCTACACTTAGGCCCCCTTGGACCCCTCTCCTCCTGGACCCCCAGCCGGCAATTGTTCTTCTCTTGTATCTTCCCCTCATGACGTCTTCCCCTTCACTGCAGCCCTTGAATGTGTTCCTCCTGACGTAGACATGCTCCCTTGACCCAGCCTCCTTCTCTCTCTCCTCTGCTTCTCATCCAAGCTTTTGAGGGAGAGTCCGCATCCCACTTTCTCCTTTTCCTCATTCATTTATTTGTTCATGGGGCATCTTCCCTTTGTCACACACGGGGCTGGGTTTCGGGGATACAAAGATGCCCATCCACTGTCCCAAGACCCGGAAGGAAATAGATCATCACAATATCCTGAGGTACGTGCCCTGGGAGAGGAAAGCCCAGTGAGCCCATGGGGGGGTGTGTGGGCACATCCAGCCCATCAGGGAGTGGCCAGAGGCGTTGGGGAGAGCTTTCCAGAAAGAGAAGCCCATGAGTCCTGAGGGGTTAGGTGGGCCATGCGCATGTGGGGAGGTCTTCCTTGTAAGTGAGAGGACCTGGGTTCCTCTGGTGAACAGAGTTTCTTTGCTCCCATTTACCGCTCAGCCTGCTAGCCTCAGCGGGTGCCACGCCACTGAAAGGATTTTCATGGGGTCCCAGAGGATTTGTTGCGTTTTTATCTTACTTGACCACCTCTCCTCCCGGCACTTCTTCTCCCTCGCTCGCACCCTCATCCGGTGGTCCTCATCCCTTTCCCAACTTTCTTCCTCTGTCTTCTTCACGCAAGCCCCTCTGCTGCGGCCCCCAGAATGTTCTGGGAGCTGACTCGGGCAGCTGGGTGAGTAGTGGTGTCGTGGAAAGACGGGAGGAAGAGCAGGCTTTGGAAGGTGGGAGCCGTGATGCATTTGTTCAGCGTGGGGACCGTTAGTTTCGTGACTGGTGATGTGCAGTGGACAGAAGAGAGAAGAGGAACAGGCAGGGCTGCACCGGAAGGTGGAGGTTTTCAGCTGTCTTTTCTTTGTCCCTCACACCTGCTCAAGCACCAAGTTCTGTAGTCTTTACGCTCCGGCCATCTTTCGGATGTGCCTTCTCATGTCCGTTGTAACTGCAGTATTGATCATCACAGTCTGCCCTCTGTATCCGTGGGGTCCACATCCACGGTTGGTTGAAACCTTGGATGCAGAACGTGCAGACGCTGACCACTTCTCTGTGTTTGGCCACCTGCCGTGAGTTCACAGCCTGCACTGTATGGAGGCAGAATGCCTCTCCTGAGCTTTCGAGATCCTTCGCAATCTGGCCCCATCCTAGTGATTAACCTGTAAATTCATTAGGAAATGTGTATCAGGCACGATGTGTGTAGTTCTGAGGGTAAGGAGTCGGTCTCCCTCCCTCCCTGTCTCACTGCACACATGTGGGCTGAGCGCTTAGTAGGCAGTCGGTATCTCATGGTTAATAGATTTGCATGATAGGGAATCTACAGGCGGGAAGAATTCAGTACAAGTTGTTTGGGAAGCACGTAAAGAGCCCAAGAGAAAGAAAGCAGAGAGGAATGTGTCCCAGGATGCGGGCAGGATCGGGTTAGGGTGCGTTGCGGCAGAGGCTGAAGAAGTAATTGAGATGTGCGAAAGGGAGAGGCGTCCGGGGCTGCCGTCAGCAACTTAGGGACGAGAACTTTAATTCTGTGGTCACAGAAGGAGACGCTTTTGGGAGTGCAGTCAATGAAGGCCTGGAAGGGTTTAGTCTAGACGTAGAAAGGAAGTCCACGGGGGGGGTGATTATTCGTTGTTAGAAGGTAGGAGTCGGTGTACCGCCATCCCTGTCTTGCTGCCAAATGAAAACAAAATACAGGGATGGGATTTCATCCCAGAGTCATCTCATCGGCTCCAGAGCCCAGCGCCGGGCCCCGGGAGGGTGCCTTTGTCACGGACTCTGTCCAAGCACCGTCTCCTGCCTCGAGCTATGTCAGCTCTGAGCCTCTGCTCCAGTTACATGGCTGTCAATCCATCTTTCTCTGCCCACCTCACTGCCAAGAAACGTTGAAGAGATAATGGGACCTAGAGATTATCATACTAAGCAAAGTACATCAGAAAGAGAAAGACAAATACTGTCTGGTTTCACTTATATGTAGAATCTAAAATATGACACAGGTAAAGTTATCTGTGAAACAGACACAGACTCACAGACATAGAGAACAGACTTGTGGTTAGCAAGGGGAAGGGGGGTGGGGGAGGGAAGGACTGGAGTCTGAGATCAGCTAATGCAAACAATTATATACAGGATGGATAAACAACAAGGCCCTACTATATAGCCCAGGGAACTATATTCAGTATCCTGTGATAAACCATAATACAAATGAATATGAAATGAACCATATGAAAAAGAATATATGTATAACTGAGTCACTTTGCTGTACAGCAGAAATTAACACAACACTGTAAATCTACTATACTTCATGGACTGTGGATACAGCCCATCGCACTGTGGAGGAGCAGAAATCTCCTAACTTCGGTCCTTTGAGCTTCATGATGCTGCCCAGCTGGATTTGACCCAATTTTCTTTTGAACTGAACCGGGTGTGTTCCTGGGGCATTTGCTCTTCTTTATCAAGGATGTAACCTTCCTAAGGAGGTGGCTTGTTTCCCTGTTCCTCGGAGGGCCCTTTCCTTGTGGTATCATTTCTGTGGCCTCGGAGGTTCCCATACTGCTCAGTGTCAGTTCTGTTCTTTCGCTGCCCTGTGTGTAGACTGAGTCCTGACAGTGACATTTAGGGCACTGAAATGAGCCTACTCTTCCTACTTTCCTACTCTGCTAATTCTCCCCTAGCCAAAATATCTATGAAGTTAACTTTTTTTTTTTTTTTGGCAGAATATTAGAAGTAGGATTGTCTAGGAAAATCTTACCTTTTAAAAAAAAATGCAAATACTGTTAGAGGCCTGGTTCATCAAAGCGAAGTGAATGGTGTCAAATGTGGGAGAGTGGGTTATTTTAATCTGACATTGCCCTCAACAACTAATTTCTGGCTAGGGCCATGGGTGAAAATTTTTTAATGCCTAGGAAGGTTAGCAAAACCTAGGAACACTAATAAGCATCTTTAAAAAAAAAAAAAAAAGGAGGGGATTGGTCTCCTGCAGGAAAGGAGGAAGGGGTCTTTAGATGGTGAGAGAATGAAACAGCTAAGTCACTATCGATTTTGCTCATTTCACAATCGAGTGAGTGTGTGTTCGGTGGAGACAAGCACTTCTGCAGCAAAGAGGGACCAGGTGAGGAGACGTGCAGTGTCTGGTGAGCACGATGTACTGGCTACCTAGGGCTGCTGCAGTAAAGCGCCACAAACTTGGCTTAAACAAAATGAACCTATTCTTCTACAGATTCTGGAGGCCAGAAGTCTGAAATCAGGGTGTTGGTAGAGCCACACGTTCTCCAAAGGCGCTAGAAGAGAGTTTTCTTGCCCCTTGCAGCTTCTGATGCCTCCAGATCTCACTCCAATCTCTACCTCTGTCTTCATGTGGCCTTCTCCTCTCTTTTCCTCTTCTGTCTCCCATAAGGACACCTGTCACTGGATTTAGGGTGGATAATCCCAGTTAATCCAGGATGATCTTAAGACCCTTAACTTTTTAAAAATAGTGTCACATTCACAGTACCTGGGATTAGGTTTTGCACATATCTTTTGGGGAGGGGCCACCATTCAACCCACTACACACACCAATGGACTCATGACTTCAGACACTCAGATTATGTGTCCTGACTATTGGTTCCAAAACTGTAATCCTTATAGAAACAGGAGAAGTAAAATATCCCTGAGCACTGCAGGAATACTGTAGAAAGTAGTCACTGCCATCAGGAGCGTCCTCATCTGGCTCAGGACAGGGAAGCAAAGGGAGATTCTGCTGGAGGAGGTGGTGGATGAAGGAACTCTTCAGCAGGCTCGGGGCCCCAGTTTCCCCCACTGGACTCCTGGGCTTCTGCTCCATCGAGCTTTGTCTCCACTTCTTGCCCTTGAAGCTGACCCCTTCCAGACCAGCAGGGGCACCACTATGGGAACTGTGAGAGGTGTTCATCAAATGTCTTGCCTGATGGCTGAGAAGAAAGGATGCTTTCAATTTTGAGATTTAAATGAAAATGTTTCAGGCTTCCCTGGTGGCGCAGTGGTTGAGAGTCTGCCTGCTGACGCAGGGGACACGGGTTCGTGCCTCGGTCCGGGAAGATCGCACGTGCCGTGGAGCGGCTGGGCCCGTGAGCCATGGCCACTGAGCCTGTGTGTCCGGAGCCTGTGCTCCGCAATGGGAGAGGCCACAACAGTGAGAGGCCCACGTACTGCAAAAAAAAAAAAAAAAAGAAAATGTTTCATTCCCCACAACTATATTTTTTGAAAAACACACAAAACCTTAACAACACTTTTTTTTTTTTTTTTTTTTTTTGGACTCACTGCTCAGCTTTGACTCTTGTTCTGGAATTGCTTTTGAGGTCAAGATTTTACATTATTGAGTTTTTACCTTGGGGTTTTATTGCCCAGACCTTACATGTTCTGTTATCATCCACATTTCATGTGGTTTAGTATTTGTTCCAGTTGTATTATTCAAATCTGTGTAAGCATCTGTTTTCTTTATTTTTCATGTAAGACAACTGTTTCTCATGAGAACGTGGAGAGGTGTAAACCAAGTTTCCACTTAGCCCCAGGCCTGGACCAGAGGGTGTGTGGTTTCCAAGACACACGCTTTGTGGGTACATAGACTTCTAGTTCTGTTTATTAGAGATCATAATTGAGAAAACTACTCAGACTGTTATTCATATATGTTAATGATTTTGAAGTAAAAGTATAGATTACAGATTCAAGATTGTGTACACTAAATTTTATGTTGTATGTGTCTCTGATGACAGGACGGGACTACAGCATGGCTAAAAATGAAACAAAACAATTAGGGAATTCCCTGGCGGTCCAGTGGTTAGGACTCTGTGCTTCCACTGTAGGGCGCACGGATTCGATCCCTGGTCCGGGGAACTAAGATCCCACAAGCCATGCAGTGCAGCCAAAAACAAACAAACAAACAAAAAACACAGAACACTTATATGGGGGGGGGTGAGAGAGAGAGAGCGAAAATAGTGAGTAGTGAGTGCAGAGAGAGGGAGCGCGTGGAGGCATGAAGAAGTTGTCTCCAAGTGGGTCCAAAACCTACATCCAATATTCTAGCAGCTTCCGGCTGGCCTGCACTTGATACATCATGCTGAGAAGGAGACCCCGAGCCCACCCCAGGGCCAGTGGCTTCCCCTTCTGGAGTCTCTTCTGTGACCTGCGTGTAAAAAAAGGTCCCAACCTCAGAGCAGTGGTTGGTGTCCTTTATGCCTAAGACACGCCCCCAACACACACACACCTGGTCGACCGGCCCGTTCCCGGGCCCCACCCCACAGGTGACTTGGTAGCACAGGGCACAGGAAGTGGATGTTGTCCAGGGATCCAGAAAACGTGATATGCATTTTAGAGAATCTGTGGCAGGAAGGAGCGGGACAGTTTCATGGCGCTGGGGAGCTGGTCTGGAGTGGACTGGAGGACAGCCAGAGCTCCCCACATCACCTTGTTGCCTGGGAAACTTTCACAGTGAAATATGTGCTTAGCTTAGTAACCTTCCTCTCCCCAAAGTGCTAACACCTGAGGGCCCTGGGGGGCAGGAACATCACGTTGAGGATGGATGCCCCAGTCACCTTTCCTCCCTCCTTCCCTGACTGAGCCATGCCCGAGGGGAGCCCTGGGGACGTCACATGGCCAGGCCGTCAGTGGGAGGGGTGCTGGGCGGACAGGCCCTGGAGGTGAGGAAGGGGCAACCAGGGGTTGGCAGAAACCTACAAAGGACATACTGTATCAGGCGCAAAGGTCTAAAAGCTCTGTAACCAGCCCCCCTCCCAGTTCCAGGAAACGCGGGAGAGTCTGTGGGCCTCTGCCCTCCGGTCATCCAGGACTACTTCCTGTCCCGAGAGCGGAATCGGTGCTTGTGATGTACTCACAGACCTGGAGTCTAAGGGGCTTTGAGGTGACCCTGATGCCTGCACGAAAATTCGAGGTGAGCAGGGCTGCAGCTCTGCTGAAGGTCACCACGGCACGCCCGGGACCCACCAACTTGTCCAGTATCTCGGGGTGCCCCGAGCAGGAACCTGCACACACCAGCTCAAGCCACAGGGAGCTGATTAAGCCACAGAGAAGTCCCTCAGAACCTGGCTGTGGCGGGGTGTAGGCATCCCGGGACCGGTGTGGGAAGTAGTCACAACGATCACACTCCATGTTTCCTCTCTCCACTTGCCCCTCCCCCGGGGTCTCTCTTCCCTCTTCTCCCCCCTCCCCTCCGCTCCTGCCCGGTCATGACTCTCTCTCCCCACCCCTCCCCCTTCTTCATCTCTTCCCAGCCTCGTCCCCACTCTCGCCTGGGTCCCAGCTCTGCCCTTTATCAGTGTGTGACTCAGCAGACACTCTCAGTGTCTCTTTCTCTAATGAGCAGATGCTGACACCTGCATTAGAGGTTGCGGGAATTAAAGGAAACGTCACAGTGCCCTTGATCCCACTGATGCTTACCTGGCGATGCTTCCTTTCCTTCCTTTTCTCAAGACCTTCAGGGGAGGAAAGCCCAACAGTTGTTATAAGCATTTTATTAATTATGTTTCTTTTTAAATTCACTTGCTGTGACTGACCATCTAGGTTTGCCTGGGACTTGAGGGTTTCCTGGGGTAGGGGACTTTCAGTGCTTAGACCTGTAACCTGCTGCTCTCCAGGGAAAAACCGGGGCAAGTAGGTCACTCTAGTACATACGCCATCTTAACAAACATAATTTTCCAATTTTTTTTTCTCTCAATGCATAAGTGAATCAATGAAACTTTTTCCTTATGTATATATTGCTGCTGGACTCAACCACTATTTTGTCTGACGGGTGTACCAGTGCTTTCCTGGAGGCCAATTTTAGGGTTTTTTTTTTTAATTGTAAAATATAAATAACATAAAATTTACTATCTTAACCATATTTAAGTTTACCGTTCAGTGGCATTAAATACTTTCATATTCTTGTGCATCCAACTTCAGAACTTCTTTGTCTTTTCCAACCGAAACTCTGTACCCATTAAACAATAGCTGTCTTTTCCCCCTCCCCGATCCCCTGGCAACACCATTCTACTTTCCATGTCTAAAAATTGGACTCTTCTAGGTACCTCATAAAACGGGAATCATGCAATATTTGTTCTTTCGTAACTGACTTCTTTCACTTGGCATAATGTCTTCGTGGTTCATCTATGCTGCAGCACGTGTCAGAATTTCCTTCCTTAAGGCCGAACAATATTCCATTGTATGTCTTGACCACGTTCGTTCATCCATTCTTTGACACTTGGATCGAGTCTACCCTTTGGCTATTGTGAATAATGCTGCTGTGAACATGGGTGTGCAAGTACCTTTTCACATCCTCACTCTCACTTCTTTTGAGTGTATACCCAGAAGTGGAATTGCTGGATCATAGGGTAATTCTATGTTTAAGTTTTTGAGGAGCCACCAAACTGTTTCCCACAATGACTGCACTATGTTATATTCCACCAGTGATGCAGAAGGCGTCCAACCTCCCTACATCTTTACCAACACTTGTTATTTTCTGTTGTTGTTTCTTTAAATGATAGCCACCCTAGTGAGTATGAACCAATTTCAGTTTTGTAATGAATTGTATTTTCAGAAAGTTCTTACATTCATTTTTAAACTGTCCCCTTACTTTGAGCTCTCTGTTTCTCACATATGTATTGACAAAAGCAAAGTTTTCCTTAACTTCTATGATACCATTTCAAACCTCTATTAATTTGCCCTGTGGCCCCCCTCTCTTTGGAATGAGAGGTTCAAATCTCATTGATTTATTGCCCTTGTTTTTTTTAATCTTTTGGTCATTCTTATTTTTATATGGCCCTGAAGAATATTTCTAAGGTCAGTGTCGACTGAAAAAAAATGCACAACCTAAAAGTTGAGAATTATGTTTTATTCTGTGGACTTTCTGAGGACTTAAGCCTGGAAGACAGCCGCTTAGAGAGCTCCGAGGCACTGCTCTGAAGAGCTAAGGGAGGAACCAGGATATATGAGAGTTCTTGCAACAAAAACCAGGAAGTCGGAGCATCAAACACTGAAAGATTACTGTTAATTAAAGAAAAAACAGGCAACCCAAGTCAATGAATTTAGCACTTTTTTATGTATGGGAAGATGCAAGAGTCTGAGCTCATTGCAATCATTCCTTTGATATGCACCTTAGCTACCTAGGACCAGGATCCTGTTTTTCTCCATCCTGGATCCCTTCCAGGTGCACAGTCAGGGTGACTGCAGTGGCTGATGGCTTGAGGGCCCCAACACCCCACGTTTACTGATACGGTAGGCGGCCTTCCTGTCCACATCAGTCACAGTGCAGAAGACCCCAGTTTTAAAAAGAAAGAGAAAGGAAGGAAGGGAGGGAGAGAAAGAAAAGAGAAGGGAAGAGAAGAGAAGAAAAGAAAAGAAAAGAAAAAGCAAGTGCTCTTCCCGACCGCATGCCCGTGGAATGGGCCGTGGAAACAGAGGACTAAGTGTGGGTTGATTCTCAGTGGCTTCTAGTCAGTCTTGGAAAAAGAGAGAGAGCAGTTGGTTTCTTAACCAGCCCTTAGTTGCTTTCAAATGAACTTTCCTTCATGGTAGGACGTTTCTAGGTTTTACTGAGCAGAATTTTTCTCTTCCTGTGCTTTGCACAGCAGTGCGTAAACTGAGATCCCTTTATTTTATTTTATTTTTTAAGATTTTTTTTTGATGTGGACCATTTTTAAAGTCTTTATTGAATTAGTTACAATAGTGCTTCTGGTTTTTTTTAATGTTTGGGTTTTTTGGCCACGAGGCACGTGGGATCTTAGCTCCCCGACCAGGGATCGAACCTTCACCCCCTGCATTGGAAGGCAAAGTGAGATCCCTTTAAAAAGTAAATATTTTTAAATGTGGAAACATCACTTAACAACCAAATGAGTAAAATTTGGCTAAAAAAGAGCATATTAGTATCACATGGAATGAGGGCTCTGTGTACACAGTACAGAAGCTCCTGGCGCTGGTGTCAATTCAGTTGAGTTGGAGTCAGAGCATAGAATGGGTGGCCCTGGGCCTTTGGATGGACTGGTCATATGGTTACAGTTGGTCAGTGCTTGCCTAGTCTGGACCATTGGTCTGAACAGAGTAGTGAGCTATTGGCATGCACAGGAATTTTCCTGTAATGCTTGTGGAGAGACAGTTGTGTGTATTTATTTTGAACAATTATTAGCATCATTAACAACACATTTGTGAAGTAGCTGTCCTGTGTTCAGGAGACTCTAGGTTTTGAAGGGTTAACAAACAGCACCGGTGACCTAGGAACTGCGTCTTCTACTGCGTGATGTAAAGGAACTTATTACTGATTTCATGTCAAAGCAACTTACGTTAGGACTTAAATCAGAGATCGGCAAGCTTTTTCTGCAAAGGGTTAGAGCGAGAAAATATTGTAGGCATTGTGGGTCCTACTGTCCTCTGCCACTGTAGCGCTAAAGACACCATAGACAATCCCCGAACTGTGTGAGCGTGGCTGTGTTCCAGTGAAAATGTATTTGTGGACACTGAAATTTGAATTTCGTATCAGTTTCACCTGACACAGAATGTTATTCTCCTGATTTTTCTTCCATCATTTTCAAATATAAAAGCCATTCTTAGCTCACGGGCTGTGCAGAAACAGGCAGCAGGGCCAGATGTGAGTCTCAGTTTATGAACCTCACGAAAGTCAGAGCTTCCAGGAATGTTTATTATTTTTTTTCAATGTTTTTAATATCCAGCCGTTTTTTTTAAAATTTATTCTTATTTATTTTTTTGGCCCCGCCATGCAGCATGTGGGATCTTAGTTCCCCAACCAGGGATTGAACCCGTGCCTCTTGCATTGGAAAGGCAGAGTCTTAACCACTGGACCACCAGGGAAGTCCCCGGGAATGTTTATTTTGATGCTGAGGTTTTCATATGTGTAGAAAAACTCAGATGCAAGCAAATTTAAAAGTATGTTCTATCAAGTTACTCATGAAGATTTGAATGTGAGAGATGAAAGTAAGCATTTCTGGCCACCTGCCTTAGTGTAATTTGGCTGGTTACATTTAATGGCTTCAAGAAGGCAGAGATTTAGGGAGCAAAGGGAGCCTGCCAACTAGGAGAGTATGATGGAGGACTTTAAAACCCTGGCACTGTCTGTGAATTCTGAAGTCATGTATTCGTACAGTTTACACATTCATTTCCTCTTACAAAATGTGTTGTTGTTGTTTTCTTAATAGAGGTTGCTCATCTTTTTATTTTAGTTATTTATTTATTTTTGGCTGCATTGGGTCTTTGTTGCTGCACGCGGGCTTTCTCTAGTTGCAGCGAGCGGGGGCTACTCTTCGTTGCGGCGCGTGGGCTTCTTACTGCTGTGGCTTCTCTTGTCGCGGAACGCGGGCTCTAGGTGTGTGGGCTCAGTAGTTGTGGCTCATGGGCTCTAGAGCGCAGGCTCAGTAGTTGTGGCACACGGGCTTAGTTGCTCTGCGGCACGTGGGATCTTCCTGGACCAGGGCTTGAACCTGTGTCCCCTGCATTGGCAGGCGGATTCTTAACCACTGCACCACCAGGGAAGTCCCTACAAAATGTTTGCTCCTGGAATTCTTATAGTTTCATTGTTCGTGAAAATTCTCTCTTTTTTTTTTTTTGTTTCCTCTCACAACCCTATATTATAAATTCTCAAAACCTGGCATTTCATGCCACATTACTTTTTTTTTTTTTTTTTTTTTTTGCGGTACGCGGGCCTCTCACCGCTGCGGCCTCTCCCACCACGGAGCACAGGCTCCGGATGCGCAGGCCCAGCAGCCATGGCTCACGGGCCCAGCCGCTTCGCGCATGCCACATTACTTTTGAATGGCTTTAATTCTGCAATTTTATACACCTTCTTATCTTCTAAATTTAACTTGTTTCCAGAAGTTCTGCATGGAAAAGGAGCCATAATGGTTCCTGATTATTCCCAATTATCTTGTTCTCATTTAATACAAGAGGATTTTACTACATTTTAAGCTGTATTTTTAATCTCAAAAGAGATTGTTTTCCCCAAGTTTAACTTTATAATGCAACAGGAAACATTTAACTACTATGTTCTGGTTCTAGAAGCCTTTTTCTGTCTAAAATAAATGGTTTTTCCCAACTTGTTATAATACTGCAGTAATAACTGAACTATTTCATGGTTCTAGAAACACCTAGAACATTGAAGTTTTAATGTTATCATTGACTAGCACATGCCAAAAATTTAGTAATGACCTCTAACCTCTCAGCATAAAATCAGTTCTTGACCATCTCAGTCTTTACATTGACAAAACATGGCAAAAACATGGCGTCCTGTTCTACCAAACATCCAGCAAGAGCATCTAATAATTTGTAGAATTAATTATATCTGTTCCGCACTCTCCTGACTACGGAAGCCCCTCGCTATGGTGATAAAGGTGCCTTTTACTTTAGGACCTCAGGCCTGGGAGGCTTGCAGGCAACATTTGCCTGCTTAGTTTGTCTCTTGCATGTGTTCCTTTGTAAATCACGGAGCAAAAGAGCCACGAGAGGCACTGCCTCGGCTCATTTAGTGTAATTGCTCATTTTAGAGAAGACGCAACTGGCGCTCAGAGATGTTAGGATCCCACTGAGAGCGATTTACAGTCAAGATTAGAAGAATCCAGTTTTACTGATTCATCATGGCCAGGGTTCTGTCCAGAGCCCACTTGTTCTGGAGGCATTGTCTTGACTAATCTCTCCCGGTTTCTATCTAAGAAGTCAAGGAGGTGTCCCAGAAAGGCTTTCCTGTTCTTAATACTCTATCCTGCATATATAATGTAATACAACTGGGTAATAATAAACAAAGCTTCAAGGACAAGGAGAAAATAAGAGAGCCTGGCTAATCCAGGATCTGTACAAACAACTGTCATACAATCAAGAATTGGTCATTGTGGCATAGGTGATAACTGGCATAAATGAGAAATGAGTAAAAATCATGTGTTGCCCTTTTTCAGGTTAGCACAACATCTATAGTGTTGTAATAGAATGTTCTAGACTTCGGAGTTTCTGTCTAAAACCCTCTAGAGGGACTTCCCTGGTGGCGCAGTGGTTAAGAATCCACCTGACAACACAGGGGACACGGGTTCGAGCCCTGGTCCAAGAAGATCCCACATGCCGTGGAGCAACTAAGCCCATATACCACAACTCCTGAGCCTGCACTCTAGAGCCCACAGTCCACAACTACTTAAGCCCACATGCCCTATAGCCCGTGCGCCACAACTACTGAGTCCATGTGCCATAACTACTGAAGCCCTCACACCTAGAGCCCGCCACCACAATGAGAGGCCTGCGCACAGCAACAAAGAGTAGCCCCCACTCGCCAGAACTAGAGAAAGCAACAAAGACCCAACGATGAAGCCCCAACACAGCCAAAAATAAATAAATAAATAGATAAATTTATAAAAAATAAAACCCTCTAGAACTCAAAGTTAATGGAAAAATGAAGCCACTAACAGCTGATGCTACGAAAAAAAAAAACCCTCCAGGTTTAAGTTTAACAGTAATCTGGTATGTTTCAAGCCTTCCTCCTTCTACTTTTAAAGTGAGATTACAGGTGTTTTGTGGAGTATTTGTATGTTATTCTCCATTTTTGTATGCATGAAAGATACACACCTGTACTGGTTTGCCAGAGCTGCAGTAACAAAGTATCATGACGGGGATGTGTAAACAGCAGAAGTGTGTTGCTTCACAGTTCTGGAGGCCAGAAGTCTCAGTTGAAGGTGTCAGCAGGGTTGGTTCTTTCCGGGGTCTGTGAAGGAGAATCTGTCCCTTGTCTCTCTCCTAAGCTTCTGGTGGTTTGCTGGCAATCTTTGGCCTTCCTTATCTTATAGAAGATCTTTCCCTTCATCTTCACATGCCGTCCTTCCTGTGTGTCTGTGTCCACATTTCCCCTTCTTATAAGGCCAACCATCGTACTGGATTAGGGGCCCCTTCTACTCTAACATGACCTCATCTTAACTAACTGCATCTGCAGTCACCCTGTTTCCAAACAAGGTCATACTCTGGGAATTAGTATTTCAGTGTATGAATTTTGTGGGGCAAAGTTGAAGCCATAGTCACACCCTTCACCGAGAGACTGCAAAAAAATAACTGTTTTGGTCACTGTAAATGTTTATACAAAGACACTTCTCGAGTTTAAAAAATTTGATTAACCGTTCATGTGTTTGAACACTGAAGGGCAGTATAACACTACAAATACTGCACAAAGAAGTTTGTGGCTCAATTACTTTAGAAATTGAATTATCATAATGGTTTCATTTAAATACACTTTATAAGCATGGCTGTTGTTTCTGGTAGTTCTAACCTGATATCTGATGAGACTGAATGTTAGAGGCAGAGACTGAATATTGAAACTTGAGGTTGTCTAAGTGACAGACAAGGAGAGAACCTCAGTGTTGAGATTTACGGTGAATGGTTATGCCTTTTCTATGGTTTTAAAGCTTTAATTGGCTGCTCGTTGTGGCAGTTCATGCTTCCATTTCATTTCTTTTAACATCAAGGAAGTTATGATTGGCATGGACAAATGTTTCAGCATGGGGAGAATGTTCACTCGTCTACTTGTCAGGTATTTCAAAAGAATGTGATTTTCAGGGGCTGTAAGGAGATAGCTTATATAGTTACTGCACTGTATTCTTCACATGGGAAAGAAAACTGGATAATATACAGACGGAAAGTAAATGTTATTTTCATGTACTTTGGTTAGTGTTGATTGCAGTTCTAATGGCTTACAGTTGCCTAAAGCCTGACAGCCATTAGGTGGAATAATTTTCAGTATGAAAACAGTACAAGGGAAAGAGAAGCTGGAAACTGCTGATTTATTTTGCCTTCTATGCCATGATTGTTGGCTTTTCTGAGAGTAATCTTAGAAGTTTATGCTTTACCAGGGCTGCATACAATTACTTGCCTTCTGCTAAACACTTGTTCTGTGCCTGACACATGTCCGTACATTATCTTATCAAATTCTTTCTACCATCTTGGGAGGTGGATGCAATAGTATTTTCATTCTCTCTTTGAAGAAAAGGAGATTTCTAAATGTTGAGTAATCGGCCCAGGTCACCCAGCTAGTAATGAATGGAATTGAGTTTTAAATCAGATGTCCTCAGACTCCAGAGCCGCTCTTCGAAGCTTTTCAAAGCTACGACAGCCATCCAAAGCTACTCTTATATGTTGTCCTGTATTGGTGTTTCATGAAATGAAAATTAGACCATAAACATGTGGAAACATAAACGTGTCCTCATCCAAACATTGAGAGTATCTCCCAGTCCTTGCTAGATGTTCCCTAGATAAATGCACTGACCCTTTATGTGCCATTAGGGACGTTCAGAGCTAATCACGACAGAAGGCCATCGATACCGTAAGACTAGTTTCTGAAAGAAAGAAGAATCATGTCAACTTACTTCTCACTAGTGAAATACCTAATAAATAAAAATCAACCATTAGAAATGATTTATGAAAAGCTTTGATTTTTATCCTCTCACTTTGATGTCTTAGGCCCCAAATCTATTTCCCCAGATGGCTGAGTTTTATTTACACTGTTTCCTTCCAACTAGAGCTAACATTTGTAATAGTTTTTAATGGCCCTGGTGATTTTCACATTTGGGCAGAGCAGATGTGACCAAAAAAAATACTGTGTATGATTGATTTTTATTTTTAAGAGAGACCTTTCCCTTGGAAGGTGAAACTGGCAGCCTTTCAAACCATGATTAGCCCTTATAACCAGGGGATGACTTGAGGGGCAGAAAAAAGAGGCAGAATGTGCTTCTGGCCTTTATCAAAGGGGTTTAATTTTGTTCCATCTCTACTGAGCTGGTAATATTTGGTCTGAAATTTCCTGTTATAGATTCTCCATATCATCTGCTTCTCCCCTCTTTTCTCCCAGGAAGGGAGAAAAGAGAGTCATGGTCAGGGATGGGCAAGAGAAGAAGGACTCAAAAAATAATCTCAGTTGAGAAATCCACCCTTTTCCCAGCGTACCAGAGTAAGCACACGAGGACGCTCACGCCCACACACACAGACACATACAGCATCAACTGTATTGATTGTTCATGGGCTCCCATTTCCAGAACTGGTGGGTCTGGACTGCAGGCTACCTTGACTGCCTTTGGAGATTGCTAGAGTTGGAGTGTATCAGGAGGCCTGGGGGCCTCCCTTGGACCTTAGGTACAGCCACGGGGACTGGCCTTATGCACATGAACCATGGCTAATGATCACTTAGTATGGAATTCTCCCCCAGAGGTTGGAAACTGCCTGCCCATGGGTTGAATTCAGGATACCGGTGTGTTTTATTTGGAATGCACAGTGTTTTTTTATTAAAAAAAAAAATGCATTGCCAACTTTTAAGAATCGGGGACTTTCAAATAAAAACCTGATTTCACTTTCTCTCAGGAAATCAATGAATCTAGCAACACTGGGCTAACCGTCCTGCAGGACAGGTTTTGAGGGAGGTGACCCTTTTAGGTGAGAGGAGGGTTTCGGTTTATAACAGCCCCACCAATTTCCTGTTGTCTGCCTGTGTTAACTGCCATTTTCCACCCCATTTGCGCTGGGTTTTATGATGCTTGGCCCACTTCACTGTTTGTGTTACCCTCCAGGCCTCTGTAAGCATTTGAAGTCGTGATGCTTTGCACCTACAGCTCATGCATTGTGGGGAAGTGGCAGCCAGCCCCATGTTATTTACCGAACTCTGTATGTAGATAAAAAGGATTATAGAAACTCTAATATATATACTATAGGATGAAGACAAAGAAGAAATATTGGCCTAGAGTGTTTTGGTCACCATATATAATTTTTTTAAAGACCATTGAATAAGGAACATCTGCAAGTATATGTTCATCGTTGTATACCCATATCAGCCTTTATTTATAAAAACAATGTTTTGGGGCTTCCCTAGTGGCGCAGTGGTTGAGAGTCCGCCTGCTGATGCAGGGGACACGGGTTCGTGCCCCGATCCGGGAAGATCCCGCCCACATGCTGCGGAGCGGCTGGGCCCGTGAGCCATGGCCGCTGAGCCTGCGCGTCCGGAGCCTGTGCTCCTCAACGGGAGGGGCCACAACAGTGAGAGGCCTGCGTACTGCAAAAACAAACAAACAAACGATGTTTTGAAACCAATCCTTCATTTTAGACGTCATAAAATTTTTTATCTTACTATTGCCATGTCTTTCAGCCTTTTGTCAGTTTTGCTTAGATCTCAATACAATTATGCAAAACAGTATTATCATTAAAACAACTCCAAACAATTCTAGAGAATGTTTTCATTAGCAATTTAAAAAACCTATTCTCAAATACATTTTTTGAAGAATAAGTATTTTTTTCTCCAATAATATTTTTGATGCTATATAAATGTTTGTCTTAGCTGCAAACGTTTGAGTTGGGGTACAATAAAAGTAATTTTTTCATATAATAATTTTAGAATGTAATTTTCGGTTGCATTTGGACTGAATACTACTGGAATCATTATGCTCAACTAGAAGTGGTTAAGCATCCACCAGCCAGAACACTGACCAATATGTTACACATAACACACAGGAGACAAAAGGCTGTATCCTCAGTTCATTTAAAAAATCCAATGTTTTAGGAGCACTCCCATTGTGGAGCTGTTGATGGTGATGATGGTGGTACCAGCGGTGATGGTGGCCATGGTGTTGATGGTCATGGGGCAGTGGTGATGGTGGTAACAGTCATTTTGGAGATCTCAGATTTATGGGAATGTCATCATTTGAAAAACATCATTTACTTGAGAAGACTAATTTGAATCGTATAAAAAAAATCCCTTTTTTTAACATCTTTACTGGAGTATAATTGCTTTACAGTGGTGTGTTAGCTTCTGCTTTATTAAAAAATATCCCTTTTAATGTCAAGCTGTAAAGTCAGACAAGTAGATTAGAAATAGAAAGATTGAAAACAACCAACTCCATACTTTAATGTCAAGCAATTTACAAATTTTCCTGGAAGAAGCATGCTTCCATGGGTTTGGGAATATCATTTTTTGCCTGTAACCTCAAGTGACAAGGCAGTGCACAAGAATATAAAAAGTAGAGTGTTTGTCTTTATACTTTTATCCCTCAAATAGATACCAATTCTTTGGATTGTGATTTTCTTGTGAACCTTTTTTAAAAAATCAGGTTTTACCAAAGGGTACTTGTGAGGAATCAACGTAATGTTAAGTCTCTCTTTGGGGCCTGGCACATCATAGGCCTTTGCACTGGTCTTGGGCTCCTGAAACATCAAGGGGGAAATAAGTCATGCACTGATTCACTGGTCATGTGCACATAGAGATAAGAGTCAGTAAAATTGCAAGAGAGCTAAATGCTTTAAGTACATCTTTAACTCCTGATCAGAGAAACCGTATCTGAGAGTGCTGCCTTGCACAGGTTTTGTGGGCTGTGTTTGGCCCTCTGGGTTTGAAGCCCAACCTTTGTGATCCACGCTTCCTAATTCACCTGCACTCCAGGAACCCCGTCGCAGAGCACCTTAAGCCAGCTTTTCGGTGTCCTAAGTTTAATTTGCCCCACACCTATCCTGTTCAGGGTTCCCAGGCTTATGAACATTTAGTGGAAGCATCTCAGAGCATCACTTTTTTGTCCTTCCTCTTGACATTGACAAACGGTGACCCTGCTCTGCCACAAACACAAGCAAATGGAATAAACACGCATGAAAGCACACACTTCCGTAAATCTTTTTGGAAGGTGTAATTATTTTCAAGGAGCTTTATATGGTTGTTTCTAGATCAAAAGTTGCGTGGACTGAATGCAGCCCAGAAGAACCTTTTGTATGGATTTGTTTATGTGGTGTTGCAGATATATATATATATATATATATATATATATATATATATATATATATATTAAAGTTGGGGGATATGAAATTTGACAACAATTCTTATTTAAATGTGAAGTCATAAAGTACTGCAGGGTGACACAGCGCTTGGTGCTGCTGGCTTTAGACATGGCATTTATTATCCTTTTTGCTGCAGTCACCACTGAAGTTTGCCTGGTCCGCCTCCCTCATCTGTTTTCTCTGCCAAGCCCAGGCTGGACCTGTGTGGCGACGTTCACCGAGGGCAGCCAGAGCACCTCTCGGCATTGGCAGTGAGAGCTTGAAGTATTTCTCGGACTTGTTTGAAGCTGCCATTATGCCCAGCACCTCTGTTCACATGTTAAGCAGACAGCTCAGTATTAACTCTCGGTGCCACCTTTTCCCCTTGGGGATTGTTTTTCCTCATCTGCTCTGAAAAGCTCTGTATTCGTTGGCTTCATGTGTCTCATAATTAGTTTATGTCTTCTTTTTCCAGTGATCGTAGTATAATGTTTCTGCCTAATTAGAAACTGAGTCACAATCTCCACTACCTATTTACATGGATCTTTTAGAAGATCCTCTCAGCAACAGCATGTAAGTTTAACTCTTTTTCTAGCCCTGAAAAGAATGACTTGAATCAGGCTTGTTAAATAACCCTGTTCTTGGGCGCGTGGCAGCCCTCAGCTTGAACGTCGCTTGCCTTAGTCCGTTAGGTCTGCTGTAACACAATACTGTAGGACTTCCCTGGTGGCGGCAGTGGTTAAGAATCCGCCTGCCAATGCAGGGGACATGGGTTCGAGCCCTGGTCCGGGAAGATCCCACATGCCGCAGAGCAACTAAGCCCGTGCACTGTAGAGTCCGTGAGACACAGCTATTCAAGCCTGCGCACCTAGAGCCCGTGCTCCATGACGAGAGAAGCCACCACAACCAAGAGTAGCCCCCGCTCGCCGCAACTAGAGAAAGCCCACGCGCAGCAACGAAGACCCAACACAGCCAAATAAATAAAAAACAAAATAGTACTGTAGTCTGGGTGGGTCATAAACAACAGAAATTTATTTCTCACAGTCCTAGAGGCTGAGAAATC
Source organism: Grampus griseus (assembly GCF_964374135.1). Classification (NCBI taxonomy): domain Eukaryota; kingdom Metazoa; phylum Chordata; class Mammalia; order Artiodactyla; family Delphinidae; genus Grampus; species Grampus griseus. The sequence continues at coordinate 68,311,710 of NC_139012.1, forward strand.
CAAGATTGAGTGTCTGGTAAGAGCCTGCTTCCTAGATGGCTGTCTTTTTGCTGTAAACTCACCTGGCAGAAGGGGCAAAGGAACCCCCTCAGGCTTCTTTTATAAGGACCCTAATCCCACGACCTAATCACCTCCCAGAGGCCCTACTTTCCAATACCATCACACTGGGGGCTAGGACTTCAGCATATAGATTTGGGTGGACACATTCAGACCGTAGCATCCATCTTGAGGTAAGTGGTATGCATTTGCTTCTGAGCTCAGATCAGAGATTATTTGTGCCCTCTTTAAAGAGATGACTGTGTGACAGTTTCCACGTTCTTGCACTATGGTTTAACTCCTTAAGTGAAGAGTGGCAGGTAGATTAAGCTACTTCTTTTTAATAGATTTTATTTATTTATGGCTGTGTTGGGTCTTCGTTGCTGTGCGCGGACTTTCTCTAGTTGTGGCGAGCAGGGGCTACTCTTCATTGTGGTGCGTGAGCTTCTCATTGCGGTGGCTCCTCTTGTTGCGGAGCATGGGCTCTAGGCGCGCAGGCTTCAGTAGTTGTGGCATGCGGGCTCAGTAGTTGTGGCTCGAGGGCTGTAGAGCGCAGGCTCAGTAGTTGTGGCTCGCAGGCTCAGTAGTTGTGGCGCACAGGCTTAGTTGCTCCACGGCATGTGGGATCTTCCCAGACTAGGGCTCCAGCCCCTGTCCCCTGCATTGGTAGGCGGATTCTTAACCACTGTGCCACCAGGGAAGCCCTTAGAATAAGCTATTTTAAGGATGTGGTAGCCAACAGGAGGGAAGTCTCAGGAGAAAGCAAACACAGCAGTGGGATTGAGGTTACATTAACTTGTCAAGAGGGCAGACTTGGAGGCCTCTGAGGTCAGCTCTGTTCTCCACACTCCTCTTTCCCAGATGTTCAAAGGTTTTAGTATTCCATTCTCAAATGGTAGCCCCAGATTCCTCATCATGATGCCTGGCCCAGGGACCTACCATGCCTGACCAGTGCCAGCACTAATAGTAGCAGCTGCCCGTCCCCCTGTGCCTTCCCTGTGGGCCAGTAGTTACTGAGGGCTTTAACTACCTTCATTCATTGAATTCTCAAGGAACTCTGCACAATAAGCCCCATTTTACAGATGCAGAAACTGAGGCTGAGGACGTTTAATAGCTGCCCAAGGTCACATACCTATTAGGTGGCAGAGCCAATGCCCCCTGTCAGTATTTGGTACTAGAGGGTCACTTTACTCCTAAAAAAAAAAGAGAAGAAGAAGAGGATGTTAGTATTTAAAAAATAGGATAAGTAATGAAAGAACCATCATTTAGAAGAGGTTGCTGTCCCATGAAGGATGGTGACCCTGTATGAAGAGCGCATTGCTCCATCAGAGAGGATGCTCCATGGCGGTCTTCCCTAGGTGATGTCCACGTGAGCCAGTGGCTGAGAACACACTTAAGGAGTAGATGTACTTTCCATTCCATAATTATTGGAATTTTTTTTTTCTGGTTGACCCAGCAAATTAAATTGCTTGCATTTCAAAAGAGAACATTTCTTTTTTCCATTTCTTTTAAGCATCAGCATGTTATTCCAGTGTTAGCTCCGAGCCAATTCTGAATTTCAACAATATTATCCACTTTTGCAAAAAAAGATCCTAGAGCTTCAAACTTGTAAAAAGCAGTTTGAGGAGCTTTCTTTTCTTCTCTCTGTTACTATTATTTTACTATTATTAGAATAATGTATTGCTTTTCTTACTGGTTATATCTTTTTCTGAGGAAGAACCATAGTTTCTTGAAAATATTTTTCCTTATTAGAAATTTCTTTGTTTTTCATCTTTACTGGAGCATACTTGCTTTACAATGTCGTATTCGTTTCTGCTGTATAACAAAGTGAATCAGCTATACGTATACATATATCCCCATATCCCCTCCCTCTTGAGGCTCCCTCCCGCCCTCCCTATCCCACCCCTCTAGGTGGTCACAGAGCACCAAGCTGACCTCCCTGTGCTATGCAGCAGCTTCCCACTAGAATTTATAGCTAGAAGAGCAATTGTAAAATAAACTACCATTTGTATAAGTTTGTCATCAAAGAAATGAAAAAGTGATAAAGGAACAATGGAGAATGTATTTTTGTGACAATAATATAACGTATTCCTAATACTTGGCTATAAGCTAATTGTAGACATATTTTAGAACTAGAAATGTATGGAATTACATGATTAGAGAACAGGAAAATTCACAGTGGTTGACTTATAATATCATGTGCCATAACAATGCTCAATGCTAAGAGTTAAGAGATGAAGCGAAGTATGGAATGAAATTGGAAGAGAAATCTTCTCAAAATTAAGTGGTGACAGGAGGAGGGGGCCTGTGTGTGTCAAGTTTTAACTGAGAGCTAATTATAATGGTCATATTACGAGTTGTGTAGAAAGGAGGTTGTTGATTCTGGTGCCTTAGATACACAGGCGACTGGACTTTTTTTCAAAAGTCTAAGTGTTCCTTTTTGGTAAAGATTATCTCATCAAAATGTGGACAACAGAACCTTTAAAGCTACCCTCTTTAACTGGTATCAAGAAGAATGAGAAATTATTATAATTAGTATTATATCCTTTTTTAAAAAAAGAAAATTGAAACAGAAAGGATAGGGATACTCAATGATTCCAATAAATGGACTGAATTTCTTGGCTTTTGTTTTTTGTGGTGGTTTGTAATTTCACTTAAAATACATAAAATAGGTGACTGAAATATTTTTAGCGTCTCTAACATACCAGGAGACACCTGATAAAGACACAGTGGCTGGTGTGGCTTCAAACATATGAGGCCATGGCTGCAGAGATATCCCTAATTTCGTTGGTAGAGGTCACTCTTGTAAAGAAAATCTCATCATACAGGCGCTGCTGAGAATCTCGCCCTGTTCCCTGATGTCAGCGTCACCATGGAGATCTCATTCCAGTAAGGGGGAATGGATTCCACAGTCCTGCTTTGGAAACGTGTAAATAGCAGATGCTTTTATTGCCTTTGTTTGAATCTCTGCCCTTGTAGAGCAACTCAAACCGGAAGCTCAGAGCAGAGGAAGTCCATATTTGTCTGCTGTGATTTTTTCCCCCCCCTCCATGTAAGCAGCTTGGTCCCCTGGGACGAGAGTGCATAAAGACAAGTTAATGGGAAAGAGATGAATTCAGATTTCACATAAAGAATGTCAGAAAACTGAATAATGTTTTCCTTGAGTCAAAGAAATAATTGATACTTGCTTTAATACTTTTTATTATAAGCTATTAATGTACAATATATGGGATAACTAAATGGTTTTATCAACTGAAATTTATAATACAAAATTGGAAGGGTACATGTTTCTATGAATTTGAATAGACTTGTTTTCCTGAAACTTGGTAGTTAAGAGCCTGCATCTGAATTCTAACTGACCTGGTTTCAAATTCCTATTGATCTTCTGTTTAATCTGGCTACGTTTTTTTAAATCTTAAAATAGGGAAAATAGTAGCATCTAACTATTGTTTACTAGTGTGTCTCCTTCATAGCAGAGGGGCTTAAATGTAATCATGTATATTGAAGGTTAAGTATAGTAATATATATAGAAATATTCTTGTTGCTATATCACACCCAGAAGAGAATTTTCATCTTTTCTTTATATCTTCATCACATAATTACCGTGGTAAAACAGAACCATTACAGAAACTGATAAGTAAGAGAATTTAAGTAACCGGTCCAAGTGTATACAATGACTATGGCAAATCTGTGCTCAGAACCTGTGTATCCTGATCCTCATTCAAAGGCTTTTTCCAGCACATCTGGCAATTATAATCGTCCATGTTTTTTCAGATACAGTGGTGTTTATATTTGGGATTAGATGTTCACATAGTAACCAAAGTGTTAGGTAAGAACTGCAAATTAATTGATGGAATATTAAGCCTTGTGTGCCATAAACTACCTCCTTTATGAATTGTATGCAGTACATCTGTAATTTCGTTTCTAGTGTGGGGACATTTCAACAAAGGACACTTTTCGCAGAGGAATACAAATCTCCAGTTCCCACAAAACTAAAAGTTGGTGACAGACCCCGATAGGCCCTGATTAAGATAATGGTTCATAGAACTATATATACGTGTGGAAGCAGGTAAACATATTTGCAGGTGACTGTCACAGCATCATTTCAGTGGAAACTTTTTTTTTTTTACGTCTTTATTGGAGTATCATTGCTTTACAGTGGTGTGTTAGTTTCTGCTTTATAACAAAGTGAATCAGTTATACATATACATATGTTCCCATATCTCTTCCCTCTTGCGTCTCCCTCCCTCCCACCCTCCCTATCCCACCCCTCCAGGCGGTCACATAGCACCGAGCTGATCTCCCTGTGCTATGTGGCTGCTTCCCACTAGCTATCCACCCTATGTTTGGTAGTGTATATATGTCCATGCCTCTCTCTTGCTTTGTCACAGCTCACCCTTCCTGATCCCCACATCCTCAAGTCCATTCTCTAGTAGGTCTGTGTCTTTATTCCTGTCTTACCCCTAGGTTCTTCATCAGTGGAAACTTGGTGGAAATCAGAGGCATGAACCCAACTTCTTGTTAGCAACTTCTACCAGCTTTGCACCAATTCCCTGATACTAATTCAAAGTGTGCTTTGCACCAAGATAATTATACCAGTAGAACCCCTGTTCTCAAAGTGAGAAGGGGCACCCATATGCTACATTTGACCCAAATCTACTTAGAGAAGAAGGCTGTTTGTTGTGCCCAGGAGTTACGTACTAAGTTTTTTTTTTAACGTTTTATTTGTTTATATTAGGTATACATTTGATTTATACTTATTTGGAAGGAAAACCATATTTGGGCTAATAAAAATAGCTAAAATTTATTGAGGATTTATTCCCTTCAGATTCACAGTCGAATTCTTAAAACCACCAATATGATAAACGGAGGCACAGAGAGAATAGCATCTACGGGGCAGAGCTGGGTTAATGCAGAACCCGGGCTTTGACGACAGGGCTGTGCTCTTGGGAAATGGTGCCAGAGCAGATGTTCCCATTGTGACACAGAATCGCACTCAGGGAGGCACTGCCTCTGCCCAAGGTTTAGGATCTTTAGAAGCAGGGTTTCCTGATTTGCTCAAGTCAGTGGTAATGGCAGAGCACGAGCTGCACCCCAGCTGCCTGCCTCCAGACCCATGACAAACCACTGGAAGGTATTGCAGGTTACTCTCTGCTGAATTACTAATTCACCACAGTGTGTTAGGAGTGTCCGTCTGTGCACATATGTGCTGGAAATGAATAGGGGAAGGATGAGGGCAGTCGTATTCTCAAGGCCTAGCAGGGTGGCTGGCAAATAATAGGTGCCCAATGAACATTTATTGAGTGAAGATTAGGTGTTCAGAGCAGGGGCGAGGCACTTTGGATTGGAGTGGATAGAGAAGGTAAGGCTTGGATCTTCAACTGAGCTTTGACTCATAGGAGGGATTTGAATAGGTAAAGAGTTAATAGGAGGGGATACCTAATGGGAAAAAAAAATATCATACCAAAGCCACACACGCATAGGAAAGAAAAAGCGCTTTTCCAAGGAGAATCAGTAAAGCAGATCAACTGGAACATGTTTCAGGTTGGAGCATAGTACTTAGGTTTATCTCTCCATCCACCCATCCATCCACCCACCCATCCACCCACCCATCCACCCACCCATCCACCCACCCATCCACCCACCCACCCACCCACCCATCCATCCATCCATCCATCCATCCATCCATCCATCCACCCACCCATCCACCCACCCACCCATCCACCCACCCACCCACCCACCCACCCACCCACCCACCCACCCATCCGTCCACCCACCCGTCCACCCACCCATCCGTCCACCCACCCATCCACCCGTCCACCCATCCACCCACCCATCCATCCACCCACCCATCCACCCACCCACCCACCCACCCACCCATCCACCCACCCACCCACCCACCCACCCATCCACCCACCCACCCATCCATCCACCCACCCACCCACCCATCCACCCATCCACCCATCCAATGCTTATTGAGTATCAGGCACCATGCCATGGGTAAACCTACCATAGACTTGAAAGATAGGTTGGAACCAGATTTTGAGGAGTCTGGAACGCCAAGCTCAAAGATGAACTTTAATTCGATGATAAACCATTGATGCTTTTCTGAGCCATGGAGGGAGATGGTGAAAGTTTTCTGAGGAGAAGGAGCTTAGGAGAATTAAATAGGACCGGTGGGAGAGAAAGGAGATGGGAGTGAGAAAAACCATGAGAGGGAAATGCTAAGGTCCACAGGTGAGAGGCTAAGCTCTGGACTGATGTGGTGATGGGGGTGAAGAGGAGGGGCAGGAAAGGCCTGGGCTTGGGAGACGGTACAGAGGCAGCATCTGTGGCCATGGAGACAGTGGAGGCGGGTGTATGCTGACAATACCAACTCTTCTGGGGGCAAGAGAATGATGGTTAAACAGGAACAGGTTGGACTTTCTTTTCTCAAACTTCTTATCTCTGCCTTTGCATCTTCCCTGGATCTAATATTGATGGATGATTCCAACATCTGATACCTACCAACCAGAGAGTTCATGAAAGAATAGGTCAACTCTCACTACCTTGTTGTAGCAAGGAGCATGTTTTTTTTTAATCCATAAGTGGAACTTACTTCTCAAAGCTGGTTACCACTCTGACTTTTGAGAACTTCAAACTTAAAAAGGAATAACAATGTGTAAATATATAAAATCAGATCATTACGCACAACATTGGTTTTACATTTGTCTATCTTTTCTAATCTTTTGATATCAGAATGTACAGTAATGCCTAAAGGAAAGTTCTCAAAGTATATTGGCCTAGAGAAAAGGGTTATAAATCTTACTCTGTTATTCTTTATTGTTAGATGGAATACATTTACAGCTACCTCAATATCAGTGATAAAGAGTGAGAGCACGGATAACTGAAGGGCATAGATTATCCTGAATCCATATTTATTGTAACCTTGTGTTTAAGCCTCTGCTATCAACTGTTTTACCAAGGCTTCTAACAGGGAGCAGTTTTATAAATTTGAATTTGATCTACTGACCGTACCCACCTTCTCTGGTGGGAGGTTGTGAGCAGGGAAATGGCTAAATGGTGCCAGAGCAGAAAGCACAGAAAACATCACAGTTTCTGACAGTTGAACAAATTCTTGATTTTAGTCACTGAAAATTGAGACGTAAATGAATACATGTTGCTTGGCATTGAAAGGACTTTTCCCTTTTTTTGTGCTGAGCGATGACAGTTAGTTTTCCTTAATCATCACTGCATTCCTTTTACGTTCTTGGAGCCCTGGAGTTGGAAACAACATCAAAAGTTCATCCTTTTTCAGTTCCCACTTGCCAACAGAATTATACCTAAACTGTCCAGGCTGCATCATTGTCTGTTCCGTTCTCTGAGTCTTCTGGGAGGCTGGTCATGGGATTATGATGGATGGGAGTTGGCTGGCAACCTGTTCATAACACACTATAGTTTTGATAGTTATTTGTCTGCTTAGCAGTGGCATAAAATAGGCACCAGTAGGTGAATGTCTTCTCGTTGGCCATCTCATGCTCTAAAATGCAAATGATGGGACTGTGAGGAAAGAAAGGACAGTTTCTTTTGGAAAACAGTACTTTTCATCCATCAGAGCTTTGTCATCATAAAGTTTGGCGCAAAGCCTGGCACAGAGTAGGCCTGGCATAAATGTTTGAATGATTTAAAAATTAGCCAATAAATATTTATCAGCTAGAGAAATATGGTAGCTCAGGAGTAGGGTAAGTAACTCTTATTTCCTTTGTGTGTTCTTTTCACTTATGGCCGTCAGCACGGTACCAAAGGGACCCTGTCAGACAGGAGTCCATACCAATGCGGGTGAGAAGAGTTCCAGAATCACATGAGTCTGGGAAACACTATATTCTTCTATCATCTCCTCTTTGGAGTTGCAGTGTACATTAGCACACTAAGGGTTTTGAGAAGACCAGAAATAAAGAAACCTGTTTCTACTGGTTAAATATTCCCCAAATCTCTTTGGCTATGGGACCATTTGGGGCACAAATGCTATTAATCATTCTCACTTTAGGAAATACTGCTTTTTTAGGGTTAATTCACACTTTGCCTGAAAAAGACACGGTTTCCCATTCTTACTCATTTTTGTATGCATGTGTGCTGTATGCTAATGGACATACAGTCGGCACAGTATGGACTTCTGCACGTAAAATGACAACGGCCTATGTAGGGTTGGTTGGGATGATACCCATGCTGATAAAGAAAGCTGGGGTGAGGAGTGCTGCGTCATAAAGGTAAAAATGAACAAGGTCGTGGTTGGAATCTGACAGAGAGGAGTGAAACGGAGAGTGGGTTCTGAATTCAAAGAGCCTGTTTTTAACCCAAGTAGACAGAGCTTCTGACACGAGTCTTAAGACCTTGGGTCCGTCTTTCTCGATGATTTCAAGGTCCCCCTTAAGTCACCTGTGTTTTCAAAGCTTTTGCAGACAGAATAAGTACTGACAACCATGAATGTCCCTCACTCATACTTAATGCTTACCATCAAACTGTTAGAGAAATATCATTCTTAAAACCTCAACCAAGCGATTATTTGGAAATGAGAGATTATTTAAGAAAAACTATGTAAAGCCTGCACAGCATTGCGTTTGGGGCTCTAAAGTGTTCTCCCAACTTATTTCTGGAAGTCCTACAGCATCTTTGACTTGTCAGGGTCATGCTCCAGGAACTGACAAGGAACAGAACCCCACAGGTGCTCTGTGGATGAAGCTACCAACAGATAAGGGAGGGGCTCGTAGGAAACACAGACCCAAAATATCTCACATATCAGACACAGGGAAGCTTGTCTCTGGTCCTTAAATATCCGAGGGAAAGTGCAATAGATAAATAAGAAAGTCTATTTCATGCAGCTCTGAACGGTGCCTTCAGTTGACCGCTTTACAATCTGCTCCAAGCAGTCAAAGAAAATTGAAAATAGATAGAAATCAGCAGTGTTTCCGGCGCCTTCTGCTGGCATTATACATACTGTGAACAAAAAAAGTATTACACCGCACGTCCACGTATCCACAGACAGAGAGCAATAAGCTTGAAATTATTCATCTGGACCACATTTACTTGGAAAGCGGCATTTAGCTCTCAAAGTTCGTATTGGAGAAGAAATTGAATAAATATCAAAAAGTTGTTAAAAAACTTTCCCTTTGGGTGACTACAAGCTGGGGAGCCCACAGGAGTGTTAAAGTTTAGCTCAGCTTGAGTTCAGGGCATACAGTCCCTCCGTATCTAAATCTCAGAAATGACTTTTTCTATTATTTATGTATTTATTATTACTGTATTCTATTATTCCTTGTATGAAGGGTACCATTTTTGTTTTAGCTGGAGGTAGAATGGGTCTCAAGGAGATTGTTATATTCTTGTTAGGATATAACTATTCTTCTCTGTTTGTTACCCCAGTGATCATCGTGTGTATGGCAACTATGGCATCAGTTACTAGAAAATGTATTTGTTGCTAAAATCAGATGCTGACTTTTATTGCTATCAGGGACTGTTACGTTCGGAAGCGTGAAGGAGCGCCCCTTTTTCCACATGTTGCTGCATCCTCTCTGTTATGAAAATAAAGGGTTCTTACCTCATATCCTATTGATATATCAAGTAATAAATGTGACAGTTACCGGTTCTGTTTTCCTTATCCCGTCTTCCTGCACCACTGAAACGGAACAAGTTTCTTACTAGTAACAGATGCTTGCAACCTTCTTTTGAAATTCCTCTGGAGAAGCTGCCCTGTTGATTCCATTAGATGGGAAGTGGCTTTATGCAGATGTCCACTTGCAGGGATGCACTGTTGTAATTGCTGTTCTGCTGACCCCTTGCTGAGTGCCATGCTTTTCTCTTGTAGGTGATGTGCCTTCAGGACTTCTTTGGTGACGATGACATTTTTATTGCATGTGGACCGGAGAAGTTCCGTTACCAGGATGATTTCTTGCTAGATGAAAGTGGTAAGGAAAAAAAAAAAAAAAAGTTCAAAACCAGGGGAAATTTGAGGCAGCTTTCCAAAATGAGCTGCACCAGGCCAAGATTATGTCAACTCAAAAGCTACCAAATCAGTTTCAGATCCTCAACCAACATGGCTTTTCCATATCTTGAATTTCTTTGATTTTTTTTTTAATATAGAAAACAGATGAAATGATCATTGGGAAGGTTAAATCATTTAAAGGGTAAATTACCAGTGGCTAATTTATAACCATTTCATAACTAAATTGATGTTCTATAGAAAAATCATGGTGCCGATTTCTACATGTTTAATTATATATTTTTGTCAAAGTGCGTAGTCGAGAGACGTGTAACATAAAATTGTTGAGTATGTGTCTAGACTCGGCTTTCACACGGCCTCCTTTATCCTTTAGGTCCTAACTGAGAAAGATGGTTTCGTGTCCTTTTCCTTTAAATGCTTCAGAGCTTGTATGTCATTAGAATCTATGAAGGATCAAAAGAGAGGAGGGAAGCTCCCTTCCATTGAAAATGGAATGTGATTTTCTTTTTACGTTTGTTAGAGGAGGAACAGTTGATAAAGAGGAAAAGGTGCATCTCAGCATATGAATGTGAAAGGTTGTAACTTCAAGGATGATGTTTTCTGATACCATAAATCATCTCAGAATCTTAACAGCATCACAGGGAAGATTATTGCCCTGAACAGAGACCTTTCCTTGATCATATTACTTCTGGTTTAATTAGGGACATAGTACATATTTATGGACAATTCAAACTGTTGCTAGTTGGAAATACTTTTTGACGTGATAGTGAATTTCTTGCTTAGATGAATGCACGTAAATCAGTGAGTTTTTGAGTGAGTGGCTGGGAAATACTGGAGCTCCAATACAGCTGATGTACATTCACGTAGAGTATCTACGTATCACGTAGAGTTACATGTATTTAAACACACTACAATTATTTCGTCATTTTAATGTGACTTAGGGTATATAGGGAGGGATGAGAATAAGAGAGATTGTCCCTTTACCATAAAAACTTTAAATGCCCAATAAAAGTTTATATAGATATATCCCTTGAAGAGATTTAAGTCATTTTGGTTGAAAGGGCTTAACTGGAAGAGTGGTTTGGTGTCTCTTTCCCTCTAAATACCTCCCATCTTCATCTCTGATAGACTGTCCTTGGGGGCACAGATTTATGTACACCTGTCACACATATAATGTCCTCTGGGAGGGCCTTCTTCAGGATGAGGCAGCTTTGCCATTGTGCAAAACAACTGAATGTTAGGAGTCAGGCAGAAGAGCCGGCAGCACAGTTTTGAGAAAAATAAACTGCCTTGACTTTCGATTTAAAGAAAATAGCTGTTTCTGGCAGAATGGTCTGAGAGACCAGATGCGTTCTGAAATGAGAGTTTCATTTGTTGCTTTGATACGGAAAGCAGCCTGTCAGACTCGAACAGGAATACAGCTCAGTTTCAAATCAGCAGAGTTGGCCTGGGGTTCCCTAGCCCTCCATCTCTACCCAGCCCCCAGGTAGACTTGGGGCTTCTCCCCGACCCTGCCTTGCTTGGTGTGGCCTTGTGCTGGGCTTTCCCTCCTGACAGTGTGCTCTCAACTCAGAACGCTGCAGCCTACTCGTGTTCATCTGCGATGGTGGGCAGGCAGGCTTTCTGAAAAGTACAACAGAAAAATCCCTGTACTCTCCCTTTAGAAACCTTTCTTATTAATAGGAATGCATATATATATACACACACATGCACACGTGTGCACGCACACACACGCATCAAGGGATATTGACCGTCACATATGGCTTGGCCATTTGAAGGACCACTTCAAACTATTTCAGTGAGAAAGTGAGAACTTCACATCCTTTCCTGAGATGAATATACCCTAAGCATTTCTTGGTGTGAAATATATTTGCTGAGTAACAGTGTCCTCCCCCATCCTCAGAGAAACACGTGGATTGGGGGAGGGGGTAGAAAGAAGTCTAAATGGAGATTTTTACTTCCTTGGATGAACCTACCCTGAGACTAAATTCACACGTTGACAACTGCAATTTCCCTGTTGCTTGTATGGCATGTTCTGGTGCTAATGTATTAACATTTGAATCTTTTCTTACGTGCTCTGAGCATGATTTAGCCCAGCTTATTTGTGCTTGCTAAATGGTATTTGCACGTTGAGGCTTCATTTGGCCTCTTCCATAGTAGCTTCCTAAAAGGAGCGTCAGCAGGGGGCCCAGGAGTCTACTGAATTAAGACTGGCGCAGGGCTGTGCTTGATTTAATGGCGCCAAGAAGTGGTCCTTTGCCACAGGGCAGCACTTTTATTTTGTCTCTCAAAATTAACCCAGCTCCCAGTGTGTTCAGGATTAGCAATAATACATCCCCCTAATTACTGCTGGGAAAGCTTCTGGAGATGGCTCTTAAGGTCTTTGCAGTGAGGCGTTCTGCCATGACAGACATTTATTTCATGGGGCTACAGTAGAGCCAGATCCATATGAGAAACTGCAAGGGAGCTTCCTTCCTCCCCTGTTTTCACATGGAAAGAAAAAAATGCCTTCCTTCTTCCAGCTCCGAATGTAACCATTTTAGCAATATCGTCATCAATCACTGGATTCTTAGCGCCTTCTACCATGGTGGATGCAGCACTATATGTAGAGACAAGACAGGCCAACAGATCCTTCCCCTGTGTGGCTTGTGGTCTAATTTAGAAATGATGAAACATAGTCAAGGGAAATGCCAGATTGGAGACAGGAAGCTTCACATGGTTTTGCTTGTATATTGATGATAAAATGATGAATTTATGATTTGCTGCCATTAAAAAGTGAGCGGATTTTGTTGAGAAATGCCTACCTCTTACCTGGGAGGGATAAGTACCTCCTTGGTGAGGAGCCTGTCACAGGCTGCCACCTTCTGTTCACCCCCCAGCCTCAAATCCAACACCCTCAAACTCACCTGACCAGTTTCCTCACCAACTTACTTCACCCCTGCCAGGCCTGACACCTGCTCAGGTATCTAAACCTCACCCGTCCTTTTTTGTAAATTTTAATTTAATTTTTTTATTGAAGTATAGTTGATTTACAATGTTGTATTAATTTCTGCTGTACAGCAAAGTGATTCAGTTATATATATATGTGTGTGTGTGTGTATACATTCTTTTTTATATTCTTTTTCATTATGGTTTATCACAGGATATTAAATATAGTTCCCTGTGCTATGCAGTAGGACCTTGGTGTTTATCCGTTCTCTATATACTAGCTTGCATCTGCTGATCCCATACTCCCACTCCATCCCTCCCCCGCCCCCTCCTTCCCCTTGGCAACCACAAGTCTGTTCTCTATGTCTGTGAGTCTGTTTCCGTTTCGTAGATCAGTTCATTTGTGTCATATTTTAGATTCCACATATAAGTGATATCATATGGTATTTGTCCTTTCTGTTCATCCTCTCTGTTTACCAATTCCCAAGTGTCCTTGATTCCAGTGTTAATAAGCATGACTTCAAACTTAACATATTTTTGCTTAGGTGTTGTATTTGCTTTCTAGGGCTGCTGTAACAAAGAACCACAGTGGCTTAAAACAACAAAAATTGATTCTCTAACAGTTCTGGAGGCCAAAAGTTCAAGATCAAAGTATTGGAAGGGCTGTGCTCCTCCCCAAGGTTCTAGGGAAGAATCCTTCTGTGCTCTTCCTAGTTGTGGATGGTTGCCATTAATCCTTGGTATCCCTGGCTTGTTGTAGCATTACTCCCGCCTCTGCCTCCATCCTCACTTGGGCTTCTCTGTGTGTCCAAATGTCCCTCTTCTTATCAGGACACCAGTTATTGGATTAGGGTTCACCCTAATCCAGTATGACCTCACCTTAACACGATTACATCTGCAGAGATTCTATTTCGAATAAGGTCACATTCACAGGTACCAGGGTTAGGTCTCTGACATATCTTTTTTGGGGGGAGACAAGTATTGTTTGGAGTTGTCCAGATTTTATTTGAACTTGAGTTACAGGTAAACTCATCTTCCCTTGTTTGTTTTGTCCTGTCTTTCGATTTGCACAGTTACAGCTTTATCATAATTAGAATACATAAACAACAGAGCTGTGATAAGGCTGCCTCTCCCCTTACCTTTCATAGGTAGGATCACTCACCAGGGGGACCAGAGGGATGGGCTGAGAATTTCAGCAATGGACTTGACAGAGCCCCTCTTGAAATCCCTTTGACTAAGATGAAAATGTACGGTCTGAAGGATAGAGGTGGTTGTGTTTTTAATTGCTTGAACGGCCTCGTCCAGAAAGTGTCAATACTGATTTATAGGTGGAATATGCTGGGAGAGATCTCTGTTAGAATTGGCCCCAGAAGGTCCCTGAAGGGAGGGGCTGTTCGTCGGCTGAGAGTCACACCCCAAGGTTCTTCCTTGGATTCTGTATAGTTTAGCATCGTTAGAGATGCCCATTTGAGAAGGTTGATGGTGTGTGGGTGAAATCATCTGGGAGGGGAACTAATATGGTAGAAGACAGGTGAGGATCCACAGAATTTTAACAGGATGGGTTGTATCTAGGAAGATAAAGTTGAATTGGCATAGACAGGAAGTAGAGCTTTGGGGATTTTTTTTTTTTTAATTTAAAAACAAGCCAGTGCTACAAGCTTGGTTAGGAGCCGTGTATTTCAACAGGGGCACATGTGAAGATTGCTTTTAGTGGACTGCAGGCTTCTTAATGAGATATGGCTCATTTACTGTATTGTTGTAGGCATATCACGTATTATTAAACCATAGAGCCCCTCTGATTGAAGATCGCAAATGTTGACTGAAACAAAAATTAAAAGTGTTACTCAAATTTCACAAGAATTAGTATAGAAGTATAGTAAGTCTAGCATAAAAGTACAGAAGAAAGGTGAATAACTAAGCTTCCACGTGATGTTTGTTGTTACGTTTGTAGCGTTTATACTTTTGAAGTTATGAAAGTTTCAAACTGCACTAAGACTTTGGGGAGACTGAGTGTGTGTGTCCACACACACACCAGGTCCTGTCTCTGGGGAATGCCAGTCCAGCTTTTTCCTGCAATAGGAAGACCCACCTGGAGTATAGTGTTCTTTTGGGGTATGTGATTCTAGAAGGGATATTTCCTCTCTTATGGACCCCCATGGTGTCAGGTACCCAGAACCCACTTGATAAATGTTTCTAGAAATATTTCATCCTGCCCACTTTCCAAGGGCTCATGTCCTGAATGAGATGAAGCAGAAGCGCCCTGCACCACTGATTGCTTTCCCCAACTCTGGGTGATAGGAAAATAGGGTTAGAACCTAGTGTAGTAGAAACAGTATTGGGACAGGGTTAGAACAGCGGTCCCCAACCTTTTTGGCCCCAGGGACTGGTTTCGTGGAAGAAAATTTTTCCACGGACAGGGGGTGGGGGGGATGGTTCAGGTGGTAATGTGAGCGGTGGGGAGCGGTGGGGAGCCATGGGGAGCAGTGGAGAGCGGTGGGGAGCGGTGGGAAGAGGTGGGGAGCGGTGGGGAGAGATGGGGAGCAGTGAAGAGAGGTGGGGAGCGGTGGGGAGCAGTGGGGAGCGGCAGATGGAGCTTCCATTGCTTGCCCGCCGCTCACCTCCTGCTGTGCGACCCAATTCCTAGCAGGCCGCGGACTGCTACCGGTCCATGGCCCGGCGGTTGGGGACCCCTGGATTAGAAGACAAAGGTCTAGTCCAAGCTCCGTGTCCTACTTGCTGTGTGGTCTCTACATCTCCAAGCCTGCTTCCTATTCTGTAAAACACCTTTTTTTTTTCCCCTGGGTTGTAATGGACCTCAAATGAGATAATAAATGTCAAAGCACGTTCAAAACTGTGTTCCTTATTACTTAGTGAATAATGTTAGTGAGTGACACCTCAGCTGAAATATACCTCCTGGTGGACTGCAGCTGGACTCAGCCACGTCGATGCATTGGTTGGGCTTAATTGGAGGCAGATGTCACCAGGATTTGCTTTTGGTGCTCTTTAGAACAAGAAAAGTGATTTTCTGTTGCTTTTTCCCACTCTCAACTTTTATTCCTGTGATGGAGGTAAGGGGAAGTTAAGAGACCTTTGAAGACATCCACTCTTTTCTGGAGGGAATCTCTGGAAGGTTAAACCAAACCACATTTAGAACCAGTCAGACTTCTGAAACTGACAATGTTTAGGAGTCTCAGGCCTTAGGTCCACATTGATTTGGGTCAAAGGAATTTTAATGGCCCGGCTGCTCTGTCCTGGGGCTGGTGATGCTGAGAAACCCCAAGGTCGTTGGGAACACCGGGAAGATGCTCAGTGTCTGGATTGACGAGACCTCCTCACAAAGTGGCTTTTGAGCTACTGCTAACAAAATTCATTCATTCTTGGGCTTCCCTGGTGGCGCAGTGGTTGAGAGTCCGCCTGCCGATGCAGGGGACACGGGTTCGTGCCCCGGTCCGGGAAGATCCCACATGCGGCGGAGCGGCTGGGCCCGTGAGCCATGGCCGCTGAGCCTGCGCATCCAGAGCCTGTGCTCCGCAACGGAAGAGGCCACAACAGTAAGAGGCCCGCGTAGCGCAAAAAAAAAAAAAAAGAAAATTCATTCATTTTTTCATGTATCCATTCATTTATTCAGTAAGCTAAACTAACTTACCATGTGGCAGGCAGTGCTCTAGGCACCAGTAATTGTAGACAGTAACACTTCCGTGAAATAGGACCTTCATATGACTTTTTCTTTTGCGGTACGCGGGCCTCTCACTGCCTTGGCAGGCGGACCCTCAACCACTGCGCCACCAGGGAAGCCCCCTCATATGACTTTTAATATTGCTTATGTCTAAAAATGTCAAAGGATCTTAGATGCTGAACTTTGACTCAGAATATTAATTGTTGCTTGTTGTTCTTGTGTATTTTATCTCTTTGGAGAAATAGTGCGGTGAAATATCTGATGGGTCACAACAGACTGACAGTTCTTTATAGATTTGAATTTTAATTGCACAATGTGGCTACTTTAAATCGAATCTATGGGCAGATTTCTTTGAGATGCTGACACCTGATGCTGGAATACTTTATTGGTTCAGTAGATGTTGACATTAGGAATTTAAAGTTCTTATTTAAAAAAAAAATTATAACTGTCTTGTTGAATAATTGCCAAGTTTCTGTGACATTTCATTTTCGAATAGAAAATCTAGTGTGTTTTTTATGAGTTCCAAACAGAGAGCCCATTGGCTAATGTGCTTTACTCTTGTCAGCAAGTTCCCATTTGCCTCTTAGCTGTGGAAAAACTAAAGGGGTTCTGGAGACTTCCTCCACCATGGCTACATTTTAGCTCATGCATAAATATAAAGTCTCCTGGAACATAGTGATGTTTTCTAATTTAACCCACTGCCAAGCTGTGGAGACATATAGATACTTTGGAGACATATAGAGACATATTATACTTTGGAGACAGACTCTAACTCAAGTACAAGCTAGTTCCTTTGCTACAAATAGATAATTTTCTCCTTAGGTAAGCAAGACATTGTATAACAAACATATGCAGTCTTTTATTTATACTTTCTCTTCCAGTCCTCATGGACTTCTCTTTATTGTATTCAGTAACAGTGATACCTGACTTGTTCACGTGGGAAAACCTACAAAATATAACACTGAGAATAAATCCTGTACATTAAGAGTCCTGGAGCCCTGTGAGTTCGCCCTCCCTCCTTACACTTGTTCATCCACCTCCAGCTAGAACCCTCTGTTCCGGCAACTTACACCTTTATAAGAAGGCCAGTTCCACGGTCCAGTAGTGCTGATTTTTAATAAGTTCTGTGTTATATTGAGCCCAAATAAATCTCACTGTAGCTTGTGCAACAGTGGTCTTAATTTTGTCCTCCAGAGCAGTAAAAACCACCCACTCCAGAGCAATAAAAACCACCCACTGCCTTCATTCTTAGAAGATGAGCTTTCCTTCTAGACCATCAGGATGTTCAAAGTCATTCGCAGTAAACTATTTTATTTTCCTTTCCTTCCAGACCAAAATGTCCCTAACTCTTCACTCATCTTCTCCTCTCCTTCTCCCATCTTTCAAAGGAAGAAGAGTCTTCCTTTCTAATGGGGATGATAGTGTTCTTGACTTTGTCTTTTCTCTTATTGATGACTTTGCCTTATCAACATTTCCTTCCTGTTGTTCTTGAAGATTTGTTGTTTTACCCTGGCTTTTCAGTCTCTTTCTCCTCAACTCATGGCCATGCCTAAATTTCCCCCATCCTAAAAGAGCTGTCCATCATCTCATCAAATCACAGTACTCTTTCTGTCTCTGCCAAACTGCTTAAAAAGTATCACTGTCCTTGAAGCCTCCATCAACTCATCCTGACTCATTTTTTACACCTTTGGGTAAATGGTACACTGAAAACACAAGAATCATGTTTTCATTCTTTCATTTACAAAATTGTCCTCCACTATCTTTTAAATTTATATGGTGGTGAAAGTTCTTCTCTTGCCACTGAATGACACTTGGGCAGATCTCTCAAGACTTTTCTCCTTCCTCCTAAGATAGTAAAAAGTGTTATGGACTCTCCTAGCTACAAGTCACCATCTCAACGCAGAAGTGGAAATATCTAGTCCCACACAGTAGTCACTCCACATTGGAGTTCTTTGTCCTTACCTGTCTGGGGCCCAATGTAGGGAGTTCTTTCTCTGAAGGAAAAAAATCGGGGTTGCTAACCTTCTTTCTCTTTACTCTCCTCCCCCGTGTTGTTATTGCTCCTTCCAGGGTTGGAGTAGGGAAGGGGGCAGAGGAGCAGCGTGATGAGAAAGGGGTGGAGGCTCCTACATGACTGTGCTGTGCCGTGATGGGGCCAGCAGATGCTGTACGAAGCCAACTTCTCTTATGGGTGTTTTCATGGGTTCTTCAGGGACACTCACTGGGAACATTCAACTCTTCTTTGATGTGGTCAGTTCAGTTTCTTCCAGCTTTGGATATTTCTCCCTCAGTCCCTGTTTTCCAAAGCTCTCCCTGTTGGCCTCAGATGAGCCTCTAGGGAAGAATTTCAATTATCTTCTTGCCAGCCCACTCCCTCAGATCCATTGCAACACTCGTATGTCTTTTGCCCCAACAATAAGCCATTCATTGCAACCAAATCTCCTTTACTCTTCTGTCAGAAGTTCTCGGGGGAAAGCCAGACACTCAAACACCAGTCTGCTCTTTCCCTCCATCCACAGATGCCGCTGACCAAGCTCTTCAGTCCTCCCAGGGAAGCCCCAGCTGAGGTGAAGGGAAGCAGCTCCCCTCTTTTGGAATTAGGGTATTCACAGCACAGCTCTCTCTAAAGAAATCCATCTCACAAATTCCCTTTCTCTCTAATAACTTAAGCCTTTTATACCTTTGAAAGTGGGTAAGAAGACTAAGCCCTGTCATTGTTTGCTTACATCTACTTTGACATTTCCAGAAGCTGATCCAGCTCACAGCTCACTTCGGTATCTGATACACATCCCTTTGGAATCTGGATGAAAATCCCATTCTGAATCCTGTTACATTCGTAACTGCCTCCACTCCGCTTACGTAGTAGTTCACTAAACGAGGGTAACCCTCACATCACTAAATCCCATGTTCTCCATTTTTTTTTCCCTCCCCTATTTTTTTTGAAGGATTTGATGTCTTCTATGATTCCCCCCTTGTCCTTCATGGTCTGTCCTGGTCTTCTGCCCACCTCCATGACTATTCCTGAGCTTCTTCCAAGTCTGGTCTTCTGCCATATATCCCTTAATAATTGTCGCCTAAGATTCACCCCTCAACTCGTTCTCTTCTGCTTAATGACTCTCTATTCCTAGCCAAGTTCATCTACCTTAACGGTTTCAGCAGTGATGGTTATGGTAAACAGTGACAGTGACAAATGACAACCAGATGGTACGCAATAAGCAAAGCCTTTGAAGTATGTATAATTTTCCCAATTTTACAATTAAGGAAATTAAGCCTCTGGTGATAAATAATTTGTCCAAGGCCACACAGCTTGTTAGTGTGAAAGGCTAAGTTCACCAAATCTCCTTTACTCTTCTGTCAAGAGTTAAAACCCAAGTTTTACCTCTTTCTTTTTGGCGGTACACAGGCCTCTCACTGTTGTGGCCTCTTCCATTGCGGAGCACAGGCTCCGGATGCGCAGGCTCAGCGGCCATGGCTCACGGGCCTAGCCGCTCCACGGCATGTGGGATCTTCCTGGACCGGGGCACGAACCCGTGTCCCCTGCCTCAGCAGGCGGACTCACAACCACTGCGCCACCAGGGAAGCCCCTGTTTTTTTTTTTTTTTTAACATGTGTTTATTTATTTATTTTGGCTGCGCTGGATCTTAGTTGTGGCATGCGGACTTCTTACTTGCTGCATGCATGCGGGATCTAGTTCCCCGACCAGGGATTGAACCCAGGCCCCCAGCATTGGGAATGCAGAGTCTTACCCACTGGACCACCAGGGAAGTCCCAAGTTTTAACTCTTGACGGAAGAGTTAAAGGAGATTTGGTGAACTTAGCCTTTCACACTAACTAGAGTTCAAATCCAAGTTTGTTTATGTTTGACAACACACTCCTTAAGTGTACCTCCTCTCAAGTCCACATCTCTAACCCCAACTCCTCTCATGAGCTCCCGAACCATATTTCCAACTATCATGAACATCCTTACGATTATTCCACAGCCACCTGAAATTCAACACAGCCCACAGCTGAACTCATCAGTTTCTTGGTCACCTTTATTCTCCTTCTGGGTTTCCTGTGCTAGTTAATGGCATCGGTATTCTCCTTAACAAGGCTGTGAGTCATGGAGTTGTCTTCTACTTTCCCTCACCTTCACTCCTCCTATCCAGCAGGTTGCCCCCCTGATTTCCAGTGTCATTGCCATTATCTTGGGTCAGTTCCTCGTAATCTCTTGCTTAGACTTATAAAGATTCTTTAACTTGCTTGCCTGGCTCCAGCCATGTTTGAACACAGATTGACCCTCCTAAATTCACTTGACTGACACTCCACTGCCCAGGTCCCCTTGGCATGGCGTTCTAGGGCCTTCATAAGTCAGCTGTGTTGTATCTTTCCAGCTGTTACCATCACTTTACTCTTCCTCTGTACTCCAGCCACAGTATTACTTTCTGGTCTCCCCAAAGAATTGTTTATTCTCAGCATCTCTGCCTTTGCTCATACTGGCCCATCCACCTGGAATGCTTGTCTTCCTTTTCTCCCGTATCACCCAGAATTAACTCCCTCTTGTCCTTTGAGGTTCACTTTACAAGTTGCCTCTTTTTGTAAAGCCTTCCCCCATCTACTCGGTTCCAATCAGTTACTGAGTTCTCATTCTTTTTATCGATATTTATCTCATTTAATTGTCAGAAAAACTCTGTGGTGTTGCTCTATGAATAAAAAATGCCGAGTTAAGATAAGAAACTGCTTAAAGTCACATACTTAGTGGGGAACAGAATTGGTATGAAAACCGGGGATCCCAGACTCTTTGCATTTCATCTTACTTAATCACAAGTGCCTTCAGACTGGTCCTGTGTGTCATGAATTTCTATAACGCAGGACCTATCACAGTGTCCTGAATATAGTAAGTGCCCAAGAAATGTTGGTTGAATCTGTGTAGGAATCTGCTCCACCTGTCAACCCTTCAGATACTTGAGGACTGAGACCCGATACTTCCCCAAAGCTGTTTTTTCCAGGTTTCTTAGGCAATGCTCTCTTAAGACCATGCCACCATCCCAGTTACATTTCTCTGGATACTTCATGGTCAGCCATATCCTCCTTAAAATAAATCCAGAACTGAAAGCAGTAGTCCTTGGGGGCTTCAAATAGTGTAGAGAATGTAAACTTACTAAATAGAGGCATCAGACTCGTTCAGATGCAGCCTAAGAGCGATGATGGTTTCTTTAAATAGTTGTCAGACAGTGCAGGCTCATGGTTATCTTGTGGCTGAATTCTCTGGGGCTTCTGACGTGATGTCAAGCCACGTTCTCCTTCGCTAATTGCATATTTGAACCTCCGTCCAGTACTTTAATTGTATTCATGCCAGCCAACATCTTATTAATGTTAGTCATTAATTCTGGCCATTTAAGGGCCTTCAACATCCAAATTCTGCCTGCGGATAAATAATGGCAGAAGACAGAGTTGAAATAAGGTCTTCCTGGTTTCCAGGCCCCTGCTCTTCCCAACTACGTTATGCTGCTAGGGGATTTTTTAGCTATAGACCACCAGTAGCATAGCTGCCTGCAAACTCTCAGACAAAAAAAGAAAAAGAAACGAAAAGCTACAGTAACCTTCATATGTTTCCTCAGGGGTGGCAATGGCAGGCCAGCCTCAGATCCCATGTCCAGCTTTGGCAGGGTCTCTGTCTCCCTGAAGCCGGGTAACAGTCCTGCAGAGAAGGACAGCAGGTTCTTTGGTCCCCTGCACTGGACCCACACATACCCCTGAGTACAGGAGGGTATAGTTAGGACTTTCCTCTTAACATGGGTCCACAGGGCATATGCACTCAGGCTTTTGTTCCTGTTTGAAATCTGCCAATTCAGTTCCCACACCAAGAGTGTATTAAGAGCCTTCTGTGGGTCAAGCATTCTTGGGGTTTCACCACAGAAAGTTCTGGGAAGTTAAATATCTACTTACCAGAAAGCAGATGAAGTGAAAATTACTGTGGAAAAATACTTGATGTGAAGGTAATTCTAAAATCAAGTTTCAAGATTGGCTAATAATTTGATATATGTGTGGGTGTAGGTTGTCTTTACAGATTTTCACTATTGTAAGTGTTTGGAATAACTAAAATATAATAAGATCCTGATATTATATGATTCTTTGCTGCCTAAAGCTGTCTCGATGGATCTGGAAAATAAGCAAATGGATAAAGCTCTTAGTCAAAAAAATGATTGTGTGAGTGACCTATCTTCATGTTTCAATAGACAGAGTCATTGTGAAATCAGGAGTCCCTCTTTTCTTGGAGACTTCGAACAGATCTGAAGAAGGGTTTCTCTAAATTCATAAGAATCTTGTCAAGGGCTTCCCTGGTGGCGCAGTGGCTGATGCAGGGGACACGGGTTCGTGCCCTGGTCCGGGAAGATCCCACATGCCGCGGAGCGACTGGGTCCATGAGCCATGGCCGCTGAGCCTGCACGAGGCTGTGCTCCACAACGGGAGAGGCCACAGCAGTGAGAGGCCCGCGTACCGCAAAAAAAAAAATAATAATAATCTTGTCAAATCATCAGAACAAAGCCAAAAAAACTCAGCAACCTTGTCAAGAAATGCCAGCAATGGAGCCAAATGAATCCACACCTCTAAGTGCAGGGAAGGGGAGTGCATGAAGGAAAACCCTTCATTGTCAGACGGTCAGGGGGAAAGCTGGCATCCTTTTGATCCAAGACAACATCAATCTCTACCTTTAGTTTAGTTGTTAATTTACACCAGGGCCCACTGGTTCAGTGACGGTCTCTTGTTCACTTGTGGAGCTTCCCACCAGTATGACAGCTGAGTCGTTTCTCTGGTAGGACCACAGAACTCCCTGCCCAACTACTGAGAACTGAGGTGGTAAAGCTTTTGAGGTGATTATCTCGGGAAAATACAAAATGTCTTCTTTTGTAGGTTTGCCCCTCAACCGTAGCTAAATCTTTGTTTTTATAACTTTTTTGTTGTTCATTCACGCTTGACTGCCTTTCAGCAGAATGATTCTGAGCGTCCCGTTCGAAGTCAGAAGATTAGTTTACGTTATGATTAGCTTTAAAAACCTATGGAAAAATGAGTCCTGTCGTTCCTTCTTCCTCAAGCGAGATGTAAAATTTTTCTATATACAATGGGTTTTCCAAATATGAAATGTAGGATAGGTGAATAAACTAAGTGTAGGAGGGTTTAGAGACAATTAATATGAATTCAATTTATTATGTCAAGGATCTTGATCTTTATAATGTATGTGTGTATGCATATAGGTCTAGGTTCTGCTAATATTTAGGGAATATCTGCTACGTGCCAGGCCCCATTCTGAGCAGTAGATATAGAGCAGTGAACTAAAGAGAGAAAAACTTTTGCCCACATGGAGTTTATATTCTGGGAGAGGAAGGTATTTAGTGATAATAAGCAAAATCATAAGCGAATTGCGTAGAGTATCAGAAGGTAAGTGCTGTGAAGAAGAATGAGGTAGGGAAGGGAAGGGAAGGAAGTGTGTGGGGTGTGTGGGAGGATGTGGATGGGGGCGCAACTGTAAATGATGTACAGTTGACCTTGAACAACACGGGGCTCAAGGGCACCAACCCCTACATGGCTGAAAATATGTGTACTGCTTTCTCTGCCTCAAAACCAAAGCAGTTGAAATTTGACTCACCCAAGGGCAGGACACCGAAACAGTTTGGTTAGAATCAGGACTCAAACTCTAGTTCTTTTGATTCCGCATATTGTGATCTCTAATCAGACACAAACTTTTCCCCACACTTAGTTAATTTAAAGATCTGTAAAGTGAAAATATAAGTACTGTGTTTATTGAAAAAAATCCATGTATAAGTGAACCCGTGCAGTTCAAATCCGTGTTGTTCAAGGGTCAGCTGTGGTTTGAGAATACTTCAGTAGGAAGGTGACATTTGAGCAGACTTGGAGGAGGTGACAGAGCCAGGCATGAAGATCTGAGAGGAAGGATGCTCCATCCTAAGGGGACAGTTAGTGCAAAGAGCCTGGGGTGGGCGTGTGCCTGATGGATGCCCTGCAAGCTCTGTAGTGGCAGGGGGGCTGCAGGACTGCACTGCAATTCTGACCTTACTACCTGGAGTTAGCACAGAATTCACAGGTTAAGGGCACAGTCCCCAGAAAGGTCACCCTAATTTCAGATGCCAGCTGCCAATTCAGGGGTCCCCAGGCCACCCACACTTCCGACTGACTACCAGTTGAAGGGTTCTTAAATTGCCCACAGGTTCAATAGTTTGGTGGAACACACAGAACTCAGGGAAGTGCTATACTTATGATTACAGTTTTATTACAAAGGATATAAATCAAGAACAGACAAAGGAAGAGGCACATAGGGTGAGGTCTGGGAGGGTCCCACAGGTAGAGCTTCCACATCCTCTCCCTGTGGAATCAGGACATGTAACCTTCCCGGCACTTTTGTGTGTTCACCAACCCGGAAGCTCCGCTGAGCTTGATATACAGAGTTTTTACTGGGGTTTCGTCATGCAGACCTGGTTGGTTGTGTCACCAGCCACATGATTGAACTCAGTGTGTAGCTTCTGCACTCCTGGGAGATCAGGAAGATATCACGTGACTCAAAGTCCCCACCCTCACATCACATGGTTGGTTTTCTTGGTGTGACCAGCCCCCATCTTGAGTCATCTCATTAGCGTAAACTCAGGTGTGATTCGAAGGGGCAAGAGTGACAGAGACACTCCTATCACTTGGGAAATTCTTGGGGTTTAGAGATTCCCTCCCAGGAGCCCAGGAAGAAGACCAGATACATTTTTTTTTTTTTTATTATACAACGTGAGCTGTGTCCAGATCCTGGGAAAAGATCCATGTTAATTCTGTAACAGTAACAATACCAACCACTTACAATAAGGAGAAAACAAGCAGAGGAAGGAAAAAAAGAGTTTATCAAAGACTTTGGTTCTTTGCAAACAGAGAAAGGCAAATTGACTAGCCCCCAACTCAGGAGAGGCAGGCTGGCTCTCGTCATTTCACACTCCCATCTTGAAATTTGATTTCTGCACAGGGGTCATAGACATGTTTTAACAACTGTTCGGACAGTCAGCTCTTAGTGAACTGTACTAATGAGAGGGACCTGTGGCACGAATCGCCTAACAACACGTAACATGCAGAATCCCTTCCATCTGCTTGTTGAGTGTACTTCGTGTTTCACACCACGTACATTCCCATCAGACGGATCATTTGGGAACGAGACTACTTTGACTCAGTAAAATTCCTAATTGTTGGAGTTGGAAGAACTTAGGGAACGTCTTGCTCAGTTCTTTGATTTTGTATGTGAGGAAGCCAAGGCCCAGGGGAATTACGTTAGCGGCCCAAAGTCAACCAGCAGGCTAGCGTTAGAGATGAGGCTTGAAGCCGGCTTGCTGGTGTCCAGTCTGGGGCTTGTTCCGTTATGTGAGCTTGCAGTCAGTCTGGCAGTGCGTCAGCAGCAGCCTCAAAGTCCCCCTCAGAAGAGCACCAGCCCTGGAGAAGGAGGGTCCTGGTCGCCACCAGCTCCTGCCCTTGTCACCTGTGTGACCCTGCACAAAGTACTCACCCTCTCTGAGTCAGCGTCCACTGGTCAGATGGAGACAGAAGTGGGGCCAATCATGAAACGTTGCCATGAGGATTAAATGAGATGATGTGGGTGAAAATCATGTTGCAGAGTTGTAATGTAATAGATAAATATTACGATTTGATACTATTATTATTAGGTACGTAGAAAGCCTCATCTCTTGATTAAAGTGGAACAGGTTTTAGATCTTCATTTTGAACTGTTTCACAGACGTTTTTCTGAACAATATGTGAATGAATATAGGAGATACTAATTTATGATGAAATGTTTTGCCACCACCAACTCACAGAAAGAGGCCATCCATGGTAGGCAGCAGTGCTTAATCAACTCAGATTGGAAAATGGTATGAGGGCCACGTGGCAACCCAAAGAGGAAGGCTCAGAAGTTCCAGCGTGTCATGGTGTCCTGCTGCGTAGAATAAGGCTCCTGAGGGCCCCTGACATGAAAGCAGCAGCATAGCACAGGGAGATCGGCTGCGTGCTTTGCGATGACCTAGAGGGGTGGGATAGGGAGGGTGGGAGGGAGGCTCAGGAGGGAGGGGATATAGGGGACATGTGTATGCATATGACCGATACGCTTTGTTGTGCAACAGACACTAACACAGTATTGTGAAGCCATTATACTCCGATAAAGATTTATTAAAAAAAGAAAAAAAAAAGATTGGATTTGCAAATATTTCTCCCCCTCTGGGCAAGAAAGAGCTTCTGACTTTGTGTAGCTCTCTCTCCTAACTCCACACACCTAGCTTCCCATACAAACTGCACGTTTAGGTAAGGCATATAGTTCTTGGGGTTTCAAGCATGGAAGACACTGACAGAATGAGGCTGCGTAACTTGAGGTTCACACGTGGTTGTATTTATATGGCGTCTGCTTGCTTTGTGCTCAGTGCACGTGTTCAAGTCCGTATACATAATGCGATCTGCCAGCAAATAGATCAGCGTGATGAGAGCTATCCAGAACAACCAAAAATACACAAAAAAGATTCTTGAAGATAATAAAATTAAGATAAAAATGCATTGAAAATGGAAATACGCAAACTAAAACACATTGAAACGGAGTAAGACTTTTTCTTAATCTGAGGCCCAAGAAAAGTTTTCTATCAGACTCACTGATAGTATTATATTAGAAAATACCCTTAGGATGTTTCTCTTTATTTGGACTGATCTTATAGGCCAGTTGATAGATGGCATCGTTTCTGCAGTTTGGCCTTAACGTGGTGAGAGCGTTAGCATATTTTATATAGTCCTTTAAATGCACTGCGGGTAATTATATAATTTCTCATTTTTGGTTTGTAGCCAGCAGCAGGACTCTGTCTTTGAATTATTTAGAGTGATGATGATTCTCTTGCTTAACTGTCTCTTCTCTAGCAGTTTGCAAAGGAAGCTTGGCCCGGGCCGCCCGTGGCAGGGTCCCCTTGGAAGAATTCTCGCTCGTCTTGCTCTTGGCCACTCCTCTGCCTAGTAGGCCTCTAAGGGGGACAGGAGGGCCAGGCTATAGCACATCAACTAGTCTATGAACTTGCTAATCAGGGCAGGGAAACTTTGATTCTATTTGCTCACCTTTGGATTTGGATGGTAAATTATTCTCAAGCAACTGCCCAAGTGTCGTGCATGATTCTAAAAATATTGTCTAAATGGGGGATCAGCACCTTCTTCCATAAAGAGGCAGATGGTAAATATCTTAGGTTTAACAAGCCATATGGTCTTTGTTGCAACCCCTCAGCTCTACTGTTGTTGCGTGGAAGCAGCCACAGACAATACGGAAACACACAAGTGGGGCTGTGTTCTAATAAAACTTTATTTGTAAGATCAGGCTGTGGCCAGGTGTGGCTTGCAGGCTCCAGTTTGCTGAGCCCTGGTCTGAATCATTGATTTTTAATCTTCTGGGGAATATGCTCCTTCATGAGAACTTAATGAGAGGTACGGATGCTACTCCAGAAAAATAAACATTTTCATGCACAGGTATGTATACACCTGCATCCATGCATGTGGGTGCGCGCACACACACACACACACACACACACACCCACACACACACGCACGCACGCACGCACGCACGCCTTCAGTTTCAAGAACTTACATATCCTCAAAACTCATCCGTGGATCCAGGTTAAGAACTCTTGGTTTGGGTGGTGTTTTCCTGACAGAGCTTTTGTAGTGATGTGCTGGATACCCTGGGACAGCCATTCTTTAAAATGAAGAAAAAGAAAAGAAAAAAAGAGATGATTTTTGTCCTACTGACTTCACATCAGAAACTACAGACTCAGACTCTGCAGTTTATATGGAGACGCAGAAGGCTTGCACTAGAGGGGACGTCAAGGGGCTTTCAAAGGAAACAGCCACGGACACGTTGTAAAGGCAGAGAAGCAGACTTTGGGAAGAGATGGCGGTCGGTGGCAGGTTGCTTATGACACTTAAGTGACAGTGGGTACTTGGGTGCAGGCCTGTAATTTTGAACACGGCTGCAGTCCCGCCTCCTTAAGACCCCTCTTAGACTATCCTGGCCCACAGCACCCTCTCTTTTTGCTAGAATGGGGTCTAGAATCCCATCTACATGTGTTCTGCTTTCTATCTTTCCCTCATTGTCTCATGGGTATTAGTGTCAAGAGTTCCTGAATTTATTGTGATATTGTTGAAGACAGCGGTTAGTATTTTATACACTCTTTCCACTCCCCAGTGCCTGAGACTACTATTCTGCACCTCGCTTCCCCTTCCCGAGGCTCCCCTCCGCACCCAACTTCCCAGACACACCTGACCCTCGTTCTGCAGGGGATCCTGTACCCTCACCCGTGCAGCTCACTTGACTCCCCTCTCCGCCTCCACCTGGGGGACTCTTGGTCATCCTTTGAGAGCCAGGGCGCTGTCACCACCTCTGAGCAATCTCCTGGGACCACCCCACTCCAGCCCTGAGGTAGAGCTTATGGCTGTTTCTTGTGTTGCTGTGGCACTGTCTGCTCCAAGGGTGTGATCTGATCACATTGGATTGTATTGTTCTCATTGCTGTGGGTCCCCTTTAGCAGGCCACCAGCAGCAACACAGCCCAGGCACTGTTAGTAGAGCAAATGGCTGGACAGGCAAGTGATGGGCATTTCAATTTCTGGGGGGTTATAAGGAGAAATGTGCTGAACTGAGGTGCATGCAGTGAGGCTGTGCTACCCTATTGAATAAGTGTCTGGGACAGGGTCTGCCCACACAAGGACCCCTGTGTCGTGGCCCCCTGGTGATGCTCTCCTCTGTAAGACAAAGTGGTGCAGCTCCCTGAGCGAGACAGGAGGTGAGATTTGGGAGTCAGTATTCCAGACGGGATGGCTGTGGGGTGGTGATTGTGTGCACGTCCTGTGGCAGGTAGCCCAAGCACTGGCCGCGTGAGGATCCGATTGGCTGTGGTGGGGTTCCCTGCTTGAGTCTGCTTGACCTCAAAGGAATGGAAAGCAGCTCAGATGCTGTTCTAGTGTCCAGATGACCTGAGTACCACCAGGATAAGATGGACACAGAGTCTCGAGAGCTTATTGTCCCTCTATCACTCAGTGTCTATGACAGACAGGTAGGCTTGCGTGTGTATCTTCATACTACAAGCTTTTCTCCCTGGTCAGAAGCTAGTAGAATAGTGCAGCAGCTAAGCACATGGGCTTGGGGTTGCCTGGTTTCAATCCCAGCTCCGACCCATCCAAGCTCTGAGACTTACTAGCTCTGTGCCTCTGTTTCCCTTCTATAAGCTGTGGCTAACAATAGTTTGTATCTCATAGGTTTACTGTAAGACTTAAATAGACTGCATAAAGAGTAGTGTCAAGTCAAAGTAAGACTCAGTCGACGCTTCCTTGTTATTATTAATCCTGTGTAAATTTGCATTTCGTACCTCTGGAGTTCTGTTTCTTAGCAGAACTCCATCATCACAAATGGAGAGGGCAGGAGTGTACTGCTAACAGCGTACTCCAGCTCTAACTGCCTGGCCGCTTATTCTAGAAGGAGGTGAACCCCAGACACACTGAAACCTTCATGAACCTGAAGCAGTAGTAGACTCCTGGATCTCTTCTTTCCTTCAAGGGTATTCTTCCTAGAACTGGTGCCCTTCTGGGACGGGTATGGGAGACTTCTGTCTAATACACTGATGCCTTGTAACCCAGCAATTGCAACATGTAAAAATATACAGCATGGAAATATCATTGCTTCCTGTACGACTAATCATCAAATTGCGGTTGTCCTTTATTGACTGAATATTGTGTAGGCAGTGTGTATTCATTTATTTACAGTATCTCTAATTTTCTCAAGAAGAATAGGAATAAGGAAGTGGAGGGTCAGAGAGGCAAGACAGCCTCCCCAAGAGCACGGAGTTAGTACAGAGCAGAACTGGAATATGAGCCCAGATCCGCCTGCTGTCACCCCCTACCCCCCAAGACTTCAATCTTTGCCTTGAGGTCATCTCTTGTTGGGGCCAGTACAGCTCTCAGTGATTTAAAAATTGGCATATATATCTATATATCTATATATATATAGCATGGCTTTTAATTAATGTAAAAGTCTGGCCTCTATTTAATGATCATTGGCAGTGGTTGCTCTTTCTGCTCTGACGATAAAACAGAACACAGAGACCTTCTGAAAGTATAGCTCCCTGGCCTTTTCCAAAACACAATTCGAGGCTGTGTTTCCTGCTCACAGACTGACTCACTGGTGACTCAGGGAGGCTGAGCCAGCCCGTGTCCTTTATGTTTAGTACCACCAGCGTTATCATTTGTCTTGTAGCCTCTCTGCCCGCCACTGCTCCCTCATAAGCCTCCCAACACCCACAGGATCGATCATGTTTCTTAGGCCCAGGGCAGCCCACCAAGTCCTGGCCGTCTTCCCAGTGACTCAAGATACCCTTTGCCCAGCTCAGGGGAAAGGTGGTGAGATCGTGAAGCTCGGGGCTGTCTGGGATGCAGCTCCAGAGTTGCGGGAGGAGTCTGGGTTCTCTTCTGAGCCAGAGGAGAGTGTGACTTCAGGCAGGGCATCTCATGCCTCTCCCAGGAGTCTCGAGACCCTGGTTTCTAAGGTCCCTTTCGGCTGTCCTCATCTGTTCTCATTTCTTCCTTATCTGAAGGCAGAATCTGGGGAGACCTTTCAAGCTGCCTTCCTGTCTTAGGCTCTTTTTCATTCTTTCACTGGTTAATTTACTGGCTCATCGACCTCTTCACTTTCCTTCAGTTCCTGATTCACAGCAGTTATTCCGGTTCATAAGGTGCCAGTGTGGAAGCCCAGTCATTGTCTGGAACAGAGGAAAGAGGATCAGGCTTTCCATTTCAAGAGGTGTGGTTTTCAAGCTCTGTGTCTGTGCATTGGTCCCTGGAAGCGGCTCTCTGGGCCTCTGCTTCTCTAGATCTAGAGCAAATGGTGCCCTGACTGGAGCTATGCGGTGCCCCAGGGGGATGACACTGGGCTTTGAGGTCAGACATCCGTTTTGGCACCCATTGGGCCACTTGAAGCTGGGTGACTTTGGGGGAGTGTCTCACAGCTCAGAGCCTGTTTCTTCATAGGGTTTTTGTGAGGACAAAAAAAGATAACACGTGCCAGGGGTTTGGCTCACTCCTTGACCTGGGTTGATGCCTGGTATATGTCAGTTTCCTTCCATCCCCCTTCCAGTGCCGAAATTCCAAACTGTCTTGATAATGATGGAAAGCATCCAGTTCTATGTTCTGCACAGCTTGCAAAGTGCTTTTGTGTGTGCTGTTTCCTCCAGTCCTCACAGCCACCTTGTATAGACATAGAGGCTCTGAGTACCGTGGCACAGCTGAAGACACTGATTCAGAACCCGGATCTGCCTTTCTGGTAATGTTCCATTCTGTATCTAACAGCCAATCAGTGAATTTTTATTGTTCATCTGGTACGTGCTCAACTCCAGGCTGGGTGCTGCGCAGAGGGTTTGGAGGATGTGGTCCCTCTCCCCAAGGAAATCATGGGTGATGGGGCTGAGGGAGGTGATAGGCAGAATATACTTAAAACAAGATGCCATCACCCCGAGAGATATTTATTAGACACCAACTATGTGCATGATTGTGAAATTATAGTGCCTATTATTTACTTTTAAAAACGCAGTCCAGCGTTTCAGTCACGTTTTCAGAACGAGCTTAAGAGAAACAGAGTTTGAAAGTGGTGCTTGATTCAGCTCATGTCATAGTTTACAAAACCAGAAACAAGCCCTCAGCTGTGTGTTTCAAGGGCAGGGCAGGGCTTCTAGCCTTGATACACTTTTGTTGGATAGAGTTCATCTTCGTGAACAAGGTCATGCGGAACACTCGGAACGGCGGGCACAATATTCCTCTCTTCATGTTTACCTCTGACCCAACATGTTAAATTCCAAAAACCAGTTTCTAGACTGGATATCTGGCTCTGTCATTGATGTCATTTTCTCCCAGCTCCTGAGGTGGCATCTTTAGTCCTGCTTTGTCCTCCGGTCTTCCCTCTGCTTCCCTAGCCCCTTCCCACAGCCATCAGCCCCATCCGTGTGTCTTCCCAACTGTCTCCAAATCCTTCTTTTATTCTCTGAGTCACTGCAGGCACCCCTTAAGTGACCTTCTTCTTCTCTTCATTCATTCAACACACGTTTCACTTTGGCCAGGCACTGTTCTAGGTGTTCCTACCATAGTACATGAAACAGACATGGTCCTTGCCTCATGGAACTTAAAGTCTAGTGTGAGGTACAGAGTGAATGAATAATTGAAGGAACGACGTGTATTGTGAAAAGGAAGTATGGGGGCTACGAGCCCATGCCTTGTGGACCACGTGTTTAGGTTTAGGAAAGAGCTTCTCTGAGGGTGTGGGGTTTAAGCTGAAACCCAAAGGGTTAGGAGGTGTCAGCCAGGCCACCGAGGTGGGCTTGGATAAGTGAGTGTGTGGGTGCGGTGTGTCGTTGGCGGCTGCCAGGGGTGTGCTGACAGCAGAGTGATTTCATAGAGAGAGAAAGCATGGTTCAGTGTCACAGTTGAGGAACTGAAAGAAATCCAAAAAGACTGGAGTGGAGGGACGGAGAGGAAAAGTGGCAGGAAATGAGCTTGGAGTCAGGCTGTGGTGAATCTTCTGAAACCATTTTAAGGCTTTGCGACATGTTGGGAACAGTAGGAACCAGGGTGTGGCATGATCCAATTTACCTTTTTTTTTGGACTGCACCGTGTGGCGTGCGGGATCTAGTTCCCTGACCAGGGATCGAACCCGGGCCCCCTGCCTTGGGAGCGCAGTGAATCACGTCTTGATAATGATGTCTTGATAAAGAAACGTGTAAAAGCAGAGGTGAGAGGTCATGGTGACTTACGGAATGTGGGGGGCGAGGGAGAGAAGGGGTGAGGGACGACGGGCAGTCCCATTGCTTGGGCCTCTTCTCGGGTGTGTGCTGGTCACTGCTGCCGGCTGCGTGGGTGGAGCACGTGGAAGGAAATACACTGAGCTTTGTGTGGGGACAGAGACATCGGGGAGAGATGCAGAGACATCGGGGAGAGATGCGAGACACCGGGGAGAGATGTCCTCAGAGCAGGTGTCCTTCCTCCTATCTCTTCCCACCCCAGTTCCTTCTACATCTAGCCTGCAGATCAGTGGTCCTTAAATTCCATTTGGACCACATCCTCCCCCTTTTAGGATGCTTTCAATGAACCACCGTGTGTGCAGCCATGGTCATCCTTGCCCTCCATGGTCTCAGCCTTCTCTCATCAGCCTCCCGCATAAAGTTCATTGGGTTCCTCCACAAGCCCATGCGTTTTCCTCACCGTTGCTCATGTTCTTTCCAATCTTGTTTCGGCCTCTCCTCAAAAATACTCTCACCAACTGTCCCAGCCTGTTTACTTCAGGTTTTTGTTTTTGCTATTCATTTAGCACTTGGAACACAGCACCCGACCCTCTTGTGATTTTCTCCTTTTATGTATTCTGCTTCTCTGATTTACTTAGGACATCCAAATCAGGTATGTACTTAGGACATCCAAATCAGGTATTTACTTAGGAAATCCAAGTCACGTACTTCATTGGCTAGACCCTTCCACAGTGCTCTGTGCATGGCTATGTTTCAGAGCTGTCAAGGCATGGACGTGTGAAGGGCAGGTCTGTGGAATGAAAATGAGTCAGGTGAGGTTGGAGAGTTTGATAGGAGATCTGCAGATGTGGATATAGTTATAGCTATTGATCGATACATATCTGTACATACGCACACACATACCTACTAGGACAAGGGGGTTATTTATCTGGTGTATGGTAGCTGAGGGGGAAGCCTTGTAAGGTTTAAAACAGGGAGGTGACACATGGAATGCAGTCATTTATACAGATTAATCTGGCTGTGCCACACGGGTAGATCAGAAGAGGAAAACAATTGTTAACGAATAATGAGTTCATCTTATCTGCCAGGCTTTGTGCTAAGCACTTTACATGGATGAATTTCTGTGATTCTCACAGACACCCTGGGAGAGTCAGCCTCCGCGTTTTGCAGAGCAGGATTGCGAGGTTAAAGAAGGCAAACTATTCACAGGTGGAACCAAGGTGCAGGTCCAGCCTGCCTAACAGGAGAGCTCACCCTCTTAACCATTATGCTGTAGTGTCTTCTGGAAGAACGAGAGAGTCCAGGCGAGTGCTAGGACTGGAGAGTGATTTTCAAACTGATTCAGGGATCCCTCGGGTTCCAGGAAGAGCCTGAGAGCCCGCAGCCCAGAGGACAAGCCCTTCCCACAGCCAGAGCAGCCCCTCTGGCACCCGTCTGTACATTTGGGCTCTACGTAAGATTTGAAGAAAGGATCCTCTGTTAAAAAAAACTCTGAAATCACGGGGTCCAAGGATTTCAGTTGTTTGGCTTGTTGAAGGTACTATAGAGCTAGTCCGAGGCACTGCTTAGATGCTACAAGCCTAGAGAAGTCTTCCCGAGACAAAGGAAGGGATATTTATTATCCCCAAAGAAATGAGTCTGCTAGCTCCAGATTGAAAACACAAAGAAAACATGTTTTTAAACTTAAATTAGTGACAAAATTTGTTTACTTGTTTTGAAACTTGGGGAGGAAAGTTTCTTTTTGGTCCTTTTGACAAATTATAAGTCAACTAATTAAATAGGAGAACTTGTATTATAATCAATCTTTTCCATTTTCAGAATGCTTTCATGAATGTACTTATTTGAGCCTTACAACAACTGCCTGTGAGGTAGGTAAGGTTAGTCACCATTAGTGTCCATTTCACTGTGCCAGTGATAGATGCAGAAAGTCTAGGCAATTTGCTCAGGATTGCTGCCTGTCTTGTTCACTGCTCTGTCTGCAGTGCTCAGAACATAATAGTTGCTCAACTAATGTTTGAATAAATTGAGTGATTGAATGTAGCTAGTAAGGGATACAGTTGGAATCAAGCTCTTCAAAATCGGGACTAGTTTTATTATCCCTGTCTCCCTAAAATATGGCAAGAATTCAGTCCGCGGGAAACCACCACCGCAAGGAGGTATAAATACAACATTGGAAATCAAATTGACCTATTGTGTTTCATCTATCAATTTAATGTTTGGAATGCTCTCTTCTGTTGCATAAGCTTGAAGAACCTCTCCTCACACAGTTCACTCCTCCACATCTCAGGTTTGAACCTATGCCATCTCCTTGACAATGGATTGCCAGGTGTTAGCTGTCCTTGCAGCCACCTATAACAGTCATATGTTCTTTTCATTATAAACCTTGATGCAAGTTATAGAGCCAGTTGCTATATTGATTTTTCCAAATCTATTATTTGATGCATTTGAGAAAGAAATATAAAAACATTTATAGTTCTATATGAGTTATGTGAGGCTATAGAATGGATTCATTCTTTTTGCCTGTCACTCGAAATGATCACATCTTTGTGTGCCTATTAAGAATAAGCATAGTGTTTGTAAGAATGTTTAGAGAAGAGAATAAAGATCAGTGGCAGGGTTTTGGACGTGGTCTGTATTTGTTTTCTCATCTGTCTGGCTTTAAGGGGTGTGAGCTGGCAGGGTCTCTGGGCTGCCTCACCCTCTGGAAATCCATCGAATTTTGAAATGTGTGTCAGGCCAATTGTGCAGTCTCCAGCCAGCTAGAGGATGCCTCCCAGCTGGTGGCTGCCCACAGGAAATGCTGTGCTAATCTCTGCTGAAAATACTCTCAGGATAACTAATGACTTTAAAAATGCCACGTTACCATGGTGCTTGAAACATGTAGGTGGAGGGTCATGCCGCTGGGATTCAGATTAAGTATGTCTCCGGGTTCTTATAAGCTTCCATTTTCTTTTTGTTTTCAGTTTGTGTTTAATTTGAAACGCAACGAGAAAACAATCGTACCAGTCTCAGCTGGCTTCCTTTTTGGCTTTTCTTTGTCTTTGCAGCATTGCCCTCCACCTCCTAAATTCCTGGTGGTGCGTTTTGTTAAGAGGTGGGACGGGATCGTTTGAAAGCTTCCACATGGGGTGTGGGCACATGAACAGGGAACGAAGGGCCACAACCATGCCAAACAAAGAAACCCAACAAAAACCCTGCCTCAATCCAGCATCTCTGTTTAGTTATATGCGATCCACTGATCATGTTTTAAAGGTAGGGATGGACAGATGTTCACCATCATTTATATATAGGACAGTTGACCCTTCAACAGCATGGGTTCAACTGCCCAGATCCACTTATATGTGGCTTTTTTTCAATAAATATAGGAAAATTTTTTTGGAGATTTTCAACAATTTGAAAACTCGCAAACTGCGTAGCCTAGAAACATCAAAAAATAAAATGATATGTCTTGAATGCATAAAATATATGTAGCTATACGTATAACATGCAAAATACGTGTTAATCGACTGTTTATGTTCCAGTCAACAATAGACTATTAGTAGTTAAGTTTTGGGAGAGTCGAAAGTTGTATGTGGATTTTCTGCTGAGCGAGGTCGGTGCCCCTAATCCTCGTGTTGTTTAAGGGTCAACTGTACATATAATTTAATTTTAGTTTTAAATTTTGACCACTTAAGGAAAGGATGTCTAGAGGGACATAAAGGGATAGAAAGAGGGAGGCATTGCTGAAGAAGAGATGAAAGAGATAAAAGAACAAGGAGAAGGGTAGGGTGAGAGGATGAAAGATAAAATTTAAGGAGCATCTGCTCTGTGCCCTTGTTAAAAGGTGAGGCTGGGCATCTTACACGGAGGAGGAAGGAAACCAGGACTAAGGGAGATAAACTGGGCCACTGGGGAGAAGGGAGAGTCTGAGAGGGGTAGAGAGCTGCCTGGAGAAGCAGAGGTTGTGCCTGGAATTTCCAAGTGGTATTATCCACGCTTTCTATCTGTGGTGTGTCAGGGCTCTGGATTTCATGAGGGCCCTTTGAAGTGCTCCTTGGTGCTTTCTGTGCTGGAAAGAAGCTGATCAGTTTCTGTGTTCAAATGCAAAGGCTGTTCATGGTGTGT
Organism: Grampus griseus; assembly: GCF_964374135.1. Classification (NCBI taxonomy): domain Eukaryota; kingdom Metazoa; phylum Chordata; class Mammalia; order Artiodactyla; family Delphinidae; genus Grampus; species Grampus griseus. The sequence goes on from NC_139012.1 coordinate 68,349,246, forward strand.
GTTTGTTATGGATGTTTTATTTTCCTTTTGCTCATGGGATTCTTAGGGCTTTGCTCCCTGGTGTTCTGGAAATCTAGTGCGGGCTTCTCTATAGATGTCAGTTAATTTACAAACTGGGACCTGAAGTCCTTTTAGCAGGTGATGGGCACCTCATCTCCCAGAGCCTGAAGGTTAGATTTAGAGTAAAAAGCCCATTGACCTGCAGCTCCCCAGGGACTCCTGTCATTAAAATCAAATTCCCTTGATTTGCTTGCTTGGTTACTTGTTTTAAAACACTTATTCTTCCTTGCAATGTGTATGCCACACATATGCCTGAGGGTTTGAATTAGCTTTAAATAAAAGCTGCCCTCACTGTTTCTTCGGTTGTAGCCTCCCTAGGTTAGTGAGAAATTAAAACATAAGTAAGACAATAACGTTTCCATGAACACGTAGCTTACTTTCCTTTGAATAGCTCTTTAGCCTTTTTTTCGAATCAAACTTTCAGAATTTAGCTTTGAATGGCTAACCCCAGGAGTCAAAAATAGTGAATATTGACTGGGGATCTGCAGCCTCTGTGGTCAATGACATTAGGGATGCTGGGGTTAAGGGAACCTCAGTGGACGAGCACTCACAAGTTACATCCTTCAGCATGGTTTTATTGTTGACCTAGAACTGTTGGATTTCTGTGACTCTGAAAAAAAAATCCTTCTGTTTCTTCAATCTGCAAAAAAGTGATACGTTCCAAGGATTAACAAATTAATTGTTTTCAGTGCTTAGTATGATACTGTTATACTTAGGCTTAACTTATTTTTATGTTTTCTCAGTCACTGAACAGAACACTTAACTTCCTCATGGGAAATTTGAGGTACAATTAGTAGAGATTCCAAAGCATAATGCAACAATAAATGTTTCTTTTCAGTGTTTATTTGCTACTTAGTGCCTCATAAAACAATTCCTAAAATCATTGGCTGTCTCCCGTTATCTTCTGCTCATCTTTCAAGTAATCTCCTTTCTGTTTATTTGATTGAATTAAGAGATTTTACTATTTGCCAGGCACAAAACTAGATGCTGGGCACGTAACCATGAATAAGTTGTGATTCTTGCCCTCAAAGAATTCTTGTTTTCTTGGTGAGATAACTCATAATCAACTCAGAATTTGGCAACCTTAGAAAATAATAGGCTAATACTTTCATTAACAGTCATTTTGCTAATGTGTCTTTCTGGTCTCTCAGTATTCCTTCCTCTTTCCTATACTGACACCACCAACTCAGAATAAAAATGATGCAGCCTAGAACTGAAGGAAAATTAATCATCTTTTCTGGTCAATGCCGTTGGATCAGCTGTGTAGCCTCTGGTCACCTGCCAACTGCAAGTTGAGTTCAGTGCTACAAAGTTCTTGCCAACATATTCTTATATTGTGCTATCTTTCTGTGACTTTATTTTTCTAGAAGCATAAGCCTTAACTTTTTCAACAGTTCCAAAATTCTCACACACAGGGTTAGCTAGGTAAAACCACTTAGCAACAATTTATAACAAGAATTATCTTTATCCTGTTTCTGCTTCATATTGTGAAGGGAGTCTGGGCTGCCATAGTTTTAAGATAAGAAGAAAAAAGTGACTGAGTGGGAAAATTTAAACAGTGGTAGGCAAGAGGCAGTGTATCTAACCTTTTTCCGTGTATCTCCATTAAAGATAATTTATTTGAGAGAGGGGTAGGAAGAAAAAAAAATGAAACAAACATTTTAAAATTCTTTACCAAACAAAGGCATATAATAGATGGTGCCAAGTGATAAAGTGCTGCAGCATTTGTGGTTGGACAGTTTCAGGAAAGTATTCATGAAGATGGGAAGTCAAGAGGAAATAATTTAGCACATGAATACTGTATCCTAAGGGAAAAATATATTTTATATAGGCTCTGGTGAAAGAATATACAGTTGTCGACTGAAGAAAAACCACACAACCTAAAAGTTGCATGTTATCTTTTATTCAGGGACCTTACTGAGGACTATAGATAGCCCAGGAGACAGCCTCTCAGAGAGTTCTGAGGGACTGCTCTAAAGAGGTAAGGGAGGAACCAGGATTTTTCTGGTATAGGAGTTTTCTGCTGGAAAAAAAAAAAAAAAGCAAACATGTAGTCAAACATCAAAAGATTACTGCTGGGCTTCCCTGGTGGCACAGTGGTTGAGAGTCCGCCTGCCGATGCAGGGGACACGGGTTCGTGCCCCAGTCCAGGAGGATCCCGCATGCCGTGGAGCGGCTGGGCCCGTGAGCCATGGCCGCTGAGCCTGCATGTCCGGAGCCTGTGCTCCGCAGTGGGAGAGGCCACAACAGTGAGAGGCCCACGTACCGCAAAAAAAAAAAAAAAAAAAGATTACTGGTAATCACAAAAACAGACATTTCTGCGTTGGCCCTGGGAAGTCAGGGCCGTTGAGTGACACACCTTCCCTTTCTCCCAGGTACAGGAGTTTACCTCGGAAAAGGTGGCTATTGCTGGCAAAACTGAGCGATCTCTGTAGTTCTGTGCTCTAAGGTTTGAAACCACTGGGGATGTTTCGAGAAGTTTGATTTGAAAAATTTCATCTCTTCTCACATCATTCTATTAGTAGATTATGAATCAGTGTCTTCTTGTGTTAATTTCTAAAAATGATTAATTGCACAAGGAACAGAGATAGCATTTTTGTGTGAACTATACTCTTCTTTTTTGCCTCCTCCCCTAATCAGCCCACACCCCCCCACAATCCAACAATTTCTGGCCTGTTCCCTAGAGGTCTACTCTTTGCCACTTTAGGGTCTTCCGTGCTCCTTCTGTGCCAGGAGGATGCTACCATGGTGGCCCCCAGCAGGCCAGCACAGCCTTAGTTTTCTTTATAATCTGTCCAAGAGAGACCTGCGAGATTGGAAAGGAATTTGTTCCTTCAAGAAATGGTCTGTTTTAAGGAACTCTGTGTATTAAGGAAGGCTTGTCAACCTCTCCTATTTCCAGCATGGAAGGAAAAAGAAGGAGAAAAAGGACAGAAATATTCAAATTATTTTGGGGATACTCTCTCATTTCTATTCGGCACAAAATCGATAATTCGCTTTTAAACAGTCACTGGCAGGACAATAAAGTTGTATATCCTCAGGCTGAGTGTTCTCTCTGTTTTTTATCAAATTCTTTTGTCTTTTTCATGCATCTCCTGTAAAGAGGCAGATCCCAGATTTATTTAATTTTCACTTTTATTTTTAATTTTTTGGCCGAGTTACATAGCATGCGGGATCTTAGTTCCCTGACCAGGGATCGAACCCACCCCCCTGCAGTGGAAGCGCAGAGTCTTAACCACTGGCCCACCAGGGAGGTCCCCCAGATTGATTTTAAAGATGTAAAAGTGTCTCCTCAGTCTCTGCTGAATAATCTGTTATCATTGTGTCGGGTCTCAGTGCATTCCCGTTTATTAGTGAGGGCAGAGGGAGTGCCGGGCTGGTCACTGGAAGCTTCTCCCGGTGGAGCAGTAGAGCAAGCTTGTTTCTGGCAGGAGTGACATGGCCTTATTCCCAGAGGAGATTTTGTTTTCTTTTTAGGAGTAATAAAGTCTAGGGTGGTTTGTGTCATTTCACTCTTCTCAGAAGTTAAGGAATAGACTAGTTCTTACCCAAAATGCTTCCTGGTGCTCCTTCACCCTTGAGTTTAAGGTCCCTGCCAGGTGCCTCCCTAGGAAGCCTTGAGTATCTTTTCTCTTTGTGAAAAAAATCACAATAGCAGTTAATAGCCAGAGTTTCGTGAGTGTTTAGAGTGTGCCAGGAATTGCCTCGTTACATACATTATCTCGTAAATCCTACCCCAAATGCTGCAACGTAGTTATCCTGCTTCACAGATGAGGAAACCGTGGAGCGGCGTATATGTTGCTGCTTTGGGCCACAAAGTGGGGAGCCAGGATTCCCAGCAGGGCTGTCTGGCTCCAGGGCCCATGCTTTTAACTTGTGTGTGTGTAGCGGGGTGGTACAGGTGGGGAGGTTGATTTTCACACGTATATACCGTCTTCAGTTTTATCTCAAATATTGATTTCTAACACCCTCTCTGGGGAGAGATGAGGTTGAGAGGAAGAAGTTGTAGGTTTTTTTTTTTTTAATTAATTTTTATTGGAGTAGAGTTGCTTTACAATGTTGTGTTAGTTTCTGCTGTACAGCAAAGTGAATCAGCTATACGTATACATATATCCCCTCTTTTTTGGATTTACTTCCCATTTAGGTCACCCCAGAGCATTGAGTAGAGTTCCCTGTGCTGTACCAGTAGGTTCTCATTATCTATTTTATACATAGTCATGTATGCATGTCAATCCCAATCTCCCAGTTCATCCCACCCCTTCTTCCCACCTTGGTATCCATACGTTTATTCTCTACGTCTGTGTCTCTATATCTGCTTTGCAAATAAGTTCATCTGTTTCATTTTTCTAGATTCCACATATAAGTGATATTATACGATATTTGCTTTTTTCTTTCTGACTTAAAGTTGTAGGTATTTAAATAGGCCCGCTCATGTTCATGAATATTTGGTCCGGAACCCTGTCCAGGAGGCCAGTCTTGGAATGAGAGCTGGAGAGGGCCAGGCTGAGGAGACGCCAACAGTTATGTTGTCCATCCTGCAGCCTTATTTCTTTTTCTGCAGCCTGAATAGCTGCTTCTGTATGACATGGAGGACGTGGGCTGTATGGTGCCGACACAATAGGAACTTTCTATGACAAGCGCTCCTGACGGCTCAGGAGCCTGCCTCTGCTTAGAGTCACGCAAACTTCTGGGAACAGGTTTTCTATTTCTTAATACTTTGTAGAGATATGTATTTTTATTGCAAAAGCTTTATGGTTTCTTGTGCAAGAAAATCTGTGCGTCTGAATACTGTCTCTTAGCACAAAATTGTAAGGAAAAGAAGTGGGGTTTTTTGTGTGCTAAATCAACAATAGGAGGTGATTACGTACATCATGGCCCCACAAATTATACCATCAGAAGGGGTGAATTGAGGAGCCTCTATTGTCTAACCTAGTTTAGAATTAGTATAATCCACATTCTTTTTCTTTGTCCTGAACCCAGCATTTTCTCCTACTTGATTTGAATAACAAAATGGCCTGTCCTGTTTGGATGATAAGAAATTTCTCATCTTCTATTGAGAAATGATAGATAGTATTGGCTGAAATTTCCTAATTTCTATGCCTTATTCAAAATGTCTTAGATCTTTTATACTAATACCTATAAAACATTTTATTTCCTTCCATAATTTATCTGTTCTATGTTATCCATCTCCTACTAATTCAAACCTCACCAGGAAAGGAGAAACAAAGCTTACCCCAACCATTATTCCTCCCTGAGTTGTATTATAATGTCAGCACAGTCCTATTTTAAGATCCTAAGCTCAAAAGCTTATTTTTAAGGGTGTGAATCTGTCTAGACTAAAATCTCAAAGCAGTCCTAGAATATAGGGAAAAAATATTATGTTCTTAGAAATGTTATTTTTAAACTTAGAGATAATTTATATAATAATACCAATTAGTAATTCCGATAGCCCCTACAATTTTGATTTTAGGCTGCTCCTTTGGGGGAAAAAACGTTTTTCCATAGGAATGCCAGTAGAGGTGATGGTTAGGGTCTGAGGCTCACAGAAGACTGTTTAACCTACACTGAACCCGAGTCCGGGTCTCCTCTGAGCCCTGGCCCGGTTGCGGGGGAGTAGAGGGGAGTCAAACTCCTCGCTAGTGTCCACAAAACCTCCCCACCCATTCTAGTTTAGGTCTGTGTGACCTCTTCCTTGACCATTCTTCAGGCTACCACCAAATGCCAAGTCGGTCTTTCCTACCACCCCACCCTGGTTATGTCACTGTGTTGCTAAAAAGTCTTCACTGAGTTCCCAGAGACGATTGACCTGAGAGAGGTTCTCCGAGTCCTATACAGCCTGCTCCCAACTCACTTTTCTAGACTTCATCAGTAGTTTCCTCCCTGCGTTCATACCCAACTGGGCCACCCCCAGTTCATCAGGTGTAATTCACGGTTGTGTTCTTTCCCTTCATCTCTCTATCTGCTGCTCATTTCCATCCTTTCAGAATCCAGCACAAATGCAACCTCTGTGAAGTCTTGGAAAACCTTCAAGTCGGAGGTAATCATTCTCTTGTCAGAAACCTCACCAACCTTTAAATATATCTGTTATGCATTGTTTTCATTCAGTTTTGTACTCTAACAGCACGAGACGTTGCTATAGTTCTCTTGTTCCTTGATTTCAAAAAGTGGGGATTTTTGACCGACTAATGAAGTGAAAATTAGAAAACATCTACTTCCTAAATTTATTAGTGACTTCATTTCTTACAAATCCCATTATAAAGATGACGAAGGAGGGATGAATGCTGTGTGGTTGCTGGTTCTGTTTCCCTCGCTGGATTATCAGGTAATTGGGATGGATAGCGTGGTCCTGGAAACTAACGATGATGGTGGTTTAGGGAGGAAAAGACAATGAATCGTTTGTATTAGTTTGTTTCCATTTTTAAGTAAAAATACTCTTCGGGAGAGTTTAACCTAATTTGTACTGTGCTTTTTTCCAGTTAATCAAATGATACTTTGCTGGGATTTATCATGGGAAATGGGACTTCTGACGGGGATAGTTGGCAGTTAGGGAGTCCCATCTCTGGCAGGCTTGAAAGCAAGAATCTGAATGAGTTCAGCAAAGTGGAAAATCCAGAGGTGGCCCTCAGGTGGATTTGAGCCAGAGATTAACGGGGTCTCAGGGACGTGGCTTGATTTCTTTGAAATGCTCTTGACTTTGTCATCCTGTGTGTGCGCCAGCCTTGACCTCATGGGAGTGAGATGGCCACTGGGGGCTCCCAGGGCTCCATATTTCCTGGCTCCTGTGGAGGAAGGGGGAGGTGGGAACCTTCTTTTGCCCCAAACATTGAAGAGAGTTCCTGAGCTTCTATCTGATTGCCCCAAATTATAACACGTCTGCCTCTACACAGTGCCAGGAGAAAACTATGATTGGCTTCGTCCAATCAAGTCCTGCCTCTGGAACTGGGGGTGATATTGATCCCACCCAGACAATACAGATATTGGCATGGCAAACAGTGTCCACCCCAGGCTAGGATGGAGGGTAGGGCTGATGGGAAGACGCTGACCAACCAGAGGACAACACAAGGTCATGGTACCTGGGAGTCGGGGAGAAGAGGCAGGGAGTAGGCAAGGGATTCGTTTATCATTCATCAACCTCTTATTGGTTACTGCTGTGTGCCAGGCATTAGTCCAGGTGCTAGGTTGTGAGGTGAACAACACAGACCAGGTCCCTGCCCTCATGAAACTTAGAGTCAGTTGAGGAAGGAAATGACAAGCAAACAAAAAATTCAGTGAACAAGATAATTTCAGATGGTGACAAGAGTTAGGAAGGAAATGGCGATGACTTGCAGAGATGGGAGGAGGGTACTTGAGAAAAGATGACAAGATTTCGGAAAGTAGAAGAGGAGGACGAAAACCCAAACTTTGCCCCTTTGCAGTTTTGCTGAGGGCATTGGCTGACTTGCCACCCAGAGGGGGTTGTCAGTGCCTGAGCTGAGGTGTCCAGACCAATCTGGAAAGTCACAAAGGGAGCTTCCCCCAATTCTGCCGGGTCTTCAAAGTCCCTGCTAACCCAGATCAGCCTTCCTGACCTTCCCAGTGTTTCCCCTTCTTGGTCCAGCCCTTCTTTTGGAAGCACAGAAACAAAGGAAGAAGAAGTAGAACAAGAGCTGCAGCCGTACTCCCTCGTGCAGCCAGCACCTCCCCATTCCCCTTTTTTCTTGTCAGAGGGGCATGTGCAGTGCTCAGTAGAGATCCTTGCTGAACAGAACTTTTAGAAGGTTTCCCTGCTAAAGGTACTGCTTATTGAAACTTCCATATTACTGGAAATGTTGCATGATGTTTTCAGCTGCTTGAAAGGCTATTTTAATAGTGTTTGGTTTAGAATATCCATAGCTTTGTGATGCTTTTTGTTCACTCAGCACATATACACATAGCTTTAAACTTTTCAAAAATATGTATGATTGAGATCCCTTTTGTGGATTTATACCTAGCAATAAGTATATGAGACCCTGTTTGATCTTTGCTTTACTGGAAATGAAACTAACCGTATGATGAATTCTTAAGATCAAAATATTCTTTTATATATATATATACACACACACATATATATGTATATATATATGTGTGTGTATATATATATATTATTTATATAAAATTCACTAAAGTAAAGAGAAAAATTGATATTGGTAGGTCTGTTGATGAACTTGAGGGATGTTTTGTTGTTTTGTTTTTGGCAAATGGAACATGAGTGATTTTATGCTTTTGAATAGAAATGATGTTGTCTGTGGTTTTAGTAGTCTGTCTCAAGAGCATATTCAGATTGTTGGTATTATTTTCTTAGGCTATTAATTAAAGCTTGGCTTTGGAGGGGGTGGACAGTCTCCATTCTAGAACATTTGTGTGTGTGTGGATAGCCTTCAACATTTTTTAGATTGAAATTAGTTCTGAGAGCATTAACTACAATATCCTGTTACTTAGAAAATATTGAAGACTGTTTGGCTGACATTAGCCGTATGGTGCCAAATAGGATCATTATAGCTTGATTTTATAACTTAAGCAAGACATTCATAAAGTGGATGGCAATGAAACGGGAAGAAACTAGCTAAAGATTAAAAAAAAAAAAGAAAGACCAATATGAAACATTAAATGCCAAATAACAGAAAACACATCTGTTTTGAGGTTAGGAAATGGTTCAGCAAGTTACCTATTGAGGTTTCCATAAGCAGTATTCCTGCCTCTTAGTTATAACCAGACATTTTCCATGGTGTTCTGTTTAATTTGCCAAGTGTGCCTGACATAATAAAATTTAAGGCACATCATAGAGCTGATAGAAATCCTTGCATTTTTAATCTTATGCTGAAAGACAAATTATAGAAGCAGTTCATCCAGACTCCCTCTAAATAAAAACATCTTGTTGTGATTAAGCATGTAAGGTTTAATACTTAATTTAGTTTGTGAAGTTTTACAGAACTTGTTTATCATTCTCATGGAGAATTACAAGTTGCTGAAGAGTCCTTTTCTTTCCCCCTCCTCCCATTTAAATGAACCTGGCACATAGGAGTTCCGATTTTTATTATTTGGTGATTATTTGAATTATAGGAGAATCTTCTCACCTTACAAAATGATTCACAGCAGTGTTCTTTGAATCAAGACTTTGGAATGTCCTTATTTCAGCTCTCCTAAAACTGTTAGGCCAGTATCTTTTGGACGTGTAGCTTTAGGATCCACAGTTTCCATTGTTTGTGAGGCTGAGACCACCAGACCCGTTAGGAGGCCCTACTTTTTTCCTCTGAACAGCCTCCTTCAACTGTGACTGTGATGGCCTCCTCCCTCGCTATGAATTTCACAGGTCTAAAATCTCATTCACAATATTACTTTCAGCTCTGCTGCTGTTCCCAGCTCCATTAACTTCTGTAAACAGTGTCATCGTCCCGCTAGTCACCCAGACTTAGCTCCTTAGTCATTCTTAATGTACATGTATCCTTCCCCCCGCATCCCTGGATCTACTCCCACAGCTACCGAGTGATAATGGTTCTGCCAGCAAAGCATCTCTACCCTATCTTCTTCCTTTCTGTTGGATGGGTACCTTGGTGCGTTGCAGATACAGAAAAATTGATTCAGGGTAGCTCTGTGGAGCCCTTTCTTCAGAAGGATCCTGAGACCATGTCCAAGCTCTTGGTAGGAAATCAATTAGCAGTGCCTGCAGTGGTAAAGAAATGGAGAGAATGAGCACACAGGCCACAGATTTGTTGCAATTAGTGTAGTGGATTTTGGATTTTGGAATTGAGGAGACCAGTTTCATGCTTGGTTCCAAAACTTACTGACCATTTCATCATAGGCAAGTCATTTATCTTCACCGGGCTTTAGTTTCCTTGTGACTGAAATAGATATCATAGGTTAACTTAAAATGAATTGAATCGAATTAAACTGAACCAGTATTTATTAAATATTTCCTGTGCATAAAGCAAATTTAAATTTGTTGTTATAGGACCAAATAACAGGTGTTACCCTTCAAAATATTATGCACAGTGTCATTGGTGCCACTATGTTCAGTTTCTTCTGCCAGCGCCCTAACCTACCATAGGCTCTCATTAACTTTCTCTTCAACAGTTAGCTTCTTTACTATTTTCCACACACAAACGCTTCCTCACAAAAAATTGTTCCGTGTGATAAAGCTGGTTGTTGATCCTGGCATTTCACCAATTCCCAGCCTTCTGTGGGTCATTGCTCCTTTCCTGGTAGTGATTCTCTCCTACTTTCTAGTCTCTATCCCAACATCCTCCTTCACAGGCACAAGGGCAGCGGGTCCAGCCTTGGGAGGAGGATGTTGGCAGCCTGGGTTGAGGGATGCTGAGCTCTAAGAGGAGAGAGACTTGAGAGAAAGCCGAGCGGGAGGGCCAAGAGAAGCTCCATTTTTAACTACCAACTGGCCTGTCTCTCTTTCCTCTAAACGTTCTACCCCGTTTCCACCCCCGCTGCCAACCCACCTCCGCCATCTTATATATTCTGTCTTTTCCTACTTATGTCTCCTCTGGTTTATCTTTCAGTTTTCATCTCCCTATTTCAACCATAATACAGAACTGAAGTATATTTTTATAATCTGCTGGGTCTACTGAATTAATTTTATGTCCTCTGTTCTTAATTTTACAAGCAAGAGAGAACATTTCCTTATTTCTTGTTTCTTTCTCACTCTCTCAACACCTACCTTAAGAAAATAAAATAAAACATTGTGCTGAGTTAATTTTTTGATGTGGCTTGATAATTCTTATCAAAGAAAAAGGGAATTCTCATTTAAAACAGGGAACTCGGCTGGTGCCTTTAAACTATGACCGCATTAACAGAACTTTTGATTTCTGCACATCTTTCCACATTTATAAAGCAGTAGTTGCCATCAGGGGTCAGTTTTGCAATATGTGGAGACATCTTTGCTTGTCACTTCTAGGGGTGGGAGGTAGTGCTACTGGCATCTAGTGGAGAGAGGCCAGGGATGTTGTTAAACATCCTACAATGCACAGGGCAGCCTCCACGATAAAGACTTGCCTGGCCTAAAATATCCATAGTGCCAAGGTTAAGAAACGCTGCTATAAATTAGGGTAAATCTGTACAATGCCCATATAGAAAACTTGGTGAATAATTTCTGTAAAATGTTTTTTTAGTTGAGCCTCAGGTCTCTTAAAGCTAAAGGAATTGGCTTATGCTGTCCCCTGTAACCACATTTCTTTAACCATATTATGTTACCCCAGTTTTCTAGATATTTCCATTGATAGTATTCAGTGATTCTTTCTGTCTTATATTAATAGTACTTCGTTTTAATTCTTGTGACATATTTTTCCACAATGTTGCATTCTGATTAATGAAGAAAAATACTTAGTAAATGTGTTTATTACTAGTTGTTATAGCATAGGTATGAGTTTAGAGAAAGCTGAGGGTATTTTTAATGGTTTTTATATTTTAAAAAATACCTGACAAATGTTTTTTTAGGAATTTGATTATAAAATTTGCTAGATCTTTATTCCAATGGGTCCATTTTCCCCACACTATCAATACATCTAAAATAAATTTCATGTAGAAATAGCCTGTGATATAGAACAGTGTGTCTTTTACCAATAGCCTCCTTCTTGTTCTTATTTATATATGCCGTTTTTTCAAAATTATTATTTAACTATTCATTTGATTCGTTCCTCACGTTGTCATTTCTTAAAAGCTTCCACGATTTTAAGTTATGGGCCACTGACCATCCTAGAGGAGTGATACGTTATGAAGAAGTTATGAAAACTGACTGCACATTGACAAAGTTCAACCTTGCGGTTAAAATGAGCACAAGTTAATCAGACATCTAGTTCACGATTTACATATTCATCACTGCGCTGCCTGGTGATTAGGCATGTGGTAAGCAGTTCAGAGAAATTACTGTAATTAATATTCCTTCTGCACAGCCAAACCACATTTTTATAAGGTTGTTTTTTTTTTTTTTTTTTTCCCGCTTGCTTAGTTTGCCAGTGTCTGTAATCAGTGTTGGTTGACATTCTCTCTTGTGTAGTGCTGTGTACACTTTGTCTTTTCTCTTTCGTACATACACACACACACACACACACACACACCCCTACACACCTCTTTTTCTCATTGACACATAATTACAGGAAACAGTAGCGTACTTAAGCTGCCCCCTCTTTTATATTATTATCCGGGGGCTTGGGAACATTAGGAACAAGGAAATGATTGGGAGATGACACTAGTATCTCTCCTTTTGATCATTTTGAGAATATGGTTGAAATCATTGTTCTTGTTTAGGAAAAGGGAGGCCATGAACTGGAACCTAAGGTGTACCTCAGTGTCGGTCGTTGTATATGTGTGTCCCCCCATAAGCAGGGCATCATTTTCTGCCCGTAATTTAGGAAGTAAAACATCATGTTCTAAAGCACAAGAACTGTAACAACAACTAGGCTGCAGCACACAAACAAAATGGCCCCAAGGGTCATACCAACCAAGGACTGTCTTGTGCTTTCACACTTGGATGCTTGGACACCCTTTCACACTTGGACACGTTTTAAAATTATAATTCACAGTTTGTTTTAAAGCAGCCAGGCTGTACGAGTTTTTTCTCCTTCACTGTTCTTGCAAATATACTACAATAATAAGACTCCAGCCAATTTTTGATTCTCGTTATTTACAAATGAAATCTTCGTAGTATAGGAAATGCTTCCTTCTCATGTTTCCTCTCACTCATTAGTAAGAGCAAGCTTTCCAGACATTTCTATGTACACGTATACTCACAAGACTTCTTCTCAAGAACTTGGGGTACTGAGAAGGATGATTCATGTCTTTTGCAAAACTCTTCCCGGAAAACTAGTCAGGGACCACTATTCAGCTGACAGTTGAAGAGATATCTTACTGTAGCCAACTCTTACAGGGTAAGACATTTATAGGCATTTTGTAGTTCCAGGAAATAATCTTGTACCTGTAATTGGAACTTACTTAAGCTTTCATAGGCTTTAAGTGTATGTTCAGAATTGACCTTTAGCAGCAATAATGGAAGGGAAACAAAGAAAAACAAGCTAAAAGAAAAGAGTTAACCAGCCACGTCTGGCCCCCCTGGGTGACTTGCCTTGTTACAGAGCATATATTTTCGATCCAGTAATTTAATGTTTACGTATATATATTTGAAGGCCTCTACCAAATTAATACTCTCGCCTGTTGCTTTTGGAGATGATCTCTCAATTTGGAATGACATTTAATTAATACAAACACAAAAAATAAGAGAAAAATGAAAATGTTTAGAATACAGTAAAAAGATTCTCTAGGTTCTTGAACATCAAATGCAGTTTTATCAGTTACACTCTCCTTTGTCAGATGTGTGTGTTTTTATAGTATTTCCTGAGATCAAGTTGATTGTAGTTCTCAGTTTTGTTTTATTTTTAAGTGGGGGATTTGGAATTTTTATGTTTCGGTTACATGGGAAGGGAAGACTTAGCCCACTGCCTACCATCACCACCAATAAAATTCCCCAACTAACTAATGATAAAAGTTAGTTGATGTACTACTTTAAAAATGTGTCTAGTTCTCATTTTCCCCTCTCTGGTTTAATAGCCTTTGATAGGAAAAAGGTTCTCCTAGAATATGCATTATGGAGACTGCTTACCACAGCTGGAGCAATATTGTCCTGTTCAGCTTGCACATGGGTTCATTCATCCCTGATTTTTTGCTGTACTATATAGATACTGAGCTATAAAGATTACTGTAAGATGGTTACATGTTCTCATAAAATAGATGCTTTATTTGTGTTCTCCACAGTGTTGACATAAAATAATTCATAGAGATAGCTAACCTCACGCTATGAACATGAAGATGTGACTAACCATCTTTGATACCATTTAAGGAAGACAGTTTACTCAAGGAAAGTGGGAATAAGGGTAGTATGTACATTAAGGACCCACTGTGCTTTAAAATAGATACAGCTTAGAAAAAATACACCTCTATGGTGACTTCAATGGGGCTCATCTAAAGCGAAATGCTGTCCCAAAGAACCATGAACCATCAAATCATAATTGGTCTTGTTATTATTTGTAAAGGTGCGTGAAGGATATTTACAAACCCTTCCAAAGAACTTTCATCTGAAGTTTTCCTCCCTATGAAAAAAATATGCGTATCTTTAATCTTGAATATTATTGACGTTTGGAATCACTCTTTTTGTTCATCATTACTGCAGTGTTGAAATGTTTGAAGATGAGGGTGGTTGTCTGGGAGTGTTTGGAGATGAAACGCTGCTGAAATCTGAGTTCTTGGCCATCTTCTCTGTCCTGTACTCCTCTTGCTCGCATATCCATGGCAGGCTTAGGAGGCAAGAAGAATCACAGAGGAAGAATCTGAGCATATGAGTAACGCGGCACACAGCTTTTACACAGCGTTCTTCTCAAGCTCTCCCATCTCCCCTAAACACTTACGTTCTGGTGCGGTCAGTGACCTGTGCACTTTTGTGCCTTTGTGTCTTCCCTCTTTTTTTGTTTTGTTTTGTTTTGTTTTGGTTTGGTTTGGTTTTTTGCGGCACACGGGCCCCTCACTGCTGCGGCCTCTCCTGCTGCGGAGCACAGACTCCGGACGCGCAGGCCCAGCAGCCACGGCTCACGGGCCCAGCCGCTCCGCGGCACATGGGATCCTCCCGGACCGGGGCACGAACCTGTGTCCCCTGCATCGGCAGGCAGACTCTCAACCACTGCGCCACCAGGGAAGCCCTGTGTCTTCCCTCTTGTTGCTTCCTCTTTTTCTGGAGGAAACTCTTACTCCTACTCGTGGGCCCAGCTCAAAGATGAGAATGTAGAGCAGAGGTAGGTGCTCTGTGCACAATGGCTTTCTTCTCCCCTTGCTGCCAGGCCTTCCCTTTCTGCTATGAGAGCCCTTTCCAGGGTAGATTGACAGTTACACTGGGGCTTTGGCCTCAGACTGCACCAAGTTCAAGTCCTGGCTCTGCCACTGTGTGGCTGTATGGCCCTTGGTAAGTCCCTTGTCTTGATAAGCCTTGATTTCATCTGTATGAACGGTCGCACTTGGACCTAGCATGTAGCCATGAATAAGATAGCACATGTAAAGGAATTAGTATCCTACCTGGCATTCAAGAAGTGCTCCATGAATCGTAACTATTAATGACTTTGTCAGAGTTGTTAATGTGTTGGTCTTTTTTCTTTAAGGATAGAGATGGAGTTTTAATCTTTGAATAGCTACAGTGTCTGGCACATAGTAGATGCTCAAGAAATATTTGCCACGTGGATGAATTAATGAATAAGTTTGGAGCCGGGGTTGTGAGCGAACAGCAGGAATATTTCATATTCTTCTGGACAAGCTGCCTTCCCCTTTCACCTTTTTCTTTGCCTGCTGGAGTCCCGATGCCCCCCAGTTCAGACCCCTTGAAAGAAACTACCAGAATAGAGTTGATGTCCTTGTTTGGAGTCTCATTTATTCATTCAGTATTCATTAAACAAGTACTATTGGGCTCCTCCTACGTGTCCAGACACAACTTCCCATCTGAAAACAAAGTTCCACTTTTCCGCTGCTGAAAATAGATTGTGTTTTTATGTATGGAGCTGAGTCCGTGCACTTTCCTGTTTTAGCATATTTTAGTTATGCCTCTTTCTTCTTCTACGATATCAGGGGCTTTCCATTTATCTTTTCAGCCACGAAAAATTTCCTTGAATCATCCAAGGCTATTTACCCTATGCTAAAATCTCCAGATGAACAGGCAGAGCTCCTGAGGTGTTTGGCAGGAGGGGCTACCAGACAGTTTCCTGTGTATGGAACAGAGAAATAAGATGTGGTTGAAGCAGCAGCTTCCTGTGTTAGTAAAATAGTTGACTGTTCCTTTACCATAGAACACCTTCATATGACAAGGTAGACTAAAGCCATGATCGTGGATGACATACTCCTAAGGACACAGATCGTATCTGGGACCCTTTGTGGGGTTTCCAGAATACTTGATAAAATTTGTTTGTTAGATACTGACATCTATCTGATTAACATTTTCCTAAGTCGAAGGCACTAGAAACCTCACAAATATGTTAGTAAATGGAATCAGAAAACTTGACAGTGTTTCCCAGTTATGTGTGTTAAGGATGATTCCACGGAATTAAATTAGTTGTAGAGATTTTTGCTCATCACTGACTCATTGCAGATTTGTGCCAGAGAGAAAGGCCATTTACCTTGATTTTGACTCATACTCTGGAGGTTCAGAATTTAACGATGAAGGTAACAGTCATCCAAAGCTACTGGAAATAATGTAATAATGCCTATAGTTTTATTCTGTGTATTGTATTTTAATGAAAGGTCTTAAAGAATAAAAATGCAAAAAGCAGAAAAAGTCTACCACTGAATAATCATCGTAGGTATTTAAGGAGAGAGGCGAAAGAGATTCTCTAAGAAACAGTGATTGTATAACTAATTGTTGAATGTGTTGGGTCACATTCCTCTCAGTAAGATGAGAGCACATTAGAGCATGAAAATCCCTTATGATGTTCCAGTTGGTACCAAGCTGAATTTCTTTGAATCATCCAGGGTTACTTACCTCCTGCTAACCCACACTGTGGCATGTCAAGTTCTAGAGCATCTACGCTGAGGAAGAATGATAATCCCAGGGGTCAGAGGAATAACAAAAACATGGAAAGAAGGTCAGAAAATCCCCCTCCATCTGCTCTGGCTCCTACCCCAGTCATGAGAATTTGAAAAGGGGAAGAGGGCAGATGAGAATAAACAGTGAGGGAAGGAATCTCCAAAGGCGAGCCCACCGAAAACCAGTTTCCAAATGAAGTTGTGTCCTAGCTGGTACAGAAGATGCTGTGGGCAGTAAGGGGACAAAACACAGTAATTTATTTTGCACACAGCTGCACTCAAAACTCACCACATTTAATATTTCTTAGAAGCATCATTGAGACAGGATTCACATACCATACAACCTACCCACTTAGAGTGTACAATTCAGTGGCTTTTAGTGTGTTTGCAGAATTGTGTAAACAATTCTAACCATGACCATGATCAAGGTTAGAACATTTTCTTCACCACAGAAATAAACCCCCTACCCCTGAACAGTCCCACAGTTCATTTTTATTCAAACAGAAGGAGAAGAATCCTGTATTTATAAACCTAGGTTTATAATATAGTCCTTTTTGTGTGACAAAAGTAATGTTATAATTGGGGATAAAGCAACTATGATTGTTATAGCTCTTACAAGGAAATGGTAACTCAAAAGGTGGGAAGATTTTTCCAGCTTGGTTTTTTATGAACATTTTGATTTTTTACAAATATTATAAACTTCAACATTCTGTGCTATTTCCTAGAGACAGAACTCCACTGTATAGTCTATCTATGTTTACATACATTTGTGGTCATTTCCAGAACCTATAATGCCACCCAGCTAATGAAAACGTTCCTTGAAAACACTTTGTGACCTTTTGTTTAAATATCATATTGGATGGGTTCTTTGCAATAATTAATTCCCAGAACCTATAAAAGAAAAGATTATCCAATTATAATGCAAAACAATTAATTCTGTATGGCAAAACACTGTGAAATTTTAAAGTCAGGAGACAAATTAAAAAACACTACTTTTGTAAAACATACCCTTTAAGGGACTGAATTTTGCAACACACACAGAGTATTTATCAAGCAGTAAAGAAAAGGACAAACAACAGAAAAATGATGAAGGATGTGGACAGGCAGTTCACAAGAGAGAAAATCCAAATGACTTACAAATATATGGGAAGTAAGCTTTCAATTCACTAAGTAGTAACGAACTGTAAATGAACACAACAGTGAAATCCCATTTTTACTTAACAGGTAAAGAAAGTGTTGTGAAAATATGAAGAAACACACTCTCATAAGAAAGAGAGTTGATAAGAGAGTGGAGAGTGCCAAACGGCACCAATCTGTAAGAACTTTAAAGGCACATCTGTCTTTGATCGTTGATCTAGCACTGTGTCTCTGGAAAGCTTTGTGCACAAGTGTACAAAAGTATATGTATAAAGTTTATTGTAGTTTATTTGTAACCACAAAAATCTAGAGAAAAAGGTAAATGCTATCAACAGAGGTCTGGCTAAAAAAATTACGATATATTCATTTATTGGGATATTGTGCTGTCACTAATAAGAATTAGGCCAACCTAAATGGGCCAATATGGTAACTTGTCCAATATGTATTGTTAAGTGGGGGAAAAACATCAGAGTATCAATATTATGTATTATTTTCTATTGTAATACAAAAGAACACATACATACATATATGTACACAAATGCATATATATGTGCACACTTGTATATGCACTGATTTTTATGATAGACTCCCAAGAAATTGTTAGCAGTGATTACCTCTGGGTGCTGAACTGAGAGAGGAAGAGGGAGAGAGACAGTTTTATTTCATGCCCTTCTTCACTGTTTGGATTCACTTATCAAAATTCACATTTTGTAAAGCTTCAGAACATCTTCACACTTAAAGAGCAACACTGTATAGTACAGAAAATTGGAAATGCAGAAAAATATAAAGAAAAAATTAAAGACCTAAACAGACATTTCTCCAAAGAAGACATACGGATGGCCAAGAAGCATAGGAAAAGCTGCTCGACATCACTAATTATTAGGGAAATGCAGATCAAAACTACAGTGAGGTATCACCTCACACCAGTTAGAATGGGCATCATCAGAAAATCTACGAACAACAAATGCTGGAGAGGGTGTGGAGAAAAGGGAACCCTCTTGCACTTTTGGTGGGAATGTAAATCGATACAGCCACTATGGAGAACAGTATGGAGGTTCCTTAACAAACTAAACATAGAATTACCCAGCAATCCCACTACTGGGCATATACCCAGAGACAACCATAATTCAAAAAGACACATGCACCTCAATGTTCAGTGCAGCACTATTTACAATAGCCAGGTCATGGAAGCAACCTAAATGCCTATTGACAGACGAATGGATAAAGAAGATGTGGTACATATATACAATGGAATATTACTCAGCCATAAAAAGGAACAAAATTGGGTCATTTGTAGAGACGTGGATGGATCTAGAGACTGTCATACAGAGTGAAGTAACTCAGAAAGAGAAAAAAAATATCATATATTAACACATATATATGGAACCTAGAAAAATGGTACAGATGAACTGGTGCAGGGCAGAAATTGAGACACAGATGTAGAGAACAAATGTATGGACACCAAGGGGGGAAAGTGGTGGTGGTGGGATGCATTGGGAGGTTGGGATTGACATATATACACTACCTGCTGTATAAAAAAATAAAAAGAAAAAAGTGGTTGCCAAGGAAAGACACAGAAAATTCTAGCATGCAGAGCATGGCATAGCTTCTGACTCCTAGTTTGGGATGATTTATTGCTTTCTTTTAACTTTTTTGCACTGTTGGAATTTTTATAATGGTTAAAGGTCATCTTTATACAAATAATAAATCCATTACAAAACATTTTTGGTAGATTATTTTCAAAGAAAAATTATGAAATTATGCATTAAATGTTGAAACTTTTATGTATAATCATGTTTTCTCCATTAAGTGGGGCCCGGTAGACCTCTCTAGAATCCTGTGGTTGTTGAGAGACAATTGTGTTAGATATCGTCTCTTTTAGCCTAAATGATGTTTTAAGTTTCTTTACAAATAAAAATTGGGAGCTTCCCTGGTGGTGCAGTGGTTGAGAGTCTGCCTGCCAGTGCAGGGGACACGGGTTCGAACCCTGGTCTGGGAGGATCCCACATGCCGCGGAGCAGCTAGGCCCATGAGCCACAACTACTGAGCCTGCGCGTCTGGAGCTTATGCTCCACAAGAGAGGCCGCAACAGTGAGAGGCCCGTGCACCGCGATGAAGAGTGGCCCCCGCTCGCCGCAACTAGAGAAAGCCCTTGCATAGAAACGAAGACCGAACATAGCCAAAAATAAATAAATAAAATTTAAAAACATTTTTAAAAAAATAAAAATAAAAATTGGGACTTCCTTGATGGCATAGTGGTTAAGGATCCACCTGCCAGTGCAGGGGACACGGGTTCAAGCCCTGGTCCGGGAAGATCCCACACGCCGCGGAGCGACTAAGCCCATGCGTCACAACTACTGAAGCCCGTGCGCTTAGAGCCTGTGCTCCACAACAAGAGAAGATACCACAACGAGAAGCCCGCGCACTGCAACGAAGAGGAGCCCCTGCTCACCACAGCTAGACAAAGCCCGCGCACAGCAACAAAGACGCAGCGCAGCCAGTAAATGAACAAATAAATAAATATAAAAATTATTGGGTACATGATGTGCCAGGAAGGATGGGGAGAACAAGATTACTCATCTGTTTTCTAACTCAAACAGACTTCTAAAAATTATTTAAATACATTTCTGCTAATATTTTTGGGGAAGGAAAACAAAATCCTCTCCATGTGAAATCAAATGTCTTTAAATATGGCTTGACACTTTCCTCTTTGTTTTGGAAATGAAGAGCCAAATTTGCCATAAAAAATACAGGTTTACCTTAGCTCGACATTGCAATTTATTGGGTAAATATTTGAAAATGCTAAGTCTAGACATATCTGCTGCAGTGATTCAGTGACCTCCTCGGCCAGAGATAACTATCCTAGTAGATTGCAATAATAACTTATTCGTTTGATGGCTGAGGGCCAAATGCAGATAGAATTATCATCTGATTTCAGGCAGCTTTCCAGCAAGTCAACTCTAATGCCTCCTTTCTAACCAGGCCCTTTTACTTGAAAGACCACAATCCCTCCAAAATGCTATTTACTGTCATATTAGATGGCTACCTTCATATGACTACAATATTTATCAGCCTTGAAATACTATAGCCCAGGGACTTACGTAAGTACTGCACAGGGAATTCATTTCAAGCCACATCTGACCCCTTGTTTTAAAGGTGATCTTCAAATAGGTTTAAGGGGAATAAATCAAGTTTTCAACCCATATTCTGCCTTCTCCTAGTAAAAAAGAAAAGAGGCTTTAAAGGTTTCTAACCTTTTTCTTCTTTTCTTCACTTTGGGATAGAAGATTAATCACATCTACCCAGAGATGTAATTTAATGTCTGTCATTTGGAATAGAAGGGAAAATAGATAAATGGCTCATGAAGAGGGTACTTGAAAATTGAACTGTACAACCAAGGATTTTACTAGGCAGTTAATGTGAAGGATACTTCTCATTAAAAGGAAAGTCAAGTAACAAGGAAACATGAGAAACAGAATAATAAATATGACAGGTTTTGGCAAAAGTGAGGAAAGGAAATCTTAAGTTTTCAGAACAGGATACAGAGAATTACCCACAGAATTAACTCACTCTTAAAATATCTCCCTCACGTTGCATGAATGTGAAAGAATTTAGAAAGAAGACATTGTTCAGACATGTGTCTAGTCCAGGAAAACTCTGTCATTCATAACTTCACGTTCCCTATATATGTGTGGACATACTTCCCTTTGAAAATCCATTCCTATCCTATTCATGTTGCTATAACTCTGCCCTTAACAAATAACCTAGCTTCCAGACATAAGGGATTAAGTTGTGCTCCTTGAGATCAGGTCCTAGATAATGGTCTTCCTCAGGTTTTCACAGAGTTAGGAACAGGGAGTTTTTGTTTAAAACTGATATTAATATCTGCTCTTCCCAGATTCCATTTCCTTATCATTCTTTCCCATAGACTTTCTCCCTCATGGAAAAATGACTCATGTGAAACAAGGTGAGAGGGAAGGGTTGAGAAGCGAATACAGCATCTTTTGTGGTCTGTGAGCAACCCAGATCACGCAGCCAGAAATCCAGTGGGTCACAAAAATGATGACACCTTGTCTGATTGTGCACTGTTTCTTTTAACTGTTTCATCCTGAACTGAGAGACCCAGCTGAACTGCTTGAAAAGGCAGTGCCAGCAACAGCTAGGAGATTCACCAGGAATGCCCACTGCACATTGGTTGTGCCTTTTTCAGGTGTTCCCCTCACTTCCTTGCCCACCCAAACAGATCACTTGTGGAACTTGGACAACCTGTAATTTCCCCCAAGCTTTTAACATGCAGCCTTATTAGCTATATTTGACAAGTGTGTCACCTAAGTGATTGCCAGCTGTGGAAGAGCAGGATATATCTACTGAGGTGAACTCTTCAGTTTGTCAAAAATAGAAGCAACTCAGAACATTTCTTCTTTCGATTTGTATTGCCATCCGGCTGAAAACACAGTTGCCTTCTCAGCAAACGTTGCAGGACTGAAGAGGGAGTGGCCCTGGAGAAGCTTAGACTATATTAATGATCCTAGAAAGTGTAGCACCTAGAAATGTATCTCTTATTTCTATTAAACCTGTGCAGTTTTGTCTCTGGGCTTTAAAATTTTTTTTCTAAACATCTTTATTGGAGTATAATTGCTTTACAGTAGTGTGTTAGTTTCTGCTTTATAACAAAGTGAATCAGTTATACATATACATATGTTCCCATATCTCTTCCCTCTTGCGTCTCCCACCCCCCCCCCCCCCTATCCCACCCCTCTAGGTGATCACAAAGCACCAAGCTGATCTCCCTGTGCTATGCGCTGCTTCCCACTAGCTATCTATTTTACGTTTGGTAGTGTATATATGTCCATGCCACTCTCTCACTTTGTCCCTGCTTACCCTTCCCCCTCCCTGTATCCTCAAGTCCATTCTCTAGTAGGTCTGTTTTATTCCCTTCTTGCCTCTAGGTTCTTTATGACCTTTTTTTTTCCCCTTAGATTCCATATATATGTGTTAGCATATGGTATTTGTTTTTCTCTTTCTGACTTAATTCACTCCGTATGACAGACTCTAGGTCCATCCACCTCACTACAAATAACTCAATTTCATTTCTTTTTATGGCTGAGTAATATGCCATTGTATATATGTGCCACATCTTCTTTATCCATTCGTCTCTTGATGGACACTTAGGTTGCTTCCACGTCCTAGCTATTGTAAATAGAACTGCAATGAATATTTTGGTACATGACTCTTTTTGAATTATGGTTTTCTCAGGGTATTTGCCCAGCAGTGGGATTGCTGGATCATATGGTAGTTCTATTTTTAGTTTTTTTTAAGGAACCTCCATACTGTTCTCCATAGTGGCTGTATCAATTAAAATTTTTTTTATCCTGTTTAATCTCTAAATGAAATAACTTGACTTTCTGTTTTCCCTGAAGCAGTATAACAGTCAGGAAAGCTATTGACAGACTGTGAAAGCTGTCCTGTTGTGGGCATTGTCTGTTTTCTGTACTGATTGTGAAAAGAAGGAAAGAATGTATTTCATCCCCGTGTCCTGTGTTCTCTCATGCTGCTATCTTCAAAGAGTACCCTAGAAATCCACAGGCAGAACTGATTCCCAGAAAACTAATTTATATGCAGCACTTAATTTAATTTCTCCAGTGGATCTCCCTGGTGGCACTCTTAGAACGTTCTTAGAAGCATTGCTTGTGTGGTACCAATGGGGGACTTTTACAAATGTTTTGTTTTTTCAGGGTAGGTACTTCTGTAATATCCCAAGAAGTCATTCATTCTAAAACCTGTTGATATTTAGAACAATATCTAACTGCTTGTAGGAAAACGAATGGCTGCCGTACTTTTAAGTATCTCCTTGGAAGGAAATGAAAGCTCTCTTAAGAACCTAGTCAACCTTTATTATCTAGCAGCTTTCCTTTATGTCCTGATTTTTTTCTGCTCTGCCACATGCACACGTTTGTGTTACCTGTTTCTTCCCTGAAGCAGCTGAGTCTTGTCAACCCCCATGATTGTCCCTATTCCTTGAAGGCAAAACCTCTAAATAAAATTCTTTCCCAGTGAGACTTTGCTTAGAAGTAGATTTGCATCGTTATTCTTGAGTATCACTCAATCCCTTTATAACCATGTAACTTCAGCTTCTCGTTTATCATGACAGTCATTCTGTCTGATTACTTTCTTCTGCACTAGAGTCTGAGTGTTTATTCCTGGTCTTATAGTTAAGGGTTTTTTCCCCTTAGTTTCCCTATTGGGTTTTTTTTTTTTTTTTAATTCTCCTTGAGATGACAGGGCAGACTCAGAGGCTCAAACAAATTGGGGAATTATCTTCCCAAGCCTTGCCTTTACCTCAGGACATGAAAGCAGGGACCCCCAAATCTCATTTACCCCATGTTGATGCAGGTTTGTGTGTCTTTTCTCAGGATGAGACTCAGCTGATTATTCCTCAAATGCAGGAACCTCTTGCTGGCGAAAAATCTCTGTTCCTAATCAGGCCTGAGGTCCACTCCACAGAACATTTAGATATGACTTTCTGGAAACTTCTTTTGTACACAAGTCCCTCTCCCCACCAAGAACCTGGTTCTTCTGCTTTAACCGACAGATAATGAGCTGGCTGGGACGGGATATTTTCCAATACAGCAGTTCTCCTAAACCTCTTTAATTATCAGAACCACCCAAGGTACTTGTTAAAAATATAGATTCCCAGAACCTCATCCCAGACCTACTGCATCAAAGCATCTGGGGAAGGGGTTTGGGAAGTTGAATGTTCAACAATAACCCCCAAGTGATTCTTATCATAGGGAAAGCTAGAGACACTACTGTAAAATATTGCCCTCTCAAGAAGATTAGACTATGTCTGTTATTTTTTTATTTTTTATTTTTTTGCGGTACGCGGGCCTCTCACTGCTGTGGCCTCTCCCGTTGCAGAGCACAGGCTCTGGACACGCAGGCTCAGCGGCCATGGCTCACGGGCCCCGCCGCTCCGCGGCATGTGGGATCTTCCCAGACCCGGGCACGAACCCGCGTCCCCTGCATCGGCAGGCGGACTCTCAACCACTGCGCCACCAGGGAAGCCCTACGTCTGTTATTTAATGCCTTCCTACAGTTACTAATTCCTACTTATTACCATCTATGGCCCTGTTTCTTAAATTATTCCTTGAGTGTCAGAATCATAATCAGCTGAGGTGCTTGTCCAAGATGCAGATGCCTGGCCTTTGAGGTCAGAATCTCTGGGGACTGGAACGAGGGACCTGTTGTTTTTCACATGCTCCCCTAGATCAGAGCCACTGATCTAAGGCGTCCATCCATAGTTCTAGAGCAGTTCTTTTCAAGCTTTAATGTGAATACAAATTACTAGGAACGTTGGTAAAGTGCACATTCTGATTCAGTAAGTCTGGGGTGGGACCGGAGAGTCTGCAAGCTCTCAGGCGATGTTGAGGCCGCTCGCCCATGGACCGCATTAGCACAAGATGCTAGAGAACTTCTCTAAGCAAAATGCCCCAAACTGTTGGACAGCATAGAGCCTGTGACTCTGTTTTCATGGGAGAAGAGTGGACCCCATCTAAGCTATGACTAGTCCTAATTTCATTAAGGGGGCACAGGATAATTTAGAACAGAGCCTTACCCATTGTGAATGACACACCTGGCATTCTCAGCATTCATCACGTGGGCTGCCCTGTAACTCCATACCTTTCCCAGTGAGACCCTTCCAGACCTCCCGACTCCTGAACCACTCGGGCCTGGGCTGGGCCCACTGGGCCAAGAATGTACACTTATCTTTGTTTCTGCAGGAGCGGGATAAAGTCAGGCATAAAAGTAGCCTTACTCAAGGAGAAAGCTATCAAACTTTTTTCAGTTCATGCTTCTATGATTTTTTATCGTTTTGGGTTTCTTTTGTTTCTTTTTCCTTTCTCTAGGAGAAATTTGTACCCATTTTATTCCTTTTGGTTCTTGGGTAATTTATCTATTTCTTATCTATCTTTCAGATCGTTTCCATCTCGTAGCTAATGAAAGCCAGGTGGTCATGCGTTGTTAATAAATGTGAACTCTTGTTCTCTTCCAAAGTCTGCTTTAGGCTAAGTCTCAGGATGACAGTTGGTTGTTTTTGAAAATTTGAGTTGGGACCAAATCTCAATAGGATGGATGTTTGTTGTTTTTTCAAGACCGATTTATCTTGCTAATCTATCTCCTCGGGCTGTTAGCTTAGTCCTTTGTTCCAGACGCCACATTGCACAATGACTTCAAATGCTGAGCCTCCGGATTTTCTTCAGTCATTTTCTTATCTATATACCAGAGAATGGCAAAAGGTTGCTGGTCTGTGGACTCACACCGTCAGGGTCACCTGGGGGTTTTTCTTAACGCTTCAGGTTCTACCTCCAGTGATTCTAATACAGTTGGTCAAAAGAACAACAAAGATTCTGCATGTTTAAAGAGTGGGAAAGTCTGTCCTTTACCCTGAAGGAAGACCATGGGCCTTGGTAAACTCTTGGTCTCTCCTGCCTTTGGCACCTGAAGCCACTACATTGTGTAGACCAGTCAGTAGGTCTCAGAAGTATACCTGACGAAGGTCGTGTTAGCTGGGACTGTCCTGCCCAGCCCTCCCCACCACCCCCCAGTCCACCCTCAAGCTTTGTGGACTGGACCTCCACATCGTATCTCAAGTCATTCTCGTCCATCCATTTCTATTACCTGCATCCTGGTCTAAGCCACCACCCTTCCTCTCCTAGATTCGCCCCAGAGTGATCTTTTAGGCTCACAGATCAGAACACAACAATGCCTTTGCTTAAAGCCCTTCTATAACTTCCCATCCTGCTTAGAGTAAAATCCAAACCCCTCATTTGGTCTCCCCAGCCCTGACTTGATCTGGCCCCCGCCTACCTCTTTCCTGTAATCTACCCGTGGCTGGTTCCTTTCTATGTTCGGAGCTCACCTTTGATGTCCTCTACACCCAGAGACCTTCTCTGACCATCACCATCGAGAAACCACTCACCCAGGCGCTGTCACAGCCTCATTTCACCCCTTGGCAAAGCACTTAGAAAATCAGCTCTTGTTCTTGTTTTTGTTTTTAAGGCCCATTTCAACTTCCCATCAGAGTAGGTACCCTGTCTTCTGATTTACTGCTGCATCGGCACTTAAACAGCAGGGACTTGGTAAATATTTGCAAGATGGATGAATTTAAGCTGAGCCGGGAAGTATGAGCTGAAGTGAGCCAGCACAAGGGCGGAATTGTTCCTTGTGCAGGGAAATTAATGTCCTAAAGCCCAGAGGCAGGAAGATACTTAGTGTTTGTCAGAAACTAAAACAATGTGTTCAGAGGAAGGAAGAGAGAGGAGCTGAGGTGGGCAGGGGCCTTAAAGGCTGCACTAAGGCTGTTCACAAAGAGCAGCAAGGAGTCATAGAAGGGTTTTAAGCGGGGGAGTAACAACAGAATCCTGACAAAAGTTTTCAAGAAAGGCTTGTCCTAAAGTTGCGTCACACACACTCTGACAGGTTGAAAGGCCACAAGATGTCAACTTGTAAATGTTACCTTACTTGGAAAAAGCTTCTTTGCAGATATAATTAATTGAAGGATCTTGAGATGAGATTACCTTAGGTCATCCAGTTGAGCCTGAAATGCCATCGCAAATGTCCACCTAAGAAGGAGGCAAAAGCAGATAACACAGACACGCCTAGGGGAAGTCCATGTGAAGATGGAGGCAGAGATCTCCATGATGGGGCCACAAGCCAAGGAATGCCTGGAACCACCAGAAGGTGGAAGAGGCAAGAAAGAGATTCTCTAGAGCCTTCGAAGGGACTGTGGCCCTGCAACACCTTGATTTCAGATTTCTGGCCTCTAGAACTATGTGCGAGTATATTTTGGTCATTGTAAGCCAACACATTTTTGGTAATTTGTTGTGGCAGCCACAGGAAATCAATACATGCACTTTAGAAAAAAGTCATCATTCAGATGATGTGCACCGTCATGCCTCAGTGAGCATAGGTCAAGTGTGAGATGGGAGATGTTCATGTGCTGTTTCCTCCTGTGGATGCTGTCATAACTCTAATGAAGAAAGGTAAGCCTGTTTCATACAACCTGATGCTCAAGTCAAGTTAGTTACTTCGTTTTACGGCCAGCTTAAGAGGGAGAGCCGTGCGTGTTGTAGAAATAAAGAGCAACCAATGAGAACCAGGGAAGGCTATTTACTGTGAGCTTGTTAAAGCAAAGGAGTCAGCGACCATCATTTGCATTTTGGCAGAGACCCAAAGGCAGGCAGAGGAGTGGGAATGCTTTATAGTGGAAAAGGGGAAGGCTTCAGGTGTGCCCTGATTGCTGGCGTGGGGAAGCCGGAAGAGGGATAACTCCATTGTTTTGAGGCAGTGCTATCTGGCTTAATGAATAGAGTTGCAAATTTCCAGTCTCAATAGGTAAGAACCGAAATCTCCTGCCTGGGTATTTGCACTCAACTAAAATGGCTTGGGTAGCACTATTTGGGGATTGGTTCCAAACGTGTCATTGCAGAGGTTAAGTGGTACTTGGAAGGGAGAGGACTGGACTGAGAGTGCAGTGGATTAAGGGCAATGCTCCTGGCCCTTCTGCAACCATCAGATTTGCTCAGCACAACATGCAAGTCCTCTTTCTCTACACTGTGCCCCCATGACCTCCTCCATTTTCCAAACTCTCAACTAGGAAACCACCAGCGTTTCAAGACCCCACGTCACCGTGTTCTCAGAGATGGCAAAAACAATCGATGCTGATCCGATTTTAACAGACAATTGGAAGGCTTTCAACACTGCCAGTCACATCATCTACACTGCAGTGGATGCACAGATGCCCGGAACTGTCAATTCATGTTGGCCACATCTACAGCAATAACGTGCAGAATGCATTGTTTAGGGCCCCAGGCTGGTGGTTGGCAATGGCTTCATTAACACCCTCAAGGAAGAATTGAAGAATTTATTGAAGACCGTTGGAAAGATCGCTAATGGAGAGATCCAAAAGTGGTTCTTAACCAAGGGTTATTCCCCCCAGGGGACATTTGGCAACGTGTGGAGACATTTTTTGGTCTTTACAACTAGAGAGGTGCTACTGGCATCCAGTGGGTAGAGACCAGGGATTCAACTAGCGACTGGCACCGAACAGTGCAGTTGTTGTGGGAAAAAGGAAAGAATGAGATAGATCAGCGTCGAGAAATGAGGACCTGGTGGAGCAGGCACAAAGCAGCTCTTCCTGTCTAATGTTGGGAAGCCTCCCTCTTTTCCCCAAGGGCTAAAACTTGGAGACTGCACGATGGGCAGGCTGGGACCATGTAGAGGAAGACACTTAGGGGTGACAGACATAAGATAGCGGGAACCTGGGTTACCAGGCGATCTCCTAGAGCAAAGCAGCTCCCACGTAACACTCAGCTCTTACTTAGGGAAAATTAACTTTTATTTGACTATCAGGAGAAAAGAAAGTAATTTGGGGAAGAGAATCACTCGTGCTATTAAAGCAGTAGATCTGAGTGGTGACTCTTGAGATGTCAGGACGGAACATCCCAGCCCCAGAAAAGCTTCTGCAGAGGTTATGGAAAGGGTCAGCGCTCAGCCAGCAAATGCCTTCAGAGCTGGTTCGTGTCAGTTTCACAGCCAGCAACCCTGCCGCGTGGGAACATGTGCGTGCCATCTGGAGTCCTGAGCCGGGGGTTCTGAAAGTGGTGGGCCAGTCTAGGTGCTGGGTTTAGACACGCGTGGCTATATTTTTAGAAGGTACTTTAAAAATCTCAGTTTCTGGGACTTTGTTCTCCAGCTAAGCCACTCCAGCTGATGTCTGCTTCCAGCTCAATCTGCTACAGGCTTTATTTTTTAAAGACTATGGTTTTGAGTGTTTTGATCTCCACTGCTTTTATTCTGGACCTGGTGCATTTGGAGCTTAGGAAAGTAACACTGGTTCCAAACCCCATTGCCAGTAGGGAAGGGAGTTTCACTGTAGTGTCAGGATTGGCTCCGAATCTAGGTGGTGCAGAAACAAGAGGATGGACCTCAGCCCTTATCAGAGCATTGCACCTGGGAGATGCAGATCAACCCTTCCAGCATTTGGATTTTCCTGTAATGCTGCCCTGAAGTTCAAGAACCATCATGTTTCTATAGGAAGTAAACTGTGGCCTAGGTCATACCAGGACTGGTCTTTCAGCTCACCCATGCTGACAGACTGGAGGCTAAGCAGGATGGTCAGAGCTTCAAAAACCTTGAGGCAGAAGGTGGTGAATCCCCCAGGCACCGGAGGTGATCAAGAAGAAGCTGGCCAGCCCCTTACCGAGACGGTTGGAGAGGACCTTCATGAATTGAGCAGAGAGTTGATTGGGTAACCATTGACAACCTTGATATTCTTGGAGGGTTCCTTCCAACCCAGAGCATATGAACATGTGAGAGCTACTCATTGGACAGTTAGAGAGCCAGAATTGCAGATTCTCTCTTTTGGTGACCAAGCTTGCGCCATATTTATAGAAAGTCTCTAGAACTAAATGTGCTCCCTAACTGTCTTTTGCACATAGCCACAGACAGGACTGTTGTTGCATTTGGAAGCTTCTTACCTTTGCCAAGTTAAGAGGAAGCTTGTCTTTGTAATCAGGATGGGGAAGAAAGCACAAAGCATCTACTGCTGATAATGGATGCTTCTAGATGAACTTGCCCATCTCCTGAATAGCTCAGAACAACTGATTTTAGAGTTGTGATCACTGAGAGGTCTCTGCCTGACAGTGATTTTATTCTGCTGGTTTTAAAAAGAGATTACAGCCAATGCAGGGTACACGGGTTCGATCCCTGGTCCAGGAAGATCCCACATGCCGCAGAGCAACTAAGCCCATGCACCACAACTACTGAGCCTGCGCTCTAGAGCCCATGCGCCACAACTACTGAGCCCACATGCCACAACTACTGAAGCCTGCGCACCTAGAGCCCATCCTCCGCAACAAGAAGCCACCACAGTGAGAAGCCCACGCACCGCAATGAAGAGTAGCCCCCGCTCGTTCCAAGTAGAGAAAGCCCGTGTGCAGCAATGAAGACCCAACGCAGCCAAAAATAAATGAATAAAATAAATTTATATATATAAAAAGATATTACAGGAGTAAAAAATTCCTTGTTTAAAGGATATCCTCTAGCCAGCCTGCAAATGTCACTAAAGCTGCCTAGGCATTTAGGGGACATCACCTTTGTCTTTCAAGATTCTCCAAAAGACACTAGTGGGCTCCTTTGAATGCATGAGCATCTCTGCTGTGTGAGCTCAGGTGAACTGCTGGTGCCGCCAGTAGAGTTCTATAATCATTTCTATTCTTTAGCACCTTTCGTTATACACCAGCCCACCTACCACCTGTTTCTGAGTCGGGAGAATTTGCATACGTGGAGGTTCTCATGCCCCTGGGAACGTGGCCAAAGAATGTATTCCTTCTCCAGTTTCCTGCCTCTACATCCGCATCTGGTTTGTCTCTAAATCTGGCCATCACAGAAGGCCTGTTTCTTGAGTTGGGGTCCAGAGTGAAGGTGGGAAATGTCGTAACTTCTGTCTTACCAAATCCTGAGAACGTCTGTAAAGCTAACATTAGTACAGACCATATGGAGAACGGTACTTTCCCCCTCATAGAGCTATGATTGCAGGGACTTTCTGAAGCAGAGATTTAATCAGAGCTTGCTTGCTTACTTGCTTGCTATGGGGGGTGGGGGGTCAGTTATCAGAGACCCAGTTCATGTGCTTCATCTGATTTTCTGTACTTGGGTAGGCTGCGATCTTCAGTAGCAAGAGAAATTACTCTCCTGAAGCTTCCTTCAATCTCATCCTCCTTAAGAAGTGTCCATGTTGTCCAGTATCCCCACAGCCAAAGGAAGTTCAGCCCGCTTAATGTGAGAGTGCCAAAAATACCAGAATGAAGGGATTGCCCTCAAAGGCAAATGACCCCAGAAGAGGAGGGAGGGTGCAGGGTGCTGTCTCCTTCCTTGCCAGACTCTCTGAAATGTCCTTCATGAGAACAAATAAGGTTTTCTACTTTACTGGCCGTGTACATCATGTTACGCACAATGTTTCTAAATTGTGGTTTTAAGCTGACAAAGATTTTGGCATTCTCTCCAAAGGAATGAAGCATTTGTCCTTCATGGCATCTTTTGTCACCATAAAATACCATTCCCATTTAAATTAATTAAAATACTTAAAATCTAAACTTTAATGGGAAAGATGGTTGAAGTCTTTTTTTTATAATTTATGGCTTGGCAGTACAATTTTCTCCGATTGGTTTTATTTTGACCTTGGGAAAAAAAGCAGTTACTATCATTGTTTTGTTTCTGTTTTCCTGTATTCAGCCCTAGCCTTTCAGAATTATCCTAGTCCCCTGTATGACTCATGAAGCTTCGCTCTTATACTGAAGGCAAGTGGTATGAGATTTGTAATACTTGTAGTTATCTTTCAGACTCCATGATTCCCCCAAGCGATTGCTTCCCTATGATCCCACTTCTGAAAGAGAGTTCATTGTTTCTTTTTGGGGGGGATGCAATAAGCACGTTGATTGAATTGCAGCTTTAGTATTTAAATTTTAATTTAATGTTGACACGAGAACTGGTCGTTTGCCGTCCTTCCCATTGTCCGCCATCACCCACTTGTCTGTCTTCGACCATGGGCACTGATAACAATTTTCCAGCCTTGATTCACAATGAAGCAGCCTGCTTAGGCCACCACATCAGATCCTGGGGTGGTGAGGAAGCCACTAAACCGAGAGACTTCGATTCTGATGCAAGTCACTTAGCCTCTCGGAGACTCAGTTTCCTTATCTGTAAAATGGGAGGTTGGATTACTCTAATGAATACTAAGAGTTCACACAAGTAGTAACAAGGTCAGTAACAATGTGGGCCCATACTTACTGAGCGGCTATTCCGTCCTTTTCCATATGCCAGGCCTGGGTGGTACCCAGGGGAGTAGGGGGTGGGGAGGCAGAGGAGCAAATGAATACTTTTGATAGATTAATAGTATGGTGAGAACTAAGCTCCAGAGAAGCTGGAGAAGCTGGAGAAGCATGGCATGGGTCCACAAGGTTTTTTTCAATACTCTGAAAATCAAATAAAACGCCTACGTTTGCTCTGGTAAGACTTAGCCACCTGACGAAAATACCAACTTTTTTTCTGGGAGCTGGAAGAATGTCAGCTTGGTGTGGAGAGATTGGTTCTGTTCTGCCGATCCCGAGCCCTGGCTGGTAGGTGGGGTCCGTAACCAGCAGCTCTGCCTCCTGTGGCAAACAGCCTGCGACAAACCCTAAAGTCACCTTTTTAACTCATGTTGCAGCTCACGGATGGGTGTTATTACCAGTGTGCACCATCTGGTAGCTTTCTCTTTTACCCATTCATCCCTGCTAACAAGATACCGAGCTTTTAAAATTATTATCTTAAATTTATGTGACCTGTAAACATTCAGGACCTAGGACCAAAAGTCTTGGTCATCTTGCCCTCGTTATATAGTCCTGGTTTTCGTTTAAACTGAGAAATGTATTGTTACTTTATGCAATTTGTTTCATAAGCCAACATTTTTCAAACATGAGGTCCGCAAAATAAAAATTAGCAGAAAAGAGCCCTCGCTGGTTAAAAGATTCCACTCTGGACTACCAGGTGGGTGGTGTTTCTAGTTCCCAAACCGTGTGTGTTCCCTGTCGTGCCTGCAGAGCTCAGCACCTGGCATGGAGCAGACATGTGGTAAAAGTGTAACTGGGGGGCTTCCCAGGTGGCGCAGTGGTTGAGAGTCTGCCTGCCGATGCAGGGGACACGGGTTCGTGCCCCGGTGCGGGAGGATCCCACGTGCCGCGGAGCGGCTGGGCCCGTGAGCCATGGCCGCTGAGCCTGCGCGTCCGGAGCCTGTGCTCCGCAACGGGAGAGGCCACAACAGTGAGAGTCCCGCGTACCGAAAAAAAAAAAA
This sequence comes from Grampus griseus, assembly GCF_964374135.1. Lineage (NCBI taxonomy): Eukaryota > Metazoa > Chordata > Mammalia > Artiodactyla > Delphinidae > Grampus > Grampus griseus. Next base: position 68,382,907 of record NC_139012.1, read on the forward strand.
AGTAACTGGAAGCACGCCAGTGGGCAGGCAGCATTACAGCAGTCTGATTTGGTTGCTAATGTACTTCTGAAAGGCCAGACCAACGTCCAAAGGCTGGGACAAACTCCAGGATGTGTTGTCCGTTGTGGGGACAGAGCCTTGAGCCAAGTGGATGTCCTCTTCACATGGTCCAAAGATCTGTTTTGGGAATTAAAACCTCCGTAGACACCCTCTCAGGCACTATTCACATGGTGGTTCTGATCGTGTCTTCTGATATCATTATGTTATGCTTCTTGCTTACTTCTACCTTTTAATTTGTGCTGATACGTGCATATGTGTAGTTTGTTTTTGTTCTTTTTTTTTTTTTTTTTTAAAGAAATTGGCATCTCCTGCAGGTCCACCTGGGCAGGACCCAAGCAGCCAATGGCGGTGGTGGCTGGGGGTGTGTGGTCCCGTAACCAAATCCCCGTGGATACAGAGGGACAACCGTATTTACTGTGTTGTCTAAGATGCTCACTGTGCCCTTTCTGGTTTTTTTTTTTTTTTTTTGGTTCTGTCGTCATAGATACATACTGGGCTGGCAGAAAGCACGTGTGACCGAGGATGCCTGTGTATTTCTACTTCCAGGTTTATTATACATTTCGAATGGTATGTGCGTGACCCTGTAATGATGTGTGGCCTTTCTTCTTTCCCCAGAATGTCGAGTGGTGAAGTCCACTTCTTACACCAAAATAGCTTCATCATCCCGCAGGAGCACCACCAAGAGCCCAGGACCTTCCCGGCGCAGCAAATCCCCGGCATCAACCAGCTCAGGTAAAGCTGCAAAGGAGCCTGCAGTGGCTGCCTTGTTTCTGACGCACAATGAACAGAGGGTGTGTGAAGCCCAGAGCGTGAGATTTCAAGAGAGTGTAGATTCCGGTTTATAATTTTAGAACATGTTGAAGTGGTGGAACAGATTTGCCAGAGTCTAGCATGTTGGCTGTAAGAAAAAGCATCAGGTTCGGGAAAACTTAGTAAAGATTCAGAAAACCCAGACTTGCCCACAGATAGAAGTACTCTTCTGACTTGCATCATTTCTGCTGCAAAAATTATATTTTAGGATAAAGGCCCCCAGCGTGAGAAATCTCTGTTAAAGCATTTGTTCTTCTTGGGACTGGCTGGTGAGGAGTTTACAGTTTATATTTGCTGAGCCTTTGTTTAACACATTTTTTACTCTGGCCCCAGCATGGCTCTGGGGCTAAAAGCCGTGAGGAGAGACTGGTGCTGGGGTAGCTGCAGTGACTCTGGGCCTGTGACCTGTCTGTCCTTGTGCTCTAGTGCTGGTGTTGGAGCAGGATGTGTACTTATAGCATGACCGCCTCAGACCTACCTTTTCCTTCTTTGGTCTTAAATCTGACATCAATTGGGACTTCCCTGGCCGTCCAGTGGTTAAGACTTCGCCTTCCAGTGTAAGGGGTGCGGGTTCGATCCCTAGTTGGGGAGCTAAGATCCCACATGCCTCGCAGCCAAAAAACCAAAACATAAAACAGAAGCAATCGTGTAACAAATTCAATAAAGACTTTAAAAATGGTCCACGTCAAAAAAAAAAAAAAAAGAAAAAGAAATCTGAAAAAAAACTGACATGAATCGGTTTGTATGTTTGGGTCTTAGGTATAAGGTCTACTTCACGATGGAAGGGAATTATTTATTAAATGCTATAAACTGTTGAATGTGAATTATTAAATGATACATACATCAAAGTGATTGTCAGTCACCTGATTTTATGAAGGCAGGGAAGCTCTTAGAAATAGGGACCAAGACCTGTAGGGTCTATATTGAAGCCTTCTTGTACTCAGCAGTGTGGTCCCAGAGGGATGTGAAAAGAGCTCTAGGCTGGGGGCTACAGGGCCTACCTCTGGCACCACTGCCCAGTGTGAGTTATAACCTCCCTATTTAAAATTGGAGGTGCTATAAACTGTTTTTCCTCGTAAAAGCTAAAATTGAAACCTCCAAAGTCAGTCTTGGAAGAAGGGACTCTTAGTTGGCTGGAGAGCTAGACCACCGGGCCCATGTTAGTTCTCTAAGAGTCGCCTTCCCCTGGGCGCGTTGCTAATTACTGCTATTCCCTAGACAGGTCTGCAAAGACCTTCTCCTCACTCTGTGTTGGCACCGATGAGCTGCCATGTCCCTTTCTGGCTGTCTAATCATGGCAGCCAAGATTGAATGGAGGCCTACAGGAGGAAAAGATGGTAATACAGAGCAAAAAAAGGGAGAGAGAATTTTTGCAGCTCAGAAATAAATAACCTTGTAAATAGTGAAGAGCCTATTTTATTTCAAAAAGGGAAGCTAAAATTTCAGTTAAGAAAAAAGAATCATAAATCTGATCTTAAAAAGATAATAATGAATATAGGAAATTGTTTCACTTTGGAACTAGTTGGTCACATAGTTACTATTCACCATCTCTTAAGATTATATAAGTCTTATAAATGTATTTAATTATAATCTTATAAATAAAGATGAATATATCATTTACCAAAAGTAATTTTGGAAACTCAAAAGAGGAGATAGGCAACTGTATTAAATGTATTTGTATTTGTCACCGCCAACGTTTGGAACCATTCCCTTTAGAAGTTTAAAATGCATAGGGTACATTACTTCAAAATTGATAGATGGATTCAAACAATCATTTCTATTTTCTGTTGTTTCCCTGAATCTCTTTTCCGCTATAGTTAGAACCTGGTTGGTTTGACCAGCAATCACTTGTAATGTGTGATAGGTATGCCATGCCTGGGAGTTATCGTTTCCATACAGAAAGCGGAATCCAGATCCATTCTAAAATCAATATGTTCTTGAAGAATTAACACTTCAGTCAAGGTATCTTTAACTTTTAGGCCAAAATGAATTAAAAAGCCCTGCTCACGTTTTCTTTAATATAAGCCTTTGACACATATCAAGTTTTCAACTTCTTGCATTTTGATTTAGAAGATATCATACAATCATTTCCTGGTTATATAAGAGCTTATAATATGTGATGACTGTCTCTTGATTCTGACTTGCTGTCAAATCTTCCCACCTTCCTCTGGATGATTCTAATTTAGAGGGGGTTTATAGAGCAGCAATACCCGGTCGCAAATGAGTGGATTATGCCAGGGACCCCAAGATCACTCCCTCTCCCCGGGACCTAAACGCAGGGTTTAGGAAGTCCAGTGGTGTTTATGTATCTTTTCGGGGAAAGTGCAGATGCTGGATGTCAGGGGATCACCTGCCTTGTGCCCCTCCACTGAACTAGCCTAAGATTCCTGTCTCTACTCAGGTTTGTCTCTTGAAACCGTGGAAAGGAGCAGTGAATTATCTCTATATTGACTGTATCCGAATTTTCTGAAAATAGCCTATTCATTGTTTTCCATAAATCGTAGGACTGGAATGTGAACAATTTTCCTTGAATACTCCTTAAACATTGATATTGTCCCAAGCCCCATTCCACCATGAACCTGACTTAACATTAAGTAATCTTTGTTTTTCCCTCTTACACAAGTGCCTGAAGTTTGAAATGATTTCTCCTCCAGTTTTAAAACTTCTCCTTCCAATATTCATCTTCCTGCATGATACGGAGACTGGAGCATCGTATAGAGTTAAGATTTGTAGGTTCCCGTGTTGTTCGTGGTCATATTGTTGGCTTACATTTAAATGAAACGTCAGAGTTCACGCAGAACTTTTATCTCTTTGATCTATTTTGATCCTCCCAACAATCTCCCAACAACAAGCAAGACAAGACATTATTCTTTGTTATATAATCATATACTCTATTTTTTAAATGAGGAAGCAGGCGTAGAGCTGGGGGAACTGCTTGGCCCAGAGTCACAGAATTAATAGTGGCAACTCAGAGCCGGCACGTGGGGCTTCCAGTGCTCCGGATACAGCAGGCTGGCCACTCTTGATACCTGCTTCTTCACGTCTGCTTATTAAAATTTTGATCTTAAGGAAATAACTGATGCAGCACCTAGTTTAAGATTGAAATTTACAACACCGTAACCCTTTGCAACAGAAGCCTGAGCGTTAGTCCCAGACACCAGCATTCTGGGGGGTGAAGTGATTCACCCTGACTTCAGGATGTATGTCAGTGGTAGGCAGAAACTTTCCTTTGTAAGTCAGTCTTAGAATAAGAATGAGAATGCTTGGTAAATCTTGTCTTTGCTCCTTACTCATTTCTCTTCTTGGGACTAGAAGAAGTTAGAGGTGTTTTATTAATGTAAAGTATTCATTGAGACATTCAGAAATATCCAGTTCAGGCCTGCTAGTGTCAGGAACTTGCTAGGCGCTAATAATTCAGAGATGAAAGAAACAGCCCCTCCACTCAAGAAGCACACGGTGCAAGCCCCCTAAATAATTTATAGATAACATAATTCATGTAGCTGTTGAATTATTATTAGTCTCTGTAACAGTAAGGGTCCAAAGAAGGCAAATTGGAGCTAGAAGAAAAGAAACCAGAAGTCTTAATAACAATAGAAGAATAAGGGGCCCCCAGACAATTGTGTGCAGAGCCGTTGAATGAGGTATCACTAAGAAATGGGGAAAACGGGTTTTAGCTTCTTAAAGGAACAAGAATACATAAGAGCATCATAAAGAGAGTTTAATATGGGTTGAATCTTTATTCATGTGTCTGTCTTTGGAACACAGACATCTCATAAAATGTGTAATTTAAAAGTGAATTTCTTTTCAACAAATTCCTTTGTCTGCATAGGGAAGTTATAACAAAGTGTCTCCCCAAATAAGAGTGTTCTGTGCACTCATTCCATTTCAGTAAGAATGGATAAGGTTTCCTTTTACTTTATATTGTTTTCTTAATATTAAAAGTATAAGAAAACCACATTTACCTATCTTGAATTTTCATTACTGTAGTCCTCCTTAAAAACTTAGAGATTTCAAAATTTTGACCTCTTCTTGGATTCCTTAGAAAAACATAGGTCTGTGTGTTTGTTTTAGTTTTGTTCCCATTTAGATGGATGGCCGGTTTTTTTTCTTTTTTGTAGAGTGACTCCTTCTGTTTAGAATCTCTATCTATACAAGCCGTGACAAACATAACTGAGTGCCCCGTCGTGCCTTACATTCATCAATCCAAGCATGAGCTGATGCACGTTCTTGCCCTCCAGAAGCTTATGGTCTAAGGTAGAAACACTCATAGCAACAACCATTCATTCATTCAGTATGCATTGAGAACCCACCATGGACTAGTGATGTGAGAGTTGCAAGAGTGAACATTTGAAAGAGGGAAATCTGGATGCCTTAGTTAATGACCTTCTACCATGACAGAAGCATCATTCCATATTTCCCAGGCTTAAAACTTACTTGTATGTGACTCTGGAAATCCTGAAGTCTTTTTATTTATGCTAGTCAAAATTTACTTTTTTACAGTTATATAAAAATATTTTATGCAACATATGCAGATAAGAATCAAAGCTGGGGAAGCAAAGATAATTTTAATCAGCTTACTGGTCCAATTTGTCAGCTGTTAAAATTTATATCAAACACCTTCAAAGACAGATTGCTAGCTATTAATTTTTTAGCTCAGTCTTTTTCCTTTAGTGTAGAGATTTCAGCCATGTATTTTCTATAGAGGATCTTTTCTGCTTTGGCATTCCGAGAGAATTGTTGAAAACAAAATGCACCGAGAAAATCAAGAGGGCTGAAGATTCATTCCCTGTGTTTTTAGAATTTTTTGCTGCATATATGCTGAATCCTCCTTCCATTCTCTTTCCCTGTACCCATCAACTGCCCCTAGCACTCGCTCTCAGCAGGTGAGTATTTCCAAAGATAGTCCTTCAAACTTTGAACGGTTATCTTGACCCACCGTCTTTGTGGGGGCAGCATTGTATGTCAACTCCTGTTGTAAAGTCCTCACTGCTAATGCTCCATGTTAGTTAAATAAATATTTCCTGAGCATCTACTGTGTGCCAGGCTTGTGTTAGTTTGTAAGGATACAAAGATGATTAAACCGCTGTTCTTGTCTTCAAGTTGGGAAACAAACATATATAACACTATGATAGTGTAGTAAGGGCTGTGACAGCCCAGAGAAAGAAGGGGCTAAATCTCATTAATAGGGTCAGAGAAAAAAGACTTATAAATTGGGACATGAAGGATCTTGCCAGGAGAAGGGCCAGGAGGACATCACCACCTGAGAAAACAGTGAGAGTTAAGGCACAAAGGCATGGAAGTATATGGCATGTTTAAGGAGCAGTGGCTAGTCCAATAAAAATGAATGGTAGCATTACAGGAAAGGGAGAAGATGGTGGTAGCCTAGTTGGTTGCGCTGAGATTGCACAGGGCCAGGAAGGCATAATTTTGTTGTAGGTATTAGGGGGTGAAAAGGGATTTTTAGTAAGGCCATGATTTGATTTTTATCTGAATTTTGGAAACAGTGGTACAGTGGTAGAGGGGATGGCTACACGTGAAGAGCTAAGAGCCAGGAAGTCTCCATGAAGTCATCCTGGAAAGAATTGTTAGGACAGAATTTAAACAACAACGCTTAAAATGGGGGAGACTTCAAAAGGGAAATGAAACCAGGAATTTCACTGGATATGAGGCCAGAGGAAGAGAGAGGCATCAGAGATGTGGAGCAGGTTTGCCAGTCGAGGAGGAGAGTAGGGAAGGGGTCCCATTTTAGACCTGTCCCATGTGAGATGCTTCAGAAGCATCAGCGGGCAAGTAGTGAGGGACAGTGTGTAAGTCAGATGTGAGCTGACAATGCGTATTTGAGAGACCCTGGCATATAGTAGTGATTTAAATAATAGAAATGTAAAATACCTCTCCCCTCAACCCAAGGAGAGATTTGTAAGGATAAGGATGAAAATGGAACCACGGGGAACATCTGCAGTTATACGAGCACATCAGGAGGACCTTCAAGATGGCGGAGGAGTAAGACGCGGAGATCACCTTCCCCCCGACAAGTACATCAAAAATACATCTGCATGTGGAACAACTCCTACAGAACACCTACTGAACGCTGGCAGAAGACCTCAGACTTCCCAAAAGGCAAGAAAATCCCCACGTACCTGGGTAGGGCAAAAAAAGAAAAAAAAAAAAGAAAAAACAGAGACAAAAGAATAGGGACGGGACCTGCACCTCTGGGAGGGAACTGTGAAGGAGGAAAAGTTTCCACACACTAGGAAGCCCCTTCACTGGTGGAGACGTCGGGTGGGCAAGGGGGAAGCTTCGGAGCCACGGAGGAGAGCGCAGCAACAGGGCTGCGGAGGGCAAAGCGGAGAGATTCCCGCACAGAGGATCGGTGCTGACTGGCACTCACCAGGCCAAGAGGCTTCTCTGCTCACCCGCTGGGGCGGGCGGGGGCTGGGAGCCGAGGCTCCAGCGTCGGAGGTCAGATCCCAGGGAGAGGACTGGGATTGGTGGCGTGAACACAGCCTGAAGGGGGCTAGTGCGCCGCGGCTAGCCAGGAGGGAGTCCAGGAAAAAGTCTGGAACTGCCTAAGAGGCAAGAGACCATTGTTTCGGGGTGCGCGAGGAGAGGGGATTCTTCCCCTGTCTGCCTGCAGAAGGCAGAGCACCACCTAAATGAGCTCTAGAGATGGGTGTGAATCGAAGCTATCAGCTTGGAACCCAGAGATAGGCATGAAATGCTAACACTGCTGCTCCAGCCACCAAGAATCCTGTGTGCAAGCACAGGTCACTCTCCACATCCCCCGGGGAACCTGTGCAACACGCCACCGCCAGGGTCCCGTGATCCAAGGACAAGTTCCCTGGGAGAACACACGGCATGCCTCAGGCTGAACACACACTGGCCTCTGCTGCCACAGACTCATCCAGCATTACAATTATAACTTCTGTACCCCTCCCTCCCCCGGCGTGAGTGAGCCAGAGCCCCCGAATCAGCCGCTGCTTTAACCCCGTTCTGTCTGAGCAAAGAACAGATGCCCTCAGGCGACCTGCACGCAGAGGCAGGGCCAGATCCAAAGCTGAACCCCAGGAGCTGTGCGAACAAAGAAGAGAAAGGAAAATCTCTCCCAGCAGCCTCAGGAGAAGTGGATTAAATCTCTACAATCAGCTTGATGTACCCTGCATCTCTGGAATACCTGAATAGACAACGAATCATCCTAAAATTGACACAGTGGACTTTGGGAGCAACTGTAGACTTGGGGTTTGCTGTCTGTGACTGATTTTTTTCTGATTTTTACATTTATCTTAGTATAGTTTTTAGCACTTGTTATCCTTGGTGGCTTTGTTTATTGGTTTGGTTGCTATCTTCTTTTTTATTATTATTATTATTTTAATTTTTTATTTTAATAATTTTAAAAATTTATTATTATTATTATTTTCTTTATTTTTTTTCTCCCTTTTCTTCTGAGCTGTGTGGCTGACAGGGTCTTGATGCTCTGGTCTGGTGTCAGGCCTTACCCTCTGAGGTGGGAGAGCTGAGTTCAGGACATTGGACCACCAGAGACCTCCCAGCCCCACATAATATCAATTGGTGAGAGCTCTCCCAGAGATCTCCATCTCAATGCTAAGACCCAGCTCCAACCAACGACCAGCAAGCTCCAGTGCTGGACGCCCCATGCCAAACAACTAGTAAGACAGGAATACAACCCCACCCATTAGCAGAGAGGCTGCCTAAAATCATACTAAGCTTACAGATACCCCAAAATACACCACCAGACACAGCCCTGCCCAATAGAAAGACAAGATCCAGCCCCACCCACCGGAACACAGGCACCAGTCCCCTCCACTGGGAAGCCTACACAAGCCACTGAACCAACCTCACCCACTGGGGGCACACACCAAAAACAATGGGAACTACGCACCTGCATCCCGTGAAAAGGAGACCCCAAACACAGTAACATAAACAAAATGAGAAGACAGAGAAATACGCAGCAGATGAAGAAGCAAGGTAAAAACCCACCAGACCAAACAAATGAAGAGGAAATAGGCAGTCTACCTGACAAAGAATTCAGAGTAATGGTAGTAAAGATAATCCAAAATCGTGGAAATAGAATGGAGAAAATGGAAGAATTAACAAGGACCTAAAAGAACCAAAGAGCAAACAAACAATGATGAATAACACAATAAATGAAATTAAAAATTCTCTAGAAGGAATCAATTACAGAATAACTGAGACAGATAATGGATAAGTGACCTGGAAGATAAAATAGTGGAAATAACTACTGCAGAGAAGAATAAAGAAAAAAGAATCAAAAGATGCTACCAGAAAACTACTGGAGCCAATCAATGAATTTGCTAAAGTAGCAGGATACAAAATTAATGCACAGAAATCTTTTGCATTCCTATACACTAATGATGAAAAATCTGAAAGAGAAATTAAGGAAACACTTCCATTTACCATTGTAACAAAAAGAATAAAATACCTAGGAATAAACCTACCTAAGGGGACAAAAGATCTGTATGCATAAAACCAGAAGACACTGATGAAAGAAATTAAAGACAACACAAATAGATGGAGAGATATACCATATCCTTGGATTGGAAGAATCAACATTGTGAAAATGACTCTACTACCCAAAGCAGTCTACAGATTCAGTCAATCCCTATCAAACTACCAATGGCATGTTTTTGCAGAAATAGAACAAAAATTTTCACAATTTGTAGGGAAACACAAAAGACCCAGAATAGCCAAAGCAATCTTGAGAAAGAAAAACGGAGCTGGAGGAATCAGGCTCCCTGACTTCAGACTATACTACAAAGCTACAGTAATGATAACAGTATGGTACTGGCACAAAAACAGAAATATAGATCAATGGAACAGGATAGAAAGCCCAGAGATAAACCCATGCACATATGGTCACCTTATCTTTGATAATGAAGGCAAGAATATACAATGGAGAAAAGACAGCTTCTTCAATAAATGGTGCTGGGAAAACTGGACAGCTACATGTAAAAGAATGAAATTAGAACACTCCCTAACACTGTATACAAAAATAAACTCACAATGGCTTAAAGACCTAAACGTAAGGCCAGACACTATAAAACTCTTAGAGGAAAACAGAGACTGAACACTCTATGACATAAATTACAGCAAGATCCTTTTTGACCCACCTCCTAGAGAAATGGAAATAAAAACAAAAATAAACAAATGGGACATAATGAAACTTAAGAGCTTTTGCACAGCAAAGGAAACCATAAACACAATGAAAAGACAAGTCTCAGAATGGGAGAAAATATTTGCCAACGAAGCAACTGACTAAGGTTAATCTCCAAAATATACAAGCAGCTCAGGCAGCTCAATATTAAAAAAACAAACAACCCAATCCAGAAATGGGCAGAAGACCTAAATAGACATTTCTTCAAAGAAGGTATACAGATTACCAACAAACGCATGAAAGAATGCTCAACATCACTAATCATTAGAGGAATGCAAATCAAAGCTGCAGTGAGGTATCACCTCACACTGGTCAGAATGGCCATCATCAAAAAATCTACAAACAATAAATGCTGGAGAGGGTGTGGAGAAACGGGAACCCTCTTGCACTGTTGGTGGGAATGTAAATTGATACAGCCACTATGGAGAACAGTATGGAGTGTCCTTGAAAAACTAAAAATAGAACTACCGTATGACCCAGCAATCCCACTACGGGGCATATTTCCTGAGAAAACCATAATTCAAAAAGAGTCGTGTACCACAGTGTTCATTGCAGCACAATTTACAATAGCCAGGACATGGAAGCAACCTAAGTGTCCATCGACAGATGAATGGATAAAGAAGATGTGGCACATATATACAATAAAAAGCCATAAAAAGAAACAAAATTGAGTTATTTGTAGTGAGGTGGATGGACATAGAGTCTGTCATATAGAGTGAAGTCAGTCAGAAAGAGAAAAACAAATACCGTATGCTAACATATATATATGGAATCTAAAAAAAATAAAGGTTCTGAAGAACCTAGGGGCAGGACAGGAATAAAGATGTAGAGAATGTACTTGAGGACATGGGGAGGGGGAAGGGTAAGCTGGGACGACGTGAGAGAGTGGCATGGACATATATACACTACCAGATGTAAAATAGATAGCTAGTGGGAAGCAGTCCCATAGCACAGGGAGATCAGCTCGGTGCTTTGTGACCACCTAGAGAGGTGGGATAGGGAGGGTGGGAGGGAGGGAGACGCAAGAGGGAGGGGATATGGGGATATATGTATACATCTAGCTGATTTACTTTGTTATACATCAGAAAATAAGACAACATCGTAAAGCAATTATACTCCAATAAAGATGTAAAAAAAAAAAACTCATTTGTCTATCTTGCAAAAAAAAAACCACATCAGCAGAGACAAGGGGACAATGAGAATGCAGTAACAGAAGTCAAAGGGGCAGAAAGTATTGAGATGGAGGAAGAGGCAGAAATGTTAAGAGGGCAAGTAGCATGAAAACTGAAGGGAGGTCTTGAGAACTGGAGCTAGGTCATAGGATTTGGCAGCGAGGACACCACTGGTGACCTGTGCAGGGTCCATTTCTGGGGGCATGTTTTCCCAGGGGGTCATTATGGGACTGACCCGGGGCTGACTCCCAGGCTAAACTCCAAGGAGAGGCTGCCCTGCAATCAGTACCTTGTAGGGTGTGGGCAGAGTACCCAGAGCCCATCAGTCCCAGGACCCTCATCCACCCTGATCCTTGCTTCCTTAAGTGCCTGATGCCCTCATAATAACCGCGGCATATTCTGGGATCCCGGTTGACACATTTTCATAATTTTAAATCAGAGGACTCTAGATGATTCTGTTTTATTGTTGAATTAGAGATCTCTTTCCTTTTACCCTGAAATCGTCTTTGACTCCTTTTCCCCCTCCTCTTCCACGTTTCGTTGGTCACCAGTCTTCGTGGCTCTTCCTCTGCTGTCCTAGGATTCTGCTTTCTCACAGCTGCAGAAGCCACTTGCTAGCTGGCCTCCTCCCTGTCTTTGTCCTCTGCCCCTGACATCTGCCCTGCTCACTGATGTCAGACTTGTTGCCATTACTTACCGTCTGCTAAATAAAGTCTGGACTCTATTCTCAGATGAAGACCTGTCTTGATTTGGCCACAGTCTTCCTTTGCAGCTGTATCTCCCATGTCTTCTCTGGACTTGTGCTCCAGCCTATACACCAACTTAAATTTCCACCAGATACTCCTTGGACTTTTCCACCTCCTACCTTTATTCTTATTACTTTCTAGAAGCCTTCCTTTGTCACTTCTGGTCAAAAGCGCACACCACCAGGTTGGCCCCGCCGACCTCTGTGAGGGTCTTTCCCACCTCCCCAGACCTGTGACAGTTGATTTGGCTACTGGGCTACAGGTGACATGCTGTATTACCCTCCCAAGTCTTAAGGTTTCGGAGGGCATGTGTTCTTTTCACATCCTACAGTGCCTTCAAGTTCATGGTCCCTACTAAGTAAATGTTGACCAGATGAGTGAATTGAGGAACAATAGGATCTTTTCAAGTTGCTTAGACTTGCTGAGGTTCAAGGGCCTTTTTGTAAATATTTATTAAATAATTAATTCATAGAGCCATGTTCCTTTCTCCATCCCCAGTGTTTTCTGTTGACCTCGCCACTTGCCATTGTTCTCACTAGATAAGATAGTCCCTTTGAATTGGACCCATTGTCTCAGTTTAAGAGATTGCAGACAAATGGAGAAAATTAGGGCTCCGTCTCACCTATGAGGTGAGCACCTATGAAGATAAAATTAGGAAAAAAGCATTTATTCTCAAGCGTTCCCCCACCCATTAGACGCTTGTCTATTTTCTCTTTGCCTCAGTTGACTCCATCTGCTTTTTTTCTTTTTTGTTTTCTTCTCAGTAATGTGGCAGGCAATGGACAAGGGCTGGGAAAACATATTTTAGAGTATCTACAGCCTCCTCCACGATCAGGGAGAGAGGGAAAGTCTGGGGCAAGCAGCCAGATCTCCTGGGCAGCATGCCTGAATCACCGCCCCCTGAACACACAGTCGGATACATAGACCCATAGACATGCAAACTCGATCCCTCCTCCCCTGCCTGCAAGTGCAGTGGCATAAATAAATGAGCCATCTTAAGTGCAAAAAGCAGATCGGGAAACAGCAAGATCGGTTTTCAGGTCCAAAAGGTTAGTCACCTTGCAATGAGATAGCCTTGCGTAGAGATTGTTCTAACTTTGGGACCAGTTTGAGGCATTTAAACATTTAGTTTTCACTTGCCGTCTGAGACTGTTACCAACAAAACTGTAAAGGGAAGAAACCCTTTAAATTCACCAAGGGTTTGCTAACATAACATACACATGAGCTTAGAGTCATTTAAAAGAAGCAATGAATTCTAACAAGGAAGCCAAGTATTTCCCAATTCTAGAGTTTTTTTAGTAACTTTCATATTCAATTGTAAGTTTCGGGAGACAGGGAGCACTACACGGAGTCAGGCACGTGGTAAGTTCACACCGTGTGTACTGACTGGTTGATTACAGAATCCTGAATTCATGGCTCCAATGAGTAGAGTAGGATCATGCATCTGAAATGATGAAGGATGAGGTGAGGTCGGATCTTTCATGGGGAGTGATGTGCTGTGACACATGCAAGCTGTAGTGTCCCTGATAGGCTGAGGTGCCCCTGAGAGGGACATGGACTGAAGATGGTGGAAGTCAGCCCCACAGATTTCTTCCACAGCTCTTTGGTGGCTGGTTATATAATTGATCATCACGGGATATGAGAATAAGCCAGCCTAAAGTTTAGCCCTTCTCATTCAGGAGGTAACGAGCAGAGAAAAAGATACAGGGTTTAAAACGTGCCCAGACAGATCTGAGCAAAGGAAACCAGAACTGGGTATAAGGCAGTGGATCTGATGAGTACTTCGGTAATTCAGATGTTAGTGACTTCGATTAAGATAACTAATTGTTAGACCTGCTTGGCCATTTAAAAACAACCATATGAAGTTGAATTTTTCCCATTCAAAATAAAGAATTATTTAATACAGGCCTCTGTAAAATAACACCGTTTATTAGTTGAATTTTAATGAGTTCTATTAAATAAGTGACAAAGCCCTTTTTTACTGGCGCTCAGGGACTTCTGGTATTACAGGATTAAAACACAACTGAACTCAGTACATGTGTCAGACTTACTTATGAAAAGAAATTAATTATTCCAGCACTGATCCAGCCATGAGGTGTATGGTGTTTTCTGGAGGTCAAGAACCATTTTAAGAAGTTGACAAGAGGATGCTTTTTAGGTGGCCAAGAGGAAGAGTCTGAACAGAGCTCTGACCTTAAGAATGCAGTCGTTCCCGACTTACAAGCAGATCATGTTCGAAAAATGTTTGATTGTAGATGACTTTTTGGAACTCGAGCTTCATTTCTCCAGAGAGATGGCAACACAGGTAGGAGCTGTGAGCCTGGTGGCTGTCAATAGAGGAGGTGGGTTGGAGTGCCCCAGTGAGAGAGAAACCTACACACCCTCAGCTCTCCAGACGGGGGGAAGAGTCCTTGACATTTCCTGAGGTGCCAGGACAGGCCACTCATGGGAAAAGGGCGCAGTTCTTTGAGTAAGATGCGAGTGAGACTCAGTTCTGGCTCTGCTGCCTTTGAGCTGTTCGTCTTTGGGCAAGTTACCTCTCTGAACCTGTTTCCTCATCTCCAACAGGAAAAATGACATCAACCTACAACTCAAGTTTTCTCCCTCCCTCCCTCGCTCCCCCCCTTTCTTTCTCTCTCTCTTTCTCTCTTTCTCTCTCTCTTTCTTTCTCTCTTTCTCTCTCTCTTTCTTTCTCTCTCTCTTTCTCTCTCTCTTTCTTTCTTTCTCTCTCTTTTTCTTTCTTTCTTTCTTTCTTTCTTTCTTTCTTTCTTTCTTTCTTTCTTTCTTTCTTTCTCTTTCTCTCTTTCTCTCTTTCTCTCTCTCTCTTTCTCTTTCTTTCTCTCTTTTCCTTTCTTTCTCTTTCTCTTTCTTTCTTTCTTTCTTTCTTTCTCTCTTTCTCCCTTCCTTCCTTCCTTCCTTCCTTCCTTCCTTCCTTCCTTCCTTCCTTCCTTCCTTCCTTCCTTCCTCCCTCCCTCCCTCCCTCCCTCCCTCCCTCCCTCCCTTCCTTCCCACCTACCTACAATGCACCTCTAGCCTTAATCCTCTTCAGTCAGTCAGTTAACCACATCTGGTAGCTTTTACCTCTTCAATCTCTCTGGAATGTTTCCATTTCCCTCCACCTCCACTGCACTACCCTAGGTGGAGCCGCACCATCTCTCTGACCACAGGACCTTTTAAATGTGCCCCTGTCTCTCCTACCTGGACATTCGGCTAAGGGGTGTCCCTGCTGCCATTATTGTTCCCCTCTCAAGCATTCTTGACAGGGTAGGAGCTCTTCAGAACTTTTTAAAATGCAGATCTGATCCCCTGGGTTCCAGCTTAAAGTCATCCAATGGCTTCTCATTGTGCTTTGGATAAAACCCAAACTCCTTAACTTGAATTTCAAAACCCTGCGTTATGTGACCCCTGCCACCTCCTCCATCCTCATTTGTAAGGTCCTTCCCTCCAACGCCACTTGGCTGCTATGCTAACTTGTTTAGGTCCCTTCAAAGCACCATACTTGCTCCCTCCTCCGTGCCCAGCCATGAAGCAGGTGGTCCTCTTGCCTTGGAACACTTGCCCTCACTGTGCCCTACCCTCCTTCGCCTGGCAAACTCCTCCTAATCCTTAAGATCTGGCTTCACTGCCTCTTACCCTCTCTGTAGGGTGTAGGCCAGTCTTGACCCCATAGGTGGTTAGGATTCCAACAGCAACATGCAGTACTTCCTCTCTCAGAATACTCTGTTGTGATCACTAGTTGAGTTGTGTGATTTCCCTGCAGGTTAGAAGGCCGGTGCAGTAGGGAAAGTGGTGGTAAGGAGTGCAGAGATTTCGGCCTCCACCCTGTATTCGCTGGTCAAGTTGCTTATCATCTTTATGCCTCCTCATCTATAAACTAATACTGCTTGCCTCACAGAGTTATCCTGAGAGTTAAATGAGATAATATGTGTGTGTGTATATATATATGCATATATGTGTGTATATTGGGTTGGCCAAAAAGTTCATTTGGGTTTTCCTGTAAGATGTTACGGAAAACTCAAATGAACTTTTTGACCAACCCAGTATATCAGTATAAAAGGTTTAAGTGCGTTAACTAGTCCATAGAAAATAAGTCTTCAATAAACTGAGATGCACGCGTAATGAATACTTAGTAAACGCAAGCTTTTTGTTGTCGCTTTGTTTTGTTGTTTTTAAGCTGAGTATTGCTACGGCTGTTTTCCTGGGAGTGCACTTTCCCCTTTTCTTTATGTGCCATTGGCTTGGTAAGATTAGAGTCCCAAAAGTAAAACTGTGAGTACTGTGTTTGCTTTCCCATTTGCTCATTTGTTCCCAATCTGAGTAGCCTGTAGGAGTGATGTCAAGACGTAAAGTGATGTAGAAAGTGGGCGAAGAAAATATTATGTTCACAAAGCCTGTTTTCCAGTCAACTCCTAGGGGATCCCATGCCTTATTAGTTGTGGATTCTGCCTCTGCCCACAGTTCTTTAGTCCTTGCCTGTTTCAGAGCCCTTCCTATTAGAGGCACTGGCGAGGCAGTGCGGTGCCAGGAGGCCCAGGCATCAGGCTCATTCAGCAAAGACAGGGCCATTGAATGCAAGCGAATTAAAGCATTCTCAGGGCTTCCTACTTCAATCTGCCCCCCAAAAAATAAAGAAGCAAAACATAGGTGTGTGCATGGGTGTGTTTTAGAGGGAGTCACCAAATACACGTCAAAGGCAACACACAAATTAGTGCAGCATGAGTTCTGTGACATTTGGTAAAGGTCTTTGGAGAAGATGACAAAACAAGGTGCTTCCCAGTTCCATGGCCCCTAAGGTTTGGTGCAAACACTGTGTGTGAAAAATCACCAAACATGTACCTCACCACTGAATTTTGTGAGGGTCGACTCATTACCCCTGTTACCTGGTAGTCTCCAGGCTTTAGAAGAGTTCTTGTCATTTTGATTTTTAGATGAGTCACTGGGTTTGTTGCCCCCAGAGGCACTTCATTATGATTCAGTGTAAAGCCCTGAAAGGACTCGGCTTCCGGGAGTTAGGGGTGGGATGAGGGCTGCAGTGGTTCTGCGTTGGCATGAGGCTGAATTGACACCTTTGATGTAGCCTAAGACAGAACCCGCACCTCCCACTGCTGCTCGGAAGACGTCAGCCTTACGCAGAAAAGGCATCTGCTAAGGAATCCTGCTTCTCATTCAGCCTGCTCTGGGAGCAGCCTTAGCCATCGTTAACTAATCCAACCGCTTCCCTCCTCCCCTGCGGTGCTGGGCTTAGTGCTCAGAAGGGATTTCGCCTCTTGCTCTTGTCAGGTTAGGCACTGAGACTGTGTCCATGTTAGAACTCATAGAAGGTAAGTTAAATGCATGATCCGTCTCCCTCACGGAAAGATGTTTATTTTGCGCCCTGGAGGACATGTGTGTCTCATTGCTAATCCTACTTCGTTGCTGTGGATGTAAAACATGTAAAAATGCTGACATTTTTACAGGCAAAAATAGTGGCGATCTGATACATCTTTACAGAGTCATGTCTTTAAGTGTTTTATCAGTTCTTAGAGGTGTTGTTACTCAGAGAAAAGAATGGCTTATGTGAGTTCTGTGGCTTTGATTCCTTTTAGGGATAATGTTTAAAAGTCTTGAGAGTCAGGTTGATTCGTGATGTAAACTTATTGAAAAGCAGCTTTTATTTTCGACAGCAATACAGATTAACGGTGAGGAGTTCCTGAGTGTCTGTGCCAGTTACTTTGTGTTGTGGGAGGCAGGTCCTTCTGAGTTAGGCTGGGGGTTGCATCGGGCGCAAGTGGATGTGGGAACTTCTAGAAGTGAGTTCTTAACTCTAAAAAGACAGTGATCTGTTTTCACAAGACACTGGGACTATCACTTGTGAGCTGTGCTAATATTTGCTCTCACTGGGTTGTACTGGGAAGCTAAACTAAAGAAGGAAGCATGAAGTCCATTGAAAATGTCTCAGAACCGCATGCCTAAAATCTCCGTGGGCACAGCTAAGAGCACCATTCATAAATTCATTAGGAAAGTTGTGCAAAGTACATTATTATTCTTTTTAATGTAACCTGCTGCTATATTCAACACTGGATTAGCAAAGCAGTGAGTTTCTGAAGAAGGTTTCTCCCAGAAGCTGTTTTTCAGCACTATAGATAAAAAGGTATCTGGAATTTTAGCAAATGTCCCTCTTTAATTGTTTGTTGCTCTGAGAAGATGATTTGTCGTGAGAATTCTTTAGTAAGCCACTTTTTCACTCTGTGATCCTCTGTGTTTCTAGTTAATGGAACCCCTGGGAGTCAGCTCTCTACTCCGCGCTCGGGCAAGTCTCCAAGCCCATCACCCACCAGCCCTGGAAGCCTGCGGAAGCAGAGGGTAAGGAAATGAGCACGCTCCTTGTTTAAGACCTGTCCGTGTCTCAGTGCAGATGGCACAGGTGCCGGCAAATAGGCCTCTCACGTTAGCGCTGCTTGTCTCTAAGGAAGAACCAGGCGAGGACAGGAGGTGACCGACCTTGGGTCACTTATTACGGCTGCGGTTTCTCTTAGCTACGACTCGGGGCTTTAAATTTCCCTGTAAACTTGTCCTGATCTTAATTCCAGGGAGAATAGACAGTTGCTGCTCCACTTTGAAATACCTCACTCTTTCTGTCTCGAGGGCACAAAGACGTTAATGGCACTGGATTGTAAGCTTCCTTAGCTGAAATGAGTTTCATTAGAGACATCATCACTGGTCACCAGCCTTCCTTAAGAAAGAAAAGGAAAAGTACCTGGATTGGAGGTGGGCGGGCCCTGGTGGGAGTTGCTTTAGGGCAAAGGATGGTGGTCCAGAGCCCCTGAGGGTTTGTGCTGCAGAGATGGTCGCATGTGACCTGTGTTTTTGTGAATGAAACCCACACGGAGCACCTTCTCTTTCATCATGACCTGCATTTATCTTTGAGCTTCTTGTGTAATAATGGAGAAGTTGATTGAGCTTGGAGACCAAAGTCAAAAAAGTTACCGGAAACAGTGTTCGCTTCTCTATGCTAAGGAAGGGGGTGGGATTAGCTTTTCTTTCAGGATGGAAGAACGACTGTTCAGGACGCCTCACAACCTCTGCGGTCTGTCTTTCCCAGTAAGACCAAGGCAAGAATCACAGGAGTGGGACGGGGAGGAAGGGCATGGCGCAGTGGAGGCAACAGGAGGCCTTTCAGTGGCCTGATTTCAAAGGCAAGGTGCGGAGGGAGGTTTCAGGACATTTTAAGAAGCTAGGGCTCTTTGGCAGCTTTTCAACTCAAAGATTGGATTCATGAATTTCATTTCTTGTACTACGTGCTTTAAAATGAGACTTTAGGGCTTCCCTGGTGGCGCAGTGGTTGAGAGTCCGCCTGCCGATGCAGGGGACACGGGTTCGTGCCCCGGTGCGGGAAGATCCCACATGCCGCGGAGCGGCTGGGCCCGTGAGCCATGGCCGCTGAGCCTGCGCGTCCGGAGCCTGTGCTCCGCAACGGGAGAGGCCACAACAGTGAGAGGCCCGCGTACCGAAAAAAAAAAAAAAAAAAGAAAGAGACTTTATGTTCCATACATTTAAACTGCCTCCAAGAGGGAAGCTCCTCTTTGCAAGCCTCCTGCCGAGGTTGTGTCCACCCACCCTCTGGGGGGAGGGTGAATGAGTCAGTCCCCAGTCCCCTTTGCAGCCTGGCCTGCCACTTAGCAGGTTGTACTGTCCTGCTCGCTCCACTGAACCGCCTGGCATCAGGTCCAGCTGGTTTTGATTATTGCATGAGGCCTGGAGCTGGACACCAGCTCCTCCACTAAATGGCTGTGTTATCTTTGATAAGTCTATTACCCTCTCCCGGCTTCAGTCAAAACAAAACAAAATAAAAGGCTCTTTCCAGATAGAAAACCCAATAATGCAACTCCAGTTCCAGCTGAGTGTGTTCACTATGGTTTCTTCATGGCCACAGTCTAATCTGGCATTTTAAAGTACAGGAATCATTAGTGAACTACTAGAAGAATGGGCCAAGTTCATTTAATCTCCTAAATGTCTATGGTTGAGTGGAGGAAGGGCTAGTGGAGTGAGTGATGCTTTTCTTATAAATGTTACCCAGTGAGGCCCCCATCTATAGAGGCAGCCATTAGAAATAGGGCAGATTGGGGACTTCCCTGGTGGTCCAGTGGTTAAGACTTTCTTTGCTTTCCAATGCAGGGGGTATGGGTTCGATCCCTAGTTGGGGAATTAAGGTCCCACATGCCATGTGGCCAGAAAACCAAAACATAAAAGAGGCAATATTGTAACAAATTCAATAAAGACTTTAAAAAAAAAAAAAAAGAAAAAGAAATAGGACAGATTAGGGCCCTCTTACATAGAATAGTCTCTCTTTTGAGGTGTATACTTTGGAGACTCCACCTGGCATAGAAATCCCTCTTCATCCTTTGGGCTAATTAAATTAGGTTCAGGATTTAGCTCATGCTTCGTTGTTGAGATTAGATTAGAATGAGTGAGACTCCCTGCTACAGATCTGAGCTTCCCTCCTGCTGGCTTATGGTGCAGACTCCATCTTGGGGATGTAAAGCTCTGGGCTCAGCTCTCCCTTTGTTGGCAGAATGAGGCTAGAATTTGCTTCTTCTGCCCTCTGTATTTCCTACTACACTATGATTTTGTCCAACTGAGGCAGAAAATTTCCATCCAGCTCCTAGCAGCTGTGTGGCCAGTGGCTTATGTAATTAACACTGCCAGCGCTTGGGAAATGATTATAAGGGATGGTTCTCTTGTAGATTCTTCATTTTGTCATTTAAACTACCAGTGCAAGCTCCGTACTTGACAGGGAAAAACAATCTCGTTTGTTTTAAGGAGACAAAAGGTTTATCATCATCTGAAAACATTTATTAAACACGTGTTGTGAGCAGAGCACGAGATAGTTTAGAGATGGTTCAGTTTCCAGGCTTTTGAATTGAGGCCGTAAATGAACATCCTCCATCCGTGTACCATGTCAGTGAGTAGAAACATTCCCAGCTGCTTTAGTGAGAGGAGCTTTCATCTTGGTGTGGAGGCAACTGCATCAAATAATCCCTCCCAGTTAAAATGAGCCTAGAATATCCCTAAAAACTGATCCTGTTTCAAATTTGGTTAATATTCTTCTCAAATGGCTCTACTCCTATGCAGGAAATACTGAAATAAGTGAAAGATGGCAAGTGCTAAAAGAAGACACATCAAGGAATAAATTAACTCTTTTTATTGCAAATTGGAAAACAGTAGCTACTTCTCTTTTTCTTTCTGTGTTGCCTAGCAACATGGCCAGGGAAATGAGTGGGCTGCCTCTCCCTGCAACACACACTCACACTTCCTACCTCATTTTGAAACTCAGGAATATAAGCTGCTTTTCTTTTTTAAGGAATATTGAGACATTTGACCGCTTCTTCACAAACAAGAAAATCTATATTTTTGTTTATGTTAATTATGATGGTTTAATCAGCTTTTTTCCTTCCCTGAATATTTTTGTTACCTCTTTTGGTATTTTAGAATAGTCCTATACAATAGGAGTCTGCATGCCAGATATTTTTCTTCTTGAAAGCGCTGATGGCAGTGTACCAAGCAACTGCCCTATTTTTCCAAAACACTGTTATTTAAATTGCTGTCTAGAAGCGTTTGGTCACAGATGCAGATCCGGGAGGCTCTTTTCCATCCATGAACTTTCTGGGGTCCTATTTCTTAATATATCAGGAAGAAAAGTGTTTTATTGTGTAGGTGGAGTGAAGCTCCCCATGATACTCCCACATGGCTGACTTTTGTAGATTATCTGATCAGTCAGTTGATGTGAAGAGTGGGTGGTTCAAAATAGAAAGGAAGCCAGGATTCTAGACACTCTCTGCAGATCTGAGCTCGTTGCCTGGTGACCAGCAGAGGGATCTCTTAGCAGAAAAGGGCGGAGGGGAGAAGAGGGAAGGTGACGGGTGAGCGGTTGGGGAACCGGGATAAACACTGGGAAGGGAGCAGGGAGGTCAAGTTCGCGTTCTTTCCGTCTTCCAAACATACCATTTTGAAAAGGCAATGTTTATTGGGTGTATGCGGGGTGCAAATGCAACCCTTGAGTTGTTGCTCTGGGGCCAGAATTTCCTGAATGCCAGCTGGGGCTCCTAATAAATTATTTCCTGAGGTAAGCACCTTCCTCTTCTACCCAGAATGGGAAGGAAACGTTGAAGGAAGAATTGCCTAGATACATAGTAGCAGAGTTGGTGTTGACAGACCTCAAGGGCCCAAGAACCCAACTGGACACAGAGGAAGGCAAAAGCTCATGAGCAGATCAAGCCAATAAGGCAGAATAAGCACCCTTTTCATCTATTTAGACGCTTTCATGATCTTCCCTCTTATCCAAATTTGACGACTCTAAAGGGTTCAATGACCTCAGAAACCGAGGATGCCCATTCAGTGTTGTCCCACTCCTAAGAGAGCGCAGGGCACCTAAGAAAGCCGCGTAAACAAATCTGTACCTGCCCTTCATCTTACAGGACCTGTACCGCCCCCTCTCCTCAGATGATTTGGATTCAGTAGGAGACTCAGTGTAAAAGAGACAATGGAGCAGTGTATATGGTTTGTGGTTGGGTGAAGGTTTCACGTTTCCTAAGCAAACGTCTAACAGCAAAATACACAAAAGAGTTTTGCATACCTTGAAATTATGAAGACTAAATCATATAGAAGGAAATATCCAGGTATTTTATATTAATCCTTGAAAGAGATATTTTTTTATATCGCCTACGTTGATTTGACTGAGGGAGCTTGAACACAGACTGGCTCAGTTGGTGAAGGTTTTGTGCCAGGCCTGGCTCTAGGTGAATTTCATGTATGGGCCAGATCTTAGTTTCAGAACAGGCTAATGGTGTAGCAAGACAGTCATAATTTCTGTAGATGGGGTTTTCATTTTGATCATAGGTAAACATGCAGATACAAATTTTCTGTACAATTCTGTACAGATTTTCTGTCTAAGCAGATTAAAATGCCACTAGCAGACATTTTTTCTTAAAGTTATATTCTTCTTAAACTTTACATTGCTGATTTTAAAGTACTTTTATTGCAAAATAATCAAAATATTCAAGTAGCGTTCTTCTTCTTCCTAGACAATATTCAGAGCTACTTGTCATTTTGTGGGTTAGTCTAGGTGAGGAAAAACACCCATGTCAAAGACATAGCTCATGAAGACTCTCTTGTTAAGCATAGGAACTTTCCTTATTTTTGTTGTAAAAAGTAAATTTTACTTTTTAAACTTATCTTTCATTGAAAACAGCCTAAGTGTAGCTTAAACATGAAGAATTTTTTCAATGGCGTTGCTATAAATTATATAATTCCTCCCTATAACCATATATATAATTTTTCAAATATATAAATGCTGAAGCTAGGAAGCTTTTTTTTAAAACATACAGACCTAAAAAATTGTGTCTGGACTTATTCCAAAAAACCAATTTGAAAAGCAAAATTCTTTTAAATGTTGCTACATAAATCAGGTCCCAAATATCCAAATCTCTACTCTGATAAATCCTGGATCTTACTGGTATTTTGGAAATTTTCATATGCAAAACTCCTTTGTGTTAAACTAAGTAAATCTATGATCATAACCTATTGTTAATCATTAACCTACTAATTCTGCTTTCCTAGTCCTCTGTTTAAAAATTATAGTCAGCTTTGCTTAAACATAAAACAATTATTTTTAATCTGAATGTTAAGAACTAATTTAATGTGTATGGTCTATTGTATTTAAGCCATACCCTAGTGATCATTTAGTTTTACTAGTTCAAACACTAACAATTTAAGACTTGTGTAGCATGGTTTTGATATTTTACAGGCTTGACATATCTCAGTAGGTGATAAATTAAAAATGTATGATGCCACTTGGAGGCTTTTACTTGGGGTTTTCTTTTTCAAATTTTACTTGAAGATTGAATTTAAAAACAAAATGTTTGATTCAAAATGGAGAGAATTTCAGTTGTCATATACTGTTTTAAATGTTATCCATTTATCTCCTTGATAAATTGCTCAACTATCAAATTTTACCATCTGGTTTATAGTTACATATGTTACTATCTCACTTTCCAAGTGAATAAAATATTCCAACCATAAGAAGGAGAAGAAGGAAAAAAAACAGTACAGGCAGCCTAACAGCATTTGAAAACTTAGCCTTATAAAAATTAGTGCCTCATTATCCTGTCTGTTGCAGAGAAAGACACTTCTCTGGCAGGTTATTTGAGAACTGCAAACTGAACCATTCCATCTTGAAAGAACAGTTCATAATACCTGTTCCAGACTTCAGATTTTAAAACTGTTTCCAATAGAAATGAACAGAGACTCCTGCTGAGATCAAAAGGCTGCTTTGTTTTAGCTGAAACAGTAAACATCTGTGAGGTTGCCTATGCTGGTGTCTGTTCTAGTTATGTCTTTGTAAGATGCATTACTTAATACAGTTGAGTCCATAAAAGATTAGTATATATTTGACTGAACTGTCAAAAATGCAGAGAAAGCAGTGGAACAGTTAACCTAAATCTGGTGGGGTCAGATGGTCCAGAACAAAAAAAAAATTCCAATAATTTTAGCTTCCCTGAACTGTCAATCTTATGGACAACTACTGCTTAGAAAGGTCCAATAAACGCTATTTGTTCTGGATAAGTGGTAGATATTGCCAATTGATATGAAGCCCAGGGCTTTGTTTAGACATGGCAAAAAGAAACTGGACTTGTACTAATTGCCGATAGATATCATGGCCAGCTTTCCATCCAAGCAGTTCCGAGGGAAATGCTATTCCACAGCATTTAATCTTTTGAACATATGATTTTTATTAAACGACTGTTCAGGGGCAATATATATCATTTACTTTTGAAACTAAAATCCCTCAGAGATTGAAACAGCACACCATTTATAGACTTTGAGATCTCTTCCTGTGCAGAGCATAATTCCATTATACTAAAGCAGAAATTAAAAAAAAAAAATGCTTAGCAACAAACCAGAAGTTTTCAGTTTATTGGTGGAACCAAATTGATGATTTATAGGCACTTAAGATTTACTTACTTATAGAATTCTTTTTAAAAAAAAATTAGACACTGAATTTTTAAATTGTTCTACTGGGCAGAAGAGACCTCCAGCAAAAGCAATGCATTTTTGTCCTTATGG
The DNA here is from genome assembly GCF_964374135.1 of Grampus griseus. Taxonomy (NCBI): domain Eukaryota; kingdom Metazoa; phylum Chordata; class Mammalia; order Artiodactyla; family Delphinidae; genus Grampus; species Grampus griseus. The sequence goes on from NC_139012.1 coordinate 68,407,986, forward strand.
TAGACCTTAAATGTTCTGTGAAGACATTGCACTCTAGGAAAAATTTGGTCATTGGCACTTACATTTTCACCTTTAGACATCGTAGAGAACGATACAATAAACGTATCCCTGCTTTTAGCATTTTAGAAGTGCAAAACCTAATTATATATCAAGTATAAACTTCAGTGTGAATTCAAAAGACTGGTTCTGAAAGCCACGTGGTTTGTTTCTTCTTCGTCTTGCTTAATTACGTGAGGTGGGGCAGGAGTTCCCAATGTTTTCATACTGTCATAGACTTGTGAGACGTGGCAGGTCCACACCCATCTATACACATCCCTGTGTTCTTATATTGGCTCATTTAAATATTAAAAGTATCAAATACTATCTTCTAAAAACATCTTGAACCAGAATTCATGTGCCACATGTGTTCCCTATGTTAACCAGCAGGGGTATTTTGGTTGCATCCACTGCAGATCTGTACATGATTTTTTTTTTTTTCATTTAAAAGTAATGGAATCTAAAAGCCACATTTCTTAGTACAAATGAATGAATATATAGAATAATATCCTTAAAAATAATTCCATATATTTTAGCTATTGGACTACTAAATTTTTCGTATGTGGCCATATATCTACCCAGGTGTGTAGGTGTTTACGTAAATTTGCAGGGCCCAGTGTGTATATGGGTGTGCTTATGTAAGTATTTGTGTATGTTTATAGACCATAAATGGTAGAGTATGGTATTTGTGACACAGCCTTATAAGTTACTGGCTCTTGTGGAATTGTATGTAAAACCTTTCATGTCATAAATCATTACCCATGACATATTCATTGAGGCATATTTAACTTCAAAGGTAGTTTTCTAAACTCGTATGGCAAAACGGTTCCAAATAATAGGCAGATGTACTGATTTCTTTTAAACAATTTGGAATCCAGTTAAACAAAAATTTCAAATTCAGATAAATCCAATATTGTGTTAACTGTTAAATATAAGCATACATTAATGCTTATATTGTTATGTCCTGATATTCTATTATTAAAATGATTATATACTATCACTGTTGTTTCTCTAATGTGTATGACATGTGGTGATTGTCAGTCAGTATTCACTAAGAAAAGGAAGTATTGATTTATAGGGTTGTGAGTGGGTGAGTAATTATATTGAAACATAAATCGAAGAGAATCCAAACTGTGTTTGATTTGAAGTAAGTTGAATTGCAAAGCCAGATAACCTGTAAGGCAGTTTTGTATGTTCTTTCAAAACACGATTCTAAAGTATTGATGTATTTTCAGTAGTAACCCTACTGTACTTCCTGTATGTGTGTATAACAAATATACACACTCCTGAAAATGTTAATTGAACGAATATATTGGGAATGAACTTTTCGGCCAACCCAATACTGTATATACGTACCTTTCCTATTTATGCGTATTTGCATTAGCCTGGCTAGCATCTCTAACTGTGCATGTCAGTGACAACGATATCCCACAGCATTATAGTGTGAAAATTAGAGATATATTGAATTTGAAATACCAATTGCCTGATGCAGTTTGTTATACTGTCAGCTGAAAAATATTTGTAACTTTGTGCCTGTAATGCATGTGGAAAAGATAGGAAATCTGAGGCCCTAGCTGTAATTTTTCAGGGTGCATGATATATAGTGTCTTTAAAATGTGGTTCATTTTAGTAAAGACGATGGATAAATTCCAAGATAGTATAAATGATGCATGTTATACATGGGTGTTTGTATTATATATGGCCACAAAATGGTTTTGAAGCCAGGGAAGTAGGTATCTGAAAGGTCATAGGCAAAGAACTATGAAAGTTAATTTTCTTGTGATGTGTTTCTTTGAGTTTATATTCATCAGCAAGCAAGGAATTGAGTTTATTTGTTCTAAGGACATTTTACTTTGAAATACACTATGAATGTTGTAAATTTGGATAAAATTTTTGCAGAGAGGTTGACGTATTTCCTGCTTACAGTTTGAGTTGCTCGGATGTGCATTCTCTTAAAAAAAGCATTTGGTGTTAAAATGTTTTAAACAGCAACATGTTTTAAAATCCATCAGTTGAGGCCATCAGCAGAGTTTTACAGAGCGAAATGACAAAATGTTTCATTGACCTACCCAATTTTGAAAGTTCCATCACTTTGTACTGTGGCTTCACTGTAAAATGTTGTACCTTGTGTTTCACACTGGACCATGTTATTCCCCTCAAAGTTAATGTTGTGACACTTACCACCTTAAAAATAACTATAATAAACAGGAAAAACCACCTACGTTGTTCAGTGAGTTTCTTTCAGAAAACTTGATAAGTAGACATTGAAACTGAAATGACTGTGTGGGGTAAGGGTTACATTCATAATCATATTTATGGTGTTTTATGATGTAATTAGCATCAGCAGATGATACCTGAGATACTGCAGAATGACATCGCATGACATCCAAAGTATAAAATACTGACAATAACAATGAAATAAGACTATTTTGTTGAAGAATTCTGTTTTAGTTGGTTATATTAAAATCACTAATACACTTGCCTCTCAGGGTTGCATTAATGGTGAATATGTCAAACAAATTGGCAACTGGTTGAAAAAAAGAAATTTTAACCATAGTAACTTCCTCCTGGGCATGAAGGCATTTTTCCCAAAGTCATCTAACTTGCAGGGGGAAAAAATGTGCATGTGTATATAGGTGCATGTGTGTGTATGAAAGGTATTTTTAAAGTGCTAAATAAATAAATATATCATAAATAACTATAATAACAAACTTGATTACCCAACTTTAATATAGAACAAAGACCCATAATCTGTTTCATTCTTAATATGGTATATAAGGGAGAATAGAAAATTCTACTGGCCTAGTTAGAAAAAAAATTTTTACATTAACATTATTATAGAAGTCTAAAATTATGGTTTTAAATCTAACATTTTTACTAGGTTCATTTTAACCTTAAAATTATAGTTTGCTGTAATTGGTTCTCTTTATTATTTCCATGATAACCTAAATATAGTCAGTACTCAAAGCAATAATGGTACAGCTGGAAGGAATGTTTACAAGTTTATAAAATTCCAAATTGTGCTTCTACTTTCTGAATATAATAGACTTCAAAGTGAAATGGAGCAGGTGCCTGAAAGAGTAGTGCTGGGAATCCAAACGGAGGAGTTAATCATGGAGGGAGTTATTTTATTGAGAGGAGAGTCCCCTTCCAAACTATGATTTCACAGCGAGGAACTCCTAAGAGGAGACCTGGTGCCCTCCAGGACAAATGGTTGAGATTTTAAATGTACCAATCCTGGCTCTAAGTGAGCGTAGTGATTAGACGGCAGCAGCAAAGCAGACTGCCCCGTACAACAGAGTCGTAACTAAACGTGTTTATTTCTAATATCTCGGCTCCGTGGTTTCACTAACATAGATTTCAGTATTCCCATTTTCATTTTCTCTTCCTCTGAGTAAACCTATTTTATGAATGACAGTTCTACAGTCCTTTTAAAACTTTGACCAAATGTTTATAACTTTTTACGCATTTCAGTATTCGTTCTGAGTTATGCACGTGTTTGCTATGCCGTAAACTTTAGGTTATGCGTACTGTGGAGAATGCAGACAAGGGAATTTGGAAAAAGGAATGACTTTTGTGCCTTGCTTCAAGTAATGGAGCCTTATTAGTTATTGTGGATTGTAGATTGTTATTGTAGATTGTAGTGATTGTAGATTGTCATCAACTTATTGTTCTCTACCCACTTGGAGAGTAAATGAATATATGTTTTTTTTCTATATACACAGAGTCCCTTGGATTTCAAGCTCTCTACACAAAGGTTGTGATTTAATTTTGTTATATGAGATCATCTCTAGACATTCTATAGGCCTCAAGTCAGGATCACCAAAACAATTATTTGAGTTGGTTAAATATTTGTTGGTTGTGTTTCCTTTATAAAATTGATCCAGTTGATTTCTAAATTCTTTTACTGCCATTTTCCAAAAAAAAAAGTTAACAAAGTAATAACTGCATGCCGAGACAGAATGTGAAGTGGAAACAATGTAATTATCCGACAAAGCTAAAGTTATCTGGTGAGGTTTTTCTACCTTGATTACATCAGTTGGATCAATTGGATATTTTTGTAGTCATTATGCGGTGTGGACCCCAGCTGAATGCCATTCATACAAGTGGCAGGAGGAACTCGTACCATTTTATGTTTGAAATGAACTGTTTTTTTACTACATAGTCATCAGATACATCTTGGTAAAATGTGCTTAGAACTGTTATGTCAGCTTTCTCACTTACTTCAAAAAAGTGTGATATGTTCTCCATCTGTTACATGATCCAAAGCTACACTTAGGGTGTGTTCTTACTGAGGCCAGTGCTTTTATGAAGGTGTGCCATGAAAGCGTCCAGGTGCCAGCAACCTGTCCACCTGGTTCCCATTAAATCTGCCTGGAAGCGATGACATTTCAAATGTCAGAATCTCTCTTAGAGCAGCTAATTGCGTTAAGTTCTAAAATTACTATGTTTTGCACTGTACACCCCTATGCCTTGGAATTCGCATACTGACTGAAGCAAACACAAAATCTTATCATCGTGTATCCTATAAAATGGTTTATCTTCTCAGAAAAACCAAATAAGTAAATTGATTTCATTTATAAGCATGCAAAAATATACGTGGGCCTTTTAGCTTCTGTAGGTCATAGATAGAGGCTGATTCATCTCATTGGGTTAATTCTAAAGAACAAGAACCTACACATTTTCCCTTTAGTATTTTCAAAATCCTTCAATCAGACTTATGGGCAATAATCAAAATGTTCCTACGCCATCTAAGGTAGTATATTTAGGAGTAGTTACCAGGGTACTCAAAGGGCTGTGGTGATTACTGAATGACTTCAACTGGGAGAGACAGCAAAAATGTTAAGTGACGAAATCAGAATCCAAAAATAACGGGCTGGAAGGATATGAATGTAATAAATATGACATTAACATGAGTGAATGTGAAGTCTTAGACTTGATCCAAAACGCCAACCTCTCAAATATAGAATAAGGATATCTTAACACACTGTGAGTTCAGTGTAGGCTTAAAAGTTATGTTGTTACTGTTAAGCCAGTATGATCTTAAAGTGCATTAATATTCTATTCACAAGGAAGAAAGCTCTACCCTTCTCTCTCTCTGTGCTGGTCAGGGTACACCTAGAGTATTGCATTTGTTTTGAGCACTAGCATTAACCAGAGAAATCGACAACTGGAGGGTCAAGGGGTCACGGGGCCCTGTCTGATGACTAACAACCCAGAAAACTGGGATTATTGAAATTGAAAAAGAGAAGACACAGAAGGGGCGAAGTATCTCTTTCCAAATATCGGAAACATTGTTCTATTGGGAAATGCACTGTACTGGGTGGCTCCAGAGGTGAGAGCTAAGAACAACAAATAGGAGATGCAGAGGGGCATCATTTGAACATAACTTAAGGGAGAACTTTCTTTGCCTTATTAACAGTTAGGGGGCTGCCTTAGGAAGTAATGTGTTCAGTATTGGAGGTGTTTGGACAGAGGCCATTTGACCGCATGCCTGGGATTTTTGTAGTGGGCATTTGGTCTCTCAGTGGAAGTAGGGTAGAACAGGTAATATTTAAGGTCCATTTCAGTCCCTGAAATTCGTTGAATCCATGAATAGTCATTGTCTTGGAAAAGTGTATAATGTTAACTATCTTACTTCTTTGGGGGAAAAGAAGAGATAACACTGTTAGAAATTTAATACATTTATTTTACGTCATTTGAGCATAGTAAATAAAATGAGAACTTTCCATTTTCAGAGTACCGTGTTTGTAATTAAATGTTTTTCTCTTACAATTGTCTGTTACCTTCAGACAGTATGAAATTTGAAATGACTTGGAGTATATTTTCAAACCTAAAGTTGAAAATAAGCAATTTTAAACATAAGCAGACTTGTGTTAACCCTAATTTTTTTTTTTTTAACCAGAGCCTAAAAAACCTGAGGGGTTTTTTGTTCATAAGGCAGAGAAAAACACAGCTGGCACTATGGCCAGGTTGAAGGGCATCAGATATTTGGTGGCACTGTTGAAAATGCAATTCATTAGTTGATAAGGCAGTTTAGTGAATAATGTCCAGCAAGTTTATTAAACATTATAGTTTAAAAGATGTTTTCGTATTATTTGGGTCAGAATTCTGTATTGAGTATCTGACGTTCTTATTAAAAGAACAAGATTTTGGAATTGAGTCCATAAGTCGTGGACATCTTTGCTAGGAAATACGCTACTGGTCTATTAATTTGAATGCTTGATTCTGAAAGAATGTGTCTTTGTATTCTAAAATCTAAAACGCCGTATGACAGGACAGCACCTGCCATCCCAAACCACAGTGTGTCTGCATTATTAAACACCATTTGTGATGCTGCTGGAAGAAATTCAAGGATCAGAAGGCCCAGAAGAGAAAGTCTACATTTTAGACATTTCCTTACTGCCTTTCTGCTTGGAACACCGTTTGTCTACAGCACAAGCAATGACACAAGGGATAAAAGATCTCCCTGTTCTGGAAAACACAAACCTTCCCCTCAAATGCGGTAGCGTTAATGTTTCTTTTCTCCAGACCTCGACATCGTAAATCTGCCTTGTCTCAGCCATGTATTCCAATATTATAGATATCAGGTTTTCACAAACAAACATCCGTGAAAGTCTGAAGAGCACACTTAGCTCATACATTTATAGTGCCTTTGACAGAGTTGGTTATGACAGCACAGTTAGTGTCCCAGCAAGAAAAACTCTGTTTCAGGGTCGCAATGTGAATCCTTTCTGGCCTGCCACAGGACAAATGCGTGCTTCTGGTCACAAAGGGAGATTGAATGAGATATAAGGATGGAAACAGCTCAAGTCACCAGGCTGATGGATTGGGGGATTATTACCATACTGGAAAGTAAAAGGCACATCACACAGACTAGGTGACCTTCAGGCATGTGGTGTACTAGAGCCACCACAAAACTTCTAGAAAGTCCTGTGAGGAAGCAGATGCATCAATGCCATGAATTTAACTTTTATTCCCATCGTGTCACCTGTCAGCTTTGATGAACTCGTCCCATGGAACGTGGTCATCTTAGCGGACCCAGGAGGATGTGCTATGGCAGTTGACTCAAATGGCGCTGCAGTGACTGAAGTAGCGTTTGCCCGATTATGTTCATCCTTTGGGTGAAGACTAAAATCTTTGAATTTCCTGATATTGTTGGGCGTAATGGCAAGATACTGTTGGGCACAATGACAGTACGTAAAACTTCTCTTCCTACTTACTTTGTGCACAGTTAAGGCTGGATGGAATGGGGAGGAGGTTGAAGGGAGACAGGTAAGCAGAGCAGAAGTAGGTCAACTTTGCTTCTCGCCACCTCTTCATTATTAATTCAACTACAGACGCTCTCTCCCTTCTCTCTGCTCCACAGACAGCCGGCACCATGAGCCCATGCCGCCCCTCACCGCCTCCAGGCTCCCATCAGGCCAACCAAGTGGATAAACCCAAGGAAACAGAAGGAGGATCTTTTAGGACAAGCTGTGTTCACTGTTTAGAAATAGCATTGGAATGTGCAAATTGCTTTCTCAAGGAGTAGACAGAGGGATGGAAGGATTCATTGTTAAAGTACTGCCTCGTGGCTGATCACAGTATTAAATATTTGGTATTGGTTCATCCTCTGAGCTTTGTAATATAGTTGTTACACTGTTTGCTCTCATGGGTCTTGGGTCCAGATACACCCCAAATTTACAAAGGAATCACAGGCTTAGGCTTTCAGTTCTCTCTTTGCCTCAGGAATAAAAGTAATAATAAGTCAATGTTTCTTGCTATGTAACATTTAATGTATCAATAACTTGCTTAGTGCTATGCCTTTATCTCAAAATGGAATTGAGAAACCCGCTCTTCAACCTTTCTCCAAGGATGTGGCAAAGCTGAATATTTTTTAAAGGATATTCCATAAAAAACAAACTGAAGAAATTTTTTTTCTATGGTAAGAATAGAAAAAAAAAAAAGATCAGAATGACCCCTTATCTGAAGCCTGTTTGCAGATGAGAGTGTGGAAGAGTGAGGTGAGATACCTCAAAGCTGCCAAACCTAAACAGTGCGCAAAAGGATGCTAACGTTGAGAAAAAGAAATAAAAAGTCACGGAACATCCAAAGGACGGTGATGAGCCTGACTCAGTTAACGCCATCTGTTGTTGGGTAATAGGGTGGGGGGAGAGGTCGTCCCAAATGAATAGTCTAAGAGCCTCCCTTTCCGAGTGTTAAGACCAATTACTCCCTGGTGGTGGGTACGGTTACCTCCCGAGATTCTGGGCTGGGCACAGCACCTGGAGACTCAGGTAGTGGGACCGAGGATGTTTATTCTCTGTTTCTGTTTCCCCCCGCAGAGCTCTCAGCATGGTGGCTCCTCCACTTCACTGGCATCCACCAAAGTCTGCAGCTCGATGGACGAGAACGACGGACCTGGAGAAGGTGGTGAGTTTTGGACTTGGTGTCTGAGGAGAAGGCTCAGCTTGTGCTTGGGCAGAGGATGGGCTGGCTAACTTTACACCCACCAGGAAACGGTCACTCCTCCAGCAGCATGAGCCTGAAGCAGCTTCAGAGGCTCGTAGCAAGGGGTAGGATTGAACGTGGCTCCCACCGGGGACGGCATCTACTCTCGGGGGCCAGGAAGAGGGAGTTAGCCTAATATGGAGACGTTTCCCATCCTGTGAAGGTATAAGCACCCTGACAAAGCCAGCTATTGCCCACTTTGCAAATAAAAGGGGGTAATTGTTGCCTTTGTTGTTCCAAATTCTGTTCACTTCTAGAACAAGAAGGACATCTTTACTTTTTTTTTTTTTTTTTTTTTTTTTGCGCGGTACGCGGGCCTCTCACTGCCGTGGCCTCTCCCGTTGAGGAGCACAGGCTCCGGACGCGCAGGCTCAGCGGCCATGGCTCACGGGCCCAGCCGCTCCGCGGCACGTGGGATCCTCCCGGACCGGGGCACGAACCCACGTCCCCTGCATCGGCAGGCGGACTCACAACCACTGCGCCACCAGGGAAGCCCCTACATCTTGACTCCTTTGCTTGACCGTGATAGCCCTGCAGAGGCACTCTAACTTAAGTGAAGTCAACATGTGAAAATCTGGCTTTACAGAAAGAATGAATTGATGGCAATTGCAAAAATATTCTTTGGACCTTAAGTGAATTCCCTTCAGAAAGTGGTGAGATGATGTGGATTCCAGAATAGACTTTTTTGCTAACTCCTGGATAGTTTTAGATAAGCCTCTTCGGCTCTCCACATCTCAGTTTTTCTTCTACGAAATGGAGATTGTAATATATGCCTGTTTCCTCCCTGGGGGTTATTATCAGGCTCAAATCAATTACGAGAAAGTATTTCGAAACTAAAGTATAAAACTGATATGATCAAGCCACTGTTACAGAATCAGCACCCCTTATTTGTTTTAAATAATATGATTTAATTTTCCAATAAAGTACCATTAGGGGGAAACATTTTTATTATGTTATGTGTGATACCTGACTTACCCAAGGATTATTTCTTGACTACCATGCAATATCAGACTTTTTTGGTGTTTCCAGAAGTATGAAATTCAGAAGCCTCTTTTGTTCCAATGTGTTTTATTTACCTAATGAAATGAAATGGTCCTTGACGGAGCCTTTTTGGCTAACTCTTCTTAGCCAAAAGCCTAAAAGATACATTTTTTTTTCAATAGTCAGGAAAAAAATCCCAAGCCATGTGCTCCGGATGGGTGCCCAGTGGAAGGAAGGATGGAAGTACCTCCCTGCGTTTCCCATCTGAAGCCAGGGTTGCCGCTGACAGCTAAGGATGGTTACTTTTACTATCCGTGTAGTAAAGGGCCTCAAGACCGCGTCATCCCAGAGATATTTTGTAAATCCGGGCGCTCTGCAGCGGATTTGAAACTCCTCCGACCATTTTCTGTAATAACCATGGGCTAGACAAAAATCCCCAGTCTGAATCCTTCAAACGGAGGCAAAACTGTGGCTTCTTCGGGGTGAGATGGAGGGGGTGGGGGGGCGTGGAGGTAAGTCCCCAGGTCTCGCTTTATTCCGGAGACCACTGAGATAGCTTCTAGTGGGTTAAACGTAAAATGTCACCTGTAAAGAGGTGAAGAGGTTGCAGAAATGCCGAGGACAAAAGCAGTGGCAGAAAATGTCCTACATTTGTACACGCTTTCCAGAAATTTCCTCCACTCTAGAATCCAGAGTGGTGCAGACTGGACATGATCACAAAACCAGAATAAGTAAGGGTCCTAAAGCCGATATCTGCTGATTGTGAGTTTCCATTTCCCGTTCCCCAACCCTGCAGACTAAACTCAGTGAGAACACGGAAATCACCAAGAAAGCCCATTTGCCACCTACGGTTTTAATTTTATTTTGAGAAGAAATGTTTAGTCTCAGTTTATGATTAAAGGTCAGGAGAGGAGCACATTTAGGAAGCACACTAGGCTTCCATCACATTTTGTGTTCAGGTTGCCTGAGGGGAAGCCAGGATTTATAACTTTAAAGCATGTAAATTTTAGAGCCCAGCTATAAAAGCCTTTTTATACCCCTAGGATGTTAAAGGTTATCCACTATATTTATGTGACCTAAGTGTGGCTTATTTAGTTTTATGGCCTTAGATATTTAAAGCATTATTAGGCATTTGTAAAATATTTCAAAACACATTTTAAGGGGGAAAATGCGTTGTGTTAGTGGCACTAACATAGTTGAAACTACAAAACTGTTCTGTTCAGACATAATAGATATTGCAGTTTTAACTCAACATCCAGTGACAAATTTGTCTAAAATCTGCTCATTGATACTGGGGAGGGGTAGCAATCAGTGCTTAGTTCATAAGGAATTTTACGGAGATCTCTATTTCAGGATGTAGTAAAGCTAAGTGTCCAAACAGCAGGCATTTCTCATGCTTGTACAATGTCAAGCGGCCCAGAGTCCCTTACGAACCGCATCTTCCTCCCTACCTAGGAATGTCATTTTTCTGGACACCATGGGTATGCAGTAAACGCTATTGATCAAATTGGCATGAAATGAAAAGTGAAACTTCCTCCTCAGAATCCCCACTGCGGCAGAAAGCATAAGTTGCATTTACCTAGGTGGCAGTGGACCCCATACATTTTACGTTTCCTTTTAGTTTGTCATTCATCTTAGTAATAATGGTTGATGATGCAATGTCGGCAAGGAGGTGGGAGTCGGGGACTGGCCTCCCTATACAGAAAATGACATATTGACGCTGAATCAGTTCCAGTCTATTAGATGATACTTCTAAACGTCTCTTTTGTGCAACATCTGTGTTCCCTTTTCTACCAATAAAAACATACTAATGATTCTTTCAGAAGTGCTGGAGGAAGGCTTCCAGATTCCAGCCACAATAACAGAACGATATAAAGTCGGAAGGACAATAGGAGATGGAAATTTTGCTGTTGTCAAGGAATGTGTAGAAAGGTGAGAAGGATATCATTTGCATTGAGCTTTAAAGGAAGCACTTGGCGTTATGTTTTCCAAGACAGCGTCTTTAGTTGCGGTCTGTGGCACATATGGAATAGGTTAATGTCTCAACTCCAGATGTAAAAAATATTTAAAAGAAAGAAAAGCCCATCTAACAACAGATTTGAAAAATGTAGTGATTCCTGGGGACAATCTATAAATTAAGGACTTTGATTTTTCTTTTTAATGTACTCAGCAACACTTTGCCAGAGCTTTCAGGTAAGTCCTTGTATTTTGTTAAAACAAACAAACAAAAAGAACTATTGAATAGTTTTTTCGGCACTGTTTCGAGACATTTTGTAAAGGTCAGAACATTCTTATATGGGTGTATATCTCTAACATATAACTTGCATAAAATTAAATACAGTAACTTCAAAAAACTTCAAAATGTATCTGTTCTGATCCTGACAAAAACAGCATTTAATACATTCAAATGTTTTAAAATGAATGAACTAGGCACTCTTGTGGGCCAAAGGGAAGGACTTGGAGTGAAAGGTTTGCCCCTGGGACCTTGATACCTAATCAAGGACAGTAGCTGGGGCTACTGGTTGGAGAAGTGACAAGTAATAGTCATAGCCCAGATCAAGACCGCCTCAAACCCTAAGCCCAGCGTGAGATTTGGAGTTTGTTTCTTACGGGGGACCTGGTCAGCCGGCAACTTCCTCTCAGGGCTGCTGAGCAGAGTACTGGAAAGGCGGGGGCTCCCACCTGGTTCCTTCAGGGAGTGTGTCCGCTGGCGCCCTGGGGGCTGGTCTGGGGTGAGCACCTTCCCCACTGCTCTTCCCCGCTCCCCTTTCGCCTACTCCCTGGGAGAGGGCCCTGTGCGCTGCCCGAGTTCTCAACACTGTGTGGAAAGAATGCTTTAATCTCCACCTCCACTCAGAGAGGATGTCTCAGACTAGAGGCTCTGTCTGCAAGACCCAGAACTTACTTTTCTCCAAGTCCGTTGACTTAGAAATGAAGATCCGTGCCACATTAGAGCTGGACGTCTGCCCAGGGCCTCAGACACTGTGAGGGCCCTGAGTTTGGCCAGTGGCCACTGATTTGCTTCCCTTCACCCTTTGCCCGACTGAGGTAGTGGAGCCCTCCTTAGGCTCCCCTGGAGCGGTGGGTCTCAGACTTTGCCCCACTCAGCATAGCAGCTGGGCCAAGTCATTCCTGAGGACGGTGACAGCGACCCCTAGAGCAGCCGCTGTGTGTCGGGGACGGGCATGAGTGACAGGCAGCTTGAAAATTCCCTTTGCTAATCCTGCTGCCCCGCTTTCCCCTCCCCCTCGTTCCCCCACTCCCACCATGAAGTTTGACCATCTGTTGCATGACTGCGAAATATAGAAATTTTCCCGTGACTTTCCTGGGCCTCACACCTCCTCAAACAGGAGCAGCCACTGTTTACTGAGCATAAACTACATACAAGGCCCTTAACCTACGATACTTCATTTAATTATCATAATAATCCCATAGTTATGGGATTATTATATATAATCCCAAACTGTTTCCATCTCATATAAAGAACGCCCGGAGAAGCTAGATGCCCAAGTAAGTTAAGTACTCAGCTAGTAAGTACTTAGCAAGGCAAGGATTCAAGTTCAGCTCCAAAACCCACGCCTTTGGACCACTCTGCACCAGTGCCTCCTGCCTCGGACCAGGGGTCTTCCGTAAGAAAGTGGCTTCGCTGAGCCAAAGTCACACACAACACGCTTGTCCCTGTACAAAGAAGACAGAAGTTAAGTCGGGAAAGCCATCCCCAGAGTAATGGGTGGAAGCGTGTGTGCGTTTATATAATTTTATATTTCATTGATACTTTTACTGATAGCAAGCCCAGCCCTTTTAAACTTAATTTCCTCTGCAGCAGAAAACCCCGTGTCTGGCAGATCCCCGTGCCCTTCCCCCGCAGTGCCTGGTTCCTTGCCAGGGTGCGTCATCTGTTGAGTCTGGAGTGGTGGCCATGTGCTCGTCCTCGGATCACGATAGCATCTCAGTCCCACAGTCCTGGTCTTCCCATGATAGAAATTTATCATTTCTCCATCCTGAATTAATTTCTTTCTTTCTGGTTTGCATTGTGTGCGTTTTGCATGAGTTCACATCTTGGGTCTCATACGAATCATCAGAGTCTAAACACCAGATTGCCCCCAAAAGTGTTAGTATTCCGCTCCCGCGGAACAAGGACATATGGCATCTGCCCTCTCTCCCCAGAGGTATCACGAAACAATCTTTTAATATTTTCCAGAGGTCCAGGAAAATAAAAGGGAACTAAGAATGTTTTGAATGGCACACATTGCTTGCGGGGGTACATTCTGTCATATTTTAAAGGAGGAATATGTATTAAAAAGAGCAAGTACGCCTCTCCTCCGTTAATAATATGCTGTCACAGGGAAGGTTTTCCTGCAATAATGGATGCAGTAACGTTGCTGCAGAGGCCGTCCCTCCCCTGGTCCCGTGCCAGCACATCCCATCGTAGGGGATGCCAGGTCTGCTTCGATTTCTGCCTATCTCCCCATAGCAGTCTCGAGTGGCCTCAGGAGCCCCGAGGACATGCTAAAGGATGTCGGTGGACTTTTGAAGCTGTCTTGCGGAGCCTTTCGAAGCCCCAAAGAAAACTCAAGAAGCTGAAAAGCACTAAGAAGAGATCCGAGCACGGGTAGGGGGCTCACAATGAGATGCCCTTCATCCCTGGCTTCCTGGCTCTGTGTGGACTAATTACCGTTCAAGCCACGGGTACCGGCAATGCGGTCGTGAGCAGGGACAGTGTCGCAGGTGGCTCCTGGCCCTCCTCCCCACCTGCACTGCTTGCACGTTTTGGCACCGTAGGCATCAGAACTGGATTAAAATTCTAGCTGCTCGTGATTCCCTCTTTCTCTCCTCCACTTGTAAACCCAAAGAACTGCACAACGAAAGCGCTGGCAATGAAGGTAGGCAGGCCCAAACCCACCCGAACGAGCTAAGACTTTAGCGTCAGCAACATGGGTTGCATCCACCTAGACAATCTTCAGAATTTTCAAGAACCGGGTACCTATAGTTGGAAGGCATTTCCTTCTGAAGTGGGATTTGGAGGATGAATCAGCATGAAGAACTTTTAAGTATCTCTCAGCTACCTGACAGCGTTCTTTCCTCTTTCCTTCCTAAAGATGCTCTGGCACCTGATAGCCATAGGGCCCAAGTTCAAATTCAAAATAAAACTCTACTCTGAAGATGTTTGACAAGACACTGGGATGCCTCAGTTTTCTGCTTTACAGAGGAGGCTGAGATTTAGCTTTTTTTTTTTTTTTTTTTTTTTTTTTGCGGTACGCAGCCCTCTCACTGTTGTGGCCTCTCCCGTTGCGGAGCACAGGCTCCGGACGCGCAGGCTCAGCGGCCATGGCTCACGGGCCCAGCCACTCCGTGGCATGTGGGATCTTCCCGGACTGGGGCACGAACCCGTGTCCCCTGTGTCGGCAGGCGGACTCTCAACCACTGCGCCACCAGGGAAGCCCTGAGATTTAGCCTTATTATGATTAATTGGTAAACAAAGGGTGCTGTTTACCAACCCCTCTTTCCTGGGGGAGAGGGTCTTTCTGTCACTGTCCTAACTGCCACCAGCCTCTGGAGTTTTCACAACTCCACCAACATGTTTGGAGCCCCTGCTAGTTCAGGCCTATGCTGGGCCATCTCCAGGGCTACAAAGAGAGTCAAGACGGGGCCCCTTTGCTTGAGAACCTGACGCGTAAGCAAAGGACTGCCTTGAAATTCAGTAAATGCCATGTCAGAGGAATGCCTGGGAAACCACATTTCCTCTTCCACATGATCTTGATAAAAATCTTCAAAACAGAGCAAACAACCAAAAGCCCGTTGGTCCAGAGCACCCTTTTCATAAACATTCTGCTGCCCTCCAGGGCTGAGGGCAAGGGTGAGAAGAAGACTGCCCCAGGGCTGAGAATCATTCAGTTAAACAAGACAGCTTTCTCCAAACCATTTTTAGTACAAACCTGAAAAAGTAGATTTAGTCCAAGTTTGTAAAATTCAGACATTTCTCCCTAGTAGTTGGAGCTCTAGCCTTGGGTCAAACTTAATAGGAAAGTGACTTTACAAATTGAGTTCCTGTAGACAAGGAGGAAAACAAAGCTTGTTCTGCTGTTGCCGCTTTGGCTGCGGCATTTGAGGTTTGTGTAATTTCGTGAAAGGTCAAGAATATAATTTCAGGAGCATACAAGCAAATGGCCTGGACGTTCCACAGCAACCCAGGTGTCTTCTCTCCTTCTCGACACACGGAACTGTAGACTCCTTGAGGTCAAAGACCAGGTCTCCATCACCTCTGTGGCCACCGAAGAACCATGCTCATGACTGCTTGCTGAATGATTACCTGCGGGCAGTGGTCCTCAGAGTTTAGGGTACGGAGGAAGGCAGGTATCTTATTTGAGGTTTTATTTCTTGCCAAATGTTCTCATTTACCAACTTAAAGCAAGCGGTGAAGTTCTTATTCGTATGGTGTACATTTAGTCCTAGCACCTGTTTTTAGTCTCATTTTCC
Organism: Grampus griseus; assembly: GCF_964374135.1. Classification (NCBI taxonomy): domain Eukaryota; kingdom Metazoa; phylum Chordata; class Mammalia; order Artiodactyla; family Delphinidae; genus Grampus; species Grampus griseus. The sequence goes on from NC_139012.1 coordinate 68,423,973, forward strand.
AGATGCAGCTACTTTCCTATAAACATGCACTTCTAGTAATTAAGGATTTTCTTGTGACTTTATCGTTCTGTCCTCAAGGAATCCAGAAAGAAACCTTTCAGTATTAATTTTGGTGGTCCTCCTCAGGGCTCACTGTCTGGTATAAAATATGGGTAAATCTAATTGAGTGTTTAATCCTATTTTGTAAGGTTCTGGGTAGTCAACCCACAGGGTCCTTTTTCCTAGTAAGCTCCAGGGCCACTGCAACGCAGGTTTGCTTGCATTTTCCCCTCAGCTGTAGGCTTAGCATCTAACCTGATTGTTTGGTGTCCTGGAAGCCAATACACCCTCTTGTTCCCTGGGGATTCTGTTCCTTGTCTATCCGGCTGTAGAGGAGGATTTTCAGCCTTCCCGGGTCCCACACCAGCTCTTTGCTTTGAGTGTAGCAAGGCTGAAGTGTTGCTCATTCTAGGGAAACAGGGGATCAATTGGTAGCCATGGAGAGGACAAAGCCAAGAAATTCCTGGATCTTCTGACCAGCACCATCCCACATCCATCCCCTTTGTGGAGGCACTGAGTCCAAGTGTCAGCTTCATTCTAGCTCTCTGTACCTGCCTGGGACTACTGGCTTTTATCAAAGCTGTCAGACCAAGAGTTCAGATTCCCTGCCATCAAATGAAACATCTTAAACTAGATAGGAAATCGCTCATGTATTCCAGTCTTAGATTTGCTTTGTCATCATTTTTAGTGATTCACGAAAAGCAGAATCCAGAAACACTTCAGCTTTTAGTTTTCCTCGATTAAATATTTTCAAATTTGCAAACAGACCCTTCAGAAGCCTCTTAAGAAGAGTTACTGAAAGGGACCCTGTGCTCCTTCTGTGATGCGAGGATTCCCCTCGTAGATGAGTAATTTCACGTTCTCATTTATCTGTTTGCGCGTACATTTTAAACTTCTAATGGGAAGTATTTTGTTGGCCCTCTAACTGAAGTGCTTTTCCTCCACCCCCATCCCATAGTACACACACAGCCTTGCTGAAGGTCTGGCGTTTATGTGGGGTCGTCTAGCACCCCAAGCCCTGCATTTAGCCAAGGCTGACTCAGCCTTCCTCCATCATGTTCTCTGCCCACACGGGGGCCTGAAGAATCAACAGAGGCATACTTGGGGCTCTCAGTCCATTTCTTCACGAGGCTGAGGCAATTCGGGTTGCGCTGGGTACCCTGCACCCGGGCAGGGGAGCCGCCCTGAGGCAGAGGGGTTTAACCTCCTCGCATCCGAACCACAGCGCTCTCTAGTGGAGAAAATCAGCTTCAAAATGATTGTTTCAATCTAGTTTCATTCCTCAGGTACAATTATATATAACAACTTGGTCAATGTTTACGGTTTTCTGCAGGCTAGGACCCTGAAGGTCCTGGAGGTATAGCGGAAGAAGTATTTTTAGAAGTAAATGACAGGAGTGGTTTCTAAGATGCCCTTGAAACACACTGTTAATATCTGGCCTCATGATGTGTTTGGAGGCGCATCACTTTCTTGCTCTTGCCGTAATGTACACCTAGGAAATTCTCCATACTGAAGCTTTTAAAACCCTATTTTAAACTTTCGTTCTTGATCACCTTCACTCCCATTGTATTCATTTGGACCCCTAAAATTGGCCTTTATCTGTAGGTGAAAAGCTAGACTTTCTTGGTTTCCCCAGCAGATATGAAATGGCAGTGCTTGTGGAGTAGTGGTTTCTGACGATTATGAAGTATGCGTCGTGTCCTTTGACGGTGGACCTGTCGTGGTTGGCGCTGCAGTGTCTGGGAAATGCTAACACAAATGAGGAAGCTGTTTACAGCTGCAATGTGACTAAGCCCTCCTTCCCACACCCACCGCGGAGAAGGGGCAATGTTGGCGGGGCTGCATGCGAAGCAGAGACCCCAAGAGTTCCAAGTTCTGACCTTAGTGCTGCCGTGAGGCTTTGGCAAAGCGAGTTCATTTTCGTCGTCACCTCCATTTCACTTCTATCAAATGAGACAGCGATGAAAGGCCCAGGAGGTCACGGGATGCTCAGTTAATGGCTGCATCCCTTTCTATATTCCTTGAGCACCTCATCCGCTAGTTCTCCAGTGGAACACACAGGGGTGCAGACGACTCAAGTCTGAAGAGTGTGAACTGCTTCTTGAGAGTTGTCAGTGTGGCCGTGAGAGCCATTCAGAAAACTGTCACAGCTACACTTCACTTCGTGGAGAGAGAACTTCAAGAGAGGCTGGGAAGAAGACGGGCAGAAACTCACATCCTGACCACACCACTTCAGAGGGAGGGACAGAGCACAGCCACCTTGCAGGGGGACTTATGCATGGGACTAGCAATGGCAGCAATTTTATTACAAGTATGACAGTGTTAGCAGCTTGTGAATGTTTCTATGCTAGCATGTCCGTTGTCCTTACACTTGGTCAGCCCCTTAAAGTTCACTTATTTCTTTTAAAAAAGGAAAAGAGAATTTTTTACAAAGTAGTTACATCACGATGCAAGATCACTGCGGTAAGAAATGAATCCTTAACAGGATGATGCAACAGATCTGAAATTAAGTTGTTTTTATTTTATTTTTTTTAAACTTTCTCTTTGCAGGTCGACTGCTAGGGAGTATGCTCTGAAAATTATCAAGAAAAGCAAGTGTCGAGGCAAAGTATGTATACGGTTTATTCTTATGAAAATACAGTGTTTTGGAGGCAGAACGAAACACAAAGATGAGCTCCCGAATAAACATAAATTTACGCTAGGAGTTGTGGAACAGAATGTTGTATATGTATTAGGATATAACTTTATTCTATAAATATTCCTGGAATAAAAGTTAGTTGGAATGATTGCATGTTATTTCTGTTCTTTCTCTGTGTTTGCCTCTTGGCTTACTTCTTCTATTACTTTTGTGATCTAAGTTTCATTTCATCCTTCTGTATGCAGTTATACTTAACATGGTAGGTTCTGACATTACAAACACCTTCTAAGGACCTTCAACATCTCTTGGCAATTCTAGGCTGTGTGAACATCAGAATTTAAGACAGACTCCATATACTTTACCCAAAATACATCTCCCTTGATCTTCAAATAGTATAGTTTTGTTCATTCGAGTCCGCTCCTCATGTATTTTGATGTGTATCTTGATTAAGGTCACTTTTGCCTTGAACAGGAGCACATGATCCAGAACGAGGTGTCTATTTTAAGAAGAGTGAAGCACCCCAATATCGTTCTTCTGATCGAAGAGATGGATGTACCAACTGAGCTGTATCTTGTCATGGAATTAGTAAAGGTGTGTATTTTGGAGAAAGAGATAAACCTGTACAAGGCACCCCACTCTTCTATACAGTAGAGCGCTCTCCTTTATTTCCTCCCACCAACATCCAGTCTCTTATTTCTGTGCATTGGCATAATGGTTAAGAGTATTAGCACTAGAATTATACTCAAAAGTTCAAGTCCCAGCCTTGACCTAAATAGCTCCCTGATCTTAGGCGTACCTCTCTGTACCTCGGTTCTGTCCTATGTAAAATGAGGATAATAATTGCTAGGAATAAAAATGGCTAGGAATGCTTTTGTGAGGGTAAGAGGGATGTCTTTCACCAGCTTCTGTGACACAGAAAGTATTAGATGCCAATACAGTTGTGGTTACTGTTGTAGTAGAAGTTGTTCACTGTTCCAGGAACTACATCCAGAAGTATCATTATTATAAGAGCAGGCTTTAACCTTTTAGCCACGACCATAATAGAAAAATAGCACCATCTTAATAATAATGTGAAGAGTCTGCCACCTTTCGCTGAAGGTTACAATCTCATCCTGTCACATAAAATTAAGTTGTTATTCTACTCAATCATAGAATATGGGAATGGCCAAATGTTGACGATGGTTGCGTCTAGGTGAAAGGTAACCCCCTTGTTCCCTCTACTTCCATACTTGAAAATTTCTTAATTAGAAATTAAATTTAAAAATTTAAAAATTGAATGTTTCATTTTCATGAAGTTGTAGTTTTCTCAAGCCTTTTCTATTATGTTACTCTAACTGAAGGCATAAGTAATTTCTACTTTAGTTGTAAAGTGATATAAGTTAGTCACATCATATTCTCCATCAGCGGTGTGCCAGTGAGCAGCTAGGGCTCCAGGAACCCTGTTTAGAATCGCTCAGCTGAGCTGGTGGTGGGAATCAGCACCCTGGAATATGGGGTTTCCTTTTGTAAAGATTTAAGACCAGGCAAGCATTTAATCAACTAATCTGTTACTATATAGAAGAGTGTTCGTTCTAGGGCCTGTAAACTTTCATTATTCAGAATTTCTTTGCTTTACTTCTGTTGGCCTTTTTTAACTTGGTGGTTATTTATGTTTATAGATGAAGCCTGTTCTTTTTCTACTTCAAGTTAAGATTTGTTTCTCTGAGGGTGAGGGCTTTTTTGTTTGTAGTAACACAGGTTCCTGTCACGTTTGAGAGTAAGGGAGATAAAAATGCTAACCGTTTATTCCAACAAAGAAAGGTCAATTTCATTTATTCAGAAGATTTTCATGTTGGCACTTAATGACCAAATATAGTTTGGTAATTATCAACATTGTCCATTAACAGCCTTTGTGAATTCTCTCTGGGTGCTGGGACTCCTCAGTTGAGCCACTCTATCGTACCCTTACATTTAGTCTGACCGAGAACCACCGTGAGGCCAGGTCTGAAAGCATCCCGAGAAGTGAAGGCCAACCCCAGGCTTGACCTGAAAGTCTCCCACGACATCCCCCCTGAGGAATTTCGCTTGGCCTGTGCTTGTCAAACCCTGAGAGGCCAGTAGGATGCCCAGGAGGGCCTGAAGCTGTAGGATAAATGAGGCCTGTGTTCCAGAAAACAGTGAAGTGACAGTTCTTAAGAGTGAAATTCCATAATTACCAAGAACGGGACTTCAGGCTTCTGGCTGCAGACGTAAACACATGCACAGTGCTTGTGTGTTCAGAGGAAGGGAGGCCTGTGGACGGGGTGGCCCTGGGGCCCGTTGCTAAGGGATCATCACGAGTGAGAAAGACAAAGGGAGTAGAGGGGACACTGCAGGCAGCGGCTCTACTGAGGACGGGTACGGAGTGAGGAGGGAGTGTGACCTGTTCGGGTGACCAGGGAAGACATACCCTACCTGGAGCATTAATGTAACTGGTCTAGGTAGAGGCAGGAGATGAGGTTAAGCAAGTTGGAACGAAGGCTGGGGGCAGAGCGGGGAGAGCCGTGGGAAAGGAACGCTGATTTCATGACAAGAGAAAGAAACGTCGAGTGGGAAGGTGACAGTCCGTGCACACAGTGCTTTGCGTAAGGAGCCGGCGGACGGCCTAGAAGGCTGTGTCAGAGGCACGCCTTAAAGGGAGGACTGGTAAGATCTGTGGACTGATTTGCAGAAGGTGAAGAAGAAATGAGTTTACAGGCTGCCTGGAGCCTAGATAACCAGGACGATGGTGGAGGCTTGGCAGGGTGACCCCACACGGCCCTACACAGGGTCCGGCGTGCTGTTCACGCGAACCGCAGTGAAAACCCCACCTCCCGAGGTGGTATGGAAACAACTGCAAACCCGCACATAGCAGCCTTGCCTTTGCGCGAGACAGAGTGTTGAGAGGGAAAGTGTTCATTTGGAACAAAACGTACGTGCTTAGCTTGGGAACTGCTGCGGCTGAAGGGTCAGTGGGAGACACTGCCCTCCCCCGAGCAGAGATTATACAGAGTCACAGAGGGCCAGGTCAGGATTTGAAAATTGTCAGCCTACAAGCGCTCTATTTTGCATTTGCTATTTAAAAAGAAAAATTAAACCTCTTAGCCCATTAGGTAACAGATGAACACAGTCAGCCACTGGGCTCGGCTCCTTGGGACCTCGTGTGCAAGAAGGATGCACACATTGTCAGTAAATCAGACCCAACTTCGCTGAAAGCATTTCAAATAAATGAATCTAAAATTGGAGCCTAAAATCTTTGTTTCACCAAATAACGATAAATTAGCCAGGAACAATGGAAACAAAAGTTCAGATGAATAATGGTACTAGAAAACTTTCTTTGAAATTTCTCCACCCTCCTCCCTCTCTTTCTCTTTCATCTTTGGAGTGACAGTTTCTGGTCCTTTTCTCTGTTCTTACAAAGAAGCACATTATTGAAAAAGAAAACACTACGCCCACTCCACGAGACCTAAATCTAGAGAAGAAGAGAAGTGTGTGTGTGTGTGTGCGCGTGTGCGTGCGTGTGTGTGTGGTGGTAATTTCACAAGGCAGCAGAGCATTTTGTTAAGGGTGCAGTTTGCAGTGTTACCTGTTTCTCATTTTGGGAGATTTGGGATTAAGAGTTTGACCTTCTGCTGGCGGTTGGCATGAGGCAGGTAGCACATGCCACCAGGATTCCCAGGTGTCACAAGGCCTCTGCCCTGGAGACCTGGCTCCGCTTCCTCTCCCTGGCTGGGAGTTTAAAGGCAGAGAATCCTCTCTCTTTCCTTTGAGCTCTGGAGGAAATGTCACTGGCTGTCACAGTGGGGAGAGAAATCACTATAAGGTCTCCGGGCCTTTGAGAGAGAGGTGGCAGGAAAAGCCCTTGGAACCCAGAGACCCTGAACGCATCCTTCACTCCCTTTATAGCGTGTCACGCGCCTCTCCAGGCAGCGCCATTGGACCATCTGTTAATGTGCTTCTCCTCCTGCTGTTCTGTCTCAGGGAGGAGACCTCTTCGATGCCATCACTTCCACTAACAAATACACTGAGCGAGACGCCAGTGGGATGCTGTACAACCTGGCCAGCGCCATCAAATACCTGCACAGCGTCAACATCGTCCACCGTGACATCAAACCAGAGAATCTGCTGGTAAGACGGATTCCAACTGCAGGATGTCTTGAGTTCCAAGCATTCATGAGTGAATATGAGCATTTCTCTCTTTTTTTCTTTTTCATTTTCTTAAAATCAAAAATGACTGTAGAGGCTGTTTTCCAGCTGGCCTTCAGTAACTAGCTGGAAACTAGTCTTTTAAGTTGATCTGTCAGGGTTAGTGTACCGTTAGGAGCACTTAATTTATTAGCAAATAAAAACCCAAGGCAGGGGGACAGGAATAGAGCTCAAGAAATCTAGGGCTGTGGTTAAGACCATGGGCCGGGCCAGGCCAGTCACGAGGAGTATTTACACTTACATTATTTATCAACAGCACTTCTGTGTTAGAAAGCTTCTACTTGGGAAAAAAAAAAAAAAGATGGAAGCCTTTTTAGACTTTGTCTTAATCTCCCAATTTACATCCTAATAATCTGATCTCAGAGCTAAGAGAATAAATCATTGTGAGTTTTCAAGACACCAGCCCCTCAGCATAAAAATAACCATGATGAAGACAGATTTAAAGATCAGAGATATTTTGTCCTCCCTTTAGGCCCGTTTGGTTTGCTTTTCATGAACTTTGTATCTCTGGGGAAACACTGAGAGTTCTCCATGCAAGGAAAGGAGGATGCTCTCCTAATCCCATTGTTAAGGGGACAGTATTGAAAGAATTCAGGAGACAGAGGCTGGGCATCGGGGAGCTATAACTAGTGAATGTGGGAGTATCATAAATTTTGTTGGCTATTCAGGATGGAATTTTAATGAAATATATTCAGTTTCTCACCCCCACCCGAGATGCTAGTTCTTCTTTTACTTTCATTATCCAACCCCAAGAGTCATGTATTCTGTGACTGTTAGTTTGTCCATCTCTTCAGAAATCTGGGAAATGAGGATTCTCTTTCTAAAGCAGTGTTTCTCCAACGGTGGTCCAAAGACGCCCTGCATCAGAATTACTCCCAGATGCCTGTTAAAAATGTAAATTTCTGAGCTTCCCTGCAGCCCCACCAAATCAGAATCTGGTGACTGGTGACAGGGTGCAGATCTGCATTGCAGCCAGCTCCCCACGTGAGCTGAATGAACGCTCAAGTTTAACGGCAGATGAACAGCCCAACTCCCACCACCAATAAAGGCTGTTAAGACCTGCTTCTGTGGAGACCACCTGTGCTCACCCCATGCTAAGGGCTTCACTCTTGGTATTTCATTCCATCCTCACAACAGCCATACGGGGTAAGGTCTATTACTGTCCCATTTCACAGGTGAGGAAACGGGGTGCCTAGAAGTCGAAAGACCCCCTCGAGGTAATCACAGCTCTGAAGTGGAAGGGCCAAGGTCACAACCTATGTCCTACTCCAAAGCCCAAGCTTTTAACCACTAGACTACATAAAGCCGTGAATTAGGGAGAGAGGTTTTCTATGTGCTTGCTCTGTGCCATGGACTGTGCCAGGGAACAGAGAGGCATATGCCTTCACAGAGGGGCATTCAGGTAGGAAAAGTAGGCATTCAAGAAATAAATACACAAGCAATTAGTTAATTGCAATTAAGTTAGTAATCTTGTAGCTACTGGCTAATGAAGGTGGTTGAGGTCAAATGATGGAGTTCTGACTTAATTGCCCCTCAAATTCCACATCTCCACAGTAGCCTAAACATTCTCTTCTGCATAGTGCCTTGTCTGCACTCATTCTTCCTGTGTCCTGACATATGTAGGATTGTCTCATGGGAACGGACTTACAACTGAGCCTTTGTTTAAAAATTTCTCTAAGCTCCAAAAATTCAGTGATTGAAAATTAAAGTTTCATTTTCCTTCCCGCTTTTGCAGTTCAGTTTTGTGTACCCATTGTTCAACCTGCTTTTCACCAGAGCACTGTTTCTATAAATGCCATAAATGGTTACATAGCAGTGTGCTTTTACTAAAATGACAATTTGCAGGATACTTTTTAAGTACTGTGCTCATTTGAACATATTTTAGTTTAAATTACCCCAAAAGAAAAAAAAGTTCTCTCCCTTTTTCCTTTCTTTTCTAATTTAAGAACGTGAAAAATGTATATATGCACATATATATATATATATATGTGTGTACACATATATATAGACAAAAACAAACGTACACACCATTACAGTCATTCATAATGCAGGTTTAAAATATATATATGAAAAACTAAAGTAATTCTGCTTCTCCAGTATAGTAATTTCTTTCTATAGGAGAGTGGCAAGGATTGGTGATGTTTGCAGGGATAAATCTACTATAGGATAAAATAGGTAGAAGAACAGAATAATTTTAACAGAATTAGAATGACATCACTAATTGCACTTGAGACTTCTATTAACGTCATATTCTGTTGACCTTTATGTGGAAATAAGAGAGAATTGTCATGGGAAGCACAAAATCACATACTCAGGATTTATAGTCAGATGGACAAAAGTTCAAAACCAAGGGCTTCACTCTTCCATTGTCTAGTCTTCTGACCTTGAACAAGATACTTAACTTCTTTGAGCCTCCTTTAAGGGGACTGTATGAAGATAAAGAGATACCATGGGACTATTAGTTCCCTTCTTTTTTATTCCCCTTTTATTTGTAATGAAAATTAAATTATCCCTAAAAATAAAACTGTTTAACAGTACAATGTTACGCTGTAACAATCATTTTTCATCTTTTTTGACATTGCTTTTAAAATGTTACTATCTTCCCAGGCATGGATTTGCCATCTCGTGGCAGAATGTAGAGCTAGAGACTATTTTTGGAAAAATGCTATAATAAATTTAATGCAGAGTTTCAATCCATTTTCTAACTACCGGGAAACTGAAAGAAAGAAAAAAGGCCTTACTGCACACTTTGCATTACTGTTTTATTAAGAGACCTCGAAAAACCCCTAAATTGTTAGACTGCTGATAAATTTTTGCTAATTAAGTATTTAATGTTTATTATAAGTAGCAAAGAAATATTTATAAATGTAGACATTTCAGCTATAGATTTCATTTTATATAGCATCATTGCATATGCAGAACTTTTAGAATTTTTTATTTTTCATTCTTATAGAACAATATACAAATATCGTAGCTTGGCCTTAAGGATCTATATTAATCATATGGATGATTTATTCAAGTCTGAGTATTTGATCAAGTCACAGCATTTTAATGAGAAAATTTGACTTACAGTGATGTTTCCAGCTACATTTTAGGCAAAAACTGGGAACTGACCCAATACGAATAGCTCTTCTAATTTTATTATTGCATTGTTACTAAGGGTTTTTTTCTTAAATGAGTTAATCATGCCACTGATTTTACGTGATTCTTTCTGCTTTAATCGTCAGGCCTGGTGCTTAGTGATCGTATGGATGAGTGACAGGTGAATGAGAGGGTGGATTAGATAAGAGAGTGAGTGAATGGTGATACTTCACATAATAGAGGACAGACCCACCGTGACAAGCCCTAGTCATTTCTCAATTCATCTATTACGTTGAGGACTTACGTAGGCCACAAACTAAAACTCTCTGAGTAGGGGGAGAGATTACAGTGCTTCCCCAGCTGCACTTATGCATGGAACCATTTTGTGTGTGTGTGGGTGGGTGCGAGTGCCATGATAGTTTATGACAAAAAGGAACCTTTTGCTTTAAAAAAAAACCAACAACCCATAAATTGTCTGAGATCAACTGCTTTCAGTTTACATGAGTCACCACTAGATGGCAAGCTTGTACCCTTGGCAGCAAAAATCATCAGTAGCAGCCTGTTTTTTTGCAGGGAGCTGGGAGGGTCTTTTTAAAATGTATATGCAGATACCTCCTTCTTAGGAAAATTAAAGTCTTTATGGCAACAAATAACTGGCATCACTAGTTTTTATTAGATTCCAGAAATAAACACAGTAATTTTCTTGAGATATAAAAATTTCTGTTCAAGAAACGTTTTGCTTCTAAACTCCTTAATACTGTCTGGGAGAAAGCAGTTTCTCAGGGTTACTGCTTCTCTTGGTCAGAAATTTCCTTTTAGCGACTCTCTGTCGAGGTGTTTGTGCCTGTTCCTCGCTGCCCATCAAAATGGCATGTGCAGCTAATGACCCTCATTTTCATGAAATGGGTCGAATCTAGTAATAAATTATCTTGTTTTCCCCCAAGTGATGACCATAGGTTGTGCTCCAGCTCTTCTTAGTTTCCACTTCAAGCCAACACGGAGCTCACCAGATAATGGATTTCCTTCTGCCTTAATCCCAGGACCCTTAATCCCCAAATAAACCCATTTTCTGATAGGATCACTAACTACACTGGGAGATAAGGCCAGTGCCACAGATGGAGCGCTGGAGGTTGTAAACAGAAACACATTTGAGTAGATTTGTAGTCAGTCCACTGCATGAGGAACTTGAGCCACCAGAATGTTGATGAACGGATTGGGGACCACCCTGAGGAGGGAGCTGCAGGTCTCACAGGAGTCTGTCACCAGCCCCGCCCTAATCAGCATGCCAGTGGGCCGAGATGAAGATGTATTCTATATATCAAATGACAGACTTGAGATCCAAAACTATCTTTGGCTCCATAAAGGCCCCAAATCAGTAAGATGAAATTTAACAAGAGATAAACATAAATCTCTATAGACTAAGTTGGTTTTGGTATAGTTGTTTTAAGGACCATTGCAGAAAAACAGTGATGGGAAAATTTGGCCCAGTTTAAAGGCTATTCACTGACCATAAGTTCACTGTGAGTCTTAGTGTAACATGACTGCCACAAATACCAACATGCCCTTAGACTCCTTTCACTGAAAGAGTGTCGCCATCAAGAGAGTCCCTGCCCTGCTTATACCACGTGACACCAGGTGGGAGGGACCCGAACACATCACAGTCAGGGGCCTGGGTTCAGCCCAGAGAAGGGATGGTGAAAGTGGAACGGAGTGGCTCTCATCAAAGGTTGCCAGATGTAAGATGGGAGAACATTTTTGTGCTGTGTATGTGAGCAGTAAACTCAAGAGAAGACATTAATGACAGATTTGAGGTTGACATAAGGAACAACTTTCTAACAATTACACCTGTTTGAAAAGTCAATGGCTTTTATTACAGGTCACTTGTAGTCATTGAAACTGTCCAAACAGAAACAGAATGATCGTTTTTCATAGGTGTTTAGAAAAAGAATTCCTTCTCTCTGAATTTGGTTAAAAGTTGAGGGAAAATAGAAGAAAAAGAACACTTTCCCCAAACATGATTTAATAGAATAATATGCCAGTTACTGTACTAAGCATTCGCTGAGGGCTCTTCTCCAAGGATCTGTGATTCCATCGGGGGAAGAAGGCAGGAAGTAACAGTGTAGTGTGTCCCCAGGACTGACCAGCATCTGTCTGCTCTGCTAGCCATTTCTTCTGTCATTTAGGACTTGAGTAGTATCATTCACTTCATTTTTTTTTAAAAACATCTTTATTGGAGTATAATTGCTTTACCATGGTGTGTTCATTCACTTCATTTTAAAATGACGTGGCCTTCCTGGACTAGCAAAGATTAATAATGATGATATACTGGGTTGGCAAATTTATGAGGATACCAATCATCTCATATGGATCAGTGCAAGATTAACTTGATGGAACCTTTCTGAATGGTAGTTTGATAATATGTAACTAAAGCCTTAAATAATGTGCACCCTATGACCAAGTAATTCTACTTCTAAAAATGTAACCTAAAGAAAAAGTGTCAGATACGTATACATACATAGGGATGGTCATCTCAGTGTTTTTTGGTATGGAAAGAAAAAATATATATATATATATAGAAACAACTTACGTCAGGGCACTGATTTTTTAAATAATGATATGGAGGCAGGCAGACATCCTGATTAGAATAATGGACTTGGACATGCCCGAGCTTAAGTTCTGGCTCTGCCACTTATTAGCTGTGTAACATTTGTCAAGTTACGTAACATCTCTGATCCTCAATTTTTTAATCTGCAAAATAGCAGTAATATTACTTAATGGTATTTTTGTGAAGATCAAATGGGATATTGAGCATGAAGTCCTAAACAGGAGGCCTGGCAGGGGCTCAATAAACAGCAGTGGTGGTAGTTTGGGGGATTATTATTATTATGGTGCATCCATACAGTGGAGTATCCAGCAGCCACTGAAAATCGTGATGTAAATATACGCTTATTCACTTGGGCAAACATTCAGGATATATTGTCCAGTGAAAAGAGAAAAACAGGAAAGAGAGAAAAAGAAAGCTCTTGGAAGTTTATACCCCAAAGGTTAACAGTGGCTATTTTCAGGTGTCAAGATTATGGGTGAGTTTAATTCCTTTCTTTCTGTAATTATCTGTCTTTTCTAATTTTCCTACAATGACCTATTGGATATTCCTTGTGTGACAAAAATGTAACAGTTTTTAAGAATTGCAGTGACATTGAGTTCCCACAATTTTAACAAAATCCTGGGATGTGCAATTACTACAGAATCCAGAATGTGCATGTTTTGTGCATCTCACTGCAGCTGCATAGAACTCCTTTCTAGATAGTTTCAAGACTGTTTTAAAGGAGGGATGAGAATCAGGTTTCCTGGAGTTTCTATTCACTTCTCCATCTTCCCAGATATCTCTAGGGTAACACTTTGAAGAGCTATTTTATTTTTTCTTCTAATGTTGCCCCGCTTCTGACTTCTCTACAACTTTTATTATTTTTATTATTTCATTTAATTTTTTGTTTCATAAAGGTTTTACATGTGGGTATAAAATGAATTTGTTTTTTTTTTTTTTTTGAATTTGGTTCTTTTAAGAGTTAATTTTTTTCCAGGAAGTTTAATTCAAAGTATGGAGACTATAAAGTGCATTTTGCAAAATAATTCCCTGCATAAATGTTGTTACACTTCACTTCTTAAAGATTAAAGGTTAAATTTAATCCACTGGTTTTAGGAAACATCATAAAGGCTAAATACCTTGGCTAGAAGAAAATCAATGTCTTTTTTAAAAAGATACCATATTTGTTAAAAACTAAATTCACTTTTTTTCATGGCTTTGTCAATTTCATGCCAGTTTTGTTAAATTCTATTTGGTGAAATAATTTTTAGTACCTCCTGAGCTCCTCTGTGAAAACTATTTCAGTGGTTACTAACGATTCATTAGCCAGCATTTCAACGAGGTTTTCCTTGAATCCATACTATCATTGAGAATTGTGTTTGTTCCAACACATCTGTTATATTAGTCAGCTCTTAGTTCTCTATTATGGGAATCTCAGAAACCATTTGACTGGGTTCACGTTATCTGTGAATTTTCACATTATTTTATGGCCACCGGCTGCATTTTATGACTATATTAAATCTTTTATTTTTTCAAATAACTTTTTCAGATGGTCTCAGTTTCTGATCCAAGGGAAATCAGGCATATGCCCAAACATCTACTGTTCAGCAAGTTACAGCCACTGCGAAACCCCAAATAAACGAAAAAGAAACAAAAATAAAACTCTTCTTTAAAAAAGAAAATTCCTGTGTAAAATACCAGTATGCCAAAAACCTACGTACCTGACCTTTCACTAGATCTATTCTTGGTAGGACATGCCTTCAGCTTTTAATTGGAACCTTTTTCATAATTGTTGCCATTTAACACATTTAGTCTGTCAAATCATGGGATGTCTTTATAGCCATATAATAAACCCTAGAGAACAACTTTTCTGACTGTAGCCATCTGCAGTGATCACAAGAGTAGCTTACAAAATACTGACAGTCTTTATGGTAATAGGATACATATGGCAGCCCACAATTACGTGTAGCTGCATTCAATTAGTGTTGTACAATTACACAGTTTTATTGCTTAGTTAAAACAGTGAAAGCAGTACATACTGGGTAATTTGCACTAATCCCCGTCTCTTTAATAGCCCTCGTGTTTAAAACGTGGGGGGAGCATCTACAGTATTTAAAGGGCGTGGGATGAACATAAAATTATATCTCATGTTGTGAATACTCTTTGACTGGCAATTAACGTACCCCACCTCACGTGTGGCGCATATGTTATGGCGGCTTTAAAATACAGTCACAGCAAAAAATTTCTTCTTACACCAGAACCCCACTTGCTGGGTCAGCCTGTCCAAGCTTAGACTTGCAGCCTGTTAAGGTTCTTTCTGAAAGAAGGTCAGGGTGAGGAGACAAGCTAAGGAAGTCGATTCAGAGAGTGGGAGAAGCCAAGGACTCTGTGTTTTGGATGCGAATGTGTTAGAAGCTTTTCCGACTCCTAACGTTTAATTAAAAACTTAGTTCAAAGTGAATTTATAGCTGCCATTTGGGAAAATACTTTCTGGAGATGGTTTTGTGAGGATGTGTGTGTGCGTGCACGTGCACGTTTGAAACACATGTATTCAGCAATCTGTGATTTTTAACGAAGTTTTAATTACATTTTTAAATGGCCTCAATCCTGCCCCTCTGTAAATGGCTTGGTAAGAAATAAGAGTGAGTACACTTCAGGCGGCAGCAGGCGCTCTGGGGAGTCCAGTTGTGAGGTGGGCCCATTGCAGCACTTAGGAAAGGTGCTCTCCCAGGGGAGGAGAGGAAACACTACAATATATTCTTCTGTATCCTTCTCCCCAAGTGTTGACAGAGAAAAACCCAAAGCAACCTTGTTTCCTGCCCTGCCTGACGGTAAGTAAGTTAAACAGAATTCCAAATGAGAGGCCTGGGCATTTATTCACCTGCAAAAACATTTTGCTGAAGCATTTCAAATGTACTTGGGTCTAGAAATGTTTTCAATTATGTGGATTAGACCTTTGTCTCTTAGCTCTTACTGTCTCTCATAAGCATCACTTTAACCTCTTTATATGTTCATGAAAATTCTACTATATGGTTTTCAAAGCAAAAAAAAAAAGGGGATATGTAGAAGTGAGTAAAGAGAGATGAAAAGAACATTAAAATGATAGATTCTACATATTTCATTTAAATGATGCTGGTTTATTTTAAGAGAATTATTACTGTTAAATAATCCTCATTTTCTTTACTTTAGGTAAGTTTTTAGTGCTTTTTTTCTTAGTTATTGAAACTTTGAACTTTATTGCTCAGCTATATTAAATATAACTGGCAAATGGCTATATGTACGATGGAATTCCTATTAAAATGTAGATGCTTAAAAAGAAAGCCTTTGGTACATGGAGGAGAATTACGTGGTCATATTCTGAACTAAAATGTGACTTATGACTGCATCTGCCAATATCTGCTTTTGTCCAACTTTGGAATAGAGTTGGGTGATTATGGATAGTATGTTTAGAAAAAAAGCCACAGAATCTGTGTATAAATGGAGCTGTGTAATTTGAAATCTGCACCACCTCACAAAACACGCACCATGAACGTTTGGACCTAACAGAACATCAAAGCAAGAGGTTATTCTGCATTTTAGAAAGGTTATTGGTAACAAAATGGAATTAGGGAAGTAAACAATTCTGCTCTGTCTGGGAAATAAACTAGATGACCTGCTAGGTATTTCCAGCTCAGATTTCTTTTCATGAAAAACATTCGCGTGTCTTTTGAATGACCTGAATGGCTGACATGCTAAGACTACAGTTTAGGGATTTCTTTTGCCTGAGAGCATTTAGACTGGGGAGGATATTGTGTTTTGTAGCTCTGAGGCCTCAAAGTCCATGATTCAAACTTGTTTATGCTGACCAGGGCTGGTTGGCTGCTTCATTAAACTAGGGAGGACAGTGTCCATCTCAGAGGACAACTGGGCAAAGCCACATCTGTGGGGGACATACAGCTGTCCTTGCCCTAACAACCCAGGTGCAGGTGGCCCTGAAGGCCTCTGGATACCTGCCTGAGGGCAGCCCAGACTTGATCGTGGTTGAGCCCTCAGGGAGAGGACTCCATGTTCTGAACGTGGAGAAAATGTAAACAAATATTTTCTGCCCAGAAATGACACAGTCTCTCCAGAGAGGAGGATCTGACTGCCTTTTTTCTGCCAAAACAGTTAGATCCAAATGATCATTGCTGATACTGCAGCTTAGCTGGCCAAACATCTGCACTTGAGGCTGCAGTGAACTGAAAGTGAAATCTGCTTTTTCCAGAGGAAGGCAGACATGGTGTGTGAACGGTAGCGGTGTTCCTAATGTGTGGAGATGTGCCTTGCTGTGCGTGAGGTTCCAACTGCTGTAGCAAGTACAAATGATCATAGAGCGATAACAGGAGAAAATGCAGGCCTCGACTGGCTGGATGAATTATTTTGATGTACGTGGAAAACTTCGCCATTTCCTTGAGGCGTCTCCTGGCAACTGCCTTTTACTGTGGCTCTCTTTTCTGTATCTCTTGATTCCAGTGGAGGGCTCTGAATTAGAATTCTGAATGCCCTTTGATCTTTTCTTTGAAATAATAGACGTTGTTTGGCATACTTTTTAGAACAGATCCATTTGGTTTGATCGTGGGCTAGAATTAAAGCAGTTTAAGTACTTGCCTATGGTCACATGCATCCTTTCTTGATTTGTTGGATGAGAGACTAGAGATTTTTACTGCCTTAATAAGGAAACCTGGACAGAATGCTGACTCTGCACCGGATAAATCTTCCCAAATTGCCACAGGTGAAATGAAATGTTAATATCCCTTTCAATTATTAATAAAAAAATGTAAATAGATCTTGTTGGAAAAGTGGGGCACTGAAAATAAGGTATTTTAATAGACGTGTGGATTTTTTGTTCAATTTACTAAAGAATTGCATTTTTAAAGCTTCTGATATATTAAAATGAAGAGGTAATTATTTTCATAAATTGGAGATTTTACACTAGAAACTTGCTGTATTTCATTGTATTCTGCAAATCAATTTGAATTGTAGCAAACATCGAACACAGATAAGCAAAAGGAAGAAAAATCTCCTATAATCTTACTACCCAGAGACAGACACACCAATATGATGCTCTTCCAGGCATTTTTCTTTGTACATATTTGTTTCTTTAATAGACATTTTATAAAAACCAGTCTGAAGTCTGTCCTCACTTCCCAAACTTGATTCATTTCAATAAATGTAAACCCACATCACCATTGTAATGGTCATGTAGCCTCCCGTTGTATGAACATACCGTAATTTATTTAACAAATTTCCATTTGCGGGTTCTTCACCATGTTTTCAATTCTGCAGTAATATAAAGATGTTCTTGTATGTATATCCTTGCATAATTGCCTGATTTTTTATTTTATAATAAATACAGGTAAAATATTAATATACCAAAACCTCAATTAAATAGAGTCAGGAGACCAGAAGCGGCGTTCTCACTCCCTGTGATCATAGCAGAGCCCAACAGGAAGAAGAAAGACTCCTCTTTTTTTCCTGGCAAGGACTCAACCCATGAAAAGCCATGGACTCCTTGTTTTCTACAACCCTCCCAACTGCCTTTACCTCTTTGTAAATGCATCTCCCTCCCTTGCCATGTGGGGGCTTGGACATGACTTGCCATGAGTGCAGACCCCGAATTGCAATCCTGTGCTGATCCCAAATAAACCCATCTCTGCTAGAGAAACATCTGGCAGTCTATTTGTTTTAGATCAACATATATTAAATTTAAACCACAGTGCCCTTCATTTCTTTAGGAAAGAACTTTTGAGCTCTTGGTTTTAAGGCAATTTCACTTTTACTTTAGGTGTACGAACACCAAGACGGCAGCAAATCGCTGAAGCTGGGCGACTTTGGACTGGCCACCATTGTAGACGGCCCCCTGTACACCGTGTGTGGCACCCCGACATATGTGGCCCCTGAAATCATTGCAGAGACCGGGTAAACACTTCTTGTGCATTTACTGCAGTACTGTGCTTGCAAAATAGCTAGTTGGCTTCAAGGATAGAAGAAATAGGAGTGTTGCTGTCCCATCCAGACAGAACTAGTTATCATATATTTTTCACTTTTTTTTTTTTTTGACTTGAAAGTGGGAGCCATTTTCTCTGTTTTCCCCATCAAGTTGCCAGTTACTACCATCTTGTTTAAGGCTTCCTTTTGGCCTTTGTTAAAGGTAGAATGGCACTTATTAACCCCTTAGTAAAAAATGTTTGGACTAACAGAGAAACATAGTAATTAACTATGATGGTAATTAACTAGCTATTGGAGCAAAAAGAAACAGACATCGCTGTGTGCAGTGAATGAGTACAGTCTACGGTGGTTACTTCTCTCAGCTGTCCTTATTCTCCAGTTCCGGTCCCATTTTGGTCCTCTTGGCAGCGCACTGATTATCTGTGGAGTGCAGATACCCTCAGACATCTGAGGGCCCCTGGGAACTGGCTGGTTTCTGAGTGCAGCGGACACAGATGAATGAAAATCTCTAGAATGGGGGGAGATTGTGGGGTGGCCTAATGCTTAACTAAGGACCTACTACTATATGCCAGGCTCCTTTACTTAATTCTTACTCTTCCAGTAGATGATATGATTCCCATTTTGCATCTGAATAAACTCAGTCCCTGATGATTGACTTAGAAGCTCATGACTAGATAGTAGCTGAGTCAGCATTTGAACTCAGGTCTAGGTGAGTAAAAGGCTCTTTCAGTGAAGAGCCCCATTTCTTGCCAAGGATCAGCAGCAGGGTTCTGAAGCACTGTCCTTAAACAGAAGGTTGGGCCACAGCAAGGACAGACAGCCTGACTATTTCTTCCCATTAGTGGCACCAACCCAAACCTAACAGTCTAGGTAGTATCTTCCACTGTGACAGGTGGAGATAGTTTTTCTGCTTGTACCATAGACCAGAAAGGCAGAAATACAGAACAGATGAGAGGAGAAATCCCCAGAGTGAGGTGTGAGGTAATGAGCACTTTTTTATTCATCAAATTTGAGTCAATTGCGAGCCCACAATCTATAGCCATGCCTGACCTCCCTCGAGGCAATGCCGTTATCTCTGTTGGGTGCTCTGATGGCCTGCTGCGAAGGGGTGGTGTGGGGTCGAAGGAGGATTTGGTTCAGCTCTTGAAAACCTTGGCTGGAACTCAGCTGTGCCACTAATTGTGAGATCTTGAGCAAAATTATTTACCCTCTGAACCTCGGGTTTCTATTCTTTAAAACAGGCAGTAATATTCATCCTGTACAAATTACAGAGTTGTTGGGAAAACAAAATCAGATAATGTATGCCAGTGCTTTATAAATTGGAAAATGTCTTCTGTGTAATTATTATTTCTAAAATTCAGGAGTGAAATAGTCTCAGGGGTCCATCTCTATCTGAAAATTGATATGACTATAATAAACATTTTTGCTGAAACCCTTCACTGACTGATATTTAGATATGAAGTAGGCATTTTTGTTTTTAGTCATGTGCCTTAGATAGTCTTTTCTTTTTATTATTATTCTTTTCTTGAATTCTGTTAAGCCAGTGGGTTGTAGTTTAGTGTTTGTTGTGGGTTTTTAAAATTTTGTTTGGTTTGGGTTTTGGTTTATGATAGAAGAGTCATTTATTTTACCGTGCCCCGTAATTTGTCCTGGCCTGACTTTGCTAACTCTGACATCACTTACTTTTTCAGATATGGCCTCAAGGTGGACATCTGGGCAGCTGGTGTAATCACTTACATCCTGCTCTGTGGTTTCCCTCCATTCCGTGGGTATGGGCAGCGATCTTTTATTCAGCACCAACAAAGCATTTCTCCCTTCTTTGAATGATCCATTCGGCCTCCCCGCACAAAGGAGCCTACAGCTGGAAAAGAGCATAAGAACTTGTTATTTTTTCCATGTTGTGCACGCTAATTTACATGCCTTCCATAAATCTTCCTCATATAATTTAAAAACTCATTCTTTCTTAATTTGCCAAAACAGTTCCATACTGACATTTTGAATTGCTTAAAAACACACATTTTACACATTTGTGGGGAAAGGGAGGGCTTCAATGCATAAGAATGAAAAGATAAACGCTGAGTTGGCGTTTTCCTGCTGTTTATTCCTCGTTGTTGTCCTTCATCTAAACAGAAGCGGTGATGACCAGGAGGTGCTTTTTGATCAGATTTTGATGGGGCAGGTGGACTTCCCTTCTCCATACTGGGATAACGTTTCTGATTCTGCAAAGGTAGGTTTCCAGTGCTTTCCTCTTCCTTATAGCGTGCGTCTCAATGGAATTATTGATTCTGAATCAGAGAAACAAATGATATCGTAAATATGATTTCTGTATGCATTTTAGTCATAATTACTAACTTTCCCAAGAGCTCACATTCAAAGAGTCATCTGTCCGTAGCCATCCCAACTCATCGACTGCTTCTGCTTCCCTGGCTTATCCCTCCCTGTGGCCATTCCAGCTGTATTGCTGTAGCCTCTAGTTATGCCCTGCCCACACCTGGCTTGAGCCCACCTCAGACTTCTGTATAGCTTATTGCTTCACCTCTCTCGGATCTTGACTTAATGTCATCTTCTCAATGAAGCTTTTCCAGTTGCAGCTCTTAACCCCTACCTGGCTGAGCTTATCGTCCTTTGCTTTATTTTTCTCTGTAACACTTACACTCTGTGTCCATCTGGTATACCATCTAACTACCTCTCTGTATCTGTCTGCTTATCTAGATGGATATAGATAGGTGGATATATTGTATTTATGTAGTTTATTTTCTAACTCTCCTCACTAGGGTATAATTGCTATCAAGACAAGGATTTTTGTCTATTGTATTCATTTCTGTATCATCAGTGCCTAGATAGTGACCAGCAACTAACTGATGCTCAACGTATATTGCACGAATGAATGAATAAATGAATGAGTGAATTAAACAGTTAATCAATTAAAGTGGAGAAAGCACAACATGGGTTAAGATGATCAAGAAAGACATCATGGGGAAGCTATGATGTAACTTGGACCTCGAAAGACAGCCAGGATTTAGAGGCAGAGGGGAACAAAGCG
Organism: Grampus griseus; assembly: GCF_964374135.1. Lineage (NCBI taxonomy): Eukaryota > Metazoa > Chordata > Mammalia > Artiodactyla > Delphinidae > Grampus > Grampus griseus. The sequence goes on from NC_139012.1 coordinate 68,445,528, forward strand.
TGTGGTTTTTGTCCCATTAAACTAAAAGATCAATCTCTAAGAAAACTGTAAAAATCTCACACAGAGACATTAGTAGACGCTGAAATCAAAACTTTTAAATTGATCCCTTAAAATTATGTCTCCAAGCATTTACTTAAATTTTTGGAAAACTGATGTTGAGAACTAATTATCTTTTGATTATTCAATATACATGCCTTTCCTTTTGCTGTGTCCTGAGTATGAGTTCAATTTAAAATCTGACTCCTTAGGCCTGGCCACTGTCCATGGAAAATGATGCATATGGGGCCCAAATCTCTCATTTTCTTCAACTGTCCAGGAGTCTACCTCTAGCCATAGGAAAATGTGGGGAATTGGGAGAAGTGTCAAAGAAAAGCCACAAAAGTAAAAGGAGATGGGAAGATATAGCCACAGAGGTGGGGCTGGAGGTGTTTTCACCTGTGAGCAGACAGTTCAGGAACCTGTCCCAAGTCTCAGGGCTGTCACTTCATAACTCAAGGGCTCAAAGTCACTGACCGATAGGACTATCTCCTGCACCCCCATGGCGCCTGCAGACAGCATCACACGTAGATAGTAGTTGCTTTAATTGAATCCTGGCCCAAGTTAGAAAGTGAAGGTAGAATCTCTACATCATTGGAAATAAATCGTCCCTGTCACGGAGCGGTACTCAGAGCCTGTGCTTATGAGGGACCAGGTAACACGCACCTAACCATTTTGTTACACGGTAGCTTCTAATCCAAAGTAGACAGATGTCTGACAGACTCATCATTAAAGCCAAAGCCGTGCTTTTCTGGTGCAAATAAATTTCAGAGCCATTTAATCATTTGCTTCATGATGGTTCTATTTTACTTTTATTGATTGATCTGGAAATTTCTGAATCATTTTCAACAGATTTCCTCTGAATTCTTCGGCTACTAAAGAATAGTTTCTATTTTACCCACTAGCTGTTGGCAATTCCGTATGTCTTTCCTCATTCCTTTCTTTCAAACCAAAATATGCCCTCTTGCAGTTAGGAGGAAAAAAAATCCATTTGTCCCTTCAGCTGCCAAAGCGAAATTTTAAAGTGTTTTTAAAATGTGATTTCTATATTAAATAATTTGGAATCTGTCTTTAAAGTCCAAAGTACTTTATTTCCTTTATACTAAAAATATTTTTATGAAATTGATTTTAATATTTATTTTTTTCTCTCTCAACTACAAGCTATATATTTATAATTCCAAAAATTCACCTTTCCTTTAAAAGGTGTTAGGTAGCTATAGGTAAGTTGAGTCGATATATTCAAGGTCTAGAGCTTTTACAGATGTTTTCCAAACGAAAAGAGAACCTCTGCTCTTGAAAACGCCCGGATTTTTACCTTCAGTGTTAGACACAAATGGCATTGAATGTTTCCTTTCACAGGAGCTCATTACCATGATGCTGTTGGTGGATGTAGATCAGCGATTTTCAGCCGTGCAGGTCCTCGAACATCCCTGGGTTAATGTAAGTAACTTCCTCCCTTCCCTGTATTTACTCGGAACATTCCTTTCTCAAATTGCAGCTTTCCTAATGATGTTGCCTCCTTTTTAAAGTGTTGTGTTTGTGTCTGTTCCTCTCTCTCAAACATGCCAGAACAGTTACAGGATCTCAGCCTTGTTCCACAAGGGCCTCTGATGTATCTGTGCTGACATGTGTTCTCACGGTCCCTTGCACAGAGCATTTCATTTGATTCAGACAGGACTGCCTTCTACCGAGGAACTGCATCCTATGGTCCAGATTAGGGCTGCATCCATCAATAATACAGAGCAGATTTTCTGAGTCAGTGCTGCTTTTGCATCATTTCTACCAAATATACCAGTGACCCAAGGGTCCCCGCATCAGTGTTGGAGTTCTCCAGTGCAGCACTTCTCAAACTTGCCTGTGCTCACAAGTCATGTGGTGGGGGGGTGGGGGGAGGCTTATTAAAGTGCAGATTGTAATGTAGTAGATGTGAGGCTCTGAGTTTCTAAAAGCTCCCAGATGCTGCTGCTGCTATCTGAGTACAAGGTCTGACGAAACTTCTTTAGCTATGAAAGGATTCTCCAGAGCAGAGTCATTATTTTTTGACTCTCTCTCTCTATAACTGATTGAAAAGATTTGTTTTGAATAACAATAATAATAAATATTTAGAGTGCTTAGCTTATAGTGTCTGCCCAGGACCATTTAAGTACCTCACATACATTAACTGATAACCCAGGGGCTGTTGGAACCCCTGCTGGCATGTGTGGAAGTTCCATACCTGGGTCTAATGGTTCTTGCTACCAGAATAGAAGACAGACATAGATTTGGATATAGGTACAGACATGGGACAGGTATAAAATCGTTAGCTCATTGGTATGAATTTTGCCAGCTGCTTCGAGGGATCTGGCTGTAAGATGAAGGCAACAAAATGTTCCACTTCTCTGAATTATCACTTCGGTGATAAGTCAAGTGTATTTTCCCAAGATAACTAATGACTGAGGATGAAGTGTGATTAAAAGCACAGTGTTGAGACAGACTGCATCTGAGGTGACAAGAGCTTGGGGTCTTGTTCATGTTCTGCCACTTGATGCCCATGGTCCTAGGTTCCAGCACTTTACATGCCTGAACCTGGTTCCTCCCACCCCACTTGGAGGTTATATATATATATATATACACACACACACACATATGACAGGAGAATATACAGGAATGCGAGCGTGTATAGGTATACAGCTAAGGTTTGTTAAATATTTTTACACAGCAGAGCTTCCCAACTGGTGTACAGATGTGTGAAGATATTAATCCCCGCAGCCCTTGGGATAGTCAGGCAGGGCTGCCAGAGTCCAGGAGCTGTCACCTCCAGCCTTACAACCTTTGCATTTACCCTACGGTGCTGAACAAAAGTTATCCTTTTCTATGGAGTTGGAAAGGTTAGGAAGCATCTCATGTAAGCCTAATAATAAGCCGCCTACAAGAGAAGCAGGGTGGGTATTATTGTACCCATTTTACAAATGGAAAGACTGAGGCTGTGGTGGATGACTCTTCCAAAGTAGCTGTGCTTATGGTTGAGCCAGAATTTGCAGGCAGGCACTTCAAGCCCATTTCCTTTAAAGTCCCGTGCACCACACTGCATCACCCTCTCTCTGTTATACATGAAAGCACTGTGAATAGTGCAGAAGAGTGCACTATATGTACACCAGCATCGTTATAATGATTGTTCATACAAGGTCGCAGTCTTTCCAAAGTAACTTACCTGGGTCGTGGTGCCTCTCCCTTAGACGTGCAGGGTGGAAGAGGCACAGGCCAGCTGCAGGCTCTCCTAGTGGCAGCAGCTGGTTTGGACTGATCTACATGCTGATTAAAAGTCCACGGTCCACAAACTGTCAAATTGCATGTTAGCGCTGGAAACACTGAGAGTGTGACCACACAGAATACAGTGGAAAATCCGAATTTGAAACACGGCCTTTGAAGGCTCACAAAGAGCCGTGGAGGAGAGAGATTACAAATAGCCATTTTAGAGTTTGAAATACATTTTCATCAGAGGACACCCCCTGTCGGGCCCGCTCTCCAGGAGCTCTGTCTGATACAACAGTCACATGGCAGTGAGAGAAGAGCCACCCCAGCTGGCCTGTGTGGGGAGGGTGCCCTGAGAGGCTTCCCAGAGGAGGAGATGCCAGAGCTTCTTCCTGGAGGAGGCTGGGAAGAGATGTCCTGCAGGGCCAGCTCAGGCAGGATATGGATATTTGCTATAAGATAACTGTGAATGTGAGCACATTTGTCTATACATGTGAGAGGCCTGGGGTGTTATTGGAAACAAAATAATCCCTTACCCTGATTCCAGACCAAATGACCCTATGTCAATATATTCCAACTCAGTTGGGTAGAGACACAAAATTAAGACGACTTCTGGCTGTTGCCTTTGAAAAATTAGGTTGTTCATTTTCCTAGGGCAGTGTATACATGTCTCAGTGGTAACTTTCTTCCTTCTCAACCTGCTTTGTGCACATGGTCCCACTTTGCTGACAATTAGGTGCCACAGCTCCCTCTGGACCTTGGACTTCTGCTGTCATTTTAGTTTTCCCTCTCAGATTCCCTAAAAACATTTTCTAAGAGCAAGGATAACATTTAAGGCATTGTCTAGGAGATTTAAAAATTTTAAATACCCTTTAATATAATTATAACAGACCTTAGATTCTAAGGGGAAAAAAGATAGCAATTTTGGCAAAAAACTTAACATATAAAGTGATTGCTTAATTTTTGAAATTACAGAGTAAATAACTAAGTTAGAAATTTGATTATTTTCTTTATCTCAAAATAACAAATGAAAAAAATATGTATATAAGCATTCACAACCAGCATTTAGTGTTTGTTGAGGTCTCCGAGTGCAATAAATGAACCTAGCAATCAGAATAAATAAATTAGGGATGTAAAGGAAGCCCATTTAACAAGACATGTCGCATTTGGCAATCAGATTATATCTGATCACTGCAGAGGGTGCTACCTAAGGGGGGAAAAGTAATAATAAGTGTATGAGCCCTAAGGAAGTCGTCAGAAAGCTCTTCCCCCGTTCCCGTTTGTCCGAATTTTCTCTATCGCATAAACGATGCCCTTTTCACCTGGCGCACTTGGAATTGAAAAGGCAGTCTCATGAAACAGAGAGCAGAGCGCAAGGGCAACAGAATAGAAAAATCTAGTCAGCAAAAGTCACTTGCTTTAACCTTACTCCAGGTGCTTCCTCTAGGCCCCCATTTATTTTTTATACACTCTGAGTGCCCTTTGGTGTCCTGGACCTCTGCTCTGTTATTGGAAGAGCCATGAGTGAGGCCTCTCAGTGGATGGTTCTAACCAGCCAGAGGACAAAGGCAGCATCAGCGTGTGCAGCCAGGTATCTGGGAGAGGGATGTAGACCCCCGGAAGGAGCGCCAGCTCACCTTGGGTAACCTTGGGACAGTCATTTCATGCCTTTGAACCTGTTTTTCTGTCTGTGAAATGGGAGATAAGAGAATCAACTTCTCAGGTTATGAGGATAGAGAGAGGATTTTATATCTGGAAGTCCTGAGCAGACAGTCTTAAGTGCTCATACGCTGTAGATACTTGGTAAATATTTGGTGAATTTGAGTCTGAGGAAGGCCGAAACTCCATCATCTGTAGCTACGAGCTGATGAAATGGAAACTGTGATCAACGCTGGCGTGTGAGAAACTTGATTAAGGTGGAAGCCCCTCATCCAAAAAAATGACCCTGTTCGTGTGCTCCGAACTCCATGTAGATAATGTGATGAACAGCTTGTTGCGTTCTCCAGTGTCACAGCCATCTCTTAAGGTAGCTGCAAAGCACCAACAGGAATTTCCCTAGCTAAATTTATTTACCTTATTACTCATATAGTGGAGAACCATATGATTTAGGCTCATATCATATGAGAGTGGAATAGGCAGTAATAATATATCTGGATCATTCCAGGGATTAGGGAGAAGGTTGAGTCACTTTCTCCCCAAATGATATTTTGTTGGTAGAAAATGCAGGTTAGTGATTAAGTTCATAAGCTTAAATGACAGTTCCAAAGTTTTGTGGTTTTTTTTTTTGCTGTGTAATTAGGATTAAATTATCAGCAGTCTATTTCAAATAGATTACTATTACTGGATTTTTATTTTCAAAGTTTTGACCTACCTTATCCCATTGTTATTCTCCTCATACCATCTGTGTTCTACCTTCAATTTTTTTCCTGATGAGGAAGATGAGGCTTAAAGAAGTCTCTAGCACGAAGCTCAGTGGGGTCTCTAGCATGAGGTCCGATGCCTGGGTTTTGCCTCTAGAGATTCTGATCCTGATCTGCACTGGCATCTAGGCATTGGGAATTTTAAAGGCTCCCAGGTGACTATAATGTGAGACCAATATAGAGAACCTCTGTCCTGCTGGAAAGGACTGGTTTAAATAAGTCAAGTGTAGTTACTTAGCTGGTGCAAGACTTACTGTCATCTTCCTGGCCTTTAAATTTTATTTTCCCTCCTTTTTCTCATGTACCTCTTTTGAAAAGATACTGCTAAGCCAAGATATTCAACACGAAATAAAGAACCCGAGGAAGAAGAAAAAACAAGAGCCTAGATAATATGCTTTTTATTCTATGCTCATAAAAATCAATGCTACCCATACAAAAATATATAAGCATTCCTCTAACTGTTGTTAGAAATTAAGAGAACTCCCAATGATACTGTAATAATAAATAAAACCACCTATCTGTATGTACAACTTATAAATAAAGTTGTAAATGATGACATGGGATTCCACTTTCCATTGGGGCATCTCACCCTCTCCTTTCTCTAAGGTGGATCTGAATTTACTTCACATTTTCTCCCCGAGAGCAGAGTGAATTGTAGACATAAAGGATACGTAGGGCCAAGCTGAGAGATTCAGAAATCCTGGGATGTTGCACAACTGGGGAAGGTTAACAAGAGTCGAGGGGGCACACTCTGGCCTGTGAAATGGACCCGCTACTGGAGAGTGTGCTAACGTACCTGGGATTGTTTAAAACGAAGTCGGGATATCCTGGTAGTGAATATCAGACTGCTCAAGACTGCCATGCTTCCCATAAATTTACAGCTATTATTAATACTAGAGTCTGGCAATGAGTAGACTGAGAACCAGATCCATGATTCAAAAACAAAACTCCATGAAGGGAGGAGGGTTTCCTAAAGCATGACCCCTGGAATGGCTTCCTGGAGGAAAGAGAGGAATTCACTCTGCTGAATGACTTCACAACCGAGCCCCTCAGCCCTCCTGACGGCTCCTCCCCAACATCCGCTAGAGGAGCGGGGACCAGGAGGCTAGGTCTCCCCCAGACAGCTGGGAGGGTTCATTTTCCATTTTGCAAACTAGTTTTGTTCTTGTCAGTTGCAACGCTTTGTCAAGGAGTGGATGGGGATTTTCTAAACCAAAAACCGCTAACAAACCACAACCAGCCCGCGTCAGACTTCAGAAACTCCTCCCGGAGACTCCACACCAGAATGTATGGTAATAATACGAGAACTATCTGTAGCCTACTGCCAGGTTTGTCACGTTTGGAAAATTCATAGCACATTTTTGGCACATAATCTATTCACAATAGTGGCGATGAAGATGTATATATAAAAATGTATGCTTTTAATGGCCCTATTTATTTTATTGATGCAAGATAGTAAGTTAGCTAAATCTCTATCATCAATCTGGATGCCTCAGGTACAGCTTAGGGCCCTGCTAAGCCAGTTGCTTGTCTTTTAATCCAGTTATGCTCAAAGCCTTCAAAATTGTTAGAGACTGCAGATTTTTTAGTTGCTGGTGTGTGTGTGTGTCTGTCTGTGTGTGTGTCTATGTGTCTGTTTGTGTGTGCACACTCGTGTATATGTGTTTTACCTTCTCTGGCGGAGGCACTTTAATTCATTGGGAAAAAAAATCCTGAAATGTTTTAAGATTTATGCAGTCAAAAGCATCCCTGGCAACTTGTAAGGATTGTTTCACTACTTTCATTGCTTCAACATGAACTAATAACCCATGGGAAGCTAAAACCTTCACTAGAATTTAAAGCTGGAGGCCTGAACCCCCAGGCCCCAGCATCTGAAAGAGTTGCTAGGAGTCTGACAGGAGATTAGGGCCAGGACAGAGCTGGGAAATGGTAACAAAGTCCATCGTGAGGTTGGTGAGAGAGCCAGCTTTTAGCTGGAAGACTGGCAGGGAAAAAAAGCCAGGTAAAGGGGAATTTCTGGCAGAGATGGCAGTGGTGGGACTGTGAGGAGATGGGACTGCAGTAAGGGCTGATTCTCCCTCAGCAAGTTAAGTAGAGGCTGCTCCGATGGGGTCCCTACTGTTTGTTTCCTCCATATCTGCCCTCATTCAGTCACAGGCCCACACTGTGACCCAGGGCACCTTCCTGTCACCCTGTGTCAGCCAGGCCTTCTGGCAGTGCCTGCTCCGCAGAGGATTCCAGAGCCCCGGCCCTCATGGGCCACGTTCCCGTATCCCAGATGAGTGGATGCCCAGCATCTCCTGGGCAGAGAAGTCCCTAATTTCTAACTACATTCCTGTGGCCCCAGAAGTGCTCAGCATCCCTTTTACTGACCTCTGTCCAGATACTTCCCAGGCTCCCTTAAAGCCCTGTCCAAATATTCTCTGTTTCTTTCAGCCCCTAATGCAGCCCTCCTTACCATCGTGTGGCTTTCATCGTGGAAAAGATGACTCATTGCGTCCTTCCATTTCACAATTCTGGACCTCTTTTAGTAACCAATGCCCCTGATGCACTTGACAATGCAACACAGTGTGGTGGGAAGACCACAGAGTTCCAACCTGTTTCAGGCCTGACTCAGCCAGTTTCTAGCCCTGTGACCTTAAGCAAATTTTTTAAACTTGCAGAGCCTCAGTTTGCTCATCTTCAAAATGGGACTAACAGTGCATGTTGTAGAAGGTAATCTGAGGACTAAGGAGATCGTATATGTAACTTGTTAGCCACATAATGGTTATCTCATGTCACCTTCCTCTCCGTGCATTTGTCTTTTAACTCTGCTTCTTTCCTTACCCTTTTCTCTCCTTACTATTTTATAATCTAAAGCTCATACAAATTGCTTTGCCTTGCGTAGCCTGGAGCTCTATTAAGAGATGACTAGAAGTACCTGTATAATTTGGGGAGTGAGGCCCAATTGGGCACCACTGTATCCGGCTGCCCCCTTTCCTTCAGGCAGGACCCCAAATTATGCCCGAGATATGACACTTAAAGGCACATCAGTTCGTCCCTTGTCAAATGTTTAACTCCTCCCCAAAGTCTAATTTAGATTCCAAGGGCTGTTGTTTCATACACCATTTAAAAAAAAAAAAGTGTTTTACATACACCATTGAATTCACCCTTGTGTTTAAAACTCTCGACTGTATAATCCTAATTCTCTGTGGTTGGCTTGCAACTTCTCTTTCACTTGTAGAGTCGGGAAGTGAATAAAGGGAGGGTGGTCCTTCACACTTCCTGCACTTACACCCCTCTTACTTTTTTAAATGTTTTAAATTTTTATTTATTTATTTATTTTTGGCTGTGTTGGGTCTTTGTTGCTGCGTGCGGGCTTTCTCTAGTTGCGGTGAGCGGGGGCTACTCTTCGTTGCGGTGCGCAGGCTTCTCATGGCGGTGGCTTCTCTTGTTGCGGAGCACAGGCTCTAGGTGCATGGGCTTCAGTAGTTGTGGCTCGCAGGCCCTAGAGTGCAGGCTCAGTAGTTGTGGCACATGGCTTAGTTGCTCCGCGGCATGTGGGATCTTCCCAGACCAGGGAATGAACCTGTGTCCCCTGCATTGGCAGGCGGGTTCTTAACCACCGCGCCACCAGGGAAGCCTTACACCCCTCTTATTAAAGAGTACTGCTTTATTCCTAATTGAGACCAAGGCTTCCAGCTCCAGATGTTCTGGGGACTCATCTGTGGCCAGTTCTCTCCTGCTCTTTCAGCTTTCTCGCCATCACTCTCCCATGGAAACTCTTAACTAGAGGTGGAATGGTTGACTCATTGTTTGGCAAACATGCCTTGTGGCTTCCCACTCAGGCACATCTGTGCACCAACATCACCTCCCCCCTCTCTACCTGTCAGTGCACTCCCACCATCAAGGACCTGCTGGAATCCCGTATTCCTCGTGAAGTTTGCGCTAACTGAAAACATGTCCTCTCTCCTCTGAAGTTCTGTGTTTCTAGCTGAGCCATGTGGCACACTGCCTGGTAACAGGTCTTTCTTATCTTATTGGTCTGTTTTACTGTTTGACGTGGGGTGTGCAAACTTTGTCTCCTAGTTAGCCCGCGAGGGTCTGGCAGACAGCAATCATTTCTTCTCCCCACCCTGCCATCCCCAATGCAGCCCTGCATATAGTAGGTACTTCAGTTGACCCTGTTTCCATTCCGAGTATCATCCCACTGGTACCCTAATTGACCTTCATTTTCTGTTTCCACAATTTTTTTTTTAAAATTTTGAATACACTCTGCATCATTGGAAAGCCTCCTTCTTCTAGATTTGGTTTCAGATGTGACTCAATAAGCAAAATAATTGTTCCTTCTTCTAGCCATTAATAAATCAGCCCAAGAATATCATAAATTGAGCATCCACTGTGTGCAGGGCACTGAGCCAAGTGCTTATATTAAAGATTACAGAAAACATGGAAGATGTGGTACAAAAGGGCAAGAGTTCATTTTTATATATATATATATAAACGTGTATAAGTTATATATATATATATATATACACACACACACACACACAATCACCTAACACCAAAAAGAATGTAAATAGTGCAAATATATATAATGAAAAAAGCATTAGGAGTTTATAGAACAATTTTAATGGATTGTGCTTAATAGGCAGAAAATGTTTTGGAACAGGTGATTTGGACTCAAGTTTGGAAGAAAAAGAGGGACCACAGGGTCCATAAGAGCAAAGCCCATGAGTATTTTTGGCCACTATTATTTCCCCATCAGTTACTGTAGTGCCTGGTCCAGCCAAATGCTGAAAAAAAGAGTAAATCCCATATGGAGAGACCAGGTTATGTAAAAGAGCAAAGCATGCTGTGCTTGGAAAGCAGCAAATTTATTTTCTTGGGTGGAGCCAAGAAATTCCATGCAAAGTCATGGAGAGGAAGGAGAGAAAGAAAATGATGAATGGCACTGAAGTCTTGCCAGGAATTTTGGTTTAAATAGATAGTAACAAACACTTAATTATTCATTCATTCACTTATTCCACAAATTTTATTAAGCATCTACTATGTGCCAAAGTACATGCTAAGACCCGGGGATTCTGTAGTGAACAAAACACACTCTCTGTCTTCAAGGATCATGCAGTCTCTTCATCACACACTAGTAAGTGGTGTTACATACTTATGACTCCGATTCTTGTTATTCTAACAGTATTTAGCAAAGGAGAGAAATCTGTCCAGTCTCCATCATAGATGGCTCAGGCAGAGAGCAGAAGCCTTAGTTAAAATGAGCTCCAATGCAGAATATGTCATAATAACAGATGATATGAAGGCAGCAAGGAGGATTTAAAACTTAAGGAAGAACTTTCCACCTGGAAGGTTGTGTGGGATTATAGAATGGATGATCGAGTAGCTGTGGCACCAGCTTGAGTTTATTTACGGGCTCCTGCCTGAGCCCAGGTCCGTCAGTTTCCCTTGGCTTTGGGTCGGTATGATGGGCTAAGAGGATAAAACTTTGGGGTTAGAAAAAAAAATGTTTAGATTGATTTTTTTTTTTTTTGGTTGTCCAGATTAACTTGCTCTTTGACATATGTCTCTAGAGCGATGGCTGAAATCAATTTTATTAGAAACCAAAAACAGAAATAAAATTTTTTATTTAGGGACAAAGTCAGAGGGTAAGAAGACACAGCAAATTAATTTTAGAGCAAATGTGGAAATGAAGGAGCCCTTGAAGCAGTACTTGCTACAACAGTGTTTAATGAGAGGACATTGGTTGGTTTCTTCCTGAAATGTTATGAACTTTAAGATTACTGCCTGCTACTAGAATATCTTGGCCTCATTTTCTATTTATCTCATTTTTTTCTTCTACTCCTTTTTTTAAATTTTTTATTTTTTTTTCCCAGGATGACGGCCTCCCAGAAAATGAACATCAGCTGTCAGTAGCAGGAAAGATAAAGAAGCATTTCAACACAGGACCGAAACCGAATAGCACAGCAGCTGGAGTTTCTGTCATAGCAGTAAGCATCTGAAATATCTACCTATAACTTTTTCAAAGCACTCCCTCTAAGAGATGGGCATTACTCAGGAGATTCCACCCAGAGACAGCAGAATGGGTCATTTCTTTAGACAGCTCGACCATTTAAAGCACTGGGGGAGGTCTGGGGCTTATATATATGATGTGTTTTTGCTGATCATTTCCCTGGGAGTCACATCATTATCCAACACCTCCAGGGTGCCTTGCAGTATATATTAATTTCATGATTTATTTGTTAAAACAGAAAACCTCCCCCACATTGGACTCTGTGCCAATGCAAACTTCTGGGCTCTGAGAAAAAGAGTTCCTAGTGTCCTTTTGCCAGGACCTGGCAGGGGAGGGGAGGGGAGCTGAAAGAGAGGACATGGCAGAGAGAGACTGGAACACTATAGATCTTTGTACAAGCCGTAAACGAAAGCCAAAAACGTGGCAGGACGCTTACCCAGTGAGATTTTCAGTGAAACTGAATTGCTGTGAACACCCAAAGAAATCAGGATTTCTTGCTCCTTAGAAATTTCTGTTTTCAAAGCGGAGAGTCTTTTAACATTTACCATTTTGTTGATGTGGCTGCAGGAGAATTTTTTTTTTTCCTGTTCCATACATGCAGACATACACTACATGCAATTTGATAGCAGCTCTAGGCAAAGATTAAATTGGGCAGAGAAATAATGAAACCTCATACTTCCCAGTGTCATATTCTAGAGTAAATATATTCAAGTCCCAGATTACTTGAGTTTTAAATAATTGCCTCTTTTTTTCAGAGTACATACATTTTTACAGCATATTCAATGTGAAATCACTTGAGCTGTTTTTCTTTTTTAAAACAAAGAACTTAGACACTATGATCTAGAATTTTAAAAAATATTTATGCTCCTAAACATACATCATGCTCGTCAGCAATACTGAATATTTAACTACTTCCATGGGTGTTTTTCTTTTCTTTCTCTTTTTCTTTTTTGGTGGTGCTAGAACTCCAGGTAAAGCAAAAGATAACTAAGTGACCTATTTGATACAACCAATCCCAGATCTGGGTTACTAAATATTTAATAGGAGTTTCCAGAATTGGCAGGTGGCACGAACGCATGCATATACTTTTCTGGACTAGTTGCATTTCATGTTTTTTGATTGAACCCTTTCAGCAGGGAGTTACACAAGTATGAGTTACTGGTTCAGGAGTACACTGACAGCGCTAAATAGAATGCATACTCTTTCCCCATGCTCCTCAGCGCTCCTGGGGATTTAACATTGCAAGTTATTCTTCTGGCCCTCTCTCTCTTTAGTTCTTTCTAAGGAAATTCAGTGTAGAAGCGCAGTGTCCTTCCTGTCTTCATCGATCGTCAGCATTCTTTGTTATCAGCTAATATTCAATCAGTAATTTTTGAAAGTAACAATCTCATGGTGCTTCTCAGGGAAACCAGACATTCTATCCTCTGTTTTCATCATTCATGTAAGACACAAGTATATTCCAAAATGTTTGTTTCCACAATTTTCTTTTGGAATGGACTGCCAGCACACTTGTCCATGAAAAGAACTGCTTTTCTGCTCCTGCTGAGGGCTTACAACTGCTAGAGAGGGTGCTTTTTCCACCTCTGTCATTTTGGGTTTTGTTTCGTTTTTCGTGGTCTTTTAGTTTAACTAGTCTTTGGTTAGTTTGCCTTGGTTGCTCAAGAATGCTTTGTTCACGGTATTCTGGGAGACTTGTAATGACTGAGAGCAGGAACTTCAGGGTAATTCTCCAATGAACAGACAACACAGATGGGAGGGGAAATGCTACTTTAATCAAACCTGGATAAATTTTGAAACCTAATCCATGTGAGTTTATTAAAACATCAACTAAGTAGATCTCCAAAAAAAACTTCAGTTAGTATTTGAAGATTAAAGGTCCAACTGATTTCTTTTTTCTATGACTGGACCATTTTGAATGCAATTTAATATCAGTTTCTCAGTTCATCACTAATATGTTTCCGTGGAGACTGTACCAACTGGTTAATATAAATCGTAAAATGGGCTGTGTGATGCTGAGTTGTGCATTAGTTGCAAGCTTATTTAATCTCTTTATCCACTACAAAGTTGTGAAAAAAATCAACTCAGGCTAAAAATAATTGACATTTTGGAGAAATATCTGAAAAAGTGCCTTGTCAATTCTAATGTTGCACAATTCACATGTTGAACACTATCAATAGTTCAAACATGAAAGAGAATATGGCTGCAAATTTCAGGGGGTATTTCAGGAGAAGCTGGCCGGCCATAATATATGCATTTATGCATCTTCTCCAGAATGCTTTTCCCTCATAAATGTCCACACCCTCCATAAGAACCTGGGGTAGGTCACTAGGTGCAGGGCAGGGCTGGGAGATAGAAACGAGCCAGGTTGGCTGCCTTTGTTATTAACTTTCAAAATAGCACTGGATAAGTCAATGTATACCTCATAACCATGTTCCCATTCTTAAAGTGCACAGAATTAGACTCAGGGGACCATCACAAGATAAAGGAGCCCTGGCATTAAATAATATCCCCAACTCAAGCTAAAGTATAATTGCAAAGGAACAATCTTCTGCTGTGAGACAGAATGTGAGAGGTTGAAGGAATAGCTTTCATAAATGGTGCATTCTCTAAAGATCATTTGACAATTTAATAATGGAATATAATTGATTCACCCACATGATAGAAATTTCTGTAATTAATATAATACTATTATGACTTCTATTTGATAGACATAGGAAAAAAAACCTGATTTCAGCATAGATTTCATGCAGACAGAATTTTTTCCCATGGGCATGAATGCTTTCCCCAGAGGCTATCAAATGATGTATTTTATTTTAAACTGCCTCTATTATAGGAGTGCTTTTTCGTAAATTATATACACCCTTTAAAATTAAAATATATATATACTGTTTAGAACAGAGTATCAGCTTGTTTTTTTCAAAAAATCAGCAATTAAATCATTGGTCTTTAACCGGTAGTTCTCTTTCCTTAGTTAGAAACCTCACTATCTGCTCATAAAAGAATTCATGACACTTTTTCTTTCTCGGAATGACAAAGGAGAAAAGAGCATACTGTCATAACAAACAGACTCTAATCACAGGTGTAATTTATGACATGAGTGTAGTTTAACATGCATTCATGGTTCTGAACCTTAATGTTTTCTGTTCGTGTTGTCATTTTTTTCTTCTCTTCCTCCCACCCCCTACATTATTAAGATCAAAGAGAGGACAAATGATAACTTTATATTAAGGTCCTCGAGTTGGCTGGGAGAGTAATTACCAGCTGGAGGCTCACGGGCATCATAGAGCCCTTCTCGAAGGAGAAAAGGTATCTGACATTTAGGTCAGGTGACATGATTAGGTGGAAACCCATTGCTGTCCTTATAACTACAACAGTCTGCGTCCATTGTTCCTCCACTGCCTTTCCCAGTGGTCGGGGGATTAAAACCAAACCAAACCAAACCAAAGAAACCCAGAACAGAGCAGAGAAAGGGAAACAAAAGGTTATTAAAATGCAATTTATAGACATAAAATGGAATTAGAGATGACATTTTAACGGCCGACTTCTTGAGAGCCGAGGGATGGGAGGGAGGCATTATTAGATTTGCTCAGCTTGATGAAGAACCGATGACTCAGATGTCACTTCCAATTTATTTTTCCTCATTTAATGCTGTTTATTATTTTAACCAACAATTTTCCTAATGCTTTTGAGTTCTTCTTTTGCATTTTGGTCGTGCAAATAGAGCATTTCAGTCTAATTGAACAAATCCATACTAATCAATGGGCAAATAATTGTGATAGTGGGAAGCTTCCTTCTAAAGCGAGAGGCCTCTGCACTGGGGCATTCCCAAATGCGGAGTTATGGGGCACTTTGCCTGTAGATGGCAATAAAGAGCCAGTTACTGAGTAGCCATCCCTGGGCTGAAACAGAAATGCAGGCCTTCATCTTCCTAACAGCAAGTGTACTTCAATTTTTTTTTCTAAATAAAACGAACTGTACATTTTTAAAAAGATTAAAATCTCACATTGCTGTTCCGTGAACACTGGGATAGCCTAGTTTATAATCAGAATACCGAATCTTCTGAGCAGTTTTTAGTTTAACCAAGTGCCCCGGCATGTTTTTGAAATGCCTTTGTGAAATTTGTAGTAGAAACTGTCATCAGCATCATGCCAGTACCACACTTGAAAGCATTCATGAGCCTCTCCAGAAAGAAAGGTGGTCAACTTGCATCCTCTCATGGGCAGAATGGGGGAGTGGGCATACAGCATGATTATTGTTTCTCAAATCTGGGGACTGAATCTTTTATTCCTAGGTAGCCAAAGGCTAACAACTTATTCCAGGAGGAACAACTTTGAGAACTTACCCTGTCTTCTATTTATTGTACCTTTTGTTAATCACAAGCACTTAACTGTACATATGCATTTTTAATATACAGCGAAAATTATTTTTCATTTTATTTTCTTGGAGAAAATTTACTGTTTTATACCATACCTTTTTAGTTCAGAAATGTAATTGATTCACCTTTAAGAACAGCTCTGCTTCTGAAGATTAACTCTTAAAGAAAGAAATCCAAATTGCTGTGATTTATGGGGATTCAAAACTTGATTCTTTTCTACTTTTATTTCATATTTATGAAGGCCTCAAACATAAGCTTCATGGGGTAAGATTTGGGGGGTGGGCGTCCAATCTGCTTTCTCTTAGGTGGCTAAAGCTGATTTCAGCACTTTATTGTAAAGCATTTTCCATTGCTCTAGAATATGAAGACGTGTTTATATCTTTTGCAATTGAGAGGATATTATTAAGTGTGCATTCAAAACCTTGTTTGACAAATTAGATCTTTTCTAACAAACTGGCCTCCGAGATATTCATGGGGGATTAGTGTCTTTTCTCGCCTTTTTTATTTTCAATGTGCAGATTTAGGATATTAGCTAGTCACCCTGCAGAAGAGGCATTGTAACTCTATATACATATATAGTCGATGAAGAACAGCTTGGTCTGGAGTCTTAATACTTTAGCACAATGTCGATCCACTGAGTTGCCCCCATTTCTCTCTGCTCAGCTGGACCACGGGTTTACCATCAAGAGATCAGGGTCTTTGGACTACTACCAACAACCAGGAATGTATTGGATAAGGTATGAGATGGTGCAGCTCAAGTCAGTGTTTCCATGGCAACGTGCTGGCAGTCTCCATTAACCAGTTCCTTCAGTGGATAAACATGCTTTTGATTTGTTATCCAGTCCATATGCTGCTTTATCAGTTTCATTTTAATCTTGATTGAGATGCCACACCCCCTCATTCTTTTTTTCACCCCATTATTCACACTGACATTTGCCAGCTTTCTTTCCATTGCACATGCTCAGTATCAATTTTCCTTACAGTTAAAAGGACAGTATATTTAGTGTTAATGTCAAAGCATTTGCCTGATGTTGCTAATTAAAACAATGATTTCTAGTGTTTTGTCCCTTAACAAATGGAAGAACAATAGTACCTTAGTATATGTTCTATAGAAGTATATACTGTCATTTTAAAATCATCAAGCCTGACCTTAACCTTAGTAGATGGATGAAACAATGCATTTACACCTTAGTCATAGAAGCTCCTCTGAGCACAGTGAGCTATAGAATGCATTGTGTGTGTTGGTAAGCTTGTGTTTTCAAATCCTCCACCTTTTTGTTTCATTTTGTTTTTGTTTTATTGTTACCTCTCTCCCCCTGGAAATCCCTTTATGTACTAGCTATTGCATGAACTTATTTTTCGATATTTTGTAACGGTCAGATTACTTAGCTGGCTTATCTGCTCAAGCAAAAGGGACTATGGGAGGTATCGATTTTTTTTTAACTGGGTTAAGAATTCTATCCAATCGTTTTCTATTCCAGTCAACTGCACTGGCATTTCCTTCAAGGGGCATTGTTTGTGTCTCTTTAAGTTATCCACAGGCAGGATGAGTTTTGATGATATGAGGAATGAACTCTGAGAAGTGCTAGGCAACTTTTCTCCTCCATCTTAATGTTTCTGAAATGATCTCCAGGTAAAGCTCCACATCTTAGCGTTTGCTAAGAAAAAATTCCACTGGGTTTGGCATTTCCCCCAAACGATGGTGCCTTATGCTGTTCATGGAATAGATCAAGTTGTTTTAAAAAAAAAAAAAAAAAGGAAAGAAAAGAAAGAATAACATATATAATATACAATTTAACCCCCAATTATTACTCCTAATTTTTTAGTCTAATTAGACACTAGAATCAAAGGCATTAGAGATGCAGAAAAGGCCACCCTTTGACAAACTCTCCAAATATCTAAGATCATGATATTTCTAAGCCTGCTGAAAGCAAGAAAATACCCAAACTTCAATAAATATCAAAGTCAGTTTTACACAGAAGGCTGTTTGTATCTTCTAGACATATCTGCATACAGGAGTTGCACACTCACCTTTTTATTTACCTAAATAAATAGCTTTATAGATACAGAAAGAACTTTTTTATTTTTCACCTTTCTTTTGTGGGGGGGGGTGCGAATCAATCATGATTTGCCTTTGTGCAGACTCTTTACATGGAAGATGATCCATCCATCTTTTACTTTTTCCTGAAAGATAATACACATTTTGAAGAGTGCACATCTCAACGTAGCCCTAAGGGTAAATGCTGACCTGCAGTCTGTCCGCATTAATTAGCTTTGCCTGGTTTTGTTCTTTCTATAAATCGAATCATGCTCCATCCTTTTTTAATTGTATGTCTCCTAACCTCAGGCATATTAACCAAACATTTATGAGTTTAGTTGATATACAATTAAAAATAGGCATCAAACATGTCTAATTACAGTTGTGCATATTTGTATAACACAAATTACACATAAATTTCAAAAAAAAACCTCTAGAAAATTATATTACTAAATTGGTGGGCTTAGGGGTGAGTGCAAAACACCAAATAAACAGTAATTAATAAACGTAGCCAAGTATAAAAAGGTCATTTGACTAAAATCCTAGCGATGGTTCCCATCAGCAGACAAAATGACACATCCCTGAATAATGGGCAGGAGCAGATGGAAGATAATCTCTTTTTTCTTTCCCACATAAACTGCTCTGCTTTCCAGCTGGGGGCAGTAACAACAACGTTTATAGATAATGCTGTACTAAACAGCACACCCAGTATGTAAAGCTAAATTGGAGAAATGATGCTAAAAACTCATCGGCGTATATGCTTAATTAGGAAGTTTTATAATGCCATTTAGCCCGGAACGAACACACTCTCCTCACTGATTGCAGATGCCCGCCTTTTATCTCCTTGGAAGTGGGAGCATTTGTCTAACCATGGTGGCAGCCAACTTTTTAACATAAGCAATCATTGCAGGTGAAACATCCCCACTCCCAATTGTTGTGTTTACAAGTGCTCCTGGCTGTTTTCACTGCTCTGAGCGGAACGCCTGGGAGAGGAGCTTGTGTTTTGTAAAGCAGCTCACATCAGGGCAGAGGCTTGGGAAATGGCTCTTCGGGGTGCCCAGAATTGGCATGTCCCTCTTAGTAGGCTTTTTGGGGATTGGAGACATGGTGGGGGCCATGCCTCCTCCTTGCATTCATTCTCCTGCCTCGAACAGAGGGATGCTTCCAAGCGGTAGCCAGGGCAGCAGCATCCTGCATAGCTTCCTTTTCTGGGAGACCTTTTGCTCCTGTGCCCCAGAGTCTGGAGGTGAGCCTCTCCCAGGAATGAGCTGCCTGAGCCATTCCACCCTCTCACACACATCCCTGCCTCTCTCAAGTGAAGCTGTCCCTGTGGCAGGTACTGTGCCAGCAGCACATGGAGAAGAATTCCTGCATCTTCTGCACGCAGAACAAGGCAACAGCCAGAACCTGATTAAATGAAACAAATATCAAAACAAGACATACGCTAAGAATGCCAAATGAGAGATAACGCAGAGGTGAGCTAGGACAGAAGGGGGGTTGAGGTCAGGCCTGACGTGACTCGTGTGCGTACTAGATTCAAGCACTGTCCTGAAACAGCGAGTAATGAGGCAGAGCGGCAGCAGCCGTACGCAGCCCTTGCAAGGCTATTAAATGCTGTCGTGCTCGGGTTTGAAAAGGAGTGGGGTCAGTTAAATGCATCTAGCTCGGCGCAGGTTTGGAAGACCAGTTCCCACAAAAGCCAGAGAGGAACCCCCCTACGTGGTGTGAAGAGGGTTCCAAAGGCACACAGCAAGTTGCAGGGCACAGGTTGCTTTAGGGATGGTGGCCTTGGCCTTGCTCTGCCGTCGAGAAAAGTCTCCCCATGCTCCATGAGTGTAAACAGCGCTGCAGGAAGGAAGGAGAGGGGCCTCTGTTCTAGGAAGGGATTAACCACCCTCCGTACCCCAGCACTTAACACATAGGAGAGGCATAGATTTAAACTTCAAAACCATCCAAACTGTGATTGCAGA
Organism: Grampus griseus; assembly: GCF_964374135.1. Classification (NCBI taxonomy): domain Eukaryota; kingdom Metazoa; phylum Chordata; class Mammalia; order Artiodactyla; family Delphinidae; genus Grampus; species Grampus griseus. The sequence goes on from NC_139012.1 coordinate 68,465,599, forward strand.
GAAAAGTATAGGGGAGGTATGAGGTTTGGTAGGGCAGCTGTACCGTGATGCTAAAAAGTGAGTTATTGGCCAGGAGGCTCAAAAGCTGGGCCGCAGTACTTTGTATTATAGTTCCACAAATGGTCATAGAGAGAGACACAGGGCTAGGGAGACATCTGTGTTATTTTACCAAGTCAAACAACAGGTTGCTCGCTGTTTGAGATTTTATTTTGTTTCGTTTTACCTTCAGAGCCCCCTTAAGAGCAGGTCCCAACAATATATATATATTTATATATATATATATATATTTGTCTTTTTAAAACTTAATGTACTTGCTATTAGAAATGAGAAATTTCCATGGCATTCCAAGACTTACTGATTGGGTGTAAACTGTATATGTTTTCCTGAGATTCCTGGTGATTCGGTATTGATGGACAATTTTGTGGTATCGTATTTATTTTCATCTTGCTTCAGAACCTCTTTCCCCCTTTATGATTTAAAAAGATGCCTACACTCTATTCTATGTATTCTTTCCTGCCATACTTTGCCTCCGTATGTTCCTCAGTGATGTTTACGGATAGGATGTAGGTTTTATCAGGTTTAAATGTGTAGGAAAGAATAATCATAAAGAACTTAATCATAAGTATTGACACACTGTTATTCTATTAAGAAAGAGTGTAAATATCCATATGCTGAAGTCAAACAATTCTCAAATACATGTCAAACACATGACACTTCTAGAAACTAAAAAGTCTTGAAAATTGAAATGAAACCAACTTGATTAAAGATTGGCAGCTCTGTGCACGGAGAGTTGCACAGAGAGTTTGTGGCTTTGGTGTCAGGAAGCCCTGGTTTTGGATCCAGCCTGTCCTACTTACTGTGTTGTGACCTTGGGCAAGGTACACGTTCCTCCTCTGATTCTTAATTTTCCCATCTATAAAAATGAGACGAGTATTATCAACCAACCTTCCACATCTGTCATGAAGATGACATGAGTGGCCTGTGCAAAAGCACCTCCATGGACCCAGCCCAAATGAGGAGCCCAGAAAAGATAGAGTCATCCACTCCACACCACACGAGAGACAGATTTTCCTGGGAAGACTGATCTCTCTCCAGATCCAAGCATTTGTAATTAAAGTAGAACCGTGACCTTTTTTGATGTTCTGATTGGGATAAACTGTTGAATAACTTATATGTTAGATTATTCATGAATTGGGGCATTAAATTTTACTTACTCTATAGCCCCCCAAATCCTGATGAAGTGTAAGTTTAAAAAGTTATCCTCTAGGGCAGGGGTTGGCAAATTACAGCCAGCCAATGGGCCAAATCTAGCTCACTGCCTGGTTTTTAAATAAAGTTTTATTGGCACACAGCCACACCCATTCATTTATAAATTACCTATGGTTGCTTCTACTCTACAAGGGCAGAATTGAGTAGTTGTGTCAGAGAATCATATAGCCTACAAAGTCTAAAGTATTAACTCTTGGTCTTCCCAGAAAAAGTTTCTTAATTCCTGTTGTAGGAGAAAAATGTTTCTAAATTAAAAGACAGGGAGTTCCCTGGCGGTCCAGTGGTTAGAACTCGGCGCTTTCGCTGCTGCGGCCCTGGTTCGATCCCTGGTCAGGGAACTGAGATCCCACAAGCTGTGTGGCGTGGCCAAATTAAAAAAAAAAAAAAAAAAAGAAAAAGAAAAAAAGCACCACCTGGCAGGCTTGTTAAAAACTGTATCACCACCAGCTAGTGGAATGCACGGCACATAGAAGGCACTTCAATAAATATTTGTTAAATTAATGAACGATTGAATTTTCCCATGAAGGGACCATTACTATAGAGAAACCTTGATTGTGAAGATAAGTGTGTTTTTTTAAGAGTTTGGACAATCAAATCACATATGAGATGCTCTACAGTAGCATCCCACTATAGCAACCCAAGAGTAGTTCTTCGGCAAAGCTAAAAGAATTGTTTTTGCAATAAAAGGAGTTACCCCTTAATCTACCTGCTTAGTAAGTTCTAAATTTTCATAGATTTTCTTAAGATAAACTGTGCCTACAGCTGTCCTTTAGTTTACTGGCATGATGAAGGAAAAACAACATGGCAGCTCAGCTTAGCTTCCTCTGTGAGAAAATCAGGGGCCGTAGGGCAGAAGAAACACGTGAATTTTGCCCTCTAGAAACCTGACCTCAGCAAGTGGCTGTCATTTTAACCCCCTGATGGGAGGCCATCAGCAACCCTCTGCAGAGTTGGACCAATGTGGGATTCTATTAAGAACCAGATCAGCGGGAGGAGCCTATATTTATGACGTGGTGGGGAAGCATGGGGTCGCGCTGCCCCAGGAAATGCGGAATCACATTTAAGAGATGGGTACCTAGAAAGGAGGTTTGAAGGCCGCTGGTTTCATGAAGCCTGCTTTTGCCATTTAAATGGTCACCTTCACTTTAGGGAAATACCGTGTCTTAGACCCAGATACTGTGCAGTTCCTGCCTGGCGAGACCCCAAAGGGATGTTAAAGCAAAACGAAACAGAACCGTAATAAGCATGACAGCAAGCCAAAAAAAAAAATGAGAAGGGTGGATATATCAATCTAGGTGTCAGTTTAATTTTACTATCAAGCAAAACATTTCCAAAGTGGCAAGCAAATCGTAACTCAGTCCCTACAGAGTAAGGGCAAGCAAAGGAGAGAACGTTCCTGAGATTAATGCCCCAACAGCTGCATCCCTGGCTCAGTCTCCTAGGTAGTATGAATAATGGATGGGCTCAAAGGCAACATGCACGATAATGTTCTTTTATTAATGAAATGAAGACTGTTTGGGATGGCTGGCAATAAATTAAGAAAAGCGAAGAAGGAAAAACAGTCACCGTTCGCCTCTGAAAAATGCAGTTACTTAAATCCAATAATTACTGCCACGACAGGAAACATTGCCTCCGAACTTAAACGAGGTACATCTCTTGTGGGTCCTGCACATAGTGCAGAACAGAAATATTTTTGATCCATAGACTGGAAGGCCTGTCGTTTACGAAGAGAAAAACATAACCCATTTTAGTAGATTGATGGTGATATTAAGCATATTCAGGTATTTCATAGGTGGAAGTTTCCCTAGGAGTGAGGCACTGTCCTTCAGCTCAGGCTGTGGACTGGGAAATGGCTTGATGTGGTTAGAAAACGTGTCCAAGGTCACATAATCAGCTGAGCTAGGACAAAAAGCTGGTTCTCCTGACTTCCCCCTGCTGCTGCTACCAAGGGGATTAAGCTAAAGCTACCAGACAAGGCAAGCATTACACAGATGTGGGTGACTCAGACTTGCAAAAACAAAGTAATGCTCCAATTCATATTCTCACTTCATTCCTGACCTTCCACCTCCATGCTGTATTTTTCCTATAACATTGCAAAGATAGGCCAGATGGGTACCTCCTAGGTATTTATGCTGATTTCCAAATTTAATGTCAGAAAGAAGATTTAAAATATCTGAGTACTGTGTGGAGGATAGTGTTGTTTTATTTTAACAGAAAAGGCCAAAGATCTATCTGTTGTTGGAATACATTTTCTGGGTATTAGGCAAGCACCGTCTCTGATTCGCGCATGCTTGGTGTTAGGGCAGGCACCAAAACGTGATGGATATGAATTTCTCTAAGAGCTCCAACTGCTATGTGTGTCGCCCCCAGATTTGCTGAGGTAACTGGCATGATCTTACCGTTCCTCTGTTTTCACACTTCATCTAGCATCTCCTAAGGACACTCTCATCACCAAGAGCTTGCGGTCTGAGGTAGGGATATGCAGTGTTTCTTTCATGGAGAGCAGGTTTATATTAGTTTCTCCATATCATTTTATTTGGTCAGTTATTTGGTCTGTCAGGATCCCCCAGTCCACTGTTAGCTGGCTATAGCCCCGCACACGACATAGCCGTTGTTATTGGGTACATATTTTAAATAACTAGATTAGAGCTTCCTATTTGGTCACTACTGGTCAGCTCCAGAATCTCAAGAGATTTCTTGCTCACCTCTAACCTGTGATACTTAGCACCAAAATGTGATAATGCAGGTTTCAGATTGTCTTACGAGCTTTTAATGAAGTGATAACTTACTGAGGAAACACTTGGGAATTCTACTGCAAGTCCATTCATGTCTGTTCCGCAAAGCTGCAAACCGTGAGCAAAATAACCAATAAAATAATAAATCCGTTAGGAAGTCTTAAGTTTTAATGGAACATCAAGACTTAGGACCACCTTACCTTACAAAGATAGGCATTAGGGAGGAGAGACCCAATTTCCTTGATATCTGGGAAATTTTTGTGATTGAGAAAGAGGAAAGCAGTCTTTCAGAAATGGTTGAAAGGGCCCTGAATTTAAATCTATGATACAGCGCTTCAGAGGGAAAGTTATGTTTTGAATGTTTTCTGGGGATAAAATTACCAGTTGGATAATATATATTTTTATAGCAATACTTTAAAAAATTATGTGTTGGCCTATTATTTCTATTTCTTTGCTGAATTCATCTGTCTTGAACTACATGTTGGGCCACAGAATTCAACTGTAAAATTTTAACTGTACAGATTTTAGAGGCAATTAATTTTACAGCTACACTTAAAATTCTAAAGGTATCATATATAACAGTGCTTACTGTGATAAGGAATCGGACCACAATATGTAGTTGTTGAGTAGATAAATATATGAGGTGATTAATGTTATCTAATGTAAGCATTTGATCATATCTAAAACAAATTGCACTCTTAAATATTGGACTCATAATACCTTTGACTTCTTACTCTTTTGTATTATAGAGTTGTTCGGGGTTCTGTTTTCTTTTGTCATTGCTATTCGGAAAGTACATAATCACCTAAAATAATCTAATTCTGCATTAACTGAGAAACATTTAATATGTCCCTTATATGTGTGTCACAGTTGGCTAGGCATTCTGGAAAAATGCAAAGAAGTTTCAGATCCTACCCTAGAGCAGCTTGCATGGGATTTGGGAAGTATGCACAGGAAAGGTAATAGGCCTGTGTGCAGTAAGTGTCAGAGGTTTGGTCAAGACAATACTTGCCTGAGGAATTTAGAAAGAAAAAGTGTGATGCAGAAGGTAAAATTTGATCAAATCTTGGAAAATAGAGAAATGCGAGTGGGCAGGAAGTGGGAGAGGTGATGTCAGGTTGGTGAACACGGTAAGCCAGGATGCAGAGGTGAGCGTGATTAAAATACCTTCAGGGAGATATCAGTTTGGACTGTGTGGATTGCAAGGGAAGAAAACCCAAACCAAACTGGCTTTCAGCAAAAAGAAGAAGTATGATTTTATATAATCTGAAAGGTCCAAAGGTTGGGTCTGGCTTCAGTGATGTGTGGATTCAACACTCGGTAGGGCTTGGTTTCTTTCCATCCCTCCACTCTGCCTCCCCGTGCCGGCTTTAGTCTGGAACTTCACGTGGTACCAGGATGTGGGAAGCAGCTCCAGGCTTGCTATCCTCTCAGTTGGGATTCACTGTGAATGTGCAGTCTCAGTGAAAGTCTCCTCATGTCCCGTGAACTGGGTCGGGTGCCCATCCTGAACCAATCACGGGTATTGGCGAACACAGTCAGCACAGGCTTGCTTCTGGGTCACAAACCCATCTGCACCCCACCCTCAGAGATGGAGGTAGGGTCCCCTTCACTGGAACCACAGATTACGTGAGCGGGGGATTTCCAAAGGGAAACCGAGATGTGGTTAACCGTAAGCTAAATGGATGCTGTGCCCACTAACGGGGACTTGAGGTCTGCTGATATCACAGTGATTGCTTTGAGTAATAACAGGAACTAGACCCTGGAAGTTTTTATTGTAAGCACATTGTGACTGTTAGGACAAGGAGTCCAACTTTATGAGGAATTGTAAACAAATTGGACCTGCTGTGTGCAGGATGGGCTGGGGGTTGGCTGCTCTAGAGGGAAATAATGCGACCTCTGTTGTGCTTTCTCATATTTCTAAAGCCACAGCACTTAGAGAGTATCTCCTGTGTGCTAAGAGCTGTGGGGAACACAGACAGGATGCCCAGACTTGATCTTGCCCTCCACAGAGTCTACAATGTGGCAGGGAAGACAGTGCATCAGAGTCGATTGCGTTGCAGGCAGGATGCACAGTGATCGCTGTACTGGGCTTCATGGGAACACAGAGAGGTTCTTAAAATGAACCACAGTCCATAGAGCCAGAAGCAGAATAAGCAAGAGCCCTGGGAGGAGAGGTCTGTGGACAGTGATGCCCTCTCAGTCATCTTTGGGAGCAAGTCTGTTGGGGGCACTAAGCATTGCTTGTGTAGCATTTGAGAATGTTGCAAGGACCTGGGTGAGTCAGGAACTGCCTGTCTATCAATCAGCAGACCCAGGTCTCCCTAGGAGTTTACAGGCCTAGAATGGGATTGTCCACGTGGTAGAGGCTGGCTTGCTGTCCCTGAGAGAGCTCTCGGGCCATCAGCACGTGAAGCTCTAGTCTTTTGGCCTCTGACGCTGCTCGTGCTATCTCCTCCCTGGCTCACCCTGGCTAGGACCGGAGGAGGGAACCACTGGAGTGCGGTGGCTCCTTTGAGTTCTGTTTCAATAGACTTTAAATGGGAAGAAATTGCCTGGGCCTCACGTGGGAGGAGAACTGAGTTCTATTCCTAGTCAGTGATGCGAAACGGGCAAGTCTCTCCACATACCTGGGCCTCAGTTTCCCTGCCTGTAAAGGCAAAGCCCTGGGCGAAGAATGCTTTATAAATGCTCTTTCAATTCTAAGAGTCTATACATCCAACAGAAAGAGCCATCACACCCTTTTCCATGACCTGTGATCATGACATGCTATGTCTCCAAAAATAGCTGCTGTGAAGTTACTGGTGAATCAGCACAACTGAAAGCTCAAGAGCATTTGAGCATGAAGGCCCGTCAACAAAGGCCAGCATTTAAAAGCTGCTAACTAGAGAAACTGGCAGGAGTGGCCAGGACTGACTGCTTAAATGGGACAAAGCAAGGGCTGTCCAGGCAGAGGGACAAGTAAGGAAGAGGATGTGACTGACCTTATGAGCATCTGGACAAATGAACATGAAAATAAGGGGGATGGGACCATCCAAGCCCATGAGTGCCACCAGCGTCTGCATAAACTGCATTACAGTATTGGTGGAGAAATGGCTTATTTCAGTGCTGACAGCCAAGAGAGTGACTTGGAATAATTGAGTCAATTATGGGGAGATGAGGTAAATATGGAGAAGGTGCCAGTGAGAGTAGGCAGGGAGGGAAGGTACTCTGAGGTAAGTTCTAATGAGAGCTTTGTTTTGCATTGTTTTCCTCTGACCTGCAGTTCCTTCATTTCAAAACAATATCTTACATTGTAAAGAAAAACAAAACAAAACAAAACACCACCTTCCATTTCTGGGAGTCTTCACCATTTTGAAAGCATTTGCACATCCATTTTTATATATAGCAACTCTGGAGGGTGGGAGGGTGTTATCCCTGCTCCTTATTTAACTGAGAACTGAGTGAACGGTTCCCATGGTCAGCAGTGGACGGAACAGGACTCAAAATTTCTGACTACAAATCCGCTGTGCAATTTTCTCCCCGACACTAGAGAACCTCAGTCCACTAGTCAGTCAGTATTAGTGCCATGCCAGTGACTGTTTTCTTTCTCAAGAAGGTAGAAATAAAAATATTTTTTATGACCAAGAGAAGCGTTTATATTACTCTTGGATTAACTACAGAGTGGTTTTTATGTGTCAGACTAAATAGACGCCTGTTTTTTACATTCAACTCTACACAAACAGAGCATTTTCAGTTTGCTTTGAAAGCAAAATACCATGTGTTGTAACTTTACAATGTTTTAAATAAAGTTAGGAATTTGGATTTAATGATGCTGAAAAATATAAAATCGGTGGGTATAAGACCAAGAACTATGTATGTGAGTTGAGGGTCCTTAAAAATTCGACACTTCGAAGAATCAAAGGTAGACATTTCAACACACCAGTTATTGAATCATTGTATTAACAATCTAGTGAAACGAGAAGTGAATTATTAAAGTTTATCTTCCTCATTGATTTGTAACACTGTTATTCAGATAGTTTTTAAAGCAGAACAATTCAGCCTCATGAAGCCATTTACTGTACTGGTTTCTACACACTGCCTCTCTTTCTTTATTACTTCATTCTGCAACTTTGATTACCCCATTTTAGATCTGAGATTGCTCTAATGCTACACTGCAATTGTATGAGGGGCTTAGTTTTCACTTTGTTCTCAGAACCCGGCTGGCTATAAATTTATCTCTGTTCTTTGAAGAAGCTAACAGTAAATTTCCAAGAGGAAAAATGGTGGTATATATCCCTGTAGAGGAAAAGTAATCTCTTAAAAGCAGAATAACCTCCAGGCTACATCCTTTTAAAGAGGGACTTTCAAACAAGGATGCCTTCAACTTTTATATGTGTTCTGCATTTTTCTTCAGGCTTTGTACCTGCTCTTCTGCCCTCTGTGTAAGGTTTCTCTGTAATGATCCGTTCCTCCTCACACCCATTAAATCTGTAATGAAGTCATGCCCTTCCCAATCCTGATGTCATAATAACTTCCAGAGCTATGGCTAGAGAGCACATCCTGGAGATCATATGAGGTTTCCTCAGGAAAAGGAGGCATAGGGCCCAAGAGTTGGAATACCTACAACATCGAACTTCAGTTTCGTAAATTACCACACACTACAATGAAAATGAACTTTGTAAAGGAAAATCCATGGGAAGGTTTCCATCAGGTTTAACTGCATTCAAAGCAGTTTTCAATTTCAGGCATTGGGTTCATTCAGATTAAACCCATCCTTGCCAGAGATTGAGCCATACTCCCTCATCAACAGATAATAAGATCATTTAGAATGAGGAGGTGCTAAAATAACAGGACGAGCTTGTGGCTCTGTTTCCATGTCTGACAACTTCATCACCTCTCGTCTTTATTAGACAGCTGCCTGGAGCTGAATGTTGATGAACGAGACATGCCTGGCGTCCTCACGTGTCAGACACACAGGCCTGAGGCTCCCATTTACCAGGGGGTCTCTGGCTAGGCTGGGAGCGACCGAGGGTATTAGATGTGGTGCTAGCGGAGGTCTGGGGAGGGCCAGGGAGCTGTTGAACCCACAACATCATCCATCCTGCCTGTGCCTGCAATGTCATGACCAGGTGCCCTTAGGAGCTGCTTGTGGGGGAGCAGAGGGCACCCCAGCAGTGGTGACTGTGGTCACCAAAAGTGAGTCATCGTGGACAGGTTAACTTAGCCAGCATATTTTTCTGACCTCAGAAAGTTCCAGAAATCGTTCCTTTTGCCATTTCCTTCAGCCTAATTGTCCTCTTTCTCATTTTATGCCCCTGCTAGACCACCGCTCTTGATAAGGAGAGGCAGGTTTTCCGACGAAGACGCCACCCGGATGTGAGGAGCCGGTACAAGGCCCAGCCAGCTCCGCCCGAACTCAACTCGGAATCGGAAGACTACTCCCCGAGCTCCTCCGAGACTGTTCGCTCCCCAAACTCGCCCTTTTAACAAGACCCTTTTACTCGAAGTCCTAGCTTAACCCTTTGAGACTCTGAGATTTGTTTTTCCAAATTTATGTAAAACAGTTTCATCTGATCTACCTAGCACTCAATGCTTGAATGGCCGAGCAGAACAGTGTGTTTTCTGGTATCCTTGTAGCGATTTCCCTTTGCTGAATGAGACTGTGACTTGTCGTTGGTGGAGATGGCAACTTGCTGCTAATCGGGTCCTCAAAGGGTTAAGGCTACTTTGCAACTTTTTTAAACATAGAAGCAATGAATGTTTTCATCAGTCAATCTAGGATCTGCAGTATGTAACATAGCACTTGTTAACCCTCTGAGTGCATAGGATTTTATGGGGAACCCTTGGGGGATTTTTCAGGCCTTTGGATTTATACACACATGTTTCTTGACTTTGCTGCAGATCAAGGGGTTGTTATTAGATGCTGAGATGTCCAGACAAGAAGAGTGTCTAGAATGATATCTTGCGTGTCCTTTTTTGTGGGTTTAGAACATGGCAGGTTTATAACTTAAGCATCAGCACCCCCTCTTTCCTCTTCACAATCCTATTAAGAAAGGGGCTTTTTTTGCATTGGAGGTCTAACTGTCAGCTGCCCTGAGTCCTGCATCCTGAGTGGAGGGACTTGGGCCTGTGACCAACAGCCTGACCCAGGATATAGATGGTGCCCTCACCCCCAAATTGCCTCCATATGAAGATGTGCTGATGACGCCCCAGAAATGCTGCTTCCACTTCAGCTGCTGCTACTGCCAGCGCAGACCCTCAGGAAGGCACCATATCTTGTCCTGTGTTTGGTGAGTGAGAGTCTGCCTGCTCAGTATGAGACCTCTACAGGAAAAAACAAACAAAACACACAACTGGTGGAAAAGAGCAATAAATTGCCAGGTGCTCTATAGGGCTGGAATGTCAAACAAACAGAAAGAGGCAACAAGATCCTGTTCTTTTTCTCACCTGCTTTTTCATGCATTTCAGTCTTCAGTGTGCAATCCACATAGAGTATGGAATCCGTAAAAAGGAGGAGCACCGGGTCACAGGGGCCCAGAGGCAGGTGCTCTGCAAGATGGCCGAGGAGAAAGCAGAGTGGGCAAACAATCTAGAATAGTCTCAAAATGGTTTTTAAAGAAATAAACCATTGGGAAGATAATTCCATGTGCATCTTTGGGTTACCTACATAATAGTCTCTCAGGGAGAACAGGAATGGGAGACCTAGAGGGTATTCCTGAGGATAAAACTTCCACTCCCTAAGATGACTTTTTTTTTTTTTTTGCGGTACGCAGGCCTCTCACTGTTGTGGCCTCTCCCGTTGCGGAGCACAGGCTCCGGACGCGCAGACTCAGCGGCCATGGCTCATGGGCCCAGCCGCTCCGCAGCATGTGGGATCTTCCCAGACGAGGGCACGACCCCATGTCCCCTGCATCGGCAGGCGGACTCTCAACCACTGCGCCACCAGGGAAGCCCAAGATGACCTTTTTATAGCACTGTCTTTAGCCATCCAGAGGGAGATGCTGTTTTCTCTCTTTGGGCCAAGTCCTGTCCGACACATGTATTTTACTCCTGTTACCAAATCTTTCTCCCTAGCCCTGTGTCTCCCCCGGTGAGCTTCTACTGCAGTGTGTCAAGTTCAGAATGGGGGCCTGAGGCAGCCTGTAGTCACTGCGATGCTTAGTGGGGAGGCTGGCCATGGTGTTGGGAGGCAGGGGCCCGACTCGAATGTCCTCCTAAGGTTTGCTCAACTGTGTGGCCCGGGAGACAACCAGTGAGTGATGGCTCATGAAATTTGCATCTAGATGGCTGAACAGCACTCACTGTCTCGGCTTTGAAATATACTTCAATACCTGAAAGTCTTGAAATCTGTGTGCAGCACTTCCACAGTCAGTCCTTACTTTCAAATACAGATGGATCTTCGATGGCTGCTTTTTACTCTCCAACTGATGAAGGTATGGTCTATATTACTCTAGATTTTAAAATCACAGCATGTCATGACTTTTGCAAAATTGTTCCCCCAGTTTTTTGCTCTTTCACATTTAGGTTTATCTCTTCGGTCTGTGTTGTCTTGCCATGTATATATTAGATCATTTATTGAGATTCCCCCCTGCCCCCCACTCCCTTTTAGAGGGTCCTGAAAGCTTAATACACAACATCACAAAGTAGCACAAATCAGCTGGGTTTCTTGGGGAGGAGGAGGGCAGAACACGAGGAAGGGTGCGGCGTGTAGGTAGATTCCATATTAGTAAAGTTCCCTGAATGGTCAGAAACGACTGCTTTCTCTAGAACTCTAAAGCAAAGCACTATTCTAAGTAAGACTAAGGAGTAGGTAGATAGCTTGCCCTTAACTCTAAATGTGGGACTATGAAAAAATCCTATGGGCAGAGACCTACCTACAATAGATTGTGAATTTCTCTGAATTACTGCTTTTCCTGTGGGCATTACATGTATTGCTCCAATATCTAGTGTACAGACCTTACAGTGCATGGCTCAGGCCTTTTTCCATCCAAGTCTTGAAGGACTGTGGACCGTGTGAAGCTGTGGCGTGTTTCCCAGAACACTGCAGAGGGGTAGCTCGGAAGAATGCAGGGCCATTCAGCATGGGGATCCCAGTGCATCGCTGTAGAATTTGAGCGATCTATGCTGAATAAACAGCGGAATGTGACCTGTCAAGTAGAAATATTGAGTAATCAGATGGAATGCAATCTTTTCAGCACTAAGCTATTGAGATCCTGAATGTCAGAGATGTACTCAGAGGGTTAACAGACAAGCACAAGGCATGCTGATTACGTGGGTGTACCCAGACTGCTTTTGCTTTTAGCCAGTACTTTCTATTTTTTTTCACAACATTCTTGGGATAGTTCAAGTTTGAAATAATTAAGTGGTGGTGTTCTTTAAGGAATTTCTATAACCAAATGATCTTATTTTTTATTTCACTTTATTATAGAATAAACATGTACCATTACGGCAGTGTATCTATCGCTATAATTATCAATTTAATCATTGCCACAAGTGTCTCCATATTTTTTTCCCTAAGTATTTAATATAGCTCTTATGGTGGTGGCCTGGTGATGGGGACTGTCTTTCCTTTATTGATACATGACCAACCATATGGTATTTTCAAGGGAATTTTAAGATTCATTTTGTTTCAGTTTGGTAGTAGACTTGTTAAGGAAAAAACTTTCATTACTTGCATCGTGTAAACCATCTCTGTAGATGAGAACTGTTCATATTGATGAACACATTTTTTTCTCGACATTGTAGCAGAAATCATTTCATTTGTCATAATCAATGAATATGTGATTTGCTCCAGATCATTAGAAGGAAAAGTAAGATTTCAGTCATTGAAAATGTTTTTACTGTAGCCCTTATCTAACTTACACGTGGTGCATACTAAAATAAGCAGAGAAAAAATTGCAAATAAACTACTGAAAACGCTTGGTGTTTTGTGTTCAGTGAGACCTTCCTAGAACCTGCTCAGGACCTGCACGGGTGGTGGTGAACAGGCCCATCAGATATTGTTGAAAAAAAGCAATATATCCATGAATGAAGGCTAAAATTGCAATCCTTTACCCTTTGAGGTATGTTTCAGTTGGAAAAAAAAATAGAAGAAAAGAAAAATTGGCTTAGCTTAGAGGGTCACGGAGCTATCGTATGACCAAGGCTCATGTACATTAAATCATGGTTGTTTGCTGGCCAGCAGTGCCCATTAGACGACTCTATCCCCTGTGCTGAAAGGCAATTGTGCTTGAGGGAGAGCTTTCTTAATATTATTGTGTTGCCTGCTAGCCTGTCGCTGGGTCAGGATCTGTCAGCATTTCCATGATAAACTTCTAATTTCAAAGGTTTTTAATTTGACCATAAAAAGGTGCCCCAGGCTGAAGTTTGCTATAGAGGGCCTGTTCCAAAGAGTGAAGGTTCGCCGCCTTCTTTTCTCTGCCCAATTCTCCCGAGAAAAGAACAACCAAAAAATCAGGTATGTTCCCTCATTGTGAATTCAGAATTTTAGAAAGCACCAAGATCCAAGATGGTAGTTTAATGTAATTATTCATTTGGATGTGGGTTTAAAAACAAATAATGAGTCACCTGGCATATATTGTAGATAATGTATCTTTTCTATAATTTGTAAATCGTTAATTTTTTAAACTGTTATATGATTTCAGGGTGGGGTGGGGGGGAATCCAATCAAAGATTTTTTAAAACTTGAAGTTGGTCGGTTCAAGGGTTAGCCTTTCCTGCGTGTTGTCTGCCATTTCCATTAAGAGTTTGGGAAAAATGCTCTCAGACAGACCCTTATTTTGCATGCAGTGATAGAGGGTCAGATATATGCTTCTTTGGGAGATACGGATTTCTTTATTTAATCAAGTTTCATGAAGCCATTCTGGTCTGTTGAGGAAAATAGTGATTAAAAGCACTTCCAAATTAACATTTTTGTCAATTCGGATATGATAAGCACGTAATATGATAATGCACTTCACACTTTCTTGGTTTAAAGACAAAAAAATCAGCAAAACTTGAGGACACATTTGATCACTGCAAATGTGCTTTAAAAATTGGCTCAGTGGTGCTTATACATGAAACAGTAACAAATGGGGTCCCTAGGACTGTCAGAAGGAATCTTCCATTTGTATGTAGTTACATACTTGAGGAGGTGGTGCTTTTAAGGCAGTCTTATTTTTTAATCATCTCAAATAGGCAACCATTCATCCAGTAACATTAAGGGTCGTAAACTGGTGGGAAACAGGAAATTCAATGTAGAAGCTGAGAATGCCTCTGCGTGGTGTGGTTTTTATTTTTCCTTTGGATTTTTTGTTGTTGTCATTCTCGGGCTTCAACGCTGAAGCTATGCGATCATTTTTCAGTGAGTGAGCCTCTAACCGGCAGGTGTTTTGATCATGAGGTTTGCAATCTCTTGCCCTTGGAGACAAGTGAGAGCTCTAGTTTCATACCTTTTCATAAAGGAAGAGCAATCTCTACAATTAAACCCTACCTGTAAATGTCCTCAACATTCTTTTTTGGTTAACTGATGTGAGACCCTTAATGTTGCTTCAATGTAAAATTGTATATTTTTGTCTGTGATATACTTTATTAACTTAAAGTAAATAATAGTTCTAAAAGTCTTCACTGTCGGTATTAAGAGAAAGTAGGATCTTAAAAGTGATGATAAAGATGCTATAATGTCAATTCATTCCAGTCCAATCGAATGTGGTAAGAAAAAGACCTTGAATAATTCTCTAGGGACAATTTCTCACTGACCATTGACATTAATTTTTGATATATTCTCAGAAAAAATAAAAAGAAATTGAAACTGGTCCAAGGTTAGAGTCACATCCTCGATAACTATTTTTTTTAATTTTATTAGGAAATTAATAATGGTCTTTTTCAATCTGGCTGAAAGAAAATTATTAAAGGATTAGCTGAGTGTGAAATTAAATAGTATTTTGCTCATGCATACTGAAAAGGTGGGCTAGGAACCTGATGCATTTAAACAAGTTTCTGAAAGGTTTCAATTTGGTGCAAGAAAAAAAAACAGTGTTTCCTTCAAAAATACTGAATTTATCAATTGCTGCATGGATCAGATGGCACAGGTTAATCTTTGATTTTCAGAATCTTAATGAAATAACTTTCAAACAATTTGTATCCATGATTAAAGCTGGAATGAGATCCAATTTTTTTCCCTAATCTCTCAGTTTAAGCTAATAAATGTAGGTTAATGTGGATGAAATCATCTGTGATATATTATGTTCATTTATCAACTGAGCTTTTTTGATGTTGCCTGTTTTTATGTAAAACATGTTCTTAAAAGTTAATAAAATAATAGTACTTGGTGTATGAACTGCTACGTAATACCCGAGCTCCAGTGTCCACTCCTCAGTTCACTTTGCCATAATGGAGTAAAATTTCATTTTAGTTCAATTCATAATTGACACATTCAGTCCATGAAGGAATAACCCAGCTGTGTTCTTGAGGGGAATTCTCTCTATGCAAGGCTTTAAAAATTAGTCATGCAGTCAGAGTGTAGCTTTCCCACATGTCCTTCCTAGCAGAGTGTATATTTCATGAGCATAATTCAAAAACAGCTATTCTAAAAATGTCCCTTTTCATATATTACCTTCCTGCCTGGGCCAGTGACTTGGATAAACACAAAGAAATCAAATACCATTCAGGCCTATTTTACCCTTCCACCTAACAAGATCTCCAGAGAAGAGTGTTGTTTTATCTGCTAACCTGTAATTAGCTGCCATTTTTATAGCGATGTCCCATCAGGCATCCCATGTGCAATACTGACCTTAGAGAAAATCGCCATGCTGTACAAGGGAATAACGTTCTTTCTTACGTGAGTTGTTCAATGCTAGGAGATTGAAAAGTCGGCCAGCAAAAGTGACTGCAGGACCCTGGTGTCCTAGGAAGGTGCCAGAATATCTCCAAGCACTTGTAAAATTAGCAGTCACCTTCCTGGCCATCTACATGCTGCTGCTGCTACCGCTGTTGCTGTTTTTGTGCCTTTTGCTCCTCTGCAGTGAAATTGCTGGGTCCTTTCTAGGATTTCGGGGCAACTGCTGTGAAACAATAGCTAAAGTGATTGCTTCCTAAGGACCATTACCTTGTTTTATGAGGCTGGCGGCTTTGCCAAAAACCTGCCATCAGAAAAAAACGTGCCCTGACACAGAAACATCAAACACCGGCAACTCTGGGATTGAGGATGATAAAACTACCACATCAGGAAACTGGGAGAAAGGCCTTCCAGGACTTTTGAAAGGTAGGACTTAATGTTCAGATAAGGAAGTTCTGCAAATGGTGGTAAATGGGTCAAATAAAACAGGTGAAGAAGCGTCCTAGGAAATTCCGTACACTACTACCTCCTTACACAGAAGAAAGGCTTTGCTCTATCTCAGAAGGCAGCCAGCCTCCCCAGCTCCAGAAGGGGCACCAAGGGAAGAGGGGGAGCCCCGCCCAGCCAGCTGGACCAGCCAAATCCATGCTGGCCGCCAGCTCTGTGACAGATGTCCTTGCCAGCTTGCCTGCACATCCAAATCATTCATTCAGATGTTTCCTGAGTAAGTGCCAGCACCACAGAGGGTACCCCATTTGGGCTTAGAAAAGAGACACCCCATTGTCCTTTTTTTTTTTTTTGCTATGGATTAGAAGACTTTAAAGATGAGAAAATGTGTTTCTAGCTGCAAGGTTTGCTATTTATCTCAGACTCCTGGTCCAGGGTTCAGATAACCTGGACATCACATCCAGTCAGGCTTTGTGGTTATGGCAACTTGGATTCTCTCACTTGAGGATGTGTTTACCATCTGCCTGTTCAGTGGTGCACACACCCTGTGCTACTCTTGGCTCCGCTCCTGGCCTCTGGGGTAGAAGGCTCCCAGAGTCTTCTCTGCCGTTTGTAATTAGCATGCGATTTACAACTGTCGTAGACTAGCACATCTATTCAACAAGCATTCTCCAGGACCTACTGTGAGTGACGCACCACATGGAAGCCAAGATGAACAAGACACCACTCCTGTTCTTAAGAATCTCAGATCTAGTGAGAAATCTTCTCCTCTGGATGGCCATGGGCTGGGGCACCTGATTTATCACTCACAGATGGCCGACCAACAGTTTGTCGGGGGAGAGGCATCCCTACCAGCCCGAGACTGGCCCCCTCAGCATGTGTAGACTGTGCTCCTGTGAGCAGGCCAACCGTCAGTCACATGCGAATACATCTGTGGCCTGCTCTGTTACAACAATTCATATATTCATGTGTCACCCTTAGAAAGGCCCTGGAAGGAGGCAAAGATGGGAAGGAAATAGGAGACGGAGAGAGGGAGGGAAGGAAGAAATGAAGGCTGCTGACACCAAAGCTGCCCCAGTCCTAAGACCTAGTGTGTTACTGGGGAGTTTAGAGGGAAGGAAGAGTATTAATGTCTCACAGAGTGCTCTTCAGGCCCAGTCCGAGAACGTGCTCTGCGGGAATTAGAGAACATACCTCAGTGTAGGTTTAACATGGTCTCTTCCACACTCTTCATTCAGGGGAGTGCCCTCCACCCCCTGTGACAGGATGAATAATAAGACCCCACTGATAGAACCATCAATGCATTTCTTTAGGAAGCAGGGCGTGGGGTGTTTCCCAAAAATGTTCTAATTCTCACACTTTACTGTCCATTCTCTCCCTGACTTTCGAGATCCTCTTGGAGGACCTAATTCCCTTGAACCTGGGAATTTCTAGTAACAGGAATTTCAACCTGGGGGGCCCCCTCCGCCATCTGCCATCGGGGCACTTCGTCTAATCCCATCTCCAGCAAACTCCTATCAGGTGCCAGTCCCACTGCTGGATCCTGGGATCCATCCTGGCAGCATGAGATAAAAGACCTAACCACTGCCTCCCCGACGACCAAGGTCCCGTGCAGGAAGCAAGTAAACAGAGAGACATCAACCAGCATGAGCAGGGCCGCGAGAGGAGAGCACGGGGTACTTCGCAGGCACTTTGGAAGTTCATCTAACTGAGATGGAGGGGCGAGGGGATTCAGAGGAGGCTTCCTGGAGCAGGTGCCCCTGAGTGAGTGTCTGAAGGATAAGTAGGAATCAGTCAAGAGAACGAGGAACGTACTTTAAGCCATGGGGACATACTTAGAGAACATGGTGGAGCTCAGAATGGGTAAGAGGGAGGTTTAAGGGTGGTCCTAAGGAGGCCAGGGTACAGCCCAGGGAGCTGGGACCCTCAGACCCTCAGCTGTCATGCAGGAGAACAGGCATGGAGATCAGCCCATCTCCTTGCTGTGTGTGCTCAGAATGTGGTGGGTAAACTTAAAAATGAAACAGCCCCAGACTCTGGGTCACCAGAGCTGGTTAAGGAGGAAGGGGAGCTGGGTGCATGACTCTTGGGGGGACATTAGAGACACTTCCCGAAATAACACGGATCCTAATGGATCCCTCACAGCAATTGCAGAGGGCAGCCTCCCTGTGCAAACGGAAGGGCTAGTCATGTGTTAATCCTTTCCTACAAGGAGTAGAGTCTCCAACTCACAAAGCTTCTCAGCTCACAGGGAGAAAAAATCACTTCCTTCTCACCTGTGTTGCTTCACTGCTGATAAAAAAAAGGAAAAGAGAAATGCACTGACCCTGAAAATAGCTCTCTCTCTCCTCCTTCTGGGGCAAATCCACATTACCACCTTTCCCTCCAGCAGGGTGATAATTAACGTTCCACCCGAGAGAGGTTTCATTATTCCATCAGAATTACCTATTAATTTGCTGGATTCTTCCGATGAAGCGGTGAACTTGTCATGATGGGAACATTGTTCAGAATGTGAAATATCCTTTCATTTTCAACAGGTAAATCAAAGCCCAAACCAACCTAGACATGTTTAATTTCTGCTCTCGACATGGTCCCCTCTGTTCTCACTGTTGTGGATGTTTCATTTTTCAACATTTTCTAAGTTCTCTGCTCTCGTGCTGAGCAAACTGTTTGGGCTTCATCAATAGCTTCTATTTTTTTAAAATTCCTCTGTAGAGGAAGGTTCACACTGGCTTCTTAAATTGGAAAACTGAACATTTCCTGCTCGGGATGGGAGGGAGGCCTCATTCCAACACTTGCATCTGCTGATTCTCTCACGGGACTTCTGTCCAGTGGTTTTGTGGGTTCTCCTGAATTACCCGCACCTTGGTGTGCTTTTCTGTAAAAATGTTGTCGGCGCGTACGTGTGCCTCGATTCCGCTGCCTCTCGGGGCCTCTCACAACAGGGCCTTCCTCTCTGAACACGTTTGTACCAAAAAGGTCTGATGAAAACACACCAAGAGCAGCCCTGGTGCAGAAAGGAGGGAGGCGACTATCACCTGGACGATTGGTTCTCTGGAATAAAAGAGCGTGGAGACCCGCCAGCCTGGGTGACCAGGTGCCGGGAGGAGGTCTGATCACTGCTGAGCCTCGGATCTCTTTAGTGTCAGCCGACCAGAGCTTCCGTGAGCCCCTGTTAACCAGAGCCCAGGAGTTACAGTAGCAGAGGATGCCCTTGGACCTAAAGGGTCACTCCTATCTGTCATGATCAAGATTATCCAACTCAGCTCTGTCCCCAACTTGTCAGCAGGGTTCGCTCTAAAGGAGAGGAACGTTCTAGGTGAGAGAGAGGCCAGGGGCTCTTGGGGCCAAGTCAGGCCTCCTTCCAGCGCCCAGCTCCACTCATCAGTGTTTTAGCAACAACAGCCCCATAAACCCCACCACGGCCATGCTCAGTCCCCTCCCAAGAGACACGTCTGCTGCCTGAAAACCATGCGGCCTCTCCACCATAACTGCCCAAGGTTTCGCTTCTCCTTAATGTGGCCCTAAATCCAGACTGGCCTCTGGGCAAACTCTGGCCCCGGCCTCCATCATGCCTCTTCAAGCCTGGAGATTTGGGAATCATTTCCAAGAAAGTTAGCTTTCACAAGAGAGACCATGTGCCCCTATTCGAGGAACAGACACCATTTTGGGAAAGTCAAAGCACAGTGGCTGGGTAGGCTGTTTGCTGTTTCCTGCCCTGCGGGTCATGAACACGCCCTGAGAGATATCCCCGATACCGTAACTCATCCTGAAAGCCTCGCTAGCCAGGGAACATGTGACGTAGAGACAGAGCTTCTCCATTCTATGTCTGCTGCATCAACATTTACCTCTAAAAGCTCAGACCCAGAACCACCGCTGCTTCTGTGCTGCTGTAGTTAGCAGGCTCGTTCCCCCACTCCACAGCATCTGGCGGACGTGGGTGCCAGTACTGGAGTTCCTAGCGGTATCACTACCTAGTTATCCAAAAAGTGTGTATGTGTGAGTGGTATGTGATGTGTTGTGTATGTGTGTTTGCATGTATGCATGTGCTACGTGGTGTGTGTGTATGTGTGTGCCTATGTGTATGGTGTGAATTTGTGATGTCTGTGTATGTGTGTATTTGTGTATGTGTATGTGTGTGTGCATGTATGTGTGGTGTGTATGTTCTGTGTGTATGTATATATGTATATGGAGGGGCGTGGTGATTAAAAAATGTGAGTCCACATCACACAATGCAGCAAGCTTCCTGCTGCAGGCAGCTTAACCGTCCCAAGTGTCTGCCATCTTATTATCCCCCAGAAAGATGATCCCCCCCAGCGTCAGGCTTAGTAGTCTTCTGTAACATGGGACCAGCTCCTGGCCACAGCCGGCCTCCTAGGGCTCTGTTTACTCTCCTACACTGTCATCCACTTCACCATTTGCCACCAGTGTGGGAGACAGCTGCCATGACTTTAGATTTGAGCGGTCAGCCTCAAGGTCAACCTTGACCTTACGGCAAGGTCAGGCTTGCTGTAAATCAGGGAGGCACATGAAAAATGAGGTGCCCTTTTCTCCAATCCAAGCTCCTATACTTTCAGTTCCAGGCAGGAGTGTCCCGTCTCCCCGCTTTCCCCCAACGCTGCTGCTCTTCACAGATATCTGACGTGAAGCCTGCTGGCTACTGGCGTCTTAAAAATGTTTACGTGTGAAGGGACTTCCCTGGTGGTCCAGTGGTAAAGAATCCGCCTTACAATGCAGGGGACGCGGGTTCGATCTCTGGTCAGGGAACTAAGATCCCACATGCCGTGGGGCAACTAAGCCTGCACGCCACAACTACTGAGGTTGCACGCCTCAACTAGAGAGCCTGTGCGCCACAACTAGAGAAGAGAAAACCCGCACGTCACAACTAGAGAGAAGCCCACGCCGCAACAAAAGACCCCGCATGCCACAACTAAGACCCAAAGCAGCCAAAAATAAATAAAATAAATAAATAATAAATCTTTGGGCTTCCCTGGTGGCGCAGTGGTTGAGAGTCCGCCTGCCGATGCAGGGGACACGGGTTTGTGCCCCAGTCCAGGAAGATCCCACGTGCCGCGGAGCGGCTGGGCCCATGAGCCATGGCCGCCGAGCCTGCGCGTCCGGAGCCTGTGCTCCGCAACGGGAGAGGCCACAACAGTGAGAGGCCCGCATACCACACACACACACACAAAAAAAAATGTTTATGTGTGAAATCACCAGACCATTATCTTTCTTCCACCCGGGCCCAGCTCTAACAATCAGCCGGTTGCCCTCCGATATTGACTTTCTTTCTTCCTGTTGGTTTGGCTGACAGTAGGATGCCTACTGGGACACTGGCCATGTCTCTGGAGAGTGAGGGTCACAGAAGGGACCCTTATCTGGTGATAGGGTGACAGGAGGGAAAGGGCCACATTTGTAAGTATAAGCGGGGACTCATTTTGTGCAGTGGATGAAAACTTCTGAGGGTGAGAGTTTGAAATTCCCCTTTTCCTGGGAAAGCATCTATTTTCCTCTATTTGGTTTCAGCCATACCTAAAAGCCAAGTATAAGCTAGGGTTTCCAAAAAAGAGAATTCTCAAGTTCATGAACCACAGCTAATTCAGTCCAATATGGCCCTCCGGCCAGCAGCTCCCTGAGCAGAGATCTGTTCACAGGCGTCAAACCACTTGCTATAAACGTTCTCTAAGGGCTCCAAGCTAAGACCATAGGTCACCTACGAGGAGGCAAGTGAGAGCATCATCAGAGCTTTGCCACCACCTGGGGACATACATCACTGCACAGGCTCAGGGATCTCAATGGCGCAACATGTCTGCTTAGGACACCAAGTTCCAAACCTTGCATGGCAGGAAATGTGGCTGGTAAGGACATCATGGGGACCTATGTACCTTATGAAACAATGAAGAGGCATTGAAGGGTTTTAGGTAGGGTGTGGCATGCTGAGATGTATGCTTGTAAAAGATGACTCTGTCATGAGTAGAGGCTTGTTTGAAAGGGGACAAGCCTGGCAACTGGAAAACCCATTAGGGGACTGGTAATATTTTAGGATGAGATAGTGAAGTCCTAAAGTGGGCAGTGGTGATAGGAATGGAGAGGAAAGGCAGTAAGGACATGTTTAGGAGGCCAAATCAATCAACAGAACCTATTTCTCATGGGTGATTTGGTGAGCGCCGTGTGAGTAGCAGAGGAGGGAAGAGGACAGGGCAAGGGTGCTGGGGTGGTGGACCAACTTGGTTTTGAACATATTGAGTTTAGTGGACTGTGGAGTGTCTGGGAGGGGAGAACCCACAGGAACAAGGCTGGGCTGCACACGGGTGTGGGAGTGGAGCAAAAAGCGATATTTGAAACTTTTAAGAGTGAATACCACCACCAAGGAGAGTTACGAACCTAAGTAGAGAGGGGGGGTAAGGAAGGCACCCTGGGCCCCTCTAGCACAGGAGACCCTGAAGGAAGCAAAGACTCATAGACATGAGGGACTGGGCATCAGAAGAGGGGCTTGGAGCCAAGGAAAGAGGTGATTTCCAGGAGGGAGTGATGAGGTGTGTTAAATGCAGCTGAGTGAGTTCCTAGGATAAAAAGGGAAGGGTTATGGAAATAAAGATCAACCAAATAAGAAAAGCAAAGGCTAGTTATTCTGGACTTGCTGTAGCAAGGGAGTCAGCCGCCATCACTTGTGTTGGGCAGAGACCCGAAGGCAGGCAGAGGAGTGGGAACGCTTTAGGGCGGAAACGGGAAGGCTTCAGGTGCGCCCTGACTGCTGGCCACTGGCCTGGGGCGACTGCAGGTGGACCAACTAGAAATGGGGCATACTATGGGATTGGTTAGGGGTGCATATTTGGTTTTCTCTGGTTGGTCCTAAGTCAGAAGCGGGAATGAAAATAGGGAAATTTCCAGTTATTAATCAAGTCCTGGCCATTTGGGGCTGATTGTTATAGAAGTTACTGTTTAGCTTCCTGAACTGTCACCAGCGATAGCCATCTAGAGCTTCCTACAAGCTTCCTGACTTATAACAGGCTGGCTTCCTGGGTTGCCCATTGTATATGAAAGGATTGGTTTCCTAGGCTTATTGCTGCAGGTTGTGGGTCAAAGTTCTCTTTTTATATATAGTCTGGCATTATCCATTTGCATATTCAGTCTCTCAGGGTACAGATTTGGCTTCTGGGAGCCTTCCTGAAAGCAGTTTCAGAGAAGCCAAGAGAGCAGAGAGTAGAAAGGTGAATAAGAGGTAAGCACACGTAGACAGAGCATGTGTCCCTTGCTCTTTCAAGAAGATTTTGTTAAGAGAAGGAGTAATTAAAGGGTGATAAGCCTCCAAGAAGTGTTCTGTTTTTAAAAGAATGAACTTGAACTTTGTTCACTGAGAAAAACTATTAACATCCCATGAAAAGGGCTGAAAATATCAGACTGCCTAGTAGATATCTCCCCAAGCATGACTCATACGGACCTCGAATTTCACCAGGTCCAAAACTGAGCCCACTCTCCCTTGCTGCAAATAAGTTCCATGCCCTGTATACCCTGGGTTAGCTGGTCACTCCCCTCCAACCAGGCATCACTGAGTCACTAAGTTCTATCGATTCTACCATCGTCATGCCCATCCCCTGCTCTTCAATACCACTGGTACTTCCTTGGTTTACGTTCTCATTATTTTTCAGTTGGACTATTTTGACAGGTTTCAAACTGGTCCTTTCAACCCGTCTGTCCTGTCTGAAAACTGCTGACTGAGCTTTCTTTTTAAAATGCAAATCATCTTACTTTTCTGTTTGCATTCTTTCAATGGAGCCCACAGGATAAACTGCCAACTTCTTATTATGGCACTCATTCATTCATTCCACAAACAGTTCTTAAGCATCTACAATGTACCAGGCATTCTGTTGGGTACTGAGTATACAATAGAAAATCAATAAATCTGTCCCCTGGTTCCTGAAGTTTGTGGTCTAGTGGTGGGTAAACATTAATCAAATAATTGCACAAAGAGCATTTCAACTGTGATGAGTATTATAAAAGGGAGATGCAGGGTACAATGAGAGTATCGGATAGAGGAATTTGATGGAAATAGGGAGGTCAGGAAGGCTTCCTGAGCTGAGATTAGAAGCCTGAGTAAGAGTTAACTAGCAAAGAAGAGGGTAAAGTGCATTGTGGGGAACAGTTTGTGCAAAGCCTCAGTGGTGGAAGGAAGCATGCTAGCCCAAGGGACTGAAATCTGGCCAGTGTGGAGGAAGAAAGGTGTGAGACACCTGAGAGATAGACAGGCAGGTCTTACAGGGAGAACAGTGGTTCATCTTTATCCCTCAGAGGAATTGATGGGTTTTAAGTAAGAGGTGGGGGTGGTGGTGATGGGATCAGATTTTCATTTCAAAAAGGTTACTCTGGCACTAGTAGGAGCTTTAAGGGGGTGTGGCTGAGAAGACAGAGGTAGAAAGCAGTACGGATAAAAGCTGACAGTAGATACACTCTGGTGGTGATAGTGGAGATGGGGATTATGGATATTTAGGAGCTATTCTTAACAGGACTTGAACATGAGGGGTCTGAGCAGGAGTTGTCAGGGATGATTTTAGCTTTCTCGCTTACAGAGGGATAATGGTCCCTCCCAGTCCCTGAGTTAGGGAACTCTGGAAGAGAGCCAGCTGAAGGAGTAGAGGAAGATGCTGAACTTAATTTTAGACGTGTTCTTTTTGAGGTGACTCTGACACATCCAAAAGACCTAGAGCGTGCATTAGGATATACTAGTCTGGAACCCAGAGGAGACATATATCTTTAGTCGTCTATATATAGGAACTCACTGATGGATGAGAATGCCTGAGATGAGTGTGGGCCAAGCGGAGTGGTCTTGGGCTGAGCCCTGAAGAACTTCAACCAATAGTGATTGGATAGAGGAGGAAATGCACACGAGAAGAGACAGAAGCAGCTGGAGAAGCAGGCAGAACCCAGGAGAAGGCTGTATTGTGAAAGCCAAGGGTAGAGAGTGCATAGAAAACTTAAAAAAAAAAAAAAGTCGGTAGAATTTAGCAATATGGCGGTTATTAGCTACCTTAGCAGCACTTCTCAAGCCTGTGTCATGGAAGAATGGAAAAGGATATCTGCATGATACCAAGGGAACCAGGCAAGGCTGCCCTGGGTCAGATGCAACCAGCCCAGAAGCTCTAGCTCCCCAGCACCCAACTGACTGCCCTGAAGTATAAGGGATTATTAGCCAGGCCCACCTCTAGCTTATTCTCAGCATACCAGTGAGCAGTTGGGAAGCTCTGCCTTGTAGGGAAAGTACAGTTTCCAAAAAGTGATGGATCCTGGAAGCTAGATTACAAAGGGAATGGGGAGAGAGGACCAGGGCAGCTACTACTGCCCTACTCTAAGGAGCCAATCCCACTGTATTTTGAGTGAATGGTGCCACCTGGAGCTGTGCAACATGGTGGCAAGCCAGACCAATATTGTTAACTCTTCAGAGAGCTTTGGTTGAGACTGGAAAGCTAGAGATAAGACTGTGGATGGAAGGAAATGAGTTAATTGTTATCTCTTTTAAAATCCAGAGAAGCATTTGTGTATTAAAAAGCTAATTACTTATGTATTAAAAAGACAGATATATTGAGAGAAAAGAATGAATATGAAAGTCCATGAAGACTCAACATCATTACTTAGAGTAACGGCAAATGGAAACCTCAGTGAGATGATATTTCACACACACTAGGATGGCTAAAATGAAAAAGGCAGACAAGAGTTGACAAGGATGGAGAGAAATTAGAACCCTCCTACATTGCCGGTGGAATTTTAAAATGGTGCATCCACTCTGAAAAATAGTTTGGCAGTTCCTCAAATTGTTAAACAAAGAGTTACGATAGGACCCAGCAATTCTACTAGGTATATACCCAAGAGAAGTGAAAACATGTGCACACAAAAACCTGTACACAAATGTTCATTATTCATAATAGACAAAAAGTGGAAACAATCCAAATGTGATCAACTTCTGAATGAATAAATACAATGTAGTTTATCCATACAATCAGAGAGTATTCTGCCATAATAGGACCTGAAGTACTGATTCATGCTGCAGCACGGATGAACCCTGGAAACATTACACCGAGTGAAAGAGGTTAGTTACCAAAGGCCACATATTGTATGATCCCATTTATATGAAATGTCCAGACAGGCAAATCACAGAGCCAGAAAGTAGGTTGGTGGTTGCCAACTGGTGGTGGGGAGTGAGTGCTAATGGATACGGGGTTTCTTCTGGAAATGATGACTGTGTTCTAAAATTATAGAGGTGATAGTTGCACTACTCTGTGAATATACTAAAAACTCCCGACTTGCGCACTTTACAAGGGTGAATTCTATGATATGTGAAGTGAGATAGATCTCCCTAGTCCTGCTAAGTGCGGCCGCTGATTTGAACAAGGGGGCTTTTGCACAGCTGCTAACTGTTCCTCCAGATGCATGACACCTGGGTCCCCCTGGTCAGCCCTAGGAGGCGCCAGAGACAATGGACACCAAAACGCCACTGCACTCAAGCTAAAACAACTGTATCTTAGTAAAGCTGATATTTTTTCAAATCAAGACTTTTTATGACTCTTCTCTCTCTCCTGCCACACCTGCAGCCTGTGCCCCTCCCTTTCCTCGACAGCGTCTCCTCCATTCAGTCAAGTTCTACTCATCCCGTAAGACCTCACGAGCACATCTCTGTCTTGGTGAAGACGGGACTAACCTTGCCCACCTCCACCCCAGTGAGTAAACTGAGTCACCTCTGCTTTGTGCACCACTGTACTATTTAGTACTATTTACCATTAAAACTCATCTCGCTAGAGGGCAATTATGTGTTTGCAGGCCTGTCTCACCACACTGGAGCTTCTTGGGAGAACTGACCTCTCACCATGTTTTTCTCTGTAGCACTTAGCACTGTGCCTAAAGAGAAGAGATGCTAACAA
Organism: Grampus griseus; assembly: GCF_964374135.1. Classification (NCBI taxonomy): domain Eukaryota; kingdom Metazoa; phylum Chordata; class Mammalia; order Artiodactyla; family Delphinidae; genus Grampus; species Grampus griseus. Next base: position 68,492,754 of record NC_139012.1, read on the forward strand.
ATATTTTAGGGCAAAAGGGTAGACAGATAGAGAAAGGAAGATTGCCCTAGTAAGCAACTGGGTTGTCAGTGAAGAAGAGAAAGCTTTCAAATGTTATAAAGTGCTCTAGTCCCTAAATTAAAATACTTAAAGAAATAATTATTGTATCTATACACTGGATAAAGTTCACCAATGATGAGCATTTATCAGTAATGAATAGATAGTGGGTGTGTTAGCCCCACCACCCTCTTCAACTTAAGGGTTTTCTAATTTAGTTAGTATAAATCTGGCTTTTAATAGTTTTGTAGAAAAGAGGTTCAGCAAACAAATGTTAACCCTGAGTAAAGAAAAAACAACACAGGCAGTGTCTTAATTCTTCAACTAACAGACACTATTTTGATGTGCTAATAGCTGCAAATAATAACTGCAGTGAGGTGTTAACTAAATGTTACCATAGGTGTAACTGAAACAGTAGATTAGGAAAATCTTTTGGATAACAATTGAAATAGACCCAAGCCCTAAACTAGGAAGGTGTTCAGAGCTGACATTTTTCTCTTAGCAGTTAAAACAGCCATATCCTTAACACTAGAAATCCCAGTTGCCACAAACATAAAAATAAGACCATGCCAAGCCAGTGAGGAAGTATCACCCCCTTAGGGTCTGGGCTAGTTGAGTTACTAGCTGCAAAGCTAGTACAAAGCTAGTATTGCTGCAAAGATTAAGTACATCAAAAATGATTTTTTAAATGCAAGGAATGCATGTTTAGTGTTGAAAGTTGGACATCATGGGTAAAGCAAAGAAGGTGGAAAAAAATTCCACCACGATGAAGACCTCAGCATATGTCCTTTGAGTCTTTCACAAAAACAGGATTATCCCGCACTTACGTACATACAAGACATTCAACTAATATTGATTGAGCCACTGAGGTGGGGAAGAAGCTCACATCACATAAAACAAAAGAGGCAAAAATCCCTCTCTCGTAATGCTTGTATTTTACTTAGAGGGAAATATACACATAAATATAAACATAAGAAAATTATTCATTGTTTTTCATTGAATCTCAGACACCATCAATATCAATTATCTCTTCTTGCATAATAAAACACACCAAAAGGAAAGCCATTCTTTAGGTCACTGTTCCGTAGGTCAGTAATTTTGTCTGGGTTCAACTGGTGGTCCTTCTGGTCTCTTTTGAGATGACTCATGTATTCATTATTAGCTGCCTATCACTAGACAGCTCTGCTTCTTGGAGTTTTCTACTGTCAGTTGGGGCAGGGGAGGCGACTGGGCCAATTGTTTCTCGTCATCCAGCAGGCCAGCTTGGGGTTGTTTGTACGGCCAGAGCCAGATTTCCAAAGGAGAGACTGGATAGACACAGACCTCTTGAGGACGAGGCTCAGAACTGGCCTCTCATTCCTGCCACAATGTATTGATCAAAGCAATCCACAGTACTGGGCAACTTTTAGGGGACAGGAAAATAGAGGAGCTACAAAGTCACACTGAAAAGAAGCGTGGGTACAAGGAAGAGACTAATCGCAATCATTTTTGCAAACAATCCATCACACCATCGATGTAAGATGCACCATCATTCCCTGCACTGCTATGAAAGAAAACAGCCGCCAAGTCGTTGGAAGGCATATGTGATTGTCAGTCTCATCTCAGTTTCAGAGATGTTTAACTGTAGAAAAAACACGCACCACAAATCAATGGAAGATGCTAGTTAGAAAGTCCTAAGACTATGGGAAGAATATAAAACTAGGAAAGGTGATCAAGAGTGCTGACAGTAGGGAGTCGTGATGGACTCTTAAATAAGGCAGTTAAGGGAGACTTCGCTGAGAAGGTTTGAGCAAAAACTGGAAGCAGGTGGGGGAGGAGGTATGCAGGTACCTGTGAACAGCCAGTAGGAAAGCCCTAAAGTAAGAGTTTGCCTGGTGTGATCAAGAAATGGGAAGTATGGTCGGGGTGGGGAGAGTAAGGGAGAAAGGAGTACAAGATGCAGTCTGAGAGCTAAGAGGGAGGGTGTGGAGGACTTTGTAGGCCATTTCCCATGTCTTTGACTCTGAGTGAGGTGGGAAGCTGTGAGCAGAGGCTCTCTGTGATGAGTTTTAATGCCTTAACTGGGTCCCTCTGCTGCTGTGTTGAAATAACCTGTGAGGCACAACAGCAAGAGGAGCAGGGAGATGTTGCACTAATACATCTGAGAGACGAGAGTGGCTTGCACTAGGATGATAGCAATGACTCCAGTGAGGCTGAGATTCTGGGCAGACCTTGAAGGTAAGGGGTCAAAGGATTTCACGATAAGCTGGATGTGGCTGTGACGATAAAAAAATGACTCCAAAGTTTTGTCCTGAGCAACTGGAAGGATGGAGTTGCTATTCACTGTGGTAGTGGCTATGGGTAGAGCATATCTGACAAGTGGGGAGATCAGGACTTCATACTTTTTAAATCGATAAGATTGATTTTTATCTATTACATATCCAAGCGTGTTTTGACCTTGTTTTAACAGATTATTTTTTTAATTGGAGTATAGTTGCTTTATCTCAATTAAAATGTCATGCATATCATGCTTGTTATTCAGTATTCTCCTACAACACCTTTTAAAAACAGCTGTATACTATTCCTTTTATGGATATACCATGATCTTTTTAATCATCCCCTACTGATGAACATTTAGATATTTTCAATATTTTATGACTACAAACATGGCTTCAGTGAATACCCTCATAGTAAAATCTTTGTATAGATCAACTATTTCCTTAGTATAAATTCCTCAAATTGGAATTGCTGGGACAGAGAGTTTATCTATTTTTAATATGTTTGACACATGTGGTCAAATCACTCTCCAGAAAAGTTGTATCAATTTATGTTCCCACCATGATGAATATTTTCTTGCACTCTTTTTTTCTTGTTTTTATTTTTTGTTTTTTGTGGTACGTGGGCCTCTCACTGCCGTGGACTCTCCCGTTGGGAAGCACAGGCTCCGGACGCGCAGGCTCAGCGGCCATGGCTCACGGGCTCAGCCGCTCTGCGGCATGTGGGATCCTCCCGGACTGGGGCACGAACCCGTGTCCCCTGCATCGGCAGGCAGCCTCCCAACCACTGCGCCACCAGGGAAGCCCTTTCTTGCACTCTTGTTTAAGTGCATCTTTACAGTCAGAGATTCAGATTATAGAAAATATTTCATGAGATGAAAATAATTTTACTCTAAATCCAACAAACCTTTATGGAACACCTACTATCCCGCAGATGTATGTTCTGTATGCCTTGCCCCAGGCATAACTTTATTGAATTTTTGCTTGAAACCTGTGCTAAATAATTACTAAGAAATGAGACCAGAATCCAAAAGCCAGCAAGTGACAATGTCAGGATATGATCCCTAAGTCCAATGGCTTGTGTCCTGAAGGGTAGCCACAACCTCAATGCATTTGGACCCACTGAGTGTCACGAGGCACCCTTGGGGGGCAGGGGCCGACAAGAACAAAGATTAAAGAAACAAACATGAAAAAAATCCAACAACAGCCCCATTACTCCTGAAGGTGGAGACAAACTGACATGCAAAACATCAGAGTGTGAATAATAAGGTAAGAATGAAGACAGAGGAGAAGGGCTCATTCTGTGAGCACTGACAAGCAAGTGTTGTTGAACCAGAAAGAAATTAGAAGTTCGGGGAGCTGAGAAGAGAGCCTGAACATTCCCTCAAAGAAAAGAAACAAGAGCTTAAATGCACATCGGTTCCATTGTCGACCCACAATTGTACAGAAGAGGAGAAACAAGACAGTTGGCCAGAAAATACATACTATGTGGTGAAAGGAAATTATGATGTAACCAAGGCCATGGAAACCAGGCCAAGAAAGCGGGGTGATTAAATTACGAGGGTTGAATCCCGCAACTGGGAGGAATCCAAGAGGAGGAAGGAGGTGTGTCCCTATGTGTGAAAATAAAGCATTGCACTTACAGACATTTTCAGGAGGCCTTCAAAGGGCCAATGACAACTGCAACATGACAGGAGCAGCGTTATGCTGCATATTGCCAGGCATTTCAGACATAGAAAACGTTAAAAGTTAGGTGGAGGGGTGATGAAGCAAGAGTGAAATACGCTATTATATGGTAAAAGTGAAAAAAAGAGTAACTCTGAGAGAGGCAACCATAGAAAAGAAAGTTCTGGAATCCACTTCACTGCGTCAGACCCGTTGGTGAGCCGCACAGGTCAGGGTCCTACTGGGTAAGAATAGGGGCTCTCAGTCTAACCATCTGCTCAGGCCTATGACCTTCATGTCTACTCTGTGTTCTCACTGGACATGAGGCCCTACTGCACTGATTCATGGTTATCCTCGGGCCTTGAATCTCGGGTATTGAAGTGCATCTTAGCCCAGCACCTGGCCCAAGTGGCAATCAGCTGTTTTTGTTTTTGTTTTTTTTTAACTGAAGTGGCATTCACATAATACAAAATTAACCACTTTCAAGCGTACAGTTCGGTGGCATTTAGTACATTCACAATGTTCTGCAACCACCACTCCTGTCTAGTTCCAAAGGGCAATTAGCTTTTGCTGAGTTTAGTAGCTGTTTAAGAGCTGTTTGCTATCTTGAACCCTCACCACATGCATCAGATGAATTTACATATTAACGCATGTTAACTTAATACAAGTGCCCCATACCTATGCTTAGAATGTGAGCCCAGCTCAGCTCTGTTAAAACACCCTTGGCATTTGTTGCTATTATTTCTCAGAGGTTTAAAACATGAACCATGCTCTATAAATGAGGTAGGGAACAGTAGGAGAACAAACTATCGCTATATTTCGTTCTTTTTGCTTTTTAAGCTTAAAATAAAAAGGAAGGGCTTCCCTGGTGGAGCAGTGGTTGAGAATCTGCCTGCTAATGCAGGGGACACGGGTTCGAGCCATGGTCTGGGAGGATCCCACATACCACGGAGCAACTAGGCCCATGAGCCACAAGTACTGAGCCTGCGCGTCTGGAGCCTGTGCTCCACAACAAGAGAGGCCGCGATAGTGAGAGACCCGCGCACCACGATGAAGAGTGGCCCCTGCTTGCCACAACTAGAGAAAGCCCTCGCACAGAAACGAAGACCCAACACAGCAAAAATAAATTAATTAATAAACTCCTACCCCCAACATCTAAAAAAAAAAGAATTAAAAAAAAAATCAAAAGGAAGACCACCCTTGAAAGTAGGGACCCTCTCACTGTCTTTGTACCCCCATATCCAGCATAGCATGTTCACCCTGTTAGGTAAAGTCACACCTACACACCAGTATGCACTGTATTTCCTCCATATTTCAGGAAAGCTCTATTCTCCTATGGTTGGTTTTGGGTTTGGTTTTGGGTTTTTTCACCTTAAAAAATGATGTCTCTCATAATGATGAGTAATAAGGAGAAACACTGTCAGGGAAAAACTGGTTTTAGATCTGAAAACGACCTGAGAGAACATTTTATACCCTTAACTTACACGTGAGTCTATAGAGAAGTAAAATAATGCCACCTGGAGAAGAGAGGCCATCTGCTCAGGTTTGCAGAACTCTCCTGGAAAATCAAAATCCACGTCTCCCTCCCCACTGAGCAGAGAGTTAGAGTCATCAGGTTGCCAAGGGCAACCCCTCAGGAAGAAAGCTTCATCCAAAAGGTCTCACTTGTTTGGGGGTGTTATATCAGCAACCTTACAAACGCTGTTTCACTCATGAGGAAACTGAGGCTGAGGCGGGTCAGGGATGGAGGACCAAGCGAGAGCCTGAGGCTGCTTGTGCCCCACCCTCCTGCCTGCCACGTTTCTCAGAGGGGATTCCTCTGCTTGGGCTGTTATAACAATTCCATGGACTGAGTAGCTTAACAACAGAAATTGATCTTCTTAAGATAAAAATATATAAATATATTTATTTTTCAGAAATTTATTTTCTTGGACTTTCTGGAAAGTCCAAGATTAAGTTGCCAGCAGGGTCTATGTCTGGTGAGGGCTTTCCCCTTGGATTGCAAATGGCCACCTCCTCACTGTGTGCTCGCGTGACCATGACCTTTCCTCATTTTAGGTGCATGGAGAGAGAGAATGAGAGAGAGAGAGAGTGAGAGAGCACACAAGCTGTCTGGTGTCTCTTGTTATACGGACGCTAATCATATGGGATCAGGGCCCCACCCTATGACCTCATTCCAACCACTTACTTCCTTAGAAGCTATCCCATCTCCAAATTCAGCCACACTGGGGTTAAGCTTTCAATAGAGAAATTTTGGAGGAAACACACATGCAGTCTATGACACAAGCATGTAGAGCTTCTGTGGCTCAGAGCATATGTTCTTTTAGAAAGCAAATAAAAATCCGCATTTTAGACCACAAAATGAACAGTTTCCAGTATAGCCACAGTCCTGTAGTTTTGGTTTATCCAGGCAGTAGCTCAAGAAACTGGGTTTTGTTTGGATTTGGTTTTTTTTTTTGCTTTTGCTTTTGCTTTTCTTTACCACAGCATACACACAATAGGTGAGCCCAATGCCTTCTGTACTGATGTGGCAGAGGCCACATCAACATCTTTTTAAGGCCCCTTCCACCAAATTTGAAGCCAAATGCCAAGCCTTTAGACGCCAAGCCCAGACCTGGAAATGTCTCAGTGAGACAGATCTCTCTAGTCTGCTAACAGCTGCTGATTTGAGCAAAGGGACTTCTGCACAGCTGGTAACTGTTCTCCCAGGTTAATGACACCTGGGCCCCACCGGTCAGGCCCAAGGGGGGACAGAGACAATGGACACTGAGGTGCCACTGCACTCAGCTAAAGCCACTTGGCAGAGGGCTGGCAGTGGGCTTCCAGTTCACCAAGAGACAACCCTGACCTGACCTTGGCCCTGTCCTTCTAATCCTTCCCACTGTGGTGGGGAATCCTGGTGCCATTACACGAAGCTTGGATGGTTCCCCTTATTCTGGTAAATAAAAACCTGGAAGAAATACCAGGAAAAGATGAAGAGAGCTGTGTCTACTCTCACATATATGTGAAAAACGAAACAGAGTATTCCCATCTCCCCACTGATTGCTTTTTGCCAGGTCACCCTCCCACAACCAGAAGTATCTGGATCACTTTCCTAGTTGTCCTCTGAGTCTCTGCTGTTAAACAGTGAACACACACTTTGGAGGGAAGGATCACTCCCTTGTATTAACAAATGTTTCCTTGGACGCAGTAATCCTGAGTTCCTTCCTCAGAGTGCTAGATGCGTTTACCAAACATTTTTTCATAAGCTCCTTCTCAGGAGCTGTTTCCACCTCTGGACACACACCCTGGATTTTGTTCCCAGATCTGATGACGGTTTTCAAACAGTGGGATGCCACATGCATTACTGAATTTAGTCTCTCCTTCCCTCATAGTCTCCTCAGCTTTAAAATGAAAACTAATCCTTTTCTTAGCCTTTTCAACAATGGTAACATCTCTGCACAATCGTAACATCTTTGCACAATCGTAAAGATGGTTCTTATACAGAATACATTATTCTGACCAAATGTGAAAAATGCACAATGACGTCAAGCCACTGACTCAAAGACTAGAAATATGAAACAGGAAATATTTTCACAAGGGACTTTCATGTAGGGCAGCTAATAAGAATCCACAGACGTTGAACACATGAGATTGGATTGAATACAGGTTATAAGACTATGGACTTTGGAGTCATATAGACCTGGGATTGAGCCTGAGCTCTGCTATTTACCAGCATTGAGAACTTGGGCAAATTACTTAGATTCCCAACTTTAGAGTTCTCTTCAGTAAAAGTGAAATAATAATTCCACCCTGCAAGGCTGTTGAGAATTGAATGAAGTGATGTGTGTGGGTTTCCTTAGCTCACGCTGCATAGAGCAATCAGCTGGGAGCTGTTAAAAATATAAATGCCTAGGTTCCTATAGTGGATTGAATAATGCCCCTCTACAACTTATGTCCACTTGGAAACTCAGAATGTGAACTTACTTGGACAAGGGTCTCTGCAGATATAAATATGGTAAGGATCAAAATGAGATCATCCCAGAGTAGAGTAGACCCCAAATCCAATGAGAGTGGCCTTATAAGAAACAGAAAAAGACCCAGAGAGACACAGGAAGACAGAAGCAGAGATTGGAGGGATGTGTCTACAAGCCAAGAAATCCCAAGGAGCCTGGGGAAAGCTGGGAGAAAGGCATGGGAGGAATTATCCCTGTGAGCCTCCAAAAGGGACCAATCCTGTGGACACCTTGATCTTAAACTTCCAGCCGCCAGAACTGGGAGAGGATATATTTCTATTGTTTTAAGCCACCAAACTTCTGGTGATTTGTTACCACAGCCCTAGGAAGCCCAGAGACTCTGATTTAACTGTATTCATTAACTCTGTGAGGGTGCTTGCCACGTGCCAGCAATTGTTCTAGGTCTGTGAGGGCTACAATGCAGCCACATTAGGCCACTGAGTACTTGACATGTGGCTGGTATGAACTGAGATGAGCTATGAGTACAAAATGTCATGGATTTCAAAGACTGAGTACAAAAAGTAAAAAGTAAAGTATTAATAATTTTCATATTGATCACATGTTGAAATAATATTTTGGAAATATTGGTTAATGACAATAATTTGGATATATTTGCTCATATAAATTAAAGTTAATTCCACTTGTTTCTCTTCACTTTTTAAATGTAGCTACTAGAATATTTAAAATTACACGCGTGACTCAAATTATATTTCTCTTGGACAGTGCTGTTCTAGGCACTGGTAATACAGTGATGAACAAACGAAGTCCTTGCTCTCAGAGGCCTCAGATCCTAGCACTTTCCCTTTGGGCAGGGCAATGGGGAGTGGTGGGGAAGACTTCCTATGGGGAACATGATGCACCTGGCAGGGCCTCGACTGTGGGACAGTTTCTCAGTACCTGATGCCTTGAGGTCCCAAATCCTCAAACTCAGGAAGCCCAGGGGACACCCCTCAGTAGGGACCCTCACCTCATTAAACGTCCATTCCCCATTAACAGCCCTAGAACTAATCCTAGGCAAGATGTCAGTAACTGGTCCAGACTTCCTTCCTGTTTCCTGCTGACTGGCTGGGTGCCGGGGAGCAGAGCAGACTCACTTGGAGTCACCTCATAAACTCTGCGGGGCCCACCTCCATCTCAGTCAGTAAAAACTGAGGACAAAATGGTTTGCCCATTTGATTTGCTTACTAGTTACATGAAAAAGAAAAAAAAAAAAGGATAGAGAGTCCTTACGGTTTAAGCATTGTGCCAATTCTACTCTAGAATTTATCTGAAAGAATTATTAATTCAAAGGTAAAGTTAACCAATATAAATCATGGGAATGTTCTAAGGTGATCATGACATCTGCAAATATAGTTTTACTTATTCCTTTCCATTGTGGGTGCCTTTTAGTTCATTTTCCTGTCTAATTTTCCCAGCTAGAACCTCTAGTACCTACTGAACACTTACTTATGCAGGCACTGTGCTTGTGTTTTATGTGCATCATCTCATTAAATTCTCCAAACAACCCTATTAGTAAGTGTCACTATCAACCACAGTTTATGGACAAGTTAACTTGGCCTGAGAAGGGTTAAATGGTCTACTGAGGTCACCCAGGTAGTAAGTGAGGGAACTGGGATTTGAACCTGTATCTGTCTGATTCCACAGACATGGTCTTAAGTTATACTCACTAGACTGCCAAACCTAAGCTTCCTCTAAGCCACCGAGGGGCTCCTCCAACCCTTCAACTGGAGACAGGGATGCAGGGCTCCAAGCGCCTTTCCAGCTGAACCTGAGATCCACATATTTGGGTTGCCATGAAGACGGTACTGCAAGTTTGACAATACTGTGCTGTATATGCCCAACATGGGCACTCTGCGGCCCAGGGTAGGTTCTCCCCAATAAAGAAGAAGGAACGGGGAGGAGAGGAAGGCAAACCCCAGAGAGAAGGGGCTGAGGTCCAGGCTGCCTCCCTGACACGTCCAAGATAGTAAGACAGAGGGATGAAGACACACAAAGTGAAGCTTCTCTTTCTTGGTAGTACTGACTCTGAGTCCATTATGGCTGAGGACTGTTTGGAAGTGCTTTGTCCCTAAGAATTATAGAGAATATAATACATGTCCACACAGCTAAATCCAAAGAATCACTATGTCTCTCATAGGAAAGGAAACCGATAAGCCCTGAGCAGCCACTTTCAACATCTACTCATGCCTGTATTAGCCACGTGATCCTTGCAGTAGCCCTGTGGGAGACGCAGCTTCCGTGCACCAATTGTAAAGAAGAGGGAGCTGAGGGTCAGAGAGGTTTCTTCCTTACCAGAGTCACACAGCTAACAAGCGGCAAAGCTGGAGCTTGCCCAACGTCTCCACTCCACCTGGGATCCTAAGCTTTGGGACGGCCTCCCTGACTCCCCCCAGGAAGAGGAAATGACAGTCCACACAGCGCCGTTTAAGACAGCCATCTTCAAACTGCACTATAGGTCCCAACCTGACCCTCTACACCCAGTCTTTCCTTCTTGTACCTGCACGTGGATCATTCCAAGGAAATCAATTTCTAACTCCTCAACTTCCATGAGTTCTCTCCTAAAAATTAACTGGCCTGAGAACAAGTCTTTGCTTTTGCCCTTTGCCATCTCCACTGCCACAACATTCCCTCTTCTATTTTATAAAAAATAAATAAATAAAATAAACAAACAACCACCACCAAACCTTACTATGCTGTATTTTCCCAGGTGTAAAAACCTCCAGGGCACCAAACAGAGAAACAATTCAAGACATATAAATCCCCTTCTATCCCATTAATACATATGTCCAGTAAAATTTTTATAATTTTTTTATAATTATTTTTCAAAATTTGTAAAATCTTTATCTTGTGGTCAATTGTTTATTAATAATTATAATAATACCTCAATTCAGAAGAAAAAGTTTAAACTTATAAAATTTAAAATATACATACACACATATATATTTATCACAGAAATATGTGAAAGAGTTATCATAAAATACAAACGCAAAAATATAATTAAACTGGATGGTTCTTAATGAGAAGTAGAATGGAAGTACAATGTTAAATAGAAGCATTTGTATTTAAAAATGGATGTTCGGGGGTATTAAATCATTCAACTGGACACATTTAAGAGAGTTAATAAGAGTTATATTTTGAATTGTCAAATTGTACAATATGCCAGAAGTTACATTCTTTGCAATTACTTAGCAATTACTTATGATGGAAAACTTATGATGAAAAACTCAGAGGTCAACTGCACAATATGGGTGGGGTTACAAAGTTTTTCCAAATTATTTTAGAAGGTATGTAAGCCAAAAAATTCATGGATCACTGCGTTAGTATATTCTCATTCTCTGAAAACCGATCCTCTGTTAAAAAAAAATATCTGACCGTCTGTTATAACCATACCCACCTTACCCGTAGCTACTCTGCAACCAGTGAGTGTAGAGACAGGGAAGCTGGGAGACCACACGGAAAATCCCCACCTACAGGCAAAAAAGAGCACGCAGGCTGTGGGACCCCCATCACGGTGTGTTGTTCTCTTCCCAGGTGGCTTTGGAGCCTAATCCCTTTGAGGCCAGGGATGCAATCATTGTGTTGGTGCTTTCTTACCATTGTCAGGACTAGGTCCACTCCAGAAAGCACTGGCACAAACAATGCCTCACAGGTGTACAACCATGGATTCCCAGTACTATTTGCAAAGACCTTTGAAGGACCCAATACCCTCTGAATGCAGAGCGCTCTCTTTGTTATTCTACTCCATTAGGCGTGTTTTCTTTTGTTTTTGACAAGCACCGGGCTTTAACTTCTGGGATATTGAATTTCACTGGCTTCTGTCTCCTCCTTCCCCAGGCTACTGAAAATGCGTTGCTATCGTCAACTGCTCGCCCCACCTCCATTCTTCTCCTGGTCACGGTGAATTTGGATCTGCAAAAGCCTTGCATCAGCTTCAATTATTTTTTAATATAATATTGGTCTTGGCACCCGGGCTTGTCAGAAACGCTCCCCTCTGCTTTCCCTGAATGAACTCGTTGCTCCTAATTACAGACCTCTCTTCTGTTGCTTTTTCAGCCTGAGTTCAATCTGGTGTGAACATCTTTTCCTTGGCCTTTTGGGTTCATGTTCTGGGCGATATTCATAATGATCGCATGCGTTGTCATTTCTTCTTAGCAAATTCTGACAATACCCTGGAAATACTTGTTTTGGTAAACTTACTGAGGCCAGCTCTTCATTAGTCTAGATTAGAACAGCGCTCCCAGGTGGCTGGTCACCTGAGGTTTCCCCAGAGAACTTGAGCTTTCCCCTGGACCTGGGTTAGGCGCTGATTGTTTTTGGTGTGGGAGGTGACTTGAATTATTAAATTGGGGCATTTTGGTAAGATCACAAGCCTGGGTTTGGATCTTGGCCACTCCACACATCAACTGTATGATTTGGGGCCTCTCTGTACCTCAACTTTCCTATTTGGAAAATGGGAATAATAATTCTTACTTCATGTGGATTAACCAAGATAATGCTTGTAAGTACCTACTTTGGTGCCTGCTATCTAGTAAGTACCCAACATATGGTGGCTGTCCTAAAAAAGTGTGTTCAACAGAACAGTCAAGACTTAAAAGGTTCCTATTCCATTTAGTGAAAAATATTAATGTAACTCTTTTCTCAACCAGATGCTGTGTGTTAATATTTTATTAATATTTTTGTTATATTGAAAATTCTTGGCTGAAGTCTTTAATATCCTTTTTTCTCTGGTGCATAATGAATTTTGTGGAACCCCAAAATTAAAGTAGCATTTGCTTTCTTCTAACTGTTCTAAGCAAAATCGTTTGTCTTATCTCTGAAACTTGAGTCTCTGTTTCAAAGGTTAGATTCTGTGGGTTCCCCCTGGGTTCCAGAGTCCCCAGACTTTAGAAATCACAGGATGCACTGGTCAGCATGTGCATATTCAGTTTTCAGAAAGCATCTGAAAAAGCTCAGCGTCAGAGATTGATGGTTCTCAGCTTTCAGCTTTGGTTTCTCTCAGCCCGAGGACCATTTGGATGTGGGCCTAAGAACATAGTCACACAATGTCAGAGTATTAGTATTAAGTAGGCGATGCCCCTCTTCCTGCCTCTCGGCCTCATTTAGAAAAACACGAGAAAATAAATCTAATCTCCTCACGGTTCCGTTGCACTGCACCACAGCAGGAATATTATATGATTTCAAGTTACTTATTAGAAATATTCCTATGGGTATCATGTTGAGGATTACTTTTCCAAGGTTATTATAGTGCCTGTATCATTAGGAAAATGAGGTGTAATTCTACCTGCTATCTCGTGCTGAAGGCGTCTTCTACCTTTGGACAAAAACCAACTTCCAAGTCAAGGAGTGGGACATTTATCTTGTTTCACTCTCACTTTCCATCACATTCTGGATGACAAGCTGAAGGTGGGAAACAAATCACTTGCTCAAACATTTGCTTCTAATAATAGAGTAGAGGCTTATCTCTTCTTTCAAAGGAGATGATGTGACACCCAGAGGGAGTTGAACATTAGAAAAGGCCAGCACTCAGAATGGAATTGTTAAAGTTTTGCACTTGTACTCATATCTGAGCAGAAAACAAGAAAAAATTCCTGTGGAACTAATTCAAGGCAACACAGTGTCCGTACTGATGATAAGAGGACCGTAGTCACAGAGACGCTTTATGGAACACAATCTAGAGAATGGAAATCCTTAGTGACCTTGAGTAAGTCACTTCACTTCTCTATCAAAATATCCTTCCTTGTGTACCCGCTGTATGTGTGTATGTATCAATTATCTGCACTTTGGTTTACCTGAGGCAAATCTTTCGAATTCATTGACAGCACTTAGCATTTAATTACTTTCCAAGTTGACAGCTCCCCTGTTCTGCAAGAAACACTAACATTTTAATTCCTTATTTTACTGACATGTTGATCCTTTCTAGTTTTCACTTGTTTTTTTCTGCAGCATCCATCCCTGCTGGGGAGCCCCCTGCAACATAAATCACACTGCCATTTTTGCTCCAGGGACGTTTGAAAGGGCAGTATGGCTTCTCCTAAAACACTTCAGGGCTGGCAAGAAAGCCCTGCCCACGTCTTCCCACCCCTCAACCAGGTTTTACTGAGGTATAAACAAGAGAAGAGATAGGAAAGGAAATCTCTTTCTAGCTCCTTCTAAGTCAGTCTTCAAAGCAAGATTCCTTGTTTTGCTAGAAGTGAACATCCACAAAATTTTCAAGCATTGGATTTGATGAAAAGCACAAACCCATTTCCAATCCAAATACCAGTGAGTTTTGAATCGCCTTCTCTGGGTGCAAAATATGGAGGGTGGACTTCGTTTGCATCCACACATTTTTGTCCTTTGAATTCAAAAGCTCTACTTGCTCTGTGCAAACGTGGCTGATGCTGACCTGTCCAAAAATGATAAATCACTTCTTGAAAAGCTTTTGGAGAACCTGAAGAGATCAACAAATTTTTTCGACTCCCATGACTAAGCCTCCTCAGCTAAAACGAAGTAAGAATATTGTGCAATTATTTAAGAGGAAATTCTGGACCTTTGGGACAGCCAGTCATATAATTTGGGCAAAAGTGGATGTAGGGCCCTGACATTTGCAGATAATTGTGCAACCCTCAGCTGTGTGAGCCAGCCCTAAGAGAGCGCCCACCTTCCATTCGCCCCTTTTCTCCCACCCGGCTTCACTTTCTGCCTCTTGATTAGTAATAAAGTGAATAAATCAAACAGACCTAGCTTGGCTCTCGTGAGCTATGTTAAGAGAAACAAATATGAAAACTGTAAAATACCAAAGTAAAGGTGTCCTCCCAAACCTCATTTCTCATTAAAAAAACAACAACAAAATAAAGAGACTCGTTCAGCAAACATGAGCTTCCAAACTAAGGCTCACTCCAGATGTTATTAAATATAAATATTTATAAGACCCATCAAGATCCTGGCTAAGCTCAATTGTGCCTTAATGCGGCAAATGTTTCAGATTCGGCTCTTTCACCGTTTGAAGCCTTTAGAAGGCAGGATACAGTAGAAGACGCATTACTGTTGGTGAGAGGAGGGGAGGTTCTCTTTTATGTTTTATGACCAGTTTTTCATTGAGGGGTATTGCTTTTCTCAGAAATCACTTCTCGAGGCCTGTCTTTTCCAAGAAGCCAGAAGAAAGTACATTTGCTGCAGCCCTGACTTCAAGGGCACTGTGTAAGGCACACACATGGTGCAACGTGCATCCTCCATGTGAACGGATGGAGGAAAGCCAGGTTCCCTGTGTTCTTTCCCCATTTCATGAACCATCTAGCAAGAGCCTAAAAGCCTCATTGTAATCATCCATTAAATGGGTGTGTGACCATTATAATACATAAAGCACATTTAGCTCATGTTTTAAAAATTTTGATTTGGTTAACAAGGGTGTGCTTTTCCACCCTTGTGTAGCAAACTCTTGGCTACACTATGTAAACAACTCCTTTGGTAACTTTTACAGGCATAAGCAAAAAAACTGTGGACATACAAGCTCTAATTTTATGATGAAACAGTTCAAACTACATGATCATTTGGACTCTAGGTTTAGAGTTTGGTCCTCCAAATTCTTGAACAGGGCTCGAGGTATGAAATCATTATTATTTTCAACCCACTTGTTTCATGGTAAGAAAAATCTGCCCACATGTCTTGTCTACCTATGAACTATGCAATGCCTTGCTTTCTAAAATCCATTTGGTTAAATGCATCGCATTAACACTTAACTTCCTGGTGCATGAACTGTAAAAAGATTTATTACTTAACAGAATGATTCATCTGTGTATGCAAATGAAAAGAGCCTTGGGTTTCCCCGTTAGGATAGGTCCTAATCTGTGAAATAATTCCTGCTTCTTTGGGAAAGTCCTGATGCTCTTTTAGAGCCAACTGGCAGTGGCCTGTTCTGGACCCCATCTCTGCACTCCTGCATTTGGGGGTTCTTCCTGTTGCTGAGAGCTCAGGAATGGAGGCCATGGCTCTTCTCCAGCCCCTGGCTTTGACGGTTTCTCTGCAAGTTCTCTAGGCATGTCCACGCTAGCCCCATCCGACTCCCCACCCCTAATCTCACTGTTCAGTCCTTTTTAGCTACTGAACCTGACAATGAATGCTGACCCTGGGAACACTGAGCTCCTCAGTGGAGGCCTTCATCTGCTGGACGCATCTGGCAAGCGTTCCGTGCTGCTAACCTGGATTCCCTGATTAATGTAGATGTAAAGATTTTATCAAGGCTCCTAGTGGCCGGACTTCAAGATGTAATCACAAAATCAATCCACATAGACTAACTGGGCATAGACTTACTGAGAAGACATCCCACTATGTCAGGCACTTAATTAAGGCACTCTGGCTCCCCTGTCCCGATTGATTCTTTTCTTTCTCTAACAGGTGATGCCGCTCCTCTGGGTAGACAGGCCATTCTCTGCTGGAGACCATCCTGCTTTTGGAGCCTTGCAGTTTGTAGGACGACCACCAGGGGGCACCTGCTCATCATCTCATTCCCCAGGGACTGGCCCAGGGACCAGAAAGATCCCTGTCACAGGCCCCCAGCGAGTTGAAGAGGCAGCTAACTAGGCCTGCAGCATCTGCTCTGCTGCAGTTTGTTTGCTGAGCCCCATGGTTTTTCTCTTAGCTTCAGGCATCCCTTGAAGATAATCAGAAACTCCTCCCCTCCCCTCTCTTTTCCTTTCCACTTAGGGCACCATAGTGCATGGTAGAGCCTGCTGCTCTGGCCTGAGCATATGGGAACACCAGCCAGGTTGGCTCGCTTGACATAGATGTTTCCTACTAGAAATTCAAAGACTTCAGAAATGGGGGTTATTAGCCGTGTAAAGCACCTTGTGAAAAGTAGCACAGATCAGAGATGATGAATTTACTGCCACTTGATGCTGAGCTAGGTCTGGGAAGCACTGCCTGGCTTTCATTGGCTGGGCTCATCTGGTGTGATCTTAGCACATTATCCTTTAATTCTGCAAACATTTGCCAGGCATTGTGCTGGGGATATATTTGTCATGGTTTAGTGATTACAGACTAGTAAGGGAAGAAAGTCAATGGGCCTATAAAACAGGGTGTTTGGGCAAGAGCTGGGGGTGAAAGGCTTTCAAAATAAGGCACTGTCTGACTCAGTCCTGGAGGATGAGCCACCTGGACAGTCCCCAGCTATCTAGGTAGCTATGGGCCAGAAACATCACTAGCAACTCTGGTGCCTGAGGGCCTGGCTGCAGAGGGGCAATTCTATTCCCCTGGAGCGACCAGGAGCAGGCAGGCTCCAGAGAAGGTCAGACCTTCATTCAGTCATTCAACACTGACCGAGCACCTACTACATGCCAGGCAACAAAACGAGTCACAATAAACCAGGCTGGGGAGGCATTCCTGACCACACAGGGAGGCTTCTCCCCTGTGGTACCCACGTTGGACACCAAGATCTTGACACCGACAGCTGAGCAGGATCCACCTGGTCCTCACTGTGAGAGACAAGCATCCTTGGAAGACTTCTTTAACTCAGATTCTTATTAAGCTGCCAAGAAGATTTGCTTGAAACAACTGACCCACACTTTGGCAAGAGAAGACAGTACACTACTCACTACCGTTTTTCCATGTCCTCACCCCTCCTCACAAAGGAGCCTCAGCCAGTGTGATCAAAATGACTCTGTCTCCAGCAGAGATGTTTTTCCTCCTGCCCTTGCTCGACTCTCCTATTCATCCTCTCTGGGTCCAGGCCATTTGCCGTCCTGGGGGACTGTCTCTGTTGGGCTGGCATCTTTGACATGGGTCCCAGCTACTGTCACCAGACTGAGTCTCATCTGTGAACATGGTGGTCTAAGAAATATACAATTTTAAATTTTTTCTATAACTTTATTTCTATTTTAATTTCGACCTGATGGTCAGAAACGTATTTTCCATTTATTCTGGGTTTCCTCTCCCCCTTTTCCCCAGGGTGGTATTAAAGCTCCATGAATTTGACTAATTTTGAGGGAGATTGGAGGGGATTTGGTCCTTCAGTCATCTGTCAATGAAGGTCCCATCTGTGGTGTCTACTGAGCCTGTCCACATAGCATCTCAGGTTCAAGGCTGCCTTTGCCAAGCAGAGACATAGCAGTGAGTTCCCTTTGCTGCTCCCATGGGCCCCAGCCTGGCCTGCAAACCCTCTCCAGGGTCTCAGCTTCTAGGACTGACTCTGTCCAGGAAAATGGTCAGGGCAGCCAACCCGGGACTCCATTCCAAGTCCTGTGGAGCATTTTTTAAAGACACTAGCGGGGGAATACACTTTCCACCCTTGAGGTTTTTTCCTTAAAGGAATTCCTTGTACCTTCAGGTTAGCTTTGGAGGCGCAAAAGATATCCTTAATGGGTTTAGGCTTTGGGAAACCGTGAAGGAGGTAGCTCTTCCTTCTGCCTTCTACAATTTTTTTTTAAAAGAAACTTTATTTTCATCAACCTTATTTCCATTTTTTGTTTAAGAGTCTGGGGAAGAACAGAGGAACCATGGTGGTTCCTCCCCATTCGGTGGCCTGAGCAGCGGGAGTGCAGACCCATCTTCAGCGGCCGGCTGAGCGCTCTAGGCCTCGCTAGTGAACCACTGAGCAGGCACAGACGGCACCTCGCCTGCGCATCTGCCTGTGACCTCGGATCGAGTAGCAGTAAGGTGGGGAGCTGGAGTAGTCCATTCACCCTGACGTGCCTCCTCGGCCACAGCCCTTCCAGCAGTGACCTGCCCTGCCTGCCTGGTCTCTTTAGGAGCTCTGCAGAAGTAGAGATCAGGCATCACCTCCATGGGTGTTGACATGGGATGGTGCTTAACTTCCCCAGCCAGTATCCACCACATCAGACGTGCCGAGGCGCTCCCTTGTTGCATGGATGGCAATGTCCACATGACACAAAGGTGGGGCTGTGTTATGTGGGGCGATGGGGCTGGTTAACGTAAGAGCCTCTGGGAGAGGCTGGCAGGCAGCCTAGGATCAGGAACCAGCAGAAGTCTTGGCTCCCGGAAAGCTGCCCAGATCAGATCAGATACCAGCACAGCTCACTCGCTAGTCGGTCTTCCTGGAAGATGTGACACTGACATCAGCCAGGTTTGCAATGGCAACAATGGCACAAGCTGCCAGCAGAAGCTACTCCCAGGTTCTCTTCAGATTTATGATGTAGAAGCCATCACTTCTTTTGTAGATGTACCGTTCCATTTAGAAGTTAAGGTGGGGGACTTCCCTGGTGGCACAGTGGTTAAGGATCCGCCTGCCAATGCAGGGGACATGGGTTCAATCCCTGGTGTCCCAGGAAGATCCCACATGCCTTGGAGCTGCTAAGCCCGTGCGCCACAACTACTGAGCCTGCGTGCCACAACTATTGAAGCCCGTGTGCCGAGAGCCTGTGCTCCGCAACAAGAGAAGCCATCGCAATGGGAAGCCCGCGCACCGCAACGAAGAGTAGCCCTCGCTTGCCACAACTAGAGAAAGCTCGTGCGCAACAACGAAGACCCAACGCAGCCAAAAATAAATAAATACAAACATACATACTAAGAAGTCAAGGTGGGTGCCACTTTAGTGCATTCCTGCTGTGAGAAATTTGAGGACATCTTTCTCCTTCATTTGCAGGACATCAAGGGCTCCTGACATGGTGAAAGTTTCCCTTAAGTTACCATGGGAACCCAGCACAATGCTGTATGGCTTCCTCTCTGGGTAGCAAGGCAAGGTGCTGTCTACATTTTTGCAGTTGTGTCATCCACCCACCCCCACCCCAGGCCATGCGGAATGTGGGGAGACAAGGGAAGGAGTAGGATTACCAGGAGAGAGATTTTTAAAATCAGTTAATATCTCAAAAATGTTATTCAACCACATTGAAGTTTTTATCCCTAAATGAAGTTCCAAGTTCACTTTAAGCACAGTCTTTCACCTTCCGTTTTCATCTGCTGCCTCAGTGTGGCTCCATTATATGCTCTGCAAAAAGTTTGCTTCCAGATTGACTTCTGGTCCCCCAACCCCATGCCTCTCTCTCTAATGCGAAATCTCAGCCCTTCTCTGAGGCAGCAAAGAGGTGGATATGATGTAGCTTGTTGGAAAAACCATAGAAATCTGTGCTCAGCTGATCCCCCATGAGCCCCAACTCAGCCACACATCTCTGGTTCAATCTCCACATACCTTCTAGGCTGCCGCCACTTGGGAACATCACTGGGTAACCATTTCATACTTCCCGTGAAGGGGATTTACTAGGCTCCAGGACATCAAAGATGAAAGGCATAGACGGGCCTGCCCTCAAGGAGCTTCCAGTACAGGAGAAAAGGACACAGAACATGTGTTTCAACGTAAGAAAAGGAGCTCAGTTTTGAACATGCACTGTTTGAGTTGATTGGCAGAAATGTCTGGGGCTGTGGCTGCAGCCAGTAAGAGACAGGTGATAATTCAACACCAATATGGGTCAAGACCACCACTAGTAAGAAGAACTAACATATCTAACACTCTTTATGTCCCAGGCCGTGATGCCCTAATATCTTCACATGCATTATCTCTTTGAATGAGGTTGCAGTTATTATTATTACTCCTAATCAAAAGTGAGAAAACCTTACGAAGTTTCAAGAACTTCTCCAGGGCCTCAGAGCTGATAGGCAGGAAGGCTAGGGGTCAAGGTCAGGCTGAAGGGCTCTGAGTCCGTGCTCCTAACAAGGGTGCCACACGGCTTGACCACGTGACCATTTTGTTCCTTATGTGTCCCCTCTATTCTGTTGTGAACAGTTGGGGGAACAGGTGCCATCCCTTTTCTCTTGGAACATCTCAGAGCACAGTGCACACGTGGCCTCTTGTCAGTGTCATTAACTGGCTGACTGCCGAACCCCCCAGCTTCACCATGCAGCCGTGAAATTTTACCTTAGAACTTCAATTTAATTCCACAAAATGTTTTTGAATATCTAAAGAAGGTAGGCATGAGAGTGGGATTCAAAGATAAACAAGATGTGATCTCTTGCCTTGGGATAGTTCTGATCCGTCTGTGGGGAGGAGGGAGAGAGGAATAGAGAAACAAGCAAACCCAGCTCCGTGCCACAGTGCAGGCAGTGAGAATGTTCTGGGTTCCAGGCAAGGTTGCAAAGCCACCAAGACCCATGGGGAGCCTCTGTTAGGCTTGGTACAGGGCTGACTTCTGCACTGAGCATGGCAGGAAGAGTGCCTGGGACCCATGATACATTCCAGGGCCCTGAAACTATTCTTACTTTTCTTTTAAAATCAGAAAAAGAAAAAAAAAGGTAATAATAATGAACCCAGCTTGGATTATAGTTGTCTTATACCAACAAAGGCATAAATAATATTATGTATTTACTTATTTTTATAGAGGTAGGAGCCCAGGAAAGCAAAAGTGCCTGGGACCCACGAAAGTCCTAACGTGGTTCTGCTACGATGGCCAAATCCTAGCCATTCTATGCACACTGGATTTTATAAGCTACAGAGAATTGTGCTCGGCTTTTAAGTGGATACTCTGAAACTTGTGACAATGTTTTATCAAGGATCTCAAACAGGGATTCAACATCTCAATGTTGAGGAAAATGATTTTAGAACCGTGAAACTTGGCCTTTATAAAACCAGGGAAAGAAGACCTAAATACAGCATCCCTTTCATAGACCCCAAATAGCATCACTTTGGGTCCCGATTCCTGGAATTAGTAAGAATTAGTTGCTAAGAAAGGGGCCTGATCTCTCTTCCTGCCTAATGAGTATGCAAAACATGAAGAGCAAAAGCCACGCTCTGAAAATAAATAAGTAATCCGAGCACGCTGCTGGAGACTCAGGAAGGGACCACGCCATCTCACCTGCTGAAATCTCACTGTGTGTCGGTGGGGGCCGTAGGCACACCCCCAGCCCACCAGAGCTGCCAGCTGGGGAGACAGACTCTTGTTACCAGCCAGGGCCTCCATGAGAAGGCTTGGGGGTCTCAGAGGAGGTGCGAAAGCTGGAGCCTAGAGCTCTCCAGAGGGATGGAGAGTGGGATGTAAGCCTCACCAGGGCACTGGTCCCAGAGGTGGCAGGAGGACAGTGCAGTCAGGGGAACCCAGAGACCTAGGGCCCAGCCCGGAGAGCTGCCTGCTCCCCCAACCCTCAAGGAATGGCCCTGGGTTTTGGGGGGGTTTTTGATAAATTTATTTATTTATTTATTTTTGGCTGCACTGAGTCTTCATTGCTGCGTGCAGGCTTTCTCTAGTTGCGGTGAGTGGGGGCTACTCTTCATTGCAGTGCGTGGGCTTCTCATTGTGGTGGCTTCTCTTGTTGCAGAGCCTGGGCTCTAGGCGCACGGGCTTCAGTTGCTGTGGTTTGTGGGCTCTAGAGCGCAGGCTCAGTAGTTGTGGCGCACGGGCTCAGTTGCTCCACGGCATGTGGGATCTTCCCAGACCAGAGCTCAAACCCGTGTCCCCTGCATTGGCAGGTGGATTCTTAACCATTGCGCCACCAGGGAAGCCCCTGGCCCTGGGTTTTAAGCTTCTTTCAAAGCCACAACAAGGACTTGGAATGAGGGTGAGGGCAGTTTAGACAATA
Source organism: Grampus griseus (assembly GCF_964374135.1). NCBI lineage: Eukaryota > Metazoa > Chordata > Mammalia > Artiodactyla > Delphinidae > Grampus > Grampus griseus. Next base: position 68,515,201 of record NC_139012.1, read on the forward strand.
CCATGAGGGTTAAGATCAGATGATGACTCATGCTTGCAAATGCTGACGGAGTCTACCTCCTACCTGAAGGGCAAAGTGACATTTCTCGCCCTTTCCCCCAAATAAATCTTCCCCAGGCAGCATTCTCTGAAGACCTCAAGACCTGTCAAGAACTTGGCCCTGAGCTCATTGAAACCAACAGTAATTGCCAAATTTTGCAGATGTTTGCACTGACTGCTTTATGTTTTGCAATATTCCAGAGCTGTTCCCAAGTGACGCTCATCCATTCACCAAGTTAATGCTTAATAAGAATGATCTACAAAGAGTGAAAGCTCCAAAAGTTAGGGAGAGGGAAGACCGCCTCCAATGAGCATGGACGAGCAAAATAAATTAATAAATATGCTCAGTTCCCAATAGATTGAGGTGCAGAAGAGGGAACTTGTGCAGCAATTCCTAGGGAAAGAAAAACAAAGAAAGAAAAAAAAAAAGAAAGGACAACAATGTTTATTTATGGACAGGGGCATGTTTCTTTTTCTCAGAAGTGACATGAGACCCCCAACTGGGCTTGGGAACGCTCCCACTGAACTCAGGCTGAGTTGAGATGAGTGTACATATGAGCTATACTTGAAATGTACACAGATGAGCCATACTTGAAACGTACATACATAGGCTATACCATCTATGGACTGTACAGGTGAGCTCTTATAGAAATACGCATTGATTCTATAGCCAAGGAGGGGTTAGTTCTCAGGGCAAGGAAAGTCTGGTTAACTCTGAAGGAAGCACAATGATTCCAAAGCTACGGAAATGGAATAACCATTCCTACTTTTTAACATGCCTTTGTCTATATCATCTTATTTAATGTTTGCAAAAATCCTGTGGGCACCAGATTTAGTTTCTCTACGAAAAGAGAGAGAGGTTAAAGGATTTTCTTGACAGTCAACAATTTAGTGGCATATCTAGGATTAAAAGACAGGTCTTTATTCCTTCCCAGCATTTGTATGAGGTATAAAATGCTAAATCTCCTTTATAGCTATAACATATTGCATGTTTTACATGTAGTGTATCTAATCCTCACCTCGATCCTGCAGAAGTGGTATTATTATCTTCATTTAAATATGGCAAAATTAAGGCTCAGGGAGAGAGATCACACAACAGACCTGAGGTCACAACTATTTCAACAAATATTAGGTTTTGTTTTGTGCCAAGCCAGGGACTTCTCAGCTACCAACCAGAGCAAGCACAATTCAGAACAGCAACAACAACAAAAATGACCAAAAGGTCTCAGACAAAACAAGATGAATTTTTAAAAATGTTTTTAAGGACAAAATAATCGTCTGATGCACCGTGGTTTTTTCATGCTAACAGGCTGAATTCCATGTAGGAATGGGAGCAATGCCATAATTGCATGGAAGGATTGCAGATGTACACAGGCTCGTTTTATTAATTAAGCAGGCCTGGATGCTAATTCAGTTGCTATGCACCAGAGCTCCTGGGAAATGCACGCAAAGGCAGAACCTTTAAGGAGATTTATAGATAATGCAGGTGGGAATTTTTGAAGAGAAGGAATGTGATTGCACAACCATGTTAGCACAGAATCCAGCTACTTAAAAGTCGTGTCCATGGGCTGTGCTATCCCCAGCCACATGCCAGCTGGAGGACTCGGGGAGGGATACAGGGAGTAATTATAATAGTGAGAGAGAAATTTTTCTTTAACTCAGGACCTACCCTCTTTGCAGGAACCCCAGCCTGCCTGTCCTCCCCCCTCCCCACCTCGCTAATCATCAGGCCCCCGGGGCTCCAGCAGACTTCCTACCTCAGTTCGCACCAGCTTCCTGCTGCCCCAGTTCTCCCACCGCAAATCGAATCTCTGAACCTGCAAAGCTGCTGATGCTGCTGAGGCCTGACATCACCCTGCAGCTGGTGGCTGCCCCGGTTGACCCTCAGCTGCCCTGTTCCAGAAACTGGCCTCAGGGGCAATCTTGTCTTTAACACGTGGCCTCGTCTGTTCCAGGGGTCACAGAAGACTGCGCCCAGAGCTCACCACGTCTTATGGAGATTTTAATGAAACAGCTCTTCTATTTATTTGTGTTGCTGCCTCTAAGGCCTGGGGCCATGACACCAGTCCCTGAGAGGGGAGTCCGGGGCACAACCGGGACATCACGCTTTCTGTCCAGTTGCTCAGCTCCTGACACTGACCCGCCATTCTTGCGTCAATCCTATATCCTTCCCTCTGGTTTTCTCAGGCGCATCTGAATCCTGGGGTGAGTACCGTCTACCGTGCACCCTGCAGCACTAGCTAAACGTAAACACGTTTTCCCTGAGCGTTGGCAGCTCCACCAGAAGGAGAACAAAGGTCAGTGCAGTCATTCAGAATCTGATTAACATCAAGCCGCAGAAACACACCCCTGGATTAGATGCTTTCCCAAGCCACCCCTGCCCCTTGGACAGAGGGAGCTATTCTAGCTGGTGTAGAAGAAGCAGCTTTGCTTAGCTCGCCCAGTGGGATGTGTTTAGTACCCACATTTCAAGTTGGGTTTTCCTATTGTTATTTTTTAATTACGTGTATTTTAAGAATGATGCTATCGTCTGGATTTTTTAAAAATGAATAGGAAAAAAAACAGTTTTATTACACTGCAATAAAAGGAAAATGTTGCTTTTAAAAAAATCAGGTTTATGGAGGTATAATTTACGTACAATAAAATTTATCCTCTTTAGTGTACAGTTGGATAACAAATATATACAGTGTAATCACCACAATCAAGTTTCCACTCCTTCTCCCCCAAAAAGCTTCCTGTGTCCCCTTGCAGTGAACTCTTCCCCCTCTTCACCTCCAGCACCACCACCCCAATCACTGATCTGTTTTTTGTCCTTATAGTTTTACCTTTTCTAGAATGTCATACAAATGGACTCATATACTGTATATAGTCTTTTGTGCCTGTTTTATTCCATCTAGCACAATGCCTTTCAGATTCATCCATGCTCCTGCAGGTACCAGCTGTTCATTCCTTTTTACTGCTGAGTAGTATTCCCTTATATGGATGCACTGCAGTTTGTATATCCATTCCCCAGTAGATGAATATTTAGGCTGTTTCCAGTTCTTAGCTATTGAGAATCAAGCTGCTATGAATTTTTGTTTACAGGTCTTTGTGAAATCATATGATTTCACTTATTTAGGGTAAATACCTAAGAGTGGGATTGCCAGGCATTGTCAAGCACATGTAGAAACATTTTTGAATGAGAGGGGAGTTTAAGAATGTTGTTGGGCATTTCATGGAGTAACATATCAAGGTGATGAATTTTAAGGCGAGTCAGTTCAGCTCTGGGCTCCATCCCACCTTCCAAATTCTTGAGATCAGTTGATTTACTGCCTTATCGGTCTAGACACAAAGGATGGGACAGATAACTTCCATTATCTGGTGGTTCCACCACTTATCAATGGGCAAGTACATAAACTCACTATGCTTTTCTTTCCTCTGCTATAAAATGAGCATCAGCCTACATACAGAAGCTGGGAGCATTTTAAAAAGTATACATGTAAGATGTGTAGGAAAATACCTGGTGCATAGCAGGTACTCAATAAACAATGACTATTTAAAGTCTGGGGGAAATCAGAACTAGAAGTTAAACTGAAAGAGATTATAGCAGAAATCATTTGTCTTCCTAGAAAGCTCTATTTTGAATCAAATATGCTCACCAGATGACACGACAAATACATTTATTCATTTAACTCATATTCATGGAGTACCTGTGGAGTGCCAGGTGAGAGAAACAGGCCCAGTCCCTGTTCTTATGGAGCTTACAGTCTAGAAGGAGAGGCAGGCAGAATGAAAGGTGTGTGTTACATGTGAGTACAAACTCTAATGAGCTCAACGAAAGAAAAGGACAGGGGCTGAGTGTGCAAGTACCAGCCCTGCCTTGCATTGGGATAGCCCTTTATAGCTTCTAATTCCGCTCAGTTACTGACCTTGCATAAGAGGAAACGGAGACCAGCCCCTCCTGATCTCCTTCATGCCTTCCCTCCTTCATTCATTAATCATCAGCAAACATTTGCCTAACGCCCTTTAGAATCAGGTACCCAGGACATATACAGACAGGAATCAGACATTACTTCTCCTGCCAGGGAGTTTACAATCTCGTAGGGGATGAGACGGGGATGAATATACAGCGACAGCTCCACTTCCTGCTGGAACTGTTCTGACGAAAAGGATCATGAAACTTTGATGAATCCACGAGAGAGGCAGCTAAGCACCATTTCTGCTGGCCTAGATTTATCAATGGGATGATGCCACACACAGACTAACAGCACCAACATGCTGTTTTGGCTGAATGGGACCCACATACATGGAGGGCATTCTCCTTGGGGTCCCTATGGAGAGGTTAAAGCCCCTGGAGGAGGAGGCCGTGGAGCAACACAAGACCCATGATCAGTCCCCTTCCTGAAGCCAGATGGTGTTTGCCAGAGACTTTCAGAAGAAACTGTGTGAACAAGCAGCAGTGCTGCTGTGTAGATATGTAATATGTCTTGGAAAATAACAACTGTTTCAGAAAATTGGAAAGGTACTAACATGCTGAGAAGCCAATCCCAATGTGCAGGAGCCAGGATCTCTGTGGGAGTCACAGGGCCTGACAGACCTGCCCTTCTCTTGGGTCTCAGCCAGGTCCAGCCAAAGGCAGTGATTGGACAAACAGTAGAGTTCATATCCCCCGTGTGTCCAACTCTGGTCCTTAGGATTTCAGCTGTGCCTATGAATGCCTTCTAAGCGGCAGGCACGATGCTCAGTCCTATGGGATATCCAAGATGTAGCTATGAATCCTGTGGTTTTCAGGATTGTCCTGGGTTAGCCTAACTAATCAGTCGGAAGGCCCTAAAAGAAGACTCAAAACTCCCCTGGACCTGGACAACAGCTTCCACCTGTGCCTGTCCTGCTTCTGATTTCCCTTCCTAAAGGCCTCTGTATGAGCTTAGGCAGCCAATTCCTCATGATAAATCTCTAAAGGGTGTGTGTGTGTGTGTGTGTGTGTGTGTGTGTTCTATTGTTTCTGCGCGTGCGTGCGTGTGTGTGTGTGTGTGTGTGTCCTACTGTTTCTGCTTGCCTGGTTGAACCCTGACTGGTACAACAAAAGACAGGGTTTTGTGTTTGGGTTATTATTGCAGAGTCTGCTAGCTGTCCCATGTGTCTATTCTTTTCTCTCTTTATACTAGAATTCCTGGTTTTTAGCTAGGCTCATAGCCAGCCAGAGGTTCAAAATTCAAAAGGTAAGTATTGACCCAAGAGAAATAAGAACATATAGCCATAGAAGGATTTCTATGCTAATATTTGTAGCAGCTTTTTTCACAGTAGCTAAGAACTAGAAACAACCCAATTGTCCATCAGGTAGAGAGAGATATATGGACCAGGTATCTCTGTATATGCAGTATTACTCAGCAATAAAAAGGAAGAACTACTATTCACAAAACAACATGGATGAATCTCAAAATCATTCAAAAGCTAAGTGAAAGAAGCCAGTCACAAAAGGCCACATATTTACAAATCGTATATCTGATAAGAAATTTGTATCCAGAATATTTATATAATTCTTACAACTCAAAAATAGACATGTAACCTAGTGAAAAAGTGGACAAATAACTCTAATAGACATTTCTCTAAAGAAGATATGCAAATACCAATAAACATGTAAAAAGATGATCAACATCATTAGTCATCAGGAAATGCAAATCAAAACCACGAGATACTATTTCATATACACTAGGGTGGCTAAAAGAAAAAAGACAGACAATAACAAGTGTTGACAAGGATGTTGAGACACTGAGAATGGAACTTCTGGGAACTGAGTACCTTCCCCAAGGCAGAAAGAAGTGGGGTTACCAACAGAAATAGGGAATATTCAGAGGTAGGAGATCCTTTATACTCCAGAAGAGGAGGGACTCTGAAGGAAAAGTCCTCAGACAGCTGCTTCAGGTGCTGTCAAGAGGTCAATGAGGATCCAGACCAGTAAACAAGGGCATGAACCAACCAAGTCATCAATGTCCCCCAAGAGAGCCCCACTGGCTGCACCACACTACCATGACTTGCAGAGTTGCGGAGTCACAGGAGAAGGAAGAAGAGCTCGAAGAAGTAGTGGGATTGAGTGCAGCTCTTTAGGAAGACCTGAATGTATTTCTGGGAACAAACAGCCTCCCCAGAGTGAGTGCAATGGGAAGAGGCCAAGAGCCAGGAGAATGGGGTAGGCTGGATAAGGAGTAGGGCTGGGGGTCTCTTCCAAACTACAACCCTTCCTCCTCTTTCTCTGGTAAGAGTTAATAACAGACATCTTTGCTCAGAATATTAGGAGGCTTTGTTTCTCAGGCTTAAAATCCCTTTGGTGTGATAATAATAATTATCTGATTTATTAGAGGTATAACTCATTGGATATAAGCATGAAATGGTCTTATTCTTCCTAGTAACTCCCCCTTGATAAGGTCCATGTTGAATCCTCCTTTCTCACTAAGGGCCAGGTCCCTTCCTCACACCTTTTGGACCAGATTGCATAAGTTTCCATCATTCTCAGTTACTAAAATAGTTTAACATTGGCATTTAAGATTCAGTCTTTATCATTTAAAATGTCTTCATTTTTGTACTGGGGCTATCACTGCTTTAAGTGGAGGAGGGGATATGATCTGGCTCTGAAACTCCTCCTCTCCAGTGAGAGCTGGCTCCCCTCCCCCATCAGAGCAGGAGGGAGGCAGAGTCTCTCCTGGTGATTGTCATGGGGATGTGCCCCTGGCCTCATGTAGCTCAGTCTGGTCCTGTTTGAGCTGCGGGCAGCCTCACCTAAGGTGGTTACCTCCAGGTAGGCAGTGCAGGGGTTCTTCCTGCAGAACTGTTCAGTTTCACCTCCATCTCTGAGAATCATTCAGCCTCATCAGCAATACCTGCTCCCCACCCATTCTCCAGATGGGGTGTCCCATTGACCTTGAAATGCCCCTGGCTCTTGTGCCTCCAATAACCTCTGTGCTCCTCCATAGCATGGAAACCACTGGGCTCCTCTTCCACAACCTATGACGGCATGAACTTCATTTTGTAATCCAGGTTGGGCTTCCAAAGAAGCAGCGTTGCCAGATAAAATATAGGATGCCTGGGTAAATTTGAAAATTTCATAAAAACAATGAACCGTGTTTTAGCATAAGTATGCCCCATGCAATACTGGAGACATACTAACAAATTATGCATTGTTTACCTGAAATTCAAATTTACCTGGGCATCCTACAGTTTTATTTGCTAAATCTGGCTACTGTACTAAGAAGCAAACTGAGATGGAGAAGGAAGTTTGCAGGGGGTGGGAGTGGGAGTGGGGTTCTCAGGATCAACACTGTGGGGGAGTGAAGCCAGCAGAACTGGGCAGAGAACAGAGAAAAAAGTTCAGCTGCGAGGCAGTCACAACAAAGACTTCAGCCAACCCTCCAGGGAGCTCTGGAGCTGGGATGATCCTTCAGAATTGCCCCACATGTAGGAGAGGTGGCTGGGGCTTTATTCTCCCAAACTGACAAGTCACTGGCTGTGGGCTGACCTTGGAAGGAGGCATGACTTTGGGCAAGGCTGGGCTCTTCTGCAGGAGAAAATCCATGCCTGGGAGGCTCAGCTGGGAGCTGAGATATGTAAATTTCACCTCCATCAAGTGGAAATCAGGTGCCTTTGGAACTGCACAAAGGGTTACCCTAGATCAAACAGCAACTAGTGGCAGGAGAATTCGAATCCTCATGAGGACAAAGGGCAAGAGCCAGAGTGAAAAGAAACTGCACTGCAGCAGACTGGACTATATTAGTGACAGACACAATGATTTTGTTTCAGCACAACACCCTAATCAGTCGTATCATGGGAATAAATTGTTCGCGAGGACTTTGCTTTACGCTAGTTAAAAACTGTAAGGCTAAAGCTTTGTACGGAGTTTGGGCTCCAGCAGAGTCCTCTCCCTCTAACAGAGGTGCGTGCCGAGCTCACGGTCCAATCCGGAAGCAAGGCTGAAAACCACAGTAGGCTGTGCCAGGTACTGCTTCTCTCTGGAAGTGTGGCCCCCACCCCTCTGCCAGCACCAGCCTGTCCCCATCCCGGTGCCTTCACCCTGTCCCCCTTCTGCTCCGTTCTCCTCGCTCCTCCTGTGTCAGCCCCACCACCCACTCACTTCCTTGCTGCTCACTGGCTCCCACGCTCTGGGCAGGACCTGTCCTCTGACACACTGGACATGATTTTGGCTTGGCTTTGGCTAAGGTCTCCGAGGCGGCGCCTCCTCCTCTGGTGTCCTGGAATACCCTGCTTCGCTTCCTACACCCCTGCTGGGTCTGCCACTCACGCCCCCGGCCACACCCAGGTCTTGTCATCACCAAGGGGCTCCTCAAAGACACCCCACACTCCCTCCTCCCACTCGCTGGCCGCAAGCCCTGATTTTCCATTCTCTCCCTCCCTTCCTCCCCGGGGCCTGTTCCCTCAGCCTGTGGCCCGGGTCCCTCCCTAGACCACAGCTCATCACTTCAGCCATGGTCTCACCTCAGCCTCCACACCCCTCTTTCTTCCACCCACCCACCTGCCTCCTCCCCTCTCCCGGGCCTGCTGGGGGCTGCGGGAGGAAAGCCCGCCAGATCTCACGGCAGAGTCAGAGCCCCCATGGTTGGCTGCTCTCTCAAAGCCCCTCAACAGACCTCTTCCTCCTGAGACGCTCCCCCTCACTCCTGCAAGAATCTATCCAATCCCTGCTGCCCGCCACACCTCCACCTCCCAGGCGACCTCGCCTGCTGCTTCAGAGAAAATGTGGAGGCCCTCAAAGGAGACACCTCAGCCTCCTGCCAGGCTCCCTCAAGCTCACCCACACCTCGGCCATCCTCGCCTCTTCCCTCTGGTCTTGGAGGAAGATAGGACCCTCCCTGTGTGAGATTCCACCTTCCACCTGGACTCCAATCCTCTCTCCTCCACGCCTTTAGTCTCCTGCTAATGATTTCCTGTCTCACCAAATCACTTCCTTTCTGCTGGCCCTGTCTTTTCTGATGTACAAACATATTCAACAAGACCCTCTATGGCTTTAAAATAAATGATCAATGGACCCTAAACTTCCAAGAAGCGCCGCCAGGTCTCTGTCTTGTTGGCATTCACATTCCCAAAGAGAATAAGTGACACTTCGAGTGTCCACTTTGACGTCCTCCAACTACAATTCAAGTCTCAGAAACACAACTCCTGCTGCCACCACTTCCCAGCGATGTCTAAATCCTGGCCCATTTTCATCTCCACGTTACTGGTGTCGCTTCAGTTCTTGGTTCCGCTGACTGTTCTCCCTTGAGACTCTTTCTCAGGCTGCTCTCTCTCAGGTTCTTCCATGAGTGACTGACCCTCAGCGTTGTCAAGGGTCAGCTCCACCTTCTTCCCTCCTCTTCCTGCTCATGCTCATTCTCCCAGGGCTTAATCCTTTCCAAGCAGGCCCATGACTCCCAAAGTGTCATCCAGCGAGCCCTCTCCTGGGAGCTCCAGCCCAGACACCCAGCTGCTTCCTAGACTCGCCACCTGAGCATCCCAGATGGGGGGCGGTTCCTCAAACCAGCACAGCTTTAACCCACAGATCTGCTCCAGGCAGGTCCCCTGGTTCAGTATGTGCAACACCCTCTACCAACGGCTCATAACCAGAAACCTCAGGAGTATATTTGATTCCTCCCTCTTTCTCCTTCTGTATCCCATCTGGACAGAAAACTAATACACCAGATAGCTGGCCACCACGTGAGGGCAAACAAGATGACACTTTGAGCTTCTTAAGCAATATTTTTATCCTATGACTTGCATCTGAACATTCATTGTAGTGTTCACTCATTCCTTCCCTCACTTGTTCATCCAGCCACAAACCAGAGCTGAATGTCTTCCACGGCTGGTACTGTGCTCAGCACGGGCTGGTGCTTTCACGGTCCTCCCTGCCAGGGGCAGAGAGACCTGGAAACGAGATAACTGCCTGTGTGGACAAGCTCAAGGGTGCTCAACGGATGCAGACAAGGGAGACGCACCATGGATAATGCGCTTACAGACTCGGGGAGTAAGGGTGCTTCTCAAAGCAGAGTGGAAACTCTCCCAGCTAAGATGTCTTGTTCAACACTGAGGTCCAAGAGTCTAGAAAGTGTCTGGCATGTATGTGGTAGATGCTCCTTAAATATCTGATGAGCCAGTGAGTAAAAAAAAAGCGTGTGTGTGTATGCACATTATAATCCATAGAATTAAGAAACCAGGAGTTCATACTGATATAAAGAAATAATTGGATAAAAAAATAAATAGGGGGAAAGGACAGCTCTTCCTTATGGTAGAATTGCAACTACTAAAGGTAGATGGAATGATGGAAATAGGAAATCATCATTCAACGGAACCCCAAAGTAACAACTGTTCCAGGCAGGAATCAGCAATGAATGCTAAAATTTATGGATGAAATTTGATGAGATACAGGATATTTACGTATTCTCCGTGTATCTCCCCACAAGGCACTTTAATTACAAATGACAAAATAATAACTTTACAGTTAAGAAACCCAGCAGACATCATTTTATCCAAGTGATCGAAGTTAGTACTACCAATGATGGGACATATTACCACTATGTATCTCCTGAGGATATGATGCCCTCAAAAGGTACATCTCTTCTGTGGCATTACTTTTAATTTTAAAATTTTGAACAGCTTTATTGAGGTATAATTCACACATGCAAGTGAATTATTGGCTATTACGAATAATGCATCTCTGCATATTCACATACTTATTTTTATGTGGACATGTTCTAATTAATATTGAAGAGACTATGGATATAGATATAGATAACACACATACACACATACCCCTAGGAGTGGAATCGCTGGGTCATATGGTTATTTATAACTTTATGTTTAATATTTTTCTAAAGCAGATGCACCATTTCACATTCCATCAGCAATGAATGAGGGTTGTGATTTCTCCATACCCTTGTCAACACTTGTTACTGTCTTTTATATTTTATTTTAGCCATCCTAATGGGTGTGAAGTGACACTGACTAATGATGTTAAGCACCTTTTTATGAGTTTATTAGCCATTTGTATATTTTCTTTAGAGAAAGGTCTATTAAAATCCTCTCTCGGGACTTCCCTGCTGGCGTGGTGGTTAAGAATCCACTTGCCAATGCAGGGGACACGGGTTCGAGCCCTGTTCTGGGAAGATCCCACATGCCATGGAGCAACTAAGTCCTCAAGCCACAACTACTGAGACCATGTGCCACAACTACTGAAACCCACGTGCCTAGAGCCCGTGCTACACAACAAGAGAAGCCACTGCAATGAGAAGCCTGCACACCGCAACAGAGTAGCCCCCGCTCATCACAACTAGAGAAAGCCCGCACACAGCAAAGAAGCCCCAAAATAAATAAATAAATGAATAAATTTATTTAAAAAAATCTTCTGTCAATTATTTAATTGGCTTACTTGTCTTTTTATTTTTGAGTTGTAAGGGTTATTTTTATTTTCTGAACACAAGTTCCTTGTCAGATATACAATTTATAAATACTGTCTCCCATTCTGTGGGCTTTTTATTCTCTTGATTGTATCATTTGCAGCACAAAAATTTTGAGTATTGCTAAGTTATTTATTTATTATTGTCACTTGTGCTTTTGATGTCCTATCTAAGAAACCATTGCCTAATTCAACGTCATGAAGATTTACTTCTGTATTTTCTTTTAAATGTTTTATAGTTTCAGTTGCTTTTACATTTAGGTCCATGATTTTCTTAACTGTACAAGGTAGGGGTCCAACTTCATTCTTTTCCCCATTTGAACTGTCTCAGCACCTTTGTTGAAAACTAATTGACTATAAGTATATGGGTTTATATCTGAACGATTATATTCCATTGATATTGATTACTCAGTCTTGATTACTTTATCTTTGTAGTGAGTTTTAAAGTTGGGAAGCATGAGTCCTAAAATGTTTTTCTTATTTTTCAAGGTTTTTTTGACTGTTCTGGGTAGCTTGAATTTTCATATGAATTTTAGGATTAGCTTGTCACTTTCAGCAAAGTAGCTAGCAGGTCCTAGAAGATAATATTGGAAAAAAACTACATAACCCTGAATATTTTAATGACTTTCTAGATACAACACCAAAGGCATGATCCATGAAATAAATAACTGATAAAGCTAGACCTCATTAAAATTAAACATTTCTGGGCTTCCCTGGTGGCACAGTGGTTGAGAATCTGCCTGCTAATGCAGGGGACACGGGTTCGAGCCCTGGTCTGGGAGGATCCCACATGCCGCGGAGCAACTAGGCCCGTGAACCACAACTACTGAGCCTGTGCATCTGGAGCCTGTGCTCCGCAACAAGAGAGGCCGCAATAGTGAGAGCCCCGCACGCCGTGATGAAGAGTGGTCCCCGCTCGCCACAACTAGAGAAAGCCCTCGTACAGAAACAAAGACCCAACACAGCCAAAATAAATAAATAAATAAATAAATTCCTACCCGCAACATCTAAAAAAAAAAAATTAAAAAAAAAATTAAACACTTCTGATTTGCTAAAAACAAATGTCAAGAGAATGAGAAGACAAGCACAGACTGGGAGGAAATATTTGCAAAAGACACATCTAATAAAGGACTTTTATCCAAAATATCTGAAGAACTCTTAAAACTCAACAATAAAAGAGCAAATAACCCAATTGAAAAATGAGCCATAGACCTAAACAGACACCTCACCAAAGAAGGTATACAGATGGCAAAAAAGCATAGGAAAGGATGCTTCACTTCCTATTGTCATCAGGAAAATGCAAATTAAAACAATGAGATACTACTATGCATCTGTTAGAATGACCATAATCCAGAACACTGACAACACCAAATGCTGGCAAGGAGGTGGAGCAACAGGAACTCTCATTCATTGCTGGTGTGAATGCAAAATGGTACAGCCACTTTGGAGGACAGTCAGTTTCTTACAAAACTATACATACTCTTACCATATGATCCAGCAACTGTACTCCTTGATATGTACCCACAGGAGTTGAAAACCTGTATCTACACAAAAACCTGCATAAGGATGTTTATAGCAACGTTATTAAGCACGGCCAAAACCTGGAAGAACCAAAGTATCCTTCAGCAGATGAATGAATAAATAAGCTGTCATATATTCAGACAATGCAATATTATTCAGTGTTAAAAAGAAATGAGCTGTCAAGCAATAAAAAGAGTCAGAGGGACCTTAAATGTGTATTACTAAGTGAAAGAAGCCAATCTGAAAAGGCTTCATACTATATGACACTATGGAAAAGGCAAAACTATGCAGACAGTAAAAAGATCAGTGATTACCAGGGGTTGGAGGAGTAGGGGTGGGAAGGCATGAATAGGTAGAGCACAGAGGATTTTTAGGGCAGTGGAAATACTCTGTATGATATTATAATGGTGGATACATGTCATTATATATTTGTCCGAACCCACAGAATGTACAACACCAAGCCTGCATTATAATGTAAACTGCAGACTGAGTGATTATGATGCGTCAATGTAGGGTCATCAGTTATAACAAAGGTACTGCTCTGGTGAGGAATGTTGACAATGTAAGAGGCTATATATGGCGGGTGGGAAGGGCAGAGAATATATAGAAAATTTCTGTACCTTCACCTCGATTTTGCTGTGAATCTAAAGCTTCTCTAAAAAATAAAGTCTTAAAAAAAAATAAACCATGAGGGATTCAGTAGATATTGCATTGAAACTGTACATCAATTTAGAGAATGTTACCATCTTAATGATGTCAAGCCTTCTAATCCATAAACATGTCCTTCCATTTATTTAAATATTCTTTAATTTTTTCAACGTTTTGCAGTTTTCAGTGTATATGTATTGTACCATCTCATTAAATGTATACCTAAGTACGCTATCGTAAGTGAAATTGTTTTCTTAACTTCCATTTTCAGATTGTCCACCGCTGGTGTATAGAAATGCAGCTGGTTTTTGTATATTATTTTTATGATGAAAGAGTGTTGGATTTTGTCAAATGTTTTGTTTATGTCTGTCAAAATGATTATGTGTTTTCTGTTCTTTATTCTATGGTTTATTACATAAATTGATTTTTATATGTTGAGCCAACCTTGCATTCTTAGAATAAATCCCACTTAGTCACGGTGTATAATTAAATATGTTCCTGGATTTGGTTTACTAATACTTTGTTAGGATTTTTGCACCTTTATTCATAAGTAATATTAGTCTGTGTTTTTTTTTTTTTTCAACTTGTGATATCTCTGGCTGGTTTTGGTACTGGAGTAATTCTGTGGCAGTCTTGCCAAAAATGCATAACTAACTTAATGATGAAATAACATCAGACATACCTAAATTGAGAATGACTACATAAAACAATTTGCCAGTACTCTTCAAAAGTGCGAAGGCCATGAAAGATCAAGGAAGCCAGAAAAATGTGGTCCACAGTAAACTGACATAACAACTAAATGCAACGTATAATGGTAGATTGGAAACTAACCCAAAAATGACATCAGTGGGATAATCACTGAAATCTGAAGTAGGTATGTAGATTAGATAATAACATGGAATCAGTGTTATTTTTCTGATTTTGATAATTGCAGAGTTTATGGAAGATGTTAACATTTGGGGACTTCTTTGTACCATTTTCCCAACTTTTTTATGTGTGAAATTATTACAAAACGAAGAGTCAAAAATTATCAAAAAAAGTTTTTAAGCATATGTGTCTGTGGTGTCCTTGGTTCAATGAGAGAAAGAATGTATTTGAGAAGCAGGGAAGCATGAAAATCAAGGTCTGGGGTTTACTATTTCTGGCAACTACATGTGGCTGAGTGTTTCTGGAATACAACGTGTGGGGAAGGGGATGGGACCAATAGCAGTGTGGACATCCTGAAGGCTGTGGGGGGTTGTGGGAGGACTGGGCACTGGGAGACGAGGGGAGACTGGGGAGAGAAAGTGATACAAATGGAAAGAGTTACAAAGATTTGCTGTGAACTTGCAAAGAGAAATTTTGCCCAGGGATGTTATAGTCTCCTTAGTTTTTTTGTAGATTTTAAAAAAATCTAATATTGGAAAGGAAAATTAAAAGGCCAAGTTTTGTATCTAGAACAATAGCAATGCTCAGCCCCCAATTCAACCTCAGAGAATTGAAGCATTTACTCTAGGGGAAAGAGTTAAAATGAAATGTGTATATATGTCAATAAATAGATAACTAATGAGAACCTACTGTTTAGCACAGGGAACTCTACTCAATGATCTGTGGTGACCTAAATGGGAAGGAGATCTAAAAAGAGTGGATATATGTATATGTATAACTGATTCACTTTGTTGTACAGCAGAAACTAACATAACATTGCAAAGAAGCTATACTCCAATAAAAATTAATATAAAATTTAAAAGTGAAAATATAAAATAAGACAAAAAGACCAAAAAAAATGAAATGTGGGCTTTAAATGCATTACCACAGGGAGGGCTAAGATGGGGAATTTCTTCACCATGCTAATGAGATTGAACTAAAGGGTCTGAAGATCCAGTTTTTAGGAGCTGAAAGTCCTTTTATTGAGGATGGAGGAGCCTCACGCTGGCCTCCAGGAGAGACTTGAGAAAATTTCTGTCAAAGAAGAACTGAGGTAAACTAAGTCTGGGCTGCGGCAACTTCAAGGAAAACAATTTGACTAGAGAACTAAGAAGCCAAAGGGAATCAGAGCCTGTAACGGGATGGACTGGGCAGGGAGAAAGAGAAGGAGCAAGGGGGTGTCTCCCACACAGCCAGGTCCCTGGAGTTTCAGAGACCCTGGAGAAAAGGTTGAAACAAGCTTACATGCATTTAGCAGTATTTTAAAATATCTACGTCCAATAATTTTTCTTCCACCAGTAACATTTCAACCATATCTATTGGGTTGAACCATATGAAATTGACAAGTCAGCTGCAGCGAGTTGTCAGGGCGATTGGATGTTAATATAAGACTAGAAATGGTCCAGGTAGGACACAGAGGGATGCAGGCAAGAGACAGTGAGAGCCTGAACTGAGGCTGAATCTGCTTGGTGGGTGGAATCCCCAGAACCTGGCTCTTGATTGGCTGTTGAAAGCTGGGTAAATGGGAGGCAAAGGAAGAGGAGGTTCCAGAGCGAAAGACCAGTGTTACCAAATACTTCTGCCAGGAGACATGGAGACTGAAAGATGTCCAACAGATCTGTCAGTGGAGCTCTTGGAGACTGTTTTATTAGTTTCCTGTAGCTGCTGTAACAAATTGCTGCGAACTTGGTGCCTTAAAACAATACACATTTATTTTCTTAAAGTTCTGGAGGCCAGAGGTCTGAAATGAGTCTCACTGGGGTCAAGTCAGGGTATCAGAGGGCTGCGTCCTCTGGAGGCTCTAAGGGGAAAATCTCTGGGGCTGGGGGTGGGGAGCTGCTTCCTCCCGTTTCTAGAGGCTGCTGATGTTCCTTGGCTGGTGGTGAAATTGATCACTCTCATCTCGGCTTCCACCTTCACATTGCTTTTCCTTCTTCTGTGTCAAATTTTCCTCTGCCTTGCTCTTACCAGGACACATGCGATGACATCCAGGGTCCACCTAGATAATCCAGGATAAGCTCCCCATCCCAAGATCCTTAACTTAGTCACATCTGCAAAGTCCCTTTTGCCATGTGAGGTCACACCCACGGGTTCCAGAGATTAGGATGTGGATATCTTTGGGGGCTAACACTCAGCCTACTGCAGAGACCTTGGCAAGAATATTTCCCCGCAGGAGCTGGGGGTGTGGCAGCAGAATGCAGAGGGCTGACATGTGGCTGGGGCCCAGTCTGGATGGCTCATCTGAGACCTTGAGGGAGATGCCACACCCTGAGGATGGACTAAGGATCAGGAGTCTGCATGGGAGAGGGAGAATTAGCAGTCACAACAGGCAGAAGGGAGTAGGAAAGAGTGTGTGGTGAAGCTCAGCGTGCAAGGAGATTCCAGAAGGAAGAGTCAACGTCATCAGGCACCACAGAGAGGACAAGCGATGGACTGAAAAGAACCCACTGCCTTTGGTGGTCAGTGGTCGTGCATAAACTGCCAGGGCAGGGGAACAGCAGGGTGTAGCTCAGGGAAGTTCACTTACAGAGGCCCGCGTGGGAACACGAGGTGAGGACGTGGAGACAGGGACAGAGATTATTTCTGAGGAACTTGGCTAACATGAACATAGGAGCACAAAGCACAGTCAGGAGAAGGATGAAGGGCCCCAGGCTGTTAGGGATGGAGACAACCCCAAAGCCTGTGAGCAGGCAGCCCAGCCTTCAGCCTTCCAAGCAGCCAAAGATACTGATGGACAAGTTATGGTCCTGAAAACTTCCACCCTTACTGCTAAGACATTCTACTATCTTCCATGTTTAGATTCAAAAGGTCTGTAACCAGAGCATAAAATGACCATGAAAATTCTGAGGATTTTCAGGTCTTTGTGTGGTACCCTCTGCACAGCCCCGGATAATTAGGAAATGGAGCACTTGCAAGCGTGGCTCCCAAAGACGGGATGCGGTTTCACCTCAAAAGGATGAAAACTCCCTTTTCTCCGGGCAAAGCAGTTAGTAAGTCAGGGAAGAGCTCTTTCGAGAATAAAAGCTCTCAGTGTGCCCCTATATGGGAAAAACACCTTTCTTTCTCCTTCCAAACGCCCTTCCCTTCTTTGAATTGGGGAGGGCATGGCAGATGTTTGAAAGATAATAGGATATTCAACTTCTCTCGTTAATCAGGAGAAATCACAATAATCTGATCTTGCCTTTCTGGGCTTAGTTTTCATTGTGCCTTTTAAAAACTGAAACAATTCTCGTTTTTTTAGTTTTACATTCCTTTCTCTTTCTTCTTCCCTGGGTTTGTTTATCTCTCCTGTTCTGGGAGAGCTTTTTCTTGGGTTGTGATGGTTTGCGTTGTACTTTCACCTCCTTCTGCTCCTTTGTTCTCTGCTCTCTTTATTCCAGCCCCTCCCACCCCACCCCCACTCACTTTCCTCTCTTACCGCTTTGATAGCGAGGAGCTGCTCCCTAAATACCTGAGACAGTCTTCTGAGCAAGAGTCCACGGCACTTCTGGGGAGACCCCTGGAGTCCCTGCCTTCATTGGGAAGGAAGCCTCAGGCCAGGCTTGCACCCAGCACGGACAGGGCGACAACCTCATCAGCCAGAGGCAGCAGAATGCCAGACACACATTTGGGTCTGTCTTTGGGAAAGAAAATGATACTTCTGCAGGCAGGTGGTACTATTTTGGGGAACATTTTTATGTGCAATTTAGAGTGCACATTCTACGCACAGCTCAGACAGAAATAATCAGTTTAATGTGTGTCTGCACCATCATATGGTCAAGCTTTAGGTGAGAGCAGATTTACACACCAAAATCAAAAGGAAATAGCAGGAGCCGTCTTCTGCTACATTCCTTGACGATAAATGGTCACGCGATGGAGAGCTGCCAACCCAACTCTCCGCTCCTTTTATTCCTTCCCAGAAAGTGCTTGAGTTTGAAAGAAAATTAGTTTCCAAGGTGCTTGAGTGCATCTGTTAAATACAGATTTTTATTAACAGGGGGCACATGTAAACAAAGTCTACATAAACAGAAAGACGCCTGGCAGCAAAGGAGAAGTATGCTCAGGGTCAGGGAGTTTTTCTTAAAATGAAGTGTAAGGAAGTTTACAGGAATTCTTGAGCCAACGTTTCAGTTCAAGAAGACATCCTGCTTCTCTGATGTGTGCTACAGAAGATGGTCAAACCGAAGAGCTTAATGTCCACGGCATTGGGCATTTGTCATTGTGTGTTTTCATTAAAGAAAATGGGGTTTTTCTCTGATGGGCTAGGATGTCAGAGGAGCCACAGTAAAAAAACAAACAAAAAAACATACTAAGGTTCACAGCATATTTTTCAGAAAGTTCAACTTTCAAATGGAAGAACTGTACTGAGGATTATTTTTTAAGTAAAAACTCCACTGAAAGCGTCCACGTGTGAACACCTCAAGAAGCAGAAGGGTTTTAAGTCAAGCCACGATGCAGATCTACACCCAGGGTAATATTCAAAATATGTATGTGTCACCCTTTGGATCCCCGAAGCAATGAATCAGTGCAGACTCTGCAAAAAAAGCAGCTGTATTGAGTCTGCAAGTCACCTCGGCCACAGCCTTCAGGAGAGAAGAAACTTTGAGATTAAAGGGCAACATTTTCCCTCTGAAATGGAATAATTGTGATATGGGATTTGCTTTTTTTTTTCCTTCAAGTTTTGAAGAAAAACAATGTTCTTCCTGCTGTGATGAATTTATTCTGAGGTTTGAAAGGAAACCCGTGTCCCAAGAGAAGGACGGCCCTGAGTCAGGAGGGTGAAGGCTGGCCTTTCAGCACATGTGTTCCCGTTTATCCAGGGGCGGCACTCGGGTGTGAAGGGGGAAATACCCAGGGTGAAAAGATTCAAGGGGATCAAATTATTTTTCCATTTGTCTCAGAAAGAAAGAAAGAGAGGAAATAAAAGGGGGAAGGAAAATCATTTCATTATGTGGTGATCCAGTGTAACCTGGGGTAGCAGGCAAGTGGCAACTTTATTTTTCAGAGAAGCTCCCTCTCGGGTGTCCCGAGCCTCCCAGGGTGTGGGCTGGGACTGTGGAATTCAATCGCAGCAGGAGCACGAGAACAGGAGTTGCACGGATATCTGTCTACACTTGTCATCTCTCATGTGATCTCTGGGCTACAAGCCTTCCTCGCCCCACCTGGGTGGATGGGTTCGAGGGGAAACCAGAAAGAGAAAACTGTTCAATTGAACATTTACTACATGCTAGGCGTTTTACGCGCATGGTCTCCCTCACCATAAGTCTGCAAAACAGAGATTATTGTCCCAATTTTAGAGGTAAGCAAAAAGTTTCAAATATTTTTGTGGGCCTTGCTCAAAGTGCCACAGCTGGTGTTGGAGCAGGCCTGTCTGCTACCAGACTCAAGCTCTTTTTGGTTTGCTGCACTGCCTTCCTGCCAGGTGGCCCTCATACGTGAGGTGGAGGCTGAAAGGACCATTTAGCATCACAGGATAAAGGCCACAATGATTTCCCTCCACAGCTCACACCCTATTAAATAAGGGAAAGCAACAGACTGAGTGAATGTACTCAAAGGGCAGGAGTAAAAACAATACATTAGGACTCATTTGAGGAATAGGAAGTTTGCCTTCCAGTTACTGTGGGGTAAGGCAGAACAGGACCAGTCCTAGGGGCTCCCTAATTCACTGGATAAAAGACAGGAGGACAGTGATTCAGCGCCTGCTGGTGATTAGCTCAGGGAGGCCCCACTGGTTGGCTTGGCTGCACTCTAACACTTAACACTGGCTGATGATCAGTTGCTTTGCCAACATTTGAACACACCTGTGGAGTGAAAAGCCCCAGGCCCTGAAGCTTTTCAACCTGCCTGTCTGGCCTCGTCCCCTTTTCATGGGTGCAGTACCCTCATACAAGGAACTCAGCCCCATGCCCTCCAAAACCCCTTCCTCAGGCCTCCCGCCGAGCCAGGGGTGCTCTTGAGAGTCCTGTCAGCCCCATGACATTCCAGAATTCCTCAGGTGGGTCACAGACTGGGCTTCACCTTGACCTTGAGCACAGGCTCCCCATGGCTGTGGGAAGAGGGGGTGACAGAGCTCTCTTGAAGCCTAGGCCTCGGCAGTGTCTCAAAACATGGGTTTCCCACTTGCCTTTGAAGTTTAAATGTGGACCTGTTTTCTCCTGATAATAATAAGCAGGGCCAGGAGGGAGAAAGACAGAAGAGGGAGAGGAGGGAGGGCACTCAGCAGTCGTGTCAAAACAGAAAACCATCCAAACGCTGCTCGGAAGGGATGCTGACGTGGCTCCATGGTTGCCAGTGGGAGTAACGGGGGCCTGGAGGCCTGGTCATGGGAGCAGACGTGCCCTGCAGGCCAGCTCCAGCCCCTGCCCGCTCTGGTCACCAAGGAGTGGACGGGGTGGATCTTGAAAAGAAATCAAGAGAGTCCCAAAATGTAACCACCGAGGGACAGAGGAAATGAGACCCTCGGTGCGGGCGCCCAGGGCCTCTGGAGGAAGGAGACCTCTGCCAACCAGCCCGCTGTGGTCAGGAGGTGTCCCAGACCTGCAACAAATGGCCACAAGCTATGGCCTTGTTTGGTCTAGAACCTTCTCCTCAAAATAGCAGAAATAAATGTTTGGAAAGAAAGGTGAAATGAATGACAGCTCGTGACCTGGCTTCGCATGTGTCACAGCCAGCTGGCCCAGTAGCACCAGGGGCCCCCGCGGTCGGGTCAGGGGTGATCCCTGCGGTCTAGCCAGAGAAACAGACACAACAGCCCACCTCTGTTCAGAAACAGAGTCTCCCCAAAGGATAGCAGTGCGTGCCTGAGGCACCCCGGGCCCAGGGAGGTGGAGCTGCTCCCAGCCGCAGGAAGAGCAGGGGCTCCAGAATCCAGGACCCCAGCATCAGGGTGAAAGCCTTTCCTGAGAGCCCAAGGCTTCCTGGAGACTAGAGCTGGAAGGGGCTCCGGAGTCCAACTCTCTCTGTTCATTCATTAAAAACATGGCAGCTCAGAGGAAGAGGCCACCCTGAGCTCAAGACCTCCTGAATATTAGCCAGCAGTTCCCCATTCATGAAGATGGAAACAGAATCCCTGCCTTGGCAAACTGATGTACCAATTAAATGGGACAACATATGTAGCCACTTGAATAGTCCATCACCTTGCAATCCTTATTTGTCATTATGCAGATAAAAGTCAACTAGGAAGACCCATAAAGGTCACAGCCTTGCCCAGAGTCAGTCAGTGGAAGGCCTGCCAAGGTCAGAGGTAGGCAGCTCCCAAGACGGCCCCTATGATCCCCCTGTCTGGGATTCACACCCTGAGTAATCCCCTCACACACTGTTATCCATAGATACAAAGAAGTGACTTTATATCACTTCCAAGATGAGGTTACAAGCCTCTGTGGCTCAGAACAGAATGAGGGTTGCCAGGGGCTGGGGGTGGGGGAAAAGGGAGGTGTTTATCAAAGGGTACAAAGTTTCAGTCTGGCGAGATGAACGAATTCTGGAGAGCTATGTACAGCACGGCGACTACAGTTGACAATACTATATTGTACACTAGAAATTTGCTACGAGGGTAGATCTTAAGTGTTCTCGCCACACACGTACAAAAGGTGACTATGTGAGGTGGTGTCCATTAACTTGATTGTGGTGATCATTTCACAGTGTATACGTGTATCAAAACATCAGGTTGTATACCTTAGATATGTACAATTTTAATTCGTCAATTATACCACCCAAAAGCTAAAAACCCAAAACACTGTGGCTGCCATCTTAGGCTCTGTCTTGGGCAGCCAGACCCTTGTAGACCAAATATGCCAAATTTTCAATCCCCACACACGATTCCAGGAGCTGAGAACAGAAACACTTTGAACTGGGACTGTATTTGTTTCCTGGGGCTGCCATAACAAAGTATCCCGCACTGCATGGCGTAAACAATGAAAATGTATTGTCTCACAGTTCTGGAGGCCAGGAGTCTGAGATCAAAGCAACAATAGCAGGGTTGGTTCCTTCTGAGAGCTGTGAGGGAGAATCTGTGCCTGCCTCTCTCCCAGCTTCTGGTGCTCGGCCTGCAATTGTTGCCATTCCTTGGCTTAAAGAAACATCGCCCGGATCTCTGCCTGCATCTTCACATGGCGTTCTACCTGTGTGTGTCTATGTCCGAACTTCCCCTTTTTATAAGAACACCAGTCATGTTGGACTAGGACCAACCCCAATGACCTCATCTTAACTTGATTACCTCTGTAAAGACCCTATTTCCGGTTGGGAACAGTGGCGGAGGCCCGGGCTGGCTCCCTGCGCTACCATGGCGCTCGGGAAGAGTCACCAGGACCCGTTTGCAACCTCCGTGGGCCAGCACATAGAAAATGCTACAGTTGCTGGACTTCAGACTGAACACTGGGGCCAGTTTATGCACATCTGTGACATAATTAACACTGTTCATGATGGCCAAAAGATGCAATAAAAGCTTTGAAGAAAAGGATTTCCAAAAACTACAATCATAAAGAAATCCAACTTACCTTGTCACTTATTGACATATGCATACAGAACTGTGGTCCAAGTTTCCAGTCTCTGATTGTGAAGAAGGAATTTGTTAAAGATAGTCTAGTTAAGCTGCTGAATCCCAGATATACCTTGCCAAGAGACATTCAGAATAGAATTCTGAATTTCATTAAGATGTGGTTGCAGGGTTTCCCAGGAGGTATGGATGTAAGTGAAGTGAAAGAAGTGTAAGGAAGATGTATCTCCTTAAGAAAGATGTTCAGTTTCCTCCATCAGATGCTGAAACAGCCAGACAAGAGACTGCTCAGATCTCACCGAATCCACCACCATCTGTTCCTACTGCACCAGCTCTTTCTTCTGTAGTTCCCAAGAACTCCAGTATTACACTGGTTCCAGAACAGACTGGAAAACTGCACAGTGAATTGGATATGGTGTAAATGAATGTGAGAGTGATGTCTGCCATACTGATGGAGAATATTGCTGGGTCTAAAAACCGTGAAGACAAAGAGCTTCTGCAGAAACTTTGTAAGACGGGTCGGGAGATGCAAGAGAGGATCATGGACCTGCTCGTGGTGGTGGAGAATGAAGATGTCACTGTTGAGCTAATTCAAGTGAATAAGGATTTTAGTAACACCACCCTTGGATATGACAGGTTTACTCGAAACCAACAAAGGATTTTGGAGCAAAATAAGAACCAGGGGGAAGATGCCAATACTAGCAGTGAAACTTCTGCCCCATCCTCTGATCTCCTTGACCTAAGTCCCAGCCCTCCAACGCATAGGGAAACTCTGGGAGAATACAACACCCTGAATGCTCAGCTTTCAGACTTAAATTTCAGCTCTCCAAGTCCTGTTGTAACAAACAACTTGAAACCCAGTCTTCATCCACAGGTGGATTTGCTAGCCTCGGAAAATACAGAAACACCCGTTTGCCCAAAGGACCAGCCAAAACCTTGCCTCAGGTCATACATGTGAGAGTTCTCTGGAATATTCAAATTCAGCATTACCGCAGCCGGCTAGTCTACAGACCATTCCAGCGACACCAACAAAGCAGAGCCCACCATCCTTGCCCAGCAATCAACCAGCGACGACAAAGAATGATTTCCAGCCATCCAGTTACTACGAGGTAATGGAGTTTGATCCACTAGCTCCTGCTGCCACCACAGAAGCTATTTATGAAGACACCGATGTATATCACTACAAAGGAGCTCAAAGTCACAGTGACTACTGAGGTGGAAGTAGATGACCAGCTCACTAGTGGCATTATGGGTGCCAATTCTCTAAAAGGTAGACCCTGTCGAGCTTTGAGACCCAGAAGTTAAGACATTCCAAAACATCAAAACCACGGTGGAACATTTTTCCTCTGTAGTAATGAAGTTCAAACAGAAGAGTAACTGTTCCAGAGTAACGTTTATGGTTCCTGACAGCAGCTGAAGCTTTATCTCAAAAGAACTTGGTTGTAACATATATTCACTTAAAACTTCAGCAGAAGAAAAATTCATGGTATTGAGGCCAACCAGGTTAAGTGTAGCACCTTATGTTTCACAGGCCTTCCTACATTTAGAAATCATCACACGAGCTGGGATAAGAGTAGATGAAGACTGTTTCATTACAAAATGATTGTTAATAGATGAAAGCATGAATGTGAAAAACTATTATTCAGGAAGAATACTGAGTGTCTTCATTTAACTAAAGTTGAAAGTAGAAGTCAATTTGCACTTCTTTATAAATAATACTCTTGTTTAGAATTATGAATTGTAAAAGCCTTGATGATTGTAGTTTAATTATATTTCAGGTACCCTCATCTTGACCTCCATTGAGGTCAATGGATTTTACATTGGTTGCCTTTAAATATAATTCTTTATAATACTAAATGCTCTTTGTTTTTCTTTTTTGGAAGAAAGACTTCTGGAAAACATTCAGAATAAATTGTACTTTGTTTTGTCATAAATTACAATGACAAATAAATTACCATTAAAACAAAAACAAAAAAAATACCCTATTTCCAAATAAAGTCACTTGCTGAGGTACGGGGGTTAGGACTCCAACATATTTGGGGGGGGGGCATAATTTAATCCTTAACAGGGATGTTGCAGATTACTGGGATAAGTTGAAGGAAGTCTTTTAGAATCTCCCAGAAGTGATTACAGTGTCCAGATGGCTCTTACAATGTGCCCTGGGCAGTTAAGGAGGCAGAAACTAAGCAATTCCCCTGGTGTTAAAGTGAGAAGCCACATGATTCTTTCCATGTTGGTACTGGCAAGAAAACAACCCCCCTTTAATGGGTGCTGTGGGTGTGGTTTTCTTCAGCACCCAGTTAGTTTGCTGGGGATGTCCTAACAAAGTATCACAGACTGCGCGACTTAAACAACAGAAACTTATTTCTCACAGTTCTGGAGGCTGGAAGTCCAAGATCAAGGTGCCAGCAGGGCTGGTTTCTCCTGACACCTCTCTCAGCTTGCAGATGGCTCTCTTCCCTCCGTGTCCTCACATGGTCTTTTCGGCTGTGAGCACACACCCCTGGCTCTATTCTTATAAGGACGCCGTCCAATCAGGTTAGGACCCACCCTAACAGCCTCGTTTTAACTCAATCACTGTTAAAGACCTTGCCCTGTTAAAGACCTTATCTCCAGACCTTGCCCTGTTAAAGACCTTATCTCCAAATATGGTTACATTCTCGGATACTGGGGGTTGGTTCTGCCCCGGGGACAGTAGGGGGAGACTCCCTCCTGGATGGACGTGTCTTTAGTCCAGACCATCCAGAATGTCTCCTGACCTTTTATAGTCCCGTGCCAGCACCCCGCCTTTCGGTGTGTGGGGTTCCCTGCCTGGCAGGTTCCTGCATCCGTTGCCAGGTCTGGAGGGAGGGCTCTGAGAAGGCTGTTCTTTCTCTGCTATCAGGGTGGAGCAGCCTCGGGCCCCTTGGGCCAAGCAAAGAGTACTTCTGTTTTGACTCTTCGTTTTCTCACATTTTCCCTTTAAACACAGCCTGTCTTATATCTCCCTTTCTTATTTTCGTTTCTAACCCCCTCTGTTCCTCTTCAATGTAATTTTAAAGTGAAAACACATGGTCGCAAACCGGCGTCTCCCCATTTACTCAGCTGCACCTACTTATTCAATTTAAACTGGAAGGCTAGTTTACAAACTTTCAAAAATAAGTCCTGGGCCAACGTGGAGAACTGTATAAACACAGGTCTAATTTCATTTCTACTTGTTTCTTCTTTTTTTTGTCTCTCTCTTGCAAATGACCTTCCTAGTATAAAAGCCAAAACACATGCATGCACACACACATACACACTTTTTCTTTCTGGAAGTTTCTCCTTGATTTCTAATTCTGTAACAAAATAAACAGGTCTTGAACAGAAATTGAAAGTTTTTAAGAGACAGTTTCCAGCAAACTGTCAATTAACATTAGTGACATCATTCAACACAATATCCAGTTTAAAGGGCTTCAGGACAGAGTGTTTGATTGTTAGAAAAATGACTAACTGAGTAAGTGAATTCTGCTTTTTCTCCATGAAAGACACATACATACTAGTTTGTCTAACTGTTAATCCTAATCCTTTTTCACTTTTGGAAGGAAAGGAAGACAGCTTTGGAAAATAGGGCAAAGGACATGATTTTTGGCAGTAGAGCTGTTCATATTTTGGTACAAGGGAACCAAAATGAGAAAATTAACCCTGAAAAACTCTGGAAATCGACTCAAGTTGCTTTTTCCTAAAATGACCCATACTGTAGCCATATAAGTTCCTTATTTGACCCTACCCAGTCACATTATTTTGATTGTGAGCACACAGAATGACCAAAAAGTCCTATTGAACTATAATGTATTAGTTTTCTTCCATTTGTAGGGCTTAGGACTATACATTTTCACATATCTTATGTGACCCTCACAAAAACCCTGTTAAGGAACTTGCCCAAGATCACTACAGCAGATAAGCTGTAGACGATTCAAAGCCATGTCTTGTGAAGGCGAAGGCAATGCTTCTTCCTCTCAACTGGGAGGTATATACAAGTCTGGGGTTTTGTCATATGCTTGAATGTCACAAATGACCTTCCACACAGCAATAGTCTTGTTTTGGACTGAATTGTATCTTCCTCAAATTCATATGTTGAAGCCCTAATCCCAATGTGACTGTATTTGGAGATGGGGACTTTAAGGAGGCATTTAAGGATAAATGAGGTCATAAGGGTGGGCCCTAATCCAGTAGGACTGGTGTCCTTATAGGAATAAGAAGAGATGCCAGAAATCCATCCCCCACCCCCTCCCCCCAGCACGCAGAGAGAAAAGGCCATGTGAGGACACAGCAAGAGGGCGGTTGTCTACAAGCCAGGAAGAAAGAAAACAACCCTAACCCTGATGTTAGACTTCTAGCATCCAGAACTGTGAAAAAATTAATTTCTGTTGTTTACGCCCCTCAGTCTGGGGTATTCTGTTATGGCAGCCTGAGCTGATTAATACAGTTCTGTTGGAGACTCCTGCCTGGGGGATACTTCCCTAGTTTTACCCCATCTAGGGAACCGGATGCTTGTCCTTCATGGTGCCATAAATTCCTGTCTGTACAGAGGCCTCTATGACAAAATGTGGAGAATTTCTTGAACTTAAGACTTTAGGTAAGAAATGAAAGATTAGATGGCTGGACCCACACTTGGAAATGAAAACCATAGTCACATAACGTAAAAACCACTACTAATAAGGCAGTGGAATTATAAAATTAGCCTCTATTTCTTGCTTGATTTAAAAAATGGGTCGAAACCCTTCACCAGGTGTGACTTAGGGTGTTACTCTGATGAGACATAAGTTCTGCCACCTTCACCCTCGTGTAAGTCCCCCTGCTTTTGTCCCAGTCCAGCCCATATCGCAATGGCAGGTTTGTATGTCAGGATGTTTTTTCATGCATGAGAATTCAGTCCATAGTTGTGTAATTGTTAGGGTTCATTTTCAGAATGCCATCTTATAAACATTATTTCTAAGGAGATTTCCTCCTTGCTGTATTTTCTGCTGAACATTTAAAATTGGCTAGTCATTGTTTCCGTCTCAGTCAGCCGGACGATTCTCTGTTCTGGCCTGTTGATAGTCTGCTCTACCTCACTAGCTCTTCAGCATGAGAGCAGTTCCTGACTGGGGTCCATCAGAAAACAGATCCCCTATTTGAGCCAAAACCCTCCCTGTGTGATGTCATTTCACATCCCTCCAACTGCAGGCATTCAGGGGTGCTTTTATCAGCACTTTCCTTTCCCTGGTCCTAAAAGCACTTCCCTCTGTGTACATGAGTCTCAGTCCTCCAGTTCTTGGTTTGGTAACGACCAGAAACAAAAACAAGTCTGAGCAGGTTGGAGGTAACAACAAATACAACATCCAAGAAGCTTCTCCTGAGTTTACTACAACTAATTTTTTTTTTTTTTTGCCTAAGCATAACTTACAATGTACAACAGATGGTAAAGGGAAACCTAGAGTTTGAGTTTCTTCAGCTAATAAACAAGATGGCATTAGGGGTATAGTGGGCTGTGGTACGTTTTAGTAATGGATGTTGTGGAAGGAGAGATTCCCTGCTGACAATCCTGAAGGCTGACTGATCCAGGACAACTGTCCAGTCTGGGACCTGGTCACTTTCCCCATCTGATCAACTGCCTAAAACTGAACAAAGTCCCAAGAAAAGAAATTTTGTATTTAAACTGTTTACTGGCTCGCTTTCTTTTTCTTTTTTTGGAAACTGGGGATTGGCAAATGACCTTAGAGTAGTAGCATTTTTCATAAAATATAGCTCTCTGGATTCATGACTCAGTTTTGTTTTTGGGGGGCCTGTAGTGACCTCCCTTAGGTTTTTGTCGACTCCAATATTTTTAGATGTTTTGTAGCGGCATGGTTTTTGAATAGTTAAACCTCCATATTGCCAAAAAAGAGTCGAAATGGTTTGCTCTGATTTTTGCCCAAATTTTCACTTCTGTTTACTCCTTCAATTATGTGCCTTTCCTTATAAGCTCAAAATATAATCTTTTACTCAATTTTCTCAAAGGGTTACCCCAATATCCATATGCCAATATCTCACATGCCTTTTCATTTACTTCAATAGCTCCCACTCTAAACCTGTGCCAGTTTTCTCCTTAGAACTTCAGGTCTGGATTTCTCATCACAGTATATAAGGAACAACTGGATCTCATTCCCAGACATGGAGAAGTTCCACACTGCCTTTTACCTTATGTAGACAATCTGAGGAGGATAATGCAACAACTTTGCATTTCTCCTTGGCCTGTCTATGGATCAAACATTAATGCTCTTATAAAATCTGCATTCTACTTACAAAAATCAATGTAAACACTCATGATCCTCTTACTTTGTAGATAGATATTTGAGGTTCTGTGAAATAGGGATTTTCTTTTTCTTTCTATGTCCCTCATTTTCAGTTCATAAATAGATGATCTGGTCTCACATTTAGATGAACTGGTTGGAGCCCCTTTGTCAAATTAAGTAGGAAGATGGTATTCTTCTATTAATTAATTAATTGTGACGGTTTTGATATTGAGGTCCCTCCCGTAAGAAACAGATACTCTCTAAGGAAAACTGGGGCTCCTGGTACCAGTGGAATTGTTCATTTTATCCAGTACTAGTTTGTTCTGCTTCCAGGGTCAGAGCCAGGGGTATGGTTGTAGGTTTCAATGAAGTAGATTTTTTTTTTTGTAAGAAGAAGAGCGAAACATTTCAGATCTGTCCAACCACGGGGCAAGCTCCCTCGGAAAGCTCTGTGCTTTCCATCCCCCCACAGGACCAGGTAGGAGGCTCCTGTCGGGAGGCCCATGAAGTCCATGCTAGTGACGAGGAGGAAAATGCACTTTCATAACCAGAAAGACAAGGCTTGTTTCCACCTTCATTACAACCTATTAGTGAAATTTAAGAGGAAACCAACAACTCACCACCCAACACAGGCACCTGCAGGCTCCAATATTCATTTCTGAGTCCCTAAAGGAAACCCATATGTTCAGATTTGGGGGACACAGCAGAGACTCTGCTGCCTGAATCCCACGTGCCCTGGGATGCTCCTGAAGTTATGAGGGCCGAGTTGGGCACCATGTAGTATCCGCTTTCAGAACTGCCCAACTGAGCCACCTCTTCTGACTCTCTGTGCACCTGCTAAGAGCCACGTGCTTCCTGAGGAGCCCCTGGCTTTGCCTGCACACGCCCTCTGTGAGACCATGACACCCAAGGGGTAGCAATTCCCCAAGAGTGGGAGGTCACGGCCTCTCCTTCCTCACATCCTCTTCTCAGCTAAAACCCCCATCTTTCAGGTCTCAGCTTCCTGTCACCACCTCTTGCAGGCAGCCTACCACAGTGCCAGCCCTGGACAGGGGTCCCCCTCTGCTCCTTGCACTGTGCCCGCAACTGTACTGAAGTGGTGATCACAAGACCGGCTGGCTTTGGGATTCTGGCTTCCCGTATGCTATTGAAAACAGGGTTGCGGTATTTCTGTTGGTATAATACTGATTTTTCAGAATTCAATCTGAAGTCATATTCATTTATACCTTGATATGCACTTACGTAAAATAGAGACATACTGTCTTTAGGTCGCAAGTTGAACAAAAGTGCAGGTGTTTATGTTTAGAAAGTGCTCTGATCACCTCCCCTCTTGGTTTCAAACCCTTCCCAGAAGATCTCCCTTTAATTCCCGTCATTTTAGTTTTTTCATGTCTCCTCAAAGCAGTTTTGGGCTCCAATCTACTTCAATAGGCTACAGAATCACGTAGAATAAGGGTGGGGTGGAAAGACACAGTTAAGCAAACAGGAGAAGGATGTGGTGAGGGGATCAGGAGAGAGAGGATGGTGGGGGGAAGGGAAAGAGAAGGGGGAAAGGGGGAGGGAGGAGGAGAGGAAGGGGAGCAAAGAGGGGGAAGTTCCCAGACCCAGTTCCCAGCCCTTCAGCTGGAGCCAGACACTGCCCTTCTCCCAGAGGGGGTCCCTTCTCTCCCCTCCCCTCTCTACTCCACCCCTGTCTGTTTTCCTTCTGAACTGAAACCAGTTCCTTCGGGCCTGATCTCTCTTGCCCGGGACAATTATATCAGCCTGGACCTTCTTTCCTGATCCTCCTACGTGAAGAAAGCAGCTGAAAGGACTGAGGAGCCTCAGCTGGGCCCTACACCGCTCTTAGCAAGAACAGAGACTGGGGACTAGTTTGGAATATAGTTATTTAACTATAGGTGCAACCGTTTGGATATAGCTTATTTAAAAATAAAATATGAGCATCAACACAGCCTTTTCAGGACCCCACGCTGCAGCACCATGGAATTAGAGACCTGGATTGCCATCTTCCTGCATTCCTCACAACTGTCATGTTTGGGACCGCAGTGGGGAGTGGCCCCTGAGTCTCCCCACCGCACTGTCACTCCTGTTCCGAACCCAGGGCCTTGCACAGAACTTGGCTACTACAGAAAAAGTCAAATAAAAACTGCACTTGTGTGTGCTATAAAACCATTGCTCCTTTGATTCCTCGGTGTCCCACATATAAAGAGGAATTAATTCCAAGTTTATTGTGAGGAAAGCTTTGTGTGTGGCCTTTGACAAGATCACTGGCCTCTCAGGCCCCTTCTGTGAACAATAGGAATGATGATGTCCACCTGATGTGGCTGTTCTGAGGATAAGAAACAGTGCGTTTCAGTCACAAAACAACATGGGCACCCAGTGGGCACTCAACGGGGCTGGTAGCCATCAGTCACTGTAGGTGCTCTGCTTCCCTCTTTTGTTTTTGGCTGGCGCTGCCTGAAACTCCAGAGGAATTTGAAGTTCAATCACAGCAGCTGTGATCATCATTTTGGTTAGCATAGTTGCTTCTTTTCCTACTTCCTACTGTTCTCTATTTTTAAATCCCTGCGTATGGACATGTGCTTTGTGAATGTTATCATTCTCACCCTCGGCCAGTCATTTCAACTACTCCATGTTCGTGAGGACGGCAAAGGTCTCCCATTTTCTCACATAAAACAAAAAGCAAGAATGACAAACCAGCACACAAACAAAACCCTGCAACACCCACGATGCTCTCGGTGAGAACCTGCACTTGCTGAGTGCTCGGGGGTCTCTGGGCCACCCCTGGGCCAGGGGCAGTGCTGCCTCATCTCCTTTCTTCCCGGAACAACCCTTTGCAGGTGACCTGGGCTTCCACTTTCCCTTGGTGCTTAGCCTCTGGGGGGGTGGGGGGGTGGGGTCTTTCCTTTTGTGCCAGCTCAGCAATGCATTTAAAACAGGGTTTTAGTATTTGATCCAACATCATAGTTGTTCTATTTGGGAAGGGCCTTCAGGGAGCCTGGTCTACCATCCAGCCTGAAATGGAGATGGCTTTCCGGTACCTCTCCCACAAATCACTCTTCTGTTTCAATTACCCAGAATTGGTTTTCTCTGCTTGTAAGTAAGAAACCTGGCTGATGGAGGGGAGGCCCTTCTCCAAGACCCTTGGGGCTTCCCTCTCCTTCTGGTGACCCTGGGAAGGAGGTGAGGGCAGGATTTGCCCATGGGGCCAGGATTTGGGGTACTTATACCCCCTCTACCCAGCCTCTGCTAGGATTTCAGAAAACAATATTTCAAAAACATTTCAGGAGGTAACTTTACCTCCTGAAAGAGGTAAGACGTGAAAGACGTGAAAAACGATTATCTACAGTTTCCATAATTTCATTTGAAAGGAAATGTTTAGCCCACATAAAAGACATCATCTCAGAATAAGAATAATTGAGCAATGTTAGCTTTAGGACAAGCTCGATCTCTGGCCTTTGATTTCACTTTAGACCAATGACATCTTCATCCTGGGCCTTCAGATCAGGCTTTCGAAGTGCCGGCCTCATTACGTGGGAGGGCTCAGGGCCCACCCCTCCCCTGCCCTATGGCGGGGACAGACCCTGGTTGCCTGCAGCTGATGATACTGGCAGTGCGTGCCCAGGGCCTCCCTCATCCCAGACTCTCCACCCCTGGGTGCTGGGTGGAGGGCAGGGGAGGAGGACCCAGTGGTTAAACAGCACTAGATCCAAACATATGTCTCTACTGGAGGCAGGGGAAGCCACGGGCTCAGCCCCGCCCACAGAGAACACAGGTTCCCTCAAAACCCCCTGCTGCTCCTGGGAGGGTCCCCTGCTCACATTCCCTCCATCCAGTCCTGAGAGTCAGGGAAAGGGCTTGCTGAGCCCGGGCAGAGGGGGTACAAGTGCCCTAAACCCCGGCCCCATCGGCAAGTCCTATTCTCACTTCCTTACTTACTGCCTGTGTGGCCAACCGAGGCAGAGGTCATGACCTATCTGGCCACCAGCAACCTAGTAGGACAGAGGAGTTGAGAGGACCAGATGACCTCTGCAGCCCCTCAACAACACCCTTAAGGGATCCTCCCCTTGGGCCCGTGGCCTGGCACCCCCAGCCCTACCCCCTGCTCTGGGCATGGAGAGCTTGACTCTTCCTGAGGTGACCAGCCTGAGGGGCGCTGGCTCAGACCGTGAAGCCCAGGGCCATTCTGCCTTCAGAATAATCCCTGTGGGAACCTCTTGCCATACAGAGGGGAGGAGAGTCTGTACAGAGGCCTCTGAGCTTCTAACCACAGGTTTTCCTACCAGGGTTTTGGCTCTAATCACCAACAGGGAAAACAGCTCATCATCCAAAAGAATGAACACTCAGAGGAGGCCCTGCTGAGAAGCAGGCTCTCCCAGCCGTGTTGAGCGGCTTCCCATTTTGTTTCTGTGTGATCGGGAAGGGGCACCACAGAAGAACAGAACTCAAACAAACAAAATCTTTCTGTCTTACTAGGTGCTAACCAGAACTGAAATCCAGATTTATGTCTGCAGGTGGTGGCGGGAAGCTGCTGGCTCTGCCTCTCCCACAGAGAGCATAGATTCCATTCAAAAACACGCGCAGCTGTTCCTGTGAGTTTTGGCCACGTCATCAAAACACTCAACCTGGCACCTGAGGACTTCTCTGTTCGGGGGAATACCTCACAGAGAGGCAGTGCTTTGTGATTTGGAAAAAATGCAGCCTGCACAGGGCTTTCTCTATTGTACACCTGAAGAGCCAAACCTTACCAAGTTTCCATAACCTGCCCAAGGTCACCGAGCAGGGGAGCTAGGGCTCCGACCCAAGTCTTCAAGTCTCAAGCTTACTGTTTTTTTTCCCACATGACCCATGCATTTACTTACTCATTGGTTTATTCATTCATTCAATCAACAGTTTCAAGGGCTTAGCATGTCGGTTTACAGTCCAGTGGAAAAGACAGACACATAAATGACAGTGACAACGCAGTTTTGTGCTAAATGCCTGCAACGCCAGAAGGAAAAACCCTGGCAGTTTTGTTGTCATGTAGTGGAAGGGAGATGTGTGTCAGTGAGCCGTGAGAATACAGGGAGATGGTGCAAAAGGAGGGATGTGTGCAAGCAACCCCGTGCACTGAGAGATGGGCACCAACTACACAGGGAAGGGGGCTTCAAGGAGGAGGTGATATGGAGTCAAGAAAAAAAAAAAAAAGAGTGCTCATCAAGACAGGGCAGCCAAGATGGAAGACCTAAAAACCACAGGAGAAAGGGGCAAGCAGAGATGGCGGTCACCGGCTCTGAGCACAGGACTGGCTCAGGGCTGACAAATTCAGAGTGGTTGCAGGAGCCAGTGTGAGGCCAGGCATATTTTTAAGTTTTAAAAGAACATTTTTTAACTGAAGTGTAACATACACACAGAAAAGGACACAAAACTTCACTGGGCCGCTCAGTGAATGTTCACAAGGTGAACGGACCTGCATAACACACGCAGCTCCTGAGAAGGAGCCCAACATGGCAGAACAGACCTCCAGCGCTCAGGAGCCCCGGCGTGGCCCTCACCAGTCATGACCTCCCATCGAGTAACCACGATTCTGATTTCTGACAGCACATATCAGTTTCACCAGTCTTTGTACTTTACATAACATGGAACACGTACTCTCTTGCGCTGGTATTTTTAAATCAACATCTATGTTTGATTACTGGGCACAAAGCTGCCAAGAGCATTCTTTTCCATGTCTTGCTGATGGATGGAAGCAGGGGTTTCCCTTGGATCTTTATCTAAACATGAGACCGTGGGGTCACACACAGGCAAGGAATATTCTTAGCTTTACTACCAAATTTGAATTTGTCACATTTTTCTAAGCAGAGATAGGGAGCTAGAGGCAGGGAACTGTATTAATTAAGGACGCTTTGATTTGATCTCAAGCACCAAGAAATACAGCTTTGATCAACTTGGGTCACTAGGGTGACCCAATCACTAGGGTCATCAGAAAGGAGGTGACATGGTGGGACCGGGATGGGTCCAGGAGGTCCCCAGGGGTCGAGTCCCAGTAAAAAAAAAAAAAAAGTCACATGACAGGTAGAGGAGGAAAAGTTACCCCCAGAAGATCCACAGCACATAAACAGGGAAAGGGATGTCAAACAGACGGAAACGAAACGCGCCCTAGACCGTGGAAGGTGACGGCCACCTGCCGAGCGAGCTCTACTGAAGCTCGACTTATGCTGTAAACAACACAATGCAGATACTATTATCCCCATTTTAACTGACGAGAAGACTAAAAAGTCACTTCCAGAGGAGCCCAGCAACGGGACCCTGCCCTTCAGCGGCCTGAAAGGCCCAGAATATGAGGAGAAGCTCTTACCTCAAATCATGTCAGCTCCGCTTCTCCCGACGGGATGAAGGTGGGTAGGGAGCAGAAATTTAAACACTTAAATAACCCTTCTTTTGTAGCCTTGGGCGTTGCTATCATTGGTGAGTCCCTGAACCTTCACGGGAAAGGCCCGCGGCTACGACCGGGTCCCGTAGTTTGGCCGTAAACCTCTTTGCCGCAAATATTTTCGCTGCATAATTAATTGGCCGTAAGGCAATTTTGTCGTAAAAGATAAACTAACTGACCCTTTGGTTTGACACGTATAATACAAAAATCACGACAGATGATGATGATTTGCCCCAAGAGTTGCATTTCTTATTTTGAAACACATTACATTGGAGGAGAAAGAGGCCGAGGGCCTGGAAAGTGCAGAGTTGGACCCACATCTCCCATAGAACTCTGGAACTTCTATCAGCGGACGTGCAACACGTGACAATACGGCAGTGCACACAGCAGTGTAGAAGGCTTTCACTACCCAGTACAAAGCTCAGTGACAAATAGCATCCTAGTATTTAGAAACTGATGGCTGATACATCTTTTAATGAAGGAAGACACTTTATGGGGACTTCCCTGGTGGTGCAGTGGTTGAGAAGCCGCCTGCCGATGCAGGGACACACGGGTTCGAGCCCTGGTCCGGGAAGATCCCACATGCCGCGGAGCAACTAAGCCCGTGCACCACATCTACTGATCCTGTGCTCTAGAGCCCGTGAGCCACAGCTGCTGAGCCCACGCACCACAACTACTGAAGCCTGTGCGCCTAGAGTCTGTGCTCCACAGCGGAGCGGCGGGGGGGGCCCACTGCAGTGAGAGGCCCGCACACTGCGGCTAAGAGTGGCCTCCACTCGTGGCAACTAGAGAAGGCCCGCGTGCAGCAACGAAGACCCAACACAGCCAAAAATAAATAAATAAAATAAATTTTTATATAAAAAAAGACACTTTATGGAAAAAGTGCAATGCTGAAGGAGATAAATCAAAAAGCAAAAAAAAAAAAAGTGTAAAATACTATGAATGTAAGACTTGGGAGACAAGTGTTTAGGTAAAACCTCCTAAGTAAAATCAGTTATTTGAGCAGTATTCCCATGAATCTATGCACATTTTAAATGTATTCAACTATTTGTATTTTGCAATAAAGTCCTCTTAATTTTGTTACTCATTGTTCATGTTTCATGATGTCCTTTTTAATGCCCCTCTTATAGTTTTAGTTATTTTATCTTTTACAGCAAAATTGCCTTATGGCCAATTAGTTATGTGGCAAAAATGTTTGGGGCAAAGATGCTTACAGCAAAGAAACTTACGGCAAAAATACCTAGAACTGGCTGTGACAGTAACTGGAGAATGGAGCTCTCTGGAAGGACCACAGTGCAGGGCGGGAGAGGCAACCTGCGGCTTTGGGTGTCAGGGCAGTGGGAAGAGGGAGGACCCCTGAATATTCCCGCCAAATTTGCCCAGGGGTCTGGGCTTCATCTATACATTTGTTAAAGCTACATTTACTGACAGTCTACTCTGAATCCAACACTGCCCTAAGGATCCAAGATAAAAGAGTTCACAGTCAAGAAGTTCACAGTCACAAGGCAGGAGAGGCTAGTAAGCTATGACAATACACTGCTCTGCAGTGACAGGGACATGCCAGGTATGAGGAAGTTAACCCAGGGGTCAGGGAAGGCCTCATAGAGGAGGGAACACTTGAGCTGCAACTATGACAATAAGTAGAAGTGTGATGATGTTGTAATTTGCTTTAAAATACCCAGTATAGGCAATGTGATAGTACGTATTAATGTTCTCTGCACGCTAGGGGCCAGTTTCCCTGATCAGAAATTTACACTCCAGATCATTTAAATAGTAGAGTCTCAACATAAAGTCAAGGGCCAGAGCTCCAGCTTCCTTATCCCAAAGGAGACCAGAAGCTTTATTAGTTAGGATAGTGAATGTTAAGACTGACTTTTCAGTGGGGAAATTACTGACTCCTTAACTAGCATCACTGATGAAATTAATGGTATTTCATAGATGTGAATTCAATCTACACTGGCTACAGTATTTTGGAGACTTTTCCTACTGCTCCATAGCCAGGGTATAAGAATCGACCGAGGTCTTTAGCCTGTACTCTTGGGGTGGTACCCAAGGCTTGATTCCTAAATGATTGGGTTGGAGGAGTCTGGTTGCCAATGGCATTACAAGACTAATGGGATCCTGCTTCCAGATGACCAGTGCATCTGCTTCCAGTGTATCTTCCATGTACAATGATTGTCAGATCACCGAAAAAGGCGCTGGACTTCCCAAGCTCACAGAAGACTTCTGTGAATGGTCTCACGCTTGCTTGCTTGCTTGCTAAAACGTGTTTGCTGAAGATGTGTTTCTACAATGTGGCAGAAATTGATCCTGAAAATTGTTTTCATTATAACATAGTGAAGATGTGGGGTTTGGGGACTACCTTCACCTGCCAAAAAGCCTGCGAATGAGCAAATTGGTTTAGGTCAATTTGCAGCAAGGAGTGCCACCAGGTGGTGCAGATAAAGAGGAGTCCTCTGGGCAGGGAACACACTAAGAACCAAGGCACAGGGTAGATCTCAGCCACTGGTAGTACGTGGGTTTGCCTCAGGTGCAGGGTGTCAAAGGGCGGGGTAGATGAGACTGTTTCCCTCCTGGAGGACTTCTGTGCTCTCTTGAGTCTGGGCTTCATCCCTTACATTAATGTTGTCAACAATGTGCCCAGGGGTGACCCACATCAGAATCACCTGGGTGGGTGGGGCCCTAGATTCTGCTCATAGAAATAAGCTCCCCAGGTGATTTTTCACCCACCAGAGTTTAGGAAGACAAGGAAGCCATGGCAGGGTGCTGGGCAGTGGGATGACTGGGCTGGTGGTGTATTCAGACCCTCAGGCAGCAGTCTCATGGAGTACGGTGGGAGGGTTCTGATGTGAGGCCCAGATTCTGGTCAAGAGGTCTTGGTGACAGTCCAGGCAATGGTTCTGGAAGTGGGCCAGTCGGTTTAAAGAGGCCTTGAGGTAATGACCAGCCTGAGGAGTGATGGATGGGCTGTGAGAAGGGCTGGGTTGAGGGAGCCAGCCGGGCTGAGGATGACTGACAGACGTCTGGTTTGGGGCCAGGATGGAGAGTGACAGTAGCAAGGCTTTCTCAGGCTACTATATGGTTGTGTCCTTTTTGCCCCGAGAATGCAGATGGAAGCTTACCTGTGGTTCTGTTGCTCCCTGGGCCTGTCCGGAGCCCCCTCAGCCTGGCTCCTGTTACCTGCCTGCTCTGGTCAGCAGCTCCTCTACTCCCACCTGCGTCGTGCCTGGTCAACGATAAATTCTAGAAAGCGTAGTTCAAATGAAAATAGCACGATTTGCTAACTTTCATGTAATGGGCTGTTACACCCTTCACCTGCATTTAGTTTCTTTTAAATGAAACAAAAATAACCCCAAAAGTGGACTGTGCAGAAGAAATAACAAGAGCTGTTTCCCTCTGGTCACTGGTGCCCCAAATCCCTGCCAGATGGTCAAGCAGAGAAGCTCATGTTTCAGCAAATTACAGAACCTCATTAGGACTCTATTTCATGTTCTTAGATGCTCTAGGCCTTTATATGAGGTGACGTTGATTTCTTAAACTTGTATGACAACATAATGAATGCACATAAGTGAAGTGTCCAATGAAATGTGAAAAAATCGGTGAATTCTTTGCATATTTTATTTGTCTTTTTTTGATTTCCAACTCACACACATCTGGCATATTTTACATCTTTGCAATAAAACATGGTTACAATAGCTTAAGGAATTTATATATCCAAAATATTTCACCATGATCTCAAGATGAAATGAACTTGTCTTCCAGATGTTCATTATCCTCCCAATTCTAAGCTACAAACTCAAGATATTGCTTACAGCCTGGTGATGAATAAATTAATCATTACGCCGATTCCCCAGAATTTCAGAATCTCATAAATACAAACAACAATGAAGAAGGAATTCAGTGCTAAAACTTACTAGTACAAGGTGGATAACAAATAAGTAATCACATCAATAAATAATGATATGTTTCTGGTGCAAAGTGCCAATACAAAGAACCCATTATCTTGTTTTTATCTTTTTAAATAAATGACTGCAAGTGAGTGTAAATTCTGAGAAAATTACATTCCTGTAACATGCCTCATAGCCCTACCGACACAATATGTACATATCTATGACGATACAGTCACCAAATATACAAAGAAGAAACATGAATAAAGTGTATATACCCCTGGGTGTATAACTTGATCAGTACAATGTATGGAAAATCATTTGATAGCCATCATTGTATATCATAAAAGATGAAGTGCCTTAGGCTAAGAATGTGGCTTTAGGTGAAAATTTCACAAGAACCTAAAAGAATAATGCCAGTTATTGTTATAATAAAGTCTGACTTATTATTAAAGAAACTAAGCTATTCAAGAACCAAAGAGAGAGAGAGGGCGGGGGGGAAAAAAAAACAGCAAAAAAGTTAGCATCAGATTCTCCTCCCCTAATGTACACACGCTAAGCCAGCAGGATGATTCTGGAAGAGTTGTCCAGGAGTTGGGAAGTCATTACTATGGAACTAAATGGTCGGGACTCCTATTTATACAATAAAACCAGGACCTCATCCCTAAGCCCCCTTTCTGCTGTGTCTTCAAATTATGAAGGTTACGGCTGAATTTTCTTTGTATCAAGTACCAAAATGGCAAATAATGGCTTAGTATTCAAATGCTTTATGAGCAAATTTCACTTAGAAGGGATGAATTTAGATTTAAAAGTGCAAAACTATGTATTTTGGTGAAAATGTCAAAAATTACTGATTGAGCCCAAATTCAGTCCTTTCATACAAGCTGTGTCCTTGCACAGATCGTACTATTTCCTAGTGTCAATGCACCTGTCCCATCAAGACTTCAGGATTAAAGAACATGCAAGTTGTAACTCCACAATAAAATTAAGAAATGTTTTGTTCTTTATACAAGGTTTTACTTTTACAAAAGTATCCCTTTAAATAAGATGCATCTGATGTACAAAGTATCAAACGTGTTTTTTTTTTTTTTTTTCTCAGCTTGAAAAGAGGCTGGAAATGGGATGCAGGTTAGGTTCAAAGCTTAAACTTTGTAA
Organism: Grampus griseus; assembly: GCF_964374135.1. Taxonomy (NCBI): domain Eukaryota; kingdom Metazoa; phylum Chordata; class Mammalia; order Artiodactyla; family Delphinidae; genus Grampus; species Grampus griseus. The sequence goes on from NC_139012.1 coordinate 68,555,932, forward strand.
CAACTGGACACAAGGTTCCTCAGAATTGTCAAAAGTCTCTTGTGACACGTCCTACTACCTTTTCTCAATAAACGACAAGATATGAAATAATTACCAAAACATCTCCTAATTCATATAATTTACATGATATAAGCTTGCTTGGTAGCAGCTGGTGTTCAGTAGTGAAAAAACACACAAAGTAAAATGGCTGCTGACTACAATGTACAGCTATTGCTGGGTGTGATGGAATGTACAAACGGAGGTCGATGTAGACGAGTTTTTTTCCACCAGAGATATTGCCTTTCCATGCAGCACTTGTGCTCTCAGCTTTAACTTGGCTTTTGGCTCTCCATTTGTCTTCAGTATCTGTTCTGATGCTCATAATGCCACCGATTAAAATCTATATTAAAAGCTACAATGCTACCAGAAGCCATGCCAGTGATCAGAGTCCTGGAAAAGCAGAGGCAGTAGTTAAGAGAGACACAAAATCACTGATGTGGTGCTACTTTACACTAAACAATAGCACGATCTCAAAGTTCACCAGGTTTTACTCTTGTGTGCCCTCAGGTAGGATTAAAATTTATTCTTGGTTCTCCTAGGAGAAGCTGAATCAATTCTGAAAACACCTGGACTGCCAGACCACATGTTGATTAACTTTAGATCAGACAACTCATCAGATAAACACTTTCTGAGTAGGCATCCTCACTGTATGTTTATCTCTCAATTTGTAACTTATGTGCATATGCTACTGCTCCAGCATATCAAGGACATCATAAAACAACAATAATAATTGAAATTGAGGATGAGATTGAAAAAGAAACAGAAACAGTATCTTTCCTTGCTCCTCCTGGGAGACCACTAAGACGACTACAGCCTTGCCTATGCTCTCTCATCTACTCTCTCCCCCATACCGAGTGAAGGATAAAGATCTTACCAAACCTTTCCTGCCCTCTGCACCCCTTGAGAAGAGCTAATCACTTCCTTCTTCTGTTCCTCTGCTCCTGCTTCCTTCACAAACATTTATTATGATTATTTGAGCTCTTTGGGGTCAGTGACCTTGTTTTGTATCCTCAGGACTGTGCACAGTGTTTAATCTACGATGGTGGCAGCAAGTGTTTGCAACATGAATACATGAATGAATAAGAATATCCGGGAGAATATTTAAACTACTTAAGAACACAAATCATTTCAAATACTTTAGAAACACCCATGTATATAAAATAATTACATGGTAAACCATTCCCATTTATGAATACGGACTACAGCATTTTGGAACACTTCTGGAACACTCTAATAATAATCTGCTTAAATTTTCTTTAAAACAGGTTGGGCTGCAGATCAAATACCCCTTCCCCAAACTAACTTAAATTCCATTGCTTTTCTTGATGACTTCAGTACCGTTTTACTATAGTGTGAAGATGCTTTGTTAAATTTACCATATAAGCCTTAACACTCATACTGTTTTAAAACCAATACTCTTATAAAGAATATACACATAGTTGAAATAAGTTGGTTAATAAGCTTTTCTTATTTCTGTTAAATATATAGCAAAAAATGAGAAATTACCATATTAAGATTATAGTTTTAATTTATTTTTTAAATTTAGAAATTTAGACTTTATATTCCAATTATTCTTTTCACTTTATAATAAACCCAAAGGCAAACTTTAGGAAATAACAAAATCTTGTTGCAAATTGAGGAACAGGAGAAAATCATATTACTTTGTTAACATTCCTGTCAATTCTTTCCAAGAAAAGATTATAGTGTCTTGGGGAAATACATAAAATACCACAAAATAACACAAATGGCAGATATGTGAATAAGAAAATGGGGGGGGGCGGTGCTGGAGATTGTTTCAAGTAACGAGTGCCTCGTATTTTTAAAACAGAGGCCAGCTGTAGTCTGTACGTTGCATTTGGCTGCATTTAGCTAGATGTATGCCTCAAGCCGAGACTCTGCTAAAAAATATGTGTTTCTTTCACATAATGTAAGCCAGGCAGGTCTGTCTGAGACCAGGTACGGATGTGAGAACAGAGAAGCTGGTGGGGATAATTCTACATTTTGGGCAGTGTCTAGACGCGCCTGTTTTTCTTCAGACCCATTTCTTTCTTTTTCCCCCCTTATTCTCTTCCTCTGTTTCCTTCTTACCAGAATCCTTTCTTACAGTACTTACTCCTCTCCTCAATTTACCCTTCTCTGCACTAGTCTTTCTTCCATCTGCATGCTGGAATCTTCTTCACAGCAGGTTTCACCCTTGGTAAAATGTTAAGAACTTTCAATGACAGTTTTTGAGCGATTACATTTCTCCCCAACATGGCTCACCTCTGGTCATGGGATAAGTCCATTGCTCTAATGCCAGCATCACATCCGGGGTAAATGTACAGCTGCTTGAAGTCACAGGCCTGCCAAACCTCCACCACGCCATTGTCCCCTCCGGTCACCAGGTTCTGGCCATCGCTACTCAGGAGAATGGCCTTTGGACAAGGGAGAAAAGCAACCATTTCTCTCAGTGTTTCCCAAAAGATCAGTGGGCACTACTGGAAGGCACTTAATACAAGTCCCTTGTCATTATTTTCTACTTTTAGCCACTTGTCCAAATTTTCTAAAGTCCAATCCATAGACTTTCCAATGTGGAATTCATCAAAGTTCTTACATAAACAAAGCATCTTATTAAAACCAATTTAGGTTACAAAATAACAGAAGTCCCAAAGAGAATATTATCAGTCTAATCCAGAAAGAACTTGAGAATTAAGTAACATGATGTTTTGTTAAGTTCTGAATACTAGCTATATCAAGACTTTTAGAACAAATGGCAGAAGCATATTTAAAAGCTGTTTTTAATAATGATAAACCAGCAATTATAATTCATTTGTGAGTGATGGGTAATTTGGTATGTAATTTTGGTCTAGGGTTCAGAAGATAAGATTCTTTGACAATAAACTCATTTTTAACGTCAGGGGAGTGCAACGCAGGAACAATTGTTTGTAAGAGGAGATTAGGAAAAAATCTCCTTAAGGGTCTAACCTCTAATCAAACTACAGCCATCACCTCCAAAGTCTAATTCACTGAGTTAGCTACTTGGGATTAAATGAGCTTTGGGTTTGTTCAAAGCATCAATCAACATGAATTCATATGCTTTTACAAACCAACACACATTTACCTGGATACCAGAGAAATTCTATTATGAGTCATTTAATGTAAAATAGTCAATCTTTAACCTCTTGGTTAGGTCCCCAGTTAGCACGGAACATGCAGATTTACCCGTGTTGAATCGTTGATCTCCATTTGAGCCAAAAGTTTCCCATTGATGCTGAAATTGCTGAATCGCCCTCGTTCATAGTAGATGATACAGTGGCCTTCACTGGAGACAGAGATCAAGCGTGGGAACAAGCAGTTTTCTGGTCCTTCGAGGGCTCTTAGCAAATCTCCAGTGATTGTGTGGACGAGGCAAGGGCCCTCTGCGGAGCGGGGAACAGAAAGGCCAGAGTCATTGGTGACGACCAGTCACGTATTAGCTCCCACACACCTGCAAACCGTACCTGAATAATACACTCAGATTTGTTGAAAGAAGGTAGAAAAGAAAAGAACTATAGTGGCAAGAGCAAAGCACTGATGTTAGATTTCAACAGAACAAGTACAGAGAACTGTTACATAACACACACGTGTCTTCCAAACTTTTTATCTAGGTCAATAGTTGCTCTTTTCCTTCATGAGATAATATTCATTAAAAAAGGATACAGTTCATACATTACATGAGAATAAAAGACTGTATGTCAAAGTTTTCTCTTAATATGTGCTTAGAACTTTTTCTTTAGAAAGTTCAGGAGAATTATCAAAACAATTACTAATTTTCTTTAGTATCATCAAAATTTTAATTGTACCACATAAATACAATACTATCAAATAATAAGTTTTACCATTCTATAGTCTATACATAAAATGTAAAAGGCAAAATTAAGAAAAGGAATCCAGTAATTCAGACTGTAGGAACACTTTTTTCTTTTTTAAATAAATGAAGAGTGAGGCGAGAATGTAAAAGTAGTATGGGGAGTGACTTATTTTTTCTCAGGTAGAAATTTTAAGATAAAACATTCAGTAGTCAAGTTCAGACAAATAATTGGTTAATGTAGTTTGGTATTACCTGTCCCCCAGAACCCCCAGAAAAACTGCATAAAACCATGCACGAATTACATTCTTATGTTTCAAACAATTGACTTCAGTAGATACAAATTTTACAAGTGACATTATAAGGCTATACCTAAATGTTTTCCTGATTACTAAAGTAATAGACGTGCATTCCAGAAAATACAAAGAGTTAGAGAAAAAAAATAGCAATCACTTCTAGTACCAACCATCAGCTACAGAAAATTAATGTTTCTCCCTATGCATATTGTGTCTCTTGCTTTCCTTCCCTTTCCTTTTTTTCTTTTTTTTTTGCTTTACAGAACAGAATGATATTACATGTTATTTCTAAGACAGACATTAAAAGACATTTAGTGAAAATATCCTATGTGTCCCTCCCGGGGTTATTTATTCTTAAATACGAAAACGCAGTGTCCCTGCCTTCAGACATTATACCCATTATCTCTAAAGCGGCCAGAATAAGCTCCTATAAGCCAAACCTGATCACCTCATCGCCTTGCTGACGCCAATGGCTCCCCACTACACTCAAAACAAAATACTTGTGCCGCGGGGGCCCCTCACCTCTTCAGCCTTTGTCTCCTTACGTCCGCGGTGTCCTCACCACACTCGGCCCCTTTGGTTTTCTTTCAGTTTCTCCTAAGCATTAGGCTCCTTACTGCCCCGGAGCCTCCCGTGGAGAATTGGTATCTCAGCCAGAATTAGAATCCAAGTTTCCTGACTTTTCCCGAAACAGTACTTTTTCCACAAAAAGTCAAAAGAACTAAGTCATCGTATTTCCTTTCCCATCTACCACTACACAGTCCCCAGCCTTGAGAAGAAAATGACTTGTGGAGGGGGTTGGATCCAAGGCTGTGTCTGATGAGCAGCCTGAGCCCCCCATGGACCCCACCATCACGGATATCTTCCCCTTGTCTTTCATTTCTTTTATTTCTTTTTTTTTTACTATATTTTTATTTTTGGCTGCGTTGGGTCTTCGTTGCTTCACGTGGGCTTTCTCTAGTTGCGGCAAGCAGGGGCTACTCTTTGTTGCCATGTGAGGGCTTCTCATTGCGGTGGCTTCTCTTGTTGTGGAGCATGGGCTCTAGGCGTGCGTGCTTCATTAGTTGTGGCACATGGGCTCAGCAGTTGTGATTTGTGGGCGCTAGAGTGCAGGCTCAGTAGTTGTGACACACGGGCTTTGCTGCTCCGTGGCATGTGGGATCTTCCTGGACTAGGGATCGAACCCATGTCCCCTGCATTGGCAGGTGGATTCTTAACCACGGAACCACCAGGGAAGTCCCCTCCCTTTGTCTTTTTTTTTTCTTTTTTTTTTTGCGGTACGCGGGCCTCTCACTGTTGTGGCCTCTCCCGTTGCGGAGCACAGGCTCCGGACGCACAGGCTCAGCGGCCATGGCTCACGGGCCCAGCCGCTCCGCGGCATGTGGGATCCTCCCGGACCAGGGCACGAACCCGTGTCCCCTGCTTCGGCAGGTGGATTCTTAACCGTGGTGCCACCAGGGAAGTCCCCTCCCCTTGTCTTTTAAATGTTATCTGTAATGACTGCATATATGGGTGTGCTGCAGTTTAATTTATCAGTGTTCTGGCTAGAATGCTGGTGAACACAAAGCACTACATAATATTTTATATCTATTTTATATTAGTACTAGTAAGTATTAATAATAAAACTAAGCAGCTACAAAAAACCTAGGGATTACATTTGTCTATGGAGAGCCTCCTAAAGGAAATAAATCATAAATCATGGTTAACTTGTGAAAATCGTATAGTGTTTAAAGACCGAAAATGAAAGAAATGTCTTCTGACCTTTAGCACCACTGATAACAAGTCCAAGTTCGGCACAGACAGAAACACAGACAACTTCATGGTCATGGCCCGTGAGGACAGCTCTTGGTGCAGGATAGTCACCTGTAAAGGAACAGCAGCGGTGAGTCACTACAGACCAATGGCGGGAATGAAGAGCTATGCCATTAAATTGAACGTTAAAAATAGCAATCATTGTTTAGTAAGGGCATTTATTAGCTGTGTGACCATGAGCCAGTTACTTAACCTCTCTGACCCCCTTTCTCATATCTTAGAGAATATTGTGCCTTTTTAAAGAGCTCCGTGTTTTTCTCTTCTGTTCATTCTGCTTCACCTGGTCGTTGAGTCTGTGATCTTGCCCTTATGGTGCCTGAGACCCCGCATGCTGGCCTGTTTTCCTCTGTGCGCTCATGTTCTGGACGGGGTTGAACCACCGCTTCCTCATCATGTCTCTCAGAAAAACATCCTATGCTTTGGTCTCGGCGATGCTGCTCTTTCTGAGAGCTGCCCCCCGGGTTGCAATCCCCCAGCCCCCACTGTAGAGGGGGCAGTGGGGGAAGTGAATGTCAAAGGGATGGCACTTGTGTCCACCTCCTGGGCAGCCCCTCCCTTGACTCTGATGTGATGCCACGGCCCTGAGTAGCTGGACTGGTGCTCCGATTCCCTGCCCCACAGTGGCAGGAGGGAAGGCATCAATAGATCGTGGAAAATTCTGGGAAGACGGTGCATAACTAAAACGCCCTACCCAGCAAGGCACCCAACACTCCTCCCCTCTGCCAATATCTCCTCCTTCAGACCCACCGGTCTTCTGTCTCTCCAGGAACTGCTCACAGTTTTCTGTGAGTTTCCTCAGATCCATCATGTGAGCCCCCACTTTGCTTCTGAGGCATTTCTTACTTAGATGGAGTATGGGAGGGAGAGCTGAAAGCCCACGTTAGTTGTGATTTTATTCTAAATTTATGTATCTTGCTATAATGTGTTTGAGTATTGGCAGAGTATCCTCTTAGATTTGTCAGCAGTCCTAGATTTGTCCGAAACATATTTATGTGATTTATAAACTTATGCTTCACAGATGCCTTGAGTTCCCTGACAAAATGAAGATTAATTATTGATAAGATTTTATGTGTAATATCATCTTTAATTTTTCTAAGTGATTATTTTATCTTGGAGAGACTGATGAATTAAAAATCCTGCAATTATATGTTTAATACAATTTATATAGAGTTTTCTAAACCTTTCCCTTATATGCTACAGAAAAAGTAAAAAGCAATCTAGTTCTACTGCAGGGAATTTAAAAAATGTATAAAAATATTAAAAATTTTCCTTATGTATGTAATATATTTTATATTAGAAAATAAAGTTTTTCAAAGGTTTATCTCTGATTTAGAAAGCTTAAAATGTTCTATTTTTATTACAATTTCCCCAGATCATTTGAATAAACTGTGAAACTTAACTATTAGGGGATTTTGTAGGGCCCCTGAAAGCACTGTTTCCCTCTTTCAACTATAGAAAAGTAAATAAAATGTTATTCAGGGGTTTTGAGCTGGAGAACCTGCAGCAGGGGGAAAGCGTATTTCCTATATTTCATTTCATTGTCAGGGACAGATGTCACACACCCCAACAATCATTCAAAATCCTAGGAATATTCTGTCACTGTCACATCACAATTGATGGATGTAGCTACGGGTTAAAGGGCCCTGCGCAGAGGGAGGTGCAGGTGAGACCTCTCCTCTAAGGACCATAGCACCACTGCCCTCCTTCCCTAATCATTTCCTCAGGAGAAGAGCTTTCTGGGTGATGGAATTACTATGAATGATGAACAAACACGTCCAATTTTGAGATTCCTTATAGGCAAGCATTTGGAAACTCCAAATATAAAAGTCTTATAGTAAACAGATTCCACCTCATTTTTATCACAAGATATTTCAATATTCTCAAAATGGATGATGAAAAAAAGTGCAAAGGTGTTAGATGCTGCTATCCACAGAGAACTGACAAGGAGAGCATTGTCAGTGTGATAGTCTGTGGCTTTCAGAGAAAAGATCAAAGTAAAGATTGCTTATGGTTCTTATTATTTTCAACCTCATTTATGGGACTACTAATATGCAGGGGAAGCTTTGGTCCTTCTGAATTGGAGCTAAACAAAAACAGCAGAGTTTTTCTGTGAACCTCAGTGCAGTTCTGGGGGAGTCGGAAAATGAACCTCTTGATGATGTATGACATTCAGGTTTTATCTGTGACCTTTGCTGAGTCACTGAAGAATCACTGTAGAAGGTATTTTCATTCACATTTATACTATATAAAAATGATGGATTTTTGACTTGAAATCCCAGAACAAAAGATTTCAAAGGGTGCAGCAGTTTCATCACTACTCTGATTTCAAGATTTATTTTGAAAAAATTATGTTAGACATTTGCTGGGGTAGCTCAGAAAAACTTAGTTTGTGAGGAATTCCTGTTGAGGTACTGTGTCTTCAGCCACCTGAGGGCTGCTGCAGAGGTTTCTGGCCCAAGCGCCAGAAACACCTGGGCCTGCATTTTCCACAGGTCACAAGGTAATCCACATAAAAACATTCCGTGGGTTGGAAAACGTCCCATGATGTGGTTTCATTTTATTACACAATCACAGAGTACTTGATGAAAAATAGAAGATCGATACAAACCTATTTATTCACTGACTCTAAGTTGTTCTTTTTCTTCTTCAGAGAGGACGCTGACCACATTTTCCCCTGAGCCCTGCTGTTTCAGGGCAGATCTCTTCCCTTGAGGTCCTGAACCTGGATCTAGGCCACAGTACCTTACTGTCCTACCATCTCCTTCCCCAATCAATAGTATAATGCACCTGCCTTTCCCAAGGAGGTACAGGTTTCTGCATGATGCCCAGAGAGCCCGCTGGTATAGATCCGAGGCTCCCTGATCACGAGAACATATTAGTCACTCTTGTTTTTTATATTGCTTCTGATCCAGGACAAAGACCCCTGCAGCCTTGGTTCCGTAAAGGGGAAGGAAAAGCAGAAACTGAGTGGCAAGCAGCACCCTTCTTAGTCAGGAACCCTATAGTGTCTCCTAACGTTGGGCTGAGGGAGTGGGAGGGCTGAGAGGTCTCCTGCAGAATGGGCCCCGTGTTAGGGATGCTACATTATAGACATTATCTTTTGGCCCTCAGAAAGCTCTATGAGGTAAGAATTATTACACATGTAACTATGCTTCCTCTCAAAGTTAATGAGAAGAGGTTTAACATTTACTAAACCCTAGTTAAGATTCCTTGCTCTGAGAAGTGAGACAAACTCATCATATATATATATATATATATATATATATATATATACACATATATATATAATATTATATACATAAAATATCTTCAGGCTATTCTTTGTTCACGCTTTCTTCATCCCCTATAACACCACTGGTCAGTGGTGGCTGTGGAGCTGGGCACCAGGATGGTTGTTTTAAAAGAAGGCTGGATGCAGACAAAGCGAGGGATGTGATTTGGCAGATGTTTAGTGACAGGTTGGGGCTGGCGGGAGGGTCAGTGTCCAGAGTTGAAGAGAACACAATGGGAGCCCAGGGAAGGGATGTGTGCACAGCTGGAGTCTCCTTTTCAATGGGCTTCTTGTTTCATAGTTTGTATAATTCTCAAACGTGAGCTGAAGACTTGTTTTTCAAAAGTGAAATAGAAAAAGCATGAAAACAATGTCATACATATTACTCAATGCATATTTGTAGATTTGATTTGAAAAGATGAACAGTAAATTCTCTTGCAAAGTTTCCTGTGGTTATGATATGATTTTAAAAATGTCAACAAACTCTCTATCAGGCATGTTATATCTGGTATAAACATTAAAACCACACACTTTACAAGCCGACTGGATTTGGAGCCGAGGTCCCAATGTATTATAAGTGTCTGCTGAAGAGACAATGTTGACTTGCCCCTCTTGTGACTATCTCGTTGGAAGCTACAGCACGTAATGAGAAATGTCAAGTCCCAAGATCAATGAAATTTGGGGCTCTGGGGATTCAACAGGAATAGCATTGATCCTTTTAAAGAACACCAGTCAGAAACGGGCTGTAATATATTGCGAAGAAGGGCTCAGGAGGATAAAGAGCCAAGTCCAAGATACCTACCTGACAACAAATTCAATCAGCTTTTAGCACAGATTGCCTGCTCTGCTCTCCTTCTTTTCATGCGATAGCCTGCTTCCAATTAAAGTGCGCAAATTAATTTTTATCACTTCCAAATTAGTTTCAGAATTTGTGTAAAAGTCTGTTTCAGATGAAAGCATCTGTCCCTCACATCTCTGCAATTCTGTTATCTAGTCAGGGACCTAGTTTACATCTACAAGAAAACTGTCTACGTTCACAGTCACAAGTTTGAAAGAGTAACAATGAATATTAGCATTAAATATATTAATAAAACTACTATAATTCAGTTGGAACCTCTGCCAGGTAGCCTCTGCTTGTTTCTTTTATGGTCTAAAAGTCTATAATAATCTGCTTACACATTTTCATTGTCTTTGCGGCAAATCCATTAAAACTATAAAGATAATTAGAAAAAGATTTATTTATGATATGTCCAAGTTAGTCACAGCAATATATGTGACACACAATGAAACCATTAACTCTTTCAAACCTACCTAAAAAAATTCACAAACGTTACTTATTTTTTCTCTGTGGCACTAACAGAGCCAGCCATTAAAAAATAAGGATGACAATGCAAAAGAAACATACATATATTAAAGCACCTGAGTTTACCCTGAGGAAGTTTTAGTGATGTGCACATAGGGTGAGTAAATGAATCCTATTACGTTATGGTGTTGTGCTGGATAAATATGATTCAGCCTCTGACACACAAAGCAAATTCAATGTCCACACCAAGACCAAGTCCTGAATTCTAACAGCTACTGGGATATTACGTTTCATGCTAGGACTTCCCCCTTCAAGTCGAGGTTAATATATACAGCCCTCGAAACCTAAGGGCGTTGTGTCACACATTTTAATATGAATTTAGACATAACTAGCTTTTCGGTCTTGTGTAGCAATGCATTATGAGACAGAAAGAACATATAGCCCGATTCTCTGACCTGTGAATTGGTAGCTAGAATAAAATAAAACAGGAAAAAAAAACCCAAAACCCTTTCCCTTCATTTTGTGAGTTTTCTGACCGCAAGGACTACATCTGTGTCAACACCCATGGCCGATCCCTGATGTGGCAGTCAATTCAGTGTGTGCTCTGACTGCCTTTGCAAAAGCTGAACTGACCAAAATATATGGTCTCTCTAGGCATGCCTACATGAGCTTCTAGGTTGGCTGGTTTCACAGACTGAGTCACAAATCAGTCAAGTTAATCAAATACTAAATATGACTAATTATTATTTTTTACTGTGTTTTACTATTATGATTTTTACTATCCGTATGGCAAAAAGCTGAAACCAGTTTTTTTTTTTTTTTTTTTTTTTTGCATTACGCGGGCCTCTCACTGCTGTGGCCTCTCCCGTTGAGGAGCACAGGCTCCGGACGCGCAGGCCCAGCGGCCATGGCTCACGGGTCCAGCCGCTCCGCGGCATGTGGGATCCTCCCAGACCGGGGCACGAACCCGTGTCCCCTGCATCGGCAGGCGGACTCCCAACCACTGCACCACCAGGGAAGCCCTGAAACCAGTTTTTACATAATCATCAATTTGTGCCCAAGATGTAATGTTAAACATTTTGTAGATACAAATACTTATGACACTAAATATTATCTGATAGCAATTCAAGACTCATGTAATACTCAGTATATTCAGTACTTCCAAGCAGGACAGGCAGTTTTGTGGTCATAATATAGGCTTTTTTTTTTTTTTTTTTTTGCGGTACGCGGGCCTCTCCCGTTGCGGAGCACAGGCTCTGGACGTGCAGGCCCAGCGGCCATGGCTCACGGTCCTAGCCGCTCCACGGTATGTGGGATCTTCCCGGAACGGGGCACGAACCCGTGTCCCCTGCATCGGCAGACAGACTCTCAACCACTGCGCCACCAGGGAAGCCCATAATATAAGCTTTTGTAAACCCCAGAAAGTCAGAATTTGACTACCCAGCACTCCCACCTGCTAAGGTAGTACCAGCACACAGCAGGCATTTAATACATGCTTGCTGCTTGACTAATACTTGAGCTACTCATCCTGTTTAATCTAAAAGAGCATATTTCTCCCTTTATGTTAAGGATAATGGATCAAATGGAACCACATTACATATGCCCACATTAAATGCCTAGGAAAGTCTTGGCAGGGTGGGTTTTATGGAAGTCCTTAAGGTTCATAATGATGACAACAGTTTTTAATCAAAAAATAAATCCCCCTAAATGGAGGCAATACTGTATGGATAATATTATGCAATAATGTCTTAGGGATAATCTTGTCTTTATTTAAAACTTAAAATTCTACATTTTAACAAATCCAGTATTCACAGTTTTGTTCTTAAGGATTAACATAAACATTTCTATTTACATAGCTCCTGTTGAAAGGAACTTTAAACACTCTAAATATTATTACATTTACCTTTCCTTGCTAAGTGATGGAACAAAGACACAATCAACTGTTAACCATCATTTGGTTGAAAAGATCATTAGAAAATAAAGTAGTTAACAGATAATTACTATAATTTAACATTTTTCTTTAAAATTCCTTTTTTTTTTTTTTTTTTTTTTTTTTTTGCGGTACGTGGGCCTCTCACTGCTGTGGCCTCTCCCGTTGCGGAGCACAGGCTCCGGACGCGCAGGCTCAGCGGCCATGGCTCACAGGCTCAGCCGCTCCGCGGCATGTGGGATCTTCCCGGACTGGGGCATGAACCCGTGTCCCCTGCATCGGCAGGCGGACTCTCAACCACTGCGCCACCAGGGAAGCCCTAAAATTCCCTTTTTTTAAACATCTTTATTGGAATATAATTGCTTTACAGTGGTGAGTTAGTTTCTGCTGTACAACAAAGTGAGTCAGCTATATGCATACCTCATAGCAGGACATTGTATTATCTTCTCTGCTACCAAATGGTAGTTTTTAAGAAATGAATTCTCTTTTTGGAAATATCATTTTCATCATTTTTGAGCTTCACTTTGAAGATGTTAATTAATTGGATTTAAAACCCTATTCTGCTTCTTTAACTTTTTTTTCTGTCTAATAACTTCTAATTTGTGTCAATAATGGATGGAAGATACCACACAGCCCTGCTGCTCAGTTCAACTTTTCTTCTTATGAACACTACACTCATCTAAAAGGAAAAAAGGAAACTGGGAAGTACGTAAAAATACAATTAGATAAAATACATGTGATAATGTACCATGCTTAAAAATAATAAAATATAATAATAATGAAGTAGATCAAACATTTTTTACATACACACACATATCCTGCTAAAAATGAAGTTTCCTTTTTTAAGGATACGGTTTTAAAAAAGAGAGTAAATAAGGAGGTTAACTTACTAGTATTTAGAATATGATATTCGGTTTAATGTACAATTGGTAGCTAATTAGTTGAGCTGGTTGGAAATCAAGCAACACTGAACTGAATATGTGTTTTCCTCAAACCAGTATCACAACTTAGTTCACAACTTAGAGCAGAGGCACTTTCTCTTATTCAGTATCTACACTAAGAGACACTACTTCATAATACACTTTTAGTTTCTTCATTTACTGTTCTTCACCTCTAGCTACGGGAAACAAGAATAAGTCACCTGGTCATCTAGTTCATTCTCCTACCACCTTTATATATATATATATGTATATACATATACATATATGTGTGTGTGTGTGTGTATGTATGTATACACACACACACACACACACACACACACACACACACACACACACACACACACACACATATATATATGAAGCTTTCCATGCCCAGCTCTCTCACAGGCTGGAAGGGGGCCAGCCATGTAGTTACAACACAGCATCCTGTACACGTCTTTTATTCTTTACTTTTATAGTATTTCAGTGGCAGGTGCACAGCATTCCTGGAAAATTCCTATCTCTGTTTCATCACAAATATTCCCAAACTCATGTTTCAGTTTATTTTAAAGTACTGTTAAAGCTGTGCCCAATGTACAAATCATAATTAGAATAATCCTGGTTTAGGTACTTGCCATTATCAACACCTTACAGAAACCATTCTCTATTTTACAGGAAACATGTGTATGTAAAATATTGAAAGCTTGGTAATTAAAGACAGTAATTATTTCTAGGAAATGCCTTATCCAGTTCTTCAGTCATTCAACGATATTTATTGAAAACCTATTATTTGTGCAACTATGCCAGGAACCAGAGACTTAAGATGCAGAGAGAGGGACTTATGGTCCACTTCAGTGTTTCCTCAGAATAGCAGCTCCAAGGAATAGTAACTGCTCTTCCACGAACACAATGTTCCATGGAAAACATGTTTGAGAAACTGTGGGTTATCAACAGCTTTATTTGTGTAAGGCTTTCAGAGCTCACATAGAAAGTAAGAGTATATGTGGTGTTTTCTAAAATTGTTTTACTCTGGAGTCCCCCCATTTTTCTCCTACAGGATATTTTCGGGAGCACTTTTGAATAAAAAACACTCAGGAATCATACCAAGCAAAGAAAGCATCTTATTCAGTTTTGCCTCACCAGGGTCTAATCTGAAGGGGGTATTTCAGTCATTGTCAAATAAATAAACAGATATTTACTACACCCCATGGTAGAAAGCAGTAAGTGTCCTCTTGAGGCACAAATAAAACATATGGAAATTCAGAGAAGGAGAGACTACACTTAGCTGAGAGAAATCATACGAAGTTGAATGGACCTGATGACACGGAAGGAAATTTTGGAAGGATGGGGACATTTGGAGACTGGGGAAGGGCTGCTGAGCACAGGGTCAATGTGAGGGGATCTGGGAGTTTCCTCAGGCTGAAGGTTATAGTGGTCGCGCTTTAGTACACCTTGAATATAGCCACATTCCAACGTAGAGGTTTGCTGCTTAAGCTCTCGTATTTTAAAACCCTTACAGAACCAGCAAAAACTATTAGGAAAATTAAAAAGAGCAAAACATGTTAAAATGAGTTCTTAGTCTGGTAGGACAATTCTAGACAAATACTTACTGCTGTTCGGGTTGTCTCCTATGATATGGTGTCGCCCACTCCAGTACCAGAGAAGCAGGGTAGCATCTCGAGACCCAGACACGATGTAGCAGTCCCCACCTATGTATGACTCAGACCTGGCCAAGCACGTCACCACATCCCAATGGCCAAATACAATCTGAGTTAGCTTCCCTGAAACACAGAAATGGTAGGTCAAATTCATTGGCTATTTTTCTTTAAATGGTAATAAGCTTAACTTTACTAGATTTGTGAAAAGTGAATCTATAGACCCGCAAACTTACAAGGTAATTTTGTAACGAAATCTAGCTACAGATTTGGTTTCTTGAATTGCTTCTGAAAAAGTGATACAAGAATGTCACTTGGGACTTCTTAAGAAAATAACATAAAATAACACAATCTTGATTTTTTTTCAGGGTTGGGCCAGACTAAGGGGAGGTTTAAGGTCTTTTATTGGACCTGATTTGTGGGAAGGGGACTGTAGTGCCAGTTGTCCTATGAACTCAGGGCTCAGCTCACACTGAAGTTCAGAGTGGATACAATTATAAGTAGTCATTTACTTACAATGTGAGTATTTAATTTGAATCTCGGCACCCAAGATGAAAATGCCTACGTTATTAAGTATGATTTCATATGAAGCTTTAGGTGTCACAATTGGCATTTTGAAGAGGATAAGGTATTTCATAGCTCAGTTTACCTGTTTCTGTAGAATAAACTCTGAAGCTCTTATCCCAGAATCCACAGATAAGAATATAGCGATTGTCGGCTGTGACCACAAAACAATGGGCGTTGATTTGTATGCTCTGGTCAACAAGGTCTGTGATCTGCCGTTTGTTCACACCAGAGTTATTGGCTAAACATAAACAGAAAAAGAACTTTAAAGAAAGATTCCACAAGAGTTTCACCAACCACTTATAGAAGGAATACTTTTATGCTTCATTTACCTAGAAATGGGTTCTTAAGGCTATAAGATTATTAAGATTTTAACATTTCCCCATGAGAAATGTAAACTCTTTAGTAGCAGTGATTATTTATGACCTGTATTATATATTAAAAACTTGTTGGAAATTTAAGTTCTCCACCGATATGAGGAATTCAAGATGTGAATTTACAACATAATAAAAATATTTAAATGCACTAAATTCAATAG
Source organism: Grampus griseus (assembly GCF_964374135.1). Lineage (NCBI taxonomy): Eukaryota > Metazoa > Chordata > Mammalia > Artiodactyla > Delphinidae > Grampus > Grampus griseus. The sequence continues at coordinate 68,572,086 of NC_139012.1, forward strand.
ATGTTCACCCTGCACAAGTTCATTGGTGTCCAACAAGTTCGATAATAATGAGGAATAAATATTGTATGAAGTGTGTTACATAAGGAAAAAAAAAGTCTTAATATTTGCCTCCATCTGTCATTTTCTGATGGCATTTACAATTCACGTGAAAAGAAGAAAGTAGGGATTTGTGGGAGGGGTGTTATGTAGGCAGCCCCTCAGGGAACTTTAGGTCAGCAGCTTTAAAGACCTGGATTGTCAACAAACAGAAACCTTCCCAGAATGGTCTGGCAGGGGAGGAGAGGAATAAGAAAGATGGGAGAGGGACTGGGGAGGAAAGAGACAGGCAGAGAATCAGTGGGTAGCACTGGGATTGAATCTGAATAAAGTCAGAAACTCAGACACACCATCTGATTTCCCTGGTGCCTGTCTGTATGCCAGCCTGTCCCTTACTCCACGCCGTCCTTTCAGGCTAAATCCCTGGGCTGAATTCTTAAACAGAAAATGCAGATGTAGAAGATCAACATCACTTTCTAACACCAATTAAATCTAAGTGCTACTATTTGTGGATATCTACTAACACTAAAATAGTAATTACTAGAGAAGGTAAAAAATAAAAAATAATTTTAAAAACAGCAAAGGAAAAGAAAAGCAAACATCCCGAGTCACTTGAAAACTATGTAATTGGTCCTTGATTAATTAGAATACAGCTATTAATTTTTCCATAGTTACATTCCAGCTGTACGTGACACTGTCGATGTCTTTTCAGCAGAGAAACAGCTAGACCTCAACTCTAAAAATATTCCTTGTCCTAAGTGTATATTCTCCCAAAGAAATGTTAAGTGTTATTTTGTGTTGGAGTATAAGGAACTAACCCAAATGGCTGTCCCTCATCCTCTTTCTGGGTTCAAAGATGTAGGGTGGATTAATCTAAGAAAAAAATACCGTAACTTGTGTATGGCTTTATAATTTTTCGTATCATGTTCAATTTTTTTCTAATTTAGTTCTCATAAGATCCCATGAGGACAGGCAGAACAAACATGATTAGGAACCATCTTGCAGACATGAAACTGAGGCCCAGAGAGATTAAGGCACTTGCTCTGGATCACACAGCTAATAAATGTGTATGTGATTATTTTAAAATACTTGGAATATCTGCTGCAAATAATTATAGCTCCCAAGTTTGCAATTCATATGAAACCTTTAATTAAAAAAATGTTTAGCTCTAGTGAGTGGAGATTTCCAGAAAAGAAATTCTTCAGCATTAGTTTTCTTTAGTAATAGCTTTGAGTCCTTATATATTTCAAATAATATAAAGTTGTTAAGGAAGAGTTGAGGCTGAAAGAAAGAACAGTTTGGAATCATTTGCGTTGTTTAGAACCAACCTAAGTGACCTCCTAAAATACCAAGAAAATGCCACAAATAATTATTTTAATACCAACAAATTCTTAGATGGCATGTTATGATTTGCACAGCTCCTTGATGGTAATCTGATGTTATCTGCACATTAATTTGTGGCAGAAAAAACTATTATTCAACTATCATTTGTGATAAATAGCCACATAGGTATCTGTGGAGAGGCAGCATCCATGAAAATGTATTTTTGTTGCTAACATACCAATGAGTGGATCCATTTCAATGGGAAGATGATGGGCTTGATCCAAGGAGTAACCTGGAGCTCCTCTGAGGCCTAAAGATTAATTAAAAGAGAAAATGACCATAAAATTCTCAGAAAGGAATTTCCTAATAAGCAGTGTTTTATAATGATTATACAATATATATATTTGCTTAAAAATTATTTGGTAAATTACTGCAAGAATGATTCAGTCACACTACATGTTTTTGTAGACAGTCTTAAAAAAATCATCACAGTGGGGACTGCTAGTCTCCACTTAAGATGGAGAAAGCTGGGAAGAGTGTTATCCTAACAAGAAGAAAAAGCTAGATAAAGTGGAAGATTACAAAATTTCTTGAACCCATCAGAGAGCTGAAATCTAAGAAAAGGTCTTGCCTACAAGAAGGAATGGGTATGGGCACAGGCCCACCTGGGTCAAGGCAGAGAGGAAGATGGGGATCCCATCTAAGTGGGCCTTCTTTCAACAGATGACAAGTCAACTGAAGGTACAAAATTGAGCCACACCTAAAATCTTAACCTAAAAGCTACTTTCAGAGGATTAATATTTGGAGCTTGACTGAATTCATTAGTCATAATTTTTTACATGGGGTTATATAACATATAAAACTTTTAAACAATTCTAAAGAAAGATCAATTCTTTATAGTTTCTTTCAATGCAAAACATTTCTAGAGGCTAAGACTCCTGTGAATAAAGTCCTATTTTTAAAAGATGTCTGCTGCATATTTCTGATTGAATGGAAGTCGTTCTACCTCATGTTGAAAATATCGCCAATAACCATAAAATAGGGGCATTTAGAAACTCTTAGGAGATTAAGCTAAAAGTCGTTTGGTTTTTCAGAGTGATGCAGAAGTCAGTAGAATAGAAAGATTCAGGTGAATTCGGCGTGTCTCATCATTCAGTCTTAGAGACATGGGAATCCTTGGGTTTCCAGGGAGATCTTAAGTGATGAACTGGGCCAGCTAAACCAATTAGTCACATACATTCCTGTCCTGGCTAGATAAGTATCAATATGTCTAATTTTTATGACAGAATTATATCACTTCAAGATATACTGGCTGGAAACTTCAGGAATGAGTTTGGAGAAAACACACGTGAAATCACTGAACAATTTAGATTTTGTCTTTTCTCAAAGACTCTAAGCTCCACAGAGAGAGCCATGCTGTTCGTCTTGTTCACTGTTGTACTCCCAGTGCCCAGGACCACTGACACAAAGTGGTCATTCAGATATTTCCTAAATGAATTAATGAAGTGGAAGAAAGAGGATTTGAAACCATCATCTAGAAAATCTAGATTCAAAATCACTTTTGTTTAATATGGGATAAAAATGTTTTTTTTTTTTTCTCCTGGTGGGGCAGGGTGGGAGGACCTGAATTATCTGCAGGACTGCTTCAATTTGTCACGTACTTATTGGATACTTAACCATTAGCCAAGCATTCTGTGCAGCACTGAAAGACAGCAGCAGTGAATAAGACAGACAAGAGTTAATCAGTTAGGTTCGGCAATTATGTACTCTGCCGCTTTCTGCAGCTCATCTGGCACCCTTGCTAGCCCGCAGCACGCCTACCCTACCCTACCTGAAGCGCAGCTTCTGAGAACCCGTTAGTAAGGGGCTCCCTTAGGTACACATACCCACTGTGTTGTGCCATCGGTTCACTGCAAACAGTCTGCTGCAGGTCACGGTCACCACCGCAGGGATGGTCAGGTGGGGGAGCGTGTTGGCTGCCACATGCGTTACTGGAGAATTTGATGGAAACTTCAGCACCATGATCACATCCTGCTGCATCTGATCTTTAAACATGAGTGGACTCTGTGGAAGGAAACACTGTTGAATAGAAAGGGAAGAGAGCAAAGAAAACAAAAGGAATGACACAGTTAGTGAAAGCTCGGGGGGAGAATGAAATTAACACAGGCTAGCAAGGGCACAAACCAAGAGCCGAGCAGTCGGCACTCTGGTCTGAGAGGGTGGCACAGAGAAACGAGCAGGGACTCCTCGAAGTCGCCGGGAGGACACCCGCTTATTAAAGACCAGCCGCAATTTAGGTACCGCCAGACGATGTGAGGAGTTGGAGATACGTCCACATGACGGAGCGTAATTATTCAGTGCAGTTACAACATCAGTTTGGTGGAAAAATCAGTCAAGTCAGTTACTGACACTGTTTACATGAAATATGCAGTGAACTGATTCTTTCATTTTTTACCTGGTTGATCTGGGGTCATTGCTACAGTCTAAATAATTAAAATATCACAGCCTCCCTTGTCAGCGCTGTGTGTGCATTTCTGCTGCGGCTCTGATGACTATGGTCTCCTTCCCCTGCTGGATGGTGAGCTTCCTGAGGGATAACACTCTCTTTTCTTTTTTAATCTTTGTTTCTCAATCATCTAGCATATGACTTGATAGAAAGTAGACACTATAAGAACTACTATTTAGTACTATAAAATACTATAAACATGATTACATAAAAGACACAAAATAGGGATGCTGGGAATAACCATTATTTAGCTTTCATGCATGTTTTGTAATTGTTCACTATTATATATACACATATATATGAATCCTCTGCTACACAAACTTAAAAAGCTTATTTTCTTTATAAACAGTTCCATGCCAATTTAGTCTCTAACAATTTCCCCTAGGAAAGTAATGAGTTCTGACTGGGCATTTCTCCAGGATAAATATTTTTATTATCATTATTAAACAGAGAAAACTAACAGGGGAATACAACTCTTCTGCCAAAGCATTTCATAAAATAAAGTGTGAGAGAGATTCTCTTGGACAGTTTATTAAAAACGCTTCATCTCAGGTGTGGAGGCTCCGTGTCTACACTGTGTCTGGGTGTTTGGATGGGAGCAGCGCATGTGGTGAAAGCCTCTTTGCTTGGCCGCACGCGAGGACCCACTTCAAGCAGCAGAGTTCATTAGTGACTAATCAAGGGGGCTGAAATGAGTTATTGCAGAGGAAAAGAAATGTTTTCAAACACACACATTCATTTATGTGTTTCAGTAGGTGTTCGACTATCAATTCCTTGAAGGTGTAGAGGATGTATTACCTATGTGTCGCCAGTGCTTAAGGTCGTGCCTGGCACACAGAAGGGGCTCAATACTAACTTGTTAAGTAACTGATAGAACAAATGAAAGGTGTGAACAATACTTCCGTCAGGAAATAACAACTGATACATTTGTTTACACATATATTATGGACGATGTTCAGGAGCATTTTATTCCAATACTAGGGTGTCTGGTGCCTTGATAACTGTCTAGAAACACTGATGAACTGTAATTCATTTTGCAAACAGGTTTTTACCCTCAAACTTTTTTTTTTTTTTTCCAGTAAAACCTTAGTGGAAAGTCACAGTTAAAAAGTGAATTCTAAAGTAGTTTCTTGGAAAAAAATTTACCTTCTTCAAATTAGATAAAGAGGGAAATGTTCACCATTTGCTAAAAACTGAAAAAAGGACTGTTTTGTTATGAAAACTGATTTTTAAAACTCAGATTAAAATGAAAAGAATATTACCTTTTCCTTTGAAAAATGAGAATAAACCTTTTAATGTAAGTAGCTGCTGTGGCTGCTGACACTAGCTACCATTTACTGAGCACTTGTATGCCAGGGGCTGGTCTAAGTGCAATATTCAGTATCGAGTCATTACATTTTCAGGGTTGGTACTATTTTTACCCCCAGTTACAGATGCTGAAATGTAAACAGAGAGCTTAAATACCTCGTCCAATTCATTCATTAGTTCATGGCAAGAGACGGTGTTTGACACAAGTCTGGCTCTGAGGCCCTTATTCTTTTCTTTTTTTTTTTTTTACATCTTTATTGGAGTATAATTGCTTTACAGTGGTGTGTTAGTTTCTGCTTTATAACAAAGTGAATCAGTTATCCATATATATATGTTCCCATATCTCTTCCCTCTTGCGTCTCCCTCCCTCCCACCCTCCCTATCCCACCCCTCCAGGCGGTCACAAAGCACCGAGCTGATCTCCCCGTGCTATGCGGCTGCTTCCTTTATTCTTAACCCCTCTTCTCTAGAGCCTCCCTGAAGTGGCTGTAAATTATATTTCTTTCCTTTTCTCATGAACTACTTCCCCTACCCCACCTTGCCCAAAAAGATTAAATTAGGCAGCATCATATTGTGTTTATATTATATTTACATTCTAATTTGTAAACGTAATCTAATTTTGGTGCTGGTGTGTGTCTGTAAGCCTGTATATGTATGAAGGAGTTTATGTAGATGCATATATAGTCAGAGAGGATGGCTATTTTTGTGAATCCAAAATTGGGCTAGTTGAAGCCAAACTTAAAGGTAAGAACTCTACTCCTTTCTCTGTTTCTCCCTCGGGTAATCAGTATATACTGAGGCTGAAGAGTTAGCCAATAAAGTGAAGAGCCTTTTAAAATGCTGCTAAAAATCACTATTTTATTTGATCTATACTCAGGTCCAAAATGTTCCGCAAGCTGCTATGTCTTACCAGGTGCATGGCAGAGCTCCGAGGCGGATGTGGCTCAATAAGCAACTGAGATGGCGTTTGTCCAAAGTTCTGTATCTGTGCCTCCATGGCCTGCAGGGGAAGGAGAGTAATTGTCATAATCAATATGCATCAACGAGAGAGGTCAACACACTCTGACAACGCAAGTGTATCCCAAGTCAGCCATGAAAAAAGTCCAGAATATTCACCGGGTGCTCTTCTCGCAGGGTGCAAAATCATCCAAGTGTTAGTATTTTGTAGACAAGCTTTGCTTCTCCTTCCAAACATGCTTCCATTAACCAAGTCACTATTCTTATTTAGAAGCAGGGGTTAAATGTGGAAATGTTATCCTGTGAGTGCATGCATGCAGCTAGAGACCAAAGAACACTCTGAACACTAAATACAACACATATACCTTAATAAAGTCCTTTGTAAGAAGGAACGTATGGGGATCTCTAATGAAATAAGCTTCTGGAATCTTAATGGGAAAAAAAAGAATGAGACATAAAGTCCACTAAGGATACAAAATAAAGTCAAATAATCATGTGTTCTAATCAATTCAGAGGGCGATCAGTAGAAAGAACATTAAGACTTTCGTATAATAATCAAATATGGTAAGACTTTCACTACAAAAAATACATTTTAGTGTGCTATGCTATTCTAAGATGAATCCTGGAATATTATTTATAAGGTATGAATTCATTTCTCTCAAAAATTTCCTGAAAATTTAGAAAGAACTAACCCAAAGAGGAAATAATTCTTGGGGCATCCTGACCTATGCAATATGTCATTAAAACCTATGCAGATGGAAATATTAACGAGATTTTGTGATTTCCAATAGATAAAAATAATTCTAGATCTCAGACTGTCTGGAGTGTAAAATATGCCTTTTTTGTGTGTATGTTAAAGAGATACTCTTATAAGAGATTTAAGTATTTCTTCTATACATAAATTCTACAGGGAAAAATTTTCAATATATTAAGCTAGACTAACAGAAATATTTTTCTGAAATATTGTAAGTAGGTAACTTAAGTCAACAAGGAGAAGCACAATATTTACTATGATTATTACTCTGTTACCATGCTAATTTTCCCCCTAAAATTGTGTGCACTGTGGTTGCACATAAAAGTGAAATTCGAAAGTCATTGCTGAGTGCTTGGGAGTCAGGTAAGGTGGTAGGTGGCTCTCGACACAGCACTGCTACTAATCCCATCACTATCTACAATTCTTATTTATAAAGTCTTTAAATTTAATAATCTGTCCTCCTAGACTGCATTTCAAGAAAATGTTTATCAATAAAAATGTGAATTTTCAAATTGATTAGCAATATTAAACATGAATGCATCATTATCTGCCATATTTTAACAATTGCATAAATGGAGCTTTGGTTCTTGTAGAGGCAACAGGACGAGTTATTAAATCTCTTTACGTGCTGTCCAGTTTTAATGTATACATTTATTTGCATGTGTCCACTCATATGCGAAGTGTGACTATTTCACTAAATTGTACTCACATAGATACCATTATACTTTATCTCCCCAATGCAAGATTTAAGATTAGAAAGGGGGGAGAGACCATTTCTGGTTAGGTTCACATTCTGAACAATAAACTCTTGAGAATTATTTGAAAATCAAAAAAAGTACTCATTGTATTGTTAAAGTTGCCCTAGTTAGAAAATGTCCAATACCTAGCTTAATGTATCATGAACTAAATCTCTCTAGCAATAGATACCATTGCTTGTGTTTTTCCTTCTCCAGATAGAGGACCAGGTTGGGGGTAGGGAGACAGAAGTAAAATCAAACACATTTAAATCTCTAGATCAGTGCCTTGCATTTAGTAGGTAGCCTTTAAATGTTCACAGAAAGAATCAATCAACAAACATGTTTTGCTTGACTTATTTTTCTGGAAGGGAAATATCAAAATTACATTAAAAAATGTTCTGAAACAGATTTAATTTCCAGAAATCTTCTGTACGGTTCTCTTCAGGAGGTCCTGCCTCTGATCCTTTTGGACTGAGGCACAATACACACACACATACATATCTTAAATGGCTCTCAAATGGCGGCAGGGTAAATTTCAAGTTGTGCTCAATCTCACCCTTGCATTAAGACAATCGATTCCCAACATTCAACATTTATTTATTTTAAGACTAAACTGAATCTCTCTTCCTGTGATCTACCTAAAGGTTCTTATTCCAGTATTTATCTTTTAGCTATTGTGTAGACCTGCTTTCTAATAATTCTTTGCCCTCTGATTTTAAATTGCACAAGTCTTTCCGATCCTGGAAAAGCATGCTGTCTCCCCTAAGTCTATTAAAATGTTTGAAAGGGAAGTGAGCACCTACTTACTTTCCTGATTGGCTCCCCCTGTCATATGCTTTCTGTGCTCCCCCACTTTTAGGAAGTCATCAATGTCTTCCTTTTCATTAAGAAGGGAGGTACTACTGCTGACTATTGTTATTGGGCAAATGGATATTTGTTATATTATTATATGTTATATTATTCTCTCTACTTTTGTATATGTTTGAAGACTTTGATTTTTAAAAAAAGTGATGCTGACAAGGAGAAAGATATTGTTTTCCATGTGAGGTTGGGCTTTGAACAGAGATACAAATAAAACTACTGTAGAGCAGAAAAGGAAAAAAAAAACTGATAAATTTTTATGGCTTCATCTCTCTGTTACCAGCTCATATTTTTGATTGCCTATTTCATTTCTTTAAACATATTAAATCCTTTTAGAAATTAAAAAAAAAAAGAGGCACTTTGTATGGGCGCATGCCCGGAAATATACACAACCCATTCTGCAACCTATGACGCACAGCAACTGAGTAGTTGTTATGACGGAGGAGAAAATGCCTCCGTTCATGCTAACCTTGGGCAGGGTTCTAAATCCTTCCCAGAAATCCTTCCTAAATCATAATCAATGTCCTCTATATTCTCACAGCATATTTTCCCCTTTGTCATGGAATTCAACACATAATTCCTTACGTGTGTCTGTTTGCTCAGACTGTGAATCTCTGCAGGTCAGGGCTGTGATTTCGTCCTACAGAGTCAAAAAATGTTTGAATACAGAAGTGGGGAAATGGTAGGGTATTTGGGTAAAACTGAAAGGTAGCCTGAAAAGAGAAAAGCACAGTAGCAGAGAAAACTTCAGAGTTCTTTTCTCTTACAATTTAATACCACAAAAACAATTCAGTTAACGAACATTTGTTGAATATTTACTTCACACCAAGGGATATAAAATCAGACAGCAGACTGCCCTCCAGACGTTTCCAGCCCATAAGGACATGAGATAAGGACATCAGGGCACATGGTAGGTAGGACCATGGGGGAGGCCAGCCCAAAGGGCCAGGGAGCCCGGAGGAGTAATGGACTGAAACTCAGGTGGAGAATGGGGGAGGAAGAGCAGGGCTGTTAGGAAAGAGACTTCCAGAAAAAGAACATGAGCTAAGGTTTGAAGGTTAAGTAGAAATTAGCTGGATAACACCATAAAACGAGTTTTTGCTATATGGAATTTTTTGTCATATAGTGGAATTTTCCCATTAATATAATTTTTCTAAATATATCAAGTAAAAAAACCTAAACAACTACTTACAGTTAATTATAGGGTGGATTCTTTCTATATTATCAGAAATGGTATCTTAGAAAATTCTACATATTTCTATTTCTCTATATATTGTTCTACATGGGTCAGAGAGACTTAATGTTATTCATAAAACATATATTTATTGAGTACCTACTAGTACCTGGTACCCTTCTACAGATCTCTGACACTCATCAAACAAAACAGATAGAGATTCCTGCTCTCGTAGAGGTTGCATTATAGCCAGGATGCCATAGGGGCTTACATTCAGCCAGATGTCACACAACGGCATCCCATGGGCTAGATTCAGCTCACAGACATGGTTTCTATTTGAGCCAACATTTATAGGTTGGGAAATTTCATACAGTAATTTGGATTTTCTGGCTTCTCTCAGAAAAAATCAGAAGATCTGACATTACCTCATTAGCATTCCTTCATGGCAACACTCGTCAGGAGCACAGACTCTTTTTTAACACCCACCACTCATGTGACCCATGCATGCACTGCCATCTGGCCAGCTTCACTAGTTTATTCCCTGTCTGACCTCTATAGACATCAGCATTTGTGAATCCTTTTAAAATCTAATACCAAAACTTTAGTTTGAGTTACAAGAAATCTATTGCTTTATGTATCTATTGCACTTTCCAGTGAAGAAAGGATGAACTAACATTGTATGTGAGAGCTCATGAGTTGTAAACCTTGGGAAATAAGTCTGTAAACCTAACTCGCTTCATTGAATCTAAGATGTTATCCATTATTGAAGCATCATTATTTTATATATGATGAAGAAGTACAAAATGATGCCAATTAAACGATGATGCACCGTTGAAGGTAAGTAAGACACACTGTGATTTGGATTTTGAGATACAACAATGATGTACATCTTAGAATCAATAAGTTACAGTAACTTTTTACATATAATAGTCACCGATATTATAAGTCTTACATATTTCATACAAATCTAACATAAGTAATAGGCTTTAAACACTAGATTTTATAACATGTGACTGACAAAACCTTTGCTGATTTATAAAGGGAAAGACTATGTATTCATTGGTGGACAACTCTTTGGTGGGATAACATGAAAATATGGATCTGCTTATACTTAAATAATAACATTAGGCCTTTGCGATTGCTGAACTTGCTATCTATTTATTATTTTTTGAGGTTCAAGGAAGACAAATTCATAAAGCACACTAATCCTAGGTGTATAGGTTGATGAATGTGTGCGTGTGTGTGTGTATGTGTGTGTGTGTATTTTCTCCCCCTTATAACCACCACGCAGATCAAGACAGGGCTTTGGAATGAAATGGGCAGGTTCCATATCTCGATCTGAGCAGCAGCTACATGGGAGTACGTAGATTCCCTCTTTCCCCTCCCAGCCAATTCTTCCCACTCCTCAACGTCTGCCAAGCTGATCACTATTTTGATGTTTATCATCACTGACTATTTTTTCTGTTCTTGAACTTTGATGAACGGAATCATAAAATATATATTTTTGTGTCTACCCTTTTTTTTTTTTGGTTAACATAAAGTCTGCGACATACTCCTTGTTGTTGTGTGTCAACGGGTTTTTTTTTTTTGCTATTTAGTATTCCATTGTATTAATCTTCCACAATATATCAATTCTCCTGTTGACGGACATTTGGGTTGTTAACAGTTCCAGGTTATTATGAATAAAATTGCTTAGAAAATACTTGTACATGTCTTTCGAGGGAGGTGAGTAGTTATTTCTGCTGGGTGTATACCTAGGTATGGGGTTGCTGAGTCATAGGGTAGGAATGTTTAGTTTTACTGCTAAATTGTTCTCCAAAGTGGTTGTGCTGATTTTGAGTATTTGTAAGCGTTTGTGAACGCAGAATGCAAAGGTCAAGTTGTAAATAGAGCAATGATTTAGACTATGTGGACTTTTAGGGCACTGATATGCTGAAACTCTTACATGTCAAACTCATTTGTGTCTGATAATTATTATAAAATTATTATTTTTATAATTATTATTATAAAGAATACCACTTTACTTCTTCACCAGGAATTTTTCAGAGAGAAAGTTAGTCAAGAGATTTAAATTTTAATTGTTGTGTCGATTCTTGCTTATTCTTATAAAAATTATTCTGTGAATATTTAATTAAAGCCGTCATCATGTATTTAGCATTTAGTTTTCTTCCCAGCTAAAATCTGTCAAGAAATAGGTAGGTGAAGGGAGGGAGGGATAAATTAGGAGTTTGGGATTAACAGATACACACTACTACGTATAAAATAGATAAACAACAGGCCCTACTGTATAGCACAGGGAACTACGTTCAGTATCTTATAATAACCTATAATGGAAAAGAATCTGAAAAAATATATACATGTATATATAACTGGATCACTTTGCTATATACCTGAAACTAATACAACATTATAAATCAACTATACTTCAATTTAAAAAAAAGGAAAAGAAATAGGTAGGTTATAAAATTAGAGGGAAAAAAAAAGACTTTTTCTTTTAACACCTTGGAGGAAGTTCCAAAACACAGAATTTTGCAGGGGAAGGCAGAGAAGTGAAGAAAATGTGAAGTGAATTATGCTTAGGAGAACAATATAAGCACATTTGAACAGTACATGTGATTTTCAGATATCATACACATATATGACACACAACTCAGTTTCACCTGCTTATATGTAATATAAAGCTCCTACTAGGGAAAGTTCCCATTAGGGACAGTTTCCCTCTTGTCCCTTCCCTACCTTCTGATTGTCCCCTTCCTTAGCCTTGTTAGGCTCACTTTGAAAAATCCTCCAGGACCCACCTGCCAAGTTACAAAATTACCCACGCCTTCATTCAGCTCTCCTTTTTCTCACTTATTCTCAAGGAGCTCTCTCTAGTTTTTCATCTTCCCCACAGGTCAGGGGCACTGTATATGGCTGTGTCATTGATGTCACATACAAAGGTGCCCAGTTGGGGGACAAATGAGTGATAGAATCAACCCTAATTGCCAGAGGAAGGAGCACCTTTTGTAATTATCCTTCTAAAGAGGGTGGCTTTTTAAATTTGCACAAACAGGCCATATGTGTTCACAATGGCTCTGACATACGCCTTATTTCTTTGACCTGCTGCAGCTCTTGTTTAATTGCTTTTTTCCCCCCCGTTTCTTACCTTCCCTCTCAAGAAAGTTCTACCTCCTCTATGAACAAAGATACAAGTTTGGGATTAAATTCTCAGAAAAGGAAGTGAACATGCTGTGGTGTATGTGTGTTATATGTATGCCTATTAATACAAAAGACTTCACAGCCAAGGTAAAGTAAATGTGGTGACAACTAAGTCATAGTTTAGAACGATGTTCAAATTAATGATCAATTCAAAATATTCTAAAAGACAGAAATGAGGTGAACAATTGTGCTTTCTCCTTCCCTCTGTGTTAGACTAGTTATCTATTTACACCTTCCCTTGTATGCACAAGCTAAAAACTTGATTAATGTCCTCTTTTCCTCAATGCAGGTGAATTTAGCCCAGATACATTTTTCTCCCATAGAATCTTTACATCTTCTAGTCTTTTTTTGCAAATGTAATTTAGTATTGCTTTTCAGATGAAATGCCATCAGGTCTAAGTGCCACGAGAGAGACAGTGTGAGGAATCTAATAAGGTAGGCTGTCAAATGACCTATTTCATCCAATTCTCTTGGTCTGTACAATCTTTTAAACAGTTTTCCAAAATATCGGCATTTTATAAAGTACTACAGGCTATGCTATCCACAATGCAAAATATCAGACTATGTCCAAATTACCAGTCAATTATCGACAAGTTTCAGAAAATTGAAGAAAAAAAATAGTAAAAGCTTGGGAACACACAGAAAGATTTTCAAAAAAAAATTTCCTTAGTACTGTGTGTATCTCTGTGTACAGCTCTTACTTAGAATGATTTTACTTTAACGCTTGAGAGTGGATATTCTTTTTTTTTTGTTTGACCAGAAAATACAACTTTGACATACAGTTGAAAATATATGTGATTTTTATCCCTTCTGTTCTACCTCCAATTCTACCAATTCTATATCAAATAGGAAAAAATATGGAATCTTGAGAAATCTGAAATAATAAAAGGAAAGATTGCTTAATGGCAGAATGTATTTTAAGTTATAAGCTTTTGCTTCTGGTTTATTATTGTAATAAAACGAGATCATATAAAGCATTACTTTTTAATGCTGGAAAAGCAGGAGCAAAGTAAATCAAGCAAATGCTACCTGAACTTTATTATTTCTTGCCTTATAAACATTTAACTATATAAAAAATTAAAATGCTATTTTATATTCAACTGCTTCTAGTTTTTCATAGAAACTACAAAATAAAAGAACCAAGGTGTTTCCCTTGTTTTAACAATTGACTGCATTAAGGCTAAGCCTATACTAGCAAAATTATGAGAATATTTAAACAAATATTTGGTGACTCAAGTAAAAAAGAACCACATTTGCTTTAATTATCAGACTATGTTAGATGATATTTGAGGAAGGGGGTTTCTAGTTTGCTCATTTATCTGCCTCAGTGCTTGGTTTTATTCTTTTGGTATAAAACTAAAAAAAAAAAAAAAAAAAAAAAAAAAAGGAGAGGAGACATCCTCCTGCTGATTCCTATTTCCTCCTTGGAATGATGAATTATAAGGATATTACATAATTGACTTAACAAATGAATGTGAAAAAACAAGCACCATATCCTCTAGAGAGAAAAAGCTCTGTCTAGAACATTAAAAAAAAATATTAGGTCAGTGCCAGTGGTGGCAAGCTCACTCAATTTTTCTACTTAAAAATAAGTCAGGTCAGGTAGAAAAAGTAGATGTATTTTAATGTAGCAGGTAGTGGTTTTCCTCCCCTGGATGCCTTATATACTCCTCCTAGAGTGGTGACTAACTCAGGGGAACAGAGAAGTGAGCTGGATCAGCATCCTTGCCCCTGGGAGATGGTCTCCAGGGACTGCATCACTGGTACTCCCTTGCTCTCTGGCTTCCCACTGGGTTTAGCCACTGAGAAGTCAGGACAAAAGATAGGAAGGCAAAGTATTTATTGTATGTTCCCTCATTGCCAAGTCATAGTTTGGCAGTGGCTGGGTTGTATTTCTCTACCTAACGCCACAGATCCTGATGGGTGACCACGCACCTAGGGCTACTTCTCCTGCCAGGCTCTGGCAATAGCCCCCTGCCCCTATACCCTCAGGCCTAGGTGCGGTACCCAGATGTTAACCCTTGGAGGCTTCTCCTTCCCTTGGTCATCCACTTTATCCTGCCCCATATTTTTGTAAATAGGACTATTATTAAACTCTTCATTATCCCTTTAAAATTTGTTACAATTTTGGTAATATTTATCACATAAAATTTTACAACATAAAATTTACCATCTTAACCATTTTTAAGTGTACAGTTCAGTAGTGTTAAATACATTCATATTATTGTGCAACCAATCTCTAGAACTCTCTTTATCTTGAAAAACTGAAACTGTACCCATAAGACAACTGCTCATTTCACCTTCCCCCAGACCCCAGAAACCACCCTTCTGCTTTCTGTCTCTATGATTTTGACTATTCTAGGTACCTGGAATCATATAGTAATTTGTCTTGTTGTGACAGGCTTATTTCACTTAGCATAACATCCTCAAGGTTCATCCCTGTTACAGCATGTGACAGAATTTCCTTCCTTTTTAAGGTGAAATAATATTCCACTATCTGTTTATGCCATATTTTTTTATCCATTCATCTGCTGATGGACTCTTGGGTCGCTTCTACCCTTTGGCTATTGTGAATAATGCTGCTGTGAACATGGGTGTACAAATATTTCTTTGAAATCTTGCTTTCAATTCTTCTGCATATATAACCAGGAGTGAAATTGCTAGATCGTATGGTAGGTCTCTTTTTAAGTTTTTGAGGAACCTCCATACTGTTTTCCAGAGAGGCTGCACCATTTTACATTCTTACAGTAGTGTACAAAGGTTCCAATTTCTCCACATCCTTGCCAGCACCTGCTATTGTCTGTTTGTTTGTTTGACAGTATCCAACCTAATGGGTGTGAGGTGGTACCTCACCAGGGTTTTGATTTGCATTTCCCTAATGATTAGTGATGTTGAGAATCTTTCCCTGTTCTTCTTGACCATTTGGATATCTTTGTTGGGGTCTTCATTATTCCTTTGAAAGGGTAATGTGCTGAGATCCTGACTGATACAACTAGGATTCGTATTAGGTATAATATATAAGAAAAATGCTGGTTAGCTTTTCCTTCATTTCCAGGTAGGACTGACAAAAAGGTGATTACATCTAAGCAAGAGACATTTTCGTAGAGGATTTAGAATATCTTGGGGATAAACACTGTCATAAGCTTCTTGGGGGAGGCCATGGAGTCTTTTTACAGTCTATACTTGTTAATCCTCAAAAAAAGAAAAAAGAAACTAAAACACTCTGTTCTGGATGATTTAGAGACTGACCTACCTGGAAGCAAGGGTTTTAGCAGATGATATCTTAAGGATGTTTCCAGGTTTTTGGTTCTTTGCCCACTTTTGGGTTGATCATTCAATAGTACTTAGTAGAAGACTCAGCCCAGAAATGCTTAATGATATGTGAGAGGAAACAGTACAATATCCCTGCCAAATTCTCCCTCGATGAATAAATTTATATAAAGCAAACTCTATGCTGGCTGATTCAGGAAATGGAGGAGGGAAGGAGGTTGAGGAGAGGGTGGTGGTGGAGGGGGAGGGAGGGAGGGAGAGAAGCAGTAGTACAGGTGGTGACCTTTCTTCACTACATGGAGTAAGTTCACTTGGAGTGTCTGATTATGGAAAGAAAATAATAAAGTTGAAATAGATTTATTTGGTATGTGGGAAGATATCAAGACAAAGGTTCACCAGGTGCTGGTATAAACATTACAAAATGAAATCATTCACTTTTATTAAACTAAATTCAAATTAAAAATAGTATTGCATGTATTTGGCAGAACAAAATGCTCTTCTTTGATTTTGACATAAATGGGAAACAGTAATTTAGGTATACTATATTGAGATCAAATGGCTTTAAATAGGCTCATTATCAATATGTTTAAAACACTTAAAAATGAGTCCTAAACATCTAACTGAAATGTTTATGTACTTAGCTTGAGTAATATCCACTTCAACAAACTGAAGCATGCAATATGTTTTGAATAATTGTTAATTTATGCTAAGGTAACAACTGTGTAATATAACTGAAACCTATGTTAATAGAAGATAAGGAAAGCCCTTCCAGCTATTTCTATTACAAACAGCAGGCTGCAATTTTCACCCTTCTTCCTTGTGTAAAATATGACTTTAGATGCTTGTAAAAGCATTTTCTGTTAATTTCTGAAAATCAATAATTAGCATTCTCAGCACCACACAATAAAAATAACACAACGAGGGGAAAAAGCACATCTCACATAAATGACACACATCCCTCTTTGACTAACTGAATTATTTATGCTTCTCTGTGGATGATTGATGACCATGGACTAGCTAAGGATTGCAGTAATTGGGAGAAAAGATAAACCTAAATTAAAGATTCATTCACTTATCAAAATTAAATGTGTCATTAATTTCCTTGATACTAATTTCTATATAGAAACTTTATTCATTGAATCATCTCAATGCATGCCTTATTGCTGTGGATGAGAAGCACATTAACAGATATATTTGAACTTATACTCTTACTAGTTTTAGGGATCATAATATTCTTGTTGTTTCCTAAATGACTCTTTAAATGTTAAATAATACCTAATGTGTATTTTCACTCCGATAATTTAAAATGTAGGGTTTTTCTTTCTATTTTAATTTGGCTTTTGAATTTGTTAACATTTCTAGCTCAGCAAAATTTCTAGTAATTATAGGGGAGAAAATTAAGATGGTTTAAGAAATCTTTATCAGCCCTTTTGTTGATCATTTGTTGCCATCACGTCTCAGAATAATTGCCTAGGAGAAGAACCCTGAACCTCCCTCATCTGAAGACAATTGGGCATCATGGCACCAGTAAATAGACAATATTGTGCTACAACCCACTCAAGCGATGCAGGAGGGGGTGTTGTTATCCCTTGTCAGATCAAAGAAAGAAGTCAGAAATGGGGGAAGGAAAGAGGGATAACAAATTCACAGAAAGAATAAGCAGTGATTGTAGAGGCCATCAATGTTGTCGCTATAAATACCTTCATTTACATCATCAAGATGAAAAGTGGGTTAATTTTTTTCCTTATGAATTTTATGAGTTCATCTTCTAGGAAAGCCAGCATTGCAGATGTTTTGGTTAAAGACACATCTGTCTTCTTGGTTCTTGACAGCCCTATCATGTCAGTTCTCTGTAGTAGCAAGGAATGTTTCAGCAAGAAAATAAAGTGAAAACTGAAGTGATCTATTCTACTTCCTATGGGCATATTTTCACCATAGCAGATCCAAAGGACTACTCTGTTATCCCTGTCAGATCAAAGAAAGAGATAAATGAAGAAAATATAGCCTAAGATTAAGAAATATTAGTAACAGAAAATCAGACTAAAAATACCACATTTTTATGACTACTGTTAACATTAAAATGTATTCAATGTTTTGATATTCCCAGCATAAATAGATAAATGAGTAGATATGTATAAATAAATAAATGTTGCATTGCCCATATGTTCTAATAATTTTCCAGCAAAACAGTCTTTTATGGTAGGCTTATGTGTATACCTTTCACGGTCAAAGAGAAGTCATTTAAAACATTTTTCAACTTGGCAGTGTCGACTATAGATATGACGGTATAGAGAAATAAATTATTAAAACAGAAGTTCTTCCAAGATACTTCATTTAATTATGGTTTAGGGTAGTAATAATCAATGTCCATGGTAGTGCTTTATACTTTACAAAGTATTTTTACATATCTTTTCTCATATGATCCTCAAATACAGTCCTATGAGGTAGATATCATTTCTGTTATCATATTTTAGGTGGTTAAACAAAGGTCCATTAAAGTGACTTACTTATGTCACTCAAATAATAATGTTGGAGCTGTGATATAACCTATTATCTGATTTCCATCTTTCCACCATCTTTTATTGACTGCTAGGTACCACAGAATCATACTCTGAGGCAGATAGGCTGAGTAATTATATCCATGACGGTAAGAGTGATAATTTTTAAAAACAATTTTAGAATAAAATATTTTTCACTCATCGTAAGAGTACAGTAAATAATTGTTGCGGCATTTAATTTGTAATCTCTACTAACCAACTATTAACTATGGCATAATCTCCTAGTGCCTTTGGAACTCTCAGAAATTGATAAAATTTATGTTTTCTGGAAAGTGATTAGAACAAATGATCCAAAAAAATGACTGATAAAGATTTCTTAAAGCTACCTTAAAATTTTCCCTATAGTTACTGGAAGTTTTACTGAGTTGAAAGTTTTAACAAATTCAAAAGCATAAACGAAATAGAAAGAAAACCTTACAGCTTAAATTAGTAAAATGGAAATGCACATTAAAAGTCCCCTAGATTTAAAGAAATTATTTTAGAAGTAAGAAGAATATCATGTCTAAAGCTAAGTAAGTGTTCTGTTGTTTTGAAATTCCTAGAGAATTTTTTTTCAAAATAAACCTGTTTGAACATTCTCCCTGGTTATTCTGAGATACACTCTGGATGGAGGAGGGGGGAATGGAGAGTGGATGGGGCTAGATGGATATGGTATGTGTATCTGAAAATAGTAAAGGGGGGTGGCGATAGGATATTGGTGAAATAAGAGGTAAAATTTTTGAAACTGGGTGATAAGAACACCCAGAGGATTTGTTGCATCATTCTCTCTACTTTTGTAGGAAAAAAAAAAAAAAAAAAGAAAAAACTTTCCAGATGATTCTAACACACCTTTAGTAGAGCAGTGCTTCTTACACTGTAATGTCTCAAACAAGTCACCCAAGGATTTCCTTAAATGCGTATGCTGATTTACTAGGTCAGGGAGGCCTGAGAGTAGAGTCTGAAGTTCTAACAGGTTCCCAGGTGATGCTGATACTGTTGGTCTATGGACCATATTTGAGTAGCAAGGAGTTAGAAAACCATGGGACCAGACACTTAACAAACCAGAATAGCTTATTCCCCAAGCAGGTCATAGGATGAAGTTCTTGGCCATCATTTGGTAAGTAGAAATATAAAGCAAATCACATAATTTTTATTAATATGTAAGAATGGATAAGAAAGATATTCAGTATCATGCTTAAAAAATACTGCTCAAATAGTCAGATGAGCTCATCTATGAAAAAAAGTGTCTAGAAGATTATGATAAAAACTAAGACTTAAGACAATTTAAATAATATCTAATATCCAACAGATCTAGTGTTTACATATTACGAAGAGCTTTGTACCAGAACGGTTCTGTCATGTTTCTGCCCAGAGGCTGTCATGATAAAGTTTATTATCAATTACTGCTGTACAAGTATAAAATAAGTTAAGCTGTCATATTTTTCTCAGCCAGAGATCCTAAACTGTCAAAGAATGTCAATTTTAAATCTGACATAGAGAAGAAAATTATCTGTTATTCTGACCTCTAATTTCTTGACATTTTAATGCCATAATTGCTGTGGTTAGTGCTGCTTCATGATTTCACCTGTCAAGGAAGAATGAATCAATAACCTCAAGCCATTTCTCAAATTTTAGCACTAACTTCAAAGCTCAAAGTTCTAGGCAGATTATGGGATATATATGTATGTATGTGTGTGTATATATATATATATATATATGTGTGTGTGTGTGTATATATATATATATTTTTTTTTTTACAAAAAGGACATATGTAGATTTTTGTATATTAAATGTTTCCTCTTTAAATCAGTGTTTGATTAAGGCATTAAAAAATCATCTTCCTTAGGCTAGTTGGAGTTTAGTATAACTGTAGCTTTCCTTTTTACCTTTGTGAAATATAATGATCTTCACATTTAAAAAATACTAAGATAAACATTATCAAATAAAAGGAATGCACCGAGCTCAATAGAAGGCTTAACATTTTGAACACTATTTTTTTCCAAGAGCCTCTGTCTGACCATTTAGGTGGGCAGCAACTCTCTCAAGTCACAGCACCGCAGAGCAGACCTCTGGGAGCTCAACGCTGATGCTCTGATGGAAGGTGGTGTGCTTTGCACAGCACCTCCTCACAGGGGGAGTGTAAATGCAAAGGGGAATAAATGACCAGGAGATACTGACTACGCTATACTTCATTCCACTTATCCACAGGGCTCTTTCTTGTGCCAAGAGATGCTAGATGCTTCTATGCTGGCAAACGTATGTTCTGTACTATTCCTCCTTTGCAGAGAAAGCAATGGAGGAAGAGGGACATTAAATGACTTGGCCACATTAGGAAGCTCACAGGACTTAAGTGGGTTCTCACCTTTTGCAGGTTCTTACCTGTTAATGCAGAACTTTTTTGTATGGAAATATGTTAGTCGTGGGGTAGAGGAGGTAAGGGTGGGGAGTGGGGAGAGGGACGGTTAACTCATATTCCTTGGAAGGTCATTTAATCTGTTATGTCTACAATGTACTAAGTGGTTACCTAGTGGTCTTAAGGACCACTTAAGTATCTTCCTAAGCAATCTTGAGTTGACATAGGGCCACTGGGTCAGTGTGAATGCCTCTGCTGGTATGTGCTTGAGCCCATGCTGCCTGGCGGAAGGAAGGTAACAGCGTTCCAGGTATGCGCTCCCTCACCTAGTATTCTGAGAACTGACAGAAGAGTTTCTGGGTGAGAGAGATGGGTGAGGGGCTTGGGGAGGGAGGACATATATGCCACAGAATGACTCTGGGAGTTTCTCTAATGGAACCTCAGCATTCAGCAATTATGCCCTCAGACTGGGAATGCTGGAAGGAGAGTCCTGGAGTAAGGCACTCCCAGTCTGCATCACTGTGAGGTAATCAGGAGCTGTAATGTATTATTGTTCAGATTGCCTATATAATGACAAACATTGTGGCTGAACCGCTCCTCTCCAACAGAATATTTTTTTAATTATGCATTTTCATGTAATGTTTCATTAGGAATTTCTAGAGTTTGACAATTATACATAGTTTTTATTACTGTCCAAAGCAATGGTGTGCTATTTTGTAGAAGCAGGTATTTTTATAAGATTCGAGTAATAAACACTATATCCGTGTAAAGAAAGTCTCAATCCTAATTCCATTTTCTTTCTATTCTCTCATTTATCTCTTTATTTACTGTCATTTGAATATGAAAGATCTGCTATTTTCAGTCAATTTTAATGCTGCCTTGCACTTTCATTATGTACAATATGCTTAAAATATTTTTATTTTGCCCAAGAGGATTAACTTGTAACTTTCTTTATAAGGACAGCATGTTATAATGGACAAAAATGTATGCTAAAATATTCAGGGGCAAAAATGTCTATGATATTTAAAAGTCAAAAAACCATTTGGAGTTGGTCTTGGAATAAAAGGATAAGCTATTCCAATTATTTTCTTTTTTATCTGATTCTAAAGGTATTGGTTCTGAAAGGAGAATATAGTTGGTAAGATGTTTATAAAATTGGGCCATGTGTTAAACAAAGGTGTATTGTTAAGAGAATAATTAAGCTCAGAATTAGAATCCCCATTTGTGTACAAACTAATCACATTATTTTGTAGAGAAAATCCCTTATTTCACCAACTAATTTTATAATATCTGGCTCCTCTCTCATTCATTCATTCTCTGTCCCTATCTCTTTCTTCCAGCTTCAGGCAATAATCCCATTTCCTTGTGCACACAACATGGTATAACACTGCACCTAATAATATGCTTGCAATGTGTTCTCCAAATATTTAGCCCTAAGGATCCAATGATCAATGATCATGAGGCTCTTCTCTTCCCTTTCCTCTTCTCTGCTTGAAGCCATACAAACGGAGTCATTTTGTTTTTATAGACGTCTGTAGGAAATAACTTTATGGATGTAAATTTTTCTTTTAGAGCTTTATTTCCCAAATCTACGAGTTTTCCACCTCTAAAATTAAAACTAAAAAAATAAAAAAGCATTCCACTGACTGGAAATGGAGAAGTGATTACTTCTTTTGCATAAAGCAGATGGCAGATATCTGGTAGAATGGAAGACTGGAATACAGTTTCCTTGAAGCAAGACTCATCTAGCAGCTGTTGCATCTTCAATCTTTTCACCTATCTGAAATAATTTTGTGCAACGTTGAAATGATTTAAATAATATATTTGATGAATATTTTCATAAAAAATAATTATACACATACTATAGTACATAATTCCCAAATGTTAGCTATAAAATTTCAGGGTGAGAACACACAGGAATAAGATACTATAACCTCATCTATTTTATTGATGCATTTTTGAGAACATACAGGGATAAAATACTATAACCTCCTCTACTTTACTGATGCACTTTTGAGAACATAGAGGAATAAAATACTGTAACCTTATCTATTTTTTATTGATGCATTTTTTAAGTATTCTGTCTAGAAGACTGTAATTCTGCTTTTATTAAAAAATAGATACTGGCAGATTATTTTAATGTGAACTATTCATATTTAAATACTCAACTAGGTTTCATTAATTAATAACACACATAAGGCATTAAGCATTTTAGTGAAGATGCTGAAGTAAAACAAACAAAATAGGAATGTTGAAGTGCATTGTACATATCTGCATTCCAAAAAGGAACGACATGGTGGCCTCATTACTTGTTTTTGACATATAACACTCACTTTTCCACATTTGTCAAGAACCTGAAATCTATGTTTTCTAAAAATTTACATTGAAAGGAAATTTATACAGAAGGAGATGCAAAGCCACATTTCTGCTGAAGGGATGACAGAAATTTTCATAACAATATTCAACTTATTACCTACCTCCCTCAGCACAGGGTCAGTGATACTGTCCAGGTTCACAGAGCCTTCATAGGTTAAGTAGTGAAAAAGATTTAGAGCCCGGACTGCTTCTGGTCCTCGCTGCTTGTAGCCAAATATAAGGTCAATCCACTGATGGAGTTGGCAAGAAACAAATTCACTTTCCAGGGCCTGAAATCAGTCAAGACAGAAATAAGACACCATGCAAATTTCCCTTTCTCTTACTTTGAAATATTCTATATAAATAAGTAGAACACATTCTTTGCATTCCTGTATTTTATCTGTACGTATTAAGACCTATTCTTAGGAGTGACAAAATACAACCTCTAATAAAACAGAGACCTAAAAGAAAATTTTCTTTCTAAAATACTTAATGTTCTCTTGGCTTAACTGTATATGTGATGTGAATTTTAATAGTAAATAGATTTCTTAAAAAGACACATTCATGGGGGCTTCCCTGGTGGCGCAGTGGTTGAGAGTCCACCTGCCGATGCAGGGGACACGGGTTCGTGCCCCGGTCCGGGAAGATCCCACATGCCGCGGAGCGGCTGGGTCCGCGAGCCATGGCAGCTGAGCCTGCGCGTCCGGAGCCTGTGCTCCGCAAGGGGAGAGACCACAACAGTGAGAGGCCCGCATACCGCAAAAAAAAAAAAAAAAAAAAAAGACACATTCATGTTTAAAAGTAATTTGAAATGCCTGTTTTAATGCTATTTACAACAATTTCATTTCTAATTTTTAAATATTAGTTTGAAGCTAAACAATTTTATTAGAAACTTTGATACGTACTTATTTTCCTGCCTGAAGTCTTCAAATTTACCTCTAAAACGGAATGCCTTCCTTCTGTTATGAATGAGCTCTGCTATTACACTGTTTAGGAACCAGTGGGTAATTTTAGATGTTTGCTAGCCAGTGGGAAATGAATGGAAATTACTGAGAGACAGTGACCATACGAAACCTCCATAAAGAGTCAAAAAAAAAAGAGACCTTTTCAGTTCCTAAGAAGCCATCATAAACTTCCTAGAGGGGCCCTGGCAGGTAGGCAAGGAGTTCTGGTCACACCTGTGGTATGAGCAGTGACAGGCACAGTGTAGCTCACTGTGCCTCTCACCTCCTGCACTCATTCATCATCAATTTCTTATTGATTGTAAGGACACACTGATTTCAGCAGCATGAGGAAAAAGCTGTAGAGCTAGCTTCTTAAATTTCAACTATGCAAAGCTGTAGAAAACAATTTTTGAAATTACAGCTGTAACTAAGTATGTGAATGAAGTCATTCTTTGGCTGCGTGACCCTGATTTCTAAGGTGCTGAAACCAGCTTGGATTCACTTAATCAATAAATGGTTTCTTAAATTAACCCTCTGGTAATTATATCAATATTTCATTTTTTTAATCTACAAAATATCTGAGTGATAATTTTCAACTTTTCCCGTGATGACATTTAACTAGTAACTTATTCCCCTCAAACTCCCTTTTTATCTATTCCTTTTAAAAATTTTGGTATTTTATTTACACCAGTTATTGTGGACGTTTCTCATTCAGAAATATAAACAATTAGATTTTATAAAAGGCTAGTTTTCATACTAAAACTAAACAGAATTTCTATACTCTGTATCTCATTGGTCTTGACATAATAGTTTGGACTAGAACACAGGAAAAGGGACTAAAATACAAAAGAGATGTTGGTTAAAATTCTATACTGATTAAGTCTATCATATCAGTCTGGTCAATCTGTATAAATGAGAAGTTGGTAATTATTCAGTAATGTTTTCAGTGCATGGTACAATAAACGAGAGGATGAAAAAAATGAATAAATGGAAGTTCATTACAGAGTCGCTATTGCCCAAGTCTGTTCACTGGAATTCAAAACAGTAGTGAAATCAGAAATATTATTTAAGGGAAGATCTTACCAACATAATCACATAATCAGCTCAGCAGCAACCATTTCAGATCAATCTTATAGACACCACTAGACATATTTGGAAGGAAAGGGTCAATGAAATGTATTCCATTCGAATAAAACAGTTACTGAACTAAACGCCTAATGCAATGATGAGGGTTGGAAGGAATGATCATCTTTCACTAACATGAGTTTTAAAACATTTATTTATTATCTCCAACCACTAACTTTCATTTTCCTCTGCCATGGGCAATGCGTATTATTTGTTTAATGTTTCTCCTTTTGTTTACATGTGTTTTTATAAAACACTACTCATGTAATGTATTCCTGTGTGTATGTATTTTTGATTTATAAAAATGGAATAGGGTTACAGATTTCATTTTGTTTCTTACTTTCTTCACTTAGCCTTGCTTTTTAGGATCTACCTGTGTATAGGTAGTCTACTGCTTCCAGTGGCTGCTCAGAACTCCTGCAGTAATGAGCACTAGACTGCCTCTAACTTGCCATGACACCATGCTGAGATGAATGTCCTCTTTTGCATCCCTGTTTGGCTCTTTGTGAGAATTTCTTTGGGGCATATAATCTGGAGTAGGACTGATATGTCCCTGCACTAGATGTGCATAAACTGAGTCTGAGTCATCAGTGCAGACTGGCTGCCCCTGTCTCCCCTCCCTCCAGCAGTGCCTGAAAGTTTCTACATGGCCACATCTCCATTGACAACTGGTATTATCCCAGCGTTTAATATTAGCCTGTGTAACAGATACAAAACAATATCCCATTGTTGTTCTAATATGTTTTCCTCTGATTACTGAGGAATTTGACAGCTTTTTAATATGCTTGTTGGCCATGTGGGTTTCCTCTTCAGTATACTTCCTGTTCAGGTTCTTTGTCCATTCTTTTCTGGAGGTTCCTGTCTTTTATGTTGTTACTTTGCAGAAGTTCTTTATATATTTTAGATAGTTGTTTCTTGGTTTTAAACATTGCAAATGCATTCTCCCAAATGTCCCATGTCTGTTAAATTTATCCATGTCACTCTTGGTTGAAGAGAAATTCTTAATTTTGAGATAATCAAAAATTTTTTTGTAACGTTTACGATTTTTGCATTTTGGTTTAAAATAACAAAGGTAACTTTCTGTATTTTGATGTGTCAGCTTTATATTTATGGTTTTACTTTTCACATACTGGTCCTTATCTAGAATCCATTTTCACTCATATGTGGTATTAGATAGAGATCCAGTATAATTTTTGTTAATATAGTAAGTCAGTTTTTCTAATACCATCTATTAAACAAACACACCTTTCCTGAGTGATGTGTGCTGTCATCTTTAGTGTGTGAGTATATGTTTGAAACAAAGATATAAAACTGCTATTGTTTACAGATAATATAATAATCTACCTAGAAAAAGCAATACAATCCTTCTTCCCTTCTTTCATTCATTCATTCGTTCCTTCCTACCCTCTTCCCCTCTTCCCTTCCTCCCTTCTGCTTTCTCTATCTACCTACCTACCTATCTTCTTATCTATCATCTATCTAGATATGTGTGTGTGTCTCCAGATCTTTGCACCTTTTATTTCTATTGTTATCTTTATTTCTTATATATCTTAATATCTGGTAGATTTATTCCTTTCAGAGTCAACTCAGCCATTTGTGGACCTTTATTCTTCCCTATAACTTTTATAATAAGTGTATAGATACATCAAAATAATTTTGATTGGGATTCCAATAAATTTATAGATTAATTTGGGAAAATTGATATTAGGTTTTCCCATCTAAGGTCTCAGAATTTTCTATGTACCATATTAGATTTAAAAATTAATATTTTCACTGTAAAGGACATGGGTATTCTTGGTTAATTCCCAGGCAGTTCATAAGTTTTGATGCAACTATACTATTTTAAAAATTATATTTTAAACCCCATTATTAATGATGTAGAAAAATGCTACTGATTTTTATAAGTTGATTGTGTTCCTGGCAACTCTTACTAGTTAACTTCTTTATTTTTCTTATATAATTGTTCTCAACCTTGAGAACTATATTAAACAACAGTGGTGACATGACATGGAACATCACTGTCTTTTTCCTGATCTTAAAAGGGTCAAGACACACACAAACACACACACACACACACACACACACACACACAAACACACACCCCCCCCCCCCCATGTATTTAACAAACGGTTGGGTTGTTAGATAGCATTTTATTTACAGTTTTTGTATTTATATCCATACTTGAAATGGCTTTATTTCTTTTTTCCTTTACTTCCCTCTACTCTGGAATCAAGATCACAGTAGCCTCATAAAATGAGCTGGATGGTTATTATGTTTTCTGGGATAATTTGCATAAGAAATTAATTCCTTACCTCTTGAAAATCTGGTAGAATTCACCTGTAAAATAATATGGCCTTGGATATTTGGGGGGCTGGGAAGATTTACTACTTAAATTTCTTTAAGGCTTATAAGTCTTCTGGTGTCAATTTTGATGTTTTATATTTTTCTAGATATTTATCCACTTCATCTCAGTTTTAAAACTTATTAGCTCATGGTTATCTATAATAATCTTTAATTAAATTAAAAAATTTCTATGTCTACAGTTACCCTATTATATTCTATATGTTAGGTAGCAGAGTGAATCAACAAACAATCAAAAAATAATTTTGCCTCAGGTTTTTTTTGGGGGGGTTTATAAAATTAAATGACAAAGGAACAATAAGGTAGTAGATTAAACAGATAGTCTTACAGAGACTGTCTTGCTAGTCACTGCAGAAAACAAAGAAAATCCAGTTACAACATATAAAAGCTAAATCTGGTTCTAAATCAAATGCATATCTAAGAATTGAATTTTAGATTCACATAATTAAAGCATAAAGACCTATCTAAAGCTGAAACTTGACACTGAGACTTAACTGTATTCTAAACAGTATTAATCTGTTAGTAAATGCATGCTATCTGCTTATTTGTTCTTTTTAGAACTATGTTTTCATGCACAAACCTATTTTGGAGTTTGAAACAAGATTTTATTGCAAACACTCACAACTGAAGAATAGAAAGAAATACTTGATTACTAAGCTATTAGGGTTACAATGGTCTTAATAGCTTGCTTTACCCTCTCCTTGCATACCTAAAAGCAGAAGCAATTGCTTTAAGCCTAGATAAACCAATTCCCAATCCATAATTCTACCCTGGGGATCTGGGAGGAAGGAAATAAAGAGTGAGATTTAAACCAGAGAGGATATCTCTTAGATGAATAATAGTTACCTAGTATCTAATTTCAATATTGTCCCATGGGTATTAGAACGTAGAGAATTCTTTCCCTAACGGGTTTAGGACAAAGCAGCTCAGAAACTTATGAAAAAGGGATGTGGAATGAACTGTGAGGAGAGAATTTTGTTTTCTCCAGAATTCTTCTATTTAAGAATACTGCATTTCTCTCTCTCCTTCTAGACCATACCAAGAACATTTCCAAGCCCTTTCTCTTGTTGCCTCAAAAATCTGCTTCTGATATTGAAAAAATTCTCCAAATAGAGTTGCATATATTTCAGTGGACAATTAGAAAATCACATTGCTATTTCTTCTGTAGTGTCTATACTGGCTTCTTCTCTTCACGATTAAATTGAAATTATAGCTATTACCCAGTGAAAGATTTAATTATTTTAAATAAAGGTAACATAGTTGTTTTAAATGTTTATTTTGGGGGCTTACATTATTCTCTTACTTGATTGCTTCCTGGGTGTATAATACAGTGGATTATTTTCCATTCCCACTAGCACCATCCTAGTCTTAGCTCTCATTGCTCTCCACGTGGGCTATTGCAATAGACTTTGACCTCTTCCTCTACTCGGGGGCTTGCATCCTGCTGGTGGAACAGACTTTTGAAACCATCATGCTCTTACTGTCATCCTCGATTTCAAATCTTCCAAGGTTCCTCCTAGCATAACACATTCAGTGTAAACTTTACTTGACCCCTAAGGACTTTCAAACCTTGATCCGACCCTCCTCCATGATTTCTTTGGGCTTCTAGAAACAAATTCTTGGCTCCAGCAGCACAGTTTACAGCCCCGGCACATTAGTAGCTGGTATGACCTCTGAACCTTTGTTGCTCCTTTCACCATAACATGAAAGCATTTCATCCTCCTGCTTCCTCTTCATGTCCCAGCCATCCTCACTCAAGCCCAATGTCTGTTTCCTGAGTTCTCCAGCTCAGAGTCTATGAAGTCGTCTATGAATTTCTATGACACTTACCATCAGTACCCTCCTGTTTAATGTAGTAAATAATGTATACAAATTTACTTGTGAAAATCGATTTGCATATAAATTGTAAACTGCTAGACAAACGGAATGGGGTTATTACCAATTAACACTTAATTGTTTCAAACATGCCATACCATATTCTCAATTAGCATCCAAGCATCTGGAACTTAGGGACTATACCTAATGCTTCTTTTACATTTCCTATAGTTCCTAACTCAGCATTAAATGATAAATATTTAATAAATATTTATTGGCTGATTATTTAAGCAATGGGAAAGATGTGTTGGTCACAAGAAGGAAGAAAAGAAATGTCAGGAAGTGAGGGTGGGGGTGGGAAATTCATTCATTCATTCAACAAATATTGACTGACCATCTGCTATGTGCCAAACACTATTGTAGACCCTAGGATCACAGCAGTGAATACGTGAAACCAAAATCCCTGTCAGAAAGTTTACATTGTAGTGGGGGGAGACTAGTAATTAGTAAGAGAGTATGTCTGAAGGTGATAAATGCTAAGGAAAGGAGAAACACAGGAAAGAAAGTTAAGAGGTATGTATGGATGGGGAGGGGATTGCTAATTTAGAGGAGGAAGTGAGAGAAGGCTTCCCTGAGTTTGTGACAATTAAGGATTACAATGAGGAAGTAAACTGTAAGGACATCTTGATGATCTCAAACAGAGGGATCAGTCATTCGTTTGTTCATTCATTCATCATTCATTCATTCAATATGGAGCACCTCCTATGTGCCAGGAATTATTCTAGGCCCCAGGGATACTGTGAGAAACAAGACAAAATCTCTGATCTCCAGGAACACATCCCACTGAAATGCAAATAATCAAGGTGAACACAGCCTAAACTCTCTCCAGGCCCAAATTACTGACCACCTACCACATGTCAGATGCTAGCCTTGGAGAATATACACATGAATAAGTATGCCACATCCTCAAAAAGATCACAGTTTGGTGGAAGATAAACATGCTGACTTGGGCTTTTCCTGCTGCTTGAATTTCTGCTGAAACTCTAATACGATGATATTAGAGTTATTCCCCACCCCATTCTTTTTCCAGAAGAATTACTTCTTCTAGAAAGTAATCCATCTCTGCTGCTCTAGCCATCACCACTCAGCACACTTGGCCCCCACCCTTCCTTTTACCTGGCTCTGTAGGACTAGAGAAATCTAAGGGAAAAAGGTCACTACTAGGAAGTTGCAGAGGGAAGCTGTTGTCTGTAACTCGAAAATACATCCAGAATTGATTAATTCCTTACTACCTTCACTGCCACCATGCTGGTCCAAGCCACCGTCATCTCTCACGATACCTCCTGACAGACGTGCCTGATGCTACCCTGTGCCTCAACAGTTCATTCCCATCACTGCAGCCCGAGTGATCCTTTCACAGCACAGCAAAATCATAGAACTCGTCTGCTTAAAGCACTGCAACAACTCTTGATTTCACTCAGAGTAAAAATGCAAAGCGTTTCAATGGCCTTCAAGGCCATATGTGATTTGCATCTGTTACCACTCAGTCCTCTCCTCCTCCTGTGCGCTCCGTGTTTATCCTACCCCAGTCCACTGGCTTCCTTGCCAAGCACACCCCTGCCACAGGGCCTTGGCCCGGTAGTTCCCTCTGCCTTCGCTCCTCTTTTCCCAGGACAGGAAGAGTCTCTGGGTCACTCTCTCATGTCCTTCAGGTCTTAGTTCAAGTCTCACCATCACAGTGAGGGGATCCTGACCATCCACCCCTGTATTTCTGATCTCCTTGCTTTGCACTTCTTTTTTCCACAGTACTGATCACCTGCTAACGTTCTAGATATTTTACTTATTAATTTCTGTTGATTGTCTGTCTCTCTTTGATCAAAAGTAAGCTCCATGAGGGTCGAGATCTTTGTCTGTTGCTTCACCGGTATACTCCCAACACATAACATAGCGCCTGCAACGCTCGATAATGATCTGTTGACTGAGCGTTGACTGAGGCTGTATGTTTATTCATGCGGGTTCCTAACTGAAGTGTGAGCTCCTGAAGGCCACTGGCTGCGTGGCTCACGCTTGTGTCTCCAGAGCCTAGAGCCGTCTGAAGACAGTAACAGGCCCTCAACGATGGGGGTAAATGAAGGGATTTCTCTGCTTTACTCTAGCCTTATTTAGAGTAGGATTCATGGCCAACTCTTTGTGTTTTCTATAATACCTTACTCAGAACTGGCTCTCAATAAAGGTTTATGCAATGAGCAAATCCCCAGTTTCAGAGATAAGGGAGACTGTGAAGCTCCAAGAGATAAGGACGTCTTATCCATCCAGTGTCCTGGCCAACAGGTGGCAGGGCAGGCACCCACATACAAGACATCTCTTGCAGTATATATACTTTTTCCATCTCAATATTTTAAGATGCTGCCAAAGACTTCCAAAAATTCTTATGTTATGCTGTTTGCTTAAACTTCGTTTTTGAGCAAGGTATTTTTTCAGTACAATATACCCTAAATGCACATTTTTACCTATCACAAAAGAGACTTTTTCCTTAAAAAGTGAGAATCTAATAAAGGATGTAATACAGTCAAAGCAAAACCACACCCCACTGTGCTCTCTGCCTCAGCGTGCTGCGTCCCGCCCTGCAGACAGAACAGTCTGCGCCTGGTCCCACGGCACCAGGAACATGCCGGGTGGAGGGCTGGAGAGATTAGTAGTGCACATCCGAGACAGGCCTTTTTCTGAAACAAATTTTTAAAAAGGGCAGATTATGATTGATGAACCCAGCATTAAGGTAATGCTATCAGACATACTTTCTATTTCTGCCCTTCGTGAGGAGGTCAGATTATAATCACGTTAGAACTGAACACAGTGCTTTATTAATGTTTCATGACTGAGTCGGTCGCAATCAGCCTAGCTTCGTGTGGATAAATTAAACCAGTTCTTGATGTATGAACTCAAGGCACTGAGAATTTATTGAAATGTCTACTAAAAGTGTCTCTATCACCTTTCCAGGTTTGCTAATGAAACCAAATTTTGAATTTCACAGTTCTTCAGTGAAACACAAACCTTGTCACCATATTTACAAAATACAAACAACTCTAACCAATTATATATATTGTTGTGTATAAATAAAAAAAACAACGGACTAAAAGAAGTACATCATTAAAAATTCAAAGTATTGTTTCATTTTAAAAAATAAGAAAAGTTAATGAGGTTGTCAGCACATAAAGGCGTCTACAAATACATCAAATGCCTTTTTAATTGCTGGCATGGGATAATGAAGCTGATCATTTATAATCAATGATACCATCCCTTTTTATAACATTATTTTTGTCTTCTTTGCCTTG
The DNA here is from genome assembly GCF_964374135.1 of Grampus griseus. Taxonomy (NCBI): domain Eukaryota; kingdom Metazoa; phylum Chordata; class Mammalia; order Artiodactyla; family Delphinidae; genus Grampus; species Grampus griseus. The sequence goes on from NC_139012.1 coordinate 68,605,032, forward strand.
AATTTCTTAATGACAGCTTGAGAGAAGAAGGAGGGAATGCTCCTTTGTACGGATACAGAATACTAATCCACACAAGAGCCGAAGGCTTTTTTACCACTGTGAATGTCATTTCTTTGGGCTATATGACATTTTCATTTTATACTTTAGGCTCATTACAAAGAACTCCATCAAATAACTGAAGATAATCCCAGTCCAAATTATAAATATACTAGAGCGCATGTTCTCTAAACCCATTCCATTTCATGAGCACTAAATCCTGCATGAGCTACCCAGCCAATATAAAGTTAGAAACTTTCAATGCTACAAAATAATAATAAAAGGTGGATGTTGTATTCATGGAATTTATGGAAAGCTTATGAAAATTTAAAGACTTCTATATTTTATATTATCACCCAGTTAATTATAGAAATATTCATCAAGTAAATATTTCTTCAGCAAAAAAAGAAGATAGGTAGATAATTGGTTACATTTTCCAGTTTTAACACAGATGGCTGACCTTATTTCTTCATAACATCAGTATGCTCATTTCCCATCAGTATGACGGGAAAATGGACCAGAGGCTGGAGCAAAGGAAACCATACACAGGGTGCTGTGAAGGAAAACTTCAAGTTAAAGAAAAGTACAGGAGACACTGAGACAGGAGAGCAGCTGTAGACACACGCGGCTACATTTTGTAACGTGACTTTTGATAGCTCTGATGCTTTAACACTCTTCCCAGAGGTAACACCTTGGGTCTGCCCTTTAGCTCAATTCTGATGCACCAAGAATGGCAGCTATAGACATAGAATCTTTTGATACACGTGGTAGCTTTCCCTTTCTATTCTGTAGAGTCCCTTCAAGGAAAACCCAGGGAAAGAAGACAAAGAATAACCACTTCTCAAGCCACCTGTTACGTGCTGGCTAGGCACTTGCTACATAGGGCCAGTTTAACCTGTCATTGCTTCCTGGTGTCCCAGGGAACCAAGACTGGGGCAGTTTGATTTTCCCAAATAAGCGGAATTTTGTGTAAAACCTTTCATTCCATGGAGTAAAGGTTTAGTTCACAAATCTTACCAAATTCATAATGCCTATAAGATACCAAGAATTTGGTTTTGAATAGAGAAAAAAAGTGCCTTGCTTCTTTCATTTCTTCATGAAGCCAAGTTGGAACTTCCTACTTACAATAAAAATGTACCATTCATTTCTGAAAATGTTTTATGACATTTTCAGAAATGCACAAGTGTTTATCTCTCATACTTTAGTTATAAAAACTTATTCTTTTGAACAGATGAAAGCAAATCTTTGAGGAACAGTTACTTCACCATATCATATGCAATCCTTATAGTTCCTAGTACACTGAACACAAAGGTCGATGAATATGTGTTTACAGTGATACTAAATAGTGAGCTTTATTTTGAAGAAGCACTGTATTCTGACTTAAAGTTTGCTCAGCAGTGCTTCAGCTCTTAGAAAGACAAAATATAAGAGATAAGAGGTGCATAGACAGAAGTCAGTTCTTGAACTGGTAATGTTAGGACCAGGAGTAAATTATTTATTATATTATATTTATGTGCAATAGAAGTACTCTGAGCAACTATAAATATACAAAAAATAATTTATTACTCAAAATTTGCCTTTGTGTATTTTATTCTCTCTTAAAATAAGAGGGAAAAATCTATTTTAGAGTTTAAATTGTTTTTACAGTGTTATTATCCTTTCTCAGGCTGTATCTTTCAATGAATAATCTGCTAATTCTCTTAAAACCCAAATGATATGAGACCATTTTGTGAGAATCAGGTATTTCTAAGGAAAAGGGATTTCTAAAAACTCTTATGTGGTGATCGCATGAATAATAAGACAGGCCAGAGTGTCACTGATTAAATCTGAATCATAAGTCTGAGTCAAATTAGGTGTTTGGAGGTCATCCATGCTTAGATACAGATAGTTTGCAAATAACACACAGGTTGTATTTCAAAGTGCTTTCTAATTTGGTGTTTGGAACATATATTGCAGTAGAAACAGTATTAGTCTAATCTGGATTGATTCTCAAGTCGATCTATAAAGCCATATTTTGTTTAAAATATAGGTGAACTTTTAAAGTCTGTAAATGGGTATAGGGAACATGACATTCAGAGTGCCAACTTGTGATGCCAGGCACGGTGAGGAAGAAAAGGCACTTGGGTCCAGACCTGGGGTCAGTCACTTTGCCTTTCTGCGTCTCAGTCTGCTTATTCAAATAAAGGTCTGCTCCGGGTCTCAAATCCTGTGTGTGACTATAAAGTTTAACGTGTAAAATAATGCCATTTCCTCCATTTTGTAGAGTTGGAAGATAGCCTTCTTCCAACACCCGATGGGTGGTGGGACTTGGGACTTCCTCAGCTCTAAAACCGAGCTTTTACTGGCTGGGAAAGGAAGTCTTATGGGGTGAGGACTTTGGGGATAAAGAGTTAGAAACAGGATCACAGAAAGTCAGGTCTGCTGAGCTGCTGAGGCTGGAACATGCTGCTGGTTTGGGGTCAATTCCCTCTTATCTCTGTCTTTTCTTCTGCTGGCCCCAAGGTACTTGCTGCTAGTTAGAAGACATGTTTCCTTCCCTCCTTCTTTCCCTCTCCCTCTCCATAGCTCCTCAAGTCACTACTCACTCGAGCCTGGAGACCGTGGGTTGGAACACTCCACTCTGATAAGTAGGTGATCTTTGACAAAGTAACTTACCTCACTGAGTTTCAGTATAATTCTCATTTCAGAAGACTTTTTGAGGATTAAAAGAATATTGCACCTGAAGCTCTAGCACAGTATTTGACAAATAATAAACAGTCAATAGATGGCATAGGTTATAAGCACTACTGCCATTATTTTATCTTGGTCAGCCGTCATATTGGGATGACTCAGGACCACCACTGGGATACGGGGTACGGTGACTAAGATTAGGGTATCCAACCTCCTGTGCAGCAGTTGTCAGCTGTAAGTCTTGGAATGAGGAAAGCAGAGAAAAAACTTGTAAGCAACTACACCCTGGAAGAAAGGAGAGTGTCCTAGCCCCATCATGTAGCTCTTTATACGTAAAAAGAGGTATAAACTGGGTGCTGTCTAGAGTAACATTCCACTTACTAAGGGAGGGTTTTGTCACTTCATGTTTGAGTGCCAACTCCCAGATCTGGAATTGATCTAACAATGGCCAATGAAACCTGAGGTAGAAGACAGTCACTCTCCTCCAAAGCTATAAAGTTTACACTTCCCCTAGGGCCTCTGTTAGCACTCGACTGACTCTTGTTTATCATAAGGCCTTGATAAGTCTGACTGTCTGATTTTGTAGACTAGAGATTATAAGAAAAATTCGAATCACTATGGCCATTAAAGGAAAGTGTGATGATAGCAACAATCTAAAGAAAAAAATAGAAAAAGAATAGATATGGAATTATATCACTTCACAGAATAATGGGTACTTACGATAATAAAGAGAAGTTTCATCCTTTGTATGAGAGGGTAGAAAACCAAATAGTAATACGTTTTAGAACAACAACCACAACAGGGTTCAAAAAAAGTTCTCACTTAGCTATAAAAATCTAGAAACTTAATTTATTTGGTAAGTTTATTTAGCTGGACTGCATTAGTACCCAACATACTAGATGAATGAAGCAGTGATTTTTCTGCAGGTTTAGTCAAGACTGTACGGTCCTGCTCGTCCAGTTTATATCAGTAATAACTATCTGATCATTTCTCAGGCATAATAATCATCTTTCCCTACATTAAAAAAGTTCTGTGCATGACGCTGACCTGGGGATTTGTGTTTAGAAACACAACTGCTTTTTCTTTTTCAATTAGGCATATCATTAATAAAATTACTAATTCTGGGGCGTTTAAACTTTTTCACTAATGAGGAACACAGAAGTTGTATCTATAATGAATCATTACCTGATGTTTATTAAAATATATCTAAAAATGTTTTAGCATCCAATAAACATGGGAAGAGATTCTCAACATCATCAGTCACCAGGGAAATGCAAATTAAAATTGTAATGAGATATTACTTCACATCCACAATAATGGCTATAATAAAAAAAAAAACAGACAGTAACAAGTGTTGGTGAAGATGTGGAGGAACTGGAACAGTCATACATTGCTATTGGGAATGTAAGATACACAGTCACTTTGCAAAAGAGTTAATTTCTTAAAAAGCTAGATATAAATTTACTACATGACTCAGAAATTCTATCACTAGGTATATACCCCAAAGCAAGGAAAACACATGTCCATATAGAGACTTCTATGTGAACATTCACAGTAGAATTATTCATAACACCCAAAAAGTGGAAACAACTCAAAAGTTCATCAACTGATGAACGGATAAACAAAATGTGGTATATCCATACAGTGGACTATCATTATGTAAAAAGAGGAACAAAAACTGATATACGCTACAACATGGATGAATCTCAAAAACTATGCTAAGTGAAAGACATCAAACACAAAAGAACACATATTGTATGGGTCTATTTAAGAAAAATGTCCTGAAGAGGCAAACCTATGGAGAGAGAAGGCAGACTAATGATTGTCTGGGGCTGGAGGTGGGCACAGGAGAATTCTGGGGCAAAAGAAATGTTCTAAAATTAGATTTTGGTGATGGTCACACAACTCTGTACATTTGCTAAAAATAATTAAAATTGTACAAGTGAATTTTATCACAAATAATGATTTTTTAAAAACACTCATAAGGTAGTCCCTCTTTACAGATGAGAAATATGAGAACCAGAGATGCTCCATAATTTACTCAGGGCAATGAAGCTAGTAAATGGCAAAGCTCAGATTCAAGAGCCAGGAAACTTTTAAACCCCAAGTATTCTTTCCAATAAAACCACCTGGCATTTATTAATTGTTAGCAGCCACATAAAAACCTGTGTTTAATCAGAGCAAGAGAAAATTCGGTCCAACAATTTTTGCTACTTTGCCTGCCTGAGTGAAGGATTCATTTCGTTACACTAGTTTGGACCTAACTAGACAACATGCTAAAATCATTAAGATTATTACCCCATGTGATTCATTCAATCATTCATAACAGCAAATATCTGGTGACTAACTACTCTTGCAGGCACAGTTCTTGGCTCTAGAAATATACAGTGAAATGATGTGACTGAGAGACACATCTCAGACACAACTCAGTATGTAGTGGGTTCCAGGGTTGAGCTTGTGGATCTGGTATCCTTACACTGATATCATAGCCAGTATTCAAGTATGTAAGGGTATTGTGGTAATAATAAACAACCAGTTCTAAAAATAAGTATAGACTTTAAAAGTAGGCATCACTAAAATATAAATCCTTCACATTAAAAAGATAAATTGAAGAGATAATCTGTTGTTAAAGAAGATGGTGTGAGATTACGCCATATACCTGAAAGTGCCAATTTCCAGATCGAGAAGTGAGAGAAATCCTATATAAAATTTACGTACTACATGATATTACCTCAGGGGGAGACTAGATTACAGATTATCTATACGGTAACTTTAAACATAGGTCTACTGTCTCAGTACCAGCTTTCTAAAATAAAGTGTATTAAAAGTAAAATATTTCTTGGAGACAGAAAAATAGCTCTAAAATTGAAGGGAGCATGTGACTGACAGTGACAAAAAGAGACATAAAATCAGGGGTAGAAGAAGGAACCACATATTGTATGATCCTGTTTATGCGAAATAAACAGGATAGGCAAATCTTTAGAGACGGAAAGCAGATTAGTGGTTGCCTAGGGCTGGTTGGGGGAATGGGGAAAATGGGCAGGGGGAGATGCTAAAGGGTATTGGGTTTCTTAATGGGGTAATGAAAATGTTCATAAGTGACTGTGGTGATGGTTGCACAACTCTGTGAATAGACTAAAACCCACTGATTTTTTTCCTTTACTTTAAATGGTTGACTTGTATGGTATGGGAATTGTATCTGTGTGATATATGTGAATTATACAGCTCTTACTAAAGAAGAGACTGAGGGATATGTGAGGTCCACTGCAATATGTGGACCTTATTTGGATTCTAATTCAAATAAATAAGCTGTCAAAATGAAATAAAACATATTTATGGGACAGCTGGAAAAACTGGGAGTGAAACAGGGTTAAAAACATATTTGGGGTCATAGGCTTTATTGATATAATTCCTCAATTGGCCAAGAACAATAGTACACTAGAGACGTTTGGTAAAGTGGTTCATTTCCATATACCGTAAGCCCATTGAGATTAAAATCTCCTTAAATATGGATAAAATATATTAAGATCTATAAAATAACCACATGCAAACATTCTATTTACACATTTTCTATTTGAACACCCAGACATCTGTCATACAGATTCAAAAAGTAATGACATTTTCTATCTAAGAATGTTTACAAGATGGGTGTTCTCTTAGTCAAGTATATTACATTTTAAGGTATGTTTCACAGCTTATAATTTCCTACATACAAATATGTTCTAAATGTATATTATTTTGTTTTGAGTATTTTGAGTGAAAAAAGAGTGCAGATTTAGCCAATAGACAAAAATAAGGAATGGGCATCAATTTCGACCATTTTAGAATACATTAGTCAACAGATGCTCATCTGATTGTCTTCTCCTAAGGGAGCAATTATAACTGAATTACCATTCCTTTATTAGTCCTCATGAAAGGAAAATCCACTCTACAATAAAGAACTGCTGTCAAAAGACAACAGTAAAATGCTTTCTTTCTCAAAAATTTAGCCTTGTATTTATAGATGTTAAAAGACAATTTGTTAGTAGCTGAAAACTAAACTACAGAATATATTTTACTTCCTCGTGACTGCTCAAGCAAAAACAAAATCGCTCTTACCATCCTGTTGATCCGTACAAAGTCTTCAGGTTTTTTTGCCCAAGGGGGAAGATCAACATCATTTACCACCACTTCATCTTCTCTGACTCCAAGATTATATCCATTACTGTTGACGAACATCTCCGGTAGGTAATAGAACTCTGGAATTAGTTCCTGCCAGGAATAAAAATGTAGCATATTAAACCATTTTAAAAATTAGTTGAATGAAAGTATTAATTTATAACAACTGTAAACAGAATTAATTTCTTTACTTAAATTCAATATTTTATTACTTAGTTCCATTCTTTATTTAATTTTCTTTAGATAGGAGTCTAGGAAAAGAAGGCAAACATTTTTCTTGAACAATATGCTTGATAATTTATGTTTATAAGATTTTCAACCTTATCTTGCCACAAATTAGTTAAGAGAAATGGGTTACAGAATCAACAATATTCCCAATAGTATTAGTGAACAAATATATAAGGCTATACCTACAAGTCTGTGCTGTTCAACAAACTTTTCCAAATGCTAATAATAAAATATCCAAATTCAAAAAAGGTGTTGCCAGTATTGGTTAAAAATCATGTAATGTCTTCTACTTTTCTTTTTGACTCCACTGGCAATTACAATACATGATTTTTATGAAGAGACTCATTGTTTTGTTTTATAATTTGGCAAAATAAATTGTTTTTATACCTATCACTAAATACAATAAGAGATGATATGCAACATAATAAGTTTACATATTTAATGCATGCCACTTGAATACTAAGTTCTTAACTTGAATGCAAAGATAACTTGTGTTACTTGTATGTAAGTATGGCATTAACAACTGGGTTCAAGGCAAACTTGTGTTTGATGCACATCTAATATGTGGTTTATGTAACTTTAGGTTAAATATGATACAGGAATGAATTGATTTTATGATCTTAAAAGTTTTAATTTGTTGCCCTTTTTAAAAAAAAACACAACAAATTGAGGAAATGAAAACAAAAAACACAGTAGTTTTATGTTTACCATCAATACTATGAAAAATACTGATCTTTTCAAATATCAAGATGAGGGTTAAATTAACTTTATTTGTGAAAAGCATAAGAACATTTGTTTGTGTAACATGTCTGACATGGATGGCATAGTACCCGAAATTTGAATCTCACTTTGGAATACATAGTGATAAACAGAAAAGCTAAAAAATAAACAACCATGCCCACCAAAAAAATAAAACACCAGACACTGAGGTCTTCAAATAAACTGGATTCTTCAGCCCAAGAAAAGCATACACAAAAGTGTTCCCTTTATCAAATTACCAATGGCATTTTTCATAGAACTAGAACAAAACATTTTACAATTTGTATGGAAACACAAAAGACCATGAATAGCCAAAGCAATCTGGAGGAAGAAAAACAGAGCTGGAGGAATCAGGCTCCCTGACTTCAGAATATACTACAAAGCTACAGTAATCAAGACAGTATGGTACTGGCACAAAAACAGAAATATAGATCAATGGAACAGGAGAGAAAGCCCAGAGATAAACCCATGCACCTATGGTCAACTAATCTATGAAAAGGAGGTAAGAATATATAATGGAGAAAAGACAGCCTCTTCAATAAGTGGTGATGGGAAAACTGGGCAGCTACATGTAAAAGAATGAAATTAGAACACTCCCTAACACCATATACAAAAATAAACTCAAAATGGATTAAAGACCTAAATGTAAGGCCAGACACTATAAAACTCTTAGAGGAAAGCATAGGTAGAACACTCTTTGACATAAATTGCAGCAAGATCTTTTTTGACCCACCTCCTAGAGTAATGAAAAAAACCCAGAAAACAAATGGGACCTAATTAAACTTAAAAGCTTTTGCACAGCAAAGGGAACCATAAACAAGATGAAAAGACAACCCTTAGAATGGGAGAAAATATTTGCATATGAAGCAACTGACAAAGGATTAATCTCCAAAATAGTAAAAACAGCTCATGCAGCTCAATTTCAATAAAACAAACAACCCAATCCAAAAATGGGCAGAAGACCTAAACAGACATTTTTCCAAAGAAGACATACAGATGGCCAACAAACGCATGAAAAGACGCTCAACATCACTAATCATTAGAGAAATGCAAATCAAAACTACAATGAGGTATCACCTCACACAGGTCAGAATGGCTATCATCAAAAAATCTACAAAGAATAAATGCTGGAGAGGGTGGAGAAAAGGCAACCCTCTTGAACTGTTGGTGGGAATGTAAATTGATACAGCCACTATGGAGAACAGTATGGAGGGTGCTTAAAAAACTAAAAATACCATATGACCCAGCAATCCCACTACTGGGCATATACCCAGAGAAAACTGTAATTCAAAAAGACACGTGCATCCCAATGTTCACTGCAGCACTATTTACAACAGCCAGGACATGGAAGCAACCTAAATGTCCATCAACAGGTGAATGGATAAAGAAGATGTGGCACATATGTACAATGGAATATTACTCAGCCATAAAAAGGAGTGAAACTGGGTAATTGGTAGAGACGTGGATGGACCTAGAGAGTGTCATACAGAATGAAGTAAGTCAGAAAGAGAAAAACAAATAACACATATATGTGGAATCTAGCAAAACGGTATAGATGATCTTATTTGCAAAGCAGAAATAGAGACAAAGATGTAGAGAACCAATGTATGGATACCCAGGGGGAAAGGGCGGGGGGGTGGGAGGAATTGGGAGATTGGGATTGACATAAATACACTATTGATATTATGCATAAAATAGAGAACAAATGGGGAACTCTACTTAATGCACTGTGGTGACCTAAATGGGAAGGAAGTCCAAAAGAGAGGGGATGTATGTATATGTATAGCTGATTCATTTTGCTGTACAGTAGAAACTAACACAACATTGTAAAGCAACTATACTCCAATAAAAACTAATTTTAAAAAAGTGTTCTCGTTATGGGTTCTCCTGCTAAAACCAACATTTATCTGCTATAGCATAAGTGTTTATCTTAGCAATCCTCTGTGAGAATCTGATCATTATCCGTTCTTATGATAACAAATGTGAACCATAGAAAAATATAATCATGTTTATTTTCTCCAGCATTATGGGAGTTTGAACAGATTTGTGTAAATGAATTTTCTGGATAAGCAGAGCTTAGTTTTTTAAGAATCATAATTTTTCTTCTATTTAAACCATTTAAATAGAAATCTCTCTAAAACCCATTATATAATTCCCTGATATTTATTTATTCATGTAGTAAAGTTTGAGTACCAGGCATTGTGATGGGTACTAAGAAAACAAATAATGAACAATCATGGCCTTACCTTTAAGTAATTCATAGCCTGGTCTATGGGGAAAATGTATAAACAGATGGTTATAATGCACAACAATAATAGCTGTGAAAGTATAAACAGAGCACAAGGGAGCAGAGAGGACAGAGCAGGGAACTCTGGGCAAGTCAGAAAACACTTCACTGGAGATCAGACATTGAGTTCAACCATCGCAAGATAAAGGTGGGGAAAGGGGCAGGGGGACTGGCAGAGAGTATTATCAAGGAGTGGTACGAACCGGGTATGAGTGGAGTGTAGGATATATTGGGGGACAGATCAAGATGGGGCGGAATGAGATGGGGGGAGGTGTATGGAGTCAGATGACAAAGGAAGTTTTATGCCAATCTAAGCTCTTTGGATTTTGTCTTATTGGCAATAATTTAAAAAAAAAAAAAGCTATTGACATGATTATGTTTATTTTAAAGCAAGACATTGGGTGTCAAAGTAAAGAATGAACTGGAGAGGGGAGAGACTAGGAATATGTGTGGGTGGGGAGGGGGAGAGGGGGAACCAGCAGCAGCAAGGAGAACGGGAGGGAAGAGGGACGGGAAGCTGCGGCTGTGTTGAGTAAGGGGACATATTGTGGGACTGTACCAGGGAGGGCCATCTGCAACACACGTGAGGATGAGTAAACAAAGATGTCGACCCGGGGATGCAAAAAGGAGAGGGAATTAGATGGCTCATACGGAGAGGCAAATATATATTAATAATAAACTACGTACAAGACATCAAGGGCACAAGGAACTGTGGGAAAGGAGAACTACAGTGAAATTAATATGTTAATGAAATTTTTCAGTGACTTGAATGTGAGGGGGCAATTAAGAAGGGGCTAAAAGAAAAACTAATAGGTAAACAAACATTCTTATTTGCAGATAATGATACAGCTTAGGTGGTGGATAAACCAGGGGCTAAAGGGTGCTTCAGCAACATCTATCAGCAATGACTATCATGAGTTTGACTTCTGGGCTGGGCAAGCATGACAGTGTATATACCATGTTGCACTGAGGGGCCAATTTGGTAAAGGTGTGTGGTCACTGATTAGAAGGTAGAAGTAAAGTATCATTGCTATTCTCATTTATTTGTACTCAATCAGAAATGTGTAACTGTTACAGACTGAATATTCTATTCCTCCAAAATTCAAATGTTGAAACCCTATCCTCTAATGTGATGATATTAGGAGGTAGGGTGTTTGGAAGGTAATTAGGATTAGACGAGGTCATGAGGGTGGATCCCTAGTGAACGGATTAGTGTCCTGGTGAGAGTCCTGAGAGAGCTTGCTTCCTCTCTTTGCCATGTGAGGACATACAAGAACACGTCTTTCTGTGAGCCAGGAGGCAGGCTCTCACAAGACACAGAACCTATGTGGGCACCTCGATCTTGGACTTCCAGCCTCCAGAACTGTGAGGAACCCATTTCTGTCGTTTATAAGCTACCTAGTTTATGGTAAAACACAGTAGCCTGAGCTGACCAAGACAATAACCACACAATTTTCTTTTGATCTTGTTCTCATTGCTTGGGAAAATGTGGGAAATTAGTATAAGATGTACAGAAGATAAAGCAGATTGCTATTTGCACATTATCCATTTTATATATGACAATGAGTATCAATAGCATCCCAAATGGTCCAAAATGGGGAGAGGAATGCAAGTTCATGCAGTTGCTCCATGGAGAGGGTGATTTATGTGTAATAAGCTCACATAAGTCAGGGATTTCCCAGCTGTCTTTTGTCAGTTATTTGTGTCCATGTTCTATCTCTAGAACTAGCCTACGAAAGCTTCCTTGAGGACTGAGAGGGATATACATCCACATGGATATAGCAACATGGATTTATTTTTCATTTAGACAGCCCAAAGAGTTTCGGTTTATCTTCAAGTGTCTCGGTGCTCTAATGTTTTTCATATATATTGTTTCCCATTCTTTCCTGTGGTATAGGGGCATATAAAATACGTGGTTATTATTAACCTACTTGCCACTGTAATACTATTTCACTGAATGTCATTAAATTAGAATCGCAAAGGCATAAGAAGCCTAGGATTTTATATTAATAACAGTTTGGGCAAAGCAGACTTTGAGCCTAATTTTGTAGGTTTATATTTTGCTAAATTCCCCACAGCTCTTGGTGCTATACTTTGTATGCAGCAGGTACTCATTAAATATTAAACTATTGAAGATATGAGATAAAATCATTTTAATATCACTAGAAATCTTCTGGGGACTATGGAGATGGTTGCAAGAATGCTTCAAGATAGGAAAAGAGCCAATAAAGTACTTTATTAAATAAAAGAAAAAGGATGCACCCAGAAATAAAATTTGTACCTTTCGAGAGGAAACTTTTGCAGCTTAAAAAATGTTATCTTGCTTATTCTAGTTTTGTTAGAAGGTTCAAAGGTGTAAAAGAGTTCAATTTAAATTTAGAAAAAGTTGGTTTTAACGTTGCCAGCAAAATTGTACCCAAACTGAAGAAGTGAAGGAAGCAAGTCCTTTTCATTTTAACTTAAGCTCTCCAGAAAGAAGGGGCTGAAAGCCTGCTACCACCAAGGAGAACAAAGCGAGGCTGAGGAACCTCTCCTCTGAGGGTTATTTAGAACAGCGGGAGGGGGGTGGGGACCTTGAAGGCTTGAATCACAGCCAATCATGAAAAAGTAGGATTACCAGGGCCTTCGGGATGATCCTAAGTGAGACATTTTCTCCACTCTGGTCCTCATGTGGCCGACCAGAATGTGGTCATAAATTAGGGTGTTAGCTAAGATGTTGGTGTAAGCCGCTGGAGGCCTGACGTCTGACGGGAAGAAGAAACTCCCCCAGATTTACTCTAATAATATTTTTTTGTTTTTTTAGGATGCAGATTAAAAAAAAAGACACATTTTAAAGCAATATGAAGAAATTCCTGAAGTACAGCATATTTGCAAAGCCCCTCGAAGCTTCAAAAGACCAGAGCTGTAAGTGACTAAAGCAGTCTGAACCCTGAAGTCTTGAGCTGGGGAAGTTTAAGTTTTTTGGGTTTTTGTGTTTTTGTTTTTTTTTTTTCCTTGAAGGGGAAGGAAAAGAGAGTAAAATCACAGAAAGTCTAGGGAGAAGTTGCTGAAACAGCAGAGTGGGTGCAAGTTTTTATGCCTTAATTTTATTGCTTTAAAATCTTGTTTCAAATGGCATTTTAAATTTAAAGTTAGTATGTAAATATAGGGCATTCATATATAATTAATATTCACATTTATATTACTTAAAAGATTTGCTTATTCTAAAAAATTTAATGAGTTAAGAGAGTTTCATCTCTGAGATTCAAATGTTATGTACAAGAAGATGACAATTACAGTATCTGGGCTCCAAGACAAGGAAACAGCTGAAATGTCACATCTGGCCATTCAATCTTAAAACAGCAGGAATTACTTATTTGTATCTTACTGTGTCATGACACTGTTCTAAGTACTTTACACCTTTTTCTTAATCTTCACAAAAGCTTCCTAAGGTATGTATCCTCATTCTTCCAGAAATCCCATCAATAAGGGATCTCACTTGCTCACCACTCAGTGGTAAGAATGGTGCCTGACATATAAAAAAGGTACTCAATACATATTTGTGGAATGAAAAATGAACAGATCATTACTATATATGTATCATACCCTGAACTTCAGGCATGGAATAGTGGTAAAAGGTTTTCAAACAGTATTAGTTAAAGCAGAGTTACCGCAGGGCTACCAGTTAGTCGTAGTGAAGGGGGAGGCTGTCAGGCTGGCAGTTCTGGGACCATCCCTTCTACCGGGGAAGGGCAGCTTTCTGTGCATTGGAATCAAATGGTTCTGAGTTGAAATACAGACTTCTCACCAGCTTGGGCAAGTTTCTTAAACTTTAAGAAAAAAACAGTTTCTGGATATGCAAAATTGTGATGATGACAGCAACTAAATCACAGTGTGGACGTGAGGATTAAATGGGGGTCATGTGTGTGAAACAACGCATTTCATAGCTTTATGCAAAATACTTTTTGAAGTTATTATTTACTCTATCAACAGAGTTTACTCAGTATCAAAGTATATCCCATAATCAGTAAAAAAAAAAAAAAAAGCTCTGTCACTTTGGATATTTGTGTTTGAATGAACACCTATATAGACACTTCAGACAATTTAAGTGTTTTTTATCAAACATATGGACTAGTTTACATGCTACCTAGGCTAATCAGATATATTTTTATAAGTTTTTTGCACTTCAGATTTTGTTTTTTCCAAATGCACAGTCAGACTGAACTGGATGTATAAACCAAACTGAAACTTAACAATTTTTTTTAAAATTGGTAACTTACAGAGTTTTCTCAACGATCCCCATAATAGTCCCTCTTCTCCTGCATGCTGTCTGGCATTTCCACTTCACTGCTCCTCCCATAGAGAGGTGGAGTCTATTTCCCTTCTCTCTGAATATGGGCTGGCTTAGTTCAACACACAGAATGTGACAAAATGACATTTCAGGGCTTGCAGAGATGCCTAAGTCTTAAGAGGCTTGGCAGCCTCCATGGTTGTTCCCTTAGAAGTCACCATCACATGAAACTGTGTGGCTGCCTTGCTGGAAAGATCGTGTGGACAGACAGACAGGCCTGGACAGTCCCCGACCGCTCCATCCGTTCCATCAGACGAGGCGCAAAACATGGGAGTGAAGCCATCTTGCTTCTCTGACCCAGCCAAGCCCCTCCAGCTGTCACTGGAGCACAGAGGTGAGTGGTCCCCTCTGAGCCTTAAGTCCCATTGCATGCTTGTCAACAAATAATACTTGATGCTGTTTTAAGATGAGGTTTGGGTGATTTGTTACACAGTGATAGATAACTGAAACAGAAATTAATGCCTGGGAGTGCAGTCCTGAAGTAATAAAAACTTAAAACACGTGGCCTTGGCTTTGGGACAGGGCAGTAGGCAGAGGCTGGAAGGATGGTGAGGACACTGCTGGTGGAAGATCAGTAAGGACGGTGCTATTGGAAGCAGGAGGAAATCAATGCGTGATACGTAGTGTGGGATAAACTAAGAAGACTAGTTCCTGCAATCATTTCAAAGACAGAAAACGTACCGAATGAACTTGTGCTTCTGGTTATAGATATTTCCAGGCAGAATGCTGAAAGTGACCACTGGTTTCTTTCAAAGGTATATGGATAAGGTATTATGAGCCAAGGAAGAAACTGCTCAGAGTTAAAGCAGTATTTAGAGAGACATAGGGGCCTAGGACAATCTTGTCAGATTCTCAAAATTAAAAAAGGTTCAGACAAAGATCAGTTCTAAGGTGCTGTAAGTAAAATATGGCCATAGGGCAAAGGGTGCCT
Organism: Grampus griseus; assembly: GCF_964374135.1. Taxonomy (NCBI): domain Eukaryota; kingdom Metazoa; phylum Chordata; class Mammalia; order Artiodactyla; family Delphinidae; genus Grampus; species Grampus griseus. The sequence goes on from NC_139012.1 coordinate 68,620,431, forward strand.
GTAAAACCTTTTATAAGTGCTCAGAAAAATTTAAGATAGAGGTTTGCAGACTCACTCCGCCACACGAAGGGATTCCAAGAATCTTATGAGCATTATAAAGGGCATCCTAATCACAGCCTGAAGCAAGGAGGATCCTGTCTTGAAAGAACTTGTGAGAAAGAGTTTTTTCTGACAGTGAACTATATTTTGATACATAGAAAATCCACAAATTTTTTAAGTTGCTGCACCAACTTGGGCAAAGGAGGCCTTGGCCCCCACTTTCTATGATCAGGAAGCAGATGGAGAAAGCTACTCAAGGACTGCTATGTACCTTCCACACTCCCCCATTTTTGAACAGAATGTCTGTTGATGTTTACCTGTTCCTGTTTTACCACTGGGAGCTGAATTATACGTGGGACAGATAACTTATCTTTTTGGCTTCCAGGTCTCCAAATTAGGAATTTCTGTACCTCATCTCTATGTGGACTTGATATAGATCATGAGCTACTAGATTTTGAGCCTGATACAATAGTGGGATGAGACTGTGGGGAACAAGTTGAATATATTTTGCTTGTAGGAGGAATGTGAATTGTGACTGGGGAGAGGACTTCAGTAGATTGTTTTCAAAGATGGCCAGAACAATCCCCCTGACCCCCATGTCCATCTGAAATGTGATTTTGCTGCTCATCTCATGGGGAAGTGGAGTCCACTTCTCCTCCCCCTTAACTTGGGCTGGCCCTGTGACTTGCTTGACCAAAAGAATGCTGTGGAGGTAGGTAACACTATGTGACTTCCAAGCTTAGACGCTAAGTAGCTTTGCAGTTCCCATTTTTTTATCCTCTTGGTAGGCAGACACCATGAAAAACATTGTGATGATCTTCCCAGACACAAAGAGAGAGAGGGCCAGCCATTCCCCAGATGTTCCAGCCATCCTTGCTAAGGGACCAGACATGTGAATGAAGTCATCTTGAATCTTTCAGACCCAGAGAGGCCACCCGCTTGGACCTGACATGGATAAGAGACAAGTACCTGATGAGCCCCATTCTGATTGCAGAACTCTGAGAAAATAAATGGCTGTGTTTTTTTAAGCCACTAATTTTGGAGGGTGCTTTGTACATAGCAATAAATTATTAGAGTATGACTTGATCTGTCAGTTACTCCAAACTAGTCAACGTGGCTGGATATAATTGTGAGATCATGCAGAAGAATGAAAGCAGCAAAGCATCCAATGAATAAAGCACTGGAAATAACTGAACAGCCCTCAGTGCTAGTTCTGGCTCCCTCTTGACCTGCTGTGTGAATTTAGGCAAGCCACTTAATATCTGTGAACTTCCTTTACGGAACAGGGATAATGATCTCTATCTCAGGGGACTGTTTTGAGGACTGCATCAAATGACCAAGAAAAAAGCATGCTTGAAAACTATTGAGAATTATTCAAGAAGAATGAACTCTTCTATTATAACTTGTAAGTGTGCTTCTATAGAGGTAGCTCCGGCACTAGCTTGCCCACTTAAAATAACAGCTCTTCTGTTTACTCTCTTCCCATTGATAGATTTCTGTTAACCAGCTTCTCTTTAAGGAAAGAGTCCAAGTAGTTTAACATTTCTTAAATGAAAAATAGTGCAGAAAGGCACCAAATATTATTAAAGAAATGGCAAGATGAATATTAAAACAGGCATTTTGTGTCTGTAAATGTGATTTCTAGTTTATTTTAACAGCTATACTAAAACCCCATGGTACAGTTAATAGTATTATATGCGTCCCGTCAATAATAAGAAAATATCCTCTAACACAATTTCTAATTTACAAGCTTATGACAAGTTCAAGCTGCTGAGAAATTGGACTTGAAAGTATGTCTTAGAATGATAGAAGACCACTATTAACACTATCATAATTGTATACCAACTGCATCAAATTTGACATTTCAGTTTAATACAGTTTACTGAGAGAGCATACCATTTTATGGCTGCCTAGTGAAATCAAATCCAACCCAGACGTTTTCACTTTTCTAATATAATTCACTGCAAGGTTTTAAAGCTGCCATCTCTTTTCTTCCTTTTTTCAAAAGATTGATGCCCTGGCATTCGTTGATTCCACAAGAGCTCATAATGGGTCAATGAGTCAGTGGTGAGCACCTCCATTAACCGTATTAATTTACACTATGTCACCTTAATGACATTTTGTCACAGCTCCCTGTTCTGACATCTACATAGCTATTCAAAAGTAATACAACAACTTTGGAAGGCATTAAGGAAAATTAGTATAAGAACTTCAGTAAGTTGAATGTCATTGTTACCAAGACTATGCTGGAGGAGAGAAATTAAAAAAATAAACTAAAAACGAACTGGTCTGACTTAACTCGGGAGACCTCTCTCCTGAGAGATCACCAAGTCTTCTCTGCCCAGCTTGTACTCATTACCACAGGAAGAGACCGACGGTAACAAAGACAAGACAGAATAAAACCACCTACTCGGTCCTAGTTCTCCCTTATATGAGACCTTACCTAAGTCAGGAGATATTGCAGATGTACTTTTCTTCAGAAATATAAAAACATTTCTTTAAAATGATATATAAAATGTTTTAACAGCTTAGTGATAAGAAGTCAAGAGTTTAGGCTTTAAAACTGTATTACTCTTGGTAACACATTCTTCCCTGCTAAATCAGGTATTATTGTAGAGGGAAAAATACCGTACATGTTAATCAATACATTTAAACATGAATTTAGAAAATCTCAAGCATACGACCATCATTATTACCAAAAAACTTCTCTCTAACATTCCCTCAATGAGGACCCCCGAATTTTGATGTTATAAAGGGAAAGAGTGATACATTTGGACACACACACACACACACACACACACACAAAACCACAAAAATATAATTGAGATATAGCAAAGGTGAAAGACTGAGAAACCATAATTGCAATGCAACTTTCTGCAGTCAATTTCAGATCTTTCTCAAATCAATAGAAAAAAGACATATGACCCAACTGAAGAATGGGCAAAAGATATGAGCAAGTTTACAGCTCAATAATTATATGAAAAATGCTCAACTTCACTCATAATTAATGAAGTGCAAGCCAAAACAAAGCTGACTCCATTTTTCACTCACCAGATTAGCACAAGTTACACTGTTTATTATAAGAGTGATGGTCGGGGCAGGGGGCATGGGGAGGGTGGCATCCTCACATGATGCTGTGAAGGGAGTGAATGATCATCTTTGGGAATGAAGGTTTGGCAGTATCTTTCAAAATTAAAGATGTATATAGCCTTTGAGCCACCAGTCCCATTAACAGGAATTATCTTCACATATACACACAAAGTTCATCAAGATATCTGTGCAAGGATTTACGGCAGCCTGTGTTTAACAATAACGATCAGAGAGAAAGACAAACTATCCATCGATAGAAGATTGCGTGTATAAATTATTGTATATGTAGGCAATGTGCAGGCTTCAAAAAGAAGGGGTCTACGTGGAAAGGTACTCAAAGTATATTATCATAGAATATAAAAGGTTCAGGGTGGTGGTGGGAGAGAACTGAAAATGAGAGCAATCCACGCAGTGTCAGGCTGAGGAAGTGAGTGTCTCATGAACTAATTAAGTTCGGGGGTTGGAGGATGGTATCTGTTTGTATTAAGCACAGCTACCTGGGATAAAAAACTTAAAATGGGGCTTCCCTGGTGGCGCAGTGGTTGGGGGTCCGCCTGCCGATGCGGGGTACGCGGGTTCGTGCCCCGGTCTGGGAGGATCCCGCATGCCGCGGAGCGGCTGGGCCCGTGGGCCGTGGCCGGTGGGCCTGCGCGTCCGGAGCCTGTGCTCCGCAGCGGGAGAGGCCGCAACGGTGAGAGGCCCGCGTACAGCAAAAAAAAAAAAAAAAAAAAAAACAACTTAAAATGTCCTGAATTAGTGATAGCCACATTGGTCCTTGTCCTTGACAATGTGCCCCCAGGAGCCAAAGGAACACAAAGGGTAACAAAATATAAATGTTTCTGAAAAGTTTCAGAACAGAAAAACTGCTGGGAGAATTCTGGGAAAAGCCTGAATTCGGCTTTATGGGCACTGGTCCTCAGAGACTGACATGTAACTAGGGGAGATACCTGGTGATCGGAAGCATCAATAAAGCTCTCAGGATAGAAGGTAAAGCCTAAAACGCTACATCAGTTAGGATGACTGGCTCATGTGTGTGGACTTGTGAGGGTGAACCTTTGAATTAAGTTGAAAAACCGAGTTTCTGCTTTGTGATGATGTCAAGAATGAACAGGCATTTTCATCTGAAAGAGTTTGATATAATATGGATACTGAATTGAGATATAAATAATCTTATATATGATAGGAAATCTTAAAATATAGATAAGAATATTTAATTCACATATAAAATATTTACTGAATGCCTTTTAAAGACACTGTGCTAATTCTAGAAGCCTATGGACTCCTCATTTTATGTCCAAAGTGTTATTAAGTAAGAAATGGACTCCCTTCTTGATTTCATTGGTTGTAAATCAGTTTAAATGGTGGTTTATGGATCTTTTAAAGTGGAATTTCTCAGTGAAATTATAAGTCTGTTCGGAGAAATATATGGGCCTTAAGAGTTTAATATAGCAAGAATGCATGTTACATTATCTTACTTCCAAATGTGAATACGTTGTATGTATAAATTATATGCAAACTTTGACGGCAACAAATAAGACACACAGATACGCTACACATTACTTGGATTCATTCCCTTTGCTTTCTGCTTTGAAAAAAAACTAAATAAAAGTTGTATTCATCCAGTTTCTTACAGTTCAGTAACACTGTAATTGTCTTTTAAAAATATTTGCAATAGATAAGCATAAATACGTAAATGACAATTTTGACTTTAATTCACTGTCTTTTGTTGGATTAAGACACTAAATGGAATGATACTATACTATTTGTATATTCAACAGCATGAGTGGCAGTGATGGGAAAAGTCTGAAGAAAAGAGGATTAAAATAAGAAACACATATACCTATGTAATAACCTGATCATATAGTCTTATTATCAGGAAAAAATGAGAAAAATGAGAGAGCAACTATACTTTAATGTTTTGAATACAACCATTTTTTAAAAAACAAAAGCCCATATAAATGAAAACCAAATCTTTTTATTTAACAATAGTTGAGTAGTACCAGCGGTAAAATGACTCCGCTCTCTGGCTGTTCCTGGATATTGTGCGTGTGCTGGTTTAACCTAATGTGTATTGTTGCATAGCTTCCCCAGGCACAGCCAAGTGAAAGCTAAGGCTGTACAGAAAAGCCCCCATTTTAAATGGCTCTTGTCATTAATGCTTTATTAATTGCCCCAGGCTATGTAAACCCAAAGCTGGGCAAGCTATAACAATATGACACATTAAGGTCAAATCCAATTCCTGCTGTGTTTTATGGAATGGGCCAAATATTGAGTTAACAGCAGGAAAGGCAATTTCTTTCCAGCTCCTGATTGTTCGATCTAAATTAGATAGGAATTTTTTGAAATAACGAAAACACTTTAACTGAATAATATAAAAGAATCCTAATCGTTTTCTGTGGTGCTCAAAATTATTTCCTTTAGTTTCCTCTTAGGTTAGATATGCCACATAACTTTAAAATATGATGGAATAAAGCTGTGGAGTAAAATATCTTATATACCCACTTAAAAAAATACACAAATCAAAACTTCAACATACTTTGAAATTAATATCAACAAATAAAAGGGCCTACCTTTACATCAGAAGTATCTCTCTGACTCGTTCTCCAAGACCTTGCAACGGACGAGAAGGTTCGATTAGGATGGTCAAATTTTCCATCATTTGCATTGAGGAAGAAGGTTGTGAAAGGTTCCTAAAGGAAAAAAAAGTGAAGAATTTGACCCTTCTGAACACAACTGTCCTCTTCCTTTGTAAAATATTTTGTTTTTTGAAACCCTTCTGAGGGGGAAATGGTGCAGGATCCTGGAAGGACACCCACACCCAGGAGTCAGGAGGCGCTGGTCTGAGCCAGTCTGGACCACTGAGTCACCTGTCACTCTTCAACCTCGGCAGGTCATTTTGCTTCTTGGCCTTCAGTCTTCTGATTTATAAAAGGATAGAGTTCTAGTGCTCTGGGATTTTATGATGACTGATTTTGCATAACCGTCAATATATAACTCAGATCTTCTTTCTCATTACTAAGGCCACACATAGTAACATTCATAAGAAAGTCTCTCCGACACTGTTCCCCACAGTGTGAAATTAGGTAGGGAAGAACCATCTTAGGCTACCTGTGAAAGTCTCCTAAAGTTACCATATTATGGTCTGATGATCTTTTTAAAATGCAAATCCTTGATTAAAATCCTTCCATAGCTCTTCAGAGCTCCTGGGAAAAGTCTAAACTACTTGATTTGTCTTAAGAGAACCTGAGTGATCTGGAACCTGCTTAACTCTTACCTCTCGCTATCCCCATCTTCACATGTTAAGGTCTTGCCACACTGGTCTCACTTCTCGTCCCTTGTGTGTGCGGTTTCCTCTGCCTGGTATAAACTTATCCCTCTACCTCACCATCCTAACTTGGCTAAGTTCTTCTTATCCTTTAAGTCTAAGCCAAGACGTCATTTTCTCCCGAAAGGCTTTCCTTGATTTGCCAAGTTCTCCAGTGTGTTTAAATAGCAACAGATATTTTCTCAAAACACATCCCTGAAGCATTTGTCACATTGTTTTGTAACTGATTTTTAACTTGTCTATCTTCCCCACTACACGAATAGGTTCCATATCTATCATATGCACTGTTTTGTCTCCAACACTTAGAAGAACTCCTGGTACACCCAAGTTGCTCAATGTATAATCTGTTGAAGGAAAGAATGAAATGAAGTTAACACAAATCAGACTAGATAAACTCTAGTCCTTCTATTCAATAGTATTCTGTAACTATTACCTTATCAAAGCTTGGTGTCTGTCATCAAGAACATGTTCCCATAGCAGGAAACCTAGGAATAACTTTATCACAAGGTCCTAATGTATTTAATTTTAATGCTTTTTCTATAGTTTTTATGATAGGAGAGAGGCATTATTTCTGATGTCATTAAACTTGCTTCCAAATTTAAAAGGATTAAATAACATTCATTCTTACTAAGGATTTCTTAGGAAATTTCAAATATAACAAAGATGAGTATATAGTTACTTTCCTATGGTTCAATCCTTTTCTCTTAAGACTAGGATAAATGACATGTCACTCCTAGGTTCAATAATGCTAAGAACTATTTCCTAAATATTTTTTTTTCTTTAATATATGATTTCTGTTCATTCTTTTATATCCATAAAACATTACTTTGTTTCTTTAAACTCCTCTTTTTGCCACTAGTCATAAGGTCCAGTTGTCAGGCAACAGCTATAAATATTCATATTCCTCAGCATGTTCCTGAAATTTAGTGTGGCTAGATGACATCAATTTTATGTTTATAATGTATCACCAAGTCTCATGTTTAGTATTGAATGACAGAAATCTATCGTGAAAGAGATAAGATGAAGAATGATATAACACTATATAGGTAAGTAGGGTATTACTGATTTACCTGAAAATCAAATATGCATCCAGTAAGTCCATATTGCTGTTTAAGATTTTAAGCGACTTGAGAGACAAATAGATGTCACCAAAATTAAGTTAGGAAAAAAAAATTTAACTCCCTATTAAACTGAAGGTAGTCAAGGCCGTATATCTTATCACTAAATTAAAGCAGGGATATAAAATTCTAGAAGTAGCAACAGTAAATCGAATGAAATATGACAGATCTAAGTTTGAGTCTTGGTGGAACCATTTACTTCTCTTAGGCACCTTACTTAACCCCACCCACGTAAGTAGCGGTGTGAAGTAACTGTATCTCAGTTCTTTCATCTATGTTAGTTGGGAATGACAATACCTTGTGGGTAATTAAGATTAAATAATATTGAGAAAGTTTGAAGTATCTCAGCTGACACAGAGTGATGAAGATGACTACCAGCTTCATGCACTGTGTCTAGTACTCACTGCTGGGCTCCACCCTGACTGCCAGTTCCCTAGACACTGACCAGACTCTCAGTTCCTTAGGCCTAATTCATCCCTCTATTCTTAGAACCAAGCAAGTGCTTGGTTCATAATTAGTGTTTAATTAATGTTTTTCAAACTCATCTAAACATACAAGGTACTGTTGGGAGAAGGGGGTGGGGTATGGCTGGATAAGAGTAAGATGTAGTTTTTCTTGTCAGTTCTTAACCACTAGTTTGACCATAAAGTTGCATCTTCAGAATCCACTTCTTCATTATGCTAGGATGCTGATGTAAGGCATTTCTATTTTTCTTTGTAGGTAGTAGGCAGAGAATAATTTAGAGGGATCAGACTTGTCTTCATGATTTTTAACCTACTAAATACATGTGAGTGAAGACCCGTTTATACATGTAAAGTCTTACTTCTTATCATCAACCACTAAAAGCTGATCTCTACCCCAGCCTAAATTATAAAATCCTTCCTTAGTTTTCAACCCTTAATGAAGGCATGCCAAGAATAGTGCAGATGGGCACAGTGAAAATAAATCTGAAATTGAAGAATTATTATCTCTGGTCGTGAAGTTTATGAGTCTGGTGGCACCTAAAAGTGGAGAATATTGAAGAATTCCACATTTCACTGTCCTACGTAGCCTTTATAAAGATCTGATTAACAACTGTTTGAGGGTCACATACTATTCTACTGACATTTATTCTCATTATTCCTGAAGGCCTCCAGTTGCTACAGTGGTAGAGTACTAACAGAAATGGATAACCTATTTGTTTATAAGTGGGAACTGATCTTCAAGCTCTGATTACTGTGGAGATTACCTTTTACCATGTGTTTCTCTATTACCTTCAAGGCACAGTACAAGGGCTTTCTTTTTCAATTGACTCATGCCTGACTAACACAGAGGATCAAGAGCTGTATTAAGTTTAAGAAACTTCTGTATTTATTCACCTGACACATGTTGATCAAACCATGTTCTATATGTATATCACCATATTAGATATTTTATCATTCTACTAGAAAAGCTTTTGGCTTGGGAGATAAGACGGACAAATAAATAAATGTTAAACAGAAATTAAAATACTTGGGCTTTAAAAACTTCAGCTTTATAAAAAAGAAAACAAAACTTCAGGTTTGGTCCGCTAATACAATATAAATGGCTGATGGCAGACTTCCTTCTCCTGATTACATCTACCCCAACCTTCCAACCCTTTCTCAGGGCTAGAACATCAAACTAACCTGTCCTGCATGGGAAGTACCTGTCCTGCTGAATTCTGTCATAAACTTTAATCCCTGCAAGGACACTAACAACCTGTCCTGCCTTCCAATGATCACAGACAATTCACCCTTCCTGGGCAATAGAACTCTGTGCCTCTGCCCCTCTTCTCTTTAGACAACTCCTTTATTCTTTTGTCTTATATGACTTTGCTCAGTCATCTCATAAGGATCTTTTCTTACATCCCCCTCCCCTTTTAGTTTTCTTCTTTTCCTTCTCTTCATTTCATTTGAAACAAACCCCATCCCTGGGGTAATAGTCAGTGCTTGTGACATAACTCTATCAAAGAAAAGATGTATACTTTGAAGTTACATAAAGCATAATAAAGACCAAAGGGAAGGGAACTGAAGTTACTGAGCACCTTTCTGTGTTTGGAACTGTATTATCTCAGTTAACTAACGGAATTCTCACTATGGTCCTTCAACTAGATGTAATCGCATTCTAGGAAAGGAGGAACCATTATTTCTACTGTACTTTGGCTAACTTCACAAGTTTATTTTCTCCCATCGCTTTCAAAAGAAACCAGAAATATCTTTTAGAATCTTCAGAAACTTATGCGCCTACCATACACCAGTCTCTTCGTTAAGAATCCCTCATCTTCCTCTAAGTATATATGCATTGTCTGTAAGTATCAAGAGAAACACAATGACAATATTTTATTCAGTAGCATTATCTTTTGGTACTTGCATAAGTGTTTATACTATTTTATCACTACAAATATATACTGTTAAAGATATATTATGGTTTAAACAGGCTCTTGGGTAGGCTTTCAAAGCAACCCATAATTTATAAAGTAAATCCCAAATTCTAAACAACTGATTTATAAATTAACTTTTGTTGTACAACCTATTTAACTTCCTAAGAATTATAATTAAATGTTTGACAAGTGAGTTTTGAATAGGTAGGTTGAATATACTGAATTTGGAAGGTGAAATCCAAAGTAATTCAGAATTACTTCTGTGTATATGCTATATATTCAAGGTAAGATTTAAAGTAAAAACATGCCAAGTAAAATGTGTCCTATTATACTAGTTAATATCTGAACAAACTCCAAAATTCTATAATAGTTTATTCTATAATAGTTTATTCATCATTTGTCCAACAGCAGCTAGCAAAGAAACAGCTTTTTCAGAATCTTGTAGTTTAGACAAGTGACTTCACTGGTAGTGTGTCTAAAATAATATTTTTAATTAAAAGTAATGAGGTAGGGACTTCCCTGGTGGTGCAGTGGTTAAGAATCCACCTGCCAATGCAGGGGACATGGGTTTGAGCCCTGGGCAGGGAAGATCCCACATGCCGCAGAGCAACTAAGCCTGTGCGCCATAACTACTGAGCCTGCATTCTAGAGCCCGCAAGCCACAACTACTGAGCCCACGCACCGCAACTGCTGAAGCCTGCACGCCTAGAGCCCGTGCTCCACAACAAGAGAAGCCACCGCCATGAGAAGCTCACACACCGCTACAAAGAGTAGCCCCCGCTCGCCGCAACTAGACAAAACCCACGTGCAGCAACGAAGACCCAACGCAGCCAAAAATAAATAAATAAAAAAAATATATATATATATATAATAAAAAAAAATGAGGTATGTAGTTAATTAGCATTTTAAAGCAATTATTATCATTGTCATACTAAACATATTGACTGAAACTAATGAGTTTAATGATTGGGTCTAAAAGGCTTGAAAGGTAAAGGGCAGATACTTATTTTAATCTGTATTTTGTTTTTATGAACAAGTTCTTAGTGACACAAATTGTAATGCATTTTCTACTTCATAAACTCCTTGGGATTGGAGTGAGGGAATCACAATTCCCTGGGCCATTAGGTTAAACACTTAGTAAACTATTAGACCGTGATACTTCTATTTATAACAGCACAACTTAAGAAGTGTTGGCTAAATGAGTCCCCATAAAAGCAATCTTATAGATCTCTTTTGCCAATGCAGTAGCCACAGGCCACATGTGACTACTGAGTACTTAAAATATGGCTAGTTCATGCTGAATGTGCTATAAATATAAAATACATTCTGGATTTCAAAGAATACCAAAACAATGTAAAATATCTCATTAATAATTTTTATATTGGTTACATGTTGAAACTATAACATTTTGGATATACTGGGCTAACAAATGTATTTATTAAATTAATCTCACCTGTTTCTTTTTACTCTTAAATATGGCTACTAGAAAATTTAAATTACATACATAAGTGGCTTACATTACGTTTCTACCATGCAGCACAACTATAGACAATACTAAAAGGGCATGTGTAGCATAAATAGGGATAGCATGTCTGCCGTACCCTTGCAGAGATTCAAATTTGTATTCCATTTCACTGGAATAAGAAATCAATTTAGGGATGGATTATGATTTATTATTTGATAAAATGTTTAGTTTATCAGGGATAGAAGAGTGTTAAATCAGGCTGGTGATAATAAGTATTTTTATGAACTCACACTTAAATTCTTATAAATCTGACTTCAAACTAATTTGATTATACAACAGCCATTGAATACCATTTTATATATTTCAAAATACAATTATATATATATATGTATAATATACTCATATAATTCTCAAAACAACCCACTTGATAATGTTTTTTTTAATCCCAAAAATACCCAAGAAAAGTGTCTTACTCCTCCCATGGTGGAGGTTCACTATAGTAATGTTTGTTTCTTGCTTTTCGTTTTCTTGTTTGCTTATTTGTGAGCCCATATAGAATATGAACATATTTTACGTCCACTGTAAAGGACATCAACTGTTTGAGATCTTGACTGGTAAATTTTTGTGTTTCTGTATTTAGTTTTGACTTGTGGCTGAAACTGCAGGATAGAAGCTACAAAGTTCTCTCTATATACATGTGTCTGTAATTCAGAAAAGCCTTTACTTCTTGCATGAGTGTGAAGTATTTTCTTACACCCGGAGAGTATTAATAAATTATTACAACCCATAAACTAAAGGTGTGCTGATTGGTTTATAGTGGTAAACATGCAGTTATATAAATCTAATATCTCCCCCAAATTAACAGAAAATAAAGAAATAGAACTTCTTATACTCAAAAAGTGTTAGAGTTAAAAAATATTTCTTAAGAAACTGCTAGCTCAGAAACATTTTTATAAAAGGATACAAGTTCACATAGTTAAGGTGAATTTTTCAACAAATTAGACTAACAATTTTGGTCTAAAAAAGAAAGTTTTATGTCTTTTCCTTTAGTTTATAATTACACAGTGTATTTTTAAAATAAGATTTGAGTTTGTTTTCTTACAGAATAGTTAATCTAAACTTCTTTATTTCTTATGCTGGTCTAGGATTATGAAAAATATAAAATATGTGTTCAGTTAAACTGAATCCTAATTCTGACAAACTTTTTTTTGATAACAGTAATTATTTGTAGTATATCATCTATCAGTGATTTACAAGTTACTTAAAACATACGCATACTATATATTTATAATAAGTTCAGTTTCTCCCCATCATGGAGAGAATGCTTGAGGAAGACCTCCAAACCAAACTGTCATTCAGGCAGTGGGAAAAAGTGACTTTGAAAATAGGAGATACATTCCTGTGTATGCAACAGAATGGTCTGAAGTGTGTTTTGGTAAGAGGAGAAAACTTTATTGATTGCATTGACTTAGAGGTTTGACTTAGCATTCTGTAATACTCCCCAGTCACTTATAGTTTTTAAAAAGTCAGACCATCTGACTCCAGTAATTGGTCTTAACTAGACTAGATTGGAGAAGGCAAGACTAAAGGCAGAGAGATTTGCTAAGAGCTTTTGCAATGATCTAGGTGAGAAATAATGGGAACCTGAACTAAGAAGTGCTGGACTCGATAGAGAAAAGGAGATAGACTGCAGTTGGTAGAACTTATCAGATGTGATGTCAGATTGGATGTAAGGGTTGATAAAATAGAGAAAATATCTAGATTGGGTAACTGGGTGCAAGATCATGCCGATTGTTTAGATAAGAAATCAGTAGGCACCCCGGCAGGTTTATGAGGGAGATGAGGAGTTCATTTTTGGAAATGGTGTTTATGGTATTGTGAGGTGTTCAGGTAGAAAAATCCAGTAGTATACAGAAATAAGTAAATATATTTATATATTAGAAATATAGGTCAGGAGCCCAAGAGAAATGTCTGCAATGAAGACAGAGCTGGAAGTCACTAGCTTCTAACTGAATGATGTAGTCCAGATAAAGTATGTAGAAATATCCTGGGGAATAGAAATATGGAGAAAAAGAAATCTGAGCGTGAGACTGGGCAGGACAGTTAGGATGACAGGAAGGAAACCAGAAGAGCATATTGTCAGAGGATCCATGAGAGGAAGGAATTTCAGGTAGGAGGAAGTGAGCAATGGTGCCAAATGCTTCAGCTATATCATGAAGCTCTGCCACATAACTCGTGACCTCCACAGGGACAATTCAGTAAAGTGATGGGTGTGGAACCTAAATCAAGCAGGCTACAGACTGAATGGCAGGTGATAAAGTGGAGACGAGCACAGTGCAGAGCAAGACAGTAGAGGCTGTGCTTCTAGTGCATTTGACTACACAGGGGTAGACGTGGAAAGTCACTGCAGAGGGGGTAGGGGCTGGAAGGAAGTATGTACATATATATGTAGGTATGTATGAATGTATGTATTTTAAAAATTGCAGAGACCTGAATATATTTACGTCTTAGGAGAAAGAGAAAGTAGTCTTCAAAACATGTAGAAAACTATTTTTAAAATATGCTACCCCAGAAGCAAGATTGGGAAGGCTGGGGAGAGTGCCAGCCTGTAACAATTGGTGAGAAAGGAAACAGTGGGTGTTAAGGATGCACTCAGGAGTTTGGTACCTTTTATAAATGGTTTACGTTTAAGAAACTCACAATAATCTATCTTTCTAACCCAATTTTGCAAATAAGGCAACTCATTAACAGAAAGGATTCAAGTTTTGCTTGAGTTTGGAATCTCTACTTCACTGGTCTCTAATCTTTGTTTAAAACAAATAAATAAATTTGATTTTTATTTAATTTCCTTATGTTAAGTACTTCGAGATATTAAAGGCAAACTGTAACTTAATGAAGGCACTCACAATTCGAACAAGCCAGGATAAGGTGGATGTTGCCGTTGAATAATGTGTGTTATAATGGTAGGGAGGACTTTGATCATCTTCCCATGTCTCGTAACGCTCTGCGTAAAACACAGCTCTCTTCGGGTTCAAAGCACCAATCGGCTATAAAAAGAGAAAAAGAAGCATTGTGTTTAATACAGTCATAGTAGATATTCAATACTATAACTCTTTACCTGAAAGTATTTACTGTGAATTCATTTTAACCATAGAATATAAATAAATAATTTTGTATCCATTTTTACCAAATTTGATTTTGATATTGATAATCACCACACTTGCTAAAATTCACTCAAGAAGACGATTTATGTATGCAAGGTTTCTAGGTTTTATTAAAAGTTTCCATAAACTAGATTACCAGAGATAATTCAGTTTAAATTGTTAAGGCAAAGCCAGTATTTTGATGTTATTTTGCCTACTTAACCACAACCATAGTGAACATTTAGCTTGATCATAGGAAATCCAGTGAGGAGAAAGTGTAGCAGTTGACCATGTGAAAACCATATTAGAGAAACCTTGTCTTAATAGGCTGTCACCCACAGTGTGAAGGACAATAGTCACTTATATGGAAACCCTGTTGGAATGTTAGTCCCATTCTATTATTATACAGATGGGGCAAGTATCCTTTCTATTAAGTTCAACCGCAAATCTAAGGCTGATGAAAAATAATCCAGACAATTCAGAGTCCTTGGAAAGCATTTTGTTAAGGCCACGAACACTTGTCTTATCTGCACCACCACACTACCAATTATAATGTTAATCCCTACAGTGGAGCACATGGTAAAATGCTCAAGATACTATACATATTTTTTTCAACAAAGCATGTGTTAGTTTGATCATTGTCTCAAACTTCCTAGCACACCTAATCATTAAGATTTTCCAGCATATAGTCCTCACAATTTCAAATAGCAAACTGGCTTAGCTTAAGCTTTTGCCTGATTTTGGTTTAATGGAATATGGAATCCATTAATATGATACCTAGTAGCTACATTATTTTGTTTTACATTGCATACTATAAAAAATGTTTCTTAGAAAACAAAAGATGAATACTAAGTAAAATATATAATTCCTCTATTTCAAAATTTAATATTACTAGTTAACTATGAAGTTCCCCCCAAGGCTTAATTTTAACAAGGAAGTAGTAGAAAATTAGTGTTTTGATGGTGGTGTGGGAAGACACCGAGTTAGCGTCTCCCCACAGCTAGGGCACCCGCTGGCCACTGGTGGGGGACCCTGATGCCCAAGGAGACAGGAGGAACCCCCAAGTGAACCAGTAGGACGTGGGGGGACTGAGAGGGGAGGAGAAGTGGAGGCCAGACAGGATTGGCACCACTGAGGCTGGGGAGATCAGGAGAGGCAAGCGGGAGGGACCCTCCGGGAGGAGCAGCAGAGGAGCAGAGGGTGATTGCCTGGCCCACTTGGGCCAGGGAGCCTGCTGAGTTCCCAGGCTGGTACCTCCCCCCCACCCGCCCCGCACCAAAGCCCCCTTGAGGTTGCATGGGTTCTGGGGGCATAGGACGGAGGTGAGAGAGATCAGGAGAGGCAGGTGGGAGGGGCCCTCTGGGAGGAACAGGAGAGGAGAGGAGGGCATTAGCCTCACCCACTTGAGACCAGGAAGCCTGCTGGGCTCCCAGGTGAGGTGCCCCTGCCCTCTGACACCAGGGGTAGGGGGCACGACTGGGCCCCTTCTGTTCCTTGAGCCTAAGCCCCACCCAACACAGCCCCCAGGACCTTTTCCAGCCCCATGGGTCCTAAGCATAGGCCCTGCCCACCACCCAAACATCACCCTTGCTTCAGCCCTGCCCTCCACAGCCAAGGTCTTTCCCCCCCTTTTTTTTTCTTTTCTTTTTATTCCTTTTCCGTCCTCCTCTTTTTTACCATTCTGGTACTGATGTACCTTCCGGTTGTTGATTCATCTATATTTTTATTTTTATATTCTTTCTAATATATCTGTTAGTTTCCTAGTCTAATTTTATTTTTTACTTTGTTATTGTTCTCTTTTTTTTTTGTCACCCCATGCAGCTTGCGGGATCTTGGTTCACGAGCTGGGAGTTGGGCCGAAGCTCCTGCGGTGGGAGCTCTGAGTCCGAACCACTGGACTGACAGAGAACCTCAGAACCCAGGGAATATTCATCAGAGTGAGCTCTCACGGAGATCCTCATTTCAGCACCAAGACCCAGCTCTACCCAACAGCCTACAAACTCCAGTGTTGGAAGCCTCAGGCCAAACAACCAGTAAGACAGAACCACAATCCCACTCATAAAAAAAAAAAAGAGTAAAAAATAAAAGGGAGAGAGAGACAGCAAAAAAATATGTCACAGATGAAGGAGCAAGGTAAAAACCTACAAGATGAAATAAATGAAGAGGAAATAGGCAATCTTCCAGAAAAAGAATTCAGGGTAATGATAGTAAAGATGATCCAGAATCTCAGAAACAGAATGGAGGCACGGATTGAGAAAATACAAGAAATGTTTAACAAAGATCTAGAAGAACTAAAGAACAAACAGAGATGAACAACACAATAACTGAAATGAAAAATATACTAAAAGGAATCAATAACAGAATAACTGAGGCAGAAGAACAAATAAGCGAGCTGGAAGACAAAATGGTGGAAATAACTGCCGAGGAGCAGAATAAAGAAAAAAGAATGAAAAGAATTGAAGACAATCTCAGAGACCTCTGGGACAACACTAAACGCACCAACATTCGAATTACAGGGATCTCAGAAGAAGAAGAAGAAAGGGTCTGAGAAAACAGATGAAGAGATTATAGTTGAAAACTTCCCTAACATGGGAAAGGAAACAGTCACCCAAGTCCAGGAAGCACAGAAAGTCCCGTACAGATAAACCCTAGGAAAAACACACCAAGACACATATTAATCAAACTAATCAAACTAACAAAAATTGAATTCAGAGAAAAAATATTAAAAGCAGCAAGGAAAAACCAAAAAATAATATACAAAGAAATCCCCATAAGGTTATCAGCTGATTTTTCAGCAGAAACTCTGCAGGCCAGAAGGGAGTGGCAGGATATACTTGAGGTGATAAAACAGAAAAACCTACAACCAAGATTACTCTACCCAGCAAGGATCTCATTCAGATTTGACAGCGAAATCAAAAGCTTTTCAGACAAGCAAAAGCTAAGAGAATTCACCACCACCAAACCAGCTTTAGAAAAAATGTTAAAGAAACTTCTCTAGGCAGGAAACACAAGAAAAAACGCACAAAAACAAACAAGAAAATGGTAATAGGAACATACATATCAATAATAACCTTGAATGTAAATGGATTAAATGCCCCAACCAAAAGACACAGATTGGCTGAATGGATGCAAAAACAAGACCCATATATATGCTGTCTACAAGAGACCCACTTCAGTCCTAGGGACACATAAGAACTGAAAGTGAAGGGATGGAAAAATATATTCCATGCAAATGGAAATCAAAAGAAAGCTGGAGTAGTAATACTTGTATCAGAAAAAATAGACTTTAAAATAAAGACTGTTACAAGAGATAAGGAGGGACACTACATAATGATCAAAGAATCAATCTAAGAAGAAGATATAACAATTATAAATGTTTATGCACCCAACATAGGAGCACCTCAATACATAAGGCAAATGCTAACAACTACAAAAGGAGAAATCAACACAGTAACACAATAATAGTAGGGAACTTTAACACCCCACTTACACCAATGGACAGATCATCCAAACAGAAAATAAATAAGGCAACACAAGCTTTAAATGACACAATAGACCAGATAGATTTAATTGATATTTATAGAACATTGCACCCAAAAGTGGAAGAAAACACTTTCTTCTCAAGTGCGCACAGAACACTCTTCAGGTAGATCACATCTTGGGTCACAAATCAAGCCTCGGAAAATTTAAGAAAACTGAAATTGTATCAAGCATCTCTTCTGACCACAATACCCTGAGAAAACCATAATTCAAAAAGAGACATGTACCACAATGCCCAGTTCACTGCAGCACTATTCTGCCCAGTTCACTGCAGCACTATTTACAATAGCCAGGACATGGAACCAACCTAAATGTCCATCGACAGATGAACGGATAAAGAAGATGTGGCTCATATACACAATGGAATATTATTCAGCCATAAAAAGAAACGAAATTGAGTTATTTGTAGTGAGGTGGATGGACCTAGAGTCTGTCATACAGGTGAAGTAAGTCAGAAAGAGAAAAACAAATACCGTATGCTAATGTATATATACGGAATCTAAAAAAAAAAAAAAAAAAAATGGTAGTGATGAACCTAGTGGCAGGCCAGGAATAAAGATGTAGACACAGAGAATGGATTTGAGGACACGGGGTGGGAGGGGGAAGCTGGGGCAAAGTGAGAGTAGCATTGACTTATATACACTACTGAATGTAAAATAGATAACTAGTGGGAAGCAGCAGCATAGCACAGGGAGATCAGATCGGTGCTTTGCAATGACGTAGAGGGGTGGGATAGGGAGGGTGGGAGGGAGGCTCAAGAGGGAGGGGATATGGGGACATGTGTATGCATGTGGCTGATTCACTTTGCTGTACAACAGAAACTAACACAGTATTGTGAAGCAATTATATTCCAATAAAGATCTATTAATTAAAAAAAAAGAAAATTAGTGTTTCAATGGGAGACAAATAATGTTACACAAGAGAGAAAAATTCATCTATAAATTGCTTGTAAGCTTTTTCTTTTGGTCCCATGGGACTAATTCAAACAATACAATGATGTCAGCAGTTAAAAGTCTCTTAGAATTTCCATAATAAACTCTTATTTGCAAGGATCCTTATCCTGAATATTAAAATTATTTATAAATTATGTTCTTTTTCCTTCAACTTAATTATAACTTAACAGACTAAATAATTTAATTATTTAATTTTTTAAAACTCTGGTTTAAACATATTTTTTAAATATTTCAAGGCTTAAACTTTATTCTGTGTTAAATATCACTGGCTATCTCTCAAATGTGTTTTACTTGGATATAAAAAGGCAATGTAATTTCATTAAATGTCACATAAAATATCAATAATATTTCAAACAAACATAATTACTTTTTTGATAAAAGGATAATTACTACAATGAAATGAATGTGAGTTCTGTTACTGAATTGATACAGTAAGTTTTTCATTTAAAATGGCCTATATATTTTATACTTTTCTAGATGTGAAAATATGTGTTTTTCTAATTCAGTATTATAAGTATATATCTTTTCAAAGCATTTAAAATGCTGAGTACTTTATTCTGTCTTGAATATGCTCATAGATCTTTCACATGCATAAAATGTCTGCACAATCCCTTAGGATTGACCTTACCTGATATTGTATGTTCTGCAACACCCCACAAAAACAAAACCCCACAAAGGGCCTCATGGCCCTTCCCCTAATCTTTTCCAGGCTTCTCCTCAACAACTGGAAAAGGGATAAAATAAATATTTACACTTTTTATTTCACTCAAGTTTCATCAAAGTCATTTTATTGGAGTGTTTTACAGAATAATACTTTGTAGGAAACAGCTGTCCTGAGTTAAAGCCTATAGAAGCCTCCATGAGTAACTTCCTAAAATACATGTCTAATTTTGAATTTTCATCTGACGCATTTAGACATAAATTTTATAAAACAAATGTAAATAGTTTGGTTTGTACTTACTATTTTTCTATTATATTGCTTCAATCAAGAGGCAATAAATCATTCGAAGGAAAAATACTTCAAAATATCTTTTTGGGAAAAGAGAGTTTCATCACAGATGACATATTTTCTTATGGGATCCAAATAAACATAATTATCTATCTATCTATCTATCTATCTATCCATCTATCTATCCATCCAACCATCCTACCTACCAAACTATCTATCTACCTACCTATCAATCAATTATTCACCTATCTATACCTACCTACTTAACCTATGTATAAATTGATAAGGTTGTAAGTTTGTTATCCTTTTAAAGATTGAGCAAATAATGCAATGTCAATACCACTTGGATTTAGTAAATAAATAAGGTAGAATTCTGGTAAAAAACTAAAATTGCACTTAATGAAATTTATACATTTATTTTGCAATCTTTTTCAATTTTTATTATAACCACCACAGCAATAATTGGTTTCATTTTCTCTTAAACAGTAGGCATTTAGACATAGCCATCTCTATGCTTTTTAGGGATTCCCATACGAAATTTATAACTGAAAGTTTAGAGTTTGCTATTAGATTTGTTGTTCTTTTGTCCTTGTGAGTTTGTGTGTTACAAGTTGACAATCTAACAGATAAGCAGAAAATAATGCAGAGAGCAACGCAAAATTAAAAAGTAATTCTACCTCTATAACACATTATTATAATTCAATTTCTAAAACTGCTATAAAGCTTATATAGCTTGTAAAAAGTACTATTTTCAATATACAATTGATGGAAAATTACACGTGTAACATTACCATGTCTATATGAAATACTATTGAATTTACTGAAGAAACGATGTTGAGGGTTTTCTCTACTCTGTCATTCAATTTACCTGTTTTGAATACCAAAGAGAGACATTTGTCTCAGCTTTAAGTACCACAAAAAGCTTTGTTTTCCTGATAAACTGTTATTTTATTATATGGAACAAAAATCCTGACAGATCCTTATGGAGATTTACATTATTAGAGGCTCTGAGAAATATTATTGTAAACAACATTGCTTAATTTTGCTCACTCCAGTGTTTGTCTGTCTATCTATGTATCTATCTATCTATCTATGTATCTATCTATTTTTATTAGAACCTCATTCTTCCTTTTGTTTTCTTGTTAACATGCTATAGAACTAGTGTCCATTAAACGGTACTTTGAAAAATTCTGGTTAGAATCATTATAGTATATATTTTTGAGTGCCAACTTTTTCTTTGGTTTCATTTTCCTATTGTCTTTCCCTTTCTGTTCTCTTAGCCTTTATCCATCAATGTTTTTCTATTTCGTGAAACCTTAAAAGCTTTATCAGTTCTTTCATATGGAACAGATATATATATTAAATAAAATAGGTAAAAATGAACAACAAAAATTATTTAAATAAAAAATACTTATTGGGTAAATGGTACTATATGAGACACTAAAAGGACTCTAGAGAATATAAAATCTGAGCATAGAGTTGATTTCAGTAAATAAATAAAACATAAATGTGGATTCACCTGAGGTATGGTCAATGCCATTAAAATAGATGAGAAATTATAAGAATAAAAAGGGTTTTCAAGGGAAAATCAGAGGTCCAAATAAATCAATATTAATAAAACTGAATTCTAGTATATCAAAAAAACTTGAAAATGCTTATGATATTCATGGCATTAGGATTCTATTTATACATTAAAAATGTTCAAGAGGTCACTATTGTTGCTACAACTGCTAATAATACTATGTTTAAGATAATGTCTTCACATCCATTTTCTGGATTGATTTTCAAAAGTCTCTGAGGTGGACACAGCATTCCATCATGAACATGATTTCATGACAAGGAAACAGGTGCCTGGGTCTCTACTCTTTCCACAACACTGCATTGCTTTTTCATTGCTAAATATGAAATTCTGATCCTGATGTCATTTTTTTTTCTTCTATAGCTGCCTATGAGATTCCTCATCCGTCATGGATCCTCAGAAATGGAACGAACCTTACAGGCCTAGTAATCCAACTCCCTTACATTATAGATGAAGATAATGAAGAAAAGTCCAATCAAGATCACATTGGTGGCTGATTGCTGTACATTTTACAGAACCAGCTGAAGCTTTGTGCTAGACAGCTTGAAGCTGGGTACAGCTGACGGATTTGTTTGGCTTCTGAGTATTGCTTTAATTATTAGCTCAACACTCAACACATCTGAGCTTCTAACATATCTAGGTTATCTTGTTATCTTTCATTTTAATAACTGAGGGCTTGGAAATCCTTAGAAGAAGCTTCAAGACTTCTTGCCTTTCTTGTTTTGTCAGTCATGAGCTACATAATATCATTCTTAAAATTCTAGGTTATGATAAAATAGAAATCATACCTATAGACCCTTCTGTGCTCAAGTGAATTCCCTGCCTCTCTCTTATCTGACCGGGGAGTTCCAAATCATTCTTCCGGAAGCAGCTCAAATTTCATCTGTGAAGCCCTACATGTTACCATCTGGTAACAGTTATGCAAGTTTATAACTTCTTTTACCCAGAAGATACGCTCTTCAAGGGAATGCCCTATGTTTTATTCATCCCTGCACCCTCAGTACCTAATACAGTACCCTGGCTCTTTTTAGATGCATCATATATCCTGAATGAATGAAGACAAATCGATCTGATTGTACAATAGTTTAGATTTCCATATAGAAATTTTAGACAAAATTTTTAGGCATAATCAAAAGACAACATAATAGTGAAATATTTATAGCACATATGATAAAAAGCTAGTTTCCTTAAAAAAAAAGAACTCTTAAAAATCAGTAAAAACCAAGGAATGATCCAATTAAATGAGCAAATGAGATGAACAGGCAATTCACAGAAAAATGAATGAAATGTACGTAGGAAAAACATCACCAGCTCATACAATGTAATGGTATCTCTTCTTTTTCTGTTCAGCATCCATTATTCCTTCTTCCTCTGTGAACCACTCCTTCCCTATTCTTGGTCTACCTGGTTCAGATGGGCTGACTCTATTACCAGACCTTTTGGGTAGTCATGTGATCCAGACCTGTCAATCGGCATATTCTACCTAGATGGCCAGTAAGATTGGTACAGAAATGAGCACATGATTCAAGTTATTCCAATGAAACTTTGCTGAAACTACCTGGGAAAGAAGGATTTTCTGTTTCTGTTACAGGCATCACTGCTATAACATAGAGAAGCCAGACTGAGAATGATGCCAATGCAGAAAAGTAACAGATATGTTACATCCCGCAATACTGGGGAGCCCTTGGATCCAGTTTACCTGAACTGACCCATCTCTGTATTTCTCAGTGATATAAGCCAAAACAACTTTATATTTTAAAGTCAGTTTAAGTTGATTTTCTATTATTTGGAATCAAAGATCAGAAGTACACTGGCAATTCTTAAAATGTCAAACAAAAGTTATTTTTATTCATTAGGCTGTCAAAAATTATTGTTTCGTAATACTCGTTGGCCAGGATATAACAAACACGATATCTCATAATACGGTTGGTAGGAATATAATTGATATAAATTTCTTGTGGGGAAAACTGGTAATACTTTTAAAAATATGCACATGCTTTGTTTGGATCTAGTAATTCCACTGTGAGGAATTTATAATATGGAAAGAATAAGATGCAGGATAGTTTTCACATAATTGCTTGAAATGGCAAAAAACCAAGCAAACTAAAACTAGAAGTAGTCTAAATTTCCAATAAAGGAGTAGTTACATGATGACACACCCACACTGCTGTATATTATGCAGCTAATCAAAAAGGCTGATTAGAAAAAATTCCAAGACACATTAATTCAATAAATATTGAGTGCCTACTATGTGTCAGAAATTATGCCTATAATTATACCCTAAAATAAGATAAACAAGGTCTCTGTTCTCATGAAGTCTGCGTTTAAATGTAGGTGTGTATCTGTGCATTTAAGAGAATGTGTGTGTATGGGTGTGTGCATGTTTCTGTCTGTCTGTAGAGACAGAGACAGACAAAATATAAATAAGCAGTTTGGAAACTATCAGCGATAAGTGCTCTGTTGACAATTACAACAGAGTAATAGGATAGCAGCGACTGTGTGGAAAGGGAAGGCATCTCTCAAGAACCCCTGAGCAGGGACATGAATGACCGGAAGAAGCCAGTCATAAGAAATTTTGGGGTGAGAGAATTCAAGATGGAGGACGAGCTAGTGCAAAGGCTCAAAGGGGGGCGTGATGGTGTGTTCAAGGAACAGAAAGAAAAGCAGTGTGACTAAAGCGTAATAGACGAGAGGAAGAGTTTATGAGATGAGGTGAGAAAGTGGGTAGAGGCATATCATACGGCTTTGTAGACCAGAGCAATGAAACGTATTTTATGGTAAGTGCAGTGGAAAGTCACTGAACGGTTTTAAGCAGGAGAGAAACAAGATTTGAGTTAGGCTTTACAAAGGTACCTCCAATGGTTCTGTGGAGAATGGATTAGAGATAATATTAAATTATCATGACTAGTACTAGGATTGAAAAAAGCCAGTTGCAAAACCAGCATCATTTAGCATTATCAATGTTTCTCTAAAAATCCTATATAGTGTATATGTAATATATTTTTGCTTAAATATTCAGAGAAAAATTTTTGCAGAATATACATGAAACTATAATAATAGTTGCCTCTGGGGAGTGAGAATAGTGGAAATCTTTAGTTTTCCATCACCTTTTTTTACTATTTGGTTTATCCCGTGTATAGAATTTTAGATGGCTTTTTAAATTATATGACCCAGGAATATCTTTCAAATGTGAACATTTTAACTTTCATAAATTTTAATAAGTTACGGTAACTTTATATATTAGCTAGCAAACAATAAATATCATATATTTCCAAATATAAATTCCTGTTATCAATCTTCACTGATATTTGAATTGCCATATATCAAACATTTAAAATAAGTTAAATGACAACATGAGGTAAAAAAGACAAATGCAGAAGATGAGATATTCTACAGGAGAGCTGGCATGGTTTCTTTAATAAATCACTATCATGAAAAAAAAGGGTAGTGGTTAGAAACTATTCTAACCTAAAAGACATTTAAGAGACATAAGAATCAAACATACTATGTGGTCATGGGAATTATACAGCAAAGGAAACGATTGACAAAATGAAAAGATAACCTACGGAATGGGAGAAAATATTTGCAACTGATATGACCGAGGGGTTAATACCCAGTGTATACAAAAAGCTCATACAATTCAATATTAAAACAAATAACCCAATTAAAAAACAGGCAAAAGACCTGAATAGAGATTTTTTCCAAAAAACACACACAGATGGCCAACAGGCACATGAAAAGACGCTCAACGTCATTAATCATCAGAGAAATATGAATCAAAACCAAAATGAGGGACTTCCCCAGTGGTGCAGTGGTTAAGAACCCGCCTGCCGATGTAGGGGACACGGATTCGAGCCCTGGTCTGGGAAGATCCCACACGCCGCGGAGCACATAAGCCCGTGCACCACAACTACTGAGCCTGCGCTCCAGAGCCTGTGAGCTGCAACTATTGAAGCCCACATGCCACAACTACTGAAGCCCACGTGCCACAACTACTGAAGCCCGCGCACGTAAAGCCCGTGCTCCGCAGCAAGAGAAGCCACTGCAATGAGAAGCCCGCACACTGCAACTAAGCCCCCGCTTACCGCAGCTAGAGAAAGCCTGCGGGCAGCAACAAAGACCCAAAGTAGCCAAAAATATATAAATAAATAATCAATTAATTTTAAAAAAGAAAAAAACACAGTGAGATATTACCTCACAGCTATCAGAATGGCCATCATCAAAAACACCACACACATAATAATTGTTGGTGAGGATGTGGAGAAAAGGGAACCCTCGTGCACTGTTGGTAGGAATGTAAATTGATACAGCCACTATGGAGAACAGTAAGGAGGTTCCTCAAAAAACTAAAAATAGAACTAACATACGATCTAGCAATTCTACTTCTGGGTAGAATTTGAAGAAAACAAAAACACTAATTCAAAAAGATACATGTACCTCAATGTTCATAGGAGCACTATTTATAATAGCCAAGATATGAAAGCAACCTAAGTGGTCCATCAAGAGATGAATGGATAAACAGGATGTGAGATATATATATATATATATATATATATACACTCACACACATATATACATATATATCTCATATATATACACACACATATACATACACATATATATCACATATATATACACACATATATACATATATATCACACATATATATATATATATACATACACACACACAAACACACACGCAATAAAATACTACTCAGCCATAAAAAGAATGAAAATTTCATCATTTGCAACAACATGGATGAACCTGGAGGGTATTATGCTTAGTGAAATAAGCCAGACAGAAAAAGACAAATACCATATAATATCACTTATTTGTGGAATCTAAAAAATAAAACAAATGAATAAAACACAACAGAAGCAGACTTATAGACATAAAGAACAAATTAGTGGTTAACAGTAAGGAGAGGGAAGGGGGGAGGAACAAAATAGAAGTAGGGGATTAAGAGGTATAAAATAAACTACAGGATATATTGTACAGCACAGAGAATACAGCAGTATTTTATAGTAACTTTAAATGGAATTAATCTGTAAAAATTTTGAATCACGATTTGTACATCTGCAACTAATATAATATTGTATATCAACTATACTTCAATTTAAAAAAGGACAAGAAAAAATAAATTGCTTATTTCAAAAAAAATGTACTGTGTGGTCCTTGACTGAATCCTGGCTTGAACAAACTAATTTTTTAAAGACATATGGTAGGCAACTGGGAAAACCTGATTATGGGCACAGTGTTACACAATATTAGGGAATTACCATAAGTTTTGTTAGGTGTGATGATGGTATTCTGGTAACGTAGGAAAATGTATTTTTCATACTAAAGGATTTAGGGATAAAGTACGATATATTTAATTCACCTTAAAGCACTTCAGTAAAACAACAAAAAAAAGCTAAAATGTTAGTAATTGTAACATCTAGGCACTGGGTAAATGGGTATTAATTATTGTTGGTACTTTTCTTTTGAAAAATTTTATAATAAAAAGTCAAAATAACATAAAAATTGAATGTAAAAACAAAGAAAAATCATTCAAATTTTAAAACATATGGTGTTTATGTTTTAGGTTGTTCTTATTGATAAGAATCCTTTTAATTTGGAAATTTGTGTTTGTAAAATGTGTGAAAATTTTGTTCTCTTAAATAGATTAAATCTCCCCTTTGCAATTTTATGCACACCATTAATTTGCTTAACATGGCCTTTCATCATCAGGTGAACTTCAGCTAATCACAACACAGTTTCCACATACATTCTTAAGAAATGGAGCCTGAAGTAATGAAGCATTAATAAAAGGAAGTGTAGGAATTATATTTTGTTGGCTATAATTGAGTGTATTTCTTTTAATACTTTTTCATAGGATGAATAAACACGATTAATTATACTATGAAGAAAGATAAACTTTGAGCCAAAGTTGCATTTTGATTAGCAAAATTTATGAGCACATTAGTAGGTATGTCAGTTCCACAGAGAACCAAAATCTCTGGAGAGGTAGAGTGGCTCACTCCATGCATTTCTGTTGCCTCTGCTCATATCCGACATGACTGTCCTTAGTGTAGGGCGTTTAGGAAAGGTGGAGGGCACCTAGGAGATAACTTAATCACTAGGCTTTTTTAAAAAAAAGTATATTCTACCTAACGATTGTAGAGAAATAATAGGTAAGAAATGAAAGGAAATAGAACCTATGTAACTAGTGCAATTCATCATAGGGTTGTGGGGATAAAATGAGAAAATCTATGTACAATGCTTAACACGATGCCTCGCATGTAATAATACATGTCAAATGTTGGCTATTATTGTTATCATTATCCCAGAAAATTCCTAAGAAAATTAGTTTTAAATATCTTAGTGAAAAGTAACCATTTTTACATAGAAACAATGGAGGTATAAATAAAATAAAGTATATTTACAAAAAAACAATGGAGGTATAAATAAAATAAAGTATCTTAAATCTTCATTTGTCAGTTCTAAAAGCTTTCTAAGTGTTAAGTAGTAGGATAATGATAAGCCTATAAATTAGTTTCAAGATCATCACTGCTGACTATTCCGCTTCAGCTGGGAAGCAAGGTTAAAGGAAACTGACTTTGGTCTAATTTTGCCACAATGATGCTATATTTTAGATGTGACATGTGGTGGGTAAAACAAAAGTGTACAGGGCAGGCTCCCTTTTCCTTTCTATAGTAAACTAAAAATGACTGTAAACTCAGGGTATGGGCCAGTTCTTACTGTCTTTTTGTCTCCAGTGACTGGCACAGAGTAGCTGTGCAAAAAATGCTTGTGTAATGAAAGAATAAGTGAGTGAATAAAATTATTAATTTAAATAAATCCAATTTTGAAATTGGTGCCCTTTTGCATATCCCCCCTTGCAAATTATGCCCTCAGCTTGGATTATTCCATGAGTTTAAAACAGTATCCAGACTTTGCCAATTCATACCTTGTCTTAAAATAGCACTTATCCTTCAGCATTGCAATAGAAGCCAGCCTAACAAAACGATTTTCAAGTTGGGTTCTATGTTAAGGCGACCTTCAACGTATAGTTAGAAAAAAATTCATATTTGGCAGTAGGATTTTTGGCAGATGGTATATAATTAAATTTACACATTCACATTTTTGTCTTCTAATAAGTTTTATATCATCAGAGTCAGCTACCAATACACTTAGTAGTTTTGCCCGTTCTTCACGTTTTGTTGTTAAAACTAAAGCATTAGGTAAATTATATACTAAAGCAAATAAGACTAATTTCATTTTAGATATTGTTAATTTATGATGAGAAAGAAAGGTAAAATGACTGTAGAAACTTGCATCACATTGCCGAGTTGAGGTAAGCCCTTTTCTACGTGGTGTGTAGGCGTTTGGCAGTATCAAGGGTGGACAGTTGAGAGTATTCACACTTCAGTGCATCCATTTGCATTATCACATTTCCAAGCCTCAAGGCATTATCACTTCCTTTTTTTAAGTGGCATAATAATTTGGGAAAATGGTTATGCTTATCATCATCTGTCAGTCAAACAACTCCTGTGTTAACAAAACATATTTTTTCCACTCAGTGAATGGGTGCGTGTGTGTGATGTCCTACGCTCATGTCAATATTAGTAAGACTTGGCTTTGTGATGAAACTATTTCACTTATCAGAGGGCATGACTGGGAAATAGGAAAATTCCATTTACACTTTAATGAGCAAGGGGCTGTGCTTCATGTCAAAGTCACGTAACCACTGTAATTTCAGAGTAAAGTTCATATGAGCATATGTAAATAACTGAAGCAGTAGCATATATCATGTTTTAAGATAGATTTCACCACAAAATCACATCTCCATGAGGAAAACCTGCATAAATTGGGGGAAAAATCTCTACACCCACTGGTGGTTGAGTACTGAAAAGATAAGTCAATGACAGATTGTTTCATTAGCTGTCCAGCATGTCAAACAATACATATGACCTCTAACCTGTACATGTAATGAATAAAACTTGAACTTGTGATGTCTAATCAAATGAGGGGTCTAATAAATGTTACTGATCAGGAAATTTCATTGCTCCTGTGCTCTTCAACTGTTCAGTTAAATGGGCGAAGGAAGGAGTAAGAATGTTATAAATATAATAAAATATTTCATCTAAATGAATTTCATCTAAATAAATATTTCATCTCCAGTTTCAATAAATGTTTAATTTAACTTCAATAATTTGATCTTTAAGGTTTTGGTAACTTGGAAATTTAAAGAGATGAAAAAGCAATTATTTATTGCATGAAAAATATTTTATATTTTATTAAAAGTTGTTGCTTTTAATTGTATTAAAACAAAATTAAATTGATCTTTTTCACTAGATTTTTTTCAATCACACCAAAGGTGAACTGTCAACTGACAATTACGGAACTTTGTTTTGTAGCCCCCAGTCACTGAATGCCACTGTGTGTTGGACATTATACTAGGTGCCTTACCTCCATTAGGCACAACAACTCTATTTTGTAAATACTATTGTGTTCAATTTAAAGAAGAGGAAACAGAAGTTCAGAGAGCTTAGGAAACATGCCTAAGTCTGTACAGCAGGTGAGAGAGCTACATTTGAACAGAGGTGACATTCTTTTCATGTTCTGTTTACTACCTCTCCTTTTTTTCTCTCAATTTTAATAGATACACATAAAGAAAAACTGAAAAGGTTTGATAATTCTAGGATTAACCTTTCCCAGCATCCAATAGAGAGAACAGAAACCTCCAGGATTCACCTTCCTCTGTAACTGAGAGCTGAATGCTTGCTGTAGCCCTGACTGTAGCAGGGACTTTGTGAAGAGCAAGAAAGCCATCTCCAGCTCATATCGCCATCCTGTCCATGGCATCAAAGTCCTGGGGAAAGTATGTCTGGGGCAGAGACATTATCTTTATTTACTTTGTTTCTCATTTTTGGTTCTTATCTGCATAATACTATAAAAATATTGCTACTAATTTTTCCAACATGCTTTTGTTAAGTATTAGATGCTGCTTAAAATGAAATAGAAAGCCATTGCTTTGTCAGTATTGTCAGAACGTTTTGGGGAAGTACGTAAGAAATGCATGTAACAGTTGAATTACGGACCTAGATCAGATATGGGAAGAAATAGATCCAGGAGTAGCTAGATGTTTAAAACCCTTATGTACCCCTCTCATTTGCTTCAGTGAAGCATCCAGGATTCCTCAAGAGACAGCTCCTTCCTTTGCACTGAGGGTGGATCTGGGTTTTATGAGACAAGCAATTCGTAGGAGAGGGGTTCTTTAAGAAAATGAGCATAAAACTATGAACATAAAATTAGGGGCAAGGGATAAAAAGAAGCCCCTGAAACTTGAGGGGCTTTGAAGTTTAAGCCTGATTAGCTTTATTTATTATGGTAAATTTATCTCTGACTCCATTGAATGTCATATATTATAATTATATGTATGTAATAAACAACCTACTGCCTGTTGGTTTTCTCCCTTTATAACCAATGAACATTCCTTGACGGTCAGGACTCTGAAGTCCTCTTAGCACCTTGCAAAGTTCCTTTTACATAGTAGCTATGTGTATACAAACCTGTAATTTATTTGCTATTACCTAGATTATAGAAACTATAAAGAAGAAACTTTCAGATACAATATATTTGACACTTTATAATAGTGAGTTGTTTGTTGCTCACCAACTAACCCCCGTTTCTTTCGGAAACAGGAATCCAAATTTCCTCCGGTCAACTCTTAGCCTAGTGCATGAGGAGACATTTTCCGGGATTTCTGGGAAAGGAAAGTTTCTTTTGTCTTCCATGTGAGCTACTTGGTGAGATGCTCTCTCTTTCTTTGGATAGTATGATGTGAGGTCTGGAACTGTTGCAGCCATTCTGCTCCTAAAAGGGGATTGCTGGGAGCTACTGGAGGCCATCCAGCAGAGGGTGAGTGTGAAGTCCACAGATGGGAAGGCAGAGAAGAACAGTGGAAAGAACTTTGCTTGGTGGCATTATCTGCAGCACCGGAAATAAATCTGACTGAAAACTAAACCTTCCTCTGAATTTTTTAGTTGTGAGAACCAATGATATTGATTTATTGTTCAAGCCAATTGCTCAAGCTGGGTTGTCTGAAATATTCATTCAAAAGTCCTGATATAACTAGAATTCATAAAGCTAATTTAATGCAGAGCTATAAAGAAAGAGAAGTAATTTTCAACTTGTTTAGGATTGTACATTTCTTAACTTCTTAACTTTTATGCAGTAAAGAATATAAAAATTATTTGGGGCTCCAAATGTTGTTTACTAAGACAAATTCTAGAATTACTCACTGATAGGAATTATTACTTGGGTCCTAATCTCTGTTTAGGAAAAACTTCTCTTGTTATTGGAGATCTTTTAGAATGTTTCTGGTTAATAACATCATTAAAATATTCCAAATCTTCCTTGAGTTTCTGAAGATTACCAAACTCTCCATTAAAAATTTCATTTGTAGTACTGGTTGTAACTACAAGAATTTCATGTGCTTCTCAATGGTCATCTCTTCTCTATAATATTGCATTATTAGCAGTTTTTCCTTCCAGTTATTATATTTCAAATGTCATTTTTCCCATTAGGCATATAATATGATATATTTTCATACATTAAAAACTTGTTTATTAATGATTTTTATCAGGACAGTCTCGGGTTTCTAGCCCATTTGTAAGAAGTTCCTATTAAGAAATTCAATGAAGCATGGGAACAATGCAAGAGTAATTTATTAACACATCAAGAGGCTTTAATTTGCTACCATTTTCCTATCATGTTATTCTGACAGAAAATAAAGAACAAATTGCTAAAGCATGGAACATAGCAGAATTGGAAGAAAAGCTATCTATCTTTAGAGAACCATGGGTTCAAATGTTCACAACATGAAGGACTCTATGTTTGCAAAAGCACAGTTAGTATTCACGTTGCCTAATTTATTTAGGCTGTCTGTTTACCTCTTCTATTTATCTAACACTAAACAAAATTAGGAGAGCACATGTGGGTCAGAAAGGGAAAAGTTCTGCCAAAAGGCATACAGATTAAATAGATCAGCTTTAAAAACCTGAAGAATGTTTACATATTCTAGTTACTTTAGAAACAGTGACTTCCTCATTTAATTTATCTCATTTTTTCTACATGAATAAACTAAAAATCTATAATTACTAGCAAATATTTTACCATATGCCTTATATAATCTATATTAATCATAATGAAGGCCATATTTTCTTTGGTTGGGTTAGTGTTTCAAGAACATTTGAGTCCAAATGTCTTAGTGTACTTGAGCTTGCATTTTCCAAGCTGCTACAGTCCCCACTATACCTACTGTCATAATGTAGGCCTCCCAGATTTCTGGCAATTATCTGAGTTTTCGTCTCAGCTCTGGACTGGACTTTTTCCAAGATGGCTCAGATATGTTTGTTTTATTAACTCCTGTACACTCTTCCCCCTAGTACAGTGCTTGACATACAACAGCAAATCTGTGATAAATATTTGTTGACTGAATGAATGACTGAAAGAATGAACACATAAATGGAGGAAGAAGGGAACTTTGGTCTGTAGGCTTCCTTTCACCAAGATATCCCAGTTGATTTCAAAGAAAAAGGACCTTCTTCCCTGTTCTACAAATAATCTAAAATAGCTACAGTGGTAGTTAGCTCATGAGGTTTTAAGACTACGTATCATGCTACCTGAGAATCTACACTATACATGTTATTGTGTGTGTATATATATATATAGTAGTGTCTAATACATAGTGCCTATTGAATTAATGTTAAATAAAACATGTAGATAAGATTTTGTTAAAGAACTAGTTTAACAGTTTTCACCTTCATATTGATAAGTTAGTTTGGTTTCTTTTTACACCCAAAGATTACACCTCAACCTTAGCAATTCATGTAAAAAATTCATACCATTCTAATTCCATTACAGATATAGCAGCATATATATATGATCATTATTTAAAATTTGAAACGCAATTCAAAGTATATAGCATATAGATGATTCACTGCATTATATTTATATTCATAGCTAATGTTGATATGCTAGGTACTCTTCTAAGTTTTTTATACTTATTAACTCATCAAATCCTCACAACAACCCTACTATTATTGTCACCATTATACAGGTGAGGAAACTAAGGCAAAGAGAAGTGAAATAGTTGTCTAAGGCTGCAAAACGAGTAACAGGCAGAATTAGGATCTAAACCCAGGCAGTCTAGCTCCAGAGTTCTTGTTCCTAACTGCTATTTATTGCCTTTCATGTAGTTCTCTATAAATATAGTACATTCTTATTTAATTTTTGAAGAAAATTATTTTATCTTATTTAATTTGTAATTTTAAAAATTATATTATTATATAAAATAAGAATAATTTTAATCTTATTTAATTTTGCTTCCAGAGGGCAAGCCTTATGAATTACAGTGCTTATATCTACCTAAGCCTGAAATCTTATTTGCACATAGTAATGGTTAAAGATTTTTGTTCAGTTCAAATAACTGTTCACTGGAACAATTACTATATTTGCAACCATATTGAAATTCACTTGCTAGCATTTTTTTTTTTTTTAACCAGCTGTGTGACTCTCAGTAAGATGATGGCTAATTGATTCCTTAGGTCCCTTGAGTATCTATAATAGCATAGCTAAAATTAGCAATGAGCTAGCAAGTTTGATAAGGCAGTCACATACAATATAAGAAATAGAGAGTGAATGACAGAGAAGAACATGCAAAAATTAGTATACAGGCTTCAAAAACAGGCTAAGAAATATTCCACGTGTAATAATAGCTCATATTCATGAAGTGCTTCTATGTTCCAAGTACTATGTTACATTCTTTAAATGCACATGTCATTTGACCTTCACAACTGTATGAGGTAGGACAGTATTATTCTCGTATTACAAATGGGGAGATTGAGGCTAAAAGAGAGTGGCTTCTGGTCACACAGCTAGTAAGCAGTGGCATAGAGAACTTCAACTTAGGTGGGTCTAGTTTTCAAAGGCAAGAAAAAAGGCAAGAGAAGGTGTGCTGAGTTAGAAACCATTTGTGGGATTAATTTTAAATTGCTTGCATTTCATGCTTCCCTGCCTTGCAGAACTTCTGCTGCCCTTGTTCATGAGCTCCTCAACTCTCCCCCAACCAAAAGCAAATGTATACGCGTGTGCCTATATGCCTTTCGTGCTGCTGTGGCACGCTAAACCAGACAACTAAGGAGAATAGAAAAGGGAAGGAAATTCAGAGTGAATGGCCTGAGGCTTAATATGGCTAAAGTATTGATATAAACTTTAGGGCTTGGCTCTGATATTAGCTGAGGCTAGAGAAAAGCTTTTGGGCCTTAGTATCTAGTTCTTCACTGAATTTCAAAGAGTTTAGTATCCCACTTAGGTTTCTTCTCAACAAATGAGGCGAACTAACCAGAAATTCGCTTCTTATCCTTATCACCCATTGTGTATTTTTTTCTTGCCATTTTTGGGCCAAATCTTCCCTCTTTTATCTTAACAGACCCTTGACAAATTATTGTGCCCTACTTTCTTTCCAGTAGCAAGCTCCCCTACAGTATGTGTGTATGTATTATGGTCAAGATAACATGTCTTATCACCTAAGAAATACACCACAGAAATTACTGGCCAAATTTTGTACTAATTTTAAGTTTCTCGCCTTGATCTTTAAAACCTAGGATATCTGAACAACCTCTTCTTACATATGCCCTTTCTCAAATATCCATTTCATTTTGCCATACTAGTACTGATTTATCTTCTTGTAGCTTAATTCCTATGCTAAGCATTGATGAAATTTAGATGCTGACTACAAAAACAGAAGACATTCAGGTTTACTTTCTTACAAACATTAATTGAACATATATACTCTGGTAGAAATGCTTTTAGAATACAGCCTTACAAAGAAAATTGACTTCTATATATCTAAAAGTTACCTTTGATAGATCCCTGAAGTTTCCTGGAAGAGTCAAATCCAATTCTTCTGATTCATAGTTTGTTAATACCCACGGAAACACGGGGTATTGGTTCAGATCATTATATGTCCGTCCTAGTAAAGAAAAAGATAAATGAAAATCTGTATACACTAATTGCTTATCAAAGTGTTCCTGTCCTTCTAATAGATGAGGCAACTATTGCATTGCAGAAGAAAAGTAACTCTTTTGTTTACTGAACTATGCCTTTATTCAATCAAAAGCACTTATAACAATGTGTTTCAAGTGAACTCACTCAATAATAATTAAGAAGTGAGTAACTAGAATTACTTTTTTATAATGTAACTTGTGGTAGTGATTGCTAGCTGTTCGTCATAATCAATTTCTCTTCTTCCTGGGCTAGACCACATTTCTCAGCCTCCCTTATTAGTAGCTATGGCTGTGAGACTTAGTTCTAATCTACAGAATGTGAGCAGAGATGGTATCTGCTACTTTCAGCCTTGGTCCTCTGCAACTTGTTGCATGGGTGCTCCATGCTCCATCTCTCTTCTGCTGACTGTGATGAAGATGCTATTTGCCACCCTGGAAGCAGAGCCTGATAAGCTGGGGTCCCTGAAAGTGATCATGGAGGAGGTCACCTGCTGGTCTGCACACTTGCAGATTATGTGATGGTGTTCTACTATAACTAGTATATATCCAGAATTCTATTGCCAGTATACAGCATACTACATTGTGCTTCTATTAAGAATCAATGTAGAGAATTTGCAAGTTAACAGAAGTACCCTGAAGCCAGTACGAAAAAGCACCGAGGCAGATGTTATGCACATTTTTTTTCACTCCCTTAAGTTCATGAATTTTCTTTTCGTATTATGTTGTTTCACTTTAGTGGAGAGCTGCTGAATGTCAGGCTGAATTTTTTTTTTTTTTTTTTTTTTTTTGCGGTACGCGGGCCCCTCACTGTTGTGGCCTCTCCCGTTGCGGAGCACAGGCTCCGGACGCGCAGGCTCAGCGGCCATGGCTCACGGGCCCAGCCGCTCCGCGGCATGTGGGATCTTCCCAGACCGGGGCCTGAACCCGTGTCCCCTGCATCGGCAGGTGGACTCTCAACCACTGTGCCACCAGGGAAGCCCTAGGCTGAATTTTGTTTGTTGGTTTTCGTTAGTTTTTGACAGAATGACTTAAGCATTTTAGGTAGGACACTGAAGCCCGTGGGACCGTGGCAAAGCTTAGGGAGAGCACAGGGCTGGCTTACCCTGATAAACTGACACTGAATAACATATGATCAGGTGAAATTAAGAGGAGCAGTATTAAAGAAACAGGGTCCAAAGAAAAATCCCGTTGGACAAGACTGTTTTTTTGTAAAAATGCATTATGAACTGATCACAAGACTTTCTAAATTTCCATTCAAATCCATACAAAATAGCAATTTCCCTGATATTAGTGATATGATTTCATCTTGTGCTCCTTGTTGCACACCGTGTTAGCATAACAGTAGCACAGATATGCATACATTATCTTATTCGTCATCAAGAACTGAAATTAAATGATACCTACCTCTTGTAGCAACTGGTAACTGTGACTGTGAAATAAAAAAAAAAAAACAAAAAAAAGCCCCCATAATCTGAGGAAGAACTAAATCTGCTACTATTATAAGCATGAAACCAAATTAATTAATTCACTCAGTAAACATTTTATTCGGTGACTATTTTATCTGTTTCTTATATGAATCTCTGCATTTTACAACACAATCACTTATTGTTTTAAATATGTAAGCTAATGTGGGTGTATATTATAAATGTAGGCAATTGATAGAAAGCAGGATGTTGCTTCCACTCTGCATTTCCTGGAGCAAGGTGAGAGTAAGGTTAGGGCTTCCTCTTTGTTCTCTGCCATAGCACTGTTGCAGATGTGTTCTAGCTAATACTTGTCTGCCTCTCCACTAGTCCATAAACTCCAGAATGTAGGGTTTGAGTTTAAAAAAAAAAAATGCCTCTGTATATTGGCATATTTTGTTTGTCTGATAGATATTTGTTGAAAGAACGAATGCATATGTGATAAAAATGTGATAAAATGAGAGCCAATTTTTAAAAGATGAACAAACCAGAAGCCAAATAAAAAAGGAAAATTGCAGGATAGTGTTGTTGGAGGAAGAGGACTGTGCCAAGGCACAGAAGTACACATGAGAGAGAGCGGCCTTGTGAATGTGCGTGTTAAACCACCAGACGGAAATATCTGTGGCCGACGAATGCACCTGCTTTATGTTGTAAGTCTACTGTGATGAAAAATAGTGATGAGAATTTGGAACCTTTTGACTACAGTCTTTTGTATATGAAAATAGACTGCTAAAGCAGTACCACTGTAAAATGCACAGTGTAAAATTCTAAAATTTTAAATTTATTACTGAGAGTTTATGTTAACCTAGGACACCTGATTACTCTCAGTGTTTTTTCTATGCATGTATATATACAGAGAGTCTAGACTGGCTGGGCAGAGCTATCTCTGGGATTGTAAGTAGGACCGTGGCATATTTAGTGCTCTGCCATTTTCTGGGTTACCATTCTACTTAAAAATCTATAGATTTTAATGGAAAAGAGGTCTTCCAATATATGTGTATTTTAAGAGAATAATTTGATGTTATTTATGTAACGTATTTTGTATTACTTATGTAAATCAATGGCTGAAAATTAGACATAATAACTGTTTTTAAATTTTCTGATGAAGTTTCATAACTTAAGGAAAAACTGTCAAACTAAAATAAATAAAAAGCCAATTTACATTAACTCAGTACTTAAATGTATCATATAAGTAGAAACAGCATAAAAATAGAGACTATACTTGAAGACACTAGCCTTTCACTAGAAATGATTTTCTAATTAAAGAAAAGATATAATGCTATTTTTGGAAAAAATACAAAGAAAGGAAGGTATCTTTAACATACACACACACACATACACACACACACACACACACACACACACAAATTGATTGCTGTCTACAGTCACAGCTGATGGTAATTAATCTATCCTGCATTTTTTGTTAATTCACTTTTAATAATCTTTGGAAGATTCTTTAAAAATACATGCTTAGAAAAATTTAGTAAGTTTTAAATTACTAAAGCTTTATAGCACATTTTAAATCTAAGAAATACAATCAACTATATAAACAGATGTTCTGACAGTTACATTAAAACCTTTTTATATAAAACTTTCCACATAAAAGCTTTCCAACATGGACAGTTAATATATTATTTTTCATTTGAATTAAAAATTCACAATGTATTTAAAACTCACATGGATGAAGTTGGTACTCTGGGATTTTGCATTTATAAATTTTAGCCATGAATTAGCATTATTACTTTAATTATTTTACTGAACACCTTTGTGAAATGAAAAAAAACAAAAAACAAAAAACCCTGCTGTGTACCGAATTAACCAAAAAAGTGAAAT
This sequence comes from Grampus griseus, assembly GCF_964374135.1. Classification (NCBI taxonomy): domain Eukaryota; kingdom Metazoa; phylum Chordata; class Mammalia; order Artiodactyla; family Delphinidae; genus Grampus; species Grampus griseus. The sequence continues at coordinate 68,659,365 of NC_139012.1, forward strand.
ATTTCCAAAACAATATCTGTTAAGTTCTGGCACATCTAGGTACTTATTAATTTTTTTTAGGATAATTGAAATTTAGTAAATAATCTTGTGCTGTTATTTCCTTTGCCAGCAGTAATAGGTGCAGAGTTTTTTTTTACTAACTATGCTTCTAAGGACTTAACTTGGAAGATGAATATTAATTATCACAAGCCTATGACACTAATCTACTCAAACAATAAAAATGAAGCACAGTAAATGAGATTTCAGAAACACTAGATATGTTTCTTCGTTTAAAAAAAAAACTTTTAATTAAAGCATCCAATTTAATGTTTTTATATGGCACTTTAGTTTTGAAGGTAAAGTGATCTAGAGACAGCTGACAAAGAAATTATAACTGCAATTCCTTGGTGAAAATGTTAATGACAGCAAAATATTGTTTAATTAGATGATTGCAGCATCTGGATTAGCACTCTTTAAGAGCGATGTTCCTGTGCTTGTCTGCTTCTTCGCACTTTACAGACATTTTGTCATCTCTAGGTCATTAGGAAAGAATTTTTAATGATTTTTCTAGAAGCAAGCAGTTCAAGTTACATTTAATTAGATGACAATAATAAGCCCAACACATGCAGTAGCTAAATATATACATAATTAACCAGGGAGGGCTTGTACATCACAGAGTAAAAAAAGTAGAAAATGCTAAACAGGAGAAAAAGGTTGGGGTTGAGGAAGCTGTGCTGAATTCATTAGCCGATCATATGAAAAACAACTCAAAAACCTTTTAAAAAACCTCCCAAACCTAACGGGATCATTTACACTAAGCTATGTTAGCAGTCAATGTGCTATTTTTTTTTTTTTAATGTAAGAATGCCAGATTTTAAGTCATGTTCATAGTATTATCTAATAAGGCATAAAATAGGCATAGGCTGTATCTTTTGGAACACAATAAACAGAAATTAGGTCAACTCTGGGAATTAGAGGCTGAACCCACATTTTTAGTTAAACTCTATGCATCACTAAAAATCTTCCAAAACTTAATGTTCTTCAAAAATTAAGAAAACAAAACCCAATTGTTTCAAAATAGTTAAATTATACCACAGTACTAAGCTAGACTTTCATGCAGTTTTTAAGATCATGATTTCAAATACTATTTAATGAGATGGAAAAAGAAGAATGAACGTGTATGTGTAACAGATTCCCAAAGATTACCACACACAGAAAAAGAAAAAAACAGAAAAATCACCAAAACGTTAATTATGATATTTATGGCTAGTCTTCAAGTAATTAAATTTTTAAATTACACTTTTCTATATTTCCAATTTTCTATAATGAGTATTTATTAAATATATAAATATAACAAAAGAAAGGCCATGAAAAAAATTATGGGCCTTTAGGTATCCTTTCAAAACAGTATGTCTTCTGAATATTTGACAAGCTTCTTTTACTATGTAAAGTATCTTTACAAAACTTACATATATATAGGATAATGTGTTTATTTATATGCAATTATATATGTCACAGGAGGGTCTAAAAATCTACATACTGTATTGTATTAATACTAGGACACTGCTGTGTATGCTTTATAGAAAGTCTTATTTTTAAAAGCAATTAAAAAGGAGAAAAGACAAATTGGCCAAGTATGAGAGACCTCAAGAAATGGAGAACAAGAAATGGGTCATAAAATGTATTTCACATTTCATGTTAAAAGAATATTTTGGAGAAAAAAAGGTACATCTGAGAGGGTAAGAGAGTTACTAGAATATTTTTATTGAAAATGTGAATTTATTAAGTCACATTGACCTATATTTTTAAAAACCAGAAGCCAGAAGCCAGAAAGGGTTGCTTCATCTTCTCAATCAGATTCTATTCTATAACTCTTCTCTTTAATCCAGGAAATTTAAAGCATCCCTCATCCAGCAATTCTAGTGAATTCACATAATCATAAAGTCATGCAAACACAGAGCATAAATATTAAGTCAGTTCAGTTTGATGAGCATTTATCAAGCAAAACTTTGACCTCATAATCTTACTGGAAAGAAGAGATACAGACATAAAATCCAAGGATGCATTATCCTAAGTGCCAACATGGGTGGCATAGACAGCGCTATAGAAGATGTGAATGCTGCAGGAGATTAAGACAATTATCGTAAGGTAAATGTTTTAAGAATGTATGTGTGAGGAGGTGGTTCTCAAAGTGCAAACCTTGGACCAGTGGCATCAGCATCACCTAGGTACTTGTTAGAAATACAAATTATTGAGGCCCACCCTAAATCTACTGAATCAGAACCTGTTGGTTTCAGCAAGCCCTCCAGGTGATTCTGAGAACCACTCTAACCTAGATGGGGGGATGGTGGTTGTGTCACCCATGTCGTGGCTGGTGGCCTTCTCCAGGATTATCCAGGAGTTGCCATGATCAGAAGAAAGCTCTTTCATGCAAGGTCGTGTCTCCTTTCCAGGAGTCTGCATCCAATGACTGCAAAGTGGAGGTAATGAAGGCCTGGCCGCCTTGTCTCAGGGCAAGACACCTCTGAAGGGATCTGCTGAGGCCTTTGCTGCAATTACTCTGGGGTTCATTTTTCTCCTTCTGCCCGCTTCTACTTTCTTCACTCCCCTCACAGATGTTGATCCCAAGGACACTCTCCAATAAACTTCCTGCAAGCAAATCTCTGCCTCAGACTCTTTCTCTGAATCTGAGACCTAGGTGAACACAGTACTAGGGTCTACATTAGAGATGATAATTCCAGGCCCAGATCTAGTACTAGAATAGGCCTGTGGACAAAAGTCATGATGGTAAATAAACTTCAAAAGTTCTTCTGATGAAATACAAATTAAAAATGTCTAAAAATCGTTAATTGTTTCAGTCTTAAAAGCAGTTACAGATTAAGGCCAATGGTTGGAGGTGAAATTGAACGGTGCCATGATATCCCGAGGCAGTATGGTATAGTAAGTGAGTGAAGCTCTACAACCAAACTACCTACATTAGGATCCTGACTTCTTCACTTACTAGCTCTGTGACTTGGGCGAGTTATTTACTTCTCTGCACCTCATTTCCTCATTGGTGAAATGGGGATAGGAACTCTGGGGCTATTGTTAGGATTAAATGAGTAAATACACATAAAACACTTAGAACCATATGTGCAACACTGTAAACTGCTCAGTAAACATTAACCATTATTTGCCATTTTTTTTCTGAATGTTGATATTAATATTAAAGAACTGTATCAAAAAGAAACGATAAAACTAAACAAATATAATAGAAAGGTTTTTCCTGAATCTTGATATTAAGAATAATTAAAGAGGGCTTCCCTGGGGGCGCAGTGGTTGAAAGTCCGCCTGCCGATGCAGGGGACATGGGTTCGTGCCCCGGTCCGGGAGGATCCCACGTGCCGCGGAGTGGCTGGGTCCGTGAGCCATGGCCGCTGAGCCTGCGCGTCCGGAGCCTGTGCTCCGCAACGGGAGAGGCCACAACAGTGAGAGGCCCGCGTACCGAAAAAAAAAAATTAATAAAAAAAAAATAATAATTAAGGAAATGTTTAAAGAAGACTATGATAAGATATAATCCAACCATTTCTTGCCTTTGGATTACCCAGGAAATTAAATATAATTTGTCAATAAGAACACTAACATTCTCTCAAGAAATGATAAATCTAAAGTTTCAATCAATTGACTTATAAGTATTTATTGAACAATAACTGTATCCCTAAAACTGTGCTATGAAACAACATGATCATGTAGTGGAACCCAGGTTAGTAAAAGTGGTATTGGTACAATTTAACATCTTTATAGTTCCCTTTATTCTAGGAACCTTCAGAGTCCTTTCTTTCGAGAACTCTGAAAAGTGTTCCATTAAGAGGAGATGAATGGATATGAACAGATATATAATATTCTCCACAAATCAGGAAAACAGACAATTCTAACTGCTTCCTAAATAAGTACTCAATCGTGGCTTTGGTGAAGCTTCTCTATAATACCATCACCCGTATCTTTAATGCTGGTGCTCAGTATAAACTGGCACCCCTACTCAGAACTTCAGGATGATGGCAAAGGAAGAATTAGCAGGGATACATATATTCAGGGAGAGTACCTCAGGGTATTTATATTCATAACTTTTTCCAATTTGTCATTCTACTTCTGTATGAAGGTTCATTTTGTCTGGATAATCATCTACGTATGACAAAATTCTTAGAGTTCATTTAAAGCCCATCTTTTCTACGAGGCCTCCCTTGATTAGACTATTTCATACTAACCTTTCACTACAGTTAATGACACTTAATCACATGCTTTCTTGTATGTTCTAGATGTTTTCATATGCAAATCTTGTTCTGATAATTAGATCTTAAATGGCTAGAGCAATGATACTCAAACTGTGCAGGAGAACCACCTAGAAGGCTCGCTAAAACGCAGAGCTGGGCCCCACTCAGAGTTTCTGATTCAGCAGGTTTGAGGGGTCTGAGAATTTGCATCTCCAAGTCCCCAGGCAATACTAATACTGCCAGTCAGGGGACCACACTTTGTCAACCACTAAACTAGAGCATATTACAATGACTTCTACTTTTTATATAATGACATCGTGCATTAGATCCTTCACTTACTTTTTTTCTTTGCCATACCTGTTGTCACTACTCTAATCCAATTTTTGACTCCACATTTTTTTTCCCCCCTTGGAGTGGCTTCTGCTTACTTTCCAGTGAATTTGTACTCATATTTCAATTTTCAACTTAAATGTTGCCTGTGAGAAGCCTATGAAAAGACTATGAGAAGCTTTTCCTGTAAATGTAATGCCTTCTGGAACTTAGACTTCAAATAGCTTTGTATATTTTCTCATTATAATAATTACAGCTCTTTGCTGGAATTACTGGTGTACATGTCTGTTTTCCTGACTATACTATGACTCCTTCGAAGGCAAAAACCATACTTTGCTTTCCTCTGAAGTGTCAGTGCGAAATAGAGTGTGTGGCACATAGTAAAGTGTTCAGTAACTATTTATTAAAATGATGAGCAAGTTGATTTCATATCTAGAGTCCTGTAAGGCTCTCCTAACAGCTCTCCCTAACTTTAAGGTATTTTATTTCTGATTCATGCCATATATAACTAGCAGTTTAATTGTCCTGAAATTCCATACTGCATTGCCTTCTACTACAGAACTATACAGACTCCTGGATTCAGGCTCTTTACAGTCTGTCTCTTACCTATAGCTCCAATAGTATCTCCTATTATTCTCTGCTGCAGCCAAGATATGATACTCATGTCCACCGAACACATAACACATATTCAACTGGGAGAAATTTGTAAAGCTCCGCTCTTTTTCTTCTCCTCAAACACATTCATAAAATTTCTGTACTCTGCTTAGCTCTTGCAGCATTCACCATTTATAGCACTTATTCAGCACTTACCATCAGCTGTCTTAAAATGCTCTCTTATGCATTTCATTCACCCATCTAGTTATAAGCGCTCTGAGTTCCTAGTTCCTACCTTATACTTCTTTTTATCGCATTGTCTACAACAGACAGACTTAAATGTTTAGTTATAATCATTGTAAAGAAAATACCCAACAAATTCTTAAAAGAAAAAACCCAGTGGTCTATACATTTTTTATGTCACGAAATAAAACAGACCCCAAGTACTCAAAAGAAGATAGGAAGACAGTCAAATTCCTCTTACAACCTGCATGTTCTGGCTCAGAAACCCACCTGTCTCAAACAGAAAAAAAGCCATGTCTATACTGCTCAGGGGCAGCTTTTAGAAGGGATCATGATGTTATCTCTATCAGACCGCAATCTTTCTAGAGATAGACATAGAAACAAACTCCCAGAAAGCAGCAGGCATGAAGTGGGTGGTGGTTATAGGTGGAAGTATACCACATTGTGGGAAATGTGGCTGACATGAGTAAAAGGCAGTGAGAAGGGATGGAGACTAGAAGAATCCTTTAACACAGTGAACTAGATAACACTCCATCCAGAGGATAGACAGAGAGAATCCCATCTTAGAGTAGCAGAACCTTTTAGTAAGAATACCAGCTCCACTGGAAACTGAACTACAAATGAGGTACATCACCCTGTCTTCCAGTGTTAATTCCAAAAGCTCCAAAGGGGTAGCACAGTCAAGGAAAAAAAAATCATGTGCTTATCTATGACATATGGTAGACAATGAGTCTTGATAGATCTTTCAAGATAGATAATAGAAAAACCTAACAGAGGGAATATGGAAGAATACTGAAGAATGAAAAAAGAACATTATCCTGAAAAATCAGGTAAAGATCCATGTAGCTAAAAACAATATACTGTATTAAAGAGAAGAAAATTTTAATAGAGTTGAAATGCTTCCTAATATGCAAAAGTAACGGACTCCAAAAAATAAGTGTTTCATAGTAATATGGATTCTGGTAGTAAATTGTATTGACAAAGATAAGCAATGAATGAGAAGTAAATTGAGTTAAAGTTCTTATTTTGCGTAGGAGTGGTTTAAAATGTTGATTCATTTTTGAGTTCAAAAGGAAGAGAAATATATTTTAGAGGATTTTTAAAAAATTTAAACATATCAATATTAATTCTCTAGGAGAATTAGTAGCAAAAAGCCTATGTTCTAAATCACTAAAAAAGTAGGCAAAATTTATTTATATGGCCAAAGACAAACAAAACAATGTGAAAGGCAAGAAAATATTGAAAGCAATAGTATAATACAAGATGATATAAGACCAAACATATCAGTTACTAAAACAGATGGAGAGACTTCCCTGGTGGCACAGTGGTAAAGAATCCGCCTGCCAATGCAGGGGACATGGGTTTGAGCCCTAGTCCAGGAAGATCCCACATGCTGCAGAGCAACTAAGCCTGTGCGCCACAGCTACTGAGCCCGCCTGCCACAATAACTGACGCCTGCGTGCGTAGAGCCCGTGCTCCACAACAAAGAGAAGGCACCGCAATGAGAAGCCCACACACCGCAATGAATAGTAGCCCCTGCTCGCCGCAACTAGAGAAAGCCTGCTCAGCAACAAAGACCCAACACAGACAAAATTAAATAAATAAATAAATAAATAAATAAATTAAAAAAAGACAGATGGAAACAGATATCAAACATGGCTACTGAAAGATTTAAAGTACAAGACAGAGTTAAAACTTGAAATTCCACCTATGCTCTAGGACACAGAGTTGGCAGATCTGAGATTCTATCCCCTTCACTTTGGTAATGAAGCTTATGCTACATCATGCTGTTCACCTAAATATGCTAATGAAAAGGTTCTTTATATTTCAGATGTTTAAGTTCATTCTATCTCTATATGTAAATGTGTTAATTAAATAGTATAACACATTTCCTTTATCTCTGAGGAAGTAAATAGGTTTCTTTAAGATATATACATTGTATACACTGATATGTGAATATATATGAAATATGTCATGAAGATATATGTATATAATGGAGATGTGTCTATAAAATATAGAATAAAATTAATATATGTAATAAAACAGTTCTTTGGTTGTAGCTCTAGCATCCTATTAGCAAAGGAATTAACATTACAATATGTATTAAATGATTAAAATGCAAAACCATTTCAAGCAACTTTTTTATCCCTATTTGTTGACAAATCAAATTCTCTTGTCTATGTAATACACATCTATATCATCCATATTTAACATATGCCATAGCATCCATATTCACACATATATGAGAGATTAAAAAGAGGACTATTACAGTTATCCTTTTAAGCAATGATTCAGAGAACAGGGCTCTCAATTCATAGTTTTGAGCATTCATTCAAAAAAGAACAATGATCAGAGGTAGGCATATGCATTTATGTAGTTTTAAATTCATCCGACTGTAAAAAGTTTTTGTAGAGCCTGATTTACAGAAGTAAACTCTTTGTAATTCAACATGAATAAGGGCTTTGGAGCTTAATTTAGTAAAAAAGAAAGAGGCACTTAAATCTCATAGAGAGGTTCAGCCACTGACAACCACTGATTTAGCAGAAAAACAAAGCCACTACCTTCTCTTAATTTACAAGCATGGTACTGCTGAGGCTGATGGCAGTTACTCATCATTTAGAAACGTAATCTGATTTTATATTTCCATTTGAAGATTTTAAGAAAAAAAAAATGCTGTAACCCAATCATGCCATAATCCAGGTGACATCTGTACTAGGCAGAATCCTGTTGTTATTCTCCTGTCTAGCTGCTACTGCTGAGAATGACAAAGTAGTGAAATTACATTTTCCCATTATTATTTCCAGACACTCTCTGGCAATGGTTTGTTGACTCTAATAAACCGTCAGACAAAGCTGTCAGCAAAGGAAATGGCAGAAGGAGAGCAAGAAAAAGCCTCTTCAACAGTAAATGCACCTAAACCGTGGTACTAGCTTGTATAATTTCTGATAGCAATTTAATGTGAGTGCTTCAATATTTATGCTAAGGCTGTATTTGAATTCTAAGGCGAACAATGCATTCCATCAAGTCACATTACCAAAGATTTTTGATGAACATAAACATATTATGAGATTAAAGAATAAGATGTCTTACCTGCTATAGTATTAAGAAACATCAAATATTCGAAGTTTGAAATTTCCCTTCTTTGCCAACGCTGAGTCATGTTGGAAGATTTATAAAGCTGTCGAGGAGTGGCTAGTGATATCCTCCTAGCAATTAAGCAAACCATAACAAAAAGTCTCTTTTAACTCATGACTTTTAAAAGTCCAATAATAACTAATGTATTGATTTGATATTATTGAATTTATGGTTTATCTTTCTGAGATAAATTACAAAATATATTTTAGCTGTAGATATTAGCAATATTTGAAAAATCTGTTATAGAGAAGATATATTTATTTACTGAGGATAAACCAATATGAAAGCACCTATTGGTATAATATGGCTCCAAGTGGGTATTTTATGTCAATAACAAAAAAAGGTGAAACTAGGCTCAAAATAAGGCAAAGTAGCTTTTGAACACTACAGCAAACCTACTCCATACTACAAAGCTAGGTAGACAGTCAACAGCTTAAAGGCATTTGACTTAACCCTTATATACTTAATGCTGCCACTGAACTTTCCACGCCTGCCTCTGCCACATGTGCACAGCCTCTAACCACAAGACACCCATCCCCCTATGAGGTCAGAAACAAACAACTGGGAACTTTGAAAATGTACGAATTCATAAGGGACATAGGAATATTGTAAGGGAGTAATCAGGATAATTTGTGTAAATTATGAACCTTTGAAGGTACAATGTGTTTCTATAAAAAATAATGAAAGCTGGCTGTATTTGTAGTAGTACGATAAGGCTAACTGAGTTTCTAAAACATTCATCACTTAAAATAGAAGTTCCCAAACTTTTTGTATTTATGCCACCTTTAGGGTCTCAGGAATTTTTTCATGGCGCCCCTAGCCCAAGAGAGACACCTAACGGTTCTGTTTATTATGTAGTTAGGTCTAAATAACTGAATACTTGAGCCTTAACAACTTAGTAGCTGTTTGAGAATATAATACTCAAAAATTGAAAGAAAAATAATATTTTATTTCATTCTTAACTAACGACAATTACTTAACTAAAGGAATGTATTGCACACCTGTTGGTCACTGTGCAACTTAAACCTTGGAATCATATCTGACACCACCACCTTCAATGCCTGTTCCACGTGAATTTTCATGCAGCACTTTTATTTTTTTATTACCAGAGCAACCCCTATAAACTAGTTTCACAAAGCTAAGATGGCATCAAAAAGCATGCAAGAATGCAGTCCTATCAAATGTTGAAACTTAGAACTAACTCAAGCTAAGAGTTTGTGCAGCGTCTAATAGATGTTGTTGTGTTTCTCTAAAAAATATTAAATGCCCTGCAGTAGCCCTGAGAGTGCACTGTGACATCTCAGGGCTCCGTGGTGCTTATTTTGGGAACTGCGGACCTAAGACTATTTTTGTCACCCATGTATTATTACCATATGTTTCTGTTCACATGGGATCTTAATAGGCATGGCAGGAGCTAAGATAGATGTTAGTTGAGGTAAAGGAGGGAGGAAAGAAGAATGGGAAGAAACTTGTTATCTCAAATTCAAATCTGAATTAAGAATTTTAAAAATAATTATGTGTAACTCAATGTTTAAAATATTAACGTAATATGTTGTAGCAGCCTGGTCACATATTAACATTTTTGAAGAACTTTCCTAATTACATATATTTGAGATAATAGATCCTACTGACTCCAAAAGAAGTATGTAAGTCTAATGATTCACTTCATTGCAATAGTAAAGGGTATATATATTTCATACTTCAATTCTATAATTCAGCGTACTTTTCAATTAACTGGTGATATGATTTTCACAGGGCTACTTAGAGGGCTTCCAGATTTTGATCCATACCGGCACCACCACTTTTCAAAATTTTCCAGATACACTCTCATTCATACAACCATTTATGTTATAAACTTTTGCCTTGATTCTGACTTTGTCATGGCAACATGCTAAAATATTTTCTGAATTATCAAAGAATTAATAAACTATGTTTACCCAATTATTATTTGCTACTATTATAATTATGTGCTTAGTCCAACTTTTGTTGGATTACTATCATAATCATATTCTTGCTAATCTGACTAAAATTCTTACCTGCAACATGCTTAGTCTGCTAAAAGCAATGTATATAATAAAGTTGTACGTTTATTTGTTGACATTTTAAACCTAGACAATTTAAGAAGAAAATTGCTGATCTGGAAATAATTCTGAGCACCAAAAACACTCAAAAACCAAGACCAAACAAATCCCGATAAGGGGAAATACGAGGAATCATGGGAGAAAGTTATCATGTCATTCTTAGAGTATGCAGCGGTGAAGAAAAATATGAGCAAACGAAATGAATTTAGAAAATCAGATTACTATGAGCAAGTTCAGGGAAAGGATCAGCTTTTCCTGTTTACTGCTTTCTCTTTTCTACTATAAACTCACTGAGAGCAGGAACTGTTTTACACACTGTTATGTCCTTAGCATTTAGCAATGCTTGACCTAGGGTCTTAATAAGTGTATACTAAATGACTTGAATTATTGGACATCTATCCTAAAATTAAAAAATGGCTAAAGAGAGATGAAATTCAAAAAAAAATTAAATAATTCAATCATAAGGCGAAGCAAAATGGGAAACAGTAAATCAATAGGGCTATTCAAAGTATCCTATAAAAAGTTATATATTAGAATGAGGATAGTTGGTACATATTTGGGCTACGGTAAAATGCTTTTAGAATTGGGGGATAAGAAGAAGATAAAATTGCCCTGTGGAAAAAAATATTAAGTACCATAACAAATGGTGACCATTTAAAATCATTAACTCTATGTATGCAACCAGGTATATTCTTAGAAAGTAAAGAATCTAACTAAATCCAAAGTTTATTGATTGTAATGACTGTCTGAATAGAAAATACATTAACCAAACAATGACAATCAGTATGGAGTCTAGAAAATGGTCAAGTTTTTTGTCAGTAATTTTCTTCTGTTACGCAGGGGTAAAGGTATTGTTCTTTTGACCAATGTGGATCACTTTGATAGAAGACACAAAATAGAAATTAAGAGAGTGGGCTATGATCTTGGGCAAGATAAGTAACTTCCCTAACCAAAAATTTCCTATCTGTAAAGTGGGATAAGAATACCATTAAGAATCCACATTAAGGGGCTTCCCTGGTGGCGCAGTGGTTGAGAGTCCGCCTGCCGATGCGGGGGACACGGGTTCATGCCCTGGACCGGGAAGATCCCACATGCCGCGGAGCGGCTGGGCCCGTGAGCCATGGCCGCTGAGCCTGTGCGTCCGGAGCCTGTGCTCTGCAACGGGAGAGGCCGCAGCGGTGAGAGGCCCGCGTACCGCAAAAAAAAAAAAAAAAAAAAGGATCCACATTAAGAACATGGTTGTTTTAAGAATTAAGGGCTGAGAGCCCCTCTGCCATGAGAAGACACATCGAGAAGGTAACCATCTATGAACCTGGAGTTGGGATCTCACCAGACACCAAATCTACTGATGCCTTGATCTTGGACTTTCTAGCCTCCAGAATTGCCAGAAATAAACATCTGTTGTTTATAAGCCCAAAACAAACAAAAAAGAATAACAGGAAATAATGCTTATAAACTAAAACACAAAATATAGTCCCTGGCACATGGAGAGTGCTCAGCAAATGAGACCCATGGGTATAAATTAAAGGGGCATTCATTAGGCTATGCTAGCTTAGTGGAAATATTCCTTCTGTTCTAAATTTTTGGAATGCGATCTCTTCGGTGGGCTTGCTCAAAAAGCAGCCTAAATGATATGTGAAGTCAATTTTCTGGCAGTATACCTGCTTTGGAGTTTGATCATTTTTGTTTGTTTCTAAAGCAGTCTCCTATGGGCTTAGCTTAGAGGAAGTACCCTAGAGTTTGATAAATTCTGCTTTAAACTGACAAAACCCAATGTCAAAAAAACAAAGCAAAGAATGGATCCCTTGGTGATTTTGCCAAGATACTCTCAGCTGGAAGGCTTCTACTTGTAGGAGCCAGACATCATCGCTTTCCTTTGACAATTCTCTAAGTGTAACAGGATCTTACATATCACACACACACATATTTATACAAGTATGTGTCTATGTCTATTTACCTACCCACATACCTACCTACTTTCTCAGCTACTTACCTATCTATATCTGTGTATGCATGCATGTGTATAGTGTATATGTGTGTTCACTGTTCACAAAGTGCCTTCATTTTATGATCTCAAGACATTCGTAAAACATCTCTTTGTAAAGATACTGTTCCCATTTTATAGCAGATGAAAGTGTCATTCCCCTTGCCTTATGTTATTCATTCTTTCAACACATATGTATTGAGTTCCTACTCTATCAGGCTCTATCACTGCCAGTTGTATCAGGCTCTATCACTGCCAGTTGTATCAGGTCTAAGCCTAGATTCAGTGTTCCTCTTACCCCCATCTGCTACTTCTAAGTCTATATATCACATGAAGTATACAAAACTGAATTTTTAAGTATTTTATTAGGAAACTAATAATGAGTTGAGCCTTTGGGGGGAAAGCCAAGGGGACAACAAAAGAGTGTTTTAAGATAGAATTTCCAAACTTACTAAACATCTATTTTGTTTCCAGTTTTTCTATCAAGAAGAATGATCTTCCAAAAGTTAAAGAGAGACCAAATGTGGTTAAAAGGAAAATAATGTTCATAGAAGGTAAGGAATATAGTACAAGAGCTTCTGGTTGTTTTTAATTCAGGCCTGGACAAGTCTAAGAGTACTAAAGGAAATTAGAAAACTCTATTGGTAATCTTTGAAGAATCATGATCATTGAGAAATATGCCAGGAGGCAGATGATTTTTTTTTTTTTTTTTTTTTTTTGTGGTACACGGGCCTCTCACTGTTGCGGCCTCTCCCGTTGCGGAGCACAGGCTCTGGACGCGCAGGCTCAGCGGCCATGGCTCATGGGCCTAGTCGCTCCGCGGCATGTGGGATCTTCCCGGACCGGGGCACGAACCCGTGTCCCCTGCATCGGCAGGCGGACTCTCAACCACTGCGCCACCAGGGAAGCCCAGATGATTATTTTTTAAAAGGAAAATGTTAGGCCTATTTGTGAGTTCCTAATGTCAATTCCTGGAAAAAATTCTTGACTTGATTAAACAATTTGTAAGTACTTGGGAAAGGAAGTAGTGATTACTATGAGTCAGCTTAAATTCAATAACAAGTCTTGCAAAACTAACTTCATTTTCTTTTTTTGATAGATTGAATGCATTTTTCTTTTGACCTGTATTTTATATAAGTACTTCATTATCTACTAATGTCTTAATTTAATATTGTCATTCAGCTAGCAAATATCCTAGGCATGTGCATACATGTCAGTGAATTGGTCTTACACTGTAAACTTAATACAAGAATAGATACTTTGTAATGCAGGGTAACTCCAGTTGAGTAGCACTTAAAAAGCACCTTTGCAATTAGGCAGTGTGCTAAGTATTGTAGATTAAAAGATAAATAAGACACAGTCCCTGTCTTTTACATGTCTGTAGCCGGTTTAAGAGAAGATAGACAACGATTAGTTTTCTTTTCCATGCATGCAGTTCTCTGCCACAATTCCCAGGGACTTAATGATCTATGTGGAAGACACTGTTGCTTGTCTGTCCAAAGCCGACACAGAAAATGTATTTTTTTCAGGTAGGAAGTGGCAGGGAGTTGAGATATATTTCTCCTTGAATTCTAGGGGATGGTTTGGCTTTGTGTTCAGCATTCAGTGATTGTTTTAGGGGCAGGAAGGTGACCCCATTCTGGCCAAAGGGACCTGAGATAAAAATTGTTAAAGGCTTCTAAATATACTCCATCCTAAAACACAGAAGTTCAAGAAGAAATCCTTTGTGTCTTTTTCCTACTTGAAAGCAGTTGTGTGAAGATGTGGTGTCTGGAGCAGTGGTGGTTATTTTGTGAATATGAGGCCAACTGAGAGTCCTGACATCACTGAACGTCTGAGCCAATACTAGCAACTCCTTCTTAACTCCACATCTTTCATAAAACAACCCCCCGAAGCAAAACCCTTATTGCTTAAGCCACTTTTAGTTAGGTATTCAGTTACTTGGAGCCGAAAACCAGCTAACTGATATTAGTGATAAACATAATTACTATGTTTTCTACTTAGAATAGTATTTTTCAATAAAATAAGATTTCAAAATAATGCTTTTAAAATACCAAGATGAGAGATTTAAGAATGATTAAAATCACATCATAATTAATGACTATTAATCTCAATAAACTCTGAGAGTTTTATTACTTTAATGAAGAAGCATTTATACATAGCATTTATAAAAACAATTTATATCTTTTGTAAGATCTTCAGCAAAAATGTCTTAATTATGTGCCAGCTATAATATGCAATCAACTTTTTTACTTCCTCATTTATATATGTGTTAAATAAAATTATGCCCTATTCTGTCATTCTTAAAATAGCTGTTTTCATAACCTCTTTCCCTACAAATGACCTGCAGAGGAAGACAATTCCTTGATTTTCAAAATAATTACAGTGGTATAAACTTATTTAGATTTCCGTCATATTGAGATTGAAATATGTTAACAAACCGTAGATAATGTGTAATGTGATATAATTACCTGGCTTGCGGCAAACCATAGCTGGTCCCTACTCCAACCCGAGGCAAGCTATAGACGACTTTTTTTACTGTTGCTTGATCAGGGAAATTAAACATAACTGAGGCTGTGGTAAGAAGAAAAAACATGATTTAGAAAACCACAGGAGAGCTAACCATCAATTTCAGAAATCATTTTCAAGTGCCCTTCATGATTTATTGGTAAAGGTAATGAATCTTCATGGAAAATCAGGTTTCTGTGTAACTTTATCCATGAGAAATCTAGGATTAATGTCTTCAAGCAAATTAATTCTTTTTGTATTTTTATTTTAGCGAGGGCATATCAAAGAAAGAAATAAAACAAAAAAATATCAAGTCAGTATCACACCATGTAAATGAATAACATCCAAATACGAGCACATTTCCCTTCAAAATATTTAAGGGGACTTACTTCGGTTCGCCATAAATACTTCCAAAGCAGTGTTTTGTAGAAGATAACGCCTTGAAAATACAGCTCGTATCTCGCTGAACATCCATTTTCCATGAAGTCCCTCAGTGTATGCAAGAACCTAAAATAAATAGTTTAAAGGGAAGTGTCAGTCAGTTAAATACGTGTCTAAGACTCAGTGTGACAATATCTTAGTGCTGTATAAAACTCAGTAAATTATGAATGAATTCATGATATATCACATGATATAACTCATGAATTCATGATATATCACAATATTGTCAATCATTTGATTCTGTATATTTGCAAATTTTCTACCTTTCTAAAGTTTTAGTTGGCTCATGAAGAAATGAAGGAACAGAAAAGTTATATGTTCAAGGTGACCCTGTGACTTAAAATAGAAAACGTGTTATGCTTTTGTGGTCTTGTATATGATTGGCTGGACCACGTGGCCTGACATACACTTTTGGTTCTTTTCTAATGTCACTTTTCCTCCCTCTTCCTTGCTTAACGAAAGCCCACTTAGCCCCAAAGTGTCCATGTGGTCAACCCCAGGCAAGGGGCCATGACTGATCTAAGCCAGGGGTCAATGAACATTTTTGGTAAAAGGCCAAATAGTAAAAATGTTAGGCCTTGCAGGCCATCTGTCCTTCTCACAACTATTCAGCTTTGCCACTGTGGTGTGAAAGCAATCACAGCCAATGTGCAAATAAATGGGCATGACCTTATTTATAACAATGGCCTGAATCTGTTTCTGAGGTCAGAGTTTGTCTGATCCACGATCTAAGCTAATCATGATAAAGTTATTCTTTGCTTTTTCCAAATTCCCTTGCATGTAGGGGCAAGGACATTTGACCCAGAACTGGCTAATGAGAACAAAACCAGTCATTTGGGGATGTTTCAGAAAAGCTGATAAAATGAGTCATATGCAGCTGGCACACTCCTTTCTCTTCCTTGCTTGAATGGAGATATAATGGTAGAAACTACAGCAGCAATTGTGTAGCCATTAGAGGAAGGCCAAGGGAATCCCAGCAAGGTTGGCGCTAATATTGTTACTGAAACAGTCTCAGCAACTATCCATATCTGGACTTATTCTTCCATGATACAGATAAATCCATATTTGATTAACCCACTGCAATCAAATCTGCGACAGTTTCCTTCCTGATACACCAGTGTATTTTAACAATACATAAACACATTCTCTACTTGCACTGGTGTACCCTGTATAACCTACTACACTTATATTTGCTTCGGTGAAAGCAGAAACTAGTTACTGAGTTTTACATACATGATATTCCTTAAGGTTTGAGAACAAGTTATGAAGTCCTTTTTCACATTTCCTTTCTCTAGAAATTATATATCTCTGTGTGTATATTACATACCATATAATTATATTATAGTTATATCATCTATTCATCTTTTTATTTTTTGAAAAATCCATTTTCTAGCTCCTTAATTCAGTTTTCGTCTTTCTCTACACACTGGAAGGTTTTTGGAGGCAGTCAGACATCTGTTTAAATCATGAAACATTTTGGAGGCAGTCACAGACCTATTTAAAACTTGGCTCTGCTATTTACTAGCTATAGGAACTTGGAAAAATTATTTAACTCTATCTGATTTTTGTCACCTGAAAAACAGTGATAATAATACTCATTACTGGTTAATTTAAGTGGAGACAAGGAATGTAAAGTGCATGGCCTAGCTATTGTTTAAGTTCTGTTTATAAGTCCTTTCTGTTGAGCATAAAGTGACAACTGTTTTTCAGTTTCTACATGTAAAACTTCTTTTTATACATTTCACAAAAGGATTACAGTGACTTGCCACAATTTACATTAATACATTCTTACCTGGGTGCAACAGTTTCCAGATTTGAATTTCATAGACTAGCATAATTTTCTTTAAATGGAAAGAGTACTAATACAGGGTTGATAACTCTTATTTTGTCGGGTAGGAATAATTTTAAGACAGAACAGCCACAACAACAAAAACTATCTTTCATTATGACCATTATTTCACTTATATATGTATATTTTATATATATATATATATATATATATATAAAAAGGCCATTTGAAAACCCAAAGAGTAAAATGAGTATAATCTCAGAAAAAAGGAGAGATCTTCCCATGAAAGCTGTGTTGGCACCCTTATACTAAATCTGGTATGCCAGGAGGATGGATGGAGATTATATATATATAATGTATATTATATATAATATTTTATATATTATATTATATATAAAATATGTATAATATTTATATATAATATGCATATTAGGCTGTATACAATATATAGAGAGAGATATATTAGTGTGTGGGTATATATATAAACACACATATACACACACTAATATTATCTTTCTCTTTGGGAACCATGATGCAGTGAACATCTGACCAAGTATTCCTTTCCATTAAGCATGTTATCAGTTTATTTTACTTCTAGCAGGCAGGTGGCTCTCAAACACATAGAAGTTGGTTTGACTCCTTAAGTGCCCCATGCAAAACCGTCTTATCAACTGCGCCAGTTATCAAATTATTGCTTCCCAGCTCCAAATTCACCCTTAATTGTTTATCTTGTGAAAGTGAATCTGTGCCGTTTATTTTTCCTTTGCTAGCCGATACCATGTCGAGGTCTATCAGGAAAGGACTCTGAAGAGATGATGCAGAAGAAAGGGGTTTTTCTTCCTGGTTCTGTGTGCTCACCTAGCAGGTCCCTGCAGAGCGTGGGCTTCTCCAGTGCCCGGCTCCTGCAGTGTGTGATGGCTGACAGCACCCAGTGACCAGCAGTTTTCTCCAGTAGCCCCCTGCCCCAGACAGTTTTGTAACAGAGTGCTCTGGTGAGAACCCTCCCATAAACAGATTCACCAACTCCCTAGAGGGTGGTTTTCGGGGAAGTTCCAAAAGGCAGAGCTCCAGCGAGCTCCCTCAGCAGGGCACCAGAGTGACTTCTATACCACGAAGGGAACTATAGCCATGTCCTCCCTAACAAGGCCAGGAGGCCTCTTCTTGGGTTCAATGTCAGCTCAAAAGACAATGGCTGCTCCTCATATGTGCTGTTTCCTATATTTTTTAGAGTTCTTTTTATTTCTTACTAACCATTCCCTGTTTCTCCAATATCCCGTTATAATTTATAATTATTTCTGTTTTTATAAATTATAATACTTTCCCTGTTTAAATTGCTATGTGGCCTCTTTCTCTTGACTGGATCCAAACTGATACAGGAACTCAATCAGTTCTCCTACCACCGCTTTCACAGCTCCAGGTTGGGACCACAACGGTCCTCAGGGACCCTCAGGAGCAAGAAAAAAAGGAAACTGAGATCATCAGAGGAACTCAGTAAAGCCTGGAGGCAAAGAGTAAAAGGAGACATAATAAAATTAAAAGAAAATTATTTTGCTAGCAGCTAATAAACAGCTCAGGAGGCAAATTCCAAAAGATAGACCCAAAGGTCCAAGCTATTTTGAACAAGGGCAGCATCATCTGAACGAGTGGTACAGTCCTTACCAGAGGGGCCAAGGGAAAGAAAATTTTACTTTACAGTCACCCATGTGACAGTTCAGCTTTTGAAATCCTTTAAAGAGGCTGATAAAAGACAATGCTCTGAGATGTTCATAATTCCCTGCCGGGAAACCCAACAGAGCCTAGAGTCCTTTTGTTTTTTTTTACAGCAAGCCACCTCCTACTTTTTCTTCTTGTTTCCTTCAAGATTGATTATGGAATGAAACTCTCCTAAATTTTTTTATTAAAAAAGTTTTGGCTGGCATCCAGCTTAGAGTTATCATGTACTAACCTCCAATATCTCTTCTATGACATCACTGTGTTTGAATTCTGTGCCTGGCACTTATTTATTTTTTTGCTTGTTTTTGTCAGTCCCCTCCCTGTGACGTGAAAGTTCCATGAGAACAAGGCCCCATCTATCTTATTTACTGCTCAATACACAGAGCTTAGAGCAGTGCCTGGCACAGATGTGCTCCATATACATTTGTTTGTTGAATAAATCAGCAAGAGAAACGGACAGAGATAATACATATGGGGAAGGTTACAAAGAGATCTTACAAAGTACGTACATCTCTGACTCCTTTGCTGAACTGGAAAAAGCTTTCCAGTTTTGCCTCAGACTTCTCGTGTTTATTATCCTACTGGTGGAGGCCTTCAGAGGTCTATTCTGTCTTTAGATTTAATCAAGATCTAAACAAAGTGATCTAAATAGAATAACTGGTTTCTCTTTTCTAGTAGTTTAATCTGCACCCACAAGGAACTCTAGATTGGGTTATACCCCACCTTGGAAGACTCTGTCCCCATAAAAAGGATTCCTTCACTCTAGAGGGTTGGGCTAAGGTGTTTTAGTTCATAGACTTACGCCTCGCACTTAAGAAAAATGTATACTAAGGTGTGTCACAGAATATCGTCTGACACCTCTCTTGAGCAACAATTTTATTTCTGATAAGTAATTAGACTTTTTTTGTAGTGAAATTAATATAGATAGGATGGAATATAAAAAGTAAAAAAAAAAGATGAATGGTTGAGACAAACCACTAGCATTCAAACAAATTTTGTGATTGCCATGACCGCCTGGGACTATACCCCGAGTCCCCTTTCCTCTCCTCTCCTCATATGCAACGAGAGGGTAACCAGGAGAGAGCTCACCTACACACACTTGGCAGCTCGTGGAGGCTTAAAGTAGAAAGCTGTTAGACTGGAGGCAGAGTGATCGGTTAGGACGCTCCTTCGGGCAAGTGATGAGGAGTTTAATCAGTTTGTATACGCTTCAAAAGTGCAAAGGAATATCATTTATAGTTGATTAAATACTGAGTTTATGGCATGTTTATATAAAAATCTGGGCATCAAGCCTACATCTGAAATATGACCTGATACTATAAAATTGCCTGTATTTTATTTATACCTCTACTAGTTACATAGTGTTCTGTAAGTTTCAGGACCTTCTATAATAACTCTTCAGGTTACTTTTTCATTATAGTCCAAGATATTTTTCTAAACCATATAAGTACTTTCATTTATACTTGAGGTTTGTGGTTTTGTTTTCTTTCTTAAGTCGACCTTCCCATATCATCTGGTTTGTGCTTGCTGGTCTCTCCAAATTATTTAATATACTATGAAATCAATCAACAAATGCTAACTAGCCTACTCAGTTTCATTTCATGAAAATTGAATAAAGATAACTTTTATTACATCATATAGGTCATAAATAAGAAAATTAAAGCATCTTGATCACAAATTTTATGCAACTTTTGTGATTTTCTTAAGCGACCACTGAACTGTTTTGAGCTAAGGGCTTAATATCCAAAAGAAGTGAAGGGAGAGAGAGATCATGCTGGCTTTATACCCTGAGGTCTGTCCCACTCACTTATGAACTGAAACACACAGGACATAATATAAAACAAATGTAATAGAGACCCCTTGTAAACCACTTCGCCCAAATGTGTGCTTAACACATATTATTTGATGATTGTGTTGAAGAAAAATAGGGTTGTTGTGCACTCATGTGTATCAGACATGCACATTTGTCAGAAACATGGGTATGGCTGTCAAATCAGTTTCATCTTTTTTTCTTTTAAAGGCAGCTAATATTGTGTGACCTAAAAAGTACTTGTTTAGTGAGAGCTTTGCTGATCTCAAATCATCTGATGCATATAGTAGAACAAGTATTTGGATATGAAAAAACTAAATTTTGCTTCAAGTTATATTTTCTGTTAAGAATTGATGAAAATGATGTGAACGGGTGGAGAGACATGCCCTGTTCAGTGTTCATGAGGCCATCATATCCAACAGACACTTGCAGCTTGAACAGTTTAATTAAAGGGCTGTTAGTGCAATGGAAAGCTGTAACCCCCATTACTTTTATAATTCTGTACGAGTTATCAATGATTCTGGATGGAACAAATATATTCAGGATGGAATAGCTCAAGAGTAATTTGAGGTTTGCGTTCATACATGATCATCCCTGCTCTTTGCCCTTTTGCCAGATGAATGAAGAGGAGTCTGATGCCCAGAAGGAAAGCACAACCACAAACTGGAAGAAGTTTGGGTTCTAAAATGACCATGTGGAAGATCATCTCTGGCTGGCAGTTGCTGCCATGGTACACGGGGTGAGGAAGTGGGAAGCAGCAAAAACAGCAAGACGTTTGGAACTCCTTGCTTCCAGTTCTTTCCACCTGCCTTCGTGATACTATTTCCTCACCAAAGGCACGGAGAGCATAAGATACAAGAAATAATTATTTAGAAGTGTATGGAAAAAAGGAAATAGCAACACAATGGACTAGCCTCTTCTAACTGGGCTAGAATGAATAACTCTCCAGGAAGTAAGTTAGGTACGCATAACTTAAGAGTAAGTTTCCAGATCCTTAACTTCTTAAAATCTATCTGCCTGAAAATGAACATGTGAGGGAAATACAGGTCCTCTTTCCCATCTCTCTTTTCCCACTGCCTTTCTCCAATTAAAAAAAAAGGATGGGGGGCTCCTCTATGGTGTATTATCTGGGGTATAAAATCTGTTGAGGGGCTAGGAGCCTCAAATAACGGACAATTCAAAATTCTGATGGAAGTGCTGGAAAATTGTATGTCCTTAATGACTGGATTAAAAAAAAATCTTTTTGCAAGTTAAATGGTTTCCTAATTCTTTACTTTCAAAGAGTTGAAGTTGGATCTAATCAGGCTGTCAGTTGGGAGATAATTAAAAATAATTTTTCATGATAGATCACTAGGTGATTTCTAGCATACAACTTAGAAGTGGTACAAAAAGCTATATGAATACGGTGTAATAAAACTTCAACATCCTTCTATCTATTTACAATTTAAAACTGTGAACAAGATTTTTCAACATATCAAAAAAAAATAAAGTTGGAAACTACAAAGAGGTATCACCACACACTGGTCATAATGGCCATCATCAAAAAGCTTACAAATAATAAATGCTGGAGAGGGTGTAGAGAAAAATGAACCCTCCTACACTGTTGGCAAGAATATAAATTGGTGCAGCCACTATGGAAAGCAGTGTGGTGGTTCCTTAAAAAACTGAAAATAGAGTTACCATATGATCCAGCAATCCCACTCCTGGGCATATATCTGGAGAATTATAACTTGAAAAGATACATGCATCCCAATGTTCATTGCAGCACTATTTATAATAGCCAAGACATGAAAGCAACCTAAATGTCCATCAACAGATGAATGGAGAAAGAGGATGTGGTATATATACACAATGGAATATTACTCAGCCATAAAAAAGAATGAAATAATGCCATTTACAGCAACACAGATGGACCTAGAGATTATCATACTAAGTGAAGTAAGCCAGACAGAGAAAAACAAGTATCAGATGATATGGCTTATATGTGGAACCTAAAAATATATATACAAATGAACTTACTTTCAAAACAGAAATAGACTCAGATATGGAAAACACATTTATGGTTACCAAAGGGGGAAGGGATAAATTAGGAGTTTGGGATTAACATTTACACATTACTATATATAAAATAGATAACCAACAAGGACCTACTGTATAGCATAGGGAACAATACTCAATATCTTGTAATAACCTATAAGGGAAAAGAATCTGCAAAAGAGTATATATATATATATATATATATATATATATATATATATATATATATGAAACTGAATCACTTTGTTGTATACCTGAAACTACCATAACATTGTAAATCAACTATACTTTGATTTAAAAAAAAGAAAATTAGGAGTAGCTTTAATATTGATTCCTGTATTGTTCTAGCAATAAATAATATTCATATGTGGATATACTAACCATTCATCTCATTAAGAGATGAATTTCCAGTAACATTTACTTTTCATGTTTAATAATTATTTTTCAAAGCTCACAATATATTTATGTTGTATGACTGTAAGCTGATAATATTTGTAATAATAATTTGTTCCAGAATAAAAATGTTAAGCATGTCAAATTTTATGGCTTTAGGAATTAAAAATACTGAAATTTTAATTCACTAGTATATGCTTTCTGCATATTAGTAGAATATAATGATCAATATAAGACTTTCAAGCATAAAATATTTTTAGAATAGATACATTTTGGGGAGGGAATCAAATGGAAATATTTGTTGAGTGAGAAAGAGGAATTATATAAAATGTCCATTTGAAAAAAGAGATTATTTGTACATTTTAAAGTGCATGATGATGGTAACCAAATCATTATTCTTTTGGATATATTTGATTCTATTGGGCATATCTGAAAAGTGAATAAGAATTTTATTTTAAAATATCAATGTGTAGGAACGTGTTGGATACCACATCTTTAAAAAAGTTTTAAACTTATGAAAAAATTTAAATGTTAACTTAAACATGTGTAATATGGTATAAAATACTTTACAGGGTAGGTGAAAAAAAGGGGACAATTACAATGGACCCACCCTGTACAATAAAGAAAACCTCAAATATCTGATGGAAGAGTCTTACTTTAGCCTCTTATCCAATCAATAATGAATACAGTCATCAAAATAAAACTGTCGGGGTAGGCACTATAATCAGTAAAATCTAAAATGGACCAAAAAATGATCATTGAATCAAAGCTTTTCACTAAAACTTAGATGGAAAAGAATCAATCCTGATGAAAATAAATAATTCATGTAATATAAAATTGAAATGGAAAAAACTGAAAATGGCTTAACTGTAAAGTAAATGAAAATGATCAAGAAATTAAGCTAGGGACTTCCCTCATGGCGTGGTGGTTAAGAATCCGCCTGCCAATGCAGGGGACACAGGTTCGAGCCCTGGTCCGGGAAGATCCCACATGCCGCGGAGCAACTAAGCCCGGGCGCCACAAGTAGGGAGCCGGTGAGCCACAACTACTGAAGCTTGCGCGCCCGTGGTCTGCAATAAGAGAAGCCACTGTAATGAGAAGCCCGTGCACCGCAACAAAAAGTAGCTTCCACTCGCCGCAACTAGAGAATGCTCATGCACAGCAACAAAGACCCAACGCAGCCAAAAATAAATTTAAAAATAAAAAAAAAAAAGAAAAGAAATTAAACTGGCAAAATGATGGTTTTCAGGAAATACATTTTCAATGAAAACTGAACAATATATACTATATTGCTATACTTCTGAGGTTAAATATTCATAAACACAGCCACTATCACTATACGGCTTAAAGTTACAGGGTCAAAATATCGTATAATTGGGAAAAATTTAGGCAGCCCACCTACAGAGAGCTTTTTATTTCACAACCTTGCATTTTGCTCTAATTCATGAATTTATGTACCTGCCTCTCCTAGATTTAAAGCCTCCCTAGGGTCTGCCTCTCTTACTAGCTGTGAGACCTCAGGCAAGTTAGTTCATTTTTAATTCTTAAGTTTCCATATCATAAGATGGGGGAAATGATAGTACCTAACCTCACAGGGTAGTTGTGAGAATTGAATGAAATAATTCTTTAAAAAAATGCTTAGTACAGTGCCTGGCACACAGGAAGTGCTTAACAAACGTTAGCCTCCTACTCTAATTAATGTCTACTTTCTTGGGTGTATCTGTACAGACATACACATGAACACGCACTCAGTGCGTCTCCGGTTTTAACTTTCATTAATGACACTGCCAGCAAGGGAGGAGAAAACCTGGGCCATAGCCATGTGACCTTTAAAACCAATAGCCACAGCTCTTGCTTCCTTGGTGGCAGCTTGCATTCTAGAAGTTTTCCGAAATCACAGTACTAACCTCTAACTAGAAAGCCTAACTATCTGGGACGTCAGCTACCACTCCCATTGTTAGTAGTGATAACGCTAGGAAGGTTTCTTCCTATCTAAGAAACAGCCTATAATCGGGCCAGCTCTTGCTACCAAACTTGCCCTCATGATTTATCAATTAATTTTTTAGCGACGCTCACTTAACAAGTATTTATTGAATTACCACCATGAGCCGCTGGCGAATGAGAGGCAGAGTCCCTGACTTCAAAGAGTTCAGTCTCTTGGAGACTCACCAGCAGTGGGGAAGGTGGGGGAAAGCAGGGAAGGAAGAGGGTCTCAAGCAGAAGGAACATGTATGTAAATATGGTGCTTTGGGGAATGCGTCCAGGAAGTCTGGAACATAGATTATAAAGAGGAGAGAGGTGAAAAATAACATTAAAGTAATAAAAAGTGGATAGGGAGACAGGATGTGGGGCTAGATCATGTAATCCAAGTTAAAAGAGCTTGGACTTTTGGTCTGAGAGCAATGATGAGCCCCTGTGCTAAACAAAGATGTGAGATGATTAGATTCACACTTTAGAAATCACTGCTGTGACTACAGTGTAGAGCCTGTTTTGACTGGAGAAGGGCAATACTGCTTCAATAATCTATGCAAATGTTATTTTATAGTCATTAGTAGAAAACCATGAACTCTTTCAAAAAAAAAGTATTATTTGTACCACTCCAATAGTATCTCTCACACTGTGGGAAGTACTTTAAAAATGATCTATTTTATTACATACTTCCTCCCAACTGTAGAGTTCATGAGGGTAGAGACTAGGTTGATGCCATTTTGTAGTCCTTATAGAATCAGCACATGAAAGGAACTCAATCAATTTTGTGGAATAAAATATTTTAAAATTTAACTTACAAACTTTGATTTGCAGCTGGAGTCCTCTGTGCCTACTTCATCTTCAAAGGCATGTAACTCTCAAAATTACAGTAAAACTCTCAAAATTAAAAAATGATATTGGCAAGGTTGCTTCATTTTTGTCCTGCTCGTGAATGTTCCCATGTGTAAATATTATGTATTTGGCTGTGTTTCCTCATTTTCTCAAATTTGGCAAACTCTGAAATCTTGTATTTGTCCCTCTGCTGTAATTTTACAAAGGGAAGGGATGGGGGAGGCAGAACGCTACACTATTGGAAGGAAACTATTTTCTAGTTTCTAACACTCACTTTTGCTTCCACACTTACTCTTGTATTATTCTGCATAGTGACAATTTTTAATATATATTTAAAACAAATATGACATATATATTTAATATGACAAATATATTTAAAACAAAAAGTGACAAATTGTTATATAACTCCAAATAATCCTATCAGGTTATTTGGGTTTCTGGGTTAGAGGTTTTTCTTTGAATCAATTTGGTAATAGGGTCTGATTGTGTAGATACTATAAATTACCAGCACAAATTGTTTTCTGTTTTCAGAAATATTTCTTACTAAAGTTTTAGATATAGTAAGAAATGATACAAGACTAGATGGGGGAGTTGCAGTAATTATTGCTGCAATAGTGAAATCAGTCTTAACAGAGCAGACATAATGGAGAACTGCTTTTCACTAGAGATCTAGTTATGGTAAGGAGAGAAATCTTTTAGAATATTAATTTTTTTTTTTACTTTCCAGTTTTTATTTTAGAAAATGTAAAACAAAAAATTTAAAAGTAGTGAGAAATGCATAATGAAGAGAGAATTTTTTTAAATTTAAGGGTGAAACATTTTTCTCTAGTTAACATTTATTTATATCTTCCTGAAAAAAAACGGCATGCAATACAAATACTAGTGCACTTTTTAATTCATACCGATCACAGCTTCAAACACTTAAAAAAAATTTGGATCCCAGCACATCAATGAAAATCCTAATACAGTTTAAAAAGCATATATATGTATGGTATATAAGTATTTAAGAAGTGGCCACTACTAGTATTAATAGTGGTAGAAAACTCCATATTAAACCACAAGGTGCATTACACCCAGTTCTTACGTTGTAACCATGCTGATCACTTTCAGCTCCCAAATGTGCCATGTTCTACTCTGTCACGCTTCTGTGCCCTTGAACACAGTGTTTCTTCCGCCTGGCAGATCCCTCCCTATTCTGTTCTTCTGATTAACTCCTATTAACGACTAAGCAAGAAGAGCCTGCTGCTCCCTCTGAGAACCCTCTACCCAACTCTGACACTCACCAAACCATTATTACCACGGTTGGTTTACTTGCAAACCTGTGAACCCACTGATAGCCAGAATTTTCAATGCATCTCTGCAGTTTTCATACGTAGCACAAAGCCCAGCACAGAGCAGTCATTTAATAGTAGTGATTAATTATGAATGCTTTTATTGATCTATATTTAGTAATACTCATGTACAGAAAAGCTATCAATTTACAAGGTCTATATTAATTAAAAGCCATCCTATTAAGGTAGTCCAGAGTTGATTCCCAATTTATTATGTACTGGACAGGACATGGAAAGTGTCCGCTCCTGGTAAATTCCTTTTTACCATGTTGATTACCTGACCCCACCACTCTGGCCTTGGTGGACAGAACCGGGATGGACAGCTCATATAAAGTCGTTATCTAAGTATCAATAGAGTAGCCACAACTCGTGGCCGTGAGAATCCTGTCCATCACAGCAATGCTATTATGAATGCTGGCAGGCTGACCCCATCAGATAATCTTTCTTAATGATTTCAATGTGAGATATTCAGGGAAAATTTTAAGCAGGAGGGTGGGAAGAAGCCAAAAGATGGAGAAGGCAGTCACCAGAAATCATAAGGCAGCAGGAATTCTGAGGAAGCAGAAGCCAAGACATAAAGAGATGAGCCTAATGGTAGATGCAACTATCTCCTGCTCCAAACACATCTGGGACCACTTTGCTCTCTTGGCTCCAGTCCCACTGGTCTTCTTCCAGTCTTCTGTCCATACCATGTTGTTTTCTGTCACAGGGCCAATGCACATATTCTTCCCTCTCTGGAAACAGTTCCCCTCCCCTATCTGCCTACTTCACTTCTACTCATCCTTGAGCTCTCCTGACTTCCTATTTTCGCAACCGACCTCTCCCGCTAGGTAAAATCGCCCTAACACACACTCTCATAGCACCACATAAGAGAAGGTCTCTTCACAGCACTTACCGCAAACGCAATTTTGCACATTTATTATGTAATTTATTAATGTAATCTCCCTCACTCTGTGGCCATTTGTTTCTGCTCACTACTGTATTGCTTGGCACAGTGCCTGGCACATCACAGAAACTCAATAAACATTCTGTTGAATGAATAAATTTAAGGTATATTTAAAGTCAGTTGGTCTGTAGTAGCAAAAATATAAACAAAGACAGAGAGTAACCAGCACTATAATGTTAATGGGTGGCTGAGGTTGAAGGGACATTTAAAAGACTCAATGATTGGAACTCAGATGGAATTCCAGTTTTGAAGAAGGCCTGATGAGACATTCCCATTCGTACTTTACTATGCTTTCCTACCATAAACTCTGTAGTAGACACTACTGCTCACCCACTCAGGATCTACTCTGGCTTCCCCTCCCCTCCACCTTCCTGACTAACAGAACCCTGATGGTGTTCAGTTAGTGACCTCTTCCATGCACTTCTGAGCCAGGGCGCACCGACCTCATGGACAGTTCCAGAGGTGATCAGGCTTTGAAAAGTGTCCCCATTCTTAAGAGGGCACCAATGAAAGAGATGCTCCCTCTTTCCTCTAGACATTCCTGTGCTTAGGTTGATTTGGAGGAGTGTTGAAGCCACGTTGCTATTGGTGTGAGAATGAGGACAAACCAAGGATGACAGAGTGGAGATGGGGAATGAACCTGGGTTCCTGAAAACATCCAGAAGCAGCTGAATCAATCAACCCAAGACACTAATATAATTCAGGACTTACTATTTTATGATAAATACACATATACACACATACATACATATATACGTATAAAGCCATTAGAGTTAGGGTATCTATTACTTGCCGCTGAAAGTCTTCTGATGCAAACTCTTATTACCTGATGTAACTTTCATGCCTCTGTTATTTGAAGAAGGAAAAAGCCTGACTAATACACAAACACCCACACACCCCACAAAATAGGAGATTTCTGTGCCATCTGCTCATGTTCCTGTGAACCTAAACTAAAACTAAACTAAAAAATAAAGTCTATTAAAATTTTGAAAAATATGCAGACATTGGGGCTTCCCTGGTGGCGGAGTGGCTGAGAATCTGCCTGCCAATGCAGGAGACACGGGTTCAAGCCCTGGTCCGGGAAGATCTCACATGCCGCGGAGCAACTAAGCCCGTGCACCACAACTACTGAGCCTGTGCCCTAGAGCCCGCGAGCCACAACTACTGAAGCCCGCACGCCTAGAGCCCGTGCTCCGCAACAAGAGAAGTCAACACAATGAGAAGCCCGTGCACCACAGCAAAGACCCAACACAGTCAAAAATAAAATAAATAAAATAAGTAAATTTTAAAAATATATGCATGCATTAAACATTTCCATACTTTGTATATACTCTTGAATAGCTTCCCCTCCTTGTCTGCCTGATAAAGCCCTACCATGTAATAAAAACTTACTGTTCAAAGAACATTTCCTCAAAAAATATTTACCATTTATCAAGGATCTGCCAGGTGGGTGCCAGGCTCATCAGGAACCAGGAAGACAGTATGAATGTGAACAGTTTTCAAGTTTTAAAGACTTTTCTTTTTCAGTGAAAATTAGTAATTGAAGACTACTTTCCTACAATACCAGTTCAAAGTTTTCAAAGTGTGTTTTTACTTGAAAACCTGAGTATTCCTGGGCACTCACCGGTGCATCCTTGGGGTTCATAAGAATCTGTTTTTCTTTCTCTCAAAGCGAGATCTCTTCTCGAATTACTATCTCCCAAAGAGCAGCCATAGAATGAAACCCAATCTTCATGCAGGGGATTTGCATTTGGAAAGTCCCTTAGATTGGGTCTTATTGTAATGTGTATCTGCTTACCACAGGATGAGGGTCACCCTTGACACATTTCTTCATACCACCAGTATGTAGCAATAAGCATGCACTTTATTAGCACTTAGTTTGGTGGACTAGGCTCATTTTTTACGTATTGGACATTAGAGGATGATATACGGACTGAAGTCTGACTCAACCACTTCCGAGCTGTGTAACTTGGGACCGTTCCCTAACATAACTGGGACACAGTTTCCACTTACATGAAATGCGAATGATCACATTCACTGTGGTATTAAATGAAAAAACATACAAAGTGTCGAGTGGAGAGGTTGGCACAAAGGTAGTGCTACATAAGTGTGTTGAACAAATGAACTCACAACCTCCCCACCAGGACCTTAAGTGAAACCCGCAGTCAGGAGTGACAAGAGCACCCCCTGCTGTGGTCTCAGCCCAGATCCTTTTCCTGTGTGCATTGTTCTCTGATCCACACTCTGCTTCTGCAGTTCACATTGGTTCAACTGTGGTTATTTGCAAGAATTTGTTCTTGTATTCTACTTCCTAGATGACTTTGAGTGTTCTGTCTGCTGTGTTTGAAGTTTAATCTTTTTAAAAAAAAATCTTACCGCTTCAGCTAGAGACAATTCAGCTACTGAATTCCCTGTGTTATTTTTATTTCCACTCTCAAATTTCTATATTAGAGGTTAATTAACAGCTCTTCAAAAAATGCAACTCAGTTTAAATGTAAACAGCTCGTTAAACACCCCTTGCTTTTACATGAACGTCTTCCACAAATATCTGTAATTGGAGGCAAAAGGAGATTTAGAGATCTCCCAACTTTTGTTGGCAATGAAAATAGTATTTCCAGGGTTAGGCATCCCCAAAGGACTCTTCTACACCACTGAAATGTCCTAAGACTAATTTTCTTTCTTCTGTTTACTTTATATTCCTTGGTCGTAAACCTGTCGATTTGCAGCAAAATACTGCTTTGCTGAGAACTTGCCATTTATCTGTTTTACCTGATTATCATGGTCAAATACCTCTCCCCAGGCAAAGGCTGTCAGCAGCGCATATCATTTGTTCACCAAACAAAAATTTAGCACCTACTAGTTTCCAGATATCGTGCTAGGTGATGGGAAAACACTGGTGAATAAGACAAGGATGGTCCCTCCTTTTACGAAGCTTGTACTGTCTATTAATGTCTTTATGATTGATTGATATAATAATTCTATTTTACTGGGATGTTGACAAAAATTAAATTGGTTACTGTATTTAACAAGTGTCTCCACTATAAGTACCAGAGATCCCCTTTCTATAGGCAAGAGGCTGTCCAGAGCGCTCCCTGAAGAAAGGATTAACTGAAACATTGATTTCAAACTTAGCTCTCAATGACTGGTAGCTCTGCTGATTACTGTGATGCCACTGAGACCACTGAAAGGAGCGCAGTTATAAGATTAAATCTGCATTTTAGAAAGGCCACTTTGGAAGCAGTGAGGGGGAGGACTTGGAAGGATGCTAAACTGGAAATCTGCATTGTGCCAGTAGGAAATGAAGGAAGTCTAAACTAAGACAGCTGCCGTAGGTAGGAAGAGAAAGGGAAAGAGTATAAAGATATTTCTGAGACAGAATGAATAGGACTTGAATGTTTTTGTTTTGTTTTATGTTGAGGTAAAGAAATGAAAGGAATTAAAACTGTTGTAAGATTTTCTGGTTCCAGTGACTACGTGAGTGGTACTCTCCGCCACGTTCTAGGATTAGGGTTACTGGCAGATGACGAGTGTTGTGAAAAAGATAAGAGGTTCAGTCCAGACGTCAGATATGACCATCACTCCACTTGTGACTGATGGTCATGCTTTGCACAAGCATGAACTTGTGCAAAGAAAATGTGTTGTCCACAAAAACAGTTAACCTATTGACACTTGGCTACTTTAAAGAGACGATAACAAGTAAATAAAATATTAATAAATTAAGTATCTAATTTGTTATTAAAGTTTTGCTCTCCACTAATAACATAAATAAACCTAATGGGACTTCCCTGGCGGGGCAGTGGTTAAGAATCCGCCTGCCAATGCAAGGGACACGGGTTCGAGCCCTGGCCTGGGAAGATCCCACATGCCGCGGAGCAACTAAGCCCATGTGCCACAACTACTGAGCCCACGCACCACAACTACTGAAGCCTACGTGCCTAGAGCCCATGCTCCACAACAAGAGAAGCCATTGCAATGAGAAGCCCGTGCACCTCAATGAAGAGTAGCCCCCGCTCGCCGCAACTAGAGAAAGCCCATGCGCAGCAATGAAGACCCAAAGCAGCCAAAAATAAATAAATAAATTTATTTTAAAAATAAACCGAATAATATTATTTTCTCCAGATATGGAGGTTATTTATAGGTCTCAGCCTTAACCCTGTCTTAATGCTGAGTTTTTCCCCTGGTGCTCGCCATAGTGTCTGGCACACAGCAGTGAGGGCAGCTCCATGGAGCTCCACTGCATGTTTCTCCAATATTCATGTTTTAGTAAATAAATAAAAATGTATACTAGAGACATCCACATAACAAACTAATTTATAAAGAAGGTAGCTCTTGTGTTATAGAATTCTACATGGGAGATGTACTATGAAGTGTAAGTATATTTAGCTAATTATAAGTTATATCATATACTTAACAATTTTTTTTTCATGCCAGAGCAGAAAGATTCTTGTTGGGTAGGTAGGTAAATTAAAGTGATTCTTATCCTTATAACTAATGCCCCTATGACTTGGGCAGGGGGCATTCCATAAAGGAATAATCTAGATGGGAAGTAGGGAGAAAAGGAGATATACCTATATGTATATAATTTCCATAATATATGTCTATATGATGTCTAATACACAAAAATAGATACCTGAGATTAACTGTACTATTTATCAATAATCTCCTCCTATGGACATTAAAATTTTGTTTAAAAAAAAGTCAAACTGGACTTCCCTGGTGGCTCAGTGGTTAAGAATTCGCCTGCCAATGCAGGTGACATGAGTTCGAGCCCTGGTCTGGGAAGATCTCACATGCCGCGGAGCAACTAAGCCCGTGTGCCACAGCTGCTGGGCCTGCGCTCTAGAGCCCGTGAGCCTAGAGTCCACGCACCGCAACGAAGAGTAGCCCCCACTCGCCGCAACTAGAGAAAGCCCACGCACAGCAACAAAGACCCAATGCAGCCAAAAATAAACAAATAAATAAGTAAATTTATTTTTTAAAAAGTAAAACAGAAAAGTCACAAACTGTGCAAATGGCTCTTTCTTTTTTTTTTTTTTTTTTGCAGTACGCGGGCCTCTCACTGCTGGCGGCCTCTCCCGTTGCGGAGCACAGGCTCCGGACGCGCAGGCTCAGCGGCCATGGCTCACGGGCCCAGCCCCTCCGCGGCATGTGGGATCCTCCCGGACCGGGGCACGAATCCGTGTCCCCTGCACCGGCAGGCAGACTCTCAACCACTGCGTCACCAGGGAAGCCCAAAATGGCTCTTTCTTGATTAAAAACATGATTAACCTCACCCAGAGTAGAAGTGAAACTATATGGGGATGTTATTTTTAGCCACAAGATTGGCAAAAATGTAAAAGTTTAATAATACTGAGCTTGTAAGGAAAACAGGCAATCACAATACTGCTGGTGGAAGTGCAGGTTAATATAACTTATATCGAGAACATTTTGTCATTACCTATCGAAAACTTCAAATACATATTCCCCTTGACATAGCACTTTCATTTCTAGGAATTTATCCTGTGGATATACGCCCAAGAAAGCAAGATGAAATATGTACCAGATTCTTCACTGAAGAATTGTTTATATATTAAAAAAAAGGAATGGAAGGAAATGCCCATCAATGGGAGGGAGGGGGCAGGCGCTAAATCAAAAAATTATTAAATAAAAAATTTAAAAAATAATTTAAGTATGGACTAAGCTTACATTACTCGAGGTGGCTTTAAAAAGAGAATACAAAGTTACAAATAAAAATTAGCTATGTAAGTGAATATTTAGAATGAGAAAGAAAATAATTACAACAAATACTGGAGGCTTAGAAATGTAGGTTGTTTTTTTACTGAAGTCTCTTAAGGCAATTGCGTAAAGTGAGATGACAACACAATCCTTGGCAACTCTTATCTCTCACAAGGCCCTGTAGAGTAAGGGGCCCTGATGCTGAAGCTTCATTAGCTTGCAGATTACAGTAAAACTACAAGTAAATCTAGGTGCATCAGTGATGATGCATATGCTCAAACTAATTTCTAATTATTGCCATTTTTTAATTTAATTTCTCAATATACATTTTAAATTTCTTTTTATAAATGTGCCAATATAGATCAGAAATGTCAGGTATGTCTTAAAGAGGTAATAACTTCCTTAAGTTTACCATACCTATAACAAAGCTCTTTGACATCACAAGCATTATATTTAGTATTAAGCATATATTTAATATTAAGCATAATATTAATTTTAATTTATTTTAATTAACATTAAAATAATATATTAACGTCATTTTTATTAGTAGTAAAATACCTAATGTATGTTCAACGTTATATTTCAAAGTATTTAAAAGATCTTTGGATATACATGGAAAAATACCTATTTTCTTCCCCATTTAAAAAAAAAAAAAAGAAAGGATTAATGCTTTCTTGCTTAAGGACTGATGTGCCTGTGTTCAGCTGCTTTAAACTAGCTTTGCCTGAAAGGTATTTTTCACGTGATGAGGAAAAAGATATTTTAATGCATTTTGAAATAAAAGTTCTAACCTCTAATAAATACCTAAGCATCTAAGCATTAAAATGAAATTCAACAGTAAATCAAAGCTAAATAAAAATTACATTTCCTTCAACTTTTTAGCTCCAAGATAGGGTTTTACAAAGTAATATTAAAAAGAAAGTTTAATATATGATGGCTGACAATTTCAAACTAATCCCTACTCTACTTTCTCTTTCTTTTCTGAACCACCGAAGCAAAGTCCAATAGACAGCAGAAGATGAATCTCAGGTCCAGTACAAGCTTTTCAAGCCTAATCAAATGGGTGTAAAAACATACATAAAAAGATGAAAGTACTTTGCTTTTACATATGGCAAAATAAATCAGCGAAAAGCTGAAAAAAGAAGTGAGATGTTCCATAGGGGCAGGTTAAGTCTGATGCTAATGCTTACTTAAAATGGTGACAGTCTGGAGTGGTGAAGCCTTGCTGGGCTGCTTTAATTTCTCCCTGGAATAGCTCTCTCCCAACCTTCTGCAGCACATCAAAGTCTCAGGAGCTCAATTAAAATTGGATTATATTGAAATGCTCTATCTATGGGAACTGTGTGCTCACTAACACTTTTCTCTCAGTAATATTCCAGATGACAGTTGCCCATCCCGATTTAAACAGTTGTCATAGAGACGGGGAACTAAAGCAGCAGAAACTAACAATACAAAGGAAAGGTAAGGGCTAAGATTTCTGTGAATGAGGAGCTTGCTTTTTTTCAGCAACACGGTTTATTACACCAATGACAAAGTACAAGAGACACAAACAGTATTACATTTTGTGTCTTGCATGTGAATGGAACGATAGCTAACGGTAGCATTACGATTATGTCAAGATATACAGCCAAATGTTTCCTATTTGGGCGTGTTCTGCTTACTAAAAATTAAAATCAATTGTTTCTCCCAATGGAAAGCAGCTATCAGACACTATGAGAGTAAAGAGACTGCCTGTGGCCAGCAAGTCTATAAAGTAAAGATGTCAATATCTACTTTTTAATTGCAGGTAAACCCAGAAAGAATAATTTCTTGGCTAAAGACTTTTTTTTTCCTTTCCAACAACACAGTTTTAAAAGTTTAAATTTGGGGTTGAAATGATAAATTATGACCTGTGTGCATGTATGTTTCCAATGCACACCAATTTTTGGTAAATCCGGTTAACTTTAAAAAGGGCCCTATCATTGACATTAAAAAAAAAAAGTATTTCTAAATTTGATTTTGGAATTTATTTCTGGTTTTAATTAGCAGGTATTCTATAATCTTCTATAATTTCTTTTCCTGACATCAAAGGCTAACAACATGGGTGGAAAACTCTGTCAGCTCCCTAAAAGCCTAAGAATGAAGACAGCTTAAATTTCTGGCAGTTCTAAAGAGCAATGTATTCGAGAGTGTGAGCTGCTACTAATGATACTATGTTCTCATGTAGATGGCATGTCTCTGGCACTGGGAAAACTCTTAACCTTTCTTGTAATTGGCTTATCGCAAGTCCTAAGGTTGTTTTTCTAACCATTGTGCAGATCACTGTGGAAATAAACGAACTATTGCTCTTTTATAGAGTACTGTGCTGTTTTTTGCTTTTAAGATCTCAATACCTGGGGTTCTTTTTCTCTTGGGAAGACTCTGTTAGGATTTTGAAGTGGCAACAAGGCAGAGTGCACAAAGTGCAGGCCAAGAGGGAAGGAAACAAAAATGTGTCAGAAAATCTAAAAACCGCACAGATCAAAATTTGTCAAAACAAGGCCCTGGTTTAAACCAACAAGAAAAGGCCCCTAAAGCTTGGGACTTGACAAAGCACAGACTTTTTATTTATTTATTTATTTGTTTATTTATTTATTTATTTATTTTTAGCCCAGCTGTAGAAAACACCATCTAATGAACCTGTCTGGGGCGGCTGTCCCCATCCTGTCAGGCATGTCACGAAATGACAAGCACTGGGGACAGGCCGCCGCCAGTCATAGACAGGCCTGCCAGCTGGAGAGTTCAGCCCCAATCTAATCACACCACCAGAAAATAACTTTCACGCTTTCAGCTTGACAGGATGGACTCGAGGAAAAAAAATTAGGGTTGGAAACAATGCTTTTTGTTTCAATTACATATCATTTTTACACAGTAATTAAAAGGAATCTACTGACACACACAATCCATGTTACTTCATATCAATGCAACAAAATGTAAATGTCATTATTAGAAACAGATATAAAGGTTACTCTGATAATATGGACACAGAAATGGGAAGTAAGACCACCTCTGTCTCTTTCCATACATATGCTGTATCATATTGGAAATTTGACATTGTTATCAGTTCAGTTTATTGCTATGATAATTGGTTATCTTCAAAGAATTTTCTTGTAAAATCACCAGGTAACAGTGGTACTGATTTTATTTCTTGTGTTTTGAAAACCAGTATGTATGAAGAGAGTAACAGGATAAAACTAGTATTTTCACACGGCATATTTACTGCATTTGTGATGTCGGGAAAAGGTGTCATTATGAACAAACACAATCCAGTGAAGACATTACGACTTGGATTGTGTTTATATTATACAACTTGACACAAGGGACTCAAAAGTGAAGCATTGTGATAAAAATCACAATCTGATTAATTTCCGTGAATCAGATCGTTGTTTCAGCAGCAGGTAGCTCATCATATAAGTATGCTCAGTTTACACGTAACTGAAGTTACATGTAATATGTGTAGGTCAACACTTTGTTCATGACATGACCACATATAAATAAATGATCATATACAAAATATACCTACACTCAGTAGTGCTTTTCAGTCACATTTTCCAAAGGGTAACTGCAAGCATTGGCACCAAAACAAAAAAGTCAAATACAAGGTTCTGTGTGTGTTTGTGTGTATGCAAATGCACAGAACAGGCTGAAAGTGTTATTTATTCTGATTGCTAAAAGTAGATTCCCACCGCCACTTATTATTATTATTTAATTTTTTTTTTGCGGTACGCGGGCCTCTCACTGTTGTGGCCTCTCCCGTTGCGGAGCACAGGCTCCAGACGCGCAGGCTCAGCGGCCATGGCTCACGGGCCCAGCCGCTCTGCGGCATGTGGGATCTTCCCAGACCGGGGCACGAACTCGTGTCCCCTGCATCGGCAGGCGGACTCTCAACCACTGCGCTACCAGGGAAGCCCCTGCCACTTATTTTTAAAGTCATGAGTCACAAGATTCAATTTAATGGTAGTAAAATTACACTAAATATTAATATATTTGAAATATATTACTGAAAATATCACTACTGAAAATATGGAGTTGCCATCTATGAACGGCCATTCACTAGTCTGGCCAACTCGGTTAACTTAAGCAACCTCTCTGAGCCAGTTTCCTCATCTATAAAATGGTGAAAATGATGTCTGCTCCACAGGATTGTTGTGGATTAGATAGTGGGCATAGGGTATCTAGCACAATGCCTAAAATACGTGATTAACAAAGTTACTACCATATTTAACTTAAGAGAATCCAAAGCGCAAACCATTCAAAATTGGGTTTTACCCCCTAAAAATAATACTCCCTCTGGAGAGCATATGGGGCTGGATATTGCTTCTACTGTATAAAGGACAAGTTTTTCATAATAACCCAATCACACTGAAACCACAGTAAGTAAACAGAATGCAGTACCCAAGATGGGAATATGTCCAAACTATGGTTATCACCCTTACTCTCCCAAAAAGGACCATAACAACCTCAATGAATACAGGAGAATAGGACTTACTGATAGCTTCTCCATCCTGATAATTGAGGTGAAGTGGACATGCATTTAAAATTTCATATTTTCTTACACAAAATACAAGTTTCTAACATATAATGATTTTACTCAAGCTTTCATGTATAATTTTATCATTAGTTTGCTCAGTACTGCTTTCCTGCTGCATTATTTAATTCCTTTCAGTCATGTAGGAGAGTAAGGAGAGCTATGGCCTACTGACCTCAATTTTCACTTAAAGAAACAAATTTCTTCTTTGCAAACTAAGACAATTTTTCTCCTGTCAACCTTGTTTTGAAATATTAACCTTATTCCCATTACAGTAAATATTCATATTTGTCATCCAGATTTGCTTACAATTGCAACTTTAATCAAGTTATGAAATTGCTTGTCCTTAGTTTACCTATCTCAAAGAAAAGATGAAAAATAAATATTTTCAATGAATTATCTTTGCTACTCTGTAAATGCACTTAAAAACATCTTTTTTATTTCTGTTTGGCATCAACTAACATCTGGAAAGAGAACAAAACAAGGCAAACAGAGTCTGATTATAGATGATATAGATGATATATATATATATATATATAGATGATAACTAGATACACTATTTCTGGAAATCTATGGCCTGCCCTTCTGTTAAAAGCCATCATTAAAAGACATCATAATGGATGTACTTATTCTTGGAGTAAAATTGTTGGATATATGAAAGACTAAAAGTTCAGTAGGAAGTCTAAATTGAACATGATCGAATTACTATAATGCATCCATAAAAATAACGTGGAATTCCTAGGGAAAGAGGGAAGAAAACAGAACCATGGTAGAGTACAACTTGTATCTGTAATGTTTTCTTTCATAAAAAATGATCAGAAGCAAGTATGGCAGAATTTTACAGTATGTTAAAGTTAGGCATTGGATACATGGCATTGGTTATATTATTCTGATTTTCTCTGCTGATGTATTTCATAATATGATAATTTAAAATATTAACAAAACAACATTAAAAGTACTGAATACATGCTTTCATATCTATCTCTCTATAGGTTTACCAAACATTTTCACATGTTCAACTTTATTTGATCATCACAAAATCGCTGTGTGATGGGTAGGGCAGAATTTTTATTCCAATTTTACCAGTGAGATGGAAAAGACATTAATGATGTTAGCGTATTTCCATCAAGGTAAAAAAAACCTGAGCGCTGGTGGAGCTGAGACTAGAGCCTCAGAGTTTCCATATAGTATACACTTTCCCATAAATATGGTCCAGTTTTCTCAAATTTATTTCATTAATACAGTAATATTTGCAATGATCTCTATAATCATTTAATGTATATCTTGGTAAACATTCAATGATTTGATATATAAGGCACTAAAGCAAAGCAACTATATCAATAACATTTAGTAGGCTTGGATAGTAACTCATTTCTGATAAGCATTAATTTGCCTTAAATATTTTCTGAAACACAGTAGGACATCAAAAAGTAAAGAGTAATTAATAAATTTTGTGATTCAGGGACTTTCCTGGTGGCGCAGTGGTTAAGAATCTGCCTGCCAATGCAGGGGACATGGGTTCGAGCCCTGGGAAGGGAAGATCCCACATGCCGCAGAGATTCTAAGCCCGTGCACCACAACTACTGAGCCTGTGCTCTAGAGCCCGAGAGCCACAACTACTGAGCCCACGTGCTGCAACTACTGAAGCCCTCATGCCTAGAGCCCGTGCTCCGCAACAAGAGAAGCCACCGCAATGAGAAGCCTGTGTACTGCAACGAAGAGTAGCCCCCGCTTGCTACAGCTAGAGAAAGCCCGCGCGCAGCACCGAAGACCCAACGCAGCCAATAAAT
This sequence comes from Grampus griseus, assembly GCF_964374135.1. NCBI lineage: Eukaryota > Metazoa > Chordata > Mammalia > Artiodactyla > Delphinidae > Grampus > Grampus griseus. Next base: position 68,699,800 of record NC_139012.1, read on the forward strand.
AACTAAATAAATATGTAAAAACATAAATAAATAAATTGCGTGATCCAGCATAATTCTAAATAAATGACATCAATTTTAGTTCTCTATGTAAAAAAAAAAAAGGTCCACATCAAGGATCAGAATACACTGTGCCCTACCTTTATAATGCTGTCTAGATAAAAGCCTCCTAATCACTCATCCAGGCAGTCTATTCTCCAGATAGTACCTTGCCTGCTGATTAGGAACATCCAGATAAGTGCCTGCAGTTTCAACTCTTCAACATTGTGTAAACAAACCTTTATTGGGAAGAGAGTTGTTTTATACTTTTCCGTGATATAGAAATCAATATGTTTAATTATAAAATTCACATTTACATGCACTAATTAATGTGTTTTTTTGTTTTGTTTTGTTTTGTTTTTTGCGGTACGTGGGCCTCTCACTGTTGTGGCCTTTCCCATTGCGGAGCACAGGCTCCGGACGCGCAGGCTCAGCGGCCATGGCTCACGGGCCCAGTTGCTCTGCGGCATGTTGGGATCTTCCCAGACCGGGACACGAACCCGTGTCCCCTGCATCGGCAGGCGGACTCTCAACCACTGCGCCACCAGGGAAGCCCTAATTAATGTTATTTTTAATAATATAAAAATAAAATCCAAGTGATGTATTATGGCATTTGTGTTTTCCTTGGAAAATAGTTACTTTATTGGGTTTGCTGGCTAAGAATGACAAACTCAATGTTGAAATAAAGGAATTTAGGGACTTCCCTGGTGGTTCAGTGGCTAAGACTCCACGCTCCCAATGCAGGGGGCCCGGGTTCGGTCCCTGGTTGGGGAACTGGATCCCACCTGCTGCAACTAAGAGCCCACATGCTGCAACTAAAAGATCCTGCACACCGCAACGAAGATCCCACGTACTGCCACTAAGACCCGGCACAGCCACACATATATATAAATAAACAAAATATTAAAAAAAAAAAAAGAAAGAAAGGAATTTTAAAATGACAATATTGTTCAATGACATAGAAGTTGATACAGAATTTACTCTAACTGGAATAAATAATCTATGAATTTAATATGTTGAGGATGGTCCCATAAATGGAGTTTATAGGAAACACTGCTAGGCACTTGGGGGAGTGGAAGAAAGAGAGTCATAGGAGATGGGATAAGGGAAGGGCTTTGGGGGCACTCCCTGTACCCTTTTCCTCACTCACATTACATTGCTCATTGCTGACTAGTTGTTTGGACCATAGCCAAAGGATTTGACTTGTTCCTTTGGAGCAGAGTCAAAAAGAGAAGGCTCTTTCTTTCTTTTTTAACCTCTAGCACAGTTCTTCCTTATGGATTCCGAGTTGGCTGCAACTGTGGTGTAGACTTGGAGGGAGCAAGTGAGGCTCTGCAGTCTCTTCTCTGCAATGCCCCAAGGAAACAGTGTTTCACCAGAGACATCCTACCAAGGTTCATTTCGGTTATTATCACTTTTTTAGGAATGAGCACAGCAACAGAGCGTTCAGGAAAAAATGAAACAATGAATATTAAAACATTACCATGGAATGTGATGAAAACAGACTGGCAATTTAAGTTCTTAGGTTTTTTTTTTGTTTTTTTTATTGGGGTATAGTTGCTTTATTAAGTTCTTAGTTTTAAATGTTTTCATCTATCAAAAAAGAAAATACATGAATCAAGCATTCATTTTAATCTTAAAAAAGAACATATCAAAGGAAAAAAGCAGAAAGAAGGAAACATAGTTAGAATAAAAATAAAATCTTTGGAAAGTTAAAAAGTAAAAAATTTGAAAGTCTAAAAAATGGTTCTTTGAAAAGACAAGTAAAAAAAATCACTTGGTAAGTATCTTTAAAATAGAGGAAAAAAAGAGTATACAAGTCTAAAGAGTAGGGCTGTAACAATGGATATAGAAAGACGCTTAAAATTAGAAATGAATACTCTGAAAAACTGTATGTATTTTAAAATAATTTCTATTATACAATGTTAAGCAGCTCCCAGGAGAGACAAGTATTGCTTAGATAGTAACTAATTGGGTGTCCTGGAGAGATCTCTTCCACCACAGAGTTCCCACTTCAAGCTACTGTCTCTCAAATCTGAGGGTCCAGCCCAGACCTCCCACAAGTCACAGATGCATTGCCCACTGTCCCCTAGACCTCTTCAGCTGAATGTCTCATAGGAAACTCAATGCAATATGTCCAAAATGAAACTTATGTTTTCCTTAAAACTTGCTCTTCTTTCTTAAGGAAAGTAAACTTAAGTGCTCAGTCATTCTGAGGTCAGACAGAAATGAGTGTGAAAATTAACTTTGCACTTTATGAGTTATGTGATTACATGCAAAGTACCTAAATTCTTGAAGGTGCGTGCTTCTCGTCTATAAAACAGTGAAAACAAGATAAAATTCATAGAGACATTATGATGATTAAATAAATAATGACTAGGAAGGCCTCTAGCACAGTGCTTTTGTGTAACATAATTATTCAGAAAATGTGGTAACTATTACAGTGGTAAAGTTCCTATTGTCATCTTAATGAATGGCACCATTATTCATGAAGTAAAGCTGAAAATCTGGGACTTATCTATAAACATTTTTGTTACTTCAGTTCCTATCTCCAACTGATGACTAAATCTTGTTGATTCTAGCTCCAAAATATTTCTCAAATCTGCCCTTTCCTCTCCATTGCCAGCGCTAAAGTCCTCACTTGGCCTACCGCAAGTCTCTTAACTGGGTCTCTAATGGTCTCTTATCCAGCCTTAGCAATGCCCTGGCCTCCAGACTCTCCTGGCCCCCAGCCCCCAGCACCTGAGAGCTCCAGTGCTGCTGGATGTCAGCTTCCATCTCCAGGTTCCCCCCAGGCCACTGTCCCCAACACTTCGCCTTAGCTTTGTGTTCTCAGAACCCCCTGTGTATTTTGTGCCCCACTCCCCATGCTTCTGCACTCTGCTCCTTTGATCTGTATGGAATGTTCTGTTCCATCTGTCTGACCTCCTGTCCACTGGCTCCCATCTGAGAATCCTCCTGTTATCCTCAGAATTTAGTTGGGTGTTCCTTCTTTCCTCCTGTATAGGATTACTGAGGGAAGGAAGCAACAAAATGGCTAAAAAGGGGAGACTTTCTGGAGTGTTATGTCCCAAACATCCCCCTTATCTCTGAGAAACTTCCCCATATTCTCAGGGGTGTACCCTGCACATTATGTGTATGTTTGCACCCACTTTTCCCGAATCACAGCTGAGTAAGACCAGGGTGAACACCTGTTGCAGGTGCTAGCCAATCAGATTCCCTCTTCTTGAAATTTGAAACTGGAATTTTAGTTGGTATTGGAGCCTCGATAAATTTTAGGGAGCCAGAATGGCTACTCCTGGGTTTTGAGCAGGGAGATTCAGGGAAATCTAATCTGTGGAGAGAAACAACAGTGAAGCAGAAGCAGAGTCAAGAGACCATATAGCCAAGAAAGGGAGAATTCTAGACTCTCCAATTCTAGAAATTTAGGTTTTCCAATTCTCAGTTCCGGTTCTACTTGCCATTGGATTGTATGAACCACCCCAACTACGTAAAATAAATGATCTTTTAGATTAAGCTAGTTTGAGTTCTATTTCTTGCAGCCAAGTGATTCCTGAAACTTCATACTTGTGATCATAGTGGAATCAAGATTAGAACTTGCGGGTGGCACTTGGCCGCTTAAATCCTATCATATTCTATAGGATTCTTGACTAAAAAATACACAACAAATAATAATCATCAGATGCAAAATTAAGAACTTTAAAATAATTAATGGCCGATACTATCCTCTCTTACTGCAAGGCTATTCTGGCAAGAGTTGGACTGAAGAATTTAAGTGGATCTGAAGCCAAAGCAAGGCTTCCACCACCCAGCTGGGGTATAAATACCTGGATAACTCCGGGGCGGCGGGAGGGCAGGGGGAGATGGCTGGGCTTCACAAGGGACCTAACTCAACTCGATGATTCTACCAAACAAGATAGAAGAAAACAGGCTGCCTAGTCTACCTTGAGGGATCAGTTCTGTCCAGATATGTTTACCTCACGGGAACAGTGACAATTTAACAGTATACTGACCCTACCAAGAGTGAATTTTTATGGGCCAACGAATACACTGCAGATTCTGGAAAGTCAGAGTAGAAATTCCTTTCCCATGAGAAAAGCAAGCAGCAGTAGTTTCTTCTCTATGGACAAAGCAGGGTTGTGAGGAAATAAACAAAAGGATCTCTCCTCAACAGAAGTCTCATCAGTAAAAATCATCCAGAAAGAAGAAGTTGGGTTTATGGTATGTCATAAATAAATCATGAGTTTCAGGAGCAACCTCTCCAACTGAAGCAATAAGAACACTTAGAAACCTCCAACGGGCTTGACTCTGGTTTAAAGGAAAGTCATAAGAAGCAAAAAGACCGTGTTCTTCTCCCCTGTGGGGTCAGGAAGGAAAGAAAATCAGGGCAAAAGCAACGCATAATAGTACTGGAAAAGGGGGAGCCGATTCCTGGATAACCTGGAGCTCTCAGGAAAAAAGAGGCAGCTGGTCAATCGGCTGGTGTCCCTGAGAGTCTTGTCAGGATGCGCCAGGTTTACTGGCATCTGTGCTCTTATAAGCCCGGATACTCTTACCTACTCCTCATTACTGTCACCACTGGCACATCTTCCCTCCCGACCTCTCTCAGGCCCTTATTCTATTACATGTCCCTGTCTTCAGTTCCACCAGAGCCAGGAGGAAGAACTATTCCAATCTGTCCGGCACAGGATAGATATGGTGCCTGATGCATTTTCACCACTGGAGTGTTGTCCGCAGTGATTTTATCACTGAAGCACTGTTCTGCATGGCAACTGTATCACTACGAGGCACCTTAGGCTTGCCTTCCATCTAAACAAATCATTAGATTATGTTAGGCCCCCTAAAGCATACTGACTCTTGTCTACGTTATACTCAATGCTATTTTCAGCCTTTTGCTGAAGTTATTTTTAAAAATGAATGAACCTGGTCTTCCTTGGTGGAGCAGTGGATGGGAGTCCACCTGCCAATGCGGGGGACACAGGTTCCATCCCTGGTCTGGGGGGATCCCACGTGCCGCGGGGCGGCTGAGCCCGTGCGCCACAGCTACTGGGCCTGCGCTCTGGAGCCTGCGAGCCGCAACTGCTGGGGCCCGCGTGTCTGGAGCCAGTGCTGTGCAGCGGGAGAGGCTGTGGCGGTGAGAGGCCCAGGCACCGCAATGAAGAGTAGCCCCCCACCCAACCCCGCGCACCACGGCTGGAGGGGGTCCGCGCAGCCACGAGGACCCAACGCAGCCAAAAATAAATAAATTAAATAAATAAATTACAAAAAATGAATGAACCTAATATTTCATTCACGAATGCCTAGGAAATAAAAAGTTAAATGAGATAATATCCTTATCAAAAGCGTTACTATATAAATATTTGGGGGTGTCAATGTGATAAGCACTATATAAAGCCAATTAAAGACACTTGAATGATCCTACCTTTAAAAAACTATAAATTGACATATGACATTAGAATAAACTCACAGGTGCACACGGTTGACTAAAATCCTAGCTTATCTGATACTAAGGAGTGTCATTTTGTGCACTAGGAAGTAGGCTAAAATTTTGAAATTTGTGTAATGTGAAACTATGAGAAAATGTCTACATTTCCTCCCAGAAAAGATTGGATTCAAAAACAGTTTATAAGAAGAGAAGACAAAAAGAAGCCTTAATAGATTAAGGGAAGTTTGAATTTTAAAAGAAAGAAAGAAAAAGAAATCTAGGTATAACAGGTTAACAGGCAGTTTGAAAGGCTAAGTTGTCCTGGTCAATCTGTTGATGTTTACTTCTTATCTCCACAATCGAGTATCGAAATCTGCTAAACGTAAAGGTGAGAGAGGAGCTAATTCTGCTTTGTTTGTCATTTTCTATGCTTGATTTGGGCCAATGGTTGCTGAAGAATTGCTCCCTTACAGGCATGCGAGGGGCAACATGTGCAGTGGAAAGGGTCAGGCTCTATGAGCTAGCCCACAGCATTCCTCCCCCAAATGTAGGATACAGCAGGCATTCTCCCTGACCCAAATTATATCAATAATTGCAATCATGTGACTAGTGCAAATGAGCAGGGAAACCATGTGGACTCACCCTGACTGGGCATTTGTGCGCGAAAATAGTATGTTGTTTTCATTCCTCTCATAAAACTGCAGGGGTGTGCTTTCTGTACGTTTAATAAGTAATACCATTCTAGCCATCATCTGGCATAATTATGACTAATGCTTCCTGCCTTCCCTAAATTGAGGCAACTGGATAAACACAGGAATCAGAGTTAAGAATGCCTGTCGTGTAACATCTCTCTCACTAAGACAAGGACATGCACAGCCTCGTGGCGCAGTGGAAAAGCACGGACTTGGGCATTAAATAAACTTCAGTTCCACTTCTGGCTCTGTCACTTCACTGCTTTTGTGCTTTGGAGAAAGTAATTTGGACTCTCAGCGTCTGTTTCCACGTTTGTAAAATGGGGATAAAAAAATACCGATATTTTAGGGTTGTTATGAGGAATACACAAATATAATAAAGTGCTCTATGTTTCTCTCTTTCCTTATCTCCCTATTACCATAAATATAACTGTAAGAGAATGTTGGTGTACTTAACAAATTTGATTCAAACGTCATATGAAAAGAGCACTATCTTCTGAACCACGCAGGCAACTTCATAAAGGCAGGTTCTTTATCCCCAGGACTGAACAAAGGGCCTGGTCCATGAAACGCACATAGTAAGTGCATGTCCACAAATGGTAACTCTTTGATGATAAATTGGGATGTACAAATCAGCAAGAAAAAAAAATACACTGAAATGTTAAATAAATAATCAAGAGGTTAATATTAAATTTTGACATGGGAAAGTCAAAGCTCAGCCACGTATAAGGAAGAATGGTATAAATTAAAAGTACTTGGGGAATTCCCTGGCAATCCAGTGGTTAGGACTCTGCGTTTTCACTGCTGTGGGTTGGATTCAATCCCTGGTTGGGGAACTAAGATCCTGCAAGCCATGCAGCATGGCCAAAAATAACTAACTAACTAAATAAGTAAATAAATAAATGTACTTGTTTGAGACTGTTAGAGAATTTGACTTAATTCAATTCAACAAATATTAATTTAGCTTCTTGTTAGGTTTCGTCAGTTTTGGAGCCAGGAAAACTGGGGTACAAATTAAATGTCTGGAGATTCAACGAAGAGAGAAACAGGTACATTTGACGGGTTTGAGGAAAACTTCCTATTAAAGATGATATTTGATATGGGCTTTGAAGGATGTCTGGTCTGTAAAAGGTGGAAAAGGGATGGGGGATGGAATTCAGCAGCCTAAAAAGGCAGGAGAGGCTTTTAATGTCAGGTCAAAAAAAAGTCAAACTAATTCAAATTGGCAACAAGGCCTTGGTGATTAGAAGAAGAATGGTTTCTTTTAAGATCAGGAAGTTAAGAAAAAATTTAGGAAGAAAAGGAAAATGATGAGTTTGGTTTGGGGTAAGCAAAGCATCCTGAGAGGGCTGTTGAGCAGAGCAGGCAGCTAAGAATATGGAGCAGCAGAGAGAAAAGACTAGGAGATATCTGCCGTTTTTTATACAAAGAGAGTTTAACGCATGGAAAGGGATTGGATCTCTCTGCTAAAGAATCAAGGGGGCTGGAAGGACACACCTTTGGGGATGGGAGAATCTATATTGAGGGCATGGCACAAAGAATAGGGGCCAGTGAAAAAGACTTCAGGGCCAGTGAGTAAAGAAGTGCTTTGAGGATTCTGGAAGCTCAGTGTAAAATGCTATGTAGAAATTGGAGAATACTAAGACGGAAAAGCCATTGAATGTAGGCCTTCAGAGATCTAAAATATGGAATAGATGAAAAAGACAGTAGAATTTTGACTGAATGTATAAGGTACAGTATAGACAAAAGGAACAGGTTATAGTGTTTGAACGAACATGAGCTTTGGAGCCAGGATTTGAATCCCTGACATTCCTCAGTGTGAGCTCGGGCAAATGACATCTTTGAATTTCACTTTCCTCTTTTGCAAAGTGGTGATAATGATGTCTAACTCACTTAGCTGATGTGAATATTAAATTAGATAATGTATGCAAAGTGCCTAGTACAGTGTCTGGTATACATTACATGCTCGACGAATGTTAGTTTCTTTTTCCTTACTCCATGGAAAACATAAGGCAGCAGATGCTCCTTCAGTGAACAAGCATTTAAGACAATCAGAAAGACACACATGAAAAGTAGTAAGATATCAAAAATCAGAGTGTGGCATGAATAATACATTTAAAATTCAAATAGCGAATAGAAAGAACCTTGGACCATGTGTCTGAAGATGTTGGTTTTATTCCTAGAAACATCATTCACTATGGAATTACTTGGATAAACTCATTTAATTTTCTACTCCTCAGCTTTCTTATTTATAGAACTGAAATAGGAACTCTAGTTCTGCTCATCAAAAAATGACTATTTTAAGGATCAAATATGATAAGATGTATAAGAAGACAGTTTACAAACCATTACACAGTAAAAAGATAGTATTACTGGATGGTATATACATCTAGCATTTGATAACATTACTGTTATCCTTGTCTGCATACTTATGTACACATTAAACTGTTGGTTGTTAGCTGGACATTAACCTTGAATGATTCTCAGTTCTCACTGACACCTGAATCCTAACCATTTGTTACCTTTCCTGAATATATGAACCTACTATGTAGACAAGGATGAAGCTTAGGTTTTAGGTTCAGGTTCCCAAATTAATCCTCAACTGTTAGTATCTCCACTGAGTATATATTTAAGCTTGTAATTTGATCATCTGACTCTCCTACTTCCTATGTAGCTTTACGTACATAGAAATATATTTTTAATGTTCCTGCAACATTTAAGATTAACTCCATAGCAGGAATAAATTACAATCAGAAGGGAATTTCATGTCCCTAAAGGTTTCTTAGATTCTAGCAAAACACCTCTGTTACTATTTTGCAAACAGGATGTTGGTTGCTATATTATAATTGCATCTTACTGTGCGTGATGTAATGTGTACTTTGGAATAACTGGCCAAATGAGAAGTTATAAGAAATAAGTAATAGAGGAAAACATAAAGACTTTAGTGTTTTAAAGTTTCAATTACTCACACCTTCATTTGATAGAAGGAAATATATTTACTATTATTTAAGAAAGACAGGTATTACATGAATGGGAAATGTGCTTAGAAAATGGAAGTTAACAGTTAAAACTGATTATAAAATATATTGTTTCCTCAACCTAATGATCTCAGGATGATTAAAACAATACTCAATGGATTTTGAAATGTTTCATCACTGAATGTGAATCTCTAAATTTAAAAGAGCAATTTTGGGGGCAATGCATGGAAAAAAGCATTTTGAAATTTAAAAATGTTTGCTTTTTAAAGGTATAACTAATAATGAAAGCTGTACAAAATACAAGAATAAATATTCTGCTGGATTTTGTTGTGGCTTCAGAACATTCAAAAGGTAATTGTGATTATGTGGTTTTTGATAAGAAGGGAGGTGACTAAAAACTGCCTTGTCAGTTTTCCACTCCTTGCCAGCTGCATTAAAATGCAGCTCCGAGCACCTTTTTTTCCCTCAGTCTGGAATTTCAGGAGCAAAGAGTACAAAAGAGCTGATGAGCAATGAATGCTTCACCCTTCCTCAATTAATCTTGTCTCTCTACCTTTGCTTTTGCTTTCCCTCTACATGAAGGTAATAATGACACCCTCATCCATTATCCTTTTATCCCTGTTATTCTCGTGAAATTGCTTAATAATATGTTACAGATTCGTCTTCACTCACATAATTCTTCCTGTCATTTGCAGTATATCATCCTACAAACATACAGCCCACTTTCACTGGCCGTTCTTTGAAGATTATTGTCAGTGACATCTTCAGGATGCGTTTGGAATCTGGAGCATCGTTTCCGTTGCAATGGGGAATTACACTGACTTATCTGTCATTGCCAAAAGCACAACAAGCAATTCAGTGTTAATGTAAAGGTAACACAGGTTTTTATCCTGCAGCCAGAAGAAGGGCTCTTGTAAATTTATGCTAATATGGCCCTTTTAGAGTTTAATAACCTCTTGCCCTACTAGAAAAAGACCCACACATACACAAACACATATGAACTCACACTCCCATACACCAGAAAGATAGCTGATCAACGGGTAATTATTTATTTTCAATCTTTTTTTCATACTCATGTTAATTTCACTTGGAATATTATATAGACATGCTACGGAAAACAGCAGAAATGAAGATTCCATTTCAATCTCTAGTACTAAGTTATTTTTGATGAAAAATATATTTTAACCTAAAGAATTAGCAGAAGTTCCTCCACGACTGCTGTTTTAGTTAGCTTTTCTATCAAGAGTTCAAGACCACTACAAATGAGCAGTTTTCCCTGATTGAGGGTGGCATTCCAGAGGGACCCAGGCAATCCAGTGTGCGTGCCAAGTCTGACAACACATGACAAGCTGGTCGGCGTGCAGTAATTTGACTAATTATACCGGATTAGAGCATATTAATGCAAGCTGTTTTCTCCAGAGTTAATGACCTGCTGACTGGGTTCTGTTAGGCCCCACTAGGTCTACAGGCAGCTAAAAAACAAAACCCTGTTTTGTAAGCCCTCGTCATTTCACATCAGCAAATGAGTATATCAAACGACGGAGCAGCAAAATGTAAGCGACATTTGTCTGCTCTAAACTCCGGCAGCCTTCCCTAACTTTCCACCTCAAGGGCTTCTTTTATATAAATTTGATGTCAGGTTTCTTTTTTTGAAAAAGGAGTAGCCGAGAAGTAAAATCTGGGAGAAAAAAGAAATAATATTAAGAGTATGTTATTGTTGGAAGCGTAGAGGCTGCTGTTTTGAAACAGGGTTTATGTGAAAGAAAACAGTTTAAAATGCATATTAATTTTATTACACATCTACCTTCTCCATAACAAAAATATGTTACAAATAATGATGAATGCCAAAAAAAAAAGATGAATGTGTAATAAAATCTTTTCTATCCCTAACTTTATTTGAAAGATATTTCCATTCCAAAGGGATTTTTATGTTTTAAAAAAGTGGCTGGATGATTTTAAAATTACATAAATATAGAAAAATATAAGATATTGATATTTTCAAATTATTTGTCCATTTCTTTAAAATTAGGTCACATTTAACTCAAAACTACCTAGGAATTTTAACATGTCCCTTAATGTGTTAAAATTTATATAATTTATGTATATAAATTTTGGTTCTGAAAAGATATAAAGTGACTTACAGGAATATATAAAGTATTATTTGAATTGGAAATATATGAAAGACAAGGTCAAAAATAGAACATGAATCTAGATATAAGATTAATAATAAAAGTGAAAAAGCACACCAGAGTAATTTAAACTTCCATTGTTTAGGCCACAAATTCGTGAACTCCCAACAACCAATGTAAAACAAAAGAAGTAGCAAATTCACCATAAAGTTAATAACACAAAATCATTCCAATTTAGGAATAACTGCACAATTATTTCTAATCCTAAAGCTAGAAATAAATTTACGCCAAGGGTTTTCACAAAATGGGCACTGTATAGAGTAATAAATAATGTTTCAACAATAGCCTCACACTGAATTTCAACGCTTCTAATATCTCCCAAAGTACAACTTAGAAAAATGAATCCTGCAAGAGAGCTAGTACGAGACGTCCTACTCTTGTCTTCTGAGAGAAATGGACTCATCCAGAGTTTCCGTGCAAGGGGCCGACTTACGAGGACCAGGAGGTGCCTCCCCCAGGCAGAATCAATGGCAGCTAATCCACAGGTTTGCCAATACTCTGTGGTTTGGCCTGGCTCATAAATCTGAGCTCAGCGAATCAGATTCCTGTAGAGAACTGGAAAGAGGAAACGCAGAATGAACTGTATAACTGGTAGTAGGAACTGAAGCTGAAATGTCTCATGATGTAGTGAGAGGCCAGGGGAAACAAGATGGGACACGGGCAAGCCTAAAATTCCAGTGGACCAAAGCTATGACCAAATACAGGAAGCTTATGTGTTGAGGGAGAAGAAAAGAATGTCCAGAGATTAGCAGACCAAGTGGTTTATGAAAGAAGGATAGACAGACCAGTCCCTAGAGCTGACTTACTTCCTGACTTTTAATATTCCAGACCATAAATACATATATCTTTACAATAACATCCCTATTTCTTGAGGTAACTTGAATAAAGTCTATTCCATGCAACCCAAGAATCTGACCAGGTCAACATGACGGGCCAGGTTCACAGTTTCTGCTAATCAGGTTTCAACGAGGAGAATAGAATATTTAGGAATGAATAGATTCCTTAACATTCAGGCAATCTTCTATAAATACTGTTTCACTCAGCCAAAATTTTAATTGATGTTGGGCAGTGTGTGAAGATTTTGCTTCCTGTCATGTACCTATAGTTGTGTTAGAAACTGAAAGCAAGACCATGTGCTTTCAACTGACAGTTCAAGACTGGGGTGAGTATGGCAAGCTCTTCTGGAAATCTAGGGTGTTTAATGCCTGCCTGAATGGAAGACCGCCCATTTCTGCTATGGGGAACCAGGAGAGGGCTAAGATAGATTTGGGAAAATAACTCTGAGTTGCCTCTAATGCACAGACCGACAAAGATCTCACCTTCAGATTTTTAGTCCATAGTTAACAGTCATAAAATTCTTTGTTTAAAACAAACCAATAACAAACTAGAGGCAGATAAAAATATCAAAATGTCTATGTTGGGCATTAAGATCACTTGCAGCAAAGGTCTCCACAGTTGGTGCAATTTCAAACATGATCGCTTTTTAGTCACCCTACTAGAGTAGTTATTTGCAAACACTCTCCTTTAGGTAACTCCTTTTCACTGCCACTATTCCAGGTTAGGCCACTGAAAACTCTTTCAGCACTGTTGTCTTTAATTCATTCTCATAAGTCAGAGTAATTATTATTGAGAAAAGTAAATCTGGTTAAAGTATTTTAACAGCTTCCTCCTCCTAACACTTGACAGTAAAGTGTAAATTTCTCAATATGGTCTATAATCTCCCCAAAATTTGGCACTATCCCTTCTAGTCTGATTCTTGCCAGCATCTTATCCCTCATACTCTCCCAATATACTTTCAAATCCCTGAATGTATCATGATCTCTCTCATCTCCAGGCCTTCGTATGTAGCAGTCCAAGGATGAGCAATGAAGTCACACAGACTTCAATACTACTGCCTGTTCTAGTTCTACTAATTTTTAGGTCTGTGATTTTGAGCAAATTGCTTAACTTTTCTGAACCTCTATTTCCTCATCTACCGATCTGGATCATAATATCTATCTTTAAGAGGTTGTGGTGATAAAGTTGTGTAAGTAGGTGCTCAACAAATGATAGTCACTATAATTACTTTAGATGGGGCACCAATCTATCAGCAATTAATATTAACAAACATCAGGGAGTTTTGGTCAAACATCAGGGAGTTTTGGTTATATTAAAGTCAACACTTCAATATAACTACTAGAATGGTCCTTGCAAACCTGGGAAAAATTATTATGATGAAAAGGGACATAACTGTAACATGTTCAATCAGGCCATTTCTGAGCATTATACTATAAGAAGTACACTTAAAATTAAAAAATGCCCAGAAGAGGCTGGCCCATGTGGTAGCTGTGCAGGCGGTGAGAAGTGGCAAAATATTTGGAGGTAGAGACAACGATTTGCTAAGAGACTATATATGTGAGATATGAGAGCGAGAGAAGAGTCAAGGAGAACTCCAAGGCTTTGGCTCGAACAGCTGGACTGCTGAGGTTACAAGAAAGTTAGATAAGAAAGACTGTGGGTAGAACAATTTTTTTTGGATCGGGGCAGAAGGGAAAGGAAAACGGGCTCAAAATTGGATAAGGTAAGTTTGATTTCTCTACCAGACACTCAGGTAGAAATGCTTACTAGGCAGTTGAATGTAAGAGCCTGGAGTTCCACACAGAGATCCAGGACACAAATACACCTTGTGGATTTTTCAGCATATTGATGATATTTAAGGCCATATGACTGAATGAGATTACCAAGGAGGTAATTGTAAAAAGAAAGAGAAGTCCAAGAACTAAGCATTGGGGCTTTCCAAGGGCAGGTGGTTGAGGAGAAAAGAAGATTCAACAAAGGAGAAATGAGTGAGGAAGGAGGAGAACCAGAGTAGGGTGTTCTGGAAGCCGAAGTAAGAAAGTGAGTCAAGGATGAGGATGTGATAAATTATGTTGAATAGAACTGAGGTTGGTCTCCAGATTTAGTAAAATGGAGGCCATTGGTGACCATGACAGAAGCATTTTCAGTAAAGTGGAGAAAGCAAAAGCCTATTTTGGGTGGATTTAAGAGAGAAAGGAACAATCACTGGAGACAGTTTTAAGGACAGAAAAGCGTACAGCAGCTAGAAGAAGAAAAATTAACAGGAGATCCTTATTGCTATACACACCCAAAATGGCTGGGTGGTTAGTAAGAAGGTGTCCTGCGATGTGAAATTAGACCAGATGACTTACAAAGTTCTTTCTAACTCTATGGCAATAGTTTTATAGTTTAAGAAATGGTTTGGAGTTAAGAACTTTGAGCTAGGAATCAAAAGAGTGGCCTGTTCTAGTTCTTCTAACTAGATGTATGATCATCAACAAGCTACTTGGGGGCTTTATTTGTACTGAAAAATTGGGAAGACATAATTTATTGCAAATTCTAACTCTAAACACTTAAGAGGTGAATTACTAAGGATTTATCTTTTGACTATGCTGCAGGGAATGAGTGATGGAGTAGCAGAACACTAATAATTTTTGGGTGCTAGGCATTGCTAGTCCTTACTATTTAAATCTTCCAAAGATCCTATGAGGTAGGTCTCAATGGTTCTAATTTCTGGATGAGGAAACTAGAGATCTGAAAAGTTAAGTGGCTTTATATCCAAGTTTGGTTAACTATACAGTGTGAGCTGTGTAACCATATCATCCTGATGTCACAATTCTGTGTAAGAATTTCAAATTACCATAGCTAAATTAATATATATGATTTCTCAAACACTTGCAAAACCTAATAAGGCAGACTTACACACCTTTCTAATCATTTAATAACTGCTGTAAATAATAATAAATCAGACATAAGTTTAATAAAATTGGAAATATCTAAAATAATCTGAAGAATTAATATGAATCTGGTGTTAAATGATTATAGGAATTTGATTTTTCAACTTACCAGTTATTTAAATTTGAATTAAAGATCAACTGAAAGTAAATGTTATTTTAAAACATTTATAAATAAAATAAAACCTGTAAGGTGAACTTAAAGACTAAAGTAGAAAGTTTTCTACCTTTAAAGCTAATTAATTTAAAACAATTAATTAATTGAATATTAATTAAAACACAAATAATTTTTAAAATTTCTCCCATCATAAAAGATTTCCCAGATGCTAAAACTCACCAGTATCTCTGAGATTATTTATTTTATTACATTAACCTTTTGGATGAAGAAAATATATTTATTAAGGAAATTTTTCCAAGAGACAAAGGAAGTTGACAGCCATATATTTTTAACCTGTTTCTTCAACATTGTACTTTGGGTATCCCTTCTAAGATGCAAACACAAATTCAGAATATAGCTTCAACTCCAGTTTAGGCTTAGATGTATCCCTGACATAAGAAGTTTGTTTTTATGCGCACTATATGAAAAAGATGAGGAGATGAAGAGTTACTAGGTAAAAATGGAGTATTTAAGCAATGAAAATTAAGTGATTATACTTCCGGTTCAGAATTCTTACTTCCATTTTTTTCACTCCCAATCCTCAAATTCCAGAAGAAATTGTTTTGGTGTAACTAAAATTTCAGAGTAACCACAGAGCACAGTGAGTTAGTCTTAAAGCAACAAAGGTCAAAGGCCAAAGGCCAAATATCTACTCATGAAATAATAGTTTGCTATTTCTAAATCTAAACTCAAATCCTATTTATCTTTTATAAACTAAATCTTATAAAAATTCAGTTTTCTCCTAAATGTTTGAATTCAATACGAATTTATCATGGTTCCAAATAAGACTATGTATATTTTATTTAGATGTATATTTTGGTATGTATGGTAGTGGAATTCAGTCTCATTACAAAAGTAACTTCTAGAAATGTTATTTTGAATTCTGATTTTTGCCCATTTACTTTCTTTCTTTTTTTTTTTTTTTTTTTTTTTGCGGTACGCGGGCCTCTCACTGTTGTGGCCTCTCCCGTTGCGGAGCACGGCTCCGGACGCGCAGGCTCAGCGGCCATGGCTCACGGGCCCAGCCGCTCCACGGCATGTGAGATCTCCCGACCGGGGCACGAACCCTTGTCCGCTGCATCGGCAGGCGGACTCTCAACCACTGCGCCACCAGGGAAGCCCCCATTTACTTTCTTTACAATAATATGTATATACTTATATACATTTACTTTTAAAAGTCAATTAATACAAGCCAGTAATTTACTGAGATAAAAATGATGTTCTGAATAGTAATACTTGTACTTACTACTGAAAAATAAGCCAGATTCCATTTAGAAATAAAAAACATATCAATAAAAAAAATTTTTATATTTTATTTTTACATACTTAAAAATAGAAACTGCAAGTCAACGAGTGAGGTATGATGGGTGTGACACCCTAGGGAGGGGTGTGAACTGCGGCAGCCTCCACGTCGGGCAAGCTCAGTATACAGGAGGTAGGTGCTATTCAGCTCCAGCATCATGAGAGAGTAATGGTTGTATTTTGGGAGAAAATTGTGTATGTGTATGTGTGCGTGTGTGCGTGTGTATCTGAAACTTTATAAAATCTCTGGTAAAGGAATGAGAAAACAGTTTCCGTTAAGAATTGGCATGTATACCATTTTACAGGGAAGAGGGCCACAAAACCTTTGGCAGAGTTTATAAATTGGCAGCCTTTTGGCCATATTTTGCTACAGATATGCTTTTCTTGGCTTGCACAGTACTTTTGGTTGTCTTGTTGTTTTTAACTTCAATTAGCTGGTAACATTCTATAGCTGAGATGTTCCACATTCTGATTTTGTCATCCAAAATATTTCCTCTAAAATGAATACTCACTCAGGATTGTATTACATATAAAGAATGTGACATATCCCAATATCCAATTGAATATTCATATTCGTTGCCTTCTTCCTACATAGTGTAGTTATAATATACATCTTTCCTGCTCTTTAACTGAAAGCAGTCTCATTTTTTTTATTTCAAATTTGCACGTTCCAAATTGGTTCTTGTTCCTTTCTCTGAGGGAGTAACTATAATTGGACAATGCATTAATATCTTACTGGACAATTTCAAGGTTAAATCTATAAGTTAAGGAGAAATTTTAAAGATTTTAAAGTATATTATTAAAACCATTTTGACAATCAGGTTAACAAAAATTAGTAAGAATGATAATATCTGATGTTGACAGGGGAGCAATGACATGTATAGTTGTATATGCTACTCTATATATTTGTATAAACTTTCTGGAGCCAAGTTTTGAAAGCAATACGTACGAAAGCTTCAAAAGCAAAGACAAGACAAATTTTCAATACCAGCACGTCTACTTCTAGGAACTTATTCTAAAGAAATAAGTGAACAAATGTACAAAGGGGTATTTGCAAAGGTATTCATGGTTTAAAATACAGAAAGCATTAAAAGTTTTATTTATAGAGGACTGGTTATTCTACTGCATTTATACAATGAATATTAATTATGTAGCTGCTAAAAAGAATGATGAAGATTTATACTTACTGAAATGTGCCCATATTACATTGTTGCATGAACAAGTCACAAAATTATTTGTATACCATCACCTGTAAAAATACATCTTCCTGGGCTTCCCTGGTGGTACATGGTTGAGAGTCTGCCGGTCGATGCAAGGGACACGGGTTCGTGCCCCGGTCCGGGAAGATCCCACATGCCGCGGAGCGGCTGGGCCCGTGAGCCATGGCCGCTGAGCCTGCGCGTCCGGAGCCTGTGCTCCGCAACGGGATAGGCCACAACAGTGAGAGGCCCGCGTACCGCAAAAAAAACAAAACAAAACAAAACAAAACAAAATCTTCCTCTATTTGGATACACACACTGAAAACGTTAAGGGATTATAAATGCCAATTTTTATCTCAGGGCTGTTAGATTATAGGTAATCTTAATTTTATTTTTTATACTATTCTAAATTACCTATATTTTAACATTCAGCAAGTATTAACATTGTATGCATTAAAAGCAATAAATGCATTAGTTTTGAAAGCAAAACAGAAATTTGATTTATAATAGGTTAAAGATAAAGACTGATAAAAGTCATTAGTCTGTAGGCTAACAATATACTTTTAAATTTATATTGTCTGCGATTACACTGGAAGCTAGTGAATATTTACACGCAAAAGAGGATTATTTTAAAAAGGGAATCATCATTGAATCCATGGGGAAAAGTTGTTATTGATTGTTAACTCAAAAGTTAAATGATATCATTAGTTAAATTTTTATACACTAAGAAACTGAATTTTGTTAACTAAGTTTTATATGCTCATAAAACTTAAAGTAACTAGAAAAGCAACCCACAACTTGACTTCATGTTTTCTAATTTACGTTTCCAGCTCCTATAGAGGAAGGGAGGGAAGCTGTGAGAATTTATGGACTCTTCCCAAGTCTATCTGTAGGCCGAGACCCCACGTAGGGTATCAGATATAACCAAGAGTGCGCTGATAAGTCAGCGGGGTGGCCAGGCTCATCTGCAGGGCTTGCCCGTTCCTGTTGTATGTGCCACTGTGGGTTTCAAGCCCCCGAGGTGCGGTCACCGGCTATGCAGCTGGGAATAAATGAGCACATGCCACTCTCAGAACCCTCTAGGAGCCAGCTCCAGCGCACCACTGCTTCCACACTGGAGATTTCCACTCTGTTTCTACATGGTTAGCAGATAAACCCGTGTAATAAACCTCGTGGAAAGAACAGACAAACAAAATACCAGAGAAAACGTAACCAAGAAAGACACACTTCTAGAGAAGTCCCTTCACTTGCTTTTTCCTGTTTGTGAACATAGCCTAAAACTAGCCTAACACTTCCTTTTGATATTATAATTATTTATAACTCTTTTCAGCTGCTTTTTTCTACATGTTCTCTCACTTAATGTATTATCAGTAGAAAGTTTCTTTATGGTTGTAAATGTTGAATCAGAAGTGTATGTGCAAATGTTTTCAGGTCTTTGGAATGAAAATGAATAAATACAAATACTTTTTATAGCAAGGTGTCTTCAACAAATCAACTCAAAGTCACTTTCTCAGGAAAATCTTCCCTGAACTTGCTGACCGGATCAAATTCCCCAACAAGAGTTCATTCAATGGTCATAAATTTACATATATTTGGGTGCTTATTTGATTTCTTCCTGTCTCCCCACTAAAGAGACACTAAAACTCCAAAGGGCAGGGTGGTATTGTTTTAGCTCTCTCCACTGTTCACCAGCACAGTCTCTGCACTAGCAGGGGATTCAAAACATTTTTAATTAAATACATAAATAACTTTTTTACTGTGGGAAGATGATTACAGGTATACATTCATATGCGTGAGCATACACACATGAATACACTCAGCCCTTTGGAAAGTGTCAACATTAAAACTCAGCGAAGGAATTTGGAATTCAAAGGAATTAATAGGTTTTCTTTCTCATATTGGGGGCTCTGGTGATGAATGAGAAGTTGAGGAAATGGAACTTGACGTGGAGTACATGGGTCCAGTATTAAATGAGTTGTGGACAGCAAGAATTGCATTCACCATCTACCACTTTTTAAGAAAGAGAGATGTGTATTCAAAAGCCACAAAACACACACAAAGGGTAAAGTGGGGTATTAGTGCTGGAAGCTCTGTGTTTGAGTCCACTGTGGTCCAAACATAAACAAAGATGTAACCGACTGCATATAATCTAGCCTGATTGCTATTTACCATGCTGGCTTTTAATTCTTAGCAAGTCAGAGACGAAAATACAGCTTTGAAAACTATTAACATTAAGAAGACATTTACAAGTAAAAAATTAATGGAGAACCCAAAATAAAATTCTTGAGGATTAAGAATTACATCATCTTAACAAAATATTTTTTAAGTTGGAAAACTATATTATTAGAAAGCAGCAAAATGGTTCACATTAGACCTTCCACTAAACATTTAGCTGGTATTTTCCACACATTGCTCCAATGAAAAAGGGTAAGCAGTAAAAATGTGCTTCTGAGAGTTTTAAACCATATTGTACAGAAGTCACATCAAATTAATACTGAGGACCATTTAGAGCTTTTATTCTGAAAAGCTTTTGAAAGGGGATTAAACTATGAAAACTCTCATGATACTGAAGTACCTATTAGTGGGTTGAGGAGGTAAGAAAGGAACAATGAAAGTGTTATTTTTAGATAAGTCTTTACTTTTTGTGCAGCAGCACAAAGCTTTGCTGAAGGGCACAGCAATAGTTCTCTAGCAATATCCCACGCGTGGAGGCGCTGATGAGCAGAATTCTGTTGTCTTCTCTTTTTAGAAATAGGTTGTTTTCTTTACAGTGACATATTATAGGTAGAGCACTTTAACTAATATAAACGTAACTCGATAGTATAGACAAACCAAAACAAAACGTTATCCTAAGTATTGCCATCCTGAGAAGACTATCATAGGCTCTTTGTTTCCTTGAATAGGAGGGAACTGATCTTTGCAAGGCCTCTAGCAAACTACTCCCCTAAAAACTGAGTTTCTACTCTCTCTGATAATATTTTACAGAATGAACAACTATGTTTTCAAAAAAAAGAAGCAGCAGGAAACAGCTTCGAGGAGTGAGAACACAAACCTAGATAGTTGTCATCTCATCAAAAATAATGAATGCTCAGGAGGCTTCAACTTCCTGTCTCCCAGCCATTGGTCCAATCACAACAGGCTACTGAAGAGAAAAGAGGAGGTGAGGAAACACTCTCCTCCATCAGCCTCAGCTAGCACCTGTAACCTCCAAACAACTATATACCAGCAGATCTGACAAGGCAACAGCCCCAAAAGACAACTGGAAATGTCGCTGCTCGCCTGCTGAGCCTCCGTCAGTGAAGGGGCGCAGCCCAGGGTGGGTGACGGCTCTGTGTCCGTCCCATCCGCAGCCTTTCCCCCTCCACCCTGACACACAGTCATGCCCTCACATAACAGTCTTATGGCTAATGATGCAAACGTGAAGTGTAAAGTCTCCTTAATTTGACCCTTGTTAAACTCCTAATTGGATTGAAGCAGGCTCTGAGTGGAAAGCAACCCTGGATTATTCGGGAAAGCTCTTACAAAATGAAGCCCAAATTACAAAAGGCTGCTCTGGCTGCAGGACATCACAAAGAACAGGCAATGAATTGCAGCTGTCACTTGAGTTAAAAATCTAATCAATTGCCTTTTTTAAACAGGTAACTTTTAGAACAGTTTCTTCATTGTGATACTCTTCAGAGGACGCTTGACCCAAATTTAATAAGCTGCTATTAAAGCAGAAGAGCAGCTGTAGCGCAAACACTGTCGAATGATACTGTGCATTCAGTCTTAATGATTTTAAAATGACTACAACCATTGCTTCATTCAAGAGGAACAAAGCTCGGGCTCTCTGCTCACAATGTCTTAACACAAACTGTCTGAGCAGACAGCGTTCATTTGTCCTCCATGAACCCCCGAGGTCAGCCGCATTGCTGAGGACATCTCAACAGTTTAATTGTGTTTCTTCTGTAATAAGTCTGAGTGGAGAAACTTAGGGTCCTTGTATGTGAAAACTCGCTTTTCTGTAGGGAAATATACAGCTTAAGTAAAGAGACGGGGGTGGGGGGGGGGAGGATATGCAGACAGGTGTAAAACATGAAGTAATTATAGAAGCTCAAATTAGTTCTTAGGCCGGAGGCAAAAAAGAGAACAGTGCCTTGACAAAAGAGAATAGCAAATAAGGGTAGCAAACAAAAAATGACTTGAATGTGTAAATTAGCAAGAAAAATGAGACAGAAAAGCAGCTTTACTCTACTATTATTCCCCACATGAGAACAGAGCAGCTGAACATGATCAAGAGAGCTTTGGAGGAGAGAGGCAGGCATCACCACGGACCTCAAGCCAAAGAGTGGCAGCTCTGCGCTTTCTAGTCAGTCACTCATTATGTGCTGAAGTGCTCTTGAGAAGTGCCTCTTAGACTTGACCTATCATATTACTTCTTCTGTAAACACATAATCCCTGCTTGTTAGGTGGTGTCAACACTAGCATTCATTCACTACGGTAGTCTTTTTGTGAATAGACACTTTAGAAGTGCTGCCAAAACCCAAGAATTGACACCATAATAAAATAATTTGAATTTCAACCAGGTAAACAGATGTTATGCTTTTCGCTAAAGAGCAATGTAAATAGCATTACATCAATTTTCTCTTATTTGGGAAAAACAAAACCAAAATAAAACTGCTTGCTTATGGCAAGACTATTTTTTTTTTCTACAAGTGATTATGATTAACTTGGGCTACAGATCCAAACAAGGAATAATACCTACTCCGAAACTGCCTGGTGTGGCCACATAAATTCCACCAAGCATATCTGTTTAAACAACAGAGCAACACACAAATCTCAACCAAAAAGTCACAAACAACTCATTAATAATATCAGAAAAGTATATGTCTGTATGTCTCTTGCACTAGGCATGGCTGACGATAAGATATTAGAGGAAAAAAAATTAATGGAGCGTTTGGCATGCTGTGTTTCTATTAGTGAAGAAAGATATCATTTAATTAAACTATAACAGGAATTAAACGTTTAGTATAGCTAGTTGACAAATATATTTTTACTATTTTTAAATATAAATATTCTTATGAAGATTCAGATTTGAAGCAAAAATATTTTCAGTGTGCATTTGGATAAGTTAAATAGTCAAGGAGAAAGTATTATTTATTAAAGAGATGGGAGCACTTTGTTTTTCAACTTCTTTTCTTCAAATTATCTGGAAGGACATTTTTAAAAACTGCTAAGTGTAATCCCTGCTCTCCTAGTGCTTTAAGAAAAGTATTTCATCATCTAACATTGCTATGCCATCTCTAAAATAAATGAACCATGATGTCTTCACGTGGTAGAGCAGTGATGTGTGACTGTGGCTTATTTCACCAGGCATCAACACCAGAGACTCCTGCTTTGGACCCATTGCTCTGGGTACCAGATAGGAACCAACTTGCCTGAGGGAAGAAAAAACTGAATAGTAATTAGCAAGTATTTGCCACCTCTCATGGAAGATATTTTGGTAATTCTTCTTGGACACATAAAAGACAAGATTAGCAATGAAAAGTTTTCAACCCAGGGAGGGCTGCGTGTTACATGTATCTAACTCATACATAATAGTAAATATTCACATAAGCAAGTAATTCTTAACACCCAGGGAAAAGTCTGCTTAGCATCTCCAATGCGTTTCCTTCATGAAATTTTATTTATATGACCCTTAAAGAACAGAGTTTTTGTACAAATCAAAATATGCTGAGATCTACAATGTTACAAATCTATTGTTAAATAATTTTGCTTCTAAAATAACAATTGTGTGCAGGAAAAAGAGTCGAATAAATAAAACAACATACTCAAGGTAAAAATAAGAGCCAATCTTACAAAGAAGGTTTAGTAAGCTATAAACATAAATATTCATTTCAAGTGGATTTCATTTTAAAGAGACTTCTCTTTAAATATTTGGTAGAAAATTAATGCAGCACAGGGAGATCAGCTCGGTGCTTTGTGATGACCTAGAGGGGTGGGATAGGGAGGATGGGAGGGAGGCTCAAGAGGGAGGGGATATGGGGACATGTGTTTGCACATGGCTGATTTGCTTTGTTGTGCAACAGAAACTAACATGGTATTGTGAAGCAATTATAGTCCAATAAAGATGTATTAAAAAAAAGTATCAATAGAAACCAAAAAAAAGAAAACTAATGGAAAAGCATAAATATATTTAATTATATAATACTAGAGAAGATTATAAATAATCTGAAGTCTCCTAGATATACCTAAGACTTTAGATTTCTCTAAAGAGAAATCTCATTGCCCCTCATTCTGATACTAGCATAGCCACTCCAACTCTTTTATGATTGCTGTTTGCATGGTACATAATTTTTTCATCTTTTTATTTTCAACCTCTCTGTATCTTTGAGTCTAAACTGGGACAAAGCATACAGTTGACAGCATAGAGTTTATGTAGACAGCACATAGTTGGATCCTGTTGCTTTAGAAAAAAGAAGAACTCAGTCTGATGGTCTACTTTCTGATTGGATGGTTTAACCCATTCACATTTAATGCTATGATTGATAAAACCGGATTTACATCTGCCTTCTGTATGTCTCGTGTCTTTTTTTTCTTCATCTATTTCTCCTTTACTGCCTTCACTTGTATTAAGTAGTTTTTAGTACAACACGGTAATTTCTTTAATGATTTTTAAAACTATATATATTTTAGAGGTTGCTTCAGGCCTTACAATACACATTTTAACTTATCAGAATACAAATTTACTTTTTTAAAATTTAGATCCTACTTGCTTACCAAAAAGATTTGAGGCACTTTTAAGTTTTCTCCCTAAGTCTTCAACACAACTTTGTTAACAATGTCGAATAACAAGGTGCCAAGTTCAAAATTTCCTAATATTTTGCTCTTCTCTGCTCTTCTGACACATGTCACATTCTCTGTAATTTCTCAACAGTGATTGATTCTTCAATCAAACTTACAAGTTTTTTCAGTACCCTGAAGTCATGAATTCATTTCAAGTGATTAATTAATTTCTTATCATTTTCTTACTTTGCATCAATTTTGTTTTTACTCTTAATTGTATTCATTATATTCTTCCTAAAGATATAAAGAAAAATACATAGAGTTGTGTTTTAAAAATACTTCATAGCTAAAGGTTTAATTTTCAAATGATATGTCATAAAGAAATCATTAAACATATAAAACAACTTGTTTATAAACGAATTGTTACAAGGGTCCTTGGAAGAATAAACTCAAATAGATTTGACTAAAATTAAATCATAAAACTATGATTTACTGCTAACTCTTCAGGAGTATATATATGTTGCATGTGATAAAGTAATACCTTCAAAGATAAATCTGCTGATGTTTTGTGCTGACCTCAAAATTAAACAAAATATAGAGAACTGAATGATTTTAGAAGTGGATGGGTATAAGAAGCTTTAGAGATCATCTATGCCAATGCTCTCACCGTACAGGGCAAGAAACTGGACAGAGAGATTAACTAAACCCATTAATAAAGGTCAGATAGTTCATTTGAAAAAGATCAACCCCTAGAACCCGAGTGTTGTTATTCGTAGTCAAGGGTTTTACTCACTCTACTGTGAAGCTATGTGAAACTAAGGAAGCTATGTGACAAACAAAGACTTAAAGTATTTTGGGCAGTTTTACAAACCTAAAATGAACCAGGTATGAGTGACTCCTATAAAAATATCCTGAGACACACTTTGGTAGTATTGGAAACAGATATGCTTGTGGACTAAGACTTGGGTTGGCCCCTAAATAGACCTTCATAAATATAAAGGTCTTTTAAAAGCTTATGATTGCCCTGGCTACAGGAATACATTTAAATACCATCAGCTGTTGATGACAATTTTTTTTAAATTAAGTATCTTAAAAATATTCAAAGCGGGCTTCCCTGGTGGCGCAGTGGTTGAGAGTCCGCCTGCCGATGCAGGGGACACGGGTTTGTGCCCCGGTCCGGGAAGATCCCACATGCCGCGGAGCGGCTTGGTCCGTGAGCCATGGCCGCTGAGCCTGCGCATCCGGAGCCTGTGCTCCGCAATGGGAGAGGCCACAACAGTGAGAGGCCCGCGTACCGCAAAAAAAAATTCAAGGCATCAAACTAGAAATGATTTTGTGACGTGGTCTTTGGCTTCCAATATTCCAGCAACCCCTGGAATTTGTTTCCATCTGTGCAGGTTATGGTGACTCAGCCTGTTTTCCTCTCCGTTCACTCATTTTATTCCTTGTGGGCTTTCTTTCCCAAAGGTTCTTCTTTCCCTCTCCATCCAAAATCTTGTCATCACTTTTAGAGAATTCAAGATTCATTATATTCAATATTCAATCTATTCCAAGTTTAATCTTAAAATTATCTGGTTTCTTTGAATTCCAACAGTCTATTCCTGTCTATGGCCATATTCTGTTTGATCGACTCTGCCTCCTACTTTAAACTATCTTATTAACTCATCTACTTAGGAATCTTACTTCATCTACTCCTCACTCAGATCTAGGGTTACCAGAAAAAGTACAGGATGTTTGTTCAGACAAACAATGAAATGTTTATCTGAAATATATATTTAGCTGGAAATTCTGTATTTTCTCTTTTTTTTTGAATTTTATTTTTTTTATACAGCAGGGTCTTATTAGTTATTTATTTTTTACATATTAGTGTATACATGTCAATCCCAATCTCCCAATTCATCCTCCCCCTCACCCCCCCCCACCACCCGCCTTTCCCCCATTGGTGTCCACACAATTGTTCTCTACATCTATGTCTCTATTTCTGCCTTGCAAACCGGTTCGTCTGTACCATTTTTCTAGATTCTACATATATGCGTTAATATATGATAGCTGTTTTTCTCTTTCTGACTTACTTCACTCTGTATGACAGTCTCTAGGTCTATCCACATCTCTACAAATGACCCAATTTCGTTCAGTTTTACGGCTGAATAATATTCCATTGTATATATGGACCACATCTTCTTTATCCATTTGTCTGTCGATGGGCCTTTAGGTTGTTTCCCTGACCTGGCTATTGTAAATAGTGCTGCAATGAACACTGGGGTGCATGTGTCTTTTTGAACTATGGTTTTCTCTGGGTATATGCCCAGTAGTGGGATTGCTGGGTCCTATGGTAATTCTATTTTTAGACTTTTAAGGAACCTCCATACTGTTCTCCATAGTGGCCGTATCAATTTACATTCCCACCAACACTGCAAGAGGGTTCCCTTTTCTCCACACCCTTTCCAGCATTTGTTGTTTGTAGAATTTCTGATGATGCCGATTCTAACTGATACGAGGTGATACCTTATTGTAGTTTTGATTTGCATTTCTCTAATAATTAGTGATGTTGAGCTGCTTTTCATGTGCTTCTTGGCCATCTGTATGTCTTCTTTCGAGAAATGTCTGTTTAGGTTTTCTGCCCATTTTTTGATTAGGTTGTTTGTTTTTTTGATACTGAGCTGCATGAGCTGTTTATATATTTTGGAGATTAATCCTTTGTCTGTTGATTCGTTTGCAAATATTTCCTGCCAATCTGAGGGTTCTCTTCTTGTCTTGTTTATAGTTTCCTTTGCTGTGCAAAAGCTTTTAAATTTCATTAGGTCCCATTTGTTTATTTTTGTTTTTATTTCCATTACTCTAGGAGGTGGGTCAAAAAAGATCTTGCTGTGATTTAGGTCAAAGAGTGTTCTTCCTACATTTTCGTCTGAGAGTTTTATAGTGTCTGGTCTTACCTTTAGGTCTTTAATCCGTTTTGAGTTTATTTTTGTGTATGGTGTTAGGGAGTGTTCTAATTTCATTCTTTTACACTTAGCTGTGCAGTTTTCCCAGCACCACTTATTGAAGAGACTGTCTTTTCTCCATTGTATACCCTTGCCTCCTTTGTCATAGATCAGTTGACTACAGGTGTGTGGGTTGATCTCTGGGCTTTCTATCCTGTTCTTTGATCCATATTTCTGTTTTTGTGCCAGTACCATATTGTCTTGATTACTGTAGCTTTGTAGCATAGTATGAAGTCAGGGAGTCTGATTCCTCCAGTTCCGTTTTTTCCCCTCAAGGTTGCTTTGGCTATTCAGGGTCTTTCGTGTCTCCATACAAATTTTAAGATTTTTTGTTCTAGTTCTGTAAAAAAATGCCACTGGTAATTTGATAGGGATTGCACTGAAACTGTAGATTGCTTTCGTAATAAGAGTCATTTTCACAATATTGATTTTTCCAATCCAAGAACACGATATATCTCTCCATTTGTTTGTGTCATCTTTGATTTCTTTCATCAGTGTCTTATAGTTTTCTGAGTACAGGTCTTTTACCTCCTTAGGTAAGTTTATTCCTTGGTATTTTATTCTTTTTGTTGCAATGGTGAATGGGATTGTTTCCTTAATTTCTCTTTCTGGTCTTTCGTTGTTAGTGTATAGGAATGCAAGAGATTTCTGTGCATTAATTTTGTATCCTGCAACTTTACCAAATTCATTGATTAGCTCTAGTAGTTTTCTGGTGGCATCTTTAGGATTCTCTATGTATAGTATCATGTCATCTGCAAATAGTGACAGTTTTACTTCTTCTTT
Source organism: Grampus griseus (assembly GCF_964374135.1). Lineage (NCBI taxonomy): Eukaryota > Metazoa > Chordata > Mammalia > Artiodactyla > Delphinidae > Grampus > Grampus griseus. The sequence continues at coordinate 68,728,077 of NC_139012.1, forward strand.
TCCAATTTGTATTCCTTTTATTTATTTTTCTTCTCTGATTGTCGTGGCTAGGACTTCCAAAACTATACTGAATAACAGCGGCAAGAATGGACATCCTTGTCTTGTTCCTGATCTTAGAGGAAATTCTTCCAGTTTCTCACCATTGAGAATGATGTTTGCTGTGGGTTTGTCATATATGGCCTTTATTATGTTGAGGTAGGTTCCCTCTATGCCCACTTTCTGGAGAGTTTTTATCATAAATGGGTGTTGAATTTTGTCAAAGGCTCTTTCTGCATCTATTGAGATGATCATATGGTTTTTATTCCTTAGTTTGTTAATGTGGTGTATCACACTGATTGATTTGCGTATACTGAAGAATCCTTGCACCCCTGGGATAAATCCCACTTGATCATGGTGTATGATCCTTTTAATGTGTTGTTGGATTCTGTTTGCTGGTATTTTGTTGAGGATTTCTGCATGTATATTTATCAGTGATATTGGTCTGTAATTTTCTTTTTTTGCAGTATCTTTGCCTGCTTTTGGTATCAGGGTGATGGTGGCCTTGTAGAATGAGTTTGGGAGTGTTCCTTCATCTGCAATTTTTTGGAAGAGCTTGAGAAGGATGGGTGTTAGCTCTTCTCTAAATGTTTGATAGAATTCGCCTGTGAAGCCATCGGGGTCCTGGACTTTTGTTTGTTGGAAGATTTTTAATCACAGTTTCAATTTCATTACTTGTGATTGGTCTGTTCATATTTTCTATTTCTTCCTGGTTCAGTCTTGGAAGATTCTACCTTTCTAAGAATTTGCCCATTTCTTCCAGGTTGTCCATTTTATTGGCATAGAGTTGCTTGCAGTAGTCTCTTATGATGCCTTGTATTTCTGTGGTGCCCATTGTAACTTCTCCTTTTTCATTTCTAATTTTATTGCTTTGAGTCCTCTCCCTCTTTTTCTTGATGAGTCTGGCTAAAGGTTTATCAATTTTGTTTATCTTCTCAAAGAACCAGCTTTTAGTTTTACTGATCTTTGCTATTGTTTCCTTCATTTCTTTTTCATTTATTTCTGCTCAGATCTTTATGATTTCTTCCCTTCTACTAACTTTGGGTATTGTTTTTTCTTCTTTCTCTAGTGGAAATGCTGTATTTTCATATGCTTAGATTTTGGGTGCACATGGAAAGAAGAACCTTTTCCTGAGCTAACTGGGAGTCCTGTATTTCCATATGTTAAACCCCACAAGACTTCCAGTTTCTTCATCATCCCATTTTCTTCCAATTTATCAATCTAACTACATTTTTTCCCCTCCAGTCTAGAATGAGTAGTCCATAAGTCTAATCACATAAGTACCTTAAATTCTTTCACATCCATATCCTTCAGCCATAAGCTCTCCCCAAATCCTTATCTCAGATATATTCTGCAATTTAGTTTCTCTCCTCTTCCACATCTAGATGGCTGACTGATAGGGATCATTTTGACTTTACGTAAATTGACACCATTACAAGTTTATGGTTTCTATCATGGTGGATCTTTACTCTTCCTCCTCAATCTTTTACTTGCTCTTGATCAGTGTATTCGCTCCATTCCTTTTAGTGATGATTTAAACATACAAGTTCCTCCTTAACCCTTACCTAAGGCCCAGTGCTTTCTACTGCCAAGAGAAAACTGAGGCCTCATTTATATACTCCACCTACTGTTTAAACCACCATCTATAAACTTATCTCTACCCACAGCTACCTTCCACAATGCAGCAGCCTCCTCCTCATATATTCTAGACCTTACCAGTCTGTCTCAAAGCAAGACCCTCATTCTCTATTGTTACTATTACATACGGAATACGGGAAATGAAATGCAATGCTAACAACTGTGCAGAGTTTACCTTCAAGGCAAACTGAGCCATCTCTCAACTGCGACCTCAAGAGAAGGATACCATTTCCTTCTGTTAGTCTTGGAGATAGGCCTCCATGGATTAGTTCTCTCTTTTTCAGTTTTAACCTCTCTTCTATGGCTCCTCTCTCAAAGCCCTAAATATGTGCAAATCTCTCTTAAAATTTATCCTGCATCACTCCATAATTGCCACTGTATCTCTTACATTTATCAATATACCCAGTTTTCTTGAAAGTGTATTTTACACCTCACTTACTCCTGCTTACTCTTCAACCCCACTGTAATCTGCCTTCTGTCTCTGTGATTCTGCTGAAACTGATGTGGAAAGAAAATAAACTTTTCATTTTACTTGACCTCTTTGTGGTAGCTGAACTGTTGTCCACTATCTTTTTATTAAAACTCTCTTGTTTTGGGCTTTTAGGACAGTCCTATCTCTTTGTTTTCCTCCTTACTTCTCTGAACATTACTTCTCATTTATCTCTCCTGGGTCATCTTCCTCTGTTGGTGATCCCTAGGATAATGTCCTTGTGCCTGTACTCACTCTATACTGTCTCCTGGCCACTTTCAAGCACTCATGCTTCTAACTACAAAAATATTATGCTCTAACTACAGAGACAATTATGGTGAATCCCAGATCTTTCTCTTAAGCTTTAGAGAAAGCTTATATATGTGTGTGTGTGTCTGTGTGTGTGTGTGTCTGTGTGTGTGTGTGTGTCTGTGTGTGTGTGTGTGTCTGTGTGCATGTGTATATTAATCTGCCTTTTTGACTTTTCCACCTGGATAACCTGCAGTTCCATGGTTAAAAATGAACTCATAAGCTCCCCGAAAAACCTCTTCTTGCCCCAATATTTCTGTATCTCAGTTGGTAGGGTTTCTGTACTCCAGTCACTCAAGGCAGAAACTTGAGAGTACCCAAATACTCTTTTATGATCTTTCTACCCTTCTCATGCAAATGGTTTTCACAGTGGAGGTATGAGCTAGATATCCATTGCATTAGTTAGCACAATGCTTGAGAACAGGATAGAAAGAGAAAAAAATTATGCTCAATAAATGTTTGCCGACAGGACCAATTTCGTCCTTCGCTTTTTTCATTCAGAAAGCTTTCTTGGACTGTGTTTGCATGCCCCTTCTTTATGATCCCTAATAATTTCCTCTTTTCTGATCACTTAGTACTTTGCCCTCTGAATTGTAATTGTGTGCTCAGTTGTTTATAATTTCCTACTAGCTTGAAAGCTAGCCTTCACAGAGCTAGCTTTGGTATCACCAGAGCTCAGGAGATACTCAATAAATACCTGATAGCTGAATGACTTAAGTTCTTTGCTCGAGCCCTCTGCAAGAAATTTTAAAGGAATGTTTTCCACATTCCTGACCTAATGTTTAGAAAGCATTACAACTGCATTTTTCTCCCTTGCGTTCAGCAGCCTGATGATCATAATTTTATAATTTTCAAAAACTGCTTACATATATATTTAATACTAGAGATATCATAATTCATGAGTATTGAAGATATTCATTTCAAGTCTTTCTAAATTCTCCTGAAAGAAGACACTTAGTTGAATTGTGCTGTGGAATGAGTGTCCTCAGGAAAGACTATGTGATGATAAAAGGAGGTTCAGAACTGCCACGTGTGGCAATATGAGGCAGGAAAGAAAACCAGGAATTATTTCTTTGTATAGTCTTTTGACGCAGAGATAGCAGTGGCAGCTTGAGATGGCTGTGCACAATATCAACCTACTTACCAAATGCTGGTTTTTAATAATTATCAGGAAATAAAATAGAAGCCAGCCTGTATGTCCAATTCACCAAATATGTTATATTATTATATGCATATAATAATCATGGGTGAAATATAATGTATGAAAGTTTGTCCAGTTTATTTGTAATCAGTTTATAGATGAAACGGCTACTATGATCAGTTTTTCTGTCATCAGTTTTTCTTGTAATCACTAAATCTGCCCTAATCTTCTTCCTTCTATACTTTTTATGCCTTAAGTTTTATCACTCGACAATATGTATTGATCATCTATGCATATAGTCCTATGCTAGGCATTTTGGGGTAAGGGTAAAAAGAAGGGTAAATTTTTGCTTGTCATCCAGGAATTCTGAATCCCTTTTGGGGCCAAAAGACATTTACAAATTCTAATTACTTTTTTTTTTTTTTTTTTTTTTTACAGCTCTCATCTACACTACACCAAAGGTAGAAAAGTCAATTGATATAAGATTACTGAGAAGGAAAAGACCATTTTTAATTAGGATAATCATAGAAAGGATACATTTGATTTTAAAGAAGGAATGCAAGTCTGATAGATGAAGAGTAAGAGGTAAAAGGCAGAGAAAGAAATGGAAGAACTGTGTTTAGAAAACAATAAATCTATAGTAGAGAATGCAAGGATGCTTGTCAAGAAATTAATACCAGAATGCTGCTGTGGCCAGATAGTGAAGTATTTTGAATACCAGAGAGGCTTTTTTCCTTCCCTCCCTCACTTCCTCCCTCTCTTCCTCTCATGAGAACTGGGAGTCAATCTAAGGGGTTTGTTTTGTTTTGTTTTGTTTTGTTTCCGATACGCAGGCCTCTCACTGTTGTGGCCTCTCTCGTTGCGGAGCACAGGCTCCGAATGCGCAGGCTCAGCAGCCATGGCTCACGGGTCCAGCCGCTCCGCGGCATGTGGGATCCTCCCGGACCAGGGCACGAACCTGCGTCCCCTGCATCGGCAGGCGGACTCTCAACCACTGCGCCACCAGGGAAGCCCCAATCTAAGGTTTTTGAAAAGGGGTGTAACATGACAGAAGTTGGTCTGTGAGAAAGTCAACCCAGCAGCATTCTTCATGATGGACTAGAGAAGGGAAAGACAGAAGCAGGGATCCACAGTCCAATAACAAAGTGATAAAGACCTTGAACTAGGATGATGGTGGTGGGCATGACAAGAATATATGTGAAAGATACTAGGTAAGAAGTAGAATCCATAAGACTTGGTGATTGATAGAACACAGAGGTGGCAGAGAAGGAGCAAAGGGCAAGAGAGGAGTCAATAATGACTAGGATGTCAAGTCTTTGAAATTATAACAATGACTCAAGTCAATGACAGAAACGAAGGAAGAAATGAGAGCTAGTAATCCTCAAGAAAAGCTTTTGACTTCAACTTGAAAGGAAGAAGGTACAATAAAATGGCGAGGACAGGGGCATCAATTTGGAAAATGTCCACCAGGACATAGAAAATGATGATGATGAATTAATAGAGAGGTCAGGATTGGAGGTATAGATTTGTGATACATGTACACAGATGTGTCAAGCTGTATAACCATCAGGCGAGATGAAGTTAAACAGTATACAGCTGATCCTTGAACAACGTGGAGGTTAGGGGCACCGATACCTGGCACAGTCAAAAATCCATGTATAACTCTGGACTCCCCCCAAACTTAACAACTAATAGTCTACTGTTGTGCAGAAGCCTTACCAATAATGTAAACGGCCAATTAACACACATTTTGTATGTTATATGTATTATATGTTGTATTCTCACAATAAAGAAAGAGAAAAGAAACTGTTGTTAAGAAAATCATAAGGAAGAGAAAATACATTTACCGTACATAAATGTATTTTCCAAAAAGATACACGTATAAATGGACACATACACTTTAAACCTGTCCTGCCCAAGGGTCAACTGTACTCATATTTGGCGGTATAACCTTGAGAGGAGAAGAGGCCAAACAGTATACTCATATTTAGGAAGTTAGAGAAGAAGGAGAGAAGGGAGTCAAGTTAATGGTGAAAAAGTCAGTTAGTGGGATAAGAGCCAAAACAGTATAATGAATGGAAGTAGCGAGCAGAACATAATAGTCACGTGCATGGATGCTGACGTCACAAGGAATGGTTTCATGTTCATGTTATCTAAGGCCCAGCCAGAGGACCTTAAATAACTTTTCTCAGCTTCACTTTTCTCATCTCCAAAAATAAGACAGTAATACCTACCTCTCAGAGAGCACTTATCACCACCTGACATGTTACAGATTTGTTTCCTTGCTTATATGTTTGTCAACTTGGTGTCTCCCCACTAGAATGCAAGCTCCATTGTCTAGTCTCAATTGTTTCCAGCTCTTTAGAAGATGAGACACTGGATGCTTCTTTGCTCTCCACTCTGGGCCCCAGATGCCAATTCTGGGGCCACAGGAGAAATCCCACTCAACCACGTGCTGCACACATCCAGCTTTTAGCATAGGGACTAGCACAGAATAAGCGTTCAATAGCCGATATTATTTCTTTTGTCAAGAGAAGAAAACTTCCAAAAAGATGTCAAGAGGCCAATAAGATTTGTGAATTAAGAGGTTGTGATAACATTTTCCCCCAAGGAATTATTATAAACATACTATTCAGCAGAATTAAATGATTATCTCTGATGATTCCTTCCCTCTTTCCTGCTTTTTTTCCCCCTCGATCCATCCCTTCTTTCCTTCCTCCCTTCCTTCATTTAAACAGGTATTTACTGAGCACTTATTATAAGCCAGGCACTGTTTTAGATTATGGGTATGGTAGCAACGAAGAGACGAAATCCTTGCCCTCATTAGAGTTTAGATTTAAATTGGGGGAGACAGACATTAATCATGATAAATAAGTGAAAACGTATGTTAGATAGTGGTAAGTGGTAGGAAAAGAGAAGGCAGAGAAGAGGAACAGAGAGTCCGCGTGGAGGTGTGTTGCCATTTTAGGTTAAATACCTGAAGGGCCTGAGGGAGAAAGTCATGCCAGTCCTGGGAGCCGAGCTCCACAGATGAGCCAGCACATGCCGTGGCCCCAATGTGAGTGGCTGCCAGTGTGCTCGGTGAAGACACTGTAATGGTGACATTAGTCGGCAATGATGTCAGAAAGGTAAGTGGGAGAAACAAGATGGAAAGGTGCTGACTGGAGGGCAAGTAGGTCATTTTAAGGATTTCGCCTTTTACTCTGATGTGGGAAGCCATTAGGGAATTCTGAACTTAAGGATGTCATGATCTGCCTTCCTTTTATTTTTCATGGATCTTTCGAGAGAAGAATGTAAGGGGACGGCAGGAATGGGAAAAGGAAGAAAGCCAGGGCACCTTTCGGATAACTAATAGCACACCTAAGAGATGATGGTGACTTGAGCAGGACTGAAGGTAGGAAGCTGGGGAGAGGTGGTCTGATTCTGAAGGATTTGCTGATCCTGCTGGGTGTGCAGACAAAAGCAAAGGGAGGAGTCAAGGATGGCAGTTAAGTTGTTGGCCTAAGCAACTGGGTAAAAGGAGTTGCCATTTACTGGGGCACAGATGACAGCAGGAAGGGTGGATGGGGGTGATGAACAGGGGCTCCGTTTGGCTGTGTTATGTTTGATATGCAGCCTGCGTGTGTGAGAAGATGTGGGGAGGCAGCTGGATGCATGGCTTTGGAGTTGAGGGGAGAGGTCTTGGCTGAAGCTATACATTTGGGAGTGATCAGTGTATTTTACAGGGGAATACACCATGAGTAATCACCCACTCATTCACCCACCATTGAGTATCTGCTGTATGCTATCAAAAGAACCAGTTAGCTTAACAAATCCTTCCACTGGGAAGTACAGGACAGATGATACTCATTTAATTATTCATTCAACAAATATTCACCTAAGCATTGTGATAGATAAGCTCAGGGATCTAGAGACAAAAAGAGCTGGGTTTGAACCCTAGCTCTGCAGTTACTACTTGGACTTGGGTAATAAGGTTAAAAACACTCTAAGCTTGTTATGTGTATTAATTTTTTTAATCTGTACACCAAATCTATGATGTAGATATTATTATCCCTATTTTATCAATGAGAGAACAAACTTAGGATAAGTTTAAAAGGACGACTAAGAAAGTGGGGTCTAGGGTCTGAATTCAGGAGGGCTGGCTGAAAAATCTCACCTCTGAAGACTCCTAGTGCTGTAAACCTGGAGGAGTTACTTGACTTCTCTGTGGCTCAGTTTCCGAGCAATGAAATGATAGTAGCAATAGCCACTGCATAGTGCTGTAGAGAGGATGAAGGTGCAGTAACACAGATTGAGAACCTAGCACGGTCATAATATATAATAAAAACTCAATATTAACTGATTTTATCAACTCATTGTCTTTTTTTTTTTTTTTCTTTTGGCTGTACCACATGGCTTGTGGGATCTTAGTTCCCTGACCAGGGATCGAACCCAGGCCCACAGCAGTGAAAGCCCCGAGTCCTAACCACTGGACCGCCCGGGAATTCCCTCTCTTTTAAATACTTGAAAAATTAAAACTAAAAAAGATATTCTTGAATCCCAAGAAATAACAATGACCTGCAACTTTTCCCTTCAAGGTGCTAAAACATGTTGCTTGCATGTTTAACTGGCTTTCAGGCAGAGGGTTAGAGATGAGAAACAGTAATGCCCAAGGTCAAGGCATACAGTTAAGACTAGTATTTATAAGAGGCAGCACTAAATATCTTGTAATGAGATTCAGGGAATCTCCAACTGGTTCCTAGGTCAATACTTAGGCAATAGAGTTGGTATTTTAGGTATCTCGGTGCATCTAATCAAGTGGTACTTGCCCTTAAGGTATTTATTACCTGGGATCTAGAGTATGGTGAATATTAAATACTGAGATCAATAGATAAAAGTAATAATTCTTAACAACAAATTCTTCTATCGTTTCTAGAAAACAGAAGAATGAATAGGACATAGGCTACAAAAACTACCTCCCTGAAGAGACTTCAGTATTGTATATACTGAGTATAAGGCTTTGATAAAAGTTGTAGCCTTCTTGTGTTGGCAACTGTGTCTGTCCTCATTCTAGTATGCCCTCAGTAAGCTACCAGATCTTAACCTGCACAAAAAAAGTGCCACTCATTGAAACAGTTATAACAGGAAAGGCAAGCAAGTTGATGGGATTTAAAGTGTTGCAGGCCACTGAATCACTAATTGCCTGGTGAGGGCATGTAGAGAAATGTCATTCTCAACAACGCTGGTACAGTGAAGCCATATTAATGAAACACGAAGGCTATTCATAAGGATTTTTAAAAATCTTCTGATTTCCTTGGGAAATCTAATTCAAACATAGGAATCTTCCATTAATGATTTTCCATTATTTTACTTGTGGGTTTTATTTCCCAGTGGTGCATTTTTTTAAGAGGCTGTTATCACTTGATGTTTTCAATCCTATTATCTACTCACAGGCACCATAAATATACTGAGATATAAACAAAACAAAAGACGGCCAAGAAATGGCATTCCACTCAATGCTGGGGACTAACAAATAATACAAACTTCTACTCTGAAACATGTTTCTTAGCATTTCAAATACCCGATTTATTTTTAATGTCCATCAAATAGACAAAAATAGAGTAGCTGTATTAACACAATGCAGAGATTATGATTTGGAGAATTTTTTGGAATCAGACAAGAGCATGAGAATAAATCATTTAGAGAATTAGCTGTGTTCTGGGCTTCATTAGTTCTAATTATCCCCCAAATATGCTCAGCAGAATGCACTTGGGTCAGCTGGGACCGACACACAATAGAGCAGGCAACTTATAAACTCCTCAAAGCACAGAAAGAGTTCATAAAACAACTGCTTGTGCATTTAGATTCATGTGATAACACCTTATTGCATAAGCCACCAGATGAAACAGATGGGGCAGCTCTGCACTTGAGAACGTTTCTTTTGTAAAAGCACCGGACTTTCTTATTCTCCATTCAAGACACAAACTGCAAGAAAGCTAAATCGGAGGCAGGCTGTCTTTCTGTTTTATTGCCTAGATGTCACAGCAATAGTAAGTAAAGTATTAATAAAATATCGTCATGTGGGGAAAAAAAAGTTGGTAAACAAAAACCTGTGCCTATACTTAGAGAAATTTAAGGCTTTAAAATAACACACTCACCAAAAAATTAATAGATATATATTTTTTTATAACTCACAGTAAAATACATTTAGGAAACTTATAGATTCCATCTGTAGACAAAAATTTTGTTGACAAAGCAAAATTGATAAATATGTCAAAATATGTAAAGTATGAACTTAATATAAAATGGGGGTTATTAGATATATATTTTGATAAGGCATGAAAAACTAGTATTAGAATTTCAAGTGCTTGGCAAAACAAACAAACAAACAAACAAACACAACTATCCAAAGGCTGTGGACTATGTAGTCTATTGATTTAATCTATCCACGGGGCTTCCCTGGTGGCTCAGTGGTTGAGAGTCCGCCTGCCGGTGCGGGGGACATGGGTTTGTGCTCTGGTCCTGGAAGATCCTACATGCCGCGGAGCGGCTGGGCCCGTGATCCATGGCCGCTGAGCCTGCGCGTCCGGAGCCTGTGCTCCGCAGCGGGAGAGGCCACAACCGTGATAGGGCTGCGTACCGCAAAAAAAAAAAAAAAAAAAGAAAAAAATCTATCCACAGACCTTATTAAGTAGATCAACCTCTTAGTATACCCAGGCTGAGCAAAAACAGTGAGTTCACTGTAACTAAATTCTGTTCGGCTATGGATGTTATATGTGTGGCCTAGGGCAAATTTTAAGAAAAAACTGTTATGCTTGTTAATTCATATTCAAAACAATAACACACAACTTATTGTAAGTCAAACCATGGAAAAAATAGCTAAAAATAGTAAGATAAAATGAGCTGGATAAATTAAAAGAAGTCATGTACTTAGGACCCCAGTAACATATGTTTAAACAGATGAGATATTTGTTGACACGCAGCTTAGCAACTGTCAACAGGGTTACGGAGGTTCCCCCAAAAAGGGAATAACAGCCTTGCTTCACAGAGGCCTTTCTCTACTCTGCATTCTCCAGTCCACTTTGGGAGTTATGAATTCTAGGCACCACACTTGAAGGAAATGATGTACAAGAATGGATCCTGAATGATGACGTGCTGTAGGTGTGACGTCTAAAAGGCCAGAGCGTATTCAATTTGGTATCATTTTTTTTTAAAGACTGGAAAGATCACTTTAAGGTCTTTTATTTTTTTTATAGAAAGATTTATTTATTCAATTATTTATTTATTTTGGCCACGCCATTCAGCATGTAGGATCTTAGTTCCCCGATCAGGGATCGAACCCATGCCCCCTGCACTGGAAGCGCGGAGTCCTAACCACTGGTCCGCCAGGGAATTCCCTCAATTTGGTATCTTAAATTCTGAATTTAATGGACTTATTTCTGTTAAAGGGGCAAGTCTATACAGACGGCACCAAAAGGTGAAAGTGTCAAAAAGAGACTTTTATTTCAGTATTAGGAAGAGCTTTTCTAAACAATTAGAACTGTCTGTACGTGCAAGTATCCATCTGAGTAGATAATGAATTTCTCATCAATGGGGATAAAAACAGAGGCTGGATGAGCATTCCTTAGGAATGTCAAAGAGAAGATCCAGACAGTTAATGAGGAGGCTTGCATTACATTCTCCTCTAAAGTCTTCTCCTGCTGTGACATAAAATGTCTTCATATGAGGTAGAATTAGTTTGCAATTCCTAGCACTAACTGCTTGGTACATTTAAATAAAATGTTCACTATAAATTCTTTATAGTTTCTATATACAGGGGAATACTCACAACGTATTAAGCATTAGTACTGACTAGTAATTATAAATAATTCTATAACTAAAATACATAAAGGTAAAGCATTTATAACATAATAGATGTATCACTGATAAAAATCCTTATACTGTAGTATCTGTACCAAAGAAAAGTTTAGCGAGGCATAAAAACAGTTGGTGTTCAGATAGCTTTCTTGGAAATGACTGTATTTAAATTCAGGATAAAAGGGAGTTTTTGATGTGTCTTGAGCTAAGATGTATAGCATTATGGCTTATACAACTCATTAATGTCACAGAGTAAAACTGTATGTATAAAAAAAGTATACAGATACTTCAAGTAATTGTGGAAGAATTATTTCTCATCATTTTTAAAGAGGTATATCCCATTAAACTTAGGTTTTGCAATGAAGTGGTTCTGTAGGTGAATTAGTCCAATTTGATATTTATTAAATAGTATATGTATATTTCCTAAGTAGTTTCTCCCTATGAGATAGATCAATATATTATTATAAAATAAAAATTGATAACATAAAAAGTGTCTCAATATTTACTTAATTAAAAACCTCCTGTAAAGAATGCAATCTTTAGAACTCATCAGTCATACTGTTAATGTAAATGTAAGCCCATAGTTTCTTTTCAGAATAACACTTACATCCTAGTAGCAGTTGCTAAAGTTATTTCTGGGTGTAGACAAGACACGTATGTGTGCACTCATGCATACATACTTACACATAAACATACAGCTCTGCAATATACAGTCTAGATACTATAGTGCCAACAGGAGTCACAGTCAGACAGACCTAGTTTTGCAGTTACTTTTGTGACCCTTGGTAAGACATTTAACCTTTCTAAACGTCAGTCTCTTTATTTGTAAATGTGAACTAATACTACTTGTGAGGATTGAAGGAAATTAAATGCTCATTAAGTACTGGTCCCCATTCCTTATCACCCATCTCTCAACTCACAGAATTTTAAGTATCAAATGAATAAATGCATATAAAAGTCTTTTGTAAATCAAAAAGAATGTTGCAATTGTAAAGTATTACCTCATTTAATAATTAAGGCCACTTATCTCCCTGTATTACATTATGGCTAACAGCGTTCATTAATGTTTTAAATAATCTGTGTAGTATATGATAATCTGTATAGTATATGGATCATAATATAATAACAAATTTCTACAGCACAAATTAACAACTTAAAACAAAAGCTCAAGTTTGAAAATAGAGAAAACTATCATCAGTAAACAACTACCCCCTAAATCATTTTGGAATAATCCATAGAATTTTAAAGAAATAATTTACCATTTATTTGGAACAGGCTGGGCCTATACACATAGCAGGAGAACAGAGGCTTTACGGCGCAGCTGAAGAGAAGGAAAAAAAAAAAAAATTCCCTCAAAATTTCACCAGCCTATTTTCTCGCCCAAACAATCTGGATAATTTTCTCAATAATTCACACTACCTGACTTATATTCAGCGTTCAAATACACACTCTAGTGTGGTTGTGAAGTATATCTTTCCTAGACTTTCTGATTTAAGAAGATTATAGCATTCAATGGTAAAGCAATATAAATTACAAAAATTGGAAACATTTTTTTAAAAAGTCAGTGTAATTTGATATTGTTCTGGTTTTTTGTTTTTAAAGACACAGATATTGAAACTATCACAGCTGATGATTTTATTCTGACATGAGTTTAAAAGGTTAAGTTACTATCTGAAGAAAGGTAATCTGGTTGCCTTTCACAGCAGCCTGCAAGCTCCGCAATCTGCATAGAGAGGGGCATTTGTCATCATTAGCTGAGCTGTGACAGCTGGCACCCAGGGTGTCCCAGAATCAAGGAGTAGCAGAGACACTCTTGGTTTAGGTTGCCATTAAGTGTAGTAGGTTTCTTGAGGATCAAGCATATTTTATGAAAAGCTTTGTGATCTAACTAACAACAGTGAACATATTTGGATTTTCCATAACATGGATAATACAATGATAGCACATAATTAGCAGGTTGCCTCTAGACAACAAGATGCCAGATTACAGTATGAATAAATATCTACTGCCTACCACTCAGAGAAGGAGAATTGTTTTCAGCACCCAAATAGCTCCAGCAGAGCGTTTTTTTTTTTTTTCAAGGCTGCATTAGGGTGATCAATTGATTAAGTACATTTAAGGAAACAGATTGAAGATAGAAAGGATAGTTCTCAGATATATTTTAAATTTGGTTGTAAACAATGCATAATGTCTCAGGAGTGAACTCAAGAACACACACTCAATATAGTACACATCCTTTTGATGACATGAATATGAAAATTAAAATCATTGGCACAGATGCAATCTGCCAACTGTTGGAGGTGTATGTAGTTGATAATGTGTATTTAAAAATATTCCTCGGCAAAAGTTTAAAATCAGAATCTTTTTACCAAATGAGTGCTACCCACCACGGATCTGAAACAGCAGTGGTTAATATATCTAGAAAATATTTTTTCAAATTTTAACATTTTTACGTATAGTGCAAAACTATATAAAGCAAAAGAAAGTTTAAATTAAGAAATAGGCTGATCAGATCTTTGAAAAATAAGACTACAATCCCTTTAGAAAATCATCAATGCTTGGAAACATAATCAATAACACTAGGTTTTATATTATTATGTAAACTAGTTTTCCACAAATAAAACTAATTTTTGTGTTAATGTAAAATCTATGCAAATACATGCAGTCATTTATCAGGAAAGCTGACAAGCATTCCATATTGGAGGGGGAAAGGAAACTGCCTCAAGAATAGAGGCAATTAATTATTTCTGTATTTTTTCTTCTTCTGTCTTGAGGCACAAAAGTTATCCATCCAGTTAAAACAGCAAATGAAATAAAGAGATTTTCTTTTTTTTATTTAAACACATATGGCTTTTGCCTGCAATACTGATCACCACAAGGTCTACAGATGCCCGTGGCTAAATTGTACACTGGCAGATGCACACAGGGGAAAACTGTGCTAATGCAGCGTGGAGGGCAAAACAAATGAAGAACTGAATTTGCTAGTAAAAGGGGAAAAAACAACAACAACAACAAAAAACCCAAACCAAAACACCCCACACTTCCCTGCCCCCCCAGTGAGTTATGCAATTCGCTTATCAAATACAGGTTCACATTGCAAAAAATTTAACCTTGGCCTGTTGCAAAAAAAGTGAAAACAGTTTTAAGTAAGTGAAGGCGTTTTTATGTATACACATGCATATGATGTATGTGAGTGACTGAGCAATATATTTTTACTTATATGGACAGAATGACAAGTAATGTTTAAACTTCTCAATTTTGCAATTAAAAGCTCATGACATTCAAAACTGCCATAGTATATATGACTGGATAAATACTGTTGGAACTTCCAGTTATTACTACTTTAAAAATCCATTTAGCTGCAATCTCTTAAGGTATTATTGAAAACTGTAAGGGTTATTACAGAACAATCTGGCAGATGTGATATTAAATCCTGGTGGCGACAAGAATCCTATATTTAGTGGATGTTTCCTTTTAACAGGTTAACGTAAAAAATGTATAGAGGCCAATTCAATCTTTTACTATCTGAAACACTGTGTGTGTGTGTGTGTGTGTGTGTGTGTGTACATACAGCCTGCATGCACAGGCTATTTTGCAAACCATAAAAAGAGTGTACTTCCTAAAAATGGCTTAAGATTATTAAGAAAACAATAACTTCTCTTAATAGGCCTGTAAGCATGCATAACATTAAAATTCCTATTATAATTGCCAAATAAAAATATATAACAGAAAGCATTTAAATAATTTTGTATTTTTATATCTTGGAGGAAGAAAAGAGAAGACTAGTTGTACTATTCCAAGTTGTAAAAAGGCAAAATACTTGAAAGGGCTTCATTATCAATGAATATGTTTGCACTACTACAATTTAAGAATTCTTCGTTTGTAGTATTTATAACCATCTAAATTTAAATGACAATGTATATTTATACAAAATTAGGATTCGAAGCATATGTTCCAAGAATGTGTATATATTAATTAATATTAGCTCTAATAAACTCCTTGGCCTTGTCCCCCCCCCCACCATTCAAAGGGAGGATTAATTTACTGAAAATGTAAAATAAACTGTAACTTAAATACTGAGAGGAGATTTATTTCTCTAATGACATAAAGCTAGTAACATTACAAATATTGCTAACTTACATGAGGAACACCCGTTTCTTAATATGTATTTTGATGTGCAAACTGTAAACTATATTCCTAAATCTAATACATTTATTCATGAGAGCATAACAAATATTACCAGTTCCTTTGAAAATGAATCCTTTACCAAGCATTTAATGTCACATATTGAAATGAAACAACTTTCATGTAAAATAAAAACTGTGAACCTATTGCTTGTACATCTGAAGTAGCATTTTACATTTTGCCTCTACTTTGGTGCTCTCTGATTAAAACTGGTCTTAAATTAGAAGCATGATAAAATAGTAAGTTCTAGGGGAATAACTAAAGGTGCTTATAGTCTGAAGTTTTTTGGATATAAAACTAAAACACCCACTTATAAATGAATCATAACATCTACAAATTAAAAAATAAAATAGGGGCATGAGGAAACTGTTTTTGTGCCCATGGAAGTGTTCTATGTCCCAGATGTTACATGACTGTACACATTTGTCAGAATTCATAGACTGGAACATTCACATTGAAAAATCATAGACTAGATCAGTAGTGTATGCAAAACATACATAATGAACCTGACTTTAATAATAAATAGATTTCACATAAAAATAAAATAATAAATCTATACCTTTTTTTCCCACTGAGTTCACAAGTTTTTTTCAGAGACACTATGTCTTACAAACTCTTTACGCTCTTCATGCTTTTAATTTGATCTAGATGTTAAGATAAAATAAACAAACATATCTAGATTAAAAAGTATTAACTTATTAGTACTTTTGACTTGACATTTTTGACAAATCATATGGGAAAATTGCACTTTCAAGAAATAGTACACATAGGTACACTGAAATGTATTATTAGAATCGTGAAAATAATCATACATAAGTGGAAATTAAATATTATTTAGGTGATCTATTCTCAGAAAATGTTTATAATCTGTAACTATATGTGAAGTTATAAAGGAAATTCCTATTCATAAACAGATTTCCATCTTTTTCTATAAAGTATTTATTTTATTGCATATAATATATGTGATAAAGGTAATAGGTTTTTATTAGTGTAATTATCCTTTTAAATTATTACTTACTCCAGTTACTGATCATTAAAAAAATAAATCCTAGCTTAGAGGAATTGCTTTGCTCATTAAAAAATAAGCTCTGAAACTGTAAATTAGGAATAGGAAATGTTACTTTAGACATGTAGTCACTGGAAGCTGATTATCTACATTCTGTACTCTAGTCTCAAGGTTACGTGGAACATTTTCAGTGGCTTAATCACACAGCGTCTGGGATAGTAATGAGAGCTATTCAGTCCTGGATGACCCACTACAGACGTACAGATTAACAGACACTAATCACATCTGATTCCATTGTTTTCTCTAAGTGCAATAAAACTGTACCGTACTAAGAGTACTAAAGATGTAGTCATATACGCAAAAGTCTATAAATCCATGTTAGTAATGGGTTAAGGAATACCTAGTTTTCATATATTCATGTAGAAAAGAATCACATGAGCCCATTTATCCTGTCACAATATGTCTATAATATCCAAATTAGAAACATAAGCTGAAATCTAGTAAAATGAATTTAAATTTTACAGATTATAAAGATAACAGTGACTTTCTAAAGGGTCAGCGGGGAATTGGAATACTGGAATCAATACTTCCGCCATAATACTCAACAAATGATTGATTGACCCCAATATCCTTAAATGTTTGGAAAGGGTTAGAGATCACGAATGATTGTGAAGAATAAGAAAATCTTTCGGTTGACAACCTTGTCCCTCAAATTTGTTAGTTTACAGATGCAACTTAAAATATCCTGCACCGCTGTGTATACATTCAAATGAAGTGAGGAAAGAGAGACAATTATCTAAATAACCCAGGCTTTAAATTTCTTTTTTCTACCAAAAGAAAGGTTCTGGCCAGAGTTATCCAGAATCACCTCAAATCTGCAAATCTAGCAGTGGTGATAATTCTTGTAAAGTACCCTTCCAATTTCCATTTTTAATCTCAAAGTTACTTTCTTTTCAACATTTATTAATACCAATAACAAATTTACTAAGCAACACTGTAGGAAAACAAAAAAAGAATTCCTTACTACCAACGTGACTATATTATCATGTACTAGGGGGATGAGGAAAACTGAGGCAACAGTCTTGAACATTCAAGTGAAGAATTAAGAAAATAATTTTAAAAACTTAACCACAATTATCAGGATGCTCTGGTTAAAGAAATAAAATAGGGTTTAAATTGTGCAAACAGTGACCTCAATTCTCTGCTCTACTTTGTCATAAACCTGATATTAAAATATGAAATAATTATTTTAAGAACTCATTGAAACTCTGGAAGCTTTCAAGCTATTTTGTTTTAGGCGGTCTTATACGAGGAGTCACAACAGGAAGAAAGGTATAGATGCCATCAAGTTAGATTACCAGAAAAACTCCCTCTATTTTACTTTATTTAATGTGACACATAAAGAAAACCCTGCACAAATATCTGTCTTTAATTTCTCTAGTGTAAAAGAAGAAATATATTGTGCCTGGCAGAATGAAACAGATGAAATAGCCCGGGTGCATTTAAAAAAGAGAAGACGGGGGCAGAAATCAGATGCGTACAATGAGCTTTCAAAGCCACTCCAGCAGTAGGGATAAATAATTTAATAAACTCAACTTCATATTCTTTTCATCTCCCCAGTGTAATAAGCACATATTAAAAAAATAAAACTTTAAATTCATGAATACCTGTGAATAGAATAGCAGCCAGCAGATAATGAAAAAACATAAAACAATATCTATGTGAGCATTTAACATGTGTGTGCATACATATCCTCTAACTAACAGATACATTTTTCCAGATGAAAGGTCACAATTGCTTAAATTCATGAACAGGCAATTCACATTTAAATTAGTTTTTTTAAAACACAGAAACCTTGCATTCCTACATTTCTCAACATAATAGAGTTTTTCTTTAACCTAATGAGGTGCCTATTTGCACATTACTTTCTGTGTCTCATATAAATTATGTAGGTTTACAGAAGGGAGGGATAAGTTACCTAGCAATTAGCACTTCAGGAAAAATTATTTTGCCATTGTTATTTTGAATGCTTGAAAGTGTTAAGGATCACAATAGTTAATCATTTTATATGCATTAATACTCCTAAAATTTATGATAATGGTATGCTTGTGACTTTCTCCAATTTTTTTCATAATTGCACATTTTAAATCAAGGCTGCCCAATCCCACTAATGGGCATATACCCTGAGGAAACCATAATTCAAAAAGAGACATGTACCACAATTTTCATTGCAGCACTATTTACAATTGCCAGGACATGGAAGCAACCTAAATGTCCATTGACGGATGAATGGATAAAGAAGATGTGGCACATATATACAATGGAATATTACTCAGCCATAAAAAGAAACAAAATTGAGTTATTTGTAGTGAGGTGCATGGACCTAGAGTCTGCCATACAGAGTGAAGTCAGAAAGAGAAAAATAAATACCGTATGCTAACGCATATATATGGAATCTAAAAATAAATAATAATGGTACTGATGAACCTAGTGGCAGGGCAGGAATAAAGACGCAGATATAGAGAATGGACTTGAGGACAAGGGTTGGGGGGAAGGGGAAGCTGGGACGAAGGGAGAGAGTAGCCTTGACATACATAAGCTACCAAATGTAAAATAGACAGCTAGTGGGAAGCAGCCGCATAGCACAGGGAGATCAGCTCGGTGCTTTGTGACCACCTAGAGGGGTGGGATAGGGAGTGCGGGAGGGAACCTCACGAGGGAGGGGATGTGGGGATGTATGATATGGGGATGTATGTATGCATATGACTGATTCACTTTGTTGTGTGATAGAGGCTAGGGCAGTATTGTGAAGCAGTTATACTCCAGTAAAGATGTATTAAAAAATATATATTGAGGCTTCCTAATAAACTAAGTAAATAGAATGGAAAAGTCAAGTCGGTTAGACCTTACAATCCCAAATACCATTCAAATGTAAGCATCTCATACTGTCATTAAATCCTGAGATTCTTGGGGTTTTTTCCTTCAATTAGGTCAGTTTTCTTCAATTATCATTCTATTATTAGCTCATGTCAAAGATGTCTGAAGAACATACCAATGAAAACAATTAAGCATTTATATCCTAAAGCATGGGACACACGCAAGCTTTCATTCTAGTACTAACCACTATGATTATATTTATAGTAAAAAAAATAATATAATTAAGACTGGTGTCATTAGAGTTGTTTTATGAACTCTTCACAGAAGTAAATAAAGCGATTTTAAGCTATCTCCATGTATTACACAATCATAAAATAACTAGTTCAATAGGCCAAATGATATTTTTTAAAAATTACTATAAAATAGTTAAATAAGTTGCTCCCACAAAACAAGTCTATTTCCAAAGCCTAGATGAAAATCAGCAGAACTACACAAAAATGTACTGTATATTCTCCGTAGGTCATTTCAACAACAACAACAAAAAATTACGGGATAGAAAGCACACTCAGAATAGTTTAATTTTCCCTTCAACAATGAGAGGTGCCTGACATCGCTGAAAGGATCAGCTACAGAAGGCAATTCGTTTCACGTGTTCAGTGTAATAGAAAATCACTGTGTTGCAGCAACAAGCGCTACTTGCGCTGAAATATTATTCTAGGGCGCCCAGTTCACCCACAGTGATAAGGACGGGTGCCTGAATCCTATGTTATGTAAATCACTGTCAGCTCCCTGCGTAAAGGGTGCTGAAGGAATCAGCTCACAAAACACAGTCCCAGCGTCCTTGAAACCGAATGACTTCACTTCCCGGGAACACTCTAGGACTAACGAGTTTCTTAGTCCTTTTCTCACCATCCATTTTCTTCTTCAAAGTGCAAATCGTTAGTGAAAAGGCCCTGGTTACACCAATTAGTTTGCACGAAGTGCTCTGGCGTTTAGCTTTGCTTTAACCCAATTAAGCCGCACAGTGAGCCTCGAAGATGCGCCACCTGCGCGCCTGGCTCCAGCGCGGCTGCCCGGCGCCCCTCGCGTCCTTCCAGTTAGACCCACCCGGACGGCCGTGCCACGGTCCCCTGAACGGCCCTGGGGCCTCTGCGTCCCAGGCTGCCTCCCCTCCTCGACAATCGGGGGCACCTGCAGGTGGCCCAAGAAATCGAGGGGCCAGGTCTCTACCGAGCCACTCTGACCTGAATCCAAGGAAGAGCGCGCGGGGCGCAGGGGCCCGCGGCCGGCGACCAGAAAGCGCGGGCTCGGCCGCGACCACACGTGGGCCCGGGCGGCGGCCAGGCAGGGGGGCGCGAGGGCAGAGAACCTGGCCTGGAGCGGACGTGGAGAAACCTGGGACATTAAGTAGGGTTTTAAAATAACCCATACGCACGCACACACACCAAAGCCTGCCTATGGGACATGCAGCAGAGAGAAGAAGGAAGGATGGGCCGGGAGTGTAGAGCAGCGGAGAGAGGGGACCAGCGGGAAGCACGCAGGACCTGCACTGTGTGGGGACAGAGGTGGCTTTTCCCCAGAGACCAGGGCACATCTTCGCCTTCTTGGCCGCAGGTTCTCCGGCTCTGATTTGCCTCCTCTTCCTCCTCTTCCAACTGCCAAAAGGTAGCAACGCGTTCACCCGCATCGCTGGCAAAGTGGGGAGGGGCTGGCGGGTGCGCCCAATCCCTGCTCCTAAGGGAATGAAAGGCTCTTGGGGAACAGAGTAGGTGGATGCCGTGAGCCTTGAATCTAATGTACTATTTTAAGCTAAATCGAAATCTCCCACTCTTGGATAACAAGAAAGTATGATGCTGTACCTGTGCAAAGAAGAAAAAAAAAAAATCAAAAGCTTGAGTAAAAAGAGGGAGCCCTGAACAAAATCTTGTTACAAGTGGCTCTGAAAGGAAGTGCCTACAAACCTGTTCCAGGAATTATAGGATTTTGCTGGAAATATTCTTAATTTGAAAGAGATGGCATCAAAATTAAAGGTAGGGAATTAAAAATCTGCCTAGGTTTAAAAACAACTACAGAACCCCTAAGTAGTATTTCTTCCATTTCCTGTACATTAAGGACACAGTTGGTACCACCAGGAAAAAAAAATATTCTACATAAATCCATTTCCCCCTCCTTTTTCAAGGTTCCCAAATTTAGAAATGTTGATTTCTCTCAAAGTTTTCAAAAATGATACTTAAATTTAAAACCCCGATGACTGCAAATTAATTTTCTTTAAAAATCTTAACCATTTCCCTTAATCAAGTCACATGAAATAGTATAAAATCAGAAGTCTACTGTCAGGTGACCACTAAGGACCCTTAGGAGAGGAGATATACCCTTAATTATGCATCTGTAAACAAGACAGAAACCCCAAACCTACAAATTTTCAGGTTAGGTATCTGCCAGTAGGTTAGATGATCTCTCCTCAATTTTCACGTATTAAAATACAGCTCATTAGGAACTCACATTAAAATAACCTCTGAATCAAAGAGATAGTTTACTGCACAAATATTTCTGCCAATGCGTACAAAACTTAGTGTCCTGGTTATAATGTTGGGCAAAGTACAAAGAGCACTGCAGATGGGGGGAGGGGTGTACTAAACGTTTTTGAAACATCCTAACTTAAACTGAGGTAGACAATATCTAACAGCAATAATTTTCAGATTCCTTTCAACAACTGCAAATGAGAGAAAACATAGGTAAAACACCGCATAACATCTGAAAAAAATCATTCTAACATAGAACATCCAGAAAATTATACAGGTATTAGTCCATCTAAAGCCAACTTGCATATACATGAAAGAGCAAACTCCCACCCTGCATTCAAAAAGACCTCGAGGATTAACAGGCATTAATGATCGTCCTCTAAATGCAAGTTAGTGACTTTTGTTTTAGAAAACCCCATCTAGTTCACCAATTGATGGATGACCATTAGTACACCTGTATTTGCATTTCCTCAGTAAAAAGACAAGCAGGGTTTTCAAGCACAGAAGAGAACCACTTTGCCAAGTCTTTTCAAAACGTCAATATGCTTCAATTAATACCAAAGCTGAGAGATTCCTCTTGATCTCCAAAACTGTCTAGGTGGCTTGGGTGGTTTTCTGCCCGGCAGCAGCCTCCCACCTTTAGTTTGTGTGCCTCTATCCACGAGGGGGGATTAATTAGCCGGGCTGGAGCTGACAGAGGCTGTGGTGACGAGCCCAGTGGCGATTGGCCGCCAGCCTGCCTGGCCCTGCCTTTATAATTTCCACACGAGTGCATCTGGGCTCTTAGACAAACCAACCGCAGCTTCTTCTGACATATACACACGCACACTCACCCCCGACACACACTCAGCACACTTTTCCTCCATCTGACTAACAGTCCTGCACACACCATGATTACGGGAAAGCGTAAATAAATACGGAAAGGGTTGATTATTTTGACTACTGGAAGAGCCTTGCTGGGTCTCAGCGCAACTTTTGTTTTTATGACTGAGAAGGTGATCTCTCCATGTGTTTCTCTCACACAAGGATTCTTTAAAAGAGGAAGAGAGACAGAGAGGGGGAGAACAACCTTTCACTTTAAGACCGGCTGGGCTCAAAGATAAAAGGAAGGGGAAAGCGGCGCTAGGAATCCACCGCTGCAGCACTTCGGAAAGACGTTTCTGATACATTTCTGAGCGCGGCGGCCCGTTTCTCCACCGAAGTTGGCTCCAGCTCTAGCAGCCGCATTGGATCCCACAGCTTATTGCGAGACTCCGGTGTACAATCCGGATCTCTGCCCCAACATGATCGCGGCCCAGGCCAAGCTGGTCTACCATCTGAATAAATACTACAACGAAAAATGCCAAGCCAGGAAAGCTGCCATTGCCAAAACTATCCGGGAAGTCTGCAAAGTAGTTTCCGACGTCCTGAAGGAGGTGGAAGTGCAGGAGCCCCGGTTCATCAGCTCTCTCAACGAGATGGACAATCGCTACGAGGGCCTCGAGGTCATCTCCCCCACCGAATTTGAAGTGGTGCTTTACCTTAACCAAATGGGGGTGTTCAACTTTGTGGACGACGGCTCGCTGCCCGGCTGCGCGGTGTTGAAGTTGAGCGACGGGCGCAAGAGAAGCATGTCCCTCTGGGTGGAATTCATTACTGCCTCCGGCTACCTCTCGGCGCGCAAAATCCGGTCCAGGTTTCAGACGCTGGTGGCTCAAGCGGTAGACAAATGTAGCTACAGGGATGTGGTAAAGATGGTGGCAGACACCAGCGAAGTGAAACTGAGAATCCGAGATAGGTACGTGGTGCAGATCACCCCGGCTTTTAAATGCACCGGGATCTGGCCCCGGAGTGCTGCCCACTGGCCACTTCCCCACATCCCCTGGCCGGGACCCAACCGGGTGGCGGAGGTCAAGGCGGAAGGGTTCAATCTCCTGTCCAAGGAGTGCCACTCCCTGGCCGGCAAGCAGAGCTCGGCCGAGAGCGACGCCTGGGTGCTGCAGTTCGCGGAGGCAGAGAACAGACTGCAGATGGGGGGCTGCAGGAAGAAATGCCTCTCCATCCTCAAAACCTTACGGGACCGTCACCTTGAACTGCCAGGCCAGCCCCTGAACAATTACCACATGAAGACTCTGGTTTCCTATGAGTGTGAAAAGCATCCCCGAGAGTCGGACTGGGACGAGTCTTGCCTGGGTGACCGGCTTAACGGGATTTTGCTGCAACTTATCTCCTGCCTGCAGTGCCGGCGGTGTCCTCACTACTTCCTACCGAACTTAGATCTGTTTCAAGGCAAACCTCACTCGGCTCTCGAGAACGCTGCCAAACAAACGTGGCGACTGGCAAGAGAGATCCTGACCAACCCGAAAAGTTTGGAAAAACTTTAGAGGACAATTGAATCGAGAGCCGAAATGTGATTATATTATTCTTAAAGTTCTCATTAAGTGTAAACTTCCTGTTCGATTCCTATCTAATATTCCACTGGACAGTGCAAACAATCTCTTCCTTAAAAAGGAGTACTAACACAACGTTTAGGCATCATCTCACCCACTCCTCCAAGGGGAGAAAAAGAAGTAGGGAAAGCGGATGGAGAACACCCCAAACTCACAAGTATTAGAAGAATTCTTTACAAAGGATTTCGTATCTCCCTTGAAAAGGACACAGTAACACCCGGAAAACAGCCTGGCTGTAATGCAAGACCACAGTGAACACTGCTTAACCATCAAAGGATTATAGCAATCCTGGCGATTTAGGTGCATCTGGCTGTGAGTAAACACGATTTGGATATGCCATCTGAAGGAAAGTGTAATGTATATTTTAATTTGTAACAAATATTGTGATCTCACGTTGTCTTTGAAAGTGTGGATGTTGGTGTTTTGTGATTTGGTGAACAGAAGTTAAATGGCCATTTTGGATACTTCCAGACATTTTCCACTAACAAAGATATAATTTAAAGGTAGATTTCCTCCTGGTACTTTTATCTGTCTTTGAAAGTGTCTGAACTTTAAAAAGTTTACATTTTGTTTCAAATATATTGCTTGTTCTATTTCTAACATTCCATAAATATACTTGAAATGTTATTTAAATATATTCAAAGAAATTTGAATTCAGCTTATATAATAACGCTTGAATATCTGAATTATATATTTGAAAAATGCACTTGAAATACACTGGATAATTACTTTTGTGATTTAGATTTTAATTTCTGTTGCTGGTTTTTATTTAATTAGAAGCTAATAAATGAAGTAAAATAAAAGTTGTTGTGTCTCACTTTAAATTGTTTTCCTGTCAAAAGATGTAATGCTTCACTTTGAAAACTGAACCCACTTGAATATTTTAAACCTTCTGAGAAATATGCTAATGAGATAATTAAAAATAAAACCTTAAAATATTGGCGAAAAGCTCTTTTTGTATAGCTACAGAATACAGTGATCTACTGTCAGTTTCTGACTTACTTATAAGACTAGTCCATTCTACAACAGACGCAATTTAAATCTACCTTTGAAAGCTTGCTCTTCTGGGTTAATATTTTTGTAGAATTTTTGATAATATAATGATGAAATATGTCATGACAGTCAAGGTTGCTGAGTTAAAAATCAGACCAACTCAGAGGAAATGAACTTAACAAAATCCTAATAAAACTTTTAAAATTTGTATATGAAAGCTAACTACGCTAATGAAATGAAGATAATTTCTGACCTATTTTATGCCAAGCCTTATTTTATGCAGTAAGGGTTCCACTGGCAGAATAAATGAATCAGAAATCCAAAATTACTTATTACTTCATAGGGCAAGCCAATGATAAAAGCATAAAGACAAATTTTAAATTATTTAAAATCATATGCACTACATTCAAACTCATTTTCAAAATGCCATTCTTTTGCAGCTAGAAGTTAAAGAAGTCCTGTGATTATCCCTCAGAGTATTTTAAGAGTCAACAAGTGCGGGAGGGGCTAATCACCTGTGGGCCTTAGGGTAGTTAGTTAACTCAGGTGGGGGTACATTTTAGACTTTCAATTGCTACTCTACAAATAGTGTTTTAGAATGCTTTACTTCTATATATAAATTAAATATAAATAATAAGGTTCTGGATCTACGGGAGCATTTGCCTTTCGCTATTTGAGAACTGCCTCTGAAAAATACTTCAAAGGAAGATCTTTGTAAAATGATGCTTGATTATCTAGCATGACACTTATGTTCTTGAATTCTTAGCCTCAGGAAAAAAGTTTACAAATTGCACGATAATATAAAAGTTAAAACAACAATAAAATTGATTTCAGAAGAACTGTAGAGGTATAGAGCTGTTGAATACTCAGGTTTTAAAATTTACAAAATAAGATATAATAAACAAATATTTATGCATTTCAAATCATCTGAATATATATTGTCTGGCACTACACCCACAGAAGAATACAAACTTTAAACATCTGAGCGCCAGTATGTACTATGTATACACATTTTAAATGAAAGCTTCTCAGATAATTGATTTCTCTTCCCCTTAAAATCACACATAAAACCCATTCTTATTTCAGGAGATGAAAACTGGATGTAATAACGGAGATGAATTTAGAGCTAAATGTGCTCTGTAGTTTTCTTACAACCTTTTAATGAATTATTATTCATACTGCAATGTACACTTTTGGAAATTAAAAGTGATCTTAGTAAGAAATGTCATGAGACCTTTCCCAGTCTTCCCAGAGAGCCTGAGATGCTGTACCCCAGGAACCTGGGAGCAACTGGCTTCACTACCAAATCTGCCGAAGTGTACACAAAGGCACTCACGGAGAGACCGTTAAAATGTGCATGCTCTGGCATACAGGATTTAAAGTTAATACATTCTTCAATCCCATAAAATAGAGCATGTGTTATTTCATTCATTTTATTTTCTATAAGGATGAGAATGTGCTCCCCTCCCCCACTGTCATTCAAAACCAAGCAAAATTGAAAACCACTTCCTGCCACAAAGCCACCAGTGCTGTACACGGAATCACTCAAACTCACTTTCGTGTCGATCTTCTTGAAGGCAGGATCATCCTCATCCACCTCGAAGTAGATTTCTGTCGTGGTGATGGAAAGAGTCCCCTTGGCCACCACCACAGGAGCAATGAGCTGGGCAGGAGTGCTGAGAACAACTGGGCCTGAAAGAGAGGGTACGGGAGTCAGGCTGCGCCTCTGCGCCCCTCTCCCGCTCCCTCCCAGAAGGGTACCACAGGCTTTTAGTTTTAGATATGCACTGAAAAAATAGTGTCTATATTATGTCTTTCATGTGAGATAAGTCTGCTTAGCTTTTACACACTACCTTATAACGAGACTAGAGACAAATAATTCTATAAAATCTCAAGAGATCAGAATATTGAATAAGTGACTTTCAGTAAGCGAGTCTGCAACCTCTGCTTAGAAATCCTACATGGTTAGTGAGGCGCTGACCTTAACCAGCTTAAAAGTGCAGAACGGACTCTCTTAAGGCCCCGATTCTCCACTGAGCATCAACGGCGTTCCGAGATCGCGCTGGGCAGTCAGCGCCGTCCCCAAAGACCAGCCACCGTGAAAACCCCGTCCCTCTGGGCAGCAGCGTCCCCCCAGGATGGGCGGGAGGACGTGAAGGGGTATAGGGTCTAATATATAAATTCCACTCCGCTAACGGGTTTGCATCTTGCAGGCAGATTAATATCGACATCCTAAGGCGCACCGCACACCGATATACGCGCAAACACGGACATGAAATACATTTTTATGCAGAAAAGAAAGAAAACTGTAGCAGTGACTTTTCTCACCGAGCATAGGTCAAAAATGATGAAATTGTAAGACACTTGAACAAAACGATTCTCAGAAAAGCATTTGAAAAGTGTTGTTTCTCAACTTGTGGGACGAGAGAGACTAAGCTTCAGTAAAAGAAATGTTTTAGAAAGTGTGCCCACTAAGGCGCTGACTTCGAATTCCCTCCATCTGAGTTAAAGTCGAAAATTACAAATTTCACATATTAGAATATTAATTCAAAGTGGCATTACTTAACTGCTCCTTTAAGGTTCCCCGAAGGGGGGATATTCTTCTCTACCCTCGACTTAAAATAAAGACTTAGAAATCAAAAAAATGTTATTTGTTTTTCTGTAGCAAGGGTGCATCATATTCCCTTCCACCCCCGCCCCCCCAAATGCAGACAAATGAGTCACAGTAACAGCAGGAGGAAAGCAATGAAAAGGCAGGCCCCCTGCGGTTGCCCAGGCCCGGCCCCCCCGTCCCCCCCGCCGGCGGGTGGCTCCTCGCGGGGAGACCGGCTCGCACCGCCACCGCCCCGGCCGCAGCGAGCAGGCCCAGCCCGGCGGCGCGGGGACTGCAG
This sequence comes from Grampus griseus, assembly GCF_964374135.1. NCBI lineage: Eukaryota > Metazoa > Chordata > Mammalia > Artiodactyla > Delphinidae > Grampus > Grampus griseus. The sequence goes on from NC_139012.1 coordinate 68,756,409, forward strand.
CGGAGTTCGCGCTTCCAGGGAGCAGCACACACCGAATCCACGACCGTCCTGCACAAAGCCGGGCGTTTCTGCCGCGGGAGGACCAGAGAGGAATCGGTCGGCTGCTGTCGCGCTTAAACGGGTGGCTATGGAGCAAACTGTGTCAGTGTCAGCCCGCACCGCCGACCGTGACCGCCTGCCCGGGTCAGGCTAACGCCAAGCCCCTGCTTTGACTTTACGGCTTTCTATCCCCGACGAGCCCGCTCCGGGGGGCCCGGCCCCCGGGCGCGCGGACTCCCGGCCTGGGTCTCGGGCGGGTAGCTTCCGCCTGAGCCGAGCGGAGTCGGGGTCCACCTCGGCTCCATAAGGTTTTTCTTTCCAAAGGGCGAAGCGGTCGATCTAAAGCGCCACTTTAAAGGCTCATCAATCTTAATCTAGGTTGCTCAAGTAATTATGCCCGAATCTCTTGTACGATTACAAGTGGATTTGGGTTTCTATTCCCCAGGCCCTCCTTTGTGTTTATTGGAGGGTCTGTGCGCGCGCTCTGCGGCGCCTCCTGCCTCCGCGCCCCCTCCGAAGCCCCCAACGCTCGGGCCGGTTCGAACCGCTCCCTTAACCCTTAAGCCACCGGGACGCTCCTCTGGATGCCACTTTTCATATTTCCCTTCAGGAGAAATCCAGGAGGTGTACTCTTGATTGGAGTGAGGTGAGAAAGAAGGTGACCTGATTCACATCGGAAACAAAGTGTCTTCTTATACATCGTTGGGCCTTGATAAAACCTCAGAAAAGTCGTCATTCTAAACACAGAAAGCTAGTGATTTCTGGTTTAACAGAGATTTCTGGCATTTGGAGACGATGAGTGGTCAAAAACATTAAAAATGGCGAACTGCTGCGTTCTCTTAAAATATAATTTAACATATCCAATCAAATTGGAAAAAAAATAAAAAATCATGATACACATTATCAAAGCCATACAAACTAATTTATCGAGATATACAGTATTACGAATTTTACGTTCACAATTCCATGAACTTTTAACGGGGGGCACATTTTCGCTACCTGTTTGCGTTTCTGAAAGGCGACCCCGTTTTCCTTTTGATTTTACTCCAATCTCATTCTATTGAATTGAGATTTTCTGGGGGTTTATAAAAGGGCTTCGAACTGGTCCCTCTTTAAGAAAGACACTCATGAAATATTCAGCCTTAATAGTGTGTCATTTTTACCCTTGTCCTTTGGAAATCTCCAATTACAACTTCCAATTCCATAGCATGTTTAAGGAGCGCTGGGTCTTTTTGTTGTAGCCTTCAGGGAGCAAACCAGCCGCAGAGAGAACAGAGTTAATCCACTACAGCAATACAGACAGGGATTATGTTTTAATCCCCTTTGGGGGAGTCTCTGGATCCGATATTAAAATGTTTACATAAGGCACAATCACAAACCAGCAGATCTTCCATATGGAAGATTTTGTTATTTGAAAACCTTGGATCCCTTTCCAAATAAAAGTAGTTTAGAAAGGGCAGCATGTCTAGATATCAGAGAGATGGTGAGCTGGGAGATTCTGTTCTAGACGATAACTAGGTACAAATTTAATCTCATAACTGTTTGGTGTAGTGAGTTGGGGTATGAGTATAGATATATTCATTCTAATCAATACTATGGCAATAAAAGGATAAATTATATCAATGTCCTCAAGCACACACAGAAGGTGACAGATATTAAAAGACAGTGAAAGAAATGGATGGGACAAAACCTCCTCCCCTTGTATTGCTGCATACAATAGTTTAAAATTCTACCATCTGAAGTGGTAACTAAAGGAAAAATAATTTTATTTACCTTTTAGAACTGGCACTATAATGTTTAAGAAATATTGATCCATTACTATTTTTGAAAGGATAGGGATATTACTTGCCATTAATTTAAATGCTAATTTAAAATCTGAACTAGAACAAAGATCACCCAAGCATAATGGAAAGATTCTTTAGAAGAATAAACTTCTCTTTAGAGCCATGGGATCTTTAATCAGTTGAGAGGGTAAACCTAGAGTAGAAAATACATATGTTTTATATTTAGGAAGGGAACTATTCATCAAATATAATTTAAAGTTAGAATGTTAAAAACCACTTGTGGGTTTGGAGGATTCTACTGAAAACATAATTCTAAGCCTATAAGTCTTAATACATCAACTTTTAAACAGAACTTTACAGTTTACACAGTTCTTTTACATTTTTATTTAACTACCAGTTCAGTGTTCACAATTTTGGGGCTATGGATGTGTCAATACCTTCCTGCCAAAGACCACCAGGAACATAACTGTAGTGTAGAAAGTTGGGTTGATTGCTCACTTGCAGTGAGGGAAACATGGGAAGGAACCATGAGATGACTAAGTAAGAGGGTATCAGAAAGGACTTACTGTATTGTAGGATCAGGGCTTTTGTTAAGTGATTTGGGGAAGGGTTCAGGAAGGCAGGGCTTTGCTCTGGGCTGGGCTCTGTCAGGGAGTGGCAATAATTCTGTGATTGGAGATCTTAATAACTCTTATCTAGGACTAGACCTAGGCTAAAAACTGTAATTGACAAAGAAGTAGCAGTCACTCCTATAATGACGGAAGGGGGATGTTAATGTTTAGGCGTTGTGCAGAGTGACCCTGTTTTTGTCTGTGCTTAGACAAAATTACAAAGTTGTTCTTTGCCTCACATCATCACGTGGCCTTGTCTGATGCTGGTATTCTGTGAGGTTGTTTATGTCCAACAGGAGAGCACCATGGCGGAGCTGTGAGCCCCAGGCCAGCTCCCAGTGATACTGAGGCCTCCTTGTAAGGGTCAGGTCCATTTGTTTCCTGAGGTCAGGGGCTGCTTTTCTCTTCCTCAGATCCAGGAATTAATCATTTCTTAAGGGGGGTCAACAGCATTCTGGCTATTAAAAGTCAATTATGGCGATTAAATTCTCAAACGATGCTAAAATTCTTTACAAGTTTCAATATAAAGCACGACAAAGAATATATATACATAGGGACAAGGAGCTGAAGTTTAATTAAAACTGGCATCGTTACAATTATTTGATGACTTTCAGTTGGCAAAAACTATACTTAGTGTACATGAAATTATGATGTATTTTAGAGTCACTTGAATATTCTCTGACCTTAGTTTAACATTAATACAATTTTATCAGCTGTATGGATTTACTCCAAACTCACTTTGAAACCACATGTTCAATTTGCTTTTGGAACATGTAAAAGACCATTATTTTGGGATAATAAGCATTGACTAATCTTTGTAAAATTACTAAACTTAAAATCCTGCATTATTTAGAAGAAATAAAACTAATCTGAGATCCTTTACGTTTACTGAAAAATGATATCATTCCAAAAAATTTTTAAGATGAAAATATAATAGGTAAAAACTTACAGCTCTATAATGTGATAAAATTTGTAGGAAAATAACTAACAGCATGAGTGACTGAACACATCTAAAATATTTATCACTGCTTTGGACTTATTTTTAAGTAGGGTACTATCAATTTAAAGAAAATGTTTTGCCCACAGAATTAAAAGAATAAAATGTTTGAATCTCAAAGCAACTGAAGAATATGAGAATATGAGAAAGTTGGAACTTTGTTTTGGAATCCTAGGAAAACTTTAGGCATTAAGAAAATGGAGATGTCTGTGTATGAGCCTGAGGGAGAGGGAAGTTAGGAGGAAAATGCTGCAGAAGATCTGAGATTCCTTTTACCCAGAGTACTTACTTCCCTGGGTTTCAAGCATTTGAAATGCCTCAGAAAAAAAGAAAGTATAGTAACAAAATCTCTACCAGTGACGCTTTCCTTTATGTACAGAGAATATTGTTAGTGGTCCAAATATATTATCAGAACAATGATGCTCTGAAATTTCCAAAAACTTTTCTTGTGATGAAAAGAGTTACAGAATATTTTTGCTTAAATCAGGAAAATATAACTTGAACAACTGATAAAATACATAACCCAAGTGTTATAAAGTTAACTTCCAGCATTATTATCTCCTTCCCTAGCATACACACACCACACTACTGATTATATAAACACTGCATAAATCCAAATTTTATACCAAGCTCACTGTGCCCAAGAAGTGGCCTCTTTGTGCTCTCTGGTGACTTTCTGAACACAATCTATCCTTAGATTGAGATGAACAATAATCAATCATACCCACAGTGCAGTGGTTTCCTTAGATTACTACTGTACAAAATGAGACAGGTGCTTGAGAATGCCCATGAATCTTTTCAGATCTGAGCAAACCTACCTCTGGTAAAACTCAGCTTACCAGAGTCTGAAACAGAAACAGAAAGAATGGAGCCCTCTATATAAGAACAATTGAAGGCTGCATTTTAACAAAGTATCTGTTCACCATGGCAGAACATCTATCTAAAATCTCATTTAATGTGTTTACAATAAATAATTTTTAAAAGTCCTGAGAGAGAATCTGATAGGCTCTAACTTTAACATACCATTTATTTTTTTGATTCCCTTGTAGGACAGATAATACTTTACGTTAAAAAGAAACAAACAGAAACTAGTGCATTTTCCACAAAGACAAAATTTATAGAAGAAAAAGCTTACGAAGCATATACACTCTAAGTAAAATATTACTGACTTATTTACCAGCACAAAAATATACTAAAAACAGTGATAGTTTTTATGTTCATTGTGATAATTTGCGCTGCCTTTTGATGCACTAAGTGAGCCAGCTGAGATTTGTGTTTCTAGTTATATCACATTCAGTTCAACATATGGAATCCATTTTTCACTCTCTGGAAGAGTATTGACTCTTTTATAGCACTAGGATATCATTTAATGATCAAGAAGAGTAAGTTCCTGCTAGACTGGATGAGTGAATAAACCAGGGGAGATGACTTAAATCTACTGTACCAGGAGGACTAGGTCTTTGCACCTCTTGGTTGGACTAGTGCCTTGTCTTTAAGTTCCCATGGTTTCCTGGGCACATCTTTATTGCAGCACTTATATCAGATATTATGTGTTTAGAAGGCTGTTTCTCCCACTTGGCATAAGCTACTTGAAGACTGGGGCGTTATCTTCTGCATCTAACACAGGCTCTGTCACACAGTAAGTAAGCATCTGTGTTTACGGAATTGAATATAGAATATAGAAAACGATATACACCATTGTTGCATTTTTATGTCATAGTAAAAAGGTCAATTAAAATAATAGATTACATCTTTTATATTTTTCTGGAATTGATTTCAAATCGTTCTTTAAAAATATGAAAAACATTACATTTTATAGAAGAGATCAATTTAAAATAAGCTGAAAACCAGTGAGTTACAATGTAATTGGTCAGTCCAGCTATATTACATGCATACTATTATTTTTTTAAATGACGTAATTTTATAACTGCCATATTTTTCCCAGTGTGTAAGTTGTTTCCTCTTTGTAAATTAAATGCTTAGAGAGACATTTAACTCAGCATTCATTCATTCATTCATTCATGTAGTCGACAAAAATTATACACTGTTTTGTGCACTGAGAGAGAATGCAATAATGTATAAGACATGGATTTTACCCACAAACAGCTTAAAATACATAGTAAAGATAAGAAATACACAGGAATAAGCATAGCATAAGGGAGAAAGGGTTTAGCTAAGCGTTGTTAAAGCACTTGATGTATATGATTCTCATTTGTTCCTCATAATGTACCTAGGAGATAGGTACTGCTATGATCTCCATTTTACAGAGAGAAAATGAGACTGGGAGCTGAAGTAACTTAGGGAAGGTCACACAACTAGGAAATGGTAGAGACAGGATTCAAACCCGGTGATCTGACTCCAGGGTATTTACTGTTATGTATACTGCCTCCCACCAAGAGAAGGACAGAAAAAAAAGTTCTATAGGCATTCACAGAACTGTGATGCTTTCCAGCCTTTGTGGGGGGTCAGGGTGAGGCAGTGAACTGAAGTGAGCTGTGATGGATGGGTAGGAGTCAGACTGGTGCACATGCGGGGAAGAGTGTTGTGAAGTAGGAGAAGAGTTTGAACAAACAGATGCAGGATGTGGACAGTAGGAAATAAGATGGGCCAGCGATTAGGAGGTGTAAAGGGGAGCAGTGTGAGACGGGACTGAAAACACACGTAGCCTCCAATGTCAGGTTTTTTTAGGTCAATGAACCAAAGATTAAAGCTCAGGTATTACAGTGTGGAGCAGTGGTGTCTGTCCTTTTTCGGAAGCTCACACATCTCTTAGAGAAGATGACTAAATATATGGCCCCTTCCTAGAAAAATTCACATGTGAACATTCATCCATCCTGACCGCATAATAAATGAAGTATTCATATTTTGGAGAAAATGAAATTTGGTTATTTATCTTAATGTCTTCCTCTATCTAAAGATTTTTCTGCCTCTGCATTTATCGTTATCCCTTTTTCTCCAGAAAATGTAACTTTCCTCCTGTTCAGCTCAGTTACTCTCTCCATCTGGCATTCGGTCCTACCCTCCTCCACTTTAGCTGCTCTTTTATCTTGGTCTCCTCTCCTTTGTTAAGCTTCTGGACTTCAGTTTTCACCTCTTAGTTCCTCATTCCTATTCACTCCTTTTGGCTTCACCCTCATCCTCTACTTAGGCCAAGGTGTTAGGGACATACATATTAATTAATATGCTAAAAGTTTGGAAAAGTCCTTCCATCAATTAAAAAAAACACACAATCTGCGTAACATTTTATTTTTAAACTCAGAATTTTCCAAATACCTTTAACTATACTCTTTTCTCACTAGCATATTTCAAAATAACTGTGTTCCAAGGAATACCAGTTTGAAAGTGACTGAGCCAGAGTTCCTTGACTTCTAAAGCATGCTATAGACATAACTCATTTCACTGCACTTGGCAGAGACTGTGTTTTTTACAAATTGAAGGTTTGTGGCAACCCTGCATCCAGAAGCTTGATAGAGCTTTTTTTTTTTTTTTTCCCCAATAGCACTTGCACACTCCAAGTCTCTGTGTCACATTTTGGCAATTCTCATAATATTTCAAACTTTTTCATTATTATTATATTTGCTATGGTGATGTGTGATCAGTGATCACTGACATTAATACTGTAATTGTTTTGGGGCACCATGAACCCTACCCGTATAAGACTAAACTTAGTTGGTAAATGTTGTGTTTGTTCTGACTGCTCCATGGACCCTTCCATTCTCTTGTCTCTCTCTCTCCCTATTCCCTGAGACACAACAATACTGAAATTAGGCCAGTTAATAACCCTGCATTGGCCTGTAAGTATTCAAGTGAAAGGAAGAGTCACAGGTCTCTCACTTAAAATCAAAAGCTAGAAATGAGTAAGCTTAGTGAGGAAGGCATGCTGAAAGCAGAGACAGGCCAAAAGCTAGGCCTCTTGTGCCAAGGAGTTCGCCAAGTTGTGAATGCAAAGGAAAAGTTCTTGAAGGAAATTAAAAGTGCTACTCCAGTGAGCGCATGAATGATAAGAAAGGGAAACAGCCTTATTGCTGACTGGAGAAAGTTTTAGTGGCCTGGATAGAAGATCAAACCAGCCACAGCATTCCCTTAATCCAAAACCTAATCCAGAGTAAGGCTCTGACTCTCTTCAGTTCTATGAAGACTCAGAGAGGTGAGGAACCTGCAGAAGATAAGTCTGAAGCTAGTAGAGGTTGGTCCGTGAGATTTAAGGAAAGAAGCCATCTCCATAATATAAAGGTGAAAGGTGAAGCAGCAAGTGCTGATGTAGAAGCTGCACTGTACAAGCAACTTATCCAGAAGATCTGGCCAAGATAATTCATGAAGGAGGCTACACTAAACAACAGATTTTCAACGTAGATGAAATGGTCTTCTACTGGAAGAAGATGCCATCCAGGACTTTCACAGCCAGAGAGAAGAAGTCAATGCCTGGCTTCAAAGCTTTCAAGGACAGGCTGACTCCTTCATTAGAGGCTAATGCAGTTGGTGACTTTAGGTTGAAGCCAAAGCTCATTTACCATTCTGAAAATCCTAGGGCCCTTAAGAATTATGCTGAATCTATTCTGCCTGTGCTCTATAAAATGCACTAACAAAGCCTGGATGACAGCACATCTGTTGACAACATGGTTTACTGAATATTTTAAGCCCACTGTTAAGACCTACTGCTCAGAAAAAAAGGTTCCTTTCAAATTATTACTGCTCATTGACAACGCACCTGGTCACCCAAGAGCTCTGATGGAGATGTACAAGGAGATTAATGTTGTTTTCATGCCTGCTAACATAATTTCCATTCTGCAGCCCATGGATCAAGGAGTCATTTTGACTTTCAAGTCTCATTATTTAAGAAATACATTTCAAAAGGCTATAGCTGCCATAAATAGTGATTCCTTTCATGGATTTGGGCAAAGTAAATGGAAAACCTTCTGGAAAGGATTCACCATTCTAGATGCCATTAAGAAAATTCGTGATTCACGGGAAGAGGTAAAAATGTCAACATTAACAGGTGTTTGGCAGAAGTTGATTTCAACCCTTATGGATGACTTTGAGGGGTTCAAGACTTCATTGGAGGAAGTAACTGCAGATGTGGTGGAAATAGAAAGAGAACTAGAATTAGAAGTGGAGCTGGAAGAGGTGACTGAATTGCTGCAATCTCATGATAAAACTTGAAGAGTTGAGGAGTTGCTTCACATAGATGAGCAAAGAAACTGGTTTCTTGAGATAGAATCTACTTCTGGTGAAGATGCTGTGAAGACTGCTGAAATGACAACAAAGGATTAAGAATAGTACATAAACTTAGTTGATAAAGCAGTGGTGGGGTTTGAGAGGACTGAGCCTAATTTTGAAAGCTGCTCTCTTGTGGGCAAATGTTATCAAACAGCACTGCATGCTACAGAGAAATCATTCGTAAAAGGCAGCATCAATCCCTGTGGCAAACTTCACTGTGGTCTTATTTCAAGAAACTGTCACAGCCGCCCCACCTTCAGCACCCACCACCCTGATCAGTCAGCAGCCATCAACATCCGGGCAAGACCCTCCACCAGCGAAAAGATTCTGACCTGGAGGCTCAGATGACGGTTAGCATTTTTTTTTAACAATAAAGTATTTTTACATTAAGGCATGTACATTTTTTTAAACACAATGCTATTGCACGCTTAATAGACTACAATATGATATAAACATTAAACATAACTTTTCTATGCACTGGGAAAACAAAAAATTCATGTGCCTCGATTCATTGTAATACTTGCTTTGTGGTGGGGTCTGGAACCGAACCTGCAATATCTCCAAGGTAAGCCTGTCTTCTCTCCTGTTCTCTTTCTGCCTGACTTCCTTCTTGGTATCCCTGAGGAGCTGTCCTTTGTTGGCCAATTAAACCTTGTTGCTCCACAGGGGATCTGACTTTGGGCTACTACTCTTCTACTTTTATATTCTCACTTTCCTTGGGTGATCTCAGAGGTTTAAATTATGAGCTCCATGCCCAACCTGGTTCTCAAATTTCAAACCATTCTATACATTTGAAAAATATGGATACCCAACAGACCAATCTGACCAGTCATCTTCATTCTTCTCTCCCCTAAAACCCTGCATCTTTACATTCCCAAACACATTTAACAGCTTCCACATCATTTCTTCTCCCGGGACAGATTCCCCTCGTTCTTACTCCTCACAACTGGTCAATTATCATGGTCCTTCACATCTTACCTCCTAAGTGTTGTTACAAGTTGCCCTCCTCTCCTCTTTCCTCCACCACCAATTTAGTTTAGGCTCTCATCACCTCTGATCTGGACAACAGCCTCCTGCCTCAAGTCTGGACATCCTAAAACCATAATCTGTACAGTGGCCTGAGTACTTTTTAAAAAAACATAAATTAGGTCTTTTCATGCTTAGAAGTCGTTCATTGTCTCACTGTAGCCTTTAGGATAAAATACAGGTACCTCATGGCACAAAATGCCTCCCACCCCAGTAACCTTCAGAGATTTCTGCCTCATACTTCTACCCGAATAATTTAGACCTACTGTAGTTTCACAGAGAAGGTGGTAGTTTAGCATACTATGTTTACATGTCGTCTGTAACAACTCCAAATCTTTTACTTATGATTAACTAAAAGGAATACCCATCCAGAATCCACACGGCGGTCAAGGGCCCTGTTTTGTGTTATCATGGCTTCCTTTGTAGATGTAGGATTTTTTTTTTTTTCTTTTCATTATCTGTCCTCCCTCTTCACTGTAAACTCCTTGAAAGCAGGAACTTTAATCATATGTGTCTTTTTGCTCCAAGCACCCAGCGTAATGTCTTGTGCACAGTAGATATTCAATATTTCATATGTGTTTTGTTTGGATAACCACATCCAACCTGAGTCAAGTTGGGATCTGGAAACAGAGAATAAGGACCCAACAGGTCCTTCCAGCTCTTATCTTTATTGTGTGCGATGAATTTTGACATTTTCTATTTGAATCTTTTCTTTGCATTTTATTTCCTTTACAGATAATGCTGGTAATAGTCCAAGTAATTGATTTGCTAACACATCAATGGGTTATAATTCAGGATTTAAAAATAAAACCCAAAATAAAGCACTGATGTAGTAGAATGAACAAGGGCTTTCGGAGAAGGAAAAGTGGGCTCACTTCTTGGCTCATGTATTGATATTTGTTATATGATCATAAATAAATACCCCAACGTCTGACCCTAAGTTTCCACATCTTAGAATGAAGTATAATACCTAATTCATAGAGTTGTAAAGTTATCTGCCAGCATCATTTGCCCATCCACATTTACTCTTTACTACTTTAACTAGCTCATTCCACCCACCCCCGCACCCCGAAAGCTTGCTGGTGAATGAAGACTCATCCATACAACCCAATCTTAGATGCAAGATTTATTTTTAAAGAAAGTTTTCTGTGATATTTGGTTCTTAACATTCCTGTTTTAGATACAAATTGAACTGAAATAGCACTACAACTCTATTTAGCTGTTTCATCTGTTAGTGACTTAAAATGAAGGAAAAATTCAACAGAACTTTGAGGAAAAAACACATAAAACATTACTATCTGTCATCTTCTGATCAATAAAACTGCCTAAACATTTTATCTGGAAAGAAGATATTTAACAATATTTAGCCAGCAAACTGAGGCTGACTTTCTCTTCTTTTTTGCTGATAAAAAGTTGTTCTAGATTTATATTTATTGGACTGATGATTGATCTGATGGAGCAGATGCTACTGGAACAACTACTTATAAATGGATTTCCATGTAAAACTTGTCCTTAGTGCTGACTGTTTATGTTGAGGTACCCTTGCAGGCTGTTGCTCTGGCTCCATAGCACTAAGTCATCGAAACAAAATAATTAAATAAATAAAATATTTTCAGGATGCAGAGAGACTAATTTGTCTTTTTGTATGGCACTGCTCTAAATGTAGTGGCAAAATCAGTTTTCTACCTGTTTGCGAATTAGTGCCAAAGTCTTTCAGAGGGAGGGCAGAGCACTCAGAGGTGAGGCAGTGATGAAATCTCACCTCTTCCTCTTCTCCACGTTGCTAACGCCCAGAGTTCGGCATTAGGAACAGTTTTGTTATCTCACACTTTTTTTCCCCTCCAAGTGTGACAAATGTGGTGACCCACATGTTTTCAACAGGTGAATAATATCCTCATCATATCCTCTTTAAAAAACATGACATTTGAAATATTAGCTGCCTACATATAGGAGAGAGATGGTCTATTGATAAGTGAGTTGAGTTGTTCATTGCCACTACTTTTCAGGTTGGTAGTAAATATAACTATAAATCTGTAGAGGGATTACTTTGTGGGAAACTCTCCATACAGAGAAAACAGTAAAAAATAAAAACCGGTTTCAACTAGAACACTGTATTAGAAAGAACAGACCTCATCACTGTGGTTTGTGAAAGATTTGCAGCATAACAAAGAATGGCTTATTCTTAAAATAAAAAAAAGATGTAAGAACATTATATATAAGCTGAATCATGGTTGATGTCTAACGAACGTAGTTGAATTATGTCCTTTTATTATATTTTAAATTTACAAAGTTTGGTTAGTGGGATGTTGTTACACTTAAAAGTACCTTAAAAGTGTTTTTATAGACTACAGAATCCATGGTTGGAGAGGACATGCATTTTTGGAGATACAGAAAGATGGATACAGTAAAGTATTTGCAGACTCTAAAATGGCCTTGTAGACATTGTAAAAATAATGAAGGCTAAGAAGGCTAGATATTCAAGGTGAAGCTTTTACTGATTTTCACAACTTTTCAGCTGAATTAAAAAATTAACTTAGAAGTTTAAGTATTTTAGCTTTTGTAAGAAATGGGCATGTGTTAATGTTGTCTCTAAGAGCTTTGCGAATTCTGTTTGAAGCTGAACACGAACCCTTTGGGTATACTATTTATGACTGCAAAGCAACTTCCTAATTCAAAGAGAGACAAAAAAGACTTATAAAGACTCATAAGGCTTTTTCAACATCAAATAGCTTTTACTAAACAACATTTTGATGAGTTAAGTGTGAGTGAGTCAGGGACATATGGATTAAATTTCCCTTAAAACACATTTGGGTTTAAAAATTAAGGGGAAAATCCTGAGCAAAATGCATTTCAGAGAATCCAGAATGTTTAAAAGATATTTTCCCCTAAATACAAATTATCAGGTTGATTCCAGTCTAGTTAGACTTTGTAATTAAAACATCTTAAGTGTAACTTTTAAGGAATTTTTTTAAAATACTAGTTTTTTCAGGAAAAGAATCTTCATTAATCATATTAGAATTGGACTGTGTGGAACAGTTAGGCCTGACTCAAGCTGACATGATCTGAGTCAGAATTTATCTGCATCTATGAAACAACTGACCTTGTTCTCATCTATAGTATTTATATTCTTATTCCATTAAACAATTATAGTAATTTTTTTCTGTGCTTTCGGCTTATATTCTTTTTATTCTTTAAATAACACATTTCCCTGAAAAACTCTTAGTTTTTAGAATTCTGTTGTTCCTTTCATTTTATTATTATAATTTTCTAGACTCTTGAGTTCTTCCTTCTTGTATGCCCTATACTTTGCTTTTATCTTCCTTTCTTATTAGCTCAGTTTTTAGGTAACATTCACTCCTTAAATAAGCAAGTTTGCCTCTGGTAGATGAATATTTCAAGTTAGAACATTTAAAGGCCTAAATTATCGATCTGATCATCTTAATTGTCTACTGTCACTTATTAGGGTACGCATATTCTATACCATAATTCCTGGTTATTTGAGTTGCTGAGTAGGGGTAGCAGAACTGATTCTCCTGCTGACTTTTCTTTTCCTATCAGTCTCCGAACCCCAGAGTTCTACATAGTCACTAAGTATTCAAAAACTGTTACTGAGTAAGTAAATGAGTATGTGAAATGCAGTCAAATAGAGATTTAGGGAGGTAGGAATGGTCAACCTTAAAAAAGTTCTAAGTAAATAAGTGCAGGGGGCCAACTGTACAGTGATGGATGGTAATTAGAATTGTGAAGGTGATCACTTTGTATTTATACAGATGTTGAATTATAACGTTGTATGCCTGAAACTTTCATAATTTAAAAAAATTCTAAGCAACAGTTTCCTCCTCCGTCCCTATCATTTGATACCTGCTTTTAGTTTGAATTGGTAGAACAGAGATTGTATGAAATGCAAAGATTTGACTGGTTAACAATAAGAAAAACAGTCTGAACAGGTACTGCCCTCTAAACATCAGTGAAAGTGCATGGGAACTGTGATGAGCTTCAAAGGTGAGTCACGTGGGGAAAGTGATTGTCATTTAGGAGAACCTCCCACTGACCACATTCTATTTCTCTTAGTAGACCTCCCTTATTTCTATATTTTTCTCATCCTTAAATTCACATAACGCATTTCTTCTAAGTTTCGGATTCTTGACTTTGATTAGAGTATGTATGCGTGTGTGTGTGTGTGTGTGTGTATGTGTGTGTGCGTGTGTGTATGTGTGTGTGTGTGTAAAGGATTGTAAATCTACCATTTTGAAACCCACCCCCACAAAAAATCCAACACTTACACTCTAACACTTCTTCCCCATGTTGCTAGTTCCCTATACTAATTATTCTTTTTAAAATATTCAAAATAACATTATAGTCCATTGGTTATAGGACATCTTTTCCATGTGATAGAGAGAGTTATTATTTTTTTGATTAAGAGTCACAGTGGTATCTTGATGTTAAAAATGGAGACCTTAAGAGACATTTAGTTAAAATGACATAATTAGTAGAAACTGGGATGGAACCAAGATTAGCTTAACTTTAGATGTTCATACACTAGAAAAGACAAGTAATGAACTGAGTCATTATTTGAATGATTTAATTAGTATGAACATATGATCTGATAATTCAAGCTCCCAAATACTTAATTTCAAGAGCTCAAAAGTTTTATTTTGTCTCTTTGTTCTGGTATAAATTAACTAGATAATTATCTCAGCTCTCCAGTTTACCTATAATGAAACTTTTTCAATGGGAACATTTTAAGGGCAAGTAATGTTGTTACATTTCTTCATGGTTCAAAGGTACATGGGATATGGTTGATAGCCTTAAGGAATTTACAGTCTAAAAGGAGGGATAAAACATATAGAACAGCATCTACAAAACAACGCTTTATGTAATAAGTGTCTTAAGATTAATATAATCAAAATTTGGGGGGCAGTTATAATAAAAAAGATAGATAATAACCAGCATTGGGAAGAATGTGGAGAAACTGGACCCTCCCACACTGCTGATGGCAATTAAAATAATGAAGCCACTTTGGAAAACAGCCTAGCAGTTCCTCAAAAAGTTAAAAATAGAGTAATTATTTGACCCAGCAATTCCATGCCTAGGCACATACTCAAGAGAAAAAACTTATGTTCAAATAAAATGTTGTAAATAAAAGTTCATAGCAGTATTGTTAGTTATAACAGCCAAAAAGTGGAAACGAACCAGATGTCCATCAACATTTGAATGGATAAATGACAAAGAATGGATAATGTGGTACATTCACACAGTGGAATATTATTTGTCATAAAAAAGATATACATGTTATGACATGGATGAACCTTGAAAACATCATGCTAACTAAAAGAAGCCAGTCACAAAAGACTGCATATTATATGATTCCACTGATATGAAATGTCCAGAATAGGCAAATCTATGGAGACAGAAAGTAGATTAGTGGTCCTCTAGGGCTGTGGAGGAAGAATGGGAAAGTTGGGGGGAATAGCCAAAGAATATGAGATTCCTTTTTGAGGTGATGAAATGTGCTAAAATTGTGGCAATGGTTGCATAACTGTGAATATACAAAAATCATTAAAATCATTGTGCACTTTAAATGGGTCAATTGTATGGTATGTGAATTGTATCTCAATAAAGTTGTTGTCAAAAAATGTTATGGGGGGCTTCCCTGGTGGCGCAGTGGTTGAGAGTCCGCCTGCTGATGCAGGGGACACGGGTTTGTGCCCCAGTCCGGGAAGATCCCACATGCCGCGGAGCGGCTAGGCCCGTGAGCCATGGCCGCTGAGCCTGCGCGTCCAGAGCCTGTGCTCCGCAATGGGAGAGGCCACAACAGTGAGAGGCCCGTGTATCACAATAAAAAAAAAAAAAAAAAAAAAGTTATGGGGTGATAAGGCTGGCTAGTGAATATTTCACAAAGTATTTTATTTAAATAGGTATAAAAAAGGGTAGAGATTTTGATAGGAGAAGATAAGGGAGGGTGTAGATTAGAGATGTGTGAAGGATATTTCAGGTAAAAAGAGAAGTTTGGACATTGGCGGTGTGGGCTTGTAGAAAATCGTTTAAGTTATTTGACATTAAATACATGGGTGGATTGTTGGTAATAACAGCTTACATATACATAAACAAAACATTTTTAACAACTTACAGAACTGATAAAGCATGAAGGGCCATCATCATTAACATTAACTCAGAATTCTCTAAATTAGCAAAATTACTAACATTTGGAAGTAACAATAAAGGAATCCGTATGAATTCTAATTCTATTATGTAAAATATTTCTATTGTTACCCGCATATGTGACAGAACTACTACTCTAAAAGAAATTAAATATATTCTATTAGTGGGAGACAAGCCTTTCTATCAATTGAATTAAATCATTCACTTGTCAATTCACACAAATTTGAGTTAATTTTAAATTTTAGTTACTCAATAATTACTTGAAGAAATAACCTGCCAAGCTAAATTTCAAATTAAAATAAATAATTGAGATTTTAGATTAAAATCAGTTGAATTACACAAATTAATTTCAATGTTTTAAGTAACAATATAATTAGTAAGTTGAAATTTTTAATTACATATGAAATCTTAGGTGCTAATTCACTTTGGTCAATCTCTACAAACTAAAAAAGCAATTAAAATAAATTAAGTTAGGTGTTATTAATGTAATAATTGATTGGCATAGTTCTATATTATAATCATATTAGCCATTTGCAACAATACATAATAAATTGAGTAATTACTAGTCACACATATTTAACTTGCCTCTTGAGATGAACAGCTTGGGAAGAAAGGGAACTAAAAGTGAAACAGAAAATTGTATGACACTTAAAACTGTAGAACTTTGCGGACATCGTATCTTTATTAAAACTAGAAAATTCCAAGGAAAATGGGGAAAACATGAGAAAGGGTCAATGTTTAAATACAGTTGTGCTGAAAATACCCTGTCAGATTTTTTTAACTTACTAGATGATTTTGGAGAACACATATATAAAACTAAAATGAATTATTATGCTTATTCATAAACTTCTAAGTATATCTACATATTTATTTAAAGACACTATTTTGTGTATTTTAGTTTGTGCCATATACTACATATTTTTAAGGAAATACATTATTTTATACACTTGTTAACCTTATGCAAGCTACTTAAATTTGTCTTGACCTCTATAACCTCATTTGTAAAATTAAGGTAATAATAATTGTATCTACCTCTCAGGATTGTTGTGACTATTAAATAGGTTATTGCACATGAAGCCCTTCAAACACCACCTGGTTCCTAGCAAGACATGCTGGCTATACTTCCTCTTTTTTTTCTTTTTATAAACAGAAACTGATCCTAAGAAAGACATTATTATTTAGCAAATTTTGACTTCTGAGACAGAGATAACAATTATTTGGATAAGAATTTGTTAGAGCAACAAAAAAGTTATGTATTTATGTGGTTTAAAACTTATAGCTGATTTTTTTTAAAACCTAAGAATACTGGTTCATAATTAACTTCCAAAATTATTATTATTATTATTATTATTTTGCAGTATGCGGCCCTCCCACTGCCGTGGCCTCTCCTGCCGTGGAGCACAGGCTCCGGACGCGCAGGCCCAGCGGCCATGGCTCACGGGCCCAGCCGCTCTGCGGCATGTGGGATCCTCCCAGACCGGGGCATGAACCCGCGTCCCCCGCATCGGCAGGCGGACTCTCAACCACTGCGCCACCAGGGAAGCCCCAAAATTATTTTTATGTGACATTGTCACTATCATGGCAGTCCAGATTAGTAAGTAGGCTTCAGCATAACGTTAGACACCTATATATTATACAGACTATTTCTGTGACTGTTACTTCTCCCTTCACAAAATATCTATCCCCTACTTCTTTTCTACTGCATTCAAAGTTCAGGGTCACATTTGTGCACTGCTGATTTAAACATGAACACTGTAGACTAAGTAGAAGATCAATATTTTAGGACAGTTTATAAGATTTTTCAGACACGAGGATTCCACAGAAAGAGTATGAGTTAGGATTTGGTGGATAGGGAAAAGAGCAAATCTGCTCAAAGAAAAATCTGTTTAAAAGACAGAAGTTGTAGGAGTATTGATAGAGACCGTTGGCTAAGATTCAATTTTTAAACAGTTTATTTCAAGCCTGCTTTCATTGCTCTTTACATATTTTAACTTAATGTTATTTTGAGAATTTTGTTTATAAGCATAAATTAATATTAATAATTACTCAAGCTACCATTAAAAGAGAGAAATATAAAGGAGTCATTAATCATTACCAGATTTTGCTTCTGGTATTAGTGAGCATATCTCATCATAATAAACTTCAAGGTACTAGCCAAATTTGTATCAACTAATTACCTTTAGTGGGAACTAAAGACCAGAGATGCTAAACTAAACTGTATAATTATTGAACATATCTGTGAGGATATGTGAATGAGGAAAGGCAACACATTACTTCAAAAGGTCAGAAATCGTGTTTGTGAATTTTCTCTAGTTCTTTAGGATCAAGAATAAGACCAGAAAATGAGAAAACAATCTGTGGCAAAAAGAAATAATGGACTTCATTTGCTTAAATTGCCAAGTGGCCTCAGATAAAAATCTCTGAACTACTAAAAAATCCCACAAAAACAACAATACTAAAACTTGAACATTTCCTCAGAAATTCAAGGTAAACATTTGTTCATGGACTTAAGATTAGTTTTAAATAGGAAAAATCGTTTTCATGATACAGAATTGCTAATAACATAGGCATATCCAGGAGTTGGTGTTAGAATAACCTTATTAAACATTTTCTAAAAGAGGAAGAATAACGTTCCTCTCCAGTTTACAATTAACATCTTCTCTTTGGTAAAAGTGAGAGATTTCTAACTGGCAGAAATATTGTTGGAGACTTTCCTAATGCATGCCAGGTAATTTTCAGCTCAGTTCTGGAAACAGGAGCGCTATTTTGTAAACATAATGATGAATGTAAGTCCACTTCTCTATTGTCATCTGCCACTCCAATGTTGTATGGGGTGAAAATATAGAATAGAGGTAAGATTCAACCACTTTTGAGACTCTAAAGCAGGAGTTTTTAGCCTGAGATCTAGGATATGATTCCACAAACTGGATTCCAGGGGTCAGTGAACCCTCTGATACTGTGTACAAGATTGTCTGTGTACCTTCATGAAACAATCTGCTTTCACCAGATTCTCAAAAGTGGTTTAAAAACCAAAAATGGTTATATGCCAACACTAAGGTATATACAGTCCACTGGGCCATTGTAGATGCTGTTCTGAACTGACCTTAGACGAGCACCAGGACAAAGTGAAAACTGAGGGTGGGCAGGTGAAAGTATGTCTCCTAGTAGTGGGGATTAGCCGTGCGGGGAGAGAGGAAAAAAAAGAGAGATGGGGAGGGACATTCCCAAGAGTGACAGCAGGAAGGAAATGGCTATTTCAATGGTCACCTGCCCGAAGTGGCTATTTTTCACAGCTGTTAGCATGTTAGTCATATGTGAAGTCTACCATCCCGTTCCCCCCGCCAGCCCCCCAATTATTTAGGCAGTTAGATGGGAACAGTTTATGCTATCCATTATTTCTCCTATATTAAAAGTTGCTCTTCACTACACAGAAAGTAGATGCTATTCATTTATCGTTAGTTTGATATGTATTTTCCTCTTTTCAATACTAGAAATGAGATAAATTATTAGCATTCACATGATTGAGTATTGCTCCAACCACTGGCTCTAGCTTATTCATCAGGAGATAGATTTTAAATTCAATAACTTTGTGTGCATTTATTACTTACAACAAATAAAAAAATATTTAAAAATTTACCTGCAAGATTGTCGATTTCCTTCTCTTGGAGCAGACTGACTGCATCGTCATCTCCTTCCAGCATAAGCTCTGTCTCTGCATTCTGATTCACTATTGCTTGACTCCGGAATGTTTTCTTAGACTTTACTACATCTTCTTCAGTGCCTAATCACAACCAAAACATAATAATTTAGGTCATTGTGATTTACTTTCTTATAAATCCATTACTTTCTTATAAATATATGCTGCATTTACATACTACTTTCAATTATAGAAGATTTTTACCTTCTTTATCTTGTTTGGCCTAAGTAACTCCACGAGAAAGGCAAGGGGTGTAATCACCTGCTCTTATGTTGCAGATGAGGAACAGGCTGAGAAAGCTACATGCCTTGTTGGGGAACCTAGGACTTGGGACTCTAAGATCACTGCACTTTCTACCAAAAATCTGTACTTCACCACAAACCTGGTTTTCTGATCCATAAAATTAAACACTTTTACACAATTATACTTCAGTGTGAATTAGATAATCAACTGATCAGATCATTTTTTAAAGTAGGTAAGTATGAAGAAAGCATTCACATCTGAAGGGAGAAATGACTGTTACTAGGAAGCTACAGAAAGGCAGAGTAAGGAATGATGTAGATGTATAATGTACATCAAAACAGCTATTTCCTTAGCAATGGATGAAATAAATGATGGCTTTCTAAAGTGATATCCTTATTTTGATATAAAAAATAGTACAAAATGCCAAAATTCAAACACACAAAAAATAGAAAAATTGAAATATAGCAAGAGTTGACCTAGCACTAACTTGTTAATCAAGGCGCAGGTTAGGAATTACAACACAATTAAATCTCTCATGGATTTGACTGCTTAACAAATATTTCAATATTTGCATTCAAACATCTGCTTTGGCAGGTGCCATTGAATCTGAAATTATCTGAGCTACAAGTAAATTATATGTATACAGCTAAGAAATACCTTTATTTCATGTCACTTGAAGTTGGAATTCAACCTGGAAGATAATGGTGTAACTTACTGTGTTCTAGCTTTAGTATTAGGATATAGGCTTCAAGGAGCAGCATTAACTAGAGAAACACCTTCACATTTCATTTGGTATAGTGGATATATTCCTGAATATGTGAGCCTAATAAATCACTGCTACACAGTATTTTTGTGTCATAGTTTAGGGGATGTTATGGTATTGTGTACACATGCAATTACTCTGCAAATCTTGTCATGCCTTTGGCCAAAATCCTCTCCAGTGAACAATGAATACTTCCGGTCAATTCTCCTAGGCCCAGTACAGGACTTCCAACAGTCCCTTACTGCCTGTGGATATTTGCTCTACCATTTTCTTGGACGTGCATCTAGCTGTGGTAAAACCTGCATTGTAAACCAGACTGTTAGCTTCTTTCTTTGCAGCTTTCACATTTCTTTTTGTTAGTGACTCAGAGCCAATTCTGTTTGCTAAAACATTAACAAATTGACACAAAGGTAGCCCAGAGAGGAGTAAAAAACACATGTCGAGGAACACAGCATGTCATGACAACACTGTAGAGTGTCACTGGCTGAGAGGTACCGTCTGTCATCCTAGCTCTTACTGGACAATAGCCTCTAGAGAGCATGGTTTAAATACAGCTTAACAATATAAAGTAACAGATTGTTAAATATATCTTTCAATAAATACTTCAGAGACATACTGATCAATGCTACATGGAAGGTGAGGGGAATTAAATGGCTTATATGTGTAGTCCTCTTTCACTGGCCCACAGATGATTCTTATTTCTGGAATAAAAGCTTGAGGATTGATTACTGAATGCTCCAGAACCTTATCTTAATTTCATTTGGATTCTTGGTGATATAAAGCCCGCACAACAGTAATCTTCTGGGGACAGCTATCTTTATACATTGTTTGCTTCTTGGGTAGTAACTTAATTTGAGAAACTTGGAGCTTGCATCATCTGAGAACAAAGAGGCAAATCCAGTGATTAATAACCAAGAAATCTCTCCTGAGGTCTTTATAGCCATATTTCTACTAGGCATCTTCAGCTGGATATTCCTAGTTCCACGTTTCCCTAACTGAACGAATTATCTTTTGCTTCTACACTTTCTCCTGTTTTGATCTACCCACTTAATTAAGCCACAGACACAGGATTCATTCTGTAAGGTGACGGACTCGACCCATCTCAAGCCATTATCATTCTGGTTTAGAAGGCCTTAATAGCTCCCTTATTCACATCACCCTCCATACTTTTGTCAGAGTATTATTATTAAACACTAATAAGTTGAGAATATTTTCCTGCTTAATATTGTGTGTTAACCCCTCCCAATCAACAACACTCAGTGCAAGGCTTCTACTCTAGGATACAAATCTAAACGCCTTAGCATGACTGATTAAGGCCTTTTACCTTCTCATTACCAGTTTTGTCTTAGTTTTTCTTACTCCCCCATGAGCAATACTGGACCATTTACAGCTTCCGAAATGTGTCATGTTTTCTCAGACCTCTTTACCTGTGTTAAAAGTATCCCCTCAATATGGTATGTCCCTCCCTTCCTCCTTTGTTCGGCTAATTCTTACTTAACCTTCAAAACTCACCTCCTTCGGGTGCCTTTCCTAACCAATCCATACTTTCATAGTCTACACAGAACTCAATCACACTGAGTGGGTGGTATCTGTTATGTGTATGTCTTCTCCACTGGGCTATAGCCTCATTCTGCAGCCTCAGCGCCTGGTACTCAGCAGGTGTGCCATGAACACCTGCTGAACGGAAGTTCAAGTCTACCCACCCAGAGTTCCCCACTCTGATTTCTTAAGGCAGGTTTGTGCGCACTCTCCCACATGCTGTTTTTTCTGGCCATGCAGCGTGGCATGTGGGATCTTAGACCCCAACCAGGGATCGAACCTGTGTTCCCTGCGTTGGAAGTGCGGAGTCTTAACCACTGGACCGCCAGGGAAGTCCCATCCCTTATGCTTCGTAAATCCTGCTACTCTAGTAGTTATATGTATTATAATCGTTTGTGTGCTTGTTATCTCCCCACAGCCTGGAAGCTCCTTCCTGGATGACTAGAAACATCCTTCTGTCTTTGTAATTCCAGTTATTAGCACGCTGCCTGGGACACAGCAAGTCCTCATAAATACTGAATAAATGAATAACCTGAAACATATTAGTTACCTCTGGATATCTCTTAATCTGAAGATTCCAGGATATCTCAGAGATTCTTGGTGAATTGCTTTCAGGTTGAGTGCTTATTGAAGAATCTATGAATTCACATGAAAGGGAACTTGGTTCTTTACATGAAATAGTCAATAAAGCCCTTTATGCATGAGTCAGCTTAATAAAGCAAGTTCTTCCTTGTATCACAACTGTGTGCATTCTGCTTTGTCTTTTTAAAGAAAGGCTTTACATTACTCTTGTGTTATTAAAAATATAAAATAAAATCTTCCAATCTTAGTCAAAGGAATGTGAGCTCTCAAATGTATATCATATTTGAGAAATGTACATTCAATTTTATCCCCTCTAGTTTTAAAGCAGTAAAACAATTATGTCTTCAAAAGATAAGTAGTAAACTAATCCCTACCAACACACTGAACTTATCGTCCCTGTTGAAGTGCTATCAGTTTGCAGCTCAGTAAACTTCCTGATTTTTATGATACTGCACCAAACATTTACCTAAATGAAAGTGTATGAGATCCAAAGGTGCTTTTCAATCACAATATCCTTTATGAATTAGACTTTCATTTATCAAAATTACAGGCAAAAAGAGGTAAGGTCTCAAAGGGCTGTCTCATTACAAGGCTTATAAACACTGTCCTTAGAAAGAATTGGTTTAACACCCAGCAAATCAAAATCTGATTGGGAAGAGAATTTATTTGAGATCATCTATCTTCAGAAGACGTGTTAGACTGAGTGCACTTCTTGGCCTCTTTAGCCATTCATCAGGAAATTAACAAGCGAGTACCACAAACCACCAGAATGCCTTAGCTTTGAAAATGTGAATTATGTGTTAAGCTGGATAGGCTGGACATACACCCTTATTTTCTAAGAAAACATTAAAATGCCATAAAATTTGAAAGGTTTCAGAATAAAAAATTCCACCAAATTATAGATTAATGAAGCCAAATCTAAAAATTACACTTATTTTCCACATCATGTTACAAATAACAAATACAGGAAAACATCCTATACACATTAGATTCCTTAGTAAGTAAATATGCTTAAAGCTCTGTATGTGAAAATGCCATCTAATATAGAATACTGCATTACATGAACTTAAATGAAGCTCCTCTTTTGTAATATTTCTCTTAATAATAAGGATCCACATGAAACAAAGTATATTTTAAAAGTGAAGTAACGAGAAAATGATGTTTCTGTTTTTAGTACTGTTATTATACTCTAGCATTATTACTACTATAATAATAATTATTAATTATCATTTAAAATTATATTGTTATTTTAAACAAGGGTAAGTCAAAATATAGAAGTGATAAATTGGAGACATTAACTTATCTTGATAATATTCAGAGAATATGTCTAACTGGAAAGTCTGGGCAATTAAGGCAAAGAAATTTCATTTGCCCATCATGTCTTTTTCTATTGATACACATAAACAGTTAATGTAAAGAAAAATACTATAAAGTAGTTTATTTCTGTTTAAGGAATTATTCTATAGACAACTCCAAAACATCTATACCAATAAGGAAAAAAGTAATTTATAATAATAGGGAAACAATAAAATCATGTCTGTGTGGTTAACGCACTAAGAGAAAAGATATAAACCCATAACAAGCCAATTTTAGTGTAGCAGGGGCTTCTTACCAGTTTTATATTATAGTTATCATTTATTTTCCATTGAGTATGGAAATATGGCTTTAATTTTCATTTATTAAAATGATACATGAACATACATGTGTATCTACCTACCTATCTACTTATCTACCTATATTATGTATATCTACTCTGTAAGAACACATTTTCCATGTTATTTGATCTGTACAATTTAAGTACATGGTGTAAGACTCATGAGCTGGCCCCTGCTTATTTAATATCTCACTAATTTACCGATTTGACCTCTTCACACTTTATATTCCCCAAGAGCTGAATGCTTCTGTTCCCAAACATGCCACACTGTTTCAGACCTTTAAGTCTGACATGTGTAATTTCTTTTACATGGAATTCTCTTACCTGCTCTGTCGTTCAGAATGCAGTTTAGTTGATTTTTCTCTTCACTGTATAAATTTTGTATCTTATAAGTCAAAATATATTATTTTTTGATATTTTTCTTAAGTCTTTTATGTAGGTATTCTCGTATTAGATTTTAATTTCCAGTGTATCGAGTGTCAAAAAAAAGTGGCAATCAATAAATATTTGTTGAGTGAGCACATGAAAATACAAACATAATTTGCATATTAATCATTTTATATGTACAGTACTTAAGAAAAGTTACTTTTCTCTTTATGTCCTTTACAGTTTCCTCATAAATGAGTAAGGTGGACTGTGTGATTCTCAATTCTTACTTTATTTTTCCTGCAAACATCCATTAAAAAAGTATTTTACAAATATATCCAGACCAATCTCCTAACCTCAGTTTCCTACCCCGTTGAAAGAGAACCAAGTATTTTTTAACTGAACTCTCACAGGATTATTGCAATGTTGAAATAGACAATGAATGCTGAAATACTGTGAAATATGTGAATATTATTTATATAATAAGCTCTCAAAATGTTTGTTAAAATGTTGATAACATAAACTAACAAGAGTACTAAAAGTTTACTAAGTACATAATTTAAAAATGAACAAGAATACAACCAATGCTTTATTGCTTACAATAATGCTGCCTAAGATTTATATAAAGGGGGAAAAAAGCAGGCTGACGTGAGGATTTAAAAACTCAAATAAGATAACGGATGCGTCTAAGGTCTTATTAGCACAATACCTAGTCAATAATGAGTATTCAACAAATAATGGTTTCCTTTCCTTCAATTGGGATTAATCTTCTTCCCTCCATTATGCTGTTGTAACACTGTTTATATTCATTACAAGGCAATACGAGCCTTCAACACCTCCCCTAGATCAGATAATTCCTGAAGACAGCAAGGATAGTGTGTAGGCAGGTACCATGAAGTGTTTGTAAAGCTGAATGGAGTGTAAATAGCTTACATTAAAAACTGATTTTCCCTCAATAACCATATTATTCATTTAAAGATATTATTAAATAAAATTACATAAGCATCAATATATTTGACATGCATTTTTGATTTTGTATATAGGCATCTTAAGAATATAAGTGTTCTTAATATCTTGGATAAGGAAAAAACTGCTTTCTCAACAAAGTTGATATCTCAATTTGTTTTAGAGAATTATAAAGATGAGCCATTTAATACATACTTTTCTTCCATCACTGGAAGGAAATGGGAAGAATGGAAATTTAGTCTCATTTTAATTTTATCTAAATGTAATATCAGGAAATTCTAATGTTTCTAAACATCTTGAAATCAGTTTAAGATGGCAATCTTTTTTGGAGGAGAAATTCTTTTCAATATACACCATTTCACAACATTTTTAGCTTGGGAAATGTGTTTTGACAAAAATCTCCCCTTACGTAAGAGAAAATGCTGCAATTCATTTTCAAACCTAAATACTTCTTTTAGGAGTATTAATGACACATAAATACTTTGGGAAATTTTAAATAGACATTATTTTTTCTCATTAAAGCTGAAATCAGAGCAACAAATATCTTTACAGAACAGCACTTTTAGTAACTCCAATGATATTATTTAATTTCCACTAAAAGGAGAAGATTTTAAGATAAATACTCCCAACTAATTACATTAAATATGGTGATATGATCTTGTGCAATAATACGTATGAATCAATCTATTACTGAGAATTTTACAATTTTGAACATTTTAAACAAGATGAAAGAATGTTTTTTGTTGTATTGAGAAACCTAACACTCAAAAATGTTTTATGTCAATCTTAATGTGAGATAAAAGCAGTAGTACATACAAAAAACAAACTTCACTGTAACAATCATTTACTGAAAAGTATTTTTCTTTGTAAATAATTTAAATTCAAAATTAAATTTTGCCTTTGACTTTATAGCACAGACATAGTATTTCCTTTCTTAAGTAACGTAAATGATGATGACATAGAAGGAAAGACCTGCTGAAGGCCAAGGACTGAAAAAAAAAAATCATCTTCTGTATAGAACAGGATTAAAGAAAAAACAGTCTTTGCAATAGAAAAATCCTAATGGTAAGGACTGTTAGTGATACAGAATAAAAACACTATTTGAGGGCTTCCCTGGTGGCGCAGTGGTTGGGGGTTCGCCTGCCGATGCAGGGGGCACAGGTTCGTGCCCTGGTCCAGGAGGATCCCACGTGCCGCGGAGCAGCTAGGCCCGTGAGCCGTGGCCGCTGAGCCTGCGCCTCCGGAGCCTGTGCTCCGCAACGGGAGAGGCCACAACAGTGAGACGCCCGCGTACCGCAAAACACAAAACAAAACAAAACAAAAAAACAACAAAACACTACTGGAAAGAATGACTGGAAAACTCAGCTCTTTTATATTTGATGTTGAGTCAGGAGCCTCACTTTATCAATACAAAATCTTTTTATGAAAGCAAGTATTTCTATAAATGAAATAGACTGTTTCTATTCAAATAAACAATTTCTATTTGTTGTTTCAAACACACTTTACGTAAAAATCTGAATAGTTATTGACTAAATTTAATTAATACAGATAAAAAATCTGGACAGTTTACACATCAAATTCTTCACTTCTTAGTTGTGAGTATTTTAGTCTGAATGCATTGGATTTAACCATGGTTCTCACTTCATTCATTTCTGTTGACAGAGAATATATTTTGTAATTCAAAATAGATATTATCTATATCACCATAAAACTACCAAGATACCAGCTTCAAATTTATAATGAATTTGATTCAGAAATGGTAATGCTTACCTGAATCAATAACTGATATTACTATTTATGGTCCATTTTAATACATTGTTATATCACATAAAATTAGAGTACAGCATGAGTAACTTGTACAGACTTTCGACTGTTTTAAACTAGACATAAACATTACATCTGCAGGTAGGCTGTTCTCTGAAAAGCTTGAAGAACTTATTTCAATGACAGAGTAAATATCCAGAATTAGCAATATGGACATTAATAAGATGGAATGTTCACAGATTATTATTCTAAGTGGTAAGTTCTTATTCACATTAGTTATGCTTGTAAATGATTTACTGGACTATAAGAAATAAAAGAAAATGGCTACCTAACATCAACAATTATTGCTCTGTGGAGAAGGACATCAAGGACACTTGCAAGTAAAAGAATTGGATCAATATTAACGTGATTTTCATTTCATGCTTCCCCAACTCCAGTAAGCTGACAATATACTCTGATTATGTGAACTGCCTCAGAGTAACACAGAAGAGGTTATTAGAGCAAGAGGTGGAAAGGGAATGCACTTTTTATATTGACAGGCCTGCTAATAGAGTATACTGATTTTCAAAGACATGCAATGCATTTTTACAATTTGGTTCTGACAGCAAAAACGGAATTTCATTTATTCCTAATTCAAAATATTCATATATAAGCAATATTTCTTAGAGCAGACCAACAAAGGGGATATTCATAAATAGCATTTTTAAACAGTAAAAATGCAATTAAAAAGGGTACAAGAAAATATTATTGAATTTAAGTACAGCATTATGTAACTATGAAATGCTAACTTAATAATCTTAATGGAGTAAATGTAGAAAACTGCATTCTATGCTTTTTAAGGGAAATTTGATAAGCCATATTTTAAAAATATACATGATGATAAACATAGAATCTCTGTGGTAGGAGAATATTATGTGGTAGGATTTTGATTAGCCATTAAGTTAGGGTGATTTTAAAATATTTTAAATAGGATTTCATTACATTGAAAATCACATGGCACACTTTACCTGTGGAAAAAAGTGCTAAAACATATAGAAAACTTGGGCTAGTTTGGAACCCTCTAAATATCATGAAGAGCAGAGATAATGCATTATTCATCTTCGTGACTGTCTGAGTACATAGCATAGTGTTTGGTCCTTATATTAAAGTATGCTTAGAAAAAGACCAGCAGGAATAAATACATTAAAATGGTAAAGGCAGCTATCTTGACGGCTGTCTATGAGTGACTTTTTCCCCCTTCTTTAAAATTGTTTTGCGTTTTCTGGATTTTCCACAATGACTATGTTTCTTTTCAGGAAGGAAGGAAGGGAGGGAAGGTGGAAGGAAGGAAGGAAGGATGGAAGGAAGGAAGGAGGGAAGGAAGGGAGGGAGGGAGGGAGGGAGGGAGGGGAAAATGAACAAAGGAAAGAAACCTTTCATCCTGAGTCAAGAGGGGTAGATAGCCAATGAGTAGCAGAATGGAAGGAAGAAAGTTTTGGCAGTCTTGGAATGAAAGAAAAGATGAACTGGACAGCTTGAATGAGGGCTTAAAGGGTGGGGAGACTTCCCCTGGCAGTGGATGGCATTAACCTGGGGAATGATGCTTGGTGTTTCTTTTCTAAGCCTGACACAAAATGCAGTGTGGAAAATTTACTTTAAAACTCTGAGAAATGGGGGGTAGGAGATGTTTTGGATAGATAAGCAACTGGTTCAGAGACATGGAAGGAAGACGTAATTAACAGGAATTTCTCTTTAGCTATTAAAAACTGGGATAGCTAAGAGATGGTGCTGGTATAGGTTATCGAAAGCACTTTTAAAAACACTAAAGACTTTCCGGACGCGCAGGCTCAGCGGCCATGGCTCACGGGCCCAGCCGCTCCGCGGCATGTGGGATCCTCCCGGACCGGGCACGAACCCGCATCCCCTGCATCGGCAGGCGGACTCTCAACCACTGCGCCACCAGGGAAGCCCTAAAGACATTTTAAATTATGTTTTTATACATGACATTGAATGCACAGTCTGTGAACGACTCTAAGTTCACCTGTACTGATAAATCTCTGTGGATGACAGGCTGTATGAGTGGGCCAAAATTTAGCAGGTAAACTTTTAGAGAGGGGAGGTTCAATAATGCTCATACACTTGGGAAAATTCCAAATTTATCTACAGCAACACACTGTATAGGAAAATCACGGTATTTAGATTGAGATTTTGCTCTATCTACCATTTATTAGTTAGCATGCCACTTAATTTCTATAGTGTGTCATTTTCCCAAATAAAAATCCTTTAATAGCTCTGTCTATTGACAGATCCCTTCACAGTATAGTTCCAAGCAGGCTTTTCAGCTCATCTTTGTACGATCTCCCCACACTATCTTGTGTTCCATCAAGCAGCACCACTTTCATTCCCTGGACACATCATGTTGTGCGGTCCCTTCCTCCATGTTACCACCACCTCACTTACTGTCTTGGGTAGATATCCATTTATCCTTTCAAGTTTAGCTAAAATTTATTTCTTCAGTTAGCCAGCCCTCTTCACTGAGTTTGCATACCATTTTTAATACAACTTGATGAAAATATCTATCATACTGTATTTTAATTATTTATAAATGTAATTTTATGTACACTTTATAAAAATTAGTCTAAAAATATAAGCAAGATTATGAGCAGCTCCATGCCACTTAGCAATAGATCTATTACTATAATTTTGTCAGCTCCTTATCTTTAGTGGCTTTTGATGCTCTAACTGGAAATAAAGTACAGACATAAAAAACATATTTCAGAATTTGAAAATGCTGTACTTATAGACCTATTCTGTAGACTATCATACTTCAATGCTGTTATTGAAAAGGATGAATGAATGTGGTTAAAATACTGTGTATGTTGAAATGAATGAATTATCAATTAAATAAAAGACAGCAACTAAGTACAAAAAATTGTATTAATGTGGATGCTTTAAATGGAATAGGTGAAAGATATGATTCCTGTCCTCAAGTGGTTTTTCTTTTATCTCAGAATATAAAATACTTAAAATCAAAATACTTTCTGATAACTTTACAAGGTGACCTATTACCAAGTGCAAAATATTGAGGTCATTCAAAGAAGTAAGTTAGGGTCTTTTATGCCTCCATGTCTTGGAAATTTCTGTTATTAACTCTGCTCTTCCCTGCTCACCTGGTAAATTCCTAATCTTCTTTCAAGTCAGTTCATAAGTAACTATTTCTGTGAAGCTGACTCCAACCCAATAGGTCCAGCGTTAGTCACCTTCCCTGTGTTCCTTTATGAAGTGCCACCTCCCTCTACGAGAACTGCTTATTTCTTTCCACTAGACCAGGATTTTTCAACCTAGGCACTGCTGATGTTTTGGGCTGGATTTTGGTTGTCATTCTGGGGAGCTGCCCAGTGAATAGTCAGGTATTTTAGCAGAATTCTTGGTGTCTACCCTTTAGATGCCAGTAGCACACGCTGACTTCCACCCCTGCTGAGACACACTGCACTAAACTATGTGCTGTGAGAAGGCAGAAATTGTGCCTCAGCCTCTGTATTCAACATTTAGTGCATGCACGGCATGGACAAGATATTCAATAAATGCTTTTAAATTAATGAAGCCACTTGATTCCTCTGAATCAGTTTAAAGCCTTCCATCTGAAGCTTCACATAAAAACAGGGGAGTTGTTAAAACCTTTGTTGATATGAAAATGCTGTTACACAAAAACTTTAAAATGTGTTTTATAAGCATATTTTATAAGTCAGCATTTATATAATCCATTTAAATTATTTTAAGAGACTATAAAACCATAGGGTGAAGATAAGACTGTATTAAAATATGACACTGGCATCAAAAAAGAGCTGAAAGATGACTCCATGTATGCCTTTCTCTCGCTTGTAAAAAATTTACATCATTAACTTTTCAATAAATTATTTTAACAATAATCATATCATCTATTTCATTCCAGATATGAAGATTTAATTAATAATACACCAACTAAAACGGACATATCAATGAACAATAAGAAGACATTTGCTAGAGACTACATGGTACAAACAATAAACCACTCGGTAAAACAATCAAATCATCGTTTCCAACTATTATAAATGTAAACTCTTCAAAAACCTGAAGTCAGAAAAAAATGAAGTCAGATAATTTGAAGCTCCTGTCTCAACAACTGTATATAGCTGCACTAGTACTTTTTTATTCTCGGTGTTTTCTTATTTCTTGATGACTGCCAGTAGCACCTTACAGTAGCCATGCATACACCATCAAAACTAATTTAATTCCAGATTCACTACAGAACTGCTTTTTATTCATCAAGGTCATATCTCGATGGCTTCACAAGCTTAGATAAATTGGGTGTTAAGCAGATACATCTCTGAGGAACCTAAGGATGTTCTCATTTGCAGTTCTCAGCATATCTTATTATTTATTGCCAAAGAAATGAATGATTAATTTTGTCATCTTTGCTCCATTTTTTTTTGTTCCTCTGGCTAAAACAGCCTGCCCTCCTCTGCGAAGCCTGATCAGACCTATTTAGGATGATGGCTTTGATCGCAGACATGGAGCTTGAGATCTTAGGCTCTGATGAAACATTGCTCCACTATAATTTCATGGAAAGGGAACAGAGTCCTACATGGTAATAGACAATCAACAAAGACAACCAAACATTAAGATTTTAACTATTCTTTGACACCATAATCTTTCAGCATCAGAAATGGACCAAAATTTGTCTGGTTTAGGTTTTATTTAAACATACAAACAATATACAAAATCCTCCTTTTTCAATCATTTCCTTATTAGCTAATTTGCCCTGAAGAAGAAAGCCCTGCAGATCAGAAAATGAATTTATAGTTTAAAATATTTTCCTTATATTCTTCCACTGCTATGGTCTGTAAAATTCCCGGTAATCAATTAAATTTGCACTTGTATGAGATTTTACTATCAGAAAACACCCAAAAAACACATTCAATACATATGAAATTAGAGCATTAAACACCAGCAAAAAAAATTACATGCCTCTAGGTTTTTATTAATCACATTCCAACACTAGAGGCTGAAAAGTATATCAAATCACACCAAATCTTTTGCACATGACAACCTCATAAATTATTCAACTCATTAGTATTACTAAGAAGCATGAAAAACTCCATCAGTGTTAAGGATGTTTTCCAACTGAAAAAGGTCAACCAAAAGTTTTAATAATGAAATGGAAGAGAAAGCTTTGCAAAGCAAATATGAAGTACAATAACTGTCCTTTTTGTCTCCTTGGAAATATATCTAATTCTGATTATTTGCTCATTTAAAAGAAAGTATTGTTAATATATTTGTCTTGTGGCTCCAAATAAATTGCCTAAATAGAATGTCATGAAATTTAAATTACAGCTAAATGTTTCTGCCCATCACATTAAAGTTTAACTATAATTTAAGCTAAACTGTTTGAATTAAAGGAAAAGTCAAGTGATTCAAAACATTTTTGTTAAAACATTAAGCTTGCAAATTCAGTTTCACTTCTATTACAATATATTAATAGAGGCTCACATTCTTGAAACATAGTGTACTACAGGAACAGAGAGACATGACCAGTGATCAGATCTCAGGGATTGCTTTGATGGCCATGTAAATATTCCCTATTTAAGTAATTTTAGGTTATTCCCTCAGCTTGTACAACTTGGTTAAAATTCTGAAAACTTTGATCACTGATTCAAATACTTCTAGCCATACTGAAAGTTCCATTCATTAAATCTTTTGTTCCTAAAACAATTTTGTTGCCACAATGTAGATTAATAGAAAAAAATTTTTGACCATAGATTACTGCAGAGTTTCTGTGCATTTAATATTTAACTTTCAAGGTAGAATTTGAGATACTTTAATTATTAAATTAAGAGGAAGAAATAAATTGAATTTCAATTTGTTCTAGAAGCTCTCTCAAAATTAGTAGGTTTGTGCTATAAATATACCCTTTATCTATGCCTACACAAACCAAAACATTAAATCTTTCAGATGTTAGTCTATACACTGCCAGACTTTAAGGTACTTAAAACACATTTAAATGTTTAATGGCAGGCAGAGTGACCAGATGATGGGCTGAGTTCTGTTAGTTTTATATGAATGTTCTGGCAATATGTGCATATAAAAGCCTTTCTCTAAAATATACAAAATATGTTTTCAATTAAGTCTTTCAACATCTATTTTCATTGGATAAAGTGCTTTGTAATAATTACTGACATTTACTTCCTATTCTTCTGAGGAAATACTTTAAACATAGGTTAGAAGGCACATTAAGAGTTTGGAAGAAGATACAATGTTATGTTTTTCTCTTGGCAGTTTGTAATTCCTCCTTCTATTTCTATGTACAGATCACCCCAGGGAGTACTTTCCACTCACCTCTTCATATCCTCCATATTTTACTCCCTACTCTCTACCCACTTCTAGAAGTTCACAAATGTGAAGTCAAAGAGGTGTGCTCTAGAGTTACTTTTGGAGGTAGAATTGTTTCTGTTCTCTTTTGTCTTCCACTACCCGACCTTAATCCCAAGAATGACCACGAAGTAAATCTGGCATGGGTACCATGTAGATGTCCTGAATATTTTATGGCATACGTGTGGTCTTTGTTCTAGATACGTATAAAATAGAAACATACCTTACTTTCCTTTTATCAAAGAACCCAACTCAGGAGAGATAACAGGTTTGGAATACTGCTGATGATCCACTATTTCAAATTCATAAACCACTACATATTTTAAAATACGTTCATACTACACACAGAGGATGTTTACTATCACCTACATCTTTCATCTGTTTCAAAATCAGAATATTATTTTTTAATTTAGGTTCATTAACAGTGGTTACTATGTTACTAAAACATGACATGACAGTCTTAAAAAAAGGTCAATATAGGGGCTTCCTTGGTGGCGCAGTGGTTGAGAGTCCACCTGCCAGTGCGGGGGATACGGGTTCGTGCCCCGGTCCGGGAAGATCCCACATGCCGCGGGTTCGTTCCCCGGTCTGGGAAGATCCCACATGCCGCGGAGCGGCTGGGCCCGTGAGCCATGGCTGCTGAGCCTGCGCGTCCGGAGCCTGTGCCCCGCAGCAGGAGAGGCCACAGCGGTGAGAAGCCCACATATCGCAAAAAAAAAAAAAGTCAATATAAAAAAATTTAAATATGTTTCTTATAAGCTTTGACACTGGTTTAATAATAAAGACATTTTACAAATTGAACATACAAAATAAGGCATCCATTTTTATAGAAAACCAAAAGAAATATTTTTCTAACAGACCCTTTCTAAAAGCAACCTGTAGAACATTGAATGTAGTAATAATGTGAATCCTATATAATTAAGGTATTGGCAACACAGTGTCACTAATAATATCACTCTAGCCTAACCCCTGTTACAAGGTGTCTTTAGATGTTTCTAATTTCTAATGAGATGAATTCAAGATGAATTGATGAAAATGCCTAAATGGTTGGGAATATGAAATGAAGTTAAAAATTTTTAAGTTCATATTATAAAGCATGCCACTTTAAGTAGATATTTCTAAGAATCTCTTCTGTAGAACATAAAGATAATAACTCATTTTAAGTTGGTGCTAAATCCTTAGGTGCTAGAATCCTTAGGTGATTTTTTTTGAGTTGATTAAAGAAATCCCCTACGGTACAAGTCAACTATAATTTTTTTTAAAGCATATTCTCACCTGCAGTTACTTTTACTGTATAAAGTTACTTTTTAACTTTATCAATATTTTCCCTGTTCAATCCATCAAGAAGATGAATGGCAACCTGTGTTATATATTAGGGTAAATTTTAAAACATATGGCTCATTTATTACTCTCAAATAAATAAAAATTAAAATAATAAAAACCCAAGTGATTGTGAGAACAAAAGTAGTCAATAACAAAAACATATGGACAGTGTTCAATAACGTTATTTTCTGAGTGTATATGGTTTATAAAATTATATTATCAATCAAACTTAAACTTTTTAGAGCATTTAAAAATAGGTAAACTGGGCTTCCCTGGTGGTGCAGTGGTTAAGAATCTGCCTGCCAATTCAGGGCACATGGGTTCGAGCCCTGGTCTGGGAAGATCCCACAGGCCGCGGAGCAACTAAGCCCGTGCGCCACAACTACTGAGCCTGTGCTCTAGAGCCTGCGAGACACAACTCCTGAAGCCCGGACGCCTAAAGCCCGTGCTCTGTAGCAAGAGAAGCCACCGCAATGAGAAGAGTAGCCCCCGCTCACCGCCACTAGAGGAAGCCCGCGCGCAGCAACAAAGACACAATGCAGCCAAAAATAAATAAATAAATTTTTAAAAAGTAGGTGAACAGAGAGAATAGCCCTATGCATACTTCTTGGTGGATAGCAATCTAAAGTAGCAGCGTTTTTATTTAATTACAAAAAGTATTTTGATATTTACTATTTATTGTACATTTTATAAAGGACAACTTAGGGTGCAGTTCTACTGTAGTGTGATAATGGATGATATCTTTAATGTTGGATGGTCTTTTTCAAACTTTATTTGCAATCCATTGGAGGGCTGGGAACCTAATGGGCATACTGAGGCACGATTTATTTATTAAACTGAAAATAACAGAATAGAATAGGGTTAAACTACAGAATGCCATGTAATGAGATTATCAGTAAGACATTTGTTTCAGTTAAATACACAAGTATGTGCATGTGTATATGTATATACATAACAGTACACATATTTGCCTATATATTTCACGTATATATTTATATTCACACAGTATGCATATGTATATATACAGACATACACACACAAATTATACGTAAAAATACATAAATCTGAATACACACTTACAGTAGTACATTGTTTTTTCCACGTTGGGTGAAAAAGTTTGAAAGATCAAAGTCTGAAAGACGCTGAAAAGGAAAATGATTTTACTCTTGTTTTAGGCTCTATGAGAAGGATGCTGGTAATAACCAACTATGTAGAGGCTTCTAATCTATCACAGAGAAGCTGAAGAGTCTAACATACATCAAGTGGGAGAAATATTGGGTTGATTGAGTATAACTTAAATGATGCTGAAGGATAAAGCAGAACATAACATTTTTGGCTTATGACATGGAGAATTTTAAATGCTAGTGAAAAAAAAGAACTATCAACCACAAAGAGTCACCTCACATCCAGGAGTATTTTTGTGTGAGAGGCACTGGTACTCACCATATTCTATTGCAGCTTTGAGCAATGCTTCAGCATGAGTGGAGCCAAATGCATTACGGACAAACCGTCTCCTTCGACGAAGATCATCTTCCCAGTAATCCAAACGCCAGAAATCGTGCAGTTGGCTAAGAATGGGAAGATAAAAAACAATAATAACTATTAATAATGATGTATAACTGGAAGTACATTTTTTCAAGTTATATACGTTCACAGACTGCTTACACAATAAATTTTAAAAGCTTTGCACATTTTCTTTTTATAAGGATTAAATATTTTCTCTATTCAATTCATCAGGAACATGAATGACATTACATATTATAAACTATGGTAAATTTAACTCTTCTAAATTAATAACTAATACAGTTAAATCTTTATTTCTTTGGTCTCATTGGAAAATTAAGATAACTTTTGAGATATCTATGTTTTACAACTGTGTTTATATACATATGTTTCCTCTACAAATGAACAAAACTTAAAATAGTAACATTCTCATATTTTAGGCATTATAACATTCAGCTCTGCTTTCTTTACAATGTTCTTCCTTCTACTGAAAACATTCATCACTGGGCGTTTAGTAACAAATGCAGCATCAAATTACAAGTATTAATGGCACAGTTTGCATTCTTTTACACTGTTTTTAACAAGGCTTGTAAATCACAGGATAGACCTCACTACAAATAGTTCACAATTTAATGACCATGGTTTCTTAGTACACTGAATTAAGAACTATAAAATATTGCCCACTTGGATTTGGTGGAAGAATGATTAAAATAATGTGCTGAAATATTCATTGAAATAATTCCCTACTGCCCACAGCAACATGAGAAAAGTGCAATTTTATCCATTATTAATAATACTGAATTAGAGCTGCAAAAAAATGCCAGTACGTGGTAATTGTCTTGGTAAATTATTATTCTAACGCTAACAGAGTCCTTGGATGATTTTACAGCTTTCAGTTAATATAAACCATTAACAGCCATGGCCATCGTTGGTAACACTGTCTAAACTATGTTACACTTTAAACAATATTAAAAATCTACAAGATATTTCAGAAACTACTGAAATATGTTCGTTGTATATCAATGGAACATTTCATGGTATCATTTTTGTTTTCAATTTAATTTTAATAAACAGTGATAAATGCTACTGCTTGAGAAGTCTGTCTTTTTCTGTATAGTATCTGGAATAATATACTCAAAAGATAAAATTCTAATTTTCTTGAGCAGCACTATTCATAAAAACATATAAAATGCTTTCATAGAAGATTTGATTTCAGTTTTTATTTTGATATTTTACTGTAGGAGAACACTGTGTTTGATTAAGATGGAAACTATATATTTTGCTCATCATTATCTCTCTAGCACAACGTCTGGCACATACTATGTTTTTAATAAATATTCAATGAATTAATTAAAACAATTTTTTTTTACTTTGAAAATCTACAGAGAAGTATAGTCAGTGAGAACAATAATTTACTTCTGAAAAAAATTTAGATTTTATGGCTATTTAATTTTGTTTTCTATAGCTTAATTGTAAAAGACTATATCAATATAAGGGATATATAAAAAGAACATTAAAATTATAATCATTTAAAGTATAATTTAATATACTTGTTTTTCTAAACATAATAATTATAATTTTATTTTTCTGTCAAAATAATGATTATCTGGTGATTAATTATTATGAGTAGTGTACCTCTGTCATTAATTTAAAATAGGAAAATTTCTATCCCTACAAATACAGATTAATCCTAGTAGTTTAAAGAAGAAAATGCTAAAAGCTTGCTATAATGATTTTCCTTAAAAGTATGTTAAAATTAAGTAACTGAATTCACTAGGAGAGACCTGAGATGTAATGTTTTCTCAAATTCCTGACCACAGACATACTTTCCTCTATTCCTCCCATTAAGAACAACTAAAAAAAAAAATTTATACGCTACATATAAAACAAACGTAACAAAACTCTGAAACGTGGGGAGCAGAAGGCAGACTGGCTAAGGACCACAGGGCCCAAGGAACAACAAAGTGGTGAGTTCCCTGGGTTATCTTTTTGTCTCATATACCCTAGATTTGGAGGCAAAGAAGCTAGCAACCCAGATCGACCAACAGGTACAGACAAAAAAAAAAAAAAAGCCCCAACAAAAGCATGTTTCTCTAGCCGAAAGACCAGGAAAAGGGCATCCTAGGAAGCCAGGAAACTTTTAGACAATTATTTCCTCCAGCCAAACACCACAGAAAAACTATGCCTCTCATTCCCCCACACACACAATAGCAAAGGATGAGAGGGGAGCCTAGATCTGAAGCCTCCTGATGGTGTAATGAGGCGCCCTAACATCCAAACTGGGGTGGCATCAGAGAAGGTCATATAGGGAGCCAGGACTTTCACCTCTGCTGGCTGATGACAAGGTACCCCACCCTCAAGGAGTCACTCGAGACCATATGGAGAGACTGGATTCCCACGCCCTGTGGTCAGTAATGAGGCATCCTTCTCTCTTCCCACTGGGGTGGGTTGGGAGGAGACATAGTAGAGAGTCAGGACTTTTACTACTAACCAGCAGCAATGAGGCCACCCCCATCAGTGGATACCACGTGGGGAGCTGGAACTCCCACCCCTGCCAAGCCATCATGAGGAGCTACCCACTCCCTGGATGTCAGCGGAAGGGAAGCGGGGAACCTAGATTTCTATCTCCACCTGGCATTGAAGAGGCAGTGCGCCCCACTTGTCCTGGTGGAGTAATGTCAGAGAAAAGTCAGCTAAAATAGAAGATTTGAATGAGATAAAAATATCTCAGAAAATCAAAAAAAAAAAAAATCCAGGTTTCGATCTCAAATTACTTGTCATACCATGAACCATGACAGCATATTTCACATTCAAAGCTATGGTGGCCAGAGGAAGTGTAAAAGTTTTGTTATGTGCTAAAAGAACTGTCAACCCAGAATCCTATAACGAGTGAAAATATCCTTTAGGAATAAAGGAGAAATGAAAATATTTTCAGATGATGAAAAAGATTTGTCAGCCTTAGAGCTAGTCTAAAAAAATGGCTAATAGCAATCATGTAAACATAAGGGAAGCAATAAAAGAAGGAACATTGGAACATCAGGAAGGAAGAAAGGACATAAGCAAAGTATAAGTAAATATAATAGGATTTCCTTTTCCTCTTGAGTTTTGTTAATTATGTTTGGCTGTTGAAGCAAAAATTATAACACTGTCTGATGTGGTTCTAATTGTGGGTAGAGGTAATAGTCAAGACAAATATAAATGAGGGAGGGTAAAGGAATGTAAAGGGAGGTGAAGTTTCGATACTTCACTTGGAGTGGTAAAATGACACCACCAGTAGACTGTGATGAGCTATGTAGATATGATGTAATAATTAGAGCAACCACTAAAAAAGCTATACAAAGCCATGTGCAAAAAGTCACTATAGCTAATTAACTATCAGAAAGAGAAATCTGATACATTTACAACTGTATCAAAAAGAATACCTAGGAGTAAAGAGGCGAAAAGGCCTGTACAATGAAAACTAAGACACTGAATAAAGAAATTGAAGAAGACATAAAAAAGTGGAAATATAATCCTTGCTCATGGATTGAAAGAATTGATATTGTTAAAATGTACATGGCTACCCAAAGCAATCTACAGATTCAATACAATCTCCATCAAAATTCCAATGGCATTTTTCACAGAAATAGAATGAAGAATCCTAAACTTTGTATGGAACCACAAAAGGCCCAAATAGACAAAGCAATTTTGGGAGAGAAGAGCAAAGCTGTGGCATCACACTCCCCGATTTCAAACTATATTACAAGGCTATAGTAATCAAGACAGTATGATATTGACATAAAAACAGACACACAACTTAATGAAACAGAATAGAGAGCCCAGATATAAAGCCATGTATTTATGATATTTACGGCAAAGGAGCCAAGAATATGCAATGGGGAAAGGAAAGTCTCTTCAAAAAATGGTGTTGGGGAAACTGAACAGTCACATGCAAAAGAATAAAACTAGATCAGTCTTACACCATACATGAAACTCAACTAAAAATGGGTCAAAGACTTTAAAACATAAGACCTGAAACCACAAAACTCTTAGAAGGAAACACAGGCAGTAAGCTCCTTGACATTTGTCTCGGCAATGATTTTTTTGGATTTGACACAAAAAGCAAAGGCAACAAAAATAAAATAAACAAGTGGGATTATATCAAACTAAAAAGCTTCTGCAGAGAAAAAAAAAAATCAGTAAAATGAAAAGACAACCTACCAAATGAGAAAAAATATATTAGCAAACAATATATCTGGTAAACAATATAATATCCAAAATGTATAAAGAACTCATAAAACTCAAAAACAACAATAAAAACACCAAACAACCTGATTAAAAAGTGGGCAGAGGATCTAAATAGACCACAACAATGAAAAATTTTCATCTGTAGTTTCTAAAATCCATTATCCTCTCTTTTTTTTTTTGAGGGAAGCAAGGATTGGGAAAATTTAGATATTTGTTCTCTGATTTGTTCTTCTAGTATTTTCCCCATTTTCTATGTGGAAATTAACCTAATATTACTGAGAGTCCAGTCTTTGATAATATTTGGGGTTTTCAATATTTGAACAGACATAAACTCTTAAAAAAAAAAACAACTTTGTTTCTTTCAAACCACAATTGTTTTTCTATTTATAGCTTAAAGATAGTGGAACTGAGTATAGATAAAATAACAATAGGTACTGAAAGTTGTGCTTTCAACTCTCAATAACATTAAACAGTATCATTCATTAAAATGGATACTCACTTATTTCCTTCTCTCCTTCCTTCAATGTTTCTATTCAAAAAGATATTTACTGAGTACTTATCCTGTGTTAGGCAATGCTCTTGGTGCTGAAGATATAACATCATAATATGTATAATAAGATATACTCCTTTCCTTTTATTCTCACTCACACATTCTTCACTCTGCTTTCCCACTGAAATTTAATATATATTATTGACCCTTTAACTAAATCGCTCCTCTACCATTCCACCTATTTAATATTTCAACATAATAAGATACACTTTGCCAT
Organism: Grampus griseus; assembly: GCF_964374135.1. Taxonomy (NCBI): domain Eukaryota; kingdom Metazoa; phylum Chordata; class Mammalia; order Artiodactyla; family Delphinidae; genus Grampus; species Grampus griseus. The sequence goes on from NC_139012.1 coordinate 68,798,026, forward strand.
ATTCTTCTGTAATATGTGAGGCATTCCAGGAAAAAAGATAATAATAGAGACTAATAAGTTTTAACTCTAGATGTGATTGTTATTAATAATTTGTAAGCACAATCAAAAATTTTTACTCTGTGATATGCCTATTTTGGTCAGTATATTTTGAGTACTCTGAGAGGTTCTTTTAATACCCTAAGTTAGGTTGACAAGCACTTCTCTTCTTGAAGGAGGGCTAATTTAGATTTCCTGCACTTGGAGAGCATCCAGGTGGACACATACAGAAGCCACTGTGCCATCATCTCCATGGTTGTGCAGGTAGTCATGCTGCACTGAAATTCTGCTTGGATTTGCAAGTTTTTAGCAGTGATAGTCTCATATGTGATACCTCTAATGATGTCACCTGGGAGGATGAATGTGATATCATATGTATTATTTCCCACTATTTATTTATTTTGGTCCTTACATCTATGTTTCTGCCTTTCATGACTGAATTACAGAAACATTGAGTATCATATGTATGTTTTGCTCAGGAGTGTGATTTTACAAGTATAGCACATAATTGCTAGAAAAGAGGAGGTAAAGAGCCAGTAACTAATGAAGGGAAGATTCCCAGTTAGGTTGTATTATGATAATTAATGTTACTATTGATGTAATGGTGTTCATTAATTAGAATTTGGTGTTATTTTAGCACAAATAGGGTTCAGGAAGTCATAATTTTCCTCCATGAAATTTTTGATAGTTATATTTTAGACTTACGAGAATGCACTTAATTTTCTTAAAAGGGGTCCCTCCTCCCCTTCCAGGAATCAATCACCTTCATAAGCTGGAGGGAAAACTGAATTTACCTGGTAAAGAATAACTGAACTGTTAATTGGTTACTTGATATTTGATAACAAAAACTACCCAGTGGAATAGAGAAAAGAGTGAAAGGAACAAAGGAATATCTTGCTAAACATACACACAAAATTCAGTAAGAACTCGAATCTCTGCTTGGCTAAAGAACTGGTGGTGATCACTGAGGTCAAGACTTCTGTGCATGACTTCTAATCCTACCAAGAACGACCAAAAACACAAATGCTAACTGAGAGACTAGTAGTTAAAAATTGTTATCCTCTCCTCCTCTGGACACACTGTAGATTACACTCCTCTATCTGTTTTGAAATAAGGCATGCCCATGTGACTTTCCTCAGCTAATAAAATGTGAAAGGTGAGTCACTTCCAGACAAAAGTTTTAAGAGCCAATGAAAATTTGCCATGTTCCCTTCCCTCCGCTGTAGGAATGAAGAAAATAAGCATGGATGTGGAGTCTCCATCATTTTGTATCCCTGAGTGACTTCGAGGGGCAGAGCTTCCCCATGGTTCCACGCAGAACATGTAGTATGAGTGAGAAATAAACTTCTCTTGTGTTGAACTTCTGAGATTTGAAGGTCCCATGTCACTGTAGTAAATAACCCCAGAATTGAGTAAGTTCCTAGAATAATAATACTTACAGAAGGACTAGTATTTACTGAGAGATTATTGTATTCCAGGTACTTTTCTAAGCATTGCATATGTATTAAGTCGTTTACTCTTCATAAATTCCCTTTAAGATAAGTGAACTCATTTTACAAATTAAGAAATGGAGACACAGGAAGGCTAAGTGATGTGCCCAAGATTAAGCAACCAGTAGGTGGCAGAAGAAGTATCTGTCCTCAGGCTGGCTGACTTTCTAGCTCATGCCACACTGGCCTCTAACTGTAAAGAGAGCAAGCAAGGAAACAAAATATCTTGAGGATATTACACTTAAAGCACCAGCACAGCTGATTCCTGCTTCTTTATAATCAGAACTAATTATTCTGAATGAAAAATGATAATTGTGAAGTAGATGGAATGCTCTGTGTATATTGCATATGTTCATTCCTTTAGTCAACAAATATTTATTGAACACCTAAGAGCCAGGGATAGGCTAAGTACTAGACTTCCATAGATGAATAAACTGACATGATTTGTGCCTTTGTGCAGCTTTCAGTCTATTTCATAATTTAAATAAATAAACTTATAGTTAATTTTTTGTAAGTGTTAAGAAGGAAACAGATGAGATACTCTCTAATAAAAATGGGGAACCAACTTACTGCATAAGTGAATGTACAAGTAAACAAGTGTGAGTATGCTAATGAAACATGGTTACAAAGTATGTTGGCAAAACAAACTCTGTATTTATTGGCACTCTTAGTTCTCCTTCATAAGAAAAATCATCAGCCTTTTATTAACAGGTCTTGTGGGTTATTTAGTCAATTCCTAGTAATATATATTACCTCAATGCTGTAAGTGTGTGTGTGTGTGTACACGCACTCTCATCTAAAGGATATATCTACACATACACATTTGATATATGCCTTAAGCCATTAATACTGTTCTGACTCTCTTATGTATTACTAAGCACTTCTTCCAGTCTCCTTTCTCTGACACACTTACATCCTCTCTGACCTGAGGTCATGTATTATATCTGATAATTTAATTACAAATTGATTGTGAAGCTCCTGAAAGATGCATTCTTCCTGTCTTTGAAAAGTGTACTCTCACATCCTGACACTGTAAAGTCATATTTCACAAAGCCAAATCCTAGTCTTCAGGCCAGTCTTTCCAAGTCAGGCTAGTTTGTTCTCTCTCCCTGTATTACTGAACCTGGAAGGAAAGATAGGATTCCAAACACACCACTGGGGACGCGTTACAGCTGTCTGTCTATATCATTTGTTCCCATGCATATCAGTGGGGAGTAGTTACTGTGAATGATGATTCTTGAGAAACTCTATGAAACATTTTGGATTCACAGAGAGGGAGATAGTGATTGATGAACATATGTGAATTAAACTAGGTTTCCAATTAACTATAATGAAGCTTTAGATGAAAAAATAGTGAATATTATTAAAGTGTGTGTTAGATTGCATAAGCCATATTTAATAGTGAGAAAAGTTTTGTTAGCAGCCAAATCAGACATCTTAAAGGCATGAAAAAGAAAGTGGGTAGGAAAGTAAACTTTTTGTCTAAAATTTTGTTTCCATTACAGGTTTCTTATTTTGACCCAAGTTGTGATCTAACTTTCTGCTAATGTTTCTGTTCTCTCTGGATGGTCCCATATGTAGCTTATGCTACCTTCTCCCTTCCTTTCCCCTTGTACTGTTTACTGCAGCAGCGATCCATTGTACTTCTTTGCATCACATTTGCTCCTAATTTCCTTTTTTATCAAAAAAAGGAAAAGGCAATATCATTTGGTTAAAATATGATAGTATAATCTTAGTCACAGTGCATGAAAAATAAAGCCTTTCAGAATAAAATACACTACAAAAGAAAATTCTTAGTTTATTTAAGGTGACCTTTGAAAAGCCATGTTGATGTTGTCCATTAATTTTAAAGAGAGATATATTTATACTGTAAGTTTGAAGGCAGACAAATGTCTATTTGATAAAGGGCAGAGCAAATCATTCAAGAAAAAAATCATTGCGTCCTTAAAATAATCATATCTGAGGGCTTATATTTCTTTTTTATTTATTGTTGCAGAATGAAAATTCTCCTAATAGAGTACTGGATGTTTTGTTTGATTCTTTAATTTGCTTTTTCTTTTCTTCTCTTTTCTTATGGAAAGTAGTTTTCTGGGGACAAAAAATATTTAGGTGACTCCTTTTGCTTTTTGGGTGTACCACCACTCCCTATGAGCCTGGTTTTCTGGTATTGTAAGGAATACAGTGGTTTTATAGTATTTAAGGGATAGTCTTCCATGTGAAAATGATAGATGAGAAAAATAATCCCCTAAGCATCTGGTCAGGTTCCATACGCTACTGCAAGACACCAGAGCAGCTATTGTGTGTTGTGTAGGAAACTGGGCTCAATTCTTACAAAATACTTATTTACCATGTTTGTAAATTCTGAATCTCCACTAAAGGAGGAGGAACAAATTTAGGAGTTGAGTATCCAGACAGATCAGTAGAGTTGGTTCTCGAACTTTCCTTAATCTAGAGCTGAAGAGGAAGAGCCTCCCAACAAGAATTCCACTAACTCCTTTCTTGTAACAGTTACATTTACTAACGAGGTTGCCTGGTAGGATCAGAAAAGGTTTGGTTCCAGCAAATGGAAAGATTTTAATGATAAACACTTTATGGGACATCTTCCTTTTTATAACTTTCACTTCTTAAACTCTTTCACTTTATTAACATTTGAAAAGAAGTAGTGGCTCCAAATCATGAATTAAATAAGGAGGCAGGGCTGGAAAGTAGAAAAGAGAAATAGTTTCCAAAAAGAAAAAAAAATAAATAACTTTATTCAATGAGCTCTCTATGACCCACCTGATCAGCAAATGTTGAATTGCATTTTCACTCTTTGTCTTTAACCAACTACTCTTCTGGCTCAGGCTTTATTTATTTATTTACTTTTGGGCAGCAACATACAAAGCTTTTTAGTGAATAGCTACACTCCTTTTTATACATTTCCTTTTCCAGTAGAGCTAGTCTCAATTTAAGCAGTCTTAGGGCAGCAATAATTACTTTTATCTTAATTAGGAAAATTGTAAAATTCCTTGTGAAACACTTAATTCTATACAGCAATTCTATCCTACTTGACGAAAGCAGATATTCTTTCATCCTAATAATTACTGCTGTGGTGAATAGGCTTAATTATTTTTAGAAATTATAATTAAAAATTCTTCCCCATAAGACAGAAATTGATCACTATAAGAAATCACAGGAAAGGATTTGCTTAACTTTGAGGAATATCCTTATGCTACATAGTACAATTTTCAATTATCTTTAAAATTATATCTATTACTGCAAAGTAAATGTTTTTTCAATAGCGTAAAATATTTCATATAAAATGTATCTTATTAGTTATATAACATTTATTGATACATGCCTGCCTGGTATTATTTAAAATTAAGTTTATGATTTTCACTGTTGCATTCTCTAAACCTCAGTTACTTCATTTACAAAATGGGGATGAATAAAGCCTACATTATAGAATTGTTGTAAGGAATGTATTTAGAGTGTTCAGCCCAACGCATGGTACACAGAAGTCAGCAGCAGGAGCAGGAGGCAGCATAGTTAGAAAAAGGTTCAAATCCCAGCCCTGACACTCACTATGTAAATGACAACCTGTCTGAGTATTAGTTTTTTTATTTACACGGGAGTAATAGTTCTCATTAATGCTCTCCATTCAGTGCTTGCTACAAGTCCACCAATAAATAGTAGTTATATCAGCTGTTATACAACTTTAAGTGTATACAGTTTTGCATTTCTATCAAACTAAAACAAAAAGTTTTCCAGAAATTCAGATATAGTTTTGAAAGGTCTAACATTTTTTAATGCAACATTTAACTGCAGTGACAGATACGCAGAAGTAAATCTTTTAGTCTGCTCTGCAGGGTCCATGGAGTGCCCCTCTTTCCAATATCATCACCCTTATTGCATTATTTAGAACCTCTATTCCCCTCAGACTGTCCCCCAAACTTGCGCTGTTCATTCCTAGTTATGTGCTATTCCTCTCATTAAAATGTTCATGCTTATCCAATTAGCAATTAATCGTGTATTACTCTTCGCGATGTTTCTATGTTTGTTCTGTATCACATGCCAGTCTTCCCTCTAAAACATCCTTGATTACAAATTTGGCAACTAAACATTTGTTTATATTCTGGTAGATCTCAACTGTTCATTTAATCATGCATTTACACTTTGACTCTCTTACTAGATTATAAACTAGTGATCAGGGTATTTGTCTTACGCAGCTTTGCAACCCCACAGTACTTAGAACAGTTTGCAAACAGGTATGCAATAATACTTGTTACTTTAATTGCTCTCTCATGGTATTTTCATGTAATAAAATTAGATTTAACTTTTAAAACAAAATTATGACAGAGACAAGTCTTGAAAGGCAGAGCAACGCTACTAATTACTAGACATGCTAATGAATTTTAACAAAACCATATATGGCCTTTTCAGCTTTTACACTAATACACACTAAGTGGGGTGGAAGTAGTTATCGAACTCCTGACAATGGAACTAAAAGTATCACTTTCTTAGTAGCTTATCATGCCTTTGTAGAGGAATGATTTGCCAGTGTCATATTTAACCCAAATAGAAAAGTACAACAGCAAATTAGGAACATGGTGACAATTTCGTCAGCCTTTGTGAAGTGTGCTTTAGGCTACACGATCATTTCAGTGATCAAATGCAAGCTGGTCCATTTGTATTTGTTTCTTTCTGTTATTTGTGAGGCAAGTTATCTAACACATTTATTTTAAATTAATTGAAAAAGTATGCTTACTTGTTTCACAATTAACTTTCTATTTACAAAAGCTCTTAACTCTGTTGACACTCAATTTTGTCCATTCAGAAAACAACCAAATCCTACACCCCCTCTAATTTTTTTTTTCTCTGATAAATATGTCAAAAATATAAAACCAGGGGGCTTCCCTGGTGGCACGGTGGTTGAGAGTCTGCCTGCCGATGCAGGGGACGCGGGTTCGTGCCCCGGTCCGGGAGGATCCCGCATGCCGCGGAGCGGCTGGGCCCGTGGGCCAGGGCCGCTGGGCCTGCACGTCTGGAGCCTGTGCTCCGCAACAAGAGAGGCCACGGCAGTGAGAGGCCCGCGTACCGCAAAAAGAAGAAAAAAAAGATGTATATATATATTTCCTTCCCTGATTTATATTTGTTACACTAACAGACAAGAAAGGAAAACACCCACTACTTGAGCATGAATACAGCAAACCTTTCATGATATATTTACCCCTAATTCTCATTAATGTACATAAATATTTTAAAAATCTGTATTCACAATAGAGGAATAATTCTGTCATTATTTAAAAACTGGTATTTAAAAATAACATTTAATTTTGAATTCATTTTTAGTGTTCAGGTATACAGTGTTTTTCCAAAGGGTAGCATAACATGTGCTTATATAACTTAATTATATTTAAATATTCACCTCAATATTCATGCCTCATTTATTAAAGTTACATTTAAGTTTTCTATTAAAATGTAATATTTAAATTTTTTTCTTATTCACTTTTTGAGAGGCTTTAAACTATTTTCCCAATTTAGATAAGTTTCTTGCATAAACTTTTATTTTGACTCAACTTTCAAAATTTAAATAGTTCATGTAAATTTGATACTAATTAGGACATACCAATGAAAGAAGATTTGTTCTGCATGTATACACATCCTTTTATTACAGATGGACAGTTGTTACTCAGTATTTAATCAATTTCATATTTCCTCTTTTACATAAAGACAGCTTATATGCTTAAAACAATGACATAAAGACATGACTAGAAAACTCAGCACACAGCTCAAAATTCACCAATCCATATGTATTGATTTGACCTTTAATGGAAGTTTTTTCTGTTTTGTTTTGTTTTGTTTTTGCGGTACACGGGCCTCTCACTGTTGTGTCCTCTAGAAAAACTCAATTAACAAAGCCCCTAAACAGGGCTCTAGTGAAGAGTCTCATATGCAAGTGGAAATCTGCATTAAACAAAACTGTTTAATTTTCTTTAATTCAACATCCCAACTCAACATCCCAAACTCATCTGATCATGTAATACTTTACCCAAGTAACACTTATTGACAGCCCTTGGATCATACTTTGGAATATGTTGTCAGTGATGTGCTGATTTTTTCATTTAAAACTATTAGGTAGGACTTCCCTGGTGGCACAGTGGTTAAGAATCTGCCTGCCAACACAGGGGACATGGGTTCAATCCCTGGTCTGGGAAGATCCCACATGCCGCGGAGCAACTAAGCCCGTGTGCCACAACTACTGAGCCTGCACTCTAGAGCCTGTGAGCCACAACTACTGAGCCCGTGTGCCTAGAGCCCATGCTCCACAACAAGAGAAGCCACTGCAATGAGAAGCCCCCGCTCGCCGCAAATAGAGAAAGCCTGCATGCAGCAATGAAGACCCAACGCAGCCCCCCCCCAAAAAAAAAAAGAAAGAAGAAAAAGAAAAACAAGATAAAGAAATTAAAAAAAAAAAAAAAAACCCAAACCATTAGGTACTATAAGCCAGGGGCTGATCAGTATGTTAGCTCACTCATGCAACCTCCCACATGCTCATGAGGGCAGAGACCTCTTCTGTCTTTATCATTGCTGTACCCCAGTCCTTAGAAATAACCTCTATTTCAGGACCTGTTTTCAGTGACTACTATCCTCTAGTACCTGTGTTAGGAGTTAGGCCAATAAAGATTAAGGAGTATCTTCTACTTGAGAAGATGAGGACAAGATATAAACAATTACAATAAAATGTGGTGAGTGATGTTTGAATAAAGTGCTTTGAGGGCAAACGAGAAAGACTTATGAATTCGCCTGGAGAGGTCAGGAAGAGATGATGCTAGAAATAAGCCTTTAAAGAATAAAGAAGGATGTACCAGGTGAAGGAGGAAAGAAGAGGTATGGACCCTGTGCTACAGCCACACTGAAAAACTATACCCCTAAAGTTTCTAACTCTAATAACATTGATTTTATAGTGATTTTCTCTTTTCTTCTAACATTGGAGTGCTCCATAAATAAATGAATGGATAAATGAATTTTGTTTCAGTGAGATTTGTGGTTATATCAAGCATTCCATAGTTTGAGTCCCATCCAAACATTCCCAGGGAACTTTCCAGTCTACAAATTCCAGACTAGAAATGGTAAAATACAGAAAAAGAAAGGCTATTGTGGACTGAGGCAGTAGGAGGAGGAAGGGTTGAGTCAGACTACAGACAGCATCCAGGCCTGTGTGAAGTTTTTTGATCATCTTTGATATTCTGAACTCTAAAGTTATTTTCCCTCTTTGTCTTTCCCAAGGTTTTGTTATGATGTTTCAAAAACTTTACCATTTCTCGTGCTCTGAAAAAATCAGGGCATGCTAGATGTCTCTGTTTTCTTTTTTGTGACACTCTTTGAGCTAATGTTTTCTGAGTAACAAATATGAATTAGGCACCATATTATATCCTATAAACATATCATTTAATCCTTATAACAGTTGTATGAGATGTATATTAACCCCAAATTTCACAGATAAGGAGAGGATGGTCAAGAACTCATACACCAAGCCCAACCAGCAGGTTCAGTATTCAATAAAAACATACTTATTTAATGGCTATACTAGAACAGGTACTATTTCTAGGAGCTAGGGATACAGTAATGATCAAGACTGAAAAGATCTCTGCCCTCATGGAATTTACAGTTTCATGTAGGAAACAGAAAATAAGTATGTCAAAAAAAGTTTAAAAAAGGATACTAATAAGAGTTATGAAGAAAATAAAGCTTAGTTAAGGGATATAGAGTGACTGTATTACATACACTGTACTTAGGGAAAGCCTCTATGAGACGGTAACATACGAGCAGATATCTCAGTGATGAGAAGAATCCTGTCACCCAAAGACAAAAGGTAAAGGCATTCTAGACAGTAGAGAGAGCTAGCTGAGAAGGCATTACACTGGATATGAGCTTGGTATGTCTGAGTACAGAAAGGATGTTAGTGTGGCTTAAGCTTAGAAAATAAGAGGATCAAATGTGCTCTGAAATTAGGCAGGTGCAGGATCATTTAGGATTTTGAAGGAGTCTTTGGAAGAGTTTAAGAAAGGAGTAGTAATAAGATCTGATTTATCCTTTATCTCGCTTTGGCTGCTGTGTGAGGAAAAAAACAGTACAGGGTTAGTGTGGAAGCTGAAAGGTAGGTTAGGTAGGAGGATGCTGGAGAAGCTGAGATGGAAACAGTTGTGGTAGATAGCACTGGAGCTGGAGAGAAGACATCAGATCTTGGATATATTTTATAGACAGAGCCAATAGGAACAGCTGATATAATACAGAGGCAGAGGAAAGGGGTATTGGAAGAGTGGTGAGGAAAAGAGAGGAATGAAAAAATCACTCCTAGTTGGAGGCACAAGCTCCTAATAAACTGAATCTTCCACAGATAACAACCATAAAATCTGAGCAAACTAGAAAAAACAACAACCTGAGAGCTGTGCAGAGTAAACAAAATCAGTGTGATTCTGCAGGGGTGTTAAAATTGAAGGAAGTGATCAATACAGGGTGAGTTCTTCTTTTATTTTTTTTATTATTATTTTGTTTTGTGGCCTCTCACTGTTGTGGCCTCTCCTGTTGCGGAGCACAGGCTCCGGACGCGCAGGCTCAGTGGCCATGGCTCACGGGCCCAGCCGCTCTGCGGCATGTGGGATCTTCCCGGACCGGGGCACGAACCCATGTCCCCTGCATCAGCAGGTGGACTCTCAACCACTGCGCCACCAGGGAAGCCCAAGTTCTTCATTTTTGAGGGTTTGTCTCCAAGGCAGCTACAATCATGGCAATGATGCAGGTGACTGAAACTCTGATAGAAAGCCTGCTTCTGGACATAGGAACAAAGGGAAGGAGCTTGAGGTAGATAGGAATGCTGGAGAGTGAGGTGGGAACCATGAAAAACAGAGTGCCTGAGAAGGGGAATGCCAAATTCTATGTTTAAATCCTTTTCAAGTCTCTTGCTGGATTGTGAACTATGCATGAGTAAGACAGACAAAAGTAGTCTGAACTAAGATCTGAGCCACAACCCACTGTAGATGTGACAGACTTTACACAGTTTGAGTCTAACCCAGTTAACTGCCTGCTAAAAGAATAATATCAATACCCCTTAGAGGAATATAACAGAATCCAGTTTCTACCACATAACATTTACAATTTCTGGGATACAACAGAAAGCTACAAAAAGCTGGAAACTACGACCCATTTTCAAGAAAACAGATAATCAATGGATGTCAACCAAAAAATGATTCAAGTGTTGAAATTATTAGATACGGGCTTCAAAGTAACTATTATAATGAAGTAAAGGAAAACACAATCATAATGAATGAAAAATAGGAAATCTCAGCAAATAGAAAATTTTGAAAGAGAAGCAAATCAAAATTTTAAAATGCAAAAGTAAAATGTTGGAAATAATAATTCATTGGATAGGTTTAATAGCTGAAGGGAAATACAGGGAAATTCAGTTAAACTCAAGATTTATCAGTAGAAATTATCCAGCTTGAAGGAGAAAGAGAAAAATGATTGAAAACACTAACAGAGACTTAGGTATTTGTAGTAAAATATCAGAAGGTCTACTGTACATGCAACTGGAGTTCCCAAAACAGAAGAGTGCAGCAGGAAACTATTTAAATAAAAAAGGGCACCAAATTTTCCACATTTGGAATGATATAAATTGACAGATTTAAGAATTTGAATGATTCCCTAGAGGATAAAGGTAAAGAAAACCACACCTAGGGAACATCATAGTCAAACCGTTGAAAACCAAAGATAAAGACAAAACTTTGAAAGCAGCCAGAGAAAAAGACACATTACATATAGGGGGAAAAAATGGAGCACAGAAAACAGTAGGAAAACATCTTTAAAGTTCTGAAAGAAAAATAATATACTATCAACCCAGAATTCCACATCTAGTGAAAATATCCTTCAAGAAGACAAAATAATCACCTTTGCAGCAAAAGAAAAAGTATGAGAGTTCACTGAGATCTGCACTATCAGATATGATAAAGGAAATTCTCAGTCTGAAGGAAAATACCAGATGGAAACTTGAATCTTCTGAAATGACCAAAGAGCACTAGAAATGGTAAATGTATGGGTAATATAAATATTTTCCCTCCTAATATTTTAAACATACATATGATGCCAAAGCAAAAATTATGATACGCTCTTGTGGGATTCCTAAGGTAGGCAGGTGTAATAATATATTATACAAGAAACAGAGCACAAAGGATTCTCGGCGGGGTATGTGGCAGGTAAATGGATTCATATGGTTACAGGGTTTTTAAATTTTACATGAACTGGTACACTATTAAATCTATGCAGATTGAAAACTAAGGTGTATAAAATAATCCCTAGATAAACCACTTGAAAAATAGAGCTAAAAAGCCAATACATAAATTAAAATGAAATTCTAAAATATAGTCAAATAATCCAAAATAAAAGCAAAAGGAGGGGAACAAAGAAATAAAGAAACAAACAAAAAAAAAAACAGAAGAGACACACAGAAAACAAATATTAAAATTATAGAGCTAAATCTAACGATATAACAATTACTAATTATTAAATGCTAATAGGCTAAATATTCCAATTGAAAAAGAGATATCAAAATTGATTAAAAAGCAATACCCAACTAGATGCTGTGTACAAGAGATGCACTGAAAATACAAAGACACAGATGGGTTGAAAGCAAATGGATGGAAAAGGATATATAAAAAATAAGCATATGAAGCTACAGTGGCTCATCAAAAAATCTACAAACAATATATACTGGAGAAGGTGTGGAGAAAAGGGAACCCTCCTGCACTGTTGGTGGGAATGTAAATTGATACAGCCACTATGGAGAACACTATGGAAGTTCCTTAAAAAGCTAAAAATAGAACTACCATAAGACACAGCAATCCCATTACTGGGCATATACCCTGAGAAAACCATAATTCAAAAAGAAACATGTGCCACAATGTTCACTGCAGCACTATTTACAATAGCCAGGACATGGAAGCAATCTAAGTGTTGATCAACAAGTGACTGGATAAAGAAGATGTGGCACATATATACAATGGAATATTACTCAGCCATAAAAAGAAACAAAATTGAGTTATTTGTAGTGAGGTGGATGGATCTAGAGTCTGTCATACAGAGGGAGGTAAGTCAGAAAGAGAAAAACAAATACCGTATGCTAAAGCATATGTATATATATGGAATCTAAAAAAAAAAAAAAAAGGTTCTCATGAACCTAGGGGCTGGACAGGAATAAAGGTGCAGACGTAGAGAATGGACTTGAGGACATGGGGAGGGAAAAGGGTAAACTGGGACGAAGTGAGAGAGTGGCATGGACATATATATACTACCAAATGTAAAATAGATAGCTAGTGGGAAGCTGCTGCATAGCACAGGGAGATCAGCTCAGTGGTTTGTGATCACCTAGAGAGGTGGGATAGGGAGGGTGGGAGGGAGGCTCAAGAGGGAGGGGATGTGGGGATATATTTATACATATAGCTGATTCACTTTGTTATACAGTAGAAACTAATACACCACTGTAAAGCAATTATACTCCAACAAAGATGTTAAAAAAAAAAAAAAAGAAGCTAGAGTGGCTTTGTCATTAACAGGCAAAGTATATTTTAAAACAGGGAGTATTACCTGAAATAAAGAGGGATATTTAATCTTGATAAAGGGGTCAATTCTTCAAGAAGATGTAATATTCCTGGTATTTAGCTAATATCAGAGCCTCAAATTACGTGAAACAAAACTGACAGAATTAAAGGAAGAAATAGATAATCTCACAATGATACCAGGGGATTCTAACACCCCTCTTCAATAGACAAAACGAGTAAACAAGAAATCAGTAAAGACATAGACCATATGAGACATATTATCAACCACTTTGACCTAATTTAAATTTATAGATGGGTATGCTCAATGACTAAAGAATGCACACCACTTTCAAGTGCACAGTATGTTCCCCAAGATATGCCATATATACTAGGTCATAAAGCAACCTTTACATTTAAAATAATTGAAATTATAAGGAGTATATTCTTTGACTACAATGGAATAAATAACAAGGTATGCATAAACACCCCAAATATGTGCAAATTAAACAACACACATAAATAATACATAGGTTATTAAAGAAATAAAAAGTAGGAAATGTTTCAAACTTGATGATAACCAAAGTATAACAAATGTGAGATGCAGCTAATGCAGTGAATAGGAATAAATTTATAGCTTTAAATACTTATATTAGAAAAGAAGAAAGTCTAAAACCAATAACCTAAGCTTGCATCTCAAAAAACTAGTAAATGAAGAGGAAAGTAAACCTAATATAAGTAGAAAAAAATAATAAAGGTCAGAGCAGAAATCACAATTATTATCTGGCAGAGAATTTGTTAATCTAGCTAGCTTAGGTTTGGAAATCTCCCAAGACTGAGTCTGTGTTCTGTGTTTATGTGTATGCACATGTTATGCAGAGTAGACAGCAGGATCTAGAGCCACTAATGCCCAGTTTTACGAGTTTGGTTAGTAGGAGCTCTTGCTCGTATAGCAAGAAGAATAAATTTGTATCAATTCTTTGAATTTACTGGTAAATTAGAATCAGACCATTTTCGTTTAATTTGGAAAATCTTTACAATAACAACTTGAAAAAACTAAAGTTTTAAAACATTACAGCTTTACTGTGATGCATAAATTTTCATCAATTATATACATAATTTAAGCTCTACTGTAAGACCATAAATAAGGAAAGAAAGAGGAAGGAAGGAGGGGAAGGAAGAAAGGACACAACAGAATTACATCCTCCCTTGTGTCCCGAGGTGACAATTCTTTTCTTCATTGGTAAAGAAATATCTAAGTTTCTGGGACTTCCCTGCTGGTGCAGTGGATAAGAATTTGCCTGCCAATGCAGGGGACATGGGTTCGAGCCCTGGTCCAGGAAAATCTCACATGCCACAGAGCAACTAAGCCCATGCGCTACAACTACTGAAGCCTGCACACCTAGAGTCTGTGCTCTGCAAAAAGAGAAGCCACTGCAATGAGAAGCCTGCACACCGCAACGAAGAGTAGCCCTTGCTTGCCGCAACTAGAGAAAGCCTGCACGCAGGAATGAAGACCCAATGCAGCCAAAAAAAAGAAAGAAATACTTAAGTTTCTGTTCCTAGAGGCAGTGTTTTCTGATCTGTACAGAGTTCCGCTTAAGTGTTCCATTGTACGGTGGAGACAGATCAATCCATTATTGATGAGGAGCGAGATAGAAAATAATTAGGTAAGACATTTTCTGGAATTAACTCTTTGGTCCTTGGCTATACAAAGACACATAAATAAGTTAAATAAACAATCTCTTCCTTTTCAGAAGGGCAAGATAAGCTATTTCCCTACAGTTAGTACATCTGCCTAGGTATGATGATACAAAATAGTTCAAATAGAAAGGTAAGGCTTAGTTACTGTGATAGGCTGTATCTTACAATAGAATATCTACAATGGGCTCCTGGTGTTGAAGATAAAACCCCTGATAAGTGTACTACTGTTCAACAAATATCCACAGGGACCATGAGCCAATTAGACAGACTTTTCCTAAAGGTGCATAACTGGAGTCTAGGTTTGCTCTGTGTAATCAAAAACAAATCTAAATGGAAGGGAAGCTGAATTTGAGGATAGATAAGGTATTTTCATACCTGTTTCCTTCAACTTGGAAAATATGAAATTAAACTTGTATTTCCACTTGTCTCAGTGTTTTAGGTACTTCAAAGCTGCAAATCAGTATACGCTGGTAGAATTTATAGACAAAAATTTCCAATAAGGAAAAAGATTTTTAGAATTTTCCATAAATGTTTGAACCTGAATAAACAAAAGGGCCTCTACATTTCAATTATCTAACTATGATAATTAGAAAATTTTCTGAAATAAATGATTATTTTGATGATGCCTTCGATTCCAACTTTTTACCAAACAAAAATGTCAAAGAAAAAAGCATACCAAAGGATATTAAGTTTGGTAATGAAGCCTGTTATCGTTTACTACTTAAACTCTGACATAATTATCCTAATTTTTGTAGCATTGCATTTACAGCTCGCTTCAGTTAGGATGAAAGTAAACTCTAGTGGGAACTCTTCAATTAAAAAAAAATTTTTTTAATTTATTTATTTTACTTATTTATTATTGGCTGTGTTGGGTCTTCATTGCTGTGTGTGGGCTTTCTCTAGTTGCGGTGAGCGGGGGTTACTCTTTGTTGCAGTGCGTGGGCTTCTCATTGTGGTGGCTTCTCTTGTTGCGGAGCACAGGCTCTAGGCACGCAGGCTTCAGTAGTTGTGGCTCGTGGGCTCTAGAGTGCAGGCTCAGTAGTTGTGGTACACAGGCTTAGTTGCTCCGCGGCATGTGGGGTCTTCCCAGACCAGGGTTTGAACCCGTGCCCCATGCATTGGCAGGCAGATTCTTAACCACTGCGCCTGCAGGGAAGCCCCGAACTCTTCAATTTTAAGTTTAGTAGGCTACCCGGAGAATGTTCAAAATCTTTCTTACGTGCTAAACATGTGTTTTGAGAGGAAGTATCCACCACTGATCCAGGTTAATGCTCTAAGGTGCTGTGTGGGGCTCAGTTACTGACTGCAACTGCTAGCCTTCAACTTTAGGTTAACTGGACAAACTGTTCTGATTAAACACAATTTGAATCCAATTAGTCGTAGTGGTAGGGCTAGTCCAGTGAGGCTGTAAAGAAGTAGCTTCTCAGAAAGAATGTGGATTATAATTATGAATTGGATTCAGCTAGAAGTCCTGGCTCTGGAGAATCAACCAATACAACTGTAACAGGAAATAATTCCCAATGGAACGTTCAACAGTGACCTGGAAGGTCATTAACAGTCCCACTGCACCCTATCTGGACCTTCCTTTTGAATAATGCTGACTCTACCGAGTCTTTAACTTCTGTGCCTCAACAGCTTTGGTTCTGGGCCAGGTTACCATTCTTAATTTGAAATTACCTAGGGAAAAGAAAGTTCCATTTATCCAAACACCTGGCTTTATTATTTCCCTTCTCATCTCTCCAGGTCTCAGGGCAACTTTAATTTACTATTTCTATTGTGCGTATGGTTCTTATCGACCCCCTTGGGATTGAATGAATATGTTTTGCAAACCATAATTTTCTGGATATCAGAAAAGTGGCATGGCGCAGCTACTTTGTATTATGTATCACTCCTGGTAGCATTTGGGTTAGTACTCCATAATCAAATAAATTAGTATTTCTGCAAAGAAATGTATAAATATTTACACTAAATTGGATAAAGACAACAAATAGCCACATATTAGTTTAAATTAAGTTTTGTCAGCCAATATGTTTTCCACAAGCATATGAAAAAAATTATGGTTTTCAATGGCTTTTAAAAGGATTAGACCTGTAATAAATCCTAGAAGTGAAACTCCTATTCCCATTTGTTCCAAATACTAAGCAAATGCAGAGTATCTTTAATGTATTTTACTTTTCAATAATATTACTCAGTTGCCATGTTATAGTCCTAGCAAGTAAATGCAAACCTTATATTTTGTGTGCTTTATTTCATAAACGATGAAATCATAATCTTATTAGCCCACTAGAGTTCCTCAAAATAAAATTAATAAAAATACTGGATATAAAATATGAATAATGGTATTTACAGGTAAGTTTATTTTTACTGATCGGTACATAACATCCAAGAGCAACATGTACTTGTGATGCCTCCTACCAAACCGACTGCTATTGTCCTACTGTCTTTCCTACATATAGATTCTAGCACCAGCAATGACTAGAGTCAGATTAATGAAAGTCACGATATGGATGCATTTGAGACCTGTGGAAAAACTAAATTCAGTCATATAGAATATTAATTTACAAAACTGACATACATAATTATACTTGAAGAAGATTTAGTAAGAACTAATAAATAACTTCCTGATGGCCTAGTTTGACAATTAATGACAGAGATAAAGTTTTCAACTAATATGTGCAAATTCCTCGAATTCACTTTTCTGGATATTTTAAGAATACTTCTTCCAAGAATTATGGGGAGAACAGAAATTTCCCTTTTGAAATTCCTTCATGTTCCACATTTCCACACTTCTTATTTATCTATATATACCCCATGCAACTACAATTCTTATTTATCAATATACATCTATGTAAAATATTAGTGCACACACATACACACACATATACTATTCTTTTAAGCAATGCTTAATATTAAATTAATATGGACCTAAATTAAAAAAAACAGGGTAAACTTGTAGAATGTATAATGATTTTATACATTTAATTATCCTTATTATTCACAAATCCTTTCTAAATTATGTCTCTCCTGGGACTTCCCTGGTGGTCCAGTGGGTAAGACTCTGCGCTCCCAATGCAGGGGGCCCAGGTTCGATCCCTGGGCGGGGAACTAAGAGCCCGTGTGCCGCAGCTAAAGATCCCACACACAGCAACAAAGATCCCGCGCGCCACAGCTAAAGATCCCGCACGCCACAATGAAGATCCCGCATGCCACAAGTAAAGATCCCGCATGCCACAACAGAGATCCCACGTGCCACAACTAAAGATCCCGCACACCGCAACGGAGATCCTGCGTGCCACAGCTAAAGATCCCGCACGCAGCAATGGAGATCCCGTGTGCCACAGCTAAGACTTGGTGCAATCAAAATAAATATTTAATAAATAAATAAATTTATATATCCTTTTTATATTACTTCCATAGCATATAGTTGCAATTTCAAATTCCCCCATTTGTACAACATACACGAAACTCAGTAATGAAGAAAAGAAGGCTAGGCACACCCTTATACTAAGTTATTATCCCTAGAAAACTTTAAATGACACATAAAGCTTTTTGTGGTATATAATAAGTGATTTAAGGCTTTTCAGGTAAGCTTCAGGAATAAAACATTCGCTCCAACTTAATGAGGCACTTTGTATAGCAACAATATTAACAAAATAACAATATGAACATTGATAACATGGCATATAAAAAAGTAGAGATAATATGTTTGAAATTCTCCAACTAAATAAAAAATCTAAAATTTAAGAAGTGGAGCTTCCAGGACTTCCCTGGTGGCGCAGCGGTTAAGAATCTGCCTGCCAATGCAGGGGACACAGGTTCGAGCCCTGGCCTGGGAAGATCCCACGTGCCGCAGAGCAACTAAGACCGTGCGCCACAACTACTGAGCCTGCACTCTAGAGCCCGCGTGCCACAACTACTGAAGCCCGCACACCACAAATACTGAAAGCCTGTGCGCCTAGAGCCCGTGCTCCACAACAAGAGAAGCTACCACAATGAGAAGCCCGTGCACTGCAACAAAGAGTAGCCCCCACTCACTGCAAGTAAAGAAAGCCCGTGTGCAGCAACGAAGACCCAACACAGCCAAAAATAAATAGATAAATAAATAAATTTATATATATATATATAAAAAGTGGTGCTTCCTTTGGTACTCTGATAAAAAATTTTTTTTTCTAAAAAATATTCTTGAAGACTTATTATGCTCAAGATACCTATCAGTGCAAGGTACTTGCTGTGTGGTGATCTTTGCTTTCTGGAAGTTTAAAATCTCTAAAATAACATTACCATCCCTCACCCTCGTCTCTGACTTCACAAGAACCAGTTTTTCTGAAATTCAGCCTTCTACCTACCCTGGCACTTCATTTAGTACCTTAGCTCCTTTTCTCTGTAGGCATGGATTCCCTAATTGTTTGTTTACTGTAGTATTTTAGCAAATATTGCAGTTCTACTAGTTGCTAGCCTGGAAAAGGACAGGAAAATCCACTTTACTGAATTTCAGCATTTTTCAAAATATTGTATCTTGGATTTTCTTGTATCTGGCTTCAAATGGAAAAAAGTCTTAAAAGAAAGAGTGGGTTTTTTTTGTTTTTTTTTTTTTGCTGTACGCGGGCCTCTCACTGTTGTGGTCTCTCCCGTTGTGGAACACAGGCTGCAGACGCACAGGCTCATCAGCCATGGCTCACGGGCCCAGCCGCTCCGCGGCATGTGGGATCTTCCCGGACTGGGGCACGAACCCGTGTCCCCTGCATCGGCAGGCGGACTCTCAACCACTGCGCCAACAGGGAAGCCCAGAAAGAGTGTTTTTAAGGCCTGTATCTTTGCCTCTGAGGAATTAGGAAAAATCCAAAAATACATCTACCCTGAGTGCTAACTGTATTGAATTTTATAGAAAAGACATTAGCACTAAATTGGTCTTAAATCTGACAACCCCTCAGGTATTTATTTCATTGGGACTGTTTTTACTGCAATTGGAAGAATAAGCACACATGAACTAGAAGTGATAAGTTAATAGACTCATCTTATACACCAATAATTTAAAAAATAAAATATAAATTAATAATAAAAAGCCATCTAAGGAAAGATATTGCACAAATATAAGTTCTAAAACAGACTACATATCAACAGTATTGAATGCTACTTATTTCTGAAACTTCCCTCTTTGAGAACATACTCACACACACACACACACACACACACACACACATACAGAAACCCTACAAAAGACATAAACCATAGAAAAGAGTAGAGGACAGGTTATTTATTAGAAAAAATTGTATCCTGAGTCACAAAAAGTACTAAGGCAAATGAACTGAGATAGAATAATAAAATTAGTATACTTAGCTAGCAGTTGAACCATTTATCAAAAAGGACCACTTTATCTGTGCTCTTTTCTTTTGCAGAATCCAATAAACTGCCATTATATTCCTTCTAAATGGTTCCATTACAAGGATTCTATAACAACAGACTAATCTCTTGATAATTATAATAAATGCTTGTAATCAAAGAAGGAACCATTTAAAATAGGAAGGAGAAAGGCTGTTTTCCATCAAACTCGTTGTAGTTCTGTGACCTTTGAAGCATTCAGCTACAATACAGCTTTCTATCCAATCCTGTTCAAATAAATATTTAAGAAAATACTAGATCAATGATAATTTGGATTGTGGTATTTCAGCATTTTTTGTTTCCAAATTTTAAATTGTGTTAACATTAAGAATAAAGGGGCATCTCTGCTTAGAGTATAAATTTCTAGCATTTAAATGATAAATGATTTGATTAGATTTGTTTCCTTCGGGGGAACAAAAGCAATAGTTACTTTAGAAAACTAGAATGATGAGCTATTCACAATGCTTATGGCTTTAAGGAAGTATTATTTTCCTAGAAGACAGCACATCTCAACACAGAAGTTGGGGCTGTATTTACTTGAATAAACAATGATTTCCAGAGAGCACAGAAGTAACTGATGGCTGATAAAGTTACGGGAAATGACTATATATGATCAGAATGGCTTTCATCTGCATTTTGTTAGACCAAGCATTGATTTCACTTTTCAGCTGTGAACAGCAAGAGGCCAGCTGTGCCCAGAGTGGGAGCAAACTGTGAACCAGGGTTACACTAGAGGGGAGACTGTTTAAAAAAATAAAAAGTAATACTTTTTAATAAGTCTTAGGCAAAAAAATCTACTCGTTTTAAACATTTGGAGGAATATATATAGGGGTTTCCACAAACTGTCAAAAGTGGTAAATCTAATTTATGACAAAATGAAACCTTGTGCTCAGTTGTGGGAATAAACAGAATTATGAGGAGAAAATAAACAAAGAGAAGGAAAATATAAAATAGACTGCCTTCAAGGCAGAAACAACTACATTTTACTTGGTATTCCCAGATGTGCTAGGAGGAAATTTATGACAGCACACTGAAAAGCAAGATTCCCTTTGTGAAACCTTTCACATTTATTTAACTAAGCACAATCACTGAAAATGACCTTTATCCAAACCCTTCACAGTGGTCTTAAAATGATCTAAAATGACTGCCAGATATTCTTTAAATAACATTACTTAACTAAAAGTCATTACCCAGGGGCAATATTAAAGTACTGCCAAGTAAATACAGATCTATTTTCAGCAAAATATAACATAGGCTTAATGAAAAATTGATAACACATTAAACATCTTTGTCAAAAAGCTAACAAAATAATACAAATATCTCAGTTTTTCAGAATTGGTAGGGAATATACGTTTTTCACATTCAAAGCATCTTATTTGCGTCTTTTTTTTAATGGTGTGTTAGTTTCTGCTTTATTTATTTGCGTCTTAATGAAGATAACAATCATAGAAAAATAATCTAAAAATAGATTAATAATAATTAAAATTGTAAAAAAATAAGTGATATACCCCGAGAAGGCTTTCCAAAACATGTTTTAACTAAATTAACTAAATTGTTATACTTGCCAAATGTAGTAAATTTCAGAAAAGTAACAGATTTATTTATTTAATGATTCCTCTTATTGTCAAAATAAGTGTATAAGATTTGACCATCTCTATCTTTTCTTTCTTAATTTACATTCAGAGGAAGATCAAAGGCTACCTAGTAGACTAGGAATGGAGGGATGAGTAAAAGAATAGGTAAGGGATAATTGACAGTTGGTTAGAAACGTGTATATTTTGGGATCCTAAAATATGAAAAAATTCCATTGTTTCATAATGCATTTCTGTTTCAGTTAGCAAAAACTGGACATACTCGGGGGCGGGGGGAGAATTTCCTCTATTAAGAGGATGATTAGTTCAGTAAATCATGGCTTTGAGATAAAGATGATTGCTATACCTCCTTGATGGGAAAAAGAGAAGGGTATAGGAGGTTCATTTCACCACAAAGCAATTATGCTGAGCTGGAATGTTACCATTTATCACTGTTGAAAGATGACACTCACTGTTAGCCAAGGGAAACTGTTACTCAAAAGCTCCCATCAAGATCAATATGCCATGCTTTTTTTTTTTTTTTTCCCAAGCAAAAAGTAATTATACAACAGAAACTTCACAATCAATACCTTCTCAGGCTAACTGAAAGTCGGCTATATAGGCATGAAGGTATGGCAGTGTCAGCTGTCACTGAAGTCTACCCCATTAAATCCAAATTAAGCCTGTTTTTCTGTGCTGTTAATCAAATCTTTCCTAGTGTTATTTCAAGTCCTCAATACTGGTTCCTTAGAAATAAAGTATTGTCAGGTTTTGTTTTTGGTTTTTGTTACTAAAGCATACCAAGTTACTATTAACCACATAACAA
Organism: Grampus griseus; assembly: GCF_964374135.1. Lineage (NCBI taxonomy): Eukaryota > Metazoa > Chordata > Mammalia > Artiodactyla > Delphinidae > Grampus > Grampus griseus. Next base: position 68,820,602 of record NC_139012.1, read on the forward strand.
CATAGGAGAGTTGCCATTAATTAACCCATTAGTATTTTTCAAGGAAATTAAAAAAAAAAAAAAAGAAGAAGAAAAAAATCAATTCATGAGGAAAAAACAATCAATGTCCTTACTCAGTGAAAACTAAAGTACCTCCCTGGAAGCATGTTTCCTAATCTTGCAGTTGAGGTTGACCTTCTTTGAACTTTTGAGAGCCATAAGGAGAACAATCTATAATTTCATAACATGTGACTGAATTTTTCTCAAGATAAACAATCCTTACAATTAGGGAGGCAGATCACAGATGATTATACATATGCTTATTTTATATACATGGATAAAAATAGGAGTTACAATCATTTGAAAATCCATCCGAATATCAATTTGACAACTGCTTTCTGTAATATAGAGCTTAGTCTTATAAACCAATCTAATATATCAGAAAAGGTTAAAGGGCATGGAAAAATCACTCCTTCAGTGAAAAAAAAATTGACATCCAATTTTCAAGCTGATTTATCAGTGGAAAGCTAAAATTGATAGGCTGCCATTACTGGGGAGTAGCCTGTCTAAGAAAGCTGTTACAAAACCTCTCATTTTGATTTAGCCACATTAATCAATACAAACCTATACTGTTTCAATTTTTAAAACATTGATCTTCTGCTATAAGCTTAGGGCAGCCACATTTATCAACAATCATAAAAAAACTCAATATAGTTTTAAACAAAGGTTCAGAAAATAAAACGATCAAATGAAATTCAGGTTTACTTGCCTTGTTGGTTAACCACTGTTACCAAAAATTGTTTAATCAAGATATTGAGTTAATTTTTTTTATATTTTAGGAAATGACTGTTACTTTCACTTTGTTCTCAATTTTAACTAGTGCAGTACTATCTCCTAGGTTTCTCAGTTATTTAGTCCTAGTTCAATTTATCCCAGAGTTATTCTATCCTAAGTTATTCTAAATATTTACAATTAAACAGAGATAAAAATTATCTCTGTGAATTACTTAATGTAAAACATACTTTTACTTGTTAATCAATAGCTGAAAGTGACAGCAGAGTGACAAAAACATTTTGAAAGAATTTCAGACTGTGTAGTAGAAATATTATGGGGGCACAGAAGACTTAAATATTTCTTAATTCACAACTGTATGAATGAAAATTCTGCTAGTAAAATGGAAATTTTGCTCAGAGTCATCCATTGTGTTCTAGAAGATTCAAAGTAGATAAAATAAAAATCAATATGTTTTTCAAACAAAGGGTCAGTATTTATTGTCACATTATTAGCATTTTATTATAAATGCTATTAAGTATCTAGAGGAAATGAGCAGAAGGATACGTTATTATGGAATAATCCTGCCTTTAAAATTTTTTCCAAAATAGAAACATTCAAGTTTAAGTTATATCATATATTTTATAAACATATTTAGATTTTATACTCAGAAATATATACGTTCTAGTTTATATTTAGAAAATATATTAAAAACTTATCACATTTATATAATTATTTATGCGTACATGAAATACCACAGCATTTACTGTGGATCTCTATAGAAAACTATATAAAACATAATGAGAAAATGGAAAGGAGCGGGAAATGATGTAAATCATACATGTTAACTGTTATTTATTAAGATTCCCTTTCCACATGTGCATATCATTGTGGTGAGTCTTATACAAAGTCAGATAAATGAATTCAGTCCCTGACTATTCGGTATGAAACTGATAACATCAAAAGAGATTTTACTGTAGTAGACACATACCGTAGATAAAACATTTCCAACTAATGTAAGTCAAAGAAAATATTAATTTCTTAAAGTTGTAAACACAGAAACATATGATTCGTATTTTTTAACCAGGTAGAAGTAAAATGGTTAAACAAAAGAAAAGCAAGACAAAAAATCAGTTACTATAAAAGAACTGTAAAGTTAAAACAACAATATTTAAAATTTATACCATAATCAAAAAGTACTCTGTAAATCATACATAAATACACTCATGTCAACCTTAATTTACCAAAGTTTAAATTAATAAAACTGAGCTCCCATAGACCTTACTAAAAATTTTAATACAGCAAAGACTCAAAAAGGCTTACCTGAAGAACAAAAAATAATGCTTGAAGAAGAAAAAAATGTAATTCAATCAATGCAGGGTTTCAAACCTAGGGTATCTGAGCCAACAGTGTCAGGAATATACTTTTGAAAGGGAAAGGTAAGAAAAGTGGGTAAAATCTTCAAACTGAATTCTGTTTAGCGATCCTTAAGTGAGCCTCATAATTAACTTTGGGAATGGTACAATATTATATTCTTATCTCTCTAGGAAAGGTAGTCCATTTGCAAAATGGACATGGTTGAAAATGAATAAATAATTTAAAAATAATTTACAATTCTAGATTGTAGGTGCTAAAATACTCTGATTTGACAAAAAACAGCATAAATAAGAGAGCATTGACAAAAATAGGCTGTAACATGCTGAGTGATTAAATTATTACTCCTTTGATTATATATCAAGCACTTCTGGAGACATATTACTCTTACATATCTCAAGGGTACTACTTAATGCCTTAGAGATGTAATGTACCACTTAGTAATTTTTACTAAAGTTAGGAAGAATCTATTTAGGTATGGAAGTTTGGGATATGTAAATACTCTTTAGAACATGACAAATGACTCAATAATAAGGTGCTAATATAACATTAACATTTAAAATCGATACTCATCACATTCATGGTTTTTCTGTTTTCTGGCCTTTGCTTGCTGCGTTAGTCAGTAAGCCACTGCATGCTCTCCCAATCAGTATGTTCGTGACTGGGCCTGGGTATTAGAATTTCCTTTCTTTTCAGTCTTTATCTTAGTTACCTCTAGAAACCACTTAGGCCTCTGTGCTAGATTTACCCTTCCAGATGGGACTCTCACATGGCTAGCCCATCATATCAGAGTCCAGTACCTATCTGCCTCGCTGTTTCACCACTGTCCCAAACACAGAAGAAAATATCCATTTATCTCCAACATAAAAGATTATGTTTAAACATGCACATGCACAAATTTGTACCTTTTCCTGAAATTATTTTCCCTATTTATCTTTTGAAACACTAATTGAAATTTTATCAACATTATTTTTGTCATTAAGGTCAAATTTTATGAATAATTTTAGTAATTTTCCATGTCACCAACTTTTATATATTTACTATTTCTTTCCATGTCTTTCCCAGCAACAGAGCCATGTAAAATATGTCCTGCTTACTGCCAATTGTCCATGAGCTAGGAGAATGACTGCACGAGGACAAATCACATATCCTGGCCAACCCTGACCTGCTCACCGGCAATGGTCTCTCAGTGCTCTTCTTCTCTGTCTTTTCCAGTCAGCCCAGAAGTTCACTTAAAGGCGTTCTTTCGTACTACACACTTTGATGGTTCCCTTGAACATGTGAAGCCCTGTAATTCTCTGAAATAAATTCACCTTCTTACTTCCGCTTTAAGGAGTGACCTCTGTTCTTTTTCCTTATCCCCCCTAAGTAATACTATTTATAGTTTATACTCTGATTAGACATAACTTGTTTCCGACTGACATGTTAATTTCTGACTTTAGACAATATAGTTTCTTTGATTCTCAACCGTGACTGCTCTTAAAAATTCTACCAGTCATCTAACCTCCCTCGTTTTAACATCACCTGATTCACCTAATTCAGGGAGTCATCCTAGGTGGGCAATTTTGATGAATGCTTTACTTATCGCTTCTACAGGCTATGTCTAAATTTCTCTTCTACTGAATTCTCTTAGAATTCAAATCTTTCCAAACTTGTAAGGTACTGGCATGTATGGTCACTTATAATGAGGTGTACATCCTGCCGGTATTAATGTGTTTAAGAACAGAGGGCAAAGCAGTTACATTACGCATCAGTAACTGCTGGTCCCCAGATTACATAAAGGCAGATGGCATGAGAGAATCATGTGCTAAGGCGGCATTGTTCATACCAAACTGATTACTCATTTGTTTCTAGTACAAGTTCAAACTTGAAATAAAGCTCATAAAAGTCTAAACTAGGGGCTAAACTGAACTAAAGTTTCCTTTGTTGCCAAAGTTAAGCATTTTCATTTTCAGTTTAATTTAACTTATGAATTTTTAGTTCATGTTACAAAATTAAGATTTATTATTAAAGTGGATATTATAAATAACTACAACACTTTCTGAAAATGTAAGCCTATTACAAAGTTGAGATAGAAAGAGAGTGAATGAGAAAGGAATAATGCCTTACTTCCAGGCTTATGAAGGAATGATAATAACAATTCAGTTATTTTCTTCATTAATTCGTTCATTTACAGCTATCTATTGACCATTTTTATATGTATTAATGTTTTCTGAAATATATATTTTACTACCCAAAAGACATTATGCTACATAAAAATAACAACAAAATTATTAACTCCAAAATCCACTTAGTATTTTCTCCTTTTATGTTTCCTGTACTTCTGACTATAAATAAGGGCTAACCCTTGTGGTGCTTAAATACATGTTAAAGAAAATAGAATTACATAATTTGCTTTGAATACTAAAATAAAAAGGACAGTACAAAAAAGGGAATAGGTAACGGCATTTTCATCATTCCCAGTGAAACTTGTGGCCCTTTGCCTCTTGTTTAAGAAAGTATTGAGCTAATGGGATAAAGAAGTCATCATGAAGAGGTTCTATGGGTTTCTGGTATCATGACTACTATAGAAAAACCTAGTTACCATGTCACCAGAGTTTCAGCACTAAATGATAAATATCCTGGCTAGTACCCTATATAAGATGTTTCCCCTCACATTCATCACCCAGAGGTACTATATTGCTTGTTTCCTTTTTCTCTAGTGCCCTGTGACCTCGTTTTAACATTCAGTATCATATGACATGAATGCCTATTATATCTGTCATGGCTAAAGAATAATTTTTTTTTTCCCCCACTTCTCATCAATTTGGTTTTACAATGGAATATTAAATATAATTAGACATAGAAGAATACAATTAAAGAAGACAAGAAATAAACTATTTTTATGAATACAAAGTAACACCATTGTAATAATTAGTCAGATAAACTAGTTTGGAAGGGGTGGAAAATTTCATTAAGGATCAAGAAGATTACATTTTTTTCCTTAAGAACTCCAGTTCTGATGTTGTATCACCACAGGCAGGTCATGACCTTGGGAGACTTATTTTCTTATCTGTAAAATTGAGTTGCCTACACAACCAGGTCTAATCTTTACTGGGCATTTGAGATCTTCCTTGATTGAATTTGAACTCTCTTTTGTAGTCTTATCTTTAACTACTAACATTCTCATACTTTATTCTGGTTCATTTAATGTAATGAAAGAAGCCTGGCTGTTTCAATCCTGTGCTGTTCCTTGGGACTGGAAAGTCTGAACACTCACCTATTTCTTTATAAAGTATACAATCTAGTTAATATTTCACTTAACTGTTATTAAATATTGCTTTATGTTAATATTATAATTACCTAAGAATCGGTATGATCTCACAAACTAGACTGTAGCTCCTTGGAGCTGAGACTGATTCTTATACATCTTTGTATTCTACCATAGCACAGTGGCCTGCTGTGTTTCATATCATACAATAGTTGTTTAACGTTGTATTAATTTGGATGGAAGAAGGTATATATTCTCCCAAATGACATACTAATTGAACTACTAGTTAGCTAACAAAAACAACAATTTATGTACTAACACTTTGTTAGAGGTCAGGCACTTAAACTCTTGAGAAATTTTTAGTTTGAAAAGACATTATCCAGTTTAACAATCACCCTTTGATATAACAGCTTCATATTATGACACCAATCAACTGAATCACTACATTAGTAGAAAAAAGGAGAAAAATCACATGGCCACTATGATAAATGAAGAAGCATGGACAAAATTATACACCTATTGAGGATAAAAACTTTTTAGCAAACTAGTATGGGAAGGGAAGGGAAAGGAATGGAACTTCCTTCTACTTGATAAAGACTATCTACCAAAAACCAAACAAACAACCCTATGGCAAATATCACAATTATGGCAAAATATTTAAAGCTTTCTCCTTGCCATTAGGAACAAGGCAAGTATGCCCGCTATCGCATTTCAATTCAACATTGTACTAGAACTCCTATTCATTAAAGTAAAACAAACAAACAAAAAGGTATGCATTCAGGAAAATGCAGATTAAGGCTATAATACAGTATATTTTACTTCCACCTGAATGGCCAAAATGAAAAAGACAGAAAATGCCAAGTGTTGGAGAGAATGCAGAACAGCTGAAAATTTGGCAAACTGTTAAGCAGTATAGCTAAACATAAGCCTATACCATGACGTAGCAATTGCAATTCCAGGTATATGCCTAACAGAAATATACTTATTTGTTTATCAAAAAATAATGGAATCAGAAACAAACGTACTAAAATGTTCATAGCAACACTATTCATAATAGTCAAATTCTGTGTAATTCATAACTAAGTTCGGGTATATTCACAAATTGACTACTATATAGCTATGAGAATAAACAATCTAAAATTATATGCAACAATATGGATGAATCTCATTAATGTTATATTAAGTAAAAGAAATCAGACAAGACAGTTCATATTATATGCTTTTAGTTATGTAAATAAAAAGTAGTCAAAAGTAATATATGCTCTTAAATTTAGGACAGTGGTTACCTTGGAGGGATGGGGAGAGTACAAGTGGGGCTTCTAAGGTGTTGGTAATGCTCTGTTTCTTTATCAAGAATGGTAACTGCATAGACCTTTTTATTAAAAACATTATTTATTTTTTTGAATGTCAATTCTGTATTTATTCCACCAAGCTTCTAGTTTTCAAAAAAACCAAATGACTGGTTTGTAGTAAGAAACTTCTTATATCTAACTGACTTGGCTATCAGACAACTGTTTTTTTTTTTTTTTTAACTTTTTATTTTATATTGGAGTATAGTTGATTTAGTAAACTATCTCAATGTTGAGATAGTTTCAGGTGTACAGCTAAGTGAAAGTGTATCTATTCTTTTTTCAAATTCTTTTCCCATTTAGCTTGTTACATAATATTGAACACAGTTCCCTATGTTATACAGTAGGTCCTTGTTGGTTATCCATTTTAAATGTACAGACGTTTTTAGCTTTTGAAAATTCATTGATCTTTTTCATCATGATATATGCACTTTTCATATGTGTCATACTTTAAAGTGCTAATTCCTCTAATGCCTTTTGTTTGCCTTCTTCTTTCACACTGTGGTAATCTGTGGTCCATTTCACTGTTTATTGAAATTCAAATCTAACAATTTGATTTACCTATAAAATAAAATCTAACCTTGACCCAAAATCCTGACCTCACTTGCATTCTTTACCAATACACAAGCGAACATTACAAAGCTAAATACAAAGCAGAGGATGTTAAATGGCCAGCCAATGTCACGATATAGTTTAAACATAGCAGGAAATACATATTTAGAATGACCAATTGTATTTCCTGGAATTTGACCACAGACATTCCTTCTTATTAGTTATGAACCTCTTTTAGTTTCCACTAGCAAAACAGACTTATGCCTATGAATGAAAGAGGTTTTATTAAGGTTTGTTTTTCAGAGGCCATGCCAGTCACCTGGGCCAAAGAGACTTCTGGAAGCAGGGACCTCTGAAATACAAGGTGGGATGAAATAAAAATAGATTTACTTTAGTTTCCATAGGCCTATTCCTAGATACACATACATACATATACACAGGCACATTCCTCATTCTGTACATCTAAATTCCTTTTTTCCCAAGATAGTAAGATTCAATGATATATCAATTCAACTGTGATATAACATTATCAAAATTATCATTATTATTGACATGATATCAATATATCATGCCAATTCAATTTTGCTCTTCTAATCCTAAAGCTACACTGTATTCAGAATAACTATGATGGTTCTTTGGAAAGATACTATGACAGGGCACTATCTCCTCTAAGCTGCTATCTTAAAGTGATTAGTAAAGAGCTTGAAACAACCAGAGTAAGAATAAAAGATTTCAATGAAAAGATCCAAATCAGTGTTTTTGTTTATGGCAGGGAGTGAAATTGTGTACTTGTGTGTATGTTTGTGTTTTTTTTTTTTTTTTTCTTGTTGTTGTTTTAACTGGGTAAATGAAAGACAGGTATAACAGAGGTCATAAAGGCAGAATTGTACTGGTGGAAAGTATAAGAATTTAAGTGAAGTTACTGTGAAGACAGAAGTCAAATGGCTTCCAAGCACTGGGCCAAAAAAACAATTTAAAATCAGTTCACGACAACTGGAAGACTAAATATCTGGGAGGGATAAGTAACAATCACTGGGATCTGAGCTAGAGGCTTATTCACTGGAAGAGGTAAATTTTAACAAAGCTATGGAATGAGAAACGACACTCTGCTGCTTCATGACAGTTACACACTTCAGATGTAAAAGCCTGGAAGTATCTGTATTGGGGGAAATTAACCATCAGAATTATAGAGAATAGACATTACTACTGTACAAGAAAGGGATATCCTGTCAAACCCTAATCCCCACAGGATAGTTCCTTCACACTGCCAGCCTCATCAGTTCAACCTAAATGGACCTTTTAGTCCTTCATTGCCAGGGGATTGGGCTTTGCCCTATGGCTTCCTCCGTAATCACAGATCAGTATTTAAATTAGATTCTTCCTCTACTTAGCATTTTACCATCTCTGCTGCTGGTCCTTGTGGCTCATTAGCCTGACACTCCTTTTGATCAACATCAACAATCCTGCCACCACTGTAGCTCACTCCCACAGGTGGTAGGGAAGTCCATCTCTTCTCTTAATCTCTGTTTAGTTAAAATTCAACCCTTCCCCACCCCCTCCAAAAAAAACCCCAAACCCAATACCAAAATAAAACAACTCGACCCCCAACCTGTCAACAAACAAAACATCACACAGCATAAACCTGGTTCTTATCAGCTCTTTCCCTATCGCTTAACTCTTGCACTAAATATGAAACAAAGGGTAACTGATTGTCACAACCTTTTCATTACTATAGAATTTATCCTCTCACCAGGAAGCAAGGAGGTCTAAGCATTTGCTAGGAAGAAATGCTGGACAGGGTCCCTCAATACAGGAGACACGCTGCTCAGTGGAGAACCACACCGTTAACCCTAAGAAGGCCTATCACAACTTCTCTCCCTTTATTGGAGCACGTGCCCACAACTTCACAACCCTTTTTCCTAACCTCTCCACTACTCTAAATCTCCCTCTCCTTCAGCAGTCTAACCATCCAGAAGAGAGGACATCCTATTCCTTCCGTCATCAGCCTCCCCCCTAAGACTTCAGCCTCCTGGAGACCATTCCTCAGGTCCTGTGTAATGCTAGACAAGTGGGATAATTTATAGAATGAATGAAAAGAAGGAAAAAAAAAGAAAAATGAACTAAAGGACATGCGTGACAGCAAAGTATTTGCCTTTCTTCTAAAATAACATTTGTCTCTTACAAATCTGAATTTTATGAATAATAGTAACACTATAATTATACTGTCATTAAAGTGACAGAAGTTCTAAACAAGGAAAAAATTCAGGCTTATAAGAATGTTTACAGACTCTTAAACCACAGCAGTGAAATGAAATTTAACTAAATTTAAAATAAGAGAAGCAACATTCTTAAAAAGTGATGAAGGCTTTCACTCTGGAAGGATTGCAACATTCAAATACAGCAGCCATATCAATGAACAAATGCCAGACAGCAACTTCATAATGCTTAAGGGCTCTGTGCTTTACAGCAGTACCCTTAATGGAAAAGTTAATGTAGCATTGAATAAAAGTGAGCTGCTCAGCTGCTGCAGTAAAACCTCTAGATCATGGAAGTAATGGGTCATTTTTCTTTCCCTGTTCTTGACCAAAAACAAAACTTAAAAAACAAAAGGAATTTTTTAAAAAGTAACAACAAAGATTTATGGTTTATACTATCCAATAAGGCCCTGCCAAATCCTATCCCAGTTAGACAGTTTCCCCTCAAAAGACTTCTAAGGTAAAAATATTTAACGAAGAAGCACTGCCTTTCAAATATTCAAGAATCAATAATTTATTAAGTAACATAACTGGAAACAACAAACATATCACTCATATTAAACTGTAAATTAAAAAAATTTAGGAAACATGCCTAACGTTTCTCCTAAAATTCCTTAAATTTTATGAATTTATATATTCTAGATAATTTATTATTACAAAGCCAAAGTTCTCTCATTTATTATAAATTTCAACCTCCTAAATGCTATAATTTCATGTAGTTTCTGGACACATAAGTTAACTTGCCACCTTTGTAGGTATTTGCAAAACAGAGACATAGTAAGGTGTGTATCCCTTGTTTATATTATATAAAAACTTTGTTGCTCATGTCTTTTATGTAGTGGAAGTAAAGAATGAAACATGAAAATGTGTATGTTTAACTATGATTCATTTAAGGTGGAGGGTCAAAAGTCAAAGTCAAGAGGATGAAGCTTGATATAATCTTATTCTTTGAACAGGAGAGGATTTCCTAAGATTTCCTTTTTTTAAACAATTACACAAAAACAGCATAACAATCTTAAATTTCATTGAATAAAAACCTGCTGAAAAGTAAAAGAGCACATGAATATGAGATATGAAATGACCTAAAGTTGAAAATGGCATGACTGAAAACTTTTGAATCAAAAGAGATATTTTAGATGCTAATTAAAAAAATCAAAAGAAATGAATGTACACCATGAGTTTTAAATCAGATTTAAACTAGGTAAACAAACACAACCTAGTAGAAGTACCCAAAAGTTGTCTATGTACTTTTTTGAAAGGCCAGGAAAGTAATGCCAAGGTGATTAATAATAGCTAATTACCCAGAAAAAAAAAAAAAACTAAACACATTTTAACTTCAGTAATTTTTAAAATGTTGCCTTAAAGTTTTAAAACCAAAGGCTGAATTTCTGACTTTACAGCGTTGTAGTTGATGTTGTTTCTCTTGGAAAAATTTTACTAGTGAACAGTACTCTGCCACAGTTTTATTTAGGAAGGTTATTTCTACTAAATATTCTAGCCATGTATTTCTATATATTTGTAAAAATGCAACACCAATTAATAAATGCTTTAGCCTAGATGACAGTGAGATGTATAAAAGAAAGCCATAAGGTAAATTATTAGAAATCAGAACAGTAAAGATACTTTTAAGCTTCTGTAAATGTTGTGGGCTTAAAATATGCTGATGAATATTCCAATAATCAATTATAATATTGTATATATATAAATTAGAAAAATAAAACAGTAGAAGTTTCTTTTTGGGTACATTTGGTAATATTTCAGAATTCTTTGGGACCAGTTATAGGTACTTTGAACTCCTGCATTCATTCATTCTTTCATTCATTCACCTCCTTACTTACTCAGCAATATTTATTTACAGACCACCTCTTACACGTCAGGGACTCCGATACACACCAAGAACTTCAACTCCTGAGGAACACAGGGTTTTGGCAATAAAGTAAAAAGAAAAAAAAATACACACACACACACACACACACACACACACACAATATGGCAAGGATATAAAGCAAGTAAGAATGTGTTAAAGAAGCAGACACAGGGAAGGAACTAAACCGAAAGTGTTAACACCTAAGTTCCGTTTTCTTCACTTTAAGATGTCATAGGATACCTAGTTAAAGACGTCAAGTGAACAGTTGGAAATTCTCATCTGACCACGTGAGGTTTCAACAAAGGTCATTCAGTGGACAACAAATACGTGCCTTGGATAGTGTAAGTGTTTGTTTCTTGGCAAAGGCTGGAATAGTAGGCTCTCCTTAACAATACTTTCTAGAGCCAGCAAATGAAACCCAAAACACACTGAAATGAGTTGATATACTATGTTTTAGGTGTAATTTAAATATTTTTGGATTTTTATAAAGTTAAGAAGTTACCTCTTTTGAGAAATATGGAGCAAGGAGTGAAATAATCATAAGAATTATAATAAGTAAAATTTTCACTTACTATGTTTTTAATCTTCACAACCTACTTAAGAGGAATGTACTGTGTATTAATAATAATGTAAATTCAAAATGTGAAACATAGATCAGAGAGGTACTTTAAAATATCTGGAGTACAGAATGTTTCAAAAAATGAAGTAAAGAATACCGGTGTAAAGGGATTTATATTGGGTTGGCCAAGAAGTTCCTTCAGTTTTTAAGTAAAAATAAAAGACATATTTTTCATTTTCACCAAGAACTTTATTGAACAACATATTCACCCTTTTGTTCTACTACCTTCTGCTATTTTTCGGGCAGCTTCATAATTCCATCTTCCCAAAATGTTTTATCTTTTTGAGCAAAGAACTGTTCCAGGTGCCTTTTACAGTCTTCCAGGGAAATGAAATGACATTTTTTCTATTAAGAGAATTTTGTAAAGACCAAAATAAATATAAATCTGAAGGTGCAATGTCTGGTGAATACGGCAGATGAATCAGAACTTCCCAGCCAAGCTGTAACAGTTTTTGCCTGGTTATCACAGAAACATGCGGTCTTGCGTTATCTTCATGGAAGATTAAGTGTTTTCTGTTGACTACTTCTGGACACTCTTCGTCGAGTGCTGCTTTCAGTTGGTCTAATTAGGAGCAGTACTTGTTGGAATAAATCACCTGGTTTTCCAGAAGAAGCTCATAATAGAGGACTCCCTTCCAATCCACCCATATACACAACATCACCTTCTTTGGATGGAGATCAGCCTTTGGTGTGGTTGGTGGTGGTTCATTTCGCTCGCCGCATGATCTCTTCCATTCCACATTATTGTACAGTATCTACTTTTCATCGCCCTTCACAATTTGTTTTAAAAACGGAACGTTTCCATTACATTTAAGTAGAGAATAGCATGTGGAAATACAGTCAAGAATTTTTTTTTCACTTAACTTATGTGGAACCCAAACATCAAAGCAACTCACATAACCAAAATGGTGCAAATGATTTTCAACGTTTGATTTGGGTATTTTGAGTATGTCGGCTATCTCCCACGTGGTATAACATTGATTGTCCTCAGTTAATGTCTCAATCTGATCATTGTCAACTTCAACTCGTCCACCCGACCGCTGAGCGTCATTCAGCGAGAAATCTCCAGTACGAAACTTTGCAAAACACTTCTGACATGTTTGATCAGTCACACCATCTTCTCTGTACACTGCACAAATCATTTTTTTGTGTTTCAGTTGCATTTTTACCTTTCTTGAAATAATAAAGCATAATATGCTGAAAATGTCGCTTTTTTCCTCCATCTTCAATATTAAAATGACTACATAAAAATTCACCAATTTTGATGTTTTCTTTTTAAAATGTACATTGATATGACAGCTGTCACAATACAATCTAAGAAAATTGTTTTCAATGAAGTTAAAGACAACTAAGCACTCTTAGAGCCATCTTACGGAAAAAACCGAATGTATGTTTTGGCCAACCCAATGGTACGTATCCAGAGTAAAAACAAGTAATCTTGGGTTGCAGGAAGATGGATGAAACTGCAATTCCAAAGTGAAAACCATTCTAATGGCATGGTTTCAAGTTGGACAGAATAGATACTGAAGAAATTTAAGAAATACAAAGTGACAAATCTGACAAATTTATTTCTCTAGGTCCTGGATTATATACCAAAATTAGAAGAGCAGAGTAGTCACAAAGTTTGGGCCAGGAGAGTGTGTAAGGTTGTGAGGTGACTACTACTTTACAGATCAAATCCGAGATGACCAAAGTTGAAGTTTCATGAAAGTCATCTGGGAGATGGTAAATAAGAAGTTACTAGGTTAAACCAGAGAAGAAAAATCTAACTTCTGATAATGGATTAAAAAGACCTATATGTGACACAGATTTACATAAAAACCAACTGATTTTATCAAGTTTATTTTAAACTAAATATCATCTCTTCCTCAAGGGAACAATTACAAGGTCCTCATCAGTTAAGTGCCCTTAAACTAGTAATACTTGAAACTAATGCTCATATAACTCTGACCATGACACCATCAAATTTACTGAAAGGTAAAAATTGTAATTATCTATTTAATTATCATATTCGTAATGACTGCTCCTAAAGACGTTAACAAGGTATTTTGCTGCTTGTCTTTTTCGTATGTTTGTTAACTTACTGCTTAATAATGTATCTTAAAGTGCACTAAAACATGTTCAGCTTTTCAGTTGGATAAATCTAGTTTATAAGCTTTAAAAATGCCTATTTGATGGCTTATATCTGGCATATTTTATTGCCTAGCCCTCAAATGTCTTTCTTCATACAAAAGCCAGCCATACGCAATTTTAAGATTTATGTTAAAACTCAAAAGGCTTAAAAATCCTTTTTATGGAACACCCCATTCCCTGGCTCTGAACAGTATCTTCACATATAGTGTTTGACTGCAATTTGGTAACTATTCACTGAATAATAATAACAGAAAAGAACCTCACCTGAAAGAAAACAGTTTCTGTCTTAAGACTGTCTACAAACAGACATTACCATTTGTAGCTTCTAGAAAAATCATACGAACTGGGGACTTCCCTGGTGGCGCAGTAGTTAAGAATCCACCTGCCAATGAAGGGGCCATGGGTTCAATCCCGAGTCCAGGAAGATCCCACATGCCACGGAGCAACTAAGCCCGTGCACCACAACTACTGAGGCTGCACTCTAGAGCCCACGAGCCACAACTACTGAAGCCCACGAGCCACAACTACTGAAGCCCACGTGCCTAGAGCCCATGCTCCGCAATGAGAGAAGCCACCGCAATGAGAAGCCCACGCACCACAACAAGGGGTAGCCCCTGCTCACCATGACTAGAGAAAGCCTGCGCGCAGCAACGAGGACCCAACGCAGCCAAATTAAAAGAAAAAAAAAATCATATGAACCAAGTTTTTAGGGCTTATATTAGCTTGAAAGGCTATTAAAACAGAAGAAAGTCTTCTTAGGGCTCAGTTGTCTACACCTAAAGTAAAGGAGCTGACCATTTCTTTAATAATACACATCCGCCTTCTCTTCATGGAAGATTGTTTTCAACCTGATCCTAGTGGTCTAAGATTCAATTAGTAAAGATATATGATTCATCTTATTTTTCTGGGGACTTGTATTGTATTAGTAATTGGTCTTCTTTTCTGACAGGCTTCAGAGTTTCATTTTCTTTGTTTCCTTCTTGTATTGCTACTAAAATGCTTATGAGGGTTTGTTTCAGAGATTTCTTATATTTCTAAAATAATCTTTGTATAAAAACATAAATTATTATTTTTCCCATAGATTTTACATTATATAGCACACTTTTGGTGTTTAGAATTTATCATTACCATGCAAATTGGATTAATAGTAGCCAAAGTATGAAATCCTATTTGAAAAGAGGATTAAAGGTTTTACCACACCAAACAAAACTGACAAAAAGTTTTTATATATGAAAGTTGTTGGGAGACAAATATAACTTCTTTAAGATCATTTTATTCTATAGATCTATTATCTTAGCAATGAGAGCATTAATAGCATTTACTTTTTCAAAATGCTGAAGAAAAGGTGGATTTTCTTCTGGTTTGTGGAGATGGTCTCTGACATACAGTACAGTGAGAAGTGTTAGGTTCTTTTAGTTTGTTCCATTAATTTATTGTAGTGTGGCATGTTAATTTTTTTCTTGAATGCCTCAATGTCCTCAGTTTTCTTTTTCCTGGAATGCGACACTAGTTGCTTATAAAAAGGGTGGGATAAAAAAACTACTGATGTTGAGACTTTATGTGTGAGGAGTTATATAATCTCAAATATTTAAAAAGTGCATACAGAAAAAAATTAACACAGGGATGTAATGCAATGAAAACACAATATAAAATCAAGCTATATTAAAACATCATTGTAAAATCCGATTTTATTATATTAATAATCTTAAATATGCTAAAAAATTTTAACTGCTTTTAAAAAAGTCACAATATACATATTATTTGTATCTATTTTCTTTTTCTCTCAGTGACTATTAGATACTACAAATGCTATCTGAAAATAGAATATAAATTATAATAAATAATTATTTTCTAGTATTACTTGTTAGAGAAAGGGAGTGGTAAAATGCTTCTGTAGTATCACTATCTGGGCCATATTTATTCCATCACACAGTTAATTCCTAAAGCTGAGACAATCATTACATTTTGATGTTCATCTGTTTTATTGAACTACCCACAGGGAGATTTATGGGAATGCTATCATGTCAGGGTCACAAGATTAAGTGAACAGTGATGACAGTAAATAAGCCACTTCTCTATATTCCAAAGTGTTTAACTCAGTTACTTAAAATGCCATAAACATAAATAGTCTTCTCTCTCTACATTGTATCCATGACAGATGACTTCAAAATACAGCACTCTAGGGCAATGGCACTTTCCAACTAAACAGGCAACCCTTATAATTGACAAAAGACACTAAACTACTTATAAACACAAATATAAAACATACTTCACATTCTAATGCATAAAATTTTAGTGTGCATACAATATAGAGCAATATCACTGTAAACTATTCATTTCATTTGTAACAACAAAAAAAGATGCGGTTATAAAAAGGGGATATTTGTTGAGAAAAATACTATTGGAATTCAAATTCCTAATGTTTGTAAAAATGTTTTTATGCCTTTTTATGCATTTTAAAAAGTCAATGAGTTGAACACATTATTTTAGGGAATGTAATGATATTTAAGTGAAAATGTCTAACCCAAAAAGCAAGCTTATAAAACCAATCACATCAAAGGAGTCCAGAAAGTTTTCTCAATGGCCTAATAATGTACTATCTCCAATGATTCCAACAAAATTGCCATCTGCCAAGATACCAGACGTTACTGCTTGAAAAATATTTTCTACAGTTTGGTATATGGATATTTTAATTAGCAGCCAAATAAAGGACTGAGAGACTGTGATAATCTCACTTTAACTCTAGGCACTTGCTGCAAATGGTCAAAAATTTTAAACTTTATGCCATTTATTAGCCAAGGAGAAGTTTCATTACTGTGGAGATCCAAAACACTAATTTTTATTTTAAAAGTAATGACTTCCATGCCTGAGAAAGTAGTCTAATTTTTGTGAGATTTGTTACTTTATATTTGCTTATTGATTTTCTTCATTATTATCATTTGTGTATTTTATGTCATTCTACTGCTATATTAAGCATTTTACAGTGTCTTACTTTGAAGAGACTTAACTAAAACAATCATACTAATTTTTTAAAAAATCTATATATTTTAGGAAAAAAAGCAGCAGAATGATATTGGTAATCAATTGGGTCATATAGGTTTCAGCTTGATCACTTTCGCATCCAAATAACAGGCATTTCTGGTCCTGACCCATACAATCCCTATTGATCTAAAATCATCTAGTCTTTTCAATTCATTGTACTTACCTTTATGGTCTGCATTAGAATTCTATCAGGGAAAATGATCTGACAGGCTGTTAAAGTTTTGCCATCATCTCTCTCTCTCTCCCTCTCCCTCTCCCTCTCTCTCTCTCTCTCTCTCTCTCTCTGTGTGTGTGTGTGTATATATATATATATATATATATATATATATATTTTTTTTTTTTAATTTAAGGTAAGATGAACTTTGAGACTCCTTTAAGACCTTTGCGGAATCTGGTAATACCACCTTGGTCTCTTCCCCATTTGGAGTACTCTATCAGCCTCTCAGGCTTTTCCTTTTATTTACTGAAGACTTAGAAGATGCTCACAATCTTCCTTTCCATCCCAAATACTGGAATTATATTGGGTAATTCAACGTAAGTGTCACATGCAAGATTCCATCCTTTCAGTTTATTGACCTCCTCATTACTATGATTTTCAACTTGACTCCACTTGACTATTTTCATGACCACATTCTAGATTTGTTAACCTTTTATTGATGTATTTCATAAGTCTTAAATTCAAACATCCTAGAGCTTCCCAAGTTCAGTTCATCAACTCTTGTTTTCTTGACTCCATTATTTTCTGTGTTTCAATCCCCTTCTTTCTTTACTTCTCTTCCTTAACTATCCTAGATTGTCTATCACTTACCACTCTATCACTTCAACCATTTTCTTACTTGTATCTTAATATTCCTGCTCCTTTGCCTTGACGAAACTACCCAGCAATATACAACCCTGGAAGAATCCATATTCTAACCATTTTCAGTGCTTGGAAGAAGAAAGCATACAGATGTACTGCTGACATAGGAGAGATGAAATTTGTTGGGGATTGGAAATATATATTTTGGCCATATCTAAGATCTCACAGTGTTAATGAGCTCACAATTAGTAGATTGTTTAGTCTAACCCAGTACCTACTAATATCTTGGCAACACAACTTGTAACAACAACTTTCATTGACTATAGAGCACATTCCTCATTTAAATCTTGACATTTTAAACTACTTGAAAATTGTTGGAAAAATTTTCTTTTTTTCCCTTCTGAGTACTTCATAATCTTTATTAGAGAACAGTATATTTAGTCCATATACATAAGGATTTTAAAAACTGTATAATTAAAAAAAATACATCTAGTAAAAATTAATTCACTTATATGTATTAGTTGTAGGGAAATCCAATTTTGTTCCGATATACCTGTGTTGGCATGGATATAACTGAGATAATCTGACTTGTTATTTAACTTTTAAACAATAAATAAATAATATGATTGCAATTCTCTATATTAAAAATATAATATAGTTTGTTAAATATTAGTATTCACAGCTCAAGAATCATCTATAAATATGGGGCCTTTAAGTTTTTAAAAGTTTATTAACTTAGGTACAGTAAAATTCAGTCTTTTGGGTGTACAGTTCTATCAATTTTGACAAAAGCATAGAATCGTGAAACCACTACCACAATCAAGATACAGAATAGTTTAATTATCCCCCCCCCAAAGCTCCCTCACGTTAGCCCTTTCTAGTCAAATCCTCCCCCCACTGTTAACCCCTGGAAACCACCAATGTGTTTTATTTGCCTAAGGTTTTGCCTTTTCCAGAATGTTATCAATGGAATTAAACAATGTGTTCTGCCTTCTTTTATTCAGCAGAAAGCATCTGAGATGCCTTCAGATTGCTGCATTATCAACAGTCCATTCCTTACCAATGCTGAGTAGCATTCCAGAATATGGATGTGCCACAGGTTCTTATCCATTCATCAGCTGAAGAACACCTGGGCTGTTTTCAATTGTTGGCAATTATTAATAGAGCTGCTATAAACATTCAAGTACATGTTTCTGTGTGAATGTAAATCTTCATTCCTCTTGGGGTAAATACTTAGGAGCAGGCAGATTGCTCTGTCATATGGTAAGTGTACGTTAAACTGTATAAGAAACCGCCAAACCACTTTCCAAAGATTCTGGACCTTTTGTATCTCCACCAGCAATGTATGAGAGCTCCAGTTGCTTCACGTCTTTGCCAGCTCTTGCAGTACCAGGTTTTTGTTTTGTTTTAATTTTATTCATTCTAATGGTAGTGGTATATGATTGTTGTTTTAATTTTAACTTCCTTAAGAGCTGGGGATATTGAGTATCTTTCCATATGCTTATGTCATCTGTATACTGTCTGTGGTGAAGTGTCTGTTCAAATGTTTGCTCGCTTTTTTATTGCAATATTAGTCTTCTTAATAAGTTTTGAAAGTCCTTTATACATACACATACACATATATACCTATATATGTGTGTGTGTATATATATATATTTGTAAGTCCTTTGTATAATTTTATACTTGTATAAATATAGATACTTATACCTGTGTACTTTTGTAAGTCCTTTGTAAGATGTGTGACTTGCAAATACTTTTTCCAGTCTGTGTATTTTTAAAATTTCAGATATTACATTAAAATTTTTTATTTTTATTTACTTACTTTTTATTCAGATATTATATTTTTCATTTTCATCTGGTTCTTTCTTATACTTTCTATTACTCTGAGATCTTCTATCATTCCATTCATTTAAAGAATATTTACCTTTACTTCATGAAAGATGGTCATAACAGCTATTTTTAAATCTTTATCTGATAGTTCCAACCTCTGGGAATTGGAATTGGTATCTGTTAACTGTCTTTCCTTAAGAAACGTCAAGATTTTCCTGGTTCTTTGTATATTAAATAACTTTGAATTGCATCCTGCTAATCTCCTATGGAGAACGTCTGTCTGTCTGTTTTTGTTTTTCTGGCCAATCAACCCTCTTAGGTTTAGACTGCAGGTTATATCTTGACCTCTGTGGGTAGAAGTTCCAGTGTTAATTCAGTTCGGGTCTTGAACTTGTAAAACATTAAAAATATTTTCTAAAACCTCAGAGGTTTGAGTCTTATTCCTGTTTAAGTTCTCTTTATTTCATTATTCCAACTGATAATATTTATAACTAATAACTAGTAATTAATTTCATCATTGGAATGACCATGGGCTTTAGGGTTAGGCAGATCTAGATTCAAATCCTGTCCCTACTATTTAGCTATGTAACACTGGGAAAGCTATTCAACTTCTCTTTGAGACTCACATTTCTTAGCTGCAAAATGGGAAAAAATAATATCTACCTTACAGTGTTGTTAGAATGAAAATAACGCATTAGATGCAAAGTAACAGCAAAGTTACTGCCGATACATAGCTGCACTAAATAAATGTGAGTTTCTACCAACATCCTAACGAAAACAAAATCTCAATAGTAATGCTTATATGAAAATGCACACTAAAAATTGTGACCGTATGTATGTGCGCGTGTGTTGTGTGGGTATTTTTTTACTCAAGGGCCTAGTACATCCTCATTTTTTTTTTTTTTTAATCTTTTTGGCTGAGTCACGCAGCGTGTGGGATCTTAGTTCCCAACCAGGGATCGAACCCATGCCCCCTGCGATGGAAGAGCAGAGTCTTAACCACTGGACCAACAGAGAAGTCCTGACAATCTCCTGATTTTAATTTAAGTTGTTATGGCTTATGAAGTTTTTTTTTCCCCCAGTTTTATTGAGATATATCAATAACTGACAAACAGCACTGTGTAAGTTCAAGGTGTATGGCATAATTATTTGACTTGCATATATTATGTTTTTGCTTTTGTTTTGTTTTGTTTTGCGGTACGCGGGCCTCTCACTGTTGTGGCCTCTCCCGTTGCGGAGCACAGACTCCGGACGCGCAGGCTCAGCGGCCATGGCTCACGGGCCCAGCCGCTCCGCGGCATGTGGGATCTTCCTGGACCGGGGCACAAACCCGTGTCCCCTGCATTGGCAGATGGACTCTCAACCACTGCACCACCAGGGAAGCCTGACTTACGTATATTATGAAATGGTACCACAATGAGTTAACATCCATCATCTTAGATACAAAAAGCAAAAAAAAGAAAATGGAAAAAAAAGTTTTTCTTTTCCTTGTGACAAGAGCTCCTGGGATCTACTCTCTTAACTGTCCCATATACCACACAGCAGTCTTAACATAGTCATCATATTGTACATTACATTCCTAGTACTTATTTATCTTATAACTGGAAGTTTGTACTTTTTGACTGCCTTCATCCAATTCCCTCTGCCCTCAAACCCTGTTTCTGGTAACCACAAGTCTGATCTCTTTCTCTATGAATTTGTTTTTTTTCTTTTTTTTCTGGGTCCACATACAAATGAGATCAAACAGTATTTGTGTTTCGCTGTCTGACTTATTTCACTCAGCATAATATTAGGTCCATCCACATTATTGCAAATGGCAGGATTTCCTTGTTTTGTAATGTCTGAATAATAGTCCATTGTATATGTGTATACCACAACTTCTTTGTCCATTCATCCATTGATGGACACTTAGGTTGTTTCCACGTCTTGACAATTGTAAATAGTACTGCTATGAACATATAGTCCCAGAAGTGGAATTGCTGGATCATATGATAGTTCTATTTTTAATTTTTTTAGCAACCTCCATAGCATTTTCCATAGTGACTGCACCAATTTACATTGCCACCAGCATTGAACAAGGTTTCTCTTTTCTACCTGTCCTCTCCAGCATTTGTTATCTCTTATCATTTTGATGATAGCCATTCAGACAGATGTGAGGTGATACATCATTGTGGCTTTGATTTGCATTTCCCTAATGATTAGTGATGCTGAGCACATTTTCATGTACCTGTTAACCATTTGTATATCTTCTTTGGAAAAATGTCTATTCAGGTCCTTTGCCCATTTTAAAATTTGCATTACGTAGTTTAAGACATAGGAAGTATGATCCAAAAACATAAAATAAATAAGGGAAAACTGTTTGTAAATACTAAGTATTATGTAACAGAATTAATTCTTGAATATGCATTTTTAAAAAGCTATCAGGGCTTCCCTGGTGGCGCAGTGGTTGAGTCTGCCTGCCAATGCAGGGGACACGGGTTCGTGCCCCGTCCGGGAAGATCCCACATGCCGCAGAGCGGCTGGGCCCGTGAGCCATGGCCGCTGAGCCTGCGCGTCCGGAGCCTGTGCTCCACAACGGGAGAGGCCACAACCGTGAGAGGCCTGCGTACCGCAAAAAAAAAAAAAAAAAAAGAAAGAAAAAGCTATCACACTCTAGTTTTTCCTCAGAGAAGAAATATAGATCAATAACATTATATTAATTCAAAAGCTAAAATATGTTACAGCCAGCAGCATCATTGAGTCAAAAGATAAAATTAAAAAGAATTGTATGTTAAAATTAAGCATTTTTTTGTAAAACAGGAAGTAGAACATGATAGAGATGAAATTCCTTCAGATTTAACATATATTTAAGAACAAGGATGTAAATATAAGTACTATTCAATCCCTCCACTTAGGAAGCTACAAGTCTATTGGAAGAGACAGGCACATCACATTGCTATAAAATATTAAGTGATATATTATAGATAATTGCAATATAGATAATAACAACAAAATAAGAGGAGGCAGGCTTAGGAAAGATAGAGAACCCAGGAAACGCTATAGCAAGGGCGACATGTGAACTCGGCTATAAACTGGGTGACCGTACTTGCCTATTTCTTCCAGCATATGTCTTCATAAAGCAGCCAGACTAATCTTTCTAAACATAAATCAGATCATGTTACTCTTCCACTCAAAACCCTTCACTGTGTTCCATGCCACTTAGGATAAAGTCACAAATCCTTAACATGATCTACAAGGCTTTAAATCATCTGGCTCATATGTTCTCCAGACTCATCTCAAGCCACTATCTCCATTGCTCACTAAGCTCTAGGCATACTAGCCCCCTTTCTGTTCATTTTATTATTTCTACACTCTGAGTCTTTGTAATATTTCTCTCCTTAATGTTCTACACCCTACCCTTTGCTGATGATCCCCTTCTCATCCCTTCAGCACTCAGCTTAAACCGACCTTCTTCAAAAGTCTTCCCTGAATCCCTAATCTAAAATAAAGATCCTCTGCTATACTCTCTCTTTCACAGTACCCTATATTTTCTTTCCTAGCATTTGCCAAAGTTTGTTATTAGCATCTTTTATTTCTATAATTGTTTGTTTAGCATCAGCCCCTTCTACTAGACTATAATTTAGTTATGTTAGGGCAGGGAACACGTCAGTTTTGCTCACCACTATGCTAGCACATATAGGAGCTGAAGAGCTATCTGTTCATTAAATGAATAAAATAAATAAATTATAACTGTATATTTCAAGTTAGAGGGTGACTAAGTGGCATGGGAAACTACTTTAAAAGACTCTTTGTAAGGAGAAGAACAAAGCTGGAGGACTAATGCTACTTGACTTCAAGAACTACTATAAAGCTACAGTAACCAGGACAATGTGGTACGGGTGAAAGAACAGATACATAGGTCAATGGAACAGAACAGAGAGCCCTGAAATAGACTCCTATAAATATAGTTAACTGATCTTTGACAAAGGAGCAAAGGCAATATAACAGAGCAAAGACAGTCTTTTTAACAAATGGTTTTGGAACGACTGGACATCCACATGCAAAAAAATAAATCGAGACACAGATGTTACACCCTTCACAAAACTTAACTCAAAATGAATCACTGAGCTAAATGTAAAATGCAACTCCTAGAGATAACATAGGAGAAAATCTAGAACATGAAGATATAATCCATGAAAGAAATAACAGATAAGCTGGACTGCATTAAAATTGAAAGCTTCTGCTCTACGAAAGACACTGTGAAGAGAATGAAGAGACAAGTCACAGTTTGGGAGAAAATATGTGCAAAAGACACATGACATAAAGCAGGGGTCCCCAATCCCCAGGCTGTGGACCAGTATTGGTCCGCAGCCTGTTAGGAATGGGGCCGCACAGCAGGAGATGAGCGGTGGGCAAGTGAGAAAGCTTCATCTTCAGCTCCCCGTCACTCGCATTACCGCCTGAACCATCCCCCCCCCGCCCCCACCCCCGGTTCCATGGAAAAATTGTCTTTCACGACACTGGTCCCTGGTGCCACAAAGGTTGGGGACTACTGACATAAAGCACTATTAAAGAAAACTTAAAACTCAACAATAAGAAAACAACCAATCTGATTAAAAAAATGGACCAAAGACCTTAACAGACACCTTACCAAAGAAGATATACAGATGATATAAGCATAGCAAATATATTCCACATTATGGGAAATGTAAATTAAAACAACTAGATACCACAACACACCTATGAGAATGCCCCAAATCTGGAACCCCAATAACAGCAAATGCTGGTGAGGATATGGAACAACAGGAACTCTCATTCACTGCTGGTGGGAATGCAAAACCTTGCAGCCACCTTGAAGACAGTTCGGTGGTTTCTCATAAAATAAACATACTCTTACCATATAAGCCAGCAGTTGCGCTCCTTGGTATCTACCCAAAGGAGTTGAAAACTTATGTCCACACAGAAACCTGCATATGGATGTTTACAGCAGCTTTGTTCGTTACTGCCAAAATGTGGAAGCAACCAAGAAGCCTCTCAGTAGGTGAATGGATAAATAAACTGACACATCCAGACACTAGCATACTATGCAGCACTAAAAGAAATGAGCTAACAAGCCATGAAGAAGCTTGCACATGACTACATGAAAGAAACTAATCTGAAGGGGATACATACTATATGATTACAACTATATGACATTCTGGCAAAGGCAAAACTATGGAGACAATAAAAAGATCAGTGATTGCCAGGGATGGGGTGAGAGGAAAGATGAATACGCAGAGCAAAGAGGATTTTTAGGGCAGTGAAACTACCCTGTGTGATATTATAATGATGGATATATGTCATCAGACATTTGTCTAAATCCATAGAATATACAAAACCAAGATGGACTATGAACTTTGGGTGATTACACTTCTGGGTGATTATGATTCATCCCTAACGAACCGTTCCGGTGGGAGACATTGATGGGGGGAAACTCCGCATGTGTGTGGGAGGGGGTATATGGGAAATCTCTGTACCTTTCACTCAATTTTGTTTTAATCCTAAAACTACTCTAAAAAAATTGTCTTTTAAGAAAAGACTCTTTGTAAAGAGCTGCCGAACATAAAAAGTGCCTAACAAGTACGAGACATCTACTACGTGCCATACGTTGTGCTAAGCATTTTGCACATAACATTTCATTTTACCATTAAAATAACCCAGTGAAGTAGGAACTGTTTATCCTGTTTTCTAGATGAGCTTGAGCTGTCATTTCATGCAGGGGTAAGTACTTTTTGTCATTTAATAAAATTATTCCATTTAAAATATAAAAGTGTCACAGACAGTAGACTAAGTTGTTTTTCCATTCCATTACCAGTAGCGTCACTGTACCAAAGGATATATACCAAGCATTCATTTATTAATTTACTCAACAAACATTTATTTAGCACCTGCTGTGCATCAGGCATTATTCTAGGTGCTAGGGATAACACTGTGGACAGAAGAGATAAAAATCCCTTCCATTACAGAGCTTGCATTCTAGTGGTAAACAAAACAATGCAACTGCTAAATAAGTAAAATATACGGTATGTTAGTAATAAAATTTTGAAAAAGGAAAAACAAAGCCGAGGAATGTAGTACTAAATATTTGGAGGAAGGAGTAGAATTTTAGACAGGGTGGCTACAGAAGACTTTTTTTTGAGAAAGTACATTTGAATTAAAGCTGGAACAAAGCGGGAGAGCTAGCCACATGGGTTTTTTGTAAGAAAGCATTCCAAACGGAGCAAGCACACCCTGCAAACTTGAAGAACAGCAGGAAGCTACAGTGACTGACAAAAAGTACAAGGGCAGAGTAGCAGGAGAAGCAGGTCAAAGAGCTAACGGAGGCCAGATGACAGTACCTTCCCTCCCCATGGCTCGCTCCACTGCAGCCATACTGGCCTCTGACTACTTTCTGCACAGGCCAAGCACTTCCTTCTTTCGTATGCTGTTCTCTCTGCTTGAAATGCTCAGACAGCTCTTTGTTCAAATGGCTCCTCATCAGAATGGACTTCTCTGACCAGTCTACATTTCTTTGTCCTTGTAGGTTTTTTCTTTCAGTGACATGGGAAGTCTCTGGAGTAGCACTGTCCAGTAGAATTTTGTGCAATGATAGAAATGTTCTGTGGTGTCTAACATGGGAACCACGAGACACATGCAGCTATTGAGTACTTGGATGTGGTTAGTGCAGCTATGGCACTAAATTTTTAATTAAATTAATTTTTTTTATTAATTAAATTTGTATAGCCACATCTGACTAGTGGTTACCTTCTTGCACAGTATACTCCTGGAGGTTCCTGAGCAGAGGAGCAAAGGGTTCTACATTTTAGTAAGCATCACCCACACTGCTATGCTGAGAATGGACTTTAGGAGGACAAGGGCAGAACCAGGAAGACTGTTGAAAGTAATGTTGCAATAAGTCAAGTGAGAAATGATGGTGTCGTGGATCAAGGCTATACCAGAGATAATGGTGAAAAGCAGTCAAATGCTGGATTTTTTTATGGCAGAATCAATAAGATTTGCTGAAGGGCTCAATATGGGATGTGTGAAGAGTAGTTAAGGAAAAGAGCAACAATTATGGCCTGGGCAACTGCAAAACTGGGGTTCTCCATGTCTAAGAAGGAGATGACTGCAAGAGGAACTGGTTTGGGAGAAAATCTCAGGAGCTCAGTTCTGTCATGTTAGTGTGAGATGACAACTAGATATCCAAATGGAAGATACCAAGTAGGAAGATATACATGTCTGGAGATAAGGGAGAGAGACCTGGAGAATTTGGGAGTTACTAACATACTGGTATTTTTTAAAGCCATGAGACTAGATAAAATTGCCTAGAGAGTGAATAAGACAAAAAGGAGAAGCAGTCCAACAACTGAGCCTTATTAATTAAATAATAAGAAAGATTAGAGTTCAGTGTCCCACTTAGTAAAGGATGATAATAGACAGATTGTGTGTTTTTCAGTTAATCAGCACTGGGAGTTAATGTGCAGAAAAGGACAAAGGATACCTGTTCTTCTGAGGGGTCCTGTTGCCAGCCTTCCCGTCTATCTAATGAGCTACCATAAAGGGAAAGCTGAGCAGAGGATGCATTCGACACGTTACCACATGACTCTCACTACGGAAGTCTCTGTCCTTTAGCTGTATTTTAATTATCTGGTGAAATATTAAAACCAAACCATGTACAGCTTTATACATTTAAGGTAATATCCTATATTATACCAGTTGAATTGTTAGCAATATAATGTTATAGTCCTCACTACATATAACTGAGTAGATAAATCCAATTTGGATGACACAAAAAGAGAGACAAGGTCTACAGCTGGGGCAAAATGCTCGTGCTACTGTACTGTCTTAAGGTTAAATTCTGCATCAACTTCGCTAGGCTATGTGCTCAGCTGTTTCATCAAATACTAGTCTAGATGTTGCTGTGAAGGTATTTTGTAGATGTGATTAACATCTATAATCAGTTGACTTTAAGTAAAGGATATTATTCTCAATAACGTGGGTGGGGCTCATCTAATCAGTTGAAGGTCTTC
The DNA here is from genome assembly GCF_964374135.1 of Grampus griseus. Lineage (NCBI taxonomy): Eukaryota > Metazoa > Chordata > Mammalia > Artiodactyla > Delphinidae > Grampus > Grampus griseus. Next base: position 68,848,449 of record NC_139012.1, read on the forward strand.
AGAGAAAAGACTGAGGCTTCTTGGAGAAGAAGGATTTCTGCCCCAAGACAGAAATCCTGCCTACGCTTCCAGCCTGCCAGCCCACCCTACAGATTTCAGACTTGCCAGGTTCCATAAGCATGTGAGCCAATTCTTTAAAATAAATCTATATATATCTACACCCATATCCATATTCATATCCACAGCTATATCTTATCTATATCTATGTCTGACATATATCTTATTGGTTCTTTTCTGTTTCTCTGGAGAACCCTGATTGACACACTCTGCTTCTATTTGTACAAGTTGTGTGATACTATCTAAGTTTCACTTAACCTCTGAAATCTTCAATTTCTTCATTGTAATATGAAAAAAAAAATTCAGTATCAACCTTAATAGAGATGTTCTGAATGTTAAACAAAATAACCCATGTAATGTTCTTAGTATGGTGCCTAGCACACAATAAATATTTAATAAATGTTAGATGTGGTGGTATTGCTATTATTATAAGAAACAAATATTGAGTGTTCACTATTTTTTTTTTTTTTTTTTTTGCAGTATGCGGGCCTCTCACTGCTGTGGCCTCTCCCGTTGCGGAGCACAGGCTCTGGATGCGCAGGCTCAGCAGCCATGGCTCACGGGCTCAGCTGCTCCGCGGCATGTGGGATCCTCCCGGACCGGGGCACGAACCCGTGTCCCTTGCATCGGCAAGCGGACTCTCAACCACTGCGCCACCAGGGAAGCCCCCACTACTTTTTTTAAACATCTTTATTGGAGTATAATTGCTTTACAATGGTGTGTTAGTTTCTGCTGTATCACAAAGTGAATCAGCTATACGTATACATATAATCCCCATATTCCCTTCCTCTTGCGTCTCCCTCCAACTCTCCCTATCCCACCCCTCTAGGTGATCACAAACACTGAGCTGATCTCCCTGTGCTATGCAGCAGCTTCCCAACAGCTATCTATTTTACATTTGGTAGTGTATATATGTCCATGTCATTCTCTCACTTCGTCCCAGCTTACCCTTCCCTCTCTCCATGTCCTGAAGTCCATTCTCTACGTCTGCATCTTTATTCCTGTCCTGCCCCTAGGTTCCTGAGAACCTTTTTTATTTAAGATTCCATATCTATGTGTTAGCATACGGTGTTTGTTTTTCTCTTTCTGATTTACTTCACTCTGTATGACAGACTCTAGGTCCATCCACCTCACTACAAATAACTCAATTTCGTTTCTTCATCTGTCATTGGACACACAGGTTGCTTCCATGTCCTGGCTATTGTAAATAGTGCTGCAATGAACATTGTGGTACATGACTCTTTTTGAATTATGCTTTTCTCCGGGTATATGCCCAGTAATGGGATTGCTGGGTCATGGGGTAGTTCTATTTTTAGTTTTTTAAGGAGAGTGTTAACTATTTTTAAAGACATTATGTTATAATTTTACTTTAAATTCAAATAATAAAGTTTTCTTAAATCTATCTTATACTTGAGACCCCAGGACAGTCTGTCAAATAATATCCTGGCCATATTCTAGATGTTCTTCTCTAACTAACAGAATCACTTCTACCAGAATTTTCCTTAGTGTCTCGTCCACATTTACCCAATCCCTAAGTTCTGCCAGAGACTTAATAAAAACAGTCAATGAGATAAGATAAAATGAAGACATACAAATGAAGAACATTAGCAATCTAAATATAGTGACCTGCTTCACTACTATGTTTCTAGAAGGCACTGTGCAGAGGACAACAAAACAAAACGAAACAATTTTATGCGCACAAAACTTCAGGAAGAAAAACACTTGTAACGCAAAAACAATCAATTTTGGTTTTGTTTCTATTATAATATCATAAATACCCTAATTTGAGATGAAAACTTTCCTAAGAAAGACTCCATAGAGAAATATAGAAGAAAAAATTTTAAAAGAATGTATTACTTCTCCATAGTGAACGCTTATATTATTATTACTTGTGCATAAAAAAATTAAGAATGATATAAATTTAATAATTTGAAGAGTTGGCTCTGAAAGATTAAAAACAAGTCACTTCTTATAACTAACACCCATGTTATATATGAGAGATGGCAGTCTAAAATACTTGCCTAAACAAATTTTGTATTATGTTACATATTATTATGAATTAGAAAAAAATTTCCATTAGATTACTTTTAAAAGTTTATATTTTCTTTTAAACCATTCTCAAGAGTCATTACTGAAGATTTCAGGAAAAAAATTAAGTCATTTTTTTACACTGTAAAATCATATTTTGTAAGGAAGTTTTAAGTTTATAGTTTTTTTTTTTACTTATAACTACTATAATTAACCTATGAGTTACTGTTTACTTCTAGTTTTTTATAACTCACCTATGAGAAACTGCTCCCCAAGCACCATGCTTATTTGTGAGAATGTTAAGGATCTTCTGTTTCAGCTGATTTGCAGTCACGTGGTCCCTATGTTTCGCAGCACTAATGAGATGGTCACACATCTTTTCTTCCTCTCTTCTATCAGCAGCGTATTGGGCACACTGCGACTACAAAGAAATACAAACAGTGCATGATAATAAACCACTACTGTGTGTAAGAAAGAAATGATTATTGATTCAATTTAAAAAACTCAGATAATGTAATCTTTTGAAAGTTTATTCTAAAATATATATACACACACACACACACACACATATAATCACCTTTCAAACTGGTAAAATATGTTCTTTCTTCGTGTTTATACATAAAGTATATGTAAAGTAATTTGAATATTATTAAGTAATATAATCAAGTAATTAATGACTTTTAAGGTTCCTTCCAATTCTGAAATTCTGATTTTAACATATTCCAAAAATAAGCATTTTAAGAACAAAATGATTTATTAAAAATGTAAACCTACTTATTATTTTAACCTATACAGTATATATCTCACTTAAAATAAGAGTTATGTTCCTGATAATTATATATAGATCAAAAACTTGCCACTTAATATATAGTGTTCCATTTTGTAAATGGCAATGTGGTGTAGAAGAGAAAGCAGTAGTTTAGGAATTTAGACCTGGATTTAATTTCACACTTTATGCAAATTCTGTTTTTTTCACTGTATTCAGTTTTACATTTGTAAAATGAAGGGCTAAAACAAGGTTTTCTCTACAGTGTCTCCTAGCTCTAGAATCTAATGTATTCAAAGTTTCTCATGATAACTACTACCTTAATCTTATCTTCCCTAATAATCAGTTGTCCTGTCAGCTATCTGTATTCAAGTTCATTGGTATTAGCAACACAGGTAATCAATCTCATTGTGTATCAAAAAGGTTCAATACAGGGCTTCCCTGGTGGTGCAGTGGTTGAGAGTCCGCCTGCCGATGCAGGGGACACGGGTTTGTGCCCCGGTCCGGGAAGATCTCACGTGCCGTGGAGCGGCTGGGCCCGTGAGCCATGGCCGCTGAGCCTGCGCGTCCGGAGCCTGTGCTCCACAACGGAAGAGGCCACAACAGTGAGAGGCCCACGTACCGCAAAAAAAAAAAAAAAAAAAAAGGCTCAATACAAACATGAACATGAAGATGAATATCCCTTTAACCATAAGTTTGATTTGTTTTGTATAATAATTTTTGTATAGGGTAGAGTGACTGCAGATTTTAACATTATCATGTATGTAATACAAGTCATATAACTACAAAAAAAGTTTTGTACATCTAAAAAAATACATATAATGAGTTCACATTCATCATTACAAAGTAAAAATCTTTCATGTAAGGTATCTGAACATATTCCTTTCAATTATCTATTGATACAGACTACTACCACAAGTCATCTCTTCCAGAGAAATAACCCTACAGTAACCTAAGAAGGATTAATTCATTTTCCAATTTATCTTTTTGTACAGGGAATCACCAATTAGTACAATGATCTGCCTCCATAATGAGGTTAATATTTCATTAGCTCTTTGGAGAGTAAAATTAAATTTTCATTTTTCTTCCTTAACAATTACAGTGGTTAGCCAAAAAAAATTAACTGTGAAGTACCCATCTCAAATTAAATACATTTTTTCTCTTAATTACAGGTCTATATGAGAGATACAGAAATTCCTCAAAAAGTCCTAGTATAAAATGTTATGACTTTTACAAAATCTTTTACAATTTAAAAGTGATATAAGTTTGGTAAACCACACACGCACAAACGTACACATAATCAATGCATTTACTAATACAGCTTTAACCTAAAAAGAACAAATCGAAACATCTGGGTTAAAAAACAATGCACATTCGTTAAGTAACAATGACAATACTCTCAAAATTAGGTTTACATTAGTAGTTTATTTTATGTGTACACAATCTAAAAACCCTGAGTCTTCATATCCCCTTCATAGCCTCTACACCTCCCTTAGCCATGCATCATCAACAGGAGTGATCTCATTCATCCCCGAGGGGGTAAAAACTGGTATTAGAGTTGCGTGAAAAAAACCTTACTCTTTTAATGTATAAAGCACAGATGCATATACGGTACACAAACAGATATGCAGCATATTGATGATAATACAATATATCAAGGTGGGGGCTGATTAGGATGACAAATATTTAAAAATTTTCCTTGTGGGGAGCAACAAAGAAAAAGGTCGAGAAACACCTCCCTTAGCTTAACATCACCTTGGTTAAATATATGTTAGAGCTTGTAACTAATATCTAGCTGCTTGAAAATCTATTTTAAATGCTTTCACATGACAAATACTGATCTGCTTATATTCCCACAAAATATCCTGATTTTCTTAGTAGATATATGATCAACTCAAAACTGATTCTGCAGGGAATTCAGTTAATAATCTAAGCCTTATTTACTAACAGAAGTCAAAAGTTAATTGAATATTCTTATTTTGTCTAGAGTTCTGACATATCTTATACCTAAACATATTATATTCAAAGAACTCAATCTTTTCTTGTCATCCAAATTACAGCATGATACCCAATGTTATAAATATCAGATGCTATTTACAGTTGAAGCAATACAAAACTTCATTTTGACAAACACTTGTCAATGGACTTTTACCAGAGTTTAAAATGTTTGTTTGTTTTTTGCAAAATAAGGTGTAATCCCATGTGACAAGTGTGTGCTGTCTCATCTGACAAATAAAGCAGAGGTTATGAGTTTTAAAGTGACAACAGCTATTTTTCTGCCTCACGTTTTTTTTTTTTTTTTTTTTTTTTTGCGGTACGTGGGCCTCTCACTGTTGTGGCCTCTTCCGTTGCGGAGCACAGGCTGCGGACGCGCAGGCTCAGCGGCCATGGCTCACAGGCCCAGCCGCTCCACGGCATGCGGGATCTTCCCGGACCGGGGCACGAACCCACGTCCCCTGCATCGACCGGCAGACTCTCAACCACTGCACCACCAGGGAAGCCCCCTGCCTCATGCTTTTTACCTAGGTAGGTCAGAGATCACTAGACCTAGGACATCAACTTGCAAGGCTAAGAGAGCTGCTTTATTGAAATAAAAACCTCGTCAAAACTGAAACCGTGGGCTCTGGCTTCCAGCCACACCACACTTGTTCGCATGTCGTATTAGGAGAATAAATTGGTGGAGTTATATATTATTTTCAAGACCACTGAAGTCCAACCTAAGCCAAACACCAGGTCACCTCAATATTTCTGAAACCAATGTTATTGAATTAGGACGATACAAATAATGTCAAATAATTACTGACATGCTAGGAATATAAGAATAATGTTCTTAAAAAACTATTAGTATGTAATATATAGTGCTTGAACATCCTTTAGTTTTTGCATATAAAATAGAAATGACAGCTATTTGTTCTTTACTCAAATGATAGTTAATTGTACTTATGAGGATTTTTCAACTATTACATTTCCATATATAGATCGATACATACAGATCTACATTTATATCATATATAATGGCATTGCTTCATTTGTCACTAAAATATAATTATAAATATAAAATATGAACTAAAATAATCTTTGGCCACTCTAAATAAAGATAGATACATTATTAAATAATAAATTACTGAATGGTAAAACTGTTTCTCCATATAACCACTGTTACGCCCATATCTAATGGTGTGTAAACTATGCTGAAAAATTACTAAAGGAATTGCATTATAAAACTGTATTTGCCTTTAAGAATAAGTCAGAACAACTTCAGTCCACCAACTGGTTAGGAACAGGGCAGGACGGGTCTCTTCATGTTGTAAATGAGGTAAAAAGAAATAAGTGCCCTGTATTTGACATTTACTAAAGCTTTTAAAAACTACTGAAATGACTTCAGTGAAATTTTTCTCTTAAAAAAAAAAAAAAAACCTTATGTAAGGTTACCATTGGTGACAACCGACTTATAACAGAAAAGCAGAATTTAACTCAATCCCCAAACCTTACCTCGAACTCTGCATGTTTATGTACATCCTCAGCTCTCTGTCTATTCAAAATAAACTCAGCTTCATTTGCAACACGAACTATATGGTCCTTCATAGCATGGCATAGCAATCTGAAAAGAAAAATACCTTTGGAATTATTATTCTTAATAGCTTTGTTTAATCCAATTTTTTTCAATAACCAAATTTCAGTATTGCAAGTATTAACTATGCATAAACTTTAGATAAAGCTAAATCATATAATTAAGAAATACGCTATTATATTTTTACAGCAATGCCTCTTAAATATAATGTGCCTTGTGAACAAATGATTCAGTTAATTCAATTAAGTTATTTAATGCACTAAAAACCAAGGATTTTTGACACTTTTTTAAATGGCTAGAACAACAAAATTCACTGCCATGGAAGTAAATTTTCACACAAAACTGGATGACCATATGTTAGGAAATCTATAGACTGGATTCTTTCTTTAATTAATACAGACAATAGGACGGACACCTAAAATTCACTTAAATGCTCAGATTCTTAATTCTAGATGGAACTACCTTGAAATGAGTTCCAAGCAGCACTCAATTCAAGATAGTTCTCAGTAGAAATCTTTCCAAAATCCATGTGTGTTCTGACACAGATTTTGTTACTCCGCGATGAGATTTCGGTTAAATTATGACTGTCACTCTAGGACCAGCGGGAACTTCCTGGCAGTAGCACGGAAGCACCACTAAAATCTTGCATAGCAGCAGGACAGGTAGAGAGATCACTTGGAAACATGTAGCAGTATTCTCTTCAATCACATAAGAGGGACACAGGCACATTCCAATGGGAATATGGTCTAGTCTTCAGCATGAAAGTTAACGACAACATAAATTATTCAAAGACACAACGGTTAGGGGAATCTGCTAGAAACCACAATAGTTGGGGAAAAAAGGCTCAAACTCCTATGTAAATGATGTTGGAGGGCAAACAATCATATGGATAGTCTTAAATTTAATCACTGAGGCAGCTGGAAAAATAAAAGAAGTTAAAGAAAGACTAAACTCCAAATATTAACTTTTGATGACATCATTGGTCTATATTTTATAGATAGTCTTCAAAAGGAAAAGAGATGTGAGAGATTAGAGTATTTCATTCAATGGCTTTGTCTAGTGCATGAAGGCTGAAGAAAGCCAGGAAAAAAATCTAATATGTGCAAATTAGTGCAGATTACATTTAAATAGATTAACAGAAGACAGCTGGAAAGGAGAGACTCAGTGTCTGGCTGGTTAATAGGTACTATTCTCAGGAACAGAACAAGTGGATGGGCAAAGCCAAGAGGCATGGTGGCAGAGGAGGGGGTGGGGTGGGGGAGACTCATGCCTCAGACACACCAGAGAAATTGCATCAATTGTCCGAAAGTCTGTCCTCCTACCTCTGACCCTTATGAGTCATATAGCAACTAATATATGATGTTTTATTTCCATGCATCTTCTTATCTGACTTATTGTCATTCTGGGTGACCTCATTAGCCACATGGGAAACCGTTCACCACAGTACCTCACAATTCTCTGACCTTTTAATGGGGAACCAAAAATCCCTAAATCTAAGATTCCTTTAGAATCTTCAATTCTACCTCACTTCAGGAAATCACCTCACTGGCCATAATCAGCTTCACATCGTAAATCTTTATGCCAACAATCTACTCTCTGGTCACAATCTCCTAGCCTAAGTGCTTTCTCTCCCCTTCACTAGTCCCTCTCTGGCCCCAGGCAAAAATAAGGTCACTTCCAACTTCCACTTCTTTGATCCCTCTCTTCTCTTAGTCCTTCAACCACTGCTCAGATTTATCTCCTTCCCCCCCAAGCAAGGATCCCCCCCAGTCCACACTTTAACCATTCTCTTTCCAGCACCTTCACTCAATTCCTGATCTGCCTGCTGTAATTGCTCAGGAAATACATAATCCTAGGTGAAGACGTGGGTCTCCCTCCTCATTCCTATATCTGGACCTCTGAGGAAACTTGAGTTGACTTTTCTAAAATAATTTTGTTAAGTGTGTATTCCTTGTCATGTGTGGTCACTGAAGTCTCTGTTTCATTATGTTAGTGTCAGCTAATGATTAGACAGAGATTTCTTTAAATGCCTGAATCCAAAAAAATCTCCCAGAATTTCTCAAGCAGCCGTGTGTGTGTTTGGACAGCCCTTGAACACTCAGCCAGGCAGGTTTCAACTCTACCTTTGCATTTACTTCCTGCTTCCATAGAGTCCCAGCATCAGCAAAAGATGAGAGTTTGGGGCCTTCTCAGGTCTTTCCAGAGCATGAACACAACGTTAAGCGTGTGCAGGGCCCTTTACATTTCCAGGAATATGTCAGAGCTTTTCAAAGCCCTTGTGTACATTTCACTCCCCAGCTGCTCCTCCCAAGCTTTTTGGTGTGTCTATCATTTGCCTCAGCTGTTAATCTATCACCTCAGGCAGCTGAGGTGCCTATCACCTCAGGCAGTGAGGTCCAAGATATTAGCCTATAAGTGTCTTCAACAAATGCCCTCAGGAAATCAGTTTTTTTTTTTTTTTTTCCACTCTGGGCCACTTCCAGGTTAGGTAAAATAAAACAAATCTTTTAAGCCATTCTTCCAGGGAGTCACCAGACAGATCAGAACAAGTAAGTGATTTAAAATTCTTTACTAATGAGGTCTATTATGCTCCCTCTGGTACAGTGCTTATAATGTGTGCTGCATTTTTATGGCTTCCTTTGAAATGGGGAGCAAAGGTTGGGACCGGAGTGAGTTAAAATGTCACAAAATTACTCTATCGTCACACCCACCAATAATTTTTGAAAATATTTTTGTTGCATATACAATTATTGAGAATTTTGTTTTCACACGTTGAAAGTATTATGTTACTTTCTTCTAGCTTTCTTTGTTGCTGTTATTCTTTCTTTCTTTCTTTCTTTCTTTCTTTCTTTCTTTCTTTGTTTTTGGCTGCGTTGGGTCTTTGTTGCTGTGTGCAGGCTTCTCTAGTTGTGGCAAGCAGGGGCTACTCTTCACCGCAGTGGGCGGGCTTCTCATTGCTGTGGCTTCTCTTGCTGCAGAGCACAGGCTCAAGGCATGCAAGCTTCAGTAGTTGCAGCACACGGGCTCAGTAGTTGTGGCTCACGGGCTCTAGAGCGCAGGTTCAGTAGTTGTGGCACATGGGCTTAGTTACTCCGCGGTATGTGACACCCTCCCAGACCAGGGCTAGAACCCATGTCCCCTGCATTGGCAGGCAGATTCTTAACCACTGTGCCACCAGGGAAGTCCCTGTTGCTGTTATTCTAATTTTCCCTTTTGGTAGATGATCAGTTCTTTCTTTCTGGGTGTTTTTGTCTCTTCATTTTGGGCATTGTCCAGTTTCAGTACCATGTATCTAGTATGGGTTTCTTTTTATTTAGCCTACTTGAGGTCCATTGTGCCTTCTGTGTCACTGTATTCTTATTTTTAATCAGTTCTTAAAAATTCACAACAATCATCTTTTAAAATATTTCCTCTCCCCTACTCTGTATTTTTTTCCTTTTTCAATTCTGATGATTTGTAAACTAAACTTTCTTAGTTTACCTCCATATCTCTTAACATCACTTCATTTTTCATTTCTTTCTCTTTCTGCATTCTGGGAAAAATTTCAAAATGTATGTTCCAAGTCACTGGTTCCCTTTATCTTTGTCTAATCTGAAGAATCATTAAGACATGGAGTTTTTTCCAAATTGTATTTTTAAATTCTATATTTTTTGATTTTTCAAATCTTCCTCTTCATTTTGATGGTCTCTTCTTATTCATTCAATTTTGTGCTATTTTATTTCCTGTATTTCACAATTCTAATCTTGGTAGTCCCTGGGGGTCTAAATTTTTTGTTTTCTTCCTTGTTGATTCTCATACATAGTGGCTTTCATTCTCATATATTTAGTACTCTTTGACTGTTACCTCATTTCTGGTCTTAATCAGGAGTCCAACAGACCTAACTTGGATAAGCATTTGCTTTTATTTCTTTTGGTACCAAGGAGAGCCCACTAGAACCACGTCAGCCTCTCTTAAGGATCTTGGCTTAGCATGAAAGTTTCAGGCAAGGTTCTATACTTAATTCCTGGCTAAAGATTTAAAATCCTAACAGCACTGCTGTTTTAGGCATATGTCCCCAGGGCATTCCTACTCCTTGAGACACCAATTTATAGGGGGGAGATGTGGCCCTGGAGAAGCCTAAACCATGCCTAAACCATTTATAAGATGCATGTTGCCTCAAAGAGTATATCCTAAGTTAGGATGTGAATGTTCTGTAGCAGAAGATAACCTCAGATCACTGAGTTACCCATACAGCTTTATTCACTTTTCAATCTGCTGAAATGTGACTTTAAGATCATCCTACACTAAATTAATCACCAGTCTTGTCAATTTTACCTCCATAATATATTTTAATCTGTTTGTTCATTACTTTAACATTGTTTTAATTCAAGCCTTAATAATCTCTCATCCAATTACAATAGCCTCCTAATTTCTCTGCCTCCCTCAAATCTTCCATCCTTCTGATACATTTTTCGCTTTGCCATTACTGTTATTTACACTTAAATTTCTTCAATGGCTACTTTTTTGCACAGGCTCTGGACGCGCAGGCTCAGCGGCCATGACTCACAGGCCTAGCCGCTCCGCGGCATGTGGGATCTTCCTGGACCGGGGCATGAACCCGTGTCCCCTGCACCAGCAGGCAGACTCTCAACCACTGCGCCATCAGGGAAGCCCTCAATGGCTACTTTTAATAGACAGGATAATAGCAAACATTATATATAGATATCAGTCTACTTCTGTAACCTTATCTACTGCCTTTTTAGCATACTTTTTCTATGTTCTAGAAAAACCTTTCTAGTTCTTTTAATGGCTCATGCTATTTCAGGATTTCTGTATGTGCCATTTCTTCTTCCTGTAATTCTTGTCATTCCCTCCTCTCAATACAAGTAAGAGATCTCCCAATTTCTCAAATGTTCTGGGCGTTATAATATTTATCCCACTGTCTTATGGATTTTTTCCCCTCTCTTTTCCTTTTAATAAGGTTCTCTCTCTTAGAATGTGAAGTTCGTTAAATGAGGTACAATCACTATTCATCTCTGTTTCCAACATGATCTGCATGTACATGTCATGAAATATGGACTCACCAATAACACATGACTAAATGGAAAGATGACTGAATGAATACATGAGCAGGTTATGTGGGAAGGGGGGGCAAAGAAGAAACAGAACTTTAATGATTAAGACAGTTTAACACTATAAAATTCTATGATACATTTAGCACATAAAAAAGAGGTAAATAAAAATCAGATAACTTGGGAATTACGGAACATTTTCTTCCTCAGAGTATCTGTACAAGATAGGAAGTAAATGAAGTGGTCTTTATCTTCTACTGTAAGTTTATTTTTCAAAGGAAATAGAAAAAGAAAACAATATGTTCAATTATATTCATTCCTGTCCTAAAACAGAGTTGTCATGGATACAGGAAAGAAGTCAGGAGACAAAACAAAGTATTCTCTTCCAAATGGGACAGATATCATTGCAGCAAGTTCTGATTTTCTAGGAAGTTTCTAATTTTATGCAGTTTGTTATAATTTAAATTGCTTGTCATTGACCTGAAACCTGAGATCCTGAATTTTAAATATAAATAATTCCTGTAATTTGACTGAAAGAAAAAAAATGTCAATAGGAAAGGCAATATGAGAGGTCAGACAAATTAGTCTTTCATCATCTCTAGATGAGCGAGGGGACAGAAGGCAGAACTAGTTTATATTTAAGTTCTGCCTTTTATTAGTGTTATAAACTTGGACAAATAAATTTTCCTTGTGTCTGAGTTTTAGTTTTCTGATTAGAAAATGGGTGTGCACTGTCTCAGATATCCTATAAACTGGAAGAAACAGTGCATGCCCAAGCTGTAAGATTACAGCTTAAATTTTAGATCCTGATTTATTTAGTCAAGAAAACAGACCCTGATTGGAAGTAAAGTGGCCACACAGTGTAGGAGCAGATGTAACACCTCAGTGTCACTTCCTCTGGCCCCAAAACCTTAAAAGAATTAGGCATAGAGTTTCTAGTGACACTGCAAGGAAGAGTCTGGCTGTATCAGCAATTTTCAATTTCTTCCTGTGCTAGAGTTGTTTAATAGACTATTAAAAAATCTGGAAACATTTATAATTTTTTTTAATATAAATAATATAGAGCTCAGAAAAAGAGTAATATATAGAGCTCAAAGACAGATTATAACTTTTAACATAGAATTATGCCCATATTTGCTTTATTAGATAATAAAGAACATAAAGGTATTTTCTGTTGTTTTAAATCTTAATTTTCACAAAAAAAGCTAGGGTTGATTTTTTTTTTTTTCTTTTATTGATCCCACGCAGTGTGCCTATACTTGTTTTGGTTTGTCTCCTAAAAGAAGCCTTCCCCAACCATCACTGTCCACTGAAATAGGTCCTTCTTCTTAAAGTCAATGCAATTTTTATATCAATTTTTTTGCACTTAGTTATATACTGTCTATGACACTTTGAACTGTTTAATTTTTTGTGCATGTAAAACCTAACTTCTCAATTACAAATTACTTTGAGATGAAGACCAGATGTAAAATGTATTTGTATCACTGCTAAAACTATATAATGAGTATTCTATAAGTATTCAGTTTTGTTTTGTTTTTCTGTATGTATTATAATTATTTACATAGGCGTTAAGAACTTCAGGAATACCTGTACAGGTATTACACTACTTTTGGTAATTAGAAAATAACAACTTTTTCTTAATCCTTGTCCAGCTCGGACTGTGACTCTTCATAACAGCCATGTTATAAAATAAGTATTCTGTTTTTTCACATGTTGGTCTGTACACAGCAACTGAGAGAGATAAATTGTCTGTGTGTTCTCATTTTACGAACATGGAAACTAATCCGCCTATAATCAATGCTTCAATTCCCTGGGCACCTTGGGAAGAGTTCCTAGACTAAAACTAATGGCTCAGGCCATGACCGTACTCTGGCTTGCTCATTCTATTCTTTCACCTCTCACCTTTAGTGTATCCTTGGACTGACCACACACACTGTATCTTCATGGCAGCATTGACTCTCCTGTAACCAGGTAGTTCACTTCTCCCTGTGTCTGTTCTTTAAACAACATACCAGCCACAAATGCAAAGGCCAACTCTAGTCTCCTCTGTTACCAAGTGATCCTGGTTGTGTCAGAATGGGCACAGAAACTAAATCGAAGTTTTCTAATAAAGACGTATCATTTGAATCTAGGCTGGCATTTGCTTGCAATATGTAAGCTAAGGACAACAACAAACACAAAACTTTATGTCTCTAAGAAATAAGAAACAGGAAGAAATATGGCACAGAAATGATTATGCCAAAAACAGGGTACCTTTCCCCTTTTTCTTTTTTTTAATACAACGAACTATTAGTGTTTTATGAAATATTATTTAACTCTCACCAAAGCTAAAATAATAGTGCCTGGAAGGAAAGTATATTTAAAGTTGTTCTCAGAAGGAAAAAAAATCTCAATATACATACATATGCAGATATATCTTAAACATGGTTAAAAATGCAATTCAAATAAAATATATGATTACTAATTTTGAAATACTTTTACTTGAAATCTAGCCATTATTAAATGGGATTTGTTTATCTTAGTTTCAGGTAAATATATTATTTATCACCAATGTCTAAAGTTAAGTCTATAAATTAGCAATACTGTTTAAGATCTACACAATTAATTTTGTAAATGCACACATTTTTTTTTACCTCGTTTGCAAACCTCAATATGTTTAATAACTTACTACATGTGTAAAATGAATAACATAGTAGTACGAAAAAAGAACAAATTAGGTACTACATGAAAAAATATAGAGGAACTTCTGTTTTCCAGGAGTTTCCAGGGTTTCTTGGTTCAACTTTAAATCAGATTCTCAACTCTAAGAAAAAAGTTTCTTATAGTGTTAGAAGGTGCTGGTTTTTGTTTTTTTAAACACAGTTTTTGCCAAATCAAGGACATGAAACAAACTCAAGCAAACCAAAGCTTATTGGTTTAATTATTGAATAGCATTTGTTAAATTAACGAGGATATTCAAATTTGGGCCATATAATCACTAAATAATTAAACTTGAATACGATGTGCTTCTCTTCTTCAAAACGTTAAGAAATGCAAGGTTACACATTTTTCCTTATTTTAAAGAACAAAACAAAAAATTGGAATCTTGTGAATCATAGGTCAAATTCAGTGCTAAACAAGAATACATTCCAGCTTGTTATGAATATTCATTAATTATATCCTATAGGCTTCCAAAAGAGTGATAGAGGTTTATTTTAGGCAAATGATTAATTTATTTCAAAAGATCACTCAAGTTCTATAATTTGAAAGTCTTTCTTATTTGCTTTATAGTTCAATTCATATTTTAATAATTTAAAATCCAATTATTATTGCCAAGATATTATAGGCAATTTTACATCCCATTAACCTTGCTTTGTTTTAATTATAAAGATCCTTTGTTAGATTCCTTTAAATGATCCAGTTTATAATTTCAGCCTGTCCTAGGGAGTACTTTAATTCAGCTGCACATTCATCAACTGTTTTTGTCGTTAATTGTAGACAACTGCACAATTGCTTTCTCCAGCTATGATTGATGAATTATATTCACGAACGTAGCTGTTAAGTAGGATAAACATTTATAACAATTTCCACTTAAAGATTTTTATCTTCATTCCCACAAGGAAAATTAAAGACATACTCTAACAACCAAGAGAAAATATTTTGTATGTTTCATTTTACACTATTAGAAAAAGTTAAGAAACATGTTGTATGTCCATGCAAATGGGATAAGAGTGTACGTAAAGAATCTAATTTGTGCCTAGTATAGAGTCGGCATCAACAAATAGAAGCCAGATAAACTGAGGAATGTGTCTTTACTGTAACTACATCAGAACTATCTCAATATGATTTTTTTTTTAATCTGGAACTCCCAGTTCAAATTTATGAAAGAGAAAGGTCTAAATTGAAAGGAAATGGACCAAACTAAAGATAGGAGTCGGCAAAATTCTGAATATATACTGTACGTAGTAACAAAAACTAACAAAATAACCTTCCTTTTTTTTTTTTTTTTTTTTGCGGTACGTGGGCCCCTCACTGTTGTGGCCTCTCCCGTTGCGGAGCACAGGCTCCGGACGCGCAGGCCCAGCGGCCAAGGCTCAGGGGCCCAGCCGCTCTGCGGCATGTGGGATCCTCCCAGACCGGGGCACGAACCCGTGTCCCCTGCATCGGCAGGCGGACTCTCAACCACTGCGCCACCAGGGAAGCCCAAAATAACCTTCCATTTTTAAAGTGTCTATATTACTGTAGTTGTAATAAATGTCATATATTACATCCAACCTTCAGAGAAACTAGGTAAGATGTGAAACAATGTCAGAGGGAGATTATGTTACATGCCTAGAATCTAATAGTTTATCATTAGGAGAACTGGTATTTAAACTTGTTACAAATAATACACACGTGCTCCACATTATAATAGGCACTGTGGAAATAGCCATAAAAAATACACCACAAATAAACAGGCACTAACACTATGGTATGGTAAGTATAAAACAGGGGAAAATGGAAGGTGGTTTGAGAACATGGGAAGGCACCTAATCCGGATTAGGGATGTGGAGGGGTTGGTGCTCAGAGATTATTTTCACTAAAGTTAGAGAAGTGAATGTCTTAAAGCAATGCCCATCGTCTTTGTCCTGTGGACTACTGGGGAAAACACTACAATAGCAAAGACAGCATCTTCCATCCGGTCCCCCAAACACTGGCAAGTCTCCTGTGTTTCCTTAGTCATTTCACTCCCCAGTTTCTCTACACTGGCTATTTTCAATATTTTCTACTCTTCTCAAGTATAACACTTACCTCCCCAAATTTCCTTCATTCTCAGAAAATGGCCCTAACTGCCACTTTATAGAGAAAACAGAAGGCATCATTACAAAAACTCTCTGAATCCTGCCACCAATTTAATTGCCTGCATCCTTTCTCAATACTCATCCACAGAAGGCTAACCCCTGTCCCTCTGCCTCACCCCTCTCAGAGACTGTACTCTTTTAATTGAGTAGAAACTTTTCTTCTTTCTTTCCCACCGTATTGGCTTCTTTCCATCAGCATTTTAAAGTACTCAAATCCTTCCTTCTACTCCCCTCCTCCTCCTCAAATTAAAACCCTATCCACCACCAGCAACCACCCTTTCCCCTTCTTGGCCAACCTTCTTATAGTTGTAAGTACTTACTGTCTATACTCACCTCCCGCTCACTTCTCACCTGAAAACATCCGAGCTACTCTCCCTACTTCCCTCAGTTATCTGCTCCCATCCTCTATCTGCCTTTTGGCACATTTATTACATCAGTAATTACTTAACCTAACACTGTTGTTCCCACTGGACTGAAAGCTCTATTAGAGCAGTGCCTGGGTCTATACCCAGCATCTTTAGCACGTAGGTATTCATTCACCAGTATAAATTTGAATGAAATCAACATGTCCCTCTTGTCACTGACTCCAGTGGTGCCTTTAATCCTGACTTACAAATCCTCTTGTTGACTATTCATTCCTTTTCAAACATTCTACTCAACATTCTTTTCTTCATTCCTTCAACAAATATTTGTGATTGCAAAATAGGTACTAGGCATTATTATTCCAGAAACCAGGGATATATCAGCAAATAAGACAGAGAATAAGACACGAGTTCTGAAGGGAAGTACATTTTAGCGAGAAGACATGTAAACCAAGAAAAGATTTTGAGACAATGTTATTGAATGTTAAAGTAGAGTCATGTAATGGAAGTCTGATAACACAATAAGATGGTCAGGGGAGCCTCTATGAGTGTGACATTTAAGCTGATTCCTCAATGATGGGAAGAGCCAATCACGTGAAGATGTGGGGAAAGAGGATTCCCAGCAGAAACAGCAGCGAGAGTCTGGCCGCTTGTTTCCACTCACTCCACACACTCTCCCTGATCACACCTGTATCCTTATCCCCCATTTACCTCATGCAAAAACTGAGAACTCTTGAATTTAAATCTCCATATTAGCTGTCTCTTTGGAGCTGGACATCCAAATTCTAAGATGTCAATTTAACATTTCCACTTGGAACTTTCATAGGTGCTACAAATTCAGTGTAACCGAAAGTAAAAATATCTCTCACCAAATTCATGCCCTTCCTTCTGTATTGTTCTAAGTAAACTATGCTTACACTATAAATCATCCAGCTATTAAAGCCAGAAATCAAAGTACCTTCTTTCTCCTCTTACCATCCAATCTATCAGCAATTCTATAGATTTAATTTCCAAAAGATACTTCAAATTTGTACACTTCTTCCATCCTCATAGCCACTATTGGTTGCTCTACGACACCATTCTCTTCAAAAGGATTCTGAAACTTCAGATCGGTATCTCGCTTCCAGTCTGCAGCCCCAGATATCCATTTGGCACTCGGCAGATTATGCCAAACCTCTTCAACTACAGCCCTGTACCCTTAGCACAGCTTACAAACCCCTCCATGGCATGACCCTTGCCATGAAGGGATGGCCCTTGCCTGCCTCTATGTGGCTGGCACACAACATGCACTGAAATAGCTGTTGGCTGAGTGAAAAGAGCTCTCCAGCAACATGTCTTGCTACCTCTTCCCTCCAGGCTTTTGCACTACACTATTCCCTCAGCCCAGAATTTTATTCTTCTATTTTTCATTTTCTTTCACCTAGCTATGTCCTAATCATCTCTCAGTTCTCAACTAAGATGACATTCTGTTTAGGTATACTTTTTTGTGGTGAGGGGACCTCCTCCTTTCATTCTTTTTATAGGCGATTTTTAAGAGCAGTTTTAGGTTCACAGCAAACATGAACAGAAGATACAGAGATGACCCAGATACCCCCCTCCCCCAACCCATCCTCTTTCCCATATCACCATCCACCATCAGAGTGGTACATTTGATACAAATGATGAACCTACATTAATACATAGCATTATTGCCCAAAGTCCATAGTTTACACTAGGATTCACTCTTCGTGTTGAACATTATAAGGATTTGGACAAATGTAAAGTGACATATATCCACTATTACAGTATCATACAGAGTAGATTCATTGCCATAAAAATCCTCTCTGCACTGCTTATTCATCCCTCCCTCCCCCTAATCCCTGGCAACCACGGATCTTTTTCCTGTGTCCATAGTTTTGCCTTTTCCATAATGTCATATAGTTAGAATCATACAGTAGCCTTTTCATATTGGATTCTTTCATCTCATAATACACAATTAAAGTTCCTCCATGTCTTTTCATGGCTTCATAGCTCATTTCTTTTTAGTACTAATTAGTAAATATTCCATTGTCTGGATGCATCATATAAATAAGTGGGCATTTATTTATCCATTCACCTACTAAAGTGCATCCTGGCTGTTTGCAAGTTTTGAAAATTATGAATAAAATGATTATAAACATCCATGTACAGGTTTCTGTGTGGACGTAAGTTTCTAACTCCTTTGGGCAGATAGCGAGGAGCACGCCTACTGTATTCCATGGTAAGAATAAGTTTAGCTTTATAAAAACGCCAACCTGTCCTCCAAAGTGGCTGCACCGCCCGGCGTTCCCACCAGCAGTGAGTGAGCGCTCCTGCGGCTCCACCTCTTCACCGGCATTTGCTGGAGTCTGCGTTCTGGATTTTGGCCATTCTAATACGTATGTAGTGGTATCTCCTTGTTTTAATTTACATTTTCCTGATGACATATGCTTTGGAACATCTTTTCCTATGCTTATTTTCCATCTGTATACTTTTTTTGGATAGGAGTTTGTTAAGGTCTTTGGCTCATTTTCTAACCAGGTTGTTTGTTTTTTTATCGCTAAGTTTTAAGACTTCTTTGTATATTTTAGAAAACAGTCCTTTATTAGATGTGCCTTTTGCCAATATTTTCTCCTAGTCTGTGGCTGTCTTCTCATTCTCTTGATATTGTCTTTTGTAGAGCAGAAGTTTTTCACTTTAATGAAGTCCAGCTCATCAATTCTTTCTTTCATGGATCATGCCTTTGGTATTATAACTAAAAAGTCATCTAGATTTTCTCCTTTGTTATCTTCTATGAGTTTCATAGTTTTTCAGTTTACATTTAGGTTTGTGATCCACACAGAGTTAAGTTTTGTGAAGAGTGTAAGGTCTGTGTCTGGATTTATTTTTGTGCACGTGGATGTCCAGTTGTTCCAGCACCATTTGTTGGAAAGATTATTTTTGTTTCACAGTATTGGTTTTGCTTGGATACACTTTTTGAAAACCCTGATAACCCCACCAACTGGAGAATGCACCCCTCCAGACTAGGTTAAGTGCTCTGCCTTATGCTTGCATTAGTACCTGTAACACCCCTATCACAGCACCCTTGTGTTATTGTATGTGCTAGTCTAATGCTTGCCTTTCCTCCAAAATTTTGCACCATGTTTGTCTCATTCACTTCTCTATTCCCAGTGCCTATAATGTGTTTGGTATATAGTAGGTGCTGAATAGACATATGCTGTATTAATGTATACATAAGATGTTCTTGTGTATTTAGAGCTAGCCATAATGTTTCAATATTTGTTCCAAAAGCATCTTTATTGGAGGAACTATTAGTATAAAAAATGGAAACACAAATCTAGAATGGCACAAAGAACATTATGAGTATTTTGAGGTTTTCATGGATTAAAAATTTTTAAATATTATAACTACTTTCTATAATTCCAACTCCTTTCCTAAAACCAAACAAAATAAACTCCAAACACTACCAATGAACAACAAAACATTTTCAAAAGCTAAAAACCTCTATTAGCAAAATTTTCACTCTCCTCCTTCTCTGAGACAATAACCATAATCTTAATCTTAAATGTTGGAGCTTCAATTTGTTAAGTCTTCAGAGTTACTGATAACAGCATAATTTTTGTTTTTACTTCACAGTTGAAACAAATTAGCAAAACTAGGGTGTATGTGAAGTGAGAGATTTCTATAACTGATATGACAATGAGCCGCCTGGGCAAAAGATTTTTTTTCTATTTTTTCATTGCCTGAAGATGGATAATAATTGTTATCAATTCTTTTCACCATAAAGTTTTACAAAAAGTAGAGTGTATTATTATGTTTAAAATTATTATTTATGCTATAAAAGAAAACTAATATTTTCCTGCATCTTTGCTTGGCAGTGAATGAAAAATTTATTTTAATATTTAGAGTTGTAGTATTATGACTAAAAGTAATTCAATCATAAAATATCTAAGTGAGAAATACACAGTAAGATGAATTGTTATAAAAACAAAGGCTATTTCTCAGAATATAATACACTGATGAACAAAAATACTAAATTGCATTTAATTTTTTTCAAAATGGGTTTTTATAGCATATACAAACTAAGTTTCAAAGAGTAGCTCATAAAATATTCTTTCATGACACCTCCCTTGATAAAGATAAATTTTACATACAGTAACATTATTACCTTATCAATTTAATTAAATCTGGTTTCAAAAAAGAAATAGATTACCCCAAATTTTCAGTCATTATTTTCCAAAGAACGCACTATATCATAGAAGAAACTCAAGTTGTAAAGGACGCAGGTCTTCAGCTGATAGAAGCTGAACATGTCAAAATGGTGACAGTTATATCTGTCTTAGTGTATCCATTGCCAATAAAGTATTGGAAAAATCATAGTGAAAAATCTTACCACAGCATCATTTTAACAATGGTTTAAATAGATTCCTAACCAGACCTTTATAGTTCCTATATTAAACTTCTCTCACATTTTTAGCTGGATACTAGATAGCATGATATGGTCGAATAAAACTATTTCACATGAACTGAGATGGGCTGAGTGAGGGAGTAAACACTGAACACGGCTCTGAAAACAGATGGAGTGGCAGATGGGACTGCAGATTGGGTTCACTTGATCTATGTAAAACAACTTTACTACTTGGTAAGACGTGGCTCAGATCTCACAAAAACCTTATAAAGTTTGTCCCTTTATTTCATACCTGCTTCCCCTCCGCCAAATAAAAATGTTTAACATTTTAAACTTTGCTCCTTTAAAGTATAAGTACCTGTGTGATGAATCATTTAACTAAAATATATTTTCTTACACATTTTTGGAACAGATGGTAGGCAAGAGCAGTCACCCAGTGGAATAAAATGTACACTGACTAGTTGTCTAAAATTTGTAAAATTAATTACCTTCCTTCATTGATGAGTTCAATAAATGCAAGTCCTGCATTCTTCTGAATAGAATTTTGCCATTCCTAAAAGGAGAAAGCAAACCAACTGTAAGAAAAATGAGCATGCAAACAAAAGTAACATCTGGTTTAAGGATCATGTTGATCCTAATAACTTCCACGTGATATTACTTCTAAATCTTTCTAAAAGATTTTTAACAAATGTTATTTTGCAAGAAATCAAAACTTTAAAAGCAGTCCTGTATTACTTAGTTAAAAAGGTGCTTTTGAATTCCCAGTGATGCCGACTAAGATAGAGAGTGAGGTCACAGGGACAAAACTCACTGTGACTGTAAAATATTGCTTGTTTTACACCCTTCCTACGGCATATCTAGAATATGCTTTAGATAACTTTTTGGTTATTATTCTAGTGATTTCAATGTTTTTGGTCTTTTTAATATAGCTGGCAAATTGAATTTTTTGGATTAAAAATTATATCCCTTTCAATGGTACTATAAATAATACTTGCCTAACATATTTTTATTGAAAATCCTTATTGATCAGTCATGCCACTCATCTATAGACTTTCCCTCCATGATTTTCCACTAATTAAGTGCTGGCCACAAATTCAGCTTGAGGAAACACAGTCTCCATGTCAACCCTTCACTCTGTTCCTGATCACTTTCCCTTTTAAAGCTTTGCACACATGCTGGGAATAAATGTGGTCCCCAAAAGTAGGTACTTAGGATGTAAACATTCTCTGTCCTAAGTAAATTTGTGAAGAATTAGAAGAACAAATCATGAATCTATATTTCCCCAGGAGAGAGAATCAACAACTTGGAAAAAGGGACATGATAGTCTGGGGACAGTAATGATCTAATAAAAGCCTAAATGACTCTGTTTTTAGCAAAGCCATTGTGTTTTAGCTGCCATAACTTTTATCCAAATAACAAGATCTTTGTTGCATTTTACTGAACTTATTAAAACTTGCAAATCATTTTTGTCAAAAACAATTGTTGGCAACACTTTTTCCCACATTTTAACAAAATGACTTACTACTCTCCTCATATATTTTGCATTAATTGAGGCACAGCATTAGGCAAAAGTCTCCACAGAAGAATAAACAAAAAGAGGATAGAGAGACCTAGGCTGATTCTTCGGAACCATTCACAATTTTAAGATTAGAAAAAGCAGCGGTTGAAAGGGACAAGAAAGGATCTAGAAAAATTTAAGAACAGATGCAAAATATTATAGCACTATTCAAAAGAAAATAATCCATGTATAATACATTGGCTCAAGAAAATAAAAAAAAATACAAGACCCTTTAATCACTAATACCCTTTTTTTAATGATTAGGAAGTTAAAATTCTACTGTATGTGAACTGCAAAATTAAAATATAGTAAACCACAAAATGTATGAAACACAAAAACAAAAGTACAAAAGTCAAAAAAGATGTCATTCCAGAGGAGGGTAAGGAAAGCTCTGGTGGTAGAGTCGGCACCAGAACCAGGGGCTGGCACTAGAGCTGGTGCTGGCCCGAGCTGCAGAGCTGGCCCAGGAGCGATGCCTGAGCTGGCTCTAGCTGTGGAGAGACTCTATCTCTGGGGCTACTGCTGGATATGTTGCTGAAGTTGGCACTAGGTGTATTGCCGGCCCTAGCTCAGACAGTAGTGCTAGAACTGGCTGTGAATTGGCTCCAGTTCTGGGACTGACTTTAATTCCGGCACTGGTGCCAGGCCTGGTGTGAGAACTGGAGATAAGGATGACTCTAGATCTGGAGCTGATACCAGCTCTAGAGCTGAAGCCAGAGCTGGCACTAAGAAGCAGCTGGTACAAGAGCTAGTGCTGGAGTTGGCTCTAGCTCTACAGCTGGATCTACCTTTATCCAAGAGTTAGTGCAGGCGCTGGCTCTAGCTCAGAGGTGCTGCTAGGACTCGTTCTGGAATTTGCTCTAGCTCTGGAGCTGCTGCTAGAGCTGGTGCTACAGTTAATAATGGAACTATCTCTATCTCTGGAGCTGGCTCTAGTTATATAGCTGGTTCTAAAGCTGATTCTAGTTCTAGTATTGCTACTGGCTTCAGCTCTGGAGCTGGAGCAGGTCCCAGAGCTGTATGTAGCTCTAGAACTTATGCTAGAACTGGCTCTAGCTCTACAGGTGCTAGAGCAGGTGCCAGAGCCGACACATGAGCTGGTGCCTGAGCTACTAATACACTTCCGAAATCATTACATAGAGTTGACATCCTGACATGAAAGACAAAGATCAAGACAACAGTACAGAAGGGATACTAGGGACAACAACAACAACAAAAGAAATCTGAAAATTTAAAAAGAGAACATAAAAAGAGACAGCTTAAAAAACAAAGTTGAAAACATCTCCCAGAAAATAGAACAAAAAGATAAAAGAGTTGCAACAATAAGAAGAGAGATAAAGAAATAAGGAAAGTGGAGAATCTTCTGATGAAAGACCAATATCCATTGAGTAGGAATTGTAGAAAGAGTGAATAGGGAACATGGAAGAGAGGAAGTTATCAAAGTAATTTAAATTATTTCCTAGGAATTAAGTACATGACATAATATCCCCAGCAAAGCACATCATCATAAAATTTTAGAACAGGGTTAAAGAAAAGACTTACAAGAAAAAAATTTCTTTATACAAGAAATCAAGAATCAGACTGACACTAGACTTCTCTAGAGCAAAACTGGAAAATAGGAGAAAAGAAAACAACACCTTCAACAGCACAAGGAACATAATACTCAGAACATTATACCCAGCTAAGCTATCGATAAAATATGAGGACAAAAGAGTTACATTTTCAGACATGCATAAACATTTATTTTTCAACCACTTTTTCAAGAAGAAAGAAAAAGAACCTACTGATGGTGTGCTCTGCCAAAATGAGGAGTAGATCAAACAGGAGAAACAAGATAATGTTTTGACAGCCCCAAAATCTCAGGGGCTTAAAAAACAAAAGTTTATTTCTTGTTCACTTTCCAAGTCCACTGCCCATGTTCTGCTCTGCTTCATCACCACCCTCACTTTGGGAGCTAGACTGACAATGTAACCATTGTCTGGAACACTACAGGCAACCAAGGTGGAGGGAAAAGAAAAGAAGTTTAAGTATCACTGGCTCTTATAGTTTCTGCCCAGAAGTAACACATGTCACTTCTCACATTTCTGGTCAAAGTCACATGACCAAGCTTCAGTTCAATGCAGCAAAGGAGTGCAAACCCACCAAGTGCTCAAAATGTGGGAAAGAACCAAACGTGAACAACCCAAAACATGACTCTAAGGGAAGAAATCATATAAAAGGTGGATACAGATCTAAGAAACAGTTTACAGAACTATTGTAAAGCTAACACAGTTTCTGTGAAGAATCAGGAGAGACCTGTATGCACACTAACAGACTGTCAAGAAGGAAATAATTTCATCAGATTATAGAGAGGTTTTGAATAAGGAAGACATATTTTGAATGAAAATTTAGCATTGCAATGTATATATTTTTTCTTCCAGAATTGTTTTTGTGAAGAAGCAGGCAACATAATTCCTAAATTTCTTTAATGACAATATAATGCAATCGAAAGGCTTTGTATTTGAGTTCAACTCTTTCCTCAAGTTACAGAATTGCTCTTTCTCAAAGTTTCTTACCAAAGAAGAGCTCACATTGGGGAGAAGGATTGGAGTCTCATCCAAGAGAATTTTCTTGAAACTTTTTGTGATGGTGAGACTTTCTCCCTTTATTCTCCCAAGTTTTTCAGATTTTTCTTTTTTGAATTTAAGCATTAGAAACCTATCACACCGTTTGTATATTATCACACTGTCAATGTTGCCACATGTCAGAAAAGTCAGGTATGACGAACACTGGATCTGGCGATTAGAATGCAGCCCATTGCGCTGGGCTGATGAATGAAAGGGAATTGAGGAAGAGAAGGTTAGGTAACCGGAGTATATGCTTTCAAAGAATTCTGTGGAGAAAGCTAAGAAAAAATAGGATAGGAGGCTGAGAGAAAAATCGGTTCATAGTTTTCAGGGCGAAGAGACTTAAATACAGTTGTAAACCATAGAGAATGAAAGAGTCAGAGAAACACTGATTACAAGAGAGAAATGGTGACAGGGAAATCTTGAAGAAGGCATTAAAGAATGGGGTGTCCTGGAAAGGAATAAGGATACTTCTTTCTTCAGAAAAAGAGTAAAACTAGGGGTAGAAGAAGTTTTTCTTTTCTTGTTCACATATAAAATAGTCCACGGTATTCAGGAAGGGACCCTGACTTAAGTAACACAATTGTAAACGGTAGTGTAATTCTTTTCCAGAAGAGTGTAAATTCCCTGGTCTTATTTGCCTTGGTCTTGTGAAATGAAATGTGGTTTTAAATCTTAATATTTAATTTTTAGCACCAGCTACGGCATGAGACACATAAGTAATACTCAATAAATACTATTATTGGTGATTTATTGGGTAAGCTGCAATTCATGTACAATTCACCTCTTGGTATTATCAGAAATGCGAGGCCACATGACAGGTAATAAAACCTCTTAAAATGTTCCTGTTAAGAATGCTCATAACTAATTGAACATAAGTGTTTCTCTACTCCCACAGAAGCATAATCTAACTGGGCTCTTCTTCTGTGGAGACATGAAAGAGCATTATTAATCACAGAAAGAAGAAAGGATCTCTCTCTCTCTTTTTTTCCATCCTCCATCCATAGGGAGGGAAGATATTTTCTGTCCTCCTCTGAGCCCAAGCAAAAAATTTTACAGACTCTATCTTGCTCTTCTGTCACCTCTAACTGTCCTGTTATTTCCTCAGACATAAGTAGATATCAAACACTTATGTGATACAGGATTTTAAGACAACAAAAGCCGAAATGCCAACTTTCTAATATAAGAGTTTAAAACTTGATAACTTAATAGTATTTTCCATGTCTCTGCAACTTCACTTTTGTATGTTTTATATGCACATTATATGATTAGATTTTAGATATTGTATCTTTGAAGGAAGAGCCATATTTTATTTGTCTGTGGTAACCACAGAACCAGAAGAAATAGATGATGTAAATTGCACAGTGACTATACTACAGCATTAAGGCAAAAAGAGTTCAATTCTAGAAGTTTAGCAACATTAGATGGAAAACACAGAAAAAATCCTTATGTATAAAATTTATATTATTATGCGTATAAAGTAGTATATTTCCTGGTATCTTTTTTCTAGGTTCTACTAGTTATTTGCTTGCCAAACATGAATATTTTCTTCTCTACCACAGAAGCCTACTGGTTATGTTTTAAGATGATATGGCTGGGAGTACAAGCGTAATTTTGCAGGCCTTGACCTAAGTAAGGACCAAGTAGATTTCACCTAATGTTAAAAGAGTATAATTCAGTTTTTGAAGATTTTCAAAATTCTTCATCAACTACAATAATCAATTTGGACAATTTCAATTTATCAAGTCAATTTCTGTTAACTACATTAACTAATACTAACAATCTGTAAGGTGGAAAAAATGTTACTGGTTGTCTTTCTTTAAGAAAGCTAGTTTAAAATTTTTATTTTTCAAACTGTGGTATGAGATCAAAGTCCCAGGCAGGAGACATACTAAGTCCCAGGACATACATATTCATCTCCCTGGAGTCTGGGAGGAAAAAAAAAAAAAGCCATGTAATTTAATTTAAAATTATAAGTCATATAAGAATAATATAGTAAAATACAAATTTTAAAACATAAGAGCATAGAATGTTCCTGTTACGGTGGATTGCATGGGTTACAGCCTGTATCACCCTTTCATCCACTGCATCCCAGGGGGCTGCTTCAATAGAAGAGTTAGAGAAGGAATGACTTAAGACATAAAAGTAGCAGTAAAGCTAGAAATTTTAAACATACATTTTCATCAGCTGTTTTCTGGAATTTTGCATGAGACATATATTTTAATCTCTCATTGTTATGGTGAATTTTAAATATATCTCATAAGGCAATGAGGAAAACACAGTGCATTTCTTTCAGCTACTTTAAAAAATGCTAAATGAGAAAGAGAAAAAGGGGAAACAACAAAACGTTCCTCACAAGATAAAGTATATTTTCCCTCTCAGAAAATCTTACAATTGAATGAGGGTTTTAAAGCGTGTTTAATGATTTCTGAATGACAGTTGTACAAGCAGCACAAATAATCAATTTTGAGGGCATCTTCAGTCGAAAAGTCTAATCTCTTTACCTTCTTGGCAAAATACGGCATACAGTATTGGGTAGTAAACAAGAATGCCTAAGTGTAAAGAAGAAAATGAAATGTGAAGGGAAAAGTAACCCAAGTATAACGAACGGCATATTCTCCTTCGGGTATGCTATTCTGTAGATGAATTTTCAGATCTTACTCCTATGAAAATGGGCAATAGTATGACAAGAATTTATGCTGGCAAAGCAATAAATCTCGTGTGTAAAGAGAAAATAATTTTAAAACTTTGGAAATGCAAAATGGGATCAAGCCTACATCATTATTTTCTCAGCACTTAATGTAACTTTTATTACTCATGGAACATTCCCTCTGAAATATAATTATTTATAACTTGTAGTGATGTCTCCCCACTAGATCATAAACTTGTTAATAAAAGAAAAGATCTTGTTTTATCTAATTATGCACATCTAGTAAGTAGCAAGTGTCTGGCATACTGTACATACTCAATGTATCTTTGCTGTTGAACTGAATTTATTTCTCCAAAATCTATGGTATCACTTAAATCTGTGAGTTCTCAATTCTGACTGAACAAAAAAATCAATAGGAATGTTGTTAGAAAGCACCAGTCATATTGGAGTAGTCTCTAAGGATACGTCGGGCCCAGGCATCAGTATTATTATAAAGCTTCCCAAGTGATTGTGATGTGAAGTCAGTGCTGAGAACCACTGACTGTGGTCATTTCTCCCTCTCAACACGACTGCACACACACACAAACCTCAACGTGCCTAACTTGCCAGCATGGAGCAATTTAGTTATTATGAAGTGATGTGTACTTTTCCCTTCAAATTGTTCAATTATTTAAATTCCTTCTACTCATTTGTAAAATAGTATGCTATTGCATCATAATTACATCATAATTATTGAAGCGTCTACATCTCTAAATTAAGGCCATTACTATAGTCCTTTCCAGCTCTGACATGGTATTTTATAACCATAAATGATATTTTTGTAAGACTGAAAGTGTTACCTTATAATGAACATGTAAAAAATGTGAGCAATGAATTAGGTTATGCAGTTATTATATTCCTTTACACTGATGCATGTTTCAAAAAGTATTTCTTAAATCCATATTACTATGTAACTGATTCTAGAAGTTTCAAAAGAATAATTAGGTATAATATTGAAAGGGGAGATACGCAAAGCTTTGTGACAAGAAAAACACACAGCACACAGGAGGAACTGAGTGTCTGCTGTAGTTGCTGAGGCATAAACTACATTGAGAGTTAAGAAATGGGATATATATGGAAAGGGAAAGGAAACTTTAATCACTGTCCTAGCTCCCTAACAATTCTGACATGTAGAATTAGAGAAATTACTTAAAACAAGGCAAATGGATACATGAGAATGTATACAAAAGGATAATAATAATAACATCATCATTTCAACAGAGTCAATTTCTTGGCAATGACAGGAAAAAATGTATCTTTAAAAATCTTATCTACAAATCATTCCAAAGTCTTCTGCCATTTGAGAAAACACACAGACACAGACACACACACACACACACACACACACACACACAAACACTGGCTCCGCTACTGAAGAAAATGAACAGCCATAAGAAAAGGTGTAAATTAAATGTGGGCATCAAATTTTTATCTTCATGGGGAAACATACTAAACTGGGTTTGAATGCCTGCAGACAGCTGCCAAATCTTTAGACAGTTTTGTCACAATTTTTTAACTCTTCTACATGGATGTATAACATTGCCTTAAGATGAAGGACTTTTTCAAAGAATTGGATATCAAGTTAAGGATCCTTTGAAACGAAACACTTTGAAGACAAATAGGTTCCAGAAGGATGACAATGAAATCCCTATGTTCTCTTCACAATCACTTTATGGCAGTTAGATAACCCAGTAGAAATATCAGACCCAGCACATAATATTTTCCCCCACTGGTTTTTCCTCCTCTCTGTCAGTTCAGCGCACACTTCTCATTCCCTTTTGTTTTGTGTATAATTAAGTAAACCAACTTAATGTCCTCAGAGACTTAATCCATCTCAGATTCTTTGAAAATATGGAAAATATTTCAAGGTAAAAATGGGAGGTTAAATTGAGATATTAAGTCTTCTGGAACTCCAGAATTATTTTTTACTTTCTATATCCTTCATGTCTACTTATCATTAATTGCCACTAAAAGAAGTAGGTATATTCCTCAAAAAATTTATAACAAATGCTCATTATAACTGGCATGCTTATAAATTCTTGCAATGTTAGAGAAATTAATAAGTACAAGGACTGAAGTAAAAACTACTATGCAGAGAGAAAAACAGAGATGAGTGTTTTCAATGTATGCAAAAAATAAAACTAATGAAAAAAATATACACGTATTCAAAGTATGAATTTTTTCATTTCCATCGCTTATTTTTATGAACATCTTACTAAAAGCATTGTAGGAAAAACTGAATGTAAGAAATGAATAATCAATGATCAGTACATAGAGATTATCGATATGAAGGTCAGCCACAGAAAAACCATTACACAACATGAAAATATACCAAGTTGATTACTAAAAGAAGAGTTGGTGTATCATATAAAGATAAATACAATGAGGTTTCCCAGGATCTCAGTATGTGGCTAAATTGTATAAATAAATTTAACACAACTTTTTATTACAAATATTCTTATGAACATATATACACATACACATATATTTATGTTTGTACTTATGATTAAAAATAATTTAGATTGTTTTACAATATATTTTTTAAACAGAGCATTTTCTATAACTATGAATATATACAACATACAAACACATTTATATTGAGTTCTAGAGGATACTCCTTCCTTATTACCTGCTACTAGAAATGATCAGAAGAAATCAAGGAAATGATAAATTTATTAAATAAGAAAATAGAGGAAATGTTTCATATTTTAAGATCTACATAGGTAGGAAAACAGTAAAAGCTAAAATAGGGTTTTTAGAATGTAGTTTTGAAGAAAAAGAAATTTTAAAACTTAAAACCGGGAATTCCCAGGCAGTCCAGTGGTTAGGACTCCACGCTTTCACTTCCGGGGCCCGGGTTCAACCCCTGGTTGGGGAACTAAGGTCCCGCAAGCCTCGCAGTGCAGCCAGAAAAAACAAAACAACAACAACCAAAATAAAACCAATAAAACAAAATCCTGTACTTGTCTATAATCAATGAAATAACAATGGCTGTCTTTCTCTAATTTATATGATTTATCATGAAAAATATAATTTACATTTATATAACAGAACACATTTCTTAAGAGCTTACTATGTCTTTGAGTCATGACTGATGTACAACTATTTTATCTTAAGTTTATAGTACTGTTGGTATCACTCTTGATGATGGTCTTTGCATGTCATTTTTCTAGAGCTAAGAATAGGTGTATCAGAGAGTGATCCTCAAAACTTCATAACTTAAGAATAAGATACAGTAAAATATGAATATAAGGGAAATTATACCATTAGCATCGAGAGCTCTAAACTGTATACAACTACCATAAAAGTGCTGGGTATTACGAAACTACTATGCAAGTTTAGCTTGTCAAAAAACGTTCGTAGATAATCTAAAGATAAAACAGACATTTAATATTTCTCAAGATGTATTTTGTGAGACCTATTAAGAACCAATATTTTGTGGCTACCACCCATGCTTACACAGAAGCAAGAAATCATTACGAAAACTGCCTTATTTTCAAGAATAAATAGGGAGCAACCATGTTGCATTGAGCTGTTGATGCTTTGTTGTCTGCTTGGCTTATACACTCTCATATACCAAACTCGTAGCACACATGATCTTAATTCACGCCTTGGCAAAATAATAAATTATTCTATGCCACTTATCTATGCTACCATTTAAGAACAGCAGGAACTTCCAGTTTAAATCTTGAATGTTAAGACCCTGTGTACAACATTATCATGAAGCAGACCTATGTGCAGTTATATTAAAATACTTTACATTTATTCATGAATAATCATGCAGCTATAGGCATATAAGCCAGCATGAGAATTTTAGTGTTGGAGAGAAACTTAGGAATTGTTCTTTTTAACCCAGTGCAAGAATCTTTGACACACGATTAGCTGATCTTTGCTTGAAGACCTACAATATTCAGGGTTTCTGGAATACCCTGTTCTACTTTTAGACCATATTAACATTAAAAAAATAAAAGCACAGATGTTCATATATGGAAGAAAGAGCTGTGCTGACCAGTACAGCATCTACTAGTCATGTGCAGCTAGTACAAGCACTTGAAATGTGGCTAGTGTGACCTGATATGTGTTCTAAGTATAAAATATATTCCTGATTTGAAAGGCTTAGAACCAAAAAAGGAATGTAAAATATTCCATTAAATATTTTTATACTGATTACATACATGTTGAAATTATATTTAGGTTAAATAAAATACATTATTAAAATTAATCTTACCTATTTCTTTTTTACCTTTTTAAATGTGGTTATTAGAAAATTTAAAGGTGTATGTGGCTCACATTATATTTTGATTGGACAGCACTGCTCTACACTATCAACTGGAAAACATAATTTGTAAACTATTGCTGTTATAACAGCAATTTTTGCTTATACTAATAACAAGAAAAATAATTTTGCACTTATGTGTAGAAATATAATTTGAAAGGATACACATTAAATGACTAATTGTTATTACTCCTGAGTAGTGAAATTATGAAGTAACAGGAAATTTTATTTAAACTTGTAATACTTATTCTAAAATTGCTTTTCTTTTAATTTGTGGGGACTACTTTTACATTAAAAATCATCGTGGGCATCTATGCTCAACTGATTTTCAACAAGAGTGCCAAGACCATTTGATGGGAAAAGAATAGTCTCTTCAACAAATGGTGCTGGGAAAACCGGATAACCATTTGTAAAAGGATGAAGTTGGATCCCTATCTCATACCATACATAAAAATTAACTCAAAATGGATCAAAGGCCTAAATTTAGGGCCTAAAATCATAAAACTATTAGAAGAAGACATAGGGGAAATGTCCATGAGCTTGGATTTGGCCACGGGTTCAAAGACATGATACCAAAAGCATAGGTAACAATAACAAAAATAGATAAACTGGACATTGTTAAAATTAAAAACTTTTGTGCATCAAAAGACACTATCAACAAATGAAAATAACCCACAGAATCAAAGAAAACCTTTGCAAATCATATTTTTGATAAGGGTTTAATATCCAGAATAAATAGAAAACACCTTCAACTCAAGCACAACAAAAAACCAATTAAAAATGAGAAAGGACTTGAATAGGTATATGAAAAATTGCTCAACGTCATTAGTCATTAAGAAAATGCAAATCAAAACCACAATGCATGCTCACTAAGAATGGTTATAATTTTAAAACCAACAAATAAAGAAAAATAGAGGGAGAGAGAAAATAACAAATGTTGGAAAGGATATGGAGAAATTGGAACCCTTGTTCATTCCTCATAGAAATGTAAAGTGATACAGACATTATGGAAAACTGGCAGTTCCTCAAAAAATTAAACACAGAATTACCAAATGACTCAGCAATTCTACTCAATTATATACATTATACCTGATGGTATAAGCCTAAAAGAATTGAAAATAGAGACTCAAATAGATACTTGTTGTCCAATGTTAAGAGCAGCATTATTCGCAATATTGAGAAGGTGGAAACAACCCACTGTCCATCAAAAGATTAATGAATAAAGCAAATGTGCTACTGTACAAAAAATGAAATACTGGTGAACCATAAAAAAGAATTCAGTTCCGATACATGTTACAACATGGAAGAGCTTTGAAAACATGTTAAGTAAAACAAACCAGACAAAAAAGGACAAATATTGTTTGACTCCCTTTATATGCTATATAGAAAATAGGCAAAACATAGAGACAAAAAAGTGGATTAGGGCTTCCCTGGTGGCGCAGTGGTTGAGAGTCCGCCTGCCAATGCAGGGAACACGGGTTCGTGCCCCAGTCCGGGAAGATCCCACATACCGCGGAGCGCCTGGGCCCGTGAGCCATGGCTGCTGAGCCTGCGCATCCGGAGCCTGTGCTCCGCAATGGGAGAGGCCACAACAGTGAGAGGCCCGCGTACCGCAAAAAAAAAAAAAAAAAAAAAGTGGATTAGAGGTACCAGAGTCTGGGAACAGAGATCGGGAGAATTACTGCCTAGGAGGTGCAGAGTTTTGGTTTGGAATGTTGAAAATTCTGGGAAATAAATAATGATGATGGTTATACAACACTGTGAGTGTAATTAATGCCACTGAATTGTACACTTCAAAGGACTAAAATGGCACATTTTACGTTATATATGGTTTGCCACAACAAAAATAAATAAATCAAATCATCTTGGGGACTGTGTTCTTCTTTTACTCATGAATTAACTCAGTAAGTAATTAATAAATATTTATACTAAGTGCTGGACACTGCAAGATGTGGAGGACACAGTGAGGAGCAAAACGGAAGACTTCACTGGCAACAGAAACATAAAATGAATTTTGTTATGGTGTAAATCTGTAGCATAACTGAAATGAACAACATTCATAATGTGACCCTGAATGACTCTAAAGCTTTGTCATCCTTAAGCAGCCTTTCTTTTTGGATAGTTTTTAAAAATTCTACAATTCAAAGATATCTCAATTAATGTTAAATAAATATACTGATGAGACTATACAATACTTATTTTCTCCATTGGTTGAATAAAATGCTTCAGATAAGGAGGAAATACTTGGCATGATGCTTGCTCTGAAAGAAACTCCAATGTAATGGATAAAAAAATCATACTTTATCACCTATGAGAGCATCCAATTAAAACATGTAAACAGGTACCTATATTTACTATCTAGATACATGCACTTCAAATGCTGAAGGGAAGGATGGAGTGATTAAAATCATATAATAATAAACCAGAAAAGCTTCATGAAAGAAAAGAGTTTGAAATAATTGGGAAGATATGAAGTAATAGTAATAATTCCGTATTTTGTATTTTGATAGTGGTAGTGGTTACATCAATATAAGGATTGAAATAGCATTGATCTATACACACACAAATGAATGCAGACAAAGAATAGGGAAAGCTGAATGATGTCTGTACCCTAGTTAAAAGTACTGTACCAATATCAATTTCTTACTCTTGATACTGTATTACATTTACATAAGATGGTGCTATTGGAGAAGGCTGGGGAAAGGGTACATGGGACTCTGTGTACTATTTCTGCAACTTCCTGTGAGTCTATAATTATTTAAACAACAACAACAAAACCACAGAAAAAAAATGATCATGAGGAAATGTGCAAGAGCAGAAAAAGAGGACAAAGAAAATTACCTATTATAAGATATTATATATAACTTACTATAAAATAAAGTATGTTGAAATATGTAGGATTAAAGAGAAAAAATCCACCAAAAAGCGAGGGAATATACAAGTGGTAGGACAATGAAATATACACCGTTGTTTTCACTATTTTTCAAAGTTGTCGTAATGTGCCTGAAGAATTTATATAATGTGAATATAGAAAAATAAAAATAGGGGGAAAACAAACAATCAAAATAACTGGGAAGACAGGAAAGGGCTGGACATTGCAGCCAAATGTGGAAAGGGGCTTTAGTCTAGGGAGGTGGTCTGTCAGTATTCAGGGAAATCTGTTTACCTCAGAATATACTACATTCCTTCTCCTGTGCCACAGAAACTATAACACTCTTAAAGATTATCCTGCAGAAATTGGTAATTATCTTACCAATTTCTTTTTGTCCCAATTTTGGTAGAATTATGAGAATTCAAACATGAGAAAAGGACTGTCGTTTCTCTTATATTTTACTATTTTCACACAGATGAACTCAGAACTTTTGTTCATCCATCATTTTCCTTCTCTGTTTATAATTCAGGTTGGATATGAACTAATCATTATACAGGGATGAAAGTGTTGTCTCTTGTATGGGTATCATGAACTACTGAACACTATTTACAAGTTAGAAATTTCTTATCAATCTCAATTCTAGGCTATCAACATACTATAATATTTTATATGAGAAAATACTCTCGAGGTATACTGCCTGGAAATGGGTAATTCCTTATATCACAAATAAACCCAGATACATATACTGTCTAGCTACTTAATTTCTGATGCACTCCAAATGAGGCTAGTCACTGGTCTGAGCACGTAACAGGTTCATTTCTCGCCAGATCTTTGCTTAGACTGAATCTCCTTCTCTGCTTAGGCCGTGTAGAAGGTCTATTAACTTCAAGGGGTCCATCTTTAGTCCATCTTATTAAAGCCTTCCATGAAAATCTTATTTTTAGTTCACAGGATCAATTTTCTGAACCACATATAGTTAGCACTTGATTATATTCAATTTAAAATATCATGCCACAACCACAACTTTTTTATTCTTCCTTGATTTCAAATTCAGCTACATAAACAGGACAGTTTCATGGATAACACTAGACTTTAAGAAATAGAAGAATGTATCAATAAATTTTTAGTAAAGATTACAATGCTAAAATAAAAAGGTAGTCACTAAATAATTAAATGTGACATAATTTCACCATGATAATTAGGATTTCATATTTCCAAAGATGCTTGAAAAATGTAGTTCATCTGTAGTTTTCTTAAATTTATAATCTTCCTATTTTAAGCACCAAAAATTCTTTAAATATTGAGTACTTATGAATAAATATTCTTTAGTAGGCCTCTATATTCATCTTATCTATGTCTTTGTACCTCAATCTTAGGTTTAATATAATTAAAAGAAAAGTATGTCTTTATCTTTGCAACATCTGACTAAACTGTATCAAATTGGAGAAAAAATGAAAAATTTAGAAGTTCAAAGGCTAAATCATTTTAAAAAAGGAAGACTGTTCTTCAGTTGTGGTACTTTTGTAAGTGCTGTGTTTAGAGGTCCTGGGTTATATGGCCTTGATCACATCAGTGAAGTCACTAGAACCCTTTTTATTTAAGTATATGAAGTATTTAAAAAAGAATAAAGGCAAACAAAACCACAAAATAATTCATGTTAGTAACTTCATACACAGATCCTAAAAAGACTTGCAAGGCTGACTTCTACTTTATGTTACTTATACATTTTTGGGTTTTTATTGAGAATAAAAATGATACATTAAGCATACATTTGCTTAATCAGTGCTTCAAGTCAGAAAGTACTTAAATACTGAGAGACATTATTTTTTTTACATAAAAGTTTCTCAATTTATAAAACATTTTTTATTGACAGATAAGGCACAGAAAAATGCAAGTGACATCTGCTAAGCTTTACTTATGAAAACGTAAAGAAATCCTACGGGATAACATCACTCAATTTTTCCTGGAGTACCTCTGATGGAGACTTCCTAAAAAAAATCTGGAAATAATTAGAAACTATTATAGTACCTTAAAAAGTTTACTTGAAAACTAAATCTGCTCTTCATCAAAGAACACAATACACTCAGAATAATGTAATGGAAAAATTAGGTGCACATATAGACTAATGAAAAGCACCTCAACCACATCTGATTGTAAAACTTAAAAAAAAAAAAAAAAAAAAGTTGATAGAGGACAATAGCAGACGGTGAGATACTGAAGAACTCCAGAGAAAACTATTCACTGATTAAGCACTGATTTTTCAAAGCACTACATATTAACTATTTTACTCCAGTTCATTTTACTCCCAATTTTTTTTAAAAGATACTACTAAGTGCACTTTAAATACAAACTGAAAGGAAAGAAGAATAGTTAATTCTTTATGTCATAAGATCTACAGGAAAAAGAAAAATATCCATATATGGTAAAAAATGTTTTGTGTATCTGTGGAACAATTAATGCAATATAATGATAATGCTAATAGCATCTTAAAACTTAAAATGTGTTTTCCACAGAGACCTAAAATTCCACTGGGGGGTAGACTGGATGGCATGTCCCTTAGAGTTTAAAAGACTGTCCATATGAACTGAATTATCCTTGACAAGTACCTTCAGACACTTGTAATACGATCTCATGTAAATTTAGACCATATTTTACACACAAACCACTGGCAATAGTAAGTTTATTCAGGAGCTCAGATAAAAAGGAAAGAGAAGTTGATATCCTTAATAATATGTAGTAGTTAACATGAAATTTCCGAAATCAAAAGCATAAAAATAAAAGCATCTAATGAAAGAAAAACTAACGCTGTGAGAAATGTTACATTTTCCTTTCCATTTTCAGCCCTTAGCTACCTGTTTTATCCAAATAAAATGCTATGCTTTCATGTTCTATCCAAATTTAGGGGGGAAAAAGCATATTCTAAGCAAGTAAATAAACCAGAAAATTTCATTTGCATTGAAAACTTATTTTAACCAATAATTAAATCACAGTGTGGATAATATCTTAGCTGTATTTCCCACTGTGGGAAAAACATATACATGCAGTTCATCAAGATAGTAACTCATTCAGATTTTCAGCTCTTTTATGAGTCCTAGTAACTGCTCATCATAAGAACATTGAGCTATCAATACCTGCAAAGGGCTGACTGTAAAACAGAAGAAAACTCAAAACTCTGCAGCTTTAAAGATTCCTCAGGATTGCCTGTGCCTTGGCGCAAAGACAGCTTACAGAACTATGCTAATTCTACAGGGATCCAGCTCCACTGTCAAAAGGATGTGTTAGGTCTGTAGACGAGAACTCAGCACTGGCAGTGCTGCTGCACCAAGCAACCTCCGCAGCATCAGCAACTGTATTATTACTGTCAGGAGCCTGCTGCTGCTGTGTGGCCTGGCTAATGGGTTACAGTATAAATCATCATGAAGTTGAGTAGTAGAGAAAAGAGCAGACTATTTTAAGAAACTTTGACAACATGTCCATTTTGTGTGTGTTCTCGAAAACCAAGGTTTTATACATCCGTTGAACAATGGATGATCTTCAAAAGACGCTTTTATAAGCTAATTGTAAACTAGAATAGTAAACTCCTCCCACCTGAACTGCATTGAAGGAAGATTACTCATTTGTTTCTTTATTTTTTAAAAACATTTTTGTGGAAAGCAAAGTTCCAGTTTAATAGAAAATAAAACAACTGGAGCTTTTTTCAGTAAACAAATACATTTTTAAGTCACTTAAATGAGGTATATTTAATCAATTAACCACTTAAATATTTAAAGCACACTGAATTATTTTAAACATTCAACGTAAAGATCAAATTGAGAGACATGTTTATAATATTGCTTTGCTGAAACACTGAAAGTGCACTGCATAGAGGGCTTAAATTTCTCACTCTTCCTTTCAATCAATATCTGAGGCAAAGTTTCATCTCTAGGGCCCTTAATGGCAGGAATTCCTGGAGCCAGCAAATGAGTAATGTTAAACCTATGATTAGATGATGAGGCCATCAAAGACACTAGACCCTAATGCTACATTCTTCTTTATTTCTCTGAACTGCAGTGAAACCAAGAGCTAAGGAAGAAGAAATTTTACACTATATTTTCCCCATAAAACCATGTTTTTTTAAATGTGCATTGTCAAGAACCTACAAGGTCCAGACAGATCTCACAGAATGTCTCTCGAACTCAGGACTCTGGCATTAGGTAACAACTTTCAAATGCCCTGCAGATGAACTCTTGCCAGGAATGCTGTTTTCTTTAACTTCTTCCTTATTAATATTCTTTCTGGATGAAAAGGGGAAAATGGACCTAATGATGTCCCTATGAATATATTCTTGAAGAAAGTAAACCTGGAGACTGAAAATTACTGGGTAAGTTTTTGGTTCTTTTGTTTCTGCTGATGCTTTAAAGGATCAATTGAAGCCATATTGTTGTTTATTTGGAAGTTAGTTGTGGTTTTAGCCAGACCTCAGGTCAGTAACTAGAAACAGTATAGATGTATTTTCCTTGCTACTGAGGAAATTAGAGATAATGTAATAACTACTTATTACAAACACACATAAGGTCTTTCTATTCTCATATTACAAAATATTTAATACTTATGTGAAAATCGGGATCACTAGGAGACTTGGGAGAGCTGGCAAGAAGAAAGACCATTAGGTCCCTATTTTAGTTATCAGAAAAATGTTACATATAATTTTCTCATAATTGCTTAAAAAAACAACACCCAACAATTATAATTCTATTTTTAATTCTGATTATTAAAGATAAATAGTATAAGTAGATTTTTAGAATTTACATTTAAATATACAAATTACATTAAAAAAGGGAAAGCAGCAAGGTATCGTATCAAAAACCCCTCACTAATAAGCTATATTTTATACTTTGGCTACTGCAACAAAAAAACCTCTAGTTTTCATTATCTATAAGAGTGAAAAAGAAACCATGTAATTAACAATGAACATCAAAATTATAAATAATACTGTATCATTTTTAAAGGATGGGGTGTAAAGATGGATATCAAAAAATCTATAACAAATTATATATACATATATTTGCAGAGATTAAAAAATAGGGAACAACAGAAGGCTAGGTAGGTGGGAAATAATAAGACAGCTAAAGGGAGGGAAGGGAAAGGGAGACTAAATCAATATTTGCATGGTAAGATCATCTACATAAATATACATCTCTATGTAATTTATTGCCTTCATCTATGAAATGATAGAAATTTTTAAAATATATAAACATATACATATATATTCACATACATTCTTTTGTTAGTGACAAAACAATCCTCATGTAGTTTAATGTAATCAAGCGATTGAGATTTCGTACCTGAGAACAAAGCAGCATAACAAGCTCAACCACAGATGTGCTGGACTTCATACAAACAAGGCCTACAAGGAAGAAAGGTTAAAACAAAATGAAATTACAATGGTAGAAATCATCATTCTAAGTTAATTCATTATATAGGTTTTAACTTATAAAATCTTTCTTTAAAGTAAAATTCCTAAAATGAAATGAATGGAAACATTCATTAACATATTTTTATAGCATTAATTTCAAAATATTCAGATATTCAAGAAGATGTGAAAAATACTAAAGAAATTGACCTCAGGCTTGGGTTATTTATTTGGTCAAGGCATTTCTTATATTTAAACAAGGTGGGGTAGCTATCAAAATTGATAAGCTAGTTAGAACTCTTTTTATTCCAATGACATTTGCTATGTTATTGTTTCCTGGAGCACAGAACAGTAATCATTGAAGACCTGCCTAAATTTTCTTCCAAAAAACAAAACTAAAATAATTTACAAACAGGTAATTACCCACTGGTTGTCAATTGTTAAATGAATTTTATAATATTGAAAAATGAATTTCACATACAATTAACATATTATGAAATACTTGTAAAATATTCCATTGTTCTGCTTCCAAAGTCTCTGAATAGACATCAGAAGAAAA
This sequence comes from Grampus griseus, assembly GCF_964374135.1. Classification (NCBI taxonomy): domain Eukaryota; kingdom Metazoa; phylum Chordata; class Mammalia; order Artiodactyla; family Delphinidae; genus Grampus; species Grampus griseus. The sequence goes on from NC_139012.1 coordinate 68,889,461, forward strand.
AAGAATTAAATGTATTAATACATATGTAATAATGGCTACTACTCATTGATCACATATTATGTGCTGGGTATTGTGTTAATGTACAAGAACTCATTTAATTCTCATTTATATTCTGTGATGTGCTATTATTATTACAATTCTACAGGTAAGAAAATATTCTTAAAAAGTTTAAATGTTGATTATTCATCAAGACTTCAATTAAAAAGATGACTTCTGTATAACATAATAAGAAGGCAGATCATGATTGTTAGTATTTTTAAAGTGCCAACATATAGAGAAAGATGTAACCAAGGATTCATAACAATCTCTGGTAGGAGGAGAGTATATTCATCATGATGTCCACTAATTTAAAATATATTTTTTAAAATTTTTAACTAAGTTTTTATTTATTTATTTATTTTTTGTGGTACGCGGGCCTCTCACTGTTGTGGCCTCTCCCGTTGCGGAGCATAGGCTCCGGACGCGCAGGCTCAGCGGCCATGGCTCACGGGCTCAGCCGCTCTGGGGCATGTGGGATCTTCCCGGACTGGGGCACGAACTCGTGTCCCCTGCATCGGCAGGCGGACTCTCAACCACTGTGCCACCAGGGAAGCCCTAACTGTTTTTTAAATTAAATTAATAGACTTTTTTTTTCTTTTTATATGAAGACAAATATAATCAGTAAAAGCCCTGTATAGTAAGAAATGCCATGATCTTACATTAGTTGTTGCTAAATGGCAAACTAAAGCGAAACCAGTTATTTTTTCTTCTTAAGGTGATTTCAATAGTCTCAAATGTCTTCCAGACACTAGCATGTATATTTATTGTAGGTAGTCGATAAATACCCTTTTGTGCCCATTCTGCTAACAACTCTATCCTTAACGTACAGACCTACAAAACAAGTTGTAAAAAGGCACCAGGATTCCATTTTATCAGATCTTTGGGCAGACAGTTAACTAATGAAATAAGAGGCAGATGTGAAAAGCGCATTTAAGAGACAATTGTTGCAACTGATCAGCAATTCTCATGCTCAGGAGCTAGAGAGTCAGAAAGATTAATGGGACATTTATCACCTGTTGGCTACTCAACCACCTGAAATTCTGACAAAGAAAAACTAAATAAAAGGCCAAAGGACTATGTACAGCAAAAGGATCATAAATAAAATCTGTACTCCGTATCAATTTAGATTTTAGACTGTCAAGCTGTATAAAGAATTATTAGACTACAAGGCTATATGATGAATGATTATATAAAGAATTTTTCACTACATATTCTGTGTACTAGAGTTTTGAAATACATAACTTGTACAAATTAGGAAAAACATGCAATTATATTCATTTCTCACAGACTAATTTTAAATGAACTTCTAAAAAACTGCTGTGTAACAAGAATATTCATGCTTCTTCCAAACACATACTATCATTCCATCATAAGAAAAACAAATGCTCCATCAATGCTTTGTTCAAAGGAAATGAGAACAAAATGATAGGATAGCAAAACTGCAGTTTGTAAACAGCACTCTAGGTACTTTGAAAAAGGCCATTGTGATTTCAACTCAATAGACCCTTGCACCTTTACTAATGTGATGTAATTAGAATGAACAGAATGATAATGGATCCTACTCAAAATAACAATACGAAACAAAACAAACAAGCAAAACCTAAATTTGACAATGAGAACACAAGCAGAGGCAATTTTGGAAGACTTATCACCTTTCAAAAATTATATAATCATTTTGGTTGACACTATTTCTAAGTGTTAACAAAAGTATTACTAAAACAAATAGATTTTTTATTAGAGATATGAGATACTGAAGATATCTAGAGATATTGAGACATTTAATAGAGCTATTGAAAATACAAGCATTGTCTGATGACACTAATCCTTGCACATTCTCTAAATAAAAAAGCACCTATATTTGAAAATTTAAGGTGCAAGTAATAAACGTGGTTTGGTATAACTTTAACCATAAGCTCAAGAAAGCCAAATTTATCTAGCGATACTATACTCAGGCTATATATGCACAAGGCAAATATTTAAAATTGTTATGTCTGAAACAGGTTGAGTTTTTTTTCCTTTTTGCATCTGGCAACAAATTCATAATCAAACCAACTCATTTGATATCTCCTCATGAGTAAAGGATAGTGTTAGCACTCAGGAGATTAATAAGACACTATCTACACCTTCCCAAGGGCTCCATCTTTTAATTCCAATCTAAGATTATCTAACGTTTACATAGAGCTTTGGCTGCGCTGGGTCTTCGTTGCTGCGTGCGGGCTTTCTCTAGTTGCGGTGAGCAGGGGCTACTCTTCATTGCAGTGTGCGGGCTTCTCATTGCAGTGGCTTCTCTTGTTGCGGAGCACGGGCTCCAGGCACGTGGGCTTTAGTAGTTGCGGCTCGCGGGCTTCAGTAGTTGTGGCATGGGGGCTCGGTAGTTGTGGCTTATGGGCTCTAGAGTGCAGGCTCAGTAGTTGTGGCACACGGGCTTTGTTGCTCTGCGGCACATGGGATCTTCCCGGACCTAGGCTCGGACCTGTATCCCCTGCACTGGCAGGCAGATTCTTAACCACTGCACCACCAAGGAAGACCTACATAGAGCTTTATCATTTACAAATCACTTATATATGCTGTCTCATTGGATTCTCTTAACAACTCTTTGAACTAGTTATTATCACCTCATGTGAGAGATAAAAAAATGAAGGGATTCAGTGACTAGCCCAAGATGTTTCATACAGTAAGTGGTGGAACTGGGACCTGAATTCAAGTCATTTAACTTGAAAGGCCATTTCGTGTTTGCTGCAGCACTACTTAAATACTTTGACACTAACAGGATGGCAACATGTGACGATGAGAAAGGTCATAATGGTTAATTCCAACTTGGGTGATTTTGATAGTTTTCTTGGAGAAGGTAGCATATGTTGGTCAGACATGGGGACCAAAAGCTTAAGCAGAAAGTACAGAGGGAGCAGGGGACGAAAAAACTCTGAAAAGACCTTTGTAGCTTGGGCGACTGGCTGACTAGAATACAGGGGGGTTTGAAAGTGGGACTGGAGCGCTACAGTAAAATTCAAAGATAGGTAAAGATGGAAAGAAAGAAAATTACACGTTTTTGAAAGTTAAGAGGGGAGGAATGACACTAGGATCAGTTATGGCATCCCTATTCCATGATGACTTTTCTTACCTTGTCAATTAAGAAGTATCCCCTACGGAAGCGATACAAATGTGCCCCTCCAGCAAAAATCTAGTTAGAAGTGTTGGCCAGTTAACAGAACACTTTCACCAGGAAATGTATATTCACCAGAATAACTATTCTGACTAGAAATACCAGTCCAATACTGTGGACCATACTATCTTACCAGTATAAAGTGAACCCATGGAATGTAGACAGTCAACATGTGAGAGAAAGAAGCCTGAAAATATAGGAGGTGCTCCAGTGGTGAGGAAACTGTCTAGTACAAGCTTTTGAATATACTATGAACTACACTGAAACATTGTTCAACGTTGTCTGACTGGCCAAGATACAAGTACATGAGAAGTTGAATTAGGTAGACAAATTTGAGGTGGTCCAGATCCAGGCAGCAAACACATACTGATACTGGGTACAGATGAGTGAACGGCCACCCAAATAAATCGCTGGCAGTGTTTTTGGGTTTACACTTACTAGGGGTAAAAAGTCAGTTTCTACTTTCAGAACTACATTCCTCTGCCAATAAAACAAACAAACCACCACCAACAACAAAACCTCACCAAATCCCACTAAATTGTAAAATGAACATTAAGTTAAAAGCTTGACCTTTGGGATAAAACTATCTTTCTTTAATAAAAGAAATACTGAAATGTATTGTGATGCTGTTTTAATACACAGCCGTCAGAAACATTTGATTCAATGTGTGGGTCTGACTTCATGCATCTGTAGAATTAGAAGATCAAATTATGACACTTAAAAATAGTGTAGAAAAATTCCATCTCTAGCAGGATGCCCCTTATGGTGGGAGGTGAAGCGTATGAAGCGTTACGGTTACAAGAGAGGAATTATACTTACAGCTGGGATGCATCTTCTAAGGAACATCAAGTTTTCTTTCAGCAAGGGCCCTCTTCCAAAAGAGGAGAGCATTCACATCTATGACTAGGGCAGTGCTGAGTATATTCTCAATAAACTTTAGTTAAATGAATTAAAAACCATCACTAACTGAGGAAATATACAGTTGATATATATTTATACAAATAAATATAAGTTGATGAAGAAAAAAGATTTTAAGGAAAAATAAGAGTATTTTTTTAAGAACAAGAGCGCCATTCAAAAAGCATTTATTTTTACTTATTTATTTTTTTAACATCTTTATTGGAGTATAATTGCTTTACAATGGTGTGTTAGTTTCTGCTTTATAACAAAGTGAATCAGTTATACATATACATATGTTCCCATATCTCTTCCCTCTTGCGTCTCCCTCCCTCCCACCCTTCTAGGTGGTCACAAAGCACCGAGCTGATCTCCCTGTGCTATGCTGCTGCTTCCCACTAGCTATCCACCCTATGTTTGGTAGTGTATATATATCCATGCCACTCTCTCACTTCGTCACAGCTTACCCTTCCCCCTCCCCATATCCTCAAGTCCATGCTCTAGTAGGTCTGTGTCTTTATTCCCGTCCTACCCCTAGGCTCTTCATGACATTTTTTTTCCCTTAGATTCCACATATATGTGTTAGCATACAGTATTTGTTTTTCTCCTTCTGACTTAACTTCACGCTGTATGACAGACTCCAGGTCCATCCACCTCACTACAAATAACTCAATTTCATTTCTTTTTATGGCTGAGTAATAAAAAGCATTTATTGAACTTGTGTCTTATGTGCCAGATACCCCGCCAGGTGCTAAGTTTAAAAAGAAGTGAGGAAAGTGGGAGTTTATATAAACAAATAATCATGACACAGAATCGTAGGAAGGACACAGAGAGTACAGAGTGTTAGACACACAGAAAGGGTAGTGAGCAGCTCTGCTGAGGAGAATTTATAGGGAGTGTGACATCTGAGTTGGATGATGCTAACCCTATCTAGGCAAAAAAAGGAAAAAAGGAAAGTCATCCGAGGTAACAGAGAAACATCAGAGGTATAAAGAAGCATGACATTGCTAGTAAAATGGAATTGGGATGCTATACTGAGGAGTGCAGAGGATGGAAGGTGGTGAAATGAAGATGGAGGAAGAGAGGAAAGAGAGCCATCTATGGCATCCTATTCCTACCGGCAACAGGAAGCCACTGAAGGATTTTAAGCAGGGGCAGACAGAATTCGATCTATTTTGGGAAGATCGCTTCTGTCAGTGGAATAGGAACTGTCTAGTCAAGATGATGAAAACCTGAGCTGAAGGCGGCAGCAATGCAAGCAGAGACAGTTTGAAAGACATTTTGGAGAAGACAATAAAATACTCTGGATAACTGAATATGACATTAAAGGACAAGGTAAAGGAGCAAAGTGTGAATAAAACCTTTAAGTGAGAAAGGAAAATAAATGAAGGAGCAGGTTTGCAGAAAGAAAGTGAGTTTCATCCCAGACAAAATTTAGAATATAAGCAAAAAAATTAATTTTGATATTTAAGATTATTTGTTTTTTAGGTATGGATGCTATAACCCTGACAAACCTGATATAAATAAATTGCACAGATAACATGGCATTGGACAAAACTGTGGAGTTATTATGAGTCCCACTAGCAAACTACCGGTAGTAATCTTACCAGTACAGTTTTTTTTTTTTTAACATCTTTATTGGAGTATAATTGCTTTACAATGGTGTGTTAGTTTCTGCTTTATAACAAAAAAATATGGAATGCTTCACGAATTTGCATATCATCCTTGCACAGGGGCCATGCTAATCTTCTCTGTATGGTTCCAATTTTAGTATATGTGCTGCCGAAGCAAGCACCAGTACAGTTTTAAGATCTAGTTTTTCTCTTTCTCCTCATAATAAAATATGCTAATTTAATTTCCATCAAATAGACATGACTATACTGATAATTTGAATTTTAAATATCAAGTCTGCCCAGGACAATTTAGTTTTTAAATAACTTTCTAATGATTTTAACTTTTCTAAGTTCCAAAATTAGTACACATTAATGGCACTGAAATAGTTGAAATAGCTTCATTTTAATAATAAATGTTGAATAAGAACTACAGACCTTGAAAGAAAGTTTGCGTGCTCACTACCCTTCACTTGCTTTAGTTTCAGTGGTGTGCAGCTGGCAGTGTCTTTGAAATTCTCTGCTCTGTATAGCTTTCACATTGTGTTATGCGGCATTCTGAGATACAGCGTATAACTATAAAGTGTGTATCTCTTGTGACTTCTGCAATGCTTACACATTTTTATCCACATAATATCAATTTCGTATGTTTTTTACATTTCTTTTACTTTTTTACCTGAAACATGAAATTTATTTTTCTATTTCATCACTGTGATATTCTCCTGACGGTAAAAAATTACTTTCAGTGTTACCATTTAAGTCATCTAAACTTATTAAGGTCAAAAACGTAACAATTAGCAAACTGTGGCTTTCTAACTTAAAACTGAAAAACTAAAACCAAACAAAAAAAAACAATATTAAATAAACATCCTCTGAAATAACAATAATGGCTTGAATTTTTACTGTTACTGCTACAACTAATATTAATATGTGTCTAAGTAGTATTACTATTTTTTTTATTTTTAACATCTTTATTGGAGTATAATTGCTTTACAATGGTGTGTTAGTTTCTGCTTTGTAACAAAGTGAATCAGTTATACATATACATATGTCCCTGTATCTCTTCCCTCTTGCATCTCCCACCCTCCCACCCTCCCTGTCCCACCCCTCTAGGTGGTCACAAAGCACCGAGCTGATCTCCCTGTGCTATGTGGCTGCTTCCCACTAGCTATCTTTTTTTTTTTTTTTTTGCGGTACCCAGGCCTCTCACTGTTGTGGCCTCTCCCGTTGTGGAGCACAGGCTCCGGACGCGCAGGCTCAGCGGCCATGGCTCACGGGCCCAGCCGCTCCACGGCACGTGGGATCTTCCCAGACCGGGGCACAAACCCACGTCCACTGCATCGGCAGGCGAACTCTCAACCACTGCGCCACCAGGGAAGCCCTAGCTATCTATTTTAAGTTTGGTAGTGTATATATGTCCATGCCACTCTCTCACTTTGTCCCAGCTTACCCTTCCCCTCCCCGTATCCTCAAGTCCATTCTCTAGTAGGTCTGCATCTTTATTCCCGTCTTGCCCCTAGGTTCTTCTGACTTTTTTTTTTTTTTTTTGATTCCATATGTATGTGTTAGCATACAGTATTTGTTTTTCCCTTTCTGACTTATTTCACTCTGTATGACAGTAGTATTACATACTATTTTGATTGGACATTTTAAGATTTGCCTTTATGTTTCAGAGAGTTTGATTTAAAACTGCACTACAAATGAAAACAACTGTAATGTTATCTTCAAGAAACTAAAATAACATTGAGCTCATTTACTAAAAAAAAGCTTTTTTAAATGTAATTAAACCATTACAGCTTATTTTTGTATTTAGATTACAAATTTTAATTGAAAAGTTTAAAAAACACCTTCAAAATACTGCAGAAACAGTGAGAGTTCATTCATTCATTGATTTACTTTAGTTCACTTAAAAACTAGGTTATCACAAATTTATGGCAGTCTTACTGTCTTCAGAATAGGAATAAAACTGAAGTCTCTGGATGTATCATATACATTAGGGGTCAGCATACATTTTGTAAAGACTCAGACAAAATACGTAGGCTTTGGGGATGGGGGCCAGGGGACAATAATAAATTTCTGTCACAACTACTCAACTCTTGCCATTGTAGGGCAAAAGCAGCCAGAGACAACGCATAATCAAATGAGCTTGGCCGTCTTCCAATAAAACTATTTCCTCACCCATAGGGGTGTGTGTGTGTGTTTGTGTGTGTGTGTGTGAATGTGAGAGAGGGAGAGAACACATACATGGGCACACATACTTGTACATACATCCTACAGATTTTTAAAACTGCAGGGGAAATTATTTTAGATGTATGCCTATGATACTTTATAATTCCAAAATACAAAAAGCTCTGAAAAAAGCTTTCTCGTAAGATTGTCATAACGTCAATCATCAGCAAAATTTCACCTAAATAATATGATGCTACTTACAAACTTTATTCTACTTAGCATGACTATCCCTATGTATTACTGAAAATATATTAATGTATTTAAGTCCATGAAGATGCTATGAAATACACATATAAGCACCTATTACTTTTCTTAAATCCCGAAATATCTGAATTACAAAACACATCGAGCTCTAAGTTTTTTTTTTTTTTAAATATGGGCTGGTTATTATTTTTTTATATAAATTTATTTACTTATTTTATTTTTTGGCTGCATTGGGTCTTCATTGCTGCGCGTGGTCTTTTCTCTAGTTGCGGCAAGCGGGCTCTTCGTTGCAGTGCGCGGGCTTCTCATTGCGGTGGCTTCTCTTGTGGAGCAAGGGCTCTAGGCGCGCGGGCTTCAGTAGTTGAGGCACGTGGGCTCAGTAGTTGTGGCTCGCGGGCTCTAAAGAACAGGCTTAATAGTTGTGGTGCTCAGGCTTAGTTGCTCCGCGGCATGTGGGATCTTCCCGGACCAGGGCTCAAACCCGTGTCCCCTGCATTGGCAGGCGGATTCTTAACCACTGCGCCACCAGGGAAGTCCCAAGCTCTAAGGTTTTGAATATGGATTTTAGGCATTTATTAAAATAAAAGAAATGTGACTTTGCTTTTTAAGAGTCAGAAATTAGTGGTACTCTCTTACATGAAATATTTTGAAAGATTAACAAAGATATTAATACTAATATATTAACTGCAACCTCAAAGTAATTTGATATTGTGACTTTTCCCATGGAAATTCCACATGTTCAAACTAAAAATCTATTTCCATATGAGAATGGTTGGCTAAGTGCTTTTAAATTGTAAATCTAGAATGCTCAGATTGCTCAGAAACAAGATTAACTGTAACTGTAGTTACATAATACCGTCATTTTGACTCATTTATTGAAATAAACTCTAAATTTTTGTTTGCTTGTTTGTTTTTGGCCATTGTGTTGATATAGCCTAGGAATCTTATTGGCTGTGGAGATTTTTTCTTTTTATAGTTTTGCTTCTGCTAAGAATTTTTGCATAGTGGTAGAACTTAAGTTCCTAACACTCTTTTATAGATTATTCCTCCACAGAATGATAGATTACAATAAAAAACTGAAGTTACAGCGATAGTTCCTGCATAGACATTTGCTCATGCTCTGACTGTGAGTGAGCTGAGCTGAAGAGAATATTCTCCTGGCATTATTATCAACACCTGTAAAATGTGAAACACTGTTGTAAATTTACTCTTTTTTAGAATTCTTTAGAATCCATGTTTGTGCTAGCCCATCAAAAATGTCATATCAAGGAAGATGTTCTGGCAAATTCTTGTTATTCAATGTCACTTTTTTTTTTTGTCTCCATGTGACTTCCACTTCTCTTTGCACATTCCATGGAAATACCATTTTACATTTACACATACTAAACAATAGATTATAAATTCACAATCACTTGGGACTGATTAAGTTTTGGGTTGGCTGTCTCTTGAGGTATTTTCATTTAAATAATTTATTTTAGGGACTATAAGTAAGCCACCGCTGTGTCACAGAGATGACACTGTCTTTGATCTCAAGGAGTGAAAGCCCGGTTATAAAAATAAGGCACATAAATAAACATATGAAGGTGTCCAGGGAGAGTATTATACTGAAGAAATTATAATAAGGCACTATGCCTCCAAATAACTTAAAACAACTATTGTTGAGGTTTTTATTAAAAACTTTTATCCATAGTATTAGACTCAAGTTTCCACTACAGAAGTGATTAACCTGAGTGTCTTGCCCTTTCCTTAACTTCCTGATTTAATCACAACAGCAATGAATAAGGATGAAATAAGGGAAATAAGAGACATTTTCACTATCATAAATCATCTGGATCCCTCAATTCTCTTTGGGTTAAATTTAATTATAGAACGAATTGCTATTCCTATATCACTCCTCTGCATCAACTTTCTTCTATTCTCCCTGTGCTGCTTCAAATTCCAAAAGTCTCTATTAAATTCTAAAACTACTAAACTATGTCTGGTTCAAATTTTGACATTACCCAAGAAAGACTCTGATCCTGAATTATTATTAAGAATACTATATATCTCTTAAACATGTATTTCATTTCAAGAAATATTAATAATCAAAAAAAGCAAGATAAATAGTTATACAGTCAAATCACATAGAGTTGAATTAAATGGCTATACTAATGCCTACTTATTAAAAATAAAACAATAATTCATATTCCATAAGATATGGGATCCTCCTTTTAGACATAGTGTGTATAAATGAATGATTTGTGTAATTATAGTTCCAAACTACTGAGATTCTGACTTTCATTTATTTATATTCTCAAATAAGTACATTTAATAATTTTAGGTTCTCAAACGTAACTAAATTTAAATTTAAAATTGCTTTTTAGTAATACACACCTTTAAGTTCTTTATTTTTATATTCAGAAAAACACTGGTTATTTTTCTTTTAAATACTCATATAATGCACAATGGAAATACTATGCATCACTTTTCTTAATACATTCATAAAGTCAAAGATAAAAACTAAGAAAATAATTAGTAAAAGGAAATTATTTGATAAATATTGTCATTAAGCCTAAAAAGGGAAAAAAAAGGCTACAGGATAAAGTAAGCTCAAGTAGAGGTCAGTCAGCTGAACCTCACTTATTTTCAAGAGTACATTAACTTTATCCAATAAAGTTGCTAACAGCTTATTGTTATTTAAGCCTATAAACTTAAATAAAGTTTAAGCTTTATTAAGGCTTAAATTGTTGAAGCACTCAGAGAAAACAAGCTAGACTTTCGGAGAACTCCTTATCTGTGCTCAAAGCAATAAATTCTCCAATTTGACTCAAGCTGAATTTTCTTTACTGAATCCTCCATTTAAAACAAAATATTGGGCTTTCCTGTTGGCGCAGTGGTTGAGAGTCCGCCTGCCGATACAGGGGACACGGGTTCGTGCCCTGGTCCGGGAAGATCCCATATGCGGCAGAGCGGCTGGGCCCGTGAGCCATGGCCGCTGAGCCTGCGCGTCCGGAGCCTGTGCTCCACAACGGGAGAGGCCACAACAGTGAGAGGCCCGCGTACCACAAAAAAAAATAAATAAATAAAAAATAAAAATTAAATAGGGATGAATAAGCAGTCCAGTTTTATTCATTCTTAAGAATGAACTAAAAAGTTTTTGGAACTTGAAAGAACTCAGAAATTCCTTCATTTTAACAACATTTAAGATACTGCCAAAAGTCACAGAAATTATTTTAAGTATATACTCCATCTAAGCAGTAGTTTATTGCGATTATTTGACAAGGATTATATAAGCAAAAAAGTATAGATCACTAAATTAACAAGATTATTTTGCCTATACCAGAAAACTCTATATCCAACTCACACCCATCCACAATTCAGAGTCAAATTATATGGTTATATACGTACCAGAATACAGTCTGATAACGATACCGTAGAGAAGTCAGTATGTGAATTGCTTTGCATTTAAAAAAATAACACTTCAGCATAAAATATTAGACCCACTTATTAAAGTAAATGGTGCTTTTATTTCTTCTAATTCTTCTTGCAATAACAGATCTACTACAAATAACACTTATTTTTTGTTTTAACATCTTTATTGGAGTATAACTGCTTTACAATGGTGTGTTAGTTTCTGCTTTATTAACAAAGTGAATCAGCTATACGTATACATATATCCCCATATCTCCTCCCTCTTGCATCTCCCTCCCACCCTCCTCCCACCCCTCTAGGTGGTCACAAAGCTCATCTCCCTGTGCTATGCAGCAGCTTCCCACTAGCTATCCATTTTACATTTGGTAGTGTATATATGTCCATGCCACTCTCTGACTTTGCTCCAGCTTACCCTTTCCACTCCCAGTGTCCTCAAGTCCATTCTCTACATCTGCGTCTTTATTCCTGTCCTGCCCCTAGGTTCTTCAGAAACATTTTTTTTTTTTTTTAGATTCCATATGTATGTGTTAGCATACGGTATTTGTTTTTCTCTTTCTGACTTACTTCACTCTGTATGACAGACTCTAGGTCCATCCACCTCACTACAATAAATAACTCAATTTTGTTGCTTTTTATGGCTGAGTAATATTCCATTGTATATATGTGCCACATCTTCTTTATCCATTCATCTGTCGATGGACACTTAGGTTGCTTCCATGTCCTGGCTATTGTAAATAGTGCTGCAATGAACACTGTGGTACACGACTCTTTTTGAATTATGGTTTTCTCAGGAAATATGCCCTGTAGTGGGATTGCTGGGTCATATGGTAGTTGTATTTTTAGTTTTTTAAGGAATCTCCATACTGTTCTCCCTAGTGGCTGTATCAATTTACATTTCCACCAACAGTGCAAGAGGGTTCCCTTTTCTCCACACCCTCTCCAGCATTTATTGTTTGTAGATTTTTTGATGATGGCCATTCTGACTGGTGTGAGGTGATACCTCATTGTAGTTTTGATTTGCATTTCTCTAATGATTAGTGATGTTGAACATCCTTTCATGTGTTTGTTGGCAACCTGTATATCTTCTTTGGAGAAATGTCTATTTAGGTCTTCTGCCCATTTTTGGATTGGGTTGTTTGTTTTTTTGATATTGAGCTGCATTAGCTGCTTGTAAATTTTGGAGATTAATCCTTTGTCGGTTGCTTCATTTGCAAATATTTTCTCCCATTCTGAGGGTTGTCTTTTGGTCTTGTTTATGGTTTCCTTTGCTGTGCAAAAGCTTTGAAGTTTCATTAGGTCCCATTTGTTTATTTTTGTTTTTATTTCCATTTCTCTAGGAGGTGGGTCAAAAAGGATCTTGCTGTGATTTATGTCATAGAGTGTTCTGCCTATGTTTTCCTCTAAGAGTTTTAGAGCGTCTGGCCTTACATTTAGGTCTTTAATCCATTTTGAGTTTATTTTTGTGTATGGTGTTAGGGAGTGTTCTAATTTCATTCTTTTACATGTAGCTGTCCAGTTTTTCCCGCAAACAGTCATTTTTTGAATCAGTATGAACTGGGATATCTACAAAGTGGAGTCAAATAAATGGTAATAAAAAATGTCTGACAAAAAGTAAGGAGCTAGTCATTCCCAAGAATTAAAGACATTTAATGATTCAGTTCTAAAAACAGCACTGCATACTTACTGTACACAAGGCACAGATATGAAACAGATGTGTTCCATGTGCTAGAGAATCCTGCATTCTAATGGAGGACACAACAGATAAACTGATCAGTTTAGTGTGAAGAAAAGAAGTGTTATCTCAGAACCATTACAGGATATTGACTTGGTAAACAAGATAAATGATGTAATTAAAGTAATTCTTATTGTGAATATAATATGGTGAAATTGGAAATATGGTGAAATTGGAAATATGGAAAATGGTGAAATTAATAACAAAATGAAACATGCAACCTAAAATAATGAACAGTTATTAATTTCTTGGGAAAAATTGACTTAGAGATCACTCCAAGATCAGCAATCATGAATATTTCAACTTGTAAAACAGAATCTGTTTAATTTGACAGTAAAAAACTACCTCTGTTGACAGAATATAAAACTGCAAGATTTTCCCATATATCAAAACAAATACATTAATAGAAAGCACAACTAATGTGAGAATATTTTCGAGTTTAAATGTTGCAAAGTACAGCTATTGAAATAATCTGTATAATCTTTTTAAGTAACTAGTTTCAAAGTCAAAATAATATCCTTAATAAGAAAGATTACCTTTGGTTGGGTTTAGTATAACTAGAACAACCCTACTGAGTAGAGAGAACAACATTTTTGAGATAGTAACATGTATATCATGAGTCACAGGTTGTATTTCCGGAGGGAGAAGGAGGAGAAGATAATCCTTTAGCAGTTAAAACTGGTATCACAAGTCCAAATTGTATCTTTCATGGATTCTATTATGTACAGTAGAGTTTATATTGATTTTATATGCAATCCAGTAAATTCTGTTACTGGATATGAAGCAAAAATAGATTGAAAGCACAGATTCTACATGGAGGGGCAACGTATATAGAAAGCAGTACGGACAAAGAAGTTACCCAGGAAAATAAACGTTAAAGGAGACATGGAGGAAAAGCTTAGACCTCTGGTGAAAGTCCACAAAGGTAACCATTTTATGAACTGGTTTAAGAATAGCTAAAATAGAAAAATATTATTACTTGATCAGAATCTCACCATGTATAAAAAATTATACAATCTTGGTTTGCATTATTATACAGCAGAAAAATTAAAGATGGAATATTATCCCACTGCCCTTTGCAATAATAGGACAAGAAATAATAAGCTTATATTAGTACTACAATTTCTGAGGGACATAATGAAATAGACTCTATTTGTAGGAAAAGTATCAGGATGGTACAAGGTGGGTTCTAGGAAATAGTTACATGAAACCAAAGATGCTCACTTGGCAAATGAGAAGATTTCTGGGGAAAGAGTTACTGCAGAAAGGGCTTATTTCTCTTGTGATCTGGGGTCCACCTAAACTGTAGCAACTCTACCTAATTAAAGGGCATCTGTAATGTGGAAAACTGTGTTTTGATACCTGAGAAGGACAGACTGGAGACTGATGGTCAAGGGTGACATGCCCTGGGCCTGACCTCAATCCTTGAAACCAGAGACAAGGAACAACATATCTGGACAGCAGAGATCATGGACCAGGAAAAAGTCTGCCTGTGTATATTCTCTTTAGTTGTGGTGGTGTTTAAAATACAATGCAGGTATTTTTAAATATCTGAATTTAGTAACAAATCAGTTGGTTCTCCCACTTCGTTCTAAAATATTAGGGCTTATCCTGAGCTCTCAGAACTAGGCAATTTTATTAGCATTACAGAATTCTTTAATCTGAATCAAGTTTTTAATTAACTCAAAGAAGATCTAAACTGAAAATCTGAAGACATGGTTTCAGAATACAAACTAAATAGCTGTGTAAACTTAAGCTAAGACATTTGCCTCTCTTGACACTAAAAATCTTCTCTGGTAAACGACAGATTAATGATTTTGAAACTTTTTTTTTTTAACTACAATCTAAAGCGATACACTTTACATCCAGATCTACTATGTATAATTGAAACAAATGTTTCACAGAGTATCACTTCCTCTCACTGTGTGCAGATACTCTGATCTCTGCTATGCTATGTCATGGCATGCCATTAAAAATCCTGTCAGGGCATGCTTTACTGATTATGCCATATCATCAATGGACCACAAGCTGCAGTCTGAATGTCACTAAAGCTGGCCTGCCTCCTGTATTTACATGGCCTCAAAGCTAAGGATAGTTTTTACATTTTGAAATGCTTGGGAAAAAAAAAAGAAAGAAGAATATTTCATGACACTTGAAACATAAAATATTCAAATGTTGAATATTCAAATTTCATAGCCAAGCTCATTGCTTTACATATTGTCTGCAGCTACTTCCTCACTAAGATGGCGAAGTTGAGAAGTTATGACAGAAACTGTATGCAAAGGCTAAAGTATTTGCTTTTGGGCTCCATATGGAAAAAGTTTGCTGATTCCTACACTAAAGGACACCTGTGTTTCTTTCTGGCCTGAATATCCATGATTCTAAGTACTTCCTTCATGTCTTACTGGGCTAAACTGGGACTAGCGGAGTAGTTGCATGATGGTGAGAAAAATGATATGGAAAAGTATGGGTTCTTGGTAAGTTATATAGGCATCAGATTTCTATTTCATTCTGTACTTGAAAACAAGAATGAGAAGTAGTAATCCAACAGGCAGTACGTGGTGGTAGTATACAGATTAAAATCATTTACAGCATCTGTCCTGTGAGTTCATAGGGCTTTCACTCGTAGCCTTTAAGTATGTCCTTTTTATAGTGGTCCCAATAAAGGATGGTAGTTGTTTCGCAGGGATTAGTTTTGAACATAAAATGGACGATTATGTTGCACAGCTTTGCTATGTACACGTCAAATTCGCAATGATAAAACAGGCACTAAGGGGAGAAAAAAAAAGCTTCACTTTTACATACTTTATCTGAGTTGAAATTGTCTTTCAACTGTCTTTTTAAAATCTTTTTTTTTGTTTGCATTAGACCTTTATTGAAACACTAGATTTATTCAATAAAATCTTATTTGCTCTTTCTGCCTCCAGACTCTCCTATTTAAACCTTGCTGTATACAACTGACAGACAGTATCTTAATCATATTTTGATTTTCTCTCTCCCTTTTCAAAATTCTTCTGTAGATGACTAGGATCTAGTTTCTTTTTCTCTAGAATATATGTATTTGGCAAAGTCAGTGTCTCTGCCTTTCCACAATCTTCAACAGTGGTCATGAACAGATATACATTCTTCTGGCCCTGGTATCTTCATTTCCCTTACATACCTGGTTTCCCTTCCAGGTTTAAACCTGACTAACATGCACCCAAATTCTGTTTCTGTGTATGCTGTACTGTTATTTTACAAAATTTTGTTTTAGGAATATAGTTGGGAACAAAGCAATATCAGGATAAATATCAGCTTTCTGGGATATAAACAAAACTTGGGAGTACTGTACTGAAATATATTATTTCATGGTCAATATTAAAAATTAGTTACTATAACCATCACTCGTGAAGTCCTCAGACAACGTTGGAATAAGGAAACCAAGGGATTTTTGCTTTTTGCCTGTTTCAAATTAAATAAATTAAGCCCCTCTCTTTTATCATTCAGACCAACTACTAGAATCTACTTGACTATAGAAAACAATTTCATTTGTTCTACCATCCACTTATCCATCCACAAGTGTGTTTTGGGTACATAGCTAATGCTAGGTCCTCTGGCAGGTCCTAGAGCCCTTGTGGAGTGCATGCTTTCCATGAATCTATTAAAACAGAAGGAAAAAAAATAATATTCTCAAGTTTTTAAAGTATGTAAGTTAATATTATAAAATTAAAAGAATATTTATAACATATTTCATAATCTAAAACAATCAGAATTCAGTTTAAAAAAAGGTGGATTTGCCTTAGAGCAACTTAAGGATACAGAGGGCCATCAGTTACTAAATGAACTCAGTATAAACACTGTGAACTAATTACATACTATAACTATATAATGTCCATAAGAATATAAAATGGCTGGAAAATATAACCACTGTAAGTACTCAGCAGTGTATTTTCTCTTTAAAATTTTCCAATTTAGTTTTTCTTTCCCAATTGTTTATTTCTTGAATGTGCATAAACATCTGAGAGGGTGAAAAAATAAACGCCTATAGTGATTTCAAGCTTAGTTTCTGGAAGGTCCCATGTAGCTTAGCATATGTATAGACATTATATCTAAATCAGTATGCAGGCCAATTTTCACAATATAAAAATAAGTTATTTTCTGCCTCAATATAAACTACATGTGTAGCCTCCAAAAACAGACCTGTTATTCAATATTCTATATTCCATGGAATATACAGACCTTTGCTTCATGTTATTAACTGATCTAGAGCACCCATATGTAGTGATTTGCCCAGATAATGCAAGCTGATACCAGCCTGCGTGTCATTCTAAATATGGGCATTTTCTCTTCTGAAAACGTTCTGGTTTGCATGAAAATTTATATGAATACTTTAACTTTATTAGAACAAAAGAGAAAACTGTTCCCTTCTAAAATTATGTTATGAAATATATGATACAGGTAACTACAATCTATTATTTCGTGAAACAAAAATATTTCCCAAACACCATATCAAGGTAGATAATCCATTTCTTAGGGATACATTTAGCTGCTACTGATGACAGATTCTTCATATTCAGTTATTCCTGTAGTAAGTAGTTCCGATATACCACTTTTAGATGGCCACACATGGCCTACATTTTTAAAGCTTCTTTTTTAATCCAAGATACAAAGATCATGCACTACATTCAGTTGTCATAGCTTATTAGTATCCTTTCATCTACAGCAGTTCACAGCTTTCTTGCACCTCAAAACTTCCTAATTTTGGTATCCAGATTGCTTTTCTCCCCCCAGATTTAAAAAAAGTTTCCCCACGTTTAAATTCAGGCTACACACTTTGGCCAATAATATTCAATTTCATGGTCTATTCTTGATTTATATGCTGTTATTCATATCTCCTATCTCTGTGCAGAAGATTCATTCCTGTAGGCTTTACTTCTAATTTCTCTCCGGGGAGCCTAGGAGATGATGTGTTACCTCTGACTATATTTCTATAGTATACTACAGAACACTTAATATAGTATATTATATATACCAATATACTTGATATACGATATTCAGGAAATTCTTCTGGTAAATAAGGTTTCTCTGACTTTTCATCATTCCTTGATTTTATATTAGGTTGTTGGAATGTAGTTCCAGCTCAGCTAGTCAAGAATATATGATAAGAGTCATAATAATTTTAGTGAATGAAAAACTAATATTGGTTTGAGGACTTTAGTAAAATCATTCTCTTTGATGAATCATGTTTTCTTTGCTTTAATCATCTTTATTGGCTAAAAGGAGATTTCCATATTGAAATACTAAACTGGGCAGTTTGAAATATTTTATTTGTGATGAAAGAGTATGATTTCTCTTTTTAGAGGGTATTGTTTTCATGTTAGAAGTTACCTATGATGGAAAAATCTTTGTTAACATCTACATTTAGTAAACATTTGTGTTATTTTTTGGACAACTTAAATTCTACTAATTTGTAAGCAAAAAGTAATCTGGAAAAGATGCTCAGCGATTAGGGCAATACAAAAAGAGCTATGCTTTTGAACACAGAATCAACTAAAACTGAATGAGAACATCCTTGCAGATAAATTGTGAACTTAACAGATGCAGAAAATTCCATTTACATTTCCCTCAACTCACATCTATTCTTATTCTATAAATTATTCTTCTAAGTTCAGAAGTGTCCCTGTTCCCTTCCAAAGTGAATTTCTATATTTGGTCTGAGCCCTTCTTGATTCATGATGTCCTTTCTGCACTATTTCTCTTATACCTATCAAGCATCTTTATTTTTACATCTCCAATGTTTCGTTTTTTTTTTTTTTTTCCGTCTCCTAACAGACATAGATTTCTCCTCCATGAATAAAATTGTCCATACTCACTTGAATGTCTATCAATTTTACTCTCTTGTTTCACTGTCAAATTTTTCCAACAAGTGGTCTACGTTTAGTCATTTTTTTCCCCAAAATGTTCGCCTTTGGCAATCCAGTATCTGTTTCCACTATTCTTCTGAAATGTCTCCAAGGTAACCAAAGGATACGTTTCATGAAATCAAGTGGTCTGGTTTTAGTCTTCCTCCTCTTGACTTCTGCATAATATTTTCCACTTTCATGTAGTAAGAATAAATTTTCAGCCCGCATTTTTAACACTTAAGTTATTTTTCTATTTTAATTCAACTTTATAGAAAGACAGTTTACATAAAATACAATTTGACAATTTTGAATGTACACGTCTTTGAGTAAAGACAAATTTACACATCTATTTAGCCACCAGTACAACCTGCTCCCCGCAAATTTCCTTTGTCCCTATTCCTACTCAGTCTTCTCTGCATCCCTAACCCCAGACAACCACTGCATTCTACACAAAAGATTTCTTCTGCGCCAGTGTTTTGTAAAAATGAAATCATACGATACGAACTCGTTTAAGCCAGGCTTCTCTTGCATGATGTTTCTGAAATTCATGCATTTTGCTATGAGTATCAGTAGTTTTACTTTTTTTTTTTTAATTTCCAAGCAGTAATCTATCATATGGACATACAAGCATTTGCTTATCCATTTTTTTAATGAATATAATTTTTCTATTTCTATTTATTATGAATTTTTGTATGAAAATTTGTATCTTTATGTGGACATATGTGTGTTTTACTTGAATGATAACTGTAGTGGAATTCCTAGATCAAATTTTACGTGACTGTTGATAAAACATTGCCGAACTGTTTTTCAAAGTTGTACCCTTTTATATTCTGAATCAGCAATGCATGAGATCCTTAGGATTTTCTACATACGTGATAATTTCAACTGCAATCAAAAACAGTTTTACTTCCACCTCTCCAAATCTGTATGTCTATTATTTTTACTCCTTGCCTTACTGTACTACTTAAGATCATACAGTAAAATGTTGAGTTAAAGTGGTGAGAGGCAAAATCCTTCCCTGATTCCCAATTTCACTTGGTTTTTCACTAAGTATAACATTAGTTTCAGTTTTTCATAAATACCAATTTTAGGTTAGGTTTGTTCCCTTTGGGACCTATTTTTCTCAGAGATTTTATCATGAATGGGTATTGAATTTTAATAAATGCTTTTCCTGCATCAATTGAAAATGAAAAAAATATTTCATATATACCCCTATATTAACTATTTCTTACATTCTCCTTTGTTTCCAACTGGTATCATTAACCCTCTGCTTGAAAAAATTTACTCATTGCTATGTTGGCAATGAATTTTAACATCTTTTGTTGTGTGAAAAAGTCTTTATTTCTACTTCATTTTTGAGGAATATTTTCACTGGACAAAGAATTTCAGGTTGGAAGTCTTTTCTATCAACACTTGAAAGATGTTCCATTATTTTCTGGTTTGCAATAATTTCTGACTAAATGTTGATGATGATTTTATTTTTGTAACTCATGTTTTTTTTTCCTGACAGTGATTTCAACATTTTAATTTTAAATTATTATAGATTAAAACTGATTTTTTACTTTGCGTGTAAATTTCTATGAGATTTAATACATGTATTGATCCATGTATCACCACCATCCCAAGAAATCCTTTGAAAAATTCCTTTACAGTGATACCCTTTCCCACACATAAACCCTGACCACCACTGATCTGTATGGAGAATGTTCAAAAAATAAAAATAAAAAGGAAACATAACGTACACAACCCTTGGGATGAGTTTTTCTTCCACACAATAATTTTGATGAGATTCATCCAAGCAGTAAGGTTTATCAGTAGTTTGTTCCTTTTTTCTTCTGTTTGAATGCACCATAGTCCCTTTACTCTTTTACTCACTGAAAAACATTTGAATTTCTCCAGCTTCTGGCTATCACAAATAAAGCTGCTATGAACATTCATGTATAGGTTTCTATGTGAAGGTAAGTTTTCATATTCTCTAGGGAAAATTTCAAGGAATGGGATTACTGGGTCATATGATAAGTGACTGTTTAACTTAATAAGAAACTTCCAAACCATTTTCCTCAGTGACTGCCACTTTGCATTCTCAAAGCCATGGGTGAGAGTGCCAGTTGCTCCAAATTCTCCCCAGCACTTGGTATTGGGTGGGCCAAAAACAGCCTTCAGTTTAAGTAAAACGACACATTTTTCACTTTCACCAAGAACTTTATTGAATAACATATTCACCCTTTTGTTCCACTACCTTCTGCCATTTTTCAGGCAACTTCATAATTCCATCTTCCCAAAACTTTTTTATTTTTTGAGCAAAGAACTGTTCCATGTGCCTTTTACAGTCTTCAGGGAAATGAAATTTTTTTCCATTAAGAGAATTTTGTAAAGACCGAGATAAATAGAAATCCGAAGGTGCAATGTCTGGTGAATGCAGTGGATGAATCAGAACTTCCCAGCCAAGCTATAACAGTTTTTGCCCGGTCATCAGAGAAACACATGGTCTTGCATTATCCTGATGGAAGATTATATGTTTTCTGTTGACTATTTCTGGACGCTTTTCATTGAGTGCAGTGCCGCTTTCAGTTAGTCGAATCGGGAGCAGAACTTGGAATTAATCGTTTGGGTTTTCGAAAAGAGCTCGTAATAGAGGGCTCCCTTCCAATCCCACCATATACACAACATCACCTTCTTTGGATGAGGACCAGCCTTTGGTGTGGTTGGTGGTGGTTCATTTCGCTTGCTGCATGATCTCTTCTGTTCCACATTATTGTACAGTATCCACTTTTCATCGCCCTTCACAATTTGTTTTAAAAACGGAATGTTTTCATTACGTTTCAGTAGAGAATCGCATGCGGAAATGTGGTCAAGAAGGTTTTTTTCGCTTAACTTACGTGGAACCCCAACATCAAAGCAATTTACATAACCAAGCTGGTGCAAATGATTTTCAACGCTTGATTTGGATATTTTGAGGATGTCGGCTATCTCCCGCGTGGTATAACGTTGATTGTTGTCAATTACTCTTTCGATTGGATAGCTATCAACTTCAACTGGTCTACCCGACCGTGGAGCATCATCCAGTGAGAAACCTCCAGCATGAAACTTCGCAAACCACTTTTGACACATTTGATCAGTCACAGCACCTTCTCTATACACTGCACAAATCTTTTTGTGCATTTCAGTTGTGTTTTCACCTTTCTTGAAATAATAAAGCATAATATGCCAAATACACTGCTTTTTTTCTTCCATCTTCAATATTAAAATGGTTACCCAAAACTTCACCAATTTTGATAGGACTCTTTTTAAATGCACACTGATATGACAGCTGCCACATACAATCTAACAAAATTGTTTCAAATGAATTAAAGACAACTAAGTGCTACTAGAGCCATCTTACGGAAGAAAATGAACAAACCTTTTGGCCCACACAATATTATCAGTATTTTTTACTTTAGTCATTCTCATGTTTGTAGTGTTGTGTCATCCTGGTTTTAATTTGCATTTACCTTCTGATAATGTCGACTATCTTTTTATGAACTTATTTGGCATCCTAATGTGATCTTTTGTGAAGTATCTGTTCAAGACATTTTTAAATGAGTTGTTGGTTTGCTTAATGTTGATGACTACTTTTTGAAATTTTCTCTTGAAACCTGGTTTTGAACAGTTTAATTATGATGTTCCATGGAATTATTTTCTTTGTGTCCATCCCACTTGAGGTTAGTTGAATTTCTTGGATCTTAGGATTAATAGTTTTCAAATTATTTGGCTATACACATACACACATATCCTCTCAACCTCCTTCATCTTGGACTCCAATTCCATGTATGTTAAACTGCTTGAGGAGTAGCCCTTGTTACTGACACTCCTTTCCCATTTCCAGGCTGCCTCAAGTCTATCTGTATTTCATTTCCTGACTTTGAGACTATCTGCTGTATCCCCATGATAATTAAGTTATCTCTAATGTTCTTGTGAGTTCTCAACCAAACACAAGTAATGCTCATGGAACATAGCAGTGATATTCAGGGCCATTCTGTGCGGTGGTGGAACAAGGTAAAGGGCACTAAGGCTAAGACACATACACACACGGCCCTCACCCCCAACACACACACACAAACATCTTCTCTTCTAATTAACTTGGGTCTGCTTCCTTATTACTATGGCAACTCTAGGCTCATGGTATTTCCAAGACCTCCTGAATAACAGTTATCAAGATCTAACGTCAGCACTCCATCTACAATGGGACCTTCTTCCTTAAATCTGAACTCTAAAATAGGCTCCTCTCAACTCTTTAAGAGAAGTCCAGTGGCTCCTCTGAAGTGCATCCTCCATTGCTGCCTAAGCCAAATAAATAAAGCAATTTTGTTTTGTTTTAAATTAATGATAATGATCATTTATTCAAAAAGATGAGCAGGACTGGTGGGTGATGATTACATACAACTTCTATAAATTGACAAGGATTAAAACAATGGTGTACTCATGCAATAATAGAGCAGTGAAACAGATTTAAAAGTTCGGTAACCAACCCATTAGTATAACTATAACAATTTTGGACCAAACGTTGTTTTGCCATCTTTTTTTTTTTTTTTTTTTTTTTTGGTATGCGGGCCTCTCACTGTTGTGGCCTCTCCCGCTGCGGAGCACAGGCTCCGGACGCGCAGGCTCAGCGGCCATGGCTCACGGGCCCAGCCGCTCCGCGGCATGCGGGATCTTCCCGGACCAGGGCACGAACTCGCGTTCCCTGCATTGGCAAGCGGACTCTCAACCACTGCGCTACCAGGGAAGCCCCTGTTTTGCCATCTTAAGCTGGTAGATTTTGATACTTGCATTATATACTCTAATTTGTACACATTAGTTTGCACATTGAAAAGCTAGAATTTTCTTAGAGAAAGTTCACTAAGCTCCCCAAAACTATCATCTTAAAAAATACTAATTATTGCCAATGGGAAGACACACGCGCACACACACACACACACACACACACACACAAAAGCTATGCAAAAATAGCTACCGTTAATGAGTGAACTTAAAAGGTATGAACAACACTGATTCCTATAGAATCATACAATAATAAATTTAACACAGGTTGACTAATAAAATGATAGACAAATTAAGAAAAGGAAAGGACATTATTTTAGCATGTGTTTTAAAGGACACAGACAGTATAAACTACCAATAATTAATTATTCTATAAGAAAAGAGTTAAATGGATACACACGTGAATCAAGAAAAACTGAATATAAAACAACAAAGATTCAATTCAAACATATTTTATGATTACTTGAAATCAGGAGTAATTGTCTTCTCTTCTCATAAGACATTAAAATATCTTCAGTTACCTAAATCCAGTTTTGTTCCTACCATACCTATACATATGATGAAATCAAAAGCACTGAGATTTATTCATCAGAAGCACTATTTCTGAACAGAAATATTCAATAACTAAAGATATTTTATCATATTACTCTCCTGAGCTCTTCACAATAGTTTGACAGTTTTTCTTCTCAGAGGAGAGGAATAGTGTGTCAAATTATGGAAAGAAGGGAAATGGAGGAGAGGGAAAAAGAAAGAATGATCAAGAGTACATGTTCAAGAATGAGAACATGACAGGATATATATTTCCATAGTCTGGGGCAGAGAGCAAGGATGGACCTTGGGTGAGTATAGGATCCAAGGCATGGGTGTGGATGATTGATCAATATTAGGAATTCTCACCACAGAACACAAAAGTTTTATCTACCTTCCCTTATTTTCAAAACTTACCTCTACCAAACATTATCAGTAACACAAATAATGTTGTATTCAAGTACAAGGAAAAAAATACTCAATATTATGTACCAGAATCTAAGTTAGGCAATGTTAATAAAACCAATAAAATACTTCCTATTTGCAAGCAAAAACTAATTTTATTAATATTGTATAAATAAAATGGCACAGGAGCACAGAAGAGAAGGCATTAATTTGGCATAAGGAACCTGAAGCAGAACTCAAAGGATGAGAATAATTTGGGGGAAAGAAAAAAGGAAAAAGATCCAATGCAGAAGGAAGGGTTGTACAAAAACAAAGCAATGTGACAATGTGTAACTTACTGAATGTTAAAGGAATGTCCTCTATAGTAAGAGGACAGAGACTAGTTGAGTCTGAAAAGGAAGGTTATGACTAAATGGTGAGGATACCTAATGCTGTTCTGGAATACAGCAGAGGATTCTAGATTTTTTGATTGTATGGCCTAGCAGAAATTTGGAGGACCATATCTTAAGGTTGTCAACTTTCTATTGTGCCAAGTAATGGCATTTACAAAACGAAACTCAAAACTTAAAAATCTACCATTTGCTATCATCGTTTTATTAAGAAGAATCATTTTAACACAAAAGAAGAGTATGAACATTACACCAACATAGTTTTAAAAATAGGATATTTAATTAAATTCTTTGGATTCACAAAAGTGAAAAAGTAAAATTGTATTCTATCAAGGGAACACAAAGTGAATTCTTAATATATAACTCGGTCTAACGTTTCCTTTTTAGCACAGTCACCTTTATAAAAATCCAAGAGGATTATTCATAATGCTGCTTCAACTCAATTCAGAGTATTTGAGGTAAACTTAGGGAAGCCCAAGAAAAACAGCTCTCAATTACAGGCTATTTCTCCTACCTTCTCTCTGCAGGGCTGGGAAGAAATAAGAAACAGTCCAGATGTCTGGCCATGGAAAATTCTGGAAAGGGGGCTACATGTATGGGGTTCTGACTGACCAACATAGAGCAGTTAAAAAGTCATCTGACAGTAACTCCTTAGAACTCAAAATTGTCACAAACTCATTTAGGAACCAATAATATAAGTTTTATAACTTCAAATAATTCCTTCTTTGCTTTGGCTGCTGGAAAACAGTGCTGAATTTGCATCCCAATTCTAATAACAGTACAGGATCCATTACTAACACTACTATATTACTAACTTTATTCCATGTTTATTTTTGCATGTATTTGTTCACCATTTATGAATTTCTTTGGTAAATTTGTCAGTTAATTTCTGGAAAAGATATACATAAATACTGAAAAAATTAAAAGACTTTTAGGGAATGAGGAAACATTTGAGATTTAATTTTTTAATGATGTTTATTGAATTTTTTTTCTTATTATACAGGTAACACATGTTATAGGGTCATTACACTATTCTCTTGACCTAGGACACTCTTCTAGTAAGCGGTATGGCTCACCTCCTTTAAGTCTTTGCTGAGATGTAACTTTTACTACTGGCTTATTTAAAATTAATCACCTCTTTAAAACTGCAACCTAACCCTGACACTTCTATAATACCAATCCCCTGTGTTGTACTTATCCTTTTACATAACACTTACCACCTCATATGCTATATAATTTAATTACTTATTTTGCTCAGTATTTATTTATGTTCTCTCTTTGATAGAATATAAGGTGACCAAGACAGGGATCTTTGTTATTTACTAATATATTCCAAGTATCTAATAGCACTTGGCCTAGAGCAAGAACACTGTATTAAGAAAAAAATGAATAGCCCTCCATGTGTCACTATTCTAAGAGCTTTATAGGCATTATACAATTTAATCCTTACAAGAACCCTGGGAGGGAGGTGTTATCATTGACTACACCTTATAGAAAGCAATTAAGCTACAAAATGGCTACGTAACTCACAAAGGTCATACAGCTAAGAAAGCAGTGAAACAAGGGTTTAAATTCAGGTTATTAACTATTATTGTTTCCCCTAATAGAAACAGATTGTGTAAAAGCAGTTGAGACAATGACAGAACAGGTAAGGAAAACTTCCAACAGTAAATAGGACGTAAAAAGCAAATATGTGTGTGTGTGTGTGTGTGTGTGTGTGTGTGTGTGTGTGTGTGTGTGTTGTGAGTGTATGTATGTTTGCAAATATATAAACATATATATAAATATATATATACCTGCTAAATTCAAGGAATAGCACCTAAAGCCATTATTCACGTACAGGATCATCTAGATATTGATTATCCCTTTCTGAAGCTCATGAATATTTATAGAACAAAACTTCTGTTTAAAGAAGTAAGGCTTCAGACAACCATATTTTTCAAAGCTCCTAATACAGATGCTTATATTAAATCTTCCCAACAGTTAATTTATCTTCTTTGCCTTCTCACTCCATTTAAGCTGCTGACGAGTAGATAACAGCTTCATCAATTCCCAGTTAAGTATTTCTTTACATTTTCTCAGTTAAGGATTCTCATATTACACATGGTATGTGTGAATAAGAAAAGTCACTTGAAGCATCACTTTAAGAGTTAGAAGGGGATTTTAGAGATCATTGCTTAGTAAACATGCCACCCTAATGAAGGATATACAGCAGCCCTAATAGATTGGGATTATAAGGGCCAGAGCCTCCCATTCCAACACTTTTTCAAAGTTCTTCATTCTGTTATTAGCATTGACTGAGCAAACATGCTACTTTTTTTTTTTTAATGAATAAGGAGAAAGCATACATGAATATCTTACTAGAATTTGTGGAAGCAATGTCTTTATATTCTTCTGTCAATAAATATTCCTCTAGTAGCACAAGTCATGCCATGATTAATAGATACATTATAGGAAACTAAAATAATTAGAATAGAGAGAGAAATCATACCTTCTATCAATAGCTCTTGTCCATGACTGCCAAGAAGTGTACGAGATAGGAATGGGGCAAAGTCTACAAAAATTTCACGAAGAAGAGGAGCAACTTTTTCTAAAGCTCTTTCAAGTTTTGCAGTGATGCTGTTGAAATTAAGACATAAAGACTAGTAAATATGGTTCAATATAAAAAGTCAAATAAACTTTACTTCTAAATTAAAACTTTAAAATTATAAAAGTCCAATTCTAACCCACTGAATAGTAACAGCTTCATGTAGAAGGGACACTGTAGAGTTTCACATCAGTCATAAGGCTACTCAAAAGACTGTTGCTAAATCAGATTGATTATACTGTGAAAAGGAATCAGGATCCTGTCACCCACAAGGGCCACAGATTCTGTCCATAACTCTAGGAGCTTCAAGAAAAGAAGTTCCTGTATGGCTTCTCTGTCTATCCTTCTTTCCACCAAAGAAGGCTGTTTCGAATACCTACTACACGGGTCACTGTGAAAGTTACAAAGAATGAGCTCTTGTTCTCAAGAGTTCCCTGAAAATTTCCTGAAAAGCAGGACAAATAAGGGGATAACTGAATTCAGTATGATACAGGTGAATTGCTTTGCCAAAGTAGGCGTTTTCTATTTCATAAGCCCACTTACTTTTTATTTACCAATCATTGTATCATTCATTATTTATATTGCTGACTATTAAATTTCAAGTTATATGACTTTATATAAGCACTATCTGACATTCTTGAAAGTACCTTGAGCAAGATATGTAAAAGTAAAAACACAGATAAAGAAAATAATTCTGCTCAAATAAATAATTTGGTAACATCCAACTGTCTCTCTTACAAGTAAGTGCTTTAGAGTAAGACTGCTTGAACTGGAATGCTGGCTCCATCGTATGCTACCTAGGTGACCTTGGGACATTAGACTTCCTATGTCTGCAAAATGAAGATGGTAACAGTGCCTACCAGGTGAAAGTTAATGAGCTAAGGCATGTAAAGTGCATAGAAAAGTGCTTGGCACATAGTGGGAGGTCAACAATGATAGCTCTTGTAACTGCTACTTTGAATAGAACACATCTGTATTTAATCTTACAAAATGTGACTCTGATATATTTGAACCAAAACAAAATCAATATAATAATCTTAGATGAGCACACATTCTTCTACACAGAAGACATGTACAGTAAGGAGTTAAACAATACTTTACAGTAATAAAAGTTCTGCCACAATGCTAAGCAACATTTTTGTTATGTATGAGGAAAACATAAATGACAAAAAGGTAATTACAGAATAATTTGCAATGTATTATTAATATTTAAAACTGAACTATTCCATCTTTTTTTAAGTGAATAGCGAGGGATTAGGGAATAATCTAGGATGCTCTTTCCTAACTTGGAAAGAGCATGATCTGAATCCTCTGTGGACACAAAGCCTCATCATTAACACTTCAGTTTAAGTTTACTTCCTCTTATTTGGGTCAACAGCTTTAGAGAAAGAAGAACTCAGAGGAAACTCAGGTTTAGTAACTTCCACAAACACTTAAAGAGAATATTCTGGAGGAACAACTTTAAGCAAGAAAAAAGGACCTGGGTGGGGCTTTGCAGACTTGCTGAAGACAAAGAGTTTTCAATATTCTCCTCTACTCTGTTACTCCTGGAGCAAACACCTACATTAAGGCAGTGGTTCTCAATCCTTGGTGTAGGTTGGAATCACCTGCAAGGCCTGTTTAAACCCAAACTGCTAGGGCCCCAGCCTTAGAGGTTCAGCAGGTTTGGGTGTACCGACACAGTTTGCACTTCTAAAAGATTCTCAGGTGGCTTGATACTGCTTATCTAGGAAACACGTTTTGAGAAAAACTGTTTTAATGAAAGTACTTACTATTATTAAGTTGTAATAAAACAACTAGGAAAGGAAGGACTACCTGAAGTCACAGAATAATCATCATAATAATGAGTTAGCTCTGAATTTTAGAGAATATAGACAGAACTTCTTTTTTAGATCCATTATTTCATTCATTCTTTCTAATCTCCAGGATCATGTTTGATGAAGCTTCTCAGCTAAAGTAATCCTCTCTACCAAGGAAAGGTAAGTAAGAATGGTAAAAGAGAACCTATGAAGAGGAGAAAAATCTAGATATAATTACTACTGTTTTTGCACCTGAATTCTGAGTGAAGCATGAATATTTATTTTTACTTAAGATTAACTGAGTAAAATTACGTTAGAAAAATTCTAGATTTATAGAGGTTCACATCAGAGTTATACTATTGGATCATAATATACTACTATCTAATTGAAGTCAGAAACATTTTTCCCTAGTTTAAGATTTTTTTTGCATATTTTACAGGTTTCTGTATAATAATTTAGAGGCTTCAGAATTGCAAAAGTACTGTTCTTGGTGATTAAATTAAATATCAAATAGAAACTGATTAATCTATACAACTAATTACACGTGTGTATGTAAATGTGTATTAACTACCTTTACTTAAGGGTAATGGACAAAAAGATATTTCTCAGTGAGTGAATCCCTATAATAAGACTTTTTGCAGCTATTTTCTTACAAAATGTTAACAGAACATTAAATGATGCTTTTATAAATCATTCTGCAACCATAATTTAAATATTCTAATAAAGGGCAAAAAAATGTTAACATTTTACCCAGCAAGAGATTAAAGGTTTTAAATACAGGAGATTATTATCAAATAATACTGCCAGATTTCTCTATCAAGCAAAAACAAAATTTTCTAAGTGGAAAAGTTGCATCATCACTTTTCATAGTGAAGAAAATGGACATATAGATTCATCATAATGTGTTTTAAAGTAAACATAGTGTAAAGTATGTTATCTTCATTCTTACACAATTTAAATTCTCAAAGGAAATGATATAAACATAAATTTTAGCTTTATACCCTCCCTCCTCTATCATCTGGCAGATAACCACCAATTACTAAAAAAAAAAATTTAAAAAGATATATTGTGCCTATATTGTTATTTCAATTATCATCTCAGATAAATACACAGTATAAAACTATTTTTTCCCAATCCCAAGGCACATGAAAAATGTATCTGTTAACATGTTAAAAATTCTTTAAAATCTTAATAAGGGAGAACTCTTTGACTTTATAGCTTATAAAAATAAATAAATTATTCTTTCTCTTGAATGTAATTTTCATTTTAAAAGCGGAAGGAACCTATAGCTACCAGAAAAAGAACAAGGTCCTTTGGCAAATTATTTTCTAAAACAACTAGCATATTTCACTTAATTTAGGGAAAACACCAAGTACTAATTTTTCATTTGGAAGTTTTCATTTATTCAAAAAACATTCACTTAGTCTAAGACATTTTGTGCAGAGAAATAATACAAATGTAGACTTGATGGGGAATTTGCCCTTCATAGTCTAGTGTGAGGGTTATAATCTTAATAATCTGTTTATAACTTCTTAATATTTTAGAACATTCTTGGGACCTAAATATAGAATTTGTCAACTCTAGGCTGAAATGCATTCTCTTAAGCTACTCATTCCTCTCTCCCCACTTTATTCTTTTTCATTCTCTTCAGTCACACTAACTATGCTTATGATGCTATTTTGACTTTGGCTATTTTTCTTGATAGTAAGCACAAATTTTTTTAAGAAAGAGAATTACTGATTTCCATGAACACAATTATGGTTGCAACTTGGGAAATTTATCAACCACTCTAACAAAATGACCAATGATAGGAAAACTAAACATTCAAAGGATATAATAATGCTTTAGATGAATTTCTACAGCTCTAGTGCCTGGATTAAAACAATATGACTTAAAACACAAGAGTTTAGTTTAAAAAACACAATCATATATTGGTTTTTACCTATATTAAGGAAATCTCATTTAGAGGGGTTTACAGATTCTAAGTAATTTGTAGGAATAAAACTATAAATAATCCATTAGAGAAAAAACACATAAAAATCCATGGCTGCAACTATTATCATATATATACACATACATGAAAATTAAAAACACTATAGGAAACTGGAAGAGAATATTAACCTATAAAAAAATCAAATGGAAATTCTAGTACTTACACAAAAATTAAAATTAAGAATGCAGAAGATTAGAAACAGTTAAAAAGAGAATTAGTAAAGTGGACTAAGGTTAAAAAGAAATACTAGAATAATAGAGAGAGAGAAATAGATAGATAGATGAGAAATACAGAAAATATCTAATATATGTGTAATTCAAATCCCAGAGAAAGAACAGAATGATTCTGAAGCAATATTAGAAGAGGTAATGGCTAAGAATTTCCCATTAATATCTTTAAAGCATTAAAAGGAAATAGCTTCCAACCTAAACTCTACTTTGGTTCAAAATATCCCTCAAAAATAGAGGTGAATTTCAAAGATATTTAGTTAAACAAGAAGTGAGGGAATTCAGGAGTGTCAGGCCTGCACTAAATGAAATACTAAAGGGGGTGTTCTTTAAGAAGAAAGAAAATGATAGCACATGTAAGTCAGATATTCAAAAAGGAATGATGAGCAAAAGTAAATGATAAAAATTTGGATAAATCTAAATATGTTGACCAATAAAATAGTAATTATATTCTCTTGTTGCATTTACAATTGATTTTTTTCAGTACGCGGGCCTCTCACTGTTGTGGCCTCTCCCATTGCGGAGCACAGGCTGTGGACGTGCAGGCTCAGCGGCCACGGTTCACGGGCCCATTGCGGAGCACAGGCTGTGGACGTGCAGGCTCAGCGGCCACGGTTCACGGGCCCAGCCCCTCCACAGCATGTGGGGTCTTCCTGGACCGGGACACGAACCCGTGTCCCCTGCATCGGCAGGCGGACTCTCAACCACTGCACCACCAGGGAAGCCCTTGCATTTACAATTTTATGTACACACACACACACACACACACACACACACACACACACATGCATACACATATGTATAAGTGTATTTGCCAAATTTGGAGTAGATGAAGTTAAGCTACACTGAGATCCATACATTGTCTGGGAAGAGGACTTATATAAATCAGGAATTAATGCTGCAATCTAGAAGATGATCACTTAAAACACTATTTCTCAAAGTGTATTCTTAGAGCCAGCACACCAAGATCACTTCATGTAATGGTTAATTTTATGTGTCAACTTGACTGGACCACAGGGTGCCCCAACATTTGATTAAATATTATTCTGGGTGTGTCTGTTAGGATGTTTCTGGATGAGATTACAATTTGAATGGGTAGACTGAACAAAGCAGACCGTCCTCCCTAATGTGTGTGTGTTCATCCATTCAACTGAAGACATGAATAGAACAAAAGGCTAGATAAGAGAAAACCCCTTCTACTTGATAGTTGGTCTTTGCTGGCCTTCAGACTCAACTGAAACATCAGCTCCTCTGGGGTCTTGAGCCTCTCAGCTTCCATACTGGAACTTATACCATCAACTTTCCTGATTCTCAGGCCTTCAGTCTTGAACGAGAACTACATATTGGCTCAGCAATGTGTTTTAACAGGCCTCCCATGTAACTCTGTTGCATACTGATGTTTAAGATCCACTGCACTAAGGAAAAGATAATAAGGTATAAACTTCAACCTAACAGTTTCTTGTTACTTCTCTCTAGTGAATGTTTCTTAATGGCAATATGAATAAAATTGATTAATCACTGCCAAGACTTGGAAGTAAGGAAGGAAAGCAGAAACAAGCTCATAATAAGCATCAAGAATAAAAAGGAGGGGGCTTCCCTGGTGGCACAGTGGTTAAGAATCTGCCTGCCAATGCAGGGGACATGGGCTCGAGCCCTGGTCCGGGACGATCCCACATGCTGTGGAGCAACTAAGCCCGTGCGCCACAACTACTAAGCCTGCACTTTGAAGCCCGTGAGCCACAACTACTGAGCCCGTGAGCCGCAACTACTGAAGCCCGTGTGCCTAGAGCCCATGCTCCTCAACAAGAGAAGTCACTGCAATGAAAAGCACATGCACTGCAACGAAGAGTAGCCCCCGCTCGCTGCAACTAGGGAAAGCCCACGTGTAGCAATGAAGACCAATGCAGCCAAAAATAAATAAATTAAATAAATAAATTTATTTAAAAAAAAAGAATAAAAAGGAGGGACTTTCTTACAGATTATATGAATGTTAAAATAATAATAAGAGAATATTATGAACTACATTATGCCAACAGAATCTACCAAAACTTACAGAGGACAAAAACTAAAAATCTGGGGATACTTGTAACATTTTAACTTAAAAACTTTCCCCAAAAAGGAAATCTAGGATCAGATGTCTTTGCTTGTGAACTCTACCAAATATTTTAGAAAACAAAGAAAAACAAATAAAAAATACCAATCTTATATAAGCTCTTCAAAAGGTAAAACAGATTTTACATCACAAAGAAATTGGATTTCTTTCAGGAATTAAAGGTTTGTTTAGCATTTTTAAAATTAAAAGTCAATATCATAGACCATGTTAGCAGAAAAAGGAGGAAAACCACATGGTCATCTCCATGACTTACCCTCTCTTTAGAGATAAAATTCTATACCCATAATGATGGTAACTTGGTTAATTATAAACACAAGAGAATTCTTAAATTTGATAAAAAGTATCTTTATTAAATAGACAGGAGACATCATAATTAATGATGAAATGTTCAAAGCTTTTCATTTGAGATGAAGACAAGAATGCCTTTTCTAATCGCTTCTATAGAAAACTGTATTGGAGATACTAGGTGATACTATAAGTCAGGAAAAAGAAATAAAAAGGTGTAAGTATTTGTATAATGGGGGATAAAACTTTCAACATTCATGGATCAAATGACTGTCCATACATGCTTAGTTAGAAAGAATTATAGATAAATTAGGAAACGTAGTATCAAATTCTACTTTTCACCTTGAAGGGGTTAAGATGGTCTACAATTACCTCCCATGCTAACAACTAGAAAATTTTACAAAATGCGGAGAACAACTATTTTCATACAAAATGTGGGGTACAAAATCCTGAGGAAAGAGAAACAAATGAGGTGAGTCCCACCATCACCCAGATTTCCTACATGGAGGTATTTCCCATATTAGGGCAGATACAGAATCCAGCAACCTTTCTCAGTTGACAAGATTAAAACTGTAGTTCAAGGAGGCAAAGGTGAATAGAATTTGGAGGGCATAGTATGCAAGAGGAAGGTGTATGGAGAGCACAGTAATCTTTGGCTGAGCAACAATCTAGGTATGGGATGCCTGAAAGCTCCCAAGATTAGAGTAGAACAACTTCTGAAGAAAGAACAATTATGGAGGAGTCATAACAGGCATCTTCTACATCTCACACAGGTCTAGAATTGTCTGCGTTCCCTCTGGCCAAAAAGGAGGGACCTCCTTAGATATACTGAGCGTTCAGGAGAAATCCAGCACACTTTCTAAGTGGCAAAATTAGCCCAAGAATAAAGGCCACCCTAGATCTGCCTTAAAAGATCTTAAAAATGCTTCATGAGGAAGAATGGTCTTTCGAACAAATGGTGCTGCAACAAATGGACATTCACAGGAAAAAATATAAACCTGGACATAAACCTCACACCTTACACATAAATTAGCTCAAAATGGGACCCCGACTTAAAACTAAAACTACTACTTAAAACCACAGAACTTTATAGAAGACACAGGAGAAAATCTTCAGTACTTAAGGTGAGGTGAAGAGTTCTTAGACATGACATCATAAGCTAGACTACAATAAAAATGCAAAGTTTCCTCTGCCAAAGACTTTATTAAGAGGACGAAACACACGAGCTA
The DNA here is from genome assembly GCF_964374135.1 of Grampus griseus. Taxonomy (NCBI): domain Eukaryota; kingdom Metazoa; phylum Chordata; class Mammalia; order Artiodactyla; family Delphinidae; genus Grampus; species Grampus griseus. The sequence continues at coordinate 68,924,983 of NC_139012.1, forward strand.
CAGTCTGGGAGCAAATACTTGGAAACAACAATTTTGAAAAAGGACGTGTACTTAGAATACTGAATTCTTAAGGCTCAAAAGTGAAAAAGCAATCTAATTATAAAATGGGCAGAAGATATAAACAGACATTTTGCTGAAGAGAACACACTAATGGAAAATAAGCACACAAAAAGATGTTCAGAATCATCCATTAGGAAAATACAAATGAAGACCACAATGAGATATCACTACATACCTACCAGAATGGCCTTAAAAAAAAAAAAAAAAGACAATGCCGAATGCTGGTGAAAATGAAGAGAAACTGGACTATTCATACATTGCTGGTGGGAATTTTTTATAACACTAAATAGGTACTTACCATATTAGCCCAGTAATCTCACTCTGGGCACTTATCCCAGAGAAATGAAAATGTATGTTCACATAAAACCAAATGTTTATTGTAGCTTTTTTGGTAGTAGCCAAAAATGGAAAAAACCCGAATGTCTTTTAGTGGGTGAATGGTTAAACAAACGGTCGTACATCCACACCATGAAATAATACTCAGAAATACAAAAGGACCCATTAATACACACAACACTTGGATGGACCTCATGGCATTATACTGAGAAAGGTCAATCTCCAAAGTCACCTCTGAAACACTTAGAAGTCAAAGAAGAAATCATAGAGGAACTTAGAGAAAATACTGTATGAAAATTAAAACAACATTAAATTTCTGAAATACAGCTAAAACAGTGCTTAGTGGAAAAGTTATGGCTTTAAATGCTCGTAATAGAAAAGAAGAAATCTAAAATCAAAGATCTAAGCAAGGGATTGGCAAATGTTTACTGTAAAGGGTAAGATACTAAATATTTTAAGATTTTAGGGCATACTATCTCTGTTGCAACTACTTAACTCTGCCATTGTAATGTGAAAGCAGTCACAGGCAATACATAAACAAATGATGTGACTGTATTCCAATAAAAGTTTATTTACACAAAGTTTATATATAAAGTTTACGATGGCAGGAAGATTTGGTCCCTGGGCTGTAGTTTATAGACTCCTGATCTAAGTTTCCACCCTAAAAATCTAGAAAGAGAAAAGTAAGTATACCTGAAATAACTAAAAGGAAATAAAAAGAGTGGAATTTGATGTAATAGAGACAGAAAAAAAATTAATGAATTTAATGTCTAATTTCTGGGGGGAAAATTATAATATTGAAAAGTCAATGGGTACTCTAATAATGCTAAAATGAGAAAAGGCATAAATTACAAAATCAGGAATGAAAGAGGAAACATCATTAGAGATCCTACAGGTGTTTTAAAATAATAATATAATAATAAAATTATGAAAAACTTTTATGGCAATAATCCAATAACTTAGATAAAATGACTAAATTCCTAGAAGTCACAAATGACCAACACAGATGCAAAAAGAAAACAGAAAATCTGAATAGTCACTTATCCAATGAAAGAATTTAATTTGTAAAACCTCCCCAGTAAAAAAAATATTCCAGGTAGAGATGGCTCCACTGGTGAAATCTCAAAGCTACAAGAATAAATAACACTAAAGCTACAAGTGACATTATCTTTCACACAGAAAATAATAAGGAAATTACAGATAATATTGAGTTGAGAAAAGTCTAAACAATCTAACAAAGACTACTAAATTTAAGTGGATTAAGCAAAATTGCAAGACATAAAATCAGTGTACAAAAGTCAGTTGTCTTTCTATATACTACCAACACACAAAATCTTTCTTTTTTGTTTTCAGTCCTATTGAGATATAATTAACAAGACAATCATCAATTTGCTCTCTGTTAAGAAAATTTACTTGCATTTTCTATCATTTTATATAAATGGAAACATATAGTATTTATCCTTTTTTGTTTGGCTTCTAACTCAAAATTGGAAATTTAAAGTAAAAATTTTTTTTTTTTTTTTTTTTTTTCCGGTACGCGGACCTCTCACTGTTGTGGCCTCTCCCGTTCCGCACGCTCAGGCTCAGCGGCCATGGCTCACCGGCCCAGCCGCTCCGCGGCATGTGGGATCTTCCCGGACCGGGGCAGGAACCCGTGTCCCCTGCATTGGCAGGCGGACTCTCAACCACTGCGCCACCAGGGAAGCCCAAGTAAAAATTTTAATTTAGAATATCATCAAAGACATGAAAAACTAATTAAAAAAAAGACAAAACTAAGTACAAGACCTTTACAATGAAAGCTATAATAAGTTGCTAGAGAAATTAAAAACCTCAATGAATGGAGTTATAGACAATGTTTGTAGATTAGAAGGCTCAATATTATTAAGATATCAATTCTCCATAAATTTAAATAAATATTCAACACAATCCTAATTAACATTTCAACAGGATTTTTTTTTTAGAAATTGGCAAGCCCATTCTAAAACATATAAGAAAATGCAAACAATCTAGAAAAGTCAAAGCAACGGTCAAAAGAACAGAGTTAGAGGACTTATACTACCTGATTTCAGGATATTCTATAAGCTATAGTAATAAAGTGGGGTACTGGCATAAGGACAGCCATATAGATCATGAAGTAGTATGGAGTCCAGCAATAGGTTCACGCATAGACAGCCAATTGATTTTATACCAATGTGCCAAGGTAATTCAGTGGTGCTGAAACACTGATATACATATGGATAAAAACAAAACTGAAACTTTACCTCACCACACACACACAAAAATTAAGTGAAAATGGATCGTAGACCTAATCATAAAAGCTAAAACTACAAAACTTTTAGAAGAAAATATATGAGAATATCTTCATGACTTTCGGCTAGGTAAAGATTTCTTAAGATACAAAGGCACAAACCATAAAAGAAAAGATTTTTTGAAACGATTGACTTGGTGAAAATTAGAAACTTCCTGTTCTAAATAATTTTAACAAAATGAAAATATAAGCCACAGAATGGAATATCTGACACAGGACATACAATCAGAATACATAAAGAATGGTGACATTTCACAAGAAAACAACCCTACTTTTTAAAAAAATAGCAAAAGATTTCAACGGTCCATTAACATATCAGAAAAAAAACTCATCATCTTTAATCATTAGGAAAATGGAAAATAAATCCAAATGAGATATGATAACCCAGAAAAGTCTTAAATTATAAAGTCTTAAAAAGACTGAGAATGCCAAGTGTTGACAAAAATATGGAACAAATGGAACTTTTACACATTGTTGAAAGGAATATAAAATGATACAACTGCTTTGCAAAACAGCTCAGTAGTTTCTTATAAAGATAAGCCTATTCTTCCTATTCAACCAGTTGTTTTATTCCTATTTACCCAAGATCATATGTCTACAATACAGTTGTATTCAATTCAAATGTCCATAGAATCTTTATTTATAATAGCCCCAATCTGGAAAAAACCCAGATGTCTATCAACAAGTGAAGAGATAAATAAATAGTGGGATAGCCATATAACAGAATAATACTCAAGAATAAAAAGGAATGGACTGGGCTTCCCTGGTGGCGCAGTGGTTGAGAGTCTGCCTGCCAATGCAGGGGACACGCGTTCGTGCCCCAGTCCAGGAAGATCCCACATGCCGCGGAGTGGCTGGGCCCGTGAGCCATGGCCGCTGAGCCTGCGCGTCCGGAGCCTGTGCTCCGCAACGGGAGAGGCCACAACAGTGAGAGGCCCGCGTTCCACAGAAAAAAAAAGAATGGACTACTCATAAACAAAAAGACATGAATGAATCTCAAAATCTGAGTGAAAGAAGGTAGGCACAAGAAAGTGTATTCTATATGATTCCATCTATGTGAAATCCTAGAAAAGACAAATTTAAATTATGATATTAAAAAGCATATAAATGCTTGCCTGGGGAAGGATGGGGTAAATTATAAATGGGGCACAGGGAACGATATGGAGTGATAAATATATTCTACATCTTCATTGCGGTAGCGGTTGTATGGGCATATAAACTGTTCAAAACTCGTTAAAATGTACAGTCAAATTGAGTATTTTTAAATTGAGCTTAAACAATATAAACAAATGATCTCAATAAATTTATTTTGGAAACTAGAGAAACGAAGATACAAACACAAAATACTTAAATTATAAGAATATATCATATAAAAAACATATAATATGGGGAGGGGGAAGGGTGAGCTGTGACAGGGCGAGAGAGAGTCATGGGCATATACACACTAACAAACGCAGTAAGGTAGATAGCTAGTGGGAAGCAGCCGCATGGCACAGGGATATTGGCTCGGTGCTTTGTGACAGCCTGGAGGGGTGGGATGGGGAGGGTGGGAGGGAGGGAGACGCAACAGGGAAGACATATGGGAACATATGTTTATGTATGACTGATTCACTTTGTTATAAAGCAGAAACTAACACACCATTGTAAAGCAATTATACCCCAATAAAGATGTTAAAAAAAATTAAAAAAATTAAAAAAAAAAATAAATAAATAACATATAAGACTTCTACATAAAAATCTAAAAATCATTACTGGAAAAAATTTTTTTTATAAACTAAAGAAATGGGAGGAATAGAAGCTGTTCATAGTTTGGAAGTCACAATATTGAAAGAGATCTATAAATGAAATATAACTCCAGTTGCAACAGATCTATAAATTCCATTCCTTGCTAAAATCCCAGCAAGTTGTTTTCAATATGGATACTGATAAACTGATTCTAAAATTTAAATGGAAGTGCAAAGCATCAAGAATAGCTTAGGCTTCCTTGGAAAAAAAAAAAAGGACAGGATGGGAAGACATTACTTATCCAGATACTGATCCTTATTAAACCTAAAGCTAATTATGACAGTATGTCACAAGGATAGACAAACAGACAAATTGGGTAGAATCGAGTGCCAAAGCAGAATCCAGTATACAGGAACACTTGATTTGTGACAAAAGCGGCAGAGCATGGGAGACAGGAGAGTTTCTCAAATAAATGGCACTGGGTCATCTTGACATCCATAGTACTCTTACGTCATAAAATTCACAAAACTCAATTCCAGATGAACTATGTATCTAAATATAAAAAGCACAAATAAAGCAGCCAGAGGATGAGATGGGGAAAATGTAGGCAAAGATTTCATCTATAACATAAAAAGCACTGAAAAACAAAAACTCGATAAATTGAGTTTCATTAAAATTTACAACTTGTGTTGATCAAAACATATCACATAGATAATAAGAAAAGCCACAGAATGGGAGAAGATATATATACAACATATAATCATCAAAGGGCTCATTTTCAAAATGCATAAGGAGAAGAGACTTTACAAATTAAGAAGACAACTCAACGTTTTAAAATGAGTAAGAGATTCCAACAGGGAAATCACAAAAGAGGAAAACCAAAAGACCAATAAATATATAAGAAGGTGCTCAACCTTGTTAACTATCAGGAAAATACAAACTAAAAATACAATGAAATACCACTATACTTCTACCAAAATGGCTAAAATGTAAAAGTGACAATACTAAGTATTGTTAAAGATATAAAAAATTAGGCACTCTCATACGCTGCTAATGAGTTAGTAAACTTGCATTAACCACTTCGGAAAACATTTGGCATTATCTAGTAAAACTGAACATACACAAACACTATGAATCAGCAATTCCATTCAGTTATTTACCCAACAGATATGCATACAAATGTGTAGGATACCCAAGAGTAATGTAGAAGCAGCACTGTTATGTAAAAAAGCAGCATTATTTGCAATAGTCCCAAACTGGAAAATTCCAAATGCCCATCATCAATAAAATAGATTAATAAATTGTAGTATACAACCACCAAGGAATGAACATGAACAAAACTATTGCTACAGGCAATACAGATAAATCTCATAAACATAATGTTGAGAAAAAGTAGCCAGAGACAAAAAGAATACATACCGTGCAACTCCACTCATATGAAATTCAAAAAAGACAAAACTAATCTAGTATTAAGTCAGAGTGATGAATTTGAAGAGGAGCAAGAATAGTGGCAAAAAAAGGAGCAAAAGGTGGGGGCTTTGTGGTACCTGTAACGTTCTATTTCTTGCCCTGAGTGATAGTAACATAACATCGTTCTTTCATTGAGCTTTTACACTTCAATTAAAAATGTGAATACACACACATACTGTGTGTATGTATATGTGCAATTTAACTCCAAGCATTTTGGTCAAACTCTTCTAGGAATTCTCTCTGACATGATACTGCAAATCATTTTTATCTATTAATCACGATAGAAAAGACAATGTTTGGTGATTCAACTTTCAATTATATATGTTATATATAACTCTGCAGATTTATTTTGAAAGTCTATATTTTAAACTCACCACCCCAAAGATGTCCAATTTTATCATGGTGCCACGTTTGCATGTTTCTACCTTACAGGAAACAGTAATGTGCTATATGACAATGGATTATAAACTCAGGGAAGTCAGATCATGAAAACCATTCAAGATCTCTCAGTTTAGACTGAAATATAATAAATGATTTTTATATAATGAATAACTATCTAAAAATATCAAAACATTGCAATTATGAGATATAATCACAAAATACATAATTAAACATTCTTAAGAATTCTTAACTATATCTTTGTATTTAATGTATTCTGTTTCACTATTTTTGAGGTGAGAGGAAGGGAGTAAAAGGAGTAAAAAAACAAATAGTTATGTATACCTCATATTTTCAGCCGAATCTTCTGGCATTGGAGCAACAGTTTGTACAGCTGGAAGGTTTTTGCTGGTAGCACCATTCACAAAACTAGAAGAGGAGGAAGAAGAAGAGGACCCCGAATCCACGGCACCTGTTCCCAAAATAATAATTTTTAGCCTTAAGTATAAGTTTATTTAACAAAATAATTTTCATTACATCATTACTATCTGAGTTTGAAAAAAATATTCATCTGAATTTCAAAATAGAATTTGGCCATTAAAAAATCATTTGGTCATCGGTACACTAATAACTCTTTATAATTATTAAAAATAGCTATTGCATTAAAATCCAGTTTATTTACTTATGTTACTCTAAACAAAACTACATATTACAAATGGGATATAAATAAAAGACATCAACAAATGAAAATAATTTTAGATAAAATGAGGCTGATAAAACAATGCAAATTTAGATGTGAAAAATTTATGTTTTTATTGCTATATTGTTATATTTTTAGTTTTCATCATATAAGATATAATTTGCAATAAACTATCTCAACATAAATTTGTGGCACTGCAGCATCAGTGCTTATTTTGATAAAATGATTGCTTAAGAAGGGCTATAATGAGTATAAGATTTGTACCCGATTTTAAAATAATGAGTTCTCCTCAACGATATGAAGACGCCATTTTAGAACAGATTTTCCTATATTAACACCATGTAAGTATATTAAATAGCAGTGGAGTTGAGGGACATCTAGTGTTCCTAAATATTATCTTATCTTTATCTTATCTAACACTAATTCCCATAAAACTGGGATTTTCACAACACTTACACAGCATGTATATGTCAAAATCTAAACGAGTCTTGGGTCCAGTTTAGATGTTGGCCCTCAATTTCTTTGTGTGTGTGTTTGTGTATCTGTATATATGTATTTCTAAAGAGGATGTTCATTACTTACATTTTTTTATTGTAGTATATGCTTTATACTATCACTGGACTTCTAGCTACCATCATTTCCCATATCTATTATTAATTCATAGAATAGGAATTAAAGGAAAATATCATACCTTGTTTCAAATAAAGATAAAAGAGAGATGACTTGCTTTTTCATTTACTTATCTCTTAAAGAGTAAGGATTTAGTCAATAAACACCAAATGTAGATTTTTTTCTTTCTACTACATTGGTATATTTTAAAAATCTTAACACTTTTCTGAGTATACATTTCGGTAAAAGGAAAACATTTTTATTCCTTTTTCTAGAAAGCAGAATGAGTATAAGGAGTAAGACTGTAAACTGGATAGAAAAAACTTTATATAAAGTTTTCAGATAAGTCAGATACAAATATTTATATATATATCTATACATAAATCAAAGATGTTTTGTTTTTTAACACAATTCCATTAATGATTTTTATTTACTAACATAAATATGCTTGATAGAGTACATTCTACTTACTACAACCCCATAAATGTGCTGTTCATGATATGTCAGACTGAGGTGGTATGATAAACAAGATAAATACAGAAAGCACAAAGAAGAGCTATGAAATTAATAAAAATGGGAATAATCTAAGTAATGATAATAGATGTAAAAGTTCAAGGCTATACAGTTTGGAGAAGAGAAGGCTACTATAGTCAGGGAAGAAAAGTCAGGGATCATCTTGCGTTGTATAAATACCTAAAATGGAATCACAAAGATTTGGGTAAGGATTTATTTAGCTAATAATCAACAGGAACATTTCTGGAAATTTACAAAAAAAAAAAAAAGTTATTTTAGGCAGGCTTTTAAAATCTGTAGTGATTTGGAATTTTCTGTTTCTAGAATTATTAGGAAAATGTTGGACAATGAATTGGATATAACTGTAATCTAAGTATATAAATTAATTCAATGTCAAACAATGGTTCTTATTCACATGCACGTTTTGTCAAGTTGAGGCTCTTGCATATCGTCAAGGTTCTCAGGGGAGCTTGGTAAAAAATACATATTAGGTTTCAACCAGTAAATGTCACTAAATCTGTTTTCTGTCACTAATATATTTAATATACCTTGATATTCTTGGTACAATTTACTAATTTTTATGTATCAAATGTCAGTGTTCAAATTATCTTTTGGTTTTGCTCCCCAAATATCTTTCAGCAAACTGAGTTCACTCTGAAAGTAAATAGCATCATGTTTTGAGAAGACTCAAAACAAAACCCACAGTGTTCTCAAACTAAAAAGTACACCCTAGAACCATAAATTCTGAAAGATAACATGAAGAATAACCTTCTTAAAGGTTAAGGTAATCTTAAATGATCAGGGTATTTTAATTTTTAAGATCAAATAAGCAGAAGAAATGAAGATACAGAAAACAGAAAGAAAAAGATGAGGTATCACAAAAATAGATAAAGACAATACCTGTTGTATTAATCATACTTTTTGGTGTAGCTCCAGTAGCAGCAAATATATTAGAGGTACTGCCTGTTGGCAGCCCACTTCCAGCAGCAGCGGCTCCTACAGTGGTTACAGCTAAACTACCTGGAGGGGGCTTCTTAACAGGGACCACGACACTCCTGCCAAGAAATGATGAAAAATAACACAAGGTCTAAGATGAATTCTAATCCTGCTATGGCAGATACATGTAATCAACATCAAATTTTCTTTTCTTTCTTTTTGCCTTTTTTTTTTTTTTTTAATTCCTGATCCCAACTTAATTGGTGAAAAGGATATAGACATTAAGGATATATTGTAAAGTGTGTTAACTATTATAATTCATTTGGCAAACATTTATGTAGAATCTAGAATTTGCAAATCTTTTTTAAGATGACATGTGGTCTATAATCATGAATCTGGGAAAACTGGAAAAATGCGTGCTCAAGTTAGATTTTTCATATGCATATAGGGATTTTTTTTGTGTGAAAACATACATACATATAATGTTCATCCTATCTCTATCATATTCTAAATGTGGAAAATAGTCATAAAAACGTTTGAAAGCCAAATTCTGAAGCTTCCTCATAGTAAAGCTAAATATTAAGCCAAGAAATATGGAATAACAACTAATGGCATAATAAAATTAAACTTTATTTTCCTGAACAAAATTGAGTTGTTTTTCATAGTAGGAATGCTATTATAACGAAAGAGAACTGAGAGGATACAATAGACATTTGGTAAGAGATCTATTTAGCTTCTAAACTTTGTGAACTTAGAAGTTGAAAATTTCCTCATGTTTCGTTAGCATATTTAAATGAATTTCATAAAAAAAACATTTCTGAACTTAACATCTGTGTTAACCCTAAATAATAAATGGATGTGAATAGTAGTCAATTTAAAAGATAAAGAAACTATTTCTTTAACATAATAAATATCTTTACTTCCTTTCAGTGAAGCTTCATTTTTCTCAGTTTACAGCATTCCAACTCCATTTAATAAATACTTTCAAGCATTACTCATTGAACTTATTTATCTAGAAAGTAGATGTATGAGATATTTTAAGTTCAAATATAATGCTTGAAAACTAATGACTGAGAGTAAAAAATATCCAATCTAAACTAGGTCTTTTAAATGTATTTATATTTTATAATTTTCTCATTAAAAAGTTCTACTTAAAGGAAACTATATCAATGGCTCATTGTCAAATAAGTCTATGGCTTAAACTTCCTTAATACCAATGATTTTCAAAGAAAAATGACTTTGCCAATACAAAAAATCTAAATTTATAAGAATTATTATTTTCAATTTTAGGGGTATTTAAAACTTTTTTGTGACCAAAGTAATTATAATCTTAAATAATTTTACTCGTGACAAAAATCTTCATTATCTCTTTCTGGATACTTTTTTTTTTCCTTAATGGATAGTGTCAAATTCATCAGACTCAACCTTGAACTTTCAACTATCTTATTAAATTTCCAAAAGCACACACTATGCTTTCAATCCCTTCATTGATCATTCCTCATCGAACACCTTCATTTATTTCACTGAGAGGTGGTGTGACATTATGGAGAATACAGGATGTGGAGTTAGAAGATTAAGGCTTGAGAACTAAATCACTCTCAAGCTATGTGATATTAAATTTCAGTTTTTCAGTACAAATGGCAAGACAAATGCCACTTCACATATGACTGGAGAAATTAAATGAGACTGTATTTAAAAGAACTTTGTCAATTATGAGATGCCTTATAAATGTTAATAACTGTTACCATTTTCTAAAGTGAAATAATTCTCTGCTTCCAAGATAAGGTATTTAGTTACAGTGATCTACATAAAGATCAATAGAAAAGAAACCAAACTAATATTTTGGATTTATCATCAAAAGTCTTCCCTAAACTTCTAAACTATTTCATTGCCTATCTAGAAAGAAGAGAAAATGATCAATTCTTGATTTGAAAAGAAGTCATTAGTAAAACTACAATATTTTTCCCTAAATCTCTCATTAAAATCCTTATGGATAAAATACAGAAACACAGGCTGATTGACAGTGCTGTGAGACAAATTTGTAGATGGTAGGAAACCGATCATTACCAACTTTGTACAAAAGCTCTGTGTAACAGGCTACTACAGGCATCTTGTCAAGTACTGAGGGTATGAGATATGTATTATGAAAAATTAGTTATATGAATGAGGGAAAAAATTTTCATCTCAACAACCTGTAATGATGGCTTGTAAATAAATGCAAACAACATCAAATGCCTTTCTACTAAAAAACTTCTAAAAACATCTGATTTAATAGCAATTGACATGAAAGCCTCCAGACACTTCACTGACAGCAAACTCAGCAGTCTGGTAGTTAGTACAACATGGGATATAAATAGAGTACAGTGTCTAGAAGCCCAGTTTTTAATGTCAAACAGACCTGAGTTAGAATTCTACCTCTATCTATTTTACTTTGGTAGTATATATATGTCTAAGGTAGTAAGCAAATAAATCTCTCTAAGCTCCATTCTCCTTACCTTTAAAATAAGACGTAATAGTTTGTACTTCATAAGATTGTTACAAAGATAAAAGGATATACTGCATATAAAATGCTTAGCACTTTACCTGGAATATTATAAGTGGTCCAAACATTTTAGCTATCATTAGTATTGCTATGGCTCCCAAAAGTGCTGATGCGATCTGGGTCTACCTCAGCAACAGTATCCAGAGTCAAAGAAGCAATAATCCTGATATACTTTGTGACTGTCAGACCTCATAAAGTCCTATGTATAGGTTTAGGCACCATATTTCAAGAATAATGACAAAAAGCATCATGTCCATAAAAGAACAGTTAGGATGACAGTAGATCTAGAACACAAGTCATATCAGGAAAGACTGAGAGTCTAGAAAATTATAGTAAAGACGTGAGAAAAAATTACACCAATTTTTTAAAATCTGAAGGCATTTGACAAGGAAACAAGATGAAATTTCCATGTATCTCCAAATACCAGATTAGGGCCAACAGGGTAAAGAACTCTCTAGTAATTTTTATGAGCACCAGTTTCCAAAAACTGATGTGTTCAAAGGCATAGGACGACCATGTCACAAGAGTGGTGGTGAGAGAGGTGGGAAGCTGGTTTGACTGATTTCTCCAATTCTTTTTCAATCCATAATTTTATGTATTTGTTAGAACTACTATCTCCCCTTCGATTATTATGCTGAAATTGTTTATCTAGAATCAGAGGACTGTCCATTTTGGTCCTTAATATCATTTCTTCACCAACACTACCCATTCCCTAACACCTCAGACCATTCTCTCTCCTAAGCAATATATTTTACAAATTATTTGAATGTTTATACTTGCCAGTATGTGTTGATAACGTATTAGTTATTTTCTGGAATGTTATTATGTATTTGCAACTACTTATATATGAAAGTAAAAATTTTCAGCTTTTACAAAATCTTAGTCAACATTTTCCACTTGGTTACTTATCCCCCCCTACATCAAAAGGCTTACCTAGGAGTCTATGTACCCATTGTGGGTACCCCATTAGGGTGCATAAAAACACACAAATTTTTAGAGTATATACATTTTTCTAGGGTGAGCATACAATTTTTATCTGAATTTCAAAAATATAGCCACAAAAGTTGAGCCAACAATCTAAACTATTAACATATTCCGTTCTTCTACTAGATCTGCCAGTCATACTGATGGATATCTAGAATACTCTACACTACACACATTTTAAAAAATGCATTATTCTATCTTATGAATATTCTTTCCATATTTTCCCATACAATTTCACACTTCTGTCCCACAACTTTAAGACTGAAAACTATAAAGAAGTGGAAAATTCCTTTATACTACATATAATCTATACATGTGCCAAGGCTGTAAAGGTTATCATCAAAGTAGCACAAGCCAGAAAACTATTCTATCTAATTCACTTCAACAAAATGTTTCACTGAGTGATTAATTATATGTTTTGTAATACATTGAGTGTATTACAAAATACATGTAAGTGTAAAATTTTCCATCATTGAATTCATACTATCTCAAAGCCATAGATTTGGGGTGTGATCTTAAGATTTGCTCATTCATTTAACTCTGACGTGTGAGGGACTGTTCTGAATTCTGAGATATAGCAATGTATAGAACAGACAAAATCTCTGCCCTCATGGAATTTACATTTCAATAGGGAGAGACAGAAAATACGATAACATAAATGATTAAATATAGTATACCAAGTGGTAAGTGTTGTGAGAAAAATAAGCATAGACAGGAATAACGAGTATTATTGGAAGGGTGGCTAAGAGAAGACATATTCAAAAGGTGGTATTTGAGGAAACACTGACAGGGTGAATGAACAAGCCAGGAGGGTATCTAGGGAAGAGTGTCATGGGATAGCAAACAGGAAGAAGGCTAGTGTGACTTGAGAAGATTGAGTGATATGCAGAGATATAAGAGATGAGATTAAAGAAGTAACAGGGCCTCAGATCATAGGTCCTTATAGTCCACTGTAAAGATGCTGTCTTTTCCTCAGAGTGGGATCAGCAGCCATTAAAAGCTTAGGAATAGGGGAGCAATATAACATTAGGTTGTAACAGGATCACGCTGGCTGCTATGTTAAGGATAGACAAGGGGGAAAAGGCAAATGGCGGGGAGACTGGTTAGGAGAATACTACAATAATCTAAGTAAGAAATGCGAGCAGTTTGGATCAGAATTGCAAACTGAAACTGGTGAACAATGGGTCAAATTTTGACTATATTAAGAAGGCAGAACAAACACGACTTGCAGAAGACTGGATGTGGGTATGAGAGAAAAGTCAAAGATTACGTAAAGATTTCTGCCTTAAGCAACTGGAAGGGCAGAACTGCCATTAACTAAGATAGGGACTGCTATGGTTGGAACAGTTTTTTTTGTTGTTGTTGTTGTTTTATAACTGTTATTAATCATCCAAGTAGTAATGTTGAATAAGCAATCAGATAGATGAGTCTTCAGTTTAGGAGACAGGTTTGGGCTGAGACATAAAATTGGTAGTAATCAGACTATATGTTATTTAATGCCAGGAACATGGATGAAATCACCAAAGAAGTCAATGCAAATAGATGGAAGAAGTGGTCCAAAGACAGAGTCTTGGGGATCTCCATTAACTAGTTATGTGAGTTTTGTAAAAAGGATACTATTTGATCTGTACACCTCAAGAACTGTCCTAAGTGTAAAGCGAGATACTGAAGATAAGAAATGGCTTTTAAATAGTGACTTATTAAGACAAGTGAGTTTTATATCTCACTCATGGATCCTATAATAATTCCTTTCTTCTTTCCACTTGCTCCCTCTCTTCTGTAACACTTACTGAGCACTGACAGGTTAAGGGAATACAACTACACTGACAAGTTAGGGGATACCAAGACAAGTAAGACATAACCCGTGTCAGAGATACTTGAAGAAAATACAAGAGACAAATAAATCAACTGCAATGTATTTCAATAACAACTCTGATTAGAGTTATGCACAAGAACTTTCAGAAACATAAAGGATGAGCTTTATCAGGGAAGAGTAAGCTGAATTGAAAAGGACCAATGGGAATCAGCCAAGAAGAGGAAAGTTCAATATTAGAAACTTCATGAGGCGAAGAGATATGAAAAATCATAAAAGATTGAAGGACTGCAAATAGATCCTTACGGCTGGTGAAAGATGAGGACTTTATATTCCAAACTAAGAAGTTCATCCTTTACTGTGTAATAAGAAATGGTTTCAAAATCTTCATCAGTATTGCATTTAAGAAAAACATCTCTGACATAAATGTGGAAGATGCATTTGGTGGGGGAACACCTGGAAACAGGTGATAGCTTTGAAACTGGGCATGTCAAATCTTTTCTGGATTTCAGGTCTTTTAATCAAGTTCATAACTATCGGCCACTTTTTGAGACAAATTGTAAGGCCATCTCATTTATTCTAGGAATTTGGAACTTTATGGGACTTTTTGGAAATAATGCATTATTCTATATGTTGGGAAACTGAGTCCCAGAGAACCAAAGAGAATAGATAAGGGTCACACAACTAATTACAGAAACCCATTACTGATAGCCATTTCTTCTAATTTCTAGATTATTACTCTTTATCTAACAAGGCTTACTGTTGTTAAACATTTATCTTGAAAGAAAAAATTGAAACTATGAAGAAAAAAAATTTACTTCTGCTTTTAAGCTGACATTACAATTTACTGCAGCTCATTAGAAATCACAAGTTTATTTATGATGTTTTCATGATTTATTCATTGCTATCTTGTAAAGTATTTAGAATACCCGTAGAGAAAGAGGATGTATGAAAAATAACTGAGTGTTTCATTAGTCCACCCTTTAAAGAGAGATGCTTTTTTCAGCTCACTGAACTGTCTGTGGAAATGCCAGGAGAGAAAAAGGCAACAACATTGGGGAAATTAGGATACAACCATGCTGGGTCAAAACTGCATCTTCTGGCAACTGGCCTTAAAATACTATACCCAGGGTACTTGGAGCATAATACAAGCTGGGATTTCAGTGGCTAGGTATCATAAAACTTTCAATTGTAAAGGCTGGCAGAGTTTTAATCAATGTAGCTTACATTTACTTGCTCATCCTTTAAGTGATATAATCAAAACACTTTTTAAAAAAAATTATAAAACTGTAAGAACAGAAATTGAAGTACTCAGCAGTAATTGTAAGTTTTCATATTCTGACTTAATTCTAAGCTTAAAGAAATCAATGTAGGAGGATTCCATCATCTCTACTAAACATTTCTTTTTTATTTATCCTAAATTGTCATCCTTAGCACTAATATTTAAAACATTGTTAAAAAACTAGAGAGAGAATACCTAGACTAAACTTATAGTTTAGGTTCAGTAATATGAAGGCTATATATATTGTTTTTTAGTCCCATAATATTTACAAAATATTTTTTATTTCAGAGATTTTCTTTTTCAGAGAATGAAACACTTGGAAGCAAGGATATTAAAAGTTTGAGGGGAAAAAATACAAACTAATTTGCCCGAACATATCAAACCCAGTAACTGAAACACAAGCAGGTATGTGAAATCAAAAAGGATGAAATATAAATCATAAGATCATTGTATACTAGCCAGAGAAGCAACACAATTACTAGCTTTTTGTGATATCCCAGACTTAAGATAATTTTCTGAAATATAACGACAGTTAAAATGTATGGAGAAGCATATTGTCCTCTGCCTTTTTTTATTGTCTTTTGTCCAAACTAAGGGGGCGTCTCAGGAATCCCTGGAGAATTAAGACTGAGCTAAATCACAGATATATACAAAATTCTCAAAAGATTAAAAGCATTTGGATATACAGGGTTAAATTTTAGTTTACAGGATATGGTAAAGCTTAATTGGTGGTTTTAGAGAAAAGCATTCCCTCAATCTAAAAGTTACAGAGTTACTGATGCCTGAAAAAAATACAGCTCAGCGAGGCTATTTTATAAACCATAGATCTACACAGAAATCTACCACAAGAGAAAGTACTGTTGGGGAACTCTGCAACTAGATTTATAAGTTCTATTATGAGATTATTAAACTCTTCTCTTAGAAATAAAACCACGATAAATATTCCTCTTCGCTTCATAGTAACAAAACAGTAGAAAAACTCTTGTAGTTTCATAATCATATTTCCTCTACACATACAGTGTGTTCCATCTATAGAATGACAGTAGCGGATGTCTAGGATTTTCAGTGCTTTACAATGCATAAATATACATTTGTTAGGGCCACTCATTGTAATCAAAGACATATACTTAAATCTGCATAGATGATGACTGGAGGAAATGAAAGAAAAAGAATCAGCATTTCCCATATATATAGATAAAATTTATATAATATTTCATAATACAACCTGATGAAAGATTTAATACTAAAAGAAAAAGGTTTATTTTAGTTAAGTCTAAATGTTTCTAAAATTTGATGTTGCAATTTACTGAATGAAAACGATATTACAAACTTCAAAACACTGAAATTCATCAATGTGCCATCCTAAGTGAGGAGAAACTCCACATGTAAAACATAAGTTAACATAACTCAATTAACATCAGTTGTTTTAGGAAGTTATTCCCAAACTTACAATCTAGAATAAGTATAAAGAATACATTGTTAGCACGTTTTCAATAGAACAAATAAACTATTGGCTAACAAAAGGAAAATCCTAGGTGATTTCCACTGCGATTGTACAATATTATTATGTATGATTTAGTTACAAAGAAATGAGCGGCTGAGTTTACAGCTATTTTTCAACTAAAGATATAAACGAAAAATACATTATTGGTAGAGTAAGACCCATGCTAATTCTGTGTTTGAAACTGTAAGTATTCAAGACTTGCCTCTAAAGCCTGTCTTCTTGGATCCTATTTTCAAGGAATTCAATCTGATGTTAAAAGACATGTCATAACTTGAATTTCAGACTTTAGTGCTTCAGAAATATGTTTATATACTTCATAATGTAATTATAGCTACCTTAAGACAGATAAGGCAAATGGTAGCAATATATTGGAAATATAATTGAAAAATGCAGTTGTCCAGAAGCACTTGTGGGGATGATGTCTCAGAAAAGCTGCTCAAAGCTCCAGAGTTTGAAGTTAAATTTTTGATGTTGTCACTCTCAATCTATTGAATGGCTGACAGACAATCAAACCCGTCTGGCTGGCTGGCAGCTCATTTTCCTGGCAGGTGGCAAACAATTAGACACACCAATTTGTGCCTCCTGATGACATTAAAGCATGAAACTAAGTTGTATGCAGGGCCTAGTGATTTGTGTGAAAGCATTTCAAAAATAATACTCTTTGCCGTGGCAACTCATTTCAGACTGCCACCTCCCATTATGGCTTTGAGCACTGAAGACGACAGACTTGAGTTACGTGCAGTGCAAGGCCGCTTCTGTTCAATCCGTCATCAGCGCCCCCTGAGACCTCAATCCCCTCCTTTCATCAATATCACCTCATCATTTACATTTGATAGTACTTGAGCTACTGCATATATTAACTAAACTGGAGACCCTTCTCCTAAAAAGAATTGAAATATGCTTTGTGCTCCTCGATTTCATTTCTGCTTATGCAATTTAGAAGAATGATTCCACTCTCATTGCATTTTGCACAAATGCTACCAGGAACAAGTGGAAAGTTCTATGTTTTGTAAAGCAATATCCTCAAAAGTATAATAAATTTTGAGTGGCTAAGAATATCGGCACTCAGATGACTGCTTCATTAAGTTTTAATGAAAAAAACTGTTCTAACGATAATCCAAATTAGAACAGAAATATTTTACTTAATGTTTATTTCACTGGATTCTCTTATGCAAATTACAATGATTCTCTGTATCTACTGTTTTATATTTTAACAAAATTTAGGTAGAGAACTTAAAAATTAAATGGGACATAAAATTTATGACCCCAAGTTAAATTATTATACCATTTATTTATAGATAAAAGATTTATAGATATATACAAATACTTACATGCTTATGCTTATATAAACTCATAAACACACATACACATATATCCTGGGAACACAAACCAAATATGAATTGGCATAAGGAACATCCAAGGAACTATATGAATGAACCTCCAAACTATTAAAAAAAAGAAACAATTTCCTACCTTTTATACCCCTCCTTTTTTTAGTTTTTAAAAAACTTCTGACACTTAACACATTTTATCTTATAGACAACTATCTGCAAACATTTTATCTCCTTTTACTACTTTAAGTTCATAGAAAACAAACCTGATTCTCTCTCTTTATATTTGACATGATGACTAATGCCATTCATATTTTCACAATAAATTTTCAAGAAATATCTGTAGGATGCTGGTTGAAATGCTTATAGGCAAATTTTAAATCATATTTATGTATGAAAAAGATAATTCATCCTAACTGAAAATGGCTTTACTGTCACACCTCAACCCCTAAACTCTAAAAAAATTACTGTCTCTAATTGGGACAAAGCAGTTTGGCTATTTTAGAGAAAACATTATGGAATATATATTACATTTTGACTATATATTTATTTTGACATTTAAGAAACATTTGACTTCCTAACTTGATCTTTTCTCCCTAAAACAAAAAACAATTACTTTCCAGTTTCCTCACATATATGTATATATACATGTATATAATATATAAAACATATATATATATACAAAATGACTTCTCCAATCTACTGTAGTCACTTGATGATAGATTATAATCAGAATCTGTGTTTCCATATTTCCAATTCAATGTGCTATCGCCATTTCATATGAAACCCCCTTTTTCGAAACATATTAAAATGCCTATGAGATCAATCCAGTTGGCCTGTCACTTTGATAGTCTTTGTAGTAAGAATCTACAGTAAAAAATACAATGTTTTCAAGACCCTCCTAATATTTTTAAATTAACAGACTCTAATTTTCCTTCTATGCATAGAGCACTGTAAATAATAAGTTCAGTACCTACCTGTCAAAGGAATGAAACTGCATAGGAAGAATAGCTTGCGCTTCTCTCTTCAGTGCTGGATCTGGGTATGGGATAGGTTCAGGGCCACATTCTGCAATTTCAACTGGGGCGGCCACAAGACTTTTCAATATTTCCTTGACATTGATGCCTTTGGTTTGACTAATGCTAGATATAGATGGCGCAGGCTTCAACATTTCACTGGGGTTCTCAGTTAGGCTTTCCTGTGACTTTTTCACTTCGGATGACAAAGTAGATAACAGTTCACTCATGGCATCAGGGCCTGTGCTAGTCTCTAATTCTGCCCCATTCAGGATGCTAGCCACTTGCTCCTCTCCGATTCCTGAATCAGTATGAGGAATGGAACTTTCTAGATGAATATCTTCACCAGGGGCTGGTGTTTCTTTTTCCTTTACCGTGTCTGGAAATGCAGCAGGTGTTTCTGTAATGAAAGAAACTGATTTAAACAAAAAGCTTCATGAGGAAAACCCAGTATTATTAATAAAATATACTCACATATTAGAATAAGCAAAAGAAAACCTGTAAGAAACAAAAAATCTGCTAAATGGATGTGCGTAACAACACAACTTGATTAAAATACATCAACCACATACACCTGTCATTTTGTTTGGCAAGCATCAACAGAACCCTGTTTCTTTTATAAAACATCTGGCATTTCAAAATTGATATATAAGCATGGAGAAATAGTTCCTACCACAATTGCTTATAGCAGCTTGTAAATAATTATTATATAAAGCTCCCCTTTTATACTTCTATTGTTAGCTACCAATCATGCAAGATAAATTATTATACTTCTCTAATATCTCCTTAAAAATATTAAGTTACTTTTATATCTTTTTTGGTATTTCAGTAACCAATAATGAAATGCCTGATTGAAATATTTAAACTAGTTAAAGATATATTTTAAATTACACACAATACATAAAATTCTAAAGAGTTAATTGCAAAAAGCATGTCAAATGATTAGTTCACAAGGATACATGCTTTGATAATAGAATAGTGAGCCTCACAAATTTAACCTATACGTGTCTTTAAGAACAATTATTTTGGAATGATCATTCTTTGTGAATAAATATAAATTTCAATTTGTGAAAATTGAATCACAAATATGTATGAAAACGTATATAATATTACTAACTAAAATAGATAAAAAGAAAACCATCTTTAAAATGTTAAATTCCTATCAAATCTCATTATACAAAGGTCATTATAATAAAGTTTTTCATATGTTACCAAATTCTAAATGATGACCTTGAAAAATTTAATCTAAGTACAATGGGAATAATAGCTTTTAACTTAATAAAGTCATGTTGAAGAAGAAAATAAGATACACACTTATTTACTTGCAGTTCCTGCATGAAGTAGATACTTAGTAAATGGCAGCTATTTGTATTACTTTACTAACTAATAGTTATTCTTTGTAATACAAGAAGGGCAAACTAAATTATGTCTATGATCTCTTTGAAATTAACATCTGTAAGTTCTATAAAACTGCCCTTAGCTTTGTTTGTTTATTTATTTATTCATTCATTCATTCTTGGCTTGTTGGGTCTTCGTTGTGGTGCGTGGGCTTCTCATTGCAGTGGCTTCTCTTGTTGCGGAGCACGGGCTCTAGGCGCGCAGGCTTCAGTAGTTGTGGCACGTGGGCTCAGTAGTTGTGGCTCGCAGGCTTAGTTGCTCCATGGCATGTGGGATCCTCCCAGACCAGGGATCAAACCCATCTTCCCTGCACTGGCAGACAGATGCTTAACCACTGCACCACCAGGGAAGTACCGAAACTGCCCTTAGGTGTTTTTGTTGTTGTTTATTTCTTTGTTTCTTTGATTTGAAAGGTTATTAGAACAAGAAACTAAAGATATACATCTCTCACAAGTCCGTGTCATGTGGCAGTTTTCCTCATATTTATTAAATAGGTTTTAGTTTTGCTTGTTTGGGCAAGGATGTTAGAATTGAAAGAACAAAAGATTACTCCGTAGAACATGATAATAATATTCAAACACTAGATGAACAACATGAAAAATAGGTTTTTCTTAGTTGTTCTTAAGGCTAAAACTTAAAATAACTATATAAAGTTTTTTTGAGAAGACAGAAAATTTCGGTGATATTACTGGCAAAACACTAGAGAAGGAAAAAGGTTAAGAGGTAAAGATAACAATTTGGCATTTTTTAAATAAAACCTTGTGAGAGCAGATTAAGACAAATCAGAATAATAGCATTAGGAATAAGATAGAAGAGAAAGAATCAAGATGTTTCTGAAATATCTAGCTTAAAGAAAAAAAAAGAACGGTGATATGTCACTAACTGAAGAAGAAAGCAAAAAAGAAGCAAGTTTGTTCAGGAAAATAATGAATTAATTGAGTATGCAGAATCTCTGGCACATTTATATCTGTAAGTCAAGGAAACTATGGCCATATATTTAGGGAACATTCAAACAGAGGTGATAATCAAATTTTGGAAATTGATTAAATTACCTAGGAATATAGGATGGGAAGATGGCTAAGCCAGTTATTTCCACTCTTAGAGATACTACTGAGTTTACTTCATGCATGTTTAATCTACAGATTACATAATCTTGGAGAGAAAACAATTACAGCAGAAAAATCAGGAGAGAATTAAACAGCGGTAGTGACATTTCTATGGCAACAGGACAGAGAATGTAAACACAGAAACAAAATAAGAACTCTAACATCAACAAAATATCACAGTGGAATAGTTACTAGCATGGGCTAACTTTTCTTAAAGAGTTTA
Organism: Grampus griseus; assembly: GCF_964374135.1. NCBI lineage: Eukaryota > Metazoa > Chordata > Mammalia > Artiodactyla > Delphinidae > Grampus > Grampus griseus. The sequence goes on from NC_139012.1 coordinate 68,947,217, forward strand.
ATAGTCAAAAGGCATAAAGTCAAGTCTAGCACTTAATCTAAATTTAGCTAATTTATAGATCTTGTCTACAGGCTTGGCTTTACCCTAACATGATGTCTCAGAATCTTTATTTATGATGTGTTTTACATTAAGAGCTACACAAAAATGTAAACTTTTCAAGTTGTATTGGTCTGAAATATAAGCATTTTGCTAGCAAACAAAATATCTAAGAAAATAAAATCTTTGGTTTGTGTCCACAAGGTGTCATATAAAAAGATTTTTTCTACCAACTATACAATTTTTGCTTTTCTATTCAACTGACTCTCTCAGTAGACAATTAAAATCTATAACTCAGTAGCTAGATACATGGAACTTCAACATAAATTTTGATCTCTTGATTATAAAACACAATTAAAAGTTTATTAAATTTGAATATTAAAATATTTTCAAATGCCTCATCAAAATATTTATACAGTAATAAAAATCTTAATTTTTTTTACTGTGAATGATAAAAGAATTATTTCAAAAGAGCAGTAATTTTGATATTTCAATAAGAATTCTATTCAAATACATAAGTTTTGTAAAGTTTATGATCTTATTCACCTAGAAATAAAAATAAACACCAATGAAAAATTTTATAACAGTAATTGCAAATAGAAAACAGGTCAATACTCAAAAAACCTACCTTAATTTCCCATTATGCATTTATAGAACACACTCTCAGATGATAGCACAAACTTCAGCTTAGATGAATTACATGTTTCCAGAACGCGTCTTTGTAACACTAAAGTACTTTGAGGATTTAACCCAAGTGACTTCAACAGAAGCTAAGCATGAGCAGCATAGAAAGTATAAATGATTGCACCTGTGCAGGTTATATTACTGACAGGAGACTTCCAACTTTTCAGTAGTTCTCCACAGTTTCTGTAGCAATAGGCCATGTCAGTATACAAAGGAGAAATATTACTAGCCTGAGTGATCTTAACCTTGTCAGAACAGGCAGTTGGGTGCCAGATGCCTCTTTTTCTTACTGTTTTTCATTGAACCTAATGAGTTCATCTAATGCATGTTCGGAAAAATATGGGGTTAAGTTCAACAAATGACATGATTTCTACATGGTGACCTCATTTAACACATTCCTTCTGCCAAAAATCTTGTTTTATGATAATTTATGAAGTGTTTCAATATTTCTTACCTATTAAATTACTCAAATTGCTATTTTCCAAACTACCTTAATAAGGAATAACATGAAAGGAACATATAGCTTCTTGTTAGTATAGCACTAAAAATTACATCAAGATTACTTATTTGCTTTTCAAATAGTAATACTAAGCAAACTATTCACATTAGAGTAATTTAAAATAAACATAAAGATCTGTATATAACTTGTATATCTTGTTTATATTAAATGCAAATTAGTTAAATTGCATAAAAATTAACCAAAACTCCAAAGAGAAAAGAAAATTACAGATCCCAACCACTCTATCGGCTATTCTCTCTACTTATCTTCAATTTCTACCTCTCATCCCTAGCTCTGGTCCCTTTATCTGCAGATCAGTATCTCCCACCCTAAAAGAACAACCTCTTACTCCCACCTCCCTTCAGGTACTTTGGGTCTTTCTCCTTCCTTTCTGAAAAGGATATGTCATAAGAAAGATAATGGGAATGTGGTCAAATTGATAAAGGTTTCAATTCTGGCTCCACAACTTACTAGTTTTCCATGTTATCTTGAACAAGTTAGTTACGCTTTGAAAGCTGCAAGGACTGCACTTGAAAAATATAGATCTTATGTGTGCTATGAGGATTAAGAAATGTATCAGGCTGCAATGTACTTGCTTGATTTAGCTTCCCAAAGGCTTAGAAGATTTCCACAGACATCTCAAAATTAATACATCTAAAAATGGAAGTCTTGGTCATTCTCTTCAAATAATCTACCTCCGTTCTTTCTTGCTTTGACAAATGATTACTTATCATCTTGGTACTTCAGACCAGACAGCTAGGTATTATCTTTGAAAACTTCTCATACCCTCATGCCCCAGATCCAATCTTTTACCATATCCTGTCAATTTTACTTCCAAAGTATGTCTAATTTATCTTCCTGTTTAATCTCTACTGCCGCTACACCTTAGTCCTAAGCAATAGCAGTTCTTACCTAGAAAGCAATAGTCTCTGATGGTTTATTCAGTTACCCTCAATGCCCCTCTAAATCTATTCCCTCATTGTACTCAGAATACTCTTATAAAATTATAAACCAGAATACTCTTGTAAAATTGTATGATACTTGTAGCAGGCAGAATTTTGCCCCTCTCTCCCAACGACGTCCATGTCCTAATCTCCATAACCTGTGAATATTACCTTACATGGCAAAAAGGACATTAAATGGAAGGGCTTGGAGAAGAGACTAGCCTGGATTATCCAGGTCAGCTCAATCAAACTTCAAAGCAGAAAACCTTTCCTAGCTGTGCTCAGAGGAAGATATGACTACAGAAGAATAGCCCGAAAGATGCACAGTTCTTGGTTTTAAAAATGGAGGAATAAGAAACAAAGCCATAAGCCAAGAATATGAGTGGCCTCTGGAAGCTGGAAAAGGCAAGGAAAATGGATTCTCCTCAAGAGCCTCCAAAAAGGCATGCAGCCTTGAGGATGTCTTGATTTTAGCCTGGTGAAATCCATGTAAGACTTCTGATCTATAGAACTATAAAATAATAAATTTGTGTTGTTTTAGGCCACAAACAACACATTTTGTTATGGCAGCAATGGAACACTAATATAACACTCCTCTGCTCAGTTTAAAAAACAGATCCTTAGTATAGTTTACAAGCCCTACATGATTTGGTTCCTGCTTACCTGTCTAAATTTATGGAATGCTTCCCTTTCACTTGATTCTTATGTTCCACCCACATACGTTCCCAAAATATGCCAAGGAATTTCTCTGAATACGTGGCTACCTTTTCAGAAATGTGCTTCCACTATCCCCAGTCTTTTTCCCAAACTAACTGACTTCATTGTTTGGTTCAAAGCTTAAATATCATTTCTATAAGGCCTTTCCCAACCCCCAAATTAAATTGTTTCTTCTTTTGTACCTTCTCACAATAATCTGTAATTTTATTTCTTAGAATACAACATAGTTTGCAATTATATACTTAAGTGTGTGGTTTCTAAAAGTCTATCTTCCTCACTAGAATGTTAGCTTCATAAACATAGGGACTTTGTGATCACTATTATGTATCTCTAGTACCTAGTATGTAATAGGAAACCATTCATTTATTCAGCAATGAATGAATAATGAATGAATCATAAGGTAAGTTGGAAAAAAGATCAAATTAGAAGATGAAAGAAAAAAGAGAGGAGGGAGGCTTTTGTTGGTACCCTTACTAATACTGAAAACAGACATTTATTTTAAAGAGTCGAAGTTTAAAAAAAATATTTGTTAGGGAAAACTGAGCATGATTTTCAGTTATAAATAAGATAAAATATATAGGATATTTGACATCAGTATTCAATAAGAATTCTATAAATATTGTACAAATGACAGTGTAGAGTACTCGTAAAATAAATTATAATGTACCCATATAATGAATTACGAGTCCATTAAAAATGACTCCAAAAGATAAAATAACAAATGTGCAAGCTGAAATCATAGTGTTTGATTATATGAATGTAGCAACTTATTTAATAAATGTTAGCTTTATTTCTAAGTATGCAATAAATAAAAACTGAGTGGTAAAAAAATTATTGGCATATCTTTCATTGTTCCCTTAATATATACTTCTAAGAGTAAAATTAGTAGAACAAGGATCACGGATATTTTTATTCTATGTAAAATGCACATTACTTATATTCTCACCCTTCAAAATTTTGCCCAATTTGAAAATTTTGGTACAGTTTTGTTTCAGTATAAATGTATTTGATTATGAGTAGATTTAAATAAATTTCCCTTATGTGTACCTGCATTGCCTTTCTCTTATTAACTGTTCAGCTATTTTTTACATTTTTCCATTACTGTGATATATTCTTTTAATTGATCTGTAAGAGTTCTTTATTTATTAAGGATTAACTTTTATCACTAAATGTAAATTTTTTCCTGTTTGCATTTTTTCTTTTAATTTTGTTAACATTTTCAGACATGCAGATAAATAAAACTTATTTAGTCATATCTTTACAACTTGATGTTATGATTTAAAACATCTTTTCTTATATTATATAAATTTTAATTTTCTTGAATTATGTTCAGTTTCCTTTTTCGCTTTAAATTTTAATACATATGGAATTTATTTAGCCTGTTATATGGAATAAGGATATAAATTTATTTTTTTTCAATTGGCTACCCCATTTGGTAATACCAATACCATTTGCCAAATAATACTTCCTCTTCCATTTGATTAGAAAAGTTATATTTATTATATATGAAATACTCATACAAATTCCTACCTATTTGTAGACTGTTTATGCCATATGTCTGTTCTCGTATAAGTGGCACAATATCTTAATTATTTTAATTCCTGTGAACATAATTCTTTTCCCTGACAATAAATTGCTAGAGGAAAACTAATACAACATATTTATTTGTAAGTTCACCTACATATTAACATTCTTCTTTTGAAACCTAATGTGGAAAATTAACACAAAGCTTCTACAGCTTCTAGGACAAGCTATGAATAAAAATTTATTTTCTCTGTTTTAAGTATGTTTATTAATGAAATACATTTTATGGCTACCATCAATATTCAGCTTTTTAAAAATTGTTTAGCTTTCTCAATAACTTACCCATTTACTTAACAAATATTTACTGTATGTACTTCCAAGTGTCATGCTAGATATTAGGAATTACCTTCTTCAAGCACACATTCTAATAGACAAACAAATAAATAAATTGTATAAGTGTAAGAAGGGAAATAAAGAGGATGCCATGATAAGAAAATAAGGTGGTTGTGGGGTGGAAGCTCCTTAGCTATAGTAGTCAGGGAAAGCCTCTGTGAGGAGGTGACCTTTAACCAGACACCTGAAGGATAAGTACTCTCAAATCATACAAAAAATAGGGAGAAGAGAGAGCCAAAAACTAGGAACAAAATACAAAGGTCACGAGGCAGGAAAGTGCTTGGCATGATTAATGAACTAAAAGGTAGTTTCATTGGAGTGAGCAGATGCAAGAACCACATGAGATGAAGTTAGGAAGGTAGTGATATTTTACTCTAAATGTTATGAGAAATTTTTATGTCAAAAAGAGACATAATCTCATTTATATTTTAAAATAAACTGCGGCAAAACTATAAAAAATCAAATAAAGATCAGCAAGACAAGAGGCGAGGAAACCACTTTGGAGATGACTGTAGTAATCCAGATAAGTTAGAACTAGAGTAGTCTTGCCACTATAAGTTAAGACATTTTAACTGTTTTGAAAACCATAGGAATCCCTTAGAAATTTTTAGAAAGAAAAATTATTATATTTGTTATATTATAAAATATTTATTAAATGAATGTATTATATTAAATATAAATTACATTTCATTAGTTTATTATTTTATGTAATAATGTTATTTTAAAACCTGTCATCAGTAACAGACTAAATCAGCAGTCCCCAACCATTTTTGGCACCAGGGACTGGTTTCGTGGAAGACAGTTTTTCCATGGAAGGTTGGTGGGGGGGATGGTTCAGGTGGTAATATGAGCGATGGGGAGTGATGCGGAGCGATGGAGAGCGATGGGGAGTGGAGCTGCCCATGAAGCTTCACTCGCTCGCCTGCCGCCCACCTCACCTCCTGCTGTGTGGCCCAGTTCCTAACAGGTCACGGACCAGTACCGGTCTATGGCCCGGGAGTTGGGGGCCCCTGGACTAAATGACTAGAGACAAGAAGTCCAAGGAAGAAACTACGCAATACTCCAAGGGCTGAAGGACTATCAAAGATTAAGAAGAGAGAGGCCAAAGAGCTAGTTCAGAATTTTTTAAAAGGCTCAATAACGAGGCGAAAAAAGGCAGTAAAGTGTGAAGGAGTTGAAGAGTAGTCCAGATCAGTCTTCTCAAAACAGAAAATAAAAGCATAAAAGCTTGTATTATTTGACTCCATAGACATAAAATTAAATTTCAATGAATATAATCAGAACAAAGGTAAATTGGGAAAAAAAAATACAAAAACTATCCATGTTGTTCACTGAAAGTGTGGGTATAGGTGATCAATCTAGACAAATGTTACTGTACTTGTAACTTTTTTCAGTACACATAAATAAACAAAAAGTTTTAAGCAAAGAGTGATTCCCCAAAAGAAATGCCTATATAAACATTTTGAACAAATACTGGGAATATAAATATTTAAAGTTTATAATGTGATGAACTTTTGCTTGTTAACTTATCTAATCCAAGTAGAACTGGTAATACTACTACTCATGGGAATAACATATAGCTAGCCTATTTTTGTTTTATTTTAATAACACGCAGAGTGGAGAAAGCCGAGTCACAGAGTTATGTTGATAGAATGAGAACTCAGAGAGCTCAGAACATGTATTCATTTTATACTTTTACCCAAAATGAAACTAGAAATGCTGTATCTTCGAAATATACCCTCAATGTTCATCAATACTCATTTCCAATAATTTATCCCATATAGTTATAATCAAACATAAATTATATTTCAATGAAAGAAATAGATTCCAGATCCATAAATTTTGTTTATACGTATCTCCTTTTAATGTAAAATAAAATACAAGACATTCTATCAAATACATAAAATGATAGGAGATAACTTTTCAAGATGAGCAAAATCAAGATCATTCTTAAGATAGAGATACTTCATTAATAACTATTATATAATAAATATTATTAAAATAATTTTTATTAAATTATGCAAAATATCATAGAAACTGTGTACTTCCAACATTCTAACTTTTATTTTTATTCTTTCATCTTTTCTCACACTAAAAATACATGATGCAATCCTTTCCTGCTTGGAAGTACTAAGTTCATTAAACACAGTTTATATGTCTGACAAAGAGGCCAGTTCTACTAATTTCTAAAGAGTGGAATGAAACTGGTTTCTTATCCTGTAAAAACACTAAGAATTGACTTTGTATTTCCAACATCATCAACAGAACTTTTCCTCTCAATAACCACTGCATGACAGCACGCAGTAACAGTTACTTACTACGAAGTAGTAAGATCACCTTGCATATTATCATATAATTATCATATAATTATAAATAAATAATTATCATATAATTAAAAGAATAGAGGGGCTTTCCTGGTGGCGCCGTGGTTAAGAGTTTGCCTGCCGATGCAAGGGAAACGGGTTTGTGCCCCGGTCCGGGAAGATCTCACATGCCGCGGAGCGGCTGGGCCCGTGAGCCATGGCCACTAAGCCTGCGCGTCCGGAGCCTGTGCTCCGCAACGGGAGAGGCCACAACAGTGAGAGGCCCACGTATCGCAAGAAAAAAAAAAGAATAGAAAATTTACCACCTCAGCCTTAAAGTAATTCAAAATTTTATTATACCACTAAGACCATTATGCAGTTCAGCTAAAATTGTTTCATAGTAAACTTTTCTTGATAAAGAAAGCAGTGCATAGATATTTTGATGCAGGCGGCTTAATCAGGTTAACTACTCCAGAGTATATTCTAGTCACTGCAGTTAACCTTTTGGAACACACTTCTACACAAAACAAATTCCAGACGACACTCCAATCTAATCTAATCTAATTTAGTCTAATCCTTCTTAGTTTATTCAACTCAGAGTTAGATGCCTTTGAAAGCAATAAAGCTGAAAAGAATTTTTCCTTTATTTCATCATTACGTCCAAAGTTTGCACGTTTATGAAAAATATCTGTCCATTCATCAAGTTGTAATAAGAAATACTTTGCTGCTTTATTTGTTCTATAAGTTGTTCTTCCATATCATTAGCCAATGTATGAAGTACACTGAACGGTGGTATCATCTGGAGCTCAAGGCCCTCTCTAAAATTACTCCAGTTATTGGCAGAATTCAGTTCCTTGCCGGGAAGTGCTCTCAGCTCCTACAAGGTGGTCTCAGGTCTTTGTTGCATGGTCACCTCCATCTCAGCAATGAAAAACTTCCTTTATTTCAGATCCCTCTCACACTTTGAGGCTCTCTCATTTCCTCTTCCAAACCAGCCAGAGAAAACTCTCTGCCTTTACAGGGTTCATGTGATTAGGTCAGAGCTACCTGTATAATCACCTTTTCTTAAAAGCAACTGTGCTAAAAAGATGCGAATCAAGTATCAAAGGAGAAGAAGAAAAAAGACAAGACTAAAAGACCCACAAAGCAATGAACCAACCCTTGAGTAGTTACAATGGATTGAATAACGTTCCCTCCAAATTCATGTCCCCCCAAAACCTGTGAATATGACCTTATTTGGAAATAGGGTCTTTAAAGATATAATCAAGTGAAAATGAGGTTAAACTGGATTAGAGAGGGGCCCATGTCCAATATGACTGGTATTCTTACAAAAAGAAGGAAATCTGGACACAGGCACAGAGAGAAGATGGTCATGTGAAGATGGAGACAGAGATTGGAGTTGATGCTCACACAAGCCAAGGAAAGCTGAGGATTGCCAGCACCCACCATAAGCTAGGAAGAAACAAGGAAGGATCCTCCCGTAGAGCCCTCAGGGAGAGCACGGCCCTGCTGACACTTTGATTTGGACTTCTAGCCTCCAAAACTATGAGAGAATACATTTCTGTTTTAAGCCAAAAAAAAAAGAAAAAAAAAAGAAGAAGCAACTGTGCTAACATATATAACATAACCCTGTCACAATAGTAAAAATCTATCATATTCACTGTCCCAGGAATTATGCAGGGTGTGTACACGGGAAAATCCTGGGGGGGGGGGCATAGTTTGGCTCACCTTTGTTCTGCACAGCCTAATCTCATGTTAATCTTACCCAGAGACATCATTTTGGCTATTTTATTTTTCATCTCTAAGACTACAAATTGGTTCTTTTACAAAAATCTTCCATTTTTCTTCACATTATGTTCACTTTTTCCTTTAAATTGAAAAACATCTTGAACATATTTATAATAGATGTTGGAATGCCCTTATCTGACGATTCTGCTATATCTATCCTTTCTGAATCTGTTTCTATTGACTGATTTTTTTCTTCTGCTTATGCATCACATTTTCTTGCTTCTTTGCACATTTAATGATTTTTTATTAGATGCTTAATGTTGAATTTTACATTGTTTGGTGAAGAATTTTTTTGTATTCCTTTAAGAAGAGTTGGAATTTTGTTCCGACAGAAAATTAAATAACTTATCAGTTTGATGCTTTCGAGGCTTGTTTTTCTCAACTTTTTTGTTGTCATTACATAGTAGCCTTCATTTTAGGGCTAATTTAGTCCCACTAATAAGACGTGACTCTTCTGCAATCTCCAGTGAATGCCACCACTGTGCATATTATTATACATATAATTAGGCAGCCTTAATTTGCAGATGATACTTAAAGAAATATAATGGAATATAAATATAAAAACTATATTTTGCTCTCAATAGCCAGGTATAAATACAACATATTATATCTTCTTGAAACCTGAGGTGTATGATTGTTTATAAACAATTAGATTATGGATGGTTATTGTATAACAATTTATGAAATTTAAGAATACCCAAACAGGTCAGGAGATGAGGTTAATATTACCTTTGTAAAATGAGTGGGCAAAGCTCTGCTCAGGAATTAACTTGGCAAGGAATCCATGGTTCAAACTTGGATGAGGGATAGATGGTATGACCACAACTGTGGAGAAAATTATGGAATCAAATTTGAGCCAGCATGTAACAACCTGCAACATGGTCCACTGAAGATCCAAGACAGTTCTATATCACTACAACATGCAAACATACTAGTAGTAAAGACCACATCTCTGGAGGAAGGAAAGAAGTTATGTATTTAAGAGAAAGGAAATAATATACTCGTTAAGTAGAGTAATTTTAGCAACATACACAACATACAACAAACAGAAGAAAATCAGAACTGGAAGGTTCGCTAAAATATTGCTTGCTTTATACATATACGACTGTTATGCATGTATTAAAAATGAAGAAAGAGTTGATTAACATATAGAGTCTCAGGGTTTTAAATGGTCAAAAGACAAACTGCAATGGTAGGATAACATTTAATTTGAAGAATAAAGTTAAAAGTAAAAGTATACTACAAAGAAATATCATGTTTACGTACTAAAAATAAATACAGCATGCAACAGCAAAGATTTAGAGTTAAGTATAATCTGTATTTCCACAACAGTGATAAAAATAAATGAGATATGATATGAATATGGAAAACAAAATGCAGAGATTTGACCACTAATTTCTACTCACTTTTAAAAATATTCATTTAATTTGTATATCATATGCATTTATTTAGGAAAGATAATTTCTATTACAAATTAATCCAGTGGTACATGAAATAACCACTGGGTTACTAAGGTCACACTGCAAACCACAGAGAAACAACCTTGATGTAAACACCCGGCAAGAAATGCAATTGATAAAAGGCTCCCCATGATATTAAAATATTAGTTGCCAGAAAATGTGTTTATCATTTCCAAGCAGAGTAGATAAAGCTGACAATGCATGAACTCCTACAACATGAGCATCTTCTATAGATGAGAAAGACAACATGATCCAAAATGGTTCACTGATGTCTAGAAGTCTTTGATTTTAGTTGAAGCAACTTTGGTATAAAGTTTAGAATGTATGTTTGTTTATTATAAATCTCTGACAGAATATTTAGATACTGAAATAACTATACACAATGAATGAAAGAAAGAAAGAAAGAAAGAAAGAAAGAAAGAAAGAAAGAAAGAAAGAAAGAAAGAAGGAAAGAAAGAAAGAAGGAAAGAAAGAGGGATGCTATCTTTGATCTTGGGTATAAAGATTTACACTTTGGCTTATTGTTGATATTGAACTACTCTATAAGGACCTCCTACTTTCATATGTTTATAAAGTTTAAAATTATACATTTAAAATATATGAGTTATTTGCATATTAAACAGTAGTATAAATGATTTGTATTAATAAATAGAAAAATTAAAACCAAAACTCTCTGATAAAATGAGAATATAGGAAATATTCTACATTTTTGTGTAATTAAAGAATATTAAATCGGCATTTATATACCACCTACTTATAAATACTTGAGGTGATTATGAATAGAACCAGTTTAAATCTAGATGTAAAATGAAATAAAAAGGAGATAAATGATGATGAAAATTCAAATAATTAGACAAATATTAAGTACCTGTACTTGTTGGTGAATTTATTTCTTGTCTGATGTTTCTACCTGGCTGGCTTCCAGTTCTTGCAGTCTCTCGCTGGGGTTCTAAAATGTCACGATACTTGGAAACCATCAGAACCGAAATGAAGTAAACAACAGCTAGAGCTAAGAACTGTGCCTGCTTGCTATCATCCTGCATAAAATGAAAAGGCAGTGTTGACACTCAAAACTTTTAAAGTATAAGTTCTTAGAGTACAAGAAACTATTGTTGTTTCATCTTCTTTATGGAGGCAAAATATGACATTTAACTTTTACTAAAACTTGCTAAGTATACACTGCTATTTAATAAGTATCATCTAAGTATAGATAAAAAACTCCATAAATATATCATCTGATTTACAGGTTGGAATGTAATTTCAAAAAATGAGAATGTTAAGATTTTGCTGAATATGCCACAAAATTTTATTCTTTGTCCTCTCCACTACTAGTATCTACTACTTCCATAACAGAGAATGCATATTTATAAGATATGCAGATAGCACAAGCTTGAAAAGAATAATTTAACATCTGAATAAAAAAAAGACAAGAGTTTCAAATATACTTTCAAGTAACTGAAAAAAAATTAACAGAATAAAATTACAATTGGAATACATATACAATTCTAACATACCACTACCTGAGCAGGAAACAATATGAGTAAACTAGGGGAGGTGTAAAAATGGGGGAGCATGAAGCCTGAATTGTTTACAAGTTCAATATGAGCTAAAAGTGTGATATGGCAGCTTAAGAAAAAGCTAACACAATGTCTGACACATAACAGATAAAAAGAAATAACAGCACCACTATTCTCCTCTGGAAAAATGAGGTAATTTTTCCAGTGCAGAATTGGGAGCCAATATTTGAGGCTCCCAATTTCCAAAGCTCAATGACAAAATGAAATTTTTCCAGAGGAGAGCAGCAACGTGGTAAAAGGTGTGAAAAAGACTGACCAAGTTAGGATAAAGCGGTAATAGTTTTAAAAAAGCAGACTGCTGTCTAGTAGAGAAGATAACTTTAAAATAAGTATGCTTTGCAAAAATATAAAGAGCCATATAACCTTGAGAGCTCTATCCAAAAAGCCTAAATAATCATCATATAGGGAAAAATTGTTAATGGACAAATTTAAATGACCTCTAATACTATTTCCAGATTAGACTATATCCAAGTCATCATATATAGATGGTTATTAAGCCTTTTTTCTAAGCTAAGTTAAAAGTGATACTCAAGCCAAAACTGCAAGTAATTACCTTGGCCCATAGATAACAGAAATAAGGAAAACAAACATGCATTAAAGTCTAGTAACGCCATAAACAGGCACTTTACATTACTACTTCATTTAGGTGCAATGTGAGCAAGATTCAAAACTCATGTGCATTTGTTAGAAAAAAAAGACAATGAGAAATATTTACTGATGATTTAATACTATGAAACAGAATTAGTACAGGTAACGCAGAAAATGACCAAACTCGATTAAATTTGTTCTGAAATATTATGAATTTAGTATTTCATACTCTGTGGGTAACAGACAGCTTTTACATATATAATTTTTCCTTAAAGACTTAATTTTTTATCTCATGTGGTTTTGAAATTAAGGCAACTAAAAATGACTATTGATTCGTAAAAATTTCAAAAGTTAAGGAGAAATCTTACTATAATTTCTACAATTGACTATAAAATATAGCAATTGTAAAACACTTCCAAATTTTGGAGATTATTTAAAATGAAAATAAAAGTGTACCTTAGAATTTACGAAATGTGGTGGTAAAAAAGAGAGTGCTTTGCAAAGATCTACCTTGGGATTCTGACTCGACCTCACACTAGCTGTGTGATCTTAATGTTTTTGAGTCTTAGCTTTCTCTTAACCTTTTACTGAAAGCTGAGGTAATATATACTAAGTGTCTGATACACAGTATAAACTCAATGAACACAAATTATGTTACCTCCCTGATGTTTGGAAGGTACACCTGGGAACACTAATTCCCTTCCTTCAGGAAGAAAGCTAATAAGCACCACTGTTGGGTTATCCAGTATAGTTACAAAACATCTATAGATACTAGAAAAATTATGATAATCCACCACAATAACCTGATTCAGAATTTACTAACAATTTAAATGCAATGTCACACTTAACATAAACCCCTTCTATGTTAGGTTCGAATGGGTCTCTTGGAGATGAAGACATACTCCATGTTTAAATCATCTGTCATTAAAAAAAAATTCTTTCCACAACATGTTTTTTTCAGGATGAATAATTCGCATTTCTAAATGGTTAAACTGTTAGTAATTTTTTTTTCCCAAATCCAAATTCAAGTCCAGAATATAGAGTTTCTCACAGCATGATTTTTATACTATTATATGTTTTATCTCCTATTTTTAAAAATTCCTTTATTTTTTATTAATTATAAAAGCAATACAGGTTTACTACAGAAAATATGGAAATACAAAAAAAGTACAAAATAAAAACGGTTTACCTAGAGATAATCACTGGTAGCACTTGGGTACTTTTTTCCAGACTTTTTAAAAAAAGGTGAACATGTGCATGTATGTACACTTGGCATACAAATGCAATATTTGCGTAGTATAAGTATTTTTGCATACTGCTGCTTTCCCTTAAAATATATCATGAGCATTTTATATGTCACTAAGTTTCCCTCAAAAATATGATGTTAATAGCTGCACAGTTTCTTGTTAAATGAATATACTATGATTTATTAAGCTCTATATTGGATATTTACAATGTTATCAATTTTCCTGAAGGCAACTCTGATGAGCACATGGGCTTAAATAGCTTAAGGAGAACCACTGGGTAATAGCATCAATATTTATAAGAGTTTTAACACATGTTGGTAAAGAGCTTTCCAAAAAGTTTATTCAACTTCTATTCCTACCAGTGATAAGTCATAGAGCATGTTTCAATGCATCCTTGTAATGACAGGTACTATTATTTAAATTTTTTAGTTTATTTAATGGTAAAATATTTATCTCACTCTTGTTTTAAATTTGCATTTCTTTGACTGCTGGTTATACTGACTTTTAAATCATATGTTTGTTACCTTATTTTCATATTTTACATCCATTGCTTATTTTTCTGTTGGTATGGCTGTAATTTTCTTAGTGATTTATAAGCACTGACATATATTAAAGAGTGAGAATTTTTCTATCATATATTCCTACCATGCAGTATTATGCTGTATGACTTAAATATATTTTAACCACTTTCTCAAGTACAAAGTACTCTATCCAATTTATTATTAAATGTAAATTTAAAACATAAACTTCCTTCTATGTTTCATAAATCATCAATTAAAATAAGAAAAACAGAATCCAAAATGGCTGATAAACAGCAACTATACTAAGGAGTACTGCCAATATTGCATTTGCTGTGAAATGCTGTGATGTTTCTACACAATTTGTGGAAAGGCCAATCTTATCTATCCTTACTTTGGATAAGTGATCATATAATTGGAGGGTTCCATGAAACCGTTTCCTTAAGCTATCTTTTCAATAAGCTTTATTAAGCAACCTTTCTAACTCAAATTCCCATTGATATCCATATTTTAAAATGCAGATTCTTATCTCAAAAGTAATTGCCCCCCAAATGTAACTGCCAATAACACCTTAATGAATTAATCCCTTTTATCCATAATACAAGGAACATTGATATTAGCAAAATATTCAGTACCTAGAGATGGAGCAAGGAATACTAAAAGACAGGAATAGGTGATTCAAGATAAAGTCAAGTATAATTTTCAAAGTTATCCCTATTCTTAGTATCCATACAAAAATTAAATAAAAATTTAACATCATTAAAAAAAATAACATATCAATAAGCTTTCAGAGAAAGCTAAGCTCATCCATTTTACAAACAGAAGCATGTTACATATCTACAATCCCTGACACTAGGACATTTAGTTTTAATATGCAGCTTTCTTATAAAATTTAAATTATTTTACACAAATGACAGTGGAAAGTTTTTTCCTGGGAAATCAAGCAGGCATAACTTACCACATCCCGAAAGACAACTGCACGAAGGCGATTGATATCAACATCCTGAAGAAGTCTATCAGGATCCTTAATTGGAGAAAGGTTACCTGGAACATTCTCTAGTGGAGTCTTAAAAAAAAAGAGAAAATTGTGAAAAAATAGTATAATACAGAAACTTATATAGCAGTATAATTTCTAAAACCTTTAATTTAGTCATTAAACTGGCCACATTCTTTACCTCCTCCCTTCATTGAACAACATTTATTGAAAACAATATGCTATTACAAGGCACTTTTTCTGTTCTCTTCTACTCTTGTCATGGTTTCGCTTACTAGTGTTCTTATTCTTTATCAGCATAGCTACCACTATAGACAAAGAAAGGCTAGAAGATTATGGCATAAAAGATATTAATCTTATACTCTGGGCTCAAATCTCTGCTGTGTGACCTCAAGCTTGTTAGTAAATTTTTCTGAGCCTCACATTCCCTACCTCCAGTTAATAAGTCTCTTTAAGTCATCGCGTTCATTTATCCATCATGCTTTTATAATGTATGAAATTATTACGTTACATTATTACATGAGATTTCATAGGTGAAAGCATTTCATGATCTACAAAATGTTAGAAAGGTGAGCAAAAAAAAAACAACTAGTCGTGGCGTTAATATTAAAGCTGAAAGACATTAAAGATCATTACCACCAAAATCCTTTTTATAGCTGAAGACACAAAAATCCACACATTTTAGGTAACATGTCACATAACAAACTTGCAAGACAACAAAGATCCCTGAAACTCAATCTAGTACTTTTTCACTTACATAATAATATGTTAAGAATTGTGTGGATTAGATTATATATGTAAAGTACCAAATACAATTCCTGCATATAAAGTAACCTGTTACTCTAACTAATTAATAATAAATAAGTCTCCTTCTGTTTCTCTGTAAACCTGAATTATTCTATTTCACTCTTAAGATGATTGACTCCTTTGCAGCACAGAATAGTGAAAAGAGTATGGTATTTGAAGGTTGATAATTATTTGGCTTCCATTACAATTCCAAGACTAACCAGCCATATAACCTTAGGTGAGATACTTAACCTCTCAGAACCTCAGCTTTAATATGTAAAAATAGGCTAATAATCTTTATCAGAGAAAGATTAAAGAAATAATATACTATTCATAGCATAGATGGAAACTTTGTATATATTTTAATTTATATACTATTTTACAGTTTACAAAGTACTTCTATGTCCATAATCTAATTCGAGACATTTTTATAGGAAAAGCTTGTATGACTGCTCCTTTTTAGAAAGTATAAAAAATGAGGTGCAAAGAAACCATGTGGCTAATACAAGTTCACTCAGGTTAGTAACACACTAAAATTAACTAAGGTTTACTTACTCAAGTGTCACATTAAAAATGAATAAAAATAGGGAAGAAAAAAAAACAACAACTCTCCATTGATTCTCTATTCTGAAACATGTTTTCTTACCAAGTCAACTTTTCCCTAATATTTCTATATCCGTCACTTATAATCCATCTTTCATTGCCAAGGTTCTTGCTAGAGAGACACTGACTAGCTCAACTAAATTACTATGGATTTCCCTCTCACTGCGCTTTTTTGTCCATGTTCTACAATCAGTGTACTACTTGGCTTGACAAGCTTGAAATGTTCCCTATTATCTTCTGAATTAAGTAGACACCTTTAAGATCTAAGCTCTCAAAAATACTAACTTATTTATTCATTTCATGATATACATATTGAATGGCTAACTGCTAGAGAGAGGAAGGAAATTAGTATTAATTGAATGTTCACTGCATTTCTGGAATTACTAAGTACTTTAACGCATTATTGCTTTTTATTTAATTCATACAAACACCTTATACATTTATATATATATATATATATATATATATATATATATATATATTCATTTTAAAGACTGGAAAACTGTCTTCCAGTCTTTAAAATGAAAAACTGAGGCACAAGAGACTAAGGAATGTGTCTTGGTTCATAAAACCAGTAAGTGGTAGAGCCAGGATACAAACTCAGAACTGTTTGATTCTAGAGTTTGTGCTGTGCGATATACGCTCTGTAACTACAAAGATGTATAAGATACGAACATGCCCTCAAGTAACATACAGTCTCCTGTGCCTACACAAATAACATGAAGCATGACTGCTGATATGTTTCTAGTTAATTTTCTAAGCAATGAAGGGCTTTGTGGAGACTTGTCAGCAATAAAATAATATATGGTCTAATTATTTTAGGAATGTGTCTCTAACAGTAGTGAAAAAGAAAGACGCTACACTACAGATAAACTAAATGTGTGGCTGTTCTGCCTGAAAACTGCAAAAGTTTGAAGCCACAGAACTTTTAAAATGAATTAAACTTTTACTTCATGCCTTCATTTATTGAGCCTTCATTGTTTCAGTATCAAACATCTAATTACAAGTACCGTGAGTGACAAGAGACATTCCAGGTTTTATGAAAATATCAAACAGAGGAATTTCCCCTAGACTGGTTGGCAGTGAAGGTATTAGAAAACATTTTCCTCAGAGAGTTGAACTTAAGCTAAAGCCAAGAGTGGAACAGTCACTGGGGTGAAAAATAAGGATGGACATTTCAAGAAAGGGGAAGCTATGTGTAAGTCTAAAGGTTAAAACAAATTCTGATGAACTGCATGAAGTCTACAGTGTGACTAAAATAAAATAGTAATAAATAAACAAGATAAAATAATAAAAGCAAGGGTAAGGGATTCCAAGTTGTAGCTGAAGTAAGCAACAGTCAAGCATGCAGGACCTTAAGTCACATTACTGAAAGTCTGAAGCGATGCAAATGGTCAGTTGAACATACAATAAATAGAGCTAATTCAGAATGAGAATCACTGCTGCATTCCGAACTACTGTACACCATTCATTCATTTCATGGGCATTCAATATATTTTTGTTGACTATCATGGGAATTCTATCCCCAAAAGCATATCCATTTAAAAAGCGCATTATTCATATACTGAACTCTGTGAAAATATATGTAACTATTAAAAATAGTAATAATTAAGAACTTTTCAGTGCTATGAACTGATATAATCCTTCCTTATAAGAACCCTACGAGGTAGAAATTATTAGTATCTTCATTGAGTAACCAAAAATTACCAGTCTCAGAGAGGTTAAGTAATCTTGATAATACAATTCTGAAGAAGAGAAGCCAGGACCAGAGCCTCCATCTGCCTGATTATCAAGCAATACCATGTCACTTTGTTCTCATGAACTTAAAAAAAAAATTTTTAAGGTACGTTGTATTTAACATAGAAGATGCTTAATTACCTTGGAAGCTGCTGTGGCAGTCACACCTTGGGGAGCTTCTTGAGGTTTACTGCTTGCATGTGAAGGTTTGTTCCCCCTGTCTCTCTGTCTCTGCCGACATTCTAAACAGTTTCTCACAGCAACACAGCAAACTATTTTAAAAAATGAAAGCATATTATTGATGTAAATTGCTGACTTTGACGTGTTTTAAAAAATTGCTTGGTTCTATTTTTTCTTTCTTTCCACTTTCTCCATCCCATTATTATTCTTAAAATCAACCAGATCAATAAATATTGTTTTAAATTAGGAAACACAGTAATGAAAAGTATACATAAAACATTCATGTAGTTAAAAAATAAAAACAAATTACCCATAAACTACCAACCAGCTGAAGAAACAGAATACTACAGGGTCTTTGAAGCTCCCAATATAGCCTTCCTTATTCTATCCCTTTCCAACCTTCAAAATTCTGAAATTTATGGATCAATTAAAATTTTAAAAAAACTTATTCATATTTGATGATTTTTTAAATAATAAGTCTCCTGCCCTTAAGTTGACTATCTTGGTGACTACATAGAGCACAGCTCCCCATTTCAGGCAATAACAGGGTACATCCATATAGTCAAGCCTCACAAGTCCCAATATCTACCTGTTTTCATGGTGGGAACATCAACCTTTGTCAACAAGCATTCAATAAGTACATTCTGTCTATTCACTTACTTATTTTAAGAAGCAGTAAAGCATAGTAATAAACAGTACAGATTTTGGAATCAGGCCACCTAAGTTTGAATCCTGGCTCTGCCACTTATGGGCTGTGTGATCTTGGGCCAGCTGCTTAAACTACCTGTGCCTCAGTCTCCTCATGGTAAAATAAGTGTAAACACAGTAACTTCCTTAGAGGACTGTTATGAGGACTAACTGAATCAATATATGAAAAGTGCTTAGAACAGTAAACAGCACATACATATAATTGTTTGCTTCATTATTATTCACTTATAAAACTTTCCTGTGGATGATAAAAAAAACAAATCTGCTAAGAATTATTAGGATAAAAATGAAATCAGCAGTAAAGCTTTGGAATATATTTAGAAATAAAAGTTCAGAATAACCAAATAAATGCAGTTTTCAAGATATCCGGGCATTTAAAAAAATATTTCTCTTTCTAACAAAGTTCAATCTGTAAGCTATTGTTAAATATCAATGGAAATGTCCATGATGGCCCACAGTAATTATTCCACACCTCTTGGCAGACAGAGAGATCTCCATGTGGTCAATCTTTCCCTTATAATGGAGATGAAATGACTCCTCTCAGGAAAATACAAAAATACAAAACAATATTAAAAAGTACATTTATTCCACCATTCTTAAATCAAGTTCTTATTCCGTCCTTGGATTAGAAACAACTTCTCCCCTACAACTATATATATATATATTTTTTTTTACATAATTTTAAAAATTATGGATAAAAAGAATACATATCAAGAACATCCTCCCTATCAAATACCTTACTTTCTCATGTCCTCCCTGTTCACACTTGAAGGCAAGTATGAAAATAGTAGCCATTTTGGTCTGAAAACAGTAGTTGTCTGGTCCCCTGTAAAGACTAAATAATATAAATAATTTTTCCCTTTAAAAAAGGTAAGAGATGTAAGAATGATTCCTGCCTAAGGAGCTGGTCTAAATTTACTAAGAGTTTTCAGGACTAAATTTTATTTGTAACACAAGATAGCGGCAAAAAAAATCATAGGTATAGTAATGTTTATTAGTGTTAATGTTTATTAGTGTTATTAGGTACACTAATGTTTATTAATGTTAACTGTGCATTCTGAGAAACAGTGAGACTGGCATGGTCAATTTTATCCTTTAGCATTATATGTATAAAACTAGTTGTTGGTTTTCTGATACATTTGTGGGCCCAGGACAACTACCCTGTATTAGTTTACCAAAAATAAGGATTCATAAATATATTTACATTAAAGTCACTTCAGTGAAAAAGGTTATTGTCCAACTGATTCTGAAAAAACTCAAAATATATTTGACTTTATTTCAAATTAGAATCCATTAAAGATCAATTCCATGAAATCTCCAAAGTGAAGATATTATAATTTTTTAATTTAGTAATTCTGAAGAATTACAAAATAATCTTTACATTACATAATCATCAAATTGTATCATTAATACTTTATGTATCACAGAGTATCAAAAAGTAATCTGTAATTATTTAACATGCACCGTTATTCTTAACAGACTTACCTAGCCTTAGGCACTGTCGCATTAAACCACCAGAAGACATGTTTTTTTCAGCTTCAATCTCACTAAAATTTAGAGAGCTGGCAAATACAAGTACATCAACCATAGCCATCAATCGACTGAGGAAAGTTACTGCTGTCTCAGCTGACATGCCTTGTGTCACTTCAATATTTTCCAATTCCGTCTTTAAAAAAGTAGAAGATTTAAATCTTGCTTAAAATTTGGAAATATAATACATGTACATACATACTGCAGGTTAACAGTAGTTTAGTTATTTTGTAAACAAAACAAGTTATAAATCATAAACTAATTCCATATATCATAAGAGCTAGTTATCAAATTTAATTAGCTTACCTATGAATTATCTTTAAATAAAGGAAAAAATCTATTTTTAAAATCAATGTTAGATTTCAATATCATTACTTGTAAAAACTACATTCCAAACTTAAGATCATTTCATAAAGATATTTAGAAGTAATCACATGTATATATTTATACTAGTTTTGTTCTACTTTATTAGTTAACAAAGACATAAAACTCATATTTCTTTCCTAAAATCCTCATTCTCATTTATAAAAATATATGTGCTAATTTTTCTTTCCTATATATGTATGATGAGCAATAGGAAAGATATGTGGCGCTTTCATTTGACATCAAAGGGAGACAACTGTCAAATTATGACACTTTCTTATCCATTTCAGAATAAAGTGAAACCACTAGGTATCTTGTATGAACAATAAAAATCTAGGGTAAAAATACTCAAGATCATTAATTCCTCTACTGATATTAATTTGTGACACTAGCAATAAGAATCAGTAGCATTCTAGACTGGTGAAGCTGAACTTTCACTACACTATTGTCTATGGTAAAATATAATTTCCTGCTTTGAAAGGGAATGGTACAAAGCATTGTGTTTCATAAGATGTATAACTCTGTATTTTGTAAGCAATAGCAACATCTCTTTTTTCATTGTGCATTACATAACATTTTAATTATTTTGGTTCATTATGACTAGACCTCATTTTCTCAGTGCCTCAAAATCAGAGAAAAGTAAGGAATGCTTTATAAATAAAAAATACTACTGTTTAAATTTTCTGAAAATGGGCACACTAGCCATATGGATTAACCTTACTTCTGCACCAAATGATAAATTCAACGACAAGGTAAGCATATATCATAGGTATCTGCTCCTATTTAATGCTCCATTTGACATTATTTATACCCATCATTCTACCTAGACATATCCCTACTCACGTTAACATGGAAATGTCAGCAGGAAACACTGATTAAAAAACGACCTCTTAAACACTTCTTGTGTACAACATGGGTAAGAAAAGAGACAGCTGGCTACTGCAAGCACTTTTATAACTAAACGATTATAAATGGAGTATAAAATGTAACAACCTTTCTCCCTTCTATTTAACATCAAAATAGAGTTAAAATCATTCTGTCTAAGAGGAGCTTGTAAATAGACAAAAAAAATTTTTTCAATTGTTGATTTACAACATTATGCCAATTCGGTATCCATGACCTAAAGAAATAATTAATTCATTACTTGGATTTTTTAAATAAAGATTCCTCATTTGCTAGCACTTCACTGATATACAGCATCATTTCATAGCATGAATTAAAAATCGGTGACCACAACACAATTGTTTATAATAAAAGTTTAAAAATTAATTTTATATAAAACCTCCTTTTAAAAGATCAGTTATCAATATAAGTGTTTTATAATGGAATGGAAGATCTGACCATTGCTTAGGTCCATTAAGTATTCTGAAAACTTTTCAAAATATTAGAATTTTAGGATATCTATAGATGTATTCTCAAAGAAATTCATCATTTTGAATTACTAAAATTATGGGAACTCTAACTCATTTTATTAGTTAATGATCTTATTTTGAAGTATTTTGCGATGTACAAGGCTTAAGCTTCAAAATGTTTTCATTTTTAATGAGTAAATTATAAACAGAAATTATAAACAGAATTATTAATCATCCATGAAATTTGCCACTGTTATTTCTGACTAAACAAAATAAAATTTTAAACTAAAAAGCATTCTTAACCAATAACCTAAAAGGGAGTTCTTATTAATTCTATATAATAGTAATTTATAAATATGATGAAATGTTATATAAACATCATGGCATAGGTTTAAAAATAAAGATCACCCACATATAATTATTATTAAATCTTAACATATATTCCAACCAATTTCCTTTCTTTGGAACCAGTTAAAATCTGATTGTACATATGACTGAAATATTATTGTATTCATTATATTCTGATAGTTTAGTCTAAAGATTAGTGTGAATAATAAAATAGTAGTTCATCAGTACACTGAGAAAATAATCCTTCTAATGAATCTTTTAAATATACCAAAGATATGCCTAATGTTAGATGGTATGGAAACTCAAAATATAACCAAGTCAAAAATTTCGTAAATAAGCAAAAATAAAATTTAAAACTGAAAACCTGAAAATTACTGAAGTAATACTAACCTTAGAACCCTGGACATGCATTAGACAAAACAGACAACAGACCAAAAAAGTACAAGAAAAGCAAATTATTAAAATTAAATGAAAATACAATGTAAAATTGAAACACAAAATAATATATTAAAATTATATTTGATTATTTTATTAAAAGCAAAAATTCTCAGAAGAGATATTCATTTTATAAATTACATATGATTAAGATTAAATATCAAATAGACTTCTGTTTATATTTTTCATTAGAGTAACTGCCCAAATAATATATATGTAAATATAGTTCATATATTAGAAATGATGCATACTCTATTTTACAAAATAAGTTATCTTTTCCTAGAAGATGACCAAGGAAACATTTTAATAACTAAACTAACGTAATGTCTCTGTAAAAGCCCTAGCTCACTACCAGTTTAAGCAGAAATGACTTAGGAAAATAAACTGAACCAACCTTCTAGAATTTTCATTAAGGAATCATGCTATTTTGTTTCCTAAAATATTTGGAGCCCTTCCTACAGAACAAAATCCCCGGTAATTAATAAGATAATAAAATATTTGAGTGATTCTAACTTAAAAACCACTTTCCCTTGCTAGAACTTACTGATGCACTAAATGAGGTCGCACGTGAACTAAGACAATTGCATAGATTTTGTACTAAGTTTCAGAGTATTATTAAGAATTATATTCAGTATATTAAAAATTTTTGGATAGAATTAAGTTTCATAATAAAAGTCAACAACTATTCTTATTCTTTGATTTCTGACATTATACATGAGCATAAATTTCAAAATAAACTATTTTCAAGTAGTACAGGAGAACATATAAAAGCACCCTGAGAATACTAAAATATAATCAGTGTTATGAGATAAACAAAACACAAAGAAAATTAGTAGTTTTCCCAAATCTATTAGCTACATTTTCTAATAATGGTAAGAAAATATAAATTAAAATTAAGTCTTTGTCATCATTTTTTGACATAAAAAGTTCCTCTTCTTTCTCAGGATTATGAAACTATTAGGAAAGCCAGAAATATCAGTCTCTATTATTTTTCTATCAACAGAGAAAATGAAACCATACGTGACACTGAATGAAATTCTAAACATTCAGTGGACTGGATGGTTGACCAAAATGGTCAACTTAAAATCATTAAATGATTATGCAATTTGTAGTTGATCCATGTTTTGTTTATCTTCATTTTTTTCTCCAATTCCTTGTTTTCATTCATGACCAACTTGAACAATGTATAGAAAATAAATGAGAGGATGCAACTGACTAGTCACAGAAACATTAACTTCAAAACCTCAACAACAGTAACAAAAATAATGCTCCTTCCCCAAATCAAAGACTGGTCAGCCTACATAGGAAGAGTTCTATTTCTTTCCCCTGACTACTTAAGTTAAAACTATTAGTCTAATTTAGAGACTTGAAACTATGTAATTTATTTTCTATGCTACATAAGATTTTAAATAATCTAGGTAAAACTGAAACTCCAATAAAGTCCTGCTTTTTCAATGAATATTAAGTTTGAGGTGGCATTATAACACAAATATTTGTATATCTATACTCTTTTTCTTTAAAGTTTCCACTGAAATATTTCCGTACAAGTAAGATAAAACAGCTCAAATTTTCTCACGTGATGCTACTGCAACAGCAATACACAAATGTCATCCTTAGTATGGATTACTGTATTCATATAAGGTCCCAGGGCAGAAAATAAACCACCACTATGCCAATGCCATGGAGAGAACAGACAAGACTACACCATTTTAGTTTTTTGCCATCAAAATGGATCACCCATAGTAACTAACTTGGTTCAAATATCCTATTTTAAACTTCAGAATTCTGAGTGTGACAGGCTTACTCTATAAATGGGAAGATCATTCCATCATAATACAATTCTGAATAAAAAGTTCCAAAAGGAAGTAAAGGAGGGAAACATTCAGTAAGAGTCATCTCCATCTAGTGACATTGCCTAACTTAATTTTCAAAAACTCCCTGTGGGATAAGTAAAATTAACACCATTAAAATGAAGAAATTAAGGTTGACATCATTTCTAGTAAGTGGTAGAACCCAGGTTAAAATACACATTTATCCTATGCTAAAACCCATGTGCCTTCAATTAAATCATAACTTCAAGAAAAATCGTGTTTGAGTCTCACTGATTACTGGGAAACAAAAGTTTGCTTTCGATGAAAATGAGCAAATTATCTGAGATCCACACTTATACTGAAAAACAGAAAAGACATTTTCCTGGGTTGAGCTTTTAATAGAAATTATAACGAATACTTAGCATTCTACTTACCTACTCAAAATTAAATACAATTTCAACATTAGACGTGTCAAATGCTAAAAATATTTAGTATGGCTGTATGGGAAAAGTTACATATCTTCTAATAAAACATAATGATCACAACCACCAGTGAAATTATGTTAAAAATTAAACTTTAATAAATGTTCATTAAGTCAAATGCAAGCTCTTATTTAACAGGAAAAATGAACTTATCTTAAGATCTAACTATTGAATTTTTAATGATCAGGAGTAAGTAATGAAGTTTTACGCTATGACATTTGTATTTTATGTGAAAATGGTGCTGTAAGTCAGTGGTCAGCAAACTAGGACCTACAAGTCAAATATAAATAAAGGTTTATTGAAACACACCCACACCTACTCCTCTGTGTTATGATATATGGCTGCTTTTGCAACCAACAGCAAATTTCAATAGTTAGATACCATATAGCCCACAAACCCGAAAATATTTACTATATGATCCATACACAGAATAAATCTGTCAACCACTGTATACCATCATTACTCATATTTATTCCATAAATACATATCTGTATATAATGTATGAATATTCTGAAGAACTCCACAAACCTAAACAAAATTACAGATCACTCAAACATTAGTTTCAAATGTTTCTATCCCTCTTCATACAGGATTGAAATTCTAAAGGCATCTACATGACAATGTTTCCCTTTGGTAATCTGTATATTGCCAGTGTTTCCTTTTTCACTTATTCCACCCAAAATTCTCTTTTGGCTTTTTATATTTTAAATCTAAGTTAAAAAAAGTAACACAACATTGTTAATCAACTATACTCCAATAAACTTTTTTTTTTAAAACTCCAAGTTAAAAAGCTCCATATCTTCAGTTATCATTTCTTTCTTTTTCTTTTTTTTTTCCTGTGATATGTGGGCCTCTCACTGTTGTGGCCTCTCCTGTTGCGGAGCACAGGCTCCGGACGCGCAGGCTCAGTGGCCATGGCTCACGGACCCAGCCGCTCCGCGGCATGTGGGACCTTCCCAGACCGGGCTACGAACCCGTATCCCCTGCATCGGCAGGCGAACTCTCAACCACCAGGGAAGCCCTCATTTCTTTATTTATTCAACCTCTTCCTTCCTAACTCTTCCCCTCTACTACATTACAATTGTTAGCAAGAATATTATACAATAAAGTAATAGAAGATATTACTCAACAGTTGACACCAACCATGTTTTCTCCCAGTAGGAAGTGGGAGAAAAGGTTCTCGCTATTAGGAAGCAATTTATTCAAAGAACGTAAAATTAGCTATGTTGTACAACCAGGTATAGGTACAATCAGCTAATGGACCAAAATAACAGAAATATAGAGACAGAGACAATGAAGAAAAGTTTCTACAATTGAATGAATTCCAAAGTCTGTTGAGAACAGTCTAAGAAATAAGTACCATAGTTTCAAATTCCTAACTGCAGAGATCAAAACTGCACAGGTAATAATTTTGGCAGTAAAACCTCAAAATGTCAGTATCTTTACTGTATATTCATTATAAAATAAAAAAATAAGCAGGGGGGATCGGGAAGATGGCAGAAGAGTAAGACGCGGAGATCACCTTCCTCCACACAGATACACCAGAAATACATTTACACGTGGAACAACTCCTACAGAACACCTACGGAACGCTGGCAGAAGACCTCAGACCTCCCAAAAGGCAAAAAGTCCCCACGTACTTGGGTAGGGCAAAAGAAAAAAAGAATAAACAGAGAGAAAAGAATACGGACGGGACCTGCACCAGTAGGAGGGAGCTGTGAAGGAGGAAAGGTTTCCACACACCAGGAAGCCCCTTCGCGGGCGGAGACTGTGGGTGGCGGAGGGGGAAGCTGCGGAGCCGCGGAGGAGAGCACAGCAACAGGGGTGCAGAGGGCAAAGCGGAGACATTCCCGCACAGAGGATCGGTGCCAACCGGCACTCACCCGAGAGACTTGTCTGCTCACCTGCCAGGGCGGGCGGAGCTGGGAGCTGAGGCTCAGGCTTCGGTGTCGGAGCACTGGGAGAGGACTGGGGTTGGCGGCGTGAACACAGCCTGCAGGAGGTTAGTGCACCACGGCTAGCCGGGGGGTAGTCCGGGAAAAAGTCTGGACCTGCCGAAGAGGCAAGAGACTTTTTCTTCCCTCTCTGTTTCCCGGTGCGTGAGGAGACGGAATTAAGAGCGCTGCTTAAAGGAGCTCCAGAGACGGGCACGAGCCGCGGCTGAAAGCGCGGACCCAAGAGACAGACATGAGACGCTAAGGCTGCTGCTGCCGCCACCAAGAAGCCTGTGTGCGAGCACAGGTCACTATCCACACCCCCCTTCCGGGGAGCCTGTGCAGCCCGCCACTGCTAGGGTCCCGGGATACAGGGACAACTTCCCCGGAAGAACGCACAGCGCCCCTCAGGTTGATGCAACATCACGCCGGCCTCTGCCGCCGCAGGCCCGCTCCGCACTCTATGCCCCTCCCTCCCCTCCGGCCTGAATGAGCCAGAGTCCCGGAAGCAGCTGCTCCTTTAACCCCGTCCTGTCTGAGTGAAGAACAGATGCCCTCTGGCAACCTACACGCAGAGGCGGGGCCAAATCCAAAGCTGAGCCCCTGGGAGCTGTGAGAACAAAGAAGAGAAAGGGAAATCTCTCCCAGCAGCCTCAGTAGCAGCAGATTAAAGCTCCACAGTCAACTTGATGAACCTGCATCTGTGGAATACATGAATAGACAACGAATCATCCCAAATTAAGGAGGTGGACTTTGAGAGCAAGACTTATGATTTTTTTCCCCTTTTCCTCTTTTTGTGAGTGTGTATGCATATGCTTCTGTGTGAGAGTCTGTCTGTATAGCTTTTCTTCCACCATTTGTCCTAGGGTTCTATCCGTCTGTTTTTTTTTTTTTTTTCATCTTTTTAAAAACAAATTTTTTTCTTAATTTTTTTTTATTTTATCTTATTTTATTTTATCTTATCTTCTTTCTTTCTTTCTTTCCTTCCTTCCCTCCTCCCTCCCTCCCTCCCACCTTTCTTCTTTCTTCCTTCCTTCGTTTCTTTCTTTCTTTTTTCTTTTTCTACTTTTTCTCCCTTTTATTCTGAGCCGTGTGGATGAAAGGCTCTTGGTGCTGCAGCCAAAAATCACTGCTGTGCCTCTGAGGTGGGAGAGCCAACTTCAGGATACTGGTCCACATGAGACCTCCCAGCTCCACATAATATCAAATGGCAAAAATCTCCCAGAGATCTCCATTTCAACACCAGCACCCAGCTTCACTCAACGACCAGCAAGCTACAGTGCTGCACACCCTATGCCAAACAACTAGCAAGACAGGAACACAACCCCACCCATTAGCAGAGAGGCTGCCTAAAATCATAATAAGGCCACAGAACCCCAAAACACAGCACCAGAAGTGGACCTGCCCACCAGAAAGACAAGATCCAGCCTCATCCACCAGAACACAGGCACTAGTCCCCTCCACCAGGAAGCCTACACAACCCACTGAACCAACTTTAGCCACTGGGGACAGACACCCAAAACAACGGGAACTACGAACCTTCAGCCTGCAAAAAGGAGACCCCACACACAGTAAGATAAGCAAAATGAGCAGACAGAAAAACACACAGCAGATGAAGGAGCAAGATAAAAACCCACCAGACCTAACAAATGAAGAGGAAATAGGCAGTCTACCTGAAAAAGAATTCAGAATAATGATAGTAAAGATGATCCAAGATCTTGGAAATAGAATAGACAAAATGCAAGAAACATTTAACAAGGACCTAGAAGAACTAAAGATGAAACAAGCAACGATGAACAACACAATAAATGAAATTAAAAATACTCTAGATGGGATCAATAGCAGAATAACTGAGGCAGAAGAACGGATAAGTGACCTGGAAGATAAAATAGTGGAAATAACTACTGCAGAGCAGAATAAAGAAAAAAGAATGAAAAGAACTAAGGACAGTCTCAGAGACATCTGGGACAACATTAAATGCACGAACATTTGAATTATAGGGGTTCCAGAAGAAGAAGAGAAAAAGAAAGGGACTGAGGAAATATTTGAAGAGATTATAGTTCAAAACTTCCCTAATATGGGAAAGAAAATAGTTAATCCAGTCCAGGAAGCACAGAGAGTCTCATACAGGATAAATCCAGGGAGAAACACGCCAAGACACATATTAATTAAACAGTCAAAAATTAAATACAGGGCTTCCCTGGTGGCGCAGCGGTTGGGAGTCCGCCTGCCGATGCAGGGGATGTGGGTTCGTGCCCTGGTCCAGGAAGATCTCACGTGCCGTGGAGCGGCTGGGCCCGTGGGCCATGGCCGCTGAGCCTGCGCGTCCGGAGTCTGTGCTCCGCAACGGGAGAGGCCACAGCAGTGAGAGGCCCACGTACCGCAAAAAAAAAAAAAAAAGATTAAATACAAAGAAAACATATTAAAAACAGCAAGGGAAAAACAACAAATAACAGACAAGGGAATCCCCATAAGGTTAACAGCTGATCTTTCAGCAGAAACTCTGCAAGCCAGAAGGGACTGGCAGGACATATTTAAAGTGATGAAGGAGAAAACCCTGCAACCAAGATTACTCTACCCAGCAAGGATCTCATCCAGATTTGACGGAGAAATTAAAACCTTTACAGACAAGCAAAAGCTGAGAGAGTTCAGCACCACCAAACCAGCTTTACAACAAATGCTAAAGGAACTTCTCTAGGCAAGAAACACAAGAGAAGCTAAAGACCTACAATAATGAACCCAAAACAATTAAGAAAATGGGAATAGGAACATATATATCAATAATTACCTTAAACGTAAATCGACTAAATGCTCCCACCAAAATACACAGACCGGCTGAATGGATACAAAAACAAGACCCATATATATGCTGTCTAAAAGAGACCCACTTCAAACCTAGAGATATACAGACTGAAAGTAAGGGGATGGAAAAAGATATTCCATGCAAATGGAAACCAAAAGAAAGCTGGAGTCGCAATTCTCATATCAGACAAAATAGACTTTAAAATAAAGACTATTACAAGAGACAAGAGACAAAGAAGGACACTACAAAATGATCAAGGGATCAATCCAAGAAGAAGATCTAACAATTGTAAATATTTATGCACCCAACATAGGAGCACCTCAATACATAAGGCAAATACTAACAGCCATTAATCGACACTAACACATTCACAGTAGGGGACTTTAACACCCCACTTTCACCAATGGACAGATCATCCAAAATGAAAATAAATAAGGAAACACAAGCTTTAAATGATACATTACACAAGATGGACTTAATTGATATTTATAGGACATTCCATCCAAAAACAACAGAATACACATTTTTCTCAAGTGCTCATGGAACATTCTCCAGGATAGATCATATCTTGGGTCACAAATCTAGCCTTGGTAAATTTAAGAAAATTGAAACTATATCAAGTATCTTTTCCGACCACAACGCTATGAGACTAGATATCAATTACAGGAAAAGATCTGTAAAAAATACAAACACATGGAAGCTAAACAATACACTACTTAATAACGAAGTGATCACTGAAGAAATCAAAGAGGAAATCAAAAAATACCTAAAAACAAATGACAATGGAGACACGACGACCCAAAACCTATGGGATGCCGCAAAAGCACTTCTATGAGGGAAGTTTACAGCAATACAATCCTACTTTAAGAAACAGGAAGCATCTCGAATAAACAACCTAACCTTGCACCTAAAGCAATTAGAGAAAGAAGAACAAAAAAACCCCAAAGTTAGCAGAAGGAAAGAAATAATAAAAATCAGATCAAAAACAAATGAAAAGGAAATGAAGGAAATGATAGCAAGATCAATAAAACAAAAAGCTGCTTCTCTGAGAAGATATACAAAATTGATAAACCATTAGCCAGACTCATCAAGAAAAAAAGGGAGAAGACTCAAATCAATAGAATTAGAAATGAAAAAGGAGAAGTAACAACTGACATTGCAGGAATACATAAGAACATGGGAGATTACTACAAGCAACTCTATGCCAATAAAATGGACAACCTGGAAGAAATGGACAAATTCTTAGAAATGCACAACCTGCCAAGACTGAATCAGGAAGAAATAGAAAATATGAACAGACCAATCACAAGCACTGAAATTGAAACTGTGATTCAGAATCTTCCAACAAACAAAAGCCCAGGACCAGATGGCTTCACAGGCGAATTCTATCAAACATTTAGAGAAGACGTAACACCTATCGTTCACAAAATCTTCCAAAAAATAGCAGAGGGAGGAACACTCCCAAACTCATTCTACAAGGCCACTATCATCCTGATACCAAAACCAGACAAGGGCGTCACAAAGAGAGAAAACTACAGGCCAATATCACTGATGAACATAGATGCAAAAATCCTCAACAAAATACTAGCAAACAGAATCCAACAGCACATTAAAAGGATCATACACCAGGCTTCCCTGGTGGCGCAGTGGTTGAGAGTCCGCCTGTTGATGCAGGGGACACGGGTTCGTGCCCCAGTCCGGGAAGATCCGACATGCTGCGGAGCGGCTGGGCCCGTGAGCCATGGCCCCTGAGCCTGCACGTCCAGAGCTTGTGCTCCGCAATGGGAGAGGCCACAACAGTGAGAGGCCCGCGTACCGCAAAAAAAAAAAAAAAAAAAAAAAAAGGATCATACACCATCATCAAGTGGGGTTTATTCCAGGAATGCAAGGATTCTTCAATATACACAAATCAATCAACGTGATACACCATATTAACAAATTGAAGGAGAAAAAACATATGATCATCTCAATAGATGCAGAGAAAGCTTTCAACAAAATTCAACACCCATTTATGATAAAAACCCTGCAGAAAGTAGGCATAGAGGGAACTTTCCTCAACATAATAAAGGCCATATATGACAAACCCACAGCCAATATCGTCCTCAATGGTGAAAAACTGAAAGCATTTCCACTAAGATCAGGAACAAGACAAGGCTGCCCACTCTCACCACTCTTATTCAACATAGTTTTGGAAGTTTTAGTCACAGCAGAGAAGAAAAGGAAATAAAAGGAATCCATATCGGAAAAGAAGGAGTAAAGCTGTCACTCTTTGCAAATGACATGATACTATACATAGAGAATCCTAATGATGCTACCAGAAAACTACTAGAGCTAATCAATGAATTTGGTAAAGTAGCAGGATATAAAATGAATGCACAGAAATCTCTGGCATTTCTATACACTAAGGATGAAAAATCTGAAAGTGAAATCAGAAAACACTCCCATTTACCATTGCAACAAAAAGAATAAAATATCTAGAAATAGGGCTTCCCTGGTGGCACAGTGGTTGAGAGTCCACCTGCCAATGCAGGGGACATGGGTTCGTGCCCCGGTCCAGGAAAATCCCACATGCCGTGGAGCGGCTGGGCCCGTGAGCCATGGCCGCTAAGCGGGCGCATCCGGAGCCTGTGCTCCGCAAGGGGAGAGGCCACAACAGTGAGAGGCCCACATACCAAAAAAAAAATATATATATATATATCTAGGAATAAACCTACCTAAGGAGACAAAAGACCTGTATGCAGAAAATTATAAGACACTGATGAAAGAAATTAAAGATGATACAAATAGATGGAGAGATATACCATGTTCTTGGATTGGAAGAATCAACATTGTGACAATGACTCTACTACCCAAAGCAATCTACAGATTCAATGCAATCCCTATCAAACTACCACTGGCATTTTTCACAGAACTAGAACAAAAAATTTCACAATTTCCATGGAAACACAAAAGACCCTTAATAGCCAAAGCAATCTTGAGAACGAAAAACGGAGCTGGAGGAATCAGGCTCCCTGACTTCAGACTATACTACAAAGCTACAGTAATCAAGACAGTATGGTACTGGCACAAAAACAGAAATATAGATCAATGGAACAGGATAGAAAGCCCAGAGATAAACCCACACACATATGGTCACCTTATCTTTGATAAAGGAGGCAGGAATGTACAGTGGAGAAAGGACAGCCTCTTCAATAAGTGGTGCTAGGAAAACTGGACAGGTACATGTGAAAGTATGAGATTAGATCACTCCCTAACACCATACACAAAAATAAGCTCAAAATGGATTAAAGACCTAAATGTAAGGCCAGACACTATCAAACTCTTAGAGGAAAACATAGGCAGAACACTCCATGACATAAATCACAGCAAGATGCTTTTTGACCCACCTCTTAGAGAAATGGAAATAAAAACAAAAATAAACAAATGGGACCTAATGAAACTTCAAAGCTTTTGCACAGCAAAGGAAACCATGAACAAAACCAAAAGACAACCCTCAGAATGGGAGAAAATATTTGCAAATGAAGCAACTGACAAAGCATTAATCTCCGATATTTACAAGCAGCTCATGCAGCTCAATAACAAAAAAACAAACAACCCAATCCAAAAATGGGCAGAAGACCTAAATAGACATTTCTCCAAAGAAGACATATAGACTGCCAACAAACACATGAAAGAATGCTCAACATCATTAATCATTAGAGAAATGCAAATCAAAACTACAATGAGATATCATCTCACACCAGTCAAAATGGCCATCTTCAAAAAATCTAGAAACAATAAATGCTGGAGAGGGTGTGGAGAAAAGGGAACACTCTTGCACCGCTGGTGGAAATGTGAATTGGTACAGCCACTATGGAGAACAGTATGGAGGTTCCTTAAAAAACTACAAATAGAACTACCGTATGACCCAGCAATCCCACTACTGGGCATATACCCTGAGAAAACCATAATTCAAAAAGAGTCATGTACTAAAATGTTCATTGCAGCTCTATTTACAATAGCCCGGAGATGGAAACAACCTAAGTGTCCATCATCGGATGAATGGATAAAGAAGATGTGGTACATATATAGAATGGAATATTACTCAGCCATAAAAAGAAACAAAAGTGAGCTATTTGTAATGAGGTGGATGGACCTAGAGTCTGTCATACAGAGTGAAGTAAGTCAGAAAGAGAAAGACAAATACCGTATGCTAACACATATGTATGGAATTTAAGAAAAAAAAATGTCATGAAGAACCTAGGGGTAAGACAGGAATAAAGACACAGACCTACTAAAGAATGGACTTGAGGATATGGGGAGGGGGAAGGGTAAGCTGTGACAAAGTGAGAGAGTGGCATGGACATATACACACTACCAAACGTAAAATAGCTAGCTAGTGGGAAGCAGCCGCATACCACAGGGAGACCAGCTCGGTGCTTTGTGACCACCTAGAGGGGTGGGATAGGGAGGGTGGGAGGGAGGGAGACGCAAGAGGGAAGAGATATGGGAACATATGTATATGTATAACTGATTCACTTTGTTATAAAGCAGAAACTAACACACCATTGTAAAGCAATTATACTCCAATAAAGATGTAAAAAAAAAAAGCAAATTGGGGTAGTGACATATTATTTAAATCATATTGTTTATTGAAACTTCATTAATTATGTTCTCTATTTTGATAGAGATCTAGTTTTAAAATGTGGAAGACTAGTAATGTGAATATTTCAAACCTATACAAATTTTTATGTCGACTGCTAATTTTTTTATAAAGGTCATTTTTGTTCTACAGAAAATTTTAAAACAATATTATATTTTAAAGTAAATTTCAGTATAACATTTTAAAATTTCCTGACAACAAATGTTAATTTATAAGACATAAAAAAATTTATAGGATGAAGAAAAATGCCAGGATGAATCATTAAGTCACTCTTCAATGCACAGAAGAGGGAAAAAACAAAACAAAGCCTCTTCCTGCCTCAATATTAGAATGTATTTTTAACATCACATATAACTCTCAATTTATCAGAATTTGGTATAAATCATAGAGGAAATCAGAGATTAAAGAGAAGGGATGGTATGTTAATTTCACAGGATACCTGCACTCTTCACACACCATCAACTACTTTTCTTCCTGATTCAATTTCCTTGGTCAGCTGCTAATTTCAAGAAGGCCCTAATTAGGACCTGTTCTGCTGCACTCCCTGCTGAACTAGCCTTCTTGCCTTTGGAGACCCGAATAAATTCATGGATGAAATAGAAGTATATGTGCCTGTGAGGGGGAGGTGTGCTGAGGATACATTCTTTTTGCTGCCAATACTTAAGTTTCAGTGCTGCTCTAGGGGTGGTGGCAAAGGGACAGCGAGAAAAAGAGTCATGTAGAGAAAACTTGTTAATGATGAAATAAAGCCAGAGATCAATTTGGAAACGCTGCCTCATCAAGTAAAACACATCTTAATAAAACAGCAAGTTTCTCTCTGGAAAAAGGATATATTTGGGGCTAATGGATGAGCTTCCAATGTGGTAGCAAGAACACAGTTAATATAAGAAGCAGAATTCTATATTCTTTCCCATCTGAGCAATTAGCTATAGAGTCTGTTTTTTTAAAAATATGAATCAGAGATATTTTTTAAAAGACAGCTAAAATATAGTTATTTATCTATTATATTTTAAATGACATAAGTAACATTATTTCAAACTTATATTAATACATTTCAATGTTTTATTAGAGAAAGTCTGTATTTTTAAAAAATAAATGTTGAACCAGTAAATCATGTCACATGAAAATTCTAAAAGATGCCATATGGCTAACATAAAGTTTTTTGAGGTTTTTAAGGATTATGAAATTTTTCAGGTACAGAAAAAAATGTCATTTATACTTTTTCTATCTGAGGTACCTAAGTTTTAAATAAGAAACACTCTAAGAATTCAATCATTCGATTCTCTTTTTGAAGCAAATTACTGGCTTCAAGATTAAATCTCAGAGATCAGAAGTATAATACTCCTATATATCATTTAAAATAATATTAAGTTTAAAAGTAATATTTCAAGCAAGTCATGAGACTGAATGTCTAAAGATGACTTTTTCTAAATTTAGATTCGACTCTAATTATCATACAATAAACATGTACTTGTATTTAGAACTTCAAGATTTACAGAACAAAGATTTTAACAGTTTATTATAATGTAGATTTGGAGAGAGAAACAATATATAGAAAATAAAGCTAAATCATTCATAGTTATTGCTCTTCCTAAGGCATGTTCATCAGAATTACCAGAGAAATATGTTCATAAATGCACACAGCTGGAACCCAAGACTGACAATTAAAAGAGGTGAGAATACAAATATATATAATTTTAAATTATATGGTTAAAAAGTTTCCTTGTTTATAGTATAGAACACCACTGACACACTCTAGTAATGTAATTATAAAACATAACCACTAGATGGAGGCAAAGTACTTACAGTTGGTGATGTTGCAGCAGAGAGCAAAGGTAAAATTCCTCCACAAGCAATGATGATGTTGTCTACCATTTGGGAAATGAGGTGAATTGTGTTATGTACAAAAATAATATTTTCATTGCTATTGACAAAATCCATTACAGACTTTGTGGAATGGCTAAAATGGCAGAAAAACAAAGCAGAAATGAACATTTCTTTGGCTTAAGAATAAGAAGTTTAGATTTTATTTATAATGCCATTTTTAAAGTGAAAAATAAGAGCTAGACAAATTTAAAATGGAGTTATTAGAAAAGAAAATAACTTACAATTGAGATGTCATATTACCAAAAACTTAGCATTCATTTCAGCATGGATTTTTTGTGTGTCCAAGTATAATAATTTATTATTTTGTTTCTGCTTTTAAAATACAGTGCATTAACTTGATTCAAAGACATATGACTAGGTCAATGAATTTGGCTAAAAAAATTTATTTTTGCCAAAGCTTGTTGTTTGGTATTGAAAGGCAGAACAAGTGAATAGTTAGCTGACAATCTGTTGTATCACCATACTGCAGCTCCGGCTTTGACCAGCTGTACTGAAAATGTATACTGCTAGCCACAGAAGTGATACGATAGGGGAGTATAAATGAGTCAGTAAAATTCAAGTACTTACTGAATAAAAAAAGGAAAAAAGACCTCAAAGGTCAGCAGTGCAGCTCTGCCATACAAAACATTCGCTATAGATTCTCAGAGAAATACACTGCTTTAGTTTGGTATCCGTCAAGAATATGAACTATTCTCTAACAGAAAAAAAAGAGATTACTCCACGATCAAATTTAAGTGAATGACTCTCACCTTTTAAGAACTGCAAAATATCATCTAATATATCTTAGATCTCAGGATGTTTTCTCTTGTCCTAAAAATTATAGTACTATCTATCTTTTACATTTTTTTAAATTATGTAAAATTCTGTCTGGGAAATTTTATGAGAGTCCATGAAAGAAAACACAGAAAGACACACACAGTATAAAGGGACGGATAGTTGAGTATCATTCATTTGGGGGATACTAACATGGCAATTAGTAAATTACACTGTATCTCTCCATACACTGATACTCATGTTAGTAGTAATGTATTTCATGGTATTCCAGTCTCCTTATTTACCATCCCTAGGTAACTTAGTATATAACATTAGCAATGGAAAGACCATTGTTTCTATCACATAAGTAGACTAAGGACAAACTGACCAAATAAAATCAGAACTAAAAGCTTTCTATGGCAGACACTGATTGCTTGCATGATAGTTATTCCTTATTCCCTGCTAACACAATCTAGATTTTGTTCTATTATTGAGCTACATCTGGTACAGGAAAGACTAGGTTCACCACAGCTACTAGGTTGGTAACCAGTATTGCTCCATGGAGGCCAATCATTATAATCCCATTCCCTTTTGCTGGTGACTCAGAGAATAGCATATGATCCTACTGACACATGAGACGTAAGAAGGAAATTTCTTGAGGGGCTTCTGTTAGAAAAAAGAGAAGAAGAAGAAGAAGAGAATAAGAGGAAGAGGAGAAGAAGAAAGAGGAGAGAGAGGAGGAGGGAGAGAGAGAGACAAGGAAAAGGAGGAAGGAAGAAGGGGGTGAAGGAGGAAGAAGAGTCCTGCCCTCTAGTTGGGGTAAGTTTCCTATGTTGACTTGATTCTGGGAGCTGAAGCAGCCACCTTGAATCTCAGAAGGATAACTAGGAGAAGCAGAGAAACTCACTTAAGTCCACTGTTAAGAAACTCACTCATAGTCCATTGTGCCACTGATTGTTCAAGTCACTGATGGTGGGGTACTGTTACTGACAGACATCAACTACCTAATTTATCTGCATGAACACATGACTCTCTCATAACTGATTAATTTGTTGCATATTTGCTATTAGAAAATTAAATTGAAATTGAGGCAAGGTAATTTTAAAATTTATGCAGACTTTGTTTTCTTTCTTGAAACTTATTCAATTTATTTGAACTGAAAAAATAAAACAATTGAACAGTTTTCTTCACTGTTTTCCTTAAATGATTATATTTGAAATGATATCCACTTACCACGTAAATGGTGTAAGCTCTAAAAATAGATGGTCTAAGCTGATTTTAAATTTTATTTTAGCACTATGTGTTAAATCTTATCACCAAGAATAAATGTAGTACGTGGTATTAATTTTAACAGGGAAAGACAGAAATGTGGAAATTTATTTGAACCAGTACTGAACCTTTTCTTAGTTAAAATTCTTTTTTATAATAACCTGGCAATGCCAGATTTCAAAAATTGGCTAATTAACTGTCTTAAGCCTAAATTCTTGGTTAGCCTTTAATTTGACCCACCCCAGGACTCATAATCATTATGAAAATATTTATGTTTATATAAAAATGTTCAAGTTTGATTATTTTTAATAAATTTAATTTGTGAGATTTTTAATGATATAATTCGCTACTAATCAGTCGATGCCACCAATGTTAAGATATTCATTTTTCAACTGGAATTAGTCTTATTTATAGAAAAGAAGTATTTCTACCTCCTCCAAACATGTACATCTGTTTCTAATGCAAATAGCAAATCGGTGAGAAGTCGCTGGTGCATTGGAGACCATTTAAACTCAGGAATACGAAACATTGTAGTTCGTGGACCTGGGCTGAACTGGCGCCGCTGTTCCTCAGTCATTGGCATTCCTCGAAATCCTAAATCAACTCGGAGATCTCTGTCTTGTTGTGTGATAGACCGACCCTGAACAGCCTGGAGACAGAAAAGGGGAACATTTGTAGAGTGAAAAAGAAACACCTGATTTAAAAATGAAAATAGTAAGTACAGTTAAGTGAGTAAAGCTTTTGCATATGACTTTAGTAGGTTAGTATATTTTACATTTATTATTCACCTGGTGATTCCCTGCACAGGAACCCTTTTGAGAAGAAAAGGCTATTATTATTATTTTTATTTTGCTGCCTCAGAAACTAGGCAAGGTAACCTAATACTTAAGTTTAACACCAAAGTTCACATTGAAAACCAGATCCTCTCTAGCCCTCTTTATGAGTCTTTACATTAGACCACATTTCTTCCTTATAAAAGTGAGCCTATACTCAAAGTGAAGAATACTGGGTATATGTCATCAACTAATTGTAATTAGAAACACAAGATTAAAAGAAATATTACTTGTACAGATGCAAGTTAACTTCAAAGTCTATTTCACTCAAAATACTTCGATTTAGAAAAATAAATGCCTTTTCTACGTTAGAAAACCAGATAAATGCCTGTGAACTTTGAGTGAAAACCAGGCAAGCCTAGAGATTATTATGCTCAGTAAACAATGCACCCTGCTTTCCTTTATTTTAAACCTGGACTTAATTCAGTATTTCCATCTCCCGCCAATTATCACTGTAACACAACTGCCACAAAAAAGGAAATGGCAGTATTTAGTAGAGAAAAAAATATATATCTTTTCCACACACAGAATATATTTTCAAAGATTCTGAGTACAAAGACACTAGTGAGGTATGGTTTACTCTCTGTAACCTAACTCTAATGGACACATGTTAAATGATTCTTTGATGACATTAAAAGGTGAATGGAGGGCTTCCCTGGTGGCGCAGTGGTTTGAGAGTCCGCCTGCCGATGCAGGGTACACGGGTTCGTGCCCCGGTCCGGGAAGATCCCACATGCCTCGGAGCGGCTGGGCCTGTGAGCCATGGCCGCTGGGGCTGCGTGTCCGGAGCCTGCGCTCCGCAACGGGAGAAGCCACAACAGTGAGAGGCCCGCGTACCGCAAAAAAAAAAAAAAAAAAAAAAAGGTGAATGGAAAACCGAGGCAACAACAACAAAAAACAAGTCATAAAGGGTAAAAGTTTTCTTCAGTTCTTAACCATAAGGTATTATCTAGTCTAGAAAATAAGTATAAACTCAGTGCTCAACAATTAAAATTCATATCAGAAAACATCATGTTTTTAGCTTTAGTATGGTGAGGCCCAAACTGCAGCACTAACATTTCCTCACCACCAAGCCTGAGAATCTCTAATTTTCTCATACGAATCCCTATCCATGTGGCTATAAAGAAAATTCTCACTGTTAATAATTCCAAATTTTCTCAGCCATATTACCTACCTCACAGGGTTGTTGTGAGTATTAAATCTGATAACATATAGCACAGTGCCTGGAACATAGTAGGCACTTGAAAAATAACAGTTCCCTTTTCCCTTCCCCTTCATTTCATTTATCAGTTCAATCTGGGCTCCAAGTCCTCTTTTCTATAATCCACAGAACAGGGTTGGGCCTGAAGCTCAAAAGGTTAAAATTAATCAAGTATTCAGAATGAAGATCTCGAATACAAATGTGTAAATGTAGTCACAGAGCCATAAAATGTTCAAACTGGTAGAGACCTTAAAGGTCATATTTCAATCTGGTACAACCTCTTGCACTGTATAAGAAAATTCAGGCCCAGAGAGGTTGAGCAAAGTTACACAGACAGAATGTGGCAGAGTTGGATATATGATTCAGGTATTTTAAATTTCTTTTATATATAGAACCATACTACTCAATTCCATAAATTATTATGCTATCATAATTAAATATAAACATGGTGTGACTGGTAAGAAATTACTCTGCTTTGGTGCTAACAACTCTGTATCTATTCAGTGCACCTTCAGAACACATGTAAGATGACTTACTTGCGTTGTAGCAGTGGTCTGGATTTTACGGATTTCCTTTCCTGATTCTTTGCCATCATCAGATCTCTCAGTGTCTGAAATTACACTTCCTGCATCAATATTTGGTACAATTCTGCTACCAGAAGATTCAGTTTCCAGAGTCGTAGCAGTCATTTCAGCATACTCTAACCCTTTAGATGATGATGCTAAGTCTCTTTCAGAAATACTGCCCATTCCATCTGAAGTTGTATGGATTTTGAACTCTTTTTCTTCTATTATGCTTGATGTACAAGTTAAGTCTACACTACCGGTCATGTGAGCAAGCAATCCAAGATCATCACCAACACCAAGATGTACTTGTGTGTCCTGAATATTTGGAATAATGTGATTGCTAGAAAGTTCAGGAAGGAGTTTCTCTTCCTGTTTGGGTATTTTATCAAAGAGAAATGATGTGCTACTGTTGGGAAGTTCATCCTTCTCATCTGCTAATGTTATCAATGGACCGTTATCCTTTTCCTCATTTTTTTTAATGATACCAACACTTCCATGTACATTGTTCTGGAGTTTCTCAACAGCAGCACTGTATACATTATCCAACAAAGATTCAACCTCCACAAGAGCACCATTCTCTGCACCTACTAAAGTTTCTGGTGATAAATCCATATCATCAAGCTTCACTTCTGTTGCTTCCACTTTCTCTGCTTTTATATCAACTAAAAGATCGTGCACTTCCACGTGTACAGCATTTCCCGGTCTATCTGAATTTCCAAGAATATCATCTGACACTTTTGTTGACATGAGCAAGTCTCTATTGTCTGTGCTGACAGGGTAATCTGTCTCACTTTCTGGGCTCTGGCTTTGTGAAAGGTCTTCTATCTCTCGAATTTCCATTCCACCTTTTGCTCCTGTTGTCTGCGATGAGAGACCAGAGATGGTGCTCACATTCCCTTTCTTTCCCTTTTTAATGTTTTCCTCCTCTTGTCTCTGATATTCTTCATACATTTTAGCTAGGTATTCCTTATGTGCTTCATAAGTGACCTTAGGAACGGATAAAGAAAACATTAAGGCATTTTGTATATATTAAGAAGAAAAAAATGACATAAATAAAATTATGATAATAATAGCAAAAATGGTGCAAATAATTTTAAGACTTCAAACAGTGCATATTAATCCTAAAACAAGTGCTTAGTTTCATCAAGTAATTGGAATAGCATCAAAATAGTCATATATGACTTATTATATGACTTGTCCAAAAACACAGTTAGGTAAACTAGCATTATTAAAGTTTTTTAAATAAAATTATATTTTCTTTTAGGTGAAGTATTTCAATGTTACCCTAGTTAATATGCCAGCTGAACTCCGATATATTCGGGTTATTTGAGCTAAAACAGAGAACTGGCTAATAATATACAATATCCAAAGTACTATTACTACATCATTTTTCTATGACTCATATGTGTGACTATTGCAACAAGTGAGGTAAAAAAAGACAACACATACCTATAAATATATAGTTATAAAA
Organism: Grampus griseus; assembly: GCF_964374135.1. Classification (NCBI taxonomy): domain Eukaryota; kingdom Metazoa; phylum Chordata; class Mammalia; order Artiodactyla; family Delphinidae; genus Grampus; species Grampus griseus. The sequence goes on from NC_139012.1 coordinate 68,990,183, forward strand.
TGTTAAAACTTTACAATTTTATCTTTATATAGGCTACTTTAGTTTGTTACTTTTATATAGGCTTGTTTAGGAATAATCAGTATATAGTTAGGAATAATCAATATATATTTATTGCACAAAGATTTGCAATGAGTTTCCCTATAAAATACTATTTTCAAACTTATTAGTGCAATGATAAAAGTGAGGTGTGCCAGGGCTTCCCTGGTGGCGCAGTGGTTGAGAGTCCGCCTGCCGATGCAGGGGACACGGGTTCGTGCCCCGGACCGGGAAGATCCCACATGCCGCAGAACAGCTAGGCCCGTGAGCCATGGCCGGGGAGCCTGCGCGTCCGGAGCCTGTGCCCCGCCACGGGAGAGCCCACAACAGTGAGAGGCCCGCGTACCGCAACAACAACAACAAAAAAAGTGAGGTGCCAATATATTATAAAATGTAAATTTGTAACAGAAATAAAAGGTCTTTAAAATAAAAAAAGTTCAAAACCCTTCCTATAGACACATATGATATTGATATTTAAATGATACTATGACAGAATTTTAGGTTGAGGGACCTTTCTCTGAAGATTATCTTAATATAAAACCCCCTTATTTTACAGAAAAGGAAATCAAGTCCCAAAAGCAGGGTTGGTAAACTATGGTTCATGGGTCAAATCTGCTTATCACCTGTTTTGGTAAATAAAATTTTATTAGAACACAGCCATGTTCATTCTTTACATATTGTCTATGGCTATTTTCATACTGCATGAGTAGTTGCATCACAGGCTGTACAGCCCACAAAGTCTAAAATATTTACTATCTGCATCTTTAAAAACATTTTTCTGCACAAAAGGATTAAATGAGTTTCCTAATGCCACGAAACTGAATTGTGGCATAGACTGAATCAAAAACCAACAACTTCAGGCACACGTCCTTTTCCTATGACACCATAAGATATATTAACTCTGAATTTCCAGAATCTAAGGTGTACATACTCTAAATTTTAATTGACTACTTCCTTTTACCAAAAACCAGACCATATTTAAAATATAAACAAACATACAGATTCTTATCATTAAAAATAAAGATAATGCAATTAAAAACAACACTAAACTTAAATACTTTAAATGTATTTATTATTCATTTGGAAATAAAAAAAAGTTCTGATTACTTTAAAAAGGCTTAAAAAGTATATATAAGACTCCGTTTCATGAGTAAGAACCAGTAGGGATGTCTGGGTTAAAAGGCTCAGACGCCAGCTCTCAGATCTGCTAGAAAACGTATGTGTGTGTGGGGGGGGGGTGCCTCGAGAGTGTAAACTTACTAATTTATAAACCTGAAGTTTCAATTATAGGGTCCCTAAAATACTTCAAGCTTTAAAAGTGTATGAACCGAGAGAGAAAAACAAAAACAAGAACGGAAAAGAAAGAAAATTGGCATAAAGGAATCAGCCATAATGCAAGATGCCCACAAGATGGCACCAGATGAGTGTCTACAGGCATTTAATCCACAGCTGAAATCCTGATGATGTAAAATGTTAAATCCCTTGTTACCTTGGAATGGGCTATTGAGAGAGTATCCACCCAAACTCTCCAGCCTCCCCATTCATATTTGATTGCATGATACAAAAGAATCCGGAAGATATTGTAGACCATCTCCGTAATCTTCTGTTCCTCAGAATTTTTAGGATTGATATAGCCAAGAGAAAACATCCAATCCTGCCACACTGAACACTGCAATAAGCATCTAGTGGGGGGGAAAAATCATTAAAAATTCCTAAATTATATTAGAATTTACTATTTTGAAGTTGAGATGAATAGTGAAAATATGATCTGACTTAGATAAAGCAACGTATACAGTCATTCTGCATATTTAATATTTAACCTGGAATGACTTTTCCCATTCTTCTACTTGGAAAAATCCATATTATCATTTAAAATTGCTCTCCCAACTCTCCTAGTGAGATTTAGATATTTTTTCGCTACTCCCTCATCACATGTAGCACTCACAAGGCACTTAACATATTAGAAATTAATCATCGCTTCACTGTTATCTTTCCAACTGAATTGCACTAAGACTGTACACCAAGACAATCTGTGCAGCACAGTGCTTTATACATGGCAGACATTCAATCAGTAGTTGTTAAATATAAGACTCATGCAGCAACCATGGCTTCATACTGTACCCCATGTCCTAGCTAACCAGCTTTAGAATGCATGACAATAATCAGTTATCAGACCAAGCTGAGAAAAGCATAGATGATCTCAGCAAATCCAACATCATTACATTTAAACTACTGTTGGTGGTAGACAGTTATCAGGAAAAGGGATGGTATATTTTAAATAAGGATTTTTGGATATTTATGTTTATATATACAGTTAAAACATAATAACCATAAAGTTAAATAAAATCATATAAAAATAAATAAAAGTATGCAGATTATATAAAAGAAACAAATGCCTTTTCTAATGATTGAAAGTATTTAGCAAAATAGGAAAGATTTGAAAATTTTTTCTTTGAAAGAGACTGAAAATAAAGGAGAGAAAATAAGATTAGTTAGGAAATAAAGTTTTGTTATAGTATTCAAACTGCTCACCTTCTATTCTCCCGGCTGTTACTGAAAAGTTTTATCATATCAGATAAAAACAAACGACGAACTTCCATCAGTTCTGCACTTGGTGTAGAGTTTTTTAACAAAGTTGCCACTACCTTAAGAATCACTGCAAATGAACAAAAAATTATAGGAAAGATTTATAACTACATCATATCTTTTGCTCAAAAAATATTTACTGATTTTCTACTAAATGCTTAGAACTATGGTAGGTGAGTTGTAAGTGTCATAAATGAAACTATGTGAACGCCATACCGACTGAGGTGGTTAGCAAAAGTTTTGAGTTAGTTTTGATATATTTTCACATGTTACCATGTTACATGATACTACTGCATTACAATAAAGAATTGCTGGTTTGCTCACTTGGATTCTGAATTTTCACTGTAGAATCTGGCTCTGGATGTGGTTTGTGTACAACTTGAGTACATACTTGCTCTGTCAAAATCTGAAAGATGAAGAATTTGAATTTCATTTAGAAATAAATTATAATTGCAAATTATAGATATACAAAGACTCTGCAAAAAAAAAAAAGTCAATTTGTTCAAATCAAAAGAAGCATCTCTTCTAAGGGTCTTCTAGTGAATTCCACATACTTCTAAACTCTTTTAATTCTATAGTCTTCAGATTTTTACAGATAAAGACAAAACCAGGACCAATATCTATAGAAGGAAAGATTAATTAGGAGCTCCAAGAATTAACTGTTTGAAATCACTTTTCAGTGTACATCTTTAATACTTTTAAGTTGTGAACTGTAAACATTTGACTGCTATTTCATCATTAATAAAAAAAAAACTTAGAAAATCAGTAAGTAAGAAAATAATGTCTGAGCCTGGGTCCTAATAACTTCAAGTGAAGTGTGATATGGGAAAAATCTTTATAAAAAATGTGGCTCATTGTCATTTACCAATGAGTTTTTTTTAAACTTCTTTCAAATGACAAAAGTTGACCAAATAAAGGAAAGACAGACTCTAAACCATTTACTAATTTTTCCACCAACACCCAGGCTCTATGAGTACAGGATTCTTATACCTCTTTTTCACTGCTACATTCCTAGCAATTAGCAAAGTGCCTAACACACTGCCAGCAGTCAATAAACATTTGTTACATTTAAGAATGAATAGCTTAATTATATATAAAATATGGATATATGACTCTTTACTGTATTTCAGGCTATACAGCCTGTGTTTACCTCTATTTTTCCATATATTAAAAAAATCCAATGAGATTATACTTAATAAAGATACCATTTTATATTATGATTTAACTTCCTGTGTAGGTTAACATGCTAAGTTCTGAATGAAACTTTTTAAATAGTTTAACCGGAAGTAAGATACAAAAACTTTGAGGAAACTATAAAACTTAGTTGAGAGCTTAGCTGTACATAGCTACTTGTGAAAGTTGGGGATGGAGAGTAAATTAATCAAGAGACAGGTATGATTCTTTCAGATTAGAAAAAGATCATGACATCCAGCAGTGGCATTTTTCTTACCTTTCTGCTCAGACTTAAAAAAAAAAAAAAAAGTATATCAAAAAGGTACTGACTTGAAATAAAAACTAACCTACTATTATTAAAATGATAAATATAGGGCACAAATACCCCTTTCTTCACTGCCATACTTTTACTGAAACAAACACTTCCTTGTTTAAACAGTGCCTCAGAATTTTCTAAACAGAGCACTAGAGACATGCACTACTCATCAGTTGGATCTGACAAAAGGGATAAAAATTTCTTTGAAAACCATACACCAAAGAACAATCGGTGGTTGGTATATGCCTACAAGGAGTTTTCACACCAACCTGCCCAAAAAGTCCTGGTGTAGACCTACAGCCCAGTCAACAAGATCCCAAGGATTCTGGTTACAAATGCAGAGATTCAAAACAACTGCAGACAAGCTTGGAAAAGACTATGCCATACTCTTCCATGATACAGAACTGTCAAAACCTTTTCACCCCAAAAAGGAGAAAGCTCATTGTACAGAAAACAAAATTTATCTCAAAGAACCTTCAGTTTTATACTGTTGTCCTTCTAAACCCCTATTTGATCATCTAAGAATGAGGGTAATAACTGCCTTGCCTATCTGATAAAGCTGGTAGGAGGATCAAATAGGGCTCTATATGTAAAAGTGTTTTGAAAACTATATGTCATAGTTTATTTAAATATGAGTTTAATTACAAAAATATATTTAGAAATTCAATGCAGCATGTATTTATAAGAACCAGTTATGTGCCAACATTCTGCTACATGTTTGAAATGGGAAACATAGTTGCTAGATAGAACTATATTTCTAGAAAAAATTATTTAATCAATATTGAGGAGACAGGCTCAAATCTGAATAAAGACACAGACCTACTAGAGCATGGACTTGAGGATATGGGGAGGGGGAAGGGTAAGCTGTGACAAAGTGAGAGAGTGGCATGGACATATATACACTACCAAACGTAAAATAGATAGCTAGTGGGAAGCAGCCGCATACCACAGGGAGATCAGCTCGGTGCTTTGTGACCACCTGGAGGGGTGGGATAGGGAGGGTGGGAGGGAGGGAGACGCAAGAGGGAAGAGATATGGGAACATATGTATATGTATAACTGATTCACTTTGTTATAAAGCAGAAACTAACACACCATTGTAAAGCAATTATACTCCAATAAAGATATTTAAAAAAAAAAAAAAACTATGTGAGTTTTAAAAGAGGGGGAGGGAAATAAATAAGACAAGGAGAGATGAATGTAGATGTAAACACTTAATGAAAGGATAGGATTCAAGATGGGCCATGAAGTTTGACTGGACTTGGTTAGAGACATGCATAGGAAATTAACCCTGCCCCCGCACCATAACAAAATAGGATGGAGGGTTCAGAGCCAGATACGGACATGAAATCCAATGTGTATTTAACCCTTATAACACATCTCAATTCACACAAGCTCAATAGCCAAATGTGACTAGTGGCTATCATATTGGACAGGGCTGGGAAACAATGAATTAAATCATGGAGGTAACTTGATAAATATGCTATTTATGGACACAGATCTGAGTCCAGCATTATACATTTAAACATTATTTTATAAATGGTATTATCTCGTAATTCATGGGTCACAGAAAGACTTTAGGCTTAAGCAGGAGCTACTGGAGCTTCCTCTCTGACCTACTGACTTCCCGGACTTATCAAGCATAAATCATTTTGGATTAGTAGGCTCGACTTACGAGACAGGAATAGTACTGGTTTACTTCTTAAAATGGCAAACTATTAACCCCACTGTTACATCCAACTGCCGCTGTAGATATTCAGGGGGTCAGAAAACCTTTGTATTTATACAGTTTGGACAAGCTCTACTACTTTTTTGACTCTTGGTTTCTTTATCTGTGAAAAGAATGTTTGAATAAGATGATATTTAACATACTACCTACACATAAGATTCTATAATTTTGAAAAAAAAGTTTTATTATGAGATACTTAAAGGTTTTAAAGTTACTACCCCTTTGTAAAAAAACTGTGTCCAGTAATATTATACCCTTACCGAAAAAGATAAAGTAAAAAATATACATTAAAAAAATCAGTTCATTATTTCCATGGGAAACAGCTCCTCAGATGACAAGATCCCATACCTGACTGCCTCTGTCTATGGTAAGTGTTGAACTGAATTATAGGAATAGTATGTAAAGAGAAATAGTAAATCCAAACCTACAAAGTAAAATTAATATCACAATATTTAAAAAAAGCATTGGATCAATAATCATATATTGTTGTTCAGACAGATCTACAAGTATATTAAATAGAAAAATCTAGTTTTGTCTTTAGGGGACATATTCTACAATCTAACAAAAAATTTTAAGTGTATTAGGAAGTGCTACAAATCATTAAGAAAACATAATAACCCATAATTTAGAGATGGAGTAACAAAGTAAAAATAAAGCAAATAAAATGTAAGATACAAATTTTACAAATATTATAATTCTCAAAAAAATATTTGTAAGCCTTGAGTAATTTCAAAGAGGATTCATTAAAGCCAACTCATTTCATTATATGATCTATAAGAATAAATTCACCTCAGGAAACTAGGAGATAGGGATGTTTTTTCAATTAAATTTTTGTTTTTAGAATAATTTAAATAGATTTTTAGATCTTCAAAGCTTATGCAATGTTGTCTGACATATCCTGCTAAAAACTCTAAATTACTTTGTACTTTAATATTTACTGTTTATTTTATCATAGGCATCTTATCAGATTTAGAATTTTAAAGATCACAGTGACATAATCTTTACGATAACTGAACTTCCAAACACTTTGTGAAAACCACACATTCTAAAATATCATTTATCAATACGGTAGGTTTGACAGAGTTCTTTATTATTTCTGTACTTGATTTTATACCTTTCTACAGTTGTAGTAATATGTGTTCTGATACAATGCTTGGAGTTAAGGTAATTTCCTCAAACCAAAAAAGAAAATGAAGATAAAATGAGCTTTCAAACTGCAGATTATCAACCAACTAAGTCTTGCTAGGAGTACAGTCCTTGGTTGATGTTCACATAGTAAATCAAACTCAAGTTAGTTGAGTTTTCTTTCTTTAGTTAAATTTCACTTACTATTTGATGAGAATTTAAGTTTGAACCTATCACTTGAGTTTTCTTTTTTTTGGGGGGGGTGGGGGGTCATTGGGGATGAGTTTTAAATTTTTTACAACCAGATGCCACTCTCCAAAATGATGCAATCTTTAAACTTTGGTGATCTAGAATTAGTCATCCACCATCCTGTCACTGATATTACAATTTGATTTGTTAGTAGTAGTAAACCATCTGTTGAAGTCCTTTTCTACTTTTTTGTGGAATCAACAGTGCTAAACAATCATACCGCAATCATCTTTCTTTTTTGACCTTTTGTACACTTAACTTTTCTTTTTAGAGTGTCATACTTAACTCAGGGCCCTTCAGTCCAATGAACCATGATTATTTTTCTACTTTGAAAGCCTACATTATTGCCAAATTGGTCAGATGGAGGCCCTGAAAGTTAGTTCCTTCATTATTTCCAAATCTCTGCAACATCCAATATCCAACATCCAGTATCAGAAGATCCAAACTTCCCCTGACTTTCTCCACCTAAGTTATGGAATCAGAGATAAAATCTGGACACTAAGAGAGTGCCGATGAATACAGATGGTAGTACAGATGCTGCTGCACTTGCTGTTGAGCCACTTTTCAGGAAGACGAGTAGAATTACATATGCATGTATATATACATGGGACATTTTATTTTAAGGTTACAAGCACATGATGATCTTTCCAATTCAACATATAATGTTATGTGGAACTTTTATTTTAATGTAAGGTTTCATTGACTACAAAGACTTTCTACTGTATTGACACTAATAGGTCAAAACAAGCAAGGGTCAGAAATTTGTGGAGGAAAGAGAATGATTAAAAAACATACACAGTCATTATTGACCAGAGCAATTAGTAGGTAAGAAAACCAAGGTAAAGATACAAGTTAAACCAAGAGGGAATAGATATGGGGATATATGTATATGTATAACTGATTCACTTTGTTATAAAGCAGAAACTAACACACCATTGTAAAGCAATTATACTCCAATAAAAACGTTTAAAAAAAAAAAGATACAAGTTAATCAGTATTTGACACTAAGATTCAGAACCCTAATCTGATATTGCAGCAAAGTTTTGATTCAGAGGAGGACTTTAATACTGTCAACTGAAGGTAGATTCTGATATTTTTTGCCTTATGTACATATACTATGAGAAATGCCTATTTTATGACCATTTATTAGTGGTATGACATAGAGCAAATTATTTAACCTGTGAGCCTCAGTTTGTCTGTTTAAAAAGGCAATAAAAATACCAGCTTCATAGCAATATTGTAAGGATTTGAGATAATGTATGTAAAGTACTTACCAAGGGGATTATGATAGGAAGTACTCAAAAAAGGCAGTTACTATTATTAGGGAAATATAATAATATCAGAATAAAGATGCTCTGCATACGATAGGCCTTTCTATTAGTGCTTATTCAGTTCTGTAGGCAAAATATTGGAGCAATATTAAAATATTACTATAATTTTAAAAAAGCAGCACTCTGGAGCGTAAAGTTTACAAATCATGTAATTTGAAGAATGACTGACACAAAGTAGGAAAATTAAGCTTAGATGAAAAAGACAAAGTAGCCTTATTTAAAGGGCAACAACTCTTAAATTTACTGATGAGAATATAAAACCAGAGGTAAAAAAATTATGCCCTGTAGGTCAAATCCAGCCTACCGTTTTGTAAGTACAGTTTTATTAGACAGCCACACTCATCTGATTCATATTTTCTATGGCTACTTCTGAGCCACAACTGCAGAGCTGAGTAGTTGTAACAGAGAGCGTATATAGCCTGCTACTATAAACTGAATGTTTGTTGTGCCCCCCAAAATTCATATGTTGAAACTTACATTTGCTATGGCTTTTAGCACAACTAGAGTCTCCCTGTATTAACAGTCACAATGTTTTGCTATCTACAACAAAATAACCCATGTTCCACTATATGTTAAAGTGTGAGATGTGAAGTCCACTTTTCTCTTGTTTTGACATGATGGATATACACTGTTATTAAAAAATATATATTAGCTTGGGCAATACAGGTGGTACGTGAAACACTGTCCAGTTACTGCATTGTACCGAGCTCAATGTAAAGATGACAAACGTTCTCTGTTGCAAGTACTCAACTCAGCTACTATAATGCAAAAGCAGCCATTGGCAATATGTAAAGGAATGAGCATGGCTATGTTCCTACAGAACTATTTATGGACACTGAAATCTAAATTTTATATAAGGCTTACATGTCATACATTATTTTTCTTTCGATTACTTTCAACCATTTAAAAACATAAAAACAATCCTTAGCTCAAGGCCCTACAAAGACAGGTGCTTATAGTTTCTTAATCTTTGCACTAAAGAAGTAGGACCTCTGAAAATTAGCTGCAGGAAAGTAAAATGAAGGTTAATATAAGAGAATATTCCTAATATTTTACTGGTATTTAAAATGAGGTAGTACACACATTTCACAGAAAATAATGAACCCAATTTGTATGGCCATCTGTTAGAAATAAAGAAAAGGATTTCTGAATTGAGATGATGGGATCTAAAGTTTCTCCAGATACCATTTTTACAAATAATTCTTACCTACATTTTATCCCAGTCTCAACTCTAGGTTAATGTTAGTAGTTGCTACATATCAGAGACAGAGAGAGGGAAAAGCGGGGAGGGTAAGGGGAGGGAAAGAATGAATAAATAATGCATAATGGGTGTGATTTATGTGAGAAAAACTGTGCAAAGCCCATCAGCCAACCCATACTCAAAGAAAATGCCTAGGCCCAACATAAGAAGATTGGCAACTAAATGTACATGGATATGTTTTAAACAAAAATTTTAAAACATAAGTATGTGTTCATCTTTTTTTTTTTTTAAGGATTCCTGCCTTTTAGATTAACTGACCAACTGCTATTCCAATCACAGAGGGTTTCCACTGCATACATTTAAAATTAGCATCACACATTTTAAGTTTTTACCTCATAAAGTGTGTTGTACGTGGTGACAGTCACAGTGTTTGTATGCAACATCAGCCTCTCTCCAAGAAGAGTAAAAAGACTGTGGGTATGCATAATTTCAACTTTTCTCCTGGAGAAACAGGGGCAAAAAAAAAATCATACTAGGAAACACACTGGATTTTCTAATCACATGATGTTAGGATAAGCAGTAAAATCTATAAGCAGATACAGAATTACATAAGTAATGTTTACTAACTTCCATCTACTAAATCACAGTTTATAGCATAGCTGTCTTCTAAAATACCAAGACTACTATTTAAACACTTCTCAAAATGTCCGCGCAAACTAAAACGTTAAGTGTACAAATTATAAAACAGTGTATAAATGTTGACAGCTATAATTTTCAAATTTCTAATAGCTATTTAGGAGTTATTTTCTTAGGTTAAATTATTAGTTTCCCTTAACACAGAGACAACAGAATTTTCAAATCCTTTCTGTCCAAAGTCTATGAAATAATCTATGTAAAACTTTAATAACAAAAATTTGTAAGTATGGTTAAACTTGAATAGAAAGCAAAATAATTCGACAGAAGTAAAGGGAACTCATTACTGCTTGTATCTGTGGCTCATTTAACTGTTGACCCATTTAACTGCTCCCCTACCAAATCCATACTTAGAATAGAAAGCTCTATTAAAGTCCTCCTGGAACACTTAGCTCTAGCCCAGGGAATTACTACATGCCTTTCATTCATGTCACTTTCTTAGAAGTCAAGATCTGGAACTTCTTGGCCCCCAACGCTCAGTATTTCATTTCTTACCTTGATCTTCTATTGTTCCCTGTGTGGATTTGGCAACTATAACACAAACTGACTAGGTAATCACCAAACTTTTGTTCCTTTCTTCCTGAGCCCACAGCTATACTATAATTCCAGCCTCTCTTACAGTTATGTGTGGCAACTGAGTTCTAGCCAATGGAACCCGAGAAGAAAAGTTGTGGATCATTTTTAAGCCTGGGCTACAGAAAAAACACTCATGTACTCTTCCATGCTCTTCCTCAAGGCAGCAACACAGGAGCCTTACGATGAAGACAGAGGTACTAGATGAAAGAAGCAGCCTGCGTCTCTAAAGCACAGCTTGAAGAAAATCAACTGCTGAGGATACCCATTTGGATTTTAAGTGAATAAGAAAGAAACTACTAGTTTGGTAAGTTACTAAAACTTCACTGTTTGTTACAGGAGCTATTGCTACCTTAATTAATGCACAAATCAAATAATGAACCATTTATCTGGGCACCACTCACCTGGAAATCCTCTCTTCTAACATCAGCCTTCAAGCTTCACACTGCACAACAAAAGAGGCAGGACAGCTATTTCCCCTCACCCAATCCTCCTCAGCCCAGAGAAGGAAACAGCAATTACCTAAATCCAAAAGGAAGCTGGGGCAAGTGTCTAATGGCTGTGTTTGTAAAACACTTAAGACTGGGAAAAGTCAAATGGTCATTAAAAAACAAAAAATAACAGGACAGATGGATATTTTGGGATTATGAAGGGGAAGGCTTTAGCCTCTTCCAACTCAAGCCACACCTAAGGAAAGGAAGCCTGACACTTTCATTTGCTCCCAATCAAGAAAAACAAATGCCAATGTGTATCTCTTGATATATCTCTTTGATACACAGAGCTGGTAAAAGTCATTTAAATCAGGCTATCTGGAATTTAGAGTAATTTCTTAACTGGGACACCATAATTTCAACTACTAAAGAAATTCATGCTCTCTTGACTACCTCCTCCAAAGTAAATGTTTACAGAGCAGCTTAATTCTACCTCTTAGGGGGACTTGAAGAATACTGCACATATCAGGAAAAAGATGAGTCAGCTTCCTCTTGCAGTTTTCTTTGAAACAATGCTCACCAATAAATGCTGTCTCACAGCAATCAAGAGATAGCCAAAAGTGGCATCCATCATTTCAGGCATAAAATGGGCATGCTGGCCCTGTACATCACATGATTTTGTTTCCCAGAGGACCTCTAATGAAAGACCCAGCTCTATGCATTCAGTTCAGAAAGGCTTCACGAGGGTATGTATTTGAGAAACTAACAACTTGAACCTGTTTAACTTTAAGACCTAAATAGACTTCAGACTTTAGTGCCTAGCTGCTTTATCTTTTCAGTTTTATAGGATTTCTGCCCACTTGGATTGAGTGCAATCTATTTTTTTAAAAGCGTAACCTTTTAATCTCATACAAATTACACATTTATTAGCTTACTAACCATTCCATTAAAAACACACCCCAATTTCCTTCTTCACAAAACAAGTATTTTGGGGGGGGATGACCAAAAAATACTTCTTGTAACAAATTCAGAGAATATGTTGGAACAGGACACAGTAAAAAAAAGAAAACCCATAATTCTATAACCCAGAGATAATCATTATAAATATCAGTTGATGTTCTTTCAGACTAATTACGTTGCACGTAAGTATATGATAGACAGATATAGATGATATCAATACAATGGAAATAATTCTACATAAGATAATTTGTAGCTTGTCACCTGTAAAACAACATATTGTGTCTTAAAATTTCAGCTATTAAATATAGTTTATAACTAGAATGTAGCAAAATTTATCCATTCACTACTGTTGGCCGTTTACGTTATGTTCAAATTTTTTTCTACCATAAACAAAACTTTGTCCTTTTACATAAATCCTTCAGCATGATCATTTCCTTAGGATAAATTCTTGTAATGAAAATTATAAGGTTAAAACATTTAAGTTTAATTTTATTTTATGAGACTTTGAAGTTTGTGACCTCCAAAAATATGTACATTCATACTCCAACATCAAGGTACAAATTACCAGCAGTTTCACCAATCCTATGTATTATAATAATAATAAAACAGTCAAATGCAAAAATTAGGGCTTGGGGAGAAAAGATGAGAGAGGAAGCATGGTTTGGGGTAAGACTCCAATTCATAAATTAAACAGTTTTTTGCTGCTAATTATTGAATAATTCACATTTTAATAATGTTCCTCATATCTAAACATACATACATTAGCATGTGTACCTGGGGTTTCTATTCACCTCTTTTTTTAGCTCATTCCTTAGTATAAGGTCTACTAGTCTTATCACAATACACACTCATTATACTTATTTTTTAATCTTTCACTGACTTTTTACTTGTTTGTTCACCTGAGTTAGCTTTACAACAATTTTTGAAATTTTTTAAAGAAAACTTGGAATTTTTATCAAAACTGCATTAGGTTTATAAGTTCAGTTCATTACAAATCTAATTGAGTCTTTCAATTAAGCTACGTGGTATAGCTCTTCCTTACTGCAGCTATTAAATTTTTTCATGATTTTCAGGAAATACATTAAAATATTATTTACATTTTCAATTTCCTTTCTAATAAACTGAAAGTAAGATCATTTTAGGCTACTATTCTATATATTATTCTATAGTTAAGAATCATTAGTTATTCTAACAATGGACACTATTATACTTTTCAAACTCCTTTAATCTATCAGGAGAACTGTAAAAGTTTTTGAGGTTTTACCTAAATTTCTTCAGCCTTTTACTTTGAGGTTAAGAATGGATAAGCTATAGGAACTCAATAATACGTGCATCTGTCGGTGTTTATGAGAAATTGTATCAAAACACAACTATGAACTAAAGGACCATAGCATGGTTCTGTTGAAATATCAGATAGTGATTACTAGTGAAGCAAAACAGGATTATGTTCTGTGCACCTGTACTTTTACCTCGTTTGTTAGTGATCTTACTCTTCCCATCTTTTATTTGATGCAAGAAGTAGTATGTATATGTATAGAGAACCCAAAAAATAAGTATTTAAAAATATTTGTAGCAAAATGATGTTATTACCAAGGACTAGAAGTGAACATCTTGTATGTTGTCATAACATATTTTCTTATAATTACTATAATCTGGCCTATACTTCTGAAGGCCCCTCTTCATTCCCAAATTTTTCCATTTTATATTACAAGATATGAAAAAGTTTTATCCATTTTATTGATTCCTTCAATAAAATCACTCTTGTAGTCAGTGATCCCTTCAACAGTTTTTGTTTTATTTTCTTTCTTGATGCTAGTCTTCATCTTTATTAATTTGTACTTCCTAGCTTACTCTGCTGTCCTTTAATCAATGCTGCAATATGAGTATACATTCCTATCATTATCTTTATTCTTCAATATTGGACGTATTTACTTCTGAGTATGTTTTTGCTATGATGAATAGATAATTTTAAAGAACTTATTTTCATTTTATTATCTTCTCTTCACTAGCAGGTTTTTGGGAACGTTTCTTAATTTCTAAATAGTTGAATTTTTTTTTTTTGCTCAATTTTTTTTTAATTTCTAATTTTATTACCTTACGGTCAGAAAATGGTGCCAGTAAAATCTCTACTGTGTCCACATTGTTTACTTTATGGTCAAGGACATGATTTTTTATTTTAGTAAATATCCTATAGCCATAAAGTATATTTTCAAAGCATATAAGACTGAACATATATCTACTGAGTCAAGTTTCATGAATATATACTCAATTTCTCTATATCTTTATATGTTATCTATTCAATTGGCCCCATTCTGAAGGAGAAATACTGTCTAGACTATTGTTTCTTATCAATTACTTATAGCATCTCTAAAGGTTTTCCTTACATATTTGAATGCAACATTTGATGCTTTGAGGCTTATGACCATAACATCATCTACTTAAACTGTGCCTTTCATCAATGTATAATGTCTTCTAATGTTTTGTTTTGAACTTTTGCTTTGAACTTCAAGTTCAACTGATTCTATTTTGTGCTTTCAGATCACATCTGATTTCTATAATGCCAACGAAGTTCTGAATTCTTTTTCTGTTATCCCTTTCCTTACCCATTTATTTTTTAACATCTGATTTTTTAAAAAGAAAGGAAATCATATAATAAATACTCATGTAGCCACCATTACTACAACTTAAGAAATAAAGTATTAAAAATAAGCACTTCTAGGTACCTGTCCATGAGCCCATCCTTTTCATCACTATGTTTTCGGGTAAATGATATCATGAATTTGCTTTTATATAGCCATGCATGTCTTTATACTTTTATTAGATATGTACCTATTCCTAAGCTATTTATTATTTTATTTTTTCATATTTTTGAAGTTTAGATAAATGATATCACTACTATACATCCTTCTACAACTTGCTTTATTGCTTCATGTTAGGTTTATGAAAGTTAACTTTTGTTAATTTTCAAAGCTGAATATATCTAATTGTATGAATATACCTAAATTCATTTCTGTTATCCTACTGATATCCTACTGATATTCTTTTATGTTGTTTCCAACTTTTCATTATTACCAATGATGTTACACTGAACATTTGTGCACATACATGAATGTCTCCATGTCACAGAGACAATTAATAATTAGTCATAGAGTAGCTTCATCTTTTTGAAAATTGTCAAATTGTTCCCCAATGTGATTGTAACAATTATACAACTCCACCAGTGATCTGAAAGTCTCTTATGCATATCTTTGCCAACACCTGATACTGTCAAAAATTTTAAACCTTATCACCCTAGTGGGTATTAAAGGTAACTTTTAAATTTTGTACTTTTGATTGCTACCAAAGTCGAGTATCTTTCCATATGCTTATCAGCCAAATCAAGTTTGCTCTTCAGTGAACTGTTTATATTCTTCATTCTCCTAATGGTTTTTCTTTTTCTTATTCGTTTGCATGATTTTTCATAGGGTCAGGATACAAACCCACTGTATTACAAATAAACTGCAAATATCATCTTTCACTTTGTGGCTCGTCTTTTCACTTTTTATGGTTTTAAAACATGTTATATTTTAATGATCACATTTACCAACTTTTTCCTAGATGATTTATGTATGTTTACTTAGTAGTTTACAAACCCTTCCTTAATCCAAGGCAATAACACTATTATTCTACATTTGCTAAGAGCTTTAAATTTTGCTTTGCAAGTTTTTATTAGCTTTATTGAGGTATAATATACACACCATAAAATCTACAAATTTTATAAGTGTACAAGCCAGTGCTTTCTTAAAGACCTTATAGAGTCATGCAATCATCACTACTATCCAGTTTTAGAACATCTTCATCACCCTAAAAAGTTCCCTTGTGCCCACCTGCAGGCAATCCCCACTTCCATCACTAGCCCCATGTGACCACCAACCTGCATTCTGGATATTTCATATAAATGGAATCATACAATATATAGTCTTTTGCATCTGGCTTTTTTCATTTAGCATAATGTTTTTAGGAACTCATTCATGTCATAGTATGCATCAGTAATTCATTTCCTTTCAATTGTGCAATAGTATTCCGTCGTATGGGCATATGATATGTCATTTATTTATTCACCAATTGGTGGAATTTGCGATAGTCTCCAGTTTTTGCCTATTATGAATAACGGTACCAAGAACATTCATGCACAAGTCTAGATGTGAACATATGATGTCATCTTTCCTGAGCAGACACCTAAATATAGAAATATCTGGTTGTATAATAAGTGCTACATTTTTTAAGAAATTAGAAAACCCTCTTGGAACGCGGCTGGAGAATCTTACATTCCCATCAGCAATGCATTAGGATTCAATAAATTGTTATGTGTTGTGGTTTTGCTTTTATTCAAATCAAATTATTTTCTATCTTTCTTTGTGATTTCTTTTTAGAGCCAGGAGTTATTTAGAAGTGTGCTATTTATCTAGAAATTTCTCAAATCTCTTTTTTGTTGATTTCTAATTTAATTTTGTTGTAGTCAAAGAACACAGTTTGTTTGACCTCAATTCTTTTAGATTTACTGAAACTTGTTTTATGTACTACAGCCCAACCTATATTATATTCTGGAGAATGTTGCAAATGAAGCTTGAAAACAATTCTGCTGTCTTTAGGTACAGTGTCCTATAAATGTCATTATATTATTCAACATGATGTTGAACAGGAGTGGTGAAAACAGGTTTTGATTAATTGTTAGTTATGCAAAGAATTATTTCTAACATTTGACCACTAAATAGGTCTGTGTTAAGTTTTGGGTAGATATATGTTATCAGGTAAAATAAATCATTTTATATTCGTGGCTTCCTAAGAATTTTTATGATGAATGCGTAATTAATTTTACAAAAAGTTTTTTGTACCCATTATTATGATTATATAGCTATTCTGTTAATAAGTAGACCATATTAAAAGATATCCTAATGTTAAAGTACTCTTACATTCAGCATAACATTTAGAATCTAGGGGAAAAAAGACAAAACATATTACTTCATTTACTGTAATATTTAGAGCTGTAAGTTGCCTCCAATACCACTTAGGCCAACTCTCAAAAGTATAAATATGCAAACATTTTAATATCTTTTGATTCTAAGTATTTTATTATCTGCACAATGATGTCATGTTATGGTTATTTAAAATATGTATATCCTCATTTTCTTTGATTTTTATCACTGGTTTCTTGTTTAATTACACTGTGGGTGAGAAATCATCTATATGATAATAATTTATTTAAATTTATGGAGTCAATTTTTATGGCCTCATTTGAATAGTTTTGTCTGTTCTTGAGGAGAACGTATATGCTAATCAAGCCAATGGATTTTTTTGGTTCAGATTTATACTTTGGGGCTTCCCTGGTGGCACAGTGGTTGAGAGTCCGCCTGCCGATGCAGGGGACGCGGGTTCGTGCCCCGGTCCGGGAAGATCCCACATGCCGCAGAGCGGCTGGGCCCGTGAGCCATGGCCGCTGAGCCTGCGCGTCCGGAGCCTGTGCTCCGCAACAGGAGAGGCCACAGCAGTGGGAGGCCCACGTACCACAACAACAACAACAACAACAACAACAACAACAACAAATATATATATATATATACACATATATATATGTTTTGTTTGTGATGGCTCTTTTAAAAACAATACGTTAAAACCTCTAAACTGTTTTAATTTATCTTTCAAATCTCAGTTTTGCTTTCGATACCTCATCTATGCTGTTGAGCATATATAAATATGACATTGTTTTACCTTCCTGGTTGAATTATACCTTTTTCATTACATGATGCCCCTCTTTAGCTTCATTAAATTTTTTCCCTTAAAGTTTAGTTTGGTCTATTTAAATATTGGTCTGCCAACTTTTTTTTTTTTTTTTGCGGTACGCAGGTCTCTCACTGTTGTGGCCTCTCCCGTAGCGGAGCACAGGCTCTGGACGCGCAGGCTCAGCGGCCATGGCTCACGGGCCCAGCCGCTCCGCGGCATGTGGGGTCCTCCCAGACCGGGTCACGAACCCGTGTCCCCTGCATCGGCAGGTGGACTGTCAACCACTGCGCCACCAGGGAAGCCCTGCCAGCTTTTATTATTCAGTTTTTAAAATATGTAATACTTTTACCTGGGTAAAAATTAATGATGACATAAAAAGATACAGAGAGGTTTCAAACCCAACTCATACCCTTTCCTCCTCATTCACACTGCCCCCTGCCCCAGTAACAAGTAAACTTTGTTTTAGTTTCTTATTTCCCTATCAGCTTCTCCCCCAACACATGCTTTTAAACAGATTTTATTTTTTAGAGTAGTTTTAGGTGCACAGCAAAATCGAGCAGAAAGTACAAAGATTACCCATATTCCCCTGGGTGGCCCCATGTATATGCCACGTATGTATGGCCTCTCCCCACTATCAACACTCTCCAACAGAGAGGTACATTTGTTACAACTGCCTATCAGCTGCACTCCTCCCCAGTTTTATTGAGATGTAATTGATATATAACAACATAGCATTAGTTTAAGATGTACAACATAATGCTTTGATACATGTATATACTGCAAAATAATTACCACAAGTTTAGTTAACGCCATCACCTTACACAGTTGCAAAAATTTTTTTTCTTGTGATGAAAACGTTTAAGATCTATTCTCTTAGCAACTCTTAAATACTATACAATATAGTATTGTTAACTATAGTCACCATGCTGTACACTTCAGCTCCAGACCTCATTTATCTTACAACTGGAAGCTTGTACCATTTGACCACATCCACTCATTTCTCCCAGTCTCTACCCTGCAGATTATGGGAAACCCCCATCTTTTCTCTGTTTCTATGAGTTTGGTTTCTACAGATTCCGCACATAAGTGAGATGATATAGTATTTGTCTTTGTCCTTGATTTATTTCATTTAGTATAGAGCCCTCAAGGTCCACCTAAGTTGTGGCATATGACAGGATTGCCTTCTTTGCTATGGCTGGATATTATTCCATTTTATATATAGAAACAGAGAAAACTACAATCTAAGTATCTACATTTTCTTTATCCATTCATCTGTCAATGAACAATTAGGTTGTTTCCATGTCCTGGCTATTTGTAAATAATGCTGTAATGAACATGGGGGTACAGAAATCTCTTTGAGATAGTGATTTCAATTCCTTCGGATATAGTCCCAGAAGTGACAATGTTGGATTATATGGTAGTTCTATTTTTAATTTTTTGAGGACTCTCCATAGTGTTTTCCATAGTGGGTGCACCAATTTATATTCATACCAACAATGAACATGGATTCCCTTTTCTTTATATCCTCACTGTTATCTCTTTTCTTTTTGATAACAGCCAATCTAACAGGTATGAGGTGATATCTCATTGTAGCTTAGACTTGCATTAGTTATGCTGAGCATGTTTTCCTGTACCTGTTGTATGTCTTCCTTGGAAAAATGTCTATTCAGATCCTCTGCCCATTTTTTAATTGGATTGCTTGTTTGCTACTAAGTTGTATGAAGTCTTTATATATTTTATATATTAATAGCTTATCAGAGAAATTATTTGCAAATATTTTCTCCCATTCAGTAGGTTGCTTTTTCATACTGTTGACTTTCCTTTGCTGTGCAGAAACTTTTTAGATTGATATAATCACTTGTTTATTTTTGCTTTTGTTGTCAAATCCAAAATATCATTGCCAAGAATGATGTCAAGGAGCTTACCCCGTTTTCAGGTGCTATGTTCAAGTCTTTAATCCATTTTGAGTTAATTTTCATCTAATATGTAAGCTAGAGTTCCAGTTTCCTTCTTTTGCATGTGGCTGTCCAGTTTTCCCAACATCATTTATTGAAGAGATTATTCTTCCTCACTGTATATCTTGGCTCCTTTGTCATAAAGTACTGGCCATATATGTGTGGGTGTACTTCTGGGCTATTTTATTCCATTGATTTATATGTCCGTTTGTATGCTAAGACCACACTGTTTTGAATACTGTAAATTTGGATCATAATCTAAAATCAGGAAGTGTGACGTCTCCAGCTTTGTTCTTTCTCAAGATTGCTTTGGCTATTCAGGGTCTTTTGTGGTTCCATACAAATTTTAGAATTATTTGTTCTATTTCTGTGAAAAATGCCATTGGCATTTTGATAGCAATTGCATTAAATATGTAGATCACTTTGGATAGTATGGACATTTTAACAATATTGTTTCTTCCTATCCATGAGCATGGTATATCTTTTCATTTGTTTGTGTCTTCTTCATTTTTTTTCACCAATGTCTTACAGTTTTCAGTATAAAGATCTTTCAACCCCCTTGGTTAAATTTATTCCTAGGTATTGATATTTTATTCTATGAAATCTTTCATTCTTTCTCTATATCCTTAACCTTCTTTCCTATTTATCATCTTTGTCTCTTGGTGATGCTTTTACATAGTTTCTTCATTTCTTCTAGTTCACCAATTCTTTCTTAATTTCTGTATAAACTGTTTAACATGCCCATGGAGCTGTTAATTTTAGTTAGTGCCTTTTCATTTCCAGAAGTTAGTTCTGATTATCTGTTTAAAAGCTGAATGGTTAGTTTCAATATGATCTTGTTTCTTAAGAATTATAACTTCTATTATGTTTGATCTTCATTTTTGACATATGAGAATCTCCCTTACTTTTGTGTACACAGCTATACATCTGAACGGAATTTTGCTATATTTTACCCAACATTTCTAAGTTCTTAGTAGTATAAAGTGTTTCAGGATATCTTGTTTTACCCATTGTTTTTCTTCTCCAATTATTCTTATTAGTCACATGTTAAGTCTCCTATGCCTTTATATAGTTTCTCATTTTATGTTTTTGGTCCATGCTTTGAGATCTTCCAGTTCACTAATTTGGGTGAATAGGGAAAAATAATGATATAAAGAGGCAGAATGTCACCTTTGGTGCTCTACTTGAATCTCAGATGCACTTTTTAAAGGTAAAATTCAAAGGTTCCATGATAGCTTCCACACTAGTTCTATTTCATTGAGTACGTAATTTGATGATTCTTATCTCCTGTCGCTGGTTGCTATGCCCCTTACTCTGAGTTGTTATCTTCCATTTTCACACTGTTGCACTTAAATCTCCCTACTATGAATTTTAAATGATGAGATCCCTGCAGGTGTTGTAAGGCAAAGATCCCTCTAAGCACACTGATCTGTAGTACAAAACTTAGCATGCTATAAGTCCTGAAGCCTACATCCTAGCACTCCAATATCCTTACACTCCCACAACTTCAGGACAGGGAAAATTCATCCCATCAATTCAGGTACCTCTTGGCATTCTGGTGGTAACTTAAATAGAAGCCAATGTTAATATTCCTTGGAAGACAGAGACAGAGGAGAGGAGAGAGAATGGGAGGCAGAGATATCTGAGATCAAAACATCTCTTAAAATTTGCTGCTTTTTAGTCTTTACCTTAGGCTGCTAACGTAATTCTTCACCTGTTTGTCATTCCCACGGGAGAGAAAAAATCCCTCACGAGTTGCCATTTTTCTCTACTGGTACCCCAACAGAACATCAAGACTCATTTGTACACACAAGAGCCAACATTTTGGCAGAAGAGAGCCAAATAGCTTGGCGTTGAGAGTAGATGAGGAGGAAGCTTTCTTTTTGAACTGCTATATCCCCAGAATCCACACCACTACTTTTAACTAACAAACAACTGGCTCTGCCAGATAAACTGGACTAATTTCAGCTAGTCCAAAAACGAAAGACACTATTAGGTTAAACAACTGTCAACATGTAACAGGCCTGTAACAAACAACTAATAGCATGTTTATTCATGTAACTACCAACAGTGCTTTTTAAATTTATTTATTTATTTATTTATTTTTGGCTGCATTGAGTCTTTGTTGGTGCAAGCAGGTTTTCTCTAGTTGCAGCGAGCAGGGGCTACTCTTCATCACTGTGCGCAGGCTTCTCATTGTGGTCGCTTCTCTTGTTGCGGAGCACGGGCTCTAGGTGTGCAGGCTTCAGTAGTTGTGGCACGTGGGCTCAGTAGTTGTGGCTCATGGATTCTAGAGTGCAGGCTCATTAGTTGTGGCACACCGGCTTAGTTGCTCCACCGCATATGGGATCTTCCCAGACCAGGGCTCGAACCTGTGTCCCCTGCACTGGCAGGCACTTAAGCACTGTGCCACCAGGGAAGCCCAACAGTGCCTTTTAGAGTGTGATTATCTTGGAGAATTCATCCAGAAGTTACGTTGTTCGAAGTTAAGACATTAAACAAACATACTTGGTTAAGAAATTTTTATTTCCACAGTAAACATTAAATAGTATGTGCTTTAAAATTTTTAGAAGCTAAAATTATTATAGCTTTAGTATGGTATAGCATTGGGCATTCTGATCATCTGTTTGAATCATTTGTTAGAATTCTGTCCTGCGAATAACTGTAATTAAGCCACCTCCATGAAGGAACAGTTTGGCTTTCTATTCAAGCATATATCAAAGGTAGGGTTTCTCAACTTTATATGTCTTTTTATTTTGGAAAATTTTAAGATTTACAGAAAAGTTGAAAAGATAGTACAGAGAGTTCCCATATATAATTCACCCAGCTTCCCCATATGTTAACATCTTACCTAATCATGGTACATATGTCAAAACTAAGAATCAACATAAGTACAATATTATTAATTAAGCTACAGACTTTATTTAGATTTTACCATGACCTTTTTTTCTGTTCAGGATCCAATCCAGAATACCACTTTACATTTAGACTTCTCTGGTTTGTAGCAGTTTCCCATCCCTTGTTTTTCATGCCTTTTAACAGTTTTGAAGAGTATTGGTTAAGTATTTTGTAGACTGTCTCTCAATCTGGGGGTGTATGATGCTTTCTCACGATTAGACTGAGGTTATTTATGTTTTAGAAGAGTATCACAGAGACGAAGTGCCCTTCTCATCATATTACATCAGGGAATACATGATATCAACATGACATATGACTGGTGATGTTAACCTTATTCAATAGTGAAAAAGAGTCAGGTTTTGCTATTCTTTGGAAGTTAGCCAGTAAGTCCATCCCTCACTCAAGGAGAGGGGATTTAAGTTCCATCTTCAGGAGGTGGGAATAGCTGCATATATTATTTATAACAGACTTCTCAATATTTGTGATAGATGTCAAGCCTATCTCCAGTTCAGCTGACAATTAAAGTGTATGGATTATCTCCCAACCTGTATCCTAGGTACTTACAGAAATTATAAACTCAGTGTTAGAAGAGACTACCCCATCCAGACTTCAGATTAGCTTCATCCATGAACCCAATTCAGATTCACTATCAAACAACTCCTCCATACACAAATGAGATGCTGACTTTGGGTGATATCTCATGTTTCAACAGTTTTAAAGATGATTCTCTTAGATTTTGTTTTTTGTTTTTTTTCCCAACAGAATAAAACATTTATTGTCTTCTGAAATGAAATGAAGCCTGTGATTTGGCTGCAATTCTGGAGGGCTTTCCTGGGCTCAAGGCATCCTCTCATTCCAAGACTCAGGCTAAAGCAGCAGCCTTTCTTTTCCATGCTGTTCTCATGGAAGAAGACAAGAATGAAAGAGGCCAAAGTAAAGGAAGTGAGCACATTCAAAGTTTCTGCTCACAAGCGGCAAATATAGTGTTTGTCCACATTCTAGTGACCCACTCCAGTCCTGTGTCCAGCATGTCAGTGGGGGAGCCTGGGAAACACTCCAAGTCAGGTGGCAAGGGCTGTTGATGAATGATCTTCATCACTTATTGTGTGGGAGGGAGCAGGTGGTGAGCGTGAATGGGAGCTAGGGCAGGACCACACGTGCAGTCTCCTCTTTCAAGGAACTGGACATTTAAAAAAGTGGAGATGGTGGGACTTCCCAGTGGTCCAGTGGTTAAGACTTCGCCTTCCAATGCAGCAGGGTGCGGGTTCAACCCCCTGGTCAGGGAGATAAGATCCCACATGCCTTGCAGCCAAAAAAACCAAAACATAAAACAGAAGCAATATTGTAACAAATTCAATAAAGACTTTAAAAATGGTCCACATCAAAATAAAATAAAATAAAATAAAGAAGTGGAGATGTGGTTAGTTGTGAGGGTGAACCATAGATCAAGTCTGAAGTTTTTTAATGGAGGAGGCTTTTCTGCATAGAAGTTGAAGACACAGAGAGAATATGGTAAAATAACTTAATTCTTTTAGCCTACATTCTTTGAGAAGTTACTTGGTGTGGCCATTTTACATTTGTCATCTTATCAGTGTTCAACAGCTTCATGAGGCAGGTACTATTATTATTTTTGTTTTACCCACGAGGAGAGTGAGGCCGATATTATATAACTTGCTTAGTCACAGAGTAAGTGGAGTTGTACTTCACCCTAGTAGATGGACTGTAGTCTTCCCTTATTACTTATTTACTATATAAAGATGGTAGAAACATGTTCTTCTCCTCCCCTTCTCCCGCCACATCCAAGAAATCCAATTCACATGTAGGTGGTACTTTGCATGTCCTGGGGTAGATGGCAAATGTTTGAGATCATTGAAAGGCACGGGGTGAGCTCATCCTGCTCACATGGACATTTTGCCCTCCTAACTGACCCCAGGTATGCTAAAAGTGTTGGGCAGCTTCACAATGAATGCACTGGGCTTTTGGTAAGGCTTTCTGCATCTCTGCTAGATGTGGTCAAAGTAACCAGAACTCCTGCCGACTGCATCCAGATGTTGCCTTTAGTCAGTCTTGGAGCTCGTCAGCTCGTCCAGATGAATGTTTCCGTTCCACCAAGGAAAAGCGTATGTTAGCAGCCAGTGCCAAGCAGGGAGAAACAGGGAGGATCCCCAAAACGAACAGTTTGAGCAGCTGCTAGGAATGTCCCCCCAAATCCCCTCCCGGGGCCAGTGAGCCATAAGCAGTGGGCTCCTCGCAGCCATCCTGGCGCGACGTCGTGGCGGTGGCCTTCTCTTAGGTTTTTAGATATATAATCTACCTATAAACAATGACACCTATTTCCTGCTACTGATTGTGTGTTTTATTTATTTCAAATCTTGAATAATAATTACTAGTAATAATTAGGTTACAGTGGAAACATCTGATTGCTATTTGAATACTGCTAGTGCTTCATTTTTATATTTGGTGTCAGCTATTTATGATACCTTATAATGAAGAAATATTCTACCTTTATCAAAACTGCACATTAAATTGTACCTCTTACATTTTCATTAACTATTTAAATTAACATATAGCAATATACTGTGACCTCTTTACATCTATTTCATCGTTTATCCTTAAAACTCAATAAGGGAAGCAGTATGATTTCACTCATTTATAGGGTTAAAAACTGAGACTCAGAGATGTTTCTAAACCACTCAGAAAACATGTGGCTAAGCTAGGATCCAAACCTAGGCAGCCCAACTTAAGCGGATGAACTACTTGTATTTTATCAACCAGTTATCTCTATTAACCATCAAGCTGTACACGCTTTCTTTTAAGTGTTATTTTTTGACTACTAAATTTAACTTCATAGTCACATTGATAGGAATCATTTGAATTGTGTAGGTAAGTAGTTAAACTAACACTAAATTTCAGTGTTAGCCTTAGTCCTTTTGCTCCATTATTGCTCCAATAAATAACTCCTCATTTTAACTAATCGGTCATTGATTTTACTTAATCCAACTCCATTAATAATATAAATACTGAAAATTCTTCCAAGAATTTTTTTTTTTTTTTTTTTTTCCTCTTCATCACAGTGCACGGGCCTCTCACTATCATGGCCTCTCTTGTTGCGGAGCACAGGCTCCAGACGCGCAGGCTCAGTAGTTGTGGTGCACGGGCTTAGTTGCTCCGTGGCATATGGGATCTTCCCGGACCAGGGCTCGAACCCTTGGCCCCTGCATTAGCAGGCGGATTCTCAACCACTGCGCCACCAGGGAAGCCCCTCTTCCAAGATTTTAAAGGTGCCTTTTATATTTATAGTTTTTAAAACAATTTTTTGTTGAAAAACTGTTTCAATATGTAACATTCACACGATTAAAATATTTACATGATCTACATCCACCTTCGTTTCTACCAACTCCCCATTAGAAGCCACTGTTCTTGATTTCTTATTTCTTATGAATTCTACTAGACTTTCTCACTGCAAATATAAGTATTATATTCTCATATTCTCTTCTTTATACAAAATAGCATCTAATACATACCCATCTATATTATTTTTATAATCTTCTAACAATATAGTTGTGATATCTGTATATATAGTTATCTCATTGGTTTTGTTTATAACTGCATAGTACTCTAATAAATGAACTATAACTTATTTATTAACAAATCCTCTATTAATAGAAATTTAAGATTTTTGTAACATTTACTATTATAAACAAAACAACAATGAATAACTCTGAACAGCCATCATTTCACGTATGTGCAAGTGATGAACTACTGGGTTAAAAAGTATATGTATTCGTAATTTTGACAGACATTTATCAAAATTAATAAATTGCACTACACGTGGGGTTATACTAATTTACGCTCCAGTTAGCAATGTGTGAGATGCTTGCTGTTCCCACAACCTTGCTAACAGAGATGGATGCTGAATTTTGATATTTCTATCCATCTAATGTGTGAAAAATGATGTCTTACTTTAGTTTTAGATTATATTTCCCTTATTACAAGTAGAAATCAGCTCTTTTCGTATGTTTATGTGCCACGTGTAATTTCCCTCTACAAGCTGTTCATTTATATCCTTGCCTATTTTTCTACTGGGTTGTCTTATCAATTTCTAGGGAAAGCTACGAAAGTTATCATGTAAAATCCTTTTGATTTACTGTTTCTACATTAATTATGAAAATTATAATTTATTTTGTACATTCATATTTTTGCCCTTTCTTGAGTTGCTTAATGGTGATGTATCCATTTCTATCATGCTTTTTAAAAATCAGATTTTTAAATGATTGTCTTCTAAATCATTAATTCCTACTTTCCTATTTATTATTTCCATTTATTGTTATTCTTTAACTTTTACATTTTAATTCTTTTTTTCTCTATTTCTTTTCTATTGGTCTACAACTATGATAATCCTCTAAGCACTTCTTTAGCTGTCTCCCACAGGTTTTCTGAAGTTGTTTTCTAAAAATTCTGCAAGTTTAGTGCCCATTTCTCTTTGACACAAAAATCGTTTAATAAATTTTAAATGTCTAGGTACAAGAAACTTTGGTTTCTGATTTTGTTCCTATTTTCTAATTTTACTGCATGTTAACAAGAGAATCTTGCCTGTTTTGTCTCTATGTTTTGGAATTTTTCTTTGATGCCTACTACACCGTGTCAAATTTTCATGCATGTTCCATGAGCACTTGAAGTTATATTCTTTATCAATATGGTACCAACTTCAAGCTACATTAATCAGATTTACCTTATTATTTAGATTACTCTTTTGCCTTTTTATGGACCGGGGTGAATTAAAATTTGTTTTAATGTTTTAAATTATTAGTGATTATTTCTCCTGTAATTTCTGTTTCATGAAAGTTTCAACTTTTAATGTTATAAAGTATCTTTGTTTATATTATTTACTGTTTTTTTGGCTTGAATTCTAATTTGTCCAATATTAAGATCATGATTCCTGCTTTTTTTTCATTTGTATTTATGTAGTATAGTTTTACTCATCCTTTTATTTTCAGTACTTTTACATTTATTTTATAGCAGATATGTTTGGTGTGAGATATGTCACATTTTGTTATGCTTCCTAAATTTTATGGATTTTTTTAAAACTTCCATTACATGTATTGTTCTCAGTTTTTTAATATTTTGTCAGCATTACAGTTTTAACTGCTTATCTTTGTAACTCTAAAGGAATAAGAAGTCCTCTATGTGTTTAGGAAGTGTATTTCCCTACTCTGAGCAAGGATAAAATCAGCATATTTACTCAAATTTTCCTCTCTCTTAAGCCATCCAATTTTATTCAGTAGGCCTGCATTTCTAATTTGTCAGCTTACATGGATATCCTTTGACTCTCTGAACTTTGTCTACTTGCCTCCTTTCCCTAGTCCTTTCTCAATTCATTAAAATGGTAGCATTTCTACCTTATTAGGCATACAAAAAGGGAATTCCAGTCTGTTACTCTAATTCAAACATTTGTCTTAGTCTTAGTTTTACTGTTAAATTAATTCAGTGTTCACCAGTAGTACTTGGCTGTAGTCTGTCCAGTCAATCCTAATTGGCTGAACTTAATCCCCCAGCAATTTTCTCAACAATTATTCTGAAAAACAGTTCCTTATATGGTTAAAAATTGTTTGGCGCCACCCTTTTTATTTAAAGGATACTTTGGCTTCTATTTCCTTCACTTGAGTATCTACATTTTCTATACTGAAAGTTGTCATAGAGAAGTCTAAGGCCAGACAATTTTTTTCCTTTAATTTGTGCACTGCTGAAAAAAGAACTTTTTTTTTACTTATATTTAAATCCAATAGTATACTTTCATACTGACCATTTCAGGAAAATTTTTCCTGGTACACAAGTATGCCCTTTTAATACTGATGGCAAAATCTATATTAGGACCTCAATGAATTATAGCTTTAAATATTTGTTTAGTTACATTGTCTGCTTTTCTTATTTGGAAACTCCATTTATGCCATTTTTGGAATTTCTGTGCCTTCTGTATCAATCATTTTCTCTTTAATCCTTCTGAACACTCATATATTCATCCACACACATTATTTGCTTTGTTTTCATTTTTATCTTCTGTGTATCTTACTATGTTATCCACAGAGTTTCTCTTCCTTGAGTGTCTTCCAATTCCATTTTTGTGTGATAGTTTTTTCCACCAATTTTTTCCAAAATTTTCTTAGCTCATGATTCAACATTTCAGTGATATTCTACCAGTTCTTTCAACTTCTTGAAATTCTGTTTAGTAGCTGCCCTTTCTCAGAAGCAATTCATTTATTTCTTACTTTTTTAACTTATGGTAAAGTTTTTAATCAAACTTATTGTGTACTCCATAGCAGTATTTTCCAGTGACTGTTCTTCATGTACTGGTTAGTTTTGTTTATCTTTCCACATTTCTATATTTTAAAATGTGTTTTCTTGACAATTTTTAAGAAGTTGCATATAGGGTTAGAATCCTTTATTAATTATTCCCAATTTCCTTTACTTAACCAAAGTTAAATGAGTGATCATTATCTCTTCTTGTTAATGGTGCATATGCTCTCACTCGCAGTATTCTATCACCTAGTATACTCATAGTTCCTCAGATGCACATTACTCTTTTCTACAATCCTGGTTTTGTTGAACTACTCTCTCTCTCTCTCTCTCTCTCTCTCTCTCTCTATATATATATATATATATATATATAATATTTCTGTTCTCTCTTACTTAACCACTGATTTGGTACCAAAATGAAAATAATATCTACTCTTCTAGACTATTTAGCATGTTAGAGGTGTTTTACCTGAATGTTGTGCAGTTTTCATCAGTGTTACCGATAAACTCTTAGTAAATCAAAATACAAAAAAAATTAGCAATTCTAAAGTTCTGAGAGGAACCCCACCTATCATTACGGCAGTACTACTTTCCTGGGCTCATTTGTATAGAAAATGGATTTATACAAGACTATTCATGCACAGGACAACACAGTATGGAAAACATTCATTATATCAGCAGGTGATTTTTAAAACCATCTAAATTCTGGACTTTGGGTGAAAAAAGAGATATTATAGGATCTTCAAATCACAATAAGCCTCAACGTTAGAAAAGAATACAGACAGACATTAAATACTGACTTAGCATGTGAGCAAAAGAGTAGGTCTCAGGAAGACCTCAATTTCCCTGTGTCAAGCAAGTTTTCTTTGAAATCATATCCCTATGTGTTTTATTTTATTTGATGAAATATTTTATTATATCCTTAAAAGAACAATATTTTCTTTCCAGTAGGCCAACAGGAATAAACCATATTACTTAAATGTGATTTTGTTCTATAAACTACTATTAAAAACCATTCTTTCTGGGGTTTCCCTGGTGGCGCAGTGGTTGAGAGTCCACCTGCCAATGCAGGAGACACGGGTTCGTGCCCCGGTCCGGGAAGATCCCACATGCCGCAGAGCGGCTGGGCCCGTGAGCCATGGCCGCTGAGACTGCGCGTCCGGAGCTTGTGCTCCACAAAGGGAAAGGCCACAACAGTGAGAGGCCCGCGTACAGCAAAAAAAAAAAAAAAACATTCTTTCATAAAATATTTTTACAACTTTTACCACAAGAAGTTATTATTTTCCATTATAAGATCATTCCAGTCAAATTCATGTGTTACAAACCTAGTAGAAATACAGTTTCAGTAGATATTTCTACAATTCATTGTGAAAAACATCAACTTACTTGTGACCTAAATGCTTCAGAAAGTATCCCAGAACCTTCAGAGCTTGAACCCAAATACTTTCACTTTTAGAGGCCAATAATTTGTAGATTACCCTAAAATATATAGAAATAAATGATATTTTGAGCACTTACGAATATTAAAAATATAAGCACTGTATACTTTACAAATAAACTATAAATATATAAAACATAAAAGACCTCTCAGGTTTTTAAATTCTTTGAAAAAGTTGGAAATAAGCACATTAATTTTCTTTAAATTTGGATTTCAAATACATCCTCAAAAGAACAGTGTGATTGGTCGTTCATAAGTATTTCCTCCCAGCACACTAAACAACATTTTCAAGTTTAAGATCCATGCTTAGTTAAGCCACATTTCCTCTTCTATTTGAGTTTCCCCTGACATTCGTACTTAATGACCTTTTTTCTTGGTTATGGCTAAACGGACCATGGGTACCTACCTGCCAAATTATTTTTCTTTTCTGAGAATTTGGAATGAGTTCTGAGAAACAATATCTAGTCTTTGTTGGGCTCTTGAATTAGGAAATGATTTAAAAGAGAAACTATAGGACAGCCTTGTTTTGTTCACAAAGGTGAGTCTATATACAGAAGGAATAAAGCAGCTATACAGGAAGTCGCAGAAGAAGCAAACTTGTTTCTTCATAGATTTCCAATTCTTGGTTCCTACCCTAATGTGTTTCTACAATAAACTAACACATGACCTAACTTACACAGTCACTTCAAATCCTATATAACAGCAGGGATATATTCATTATAATACTTATATGTACTTCAAAATTTTTATCTCATTTTTTTCAAAAAATAAAAACAAATATTTTTTCTATAAGGTAGAAGGGGGCAATAATAACTGCATTCTTTTGCAACTAATTCTACAATTTAAGAAGGTTCTGAGGGTGGCTGTGGTGACTCTATAAAATTAGGGTGTGCTTTATTCTATTAAATATCTTTGTAAAACTTAAAATGCCATTTTATATTTTGAAGTGAAGTAATATAGTCTGAACACAAAAACAGGTAAGAGAAGATGCAGTATGATTTTCCTTTCATTTCAGTGACATTAACAGAGGGGAACAAATAACTGAAAGTTAATGACATCTATTTTATTTAAAGTAACTTAGACTTTAAAAAATAAAATAATACATTGTTGATAATACTTTTTAAAAATTATACTACTGAAGAATACATTATGAGAAGAAGTAAACTCTACAGTGATTATTTCCTTCAGAAGATAGTTTTTTGCAAAACCCTCAAG
This sequence comes from Grampus griseus, assembly GCF_964374135.1. NCBI lineage: Eukaryota > Metazoa > Chordata > Mammalia > Artiodactyla > Delphinidae > Grampus > Grampus griseus. The sequence goes on from NC_139012.1 coordinate 69,022,145, forward strand.
TTCTTAAATGAATCTAAATTTACAATGAAATATATTTTCAGAACTTTTAAGGACCAACAACAGTAATGAAAAAAAGACAAATATGACAATAGAAAAATTATACATGTCAAAGAAATATTCAGGAAATCATAACAAAGAACATTCAACAGCAAAAATAATCTTGAAAACCAAAGCAAAACCGCACAGCATAAAAATATGACTATACTCAGATATGTAATCAGAAACTCCCACAGAATTCCTAATCTCTAGGAATAACTGAGTTAAAGGAGTAAAAAGGTATAAGATCCACCTTAGATCAACAGAAATTATGATTTAATATTTGAAATATGAAATCATCTAAGGCCATCAGACATCTGTGCTACATAGGATTTTTTTCACAAGACACGTATTTCTTACAAAAACCAAGATAAAGTATGAAAAGGAAATTTACTGACAAACCAATTAATGACTGTTTACTTACAATATAATAATACAGGTGAATCCTAATTCATTTGCCCCAGCTTACTATATTCAGCCAGAAAATGATCTAAACTATGTGAAAAAAGAAATTATTCTTTTCTCTAAAGATTTTCAGATATAAAAATATTACATTTTTTTATGTTCAGGTCAGTATCACCACAAGGTCTTCCTTAAGTCCAGTTAAAATATTATCAGAATTAAATTAAGTTCATTCTTTGTGTTCATTTCTTAGCATGCTTGAATTATAATTAATCAAAAATTTCCCCATACATAACTGTCACCCTTTAGTACCTATTTTCTAGGATACAGAATTTAAAATTTTGTATCTAATAAGCCTATTTTTTCCATATTCTAAACCAGAGCCTACATCCTCTACATTCTTTTTAAGTGGAAAAACTAAAGTAGCACATTCTCCATGTTTGTGATTATTTTGAACACACTGGTAACAATGTGACATGTTCAGCTGGTGTCAACCATGAGCAACAAGGCCTTTGTACTTATTGTGCTCAATCAATCTTTTCATGTTATACAGTTAAGATACTATTTCAGTCCTCTAAAGAGCTTACCAAATAGCACTCTCTCGTAAGATAATTATTTCCAGTGTGTCAAAGGAAAGCAGGATTCTATTTTTGCATTTCACCATATTAACCAATCAAAGGTTGGTATCATTCATAAGGGTAATGAGTATATTTTTAATTGATTTCTTAATTAATCAGTTAATATAATGAAAGAAGCAGGTACTAGGATCTAAGTTCAAGGATACTAAGTGTTCAATCTAAATATAATTTAAGGAGAATGAGTGTAATTGTTTGTATTATATTATTAGGTTAGCCATATGAAGTTGCCTTTATTTGGTAAAGTCACTTAAGTTTCAGCAATTTCATACAGTTCAACCTCACAATAAAATATATTTGTAGTTGTTAATAATTAAATGTACAATCTTCTTATTTAAATAGGTTAGCAACCCAATGGGTTGTAAACTCAAAGGTAAGAGTGGTGTCACAAGTTAGATATCCACATAGAAATAAAGTGATTGCTTCTCTGATTTGAAAAGAAAGTCCTTCAAGACTAGAAAGTTGTTATTTGCTGATATAAATGGCCAAGTAAAAGAAGCACTAATAAAGTCCCTTGACATTTACTAATATATTATTTCCAAACTCTTTTTATAACCTGTGGAAGTTCACTCAGGTACACATGGCATAACCTAGATTTCTTATTTATTCAAATAACTCAGATTCCAGAAAAATAATAAGGGAGACTCCTTAAGGGGCTAGGTTTTAGGTTTAAGTTAATAAGAATACTAACCAAGAAACTATGTTTTACTTATCTACACAATTACTTTACAATCACCATAAGTAAAGTTAGTTTTCAAATTTGGCTTCTTGTTCCAAAATATTTCATCTCCATCATTCCCATCATACTGCCACTGTCCTAGCTCATCATCTCTAACACTGATGAATAAAATAATCTCTCTACTGATCTTGCTACATCAGTTTTATCTATCTCCAACTCATTTTCCACACTGCTGATTGTAAATCTAGCAAAACAGAAATCTGAGCAAATCAGTTGTGTATTCAAAATTCTTTAGTTTTCATCACCAATAAAATAAAATCTGAACTTCTTATCATTATACGGATCTTTCAAACCTGGCCACTATCTAGCTCTTGAGCCTAAACTCATAGACTTTTCTTGAACTCTCTTTTGTCGAAATATACCATGCTCTCTCATCTTCTTGCCAAAATATTTGCTCTTCCCACTACTTAAAATGTCTTTACTACAGCAACAGCAATATAATTACTCTTCTTGAGACCCGAGACCCATTTTCTGTACACTTCATCAGTTCCCTTGAGTATTAGAAGATTAATAACAGCTTTCTCCATCTATTCCCTTCTTATGTGTAAGATTTTGCTATATACACTCAAAAGTTAACTCAATAGGGATTATTCTGGGAAGCACAACTGTACTCAATTAAAGCCTACTAATAGTACTAATATTATAAACATACCTTATTCCATTTCTTTGATCAAACGCTGGTATCATTGAGGCTGGGTGTTCTGACATTAAAGCCACTAGTAACTGTAACACATCATGAATATTTTCATCCTGCATAATAAGGATCAGCAATATTTATTTAGTTATAAATGTCTTCTAACGCATTGAATAAAATTATTAAAATAGAAGACCCAGACCATGTCCTACCTCATGCATTGTAAGCAGGTAATTTAATATACTCTGAAGTTCATCTTCCTTGACCCCTCGATCCTAATTTTTTAAAAAATTAATTAATTTAAATCTAAAATTAAAACTTTAATTAAAGACAGCCATCAAAATGATCACTTTAAAATAAAATATGGACAACTTAAAAGCAGTGATGCTTTAATTAAAATATCTAGATACTTCATAATTCATAGACTATATTATTTCAAGGTAAATAAGTACATATTTAGAAAATTGTACCTATTCTTCTAAAGTTGCTAATGTTTGACTGACTTTACTATAAAAATTATTATATTTTGATCGTCTAAATATATTAAGATTACTATTTCCTAAACATGTATTCTTTTCTTAAAATAATGCAAATTACCATAAAACTTTACAATATTAATTGCTGTGCATTTTACCTTTATTTTCTATTTATCTTAATCTTTTAAAAATCCTAATGTGATAAAAATATATAAGTCTTCTCAAACAGGAACACAGATCATTTTCTAAAATGAAATCTTCATGCTCAATTTTTATGTATATATGTTCCTTGTCTATTTCTGCTACACCCCTTAGGATAGAGGACCTCAAAGAGTATTAGCACAAAGTGAAGTTCAACAAAAGTTAATACTAAGATTTACAGAATATTGAAAGCAATTCATGAATTAAAGGTTGTAAAACTAATTTTACAATAATGATTTAAACTCTGCCAAAACATTCTTTTCATGTAATATACTGCAATTTTGAATTACATAAAACTGTTTTACCTTTAATATAAGCTGTTTCAGGAAAAGTAACATAAATGCCCGTAGTGATATAATTTCTTTTTGTGATGGCCGGGGACCATCTAGAATAAAACAGAAAAAGAAACAACAAACAATAAAACCCCTCATTATTATTACTTAATAATAAGCTTAATGCAATCATGTTGTGATATTATGGAATACTTTAAGTTATAGTCATTATAATTATCATATTTCTTAGTATTAATTCTGTACAATTTCAATAATAGAGAATACAAATATTATTTTCAGATTTTTGGCAATTTCAAATTTTTTACTCAATGTCAGATTTGCGGGAAAGAATTACTTTTTAAAAATTATATTACTATTCATTGATAAATAAATAATATCAAGTCTTTACATGGATACATTTCCCTACTTTTATTAACTTAATAGGTTCCCTTTTCCCCCTCAAATCCAAGTTTTCCCAATATTTCTTCCACCTTCTTCTTACCTGTCTATGTTTAAAATCATTCTCCATTTTCATCTGCACATTATAGAACAAACCATAGAAAAGTGACACTCTACGTAATTATTTGTTTTGAAGCTTTTTTCTTCTATGACACTTATATATACAAAATACATATTATTATGACACTCAATAAATGCTTGAATCAATAAATGAAATAAGCATGAACAGTTACAGTGTACATATCATTTCCAATAGAACACCTAAATTTCAAAGTAAATAAGTGCAACTATTTAATTACCAATAAAAATGAGAATATGCCATGATATATATATAATATGTAATATGCAGTAATGAAATTATACCTTTAAGAAACATAGCTAGAACCATGAAGTCCTTAAACATCAAGCCTTACTTGAAGCAACCCAGATTTATATAGCTTCTGTATAAGTTTTAATCTATAATCCTTTTATGTATAATTTATAGCATCTGCTTATTCACTCCACAAATATTTATGTGTAGATTATTACACATCAAAACAAATTAGCCCTTAAACAATCCATTTTATCTACTCTTGGGAAAGAAATCTCTTTCTCATTTCTACATTTGTTGCCCTATTCCTGCCAATAGTGTACAAAGTACTCTTTCTCTCCTTACCAAAACTTGTTATTATTTTTGTTTTTTTTAATATTTTCATTGTGAAATACAGTACACATACAGAAGATATACATTTACAACTTAATGAATTATTATAAGATGAACACCTGTATAACAACTTCTTAGGTCACGAAACTGAAAACTGACAGCAGCTTGGCAGAGAAACTTATCAACCCTTGGTGTGTAGGTAAAGGAGCTGCGCAGAGTGGAGGGTGAGGTCCTGATTTATATCATATGCAGATTTCTGGTTTCTGTTGTGTAAATAAATACTCCCTCCATGACTGGTTTCAAGTTCATGCCACCAATGGTTTGACAACCATCTCATCAAATATTAATAATTGGTGGTGGCACCAGTCTGCTTCAGCATACAATAAAGCCTCACCCTACCCAGCTCTCAGCTCTGAACCACACCCTCCTTCCTGATCACATCCCCCACACCATCTCCTTAGAGACAGCACCATTATTTCAGTAATAATTTCCTTACTTTTATTTATAATTTGGCCGCCACTTAATGAAATTGCACAAGTGTTATACTATCTTTGTGCGTAAGTGTTTCTTATTGTTAGGATGAGGACAAAAGCTCTTTGTCATAGGATATTTTGTGAGGATTAAATGGATCAACATATGTAAAGGAATTAGAATAGTAACTGGTCCATTTTAATTGTAAGCACTCAGTATACTTACTACTGTCATATATTGATATTACACAATGTAAATAACAAAGGAATAAAGCACAGTAAAAAATAAAGAGCGCAGTAAAAAATAATAAAGACTCAAGAAAAGGTATAATAAACATAAAATTGAAGATGGGGTTATCTCTACGCCTGGAAATGGGATAAATGTCTGACCAAGGATAGATATATACAGGCTTATGGTAATATTCTATTTCTTAAGCTTGGTGATACTCATACAAGGTTCATTATATTTACATATATAATACCACTTTGTGTTTGTGATATATTCAGAATAAGTCTTTGAAACACCTATAATATGAATTACCTACGCATATAAATCTGTAAGTTCATGTTTGAGCAGACAAATAGAGGTGAAAAAATATATATGACTGGTAATACTGGCTCCTGGGAAAGTATTAACTTTTTAATCACAAATCTTTACATTATTTCACGGGCTACCAAGATCATGTACTACTATGAGATTTTTAATATAAATAAATGTTTTTACAGTGAATCATATATAAAAATTTCAGAGACAGGGGGACGAGGGGAAGATGGCGGAAGAGTAAGACGCGGAGATCACCTTCCTCCCCACAGATACACCAGAAATACATCTACACGTTGAAAAGCTCCTACAGAACACCTACGGAATGCTGGCAGAAGACCTCAGACCTCCCAAAAGGTAAGAAAGTCCGCACGTACCTGGGTAGGGCAAAAGAAAAAAAATAATAAACAGAGACAAAAGGATACGGATGGGACCTGCACCAGTGGGAGGGAGCTGTGAAGGACGAAAGGTTTCCACACACTAGGAAGCCCCTTCACGGGCGGAGACTGCGGGTGGCGGAGGGGGAAAGCTGCGGAACCGAGGAGGAGAGCACAGCAACAGGGTGCGGGGGGCAAAGTGGAGAGATTCCCGCACAGAGGATTGGTGCCGACCGGGCACTCACCAGCCCGAGAGGCTTGTCTCCTCACGCGCCGGGGCGGGCGGGCTAGGAGCTGAGGCTCAGGCTTCGGAAGGAGCGCAGGGAGAGGACTGGGGTTGGCGGCGAGAACACAGCCTGCAAGGGGTTAGTGCACCATGGCTGGCCGGGAGGGAGTCCGGGGAAAAGTCTGGACCTGCCGAAGAGGTAAGAGACTTTTTCTTCCCTCTCTGTTTCCTGGTGCGTGAGGAGAGGAGATTAAGAGCGCTGCTTAAAGGAGCTTCAGAGACGGACGCGAGCTGTGGCTGAAAGCGCGGACACCAGAGACGGGCAGGAGACGCTAAGGCTGCTGCTGCCGCCACCAAGAAGCCTGTGTGTGACCACAGGTCACTATCCACACACCCCTTCCGGGGAGCCTGTGCAGCCCGCCACTGCCAGGGTCCCGGGATCCAGGGACAACTTCCCCGGGAGAACGCACAGCACGCCTCAGGCTGATGCAACGTCGCCCCACACTCCATGCCCCTCCCTCCTCCCGGCCTCATTGAGCCACAGCCCCCGAAGCAGCTGCTCCTTTAACCCTGTCCTGTCTGAGCGAAGAACAAACGCCTTCCAGCGACCTACACGCAGAGGCGGGGGCCGAATCCAAAGCTGAGCACCAGGAGCTGTGAGAACAAAGAGAAAAGGAAATCTCTCCCAGCAGCCTCAGAAGCAGCGGATTAAAGCTCCACAATCAACTTGATGTACATGCACCTGTGGAATACCTGAATAGACAATGAATCATTCCAAATTGAGGAGGTGGACTTTGAGAGCAAGATTTATTTTTTCCCCTTTTCCTCTTTTTGTGAGTGTGTATGTGTATGCTTCTGTGTGAGATTTTGTCTGTATAGCTTTGCTTCCACCATTTGTCCTAAGGTTCTATCCGTCCGTTTTTTTTGTTGTTGTTGTTTTTTGTTTGTATTTTCTTTGAAAACAATTTTTTTCTTAATAATTTTTTATTTTAATAACTTTTATTTTATCTTCTTTCCTTCCTTCATTCCTTCTTTCCTTCCTTCCTCCCTCCCTCCCTTCTTTCGTTCTTCCTTCCTTCCTTTCTTCCTTTCTTCCCTTCTTTCTTTTTCTACTTTTTCTCCCTTTTATTCTGAGCCGTGTGCATGAAAGGCTCTTGGTGCTGCAGCCAGGAGTCAGTGCTGTGCCTATGAGGTGGGAGAGACAACTTCAGGACACTGGTCCACATGAGACCTCCTAGCTCCACATAATAATATAAAATGGCGAAAATCTTCCAGAGATCTCCATCTCTACACCAGGACCCAGCTTCACTCACCGACCAGCAAGCTACAGTGCTGGACACCCTACGCCAAACAACTAGCAAGACAGGAACGTAACCCCACCCATTAGCAGAAAGGCTGCCTAAAATCATAATAAGTCCACAGACACCCCAAAACACACCACCAGACGTGGACCTGCCCACCAGAAAGACAAGATCCAGCCTCATCCACCAGAACACAGGCACTAGTCCCCTCCACCAGGAAACCTACACAAACCACTGAACCAACTTTAGCCACTGGGGACAGACATCAAAAACAACAGGAACTACAAACCTTCAGCCTGCAAAAAGGAGACCCCAAACACAGTAAGATAAGCAAAATGAAAAGACATAAAAACACACAGCAGATGAAGGAGCAAGATAAAAACCCAACAGACCTAACAAATGAAGAGGAAATAGGCAGTCTACCTGAAAAAGAATTCAGAATAATGATAGTAAAGATGATCCAAGATCTTGGAAATAGAATAGACAAAATGCAAGAAACATTTAACAAGGACCTAGAAGAACTAAAGATGAAACAAGCAATGATGAACAACATAATAAATGAAATTAAAAATACTCTAGATGGGATCAATAGCAGAATAACTGAGGCAGAAGAACGGATAAGTGACCTGGAAGATAAAATAGTGGAAATAACTACTGCAGAGCAGAATAAAGAAACAAGAATGAAAAGAACTGAGGACAGTCTCAGAGACCTCTGGGACAACACTAAACGCACCAACATTCGAATTATAGGGGTTCCAGAAGAAGAAGAGAAAAAGAAAGGGACTGAGAAAATATTTGAAGAGATTATAGTTGAAAACTTCCCTAATAGGGGAAAGGAAATAGTTAATCCAGTCCAGGAAGCACAGAGAGTCCCATACATGATAAATCCAAGGAGAAACATGCCAAGACACATATTAATCAAACTATCAAAAATTAAATACAAAGAAAGCATATTAAAAGCAGCAAGGGAAAAACAACAAATAACACACAAGGAAATCCCCATAAGGTTAACAGCTGAGCTTTCAGCAGAAACTCTGCAAGCCAGAAGGGAGTGGCAGGACATATTGAAAGTGCTGAAGGAGAAAAACCTGCAACCAAGATTACTCTACCCAGCAAGGAACTCATTCAGATTTGACAGAGAAATTAAAACCTTTACAGATAAGCAAAAGCTGAGAGAGCTCAGCACCACCAAACCAGCTTTACAACAAATACTAAAGGAACTTCTCTAGGCAAGAAACACAAGAGAAGGAAAAGACCTACAATAACGAACCCAAAACAATTAAGAAAATGGGAATGGGAACATACATATCGATAATCACCTTAAATGTCAATGGACTAAATGCTCCCACCAAAAGAAACAGACTGGCTGAATGGATACAAAAACAAGACCCTTATATATGCTGTCTACAAGAGACCCACTTCAGACCTAGAGACATACAGACTGAAAGTAAGGGGATGGAAAAAGATATTCCATGCAAATGGAAACCAAAAGAAAGCTGGAGTCGCAATTCTCATATCAGACAAAATAGAATTTAAAATAAAGACTATTACAAGAGACAAAGAAGGACACTACATAATGATCAAGGGATCGATCCAAGAAGAAGATATAACAATTGTAAATATTTATGCACCCAACATAGGAGCACGTCAATACATAAGGCAAATACTAACACCCATAACAGGGGAAATCAACAGTAACACATTCATAGTAGAGGACTTTAACACCCACTTTCACTAATGGACAGATCATCCAAAATGAAAATAAATAAGGAAACACAAGCTTTAAATGATACATTAAACAAGATGGACTTAATTGATATTTATAGGACATTCCATCCAAAAATGACAGAATACACATTTTTCTCAAGTGCTCATGGAACAATCTCCAGGATAGATCATATCTTGGGTCACAAATCTAGCCTTGGTAAATTTAAGAAAATTGAAATTATATCAAGTATCTTTTCCGACCACAACGCCATGAGACTAGATATCAATTACAGGAAAAGATCTGTAAAAAATACAAACACATGGACGGCTAAACAATACACTACTTAATAACTAAGTGATCACTGAAGAAATCAAAGAGGAAATTAAAAAATACCTAGAAACAAATGACAATGGAGACACGACAACCCAAAACCTATGGGATGCCGCAAAAGCAGTTCTAAGAGGGAAGTTTATAGCAATACGATCCTACCTTAAGAAGAAGGAAACATCTCGAATAAACAACCTAACCTTGCACCTAAAGCAATTAGAGAAAGAAGAACAACAAAAAAAAAAAACCCCAAAGTTAGCAGAGGGAAAGAAATCATAAAAATCAGATCAGAAATAAATGAAAAAGAAATGAAGGAAACGATACCATAGATCAATAAAACTAAAAGCTGGTTCTTTGAGAAGATAAACAAAATTGATAAACCATTAGCCAGACTCATCAAGAAAAAAAGGGAGAAGTCTCAAATCAATAGAATTAGAAATGAAAAAGAAGTAACAACTGACACTGCAGAAATACAAAGGATCATGAGAGATTACTACAAGCAACTCTAAGCCAACAAAATGCACAACCTGGAAGAAACGGACAAATTCTTAGAAATGCACAACCTGCCAAGACTGAATCAGGAAGAAACAGAAAATATGAACAGAGCAATCACAAGCACTGAAATTGAAACTGTGATTAAAAATTTTCCAACAAATCAAAGCCCAGGACCAGATGCCTTCACAGGTGAATTCTATCAAACATTTAGAGAAGAGCTAACACCTATCCTTCTCAAACTCTTCCAAAATATAGCAGAGGGAGGAACACTCCCAAACTCATTCTACGAGGCCACCATCACCCTGATACCAAAACCAGACAAAGATGTCACAAAGAAAACTACAGGCCAATATCACTGATGAACATAGACACAGAAATCCTCAACAAAATACTAGCAAACAGAATCCAACAACACATTAAACGGATCATACACCATGATCAACTGGGGTTTATTCCAGGAATGCAAGGATTCTTCAATATACGCAAATCAGTCAACGTGATACACCATATTAACAAATTGAAGGAGAAAAACCATATGATCATCTCAGTAGATGCAGAGAAAGCTTTCGACAAAATTAAACACCCATTTATGATAAAAACCCTGCAGAAAGTAGGCATAGAGGGAACTTTCCTCAACATAATAAAGGCCATATATGACAAACCCACAGCCAACATTGTCCTCAATGGTGAAAAACTGAAAGCATTTCCACTAAGATCAAGAACAAGACAAGGTTGCCCACTCTCACCACTCTTATTCAACATAGTTTTGGAAGTTGTAGCCATAGCAATCAGAGAAGAAAAGGAAATAAAAGGAATCCAAATCGGAAAAGAAGAAGTAAAGCTGTCACTGTTTGCAGATGACATGATACTATACATAGAGAATCCTAAAGATGCTACCAGAAAACTACTAGAGCTAATCAATGAATTTGGTAAAGTAGAAGGATACAAAATTAATGCACAGAAATTTCTGGCATTCCTATACACTAGTGATGAAAAATCTGAAAGTGAAATCAAGAAAACACTCCCATTTACCATTGCAACAAAAAGAATAAAATATCTAGGAATAAACTTACCTAAGGAGACAAAAGACCTGTATGCAGAAAATTATAAGACACTGATGAAAGAAATTAAAGATGATACAAATAGATGGAGAGATATACCATGTTCTTGGATTGGAAGAATCAACATTGTGACAATGACTCTACTACCCAAAGCAATCTACACATTCAATGCAATCCCTATCAAACTACCACTGGCATTTTTCACAGAACTAGAACAAAAAGTTCCACAATTTGTATGGAAACACAAAAGACCCCGAATAGCCAAAGCAATCTTGAGAACGAAAAATGGAGATGGAGGAATCAGGCTTCCTGACTTCAGACTATACTACAAAGCTACAGTAATCAAGACAGTATGGTAGTGGCACAAAAACAGAAATATAGATCAATGGAACAGGATAGAAAGCCCAGAGATAAACCTATGCACATATGGTCACCTTATCTTTCATAAAGGAGGCAGGAATGTACAGTGGAGAAAGGACAGCCTCTTCAATAAGTGGTGCTGGGACAACTGGACAGCTACATGTAAAAGTATGAGATTAGATCACTCCCTAACACAATACACAAAAATAAGCTCAAAATGGATTAAAGACCTAAGTGTAAGACCAGAAACTATCAAACTCTTAGAGGAAAACATAGGCAGAACACTCTATGGCATAAATCACAGCAAGATCCTTTTTGACCCACCTCCTAGAGAAATGGAAATAAAACCAAAAATAAACAAATGGGACCTAATGAAACTTTAAAGCTTTTGCACAGCAAAGGAAGCCATAAACAAGACCAAAAGACAACCCTCAGAATGGGAGAAAATATTTACAAATTAAGCAACTGACAAAGGATTAATCTCCAAAATTTATAAGCTCAATAACAAAAAACAAACAACCCAATCCAAAAATGGGCAGAAGATCTAAATAGACATTTCTCCAAAGAAGATACACAGACTGCCAACAAACACATGAAAGAATGCTCAACATCATTAATCATTAGAGAAATGCAATCAAAACTACCATGAGATATCATCTCACACCAATCAGAATGGCCATCATCAAAAAATCTGGAAACAATAAATGCTGGAGAGGGTGTGGAGAAAAGGGAACACTCTTGCACTGCTGGTGGGAATGTGAATTGGTACAGCCACTATGGAGAACAGTATGGAGGTTCCTTAAAAAACTACAAATAGAACTACCGTATGACCCAGCAATCCCACTGCTGGGCATATACGCTGAGAAAACCATAATTCAAAAAGAGTCATACACCAAAATGTTCATTGCAGCTCTATTTACAATAGCCCAGAGATGGAAACAACCTAAGTGTCCATCATCGGATGAATGGATAAAGAAGATGTGGCACATATATACAATGGAATATTACTCAGCCATGGAAAGAAACGAAATTGAGCTATTTGTAATGAGGTGGATGGACCTAGAGTCTGTCATACAGAGTGAAGTAAGTCAGAAAGAGAAAGACAAATACCATATGCTAACACATATATATGGAATTTAAGAAAAAAAAAAAAAACGTCATGAAGAACCTAGCGGTAAGACAGGAATAAAGACACAGACCTACTAGAGAATGGAGTTAAGGATATGGTGAAGGGGAAGGGTAAGCTGTGACAAAGCGAGAGAGTGGCATGGACATATATACACTATCAAACGTAAAATAGATAGCTAGTGGGAAGCAGCCGCATAGCACAGGGAGATCAGCTCGGTGCTTTGTGACCACCTAGTTGGGTGGGATAGTTAGGGTGGGAGGGAGGGAGATGCAAGAGGGAAGAGATATGGGAACATATGTATATGTATAACTGATTCACTTTGTTATAAAGCATAAACTAACACACCATTGTAAAGCAATTATACTCCAATAAAGATGTAAAAAAAAAAAAAGAAAATTTCAGAGACAAAAGTGTGAAATCACAGTCAAAGGAAAAAGATTCTACTTCTCAAGGTTAGTGCACACATGCATAATACTTCTATGAAAAGGTAGTGTAGTACATATTATCTTTAAAATGTTCTTAAAAGAAAGCATTATTTAGGTCAAATTAGTATTGAAAAAATTGTAATATAGAAAACTATGTGTTTCAAAACCTCACATTCCACTAAATAACAAAATTAATTTCAGATAGATTGAAAAGTTAAATCAAAAAGATTAAAGAGAACAGGGGCTTCCCTGGTGGCACAGTGGTTGGGAGTCCGCCCGCCGATGCAGGGGACCCGGGTTCGTGCCCCGCCCGGCCCGCGAAGATCCCACGTGCCGCGGAGCAGCTGGGCCCGTGGGCCATGGCCGCTGAGCCTGCGCGTCCGGAGCCTGTGCTCCGCAACGGGAGAGGCCACAACAGTGAGAGGCTGCGTACCGCAAAAAAAAAAAAAAGAAAAAAAGAAAAAAGATTACAGAGAACAAATTAATTAAAAGATAGATTAAAAAGAATAAATTAAACCATAAAGAAAAAGAAATGATACATCAGGGGCATGTAATGTACAACATGGTTACTGCAGATAATTCTGTATTGCATATTTGAAAGTTGCTAAGAGAGTAAATTTTAAAAGTTCTTATCACAAGAAAAAAAAAACAAATTTAACGATGTACAGTGACATTGAATTATTGTGGTGATCATTTCTCAATGTACACAAATATCAAATCATTACATTATACACCCAAAACTAATATGTTAATTATTAAGTATACCTCAATTAAAAAAACTTTTTTAACTTTTTAAAAAAGTATAAAATTCAATGAAAAGAAAAAGAAATACTCTTCCACTTTGTCACTTTTTAAAAAATTATATTTATTTGTTTTCTTCCCTCCCCTCTCCTTGAGATAGCCAGAGCCAGTGGGACCGAAGGGCACAGGGACCTGCGGAAGCAGCAGAAGCCAAGGAGACACAAGGGGCTGGAAAGGGCCAAGGAGGCAACTAAGTCTGGCAGGATTTTCAGGGTCAGGGTGAGGAGACAACAGAGGCCAGTAGTATGGTCAGTGGTAAAGAAACAATAAGGGGCAAGGAGGTGAAAAGGACTATTTTATGTCAGAGCCGAAGATGGTCAGAGCCAACTGGCAATGTCAAAGCTTAGAAGGTGATGGTGCATGGGTAAGAATGTGGGTTTCATAAAGTAGAATAATTAAATATATTAAAAAAATATTAAAGATAATGGCAGCCAGATTTCTAAATATTGAAAGAAGAAAGTTGTAAAAATAATCAATTTGAGGCTAGACTGACCCATGTGGTTTTGGATTGGGATTGAATATACTTGTGTGAACTCATGGTTATTAATACAGATAGATCAGTTTAGAGGTATGCATATACATATATATGTATTTGCATTTAAGCTTATATTTCCTAGATCTGTCCAACAAGAATGCCTAGAAGCAATGATACCCAAAGAGCAATAAACACAATAAGCACACCTATCACCCAGATCTTGGTTTCTTAAAACCATATCTACAAAACAAACCAGGGCTTCTGAGATATGGAAGATAAAAGATGAACCAAAAATATCCTACACCAGAAAGCAAGGGAGTACAAATAATTTATGGACGTTTGTCATAAAGACCCAAGACTCATGTGAAGGGGCTCCTATTGGCCAAATCCGGTACAACTTGAACATCAAAATAAATAAGGATACAACTCAGGGGATAGCCTCTACACTAAATCCATGCAGCCACTGTTTTTTCTTTAAGTTTCACCGGAACAAATCACAGCCATTCACTTACGTACTGTCTGTGGCTGTTTTTGCAATACAGTGCAGAGCTGATCACTTATAGTGGAGATCTATGGCTCCCTAAGCCTAAATTTTTACTGCCTGGCCCTTCACAGAGAAAGTGTGCCAACTGTTGATATAATACCAAATTAAACAGGAATCCATGAAATTTACACTGACACTAAGAAATGAACAAATAAATTAGTAAATGGAAGAGAAAAACAACTTCTTTGTTACCGCAGAATTCAAACTAATAAATATCTCAGAAAATGTCGCCATTTGGTAGCCATCACAGTAAAGATCAATTCTGACAAGCGTCAATGAACTAAAGCCAGTGGGCAAAAGTTTGTTGAAGAACAGGATGTTTATATAGTCTCAATGTATTTCTCCACCAGATACTTAAGATTACAGAGGAGAAAGTGGAATTTTACAGTAAAGAACCCTGGCAGACACCAAAAGTTAACATCACTAGTAAAATAATAAGACAACTCAACATCATGTGCCTCTTGTAATGATAACATTGAGACAGAATTGTTATGACTTCTGTGTGATTCCTTCTAAAAATAAAAAACCTAAATCATCATGAGCAAATATCAAATAAATGCAGATTAAAGGACATTCTAAAAAATTGTCTGTAATTCTTCAAAAATGTCAAGGCCATGGAAGACAAGGAAATACTAAAATAAGTATTCTAATCGAAGAATATTACGGTGACAAGGCAACCAAATGTCACGCATGATCCTCGACTGTGATTCAGAGAAAGAAGAAAGACTTTTTTTTCTAGAATGAATATTATTGGTAAAATGGGTTAAATTTTAATGGGAGCTTTGTATGAGATGATAGTATTGTATTAATGTTAATTACCTGATTTTAATGGTTGCTCTTCATTAACTCAAGAGAGTGCCCTTACCTTTTAGGAAATAAATATTAAAGTATTTAGGAGAAATAGGGCATCATACCTATAATTTATTCTCAATTTATTCAGAAAAAATGCATATGTTTATATACATGTTTATATTTACACAGAAATAAAATGGTAAAATCTAAATGGTAAGATATAAAATATTGGGAAATATGGTGGGGGTATATAAGAATTCTTTGTACAATTCTTGCAACTTTTCTGTAAATTAGAAATTAATTTTTTGAAGCAGAAATAAATATTTGTGAACGTATGATTTGTCTAGAGTAGAGAAAACTCTATCAGAGTATAATCGTAAAAACTAGGGCTCTGAGTCAGGCAGATTCATGATTCAAATTTTAGTTCTGTTACTTTGTACCAACTTTCAGTTTCCTAAAATGCAAACTGTGAGTGATATTAGCAATGTAGTTATATATAGATATAGCCCTATGTGTATGTGTAAATATGTATATATATTTACATATTTACATATATATATATAAATACACTACACGTAAATGATTAAACAAAATTAACATGTAGGGTGCTTAGCACAGATTCTAACTCATGTTAAGTATTCAGTTAATTTTAGGCATTCTTAAGTCTAAAAGCAATGGGAAAAAAACATAAATGACAGAATATAAACCCGAGTGTGAATAACACAATTTTAAAAGCCCATCAGTAAAATGAAAGACAATGTAAGCTAATAAATGAATATTAGAATAGTAAAATGTTATTTTACCCTATCAAAAAGATTTTTATAAAATGGTAATTGCTATTATGAGTATGCCGAGAAAAAAGCACACTAACATACCACTGGTGAAATTGTAAGCTAGAACAATACTTCTGAAAAAATTCACAATATTTATCAGGATACCCTTTCTCAGTAACTGTAAACAAATCAAAGATGGAGGGGAATAAGTATACACAAAGAAATAGATCACTGCATTATTCATAGGATCAAAACTTTGGAAACACGTAAGTGGTGTATCCTCTTAGGTTACTATGTAGATCCAAGAAAAAGAAAAGAGAATCTGAATTCTGTAAAAGAGTTAATATATTTCACATATTTATGCAATGAGAAATAGTGGAAGATCACACACCCAACTTGTAACAGTGATTACTCCTGGGGTTTGGGTTATGAACAATTTTTTTCTTCTATATTATTTTATTTTCTATAATGAGCATGTATTTTTTATATAATTAGGAAAATCGGCAATATTTTTAAAACAACACAATGCACTGAAGAATTAAATTAGTTTCTACTTTACTTAGAACAAAGAATGAAGTTTGGGGAAAAAATACAAAGGAAGGCAACAATCTCAAAATGTTTAAACGACTGTATTAGAACATACTGGCCATGAGCAATATCATTCATCTGTTTTTAATATTATGATTATATCACAACAACCGTATAGGCTAAAAGGTACAATATTATTTATTTTCACCTGTCTTTATTCCAAAAACTTAATACGAAAGCTATAAGCTTCTTCTTTATCACAAAAAATTCTCAATATACCAGTCTACTACACAAGAAAGACAATAGCTCAGTGTTAATTGCATAATCATGCACATCTGTTCACTATAATAGTACTTACGATATACAACAATCATAGTACAGACAACGTAGAAGCACTGTACTTACCTAAACCTTTGGGTGCAATGCCACTACTGTCGGCAGGATTAATGACCCAGTAGTAATATTTTAGTGTATGCATTAGCTGTAATACTGTTCCTACTCTGCGTATGGTGGTGTAAATGGTAGCAGTTCCAATAAATTCAGCAGACAAATAAGTGTATAGGGAAAGCTGAACCTAGTACAGAATATTAGCAAAGCATTAAAATAAATTTAAAATGCCTCAAGTGTTTATATTATAAATATACATTCTATTCTAATTTAAACGTAAATCATTAAAGGCCAAGAAAGAACCATTTATTACGAGGTGAAATATAACTAGTTATTAAGTGTTATTTATATTATAAAAAGAAAATAATCTGGAATCAACACATTATAATAAAATTTTACTAAAGGTAATCTAATAGTTATTAATAATAAAATAATTTTAAATGATTCAATAATTCCACTGAAATTATCCAATAGGAAGATTAAATTATTTAAAAGGCCAACTAGACTAAAGCCCTGAATCAAAGTACACTGCAGCAGTTCAAAGGAACCGAACCTGACATCAGCCAGCTGTATCATATTTGGAAAAAAATATATATTGTTGTCATAGATCCTAAAAGTTCATGTAATTTGAAATTTTCTTACCTATTGCCACATTATCAGAATCTAGCATGTAAATATACAGATGACAAGTTTAAACACCATGTTTAAAGAGTGAACAAACTTCAGGTTTGCGTTTTAGCACAATAATTAAAATGACAAACCATAATAAAAATTAGAACTTCAAAGTTATGTGGGAGATTTGAAAATTATAAAATGCAGCTCAAATTCATGAAAATGTCCCTCATTACTGATTTCTACTAGAATATAAGGAGGCTAAATTTAGGTATGCAAAATAATAAAAAAATTTATGTTTATATCTAAAAAAAATTTATGTATAAATTTCTTTTAAAAAATATTTTTACATATCATGATAAAAACTCTATGCCCACAATACAAGGAATTTTCCAGTCACAATGATGACAATTATCATGATATAGTTAGTTACCTGCTATTTTTTCTTTTCCTAGTCTTAATAATCAGTGTACCAGATTCTCTTTCTTGGAAAGGTATGAATCACATCTAATGACTTCAGAATGCAACCATTACATCAAGTCTAATTTTTTTTATCTTTTTAGTGCTGATTTTCAAGAGTTCCTTGTACATTCTGAACGTTATTAATTGCTATTTTCTCCAACTTTTTATTTTGAAAATTTTCAAACAAAAAAGTTATGTAACTATCATAGTAGATTTATCAACTGTTAATATTTTTCCACATCTGCTTTATTTCTCTCTATTATATTATAGATATAGATGTATAAATATATTTTGACTAACGTTTGAAAGGAAGCTGCTGACATTCAGACACTTCACCACTAACTACTTCAATGTAAATCTCCTAAGAATAAGGACCTTCTCCTAAATAGAGCATAATACAATTCCTCCACTCAGTAAATTTAACATTTGTGCAATACTAATATCTAATTTTCAGTTCATATTCAATGTTTTCCTCTTGCCTCGATAATTTCTGACATTGTAAAAAAACCTCCTAATCTATCATCTATTTATTGACATTGTCTCTGAAGATCATTTAACAAAACCTTTAATTTTGATATCATCAAATGCAGTAATTTTCCCCCTAAGAAGAGAGGTTTTGAAGGTCTTACTTAAGAACTTTTGGGCTATCCCCAAACTGCAAAGGTATCTTTCAATGATTTCTCCTATTACTTTATAGTTTACCTCTCAAATTTAGGTCTTAAATCTAAGTGGGTTTCACCTTTGTATAGGGTAAGAAGTACAGCTTCAACATTTTTTAAGCAACAATTACTATTATTTAGTTCCAGAACTTTCTCATTACCCCATAAGAAAAAAAATTTTAACTACAGTTTTATTTATTTTAATATTTACATATTTACTGTTTTGATTTCTAATACTACCTAATATAACTGTTTCAAACTGACTGTAAAATTAACTGAAAAATCCAAATGCTTTCTACTGGATAGTTTAGATCCAATAACTGTAATTTATATTTATAATTTGTAACATTACACTAAAATAAAATGAATGACATTAAAATGTATACCTTTGCAGGTATATGTATCCAGATGGCTGGGTTGAATAAAATGTGATCACAGAGCTGCTTCAGCAAAGGTGCTCCATGAGATAAACCATCAAGGTATTTTGCAAAGGATAAAAATTGCTCCAGGACAGCTCTAGTGATATGAACTCTTGATGACTAAAGAAAGAAAGCAGAAATTCAAGCTGAAAATATACAGATGTAACTTTTTATACTTTCTTTGCTATTCAAAATTTAATTATATTTAGAAACCTAAGATTTTAAAATAATTCTCTAAGTGATAGTTTGTTATTTGTGGCCCATTCTAGGACAACTATAGATAAATAATAGCTCAGGTTGAACAATGCCACTCTCAACTCAAGCTAAAGAAATAAAATAAGTTATGGATAAGAATGGTTTCATTCCATTTGTTTAGAAATTGACTAACAAGAAAAGATCTTAGAAAATTAAAATGGAGTAGAATTACTATCATGATAATACACACACACACACACACACACACACACACACACACACACACACACAAAGACATTGGGAAAGAGAAGTGCTTTCACTAGCTCCAAACGAAAGTGAAAATAAATTGAGCCTACCATTCCAATGAATCATTTCTTCCAAAAGATAAAAATGAGTTGCACATTGACAAATGCAATGCATCCTGCTTAACATAAAACATTCCCAACCTTTCAAATCCACAGTACCTGAAAAAGAGGATCTCACTTCCCTGGAAATACTGTCCTCCTTTGCCTTTCATGACCCTCAGACTCTTCAGTGTCTTTTGCTTAAAAGATGGAAACTGCTGAAGATTATTTCTTTGGTCTTCTCTTCATAAATACACTCTTCCTAGATGATATTTTATGCTTCCACGGCTTAATATAACATTATCTCTAGGCTGAGTGCTCTCATCTAGAATTTTCAAGTGTCATCACAGTATGTAACCTATCACCAATGGTATTTAGATAAACAACAAACCTTCCAAAATTCAAACCAAACCTTCAAGCTGCACTGTCCAATACAGTAGCCACTAGCCATAGGTGTCTACTGAGCCTCTGACATGTGGCTAGACCTAAGTGACAGGTGCTGTAAGTATGTATGCACTGGATTTTGAAGATTTAGAATGAAAAAACAATGCAAAATAAGTATTATTTTTGTTGTTGTTGTTGAGTCTATGTTGCAGTGATAATATTTTGGATATACTAGTTTAAAAAATATATATTATTAAAATTAATTTCACCTGTTGCTTCTTACCAGAAAATTTTAAATAGCATATGAGGCTTGCATTATATTTTAATTGGACATGTTACACTAGAGTATAATCTCAGATGAAAATATTACAGAGAAAATGCTCTTCATAAAAACTAGTAATTCAAACTCAAATATCAAAAAATATATCTTCCTATGCAAATCGTTTTTTTTCGTCACTATGATACTTTTTATAGTATCACCATCCTCCCTAAAGTAAAGAATCCCCTACACTCATCCCTAAAGCACAGGTCACATCACATCTTTATCTCTATGACCCACTGATTGAATCCAAATATCAGTATAGGATGATTAAGGTCTAAAAGCGACTAAATTCTCTTACCAATTTTACTTCCCATATGATTTGCTTACATTCATCACGCTCTTAAAAAGGGCAACTCAATAAATTTGACCTAAACATGCCATGCATTTTTTCATACTTCTACATAAGGAGTAACAAACTCAAATGACGACAATATGCAGGAATTTAACAATAATGTATGAATTAGGATAGGAGACAATAAAGAGTAGTGAGGACTGCTTAAGGTACCTAAACAAAATAAAATTAAAAAACTTTTCACTGAGTCAAACAAAGTATTTCTTTGGGCCAATTTCTCACGCACGCCAGACTGCTTCACCTGCTTTCTCTATCATGCTACTACTTTAACTTGTAAAACCCTTGCATCCATTGCATTTCCCTTAAAGGTACAGCTCAATGCTTTTCACTTAGCCATTCAGAAAATATGCATGTTGAGCACTTATTGTTTGCCAGGTACTCTCCTTGGCACTGTGGAAAGAGTAGTTAAGAAAACTGAAAAAAAAAAAACCTGCCCACATAGACTTATGTTCTAAGAGAAGACAAGGACATATAATAAATAAACTAAAAAGGTAAAATATGTAACATGTTAAATATAATAAGTGTATGAAAAGAACATGAAGTGAATAGAAAATTTGTAGAAGGGAGGTTAAAAGAGGTTTTACTGAGAAGGTGGCATTTAAACTAGTTTGAATAAGGCTCGCAATGATTTTGTATTAGTAGGCTATGTGTTTGACAAAACACCAGCAGTGAGTAGATCAGCAATAGTCCAACAAAATTCAAACCAAGGCTTACAGCATAACTTTACATGAAAATTTCATAAGATGGAGGAAATGATCCTAACCAATAACTGTTATTACAAGGTGGGAGGAGGACAAAGACAAATAAATATTTGAGTTAAAATAAAGCAGACTGGTCACTCATTTTAAAAGAACTTTAATAAAAAATAATACTGCTTTTAAATTCTAAAATATTTTATTTTATTCATGTTTAGGGGAATAAAATGAAGAGCAATGGTTATTTAAAGCTTCAGCCATCTCCTTCACTGGTTATAATTTCACATAGCTTATCTTATACATTTTATTTTTATTCAGTAATAATGATTTCAAGAATATTATCTGATACAGTCTACTTTTATGCCTAAAATCCTGAAATAGAACAGTTAGAACCTGTTCCTAAATAGTCTTAGCGATCAGATTTTGGCCTATAAAACTGTCATGTGTTTATAAAAACACTAAAGTGATATAAAATCAGATTGACCACTATGAACATAATCATTTGAGGAACTAGTTCATAATCTGGAAACCAGTTTTAACTTTCTCCATGTTATTAAAAGATATGCTAGAAGCATCACATGAGGCCTTCCATATTACTAAAATAAAATGTCAATTTATTTTTCATAGCAATTAATGCTGTTGTGTAGCAGTTTTTCATTATAAAATTGATCTTCAGGGAACATTTTTCTAAAATTGTATTTTTTTATTAGCCCACTCAAAATTCTACCAGGCATAAAATGAATGTTCTCTTCAATAGCATGTTACCTTTACCTATAAGTACGTAGTACTTATTCCTTCTGCTTTGTGTAACTGTTATTCACATATCTTTCTTTCCTTATATAAAAAAGGATACTATCTTATTCATCTTTTATCCATCTGGTATCTGCCATAATTCCTCAGTAAATGTTTAACTGAATTCATGTCAAATTCAAGAATAAATTAAGAACAGAACAGATAAGATATAACACAGATTAGAAGAGGGTGGAGGAAGGACATTCAATTTTGTTTTAATGTGTTTACTTTGATTGATTTTTTGAAAATATTTGTTTATTTTGAGATTTGCTTTCATTTTCTCAAGCAAAGCCATTTTAAAAAGAGATACACTTGGATAATTTATAGTTATAAATCTGTAGAATGCAAGCTCTGGAATTTAAACTATATGACATGACTTTTGTATGGTAACCGAATACATAATTTGCAACAAGTACTATATGAGGGGTGATTAAACATATTTGGAAGCATAATCTGAGAAGCTAGAAAAAACAATTATATTATAACATCTACTCCTGAAGTAATTAAACCGAATAGGAGCAATGGATGTTACAGAGAGAAATTGCTACTCAGTAAAGAGAGGTCTTTCCCACACTTAGAGCAGACCACAACAGAATGGATTGCCATAAATGTTCATTTTTATTACAGAAAACATTATATATATATATACACATATATATGTGTGTATATATATATATATAATATGCATTATATATTAAGCAAATTGTGGGAAATTATGTCAATTAGTTAGAGGTATATCACAAAGTAGTATCCATTTTGCTCCTCCCAGGACACCAAGACTGAGCTCCAAATAGCCTAATCCAATGTGAATCATTTGTGTGTGTGTGTTGTTGTTGTTTGGCAGGGGCAGACAATGATTAGTTCAGATATGGAGCATAAAAATTTTTATGATAATATTAGGTTCAAAGTAGACCAAGACCTAAGCTGACCAGTCAAATTGGAGGGAAGGATCTTGGTTCAGTAACTGGGAGAAAGGAGCTCTCTCTCTCTCCACCCGGATGTGAAGGCTTATAGCACCAAGTCGGCCTGGCAACCTTGTATGACCACAAAGAATAACAGCTATAGCATAAAATCATGACTATAGGTAGCAGAACAGACATATAGAAAAAACCCGGGTCTCTGATGACATAATTGAGACTGAGACAACCAAACCCTGAAGTCCACCTTACTGAGTATGTTTGGCTGGCCGCACTGATCCACTTTCCAACCTTCCCTATCCTATTTCTGTGCTTGGGATGCTCCCTTGTCTGTTGGCTTCCAGCTGGGTTTGACTAGTTAGAGACTCCAGCAGGAAATTAAAGGATAGAAAGAAAATGAAGTTTGGGGCATTCATCTCCTTGGCTTCACCCCTTCAGGTGAGTATACTATATTCCTCT
This sequence comes from Grampus griseus, assembly GCF_964374135.1. NCBI lineage: Eukaryota > Metazoa > Chordata > Mammalia > Artiodactyla > Delphinidae > Grampus > Grampus griseus. The sequence continues at coordinate 69,045,974 of NC_139012.1, forward strand.
CTATATTCCTTTATCAAAGACCACACTCTAATCAGGTACACTTCTCCTATAGTTACAGTAACTTTCTATTTGAGTTATGCTAAACACTCATTCCTCTCATCTCTTCAAACTTTGCTGACTTCCCTTAACAATGCTCACAACTTGTGAAGAGCCTTGCATTAAACTCCTCTCAGTAACCAAGTTTGAGCATGACATCTGTTTCCTACCAGGACTATGAATGATAAGCCATCTATCACTAGATTTCCAGTTACATTAGCAAGCCTATTTTCTTAATGTTTAAGCTATTTGAATCAATTTTTTATTAACCGCAACAAAAACTACTGAATGCACCAAATTACCTCTAAGTTTTCTTCAAATTTATATTTTGGCAACATAAAACAAAACAAAAATACCTTAAAAGTTTTTTCGTGAAACAGTCTAAACATGATGAATAAGATGGCCTCTCATTAGACTACCTTCTTTGATAACTAATTTATATCTTCCAAGACAAGGAGATAAAGCTAAGTGACAGTTAACCATTAACTTGTTATTAGTTGATGATAAAATAAAAATGGAATCTTATTATCTATACTACTCACCTGACAGATGATTATTTAAAAATTAAACGGGTGAACGTTAATCTAAGAAAAATGAAAAAGGTATTCTTTTATGTAATAACTATGTAAGTCCTTTTTATTTATTTAATTCAATTCAACAAATATTTATTGAAGCAGGCACACTTTTAGGTAGAAGATACAGCAATAAGGTAAGAAAAAAATGTCCCTGCTTTCATGAAGCTGAGGCCTACATTCTAGTGGAAGGAGGCAGAAAATAAGTTAAAAAAAATGTCAGACTGATGCCATAAAAAAATGAGCAGAGTAGGGAAACAGTCATTGATGGTTATCAAAGGAGTACTATTCTACTTAGAGTGATCAAGGAAGACTTCTCTGATAAGGTGTCATAAGCAAAATCCTCAATGAAGTGTAGAATCAACCCATGTGGATACCTACAAAAAGAATTACCAAAGCAATGTGAAAAGAAAATGCACAAGAACTGAGAAGAGCACATGCTTACTATTTTAGTTTTTAAGGGAAAGGTCTGCAAAGAGGCCTTAGGATGGTCAGTGTGGCTGCAACAGAGAAAGAAAGAATGAGAATGGTAAGGGATGATGTCAGAGGTAAGAGACATAAATGTACTTTGAGAAGGATGGACTAGTAAGATCTGGCACATTTTCAAAGGACTAGTCTGACTGCAAGCAAAAAATGGACTGTGAGTAACTAACTAGTGGTGAAAGATGATGATGGTTTGAATAAAGATGGTATCAATGGGCATAGAAAGGAGTAGAGTACTAAGTAGGAACTAGTCATTGATTCTGGATATGTTTTGATACTAAGACAACATAATTTGCTGCCAGTATGAATTTGCTGCATGAAAAAGAAGAGTCAAAAAGAATGAACATTTTTGGTCTGAACTACTTGTTGAATGGTAATGCTAGTAACTAAGACAGAGAAGAGTAAAGGACGAAGGGAAAGGAAAGTCAAAAGTAACAGTTTGGATAATTTAGATCTGTGAAGCTTAATAAACATCCAAATGGAACTGAATTCAAAGGAGAGGTTGTAGTTGGATATACACATTTGAGAATAATGAGTATTTGCAGAATAAGGAAAACTAAGGGAATAGTAAGCTTAATTAAAAGTGCAAACAGAAAAGTGAAAAGGTTTCCAGGATTAAGCACCAGGACACCACAGTCTTTAGAATTTTAGGAAGAAGAGGAGGAACTACTAGGAGAGAATTAAAGGAGGCCAAGGAGGTAGGAAGAAAGAAAGAAAGAATGCTGTCACAAAATACAATTAAAGAAAGCATTTCAAGAAGGAAAGAATGTTATACTAAAATGTTGCTAAGTCAAATAAGATGAAGACTTGAGAATCATAAGATTTAAGAATATGAAGGCTATTAGTGACATTGATATAAGCCTTTTTTTTTCGCAGTATGCGGGCCTCTCACTGTTGTGGCCTCTCCCGTCGTTGCGGAGCACAGGCTCCGGATGCGCAGGCTCAGCGGCCATGGCTCACAGGCCCAGCCACTCCGCGGCATGTAGGATCTTCCCGGACCGGGGCACAAACCCGTCTCCCCTGCATCGGCAGGCGGACTCTCAACCACTGCGCCACCAGGGACGCCCGATATAAGCCATTTTAAGAGAAGCATAAGGACTAGAATGGGAATGGATCTAAGACTACACAGGATTCCAGAAATAAAGAATATTTTATTTTGAAAATCAGCTAATGTAACTCACTAAACTAAGAAAAAGATGTAGAAACATAATAATTATCTCAAATAATGCATAAAAAGCATTTGATGATTAAGAGTGTGAAAAGGCAAGTCACAGAGGAAGAGACATTTGTGATACATATCCAATAAGGACTCATATCCAGGATATATACAGAATTCCCATGAATCAATAAGAAAATGATGGACAACCCAAATGAAAAAGGGTAAATACTCTGAACAGGTATTTAGCAAAAGAGCACAACCAAAAGGAAGATAAATATATGAAAATGCTCAACTTAATTTGTCAACAGTGAAATGCAAATTAAGTCATAAAGTGATCCACAGAATGGAAGACTATCTTTACAAATCTTATATCTAATAAAGGTTTAGCATATAGACTAAAAATCTCCTACAACTCAATAATAAAAAGAAATACCATAGTTTTTTAAAATGGTCTTTGTAATAAACATTTCTCAAAAAAGTATACAAATAGCCAATAAGTACATGAAAAGATGCTCAACGTCATTAGACATCACAGAAATGCAAATACAAAAATGATAAACCATTTCACACTCACTAGGGATGGCTAGAATTTAAAAACAAAACAGATAATAACAGTGTTTCCAAGGCTGTGAAAAGATTGGAAATTTCATACACTGCTGATGGGAATGTAAAATGATGGAAACCTTATTATTATTTTAATGTTCTTTTTATTTGATTTGAAGACTTTTCACAATATTTCTAACTTTAAGCTAAGTTTTAAGTGTAAAAGAATTCTCACTTTAAAATTATGCTAATAAACCCTCAGTAAATCGATGAAAAGTATATTCAAGAGGTAGTTCCTGACAGCAATCTTGTCACAAAGATGGCTGACAGCAGTGTCACAAAGGTATTTCATAATATGTAATTCACGTAAAATATACTATAACATAAATCTTCTAAAAAATTTGTAATACTCTAGATATAGGAAAATAGTTTTCCATGATTAAAAATATAAACCAAATAGCCTTAATGAAAATCTTAATAATGTAACTGAAAAAATTATAATGTAACTGAAAAAAAAATGCTGGCTATGATCGATCTACTTAATCTATCATTCCACGATCAACAATACTTCAAGAAAGAAAAGTACTTTTTCAAAGAAAAGACAGAAGGATTTCAAATGCAGATCAATCTGAAGTTAAAAAATTATTTCCAGGGGACTTCCCTGGTGGTCCAGTGGTAAAGAATCCGCCTTCCAATGCAGGGGACGCAGGTTCGATCCCTGGCTGGGGAACTAAGATCCCACATGCTGCAGGGCACCTAAGCCTTCGCGCCACAGCTACTGAGTTCGTGTGCCACAACTAGAGAGAAACCCGAGCACCGCAACAAAGATCCCGCGTGCCACAACTCAGACCTGATGCAGCCAAGAAAATAAATAAATAGTTTAAAAAAAAAAAAATTATTTCCAAAAGTCCTCTAAATTTTATTTCCCAAGAGAAAAATAAGTTTATTCCTCTTAGTAGAGGTCTCACCTCTATTATTTCTCAAATAGTTCCATTTACAGAGCAGCTGAATGTCATATGAATGTTAATGTTTAACTGAGAAGGAGAGATTTGGGAGCACTAGTGATGGTGATAGCTATTTCTTAAGGAGAAAAATAATACTTTTATTTGTGAAATACCACCTTACTTTTTGAAGGAAATCACATGATATAACCGAACTCTTGTGAGACCATAATCAGAAACTCAGCACCCATTACCATAATAGTACAGTTGTGACTAAAGCAAAGAAGGTCATTAAAAAAACAGGGCATAAATGACACAGATAGGAAAATCAAAGCCATCCAATTTGTACTGTTTACACTGTGTACTGATCAGAAAAAAACACTACTTTAAACATTCAAATATATTAAAAGCAGGGACAAAGCAAAAACTAATGTTTCTGTTGCTATCAAATATAGAATTTTTTTTACCTTATAATTGAAAAATAAAGCAAAACAAAAAATTAAATCCATTGAAACTAAAATTGATAAAATTTGTAAGAAACTTAGTTTGAATATAAATATAGCAAAGAAATTAGAAAAAATAATTAAGAGAAAATACTTCTAATTTGAATAAAAGTAGATAAAATAATTTTTCTTTAGTTTCTACTTTTATTCAAAATTTCTTAATTATATAGATTTCTAACACCCAATTTAATTTAATGTCTACACATACATCTAAGTACATAATATAAAAATGTTTGTGAATTAACCAAAAACATGGCCTCTGCAGTCAATGGAAAGGGAAACTATAGAAAAAAAATATAGTTAGTGATCGTCAGTGGTCCATCTGTGAAGGCTACACAATAAAACCATCAATACATTTCACTTACCTTTTCAAGTAAGTAGCCAATGACTAAAAAGCCTTTTCCACCCAGCATCTGTTCTTGCATGGCTACTGAACTTTTAAGTAGTTCAACCAGGAATGCCAAAAGAGTAGCACTGCATGTAAAGTACAGATAATTCCATTACGTAATCATCAAATATTGATCATAAACACAGCGTTCCATTTCAGTACTTTATTATTCCGAAAGGTAACAATCATATTCAAATTTAATCTCTACTTTGCTGACTATTATGCAAGAATATTTCTCACAAGAATGAAAAAACTGGTTTTATCTCCTTAAAATTAAACATTATATAGAAACATAACTGTGGAGTTTTTCTGTATTCCGAGGTAAAATATCAAAGTCTATCGTTACACATATATATTCCCTGCTTGAAGTAAATCTAACATAAGAAACACACCCACAAATATTGCACTTCTCCATAATAAAGACTTTATCACAATATTCTTCTGAAGAACATGCTTAGAGAATTTAAAATATGTTCACAATATTGCTTTGGAAGAATACACCTATTTTCTAAAATAAACTTTTCATTTAGACCTGTTTTTAAAAACAACTTATATATATGTATTTAAATATGCAACATGTTACTTATGTCCGTATATGCCCTCAGGAAAGTTTATGAGAGCAAAGAAAATAAGACGATTTATGTCATATTGAAATAAAAAGTGGCAATCGATTACACAATGTATACATAAAAACACAAAGATATATTCCAGACAAACATAAAGCACTTGATATGTCTGTGGAATGAAGGAAGAAACAAAAGAAAAATAAATTATTGCATTACATTAAGCTTTGATAATGTATTACTTCACAAAATTATATGAACAATTTTCAATCAGCAGCATCGATACATGATAGCATTCCTAACTAAGAAACTATATACCCTTCATTATATATGCTTACTGTAGTTTATAACAATAAATGACTCTAAGCCAGACTTTATCAGCATTAAAATAATATCCATTTACACTGCTTTATAAATGTACCCCAAATTGTCTATTTACATTCACACAAATTTCTAAATATATTTTAAATGCACAAATACTCATTTCTACATGAAATTAAGAAAATTTGGTAATGAGGAAAACTTGAAAATTGTTAAGGCTCAAAAGGAATCTAAAGTTACTCTGTTTTCTAAAGTTACTCTAGTTCTTCAGGTTTCTATAGGATTGACAACACATTTACCTGATAATGCGGCTATTCTTGTACAAATCAGAAATATTCTCATAAAAAGAACCAACAGCAAAATTAACATCATTCTTATCGCTATAAAATTGATAGTTTAATGGATTACATGATATCAGCTAGAAAAATATAGTATATATGTAAATAAACTACTTCGTTACAAGAAATTAAAATTCAATTACATTAACTAGCCCTGTATCTTTAAGCCACAAAAAAGAAAACAGTAAACTAGTATTGCAAATCAATGATATTCTTTTACTTTGTCCTAAAGTCAAAGGTGGATATTTACAAGAAAAACACAACTACCAAAGAATCCCTTGAGATTTTTTTTAATGTTTCTGTAAAGAACAGCTATTAAGCAATCTAATCCAATTTACATGAATTGTATCAATAGTCAAAGCCACTTCACAAATAACTGCTTAAGCACTGATATACATAATACATCTGCCTAAGTGTTTGAAAAGAATAAAGAAAACTATTGCATAGAGATTACACAATTTCCTAATCTATTCATGGAATTCTTACCTACACCTGAGTTAGTGATTTAGGGGGAAAGATGACTAAGACTCCTAAACATTAGCACTGCCAAAAAGAAAGACTAGAAATGCCTCACTATGGTTCCTATGGTCCATGAAAAAATGCAAAAAAGTATCTTACAATAGATCACCCTTCTATATAGAACCATACAAAATTACAAAGATGCCATGGATTTTCTTATTCTTTTATGTCAGAAGGACTACTCTTTCTCAAACATCTAATGAATTAATAACTCAGACTTCTAAACACAGTGGAGTTCCATTACAAAATCATTTTATTATTATTCCAAAATATTAACACAAGACTACCCATATGTTAATTTCACTTCAAATTTTAACTATGACAACAATTGAAAAGTCAAATGCATTCACCAACAAAAGCAGTTTTAATTTATACCTAAAACCCAATGCAATAGCAATACTACATCTTTTGAAAAAATCTTTAAAATAGGTATATTTGACATGGTGGACTTAATAGTAAATAGATGGCCATCTTCGAAGAGGTACATTTTCAAACATAATTTAACAAACTTACCAGTAACTAAAATGCATCGGATTGCTTCAGGGCTCACAATTAACTTGCAAAATTCTGTGTACTGCCATACAAAATTTCTCTCCATTCTTGCCTATTTCCAACTCCCCTAGATACAAAGGCAAATATAAAGGATACTTCAGCCCATTCCTATATCTCCTACATACCACTTCCTGTCTAGACACATCAGTTCATCTGTAGAGGATCTAAATATACAGGATAAACCAAAAAGCAAGGATCTGTGTCAGCCAAAACTAGTATACACAACACAGAACATTCTTTTGAAAAGTATAGCAATACCCAGAAACAGATTTTCACAGGAATATTTTACTTGATAGGCAAAAAGTAAACTGGTTTTTACCTCATAAAGTCAAATTGCTAAACTTTTCAATAGACAGTACTATAATGTATGTTCTGTAAGTAACAATTCTACTTCAGGAATGGTTAAGGGTTTTTAATTCTGTCTCCTTTTAAGGAAAATGACACTAATAAACTATAGGGTTATTTCTTCAAAATAATTACCATCTTCCAATTCTTTAATGAGCTTTAATTAAATTAGGAAAAATTTATTGCAAATATCACACTAGTAAAGGGCTATACCTTAAGAAAAATGAAGGAAATAATACAACAATACCTCTAACGACTTAGCATATTAATAATCTCTCCAGAGCTTTCTGGTCCACATTATTAAAGAATTACCACAATATTCTTGGCCCACAAATAACGGATAATATTTAACAACTACGTATAAACATGACTCATTTTTGTTCCTAATGAAAAAAATACGTACTACCTTTAGGAGCCATTAAAATTTATGTAAATATAGATTTTGACTTGATTTTAATATAACTTTATCCATTTCAACTTGTTCTTTATTTTTTAAAAATAACTGATGTAGATAACTCATGTAATATTATCCCAAAACTTGTATTATCTTTGAGGAATTTTATTAAAGATGCAATATATCATAAAGATAGACTTAATTTATAACTGAAATTATTAAGATTTAATATATAACCCAAGTTCAGTTCAAAGGCAGTTCTTAGGGTACAGGAAACTGGCTTTTCAATTTGCTTTGTACGGAAACAAAGCACCTCAGCTAGATGGGCTGTTTAAATATATTAAGAAGAATGGAATTAATAATGTAAAAATTAAAGATTCCCCCTGAAATTCAACAACTCATCCACTTACATAAGGGTGTTTTTAATCTCTTAAGAAACACTACAGGCAAAATAATTGTCAGAATAAATTCAGAAGTAGATTAAGTTCCAATAAGATTTAAGGTACCAGTAATGGGGGAAATTCTTTTGACTTTTTCATAAGGTTTCATCTCTTATGTAGCCTAATTTAGTACTGAGAAACATTGAAATCTTGCAAAAGATGAATACATATATAAAATATCTAATATAGTTTCTATGCTATTTCTTTCACTACAAAACTCTTCCAAGATGAGAGTGATCATAGCAGGAATAAAACTGTAAAAGAAATCAACTCAAGTCCACACCCAAGAAAATTTCACACTCAACACAATTAATTTCCAGTGACACAAAAAATTCCCACAGTAAGTTAGAAGAGTTAAATTCCTTCACAGTTCAAAATTAGAAAGTTCTAAACCAAAAGCTTCTAACTCCATGTACCTTTAGCAGTCACTTTTAGATCATGTATTCCTGAAGATGCTATCTCAAAAGACCACTGCCTAACTGCCTACCTAGGCAATAAACCCTGACACACAAACTGTCACATTCATCAATTCAAACATCAAGTGGAGATACATGCCAAAATAAGTAAAATACATTTATCTGCAGAGTCAAATAAGGAAAACAGTGAAATGCAGTACAGTAAAATGTGAGGACAGATGAAATACACTGGGTAGCACATGAAATCACTAAGCCTCCCTTAGCCATGAAATCTCTCCTCAGCAACTTCTCCCTTTTCTTTCAGCCTCATAAGGAGGCAGACAGCCTCATGACTGTCATAGCTATCTAAGAACATTCTTTAAAGGCTCTATTAAAAGTTAGTCAGGCTATCACAGTTTTTTACCTTCCTATGTCTGGTAACAGATTTTAATTTTATGTTTCATCAGCCTATTTTATTTCTGACAAAATATATTATAGCAAAAAAAATAGACATTTGTAAAATTGTAACTGTAATGTGTCAAAAGTTGTCTTATGAAGGAAACAAAATTTTAAAATGTGTACAGGTAGAGGAACTCCAAACCTCTTATGACATCATTATGTGTTAGCCTATAGCATTTACCAGTATTTACATAGTTTGACAACCAAATAGCCTTTTGATCATCTCTATTCATAATTCTCTATCAATAACCTATAGATATTTATTATAACGCTCCACTGTAAAAGAGATAACTCTTAAAGCCTACTCATTTTTAATTTAATTCCAGCCAACAAACAATCACAATGCTCTAAGTGTCCTAGCACCTTTATGAGAGCTTTCTGGACATGTTTCTAGTGGCAGCACCACTATTGTGTATAATCCATGGATACATGAATGATGTAGAAATTTAATGATGTAACTCTCTAATACCTAATAAGTTCAAATCTTCAAAGGAAAAACAGAGATAGGTTATAATGACAAATAGGTGATCTTAACTATATATGCATACTCTAATGTCCTTCATGATCAAAACATGCACAGCAGGGAAGCCAAATAGTCCCTTCTCCTGGTGTTGGGTCTACTTTCAGCCAAGCCTCAGATAAAAGCGGGATTAAAAATACACCCTAGAAGTGCTGAAATTACCAAAAAAAAAAAAAATGAAATAAATATTAAAACAGCTAGCTACACAAAAAGATGAAATAATTATTTGATACTTAGGCTTCATATACATCCAGGAATTCTCTATCCTTTTCATAATTAATTTCATTTTTAAAATGATCATGTAGTAAAACCAACTACTTTACTTCTTTTCTTTGTGTGTGTTTGTGTGTGTATGTAATTCTGAGAATGTTAGACGTATAGATTTGTATAACCCTACCACAATCAAGGTAAGATGCGTTCCATCACACACAAAAAACTCATTTATCCTATCCCTTTATACCCTTGCAGTCACATTCTCTCAACAGCCAAAACAACCTTGGGTAACTACTTATCTCTTATATGGATATAGTTTTGACTTTTCAAGAATGTCATATAGATAGTCATACAGTATGTAATCTTCTTAATATGTTCTTCTTGACTGCAACATATCGTCTCTTGAGATTCATCTAAGTAGTTGCATACATCAAGGTTTTTTTTTCTTTTAATTGATGAATAGTATTCCCTTGAATAAATAGACTACCTAATGGGTACATGTGAGCTGTATCTAGTTTACAGCAATTATGAATAGGACTACTGTAAACATTCACATAAAGGTTTTTGTGTGGACAGTTTTCATTCATTTCTCACAAATACAAATCCAGGAGTAGAAAGGCTGAATTATGTGGTAAGTATATGTTTAACTTCATAACAAACTGCCAAACTGACAGAATGGCTGTGCCATTTGCCAGTCCCACCAGTAACAGGCTCCAGTTGCTCCTCATCCTTACCAGCACTTGGCATCATGAGTATTTTTTTTTTAATTTTGGCCTTTCTACTAACTGTGTAGTTACATCTCATAGTGTTTTAAATAAATTGGTTAATGATGTTGAACATCTTTTCATGTGCAATTTTGACATCCTTATGCCTTCTCTGGTGAAGTATCTGCTCAAGTCTTTTTCCCATTTTTTAAAATTGGATTTCATGCTTTCTTACTACTAGTGTTTGAGAGTTTTAAATGTAGTCTTGATATAAGTCCTTCATCAAATTGATTTTCTATCATCTTCCTCCAATCTGTAAAATGTCTTTTCATTGTTTCTTTTGCAGAGTAAAAGGTTAAATTTAACTTTGATGAAGCCAATGTCAAATTTATCAATTTTTTCCTTGTATGCATCACACTTTTAAGGTCATGTCTAAAATGCCTTTGCATAGCCTAGGTTGCAGAGATTTTCTCCTATGTTTTCTTCTAAAAGTTCTGTAGTTTTATATCTTACCTTTACAGCTGATATTTGAGTTAATTTTTAATGAGGTTGCGGTTGAGGTTCATTTTAGCATACAACTATCCTTCTTCCCTTACACTGCTTTTGCACCTTTGACAAAAATCAAACAAACAAAAGTAGAAGTACCTACTTTAATTTTGGGCAAGACTTCAAAGCAAAGAAAGTATCAGAGATTAAGAACAGCATTACACAATGATAAAGGAGTCAATTTTCCAAGAAGATACTAATATCTAAAGCGCATTTACCTAACAACAGAACATAAAATTATGTAAAGCAAAAACTGCTACAACAGTAAGGAGATATAGATGAAATCACTATCATAGTTGGAGATTTCAACATCCCTCTCTCAGAAATGGACAACTACAGGGGTTAGAAAATCTGTTAGGACATAGTTGAACTCAACAACACCAACAAACAGCTGGAGGTAACTGGCATCTATACACTACTTCACTCAACCACATTAGAATGAACGTTCTTCTCAAGCTTGCATAGACCATTCACTAAGCTAGACAACATTCTGGGCCATAAACCATATCTAACAAATTTAAAGTAGTGGAAATCACACAATGTCTACTCTCAGATCACAATGGAATTAGCTAGAAATCAGTAACAGAAAGACAACTGGAAAAATCCCACAATGTGAACATTAAACGGTGCACTTCTAAATAACACATGGGTCAAAGAAGGAATCTCAAGAGATATTAAAAATATTTTTGAATGAAATGAAAATGAAAACACAACTGATCAAAATCTGTGGAATAGGGGCTTCCCTGGTGGCGCAGTGGTTGAGAGTCCGCCTGCCGATGCAGGGGATGCAGGTTCGAGCCCCGGTCCGGGAAGATCCCACGTACAGCAGAGTGGCTGGGCCCGTGAGCCACGGCCGCTAAGCCTGTGCGTCTGGAGCCTGTGCTCCGCAGTGGGAGAGGCCACAACAGTGAGAGGCCCGCATATTGCAAAAAAAAAAAAAAAAAAAAAAAAAAATCTGTGGAATAAAATGAAATCAGTGATTACTGGGAAATTTAGAGCATTCAATGTTGTGATACTGTGATTTATAATAAGAAATGTGCATTTGTTCTTGGTCCCCATTTTTGGCACAGAGGTCTGGCAGAGCTAGCTTCCTTGAAATTTCCTAAGGGATGGCAGTAATAAAAACTGTCTTCTGTCCTGTTAATGAAGTGACTTTTGGAACTCGCTTAAGGATGAGAGCCAGTTGCCAACACAGCCAACCATATAATTAGAGGGTTGGAACTTTCAGTCCAGCCCACCTACCACCCACCTACCTCCAGGGAGAGAGGGGAGAAGGGCTGGAGATTGAGTTCAATCACCTACGGTCATTGATTTAATCAGTCATGTGTATGTAATGACGCCACCATCAAAAAAAAAAAAAAACACAGGGCTGGGAGAGCTTCCCAGTCTGTGAATATATGGAGGTACTAGAAGGGTGGCATACCTGCAGAGGGAATGGAAGCTCCATGCCCTCTCCCCATACCTTGCCCTATGCATCTCTTCTATTTGGATATTCATCTGTATCCTTCATCATCCTTTTATAATAAACTAGTAATCCAGTAAGTAAAATGTTTCCCTAAGCTCTGTGAGCCACTCTAGCAAAGTAACTGAACCCAAGAGGGTGGCGGGAACCTCTGGTTTATATCCAGTCAGTCAGAAGTACGAGTAACGACCTGGACTTGCAACTATCACCTGAAGTCCAAGGAGGAGGTTACTGGAACCTACCATCTACAGTCAGTTGTTCAGAAGCACAGGTGATAACCTAGACTTACAACTGGCATCTAAAGTGAAGAGGGCCAGTCTTGTGAGACTGAGCCCTTAACCTGTGGAATCTGATGCTATGTCAGATTTGAGCATCAGAATTGAGTTAAATGATAGGATACCCAGCTGGTGTCACAGAGAATCTTTGGTGGTATGGGGGGAAAACCATGCCTCCACATATTGGAATTGGATGCTCAGACCTCTATAATGAAAAAAAAAAAAAAAAATATATATATATATATATATATATATATATATATATATATAAAATCTAACAGTCATGAATCTAAATTTTCACCTTAGGAAACTAGAAAAAGAAAGAGTAAATGCCATCTAAAGTAAGCAGCAAGAAGAAATAATGAGAACCAGAGTATAAATCAAAGAAACAGAAAACAGGAAATCAATAGAAAAAGTCAATGAAAACAAAAGCTGGCTCTTTAAAAAGATTAATAAAATTATAAGCCTCTAGGCCAGACTAACAAAGAAAAAAAGGGAGAAGACGGAAATACTAATATTAGAATTGAAAGAAGAGACATAACTACATATCCCGTGGAAATTAAAAGAATAATAAAGGACACTGTGAGCAATTCTATGGCCACAGGTTTGGGAACCTAGATGAAAAGAAACATTCCTTGAAAGACATCGCCTGCCAAAAGTCACACAAGAAGAAATAGACATTTTGAATATACCTACACCTATTAAAGGAATTGAATCAATAATTAATAGGCAGAAATCACCAGGCCCAGACGGATTCACTGGTGAATTCTACCAAACACTTACGGAATAAATTATACCAATTCTCTACATCTCTTTCAGAGGATAGAAGCAGAGGAACTACTTTCCTAACTCATTCTATGAAGACAGCATCACTCATACCAAAACTAGACAAAGACATAATAAGTAAAGAAGACTACAGACCAATATCTCCCATGAACAGACATGTGAAAATCCTCAACAAAACATGGGCAAATTGAATCCAAACAAGATGAAAGAATTATACTCCACAACCAAATGGGATTTATCCAAAGTATGCAAGGCTGGCTCAAGACAGCAATAGGTTAAAAAAGAAACATCACTTTCACATCTACAGATGAAGAAAAAGCATTTGACACAATCCGACAGCCACCCATGATAAAAACTCTCGGGAAACTAGGAATAAATGGGAATTTTCTCAACTTGATAAAGACTATCTATAAAAAACCTACAGCTAACGTCATACTTAATGATGAAAAATTCAAAGTTTTCCCACTAAGATCAGATACAAAGCAAGGATGTCCCCTCTCACCACTCCTTTTCAACATGACACTGAAAGTCCTTGCTAATGTGATAAAATATATACAGGTTGGGAAAGAAGACATAATACTGTCTTTGGTTACAAACAGCGTGACTGTCTGTGTAGAAAATCTGAAATAACTGACAAGAAACTAATAATCTATTACTTCATTCACTGCTGCTGGGAATGAAAATGGTACAGCCACTTTGGAAGACAGTTTGGGGGTTTCTTACAGAACTCAACATACTTTTACCATATAATCCAGCAATCATGCTACTTTGTATCTACCCAAAGAGTTGAAAACTTATATCCACACAAAAACATGCACACAGATATTTATAGAAGCTTTATTCTTAATTGCCAAAACTTGGAAGCAACCAAGATGTCCTTCAGTAGGTGAATGGAAAAATAAACTGTGGTACATTTAGATATTAGAATATATATTATTCAACGCTAAAAAGAAATGAGCTATCAAGCCATGAAAAGACATGGAGGCACTTTAATTGCATATTACTGAGTGAAAGGAGACAATCTGAAACTGCTGCATTCTGTATGATTTCAGCTATATGACATTCTTGAAAAGGCAAAATTATGGAGACAGTAAAAAGATCAGTGGTTGCCTGGGGGCAGTGTGAAAGGGTAGAACACAAAATATATTTAGGAATGTGAACATATTTTTTATGATATTATAAATAGATGGATACATGGCATTATACTTTTGTCCAAACTTATAAAAAGTATGATACCAAGAGTGAACTCTTAACTATGGACTTTAAGTGATTATGATCTATTGATTTATGTTCATCCTTGTTAAAAAAATATACGATTCTGGTGAGTGATGTTGATAATAGGGGAGGATATGTATGTGTGAACAGGGGGAGTATATGAAAAATCTATTTACTCCTTTCCATTTTATTGCAAACCTAAAACTGCTCTAAAAAATAAAGTCTTCAACAAAAATAAAAATTAATTTAAAACTTTAAAAATAATGTCAAATGTGATATAAAATGTGCAGAAGAGAAAGTTATGAGTTTTTATTTGGAGAAGGTTGAGTTTGAGCTTGGGTATATGAGCCTAAATAGAAGGCTACAACAGAAAAAGCTCTGGGTGTTGTCCATCTAGGTAGTAAGACCATAAACCCAGAAACAAAATAAAATAAAGGCCAATAAAATTATAATACTAGGGACTTCCCTCCCAGTCCAGTAGTTAAGACTTCGCCTTCCAATGCAGGGGTGTGGGTTCGATCCCTGGTTGGGGAGCTAAGATCCCATATGCCTCGTGGCCAAAAAACCAAAACATAAAACAGAAGCAATATTGTAGCAAATTCAATAAAGACTTTTTAAATGGTCCACATAAAAAAAAAAAAAAAAACTTTCAAAAAATTACCATACTAAATTAACTAGAATTTCCTGATGATGCCTTATTAATTCTTTTACTGAAGATTCCACTCACTGCACGTAACGGTCATCACATTCAGGGGAGAGAAAGGGAAGAGAGCATAAACACTTGGGGGATTTATACCCAATTCCCATCAGAAATATTCTGAGCTTTTGAGGATGAACTCTGAATATTCGCACATATGGCAATGTTCCTCATAAATGCAAATAATACTTATTTTAGATTTAGACTGCATGAATATCATAAAAACAAAATAAATGAAGCAATTTACCTTATTATTTTCAAAAGCAACGTAAAGATATAGAAGAGTTAAAGAAATAAATGCTATTCCATGCATAAAATAACAACACCTTCAGTTACAAAATATCATTAAAATATTTAAGGACAGAGAATGCTGATATGCAAACTAGAGGAAAATTAAGGCAACAAATTCAGTAAAGATGTGTCCATGGTTGCCCAAATTCCTGCAACTAATAATTTGTAGTTACCCTTCTGCCAAAACAATGCCTTGTTTGTTTGTTCTGGTCAAAGATAAAGCAGAAGACTTCCTTTATGGCAGGGAAAATGCACAGAGCAAAATTATGTGTTGAAAATTGAAACAGCACAAATTAATACAGCATTAAAAACAGATTTCACTAAATTTAAAGGAAACTTTTTATGGAGGAATTATTGTAGAAAAGCAATCACTTATTATGAAAAACACTTTAAAATGGACTATAAAAAATAGCTTATTTGGAAAGTCAGTGAATCAGAAGTCATAAGTCTACAAGAAACAAAATGTCCTTTCTTGTTGACAGTTGACAAACTCATTAAATTGTTAGATGTACCATAAACTTTATTATCAGATATCTTCTGTAAAGGATCCATGGAGTAAAAAGAACATGGCTGACAAAGAAGAGAAAGCTATTTGAACACTACACTATAATTTCCCTATGTTTCAGGCAGAATACTGTATTTTAATTTTTATTTATGGATTTATTTGCACAGTGAATTCAATATACATTCCATTTTACTCTAGTTAAATCTCACTAAAAAAATTATTTGGTTTTCCTCCTTTAATAGAAGTAGTGGTATACATATGTCAAATATACTTTCTGTGTCTGTTTCACTTCAAAGAATACTTTCATTACTAATTTTGTAAACTTAAAAAAAAAGGCAAAATAGCAAATATGCATATAAAGAAGTGAAAGATGTACATTTTCCTGAAAAACATAAAGAAAATAAAGAGAACATAATTCTATAGATATATATTTTTAAATGTTTAAATACTTCTAGAAACCAAACTAATAATAATTATATTCTACATATACAAACAACAACCTCCACAAGGGGGACAATCATTACAAACAAGTACTAATTTCACTTCTTTAGCCTACAAAAAGCAGTCACATTTCATTTTTTATGTCAGTTCGGTGAAAATATGTAGAAATTTTTGACATTAGCTGTATAACAGTCACTTCCCTGAACTAAAAATCAGAAAACACAGACAAAGGATTTTTATGTCACTTTGAAGTGTAAGGGAAAATTTGGGTTGTTAGACACTGAAATGCTGGAATTTCCAGGTAATTGTGTTGGTTTACAAATGACAGTGGTGCTAATCAGGACTTTACAATGAAAATTTAATTATTAAAGTGGCTATAAAATTCAAGATAATTACTGGAATAACTTTGGCTAGCAAGCTAGCTTTTAGGAAAAAATCTGGATTGAAGCCCACAAAACAAACTAATTAATGAGTCATAATATTCACATTACAAGAGGATTCTTAATTATAGGATCATTGACATAAATGCTTTATGGGATTTTCTAAATTTTTTATAGCTTACATTCCATCAAGCAGTCTATCAAACAACCTGTATTATAACTAGAAACAAAAAGAACACTTTCCTGAGAAAAATATTTATGCAGTTACAAGAATTAATTTAAATGATCACTTGTGGTTGATTTTTAATTTATCAGAGTTAAAACAGCATTAACAGAGTTAAATTAACAGAGTTAAAACACATTTTAATAATACAAAATTGCATCACATCAATGGACAAACTAACATTTACTGAGGAAATAAAGAAAACTCATTAAGTGCCTACTACGTACCAGACACTCGCTGTGATACACAGTTTATATATGCTATCCTATTTTAATTCATACTACTATCAGATAAAGTTAGCATTACAGTATTAAAATCATTCCATAGCTTGCAAAGGTGATTCTCAGAGTTAATCATGGTAGTTCAGAGTGAGAGCTCTGGAATCAGGCTCTCAGAATTAGAACTCTGGTCCTAATCTACCACTTAAATCTCTGTGACCTTCAACAAGGTACTCAATTTTTATCTCTCTCATCAGCAGAACAGGATAAAATGAGGTAATACAATTACAAACAGCTACTGGCACACAGTAAGTACTCAGTAAATGCCCTGTGCTACTATTACATACGCTCAGATAGCCCCATCACCTAAGAAGAGAGAGTACATAATAGGACACTAGGTTGAGCCTTAGTCTGACACCAAAAGAAGGCTTGAGAACTACTCTCTTAGTGTATTTTTAATCTTTTGATATATAAAAACCTATTTATACCTTGTGCCAGAAAACGTATTTTTTCATAGTACATTCTTCCTAAGTCAAACAAATGAGGAAGATTTGTTTTGCTTTCTATGATCTATAGAATTTAGAAACACACACTCAAACAAAAGGGGTTTTGGGGCCAAGTCAGAGAAAGACAGGACATTTACAGTCAATGTATATTATCATCCAAATCAAAGGAAAATGAAATTTCTAATTCAATGAGTCATTCCTAAACATAAAATGTAAAAGCTATGATTATTTCAAGATTGGAGTTATACTTCTTGAAATCATTTATTAAGCATTTGTTATTTATACATTAAATAAATATTTACTAAATGTCTAGTGAAAGGTAATTTGTTTAATTATTGCTCTCAATGATCGCTGGACAGAATGGGATCAATCGACCAGTCCAATATAAAATAGTATTAATCCCTGAGGAATGACAAAACTTCCAAACAGCTTTCATCACTTGGCAGAATTACTCAAGATGATCATGGTGCTTGAGAATCATTATGAATAGTCTGAAATCACTATAACAACTACATATTGGCATGATTTACTTACTCAAAACAAAATTACATTAAAAATACTGTGTGTGTTGCCACAAGCTATTTAACTCAATTCAATAACATTTATTCCTTTTGTGGTTCATTTTTTGTTCGTTAGTTTCACAAAGGCTAAACTACATGTTAAAAGAAAAAGCAATAAAAAGTGTTATTCCTGGAGATTTAAATACTAACGGGGTAGCTATAAAATCCAAAAACCAGCTAAAGAAAAATCATCTGAAACCCTTGAAAGCTTTTTTTTTAACTTGGTACTGACTTCAAAACTTGAGTTAACACATTTCTCAATTTTAAACCACTATATCTAGAAAATAGATAGATGGTTCACAATTAGTTTTCATCATTACAACTGAAATTCAAATTATAAGTCCTACTTCATCACTTAAATAAGTAATTCTCCATTATAAATAACATTATTGGTAGAAAATTTCAAATATAAAGTAACACGGCTCCTATTATAACAATCAGTCTCTATGATTGATGATATATATTTTAAAATATAAAACTGTAGTATTAGAGATAATCTAGATTACCTAACCCATTGTCATCATAATAACAAAACCAGCATGTATGTCAATCTACATATTTTATTGCATTTAATTTAAAAAATCCAGTGAGCTATTATTAGTCTATACATATAATATTCTATATTATTCTATTATAATGATAGAAACTGAAACACAAAATAGTTAATAACACTCAAAGTTGTGTAAATAATAAATAGTAAACGAGGGATTTGAAGCCAAGTGTGTCTGACTTGAAAGTCCACACATATAACAACTATAACATGTAGCTTTCATGATAAAACAAAAAAGCCACAAAATTTCTCCTGCACGAATAAAGCCTATTTTTCAAGGCTCCAGAAAATAAGATTATTCCTTCAATAAATTCTTTTAATATTACACCCCCTCTATACAGTAAAACTCATCAATGATTAGAACAATAATAAAGTAGTGCCAACAGAGGTGAGGCTTATATAAACAATAAAAAGTTTCATAAACAGGGACTACTGAGTGGAGGAAAGTGCATGGAAACCAAGACACTTTAGCTTGAAACACAAAGGTAAAGAATTAACTTATTTTAGAGTTTAGCTCAATTTCTCCAAAAAATAATCAAGAATTAGATAACATTGCAATTTGGGGCATGTATTTATTATACAAAAAGATTTTCCAGAAAAG
Organism: Grampus griseus; assembly: GCF_964374135.1. Classification (NCBI taxonomy): domain Eukaryota; kingdom Metazoa; phylum Chordata; class Mammalia; order Artiodactyla; family Delphinidae; genus Grampus; species Grampus griseus. The sequence goes on from NC_139012.1 coordinate 69,065,618, forward strand.
GTACATAAAATTTTGTCCAAGATTTTTAAAGTTCAAATATTCTCATTCATCTAGAAGAGTTTAAAACTAACTGAAAATAAGATAACATATCCCATTTTAAGTTCTCATTCATATATATGAATTTAAGATATAGCCAGAAAATAAGAAATTCTATCAACCATTGCCCTAAAGCTAAGAATTTATGTTCTTCAAGTAGAGGGGGATGTCCCATTTAAAAATCTGCCTTTAACATTTTAAAAACTGAGACAGTATCACCACCAAAATGGTGCCCCTCAAAACTAAATATAACAAGAGACTGAATTACTGATACACACAATTGTCCACTAAAGAGCCAACCTCAGACATCAAGGGCTTTGAAGCAATTAATGAAAAAGTATTAGATAAGAATTCAAAGAAGTACATAAGTGAATCACAGGGTAGGGCTGAAATTGGGTATGTATTATTACTGAAAAGGAAAGTGGTACATTTCTTATTATATGTTTTCTATTGGCCATAAACTAAGAACACATATATCACTGAAAAAGTTAGTTATTACATGGAAAAATTAACATGAATGATATAAAAGAACTAAAAACAAATCAAAATCAGAAAGCTGATCCCTTCCACTGCCTTTTATCTCCATGATGAAATAAATACAATTTAAATATCAAAATATAATATAAACACTAAAATGAGTTTTAAAGACAGGCAATGAAAAATAACCATGTGCCTTGGATGAATGGACCAGATAACGTGTTAAACATGGTTTTATCACTAAGATTTTATAATAACTACTCATGATGTTATAAATTATTATAATCATTTTAGTTATAGCATCTCAAACTGCATAATCTTTCTAATTTTTCTATACAAAGCAAAACATTATACTTCAGGTTAAAATAATTATGGACTTAATTCATATGAAATATTTAAATTATACATGGAGTTTTCTAATTGCTACTTCATCTCTAACTTCTTTTCACAGCACTTACTAGGTTTAAAATTACTGATCATAATGTGTACTAGTTCACTTAGATGACAAAGAGCAAAACATTTTGAATTTAAATTAGGACTGGAATTTAAATGTTTCACTTTTCCACTAAGCTGATCTGCCTCCCAACAGAAGTATTTAAGACCTTATAACAGTAATATCTCAGCAGGACATGGCCTCAGGATTCCTTTTCACTTCAAAACTCCAACCTCTACATTACCTTGATATAAAAGAAGCATGACCCACGGATGGCAGCTGACTATTGTAAAGGTACAGGTCCCATTTATACTTAGATTTATACTTTACATAAAGATGGTCCCAATGCAGGGATAATATTATTAGCAACACTAAGACAGAATTTTGTTAATAATTAATTTAAATAATTAATAGGAGAAAATCATAGGTTACATTTCAATGGACTTTAAATTTTTCCCATCTTAGTTTCATTCACTAGTTTTTCTACAAATTCAAAATTGGATGATCGATAAAGAATCTCATGTATATGTGTACATACTAATGAAGCATTCCTATATTACTATTTAGTAAACTAATGTTTACCTATATAACTTTCCCTTTAAATTCTCCAAACTTAGCAACGTACACAAATAGTTATTAAAATTCAGATTTAACTTATGACATATATGATTCTAAGATATAAGATTAAATCAGAGTTTGATACATGAGGTATTTTTTTAACATCTTTATTGTAGTATAATTGCTTTACAATGGTGTGTTAGTTTCTGCTTTATAACAAAGTGAATCAGTTATACATATACATATGTTCCCATATCTCTTCCCTCTTGCATCTCCCTCCCTCCCCATGAGGTATTTTTTAATTTAAAAAAAGAGAAGCTATAAAATTTGCACATGAAATCAATCTAATTAGAAGATTCTGAATACATAAAACATGGGTATGCTACTGGTTAGATTTAGGTTCTCAAACATGATCTATATATAAAAAAGCTAATATCCCTTAATATTGTGCTAGTCTTATGACACTAACATTATAGAATAATACCAATATTTAAGATATAAATTATGTGTGTTATTAAATACTATTCTTGAGAATAAACTTTACCCTAGTAATTTTATTTAATCTGACAAGATTTCACAGACAATCCAAACAATGGGCATTTGCAAAGGGTAAGGTCAGGACTAACACTTTTCCTCAACTTCATATTATAATCACTATGCTACACCTAGTAAGAATTTTTCATTTATTATCAAGGAAGTCACTCCTTTGTGGTTATAAAAATCTAAGTGTCAGGCTTTTTTACATTGTGCAAATATATATCTGCCTTAATCCTAAAGAAACTTTTATTAGCACCTCAAGGATAAAAACCAGTATTATAATACATTTACACAACACCAAGTGCACCATGCATAATCTAAATGAGGAAAAAATGGCATAACTTATATATTCAAAGAAAACTTACCAGACAGTTGTTTCCACTTGACTGTCATTGAGCTGCCGGTTGTCCAGTTGTGCAAAAAGTGGGAAAAGCACTTGAATCCCTCCAATAGAATGAATTGCACTATGAATTGAATGTGTAACTATAGCTTTTACATCCTATGTTCAAAAACAAAAATGTTTATTACATTTTCTGAAGCATAATGTTATCACTATTTGCTTCTTCCAGCTTCATAAGAAAATTAAATAAAATAGATATTTTTAAATCTATTTTTAAAATTTAAAAATCAAAATTATATAATTTTGATACACATGTAAAATAAAAGTTTGAAATATCTTTGCTAATCACTTAAATTTGAAATCTTAAGTTGAGAGATTTTTACAAAGAAAATATAAAGTTCTAAATCAAAACATATTTTAGAATAAGAGACTCATGGATGTAAAGACACACAGGCAATTTTTATGTTAGGGAGTTATACATTATTAAAGCAAAGTATTTTTTAATATCTGCAATTATCTATTTAGCTAATTCACTGATTTTATTTCAAAGGATATAGAACATATAACAGAAAAAAAAGATTTTCTACTAAGGAGACATGTCCAAGGTAAAATATATTGCCAAAAAAAAGCAGAAGGCAAAAACATCATTCAAAGAACTAGAAAACCAAAAAAGAAAAACAAAGAGCAACTGGAGATTTCTAGATGAGCAATGTTTAATATGTAAAATAAAGACACAGTGCTGATGAGAACATGAAGATTAAGCTACTATTCACCCACCTGGAGCATTAGAGCATGTGGGGAATGCACAAAAATCGATGCATTTTCCTTTGGTGATGATTCCAGGCACAACTGAGCATCCGTGGCCTTAGCGTTATATGTAAATGCGATACTACTTGCAAGTTTCCCATCATACAGAACCTGTTTATGATGTTCTGCCAAATGAATATCACTCTCAGATTTAAACTTGAAGGTGCTCTGAAAAAACAAAACTAAATTAAACACTCTTTAAATGCAACATAATAAAACTCTCAAGTTTTAAAGAAGAGAAACATTTTAAACATTTAAAGAAGAGAAACATCATAAACAATTTGTTGTGACCCTTCCAAGTGTCAGGCGCTAGTCAGTGGTATTACATTATTTTGTTATTCTCACTTCAGTTCTATGAGTTAAATTTTATTATGCTAATAAACATGCTCAGATCTTCATATTCTCATTTTATTAAGTGTTTTTGTGTGTGTGTGGAACGTTTTTATCTTATTTTATTTATTTATTTTTTATAACATCTTTATTGGAGTATAATTGCTTTACAATGGTGTGTTAGTTTCTGCTATATAACAAAGTGAATCAGCTATACATATACATATATCCCCATATCTCCTCCCTCTTGCGTCACCCTCCCACCCTTCCTCCCTATTCCACCCCTCTAGGTGGTCACAAAGCACAAGCTGATCTTTATTAAGTTTTTGATTATTAATAAAATAATTTTATTAGAATATTATAAAGCCAGATGATACTAAATGTAAATAGGATTTTACTTTAATAATTCAAAACATAAATTTAATTTTGCTTGTTAACAGTTTCAAAAGTATTTATAGAAGTAAGTAGTGGCTGGCACATGAATTACTAATATAGAAATGGCTATAATGGTTATCATTTGAGACTAAAAAAACTGTTTATTCACAAAAATATGTCTTTACTATAAAAAGTTTATCAAGATAGTGAATATCAATGCTACTCCACAAAAAAATCATGATGGCCATGTTAAAACCCTAAAGAATAGATGACAATTACAATAGGAAATTGAAACAAAAAATTATTTTTAAAAATATTTTAATGAAATTATGAGTTAACTATATTAGGTAATAATACTGCAATATAAAATCCAGCTGACTGCCTTCTTCACTGGTTGCCTTAGTACTGTAAAACAACTATTTTAATATGTATTTCAGTAAAATCATAAATGCTCAAAATGTTTAAAATTTGGGTTTTTTTGGATGCTAATTTTTAAAAATTTTTACTGGAGTATACTTAATTTAAAATGTTGTGTTAGGGCTTCCCTGGTGGCGCAGTGGTTGAGAGTCCGCCTGCCCATGCAGGGGACACGGGTTCGTGCCCGGGAAGATCTCACATGCCGCAGAGCGGCTGGGCCCGTGAGCCATGGCCGCTGAGCCTGCGCGTCCGGAGCCTGTGCTCCACAACAGGAGAGGCCACAATAGTGAGAGGTCCGCTTACGGCAAAAAAAAAAAAATTGTGTTAGTTTATGCTGTATAGCAAAGTGAATCCGTTATATATATACCTACATCCACTCTTTTGTAGATTCTTTTCCCATATAGGTCATTGCAGTAAGTCCCCTACATATGAACCTTCAAGTTGTGAGCTTTCAAAGATGTGAACTGTGTTCGCATATCCAATCACGTAAGTTAATTCACGTGTCTGGCGTACACTGTCACGTGGGTGCATCCTCTACAAGTGGTTGTGCTTTTGTGTACTTTACTGTGCAGTACCATATGGAGTGCAGTAGTACAGTATCTTTATTTCAAGCCCAGGATATCCGGAAGCAAACATCTCCTATTGTTGACGATCCTTCAGCTCTACCATCTCCCTCCCCCAGTCAGTAACTCTTCCTGCCTGTTCACTCGATGCCAGCCCCTGTATGTCTGCTGTTGTACTGTACTACTATACTTTTCAAGGCACTGTACTGTAAGATTAAAAATGTTTTCTTTATTTTTTGTGTTTGTTTTTTTATATATTATTTGTGTGAAAAGTATTATAAACCTATTCCAGCACAGTACTATATAACCGACTGTGTAAGCTGGGTAACTAGGCTAACTTTGTTGGACTTATGAACAAATCAGATTTACAAAAGAGCTCTCAGAACAGAACTCATTCGTATGTGGGACTTACTACAGAATAATGAGAGTAGTTCCCTGAGCTATACTACTGTAGGTCCTTATTAGTTCTCTATTTTATATATAGTAGTGTGTATATGTCAATCCCAACATTTGTTTCTAACTCAATCTTTTAAAAGTAAAATTTCACAAATACATTAGAATTTTGACTTATTTTGTGAGCCAGTGATCAAAAGCACAATTAATTATTTTAGAGGAGTAAAACAAATGAGTTAATTTATAGAAATAAAATTATTTAGCTGAGGGAATTTGGGGGAAGAGTATACAGAACATTGAGACACAGGGGAAGCTGACCAAATAATGAAAGACTACAGGAGCTGGATAACCCAAAAGCAAATTGTAGTACAATCAAGTAGAGAAGTGATGCCTCCTTATGTTGATGATATTTTACTAAGAAAAACAATGTGTAAATGATGGGAATAACAACTGGAAAAAGAGCAACATATGTTCTAGCTTAGTAGAGCTACCTTAAACTAAGGAATTTATTTTTAAATTTGACATCAAAAGCAAAGGCAACAAAAGCAAAAATTAACAAGTGGGACTATATCAAACTACAAAGCTTCTGCACAGCAACAAAGGAAACCATCAACAAAATGAAAAGGAAACCTACCAACTGGAGAGAATATTTGCAAATCATGTATCTGATAAGGGGTTAATATATAAAATATAAAAAGAACTCATACAACTCAACAGCAAAGAAACAATTCATTTAAGCAATGTGCAGAAGATGTGCTCATTTTTCTGAAAAAGACATAAGACACAGATGGCCCAAAAGTACATGAAAAGGTGCTCAACATCACTAACCATCAGAGAAATGCGAATCAAAACCACAATGAAGTATCACCCCACTCCTGTTAGAATGGGTATTATCAGAAAAACAAGAGATGTCAAATGTTGGTGAGGATGTATAGAAATGCAGAGAATGGCAAGGATGTCCACGGATAAATGAATGAACAAAGAAAAAGTGGTATATATGTACATTGAAATGTTATTCAGCCATAAAAAAAAGAATGATATCTTGCCATTTACAACAACATGCATGGACCTTAAGGGCATTATGCAAAGTGAAATAAGTCAGACAGAAAAAGACAAATATCATATGATCCCACTTGTGTGTGGAACCTAAAAACAATAATAATAAAACAACGAACTCGTAGATACAGAGAACAGATAGGTGGTTGCCAGAGACAAGGAGGAGGAGGGTGGCAAAATGGATGAAGGGGGTCAAAAGGTACAAACTTCCAGTTATAAAATGAGTAAATCATGGGAATGTAATACACAGCATGGCGATTATAGTTAACAATACTGTATGATATATTTGAAAGTTGCTAAAAGAACAGATTTTAAAAGGTCTCATTACAAGAAAAAAATTTGTAACTATGTATGGTGATGAATGTTAACTAGACTTATTGTGATCATGTTGCATATATTCAAATATCCAATCATCATGTTGTACACCTGAAACTAATATAATGTTACATATCAATATCTTAATTTTTAAAAGTCAAAAAAGTAAAAAGAAAAAAGGAAGTTCTGTAGAGAAATTTATATAGCAAACTACAGATGAGATCCTGAGTAGAAGAATTAAGATTACACAAAAAGGTTTGAACTGGGTGTGCATACTTCAGATATCTTTATTATCATCCATAACTGTTGCTTTTCCAATTGTTTTGTTGTAGCTAGGGCCAGCGGGAAATATCTAACGGCTTCACCAGAAATATTGTTCATTATGAAGCGTAAGTCGATATAAGGTAGGTCTATCCTAACACTATCCCCAAGTATCTTATAAAACATTTTACTCATGAAGCATGTATCCAACGATCAGATTATTCTCATGCTACAGTTTTTGGTTTTTTTGTTTTGTTTTGTTTTGTTTATTTTAGCACCACTTCCCAGAGGAGATTTTGCTTCCTAATTACAGACTGCTTATTGGTAATTTTTTAAAATAAAATATGGGCATTTCTGACAAATTTATACAAAAATTATTCTTCAATTAGTAAATCAAATATAAATAGCCCCATTAGATGATTTTATGCTGGTGTAATAAGAATCCTTTAAATACGGTACTGCTAATAGGTTGATTCTTTTCAGCTGCAACAGATATTCATTCTTCGAACATGAATTCATATTAATAATGTTTACTCACAAATTCTTGCCCCAACAGTGAAATGCATGAAATAGTGAATCTAAACAACATGCTACAGTGCTCACTAATAATGAAGCATTTTAAATTTAAAAATGTATCCTAAAATATGAGAGGCACCAGCAAAAACATGGCAAATTAGATTACTTGCTTGCTTAAAATATGCTAAGATTATAGTCTTCCATATTAATTTAAAACATAAAATGTAATGAGCTTTCAAAATAAATCTATATTTTAAGACTCTATTTTGCTAAATAAAATTCTATGCTTATGGCAGCGGTCCCCAACCTTTTTGGCACTAGGGACCGGTTTCATGGAAGACAATTTTTCCATGGAACAGGGGTCACGGAATGGTTTCAGGATGATTCAACTGCATTACATTTATTGTGCACTTTATTTCTATTATTACTACATTGTAATATATAATGAAATAATTATACAACTCACCATAATGCAGAATCAGTGGGAGCCCTGAGCTTGTTTTCACCTGCCACTCACTGATAGGGTTTTGATATGAGTCTGCAAGCAATTGTTTATTATGATCTCTGTGCAGTCAAACCTCTCTGCTAGTGAGAATCTGTATCTGCAGCAGCTCCCCAGCGCTAGCATCACCGCCTCAGCTCCACCTCATCATCAGGCATTAGATTCCCATAAGGAGCGCACAGCCTAGATCCCTCACGTGCACAGCTCACAGTAGGGTTCTTGCTCCTATGAGAATCTAATGCCGACACTCATCTGACAGGAGGCAGAGCTCAGGCAGTAATGGGAGCGATGGGCAGCGGCTGTAAATACAGATAAAGCTTCACTCACTAGCCCGCCGCTCACCTCCTGCTGTGCGGCCGTGTTCCCAACTGGCCATGGACGGCTACCGGTCTGTGGCCCAGGGGTTGGGGACCCCCGGCTTATGGAACAAAAAATATTAGTATTAGTATCAAAATGTCTAGGAGGGCTTCCCTGGTGGCACAGTGGTTGACAGTCCGCCTGACGATGCAGGGGACACGGGTTCGTGTCCTGGTCCGGGAAGATCCCACATGCCGCGGAGCGGCTGGGCCCGTGAGCCATGGCCGCTGAGCCTGCGCGGCCGGAGCCTGTGCTCCGCTACGGGAGAGGCCGCATTAGTGAGAGGCCCACGTACCACCAAAAAAAAAAAAAAAAAAAAAAAAGTCTAGGAAATAGAAATTAAAAGTATAAATAAATGTATTTCAGAATTTCTCTAAAAAGCATGTAAAAATGTTAAATATGTTATATAATCCTCAAATTGTCTGTTAACATGTCGAAGTGAGAGGGCATCAAATAACACGACTTCCTAATTCTGATGAGCTGTCACAGAGAGATATAAGCATCCAACCCTTTGGAGAAGAATGCAGGTAAATAACATATAGTAAAACAGACTTTACAAAAAAGTAGATGAAAATTGTTTTTAGACCACACACACTGTTATATCTACAATTTTGAAGAATTTAAATCTGAAATTCTTTTCAAAGATTTAGATACACCAAAGTCTCTGCTTGTAACCAGAATTCATGCTGGAGGTAACCATATTTAATTGATGCCTACAATTAGACAATTTTCACAGTTCACCATGCTATACCACCTAGAATTTCCAGAGGAGCTTCAAGAGCAGCTTACAAATTTCAAATTGACTCTAACCTATTGTTATATATTGCTAAGCTTCTGACATTTTACTTATTCTCCCTGTTAAACAGCCCATCATGGGTAAAGACTGGCATAGCCATCTTTGTTTTCTTTGAAAGCTCAATTAAGTTAAGGATCTTTTTTTTTTTTGCGGTACGCCCTTCCCTGCGCCACCAGGGAAGCCCGAAATCTCAATTAAAAGTTGATGAGTGAGGCTTCCCTGGGCGCAGTGGCTGAGAGTCCACCTGCCGATGCTGGGGACACAGGTTCGTGACCCGGTCCGGGAAGATCCCACATGCCGCGGAGCGGCTGGGCCCGTGAGCCATGGCCGCTGAGCCTGCGTGGCCAGAGACTGTGCTCCGTGACGGGAGAGGCCAAAACAGTGAGAGGCCCACGTACCGCAAAAAACAAACAAACAAACAAACAAACAAAAAAAAAACAGAGTTGATGAGTGAGTTATTACATCCACTATGGAAACAAGTATGGAGGTTCCTCAAAAAATTAAAAACAAAACTTCCACATGATCCAGCAATTCCACTTCTGGATATTTATCTGAAGAAAACAAGAACACTAACTCAAAAAGATATATGCACCCCCATGTTCACTGAAAAGTTATTTACAATAGCCAAGACATGGAAGCAAACTAAGTATCCATTGATGGATGAATGAATAAAGACAAGATGGTATTAAGTATTCAGCTATAAAAAAAGAAGGACATCTTGAAATTTGAAACAACATGGATGGACCTTGAGGGCATTATGCCAAGTGAAATAAGTCAGAGAAGGACAAACATCACTTATCTGTGGAATCTAAAAATCGAGCTCTAGATAACAGAGAACAAACTGGTGATTGCCAGAGACAAGGGGGGAGGGGGTGGGAAAAAAGTGAAGGTGGTCAAAAAGTACACACTTCTAGCTATAAGATGAATAAATGCTGGGTATATAACGCACAGCATGTTGGTTATAGTTAACAATACTATATTTGAAAGTTCCTAGGAAAGTATATTTTAAAAGTTCTTAACACACAAAAAAAATTATAACTTTGTGAGGTGATGGATTTGTTAATTAGCCTTATTGTGATAAATCATTTTGCAATATATACACATATCAAATCATTATGTTGTAGACTTTAAACTAAGAAATGTTATGTATCTATTGTATTTCAATAAAACTGGACAAAAAGCTTTAAAAAATTTTAAAAAACAGTACAGTACAATATAGTTAAAAGCTGTAAATTCAAAACCAATTAGACTTGAGTTTGTATCCCAACTCTGTCACCTATAGATAATCAACCACAAGTTATCTGCCTCTCATCTGCTACACAACCAACACATAAAATAATATAAATAAAGCACTATGAACAATACCTGGTACTTTTAAAGCAAAATGGTAGCTGCTATTATTACTACTTCCTTTTCTACTTAATATTATACATTTTCTTTATTAATTTTTTCTTAAATGTTACTCATAAAACATTTACCATAAATGTTATGGTAATGGCATATTGCACTGACGACAGTGTAATTCAGATAACTGACATAGTTGCTATTGAGGCAAAGTCTCATTGAGCAGAACTTTAATTACCCAAACTAGAATTACTTAACACAAATATGAGAAAATGTGCCACAATACCACTAAACTCAAAAAAATTAACTTTATCTAATTGTTATATGAGCAGAGGTATGTTATTTTTCTAACACTAATCTCTGAAAACTTCACCAATGTCAAGGATATAGCCATTTTTTCATTGAATTTATGTTAGAATAAAATATATTTGACAAAACCTATTGCTTTCCCCAGAATCATTATGTGACAAATTATGCTGATATTAACATAGTAATGACATTCCAATATTCAAGGAATCATATTTTCTGATGTATAATTAAGAGAATGTTGCCACTTGTATATTGTACAATGATTTTCTCCTCAAAACGAATAAGTAATCCATCTGAATTCATTAAAAAATAATCATTCAAACTCTAATATCTCCAAACTACTCAAGGAAAATACATATATAGGATCAAACCATTCTCTTGCTACAAATTTTCTGATAATTCCACATGACTGGAAAATCCAAATTCATTGCTTTGATATTCAAAACCTTCAATAACTTGGTTTCAACCTATGATAATCACCCTCGCATTCTACCATAAATCACACCATCTACTTTGTATTCTCCCATGAAGCCATGCCTGATTATGGATCAATCCATAAACACATCCTGTACTCCCTTGCTTCTATCCCTTCAGTCATGCCCACTGTCTCACATTCTATCATCACGTCCTGCTCACCCTCTCCATTACTTATTTTTTTCAAGAACCCTGAAAAATTTCCTTCTCTATGAAGAGTTCCTAAATCTTCTGCAGCTGGAATTAATCATCCTTCCCCAAAACGTTAATAGTATTTGCATTATGTTTCTTTTGTGGTATACATGTCAACTTTTAATTATAAACATTTACAAATACAATTATTCTCTTAAATAAAGTATAAGCTTAATCCCCAAAGCTTTAGAACAGTTCCTTGAATATAACAATTATTCAATATATTATTGAATTTTATTCAATCACATGCCCTACAATCATTATTACCAGATCCTAATAAGAAAGAATGTAGAGGAAAATAAAAGGTTACAGTCACAAGCATGCCAACAAAGGGCAAATAGATTAGCATAGAGTATTTCAATGCAAGAAGTGAAGTCAGTGCTTCAACATAGTTGAAAATGACTCAACCAATCAAATCTTAAAAAGTTATAACAATGACATATATCAAATCAGCAGAAGTGCCAAGTACCAGCACTAAAATTACTGCAATATTTCAAATACTGAACAAGAGAAACACATCACTAATACAAACCAATATCTAAGAGAAATATTAAACATAATGTTAATAAACTACTTATACCAAATTAAGCAATCATTTACAAATATCAAGTAATTTTATGTAACTCATTCTTCTAATATAAGAAAAGTTGTTTTTTTCATTTTTGTTTTTTTTGGCTGCGCCACGAAGCTTGCAGGATCTCAGTTCCCTAACCAGGGATTGAACCCGAGCCACGGCAGTGAAAGCCTGGAATCCTAACCACTAGGCAACTAGGGAACTCCCCAAAGATTTTTTTTAACATGCATGTAGTTGCACAGAAGAATGGATATTTTGGTAGGTTGAAAGTTTCAAAAATTAAATTGCAAAAGCAATCAATATCATAGAATGATAAAAGATACACTTTTTAGAAATGATTTGAGGGGGAAAATGTGTGAATAATAATAATCTAATAGAGGAAACCCCTGAATTGTCTACACCACTAGTGTCATTCGTTGGTTTTGGTTTTGGTCATGCCATGGGGCATGATGGATCCTAGTTCCCCGACCAGGGATCAAACCCATGCCCCCTGCAGTGGAAGGGCAGAGCCCTAACCACTGGACCGCCAAGAAAGTCCCTCATTTGTTTAATAATTACTGAGCACTCGAGGATGTGGGCATAAACCTTCTCTAATTGGGTCGATACTCCAAAGTCTCAAACAACTGTGTGACCTCTAGTATCTCTCTTCTGCTCTTCGTAACATCTTCCACCGACGGCTCACAGCATCTCAACACGGGAACCCTGACAAAGACTTCTATCCTTACCCCAAGAGCGTGCTCCTTTTCGATACCCTGCCCCACAAGTTCCAGCTGTTTCAGTACCTCAGAGCAGCAGGCCCAACCGGCTATGCCTGGCTTCTACCTACTTTATGCCTCAATAAAAATACTAGCCCCAGTCAGAGAGCTGCGGTCATTAACAAGCTCATCTCAAAATGCTTTCCTCGACTTCCGGGAAGATGGCAGAAGAGTAAGACGCGGAGATCACCTTCCTCCCCACAGATACACCACAAATACATCTACGCGTGGAACAACTCCTACGGAGCACCTACTGAACGCTGGCAGAAGAACGCAGACCTCCCAAAAGGCAAGGAAGCCCCCACGTACCTGGTTACGGCAAAAGAAGAAAATAAACACAGACAAAAGGATAGGGACGGGGCCTGCACCAGCGGGAGGGAGCTGTGAAGGAGGAAAAGCGTCCACACACTAGGAAGCCGCTTCGCGGGCGGAGACTGCGGGTGGCGGAGTGGGGGAACTTCGGAGCTGAGGAGGAGAGCACAGCAACAGGGGTGCGGAGGGCAAAGCGGGGAGATTCCAGCGCAGAGGATCGGGGCCGACCGGCACTCACCAGCCCGAGAGGCTTGTCTGCTCGCCTGCCGGGGCAGGTGGGGCTGGGAGCTGAGGCTCCGGCTTCGGGTCGGAGCGCCGGGAGAGGCAAGAGACTTTTTCTTCCCTTTTTGTTTCCTGGTGCGCGAGGATAGGGGTTTAAGAACACTGCTTAAGAGAGCTCCAGAGACGGGCGCGAGCCGCGGCTAAAAGTGCGGACCCCAGAGACGGGCGTGAGACGCTAAGGCCCCTGCTGCCTCCACCAAGAAGCCTGTGTGCGAGCACAGGTCACTCTCCACACCTCCCTTCCGGGGAGCCTGTTCAGCCCGGCACTGCCAGGGTCCCGGGATCCAGGGACAACTTCCCCGGGAAAACGCACGGCGCGCCTCACGCTGGCAACGTCACGCCAGCCTCTGCCGCCGCAGGCCCGCCCCGCCCTCCATGCCCCTCCCTCCCCGCGGCCTGAGTGAGCCAGAGCCTCCGAATCAGCGGCTCCTGTAACCCCGTCCTGTCTGAGCAAAGAACACACGCCCTCCGGCGACCTACACGCAAAGGCAGGGCCAAATCCAAAGCTGAGCCCCTGGAAGCTGTGAGAAAAAGAAGAGAAAGGGAAATCTCTCCCAGCAGCCTCAGAAGCAGCGGATTAAAGCTCCACAATCAACTTGATGTACCCTGCATCTGTGGAATACATGAATAGACAACGAATCATCCCAAATTAAGGAGCCCTGTGGATGAAAGGCTCTTGGTGCTGCAGCCAGGAGTTAGTGCTGTGCCTCTGAGGTGGGAGAGCCAACTTCAGGACACTGGTCCACAAGAGGCCTCCCAGCTGCACATAATATCAAACGGCGAAAATCTCCCAGAGATCTCCATCTCAACACCAGCACCCAGCTTCACTCAACGACCAGCAAGCTACAGTGCTGGACATCCTATGCCAAACAACTAGCAAGACAGGAACACAACCCCACCCATTAGCAGAGAGGCTGCCCAAAATCATAATAAGTCTACAGACACCCCAAAACACACCACCAGACGTGGACCTGCTCACCAGAAAGACAAGATCCAGCCTCATCCACCAGAACACGGGCACTAGTCCCCTCCACCAGGAAGCCTACACAACCCACTGAACCAACCTTAGCCACTGGGGACAGACACAAAAAACAACAGAAACTACGAACCTTCAGCCTGCAAAAAGGAGACCCGAAACACAGTAAGATAAGCAAAATGAAAAGACAGAAAAACACACAGCAGATAAAGGAGCAAGATAAAAACCCACCAGACCTAACAAATGAAGAGGAAATAGGCAGTCTACCTGAAAAAGAATTCAGAATAATGATAGTAAAGATGATCCAAAATCTTGGAAATAGAATAGACAAAATGCAAGAAACAGTTAACAAGGACCTAGAAGGACTAAAGATGAAACAAACAATGATGAACAACACAATAAATGAAATTAAAAAATACTCTACATGGGCTCAATAGCAGAATAACTGAGGCAGAAGAATGGATAAGTGACCTGGAAGATAAAAGAGTGGAAATAACTACTGCAGAGCAGAATAAAGAAAAAAGAATGAAAAGCATTGAGGACAGTCTCAGAGACCTCTGGGACAACATTAAACGCACCAACATTCGAATTATAGGGGTTCCAGAAGAAGAGAAAAAGGGACTGAGAAAATATTTGAAGAGATTATAGTTGAAAACTTCCCTAATATGGGAAAGGAAATAGTTAATCAAGTCCAGGAAGCACAGAGAGTCCCATACAGGATAAATACAAGGAGAAATATGCCAAGACACATATTAATCAAACTGTCAAAAATTAAATACAAAGAAAGCATATTAAAAGCAGCAAGGGAAAAACAACAAATAACACACAAGGGAATCCCCATAAGGTTAACAGCTGAGCTTTCAGCAGAAACTCTGCAATCCAGAAGGGAGTGGCAGGACATATTGAAAGTGCTGAAGGAGAAAAACCTGCAACCAAGATTACTCTACCCAGCAAGGATCTCATTCAGATTTGATGGAGAAATTAAAACCTCTACAGACAAGCAAAAGCTGAGAGAGTTCAGCACCACCAACCCAGCTCTACAACAACTGCTAAAGGAACTTCTCTAGGCAAGAAACACAAAAGAAGGAAAAGACCTACAATAACAAACCCAAAACAATTAAGAAAATGGGAATGGGAACACACATATCGATAATTACCTTAAATGTAAATGGACTAAATGCTCCCACCAAAAGACACAGATTGGCTGAATGGATACAAAAACAAGATGCATATATTTGCTGTCTATAAGAGACCCACTTCAGACCTAGAGACACATACAGACTGAAAGTAAGGGGATGGAAAAAGGTATTTCATGCAAATGGAAACCAAAATAAAGCTGGAGTAGCAATTCTCATATCAGACAAAATAGACTGTAAAATAAAGACTATTACAAGAGACAAAGAAGGACACTACATAATGATCAAGGGATCGATCCAAGAAAAGATATAACAATTGTAAATATTTATGCACCCAATATAGGAGCACCTCAATACATAACGCAAATACTAACAGCCATAAAAGGGGAATTGACAGTAACACATTCATAGTAGGGGACTTTAACACCCCACTTTCACCAATGGACAGATCATCCAAAATGAAAATAAATAAGGAAACACAAGCTTTAAATGATACATTAAACAAGATGGACTTAATTGATATTTAGAGGACATTCCATCCAAAAACAACAGAATACATTTTTCTCAAGTGCTCATGGAACATTCTCCAGGATAGATCATATCTTGGGTCACAAATCAAGCCTTGGTAAATTTAAGAAAATTGAAATTGTATCAAGTATCTTTTCCAACCACAACGCTATGAGACTAGATTATCAATTACAGGAAAAGATCTGTAAAAAATACAAACACATGGAGGCTAAACAATACACTACTTAATAACGAAGTGATCACTGAAGAAATCAAAGATGAAATCAAAAAATACCTAGAAACAAATGACAATGGAGACACGACAACTCAAAATCTATGGGATGCAGCAAAAGCAGTTCTAAGAGGGGATTTTATAGCAATACAATCCTACCTTAAGAAACAGGAAACACCTCGAATAAACAACCTAATCTTACACCTAAAGCAATTAGAGAAAGAAGAACAAAAAAACCCCAAAGTTAGCAGAAGGAAAGAAATCATAAAAATCATCAGAAATAAATGGAAATGAAGGAAACGATAGCAAAGATCAATAAAACTAAAAGCCGGTTCTTTGAAAGGATAAACAAAATTGATAAACCATTAGCCAGACTCATCAAGATAAAAAGGGAGAAAACTCAAATCAATAGAATTAGAAATGAAAAAGGAGAAGTAACAACTGACACTGCAGAAATACAAAAGATCATGAGAGATTACTACAGGCAACTCTATACCAATAAAATGGACAACCTGGAAGAAATGGACAAATTCTTAGAAAGACACAACCTGCCAAGACTGAATCAGGAAGAAATAGAAAATATGAACAGACCAATCACAAGCACTGAAATTGAAACTGTGATTAAAAGTCTTCCAACAAACAAAAGCCCAGGACCAGATGGCTTCACAGGCGGACTCTATCAAACATTTAGAGAAGAGCTATCACCTATCCTTCTCAAACTCTTCCAAAATATAGCAGAGGGAGGAACACTCCCCAACTCATTCTATGAGGCCACCATCACCCTGATACCAAAACCAGACAAGGATGTCACAAAGAAAGAAAACTACAGGCCAATATCACTGATGAACATAGATGCAAAAATCCTCAACAAAATACTAGCAAACAGAATCCAACACCACATTAAACGGATCATACACCATGATCAAGTGGGGTTTATTCCAGGAATGCAAGGATTCTTCAATATACACAAATCAATCAACATGATACACCATATTAACAAATTGAAGGAAAAAAAACATATGATCATCTCAATAGATGCAGAGAAAGCTTTTGACAAAATTCAACACCCATTTATGATAAAAACCCTGCAGAAAGTAGGCATAGAGGGAACTCTCCTCAACATAAAAAAGGCCACATGTGACAAACCCACAGCCAACATTGTCCTCCATGGTGAAAAACTGAAAGCGTTTCCACTAAGATCAGGAACAAGACAAGGTTGCCCACTCTCACCACTCTTATTCAACATAGTTTTGGAAGTTGTAGCCACAGCAATCAGAGAAGAAAAGGAAATAAAAGGAATCCAAATCGGAAAAGTAGAAGTAAAGCTGTCACTGTTTGCAGATGACATGATACTATACATAGAGAATCCTAAAGATGCTACCAGAAGACTACTAGAGCTAATCAATGAATTTGGTAAAGTAGCAGGATACAAAATTAATGCACAGAAATCTCTGGCATTCTTATACACTAAGGATGAAAAATCTGAAAGTGAAATCAAGAAAACACTCCCATTTACCATTGCAACAAAAAGAATAAAATATCTAGGAATAAACCTACCTAAGGAGACAAAAGACCTGTATGCAGAAAATTATAAGACACTGATGAAAGAAATTAAAGATGATACAAATAGATGGAGAGATATACCATGTTCTTGGATTGGAAGAATCAACATTGTGACAATGACTCTACTACCCAAAGCAATCTACAGATTCAATGCAATCCCTATCAAACTACCACTGGCATTTTTCACAGAACTAGAACAAAAACTTTCACAATTTCCATGGAAACACAAAAGACCCCGAATAGCCAAAGCAATCTTGAGAACGAAAAACGGAGATGGAGGAATCAGACTTCCTGACTTCAGACTATACTACAAAGCTACAGTAATCAAGACAGTATGGTACTGGCACAAAAACAGAAAGATAGATCAATGGAACAGGATAGAAAGCCCAGAGATAAACCCATGCACATATGGTCACCTTATCTTTGATAAAGGAGGCAGGAATGTACAGTGGAGAAAGGACAGCCTCTTCAATAAGTGGTGCTGGGACAACTGGACAGCTACATGTAAAAGTATGAGATTAGATCACTCCCTAACACCATACACAAAAATAAGCTCAAAATGGATTAAAGACCTGAATGTAAGGCCAGAAACTATCAAACTCTTAGAGGAAAACATAGGCAGGACACTCTATGACATAAATCACAGCAAGTTCCTTTTTGACCCACCTCCTAGAGAAATGGAAATAAAAACAAATAAACAAATGGGACCTAATGAAACTTAAAAGCTTTTGCGCAGCGAAGGAAACCATAAAGAAGACCAAAAGACAAGCCTCAGAATGGGAGAAAATATTTGCAAATGAAGCAACTGACCAAGGGTTAATCTCCAGAATATACAAGCAGCTCATGCAGCTCAATAACAAAAAAACAAACAACCCAATCCAGAAATGGGCAGAAGACCTAAATAGACATTTCTGCAAAGAAGATACACAGACTACCAACAGACACATGAAAGAATGCTCAACATCACTAATCATTAGAGAAATGCAAATCAAAACTACAGTGAGATATCTCACACCAGTCAGAATGGCCATCATCAAAAAATCTAGAAACAATAAATGCTGGAGAGGGTGTGGAGAAAAGGGAACCCTCTTACACTGTTGGTGGGAATGTAAATTGATACAGCCACTGTGGAGAACAGTATGGAGGTTCCTTAAAAAACTACAAATAGAACTACCATATGACCCAGCAATCCCACTACTGGGCATATAGCCTGAGAAAACCATAATTCAAAGAGTCATGTACCAAAATGTTCATTGCAGCTCTATTTACAGTAGCCCAGAGATGGAAACAACCTAAATGTCCATCATCGAATGACTGGATAAAGAAGATGTGGCACATATATACAATGGAATATTACTCAGCCATAAAAAGAAACGAAATTGAGCTATTTGTAATGAGGTGGACAGACCTAGAGTCTGTCATACAGAGTGAAGTGAGACAAATACCGTATGCTAACACATATATATGGAATTTAAGAAAAAAAATGTCATGAAAAACCTAGGGGTGAAACAGGAATAAAGCCACAGACTTACTAGAGAATGGACTTGAGGCTATGGGGAGGGGGAAGGGTAAACTGTGACAAAGCGAGAGAGAGGCATGGACATATATACACTACCAAACGTAAGGTAGATAGCTAGTGGGAAGCAGCCGCATAGCACAGAGAGATCAGCTCGGTGCTTTGTGACGGCCTGGAGGTGTGGGATAGGGAGGGTGGGAGGGAGGGAGACGCAAGCGGGAAGAGATATGGGAACATATGTATATATATAACTGATTCATTTTGTTGTGAACCTGAAACTAACATACCATTGTAAAGCAATTATACTCCAATAAAGATGTTAAAATGAAAAAAAAAAAAAAAATGCTTTCCTCCTCTCAAGGATCTTGGGCCTGTGCTATGTGTACTGACAAATGTCTAAAAACGGATGCTTTGTGTATTTTGCCCATTTTCATAGTGATTTACAGTGGTAGGGCACATCTAGTACCAGTTATTCCATTATGGACAAAATCAGAAGTCAGGTTGAATGTTTTAAAAATGAATTAATTAAGCAAGAAATTTTGTAAACTGGATAGTAGGTTTTAAAAGATTATTTGTGAATTCTAATTGTCATCCTCATAAGTAAAAGAAACCGGCTAAAGGATACCAATTGATTAAAAAAAAACAAGAGTGTTTTTCTGTTGGATGAATTCATGAAAGGTAACAGAGGGAAACAGATTTTTCCCCCAGCAAAAGAAACAAAAATCACTTAATTTTTATGAATTTAAAGCTTCTCGGGCCTCCCTGAACCATTTTTTGTTGGTTTTGTTTTTTTTTTTTAATTAATTTATTTATTTAATTATTTATGTCAGTGTCGGGTCTTCGTTGCTAAGCACGGGCTTTCTCTAGTTGCGGTGAGCAGGGACTACTCTGTTGCATTGTGCGGGCTTCTCACTGTGGTGACTTCTCTTGGTGCGAGCACGGGCTCTAGGCACGCAGGTTTTAGTAATTGCAGCATGCAGGCTCAGTAGTTGCAGCACTCAGGCTCTAGAGCACAGGCTCAGTAGTTGTGGTGCACAGGCTTAGTTGCTCTGTGGCATGTGGGATCTTCCTGGACCAGGGATTGAATCTGTGTCCCCTGCACTGGCAGGCGGATTATTAACCACTGCACTACAAGGGAAGTCCCCCGAACTGGTTTTAAAGCTGTCTTCTCTTCCAAGCATTTCCCAGTTCTTACAATCAGAACCCTTCTCCATGATCACATAGGAATCAGTGTTCACAGATTATACCATGACTATATTTTCATGCAACTTTACTTTTCAGCTTTTGTATGTCTTTCTCCCTTATTTGGCTGTAAGATCCTTAAAGATAATTTATAGTTTTGCATCTTCCATAATGCCTATAATAGTGCTCTGTACACAGAAACGCTTTAATAAATGTCTTCTGAATTGTAAAGTTGTATGAGAAAATTCATCATAATGTAATCATTTTCATTTTCCCAAGTCATTTTAAAGCTACTTTTAAATGACTTTTCCTTCTTCAGGGAAAATCCACGATTTAGAGTAAAATCATCTATCCCCTAATGTTTAAGATTAAAAACATACTACCCTATTTCATCTTCCTTGATTTTGGTCTTCCTTCTGGACTCCAATCATAAAACTCTGGTTTTCTACTGTTGCTAAAGTCTACCACTTTTCAGTTTTTGTCTGTTTAAATGTTTTTCTTTGGCTCTTTTCAGAGAGGCTGCACACTTTTCCTTGATTTACTGCATGTATAAAAGAATTGTTTGTTTTGAGAAACAAAGCAAACATTAAGTATGAATATGAAATCACCCATGTCCTTTGCCCCACATTGAACTTGCAAGCAAGTCTTTTGAGCTGAAAGTCCTGTACTAATAATTACTGATATAACTTTTTAAATAATATTCAATGAATTTAAGTAAATTTAAGTAAAAAGTCATGCAAAATACTAAAGATATCACTCTCCTTGGCTCATGATTACTATATTTTAAAAGTAATTTGTCTGAAGCAGTTTAGTGATACTTCTTACCCTTTTTGTTTGTTTTTTTGGGGGGTATTATACCTATGATGCTTAAGAACTCCAAGTACATGGTTTCTAAAAATAAGGACTGGAATAAAATACTGAGAAGTGTGTTGTGAAACACTGTAAATAGCTTCTCCATGTCTACATTTTAACACTGCTGAACTGTATGTACATTCCATTATCAGGTAAAAAAAAAAAAAAAAAAAAAACCTTTACTTTCATTTGGTTCATACTGCTTACAAAGGAATCAAAAATGTTTAATATATTCTCTTGGAAGTTATAAAATCTTTTTGGGGAAATATAATGTAAGATGTCTAATAAAACTAGTCTTATTTGGGGAAAAAGAATGGTCTTAATTTTTTCAGTCTGTTATACAAAGATCATTATTTCATACTTTTGCTAATTGTAGCAATACAACTTCACATCACAATTAATTATACCATATTTTAAAAATATGATTCAATTTAAATGACTGTAAACATATAATCCATTATGTACATAAAATAATTGTCTTATCTTAATCCCATTTGTGGTATTCAGATCACTTCCAAATCTTCAAACTTATATTTTTTAAGGTATAATAAGCAGATTTGTGCATAAATATCAATATTTATTGGATTATTATTTTAAGAAGAATTTTCCAAAAGAGAACTATTATATAA
This sequence comes from Grampus griseus, assembly GCF_964374135.1. Classification (NCBI taxonomy): domain Eukaryota; kingdom Metazoa; phylum Chordata; class Mammalia; order Artiodactyla; family Delphinidae; genus Grampus; species Grampus griseus. The sequence continues at coordinate 69,087,522 of NC_139012.1, forward strand.
AATGGTTTGAATAGGATGGGGATGAGAATGAGGAATGACTGAGAATTGGCAAGTGAGATCTTTCCAGGGTGGTAGAAATGTTCTAAAAGTGGATTGTGGTGATGTTTGCACAACTCTGTAAGCTTATATAAAATAATTTACTTGTATACTTAAAATGAGTGAATTGTATGATATGTAAACTATACTTTAATAAAGCTATTATAATTTTTTAAAGAAAAACCCGTGTATGACCATATTTTGTACTAATTATACTCAAAGGAGTAACATGACTCAGCTTTCTTAAAAATAGAACATTTCAGTATAATATTTCAATATGGAACACTATGTGTAACAAGAGGACAATACACATTCTTTTCAAGAACACATGGAACAACTAGCAAAGAGGACACACATTTGGGTTCATAAGACAAAGTTCAGCAAACTTCCAAAGACTAAAATCATATAAATGAAACGTATGTATTACTTGAAAAGTAAATTTAAAAGCATTCAAAGAAGAAATATAAAATATGAACTCTCTGACGTCTATTTAAAAATTTATATTTATAATTTTTATTCAGAAAACACTCTAGGCTGCAGCTTCAATGCTGAGTTCTTGCAAATATTTAAGAAAAAAATTAAAATTAAGAAAAAACCCACTAAAGTAATCTATCCAGTCAATAAACAAATAATAAGCCCTAAAAGGAGACGGGGATAGTAGTACCCAGACATGCAGCAATATATTACCTAAAATGTCCATTTCCCAACCAAACACTGAGAGACATAGAAACAGGAAAATATGACCCATACATGGGAGAAGAAGCAGGCAACAGAAATTGCTAGTGACAGCAATCAGATGTCAGATTTAACAGAAAAAGACTTCAAAGCAGCCATAAAAACATGTTCAAAGAACTAAAGGAAACCATAATTAGAGAAGTAAATATAGTTATGATGACAATGTCACATTAAATAGGGAATATCAATTAAGAGATAGATATTGATATATAGGAAAGTGAAGAGAATAAATTCTAAGAGTTCTAATCACAAGAAAAACTTTTTAATAAATTCTAAGAGTTCTAATCACAAGAAAAACCTTTTTTCTTTTCTTTATTGTATCTATATGAGCTGATGGATGTTAGCTGAATCTATTAAAATAATCATTTCACAGTATATGTAAACCAAATCATCATGCTGTACTCCTTAAACTTATACAGTGACATAGTCTATTACTTCTCAATAAACCTGGGAAAATATTAATAGAATTAGTATTTTAAAATATCAATAAAATTAAAATTTAGTATTTTTTTTAAAAGAGAGAAAGATATTATAAAAACAATCCAAATGGAAATTCTGGAGTTGAAAAGTACGATGAATTGAAAAGTTCTCTATAGGGTCTCAACAGTATATTTGAACAAGCAGAAGAAAGAATTAGCAAATATAAGATCAACAGATAAAGGTTATGCAATCCAAAAACCAGAGAGAAAAGAGAGTGAAGAATGATCAGAGCCTCAGAGAAATGTGGGAAACAATTAACTGTACTAAGGTATGAAGAATGAGAATACCAAAAGCAGAGAAGAAAGAGAAAAGAAAAGCAAAATATTCAAGAATTTAATGGATGATAAGTTCCCAATTTATTGAAAAGCATTAATTTACCTATTCAGGAAGCCCATGAACTTGAAGAAAGATAAAAGCAAAGAAATCTACAAACAGAAAAGTCATAGTAATGGTGAAAGCCCAAGACAAGGAGAAAATCTTAAAAGCAGCACAAGAAAAACGACTCTTTACTTAAAAGAGAACAATAATAAGATCAACAGCTGACTTCTCATCTTAAAAAATGGAGGCCAGAACACAGAGGAATAAAGCATTCAAAGTACTCAAAGAAAAAAATATCAACCAAGAATTTATATCCAGCAAATCTAGCTTTCAAATCTAAAAGGAAAATAAGATACATTCCCAAATAAATAAGAACTAAGATAATTTACTGCTAGCTGACCTACCTTACAAGAAATAACAAAGGGAAGTCTTTCAAGCTAAAAGTGACAGTAATTTGAATCCACATGAAAAACAAAGAGCACCAGTAGTCATGTGGTTATAAAAGATGGTATAAATGCATATTTATTCTCCTTTTTCCCTCTTAACAGATTTCAAAGCAATTTTATAAGATAATGTGTATATAAAGTATGGTTTTGCCTATAACATAAAAATGTAATGTATTTGCTAATAACAACACAAAGGAGGTGAGTGGGAAAGCTATATTGAGCTAAGGAAATCAGTCCAGGTGATAAATGAACAAATGAGGAAATCTGTAAATGAAAATTAGGTTAATATAACAAAAGCTATAAACATACAGTTGATTTTCTTCTCTCAGCTTCCTTATAAGACATTCAACTATATAAAGTAATAATTATAATAATGTAATGTTGGGTTTGTAACCAACATTGTAATATGTACTACGTATAACTATATCACAAAAAAGAAGAAAAAATACATCTATAAGAAGTGACATTTCTATATCTCACTGGAATTAAGTTAGTATAAATCTGAAGTTGATTCTGATAAGTTAAAATTTAAATGGTTAAGTCCTATAGCAACCACTAAGTAAATAAGTAAAAGAAATAGAGTTAAAAAATTCATTAAAGATAGGAAAATGCTACAATAGAAAATATTCATTTAATGCAAAAGAAAGCAGTAAAGAATAAAGGAATTAAAAAGATCATGAGACATAGGTAACAGACAGAACGACAGATGTAAATCCAACTATATCAGTAACATTAAAGGTGAATGGAAAAACAATCTGCTCAAAAGGCAGATGGTATTAGACTGGATAATAAAACAAGATCTAACAATGTATTGTCTATAGGAGGCATACTCTAGATTCAAAGTCAAAAATCGATTCAAAGTAAAAGGGAAAATTTATCAACAATCCACAAGAAAGCTGGAGTTGCTGTACTAAGCGAAAACAGACTTTAAACAAAATATGTTACTAGAGGCAGAGTGACATTTAATAATAATAAAAGAATCAATCCACCAAGAAGATAATAACATATGTGCATCTAACAACCAAGCACCAAAATACATGAAGAAGAACTTGACAGAAATGAAGGAAGAAACATTAAGACAAGTTAAGATTAATAGTTGATAACTTCAATTCCCAAGTCGAACAGTGGATAGAACAACTAGGCAGAAGTCAACAAAGAAACGTAAAAGTTGAACAACACTATAAAGTGATCAGACCTAAAAGATATCTCTATAACACTACACCCCACAACAGCAGAATATACATAACTCTTAAGTGTACATCAAACATTGGATAGAGCAATGTTAAGCCATAAATCAAACCTGATTAAATTTACAAGGGTAAATATAATACTAAGTACCTTCTTTGACCAAAATGGAATCAAATTAGAAATCAATAATAGAAATTTCAGAAATTCAAAAATATTATGGAAATAAACAAATTGCTAAATAAAAATGTGTCAAAAAGAAGTCAAAAGGGAAATTATAAAATGTTTTGAGATGAATGACAATAAAGGCACAAATGCCAAAACATAAGCAGGTAAAGCAGTACTCAGAGGCAACACTGTAAGTGTTTATATTAAAAAAGACATCAAATCAACAACCAAGTCTTCCACCTTATGACATTGGATAACAAAAGAACAAACTAAACATAAAACAAGCAGAAGGAAGAAAACACTAAGAATTACAGGAAAAAGTATTGAAATAGAGAATAAGAAAAACAATAGAGAAAACACAACAAAAACAAAAGCTGATTCTTTGTAAAGATCAAAATTGACAAACCTATACCTAGACTAATTAATATGTTAATATTATTATCTCAATAAATGCTTATCTTAATAAACACAGAAAAGGCATTTGACAAAATTCAACACCCCTTTATTTTAAAAAGTGTTCAGCAAAGTAGGGATAAAATGGAGTTTCCCCAATCTGATAAAAAGCATCAATGAAAAACTCACAGATAACAACACATTTAATGCTAAAAGACTGAAAGCGTTCCCCCTAAGATCAGTAACAAGACAAGGATACCTGTGCTAATGTTCTGTTCAACATTATACTGGAGATTCTAGATAAAACTATTAGTGCTAGTATTTTCAGCAAGATTGCAGGATACAGAATCATAACATAAAAATCCATTGTATACACTAGCAAAGAAAATCCGAATATAACATTTATAAACAACTCTATTTATGACAGCATCAAAAATAATAAAATACTAGAGAATAAATTTAACAAAAGAAGTCAAGATTTCTGGCATTTGACTTATGGCAAAAAGTACAAATCCTCTTTGAAAGAAATTAAGAAGACACGAATAAATGTAAAGACATCCCATGTTCATGGATTGGAGGACTTAATATTGTGTAGTTGGTAAGAGTCTCCAAATAAAAGATTCAACACAATCTCTATCAAGATCACAGTTGGGTTTTGTTATTATTGTTGTTGTTTTGTGTGGGTGTGTTGTCTTTTTTTCAGAAACTGACAAGTTGATCCTAAAATTTATGTGGAAATTAAAGGGACCCATCATTTCCCAATTTCAAAATTTATATGAAATGTCCAGAATAGGCAAATCTATAGAATCAGAAAGGTTAGTGATTGCTTAGAAATGGGGTAAGGAGTGAGAGAATAAAAAGTTGAGAGCTAAAGGGTGCAAGGTTTCTTTTCTGAGATGGTAAAAATGTTCTAAAATTCACTGTGTTGATAGTTGCATATACCTGTGAATATACTAAAACCCTTGGATTATAAATTTTAAATGGGTGAATTGAATATATGTGAATTATATCTCAATAAAGCTGGCATTAAACAAAAAATAAAACAAAAAAATAAAAACAATAAAATAAAACAAAGAAATGAAGCTCTTTTCCTCTTACTATTCCTCCTGCCTTCCTGAAAATTTATAAAGCTAACAGATAGGGCTAAACAAGGCAGGGGTTTGCACTAGGGGTAGAGGTGAGGAGCTGCAGTGGCCAGCAGGGTGGCAGAGCCCTCAGCTGAGTCAGGAGCATAACCAGGCAACATGGTGTCAAAGTCCTAGAGAGGTGAGGAGTGTGTCCACCCAACAGGGTTATTAGCCAGGCATGGGAGACAGAGAATGAACAAAGAATGAACAAAGAATGAACAAAAACTGTTCTGTTGAGCAGACTAAAGATACATTATAACATAAACGTTGTGAACTAGATCATTTTCCTAAAAAGGACATTATGGGACAATTAGCAAAATTTTAATGGGGTCTGAGAATTACATGGTAGTAACACATTGATATTAATAATTATATAAAGGAATGTTTTTGTTATATATAATTATATAAAGGTAGTAACACACTGATGTTAATAATTATATAAAGGAATTATATAAAGGAATACAAACACAATATTCAGGGATGATGGGACATTTTGTCAGCAATACTCTCAAATGGCTCAGGGAAAAAACTGCTTACTACTGTGCTTGTAACTTTTCTGTAAGTTTCACTTTATTTTTAAATTTGAAAAATGAGAAAGAAAAAAAAAGATGAAGATTCAAGATAAAGTGACAAATATTAAAGATAAGCAAAGTAAATCAAACATGTATAGTCAAGTCTCTGAAGAAAACCAAAGCAAGGAAATAGAACAAACAGTGAACAGTATAAAAAATTCCTTGAAATATAAAAAGATACAAGACTGCATACTGAAAGTGCATACCATTTAAACGAGAAATCAACTCAGAATATTTAAGACCTATCTAGCAAAATTGCTGAATTTAAACAAAATCCTTTGAACATGTGGGCAAAAAGAGCAAGTGACTTACAATAGAAAGCATATTAAACTGTCATCAGACTTTCAACAAAAATACTTTTAAGTCAGAAGAAAATTAGTAACAAATTTGAGATGTACAAAGAAAGATTAGTCAAGGATTTTATAGCAAAGCAAATGGCTGTCAAACATAATGGTCCCTGATAAACTAATACCGAAATGCAGTTCTCAGAAAACATTCTTCCCATGAGTCCTTCCTGAAGAATAAACTATAGAATAAGCTTTAGATAGGCAAAACACATCAATGTAAGGAATGCGATGAACCTTAAATATATGAGTACTTTAAAACTACTAAGAGTTAAAATAAGAGAGAATAATACGTAATAACTACGTGCATTCACAATGTAGTTAATCCCTTGTATTAGTTTGCTAGGACTGCCATAACAAAGTACCAGAGTCCAAGTAGCTTAAACAACAGAAATTTATTTTCTCACAATTCTGGAGGCTAGAAATCCAAGATCAAACTGTCAGCAGGGTTGGACTCTGAAGCCTCTCTCCTTGGCTTGTAAATGACCCATTTCCCCTCCCTGTATCTTCATGTGTGTCTTCTGCGTGTGTCTGTGTTCTAATTTCCTCTCCTTATAACATTCATATTGTATTAGGACCCACCCTAATGACTTCACTTCACTTTACCTCCTTAAAGACCTTATCTCCAAATATAGCCACATTGTGAGTTGGAACTTCAACACATGAATTTTGGGGGAACACAATTCAGCCCATAACATTTATACCTCAGAAATTAAAAAATGGCAAGGAGAACAGAGAGAGCATATGGAAAACAAACTGTTTTCAGTAATTATGTCTGTAGGGTAGTATTGGTACTGTAGTTCTTAGACTGTTATATGTGTAATTATAGGCTTTTCTAATTCTAACATCCTCCATGTACTTGCCAACAAGATGTCTCAATGGGGAAGAAAAGAGATACAGATTTAACTAAGAGGAGGTCGAGATAAAACACAGCAAGTCCTAAATTTCCCATTAATAGAGACTAGAGATTCTTGGAGTACCGGCTGATTCCAGGACTGAAACAACAAAATGTTCAGGATGAGCCAGAAACATCGTCATAGGAAATAGCAAGGAAGCTATCAAAGACTACAGGGTCAGGTCAAATGGACTAAGAGACCAACTAGAAGAGATACCCAGAGTTGGAGCAATTTGAAGTTTTAAAAGAAAAACATAGTAACTGCTATAGGTTGAAACACCTCAAATACGTTTAAATCTAAAAGTTTATAATGACACTTTAAAAACTGGAGATCTCTGAATAATGAGAAAGTGGCATTAAGATTATATTATTCCCCCTCAGTGGTCATTAGGTACATTATTAGTCAGAGCTGCTAGAGGAGAAAGTTGTTAGTATATAGAAAATGTATATTAACTGGATAAACCCAGTAGGAATTGCCCATTTTAAGACCAATGAGTAAAAATTATTTGAATATGGGTAATAAAATAAGGCTCTGCTGGGCTTCCCTGGTGGCGCAGTGGTTGAGAGTCCGCCTGCCGATGCAGGGGACACGGGTTCGTGCCCCGGTCCAGGAAGATCCCATATGCCGCGGAGCGGCTGGGCCCGTGAGCCATGGCCGTTGAGCCTGCGCATCCGGAGCCTGTGCTCCCCAACGGGAGAGGCCACAACAGTGAGAGGCCCACATACCGGAAAAAAATAAAATAAAATAAGGCTCTGCTGAAGGCATTGCATTGGGGGAATAAAACTAGAACTTTGGAAAAACAGAACACTTTTCTTGCCATTCACTGAAATTCTAGCATTCTAAATATAGTATAGCTATAAAGTAATACACCTGATATTTTAAAGCAAATATACCTAAACAAGTATGATCAAATGAGTGGTGTATTTTGCAAAAGAAACCTCTTAGAACTACTCACATATATTCTATTACTCAAAATATTCCTTATATCTAGGATTTTTTTTAAAAAAACTATTTTCAGAATCTACAGGGTTTTTTAAAGACCTTTATTAACAGGTGCTTGCAGTTTACTGACTTTTTTGAAAAAAAAATCATGTTGTGAACTTTTATTATATTATAAATTAAAGATAAGCTTCTTAAAATCTCAACTTGAACAAATATGAAACAATTTAAAAACGTTTAAAGGTGTATTGAGAAAAAACAGCCTTAAAAAAAAAAAAAAGTTTGTCATCATCAAAGAGTCTTTAAGTAAAGAGATAGTAAAAACTCCAACCTGCATAGGTAGTGCAGGTAATACTTCTAGCTATCTGGTCACGGGGCAAAGAGCAAGCACTTGAGGTCTTCAGCTCCACTCTCCTTCTTTTCTTATTGCTGAAACTTTACATTCATTTCTTCTTGTTGGATAGCTAAATCAGATGATGGTAGAGATGGGAAAAGTGCATTTACTCAGCCTCCAGCAAGACTAATTCTCAGCTGGTGCATCTGCTGCTTTTCTCTTTGCCATCTTGTACTTTAGGGTTTTCTGGGGGTCTGCATTGGTAATTGAAGCTACGTCCTTAACAACGTTGAGGTGACTGCTGACCTTAGTCTCATCTCCTTGATTTTCCCTAGCTCCTTCACTGTGGTCCTCTCTAGGCTGTCTTGGGTGAAGTAAGCCCTTGTGGAATGGTGGTCTATAAACCACATTACATACTCTGTCTCACTGGTCTACCTTGCTCTCTTGCACCCTGGTTGTCAGCACCTTCCATCACTTCTCCCTGCACAGTAGGGTTGGAATACTGTGGTCGACACCCATAGGGTCTCCACGTAGTAAGATGGGCACAGTGGCCTGCTGTAGAGCCTGGCCTTTGGGACCACTCTCCGATCCCTCATTCTTTCTCCATTCTTATTATTCTGGTCATTCTGCTGTTAATTGTGTGGAGCACCCCTATTATGTGGACGGTATCTATCATGGTTACATCTGCTGCATATTTACTGCCTGGCACTAGAACTCCACCAGGGCCTGGAACATTCACTGCTTCCACACCCTTTTCTCCTTTCAGCAACATCAAACTCCAAGTTTCTCCATCTCTTACACTGCAAAGGTGCCTCCTGGAGTTATTCTTCTTTAGGGCAGACTGGTATACAAATACATCTTCTTTGGTGTTACTCCTATTGAAAAAATCACATCCGTTTCTTACACTGAACCATTTTACTGTTCCAAAAACCTTCACTGTGATGAGTTTCTTGTCCCTGCAGGCAGGTGCTGCAGATGTGAAGCCACAGGGGCCACTGCTCCCCATGGTGCTGCTGGGCTGGGCCTCGGCCTGGATGCTTACGGTTGTAGTGATGGTGACTGGGGCCAGCTGAGGCAGCTGTGGCTCCTTGGGGAGATGGGGGTGCTACTCAGGGCTCCCCGGGGTCGGCTCTCCATTCCCACTACCAGCTGAACTCTACAGCATTTTAAGTTATATTTTTGAAGGAGAACTGTCATCCCCAAGGGATTGATTTAATTTTGGAAAAAGAGAAAAGATTTGAAGCCATGCTTGCTGAATTAATAGGTGTCATAAAACCATCTTTCATCAAAAATACAGTTTAGTTCTAAAGTAATGAAACTGTTTCCCTGTGTCACTTAAAAACTGACCATGCAGGCAATTCCAAAACAGAAATGCAATTAACTTGAAAAATGGTAGCATATTTTGAATATGTATATATCTTCCAAAAGAAACTAGCTAAAAAGGAAAATCATTTAAAATATTATAGTTTAAAAATAAAGCTTCCCTTTTTACAGAGCAAGTTGTTTATATAACCATATTTCAAAGGCACATTAAGTACATATTACTCAGAGGCTTTTATTTCTATAAAATTTTTATTTACAAATGTACTAGACATAAAAATATGTGTGATACAGTAAAAGGAAATAATCAGGAGACCAGAAAAAACCAACTACATATAAACAGTTCCTCAAAAAGAAAAAAATGATGGAAATGGAGTGGAGTATCACAAAAGAAGAGAGAACGTCTTGGTATGAAACGTACTATAGCAGTGGTCCCCAACCTTTTTGGCACCAGGGACTGGTTTTGTGGAAGACAATTTTTCCACAGACCGGCGGGAAGGAGGTTTCTGGATGATTCAAGAGCATTACATTTATTGTGCACTTCATTTCTGTTATTATAACATGTAATATATAATGAAATAATTATACAACTCACCATAATGCAGAATCAGTGGGAGCTTGTTTTCTTGCAACTAGATGGTCCCATCTGGGGGTGATTAGAGATAGTGACACCCGAGGTGTGTTGCTTACATCCAGTCTACTCCGTGATCTCATTCTGCTTGCTGTCACTGCAGAAAACCCTGCTTCACAAAGATAGGATGTTGGAAATGCAAGCAGGCTTTTCAGTGCTTTTGTGGCAATCTCAGGATATTCTGCCTGACTTTAATCCAGACATATGGAGATTTGAAGTCGTCTCAAACATACTTTTAAGGCCACTGTCATTTGCCAAGGATCAGGCAGTTGATCCTCTTCTAGCATGGACAAAGTCGATTCACCTGGCTTATTCACGAATAAGTGAATCTACTCCTTCCCAGTTCAGGGGTCTTTTGTGGTTGGGAAGTAATGCTCAAACTCTTGAAAGCTGAGATAGGTGATCATGCACCAGCTGGGAGCGAAAAGGCCCTGGCTCAGTCTATTTCAAAATCTCTGCTAATGTTTGAAACATGTCAAAAATCCCAATGTTCACTCGTTGCCCCCATAATTCCAGTTTGGCTTTGAATGCAGCCACTTTATCTACTGACTTGAACACAGCTGCTGTTCTCCCCTGAAGTCACAGACTGAGTTCGTTGAGCAGGTTGAATATGTCATACAAGTAACCAAGTTTTGCGACCCATTCTGTGTCACTGAAACGTGCTGCCAGTGGTGACTGTTTTTCTAAAACAAATCTCTGGAGCAGCTTTCGGAACTCAAAAACTCTGGCCAGGGATCTCCCTTTAGAAAGCCATCTCACTTCTGTGTATAAGAGAAGATGTGTGTGCTCTGCGTCCATCTCCTCACAGAGCTGCACGAACAGACGTGAGTTAAGGCCATGTGCCTTAATGTGGTTGATAATTTTAATCACATCCTGCAAAATGTTGTTAAGTTCAGTCGACATTTTTCGTCTAGCCAGAACTTCTCTATGGATGACACAGTGGGTAGACACACATTCAGAAGCGACCTCTTTTGACCCAAGTAGTGAAACCAGAAAGCCATCCAGTCATGGCAGCCACTCTGTCCGTGCATATACTGACACAAAATGCCCAATTCAGTTTTCCTGATGTGTAATCATTCAAAGATTGAATAGTTCTGTAGCTGTGGTGTTGGTTGGCAACAAAAGTGCACATAACATACCCTCATGCACATCCTCCTGAAAAATATATCGCACAAAAACAAGCACTGTTGCCTTGTCAACATCGGTAGACTCGTCAACCTGGATTGCGTACCACGGTGACTCATTAATCATCTCTAAAAATTGTGCCTCAATATCCTCTGCTATTTCATCAATTCATCTAGTTATGGTGCTAGCCGAAAGAGGAACATGTGCCACCTTTTGAACTGCAGCCTCTTCTAAAAGTTCACGACAAATGTCCTTAGCAGCAGGCAGGATCAACTCTTCACCAACAGTAAAGGGCTTCTTAGCTTTAGAAATGCGGTTAGCCACTAAGAACGATGCTCTCAGTGCAGACACATTTGATGAAGTGGTGGCCTTCAGTAATTGCTTCTGTTCTTCATGTTCACGTTTTTTTCTTTTGAAAAACTCCAAAGTCTTGTCTTTTAATGCAGGGTGCTTGGTCTCCATGCGGCAAAGCAGTTTTGAAGGTTTCATGGATTTGTTGGATAGAGAGTCGCCACGTATTATACAAAGCGGGCTTGGAGAATGTGAATCACCTGTTTCAATGAACCCATAATTTAACTAGGACTCTTGTTTTTTTCTTTTAAATGCAGCTTTCTTTTTGTTGGCATTCTTAGAGTCTTCTGCTCTCTCATCATTGGGTCTTTCTCCCTTTTCAAAGAAGCTCTCCAGCGACGTTTGATTTTTACTCATTTTGGCTAGGGTTAGCTTGTGGGCTTACCAAAACTGTGACTGAGACAAGTGTGCAGGGCAGGAAAGAGGCACACACAGAAGTGGTAAATAAAATAATGGGCGGGCCACGCGTGGACTAAATTAAGTGTTGGATTCTGACTTAAAGCCCACCACCAGATGCAGCTGTATAATTGAAGTACATCAACTCACTTGCCACTATAAAACCTGCCACCAGATGCAGCTTAATTGTCACTTGCCACTCACTGATAGGGTTTTGATATAAGTCTGCAAGCAACTGATTTATTATGGTCTCTGTGCAGTCAAACCTCTCTGCTGATGATAATCTGTATTTGCAGCCACTCCCCAGCACTAGCATCACTGCCTCAGCTCCACCTCAAATCATCAGGCATTAGAGTCTCATAAGGAGTGCACAGCCTAGATCCCTCGCATGTGCAGTTCACAGCAGTTCGTGCTCCTATGAGAATCTAATGCCACCACTGATCTGACAGGAGACGGAGCTCAGGCAGTAATGCAAGCAATGGGGAGCAGCTGTAAATACAGATGAAGCTTTGCTCGCTCATCCACCACTCACCTCCTGCTGTGTGGCCTGGTTCCTAACAGGCCACAGACCACTTCCGGTCTGTGGCACAGGGGTTGGGGACCCCTGTACTATAGAATGAAACAAGCAAAACTAAACTATACGTTCATTTATAAAAACATTTAATGCTTCTCTTTGAATTCTGGACACTACTGTCTTCATTAAAGTTTTTTTCCTCCCACTTCAACTAATTGCCTAAGGTGTGATAATCAAGATTACTCATGACCTCCATGCTGCTAAATTCAGTAGACATTTTTCAGTCCTCAATTTACTCAACCTGTCAGCAGCATTTGAAAGTTAATCATTTCCTCTTCCTTTAGACTCATTACTCAGTCATCTTTTGTCTCTCAACTCACTTTATTGGTACCTAAATCCAGTCTTGGGGCTTTAAATCCTGTCTATATCCTGTCAACTTTAAACTTCTATCTCCAAACTACACTTCTCTCCTAAGCTCCAGACTTATCTCATTTCTCCATTTAGATGTCTAATAGGCATTTCAAATTTAACATGTCAAAAGCCAAACTCTTGATCTTCCTCCCCAAAACTTAGTCCTTCCAAGTCTTTCCCATCTCAGTAAATAACAAATCCATCAATTCAGTTATTCAAGCACTGGGTCACCTTTGAATCCTCTCTTGCTCCTTTACCCCATATTTATAGTGACAGAATATCCTACTCACTTTACTTCCAAAATACATCCAAAAGCTGTCCTCTTAGAGTTTTAGTTTAGGTATGCTTTATCAAAATCCAGTCAAGTCCCATTACTTTCCACTGCTATCAGCCTTGTCTAAACTACCATCGTCTTTCACCTAAATATTTGCAATAGCCTTCTAACTAGTCTCTCTATTGCCACTGATGCTTTTAATATTGATATCAGATCAATCCACTCAAGACTCTCCAAAGGCTTTCCCTCTCACTCAAGAGTAAAAAGCAAAGTCAGAACAATCATCTGCAAGTCTTTAATTGATACCTGAATTTATCTCCTACTACTCTCCCTCTGCCTCTCTCTATCCTAGTCACAAGGAAATACAGTCACAGTGTTTTTTAATCTACCAAGTCAGAGCCTACCAATGCCCTTAAGACTTGCCCTTCCATTTGCCCTGAAAGCTGTTCCCCAGATGCACGTGGCTGGCATCAACTTCATCTCCTTGAGGTCTTTAGTAAAACCTCTTCTAATCACTCTATTTTAAACTGCAGTCTACCACTTTCCCTGTTTTTTATCTACTTTATTTTTCACATTGTACTTATCACCATCTAGCACATTATATATATATTTTTATTTTGTTTTGTTGTCTGTCTCCTCCCATGATAATGTACATCCTCTTTCCCCCCAATAAAGGCAGGAATTTTTTTTTATTGAAGTACAGTTGACTTATATTATTTTCAGATGTACTTATAGTGTACTTATAATACAGTGACTTATAATAATTATAAGATGTACTTATAATATAGTGACTTATATTAGTCACTATGTTTAGTGACTGCTTCAATAGTTTTATAGATTACACACTATACAAAGTTATTGTAATACTATTTATAATATTCCTTGGGCTGTACATTACATCTATGTGACTTGTTTTATAACTGGTAGTGTGTATCTCTTAATCCCCTTGATATATTTCACCCATCCTCCCACCTTTCCTCCAGCAATCACTAGTTTGTTCTCTGTATCTGTGAATATGTTTCTATTTTGGTGTATTTGTTGATTTGTTTTTTAGATTCCACATATTAAGTAAAAAAATACAGTATTTGTCTTTCTCTGTCAAAGCAGGGATTCCTGTCTGTTTTATTCACTATCATATCCCTAACCCCTGAACACCTAGAATAACAATGCCAAAAAACAATATTTAATAGTAATATTTACTAAAAGAAAGAATGACTGAAAGAGTGAATGATTCTTATTCATATTCAGTCTCTATTGGCTTGCATTAATTTATTTTGTTTTTCCTTTCTATTAAGTATGTATTGAATATATGTTACCTTTGATTTGAAAAAGAGGTCTACAGCATAGGCTGTAGGGAAATTAAATAATACTTACATTTCAAAAAAAGAAAATGATTTAAAATTTGTCATTTTTTTTTGTCTTGGCTATTGAATTTCAGTCAATATCATTATATCACAGACACTTTATAAAATATGGAAAGTCTGCAACCATATAGCTCCATTTATATCCCCTCCCCAGAACCTACTGTTAGAGTTGCCATATATATTACATTTATATACATTATAAACCAAAAGGACAGTGTAGTAATGTTTTCTTTAATCAGTTTTGTTTATTTTAAAGAAAATAACAGAAAGGATATTTTATTTTTACCCATACAGTTAGCATTCCTAATGGTCTTCATTCATTCCTAATGATCCAACTTTCCTTCTCCAGTCTGTAATGTACATCTGGTAGCAACAAATTATCTTAATTTTCATTTATAAAACTTAAAGAATATATTCACTGAATGAAAAATTCTGGGTTGACAGGTTTTGCTCCAGCTCTATGGCTTCCCTGATTTCTAATGAGAAGTGTGCAGTTACTCAAATGATTCTTTACCTTATTTATGTCTAGTTTTTCTCTGCTTGCTTTCAAGATTTTCTCTTTCCTTTGGTTTTCTGCAGTTTTACTATAATATGCCTTCTATGGTACTCCTTAAATTTATTTTGTTTGGAGTTTGCTGAGTTTCTTCAGTCTATAAATAGTTTTTCAACAAATTTGGGAAAGTTTCTACTATTTGAGGAAATATTTGAGGAATTCTACTATTCCTCAAATATTTTTTCTGCCCCCTTCTCTCACACTTTTTTCAATTAAAAGTTAATCAATAATCATATGAGAAAGAAGTGGAAATTTTTATTCAAGCCAAATTTGAGGATTATAACCCAGGAGACAGCCTCTTAGTGAGTTCTGAGAACAGCTCCCAAAAGGTAAAGGGGGGAAAGGTCAAGTATATATGACATTTTGGTGAAGAGGGTACATGCAACCAAACGCATATCTCAGTAGAAGGCTGATGCTAGTCATGAGGAACAGACTTTTAGTTCATGATTTTAGTGCTTTTCTAAGTATGGGAAAACGTATGAGTTTGGGTTCATAAAACCTTCTCCTGAAAATATCAAACTATCTGAAGGCCAGTTCTGCCAGTTTTCCCAGAGCACAGAGTGTCTCATTCCTGGTCTCTGCCCTGAACTCCTTTCAGCGTGTATTAAAAGTCAGCAACTGCAGTGGCTAATGACTTGATTCTTGTAGAACTGGATGGTGGGAAACATTATTTTCCAATCCCTTCCTTTTCAGTTTGGGAGGCATTTCTGAACGAATTTGTCCCATGGCACTAAGAATACTCAGTCCCATGTCAGGCGAGGATTTTGTTGACAGGCCACCCAATGTGCTGTTACTGGACTAGGCCCTGTTAACAGTAGCCAAAGGCCTGTGGACCTCCTCTTTCACTAGTCTGTTATGGTCCAGGAAATGGTTCCCTCTTGTTGTTTTTTCCCATATCTAGAGTTATACTATTACCATCATTGATCTCATATGACTATATATTTGGTCAATCATTTCAAGTCACCTAATAATCATTAATTTTATCTGAGGCTCAGTAACACATTTGGTAATACAAGGAACAATAATCTTGTAAAACAGGCAGAATACAAGTATTATAACTAGTAGCATTAATAAGGTCCTAAGTATTTAAGCTAAAAACTTCTATTAGGTGTGGCCCAGTATCTCCAGTCTGTTCTGCACCAATTGCTATCTTTAAGGGAAATGATATACTGGCATTGTATATAAAGTTCACCAAACATGTCTGCAAGTACAAGGCAAGTAGTGGGTCATCATGACTCCTTACAGAATTGATAAAGGATTGTTATCTTCTAAGGAGTTATATGGCTGGCAATAGAAGGAGAAAAACTGATCTTTATGGTTGAGCAGGTATTTCTGCGTTGGAGAGGTCTGGTTAATGCATAATGCAGATGCACAATGCACACCAGAAAGGAGAAAGGAGTCCAAAGGGCAGAGAAAAACCTTATGTTTAAATTTTTCTTGTCTTGCCTTCAAATGTAAATTTTTATTTCATCACTTTACATATTAGATTTCAAGACTGTCCCATAAATCTCTTCAGTTCTTTCCCCCCAATCTTTTCTATCTCTCTTCTAATGTTTCAATCTATATCCAAGTTCATTTATTTTTCGTTCATGTCCATTCTGCTAATAAGCAAACAGTGGATTTCTTTTTACTTTAAATATATATATTTTAGTTCCAAATTTTCCATTTGATTTTTTTATTTTGTGGTTGATAATTCCCACCTGTTAATTCATTACAAGCAAATTTCTTTACACTGCTGGTTATAAAAAGTCCTTTAAAGTCTTCATGTGATAATTAAACAATTCTACGTTATCTTGGAGGTGGCATGTGCCGATTTTCTCTTCCCTTGAGAATAAGTCACATTTTCCTAGCTCTTCATAGGATGAGTAATTTGTGATGATATGCTGGACATTTTGAATATTATCCTGTGGAGACTATATTCTGAAAAAATCCAGATGATTTTGTTTTGGGGGGTCGTTTTCTTGTTTAGATACAATTACAGATTGTCATGCCTTCTATGTGTGGTGTCTCAGATCTCAATTCAGTTCCTGAAGTCTTATTTACAATCTACTATCCGTTTGTCATGATCATACATGGTTTCATGGGTCAGACATAGATTTTAACTGTGTTTTTTTAAAATATAGAATTCAGACCCTTTTCCGACTGCCTCTTTTCTGGGGGCCCATTAATCACCCTGTAGTGCTGCTTGCCCTAGTGCTTGTTACCTTAATTTTTCTGGCTGGGAAGTTGGTACATCAAAATAGAAAAATGAGAAACTCAGCCCATGCTGACCACTTGTTCCATGTTTTGACTCCCCTCTAAAACATCCCTGCTTTTTATTCAGTCACCAAGGCCCTCAGGTGGATTTTTCAGCGTGATGTCCAGAGTTTTTACACGGTTATTTGTGGGAATATCAGTTTCTTAGGAGCTTTCCCTTCCATACGAGTTTTGGAAAATCTCCAAAGTGGATTTCTTGTTCTGGAGGTTGTTTTATACATTTTCTCTTATCAGTTAGGCTTTTATCCTAATATAATAAACTGTTAAAACATCATGATGCTATCATTTTCTTGAATGTAAGACAGAACACAAAACTAAATACTGAAATATCTAGCAATGAAGACTAATTGCTTGACACATAGGTTATTTGATAATTAAGAAATCTCCAGTAATGATTATGAAATATCTAAACTTTGTTAAAATCTGTTCTGCAAGTTTATGTCAAAAGGCCACCTTATATATGACTTCATAATCTTGTAAACATTCAATAACTCCAACCAAATGGAGCTCCAAAATCAACTTAACTCAGAGTAAATTTTACTATACTACAGAAAGTTACACTGAGAAAGTCTGTATTTTACAAATTTCTTCCAAACCTAATGAGTTATTTAACTGATTAGTGATATCTTTCCTCATTTGCCATTTACCAAAGATAACCAAATACAAAATATTCACTGACAAGTTACACTGCTCAAAACCACATAAAGAAAATTATTTAGCACTCTCATGATCCACAGGTCAAAATCACTTGAGACAGGCTTCACAGTATAGATATTCTGAAGACATTATTTGGGGGAGAATTAATTTATTTTATTTATTTTAAAGCCCAGATGTTGACATGCGATCTACATTAAGCTCAGAACCACAAACAATACTGTCTGACCAATACAACTCTTTTATGCTGTCTCTTTTCTCCAGAGATTCTGAGGCAAAAAATATAAATACTGTGTTATTATATAACAACTAATGATGTAAGCTTCATTTGTAAAATTTCAACTAATTAATATGTCCTACATACCTTAAAAATTCCACTGTAACCCACTATCGCTTCATTGACGGGAAGTAACCTTGCCTCCTACTTTACCAAGAAAATTGAGACTATAATGTGTGAACCACCTCAGCCTTTTTCCCTGTCATAACACAGTCTGATATTCATTTGCATCCTCTGCACCTTTCCTTCATTTTCTGAATTTCCAGAAATAACTTTTTAATGACAAAATTTTTGCAGATGCCTGTCCTGATAGTAATTGTACTTTTAAAATTTACAAGTTGAGAAAACACACATGCACCCATGGACTTACAGTCAACCTCCATCAACAATAAGGGGCCCAGCAGGCTATGCCTACAGACAGGGAACTTTCAAATCTTAATGAAATACATTTTCATGAAATGCTCAAAATTTAGAGCCATTTTCTTTTAAAAGTTCTGACTCTGATGTAGGTACTCTATTGTCTATGTTCGGATTCAAGGAATAGATTCTTCATCACTTGGGTACTTGTGTACAAACAAGGTGACACAGAGTTACTACTTATTTTCACTGTTGGTATAAAAGAATGTGATAAGAAAGAGCCATATGACAAATTGCTAAGTTTGCAAAGTGGTTCAGAACAATGTTTGCGCCTTTCTGAATGGAGAATTATATAACTACTTATGTTTAACCCTTTTTCCTTTTTGCTGCCAAGAAGCTCCCACCAATTCTGAAATTTCACTATAGCAATCATACTGGATTTATGATTTGCACATCTGTATTTTCTTGATTTTCTACCTTTATTTATATTTCATTGGTTTGTCACTCTACTTAACATCACTCTGTTAGTGCTTGAAGAAAGCAACTTCACATATTAATATGGAACAAGGCAAAGAAGTATGAAAGGAAGGCAAGTTGCATATTAGCCCAAATATCTGAATTACAGAAACATTTCCATGCAAAGCCAACACATGGCCAAACTAGGACTCAAACCCAATAAAAGGACCCATGAAAGAAAAAGTGGCTGTACAAGCGTAAATCCATTTCTAGGGATAGTAAAACAAATAAAATGATATGGAAAAAAGATGGTAGTAAATACTGTCACCTTGACATAAAAATGACAGCACTATTGTCATTCAATATTATTATGGTTATTAAAATCATTGGGAACAGAAATATCTTTTAATAAGGGTAAATTCAAACTGTTACTTATATGTCCAATATAGAACATAAAAATTTAAAAAGAAATGTTAATCCAAAAATCCAAAGGCAAAGAAGAAATATTTTTAATGTTTAGTACTCCTTTTCTATAACACAATCTTCACATTGATTATTTAAACAGTAATTTAAAAAAAAAAAAAAAAACTCTTACATGAAAGACACGTGCTTCTTCAGAAAAACAAATACTTTGACTTACACTTTAGAATTCTCGCTCAGCTCCAAACAGCTTGGGATATCACAATTCCTAATGTGACTTAAACAAAACTCACATATTTCCCCAGCCAGGTGTACTGCCCATTAAGAACTAATTCATATATGTGAACGTAATATCTTGCTTAAATATATCTTTGTTTTTAAAGTCAAAAAACCAGAAGAATATGATAAATCACATTAAATAATTAGTTTTGCAAAATTAGGATATGCACTACTGTACCCACTTCCTTGCCTACTGCAAAGGACAAACAAGAATAGAAGCTAAAACTGAATAATTTCAGCTACATGTAATATTTTACATCATTTTCCTTCTAAATAATTAACTATTCTTTTCGAGTTATTTCTAACATTTCAATTGTTCATAATATAATTTATATATTTCAAAATTTGAGATTTCAAATACCACATTAAGCAATATGGTTTTATAAAATTTATTATTTCAGAATTATGTCAAGAAAAGCCACAGCTTCAACATTAGAAAACATTCTAAAGAATAAAAGAAGTTCATGAAGGGAAAATACTTAAAAAGTGAAAAAGCACCTTTGAAACAAAATGAAACATATAATAATAACTCAGTTCCAAAATACAGAGATGACTTTTAAACCACATTGAAGAAAGTCTATCACTATATATTATATTGTATCACATTTCACACCTAAAACTTTCCATAGAATTTATAATAAGATGGTTTTACTACCTTATATCCAGGTCCTAACTGATGAATTGCAAATATCTGTGCAGGGTTGAGGGCTTCACTGAACACATACACGGCACCAAGTTGACCACAGAATACCCTATTTGCATCAGCAGTTTCTGAAGATCCGAGAAAGCACTTGTCATAGCTCTAGTTTAAAAGTCATAAAAAAATCAAATGTTTTATTTTGTAATGACAAAATATTTAAGGACACCTGCCTTCATTGTCAGGAATACCATAAGGCATAACAATAATAACAGAAGAAAGCAACAATTAAGACTCTATGGAATATTTAAATAATAAAAAACAACTAAAGATTTTTTAGGGAAAGTTAATCAGTTAAATGTTTCATATTTATGGGCAAGCAAACAAACAATAACCATCTACTCAATAATCACCTGACCAACTCTCCAAGTTCTATGGTTAAAAGCAAAAGGGCTTATAACTATTTATTTACAAAAGTAAAATAAATTTTAAAACTGTAATTGTTTGTAATTGTCCATAGATAGTCATCTGAATCAACATAATGACTATTCCAAATTTAACCATAAACACACTGGACTGAATTTTAAAAGTTCTACCTAATTTCTCCACTATGGATACATTTCTCTATTTCTCTACACTAAGTTAAGGACACAAAGAAAAATCACTTCCTTCTCTTACATGAGTAGGAACTATGCAGAATCAGATAAACAATAATCACCAAAATCTGCTGACTAAAGCAGATGGTACAGTGCTCTCCATCTGGGGAGTTCAGCACCTAAGAAACCACACTTAACAAGACCCTTCCCACCTCTACTTCTTAATTCTCACCTAATACGTGGCCCCACCTATCCAGACCAGTGAAAGCAGTCACTGTTCAGTTCAGTCCTCCCAACCTCACAGGTTATTCTACACTGGAATATGATAAGCAAGACATTATATATGTATGGAATCCCTTTGGTGCCTCAGTAAAATAACCAAAAAATTGTGAATGAGGTAGAAAGAAAGACACTCCTCATAAAATACCCAATCTTTAATTAAAAGTATAGGAAATTAAGAACTGACTGCATAATGTATGTGTGTATATGTGTTATTGTCCAGGCCTCTCCATTTCTTGGAATATTGCAAATAAGTGAAAAATCAGTCTTTTCTCCCTTTCTCTTTTTAAATATGACTACAGAGTCATGACAGTCAACAAAATCACTCTGCAATAGAAAAGACTGTCCCCTTTGGAGGGCAAATATGAAGCAGAATTTCATGTGAATATTCTAATTCTGAAAAAAATCATTCTCATAAATATTTATTGACTGTGACCCAACTATGAGTTTCTAGGACAGAACAAGCAAACTGTTTCTGTAAAGTAACAGACAGTAAATATTTCAAACTCTGCAATCTCTAACTCGTTTCATCACAGATTCTTCTTTGATTTTTGTTTTATTTGAGTCTTTAAAAAAAAAAAAAAACCTTTAAAAAAATGTAAAAACCAAGATAAACTTTCTACTTCTGCCTCAAAGCTTTTGAACTCACTGCTTCCACTGAATGTGATATTTCCTCCAAATATTCACATGGCTTTCTTCCTCCACTCTTCTCACTAAGACCATCTCTGGACCATCTGGCTTCTTCCTTCCCTATACCTACACTTTTATATTTGTTCCCACTTAGTTTTTCTCCACAGTATTTATCACCATTTATCTAGTAAATAATAGTCACATGTTATACTTATTCGTTCTGTTTAAGGTCTTGCTTTCCCATCAAAATAAGGTATAAGACACAACTTTTAATGCTTGAGATTCTGAAAAGAATAGAATAGTGCATTTATATTTTTGACCTAATACTTAATAATTTGGCCAAGCAATTGTCCTTTTTTTGTATCATTAATCATATCTTTTAGCAATTTAATTATACTAAATTAAACCAAGAGTTCACTTAATAGAAAAAAATTTCTAAGTAAAAGTATTGTTTCTACCAAACTACTTTATTATTCAATTCATGCTATAAACAGTGATAGATCAAACACTCAAATACATTAAAATACAGACAAATAAAAACTTACATCATTTGTGTTAACATGCCAAGCCATATCACCGTAGGACACCAGCTGTCCATTAACATAACACCGAATTTCACTGTTCCTCCATCGATTGTAAATGTGCACAATGCTGATCATGTACCACTTAAATGAAAAAAAATTAGGATATCAATATGTAATGTTTAGTTATTACTGTTTAAAAGCAACCATAACATTTATCCCACACTACAAAAAATTGCTTGAAGGAATATTAATGATCGTGCACTAGCATTTTTTCAAACTCCCTTTCCCATTTCTCATTTTACAGGTGAAAAAAATGACTCATAAAGAATAAATGTGTGATGGAGACGGAGCAAGAATGCTTTCAGCTCTGGACTGACATCCTTCCACTATACCAAGATCCAAAAATTGTGGAAATACAATTATATTTATGCTCATTCATTTAATAACATTTGCATTGCGCCAGGCACTGCAAATACCCAGTTTTTACAGACAGACCATAGGTTCAAACTCTTCTGGAATTTATGGAGCAGTGGAAGAGCCATACATGAGACAAGTAAACAAATACAGAATTAAAAATCATGATGATTACTGTGGGGAAATAAGAACAGTGTAAACTGAGAAAGAATATCCTAGGATTCTACTTTGGATTGAACAGTCAGGAGAAATCTGTCAAGGAAAAAAATTTAACATTTATAATAAGATTTAGATAATTTCAATTCCACAATTTAGAATTATTAAATTCAGGAATAATTATGTTTAACTTAATAATGTGTGACTATTAATTAAGAATCAAGGAATGAGTTTATACTCAGCTCTCATTTTATAGTTACCAGTGTCAACAAAAAGCATTTTAAAGTCTATTTTCATATGAGATGATTTAAGTTCTATAACAATTTGTGGATCTAATCCTTGGCCTCTTTGGAGTTAATAGCCTAATGCAGATAATATAGAAATATTATTTCTAAACTACAGAAAAATACAAATGATTTATAGATATTTAAACAATTATGCTTTCATCAGTTAAGAGAGATTTAGACTAGTTTTCCCCAAAAACATAAAAATATAAAGTACAAAGTTTGTTCTTCAGATTAGTTAAAAGCACTATTCAATTTATTTCATACATATTTTACATAATATAAAGCCATAAGAGTAATTCTTAACCACTAAAATATTAATCATTTCAAGGTATCTGAAATACTTTGAACAAAATTCAATTTTATTCATTTTGATTTAGAAAATAAAAATAGTGCACTGAACAACTCACAGAAGACAGTAATACAAGCAACACTTTTCCTCAATTACATAAAAAAAAAGTCAGGTCAAACCATTTAACCCCTAAAACATGTCTGTTTTAAAGTTGTTTTATTCTAGATCATCCTTAATTTACTGCAAACTGAGGCTTTCACCTGACCTGAAAGCAACATATATGTTGGCCCTGATTAAAATTAGAAGAAAATCTTCAAAGTTGGTCATTTAGTGACTCATGTTTCTAAATATTATAAAATTATCAAGAAACTGAGATTAAAATAAATTTAAGAAAAATCTTATAGAAGTTTACACGTATAAGAATTAAAATTTACCTCTCTAACACTCATTGAGTTTAAAAAGTTTCAATCAGAATGCTATCTGTGTAAAACAGGAGATACAATCTTTATATTTTGGAATAAAATTTTTAGAAATTTTAAACCTCTAAATACAACAGAAATAAATATCTATTAATAGAAAGGGATTTTCTGTTGCCCAAAGACAATTTTAATATATGAAAATTATGAAAAACTGTTCCTAATACATATCTGACACCCATAAATAAGATACCACGGACTATATTTCTATTTATTTTTTATCTACTATTTCTTCATTATGAGATTTTTTCTGACAAAATTGATATTATTTACTCCTCAAAGTCGTTCATTCAAAGAATTTACTGTGGGCCTACTTCATGGCAAGTGTCCCCCAGATCGTAGGCACATAAAGAAATGTAACATATACAGCCTAAAGGAGGTTTCATTAGAGAAACAAACATGAAAACAACTATAAAACAATGGATAATATCTAAATTACACATATGGGAGCAAAAGAAGTAATGACTAACTGAGGGTAGGTAGAAAGGAAAGACAGAGAAGGAAGGCTAACAGAGAAGAGTTCACTAAAAGAGTAAAATAAAGCTTAAGACTAAACTTGAAGGATGAATAGAACAGTTGAGTAAACAAGGGGGAAACATTCCAGGCAGAAGAAACTTAATATGGTACATGGAGCACAGCGGTTTGACAAAACTTTTCTCAGTGTTCAGGTGTGGCAGGCAAAATAGACAAAGACCAGATCATAAAGAGACCCATAGTTCACCTTTTGTAATCGGCCTTTACTTTTTGCATAATGTGGTATAATTAAAGAATTTTGAGCAGGAAAGTGAAATGATCATCTCCATAGTTTAGGAACATAACTGGCAGCAGTAAGGAAGTGGGGCAGTTAGGCAAGTGTGGATGAAGATAAATGAAAATCACAGCAAAAGTCCAGGTAAGAAAACCATAGGAGCCTACACTAAGACAAAGGCATTGGTAATTTTAAAAAGCGGGGACAGCAACTAATTAACAGAACTGACTGGAACTGCTAATATAGAAAAAGGGAGTCTAAGATGGTTTCCAATTTTTCACTTAAATGGGTAGTGGTACCATCAACTTAAGATAATATAGTTATCCAGTTATTAGCCAGATAATTAAGTTTGGAGTTATAAACAGAGTTTGCTTTTGGTCATAACACTAACATTAAAGGTTAAATGGGTGAATAAATGAATACACAATTTAATGAATATATTGATCTCAGAACGAACAATACTTATTTATAGGAAAATTAACCTTTCTATTCTCTTTCCTTAGTAAATCAAGATATACTCTACAGATAACAGACAAATGTCTTTTTAAATCAAAAGAGCCCAAGTTTTGACTTGATATTTTTTGACTAAAGGAAACAGGGGTAAACTCGGAGACTATATATGCATACTGATACTATACATGTATGCTGAGGTCTACATTTAGTTTGAAACTCAAAAATAGATCTATAAAAGAAATACAACAACAGGAACAAGAAAAAAGGATGCATATTAAGAATTCATCAGAAAAGTGTAATATGATATTTATACAAATATCAATTGTAGCTAACATGTATTGAGTAAATTTACTACATAGTAGGTAATCTGCTAATTGTTTACATTCACTTTCACAAGGTCAAACATCTGGTTAAGTGGTAGCACTAGGAAAGCACTTTTTGATAGTCTAGCTAAACCCCTTATTAGGCAGGATAACAACTTAGCTAGGGTATACCCTTTAAAAACTAAAGAAAGGGAAAAAATAAAAAATGGAGTTATCTCGAATAATGAAACAGTAAAATCAAATACTAATGATTTTCAAGATTTATAAAAATCTTTACAGAAGGCCTTTCAAAACCCATATCACTCCCTGATCCTGCTCCTAACAAGATATATACAGAGAGAGAGACCTATTACAACTGGGAATGCATTTTTCAAAGGGGAAAAATGTAAAGACAGAGAGAGAAAGAGAGGGAGAGGGAGAGAACAAAGGGGTTAAATTGCTTTTTATTAGTTAATGGCAATTTTATATGATCCTTAACTTGACGCTGTTTTCTTATTTATACTCTTTAAACCACTGTTTCTTAAACTTGTCTGATGAGAAAAATCACCTAAAGCATTGTTAAAAACTCATATTCCTGACATGAAAATGATAATTCCACTAATCTGTATTTCTAACAAGCTTCCACTAAAATTCTAAATAATTTGGCACATCTGGCAAACTGTCTGGGTAGCATCCCAAATCTAATAAATCAGAATTTCTAGAGGAGAGGCAATGAGATTTATATGAAAAAAAGTGGGATTTGTATCAAGAAAATATAACTCCCATTCTAATGTATAAATTTATTTAGAATCATTACTTTTAAGCTATTTTCTAAGTATATATTAATGAATTATTGTTAAATTGACGTTCTTTAATAGAAATAATTATTAAACTATCCCTTACATAAGAGAAAGATTTTTATTAGACTCATGTAAAAATAAAAATATATATTTGAAAACCCCATCCAAAATAATATTTTCTTCAGTATGTGGCACAATACACATGGGATCATAAGCAAACAAGAAAACAAACAAAAAAGAAAGAAAAAGAAATGAAGCATTCTCACCACCTTATATGGGCTCATCAAATCTGCTATGGTTGTTCCTGTGGATAAGGGGTAGAGTATGCCCTGAAGAAGGTGAACAAAATCACTGCTCTATATCCAAGAAAGACCCTTGAATCTGGAAGGGGGACCAGGCCTTAAACATTTGGGAAGGAGAACTATACTTCTTATTTTTTTTATACAGCAGGTTCTTATTAGTTATCCATCTTATACATATTAGTGTATATATGGAGAACTATACTTCTGTCCCTTGTTTTTTTAGACTCTGGACTTTCAAATGTTTCATTACTGTGACACGAAGATGGAGTCCAGTAAACAAAAGAAAGATCTCTCTAGTAAACCCCAGCTGATAATGAGTGAATTATATCTATATATCTAATGATACAGTTGCATGTTTCTCTGCATTTTCTCTTGTTATTCTTTACCTTTAAACAGACTTTTAAAAGTACATTTCAACTTGGTCTCTGAATATCCATATTCTAGCGGATATTAAGCAAAGGTATATTTCATGGGTCTAAACATTAACAGGAGAGCAACATCCCTCTCCTTGAAGCCATCATTACTTAAGCTGAATTTAGTGAAACCTTCAATCTCAGGAAACAAGATTCAGGGCTGCTAGGATCAGCTGAATCTCCCTTAAGAAAAGTCTCTCTGTATTACCAAACCTGGAGGTTTAACATTAGACTTAGAAAGGGAGTTCATCATCTATAAATCCATAGTGGAGGACAGCATACACACACATACACTAACCAGTTACTCTGAAGTTTGAATCTCTAGTCTAAAAACTGGTTCTGTTACCTAAACCAAATAAGGTTAGAGGAAGAAGGAGGAAGAAAAATAAGAAAAGAGAGAGGAGGGAGAGGAGAAGAAGGGGAAAGAAAAGGGAGATGAAAAGGATGAGCTAAAGAGAAGGAGGAGGAGGTAAAGGAGGAAAGGGAGAGAAGAAGGTAGAATTACAATTAGAGTAACATAATTCCTCAGATCTACAATTAAAGTCACAAAGCTCATATAAAAGTTTGCCTTGGAATAATCTTTGAATGAATAATGATTGTTGAAATACTTTAATATTGTTTTCATAGATGTGCAGAAAATTTAAAAGATACTGCATGATTTCTGTATATTATATAGTACATTTACATATTATACACAAATCATATATAATAATATATTATAAATAAATTATATAAAATATATACCAAAATTTTAGGATCAGAATGAAGATCTAAGAATGTGGCAGTTGTTGGCATTCGAAGTAACTGTGTTTTCCATTAAACCGGTGCAAAACACTTTTTCAAAAAGCATAAAATCTCTCTTAATGGTCATGGATATTGCTCTATTCTCTACAATTCCAAAAATTAACTTAGCTTTGCAATATGCATTATTATGCTGGAAGAACAACAAAAAAGGCTAGTAAGCTTTAGATTTTAAATGTGTATAACATAGCAACAACCTAAATTACTCGGTCTTTATTGCCATGACTGCTTTTCTTCTTACTTCCACATGGAAAAGGTTCTTGGGATACTTACCTACAAAAAAGCACTGACCACAACAAGGCATGCCCTTTTTCTCACTGTATCAATAGTAATACCCCATTTATTTCATACTACGGGGAAATAAACTGCTCAATATAAATTAGCTGTCCAAATAAATGTAACTTACTCCTTTAGGAAAGAAAACGGTTTTTGGTTGTTAAAGTCATATTTTACTTATTTATCTAACATATATCATTGACAGTCTACCAAGTTCAATACTCTGTATTAGGCATATGAGGAAATACAAAATTGAATCTAACACATAGCTTAGTCTCAATAGTCACTAAATAATGCACATATAAATGAATAATAAAGGTTTAAAAGAAATAACAGCCATAAGAAATACTGAAATAATATGCTGAAAGAGAGACTGTATCTGGGGAGCAAAGCAAGGCAAATCAGGGACAGATTCCACGGAAATCTTATGTGAAATGGAACATAACAATGGGGTGGGATTTAAGACCTAGAGCTGAGAGTAAGGGGACAAGTAAATGTATTTCAGGCCCGAGACCGAACATTTGAAAAGGAAGAGATAAAAAAGTGAAGAATGTATATCAGCTCAGTTTTGCCAAAATAAAAGGTTTAAGTAAAAAGCTGAAAATAAAATCCAAATCATGAAAGACTAGGCTAAAATTTTTAATTTATTCTGTAGTAAGTAAGAAGTAAATGATTGGTTTGAACAGTGAAATAATATGATCAGGAATATAAATCAGGAGGAGGAAGAGGAGGAGACAGAGGATCCAAGATAAAAAGAGAGCAATATGAAGAATTTAAGCAACATGTAAAGAATTTTATAAAGGTGAAAGCTATATTTCAGCAATACTAAGTAAAGGACTTGGAAATTTAACTGACTGATACAAAGATCAAAGAGGGGCTGAAGCTGACTCAAGTCTCCACTACTATGAAGACAGTAGCCTCTTAATCAAAACAGAGGACTTGGGCTTCTCTGGTGGCGCAGTGGTTGAGAGTCCGCCTGCCAATGCAGGGGACACGGGCTCATGCCGCGGTCCGGGAAGATCCCACATGCCGCGGAGCGGCTGGGCCCGTGCGCCATGGCCGCTGAGCCTGCGCGTCCGGAGCCTGTGCTCCGCGACTGGGGAGGCCACAACAGTGAGAGGGCCGCGTACCGCAAGAAAAAAAAAACAAAAAACAGAGGACTTAAGAACATAAATGATATGGGACTGGGATGGCAAATTCAATGTTACACATTCTGAGGCTGCGGGGCCAGAAAGACATTCACTTGGTCATATCTCATAGGGAGATGAGAATATAAAGTATATATAAATATATAAAGTTCTGGAAATAAGAATAGAGGAGGAAATCTATCATAAAACTGAATAAAAATTCCCGAAAAAACATAAGCTTCACAAAAGCAAGGATGCTGTCTGTTTTGTTCATTGTCATATCTCCTGTGCCTACAACAGTGTCTGGCACTCTAAACACATATTGAATGTTCACTGAAAGAATGCCATACAACAGATCACAGCAAGAGAGAGAATGAGAGAGGTCAGGAGCCTGATCTTTTTATGTCAAAAGTCAGATATAAAAGTAGAAAGAAAATGCAGATAAGGATAAGAGGAAAGCAGTAGGAGTCACAAGAAAACCAATAAAAGAGAATATTACAGAAGTCATAATAGGTGAGTTTTAAGAGAGTGGGAATGGTGAATTGTGTCATTCTCAATAGATAATTTACTTATACCTACCTTGCGTGGTTGAAAATCATACTTCACACAGTGCTGAAAACCTTTTCCTTTGGACTTCAGTGATGTGACTATCAGGCAATTGCCAACGAAATGAGCAGAGTAACCAACTCCTTTGCTAGTACGAAAACTGCAAAGAAAACTGAGAATAGTGTAATATCCTCTGTGACAAAGAACAATATATTGAAAGATTAGTATTATACAAATAATATAAAACATAATTATAAAAATAAAACTTACATCCCTATAGAGTAGAAGGGGTATTACATGTACCAAATAAAGACTAAAACATGAAAAGTTTAGAACAACTAAAAGAAGGCATTTAAATTGGGAAAATAGAAGACTACAGAACCTTTTAATAGTTCAATTTAAAATATCACAAATACATAAAAACAAATTAATAGCCAACAAAAGCCTACCAAGTAGATTTCATATACCTTCAATGACCACCTGGAATTAACAAATACAGAAATCATGTACACAGTTAACGTTTTCAAAATCAACTGGCTCTTTAATTCTACTATATCTTTGAAAATAGCTTACAACTTTGCCAAAAAAAAAAAGTCATGGCCAATTTTGATAAATAACGTAGGTAATCAAGCAAAGGAATACATTTTCACTCAAAAAAAGAAACAAGATGTGAGTATGAAATATAGTTATTTTCTTCTAGAGGAGCACTCCTCCAGCTGTGAATTCAATCACAATATATATTAAAAAAAAAAAAGAAGAACAAAATCTGTAAATGTTTTGACAAATGACAGTATTATTGAAATAAAAATATGATCTCCCAAAATGACCTTTCTTTTTTTTTTTTAAATGTACACAACATATGATCTTATGTAAATGGTATCGTATCTTGTATGGCACAGTGAGCATTTAGAGATGACTTTTTTGGGGGCTGTGTTGGGTCTTCATTGCTGCGTGCGGGCTTTCTCTAGTTGCAGCGAGCAGGGGCTACTCTTCGTTGTGGTGCGCAGGCTTCTCATTGCAGTGGCTTCTCTTATTGCGGAGCACGGGCTCTAGGCACCTGGGCTTCAGTAGTTGTGGCTCGTGGGCTCTAGAGCACAGGCTCAGTAGTTGCGGCACACAGGCTTAGTTGCTCTGCGGCATATGGGATCTTCCTGGACCAGAGATGGAGCCCGTGTCCCCTGCATTGGCAGGAGGATTCTTAACCACTGCGCCACCAAAGAAGCCCCCAAAATGACCTTTCTGAAGTTCATCCCCATTTATGTTTGGAAGTTCAGATGCTTGTTAAAACTCTCATTACTATCCATATATAATCTTTTGTAATAGAATTTACAAGTTATTAATAGCTCACATTTTTCTACACTTACATTTCTGAACAGTCATTGTACAAAAAGCACTTTAAATATTATGCTACCATTAAATCCTATGTGATATGTACCATTATTATCCTCATTTTACAGTTGAAGACACCAAAGCACAGGATAAACAGTAAATGGTAAAGGCAGAACTTAAACTCAGGCAATCTTATTTCAGAGCACTGCAAGTATGAAATGAGGCAATACATGTAAGCACTTATAATGCCTAGTACATATAGTAAGATAACAAACGAAACTTTGATGTTCTTATTACTTGGCATTATTGGTAAACTAAAATTATCACGTTCTGAGTCCTTACAGGTCAACCCATTGTTGGGTTGATGAACCCATTCTGTTAGTTATCTACCAAATAATTAATCTTATCTAATTATAACTTCTCAAATGGTTACCAAAATCAATATTTTTAAAGCATACCTTAATTATGCTCACAGAACCATGTTAAGTCAAAAAGCGAAGTGAATGAAATCTGGTAGGAGTTTGTTGTTTTGGTTTTTTTTTTTTTTACTAAGAACACACAATTGAACTATGCAGACTGGAGATAGGAGGTCTGTAACCCTTGACTCTTAAAATGTAATTGAGGGAAAAAATAGTGAGGCAGGTTGCCTAGAATCAACAGCAAAAAATGAATAAAATAAACTGACATAACTGTATCTTTGTAGTTTTAACATATATTTATTTATTTACTTATTCTATTTAATACGTTGCCTTGACACTTGACACTGTTCCATATTTACAAGATTGAAATGCTTAAGACAAAAGTACTAAAATTAAATATATTACTTACCAATAAAGATAAGGTTTATCCTTATCAACATTAATGTTATTTAATGGATCCATACGAAACCAAGTGTTTAGGGTGAAGCCATTCTGATAAGGCCACTTTGCAATAGGAGGCAATGCAATTGCCTACAAGGTAATGGAAAAAGATACAAAAGTATCAGTTAAAGAAAATGTAATAGTAACTAAGGTCAAGTATGGCTTCCACAGATTAAAAAACAATGAAGGTATAAATATCAAAGAATCATGGACAAATATAAAAATAGAAACTATTATCATATTAAGATAATCTATTAATATTGTTTGTTGACTCTAGAAGCATTATTTTCAAATATTCAATGAATCAAGTTTCATATCTAAGTTACGTAGTATGGTTCAGACTGTATTCCAAGAAGTCCACCTCCAAGTTCACCAATATACAGTCCCTTATACATATGCTCCAGAATTTTCAGTTTTCTATAGTTTATGTTAGGTTTTCAGTAATATTTCACTTGATTAAAGAAAGCTGAATTTTCAAATCCAAAAGCAATAGAGAAGTTAATGGAATAAATACTGAAGAAATATAAGTATTAAGAAATAATATTAATACTAAAGCAAGAGATTTATCATTCAGAAACTGAACCATTGAAATTTATGACCAAAAACGATTCAAATCCACTCACAAGTAGGAAAGGAATAATATAGTATTCAGTAGGTAATAGTAATTAAAAAAATCTAGACATTCTAAGGAAAAAATGAGAAAGTGGTATATTACTTGACTTGAAGTCAAAAAACATCTGAGTGGATTTACTTATCTTTCTATGAGATATCTAAATTCCTTCACATAAAAGATAAGTACCCTTTATGATTTTTTTAAAATTTATTTATTTTATTTTTGGCTGTGTTGGGTCTTCATTGCTGAGCGCAGGCTTTCTCTAGTTGCGGCGAGTGGGGGCTACTCTTGGTTGTGGTGCGTGGGCTTCTCATTGCAGTGGTTTCTCTTGTTGCAGAGCACGGGCTCTAGGTGTGAGGGCTTCAGTAGTTGTGGTGCAAGGGCTCTAGAGCGCAGGCTCAGTAGTTGTGGCACACGGGCTTAGCTGTTCCGCGGCATGTGGGATCTTCCCGGACCAGGGCTCGAACCCGTGTCCCCTGCATTGGCGGGCAGATTCTTAACCACCGCGCCATGAGGGAAGCCCCCGTTTATGACTTTATAACTGATCTGTTCCTCCAAACAGATCCTTCATATTGCTGATAATGACCTTACTCAAATATAACATATAGCTTCCATATAAAAATCCTCTGCATATAAAATAAAGTTTAAATTTCTTCAGGTTATACAAGGCTGTTCACACACACTGTGGCTCCAACAAACCCTTTCAATCTTATTCTCTTCTTGGACCTTACCCCACTTTCCAAAGTATATCTAAACACAGCAGCTGTTCCACCTGTTCTGTTATAGCCCCTCTTTTTGTACATGATGCTACTTCTGTGCAAAACACTTCCTCCAACAAGATCCCAATTACCCTCAATACCAGGCTAATATCTCCTTCTCCTGTGAAGCTTTCCTGGACTTCACCCCAGTCTAGTTTCTCTTTTCACTGTTTTTCCATAGCACTTAGTACCTAAATCTACAATAGCTTATTCTAACAAGCTGCTTTTGTGTCTACCAATGAGTTCCCAAAGAGTAAGAAATATAGTTTATACTTCCAGCATTGAGACTTAAGACATAGAAAATAATCAATATGTGATCAATGAAAAATCTCAAAGTGGCAAAGCGCCTGCTGCATAAATAAAAACAAAACGAAAACACACACAAAGAAACACATAAACACACATACGATTTCAAATGAAGACTCAAACCCTAACAATGAATAAAAATTTTCCTATATAATGTCCTTTCAGATTTTAATATTTAAGCAATTAGTCCAGGCATTTTAATTGTCAATACAGCCTTTTTTCGACTTTTTAAAAAGGGAAATATTTTACTTTGTTTTTTTGTTTGCTAGCAAAATGCAATTCTTGCCAAGTTTACCGCTGGTTAATACATCCATAAGTTTCACTAAACTAGACTTCACTTACTATAGATGCTTCAGAGTACCAAGGTAAACAGGAGAAATATTTATTGAGGACATTGAAAAGTAAAGTGATTCTACAGAATTATAATAATAGCTTAATATATTAATTTGCTCATAATGCCTGTGGAACACAATTGGAACAGGGTCAGATTCATGGTTTCCAACCTCTGGCCACAACCAGCATACCCAAGTGCCCTTTCATACCAGACACGGCAGTCCATGACAGCACTATCATAGCGGCGTTAATAAGCACGCAGAGTGTGGCCCATTCCTTCTCTTTTCCCCCATTACTCCACATGCCCAAGAGATCTCTTACTTCCAACCAGTGGCCCTAGCACTTTCTATATCATCAGTCTTATCATCTGGTCTATTGAGCCCTACATTGGAACTTATACGCTGCATTAAACTAAGAGATACAGGAAAGAATTTGAGACAAGCTGTTCTTCAAGTTTTCCAGAACTACACTTCCACCATAGTAGGACTGAGAGAGTCCTAAATCACATTCAGTTGCAAACACTAGTGAACCAAAATACAACAGAAAAAAGAAAAAAATCTCACAAAAGAAAAAGCTAATAAGCTTGAGTGATAATGAAATAATAATAGTCTTTGGTCTTGCTACAACTGGTATGAAACACCTGAGAGGCTCTAAGACTGCATTTTTCTCAGTTTCATTGTGGACTTCTAAAAATTTCATAGATAAGGATCTTTATTATGGCCAATCTCTTCAACAAGATAGTTACCTCTACTCAAGGACATTCTCTTAAAATAATTTTTTTTATTACGTATGTATTTTAAATTTATTATTATTTTTTTTTTTTTTACTGAAGTATAGTCTTCAATATGTAATAGCTAGAAAAAATGTTTTAGGGACCTGAACTCTCCCATTTCTAGAGGGTATGCCTCAACTTCCTGCTCCTACTTACCTACCAACCAGCTCCTTCTTACAGTGCACATTGTATTCCTAGCCTTTTTCAACTCTTTAACTGATGCATACACTCTCCCTTAAGGCACAAAAGCTAACTCTGTAGAGTACTGCCTTATGTGGAATCCAGGCCCATTTACTCCCCAACCGTTTGTGCCTGATCACCCATTTTCTAGACTCTTTATATTTCCTTCTAATCCCATGGCAATAAGGCATGACCTTTGGACTATCTCTTTGATTCTGGGTTTAAGCTGCCTTCACATTTCCTCTGTATTTCCTTCTACAATATTTTGATATCCACAATTGGGTATCCCTCATTGTGTCCAATGAGTCCACAGAACTCTGAAATCTATATCCCTTACTGTCTCCTGGACTAGCTGACTCCAAAATTTATATTCTTATCTCTTGCAATTTGCAAAAACAATGATTTTGGTGTTCATATAGGATGCTTTCAGTTAACTATTTCAGTGAATAGATAAGTGTACTATTTCTTAAAGTAAGCAAATTCAAGAAATAACCATAATCATGAAAAGTAAATCTAGATAGTATATCCATAAAGGTCACAGAGCACAATGGTAAAATGCCATCTTACATTTGTCATTCACCTTTACACTAATCACTGCAGAATTCAACTAACTCTCTGTAAGTATTACCAAATTGCTCATATGGAGGCAGCAGGCTCATAGTAAGGCATCTCCACAATATAAAATACAATTCAGAAGACCTAGCATATATGGTTATTTTGGAGGGAAAGTAAGTTGTATCATGATTTTAATCACGCAAAGTCACTGCTATGAGCAGTGGTCCAAACAGTATGTACCCTCTTGTTACTAAGATGCCACTGGTTCATGCTCATCCAGAAGTAGATTATCAAACACACTGTAATGGTAAGGGTTTTAAAATCAGCTCCTATCTGAATTTTTCAGCAGTTCAAAAGCAGAAGTAACATGTCTGAAAATTAGCCAATCCGTTGTTAAATGAAACGCAGGCAAATTTTGGTTCAGGTTGTGACTCTACTTTAAGACTCTGAACAATGTTATACCGTAGAGGCTTACTTAGTTTTCTCAACTGATGTAACAACAATAATATCATTTATCTTATATAGCTTGTACGACTCAAATGAAATAATAGTCATAAAAGTTCTAGTTCCTTCCCTGCTTCCTCCTCTACAAAGAATATACTCTTGATCCAAACTACCCTTTATGGAAACAAGTGATGCAGGAAAAACCAGGAAAGGCGGAAGAGATAGTGTAAGTCCACCAATATCCCCTGAGCAAAAACAATTCAAACATACACTACTACTAACATATAAATAAAATTATCTCTGTGTGTGTGTGTATGTGTGTGTAAAATGCATTGCATACCAATAGGTAATTGGTGACCGAATGGCTAAAAACAGGATTAACTGCCATCTTACTGAGGCAATTCAGGCAATTTATTAAAACAGAGTTATTAATTCCGTTTTAATTAAACTTTGTTAATTCTATATATAAAACAGCAACTTGCTTATGTTTCAGTCAAAACACTTTGCTCTTCTTCCCCATACCTTAGACTGAAATCTATCAGATGTCAGGTCAACAACAGCTCTGTAAAATGTATTAGAAATACATATGTGTATAACTAGAACTGTTACATATAAAAGAACCCTCATCTTCTTAGGGACAGTGACAGTGTTTTCTCTGCTAAGTACCACAATATACATACATATTATATATGCTCTACACTAACAAACTGATATGTAAAATGATTTGCTTCCACCTTGAAAGTGTTTTGTTTTTTTTTAACTTTCCTATTTTTGTTTCACAATTGGTAGAAACTAACTTAAAAGATTAGTAACAAAATAGTCAGGAAAAAATATAAAATTAGGATAATGGTTGATGAAATGAGAGATTGAAAGGACATTTAAGTACCTGTAATAACCAAAGAGCAATAAATATTTACATCATGTTTTACAACTTATATAGTGCTTAAATAGTATATTATTTCATTACAGGCTCACAATAACCCTATTCCATTATAAAATGCTAATATTTTACATGAAAGTAAGCTAAGAAGCACTAAGGACTAGTCCTCTACAGTAATGAACTAGAGGATTCAGAAATCAAAACCGGTTCTTCTAGCCAAAAATTACACATAAGCTCTACAATGCTACCATGTATATTAAAATGATGAAATCAAGCTTACTGAGAAAGCTAGTTGAAAGGAACAACAAAATGGATAAACTTCCAGCTAGACTGACTGGAAAAAATATAGTAACAAGAATGAAAGAGGAGGCATCACTACATATCCCATAGACATTAAAAGCATAATAGAGGATATGATTAACAACTTTATGCCAATATATTCAACAACTTAGATTAACTGGACAATTACTTGAAAGACACACACTACCAATGCTTACTCAAAACAAATAGAAAATTTCCCTATATCTACTACAGAAATTAAGTTTGTAGTTTATTATTATTATTATTATTTATTTTATTTTTTTTGTGGCCTCTCCCATTGCGGAGCACAGGCTCCGGACACGCAGGCTCAGTGGCCATGGCTCATGGGCCCAGCCGCTCCAAGGCATGTGGGATCTTTCCGGACTGGGGCACAAATCCGTGTCCCCTGAATCGGCAGGCAGACTCCCAACCACTGAGTCACCAGGGAAGCCCAAGTTTGTAGTTTAAAACCTTCCCACAAACAAAACTCCAGATCCAGATGGCTTCAATAGTGAATTCTAGCATACATTCAAGAATAAGTATTATCAATTCTACACAAACTCTTCAATAGAGAGAAACAAATACTTCCCAACTCATTTTATGAGGAATTACCCTAACATCAAAACTGGAGAAAGCTATCACAGGAAAAGAAAAATAGATCGTCAAATCACTCATAGAAATAATTGCAAAGTTTCTTAGCAAAAAGTTAGCAAATCAAATCCAGTGTTGTATGAAAAGGTTATTACACTGCGATCAAGTAGTTTTTATCCCAGGAATGCAAAGGTGATTTAATACTGAAATATCAGTCACTGTAATTCATCACATTAATAAAGATTAAGAAGAAAAACTATATGATCATTTCAATAAAATCAGAAAAAGCATTTGATAAAATTCAACACCGATATTAACTTACTGATGATGAAAAAAAAACCCAGTAAATAGGAATAGAAAAGAATTTTCTCAGTCTGATAAAGGATATATCTTAAAACCTAACGCTAATAGTATACTTAATGGTGAAATACTTAATGCTCTCCCCAAGACTGAGAATAAGTCAAGACTGTTACGATTACTAATTGAAGGTCCTACCCAGTGCAATAAGGTACAAAATGAAATAAAAAGGCATCTACTAAAAAAACTGCTAGGATAAGTAAGTGAGTTTAGCAAGGTCTCAGGATATAAGGTCAATATACCAAAAAATTTGCATTTTTATATACTAGCATAAAGCAATATGGAATATTTGTGAATTAATTTAACAAAAGATGTTTAAGACTGGCATGCTGAAAACTGCAAAACACTGAAACATCAAAGAAAATGAAATAAAAGGATATATTGTGTCCCATGAATTGGAGTACTCAGAACTAGATCCACACAAACACGGCCAGATAGTTTTCAAGAAAGGTGCCAACACAATCCAATGTGAAAAGAACTGTCTCTTCAACAAATGGCTTTGAAACAATTTGATAGTCATATGTTAAACAAACAAAACTTAACCTCCAACCTTCCCTCACATCATATTTTTAAAATTTATACAAAAGGATCACAGACCTAAACATAAGAGGTAAAAAAACACAACTTTCAGTAGAACGCATAAGAGAATAAAATCCTGTGACCTTGGTTTACACCGATTTCTTAGATTACAAAATCATGTGTCATAAAAGAAAGAAAATTTTAATTGAACTCCATCAAAATTAAAATCTTTTGTACTTCAAGAAATATTGTTAAGAAAATAAGAAGATGAGCATCAGACTGGGAGAAATGTTTGACAAACACATTTCCAAATTAACTTACACCCCAAATATATAATGAACTCTTAAGATAACAAGACAAATAATCACATTTTTTTAAGTGAACAGAAGATTTGAACACAAACATCACAAAAGGTTTAAGAATGGCTAATAAACACATGAAAAATGTTCAACATCAGTCATAAGGGCAACACAAAATTAAAACTACAATGAGGTGCCATTACATAACCATTTACATGCTTCAAATTAAAAAGACACAATGTCCAGGATGCAGATCAACTGGGATTTTCATACACTGCTGATGGGGATGCAAAATTTTCCACTACAGAAAAAGCAATTTGCATGTTTATCATGAAATGAAATACATACTTAACATAAAAACTAGCAACCTCACTCTTTCGTATTTACTCAAGAGATAAAAATACATACCTGCAGAAGACCTTTATTCAAGACCTAGCAGTTTTATTTACAATAACCAAAAACTGAAAACCCAAAAGTCCATCAATTAGTGAATGGATAAACTGCGGTATATCCATAAAATGTACTACTACTCAGAATAAAAAGGAATAGAATTACTGATAAACTACAACATGGATAAGCTCAAAAGCATTATGGTAAGTAAAAGAAGCCTGGCGGAGAAGACTACATACTATATGATTTTATTTATATGAATCTCTAGAAAAGATAGAATTATACAAACACAAAATAAATCAAAGGTTGCAAGGAACAGCCTAGGGAGAGGGAACAGACTTCAAAGAGACACAAGGGAATTTTGGTGGGTGACAGAATTGTTCTAAATCATGACTGTCGTGGTGGTTACAGGACTATTCAAAACTCAACAAACTGTACTTTTTAAATTGGGGGATTTTACTGTATGTAAATTATACCTTCACAGAGCTGACTTAAAAGAAATAAAAACAAACATATGTATTTAAAACTTACCGCAGCACTACAACCGGGGAAATTGAAAAAAGTATCAGGACCATGTCTTTGTGGCATCTGATTAAGAACTGATAATAATTTTACTGCATGTCTTGGCTAAGGAAATAAGAAAAAGAAATGTCACTGTACAAATTTAACAAAAATACCTAATATATCACCTTAACCACCAGAATGTTTTCTAACTTGAAAGAAAATTAATTTTAAATCATTTAATAAACTCTTTAAGAGGAACAATTTCCATTACAAATTCAAGTTTATAGCTCTCTAGAGACGAACTGTTGAACATTAAGTATTAATGCACTGATATTGAATACTTTTCCCTCTGACCACGGCTTACCCAGATTCCACTTTCTCCTCGAAGCATGCTGAACAAAAGCTTCAACTCCTTGACAGTGATGCTGTAGCTGGCAAGAACCCCCAACATATCAACTAGAAGATCTTCAAAGGAAAATAAAGTTATTCTGAACTCTAGTCATGAGCTGCCATCTGTCAAGGTAAATATACTTTTTGAAAGAGCAAAAGTTAGCTTGTCATTTCTACATATATATGGATATGTATTATAGCTAAATGTCCTCATGAATAGCCGTTCTAATTAAAAATTTTTAACTCATCAGATAAGCAAAAAATTATATTTGAATTTTAGGATTTTCTTCCCATCAGAATTACCATTTCAATTAAGTTCTCTTTGAAAAATTATATAAAATGGATTTTATAAATTCTCAGAATGCACACACATACGGGCACACACACACACGAATCTGCTATATGCTGGGAAAAGTAGGCAAAAAAATGCAACGGTACAATGATTTAACATTGTAAATTTGTTATTTTCAAATGAAAAAGTGATGGTTAACCACATTTTCTTTTAGAATTATCTACTCTTAATAAAGTACATTCTTGAAATAGTCCTTGGCCCATTAACAATTTGGGGCGTTCACTCCTTGCCTGGCATTATTCCAAGTGGTTTACATGCATTAACTTCACAAATCCTCCTAACAAGCCTATGAGGTAAGTATTATTATTATCCCCTTCTAAAAATGAGGAAAGTGAAGCATAGATAACTTAATCACACTGCCCAAGAACGCACTCTACTAAGTGGTAGTCAAAATTCAAACCTAGGCAGTATGGCTCCAGAGCCCTCACTCTTACTTACTAGTCTCTAAATAGAAGTACCATTTGAACATCTGACTAGTGATATCCATTATGATAATGTGTTTATGTTCATATAAGAGACACACCAGCTCACCAGATAATAAGAAAAAATTATACATTTAATCTCTTGTCTCTGATTACTTTCTCATCTCTAGACATTGTAATAGTACCTCTATCAATCATTTTTTGCAAGAAATTAAACATCTAAATACTTATACTTCATTTTCTCAATTTCTAAAGCACGTCCTAAGAATTAAAGATACTACGCAAGTTATTACAATAAATACACATATACATTATAAACAATTTATCATCAATTAATAAAATAGGTGAGGTTAGGATAAGTTGAAATAATTATTGACATGTACTATACATTATCCAATATCATAGATTAGTTAGTTGAACTTTGAGACTTAAAAAATATTTATTATGTATTTCAAATTAGAAATTTAATATGGTTATTTTCATCAAAAAAGAACTGACTTATTCTTACTTAACACCATTATAAGTAAGCAATCTCTACAATAAACCTGTGACTGTGGATATGCCATTTTAAAGAGATATCTTTTAATGAAAGACCATTCATCATTCAAGTAATAAAAATGTTCATAGTTACTACATATTAGTCAGAATATCTGTTTCTAAGAAAAAAATTCTAGATAAAAACCAAGCACTTTAAAATCCTAAGTTAATATAAAGCATTTTTAAGCAATTAGCTGCAATGACAGAACCTTCATAGAAGATTTCTTAAAGGTATGCCTACAAATACTATTTTAAAAGAATTCTATTTCCAAAACTTTATCTCATCTCCTATGTATGTCACAAAAAGTGACCTATTACATTTGTATTTAATTACATAATTATTAAGATTTCTTATTTATTATACAGATAAGATAGCCAAGCACCTCAGTTTTTAATTTTATTATAAAATTTTAAAAGGTCTATTAAAAAAGGTCTTTTCTATACCAGATTTTTAAAGGAGAAAAAATACTAAGACTATGAAATTCTCTTATCAATTTAGTATAGATGTTTAACCACCTTCTAATATGATATCTTCATATTATTAAATGAAAAGAACTTCTTTGAACTTAGCATGCTACAAAACACTCAGAGTGAAAACTTAGTAGTGCTTTGGTGGTTACTGGTGCTTCATTAGTATGTCATCTAAATTTTAATTTCTCTACGGAAAAGTAAGGTAGAAGTATTTTTCTAGCACTTATTCATCACTTAAATAACAAAAAGTGAAAATTTTGTGTTATCCACATTATCATTAATGAGAATAAAGGATAAGGGAATTAAGAAGCTTTGTATAACAGAAAATGTAAAAAGCTCTGTGGTACTATCATGCTTACTATCAGCTTACTTCTCAGTGCTCATGAATTATGTACAGTAAGCTAGTATGTTCGTAATTGTGGCTCATTTTCTAAAGTGCATTCTATAAAGTGCACTTTATTTACAAAAAAAAAAAAGAAAAAAAGAAAAGAAAAAGAATTTTAAGGGCTTAAATCCAGATATGAGGATTCAAAGATCACATGATGTTCTATACAACATGTGTACATGTAAGTTTATACATATAAATTCTTGTTAATGCTAAAATTTGCAGATGGTACCATATTTTCATCAAAAAGATGTTTTAATTTTGATTCTAATTTTTCATGAAGTTAACCATTAGTAACCAATATAGAGAATACTACATCATTCTAAAGAGATAGATGCCACCTCAAAAGCAATTAGAAATGATTTTAATATACTCTATAAGAAAAACAAAAATTTCAAAATATTGCTTAAATTTAAAAAGCACTGATCTTTATTCTTCATTCTATTTTTTCTTGTTTAATGTTTTGTTCTACTGATATTAAAATTAATTATGCATAGATCAAAATATTATAGAGGATTTTCTGGTGTTGAACTATTTTTAAGGATCAGATATTGATCATATATTGTGAGGAATTATACTAGCACTTTTAGAATTAGGAAACCTTTTCATGTCAGAAGAAAGTTATACGGAAGATTCATGGCTTAAGAGAATCAACATTTCAAATTCCTTATTTTCTGGGAATAACTGTTGCTCTGGGACCATCTTTCAAAACACTTCTACTGAAGTGCATCTAACTACAGAGGAGAATGGACTTGCAGGTGGGTAAAGGATTGACAGTGAAGAATTACAGATATGAAAATTATTATTTGAAATAACACATAACACCAAATTATTATTTTTATCTTGAAATTTCATGCAAATAGTATGTTCTAATTAACAATATATCTGCATTTATTTTAACACAAAAGTTCCTCCAAAAAAATATCAAAGTAAAATCGACACTTCCAAAAACTACAGCCTGCTTGTCCGAAGGCTTTTAGAACCTCCTGTCATAGTACCATATATGTCAGATTGGAGAACATGGAGTTCACAGAACTTTTAATAAAGTGCTAATTTTATAGAAATATAATATGTATTGTGATATTTTAATTATATAAAGGTTTATTAATTAAGTTCTACATAGAAATGTACTGTTTATTTTTCTGATAGATTTCATAGCACTTATTCCACATTACTGAGAT
Source organism: Grampus griseus (assembly GCF_964374135.1). Classification (NCBI taxonomy): domain Eukaryota; kingdom Metazoa; phylum Chordata; class Mammalia; order Artiodactyla; family Delphinidae; genus Grampus; species Grampus griseus. The sequence continues at coordinate 69,130,917 of NC_139012.1, forward strand.
TTTCTAAAACCTGGAAAACCAAAATAGTAATTATTTTTGTCGAATACAGAAGTCATCTTTCATTCTTCAGGTTTCCCCTTAACATAAAAGGCAAATTTCCCATACATTTCTACTTATCTATTTTAAAACAAGGTAGCTTCAACAAAACTATATAACCTATAGAATATAAAGAGAAGTATATGAATCTTTATAAACATTTAAATTATACTTTCCTGTCAGATAATCCCATACCTGCTATCATGTCATCTACAGCACTCATTTTCAGCAATACTTGCTCAATTAGCCCAACTTCTGTACTAGTCTGTAAATTCCGAACACTTTTTCGTAGGATGGCTGTAAACATGCTCCATATTTCTGCTTGACATGTGACATCACAGTGTTCCAAAAGCTCTGTCATGCATGTTATACTCTCAGCATCCTGGATAATAAAGTTCATCTCCAAGTCAAACTCTCCACCAACCAGCTAAAAATAAACAGAAAAAAAAATCACCAATGATAATGTGAGAGGTTACACATATAACAGCAAAGCTAGCAAGAAAGTATTAGCTACTTTAAAAAATTTCAAGTCTTCTAGCCTGAAATTAATTTTGATGAAAATTTCACTACAGATAAGTGAAAGGTGCTGTAAAAATTAAAACTAGCAAAGAGAAGTCTAATTTTTTTTTTTCAATTTGAAAAGGTGATTTCAAATCTAGAAAAATAGAGTAAAATAGAGCAAATGACTAAGAGGTGGGATTCTGGGAAAATTCCCTTAAAAAGATTTTGGCTTTGAAAAGTGAAAATTACTAGAAGATGCAGAGATCACTAAGGATAAATTTTAAGACATGAAAATTCATTTTCTTTTATATTACTAGACTGACAAATAAAATAGATGTAAATGAAAAAAAATAGGTGGGTCTAATCTCCATGTATAAAACATGAAGAAACATGAAACTAGATTAGCAAACTTACAGTAAATGTTGAAATAACAGAATTAATGTTAAAAATGTTTACACGAGAAATACCTAATATCTAGTAGTATTTTTTTTAAAAAAACATGTGAACTGGGAAAGAAAGCTGATTTAATGGCAGCATATTTGACTTGTGGCATTATGCCAAGTGAGTCAAAAGTCCTCCTCCTCCCAAATGCTACTTTACTACAGCAATAGACAAATACACATGTAATGAAAGATACAATGATACTCCTATTCTCTATGGATCAAATCTCACATTAATTAGTTTATTCAGTAATAAGTACCATTCTTAAGGAAGAACATTAACAAACTGGTTATCTTTTTGATCTAGAGAATGGAAAATTTAGGCAGAAAATAATAGCCATATATAAAATGTGTGACAAATGTGAAGTCATTCATTCATTTATTCATTCAACAAATATTTTATTTATTAAAGACTAGAACTTACTGTTCTAAGAACTAGAAGTATATCTGTGGACAAGAAAAAGTCCATGCACTAACAGTGCTAAATTCTAGAAATAAAGATCTATATATGTATTTACGTATGTTCTACTTTATTCCAAAAAAGGTTGCATTTGGCTTATAAATTACATAAAGTATAAAAGAAGACATAAATTAGGTTCAGACAGGGGCTAGAGATTAGATTCAAGAAGTCAAATTAATTTTCCATCAATGAAACGTGTTCATTAATATGGATGGATGAGCACACTGTATAATATAAATTTGAAAATAATGGTAATAATAATACCACCACCTAACCTCACATATCATTTAGTATTATTCTAAGTGCTTTACATATAGTAAATAACTTAATTCTCACAGCAACTAATGACAAAGAAGTGAATATTTTAAAAGTTCTAGAATTCAAGAAGTTAAAAACAAAATATTCTCAAATTGTAAAATATTATACTCTGTATATATATTTTCTCTGTAACAGTTTCAAAATTCAACTTTATAAGAAACTAGCCCTTATGCTAACTTCCAACCTTTTACTGACCTAGATATTCTCTCTGGTTAAAGGTTGGGTTTACTTCTATGTGTGAAACGACTTCAACTCCTCCTACTATTTCTGGTTTATTAACAAAAATAGCTATGGGAATGGTTAGGAGATTGGCTCTAATTCAGACTTCCTGGGATTCTGATTTTAGCTGCACCACTCACTTTAATGACGCTACTTCTCTAAGCCTGTCACTTCATCTACAATATGGGAATAAAAGTTCCTACCTAAAAGGGTTGTTGTAAAGATTAAATAAATAAAGTAACTGGGTTATAAGCATGGGTTATAAGCACTTAGTAACAAAGTCAGGCATATAGTTAGCATTCAGTTAAGGAGTTAACGTTAGCTATTACCAGTTCTCTTACCCCAACTTTGAGCTAAAAATTGTAGTCATCTGATCACATACTTATAAAGCACCATGAAACAGCCAGTGTAAACCTTATGTTTCCAGGAAAAGCTAAATTATTGTAGATCGTGTACTCTTAGATATTACTTGTAGCTTTAGCAAAACCAACTCAAGCATCATTTTCACCGTGCCATGGTCTCACCAAGAACTGCTTACTTTTTCATATTCATATATCCAATTGACTTGGGTCACTACCATGAAACTTGTAAACCCATGATTAGTAACTTAGAAGAGGTTCTCCAGAAGTGAACCACAGAGAAATAAATAGATTTGAAAAACAATGACAACTTACTGCCTGAACTAAAAGAAGTAGATACCAAAGTTTAAGTCTATAAGACTCAGAATAAATCTCTGTAAGAATCAGTATACACTTAAATGGAAGAACACTGAAGAATTTTTTAGACTAATCTCCTTAATGAGTTGTAAGTGCTTAAGTAGAATCTGGTCTACCCAAGAACCATTATCAAATGAGTAAATAACAGAAATGGGCTCAGTGGTAACAAAAAATAGTCTGCTTTTAAAGGAATTAACAATTATAATGTGTAATTCTAACAATCAAGCTATTTTGTGAAGCCTAAGGCTCTATCTTTCACAGTTAAAAAAACAATGCCCCTTTCTATACATCATTTAATTACAAAAGAGCACAGTTATGGCTCCCTGATTTCACTGCCAGAAGCTGTAAAAACATTTATTATAAACGTTAGAACAGAGTGGACCTATGTTTTTGGATGGTCTTTCTAACTCCTATTATAATTTTTAATACATTAGTATTAAGGAGGCTAACTGCTTGCAGAAATATCATTCCAAGATTAGGGAAATATTTATTCCTCACTTGTAATGAACAGTTCAATATTTATCAACTAAAGCATACAAGAAAAACTAGAAACAGTCAGTCTTTATTATTTAAACAATTCCCTAACAACTCTATGAGGAAAAGGCATAGTTGTCTTCAGAGAGGGAAACTGAAGATAAATGAGGTTAGGCAACATAACCAAAGTCACACATGAGTAAGCAGCAGATCCAGGATTCTAATCTAGACTAGAAAATGTACCGAAACGACTTGCTATGAAGTCAAGAGTGTAAACTTAAAAAATAGAGATGAGACGTGTCATAGTAGCTCTATTAAGAAATTAGTGCTTTGAGAACAGTGTATGGGTAAAATGAGGGAAGACAAAATGATTTCCGTGGGTAAGAAATGAAACATCAAGAGGTAGTAAATCACAATAAAGGAAAACAACCAGTTTATTTAAAGTTATTTAAATAAATTATTTCAGTAAGAATGTCTAAGACTTTGAAGGCTCAATTACAGGAAAATTAGCAATAAACACTAAAAAAGGAAACTCACAGGAAAACATTTTAAAAAGCAAAAAAATTGACATGACAGGCTAGAAAGCTAAACCAAAAAAAAAAAAAAAAACCTAAAATCACTGTTACCATAGTACAAATGAGATTTATAAATGAATTGAGACTTCCTGTAAATCCGAATGTGTCAATATGACACTCTATTTGCACAGTTAAGGGTTTTCTTTTCCTCCAGGCCTTCTCCTTAAAATTCTAAAAGGTATTGGCATTCAAGAAAAGCGGTCCACAATGGCCCTTCCTACTCAAGAATCTGTCATAAGTGAATAAAATAAATATAGGTGAGCCTTTTTAATGAATTAAGTTTTATTTACATAAAAGTATAAAAATTACTGTATAAAAATTTAGAATATCAAATGCTGTCCTGGAAATGTATTATCTTCTGAAAGTACTAAGGTTTATAGTTACTAGCAATTTAAGTATCTTTTATTTTTTAAGTACAGAGTTTTAAATATCTTTATTTTGAAATCTTAGATTATTAGTTAGGATCATATGGAATAATTCAGTGTACATTAGACTAAATCAAACTGGATAATTATTAACCAGTTGGATTTCTTTGCAAATCTTTGCAAATCTGTGGATAAACTCTAAACTAGATAACATTGCTTATAAAGCCCCAGTTCAACACCCCACATTCAGCTTCCTCTACTTTCCATTCCCTAGCTACTGTCATAAAAAACATTTCCACAATGCCATCTCTCACTTCATCTAAAACTCTTTATAATGTTACTCCCTATGCATGAAATAGGGTTCTCTCCCAACCCCTAATTTTAACTTCCATTAAACCTCCAAATATCAGTTTAGATACCACTTAATCCAGAAAGTCTTCCTAGTAACTACAAACACTGTCTTTCTCTGAACTCGCATTACAACCCATCCACATCACAGCAATCATTTCAGGATATCCTAGATGTTTACAGATTTCTTTCCACCCCCAGTTTACAGTAAGCTTTGTAAGGGTAAGGACCATTTCTAACTATCAACCATATCTACATCACTAGCACACTGACAAACCCATGCAAATTATTCAATATTTAACATGGAATGGGAAGATGGCAGGATGAGAGGACAGAAGGGAGGTAAGTAGGCTGGCAGGAGAGCTTCACAAATTCATGGTCCATCATCAGGTTGTAAGCCAAAGACTTTCTACCATACTCTACTTTTCTCTTTTAGCAATGAATTGCTCTTAATGCCATATAATTTTTCTAAAGTTCCAGAGATGACCACAAAGCCAAAGAAAATGTTTCCTCATTCTTGTTTATACCCCTTGGTTGCGTTATTTTTTTCTTCTATTACCACTTAAAAAATATGTAAGGTTTCACAGGTAAAATTCGGGAGACATGTTATTGTCTAAGTAAGGGACTAAGTAAACTACACACAATTTTTAGTTGTTAAAATCAGGCTTAAGTATACTTCCAGTTTCTAACTATTTTCAAGTGAAATCAATTACAATATCTTCCTTTGAAAAAGAATGGGAGTGATGTCACCAAAAAAACACCAGAGTGGGCAGCTATGTCCTCCCTAAAAAACTAACGATCTAGCAAAAACTGGCAGAATAAACTTCTGAAGATTTCTGCAATCAAGTCAAAAATGTACAACAACCAAGGAAAGACTTGGTGAGGAAGAAGCTACTGTTTTGTGGGGTACGTCCCACCTTCAATCCCTCAGATTGGCAACAGTCATGAGAACGCCAGCCTGCAATGGTGGTGAGGGTTGCTAGTTCCAAAGGAAGCACTAGGGACCTTATTCTCAAAGAACTGTAGTTGTAGGTCTGAACCTGACTGGCAGCTCCCTCAATGATAGACACAAAGAATTTTCTTTGCTTCACTCAACTCAGAAGGTTCCTAGAGCTAGAACACTTTTGCTGAAAGCCTTTAAAGGAACATGTATTAGCTGCAGCACCTGAGGCAAGCCAACACTTGGGGCAAGCTGTAGACAGACCTGGAAGCCTGGGAAGGAAGACGTGGGGAAAGGAGATAAATGTGGGTATAAGGTCTTTCAAAAGCTTTCATGTATACTGGGTAATCCAGAAATCCACATGCATACCCAGGGCAGGTCGCACATTCAGAAAAGGTCTACAAAGTCCCTAAGCTTTCATTTGTAGCTGACCTTTAGGCTCTATACAAGTAGGAAGTAAAAGCTAAAGCAGTGATGTAAACAGCCTGACCAAACACTGAAGAAGTCTCCAGCACAGAGCAAAAGATGGGGAAGAGCATTTTCTTTTCCTTTTTTTCCCTTCCTTGGCTCCAGGCATTTAAGGTAACTCTGTCAAAATATCCGCTGCCCATCAAACTAACAAAACAAAGCCTTCAATGGCCAAAAGTGGCAGAGATTACAGATCTTATACAGAATACAGAATATAATTTAGAAAAGCTACTAAGCAAACAGCAATAGCACACAATAGCAACTACAAACTCAAGAGTAGGGAAAAGAACAGAATTTCCAGAGTTTCCACATTACAATATTCAGAATGTCCAAATTTCAACAAAAAATTATGAGACACACAAAGAAACAAGAAAGAATGGCCCATCAAAAGAAAAAATTAATTTTGTGTTCAAAATTTGACAACTGCTTTTGTCTTATCTCCTTCCTCTATTCTGTCTTTCAGCTTATGTTTTGCTTTCTATTAGTTCACAGATGTCTTCTACTGTTAGCCAATCAAATTACTTATAGAAGCAGATATAATCTAATTATAAAGCTCTTGAATTATTAATTCCTAAAGAATAGATCTTCAATATAAAGCTATAACTGTGTGTAATTTTACAAAGAAACAAAAAAGTGAAAACATGATAATTAAGAACCACCATTTTGTGAACATTAATTATATGTTGCATAATTTATGCATATAGCCTCATTTAATATCTCATAACTCTGGGAGATGAGTATCTCAAACAAGGAAATTGAGGTTAGCATAAGTTAAGTAACCTGCCCAAGGTCCCTAAGCTAGTGTCAGCATCAGAATTTGTCTTGTCAATATCATAAAGAATTAAGAAGTATATCATTACCAGAGGGATCACCCACAAGACATAAATATGTACTGCCACCAGTCATCTAACCTTCAAAATCTGATGTTAAACATTAGCATATGTAATAAATGACTTTTAGATAAGTGTTCAGTAAATAACAGGAAAACTTTATAATTTGGACATGAACATAATAAGCTAATGATCCTAAACCGAGCCAACAAACCAAGGCAAGAAAAATAGAAAATTACTGGGTTTTTTCCTATTTCTTTTACACAAGTCTTCTCTACAAGTAATTTATATTGACAATCTTTCTGTGGTATAGGAATAACTATACCCAAGAGTATAACAAACGCTGCTGTAAATACCATCCATAAAAACTCTACGGAAGGGAGGAGGAAACAAAGGGAATAACTATCATACAATAAGTGCCTTCTTTAAAATGTATTTTAAACAACTTGCACTTTATCAAAAGCAAGTATAACCAGCTTTATAATTGCTTTATATGACTATACCAAACATATATGACAAATCCACCTGGCTACTAGGAGCCAACTGACATTTGAAGGAAAACTAAATGTGTTAATTGCCAAACCACTATATGCTTTTAAATTCTAACTCCTAGCCTAACAATGAAAACTCTATTTCATAAATAAAAACAAAGTAGAGACTTCTGCAGACAAATGAAAGCTGAGAGAATCTGCTGCCCGCAGACTTTTACCATACGGAGTGTTAAAGTAAGTTCTTCCAGCAGAAGGAAAATGATACCAGCTGGAAATTTGAAATGACATAAAAAAATTGAAGAGTGCCAAAATCAAGACTGTTGTTAAATTCAAAAGACTGTTTTATCTCATTTTGAAAATTCTTTAAAAGATAACTATCTAAAGCAAAAATAACAATGCATTAAGGGATTTATAACACATATGAAAGTAAAACCAATGACAGCAAGATCACAGAGGACAAGAAAGGAGAAATATAAGTATACTTCTAAAAGATTCTTAACCTATACTTGAAGTAGTATATTATTTGAAGGTAGAGAGTAAGTTAATGCATATTGTATACTCTAGAGAAAACACTGAACATGAAAAGGAAACAAATACTAAAGATCTTAACAGACACCTTACTGAAGAAGATATACACATGGCAAAGAAGGATATAAGAAGATGCTCCACATCCCACGTCACTGGAGAAATGCAAATTAAAGCAAGAATGAGATACCACTACACACCTATTAGAATGGCCAAAATCTAGAACACTGATAACATCAAGTGCTGCTGAGGATATGGAGCAACAGAAACTCTCATTGTTTGCTGGTGGGAATGAAAATGGTACAGCCACTTTGGAAGACAGTTTGGTGGTTTCTTACAAAATTAAACATTTTTACCATACAATCCAGCAACTGTGCTCCTTAGTATATAATACTCAAAGGAGCGAAAAACGTATGTCCACACAGATTTTGTCCACAAAAATCTGCACACAGATGTTTACAGCAGCTTTATTCATAATTGCCAAAACTGGAAAGCACCTTTACAATTTCCTTCCAATGGAAATGGCACAGAATCTATATAATGTACGGAAAATTAAAACAATGCAAGAAAAACAAAGTTTTAACTAAACCTAAGAGTTGACTTTCAGCTACAACAGAATGCATATATATATATAACATGAAACACACCCCTCAAAACTTCAACTTCTTGGAAAAAGACTATCATCCATTCCGCAACACATCATGAATTTATAAACAAAAAAAAAAACTAAAAAAAACTAAAAACTATCTGCTTAAAATAAAATTACTCTCTTGGCTCAGTCATAAACACTTGATGCCTTCACATTACCTGTGACTCTTCTGCTTTTTTCATGTCAAGCCCTAGTATTTCTTCCTTACTCATATCTCAGACTCAGACCTTCTTCATTTTTCCTAGCTCCCACACCAAGCAGTTTCAACATTGCTTTGTTGCCTCCTCACAGTATCTTCCTACCTCAAGTTACCACTAAATACCACCGCCAAATTCATCTTTCTACAACAGCACTTATATCATAATAAACAGTTTCTCTACAACCTTTTTACTGAATGAATTCTTATTTATTTAATATTTGAATATCTGAATTACCTGAGTTATCTGAATTTATTATTTGAAATCCTTCACACAGAAATAATGATCAGGCCCGAACTGGTAAAATGGAAGAGAGCTAGATCCCTACTTTTTTTTTTTTTTTTTGGCTGCACTGGGTCTTCATTGCTGAGCGTGGGCTTTCTCTAGTTGTGGCGAGCGGGGGCCACTCTTCCTTGTGGTGCGTGGGCTTCTCGTTGCAGTGGCTTCTCTTGTTGCGGAGCACGGGCTCTAGGCACGTGGGCTTCAGCAGCTGTGGCTCTCGGGCTCTAGAGCGCGGGCTCAGTAGTTGTGACACACGGGCTTAGTTGCTCCGAGGCATGTGGGATATTCCTGGACCAGGGATCAAACCCGTGTCCCCTGCATTGGCAGGCGGATTCTTAACCACTGGCCACCAGGGAAGTCCTAGATCCCTGCTTTTAAATCAAAGCTCTGCTAAAACCTATGGGCAGAAGTACATTCATTTAGTATTCTAGGTACCTCAGGGTATTTCTCCTCTGAGCCTCAGTTTCCACCTAGGCCAAAATCATACAATCTCTAAAATCTTCTGGTTCTAGGATACAGTGTATTACAACCTCTATTGAGAAGACAACTGTGATATATGCAACAGCTGTGGTGTCTATCATATAGCAAGGACAGAATTTAGAATCTAAAGACTCAAAGGGGGTAAAATCATTTTCAAAAGACTGCAGGTAAGGCACTGAATAAATTGCAAAGACTGCCTGATGAGGTAAAAGCTAAAGAGATGATTCACTGATTCAAAACTTCTGTTTGAGAGAAATAAAAAAATATGTGACTAGAACAATAAAACATCAACCTTTGATTCCTACAATTCACAGAAGCTGCATGAGATAAAAAGGTTTTTGGCAGTACAAACCAGGACAGGAATGTGACTTCCCAAAGGACTGTTTATATCCTAATGAGAAGAAATTCCTCCTTTAAAAGGCTTTCATTAGGAAGCAACAAAAACAAAAAAATGAATGAATCAAACATTTAACTCAAGAGGTTGGGAAAATTTTTTAAAAAGCAAGTCTGAGTAAATTATGAGGAAAAAAATTATGTTAAAGCAGAATTTCATGGGTTAGAAAACAGAAAAATTATAGATTTGGTAAATAAATTCATAATGTGATTCACAGAAGAAAAAATAATATATACAATCCTCAGACAAAAAGAGAAAAGACTCTGAAAATTAAAAATAAGATACAGCAAATAAGTAAACTTTTTTTCTCATGAGACATATGTTCCATCTGTGGTAATAAATTTACATAGAGAAAAAAGGAACTAAATTAAAATGTTTCTGAAAGTGTATCTCTGAGTTGTGGGCTTATAAAATCTTTTCTTTTTATCTTTACATATTTTCTGATTCTATAAATTTTCTAAAATGAGAATCATTTATTTTTATAATCAGAGGAAAAAATAAGTGGGGGGGAACTATAATAACTGTTGGTATCAGGAGTTATATATAAACATTAGACTATAAGCTCCCTGAAGATAGGACCCACATTTGTCTTAATGTCCAATCCATGAGCAGCACCTATACAGGACGCACTGTAATATTTGAAACTATTATATATCCATTAAACAAGTATTTAATATAGTTTTGTGAGATGTGCATATTTAAAATGAGATTTAAAATAATATTTACATTTTTAGAGTTTTCAACTTCATAGTCCTTTGGCCTGTTTGATCAAAGAATTCCTGCCAATTCTTCCATGAAAATAACCTATCCCTTAGGTACAGAATCAGGAGCAAACCTAATGACATTCAACTTTGTACCTCTAGTTCCACTCCATAATATCCTAAGCAGTCCCTTCCTTATACAATTTCTCTTCTTCCCATAACATGGAAATTTATCAAATTCCTAATCAGAATATAAAATAAAAGGTAATTAAAGGAAGTGATAGAGTCCAAGGAGATACTGATTAAGGATGACAATTAACCAAGAAGAAAAGGAACAATTCACTAACACGAGGCTAAATAATCACTGTTTTATTTTATTTAGTTATTTTTTACATCTTTATTGGAGTATAATTGCTTTACAATGGTGTGTTAGTTTCTGCTTTATAACGCTGTTTTATTTTTAAATGCTAAGTAAAAAGTGGATTTTACTGACCCACAATTGAGCATGATACAAATCCTTGGAGTTGGGCCAATTTGGGAACAAATCCTGACTCTGCCACTTACTAAATTCATGGTTTTGCAAGTAACTTCTCAGTGTAACACCACCTATCTCACAGGGACATTAGATGATTAAAGAAGCTATTCCTTTTAAGTACCCAACAGTGACCAGCTTAGACTAGGTACCCAATTAATGTTAATTTCATCATTTTTCCAGGATGAGACTGGCACCCAGAAAAAAATGAGGAAAACTTACTGGTTTACATGGGAACAACACTCATGAGTTTAACTTCATTAGTACCATGTGCTGATCAACCGATCTAAATGACAAGTGATTAATATTATTTAAAAATATAATTGCAATATTATTTAAAAAAACAAAATTATCAAAAACTTTTAGAGATAGTAAATTATCACAAAGAAAGTACTGGTTTTGCTTTTTAGAAAACACAAATACACAGTTCATTCACAGGCATAAAAATTAGTAATTTCCCTTATAAATACCATAATTGTGAATGATTAAGCCTAAGTAAAACATCATGTAGCCTAGAATGTATAATCCTTAAAATGAAGATATATACCTAAACTCAGCTTCCATAAATATTTCTTAGAAATCCTAAGGAATATTAAGAGCAGTATCTAGTTCATGTAGGAATTCCCAACTATGGGTAGGTAATTACTTCAGTTTTCCTTGATCTACAGCTTAAACTATATACAGAAGTCAATATCAAAACAATTTTTACTTGAAATAAAGTTTGCATTTTTATGTCATATTTACATCAACTAATGTAATATATTTGTTTACACAGAATTCAAACAGTTGTTTTTACTGTCTGAAAATTAAATCACAGCAAAAAGAGCAATAATTCATGTAGTTTCAGTGTATGGTAGTCAATCATTTATTCATACTGAAGGGGATCAGTATATGCCACCCAAAATATGCCATTTGGCATAAGGGTTATTTAAAACTGAAGGCAATTAAGAATCAACAGATATAGGAAGAGTCTTCTGCTTTCCCATTATCTACCTGAAAGCACGGTATAAATTTACCATTGTCAAAGTGGTATAAATATCCCACCACTCTGGTGCTAGGGTGAGAAGAGCAACCCTTGTCACTGAAGATGGAGAGCTGGCCCCAAGATGAGTCTGCACACACCAAACTTTACTAAAATAACCCTTATCTTCCATTTGTTCTCCCACATATTTCCTAGTCACTTCCCCACAAAGTATCGTCCCTTGGAGTCCAAGCCCTCTTTCCTTTGTTGAAAAGGGTATATAAGCTCTTTGAATTTCACTTCTTTTCTGTGAATTGTTCCCAAGCATCTATGTCCCTGCATCACCATAGCATACCTTCTACTGGGTTATTCTCATCAGCATGCAAAAGCTCCACAACTTTTTATGTACTTTATTCAGGCCTCACACAAAAGTAGTCAGTCATATTAAAATATAAGATGGAAATGAAAGCCAAAGAAAATATTATAACAGACATATACATAACTAGATAATGAAGCAAATACATAGATGACTAGATAATGGAGTTATGAGACTCGGAATTTTAAACTAGTTGTAACTCATGTGTTCAAGGAATTAAACAACAAGATTTAGGATTTCAGCAGCTAATAGGAAACTATAAGAGCATAAAATGTACTCTAGAACTGAAAAAAAAAACTGAATTTAATAACTCAATGAGTCTGATAGCAGATAACAAACAGCTGAAGAAAGAATTAGTTAACTGGAACATGCATTCCCAAAAATGCAGACATATGCACAGAGTAATAAAAAGGATTAAAATAGAGGAAGAAAAAAGGATATAAAATGCAATGACTAGATCTATCATATGGATAATTAGATATCCAGAGGACAGGTGGCACTATCTGAACACACAAAAGTAAAGAAATTTTCAATGCTATTTAAATAAATTAAGCCATAGGTTTAAGAATAACTTCTATCATTCAGTTCACAAATACTAAGAAAATCATACCTGTGCACATCAGAGAAAAGGTGCTAAAAATACACAGACAAAGAAATATCTTAAAAAGTAACCAGGAGAATAAAGCACATTACCTTCAAAAAGGCAGCAACGTATTGTTTTAAAACTGAAATTACAGAAGTCAAATGATAACAAAAGAAGTCATTTTATCTTTGAAGTGAGGAAAGAAAAAAACTACCAACTTTTATCTATACCCATAAATATATCCTTCACAAATGAAGGGAAAATAAAACATTTTCACACACACAGGTGCCGGAAGAAATAAAAGTTAGGAAAAGGGTAAAAATATGGGTAAATCTAAATAAATATTTACTGTGTATATCAGTAACAACAATGTCAAGAAAGACATAAAATATTAAGATAAATGAAAACAACAGCACTGGACTTGGGAGAGAGAGGAAAAGAATGGATTTCATTTCACCCTTTAATAAGTCAAAGATGTATGTTATAATGTCTAGAGTAACCACTGAGAGAACAGCAAAATAACATACTTCTGAAAGTTAACAGAGGGGATGAAAAATAATAAAAAATATTTAAATCCAGAAAAAGTCAAGAAACATGAGGAAAACATGCTAAACAGGCAAGACAAATAGAAAGCTAACAGTAATATGATATACTTAAAGCCAAATACATCAGTATTTACATTACATGTAAAGAGATTAAACCCTCCAATTTAAAGACAAGGATTGTCAAACTGGATATATTTTTAAGAACAAAACACTCAACTAGATGCAGCTTACAAGAAATGAAGAAATATACCTTAAACATGAGGGAACAGAACAGAATGAAACCTGTGGGAGATATGAAATTGTACCTGTATTCCAGGAGTTTAAAATGTGAATAGCAAAATAATTCATAAACACAAAACAAAGAAAAGCGTAAGGCAATCATGCACAAACCCTTTAAGAAGTACAAACTCTTTCCCATCCCTATCTTTTGCCTGGCTAACTTATTCGCTAGTTCTCATCATGGCATTTCCCTCAGAAAGATTTCCTTGACTCTCCTTAACTAGGTTAGCTGAGTTAAGTGTTTCTGCTAGATGCTTCCAAACTAACTATAATTCTCCATCACAACAATTATCACAGTGTAATTAACTGTTTCACAGTCTGTCTCTTCCACTAGAAAACAAATCCTATAAGATCAAAAACCCAGAATCTACTGGGTTAAGAACTATGAAAGGTCTGAGATTTTGCCCTACTTGCAAGCTGACAAATTAGCCTGCCCATTTCATAAATGTTGACAAAAGACAGGAGGCTACTGGGTCAGAGACAACGAATTTTATTACTCAATTTTTATTACTCAGACAACGAATTTCATTACTCAATTCTTGAGTAATAAAGAGATAGAGACCCCCGCTGGTCCCCCAACATTAAAGGGCCCCAAACAAATCCACCCCATTTACTCCAGTTTGGAAAAAAATTTAAAGTCGGAAGGCAGAGATTACAATGAGAACCCTGATGTGCAATACCTTGGGACAGTGGTTATTCAGATTAATCAAAATAAAGACTAACAAAAGGACAGGGTCCCAATTTGTACAGCTCACAGTCATTTCTTCAGACTAAAGAATATACTCTACAGCCCTAATGTCCAACAATGGGCAGAGAGATATCCTCCTCAGCGTGATAGTTTGATGGAGAATTGAATGCGCAATTAAAACACTGGTTGTATTAAAACAGAGGAAATAAAGGCATGAAGGGCTTGCTTACACACCTTCACAAGTGTGTGCTCACATTCAAGATATATATATGTGTGTATACATATATATCCTCTTATAATACCTGTAAAATGATTACAAAGTATCTAATACATACTAAATGGTTAGTGAATTGTAGGTGGTGTTAGTAGTAGTAGTAGTAGTAATTTTTTCCTAGCCAAATCTAGTGTTAGCAAGTATATCTAACCTTTCCTCAAACAGGACCAGAACCACAGATGACTATTTTGTTCTCCTCTACACTTCTTCTTCCAACCCCCATGTAATTTTTTTTCAATTATATTTAGGCTTAACAACATGTTTTACTGCTTTCTTTGTGCATCATTACATCCCACTATTTTATCTTGGTTCACTGCGTCTCATGCTAGAGTACATAATTAAGTCTTTCAGCAATGATCAACAGACAGGGTAGTTTCTAAGTCCCTGTATGCTGGAAATTGTCTTTATTTCTATCCTATTATAAAATGTTAATTTGGATAAAACATTTCTAGATTCAAAGTTATTTCCCCTACCCCTTTTATCAGTGAGTTCTGGAGTACTGTCTTCTGGAATCCCAATGTTGCTGACAAGAAATGTGCTGTCCTATCCATCTGATTCTCAGTCCTCTGTAGATAATCTGTTGGTATTTTAGATATATGTAAATAGAGAGAGAGGCAACACGAAAACAGATACAGACATATCCATGGATGGCGGGTATCACAGTTCAATTTGCATTGCCCTGATTACTAGTGAATGTGAGCACTGTATAATGTTTAAGAGTTTGGAATTTGAGATAGACTGCCTGGGTTAAAATCTAGACACTGACACTTACTGGATGTATAATCTCAGGCAAATTACTTAAACATACATCTGTGCTCAGTTTCCACATCTGTAAAGTGTGGATAATAATAGTATCTATCTCACAGTTTCATTGTGAGGTTTAAGGAAGATGGTCAAATGAATGAATTCAAGCCCATGATAGAGAATTTTTTAAAAATAAGAAAAATTCACTATATTTGGCTTCCATTTTATAAAGTATATTTTTTAAAAATCATAATTGAATAACAAATGGCTGAGGTACACATTTTTTTAAAACCATGTAAAAAGGCACAGAATGATAAATATAATAGTCACAAAATTACTCCAAGGAAGATGAGGAAAACAGGATTGGGAAGTAACACACAGGGAGCTTCAATGATATTGGTATTATTCTAGATCACAAGTTGGAGGGTGGGTTCATAGTTATTATTTTATTACTGAGAATGGGGACTGGATGAGGAACAGAATATAATTACCAAATGCATAATATCCAAATTTATTTTATAGCAGCACATCTGATCACAAGCCTTCTTATGCATTAGAAAAAGTCTGAGGGCACACACAACCAAAATTAAAAACGTTTAAAAATTATTGAGACATTAAGATGGCAGATAAGATTGAAGAACATGCATTTCTAATAACCCAATCAAGATATGTGATTCCACCCCACCCCTCCCCCTGCCCAGCACTACCAGGCACACTCATAGCTAGTATAGAGACCATACATATATATGTGTTATGGCATTATCAAAAAAATAAAGAGTGGCAAGGTCAAATAAGCCAAAGATTCTCACATATGTGCCTAACTGGAACAGTATTCAATCAGCTCTGAATGTGGTAGAAAGAAGAATGAAGAAAAGAAGTTTAAGACACCAAATGTCTCAATGAAGGCAAAATCCAGGTTATTGGGAATGGAACATGAAAAGGTATGTTGATATCAGAATAAGTAATCATAACATTAAGATTTTTAAAACAACCATTCTGGTGATTCCAAAGTCCGATGTCTGGCCATATATGCTGGCTGTTAAAGTAGCATGAAAATACAAGTTGTTAGAACAGGAATGGAGGCCTGCTACGTGGGAGACGTTTACCTGTGAGGTGAATTTATCCATGATGCTTAGGAAAAAGATAGGTTACAAAGGAAAATGGTGAGCCAGGAGATAAAAGTCCTCGAGGGATATTCTATAGGTTAACAGATAATGGCAATAAGTATAGGAGCAACTGTGATAAAGCAGGTATAGCACAGATTTCAAGGTGAGAAGGAATTGTTCAAAGAAGGTGATGAAAAAGAAAGTGATCTGGAAGCAAAATATCTAGAGAATGCCAAGTTCTTTGCTCATCTGGAGGTACACTGGACTTGAAAGAATGAAAAAGCACTTAGATTTCAGGTGAAGTAAAAGAATACTGGAGGAAAAGGGTGGGAATTCAAAGAAATTTTTTTATGGAAAAGGAGCCAATGATGGAGAAACAGGGTGAAGAAAGAAAAGGCCGTGTTTTCTCACATCTCTAAGTCTCTGTACATGCTTAAAAAAGGTCCTTTTTAATCCACTTGATCTGGCTGACAGGATTCAGCTCAGGAGTTGTTTCTTAAGGGAGAGCATTTTCTAACCCACATCCCCCATTTAGTGTAATTTCCTGAGCACATATACCTTGTGCTTATCTTTATGAAAGCATTTATCAATCGGTAATTATTATTGTTTTATTATCTGTCTACAACTAGATTAATGTGACCTGAGTAAAAACCATGTGTTTAATTGCTTTGACTCATAATAGTGCCTGGCAAGTAAGCACTCAATAAATGGTGACCAAATGCTGAACCACTGCACTCCACCAAGTTTACAGGAGAGGAAACTTGTTCACAGAGGTTTGTGTCTTGGGCAGTGCCCATAGGAGAATGACACGCAGAACTGGAAGAGGTGAGAACATGCCTTAGAATTAATCTCAAGGTATGTAGTGTTACCAGCAAAATAGCATTTCATTCAAAGTGAATACAAATCATTTCAATTATTGAATGTACTCACAAATCTATACTCACATTTTAAAGTGTTAAACTTAACAAAAATGAAAGTAATAAACCTATTAAATTAATTAGAATATTACTTTATTATCAAAATATTAATTAAAATTACTAAAATAGCAAACTTAGTTTGTACACCCACTTTACATATAGCTTTGTCATCTCTGAGCCATGGAGAAAACACTCAAAAATGGATTAAATAACTCTCAATGATCAAACAACATTTTAACACGTTACTCTTATAAAGAAATTATTGAAGAATAAATACAGGACTAAATTTTATTAGAGTTTTGTTTTTTGTTAGAGTAAGTATTTACAATATTGCTCTAATTCTACAGTAAGGTAAGAGATGTGCTTTTTTAAGTCACATGACTTCATCAAATCTACACTGAAAAATATCTGACAAGCAAGAAGCTGGAGTGTGTCTACATAAAAAGGAGTAAAAGTCAGCCAAATGGCACTCTGAAAAAGGTACCATGATGTATCTCATTGGTTTCATTATAATAAGGTCAGTTGGAATTGGCACTAAGGAGGAAAATATAAACTCGCAGGATACTAGAAAACCCTTCTGTCAGTACTTGCCACTGTTAGTACAACATACAAGCATCTGACAGTAGAATAGATGGATATGCTGCCAGAAATTATAGCAACGAATGCAACTTCGAATAATGGCTTTATAGTACTCAGTCTCAAAAGTGAGAACCTTAAAAGGTAAAAAGATTTTTTGATAACAGTTTTATTAATATTTGGTTGGGAGAAGGTTGGTAAAAATATTACAAAGAATAACTTTAGTTTTTCATAAAACAGATTATTAGGCAAAATAATGATAAGTTTGAGGGATATCATGTGTGTAACTCATAAATTATTTACATTATACAGCACAAATATATTAAAATAACTATACGCACAGGCAAGAGTTTTTGGTATATTAGCTTATTGGTCTAGAAAGCAAAATAATTACCATTTGGAGAATAAGAAGAATGAGTTCATACACCAATGTGCAATGGAATCAGTATCAGCATTTTAAACCTGAAAAGTATTCGATTACAGACTATCTACTCCAGCTGCTCCCTTCATGGAGACCATAGGCCTTTATAGAGTCAAATGGGCAATGCTCAACCTACTTTTGATACTTCAAAAAAAATCTAACATACCATATTCCCCAGAATTAAAACTGTATGACCTAACCTAAACACCATCTTTCTTTATTCTTCACTGGGTATAGATAAATGCAATGCTGTTACACTATTTACCTCACTGGAAAGTAAAGTAATATTTATTTAATAAAAATTATTTATTAGAAATGAGACAGAAGGGAAGGTAAGAAAAGGAATCCTTCATGATTAAAAAAAAAAAATTGATATCATGAAACTCCTACAATTGGAATCAACAGCTATAGGAATAGACAGGTAGAACATCCAGGTTTCCTGATTTGCAGTCCAGTGGTCTTGCTTCCACGCCTCTTTGAATACAGAACATAAATAATGGCATTAATAAATACCAAAGTGTTGACAGTGATTACTATGGAGCAATGAGATTACTGGTAATTTTTAATTTCTTCTTCACATATATTTTCAAAATGATCTGCAATGAGAATATTTACCATTATAATCAGAAAATACACACACACACACACACACACACACACACACACACACACACACACACAGAGTTAACAGTGACCTTTCCTAAAACCAAATCTGTTAAATACACAAATCATGTCCAAAAGCATGATTTTCCAACATGCCCCTATATTCCACTCACATAACCTCTTGAGTATATTTCCTTATTTATAAAATAAAGACAACAGTTGGTTCTCACTTTTATGTTTCACTAATTATTGCTATGACAACTCAAAAGAGCAACAGCAAAAGAAGTCTACTACAGATCACTTCAAAAACCAAGTTAATTTTCACTTTAGTATAGATCCCATCATGATCAAGATTATATAAATACATAATTTTTTTAAAGGCCCAACCCTTCTGACTACCATTTCAGGTATCAGCATTCATTCCACAAACATTTATTGAACTGTAATATTGCTAAAAGTTCAATATAGTGTGGCAAGTTAATTACCTGGGATGAAAATCATAGTAAAATAAATAATAAAAACCATACCTATTTTTAATTCTTATGTAATTTTATATTTATATAATGTCAAGATTCATCTAACTACTCAAGAATGTTTCCCTAAGTAGCAAGTTATTTTTTAGGTCTTCTGGCAATAATCACACTTCGTGAAGTAACTATGAGGCTGCACTTCATTTTAACATTCAAGACAGTGTTATACAGCCGAAAACACTATATTAGAAGTGAACGTAAGATCTAGATGCCAGTTCTAACACCATCTCAAATTAATAATGTGATCTTGGGCAAGACACTTAACTTATCTATGGTTGAATCCCTGCTTTTCCAAACTTCAGCAGTACAGGTAACAAAAGCTCAGGCTTGGAGCTAAATCTGGTCAAACCTAGCAGAGTAGTAAGGACTCAGGTCCCACTAGCAGGTAAGATTAAGAATGTCTTTCTGCTTTGTGCTCTAATTCAGATATTCTGGAGCGGGGGAGGGAGGTAAACTTTTACCTCCTAATCCTCACTGGGTTTATAACTAGTTCAGGAAATGGGATTCGGCATTGGTTTCCTGAGTTAACTATAGTCCCCTTGCCAGAAGGTCAGGGGCAAAGAAAACCTAGAGCTGAGGTCCCAAACACCTAACAAGCTCTCAAAAGTCCCTATCTCCAGACCTGTGCATTCAGTGACTGAACTTCTGTTTCAGTGTATAATAATTCTATTTTGTAACCCTTAAACTATCAACTACTCAAATACAAGCATTATCATTTGCCCATACTACCCACCATGTCAGACACTCTGGGTAGCAGAGCCAATCTGAAACCAACTTAAATGCACCAAAATCTCAGATATGGTGATCTGAACTTCTAGGCATGTGCCAAGAATCAAAATTATCACCTCACACACTTCACCTGAATTCCCCATTGCACAAGGTCCCTCAATACGCCAGCTCAACTCTATGGTATCTGGTGGTCAAGACTTACAGGAGTAATTATAAAGAAACCTCTTTTTCTCATCTATAACAGTAAATGAAGGATTTTCTCCAAAATCAAGAGATGAAAGAATTAAGAACAAAAATATGGGAAACTGTAGCTAAAAAATAACCATTACAACTTACTCTAAATATCAATAAATACTGCAAATTTGGCTCCAAATTAGAATATGTAAGAAATAATAATTCCTTTGAAAACTGTATAGTCCTTTTGTAAAGCAAATTTCAATATGTATCTAAAGTCTTAAAAAATATTCAGTTATTTTAACTAAGTCTCACTTTTAAAAGTCTAGCTTCAAAAAAATAATCCTAATGATGGAAACATATTTATGCACTAAAATGTTCTCTGCAGCATGTCTGTCAGTCAACAACTGGAAACAACCTAAACACCCAAAAATAGAAAAGTTACATTATATACACGGTTAAATAGGATATTACATATCCATTCTAAATTTGACAAAGGCTGTATAATAAGAAATAAATATTTGTAATATGTTAGCTAAAAAAAATCTAAATTTATATACACAAACACACACAATTATAATTATACAAACAAGCATGCTCTCTGTATTAGGTGAAAATATAAAAGAAAAACAACAAAAATGTTAGCAGTTGTAGTACTTCAGGGATGGAACAATGTCTTCTTGTTTTCTTTTTATCCCAATTTCCCTGTAAACTGCTATACTAATTTTAAAATAAAAATTCTAATGACATATTTCATGTATGTATAACTATTAGACTCCAAGAATATAAAATAACCATTCAGCTAAAAGAAAAACACCTAAAATTGATTGCTTTCTCTCCAATTCTATACTGTACATAGTATTGTTTCTACATAACATGAATTCTTTTCATTAAAAGCATGCCTACTTGTATCATGCAAACATCTTTTATATCCTATTTGATATACTATAGAGACGGAAAAGATAGGGAAATATAAACCAGATCTCAGAAAATTTACAATTTACAATTTAGTATATCTAACATAGGCATAAAACAAAAGAAAACTTTAAAAATCAAGACATAAAGTAATTATAAAATTGCTATAACGCAAGTTGATACCATATTGTATAAGTACCACAAACTAGGTGGCTTAAACAACAAATTTATTGTCCCACAGTTTTGCAGGCTAGAAGTATGAGATCAAGGAGTCAGCAGAGTTGTATCCTTCTGCAGTCTGTGAAGGAAGGATATGTTTCAGGCCTCCTTCCTTGGCATAGTGATGACCATCTTCACATTACCTTCCCTGTGTCTCTTCACATCATCTTCCCTCTATGCATGTCTGTCTGTTTCCAAATTTCCCCTTTTTATAGGGACATCAGTTATATAGGATTAGGGCCCACCCTAATGACTGCATTTTAACTTGATTACCTCTGTAAAGACCCTATCTCTAAATAAGGTCATATGCTACGTTACTGGAGGTTAAGATTCCCCACAAACCTTTTTTTTGCGGGGTTGGGGAGGTGGGTAAAATTCAACCCAGAACACTATACCATGGTCGCAACATCCCAAATGTGTACCAACATGGGAGAGGCTGCCTTTTATTCTGCCTAATGCCTATCCAAGACAGAAACAAAAAATAGACAAATGAACAAAAAACCTAGAAGGAACTACTGCAAATTATAAATATTGACTCTCAAGGACAGCATTATGGATGACTATTACTTCCTAATACCCTGAATTTTTCACTAAGGGAACGTATTTTTTTAATTATAAAAATGTTTAATTAAAAAATATTGAGACTTCATTTGTCTCTGACCCCAAACCATTCCTAATTACTAATATCTTCTGGCAAAAGCCTCTTCTTTGGGACAGAAGTCTCAAAGGCACTGGTTCCTCTCCGCTGCTATGACTTTCTAGAGAGAATATAAATCATGGGGAAAAGTTTAAATAGTTCCGGTAAAATGAAATGTTTTATCTCAAATTCCAAGTAAGATCAACTCTCACTTTTAAAAAGTATATCTCATTTTTAAAAAGTAAGCCCATTATATAAGGCACTATTAAAAAAAGAGAGGGAAAGACAAAGTGCAACACTTATGCACTGCACACAGACACATGCACACATTTGCTCTCTGGGACCTTAAAATAAACAAATAAATAAATAAATAAGACACTTTTAATATGTTATTATTTACATATAAAAATATAAAATTTTTTAAAAGATTAAGTGACTAATTCTATATGACCCATTGAAACTAGCAAGTACATTAAATAAAAGTAGGCAATTACATAATCACAACTGGAAATAGCTGAGAGGTCTTACCCAAGCCAGTTGTCTTTATTAAATGAAATAAATATTTTAAACTAATATTTTCCTATTTTCTACATAAAAGGTCTTCAAAGATGGACTGTCAACATCCTCACTTCCTAGAATATTCCTATGCCTGTTTCACCCTTAACCCTCAAAATGTGTTTCTTTTCATCTGAAATAAATTTCTCCTGTTGAAAGCTGTATTTTTCTTTTCTCATCCTTCATTAAAGTAGATAATAAATGATTGGTATAAACCCCTTTCACATCACTGAAATTTAATTTAGGTACCCTTTGAATTATTTCACATAAGCCATCCAACTTCATTCAATCTATTTTTCATAACTTTAACTATGTGACCTTATATTGGTTTCTACATATCTTTTTAAAAGAACCATAATCAAACTTGGGTTCAAACATCTAAAAACAATTAACAGGGCTTCCCTGGTGGTGCAGTGGTTAAGAATCTGCCTGCCAATGCAGGGGACACGGGTTTGAGCCCTGGTCCGGGAAGATCCCACATGCCGCGGAGCAATTAAGCCCGTGCACCACAACTACTGAGCCTGCGCTCTAGAGCCTGTGAGCCACAACTACTGAGCCTGCAGGCCGCAACTACTGAGCCCGCTCACCCAGAGCCCGTGCTCGGCAACAAGAGAAGCCACCGCAATGAGAAGTACACATACCGCAATGAAGAGTAGCCCCCGCTCGCCACTACTAGAGAAAGCCCACACGCAGCAATGAAGACCCAATGCAGCCAAAAATAAATAAGTTAAGTAAATTAAATAAATAAATAAAAACAGCTAAAAAAATTAAAAATCTAACTAATGAAGAGCATAGAAAAAATTACCATACTTCTTATTTACGAACATCTTTTTAATAAACTGAGTGAAAGTTAAGACATAATGTTATTCACTGTACTTCAGTTCAGGGTATGTACCAGGCACCATCTACATAATAAGCACAAAGCTTGTTAAGCACTACTCATTATGTTGTAACTAGGGACCATACTCAAGTAATATGACAATAAATCTGTAACAGCACTTGCCATATATCTTGGTTATTTAGTTCTAGAGATTTACCTCCTCACTCTGATTAAGAACAGGCAGGAATAAATTCTTCACACTAATTTTCAAAAATTTACTTCTCACTGAAAATTAGCTAAACGGAATTCCGAATAATCAATTCATATCTGGATTTATTCACTGTTATTCATTCATATGCTTACTGAGCATCTGCTATATGCAAGGGCCTATATTAGGTGCTCAAAATACAGCAGTGAACATAAAAACTCTTGGTGCCATAGAGCTTAAATTCTAGCACTGAAGCAGATTATTAATGCCTAAAACTTTATTTGGAGAGGCTATGAAATAACTGAAAAACTTAAAAATTTAGCTGAGATCATTGGGAGAAGAGAAAGTAACGAAGGGAAGATGAAAGAAATGAGAAAAAGAATTTCAGGCAGAGGTAATAGGACTTATCAAAGTCCTAGGACAGGAAGAGCCTCTAATAAAAGATGATAAAAGATGACCAGTGTGGCTGGCATTCACAGAGCAAGGGCGAAGAGGAAGGAATAGTAAATGGAAGAGTAGCAGGAGATGAGACTGAGTGGTTATGCAGGTATCAGATCATGTGGGGGGCTTAAAGTCATACTAAGAATTTCTAGCTTTACCTTAAGCGCAATGGGTAGCCACTGAAGGATGCTATTCCTCTCTCAAATACCTCTTAACCAAGTCAAAAAGTTAACACTTGATGATTTGTTTATTTCATTCTATCTGCTTTTCTCCCCATTAAGGGACCCTGGATTTCAAAATTGAGTCTAACCTTCCCCAAATGGAAGGTTAAGATTTCTTTGGCTCTCAGGGACAATTTTCTGAGGAGCCCAGCAACTACTAATGTAGACAGTTAATCTAGCCATTAAGATGAACCAGTAACTGTTAGCAAAAGTTAAAAGGTACTAACAAGCCTCTAATGAGTATCTGTTGAAATTTATGTACAAATAGAACAAGGAGGGATCTCTGGTACAAACAGCTGAATTAAAATAAACTAGCTGATCACAGACCTTAACACTGTTGATTGATCAATTCACAAACAAAAATTAATTCTTACCAGAAGCTTACCACTATGATCTATGGGTTTCAATCTATTGTACATCTGCTGTCTCAGCTGTCTGAAAACCTGAAAAATTCCAGGACCAGCACTTCTTATATTCTAGCTCTCACTCCTCCCAGTTTCTGGGCCATTAAAGTGCCAATCTGAAGTATTTGTAGAACACAGAGGAAACCGGCCAATTCATATTGGAATTTTATAAATCAGCAAATGAGTGGGGCAGTCACCCAATTATTTAAGTTGGGGAAATCATAAAGTCAGACATAATAGAAGAAGGAAGGGCAAGAGAAGTTAAGGATGATTTTTAAATTTCCAACCAGACTTGGCTCTATGCTTCACATCATCTCTTTTGTCTTTATATTAAAGATGACACTTGAAAGCACAGTCCATCTATCCTCCCACCCCATTTACCTGAAAACACCTATTAATCCTTCAGACTCCAAGAAAGTTGTAATATTCCTTCAGAATGCATTCCTTCCTTAAATTCCCACACACCCCCACCAGCATGCCCATATTCCCTAGCCCAGTGAGAATCAAATCACACTTTCTTTGCTACTTTCTTTCCAAC
Source organism: Grampus griseus (assembly GCF_964374135.1). Lineage (NCBI taxonomy): Eukaryota > Metazoa > Chordata > Mammalia > Artiodactyla > Delphinidae > Grampus > Grampus griseus. The sequence goes on from NC_139012.1 coordinate 69,156,322, forward strand.
TAGAATCTATATTCATCACACTTGTTTATATTTCTGTTTCGTCTATAAACAAGTGAGGTCCCTGAAAGGAGGGGTCTATGTCTTTAATATTTGTATTTCCAACACTTGTCAAGCACACATAAGGGACTCTGTGATATTTGTTGAGTGAACTAATGGCATAGTAAACTATTTTGTTCGTTTTATAATTTAGGATAGAGGCAGGGTCTGATAATGGTGGAATGATTCTTAACACAGCAAATATCAGAACTATAAACGCTAGACAACATATTTTTTAAAAAAAACAGCTATTTGAAGGCACTGAAGAACAACCAAAGCCAGACACATAAAGGAAGAGCGGTGACAGGTGTAAAAAAGTAATGGCATTATGTAAAATTCTCTGTTTCTGATGACTTTTAGTTTAGGAACAGGCCCCAATCTACCTCACGAACCAGATGTTAGGAACAATCACAGCAGTTTGAACATGAGAGAAGCAATTCTAAAAGCGAAGAGCACTAGAGAGAGGAAGTCCCAAATACACTCTGGGCAAATGTCTGGCTGAATCATGAACCACTCAAGTTCATGAGATTTCAACTGCTGCCAACTGTATGAGAGACAGAGTTCTGCAGTTTGAGTTCAGCCAAGTAAACTGACATCTTAATTTTTCTTCAGTAAAATTCAGAAAAGCATAACAAAATGCAGAATCTCCACATGGCATTATTAACAGTGTGAAGGATACAATCCAAAATTACTTAACATACAATTAACAAAGAAAATGAGGTCCATACTCAAGATAAAACACAATCGGGACTTCCCCCCGGCAGTTCAGTGGTTAAGACTTTGCCTTCCAGTGCAGGGGGTGCTGGGTCGATCCCTGCCTGGTCGGGGAGCTAAAATCTCACATGCCTCGTGGACAAAAAACCAAAACATAAAACAGAAGCAATATTGTAACAAATTCAATAAAAGACTTTAAAAAATGGTCCACATCAATAAAATCTTAAAAAAGAAACAAAAACCACAATCAATAGAAACCAACAATGAGATGACCCTGATGCTGAAAAAGATTTTAAATCAACTATTATAACTATGTTCAAGGAAGCTATTTAAAAATGTCATAACGAGTGAAAAGATTGGAAATCTCAGCAGAGAACTACAAACTATAAAAAAGAACCAAATATAGAACTGAAAGCTCTGGTACTTAAAGTGAAATTTTCACAGGACGGACTAAATGGCAGATTAGAAAAGAAGAATCAGTGAAATTAAAGACAGATCAATTTAAATACTTAATCTGAAGAAAAAAGAGGAAAAAAAAGATTGGGAAAAAATGAACAGGGAGCTATAAGACAAAGTTCAAAGATCTAACATAACTGTTAGTGCAGCCCCAATAAAAGAAAAGGAAATGAACAGAAAAGTAAAAATATTTATAGAAACAATGACTAAAAATTTCCAAACTTTGGTGAAAAACATAAATTAACAAATTCAAAAAGGTCAACAAAAAAACAAGTTTCAGCAGTCAAACATATGAAAATCAAAATAAAGAGAACCTTAAAACCAGCCAGAGAATAGAAGTCACATAACATACAGAAAAACAATGATTGAATGACTACTTTGTTCTCATCGGAGAAAAACAGAGGCCGTAAGACACCGGGACAACATCTTTAAAATGATGAAAGAAAAACTGTCAACCCTGATTTCCATACCCAGCAAAAGTACTCTTCAAGAAGGAAGACCAGGGCTTCCCTGGTGGCGCAGTGGTTGAGAATCTGCCTGCTAATGCAGGGGGCACGGGTTCGAGCCCTGGTCTGGGAAGATCCCACATGCCGTGGAGCAACTAGGCCCGTGAGCCACAACTACTGAGCCTGCGCATCTGGAGCCGGTGCTCCGCGACAAGAGAGGCCACGACACTGAGAGGCCTGCGCACACCGCGATGAAGAGTGGCCCCCGCTTGCCACAACTAGAGAAAGCCCTTGCACAGAAACGAAGACCCAACACAGCCAAAAATTTAAAAAAATAATTAATTAAAAGAAGGCTCAACATAAAAAAAAAGGAAGACCAAATAAAAACATTTTCATATTTTAAAAAAAAAGTAAGAGGATTTGTTGATAGTATTTAAAAGCAATGCTTTTAAAAGGTTCTTCAAGCTGTACAGAAATGATATAAGGTGGAAACTAGAATTCCTGGAAGGAATGAAGAACACCAGAAATGGTATACATGTGGGTAAATATCAAAGAATACATTTATTTTCCATATATTTAAAATATAGATGAATGCTCCAAGTCAAAATTATAGCACTGTATGGTGGGGATAGATACATTATGTAGATATAATACATATGATAACTACAGTAGAAAAATGGGGGAAGAGGATAAATGGATCTCCATGATTGCAAGACTACAATTTTTTAAACAACAGAGTACTACATTAAGTAGACTGTCAAAGCTAAAGATACACATTACAAACCTCAGAACAACCATTTAAATAAGAATACAAAGAGGTATGCCTAAAAAAAATAAGTCAAAATAATGAAACTCAAAATTATATTCAATTAATCCAAAAGAAGACAGAAAAGGAGGTACCCAGAAACAAAAACCAGAGGGGACAAACAGCCAAAAAACAGTTGTAAATGGAAAATTTAAGTCCAACGATATCAATAATTACATTAAATAGTATTGGAACTAAATGTTCCAATTAAAAGGCAGAATATCAAATGAATTTTAAATTTTTAAAAAGACTCAGCTATATGCTGTTTCAGTAAAACAGAAAAATATTTACCATGCACACCCTAATAATAACAAAGATTGTGCAACAATCTAAGTATTAGATAAAGTAGACTTCAAGACAAGGAGTATTACCATAAACAAAGAACATTTCATAACAATAAAAGGGCCAATTCATCAGGAACACATAACAATGTTACATGTATATACAACTGATAAAAAATTCAAAATACATAAAGCAAAATTGAAAGAATTAAAGGGAGAAGCAGAAAATTCCATAATTATAGTTGAGATTTTAACACCCCTCTCAATAACTGATAAAACTAGACAAAAAAATTAGTAAAACCATAAAGTATTTGAACAATATTATCACTAACTTGACCTAACTGATAGCTTAAAACATTATGACCAACAACTGCAGAATACCCTTCTTTTCAAGAGTCCATGGTACTTTCACCAAAACAGACCATATGAGGGGGCGTACAGCTAGTCCCAGTGAATAAAAAAGTATGGAAATCACACAGACTCAGTTTTCTTACAATGGAATTAAAATAAAAATCAGTAACAATAAAATCTTTAGAAATGCCTCCCAAAACAACTCATCTAACTCATCTGATTAAAACCTTACCAAATTCTGTGAGATGAGCTTAAAGCAGTGCTTGGAGAGAATTATACAGTGCTAGAAATGAAAAAGCTCTCACTGACCTTAAGGTTTCATTTTATGAAGCTAACAACAGAAGAACAAAGCAAGTAGAAGAAAGGAAACAAAGAACAGAAATCAATGTAATAAAAAGCAAACAACAGAAAAAATTAACAAAGCCAAATCTGTTTCTCTGAAATGATTGATAAAATTGATAAACCACTAGCTCAACTGAATGAGAGAGAAAAAAAGAAAGAATATAAATTATCAGTATCTGGAATGGATTGTCACTACAAATCCTACAGATATTAAAAGGATATTACAGAAATGTTTATGAACATTACACCAACAAATTTTATTACTTAGATAAAACAAATCCTTTGCAAAACTTTCCAAACTGACAGAAGATAAATAAAAATTCAAATAGCTTTTATTTATTAAAAAGTTAAATCTATTATCAAAAAACCCTCCAACAGAGAAAAATGCCGACCCATTTTATTGGTGAATTCTACAAAACTCATTTATAAAACAGAGGAGGAAGGAATACTTCCACCCCATTTTATAACCCTGATAGCAAAACTTGACAAAGACATTACAAGAAAATAAAATTACAGACCAAAATCTCTTAAAAACACAGAGAAATTCTTACAAACTACCCAATTTCAAAATTTATCAAGTTTCTGTAATCAAGATATCATAGTACTGACATAAAGACAGACAAATAGATCAATGGAACAAGACAGACTCACACTTGCACATCATTCAATTTTCTACAAAGGTGCCACAATAATCCAACAGAGAAAAGAAAGTCTTTTCCACAAATGATGATGAAACAAATGAATATCAATGTGGGGGAAAAGCAAAACTTGAACCCCTGTCTCATAACACACACAAGAATTAATTTTATATAGATCATAGATTAAACATAAGAACTAAAACTATAAAGCTTCTACAGGAAAACACAGAATAATATGTTCATGATCTGTAGTGAATAAAATGTTTTTTTAAGGACACAGAAAACAATACCAGAAAAGAGAAAATTGGTGAATTAATCAAAATTAAAAAGGATTTGTTCATGAAAAGACAACTTTGGGTAAACAGAAAATTAAAAGACTGAAAAAGTTTTCAAAAAACATATATCTGACAAAGGAACACTATCTAGGATATATACAGAACTTCTAAGTAATTTTTTTAAAATTTAACAATTGGCAAAAGATTTGAACAGGTACTTTGCAAAAGATTTACACATAGCCAATAAGGACATGAAAAAGTGTTAGATATCATGAGCCATCAAAGAAGTTCAAATTAAATCCATAAGGAAATATTATACATCCATCAGAATGGCTAAAAGGACTGACCACATAAGATGCTGGTGAGGGGGGGATTTCTCATACATCATTGGAAATACAAGGTATTTCAATCATTTGGAAAAATGTCTAGCAGGTCCTTGTTAAACCAAGCATACACCATCTATCTGACCAGCAATTACATTCTTAGGTATTTACCTAAAAGAAATGAAAAATATATTCCAAAATGACTTGTATAAGAATGTTCAAGGAAGCTTTATTCATAATGGCCAAAAACTGGAAACAGCTCAGAGTTCCATCAACAGAAGAATGGATAAACTATGGTATATGCATATGACGGTCTGCTACTCAGCAATAAACTGATGAAAGACACAACATGAACAAATCGCAAAAGCACTATGTTAAGTGAAAGAGGCTTTACTCAAAAGAGTTCATTCATATTGTCAGATTCCATTTATACAAAATGCTACGACACCCAACTTTAAATTAACTGTGTATCGTTCTATACTTCCCTCTCTCCTTCCACAGTGATTAAATGACAGGCACAGGGAATATGAAACAAAAAATCCTGAACCTTGTGAACCGTCATCTGGAAAGGAAAATGACTCCAATTTTCAAGGTAGATTAGATGTCTTTAAAGCAGATTAATCTTAGCATCTATTCTGTTTAAGATAATTTTGTACAATCTACACTCACTTATGTTTACACTTAAATCCATAAGCATAGGCATGCAAACAAGTAGAGATGGAGTAGAGAAGCAGAGGAGTACTAGATAAGTCCTCTAGAAGAAAACACCACAACCACAAAGTCTCAAAAATCTGAATTTTATCTTCCAGAGAAGAAAGCAGCGTGGAATAGTTTGCAACAGGCCACAATGAATAAAAAGATTAGCTTTATGACTCAGATAACTCTTCAAGTTGTGACCTAATATTCAACGCTTCCATGCTCAAGCCTCACCTTATATTTTCACATCATCTTGCATGTCTCTTCTTTACACCACTTTCCCTGAGGCTCCACTCCCCAAATAAGATGTTATCTATCCCTTCTCAGAAAGTATGTAATTTTTTAAAATTTCACTTATAAAACTTAGGAAATTTTTGTCTATTAGGAAGAAACAGACTGTTAAAAGGCTTGAGCATCAGGCAGCCAACTTTACCTTCGGAATCTTATTTCCTCACATGTGGACTGTGGATAACAGGACTTTGTCTCACAGTGTTATTGTGAAGATTATGATGCTTAGCCTCCTGCATGGACCACTAGATAAAAATTACCATTATTATTATTATCTCCATATAAGCCTAACTCAGTACCAACAATATTTAATAAGTATTCAATTTAAAAAATAATGCAGTTGAAAGAGCAAGTAAATAAACTATTCATGTGTAATTGATTAACAGAATATTGCTGTGACCCACACATATACATTTAAGTAATTGTCCTTTTATGTTTTTAAAATGTATTTATTTATGTATTTATTTAATTTATTTTTGGCTGCGTTGGGTCTTCGTTCCTGCATGCAGGCTTTCTCTAATTGCGGTGAGCGGGGGCTACTCTTCGTTATGGTGCGCGGGCTTCTCATTGCGGTGGCTTCTCTTGTTGCAGAGGAAGGGCTCTAGGTGCACGAGCTTCAGTGCACGAGCTTCAGTAGTTGCAGCACATGGGCTCAGTAGTTGTGCCTCACAGGCTCTACAGCACAGGCTCAGTAGTTGTGGCACACGGGCTTAGTTGCTCCATGGCATGTGGGATCTTCCCGGACCAGGGCTCAAACCCACGTCCCCAGCACTGACAGGCGGATTCTTAACCACTGCGCCACCAGGGAAGTCCCTGCCCTTTTATGATTAAAGATGATACTACTAACTCATCTGTGGTTACTGACAACAAACAAATGAGCTTCCCTTTGATTCTTCTGAATTTTGCTTTTATTTTAGCCCTAAAGTATTAGATAATTTTCCATTACCTTCATTTTCATCATCATTACTGCAGGGATTCATTAGGGCAGTTCTTTTCACTCTCTACCCTAAGCTTATAGTCACATCACCTAAGCACATGAATAAAATCCAACCCGAACCTTTCCATCCCTATTAAAACAGTCAGTTCTGGCCTGCTCCCAATTTTCCTTACTTCGAGGCCACCCAAATGTTCATCTTCATGAAAATTTGAAACTTCATATATACTGAGACGTAAAATTAACAAGATAAGTTGATAAATTGTTATAAGCATGATTATTCATTCCACTGTGAAACCTTCAGGCAAGAAGAAGAAACAGTTTATACTCTGGCAAAAAGGAAAAAAAAAAAAAGGGCAGAAACCGAAAGTCTTCAAATGTTCATGCCTTGAACTGCATTACACAGTTGTAAGTGCCAGATTCCTACTGTCTCATCGGACAGCTCTCATAATGTGGAAGTTACACAGGCTCCCTTAGCCAAAGGGATAAAACTCAAACCCAAGGCTCTAGTTCCTTTCACCAAAAAACAAAAGAGTGGAACTCAAAATAAAAACGACAGAAGGAAAACACCATTCCAACAGCAACAGGTTACACAAAATATCACTAATCAAGGAATATAATAAAAATCATGATCACTCAGGAGAATAACACCTATAAGTTGTTACCCAGTGGGTAATATTCAAGCCTTCTTACTCACAGGAGCTAAAAGGAATTAATGTCTTAGAAGAACTGAAGACTTTCTCAATTGATATGAAAACATATTAGTAATCAGGGCACACAGGTCAAAAAATTTCCCTGCTCACTCACCAAGCATCTTAAAAAAAAACTCTCTACAGGTAGTGCCATTGATCTATAAAAATTTTCCTAAAATTACATCACTAAGGTTGTAACATATCATTTTAAAATTCTATAAAATAGTATAATATCAACCGGACTTCCCTGGCAGTCCAGTGGTTAAGATTTTGCCTTCCAATGCAGGGGGTGTGGGTTCGATCCCTGCCTGGTCTGGGAGCTAAGATCCCACATGCCTTGCAGCCAAAAAACCAAAGCATAAAACAGAAACAGGGCTTCCCTGGTGGCACAGTGGTTGGGATTTCGCCTGCCGATGCAGGGGACATGGGTTCGTGCCCTGGTCCGAAAGGATCCCGCATGCCGCGGAGCGGCTGGGCCCGTGGGCCATGGCCACTGAGCCTGCGCATCCGGAGCCTGTGCTCTGCAACGGGAGAGGCCGCAGCGGTGAGAGGCCCGCGTACCGCAAAAAAAAAAAAAACAGAAACAATATTGTAACAAATTCAATAAAGACTTTAAAAAATAATAATAAAATAGTATAACATCAATAAAAAATTTTTAAGAAATAAAAGATACAGTTTAAATGTCATTTTCTTAGAGAAGCCTTTCCTATTTTTCTAGAGCAAGGGTCTTCAAACTACTGCCTACAGGTCAATTCTAGCTTCCTGCCTTATTGTAAATAAGGTTTTATTGGAAAACAGCTATGCCTGTTCATTTCCATATTGGTTAAGGTTGCCTATAGTATAATTAAATATATATATATATATATATATATATATATATATATATATATATATATATATATTTGGTCTTTGCCCTCAGTTCCTGGCACAGAGCTTCAAAAATCCTTGGAATTTCATGAGTGATAGGAATTTATTTTGTTATTCGTGATTAGATTCTTTTGATCATACCTAAGGTTATGCTAACAAGTGACTCAAGGTGGGCCCTTAGATAGTTTCAAGAGAGGGGATGGCCAATGAAAGACCAAGCATGTGAGTAGAGGCCTGGAGATTGAATTCAGTTATGTGGCCAGTGATTAAATCAATCATCCTACATAATGAAGACTCCATAAAAACTCTTGAACAATGAGGTTCAGGAAGCTTCCGGGTTAGTGAATGCATTGATGTGTTTCTGAGCACAGAAAGGGCACGGAAGCTATGTGTGCCCACTCCAATACCTTGGCTGTTCCTCAGTTGTATCCTTTACAATAAAACTAATTGTCAGCATGGTGCTTTCCTGAGTTCTGTGAGTCATTCTAGCAAATTACCGAACCTGAGGGGTTGCTGTCACCCAGGCAGAAATTCAGATAGCCCCACTTGCAGCTGGCATCTGAAATGGAGGCAGTCTTGTGGGACTGAGCCCTTAACTTGTGGTGTTTGGGCTAACTCCAGGTAGTTAGTGTTAGAACTGCACTGAATTCTAGGACACCTAACTGGTGCCAGAGAATTAGTGTTGGAAAATCATGTATTTTCTTTTAAGTACTGGTTATGGCTGCCTTCCTACTACAACTGCAGAACTGAGTAGTTGTGATAGACACCATATGGCCCAAAAGCCTAAAATACTTGGATCTTTATAGAAAAAGTTTGCCTACTCCTGTTCTACATAATTAGTTTCTCAAAGTCTCCTCGTTCAACATTTTTGGTCCATATCACTAACACATCAGCTATTCCATTTATATATTTACTTGTATATAGTTGTTCAAATTGACCCTTGAACAACTGTGCAGGTCCACTAATACATGGGAATTTTTCAATAAATACTATATAGTATTACATGATCTGCCGTTGGTTGAATCCTCAGATGTGGAACTGTGGATATGGAGGGCTGACTGTAAAGTTATATGCAATTTTTGAGTGCTTGGGGTCTGGGCAACCCTAACCCCCATATTGTTCAAGGGTCAATTGTATTTATTTGTCTATCTCCCCTAGAAGATTACTACTTATAAACAAAAAACAGTTTCATTAATCATTCTATCTTTAGAACCAACTTCTTGGCATATGGTTGACTGAAGTTTAATAAAAACATCTATTCCAAAAACAAGCTTCTTAAAGCATGTTTCTATCCCAGTGTAGCTTATCGTCAACTTTAGTATCAGGTCTATGTTCTAGTTCTTAAAAAAAAAAAGGAAAAAATACTATTTAAAATCATAAAGTAATAGCATGTTAAAGCCTGAAAGGACCACACGTGTCATCTAACCCAATCCTTATTTTCAGTCAGGCAAAGTAAGGTCTGTAACACGTAAACGACTTGCCCAACTAATTAGTAACAAAGACAAGATTAGACTCCAAGTCCAAAATCAATATTCTTTTCACTAACAGTAGCAAACCTTTCTAACACCACAAATGAAAAATAACACAACTAAAACTAAGCTTTGAGGGTACCCAAAAGTACCTTCCATTCAAGCTACTCAGAGTACCAGCCAATGAGAAGGCAACTGAATCAGAACATGAATTAACACACTGCTTCCTTCATCAAGAAAGTCTTGCTATGGGGGAAAAAAGTTATTTGAAATAAACAGTGTGTTTATTGACAAAATTATTTATATTCTGGCACAAGCTCCTTATCTCCTCTTAGACCAACAAACACTTCACAAATATGCAAACCTGATCTGTGGACCACATTTGAATAGCAATGTGCTAAATGAACATTCTGTATAGTAGCAGAAACTTACTACTATAATGAACTGCCATATATGTAATTCATATATACAGTTCCCACTGAAGAGGAATAAAAGGGAAAATAACATCTTTTTCTCAGATACATATGAACAGACACATATGAAGTATATATAGAGGGATATATAGACAAAAGATATAGATAAATAGACACATAGATACAAAGAAAGAGAGAGAGAAGCAGAGGCTTGGAGAGATGAAATATTGATACTTGATACTCAAGGTCACAAACCAAAGAAAAGGCAGAGCCAGGATATGAATTCAAATTAGTTGTCCCACAACAGCCAAGCTCTTTACAGAAAACCAGGATACAAAAACTGACTTGACTGAAATAGCATTTACGTATTAATTTATAAATCTAAAAACAGAGTCGAAGACACTAGTTCATTGTTATAAAAGTCCTAAAAGAATCAGGTACAAGATGGAGCAAGAATTAGCACCCACTAATAATACACTTCACCACTGAACAGGCTGTCCTCTGTGACCAATCCTATTGTTTCAGGATAGAACCACCACAACTACTGAAAGAGTATGACAACACTAGTCTACCTAATCAGATCAACTTACATGGAATGAACATTTTGCTTTGCTCATGTCTCTTTTTTGCCAAAATGTCTTGCTCCACATTGCCCAAAGTCCTTAGCTACAAATTCACAAACTCTCACTTTTCTCAAGTGTTAAATGGGGATAGAAATGCCTCTGTCATGGAGTTATTGTATTAATTGAGAATACTATATTTCCTTTATTCTAAGGAATATTTTTCACATTTTAACATTTCTGAAATCAACATATAACTCGTAACTGATGTGTACATTTAATGTAGTTGTGTATCTTCTTCCCCCACCAAGAGCTGTTATTATATCAGTAACAGTCAACAGCCTAGCAGCACATCTAACAAAAACTTATAATTACTATTTTTTTTAATTATATTTGGTACAAACAAGCACCAGATGATCCTGGTTTGTTTTGGAAATGGCTGCATTATAGAACTTTTCTCTATACACTTATATACAAATATATACATGTTTAATGCATTATTTTTATTTCTCATCTACCTACACTTTGTTGTCTAGAGACCTTGACTTTGCCAACTGCAGTTTTGCCAACCACATTACATTTCAAGAATGTGACTCCTGAGGGTGCTGGGAAACCTATGTATTTACAAGGTGCTAATAGAGCACAAAAATGGAAATGCTTAACTGCCTCAAAACTCTCTTTGTGTTAGAGAAGGATCAATAGTAGAGATAGAAGCTTAAGCGAAGTCCAAAAGTACAGGCAGGAATTTGCCAGAAGGAAAGCTCACTCCTAGAAAGACATTACTACTTTATAATGTGCTGACTTAAAGTTCCAGAGCTGGAATGCCCTTACTCCACCCTGTCTACTCAGCAAACCCCTGCTCCCCTTGGAAGCCAATTTCAATAGAATCCTCCACCTTGAAGTCTTTCCTGACTCCTGCAAATAGTTCATTACTTCCTCCTCTGTGATACTGTACTCTAATACATACTTTTACTCACGGTCACAAGAGGGAAAAAAAGGCAGAGTCAGAATCTGAATTCAGATTAGTCATTCCACAAAAGCCTGATCACATAATTTAGTTTTTTTTTTTCTAATTTACACAGTGGTTTCTGTTTCTAGAATTCGAAATCCTTAAAGAAAAGAATCATCTTTCCAATTTCACTCTTTCCCCAGGTTTGATCATACTATCCCTAGGTATGGGCACTTCAGCTCCTAACAATTACCTATAAATAAAAGTATGTTTAAATTAACCTCCCTCTCATCTCCATCAAGTATGATTATTATTGCTATTATTAAAGGAGAATGAAGATCTCAATTTTCTACAAACACTGCAGCAGATATAAAACTGTAATTAGCTGAGGAAAAAAGTAAAAACTGCTTGGACTTAAAGTGACACCAGTAAACATGTAATACCTTTCAATACATATACGAAGGCATATGAGAATACAAATACGAGGGAGACAAGAAGGAAAAGTAGAAGAAAGGAAAAAGATAAAATATTTCAAAGTAAGAAAGTATCCTTACATCCTTTGCATAATGGAAAATAGTAAGTCAGTAACTTCTCTGCTGCCTAGGTTTCCGTATCTGAAAACAAGATAATCTTCGAAATCTTACCAAGATAAGCATTAGCATTGCAGAATTCTAGTATTCTAGTATTCAATTCAGAGTCTTATTTAAAATATGGCACTCCTGATAATTAATACTGAAATTAGCAACCTAAATACAATAGGGGACTCTTATTCCGATAAAACAAGTAAATCTTCACAAAGTATATATATTCTGCTCTCTATATAAAGGTAAGGTTAGTTCTCAATTTCTGGTTTTGGTAAACAGGACATACATGCATTTCCAGAAAGTGTATTTTCACATAAAATTTTTAACAGTTAACTCACAAAAAGCAGTTGTTTATTCCATTAAGAAACCATCTAGCAAATTTTATAAGCAAAACATGTTAGAAATAACAGCACTTCATCCAACTCCTACAAAACAACTACATTTTATTCTATTTCTTCAACTCTGTAGCAATGCTTACAATTTGCCTTCCAAAGTATCCGCTGACAATAAAGTGCATTTTAATTTGTTGCAATATTGATTCCCATGAATTATTTAGGCAACTTTTACCAGGGCAGGGAGAACACGGTTTTCCCCAATGATACGTGGTTTTTAAATTGTTGCCATTAAGTCAATGCACTAGTTAGGATGTTTACTGACACTTAACAGGAAAACCCACAATATAAGTGGCTCAAACAATATAAAGATTATGTATATATGTGTCTGTAAGTGTAAGTATATACAGTATATGAATATGCAGTATATATACACATGCATAAGCAGACATATTAAAAGAAAAGAGAGCATGCTAGAATATCTATTAGTTTCTTTCTATACTTACAATGGTTCATCTACTTTTGAGACGTCCCCTATAAATCAGTGCTGTCCAATAAAAATATAATGCAAGCCATGTTATGTAATTTAAAATTTTCTATTAGCCACATTAAAAGAAAAATATAAAAGAAAATAGGTGAAATTAATTTATATTTCATTTAACCCAACATATCTAAAATATGATTTCAGCATGTAATAAATATTTTTAAATTACTAATGTAATATTTTTCTATACCAGCTCTTCAAAATCAAGTGCACATTTTATGCTTATGGAACATTTCAAGTGCTCACTAGCCACATGTGGCTAGTAGCTACTCTGTGACTGCACAGATCTAGACAGATCTAGCCATCTTCCAAAACTCAATTCAAACATCACCACTTTTATGAAGCCCTCCCTTGACTCCCTTGGTACATTTCTCCCCTCAGTGTTGCCCACTATTCCCTAATTTATTTCTATCATAGAATTCACACATTTCATTGCCTGTATTTTTGACTCCCTGCAGTGCTAAAAATTCCAGGGCAGGGATTGTGTCTTGATCATTGTATCCTCAGTGTTTAGCATCACACATGGTGTGAGGATTCTAAAAATATCTGTGGAATAAAATGGTTATGTGGTCATATGTGGCATTAGGATTAAAATAAGTATATATATTCAGACCCAACAGATCAGTATTTAAATAGTGGAGGGGGCAAGGGGAAGGAGGAAGAAGAAGTAACCATGAACAAAAGAACTAGAAAACCTGCAAATTAAATATAGTGACAATTAGACGATTAGAAAGTGACAATTAAGTCAACTGTAAAATTACATAATTCAGTAACAGTGCATATTAAACATTCATAGCTGACTATCATTATATAAAGCAAAACTTTCTAGTTTTTCTTCAAGAATAAACTACTTTAATAGAGTCCCTCTTTAACAACTAATAACATGTGCCACAAATGTGATACATCTAATTATTAAATGTTATTCTCATAAACTACCTCTCCATTAATATATACCTTTATTCCTTTTACATACAAAGATATCAAGTTTGGGCTCTAAGATACAGAATGCATTATCATATTGATCCAAAACCCCAAGCACTGTTTCACCAGAAGTGAAATCTCTGTTGTAAATGTCTATATCCCATATTTTCTAAGCAGGTCATCTTTAATTTATTTCAGAGTTTGGCAGCATAATTTTTCAATGTAATTGGGTGCAGCTGTCATTGTGAATGACAGTTTGTCATGCAGTAACTAAAATACATTAGTTTACCTTTCAGAGTGTAGATCACTAATCAGGTTAAACGTTATTTCTAGAATTTAAAAAGCCCAACATAATTAATGAAAAAAACCCAGCAAATCTGACTAAAATCTATTTGCTCAACATACTTTCGATAAAAGTACCTAAATGAGTATTTTCACAAAGAAAAATGCTTCTTCACAGCTACTCCACCCACCCCTAAAATAAGTCAGTCAGTCATCCTAAAAACGAATGCTTTTTATCCTAAAGCCCAGGATGAAAAAATGTTAATGGTTCAAAACAACTCCAAGACCACTCAGGCAAGCTGGTTGAACTGTGACCAATTAGTGTAGTCAGTCCCTGTGTGGTACTAATGAGACCAAAAAAATGGGTTACATTTCCATTTGAATCTAAACTTAGTATAGTCAATGGCTAAAAGACTGCAACTACAATCCCACCCAATTAGGGCCTGCTGTCTGCCAGGGGGATGACTTCAACAATAATAGCAATGAAACAAGCATGTGAACAGATTAACACCCAGAAGAAAGAAAAAACACAAAATTGACGCCTTAGCATATTTTATTCATAGGAACAGATACTCCAAAGAAACTACAGCGTGAAAAGTCACACTTTAAAGATGAATCATTAAATCTCAACTTTTAAAAATCATGAAAGTAAAAAAAAAAAAAAAAAAAAAAAAAATCATGAAAGTAAATATACTATTTTATAAATAGTTGCTGCACTATTACATATAATATTATTTAACCTAGCATCTAACATTTTTTTCTGGAACATTCTTTGAAATTTTGTAATGCTGCTAATGGAAAAACTATAATTTGATTTGCAGAAAGGAAAAACCACTGTCCTTTAGGGGGTGGGAGGGAACAGGATTTCCTTACAGAGGAAGAAGCTGAACAAAACAGTACTAATACTAGACCAGTTAAGAGAAAAAAGGCTTCTTAATGGTGATCCTGATACTGAACTGCATCAGGCCCACTTGAAGTTCCTTGTAGACTTTAGAAAACCATTAACTCTACTTTGATAAAATGTTACTGTTAAGAATTCTGATTTTATAAGGCTGAAAAAATTAAAAATAACTTTCAACACCCTTAGTTTTCCTTTCATCTCTTCCTCCACCTTTACTCTTAATCATGAACCACAAATACCTACACAAACAGAACTCCTCAAATAACTCAATGAATACATTTTATCACCTAATACATTTTATCACCTCCCCTGTGCTTGAAAGACCTTAAAACAAAGTAAGCCAATGAACACTCATGGAATGAAAAAAAAAAAAAAAAAAATGGGGTGGGACTTCTACAAGAAGAAATAAAGCTAATCTGATGTGGTTTGTAGTTAATGTTAGTGGACACAGCCATGGAAAGACTCCCTCATGACCCGTGTCCCTCTGTGCGGAAAGGTTTTCCACTCCTGCCCTTTATATGTGGGGAAACAGTTACTTGTCCTTCAAGATCCAATCCAAAGTCACTTAACCAATGATACCTTCCCAGATTCCTCCAAGTAAAGGTAGTGGAACCATTAATGTCTCCATAGCATTTTGTTTAAATCTTTGTAATATCACTTTTTGCCAATGGAATTTGTCTGATTTTTCTTCTTTTTCCTGTACTGAACCTCAAGTTACTGAAGGTAGGGACCATGAAATTCCTTTTTATATTCCCAATGAGAATCTTGACTCTGGCAATAGAACACTAGGTTAGGATTACTCAGTAATTTATTTAATCATCACTTTAAGTGTTCTGAGTGTGCCTGAGTTAAAAGAAAGAAAAAAAAAAAAAAAAAAGGTATGCTTCTCCGTGAGAGTTATGACCCCAAATGGGCTGAGGCAAAGTGGAACTCCAGGCACCAAGATAAAGTGGAAAAACAAAAACAAAACAAAAAAAACCCACTGGACTAAGAGGGAATCTAAGTGATAATTCGAATTCTGTGAAAACCTGCAGGATCTTAACCCAACTGGTTCTTTCCTCACCTATGCAAGTGATAAGAGTCAGGCTATTCACCACATCTGAAGACCCTACGACTCCTCATATACATATATACAAACACATCAAAATATCTCTATCCACCCCCTTCCTCAAAAAAATAAAAACTGAAATGTTAAGGAAGAGGCAAACACAGAAATTAAAAGAACCAGAATAGTCTGAGAAGACAAGATTTGTAACTAAGCCAGAAGTGACAAAAACAAGCAAAATATATAAAATGTGAAAAAAAAAATCCTCTTTCAAAACAAGTTCACTAAGCAGCACAAAATTCTAGATTCTATGTTAAGTACTCAGGATACCAAGGTGAATAAGACAACATTCTGATCTCAAGGGATTCAGAGTCTCTAGGGTGGTCTGACAAGTAAACAAATAATTAAAATAGGACAGGCAATCTGAACTATGCTAAATCTGAACTATGTACGAAGTGTTATGGGAGAGCACAGAATGGGAGGAAGAGCTGTTAGGGGGAGATCAGAGAAGGCATCACTTAAGTGGGGGACAACAGCTGATTCTTGAAACATGAACAGGAGTTCTTTAGACAAAAAAAGGAAGACATGATAACTTGAAAAATGCAATGATTATTCAGCAAGTAACAGTCAAGACAGCATAATAAAAGAAAATTCTTCCACTGATGACTCATATCTCATAAGCTTTAAAAATAATTTAAATACTTAATTTAAATTTGAGGACTTTTAAAGGGGAATCAAGTTATAGAAAATAAATACAAATCAAGTACAATAATTTTATGACATTTTATAATAAAATATTGCTGATATAATTAGAGCTGAAAATACTTCTCCTCTTTTAAAATACCAGACTTAGTTTAACCTAGAAAGACAATGACTATTTTTATTTCATTGAAGATTTTATATTGCAGGTCAAGATGATAAAATAAGATAATGCATATTGTATGCTTAACATAGCGCTTGACATGTAAAGATTAAAGAACAACAAACCTAGGAACAGAACATCTAGCTTTGAGTCTAATTTCTGCTTTGCAACCTTGGACAAGCCCCTTCATTTCAGCCGTGGTTTACTTATTATATTAAAGTAGACCCACATTTATTTCAAAGGGGCTGGTAGAGGATTTTAAAAACATACGGTATGTTATCAACCCCAATTCTATAAATGCCAATTCCTTCCCCACACATGAAAAGTTTTTAAAAAACACTGGAAATACTCATATACCATCTTTAAATCAGCTACAAGTTATTTCTTTCAGAAAATGGAAGTAGTTGCTAAAGAGAAATATATCTAGACATTTAACACTTCCATAAAATTTTCTATTAAACAATGTTTGCTCTACTTCAGTGAACTGAAAGAAGAATCACAATTATTGGAAATTATATCACCTAGACTCTAGTTAACTCATTTGTTCTATCCAAGCAAACATGGTATGTGTGGTGGTGCATCTGATTAACACTAAAACATAACACATCTACTTTTTCTACATAAAATAAATATATCAATGTATACTATTTTTTTCTTGTTCAGAGTAATATCTAAAATACCCACACTTTGCCTAGTGAAAAGGTATACAAATGAAAGCTAGTTACCATTTAAATACTGTATCACCATTCCCCAAAACTCTAAAATTAATACTTCACAATATAGGCTGTTAGATCACTTTGCGTACAAATCCATCAAACTGTCCTGCATTCATTTTTATTTCCTGTGATCAGCAAGTCCTGAGTCCTCTATGGGCAGCATTCTCTACCACAGAATCAGCTCACTGATGCTGGCTGGACCCGACCCTCCCTTTCCAGCATCATCTCTTCATATAATGCAAGCCTTTGGGATAATTTCTAAGCAGCTACATTTTGTTCAATAATGGAGAAGATTCTAGCCTTTGATCTGAAGGCCTGAGTCCTAGCCCTGGTACTTAATACCTGGATAACCTTGTCTAATACTTCACATTTCCTGCAGTCTTAGTTTCCACATCTCTAGAGAAGGAATGGCATCTGAAAAGGGAGTTATTCTGAGGATTAGTTAACACAGCACAATCTTGCAAGTACACTGGAAACAGTTAAGAGCTATTAAAATATACACTAATATAATTTTCTAAAACAACTGATCACAAAATAGTTTTCAGTCCCCTAACTTGCCTCTTATGTTTGTAACTCAAGTAGTTTTCTAAATATTTAAGCTAATACTCCAAGAGGGAGGTATTATTTACCCAGGATCACCCTTCATGGCCTAGTATACATCCAGATGTGAAATTCAGCCATGTCAAGGAAGGAAGAGATAGAAGGAATTCTAGGCAAAGGAAGCTGTGTCACCTCACGCCTATTCGTTCCCCAATTTCCCATTAGGAAAAATTACCCCAGACGCTGTTAAAGACTATGCGGGATTCAAAACAGACCCCCTATGTTTCATTAGAAGGTGGACACCTGAGATTCCTTCTCTGACAGGTTCACCAGCTCAGGTAATCCAAGCTAAAACAGAACTCAGTTTTAGTTAGATCATTATTTTCTTTCTATGATCATATGGTCATCAGGCTCAAGATAAGAACAAAAATAACAATAGTAAAAAAATAAAAATAAAAAAAATAACAATAGTAAATACTATACAAAGTTAGCTTTGTACCAAGCACTTTATATATATTAATTCATTTAATCTGTACAACTTTATGAGGTAACTCCTTTACACATAAGGAAACTGAGGCACATAAAGTGTGAATGGCTGTATAATATTTCATAACATAGATATAAAATTACATAACCTTTTCCTAATGTGAAAATATAGGTTATTGCTAATTTTTTATATCATTAAACTACATTTAACCCTCATATTTGTCCACAGGTAATTTTTCCTTAGCCTAAAGAACTAAGGATTAATGACAAGAACCTCTTTAAACTTCTTGACGCATATTGGGAAAATGTTACTCAGAACAGCTGTACCATTTTACATGCCCAACAATGTCATTTAAGATTATTTTAGCATGCTGATAAAACACTGGTAATTTTCCTTTTAATCATTTGTTTTTCAGGGTATCTCAGTATTACCTTATGTTCTTATTTAGTGAAGATGAATTTTCGTAATAATTAGCAATGTCTCTTTCTTCTTTCTTGAAATGCATCAAGCCCTTTGCCAAATTATTTTTCTTATGATTTGTCCTATGATACTTAATACCTAAAGTTTTTTTATAATTTTAATTCTAAATATTAGTTAGGAATCACTGGAGTGCAACAAATAGAAACCTGATTCAAACTGGCTTAAGCAAAACAAGAAATGTATTAGCTTAATACACTGAAAAGCCTGGCAGTATAAGTGACTTGAAAGGCTCCAAAGATGTCATCGGTAATCTCTTGGTTCTTGGTGCCTCTGTGATAGCTCTATCCTCGAGCATACTCTGCCTTCATGGTAGCACAGTGACAGTCAAATCTAGACTTACATTCTAACATCTTAGCAACTCCAGTGATGAGTATCTTTTACTTTCTCCAGCAGAATGAAAGGAGTTATCAAGCTTTCGCAGATGTACAGGTAGATATTTAACCAATATCTGTTACTGATGGGCCAAGTACAGTTTCTATTCCTGGTCCAGGAAAGCAGAAAGGAGTCCAGGGAAACCCCAAACCATATAAACCAAGAATCAAGAAGAGATGACTCCTCAATCAAAAAATTCAGAACTGTTAACAGCAGAAGGAATGGACGCTATGCAGCCAAAACCAAAAGAAATCTACAACATTCTAGCCCTCGGCTACCCAGCCACCTTATACATTCACTTCTTTCCATATATATAACTTCTTAAATATCCATGTTTAACAATGTTACTATCTTAACCACAACAGAAAATGCACTCATCACTTCACCATGGGTCTGGGAGGCAGGGAGGAAAACAAAGACAATGTCAAGTTACTGGATCCAGCTACAAGTCTGAAATCTTTATGCTATTAGTATTATTCTTGGTCAGTTCCAAACATGCATTTTTTCATGGTACCTCATAATCTGACAATATATATCTATGTAATAAATTTAACTATCCTCCGTTAATCAATATATAATGGCAAAAGAAAATAATAATAATAATAATAATGCCCACTTAGAAGAGTGGAGAAGATAAATATGGAGGAAATAATCAAGAGGACGTGACTGTCAGCTGACCCATGAGCTGGATCTGGGCAATCAGAGGCTCCTCATCCCCTCCCCGTCCTTAGAATATATACTCTGCCTACTGTTCCCACAGTGGGAACGCTTCCAAGGAAATAGCCTCGAGAGCAAGGTGTTGTTGAAACCATCTGGATGGTATATGTGACTGAACTTAGTTAAGGCCTCTGTAGTTTAACTTTTAAGATTCTGGCAGGCAGGTGTAGAGACCACTAGTCTTGCGGCTGCCCAAGACAAGCCTCATAAGCTCCCCTGCTTAATAAACCTGCCAGCTACCAATCTGGAGTGGTCTGCCTCTTTTCTTCAGTCTCTCCTTGCCCTCTGTGCACGGGGACCAGTTTGCAAATCAACAGTAAACAAACCATGGTCACTAATTCAAACCACAGTCCATATACTACTGGTCAGAGTAGCAAAAATTGCCTGTTACGGGAATGGAGTCTCTTGGTCAACCAATCTGGATGCACTTATTATATCTTATTATATATCTGAGATATGCACTATCTCAGAAGACCTCACTTGTCCATTATCCTCTATGGCCTCAGATTTTCCTTCTAGCAGCTGTACTGCTTTAGCAACCCACTTCCTCTTACTGAGGCTTAGAACTGCCTTAGAAGTAAAAAGAACACAGGTCTTTGTTTACCAGGCTTGAGGTTGCCCTGGAAATAGTTTCCCTAAAAGCTCAGAAAGCTTTTGGTCAATTTATTTCAGTCAACTGGTTGAACTAGTAACCAAAGCCAGAGATCTTGTCAAGATACCAACCTACCTTTTAAATTTCATAGCAATATTCAGTCTCATAGCAATAGGCCTTCACATTACTCATCCCTTAAAACACTCTGCTTAATGACTTCCCTTGAAGCAATGTGAAATAATAAGCTGGATGAGGAGGCACAGCTATTCTATCACTTGTTCCCTGGTTGCATCCTCTTTTAAAACTCTTTAGTAACTGGATTGTTATTTTGGTCAGGAGGTTGGGAGTATAATGCATGAGGTGCTTGAGAGAAGCTTGTAAAACAGAACGTTACCTGGCTTTAAACTCCTGTCTTTCCTTTTACCAATTTTAGCATGGGGTAAAAAAAAAAAAAAAAAAACACACACACACACACACAAAATTGGGCTTTCCAATCCTCATGGTTCTTGATTTTCTGATTCTCTTGTATGGTAGCTACAGGCAGAAAAGGCCTCTCTTACTTGGAAGGACAATATTTTCTCCCCTCTGTGCTCTCAAGCATTCCAGCTTGGACCAAAGCAAACTCCTTTCTTCTAAGGCAAGAAGTGGACAACACACTTGAGGATCCCTAAAGTTCCAATTTTAGTAGCTCCATGGGCAAAGACAACCTAGGTGACAATCGAAACAGCTGTCCCATAATTCCTTTTAAGGAATTTCTAGGGGAAAGCAGTCCTTACCGCCTTGCACTACATTTCAACATTCAAGGTCTGTTCCTACAATACCCCACTTCCAGTTACTAATGTCTATGCTAGTAAGAATTCCTTCTATTTACAAGTGACAAAAATCCAATTTAAACTGACTTAAAGCTAATAACAATAATAAACTCTGAAAGAGAGAATTTAATGGTTAGAAGATAATAACCATAGACACAGGGAACTCCAAGTGCTCAAGAAGAATCAAGAATATATTTATCTCTCTTGGTTTCACACTTGGTCAAATTCTAATACAGGTACCTACAGCTATAGGATGAGTCTACCAGCTCAACATCCCCAACAGGAAGAGTTCCCAAGTCCTGTGACTCACCCTGTGTCTCCCCTCAGGTTAAATGCTCATCCCTGAACCAATCATGGTGATTCTGGACATGTCTGGGTTATACACCAGCCCACCTGAACCCACCTGAACCGGCTGAACTAAGAATGGAGGATGAGTGGTTCATTAAAGGAAAATTGAGGTACTATTACCAAAAAGGGGAAATGTATGCAAGACAGACAGAAACAAGAAATGCCCACTATTCCTAGTAACATGACAACTGGCTACATTTTTTTTTTAATTTCTATTCAATGCCATATATATTATTCTTTGTTTAAAATAATGTGATCTTAGTTACATGTATATATACTTGACATACATATATTGAAAAATAATTAACAGATTCTTATTCCAAGATGTCAGTTCAAAATAATATTTACATATATAGTAATGCCTACATAGAGAACATCATACATATTCAACAAATATTTCTAATTATAAGAATAGGCAATACATTAACTTTACAGGAGTCTAATTTATTTCAAGATCTTGGGTCTGGACCCTACTGTTGAGCAGAATTTCAGAAACTTGTCCTCTACTGCCTAATAATGGTGTCCTGCATACTCAAAATGCACTTACTTTATCCAAGAGCCAGAAATACACAAAATAAATATACATAATATAGGCTTTTGCTCTCACAGAGTTCACAGCATAGGAGTGGAAACATGTATAAATAACTAAATACTATACACAATACTAGACAATGATAGGTATATCTTTGTATAAGGAGATATGCTGATATTGCACAAAATATCAGAAGTACAGGCAATAAATGAAAAATCTATGAAACTAACTGATGCAAAATAGTATTAAAGTAAATAGTCAAAAATGTGGATGACTGAATTGTATAATACTGCTACATCGGTGATCCAAAATGGGAGCTGATTTTGCTGGAACCAATGAATTTCTTGACACTGTGTTTGAAAAATATATAGCAAAAGATGAGGGAACCTTGAGATACATTTAATTAGCCACATAGTATTTGCCAAAAACTGACTAGCAATATAAAAAATACTTATTTAAAATTAATATAACTTGATAACAGACTTGTTATAGAATATATGCTGCTTAATGTCATTTATGACTAAATTAATACTTTTGAGGAAAACCTCAGAACTCCTTAAGGTATTGAAACTTCCAATATTTACATATGTACTCAATTTAATTTTCAATACCTGATAACAAGAATAAAATATAATTCAAATTAATATGTAAAGACTTACATGTCAACCTAAATTAAAATGTAGGAAATTCTCTTTTAATATAAATAAATGTGGTTTTATTAATATTAAGGACTTAATATTAAGGACTTCATGATTCAAAATGCAACCACATATTTTTAGAGTAAATTTAGTTCAAAAACATATCTTTTGTTTGTGAAATTTAAAATATCTTGAAAATATAATTTTAAAGATATTTATATCCAGCTGCAAGTGAAAAAAACTCTAAGGAAGAAAAGTTACTGTCACATTCAAGTATAGAAGAATAACTTTCAAATTTCCTTTGAACAATAATACCATGATCCATATGTCAAGAGAAGAGAGGCCCTTAGCCCACAAAGTCCCCTCAAAGTATCTTGTTATGCTTTTAATACAATATACAGTATGCCACTTAGAACATAAAAAAATAAAATTATCAGAGGAAATATTTTCTACAGCTAAAGATACACTAATATATTGCACAATTTGTGAAAAAATAACTGCAAATTAAATGTTATAGACTTATACTACCTAAGAGAGCTATTCAAAAAAGTCCTACTGTCAATTCTTTAAGTAAATATTAATCCTTTATTTTATCTTTTCTAAAAATAAGTTTATATTAAAATCTGTGATAAGAAGACATGTTCATGTTATAAACAAAGAACATATTATGTATACATAGAATTTACTTCAAGGAAGGAAAAACTTTATATAAACATATGTTAAGTGTGTTTACAAAGGAAGCAATGGATTAAGTAGTATGCCTGCTTTATAACTGAAACAACCAACAAAGTTCCTTTTCTACAGTTAAATGCTCTTTTACTGCCACATTAAATAATACCTCCCAAAGCCAAAATTTGTTGATCAGTTTTTTTCATCGGTAAAGCTACAATGCAAAATCCTTGACAATACACTCTCACTGTAACCTATTTACAAACTAACTTACTCATCTTCCTGATCTTGTCCACCTTGTATTTGAATGTTTCAAGTCAACTATAATATCATTGTACAAATACGTTCATCTACAATGGAAATTACTCATTTTATTTCTCATTCCATGGTGATTCTTCAACAAACTCCCACAATCCACCTAATAGTGGAAATGGACCTCTACCTTTGGCAAAAGAAAAAAGCCCCAAAATTACAACCATGGCTGTGTTAAAGGAGTCCTATATTTTAATGCATACTTCAACTTTACTCTGCAAAACTTTTAATTCTTTGGGCAAGACATGTGAGAAACCTAATAACCAAGTATCAGTATTCTCATCATATAAAGAAAAATAACATACAAAAAAAAAAGGAAAAAAAAATATTCTGACAAAGGTGACTGAGACAGGGTTTTGTTTAAGGTAGAAACCGTTTTGTTTTGAAGTTTCATTAGTTCTTCCTTTCTTTTCTGTCATAGAAATCACTGTGATAAATATTTCACTATTCCACCTACTTTTTAATTTAATGTTTTAAATTAAGACTGAAAACTGAAAAAACTCATTTTAGAGATTAATATTAGAGGCTTCCAACCTTTAGCAAGCCACTGAGTGCCCTAAATGGATTTTACTGATTTACTCATTAAATAAATAGAATTAAGTTTTGATAATTATTTTTTAAATGCCTATGATCTCCAAATATTTTCTCAATCAACTTAAATTTTCACATGACATTTTCATCATGAGTATATTGGAAAGATAAAGCACTAAACTTACCATTCAAGAAATACTACACTGCAAATGACTAATGTGTGTTCCACAATCAATATAATTAACAACTTAATAGTAAATAGCTCCTTTTGTCATTCTTTTCCCCAAAAGTTTCCATTTAAAGATCAATTGTACTCTTTAAGTACGTACAAAGAAATTTTAAACATAACTTTCTTTATGCCAAAAATAAAAATGTCTTTGTAATGCAGTTACAATGTCTTAAATGGATTTGGGGATATACCATGTCAGTATTACCTTATTTCTGATTACTCTAATAAAGCTTAACGGCAAAGTTAATCTTTAAAATAATGTTTGCATGTTGAGACTTCATGCCAGATTTTCACTGCACTGAAGAGAATTGAATTTCTTTTTTACCTCAAAAGAAATATTTCACTTCCTTTCTTAACCTACTGTATATCTATAGAACCCCATCTGTTAAGAACTGATCCAGCATACGTTGCTACTGCTGCAGAGTCCAAACTGGTTACACATTCAAATCAGTTTCCAGCTTGTGGGAGCCCCTATTGCCTCTTATCACGTTAAAATGTATTAAGTAAGCATACAAATACTTATTAAAAATAACCTAATATCACACCATCTAAGGTAAAAATGGTATTGGAAATCTGGAAAACTGTAAAAAAAAAAAAAAACCTTTAAATGTTTCCTTTTAAATTTACATAAATACAGTACCTGATAACCTACTAACATATTTTGAGATTTCATCTCATTAAAAAAAAAAAAAGGGCAAGTACTGACCTCCTATTTGCAGCTGGTTATAATTAAAACACCCAAGAAAACAATATTTCTATTAGTGTCTTAAAAAGAATTTGGTTATACCAACGCAGTGACAGCCCCCCAAACTTACACTGACTTTTTGTGATTTGTTTGATAGGTACACAGAAGTACAAAGAGGTGTTTGGTATTTAAACAGGCATAAATCTAACAAAGAAAAGTCAAATATTCTCTTATCTTTGACGTGACACCCCAGCAAAACAAACAACAAAAAAACCCAGCTTTAACTCTTCTGTGAATTTAAGAGGTACAGAAACCAAAGACATTATCTAATCCCTGTCCCTGTCTCAGGGCACCACTGCTGTAGCTGCAGCTTTCTTTCAGTTTTCCAATAGATCAAATAAAAATAATTGCTTAGCTGAAAATTCTGACTGCATGGGTGTGATAAAATCTCCTTGCAAGCAAATTTTTATATTCCTGTGACTCCACACCAAATACAATAGCCAACTGATTGCTCTTGATTTAAGCTTGCCTTCGAAAACCCAACCTTACAGTTTGTCAAAGACTAGGTATTGCAGAGGAAACTGTTTAAAAAGCTTTGCTGCAGCAAAAACTGCACTTACAAGGCATTAAAACATGAATTAATCTTAAATGAACTAGTCTTATTATCCGAAATCTATGATTCTCCTCTCTTTATTTCCTCCCCATGTCTTCCCCTGACATCTTGAACGCTTCTTAGCCTCTCCGTAGATAGATATCGCAAAACATTAAGTCATACACAGTTCTGCAGTAACTCTTTCTTATCACGAAGGATACCAAAACCTAGGGTTGAATTTAACACCTTTCCTCTAATCTTTATCCACATGCCATGCTCTCTGAAGGCAACCACAGAAATCAACCTGTATGATTTGGTGTCCTCACATTTTAACATCTGATGTGCACAAAAATTACTTAAGAGGTCAGCATATTCAGGGCAATATTACAAAGAAAGGAAGGCTACCTAAAAAGAGATTGGGGTGGGGGGGGGGATACAGCCACAACACTCTCCAACATAGCCTCGTAATATATTTAAAGGCAGATGCAAAACTGCATCATTTTTCCTCCTCAATGGAAAACATCACCTCCCAGCTGCTCAAGTTGGACTTAATGCGCTTCTCGCATTTCAGCAGCACCGGGGAATTTAGGCTCCAGGGGCAAGGCTTCCATCCTCAGAGAGCCACACCACGGACAATTAAGAGTGTCGGAGAAAGAACCCCAGAGAAAAGGAGGCCTTCCGCTCCCCCTAACTAAACTCTCAAGTCAACCCAAAACCTGCACGGCAAGGAACAATTGACGACTCATAGTCATGAGAAGTGATAATAAGCGGTGTTAAGTTGGGCTCTGCGCTCAGGTGGCAGGAGAGGACCGGAGGAGAGCAGGGAGGTGGCGTGGCTTGGGCAGCGCGCAGGCAGGTCACCCGCTAAGCAATACCCGCCGGACGATCTGGGCTCGCAGGGACGCGCTGCGTGTGTGACCAGGGGGGTGGTGGAGGGGTTGGAGCCAGCGTTTGGGGAGGGAGGCCATGGGGGCTGGGAGGCAGATGGCGAGCACGCCTTTTCCCTTACCAGGTTGAGCACCGTCTCTACGATGTCCCTGTTGCTGACCTCTCCGACCTGTATGAGTCCAATCAACACTGCGAATTTCATCCGGATGTTGCGGATCGGCACCGAAGGGTTAATCATCCCCGCGGGCAGCACCACCGAGCCGGAGCCGGACGCCCCTCTCAGCTCCCCCATCCCGCTGCCGCCACCACCGCTACCCCCGCCGCCGCCGCCGCCGCCGCCGCCGCCGCCGCTGCCTCCGCCTCCGGCCCCGACGGCGATGAGCCCCACGGGTTGAGGCTCGAGCCCCGGGCCCGGGCCCGGCTTCTCGCTCGCCATTTGCCCCCCTCCTGAGGAGAATGAAAGAGCCGTGGCGCTGCCTCCGCCGGTACCGTTATACCTGCCTCGGCCCCCGCCCCCCGGCCGTCGCCTCGGAGCCCCAGCATCCACCAGCGCCGCGGCGCCGGGCCCGCTCCCCGCGTGCGCCTCAGCCCGGCCCTTTCCGGCGCCCTCCCCGGCGGAGGCGGAGGGTTATTCTCAAGCTTATTCCCGGCGGCGGCGGCGCCGCTAACCGCTGCCCGGCGAGCGGCAGTGCCCGCCCAGCAGCTGTGCCGCTGGGGCCGCCGCTGCCTCCTCTCGCTCCCCCTCCCGGTCCGTCCGGCCCGGCCCGCCCCCCGCGGAGATGCTGCCGCCGCTCCGAAAAGCCCTGAGGCGTGAGCAGCTGGCTGCGGCGCTGGCCGGTGCTGAAGCTCAGGCTGTGGCCGATGCTCCTAACGCCGCTGCCGCCACCGCTACGGGCGCCACTGTTGTTGTGAAGCCCCGACGCCGCCGCTCACTCCGCCATGTTGCCGCCCCCTGCCTGCGGTACCGGCCACTGCGCCTGCGCAGAGCCTCCGGGGGGCGGAACCCTCGTGCACCCCCTCTTTTGCCCTGCCCTCCTTCTCCTTCCACCCACCCAGCCCGACACCCCTCGTCCCTCCCCCAACCACCCTGAACGGATAGACAGGTGAGCAGGTGCATGGGGACCGCTGCCAGACACTGGGGCGAGCTGGCAGAGGCGGGGCGGGTGGTGGCTTCCTCACAGTTTTTCCCTGGAGGGTGGATTCTCCCTGCGGGGAAGGACACAGAGTGTGTGTCTCGCCTTCGCTGCCACTTCCTTAATTTCCTCAATATCCTCTTGCTAGGAGGAGGTTCATCATCTTCGTCGTCGCATCCAGCAGCTGCTACTGCCAGTGCCAGGTGCCTTGTAAGGTAGGGGAGTGGCAAACGGCCTCTTTCTGCCCCTCTTCGCCCTTCCCTCACTCCAGCCTAACGGGCCCCCCTGGAATTTCCCAGTGAAAAAGTGGCTGGCAAAGCAGAAGCAAACGCGCTCTGCGGAATGATCCTGCATTGTCGGGGGAAGGATACAGATGGAGTATAGGGGCTCTTTTTCTACAGCCGTGAAAGAGGCTGACACCTGCACACATAGGCACGACTTAAAATAGAACTTGTCAAACAGTGATCCACTCTGGATGGAGCTCTGAACAACAAACAGTTCTCGAACTCACCTCTCAGACTAAAAAGGCTGCACTGTGTGACACTGTGGGGTAGTAGTTTGGTGGGATACACAAATGACACATTTTAAAAATCAGTAACCATCCTAGGTATGATGCCAGTTAATGATGCCTCCCTTTTTCTTAGGCATGTATAGTTCAGAGGATTTGGGAATTATCTTAAAATATGGGTAATTCTCAGCCAGCCTAGATCTGTGGTAAAAGTAGATTTCTGTGTCTTCACATATATAGAATGAAAAAATTACTTTTAGTTTAAAAAATTAAAATGTATACAGCAGTCTTGCTGCTCGTGTTCAATTAAAACTATATAGGCATGACTGCTGTTTTCCTCGAAATGAAGGATGTAATTTTCTTTAATATTTCATGAGGTATACCCTTTTCAATAAAGATAATGTTGGAAGACACCAGAACTGTAAGGTATCTTGAGGTATATTCAAGTCATTTTGTCATCTCAAGTGAAAACAGTCAATATACAAATCTGTCATAATCTGGTTTGTTATTACTCATATTTAATTGGATTGGCTAGTCAAGTTAACTCCCAGGATACTGGAACACATTAAAATTCTAAAGTACCACAGGTCATGTATAACAAAATTCCTCAAGATCAGTGCTTAGGATTAGTTCCTGGTTGTGTGTGTTTGTTTAAACTTGTGCTGAAGTAATGGAATTATTAAAATAGTTAAGCAAAAATTTCTGAAAGGAGTGGTGATTGGTGTGTCCATTTAAATTAAATAGCAAGGGAATTATAAAATGTTAGAAAGATTAAAAGTGTATGGGAAATTTATGACACCTCTAAGCCTTAATAGTGTGACTTAGATATGCTGTCACTGAAAAATCCTGTGACGTATATCCACCTATAGCATTTTATCTGTCCCAGGTGAATAGCATCTACTTTTGCGAGCACTATTTTGATTTGCAAGTTTAAAATGATACATCTGTCTTACATATGTAAATCCAGGTTGAAAGGTCATCACACTAGCTTCTTTTCACCCCACTGTTCATATATATGGCAGCAGGTTCTACCTTTTGCTACTTTTAGTCTTTAAAAAGTGTTTCCAGTTCCCTGTCAGCTCCTCGAAGTTGCTGGTACTGTGCAAAGTACACAGTCTTTTGAATCACACTCACAACTTACTACCTGTGCAATCTCCTCAAGTTATTGAACTCAGTCTTCTGATTCACTAACAGGGATAAGAATATCTATCCCATAAGGAAGTGAGAATTCAATGAAATAATTTCAACTCAGCAGCCAGTATGTAGTAAATATGTCCTTGTACCCTTAGGATACAGGAACAGTCTGTGTTGAATGACCTGTAAACACATGTAGGAACAATTATAACCACCTACAAGGCTTTATAATTGCACAGTTACATGTTTTCGATACTGCCCCTCCAAAGCATAAACTTTTAAAAATTCAAGCAGGTCTGTTTCATTTTAGTCTACAAACCTTCTTTTCTTACAGATGTACCAGTAACTTAGCATTTGCATTAACAATATTTTGAAATGAAAGATAGCTATATAATGAGAGGCTACCTATAATGTTCATTTTTAAATCTCCAGATTAAAAAAAATATATCTTATGTGGTGAATGTCAGTTTTGTATAGATTCTTGCTTTAATAGATGCATACTCATACTTCCAAAGGACAGTCCTTCAAAGATAAGAAGGCCCTGAATCTGAGTTTCAAGAGGCAACATTGTGTAATGGTTGAGAACACAGGCTCCAGACTCAGTGGAAGCTGGGTTTGGATTCCAGTTCCACAACCCACTTATCTGTGTGATCTGGGGCAAATGAATTCTCTTCAAAGCCTTATTTTAGCCATCCCAAAGTAGAGATTCATAGGATTAAAGGATGAAAGGACATAATACATTTAAGGTACTTAACATAGTAGCAAGTGTCGATAATTAACGTTTCCCTTCATTGGCTGTGGGAAAAGACAAAGCTGTGAGTATTTTTGTGTTTTCAGCACGTAACATGTCTGGCTTATAACTTACATTTAACAAAGGTGTTTTAAAAATGAATGAATGAATGGGAATTCCCTGGCTGCCCAGTGGTTAGGACTCGGTGCATTCACTGCCGTGGGCCCGGGTTCAGTCCCTGGTCAGGGAACTAATATCCTGCAAGACCGAAAAAAAAAAGGAATGAAGACAGCAGTTGTCCAGGCTAAATGTTCCCATTCCCTTCACCTGTCCTTTAAAGAGCAAGTTTCTTGCTTTCCTCTAACCTTTATCTGAGCAGGGTACTCCAAGTCCTAGGTAGGTTTAGACAATATAAAATAGAGGGAAACTCTTACCTGAACCTCCATCTTTAGAAATAGATTTCCTGTTAATGTATCCCCAAGTCAAATTAGTTTGCTTTGCTTTGGTTCTGGGTTTTCCAGCAACATGACACCAATGATTCATGTTTCGCATGTAGTAGGTTCTCAAACAATTTTGGTTCCATTCCCCTCTCATCTTAAAATTATTGTGGGGCTTCCCTGGTGGCGCAGTGGTTGGGAGTCCGCCTGCTGATGCAGGGGACACGGGTTCGTGCCCCGGTCCGGGAGGATCCCACATGCCTCAGAGCGGCTGGGCCCATGAGCCTGTGCGTCTGGAGCCTGGGCTCCGCAACGGGAGAGGCCACAGCAGTGAGAGGACTGCGCACCGGGGAAAAAACAAAAACAAACAAACAAAAAATTATTGTGAACTGAAGCACCAAGGTTCTGTTTTGTTGTTGTTTTGTTTTGTTTCTAGACATGCTGCTCCTAGGCAGCAGCACATATCCAATCTGTAGCTTTACCAGTAGATTTGGAGTTATAAAGTGCAGAATTGTACGTATCTATTGTAGATTTAATTTAATTTTTATTTTATTTAAATTTTCTATTTAATTTTCTATTTAAATTTAATCTGCTAAGAGTTTCTTAATCCTGATTATATCATGCAAAAACTTTGTCTTCTTATTATTACCTTATTATCTGCAAATTTGAGAACAATCCTTCTATATCTTCATCCAAATATTTTATTGAATAGGATAAAAACAGCTCTGTAGTTCCTAGAAACATTCTGATTGAAATCAATTCACATTTTTCAGACTGTGGGTCCCAACCCATTAGTGAGTCATGAAATAGATTTAGTAGGTTACAACCAGCAGTTTGTTTTTTTAATGAAATATAATAGAAAAATATAGAATGGAAAACATCACAGCACATCCATTATTTTAGTTATGTGCACGCACATGCACATACACAGACACACATACATATGTACATGTATGCTTACCAGATAATATGAAAAATCTATTTCTCACTGCCAGTCATTGTCCAAAAGTTTGAAAACCACTGATTTAAGTACCTGTTTGGTATAATTTGTTCCAAAGGATATCATAAGGGACATTGACAACTGGCTAGTTGAAGTCTGGATACACTCTGTCTCTGTATCTGAGCAAAATTAAAGTAAAAGTACATAGATGTGAATTGTTATCAAGTTTTCTGACAACTATTTCACAAATAAGAAAATGTGTTTGATTTGATAACAGGACTTACTGCTCCCTTTCTAATGAATGAGCCATTCTGTAATCTCACCTGGAGGTAGTATTAAGCTACTTGCTGTGGGTTTTCAAGAATTTATCTCCTCTTTCTCCCTTTGGCACTTTAATCCTCTGGCACATCTACTTCTCTATGAGTTCTCAAAGACCATTGAGAGTTGCTCAGTGATCTAGTTTTCAGATTCTTTCAGGATCAATGGATATAATTTGTCCTGCCTCAGGGACTTGAAACCATTTAGACTAGCTAAGTGCCTATTTACAATTTCTTCACCAAACTTAAACTTCAGTTTCTTCCAAGTACTATTAGTACTACCTTTTCACTCCACTACTTTTTCTCCTAAACAGGAAACACAGACACACAATAGAACTTAAATATTTGTTAACAAATTTGGTTGATGCTTGCCAACCAACAAATATCTAAGTGCCTCCTGTGTGCAAGAAAGTAAACTAGTTGAAATGCATGTTTTCAAATTTTCCATTTAGAGAAATATTGTGTTTACACATACAAAGTTAATCAGCAAGTCAACACATTAAAAATATCAAATGAATGGTACAGAAATTATAAGTACTCTTGAATTTCAAAAGAACTAGACATCATACAAACATCCCAATGTACACATATACCCTCAAACATCCACATAAATCTACATACAAATGCACCACGCACATGCATACTCACCATCAGATTAGCCATGCCTCTGTCCATTCTTCCTTGGCAATTTGTCTAGCATGCATTTCATCCTTCATTCATGTGAGAGCCTGCTCACTTCATACCTGATCTCCTTGTCTCCACTCTCACTCTTCTTTAGTCCATCATATACACAAGTAATTTTCCTAAAGCTCCACCTTGATGGACAGATTGATGTGGTTCAGAATTTTAAATTTATCACATTAGCTTCTACATGCATACATGCCACCCACTCAGAAGATCACTAGTAATTCTCTTTGCCTGACAAATTAAACCCAGAGTCCTTATCTTGGTACCAGAGGCCCTTCATACTTTACTTTACCTTGCTTTCTTGTTTTACCTCATTCTATTCCTGACAGGAACCCTGTAACAGTGGTTTGCAACTTCTTTGTGTGTGCACAGGTCTTTTCATCATTAAAAAATTTGCAGACTCCTAGACTCTTACCTGAGAGATTTATTCTTTTAATATCCATTGATTGAGAAAAGTACAGTAATGAAAAAGTATTAACAATTTAATAATGCTATTTGAATATTTTTACCTTTTTAAAACCACAACATCTACATGTATTTGACACACACACACACACACACACACACACACACACACACACAGTTGTGGGTTGAATTGTGTCCCCCAAAAAGATATGTTCCAGTCCTACCCCCAGTACCTGGGAATGTGACCTTGTTTGGAAATAAGGCCATTGTAAATGTATTCAAGTTCAGGTGAGGTTATACTGGAATTATAACCTCATTATAAGAAGGAATGATTCATCCTTAAAGTGTTCAGAAAAAGCATGGCTCTTCTGATACCTTGATACTTCTAAACACCGGAACTGTGAGGGGATAAATTTCTGTTGTTTTAAGCCACTTAGTTTATGATACTTTGTCACAGCAACCCTAGGAAACTAACATACATGCATGCAACATAAATGTGGTTGATATTTATTCTGTCCACAAACAATTCCTAGTATATAAGTGTTCATGGATCACTTTCAATAATTCTGAGGTCCCCAGGTTGAGAAACAATGCTTTAGCCAACCCACATTACTTTGTCCCCAGTTAATACATTGTGCTTTTATACTTCGTTGGCTTACTCGTGTTTTTCCTTCTATCCATAGCACTGTCCTCCTCGTCTCCCCTACTGAAATTCCTACCAGCTGAAATGCCACCTTCATGAATAAATTCATGGTAGCACCTAGAGAAAGGTGATCTGAAACATTCTACCCATTTCCAGCATTAAAAAAAAAATGATTCTGTTTTTTTCCCCCCAGGTAGCATATAAGTTGGCATAATTTCACTTAAATAAATTAATAGTTTCCATCCTCTCTGCCTCATTTGCCAAGAGTAATAAATTCACATGACAATATATGTAGTCACCTAAACCCCCTTCACTGAAAAATTTTTAAATGTACAGGTATAATTATTTTCATACTAGCGAACAATAACCAGTAAATTTCTCTTTCTTTTACACAATGACAGCCAATAATACACTGTCGTTGTTGTTGTGTTTGGTATACGTGTGTTAGAGAAAGACAAGTATGTTAAAGAATGAGGTTTACAGTTGATTATTTTTAACCATTAAAGCTGTCATAGCCTGTTCATCTCCTATCTGCCGTGCATTTTTACATGTATTATTTCTAACCCTGACTTCAGTTCTTGAAGTAAGATATCATTGTCCCCATTTTTCAAATGAGGAAACTAGTATGAAGAGGGGTTTTCAGTTGTGCAACTCACATTTTAGGAAGTGACAAAATTAGGATTTGATCCTGGTTATGGCGGGTCAAGTCCTCAGGTTTATTCACTATCCTACATGGCCACGTTGGGACCTAGACTAAGGCCATTATTTTATTTTTACCAAATTTGCCAGATGAGAGATAATGAGACTGGGCAAGTTCATGGAAAAAAGAACAAAGTCATCATGTTTTTGCATGTTTTGGTGAAAGCCCACCAAGAGATGATCTCTAGAGTCAACCTGGTTTTATATCTCTGTGCCTATAAAGGTTCAAAAACCTCCATTAGCCGTTTTGTTTCCTGGGATTCATTTTAATTCTAGACAAAAATTACTTGGAATAAATAAATAGTTTTTAATTTTGTTCATTAAGATTAACCAAAATTTAATCGCATAGTCCCGTTAATATATCACTCCTTATTATGCTTTTCTGGCAAAGATTTCGTTATGTGTCTAATTAACCATTAATCTCCTAGTCCCTGTTGAAAGTATTGTCATTGTATGTCTATATCGTTATAATAAAAAAGCACATACTCTGAGTAGAAGGAGGAAAAGAATGCTGTGAGGAAGTATCCAAGAGTTCTTTAGAATAGTTTTCTCTTCAATAGAATCTCTGCAAAGAAACAAAGAGTTCCTTTACCAACTTTAGCCCAACTAAGAAGCAGTGCATAGATTCAGTCTGAGCATAGTCCTGGTGAAGAAAGCTTTGGATTAGAGCCTTTCTCTAACGGTGCCAGCAGCCATAGCCCATAGATTAACCAGTGGAGGAATGTCTTGATTTATTTATTTATATACATGGAACCACCTCATTGGTCAGTTAACAGGTAATACATGGAGGCAATCTGAGGTTTATGTTTTGGTTTTCTGTGGCTATAGTATATCTGTCTTCACTTATACACAAGAGTCAGGATCAGAAAAGAAAAGGAAAGGAAAAGTGGAACAGACTACCTGGACTGTAGCTTCTATCTGAGAGTTTAATCTTATACATTTAGGGAAACTCGTTATATACAGCCTCTTTGTGGTTAATGTGAAAACGAATCTTAAATAGCACAGATCATCATAAGGTTAAAGGATGTCTTAAGGGTCAAGACACTTCATCACATTCAGTGTGTTTGGGTATCTGTTACGTATACATGAATGTGTATATAAAACTTTATTTCTGTTTGGCTAGTCTAAGTTTGTGAGAAGTAGATGGAATGTCCTATGTTGGCTACAGCTTTATCACTGGTTTCTTTGTTTCTATTAAAACAAGCTCAGCCTGATTTCTTTTGCAGTGGCAAGAAGACATAACAGAGCGTGTTTCAGGGCTGTTTGCATTCAGTGAAGCATAGAAAGATGATGGCCACATGATTTGCCCTCATAATTCATACCATGGTGTTTTCCTTAGTACACACAACAGAAAGCTCACGTGGTTACATTATAAAATAAGACATTTCTACCAAAATAAGACATTTCTACCAAACATTTCATTGGGTTTTTTTTTGTCTTAACATACCCATCCTAATCCCAAATAAACCTTTGAAGTAGAATATAGTGGCTAAAAGAAGGGTTTTGAAATCAGATGGATTGGGTTCAAATGTGGACAAACAGACCTTGAACCTCATTGTATACCTGTAAAATATAGCTACCTCACATGTATTACTTGGAGTATTTAATGAGATTAACCACATAAAGCATTTAGAACAATGCCTGTAATAGGTACTCAATAGATGGTAGAAATTGTGACTGTACATTGACACAAAAAGACAGCAGAATTTTGTGAGTTTTTAAATTATATAATGGAGTACACTAATATCTGCTTATTTTATCTTTGTACACTGACCTGACTGTCCCTTCTTCAGAGAGCAAATAGAACAGTATTTTCTTCTTTAGTTTTGTTAAATAGCTATACATATTCTGTATTTACAAGAGTTTTAACAATTTCCCTTTCTATCTCAAACCTAAATGTTTTATCTCTGTTAAGTACATAAAACCTAATTATTAATATATCTTTTCTTTGTTTTTCACTAGGCGTAGGGAGAGAAGGCATATTCTGAACTAGGAATTTTCCTCTGAGACTTTATAAAGATAAAAAAGCCAAAAGAATAAGCAAATAATAAGATAATCCTTTATAATTTACTAATCCACACAAGTAAATAGTCTACCAAAATGTATCTGAGGGTTTAAACCCAAATTTTGTCCTGTTGTTTCAATATCTGTTTCTCTACTTTTCATTTTCACTAAACTTTTTGTTATTGCTTTCTTTGTAAATAAAGTTTAGTATTTTAAGTTGATACCAAGACAGAGATTTTTTTCCCTG
Organism: Grampus griseus; assembly: GCF_964374135.1. NCBI lineage: Eukaryota > Metazoa > Chordata > Mammalia > Artiodactyla > Delphinidae > Grampus > Grampus griseus. Next base: position 69,193,352 of record NC_139012.1, read on the forward strand.
ATTTTCTTTTTTGAAGAGACAGTGGGACTTCATGTGATTAACTTCTTCAAATTATTTCTTAGTTATGTGTGTTTAATTTTGACATTGACTGGCAGTAACTCACAATTCTAATGGCATCATTCATATGCCATAAACTTCTTAGCAATTGCTAAGGTTACCCACATAGCTTCCAGTTATTAAAATGTGAGTTGACAACTGATACTTTTGTATCTCTACTTTCTTTTCCTATCTACTAGTTATTTGGAATTGTCGTAACCTGGAATATTTATAGAATTCATAATGTCTTTCATTGTCTCAATACCTCTACTAATGCCTGTACTGAAAATGTCTTATATTGAATCACTGTAAAACATATATTAACTTTTCACATGTAAACAGTACTGTTAATTGTTTTGAAAGTGAACTAGAGAGACACGGTCTCAGCACTCGAGAACTGTAAAATGTAATCTATTTGATGTTTAAATAAGGAAAATGCCAAAGGAAATATAATCATGTATAACACAGATTAGAGTGAGAGAAGCGATGCAGTCGAACTTAGAACATAGGAACTATAAACATGAAATAGTCAATATAATTGAAGCATCAATCCTTTAAGCTTTATGACCATCTACTATTCAGTAAGCATTAACCAGAAGTGAAATTTCATATAGACTAATAAATTAATGAGCTTATTCCTCCAAAATTATTATATAAACAAGTAGCAACTCTGTAATATTCGTTAGAGATTCATCAGAAAGCATACTAAAGAGTCTCAAATAATGAAACTATGAAACAGGACAACTTTAAAGAGACATTACCTATTTCTAACAGCACATATTTGTTATTAAATAAATGAAAGGAATTCTGTATTTAATAGATGGTATGTCTGTTGAATAATATAACATAGATGTCCTATTTGACACAGATGTCCTATTTGATAAGGGTAGAAAACTTTTTTAAAAAGTTCAACTTAGCCAAAACTTTGAGAGAAATACATTGAATTCATGCATATAATAAGTAGTCTTCATTCACACACACACTATATAATTTTTTTAAAGCCTAGAAGAAAATGAACATCTTCCTTACTACATGTAACTATTGAGTATGTTCTGCGAGGTGTGGATGGTTCCAAGGCACAGGAAATAGAGCAATGAATAAGACAAAGTTCCCGTCTTCATGTAGCTCACATTCTAATAAAGGACACAGACAATAAATTAGTAAAATTTAGGTAAATAACATGATTTCAGAAGGTGATACTTTTAGATGGTAATTACTTATATGCAAAAAATTATGGTGGTGTAGTCATTCCTTATATGTTTTTTCCCTCACTAGATTGGCAGCTACTTGAAGGCAGGAACTATGTCTTTCTTACAAATAAAACCTTCAGCAATATAACGTGATTGTTGACTGATACATGGTAACAGTCAATAAATGTTTGGATAAAGAAAAGAAGGAGGAAAGTAATTAAAAGTGGAGATTTTAACAATTCAATAAATTCAACAATGTGATACAAATTCAACATTTAGTTGACTCAACCATTAAAGAAGTAAGAACAGACTTCTTAACCTGTTTTAACTTTTTAACTGCTGTAGTGATCATCAGTGAACCTCAGGCCAGGCTCACTGAGCATTGGTTCTCTCCAGGATGGAGGCATGACATGGAAGGGGTCAGGTCTTAGCCTCAAGTTGTTTTTTCTGCAAGTGTTATGCATTTCTTCTTCCCAAAACTTTGTGTCCTCAGTTAATGGGAACTGTTAAGGCTGTTGGGTTAACTAACTATTTGTTTATACATCAGTATGTTTCCTGAATTCTAGCCATTCCACCATGCATTCCTGGTAATCGGGTTTTTTGAGTTCTAGTATCCCAAGTCCAGCATCACACTTAGATGCCTGTTAAAATGTAAATTGGTCTAATAATCATATATGTAACATAGAGATGGTCCCACCCGTTAAAAAGAGGTTGGGTATTGTTGACATCAAAATTTTTATATTTGTTGCTTGTATATAAACAAACGTCCATATCCAAAATTGTGCAGAACCCAGATTACCTGGTTTCTAATGAAGATTATATATTAGTTCATATATGTCTATTCACATATGAATGTCTTTTCTCCAAATTGACCAACATTTTCAGAACAATTATATTTTAAAAATTGAAATGTAAGGGAATTCTAATACATAGATTTGCAGTCATTTTTGGAGTGGACATTAACACTTTTTGGTTATTTCTGTAAATTACTAAATATAGTTTAACTTCCTAGAGATTTTAGTATATTTTTTTTACCCTGATTTCGAAGTACACATAATATCAAATAATATATTACAGTTGGTTATCAGCAGTCCACTAATTGTTTTATTCTTCAAAGCATGCAGGAAAAATATACCAGTTAAAATTTCTATAGAAAATTATAATACATAAGAATCTTATGGTTATGTTTGCGAAGATAATTTTTCTTTAAAATTTTGTGCTTTTTTTCTTTTTAACTTTTGCAGTGAAGTTTAATTTGAGTAAAGAACTTTAATTCATGACTATTGTTTTTCTTTCTGTATTTTGATACTATCAAGAAATGGTATTCATTGTTGTGCTATATTTTAAATTAATATGTATAAAACAAGAAATATTTAATTGGGGTCATTAATTTTCCACATATTATGGGTGTCTGTGACTAAGGAGAAATATAACTTTTTATTGCATCAACTTCACATGTAACAAGAATAATGCAAGAACAATAACAACAACAGAACATTCATTGAGTGCTTCCCTTGTGACTGTGCTCTTTACTATCATGTTATACTCACTCATATAAATCTAGCAATTAATTTGAAGTTAGACATCTAGCGTTTACTCATCTGTCTTATGGCATTCACTATTATCAGGGAAGATTACTATCCCTGGTGCTGAAACTGCTTTGTGTAGTTCTTATAGTTGAAGAATGAAAGTTTTTAAATCATGAACTAGATAAATGTTCATATCGAGAAGGAAGTATTAAATTTCAAATACATTAACATCTTGATTAATAATTATCAGATCAATATTTCATATCCTGCTTATTCTTACTACATTTTATTATTGGAAATTTTTTTTCTAGAGGATAATTAGCAGTTCAAGAAAAAGTTAGCACACAGGACATTGAGAAGTCAGTTAATGTTCCAGATATCAAAACATATTACTACCCACCAAAAATCTGACTCTGTTCATGTTAACTAGCATTTGATTTAATGTGTCAAATTTAATTTGTCAAATTAAAGGATTTATTTTAGAAATAAATACTTGCAATCAAATTCCCTAACTGTATTACAGCCCACTTGATTATAGGTAGTTAGTGCTTATTCAATGCTGAAAATGACTTAGAATTATGGTAAAGTGGGCTTTCTCCAAGAGAATTGCTTTGTTGATCCTGAGTAGGGGTCACAAACCAGGGGACAAACATTCTTTTATATGTTCCTGTAAATAGAAGTATGCAAAGTGTTGGTGTAAGTTCTCCTTAGGTAGGTAAGCACAGAGTAAATACATTGGCACAGCAAGAAAACAACCGTATAGATCTAGTGAGACCCTGTCTTGTTCTTACAGTGTCGTCTGCATTTATGTTCCCACTTGGGGACTTTGGGAGCCAAGGGACTCTGTGGTGGGGTGTGCAGCATCTGCCTGTGCTTAATGTGGCCCCCCTGTTTTGCCTTCTTTACTAATAAAACCATAAATATAATCTAACCTCTTTGTGTGTGCTCTCTTTCTGTGAATTTATACCTAACCTAAAAGTATTGTGTTTGTGTATGTTGGGGAATAATATATAAAAGTTGAGTGTGAATAAACCAGTTATTAGTTTTATCCACTAAAATGTTAAGTTTTTTATCTTCCCATGACTAACTTTCTTAATGACAACAAATTTCTTTACTTTTAACTTTAAACTTCAAACAAGATTCTCTGGGTTGCTCTTTCAAACAGAATAGGACCAGTCATTTCTGACTGAATGGGTTAATTTCTCTTTACTGTTTTAAGAAGACATGACTTTACTTTATAAGCAGCTTTTTCAAAGCATGTTTCTCCTATATTCCTCATCTCTGTGAGTGACACCACAAACCCCTCTAACCTACCTCTGCTCTCTGCTCTCAGGTCCTACGATACTAATTCCTAAGTAATTTTTTTTAGGCCTGTCCTTCCTCTCCATCACCACTGACAAGTTTAAGTTCAGACCTTTATGGTACTTTCCCTGGATTATCGCAGCAATCAGAGTCAGTCTCCTTGATCCAAGTCTCTCTTGTAATCTGTTCTTCACACTGACATCACAAAGATATTTTTAAATGAACTAAAACTAATTTTATAAAAAATGCATACACACATAAACACACACTTTAAATCCTTCAGTGATGTTCCCAATGATATAAAATAGGAGACATTTTATGATCGAGCCTTGACCTTTCAACCCAAACTTGACTCCTATCGCTGTTTACCTTGTACATTATATTCCAGCTATTTCAGAATAATAATGTGTAATATTCGCGGAGCCCTCCCTGGGTTCCAGCCATTATGTAAAGTACTTTACATACATTATGTCATTTAATCCCCAAGAACTTTATAAGGTAGGTCCTATTATTATCCATACTTTATAGGTAAGGAAAGAGAAGTTAAAGACTCACCAAATATATATCAATACATCTAAGAGGTGTAGCAGCTGGAATTTGAATCTAGGCAGCCTGCCTCTAGAGTCTACAATGGCTTTCTTTTGCTAAAGTACTTGTAGTTCCCTAAACTTGACATTTCTTACAAGCCTCTGTGTCTTTCACATGTTTTTTCCATTGTCTGGAAAGCCTTTCCCAACTGTGTCTGCCTGTAGGACTCATGCTTATTCCACAAGACTTGACTCCAGCTGTCCTTTTTTCATGACCGTCCCTCTGTCTCCTGAGGCAGGGTTAAAGTCTTGGCACCCATGGCGCCTTGCAAAGCTCAAGGAGACCACTGCGTTTAGTGGACAGAGTACAATTGTGATGCGAGACAGGACCGGTTTGCATTCATGGCTGTGTTGCATATTGGTTTTGTGACTTTAGGAAAGTCACTTCAGCTCTCTGAATGTTAGTTTCTTTGGGGATTAATAATATTTTTTTCAGGGAGTTTCTATAAGGATTAACTGAGTTAATTTTATGAGATGCATCTCCCACAATGACTAGAACATAACGAGAGTTCATTAGTTTACTTATCACCCTCTTCCACTGCAGCCCTCAGAACCTGGGTGGTAATTGTCTGTCTCCTCACTTGCCTACAAGCTGCTTCCCCTTTCATCTGTGGCTCTGCTAGGCACTAGTGAAATGTGTGAAATGAATGAATGAACGACTGCACGTTTAATGCCTAGTGACATGTTTACATGAATCCTTTTGTTCATTTTGTGGCCCGCAAATTAGTATAATTAAGAAATAACAACTGGCAGAGAAGAGAAATGTCAGCTATACTTTTTCCTTTCCTCACATAGTATCTAGAACTTTGTCCATCTGACTAAAAAGTTATAGCTACATGATCTCTTTGAGTATGTCTCAAATTTTATTTAAAAAAACACATACTGATCACAGACCAGTATAACATCAAAAGATTATGTAATTTTAAAAAATCAGTTAATAGTCTTATACTCTTGGAATAAAATATATGTATATATATCTTCAAATATGTTGAAGCTGCTGCTTTTATGAGGCTATTTGTTGTTTTATTTTTTCAAACATCTAGTATTGTCTGATGTATTGGGTCTAGGTATTTACGATTAGGAGAAGTGGTGTTCCGGGGACAGGTTCCCGGGATTTTGAATCATGAGATATGAAAGTAGAAGTGAAACAAGGCAACCTAGGTGGAGTGTTTGAGAACACTGTTTATGCTTCTTGCATCAACTTATACTCTTCCTTTTCCCCACCTGTTTAATAGATATTCCAGTACTATGTATCTGGGGGCTTTTGAATCCAGACCATCTAACCTTAGAAGATGTCATAGATGAAAAGACATAGTAATTCTAAATGTGTGAACAAGTGAGAGCTCTACAAAATTAGAGATCATCATCGCTAGAGTCCGGACAGACTTAATTGCTTCCAGAGGAATTAAACCATAGATAATCAGGTGACAGATTGAAGTTCATCATGATTTCTAAAAATAATTTTATGTAAATTACCTGTGGAAAAACATAACTATTTGAATTATTTGAGAAATGAATAGCAGTTCCTCAGAATAGCCTGACCTGTAAGTATATATAGTAAAAGCATGGATTTAGGAGCAAAATTCTTATGAAGCTGCCTGTCATGGTTTCTTCAGTAAGATTCTTCTATTGTGTTTTTTGAAAATATCCATTACATTCCTATTATAAACCTTGTAAGAAGTTAAAAACCTTGTAAGAAATTAAAAGAAAGCCTCTTCTTTTTTTTTTTTTTTTTTTTTCCTTGTAGTCCCTGCTCTCCAGTCCTAGGAGGTTAAAAATAGTGAGAATATCTCATCTTTAGTTCTAGAACATTTGGGTTCAGGACCAAGACAGGCTGTGAAGTATTGAACTTGATAATCTGAGCTCTCTTCTACTGACAGAGTCCCGTTATCCCTTCTCAGATACATGCCCTGATGAAAATGGAAGATGAGAGAGTATGCACCCAAGTTAACTCTTTAAGTATATAAAAGGTCATTAAGTTAACAGAAGAATTGCAAAGCATCTACTAACACAAAAATGCATAATCTCAGTTCTCAAAGGGTTTGTATTCTAGTATTATGCCAGTCTCTCTTTTTACTAATAGAACCCCAATTTTTAGGTGGGTTCCTGTAATAAAGATTGCACTTCTTAGCTTCTTTGCAATTACTATTCCAAGAGACTATTAGCTAATTAAAAGTGAACAGAAGTGAGGTGTTCAACTTCTAAGACATGCCTTAATAGCACGCCCCCTCTCCCTTTTCCAGTGGTTAGTGGGTCTGGTCACAAGCCATGTTAAGACATGCAGATGAGGGCGACACCCTAGTCAGAGAGAAATAACAAGAAGCCTGGTCCTCTGATGACTCCGTGAAACAGAACCACAATACCAGCTTGGACTGTTAAGTGAAAAAGAAACAAGCTTCCATTTTATGAACTTACTGTTAATTTAGACATTTAACACATCAGTCAAAGCTATCTCTTAACTAATATGACTGGTTTAATTAAGCATTCTATTAAAAGTAACAAAAGTCACTGGAAAGCCTATCACAAAGCAGAGAACACTCATACTAAGTTTCCCATGATTTTTTTGGAGGAAGTATTATTCTGGACTTAAGGTAAAACTAGGAAATTGAGGACACAAAATCATTTACTTCCCAGTTTATAAGCTCACTTGATAAAAAATTACATCTTTCAAAAGGATATCTATTTTTTATATTACTGAGCTCGATAAAATAAAGACAACATCCCAGTCTTAATCTCATGTAAATTAAGGAATGAGGAACTCAAAATGTATGAATGGCCTTTTTGTGTCATCTATTTTTGTATTTTTCTGGGAATGACCCCCAAGATTTATAATATGAGGGGTTGTCCTCTCTGAGGTAAAATTGATAAAGATTGTAATGTTTCAAACAATTTCTGGCGTTTCTTAATTTCTTATCATGATTCTGTCTAAACTTCTTTATAGTAATACTGAGTTGTAAGCAGTGGTGAAGAGTATTGTTCCAAATTGACTCTTTTATATTTATTGAGCACCGAAAATATACAGGACGCTGTGCTAGGGGTTAGAGATTCAAAGGTGAATAACTTGCATTTAGGAGCTCACAGTCTAATGGGGGAGACAGAATATAAATAATTACAAAGCAATGTATGATAAGAAGTAATATGATGAAAACAACCATAGTCTGAAGGGAACATATAGACCTAGTCAGAGCAAGGTGGAGAAGGGTAGCAAGTCTTCTTAAAGAAAAAGATAACTGAACTGAGTTTTAAAGAAAGAGTAAGTATTTTCCATGTGATGAAAGCACTTGGGTGAAGGCATTGTCTTGAGAGAATAAAGCATGTTTGATGGCCTACGAGTAGCTAGAACAACTTAAGAACAGGGTGCCTGAGGAGGTACTTAAGAGATGAAGCTGAGGCTATGAAGAGCCTCTATATCTTGTTGAAGAGTATGAATTTTATTCATGATTTTGATTGAGAACCACTGACTTTTCCCCCCAGGGAATTAGCATTCTCAGATATGCATTTTAGAAAAATCAGTTTGACAACAGCAAGTAGCTGGATTGGGAGGTGCAAGCCTGGAAGTAGGCAGATCAGTTAAGAGACTATGAACAGGTCTAATGAGAGATTAGGAAGAGTAGAAAGACTGTGTGAGCTTGTGATATGGAGACTTAAATGCAAATTTACATAGACTGAGATAGAATTAACAAGACTTGATGACTTATTAAATGAGGATGAGTGAGGTGGTGAGGAAATAAGGGAGGGGAAGGATTTAAGGTCACTCACAGGGTACTTGATTGGACTAATGGTGTCTTCCATAGCCATAACATATCCAGAAATAGAATCTGGGAAGGTTATGTGATTCTTATTTATAGGTTAGATAATTTCCACATATTGCTAAGTTGGAAGTGACTGCGGAATATTCAAGTGGAGCTGCCGGTAGGCAGTTATCTACATCAAATCTGGAGCTCAAAGAATTAACTATACTGGAAGTTGTCAGAGTATATCAATACCATCAAGTGGCTGAAGCCAAGAAAATAGTTGAGATCCCTTGGGGTTGTGTACCGAGAGAAATTGGTTAAGGGTGGAATCCTGGGGAAACAGCAACATTCACTGCATGGAGAGAATAAGGACAGCCTGGAAGGAGACTCAGAGGAAGGACAATGCAGCAGAGACTGGTGTTGCCAGTCAGGAAAGAAAACAGTTTTAAGAGGAAGTGGTCAACATTGTAATTGCTGGAGAAAAGTCACATAGAAAAAGGCATTGGATTGTTCCTATGGAACTGAGCAAAGGAGCAGGAATCTCTTCCATAGAATGAAAGGTGTGAAAACCAGACATGGATTCAGGAGCGAATGGGTTATCATCAATGGAAAGAGCAAGCATCTTAAAGATAGCTTGACTTTGAAAGAAAGAATGGATGGGTGGGTAAAAGTTAAAGATGGACATGTGGTTGAATAATTTGTTCTTAAGATGGGAGAGATTTGGGCCTGTTTATATAAAAAAAAAAAATAGGATACGGAAAAAAAGAGTAAGTTTAAATATCAGAAAAGGAGAAACAAACAAAAAATGTGGCATGCAGAAATGGTATCCAAAGCACAGGAAAAGAACCAGCCCCAGGCAGGAGGTGGGATAAAATTCCACTGAGATAGGTGAGAAGTAAAAAACAGCCCAGGAAGATAAGTGTTTTGAAGGGGTGGGTAGGAAGAGGCTAAAATTTTGTTTCATATGTCTGAGTGCATATTTACATAAGGACTTTTAAGGTGAAAGAAGATGAGATAGATAGATGGTCTGCTGAAAATAGAGGAACGTCTGGTGGAGGGGGAACCCCGAGTAGTGTTAAAAGTGTGAATAGAGGGTGGGAGAGGGAGCAGAATAGCATCACATGAAAGGATTATTGTCATCTTGAGGATACTGCTGAGGTGAGAGTTTGCACATTTGTGGTAGCACCAGCTTCTTGGCTGCTGGCTTTTCTCCAGCAGTATTCAGCAGCTTGGGTACAGGAACAAGAAGGTCCACAGTAGTATTGATGCAGGATTAGGACTTTTTTGGGCATTCATGTCAGATGATAAAGGAAGTTAAAGATACAAGCTTGAGTGTGGATGTGTCATGTGTTTTATCATGTATCACATGATTTAGTCAAATAAGAAAATTAAGACAGGAACAGTTGATAAATTTGGAAAATAGATGAAAGGTCTAGATCATTCTGAGGTCACAGGCAAGTGAAATAGAAGTAAGGAATAAGATATTTTTGAGGATCAAAATAAGAATCAGGGAATAAAGATCCTGAAGCTTATGGTGTTTGATATGGGACAGTTGGGTCCATAAAAATGTCTAGGATGTAGGTGGTGCGAGGTTGAGTTGATGAAGAAGTACAGGCTGTCAAAGCTGAGGAAATCAACGACCTATGAAATTAAGATGTTGGATGGGTTAATGTGTGGGTATGGAAGGGAAGACAAATAAGACGCTGATGGGACTTGGGTGGAGAGGAAATTCTGGAAATTAATGTGGTGGTTGTTGTTAGAAGGTGATATAGCTGTATGGAAAGATCCTTAAAAGGAGTTTTTATGTTAGGGTAAGGAGCAATGATTCAGAATAGGCAATGTAGAGCTAAAAGCAAACCCACTTTTAAATCCTGTGATAACTTAGTTTTTAGGAAAACGGCCAGGTTCCACTTGAATACATTTCAAGGGAAGCAATGTCTCCATAGAGAAAATTGAATTTTAATGAAAGCAAAGAAATGAAGTGAATATCCTATGATGTTTCCAGAAGCCACAGTGGAAAAGTTTGGGAGGGAAGGAAGTTTGATTCAGAAGTAGGGTACAGAGAAGTATGGAAATAAGGGAATGGAGAGCTTTCCAAAAAAGCAAGATTATTTTATAGTTGCCTATTATGTTCCCTGGTAGTTTTTAGGGAGATATAGCTAAAGGGCCTCCAAAGAAGTAATTGTAGGACCTCCAAAGAAATCCTAGTCTCTGTCCACAGGGTACAGAATAAGTTCATTTCCAAGATGCCTTCCTGAAGGAATTAATTATTTGACTCAGGGCAGGAGACTGAATGTAAATAACAGTAAACCTGTCTCTGATGTCGTTGTAAGGAATAACATAATTTCACTTTGTAAATAAAGGAGGATCTTTTCTACAAAGAGTACTGACTCAATGTCAATTTTAGGACTTGCCTTATAATTCAGAAATGCCTTTCCAATATCACCTAACTGTGTCTTTTTCAGTGAAAGTAAAGTGCTGCCTTCAGGGAGCACACCTCCCAAGAGATCAATGAAATCAATGAGAAATCCAATGGCTGTTTGTCAGTAAAGATATGTGAAGTTTGATGGGTCTTTTGGGACTGGACCACCAGTTAAAGATTCTAAAGCACAATTAAGTGGAGCACTGATGCCAGAAATCTCAAGAGATCTTTGAAGAATGAAATGTGAAAGATGGAGACAAATTTAGAGAATGGCTGCTGGCATCGACCTGAACTTCCTGAAGAGGATGGGAACAAAGAAACAAAAAAGACAGAAGAGAACATTAGCACTCTGTTGCCAAAAAGAATAAGAAAAAAGGTTGAAGAAGAACCTTTAAAAATAGGTAAACAAATAAATGAATGCAATTTGAAAAAATATATTTCCTTTTGGTATTTAAAAAAATCAGCCTTTAATAGCTACTCCCTGATTGCCAAGCCTTTGATGAATACTGATTTTGAAATTATTATTATTATTTTTAAGAGGTAAACATTTAATATGTAAATTAGGAGAAAACATTTTCAAATTATCAAATTTAATTTTATTAAATGCTTGGATCTACTTATGAATATGTATTCATAATCTGAGATTGGTGTCTAAGGCCCCATCATCCTAATGATTTGTTCATACAGCCTCCCAATACTTGCTATGGGCTACAGTGTACATGTGCTCATCGTCTCCTCTGAGAATCCAATATGCCTCAGATCATCTTTTTCTCATTCATAGGGAGTAAACTATAGCCCTCTTTTGTTAGAATCATTAAAGGAGAAATATTACTTACTTAAAGTAAAAGACCAAATTAAAGGTAATCCTTTTGTCACAGTAAATGGGCTCACCCTAGCAACTCTAAAGTATTAAGAAATTTAACACAGTTTAAAAGTGGGTAACACAGTTTGAGTACAGACTTAACTAGGCAATTTACAAACTGTGCAGTTAGGGTGTTACAGAGTCTTGGTCACATCTTTCTGGAGGCAGCAACAATTGTCGTGCATATGGTTCTTTCATATGTTCTGTTTTCCTGTTACTGTATAGGTGATTCTTTAACTTGCAGTAGTGGCGTGCCTATATTTTGTTAATATTCACAGGCAGCATTAAATAAGATAAAATCTTTAACAAAGAGATCCTAGATAAAATCCAGTCTATCATCACTGAAGTTGTAATCACAGCAACTCAGCTGTGGAAATAAAGGACAGCAGCGTTCTTGAGTTTTTGCCGCAGGATTTGCTTAAGTGAGAAAACTGCAGGTAGAAAGGAAAAAAATAATGAAGACATGGTAAGTCACCACATTAGCCTGTATTTCACAGTGTGCAAATTCAAATTAGAGTAAATCCAAAAGTTTTTGCAAATGATCATTGCAACATCTTCTCTGTGCCTTGGCAATGACCTGCTTCATTTATTCAGTCAATAAATATCGAAGGCCTACTTGTTCTAGGCACTAGGGGTCTAGCCTAGTGCATAAGCCCTAGGAGTTCTCTCCTCTCATGGACCTAACTGATGTATCTTAGGGCTACAGATAACAAGCAAATAAATATGTCAGGTAGTGATATGTGTGATGAAGAAAACAAAACAGGGTGAGAAGATAGAGGGTTCTGGATGAGATGGCATTCCTTTAGCTTGGAGTGTCTCTCTGAGGAGACCAAATGAAAATAAGGAGTGACAATAGGAAGAACTGTTATAATGACATTCCAGGCAGAGGGAACAGTTAGTGCCGAGATCAAAACCGGGAGTCAGTGTGGCTTGTTCAAGGAACAAAAAAGAAGACCAATGACTGTAGAGTATTGACTAGTTACTAACCTACTAATTGCCTTAAGTATCAGCCATGTTACCAAATTTCCCAGAACAGTCTACCAACCGTTTAACAAAATATCGATTAATTTTGTTTCAATAAAGCATTATTGAGGTTGTGCCAGGTACTGGGGCTGTAAAGATGAATCCATCATGTTCCAGGACTTCATGTGTTATGAAAATAATTAGGAGCAACAAACTGTGATGAACTCTTTGTCAGAAGTGGAATAAAGTGTGCTGGCAACAACAGTTACTTGGAATTCTGCCCAAATGGGTCAGTGAAAAGAAAAACATTTTTGAGTTGGGCCCTGGAGAGTAAGTAGGAGTTTACTGTCAAACAGGGAAATAAATGGTCTAGACTTCTTCCCTGAGTGCCTGACCCACATGGCAGTGGCCTCCTGGACATCTTCACGTGCATATCTCACTTCCTCTAGATTTAACATGGTACCAGAAAGAAATTTCCTTTCCCCAAACATGTTCATCATCCGACATTCTGCATTTTAGTGAACAATCCCACTCTGAAGACTGGTAATCAACTTGATTGCTTCCTCTCCCCAATTTCCACGTCTGATTCTTAACCAAATACTGCCAGTTCTATCCCGAGATAGCTAGTCGACCTTTCTTTTCTTTACTATGCCCATCCCTTATAATTTTTCATATGAATTTATTTTTCTTTCTAGAATGCCTCTCATACCTCCAAGCCAAATTTCAGTTCAAGACACCCTCCTACACTGTTTATGGTTACCGTTAATCAAAAGGCACAAAAAGGCTTAAGAGGTAGGGCAGAAGAGTTCTTCCACTCATCTCCCGACGCCTCTTTTTGGTTCTCCATATCCCCAAGGGAAGTAAGGAAATGAAGTGTCAGGGACAAAGTGATTCTTCAGATCATGGTTTTCTACCAAGTAGGAATACGCTAGCATTAGGAACCTCTATACTTCGAGTTAGGAAGCCCAGCCTTGTTCATCCTCCTGTACCTTCTGTCTCTTCCATCTCTCTAGGATGTAGACTCAATAGGATCACATCTTTGAGAAGGAATCGTCAGATTTCTTTCTTTTTCCATTTCTGATTCCTTCTACCCTTTTCTCTGGCTGTTAAGTGAGACCGAGTTGATGGATTAAACTAAGGCTTATCCTAGCTCCATAGCCAGTATCTTTCCTTGTCTAACTTTCTTCCCCAATTCAGCCACTTGCAAAGTTGTATCTGTGTGTTTGGGGGTGGAAGTGTAGTCTGAATAGGAGTAGAAAGTTCGACATGGGCCACCTCACATAAACCTTAGCCTCTAATCTAAACTTTTTATAAAGACTCTCCCTGATGTGTTAGGCATTTCTGCCATTAATGAAGCGGTATTTTGGTCCCCATTATGCTATGGTTCTTTCTGTGTCCTGGTGGGGTGGGGGGCAGGGAGGAAGCAGGTTGATGATGGATAAAGACAGTTTGCAAAACGCCCATGAGGACTTTATGAGGGAAAACAACGTGCTGAGCAGGCAGTGATTAATCTGGGGATCTAGGCCTGCATTTCTGCCTTCCTGGACCACGGCAGTAAATCCATTAGTACATCCACAAGCTCCCTTCAGCCCCTCATCATACACACACACACACACACACACACACACACACACACACACACACTTATATATACTAGGCATGACGCTAGACTGTCAGGGGAAATAATTTTGGTCCATTCTGCTGAAGTGCCTGGGCCTGTTTAATAAGCTTACAAAAAAAAAAAAAAGACATCAAAAAAAGCCATATTTTTCAATGAGGAGGACTATTAGCATTTTAGATGAGAAAATTCTTCTGTCAGACTATCCCAAGAATTATAAAACTTTTAGCTTTTCTGCCCCCCCCTATTCCCCACTAAATGCTGGTGGCATCCTGTAATGACTGTGCCAACCAACACCATTATTCCTTCCCATTTCCATTGTCTTCTATAGGGTTAGTACTAACCAGGACTGAGAACTTCTAAAGGAGAGAAGCAATCATGAATCTACTCTAGATTTCTAGGTTACATTTGGAAATAGCATTGTAGATGAGTAATGGATATCAGGATCTGAAATCAAACAGATTATCAAATAGAAAAACAAGGCCAGGAACAGAGGAAAGCAGAGTCAAGTTAACCAATCTGGAGAGGATCAGAAGTCAATAGAGAGAGGTAGAGAAGACTCATAGGTCCAAACAGAGTAAGGTAAGAGGAACTGATTTCTAACACAAAAGAGAAGTGGAGTTTCTTAAATTTCTCAGGACTTTCCTCTTCACCCTGACCCAGACTCTCTGGTGAACCCTGTTTGCTTTAGCACCCATTTGCCCCCTAGAGGATTGCCAGGTATTTTGTGAAGAGTCTCTATCCCTTATGAACTTGTGGTTTTATCCTCCACCTCATGCATCTGAAGGAGGTAGATGAGAAGAAAGCATTGCATCTAGATTTTTGGCTCATCAGTAAAGCAGTGATGATTAACCCTATGGAGAAATTACATAAAAGTAGGAATGAAAAATTCATGCAGGTCATTTAGAATTTCGAGACTTTCTTATATTGACTACTCACCATTTCTTGAACCTGTCCACGTTCTTCTGCACCCATGTTCCCTCCTATAGCAACCTTCCACCCACACCTTCCTCTCCCTCCTTCTCGTGTCTGTCCAAACCCATCCCCCAAGATTCAGCTCAGGGGCCACTTTCTCCCAAAGCGCTTTCCAAAATCCCATGGTTCTTTGCTTTTTTTCCTTATTCACCTTGACGGATTTTGCTTTATTTTATAGCTTTTACATGTAGGTCTTATTTTCTCTATATGAATTGGAAACTTCTTGAAAGTAAGGACTAATGTCTTGTTCATTGTATTTGCTGCCACACTTGCAATTATCTCCTACTTCAGAGCTTCTCAGTTGGTGTGTTGAAAACCTTCCCAGGTACACCAACTTTTCAACAATGTATACATTTTATTTTACTGTAAAACTAAGGATGCATGTTGTTACAGCCACGACTGCAGATGAAACACAGAGTTGAGTGGATGGTACCATACAGTATAGGGCAAAGTATAATTTGCTTCAAATAAGAAGAGGCTTGATATTATCAAAATTGCATCAAAGAAAGAGCATAAGAATAACTGAAAGAAGGAATGATCATTTAGGACAAAAATGGACTGCTACTGCTTTTTCCATCTAGAGTGGTGTAGCAAAATTCATTCCTGAGGTGGATGGATATTTTATTTTTAAAAGTACCTTGATGGGTAAGAGTGAGAAAACTAGACTGCTCTGTCCAATAAAGACTGATTTACCATCTCCCAGGAGGCAGAGTAAGGGAAGTATGGGGCTGGGGTGGGGAGAGTTGGGTGTGACTTGGGGAAAAAGAGATATGGGGCTGCAGGGGATGGAGAGAGGTAGACCTTGAGCAGGGGAAACAAGCAAAGCTAGAACCTAGAGTGTGACCAGCAGAAAACCCCTAGGAAAGTATTTATTTTTCCCCTTGGTTTGTGGAAACAATCATAATTAGTATCTAATCTTGAGATTTTTCTCCCTATGTTATTATAGCTTCAATTATATGAAACCTTCAAAAAAGTTTTCTACATACAACAGCTTTCTTTTAGGAAGGCTTGGAGAACAAAAAAGCAGAGCTGATGCCCCATGTGGGACAAATCACATGAACAAAGGACAGTAATCATAGGAGCGCTTCTGGTTATATGGCTGTTGGCTCTCCTCCCCACTCCTGTCTCCTCTGAACCACAGGGGGTTGAAAGTTGGCAAATGATATTTCCCAGGTTCTCTTGCCTGAGAGTTTACACTTAGGTCCTGCCCGTGCTTCATGCGAAGCATTAAATGGGAAATTAGGGGAAGTGGAGGGGGAAAGAAACCGTTTTCTCCTGCTTGTGGCAGCACTTCTGGATAGAAGGAGCAGCGAGCAGACACATGTAGGCTCCTGGGTTCTTGCCCAGGCAGTGGTTTCAGCAACAGAGTTCGCAGCACAGCACTTGTAGGCTCCGGCTTCAGCAGCAGCGGCAGCAGTGGTGGCATCTCGAGCCTCTGTGCTCCTGTGGAGGCGTGGGATGCAGGTGCACAGCTTCCTGTAGCGTGGAAGCAGCACAGCTGCAACACAAGAGCACTCCAGCAGCCTCGGCACCACAGGGGCCTTGGGTCCATGTAACGCTATTTTCTCTCTTGTTCTTCCATCCCTGGACCGAACTGTGTTCTCCAAAAATTCGTATGTTGAAGTCTTCACCCGCAATGTGACTTTTTTAGACTTAGAGCCTGTGAGAAGGTGATAAAGGTTGAATGAGGTCATAAGAGTGAGTCCCTAATCTGAAAGGGCTTATTTTTATTAAATGAGCTAAATTGAGAGCATTATAAACTAATAGAAATAAGTTTTTAGAGTCTGTGAACGAGTGGTTACAATACAGCAGAAGACTTACAGGAAACTGGTGAAAAGAAATGTAAAAATGCTTTATGTAAGCTATTAAAATGGCTGGCTACATGATCCTTTATATTTAGAAACTGATTGTATTTCTGGACCTTCTAATAGCAATGATAAATAACTAATGCTGCTTTTTCTATTGGTAATTTTTTTTTTGGTGTGTTACTTTTTTTCTTATATATTTTTATTAAAATATAGTTCACATACCATAAAATAGACCCACCTAAAGTATACAACTTTTAGTATATTCACAAGGTTGTACACCCATCACCACTATCTGATTCCAGAACATATCAGCCCAAAAAGAAAACTGTAGGCATTAGAAGTCACTCCCCATTGCTCCACCCCCTGGCAACTGCTAATCTATTTTCTGTCTCTGGATTTGCCTATTCAGGACATTTATATAAACAGAATTAAATAATGTACGTATGGCGCTTTGTATCTGGCTTCTTTCACTTAGTATGTTGTAGCATCTATCAAGATTTTATTCCTTTATATGGGCGTACTACTGTTTTGTTACTGGTATCACTCAAGTGTCTCAGCAATTAGCATAATTATGAAAACTTTCTTGATGCTTTCCTAGCCAAACCCCTCATAGAGTAACCATCAGCCTTACTTACCTATGGAGGCTGGACACCCACCTGATGTTATTTAAAGAGTACTAAGAAATTCCCTGGTAAAATTTATCTTCCCCACTATATCATACTACCCCCCTTCCTCCTGCTATACTTCTTTAAATCTCATCACTGAAAGGTCTTTCTGTTGTCTTAGTAAGTGCTTTGTTTGAAAATACAAATACCCTTTAGTAGTACATTGAACTGTAATTAATTATCAGTTAATTAGCTCAGTTTGATCACTGACAGTAAGCTAGTAGTGCTGCTTAGAAATTGGGATTTTTAGTAGAGGAAGGAAAGCGATAAAAATAATTTTGGAGTAAGGGGTAAGTAAAAATTTTGCTTTTCTGAAGCAAAGGTGGTCTGGAGTCTCTGAGCATCTGATGAAAAGAAATGGTTAGTTTTTTATATCACCCAATAATCATTTATTGAACCCCCGTTTCAACAGTGTCAAGCCTTGCTCTTAGAACTGAGGATGCAAAGTTGTATCCTGTCTTTAAGGAACCCACAGTTTTGTATAGGAGACAGACATATAACGAGGTTTCATGCAGGGTTTTGAGTGCTGGGATAAATGTTTCTAAAAAGAGCTACGAAAGCATAGGAGAAGCTATATCGGATTGAAGTTGATAGGTCAAGGAAGGCTTCCTGGAAGAAGTGACATGAGAAGAGGTTTTTAAAGTATGTGTTAGCTGGATGAAGAATGGGAGGAAGGCATTACAAGCAAAAGAAGCAACAGGGTAAGAAAGCCTAAAAGAATGAAATCACAAGCTAGTTTTAGAAATGTGAAGTAGACCAGTATGACCAAAGGGCAGGAAAGAGAAGGACTAGAAGGATGGTCCTAAAGATCGCTACTATCAGAAATGAGTTACTTGCTATGTGCTAGGCACTGCCATAGCTGCTCTACATGCCTCCTTATTCAATCCTCCCAACAATCTTATCACATAAGTGCTCTTCATGTCTCTGTTTTCAGATGGAGGAAACCAAGGCATAGACAGGTTAAGTAACTTCTCTACATTCCCACCGCTCGGAAGTGTGATGCCAGAGTATGAACCTCTCACCATTGGATTGTGATGGGCCTTGTTTGCCAGGCTGAGGAGTTTGACCTCTGTCCTGAACGTGACGGGAGCCTAAAGAGTTTGAAGGAGGAAAGTGACCTCACATGAACGGATTTACAGCTTTAGAAAAATCACTCTGGAGATTGGGTAGAGGAAAGGGTTTGTACAGCCTGGAGGCTGAGAGGGCAACACGCCAGGCAGGCAAGCAGGAAAAGGAATTAAAACCCAACTCTTAGGGTAGAAGGGGCAGAGTCCAGAATGACTGGAGTAATAGGTCATTGCGGGAACGAGGGGGCCTTCAGTGAGGGGAATACAGAAGGAGTAAAGGGTGTTAATTCATGTTGCGTAGGAAGTGATTCGACAACTTTTAGTTAGAAATGTCAAATTCAGAGCAGACTCTATGGGTCCAGAGCCCAGCAGTGGTGTCTGAGCTGGGCATAAGAGGCTAGAGGCACTGGGTCATAAGCGGTCGTTGAAAGAGAGCAGAGACTTAAACATGGTGACCAATGAGATCATATGTGGATGGAGGAGCACATGACAAAGAATCAGGCCCTGAAGCAGTGGTGGCAGCATCAGTGGAGCATCACTGGAAGAGCCTGCTTTGCAAGAGACTGAAAAGTGATCAGAGAAGGAGGCGGGCGGCTAGGCAAGTGTGGTGCCGCTGATGCTAAAGGCGAGTTTTAAGGAGGGAGAGGACAGAAGTGTCAAATGCCACAGTGAGGTCAAAGGAGACCAGCACATAAACTGTCATTGAATTTGACAATGTGAAGATAAATGACGACTTTACGGAGACAAGTTTCAGGGAATGGAGTCAGATTGCACAAAGAGTGAATGTGAGGAGAGGAAGTAAGGAAAGTGAGCACAGAAACACTTGTTGTGAAGCATGGCTATGAAGGGAAGGAAGGTCGGGAGGGGGAATAAAAAGAAGAAAAAGGGCATCTGAGTGCACAGATTTTTTTCTGACCACATGTCTACACATGGAGGCCATATTCTAAACCATCATT
The DNA here is from genome assembly GCF_964374135.1 of Grampus griseus. NCBI lineage: Eukaryota > Metazoa > Chordata > Mammalia > Artiodactyla > Delphinidae > Grampus > Grampus griseus. The sequence goes on from NC_139012.1 coordinate 69,213,066, forward strand.
TTTAGTTTTGCAGTTATAGGCAAATAAGTAAGAAACAGGTACGCCATTTCTAGAGTTTGTTAAGGAACAGACTGCAGAGTCCTCTGTTGCCTTTGGAGTATGAACGGCCCTGATGAGCTGGCAACGTGAAGCAGAAGAAGGCAAAGATCACCTTCAGCTTCCTCTGGAGCTAAGCTCAGCCTGGGGAAATTCATAGGCTGCTGCGGGCTTGGGGTCAACTAGGGAAGGTAGCTGAGGTCTTGATTGGGTTTCCAGGCACCCTGCAACAAGAGGCTTCCCGTGGAGACAAGGCCTTCTATACTAAGTCTATGGGGTAGACTACCCGCTAAGCATTCTCCTTATAGGACTGCTCAACCAGGCTGCTGTAACAAACTACAATAGACTGGGTGGCTTATAAACAACAGAAATGTATTTCTCACAGTTTTGGAGGCTGGGAAGCCCAAGATAAAGATACTGGAGGATTTGGTGTCTGGTGAGAAGCTGCTTCCTAGTTCATAGATGGCCACCTTCTCACTGTGTCCTTATGTGGTAGAAGGGGGTTAGGGGGCTCTCTGGGGTCTCTTTTATAAGGTCACTAATTCCATTCAAGGGTTCTGTGTCATGACCTAATTACCTACCAAAGGCCTCACCTTCTAATACCATCACATTGGGGTTATCACATTGGGGTTAGGATTTCAACATAAGAATTTGGTGGGACACAAACGTTAAGTCCGTTGCAGAGGAGGAGAATTGTAGGCAGAGAGGCTGGACAGTGACAAGAAACAATAAGAATCATACCTGCATTGGATTGAATATTTTCCAAGAGATGCTCAATTTTAAGTCAGAAACAATTGGAAAATTTATTGGTCTGGACTAAGTTTTCTGATTGGACCAAATTTAGTTTTTCTGCTACTGAGCAATAACAGGGCTCGTCAGAGGAAAGTAGGTGTTATCATAAAAGGGCTTTATGTTTGCATCAAGCTCATTGGTGACATCCAGTCCATACCCACCACACCCACTGTCAAAAGTTGCATAGGGCCTCTAGAGCAGGTTAGGGTGCTGCCAGAAGAACACTAAAATTCTGTCTCTCGGGAGGCCTTACAGGTGACATTACCTGTGGTGAATTTTGCAAGACCTCCAGTCTGGCCCTCAGCCCTTGTCAGTTTCTCAGAGCTGAAAAGCCTCAGGAAAGTTGATTCATGGCAATCTACTCACAAGAGGCCGAAGCAATTTACAGTGTGAGATATTCAATTCTAGAAGCTGGAATGCATGTATTTTCCATCCCAGGTGGTGTTCCTTTGCTGGAATTAGAGTACTTAGTAAGATAAACTAATAATGAGAGTGTTGATTAGTGGGCACGGGGAAAGGTTTCATTAGTCTATGGCAGGGCCTAGTCAATCATCTCTACTCCACTCACAGAGATGCTTTTCTATAACTGGAAAGTTCATCTTAGCCACATTTAGTGTTTCTCCCTGGATCGTGCTGGACAAACACTGCCCAGTTCTCCCTTAATCCTTCCCTTCTTCACACTCTGACTGACCCAGCCTGGGGTCCAAATACCTCTCATGGGCTCCCCAAGCATACCCTGATCATGTACACATCAGAGCGTATTTTAATTACCTGTTTGCTGATATGTCTCCCTCTCCTGACTATAATACCTTTAGGGCAGGAGAGTAATACAGCCTTCTTGCTTATTCCAGACTGTTCCACTCTCTTCCATTTCCTGCATCAACCTTCAGGTTACTCTTCCATATTTATGGGAATGTTCTCCAGATCTTCCTCTTCATTTCTAGTCCTGCTTTATCCCAGGGGACTTCAACTCTCCTGTGACTAGTCAATGGAAAATCCTCACCTCCAAATTTACTGCTGTATTACTTCGACCCACATCCTTCACCATGCCATGGACTCGCCATCATCTGGAATTGCCCTTTTCCCTGGAAGACAGGACTGGGCTGAGTGAGAGCCTGTCCTCATAGCAGGGTTGAGGTTGATTGGACCAAATCAACCTCAGTTAAGCTGAATTGGAAGACAGGTTTACTGAAGGGAGCATTGGGTATGGCAGCCTGGGGCATTGGCTCAGTCACCCTGTGAACAGTGGATGTTACATTGGAGAAACTCTTTGAGGACTTGGGGCACGTGCTTTGATTGGCTTTTGCCTGGGGTAGTGAATGCTGGAGAAGTGAATTTGTTCTTGGGCAGCCTTTAAAAGGTCTCTCCAAAAGTGAGACACATCCTGGATCCCTTGGTCTGACATAGGAATGTGTTAGTTTGCTAGAGATGCCATAACAGGTTACCACAGACTGCATGGCTTAAAACCATAGAAATTTATTTTTCATAGTCCTGGAGGCTGGAGGTCCAAGAGAAAGGTGCCATTAGGGTTAGTTTCCTCTGTAAAAGAATCTGTTCCAGGCCTCTCTCTTTGGCTTGCATGTGTCCATTGTCTTTCTGCCTCTTCACAAGGTTGTCCCTCTGTGCATGTGAGCCCCTGGTGGTTCTTCTTTTTCATATTGGATTAGGACCCCACCCTAATTGCCTTATTTAAATGAATCACCTCTTTAAAGACTTTAACTCCAAATATGGTTGCATTCCAAGGTACTGAGGGTTGGGACTTCAACATATGAATTTGGAGCAGGGAGGAGACATAATCCATCCTATAACAATGAACAAGACTAGAACAGAGCAAATGCTCATTAATTATTTATTGAAAAAAATTTTCACAAGTTATTCCTATTCTTTGTTACTTTTTCTAAACCATAGGGTGAAATACGATTTCAAGTAAAACACGGAGTGGGAATCTGCTTAGTTGTGAAATGTACTCTTTGTAAACAAATTTCTCAGTGAAAGTTTTGGTAGGATAAAGTAAAGTCACACAAAAAATTAATCAGGGTGGAAGTTTTTTTAAAAAAATGTTTCGGAGTATAGTTGATTTACAATGTTGTTGGAAGTTTTAATTTTTTTGTAAATGTGGATAAATTTTGATATTACTTATCAAGAATTGCATTTACATTAATCTAAGCGGTAAGTACTGTTAAGAGAAAATTTTCAAAGAGGGAAAATCATGATTCTCAGACAGATATAAAACAAACGTGTTAAAGATCTTAGTTAACTCATTGATCAGTCAGAGAACCAGGCAGATGCTATAAGAATAATTCAAAGAAGAATCAAAAAGAACAGATACATTTCTAGATCAGGACTATTGAAATGAATGTACCTATGGAGACAAAACTGTTTTTTCCACAGGTGGGAGGGCGGTTCCCTCCATCAGACAGTTCACTTGTATGTCTACAGACAAGATTTTGCAGTGCTGTCAGCACTCTACAACTTACAGATTTGGAAAAAAAAAATTCTCCCATAGAATCAGAATCAAATAAGTGCAAGACCATGCTATAGATAATGCATAGTTTTCTATCAAAATTTTAGACGTCAACATCATGTTGATGGGAAGGAGACTTTGCGGTTGTGGGAAGAAGCTTTCTCGTATCAAACGCCTTCATCTTGTAGGGTATAAAATCCCGCATAGGCCCTCTACCATCTTCTCCATTTACTCAAGAGTTTCTTGTAGTTCTGAGTTAGCAATTATTGGAAACTGGGAGTTCACAGACCTTCCCTTATTTTGCATAGAGTTTTGGTAGAGGATTTATTAGATAGAAAACAGAGTGAATTAACAGATAAGAACTTATCTGATAGGTTTGCTACTGTTTTCCTGTAAAGAAATTCCTTCTAGAGTTCAATATAAATGGATGTATGTTTAAAGATATACTTCTAAGCTCCGAAATACCCTTACCTCTAAGATATTCTTGTGGAGGATAACATTTTTCAGTTACTTTCTTGGTTTTGGTCTCCTGATCAAGAATTAAAATGCTAAAAATAACTGTCTTTTAGGCTGCTTTCCAGTGTTGGTTTTTATTGTCCTCTATAAAATAAAATACCTGGACTTCATCTTAAAGAGCATACTAATGCTGAAATGCAATTCATTTTGGTATGTTAAAATCAGCTCGAAAAGTTGAAAATATTTGATGATCTGAAACCCGACTGGTCTAGAGTAGTACTTTGCTGTGATATTTTTGCGTCACAAAAACTGAATAAATTATGCCTTAGGTGTGTGACTGTTAGATCAGAGAGGTTGCCCTCCTCCTTTAGGGATGAATATGTTAACGTGGTTTGTGTGTCATGAGTTACAAGCAAAGGCACCTGATGGTTGGCAGGACCCCCCCCGTGTTCTTTGAAAGTCAACACCTATTTTCCCAGGCTCTGGGGAATGTGAGAGAAACACACGTAAAATGACAAGCTGAGGAAGTGGGGGCAGCTGAAAACATTTATTCTGCCACCCTCACCCCAGCCATCAAGTGGATAGTCTGCCTGAGGAGTGGCAAATACATGTCTTACGTCCCATCATTCGACATTGATAATTCAACAAGATATTTCTTCTGCTGACCCAGAAATAGCCTCAGAACCCTAAACATAATGCTCAGAGCAGCCGCTATACTAAATCAGAGTTGGCATGCAACTTAGAAATTACCTACCACCCTTTGTCCATCTCTTGATTTTGAATTTCAGTCTCCCATGAACACCATGAAATAGGCAATGACTGAGGGATCCAGAAATCACAGAATGGGGCCCCTCAGGCAGAACCCAGGCTGCAGACAAATTTGATCTGGCCTCATTCAACAGTGGTTCCGTTTGTTTTTTTGAATCACTAGTTGCCAATGTTAAAACCATCAGGAAATCTCATACAAACACTCAGATTTCTGTCTTTCCTTTAAAAAACAGATTTGGCCACACTGGACTTTTATTGCTACGTTGCAACCACTGGCTGGATATGAGAACTGGCTCCCCACCCCCCGCTAAAGATTGCAAGCTCCTAGCTTTGCTGCAGGCCCCATTCATCCAACTTGGCTCATTTACATGATAACCTTTGAGTTCCCTTCCTTGTTCTACTGTGACTCTTAAGTGCCCTTGGCTCTTCACTCTGTTTGATCTCCCAGAATTTTCAGGCTTGGAAGCACAGGGGCAGGATCTGTAAACCTTCTTTGGTATTAAGGCAGCTTTGGAAGTGAGGAATGAGAGCAGTAGGAACTCCTGTAAGTGACCTTCTTCCCCTGTGGTTCAGGCCATCAAAGTAGGGCACGGATTTCTCAGCCAGAACCGGAGTCCAGAAGGCCAAGATTCCTTCAGGTGCTGAATGATTTCATTTGGGTGAGATTGGCATGAGGTCTGCAGCCTTGCAGCTGTCAATGAGATGTCACTTCTAAGCAATTAGGGACACAGTGAGGGGCGGGGGTGGGGGGGGGTAAGAAAAACCAAAATAGATCCAAAAAGTGTTTGATTATGGTCTATTTAGAAGAAAGAGATATGAAATGGTGGCTCTTAGAATAAACTGGCCTAAGCTCCAGGAAAAGTTGAAGGCTGCTTCTGAAACCCTCTGTGTCCTAAGGAGTTCTTAAAACAGCTCAGGGATCTCAGATGCAATAAGGGTCAAGAAAGCTTGAGAAGATGAAAAATCTTATACTTTAATTTTATATCACATTTTTCTTGATTTGAGGAAAATATTAGTCATGAGAGATCTGAGAGCTGTAGTTTCTGGGTTCTTCAAGGCCTGTCTGGCTTCTCCCTTTGCTGCAACTCTTTCTTCCTTTAGGGCTTCACATGGAGTCTCAAAGCTATCACCATGCCATTCTGACCTCTCACCTCCTCCTCCTCCTTACTTTTTCTTCCTAGTGCTTATAGTTATCTAATATATATATATATATATATATATATATATATACACACACACATCTAATGTGTAATCTAATATGTATATATATATATATATACACACATACACACACACACACACACACACACACACACACACACATAGCTTCCTCATTTCATTTAGGGTGAGTGTTCCTTCCACCAGCTGGATGAGCAGAGAAAATTTTGTCCTCCTTGTTCACTGATGCATCCCAGACAGAGCCAGTTGCATAGTAAGCACTCAACAAACATTTGTTGAATGGTGTGAAAACTGCTTGGATGCAGTAATGCAGGTCTCACAGATTATGAGAAGTTGTATCAGGTTTCCCAGATGCCACAAACTTCAAAGAAAACTGGAGCAGGGATGAGAGTGTAATCTCCCCAGTCTCTCAAATTTCATTATTTAAAAACTGCAAGAAGTTTTTATTAGGTGGGAGGTGGAAATTCCAATACAGCTTCCAGGCAAACTGTCTCTTTATGATGGAAATAGACATCTTTAAGTTATGCAAATGTAAAGAAAATCTTTTTGGAATACAGATATGGGTCACAGGAGCTTAGAGCTTACAGTGCTTTGGGGAAGAGAATGAAAGGACAGTGGTTCAAGGCAGAGTTGCCACTTTGCTTGAAGGAGACAGAGGCAGGAGGTCTTTTTGTGGAGACAACATAAAACACAAATCAAAACATAGGAGTGGCCCATTTTAACCTCTGGAATAGGGTCTATATTTTAGTTACTCCAACTGTTCTCTATAGTTTTAACGGCGAGGAAAGCCAGTCAGCGACAAAACGAAAGACATTTTAACCCTTCTGTGTACATGGCCAGGTAGCTGGGGCTTGAAGCTGCACCTTGGTAAGGTTAACGGCTGAACACTAACTTGTTCAAGAATGTGCTTAACCTCAGTAACTGCAGCTCCTGGCATCACAGCAAGGAAGGGGTGGCAGCTGTACTGTGCTCTAACGAAGAAACGTTGCTAGGCTGAAAAAGATTGCCTCTAAATTTACTCGTTAACCTACTTGGAGAAATCTGTGAACATGAATTATTTTATATTATAGATCATTATCATTTAGTGTCCAAACCTTAAGCACCAGGCAAAGTCTGTTGGAGGACTGAAAAATACTTTGGAAATGATGCGTGCATCTATTTTAATACACTGTGTAGTGATCATCATAAGAGGTTAACATGAAAAAATCAAGCATGACTATAGAAAAAAATTACTGTATTCGGCGGTACCAGTCTATGACATTGTAAAAAGATGGTACAGTGGAGGAAATAACACCGTAGCATCAGATTATCCCTTATTTCCATATATAATAGAAAAGTGTCTGGTAAAAAGGGAAAACAACAGAATCCAAAGAATTTAATAGAATTTAAGTTCCAAAAACAATGAGGCCTATTCAAAACGCCATGCCCAGTGAACAGGTATTGCAACACCAAAGGGGAAAACGGACTCAACAACCTGGAGAAGAAACCTGTGATGCCTGAAATAATTACAGAAGACTGACCTGAACATGTAAATGAGCTGACATGCACTGTTCTTGAGAAGTAATAAAGGAGAAAACAAGGTTGCAGAAAAAGATTAGCTATGGCAATGAAAGACAAGTTCTAAACCAATTCATACTACAGATGAACTAAACATATTCCTGGAAGCTGTGAAGAGCAGCGATAAAGCAACTAAGAATGAACCAAAACAACGTCTCCCGCTGTGGTTAAAACAAATAAACTAATTACAACAACATAAGAGAAAATGACAGGACTAGAAAATAGGTTAAGGGAATTTAGTATACAAATATTATAGGTAGATGATTCAATGATGTAGGAAGACTCATTTGAGGAATAATTGAATATTTTTTCTTGAACTGGAAGAGCATTGCGTCAAAAGAGTATCTGGACCTCTTGAAAATATCATCAAAGGCAATAAAACTGTTTTTGGCTATATTAACTAAAATATAAAACAATAAACGTTAAGAGAAGACTAACAGAAACTTAAAATGTGGTTCAGATAACTGTTACAAGCTTGTTACTTAAAAATACTTTTCTGCCAATTTTAGATGTGAAGATACGAATACTCAGAGTCCATGTGAGAAATTGTCAAGAGGGCAAAAAGTTTTCAGAATCTTAATTTTCCCAAAAGTAATGGCACGTTCCCTTTTTGTGTGTAGGAAGACACAGAAACCCAAAATGGGAGGAGAGGGAAAGTTTACAGCAGAAGATTTTTCAAAATATTCATGAAGCATTCTTTCCTGCAGTTTGAAAATCATAGTGTGCAGTGAGAGAAAATGTTGAAGGAAATGAGTTGTGTTTGTGAAGGGCGTGGGGCCGAAAAAAAAAAAGATGAAGAATATCTAGTTTTCACACAAGAAAAACTAAGCAGTAAATGATCATTAAAAGCACACACTTTGGTAACTATTAATATGTAAATTAAGTTTTAAGATAAATTAGCAAAATAAGTTAAATAAGATTCATGATTTTAAAAGCTTCTGTGTATGTAGATCAATGGTATTCAGAAGCAACATGAAACTGTAGCTTAATTACATATAGGTTTTAAATTCATATGTGTGTATATCTTTATACATATATGTGTATAGGTAAACATATGTATATACATGTATATGTGTATATGTATATACCTATACACATACATAGAGAGAGAGATATTTTCTGATTAGAAAAATAAGTGAACAACTGTTTAACCATATTTTAAATTCTACTCTAGTAATATTTATTTTTCCTTGGCACTTTCCTATTCCTTTCTTTATGTATGAGGTACAATCCGGAAAGTGATACTACAGAAAAGGAGGACAAAGAATTGGGATGAAAATATCACAGGACACTAAAATAACTCCTGTACTGTTTGGGCTGTGGCCACCCTGGCTTGACTCCAGAACACATTTCCCTGAGACAAGTGTCCCTGAAATGCTCCAGGAAAAACTCTGGAGATGGTTAAAAATCATATCCTTGAAATTCATCCTAATCACGAATTTGATCTTTTCGAAGAGAACATGCTCATGAAGGGATCTTACAGGTGGTAGCAGATTTAGAAACTTTTTAGTGATAAAGCAGTAATCCAAATTTTAGCTTTTGGTGAATTCTAAATGGTGACAAATTTGGAGAGAGGAGTATTGAAAAAACAAAATAGAATCTAATAGCTTCATTTATGTTAATAAATCTCCTGGAAGGGACATAAAAAATGGAAGAGATAAGAGCCATTCTGAGGAATTCCTATATCTGCTATCAGTTTCCAGATTTGAGCTCATCTAAGACTTTGTGAATTTAATTCTTACAAAAGATTTCCCATAGTTTTAGAGTTTGAGAAAATTAGTTACCTGTTTTGACTAACTCCTCGTTGCAGAAAAGATTTATCGAGGTGGATGGACCTAGAGTCTGTCATACAGAGTGAAGTAAGTCAGAAAGAGAAAAACAAATACCATATACACATATATATGGAACCTAAAAAAAAAAAAAAAAAAGGTTCTGATGAACCTAGGGGCAGGACAGGAGTAAAGACACAGACGCAGAGAATGGATTTGAGGACACAGGGGGGTGGGGGGGAAGGGTAAGCTGGGACGAAGTGAGAGAGTGGCATGGACATATATACACTACCAAATGTAAAATAGATAGCTAGTGGGAAGCAGCCGCATAGCACAGGGAGATCAGCTCGGTGCTTTATGACCACCTAGAGGGGTGGGATAGGGAGGGTGGGAGGGAGACCCAAGAGGGAGGGGATATGGGGATATATGTATACATATAGCTGATTCACTTTATTATACAGCAGAAACTAACACAACATTGTAAAGCAATTATACTCCAGTAAAGATGTCTAAAAAAAAGATTTAGCATTCTTTGTGAATTTAAGGATACAGCAAAAGTACAATTTTTTTAAGTAAGAAATAATAGGCTCTATTACAATAGGAAACATAGGCAGTGTGTTCTTAAAATGATGATATTGTGTTATTAAAAAATTAAACGATGCACAAAATTTCTAAACAAAACAAGCATTTATAATGATCCTAAAAATGTATCTGCTATATTTTAATACAACTTTGATTCTGTTTTGTATCTGTCCTTCAACTTGGAATGAGGATGCTCCATGGGTAGAAGAGTTACTTATGGAATGAAAATAAGAACAAATAAAACTTTCTGCAAATATCCTGGAATGAAAGGAGCTGAAGGGAAAGAATTAGTTGCCAAAGAACTACAAAGCATGCTTATCCTGCTGAGGAAAAGATTCATAGTTACAGGTTATATTTTTGAGTTTGAAAGTGCTAAGCAAACCTTAGCGAAAATATAGAAATATTGGTCCAAAGAGATTTAAAAGGAAATATTGAGTCATGAAAAAACACTGAGGAGATTCATAAAGAAAGACATGTAGTAACAAGTCATAAGATGAAATTTGTCTATACTGTCAACACATATGCTCAATAAAGTCGCCTGGGAATTTTATAGAGTATGCAAATTATAGTGGAATTTTAAAACTAAAAAAGTTAAAGTTGAAATAATTTCTATGAAAAAAAGGCAAATGTGAACTGTGGTATGATATGAGGAATGGTAGAGACAGGAGTCTTTGTTTTTGCACCAGAAATAGCTTCAATCGCAATTGTATTACTTGCATTGGTCGTGTTTGGGGCCGAACAGACTGCTGCTCTACTCACAGAACAGAGAGCTTGCCCTGGAATCCAGAGGCCGCAGCCCTTTGCCATTAGCTGAGACATTTGATTCTGGCCTCTGTGAATCTTAGTCTTAAATCTGTAAAATGAAGGAGTAGGGCTAGATGATGTCTAAGGTTCTTCTTGGGTGTGATTCTGTGTGTCTTATCTTTAGTTCATTTGACTAAACTTAAATAAACATGACCATGTTAAGGAAAACTGACATGGACTTGCTGGATTTTGTTCACGAGACCAATAAAAAGACCCTCAAAAGAAGGCTCGTTGTATTGCATCCTAGAGTCAGTAATGGTTCAAGAATATTCTTCTTTTAAAATAATCATAGAAATAAATTATGGTTTCTGTGTGTGGCACAGTACTTAACATAACCATCTAGACTGTTCAGTTGCAAACTTTTTCACCCCCAGATGGTTAAACCTCTCTAAATCCTTAAGCATGTTGAGTCTTTTCTGGTGGGGCTCCAGGGTTCAATCTCCTGGTATTTAAAAATCAAAACTGTACACTTTGCAGCTACTGATCCTGAATTGAATTCTTTGCATAGATCCTAAAACCAAAACGCTATACTTGTTTTCATCACTCATGTTTTAAGCTGGGTCAAGTTTTACAAGAAGCTTTTTTCATTTAGCCTTGACTCTTAAAGCTCCATCAAAATGCCCTATTCTTGTTGGCTTCCTGGAGCTCCTAAATTTGTGTTGATTTATTTTTGCTTGTCTTAAGGCTACTTCCACTGATATCCTCTCCCCCCACACACACACACATAAAGGAAGTCTGTTAACCTCCTTGTCCTTTTCCAACAACCTCAGAATCTTCATGCTCTGGTGGTATTATCTTCGTCCACTCGAAATAGCCTGATTTGTTCATCATAAAAGGATGAAGAAGGCAGTTCAAATGCAAATAGATAAAACTTAGGGTTTAGATCATTACAAATGTTGGACTAGAAATTTGACTGATCTTAATGATAGCAAAACGTATGTGTTTATCAGTATACAGAGGAAGAAACATATTAGATCTTTAGGGAAACAACTTTGTGTGACATTAGGTTTTGAGTGACATTTCTGGAGTGTGACATCACATGGAAAAGATGTCCCCAAGTTACAATATATTTTCGAGTCTATAATTCCCTCAATATAAGTTAAGGACAGAGAACTCAAGTGGAACTCAGTGAAGGAATTTTGGGGGAGCAAGATAAATACAAGCATATGAAGTTTTCTGTGATCTGATCTGGCCTCTAATCTACAGAAAAATAGACTATTCTTCAAACATTATTCTGTTTCAGTTCTCTCAACTAGGGTTTTGATATAAATTGGGCAGCAAACGGTTTGAGGTTACTCAGGTCTATACTTGTGATCCCCAAATATTATGAAGAGGATTCAACACTTCTTAAAATTCTGCTCTTTATCTCCCATCTACTTTCTCCCTTACTGCAGGTCTGTCAGACCTATTTCTCTCAAAGTCTTCCTGCAAAAACCTGTTCCCTGGCCTTAGCCTGTGTACCTCTCCTCTTTCCGTCCTTTCCTCTGTTCTGATTCTGCACCATCAAATTCCAAATAATGAACTGGCAAAGGCAGAATCCTCCTTGGAAGGCAAGGAAGGGGAAGTAGATGAGGAGAAAGACAGGATCCTCTTTAGCAAGATTAGTGGTTAAGAGCCATCCTCTGTTATTAAACTTTATTCAATCACACATATACCATCTTTGTTAAACTTCACAATAATGCAGTGTGACATTTATTGTTTTTCTGTTTACATGCAGAAAACAAAGTTTCAGAGATTTTATAGAATTTGCTCGGAGTCTCATAACTGTTAAATGGTTCAGCTGGCATTGTGAACCCTGGGTCTTGCAAGAGCCTGGAGTGCAGTTTTCTGTGGGACTGGTTAAGGTCAGATCCATGCCCTGTAAAGACTGGATGAGCCCACGGTAATGTTGATATCCTTTTATCAAAGTGGGGGGCCCTGACTCAGGATCTCACTGGTTTCAATGACTTGACTACTTACACATAGGCTTGGGAACCTTCCACATACATATCACACCTAGATGATTGTAATGTACAACAGAGCAGTATACAGTGATTACATATATACTTGATGGAGAAGTTAATCACAGTCTTGCATTTTCCATTCAGGTATATTAGCACAGGTAGTTATGTGTTTGGGGGTCTCAAGACCACTCTCAGTTTCAGTGGTTTGCTAGAAGGGCTCACAGAACTCAGAAAAGCTGTTGTACTCACAATTATGGTTTATTATAGCCAAAGGATACAGATTAAAATCAGCAAAGGCAAAAAGCTCAGAGCTTGGAGAGGAGCGACTAGAATCAGCTTCCAGTTGTCTTTTCCCAGTGGAGTCATATGAACAGAGCTTAATTCTCCCGGCAGTGACATGTGACGATACACACGGAGTATTGCCAACCAGAGAAGCTCACTCAAGCCTTGGTGTCTAGGGTTTCTGTTGGGGGTTAGTCACGTAGGCATGGAGCGCCCGTGTGACCGACCTTAGTTATTCTGTCTCTAACTCCCCGCAGAGGTCATACTGATTCAGCACGGCCCAAGACCCCCACTATAAATCACATTGTTCAACTACCTGGCAAGTCCCAAAGCCCCAGGTATACAGACACTCTTATCAGGCAGGATATTTCAAGGGTTTAGAGGTTATCCCCCAGTAGCTGGTCAAGGGCCATTCATTTCTTTGGAAGGTGCAGTGTTTGAATATCCCAAACCTGCTAAGTTAACTCTTTACTGCACAGTTAAAATAAATCTATCAGGTATATGCAGAAATGAGATGAAACAGAATTGGCCACCTAATAATGTAGTTTCTTAGAGAAATTTTAATCACTTATATAGTAACTATTTCGAGGGGTATAAAATTTGATTTTCCAATCGAAAGAGTTATTCAGCACAATAATTGAGAGAAAATGTAATCTTTCAGAATATTTTCTATTTGTAAGAAAAATCATTCAGAGCCAGAGTTGACATAGACCAGTGGTCTTAAAGATCATGCTTCAAGGTTTCTGAGGCACTGCTGGAGATGTGAGTTTGAAAAGGGGGTTTGGCGGGTGAATGGGCAGGCTTTTGAGTGCCTACTGTTCCTTTAACCAGAACAGCGGTGTTTCAAATGATTTTCCTGATTTATACTTCCGGGTAAAAACACATCTGAAAAGGTGCTGGGTTTACAATGCAAAACAAAACTGAAAATCAACTGTTATGGGTTTAATTGGGCCTCTCAAAAACATTATATGGAAGTTTGAACCTCCATTGCCTCAGAAAGTGACCTTTTTTGGAAATAGAGCTGTTGCAGTTATAATTAGTGAAGTCAAGATGAGGTCATACTTCAGTGGGCAGTATGTAGTGGGCCCTTAATCCAATCTGACTGGTGTCCTTGTAAGAAGAGGAGAGAGAAGCACAAGGAGAAGACAGCCACGTGAAGACGGAGGCAGAGACAGAAGCAGCTGCAAAGCAAGGAACACCGAGGAATGCCGGCAAACATCAGAAGCCAGAAGAGGCCAGGAAGGATTCGACTCTCTCAGTTTCAGAGGGAGCGTGGCCCTGCTGACACCTTGATTTTGCACTTCTAGCCCTCTGTACTGTGAGACAATACATTTTTGTTATTTTAAGCCACCAAATTTGTGGGGCTACGTTATAGCAGCCTTAGAAAACTAATACACTAACTAGTCTGATTTCATTCAGCTGATCAAAAACTAAGACTGAAGAGGTCAGGCAGCTTACTGAAGACTGAGAATACTAAAGAGGTTAAGAATCTACTGTGTATCTGTTCATAAAATATGTTATAATTCTGTGTGTTTTAAATGGATCGCATTATTTAGTTAACAACAACAACAACAGTATATATTTTTACAGATACATCTCAAAATTTCTTAAGAAATGGTCTTGGGGCTTCACTGGTGGCACAGTGGTTAAGAATCCGCCTGCCAATGCAGGGGACACGGGTTCGAGCCCTGGTCCGGGAAGATCCCACATGCCGCGGAACAACTAAGCCCATGCGCCACAACTGCTGAGCCTGCGCTCTAGAGCCCGCGAGCCACAGCTACTGAGCCTGTGAGCCTAGAGCCCGTGCTCCGCAACAAGAGAAGCCACCGCCATGAGAAGCCCGCACACCGCAACAAAGAGTAGCCCCCGCTCACTGCAACTAGAGAAAGCCCGCGTGCGGCAACAAAGACCCAATGCAGCCATAAATAAATAAATTTATTTTAAAAAAAGAAATAGTCTTTATCAAATCATAATATTGTACACCTTAAATATGTAAAATTTTTGTTCATCAATTATATATCAATAAACCTGGCAAAAAAAGACATGGCCTAGCTGATAAAGTTAGGCTGCTGAAAGCAGTGCAGGTTTTTGCAACTGCAGTTAAGGAATGGAACTACGTAGCAGTTTTGCTGGCCTGAGTTGAAACAGGCAAGTAGATTTTTAATGCATTCAGGTGCTCATCCATAACTATCTTCATTACAGGAAAAAAGAAACGGTGTGGGGGTGGAACTGGTGAACAGTGTTTTCAGTAGTTGACAAATTTTCAGTGGACAGGCAAAGCACATGCAAGGAAAAAGAAAGTCAGAGTCTTGAATTAGTTGTTTATAGCCCTATTTGGGAATTTATCTAATGTTAACAGAAATAACATTTTATTGTTGTATTGGCAGGTCAGCTGGAGGTTAGGCTTGACTGGAGTGGCTCTGCTTCCAGGCTCCTTAGATCAGCAGGATAGCTTTAGAGAATATTCTTCTCGTAACAGTGGAAGAGGTATAAGAGGGCAGGTGAAGAAGTGTGAAGTTTCTTAAGGCCTGGGCTGGGGACTGGCACACTGCTACTTCTAGCCATGCGTCATTGGGCAAAGCAAGTCACACGGTGTGTTAGTTTGCTAGGACTGCTGTAGCGAAGTACCATAGACTGTGTAGCTTAAGACTATAGAGATTTATTGTCTCACTGTTCTAGAGGCTGGAAGTCCAAAATCAAGGTGTTGTCAGGGTTGATTCCTTTTAAAGGCTGTGAGGGAAGGATCTGTTCCAGGCCTCTCTCCTTAGCTTATAAGTGGCCATCTTCATACTCACACAGTGTTCTCCCTGTATGCCTGTCTGTCTTCAAATTGCCCCTCTCTGTGTATAAACATATATATATATATATATATATATGTGTGTGTGTGTGTGTGTGTGTGTGTATATACACATATATGTATGTGTGTATATATATATATATATATATATATACATACAACACACATATATATTAAATTATATTGGATTAGGCCTATCATAATGACCTCATTTTAACTCTATTAACTCTTTAAAGACCCTACCTTCAAATAAAGTCTAAGGTACAGGGTGTTAAGACTTCAGCATATGAATTTTTTTGTGAGGGGAGGGGACACAATTCAATCCATAATACACAGTCAAGCTCAAAGTAAATGTGTTATAAAATGTACCTATAATGAAGACATGGTAAGGGTAAGGATACTAGAAGGGTGAAGAATGGGGGTCTTAATAGTTTTAACTTTAAATCAAGCACAGGAGTTGGCAAACTATGGCTCATGGGCCAAACCTGGCCTGCTGCCTGTTTTTATAAATAAAGTTTTATTGGAACACAGTAATGTTCATTTAATGTACTGTTTGCTTTTGTGCTACAACAGCAGAGTTGAGTAGTTCTGACAAGAGGCTTTATGATCTGAAAAACCTAAAGTAATTATTATCTGTCCCTTTACAGAAGTTTGCTGATCCCCAGTCTTGCCAGAGCAGCAAGGCCTATAGATATAAAGACTTTTTCTGGATCCAAGTAACTGTTCTAATCGAGCAATGGGAAAAACACTGTTTGGGAATGGAAAGTTTTGTCTCATGGCTTCAGTTTTGCCATTAGCTATCTCTGGGACCTTGAGCAAGACCCTTAGCCTCCCTGTTTCTCATCTAAGATATCAGGGAATTGGTCATGTTGCCTGCCTAACTTTGCTTCTCCCTTATTATAGCCAGGTAGTAGATTTTTAGTGACTAAAAAGGACTGCATTGCAAAAAATAAAGTAGCAGAGTTGTAGAAAATTATAATTTTTCTTCATGGGCTTTAATCTATTATTTTAATGAAGTAAAAGTTACATTTTTTTCTGAATTAGAAATCCTGCTTACCATGGAATTAAATATTTAAGGTCATTTTCTCTTTTTAATATAGGATTTTACAAAATGAAATATGAAATGAGGGTAAATGTGTAAGATGTGGCATTCATAGATAGAAATACGCTTCATCGTGACAGAATTTTATTAGACCAACCTCATCCACTTTGACCACTCTGAGCATCAGAATCTTAAGACAGTGTCAGAGAGGCCATTTGGTCCTGCCCTTCATGCTTAGAAATTGGAAGAGCTTAACTCAGGGTTTTATGAAGAAACAGAAGAATGTGTTAATAAGACTATGGCTCCACCTTGAGTGGCAGATTGGGAAAAATAGCCGCGATATTTTGTAGAGTTGCCCGTCAAGAGGTAGAGTCTTTTTCCCACCCCTTGAATCTTGCTTCGATTTGTGGAAAACAGTGTTGTGCAAGTTCTGGATCTGAGGACTCCAAGGCCTTGCAGCTTTGGTCTTTGATGTCTTGGAATGTTTCCTAAGACCACCACATAAGGAAACTGGTCTATATGCTGGAGGATGAGAGGCCACGTGGAGGAGAACCACGGTTGCCCAGGTGATAGCCAGTGCCAACCACCAGTGATGACACTGTGGCTAAGTGAAAAGTTCTGGTCCCATCTGGATCACCTTTTGTGTGCCCCACATTCTCTAGTCTCATACCAGCTGCCCGCAAGTCTCTGCTTCAAGGTTTATTTTATATACATTATAGAGAAATTTTTACTATTTCCTTTTGCATGAGCTCAAATTACAAAACTTTAATTACAGAACTTTTAATTGATTGATTTCTGTGGGAATTTTCTCACTACCTGCTTTGGATGAGTTGTGGCTTGCTGAAGTTTTCTACTTCACTAACATGAACACGTAGTTCTGTGTTCCCTCTGCAAGATCAGCACACTCTTCAGTGCAGTGATGGGAAGGACATTTATACTCTTGGAGAGAAGAATAATTTCCTGTTTGTTGTCTGAGCTGGAAAAACATCTCTTTTTGTGCCAAGAACATCACATAGATTTCATCTTGTCTGCTAATTCTGATTTGTGGTGACTGCCTGGAATAATATTAAGAAGTATTGCAAGGCCACATCCAGCCTCAGTTATAACTGATTGGCAGTGTCTTTCCTGGAGAGGAAAGAGGCCCTAGGTATATTTACCATTGTATTTCCTACCATTGACGATGGTACTTTTCTGAAAACAATTAAATAGCTCCTTTCCTCTGATAGTACTAGCACTAGGGAATTTCTGTTTAATCACTTTGTACCCAGTAGGCATAGTTTATAAAGTTATATTAGCTAGCCTAGATAAAGCTTAATAAAATTCACTAATAACCAACATCATTAGAGATGGTAATCTCATCCAAAGTGCAGAGGCTATTATTTCGGTCATTCTTATTTATGCAATTTCTTTAATAATCATGTATAATGGTTACTTAGTTATTTAATCCATGGCAATATTTTTTGCAATTAATAATATTTTTAAACTATAAAATAAAGCTACAATGATAAAATTGCAAAAGGCTGTAAGAGTTGAATTGAGAGGTGATATATTGCAGGGTTAGCCAACTATGGCCAGTGGCCAAAGGGCCAAATTCAATCTGCCACTTGTTTTTATAAATAAAGTTTTATTGGAACACAGCCGTCGGTCTATGGCTGCTTTTGTACCAGGATGACAGCATCTAGAGTTGCGATAGGGACCAGCAGAGTTGAGTAATTGTGATGGAGACCTTATGGCCTGCAAAACCTGAGATGTTTACTATCTGACCTACTACAGAAAAAATTTGCCAACCCCTGATGAATTGAAATGGTTAAGGATCTAACACTTATTGAATACTCTCCATATTCAGGGAACTGGGATGGACAGAGATAGCCCTTTGAAGGGCTCTTTCCTACCTAATAAAAGGTAGCACAAGCAGTGGTGGTTAATCCCGTCTGCATATTAAAATCAACTGGGTAGAGTTGTTAAAACTACTAATACTGGGCTGTGGCCTGTTTGAGATGTGGGTATTACATATTTTTGAAAGCTACTCAGCTGCATCTGACAGTGCAGCAAGGTTACGCAGCATTGATCAGGGTTATTATTTTAGACTTCAGCTGTTTGCTCTTCTAGAGGTTAGATGGTGTAACCAGCTAGTTTGATTTATAGTGATTCAAATATGATAGAAAGTAAATATGAAATAGCTTAACAAAATGGAAAATAAAAATTTTAAGGAATGTTCGGTGCTAATTAAGACCGGGGTGAACCATTTTAAAGTCCCCAAGCCAATGGAATTTTTGCTGATCCAAGTTTCTTATTTGTAAAGTATTATCATTTCTTCCACAGATCTGCAGAGTTAAAAGTAATTGTCAGGCTAACAAAAAATTAATTTGTAATTAATTATTTTATGTGTATGCCTTCTTCTTAACACTCTTGTATCATCTACTTCGGAAAATAAATCCTGAGATAGCTATCTTCTGTCCTGCTGTTAGAAATTTTGTTCACATTGAAATACTGCTTAGAAAGTACTTGAAAAATTGGGTAGAATACAAGAAGATTAAATTTTGGTTAGGTAAAGACAATTTTTTCTAGTTTAACATGTGGCGAATTATGATGGGTATCCCAGAAATAGTGGATCAGGAAGCTCCCTCACAGTGCCGGTTCTAAGGATATATACACTCATTGTCCTGCTTAGTGCACCATTGACTTTTTCTGGGTTTAAATAATAATTTTAATAAGTCATATACCAAAGTTTTCCATAGACATCTGAAAGTAAGACTTACGTGAATTATTGGAATTACACAAAGGAGGAAGTTATTTATAGATGGAGAAACTCACATTTTAGGATGCTTATCCAAAAGATGTACCTTGAGAACCTCCTAGGCAGGTTAGTGCACCAATAGTAAAAATTATACATTTATATTTAATATTTTACCAGCCCAACAGCTAGTTCGAGCATATGCAGTGATGAAAATTTCTATCCATTTTGCCAAAATCACACTTTCATCAGTCTGCAAAATCTGTTTTTGTCCCACCCACCCTATTTTGTGCCAATTCTTCTTCATTACTATCTTCTCAAAGCCTGAAATTTCCTCTCCCATCAAACTAGGAAAACTTGGAAATCTCTTTGCTAGAGATATTCTTACAGATCCTTAAAAAAATGCAATTCAGATAGAATATAAGGATGAGAAGAATCCATTACATTTTTAAAAATTATTCTTTTATACTCTCTTCATACTCTTCTGCTCTTACTTTCTATAGAATTGGCAATGCCACCATGAAAACCATTCTGTTCATTATTGTCGAGAATATCTGTTTTCTACTGAGACTAGTTTTTCTTTAAATGACACATACATTCTTCTTTGCAGAAGACTTCAGAATCCCGGGTCTGCTTCTCTAAATTCTCTCTGTCTTGGAGCAGGACCCCAGACTGTATCAGAAGTAACATTCTCCACAGTGATATATATATATATATATATATATATATATATATATATATATATATATATATATATATATATATATATATATGTAAATTTTTTTCTGACACTCTTATTCCCATTTTTAGAGAAAGAGTACTAAGAAGCACAATGTAAAAACGTATGGTGATCACACCAGAGAGAAACTGGTATTTATTTAGTATCTAATACATTAAAAGCCTTGATAAGCACTTCACATATGTTATTTACTCATCATAAGAAATCATCATACAGGTGTTCTTCCTATATTTATGAGTAGGTGGATTTCTCAAGGCCACAAGCTGGTAAACAATCTGTTTTTTAATAGTCCTATATAGCTAACAAGTGATCAATTAACATTAATTATAATCAGTGGATTCTTATTTAATGAACTTTTGCTCATTAAATTTGGAAATTACTTTTCATTTTTACATTTATGCCTCAGAATACATCATAGGCATTAATGAATGGGTAATTTCCATCTCCATATGAGGAATGTAGGGAACTTTCTAAAACTATCTATCAATACATACACAGAGTAGCTGCCCACTTCTTCCTAAGAGTGAGTGAGTTCGCTTTATGATGTCAGCCCTCTGAAGCTAAGCCCTTTTTCTTTAGTTGAAGGGTACAACTTTGAAAATTACTGCAGTCTGTTTTACAACTTATTGCAGTTCTCTGCAAGTTCAGACATTCTCTGCAGCGAACACAGAGTACAGATGTAGCTAAGTGTTAATTAAAAAGAACATCTTGAGTGTAAACATTAAAAATTGATCACCTTCTGTGAACAATTTAATTTATAAGCATTAACATATTCCAAGCTGATGTCTTGAATTTTACTAGAACATCTCTTGGTGCATAATGAAGGGAAAGAAGGAAGAACCCTTAACATGAATATATTTAAATTCCTCTCTTCTCAGTCACGGTGGGTGTGCAAATTCTAAGGCCAGAGAGGTGGCTACTTCAGTGTTGCTCTAACAGCAGCAGCTGCAAGAACAGCACTATCCCAGCATCCCTGGTCCCCCACTGTCGGGTTCACACCATCAGCCCTGCACTATTGTAATTGTTTTTGGCAAGGTAGGAGGCCTGTGGAATGGCTCCGGCAGCTTTCCTTTCCTTTTGGGTTATACTAAATCATTAATGGATGCATTTATTTATTGAATTTTCAGCTTGTTCAGTAAGGTGTAGCAGAGTGTGCATATGAGAGAATGGAAAAAAGAATAAATTAAGTTTCATTGCTGAAGTCAGCCAACTATCTCCGTGAGTGTAATTAAGGGAATAATTTTTTCCCCTTACTTCCAGAGTCTGTTTTCAATGTCATGATCCTGATGTTACATTTTGAAAATGTTACTAAATAGAATCAGTGCCCTCAAAAATGTGAAGTTAGGGAAATTTCTTGTGGGTTTCTCTTTAGGTCCTTTAACACTTCCTGCCTTTTATTGAGTCCCTTCACTAGTCCCAGGAGTCTAGTGGCCCAGGGCTTTTCTGATGCTCCCAGCCGGCTCAAAGCTCCGTGCAGTCATTCTCTACATTTCTTCTTCCCTCTCTTCTACTCTTCTACCAAAATTCATTGATTCTCTGTTCCATTCCTTTAGTGTTTCACTCTAATAGGAAATCTGATTTGTTAATCTATGGCAGGTGTGAGCAGTTGACAATGACACTGCAAGGAGGTACAAAGGTGCCTGCTTTCAGATAGCATTAAGTGACTTCAATTCTGAGAGAGGAGGAATCTTCAAAATCATATTGTGTAGACAGTGACTTAGACAGAATTGAGTCTGCTGTGTCTGTGTGTTACTTCACGCTTAATCTTTGTATAGGTGAGATGAAAACAAAGTTCAGAAAATTCTTAACTAGATTTCTCTTGTAATAACCAAAAAAAGAGTTTCAGAATGGGCTTGGGAAAGAATTTTTAGATTTTTTTAAAATTTTGCTTCATATAGTAAGTAGGGTAATCTTTTAATGAAAACATTGTGTTTCAATGTCTTTAATATGTGATCCCAGACTATGTTATGTATGGCAAATGGCAAGATTTAGATTTTAAAATAAAGCTCTACCTAATAGTTCACCAAAGTAAAAGTATTGAGTGGTGATGGCCTCTGACTTATTTTAGCAGGTGACTTAGTGGAGGGCTTGCAAGCATATAATTGTTGATGTCATTCTTCAAAAATTGACACAAAAATAACAAGGTAGTATCCAAGTGAAATTCTAAGGGACTAAATATATAATAGAGTTTGAAATAGAAAGTTTAGTTTTATTAAGTTGTCGAGAAAATAAAGTGCAGCAATTTATTTTAACATAAACTTAATCATCAGTGAAATTTTAAAATAAATAGTATTTTAAATGTTTCAATCCAAACTTAGTATTTCTTTGGACTGTTTTAGGGTAATAGAGCAAAAATGTGTTCTGTCCCCCAAATCCCACAGCTTTAAGGACCACTCTTATAGCAGTACAGAATTTTTTTCATTAAAAAATAAATGGTGCCAGGGCTTCCCTGGTGGCGCAGTGGTTGAGAGTCCGCCTGCCGATGCAGGGGACACGGGTTCGTGCCCCGGTCCGGGAGGATCCCACGTGCCGCGGAGCGGCTGGGCCCGTGAGCCATGGCCGCTGAGCCTGCGCGTCCGGAGCCTGTGCTCCGCAACGGAAGAGGCCGCGGCAGTGAGAGGCCCGCGTACAGGAAAAAAAAAAAAAATGGTGGCAGTCTTATGTATTTTGTTTTTAGCTCAGAACTCCTGTATATTTATGAGACGAAGGAATCTGGACAAAAGCGATCTTTCTGTCTCTCGTGTGATGGATACCTATGTGTGGTTATTGCTGTAACCGTTTCCAGATATTTTTGCCAAGTTTCCAAAAAATAGGCATTTATCTGCTGCATTAAAAAAATAACTTGGCATGATTTAAGGTTCTTAAAAAGTCTGATTATACTATTAGCTTATCAAAAATTTGCATATGAAAATTAAACTCTAGCTGGATAATAAAATTTATGCTATGATTTTAATTCCTCAAAAAGATAATTACACAGATTCGTAATTTCCCAGTGGGCATTTTTCAGTTGCCATCCCAAGGGACTAGTGCTGATTATAGTGGCATTGGCATGGGGGGACCGCATTCAGGGGGAGCAGGAATCAGAGGTGTGCGTTGGTGCCAGAATGACATTCCAACTACCAAATCAATCACTTTGTAGCTGATCAATCTTAGGACACCACTGCAAAATGGGAGTAATAATAGCCACTTCACAGAAATGGCAGGAGGGCCATAGGAAACTATGTGAGGAACTATATTATGCAAATGAGTTATTACAACCTGGGAAAGAGTAAGGGAAAAACAAGGCAAGTCAATTTTGTCCTCCCCACCACCCACCCCACTAAACCATCTTGGTCAAGGATTATTTGTTCCTGGAACAGACGTTTATCCAGATTAGCTGATAATGAATAATGAGGATGCTTTTAGTTATGACTGAAAGCAATTAATTAAGCTTAAGAAAAAAAAAGGAATTTATTGATTCATATAACTAGAAAGCCTTAGAGATGTTGAAAAAGATGTCATCAGGCATCTTCATCTTTTTCAGCATCTCTTGGCTCTGCTGTCCTCTGTGGTGTCTTCATGCTCAGGCAAGCCTCCTCCAAATGGTGGTGAGAATGGTCCCAACAATCTCCAACCTTGTAAGGCCCTTTGTGCTTGAGATCTCAGAAGGACAGAGACTCTCAATTCTTCTGTCAGTCTCCACAAAAGGGTTCTGAATCATCCAGGGTGGGTTTTGTGCAACACCCCCTCCCCACCAGGAAGAGAAGGGACAGTTCCTAAAACGACAGCACCAAAAAGGGTGATGGGCAAACAAAATGTGTCTGATATCTAATGCACTGTTTCAGGTGAATAAAAGATCTTATTCTGGAAGGGATAAAGAGGAATCTCATAGGTATCAAAAGACAGGAAATGAGATACAATAGGGCCACAAAGGGATAGGAACTGGAAAGTCTGCCCTAAGGCTAGGTGACATTGGATTCCGCAATTTTATGTTCCCATAGCATCCTGAACTTAACCTATCATAACATTTGTGACACTTATCATAATCAGTTCCTCTCAGTCCTTTTTATAAGACTCAAGCCTATGAAGGCATGAACTTCTATTGTCCCATTTGCTGTTGAATTCCTAGCACCTATGGTAATGTCGGGATCCTAGTAGGTTCAGCAAATATTGGAATGGGTGGATAGATAAATGAGATTGCTCTCTTCATCTCTCCTGCTGCTAGATAATCCATCATCCTTGCATGTCTGCTCCATTTATCTGCTACTCTCTGCTATGCATTGGTCTCTCTGTTCTCTCATGTATGCCTGTCATTGGCTTTGCCCTGCTATAGCAACGATTTGGCCTGGTTGTGTATGTTCTTCTGGCTCTAGAGACTCTCAGTTTCTCAATTGCAAATTTGAGAAGGAGAATAAGACACATTTGGGTTGGTGTCCATGCCTTATCTAAGCAACTGCATGTGGGGGTGGGGATGTGTTGTCACAAAATGTGGAGGGCTGCGTAACCCATCTCTTCAGTAAGAGCTCTAGTTATAAGTATATTCATCCCCCAACACTCAAGTGAACTATAGAGGAAAAGTGATATAATCAATTTGTCTCAAATCAGACTTTAGTAAATAAAACATAGCCATAAAAGTCTTATTTACTAGCTCTCATTCCTTTAAAATCCATAAGTGGTCTAGTATCTTGAATCTTATTTAAGTCTAGTATAGGAAGCAGTTAGATCTTTCATGTATCATAACTATGATACTTACTCCCATCTATGCATATATTTACTCAATAATAGTTCTTGCTGAGGCAATAGAATCTAGACTCCACTCTCCATTTGTGGAAGAAGTTACATATCAAGTAATGATATTGACTGGGTCCTTGAGAACCTTACAAGGTTCATTTATTTGATCAATGTTAATTGATCTTTGAACCCCTAATATATGTTTGGAGCTATGCAAGAAGGTGAGGGTGAATGAAATAGACAATCCCTGGTTGCACAGTCCCTGGTTACCTTAGTGGGAAAGATAAGTAATTAAAAATAATTATTATAATACGCATGAGAACTGTGAAAGGGAGAGAAACTATAAGGAAGCAAATAAGAAAGGGGCCTAACTTCAGCTAGAGGACTAGGGAAGCCTTCCTGAAAAAGTGGACTGAAGTTGGACATGGGAAGTGGGATCAGGACTTGATAAAAGGAGAGAATTGGAGGGATGAATATTCTAGGCAGGGAACATCATGTGAAGAGATCTAGAGGAACTGAAAGAAAACATACACACACAACACACATACACACACACACAACATATAGTAATCAAGGTTTTAGAAGAGTCACGTTCATCTTAAGAAAAACATATCCTATTATATATAGTTTGTTATGCTTTTCTCATTTACTATACATCATGTAAATCAGTCCAAATCAATTGGTAAAGATCTAATTCACATTCATCATTTTAATGACTGTGTACTATTCCATGTTGTAGATATACTGTAATTTATTCAACTATTCACAAATGGATGGGTTTTCTTTGATTCCATCTTTTGCCACTAAAAGAATGTTGTGTAAAAACCATATTCTTATATATACTGGAAATTTTTTGTTTCCTAGGAGCATTGTAGCTGGGCTTAAGACATGTGTAATTAAAAATCATACTCAATAGTGAAAAGCTGAAAGCTTTTCCTATAAAATCAGGACTAAGACAAGAATTTCCACTCTCACCACTTTTATTCAGTATAGTACTGGAAGCCCTAGCTAGAGTGATTAGGCAAGAAACAGAAATAAAGAAACATCTAAATTGGAAAGGAAGAAGTAAAACTATCACTATTTGCAGATGACATAATGTTAGATGTAGAAAACCCTAAAGATTCCACCAAAAAAACTGTTAGAACTAATAAATGAATTCAGTAAGGTTGCAGGATACAAAATCAGTATACAAAAATCTGTTGCATTTCTACACACTCATAATGAACTATCAGAAAGGATAATAAGAAAACAATGCCATTTACAATTGCATAAAAAAGAATAAAATATATAGGCATAAATCTAACCAGGGAGGTGAAACATTTGCACACTGAAAACAATAAGACATTAATGAAAGAAACTGAAGACGACACAAACAAATAGAAAGATATTCTGTGCTCATCAATTGGAAAAATTAATATTGTTAAAATGTCCATACTACTATAGTAGTGACTGGAGTTAGTAATACTGTATCGCATATTTGAAAGTTGCTATGAGAGTAAATCTTCAAAGTTCTCATAAAAAGAAAAAAATATTGTAACTGTGTGTGGTGGATTTACTGTAGTGATCATTTCACAATATATACAAATACTGAATCATTATGTTGTACACCTGAAGTTACTATAATGTTATATGTCAATTATACCACAATAAAAAATTAATATACATACAAATTGTCCCCTCCCAATGCTATCGCATTTGTATTTTCACCAATTTGGTTGAAAATCCTTTTTTTATAGCATCCCTAACAGCAATAGATATCATCAACATTTTAAGTTATTGTTAATTAAGTGATTGTTACGTTATTTGTAGTTCTCTGAATTCTTTAGAGGTTAAAGCTCCTTTCATATGCATACTATATTTTACTTTCCAAACTATTACTAGCTTTTCCCTTTTGGCATAGCTGTTTTATTTCAAGAATCTTTATTTAGGATATATTTTGCCTGTGCGCAGTTATTATCTACTTAAATTTAAATATGCATGTTGCGAGGTTAAACCTTCACTGCTGTTCCTTTCATCTTCATCTTTCCTTTTCCTGCAGTCCTTCTTATTAATTTGCTGTCTGGTGGTAGGTTTATCTCCAGTATGCCTCTCATTGGGAATTCTGGGCATTCCTGCTTTTTGGCAAATATTTTTCCTTCAACCTGGTTGGTAAATGGCATCTTGGATGGCTTTAGGATTCTTGAGTTCTGTCCTTTTCTCTCTCCATCAGCTGATAGTGGTCTGTCATTTTCTGGATCCCTCTGTTGTGTGTAGATGAGAAGCCAGACCTTTCTGATTATTTGTTTTGAACTTTCTTTCACAAAACTCTTGTAAGAGTTTGTCCCTTTTTTCATAAGTTCAGGAATTTTACCTGCATATGCCAAATGTGTGTCCTGCTTGGAACTTAGTGAGCCCTTCAAATCTATTCTCTTCCATCAACTCAGGGACATTATTTTTCTTTTATGTGCATAATTACTCCTCTTCTCAATATGCAACGTTTCCCCCTGGAATTCCTTGAATTATGTCTCCTGGATCTATCTAGTCTCATGTTTTCTCTCATAATTTCTAGCCCTTTGTAATTTTTGCGTTTTTTGTTCCGCTTGATTTTCTAGGTTACTCATTTGGGTCTCATTTTTCTTTTCTTTTCTTTTCTTTTTTTTTAAGTTTGAAAAGCATAGTTTTTTATTCCCAAATGTCTATTTTTTTTTTTTTTGATATGTGGTGAAATTGAATTCTCCCCTATACTGTTATTACTATTATTGTTGCTGCTGCTGTTGCTGGTGA
The DNA here is from genome assembly GCF_964374135.1 of Grampus griseus. NCBI lineage: Eukaryota > Metazoa > Chordata > Mammalia > Artiodactyla > Delphinidae > Grampus > Grampus griseus. The sequence continues at coordinate 69,240,483 of NC_139012.1, forward strand.
TGGTAGCAGTAGTAATAGTAGTAGTGTTTTGGTTTGGGTTGATATCTGTCTTCTTTTGAGTTCCATTTTGCTAAAAATTCTCTCTTCTGGATGTTTTAACCAAGCTTCCTCTTCCGGGTTGCTGTGTCACCCTTGGATGGGTTTATTGTTTTCTTTGCCCTGCTGCTGTGTTACTAGGACTAAACGTCTCTGCTCCTAGGTCATCTTAGCTTTAAAGGCAAACACTTGTTCAGTCTCAGAGGCAAAGAGGATTCATTCCCAGGGAATTAGTTGTCGTAGGGATGACAGGAATAAAACTTAATGTATTCATTTCTGAAAATTCAGGAGTAAGTACCAAATAAATTTTGCACTTAAATATTATTCTGGATGTACTACTGAGACTGCAATTAGCTTTTATCTGTATATTACGGGCTCCTAAACAAAGCACTGACTCCAGGGACCGGTACTAGTCCAACCTTCACTGCTAACTGTCGAAGATGGGCAGTTCCCTGACCTCCGCATGCCCCAGTTTCTTTATCTTTAACAAGGGATAATAATACTTGTCCTCCTTCCCTCACAGAGGTATTGTGAGACTAAAATTAAACAACAGAACAAATTTAAAGTGGTGTGAAATATACAGTGTTGACGTTATCATAGAACATTGGCTTAGTGCATTTTAAATAGGAAAATGCAAAAATTCTTTTTCTATGTGAGGTTTCTATATTTTACAGATCTACATTCTACTGTTAAAGTCTTCTTGCATCTTTGTTTTAACCTGCAAAGGAAGAAAAAAGCTAATGCATGATAACTTTTTACTGGATGGCAAGTACACTTTTGTATAGATTGTCCCCCCCAAAGTAAGGATTATTCCCATTTCACAGATGAGGAAACTTTAGTCAGTGCCAGAGTGAGAATTTGAGCTCTTCTCTCTTGACTCCTATGACACGCTGGTACTTGTTTTGCACTCACCCGAGCCCAGGACAGTTGCTCCCTTACTCTGATTTCCTCCGTATCCCACTGTCACTGGGCTGATGCACATGTGTTCACATTTGTATGCAAGGCTGCCTTGGAACTGCTCTCTGATTAATGTTATTATGTCTCATCTTCTCAGTCACACCCTATCTTCATTACATGTCCCTCTCCCACCTCTCCTTCACAGGCAAACTTAGTGAATACATTTCTATAGTTGGTCTCTCCTTTTCTTCTTTCACTCTTTCTCCACAGGGCACTGTACATCATTTCTTTTCTACTGCTTCATTGAAACTGCTCTCTACAAGGTCACCAGTAGCCTCCATGTCCTTAAAACTAATGAACACTTTTCAGTGATTATCTTACTTCACTTTTCAGCACTATTTTATAGCATTAACCTTCTTGGACATTTCTAGGAATTCTACTCTCCTGGTTTGTCTCCTCCCTCCCTCTCCAGTAGTATTTCCCTGCCTTCTCCAAAGGCTCCTTTTCTTCTCCAATATTTTTAAATATAGCTCTTCCTCTGGGTTCTGGTTATTTGTGCTCAACTTACTCTCCCAGGGAGATCCTAGCATTGCTATCTATATGCTGATGATACTGGAATCATTTTATCCAGTCCAGACTTTTCTTTTGACTGCCAAACACGAATGTCCAAACTACTGGACATCTCTACTTAATGGTCTCCTGGGTGCCTCAACTTCACAAGGTCTACAATTAAACTTCCTATGTCCCCCTGTAAACAGAACCGCTACCTACCCAGTTGCTTAGCTCAGAAGCTTGGAAGTTTTCCTTGACTCTTCCTCATCACCCACTTTCAATCATCCCCTGAGATCCTGATCAACAGCTGTCAGATATATTTTTGTCTCTTCATCATTACAGCCACCAGCCAGTCCAGGCAACCATTGCTTGCTTACTGCTCTTGTTTCTCTCCAATTCATTCTTCATTCAGCATCCAGAATGAGCTTCCTAAACTTCAGCTCTAGAGGGAACCAGCAAGCAGGTGGGGGCCTAGTTTGTTCTTTCAGATTCAGGTGGAAAAAGTTAACACAAGGCTTCTTTCCATTTGGGCAGATAAAGCTGGAGCCAAGGGCTGGAGATCAGAACACAGTGACTTCTCAAGAAATTGTTGCCTAAGGTTGTCAAAGGATTCCTGAGGACAAAGGCGTGGTAGATTGTGAGAATGTTTCTTAAAAAGATCTCACACTCATTCTGGTCCCTGGAGGAATGACGAGGAAGCTGAACAGGTGGTTTGAGACTGGCCTCTGAGACTGGCCATGTGTGAGCCTTTGCAGCTAAGGCAATCTGGAAACAGAGAGATTTAGTCCTGGTACCCCAACAGTAGGACATGAACCCTAGTGACAGAAGATGAACTATATAAAATGAGTTTTGCTTTCTTTTCTTCCCATTTCTCTTTCTTCAACACCATAATATAGTGCTACAATTATTTCCAGTTCAAACCATTATAATAGGCTTAATTGTTTCAAGCTAAGGTAATAGGTTTTAGTTCTAGGTAAAGGGCATCATTTCCTATTAGACATAACGCAGTAAGTGCCTTTGCGTAGGTATCCCACCCTCACTGCCTCTCCTCTCTTCTCTCCTTACGAAGGTTGCCTCCCAGCCTCTCTAGTTCATCACTCTCTTTCTCTGAATCCCATACAGCACTCAGCTTTAGAACCACACATTTTGGAGCTTAAAGATCTAATGATTTTCCTCTTGAAATCACCTTCTAGTCTAAAGTCATCTCAGGCCACCCACACCCCCCATAGGAACTTTAACAATGGCCAGCTTAACTAGCCTCCCAGTCTGCATCCCATTCAATCTATCCCCCTCTCTGCCTCCAGAATACTCATTTTAATCTGCAGATTGGATCCTTATTTAATAATTCAACAGCTATCCTTTGTTTACAGAAAAAAGTCCAAAGGCTTAGATTGGCCGACAGAATCCTCCACCACCTCTTCTACCCACACTGCAGTCTCTCCTCCATGTTGAACCACTTGGAGTCCCAGAGTACATCATCACTGCCCCATTCATCTGCACCTTTGGATCTGCCTTTTTCTCTGTCTAGAGTTCCATTCCACCCTCATCTTCAAAGCAAGCTCTGTTTACCGTAATGACTCAGCTCAAAGATCACCCTGAGGAACTGTCCCAAACCTCCTGGTAGGATCTGATCACTTCATTCTTGTGTGTTTCTTTATATCTTGTTATTATCTCTAATGTTTCACTCATGACACACTATGGAAATACATTTTTGTTAACATGTCTATCTCTTTTCCCACATCAAATGCCCTTTGAGCCTGGTACATAGTAGATGCTCAATAAATGCTTGTTTTGGGGCTTCCCTGGTGGCGCAGTGGTTGAGAGTCCGCCTGCCAATGCAGGGGACACGGGTTTGTGCCCCGGTCTGGGAGGATCTCACATGCCGCGGAGCGGCTGGGCCCGTGAGCCATGGCCACTGAGCCTGCGCGTCCAGAGCCTGTGCTCCGCAACGGGAGAGGCCGCAACAGTGAGAGGCCCGCGTACCGCAATAAATAAATAAATGCTTGTTTTGAAATATTATACATATATATGTACGTATGTATATACATACATACGTACATATATAGTAAGTGAAGAAATAACGTGTGATTTGTCCCATACTCCCTTTAAGCCTATTTCCTAAATCATTGACTATGTTCTCCAAATTTGTCAAACTAACATTAGCCTGATATTTATAATAATGCCTTTATATTTACTCCAAAAGGTTAGGTCTGATCAGAATAGGGAATAGAACAGAGAGAGGAGGGGAGAGGTGGGAGAATTCCCTCAGTCTGCCTTTCTGGTGTCCCAAGTCTGCCACAAAGGAAGCCCCTTATAAAGAGTGGCCATTTGCCCACATGGAAAAAAGAAAGCCTACCTCCGAGGCTTTATGCAGTTATCAGGGTGTTGCACACTGTTCCACTTCAGCTGAGAAGCTGCCAGTCCGAGGTGGAGGACACTTTCTACCAGATCAAGCCATTCACATAAAGAATCCATGTAATGAAACCCAGATTCAGCCTCAAACCTTTTTACACCTTCCATACCCCTTCTGTTTATCCCATTTATGGTTCCTGATGCTAGTTTGTGCCCTTGTGCCTGTGTCTTCTGGGGACTCAGCAGCCTGCTGCCAATTATGCTCATCTTCCTCCTGTTCCTTGAGCTTAATTGGTGCCTTGTTGGCACCCTGGGCTAGGGGTTTAATCCCTTGCTTGGTTGGCTTTACACAGGATCACCTATCTCCTTCCAAGTATAGGATCATATCACAGAGATAATTCAATGTGATCGATGTAAATCAAACAATTTCTGAATCACCTGTGACTTGGTGTTAAGATGATTTAAGAGTTGGCTTTTTTTTCCCCTAAGAAATCATAGTAATATCTAGGAGCTAAGAGAAAAAAAATAAAAGAAGAGGAAAGATTTAGGTTTTATTATTCCATTTATGAAGAATGATGTCCGCTGGTTAGAAAACTGCACAACTGGATAGATGTCACTTATTCCAAACAAAACATAAAAATCTAATAAAACAATTTTAGTGAAATGTCTTTTCTTTTTAAAGATACACCTACAAAGATAACATTTAAACATTTTTAAAAGGTTCTTTACCTTTTTTCCAAGCTTTTTTTTTTTCTTTTTAATGCTCCATGATGACATTATTAAACTTTAGTCACAAAGAAATAGTTACCCATGGGACAGAGAATCAAGTTTCAGCAATATCTTTAATTTTACATAACATGCCATACCACATGTTTCTTACATGAATATATCTTGGTGGGTTCTTATATTAAAAATTTTAAATCTCTCCAAAGAAGGGACTTTCCATCTAACAAGGAGTAGTGTTAATGCTATTACAATATTTTGTATGTAAAGTAAAATTATCTAGCTTATATACTTCATCAGAAACTTAAACAAGTGCAAAGTGAGGCTTTTCGTGCTTTAGGGTATTTGAGCTTAGATAATTTTTTAAAAGTCCACAATTTGGAAAGAGGGATGCTTCTAAAAGTGATGTAATGCAGCCCATGAAAACTCCTGTCATCTTGCTTGTTTGTCCATCCACAAATAGTAGGTGTAGCTCAGAGCATGCACAGGGTAAGCATTTATTAAATACTACTAGGGATACAGATATAAGTAAGGAAGAAAAGGTAAAGGGAGCTGTGCAATGACATATGGTGGTCCTGATTTAGATCTGGGTATATGCCTGGCATACTTAGGTTTTCCCCAAGAAGACACTAGTTATATAGACTCTATCCAATAACTGGTTCTTAAACAGACTGTTCCCACTCTTGACACTGGCGCTTAATTTTATCTGAACATGTATCTGTGCTCCTAGGAACAGAAATGCATATTAAAGGAGCAGAGAAATGCAAACATCAGCTGTGAGCAAGGTGACAAATTCACTCAGCTGTGGTTGAATACGAATTAATAAAAGGCAACATGTGATTGTCTTAATGGATTTTAGTTTGGAGAGAATTGGGTGAGTCTGTGGGAATAGCCAGATATCCTCCCCACCAGCTCCCTGGGGTCAGCATTGGACATCTTGCTGACACTGTCCACCTCTGGAATTTGGGAAAATCCCACTTAATTCACTTTTAGAAACTAGAACATCACTGACTTCCTGGCTGCTGTTTAACATCCTAATTATCAGTTAACACCTTCGGAGGGATCTGTACACTGTCATCTGGGAGAGAGACCCAGTAGGAAGGATGGCCTCCTGTCGGGTTATACATCTTGCATCTTTTACTCAATTTATTCTCACATATCATGCCCTGGAGGACAGTAACAGTATATTTTCATATTACAAATGTGGAAATTCTAAAAGGAACAGAGAAAATGACTTGTCTCATGTCACAGAACTAATTAAAGAGAGAGCTGTATCTGGGCCCTTTGTCCCTGACTCTCTGAAGCTTATGGTTTCCAATTCTGAGACCCAGCCGCAGGAGGAAGAAGAAATTCAGCCATGAAACCACACTCACTTGCTTCTTCACCTGGTAATTAGTTCCTGCAAGGAAACAGGAGCTTTGAAAACATCAAAACCAGCTTCAAGAGTGGGCATGACTCAGCAGTATACAAAGTAAAAAAAGAAAAATGTCATTAACTGTTTAAAAATTTTAAAAGCTCACCATAAGACTGGCACTTTCAAATGTGGTCTTATTATTTCCAGGCCCTTGGCTATTTATACTGGCAAAAATTGATTCTTTTTTTTTTTTTTTTTAACTCATTCACAGAAGTCTTCTTTCAAGTGCTTGGATTTCCGTAGGAGACAAAAAGTCACATTCTTATTCATAGCCAAGTTGCAAGAGATTTAGAGCTCACCTGTACTGGGAGAGATATTCCAAACTCTAATAACACATGTAACTCCTGGAAAAAGAAGTGAAAGCACCTACAAAGCCTCTCTAAAATTTATTGGCCTGTGTTTTTATTCCCCAACCCCTGTCCCTTTCCCCAGAGCAAATGTAACATCCTGTTAAAAAAAAATCACTTGAACAATTTGAAAATCTAAAATAAAAATCTAAAAATCACTTGAACAATTTGAAAATCTAAAAAACAATTTGAAATTAATGCAAAACCAATATGTACTTAATGTAGAAAATTTGATAAATACCAAAATATTTTTTGACAAAACCAAATCACCCTAGGATCACAATCTAAAGATCATCATGGGGTTAAAATGAAGTGATTTTGCACACACATGCACACACCTAACACAGCACCTGTATATGATGATAAATGATGGGACCACAGTGCACATACTACTAGGGATGGCAGATATAGTGCATGTGTGTGGCTATTCCCCAGCTTTCATGCCCATGGCAGGTACTAGTGATCACCGCCTTCTTTCCTGCTCAGCCCAGATGCTATTTCAGAATACCCTTCAATGCAGCACTCCAGACACCAGTACCAAAAAATTTCAAAAGCTATCCCTGATGAATCCTGTTTTGTATCCTCATTTTTTCTCCACTAATTTTTTGGTATGAATTTTCTCAAATCATTAAGGACTACTTGAAATTTTTATATGACTGCATATTATTTCTAAACATACAATACTCTATTTAATCCTTAATGTTGAGTATATGTTTTTCTATACATTTTGCTGTTACAAATAAAGCCGTCGTAACTATCTTTATACCTAATCTTTTCACTGAATTTCTGATTATTTCCTAGGGAAATTTTCCAAAGTTTCCTTAAAAGTGGGCTCTCTGGATCAAGGACTGAAAACATTTTTATGAATTCTCATTTATTTAGCCAAACTATTTTCCAGAAAAATTGGACCACTTTTATGAGAGGGTATAAGAATTCAGTCTTAATGAACCTTCACCAACATAAAATATTTATTAACATATTTCAAAATCTTCCCTACTATGCTAAGGGGAAAAGGGTGTATAGTTTAAATTTGTAATTATTTTTCTACTAATAAGGAAAATTATCTGTGTATATTTTTAGACCATATTTCTATTGGGATGATAAAGTTTTAGTTAGTGATTTATATGAATTATTTGTATATTATGGATATAAATGCTTTGTGGATGATACTTCTCATTTTAATTTAGCTTACGGTGTTTCCTAATAAATGGAACTTTTCAATTTTTATGTAGTCCTATCCGTGTATCTTTTACTTTGTGATTCCTTTATTTCTTTATGCTTAGAAAATTCTTCCTCATCCAGAGAGAAGGAAAATATTTACCTAAACTTTCTTCTAGCATTTTTTTAGTTATATAAAGAATAAAACACATCTTGATTAAGAAATAATTTTTTAAAGAAAGCTATGTTTATGCCTTGTAAAATTTGTAATCAGTAGGCCAGCCTTGGGAGAGAGTAGCCTCCTTTGTGCTATGATTTAACTGTACTGAGAAAACCTTGCTTCAAAATGGCAGTCTCCTCAACCATCATTACATTACCATAGATTTATTCTGTGAGTCCCTGAAGGTTCTTTTCTTTTTAAAGTCCTTCTTCACTAATGAAAAGTATTATCTCAGAGTTATTAGCTAAAATCTTCATTATTGGTTAATATTCCAAAGGATTTGCTGCCCATCTAATAACTCATTACACAAGGTCTAGTGGGAATGGTACCCAGAACCTGCACTTTGGGTACAAAGGAGAGAAAGAGGAGTAGATGCTGTCGCTTGGAAACAACAAAGCTATGTGCTGCTTGATTCACATTTGCCAGGATCTGACACTAAGAGGACAGTGGCCAGAATCTGTGATGATTTAGTGCAGTTCTTATTCCATCCAGTTTCAGAGCATATGTGAATGGACTTTCAGGGATCCCTCTGATTCTACATTGAACATTAAATAACACATACTCCCTTACTGTTTGATCAGTGCCAAGCTAAGGTACTTTGTGTATTTCTATCAATCATCTCACCCCCACATGCAAACTGTATTTTATTGGAGTAGAACTTGCTTACTTGTGCTTTCTGTACCTGGTGGTATCCTGTTTCGTAGCAATAATAATAATAATAATAATAATAGTTAACTGCCATTTATTGAGTACATTGTTCATCTGTTATTTAATCCTAACAATCACCTTAGTGAGTTAGATATTGTTATTCTGGTTTTAACATCCTGAAGCTCTATTCTCAGAGTGGTAAAAAGCCTATCTAAGAACATGTAACATTTCAAAAGGTATTTACAGAGTGACTTCTCAGTGTCTGAGAAGTCTGCCTGTTTTAAGGGCAGTATCACATTTAATGATCATAGATACATTCTCATGCCATTCTAGGAATGGAGAAACCAAGGTTAAATATCTTGTGTCAGGTCACGCAGAGCTGGAAGGTGGCAGATCTGGGATTTAAACGCAGGCACACAGACTCCATAGGTCCCTCCCCCTCCCTCACCAGCTGTCCTGTTAACATGTAAGTGACAGAGGTGAGATTCAACGCCAGCTCTACTGATTCCAAAGCCCATTCCCTTAAAGAGGGGAGGCTCCCAGATGTGGTTAGTAAGCAGTGATGTTTTGTAATCACTTGTGAACTGTGCTGCATCCCATTAATAATTAAAGCCAGTCATTAAGGCATTGAAGTTTGTGAGGGGGAAGGGGAAGCTGGGATGAAGTGAGAGAGTAGCATTGACATATATACACTACCAAATGTAAAATAGCTAGCTAGTGGGAAGCAGCCACATAGCACAGGGAGATCAGCTCGGTGCTTTGTGACCACCTAGAGGGGTGGGATAGGGAGGGTGCGAGGGAGACACAAAAGGGAGGGGATATGGGGATATATGTATACATATAGTTTATTCACTTTGTTATACAGCAGAAACTAACACAACATTGTAAAGCAAATTCTACTCCAATAAAGGTGTTTTAAAAAAAATCAAATCAATTCAAGTGAGTTAAAATTTCTTATAATGAATGTCATTTTACTCATTTTCATTCATCCCTTCTCCAGTGGAAAAAGGTGGAATAATTCTGTTCATAAATTCTGTGGGCCAGGAGCCAGGACAGGGCAGAGCAAAGATGGCTTGTCTCTGTCCCATGATGTTGGGGTCTCATTGGTTGATGGCTCCAATCTTCTACAGCATCTCCAAGTATGGTCTCCGAATCATCAAAAAACATAGAAATGCAAATTATCTGGTCCTACCCTAGATCTACAGAATTAGAAGCTTTAGCAGTTGGGCTCCATGTTTTAACAAGGCCTTAGGTAACTCTGATGCATGCTAAAATTTGAGAACCACTGATCTAGAGGTTTCTTCTCTCACATATATGCATCTCAGCTGGATGACTCAAAAGCAGGAGTCAGCAGGGGGCTGTCAGCCAGGCCAGCTCTCCGTGAGCTTGGGTTTCTCACAATGTAGCACCTGGGGTCCCAGAGAGCGTCCTGAAAGGACACATCCAAAGAGCAAGAATTCAAAAGAGAACCAGGTGGAAACAGTGTGATCTTTTCTGACCTTGCCTCCAAGAGTGTCACGTTCTATCTATTAATTGAAGCAGTCACAAGCCTGCCCAGATTCATGGGGTGGGCACCCCATCTCTAGATATGAGATGTGTCAAAAACTTTGGAGCCAATATTTTTAAACCTCCAGAGTCTGCCATCTGCCCTCTGGACTGACTGCCATATGCAAAATACAGTCATTCACTTCCAGGCTCCCCAAAATTCGTATCGTTTTTGGTATTAGGCTCAGGCCTATGGTCCATAAATATGTGATGTGACTAGTTCATGTTGAATATTTATGGCTGAAAATAGGTTGACAACCGCTTCTCTTAGCCATTCAATTATATTTCCCTTCTGAGGATGTTATAAGATTTTTTTGAGCGTAGGACTCTGATAAATGTGATTTCAAAAATCAGTACACAGCATAAAATACATAACAGTACATAGAGTGTGTGCTCAGTGAGTTATTATTGAATAGAGTTTTAAAATTTAGAATTTGAAACTTTCCTATAGTCCGTTACATATGCACATGTAGTTTGATATAATGTTCATTCTTCCTTTTTCTGTATTTAACACACTGTAACAATGCACAAATCTCCCATAAATCATAGAAGACATGACATAGAGAAGCTATTATCCTGGATATCTCTAACACTATATTTCTTATAAATAATTTTCTCTTAAAGCCGAATGAGGCAGTGATTACTAGAGTCTGGGAGGATAGAGGTTGGTGACCTCTTGACTGGATCATTTAAGCTTAGATGAAAATAACTACTCAAGTGCTTGTAGTCACATTTTCTAAAATTCTAAGTAATAATTTAAATTTGTCTTCTCTAGGGCTCATGCATGAATTTTCAGGCTTTCAGTTTTCACATCAGGTCTCAGTTTGATTTTACAACCCAATCTAAATGAGGAGTTTAAGATTGTTTACGAAGAGCTCAGTCCACGTGGAGGAGTTAACCTGGAGGCTTGTTGTGATAACAAAATAAAGCTCTAGTATTTTTGTTTTTATTATTTAATCAGTGTTTTGTTAGCCAGTTTTGCCTTGTAGTGAATGGGCCTTGGAGTCTGAACGAAGCCTTGGTAGGTCATAACTCTGGCTTCCTCTCTGTACTCTGAAAACAATGCATCTCTATTTCCCCCCTCAGTCGAACTGGACATACCGCTTTAATTCTTAACACATATGATTTCTTTTGAATTGCTAAGTTTTCTAGAAAACATAGAATAGATACTTAGTTGTGTATGGTTAAGAATAAGCGTAAATCTTGCATCTCATGCTTTAACATGTTTACATGCATGACTAGTAAAAGGGAACATGGAGTGGCATTGGAGAAGGCATTGGGAAGTAAAATATCTTAAACAGTCCGTTGAAGGATGAGAAAATTATATAGAGACTAGATTTTAATTCCAAGTATTCTACGTTGCCATCATCATGGCACAGGACTTTTCAGAGAGGCTGAAGTACGAAGTACTCTGTCCAGGCTGTCAGTGATTTCTACAGTAATTGCAAATGCACAGTGATTATTGTTTAAAGCATAATTCAAGCTAGTTAGTGCTCTTGCAAAGAAAGTCCTGAAGAGCGTGAAATGCTGTGGCTGTGTATAATGTTAGGTTGGGCGTTTTGCATGTGCACAATCATATATGAACAAGTTATAAATGAAGGAGAGCGAGGCTGAATTAGGAGAGCAAGCATCCTCCTAAAATGTTTCTTAATAATTTGTCGTATTGGGTCTGGACTCACGTTTTCTCCTGGTCTTCAATAGTTTCCATTAACTTTTCAATTTTGTTTCTTTTATTCTTGTCCTTCAGCTTCAAATTAAGTAAAGCTGTTTCTTTAAATCGATCAAGTCAATTAAATTAAAATAAATTATCCTTTAATCCACATTTCTCCATCAAATCCATAAGGATATTACAAGAGACTTCTCAAGAGTTTTGCTGTGATAAACATATGTTCTGTAGTAGTTGCATTTGCTCTTGGACTGCAAATAATAGAAAATTTGCAACTGAATGCCACTCAATTGGTTTGAATAGTAAAAATATGTATTACCTTACATAGTAAGAAGCCCAGACATAAATCGGCTTCAGGGTTGGTTAATTCAGCAGCTCATTGACATAAAGGATCTGAGTTCTTTTCATCTCTGTGTCCTGCCATCTTTATTATACTGGCTTGTCTTTAGTATAGTGTTCCTCTTGGTCACGAGACAGCCACAGAAGTTCCAGGAATTACACCTAGACAAAACACTCTCTACTATAAAAGGGTATCTTTCTCTGTGTCTTTTTGTTTCTTAAATCAGTGAAGAGGTTTCCAGAGTAGACTTCAATCTTATGTTTCTTTGATCAAAATTGTACCAAATGCCCATTTCTAAGGTCTGGCAAGGGGTTTCCATGATTAGCATAGAGTACTCAGCATTTACTCCTCAGCTGGGAGTTAGAATATCCTTCCTAAGCACTTGACCGTAGGAAGTAGGGTGGACAAATGAAACAAACCAAATCAGGGATCTTTCAGGAAGGAAGATGTTTGGAAAGAAATGAATTTTGAGTAGATAACTAATAGGGCTTTTCAAACATGAACAAATAAATGGTGGGTCTCCTATATAACATGATGAGGCTTGTACAATAGCATAGGTTATATCATTACTTCCCAGGAACAATAATTTTCCTAGTAGAAAATATGGTATTTCTTCCTGTTTCTACATGTCAAAAGGAATAAGTGTAAAACTTTTAAGAGATCATATTTCTGGGTTTTTCCAGTGTTATTTCTTTACGTCCCATTTTTTTCTCTGCTGGTGATTGGTGATAGATGACTGGCTATGAGTATCAAAGATTTTTTTTTTAAGTATAGTAGAAAAATTATGTCTATAGACTTATTTTCTCATGAGTTGTGTGTTAAACTCCTTATTATTGAGCGGTACAGGCTCATAGCATGTTAGTAGTAGCAGCTACCAAGTTATTTACACATATCTCTTATCTATCAGTTTCTTCCTGTTCTCTTAGTACAGTTCTTACACATGTCCAGCATTTAATTTGGTCAAATTTTATACTTGGGACACCAGGGTGCATATTGGAACATTTGCAATTTTTAAAATTTAGGACCAGAAGCCTTACATAAAAGGCAAAAAAACAAACCAAAAAAACCCCATAAAACAAAGAACCCCAGTCAAACAAAAATAAAGACTCCCTCTAAGTGTGGAATTTAAGACATCAGTGAGTAGAGATGAGGTTGGTCTTGGTCCTTCAAAATTTATGCCATGTAGGAAGCCTCCTCCTTCATTCACTGGGTAAAGATGACCTTGTTGAGTGTAATTACACACTGACCAGGAAGGAGCAAGCTTGACCAGGGAACATTGGGGCACCACTTCAAGGTCTTCTCCAAATTTTGAAAAAAATAATTCTACCATTGGAAAGTCAATACTCTAATGGAAATGAAAAAGCAAGCATCTATGTGATTTCAACCTTTCATTGGAAGCTGAATTGTTGCTGATTGCTAGAAGCTGAATTTGATTTTATTTACCTAGTACTACTGTTTTTACTAGGAAACCATGCTTCATAGTTTAGCATTTTATTGTGAAAAATAAAATGTCCAGTTATTGCAAAGGTATCTTAATGTGTGATTTTTAAATAAAAGGCTAAATCACACATTAAGATACCTTAAAACACCTACACGTTTTTCAGAAAGTTATTCTATGGTGAATTGGGTGACATTTACTTTCTTTTCAAAATTATTTATATCAGCCTCTTTTAAGCTGATTTACATTTTACAGCTTAGCCAATTTATCTGTTATTCAAAAAATATTCGCAAAACTCTTCCAGAATTGATAAACTTCTCTACTGAGTCACTGGATGGCTTTAAGGTCATTGTTATATTTCTCTCTATTAAGGCTACTATGGAGCTGTTTGCCTATAATCCTAAGCTAACTCTTTTGATGAAAACTGTGTGGACCCTGAACGATTTACTGTGTTAAGTGTAAAATTTATCTGTTCTATCTGATTTATATTGATTTATTATTCTTACAATACAGTATACCTTTGGGAAAGTATTTTACAAGCATGTACAAATTTCCACATCTCTGTTCAAATTTCCTATGATATTGCAGCTGAATCTGTCATATTTCAAACCTGCTTTTCAGAATGTTGAGGGTAAAACTACACTGGTACAGTAACAAAAATGACAGCGGTATCTTAGATTTATGTTATTCTTTCCAAAAATTTATCTCACTTGATTTTGTGCTTATAATAACACTATGTAGTATGTGAAGAGATTCTATTATTCCCATTCTTCCAAGTAAACAATTGGATATTTGGACAAGTTAAGTGAAGTTTCCAGTGTCAGATGGCTGGTAAGTGGTGGAGCTGGGACTTGAACTTAGTTTTTCTGACTCTAAAGCCAGTGCTGCTGTCTACTTCTGTGATACTATTACTGTGTGTTTAATGTATGTGTTCACTAATCTGTATGCTCTGAATTATGGGGAAAGTGTTTCTTGTTGCAGGTATTTTATCTGAAATATTTACTTTCAGTCAGTGACAAATGAAATAGATTCCATTCAATTAGTTATTGAGTGCCTACAAGTTGCCAGGTTGTGTATTAGGCTCTTGTATATACATTTCACCTATACTGTCTATCTCATTTAGTACTCTTAAGGGATCTTCCAATTTCGTTCCAACTCTAGGATTGTTTAATTATTGAGTGTCTGCCTGATAGAAGACACATGTTTGTAGAGGCTCTAACTTCTGCAGATGATGAAGTTAGTCAGGCTTTAATGTTTATTCTGCTTAAAATTTAGGGCAGCAGCTCTAAGTTTTATAATTTAAATAACCTCTTTGGAGAATTCCAATAAGATTTATAGACAGACTTTTTTCTATAAACTTGTATTTGCAATTCCTTAATTCTTAATTTCTGTGTTTGGAATTTTATTAATCATTTAAACATAATCTGCTTGCAATGAAGTTACAGTGGTATTGGATGCTTGTGTGTCAGTCTAAGATCTGGAATCAGGGTTTGAATTTTGTTGTCTAGCTTTTGCTTGCCTATTTATACCGAAAGAAGTATTGATTTTTCAAAATATAAACACTGATAGTGTCTCTTCCAAATGGTTAAGGTGATTGCTTGTGATTAAGACTAACTTTTTTTTGCCGGTCAGCATACGTGCACCCGCAGAAGCACACTAAAAATCTGGCAGATGTATTTAAAATTTGAATTTGGTGCCTTGCTGCTAGGCTACTGAGGTATGAAGAACAGTCAGGGATTCAGAACCTTTAGTATTAGGAAAGGTAGACAGCAGAATTGAAAACATTAAAGGACATTTTTTTCAGCACTAATAATTAGAAGCTACTGACTGTCACCGTAAGTGGTCCCATTAGCTATTTTAAAAGGGGTGCTATTATAATCTGCCAGTTCAGATGTGTGTGTGTGTGTGTGTGTGTGTGTGTGCAGAGAATGGATTACAAATATTACAATTTGACTCCCTATAAATAGATCCCATAGGAGATGGCTATCTATAACAAAACCCTAAAACATGTGGCATTGGCTTTGGGACTGGGCTGTGGTCAGAAGCCAAAAGGGCTTTGAGGAAAGTGTCAGTAAAATCCTCAAGTCTGTTGAGGAAAGTGTCAGCAGAAGTCTAAGGGGCTGGGTGGGATGGTGGTCTTTCCCAAACTGCTTATATCCAAGAAAAGAAAATTAGTTAGATTGAGTCTTCTTTTCAGTGGATGAGAGCAAAAAAATAATGTTACTCTTTGGGTTCTGAGCAAAAATATCCTACCTTCACTGCATTTCTGATTTTGCATAGCAGTTCTTAGATTTTCAAAATAGTTTTGCTTATATGATCCTATTTTATACCTTAAGCAGCCTATTGAAGTAAGTAGATCAGCTACTGCTGCATGATCCCATTTTAAGACAAGCAGATCAAGAGGTTAAATAAGAAACACAAGCCACACAGTTATCTAAGGGCAGAGGCAGTACTAGATCGGGCTCTCTTTAGTCCTGATCCCACGGAGGATGGTTTCCCCTAGTGGGTGGTAATTTAACACTTGCTACCGTTTGCACAAAGGCAGGGGTAGTCCGAGGGGCTATAACAAAAGACAGGCGAAGCAGACTCTATCTGACTGCCTCTTGGTATTTCTCTTTCAGAACACATATTTTGGGAGAAACAGAATATTGTGGTTATATTGACTTGTTTTTCTTTCCTGTTGTAGCTCTTTATATTCTGAGTATAGTTCCAAGTAAATGTTTGATTTTTGCTCCAAGAACTTTAACATTTGATGAGTCTGGAAACTGAGAATCTAATAAGAAACACATACAACACAAGCTGCTATTAGTTGCTTTTATACCGCTTCCCTAAAATTCATACTTAAAGGTGAATCCTAGATACAATTCACTGGTCCAATTATATGGGATGGTTCTTTTCTGAATAGAAAGGACCCACAGAAAAGGAGAGCGATAGTTTGTGGATGAGTCTCTAAAGCAGGTACCTTTTGCAGGGCACCCACTTCTTTAAGAGAGCTGTGAGAAGACTGATTACGGGCTATTTTATTCTTTTAAAAAAGATTTTATTGAAGTATAGTTGATTTACAGTGTTCTGTTAATTTCTGCTGTACAGCAAAGTGACTCAGTTTATATATATATATATATATATTCTTTTTCATATTCTTTTCCACTCTGGTTTATCACAGGATATTGAACAGAGTTCCCTGTGCTTTACAGTAGGACCTTGTTGTTTATCCATCCTATATATATACTAGTTTGCACTTGCTAATCCCAAACTCCCAATCCCTCCCCCCCATCCTCCCTCCCTCCCTCTTGGCAACCACAAGTCTATTCTCTATGTCCATGAGTCTATTTGTGTTTTGTAGCTATGTTCATTTGTGTCATATTTTAGATTCCACATATAAGTGATATCATATGGTATTTGTCTTTCTTTTTCTGACTTAGTATGATAATCTCTAGGTCCATGCATGTTGCTGCAAATGGCATTATTTCATTTTTTATGGGTGAGTAATATCCCATTTTGTGTGTGTGTGTGTGTGTGTGTGTGTATCACATCTTCTTTATCCATTCATCTGTCAATGGATATTTGGGTTGTTTCAATGTCTTGGCTATTGTAAATAGCACTGCTATGAACACAAGGGTGCATGTATCTTTTTGAATTATGGTTTTCTCAGGGTATATGCCCAGTAGTGGGATTGCTGGATCCTATGGTAGTTCTGTTTTTAGTTTTTTAAGGAACCTCCATACTGCTCTCCATAGTGGCTGTATCAATTTACATTCCCACCAACAGTGCAAGAGGGTTCCCTTTTCTCCACACCCTTTCCAACATTTATTATTTGTAGACTTCTTAATGACGGCCACTCTGACTGGTGTGAGGTGGTACCTCATTGTACTTTTGATTTGCATTTCTCTAATAATTAGCAATGATGAGCATCTTTTCATATGCGTATTGGCCATCTGTGTGTCTTCTTTGGAGAAATGTCTATTTAGGTCTTCTGCCCAATTTTCAATTGGGTTGTTTGTTTGTTTTTGTTATTGAGTTGTATGAGCTGTTTGTATATCTTGGAAATTAAGCCCCTGGTGGTCGCATCATTTGCAAATATTTTTTCGCAGTCCATAGGTTGCCTTTTCATTTTGTTTATGGTTTCTTTTGCTGTACAGAAGCTTGTAAGTTTGATTAGGTCCCATTTGTTTATTTTTGCTTTTATTTCTATTGCTTTGAGAGACTGACCTAAGAGAACATTGCTACGATTTATGTTGGAGAATGTTTTGCCTGTGTTCTCTTCTAGGAGTTTTAGGGTGTCATGTCTTATATTTAAGTCTTTAAGACATTTTGAGTTTATTTTTGTGTATGCTGTGAGGGTGGGTTCTAACTTCATTGATTTACATGTGGCTGTCCAACTTTTCCAACACCACTTGCTGAAGAAACTATCTTTTCCCCATTGTATCAGGCTATGTTTTTTTAACCTCTGAAGTGATGCAAATATGGTAATAGTTATCCAAGATTTTTATCCATAATGAAAGATAATCGAGAAGTTTGAAATAAGGAAGGATAAAAGGTAACTCCTCGAGCTTTGGATCATCAGAAAACTGCAAGATAGTTTCTGAACTATATTAATCTCTGCAGTTTTCTCCTTTACTCGAGGATTGGGCCACTGCTCCTCCAGCCTCCTGACTTCCCAGAGTGCCCCCATCCTGAGCGTTTTCCTTCAGCAACACTAGTATTGCCTATGGAGTTACTTTTATCACTTAAAAAATCAAAATTAAATCATGAATCACATTTCTGGCAGCCTTCTGTCTTAAAGAAGTAGCATCAGCAGAGCTGGTGAGCAGAGCTCTGGCCTCAGGGCAAAGGAGGTACAGCAGCAATAGTTACACAGGCCTCAGAAAGGAAGCCCCATGAAATGATGTGCATCTATGACAGAGCGCTTTGTAAACTATAAAATCTTCTACAAATAAATTGGTCTCAAGAAGGTGTTCCTGGAGTTCAGGCAATATCTATGTCTTCTGGAGCCATTGCTTACGTATGCCAACATTGCAATGAAGATCAAATTTGAAGACAGTCACTATCAGAGATGTCAACTATATTTAATGAATTAAGTTGGTGGCATTTGCCCAAAAGCACTAAAGGACAATATGCCATTCTAAGTTTATATAAGTAAAAAGTCAGTAAAATACCTCAATCCTAAGGGAAATTTAAGGAACTGTTTGCTTGCCCGTATTTTACAGAAGAAAAAAATGAGATGAAGAATGTGTGCTAGAGACTTTCATCTCCTGCCCCCCGGCCCCTGCAATGGACCTACTGTCTGTGTGACCATGCTCCCCCTGGCTGCAGGTTTTGGGCCAAGGTGAACCCCTGGCTCAGGGTTGGTCCACTCATTGCTTGCCAGTAACCGGAGATGGGAGTGGATGGTCTGGCCTAAAAGGATGAGCTAAGACCATCTGATATTTTCTCTTTGGACAGGGAACCAAAAAAATCCAGCAGAGTCCCTAACTTAAGGATCTACGGGCCTAAATAGGGAGCTGCCATTTATGGTCATGTCTAAGATGGGTAAATAGAGAAGCTGAACAATACAAAGAATGACAGAGGCATTCTAAGATGTGGAGAAATGGTGAGAGAAATGGAGATTAGAAAATGACTGCCCCCCAAAGTTACCTTGGGTTCAACCCATCCTCTGGCCTGGGTGTTTTTTCTTGGTTTACTGTGATATTTCACTGAATTTAAAATAAATTATCTTTCTTTCTTAAGAGAGATTAAGTGATTTTTGATTTGCAACAGCATTAAATGGAAGAGAAAGTTTATTGCTGGAGATTATCTAGTTAATAATTGGTGCAAAAATCAGGCATACATGACCTTTCAGATCCCTCCTAGCTCAAAGCTCCATCTTTTCTCCCAAGAGACTTTTTCAATATTTCCTAGGATCCTCCTGAAAGGCTCAAAGAGTGGGTCAGATTTTGTGGATTCCAAGCACCGTGACCTTCCATTAAAAGAGAGAGCTCGAGCAACCTTCAAATTAAGCCACGTAGGCAGCCGCCTACTTTGTTAATGAACATTGCTGTTTCATTGGTTTCAAGGTAAGTATAATTTAGATCAATGCCTTGAAGAAACACTGTAAATTATCACTTGGAGAGCTTCTTATTCTCTTTCAAGAGCGGCCCCTATCTTCATTGTAACAACTGTGCTTTTTCTAGAGAGACTTGCCTGCAGTAACTATTCATATATAACATCACAGTCTCCTGTATCACTTTTGTTGTAATGTAATCCAGTTGATGTTTATTCTATTTTACATTTAACTTGGGGAAACAAGGAGCAGTTGAACCACTAGAATGAATTAAGTCTATAAGAAATTTTTCATCTTCAAGAAATTTATTCTGAAGTGCATTTCTTTAGATTTCTGACATATTTGAATCAAAGATTTAAGAATACTAAAGTAACTGTCAGTTATCACTAGGCAATACATTTAGAAATATTTTTCAATTTGTTGATCACAAAAGAAATTTGACACACATTTAAAAACTGTCAGCTTATTATTTTCTAGTTATCACCAAGGATAAAATATACTGTAATTTTAAATGGCAGAGTTTGTTATAGAAATCAATTTTGCCATTGTCTCTTGGGTATTGCAAATACAAAGACCATATTAAAGTGAAGGATTTATATAATCTTTATGAAGAATTCTGGGATAAACCAGATTCGTGAATTTGTATGACACAAACATCAGGTATGTGATGATGGAGTTTGAAGATGGATGGTAGGATCATTCTAATGTCTTTAATCACCTCTCACACCTTTCTATCCATCATTTTGAAAGTGGTGTGGAATATCATCATCATTTATTGTGCAAGAATGGCTTAGGAATCATAGTGACTGCATTCTCCAGTGTGTACACAGGCAGTTTCTCTTTGGATACTTAAAAGCATTAACTTAAAGTTCAGTATATTAAATGTAATTTTACCTAAGTTTAAAAAAGGAAGAAGAAACTGAAGTGAAACTTAAGAATTTTCTCTGCTTCAGGTAAATATTTTCTCTTCTTCCTAAGAAGTAGTGCTATTTCTTCAGAGATTCATCTGGCCTTTGGTTCAAGATAGAGGACTAAACATCCCTTTATTCACATTTCTAATTAAATTGTACAGAGATGCTAGTTAAAATACACAAAACGGAATAGAGTCATTATAGGCAGTGAAGAACGTCATGTAGGCTGGGGCATCAAAATACCAGGCAATTCAGCAAAGAATTTCTGGAAGATTGAAAATGGTGTGATTATACTGAGGAACAACCTAGACTGGAGGGCATTTCATCGCACATATGCGCATAAGTCTGCAGTGGAGAGTTATCCCTTGCAGGGCAGAATGGTTCCTCATCGAGAGACTTGGAGACATCATACAGTGGGTGCCAGGAGGGCATCCTTCCTACTTTCCTTCATCATCAATATACAAACAGAGTTCCTGGTCTCTGTGTTTTCCTCAGACTAAACTCAGAGAACTGTATGTTAAAGAAATTAATTGCTCTGTTGAGGTGTAGGATTGGTGTAGGCACAAAGGATGTAGCCCTTATCATTTTAGCCTGATCAGAGAGACTGGGGGTTGGGTGTGGTCCAAGTATAAGCATCTGCTCTATCTCCAAGCACCCCTATGAAAGACTTTCTTGCAGCCAGCCCTCCCACTGAAGGAAACAGACCCTTGTACTTGCAGAGATATGCCATTCCAGCTGCCTTCATTCATAAATATGAATAGATATCTCAGGACTGTCAGATATTTGAGGAAATAAATAGCATAGAGGAGAAGCAGCAAAAACAAGTGGCCTAAAAAGAAACTGACAAATCTTGGACAACGAATAATTTTAAAAATCATTTACTTGATAATCATTTAACAAATGATTCCTAAATATCCAATGTGCTCCGGAAACTGTTATAGGCACTTGGGACACATCAGTGAATGAAACAAAGATCTCTGCTTCATGGAGCTTACCTTCTAGCAGGAGAGACAGACAATAGATAAATAATAAACAAAAAGAATATGCAATTTATGTAAGATGGTAAAGATGAAAATAGAACACAAAAAAACAGTGTAAAAGGGATAAAAGTATTGGTGTGGGGCAGAATGAGTTATGGTTTTAAATACAACAGTCAGAGCAGGCCTTATTGAGAAGATGCCATTTGAGCAAAGACTTGAAGGTAGTGAGGGAATCAGCCAAGATGTAAGAGCTTTCCAGGAGGAGGGAACAGCCAGTGCAAAAACTGCAACTCAGGAGATCATCTAGTATCTTTCAGGTAAGCAAAGGCGCATTGCTTCTGTTTGCAGCGGAGGACTGAGGCAGAGTAATAGGAGAGGAGGGAAACAACCCAGCCCAGATCTTGTAAGGCTTTGTAGGCTTTTACTCTGAGTGAAATGGGAAGCCCTTGCAGGAAAAGGAGCAGAGGAGTTACATGATCTGACTTCGAATTTAAAAGGATCATGCTGGCTGCTGTGGGGAGGGCGGGGCTGGAGACAGTTAAGAGGCTGTCACTGAAATCCAGGGGAGACATCATGATGAATGGGACTAGGGTGTTAGCAATGGGGACAGTGGGAAGAGACTGTATTTAGAGTATGTTTTGGAGGTAGAGAAGGCAAAGAAAAAATCATACCCTTCTTAAGAGGCTACGGTGACCTGATGGAGGAAGTCCGAGCTCAGTAACCAGGTGACATGAGTTTATAGAACAAGTACAAAAACTTTATCAAAAAAATAATGAGAACTGTCACAGAGATGCAATAAGATTATAGGAAGAACATTTCTAGATATTAAAAAATAACCTCTGTAATTTCCAAAATTAAAAACAAACTGAAAAAAATACAATCTATCACTGAGAGTTACAGAAGATAATAGAAATATTTTACTATGTAGAGAAAAAAACATAAAGAAATATAAATTAGGAGGGTCTTGGAAGATAGTTTCAAGAAGCCTAATTTGTGAATATAAAGGAGTTCAAATGGTAGAAAATATATAGATTGGGAGGGGGAGCAAACAATTTCTAGAAGAAAATTTCCCTAGGCTTAAAAAAAATGAAAAGAAGACTTGATATCATATATCAAAAGGATTTACAAGGTCCATGCGTAGTAAGCACACCTAGACATATCCTGATTAAATTTCTGAATTTCAAGAATCATGTGAAAATCTTTTAGAATTCTAGATTCAATGAAAGCTACTAACAAAGAAAGGACAACCAGCATCAGATTTCCATTTGCTACAAGGAGAGCTGAAAGGCAGTCTTCTGGGAGAAACAGACTGTGATCTAAACTCTAAATACATTGATAAGTTATTGCTCATCTAACAGAGCAAACAGAGAGTGTACCACTCATAGACACTATCTGAAAAAACTTCTTGGGAAAGAAAATTACTGAAAAAGAAAATAGAATGTATTCCACTCAATAGATTGTATAATTAAGAAAAACTGGAAGATATTAGTCATTATGGTGAAGAATGTAAATATTTCTTCTCTCAACAAGAGTAAAATAAGGTCAATTGACTACCTATCCATCTATCTATCTATCTACCTACCTATCTATCTACCTTCTCAAAGGATAATGATCATATTACTGAAAAATAACAATGCAAGTGCTAAGTAAACTTTAAAACAGAAGAGACATGTAATGGAAGACTAAATGACAGCCCCCAAGTGAAATTCTGAACTATCTTCGCAAAATCCAGGAAGAAGTTGAGGGCAGGACTAAGGAAAGGGGACAGGAGGTGGGAAGTAAAGGCAATCTTGTTTCATTTCTGGATTTGGGGAGATGTTGGCAAATATAATATCTTGATGAAGGTAATATTATTACCTTTGTATGTCATCAGCGAATTTGAAAAGCATAGGAGAATTTCCAAATTAATGTTGGTAGGGAGAGGGGGAGGGATAAAAGTAATTGACCCATACAACAAAAGTAACAAAGTGGATGAAAGGAAACCACAAAAGCAACAAGTAAAAACATAAAAAGGATAGAAAGTAAAATGAACTATATTACTTTTCAAGAGCATTGCAAGCAAACTAAATTAACCTGCCAGAAGATGGATAGCAATAAGTTGGGATAAAACAGTAAATCCAGCTATATGTTGTTTTTAAAGGACTACCTAAACCAAAGTGACAAAGAAAGGTCAAATATAAACTCTCATTTTTAAAAAAAGATGCAATATTTCTTGCCCTTGCAGTGCACCAAAGGTTTGTGCTTAACAGAATTCCCATGGGCAGTTCAAGATACCCCAGCAACAGTTCCATTTGGAGAGGAGTCCCGGGTACTAAATCTTTCTTGGGAATTCTAAACATTTAATCTGATTCGAGGGTACAGACCTGAACTGATAATTAGCCAGAGTTCCTACAGGTGAGAAAAGCAGAGTTAAACTATCTCATTTTTGTGGGGACCTTCTCTGTCAGTGGATTCCACTAATAGAGAACACTCTGCCCTGGGCTACCACCTTCATAGATTTTTCAATATAATCACAATCAGATGAGGTTTGGGGGTTTGTAATTTTCATAAGCTCCCTGGTGATTCAGAAATGCCGTTGGGTTTAGAAATGATTCCTCTTGGCCCAGATGCAGCCTATGTTAGTGTTGTACAATACAGTGAATATAGAACCGAAACACACCAGCCTGAATTATACATGAGTAATCTTGACAACCCCAGAATATGCCCTTTGGTTTAGGCATACACAGTAGACATTCATTCATTGGCCTGGTGAGGGACTCTGGGTGTCTTTGGCCTGATAGTTGACAATTGTACCTATGCCAACAGGATCAGGCGGCCCTTAAGGTTAGAAAGACTACTTCAGTTTCAGATAATCACTGTTAGCAGGTAGAACACCTCTATACCATGTTGATTAAATTAATTTTGCTTGCTCAATGGAAAAAATCTAGAAATAGGAAATATGTGTTATAAGGTAATTTTTGCTATCTATGCTAGCCAAATGAATGCTGACATCAGTTTTTCTATTTAAGGAACCACTGCTACTTCTCAATGAGCTCCTTGACATGCTATAAAAAATACATTTTAATTATGTTTCTTTCTTTGCCCTTTGCCCTCTCAGGCTTTTTACAAAAAGCAGCAGGAGCCTCTACAAACATTTGATGTTATTTTTAAGATGCAATCCAAGAACTAGTTGGTTTGCCAGCATGCTGTAGTATTACGAAATTATACTTAGCCTGTCCAGGGATATTTTTTGGGGGGAAACATCTATAGTTTAGCTCTCATTTCGTTTCAGGCTTAGAGTAATGGAAGGGATAAAATAATGCATAACTTCCTCCTATTCTCAACAATCTTCCCCACACTTAGGTCTTGCGCTTCTAACAATGACTCTAAAACTCCCTCTGGCTTGTGAGTCCTTCAATGTCAAAAATTCTGTAACCTTCTCAAACAGCAGGTCTCCAACCTTTTGTGTTTGCATTCTACTTTTGATAACTAGACTTTTTTCTTGGACACAGTTAAGAAATTTACATATTCAAAATGAGATATTTGCAAGGTGTTACCTTAGTTATTTATTGTTCTCATGGAGATCAATCTTAGCATCAAAAATAGTGGGACAAACCAGACACTATGTGCCGTGATGCAATACGAAATTCACAGCATCACCTACAAAGTATTCTTGCCAAAAATGCTTAACTGAAACTAATCAAGCTTTTAGCTCTAACTTCCAGCTTACAGAAAATACAAAGGAAAGGAAAACAAGTTAAATGATACTGTATCCTCACTTCCCAGTAGTCCATCCTATAATAGTGACTTTCCCTGCAGCCTCAAATTCCTAGGCCTTATCTTTCTTCATTCTATTTGCCTGGCAAAACCCCGCTTTGGTTAAACCCAATGTTCCATTCTCTGGACCAACCACAGGCCTCTGAGCAGCTGTTTATGGCTGGTAGAAAGCACACAACTTTGCTGACTGGTATCATTTTGAATCTCTGACCACAAACCTCAAGTGAGCCCTTGGGACTCCTTGGCGATTTCACTCTCCTCAAACCTCCAAAACCACTTTCCTCTTCCTTACTCTCAGCTGATCCGCTCACTTCTCATTTCACTGAGAAAATAAAAGCAGTC
The DNA here is from genome assembly GCF_964374135.1 of Grampus griseus. Lineage (NCBI taxonomy): Eukaryota > Metazoa > Chordata > Mammalia > Artiodactyla > Delphinidae > Grampus > Grampus griseus. Next base: position 69,265,848 of record NC_139012.1, read on the forward strand.
ATTAGAGAACTTCCTCATCTTCCCACCACAAAATCTATTATTCTATCTTCAGCTTTACCGTAGATTCAGCCTTCCCTTTTCAAGGGTGGATAAACTTACTATGCTCCTATCTAGGGCTAACTCCTTCCTTTCATCCCCAGTCAGCACTTGGTGACTTTGTTCCTGCAACTTTCCCTCTTCTTTATCTGTCAAATTTCCCTGTAAATTGGATCAGCATGAAGAAAGCTGTAATATTTTTATCCCTTAATCCTGTTGCTGTACTTCATATCATAGCAAATTTTCAGGGAAGCTACATTCAGTGTATCAGCTTCTTAACCTCCCATTTCCTCCTCACCGCCCCCCCTCCACCAAATTAAGGAGAATAGTATAGTGAACATCTCTGTCCCCACCACCCAGCTTCAGAAGTAAAATATTACAAACACACTTAAAGCTTATTTCTGTCTCTCCTGGATCACAGTCCCCTCCCTTATGCCCTACCTCAGAGGTAGCTCATGCAGCACAGGGAAAACTGGGATACTCAGTTCTCCTACTGTGGGAAATATAGTTGATAATGGTCCCAGATGATTCTCTTCTGAATTTACCACTGTATAAGTTCCCCAGGTTTCTCCCAGTAATGACTGTACATGGAGGGGGGCGCGGATACAGGTTCAGGCCCACTTCTCTTTGATACAAAGATTTGCATAAAAGGTGACTGGCTTAAGGACTCCTCAACGGCCTCGACCTTGACATTCTTACATCCCTGCTGCAATGTGAATCTCTCTCACCCAATCCTTCTTTCCCTCTCTCCTTTCACAGGTGCCAATCCTGCCATGGGGTGTGAAGGGTTTTCCTGATAACTTCTGCTTCTTCCCCTTTATCCTTCACAACCATTTTCTCTAAAAGTGTCTTGCCATCTAATCCTATCATGGAGTACCAAAGTAACACAGACACTAGCCTGATTTTGGTGTTTGTTATTTTCATGTCTGTCTGTCTTTTATATACTCATCTATTATTGTTTTAGGTTATTAAGCTTTGTACATAGCCTTTCGTAACATTTTTTTTACAATGATATTTGTTTAATATTTATCTATGTTGAATTATGTAACTGATAATTCATTTTTACTGCTGTATTAATACATTATCTAAATATACTATAATTTATTCATTCATTCTCCTATTAATGCACATCTATGTTGTTCCAAATTTTTGCCCTTGTAATGTTGCAGTGAACACTCTTTTATCTGTCTCCATTGTATACTCCTGTATTTTCTTTGTGATATACAGGAGTTAAATGCTGAGTCATAGTGTTTGTGCATCTTTGACTTGACAAGATATTGTCAAATTGATCTCAAAGTGATTGTTTCAATTTTCACTCCTACTAGCAGCAAATGAGATGTTCTTGCTTCTCTACGTTCTTGTCATCTCTTAATATGTCAGATTTTTTGGTTTTGGCTAATATGATGGATGAAAAGTACCTTAGTATGGTTTTAATGTACATTTCCCTGATTACTAGTGAGATAGAGCATCTTATTACATATTTATTGGCACTTGGATGTCCTTTTCTTTGAATATCTATTTAACACTTTCGCCCATTTTTCTACTAGGTTGTTTTTCTTATCGACATTGGAATTCTTTATATATTCTGGATATCAATATTTTCTCAGTTATATTCCTTGCAAGTATATTATTTCAGGCTGTGACATGTCTTTTCACTTTGTTTATGGCAACTTTTGAATCACAGAAATATAAAGTTTTAATGTAGTCAAATATTTCAATCTTTTCCTTTATGGTTCTCTCTCTCTCTCTCTCTCTCTCTCTCTCTCTCTCTCTCTCTCTCTCCCTCCTTTCTTTTGATGGGTCTAGTTTCAGGAATTCTGGTCTATCTTGAGATTATAAATAGATTCTCACAATTTGTTCCAGAGGATTTAAAATCTGCCTTTCACATTTAGGATTTCAGTGTATCTGGAATTGATTTTTGTATATAGTTAGGTAACAATCCAATTCATTTTTTTCTAATTTGAATAACAGTTAACCCAGCATTGTATGTTGAGTAGTCTATTCTTTCCTTGCTGATCAGTGATGCCATATATCAAGTATTTATATATTTGGGTCTGCTTATGAGCTCTTTGTTCTGTTTTATTGATCTATTTGTCCATTCTAGCACCATTGTCACACCTTTTAAAAATTATTACAGTTTTATGAGTCTTGTCATCTGTTTTTCTTCTTCAAAACTCCCTTGGCTCTTCTTAATTTTTACATATCCATATAAGTTTAAAGTCAGCTTGTGGTGTTCCATGTGAAACCCTGTTGAGAATTTGGAATAGCATTGAAGTATCCAATTAATATGGAAAAAATGGGCATCTTGACAAAACTGACTCTTTCTACACATGAACATGGTTTATCTCTTGATTTATTCAGGTCTTTAATTTCTTTCAATAAAGTTTTACAATTTTACTCCTTAAAACCCTTATATTTTTGTTGCTGTTGTAAACGGCCTTATTTTTTCACTTTATATTTGTTTTTCTGTATAGTAACTCTATTGATTCTTGCACATTGATCCTGTATCTAGCAGTATTGATGATCTCTTATTGATTATAATACTTTGACTATATATCCTTTCAGTTTTCTAGGTGGACAATTATATCATCTGTGAGTAAAGACTTTTATTTCTCTCTTTCTAATCCTTACACTCAAGTTAACACCTCTAGTATCAATCTCAGTTTAATCAGGCTTTTATTCTCCTCAAGCCACTGAAACCTTTTTATCTGAGTCATGAATAACCTTCATGTTACCAAATCCAGTGGTTGAATCTCAGTCCCTAGCTTACTCAAACTCTCAGTGCCAGTAACCAAGACTATGCCCCCTTTTCTGAAATACTTTCTTCACTTATCTTCGGGGACAACATCCCCTGATTTCCTCCTACAGCCCTCGCTGCGTATTCTCGGTCTTATTTGGTGGTTCCTTCTCACGTCCTAATCTGTCAATTTGGAATGATCCAGTATTGGATCCTTCAACCTCTTTCCATTTTTCTTTACACTTGCTGGTCAGGAGATCTCATTCAGCCCACATGCCAATAACTCAAACTTCTATCTTCAGCACCAGTCTCTCTTGAATGCTACACGTTTTTATCCAGTAGTCAACCCAACATTTTTACTTGGAAGTCTAATAGATATCTCTAACTCAACAAATTCAAAACATACACTTTTCCCTCTATCTCCACACTAAGACCCTTCCTAAGGATTCTTCGTTTTGGTAAATATCAGCACCATTTATCTGTTGCTGGGGCCAAAACCTAAAAGTCAGCTTGGATTTCTTTTTCTCTCACGTCCAACATTGATTTATTTGCAAGTCCTGTGGGCTCAGTCTTAAAAATATATCATAAGTCTGACCACTTCTCATCACTTCCTTTGCCCCTCCTTGGTCTGAGCAGCTATCTTTTTTTTCTGAACTAATGCAGTAACCACCTAGCTGATCTCCTTGTTTCCACTTTGTCCCACTTACAGTCTATTTTCCATACAGCAGCTGAAGTGATTTTTTTTAAAACAGGGATACAATCTGGTATCAGACAGGGATACTTCCTTGCTCAAAACTTCCTGATGACTCCCTATCACACTTAGAATATAATCCAATGTCTTACTTTGGCATAAGAATATAATTCAATGTCTTACTTTGGCATAAAAGGTCTCACATGAACTGACCCTTGGTGACTTTCTGACCTCATTTTCTATCATCCTTGCATTTGTTCCATTCAAGCCATACTGTCCTATTAGCTGTTCTTCAAACATAACAAAGTCATGCCAACCTCAGAGCCTTTGTACTTACTACTTCCTATGTATGGATGCTCTTTTTATTCCAGATCTTTGCGTGAATCTCTTCCCCACTTAATTTAGACCTCTACTCAAAAATTAACTTATGAGGAGCACTTCCCCAACCGCTCTATAAAATTCCTGCTCACTCCCTATTTCCTCTTAACTTGCTTTATTTTGATTTTTTTCATAGTACTTACCACTCTTTGACTTTTTTTTTTTTTTTTTGGTACAGTTATGTATTGCTTGTTTCCTCAACCAGAATATAAATTCCTTGAAGGAAGATGCTTTCTGTATCTATACTGCGGCATTGTTAGTGCCTAGGGAATTACCTGGAACCTAGTAGGGGTTCAATAAATGTTTATTGAATCAAAGGATAAGGATGTCCCTTAGGACTTATAAAAATATCTACAGTTTTCTTTCTTTGTACTGGTTTGCCTTTCAGCTCAATGTCACAATTTGAACAGAACAATTTCCTGTCCCAAATATATTCATAACAAAATTCTCACCTATTTTAGTAAACACACAATCTTCCTCTAGTCATGATTAGATGATAACTATTATCTCTTTATTCACAGCGAGTTTTACCCTTGAAGTCCAGTCTGTTGTATCATAATCCCTTTAACTCAACATTTTATTTTATATAAAGCACTTTGACTAGAAAGAAAAATGAAGTTTGCATAATGGTCAAATCTGGTGGCACACAAGTGAAGGGCTAGCTGTCTAGAATGTGATCTTGGAGAAAATATTCTCTACGGTAAAGTCTAATTTCTAAGAGTGTTAAGACCACAGAACTGAGAATGAATTTTATAACTTAAAAGCACACTGTAGGAAAATAGTGAGGATGTATTTATTTTGTGGCTTTGACTTAGTTGTCTGAAGCCAGTGATCTTGGCTCATAGAAGGAAAATCTCCAGGGGGTCTCTTTGTTTTATGAATAGTCACACCCTCAGCACTGTGTCTTTGTAATCATATTGTAGTTGGCCTGTATATTTACTCACACAATGACTGAACTATGCAAAGAAAATGTAATCTGGTTCCTCAACACTTTACTCCCTGAAACAGATCGAATCACTGCCATGAGTCCTTCTGTGCTGCAGAGAAAGTCTTAAACTGCCAGGAGTGATTTCTCTATGTCTTTTGGTTTAACACAATATTGTGGTTAGTGTGTGGAGCTCTGTGTGTGGAGCATGAGTTATTTTAATTTTGGATTTTTAAAAAAAATATTTGTTATTAATTCCTTTCTGTAAGTGATTGAAAAGCCTGTAGCTTGTAGATAAATGCTCAGACTTCTTCCCCCTGTGTGACCATCTTCATGGTGGCTCTGTGCATGTCTTCGTGTTACCCTCTGGATCCCTGCTCACCTGTGCCGTGATGCTGTCCCTTGTTTCACCAGCTGCCACTTCCACTAGTGGCATCTGCTGTTAACCTTTTCCCTGGGCTCAGTGGTCCCTCTCTGCTGATGGGCCCCAGCTGAGTTTCACGGCCTCCTTGGCCTTTCTGTTGATGATATCACTTTGTTCTTGGTGTAGCAACTCCCTCTAGGAAGCTTCCTGGTCTGATTCCCACCGCTTTGCGGGGACTTAGTCTTTCCCATGCTATGCGGAAGCCAAACACAGCCCAGGGGCATTAACTCAGATTTTCACCTTAACTCCGCTTCACGACCACTGCCAGCTCCTGGGGCAGCCTCCAGGAGATGGGTGCTGAGGGCACTAGAGAAGCAGTCCCTTTTCTAAGGCTACAAATGTAGTATGGAGAAAATAATCTCTGTGCTTTTGGCTTTCCCCTGGGGATCTCACTGGCTTGTTGACTCAGGCTGGGGTGTGGGGAGACAGGAGCGGAAAGTTGAGGGGAAACTCCTGACAATCATGTGACTGCTTTCCTCCCTCTCCATCTCTTTCTTCCCCTTTCCACACACCCCTTGGATTCCTCCCCTTTTTCTTTCTGACAGTGGCTTTCTCTATATCATAACTTTTTCTTTCTTGTGGTGAATTTACCCTGCTACCTGCCTTTGGGCCACAATAGTAGGTAGAATTCATGAAGAGATTTCTGATTATAGGAGATCCAAAAATCTTACCTATGTTACATATGAAAACAATAGGTTTAAATTTTTAATTGAACCTATTGTTTTTATTAAAATAGCATGCCAGGTGTCTTGAAGATTTAGCCTCTACCCTATATAAGGTGAGGCTACTAACATTGCATTAAAAGACTGTTGTGAGACTTTGAATGAAAAAAGCAGTGGACAGAGCCTAGGAGAAGGCTTGACTCATAGAGATTGGCTCAGAACTGCCTCACTGCCTCTCTCTCTCTCCCTAGGAGAGTAATAGAGTGTTATTATTTTTTCCTAGAGCATGAATTGTTTTAATTATGGATGTTTTAAAAACGTTTGTTATTAATCCCTTTCTATAAATGATTTAAAAGGCTGCCTGTCTTCTCTGTGCACTTAGTTAAAAGCTTTTCATCCTTAATGTAGTCTCTCCAGACGGAAATGTTTGAAAGGAGAACCATGTGCCAGAGATGCCAAGAAGCTATTACTGGTTAAGTAAACTGATACTCAATGTGATTAAGACCCACCATCTCACCAATCGCCACAATTCTTTATGTTAGGAAGAAAATGTCTTATTTTTCAATATGGAAAAAGATGAGAGAGAAGTTATTTACTTTTCTTAAAATCAAAGCAAATTGAATATTAGAACAGAGCCAGTCTTCGCTGACTTATAATCTGGTCCTCTGGGACTTTACTTCTATAGGAAAAGTCTTGAATTTGGCCCATGTTTGAACTAAATAGCAAAGAAGATAATTTTAATTATTTTATAATTTAGGGCTGGGTAATGCTTATTTTGATTTTGATTCAACGAAAGTGAAGAATATCTGAAACTATTACGAAGAAGTAGTGCTAGACACAATTTCCAAGGCTTGTACTTACCCAATCCCCAGGCATTCAGTTAAAAGCATTTCAGACTTAATGTAAGCTATAGAAGAAAACGCTGGAAAGAAGAATTGTGTACAGGAGATGCCATAAAATTATTGGTAAGGAATAGCTCCAGGAAAATTGAAAGTAGGCTTTTAGAGGGTGTAGAGTTTGGGAGAAGCAGTGAATGTATTTGCTCTCTCTTAATTGAAAACAGTCAATGCTAAACTCTGAGAGTCCCTAAGTGATTTGATTTTTCTGCTTAGTGGGAATAAATAGGGTTAGGAGGACAATTGCAGTGTCTCTCTAATTCTTTAGGGAAAGAATGCTTAACTCTATATTTTGAAGGTAGGGCAGATATTGAGATAAAGATTGTGTTGGTGCCTCTCGTGCAGCATGGAGCAGAGAGTGAATTCCAGTGACGAGGGTGGGTTACTCAGTTAGAATAATTCAGTATTTATTCATTAGTCAATCATGTGTTCATTCCTTCAACAGACACCATGCTAAGTGCTGAGGATATCAAATAAGACACAAGCTCTTCCTCTGAGGATGAGTTTCTGTGTGTGCAAAGATTATCTGGAAAGGGGTAAGTTAGTGCATTAAAAGAGGACATCACTGATTTGAAATCTTGTAGCAACACCTGTGGCCTCTGTATAGATAGGATTTTTGGTAAATTAGGAGGGAAATCTAGACCCTTTTGACCAATCCAAGGGGTATGGTAGGTACCCTCATGTTCCAAAAGAGAACACCTCCAAGGTGAAGATGAATCAGGTAAACAGAGAACAACATGAGTAGTCATGTGACCTGAATTCACACTTCAACTGGAGTAACTTCTTGGAGCAACGAGAGCAGAACATACCCTGGAGTGACAATTCCAGAAGACTTCTGGCTCACGGGAGAACTTAGTTTTAAAATATGTCTCGTACTGGGACTTCCTTGTGGTCCAGTGGTAAAGAATCCGCCTTACAATTCAGGGGAAGCGGGTTCGATCCCTGATCTGGGAACTAAGATCCCACATGCCTCGGGGCAACTAAGCCCATGCTCTGCAACTACTGAGCTTGAGCGCCTCAACTAGAGAGCCTGTGTGCAGCAAACTACAGAGCCCACATGCCCTGGAGCCTGCATGCCACAACTAGAGAAGAGTAAACCCGCACGCCACAACTAGAGAGAAGCCCGCGCCTTGTGATGAAGAGACCACTCACTGCAACAAAGAGATCCTGCATGCCTCAGCGATGATTTCGAGTGCCGCAACTAAGACCTGACACAGCCAAAAAATAAATAAATAATAAATAACTCTTAAAAAAAAGAAATAAAACATTTCTCATACTAAGCCAGCAAGTGATAAAGAAGGACCCTTATTCCAGTACATTGGGGAACATTAGGTGGTTATAAGTATCTACAGAAAATATATAATATTTATTTCATTTTTAGTCCCAGTAAAAACATCCATCTGTGACTCCCTTTGGTTTCTGAGTAGCAGCTTGGGCAAAAGCCAAGTATGACATTGCTATACACACGCAACAGAATTTTATTTGGGAAAACCATGAATGTGGACTATCAATAAAATGTCATAAATTTCTTATTCATCCATCCATCTATCTAGTCATCAATTCATTGATAAAATATTTATCCAGCACCTCTTCCATTTCAGGCATTTTGCCTACCACTGGAGATACAGCAGTGAATAAGATGGACACACCCTATCTTAAGAAGTATATGGTATAGCTTCCTTAACTATTGAATCAAGTAAGATTGAAGAAGAAAAATACATGGAATCCCTTTCTCTCAAGGTCCATCTACTGGGGTGGATATAGAAGTAGGGCTATACTATTCACAAAAGATTGTGTCTCTTTGCCCTGCCCCAGCCTGCTTTGTGCGAACTCACAGTCATCTCCTAAAAGTTCTGCACAACCTCAGGGGTATCTTCCGTCTGTTCCACGTGAAATTTACAGTTTCCCCCTCTTCTCCAGATTATTGTGACAGTCTTTTATTTCTGCTAAAGTTAATAGTAGCAGCTCTGTTGCCTGTCATTTTCCTCATACCTCCAATAACTACCCACCTTTCTCTCTTCTACCATTTTCTTCTTATTTTTCTGAGAAAGTAGAAGCCATCATAAGACAACTCCTTCATCTTTCCAAATCCAAATCTACCAGTCTCTTAGCCATGTTATAATGGATGGACTCCCCTGTTTCTAAGGACAGCTTCTCCACGTGAGCTCTGGATCCTATCTTCCCATCTCTCTCCATCTGCTCAGGGACTTGGCTCCAGTAATAATCCCTTCTCTCTCCTGTGATTCTCTCTCCCTCCCAGATCATTCCCATTAGTACGGAAGCATACTGCATGTAAAGTACTCAGGGCAGAGCCTTGTACAACAAAGGCTCAGTACATATCATCTATTATTATTATTATTACTGTCATCTTCTTCTTCTTCAGGATCATCCACACTGAGCTTTGTCATAGTGATAAGTATCAGGCCTTCCATATTCAAGTCTTGAAAAACTCCATTCCAAAGATTGTCACCAGGAGCAACATTTAGGCACTCAAGGATTATGAGGATAAGAAATGGGGTCTTAATATTTTCTTCCTTTTTGTAACAAAAGATAGGAAGACAGAATGAGCTGACACCACGAGACGGCTATGCTCACATGGTGGTTAATGGGGATAGTCAAACAGAAAAGGTGTAATTTAAAGTGTTGCCACATGACAGCTTATTTGGAGGAATCTCAAAAGTGCAAGTAGGAAAATAGCTCCAAAAATTCTTAGTTCAATAGAAAGAGGGGTGATTAGTTAATATGGCCATTAACTATTGAGTGAGGGGATAAGTATAGGGCATGACTTTTCAAGGAGTTACTCTAAATGACAAGAACACACAGAATTATTTTTTATATAGCAAGGAGATTTATTTGTGGGTTCTTATTGTTATTTACATGGTTGATCCTAAAAAAACTGGTGGTTCTGGAGAAACATAGTTTCTTTTCCATGATTTATATTTCATTTTTATTTGAGAGTTTTATCTTAAAAGACTCCTGGTGCTCATATGTTGAAAGATTGGAACCCACGTGGAACAAGTTAGAAGGTATGCTGAAACTTTATACAATGCAGAGAAGGATATAGACTAGGAACCCACAAGACTGGAACACTGAGAACTCACCGAGTAGCCAGACTGACTCCTATAGTGGACATTTTTATTTTTGCAGCTCAGGGTCTCTTCTCCCTTCTGGTGGTAACAGCATCCCAACTATGCTTTGGAGAATCACTCCTCTTCCATTGGATGTAGTCAATAGTGGAACCTGTCTTCCTCTGGCCAATGGGTGGGCACGTGCCCCAAGCTTGGCCGACCTGATGCCTTTTCTCTGGAACTGAAGTCTTGCAGAATGTGTTCAAAGTAGATTCATTCCAGTGATGGCCTCCTGGAGAGCGTGCCCATTCATTCCTGTTGCCTCAGTGCCCAGAACGGCTCTGGTTTCTGGTCTTTCTGAACTTTGGCTCTTTAGATTTTCCTTCAACTCTGTGACCTCAACTTCTTTCCAATGTGTTTTCTTTTTTCTTCCATTAAAGACGCTCAAAATGATTTCTGTTGCTTGCAACAAAAGAACATTTACTGATACATGTCCTCACCCCAAGTGAGGAGACAACTAGCAGCGCCTCCTGTATCACAATGTTTGTGGGGGTGTGGCTGGCTACCTTCCTCCTCAGATGGTGTTTGTTTTCTGGAGTCCAATTTGAGAGGTGAAACTAGATGCAATTTTTATGAATTCTGTCTGAGTTGGAAGATGGACCCATCCTGTAAGGGAAGTAACCTAGAAACAGGCACTTTGATCTTTGGGAAGAGTGGGAATGAGTGCGGGAGAATTTGGCAAGAGCTAAGCAGGGGATCAAGGTCCTGGACAAACCGTTTGGAATCTAGGAGAGTGCTTCAGTCTCGCTAGAAAATGAAACTCCTAAAACCAAGGCAACAAAAAAAAATGAATAGTGGTGGAGGTAACATTACAGCTTGGGAGGCATAATTGCTAGGGCCTCCTCAGGCTCAATTCAAGAATGAACCAGTTGGGGATAATGGGTACCTAGCTGAATGATTTAAAGGAGTCACCTAAAACTGGGTTCGAAACCTACATTGAAAAATTGTGTTCTTCCTCTGGTAGTGATGAGACTGTAGAGAATTGCTTTATGGGTGAGATAAATGTCTCTTCCTCTGGGATATTTTCCCCATCATTTCCCCTTTTCTGTCTCTCCTGCGTATGTTGGTCTTGATGCCCCTACCGTGTGTCCCAATGGAAACCTCTATTTGACCTGTCATGTTATTTTTTTTGTCTCCCCAACCAGACCATCAGCTTCACAAAAGAACAACTGTTTCCTTTCTTCTTCACCTTTGTATCCTCAATGTCAAGCACAGTGCCTGACACTTAATAAAAATGTGTTGAATAATGAATAAGCAAAAAGGAAGCTAAAGAGTTTCTTTAGCTAAAGCTAAACTTTAGCTAAAGCTAAAGCTAAAGGAAGCTAGAGAGGTAGAAGGAGATTCTGTGAAAAGCAAGGCAATGAAAAGTCGTTTTTACTTCTTGTAGTATTATATTAAGTAATGTATTTACAGAGTACTTTATCTGAGGTCAATTCTAAATGATAAAAATAAGAGGTCCCCTGACAGTAATTATGGGATTTTTAATAATAAAGTAAAACTTCTCTAAAGCATGTTAAATCTTTTCATGCAGCGTATTTTTTTTTTATTTTACCAGACCAATCAGCTAATATATGTAGGAAAATGTTTTGCCTCACAATGACATATGACACTTTTAATAGCACCTATTAAAGTGCTTTACACATAATAATTGTTCAGCACCTGTTTGTTGACAGAGCAAATATATTCAGCAAAATTGACCTCTTTTTATAAAACAGTTTTAAGGCTAAGAATATCTATTCACTGTTTAATTCTATAATAGCTCACATTGCAGCAAAGATTAAATGAGAATAAAAAAGAAAATATTCTCTATCTTTTCCTGATGCAAACTTTGTGTCATAACTTATTTTTGCTCTTCCAACCATTGAGGTCTGGACTTTAAACTGAGTTGCAACACATCTTGTCACCTGACACACACACAAAAAACCTTTGATAAATCTTAATTGCACACATAAACTGCATTAAAATCTTAATCCTGCATGAAAGAATAGCTCCATTTACCTAATGAGAGTCACTTTCTTCTTCTTGCTGGAAAATAAAAGCTTGTGATATTTGAAAAGGTAGACTTTGCCAATGGACTTATGTCTCTATAAATCATCATAGACAGTGATTCCTTGAAAAACAGGTTTCATGTAATATTTATGTAAGCTGCACATGACCTTGAATGAAAGGAAGGGTTAGAAGGAAGTGTTCTTATTGTTCAACAGAACACTTCTCTATTTTGTCAAATGTTACTTACTCAGGTCATATGCAAATTTTTTGGAACTGAACAAAGGTTGTTTATTTTAAAACTAAGCTATAGGGAAATATGACATTTCTTTTTAGAATCAATACTATTTTATCTTGTACTCGTAGAAAATCTCTTTTAAACAGCAAAGAGGAATACCAGCAGCAAAGCTGGATACAGAATGAATGTGGGTAAGTAAAGCATTAAAATGTCCTCTAACCATTCATGGCATTGATTCTGGAGAGAATCGTGAAAGCAGATGGAAAAGATCAGATGTCTGGTTGGTAGAGTACAGGTTGCTGTGTTTGATAAACATGTACCCTGGGGCTTCCCTGGTGGCGCAGTGGTTGAGAGTCCGCCTGCCGATGCAGGGAACACGGGTTCGTGCCCTGGTCCGGGAAGATCCCACGTGCCGCGGAGCGGCTGGGCCCATGAGCCATGGCCGCTGGGCCTGCGCGTCCAGAGCCTGTGCTCCACAGCGGGAGAGGCCACAGCAGTGGGAGGCCCACGTACCACAAAAAAAAAAGAGTGAAATTTGAATTACTTAAACAGCAGAATATGGAGGAATTAAGATGATAATTATGATCCTTACATTTCTTCCTTCTATCTGTTCATTCCCCCTCATCATTTATTAGGCATTAATGGAAGAGGAACTGCAAAGTGGTTCGCTCACCGCCCACTCCATCTCCTTTTTAGCATGACTGCCTGAACTATTGAAGCACGGAGGTTGAAATTACATTTCCCAGACCCCTCTGCAGCTAGGATTCCACATGTGAGCTGTGTCTCCTCAAGCATATATAACCTGTGTGAAGAGTGTCTCAGTATATGGCTTACAGGCTCTGCATGATGTGTTGGCGACTTCTGGAGTTGTGCAGAGTATCATGCTTTTGTAAGTGAGACTTGGAAGGAAGAGTACTGAGTGGTTGGTGTAAATATGCAGGGAGATAGAATCTTCTGGCAGGTAGGGTGGTGCAATGTTTGATTCTCCTGCAGAAGCTTTGATAAAGGGACTAGTGGTCTTATCATTGGTGAGAGTGAGATTTCAGCTAGGAGAGTCCCTTACAGGGACTGAGTGTTCTAGTGCCTGAGAGTTGTTGGTTGAATAACGGCCAAGCTGCACAACCTGCCTCTCCTAGAAATTTTGTTAGCTGTCTTACACCTCTTAATAACTCCCTTTTTGCATAAACCAGCTAAATTGGATTATGAGTCCAGAAACTATGGAATCTGATAGACAACGTCTATGATAGGTACTGTAGATAGAAAAGTGGATTTATGCCCAAATCTTCATTCATGCTCACTGATATTCATCCTGAAGGGCTTTGAAGTCTTATGGAGGGGGTGAAAATAGGCATGTAAATAACAGTAAAATGTATTTATTTATTAATTTATTATTTTAAAAAAACTTTAAAAAATGCAATGTTAAAAGTTACTTTCTATTTACAGTTATTACAAAATATTGGCTACATTTTCAGTATAGTACGATACCTCCTTGAGCCTATCTTACACCCAATAGCTTGTACCTCCCACTCCCCATCCCTATATTGCCCCTCTCCACTGTAACTGCTAGTTTGTTCTCTACATCTATGAGTCTGCTTCTTTTTTGTTGTACTCACTAGTTTGTTGTATTTTTTAGATTCCACATATAAGTGATATCATACAGTATTTTCTTTCTTTGTCTGACTTACTTCACTTAGCATAATGCCCTTCAAGTCCATCCATGTTGCTGCAAATGGCAAAATTTTGTTCTTTTTAATGGCTGAGTAGTGGTCCATTGTGTGTGTGTGTGTGTGTATACATATATATATATATACATACATATATACATATGTATATATGCCAAAACTTCTTTATCCATTCATCTGTTAATGGACACTTAGGTTGCTTCCGTATCTCGGCCGTTGTAAATAATGCTGCCGTGAACATTGGGGTGTGTGTATCTTTTTGAATTAATGTTTTGTTTTGTGTTTTTCGGATATACACCCAGGAGTGGAATTGCTGGGTCATATGGTAGTTGTATCTTTAGTTTTTTGAGGAACCTCCATCCTGTTCTCCACAGAGGCTGCACCAGTTTACACCCCCACCAGCAATGCGCCAGAGTTTCCTTTTCTCCACAGCCTCGCCAACATTCGTTATTTGTGTTCTTTTGATGATAGCCATTCTGACAGGTGTGAGATGATATCTCATGTGGTTTTGATTTGCATTCTTCTGATGATTAGTGATGAAATAACAGTAAAATTTAATAAGTGTTGCTGTAGGCTTGAAATACAGAATGAGGAGCACAAGAAAAGGACAGTGGCTTAGAAGAGTAATTGGCTGAGAAGGGTCATTGGACCAAGGACGGTTTCATAGAAAAGTTATCATTAGATCTTTAAGAATGAATTTTTCTTCACATCAGGTGAAGAAAATGGGAAGGATATTTCAAGAAGAAGGAACAGGATGTTCAAAGTTATGGAGTGATGAAACAGCATGGGGCATTCAGCAAAGTATTATAGAACTTTTGTTATGTAAGGAGAGTATATAATTGATGTCAGGGAGATGAACCTAGGAAAAAAGTTGGGGCCTTGTATGCCGGACTTAGGAGTTTGGCTTTGAGGATTTTGAGCAAGGGGATAGCATATATTTCAGGAAGGTTACTTGGGCAGCCGTGTGTAGAATATATTGGGTGGGGGGCAGTCACTATTAGAGACAGTATACAGGGAAGATTTAAGATGCTACTGCAATAACGTAGGGAAGAAATGGTGAGACTGTGGCACATGGAAAGGAGAGGAACAGATGGATTAGAGAGATAGTGTAGTTGCTGACCTGCAGCAGGAACCCAATGAACATTAGTTGAGAGAGGGATACAAGGTGGAAAAATTGAACAGAACTAAAAAGTTCTTGGCTTGGGTGAATAAGAGGAAGGGAACAGGCTTTTCAGTAAATGCCCAGAGAGTTTGCCGTTGGTACTGTTAGTCTCTACCTTATTTGAAAGGAGAAAAAGTGTGATAATCAATATTATAAAATATTCACTCACTTTTTTCCATCCATCCACTCACTCATTCATTCAATAAATATTTGTTGAGTTCTGTTGATGTGGTACACACCGAGCTAGGCATTGTGGATTCCATATTGAGTTAGCCAGTCTAAGGGGGATGGCAGACATAGAGCAAATAATGATAGAATAATTAATTACAGTCAGGAGGAACGTTCTGAAGGATAAACTAGGGTATTATGTGATAGGGAAGGTTTAGGGATATATGAGCCACAGGGGAGGTGCTGTGGAATAGTGAGCATTACCCGTGTAGTGAGACTAAACCTGTTTTTCCAAAAAGGATTGCATCTTTAAAACTTTATCATTCCATCCAGATTTCATAAAGGCTGTTGTTCTTACGTCTTTAAGGCTATGGTGTCATTGTTGGAAAGCTTTCTCTATGCAGAGCAAATCTACCCATTCATTCTCTCTTCTGCTACTATCACTAGAGAAATTTTCTGATTAATTATTAACTAGCAAATGTATCTCTAGAGCACCGCACTAAGTGGTAACATATTAATGAAGATGAATTTGCGGTCGTATTCACCCTTCTTGAGGGAAGTAAGCTGGACTATGCCAACAATCGATCCCATTAATCAGTTTCTGTTAGATTCACTGTGCGATTTAGTTTGTCTTTTGGGGGGGGATTCTTTTCTCCATTTGAAAACAGATATTTTCTGCAAATAAAGGAAATGCCTGTGCAATTTACAGTGAAACCAGCCACGTTAATTTATAGAGGAAGGCTGCATGGACACTAGGAAGAACATATATGGGTTGGTAGACCAATAGAAGTCATGTATTGGTCTTGGCTATCACTTCACAAATGACACAGTCTGTCTCTAGGTATATCAAATTAATTGAAGAAAGCTGAAATAGAGTACAATGTTTAATTGGTCTAAAGCAGTGTTTTCCAAACTACAGATTGGAACTCATTAGTGGCTTGTGAAATCAGCTTAGTGTGTTGTGACCAGCATTTTTAAAAAAGAGGAGATAGAATTGGAAAAGTAGTGAAAATAACAGAGAATATTGCATATAGACAGAGTAAGTAATGGTTTGTAAAACTTCCATTTCATATGTATCTACATATGTTATATACAGTTGTCCTTTGGTATTTGCAGGGGATTGGCTACAGGACCCCTTTGGATACCAAAATGCGCAGATGCTTAAGTCTCTCACTGTTGGTTTCTGTATTTGTGGATGCAGAATCCGTGGATATGGAGGGCTGATTGTACGTTATATTGTATATATGTATGTAACATGCAATATGTATATATGTAAACTTATTTATGTGTGTATATACTAGGTGAATACATAAAACATCAAAGAAGTTTCAAAGCCATAGATCTGGAAAAAGAGTTCTAGAGTTCTCTTCAGTCAGATCTTCCATTAATATACCTATCCCAAATTACTTTCTTATTGCTTAAAGCACATTGAAAACCATTGAAACTACTGGGATGCAGAATTACTAATACATGTTAGCTCTGAATGAATGCTGGGTAAAACAGGGAAGTAAAGGTACTCTTGGTTTGGTAAATAGATACATATTTCATTTAGGTGTTCTAAACTTTCAAGGTTTACTAATTTTGTTATTTAGAATTTAAGGAATTCTGTATCAAATATGTGAGAGAGAGTGACTCATTTTCCTAAGTACGTTAAATATAGTAACCTGGAGATATTAGAGATTCAGACTTTAAGTTATTTTTTTATACCTGACACAGATTGGTTTGTGATCTATGAATATTCATCATGAATGCCTTCTTTCTGACCCACATTTAATCATTTATAAATAGAAATACTATTATTTAGTTATAGTATTTTGTAAATAGTAATTTTTTTTAATATAGCATATTGGGATTACAGTTTTCAAGGCATAATTGTTGGCATTCTTTTCCATTTCTACACTATGTAGAAATAATAAAGCTATGGATAACGTTCTATTCTATATCACTACGGCCATTCTCCAAAGACTCCTGCTTTTGATTTCGTACAGAAGTTTATTTCATTACTTTGTAACATCAGTCTCATCATTTTCACTCTTCACTGCTGGGTCTCAAATTCAGCCTTCCAAGACAACAATTAAGCCTGATAAAGAAGTGGCTATTTCTATAAGAAAGCCCAGGATTTTTTTCTATTCCATAGTATACAGATGCTGTCCATTTCATGCCTTCCTACACTCCCATTTATAAATCTTGATTCACACACTGTCCAGAAGGGGCAACCTTATTACCATTTGATTCTGCCCCCTGACTCAAGCTAACTGAAAAGGGTGGAGGCTTGGAAATCAGGTCCCTCAGAATGGAGGTAACGTTGGGTATTGAAATAATTAGTATTACAGAGCCAGGGTAGGAATCTGTACCATGGAGAACCAGAACCACCTGCCTGTCAATGATTCAGGAAATCAGAAGGAGAAAAACAAATACCATATGCTAAGGCACATATATGGAATCTAAAAAAATGGTACTGATGAACCTAGTAGCAGGGCAGGAATAAAGACGCAGACGTAGAGAACAGACTTGAGGACACAGGTGGGGAAGGGGAAGCTGGGATGAAGTGAGAGAGTAGCATGAACATATACACACTACCAAATGTAAAATAGATAGCTAGTGGGAAGCAGCTGCATAGCACAGGGAGATCAGCTCGGTGCTGTGTGTCCACCTAGAGGGGTGGGATAGGGAGGTGGGAGGGAGGCTCAAGAGGGAGGGGATATGGGGATATATGTGTATGTATAGCTGATTCACTTTGTTGTACAGCAGAAACTAACACACCATTGTAAAGCAATTATACTCCAATAAAGATATAAAAAAATACATGAAGTAAATGAAGCATTCAACAGTTAAAAAAAAATGATTCAGGAAAGAGTAAATAATAGTTTTGAAGACAAAACTAGAAAACTAGAGGCCAGAATAGAGAAGTAGAATGGAGGGAAGCCATGCGGCTTTGAGGGATGCAGAGCAATCTTGATCCTCTTCTTCCATTCCAACTCCCAGCCCTGCGTGAACTTGGATTTCATTTTCTTGGAACCTGTGAGATTCCTCTTTATTTATGCTACCTTGAGTAAATTCACATTTCTAAATGTGCTCTGATTAAGACATGTCCCTTTGTTCAGTTTTCTTTGTTTCTCTGCCAACCCAATCCCTTCATGCTATTCAACTCGGACCCTTCCTCTGGGATCCACAACCATCGTATTTCTTCTGTACACTGTCATGTTGTAATTTGTCTGTAAAGTTCTATTTCTCATCACACCTAGAAATACTGGCAATGATAGGGAACCAAAATAAAAGCAGAGAAACTGATTATGTTATTTTAGTCAAAGTTGAACTGAAATGTGTTTAAAATTTTGAATCAGAAAAAAAAAAAGGCAGTCAAAGCCCATCACTTATTCAATGTATGATAGTAAACCCCATTTCTTTGTTTCTATCTGCTCTGGTATTTATTCCAGGTCTTTCGCAAACACATTGCTTTCCTATCAACCCATAAAATTTAAGATGTATTTTCTACAAAATAAGGTAGTGTAAAACACTGCAGTTTTCAATTGGGATTGATTTCTCTCTAGAGTTTGAAATCACAGTGACTTTGGACTGGACTTTGCCTTAAAAAAGGAGTTGATTTGATACCAAAATTAAATGGTCAGTGTCTTAGATTAGATTTTCTCCTCAGTAAACAACTAGCTTCCAAGAAATATGATTTCAAATAACTCAGTATTTTGATATTTAGTGAAGTATTTAAAGATATTAGCTTTATGGAAATTTTGTTTCTTTTGATCTACATGTATACTCATTCTAATTACCATCAATATTTTAAAAACCCTGATATTTTAGTAGTTTTTGTGGCCTGGCAAACATTAAGAGATAACTTTTAAAAATATCTGAATCTTCTGTCTTTGCATTTAAGAATGATTAATAATGCTCAATAAAAACTCCACATATAACCAAATTACAGTAGTGATACTCGTAAAGAGGACAGAATTTTTAATCCATTCATCAGATTCTCTTCAACTGTTTCAAAGATCTTAAATAATTATGTCATCAGTGTTTCTGTTCAGGCCATTTTGTGAAGAATATAGAAGCAAATGATTTCTAGGAAAAGATACTGATAAGACATTTACAAGGTTCACACTTTTCACTAAGTAGTGAGTACTCATTCTATGGTTTTCATTGGCTAAGAGTTCTATGTGCTATACCTGCATTTATGAGAAGAATGTACCTTACAAATTCTGAATTCAAATTTCAACTGTGTCGTACACTGTATGTACAAAGTTATTTTTCTCTTTGTATTTTTTTTTAACATCTTTATTGGAGTATAATTGCTTTACAATGGTATGTTAGTTTCAGCTTCACAACAAAATGAATCAGTTATATATATACATATGTTCCCATATCTCTTCCCGCTTGCGTCTCCCTCCCTCCCACCCTCCCTATCCCACCCCTCCAGGCGGTCACAAAGCACCGAGCTGATCTCCCTGTGCTATGCGGCTGCTTCCCACTAGCTATCTACCTTACGTTTGGTAGTGTATATATGTCCATGCCTCTTTATCGCTTTGTCACCGTTTACACTTCCCCCTCCCCATAGCCTCAAGTCCATTCTCTAGTAAGTCTGTGTCTTTATTCCTGTTTCACCCCTAGGTTTTTCATGACATGTTTTTCCCTTAAATTCCATATATATGTGTTAGCATACGGTATTTGTCTCTCTCTTTCTGACTTACTTCACTCTGTATGACAGCCACTGTGGAGAACAGTATGGAGGTTCCTTAAAAAGCTACAAATAGAACTACCATATGACCCAGCAATCCCACTACTGGGCATATACCCTGAGAAAACCATAATTCAAAAAGAGTCATGTACCAAAATGTTCTCTTTGTATTTTGATTTATTCCTCTATATCGTGAGTAAAACTAAAATCTGTGTTTCTCACATGATAGCAGGTGCTTTGATAATAAGAAACATGAGATAAATGTTAAATATTTGCATTGAGCTATAAAAGTGAAAGAAGCTGTGATTTACTGTTGTTTGCGTGCTAAAAAAATGTTTGCATTTCTCCTGTGTGAAGCAGAACTAATATACTCAAAGGAGCTGGGTGGGATTAAAAGCAATAGATACACAGCTAGGCATTCCCTAAGGAGGTGGCTATTTGCAGTTTATTGTGCATAAAAAATCATCATGTGATCTACTGAGCTACCTTTATGTATTTTCTCTGCACAGTCCTTGATTGTGAGGTTGAGAGACCACATCATTGTTGCCTTTTGAGTATCACTAGTAAAAGTAGCCAGAATTTAACTGCAGAGGATCCTCTGAGTATAGTTGGTAATAGATCCATGTTGAAATGAGACTGATGAAGTCCATTACACCAGCATACCTAAAATAGTTATTCCACTGTTAAGACCACATTTTGGAAGAACTAGCCTTGTATATACCAAAGAGACAAATAGTTGGGGGCTCTCCTATTTCATTGGTATTCATTGCAAAAATCTGGCCATCGTTATAAAGCATTCCCTTAGTCCAAAGAAAAGAGATGTTATCACTGCCTCTGTTCCATCCTATTTATAAGCACATCATCCTGGTTTGCATCTCTATTCTCCATCATACAACCTATAGCCTTCCTGGTACTCTGTACTTAAGGAGAATACTGTATCCACTTATGAGATTTAGAAAGTGCTGAATGTAATTATTGTACAGACCTGCTTTGTGTCTTTATTCTGGTAAGAGTTGGTGACTAAAGGGCAGAGGTTGGCACTCTAACCACAACTAGCACTTAGTAGGCACTTAAAAAAACAGTGAGGATGGAAGCTAAATTGTGCTGATTGCAAAGATGCCATGAGAAAGAAATTTCTAGAGGGGACTCTTGACTTTAAGATTATCTTTTTTGTTTATTTTTGTCTCAAAATAATTAAAATGGCTACACTTGTCAGCAACAGAATCCTGTTAGCCACAACCTTTTTCACATGAAGGAGAGAAAATGCATTTGCTTTGCCTGTTTAAATGGAGCTTGCCAGAGGACAAGACTGGAATTACCCTGAAGCAATAAATATTGCTGTGGATTAAAGGAAGAAACGTTGCTTTTCTGAAGGCTCACCCTTTATAAATAGGAAGCAGATGCAGTAACAGAAGAGTGAGATATCACTCTCTCCGAGGTGGGGAGCTCGGTTGGAGGCTCTACAACATCAGAATCCAGAGATTAAGGCAGAAATGGGGTCAACGTGGTCAGAGGACTTGTCTTTAACAAGAGAGACAGTAGTCCAGTAGTCAGAGGCTCTGCTCTGTTTGCATGATAAACATGTAAAAAGAATATATAAGTTCCCAATAGAAGGCATGTTGTCTCCTATGGGTTACAGAAGAGAACTAACTCATTGCCAGTTCACCTTTGGTCAGACCCTTCAGCGCATTCCCAGGCTCTGACAAGGAGTGCTTTAAAATGACCGTGAACTGAGAGAACTTCCTGGTAACCGACATGCAAATGAGTACCCCAAACATTCCTCCCGGTGCAGAATTCATTGTGTGTTGCCTGCAAGTGCTTATTTGCCTGTCAATTCCTGGGGTCCTCCTGTTCACTGTTATTTCACTTGCTAGGTTTTAGTTCAAGGAGTGAATTGGTGACTTTGAAGGGCATTGCCATAGCATTGGTGTCTCCTCATTACCTTTCAGTAATTCGCCCCATTACCTTTTTACTCTATGGTAGGTGTACTTCCTTATAAGCACCAAAGCCTTTCAGGAGTCTTGGGAAAACCATTCTGCTGTACTAGTGTTTCCTCCCCTTTATTTTCCTGTCCATCAGATTTTCAAAGTGCATGCTTTGGGGGAGGAAAAATACTTTCCTCTACCCTTCTAGGTTCTTCTGGCTGGTCTAAGAATTAAATTGAAATGAGAGAGAGAACAGGAGAAAATCAAATTTAATTAGGTATGTACAGAGGCTCCATAAGAATATGAGCCCAAAGACAAGTCAGGCAATTGAAGCTTATATACCATCGGAGAGAAGGAGAAGCAGGTATGGGTTGGGGACTTCAAAGGGAAGGGAGGCAATTTACAGGCAGATGATGTCGATTGCGAAAAAAGCATGCACAATGTAAGAGTTGTGAGTTAAGTTTTGTTTGGGGTAAAATGAGGACAATAGCCAGGGAGACAGCCTCTCAGATGGCTGTGAGGAACCGCTCCAAAGAGGTATAGGAGGAGGTATAGGAGGAGGTCTGTATATATGTGATTTTAGAGAAAGGAGTATACATGTAATCAAGCACACTTGTTGGCAGAAGGTTGCTGCTAGTCACGAGGAGCAGAGGTCTCCATTAATGATTTTAGTGCTTTTCTAGATATGAGACGATCCAAGATATCGGACTCATAAATCCTCTCCTGAAAAGATCTATCTGAAGGCTGGCAGAATGCCAGCTTTTCCCAGAGGACAGAGTCCCTCGTTCTGATCTCCTCCCTGAACACCTTTCAGGGTGTGTTGAAGGTCAGCGGCTGCAGTGGCTAGTGACTCCATTCTTGTAGAACCCGATGACGAGTGACACTTTTTAGCTGGCAATGAAAAAAAGCAAAGGTTTGGCAAACAAATGTTTTCCGGGCCACACAGAGACAATGGAGCGCATATAACACTTTGATCAGACTACTAAGTTTCCCCTAGTCTACCACACCTGGTTCATATTACACTTTAGTAATCTATGGTGATAGGTCTTCTTGGAACAGGCCTTTTATATAAATTCTTTTAGGCAGTTAAGGGGAGGAGACCCTTTTGTTTCTTAAAAACAACCAGCCCCAAATAATCATCAAGCCACAGAGACATATTTTTGTCATGGTAAGTTTTGTTCCCCAAACAATGCATAGCTCTGGATTATTTCAAATGGATGTGAAACATACTTCTTGCTATATCGCCAATGATTCAATAGTCCTCAGTTATATCATTAAAAATGAGGGACTAATTGAAGATTGCTCCTGGTCCTAGTAGTATTTGTTATTTTTACTTATTATTCTTCTAGAAAAGATTTGAAAAGCTGTTGATTCATGTATGAGTAATTAAGTATATCAACTGTCCTTGCTTGAAGTGATCTCTGGCATATGTTTTCATTATACCTTTTATAATTGTTTCAACTAAATGTTTGTTTCACACCCTGTGATATTGTTATATAAAAGAGATATATATTTGATTTTGTCCTTGGTTCCTGGCACAGAGCTTCTAAAACCCTTGTAATTTCCTGAGTGATAAGGCTGAGAGGAGCATGTTTTGTTATTCACAATAAGCCCCTTTCAACCACACCTGAGTTTATGCTAATAAGGTGACTCTTGGAGGAGGGGGGCCGGTAATTAGATGGTTGGATCTTTTAGCCCCACCTTCCAACCTCCCAGAAGAAGATGAGGACTTTTGGAAATTGACTTAATCACCAGAGGTCAATGGTTTGATCAATCGTGCCTATGTAGGAAAGGAAGCTTCCAAAAAAACAACAGGGTTTATAGAGACTTCAGGTTGGTGAAAGCAACCATGTGTCAGGAAGGTGATGCACCCAATCTCTGTGGGACAGAAGCTCCTCTTGGATGCCTAATTAGGTATCTCTATACAGTTCTTCATCTGTATCGTTTACAATATCCTTAATAATAAACAGGGAAACATAAGCAAGTGTTTTCCTGAATTCTGTGAGCAGTTGTGGATAATTAGCAAACTTGAGGAGGAGGCTGTAGGAATCTATGATTTACAGCCAGTTGGTTAGTAGTACAGGTGACAATCTGGATTTGGGATTGACGTCTGAAGTGGAGGGTAATCTTTTGGAGCTGAGCCCTTAACCTGTGGGGTCTGCATTAACTCTAGATAGTGTCAGAACTGAGTTGTAGGGTAACCCCATGGTATCCAGAGAGTTGGGAAATTGCTTAAAGTGAGAGAAAAACTCACATATTTGATGTAAAAGGTGTTATGAGTAGAGAAAACCAAAATTTTCCTTTACACCCTATCGGCTATTGGGGGGACATCATTATCTAACAAATATTTAATTACGTACTCTATATATTCTTTTGGTACTTCTTTCTAAAAAAAAAAATAGGGTCAGAATTGTTTCTGGCAACTGTGAACTGCCCATCCACTGATAAAGGCTTATAAAGGATAATACATCTGGGTCTTAGTTTTTCTCTTTGAACTGAAAGTGACCTTTGAGGCCATCAAGACTCTTTACTTGGCAACTTCGCATGTTAAAAAAAATAATAATAATGTATTCATCACAAAAAAAATTAGAACCTTATTGTAACTTTATATACTTAGCTATAGTTTGGCTTTGACATATGAGTGTAGGGGCAGAACAAGGGTGAGAGCATCACAATTTCTTCAGCCTGCAGTTCCTGGAAATAGTTCCATGTTGTGGGGAGTGCTGTTTTTTGAGTTGAAAGTGATTTATAAATATAAAAATGTAGTATCTAGCTACTTAAAAATTTAGTACATTGCAAGTTGAACAAACTAAATAATCATCCTGAAATAACTCACCCAAACATAACACTCGTTAAGTTAAAAACAAACCAATCAACTTTTAAGTGAACAAGAAATCACTCTAGGTAAATGTTTATCTGACTCTGGCATGGAGAAGGCTTTTCAAACTATGACTAAGAAGAAAATTGATAGGACTGGCTACATTAAAAATGTTCTCAATATGTGATTCCAAATTCTTGAGGGCTTAGGGAGAGTAAGATATCATTTACAAGTGTTTTATTTCATTTTATAAAGGCAGAGTCTACTCAACTGTTATGAGTCATCACTTAAGAAGATAGCAAAAGTGCTTCCTTGTATATACAAAAATAGGAAATTAAAACAGCAACAATATTCCAGCAAAAAATCACAGTTATCTCTCATCAGTTCATTCAGTCCTGGGCCATTAGTTCTTGTTCTGTTTTATCTTCATTTAGCAGACTTCTGACTCCAACTGCTTCTGGACTACAGTTCTGGGAATCCTGATTCATCACACTGGTAGGTTCTCAAAGTTGTTTCTTTTTTTTTTTAACTATAGTTGACTTACAGTATTATATTTGTTTCAAGTATACAACATAGTGATTTGATATTTTTATAGATTATGCACCATACAAAGTTATTATATTATTGACTATATTCCCTATGCCGTACATTACATCCCTATGACTTATTCCATTTTATAGCTGGTAGTTCATACATTTTAATCCCTTTCACCTATTTTGCCCAACCCCCTCCCCTCTGGCAACCACTAGTTTGTTCTCTGTATCTATGAGTCTGTTTCTGTTTTGATATATTTATTCATTTGTTTTATTTTTTAGATCCCATATATAAGTAGTGTCAAACAGTATTTGTCTTCCTCTGTCTGAATTATTTCACTTAGCATAATATGCTCTAAGTCCATCCATGTTGTAGCAAGTGGCAAGATTTCATTCTTTTGTATAGCTGAGTAATATTCCATTTTGTGTGTGTGTGTGTGTGTGTGTGTGTGTGTGTGTGTGTGTGTATACACTGCATCTTCTTTATCCACTTATCTGTTGATGGTCACTTAGATTGCTTCCATATCTTGACTATTGTAAATAATGCTGCAATGAACATAGGGGTGCATATATCTTTTCAAATTAGTGTTTTTGTTTTCTTCAGATAAATACCCAAGAGTGGAATTTCTGTGTTATACTGTAGTTCTGTTTTTAATTTTTTTAGGAACCTCCATACTGTTTTCCATAGTGGCTGTACCAATTTACATTCCCCTCAAGAGTGCACAAGGGTTCCATTGTCTCTATATCTTTGCTAATACTTGTTATTTCTTATCTTTTTAATGATAGCCATTCTAACAGGTGTGAGGTGATATCTCATTGTGGTTTTGACTAGTATTTCCCTGATGATTCGTGATCAAAGTTGTTCAAATGGTGCTATCACAAGCCTGTTCCCTGAAGTACCTGGTATAATCCTTTTCACAGGCTCTGAGATGCTCCTACTTCGTTGAAGATGAAGCACTCTGGCCTGTAGCTTATTGCAGGTGCTTTCAGGAAAGCATAAGTGTAAAACAGAAAACTCTCTGTGGAAGACAAGAGACTTAAAATTGCTGTGGTTAACCTATTACTGGTAAGTTTCAAGGTGAAAGATCTGATGAGAGTCCACTTTAAAAATAATGAAACTGACAAAAATATTTGGTTGTTTCTGTGGCCTGCAGAACAAGATCATAAATTCAGTCAAAAACTACTTTAGACAAAATATCTATAAACCCAATAGACCTATTTTCAAAGAACACAGTGAACATGACAATCTAATTTATAAAATGAATAAACATAATCATTTCAGAGAAAAATCTTGTGATATATAATAATCCTGATGCAATATACCAAGAATAAAGTAAGAGTGTACCTAGAATATATCAAGAATATCAGGTAAAGAGATTTAGTGAGCTGAAGTAGGTCCTAAACATCTGTATGTGAATATAACACCATAGGTGAATAATGCAAATCTCCAATTGAAAACCACTGGCTTAGAAGATGCCAGATTCAAATGAAAGAAATTGTGCCTAAGTTAACATTTTAAAAATAACTGAAAGTATGACTAATCACACTGTACTGTTATTGTCTAATAACAGGCAAAGCAGCACCAGGATTCTAATAAATAAAGACATGTCACAGATAGCAGGGGCATTGGCAGTTCTTTAGGAACTCCCCATACAGCACACAATTAGTGAAACAGTTATATTCATTACCTTTTACCCATGCAAATTTAACCTTCTATGGTTTCAGTTTTTCACCATTGAGAACTATGATTTTGGCTGTGGGTTTGTCATATAAGGCCTTTATTATGTTGAGGTAAGTTCCCTCGACGACTACTTTTGGAGAGTTTTTATCATAAATGGGTGTTGAATTTTGTTGAAAGCTTTTTCTGCATCTATTGAGATGATCATATGGTTTTTCTCCTTCAATTTGTTAATATAGTGTATCATTGATTAATTTGCATATATTGAAGAATCCTTGCATTCCTGGGATAAACCCCACTTGATCACGGTGTATGATCCTTTTAATGTGCTGTTGGATTCTGTTTGCTAGTATTTTGTTGAGGATTTTTGCATCTATGTTCATCAGTGATATTGATCTGTAGTTTTCTTTTTTTGTAGTATCTTTGTCTGGTTTTGGTATCAGGGTGATGGTGGCCTTGTAGAATGAGTTTGGGAGTGTCCCTCCCTCTGCTATATTTTGGAAGAGTTTGAGAAGGATAGGTATTATCTCTTCTCTAAATGTTTGATAGAATTTGCCTGTGAAGCCATTTGGTCCTGGGCTTTTGTTTGTTGGAAGGTTTTTTATCAGTTTCAATTTCAGTGCTTGTGATTGGTCTGTTCATATCTTCTAATTCTTCCTGGTTCAGTCTCGGAAGGTTGTGCTTTTCTAAGAATTTGTCCATTTCTTCGAGGTTGTCCATTTTATTGGCATACAGTTGCTTGTAGTAATCTCTCATGATCCTTTGTATTTCTGCAGTGTCAGTTGTTACTTCTCCTTTTTCATTTCTAGTTCTATTGATTTGAGTCTTCTCCCTTTTTTTTTTTTTATGATTCTAGCTAAAGGTTTCTCAATTTTATCTTCTGAAAGAACCAACTTTTAGTTTTATTGATCTTTGCTATTGTTTCCTTCTTTTTCATTTCTTTCTGATCTAATGTTTATGATTTCTTTCCTTCTGCTAACTTTGGGGGTTTGTTTTGTTCTTCTTTTTGTAATTGCTTTAGGTGTGAGGTTAGGTTGTTTATTTGAGATGTGTCTTGTTTCTTGAAGTAGGATTGTATTGCTGTAAACTCCCCTCTTAGAACTGCTTTTGCTGCCTCACATAGGTTTTGGGTCGTCGTGTTTTCATTGTCATTTGTTTCTAGGTATTTTTTTGATTTCCTCTTTGATTTCTTCAGTGATCTCTTGGTTATTAAGTAGTGTATCGTTTAGGCTCCATGTGTTTTTATTTTTTACATATTTTTTTCCTGTAATTGATATCTAGTCTCATAGCATTCTGGTCAGAAAAGATACTTGATATGATTTCAGTTTTCTTAAATTACCAAGGCTTGATTTGTGACCCCAGATACGATCTATCCTGGAGAATGTTCCATGAGCACTTGAGAAGAAAGTGTATTCTGTTGTTTTTGGATGGAATGTCCTATAAATATCAATTAAGTCCACCTTGTTTAATGTGTCATTTAAAGCTTGTGTTTCCTTATTTATTTTCATTTTGGATGATCTGTCCATTGTTGAAAGTACTGTGTTAAAGTCCCCTACTATGATTCTGTTACTGTTGATTTCCCCTTTTATGGCTGTTAGAATTTGCCTTATGTATTGATACGCTCCTATGTTGGGTGCATAAATATTTACAATTGTTATATCTTCTTCTTGGATTGATCCCTTGATAATTATGTAGTGTCCTTCTTTGTCTCTTGTAATAATCTTTGTTTTAAAGTCTATTTTATCTGATATGAGAATTGTTACTCCAGCTTTCTTTTGATTTCCATTTGCATGGAATATCTTTCTCCATCCCCTCACTTTCAGTCTGTATGTGTCCCTAGGTCTGAAGTGGGTCTCTTGTAGACAGCATATATATGGGTCTTGTTTTTGTATCCATTCAGCTGGTCTGTGTCTTTTGTTTAGAGCATTTAATCCATTTTCATTTAAGGTAATTATCGATATGTATGTTCCTGTTAGCATTTTCTTAATTGTTTTGGGTTTGTTATTGTAGGTCTTCTCCTTCTCTTGTGTTTCCTGCCTAGAGAAGTTCCTTTAGCATTTGTTGTAAAGCTGGTTTGGTGGTATTGAATTCTCTTAGCTTTTGCTTGTCTGTAAAGGTTTTAATTTTTCGTTGAATCTGAACGAGATCCTTGCTGGGTAGAGTAACCTTGGTTGTAGGTTTTTCCCTTTCATCACTTTAAATATGTCCTGCCAGTCCCTTCTGGCTTGCAGAGTTTCTGCTGAAAGATCAGCTGTTAACCTTATGGGGATTCCATTGTATGTTATTTGTTGCTTTTCCCTTGCTGCTTTTAACATTTTTTCTTTGTATTTAATTTTTGATAGTTTGTTTAATATGTGTCTTGGCGTGTTTCTCCTTGGATTTATCCTGTATGAGACTCTCTGTGCTTCCTGGACTTGATTAACTATTTCCTTTCCCCTATTAGGGAAGTTTTCAACTGTAATCTCTTCAAATATTTTCTCAGATCCTTTCTTTTTCTCTTCTTCTTCTGGGACCCCTATAATTCGAATGTAGGTGCATTTAATGTTGTCTCAGCGGTCTCTGAGACTGTCCTCAATGCTTTTCATTCTTTTTTCTTTATTCTGCTCTGTGGTAGTTATTTCCACTATTTTATCTTCCAGGTCACTTATCCGTTCTTCTGCCTCAGTTATTCTGCTATTGATCCCTTCTAGAGAATTTTTAATTTCATTTATTGTGTTGATCATCATTTTTTGTTTGCTCTTTAGTTCTTCTAGGTCCTTGTTAAACATTTCTTGTAGTTTCTCCATTCTATTTCCAAGATTTTGGATTATCTTTACTATCATTACTCTGAATTCTTTTTCAGGTAGACTGCCTATTTCCTCTTCATTTGTTTGGTCTGGTGGGATTTTACCTTGCTCCTTCATCTGCTGTGTATTTCTCTGTCTTCTCATTTTGCTTAGCTTACTGTGCTTGGGGTCTCCTTTTCACAGGCTGCAGGTTCATAGTTTCTGTTGTTTTTGGTGTCTGCCTCCAGTGGGTAAGGTCGTTCAGTGGGTTGTGTAGGCTTCCTGGTGGAGTGGACTGGTGCCTGTGTTCTGGTGGATGAGACTGGATCTTGTCTTTCTGGTGTGTAGGACCATGTCCAGTGGTGTGTTTTGGGGTCTGTGAATTTATTATGATTTTAGACAGGCTCTCTGCTAATGGGTGGGTTTGTGTTCCTGTCTTGCTAGTTGTTTGGCATGGGGTGTTCAGCACTGCAGCTTGCTGGTCACTGAGTGGAGCCAGGTCTTAGCGTTGAGATGGAGATCCCTGGGAGAGCTCTCGCTGATTGATATTATGTGGGGCTGGGAGGTCTCTGGTGGTCCAATGTCCTTAACTTGGCTCTCCCACCTCAGAGGCTCAGGCCTGATGCCCGGCCGGAGCACCAATACCCTGTCAGCCACACTGCTCAGAAGAAAAGGGAGGAAAAAAAGAAAGAAAAATACAATAAAATAAAGTTATTAAAATAAAAAAAATTATTAAAATGAAAAAAAAGTTATAAAAAAAAAGAAGAGAGCACCCAAACCAATAAACACATCCACCAATGATACCAAGCACTAAAAACTATACTAAGATAAACATAAGAATTAGAAACTAGTCTGTCGCAGACAGCAAACCCCAAGTTTACAGTTGCTGCCAAAGTCCACGGCCTCTATTTTGGGATGATTCGTTGTCTCTTCAGGTATTCCACAGATGCAGGGTACATCAAGTTGATTGTGCAGCTTTAATCCACTGCTCCTGAGGCTGCTGGGAGAGATTTCCCTTTCTCTTCTCTGTTCTCACAGCTCCTGGGGTTCAGCTTTGCATTTGCCCTGCCTCTGCATGTAGATCACCCTCTGGCATCTGTTGTTTGCCCAGGCAGGAGTGGGTTAAAGGAGCGGCTGATTAGGGGGCTCTGGCTCACTCAGGCCAGGGGGAGGGAGGGGTACGGAATGTGGGGTGAGCCTGCGGTGGCAGAGGGCAAAGTGACGTTGCAACAGCCTGAGGCACACTGTGTGTTCTCCCAGGGAGGTTGTCCCTGGATCACGGGACTCTGACAGGGGCCGGCTGCACAGGCTTCCAGGAAGGGAGGTGTGGACAGTGACCTGTGCTTGCACACAGGATTCTTGGTGGCGGCAGCAGCAGCCTTAGCGTCTCATGCCCGTCTCTGGTGTCCCCACAGATAGCCACAGCTCGCGCCCATCTCTGGAGCTCGTTTAGGCGGTGCTCTGCATCCCCTCTCCTCGTGCACCGTAAAACAATGGTCTCTTGCGTCTTAGGCAGGTCCAGGCTTTTTCCTGGACTCCCTCCTGGCTAGCTGTGGCGCACTAGCCCCCTTCAGGCTGTATTCACACAGCCGACCCCAGTCCTCTCCCTAGGATCTGACCTCCGAAGCCCGAGCCTCAGCTCCCAGCCCCCACCTGCCCCGGTGGGTGAACAGACAAGCCTCTCAGGCTGGTGAGTGCTGGTTGGCACCGATCGTCTGTGGGGGAATCTCTCTGCTTTGCCCTCCGCACCCCTGTGGCTGTGCTCTCCTCTGCGGCTCTGAAGCTCCCCCCGCCTCCGCCACCCTCAGTCTCCGCCTGTGAAGAGGCTTCCTAGTGTGTGGAAACCTGTCCTCCTTCACACCTCCCTCCCAGAGGTGCAGGTCCCATCTCTATTCTTTTGTCTCTGTTTTTTCTTTTGTCTTTTTCCCTACCCAAGTACGTGGGGATTTTCTTGTCTTTTGGGAGCTCTGAGGTCTTCTGCCAGCATTCAGTAGGTGTTCTGTAGGAGCTGTTCCATATGTAGATGTATTTTTGATGTATTTGTGGGGAGGAAGGTGATCTCCACGTCTTACTCCTCTGCCATCTTGAAGGTCCTCTGTCAAGAATAAACTTTGATAACTAACTGTTAACCAAGATGTAGCCAATAATCCAAGAAAAATTTTGTCATTTTAACAGAGGGAAAACTAAATTCTAGTTTTACATCAGTGTAATATTTGATACTAAAGCTCTTTGTGAAAATCTTACAAATAAAACCATCAAACCATAGCTAGCTCTGACCAGAGTGAATAAATTTCCTTTTTATTGAACCTCTATAACTTCCTATTTCCTACATATTCTTTATAGTACAGGTTTTGAAATGGAGAAAAATGAACACATTCATTAAAACACCCCAAATATATAGATTCTCCATACCCTCAAAAAATGAGATAAAAAGAATATAAACTTATAATTATGCTTAGTAATTAATGCTTCAGTATCCCATCTTATTTAGAAATGATCTGGTATTTAATGAATATCCATTAATTTACTCAATTTAGTATCAGTCCAAGATTTTAAATGATCTAAAAATCTTGGAAACTATCATTAAGCTGACATATTATAAGATATAATTAATATTGAAATAAAGTTTTTAGAATAATGATCTAATTTAGTTAAACACAAGTTTGCATTATTCATAACCTTAAACATTTAGTAGAAGTAATGTTAGCTTTTTCCATAAGTAAACCTATATAAATTTAGGAAGAACATACCAAAGTAAAATCAAAATGTAATCTTGTATGATACTTAATGCTGGTATCACAGAGAAGATTTAACTGTTTTTACTAAAGCAACAATATTAAATTAGTCTCATTTGAAAAAATTTATCTAAATTATATGAACTTTAATTCTTAAAATATTTGAGTTAGTTTCATTAAGAATATCTATTTTTAGCACACTGAAATTATTAGTGAAGTTTCCTTAATTTCTGGGAATTTTAGGAATATTCAACTCATGTAAGTACTATTTATCTCTATAAGCCAATCAGAATAGAGCTCCTTTAATTGAAGAGACTTTATAATCTAATTTATTAATATTACACACTCACTCAAGAAGTAAAGGTTCTTCTAAATTATAGACATACAAAGATTCAGAAAAGATATATAAACATATTTATATGTTTGAAAAAGAGCTTATTATTGAATTATTATTATTTGAATTTTAAAATTTCAGCCACGGGTCAAACATGCAGAAATACAAAATTCACAAGTCCGGATATGCACTTCTCAATGGCCATGATATTCTTAACTGATTGAGCTCAAAATAGACAAATAGCCAAACGAATGTCTTGAACACGTCTCTTCTTACAATTCGGATTAGCAAAGTGAAGCCCTTGAAATTACAAAAGCACTGTAGCTAAGAATTGTTTTTATACTTTTAAAATGTTGTAAAAGAAATTGATGATTATGTGACACAGAGTTTCTGTGGCCCACAAATTTTAAAATATTACTATCTGGCCTTTAACAGAAAATGTTTACCCACCCCTGCAATTCAGTCAGAGGCCTCCAAACAGTCTCAGGAGAATTTGGATTCTTCTCTTAAGAAGGCACAAGAAGGATATTCAATTTTTGAATTCTAAAGCAATACCTGAAGCCCATATCAGAAACAGTAGTTTCTAAAATCAAGGCTTTTCCTTCTCAAGAGCTTAGTTTGTTTGAGAGTGAAAGAAAAAATGCTTCTTAAAAATTGAGAGATGTTGGTATCATAACAATTTATTAGAAAAAGAAGAGATGAGACTCATTCTACCCTGGCCCAGGGAGATCAATAAAATGTTGGCTTGTGCTTGGGTGGGGTGTGTGGCCTGTCCTTAGAGGAGGTCAGTGGGCCTAAAAGGAGGAGGACCTAGTGACCTTTACTCTCAGGAAGGTGGGCTAGCACCTGCAGGCCACCTGCATTTGGAATAATCACTTCACAGTGTCTGAGCTGAGGGGTCAGGTGAGCTGTCTCTCACTTGGGTGTGAGGGTCTCCTTCCACAGATGGCTATAATTGCCTGTGGATCACTTAGCAGAAGGTACACCCCAAGACTTTGTGGAGCCCCATTCAAACTGCCTTAAGTGGACAACTGCCCCCCTTTAATGGCCCAAAACGTAGAGGTTAGAAATGGGGGTGGGGGGACTGGGTTTAATCCCAGAAAAATGATGATAGTGCAGAAGACAAAATGCGTGTGTATGTTCAGTAGGTCTGCACAATAGTAAAACTTAATCCCATTATATCTCTGGTAAAAGGAGAATAATAACCTCATAGGGTTGTTACAGAGATTAAATGAAATAATAAATGTAAAACGCTTAGCACAGAGCCTGGCACATAATCAGTGCTCAAAAAATGATAGCCAGTAATATTATCTAAAAATGACATTTTAAATTAAATTAGGGCCATAGAAAGCAACATGTCTGGGAAATGGCACTTTACATACAGAGAAGCCTTCGTTGAGTTTCATTCAACTCAGGCACTCAGCCAACATATAGTACGTGCAAAGCACTGGGTTCTGTGGAGGAGACCATGGTGATATAGACAGTCTCTGTGCTGTATGAAGTAGGGTCAAAATATATTTTTTAAAAAGTTTATATAAGACAGTATGAATAAGTGCAATGATATAATTACTTAAGTGAATTAATATTAAGAACTCAAGTTAATCTCCCCAGCACTTTCTTTTCTATCTAGCTAGATTCCATTTTCCTTCTAATGTGTTTTTCTTAAAATTCAAAAATATGTTTACTAATGAGAATATTAACCTATTTTGTATCTTTATTGGTCATATTGAGTGATCCTATATGGTCTTTACTACATCAGCCTTGTAAGTAAGGATTGTCACGGGACTGGACTCTCCTCAAAAGTGTATAGATTGTACTGCATAGAGGACCTGTTGGAGTTAAATATCTACTTTTTCCCAACTTTTTCACAGTTAATTGTTTCTGAGCCTGAATTATGAGAAGTCCTGCTTTGGGTTCTGGGAGAGTATGATTGCAGAGCTGTTGCTAATAGGAATTTACAGTGTGACTTGTTCTATCGTCACTATGCTCAACTCCAGAAACAAAAATTATACTTCAGTGGAAAATGAAGTATTATCCATCTTCCCAGTTTTCTTCCTCTAGCCCTATAACAAATTCTAGATCATCATCTTTGAGCTATTTTGCAGGGTTTGCAAACTGTAGGTAATTGACAGATATGCAAACTCTGTCTTGTCCAGTAGACTTCCCTGCCCCTTGAGAAAAACCAGTTTTGCCCCCATTTACAATTTGATTCCTTTACTCCCTTAAGTTTGTGCTTTTTGATTTTTCCTTTGAACTGGTTTTAACATTTGCCTATGTTAAAGAAAAAAAAAATATTCTGACACGTTAACATGGTAAGGAAGAGTCTATTCAGGACTATTATGATAGGTGTCAAGACTATTGCAATAGGGGAGAGATACTGAGCTCAACTCCAAATACAGCAAAGACAGCTGGGGATTTATAGCCAACTAGCCGAGTGAGCGGATGAGCAGATGAAAAGTTAATAAGCAGGGACATCAAGGGTAGAGGGATTCTTGCTAAACTGACTTAACAGGATTCTTCTTGAAGACAGGCCAGGGTTATCAGATATCAAGGATGGAGATTCTCTCTAAATGGACATAACAAGATTCTTGCTAAAATTGGTCTGTGCCATCCTATCAAGGACTAGGGCCAGAGGTTGAGATCTAGTTGAGAAAAGGGCTCAGATGTCATGGAGAGAGACTCTCACATAATGAGTAAAATAAAAATTTTAAACACGTATGCATTTTCATTTATTTATGAGAGACATCGTTCTACTTTTTCTGAAACTTATCTTTTAACACAGACAAAGCATTTCTTGTAGTATTTACCAAGCACATCTAGGACATATATTAACTGAATTATGTTTAAAGAAGCTCTGAATTCTCAACAGTATGGGAAAAGAAGTATGCCAGTTTTTATTAGAAAACAGTAAAATATTAAAGGAATCTATCTTATAAACAATAGAGCAACAAATACATCACATTACTTTTCCTATAGAGAGCCACCAAATTTAACAAAATTAGTTTTAATTAAAAGAAGAAAATAAAAGGGGAAGACACTACATGTAACTTGTATATAAAAGACATTCACATAAGATGAACATTTCAGGAAATAGAAGGTCTTAAATGCTGATTATGCCAGTTCCATTTAGTAAGAAAATAGTTACCATGGGAACAGTGAGTGTATATGGTATTTCACTTTCACATTAAGACAGCTTCTAAAAGGAAAGCATTTAGTGAACACTTGTTCTTGACATCGTTTGTAAGTGGCAGTGGCTCATAAAGAATGTGGCATTTCAATTTAGATTCATTGTATCAGTACGTCTGTATGATTTTCTCATTTCATGATAAAATAATTTGAATAAACCTGACCTATTTTAGGGATTTTTATAACCTATATACATTACATATTTTTCCTTCCAAACTAGGGCCATAACATCCTTTTGATTATAGGTTTTTCTTTAGAATATCTGGTTCTTGGGTGGATTTCTACTCCTAGCTTGTGACATTCACATATGGCTAATCAATTTTAAAATGTTTGATGAAGAGGTTGGTCCGAATTTAGAGGAAACCTAGAATATGGGGACCCAGACTAGGAAACTGGGTGTCCTGAAGGTTTCCAAACTCTAGGTTCTTAAGCTCATGGCTCAGTTACTAATTTCATATCTCCACCCCTGCCTGGGGCTGGCCAGGCCACCAGTTTTAAGACCTGGCTTGGCTGAAGCTGGCCTCAGCCCTTGTGTCCTGCTGCAGCCTCCCCAGCCTCCTCTTTCCATCTATCAACAGCACTCAGGTGCATTGGCTTCTCCAGATCTCTTTTATGTTACGTCCAAAAACAGTTACTCATCTTAGCCAAGGAATGTATTGATTCTGGGTAAGTAAGTAACCATTAATTTCGTGATTTTAGCTCTAATGTACCTTTGGGGATAAGGATGGATTGTTTAAAGTGTAGCTTCTCTGACGTTCTGCAAATCTTTAGAAGGCCGTTTTAAATATTTACAAGTATACACCAAGTTGAGAAATCAGTACCATATTAGAAACCAGAAGGATTTTAGCTCTAGCTCTGCTACCAATCAGCTAAGTGACTTGGGTAAATCACGCCTATTACTCCCGGAAAATAAGGTAGCCGGAATACTCCTTCAGCATACTTCTTTCATGAACTTTAAGAAGGTTCTAGACATCATAATGGAAAAAAGACATTAACAACACAAGCCAAAGACTTCACCATCCAAATTTTTTCTAGTTTGTGATTACTCATTCCATAAAAGCAATTAACATTGTCTTGGGCTTATGAATAATGTTTGAACTGTTAAAGAATGAAGAGGGACAAAAACAACTTACTTCCTAAATATGTCTTGAATCTGTCACTTCTAAATCCCTGCTGTCACTGCCCTACTTCAGCCATCACTATTTTTTTTTTCCCCCTGAACTGCTGACTAGCCCCTTATGGGGTCTCTTTGCCCCTACTGCTATGTCCCCTTACACATATTCCACGTGACCATCCAAGTGCCAGAACCTAGCTATCCATCTGCCTTCTGCTCCTTAAGCACATATTTCTAAATACATTTAATATGCTACTCAACAGCTCTCCAAACCCAAATCCTGTTCCTGTGCTCCTCTTTTTTTTTTTTTTTTTTTTTGGCGGTACGCGGGCCTCTCACTGCAGTGGCCTCTCCCGTTGCGGAGCACAGGCTCCGGACGCGCAGGCTCAGCGGCCCTGGCTCACGGGCCCAGCGGCTCCGCGGCATGTGGGATCTTCCCGGACCGGGGCACGAACCTGTGTCCCCTGTATTGGCAGGCGGACTCCCAACCACTGCGCCACCAGGGAAGCCCCTGTGCTCCTCTCTAAGTGCAGACACCAGTACCTATAGAGTTGCCAAGCATGAAAATTCTGTTATCAACCCTTTCAAGTCAGGCCCCAACAAGGGTCCTCCTGCCTGGTGTCACTCGAGCCAACAGAGTGAGACCGAGTTCGCTGCAGAAGGAAAGGAAAGTTTTATTCTTCTATCAAAGAACGGAGAGGTGTGAGCTTAAACGCTGTCCCCGATAGGCTGTGGGCGGGGCTGCTCTCCAGGGATCCCGTCAGCGGGCAGGGGGCGGGGTTCTCGCTGGGCGGGCCCCTCGCTGGGCGGGCCCGGGTGTGCCTCTTAAGCTCCAGATCGCAGAGCCCGGCGTCCGCCGCCATCTTGGGTTGAGGGTCGTTCTAGGCTCTTCTGCGCACAGCCTAAGTTGGGGTGCTGGCGCAGTCGTTTCACGCCTGGGAGCTTGGGTCTGAAGAGGCCATCTGGGAACGCGGCCCCTGCATGCAGCACCCTACGAGCCAGTGAAACTAGACTGAGCACAAAGGACAAGAAGAAAAAAAAAAGGTTAGACTTTATTTTATTACCCAGATTCTATTTTTATTTCCCGGGAATTGTTAATGGGCTTTACCGGTGACAATTGGGAATTGACTTTGACTCCTTTCTCATCCCAGCACTTTCTCTAAATCATCAGTCCAGTTAATTCCCTCCATCCTTAGTATCTTTTAAATGTGTCCCCCCTCTCTCATGCACTGCTGCTGCCTCCACTAAAGCCACCACAGTGCCGCCCAGGTATTACCGAAACAGCCTCTGAATTGAGGATCTGCTCCTTTAGTCTTGGCCCCTCTTTCCATCTGTGAAAGTGCAGACAGGTGGTCTCCACCCTAGAAGAAAAGTTTATCCCAAGCTATAGACAGTCAATTTCCTTACTCTGCCTTTTCTCTATAAAAATCTCTGCCCAGCCCCTGTTGGCGGAGCATTCCTAACCACTTCTGGTTGGGTGCTGCCGGATTGGAAGTGATTTTTGCTCAGATAAACTCTTAAGCTTTTGGCATACCTGAGTTCAACTTTAAACAGTGGTGAACCCAGCGCCCCAGGCTCTGGCCACTCTGCCTCCGGAGCCTCATTCTCTTGTACCTCCTGGCCTTACACTTGGTGTTTCACACCCATAACCCCCCAGTAGTTCTTCCAAATAGAGATGATAAAATCATGTATTTTAGGTCTTCGCTCTACCAGGGCTTGCTTCCTATACCTCCTTCAGTCCTCAGCTCACCTGTAACATCTTTCAGGCTCTTCTCTGACCGCCCACCCGCCCACCTACTCCCACAGGTGCTCCTGTTCACGCCCCCACCATGCTCTGTTCACATCTCCAGCATTGCGCTCAGCATCCTGGGTGATATAATTACCTGCGTATTTGTCTCTTTCCCTTACTGGGTTCTGTGCTCCGTCAGAAGGCGAGGACTGTCTTCTGGCGTAGGAATTACCCCTGGTGGGGGACTGGTTGCTGGTAGGATTGTGGAACCGCCAGGAATTCCATGTAGAAGGAGCTGAGAGTTGAGACAGGGGGTCGGGGGATGAGAAGAGGCTGAAGTGTGAGCAGCGGCCAGACTCTGAAAGCCTTCCAAGCTGTGGCCCACTTCTGACTTATTTTTCCTCTTGTTAATAGGCGTTGTTTGGCTGTGCTTTTGCAGACAAAATGAAGCCGATAATAAATGCAATGTTTTTTGTCTTTCTATCAGAGAAGCAAAAAAAAAGATTTGTCTCGGGAAAAAAAATCAGCTAACAAAGGGAGTGGTTGTAAACAATAGAATTAATTGCCTCTCCTAGGACTGTTATTTGGTGTCTATTTAAGGCTACTAGATTTTATTTTAATTACTCCGTTGTGTACCGTATTTGCATATATTTGCATATGTCTCTGTGATGGCTTTAAGGGATCTAACTAAGATGACTTAAGCTGACTAAAAGCCTTGCTTTCAGAGCCTAAAAAATAAAATAGCTCACAGAGAACAAAAGGAAGTGTCTTAGGGCAGAGATATGGCAGACAGTTAAGGGTTGTCCTTCCGGGTGTTGTAAACCCCCAAGTCCATGTGCCCGATTCGCAGTGAGGCCAAACAAACCAAAAGTCAGAGTTTGGAGCGGAGAAAGGTTTATTGCAAGGGCCACACATGGAGAAGCGGGTGGCGCATGCTCAAAAGACGTGAGTTCCCCTTTTTAAAGATGAGGGAGTCGAGTCACA
This sequence comes from Grampus griseus, assembly GCF_964374135.1. Taxonomy (NCBI): domain Eukaryota; kingdom Metazoa; phylum Chordata; class Mammalia; order Artiodactyla; family Delphinidae; genus Grampus; species Grampus griseus. The sequence goes on from NC_139012.1 coordinate 69,305,449, forward strand.
GGGTGTGTGATCAGCTCGTGAACAGTTCTCTGATTGATTGATGGTGAGGTAACAGGGCAGTGTCCCAAGAGTTAACATTATCTGGGCTTCCCTGGTGGCGCAGTGGTTGAGAGTCCACCTGCAGATGCAGGCGACATGGGTTCCTGCCCCCAGTCGGGGAAGATCCCACATGCCGCGGAGCGGCTGGGCCCGTGAGCCATGGCCGCTGAGCCTGCGCGTCCGGAGCCTGTGCTCCGCATCGGGAGAGGCCCCAGCAGTGAGAGGCCCGCGTACTGCAAAAAAAAAAAAAAAAAAAAAAGAGTTAACATTGTCAATCCTCAGGCTCCACTAGATCTGGGGGCTACATGCTCATGGTCAACAAATAGATGACCTAATTATTTCTGGTACTCCTTTTTGTAAGGTGTGGTAGGCTGGATAATGGGCTCCCAAAGATCTTCATGTCCTAATCCCCAGGACATAAAATACGTTACCTTAAAAGACAAATTAAGGGTTTTGAGATGGAAGATTGCTCTGAGTTATCTGAGTGAGCCCAGTATAACCATAAGGGTTACATAAAAGAGAAGAGAACGTGGTGTGATGATGGAGCCAGAGGTTGGAGTGGTTTGCTTTGCTGACGGACCAAGGGGCCATAAGCCAAGGGATATGGGTGGGCACTAGAAGCTGAAAAAGGTAAGGAAGTGTATTCTCCCCCCAGAACCTCCAGCAGGAACCATTCCTGCCAACATCCTGATTTTAGTCTATTCAAGCTTGTTTTGGACTTCTGACCTCAGAACTGAAAGGGGATATATTTGTGTTGTTTTAAGCCAAGTCTGTGATGATTTTTTATAGGAGCAATAGGAAATTGACACGTAAGTTAAAAAAAAAAAAAAAACAAATCTTTGTGATTTTCAGGAGCCCTCTGGAAAACCCCAAATATAGTTTAGGTATAAAAGACACCTTGAATTTTTTTCCCCCATTTTTAGAATGTGCTCTTGAAAGAAAAAAATCGAAAGTTTGGGGAAATTTGGTCGTTTACTAAGAGAGTATCGTAGATGCTCGAGTACATGAATAGTTTTAGCTGAACTACTTTTTAATCAGAGTGACAGTGGAATATATTAAATATCATGACTTTGGCTCTTTCAGTGAGAATTTCTTTTAATAATAAAGAACATTACTAAATCAGCCTAAGTACAGAAAATTATTTTAGTGAGATATGGAATCTCTGATATCAAGAGAAGATTACATAGATGATAAATAATAACCTTTCCTGCTCCTTGTTAAGAGCAGACCAAATACTCCAAGATCAATTTTAATGGAAAGACCAGATTCTAATTTTGTATTAACATAATATTGGGCCATAAAGGATTAAAATAATTATTTCTTTATTTAAAACATGAATTACTTCATCAAAACGGAGCCAACTTTGCCAAATTTTGAACATGTATCCTTGCTTATTTTTAGGTTTCTTATTTGTGTTTATTACAAACTAAGGCGGCAAAATCATTTTCTGCATTTCTTCTTCAATTTTATATATCCATTCAAGTTTGGACCTTCACTATCTGCATTCCCATTTTGGAATAATATGCTTAGTTTTAGGACAAATTCCTCTCCTTTTTTCTTAATAAACACTCCATTACCTTTTATACACAGTGATATTTCTCTGCCACCCTTTTCCTACCAGACTCTTAATCATCCATATTAGTTTCAACTTTTAGCTGAAGGAGCTAACTTCTGCTTACAGACAGAACGAGGTGGGGGAATGAGGAGTCGATCTTTCAAATTTAAGCATTTTAGAAAGTCAGAAGAGTAAACCTAATATGCCTTCCAATAGTCATGTGGATCATTTTATCACATTGTTAAAATGGCAAAAACAAACACCTTCATTAACACGGTGGTTCTAATTTTTTTCTCCAGGAGATGTTTGTTAATGTTTGGTGACATTTTTGATTGTTATGACTTGGAGGGGAGGGGTAGTGCTAATGGCATCTAGTGGATAGAGGCCAGGGATGTGGATATTCTACAATGCACAGGATAGTCCTGCACAGCAAAGAATTATCTTGTCCAAAATGCCAACAGTACCTCTGTTGAGAACCCCTGCTTAACATAACCTCAAGGTATAGCCACATTGCAACCTATTATATGAGATATAGATATGAAAATATACATATATATGTCTCAAACTTGAGACGAGATATATATATATATATATTTATAATCTTTGCCTCTTATGTTGCAATGTGGCTTTATCTTGAGTTTATATTAAGCGGGGTTTTTCATATTTTTTATATATATATAAAAACTATGCTTTCAGACCAATGTTACAGTATTTATCTTATTAGAAATTATCTTTGTATAACTGAATCACTTTGCTGTACAGAAGAAATTAATACAACATTGTAAATCTACAATACTTCAATAAAATTTAAAAAAATTATCCAGATATCCAAAGATTTTTTATTAACTCAATATTATCTTAAGATCTTGAAAATTATGTATAAGCTGATGTACTATAGAACACAATCACTATTCAATAATAATTATGTTTTTCATAACCCCACATTTTTATGAAATGTGTTGGCTTGTCTGATCAGTAAACCCATATATGAGTTTTGAGGAATTCAGATGAAATTGTTTACTCATGAGAAAAAAGATCTACTGTGAAATGTTTTCTTGCATTATACTCTACATAGATTAATTCAGGGAGAAGACATATAGCTGCTTTTAAACCAAAGTGATCAAACAAGCCTAATATGTCCAAAGATTTACTTTGATTACATAAAGTTGGGTTATTTTATAAAAATGCTTCTGAGCTAGCAGTTTTTATGCTAGCTAGTGGTTGGTTTGTGGATTTGGGATATGGGTGATAGCATATTTAAAGTATCAGAAGTTTAGTTTACTTTTCAGGAATTCTGGTAATACTAGATTTATGTAAGGGCTTATCATTATTTACAACACAATGAAAACAGCTCCTTTATGAGGCTTTATATCTATTTTATTAATACTTGCCCAGTGTAGTTATGTATTTCAGTCTCTGGCAACAAGAGGAAGAGGTATTTTCAATGACAAACAGCTGGACAAACAGCTTGCTATTCAGTTCTATAACATCAGCCATAGGTCAGAAGTAAACTCAAAATCACAAAAAGCAAGTGGCCCAGATTGTAAAGAGTTATTCCCCTTTACAGTGGTCACTTTAAAAAACTGACTTGAGCTTGCAGACAACCCGAAAAAGAAACAAAAATACAAACAAACCAGATTTTCTGCTTTTCACCTGATATCCATCGTCCATTTGAGGCTCTTTGTGGTACGGCCCCTCAAACTGCCAAAATATTATCTTTAAAATGTTAAAATATGACTCATACAAATATGGAATAAACATAAACACATGTTAAAGATTTACTTAACTCATTGATGAGGGAACCAGCAAAGTGGTAAAGCTGGTTCAAAATTCATTTGAGGTACAGTGCATTTAAAGACAATGAAAAAGAAAAGATTGCCAGGTAGATACAAAGTTGTTTTATGTCCAAAAGTGCAATTAAAGTATAACCTTTGGGGTTACTTTTTCTTCTTCACAGAAATCATTTAATCTCTATCAGACAAAAATCTGACAGTTACACTGTAACTTCACAGCATCTGAACCCTAATCAACAGTAAATGGTATGACAAAGATACAGTCCCATGGAGAATTAAATAATCCCTGCACGGGTCTATCAGACAGTGATTCAATATGACATTGAATCAGGACGAGCAGCCTTCCTTTTTCCTTAAGTTTTTGTTAATTTTCTGAGTACAATATTCTCCTGTAATTGGCCCCAGGGAACTTACAAGGAAATGTAAATTTCCACATTCAGGAAGAGAAGGTCTCTTTCACTCATTCAACAAAAATATTTGACATTTATTATGTACCAGGCACTGCACTAGGCCTGGAAGTATAGCAATGAACAAAATATAAAAATCTCTGATTACCCTTACATTCTAGTAGGAGGAGGTAGATTATAAGCAAGAGGTGTTTACATATTAGATGGAGACAAGGGCTGTTGAGATGTGTGATAGTGTGTTCAATGATGGAAAGTGCTAAGAAGAATCAAGCAGGAAGGGGGGATGGGGAGTGTTAGCATTTTTAGGAAAGGCGACCAAGGAAACACTCATGGAAGTGATGCCTGAGTAAAGATCTGAAGGAGGTGAGGAGGAAGGGTGCCAAGGTGGGGCACAGGGAGAGGATGGAGTCCGTATTGTGCTCCTTAGGAGAGAAGGGTGTGAAGAGGGAAACTTCTAACAGTCAGGTATGGGCTTAGATGCCATTTAGGAACTTCGGTATTATATTGCCGTGATAACCATTGTGTGGTTACATACAATGCCGTAACCATGCATAATAACTATTGTATGGTTCTAAAGAGGTTTGCTAAGGTTTGGGCTTTACTGAGGCTGATGAATTTGGGGCTCCTAGTACCATGATTTTTCAATCATAAATTATATTTGGTTAATTTTAAATGATAAAAACATTTAAGTGATAAAATAATCATTATATTCTTTTAAGGATTTTTACAATGATATAATGTCATAGATCCTATTCTACCTCCTGCCTTAAGCTCTTTGGGAGAGAAAAAAGGGTGATTTTTAAAAAGTACTACCTTATGCCTTAGTCTTTTCTTCTCCTTTACAAGCCTATCTGGAAAGTGCACCTGTCATTGATTTTGGTCTCAAAAATCCTGCTTTTTTCCCATAGTTTAATTTAATTTCTACACAAGAAAAGTACTACTTTAATATTGTATATATGTCATGCAGAGAAGAGTAGAAATATTAATTGCCAGTGCTTCAGTCCAATTTGTGTGTCTCTAAGAAATGTCAGTGATAGGCAGCATGTACTTCTGATGATGGTGAGTCAGCAGAACAGATGTGGCTTAAATAGAAACAACCTAAGCACATGATAGAAGGTACTTGGGGGTAATTGGCAAAGTTGGTAGGATGGTGCACCAATTAGCTTAATATGAAGAAGGTACTCATATTATCGTGGAAATACTAATGGAACAAAGTAGTCTTAAAACAGGCCCTTTACATCTTTCAGGATGATTTTTTCAGCAGTACCAGGTCACAGGCTCTGCAGTGTTATGGTAGTAATAGATCTGAATCAGCAATCCAAGGGGAATTTCAACTTCAATTAAAATTCCTGCTTGGCTGTAACCTCTACTGTTTTCAAATCAAATTGACTCAAGTTATTTGTGTACTTACACAATTAGAAACTCCTGCGGGCACCTAGCGTCTCATCGGTGTACAGCCAAAGTTTGCAGAGTTGAATAACAGCACTGCCACTGAATCTAACGTCACTCATGGACACTGATCGTGACAGTAACTGCTACTGAGTTGCCATGTGCACAGTGGCAGACACTGTAAAAGGTGCTACATAGGTGTGCACTTACCTAATCCTCTCAGCAACTTAGATAAAACCTTAAAGATAAATCTGTGACTCAGAAAATTAAGTAGTTTGTCCAAAGCTATGTGGATTTGGTAAGTCCTAAGCTTGGGGTTTGAATTCTCTACTATGCTAGTTATTCTGCCCTCAGATAATCTTGGCAGTTTTTCCTAAGAACCAAAACTAGCAAAAGGAAAAACATGTTTAAAGTTCTTCGCATATTATAATCTTAGGTTAAAGCACCAAATAAGGTCACACATGGAAAGAACCTTTAGTGTAGATTGAAAAATGAGGACTTTTTACTTTTATAGGTGTGTCCCACTTAGAATCACTTTTCATCTAATAGAAAAAAAAAAGAAAGCAATTTCATGAAGTGCTAATTTTAATCAACTTGCATCTGTGTAAGGACCTCCAGCCCTCTCTTGCATATTCCATTATATAATTTTCCCCTTTCTAGGCCCGACAATACTGAAAAGATTTATACCTGGACTTGTAGTTCCATATACCACATACAATGTTCTTTCCAATTCCAAATACCTTCTCTTTTCCTGAATATTAGTTTACAGAAGGGCCTTAACAAGTACTATAATACATATCAAATTGAATTAAAAATCAGAGTAAATCTTAGGCTCTTTCTGCTTGTGAGAGAAATTTGCTTATTCTGTTGATTTTCTCCTCATATGGTTACAAATTTCAGTAATTTCTGAATTGAGGGGAGGATACTAAACATCTTATTTCTTAGCTTTTTCTCTCTGTAATTCAGATATGCTATAGAGGCTACTGGAATGTTTTTCACCACTCAGCACAAATGTTATAACTTGATGCAGTTGTTTTTGCTAAAGTATAATGGCCTTTACTGCCCTAAAACCACTTCACTAAGGCTCAGAAGGGAAGCTTTTTTTTTTTCCTCAGAAACAACTTTAAAATGCACCCTTTGGTTTCAGTGGTTAGGGGCCAGTTTGGTTCCCAGAAGATATAAATGAAAACAGCTTTTTCACGAATCTCCCTTCTAAGGGGTCCTGGCATTGCTACCTAGTTAGACTCAGACTTGCTACCCCTTATGTTACGAGAGGTACCAGCTCGATGGTGGTACCTCTTTCTACGTGGGGCCTATCCCTAGAAGATGCATCAGTCAGGGCTCCTTGTGATACTGACAGCACACCCAAATAGGATAATTGAGAGAGGTTTAATGAGGGACCAAGTTTAATGAGGGACCAGGGTATAAGCAGGGTTAGGAAACTAATGAAAGATGGTGAAGGCAAGCAATAGGAGGGGCATTTACTGCTTCAAGGCCTGTGGGGCAAAGGGAAGGGAGTGACTGTTAGAACCTGGAGAGAGATACCACTGTAGGAAGAGTCCCTGGGGAGCTGTGGCTTTAGTAGAGGAACCCACGATAGAGCAGCCCCTGCCAACCGTGGCCTGGCAGGCAGGGAGCTGGGGAAGTAAGTACCTGGTCCCTGTTCTCCTGCCACGCTCTGATCCCTTGCTGGTGCTTCCCATTGGCCGAGCCTGACTAGAAGCCAGATTGAAACCTGGAGTGAAACCGCTAGGTTAGTGGATTCAGAGTGGATTTGCGACCTCAAGGATAGCTGTTCATTCATTCATCCATTCATTCAAGGAAAAGTGTGTTTTCTTTTTTTTTTTTTTTTTTTTCAGCTCAGCTTTTGGCAAACTGCTATGATGAGCACTAGAATTACAAAGATGAAAAGACACGACCTTACTTTCTTGAAGCTTACTATTTTATAAAGGAAGGCAGATAATCAGGCAATTAACAACAAAGTTATAGCATAGTGATATAGTAGAAGTTTAAGCAAAGTGCAGTTGAATCACAGTTAAGGCAAAGACGTGTCAGTGGTCAATTCTCTGAAAAGATCTGTTGACAAAGCAAAGTTAAGTTTATTAAACAAACTCCCAGCGTGCAGAGTTTTTGACATGGTAGTTTCAGGTTAGTAAGCACACAGTGAAGTGAGAGTATTGAATGAGTCCTGATGAGCAAACTCTGTCTCGTTATGTAAACTACTTTAGTTGGCTTGCAGTGGTATCTTACAGGAACAAATATTTCCTGGAGCAAACAGCTATGTTATTTTTGCTTATCTCAAAGGCAAACAAAAACACAGGGAAAGGAAACACAGGCAAGGGAAAATATGCTTGGTCCCAGGATTATTTGACAGAGGCAGGAAATTAATTCAATTTCAGTCTTAGAGTGGAGAAGGAAAATAACATTTATTAAACATCAACCGGGTAATATGGTTTAATCCTCACTGTAGCCCTGAGGAATTAGGTAGTATTATTCCTGCTTTATAGTTCACAAAACAACTAATAGTGCCAGGAATTTACTTTCCTTTGGGGATGGAGAGTTGGGGAAAGATTCTAAAAGGAGAGACTATTCTAGATGACCTCAAGGATGCATAGGATTTCAACAGTTGGGGAAGATAAGATGGGTGGGAATGGGGGGAATGAATTCAGGGACAGGGAGCAGAATGCAGACTCTAAGGTGTGAAAGTGCCCGGCATGCTTTAGGGAATGGGCTGCAGGTTTGTAGGAGATTGACGTGAGCCATGAGGAACCCATGGTAATTAGAACTAGGGCTCATGAGGGGAAACACTTTTCTTCCTCCCCTTATGTTCAGTTTGTAAAATAGGGACTTTCGCCAGCACATCCACCTTCTCAAGTTTAAGTAGCTTAAACTTGAACTGTCACTCTCCTTACAGCAAGGCGTGACTAAGCTGCTTAGTGAGATGGGGTGAAGTTCCCTATGCTCTGTGAGCTGGTGTCTTGAATCTCGTTCTCTCACTGAAAATGGTGGCCTGCCTTCTCTCCTTTTTTTGCAGCCTTAACTGTTTGTTATTCTATCCCCAGCTTGGAACAGTGCTTGTATCATGTTAAATATACACCGTCTGTGATAAACATTAATTAAGTGAATGATCGAGTAAATAAATGGAATAAAACATAACCATTTGGGGGAGTATATTTGAAACAAGAATGGTTGTATATAATTTTCCTCATTCCAAACATACCTGTTCTCTTATTCCTTTTAGACTCCAGAGGACTTGATGAGATTTCTGGGTTTTGTTGTTGTTTTTGTGTGTTTCTTTTTTTTTAAAGCGTGTGTTTTTGATACGATTTCATTGTTAACCTGAATGGATGTCACTGTTGGCTGGCTCCACCTGTGGATTTCAGGCAACTAAAAATAAGCTAGGCATCAGAAATAATTGCATTTGAAAATTATCCTGATTCTTCCCCTGAGTCATGGAATAAAGGTCTCCTGCCAGGTGTGGTCCTTCACCCAGGCTCCTCAAGGTGCCTTTTCTTAAAAAAAAAAAAAAAATTATTTTTTTTTTATACAGCAGGTTCTTATTAGTTATCTATTTTATACATATTAGTGTATATGTGTCAATCCCAGTCTCTTGAATCATCCCCCTGCAACTTTCCCCCTTGGTGTCCATACATTTGTTCTCTACATCTGTGTCTCTGTTTCTGCCTTGCAAACTGGTTCATCTATACCATTTTTCTAGATTCCACATATATGCATTAATATACGATATTTGTTTTTCTCTTTCTGACTTACTTCACTCTGTATGACAGTCTCTAGGTCCATCCACATCTCTACAAATGACCAGTTTTGTTCTTCTTATGGCTGAGTAATATTCCCTTGTATATATGTACCACATCTTCTTTATCCATTCATCTGTCGATGGGCCTTTAGGTTACTTCCATGACCTGGCTATTGTAAATAGTGCGGCAGTGAACATTGGGGTGCATGTGTCTTTTTGAATTATGTTTTTCTCTAGGTATATGCCCAGTGGTGGGATTGCTGGGTCATATGGTAATTCTATTTGTAGTTTTTTAAGGAACCTCCGTACTGTTCTCCATAGTGGTTGTATCAATTTACATTCCCACCAGCAGTGCAAGAGGATTCCCTTTTCTCCACACCCTCTCCAGCATTTGTTGTTTGTAGATTTTTTGGTAATGGCCATTCTGACTGGTGTGAGGTGATACCTCATTGTAGTTTTGATTTGAATTTCTCTAATAATTAGTGATGTTGAGCATCTTTTCATGTGCCCCTTGGCCATCTGTTGGTTTGTCTTTATTTTCAAAGACTAGTCATTTGAATATAGACCTTTTTAGAATGTTTAAGACACCAACATGATTCTTCACTAAAGCTCCAAATAAATGATGTCCCGCCTGTGTTTACAAAGGCAGTAAAAAATGAACTGCAGGTGATTACCTGGTCCATTTAACCACATCAGGATGAACTGTTTTAAAATTAGTTTTATGTCAGTCCTTAGGAAGATGGATTTATTGTTTCCTCTCCCAAATGTTGATTCTTATTACCTTTATAATCCCAATTCCAGTTCTTCATCACTCAAAGGTAAATATATCTTTTTCTTTTTTTTAACAAACCTACATTTTAAAAAGCCATTTTAAATGAAGTACATTTTACAACTATGTAAGTAATTTGAACAATATTTGGTTATTTTGTTTACCAAAGCCATTGGAAACAGTTAATTGTGAATACACTAGGAGATGAGCCCTTTCCGATTCAAACAGGTAATCATAGATATTTCGGAGGGACATTTGCCAAGCTGTGATAAAAGGATAGTACCCATCACCAACCATCATTAGGCATTTACTGTTTTACTTAAATAAGACAGTAAACTTACATTTTCTGGACATAAATAAATATACAGAACCAGCATATCTTCATTTGACCTTAAAATGTGTTACTCACAACTACCATTTATTGTGGGCTTTATAGGTATTTTCAGGCTAGTTACTCTTATTATTCCCATTTTATAGAGGAGAAACCAAGGTGCATATCTTTCATTTTTTTCTCTATCTTACTTCTGAAGAGTCAGATTCACAGTTTGGACTTAATGGGGATAAGTCCAAACTGTGAAGAACTGTGATAACTCCTACTGTGAAGAAACGTTTTCTAAAGAATTAAATTAATTTTAAAGAATTAAATTCATAAATTAAAATCTGTGAAATTTGTGAAATCAGTTAAACTGGAACCTCAAGAGTTGAATAGGGCTTAGTGAGCTAATAGCGTCTTGTGACATATTAACTTGAAAGAAAAGTACTCTAAATGTATAACCTTATGTACAACATAATTAGAAATTATACTCTTTTATCCTGTTTTGGGAGGTTTAGCAAATCCTAAATGAAAAACCTTCCACTGCACAGTGGAACACTGTACACTGTAGATATAAATATGGGTAGAAACATATTTGCTTACTGTATTGAGTTTCACATATTTTTAAGGCTTTATTTAATTTCAGTATAGTTGATTTACAATATTATATTAGTTTCAGGTGTACAACATAGTGATTCAACATTTTTAAAGATTATACTCCACTTATAGCTATTATAAGGTATAGTCCCTGTGCTGTGCAGTTTATCCTTGTAGCTTATTTATATTTACACAGTAGTTTATACCTCTTAATTCCCTGCCGCTAGCTTGTTCTCTGTTTCTGTTTTGTTATATTCATTCATTTGTTTTAGTTTTTTAGATTCCTCATGTAAGTGATAACATAGAGTATTTGTCTTTCTCTGTTTTACTTATTTCACTAAGCACAGTACCCTCCAGGTATTTTTGATGGAAAAGCATTTTTTAAAAATATCTGACATTAAATTAACATTATTTTTAATCATTTAACTCCATTTTTATTTTTTTGAAAATGTAGTGCATGTAAAATTATAAAAATGTAAAAATACACAAAAACGAAAAACAAGTCTGCTTTGTGCTACATCTCACAATTCCCAGTTCCCCTTCCTAGAATCAACCACTCTAATCAATGTGCTGTGTATCCTTCCACAAAATTTTATGCACATACCAGTGTCTGGCCACATCTTTTTTTTTTAACACAAAATATTAACATGTTATACAGACTGCCCCTCACCTTGATCCTTTTGCTTAACCATATATCTGATAGATTGTTCCATATTGGCTCATAAATTGCTTACCTCTTTTTAAACAGCTACAAAATATTCTCTTATATGAATGAACCATAATTTATGTAACGTGTCTTCAATTTAACCATCACCCCAGATAAATAAACAAAAAGACTTACATTTTTTTCTCTCTCTTCCTTATTTTTTCATGTGTTGAGGTTTGGCTTGTCCTGACATTTGCATCACTCCTCTGCTCTACTGTGCCTCAGCAAATAAATCTATATGACATGTGTTTACTTTTCCACATTCCCACAATCTCAAATTCTGTTTGCTAACTTGCTTTGACAATGAATAGAGGATTGGGGATCTTTGTCATAATCTGTTGAAAATCACGTTGAGATTATTGGTCCAGGAGTCTTGAACCACTGTGTGATTGAGTCATTTTCATTCCGTCAGTCCTGCCCAGGGAGAATTCAGTATTTTCCCATGACAGTCTCTGTCTGGATAAATGATCTAATCCACACAATTTTTAATAAAATTGCTTATTGGTTGTACTGATGAGTTTTGTCAGAGTCAACATATAAATATCAGTAAGCAGATGTTCAGGTTATGAAAATGCACTGTAACTTATTCTTCAGTTCAGCAAAAACACATTAAATATCTGCACTGTTACTGGTAATAGGCTAGGTGTGGAGATAGAAAGAAAAATAGAGCATGGTTTTTGCCCTCAAAGGGCTTACATTAAGGTTTTGGAAGTAGACAAAAAGAAGTAATGTCTGTTTTTTCAAAGGTGGAGCCTTGATTTTGTCTTATGGGGTTTTTACATGTATTGAAAGCTTGCATACATCAAAAACCTCTGTCACACCAAGGCAATGGGGGTCTAGTTGGATTATTTCAACCACCTCGATGATTGCAATCCTCTAGTTCAGACCTGTGATATGGGGAATTATCTTGACTGTTCCAAGTACACTATGAAGCATGCTATCTTAGAAGTCACAGAGCAGAAAAGCTCACAGACCACGCAGTTTATTAAACCCACTTAAAACATACAACAATAATCAAGGGTAAAGAGTCGGGGTAAATAAACATTCCTGGATTAGGGTACGAGCAGATAGAAGGACCACAGTACCTAAGACCTGGGGTTCACAAGGCTCACGTATCCTCTCTTTTCCTCTCTTGCCTCTCTTTGCCAGTGTTGTTCTCCCTGCTAATGGTGTGGTTATGAGGACCAGAGTTTAAGGCAGAGTTCACAGATAGGAGTCCTGGGCCAATGATATATACCTGTTCTATTGGAGATACTCAGGGCCAAGGACATTTGGACATCACTGTGAATTGTCAGTTAGCCTGCTAAATAGCCATGGGTCTTATGTGTAGAGTACAAATGGGTGTAGAGTACCTGGGTCCTCTTGGGTACAGATGGGGCCAGAATGAGACCATATTGGATGTCACCAATGGGTGATTGAATTTGAGGGTGACATAGTATTCATCCTAGAGATGGCGTGATATGGTCTTTTCATTCCTTTCTACCTCCAAAAAAACAGTCTTGTTTATTCTATCATGCTTTTTATTCTATTAGTTGTTAGCATGTCTTACAGGTTGCTAACTTACCATCTATATTAACATATCACATGAATTCTTACGTGCTTACTCATTATGTACACATATCTTATGAGTTTTGCCTATATCTTATGTTATAACACTTCTTATGAATTCAGTCCATCCTATTTTTTTCTTGTCTTCTATAGCAGAATTGAATATTCTCAAATAATATAGGAAATGCACATTGTAAGAGTTTGTTCTTGAATTTCAATTCCATGTTGTACATGGGTGTCGAGACTCAATTTCAATAGTTCCAAATTGAACTCATCATCTTTCTCTATAAACACTTCCTTGGTTATTCTATAATGATTGTTGGCATGAATTTCCACCTCAGTCTTAAAATTCTCTTTACCACTTCCCTCTCTTTACCAGAATCACCAAAGAATTTTGCTTTTGCCTCAAAAATACCTCTTCAGTCTTTTATCTTCTCTCCATTTCCACTTTTCCAAAAGACTGTTCCACTTGCTGCCAGCTTTAGTTTTCTACAATACAAGCTGATTTCTGACTTCCTGTTCAGCATCTTCCCATCTCAATTCCTCCCCAGTATTACTTGCAATTTTTCCTAAATACCATGCATATCCATTCATATGAGTATTAACATATTAAACATTTAAAATTTTTGAAATAATTATAAATTCACAGGAAGTTGTGTAAATGACATGGAGAGGTCTTGTGTATACTTCATCCGTTTCCCCCCAGGTGCATGTTCTTTTTATGTTTCGAATATCACTCCCTCCCTTAATTACTTGACATAATTTTAATCATCCTTTAATATTCAACTTCAAAGTCGTCAAGTTTTCCAGACTTTTCCCCACCATTGCTGAATTAATCACTTCTTTCTTAGTGCTGATTTTTTCCCACATGGCATCATAACTATCTTCTCTGACAATCCATAACCTCTTTGAGGACAAGGACTGTGTTTTATTCATCTTGGAATTCCTAGGACCTAGCTCACAGCATGGCACATATTAAGTGTCCAATAAAAAGAAAATGAATTTAATAGAAATTATATTTCTTTTTAAGAAAACAGGATGTGGAAATCCAATTGTACAAAATAGAGGCATTGTGACTTCCCTGGTGGTGCAGTGGTTAAGACTCTGTACCCCCAATGCAGGGGGCACTGGTTAGATCCCTGGTCGGGGAACTAGATCCCACATGCATGCCACAACCAAGAGTTCACATGCCACAAGTAAGGAGCTGGTGAGCTGCAACTAAGGAGCCTGCCTGCTGCAACCAAGACCCAGTGTAACCAAATAAATAAATAAATAAGTAAAAAATAGATGCATTTAGTGGGTGATGTTTTAACAAGGGGTGTTATTCGCAGATTTCTTTCAATATGGTATTTCCTGGAGAATTTAAAATATAATTCAATTTTCAAAATATTACTATTATGTTCGTGAGCGCATCTACTGAGTAATAGGAGATAAATATTGAAACAAATATGCAAATAAAAAATTCCAATCTAAGATTTGGGACCAGTTTTATTCTCTGTCCTTCTTGTTCCAAATATGCAGTAATAACATCGCTCCTGGGATTGGGGATTCTGACTTCATGCTCTGTTGACTCCTGTCTCATTCTCTGGGAGAAAAGTAGCATGTGATCTGAATGAATGTAGACCTCTCCAGGCTCTGTGTATGAATGAGGAGGCCACAAGAATATGCTGGCGACCTCAGCCCCTCCTCAAAGTCTCCTACGCTTTGTCTCACTTTTGCCCTTGATCGAGACTTCTAATCTTCTCCGTTTCTAGCTACCCCAGCAATTCAGCTGAGGGAGGCAGCCGACTGTAGTGGCTGCACCTGGCACCCGTTGTGAAGACTTTGGTATGCTGGGGTGGCTGGTGTCTATCCTTATGCTATTGCTTGCACTGCTGCACAGAGTTTGTGACAAAAACAGTGATGCCCACCCATCACACTCACCAAAAGTGTTTTTATGAACAGCTTTAAAGAAGGCATTATGTTGACATTGCAGTTCTTAAGACTGTGATGGCAGGAAAATGAGGAAGAAATTGAAGACAAGACCATGATACGGATAGAGGAAATAGGTAAATGTGGTACTTTTCATATGTTTGCCCACTTCCTCAGCTACCACTGATGTAGGACCCAGCACCACACCAGCCGCCCCTGGCTGGCTTCACCACGTCTTAGTGCATAGTCATACCTCTGTATTTTGGAGGAGCCATATTCTGTCCCTTAGACTCTCAAGTTTATAACATGCAGAGTCTCATTAAGTTTCCTTATCAAAATGGCATTTCCATCCCTTTCTGAAGAAGGTTAGACCTAGTCCCAGAGGCTGATTGGGATATAGGCCATCTTGTCCTCTCTATTATTTTTAGGTGTCTTTTCTAACTTTATTTTTCCCCAGGGCCCCTGCACAAGCCCTCCTCACCTCCGAACGTGCAAATATGAAAAGCCCCCATGCAATTGTACGTTAAGCATAGCAGGGAGATTCTGCTGCAGGTTGGTTAAGTCAGAGGCAGGAGGCAAGGTGGTTATTCCCATGATCGTGATCCCTATTAATGAACATGCATGTTCTGAACACTTAACATAGCTTCTTTTTGCCTTTGTTCTCTCACTAAATTTAAAAAATAAAGTATGGATTTTTTTGGGGGAGGGGGGACATGTGAAGTATTTTAATTTACCTGTGAATTAAAAACAGAACAATCAGATGTCATGTTCTCCTGTTGACCTCAGTAGCAAGTGGTGTTGTTCGGAAATGATCACACAGGTATTTCTACTTGTGGGCACTGAAATTACTTTTCTCCCTTTTCATTCCCTGACATCTTAGAAGGGAAAACAAGGACTTTTCATCTGTTTAGGGGCAAAGAACTGATGAAGTGAGTGACACAGCACTTTTATTCTTGGCAAGGCTTGACATCAGAAGAGCAGTGGGAGATAGCTTTCAAGTGGGCCTTAGAAGAAAATCCAAAGGACTGCGTTTCTGCAGGGTCAGGCATCTCTATCCTGAGTAAATCATTCAAAACAACAGGGCTGGGGGCAGCGGGTACTGTCAGTCGCACATGTTGTTAGCTGTCACATTCTGTTCTGTTGTGCAGAAGACCTTACAAGAACAGTGATTCATCGAATAAAATAGTTCATTAAGATAAAATTAGATGGTCAGGAAATTAAGTCAGCCTTTTAGAACTGTTACAGTAAAAAAATACTTTGTAATATGGTGTTTTAAAATTCACATCCTAAATAATATTATCTTGATTATCTGTGGAGGGCATATCCGTGAAGAATCTTAGGAAATGATATGTTTTTCTATAGAAGCCTTTTTTCCATCTATGCCAAGCTAGTATCCTAGACTGAATGTGAAAGTGCAACACTAGAAAAATGAAGAATGTAAGGTGCTAAATTTTTGTTCTTTGACAAAAGGTTATTTTGGTCAAATTTCATCCCAAGTTTATTTATTGTATCTCACCTGGGCATCATTCTCTTGTTGATTCTATTTTTTAGTCATCTATTTCCCTCCCAACTTGTAACTATAACACCACATCTTGCTATGTATACATATATAGTCTTCTTTTTGGAATCAATGAGATTAAAATGAAAAAAACAAGGAGAACAATAGAATTTGGACATTTTATTTATGTATTTCATATTAAATTATTTACTGTAAAATCCATATTTTGGGTTTACGCAAAATGATGCTTTAATCTCATTGAAATATCCAGTACACAGTTTACATTTACTGATTGCCAGTGTTAAGTTGGTAGGTTTCTCAGAAACCCGAAGCTGATAATTGTCTCTGAGGAAGAAAGTACTCTGAGATACTCAAGACTCATAGAGATACAATGCAAACATCATACATAGTTTAACATCTTCTAGTAGTTACATTTAAAAAGCTAAAGAAGAATACATTAATTTTAATAGTATATTTAATTTAATACAGTGTATCTAAAATATTATTTCAGTATGTAAATAAAATGTTAAAAATGTAGATATTTTCCATTATTTTTTATTGTACCAAGTCTTCAATATTCCGTGTGTATTTTATACCATCCGAATTTGAGCTAGCCACATTTCAAGTGCTCAGTAACACTTGAAACCACATGTGGTTAGTGGCTACCATATTAGACAGCACAGCTCTAGGACATAATAAGAGTAATAAAATTAGTACATGTTCTAAATATATGCATAACTATAATTTTAAAACATTTTATATTTTCCACAAGGTTGGGTTTTCTTAACATAAATTTTTAAAAATTAGATTCTGAAATCTCACAGGTACTAAGTCAGGTATGTTATAGATGATGGATATATAAAATGAATTTAATTTAAAAATACATTTAAAAAATATGGCCACAACTTATTTTTCATAAGTGGATTTATGCACATACACCAATTGAGTTGTCTGTCTTGTCTTTTTTTTTTTTTTTTTTTTTTTTGCTTTACGTGGGCTTCTCACTGTTGTGGCCTCTCCCGTTGCAGAGCACAGTCTCCTGACGCGCAGGCTCAGTGGCCATAGCTCACGGGCGCGGCCGCTCCGCGGCATGTGGGATCTTCCCGGACCGGGGCACGAACCCGTGTCCCCTGCATCGGCAGGCGGACTCTCAACCACTGCGCCACCAGGGAAGCCCTGTCTTTTCTTAATTTTTGTCTATAGCTATTTTTTTTTTACAAGGTATTCATTATTTCTTAATGGCCTAAGATTCTTCTCTTAATTTTTCTTGTTAAAAATATATTGAAAGAATGAATTCAAGAGCCCAGCATTTTTAGAGCCAACCTTACAAACTTCTCACTGTTGGTTGGATGCCTGCTTTGACAGGAGTGGTTTTTAATTTGCATTTAGAAATGCAATCATTAGCTTTTCTTTTTGATTATTCGACTGCTATTGAGATAAATGCAGCCTATTCTTCACTACTTCTTTCCATCTGAAATTCTCGTTAAGTCAAATTCACCTTTGAGGACTCACACTGGCTATTCTCCTAAAACTTCTGCTAAAATGGACCTGCACCATTTTTGATTTAATGTAAGCAGTCTTGCTTTCTTTAAGTATTTTATATACATTTGCTTTAACAAAAGTGAAAGAAAGACACTGCTTCTAAGTGACTTTGAGGTCAGGGAGTGAACTTGAATGTCACTGGTTGTGAGACCAGAATGTGGGAATCAGTCACGAATTTGGTAGTGAGTGCAGCTAACAACCAGGAGATTGTGCCTTATTCCACTGGTTTTCTCTACTCACCTTTGTGATGCACGAATTCTTGCGAAGAGATAACATCTTTTTGTAAAAAATGGCCCTGGGGTTAAGTGGCACTCAAATACAGTTACTAGGGAGAGAAATGAGGACAAATTATCAATAGAAAGTTTTAAATAGTTCTTTAATACAGAAAATACTGTATTTGGATAAACTGAAAGTAGGATGTTGAATATTAATACATAGATTTGACAAACTGCCATATGGAAATAAGAAAAAGTGATATCTGAAATCAGTTCACTTAGAGTTCTAGTGGGTGCAAAGGCTGCCATCTTTCAAGATAGGGGCTGGCAAACTTTTTCTGTAAAGGTCCAGATAGTAAGTACTTTACGCTTCGTGGACCATATGGTGTCTCTCAGAACGACTCAACTGCTACTGTAGCTCAGAGCGCAGCCATAGGCAATATGCAAATGAACATGGTTGTGTTCCAATAAAACTTTATTTACAAACAGGTGCTTGGCTGGATTTGACCCATGTAACCCCAGTGTAAGAGTCTGTTGGGTAGCTGCACTGCTACCTTCACCTTCTTAGGTAGTTCTTGGAAATATCCACATAATGGAAATGACTTTCTCCTGAATCACATTTGCCACAATGAAACACATTTCTTGTGCACATTCTTATATCCCAAAGTAACTACTTTATTAGGTTATGGGTTTCGTTGCTCTAAGACCTGAAATTACAGCGGCTCAAGCAAGGTAGAGGATTATTTCTGTCATACCTAACTTGCCCTAAGAAGTGTATAGTTGATATAGTGATTTGAGGTGTCACTTCATCTTCATCCCCTTCATGGCTCACCAGCACCCAGTCTGCCTCAGAACCGGCAGGAAGGGGATAAGGGCACAACCTGGAAGTTGGTCACATCACCTCTGCTCTATCTCATTGGTCAGCACTTAGCCAAATAGCCCCATCTATCTGCAAGAGAGGCTGAGAAATAGACCACTTATTCTTGCAGCCATGTGCCCAGATAAATTTCCAGAGCTCTTACTACTACAGAAAAGATGAATAGCAGTGGGGAGCATGTAGCTGCAGCCAGCTTTTTGCTTTACCCTTGTATTTGTAGGACAGTTAAGGGCGTGAAAGGAGTTACTTACTTTTTAAAGTTATATTTTACTGTAATTCATGTGACGGATTATATGCTGTTGTGTTATTTGAGAATAGAGACTGTCCTAAAGTCTTCAGGCATTTCTTCACACACTTGGTTAAAATATCATTTTACAATTTATGTAGCAACTATCTTGCATGTGCTAGTACTCTTCCTGAGTCCACGATGGACATTACTAATAAATCACAGCATTCTTTCCCACTGAACTCAGACTTGGCCTTAGACCTTCTATGTCCTGCTATAGACAGCCTCTACCAATCAGGTAGAGATGGCATTCCATCAGCAATTTATTTGTTCTTCTTGCTTAAAGTTTTACCATTCTTCTCTTCGTATCTTTGACACCAATCTTATCTATAAACGATGACGTGGCAGTATATAAATGGAATGTTGTTTTATGTCTTTTAAGTCAAATCTCCTCCGTCCCTTAAATTTTGTCAAATTTTTATCTTGTTTTTATTTCCAGACCATGTTTTATATTTCATTTTTCTATAACTAATTTTAGTCACAAAACCAAAACTGGAATAATTTTATTCAACCTCTTAAGTTTATAAATAGAGAAACTGAAACTCAAAAAGATGAAAGGAGTTACCCATGGGAACACAGCTAGATAGTGAAACTAGACTTCTGAATCTCTGATTCCTACTCTAGTACTCTCTTTTTGCTGAGATCAAATCAATAAGTGACAAGAGTATTTAAAAATCAGGAATAATTATGATTAATTGGGTAAGACTGATTAATATCAGAACTTTAATTTCTCAAGTTTCTATTTCTTGCATCTGTAGGCAGGAACCAACATCTTTTACGTAAAAGTAATGGTATCCTGAGCAATCCTTGCTCTAATGCTTGACTGCTTCTAGAACTTTTTAAATTTTGCAAAATGGATTTGACATTGTGAAAAATAGGATTTGAAGACTGCTTTCTAGGACATCCTCATTCATGTTAGCCTATAAAGAATGATTCAGTTGTTCTTGTAATACCTGGGCATTTCCTGTTTCAGTGAGATGTCTTTATGTGAGATTGAAAGTATTGATTTTTGTAGAATATTTTCCAGAGTAATTTATAATAGTGATTTAAAATTTGTCTTAGTATATTTTGACCCATGGGTCTATCAGGTTATATTGCTTCTTGTTTTATTCATATCTTTTTGTCCATCCAAAATTGCTTGTACTCTCTCAGGCAAGGCTGTCCACTTCACTTTACCTTAGGTGCAAACAGTTTCTCAGCAGGTGTGCTGCTTATAACTGCTGTACCTGAAAACCCTCATTAATAGGCAAGTGGAGTTAGATTATCTTATTCTTTCAAGAACAGAAAAAAAAAAAAAAACCCTCAGCAAAAATAAGTTCACAATAGAGAGCAAGAAAATCTAACTATAGTGTCTGCATCTAAGAAAGTATACTTTAAAAAGCAAATTTTAAAAGATTAAATCTTCCCATTAAAACTTTGAGTCCTCTAAGTACCAAAAATTATGGCCCTTTCCCATTACAGAGAAAATTAGTCTAATACAGTAGACCGAAGGAAATTTTGATAGACTCATGGATCAAAATATACCAAAAAGAATTTTGAAGAAGCGCTTAAAGGCAGCAGAACTTCATGACTATAACCAAAAGACAGAACATAATTTCAGTATGATGGAGCTAACCCTTGAGCTGAGCTCATTTCCCAAACCCTGGGAGCACAGTATACTCAGACACAGAGAGCACAAAATTCTCCTGCATACTGAAACCAAGCTCACATAAATTAGGGAATGTCTGTTCATCATTTGGACACCTTCCCTGGATGCATGGTATCCACTTTTATTTTGCTGCTTCCAAGCTGGGCCAACAAAAAACACTTCTGATAAGCAACGACTTACAAGCCCAGGTGGCTCTTTTAGTGGGTTCATTTATTTAGCAAATTTTTTTTTTTTTTTGTGGTACGTGGGCCTCTCACTGCTGTGGCCTCTCCCGTTGCGGAGCACAGGCTCCGGACGCACAGGCTCAGCGGCCATGGCTCACGGGCCCAGCCGCTCCATGGCATGTGGGATCCTCCCGGACCGGGGCACGAACCCGCGTCCCCTGCATCGGCAGGCGGACTCTCAACCACTGTGCCACCAGGGAAGCCCTAGCAAATATTTAATGAACATTTGCTATGAGTTAGATAACATGGAACCTACAGTTGGAAAAGTCAAAGTCATGGCCCTCAGAAACCCACCATCTAATGTGCAAGATAAACAAATGAACAAATAATTTCCGGACTGCATGGCCAATTGCTGTGGAAGCAGTGAGCTCTGCCTGAGTGTTGACAGAGGAGACAGTTGGAGTTGGCTGTGAGGCTTTGGGGGTTCAGGAAGTAGAGAAGGTGGGGAAAGAATACGAGGCAAAAGTGTCATGGGGGTGCACTATGGCCTTTTGGTTGTTTGGTGTGGCAGGGGTGTAAGGTGAGGGAGAGGGCGTGGCAGGGAATTTCAATAACTTAGCAAATATTAAGCATCTCTTTCACCTGGACACTGTGAAGGGACTCTTAGGGTGCAGAGATAAATGCGGCTTATTCCTGGACCTTGAAGAATTAACAAAAGAGATGCGAGGTACAAATAAATTATATTTGGGTGGGGGTGTGATAAGTGTGTCTAGGTGTTTTTCCTCACAGGCATCATGCTGTTGAGAGGGATACCTGCAAAGGTGAGCAGCAGCATACACTGCCTGCTCGAGAGGACCACATGGTCTAATGGGGGGACAGATGCTGATGGAGAAGTTACAGCATCACAGGTACACCAGCAACTGTGACAAGTGTCATCTAGAAGGTACAGAGTCCTAGAGAACCTACAATGCAGGATTATGTTCCGATTAGGGAGTGCAGGGAAAATTGTATTTACCACGAGTCCTCTTACACAATCATGTCTCCGTGCTTGAACTCTTAATTTGCTTTATCCAGCGTGGAGGTCATTTCAAGTAAGTTTTGAAAGAAGGTTACCTGAGTAACAGATTTTCAGAGCCCTTGCATCTCTAAGGATATTTGTCTTCTGCTTTCATAAATGACCAACAACATTGTAGAAAGTCTAAAGTTACAGCTCCCCCTCTCAAAACCCTCTAGAGTTTGGGTCTTTGTCATTTGACAGTGTGATTTAGAATTGATATATTAGGCCTTCCTGATGTGTCCTAAAGCAGCCTTATTTTTGTCTGAATCTTACAGTTGTTCTTTTTAGTACTGAAACAATTATAGCAGTTTCTTAAAAAACTAAACATACTCTTAGCATATGATCTGGCAATCACAGTCTTTGATATTTATCCAAATGAACTGAAAACTTGTGTCCACACAAAGCCTGCACACCAATGTTTATAGCAACTTTATTCATAATTGCCAAAACTTGGAAGCAACCCAAATGTCCTTCACTAGGTGAATGGTAAATGAACTGTGATACATCCAGACGATGGAATATTATTCAGTACTAAAAAGAAATGAACTGTCAAGTCATGAAAAGACATGGAGGGACCTTAAAGGTATATTACTAAGTGAAAGAACCTAGTCTGAAAAGGCTACATACTGTAGGATTCCAATTATATGACATTCTGGGAAAGGCAAAACTGTGAAGATAATAAAAGGATCAGTGGTTGCCAGGGGTTAAGGGGAAGGGGGGGAATGAATAGGCAGAGCACAAAGGCTTTTTAGGGCAGTGAAACTGTTCTGTATGATACTGTACATGCCATTATACATTTGTCCAAACGCATAGAGTATACAACACCAAGAGTGAACCCAAATTTTAACTGTGAACTTAGGATAATAATGATGTGTTAATGTAGATTCATGGATTGTAACAAGTGTACCATGTGGTGCTGGATGGCTGTGCCTATGTAGGGTAGGCGGTATATGGAAAATCTCTATGCCTTTTGCTCAATTTTGCTGTGAACCTAAACCTGCTCTAAAAATAAAGTCTATTTAAAAAATAAACAAAATTCTCTTAAGTAAAAACGTCCTACTAGGAAATCTATACTTTGCCTGGAGTACTGTATCTTCATAGATATTTTTGGCAGGAAGCTGGAAGCACTGTTTTGAGGAAACCTAGTCAGATGTAATTCTCAACCAGACATTCCCTCAACTGTTACAATCATCTTCATTATGATGTTACCTTTATGCCTCTTGAGGAAGCAATGCATAGCCTTAGGAGAAAAGTTTGAGTGCTGCCGTAACTCGAATTCATTTTCATTCTAACTACAAATCCTTTAAGAAGAGTGTCCCTGAATACATAGTTCTCTCACATAATTTATGAATTATTTTCTATATAAGAATTACCAGTATGATTCAAATTAAGACTAGTATTCTCTTAAAGTCCTTGCTGCCAACAGAGGAAATATTTTTAAGTGACATATGTTTCTCCTTTTGCATCTTATCCTGGAATCTTGTATCTCTCCCCCTCTTTAAGTATGCGGCATTTGGCTCTCAGATTTTTTATTTAATTAATTAATTATTTTTTTTGCGGTACGCGGTCCTCTCACTGCTGTGGCCTCTCCCATTGCAGAGCACAGGCTCCAGACGCGCAGGCCCAGCGTCCATGGCTCACGGGCCCAGCCACTCCGCGGCATGTGGGATCCTCCCAGACTGGGGCAAGAACCTGCGCCCCCTACATCGGCAGGCGGACTCTCAACCACTGCGCCTCCAGGGAGGCCCGTCAGATTATTTTTTAATATCTTTATTAAGATATAATTCACATACCAGAAAATCTACTTATTTAAAATACACAATTCAGTGTTTTTTAGTATATTCACGGAGTTCTGCAACCATCACCATAATACGTCAGAATACTTTACCACTCCCCGCCAAATCTCATACAGGTTAGCAGTCACTACCCGTTGCCCCTTCCCTAGCCCTAGGCAAACAGTAATATACTTTCTGTCTATAGATTTGCTGATTCTAGACATTTAATATAAAGGAAACCATAACATATGTTATGTGACTGACTTCTTTCACTTAGTATAATGTTTTTAAGGTTCATCTATGCTGTAGAGTACGTATCAGTACATCATTCCTTTTAACTGTCAAATATTCCTTTGTAACAATTTGAGGAATGCCAAAATGTTTTCCAAAGTAACCCTACTATTTTACAGCTCTACCGGCAAAGAATAAGGGTTTCAGTTTCTCCATATCCTCACCAATGCTCAATATTGTCTGTTTTTTAAAAAAAATTATCACCATCCTAGTGAGTGTGAAGTGGCATCTCGTTGTGGTTTTGATTTGCATTTTCCTAATAATCTTGAACATCTTTTTATATGCTTACTGGCTATTTTTATATTTTCATTGGAAAATGTCTATTCAAATCCTTTGCCTATTTAAATATTGTTATTTATATTTCTGTTGTTGAGTTGTAAGAGTTCTTTATATAGTCTGGATATAAGCATCTTAATAGATATATGATTTGCCAATATTTCTTCCCAGTCTGTGGGTTGTATTTTCACTTATTTTTTACAGTGTCACTTGCAGTACAAAGAGTTTAATATTGATATAGTTCAATTTATCTGTTTTACTCTTTTCTCATCTGTGTTTCTGGTGTTGTATTTTAGAAACCATTGCTTAATTTAAGGACATGAAGATTTACTCCTGTGTTTCTTTTAAGAGTTTTATGGTTTTAGTTCTTACATTTAGAATTTTGATCTATTTTGAGTGATTTTGTATATGAGGTGAGATAGTTCAACTTCATTATTTGTGTGTGGATATCCAGTTGTCCTAGCACCATTGAAAGACTGTCCCTTCCCCTTTGAAATGTCTTGGCACCCTTTCTGAAATACTGTTGCCCATGAAAGCATGAGTTCGTTTATGGACTCTCAATTCTGTGCTGTTAATGTAGATATCTAGTCATATGCCATACCATATTGCTTTGATTACTGTAGCTTAGTGGTAAGTTTTGAAACTTGGAAGTATCAGTCTTCCATCTTTGTTGCTCTTTTTCAAGATTGTTTGTTCTGAGTCCCTTGGATTTCCATATGAATGTTAAGGTCAGCTTGACAGTCTCTGAGGACAGTTGGGATTTTGTTCAGGATTGCAATGAATCTGATGACCAATTTTGGGATTACTGATATTTTAACAATATTAAGTCTTACAGTCCATGAATATGGGATGTCTTTCCATTTTTTTAAATCTTCTCTAATTTCTTTCAATAATGTTTTATAGTTTTCAGTGAAGAAGTCATGAATTTCTTTTGTTAAATTTATTCCTAAGGATTTTATTCTTTTTTGTGGTATTGTAAATGGAATGGTTTAAGTTCATTTTCATACTGTTCACTGTTCTTATATAGAAATAACTGCTTTTTTGTATACTGATCAAGTATCCTGCAACCTTGCTATAATAATTTATCGGTTCTAATAGTACTTTACAGAATTTGTTAGGATTTTCTCTATGCGGTCATAGAAGTGAAGATTTTCTTGGTATGAGGGAAGTCACTGATGGTTATGAACAGTTGTGTGGGTTGGAGGGGGAGACAGAAGCTCTACCGAAGGGGTCAAAGAGATGATTGGAAGTGAAAACATAGAGACAGTGAATATTAGACGACTACTTTAATAAGTTTTGCTGTGTTGTGGAGCAGATAAATGTGAGCAGTTCTTGGGGAGGGATGCAGGATACAGGAACACTTATAAGATGGGGGATCCCAGAGCATGTTTGTATGTTGATGGAAATGAGGGGGAAAGACACTAATAATTGAGAAGAGAGTTGCGGGAATCCTTGAGAAGCATAGAGAGGTTGGGATCCAGAGCACAAATATGTTAGTCTTTGATGGCAGGAGAAACACTTCTTCCATTGTAACAGGAAGAAAGGCACACCATTTGGGTACAGACACAGGTAGAGGTGATGCTGGGAAGATGGGAGAATTCCTATATGATTGTATCTAGCTTCTCAGTGAAATATGAGACGAGGTCAACAGTTAAAAATTAGAGTGGGTTAGAGGGAATATTGGAGGTCAGAAAACAGATGAGAAAGTGTTAAATGGGCCTCTTGGAGAATGGGGAAAATTTGCTTCTAGGACACATTAGACTTACTGGGCACATTTTGGTACCTGTTTTGATTTTAAGAAGAGCCCAGTCAGCAATGCTATGCTCATTTTCTGAAGGGCAGGCTCCCAGGAGGTGGATAGTTCAAGTAGAGTTGGCTGTTTTCCCACATGAGTGACTAAAGGATCATAAAGTAATAATGGGGTAAATGTGCTTTACCACACATATATAGACACAGACACAGACACACACTCACACACACCACACTTATTCACATGCATACTACATGCCACGTGCATGCATACACACACTCACATGTATCACACTTATGTACACACCCTCACCACACTCAAGCACTAGCCCACTTAATTTTTACAATAAACCCCCAACAGCATTTTACTGTTTTTGAAATGTGAAGATTAAAGGGTACTTATGGTTTCCTCTATGTGAATCATTCTCCCCACTGTTATTCAAGTGTTTTAAGCATGATCATGAAATAAAGTAGAGCCAATGCTAGGATTCTGTTATGGCCATTTGAGCCATCTCTTCAGTGAACTTTGCCTTTGGAGCTTTGTCCTCTGACACCTAGCCTACTACTGTCCTGACTGTCCCAGGACCTCCTCGTGCACTGGATCTTCTCCAGACTTTCCTCTACACCCACCCACCATCTCTATTCGCTCATCAGTGTCATTAGAATTCAGGCTCTGTTCCTCATTGGCTGTGTGATTGACTGTATAATATGGGAGCAATAATAATTTATTGTGAGGATTAAAAGATAGAATGCATGGAAAGTACTCGGTTCCATGCACATAATATGTTTCCAAAAAATGCCAAATTGATATTTCTCTCTCCCTTAACCTCAATCTCAATATCTCTTAACCTATTTTATCTCTTCTCATCATATTTCCTCAAGGATTTTCATTCAGCTAAGCACTTTTACTAATTTAATTCTTGATGATAGAATTTTAAGTTTAATAGGGTTCTTCTGGAAATAATGTCAGAATCTACAGTTGACTCAAATAAGACTTCAGCTGGGCAAAATAATTTTATTTGGGGCATGCAGATTTTTTTCACTCGACTCAAATCATACAGAAGAACTGACTTTGATAATCATGAATTAAGCTAAACTATAACATTGAGCACAAAAATTATTTTCTTGCCCTGGTTGTTCAAGTACTTCATAAGTAAAATGAATTATTAGGCCTTTTGAAATATCTTTGAAATATCACAGCTTTGTTCTATATTTAAGGATTCTTGACAATGTAGCAGAACAACATTGCAATATCATAAAAATGTATTGTGTTACTGGCATAAACTCAAAGAACATTTCTTTAAAAAGCATCCCCTAGGGAACGTGGTTGAGACCATTGCTCTCACTTCACTTTTGGCTACTGTGACATTGGCTGTCACACCTGCTTTTCAAGTCCCAAGTCTCGAGTCACTCTTGGTCTCTAGGATTTTAGATAAATGCACCTCATTTACTAGTCTTTTTTTCCTGCAATGATTATTATTCACTGTTTTATTTTGAAAACAATACTAATGACTAAGTTTAATCCTGAGTGGTGGTGGAAAGTAACAAAATGAACATATTCCTGCTTTTTAGAAGTTGTAATATTGAGGACATTAGCTTTTTGTGATGTGTGGCATAACTGTTGATAGGCAAAGCTGAGACTTTGTTTTGACCTCTCACATTTCTCTTTTATTCCCTAGTTCTCAGAAATAGTAACAAATTATATGGTATCAGTGACTTGAAAGTGTGTATATTGGCAAGTGCAAGTAATACTACACTTAAAATTGATTAGCAGTGATGTCTCATAATCTGTGTAGAATACAGCCATCCCCATCGCTGGCTTTATAGTCGTGTGGTATTATGCATACAAAACTGTGTTCCTGTGGTTTTGATGCTATGGGAAATAGCAGACTGTTTTCTTAATTTTCATAAGTTGAATTTCCCCCAAAGACTTATTATGAAAAGGCATGTTGAAACATGTGGTGTCATTACAAGATTGTTTTCGCTTGGCGACAAGCAACAAAAGTAGAAAAACGTTTCTGACAGTTTCTGAAATATGATCATTAGAAATCATTCTCTGAAATTTATGAGGTGCTAGAGAAAGCCAAGAGCTTAATAGATCATATCCTGTGTGCAACTTGATCAGGGCTTAAAGGGGGATGTGATTATTTGCCAAGTGAAAGCAACAGTTTTCATGGTCAACTACTTTCTTACTAATTCTGCTTAATGAAAGTCGAGCAGATCTACAATGATAAACACTGAAATGATTATAGAACATTCTGACCCTGAGAAAATTATGTGTAGTTAACAACTAAAATTTTAGTTTTACTCACCTAAATAATCTACTATTTATTTTATTTTTTTTGAGATGAAATATTTTAAAAATCAGCTAGAAGGTAAATTCTCCCACCCAAACGACTGAGTATCCCATTTTAGTTTCTTGTTTTTCCCCATCTGTTGACTCTTGGCGTCTCCCCTGCTGCTCTGGTTCCCACCTGGCCCCAGTCGTGATTCTTCTGTTGAGCGTCTGTCTCCATGGAGACCGACTGCCCACAGGGAGGAGCCCAGCACAGCATGCAGCCGCTCACCTCACTGGACCCACGGTGAATCAGCCTCGGTTTGATCGCGGCGCAGAGAGGAGAGAAGTTACCTCATCTTTAGAGGAGCATAAATGTGTTTGGGACTCTAAATTCCTCCCTCTGTGTGGGTTCTGCAGATGCAGCTCGATGGAACCCTGAGAGGAGAGCGGGGGCGCCATCTGTTTCCCCTGCTTCAGTGTCAGGAGAGCCATGACAATTGTTTTGGGAAGACCCAAAGGGGAGAAAGAGAAAGGGACAGAAGATAAAAGAGATAAGAAAATTAAGAGTTCTCTAACAAATTTACATCAGCAATTCAACTGTGCCGGGGAAAGGTTAACTAGAAACTCGAGAAAAATATGGTAACTGTGTATATATTCCTCCATAATACACAGTTGTTGTGAATAGAAAAGTACTAAAATCCATAAAAATGTGTCCCTTGATGACTAGAGGAACTGGGCCATTAAAAATGTCAGAAAAATTGCTTATTTTACAGAGGACGCACATAGTTTTCTAGGAGAGCATAAAATCATTGAAGTTCTGTTGTTGGGCAGTGTCTTACACTTTGGACATTCCAGTTGTTTTATTTGTTTCTACCAACAGTAATATTTCTCACACAAGTATGTCTGGAAAGTTTTAAAATTAGATTTTTAGACATGAATAAAAAGCTTTAATTGCCTATGTGATAGATAATAGTATTAAAGTTTAAATTAAAAAAATTAAATGTGGTAGACATTGAGCAAACGCTACTTCTTATAATTTTAGGGTACCAAGATCACTGTGATATTGGAGGCACCATAACTGAGAGCCAAATTCTTTTGTCTTCTAAACAGACTTGTGCAGAAAGACATTATTACCTTCCTGGTGTGCACTGATGTCCCTGGACATCTGGCTAAATCCACGATTTGATTTTTAGTCATTCTGTCACAGTGAAATTCACTCCTAATTTGCAGTTATATCTCTCTGAATTACTGCTTTTAAATTGGGCATTTTCCTGCAATTTAGATCTTTAGCTTCTAGATATACAGAAAGAAGCATCTATAAAACAATAATGAATAACATATATAATTTGATTTATGGTTTGTAGAGCCTCTCGGAACATACCTGGCCTCATCTGGGTCTTGAAAGAAGGCTGAGAGATGGGAATAGTCGCAGTAACCGAGGCTCAGAGAGGTCAAGTGATTTGCCCTAGGTCACACAGCTAATAAGTGCCAGATCTCAAACCCAGTTCTTTTCACTCCAGAGTCTGTGCAACCCTGCACGCTAATTAACAGTTTGTTAATGCTAAGCATGGGTGCTTTTTCTTTAAAAAGTCACTCAGGTGTTACACTGTAAATCATTGGGGAATAAAACAGGATTCTGTCATTCTCTGGGAATGATGCCTCCATGCTTTTGTCTGCTGTGTGCTTTTCAGGATAAAGAGAATTCCAGCAGTGTTCATCCACCACAGGACATAATAATTCCTATGAATTATTATGAATTTTCCAGGAATGAAAGTTTTAAAAATCTCTTTACTTTCAGCACTGTTTCTTTGGTATTTACGCAGTGCCTGCTGAAAGCAAGTAACCTGGAATAAGTGGGCCTTAGAATCCTAGAATCTAACAAAGCTGTTTTTCTCTGTGTGGGTACAAGGAGTATGTGTGTTACTGAGTTAGTCCTGTTTAGGCAGGCTCATGGCTCCATGAGCTAGGAAGCCATACAGGCTTTTCCAGTGATTCCATAAGCGATCTTGGGCTAGTCTTTCCCATCCCTGTGCTTAATAGTGCCAGTAGATAATAAGAAAACCTGTCCAATCAGCTCGTGACTAACTAATAGGGCTCATTTAGTTTTCTAAATGAGCTCATTTAGTTTTCTCATCATTTAGTTTTCTCACTGTTAGTAATTTAGCAAAAATTAAATATCTTCTGCACCAAGCACTGTACTCAGTAGATACAAGAAAGGATAAAAACATTGTCCCTAGCATTAAAGAGCTTACAGTCTAGTAAATTTGCCACCCATGTGAACTATAAATCCTGTCACTGATGGCTGTTTCTGAAATTTTGAAAAAGAGAAGCTGAAACACTGTGAGGTCATTAAAACCTGGTTGTTTAAAATCACATGAACTGGTGACAAGCCTAGGAAAGGGATCTTATATGTCCACCAGACTGATCTCCACTGCTTGACCACCTTGTGAAATATAATTGCATCATTTCAGGATGAAGAGTAATGCCGACTATTGGCTAATTTTGGTTCATGGTGTTTCATTATGAAGTGCACTTCCTGAGAGTCCTGTATTTCCTGCTTTAAGTGCGGCTGGTGACGTACTTGTAACCAAGGGACTCGGTTCAGCCCAGGTGCTTCCCTCTGAGTAACAAGAAGCATGCCAAGTAAATAAGCACTTGGCTGTGCTATGTCTAAGGGAAAGAATGCAAAGATGAATTCACTGGCCCTAATATCTTTAATCCAGTGATTCACAAACAAAATGATGCCATTTAGATTTCAGTAACTGTAATGGTACAACAATTGTTGACTTTTATTAGTGTGTGATTAACCCTGTAGTGTGTCAAGATGACTAGCAATTTTTTGTTCATTCAGAGATGCTCACAGACCTCAATATTCTAACCAGTTATATTATATCTTTTCAGTACTCTGATGGTTAATGTCAACATTTGTGATCATGTTGACAGCTAACAGTGATAAGTGTACTTATTATGTTTCACAGAGTATTTTTTGTTTATTTAATCCTCAGGTTTCAAGTTCAGAGGCAAAGCTGAAGTGTGGGGTTGGAGATGGCAGTGGAGGAGGCAAGGGGAGAGATGGGTAGTCAGTCCATCAAGCCAGTACCCCCAGATCCAGGACTTTCATCTGGCCTGTATGGCTGTCATTACAAAGATGATTTGAACCAACCTACCATGTTTTCTTACATGAAGCCTGTCCTGAATGATCCAGTTACCACTCTCCATGTCAGGTCCTTTCTATTCCAGGACTTTCAATTTCTGAATTCTCCAGAGCATTGTTGCAGTTTTCGTCACTGTCGTGGAACTCTTATGTCCACGCTGATACCTGCTCCAGGCCACTGCCAGCGCGTGGAATACTGTTGTTACAGGGGCTCATAGCTGCGTGTGCCTCCAGTGCGTGGGGACCTCTCTTTCCGGTGTTCCTCCTCTTCTGGCCTCTGAGCTTTGGAAGCGTGATGGGCCTCCTGAGGTACCCCAGGTACCATGTTCCCTGTTGTACCTCTTCAGTGCAGGAAACAGACCACCTGCCTCATGTTTTACCCGTGGTACAATTCAGTGCCATCCTCAAAGCTCAAGGCCACTAAAGTAGGGCAGAGGCCATGGGTCCTAGCTAGACTGCAAGGAGACATGTCTTTTCTCTCTCTCTTTTTTTTAAAGCCTCTCTTTCCTTCTGTAATGGCCACTTCCGCTTTCCTTATTACCCCTATAAAGTCAGTTGCTCTCCTCTCCAAAGCTTGGGGCCTCACACAAATAGGTGATGAATTTCCAAAGTCTCTATCTGAACCCTGGGCTGCACATACTGTTCAGATGAGACCAGAGAGTTGTTTTTCTCAAAAATGTTTCCAGTGTTCACCAGTGTGTAATACACAATTATTAGTCACAGATAGAGTGAAAGTTATTGGCTTTTAAGGCCTTAATTGAACCTATCTTTGCACTCAGAGCAAATACCAACTGGCTCATATATCAACCTGAAGTTTGTCAAATTCTTAAAAACTTCTGAGATCATTTGATAAAAATGAGCAGAGATGGTAGCTAAAATTGTTTTCTGGGTAATAGATCTTGTTTAGGCTTTTTTCCCCTAGTGCAGCTTGAAAACCACCTGACAGTAAATTATTCCAACATCTCACTCCCACCTCCCACACACATTTTCCCCTTTTGTTTTGTTTTTTGGTGGTGTGTGCAGTTATCCTCTTTTAAGAAACAAGCACAGCTGCCCACAACTACACGTGTTAACTGTGAATCTGAACTTGTGGCAATGGGAAGAAGGCATTCTTTTCCCTTTTTCTCACAGGTTGTAAACTGGTTATTCACATTTTCTCTGATGACAATTTTAAGCACCGAGCTCTGTCTTCATAAGCACATGCAGCAGATGGTTGGGAATATTGTGTGATAAGGAAAGCTGGTTGGTTTCTTTAGTTATTTTCACCTCCTGAACACATTCCAAAGAAAAGCAATGGCATATTTTAGGGCGTGTCTTTACAAGACCTCTTTCCTTAAGTATGAATATAATTTGCTGATCTGTTCACTTTAAGATGGATTCATTTGGGAGATATCTCTGCTGTAAGTGATCCTGTAGCATTTTCATATAAAATTAGACTTCTGTTGAAAGCTCTCCTGGGTGTTGCAGCCCAAGAATTAACCCAGCTGTTCCTTCTCTTCACTTAGGCAGACTATGAGGCAGGAGGAAATGAAGCACAATATTTAGATGACCTCTAATGACCTTTTATGCACATTACGTGGTGAGATAATCTGCATAGATGAGGAAATAAGTTTCCAGGTCACCGACTTGCTCTGTGAACTAACTTTACCATTTACTAGCTTGAGGGCTTCAGCCATGGTTTTAGGCTCCATATCTTTCTGTAAAATGGAATAACCATTACTACCTCCTTGGGTTTGTGAGGATCAAAAGGCATTAGGAGGTAAAGCTCTTTTTTTCAAAAGAGTGCTCAATGAAAAAATAGTGACTGGTGGACAAAGAGAAATGAACCAGAAAAAGTATTTGGCTCATTACTCCTTCTAAATCACTGTTGCCTTTTTTTTTTTTAAACAACTGATCCTTTCTCTCTAATATTGATGTTTAATGAATGAATTATTACCACTCTTCCAAAGTTAAAATTGATCCAAACATCTAAAATGCAAAAATCTATATATACTATCATTGGACTGGAGAAATATAGAGAAATATGAACACACATCCTGTTGCTATGCATGAGGGCTTTCTTGCTGAGAAACATCTCACAAAGATTCTTCCTTTAGGGAGAGTCCTCTGATAGCCAGCAATACCCTAGACGGCCTCAGCTCAACTGTAAATGTTCCTTGGCCTTGTATTCCTTCCTAATATGCACCCTTGTCCCCAACTGTTGCTTTCAGAGAGCATGCAGACTAATAAAGTGACTCCAAAGTTGTAGATTCAGAGGAGATTAGAGTTAACAGTCTGTTTGGGTCAGAAGAGAGCTCCCAATGGGAGTGGTCGTGGTAGTAGCCACAGCAGCAATAAACCTCCAGGGAAGCAGCGGGATAAAGTACTGACTGGATAACAGATCACCCACTATTTGGACTGTCTGAACCATTGGTGTATTCAACAGTCAATGGGTTAAGACAGTATGCCATTTTACAATGTCATTACTATTTCCATTTATATAACCAGCTTCAGTATTGTGTTTTTGTTTGTTTTTAAGATATCCAGGCCTCCTCATCTCATGATTTTTATGTATATTTATATAATTTACATGAAGGATTTTTTAAATTCTTTGTTTAGATTCGTCCATTTACCTATATATGTATATACATATCTTATAAGGACAAACTACAACTTTTTGGAATGTGATTTACATTCTTTGGAAAGTGATTTACAAGGAAGAGTTGTCCTTGGTCTTACTCTGAATATCCGAATAAGGTTTAGATGACCTCTAGTAAATTCATTTTTGTTTCATTTTTATAGAAGTTTTCATCTCTCCAGTCCAATGATAGTATATATAGATTTTTGCATTTTAGATGTTTGGATCAATTTTAACTTTGGAAGAGTGGTAATAATTCATTCATTAAACATCAATATTAGAGAGGATCAGTTGTTTAAAAAAAAAGGCAACAGTGATTTAGAAGGAGTAATAAGCCAAATACTTTTTTCTGGTTCAAATAGTGATCAATAAGCTGATACAAATACCAATTCAGAGAGAAAGGAGGTCATGGAGGAAGTAAAAGTTTGTATTTCCTAATGACAATTCTAGATTCATGTGTGTTTGGAAATAGCCCACTTTTTTGATTTGTTCAGTGTAAGGTTCTGGTTCCCTTTGTTCCTGAATCAGTTAATGTGTTTAAGAGGCCACTATCAAAATGCAGATGGCTTTTGCATTTTAAGCCTAAATGAACACCTTAGGTGACTTAGGCAGATAGAGGAAGACCTCAGTGGTCCTGGACTAGAAATTCTGAAGGACCCTAAGAGTGAGGCTAGTCTCTAATTCTTAGTGCTACACTGTCCAGTACAGTAGCCACTAGCCAAATGTGGCTATTGAAATTTAAATGAATTAAAATTAAATTTAAAATTTAATCATCAAATAATCTGTTTTATTAGACTACAATTCTTCAGAATTTTTGGAGGCATTTTTCTTTCTCTATGTTCATGCTATCTCATTCATTCATTCATTCAACAAGTATACATTGAGGGCCTGCTATGTGCCAGGGGATACAGCAGAAAGTGAGCAAAATTCCTGTCTTCAAAGAGCTGCTCCTTTAGTAGAGGGAAACAGACAATAAACTGAAAAAACATC
This sequence comes from Grampus griseus, assembly GCF_964374135.1. Taxonomy (NCBI): domain Eukaryota; kingdom Metazoa; phylum Chordata; class Mammalia; order Artiodactyla; family Delphinidae; genus Grampus; species Grampus griseus. The sequence continues at coordinate 69,340,650 of NC_139012.1, forward strand.
GGTAGAGTATATAGTATAACAGATGGTAATAAATGTTGAGGGGGAAAAATAGAGCAGGGCAGGGAGCTGGGAATACTTAGGATTTAAATAGTGAGCACAGTGGTCCTGGAAGACTTCAATGAGGAGAAATGTGGACAAAGACCTAAAACAAGAAAGAGACAGTCACGTAGATACATGAGGGAAATGAACTCTAAGCTGAGGGAAGAGCTGGCTCAAAGCATACTCAGCTTGTTCAGGGAACAGCAAGAGGCTGGCTGGAACAGAGTGAGGTGAGGGCATGATGGCAGGATATCAGTAAAGATCATGCTTAATGTTAGTAGGCCAATAAGAACTTCACCTTTTTCCCCAAATGATTTTGGAAGAAAGTCTTTGGAGGATTTCGATCAGAGCAATGATGTGACTTGATTTACATTTTAAAAAAATCACTCTAGTTGTGGTTTGGGAATATTATGCAAAGAAACAAGATGAGAGCAGGGAGATCTATTAGAGGTTAATGCAAAAATTCAGAGAGTAATGATAATGGCTTGGAACAGAGTAATAACAATAAAGCAGTATTTCTCAAACATTTTGGTCTTAGAACCTGTTCATACTTCTACAAATTATTAAAGACCTCAGAAAGTTTTTGTTTATGTTAATTATATCTATCAATATTTACTACATGTGAAATTATAACTGAGACCTTTAAAAATGCATTTATTGATTCACCTAAAAATGACAATAATAAATCTATAATATATTAACATACTATTATGAAAAATAAACACATTCTCCAAAAGAAAAAAATTAGAATATTGGCATTGCTTTAGCTAAAGTTTTACAAACCTCCTTAATACCTGGCTTCATAGAAGACAGTTGGATTCTCATATTTACAACTGCATTCAGTCTGTTGTGATATGTTATTTTGGTCGAGTATATGAAGGAAATCTATTTTTACAGGGATATGTACTTGGAAAATGGAAGAATTTTCAGATAATAGTGGATATTCTTCTTTGATATTCTACCAAAATTTATAAGTAATAGTTCTTCAAGGTTATTTGCAAGGTACAATATAGTTTCATTAAAAATATATCAATAAACTTTTTGTACTCTGTTTCATTAATACCCATTGGTCTGTCTCATACTGTGAATACATCTTTACTCATGCCTAATTTGATGACATCATGAAGTGGTCATTTGGAAAATACTGAATATTGAGTTACGCAGATTTCCCAAATGGTGATGCATTTTATTGTGTAATATAAAAAAATCACATTCACTCATATTACCACCAATCTAATCAAAAAAGTTTTCAACTATTGAGAAGCTCTCAAGCCCACAGTGACAGATACAAGTTTTCAAAAATTCTAATTTCCTTATAAAATTTTCAATTTTATCATTGCCACCAATTTTCTGTGGTTCCTTTTCCTTGAAAAGTGACAGGCTCATTGTTCATTTTCCAAGAAAATATCTGCAAATAACCAATGTCAATGATGATAGTTTGCCTATCAGTTACTCTTTTAAGTAAAAATGGGTGTTCCATGAAAAAAGTGGTTAGTTGAGCTTACAACACAAACAATTGCACAAGTGTATTTCAACATGTAACAAAGTACTTTATGTATGTTTTCTATTTTATCATCGAGTATTATAAAAGCATGAACTCAAAGGCTGATATTTTATAACATTAAAATTAAAAATTGGTACTGTTTCATTAAGGACATTCTTAAGTGAAAATGAGCTCCCTCTCCCTTACTCTCTCCCACCATGAGTGTGTGGCAGTGAGAAATACAGATCAGTTGTGCAATTTGGTGCCATTGCTTGGATTTGTGTTAAGACACAGTTTTATTGGCCATTGTTTTTGTACCATCTCTGCAAACATCAATGCAGTGAAGAAGTCAATTAATATTTGAGTATTAGGTAATTTTTCCCCTGAAGTGACAGGCTCACTTTGTTGGACGGTCTCTTTAGTGATCATCTTGTGGACACCGTGTAAGAGTCTTGGGGAATGTAGCGGAAAGTGAGATATTGTCTGCTACTTGAATACATTTTTTTTAAAACATCTTTGTTGGAGTATAATTGCTTCACAATGTGTTATTTGAATACATTTTGGAGGATTTGATGGTGTTTTAGATGTGCAGTATGAGAAAAATAGAGGAGGCAAGGATGACTCCAAGATTGATTGCCTGAGTAGCTGGTGTTCTTATTTGCTGAGATGGGGAAGACTGGGAAGGGAGCAGGTGATGATGGGAGCAGGGGTGGTGATGAGGGAATAGGGGTGGAAAGGTTGGGTTGGGTAGAGATTAGGAGTTAGGTATTGAACTTTCTGTCTTGGGAAGACTTGAGCTCCACTTTTATTTTTTTAATATTTAATTTTTGGTTTTGAAAGTTTAGAGTGGAAAGGATTTAAGATGTATTCTGACTTTTAAGTATCTGAAGCATTTTTGATCTTTTGCAAGTTTGTGGAAGTCATCTGACTGTTCTTCATAGCTAGAGTAGCTTTCTTAGTTCTCTCTTTAAGAACTTTACTTTCATTTGGGGAACTCCTTGCTTAGGACTCTGTAGAGAAGTGGTTTATAATGTTAGTATTTGGATCAAAGAGCCCTTTGAGAATTTGGCAACAGATATGGACCCCTAGTGTGCTGCCAGGCAATTCGGATGTTAACTGTCCAGAGTTAGTCCACAGGTTTAAGGACACCCCCCCCCCCACACACACACAAGGCTGTCCTCACTTCAGATGTCCATTGCAAATTTGGGGGCCCCAGGCAACCTGTACTTTCTAACCAACTGGCCACAAATTCAGGGATTTTCATAACTTACTAGAACAACTCATAGAATTCAGGGAAGTGTTATACTTACAACCACCAGTTTATTATAAAGGATACAAATGAGGACCAGCCAAATGAAAAGACTCATAGGACAAGGTCTGAGAGGGTTTTAAACACAGTTTCCATTGTCCTTTCCCCATGAAGTCAGTATGCATCACTTCCTGGATGTTGGTGTATCAATGTGTTCAACAACCAGGAAACTCACCTAGGTCTCGGTGTCCAGAGTTTTTACTGGTGCTTCATTATGTGGGCTTGATTGATTGAACCACTGGTCACCAGGCTGAATTTGCTCTCTAGCCCTCCTCCCATCTTCAGAGGTCAGGCTGGGTCAAAGCCCCAACCCTCCAGTCACATGGCTCGTTTTCCTGGTGAACAGCTCCCATCCTGAGCCGTCTCATTAGTATAAACTCAGGGGTGATCTAGCGGCTCATAAAGAACAAAGACACTGCCACCACTCAGGAAATTCTGAGTTTTAGAAGCTCCATGCCTGGAACCCAGGACAAAGACCAGACGAATTCTTTATTGTAAAACAACCCTCTTCCCAGAAAACATCCCAAGTTTTGCTTAAAATGTAAAGGGTTAATGGATACCTGGAAAACCCCAGGGTAAAAAATCCCTGGTTATGGAGTCAAAGACAGACTTTTCAAATGCAGAATTGAGGCCAGTACCCAATTCAGCCTTAAACTTATAGGTGCATGAAATGATTTCCAAGCTTGAGGTCCAAAGACAGCATTCAGAGAGTCTTAGAAATGCTTTTACTAATCCACCAAGGATAATTCCAAAAATATTACTAGTTTTTATGCAGTTGTATGTAGGTTTATAGAAAGCGCTAGTTTGTAGGACAAACTGTTGGAGGGAGCAGAGGTTTTCAGGAATTCTGATTGATCTAAATATTAAGGGTTACAGAGTTTCTGCACATGTTGTTTAAGGTTAGGCTGTTAAAGCAGGATTTGTAGTAACACCGAGTTTAACAATCCCATGTGAACAGACCCTCGAGCTCAGCTGATCAGGGTTTCTTCACATGAAGCAATTGGTACATTTTTGCTGATTTATTATAGAAGGAATTTTTGGCAAATGAGGTAAAGACTGTTCTTTCCACTAGCCTATAACTGGTGACTGATCATGTGCATTAGACAAGGGATTGCATCTGACTTGAGAGGACCTTTTCTTGAGGCGATTTGTACTTGAGGTCATGGGTAGCTATTGTGTTCCCTAAGCTTATGGGTCTCGTGACACATTTTGAAAAAGCTATGGTGTTTAATTTAGCTGCACTAGCCAAATTCCAGGCAAGCTAATTACATTCTTTCTATCTTAAATTCCATTAATTTTCATAAACTCCTATGAGATAGGCATTTTAAATATGTTCTTATTTTTTAATTTTACAACTTTGAAAATAGACACACTACACATGTGAGGAGAAGTGGAGAATGAAGGTTATTATCCTGGTCAGTTAATTGATGTAATGTTGTTTTAATTTTGCTTTCATTACAAAGATAACAGGTTTCTTCTCTATTTTACTGTCTCTCAAGAAAAGGGTTCATTCTGTCTGGAAATGTAAGATAAATTTTTTAAAAATGTAAGGAGAAAATCTCACAGATACTATACTCTATTGAAGTGAGAATGCTGTGTTCAGTTAAAGAGGACAAACTTGTGTGACTGTTATGAAATAGGTGCTTAGTTGGGTTGGTCAATCTTGTATTAGAAAGTTGTATGAAAGTGAGAATAGCTCTCAATAACTGCTTTGTCGATCAGGATTTTAATGATTCTCCACCTCTTTAATAAATAGGGAGAAGTAGAGTAGTCCTTCTGAGGGCATCACTGGGTCCCCTTAAATTTATCATGTTATGAGAAATGAAGTCCTTTATATTCAGGGCAATATATTTGATGATTCTTCTTTCCTTTCTTTGATTTTCAGGTGTGTGTGTGTGTGTGTGTGTGTGTGTGTGTGTGTGTGTGTGTGTGTGTGTGTGTGTGTGTGTGTGTGTGTGTGTGTGTGTGTGTGTGTAAGACAAGTCACTTTTAGTGATGGTAACTTCCATCTCTCTTGCCTTACTCTGTTCCTGTCTGCTGTGCCCCTGTCCTTTCAGCCCAGGACTCTACATTCCGTTGATGTGGAACTTGCATTAGGGATCATAAATCTCAGTTGCTGCAGGATCTTTTCTGGTAGCAACTGTGTACTGGCTATGTTTTTTAGAGGATGTTGACACATATCCACATGATGTTTCCATCATGAGTAGCTTATTTGATCAGAAGAAAAAGTTTTCATACCAATGTATGAGCAGACTCACATTTATTCATAAGAAATGCAATGTGCATCCCTTTTGGTTTTTACACTGACAAGCATTAATTTAGACTTTGTTTTGCTTGTTGATCCTAGTGATGTTGCTGACTCTCCTGGCATTCTGTGTAACTGATCATCTCAGTGGAAGAACAGTCATGAGTTAACTCACGTGAGCTCATGAACCTGGTGGTGATGGGGAGCCTCCTGCTCCTGCCAAAAGGGTCAATGGAGATGGGAATGCTATTTTAGAAGAATTTTTTTTTTTTCTGTTTTCATGATCCAATTAAGTGTGACTCTAGGAAGAGTAAAGATATGGTAGAGTTACTTTTCAATTATTTAAGATGTGTTTAATAACTTCTAGTCATTTACTTAAGCAGAAAAGGACTGTTCTACCTAAGATCATTTAGGAGGCCCTCCTCCCCTCTTGGTGTTACTTATGTTTTAGTACAGCTAAATTCTAAGTTTTTAAAGGCAAATGTGATAACACTTTAAACTCTCATAATGCTTTAAACTTATCTACTATTAGATACTTAAATTGATGAAACAGGATTACAAATTGACTTGAAAACAGTGCTTCCAGATCAAATAAAATGAAGGTCTAATAATTAAAGTTTAGTTATCATAAGAGACACAAAATTTTTGTCCAGAGGATCTACTCAATGCCTTTAAATCCCATTGTTTGCTCTGATCACCCCTAAATTAAATACTTGCTCTAAAATCTTGGGCATGCTAGGAAATCTAGTGTCCAGATTTTTCCGATGCCCAGAAATTTGAAAAACTATTTTGGGGATTCAGAGTATTAAATGCAATAATGGCTTCTGATGCAATTTTAATTTAAAAAATCAAGCATAGAAGTTATTATTTAAATCTTGACCTTTTGAAAGAGTGGAATTTGAGGGCCTCTATGTGTGTATGGCAGGCAGCGTCTAAGATAGACTCCAGTAATTCTCAGCTTCTAATATTCATGAACTTGGGTAATCATTTCCCGTTGAATATGGATTGGACTTCTTGATTCACTTCTAATAAATAGAATATATTGTGAATAAAATACACTTCTGAGATTAGTTTACAGAAAGACTGTGGCTTATGTCTTGGATTCTCTATAGCTCTTTCTTGCATCGCTCACTCTGGAGGAAGCCAGCTGGCTACCATGTCTTGAAGTAGCCCTGTAAAGGGGCCCACATGATTGAGTTTGGGAGCGGGTCCTCCCGCTTTTGAGCCTTGAGATGGCAAAATATTTGGTCAACAGCTTGGCTGCAGCCTCATAAGAGAACCTGAGTCTGAACGACACACTTAGGCCATTCCCAGATCCTTGACCCACGGAAACCATGAGATAATAGATATTTATTGTTTTTAGCTGCTACCTTTTGGATTATGCAGCAACATGTAACTAGTATAGAGCATGCCCAGCATTTGGGGGAAAACAGATAAGCAGAGCTCATTAACTCATCCTTCAGTTGGTTTATCCTCATCTCAGCAGCTGTAGTAGCTTTGACTATTGAGTTGTAGTGAATTCATTAATTCATTCAATGAATATTTATTAAGTAGTGTTCTGAGCCAGGCACTCTTCTAGACCCCAAGGATACAGGAGGGATAAAACAGAGATATTACTGCCTCCACGTAGTTTATTCTTTTTGGTGGTACGCGAGCCTCTCACTGTTGTGGCTCTGGACGCACAGGTAATGGGCCCAGCCGCTCCGCAGCATGTGGGATCTTCCCAGGCTGGGGCACGAACCCATGTCCCCTGCATCGGCAGGCGAACTCTCAACCACTGCACCACCAGGGAAGCACCCCATGTAGTTTATATTCTAACTGAGGGAGAAAGATGATAGAAAAACACATGCTGTCTGTTGCTATAATAATGCTGCATAACAAATTACCCCAAAGCCTAACAGCTTAAAACTACCACTATTTATCATTATTTCTCATGTGTCTAAGGGGTGGGAGGGTTGGGCTTGGCTGATTTCCTCTGGGCTTGCTTCTGTGTCTGGATCTGATCTGGGCCAAGCTTGTACTTATTGTGAGGGCAGAGGAGAGAAGCAAAAGAGAGCAGAAGTGCACAGTGCTTCTTGAAGACTTGAAACCGACTCACTGTCATTTCCTTTTTTTGGCCAAAGCAAAAGACAAGAGAAGCCTAGGTTGAAGAGGTAAGGAGATAGATCCCTCCTCTTGATGGGAGGTCTTGCTAAGTCACTTTGTAAAATTTGTAGATACTTAAAGGCCAATAATTTGGGTCATCAGTATAATCAATGTAGTACTCTAAATAGGTAAAATGCATAGCATGTCAGATAATGTCAAATGTTATGTTGAAAAACAAGCCAGAAAATAGGGTAGGCAGTGGAGCTTGGTGACATTTGTGCAAGTCTCTGAAGGAGAAAGGAAGGCAAACTGTCAAGTGTCTGGGGCACCTGTGAAATAGCCAAAACAGTCTTGAAAAAGGAAGAACAAAACTGGACGAGTCACAATTCCTGATTTCAAAATGTACTACAAAGCTACAATAATCAAAACAGTGTGGTACTGGAATAAAGAGAGACATATAGACCAGTGGAATAGAGGAGAGACCCCAGATATAAGCCCTCACATATATGGTCAAATAATTTTTGACAGGGATGCCAAGACTGTTCGATAAGAAAAGGAGAGTCTTTTCAATAAATGGTGCTGGGAAAACTGGACATCCACATGCAAAGGAATGAAATTGGATAGTTACCTAATACCATATACAAGATGTAAGAATTAGTGCCAAATGGATCAAAGACCTAAATGTAAGACCTAAAAATATAAAACTCTTGGAAGAAAACAGGGCAGAAGCTTCATGACATTGGATTTGGCAATGATTTTTGAGACATAACACCAAAGCCACAAACAACAAAAGACAAATTGGACTTTGTGAAAATTAAAAACAATCACACATCAAAAGGCCTTATTAGCAGAGCAAAAAGCCTTACATAAAGGGAGAAAATATTTGCAAGTTATATTTCTGATACAGGATTAATATCTAGAATATATAAAACTCAACACCCATTAGTATGGCTACTGTTAAAAAACAGAACAAAACAGAAAATAACAAGTATTGTTGAGGCTGTGGAGAAATTGAAACTTTTGCTCACTATGGATGGGAATCAAAAATGGTGCGGCTGTTGTTGAAAACAGTATGGTGGTTCCTCAAAAAATTAAAAATAGAATTACCGTATGACCTAGTAGTTCCACTTCTGAGTATATACTCCCCCAAATTGAAAGCAGGATCTTGAAGAGATATTTGCACACCCATGTTCATAAGAAACATTGTTCACAATAGGTAAAATATGGAAACAACCAAATGTTCATCCATGGATAAATGGATAAAGAAAATGTGGTATATACAACAAATGTAGCCTTAAAAAGGAACAAAACTCTGACATACATTACTACAACATGGATGAAACTTAGAGACATTATGCTAGGTGAAATAAGCCAGTCACAAAAAGGCAAATACTGTGTGATTCCATTTAGTCAAAATCATAGAGATGGAAAGTAGAATGGTGGTTGCCAGGGAATAGGGAAGGGAGAAATGGGCAGTTATTATTTAATGGGTACAGAGTTCAGTTTTGCAAGATGAAAGTGTTCTGGAGAAGAATGGTGGTGATTGCACAATATTATGAAAGAGTTTAATCCACTCAGCTGTACATTTAAAAATGATTAAGGTAGTAAATTTTATATTAATGTGTATTTTACCACAATAAAAATTTGAAAAAAACCCTAAGAATATTCAGATTGTCTATTTCTTCTGGAGTGTGCTTTGGTATTCTTTGTCTTTCAAATACTTTGTCCATTTTATCTAAGTTGTTGAATTTATAATATTTCCTTATTTTCCTTTTAACATTGTGAAATCAATAGTGATATCACCTCTCTTATTCTTGACGATGGTAATTTTTGTCTTCTCACTGTTTTTTTCCTAATTAGTCTGTCTAGAGGTTTATTAATTTCATTGATCTCAAAAACAGATTTTTCTTTGTTTTCTATTTCGTTGATTTCCACTCTGATTTTTATTATTTCCATTCTTCTGCTTACTTTGGCTTCAGTTTCTCCTTTATTCCTTTAGTTTCTTAAGGTAGAACTTGAGGTCATTGATTTCAGATCTTTCTACATTTCTAATATACAGTTTTAATACTGTGCATTTTTCTTTTATTGGCAACCCACAGATTTTCATATCATGTGTTTTCCTTTCCATTCAGCTCAGAAAAATACTTTTCAGTTTTCCCTTTTGATTTCTTCTTTGACCATTTGGTTATCTAGAAATGTGTTATTTAGTTCACAAATATTTGGGATATTCTAGAGATATTTCTATTATTGATTTCTAATTTTATTCCATTTTAGTCAGAGAACATACTTTGTGTGACTTGGGTAATTTGCATTTACTGAGACTTGTTTTGACAGTCAGAATATGGTCTATCTTGGTAAAATTTCCATATGCACTTGAAAAGAATGTGTATTCTGTTGTTTTTGAGTGATGTATTCTAAATATATCAGTTAGGCCAGTTGGTTGATAATTTTCCATCTCCCTATTCCCAGTTGTTGACAGAAGGGTATTGAAATCTCTGATTATAATTGTGAATTTGTGAATTTCTCCTTTCATTTTTATCAGTTTTTCTACATGTATCTTGAAGTTTTGTTTCCATTATTCTGTCCTCCTGTAGATTTATTGCTTTAACATTGTAAAATGACCTTATTTATCCCTGATACAACTCTTCTCTGGAAAAGAGAGTAGTAACTGATATTATCATAGTCACTCCAGCTTTCTTTTTGATTAGAATTAGCACGCTATGTCTTTTTCTGTTTTTTCTTTTCCCACCTATTTGTATCTTAATGTTTAAAGTACATTTCTTTTTGACAACATACATTATCTCTGCCTTTTAACTGGGGGAGTTTGGGCATTTTACATTTAGTTTGATTATTGATACAGTTAGGTTTAGATCTGTTACCTTACTATTTGCTCTTTATTTCCCCATCTATTTGTCCTTTCCTTTTTTTTCAGGAAGCTGATAGTGGTATAAAATAAAGCATGGGTGTAGATACATTTGTGTAGAGTTCGCCAATAGTTAAATTGCTTTGTGTTTTCCAAGCACAGTCATATCTCTTCCTAGAAAGGGATGTATTGTATAGAAGTAGGAAAGTGTACCTGGAATTTGTTTTTATTTTTTTGTTTCTTTCTATATTTTCCTTGTTTTCATTACTAGAACATATGCGTCATAAAACCACAGGTTTTGTTTTCTTTTTATCCCAGAAATCCCTAGCTAATATTAGTTGAAAAGTAAATATTTGTTCACTGATAGAGATTAAAGAAGATTCTTGGAATTGAGATCACCTGAACCAGGTACGGTAAAATGAGAGGAAAGTGAACAGTTGCACGCTTTTCAGGTATCTGGTGATAGAAAGGAGTTTTAAATAAAAGCGTGAGAAAATGCAAGAACCGAGGGCTAAGAAAAAATTTGCAATCAAACTTGGTAGGAACTGGTGAAGAGAGAGAGCAAGAGATACCAGAAATCACATATGAGAATGCCTGCAAAGCTGCTTGAGTGGTATTCTGCTTTTCAAACTCTTTTGAGGGACCACAGCCCCACTACAAATGCTGTGCCTCTATTGCTCTGAAATACATTCATTTCTCTATTAATTTAGTGAACATTTATTGGGTACAATTTTTGTTGTTTCAAGATTAATGGAGGGTTGTCACAGCTTAATAAGGAGACAGGTATTTTCATATATAGATAAATTATTATAAAGCATAATGAAGAGTATAATAGCGGGTGTGCATGCATGCATCTGGGACAGAAGTGTCGAAGACAGGGAGAAAGACTAATTACCTTTTCCTGGGAGGCAGGTCAGAAAAGACTTCATAGAGAAAGTCTTAAAGAATGGACAGGAGTTTGTAAAGTGAACAAGGTGAGCAAGGCAGTGAATGGTACTAAAGTAAGATGAAAGAAAATGTGAAAAAGCCTAAGGGAATGAAAGAACATGGCCTACTCAAGGTATAACAGAGATTAAGAGAAGAAATTTAGGTCTGCTACTTATTAACTGTGGAGACTTGAACAAGTTACTTAATATCTCAGAGCCCCATTTCTTCTAACTGTAAAATGGGAATAATAATACCTGCCCTGTGGTATTATTATGAACATTAAATGAGATAGAATATTTAATATTTTATCTCTCATGTGATTGATGCTCAATAAATGGTCAAATATTATTGCTACAAATATTCTACTACTACCATTTCTCTTAGTATTGCCGGAACACAACAGCATAAGAAGGGAGCAAGATTAACATGGAAGGGTAGGCAAAAACCAGGCCAAGAAGAGCCTCATATGAAAGAGCTTCAGCTTGATCTTGTGGTTTCTGGGGAATGTGTTCTTAAAGGATTTTATCAGAGGATTAATATTCAGAACATTACTACTGACACCAATATATGGGAGGTGATTGGGAGACAGTGAGGAAGGGTGGGTAGCCTGAAATATATCAAATGTCAGAAGAGTCAGCTCTTAGTGAAGAACTTGCTAATGATAAAGAATGAAGTAGATAGTTACAGATGGAGCATGTAGTGGGCCAAACACATGTAAAAACCCTATAAACACATATATAAAAAGAATTGTAGTAGATAGAATTTCAGTGCTCACATAGTCAATAGGTGATTCACAGTTGTCCCAAGTTCTCTTTTCAGTAGAGTTACATCAACCAGTTATTCCTGTAGTGTTTCTGCCTGCCCTCAATATAGTAAGATACACTGTACTATGCTTTATTGAATGTTTGGCCACTTCTAATTGTAAAGTTACACCTAATTAGAAATGCTGGATTCGCACTGAAGTAATTGACAGGCTAATTACTCTGCTGGGAATGTGGCCTTAGATTAATCATTATAAATAATGGGAAACCAGATAAGCTTACTGTTGCATCCAAAATAAGGAAGAGGAAGCAGTATTATTTTTATGGCTTTAGCTTCCCTCACTTTCTAGATGCTGCAGCTGTGTCCTCTTTGTATTTTATAGCCAGAAAAAAAAAAAAAATCACCCCTCAGCAGTTCCTATAATTTCAAATTTATAACTATGTCCAGGGTAATTCACCCGTAAGCCAACTAGAAATAAAAATAGAGGAGATAGGCCCATCTGTTGGAGTGATTTCTTAACTGCAGAAAACATTTTCCTCTGTTTAAAAGCAAAGCTGTAAAATCTGTATAAATTCTAATTCATAAACCATGAAACTCTAATTTTTCCACTTCTCTAGGCACTTTGAGTAAATGATTTTGCATATATGGGATGTCAGAAATGTACAAAATAGTCCAAGGGAGTGTGAGAGATTGATTCTGACTACATCAAAGTCTTTTAAGTGATGGCAAAAAGATTCTTCAGGTAAATTAGGACCAAAAAGAATTCTATATTGCTTGGTACTGAAAGAGCCATATATTCAGTTAGTAATTTTTTCTGCTGTACAAGTCAACTTCAACAGCTTAATTATTTTCAGTCGACTACATGTTTCCTTAGTAATTTAAAAATTAAACTTCTTTTCTTAAATCTTTTATCTCTATTCTTAAAATAAGGTCTCACTTAGAGATACTGATAGGGCTATTTAAATAACCCTGGAAAAGCCATTATTTAAGGGGAGAAATCCCTTACCCTGAATAATTCAGACAAGAGTAATTGTTTTGCTTGAATGTTCTGGCTATGATTCTATCAAATTACCTCTTATTCTTCCTGTGTAGAATAAGCTTTAGCTGGCAAAAACTTGTTTTTTTTTTTTTTTTTTTTTTGCGGTACATGGGCCTCTCACTGTTGTGGCCTCTCCCCATGCGGAGCACAGGCTCCGGATTCGCAGGCTCAGCGGCCACGGCTCACAGGCCCAGCTGCTCCATGGCATGTGGGATCTTCCCGGACCGGGGCACGAACCCGCGTCCCCTGCATCGGCAGGCGGACTCTCAACCACTGCGCCACCAGGGAAGCCCCTGCTTTGTATTTTATAGAGAGTGTGACCTTGATTCCTTGTGTGATAAATCCAAGGGTAAGACATGTAGAGTAGTTACCACTTGTGCAACAGAAACTACTTTGTTCAAAACCCACACACCTGTATTCTGTGAATTGAGAGGTTTTTCCACAGAGTACTGCATGATGGCAATGCTTTCACTTTTCACAAGCTGGTAAAAGCAAACACAGTGAAGCACAGGTGCTTTACAGATAATGTCTTACACCACTACAGAATCCTTCCCCGTCATTCTCAGATCTTCTCAATGTGATGAACAGGAAGGCTAAGAACCACCAGGCAGTATGCTACAGTTGTACCCACACCATTAGCAAAGATAGAGTGAGAAGTGCCACTCTTTTTTTTTTTTTTTTTTTTTTGCGGTACGCGGGCCTCTCACTGTTCTGGCCTCTCCCGTTGCGGAGTGCAGGCTCAGCAGCCATGGCTCATGGGCCCAGCCGCTCCGCGACGTGGGATCTTCCCGGACCAGGGCACGAACCCGTGTCCCCTGCATCGGCAGGCGGACTCTCAACCACTGCGCCACCAGGGAAGCCCAGAAGTGCCACTTTTTAATGCAACTGTCATCATCACTCCTAGGCATTCCCAGTGTCTTGGTATGTCCTACCAGAGGAAGAATCTTTAGTTATATTTAAAGCTTATAGCTGTTGATCAGTCACGGAGAATGATTATACTGTAATCAGATTGTCTGCTTAACAGATTGTTTGCTTACCAGGTTGCTTCCACTGTATTTTATGTTCTTTTGTTTCTTTGTTCTTTCACTTATTCATTCAATTAATAAATATTCTAGTGCTTCCATAGGTTGAAGGGCCCAGACTGTGTTAGTGGAATTCAAGACCATCTGAGGAGGCTTGGTTTCTCTTTCCCAGCTTATCAGAAAGATAACTGGGTTGAGAACAATTGAGTTTACATCATAGATTGAACTTTAGAAACTTCACTGAACACTTAATTTAAACATAAGTAGACATAGAGCGAACTACGATTTCTATAAAGATTTGATTATACATGTGGCTTGGATGTCAACTGCAATCCTTTCTCATTGGAAGTCAAGAAATTGGCAGGTAGAAGGATTGGGTTTAAGACTGAAAGCGTTGGGGAAAAATTCTGCCAATTTTCTAGGCAAAGTCAATCCTTGGCAAATTGCAAATGAAGAGAAATGTGTCCTCAGCACCTCCCAAATGTTTGTCCTTTCCTCCTTTCAGGATGAATTCTTCCAGGTTCTTACAGTCAGCTGAATAACAGAACAATTTTTCTCAGGAAAGAGTTAATATCAGTTGATATTAGTTATTTTTACTTTGGTATGAATTTGCATCTCTCAGAACTGTTTACATTTTAACAGGAGTTCGGAAATAAAAGATCATCTTTTATTGAAGGAAATTCAAGAATAAATGACTGTATGGGGGAGGCATTTTGGGCATGAGGGTCCATTCCAGACAACAGTAAATGACTTATTTACATAGGCATAAGATTGCCCTCCCCACAGTACTCATCGATGGGTTAATTGGTAAAATGAGCTTAATTTTCCTTCTGTTTGAAGTGAAGCCAACCCTTGGGGTCACACGAGACCATTTCTGTCTTCTCTCAAGCAGTATTTTGTGAGAGCTAGTCAATGAAAAACATTTCTGAGTTAGTACAGAGTATATGATTTGTCATAGGTCTAAAAATAGTGGCAGAGACATATTACCAGAATGACTTCAAGTAAGAAATGATTGATTGTAATTAGAAAACAAACCACATGCCAAGCACTCAATCATCAGAAACCTTATAGAAAAGTAAACCTCTATTAATAGGACATAATTAATAGGACATAATTACACATGACACTCACACACCTGCTCCATTTATAGAATCCTTTGTCCTCTAAAGATTGATTGGAATAAAACAAAACAAAACAAACAAAACAACAACAAATATATATATATATATATGTATTCAGACAGAATACAGTGCAAAATAATAGCATTCAAGTTTGCCTGACTTATCAAATGCTTCTGCACAAAGTCAGTTTCCTATAACAGCCGTTCTAACCTTATTCAACTGCACAAAAACTCTCATATGTGCTACTTCATATACTAAGCAATCTTATGTTAGTTTGCATCCTCAGTGCCATGCAGAGTGTCCAGAACTTAGGTGCTCATCTAATATCTCTTGAAAGCTGAATAAAAGTATGAATGTTGAAAAGGAGTCAACCAAAATTCATACGAATAGTTAGAGAATTAACATGAAGAAAAAAAGAAAAAGCAGGGGATTAACAAAATAAAATAAAATAAGATAAAATAAAAATAAACTAAATTCTTCCAACCTTAAAATCTAATGTATCTCCATCATTATCTGAAGCCCCTGAGGTGGAAAAATCTCAAAGTTCTCAAATGGGTGTCTTAGGATGACTTCTGGGTGGGGATTGTTTATAAGTAATTAGATTTTCAATAGATTATTTTCTCTTCTTTTCCTTACACACATAATTTATTAACTTCTCTCACGCAAGTGATCAGCCACCAAGTATGCATTTTACACTTTCAGTTTGCTTGCACAGTATGGACATGGTAGGACATGTCCACAGACATAGAAAACACAGTTTCTATTTTGAGATACCCACACTACTTGGAAAAACAGGAGCAAAACGGGTAAAAGTAGGTAACGAGAAGGAAAAGAAAGTATACAATGGAGAAGGGCACTTTTGGATAGCCTTACTGTCTCTTACTAATAGCTTTTCTAGAAAGTCAGGTCCCTGGCAGTACTGATCTAATTTGAAGTATTAGAAATCTTTAAGACAGTAGAGTTGTTAGATCAGAAGCCATGCTGACTTTACTTGCCACTTTGGCTATCAAATTTAAACTGTCCAGTGAAGTTTCATCTCCTTCATCATCATAGTATTTTGTACACAGTCAAATTTCAGGTTCAAAATAAGAGACTGTCATAAAAGGGGTACACACACCCAAAGAAGAGTATGAGGCTCCAGGTCTCTCCTATAGCAACAAAATCAGGGCCATTGAGAGAGATAACCTATCAAGACTGAGTGTGACAAATGGATGCAATACTTAATTTGTAAGTTACTTTCCTTCTCACTGATAGGATTTCCTGTCTCCTTTAGGTTGGATCCTTTATCTTCTCTCTCCCCCTCCCTTTAAAATTTATATTAGTTCATAGCAAACTTTTGTTTTCTAAATTTAAGTGTTCCAAATGCAAATCATTTTGTACTGATCAAACCTCCTAATAATTTTCTATCAAGTAACTTTTTATATCATTATACAAATTTGTATACCATTTTCCTGAGGTTTTTTATTTATCTCAGTAGTAGAAGTATCAAAATGCTAAGTGAATAATATATAACTGAAACAGTAAGCCAAATGCCTGAATCGATACAAAACAGGGCACTGAGTATTGTAACAAAAAGCTAATGATTCCCCCCGGATAGATGCCTTCCTTCTGTTGCACAGTCTCCTCAGCCTTGTAAAGCTCCAACTATTAAATTAATGATTTGAGCCCTGGAACTTCAGGATCCTGTGACACACACCTTGGAGAGGTCCTTGACAGTTTATAGAATCATATATTTCTGAGATTATCACAAGATCAGAGTCAACATTCTACACCAGATGCTAGATTCAGCTTCTTCTGCTTTAAGAATATGGACCTGCAAGTGTTATCTTCCGGATATTTAGCTGGAAATTATTTCTGTATTAGTCAGACACT
The DNA here is from genome assembly GCF_964374135.1 of Grampus griseus. Classification (NCBI taxonomy): domain Eukaryota; kingdom Metazoa; phylum Chordata; class Mammalia; order Artiodactyla; family Delphinidae; genus Grampus; species Grampus griseus. Next base: position 69,357,417 of record NC_139012.1, read on the forward strand.
CAACTGAATCTTCATTTGGTGTGGTGGGGGAAGCCACAGTGGAGCATCCAGGCTTTCTGTTGTTTGTAACCTTGTCATCTTGTTGAGCTAAGACCTACATGGTGACATAATCAGGGAACAATTAATATAAAGTTAGGTGTTTGCACTTGGAATTCAAGGCAGAAAATGATGACAATTGGTGAAGTCAACACACTGTGGAGAGTCTTGGATCTAAGCTGTATCTTGAAGGACTGGCAGAGTTTTGATAGGCAGAAGGAAGGAAAATAGTCACTATATGTGGGAGATCATTGGTGGGAGCATAACTAGCAATGAGCAGAAAGCATAGAGAACCAGGATGAAGAATGCACTGACTGGAGGAAATTGCCTATTGGATGCTGTGGAAAATAATTTCAATTGGCAGGATTGTGTCTGATTATGGAGCATTGAAATCCAAGCTGAGGAACTCAGTGTGGATGGGTTAGCAAAAAGGAGACACCAGAGGTTATACGTAGAGAGGTAACATGCTAGAAGCTGTGTAAACAGGAGACCAGAATGGCAGATGGAACAGTAACTAGAAATCAGATAGAAAGCACTGTTAACAGCCAAGGTACTGTGTGTAATAAATAACCAATACACCATGCTGTGCACCAACTTTGTCCTTTGGTTTCACAGTGATTTATTTGTTATACCACCACCCTCATTATCTAAAACAGAACACTACAATTTCATATACCATCTGTGAGCTCCAAATGGTCATAATTAACAATCACAAATGTTCTAAAAAGGTGATGTGCTAAAAATAGCCTTATCAAGCTTGTCAGCAGGCTGCTTCCGTGACTACTGTGACGTTCAATGAAAGAACGACTGCATTTTGTTACGCCTTCACATGTTTATATTTCTTACACAGATTACAAAACTATGAAAACATGCTTCTGTAATTAAACATCTTGGGGTTTAATGTTTTGACTAGTGGTCAATTAGGGCAAAAACAGCAAGACCATACCCAAAGTAAGTTTCCTTCAAATGAGATCTGGCTACTGTAATATCTAGAACATAGTAAATATCCTCCAAAATACTTGCTGAATGTAGGAAAAATGTCACCCATTTGGGTGTGTTTGTGGCAAATGTAAAGGGCTGTTACATTACTTTGTCACCAAAGATTCCAATTCTTCTTGATTCCTAAGGAGAGCTCAATAGAAACATCATGGTTTGATGTGAAGGAGAATGACCCTCCTTTAGAGTGTGCACTGGAGATTGCTGGAGAAGCTGGATGGTCTCAACAAAGTCGGGATTGAGAGTTTGGAGTTGAATTTTCACCACTGAAAATGGCTATCTTTGTTGTACATACCTATGTCTAAACTGTTACAGCTAACCAGAAAAGCAATGAGCCAACAAGTATATAGAATTTCATTGAATTGAAGGTGCCACCAGTTGTAAAACACACGATTTTCTTACACACTACTTAGGAAGATAAAACATGCCAAATTAAACCACGGCACAATGCTTGTTTCTGAGTAAAAAAAAACATATTTTGTAAAGATAGTAAAGACCTCTTTAGACTTATTTAACTTAGTTTAAAAAATCATGTATCACTCTTTCCTTTTAGAAGGAAAACGTAAATGAAATGGATTAATTAAAGTATTCCTAAAATGCTTTCCATTCATGGTCTGACTCTTCTAAGTGACATTTTTTTTCTTAATTAAGTTTTGCCTGTGTTTTGTCTTGTTGCTGCACGCGGGCTTTCTCTAGTTGCGGCAGGCGGGGACTATTCTTCATTGCGGTGCACGGGCTTCTCATTGTGGTAGCTTCTCTTGTGGCAGAGCACGGGCTCTAGCTGTGTGGGCTTCAGTAGCTGTGGCATGCAGGCTCAGTAGTTGTGGCTCGTGGGTTCTAGAGCGCAGGCTCAGTAGTTGTGGCACACGGGCTTAGTTGCTATGCAGCATGTGGGATCTTCCTGGACCAGGGCTCGAACTCATGTCCCCTGCATTGGCAGGCGGATCCTTAACCACTGTGCCACCAGAGAAGCCCTCTAAATGACTTCTGACTCACATCCATCAATGCCTGTGTTTTTCTTTACAGTATCATTCTCCATGCTGTCAAGAGTCTTGATGATGCAACATTTCTTGAAAGAATGCTCTACTGTTTTCTCTGGAATTTTTCTCCAATCCACCAATAAGTTTAGTGCTATCATTTTGTTGTTCTTGCTACAACTGTTTAAACACATCTCAAAAGCATCAAGAACTAACATACTTGATGGGTTACTTGGGTGCTTCTGGGCCTCTTTGATGGAATTTAGCCACTCAGCTGTCATGTTTTTTCAGGGGAAGCAATGTTTATTTGTTGGGGGGGGCGAATTTCTTATTCTTAGACTTTTTTGCCTTACACTTAAGTATGGAACCAAACTTAGCCAGTGGCAATTTTGCATAGTATCACAGTGATAAACCACTTTTTGTTACCCAGACTCATGATTTTGATTTTTTGATTTCATAGCATTGATAATATAATTTCAAAGCATGTCAGAGAATGCTGGAGTTTCATTAGGGTTTTCTATTTGTCTAAATCCAGTTTCACGTTCTTATCAATTTAATCACTTGTATTGGAAATTAAGTGGTTCTTGTTCAAAGTCAGAAGGTAGTGTCTGACAAAATAGTGTTTGATGCCTTAATGCTAGTGCCACTGAATACATGAACACATGTGAAGGGAGGAGAAATTGCTCAGACCACCAGAATTTTCCTTCATCTATTCTGATGGTCTAAGCAGTTTATCCTCCGTTCGCATGTGTTGCTTAGGTGTGATTGTCAATTCTTTTCCATTACCTTAGTAACTAAATGTAACACAGATTCATTTAGTTTTGGGTGTCTTTCTTTCTTTGTTCCTACAAAGCACTTGGTTATTGTTCTTATAAGAAAATATGGGAGATTAGGAACCAAGATGGCAGAGTAGAAGGATATGCTCTCACTCCCTCTCATGAGAACACCAGAATCATGACTAGCTGCTGGACAGTCATCGACAGGAGGACACTGGAACTCATTAGAAAAGATACCCCACATCCAAAGACAAAGGAGAAGTCACAATGAGACCGGAGGAGGGGAACAATCACAGTAAAATTAAATCCCATAACTGGTGGGTGGGTGACTCACAGACTGGAGAACACTTATACCACAGAAGTCCACCCACTGGACTGAAGGTTCTGAGCCCTATGTCAGGCTGCCCAACCTGGGGGTCCGGCAATGGGAGGAGGAATTCCTAGAGAATCAGACTTTGAAGGCTAGTGGCATTTGATTGCAAGACTTCGACAGGACTGCGGGAAACAGAGACTCTACTCTTGGAGGGCACACACAAAGCAGTGTGTGCATCGGGACCCAGGGGAAGGGGCAGTGAACCTGCTAGTGTTGGAGGGTCTCCTGCAGAGGCAGGGGTGGCTGTGGCTCACCGTTCGGACAAGGACACTGGCAGCAGAAGTTCTGGGAAGTCCTCCTTGGCGTGAGCCCTCCCAGAGTCTGCCATTAGCCCCACCAAAGAGCCCAAGTAGGCTCCAGCGTTGGGCTGCCTTAGGCCACACAACCAACAGGGAGGGAACCCAGTCCCACCCATCAGCAGTCAAGCGGATTAAACTTTTACTGAGCTCTACCCACCAGAGCAACAGTCAGCTCTACTCACCACCAGTCCTTCCCATCAGGAAACTTGCACAAGCCTCTGGTGGATAACATCCACCAGAGGGTAGACAGCAGAAGCAAGAAGAACTACAATCCTGTAGCCTGTGGAACAAAAACCACATTCACAGAAAGAGAGACAAGATGAAAAGGCAGAGGGCTATGTACCAGATGAAGGAACAAGATAAACCCAAGAAAAACAACTAAATGAAGTGGAGATAGGCAACCTTCCAGAAAAAGAATTCAGAATAATGATAGTGAAGATGATCCAGGACCTCGGAAAACGAATGGAGGCAAAGCTCGAGAAGATGCAAGAAATATTTAACAAAGACCTAGAAGAATTAAAGAACAAACAAACAGAGATGAACAATACAATAACTGAAATGAAAACTACACTAGAAGGAATCAACAGCATATTAACTGAGGCAGAAGAACAGATAAGTGACCTGGAAGACAGAATGGTGGAATTCACTACTGCTGAACAGACTAAAGAAAAAAGAATGAAAAGAAATGAAGACAGCCTAAGAGACCTCTGGGACAACATTAAACTCAACAATATTCGCATAATATGGGTCCCAGAAGGAGAAGAGAGAGAGAAAGGACCCGAGAAAATATTTGAAGAGATTATAGTCGAAAACGTCCCTAACATGGGAAAGGAAATAGCCACCCAAGTCCAGGAAGCGCAGAGAGTCCCATACAGGATAAACCCAAGGAGAAACACACCAAGACACATAGTAATCAAATTTGCAAAAATTAAAGACAAAAATTATTGAAAGCAACAAGGGAAAAATGACAAATAGCATACAAGGGAACTCCCATAAGGTTAACAGCTGATTTCTCAGCAGAAACTCTACAAGCCAGAAGGGAGTGGCATGATATACTTAAAGTGATGAAAGGGAAGAACCTACAACCAAGATTACTCTACCCGGCAAGGATCTCATTCAGATTCGATGGCGAAATCAAAAGCTTTACAGACAAGCAAAAGCTAAGAGAATTCAGCACCAGCAAACCAGCTCTACAACAAATGCTAAAGGAACTTCTCTAAGTGGGAAACACAGGAGAAGAAAAGGACCTACAAAAACAAAGACAAAACAATTAAGGAAATGGTCATAGGAACATACATATTGATAATTACCTTAAACGTGAATGGATTAAATGCTCCAACGAAAAGACACAGGCTTGCTGAATGGATACAAAAACAAGACCCATCTATATGCTGTCTACAAGAGACCCACTTCAGACCTAGGGACACATACAGACTGAAAGTGAGGGGATGGAAAAAGATATTCCATGCAAATGGAAATCAAAGCTGAAGTAGCAATACTCATATCAGATAAAATAGACTTTAAAATAAAGAATGTTATAAGAGACAAGGAAGGCCACTACATAATAATCAAGGGATCAATCCAAGAAGAAGATATAACAATTATAAATATATATGCACCAAACATAGGAGCACCTCAATACATAAGGCAACTGCTAACAGCTATAAAAGAGGAAATCAACAGGAACACAGTAATAGTGGGGGAATTTAACACCTCACTTACACCAATGGACAGACCATCAAAAATGAAAATAAATAAGGAAACAGAAGCTTTAAATGACACAATAGACCAGATAGATTTAATTGATATTTATAGGACATTCCATCCAGAAACAGCAGATTACACTTTCTTCTCAAGTGCTCATGGAATATTTTCCAGGATAGATCATATCGTGGGTCACAAATCAAGCCTCAGTAAATTTAAGAAAATTGAAATCATATCAAGCATCTTTTCTGACCACAATGCTGTGAGATTAGAAATGAATTACAGGGAAAAAAACGTAAAAAATACAAACACATGGAGGCTAAACGATACGTTACTAAATAACCAAGAGATCAGTGAAGAAACGAAAGAGGAAATCAAAAAATACCTAGAGACAAATGACAATGAAAACACAATGATCCAAAACCTATGGGATGCAGCAAAAGCAGTTTTAAGAGGGAAGTTTATAGCTATACAAGTCTACCTCAAGAAACAAGAAAAATCTCAAATAAACAATCTAACCTTACTCCTAAAGGAACTAGAGAAAGAAGAACAAACAAAACCCAAAGATAGAAGAAGGAAAGAAATCATAAATATTAGAGCAGAAATAAATGAAATATAACAAAGAAAACAATAGCAAAGATCAATAAAACTAAAAGCTGATTCTTTGAGAAGATAAACAAAATTGATAAACCGTTAGCCAGACTCATCAAGAAAAAGAGAGAGAGGAGTCAAATCAATAAAATTAGAAATGAAAAAGGAGAAGTTACAATAGACACCGCAGAAATACAAAGCATCCTAAGAGACTACTACAAGCAACTCCATGCCAATAAAATGGACAACCTGGTAGAAATGGATGAATTCTTAGAAAGGTATAACCTTTAAGACTGAACCAGGAAGAAATAGAAAATATGAACAGACCAATCAACAGTAAGGAAATTGAAACTGTGATTAAAAATCTTCCAACAAACAAAAGTCCAGGACTACATGGCTTCACAGGTGAATTCTATCAAACATTTAGAGAAGAGCTAACACCCATCCTTCTCAAACTCTTCCAAAAAATTGCAGAGGAAGGAACACTCCCAAACTCACTCTATGAGGCCACCATCACTCTGATACCAAAACCAGACAAAGATACTACAAAAAAAGAAAATTACAGACCAATATCACTGATGAATATAGATGCAAAAATCCTCAACAAAATACTATCGAACAGAATCCAACAACACATTAAAAGGATCATACACTGTGATCAAGTGGGATTTATCCCAGGGATGCAAGGATTCTTCAATATACATAAATCAATCAATGTAATACACCATATTAACAAATTGAAGAATGAAAACTATATGATCGTCTCAATAGATGCAGAAAAAGCTTTTGACAAAATTCAACACCCATTTATGGTAAAAACTCTCCAGAAAGTGGGCATAGAGGGAACCTACCTCAACATAATAAAGACTATATACAACAAACCCACAGGAAACATCATTCTCAATGGTGAAAAACTGAAAGCATTTCCTGTCCGATCAGGAACAAGACAAGGATGTCCACTCTCACCGCTATTATTCAACATAGTTTTGGAAGTCCTAGCCACGGCAGTCAGAGAAGAAAAATAAATAAAAGGAATGCAAATTGGAAAAGAAGTAAAACTGTCACTGTTTGCAGATGACATGATACTATACATAGAAAATCCTAAAGATGCCACCAGAAAACTCCTAGAGCTAATCCCTGAATCTGGTAAAGTTGCAGGGTACAAAATTAATGCACAGGAATTTCTTTTATTCCTATACACTAATGATGAAAAATCTGAAAGAGGAATTAAGGAAACACTCCCATTTAACATTGCAACAAAAAGAATAAAATACCTAGGAATAAACCTACCTATGGAGACAAAAGACCTGTATGCAGAAAACTGTAAGGCACTGATGAAAGAAATTAAAGATGATACCAACAGATGGAGAGATATACCATGTTCTTAGATTGGAAGAATCAATATTGTGAAAATGACTGTACTACCCAAAGCAATCTGCAGATTCAATGCAATCCCTATCAAATTACCAATGGCATTTTTTATGGAACTAGAACAAAAAATCTGAAAATTTGTATGGAGACACAAAAGACCCCAAATAGCCAAAGTAGTCTTGCGGGAAGAAAACAGCTGGAGGAGTCAGACTCCCTGACTTCAGACAATACTACAAAGCTAAAGTAATCAAGACAATGTGGTACTGGCACAAAAACAGAAACATAGATCAATGGAACAAGATGGAAAGCCCAGAGATAAACCCACGCACATATGGTCAACTAATCTATGACAAAGGAGGCAAGGATATACAATGGATAAAAGACAGTCTCTTCAATAAGTGGTGCTGGGAAGACTGGACAGCTACATGTAAAAGAATGCAATTAGAACACTCCCTAATACCATACACAAAAATAAACTCAAAATCGATTAAAGACCTAAATGTAAGATCAGGCACTATAAAACTCTTAGAGGAAAACATAGGAAGAACACTCTTTGACATAAATCACAGCAAAATCGTTTTTGATCCACCTCCTAGAGTAATGGAAATAAAAACAAAAATAAACAAATGGGACCTAATGAAACTTCAAAGCTTTTGCACTGCAAAGGAAACCATAAACAAGACGAAAAGACAAATTGCAAATGAATCAACGGACAAAGAATTAATCTCCAAAATATATAAACAGTTCACACAGCTCAATATTAAAAAAACAACCCAATCCAAAAATGAGCAGAAGACCTAAGTAGACATTTCTCCAAAGAAGATGTACAAATGGCCAAGAAACACATGAAAAGCTGCTCAACATCACTAATTATCAGAGAAATTCAAATCAAAACTACAATGAGGTATCACCTCACACCAGCTAGAATGGGCATCATCAGAAAATCTACAAACAACAACTGCTGGAGAGGGTGTGGAGAAAAGGGGACCCTCTTGCACTGTTGGTGGGAATGTAAATTGATATAGCCACTATGGAGAACAGTATGGAGGTTCCTTAAAAAACTAAAAATAGAATTACCGTATTATCCAGGAATCCCACTACCGGGCATATACCCAGAGACAACCATAATTCAAAAAGACACATGCACCCCAATGTTCATTGCAGCACTGTTTACAATAGCCAGGTCATGGAAGCAACCTAAGTGTCCATCGACAGATGAATGGATAAAGAAGATGTGGTACATATATACAATGGACTATTACTCAGCCATAAAAAGGAACAAAATTGGGTCATTTGTTGAGACATGGACGGATCTCGAGACTGTCATACAGAGTGAAGTAAGTCAGAAAGAGAAAAACAAATATCGTATATTAACGCATATATGTGGGACCTAAAAAAATGGTACAGATGAACCGGTTTGCAGGGCAGAAACTGAGACACAGATGTAGAGAACAAACGTATGGACACCAAGGGGGGAAATCGGTGGGGGGGGGGTGGGCGGGTGGTGTGATGAATTGGGCGATTGGGATTGACATGTATACACTGATGTGTATAAAATTGATGACTAATGGACCTGCTGTATAAGAAAATAAATAAAATAAAATTCAAAAAAAAAGAAAATCTGGAATTGCGGTCATTCTTCCAATGACTAATTTTTGCTTTACTAAGATCAAGTTTATGTTCCATTGCTGTTTCCATTCCTTTTTTATATATAGTAGCTTTTCGTATGAATGCTAAATCATCGTATAATCTTCCTGAAGACATTTTAAAAGACAATTCAACTCATGTGTTTATAGCGTGATGCATATCACTAACCAGAGAGATCACAGTATGAACAGTTCTGACCTAGTTTGTATAAGCGCAGCTCCATCACGACTGGCCAACAGTTATTACAGGATACAGTCAATGTCAGACTTACATTGGGGCTGAGGAGCCTCATGGGGAAAAATAAAACCTGACCCACATCCAAGATAGTCAGGTTGGGTGGGTCTAAAAATGGGACCTGGGGCGTGAGGATGGGAGTTGAGCTGTAGAAGTCACATTGCAGGAAGCAATGGCAAAGTCCCTGTTGGGGGAGCTGTCCTATGGGTTCTAGCTGTATAATCAGACTCAGACTCAGTGACAGGCATATGGGTAAGGAAAGAGGACCCAGTAACCCTGCTGTGTTGATCCCTCCACCTTACCTAAGTATAACACAGAGGAGAGAAGGCTTGTCTTCATTTTACATGGGCTGGTGTGGTAATAAAAGATGAAGTGCAGCTATGGTCTTAGATTGGCAGATGCTTGTAGAGAAAAGTGTTGGTTACTGAGAACACCTTGACTCAGGAAGAAAGAGATTACTGGCAGCCTGGACTAATTCAAAGATGCATGATGCATGCACTTCTTGGGGACTGTCCCAATATTTATTAAGCAATTCTTGTATAGAAGGTATTGTGCTTTTTAAAGTATTGAAATTCCTGCATGAGCCAAATTTCTGCATGGCTCTAACAAAGGTAGAAATGTAATGTGGCCTCCTCTATATCCATGGAATGATGATGCTTAACAGGAGTTGGATTACCCCTTTCAGTATTAAATCTCTCAGAATTTACAAAGAGACAGCAAAGAAATGTATTTTTCCTTTCCTTTCTTTTACCTAATAGATAGATTTTGCAATTAAATCCTGAATTTGTTTTCCTCCGGTTTAATTGAGATGTAATTGGCATACAGTACTGTTTAAGTTTAAGGTATGCATCATAATGATTGACTGACATATATTGTGACATGTTTACCCCCATAAGTTTAGTTAACATCCGTCATCTTGTATAGATACAAAAAAAGAATAGAAAAGAAAAAAAATATTTCTTGCCCTTGTGATGAGAACTTTTAGGATCTACTCTCTTAACAACTTTCAAATATACCATATATCAATGTTAACTAAGGTCATCATGTTGTACATTATATCCTTAGTACTTATTTATCTTATAACTGGAAGTTAGTACCACCTTCATCCAGTTCCCTCTCCCCCGACCCCCTGCCTCTGGTAACCACAAATCTGGTCTCTTTTTTCTATGAGTTTTTCTTTTTTTTTTAAGAGTCCATATATAAGTAAGATCATAGTGTATTTTTCTTTCTCTGTCTGACATATTTCACTTAGCATAATGCCCTCATGGTCCATCCATGTTGTTGCAATTGGCATAATTTCCTTCTTTTTATGCCTGAATAATATTCCATTACCTATCTATCTGTCAACTTCTTTATCTGTTCATCTATCGATGGACACTTGGGTTGTTTCTATGTCTTGCCTATTGTAAATAATGCTGCTATGAACAGGAGACTGCAGATAACTCTTTAACATAGTGTTTGTGTTTCCTTCAGATGTAATCTCAGATGTGGAATTGCTAGATTGTGTGTATGTTTTGTATTTAATTTTTTGAGGAATCTCCATGCTGTTTTCTGTAGTGGCTGCACCAGTTTACATTCCCACCAACAGTGCACCTAGGTTCCATTTTCTCCACACCCTCATCAACATTTGTTACCCCTTGCCTTCTTGATGGTAGCCATTCTGACATGTGTGAGGTGATATCTCATTGTGGATTTGATTTTCATTTTCCTTGTGCTTAGTGATTTTGAGCACGCTTCCTTGTACCTGTTGGCTATTTGTATATCTTCTTTGGAAAAATGTTTATTCTAAATCCTGAATTTGGAGGCTGCCCTTATATATAGAGGAATCATCCGTGAGTGTGGAGAAATGAGAAGAAAGTTTCAGATCTCAACATGTCGCTCCCACTGGTGTGTTGCTAAATGCTTGAAATTTCTCCGTCAGAGATTCCTTCCCACCCCGGTTTCTGGGATCTCTTTTATAATCAAATTATTCTAAGAGAGATATTGTGTTAATACAGTACATGCTACCCATTGGAATTCAGTCATTAACACCACAGTGTGAATTACTTTCACGGATGACTGTCCTCCGGGATGGTAGATTGAACAGATATGATGGCAAAGACAGCCTGAAGTGAGGTAAGAGGACTAAAAGGCATATGAAGAAGAGGGCTGATGAGAACTGAGATAAAACTTAATTTTAAACTTGTTGCAACAAAGAGACCACAAAATACAGTGGCTCAAGGAATAGAGAGGTTTCTTTCACATAAAGAGTCCAAGGTGGGTGTCCAGGTTTATGGGCTACTCCATTTCATAAAGACATCATTCAGGAGCGAGGTTTCTTTCATCATGTAACTTCTTTTGCTACCATATATAATAACCTGTCCTTTTCAAAACCAGTCCAAGTTGTAAGTACCAGACGTCTAGAGCAGTGTTGCCCAGGAGAACTTTTACAATGATGGAGATGTTCTCTGTCTGCATTGTTTAGTAAGGTAGCCACCAGCCACATTTGGCTATTTAGCACTTGAAATATGGCTAGCATGTCTGATAGACTCAGTTCTGAATTTGTTAAGTTTAACTTTAAATAGCTACATGTGGCTAATGGTAACACATTGGGCAGCACAGAGCTGGATAGCAGGCAAATATATTAAACTGTAAGTTCAGGAGGGCAGGGTTTACACATGTGTCACTGCTATATTCCAGTGTCTTTCATGGTGCCTGGACCATGAGGGAGAATTAGTTCACCATTTTATCATGCTCTTAGAGACACACCCAGACATGGTAACAAGTCCTCAATATGGTGGGGAGCAAAGATTTTTGGTAAGTATGGTAGATAGTCATTGAACTTCTTCCAGTCAGTTATACTGGCAGCAGATGTGAGTCTCAAGGTGAAAGAGGTTTAGCTCTATCTGTGGATTTTTTTTTTCTGACTTTCATCCTTTATTTTTTGCAGTTTCTTTGAAAATAACCCACAAGATAAACTTATTAAATTTTTGTTTAATCGTACTAGTCTACTGACATGGCAAATTGAGATTTTTCCTTGTTTTTCAATCTGTTAGAGTCACTTGTATTTTATTTTATTTATTTTATTTTATTTTTTGTGGTACACGGGCCTCTCACTGTCGTGGCCTCTCCCGTTGTGGAGCACAGGCTCCGGACGCGCAGACTCAGTGGCCATGGCTCACGGGCCCAGCTGCTCCGCGGCATGTGGGATCTTCCTGGACCGGGGCACGAACCCGTGTCTCCTGCAGCGGCAGGCAGACTCTCAACCACTGCGCCACCAGGGAAGCCCACTTGTATTTTATTTTAAAGTAATTTATATTCAAAGGAAATATCTTTAACTATGTTTTGTGTTCAGAAAACCTGCACAGTCCCTTAAAGAAATAGAGTTAATTAGCCCTAGTTGGTGAGATCACAGTGAGATATAAATTGGTAGTTAAGAGTAATCTCCTATGAGAACTGTGGTTTACCACATAATAGAATACACACAACTTTCTACCATAAACAGTTTAAATAAATAGTTTCCTATAGAAAACAGTCTTGTGCCAAGGTTATAAATCAACCGTTCTTAGAACTCTTAAAACAAACCCTTACATATTAGGAAAGATCTTTTCCCTAGTTAGCAAACAGGCTGACACAGAAATTCAACTTTAAAATAGCAAGTTAAAGAATGCATATACATTTATTTTAAATTTTAGGACAAGTATGTAAAATTCTACTAAAGTTTTCCTTATCTGTCTAATAAGACATAATGGCTAGCTAAGCATTTACCTTCTCAAAGAGCTTGTTTGAACCATATTTCATTGTTTCAAGGTTTCATTAAATCCATGAAAGTTTTGGCTTAAGTTATACTTTTAAAACCAAGGTTCTGTAAGATCTAAGAAAAACACACCAAAGTAACTAAAAAAGAGTACAAAGGAAATGAGAGGGAAAGCGCACTCAGCAAATGCAAACAAAATGAAAACAGGAGTGATACTACAGTTTTCTAGAATGTGGAACTCAAATCTCAAAGAATTAAGTGGGGTATAGAGGCTTATAATGTAACGGTAAAGAATATAACCTACAAAGATGTTATCATTATTTTAAAATTTTGTGTGACAAATAATAAAGCAAAAAAAAAAAAAAAAACCCAAACAAACAAAAAACCACAAAATGAAATGTCCTGGAAACAGAACAACTTGATAAAACAATCATAGTGAGTATACAGAAGTAAACCTCAAATTACAAAGAAAAGAAAATACAAGGATGTAGAATATTTCAGTGTTTTAAAAACTTCAAGTAAAATGTAATATATGATTATTGTACACAGTATTCAAACAGTTTTGAAGTATAAAGTAAGAAAAGAGGACATCACAATCCCTCAATTCTACAACCTGCCCAGAGATGACCACCACTTTTTTTTATGTATCCTTCTAGAACTTTTCCTTATGCATTCATAGATCTCATCAATTTGTGAAGATAAGCTTCCTTGATGCTTAGTAGGGATTTACTATAATTTTGAAAACTCTTCTCCTAGTAATAGATTTTAAGTTTTCAATGAACGTATTCATACAAATATCTTTGTGAGATATCTCCATGATGAGTAACAAAGAAGTGGAGTTTTGAGGTCAAATATATGATGTGGGACAAAGCCAGAATTGAAAAGGGATTGTCATGAAGTGTGAAAAATAAACCTACATTGTTGTAAGTAGAGATTTTGGGGGTATTTTCTTTTTTACTCCAGCACAACCTTGGGTACACACAACATCTTATTTTACTCTAGAAAGTAATAGCAACCTTTCTAATGTTTCACTATGTAGTTTGCCGAAGGCTTCTGCCAGTCATCCATTATCAAATTAGCTGCTATAATTAAGGAAAGTCAAATTCATCTGAAAGTTATTGAATTCATTTATGGTGTCTTATCCTGTATTTTTCCAGTCAATTAGAATTAAGATATAATCCCTCCATCATGAAAGTGAGGTGAAATTTACTAAATGTTTTTTGTCATCCTTCAAAATGATCTATGGGTTTTCCTCCTTTAATCTGTTCATTTAAATTTTTCTAATACTAAAACATCCTGAAATAAACCCTACTTAGTCATTGTGTATTATTATTTAATAGAAGGCTGAATGTAATATGTTAATGCTTAAAATACTATATATTTGTTCTGTATTCTTTTCATATTAGCCTGTGCTTTTCTTTCTTATTTTCTTGTACAGTTTGGGCATCTGGGTTATGCTAGTCTTGAAAAAACCTTTTTCAATTCTCTGCAACAGTTTAAATATGACAAGGATTATCTATTCTTTGAAGAGAGAGTCCCTCTGGAATATAGCTACTTATCAACTTTTTCAGTACTGTCTACATTTAAAAACCATTTAGTTTTTCTTCTTTTAAAATCAACTTTGATAATTTGTATTTCCTGGAAGAGGCTACGAAGTGTCCTGTAAGTTTAGAGGTTTTAATGTGTAACTTTTTTATACATTTTTAAAAAATGTTGTATTTGACTTTCTCTTTAATTCAAATACTAGTTAGAAGATTGTTTTCAACTTTCTGTGGTGTGGCTGGGCTGCTCCATATACCCTGCCTCTCTCATCCTTTTGTTTAAAATTCTGTGGTCAGAGAATGGAGCCTCTGGTATTTATTAACACAAGAATTCCAAACTTTTCAAGTATGAGAATCTCCCTTTAACAACTAAAAAACAAAAACAAAACAAAAAAAACTGTGCACTTCTTGATACGGAGTATTGGTATTTTAATACTTATTGAGAAAATATAAGATACTGGAAATTAATTTAATAATTCTTTTAAATACCTAAGAATTTACCTAATCACAATGGAACCTAACACATTTGGAAGACAGTAGTATTATTTATGTGTAAGGGTACTATTTTGTGTGTCTGCCAGGAGCGTGATACTCACCTGGATTTACAGACCTCTTGCAGAAGTTGTTTAGCCCCAGGTCCCAGGCCCACAGACTGCCTCCTGCTGCTTATGTCATTCCTTGGGCTTGAATGTTCTTTCCCCCCAGCCCCAGCTTTACTGAGATATGATGGACATATAAAATTGTGTAAGCTTAAGGTGTACAAAGTGTTGCTTTGATACATTTATACCTTGTGAAATGGTTGCCACAGTACCATTAGTTAACACTTCAATCAAATCACGTAATGACTTTTTTTTTTTTTTGGTAGTGAGAACATTTAAGATCTACTCTCGTAGCAACTTTCAAGCATATACAAGAGTATGTTTTAAACTAAATTTATTTATTTATTTTTGGCTGCATTGGGTCTTCGTTGCTGCGCGCGGGCTTTCTCTAGTTGTGGCGAGTGGGGCCTACTATTTGCGGTGTGTGGGCTTCTCATTGCGGTGGCTTCTCTTGTTGCAGAGCACGGGCTCTAGGCACGCGGGCTTCAGTAGTTGCGGCATGCAGGCTCAGTAGTTATGGCTCAGGGTCTCTAGAGCGCAGGCTCAGTAGTTGTGGCGCACAAGCTTAGTTACTCCGCGGCATGTGGGATCTTCCCGGACCAGGGCTCGAACCCATGGCCCCTGCATTTGTAGGTGGATTCTTAACCACTGCGCCACCAGGGAAGTCCCTAAAACAGTATTGTTAACTACACTCACCATGCTGCACACTAGATCCCCAGAAATTATTCATCTTATAACTGGAAATTTGTACCCTTTGACCAACATCTCCCCATTTCCCCCAACTCTCAGGCCCTGGCAACCACCATTCTAGTATCTGTGTCTATGAGTTTGGCTTTTTTAGATTCCACACGTAAGTGAGATCATCCAGTATTCATCTTTCTCTGATTTATTTCACTTAATACAATGCCCTTAAGGTTCATTCATGTTGAGTTTTTTATTTTATGAGGAAAAAATGAATCCCTGTATTATTTAGTTCACTGTTATTTAAGATTTCTGTGAAGGAAGTTCAAACCATCAAGAATTCAGCCTCACCCTTAGTAACATCTCTGTGACTGTGCACATAACCTGTTTTAGAGGTGGCATGGGAGGCCCTTCGTGAATGAGAGGCCAAACCCAGAGGTCACCCTTCCTCCTCTACCCAGGTGTGGCCTCCCCCACACTCAGCCCTCTAACATTCTTGATGCACTATGGCCAGTGGATTCCTTGTGCACTGCAGCTGGCAAGCCAGTATTTAGCTTATTTTAAATGGGGTTAGTTCTATTACATTAGGAAAACAGTGTCTTTCTTGGACTTTTCACTTTTTTGGTGGAAAAAATGAAGTAATTTTTTTTTGTATGACAGATAAACTTTTTTATTGCATTTATGCATGAATACCTCTATATATTCATATACTATATGCATTTTATCTCCTCATTTGAGTGATATAGAATTCTAGTTTCAAAAATTAAACCCTGCACCTCCGTCCCCCTCCCCCCAACTTGAAGATTTTGTTTCTTTACCTACTAGATAGCAATGCTTACTGGTACTATTGGTTGGTACTAGAATCCAGTGTTTCTGATGAGAATTATAGTGTCAACCGGATTATTATTTCTTTGAAGAAATTTGTTTTTTCACCTTTCTGGAAGCTTTTAAGTTCTTGTTGTATCCTTGCTCTGAAATTCCATGAGGATAAGATCCATTAATCTTGCCCACACTTTCCATCTGAAGATGCCTGGCATTTTTGCTTAGCTCTAAGCCTAGTTTTTGCCTGTTGGCTTTAGTGCCAGCCAGTACTTAAAGTTCAGGAAAAAAGTAGGCCAGCACATATTGCCAAAGAGAGATTTGCATTTGCCTTGTGGTCGAGAGAGTGGTTTTACATGGTATAAATCAGAAACGTCAGTGGGAAGGTAGGGAACTTCTTTAGAATCTGGCAGCACCAAGATATAGGGAATAAGTGTTTGCCTGAGAGTCATGAAAGCCAGGTTCTGGGACTGTCCCTACTTAATAAAGTCTGGAATGGAGTTCACTTTCTTTATCTACAAAATAGAAATGTGGAAGGAACCTTGATGACCTTGAAGGTCCCTTCAAGGGTTTAAAGTTCTACTTAGTGGTTCTCCACAGGGGGATACCATCCCCATTAGGGAGAGTTTTGGGGTCACTTTTGGAATTTACTATGCAGGGGCTAGGGAAGACAAATACATTAGAGAAAATGGGGAAGGCTTGCAAATGAAAGCGTTGTCCAGAGCCAAGTAAAAGCCAGTGGTGTCCCTCTGGGAAACACCATGAGACACGGGAAGAGCCAGCCAGGGGGTGATTTCTTCTGCTTCCTGGCATCTCCTATCCTAGCCCTTTCCTGTGGGGGTGGGACATGATGGCAGCCCCCCCTGTGGCTGACAGAGCAGGCTAACCTTGGCTACATGTGAAACGTGCTGCTTCTTTGCCTCACAGATTGCTGGAATTGAGCCACTCCATCTCCTTGACTTGAAGGGTCAGCCTGCTGTCTCTCCAATGATCAATAACTGTGCTCCATTACAAGTTTGCATGTTTTTGTGTCATTTTTCCTATCCATCTGGTTATATTCACCCCTTTATATCCACTTTCTTCAAACCAAAGACTGTGGAGCACAGCTGTCATTCCCCATGGCTGAAATGGAGAAGACTTAGTCTAAGAGGCCAGCTCTTAGTACGCAGATCCCAGGGAATATCGACAGTAGTTTAGATAAAGGAGGCCTATAAGCAGGACAAGGTCTGGCACAATGATTTTACATCTGCTCAGCGTACCTGAGGGGAAAGAAATTCAGATTTGGTAAAGCAAAGCCCAGAAGATTAAGAGCTACTAATTGGATCTTGCCTTTGCTGCACTTTCACTAACTTTGTAACTTGTACTGAGTTAAATGTCATTTGAAGATTCACCATTTCATCTTAAAATATGTGTTTTGTATGTAGAAGCCTGCTACTGGCTTGGCTCAGATCCTCCTTAGAGACACATTTTAACTGAAACAGGCCATTCCAAGGGAAATCTAATTATTCAGGAATAACTTGCACAATTCTCTCTATAGTACAAACTGAGATTCTGAGGCGTTCAGGAGGAAGCAGCCCGCGGTCACGTCACTTGCTCTTTTGCTTAAAGTCCACCTGGGTTTGCCTGGCCTTCTGTGTGTTCTTTCACTCTGGGCCTTGCTCCCATGGCCTCTAGGGATCAAGGTCCCATGTACCTTTATGTTTATTTCCTCTAAATCCTTTTCCCTCTACCTCCTTTTAGTTTAGTTACACAGTTAATACTTAACTGCCATATTTTCCCAAATGAGTTTCATCTCTCAGAACCTTGATCAGTTCTGTTTTTCTGTCTAAATGCTTCTCTCTTCTTTCCTACTCTCTCTGCTTAGGTAACTTCCACTGGTCCTTCAACCCTCAATTCAGAAATCATCTTCCCAGGAAGTCTCCCTTTCTGTTCCTAGACTTGCCTCTAGTATAACCTTTCTCCAGGTGTGGTCTGAGAGAATTAGCCCAGGAAGACCTAAAAGTACAGATTCCTGGCCTGTATCCTAGACTTACTGAATCAGAGCTCTGGGTGGGACCAAAAATCCACATTTTTCATAAGCTGCTTAGAACATGGTAGAATGGTTTTGAGTGTTCTCTGTCTCTTATATTAAATCATAAACTGTTTAAGGGGAGTTGTGGCATATTATTTACATTTGTATCCATAGTACCTAAACAGTGCCTCAACATAGTAGGTGCTGAATGTCATTTTTGGTTGAAGTAATGTTTAAATCACACCAAAAGTGCACTCTAAGACCTGTGTTTGAGTCCTGGCTCTACCATTTGCTAGATGTGGGATTGGGACAAGTTATCACAAGTTTCTGACTCTCAGTTTCTTAAGAAATAGAGATAATAATACCTACCTGTCAATGTTTTGTGATGAACATGAGACATGTATCATTATTATCAGTCTGATAGATCTTTAGATGATTTAAAATCTCCAACATTAAGAGGCTAAGAGGAAACTACTAGGTGTGGAGGGGTTTCTATGGAATGACATTTCAAAACATTGTGTGAATTGAAAATTAGACCCAGAACTGAAACAATTGACCTGCTTGGTTAACACAATTCTCCTGCATTGGTCTGCCAGACCTGTAATTTTCTGGTTCAACATTTCTGGTACTCATAGCCTTTCCAGACAGTTAAATGATGGTGAACAGGTTGTTTTTGTCTATGCCTACTGAGCTGTTTGCCTACTGTTACCAACTCTTTTATTTTAACAATGCATCCACCTACCCATCCAATCAGCATCTGTTGAGCACTACATATTCAAAGTGCTATTAGCAGTAATAATAGCTACAAGTTTATTGAGCATCAACCATGTAGTAGCCACTATACCAAAAATTTTATGTGCTTTCTCTCAATTTTCACAACAGACTTATGGTATTGTCTGTTATTTATCCTTATTCTACAGAAGAGGATCTTGAGTATACACTTGCCCAAAATCTTTTAGAAAGAAATGATGAAACCAAGATTTCAAGCCAAACCATCTTGCTCTAGAGCCCTCTCCGTTAACTATTATAATACCCTACTTCCTCTGACTTTACTGTCCTTAAATCACATGCATCCAGGAAGAAACACAACAGGAAGAAACACAACAGGAAGAAACACAGCAGTGACCAAAAGAAAAGCAAAATAATTCTCTCTTGATTACAAAAATCTCCTTTCTCACTGTTCTTGTGCAGGCTTATATTTATTTTGACTTTCTGTTTCAGATTTTGTTTATCAATAGTTACAACTTTAGAGAATGGTAGAGATAACTTTTTGGCTTTTCAGTTTCTAATTCTGTAACTTTTTAATGCTGTGGCTGTGTTCATCTAAGCACTACTGAATGGTATGACTCTGAAATTTTAAGCCAATTCCAATTTGCTCACTAAGCCTAGTTATTTCCCCCACTATTACGGTTGAAAACAGTTGCTTAGAGTTTTCACCAGAAGTGGTCTGTCTATTCTTGGTCAGATTGGCCCTTCACAGTCGAGCCAGTTTTTTGGCGATTTCTTAGAAGGTCCTCGTTGAATTTACCAGGCAGAAAATATTGCAAGTTATTGGGGATTTCTGAAATGTCATAGGGATGATGAACATCTTGTCTTCCGAGTTCTGCATATCAGCATTGGCTCTAAAATGTGAAGCACTACTCAGGTGTCTGGTGTTGCCTTTCCCTAATAGATTAAAGTTTTTATCAGTCATGACAGATTTAGAGGGTGAGATTATCATGTAAATCTTTAGTACAGATTGAGGCAATAAATTAAAACATCACCGGTGATTTTCTGGAAGTGAGCAGCTTCCATACTGGCTTAAACAAATAATTAAATGATTATAAGCAGAATGAACAATTCCACAGGTCATCATGAAGGATACAGAAAAACCAATACCTTAAATTCTAAACCTTACTTTTTTTTTTTAAGAAATCAGGTTTTCTACTAAAGTGGTTTTTATGTATTTGAAGCTCTGAGGAATAAAATAAATTGATTTATAATCATTCTTTTTCAGGTAAATGATAAGGAATAAATGAAAAATATTAGATGTTGATATATACTGAGGAGGAAAAGAACTATAATCAATCAGTATTTATTGAACGCTAGTGAATGCTCAACACAGTAACTTGATAGGGCATTAGTCATTTGCCATCAAATTTCAAAAGCTTATAGATTGGAAGGAAAATTTGTAGGTTAGAGGAAAAAATGCCTAATCCTCAAAGTTTCCATACAAGAACTAGTTACAGTTGAACTATTCCTATATAAAGCTATAATAAAATTTTGTTTTTTACTTTAGTGTTTTCAGGATGGAGAACATGCCATTAAAATGTATTTGAGGGCTTCCCTGGTGGTGCAGTGGTTGAGAGTCCGCCTGCCGATGCAGGGGACACGGGTTCGTGCCCTGGTCCGGGAAGATCCCACATGCCGCGGAGCGGCTGGGCCCATGAGCCATGGCTGCTGAGCCTGCGCGTCCGGAGCCTGTGCTCCGCAACGGGGGAGGCCACAACAGTGAGAGGCCTGTGTACCGCAAAAAAAAAAAAAAAAAAATGTATTTGATATTTATGAAGGCACAATCACTACTACCACAGGATAATCTATTAATATTAGTGATCGTAAGGTTGATGAGATTGTAGGATTTATCTAGTTCTTGTGTGAAAATAGTCCAGTGACATTGGCTATGCATACTCTTCCTGATTTTTGTAGATTTGTTAGCATGTAAACAAATATTTTTCTGGAATAAATAAGACAGTGTTCTTCATCCGTATAAGAACAAGTCAGACAGAGTAAATTCTCACATGGCTAATTTAAAGGCTTTCCATCAAACTCAGCACCATGAATAGGATGGTAGTGCTAAGCAGCAGGACAGTTACTTCAATGGATGATGCCATAAAGAGATATTCATGGTTTCAGAAGAAATCACCTCTAGTTCATAAGTCAGGGAACATATTATGACATACAGGACATGGGGGAGAAAGTAAACCAAGAGATTTATTAAAGCATTAATTTCCAGAGGTAAATTGATTTTGCATATATATTGAGTTTTTCATACTTTTCATATATATGATAGTCTAGTAGAATATTCTGTATGGTATTTCCACATCATACATTTAGAAAATATTTTTGTGGGGAAAAACTTTTATATTTGAGTAAAGATCTGTTTTACTAACAATTTGCAGTGAGTTTATGTTATGCAGTTAGCTTTGTTGCTAGGCAGCCCCAATAGCTGTTTTTTGGTTGTTTTGGTTTTTTTTTTGGCCGTACGCGGGCCTCTCACTGTTGTGGCCTCTCCCATTGCGGAGCACAAGCTCCGGACACACAGGCTTAGCAGCCATGGCTCACGGGCCCAGCCACCCCGCGGCATGTGGGATCTTCCCGGACCAGGGCACGAACCCACGTCCCCTGCATCAGCAGGCGGACTCTCAACCACTGCGCCACCAGGGAAGCCCCCAACAGCAGTTTTGATGTGTAATTTGCTTGAAACTATTAAAAGGGCTTTGCTAAAGTGTTTTTTTTTTTTTTTTAATTTAATTAACTCATTTATTTTTGGCTGCGTTGGGTCTTTGTTGCTGCACGCAGGCTTTCTTTAGTTGCCTCGAGTGGAGGCTACTCTTAGAGGGAGTGCGCGGGCTTCTCATTGCGGTGGCTTCTCTTGTTGCGGAGCACAGGCTCTAGGTGTGTGGACTTCAGTAGTTGTGGCACATGGGCTCAGTAGTTGTGGCACACGGGCTCTAGAGCGCAGGCTCTGTAGTTGTGGTGCATGGGCTTAGTTGCCCTGCGGCATGTGGGATCTTCCGCGTGCAGGGCTCAAACCCGTGTCCCCTGCATTGGCAGGTGGATTCTTAACCACTGCGCCACCAGGAAAGCCCTTTGCTGAGGTTTTGAAACCAACTGAATTAGCCACAGAGAGCATTCGGTGTTGCTATTTTAATGAACTGAAGCTTTGTGTTTGGGATTAAGTTTAGTGAAACCAAAATAATTTGGCACTTCGGGAAAGGAAATCTGTTGAATAAAGTTGAGAGGAATTTAGCGTTCACTCTGTTCTTGGGGCTTCCTAATCTTCACCCACTAGTGCATACCCCATATCTTAATTCGGAAACATTTTTTTCTTGAAGTGCATGCTGTACAACTTCTGTTTGGAAGGGCTTCTCTGTTTAAATCTGCTCTGTCTTTGCTTTCTTCACCCCATACAGTGAAGTAATGGACACTATGAAGAGGCAAGTCAGGGAATCTCAGTTTTTCTCCAACGTAGCTTCCCCGTTCCCTTCTTGGTGCTTGGAGGGCCACCTTGTACAAGGTTTTCACCTCTGTGACCACGCCTTTGATCTGATGCTTGATATAGACTTTTAAAATTCTGACTTTGCTAGGAAGTTATCTTGGTCTACAGGTTGCTGTTTTGAGGACTATGGCTTACGACTGTGACATACCTACATTGCCCTTGGGCTCACTTCCCAGAATCCTGGCCCAGGTATGACGGCTAGGCATTGTATATTCCAGCGGTAGAATTAGAGAGCTTCTCTTTGCCTTATTCTAGAATGGGATTTCCAGATAACCCTTGATCTTGGGTGATTTATAAAATCCCTGCTAGTACAAATTCTAATCTGAGTGGTACTTGGAAGACTGCTCTGTAAATCAAAAGATGCTTTTTCCTTCATTAGTTTCTTCTTGAGTTTATTTATTTATTTTTTTTCTTAGCAGCAGTTGCATGAATTACAGACTACCTGCTTGCTGCTGATCTGGGATGTTGCTGCTTCAAGGTTGAAATCGTACCACATGCAATGGTTATACCCAGTTGAGGTGTTTGAATATATGCCTAGTTAAGGATGTGAATATATTAAATTATTCCTTTAAAATTTGCTTTATCATAGTCCTGAGTTTTCTTATAAAAGGGAAAAACAGGGCTTTCCTGGTGGCGCAGTGGTTGAGAGTCTGCCTGCCGATGCAGGGGACACGGGTTCGTGCCCCGGTCCGGGAAGATCCCACATGCCGCGGAGCGGCTGGGCCCGTGAGCCATGGCCGCTGAGCCTGCGCGTCCAGAGCCTGTGCTCCGCAACGGGAGAGGCCACAACAGTGAGAGGGCTGCGTATGGCCAAAAAAAAAAAGGAAAAACAGAAAGCAAATATATGGCCCAGGCCATTAAAAAAATATAGCTCGAGTCATTTTCCCACGATTACCATATTTTCTGATGGTAATAGTTTTATATAGACTTATCATTTTGTTTTTGTTACTGTGAATTTTATGTCACAGATGTTTTGATTTAAAACTGTAGTCTACTAAGTAATTTGTTTCTGAATACATGTGGCTTAGACCAGTGTTTCATCTGGATGGAGTTGATGAATGCCCAAGTATTTTGACTTGAACAAATCAGGGCAGGGCTTTCAGATTTGGAGATAAAAACTCATGTAATGCTAGATACTCTAGTGATTCATAATAGTGAGTTAAGGCTTTTATTTCTAAGCGTGGCCTGTCAGTGTAAAATTTTCCAGTATGATCATGTCTTAGACTACAAGCCATTAGCATCTCAGTTAAAATTCACTTATCAGATTGTTTTCCAACGTAAGAGTTGTCTGAGATGGAATAGTACATACAACTGGAAAGTTTCGAAAAGAGTACAAATGAACTTATTTACAAAATAGAAACAGATTTAGAGAATGACCTTATGGTTGCCAGCGGGGGAAGGGATAGTTAGGGAGTTTGGGATTGACATGTACACACTGCTATATTTAAAATAGATAACCAACAAGGACCTACTGTAAAAAAATAAAATAAGCGAAAAGGTTGACCAGTAGACTCACATTTTGTACTTATCTTTACCCTCCTTTTTCTTTT
Source organism: Grampus griseus (assembly GCF_964374135.1). Classification (NCBI taxonomy): domain Eukaryota; kingdom Metazoa; phylum Chordata; class Mammalia; order Artiodactyla; family Delphinidae; genus Grampus; species Grampus griseus. The sequence continues at coordinate 69,381,616 of NC_139012.1, forward strand.
TATGTACTGAAAAAAGATCTTTTATTCATATTTGGTTTGTCCTATAACATCCTTTTTTCTTCTGTAAAAGATTGAAAATCCTTTAATGCCAACAGTCAAAAATGGACATGATTCATGGTTTTGGTTTCATGCAGACAGATTTCGACCTTTCCAATGTGGGCAAGTTTCGACTTTGTTTTTAGCAATTAGCATTGTGTTATAATTTTTTATTTAGTTATCTGTCTCCCTATTATACTGTGAGTTCCCATGAGCCCCTGGTTGGTAGGAAACCCATCACATCTAGCATAGCACTTAGTCCATAGTATTGATAGATGTTTTAGTATACGTTTGTTCAAATGAATTTATTTAAATGCCATGCAATATTCAGTCAAAATAATTACACTATTGAGTTTATTTTCCATTGAAAATGTCCTCAGTGGCAAATACACTGGCCTCTAAAATATTCTTGTCCAAAATATCTGCCCACAGCGAGTCAGCATCATCTCTAAGTTGGTGGCTTAGCTGTTCTTCAAGAAAACAGCTTTACAATATCATATAAATACAGGCAGAACTTGATTGTCTAGTCTTTCAAAATGTGATGGATTGCCTCTTTCCTTAAGAGGTAAATAAATCATTATAACCTCATAAATCTTAGTAATCAGTTTTCTTCCTAGTTTAAAGAATTTTCATGAATAGCTCACAGGGGGTGCATTAAACAAGGATGGTAGAAGAGAAGTAGGTAAAAAAAAAGAAAGGGAAAGCTAAAGTGAAAAATGAGAAGGGTGCAGGGGAGCCATTGTGTGTGCCCACCTGACATGGATGTAGCATGATTTCTGTGCCATCTTTGTCATGTGGCATTTGAAACTAGGCTCCCAGAAGGAAAGACCTTAAGTGGTGAGTGTTAGGTAGAATGCTTGTTACCAGGAAAGGGTGCTGTCTGGCTCTCTCCATTGCAGGGCTCTGGCTGGGTCACTTTGGGGAGTTTCCATCTTCATCCCTGGGAGGAGCAACTTCAGGAAAATTGGGACCTAAAATCTACCTGATGGATGAATCACCCAAGCCCCCAAACATATTTTCTATGTTAACACTTGCCTTTGGTGTCGTGTGGACTTGGGTATGGAAACGTATTGCCATGTGGTACCATGCAATTCGTGTGGAAAGAAAGTTTTTTGGGCTTTATTTTTGTTTTGTTTTGGTGTCCTTTTGTATCTGTGTGCTGGCTGCTGCAAGACTTACTCCTCAGAAGTGAGGAAGAATGGAAGATATCAATACAAAGTACATTTTCTCTAACAACATTCCTCATTCTTTTTTCCCCTTTTATGTAGCACCCAAGTCCATTGAACACCAAGGGTGTTTGAATTTTTCTTTTAAAGGAACACTTAGGTGTTTTTGGTGGTCACTGGCTTATTTATAACAATAGCAGAATTTAACTAAAGACAGCATTTTCAGTTGAGTACGGGAGGTTTTTGTTATATGCTGAAGTGTCATGCTTTTGTCATTCAGTAATATTCATTAAACAGAAGCTAACTTTAAGAGCTTATTATGTGCCAAATCCAGTGCTAAGCATTGGAGATTGAGATGCTGGCAGGAAAGACTGTATTTCTGGAATCCTGGAACTTCAGGTCCTACGGAAAATCGCAAACAAGTATTAGGCAGTTTTAACAATTTAGTCTGTTTTGTTTAATGCTCTGCCTCCATACTTTCAATACTGACTGATGTATAATTGGTGCTCAGGAGATATTTATTGAATGAAGGGTATCTGTGGGGTAAATGTTATGATGGGGAAGGGAAGTGTGCCATGGGGTCAGAGAGGTCTCTCCCAACCCCAGCTTTATTGAGGTACAGCTGACAAATACATTGTTATATATTTAAAGTATACATTGTGATGGGTTTATATATATATATAGTGACATGATTTCCACAATCAAGTTAACACATCTGTCACCTCGAATAGTTACCTTTGTTTTTGGTGAGAACCTTAAATATCTACTTTCTCAGCAAATTTCAAGTAAAAAATATAGTGTTCTTAACTAGAATAACCATGTTGTACATTAAAGCCTCAGAACTTATGGATCTTATAACTTAAAGCTTGTGCCCTTTGACTAACATCTCCCCATTTCCCCCACTGCCAAACCCCTGGCAATCATCATTCTACTCTCTGTTTCTATCCATTTGAATATATATATATATATATATATATATATATATATATATATATACACACACACACACACACACACATTTTCTTTTTCAGATGTAGGTATTAGTATCCATATGGTATTTGTCTTTCTCTGTTTGGCTTATTTCAATTAGCATAATGCCCTCAAGTTTCATCCATGTTGTCACAAATGGCAAGATTTCCTTCTTTTTTAAGGGTGAATAATATTTCATTGAATATATTTATACCACATTTTCTTTATCCATTCATCCATTGATAGACACTTGGTTGTTCCACATCTTGGCTATTTTAAATAATGCTGCAATGAACATGGAAGTACATATATCTTTTTGAGATATTGATTTCATTTCCTTTGGATATATACCCAGAAGTGTGCTGCTGGATCATATGACAGTTATATTTTTAATTTTTTTAGGAAACCTTTATACTGTTTTTCATACTAGCTGTACCAATTTACATTCCCACCAACAGTGCACAAGTCTTTCCTTTTCTCTCCATCCTCACCAACATCTCTTATCTTTTGTCTTTTTGATGATACCCATCCTACCAGGTTTGAGGTAGTATCTCATTGTGGTTTTGCTTTGCATTTTGTTGAAGATTGGTGATGTTGAGCATCTTTTCATATACCTCTTGACCATTTGTATATCTTATTTGGAAAAATGTCTATTCAGGTCCTTTTCCCATTTTTTAAGTTGGGTTTTTATTTTTTGCTGTTGAGTTGTTAGAGTTCCTTATACATTTTGGATATTAACCCCTTATCAGATATAAGATTTACAAATATTTTCTCCCATTCCATAGATAGCATTTTTATTTTAATTGTTTTCTTTGCTGTGCAGAAGCCTTTTAGTTTGATGTGTCCCATTTGTTGAATTTTGCTTTTTTTACCTTTGCTTTAGTGTCAAATCCAAAAAATCACTGTTGAGATCAATGTCAAGGAGCTTATTCCCTCTGTTTTCTCTCAAGAGTTTTACAGTTTCAGATTTTATATTTAAGTATTTAACACATTTTGAGTTGTTTTTGTGTATTGTGTAAATTGAGTCCAATTTTATTCTTTTACATGTAGATACCCAGTTTTACTAGCACCGTTTTTTTTTTTTTTTTTTTTTTTTTTGCGTTACGCGGGCCTCTCACTGCTGTGGCCTCTCCCGTTGCGGAGCACAGGCTCCGGACGCGCAGGCTCAGCGGCCACGGCTCACAGGCCCAGCCACTCCGCGGCATGTGGGATCTTCCCGGACCGGGGCACGCACCCGTGTCCCCTGCATCGGCAGGCGGACTCTCAACCACTGCGCCACCAGGGAAGCCCTAGCACCGTTTTTTGATGAGACTGTTCTGTCCTCATTGTGCATTCTTACTGCTTTGTCAAAAATTAGTTGACCATAATGCATGGCTTTATTTCTGGACTCTTTATTCTGTTCCATTGGTCTGTATTTCTGTTTTCATACCAACACCATACTATACTTTCAATCACTATAGCTTGTAATATATTTTAAAATCAAGGAGTATGATTCCTTTAGCTTTCAGTGTTTCACTGTTGAGTGTGACGTTAGCTGTGGGCTTGTCATATATGGCCTTTATTATATTGAGTTATGGTCCCTCTGTACCCAGTCTCTTGAGAGTTTTTATCATGGAAGAATATAGAGTTTTGCCATGAGCTTTTCTACATCTATTGAGATGGTCATATAATTTTTATCGTTTGTTTTGTTAATGTGGTGTATCACATTAATTGATTTGTGGATGTTGAACCATCCTTGCATCCCTGGAATAAATCTCGCTTAATCATGGTACAATCCTCTTAATGCTTTGTTGAACTCAGTTTGCTGATATTTTATTGAGAATTTTGCATCTATGTTCATCTGTGATATTGGCCTGCAATTTTTTTTCTTTTAGTGTCCTTGTCTGGCTTTGGTATCTGAGTATGGCTGGCTTCATAAAGTGAGTTTGGAAGTATTCCCTACTCTTATTTTTTTTTATTTATTTTTTTTAGTGTGAGAAGGATTGGTATTAGTTCTTCTTTAAATGTTTGGTAGAATTCACTAGTGAAGCCATCTGGGACTTGACTTTATTTTTTGGAAGGTTTTTGATTAGTGATTCAATCTTCTTACTAGTAATTCGTCTGTTCAGTTTTTCTGTTTCTTCATGATTCAGTCTTGGTAGGTTGTCTGTTTCTAGGAATTTATCCTGAGCTTCCTTAAAAGAACTATTTTGAATTATTTGTCAAGCAAATTGCAGATCTTCATTTCTTTGGGGTTGCTTATTAGAAAATTATTGTGCTCTTTTGGTGGTGTCATGGTTCCTTGATTTTTCATGCTTCTTGGGGCCTTGTGTTGCTATTTTTGCATTTGTAAAAGCAGTCACTTCTTCCAGTCTTTACTGACTGGCTTTGGAAGAGAAATACCTACCATCAGCCCTGTTAGGATTTCTGAGGCTTTATCAGACTTTTTCAATAAGATACTTGCTCCATATTTCTTCCTTCTTGAAGGGGAATTCTTAAAATGGTATGCCTTCTCTTGATCCTGCAAATCCAGGCTGGGTGCTGTAAAGTTTCTCTTTCTCCCTAGGGCAGTGCTGAATGCTTAAGTTTGTGTGTTTTCTACCAGTAGGGCAGAGTTGGGCCAACTTTCTGCATGTGCTCACTAGCTGTCTGCAAAGATTCTCTCTTCCCTCCTTTGCCCTCAGAAACATTCACAAGGAGTCAACCATGGGGTGTGGTGTGTATGTGGGTGTGGTTCTAAGAGTGTTGGGGGTACCCAGGAGCCCGCTGGAGGGATCCACAGGTGAGATGTCCCCAGTTGCTCATAGGCGAGCTTCCTGATGGAGCCCATGAAGCAGTTAGTAGGATCTTTGTCCCTTTGATAAATTCCATTCCAAGCCCTGGCCGCTCCTCTCACAGGGGCTCATTGGCCCCACCCCCCATTCCAGTCATGCAGTTTACAACTCAGTGTTCTGGATTGGGCCACAAAGAAATGAGCCTCTTTGGCAGCATCCTGCACAGCTGAGGAAGCCTGGCACTCATATACTCTCATTTTCCCCTATAGAAGAAAACTCCTGGGGCAGAGAAGCGCTTTCTTGTCACTGAAGTTCTGCCGCCTTGGGGCACCTTTTCATAAATAAAGTGAAACTGTTCCTCTTACCCTCTTCGGTGTGTCCAATATTGGATTTTTTTTTTTTCCTCCAGTGATGTGCTGGAACTTTTCCACTGGACTTCCACAAAGGCACTCTTGTCTGTTGACGATTGTCAAGTCTGGTGTTCTTTGGGTGGGTAGACAGCAGAGTGCTCCTATACTGCCACTTGGGTGATGCGACTCTAGGAAAGGATTTCCTTAATGTGATTTTAAATACATGTGGGAGCAGTGTCATACAGTAGTTGAGAGAAGGGCATCTGGAATAAATTTGCCTGAATTTTCTCCCTAACTTCCCTTCTTTTTAGATGGGAGACCTTATCTAAACCTACTGGGGCTTTGTTTCTGTGTCTGTGAAATGGGGATGATAATAATACTTACACCAACGTTTTGTTGAGAGCATTAAATAAGCAAAGCACTTAGAACAATACCTGTTACACAGGAAATACTCAATAAATGTTGGCTAATAGGTTTACATGACAGATGACTAAAAGCTTAGGGACAAATCAGATATATCTAACCTGCAACTCCAATTTCGTCCCTATTTTTACTCCTTATTTATATATATTTTATTCAGGTTCTCAGCTCCTTAAATGAGAACCATAGGTCCAGATGTCCTTATAAATAGCCTCACTTCAGTTCAGGTCAGTTTTTTTCCATCAAACTAGTTACTGGAAAATCTTTTGGTTTCCAGAGCATTTTGGAATTTGGAATTGCAGGTAAGGACTAGAGGCATGTACAGTATTTTGTATTTTCCATGGTTTTGCTGTTATCCTGTGTGTATTCAAACACAAGAGCCTTACATGTATAGATCATAAGTACAGTCTCTCTTCTTTTTGTATAACGCAAGGATTATATCATGGTTATGACAGAGATACTTGGTGCCCAGTGAACATCCATGTGCTTCCCTGAATTTTTCATCCTCCTTCACACGTAGTTTGAGGCAATGGACCGTGAGCAGAAATGACGGACGTCACTTCCTGGCCAAGGCAGTCAAGGAGTGTGTGCCGCCTCCATCTTCCTCTTTCCTGGATCCCTGAATAGAGAGCTCAGCAAATCCACATAGGAATTCCTGAACATGAGAAATATTCATGTTGTCACTAAGGTTTTGAGATTGTATGTTATAGCAGTTGGTATCAGTTACTCAGAATAACAAAAACAAAGGTGCACTGAGAATGTGCTCAATTAAGACCATATAGTGATGCTTCTAATGTTGATGGAGAGAAAAAAGTGAAAGTGTAACTCGTAACCGTAGTAAAAGATAGGGCTGCACATGGTCTCATCTCTGCATAGAACTGCATGTAAAATATAATCTAACAGCCAAAATAATTTTAAAAGGAGTTTTTATACATTACTTGAATCTCTTAAAGATCATTGAAGGAATTCAGGTTATCTCTTCAAACAGGTCTGAAAAGCTTCTTTCCTCTCTGCTTAAATTCTTATGTATTTCACAGCTGTGGACCATGAGGTGGCATCCACTGCAAAGATCACACCTCTTTGCTCTTCTGATGTCTAAGACAGGAACAGTATCAGACTGGTCAATTTGCCAATTGTAGCTCATCAGATATTCACTTAGACATTTACTATCCTCGCTGTCCTTCATATTCATCTAGAAACCCCATTGTTCTTATTTATGTCACTGTATACACGTACATACACCCATACCCACACAGACATACATGAATTAATTAATGATCTTGGTGTGATGTGATCTATCTATCTGTATGTATTTGATATTGTAATATTGTGATATTCAGGTCATGAAATGATTCAGTAACGTTGCTGCCTGGGACACACTTAGATTTAAAACAATTTCTGGTTCCATTTAATAGCAACAAAATCCATACATCTTCACAAGCAGTGAAGTGTAGTGAAGGTTTAAATCTTTTCTCTTACTTTGTATCAGTGAAGGGAAATGCATAAGACTAGAAGAGGTTCATGCCATATGGTTGTAATAACAGAGACACTTAAGCAGAAAATGGATCATTCAGGAGCATGTGAAAAAGGTATGAGCCAGATGGGTCAGGGGAAACACCCCTAACCCCTCACCTCCAACTCCTGCTTCTCACTACTTCTGATCCCAGTAATAGGTTCTTGCCTACATCCTCAAGAGGCAATGTCAACTGAACTATTTTTCTCTCTCTGTTCCTATTTCAGGGGCAAAAGTGTATAGCCCTTACCCCTCCTATGACATCCTTGTATGCTGCATATTAATAGGAGGTGAAACTACATATAGTCTCACATAAAGATATAATCAAATTCCACATGCTTAAGAAGGAACCTGGCTTTCTTCATGGCCAAAGTATATTTAAGACATGTGACAAACCTTGAAGACATTTGGCTATGTGATTAAGCCAGATACAAAAAGACAACAGCTGCATGATTCTGCTTACATGAAGCACCTGTAATAGTCAAATTCGTACAGACAGAAAGTAGAAAAGTGTTTGCCAGGGGCTTGAAAGTGGGGAACTGGAGAGTTATTGTTTAATAGACTTTCACTTTCAATTGACGAAAAAGTTCTGGAATTGGTGTGTTAATTATTATACAACACTGAACTGTATACTTAAAAATGGTTCAAGTGGTAAATTTTATGTTATGTAACTTTTACCCACACACAAAAAGACAGCAAAGGGCAAAACTAACGAAATTCGGAATGTACTGTACCCAGGAGTTGGAACAAGTCACTTCCCCTCAGTCACCAGCGTGCAGGCTATGAGATTGCAGGGGAGACTTATATTTTCCATCCTCTGTTGCATTCAGATGCCAATTACAGACGTGCCCCACACACCCTAAAAGAGAGGGATCAATGCAGCGGCTTCTGAGCGCTCATCTCACCATGAAACATCAGCCTCAAAGAAGAAAAACATTCCAACATAGATATATCATTTTCCTTTGTTGATTTCACATCTACATAAATTAGGCTAAATGAGATTAGAAATATTTCATTGATAAGAGTATTAATCATTAGATAATACACACCATGAAAACAGCTCATCAGAATTCATTAATGTTTTATTCATCCCATTTTTCGGCACGATATTTTTGATTTGAAAAATCATGGTCTCTTTCAGCGTCTGGTCACACACGCTGTGCTGCACAAAATGCACGGGGAGCATTAGGCTATGTAGAGTTTTCCCTGTTTGGTGTTACAGGTACTCCAGGTGTTGATGCCATGATCTTGGAGGTTCCTCTTGCACTGGCTCTAATGTTATTTTTCAAAAGATTCAGTGTATCACAGTTTCTAGAGTCAAAGAGAAACAAATCAGAAGTTTTGGCAGGAAAACTCAGTGTTACCGTCTCTTGAAAAACTAGTTTGGCCCCCAGAGTGGAAGGCTGTCAGAGCAACACTTAGCTGGCCTTCCTAGCTTCTCTAGCATGTCTTGTAGATAATTGTCTCCTCACTTTCGTCCTGCTACTTCCCGTGACAGGAATGTTTTCCCAGCTTCTGTTTGCTTGTTTAAATGCTAAATGATCCTTTAAGGCTTATTGGAAGCCCTGTCAGCACCATGACCGCTTCCTGATTAGCCTAACCCTCCTGTGATGTTCTTGTACGGCATGCAGTTTCTGAATCACTCACTCAGAATCATTCATGAACTTGCACATGTGCTTCTGTAAGGATGTCTCTGTGTTAGCCAGCTTCCAAGATGGCCCCCAGTGATCCCCACCTCCTGGTTTTCACACACTTGTGTGGTCCCCTTCCACATTTTATCAGGGTTGGCCTGTGTGACCACAGTCTATGGCAGGAGTGATGGTATGTCACTTCTGATATTAGGTTGTACAAAGACTGTAGCTTCCACCTTGGGTGCATTCTCTCTCTAAGATCGTTCTCCCCGAGGGAAGCCAGCTACCACGTCCTGGTCCTGAGAGCACTCAGACAACCTATGGAGAGGACTGTGTGGTGAAGAACTGAAGTCTCTGGTAAACCACCCTGGAAAAAACTGAGGCCTGACAACAACTATGTGATTGAGGTTGCAAGTGCTTCCTACCTCAGTGGATAAATCTGCAGCAGCCCCAATGGATGTCTTCCCTGTAACCTTCTCAGATAGCATTAGATGACAGATACGGTATTTTGTCTCCCCAGCTGGACTATAAGCTCCTTGAAGGAAGATTCCTAGCTTTCTGATTCTTCATGGTGCTCACACTTATCTACTTAATTCAAGATAGAAAGGTAGATAGAAAAGTGTTTTTATCTACCTGCTTAATGTTTTTTACAGGTACCAACTATTCTGAACAGTGTTCTATGAGGTAGGGAGCAGAAGACTGGCACCACTAATCCTGTCTCAATACTGATGGGACAAATTGAAGATAATCGTTTGACGTGGGCCCAAAACTTAGCAGAAGCTGATGGCGAAACCCTGATTTAGAAAAGAATCTATGAAATCAATGTTTTTCAAATCTTTTCAGACCCTGATGTCTCTGGAGGTCCCATGATGGCCTCTTCTGCTGCTGGTTCTTTTGCAGGCACTGCTGTCATTAACCTGCCTCTGAGTGCTCTGGGTTCTGCAGCCCTGTTGCTGTCAACAGTATCACATCACAGATTGAACAGTGCCTGACTCTGACCCATTACTTCTATCAGTTCATTCTTTGGTGTTGGCACTGTGGTCTCAGATAAAGACAATACATCAAGCCTGTTACAAAAGGAGGAAGAAAAGAAAACACACCATCCCGTAGAAATGTTGAAAACTAAAAATTGAAGAGCACTCCCTCTCGCTGTTTATCTTCCATCACTGTGCACCAGGGTGCTTTGGCAAGAGATACTTGGGGACAAACAGTAACTGATATGAGGAACACATTGATGTCCTGCATCTACGAGATACAACTAATAACAGATGGATGTTAGTTATTAACTCTTAGATGTTTATCCTAGTTCTTTTGAACTCTTCTATCTTGAGTCTATCAGCTGCTGCTGTCTGGAAAATTAATTACACAACCAAATTCAGTTAAAAATTTTGAAATGTATGTTCTCTATATGCTCTGCATATTGAATTCTCTTGTTCATGCTGTCCAGTGTTTTATATGCCACTCATTGTCTAAGACACACACACCCACACACACAAAAACACGTAATGTGTCGATTAGTTTTGAAAACTTCATGTAAGTTTTCCTTTCACTGTAGTCTTTCTCTTTTTTAAAATCTTTTTTTTTTTTAATCTTCCCATACCCCTGGCCATACCTGTTTCAACCTAAAACAGAACCAATTTAAAAAAATGTGGGCCTAGAATGTCATACACGTTTTTAAGTGTTTTAGTATAAGTAGCTTAAAATCATTATTAAACAATTTTTGATAATATGGCTTATAGTAAGAAAAGTCTTGAATCAGTTAGGCTTGGTTGAATCCAAGATGATAGTATTCTACTCCTAGCTTCTCTCTCTAAATAGGAGTAGAACATTTTTATAACCAGTAAGCAAGTTGAGCATTGGAACAGAAGACCTGAGCTGTCCAGAATTTCAAGGGAGGGAGGGAAGGAGTGAAGGAAGGAAGGGTAGTGAGAGAGAGATTGTTTTGTGACTACATGTGAATAGTACTACAGTCAGTACAGTGGAACATGAACTCTCCTTATCAGCTCTGAAGTCCAGTGTCTATCTGGTTAGGACAAAGTGAATTAGGCTAGAAGAAGAGTATTTAAATGTCACAGAAGGTCAGGAAGGGTTGAACCAGTTATGACTGGCACTTATTTTTCAGTTGAAAAGCAGATTCCAAATTTCTTCCTTTTTGAAGTTATCAAAGAATATCAAAGGAATTACTTCTAAGTTCATCTTTATATCCAAATGTCTGTAAAAGAACTTAAATGGAACTATTACCAATGGAAACGGAATTTTAGTCAGCAAGATTTCAGAGTGCTAAATCATCATCAGAGTTGCCAACAGGGATAATAAATAACCATATAGATGAAACCAAGGTGTGATAGGTATATCTTTAAAAAATAATTTCAGTCATACTCTTAAAAAAAATTCTGCATTCATAAAATTCATTACTGAAGAACCAGTTTTTAATTCTGTCTTAACAGTGATATACTTTAAAAAAAAAGATGTTAAGCAGCTTATTACTCTAATTCAGAATTAGAGTACACAAGAAATAAATGGATGTTTAAAACTGGCCAATGGCCTCCCTCGTACTCCTGAGACAGGAAGGGTAAGAGTGCCTGAAATTATCCTTATTTGCCAAAGTCCTTAGATTATTCATGCTTAGTAATGTGGAGTCTGAAGCTCTACGTAGATTCAACTATTCTCTCCATTCACAGTCAACCTGCCCTTTCTGCTTGTATAGTAACTATGACCCTTTACAATTCTGAGATTCTAGGATTCTCTCATTCTATACTTAGTTTTTACTCTTTAATACTTCCATAAAGTTAACCACTGGTTTTTCTATCAAGTTTGCTCCTTAGAACATACAGATATTTAGTGTATTTACTCCTAACTATTTACAGCTGCATTGTTTGTATACATTTGTATACAAATTTGTGTTATGAAGATGATCTTATTGTAACTGATTAGCCTTATTAGTACATACTCTGCAGCCAGGAGATGGTGCCTCTTTGCGAAGCGTCTCTTTGGAAGACTTCCTGAGAGGCAGTGCATAAGAGGCTAAGAGCATAGGTTTGGGATTAAACAAGATTGCTAAGAGGAGTGGAATGTAGGGTTTAAGAGCATGGAGCCTGGAGTCAGACTGCCTGGGTTCAGCCAAATTCAAGCTCCACCAGTTATGTGCCGTGTGATCTTGCATAGTTCACTTAATCGATTTGTGTCTTAGTTTCCTCAAATATAAATGGGAAATTAATCATAGTATTTATCTTATGGAATTGCTGTGAGAAATGAAAAACCCACATAAAGTATTTAGAGCAATGTTTCTACACACTTAGAATGTAATCAATTGCTGTTTATTTTTGCAATTGTTATTGAAAGTTTCACATTCCAGCTTCGTCACATCCCAGTATGATCTTGTGTAATGTCTTAACCCTTCAGTTCGTCCCTCTCTAAAATGAGAATTATAAAGACCCAACTCACAGGGTGGGAATTAATGGCATATTATGGAAAGTACTGAGCAGAGAATGTAGAACTCGGAATATGTAAGTGCTCAGTGAGTGTATATACTCATACCTCTACCTTTTTCTGTGGCTCCCTAACTATGAACATGTGGCTTACGGTACTTCTGAGAGTGCTGATCAGTGAGGTTTGAGAGTGAGACTGAATTTGAGCTTTACAGAGGGAAATGTTCTGCATCAACTTTGAGAAACCAAGATATGGTTTTACTGCAGTTGAGGAGACTCAGAGAAAAACCCCTTCCCACAAGCCAATCGCCCCAGTCTGGCATATAAATCAGAATGCTGTTGAGAACGAGGCAGGCGAGTAGACTGCAGAGAAGGTAAATTCCTTTCTCTCCCGTAGGAAGTTTCACATGGAAAGTCAACGCACCCTTAGACAGTTGTTCAACTGGAATCATCGAGGACAGGGCTCCACAGGGTGTGCTCCAAGTCCTTGAGACCCTTTTAGGCATCTCTGAAGTCAAAACATTTTTATAATAATATTAAGAGGTTATTTGCCTTTTTCACGCTCCATCATGAGTCTACAGTGGAATCTGTGATGATGTCGTCATTCTGACAGCTAATAGGAATGTACAATTAAGTATTTTGCATTTAAACATTTTCTCAGCTTTAATTTCTATTATGGTAAATATCAATAGATACAACTCATATAAAAAAGCTCTTTGGGGTCCTCAATAATTTTTAAAGGTGTAAGAGGGTCCTGAGACCAAACTGTTTGAGAATGTTTAATCCAGGAGAATGGGACCATTTTATTTCTGGAATGGGACCATTCTCTAGCTTACGTCTGGAGGTATTTGATGCTAGAAACTGCCTAGAATACTTTCCTGCTTCCCTGAATCTTTGCTTCCCTTTCCCCAGATTCTTATGAAGACCATCCCAGTTCTGTTGACACATTCTTCTACAAATTACAGTACAGTTAATTAGATGTCATTTCCTTTGACCACAGTCATTTTATGCCTTCCTGAGATTCTGCCCTAGTCGGTTTGATTGGACTGCAGCCATATTCTGGTGTTCCTGATTGGATTTTGGATACATCCTGTTTCTCTAATCATCACACTTACAATCCACCTCTCGGGGGTGGGGGGTGGGCATTTGGTTTATGTTGCTCAAACATAGTCCCAGAGAGCATCCCAGTCTTTAGAGATCTAGGCCTTTTTAATGGAGCTTCCACCCCTGTACCTACTGTACCAAGTCATAAATAGTAAATGCTTAAGAGGAAAAGCAAATGTGGAATTCGTTAAAATTGTTCCAAGTTAAATCTGGTATTTGTTCTTTGCTATCCTGAGTTGATGTAATCATTAAAGTCTGGTAGAATTATTTAGACACATGAAATGTCATCTGGAAAACAAAGCCGTGTTACTATTTATTTGAAGTGCTTATGAAAAGCTGTTAAGGTGAATAATTTGAAGAGCTTGGAAATATTGTAATACTGTATGTGGGAATCATGCACATTAGTAGGGGCCCATAGGTCCTGGGTCAAACTGGATAAGGCCCAAAAGAAATCTGATTTTGAACAAGTAAAAATTTTAATAAATCTTAAAAATATCTACATTTATTGACCATAGAAGCTTACTTTTGTTACATGTTTTCTTGCCTCTAACTGTAAATTAGAAAGACTAGTAAAATATAACAAGGCTATTGAATTCTGAATTTTACTTGAATTCTGAATTCAAGTTTTTCTGTATGCAACATTTAATATTTATACACATGATCATATTTTATACTCAAATAAACTTATTTTGTAGTCTTTTTTGAACATTAGACTAGAAGTTTGAAGATTTTCTAGTTTCAGCTCTGGTTACTAGCTATACAAATATCAATTAAAAAAATTTAAAGTAGAAATAATCCCTTTCCCTCATCAGATTGGGTGGGCATCAAATTATTCATAAACAATAACATGTTCTAAAAACCAATAACCTTCTTAAGGTCTCCCTGGGAGAGCATAGGCTTAGATTTGGGTTTAAACCCTGGTGTTACCTTTTACTGGCTTATTGGCTGTGTGATTTTAGATGTGCTCCTTAATCCTTCTGAGCCTCAGCTACTTCACTGGTAATATGAGAATAAAAAACAGCCCTGGTAAAACTCCAATTCCCTCTTAAATTTCTCTCGAATAGTTTTGGGGTGCTTACAGAGATGCCAAGTGTACCGCCGTGAAACGTTGCTCTTACTTATCTAGGACTCCCCATTTTCCTTCTGCACTTCTCTGCCTAAGGAGGCAACTTCTCCTGTGGCTGCAGCTGTTGCTGATATATTATTAGCTGTTACTGAGTGAAAACTACCTCGACATTTTGTGGATTAAACAACAAACATTTAGTATCTCACAGAGTCTATGGGTCAGGCATTCAGAGATAGCTCAGCTGGATGCTTCTGTCTTTCATGAGGTTGCAGTCAAGATGTTAGGTGGGGGTGCTTCCCTGGTGGTGCAGTGGTTAAGAATCTGCCTGCCAGTGCAGGGGACACAGGTTCAAGCCCAGGTCCGGGAAGATCCCACATGCCACAGAGCAACTAAACCCATACGCCACAACTACTGAGTCCGAGAGCCACAGCTACTAAGCCTGTGCTCTAGAGCCCGCGAGCCACAACTACCGAAGCCCACGCGCCTAGAGCCTGTGCTCCACTAGAAGAGAAGCCACCACAATGAGAAACCCGCACACCGTAAGAAAGAGTAGCTCCTGCTCGCCGCAACTAGAGAAAGCCCACGTGCAGCAACAAAGACCCAACACAGCCAAAAATAAATAAATAAAATAAATAATTTTTTTTAAAAAAAGATGCTAGGTGGGGCTGCAGTCATCTGAAGGCTTGAGTGGGGACAGAATGGTCTGCTTCCAAGATGGTTCATGTGCAGCGCTGTTGACAGGAGGCTCAGTTCAAGGTAGGCTGAAGCTGGCTCATACCTACTTTTGAGAGCTAATCGTTAGCATTTAAGAATTTTGCAAGCCAATTGTAAAACACAGCCATTATTAAAAATTAAACTATATAAACCTTATTTAAAAAATTATATTAAAAGTTAAGGTAATAAATCCTCAAAACTCCTCACTTCCTCCATTTTTCTTTTATTGATACTCTCGTGGTTCTTTATGTCTTTTGCATCTGTATGGAGAGAATACTATATAAGTGTGTCCTATTGCACGTCTCAATCTCATTCTGTCTCTGAATTCAGTGACATTATGTTGGTAGCTTGAAATCAGGCATGATGGGAACATTTATATTATGGATATCAGCAAACACTACAAATCAGAACTTGATTTATTGTATTATTGATTGTTTAGAAAGTATAAATGGTGTCCTACACGTCCTTTATAATGGTAAAATTATATATATATATAAAATATGCATACATATATATATAAAATACAGGAGTCAGGGAACATTGGGGACCACTTTGGAGGCTGACAACTAGTCTACCTTTTAGCTACTGATGATTCATATCTCTTCCTTATGCAAAATGCACTCACACCCCTCACAAGACCCCCCAAAATCTCAACCCAGTACAACTTCAGATTGAAGTCCAAAATCCCATCATCTAAATCAGGCCCAGATACAGATGCACCTCCTCAGGTATAGTTTTTTAAGTATAACTCCTTGAGTACACTTGCACTTAATCTGAACAATTGTGAACCTAGAGAGACACATTGTTTCCCTCTAACACACCCAACAGACAGTGGTGGGATAGGCATATGGTAACTGCTATAAACACTTCTATGTAAAAATGTGGAAAACAGGAGGCACACAAGTACCAGCGGTCTGAAATCTAACTGGGCATATTTTGGAAGCTGCTAGATTAGGATGTAGTTGTACTTCTCTGTGGTTCATGGATCTGCCCTTTAGGCTCTAGTTTCTACTCTCTGACTCACTCATCCTTTTCCATGAAAGGTAACCCAGGGTTGCAGCTGTGTAGCTTTCAAGCCTATTCCCTGCAAGTTGAATTTTGAGAGACCAAAACCTTCTTCTTTTTCATTTTGTGCTGTTTCTGTCTCATTCAGTCCAAGCTAGTGGTGTTTCTGTCCAAATAATTGTCTTAAAAACTTTGTGTGCTCCTCATTAGACAGAAACCATATCTGCAAATCTTTCTGAGATAAGTCCTTCTCTAACTTGGGCTTCTGCTGAGATTGCTGAGGAAATTCACCCTAAAGTTTCTTAGAAGCCCTATTGTGTGACTGAACGGTTCTCTGAGGCACCATATCAAATCTGTATGAGACCATATTTTCCTGGAAACGTCTTGGACTTCATCTTCGCCTGAAAGCCATTTCTTAATTATAACATGTTTGTTAGTCATCTGGAGAGGCTGGGGATTTTTAAAACCAGAAGGTCCTTGTTCCTTTTTAAGTCTTTCCTTTAGCTTCTCTCTCTCTGCTTGCATTTTATTATAAGCAGCAAGGAGCATCTAAGCAGCACCTTAAACACCTGCATTGAAATCTTCTTAACTAGGTCATCCCATTTTACACGGTACATTTTTCTGCTTTCCACATAACTGCAGGATAGCAGCATCTGTTTTCCTCCAATTTCCAGTGACTCTTTCGCACATCTCCTTTCAGCCCCGACTCATACCTTCCTCAAAGGCATTCTGGCTTCTGCTGTCTGTTCACTGCACATGAGGCTCCCTCCAATACTCTCCCCAGAGTCTTTGGCGCTTCTGCACACTGCCTTTTCCAAAGCCATTTCCATACTTTTAGTTATTTGTTACTCTGATGCTCCACTTCCAAGTACCAAAGTATGAAAATCAATAATACTGTCTATTGCTATGTAATAAATTACTCCAAAACTTAGTAGCTTAAATTAATAAACACCATTTCACCATTTTTGTGGGTCAGGAATTCAGAGCAGCTAGGCTGGGTAATTCTGGCTTGAGGTCACTAATGAGGCTGAAGTTAACTTTTTGGCTTGGGATGAAGTCAACTGAGGGCTTGACTGGGGCTGGAAGATCTGCTTCCAAGATGGCTCACTTACAAGATTGTTGGCAGGAAGCCTCAATCTGTCACTGGCTTTTTGGCAGGAGCTCTTAGTTCCTCATCACATATCCTATCCATAGGGCTGTTTGAGTGTTCGTGGTTTGAGTGTTCATTTGTTCTTACAGAGCAAATGATCCAAGAGAGAAGAAAAAAAATTAGAGCTGCAGTGTCTTTTATGACCTATCCTGAAAAGCCAAACACTGACATTTCCACATTGTTTTACTGGTTTCACAGATTAATTGTATTCAGTCAACATGGGAGGGGATTGTACATGGGCACGGATACCAGGAGGCAGAGAGCTTGGTGGGAGGTATCTTGGAGGATGACTATTACAGATACCAAATTCAGCACCTATGCCACAGATGTTCCCTGAAGATGTCTTGCCACTGAGACTTCCTGTATTGACCAGAACTGTACGTAGGTGCTGCTCTTGGTACCTGGGCTAAAGCTGAGAATTCCTGAAGTTGAGACTGCTGATATCTCTTAGACAACACAATGTATATAAAGCACTCAGCACACTGCCTAGAGCCAAATGAGCACACAAAAAATAATATTTTTCTTGTCATTCCTATTTTATAGAAGATTCTGGATCAATTTCTGGCCCAGAAATGCAAATGGTACCTTCTGGTACAAATATGGAGGACAATCTTGCCCTCTCCATGCCAATTGTAGTTAAACAAAAAATCAAAACACAAAAAAACAGAATTTTTGCTTCTACTTTACCCCGTCATAGTCCTTTGACTGAGTCCTTGGGGAGTGGGGCCTGTGGACTATAAGAATGATGGACACTGTACTTCCCTTCAGTCCAATGACTGCCCTCTTATCTTTGAGTCAAATTTCGGCCCCTCCCACTTCGTTTCCATTTCCCCTAAAAATTAATTGTCGTTAACTCTCATTTCCAGCCCGAGTCTCCTGGAGGCTTCCCTCTAACTCCAGGCTTGCTGGTATATGCCTGAATCACATTTGTGCTTGGGCTGGGACATTTCCTGCTATCAACACCAGAAGCAACTAGAAAACCAGAGGTCAAGGTAAAAGCTAAGCTTAGGATAGAACATTCTTAGTTGACTGAACAAGCAATGTACGTTCTCAAGCTAGGAGGCTGGTTCCTTTTTTTCTCATCTTTAGCTCACTTCTGAGTAATCATAACTAACCCCAAAACATAAATAATACCATTGTTGGATATCATTTTTTGATCACATTTGTTTGAGGCAAAAGGTATTGCCTTGAAGTAGACTCTTCTGTTTGATTTCTGATGAAAATTAGAATGAGAACCAGGGAAGTATGGAATTGTTTGAAGAGTTTGATGCTTGACATTAAAAAAAAAAAATCTCTTTCTCAAAGCAGTTGTTCAATCAAGGTAAAGTGTGCTGCTCAATGCATTACTTACAAGACAGTTGAGGTGCATCTTTTTGGAATTGTCTTGCCATGTGTCTGTCCCCACCACTGAATACTCCAGCGATTCTGTTTTCTGAACACTTTGTGGAGCCCCACATGTAGGCACGATAGGACCCTCTGAACTAGAATCATCCCACAGGAAACAGATGGACAATAGCATTTTAAAAATAGTAATAGTGACCACATAGAAATAGATTACGAAGATAAAGGCCACGGTATATTAAATACTAAAATAATGAATTATTTCATAAAGCAACCTAGAATAGTTTAAAATGGGGTAATATGAGAGGAAATTAATTGTTAGGATGAAAATTGACACTGACAGGGACTGCGATTTATGATTTGGCCTCATAATTTTAGGTGATTTGAGTCAGATAAACCAGGGGTTTATCAACAATTTATACAGTCTCTTTGGAGGCAGTATGTGAGGTGGACTGGGGCACAAGGCCTTGGAGAAGTACAAGGGGGAGTGGGTGAATAGGAGATTTTTAGGAAAAGTCTGGGAGAAACCATGAGCCTAAAAAACAGGAGGGTCTGGGGGTGTATTATGAAGATATAGAGGGAAAAGAAAAGCTGGGCAGAAACAGGTATATAAAAGCTGAATCCGAAGGCAGGCAGGAATGGTAAGTGGTGGTGATTGCCTTATCTGGCTAGTTGGTCCCTGTAGATTCATTTGTTCATTCATTCATTCATTCATCCACTGACTCACTCCTTCATTGGTTCTTGCCAAACTTTTTTTGCACAGCTACTGTGTGTCAGATACTGTGCAAGCTCTGCAGAACCAGTCCCACTATTTCAGGTTTTAGGTTTTAGCTCCACGCTGGCTAACATCTGTCAAGCCTAGTTCAAGGCATAGCTCATTCATACAATCAATACCTTATATACCAAATATAACATCCCATAGCCATCCCCCAGCAGCCTAGTGTGTGTGCTTTAGAATTTCAAGTCACAGTAGAGAGAGAGAGCAAGAGAGAGCTTCAGATCCATTCCTTTAAAAGTCAGGCTTCAGATAGTCCAGCCTATTTCATATGTCAAAGGCAAAAGGATGTGTGAAGCCAAATAAAAAGAGGATAGAGCTGTGAAAACATTACCTGGGCGGGAGGAGGGGGGGTATGTTAAACCAGCTGTAGTAGAAGAAGCGGTGCTGATCTTTGCTCTTGAAGAGGTCACAGCTGATTTTCAGCCTGTGTCTCTGAGATGATTTTCACTGCTGACGCTGTTGCAGATTCTCTGTCAGAAGGCAGATGGCTCGCTGCAATGTATTTCGCCTTCACCGTCTCTGCGCACTAGCATTAGCAGTTTGTGGGTGTGCCTCCTACTTCTGCTTTTCTCACCCTAGAGGTGTGCAGTAGCAGGTGCTCCCAAACTGTTGTTCTTTCTTGGCTTGGTCTTTGCAATATGTGACTTTATTAAATATCATATAAAAAGGCAGGAGGGAGGCAGGATCAAAGTCATAATTTGGCATAGCCATTATATTAAAGCAGTCATGAATCTTGGTTAAATATTTTCCAAAAGTAAAAGGAAATATGAGAACAATTCAAACCCACCAGACCTCATTCTCTTTAGGAGGGAGCGGCAGGCCTGGTGATGGAGGGAGCCTGCAGTCAGAAACAGCCCTGATGTCTCACACCTTGTCACACCTAGGCTGTGTGGGACTGTGAGCTGCAGCCCTTGGAAGTTATCATTGTTACAGAATGATAGCATGGAAATGAAAAAGAAAAACCATTTAAAATGTATTGCAGCTAATGTTCTTTGGGTTTCTGTTTTAGTATTGTTATACTGCTGAAGTGCATGGAAAAGTTTCCCTATCTTGAGTGTCAGTTTTGCTATGAAGTTAATTATCTTTTAATTGACACCTTACTAGTATTTAACAAGCCTTAAAGGGCTGTCCAGGATGCGGAAAGCACAGCTTGTAACTATTCCGCAATTCGGATTATCTAACTACCCACACTTTATAACCATACCCTTATTTAATCACACTTTTCATTTTCAGAAAGGTGCTTAATTTGAACTCAAGCAGCTGAAACAGTTTATTTTAGATAAAGCTTGCTCTCTTTCCTTTTGTTTTTAATTACCTCGTTGAACATTATGCAAGTTAGTGTATCTAAAACAGTATTGGTCTGTATGTGTATAAGAAAAAGTGATTATCTCTAAACTTGAAGGAATTGAGCAATTAATTGAGAGTCATTGCTGTGCATTTAATTATATTTTAAATTAATGAGTAAAATAAACTGTGAAGGTTTCTATACAGATCTCACATTAATTATTTGATAAGGTCGAGGAAAGCTTGACCCATCTGAGAATTTGAGTCAAATGTCTGCCCAGAGTGATTATACTAAAAAGAGAAGAAAAAAAAAAAAAATCCCAACATTTTAGATGTAAGGCTTGGAGGACTTCAAGGTTGCTTAATCTTGCTCTTTTTCTCAGATAGAAATGTACCTTAGGCAACGACAACTTGTTTTTGGTAATTTTTCTGCCTTGGTTTTCTATGATTAAGTGTTATTCTCCAGCTATTTCAGCTAATTATCATTGTCTCCCCAAAGGCTGATGAAACAAGAAATCTGAGCAGAATTAGGCTAATTTTACTCCATGCTTATTAGTCATCCACATGCATGTGTTACTGTGCTAAGTACTGTATCAGGCAAGTTAAACAGCTATCATCCCTGCCTTCCACCCGGTCCCTTCTGAAAATTTACCAGGACAGCCTGCCAAAGCGTAGGAGAGTGTAAGTAGCCGTACAACCCATTTCCATGTAGCCTGTGGAGGAAGAGTCAAGGTGTGAAGAGAACGTAGCTCACAAGCTTGAGGAAATATTGACACTATTCATCTCTTTGAGTCATCTCCCCTTTGAGTCATCTCATCTTTGTGTGGAAGCATAAGTTGGTACACTAGCTGTTTGGAAGGAGGTGGACCGAGAGAATTGTCACTGCTGTCATTTCATCTGCAGCAAGATCATCCACATTTCAGCCTGTCATCTCTGGGCTCCTGTCTGAGCTCTGATGTTTATTTCAGGTAGCATGCATCCTCTCTTCTCTTTCTTTGTGGTGTCTTTTCTGTGTATTGAGGAATGATGAAAATACTGGTCAGAGGGAATAACTAACTTTGCTGTTTTCATTGTGCGTGGTGCCTGTTGTTGCCTTGTATGTGGTTAGTCATCTGAAATTCACACTCCTCAGAGCAAACACGTTTAGAATATGGAAAAAGAATGACAGGCCTATATTTTGTTTAATTACTTTTTGAAGTGTTTACATCGGTAAATTTAATTATCTTCCCAGCCCCAAATATAGTAATTATGGGTATCAAACATCCTGAATGGAAAGAGCTATGTAATGACCTAAGTAAAAATTTCTGAAATGATCCACAGCTCTTCCAGTAGATCAGTGGATCCTTCCCTCAGAGATTTGAATTTAATTGGCCTGGGGTGGGGGTCAGCCATCATTAGGTTTTTAAAACTCCCTCGGGGATTCTGATGCAGGGCCAGGTTGAGAGCTACTTTAGCAGGGTAAGTAGATCGGACTTTCAGGATACAGAGGATTAGGACCAATAAATACATTTTCTGTTACACTGATTAGTAGGAGAAGCCTGAGAAAGATTTGCTAAACTAATTAGAATTTTTAAAATTCCAATAAAATTGTTATGTAATAAACCCTTTTCGCTACTAAACTGATTATCTGCTGTATAAGTATTTGATTTTTTTATACTTAAAAGATTGTAGCAAAATTAAAGGAATTCAACATAAAAATTTAAATTGTTTTATAATTATATCACCTGAAGAAGTCAAGCCTTTTTCTTTACTCCTGGTGCCCTTATGTAGATATCATATAGGAACTACAGTTATGTGTTCACTTTGCTGCTTAAATCAAAAGAAAAGCATTTTATTTTCCTTACCAGTAAACTAATTGCATTCTATTGTAGTTATTTCTTTACATATCCATTTCCTCCAACAGACTTTCAAAGCTCCATGAGACTAAAAAACAACATTTTCTTGCTCACTTATTTTCGCAGGGCCTAGCACAATCCTGACTCTTATAGTGGATAATATTTGTTAAATGAACTAGTGTTCCTACATATTATTCATAATAAATGAGCTAAGGCAATTAAATTGCTCAGAATAGGGCCTAGAACATCATAAATTATTCATCATAATGAATTATAATTCTGCACAATATTCTATAAAGTATGATTTCTTGAACATTTCTTTGTTTTTGTATATTTGGGGTCTTCCCAATTTTTCCAACATTGTAAATCAGATTAGATGATTATTTTCAAGGACATAGCTTATTTCCTCCTTCTGGTTGTTTTCTAGAATAACTTTTTCAGAAAGGGAGTAACTAGATCAATGAATAGATAATTTTTATAATTTTTGAAAATGGTTGCCATGTTACTTTAAAAAATACTTATTATGGAAAATATATGCAAAGTAAATGGAACTGGATAATGAGCCCCTATGTATCTATCATTCAACATCAACAACTATCAACTTTCTACTATTCCTGTTTCATCTATGCCTCACCCTAGTCCCCCATTGAAAGCTACACTCCAGTTTGTTTATCCAGTCACCTTTTGATGGACATTTGAACTACTTCCAATTTGGCTGTTATGAGTAAAACTACTGTAATCATTCATGTAAAATTTTTCATTTTGACAATATGTTTTCATTTTTCTGATGTGGAATTTTGAGTTGTATGGTTAAGTGTAATTTTAGGCTTATAAAGAACTATAAAATCTTTTCTAAAGTTGTTAAACTATTTTATATTCTCATCCGCAATGCATGAGAGTTCCAGCTGCTCCATATCCTCATCAACACTTATAGTTGTCAGACATTTTCAGTATTAGTCAGCCTAGTGATATTTCATGGTTTAATTTGCAACTCTGATGACGATGATGTTGAATATCTTTTCATGTTCTTATCGGCCATTCATATATCTTTTTTGTGAAGTAATTGTTCAGATCTTTTGCCTATTATCTTACTGGATTTTTGGCCTTTGTATCATGAAGTTTGTTAAATAGTCTGGATGTAAGTCCTCTGTTGGAAATATGTATTGAGAATATCTTCTCCTGGTCTTGGGCCTCCTTGTCATTTTATTAACAATGTCTTTTGAAGATCAGAAGTTTTTAATTTTGATAAGATCCAATTTACCAAAAGTTTTTGTGCTTTATATTTTTCTGTCCTAAGAAGTTTTGTGATGCAAAAGTTGCATGAATTTTCTCCTGTATTTTCTTGTAGAAGTTTTATAGTTTGGGGATTTATGTTTAAGTTTAGAACCTTTTGGAAATAATTTTTATGTTGTGAGTAAGCATTGGTGTCCTTTTTTTAACGTAAATATCTAGTTATCCCATTACTTATTGAAAAGATTATTCATCCCCCTTGGCACCTTTGTTGAAAATCCACTCACCTACAATAAATCTTTTAGTTTAATATCGTTCAGAGCCGTTCTCCTTCTCTAGTTAAAGCTGAAATTATATAGAAATTAGTACTAGAAGTGGTTCTAGTGGAACAGAACCTTAGAAAGTGTGGGGAGGTCTCTGTAACGGTTCTGGGTTATCTAAAATTGATTAGATTTAAAAGCAATAATGACCTTATTTCCATTGGTAAGGGGAGGGGACACAGGTATGGCATGTAGGGCAAAACAGTTACTTAAATTACTCCCTCTTGTAAGCAAATGCTTACAGAAAGAAAGTAAAATTTTGAGTGACAATGTATTTGTCGTCATAGAGTATTTTATTATGAATAAAGAGTTTACTAGGTTTGACTGGTTGATTCTATGTTCACTCACTAGTGAATTTGACACTTTTTCAGAACGAAAATTATGAGCCCAGAGATTTAAATTGAAGATGAAGACTAGTCACCAGAAATATTCTGATTTCCCTAAAAGAAATCCTTATCTTATGTGTCACAGATTTCTGAAAAACAGATCCAGAGACTAATTCAGTGGGTGACAAAATTACAATTTACCTGTAGGTGGTGATGGGCAATGTCATGACTGGTGACCAGCATAAACAATTTTATATGGCATACACTTCCCTTCCAAAGGAAATGAAAATGGTAATTCTTACTGATGTAGCTAGTGAGACGCCATTTGCAGGATTCCTGTGTAATTTTTAACCACTGTGTTTGACAATAAGATTTGGAGACCATTTTATCTGCAGTAAACCTTGAAAATATTTGCATCCATAAATTACAAAGAAGATAAATTCTGAGGTCAAGGGGAAAGTATGTGCCATTAATGGTCCTTAGGCAATATGATGAACAGCTCAGCTTACTGTATTGAGGATGTGACCCATACAGGGCTGTCTTGGACACAGAATGCAAAAACATAAGTGACAAACCAAGTAAGTTGAATAAATGGATTTTGATGATAAAGTTCAATCTGAGGCCTATATTGAAAATATTTAATGGTTCTAAGTAGTATTAAAAAATGAGCAAGTGTGCTTTCTAATGGAAAAGACATGGCGTGTGTTGGAGGCAGACTAACCTTGATTTGGATCTTGCCTCCGACACTTATTAGCTGTGTAATCTTTGACAAGGTACTTAGATCCTTCACTGTAGAAATGGAAATAAACCTGCCTTGGAAGGTTTTTAAAGAAGATTAAATGAGGTAAAGTCTAAAGCTGGAGATGGTAGGTGCCATAAAATTTTCTCTCCCCAAACTATTGATCAATTTTCGTCCTAGGTATTATTTCAGGCAATTAGGGGGAAAATTTACACTTTTAGGCTAATCAGATTAACCAGTGTTTCTCAAACCTTAGCATGCATTTGATTTACCTGGAATCTTGTTAAAATGTAGATTGTGCTTCAGGAGGTCTGAGGAAGGGCCTGAGATACTGCATTTCTAACACAATCCCAGGCAATGTCAACACTGCATTCTGCAGACCTCTGTTGAGTAGCAAAGAGCCAAATCATAGTAACTGCTTTTGTGACACAGTGATAGTGTCCTTGGTGTAAAAATTAATAAACAGAAGCCCTATTTAAAATGGAGTCGGAGTCGGGAAGCCATAAGGGGAAGCTCTTATGAACTACCACTAGGGGTCAACAGAAGACCCAACAGGAATAGAGCTACCTTTGCATCTCCAACAGGAAGGAGGTTTACTCAGCAGCACTTTACTACTCAGCAGGAGGAATGAAAAATTCCTCCTTGCCTAGAAAGAGCCCAGCCAATGAGAGACTGTCACAACTCAGCCAATGAAAAGCCACTACACTTTGAACTCCCAGTTTCCTCCAATGGACTTCTTGTTTATAATAGACCCTCCCAACTCCACTTATCCTCTATAAAAGAAGGCTTCCCTCCTTTCTCCAGACTTGTCTGTGATTTGCCATAGATTGTATTTCCTGAATTGCTAGACTTTGCTGTTCCCTAATCCATTTTGCTGGTAAAATAAGTGGCTGTTTTATTGTTTTAAGTCAACATTGGGTAAGGTCTTGATGCTGCAGGAATGGGCTGGCTTTCAGGTCAGATCAGATCTTAGAGTACTCTGTTTGACTATTTGACTGTTATATTGATCTCTATATAATATCCTGTGGTTTGGGTGAAATGATGAGTTCTTGATTGAATGGGCCAGAAATTCACCCAAAGTATAAACAGACACTTACGTGTAAACACAATCTTAACTCTCATTACAAAATTGAAACAAAGAAACAAGCTTGTGATATTCTCTGTCACTAAAATCTACTTTACCTGGCTTAATTTTTTTAAAAATAAAGAATTATGTATGCGGGTGAGGTTCTTTTGTTTTTTTGTCTTATCCTTTGATAGTGATGCAATCAAGACATTTAGAAAGTACAGAGACCCAGTTTTAGTTGAGACTCTTAGTAATTTTGAATTGCAATCTTTTTATTTTTTCAAGGGCTGAGTTGCAGAACATTGGTTATACCAACTAATTTCATGGTTCATGATTGAACATAAGGCTTTAATTCAATTGTGGACATTTAAAAGATATTTTAAACAGCAAGCACAGTGCAAATTCTTAATATTCAGCCAGAAATGAGGCATCATTGTTTATAACAACAGCAAAAAGATTTGCAATCACCTAGTCATTAGGTTTTTTAAAAAATATATCACACTGGAGGAGAAGACTTAATTTATGCAATGTAGGAAGAAAAAATATTACTGTGAATTGAATTTTAGAGGGCAGAGATTACTGAGAGGAAACCAGCACCCTTACTGTGAAAAAAATCATCTTAAAACTACGAGAGGCAAACAAACTCTATAAATATGAATGGACTGATGATTTCATGAATCTTTATAATTTTTATTTATAATCTTTTAAGCTTTCATCTTTAGCTAACTTCTAGCTACATTTTGT
Organism: Grampus griseus; assembly: GCF_964374135.1. Classification (NCBI taxonomy): domain Eukaryota; kingdom Metazoa; phylum Chordata; class Mammalia; order Artiodactyla; family Delphinidae; genus Grampus; species Grampus griseus. The sequence goes on from NC_139012.1 coordinate 69,408,584, forward strand.
CCTGGAAGAAAACATTTAAAAGTAAAAGTGATATTTAAAAAGATGGCTAAGGACCAATTTCCAAATGTATTCAGCAAAAGAAAAATGTTAAACCTTAAACCTCCTAGCTCTGGGGCTCCAGCTGCCTAACAAAGCACGCATATCTAAGCAGAGGGTATGAACTGTAGTCATGTGGTTTTTCTACAATCTACTTGACCTCAGACATCCAGGTGGAAACTGAAACACTCCACCACTCAGCTTTTTCTAAATAATAGATATGAAGCTTCTTGTAGGTAACAGACTTTAGAAGGCCAAAATTTTTTAGTTCTCTTGTGGAGGTCATAATGTCAACTTAACTTTCAATTTACCTTAAAACAATTCTAGCTTTAAAGAAGGAAATAATGTTAAAGCTTTTGGCTTTGAAAGGAAGGCTTCAAATAACCCACCAACAGAAAAGTATTTTGCTTTTTGTAATTAAAAAATGAAGCCTAATAAAAATGGAGCTTTAATCCTTTTTGTAAATAAAGGTTATAGGTTACATGACTCCAGTTTTGAATTCCTAATGCAGTTTTTCACTGTGTCTACAGTACTGTATAAGAGCCAAGCAGCATTCAGTTCATTCAGTTCCTAGCCCTCCTGTCATGGAAAGCATAGTGGGAGGCATATCTGAATACCTGGTTCCAGGCCTAGATTGGTTATCGGACCTTGGATATATCACTGCACCTCCCCTGGACCCTTAGCTTCCTTATATGTGCAACAATAATGTTGGTGATAACAAAAGTGACATAGCTAGCAAAGTAGTAAGGTTGTAAGTAAGAAGTTAATAGTAAGCCATGAAACGAGGATGAGAACAGCTGTTAGATCGCAAGTCTGTATTCCACCACTGTGCTATCCTGCCTCAGTATATTTGCAGCTCCTGCCTCTGATACTTGCAGCTCCAAAATGATATGTGACCATATTTCCATTTTTCCTCCAGACAAATGCCTACCCAAACCATTAAGCAAGATTGTTTTTCATCTTATTTTTTAATATTTCTAGGAATAGCATCTTTTTAAAAAAATTATTTTATATTGGGGCATAGTTGGTTAACAATGTTGTCAGTTTCAGGTGTACAGCAAAGTGATTCAGTTATACATATGCATTATCTATTCTTTTTCAAATTCTTTTCCCATTTAGGTTATTACAGAATATTGAGCAGAGTTCACTATGCTATACAGTAGGTCCTCGTTGGTTATCTATTTTAAATATAGTGGTGTGTACATGTCAATCCCAATCTAGGGATAGCATTTTAAAAAGTTCATAAAGGAAGTCTATTTATATAGCCCCAGTTATGGCAGAAGTGTTTCTTCTTGTTTAAATATACTCTTGACACAATTCTAGCACATTCTTTAAATATGCCTACTTATAATTGTGATAATGTGTTACATATGTGGAAATAGGCTATCTTGTATCCTGTCTTTCTCAGCACAAATATTCATGTTTTCACAAATCCATGTCTTTTCTCCTAGCTTTGTGGCTTCCCCTTCTCCTCACCACAATTTTCCCTCATTCCTCTAATCTGTTTAGTCAAAATGTGAACACATTTAAGTGCTACTACATGTCAGGCACTGTCTTAGATGCTGGGACTATCAAAGTGAACAATTCCTCCAGAAATTTATAAGCTAATAATTAAGACAAACAAATAACTGATTGTTATAATATTAAGCATGATGATTTCATGTGAGAGGTACTATACAAATATCAAAAGGAAGTACTACTTCATTGATTGGAGAGTAAAAAAAGTTTCCCCAAAGGAGAGGATGCTTGAGATGAATCTTGAAGGGAGAAGAAGAGGAAGGGGATTCTGAATAGCAGGGATATCACGCGTGCACATGTAAGCAAAAGAGGCATTCAGAACACAGTGCTCGGGAAATACACAGGTAGTTGGCCATGGCTGCCCCCAAGAGCTTGGGTCAGGAATGGCAAGAAGTGAAGCTGAAGAGGTAGGCTGAGTTCAGGTAACAAAAGGCCTGTGTGGTCAACTAGCAAATTTCAACTTGACTTCCAACACTCTGGAGAACAGTGAAAGATTTAAAGCATGGGAGTGACATGATCAGATAGCCATTTTCTAATAATCTTCTTGAGAGAGAAAGTGCTAGGAAACATCAAAGATGCTGTATAAATGAGATTTTCCTTTTCTGTTTTAATAACCATACCAAAGCCAGTTCCTGACCTCAGCAGGGAAATTTAATTCAGAGTATACGCTCTGTGTGGAAATCATTATTTCTCAGAATTAATCAATTTTTCCCAGCTTTAGTGAGATATAATTGACATACAACATTGTGTAGATTTAAGGTATGCAATATAATAATTTGATATATGCAAAATGATTGCAAAATGATTGCCATAATAATGTTAGTTAACCTATACTTCACCTCACATTATTATCCTGTGTGCGGGGGAAGAACTTTAAGATCCATTCTTTTGACGACTTTCAGGTATACAATACAGTATCATTAAATATAATCACCATGCTGTTCATTAGATCACCAGAATTTATTCATTTTTATAACTGGAATTTAGTATCCTTTGACTACCTTCACCTATTTCCCCTACTCCCTCTACCCCTGTCAACCACAAATACTCTGTTTCTATGAGGTTTTTTTTCCTTTTAGAGTCCATATACAAGTGAGATCTTACAGTATTTGTCTTTGTCTGACTTATCTCACTTAGCATAATGCCCTCAGGTTTGTCCATTTGGTCACAAATGGCAGGATTTCCTTCTTTTTATGGCTAAATAATATTCCATTGTGGGGTATATACATATATATATATGCCACATTTTCTCTGCCCATTCATTTGTTGATGGACACATGTTGTTTCCATGTCTTGGCTATTGTGAATAATGCTTTAATGAACATCGGGTACAGATATCTCTTTGACATAGTGATTTCATTTCCTTTAGATATATACACAGAAGTATATATACACAGAAGTATATATACCCAGAAGTATGCTGGATTATATTGTAGTTCTATTTTTAATTTTTTGAGGAACCTCTGTTACTATTTTCCATAATGGCTGCACCAATTTACATTTCCCACCAACAGTGTACAAGGCTTTTCTTTTTTTCACATCCTCTTTAACACTTGTTATGTCCTCTCTTTTTGATAACAGCCTTTTTGACAGGTGTGATATAATATCTTGTTGTGGTTTTGATTTGTATTTCCTTGATGGTTAGTGATGTTGAGCACCTTTTTCGTGTACCTGTTGGCCGTTCATATATATCTTTTCTGCAAAAATGTCTGTTCAGATCCTTTGCCCAGTATTTGTTTTTTTGCTCTCGAGTTTTATGAGTTCTTTATATATTTGGGATATTAAACCCTTATCAGATATATGATTTGCAAATATTTTCTCCCATTCAGTAGGTTATCTTTCATTTTGTTCACCATCTCTTTTGCTGTGCAGAAACTTTTTAGTTTGGTGTAATCCCACCTATTAATTTTGCTTTTATTGTTTGTGCTTTTGGTGTTAATATCCAAAACATCACTGCCAAGACCACTGTCAAGGAACTTTCTATATTTTCTTCCATGAATTTTATAGTTTCAGGTCTTACATTTAAGTCTTTAGTCCATTTCAAGTTAATTTTTGTGTATGGTTTAAAATAGGAGTTCAGTTTCATTCTTTTGCATGTAGATAAGAATTGATCACTTTTATCAGGTACCTGTGAGGGCCAGCAAGTCTGATGGGGAGAAGGGAGCCACCTGGGAATGTAGAAAGCCAGGCCTGGGGGATTAACCTGACTGTGGGTCTGGCTTTTCATAGTAGCCAAAATCAAAATTTTATTGTAATCACCCTGACTTGATCCAGTTTAGTTCAGTCTATAAGAGAGCTTCATCTCTGTGTGGGAGCTGTGTTTGATCTGAGTTATACTCATAGCTGCACTGGTGGAAATTTGTGACTCCAAATGAAGGTCTGGCTGCAGACATGAAGGACCCCTGCCATTGGCCAGGGGTTTGCAGTGCACTATGCACCCTCTTGAGGAGGAGTCCAAGGAGCATAGGTGCTTGGCTTGGATAGGGGTTCAAGCATGAGAACTAGAGTTTCTTCACAAAACCAGCAGAGACCCTGGCCATGAGGTCCAGCCAACATTAGGGGTGAGAAGAAAGTCTCAAGAATCGTGGCAGCACCTAGAAATATCAAATTTGTACTGCCTTAGGCTTTTAGGACTACGTCCCAACCCTTGTCCCTGATGGAGCTCTTATGCTGTCACACCTGGTTATTCTTGTTCCAAGAGCTGAGTGTGTAAAGATCTTCAATGCCTGCCCCCAACTGGTGCTACACAAGTTGGGTTTATTAGTAGAAATGTCACTGGGTGAATCACTCAGGCCCTGGCAGGGTGTGTTGACCAAATTAATGCTGATTAAAAGGTGTAATTTAAGACCATTTAACAAGGAATTATTTATAGAAGAGTGGGTAAAGTAACAGGAAACAGTATGGCCTGGTGAAGCACCTAGGTTCTAGCCAGAGCAGAAAGCAGTTCCTTCCCCTAGGCCTGAAGAGCGAAGGTGTTGTTGGCCCAGCTGAGAGTTGTAGCCCAGGGAAGGGCCGCCCACAGATTGTGTGATCAAAGGCCGAGGAGTCCAGCCTCAAACCATGGCCCAGTTTTTTGCCATGGCCTTCAGTTGATCAACCCAAGGGGAAGCTAGCAGGCAGGGCTAGTGAAGTGGTTGGTAGAAGTCAGCCTCCCAAGGCCAAACAGGGCAGGGAAGGGTGGAAAATTGATCTAAAGAGGAAACCAGAAAATAACCAGCACAGTATAATTGAATATTATACACGGCCAATTTGCTCTTCGACCAGCTCCAGTATGGCTTCATCTACCCCATGCTTGGGAATCAGCTCTTGTCAAGGTCACCAACATGGTCAAGTTGCTGATTCCAAAGAACATGTCTCTACCTTCACCTTGACTCTCAGGAGAATTTACCACAGTTGCCAGCCTTCTTGCATGGTTCCTCTTTCTCTATCCAATATCTGAATGCTCAAAGGCTTCAGACAGAAGTGGGTCCGTGTTTTCGGGTCTGACGCTTATCCAGTGTAGGGGTGTCGCGTTCTTTAAGTAAAATGGATATAAAATTATAAATACAAAATTAAGTATGAAGGTAAATATTCAGAAAGAGAAAGTATAATCATTTTTTAAATGTTTATAAATACCAAAAACATTATGAATTTTTTTTAAAACATTTTTTATTAATCAACTATAGGACATGCCTTCATAGTACTTTTTTCCCCTACAATTTGGTCTGGATATTTTTTGGTCACCTCTTTATATGACAGTGATTTTGTAATATTTTCTATAGAGAGACTAGAGAAATAATTCAGTATTTCTTTTGGTTGAACAGAAATTGTTTTATATTACGTTTCGCTTAGTGACTTTTTTCCCATCTTTATAACATTATTGGTAATGCCATATAAAGTTTTAGGATGGTTAACTTGGGCAACTTCTATCAAGTTTCTTTCATATTTAAGCTGTAAGATTTTATGACACTTCAAGTCTTCTTGTATAGTGATTAATTATAATTACTCTGGAACGACAGCACTCATTAACCATTTGTCATCAATGTCCTCCTTGCACTGGCATAGCATGAGATTTATATTATCTTGTTCATTCTCAGTATTTTGCCTCAAATCAGCAAGAGCTTTAATTCCTTTCCAGTGTGCTTCTAAGATTCACTTCTTGTCATTAATAGGATTATCAAACAATCTAAAGCTTATTATTCTTTGCTTCTATTCTAAATTTATCTTTTCCTCTGAATAACTGCTCTTAGGATGGTATGAAATTATTTTTGTTACCATTTGCTTTTTGAGATTAGAATAATTTCTACTGATTTCATCACTCATCGTTATTGTTTTTGCTTCAGAATCCATTAATAATTTTACCTGGATTTACCTTTCAATTCTATAATAAATTTAAAGATAACAAAAGAAGGGACTCTTCATATTAAGCTCAATTCAATGTGTAGTTTCTCACTTATTTTAGTAAGATGTTACAAATGTCTTTCATTCAAAATTGTAGTTAAAATTGTGTTGGAAAATTAGTAACTTTTTTTTTTTTTTTTTTGCGGTACGCGGGCCTCTCGCTGTTGTGGCCTCTCCCGTTGGGGAGCACAGGCTCCGGACGCGCAGGCTCAGTGGCCATGGCTCACGGGCCCAGCCGCTCCGCGGCATGTGGGATCTTCCCGGAACGGGGCACGAACGACTCTCAACCACTGTGCCACCAGGGAAGCCCAATTAGTAACTTTCTGAATAAACATTTTTGCTTCTTGTTGATGTTCAAGATCCTCTTTCAACTCTTCGACAATATATTTTAGGGTCCTAAAAAGGTCGTTTTATCTAGGTTGTAGGGCTTGAACAGCTTTGTAATGGAGACACCATCTTGTTACACTTAAATTCTTAAAAAGCAATCAAAATGACGTATTCATAACTGTTTCAACCTACTGAGTAGTCAACGGTTTTAGGTGCTGTGGCAGCAGCTTCTTCTCTAGAGCAATTAAGGGAATAAGCTATGCAAAGCACATATTATAAATACTTATTAAAGTTCTTAAAGTGTGTTTGCAGCCCTTTGTCCTTACTCTTTGTATAGTTGTATTGCCATATGACTATCCATGAACTGTACTTCAATGGCAGGTTACAACTACCCAGAACTTGTTTCACTTTGTGGACTCTTAGAAGCATTTTATGTTTCAGGTATCTTCTGATGGTGAAAAAGTTAAAAATTGCCCTAGAGTTTTTCCCTTATAAAAGTAGGGCACAATAATTGCCAACTGACCTGTGCTTGTCACAACCAGTGTAGAATCCATCAGTAAGATGGTGGTTAGCGTGTTCCTGCAAGTTGTTCGTATACAGAGGTGGCAAGCAGTAACTTCGTACAAGGAAGAGGATGTGAACCACAGAAATATGGCTTATTGAACCTACTAAATATATTCATAACTCTACGTCCCATTAGCCAAGTTCCAGAAATGACCCTGGCCATACCATTACTACTTGACTAGGTAAAAAATTTGCTAAGGTCGACCCTGGTTCTTGGAAGGGGCCAGAATAAGTGAGTCCTCTGGCCTTGGAACTCAGTTCTTGGTCAGATTTTCTTTTCTGTCAGTTCTCTCTTCCTGATCTATAAACTTATCCAGTTCCAAGACTTTAAATCCAACAATTACAACAGATTTCAAATTTGTAGTTGTAGATATAGTCAACTTGCCAACTTGACAATTGCCAACTTGACAATTTTGTTTGGATGTCTTAATATTCCTTTCAATATTAATATTGAAGATTTGCAAAATGGAGATTTTGATAGCTATCTCCTCAACTCATTCCTACACCCCCACTATCCCTGTGCCAAAATAGCCCCCTCTCAGTCTTTCCCTTCTCCATATATGGTACCATCATCCACTTAGTTGCTAAAGCCTCAAAAGTAGGAATTATTCTTGATTCTTTCTCTTCCCTCTCTTCTCCTCTCCAACAGCAAGTCCTATGGGTTTCATCTTCAGCGTATCTAAAGTTCTTTTTTTCTCTACATATCTAGTACACTACCTTGGATCAGGCTGCCATTATATCTTACGTCTTGATCTTCCACTCTTAACCTTTTCTAATCTGTGAATTGGATTATGTCCCTTCCCTACTTAAGACCCTTCACTTGGCTCCTTCCTCCTTCGGATCATGAAGCCCTTGCTATTTACTGTGGTTTACAAGGTTCTGCTCATCTTCTCATCTTTGCAACCTCATCTCATTCTACTCTCCTATGTATTCACTAAGCAACTGCACACTGTGTTCTTCATGTTCCTTAAACACACCAGGTCCTTCTGTGCTTTGAGCTCTTATTTTCAACTTGGTGCTGGAATGATTTTTGCCACTTCTCTTCATTCTTATTTTTCAAATCTCAAGGCAAAGGTCACCTTTGCAGGGAGGACTTCTCTTAGTCCTCTCTCTAAAGTAGCTTCCCCCAGGTACTCTATTGCATCACTCTGCTTATTTCTTTTATTGTACTCAAACTGTGATTATCTAACTCATTATTTCTTATTTGTTGACTGTTTACCCCACAAGAATGTAAGTACTCTGAGAGCAGAGTCTTGGACCCACTTGCTCACACTGAATCCTCAGAGCCTAGCTTAGTGCTCATATCTAGTAAGAGCTTAATAAATGTTTATTAAATGAATGAATGCTTGGACATTTTTTTTCTTCCCTGTAAAATAAGTAGCATAGCTTTTCCCAGTTCATAGAAAGGTGAGAATTAGTAGAATCAATGTATTCATGAGCACGATGAGATATTTTCTTTTTCTGACTAAATTTGTGCTCTTAGGTTCTCATTTTCCTTCTCTTCTCCTCCTTCTTCTTATGATTCTGGGTCGCCTTCCCTCCCACTGTTCTCACCTGTGACTGCACCTATTATCGATGTCTCCATATGCTACATTTCTAGTTCTCACTTCCATGCTGAACACAAACCTGTGTTCCCAACAGATGCAAAGTGGAATTGTTTTTTTTCCTTCAAATAAATCTGTTTCTGGGCTTCCCTGGTGGCGCAGTGGTTGAGAGTCCGCCTGCCGATGCAGGGGACACGGGTTCGTGCCCTGGTCTGGGAAGATCCCACATGCCGCGGAGTCTGCGTGTCTGGAGCCTGTGCTCCGCAACGGGAGAGGCCACAACAGTGAGAGGCCCGCGTACCGCAAAAAAAAAAAAAAAAAAAAAAAAATGTTTCTTCTTTTGTATTAATAATGTCAACATTTTTCTGAGATACTCAGAGTGTCATTCTCAACCGTCCTCTTTCACCTCCTAAAACAAACTGGTTAACAAGACTATTGCTCTGTCTTCCAAATGTACTTTGAATTTGTCCAGTCCTTCCAATTCCCAGGGCTTCTACCCTAATATGAAACCTCACTATCCATGACCTCAGGTGTCAGGCCTTCTAACAGACCTTTCCAAATCCAATATTTCCCCTGATCATAGTATTCTTCCAATTAGTACCTAGATCATCTTTTCAAATATAGTTGTTGATACTCCCTTGCTTGGAAATCTTTGAAGGTCCCTCAGCTTCAGGGTATAAACCAAAGTCCTTGGCAAATCCTTCAAGGTTCTCTGTAATCTGGTCTCAGTACATTTTCCAGTCTTCTAGTCCATGATAATCCATTGCAACTGCATTCAGCTGCAGTGGACACACCTTAAGATCCCTTACTATTTGAATTAACTCTTGCTTTACTCTATGACAGGATTATCTCCTTCTCAAATGTGTACCAGTTAAAAGCTTATTATTTTAAAGAGATAACTCAAAACCACTCGCCCCCCCAAAGCCATTCCCAGTTGGTTTTCATCTGTTATTTGCTATTTTAATATGAAAACTCTTATTGCATTCTTCCTTGTATCCTGTATTTTTAACCCCTTGGTTTTTTTGTTTCTTTTTAATTTTTATTGGAGTATAGTTGATTTACAATGTTGTGTTAGTTTCAGGTGTACAGGAAAGTGAATCAGCTTTTAAAATGGCAGAATACAAGTTCTCAACGCATTCTAACAATTAAAGAATTCAGAATTATATTGAATAAGTAAACATATTTCCTCTTCTCTTCCTTCCTCAATCCCATTTATTCCCTAGAGAAAACCAATGGCAAGTGTTACTTCCAGAACTTTTTCCAGACATAGATAAATGTGTATCTTTTAAACAAAACGTTAAATGGGTGATAACAAACATATGATTCCATAACTTGCCTTTTCACTTGGAAATATTTATTGGACATCTTTCTTGTCAGCATAGAGAGATTTGCCATCTCCTTTCCAACTGCTTCATTGTAGATGTTGCAGAGATGACATTGTCCTCCAGTAGCTTTATTTTTCCTTCTATAGTCATAGAATCCATGAGTCTTAGCAGGGCACATGCATGTCAGGAATAAAGGCTACATTTCCACCCTTCTCGTAGCTAGGTATGGCCATGTGAGCTAGGTCTAGCCAATAGGATATAAGAGAAGGTGAGATGTGTAACTTCTGAGAATAATCCTTAAGGGGAGATGTGTATGTTTCTCCTTCTTTTCCTTTCTGTCTGTTGGCATGAATATAGATGGGATGACTGGAGCTGGAGCAGCCATCCAGGTCTATGATAACATTGGCATTAGAGGCCATAAATGAGAGAGCAACAATGTGAAAGGAGCCTGGACCCTTGACTCTGTAGAAAACCACTCCAGCCCTGGACTGCCTAATTCTATATTTTTATAAAGAGACAAAAATTTAAGAAATTAAAAAAAATTTAATCTTGTTAAGCCACTGTTATTGTGGATTTTCTTCCCATTTCAGTTGAACCTAATCCTTTGTAAATAATTATATTTTAAATGCTTGCATTCTGATCATAATTTACATCTTTTTTCTTCCTTCCTAGACCCTTAGGTCTTTGCAGGCTTACCTATGGTCTTATTCGTCCTTATCTTCCCATAAGGACCTAGCACAGTGTCTGGCATATAGTCAAAGCTCAACAGGTATCTGTTAACTTGAACTAAATCTGTTTATTGCTGATCATAGAATTTACTACTTCTTCAAACTGTATGAATAGGAATAAAAAGACATTTGAAAGAATAAAATTTCTGAACTGCACTAGCAAAGTGGACTTCCCTCATTTTTGAATTAATCCCAGAATACTGCCACAAGCAAGTTGTTGCTTATGATTAAAAATACCTTCTAACTTTGCAACAATGCTGATGCCGATAGTTAAAATATTTATCTTAGGGGAGCCTAAAGAATTTTGCTTGGTTTTCAAATCTTTGTGTTATTAACCACACCTTACTTTTTCAAATAAATTTGTCTCATAAATGTTTATGCCTTGACCTCCTCTTCCTTAAAATAATAGTATAATAGTTTTTGTATGGAAGTAGAGCGTTGGACCAAATCAGTGGTTCTTACCCTTTGGTTGGTCGAAAGTAGGGAGACCGTATAATTTATCACCTAAACTAAGCTTTTAAGAGTGAAATGGGGCACTATTAGTAATTGTGCCAGCACGTGGGCCTAAATGTGACTGTCCCATGCAAACTGTGACGGGCTCTGCTTGTCATAGGCCTCAATAAGAATGTGAAAAAAAAGCCCTAGATTTTCTTTTTAGAGAAACACACGCACACTTGCACCCTAAATTTTACATATAATTTGAGTGGTCCATGAACCCACTTCAGTTTATCTGTGGAAATGTAGGGATCTCCTAGATTAAGAAAGAACTCCTAGGCAAAATCACCCCAAATTCCTTCATTAAAATTCTATAACTCCAACATGCTAGTATGCTGATAATCTGAGTCATTTATACAGCTGATTCTGGACAGTATCTACTGTAAATACTCAGTCCTGGGCTACAGATCAGCACCTGGTGTCTCTTTACGTTTATGAGACTTTACACTTTACACTTAAGGTACAGCCTCCTTCCACAATCACCTATGGAAAAGGGAGAGATTGGACCAGCTGCTGCAGCAGCCTTACTTCCAGCCACACAGAAGCTAAAAGCAGAGGCTACCTGCTTCCAGAAACTCTTTGCCTGCCTAATGAATAGAGCTGCCTAAGGGCTCCATGGAGTCTCCTCACCAGGTGCTCCCCAACCCCATGGTTCCTGAGTGCCCTGCACCCCAGACCATAGTCCTTCTGGAATCTCTGCACCAGGGCAGCTCCCAGACACAGTAGGTGTGAGTGGCTGTCTGTGCAGGTGGAATATGGTGCCCAGTCACGGTTAAAAAGCAAATGCAAGTGTGTAGTTTTCAATTGCATACAAAATCATGGACTCAGTTTTCCATTTGAATAGAATACGTAAGACTTACTGGCAGTTAGAGAAGTATTTAGAAAATGGAAATCCGGATGACAAAGGAAGGAGTAACTTTCACTTTCACAAAGGGAAAAAATAGAAAGGAGAATACACCTGAATGAAATCCAATACATAATGTAGAATAGAGATGGTTATCATATGGAAAGGTTTGAACCGAGTTTTCTATTACCAGGGCAACCATCACATTATGGAACTGCAAAACAACAAGGAAAAAGCGGCAATAACTGGAACACCAAAACCCCAAATGAGGACAATTTGTGTACAGATGTGAATTTAATAAAGATAAAGAGCTGCTTTGTTTAAACTAACTTTTGCTTACCACCAAAAGAAAATGTATTTGGAAAAATTAACATTCCCTTCTACATTTTCAGAAAATATCAGAGAAAATACACAAATGCCATTCGAACTATGTATTAAATCCTGATGAATTCATATGGGGTTTTCTTGGTCCTTTCTCTCAAAGATGTGGACGTTTCATATACAGTGATATTTAATAGTTAAAGCTCTCAGTGTGGTAAGTATTTTATTTAGTTACTTCTTTCCTCCAGAGTTTGAATTTTAATTTAAACAGGTGGACAGATTGAACAACTTTTATTTTTCCCTTCTTTGAATTTGTAGGAGGCAATTAAAGAGATTGGTACTAAGCATTTAAGATAAGTTTTGCATGAGAACGTTGACTGGGTAATTTCGTAAGGACTATGGTAGAAAGCTAATGGGGTGTTAAAGGTGACGGTCATCACTTGGTTTTTACTGAAAACTAAATAGGAGCCAAGTATGTGTGTTTACATAAAATTGACATCAGATGATGTAGAAAACACAGACTTTTTTCCAGCTATTTTCTAAAGCTCTTAGTTCTTCTTTTTCTTTTGTTTCTATTCCAACCTTGATCCTCAATTCCAGTGTGCACCCATACACACGATACACATACACACGATACACATACACACATACAGCAGTATAGGTATAGGAAGAAATGATAGAGGGTGAACTATTAACTTGAAAGACAGTGCTGTAGGGCCAATTTGGAGAAGAATCCTATAATTTTGCATTGTTGGATCAGGTTCAGGGGCTGCCCAATGTCTTTAATCCTTTTAATGGTAGCCTTACTGATGTGTTAGTCTAAACATGTTGTTATATTCATGACATTGTTATGGCTGCTGTAACAGAAGTACCATAGACTGGGTAGTTTTTAAACAATAGAAAGCTATTTCTCACAGTTCTGGAGCCTGGAAGTCCAAGATAAGGGTGCCAGCATGGTCGAGGTCTGGTCAGAGCCCTTTTCTAGGTTGTAGACTTCTAGCTGTGTCCTCATGTCACAGAAAGCAGAGAGAGGAAGCAATCTCTCTCATGACTCTTTTAAGAGCATTAATCCCATTCATGAGTGTTTCACCCACATGACCTCATTTAATCCTAATTACCTCCTGAAGCCCCACCTTTTAATACCATCCCATTGGGCGTTAGGGTTCCAACATATGAATTTGGGCAGGGACACACACGTTTAGTCCATAGTCCATGTTTTGTGTAGCATCCTTATTTTCGTGTCAAGGAGTTCTTAAAGTCTGATTCTATAGAGGAAAACACAATGCAAAGGCAATCTGCAGTTCTGATGACCAGAAGTGATGGAAATACTGCATTCAGGATATCTGAAAACCCAGACTCCCCTGTGGATAGCTGCTCTTTCTGCGGCTGGACTAGTAAAGCTCAGCTGAGATGGCGGAAAGCTGCTGGAAAACAGTTGTCAGTTCCACCCTGCACCTGCTTTCTCTAGTTTGTATCTGTGCCACACGGGGCCTCCCTTGGTTCCTGACCCAGTTTTTCTCTTAGACTTTGAGAAAATGCCTGTCCTGGGATTCAACTTGCCACAAGGGCCATTGCTGTAAAAAGCACCCCTCGACTTCCTCTGCCCCGTCTTGTTCCACAAAATGGCCAGAACAGAAAACCCTCAGCCTCTGACACTGAACAATCCTTTCTCTATGGAAATGTCCTCTAAATTGAAACTTTACCCCCTTGCAGCCAACCAGGGACTGTTACATGTACCTAAAGACTAGTTAGAAAATCTCCCCAATTCCCAAAATCCCACCTCAACAGAATGCTTGCCAATCAGACATACTCTCAGTATTTGTTCTTTTTACTGCATAAAACTTATACCCCGAACCCCTGCTGAATCAAGAATAAGGGCAGAACTGGGTTCCCTTGCTTCAAGTTTATGAATTATCGGCCTTTGTTAATTTTGCTTCGGACATCCTTGTGCCTTGAACAGCTTCAATTCTGAGCCTGGTCAGTATGTCAGTTTCCATTTTAGATCCGTAGAGCAACCCTCATGGGCCTTATCTTGGCCATATATACTGTTGCTGTACTTCTCTTCTGGGATTGGTATGGATATCAGAGCCACCCTGGCTTGGGGTCACAGTGAATGCAGCCAAAAGGAATCAGGGTCCACATTAGCTGGCCAGTCTTAGTCTAAGGGGGTGGGAGTGGTGGGCTGTTTCTCCAATCCCTTTGTTGCTGTTTTCATGATGGTTCATTCCCATGCAAGAGGGCATCTTTTCCATGTGTATATCCTCCAGGCTGGTTTTATGGTCTTCCTGATTCTGTGAGCTATGTTTGGATTAAATCTCCTTTCTGACTACATTAGCCTAATTTGGGTTGTTTCATTGCCAAAAACCTTCAGAAAGATAGTCTCTTTGAAATGAGAAGGAACCCAACGTCCACTTCTCTTGGCCTCATCAGGCATGCCACTTCCTGAAAGTGCTGACCTCATTCCTTAGGAGGCTAGATAAGCATTTATTCATACGATGGGATTGCAAGGGAGTGGAAGCAGAGCACCGTGAAGGGTAGAGCAGGGCGCAGAAGGAGTATCCAAGGGCTTCGGAGACTTCCCTTAAGGCCTGTTCTGCTTCCAAGAAATGCAGTCTGAGGGAGCAGAGCGGTGAGGAGGAGTCTGAGAGCTCAGTGGAGCATTAAGTGACTTTCCCGTACATGAGTTATTTGTCTTTTGGAAATAAATCTATCTGAATGTGTGATCTTTTTGCCAGGTTGGCGAAAATCCCAGGGACAGAAGTTTGCCACTGAGGATGGCACTGGTTCACTGCCTTCATAATGATACCCACTTTTAGAGACTCCTCTGGAATTTTGAAAATGCTCAAATAGAACTACTGGTTTCTAGATCGCTACAGCAGTGAGATTGTTTACTTTGGCTTTGGGAATCAGAATTGCAGTTCATTAATACCTTCCTTCAGGCTGGGAACAAGAATTTATAACACCTGATGCCATATTCAACGCCAGATTAGCATATATTACAAGAGTGATAGCTGAAATTGCTCTAAAAATGTGTAGTGACAGATTCAAACCAAATGCTGTTTATGAATGCTTTGCTGTCTGTGAAATACGCAGAATGTGGAAAGAAAAGGCAACTGAAGGTAAATGGCCCCAGTTTTATTATTTTGCATTTGTTTTCATCCTATCTTTATTACTTTCCTTAAAGTATGTATTTTTGATACCAACTGATACAACATCCAGTTTTTTTGTTTTGTTTTGATTTTGAAGATCTTGGTTTAAGGTAAGATGAAATTAGAAGAAATTACACTGGAAAGTTTCATGTTAGTGAACTTATATAATCTGGTCTCTAAAGATTTACTTTTAGGGGAGAACTATTGAGATAAAGGACTTACATTTGATTTTTAGCTTGTTTGGATTTTGATATGAGACTGGAAGACATGTTCTTTAAACCGGCTCCTTTACTTTCTGGGTATAAAAGAGCTGAGTTGTATTTTTACCTTTTCAATCCAATCTTCTTGTTAAAAACCACTGAAGTGAGAGAGCTGACAAACAGAATGGGCCTGACATTCCTGGGAAATGACAGTGATATCCTTCAACACTGTTTTTTTCCAATAAAGATTTTTGAGTATAAGTGCAGTGCTGTGCATTAAACAGCATAGGAATTAAGCATGATATGTTGTCAACTTTACATGAAAACATAGATAAGAAAGATTTTAATTTAATGTATTTTTGGACGACAGGACCTGTATAGTATTTATCTCTGTTTTTCAGGCACCCAGCTAGTATACTATCTGACCAGTAGTTTGCACTCGGCAAATGCTTAAATGATGAGTAATGAATGATGAATGAGTGATGTAATGATCCTCAAGGATGTAGCGTATGTCAGGTTTTTCACCTTGTTTTCCAGCCTTTTTTTCCCTTTTTTGTTTTAGTGATTCGTTCAGCAAAAGTGGTTTGAGGGTCCCCTTTGTATGAGGGACCTCATAGCTGGCATTGAACCAAACAAGAGTCTCTGGCTTCTGAGGTCTCACACAGTGGTGGCCACTTGGGAGGAGGCTCTTTGTCAATCTTGTCACTTGTCTTTGAAGTAGCTGACCCCACACTGATCAGTTTCCACGTGAGATGTTGGAAGGATGACAGCTATGGGGGAGTGGGTAGTAGGAAGGGTCTTGCTTGCTTAGGTGTCACCTATTCAGGGAGCTGGTGCATTTGAATTTGAATATCCTTTCACACAAAAGCACCAAGGAAAACTAATACAATGAGATGAGAAAAGAAATTTTCTGTGAACCAAGTCAGACTGATTAACCAGGAAGAGGAGATGCTAGTTGACCCCAAAGCCTTGATGAGCACTCAGTCTCTCCTGTGAAGCCAATATTCCCTTGATTACAATCTCTTGAAAAGAGTGGGGGGTCCTCTTCTTATAAAGATTGTTTTAATTAATAACAGAGCATGTTACTAAGAATGCTTGTTTATATTTGTTTATTTTAATTAACTAATAAAGCTCAGGCAGAACAGAACCAAATCAGGTCTTTTTTCTAAAAACAAAAAAGACTCCTGATATTACTGTTAATGTTGAACAGAACTCTTTTAACTGAGACCATCTGAAAACTGTGTCTCAAGCATAACCTGTGGATTGACATAGAATACATAATTGTCTATTGAATAAAATAATGTAATTTCTGATTGGCGTATCTATTTATTAATTTTGGGGGGGTTCTTTCTCTTGTTTGAAGGCATATTTTCTTTTGGTTTCTTCCGATTTGTTTTCCCTACTTTTTGTTTTCAATATGTTGAGGCTGATAGTCTGAAACCCAAACTCATCATTTTCCCCCTCTTTGCCCTAGTCTCCAACCTTGCTATTTCCTAACTTTCTTAGTCCTGAAAAGATCTATAATCTTCCACCAACTCTGGGCTCAAAAGTCATTGGCAGGCCTCTTTTAATTCCTCATATCCAGTCAGATTTCAAGAACTCCATGTAGTACATCCAAATTATCTTTGCCCCTGCTCACTCCTTCCATCCATGTTCCCAGCATCCTGCAGGTTCACCTCCTATTGTTTGGACTATTATAGTATGTTGACCTGTTTCCAGTAACTTCTTTCTCAGTTCCTTTTTACATATTAAAATTAGATTAATCCTTATAAAGCAAAGCTGTGATCATGTATCTTCCTGCCCTCAATTTTTCCATGATACTTTATCTCTATATCCAGACAAATACAAATTCTTTAGACTGGCACCCTGGTTTCCACATTCTGGTCTTATCTCTCTTCTCAGCCTTATTTCCTACTGTTTCTGGAAACACATCCTGTATTCCACCAAAGTGGATTTCTTGTTGCTACAGGACTGCACTGTCCAACGCTGTAGCCACTAGCCATTAGTGGTGAGAGAACAAATCAATATACAGATGAGAGACCTCATATGAAAATAGAACTCTGATGCACAGTCTGCAGCGGACAGCCCAGAACACCAACCCATGATCTACAGTAGCCAGCCTGCTATGTATATGTCACACTTAGAGGAAGTCAGAACGCTGTCCCTAGCAACACTGCAGGAAGCAAAACAATAACCCCTGCGACAACAGTCCCCCAAAGCCAGGATTTGACTCATAACTGACAGTTTCTCTAATTTTTGTCTTTATTTCCTACTTAGGACCAATCAGAGAAAGCCAACGATGTACCCCTAACCAACCTCATAGGTTGCCCCACTGCTAAATAGTTATGCCTTCCTCATGCCAACGGCCTCCAATCAGGGCACACCTGAAGCCTTCCCTTTTTTCCCACTATAAAGCTTTTCTGCTCCTCTGCCTGCCTTTGAGTTCATGCAAAATACTGAGTGCAAATTGACAGTGGCTGACTCCCTTGTTAGAGCAAACTCTGAGTAAAGAGCCTTAGCCTGTTTTCATTTCGTTGGTCTTTGTTTATTTCCACAGTGGCTAGTTAAATTTAAATTAATTAAAATTATATAAAATAAAAAGTTCAGTTCTTCAGTTGCACTAGCTAATTTAAAGTGCTCAGTAGCTCCATGTAGCTTGCAGCTACTATACTGGACAGTGTAGACATGGAACATTTCCATCATCTCCAAAAGTTTTATTGGACACTCTGTACATGTCTGTGGTTTTCCCACCTCGATGCTACTTCTTCTGCTTGAACTGCCTTCTTTCTACATTTTTACCTGCCAGGCTCCTACCCAGCCTTCATGACCTTGCTTACTGTTTCCGTCAGGAAGCCTTCACTGACGCCTCTGTTTAGACATCATCTCTCATTTCTGAGATTATACCTTTCTTGTGGCACTTACCAGTCCTCTAGTTCAGTGATCTCTCTCATCCTGCTATCCTGCTATACTGTAGACTCCGTGACCTTAGTAATTACTTCATCCTTGCAGTATGTATCTCATGCCTCCTGTGGAGTAGCCCCATGATAACTTATTTTTTTGGCTTAAATGTGGTTTGGGGAAAATAAAGATCAGATTGAATTACTCACTTTAAGAAGCCATGGAATGACAGGTAGAATTGGGGTTTGTTTTTTGTTTGGGACATAGAATGTACAAATACTGTTGCAAATGGCTTTGTTCTTCCCTTTCTGACTCTGCCTCTGTTATCCTCTAGACAGCTTCATTTAACACTGGGAGGATGTTTATAAAGTTAGCTGGGGACCATCGGAGAGGAAGCTAGAGGTCTGAGGTTCCCAAAATACTTTCAGAATGACTAACTTTTATTAATGTCTTTAACACACCAGGCAGATTCATGCCTCTGTGCCTCGCTCATATTTTCCCCTTGCCTGAAATATGACCCCCAATTTTGCGCTCTTGCACCACCTCTGTTCCTGGTGAACTTCTTCAGATGTCAAGTGAAAGAGGCCACATTGTCTGTGAAGGCTTTCTTGCTCTCATCAAATGGAGTCACTCCTTTTCCTGGCTGTTTATCAGTATCTGCTTGCATATCTCCTTGTTCTCAGTGTGGCAGATGAATGTAAACACTAACTCTTAAAGTAATATTACCAGGACGAGGACACACAGCCAGTGGAAGGAAGTTAACCCACTTATATTTCTTGTCAGGGGGTAGCTGTTGCTGTTGTATTTGGATACTTTAGGATAAAAGTCACTACAACCCAGAGAGAAAGCTATTTCTCTCCCTTCACCATCAACCTAAATCCAAAGGTCATGAGCTCATCATTTCCTAAGTGGAGCTAGAAAACCCTCTCTTCACTTTATACACCAGCAGAAATTGTGTCTGGGAGAAAGTTTTGCTATCCACTGGGCGCCTGAGGTTGTGAAATTTTCAAGAAACAGAAGTTGACCAGAGTACTGGGACTTAATTATTTGTTAGAGGGTATGAGATATCCTGGGATAAGGGTGGACTGTGACGTTAGGTCATAGCTGGGGATGAAACTTAAAGGGGAAAGACAGCAAGAAAAGTGGAGTGAGAGGAGAAAACGAATCATCCATGTGGGGCGCCTTTGAAAGGAGCCTCTTCCTTTTGAGGTTCCAGAGAGTGAGGTGCCCATTGGCATAGTAATTGATGCCATCCATCATCCTCACTCCCCTACTCTGTCAGCTTTTGGAAAAATTATATGAACCCTTCAACAAAGAAATACTTAACGCATCATAATTGTCTAGTCATGTTTGTGCAAGAAAGCATTTGGAATGGGTAGGGGTGCCCTGCTCTGATGTTCATTAAACATCGGTCCACACCCTCGTTATGGGCTATTCGGTGCCAGGACACAAACACCCAGCCAGAGAAATAAGAATATTCTCTTTTATGTTACCAGCCTCAGAGGGTACTAAGAAGAAGGAAGAGTCTTCTCCTTAGAATAATTATTGCAGAGTCATAATAATTATTCATTCATTTATTCAATAATATTTGGAATAGATTTTGGAAAAATTGTTGGCTTAAGCTAAACTGAGTAACTTGAAAGCAGATGCTGTATCTTCTCTCTCTTTGAATCCTGAATGCAACCCCTGTCGCTGACACATGGTGGGTGTTTAAAAATTTTACAGAATGAATTACTGAACCTGCTGATGTACGAGGCTCAGTTTTGGGGCTAGAAGTGAAGGCACTAGCTATTCCATTGGGGGATAATATGAGAATCTCTTTTTCAAACTCATGGGCTTTCTTTTTCAGGCTGAAGAAAGAGGTGTGGGTTTAACTTTAAAAGCTATGGCCAGAATCCTCTTGTGAAGACACATTATAGAATTAGAAGATCTCAGAGCCGAGAGAATCTTAGGACCCACTTATTCCCATCCTTTTATTTTGTGGATGAAGATACTGAGATTTAAATTGTTTTCACAGAGCTTTTAAAAGGTGGAAATATTCTATTAGAGTCTTGCCAACTGCCAGGTTAATTTAAAGTTTTTGGCTTTGTAGTTCAAGTTCCTATTTAATTTCTCAAAGTTCACGAACCCTTCCCACTGGGATGCAGGTCTGGGCGTGGTGCTCACTGCTGCCATCCTTTCATCCTGCTTCTTTCAGCCCACTTTCCTAGGACTCAGCTTTCTCCCACCTCTGCCGCCTCCTCTCCCATGGACACATTCAGCCCAAGGACTCCCTCTAATTTCTCCATCCACCCTTTACCATCACCGCTTCAAACATCCCCCAGCAAACTGAGGACTCGGAAAGAGAGTGTCATTTAATTATGAAAACACACCGTTTTTGTTTTCCCTGAATCTGAACATTTTCTGAACAATAGGTGAAGGAGTTTTTGAAAGCCATGGCAGTGTTTTAAAAATCTCTTGTTCATTTTACCAGATTAATCCAGAGCTGCTATGGGTTGTTCAAAGAAAGAAGATGATAAGCTGATCTGCATTAGGGATGTGTAGGAGTTGGAACATAGATCTGATCAGATGTTGCTATACTTTCTTTTGCGCTTCTTTGGGGGCCCAAGTCAGAACTATGACTTCTCCCATCATACTGGGGAGCAGGGGGTAGGCAGTTACCTTGTGTCTTAACTCAAAAGAATGAACAGGGTGAATTACTAGCTCTCCTTTCTGCTTTAAGGTGCAGAAAACCCAACCAATAGTGGCGTAAACAAACTGGGGTTTATTTTTCTCTCATAACAGGAATCTTGGAGGTGAGGGGAAGCAGGGTCAGGTCTGTGGCTTGGTGATGCTGGAGGTCTGACAGGAGAACTTTTCCTCAACTAACTGAAGTCTGAGTGGTAGTGGTCAGGGCCTGCAAATTAATTGACAATCGGGAATTTTCTTCAGATTAACAGGAGAAAATGTTATTACACATGCATGCAGCAGCATTCTCTAAGGAGAAGCTCTCTGAACAGCCGGGGGTAAAGGTTGATATCCTATCAGCGTAGTAAGGGGGTGTTGGTGGTTAAAGTGTGGGAGGCTCTGATAAGGTTTGTTACACATTTTCACGTTTCTCATCCAGGTGCTGGTGCTAATGGTCATTCTCCTTCCTGGCTGGAAGCTCCCTGGAGGGGGGTTTGTGGCAGCAGAATTCTCACATTCTCCATGTGCTGAGGGTAAGTCTTCTGTCTCCCTCCCACTGGAGGCTGAATTCTCAGAAAGCTCCGTTAAAACAAGGGGAGTTTAGAGAAATTTTCCGTTTAGAGAAATTTTCTTTCTCAGCTGCTGTTTGTTCAGGTGTTTTCATTTTGGAGTATAGCCGTCCCTCTGTATCCACAGGTTTTGCATCCACAGATTTAACCAACCTCGGATGGACTGTAGTGGTTCCCTGAGTTTTGAACATTATGGAGTTGTTACACTCAGACTGCAAATTGATCAGGGAGTCCTGATGCTTCTCGAGTTTTCTCAAAGCTTGAACATAATATATGTACTTGTGTCTGTATGTGAGCTCTTAGCTAGTTGGTCCCCGTGGTTAAAAGTAAAGTTGTAAACTCACTTCTGTCTCCAGCAGGGCCATTATAATTATTAAGATGATCACTTAGGAAGCAGTGGATGCTTTGCATTCAGTTTGAGGTGATATTTTGGTAAGATTGATAGGGGCCCTTTGGGCAAATATCCGTTTTGTGGATTTTGAGAGAAAAAGAGAGGTGGTCGAAGGTGCCTGCACACACAGAAGGGGAAAATACTGAGCAGATGGTGTGTGTGCCTGTGGTTAGGAGGACGCTGACCGGAAACAGACTCTCCTCCGGGAGAGGGGGAGTGGAGGGACGGTTCTGCAGGTCGGGCCGTGTCTCCACCTCAGCTTCTGAGTGTCACCTTTCTCACTTGTAAAACGATAACCATAGTCTTTACTTTAAATGACATAATGCGTGCAAATGTGCTGAATAAACTGTGAAAAGAAATTCTTCACGATTTCCCAGTACAAGCATGTACAAAAAAGAGGTCAAGTGAGTTATTGGGAGGGGTTCGTGCAGTCCCTGAATGAGGCTCCTCACTGCTTTTCTGTCTTTCAAGCAGTAGTTGGGCCTCCACATGTGTCCTCATGGCTCAGCCTGCAGTGCTGGGAGCCCAGGTCCTCACTAGGAGGTAACTTCCCATTATCGACAAAGTGTCTCTCCTTGACCAAACTTTAGTCAGGCTCCTCTGAATCTTCTTCCCAGCCAGGCCTCAGCTTCGGGGATGCTGTGTTTGCCTTTGCATCGCCCAGTTTTAGCAAGAATCCTGCTAAGTTGGTTTAGCCAGAATCCCCCATCCTCACGATCCGATCATCCTTTATATCTGATTGGGTTCCTCACTCCCCACCCCCTTCCCCCAGGTAATATCTGATCACCCTGGCCTTCCTTTAGCAAGAATCCTGTTAGGTCAGTTTAGCAATAAGCGTACTACCCTCTTAGTAATTCTCCATTTACTGACCCTCACCCACACTCCACTCCTTGGCTGTAAAATCCCTACTTTTCCTTGTTCTGTTCTGACTTGAGCCAGATCGCTCTCTCCTACTGCAGAATCCACTGCAGTGATCCTTACACCTACTGAAAAGGTCGTAAGTAAAATCTACCTCACGGTTTTTTTAAGTGTCATGAAAATTTTTTTCTTTAACATATTCTGTGCTTTTCTCAGAGGCAGTAGTGTTGTATCTTATTTCATGGACCAGTGTGTTGTAGGTAATTTTTTTTTCTCCCACCTTTCCTTGCAAAATGTATATGTATGGTGAGATAAACTTCTATAAATATTTCCAGAGAGAACTATAATTCGAACTATTTGTTCCTTATGTTTGGTATACTGGTAAAGGAACCAGGCAATAGAAATGTAAAATTATTCTTTGGACAGCAAAAGTCTATAAAAAGGAACACAGGGATGTCTATTCAGGTCTGCCTGTGGGAAAACATAGATCACGATGGAGTGGCCAAATGGGAATTGCTTCATCTAAAGATGACACGACCATTTTAGCATAGGATGGGCTGGCATCTTTGTCTTATAAGCCTGGCTTTAAGAATATTTACAACCCAGTGGTTCTAGAGTCTTGAGGGATTTTACTCCTTCCGTTCCACAGTTGTTGTTTTTTCTAACATTGATTTCTGTAGCTGTCCTCAGCTCTACCCAGTGCAGGTGGACTGTGGTTTCACAAATTTTAGATGGAGAATGTGTTTCTAGTTTTTATTTTATTTCTGTTATCACGAGGTACTTTGGACAAGTCTCAACCTAGTGAAACAGCTCATTTTCCTGCCGTCTACTGAGTACACTGGTATTAGGAGAAGCAAAAGGGATTTAAAAGAATTGTTTTTGTTTTTTTTTTTTTTTTTTTGGTTTGGTTGCTTATTTCCAAACCTCACCTTGTCCAGTAAGTGCTGGGAGGACCTGAAGATCCATAGCTCAGTGGAGAAAGGGCTGGAGTGGGGAAGCGCTGCCATTCAAATGCACTTCCTTGTTACCAGGCCATCGTATGTGTACAAACTCTCACATTTAAAGAATCTCAAGGGGATAACTTTTCACATAGTATAGTTTTAATTCTTCTAACTGTAGGTGGAAGAGACTGAAGCCCACTAACTTTGATTTTTTTAAACTTTTTTTAAACTTTTACCACACAAGTAAATTTACTTTCAAATTGCTGGGTTTATGATTTCAAATTTTAATCATATGTTTAAATCTATTCTAATTCCTTAGCTGCTTTTATAAGACATACCTATACTTGGAACTGAGCATTTTCCACCTTCATGCTTACCTTCCAGTTTGGAATCCTAAGTACACCAGGAAAGCTCTCCTAATAAACACAGGAGACTCAGGAAAAGTCATGCTGTTAGAAGCCCCTTCTCAATAATTTTTGGAACATGAAAACCGAAAGATGTCTAACTGTGAGGAGCGAGGTGAGCAGCCTCGTTCTTTATGTGCTTTGGTGGCTGCCTAAGTGATATCAAATCAGAGTACATGCCTTTAAAGCCAGCACATACTTCTGCTAAAGAGGTAACAAGAACTTGTGTGTCTGCAGATTGCATCAGAGGCCAATCAGCTTCACCCTTGCAGGTCTCCCAATTATAGGTTTAATATGGGAAAGAGAATCTAATAAGGGACCCCTTTCCTGGTGCAGATATTTTTAGAAGCATATTTAGATAACAGGGGTTCTATTCAAGTATGTCCATTATGTTTAAAGGTGACCTTAGGGAGGGTGTGTGTTTTCATCATTTCCCCACAGTAGAGCCAGCCTCGTGCTGGTGCAGTCGAGCTGTCATACCTGGCTCTCTGTGATCAGAGAAGTGTCAAGAGACAGAGTGACACTCAGAGGCCCTGAGAGCAGATCCAATCCATGACCTTTGCCTCATTAGCAGCCTGACCCAACCAATCAGAGAAAAGCCTGCCTTTGATTCTCTAGCACAGACATGGCTGTGACAAGGACAGTCATCACCTCCTTGGTGTGACTCCAAGTGGAAGCCCTGGTTCTCTTTGAAATGCTTTGTCAATGCAGACATACCAACGTAGGATGTCTTTCACTGTCTGTCTTTCTGCCTCTGTGGATCTCATGCTCTCTTTAATTAAAATGCCAAGATGCTCAGGTTATCCACTGATCTTATGTAAATGCCGGCAACTTTGAAATCTCCATTTTCTTTTTCTCAGAAATGCATCAATGCTCACAGATTTCACTGATATCCAATATCTAGATTTTCAGATTTTTTTTTTAAATTAAAAAATTTAACTGTTCCTTTGAAAGAGTTCTAGACTTAAAAGTAAAACAGTACAAAGAATTTCAATATACCCTTTACCTGGCTTCCTCAAATGTTAACATCTTATGTAATCTTAGTGTAATGATTGGAACCAGGAAAGTAACATAGGATACTCTTAACTAATCTACAGACCTTACTAAAATTTTTCCAGTTGCGCCACTAGTATCCTTTTTCTGACCTAGGAGCCAGTCCAGGATCACACATTACATTTAGATGTCCTGATTTCTTAGTCTCCTCCAATCTGGGACAATTTCTCAGTCTTTATCTTTCCTGACTTTTGAAGAATACTAGTCAGTTATTTTGTAAAAAGTCCCTCAATTTGTGGTTGTCTGTGTTTTCCTCATATCAAATTCAGATTATGCATTTTAGTAAGACTATCACAATAGTGATACTGTGTCCTTCTCAGTGCATCACAATGTTGATATGTCTCACTACCGGCGATGCTAACTTTGATCACTTAAGATAGTGTCTGCCACTTTAAAGGGACTATTTTGCCCTTTGAAATTAAAAAGTATGCTGTGGAGAGATACTTCAAGATTATATAAACATATTGTTTCTCATCATATTTACTTACACCTTTGGGTTTTTGCAACCAAAAAGTGTTAGTGGATGAATAGAATCAAAGAAGAACTAAATAAGTGCAGTGATACTCCATGACCATGGATAGGAAGATTCAATACTGTTATAACGTCATTTCTTCTCAATTTGATCTATAGATTCAGTGTAACCCCAGCCAAAATCCCAGCAAGTTATTTGGTGAATGTTGACAAACTGGTTCTAAAGATATGTAGAGAGGCAAAAGACTCAGAATAACCAACATGATATTGAAGAAGATCAAAGTTGGAGGACTTACGCTACCTGACTTCAAATCTACTATAATGCTTAAGTAATCAAGACAGTGTGGTTTTGGAGAAAGAACTGACAAATCGATCAATGGAACAGAAGAGAAAACCCAGAAATAGACCCACAGAAATATAGTCAGGAGACCTTTGACAAAGGAGCAGAAGTAATACAATGGAGCAAAGATAGTCTTTTCAATAAATGGTGCTGGAAAAACTGGACATCCACTTGCAAAACAGTGAATCTAGACATAGACATTACACCCATTCCCAAAATTAACTCCAAATATATGACAGCCCTAAATGTAAAACCCATAACTATAAACTCCTAGAAGATAGCATAGGAGAAAACCTAAATAACCCTGAATATGGCAGTGACTTTTTAGATACAACACTAAGGCACAATCCATGAAGAAATAATTGATAAACTAGATTTCATTAAAATTAAAAATTTCTGCTTTGCGAACGACAGTGTCAAGAGAATGGGAAGACAAGGCCAAACTGAGAGAAAATACTTGCAAAAGACACATCTGATAAAGGATCTTATCCAAAATATACAAAGAACTCTTAAAGCTCAACAACAATAACAAAAACAACAACAGCAACAAACAATTAAAAAATGAGCCAAGGACCTTAGCAGACACCTGTTATCTGTAGTTGATAAATAAGGATATAAAAAGATGCTCCACACCATGTGTCATCAGGGAAATTTGAATTTAACAAAAATGAGATAACACTATACACCTATTAGAATGGCCAAAATCCAGAACACTGATAAGACCAAAAGCTGACAAGGATGTGGGGCAACAGGAACTCTCATTTATTGCTGGTGGGAATGCAAAATGGTACAGCCACATGAGAAGGCAGTCTGGCGGTTTCTTAGAAAATGAAACATACTTTACCGTGTGATCCGATATTGGTTCTCCTTTTACCTAAGGAGTTGAAAACTTAGCATCTAACAAAAACCTGTTTATAGAAGCTTTATTCATAATTATTAAAACTTAAAAGCAACCAAGATGTCCTTCAATAGGTGAATGGATAAACTGTGGTATATCCAGACAATGGAATATTATTCAGCACTAAAAAGAAATGAGCTATCAAGCCATGAAAAGACATGGAGGAACCTTAATTGCATATTATTAAGTGAAAGAAGACAATCAAAAGGTTACATACTGTATGATTCCAACTATATAATATTCTGGAAAAGGCAAAACTATGGAGATAATAAAAAGTTCTTTGTTTGCCAGGGGATGGGGGATGGAGAGGGCTGAATAGGCAGAGCACAGAGAATTTTTAGGGCAGTGAAAATACTCTGTATGATACTATAATGATGGTTACATGTCATTATACATTTGTCTAAAGCCACAGAATATATAACAGCAAGAGTGAGTCATGATGTAAACTGTGGACTTTGGATAATTATGATATGTCAGTGTAGGTTCATCATTTATAACAAATGTACCACTCTGGTGGGGAATGTTGATAAATAGGGGAGGCTGTGCATGTGTAGGGCCAGGGGGTATATGGGAAATCTCCAGACCTTCCCCTCAATTTTTCTGTGAACATAAAACAGCTCTAAAAAATAAAGTCTTAATTAAAAAGAAAAGTGTTAGTGGGACCGTGTAATCTTATTTTAAAGATATGCCAAGAAAAATTAAGAATATAGAAGTGAGAATAAAGAGATTTAGGGTCTAAAGCCCACTGTCATTTTTTACTATTGGCCTTTGTTCCACCAATATCAATGCTGTAGTCTGTGATATACCATTTTGAACTTTTTCTGATGTAAGACAACGGGAAAAAGAAATATACCATTCGCTCTACTCTGCTAACATGTATCTGTCAGCTCATTTATGAGGATAATAATGCATATTCTCAACCATTTCAGCTCCCTCTTCCTTTTTATTCTGATTTGGTCTCCCGCTTTATCTGGTTTTTATTAGAAGGCTGAATAGACCTGGTTTGGCAATTAATAAGAATAATGGTGGCCAGTTCAATGACTCACATAACTGTCACTGCCAAGGCTTCAGAGAAAAGCTCTGACTTCCTGTGAATCTCATGCCCCCATCTCCCTGCATCCCCTTTGAGAAGCAGGTTCTCTTTCACAAGCCAGCTCAGGGCACCCTGCTTGCTGCTAAGCAGGTTAGCAGTTGCTGGTGGAGTAAAGGATCCCTTTTCCCCTAGTGTTCCACCATGCCATGTGCTCAGTATCCCATGTCAAAGACAGCAAACATGCCAATCATCAGACATTGTGAATTTAGTTCCTTCCAAGTCTCTGGGTAGATAATCATATTTTTAGTTCCTGGAAATCTGATACTCCACCTAAGTGTTTATTAATAGACAGGGCTGTCTTGCTTGCTCGAAAAGAGCTAAAAGCTCTTTATAACATGTTTAAATTGAATATAAACCAACATTTATAGAGTGGTTAAGTAATTCAACTGCATTAGTAAAATGACATGCTATTTACAAATGAAATACTCAAACCAACTGTGGTCTACATAATTCTCCCCACCCCTTCTCATCACTTCCTCCTTTTAATGTTCTGTTTGAACCTTATTCAAAAAGTATGACTAATTGGTCTGACTCTAACAATGTTAGATCTCCCCACCTTATTTCCTTAAAGAAATTTGGCTGTAGTTTTCCTATTTAATCTGAAGCTGTAATAAGAGTGATTGTCGTTTACCAAGTAGGATTATATAGCATTTGCCACTTGGTGAGTGGCAACACTAGACAAAAATAGCCCAAGTAGTGATGTGAATGTGCTACCCAGATCATAAACGACTATGAGTCCCCAAGTCTCCCTACACATTCTGTCTGTGAGCCAAGGAAGTATGTGCGGCTGAGTTGAGTGAGGAGAGGGGGGCGGAGGGAGCAGAGGAAGGTATTTTTTGGTCGTAGGAATGAGCTTTCCTCAGGGCACGTGAGAACAGTGTTTGTCCCTCTTGGATGTTACCATAGGTACCTCCAGAAATGCCTTACAGCAGCTGGGGAGCAGAGGCCGGGTCTTGTGAGGGCAGCTGCCCACTCCCCTGAACAGCCACAGGAGGGGAGCTGGGGCCGTGGAGCCTCGCACCTCAACTGACTGCAGACTGTGACCCTGACTTCCTGCCAAGGCTGCACTCACTTGGTTTTAATACATACCAGTCCTTTTCCCTGTTCCAGAACTGAGTTTGAGTGCTTTCATCTTGGGAAATTTACTTGCCAGCTAGATATGGTAAAGGCTTCCAATTTAATGTAGAGGTTGTAGTAAATAAGAAACCCAGGAAGAATAACCAAGCTTTTAAAGTACTCTTAGCAGGAAAAATAATGAGTGAAGAAAAGGGTGAACTACTGTAAAGTATGGCCCCATTGACGGCCTTCTTGGGAAAGCTATTTTGACATTTTTCAAATAAATAGCAAAGTGAAAAAAGAATGCAAAAATTGTACACACACAGTTATCATGACTCCAGAAAATAAATTAGTGCATATTACTATGATTGGGAAGAAACACAATAGAATGTTAAAAATGTCATTTCAGCATGATAGGGAATATGGATGAATTTCGTCTTCCTTTTACTTTTTCTTGTTTCCTACACTTTCTATAATAAGCATGAGTATCTTTTCATAATAAAACAAAATGGATAAACTAAGACACATACACACACATGTACATGTGCTGAAAATATATTGGAAACAGAATTTTAAATCATACTAACTACTGGGTTTACTTGGATTCTGAAATTCCCATTATAATCCCATTTTGAGTTGATAGCATTGTCTTCGGGATCTCATTTTAAAATATAAAGTACTGCATAATAGAGGGTAATGTTAATCCATTAACACCTCAGAAGGAAAAACGTATCTGATTTTCTAGCCTGGCCAACTGCAGGGCATGGGAGATGTATAGGTGGTTTTTTTTGTTTTTGTTTTTACATCTTTATTAGAGTATAATTGCTTTACAGTGGTGTGTTAGTTTCTGCTTTATAACAAAGTGAATCAGTTACACATATTCATATGTTCCCATATCTCTTCCCTCTTGCGTCTCCCTCCCTCCCACCCTCCCTATCCCACCCCTCTAGGTGGTCACAAAGCACCAAGTTGATCTCCCTGTGCTATGAGGCTGCTTCCCACTAGCTATCTACCTTACGTTTGGTAGTGTATATATGTCCATGCCTCTCTCTCGCTTTGTCACAGCTTACCCTTCCCCCTCCCCATATCCTCAAGTCCATTCTCTAGTAGGTCTGTGTCTTTATTCCTGTCTTGATGGAGAAAGACCCAGGTCTTGGAAACTTTTGGCTGGTGGAGGTCACAGCTCTTTAAGCAAATGCCTGGGAGGAAGTGGCGCTGAAGAGGTTTTCAAGGTAGAAAAAGGTGGTCTGGCATATGAGGAGGGTTAAGGAGAATGGGATGGGAAGAACAGCAAAAACCAAACTTGCTTTATGTTTTAGCCACGTATCATTCTGCAGCAAGCACACTTGTTCATAAATCTTTGTGCAGATATCTGTTTCTTTAGGATAAATCCCTGAAAGTAAAAATACTGTATCAAAGGGTGTGGATAATCTAAGACTTTCAATAGTCAATTTCACGCACATTCTAGGTAAAAAGCACTATTTAATATGAGCCAGATTGAGAGCATCTGACCCTGAAGAATTTCCATGAGACTTTACACAAAAAGGAAAAGCCAGTCACTCCTCAGGCTCTCTTAGGACTTTCAGGAGGACTTAAATGGCTGCATAGGAAGTGATTTTGAAGTCACTTGGTCTGAGGAACAGCTGGAGTTAGCCTGAAAGTTGAACACACACCATCACCAGGGCTCTAACCACCAGCCCCCCCATCTCAGCGTG
Organism: Grampus griseus; assembly: GCF_964374135.1. Taxonomy (NCBI): domain Eukaryota; kingdom Metazoa; phylum Chordata; class Mammalia; order Artiodactyla; family Delphinidae; genus Grampus; species Grampus griseus. The sequence continues at coordinate 69,439,369 of NC_139012.1, forward strand.
CACTTTCAAGCAGACCTCTTTGTTTACAGCAGTCAAATGCCACTGTCTACTAGGGATCAAATGAACTGAAAATAAGCTCTGGAAGGCTGACAGCTTTAATTGTCATTTAATAGACCCATTTCCTAAACTCCCTAATATCTTGTGTTGTGATTGTCAAGGGTCCCATGATTAAATCTAGTTTAAATTGATGCTCAATTTGGCCAGGATTGAAGAACTACTGGGTGGCAATTGTGCAACATAACTGGGTAAAATTCCTTACATCTGTTGGTGGTTAAAGTATTTGAACTTTAATACTTAAAATACAGCCCATCTGGAATCCTTAAATGAAAGCTTTAATTCTCAGAGAAAGGATTTGAAGGTCTGTTTGTCTTCCACAGAAGGTTTTAAAAGGCAGTCAGCAATTAATGAATGAGATCATGGGCAAAATAAAATTCTTTTTTAAACAGGATTTTAATAGGCTCGTATCTCAACCTTGGCTTGGTACTGTTTAGGATGAAAGGATGCTGGTTATTTGTATGACCTCTGGGAGACCTATGATGATTGGGGGAAAGAAATTATAATCCTTCAGCCATTCATGCTTGGAAGATTACCTTCAATAGGCACATAAATTATCCATGTCGTGCTTTCCTTTTGGGGAACATTCATAGGCTATTACAATAACCAGGAAGTACATAATGGATCAATATTTGCTGCACTCGTCTTTTTTGTTGTTGTTGCTCTTTTCCCTCATTCTCTATTAGGGACATCCTTGTCAGTTAAAAAAGTCTGGATATAGGTTCTGCACATAAGGTTTTCCTCTGCTTTTCCTGAGCTACCTTCTGTAACACATGCCAGCCACACTTATACTTCATGAGGTTCTCATTAAACCTTTACATGAGACTGAGTCCTGCCACGTAAATTAGTAGAGCTTCTCTGAGAGACCTCCTTAAGGATTATGTGCCTTTTATTGCCAGCAATCCCCAAAACAGGTTCATTACAAACATGAATCAGACAGGAGACACCACAGTATGCTCCCATCAAAAGCCTTAAGGATATTTCTCCTACCTTTAAGAATATGTGGTACTTTGGGCATGACAGAAAGTGAGAAATGATGTGTCCAAATCCCTGACACACGTCTACACCTCAAAATTCTTGGTAATGATAGTAACATTGAAAAAGTCACCATTGGGTGGAAAACTCTTTTGGGGATCAATGCAGTGGTATGTTGCCAAAAACTGGGGTTAGTAAACCATCCTGGGTTATAAGAAGAGGATGATGTGGTAGAAAAAAGAAAATTCAATAGATAATATCTAATGTGGAAGATAAAATGAGTTTTAAGATAATAGTTCACATTTTGGGGGAATGCTTAATTTTTTCTCTAATTCTTTGTGGCCCTTACTATAAGCTCTTTCACAAAGTGCCAATTGTGTTTTAAATATAAAACCAACAGAATTTGCTGTGATAAAATTTCTTGCCCTCAGATTTGCTGATGAATAAGAGGTAATATACAAAGGGACACGTTTCATTTTTACTTATGTAAATAGAAGATACAGAAAATAATGTGAATCTGAAATAAACATTTTTTAAACTCCTGAAAATACCCCTAGATGTATCCCTCTGGTTGAAAAAGATATCCTAGTTTCTTTTTCAAGATTCAAAAGCAAGGGCCATGAGCTGGAGCTCTTTGCTCATTTGAAGTAAATTGCCTTGACAATGCATAGGAGAGAGCTGAGCACTGAGATAATTGGGTTCAAAACAAGTGTTTGCAGAGTGGAGATAGGAAGCTTTATGTACACATGAAAATATGTGTAAATGAATGACTGGGTTAAAGGCTGTATCTGGGAAAGGATACAAGTAAGGATCATAATGAAGTTAGAGCATAAAACGAGAGGATATTTGAATACTCATTTGGGAAACACAGCTCCCTACTGTGTGCATAGCTGAGCATTTGGTGGAATTCAGGCACCTGCTGCAGCGGGCACCATGGCTGGAGCCGCATCAACATCTCTCACCCTCTCGAAGGTCACCTGCATCTTTGGTGGGTGGCTCCTGACCGCACTGAGGACTTTCTCCCTCAAGCCTCTGGCTCTTGCTGCCAGAGGATGTTCTCTGACCACCGAAGTGTGTCCTGCCTGTGCACCGTGCAGGCCAGAAGCTCTGGAGAGTTGAGGAAAGTCTCAGAGTTACCTTCAAACAACGAGGGGTATGAGTTCATGGCTAAATGGTCCTTGGGGGGACAGTTCTGGGATGTGAGATGCAGTATTTCAGAAGCTTCCAGCAGGACTGAGGCGTAGCTGCCCACGGTGGTAACTCGTTTACTGGCACACCCTTCATTCGTTCTCCTCCCTTCCTTGGCTTGCATCCCCTGAGCTGCACCCTGCTTCCTGGGATCACTTCCCAAATTAACTACTTGTACTCAGATTTTTTCCCAGGCTTTGCTTTGGAAGGAATCCAAAGTAAGATACATGCTGAATAGATGTTTGATAGAGAAAAATTGGGGGGCATTTTGATTAAAAAATACTGACCTTGCTTGACTGACATTCAGAAGAACAGAGTTTATTAGGAGCTGGGCCTATGTTGATGGATAGGAGTCAGGAGAATTCATGAAGGGAAATATTTGAGGGAAATAGCAAGATTTCTTCCCAGGGTGGTTGCAGTGTAATTGATTGACAGGTTGCAGTGGAATGCGGTTCTTAGCTTTGGGCATGGTCACAAAGTCTGCATCATCAGTAATGATTGGCAATGGAAATAGGAAGAAAAGAGTTGGGGGGAAACCCCACAAGGAATGAATAATTGTGTGTTTAGCATGTGAAGTCCTTAGAATTTCAGGTCTTTTCCTTCACCTGGCTGTATTATTGTATCCTTTCCAGTGGGACTGGTGGAAACATTCGCATGCACATCCACAGCTCCAATTTTTTCTTCTCTTTAGAAAAAGACTGATGCGAGGAAATGACGGAAAGGAAACCCAATGTTCTTGGGTTTCTAAATGACCCCAGAGTGTGTAATGTGTGTGTGTTTTTTTCTGCCTGCCTCAAACATCTCAAGAAACAAACAAACGAACAAAAAATGCCTTGTTACAGAAGGACACTTGCTAAATGGTTCAGGTTGACAAGGATACATTAGAACTGTTTATTCTTTTAAGAATCATCATGTAGTTGGATCCTCTTAGCCTTCAGTGATACCCGTTAACCTAGGGGTTTTTTTTTGAAGCTGATGATACAGTGTTTCTTATTTTTTTAAATTCTTTCCCTACTTAGCCTTTTTACAGATTTACAGTTCTAGTTTGGATTAGTAAGGTTGTTACCTTTCTGGAACTATCTGAGTGAGTTTATAACCCATAGGGCCCAGGTCTGCTTTCAAGGCTATGCGTTGAATTAGGAGATGACAGGATGACAAGAGTAAAATGGAAGTGCTTCTCCCCACCAGCCTCTCTCACCATCTGATATGCGGAATTTTTTCCAGCTTTCACAGCTGAGGCATTGCTAATTGTTGAATTTGCATTAAGATTGTAAGCTCTGGCAAGCCTGAAATTCATTTTGGCTCATTTCCTCAGCCTCATTCCACAAATAGTATCTCCAGCCCCAAATGCTGAGGCCAAGGGAGAAGATCCCAAGCAGAGTAAGACATAACTTAGGCCTTTCCTTATAGTAGAACGATGCATTTGATAGAAGTAAAACGAGTTCTAAAAATTAGAAAATGTTCCCTTAGCAATACCTTTGATGTGTCATTGTAAGCCAAATTATTTCACATTGTGTGGAGGAGGGACTGAGTTTTTCCACATTAGGGCAATTTGGGCAGAGGGAAGATTAGTTCTTTGAGGGGAATTGTGATCACTTCCCTCAAGTTTCTTACAGTTCTGGCAACAACTCAGAGACGGTGGCTATGTGGGAGGTCAATCTATGTTTAAATCAACACTGACTCAACAATATATTCAAGCCTTGCTTCAGAATTCGTCATGTGGTGACAGCAAAAACAATTTCAAGGGTAAATGAACATTTTTGGAAGGTGGGGATTTTTTTGACGCTGAAAATACTGCATTAAATGATCATGCTTCTCTGAGTTATAAAGAGCTAATATGGACCGGTTTAAATGGTGTGATTTTTTTTCTTCTTATAATTTCAGTTGACTTTACTGAAAATGAGATTGGGTGTGTCATAGGGAGGAGTCACACTGAAAACCCACCTCCGCTTCCCTTATTAATCACATGCAGTCACTTTCTAGAGAGCAATTAGAATAAGCAACAACTTCTTCATCTTAAAATTAGCTACTAAGAGCATCTTTCTGTCTTCAGAGATTTGATAAACAGTCTTAGCTCAACTACCTACATCGACCCTAATGTTATAAAATGTGATCCCTTCTCCTCAGCATTTTTCCTAGACCGATGAGCCATTATTATTTTATTTTATTAATGAATGAAGAATGCCTTTAGATGTCAGTTATCAAATTGGCAAATAAACCTGTTTAATAGCCAAGATAAGAACAAAAGAAGAGACTTAAAAAAAAAAGGGCAAGCCATCCCCTCCTCCAAATGAGAAATTCAAAGAAACGTGGTTGGTTAGATGGATTCTTATAGGAAACAAGTGTGAGACCAGTAAATCACAGATTTTATTGCATGTTTTGAATTTTGAATTGTTTTGGGATAATATGGAAGCAATTGTAAACAACTGGGGCAGTTCAGCTCTTAAACAATTTGCATATAAATAGGAGGAAAAAATGGTCATACTAGGGTTATTTATTTCTTGATGAAGAGAGCAGAAACAACATTAAGACCTTGTGATCAGCTTCTCTGGATGCCTGCGTTTATATAAATGTTTACATTGAAGGAAAAGAACTGAATTTGTAGACCTAACTTTAAGAACTCAGATTGGAAGCAGAATTGGGGAGTGGAGGTGGGGAATAAAGAATGATGTTACAGGTTTTCCATTGCTACATAATAAATCACTCCAAAACTGAGTGACTTAAACAACAATCCTTTTATCATCTCTCATAACTTCTATGAGTTGCGAATTCAGGAGTCACTCAAGTGGGTGCGGCTGGTTTGGAAGCTCTCATGCTACTGCATCCAGACCGTGGTTGGAGCTGTAACAGGAGGCCAGGAGCAGCTGAGCAGTGGCTGGGCAATCTCTCTTCATGATGCAGCTCCAGTGCTTCTTCATGCAGTCTTTCCACATGGGCCAGTTTGGGCTTCTTCACCGCATAGCAGTTTCAAGGCAGTTGGACAGCTTACCTGGAGGCTCAGGCTACTGCCAGAGCTCCGGCGAGCAAGGTGCTTCAATGTTTATGACATAGTCTCAGACATCATTCAGTGTCATTTCTACTGTGTTGTGCTGGTCACCAGGAAGTCACAAACCTGCCCCGATTCAAGGGGAGAGGAAGGAAAATCGACCTCTTGATGAGGGAGTGTCACATTTCTAGAAAAGCTTAGGAACGGGAGATGCTCTAGCAAAGAAAACAGTGGTGTGCCCTCTGCGTGCCACACCCTCTCCACTCAGTTGGGCACGCCCTCCATGCTACACCTCTTCTGGCCTTCTCCTTTTAATCCCAACGTGCTTTAGCTTGTTTGTATTTTCCTTGTTATGAATTTGTGGATCCACACCTGGAAGTTGTTGCTCCTGGCTCCTCCTGGGTTTGTGTCCTTCAGAAATTGGGTATCCCCTCCCTGTAAGTGTTCTGCTTTCTCTGAGCATTTTGCATGAGCACTTTCTACCTTAGTCCTTGTCCCCAAAGGACTTCATCCCTTCTCCCACATTGCTAGCTCAGTCCCCGTTGCCCCAGTGAGTGACATGGGAGATTCAGGTGAAGTAGCAGGATAATATTGGCTCAGTCAGGACTAGGGAAAGACATTTTAGCTTTTGCATTTTGCACCAACCTCGTCTTTGAGGAGTTGGTGAAGACAAAGCTGAAAAACAAGACAAAAGCTGAGTTTGTACATGAAAAGTTAGGGCTACAAAAAGTCCAGCCTGCATTTTACAGGTGAGAGAATTGAGGCCCGGAGAGATCTCCTGATTTCCTCACTAATGTTAGTACAAGGTACTTGAATTCAGGTTTCCTGACTTCATGTAGACACACACAGAACAAAAGTTTTCTGTGTACCAAACAGAGTCACTAGCAACCCACTTGTTAATCTTCTTTTAAAAATTGAAATAGAGTTGATTTATAATACTATAATAGTTTTAGGTGTACAGCATAGTGATTCAGCATTTTTGCAGATTATACTCCATTAAAAGTTATTACAAGACAATGGCTATAATTCCCCGTTCTATACAATATATTCTCGTTGCTTATTTATTTTATACATAGTAGTTTGTATCTCTTAATCCCATACCCCTAACTTGCCTCTCCCCCCTTCCCTCTCCCCTTTGGTAACCACTGGTTTGTTTTCTATGTCCATGACTCTGTTTTTATTTTTCTCTATATATTTGTTTGTATTATCTTTTATGGTCCACATATAAATGATATCATACAGGATTTGCCTTTCTCTGTCTGACTTATTTCACTAAGCATAATATTCTCCAGGTCCATCCATGTTGCTGCAAATGGCAGAATTTCATTCTTTTTATGGCTGAATAATAGTCCATTGGATATACATGCCACATCTTCTTTATCCACTTGTCTGTTGATGGGCATTTGGGTTGCTTCCATGTCTTGACTCCTACAAATAATGTTGCTATGAACATTGGGGTGCATGTATCTTTTCCAATTAGAGTTTAGTTTTTTTCCAGATATATACCCAGGAGTGGAATTGCTGGATCATATGGTAGTTCTACTTTTAGGTTTTTGAGGAACCTTCATACTGTTTTCTATAGTGGCTGCAATTTACGTTCCCGCCATCAGTGTAGACTTTTTAATGATGTCCATTCTGACAGGTATGAGGTAACATCACATTGTGGTTTTCATTTGCATTTCTCTAATAATTAGCAATGTTGAGCATCTTCTCATGTGCCTGTTAGCCATCTGTATGTCTTCTAACATACCTTTAATCTTGCTTTGTTTGTTTTTAGAAGGAACTGTCAATAGTCATTTAAATACTCTTGTTTACTTTTTAACCTTCCAAAAAATAGTACTCTCAGAATTTAAAACACAAGAGCTATTTAGGTGCTTTGAATTATGGGAACAGGTTCTCTTCTCTTGGGCTGACTCTACAGGGGGCTCAGGAACACCTGCACATCTTTTAATCTGTCCATCTACTCTCAGATTTAGCTAGTACCTGAGGTCTGACTCAGGTGAATTGGGAGCAACATTGGTGATGTATCTTCATCCTTATCCCTTGGACAAAATGGTTCTGAGCTGCAGCCAAAATTAGAAAAAAAAATTGCACTGGACAAGCTTTTGTCCAGTGACCCCTTCCTGCATCCTCAATGTTAAGGTCTAGTTAGTGGGGAAGGGCTGTCGGTAGAGAGTAAGCTGCTGAGAATTCTGAAAGAACTTCCTGTCCTGCCCCAGGCTTTTCAAAGTAGAGATGTATCAGATTTGGCCAGATGGTTCCTTGGGCAATATCTGATTTTCTTTCCTTAGGTGATTCAATGAGATAATGTGTTGTCTATAAATGTTAAACAGTTAGACACAAGTTAGTCATCATAGTGGCAGCAGATTGTAAGGGAGAAAGTATGGCATTTGGAATCAGAGACCCAGGGATCCAATTTTAGCTACACTGCCTAACGGCTGGTGAGCTTGGTAATACAGTTTTTTTTTGTTTTTTTTTTTAATTTTAGGTTCACAGTCTGTAAATTAAATCATGCCTATCATGGGCTGAATTGTGTCCCCTTCTCCCGAAATTCATATTTTGAAGTTCTAACCTTCAATCCCTCAGAATGTGACTGTATTTGGAAATATGTCTTTAAAAAGGTAATTAACTTAAAATGAGGTCATATGGGTGCGGCCTGATGCAATATGACTGCTGTCCTTATAAGAAAAGGAGATTAGAACACAGATGCACACAGTGGGAAGACCTTGTGAGGACACCCAATGAGAATGGCCATCTATAAGCCAAGGGGTCTTAGAAGAAACCAGTCATGCCAACACTTTGATCTTGGACCTCTACCAGCCAGAATTGTGAGAAAATAAATGTCTGTTGTTCAAGTTGCCTAGTCTGTGTTACTTTGTTATGGCAGACCCAGCAAACTTAGGCAGTGCCTTTGGAAAGGTTTTTAAATATTTAAATCACTGTATAAATATAAAATTATTAGTAAAACAATATTAGTAGCTACTGTCCCAGATCTTTTGAGACTGAAGGAGTTTGAGAATTGGGGAAGTGGGCAGATTCACAAAGTGCCCAGCTGTGGAGATTTCTCTAGAACACTAGTAATCAGTGTGTCAAAGGGTGGTTCTTGATCTGGGCTCATTTAATAGCAAAATGTGATGGAAACGGAGGCATTTCCTAGCTCTGGCCAGGCTATGTCAGGAAACCCAGAAAGACAATAAGGAAGCTCTTTGTTGTTCTGTGGTCCTACATTAGTTAATGACTGTCTTTCAGCCCAGAAGGAGAATCTAGTTCCCTGCTTATCACTCAGAATTCCCAAGTGTAGCTGCATTGGCAGCCAATTTCTAAGAAAGAGTTGGAGCCATGGGATGAAAGTGTGCTTATTATTTAGGAAAATGGAATCACCTCAGGTGATTTGTAAGGGGCAGAATAAATGCACTGAAGTCCGGATGCTTATTTTTATTTGTGTTGGCTAGAAGTAATTTTTCTAGTCTATACTTTTCAACTCAGTGTTTATTTAGTCAAGCTCCTGGAGTACTGGGCACTGCCCTAGAGCATTGTGGGGTAGATTGAATACACAGAAATCATGAGCCCTTTCTTTGAAGCTGATACAACATAATTTGTGTGCAGCAGGCTGACAGCAGCCAGGCAGTCACATATCGAGTTTGCAAGGAAAACACGTATGTAATGTTAAGTTGGGGGAAAATTTCTGTACTTTCGTCTTTTATTCTGAGAAGACATCTTTTTAGAGTCTGCATAGAGGAGTCAGTCATTTTCTATTAAAAATACTTGGAATCCATATTTAGGGCATTCAGAGCAGATTTTAATTTAGTATCCTCCTCTTCCTTCTCTTCTCCTCTACCTTCCTAAACCATGTTATGTTATACTTTCCTTGGGCAAGTCTTCAGAAGCTCTGACCCCGTCAGGAGAATTGTAATGAGAACCCCGGCAAAAAGGATTATCAACTTGGAAGCTGAGTATGAAAGGAATAGATTCTTCAGCAACTTCTGCATGATACCCCAATTTGTAATTCAGGTTTTTTTTTTAACATCTTTATTGGAGTGTAATTGCTTTACAATGGTGTGTTACTTTCTGCTTTATAACAAAGTGAATCAGTTATACATATACATATGTTCCGATATCTCTTCCCTCTTGTGTCTCCCTCCCTTAAATGATTACTTCTTTTTTTTTTTTTTTTGACCTTGCGGCATGTGGGATTTTAGTTCCCTGACCAGGGTTTGAACCCGCACCCCCCGCATTGGAAGTGTGGCATCTTAACCACTGGACCACCAGGGAAGTCCCTTGTAATTCAGTTTTTTGTTTGTTTGTTTGTTTATTTTGCGGTACGTGGGCCTCTCACTGTTGTGGCCTCTCCCGTTGTGGAGCACAGGCTCCGGACGCACAGACTCAGCGGCCATGGCTCACGGGCCCAGCCGCTCTGCGGCATGTGGGATCTTCCCGGACCGGGGCACGAACCCGTGTCCCCTGCATTGGCAGGCGGGCTCTCAACCACTGTGCCACCAGGGAAGCCCTGTAATTCAGTTTTTAAAGAACAAAACTATGAGGATTAAAGCACTCAGTTTGATAACAATGAGCTACACAAAAATTATAGTGAATCAGAACAAGTTATCATCAGTGGAGTGCTTTGATCAACCTAAGATGAAGGAAATTTGTAACTATAAATGGTTCCTTCTTAATCAGATTGTGTTGCTCTGTTTTGGGGGTGAAATTCAGGATAGGTAATGATGGTAAACATTAGCAAAGGAACAATTACCCTGTAGGATTTGTCAGGGCATTTCATTTCTATCACTTACAGAAGCAATCATTTCATTAGGAATTTTATCACTAATTTCATTTTCTAAAAAATGAATCCTTTAGAAAGAAAGGATGAATTAAAAGCGCTTTCACAGAAGACACAGACTTAAAAAAATTTAAAAAATGAGTTACCAAGTTAGAACTCCTTGAGGTTGAGGCAAGGTGAATACATAGATAAATTGGGCTGGGGAGGAAGCAGCAATGGTAGAGTCTTAGGAGAGATTCAAGCTGGAGGTGGCACTTCTCTTACCTGTGACAGTACCTGAGGCAGTTATTCCTTCTGCTGAGGAAATATCATGATCATCTTCCCCTTCTTCCTCTTAAATATCTCCCTACAGAGTCGGGAAGAACGGTCTGGTAGTTGATTTTCGTGGCTTTAGAAGACATACTGTAGTCTCAGCCCATGTACCAAATGCCTGGACCCATTACATATCTTCGGGGAGTTCGTAGAGGCTATGCGTGCCAACCCACCTTGAAATGACTTAGGACGAGTGAGCTGCAGGTCTAGAGCAACAGACCTGCCGAACAGTGGCACGCCAGCGGGTATAGCTGTTAAGAGGTGGGATGGGCCAGTGTTGGTGTTTTTATTTCCTTTGAATTCCTGTTAGCAGTGAGGGCTATCTGAGTTTTGGTAGTTGTGTGCACAAGGGACAATAGGGTTGGCTTAGCCCAGGTCAGTATGAGCATCAGTAGAGGAATGCTTTAGCAAAGACTTGCTTGTACCTGGCCTAATATACTACCACCCAACACATCTTTTGGTGAGCAGGTTGGAAGGACAGTAGATGCTATAAATCCTTGCATAAGTACCCTGGGTAAGCACTTGGATATAACTTTCCCTTGGAGACTGGGGGGACCCTGGCTGGAAGTGGGTATATACTGATGAGTCTGAATTCTGTTAGCCAACTTTCTAGGGCACATGCTCAGAAACTGTTAATACGTTTTTTGTTATTATTGCTTTACTCTTACAAGGAAAGAAAAATACGTCGTTTTGGAACACTGAGAAAATAAAAGAAACAGAAATAAGATAATAAGGATGGACTGAAACTTTCCACCTGAAGAGAACCACAATTAACATACAAGTGCCCATTTTTCTGATCTCTTTTCTTTGCATATACATTTATACATATACACACTGCAAATGTAGAATTACCAAAATGTGATAATTTTATTATAACCATTGTTTTTAATGGTTGCATAATAGCCATTCAAAGATGATACCATAATTTATTTAGACAAGACTCTATTGTTTGACATTTCAATTGTTTCTGAATTTCTCTTAGCATAAACCACATTGTCCTGAACATTTCCATAGATAATTACGTGCATGCATCCATTACTATTTCCTTGGGATGAGTCTCTAAGGAGAATCAAGAACTTCTGATACATATAACCAAATTGCCATCCTAAAAATGTGTGTGCGTTCATCATGCATTGAACACATGTTTACTAACTGAGCACTCAGTCTATGGTCAGGATTGTGCTCTGAGATGGGGACGTAATCAGTGAACAAAGCAACATAAACCCTGTCCTCACAGAGACAACCACTAAAGATGTAAACAGCAGTGTTGGATGTCACATGGGGGAGACCCTGGGGCTACTGGGGCTTCAAGCAGAACCACACAGAGCTCCCAGTAGTGTGCGGGTGCTCCTGTGCCCCTGAGGCCTGGCCAGTATATTCTAATATCATTTCACTTGTGTTGTACAGAAACAAGGATCATGCGCAGAACACTGCTGTGCGTTTGTACATCTGTACAGTCCAGACATAAGGAGTGGTGTAATCTTTTATGATCCCTGTCTCACTTAGGATTCAGTCTTACGAAGCACCTTGTTCAAAGATTTAAGTTTAATAAACAGAATCGGCAGCCTGGGGAGGGAGTAGTTTCTCAGGTTGCTGAGCCGAGCCGTCTGCTCTCAGCTGCGCTCCTCCCTGACAGAATGAGTCACCCACCCATCTGTGGGGGACCTTTTGATCAGCCTTCTCTTAGGGCATACGATGAATTCATTGCATTTTTTTTTCTTTTTATACAAGTGTATGTCTTTTTTTTCTAGATTGTGAGTAACTTGATGAGTTATACTCACAGTTCCTGGATTCAGGAACTCAATGATGCTGAAAAGATGGTTGACTGATTGAGTGACTGAATTATTTCCACTTGACTGGTTTACTACTCATTTGGTAGGACTCTGGGTTTAAGTTATAGAACTCAGACTTGCTTAAGGAGGCTATTTAAAATAAAATAAAAATATTAACGTATTAACAAAAACAAATATTAAGCTTCTCAGTTTAAACTTTCCTCTCAAGTCCTTGGTCCCCTAAAGTCTTCCTTTATTGTCCCAGGCTAGAGAAAGATGACTCGTCACCATTTTAGTGGCACAGCGGACTGGAAAGTCAGGCTTGGGGAAGAGATCGTAGAGTTCTATATGAGGAAAGCCTTAAGTGGATGACAGATGGAGAAACCACTCCCTGTTGCAGGTTGATAATGGAAAGGAGAGAAAAGCCCAAGCTGGACTTGTGCCCAAGAGGGGCAGGTGTGTTAGGTAAATTGAGGGAAGCACAGAGGACAATGGTTTTCTGTCTGATACCCCAGGAAGCTTCAGGCGCTGGGCCAGAGAGGCACCCTGGTGCAGAAAGTCTCAGAGGAGAATGCAGCTGTGCTCTGTAGCCAGTGAGGGTTGAGGGGCACCGGAGGAGGTGCTACTGGAGTGCAAGCAGAGAGAGGCTAGATCGTGAGTTACACACTCCAGGGGTTGCAGCTGTGAATTTTGTCAGGGTGTAAGCAGTGGTCAGGTGGACAAGAGACACCTGACCTGAGGCCAGAGGAACCACGGAGCTCTAAGAACCTCTGTGCTCCAGAGCCCCAGGGCCGTATGAGCTCTGTTCCCTTTATTCAACCCAATACCATCAGGAGGGAGCTCGCAGATACAGGAGAGAGTAATTATCCCAGATTAGAGAAACTCAAGTACATTTTCTCTCCACGAAGACCAGACAGAATTTATATTTTCTCTGCATCTGAGTGGAACTGTGAACAGTTTTGCGACTCTTTAGATTAGTTTATCCGTGAGGGGAAATTTATTGGTTCACAGAATCCAAAGGGTTGTAAAGGACACAGACTAAGCTGTGAGAAGGGTACAGTCTAACCGGGGTGGGGGCAGGAGCTCAGATTTTCTTTTTTGAAAAACTCCAAGTGTTTTTATTTTTTAAATTATTTATTGATTTATCTGTTGGTTGCGTTGGGTCTTCACTGCTGTGCACAGGCTTTCTCTAGTTGTGGAGAGTGGGGGCTACCCTTCATTGTGGTGTGTGGCCTTCTCAGAGCACAGACTCAGTAGTTGTGGCGCACGGGCTTAGTTGCTCTGTGGCATGTGGGATCTTCCCGGACAAGGGCTCAAACCCGTGTCCCCTGCATTGGCAGGCGGATTCTTAACCACTGTGCCGCCAGGGAAGCCCCAGATTTCCTCTTCTTCTAATCTCTACTTTGTTCACTACTGACCTACTTTCTCACTACTGACCAGGTCCTCCACATGGAGAAGTTTGATATTCTGTACTTTGATATTCTATACCATTAGAGGAAGGGAAATTTCCCTCAAGGTTGTTTGGATCTCAAGTTCAAAATCCCAGAGAATGCCTGTATTAGCTTATGAGTTGGGTGTCCCACATGGACCAGTCAATTGTATAGTCTGGGGGATGCTATTTTCAATGCCCCTCCTCCCTCTTGGGTGAGTTGCCTGATGTTGAACCAACAAACTGTGGTTAAGGAGTCAGGGACACATAAGTCCAGAGTGGTTCCCATGGTGGCCATGCACTGGAGGGATAGTTCCCACGAGAAGGAAGATTGAGGGTGATGGTGAAAAAAAGCGCCAACTATCCACCAACATGACATCAACCCTCTGCCATGATGTATACACCCCAGGACATTCTTGTTTCTTGGGGGCAATGGTATATTTGGTGACTCCCTCAGGGAAGTCCACAGTAATCATACCAACCTCCAGAATAGACCCAGTGATTCTTCACACATGTGGTTTTACCCCATGTTGAATCCAGGCTGGCATGTGTGATAAACAGAACACAGTGAGTGGATGGCGTATGGCTTTCCAGGCTGGGTCGTAAATAGCGCTGTGGCTTGCACTTGCTCTCACGGGTTGCTTGGTCTGGTTGTGAGGACACTGACGCAGTCCTGGGAGAGGACTATGTGGAGAGGAGCTGAGGCCTCCTACCATTAGGCAGCACCAACTTGCCAGTCACATGAGTGGTCAGCTTGTAAGTTGATCCTCGCGTCTTCAGATAATTGCAGCCCTGACTGCAATTTCATGAAGCACTCCTCCAGGTCAACTGCCCAGCTAAGTTGTTCTCAAATTCTTGACCATGAAAAAATGGCAAAGGTGATAAATACTTAACTGTTTTTAAGCCACTGGGTTTTGGAGTAGTTTATTATGTATGATTAACTAATTTGTGTACGTTTCCAAACAAGGTAAGTCAGGGTGAACCTTCCAGGCCTGAAGTAGGCATAATGCCCATCTAACATGACTCAAATAGGGAGGAAATGGCCACAGAATCCTATGTTATTTTCCTTGGGTTCTACAGCTAGTCTTTCAAAAAGAAAAAAAAAAAAAAATGCAGGAAACAAAGAATTTCTGACATGTATTTTTCCTAGTTTGCTAATAACATCACTGGAACATTGGGAAAGGAAATGGCGCACAGCATATTGAGAGAGAGAGGAAGAGAAAGGAAACACTGGAAAAGTATTCAGAATCTCTGCGTTTTCATCCCAGCTCTTGGTCAAGTCATTAAGCCATTTCTGCTCCAACCTCCCTGGGTGACTGGAGGATCACATGAGATAATGAAGGTGGAAGAGCTCTAAACATTTTCATCACCTTGCAGATATCACGTGTCATTGTCACAATCATGAGGACAAAGAGCGTAGATGTGGGTTAGAATTAGAAACTGGGAAAAAGGAGAGAGAGAAGAAATAAGTGAAAACTTGCCTATTTTTCCCCTTAAGGAAGTAGCGTCCTAATAATAGGAAACTATCTTTTAGGCAATTTTGAATATTACCTTAATATCATTTGGGAATATCTTTGTATGCAGAGAAACTATGAAGTCAGATCTCCAGAAGGCCCAGAGTTGCAGAGTTGGTAATAAGTGGATTCCTAACAATTCTTTGTTTCCTGGTACACTCCTGGCATCCTATAGCATAACGCAAATGCAGCTAGATATGAGGGTCACAGCTCTTGCTAATCCCGTGATGCTCACTGATGTATGGCTTCACTCTTGGAATGTGTTATCTGTATCAGTCTTCCCACAGGGATCTCATACCTCAGCAGTTATATTTCATGAGTAGAGGTGTAACTGATGAATCTTCTAATTTTATAGTCTGAAATGGGATGATAAAATGCTAGATTTATAGATATTATTTCATTTTGCACAACACTCACGTTTCTTATTCCCATCTGGCGTGAAGAAAAGAAATTTGCTCTCCCTTTAATGTGTCACACTGTTAAATGTATGTTGCTGAAGATCTTGAGGAGCTGAAGCAGAGCTGCCCACCAGCATAAAAGCTATGGTGCTGTGGGCAATACTTTAATGCAAGCAGAGCTTAACCTAAGGCATTTTATTGCCATTGCAGTTATTTATTTAGTTATTTTTTTGGAAGGGGAAGATAAACCTTTATATCCTGGTTTATTAACAAAACCTGTCCTCAAATTAGGATGGACTTTCTTAGGTACACACTTGGCTGCCAATTCTTCCCCAAATTTCACGCTATTAAGTGTGCAGACTACTCCATTGTCATAGTGTATCAGAAATTCTGCGCAAGGAGTACATTTGCAATTGCAGCCTTATCAGGTGGCCTTCCTATGGCCATGAAAAAATGGCTTCTGATAGATTTCAAGGAATTGAAATTGCAAGTTTCTCTCTTCTGAAACCAGAACTTCTCCCCTGTACCTAACAGGGACTGCCCTCCTGACTCCCCAGATTCCCTAGAAATACCATTTTTTCATGCATATACTTTTATATTTAGCATACTCTCATTAACATGTCATTTTTTTTATGGGAGAAAATTAGACATTCATCTTATACAACAGAAGAGATACACAAAAATATGAGAGTCACAAAGGAGATGAGAGAGGAAAATGCAGGAAAAAGAATGTTTCTGTATTATTCAAAATCACTGCATTCAAATAATATTAGTCTTTACATAACTAACACTTAAAAAAAAGAAGAGAAGGCAATGCAAAATGAATTTGTGAAAGAAATTTGCAAAGGAGTAATAAGTATCAAAGGGCAAATCCTCTTTATTTGGAGAGGGGCAGGTAGAATGTCAGGTAGCGGCATTTGTCACTTTATTAACATCAGTGTATGTGTGTTTCTTTCATGAAATCGATTGATACTGCTTTAAGGTAGTTTTACTTCTCATTATTTCATTTCTTAGCACTTTTTCTTTTCTGGACCAACATTGTTCAGGAGCCTACTTAATTTTACCTTTTCATTTATTTTTTTAATTTTTTGGCTTTTTTTTTTTTTAACATACAATGGTGTGTTAGCTTCTGCTTTATAACAAAGTGAATCAGCTATACATATACATATATCCCCGTATTTCCTCCCTCTTGCATCTCCCTCCCACCCTCCCATCCCACCTCTCTAGTTGGTCACAAAACACCAAGCTGATCTCCCTGTGCCATGCAGCTGCTTCCCACTAGCTATCGGTTTTACATTTGGTAGTGTATATATGTCCATGCCACTCTCTCACTTCGTCCCAGCTTACCCTTTCCCCTCCCTGTGTCCTCAAGTCCATTCTCTACATCTGTGTCTTTATTCCTGTCCTGCCCCTAGGTTCTTCAGAACCGTTTTTTTTTTTAGATTCCATATATATGTGTTAGCATATGGTATTTATTTTTCTCTTTCTGACTGACTTCACTCTGTATGACAGACTCTAGGTCCATCCACCTCACTACAAGTAACTCAGTTTCATTCCTTTTTATGGCTGAGTAATATTCCTCTGTATATATGTGCCACATCTTCTTTATCCATTCATCCATCGATGGATACTTAGGTTGTTTTGATATCTTAGCTATTGTAAATAATGCTGCAATGAACATAGGGGTGCATATATCTTTTTGAACTAGTGTTTTCATATTTTTTGTATATATACCCAGAAGTGATTCCACTAGCTAGATCATATGGTAGTTGACAGGCAGTATTTTACAGATTAATTTTAAAGCACACGTTAGCGTTATCCAAATCCTCCTTTAAGAATTTGCAAACTTATAAATATTTAAATAGGGAAAAACTCTATCACTTATCCTATTTTTAATAACTTCTAATCTATTATATATGTTTGTATATATGATAAGTAATACCTTCACATAGAAAGAGAATTAATAGCCCATTTCCTTGTTACATTAAGAAATAATCTGGTGTTCCCTAAATATTGGTATGTATTTCATCATTTTCAACCCCACATATTTACCTACTGTATACAAGGGACTTTTGAGAGATCTCAAAGTGATGTTGGGAAGATAAAAGCAAATACTTAGCACAGAGTTATTAGGGGGAGAGGATAATAATAATTACAGTTGAAAAGTATTCAGCACTTATATTGTACCAGGAATATTTATGTATTTACCTATTACTCATTTAACACAAATTAGTTAAATGTCACCATAATTCTCACGTGGTTTCCATTTGATAGAGAAACAGATACCCATGATGATTAAGAAGCTTGATGAATCATAAGGATATAAACTGGGTGAAATGATAGTGACTTGGGAGGTCGAGTCAGAGAAGTCTTGTAAAAGAGGCAGCATTTGGAGAGAGTGATGGAGGGGAAGATGGATGAGATGGGGTTGCTCTGGACATGCGGACGTGTGCTCTGACTTTTCCTTAGAGGGGTGGGCATCTTTTCATGTAAGAAACATGATTATGCATCATTTCACTGGCTGCATAGGATTCAACTTTATAGCTGTGCCATGACTTCCTTCTCTTATTTTTGAACACTTCATCCCACTACCTGCTACTATAAACGATGCCACAGGAAGCTGCCTTGGTCACACATCCTGAGCCCTCCCGATTATTTCCCTTTGATAAATTCCCAGAAGTAGGACTTTGTAGTCAAAATGTGTAGGCATTTAACATTTTACCCACAATTGTACATAGCCCTGTGTGGCTTGTAGCAGCAGGACTCAAACCCAAGGCCAGCTGACCCAAGGCAAGGTTCCAACCACTAAAAGACTCCTGTAGTCTGTTGGGAGCCCCTCCAAAATCTTTTTTTTTTAATCTTTAAATATTTGCCAATCTGATAATTAGAAATTTTGCAAATCCTTATCACTCCTCTCCAACATGCTCAATACTGAAGTCATTATTTTCCTTAATACACAAACAAAAATAACCCCCAAAACAAGAACAAAAAACTAAAACCTCTTTTCTGTCCCATGTTCTTGTTTTGTTTATCGTCCCCACCATCCATTCAGTCGTTGAGACTGGGAGTCTTGTTGGCCTCTCTCCTCCTGTTCACCAGGCGTGTCCCATCACCACCAAACCCTTCCCATTCTACTTCCTCTCTCTGGCATCTGTCCCTCTTTCCCAGCTCTACTACCACTGACTTCCTGCAAGTCCTTCTCATTTTCCTACATTCTGTATTCAGTAATTCCTGGTGTCTAGAATTAAAAACCTCCATGCTGCCAGTGAGAGGTCTTTGTAAGAGGAATTGTATGGGAAAGGATCATGTAAAACCCCAGCTTAAATCCTTTCAGAGCTCCCCATTGCCACAATCCCTACAGCATTAAATGCAGACACTGTAATTTGGTGTGCTGGTCTTTCACACTCTGGCCCTGGCCGTCACTTTAGCTCCGAGCCTGCCTTTCTGCCCTGTGTCATTCCCTCAGCTTTAGCCCCTGCAGTTATTTCCAGTCCCCAGAGGGACTCTATGCTCTGGCCTTTTTAATTTTGCTCTGCCTGGTGAGTCTTTATCATCCTTTAAGGCCAGGCTTGCGCTTTTCTTCTGTGTGACGCCTTTGCTGGCCTCCAGAGTCGTTGCTGGGCACCCTCTCCTTCATGTCATCTGTGTACCTTGTGCACATCACCATCAGAGCAATATAAACGAGATTTTGTTTTCCTGGAGGCCAAACAACAAACCTTGGTCTGGGCAATAGAAGGAAAAAATAACATGTGTTCTTTTAGTGAATTTATCATGTGAGGATAACAGAAGTACCTGCATCATCAGGTGGTTGTGAGATAACGCACGTGAAACCCTAGACGCATGTCTGCCTCACTATAAACACTTGGTATGTATTAATTATTATTGCTGTTGTTATTGTGATTCATTTAAGAAGACTTCTGATCCAATGGATATTGTAATAAGAGGGACAAAACAAATTTACAGCTGTAGCATAAGAGGAGGGATGCTCCTTTCCCAAATGATAGTGCTGCTGTACTTTAATATGGAAATTACCTTTAGGTGTCTGAGATAATAGAATGATAATAATTCTTATTGTGGTAATAACAACAACAATAAAAATAATAAATCTAATAGTCATTCGCTGCTTACTCTGTACCAGGCCATAACAGGCTAAGTACTGTATTCCTTATGTGTTATCTCATTTCATTTCCACAGAAGCCTCTCAAGGCAAGCATTTTTGTTCCTTTTGACAGATGAGAACTTCTGAAATTTAGGAAGGTCAGTTGTCTTGCCTAAGCTTCCACAACTGGAAACAGTGGAAGGAGGGTTTGAAGGAGGTGAAATTCACTGTAATTACACCCAATCCTTGGTTGACCTCTGATTTAAGCCTCTGTTGGAGCTTTATCCTCAGTCTTATGTGCAAAGGTCCTTCCCCTTGGAGACTGATGAAAGACACCCTCAACTTACAACATCTTTTCCTTGAAGAGAATCAGGAACCACCTTATGGGTGATCATCCATGTGCACTTTGAAAAATGTTTTTGAGAATTCCAGGGGGCATATGAGGAATTTGTCTGAATTCTACGTTCAGCCACTGTGGGCTTTAGAATACCTTGTGCTTTGTGATCCTTTCTATGCTTCTGAGTGGACTTGTATAGGTAGGGAGAGAAGAGGTGTGGAGTCCACCCTCTTTGTAGGCTCTGCACCCAATAGGTGTTGAGCAAAGGTAAGGCGGGAGAAGGTTGCATTTGAGGAATGTTATTCAGTTGTATTTAAAAAATAGGACATTTAGGGCTTCCCTGGTGGCGCAGTGGTTGAGAGTCTGCCTGCCGATGCAGGGGACGCGGGTTCGTGCCCCGGTCCGGGAAGATCCCACATGCTGCGGAGCGGCTGGGCCCGTGAGCCATGACCGCTGAGCCTGCGCGTCCGGAGCCTGTGCTCCGCAACGGGAGAGGCCACAACAGTGAGAGGCCCACGTACCGCAAAAAAATAAATAAATAAAATAAGAAATAGGACATTTGGAAAATCATGTCAATGCTTAAGAATGTATCTGTGCCTTAAACCTTATTTCCAAAAGACTATAGGGTGTGCTATAGTCTAAACGGAGTTAAAAGAAAAAACTCTACTTCTTTACATATTATAATATTTTTATTTTTAAATTATTTTTATTAACTTTTATTACTCTTTTTAAACTGAGTAACGTACAGTGCATCTCCTATAATTTGTATGCTTATTGCAGAAATGCTTGGTAAATATATCTGCTATTTACTGTGTAGTTATCATTAGAAAGCCAAGTTTTCTGGGCAAAATTTTCGTAGCTATACATCAATTTGTTAGAGATGTAGAACCCCTCTCTCTCTTCCAGTCTCACCAGAATATCCCCACATCTAGATTACCACAGAGCCAGATAGCTGGTCACTTAGAATATGTGTGTTTAAAGGACCTTTTAATTTTGACCTTGTTCAGTGTGGAGTCTCTGACTAACTGGAAATCAATAGGAGTATGGATGGAGCAGGGTGGGGACAGATACATAAAAACTGCATTTGAACTTTTCTGTTTTTCCCTGTTACAAGTAATGTTGCTATATTCATTCCTTACATGTCTTTTCGTACATATTTCTGTTGAGTTTACACCTAGAAGTTGAACATCTGGGCAACAGAGTATGTGTGCATTGAGCTTTAGAAGATCCAGCCAGTTTTCCAACATGGTACCCATTTAAATGCACTGATGACAATTCCAATGGTTCCCTATCCTAGCGACACTTGATATTTTCTATCTTCTTCATTTTTACTATTCTAGTGTTTATACCTTATTACTGTCTTAATTATAATTTCCTTGATAACTAGTGATTGTTGAGTACTTTTTCAAATGCTTACTGACCATTTGGATATCATCTTTTGTGAAATGCTTGAATAAATCTTCTGACCATTATTTAAAAATTGGGACTCTTGGTCTTTATCTCACTGTTTTGTAGAAGTTCTTTGTAGGTTATAAATATGAGCCTTTTGTCACACATGTGGATAGCAAATATTTTCTTGTCTGGGGCTTGCCTTTTCACTTTCTTAATGGTGTTCTTTGATGAACAGAAATTCCCAGTTCTATGAAATCTTAGTTTTTAGTCTTTTTCTTTATGGTTAGTAACTTTTGTGTCCTGTGTAAGAAAATATGCCCACCCTTAATGTCATGACGATATTCTCTTAAATTCACTTCTAGAAGTTAGTTTCCTTCCTTCTTCCCTTCCATTCTTCCTTCTTTCATTTCTTTTTTATTTCCATTTAGGTTTGCAATCCACTTAGGATTGATTTTTATGTATAGCATGAAATAGGAACAATAAATTTATGTTTTCACTTTCGTTTTTGAAGTCTCTTTTCTCTAGTTATAAGATTCTAGGTTGGCAGTTTTTTTCTTTCAGCACTTTAAAAATGCCGTTTCATTGTCTTATGGACAATGCACAGTTTCAGTTGAAAAGTCAGCTATTTCTCATTATTGCTCTTTGAAGGTAATGAACCTTGTCTTACAGACTTTAGTTTTCAGCAGTTTTACTATGAGGTATCTAGACATGGTTTTCCTTGTATTTGTACTGCTTGACAGTGGTAGAGGCTCTAGAATCTTTATGTCTCTATCATTTTACGTCATTTGTCAGTTTTGCAAAATTCACAGCCAGTCTGTCTTCACATATTGCTTCTGACCCATTGTCTCTCCCCTCTTCTTCTGAAGCTAATAATCATCAGATTTTTTGTTTTTGTTTTTTACAGTGTCTCGTATATTTCTTGTGGTCTTTTTTCTTGTGATCTTTTCTGTACTTGCTGTTCCTTATTTCTCTTCATGATTTCAGTCTATGTACTTTCAATTGGTTCATCTCTAGTTTGCTAATTCTTCCTTGTACCATTTTTAATTTATCGTTTAACCCATTCATCACATTTTTAATTTAGGTTATTATATTTTTTATTTCCAGAATTCCCATTTGATTCTTTTTATAGATTATGTTATCTGGTGAAACTCACCATTTTGCCACCTATTTACTTGAATAATAATCATTGATATTCTAAATTTCTGATCACTTAACAGATTGGTTTTTTTTTAAACTTCTCTTGATATTCGGTCATTTGATGTTGCATATTTGGACATTTTTCTGGTTTTTTTTGAATTTTATTTATTTTTTTAAACAGCAGGTTCTTATTAGTTATCCATTTAATACGTATTAGTGTATATATGTCAATCCCAATCTCCCAGTTCATCACACCATCACCCCCGCATCACTGCCACTTTCCCCACTTTGTGTCCATATGTTTGTTCTCTACTTCTGTGTCTCAATTTCTGCCCTACAAACCGGTTCATCTGTACCATTTTTCTAGGTTCCACATATATGTGTTAGTATACGATATTTGTTTTTCTCTTTCTGACTTCGCTCCGTATGACAGTCTCTATGTCCATCCACGTCTCTACAAATGACCCAATTTTGTTCCTTTTTATGGCTGAGTAATATTCCATTGTATATATGTACCACATCTTCTTTATCCATTCATCTGTCGATGGGCATTTAGGTTGCTTCCATGACCTGGCTTTTGTAAATAATGCTGCAGTGAACATTGGGGTGCATGTATCTTTTTGAATTATGGTTTTCTCAGGGTATATGCCCAGTAGTGGGATTGCTGGGCCGTATGGTAGTTCTATTTTTAGTTTTTTAAGGAACATCCATACTGTTCTCCATAGTAGCTGTATCAATTTACATTCCTACCAACAGTGCAAGAGGGTTCCCTTTTCTCCACACACTTTCTAGCATTTGCTGTTTGTAGATTTTCTGATGATGCCCATTCTAACTGGTGTGATACCTCATTGTAGTTTTTTGTTGTTGTTGTTTTGGGGTTTTTTGTGTGTGTGTGTTTTTGCGGTATGCAGGCCTCTCACTGTTGTGGCCTCTCCTGCTGAGGAGCACAGGCTCTGGACGCGCAGGCTCAGCGGCCATGGCTCATGGGCCCAGCCGCTCCGCAGCATGTGGGATCTTCCCGGACCGAGGCACAAACCCGTGTCCCCTGCATCGGCAGGTGGACTCTCAACCACTGCACCACCAGGGAAGCCCTCATTGTAGTTTTGATCTGCATTTCTCTAATAATTAGTGATGTTGAGCAGCTTTCCATGTGCTTCTTGGCCATCTGTACGTCTTCTTTGGAGAAATGTCTATTTAGGTCTTCTGCCCATTTTTGGATTGGGTTGTTTGTTTTTTTAATGTTGAGCTGCATGAGCTGTTTATATATTTTGGAGATTAATCCTTTGTCCGTTGATTCATTTGCAAATATTTTCTCCCAGTCTGAGGGTTGCCTTTTCATCTTGTTTGTAGTTTCCTTTGCTGTGCAAAAACTTAAGTTTCATTTGTTTCATTTTTTTTCAAGATTTTGCTTGATTTTCTTGCATGCCTGGGGATTTTCTTTTTAATAAAATTCTCATCTACTGGGAACATATACATTTGATCCATCATAAATGGAATTTAAGTGTGTTATGACAATCTTCACTCTGCTTCACTTAGCTTTCTT
This sequence comes from Grampus griseus, assembly GCF_964374135.1. Taxonomy (NCBI): domain Eukaryota; kingdom Metazoa; phylum Chordata; class Mammalia; order Artiodactyla; family Delphinidae; genus Grampus; species Grampus griseus. The sequence continues at coordinate 69,463,282 of NC_139012.1, forward strand.
CCCTTTATATTTTCTGTTGTGAGTCAGACACAAGTTTACTTTGTCCCACAAGCAAAGTCACATATCAAGCTCCAGGAGTTACCTTCTTGAACTTGTCTCTTTATCTTTGAGGTGAGGTAGGTGGGCTATCTCTCCATTTCCCCTTGTGGATAGAGAAGGAAAATGTCACAACACCCCAACAATGTTTTCCAATGATATTTTCTTTTCCATCTCAGATTTCCTTCTTGGCCTTGATAAACTCCTTTATGAATAGTTTACACCTCATCTTGAAGTGGGAGAGTACTGACATCTATTGTTTTGTGGCCTCAGTTGAAACAAACAGAAAATTCCTTTTTAATAACCTGTTAGAATTTTTAAAATATTATCCTTCTTGCAGATATAAAAGTATTGTTAGTATTTATTTGAAATGTTTAATTTTTTAATTTTTAAAAAAAAATTTTATCAGAGTATAGTGGATTTACAATATTGTGTTAGTTTCAGGTGTACAGCAAAGTGAATCAGTTATGAAATGTTTAATTTTTAATTGTTTAAAATTGTGATGAATCCCTAAAAAATGTAAACATTATTGGTCCATGTGTACCAATGAAGTAGTTAACCCATGGGTTCTAAAAATTTGAGAAACACTGCCCTAAATTTTTTGTCATTGAACACAGTCATATAATCCACCTGCTAAGAATCAAAACTACCCATCTTTGACCCACTGTAGTCATATATTTTTTGATGTGTTGAATTTGAGGTGTCTGGAAAACACCAATATTCAATACCAATAAGCTTTTAAAATTATGAGTCTAGACCTCAGATATTAGGATATCATCAATATATAGAAGTCATAGAAATGGCTGCGACACTCAGGTAAAGCAAGCAGAATGAAAAGACAGTGGAAGCCAGAGTATATAAAACACAAATGAAAGTGACATGACGGTCCTAAGACTTTATATTTGGTGAAGAACCCTTGTTCTTCCAAGATTCCCTTAACTCTCATGTACATAAATCATTTTACCTTTGAGTACCCTTATCACTCTTGCTGTAATCCCTAATTCCATGACTACATATATATATTAATATATATATACACTAAATATATATTATATGTATAATGTGTATATATATATATATATACTAAATATATAAATATATATATATTTCCAGCTGCTTCTAAATTCACCTACTGAAAACCAAGTGGGAGCTGAGCAGATCAGAGTCTGAGATTATATCCATTGGCTTGTGTGTGTGTATGTGTGTGAATTAACTCTGACCCAGTGACTGATAATGATTAGTGATAGAATAATGGTGATGATTATGGAATAAAATGCCATTTTAGCTTAACTAAGCCATTCTCTTTTCCTACAGAGATAAGGTTCTGCATCTCTTTTTGCTGTCACCCTTACTGATATCTCATGTATCTTAAACTATCATCACTTTGACATTTTGTTACTGCTGCATGCCATTAGCATCCTGTTCCATAGCACTCTTGGAGAATCTTGACTGCCGGCGAACTGACCCAGCAGTTATGGCCAAATGCTTTAGGAATGCTCCTGTACATTATAAACACATCAATGGGCATGTTGATGTGATAATGATGAAATTACACTTTCTCCCTTTCAGTAGCTTCCAGAGAGCCACTTACATGGGGATGCCTCCGGGTAAAGCTCCTTGCCCACCAGTCCCTGCAATGTCTGGAACGCTGGGAGCTGGAGGGATTGAAGCCCAAGAGATGGTAACCTTTGCCTTGATCTTTGACTCTGCTAATTCAGTGAAAAACATAAGAATAGTATTACTAGAACCCTCCAAGATATTTACACTCAGTGAATTTACATAAATTATTGACATCAGAAAATTCCTTTTCTCTTGGATGAAGATTCCCACTTGCTAAAGATTGCGTGTTGATCAGTCACATGGACTTAAAGAATTATAATGTAGGAATAAAGGAAAGTAGAGTCAAAGTCCCTGCCTCTATCTCCCACTCCCTGGAACCTCCACTGAGATGATGCTCCCAGCTCTTGAAAACTGACTCCTTGACTTCTCTCTGCTGACATCAGTACCACTCAAGCATGGTCAACATTTGAGTTTGGTAGTGTCTGTGGGTTTCAGTGTGTGTTGAGAGTTTGGGGAAAAAAGAGGTCAGATCCAGAAGGAACAGTCCTTTTTGCTAGAGACTGATACCTGTTGCAGACCATGCAGGTGATTACACTGGAGTTTTAATCTAAAGTTTCAGAACTTTATTAAGAAATATTGCTTTCTTCTTTATATCACCTATGATCTTTCCCCATTACATACTTCTTGTTATTGGGAAAAACACACTATAGTTGCCCTAACATTAAAACATGTTCATGGCTCCAAAAAGGAACTTTAGATTTTATTCTGTGTTTTCAGCTTTGATAACGTTATCTAGGGCAAGACTCAATCTCTCTGGACTACTGTAGTTTTCTGTTCAGTAAACAAAAGAGTGAAAAGTGAGAGAGCAAAAGAGATTCTGACTTTTTCTCCTTCATACATTCTTTCATAAAACATGTAATGAAGGAGCAGGAGGTGTATCAGTAAGATACAGATCAATCCATCAAAAAACTTCATTGTAGAGTAGAAGAAAGAGGCCCATGACCAGTGGACATGCACATAGTATGACAAATGCTGTAGTAGGGTCATTACTATACTAGAGGATCACACATTCAGGAACAAATTAAATTAGGAAGACATTTGGGAGGGTTTCCCCAAAGAAGATGTCAGTTGGGTTGGGCTTTGGACAGTGATTAGGGTTTGATTCAATGGGGTTGTGGGGAAGCAATTCCAGACAGAAGGAAGAGAATAAGCAAAGGTTTATGCACATTTAAGGACTGATGGGCCCTCAGATTTTACTAGATAGAATGTATGGATGGTGGCAGTAGATGGAATGTGAAAGCATATGGCACAGAATCATTAGGGACATTGAGTGCCATGCTAAAGAATTTACGAGAATGGGAAATAAGGTACTGTGTCTCTTCCTAGTTTTGAAAGCAATATGACAGTCACAAATAATAGAAACCAAGATAATCCCTTAAAGATGATAATTCTTGGTTGGAGAACCTCTTAATGAAAAATAAATGAGAAGAAATACGTGTCACTCTGTCTTACCTTTAGTGCAGTGTGGATTCAGAGTAAGTCGCCTCTTTCAAGTGTTTGCCTCATCTGTTAATGTTTACCGTGGTTACTGGTGTTTGGATCGGCTCTTGAATTATCCTGGCATTGATTCATCTTTCCAGACAGCTGCTCCTTTGAAGCATCATTGCAAGAGATGCTTCGCTACTTATCTAGACAGAGTGTACACTTGTCAATCAAAACATAAATAGCACCCAAGTAACCTGCATGTCCAGAGGCTGGGGGAAACGCAGGGCTGCTTTCCCATTGAAGATCTGCCAAGTTTAGAATGACCATCTCCTTAGCGAGCTCTCTGAAATTGCAGAGGGACTCCCAGCATGAGAATTTCTGCTTCTGCTCTCAGTCTTTCATACACACCCTTTACTATTCTAGAAAGAAGTCTCCAAAGGGCTTCCCACAACTTCAGAAGTACTGCTCCGCGGTGTTGTACCTGCTTTGGGGGCAACTGAATATGCTTTTCCATTGCTTTGCCTTCTTCTGTATCAGCATTAGAATTTTTCCTTTTTTCCTAGCCCCCTTCACCACCAAAATGTTCAGGCCTGAAGTTTCTCATTATTCAAATCCTTGAGTTGCTTTTTCTAGTGACCTACAGCAACAAAGACCTCATGGGGTCTGAGAGAGGATCCGTGAGGACAGTCAGTGGGTGTCTTCTATTCACAGTGTCTGAGTCAGAGCTGTCTTGGGAGCCGAGAGGGAGATTGATCCTGGGAGTTTATGCAAAAGCTTCAGTAGGGCTTGTGATGGACCAGTCACATTTCTCACAATGCCTGGAAGGTAGTGAGTGTGACTCGTTCTGTGTCTCATGCTCTCTATCCCTTTCCAAAGAGTGACTGGCTAGCAAACAGAAAGATTTGGCAAAGCGGGAAAGGCTGAGTGCCACCGAAACCAAAGAGTTTCTGGTTCAAATTTGTTTTCCTGTCAGGTGTTGCTGGGAGACCCATTCCCTTTAAACCACTGCCAACTATGATAACTCCAGCAATTTGGTAGAGCAAAGAAATCGTTGGCAAGTACAATACAACAAATTGTTGGCTAATAGCAAAAACTGGAGATGGCTCTGTTAATGGATCCAGCAAACCCTTTTGTCAGCTTGGTGAGAAGTCTACTCTAAATTCTGAGAAGCTGGACCTGGAGTGGGGACAGAGTCCAGGCAAATTTCAGAAGACAGAGGATTTGTTTCTACCATCAAGAACTGTTTGTCATTTGGAAAGGACACCCAGGTTTAGTACCCATTATGGAAGACAATGATGTGATTGGATGCTTAGAGCACTAGTGCTTTGAGGAATGGTAGGGAAAGAAAAACACATAGACTGTATGCTAACATCTGCCCTTAGAATTTCACAGACTTCTCACCAGTTTCTTTGACAAAGAAGAAACAACGTCACAATAATGAAAACGTGTCATTCCTTGGCTCTATCTCACAGAAATGAGATGGAGTAGTAGGAGTTACATGTTGATAATGTCAATTCTCAGAATGCATTGCTGTCACCACCTAACCAACTACAGATTTTTCATGTGCCTTTTGATGTATAATGTCACTGTGTTCAAAATGTTACATGTGTGGATATGTATTCACATATATTTAGATCAGGCGTATCTGAATTTTGTTGGATACTTACAAAATTGTTAATAACCATTTGTTAGGGAAATTCCTCACCCTTTATTAATTTATTTGTTCTACCAGTAAATATTTATTGGGCACTTACTATGTGCCCAGCTCTGTATTAGGTGCTGAGGATATAGCAGTGAACAAAATAGGACCAAAATTCCTACCATCACAGAACTTATATTCTAGTGCAAGGAGACAAATGTAAACAAATATTATAAGTAAAATATATAGTATGTTGATAAATAATAAGTATTAAGGAGGAAAATAAAGCAGAAAAAAAGGACAGGGTGTTGCACTTTTAATTAGGGTGGCAAGAGAAGACCTCACGGATCAGGAGTCATGTGTACAAAGATTTGAGGGAAGTGAGGGAGTAAGTCACGTAGAGGAAGAGCATTCCAGACAGAAGGAGTCACAGGTGCAAAGGTGTGGACTGAGCCTGGAGCCCACCTGGCACGTTTGAACAAGAGCGAGGAGCCCAGCATGGTTGGGGTGACATGAATAAGAGGGAGAGCAGTAAACTTCAAGATGAGATCAGAAGGTTCCCCAGGACGAGTGAGCCAGTGGTGGGACATCGTGCAGGGCTTGGTAGCCATCCACAAGGACTTTGGCTTTTATGTAAGGGAGTGAGAGGTAATGGAGGACATGACTTAAGTCATGTTTTAAAGGAATCATTGAGGCTGTAGGGGGTCAAGGGCAGAATGAGAGAGACAAATTATAAAATTATTGCAAGAATCTGGATGAGAGATGATGGAGGCATGACTCATGGTGGAAGCAGTGATGGTGGAGAGATGGAGTTGGCTTCTGAAGATATTTTGAACCTGGATCAAGGAATTGTTGGAGTAGGCAGGCCCCAGAGGCAGACCTTGGGAAAGGCTAATGGCAAGTCTCAGAGAGGAACGCCAGCAGTCAACTCTCTGGGAGCTGGGGGAATGAGTGGCTTGGTCCTCTAGCAGGCATCTGGACACCCACTGTGTCTATTTGTACACCTTCCAGTGAGGTAACCAGAGTTATGGTTGTTTTTCCCATCTCACAGATAAGAAAACTGAAGCTTAAAAAGATTGAAAAGCTTACTCAGATTCTCAAGATTGCAAGTGATGCCTCTAAGTCTTAAACAGGTCTTCCGATGCCACGTCCTGCCAACACTCCTTCATCTAACACATAATCCACCTACCACCTATGACCTCCTTACTAAGTTGAAGGCCAGTTTCCACCTGCAGTGCTGAATTGCCTGCTCTTAGAGTGAGCTGCTGTGATTAAACTCCATGTGCTTATGTGTGGTCAACCTGGAAGATCTTTGGCCATGAGCATGGGCGTGGCCTGGCACACACCTGTATGTGTGATGGGCTGGGCACCTTGCCTCCTCTTCAGTTCTTCCTCTCTCCCTCCTCCCTCCCTTCCTCCCTTCTTTTCTCCCTTTCTTTCTTTCCTTCTTTCTTTCATTTGATTGATTGATTGATTGATTTTGGCTGTGCCGGGTCTTTCTTGCAGCACTCGGGATCTTTTAGTTGCAGCATGCAAACTTAGTTGCAGCACACGGACTCTTAGTTGCAGCATGCGGACTTCTTAGTTGCAGCATGCAAACTCTTAGTTGTGGCATGCATACGGGATCTAGTTCCCCGACCAGAGATCAAATCCAGGCCCTGAGCATTGGGAGCACCGGAGTCTTACCCACTGGACCACCAGGGAAGTCCCCTTTCTTTCTTTTTTTTTCCTCCTTCTTTCCCTCCTTCCTTCCTTCCTTCCTCCTTCCCTCCCTCCCTTCCTTCCTTCCTTCTTTTCCTTGACCAGCTTGGAATAATGATAGCTATGTTTTGTCTTCAGCAAACTACTAACTGCTCTCTATGCCTCTTCACATTTACTTGTTACTGAAAGTATGAACAAAAAAGCTTCTGCAAGAACCTGAGTATGGATCCTTGTGGGGGAGAGTGATATGAGTTGGGGGAGGTTCCCCCTTTGAACACGTTCCTTCAGAGATGACTGGGGGGCATTTTGCGTGAAAGATACAAGGCTTTAGGTCAGAGAAGTCTGGCTGGAGACAGATTTGAGAGTTTCTGAACATGCTCTTCTACTCTAAAATTTGTTTCCTAAACCTCTGACTGGTAATCTGTGAGTTGACTTCCTACCTTACCTTTTCCTTCCTGTTGTCTCTAACTCTGTGAGTGAATGTAACGAAACAAGAATTGTGTTTAGAACAAGCATAACTACTTTGCCTTTCACTCTCCCTTTAAACTTTATTTGATGGAGGTTTTTTTCCTCAGATGCTGGATGGAGATGTTGGCAGATCCCAGAATTGTCTGTTTATTTTTAGAAAGAGCACAACCTTATATTGATTTTGGTTGCAGACATAGTCTGAATTTCAACATTTAATGTCCAGTGCAGAGTATTATTCAAGATGTCTCCCTTGGTTTAACGTCAAAGCGTCAGGCTTTTCCTGGCACAGACCTGGGTCAGTCTGGAGCAGGCCCCCGCTCTCCACTAGCTTCTGTTCCCTGCACATTGGGAAGAGGGGGAGGGGAGAGGTAAGGGGCTAGGGAGGTTCTTACTGTGCTGGTGGGTTCATACGCTGAGCCTTGTAGATGGCTGTGTTTGAGCCTCTTTAGGGGCATACCCTCCGTAGGTTCAGGTTGGGCCCTCTCACCTGAAGTTGCCTTAAGAAAGAATGAGTCTCTATTCTGTATGGTCACTTGTGCTTCCTTCCTCAGGTTGAGGCATTGGTAGGATCCCTACCCCATCCCCAAAAGCCTCTTCCTGCAGAGGCATCTCTGCCCCTCCAGACAGCTCTACTGGCCAGAGCAGGGCCCGAGTACTCACACCAGCATCCTGTGTCCTGCATGGCCCACACGTCTGGCCTGGCCTGGCCTAGGAGTGCGGGCCGTGGGGCCCAGTCACAGGGCAGTGTGTTGGCCCTCCCCCATCCCCCTTGCTGGATTTCCTGTGCAGGAGTCGGGCCCCATCAATAGTCGTCTTCAGCTTCTTCAAATGAGAATGGGAAGTCAGTTCCTGCACTGTGAAATTTCAGGGGATGCAGGCCAAGCTCTCCAGGGCGAGAGAGAGCTGTGTGCCCCTGAGGAAGTACTCTTCCTCTCCCCACATTGAGGAGGAAGGTGAGTCTTTGATAAAAGAACGATGGGAAATTACCCTCCTTCTACTACCTGTTTCTTCTCTGTTCCTCACAAACGTGGGTAAACATATCCTAAGTAAGAAATAAAAGCAGCATAAGGAGTTTGCTTAGGCAGCAAGTTTGAGGGAGGTCAGGGAGCTTCTGGAAGAAGGGGCTGGGATGACCCCAGAGGGAGGACTCTTGGAGAAGCTGGAGGAGGGAGCAGGGAGTGGGTTCTGTCACCTCCTCCCAATACTCATTCCTTCCTTTGCCTCAGGTAACCTGGGATGGGGATTTGGTGGCACTGGCTTCCTGCCTTACTAGGCTGTGGGGTGCTCATGCTCCCAAGGAGCCTCCAGCATTGAGGAGAGGGGTGTGGGGCTGGAGATGGGCTGAGGTCCTGACTCTCAGAAGGTCCTCCTCATGCCTGTAAATTTTGCTCCTCCATAACTGTTAAGTAAAGGGAAGTAGGTAATTTTGTGAGTGGAAAAACCATTCTCAACTGCAAAAAAAAAAATTTGCTTATAAGATTCCAAGAATTACATCTTGCAAGTCAGAAATGTCACACCCAAAATGAAATTGGCAGGAAGCCCAGAACTCGCCATTTTCACTTTAGGTACTAAAATTCTCACGTGGATTTACTTAAAGAGTAACTAGGGTATTAAAATGTCCTTTGGGCTTGAGATGTATTTGCACATGATCTGTTGGCATGGTTATTTACGTACCAAATAAATTCAGAGTTGGTTTTGTTGTTTTGAAACTGTCCAAGAATCACACATTCATTTATTTCTAAGACAGTTTATGATCAGAAAGCATTGAGGTTCTTACAAAGAATAAGTATATAATTAATGATCTGTTGGCGTACTTTTACATCGTACATATTCTTCTTAAGAATCGAATATTGTAGTGTTTTCTCCTAACTGGAGGTGCTAGGATCTTATTAAGTGGTTAAGTCAGTTGAATGAGAGTCTTAGAAGGCTTAATCCTCTCCAGTTGGATATGGTAATTAAATATTTGTTACACTCCTATAGAGGGTTGTGAACTGCATAGAATAAACCGGCAGAGTCTACTGTCCATGTCCAGTACATACGTATGTACATACGCACCTGTACATATACACTCCACAGAGGCAATAAACCTTTTACCAAGTATAGTTGATTCTCACGATTTGTGGATCCTGTATTTGCAAATTCCCCTACTCACTAAGATTTATTTGTAACCCCCCAATCAATATTTGCATCATTTTGCAGTCATTTGTGGACATGTGCAGAGCAGTGAAAAATTTGAGTTGCTGGAGGAACATATTCCCAGCTGAGGCCAGACACTACAACCCTCTGCTTGTTTCTGTTCACTGTGGACAAGTGTCCTTTTCACTGTCTAATCAGTGTCCTGTTTTTGCACTTATGTAATTTTTATTGGTGATTTCAATGTCTAAAAGGTCCCCAAATGTAGTACCAAGGAGCTAAGTGTCCTAAGCCCAAGGAGGATGGAATGTGCCTTGTGGAGAAAGGATGTGTGTTAGATAAGCTTCGTTCAGGCATGAGTTATAGTGTTGTGAGATCAACGTTAATGAATAAACAATGGATATTAAACAAGGTGTTTTAAACACACATAAAACAAGGTTATGTGTTGATTGGTTGATGAAAACGTGTGACTAGAGGCTCCTAGAAACCTAAGTGTATTTCTCTTAGGAGCAATGGTTCAGTATCACTAATTCACTGTTTACAGCGACTTTATAGAACAAAATTAATATAAATAATAAGAAGCAACTGTATCGATTCTTGATTGATACGTTCACTTAGGTACGTCATGCCCTCTTCCTGCTGGGTTTGGTATACTTATTTAGATAAGTCCAGTTCACTCAACACATTTCGTACTAGGTGTATCCTATATGCCAGGCCCTGTGGATCTTGATGATAAAACTGGGGAGTGAGAACAGCCACAGTCCCTGTCTCACAGGCTAGAGGGGAAAACAGGATATAAATGGACAGGACAGTGTAGAATTACAAAATGTGATAATGATCTAAAGGCAAAGCGGAAGACCTGAAGGGAACAGAGTGAGTGTCAGAGAGACCTGTCATCACCTGGCAGGTTTAGGGTGTGAAGTTCAAGCTGAGGCCTGAGGGAGACAAAGCAGTTAGGGTGGTGGATGGGAGTGGACGAGATTCCCAGGCAGAAGAGGTAGCACAGACTCTGTGGAGGGAGGGCCCGTGGCACCTCCAGGGGGCTGAAAGCACCTGAGTGGCTGGAGTGTGGAAAATGAGGAGGGCTTGGAGCTGGCTAGGGCTCGGAGGTGGGCAGGGAACAGACATATGGAAGCTTGCAAGATCGTCAAAGACGCTGGTTTTTAGCTTAACGTCCTGTGTAAGTCATTAAAAGGTTTTAAGCAAAGACGTGGTCAGAGCTGTGTTTTTGTTTTTTTGAATAAATTTATTTTATTTATTTTATTTTTGGCTGCGTTGTGTCTTCGTTGCTGTGCACGGGCTTTCTCTAGTTGCGGCCAGCGGGGGCTACTCTTCATTGAGGTGCACGGGCTTCTTATTGCGGTGGCTTCTCTTGTTGCAGAGCACAGGCTATAGGTGCACAGACTTCAGTAGTTGTGGCGCACGGGTTTAGTTGCTCTGCAGCATGTGGGATCTTCCCGGACCAGGCCTCGAACCCATGTCCCCTGCATTGGCAGGTGGATTCATAACCACTGTGCCACCAGGAAAGCCCCAGAACTGTGTTTTAAAATTATCACTCTTGCTGCAGAGGAGAGAACAGATTGGGGAAGATGAGGAGCCCGGGAAGCCAGCTCTCGTAGAAGTTCGTGCCCGAGACGGCGGTGACGTGAGGTGCACTGGTGTGGGGAGGACAGAGGAGTGGGCGTGTTATTAACTGTGGAGGAGGCAGCGTCGCTGCTACGCTGCTACTTCCAGCCGACTGACTGATATTGAATGACAGCAGGTGCAAGAGACTAACCGTGACCCATCAGATACCCGCCATGCGAGTGTGCATAAAAGGATGATGATATGTGATGCGCCCCTGCCCTGAACGTGTGGAGATTTGTGAGACGTGTGCATAAATGTGAGATGTGGAGCTTCAAAGCTCAGTTGCCACATTTGCATGCAATTCCCCTCTAGAATTGCTTTCTTTGAGTAAAGTGGTTTTTCTGCTTTTGGGAATGTGCTTAGAAAAAATATACAGGGCTGTGCTAACATGGCTTTTTCCCCCCCCTGTATTTTACAAAACAAATACAGATAACAAAACGTATCTTTATAAAATTTACTGGCCATTATGAATTATTAGGTGATTGAAACTGAAAATACTGATTTTATATTTTACTCAATGTCATGGCACCGTTTTATGTGGTGATATGTTCAGAAGGTATAAATTACGTTCTAGTTTTTGGATATTTTTCTTCATATCAATAAAAATTTTTAAAGGCATTTGATGCTCTAAAAAGTGCTTTCCTAATTGTTTGATGAAAGGATAAAAATAATTCAGTCTTTAAAATCTGAGAATTAATGGCTCTGTACTTACTTGAGGTAATTTCTACCTCAGAAGAGTATAAATTGGCATTATTTTGATGCACTTTTGTTTTCCCATCTATTCTGTACCTTGAATTGATACGTAAGAAATTAATTAGATACTGCCTAAATATGCCCTTCCCTTTTGTGTTGAAAAAGACCCAGAGGTCATCTGTATAGAAAGTGTTTGTGGTTGACAAGTTTGATAGACAAGCTTACAAGGTGAAAACATTGCTCAAGATCTGAGGTTTCCAACTCCACTTTTATTTCTCTTGTCACATTATTAAATGATTAATTCAGGTATAGGACCCCACAAGGTTCTGGAAATATAAATGTGAAAGGAACACAGTCTTTGATCTTTAGAGTTTACTAGAAGAGATGCACGTGGAAACTAACCCAACCAGATTATTTACTGAGGAAAGTTTCCATAAGCTGTTATGACAGCACAGAAGAAGAAGAAGAAATATCAGGAACGTTTTCCAGAGGAAGGGCCAATGAAGGTTCGAAGGAAGAGCTGGGGTTGACCAGACAGTTAAAATGCTGTGTGCCCAAAGTAGGCAGGCATTAAAAAATACAGCATATTTGGAGAATTGCAAGAATTTGGGTGATGGTCATGAGTGAGTTGAGAAAGATGAAAATCTCATATCAGAAGACTTTTTCATTCCCCAGGGTGCATTTTGGCATGGAAAATTGTGTTGGCTGTGTAAGGAGAGATGCTGTGAATAAAGTATTTGATATAATTTCCTTTAATTTAAATTAAATAGGTAATGAATAGTATAGACAATAGTACAATGCATTTGGACTTTTTATAGTTAATTTAGAAATCTTATACCTGCTGGGATGCAGATGAAATAGTTACAAGGATCTGAATCTCTTGATAAACTGCTTTCACATTTTTGAGTAGCCTGAAACGTTCTCTGTAAGCCGGTCTATTTTATTCTTTCTCCTCTTTTTTTCCCTTTCTTCTTCAAGTTCAAACATAATAAAGATCAATATTTACCAACCTTTTTGTTTTAAAGTTAAGACTCTTGGGTTTCACAGCTGGGAAGAGATCATGTTTAAAAACAAAACAAAACAAAACCATTCTTTGTAAGTTTCCATCTAGTTAGATTAATGTCAATTCATTCTTATAACCTAAGAATTAAAAGTTTCCCCCTCATCATATTTCTTAACTATTTTTAAAAATTATACCTGATTCCAAATTATCTCAGATATATTCTCTACTTCATAACTATCTGCCAGTAGAAGGTCATTTGTCCACAAGATTTCTAAAATTGAGCTTTTAATAAAGGGCATGCAAACAGCTTAAACAGAATATTTCACAGAAAACAAAGCTGAGTACTAACTAAACCATTTAATACAACCATTTAAACACCTGCCCTGATTATAAAAAATTGAAGATCTTAAAATAGATTTCGTGCAAAGCCTAGGTCTTTTCATATTAAGGAAAACAACACTGTATCCAGGTTTATTATTCTAATAGGTTTTAGGTTTTTCATTCCAAATTGGATTCAGATCAAACTCCTAAATAAATGAAGCATCTTTTTTCTCTTCTATGAACTGTTCTGACTCTGAAGGCCTTGATTTCCTTGGGTTGGAGTTGTTCCAACGTCTTGAAATGAAACAACTAATTAGAGTGTTTTTATTTTTGGCTAGGAGTCTTTCTTTTTCTCTGGCTGGAGTTCTGTCTTCTTCAGGTGGAGCCAGTGCTACCTATTCCCATTTCCAAATTTTGATGTGGAAAATACCATTGGTTGGGCAACAGCAAAAAAATGTGAATGAAGTTTTTGACAATTGATTATGTAACTTTCTGCCTGATACCAAATAGGAGATGTGCCAAGAAACCACAATCACCTTCTCATAACTTCATACCAGTCAGGCCCTGTAATAAATATTTTCTTTATGTGTCTATCGACTTTATGTAGTTACCTTTTGTTCTAAGTTTGAGTGTTTATTTATTTTAGAAAAAATAACATTTTTGAGAGCCCATATTTGCCAGGTCTAGAGGACATCATACACTTTGATATTATTTCTTGTTTATTATTTGCCCTCCCCACTCTTTTAGGAGGACCCACTTTCCTGCTCACTGTTGAATTCCTCCTGTAGGGTGTAGTGTCTGAATATGGTTAAACACTAAAGAAATAGTAACCTATTGAATGTGTGGGTGGGCCAAGTAGAGGAAACCCCTGCATTCGAAAATAACACAGACAAAGGAGGACAGAGAACTGAACCAACAGAGGAATTCATAAAAAGTTACAGTGCCCCAGTGATGGATCAGTTTCTATGTGTTCAGGAAGGAGGGGATGTCAGGAAAAGATTCACAGAGGAGATGCTGTCTGAATATTACTTCATGACCGTGTTCAATTTGAGGTATTCAGGAGACAGGAAGGGGAGATTCCCAGTGGGTTTGGTGCTCAAGATAAAGTCTTTTAATGTTAGCTCGTTGCCTAATCTTCAATTCATATATATATATATAATAATATATATTATATTATATATATCTATAATATATATGCACACACACACACATATATACGCACGTGTATATATATATGTATATATATATGTGTGTGTGTGTGTATATATATGTGTGTATATATATATGTAAAATTTTCCAAATATACTGTTGGGGACCCTATGAACACTAAGTAAATAATACACAATTTGTACACTGATTGGATTTAGCTTAAAGAACACCTGATGCACAGTCATGTAGAATGATTTAAAACTGTTCAGTTGAGACAGTGTAATGCAATCTTTTAAAAAAGTTCTTCAAAATATAGTTGTCCATTTAAGAAAGACTATGGCCATGGGTGACCATCTCATTCCTACACACAGGAGGCACCATTACTTCCAACAATTTATTTTATATGGGTAATGTCAAATATTAGTAGAGAGGATTTGAAAAGTATTATCCCTATTCTTAAAGAACTTACAGTATAATATGCACTTTTCCATACTAAACATAAAAGGACACAAAATAAACAAAGAAAAAGCATTGGAAATAAGTCTGCCAATGGCTTCACAATGTTAAAGTCAATAAAGAGTGAAGAGTAGAGGAAGCTCAGATACTTTGAGTCCAACCTTGACTAATTACTCAGTACAAAAAGTAAAATTGCTTTGTGCATGCTGACCAATACAGAAAGCACTGTGGACTAGTGGAGCCTCAGGAGCTCTCTGAGCAAGAGGATGCTTTGGGGTGATACAAGTGGGCAGTGTCTGAGTGAGGAGGTGAGAACTGGGTTGCCAGTATTGAAGGAGGGCTAGAATGCAACTGTGGCCAAAAGAAGTAATCTAGGGCAATGAGGGAGAAGTATTTGGAGACAAGGAAAGGAATCTGTACATTATCTTTAGTGCAAAGGGAATTATAAATATTCAGTGAATATCTCTTTTTTTCCCAAGAAAAGACTGTTGCAATGGTAAAAATGCTATAGTTCTGCAGGTAAACTTTCAGGGTTATAAATCCGTTTATCTAATCAAATCCTGACTTTGAGATGTCATTATTTTAAAATATCTTTCTCAGGTAGGGTCATTCAGCTTGATAGAGCATGACAGTATCTATCTGAAAATTCCCCTCCAGGTGTATTGTGCTAAGCAGATGTATTTATGTTTTGTTTCAACATGGGCATCCTGAGATCTCTTTGTGTGAGAGCCTTGAAAGTTGGCCTCCTCCGATTATTATTATGAATCCAGGGTGTATGAGAACTAAGAGTCCTGTTCCAGTGACCTGTAGAATATATGCTATGTTTGTCTTCTCTGCTGAGATAGTCATCAATCATGTGTGCTCTAAAAGCATACTAATCTTTCCTTTAGAAAAGGTTAAAGGGTGTCAAGAGCATACCTCTGTGCTCCAGCTTATTAAGGAGAATGAAAAGTCCCTAGAGATGACGAAAAGAAAGTAATTCAGGAAGCATGCTAAAAATGAAAATATATTCTAAAGATGTAAGAGTGAGTACTGGAAAAATCAATACCAGTGTTAAGCAGTACAGGAGTGAATGAATGTGACACTGGGGTAAAAGACAAGGAAAAACATTATCACCAGTACAACGTGACATAAAAGTCTGCTTGAAGAGGAAACAGTGTGTTTTTTTTTTCTGGGAATAAGAAGGATTTCTAAGTGCTCTTAGTGAATGAGCAGCATCCTGCTATAACCTCAGGAGGAAGTGACCCTCCCCTGCCCCTCCAAAACATATATGCACAGTGATGGATGATGGTGGATAAATCCATACCGAGAAATATGTAAGCCATAATATAAGAATGAAAGGGACCCTGACAAAACCCAGTGGCCCTCCTATTTTCATCTACCCGACGCGTTTGCTTTCTCTGTACCCACTTGCGAATGCATGTTTCTGCAAAAGTGAACTTAGGGTGGACTTCCCTGGTGGCGCAGTGGTTAAGAATCCGCCTGCCAATGCAGGGGGCATGGGTTTGAGCCCTGGCCCGGGAAGATCCCACATGCCTTGGAGCAACTAAGCCCATGTGCCACAACTACCGAGCCTGCGCTCTAGAGCCCACGAGCCACAACTACTGAGCCCGTGTGCCACAACTCCTGAAGCCTACCCACCTAGAGCCTGTGCTCCGCAGCAAGAGAAGCCACCACAGTGAGAAGCCCACGCACCGCAACAAAGAGTAGCCCCCTCTCACCGTGATGAAGAGTAGAGAAAGCCTGCGCACAGCAACGAAGACCCAACGCAGACAAAAATTAATTAATTTTTAAAAAATGAACTTAGGGTATATTTCTAGTGATTTGGAGGATCTGAATAGGAAGCGGGTGAACTTAGAGCCATAGAGCATATTATTTCTTCTTCTAAAGTCATTACTTTGAAAAGAAGATAGGAAGTTATAGGAAGTAATTGGATGGTAGGATATAAGTGGGAAAATAAACGAATTTGGTCCTCTGGTGTGTGGTTTATGATAGCAAAATGATAAAGAGCAGGTAGCATTCCATGAAGACTGAGAAGAAAATATTGTTCAGGAAAGGAGCTGAATGAATCTCTTGAGAACAAGGGCCATATTTTATTCATGTCGCATCTTTAGCATCTAGTACAGTGCTCTAGAAATAGCAGGAGCTTAATTTTGAGGCTTTAATTTAAGAGGTAGAAAGAAGAAAGTGTTAGGCAAAAGAAACCACAAATCACAATTCTATAAATGATAATAGGTTAGAACAAAAACAAAAAATAACAAGACAAGCTAAAGTGCAAGAAGTGTCCAGTTACTCTCATGAGAAAAATGGCAGGGAAACTGGTCAAGAGTAATAACTTATGGCTGAACTTGTTTACATGTAAGAGCAGAACAATGAGCAATTCAAGCAAAATGAGCTTGAAATGTTCATACAGGGCAGCAGAGATTATCTCATAGCTATCACTATGTTTCAGTGAACCGAAATAGTAGAAGACTGCACGCTGTTCCAAGAAAATACATTTGATATAGACTGGGGGTATAGCAGGGCAAATCAAGAACACAATTAAATCAATAGTGTGTCTGTACAGGGGATATCAAGATATGGAGATGTCTAAGACTTAGTATCTGATATCAAAGAGTCCACAATCACAAGTGGAGATGGATATGTAAATATTTCACTAAAGTAAGAAGTGATAAGAACGGTAATGATATGCCTGAAGGGCTCTGTATTCATTTCCTGGAGCTGCTGTAACGTAGTACCGCACACTGGGTGGCTTAAACAACAGAAATGTATTGGCTCACAGTCCTGGAGGGTGGAAGTCTGAGATCGAGGCGTGTGGACAGGTTGGTTCTTTCTGGGGTCTGAGGGAGAATGTGTTCCAGCCTCTCTCCTAGATTCTGGTGGTTTGTTGGCAATCTCTGTCATTCCTTGGCTTATAGAAGAGTCACTGTGATCTCTGCCTTCATTTTCACATACATTCTTCCTGTTGAATGTGTCTGTGTCCAAATGTTACCATTTTATAAGGTTACCACTTGTATTGGATTAGGACCCATTCTAATGTCCTCAGCCTTACTTAATGATTTACAAAGAACCTATTTCCAAATAAGGCCCCATTCATGGGTTAAGACTTCAATATTCTTTTCGGGTGATAAAATTCAACCTGTAATAGGCCATGAGAACATTGGAGTCATTGTGGCATGTAGAACGTATGTCCAGCTTGGTGGAGGATAGTAAAAATAGATTTTGAAAATTGGTTTAAAATACAAAATTGGCACAAAGGTGAGAAATAAAATGATTGGACAGAAGGAGGTCTGCCTATTCAGTGAAAAAATTGAATTTTTAAAATACAACTTAATTTATTAAATTGGACTAAGCATTTACTGGCCATGATTATGGGCCAGATGCCAGAGATACAAAATTGATAAGTCACCATCTCCAGAATATCTAATACATTCTTCTTATTTGGGGGAGGGGGGTGCTCAGTACATAAGAATAGTGCAACTGTGACTGGAATTTATTCCTATTACCTGGAAATAAGGAAAGAACTTACTTCTGATCAGATGGGAAATTAGTGAATACTTAGAAGAAGGAGACCACATCATTGAGAGATTTTTTAATGAGAGAAGGAATGTTAGGTGTAATCAGACACAGCCTCACACTTTAAGGAAGCAGATGTTATAAAGTTCAAGGAGGAAATAATTATAGTTCTATGAGCAGAGAGAACCATAGGATGTTAGACGTCTCTGTGCTGACAGAATCATCCCATTATGCCCTGGGCTTGGTGAGGTGCCCAACAGGTTGTCTGTCTCCCTCACAACCCTGGGATTGGCTTTCACATCCAGCACCTGGAACATTGTAGAGCCTGAATCCATCCTCCTGAATAATTATAATTGTGGATCTCTTACAAAAATAGTATAGAACACAAACACACACACACACACAGACATAAATACAAAATTCCATTCTGACATAAGATTTTGGGAGTTAAAATCAGTTTTTGACATACAAAAACTTTAAAAAGTGGCGATTTAGTTAGTTTTCAGGTTTGCATTACTAGAAGCAGTGCTGATGTGGATACATTTTTACATATGGGCTTTGATATTTGTTGGCCTGTTTCTGTAGGACCTGTATTACCTTTTCACTGCATCCAGTCTTACTCACTTTAAATCTCTCTTCCATGCTGCAGCCAGAGTGGGCCACAAGACACCAGTGTCTCCCCACTGCCTGCAAACTAAGTGTTTACAATACTTTTCAAGACTCATTCTACCCTCTAGCCGCATCTCTAATCAGAGCGAACAACCTGCAGAAGTCGATTTTACAACTCTGCCTGTGCTCATGCTGGTCCCTTTCTATCTTTACTGATTCACTCTTACTCCACTTGCAAGATTCCAGAAACCTCCCTGAATTCCCAGGCTGGGTGAAGTGCCGACTCTGACTCCACAGCATCCTGTGTATAACTCTAACTCAGCAACGGCACCCAAATGATCTCTGGATGGTCCTTCTGTGTCCCTGGCAGAATTCAAACTCCTTGAAGACAAGGGCATGAGTTTCACCCTTGTAACCACACAATACTGAGCATCATGTATAATGTCAGCTTAATAGATTTTGGATTTTAATATCCATAACCATGGAAATAAGCTCACTATCTGTGCTGATGGGTCATCACACTCACTGCCAACGATTAGTTTGTTGGTGACAATGGACAGTTTGGGACAAGGAACATGTGATAGGCATTTAGGCCTTTCGGAACATTCTGTGAATGAAATCACCTAGGTGGAATCCACCAGAACATTGTGGCCCAGTGTAAATGTTCAATAAACCTTTGTTGAAATTGAATGAAATCAATCATTTATTTATCCATTCATTCAAAAATCTTTTATTCAAGAATTGCAGTGTCCCAGTACCAGTGCTGGAGAAATCAAAAGATATAAGTCAGGGCAGATATGTAAGCAGAGCATAACTATGTAATATGATGAGTGTTACAATAATTCTCTGCCTAGTGTGCTGTACGGGTACACAGGAGGGAGAAGCTAACTCTGTCGGAAGGCGTAAGTGCAGATGTATGGGTTGTCTGCCTGTTTTCTCTACATGCATTTTCTGCCCTTCTCTTCCCTGCACTATAACTCAGGGAGCAATATTTCCCAAGTTCCTTTGTCTCCTGGCTTCCAAAGAGGCCAGTGGGGAGACAAGATGGAAAACTGAAGGGCCAGATGAGGAGATAAATCGTGGTCTTTCTCCATCATCTGTCTGCTTGGAGTAGCGTTTGCAGCAGTCACTGTTGGGTCTCCTGCATGGCTGTCAGTCCTGCTGGGTAAGCCCACTGTTCCAGCTTCCTCCAGGTGGCCTACTCCTTGGCCCTGGAAACACTGACTTCTTCCTGTAAGGTTCTTGCCTTTTCTAGTCTCTTGGCTGCCACCCCTCCCCGCCCCACAATTCCCCGTACGCTCCTTGGCTTTTCCATTACCTGTGAAATCCATACCCAACAGTAAAGTCATTGAAACACCTCAGGTGCTGTTTCCCAACTCAACCTTGGCTGATTCAGAAGCTTCTCAAAGAAGGGCATATTTAAAAGCTAGTGGAATGGGGCTGTTTCTAGAGATTTCATTCCCTTTCATACTTAGTAATTCTATTATTGTCTTTTTTGGTGGCTGTGAAGAAAATTTTTAATTTAATTTTAAAATTAATTAATTTTAAAATTTTAATTCAATTTTAAAATTAATTCATTTTAAAATTTTAATTTAATTTTAATTTTCTTCACAGACTCAGATTTCTCACCTAAAAAAAACAGAAAAATGTAATGTATTTGGCCATGTTGGAATTCATTCACCCGTTCATCTAACAAATTTTGTTGACACTCTGCTCCGTGGAGGTGCCATACCATGCCATACCATGAGGGCAATCATCACGATCAGGACAGCTGTGAGCCCTGCCCCAGAGCATCACAGACCAGGGGGATGAAAGGTATCTGCAACACAGTCACTTAGAAGATGCTGGTTTCTACAGCAGTGCCTAAATAGTTATATTTCCTTCAAAGCATCCATTACATTTTCCAAATCAGTAAATGACCATGTAATCGTTTAAGGATCACAAAGCATGCGGAAAGCGCTCATTAAAACTAGATGGAGACCATGGATGTTTTTAGTCCAAAGAGCTTTATAAATGAAAGTAAAAGAGGTGTAAAATTTATACAGTTTTGAATAACTCAAAAGTGATTTGCTGTAACCTTCTTAATCAACAGACATGTAATTAGTGAATAAATGTGCCATCTTTGTGACTCACTCCCCAAGTGAAATACGTTTGGCAAGAATTTCTCTTCAGAAATTGTTTTTCTTCAGGAAATGCTTGTCATTTCTTTATATGCTAGGATAGGGTCTCTTACATTTAACAATGAATGGCTATCTCAGAGGGATGAAGGATGAACTTAATCAATCCTTTATTCTGTAGGTGGGAGCGTATCAAATTCATTGCATTTTGAACAGAAGAAATCTTATATTTACATACTTTCAGAATATAAATTTTAAGATCCTCCAGAAACACATTTTAGTGTCAGGAAGTTTTTTCATCTTATCTAAACCTTCCAGGCTGTTCTTAGCAAAGATAAATGACAATTGGCTACAATTCTTTGCATAATAGATCAAGATTATAACTCTGTATTTATTCACTCTTTCATTCAACAAGTTTTTATTGAGCATCTACTACTAAGAGCCAGACCCTGGGAAAAAATGTTTAGCAAAACCAGATGTGCCTCAGCCCTTTAAAATTACTTTCATAGACAAAGAGTCTTTGCTTTTTTTTCTTAGATCAATTTTTCCAACCCTTAATTTCTATTCCTACCAGTTACATGCTGCATGGGATGGGGCAAGCCAATAACACTATGTAAAATAAGTTTGCTGAATCTGTACAATGGGGATGATTATAATACTTAGCCTTATTTCTGGTGGGTTTGCTGCAAGTACCACCTGTACAGAGAGTCATTTATCTGTTGTGTCCCTTCTGAGTAGCTCAATAACACAGTGTTTAAGAGAACACAAGCTCTGGAGCTAGGTTTCCAGGGTTTAAATCCTGGACCTAATACTCACTAGCTGTGAGATTTGGGACAAGCTTATAACCTCTCTGCCCCTGCACTTCCTCCCATGTAAAGTGGGGACAATACAGTCCCTACCTCATGAGTAAATCCATATAAACCACTGAGAATGGTGTCTCGCCATACAAAACCCCCAATAAACAGTATGACCAGGAACTCTACAGGCATGTGTGGTCTGTACAAACAATGTCCACAAACGCTGAGTGTAGCCAGCTTTTCCAGTTTGGGGGCTATTTTGAAATTGGTTCCTCCACTTACTTAACTTTTCTGTGTCTCAGGTCCTTTATTTTTAAAATGAAAATAATATTATACTTCCCAAGGATGTGTTGAGTATTAAGTGAGATAATATATGTAAAAGCAAAGGCACATTGTAGACGTTTAATAATGCTATTTCCTTCATCCCTTCTTTAAAAAATTAGAACGACTGAATAGTCCAGGACATTCTGATTGCCCTCTAGAGTTATCTAACCTTGCATATGAACGTAGAGCAGAGAGCCGTATAAGCTAACGCACAGACTTTGTGACGCAGATAATCCATTTTCCTTGCCCACATTCTCATTCCCACTTTGTGTGCTCTTAGGGCAACTCAGATTATAGTGCATTTTCAGTTACCTAACCAATAGAAGGGATAAACGGTGAAAATAATCTGTCGTATGACAGATAACCCAAACCACAGATGGATGCAAAAATTATTAATATTCATTTATTTAAAAATGTTTCCTGATTCAAACCATGTTTATCAAAAATCTTCCGGCAAAGAATTGTGTTGGGTGCTATTTGTTCCAGAATAATTTTGGCAGCAGGTTTACCCTAGCAATTGTTTAGTTTGGGCTTAAATTTGAATTGATTTACATTCCCTAAACACAGAGTGACTGATGTTAGAAGATGAGGTAGCCTAGGGTAGAGTGGTAACAGGAGGGAGTCAGGCTGATGTTAGAAATTCACTCCATCATATGGCCCAGCAATCCCCCTACTGGGCGTATACCCAGAGAAAACCATAATTCAAAAAGACACACGCACCCCAGTGTTCATTGCAGCACTGTTTACAACAGCCAGGTCATGGAAGCAGCCTAAATGCTCATTGACAGACAAATGGATAAAGAAGATGTGGTACATATATACAATGGAATATTACTCAGCCATAAAAAGGAACGAAATTGGGTCATTTGTAGAGATGTGGATAGACCTAGAGTCTGTCATACAGAGTGAAGTAAGTCAGAAAGAGAAAAACAAATATCGTTTATTAACACATATGTGTGGAATCTAAAAAAACGGTACAGATGAACCGGTTTGCAAGGCAGAAATAGAGACAGAGATGTAGAGAACAAACGTATGGACACCAAATGGGGAAAGTGGGGAGGAGGTGGTGGTGGTAGTAGGATGAATTGGGAGATTGGGATTGACATATATACACTAATACGTATAAAATAGATAATAATAACCCTCTGTATAAAAATAACTAAAATTTAAAAAAAAATTCACTCCATCAATACTCTGTATGTAATTTCATCTGTAGAATAATGACTTCCCAGGAAGGAAGGTAAGTTTCGTATTAATATATATATTTTAGCTCTTCAAGAGCAGTCCTTTCAGCCTCAGAGAACCTGAAGGACGTGTCCATGTGACTGAGCACTGCCCCTTTTTGTAGGCTGCCGTGATGACCTTTAGTCAGGTGCCTCCAGTGGGCCATGGAGAGAGTACTGAGCACAAGGAAACAGACAGGTACACAGTGTGAGTGCACAGGGAGCATCAGGTGCTAAAACGACATATGCAGACTTGGCCAGATCACCCCCTTCTTCACATGATTCTCTTCTGAAATGGAGGCTGGCATGACCAGCCAGCTCTACAAAGAGAACACCAACCAATAAGCAGCAATTCATCTCCTCTACGATTTCTTTAAATTGGCCCTGGTAATTTAAAATGGAAATATCTCTCTGTTGGATTTAAATTTAGGTCTCATTTGCTGGTGCCCCAAGCAGATTTGGGAAATGAAGGGCAACAAAACCATAGCAAATTTGTAACATACGTTTTGGTCTCAACAGGAAAGCATTTGAAATCTGTGAAGTGTGGCTTCAGATGTCAGAGCGCTTTAGGGGCTGGAATGACCAAGTCCCAATTCTCTCCTTAGTAAACCTGAGCAGCATTTGAAAGTATCTACTCAGGAGCATTCCTTTCTCATTAAATGTCCTGGCAATTAAGAGGAGTGTGTTCTTGCTGGACAAAGCAAGAGGGAACGTGATAAAATGTGGAGTTTGAGGGGAAAACATGGAGCACTTGTGCACCTGTGGTTGGGGAGAGATGTAGTTACACTTTGGCATAATTATTGACAAAGTTAGGGATGAATACACTTTGATGTGCTGTTTACATTCAGCTGAGAGTTCAGTGTAGAACGCCTGTAATTAGGATATTTGGAAACATGCGGTTTTGAACATTTTTCTCTTTCACTTGTAAAGTGCGTGGGGAAGAACGATTAAGGATGCCGGCAACCCCACAAGGTGGACAGAAGACTAAGGGAATATTCTTATTTTGTCTCTCATGCCCCCTAATCAAAATGCTGCTTCTGTTTTCCTCTCCAAAATCATCAGTGTATCAGGAAACACACATTTCCAAGATCTATCCTGAATCCAAACAGGATAAAATAAAATGAGATTATTTTCCCCTCCTGTTCAAAAATCCTTTTTATTGCACAGTGAAGAAATAAATGTCTACCAAAGGGAAATGAAGAGGGACTAAGAGGAGGATCGAATTGCCCACTTCAATCACTCCCGCACAGAACGCCTGGCTAAAGGATGGGTAGCAGAGCAGCAGCGTTTTGGGAAAAAATTTTAAATGAAAAACAAGGCAAAAAAATTGTTCCAGCAAGAGTTCTGTAGAGAAACGGAAGACGGCTGTTGCATTTTTCTCCAGCCTGCTATCTCTTTCCACCAGATCCAAAGACGATCCAGCTCTTGGCTTAATTAATCACTTGCTGTTTTTGGTGGTGGAGGAAAATGGGGCTCACTCACCTACTGCTCTCTTAGCCAAGGAGCAAAGTTCCCAAAAAGGAGTGGAATGCATATCGATCGAGGGAAAGAACCAGTTCCCAAGGCACCAGAATGTGAATTCTTTCTCAGTGTTCCTCCTCACTGGCTTTCACTTTCATTTTAAGGCAGCTTTGCACAGAGCCCCTCTAAGCACCGATGTTCAAACTCAGATTAAAGAAATTATTTTGAGTTGTGTCCTAATCGCTCCTTAAAATTTTCAAGCCTTTATTCAAATAGTTTATGAGATTCTCTTTACTCCAGGAGGCCTTCCTGGATTAATTAAAACATCCACATTATCTGAGATCCTCAGGGCCAGGGTAAAGGGTATCTGAGGAAGAATTCTGGGGCCACATCTAGGCCAGTCCCGAGCAGCTGAGACCAGAAGGATGAGAGCCAGTCAAAGAGGCAAGGAAGCCGGAGGTCGTTTTGAAAATCAGCAGTCAGACTTCACTGCAATTTCAAGGCTGGGACCGAGAACTTGAAATGGCGTGGTTAAATCAGAACTTAAGTTTAATGCTGTTTAAGAGGACCAGATCAGAACATTGAACTTGAAAGAGGTGAACTCCACAGGGTCCACGCTTGCTGGTCGCTGGCCTCAACTTGTGGAATCAGAGAGTTGGAGCCTTGTAGGGTGCTTGAATGGCTCAGCTTACACACAGTACTAATTAATGCATTCTCTGTTTTCTTATATAACCTGGATGAAACCAAGGCCTTCTGTTTTTTTAAGGAGGTCAAGTTGGAGAGGCTTAATTAGTGTCTAAATAGAAATAAAAAGAAATCGATTTTTACCAGCATTTTTGAAAGAATTTTCAAGGGGATCCAATTCCACGTTGGCCCCTTCTTTTCCTTTCTCCCACCCCCAGCCTTTCCCATAACAAACTCCAAACCATCTCTCACTGCTCAGCCTAAGAGGGTTTTCTTCCCTCTGCCCTACCCTGCCTGAGCCCTTTATTATGTATATTGTGCAGCCTTGCACTTGTTCTTACAGGTTTCTTCTCAATCTCCTGTTCAGCCCCTCTCCACCCATTCTCCAGATTCTACATCAGAAAGATCTAGGACCTGGACCAGCCCAGCCTTGTTAGCGGGCCGGAGGCTGGGACAGAAGGCCGCAGACAATGGCTCGTTAGTAAGTCTTGATTCTGTCTCAGGTTTTTCTCTTTTATGTCCACCCACATCGATTTTCTAGTTTTTAATGAGCCTTGCTTTTCTGACCCCCGTAAAATAGTCTGGTAGTCTGTCCCATCACTGTGACCTTTCCAAATTTAAATTTCTGGAGGATAAGGTCTAAAATATTAGGCACTTTTGAATTACTTATAGTGTGATGCAAATAAGCTATTAATAATCAGAATGATGGTGAAGAAGAATAGATCTAAAATGACTTAGAGAAAAGTTGAAATAAGAGGCTCAATCTCATTGGATAGATGTCCAGGAGAGTCAGGGGTACCACAGGGATTGAAGATACTGGAAAATCACTCAGCTTCTTAATGATCTTTTCACAATGTCACATTTGTATTGAGGACATGTGTAAGGTAGTATTGTGTAGACACATCCTTCTGAAGAATAGGGAACATTTAACGGGGGGATATTAATGATAGATACCATTTAGTGAACACTCAGTATATGCTAAGCTCTATTACCTATGCTTGATAGTTCTCATAATAACTTTAAAATGTAGCTATTTATCTCCAATTATCCCTACTTTACAGTTGTAGAAACTAAACCTCATTTTGAAGAATTTATCTAAGGTTGTGCAAAGAACAAAAGAACATTAAATTAAAGCTATGCTTCCTTCACCATTTAATATTGATGCACAAATACATCTACCCATACCCAGCATATATGTCTCATGTGACTACGTGTACTAGACTTAGGACACATCTAATATGCAGAATCTATAGCTGCACATTTATATATTTACTCATTTATATCTGGATCTCTATGTCAGACTGAAATGGAACTACTAGGGAATAGAAAGAGGTGGTGGGTTGGGATTGTTGTGACCAGAAGGATCAAATTTCATCTGGAACAAAACTTGGACTTAGAAGAAGTTTTCAAAAAGAATTGTCAACCTTTTCATTTAACCTAACATGCTGTCACTGCAGTTACTCATTTTCTCATGTAGTGTGAATTCTATAACTAAATTTAAGGAGTTTCCCACTTAACTTAAAAGATGTTAAATGGTAGAAAATGGGGGAGATGAACTTGATTTTTAGAGTGGGGAAGAGTAAGAAATCAAAGCAGAGTGTGGAATGTGAGCACAGTGGGAGAGAAGAAAGGCTCATGCCTTCATTCACTCGTGTATCAGTTGGGAAGGAGGATACAAAGTCTCCGTCCTTAGGGAGCTCAGCCTCTGGTGAGTCAATAATGAATAGGCACTAATCATTAGAGAAATGCAGACCAAAACCATACTGAGGTATCACCTCTCACTGGTCAGAATGGCCATCATCAAAAAATCTACAAACAATAAATGCTGGAGAGGGTGTGGAGAAGAGGGAACCCTCCTGCGCTGTTGGTGGAAATGTAAATTGATACAGTCACTATGGAGAACAGTATGGAGGTTCCTTAAAAACCTAAAAATAGAACTACCATATGACCCAGCAATTCCACTCCTGGGCATATACCCTGAGAAAACCATAATTCGAAAAGATAACATGTACCACGATGTTCACTGCAGCACTATTTACAATAGCCAGGACATGGAAGCAACCTAAATGTCCATCGACAGATGAATGGATAAAGAAAATGTGGCACATATATACAATGGAATAGTAGCCATAAAAAGGAATGAAATTGAGTTACTTGTAATGAGGTGGATGGACCTGGAGTCTGTCATACACAGTGAAGTAAGTCAGAAAGAGAGAAACAAATACCAGGTGCTAACACACATATATGGAATCTAATAAAACAGTACTGATGAACCTAGTGGCAAGGCAGGAATAAAGATGCAGATGTAGAGAACGGACTTGAGGACACAGAGGGGGAAGGGGAAGCTGGGACGAAGTTAGAAAGTAGCATTGACATATGTACACTACCAAATGTAAAATAGATAGCTAGTTGGAAGCAGCTGCACAGCACAGGGAGATCAGCTCGGTGCTTTGTGTCCACCTAGAGGGGTGGGATAGGGAGGGTGGGAGGGAGAGGATGTGGGGATATAGGTATACGTACAGCTGATTCACTTTGTTGTATAGCAGAAACTAACACAACATTGTAAAGCAATTATACTCCAAGAAAGATATAAAAGAAAAAATAGGATGCGATTTGTGCTGATTTCAAGCCATGTGAATGTAACGGAGAGAACAACTCATTTTGTAGATAAAGGAACGGATTGGAAAGGAAGTCAGTTTTCTGCTGTCTGAAAGGATGGATGGGCATTTTAAGAATGGAGAGCAAAGAACAGGACAGTTCTGGGTCTGGTAGGAAATCTTGCATGAGCAGAGGCAGAGAGTTGCAGAAGAGCAGGCAGTGCATTGGGAAGAGCAAACTGGGGTGTAGTTAGATAGTTGAGTACTTGGGGTTGGAGGATAGGAATGAAGGGAAGGAAAGCATGGAGGAGATAGATCCATACATGTATTACTTTAGGTTCTCGAGAAAAACATAAAAGTGGTCTTTTCTTTGAATCAATATTGGAAAGCTGGCATGGCTGGAGGAGTACTTGTTTTCTTTAATAATTGGGCTTAACTCTCTCCCTTAGCCAATTGAGGAAAGAGCCTACTATCAGTTTCTTATGGCTCACTAACAAATTCCTGAAACAGCAGAACTTTATTCTCTTGCAGTATGGAGGCCAGAAGTCTAAACTGAGTCTTAGCGGGTCTAAAATCAAGGTAGTGGCAGGGCTGATTCCTTCTGGAGGCTCCAGGGAAGAATCCAGTCCTTGCTTCTTTCAGCTTCTGATGGTGCCAACATTCCTTGGCTTGTGGTGGCATCACTTCAGTTTCTGCTCTGCCATCACATTGCCGCCTCTTTTGTACTCAAATCTCCCTCTTGTTCTCTTGTAAATACACTTATGATTACATTTAGTTGATCAACATAATCCGAGATAATCTCCCCAACTCTAGATCCTTAATCTATTCACATTTGCAAAGTCCATTTTGCCATATAAGCTAATAATCACAGATTCCAAGGATCAGGACATGGATATCTTCGGCACAGTTATTTAGCCTCTACCATAAACATCGTGGCCTCCAGGTTCTCTGGTCCTTCCCAGATGGATTGTTTGATTTCCCAGACACTTCTGAGATATGTTTGGACTCTTGGGCTGCAGATTTCTCTTACGGTGAACTCTGAAGCTATCTGAGGCACTCTTTGCCTTGAGGTCTGCATCCCTTCTGTGGAGGGGAGAATCTGGCTGAACGACTTTTGGATGTTAGGGTTCAAAGTAAATAACATTGGGCAGGAAATGGCTGCTGATGCAGCTCTGACAGCTGAGAAATGCTAGCAATAAAAAATCAGCATATATAGAAGAAGGTGCTTGGTAGGACAGTTTGAAAATTCAGTTGGTTGCTGTTGGTACAGGACCAGATAACAAGAGTAGTGGACAGAGAAAGGGCAGCTCTGTGGACATATTTCTGCAGACACCAAAGTGCCTCTTGCCAGTTTTGCCTTGGTGCCATCTTCTTTTGTTGTTTCTCTGTACCCACATCCAATCTGGCCTGTTAGCCTGCTGGTTCTGTTTCTATATGTCCCTGTGTCTATTCTTTCTTTTTTTTTTTCTGATCTTGGTTATATCTATGCTTAGCTCTGACTCCCCTCACCTGGCCCATGAAAACCTAAACTTCTCATCTCCAGCGCTCACCCCTCCCCAGGAACCACACCAGCCACATTTCTCTCTTTGCTTATGGCCTTGCTGGTCTCTTTTCTGGTTCAGTTGAAATGATGAATCCGTATCACTTTCTCCATGGGCCCTTTCTTACCTCTATTTCAATGCATAGTTGAGTTCCCTGTATTGCCTAGGTTTTCTTATCTCACAGTATTTCTCTTTCCTCTTTCTTTTCAGCCACAGCAATTCATGGGTCACATTTTCTGGCTCTCCTGCCTTCCACGTCTCCAGATTTGGCATACCATCCTCTAAGCCCATGAACACTGGCTAAAATACCACTTTCTCCCTAAATGAAATATAAGGCAGTGAACACTTTCACTCTACACCTCATAGGGTGACAATGAAGATGGAATGACAAGACATAATAGTTTAGAATAATGCGAGAATGTAGGAAGCACTCAGTAAACATTAGCAGCCATTGTTATTGTTATTGGCTTAGTTTTGCATTATAGATCAGTTCCTACTTGCATTACAGATCAGTTGTGTTTGCAGGTCAGTTTTTTCAACTTCGTCTAATTGTCCTTTTCTGTAGCAAGTCCATGTCAGGGTAGACTGCTTTTGAATGTGATTCCTGCAATTCAGTCACCAATGTTTCGATTAGTGGCTGGCACAGGACAAAGCCCTTAGGGAGATTTATAAAATATTATTCAAATATGATAATTCTTTAATAAGGAAGATTCCAAAGAAGAAAGAAACTATTGATGGCTCATGCCACCGTCATCACATGCTTTAATTGTCATCTTAAATCAGGGTCATCAACATATAGAGACTGGAGAAGGGACAGTTTATTAGGAAGGTATCTACTGGTAGATGGGACTGAAAGTGTTCTGACTTGATTGGACTACTTGCCCTCTTAACCTGTGCAAACTCTTAGAGGTAAAAGGATAGTTCATGTAAGCAACTTGAATTTCAAAAGTAGCTTCCATCTTCCTAATCTGATGTGTGAGATTATCATCTTACCAGGTAAAAGAAGACCTGTTTAAGACTATGCCAGGTGAGATAGTTCTTCAGGGGTGAACTGAGCATCCTCTTGATCCAAATCTATCAATGTACAGTCCTTCTGCTTCATCTGTACTCACTCTGGAAGGATGCATTGTGTGCTCTTCCAAAGAAATATACATCAGTGTCCGTAGGAGGGGGCCAGGCACACTGGAAAAAAAGCCAGCCAAAAGGAAAAGAAGGATTCTGTCCCCCTTACTCACCAGTGCACGGATGATGCACAAATGGAGAACACATTTAATGTGTGTCATTGAATAAATGAATGAGTGAATGAACAGATGAATCCAGGGACCATAGAGAAGATTTGACTCTCTCATTGAATGTGAGAACGCGATTCTTCCCTTTCTATCCTTTACTGAGGCAGGCCAGATGGAGCACATCTCCTGAGTATCCTCTGTGTAGAAGTCTGCATCAGGACTTAAAGCTTCCTAAGAGTAGGGCTAGAGCTGGGAGTGTCATAGCTGCTCCATCTTCTCTCTTCAGGCTCCACAGGGGCTAATTTATTATACATTAGCTCATTAAGCCTTTATTCTCATGCAGTTACTATGCCTTTATTTTCTTCTTAATGTGCAAATTATGAAGACTGCTTAGAATGTGAAAATTGGCCTTTATTTCTCTTCCAAAAAGTTTGCATACACTCAACACCTCTTTGCAATGTTGTTTGGAACTACATTTGAGGCATTAAAAAGCAAAGAAACCTAGTATTCTTTCTCACTCCTTTTCTGCAACAAAATCCCTACCTATTGTTTTAAATGTAAAAAGACACTTCTACATCATCCCCAGGAATGGTTTTTAGACACACAGGATGCAAAGTAAGTAGCCCATAGTGGATATTGCTGTGATTAGCCACCTGGCATCCACATAGCTTTCCTACTTGGAGAGAATCCCCTGCAAGCTGGAGGGAGGCAGATATTCCCTTTCCCAGCTCCTTGGCTGCTATAAAGTGAACAAATGAACAAGCCTGGTCCATCCCATGTCCTCACCAGGGTATTGAATCCAGAGCGTGTAATGTAAATAGGTGGGAATGACTGGGATGTCTTGCTGTGCCGGTGGCCATGGTACCCTGGATTATGTTGCAGGGTTCCATGGTAGCAGCATTCTGAATTCAGTATTGGTCATGGTGTCCTTGACTGTGATAATGATGGGCTGTGACCAGCAGCAATGACAGCAGCTTCCTGGCCAGACTTCTAATCAGGCATGATTGGGCTGTATTTCTGGCTGCCTGGACTTTCATGGTTTTTCATGACTTTTTCAAACCTGGTTCTATAGCCTTCTCATTGATACTAGAGGAAGATAGTCGTCCAGAAAGTGTTAGTACAAATCAAATATGAAAATGTGGTACCCAGCTCCTACACACTTATAATTACAGATAAGCTTCTCTTGAAACAACTCTAATAAAGTATATGAAAATATAAGTTTACAGACCTGATAAATTAAATGGTGATTATTTCTTTTATCTTAAAGGTTTTCTATAAATTGTTAACTTCCCTTGTGGATTCTGAATAAAGTAAGCGATAGATAATAAGTAAATATGGCTATGGAAATAGACCACAAGAGGACACATTCAGTTAAAAAAATACGTGGATTGCAATGGCTGTTTTGGGTTATATCAGAATCTGAGTTTGTAGGGGGGATGAGAAGATCTGAATTGTGGAGCCTTGAAGCTTTTCTGGAGCCCCTGGTCTCCCCAGACTGACTGCTCCTTAGGTCTTTCCTCTTATGCTTGCATTCTAGGTCTGAACCTCTCCAGTTCAGCTGATAAGACCATTTTGCCCTTAGAAGGAAGCATTGAGTTATCTAAGGATAGGTTGGAAGTGGTGGCAGTGGTGTTTACGGCCAATTCTACAAGCACCACGTTACGTGACTTGCCTTCATACCATGTGCATTTTGTTTCTCTTTGAAACATATGTACTTATGATATTTCACTGTAATCAAAGAACCAAAAGTAACTTGTAAATAGGCTTAGCATTTTTACTCCAGGTGTGGATTTTTTGTTGTTTATGTTTTCTTCTGTCTTCAGGCCATTGTGTAAGAATCTACCTGGTTGATTAGATTTTGCTATAATGTCAGATGGTATGCATCCTGTACCTGCACCCACATAGCTGATAGCTTAATTTTTAAATTATCTCAGAGAGAGACTTTTAAAAGAAAATCGATGGTGAAAATGAAGAAACATTATTACCCTAATAACTGTTAACACTTCACTTTATTACATGGGAATTTGAAAGTAGAATGTACAAGAGTAGTAGATGAAAAGTATAGTCTCGATATGATTTGTGGTTTTCTTAAACTTTAAATGATCCCAGTTTGGGGGTGGGGGGAGTAAAGGGGAAGTTCACTAAGCTCAGATTACATTTCTCCAAGTCCACATGCCTAAGAAAAAGTCCTTGTTAAAAAAATGCGTGAAAAATGCATGCACCTGACATAAATAGGCACATTTTTCTGTTTGGAGAAATTTACCTTGATAATTGTGCTCATATATCTTAATACTAATATCAACATTTTAAAAACTATGGAGTTGATTCTGATTTGAGAAGCTTTTTAAAGGCAGATTTGACATTCCTGGTGTCTTTCTTTTCTTGTGATTCTGGGTGATGAACTGATTCTTCTCTGCAACCCAGCCTTCTTCCATTAAATCCTTTCATGCCTTCCAAGCACCTTTCACAAAACTTTGCTTTGGGTAAATTGAAGTCATTAGGTGAGCACATTCTTTAAGAATTCCTTCCCTGCTACGTATCAGCTCCCCCCTCCTCCAAATTCTGAGGAGCTAGGGGCTCTCTCTTGTTCTCCAGCATCTGCACTGCGAGTGCCATGCCCTTCACTCCCCCAGAGACCCCTCTAGCAACCACTCCTCTTTTTTTTTCTTTAACCTCCCTCTTCTACTGACATCCCCCCTCCTGTGCCTCACACTCACTCTTAACATAGAAACGTCCAGTCACTTATCTCCCAGGTGAGAGCAAAAACATCCAAACTCAAAACATCAACATTTTTTTTCCCAAGCGATCCTGTCTTTGTATTTTTTATTTTTATTTTATTTATTTATTTATTTTTAACATCTTTATTGGAGTATAACTGCTTTACATTGTTGTGTTAGTTTCTGGTGTATAACAAAGTGAACCCGCTATACGTATACATATATCCCCATATCCCCTCCCTCTTACGTCTCCCTCCCGCTATTGAGCCTGAAACACCCTCCCTGTCAGCTCTGTAAAGGACAGGTCCACCTTGCTCTCTGTCTCTTTTATTTCATTCTCACTCTATGATCTGACTTCCAATCCTACCTACTCTGAAAAGACTCTGATGGGGTCTTGATTACCCTACATTTCATCAGAGCCGATAGACACGTCCCAGTTCATATCTCACTAGATCTCTCTGGCATTCGATCCAAGTGGCCGTGACCTCCATTTCAAACTCTCCTGCGTTGGCTCCTTTGGCATTTCTCTCTTGAGGTTTTCGTCCTTCCTCTCTCGCCTCTCTTTACGATTTTTATAGATTTACTATTGGTGGCCAAACTTTGGTGTTACTGAGGGTTACGTCTTTGAACCTGCACTCTCCTCATTGTAAGTATTGCCCACCAAAGCCTGTGGTTTCATCTCTGACTGATATTCTAATGACCCCCTAATACATATTGTCTATTTAGATCTTTCTGCTGACCTCCAGACTCCTATTTCCCCGTCACAGTGAGACAAGTCCAAGCTTTATTGCATTTTGCTCCAGACCTGCTTTTGACTCCCCCAGTGACTCTAGAAAGAAACTGAGAAACAGCTTAAAATATCTTAGTCATTTTCCTGTCACAGACTTTATCTTGATTCCACCATGTTTCTGTCTGTTACTAAGTTTTATATTCTGCCTTAGGTCACATTCTCTCTAATCCGCAATTTCTTCTTTATCATTTAGCTTTAGTTTCAGGCCGTATTCCTTCCCCTCTTGACTACTGTACCAGCCTCCTGAGAACTGGTGTCTGTCTCTCCTCTTAATCCCTTTACTGCAGTGCTCTTTACTGATGCTGTAGTGGTACCTTCTAAATCACAAAGCTGCTCCTGAGACTCCTTTGTTTGAAAGCAGTCGCTGTTCCCCAGAGCTTTCAGGGTAAAGAGCCAGTTCCTTAGTTTAATTCACAAGCCTTTATGTTCTGGACTCTTCTCATTTTTCTGTTTAATGTTTCCTGAAGTGTGATTCTAGGAATACTGGGGGAAAGGGAGAGAAGAGTTCTCTTCCCTGTCAGTCTACCAAAGGTGGATATACCATACAGTGGTTCTCAGAGTTGTTTGATTTTCCCAAGGATAATATCAGAGTTCTGATAGTCCATGTAACATTTTGGAACATCTTCTTCCAACCTTATTTCCTGACACTTGCCCTTGCACACTGTACTCTAGCCAAATGGAGATCCTTGAGGGTCTCAGAACATAGGATGCTCTTCCTCACTTATGTGCCTTATCCAGGCCTTCCCTTTGCCTGGAGTGTCTTTCCCTGAGTTACTGATCTAAATAGCTCCTATTTTTCCAGGTTGAGTGTCACTGCCTCTGAGCATTCCTCCTTGCTTTCCTTCCCCTTCTGTATCTGATTTTGAATTTCCTCCTCTGTGTGTCCGTTAAACTCAGTCATAGTACATACACCATTTATTTACGTCTGACTCTGTAATAGTCAAAACTATGTCCTACTTGACTTTGTGTTCTGGGCATCTTGATATTGCCTAGCACAAATTAGGTGTTCAATAACTGCTGAATTCACAAATGAGTTAATGGATCAGATTGGAGAAGATGAAAATCTGACCCAAGGGAACAAGGCACGACGGCATTCTTGTAGAAAGGTTTGTGATCAGGACAGTAGCTGAAACCATCTGTGCACGTCTCAGAAAGCTGCCCCCTTCTGGAATGTAAGGAGAGGAATTAGAGAGGGTTTGGGATGTTCTGGAGAGAGAAGAGAGGGAACAAATGTCCTTCTGCAGGAGCTAGATTGATTCCTGGCTTCCCTGCTAATATATAACAGATAATTGAACAGAATTAGATTTTTACATGACATTTTGCCTGATGATGAAAACTGTATATGTTCATTGTAGAAAATTTGGAGGTCATGGAAAAGCACAGGGAAGGAAATATAATCCCATTTCTCAAAAAGAATCTTTGTTAAGGTTTAAGGTGAAGCTCTCGGTCAGACTCAACGAAATTGAATTATAGTATGATGATATTTTGAGATATGCTTTTCTTTATTTAATGACGTACTGTAATCATTTGTCCAAGTCATTTTATATTCTTACACAATTTGATTTTTTAATAACTGCATGCATTCTATTGTATGCTACCTTTCACTTTGTTTAGTCATTATTATTGAACATTAGGCTGTTTAAAATTTTTTACTACTTTAAATAACATTGTGATGAATATTCTTATACATAAGAATTCCTGTGGCAGAGTTTGTTTATTCTGATAATTTTGATTTGTACCACCAACTTGTCCTCTAGAAAGATGATGTCAATTTGTCTTTAATCAACAAGATACAAGAATGATAATTTTTACTTACTCTCATCAGTTGGATTCTAAAAAGAATTTTGTGCTATTTGCAAGATGAAAAATGGTATCTCATTTAATTTCAGTGGTTTTTGTTATTAATGATGTTGTAAACTTACTCAATTTGACCATTTTATTTATTTATTTATAAATTGTCCTTTGCCCGTTTGTATTGGGATATATATTTTGATTTTACTGATGAAGATGTAAAGAGGTTTAACTTTTAAACTATCTTTTGAAACACAGGTCAGTGCTATTAAAATAGTTAATGATAAATATTACAGATGTTCTGAATCTACAAAATTAGATGTCAATAACTTATTAATAATAAACGGATAGCAGCCATTTAGGTCTTTGTAATTCTGAGGAATGGAATTGTAGAACAATTCATGAACTGTTGATAATTTTGATCAAATTATCACTTCTCCCTTGTCTGTGTTCTCAGAATATATTTTAAATCACACATGCAGTTATTCCTATTGTGTTTTCACCTACACTCTCTGTGTGTGCATCTTAGTGGAAGACCATAGGCTTTGGATTCAAAAAAGAGCTGGGTTAGAATTCTTGCTCCATTTCTATGATTTTGTGAATTTGAAATTCAACCTCTTTGAGCTTGTTTGTTTCCTTTTCTGTAAAAGTGGCTGAACAATATCTTTGACATTGGGTTAGTGTTTAAAAATGAAGTAAGATAAGAGAGAGGAGCCCAGGTCAGTACTTAGAACATACTAGAGTGGATGTCCTATAATGAATCCAACAATTGATATGATTTCCTGATTGTTTACTGTATATATCGTCTGGACCAAAAACAATTATGCATAAGCTTTGTGAGGAGCAGCTGAATGGCACAAGAGACTAGTCAAGTCACAGTGGAAAAATGCTGAAGACTCTGATCTCCAGGAGGCTGTGAGGTGACTGAGCTCTGAGACTGGAAAAATCATACAGACCTTTCTACTCCAGAGCCTGTGCCCTTGCCACAGCTCATGTATTTTAAACCAGGCTTATTGTATATTCTCTAGCCGGAGCCTTCTTCCCAGTAATCTAATCTCTGTGGGCAACATCACTTTGGATCCTTCTCTATTTCTGTCCTCTTAGTTAATTTATCATTCTTTTGGGCTTTTTGAAATGTCTGTTAGCATCTCCCCTTTTCGCCTTTTCTGCTAGTCTAGGCCCTCCTCAGTTTTGAGCTGGGTGAATGTAGCTGCCTATCGGGGGTGGTTCTGGCTTTAGTCTTGCCCCACTGCAGCCCATCCGTGAAGTGATTCTTCATCAACTACCACATCAAATCCAAGTCCTCTTGTTCTTTCAAAGCCCTCTGTAATTCAGCCCCAATATGCACATGTTTGGTGGTAGTTCCTCATACTATCCAACATGCCCTTTCTGTCCTGCAGAACACATATCATGCTTGTGTTTGACCCCCGTGGTACTCTTTCTTCCACTCCCAGCAACCTGTCAAAATCCTGACCGCTTTTCAAGCCTTAGCTTGAGATCTCTCCTCCATGAGTCTTTCTCAGATGTCTCGCTCACATCTCTGAACTTCTGTTCCCAGATAATTGGTACAATGATTAGGGTTAATGGTTTTGTGTGTGTTGGTTTTCCCTCTGCAGCCCTGCTGTGAAGACTCTGGAGGGAATGCTCATCTCTGCACATCTATAGCTGTCCCAGTGTCTGGCCCAGATCTGGCTCAGCAGGCCCATGGTAACTTCTATCAATGGCTTGTGAATAGGATGTGGCGGCCACCGAAGTCAGGGCCCTCTGCCTCTGAGCCTTCACTTACGCTCTTGCTGCTGGGAATGCTTTCTTCCTCTAGTACTTCCTGTACAGTCCTTGATGATCTGATGATCTTTCTTTCAAACCACAGCTCTCTTTCTCTTTTTCTTTCTCATGAAGATGTTTCCAGTGTATAATGATCTCTGCCCTTATGTCGCATGGCACAAATTGTCAACTGTTTTTCCGACGTAACCATATCCTGTTGATTATTGCTACATCAGTGCTTCTTGTTTGGTGAGCCATGAGCATTTCCTGCTTTGAGAATCCTGTGTCCTGTTCTCAGGCTGGAGTGGTTCCTTAGGTTCCCCCTTCCACTCGCAGGTCCTGGGGATCCCTCAGCCTTTCTCTTCTCTTTGCAATCACCCCCACCCACTTTATGTCTTGGGTTCTCCTCCTACTTGCTGAGGAGTCAGCCCCTGGTATCAGTGCAAACAAGCATACAGATCCTTTAAACTTTTAGGATCCAGCTAATAACTAAAGGGAATATGAAGTTGGGGGAAAATGCAAAGGTATGCACATGGGTACAGGAAATAAGCTACAAAATACAAGATATAATTACTATACTTATAACATCTTATTTATCATTTCTGGTATTTTTTGCTAGCTGGGGCCCAGAAATCCAGCTCATCTCTAACACTTCTTTTATAATTGAATAATTTAGTTACTTCCACAGTGGTTGACTATGTATCAGGCACTGGACTAGGAGCTAGGGATGAATAAGAAAACAACATGAATAAGAAACAGTTCCTGCCGTTAACCTGTCAATATGCTCAAGTCCTTGTATTGGAAAAATACCCAGATGCTCCTTAAACCCCCTCATTTCTTCAGAATCTCCAACCTAGGTCTTAAAGTCCTATTTTTCCATGAAGCTCTTTAGTCCTGAAAGTATAATTAGAGGGGGAACAGTAGGCTCTAACTAGAATCCTACAGTTGCAACTTCAACATAACTAGAAAATGATGAGACTGGCACTTTAATAAGAATAGTAGAGGCTGTGCATGGACATGAGGTTTGTCATTCTAAGTAATTCTCTTGGGATGCTAGACATTTATTTCATTGATGTTGCTGTTGTTAAAAACACTTTTAGCATCTCTTTATTGTTTTAGTATGATCACCATTTAGGCAAATTACGCCCAGCACATTTTAGCTGCACCTAATTTTGTGCCCTAAATAGTAGACCCTAGTTCAATCGTAAACATTATTCTTAAGGCTCAGCCTAGAGTAACTTTTGCCTGGTTCCAAAACATATGCATACACACCTCCCAGATGGGAAAGGTTTGGCACTTTAGGGTAGATCTCCCCTCCAATGTGCTTCTGGTTCTAAAAACAGACCCTCAAATGGAGTTTTCAGTAGGTCCTGAGCAAGGGCAGAATGATTAAAATTTGTGTAAATCTTCCCAAAGGGACCATTTTGATTGACAACCCCATGTTAGGATGGGTTACCTGGAAACAGACTTCTGAGATGAAAAGTTGCTTTCAGAATGTATACTGGGGAATACTTTTGGGAAATACAGTCTTAGAAAATGAGAAAAGTAGGGTTGGGTAGAGAGGAGAAACTGACCCTCAAAGTAATTGTTACATGGAAATAAGAATTTAGGATTCTGAAAAACCACAATTATTCTATTCCAATAAGTCATATGTTCTGAATATCACTCTAATTGTACAAAAGACCAAGACAATTTAGTAAGGAATGCTGCTCCATTAATACAATATAAACAGATAATCTCCCAGTAGCTTCTCATTGGATATCTGTAGGCCTACTACCACAGATTGAATTATGCCATTTAATAAAATGGCCAAAAAAGGACATCCAGTTAGGGACTCCCAATGTAATTTGCATTTCTTAAATAGACTGTAATTGTATTATAATTACAGAAATTATTTCCTAGTTTCCCTACTTAATTCAAATTGGCCCAGTTTCATTGTTTGAAGTATATTTTGATTAACATTGAATCTACACTAGCAGGTTTATGTGGAGAAAGGAGAAAGGAATCCATGCTGATCAATTCAATCAGACTCAATTAATGCCTGAAGAGTCAGGGGCAGCTGAATTCCTGCCTTGGAGTTAGCATTTCAGTAAAATTCTTAGCCTTGACTGATGCCTGCTACTTCTCTGTCCAGACAGTAGCTGAATGAATAGATGAATAAATGAATGAGTGTACATTGTTTTACTAGTACCAATTTAATTCTCAAATAAGAAAGAGCACCATGAAAGGTCAGCCTGCATTTTTAGGCTGTACAGGTAGGATGTTCTGTTAGAACCTGACTGGCTGAAAGAGCATAGAGGAGCCTTAGTCCCTAAATCTGGTAAATCAGTGTTCTGTCTGGATTGCAGGCCCTTTCACCACCTACAAATTCTTTTTCACGTCCCTTTCCAGCTAGGTATCCTGTGCTTCCACATACCTGCATACACCTCTCTTGCAACATTTAGGCATCTGTGTGCCTGTTTATCTCCCTACTGGATTATAAAGTACTCAATGGAAGCAGCATCCAACTTCCGTAATTAGGTAATAGGAATTTTAATATCCTCACTTTGTAGATGAGAAGGAAACACTACAACTTGCTCAGAGTCTCATAGCTCCTCAGAGATGGAGCCAGGATTTAAACTCAGGACAGCGTAACTCTCCTTATCCCTGTCTGTGAAGGGCTCTGCCCTAACCATGTCTGTATCTCCATTGATGAGAGAGCACCTAACCCATAATGAACTGATAACAGATAGTTTTCAGCTCTCCAGGTAATTGAGTGGCCACTATAATAGACTCGTCCACATCAAGGAATGTAATTGACTGTAAACTAAAC
This sequence comes from Grampus griseus, assembly GCF_964374135.1. Lineage (NCBI taxonomy): Eukaryota > Metazoa > Chordata > Mammalia > Artiodactyla > Delphinidae > Grampus > Grampus griseus. The sequence continues at coordinate 69,503,524 of NC_139012.1, forward strand.
AGGGTTTCCTGTCTGAGTAAAGCTATATCCCACACAGACAATCCAGCAATATCCTCTGTCCCTTGTTCTAACTTCTGATACATAGGGACTATTATTGACTGTCAGGAAGTGCCCTTCCAAGCTGTAATGGGATCCCTCTCTTCTTTTTCCCTAGAGTTGGAAATTTCAGTGGAGAGACCTCCTTTGGGAGAAGGGGGCCGGGGAAAATGCAACTATTTATCTAGCACCTGAGTTCCACTTGGCCTTTCAAATCATTCATTTACCTTTTTTTTAAATCTCCTTTCCCCATTGGGATGATAACCAATCACCATCATGCCAAGAATAATCCCTGACACATTGCTGGGAGAGCACATGAATAGGGAATGTTCTCTGGTATAGACTTTGCTGTCAGGGCTCCTGATCTGATAATGAGTGGAGAGGCTGGTGGGGCTGAGTCCAAGATGAATAAAAGCACCAGAATCCTGAGGAACAAGTTGTTATACAAACTGTTCGTACCCTAAAGGATTCCCAAATCTACCTGCTCTTACCAGAGTTACTGAGGACACTTGCACGGAATACTTCAAGGCTTGGGTGGACCCACCTGGGTAGAGCAGTCAACTGGTCTACTATGGTGTGAAAGTATTCCAAGATAAAGAGATAGCAGCCAATTGATTTCTCATTGGAACTAGATCCATTGGGCTGCAGATCACATTGGTGCAATGGTTTTTCAGCCAGTTTGCTACAGGACATGCTGAAATTCTTAGTTTAGTTTTTTATTTCATTATCATTGCATTTTATGTTGCTTAGGCAGCAGAACTTCATGACAGTGTCCTGACTGGCTTTGTAAGGCTGATGGAAATCTTTACCTATCAGTTGGTTTCTCTGGCACAGGCTGCCACATAACCATGCACAACCCCAATCTGTTTGCACTGCCCCACATCGTGTCTGTCACAATGTCTAAATTCTTTGCCTACTCTGTGCGTGGAAGAGAATGAGGGCTGAACTGGGATGAAGAATGCATTACAAAACCCAGAAATTAGCAAATAGTATTTCCTGAATGAAAATTTCCAAGACTTTTTAATATTTCTAGACTTTTAAGTTGAAGGTAACTCCCTGATGTATAAAAGCATATCCTGACACTAACTTATAAATATTTTGTACATTATGGTACAAAATAGGGCCCTAGCAAAGATCACTCCCTGGAGAAAGAAATACATATTTAGATCAAAGACATCAATGGAAACAAAAAACTTCAACAAAGATATTGTATCAGTTTCCAATGGCTGCTATAACAAATTATCACAAATTTAGTGACTTAAAACAACAGAAATTTATTATTTTACAGTTCTGAAGATTAGAATTCTTAAATAGAACTTGTGGGTCCTATTTCAAGTTATTGCTAGAGATACATTCCTTCTGAAGGCTCTATGAGACAATCCATTCCTTGCCTTTCCTAGCTTCAAGAGGCAGACCACATTCCTCGGCTCATGGCTATATCCCTTTGACCTGTACTTCTATCATCATCATCATCACATCTCCTTCTCTATCTGTACCCCTCCTGCTTTCCTTGTGATCACCCAGATAATTTAAAATAATCTATCTGAAGATCTTTAATTTAACTACATCTGCAAAATCCCTTTTGCCACTATATGGTGACATATTTATATAGGTTCTGGGGATTAGGACATGGATGTCTTTAGGGGGTCATTTTTTCTATCCACCATGGATACTATTGCTTCTGGTGTTGAATAAAAATTTTATTTGGGTAGATAAGAAATATGACCTTGTGCATTCCCAAAAGACAGAATGAAGATCATTAGTAAATCGCTCAGTCATTTCACCCTGCTTCCCGCTCTTCATCTTGTCACCTCTTGTCCAGCATCTTCAGCTGCTGATGATATATTGACATTTTATTTGTGCACTTGCTTATCTTTCTCTCTTTCCTTAGCTGTGAACAATAATCAAGCACTATACCGTGCACATGTCCACTGTGAATGCACAGGCCCTAACAAGACATCATTACAGGGGCAAAAGTGAACTCTCTTCTATATACATAACGGTTTGATGCATGTCTTTGAGCTGTTCTGCAGAAATAAAGACACCCCCACCAGATGGAGGATAGTGAGTACATGCTGACCACAAGTACGTAGACCGCAGACTGGTTAGAACCAGAAGGTTGATGATTAAGATTTCCAAGACATCACCACCAACAAATCAGAAGAAAGTCCATGAGCTGCAACCCTCACCCCAAATATTGCTTTTCAAAACACTTCCCTAAAAGCCCTTGTGGCCTTTGGGTCTTTTGAGCATTACCTGCCTGTTTTCCTTGCTTGCAATAAATGCTGTACTTGCCTTCACCATTTGAAAAAAAAGTGAACTCCCTTCTGAAGCACTTTGCTGGTAGCATGTGTAGTAGCCGAGTGCTCATCCAGCTTGGGAGTTCTCCAGTCTTGGAACTTGTTTAGGTTGGACATAGTTGCCTTTCATCCTTAGGGTCTCCCTGAGAACACTATCTGGTTAGGTTAGAGTTTCTGGAATTTCCTGACTATATTGTATTATAGTGAGTCTTCCATTCCTGGAATATATAAATCTTGTCTATATCTCCACTCGTTTTGTTTCACAGCTCTAGGCAGAATAGAAGCTGGCTACAATCTCAAATATTTTTTTTAATATAAACAAATATTACAGTTCTAGTTATACTGATGACACAAAAATATAAAAATCAACACATACATATATATGAGAGTGTTCTATCTATGTAATTGTGCATTTCAGTAAGACTGAATGAGTCATAGGAATTATCAGAAAAAAGCACAAATACGAATCTTTAATCTTCTAAAAGATTTTTATGTTTTCCCTTAAGGGAACACTGAGTTTGCTTTTGCTAAGTAGCATTTAATTTTCTTTTTATTTTAGATTATACCAGATTTATATAGTTTACAGATTTCAAGATATTTATTATTTTTTCTGCATGCATGGAAGTGATATAGTGGTACCAATATTTTAATTGATGATATAGAGTTAATCACATTTTTGTTTCAGCAACAAAACTATTAATTTCTACAGGGGTTCCTCATTCAAAACGATTATATTAGGGTATTAGCATAAAATTAATTCCAAAACTAGTTTCCAAAAGACTAAATATGAATTTTTCCCTTTCTCAATTTTTAGAGCTCTCTGAATGTTCATGGTTTAAAGTAGCAAGAAATGAAACACAGTCTGATGCATTCTCTATTATTCAAGGGTCTTTCCTCAAGTAGAAGCTTCAGACACTTTGTGACTTTGTGCTAAAGAACTTGGAACTATTCTTTGGTTTTCCCATTTATAAAGCGAAGAGCATTGTTTTTATTTATTTTTTAAAATAATAATTTGGGCAAGTTCATGAGGAGAAAATTGTAGTAGTAGTCAGCTGTTTAAACATGCTTTAGAAAAATGAAAGATTAATTGAGAAATGGATTTACTGTGTCCACCAACAGACTCATTGAAAACTAAGACAGTTCTGGAGTGTGGTCTAGGGTAGAAGACGAGTCACCAGCAAATAATTGAGAACGCTCTGTGGTTTGTTCTCTGGCGGCATAGAGGCCAAAATGCCTCATGTTGTCTGGGAGAGCTAAGGAAAGCTTCACGGAAGTGGTATTTCAAATGTCTTTGGGTCTTTTTATTTTTTCAGATAGGGATGTTACTGGGGGAGGGCACTGTGGATTGACAAGTCAGCCAGAGGGGCGAGTGGGACATTTTTTCTCGTATAGATCATAAAACTGTTACAGGCATGCTGAAGAAGTGATACAGGACTCTAAATATATACACATGTTTTGAGAGTATCATTCTGCTAAAAGTGGAACAGCTGATAAGCTTATGCCAGTTTTTGCTGGCAGGTTCATAATTTATAGGCAGTGAAGAAAGAGAAATGTTAGTGAGATAGCTTGTTCAATTTGAAAAGTCTTCTGACTGCAGAAGAAATTTATCAGATGATATGATGTCTGCAGTTTTGCTCAGTAATAAACCACAGACTCAAGTGTCAACTGAACCCGGATTCAAATCCAAGCTACACAGTTTACCAGCTGAATTACCTTGAACAAGTTACTTAACTTCTTTGAGTCACCAATTTTTCATTTGTATAATAAGGAAAATATTAATTTACACCACATAGGATGGTGGTCAGGCTTAAACAAGATAGTGCTTATAAAGTGCTTAGTTCATAGTAGGCACACAAAAGTTTGTTGTTATTATGATTAAAAATAACTTTAGAAAGGGATAAATAAATGAAACCTGCATAGACACTTCTTGCTACACTGTATCCCTCAAGAACATTACCTAATCTTACAACCTAGATGCCTGGCATAAAAAGGAAGAACTGTCTTTGAGGAATCAGAATCAATTATGTGTTAACAAGACTAACACGTATTTGGAGTTTTAACCCTTCTGCCATGAGTTAATCTGGAAGCTCTGCTAATAAAATTTAAGATTTTCTTCTTCTTTTAATACTTGCTGTGGATGGCATCTAGATTTACATTAAGTAGGCAATCAAAATCTTCCGCTTTTATTACAAAAGCTTGTGTAGCAGAGAGAGACAGTTTAAATGCATAAGGAACGAGGTAGAATAATGATTGGGGGCATATATTCTGATAATTACTACTTCCTTTCCCTAAGCTCCCCTGCGATAAATGTGCTGTCTTTTAAAACTTCGTTAACAGGAGATAACAAATTTTAATGGGGTACAATAATTTTACCTTAATTATAGCAATGCATTCCCAGTATCTGTTCTTCCTGAGTTATTTTCCCTGAAATATCCTCATGATTCAGAAAAGTTCTTATAGCGTTGGTACCAAATGCTTTTATATTTTAATTCTCATGTTAGAGATTATTAAAGCTTTAGTACTGCAAGTGAAACAACAGATAATTTTGTTCTTAAGCAAAACCAAATTCTTTTTATCAACTTTTAAAATTTTAATAGGAATTAAGGTTTTCTTTGCAGTGCATGTGGCTTAGTGGATAATGCACTAAGAAAGTCTGGCAACCAGGGCTTAACCAGATCTAAGTGCCTAAAGTGCCTGGGCTATGATTCAAGAAAGCATTTGGACCATTTTAACATTTTATGAAAAATCACATCAACAGTGAATAGGCTTTAATGCTGAAAATGGCACTTGTCCAATTCAGAGACCACCATGGACAAAATCCTGGCCTTTCATTCACTGGTCTGGCGTCTAATCTTTGTAACATTGATTTTTTGTTTGTTTGTTTCTTTTCCTGAACGTGTTTCATGTTCAGTGATGTTTTTAAACCTCTGAATTTGAGAAATGATAATCTACTGAAGCAACTAAGTAAACAGATTATGCAAGTTTATGCAAAATCCATTTCCGAAGTTTAAGAAAGAGCCAGAAAACTTTCCTAGAACAGTCTTGGGTTTAGAAGGAACTTCTAAGGAGGAAAACAGAAAGTTCCCCCCAAGAGAAATTGTCCTTTAAAACTGTCAAGAATAAACAAACAACAGTTATTCTCTGGTTCTCGGCTCCTCAAACACTAATAGTTCTGCAGATTGGTCCTGTGAGATATGAGAAGCCTCTGCACTTTCTCTAAGTAAGAAGTTTTGGATTTAACTTCATACTTGTAATTTTTTTCCTGTCTCCTCATGTTATCAATTATACCAGGAGGCATTTTTCAGCTTCTGTTTAATTGATTTCCACATTATTCTGTAGAGACTGTCACTGGTCATCAATTTCTCCAGAGTTTAATTAAAAAAAAAAAAAATATTTTTGCAATTTTCAAGGGGAGATGAATAGGACAGGATAACATTTTAAAATATGTTATAATGAATCCTTACTTAATATTACTTTATATCCCGCTGATAACAAGAGTTGAAGACGTGATATTTCTGTCTTTTTGGGTGTGTATCACTCCAATGTACTAGCTCAAGGAAATGGTTCATTAAGATAATTAAAAAAAAAAAAAAAAGAATTAGCGTCATTTAGCTGTTTTTCAGCCAGTTCATTGGCCCTCAGGCATTTTACCTGTGGAGGAATTATGCGGCAAATTGCTTTAGAATCGTCCTGCCAGAGTCAGAAACTGCCTTGTCTCCACTCCCTTCCCTCTCAGCCAGTCTGATGAGCCCTGGTCTCCTGTGACCTCAAGGGCATCCATTCTCTGAAACCATTTTCTGCCTCTGCCGGGAAATATGATATGGAGGGAGTTCCAGTATATTATGTTGGAAAGGGCAAGGGATTTGCAGTTAGATAAGTTGGAATTTCCTTGATTTTCTTGTGGTTAAAATGAGTGTCCAGGAGGAAAAATGTTTCCACTACCCTCTTAGTTTGGTACTTGGGGACTGCAAATTAAACAAACAAAAGACAGATAAACAGGAGAAAAAGCACAAAACTTTATTTTTACAGTCAGAGAAGCTCACAGAAAAAAAAAGTGAAACTCAAAGAAATGGTTAGACTCAGGGGCTTATATATCCTTTTAACAAAAGAAAGGGGGTTTGGGCTTAAAGGGTGGATGAATTGTGGGGAAGTGACTGGGAAATATATGGGGGAGTTAAGGGAAAACAGGGCTTATTTTAGTGAGGTGTGTTGATGCAAACTCATTTTGATGACAACTGCCCCTTCTTCAACGATAATGGTTTTGCTCTACTCTTATTGGGGAGGGTGGGTGTGAGGGGAGGGGGCCTGAAGTGGAAGGTACCTTCCTCAAAGGGAAATTATGCCCTGCTTTTAGGCAGGTGAGAGGAGGGCAGAGAACACTTCCTGCATCTGTTGATTCTCAATTGCCGTCAGCTCAAAATAATCCTTATGCCAAAGTGGCATATTTTGGGGGGGACATATTCGATCCCTATCATGAGAATAATTGTAGGTGACTCTTCAATAGATGTCAAATTCCTTCTCATTCAACCTTCATCTTCACTGCTCCATTCACTTCTCCTCCCCACATCTTTTCATTCTTGGCTCAGATAGCTTTTCCCCAATGTCCTTGTCTTGGTTCCTCATTTCTGTGATCTGATTTTCCTGACATTGAATCCTACCCTTCTTACTCTACTTGTATCCACAGATAAACTTGACTTTCTCTTCCTTAACTGGCTTTGCTGGGCTTGATGTGTAGTCTCAGACCACGCCTGATCAACCGGACTCCTAGGCCTGACACTGCACCCGCCCGCTTCTCCAACTGTCATTCAGTGTAGATTACAAAGTTGAGGTCCCAGGGATGCATCTTGTCAAAGCATCTTCATCTATGATGATATTATCACCTGATGAGAGCTTCTCAGTGAAAGGAAACTAACAAAAAAGAAATCTATCTAGTATTTTATTTTTCATGTTGAGTTACTTTTGAAAATTATGTGACATGTAATATGTTATCACTTTTTGTCACCAGTATCAGTTTTTTCTTTCTAGACAAATAGCTTTCCATGCATTAAATCATGTTCAGTTCTCTCTTATTTCTCTCTAATTAGTTCTGACCAAGCCCTCTCAAATTTTCTTCCAAATATTTCTTTAGACATTTCTTTTCTGTCCCTGACCATTGCCACCTAGCCTTATATCTGAATATTGCTTTGAGTATTTACCTATTTGATTTTTTTCTCTCTCTCCATTCCAATTTGCCAAATTGATCTTAATATACTACTTTGGCATTTTGCTCTTCTACTCGGATACTTTCAATGGCTCCTTATGGTGTAAGAGATAAAACCAAACTTGTTAATTTTTATTTAAAATATTCCACAGCCTGACCCCTTTCTTTCTATCCCTGTTCTTATCACACACTGTGCATTCAGAAGAACCCTTTAACAAGGACTGATCAGTCTTCTCTCACCACAGTTCATAAAAACACTACATGGCGCCTGGCCTTTGCATCTCATGACATTTCTGCCAGTTAATTTCCATTCTTCCTTCAAACCTTAAATGTTTGCTGACCACTCTTTCCGGTTGGTCTGGAACATACATAGTTTATGCCCATTGCCTCAGCATACTTAGTAAGAATACCCTCTTTGTCATTCAGAAGTGTACCAGCTTGGAAGAGAAATGAGATGGTCACTCTGCGTATGAATCTTTCCTTTCCTATCCCAACTACAGTGATTATTTTCCTCCCCTGAAATCCATTGGGACTTTTCTGACTAAAGCCCTGCTTTAGCACATAGAACACACCATAATAATAACGCGGCTACGGTATGCTAGAGGCTTTAATATACTATCTTTAATCTATAATCGATTAAATCTATTTTTCAGATAAGAAACAAACATAGAGCAGTTTTCCATGACTTGCCTGTGGTCTCAGAGACAGTACTAGAAGAGCTTTGGTTTACACTTGTGCTTGATCTACTATACAGAGTTGCCGGCTCATCCTGGCTTTCCCTGGACTGTCCCAGTTTTAGGACTGAAAAAAAATCCCACATTCGGGGAAACCCCTTGATCCCTAGCAAATGGGGTAGTTGTTCTTCCTACCACTACATTTTCAAGACCTCAGCCACCTTGAATATACAAGAGACATTCCTATCGTGACTCCCCAGCTGTCTTAGAAATAAGCCCTTGATTTCAGAGTTCAAGGCCTTTTCTCCGTGTCTTCTTCCAAGCCTAGCACAGTTCTCTACTGAAATGTCACGTTGCTTTCTCCCCTGCCTTGGTTCATGAGTGTATTTGGCTTTTACAGTGACATTATAATTATCTTTGAGAAAGAAATTTTGTCTTTTTTGCTTCGTGTCCCTGTGCTGCCAGCTCTGTGCTTGGCCTGCAAGTGATCAACGCATGCTTGCTTGCTGAGTAGGAAAGCTTGATGGCCTCTTTTTCTGAACGTATAGGTTTAAATGGCAACCTGTTAAATCCTGCTTCAGTGTTATGAACAGTCCTTTCCCTGGAACACTTTAAATCTCTCCAGAAACATCTTTCAGCACAAATAGGGCACTGCCACTTGACACAGCTACCAAGGACACAGAAGTACCTTTGAGTATCGCCCCTTTCCTGTCCTCTTGTTTAAATGCCTGTAACAATTCTGTTCCCCTTAGCTTCCTGGTGTTCACCCCATGAGAAATTACCCTTTAGGTATCCTCCTAACCTCAACACTCGTGAGAATGGAAAGAGATAGTGAATTACTGCACAGGCTTAAATTGGAGAATTTATGAAGAATTTCTAACCCAAAGGAGGACTTAATTTATTTCCTTTTTTTTTTTTTGGTAAGCCTCCTTTGATGGTATTTGTTTTCTGTGTTGAGGGCTGCTTTAGAATGAATCCCTTCCTTCTAAAATGATACATCTCAGCTACCTCCTTTCTCCCTTAAGTCAAATCCAGGGACAAGTACAGTTGCTGTCTTTCATAAAGCCTCAAGCTGAGGGGAGTTTCTCTGGTCTGGTTCTGGAACTGCAGTTCTTTCTGACCTTTCTTTTTTGTTTTTAATTTTTATTTTAGATTGGAGCATTGTTGATTTACAATGTTATGTTAATTTCAGGTGTACAGCAAAGTGATTCAGTTATACATGCACATGTATCTATACTTCTTCAGATTTTTTCCCGTATAAGTTGTTACAGAATATTCAGTAGAGGTCCCTGTGCTATGCAGTAGGCCCTTGTTGATCATCTGTTTTATACATAGTAGTGTGTACATGTTAATCCCAACCTCCTCATTTATTCCTCCCCCCCAACCTTGGAACTGCAGTTTATGCCTCCTTCTTTAGGCCCCATCTTTGCTCTGCCTGTTGCAGCAGTGCAGCGAAGTGTGGGAGGGATGTGTGTGGGTCAGCATTAGAAGTGCCATTAACTTGTTGGGAACTTTTTCTTCTTTTTTAGTTTCATTACTGTGTCCACGAGGGTTTCAGATTTGTAAACCAACCCACCCATCTACACCTCATCAGAAATTACTGATATGAGCTTGCTGATTTTTTTTCCCCGTGATTATATTTTATATATTTTTAAGCTCATCAAAAGAAAACACCATTGCTGAAAGACGGTGCAGTCAGCAATTGTCTTATTATACAAACTCTGCCTATACGTTGAAGTAATCCTCTCTGTCTCTTCAAATGGAGGTGGACAAGACTATTAACTTGCTGTTGTCCTTATGTCCCTTCACCTGTCCTTTTAAAATTTTTATTAGGCGCTTTAGTGTGTGGGTTGAAATCGGTAGAAGACAAGCTATTAAAAATTATTGGTCGGCTGTGGCTCCTCACTGAATACTAAGGCAGCTTGGCAGATCAGAACATGACTCAGGTGTTAGGCCTGATAGAAGCAATGGTCTAGGCAGATAGACACTATAATCCATCAGAAGATGTGGCCAGCGTGCTGCTTTGGGTTTCTTTTGGCAGCTGTTGCTCACTGTTAACATTATTCTGGTTTTTGCTTTTATTAGTGTGAGGAGACGGAGTGGGGAGCATTAACTGTTGGAAGGATCTCTTTGATGGATGCCTTACATCGGGAACTAGCTATCAGAGCAACTGGGGAGAAATGGAAAACAGGTGAGTGGAATATTGCTTATTACTGCTCTGGATTAAGAGCCTGGGAGAAATGGGCAGTTTTGCTGGGTGCTGTGTGCCTTGTGTTCTAGACGGACTGGTAGACAACCTGTTAATGCAAACTATATGGGGAAGATGGTCAACTGAGAAGCTTGGGGCAACGGTAGGGCTGTGTAGGCAGAAAAGTTATTTTCTCAGGTTAATGAAGAAAAAAAGTGCAGAGGGAGGCTGATTCTGTGGGCACATACTTGAAGCTGGACGATTCTGGATGGAGAATTAGTTCTAAGACAGGGATGGGGTCACCAAGAAGATTTGGATGAGACTGAAAATACCCAGAAGTCAGAAGAATTTGGCTTTAAATCGAAATTCCTTTACGTACCATTTTTATTCCTTGTAAAATAACTCGAGATACACAAGTCAGTGTGTCAGATCTTATTACTAATGAGCAAAAGAAATAGACAAGATCCAAGAATGCACCCCTAAGTTTTTCTGGTTATGAAAGTTCAAGAGTGAAATGGTATCTCTTGGCTCCCCATGGATAAAGTGAGGAATTTATGGCCTGTCATTGCATCTGCACCCCAGGAACTCCCAGTCTCTGCTAACCTCATCTCGGGTGTGGGACCAAAGATTACATTTTGTACCGTGTTTCTTCCTTGGGAAGAATTTTTTATGTTTACATTTTGCTTTACAACATGTAACCACATTTCCAAAGTTATTGAGATTTAACTCTGTTTAACTAGTTCATAGGTTACATGACATTCCCCATTTGGAGATTCTTAAATTTTTGTTTGCTTTTTGGTCAAATGAATTACATTAAGAAGTTTTTCTTAGGAAGTTGTGTGACAGAGACTGTTCTTATACACGAACAGCGATTCGGCTGAGCACGAGATTCTGGGCTCCGGACGTTATCCTCACGATGGTTTTATACGTATTGCTCTGTCTTCATCCAGCCTTTCATGTAGCAGATGAGACCTCTGAGGCCCATCTAACTGTTTACTGTTTGCATACTTTTGTCAATGCGTATGGTGGTTCTGTTTTCTCTCTTAAGTATAAACGTTACTATACGGTGTAAATAACTATTTTCTCTTCTAGCACAAATAACGGAGGATGGCTATAAGGCATTGGGAATAAACCAGGGTTACAGAAAAGTGTAGAAACTTATACTATGAAAAGGAAGGAAGGACTCATGGAGACTGAGGGTCACACATCATAACCAGGTAGAAGAAGCCCCTGTACTAAGTTGTACAATGATAGACTAGCCAAGTGTCCCAAGAAGAAAGCTGAGCACCTAGAACAGCTCTTGCAAGATAAATCTGCCGGATGATCCTGTTGATTATAATGAGAAAGAGATGTTACATGATGAGAAATAACAATACACAATAAAGTAATTATAAAACTAAGGACAGATATCTTATAACAAAGAAGAGAGGGACATTTAGGTAGAAGGGGGAAGTTCCAGGGAGGGAGTTGGCGGTGGAAATGGGGTAGGGGAAGAAGGAACTGTATTTCTGTTGGTACATATGTCAGATTTTCTGCCTCATCATTGAGTCTCTGGCAAATCAGTTGAGAGGCAAGAGATTTTGGGTGGAAGCTGTTCTGCTAGTTGTCAGGCTAGAGGGAGCACCACATATGAGTTAACTGAAAAGTGCTCTTTCCGGTAAATTTTCAGCCCTTTCAGTAGTAAACTTCATGATGCCTCATCACTAGCCGAAGCACGATTTGGAGACAGGTCAACATCTTGTGGTATTTTTCTTTTATCCTTTCATTTAAAACATCACAAGATAAATCTAAATGCATCATCAATTGGCAAATTCTTTCAATCTGCCCATCTAATTTTAAAAATTTCAACTGAGAAATATTTTCTTCAGTTATGTCTCTGATTACTGTTTATTTTTTCTATCTTCTTTGATTTCTACATTTACCATATTCTCTCCCATTCCATTCATTTATTTGCCTTTTCTCTTACTTTATGGGAGAATATCTTGGATTGTTTTTCTAGCATCCAAACTTAAATTATATTAGAATCCTTTCTTATTTCTTATCTTGGTATATATATTATATATACATATTTTCCGTATCCTGTTATATGTAGTATTTCTCTTTATGATTTTCTGTTCATTTTTCATGGAATCAGATATTTTTGCACTGAGGACATATAATAGTCTTCAAAATTGTATTATTTTCCTTAATAAATTATTCTCAAAAATGTATTATCACTGAGTCTTCTAGTGCCTGTATTAATCAGAATAAGCTAAGCTATACTTGTAATAACAAACAACTCCCCGTTTTGCGGGGCTCATAACAAAGTTCACTTCTCGTTTCTGTGGCTTAACCATAAAGTTTACTTCTCGCTCATGTAAAGTTCACTGCAGACGGGGGCTCTCTCCAGGTGCTTGTCCTGGTGACTCAGTAATACAGGGTACTTTGATCTCCTGGCTCCGTTTTATGGACTCCGCTCTCTCCATGGAGGGGGAAGTTTAGCTCACAGAGAACTCAGACCTACTCCTGTGCCACTTCTGCTCGCAGCCCCATTGGCCAGGACTGTGACTCTGCCTGACTGCAAGGCCAGACAGGAAGTGTGATCTTCCTGTGTGCCTGGGAAGAAGAGGAGAACTGGGTACTGGTGATCAAGAGCAATGTCCACCACAGCCATTGCAAAAACAGGACTGAGTCCAGATAAGTTTGGAAAACACCAGGTTGACCAAAATATTCTGCAGATCTCCTCGGTACCTTTTCTCTGCTGATGTTGTGAATGACCAGAGTAAAGATATTGCAGGCCATCTGTCTCTCCTTTACTCGTATAAATCTTTCTCGTGCAGGGACCACAGCTCTGCAGAGCACTCTTGGGAGGTGCTGTGTCTTCTCTCTTTCTCTCTCTCTCGCTCTCTCGCTCTCTTGCTTTTGCTCACTCTATGTGAGGATCAGGTGTTCCTGCACAGTGTTTTGACTGTGGTATCTTAAGGTGGGCAAAAGAAACGATGTTTTTCCCTAAAGATATCTGTCTTGGTCTAGGCGTGCCTCAGGTTAAATAAGCACTGCCCGATGCCCAAATCCAGGTGCCTGCTGTCCACAGCTGGGTGTAAAGCAGATTGGCACCACACCTCAGAGTCAAGTTCAAGAAACTGTCTTCAAAACACCCAGCCTACCTTTCTTGTGTCCTTCATGATTTAACAGCATCTCTTTCAGTTCAGATATTCTTTTCTCCACAAGTAAAACCTGGAGGAATTGGACTTCAGCTCATTCCTACTGATACTATTTTCAGCTCTCCTAATGTCTTACTGTAACAAAAGTTTGGCAGTTCTCAGAGATCATTTGCCATGGACTTTGAATTAAAAATTAAATATTTTTCTGTTTGCCTTTGTCAGTTCCTTTGGAATAAATCACTATATCCTGATGCTTTCCAGATACTTTGTTTATATCTCACTTGTAGCCATTATGTCTTGACTTTAATGATACCTTTTTATGATATAACAGACATTTCAACAGAATTTGAACTCCTTAAGGACAATGGTATTTGTTCTTGTGGCTTGGTAAATATCTGCTGACTTCTGGGAGTTAGCTCTTATACGCAGTATCCTGGCATAGGCAGGATCATCTCAGGTCTTTTAATTTGGTGACTAGTCTCTCTTCATTGTTATGACATCTTTAATTTGAAAATGTTAAAGGAAGTGAACTGTGAACCAAAGTCTATTTTAGTTTTAAAAATTATACAAATACTTTTTGGTAAAATGTATTGTACTTTGAGATATATATAATATGAGCTATATATGTGATTATATATATTATATAGAAAATATCTGTAAACTTTTAGATTTGTAATATCCTATTTCTCGTATATCTTACCTCCTTTGACTGGCTACTTTTATGAAATGTCAAGCTTTTCTTTTCTATCCATCTTCATAAGTCTGTATTTTTTATCATATTTAAACTCCAAGTTTTAGTTCCATTTTAAACATTCTGCTCCTTGTACCCTCCATTACAGTCTCCTGTCCACATATCTTTGGTGGCTGCTCTTATAGTTGACATCCAAGTTCAAAGGTCATGTCTTCAGCAGGACCAGTCCTGACCCTTCATCCTAAAAAACAAAATCTGTCTTTATTCCAGTTACCCGATCACAAAGCACTGTCTTAGTTTCTTATCCAATAAAGGTATAAGAAATGACTTATTAATATCTTTGTTTATTCTATTGATATATGTCCCCTTCCCCAGAAGCCCACACAACAGAATGCAAAGCCCATGTGTGACAGGCCCTGTCTTTCTGGTTCCAGGGCTGAAGCTCAAAGCATGCGGTAGTTAGTGCTTGTTACACTGTAAGCCTTCAGTATGTGTTTGTTTAGTGAAGGGAGTGTAAAATCACGCTCCCCACATGTCAGTGGATCTGAAAGGAAATGTTTGAATTTATGGTGAAGAATGAGTTATCATAAATGATAAACCAACCCCACACCAGGACAAGCCTCCACTGAAGTCCTATTAAAATAGATGAATGCCTGAGGGCTTCTGTGGGTGGCAGCTGCTCTCATTTCAGAATAGGCCTAGTCCCTCCTCCAGCCAAAAGCCCTCAGTGCAATCTCTCCCCCATAGCTCCTTCCACCTGTAATCCTTTTTGACGGAATTCCTTGCTTCAGCCCAGGCCAGTGACATTTCTTTCATGGCTGGGCTGACTGCCAACGGCCCAGATAAAGGCAGAGACTCAAGTGGAATATTTTGTTCTAGGGTAGTGTTCACCTTCCAGCTGCTTCATCTTCCGGGAGGAGGGCAGTCTGTGCTTGATGCGGAGGTGGAGAGGTATTTCTACATCTTACAGCATGTCTGAGATGGACCAGGGACAGATCCTGAAGCATTCTGGGGAGAAGCCAGTCTTCCTGCAATTCTGGGAACGTCAAAGCATCCCCAGTTATGCTGTTCACCCTTCAGCTGCTCAGTGATAAACACAGTTTTATTACTCACGCTTGAATCTCTTTTCCCGGACAGGACTGACTTCCAGGAGCCTCTGAGTAACAGTGACAGAAAGATAATTTTCTTCAGCCTTTCACGTAGGCATCTCCCTAGCATAAAGCAGTGGTCAGAAGCAGCTAATTCCTCTGACTTCAGCACAGCTGAAATAAAGGCCATTAGAAGTCATCCAGTTGGAAAAATAGTGTTAGGGTTCTCGAGAGAGTACAGAAGTATGAATGGTGAAATTTCTGCAAGTGGTCAGGTCAGTTTAAGAAAGGATCTCTCTGGGGGCCGTGTCCTGGGTACCCTGCATGGGGTTTGGAGGTGGCAAGTGAGTGGAGGTGGTGGGGAGGAGAGGAGAGACAGCAGAGGGTTATGAACTTGACTGTTGATGGATGAAGGATATCTTCATATTTTCCTATCTTTTTTAGGGGTGGCCCCTTTGTAATCCCAGGCTTTCCTATGGTCTGTTTCATACACTTACATTTTGGTCAAGCCTTCTGACATTCTCAAAGTACTATTCTGTGGGAGATAAAAGGCTAATTTCTTTCTGCTATTCAAGGAATTTTTTTTTTCCTTACAAAATTACCTTGTATCTTCCCTTCTCACAAAATGCAAACAATCCAGATATTGTTGAGATCCTTTTCAGAGAACTGACCTTTCTAGGTTGTTAAACTCTTTCAGCTCCTGGAAAAATAGATTAGATGAGGTCTAAACGGCTGATGAACGTGTTAAATCTACTATAATTCCCACAGCTAATGATTTTTATAGAAACCTTTCGTTGGCTTCATTGTTTGAATGAATAACTAAGGGTTGGGAGAGAATGGCCTCACTTGGTTGTTTGCTCTCATGCATATTAATTCATAAAACTGAAGACCTGAAGGGAACATTCTGAGATAAAAGCCTCCATCCCCGGCCTCCAGGGAAGAATTCATTCAGATACCTCAAGACATCAAGTCGACTGCAATTAACAATCTCCGTTAGAAACTCTGCCACTTCCTTTAATAATATGCCCCAGTGTCTTATCAGTCCTTACAGACAGGTGATTTTTCAGGACCCCTAACATAAATAATTCCAAAACTAGGTACAAATGGTTATTGTCTGCTTCACTCACCTGTGCAGCCTCAATTTCTTAAGAAAGTGATTGGCATCTAGTAGGCACTAACTAAATACCTTTAGAGTAAATGAATTAAAAAAACTGAATAAATATATAAAAATTAAGTTATACAGCAGAGAAGGTGACGTAATTGTTCTAGTTAACAAGTATTACTGAAAACTTACTCTGTGCCTAGTGCTGTTTAGGCACCGTGTGAATTTCAAAGACGTAAAAGGGAAAAGAATCTGTTAACTCCAGGTTCTGACTATTTCTCACAACGTAAGAAGGGTCTATCTATATACGCAAGTAACCCCAATCCAAAACAGATTATAAAAGGTACTATCACTGTAATCCAAAGTATACTGAGATAGCATGAAACAAAGACCTGTATTTGTATCAGGACGAATAAAGATGGCCTGGCAGTAAGATTATGAGCAGTTTTGAAGTATTGGTAGGATTTGGAGGTTGAAGACCTTTCTTGGTAGAGGTGATGCCCAAAGCAAAGGCACAGAGGCAGGAAAATGCAGGATTGGGCCCTGAAATACTGAGCAATCTGGTGTGTCTTTAGGGTCATATATGTCTGCACATGTCCATCTGCTGGTGGTAGTGATGAAGCAGGTGGGAACAGGCTGGAAAGGTTTTCTGGGGGCCCTAAAGACAGCCGCCAGAGAGTTCACAGTAGAAAAAGATCACTCGTGTCACGTAACACCCCACTGCAGGTACTATGAAATCTGGAACTTTTGTCCATTTTGTCTACAGCTCTATCCACGGCCCCTAGAAGAGTGCCTGGAAAATAGTGTGTGCTGGGTAAATGTGTGTTGAGGGACTATGAAATACTATTAGTCCAAGGGTGGAGATGTAAGTCATGCCTTTGTGGAACTGTTCATCTCTCATTTGTTTACATTTTCTCTGCCAATGAGACAAAATTCAAACTGGAAAAGGTAGAACATTATCAATAAAGGGCATATAAGGCCAAGACAGTAAAAAAACATCTAGAATCTTATAATAATTTCAATATTTGGGACTACTGTAAAATGATATATTAGGGTGCTGAAATAATTTTGGATATAATTCCACAACTACTATCAATAATTTTTTGAGAACTCACGGAGAATAGCAAAGGTGACAGGAAAAAAATTGGGGCTAATACTGGCCCAATTCTTAAGGGCAAATGCTACCAAGCAATATACTAAATTTTGGTTCCTGGCTAAATTCTAAAATTCTAGATTATTATTAAGTGGTTTATTTGTAAGTATTTGGGGTTGCTGATGGTAGTAGTAACTGTGCGACTCCTAGCTAGAAGGTGGTAGGAGAAAGGAACTACGGATGAGAGATGGGTCACAGATTAAAAGTGTGTCCTACCGGTACACTTTCTGAGCTACATAGCAACAGTAAAACCAGCATGGTGTGGAGTCGTTGGAAATGAAGGGGGTCTTCTAATCCAGTGATAATTAACCAATCAGTAAGACAGTAATCACGTTGTAGATGGTCTAAGCTCTGCAAACAGAGACTGTAGCTGTAAAAACAAAGGATAATCTCTAATTGGAAATTACTACTGAACCCATAGTCTGACAAATGCACGCATACATGGTACCAAAGCACAGAAGCTAGAGTCAGACTAATTTAAATTAGGCCTTAATAGAGCTTCAAATGTGCAACCCAGGCTTTGCCACAGAAGCCCCACCTTTTAGGGTTAGCTTGAGGTTCAAATAAGGGAATGCTTGGAAAGTTCTGAGAACAACGCCTGACACAGAATTAGGACCTAATTACGAACTATTTTTAGTAGTACAATAAAAATTAAACATCTTTAAGATTAAATCTTTATAAAAATTCTACTTGTAATTAAAAAAGAATAAACATCTTAGTTTTCATGAATAAGCAACAGTGAAAATATTTGTTGATCTCTATAGTTCATTCATATATTCAGGCAACAAGCATTTATTAAGTAACTTCTATCTGCTAGTACTTCCCTAGATACTAGGGTTGGAAAGACAACTAAGACAATGTATTTATTCTTAAGTGGCTCAGTATGGTGTGGGATCTGATAATTATGTCATCTGTAAGACCTAAAATACTTTATTACACATATTTGTTTCATAACTGTCCCCGTTAGACTGTAAGCTCCTAGAGGGCAAAACTGTTTCATTTCCGACACTAGAATACAGCCTGCTACCTAACGTACACCCAGTATAGGAATGGTGACATCTGATCACATAAAAATGGACTCCAGCTATAAATACTTTGAAATACAGAATGTGATATAACAGACATTCTTTTAAAGAGAGAAATGAAATTCCTCAGTTGCCAAGACTAAAGATGGATTGGGAAACCAGAGCTGAAAACTCGAGTTGATGCTGCAGCTACTCTGAGTGATGGTGCTGGTCTCGGCAACAAGGAATTTAGGCTTTAATGCCAAGAGGCACAGGAGAGGACTGCTAAAGAATGGACTTCATAAAGGAGAAAATTGAATCCAGAGGAATGATTGCTAGATAAGAAACAACCGTGAGCCAAGAAGTTGGTAAAGACGGGCAAATGTAAATAAGCACTGACTGTTTAAAATATTGGTCTGTGATGATTAACCTGGGGGACAGATAGGCAAAGGTGACTTAAAATATTGACACAAATAGCATGTGAGGTGGAGGAAAAGATATCTCCTTTTCTAGAGGAAGAGAGATAATGATCAAATTTAGACTTTTTTAGGTCAAGCATGTAAACTAAAAATTTAAAGGTAACCTTTAACAAATAGCTTGTGTAAATTTCAAGCTAGTAGAGAGTAAAAAAAAAAGTAAAGCAAACAGTAATTGATAGAAGGCAGAAAAGAAGGAAAAAAATATGGTAAATTGAAAGCACTAAATAAAATAGTAGAAATTAAGCCCAATCACAAGTTTTAAATAAAGTAAGTGCTAATGCTTAAATCTGCAATTAAAAATAGAGACTTAAAAAAGATTTTACAGTTGGATTTCAAAAATCTAGGATATGCTCTTTAAAGATACACACTTATAACAAAAGGGCTCAGAAAAGTTAGAAAAAAGGAGGAAAGTAGATGTACCAGGAAAATACTAAATCAAAAGGAAATTGCTATATCTATATTAACATATTTTTTAAATGCAAAGACTTAAATGTATATAATATGCTATGAAGTCAACTATAATTATAAGAGTTATATGTTATATTTGGCATTTAAGGATATATCGCACTGGTGAGGAATTACATTTTTCAGAGCAAAAATCTTAGACTTTTTCTTGATTTCAACTCTGAGTATGAATTATGGTCGAACATACATAGTGCTAAGAACAATAGCCAACAGACAATGGTAATAACAAGCGTTATCTACCAGCCACTATATAAGTACATTTTACAACTGAAAGATGAAACAGTCCCCTGAGATAGTTATTCTTACTAACTCCCATTTTAGAGATGAAGAAATGGAGCTTTATGGAAATTAAGAGGTTTTCCCAATGATATGAGCCAACCTGGCACTCGAATCTGTGCCTGTCTGACTGCATGATAGTGTGTTTAGCCACGATGCTCTGTGGCCTTGGTTTGCACAGAGACCTCCTGATAGCTGTGTGAACAGCCAGGAGACATGTGGGGGCAGCCCAGAGTGGACGTGAAGATCCCACACACCAGGTGCCGTGACAGAATGTTCACCTGGAAGTTGAAGGACCTGAGAGAGAAGGACCTTGCTGCTCTTAGAGTCCTTTACTTCAGCTGGGGAACTCAGAAAGCTGGAGCCCTGGAGGCCATGGAAGGCTCCTGGGGTAAAAATCTTGAGTGCCAGCAGGCAACTCAGTTTGTCTCAAAGCATCCTGCTATCCTCACAGTCACCACAAACAATGGCCCCCTGTGTAAGGAGGACTGGGCAAGGGACACATTACCTGGGCACAGGCCTTCATCAACCCCAGGAGGAAGGGATGCCTTTTTTCTAATTCCGCACAAAGAGGCTGAACGGGCCAGTGGCATTTCTGGCTCTTCTTTTAGCCCTGGGAACCCAAGCACCAGAGGCATAGCCAAGTCCTAGTCCTTCCCACACATAGACTTTTTAGGGGTCTATAAAGGCTGCTCTGAAAATTTGTCTTAGCAGGATGCCTAGAAAATTCTGCTTCAGTTATAATATCTTAAAGATGGATGTCTTCTGATTGGCATAAATCCATTCAGGCCCTTCTGGATTTCCCAGTGCAGATGTCTAACATGCTTGAAATTATGGTTGTCTCAGACGGCAGTGAGTGCTGCTGAAAGCCTCTTTACCATTCGATGGCAAGAGATTTTTAGATGGCTCGTGCATCTGGCCTCCTTTCCTGACCCCATTTTTCAGGTAGGAATGTACTATAAGCCACACTCCTGACACTTTCAGCATTTCAGTTTCAACCTTTAAAGTTGTCTAATTTCACGCTGAGTACAACAAGTTCAACACTTGTCTCTGTCATTCCCCTTCATTTGGTCAAATGCTTGTTTTACTTGTATGTCTATGTCTTCCCAATTTATTTGGCTCCAGAGATCAGGGAGGACAACGTCATTCACTAGTTCAGTAAGTGTTTCTTGGATGCCTGTTATATGCCTGGGGCCCTTCTAGGTTCTGAGGATACAATGGCAAACATGGCAGTCAAGTTCTCACTGAGCTTACCTTTAAGTTATAGACAGGGAACAAGTCAACACACGCATATAGATAGATAGATAGATAGATATACTATATGAGGTGATGATAAA
Organism: Grampus griseus; assembly: GCF_964374135.1. NCBI lineage: Eukaryota > Metazoa > Chordata > Mammalia > Artiodactyla > Delphinidae > Grampus > Grampus griseus. The sequence continues at coordinate 69,524,660 of NC_139012.1, forward strand.
TGCTATGTGGGAAAATAAAGTAAGCTAACGTGGATAGGGTGGCTAGGGAGCAGTGGGGTGGGGAACATAATTTTATGTTGGATTTTCAGGGAGGATCTTCCTGATATTTGAGAGAGAGAGAGAGAGAGAGAGAGAGAGAGAGAGAGAAGATTGAGCCATGTGGTGTGGAACATGTGGAATCTGGGGAAAGAGCATCCAACAAAGACAGAAAGAATTATAGAAGTCCTGAGGCAGGAGCCTGCCTGGTGTTTTCAAGGAAGGACAGAGTGGCCCACTGTGGCTGAAAGAGAATCAGGGGTGGGAGAGTCGAAGTGGAAGTCCAGGACGGAGCCGAATCATGCAGGCCTTGTAGAGCATGGGAAGAACATCTGGGTGGAAGGGAACCATTGCAGGTTTTCATTTCTAGCTTTAACGTTCAGTCTAAGGTCAGTTTCTACAAGCCTTAGAGTCTTCATCTTTGATTTCCCCCTCTAATGAGATGTAAAACCATAGGGATATTTGAGCAGAGGAATAAAACCCGATTTAGCTCTAAAAGGTTCCTCTGGCAATAGCTAAGCAATGTTTATATCTCCACTGGATGAAGCGTATTTTCCATATAGTAGGTTTATTAAATAAACATATTAAAATAAAGGGAAATTCTGATTTTCCAGGTTCATTTTTATGTACCTTTATTCTGGATTAACCAACAAGTGCACTGATATTTAGAATGGTTCCAAATATTTATTAATAGAGTAAGTAGTAAACACCAAAACAAGAATAATGAAGTTTGATTCTCCCATTTTTTTAGTCCTTCACGTCTTATCTATAATGTAGTCAGACTATCCTGGGAGATAAAAAAACGTATTTAAGCTAAATAAATGGTTATGGTATCAAACATAGGGGCTTGCGTTCAGTTATTTTTTAAAAAGGCTCTTAAAATCTGGGGTGCATCACAATTAAGTCAAAGAATGAAAAAATAGAACTCTAATGCATTTCTTAAAGATAATATTATCTTTATTAATGACCATCACTTTTGGAAACATCGATTGTTTACATTTACACTCAATTTGATATTCAAATAGAAAATTATATCTTTTCTGCTTTGCTTGAATCAGGATGATATATCAGAATATAAAAATAAATATTTTCTCTCTTTTATTTTTGACTTTTTGATAATGTTTTTATTCCTGTACGCTTAGGAAATTTACTAGACCTTAAAGTAATATATGTGTGCCCCGAGAAAGTTATTAGAAAATTGTGATGATACTTTCTTTGAACTGACGTCTAAGGAATTACCTTCTGGTGGCAGAACATTTTCCCCCACGTGTTACTATATTCTCAAAATATTTTCTTGTAATTAATTTAACATATTAATTTGCACATTTTGAATGTTTATTTTATATTATAGTATGAGTGCAGGTAGAAGGTTAATGAAAAGGACTGTGGTGGAGATCCAGCCAGCTAGTGTTCCTCTGAAAAAGAAATTTTAAAACAAGAAGAAACATTCAGTTAGATTTCAAGATGGCTTGTCAAAAAACATGCTGCCAGTAAACTGTGGAAGTGCAAACAAAAAACTGTTGGAGCCAAGAGGAAAGAAATAAGGTCGGCAGAATTGCTGACTGTGCCAAAAAAAGCTGAAGGGATTAAAGGGAATAAAAGCTTTTTCAAATATATTGAAAAAAGAGGTAGAGCACCAGAGAGTAGGACTGCAAATGAACAGGGAGGGAGGATCCATGTTAGCTAAAGTGGCTCAAGACTGCACTGCTTTTAAAAATCGGTGTCTGACAAGGCAAACACACTTTGGGCAATTGGGATGTAATGAAGACCTGGTTTATTAGAAAATGACTTAGGCGGCTGATGGTATTTCGGCATACTAATGGGCAAAATTTAGAATCCTCAAGCATGCCTGCTGCTACCTGCTCTAAAATGTCTATAAAGTAATTTGCCATCTAAGCTACCGCCTTTATCCAGGAGCGAAATCTGAGTCTGCCTTCAGCCCTGAACACCTCCATGAAATTAAAAAATTAAGTAGAACATAAGAAGTCTCAACGGACTTATAAAAATAACAGGATACTAAGGCCGTGAGTTTTAACACTCCTCTTGCCATCAGCTTCCCCAATGTCATTGTAGCCTCTATCTGCATCTGTCTTCTGATCTTTAATAAGGATGATTATACTCACTAACCAACAATATGTGGCTCAAGAGAGTTTAGTATGTGTCATAAACATAATGTGTTTGTGAAATATACAATTAGGAAAGAGAATGGATTTGAGTAAGAATTAAGTTGAGTTCAGTCAACCCACAGGGGTAATGTGGGTAAGGGGTTACTGGCTGTGTGACCTAGGATAAATGACTTAACTGCTCTGGACCTTTTTTTCCTCATTTGTAAAATTAGACTTGCCTATTATAAGGATTAAATAAGATAAGGCACGTAGTGCTCAATAATATCAGCTATTTTCATCAGAGCAAAATCTTCCTAGACGCGGAGAGAATGCCAGAATTCCACTACATTTGTGCAGTGAGCTTACAAGAGTTGGGCTTCAAACATGTTTTAAGAATATAGCAACTGTAAGAGAATTCGAATCAATGAAATCTAAACAGTTAAGTGTTGCACAGCTCGATATATGTCAACAAACCTCAAAGGTAAAGGTTAAGCGCTGAATTGTGCCTTATTGTTTAGAAGGAGAGCTGGGAAGTGCAGTGAGACTGAAAAAATTGCAGTCATGTTTGGCAATCAAAAGAGGGACTGTGAACTCATAAAACTCATAGAGATCTTGAGCAGTCAACTAGTTGGGTACTAAAATACTCTGTATTGAAGGCATTAAATTCTGCATTTGCCTTTCCTACACTTGCGTACTCATAAAGATAGTATCGGATGCCTTCCATGATGATTAATTCCCTTGTTTAAGGGCACCCAGGGTTAGGGGCAGGGCAGGGTGCTGGACCCACATCCTCACCTCTCTCAGTCACAGATCATACCCTTTGTGGTTGGGAAGGAAGCCCCTTAAAAGATATAAGAAAGAGGGTGCCTTGCCACTGAGAAGAGGAACCATTGGCGGCCTCAGAACTTGAGAGCTCTGGGGATCAGCAAAACTTAAGCACGATGCAGTGGGCTAGCTTACATGAATCACACCATCATTGAGCTTTTAACCAAATACTGAGAGAGAACCTAGTGATATAAAAGGGAGTAAGATGCAATTTTTGTGCCAGGGAAGCTCAAAGCCTGGAATAATCTTGTGTTATAAGTGGGACCAGAAGCATCCATTCAATCGCTCATTCATTCACTCAACATATATTTATTGAAGTCCTGCCATGTGCCAGACACTGCTCTAGGCACCAAAAACAGGAACAAAACATACATAGGTCCGTGACTTTATTAAGTCTGCTTTCCATCGGGGAGGGTGGGTACCAGATGATATATAATAACATAATTGTCACATTGTAACTGTGCAATTGTAATTTATGGAGGTGACTGAGTGATGACATGGAGAAGCTAATGCCATTGAAAGAAGATTTTGGTAACTCACATTTCCTGAGCGGAGGGGCCACACCATGCCACACAGGGCCGCATGGGGAGCACCAGTGTCATTCAGGAGACAAGACAGAAACGGAGTGAGGGGAAAGCCCAGACAGAGCCTTTATTGTGAGAAAGGCAACGCAGGGCAAGGTAAGCAGTTTAGAATTGGCTAGTTCCAATAATTCCAGCAGGCTTTGGGGTTTGGGCCTTTCCCTCATTGTCTGGTACCCAACCGTGGGTTGATTAGTTTGCCTATGGAAGACATGCTCCTGGGCGAGGACTTGATTATCTCTAAGAATTAGCTAAACCTGGCAATCTCTCTCCAGTCAGTGAGGCCACAAATGCCAGGTCAACAAGAATACGGAAAATAAGAAAATATAATTAATATAATTGGCCCTATGGTGAATGGATGCCAAATAGACAAATATAGAATCTAAGAAAACACAGAACAATTATAAATAAGCAGAATTATGTAGTGTGTTATAAGGTGATAAATGCTACCGAGAAGAGAAAAAATAGAGCTAGGCACAGGACTTAGGAAGTGCTGGCGGTGGCATGCTAACAGATCACAGCGTTAAGTACTATGATTGGGTAGGTCTCATGGAAAAGGTAAGATTTAAGGCAAACCCTGAGTCAAGACTTGCCTCCGTATAAAGATTCTAATATTTTAGGAATCTAGCAAGTTACAGAAACCGAATACATCCATGACATTCATTTATTCATTCGTACATTCATTCAGTTGGTTGGTTGATCAGGTAGTCAGTTAGGTATTAAAAATTTATTGAGCACTACTGGACACTGGTGCTAAATAGAGAATGGTGAGCAAAAAAGAGATAAGCTCTGCTGTCATGTAGCTTATCAGCTACATGGGGAGACAGGTATTGACATAATGAAAATGCAAATAAATATGTAATGGCAGTTGAAAAATAGCTACATAGTGTTAAGAGAGCCTGTAATAAATGGGTTTGATCTAGCTTGGGCGGTCAGGGAGGGCTTCATCGAGATCTGAAGGATGACTAGGTGTTGAGTAGACAAGAAAGGGAGAGAATACTTTCCAGGTATAGGAAATAGTGTGTGCAAAGTCCCTGAGGTGGAGGACATTTGAGAAGAGAGAACAAGGGTGGACCATGGAGCAGATGAGGCTGAAGGTATCGTGTATGTGAAGGTTGGGGAATATGCAGGCTCTTTCAGCCACGTTTAACAGTGTCACACTTTTCCAGAGAGCATTGGGCAGTGAAAGGAGGACTTTGAGCTGTGGTATCATATGACCTGATTTGGCGTTGAGAATTGATGTAGGTAGAACTGTGAAAAGCTGGGAGTCCAGGTGAGAGATGGACTTGGACCTTGGACCGGAAGGGTTGTGGTGCAGATTGAGGAGGAATGGTCTCAGTGATGAATCAGATATAGGAGTGAGGAAAAACGAGGCATCAAGGGTGACTTCTGGGCCTCTGGTTTGTACATGTGGAAGGAGGAGGGTGCCATTCATTGAGACAGGGAACACTGGAAGAGGATCAGGCCTCATGGTGAAGACCACACAGCTGATTTTGGACATAATGTGAGTGAGATTCCTTTGAGGCATGTATGTGGAAAGTTCAAGCAGGCAGTTTGTTTCATGGGTCTGACTTTGTGAGGAGGGATGTAGCCTATAAGTATAAATTTGGGAGTTACCTGTTTATATATGTATAACTGCTGACAGGGTATGGGTCAGATTTCCAGGAGGGAGAACATAGAGTGATAAGAAGGACAGTCCAAAGTTTGGAGCATCTGACACTTCACATAAGTAGAGAAAGGTGAACCTGCAAAAGGGACAGAAACCCAGTGTTCTCTGCAATGTCAACTTCAAGGTCAGCCCTGGAGAAAGGATGAATACATGAAGAGGATTTCTCTTCTGATTACACTGATTAGACCTGATTAAAACTCCTTTCTCCAGATTCAAACTCTGAGCCTGCCAACCCCACCCAGGAAACCCCACTGAATCCTAAGCTTTCTGCCCACTACCTAAAATCTCCCACTCTTTGTAGATGAGGCCATTGCTCTTGTAAAATTAGTATTAAAATGGCTATTAAAGCTGTTTGGCTTAGATGTAACAGTCATTTCTCCTTTAGTCCAGTCTTCTTTGTACAAGTTCTAACTAGTCAGGTATGATCTCCTTCCCACACCTGTTGACTGATTATGAAACAGCTATTTTATCTCCGTTTTTCACATCTGCCCAGTCTTCATGAAGCAATCTTCAGGCACTGACATAGTCTAGAAGGGGCCCCACAAAAGTAATGGAGAGGAAAAACATGATCTTTCTCTAAAATATATAAGCTTTGGATTTGGTGTCAGAACTTCCTAGTGGGTGACCTTGTATAAATCACTTAACTAAGCCTCATCAATAAGTAGGAAGGGGAACATCTGTTCTTCCAACCTCTGAGACTTGTGGAGGATATTCATTGAGAAATGTACGTTGTAAGGGCCTTATGTACCTGTAAATTGTTACTGGTCAACTTTCCTTTTAATCAATACACTGGGAATTTAAATCACACACACATATCATTGTGATCTCTACATGTTTTTATTAGGTCCTTCCCTAATTACCTGTGAGGCCCTCCCTTTAATCATTACCTTCCATTGTTTCTGGAACAGATACAAATGAACTAAATAGAACACAAGAATCTTCCTGGCACATAAACACACATGGGATTCTCCCCAGTATAGCTTCCATCAAGGATTAACTACAAAGAAATTCAGAGAAGAAGGAGAATCTGCCCTATATTTCTTTGTCTATTCTAGATTTCTGATTAGCTCATTCCCTTATGCTGGTTATTTTTTTATCCCAATTTCTCTCCTAAGCCCATGGATTAGAATTTTCCCTACTATTAGCTTTCCAAATGCAGTCACTTTTATGGTGTGAATTAAGAATGAGACAGTGCTCAATTTACCAACAATTCTTTTCGTTACTTTTTCCATTCATCTTTCCTCGTAAGCTTTATCTGAGCTCGTGAGCTTTACCCTTCTCTTGATGGTGCTTCATGTGTGTGTGTATATATATATATATATATATTTTTTTTTTTTTTTTTTTTGCGGTACGCGGGCCTCTCACCGCTGTGGCGTCTCCTGTTGCGGAGCACAGGCTCCAAACGCGCAGGCTCAGCGGCCGTGGCTCACGGGCCCAGCCGCTCCGCGGCATGTGGGATCTTCCCGGACCGGGGCACGAACCCGTGTCCCCTGCATCGGCAGGCGGACTCTCAACCACTGCGCCACCAGGGAAGCCCTCAGTGATGCTTCATATTTGAACAATGCTTAACACATTCCCTCTGCTACAGAGGATTATTGAATGGCAACCTCAGAACAACAACCTCATGGTGTATGTAAACCAGGAATGGCTATTAGCTGTTCTGTTTTGTGAATAAAGAATCTTAGTTTTCTTCCTTTCTGCTTTCCCCATACTGGCAGTATGGGAATTAGAACCCCCTTTGCTGACCTCAAAATAATACTTCAAACTAGACGTAACACTGGGCTAAAATATTTACCTCTCTTTGTTTCACTCTCCTAATTTATGAAAAGAAGGGGGGTCGATTTGATGATCCCTGAAGTCCTTTTAGTGCCATTATCCTTAAAGTTGGGTTCCGAGTCATAGAATATTTACTATGCCCCTGTGTGTAGTGCTTCTAACTCCAGAGATGCAAAGAGCTTATAGTACCCTCCCTGTCTTCTAATAGTTTATAATCCAGCTGGAGTGTTAGCAAATGCTAATGTGAAGGTGACTAAAGATTCAAGGTCAAACCTGCTAAATCCTACATGACTGGCACACAAAAATAAGTGCTGTAGGAGAGAGGGGAAGTCACTATGTCTCCAGACTATTGACAAATGGATTGGCATCTCGAACTTGCAATTTCAAAGTAAGGGAGGAAATCCCTCACTTTCATATTGGCTACAGGGCAATATTAAGAGGAAAAAAACAAAAATTGTGTCTATTGATAAAAGGGGAAAATGTACATAAAAAATCAATGGAAAGGAAGAAATGTGGGGTGGTGGGACCGGCGCTTATTCAGTTCAAAACTAATGTAGAACTTATCATGAAAAATCTATAGCAAAAGACTTCAAGCTCTTTCTCTTTTTCACTTGTTTCAGAGTTCTGTATTCATTGAACAGTAGAATGAAAATAAAAATCAAAGCAAAGCTTTAAAAGAACAGAGATATGCAGGCTAATAGACAGTTTGTCTGAGGGAATAGCTTTTAGGGCAGAAATTTCTGTGTGTAGTTTTCCTCAGAATTTAATGTTTTTAAAGATGGTGCCCTGTGAGTTACCATGACAACCTGTAGATATCATCTTGTGAAGGCTAAGGCTACAGATCTCAGCTCAAAGTATTTTGTTCACACAATTTTACAAAAAGCCTGTTGACGTGCTGTAGATGGGCTGAACAAAACATGGAATGCTTAATGCTATTATGGGCCATTTCTTTAAAATATTATTAGTGTGGCTGAAGAGGCTTCTACAGTGTTTGAAGAACACCCTCCCTTCCATTTCATCAATACCTTTAAAAGCTAAAGCATGCTTCATTTTCAGCTCTTTATTGAACTTCTCTCAAGACAAGGTAAAAGTAAAGGCGAAAGCTCATTTCCTATTCTGTACTTTCTCTTAAAAGGGAGAAAAGATCCAAGTGTTGTTGGTGATACTACAGTTTTAGAGCTGTTCTTTGTCCTTGGGCTGTGTTTTCTCAGGATAGTGTCCTTAGTAATAAAGCTGGGCAGAGGAGTAACAACTCATTGGAAGTTGCGAAGAAAGGGACTGGAAGGTATAGATGAGGTAACATGTTGTTTGCTGTCACGGCTGTAGTGAAGGTGGCTGCTTGTGGCGGTTGCCCTCACAGGCGTTCAAATTCAGCAGGTTTCCCAGACAGAGTAATGATTCTGATGATGTGTTCTTAATGTAAACCATTGATTAAACAATGGGGCGGGAAATAGAGATACTTTGTTGAGTGATTGAAAACAAATATCTTCCACTAGTTCAGGCAAATGAAACATTTAAAAAAACCCACTATTTCAAAAGATACTGATAATACTCATAGCTTGGTGTGGTTGTCATGTAAGCAATCTAAAACTGCCCTGAGGTGCTGGGTCGGTAACGTGGAGTCAAGTGGCATGACTTTTATTGTTTCCAGAGCTTTAGCTTACAGAGCATCTCTTTGCACTTACAAGCACAGATTTGGATTTCAGATGTCACATGGGCAGCTGAACTTTGCCGGACCAGAAGCACCTTGTTCACTGTCATTGATGGAGTGATGCATTAAATTCTCCCAGAGGCCTAGTGTTTTGTAGTTTACAGCAATGATAATCTCATGCTTTAAGGATGTCAAATTATTTGGCAAGTGTGAAATAATTTGCCCTTATTTTCAGTAATTTTTTGGACTTTTTTTTTTTTTTTTTTTTTTGGTGGTATGTGGGCCTCTCACTGTTGTGGCCTCTCCTGTTGCGGAGCACAGTCTCCAGACGCACAGGCTCAGCGGCCATGGCTCACGGGCCCAGCCGCTCCGCGGCATGTGGAGTCTTCCTGGACCAGGGCACGAACCCACGTCCCTGCATCGGCAGGCGAACCCTCAACCACTGCGCCACCAGGGAAGCCCTGGACATTATTTTTTTTTTGTAATAAAGACTGAACTATTTAAATAGTTTAGTATCCAATGTGTTTTGTTTGTAAGAATAATCTTAAGGATATATTACATAATAGCTCTGCAAGAACTTAATGAGAACAGGTGAACAGCCATAATTTGGTATAATTAATGAAGCAAAAAGGCCTTATTAGGTTGTTTAACTAATGTGACTGTTGAAGTAATTGAACTGATTTTAATAGGCTTTGCCATTGTCTTAGTGTAAATCGGTGTTCATAAAAGTTAATGGTTACTGTGTTTTTTACTTATGAGAATTCACATAACAAGTGGTTTTTCAAGAATAAATTGTCTTCATGAGGCAGAGTAAAATTGTGCCCACCAAAATCATTCACTTAGGTAAGTGAAAAAAAGCTTACAAAGAAAAGTCTGCCTTGCATTTCAAAAAATACTCTGCTACTGAAAAATGAGCAATGAATAAGTTAGAAGAATATATTTAAAATAATTTCCAAATTCAATCTAGTGGAAGTTATGTTACCAAATTGGCAAACGTTGCTGAGGTTACTGAATAAGGCATAGTACTATTAAGTGAGATGAAACTAATAGCCTGGCATCATTCTCCCTCTCCTTGTCTCTCCCTGTCTCTCCAATGATACTTCAAAACAACAATGCAACATAATAGAGTCACTTTATATAAGTGGCCTGATGTAACAACTGGAGAAAAAGGCATAGAGTCAAGTGTTGACAACAACAAACTTTAATTTTACCCTCAATTCTAACAGGAAACATGATTTTTACCGTGGCACTCATTCTAAATATGCACAAGAAATGTCACATATAAAGTATATGTACATATACATTTGCCATTGGCAAAGTGAACGGTTCCATCCTGTGAAGATGTTAAGAGATTAATAAATGTTACTGCTGAGAAAAGAGAAAGGACTCAGAGTTAATGGGAAAGAGAAGTAGCACTGCATTTGAAAAAAAAAAAAAAAAACTGAGTTGCATTTTCCCCTTATGTAAGGAATACATGTCTGTATTCAGCAGTTGTTGCTTAACTCCCCTTCTTTTTCTTCTTTTTGGCTGGTGGGATCTAATTCCCCGATGGGGGATCAAACCCATGCCCTGCCCTGGGAATGCAGGGTCTTAACCATTGGACTGCCAGGGAAGTCCCTTTAACTCCCTTTCTTGACAGCAGCTTGGATTTTTATTTGGGACTGTCTTTTCCTAATTTTCATTCCATTTGGTCTGGGTAGGGCTCCCAGAGAGTCTAGGACAGAGAACATGACCTGAGTTGATCAAGTGCTTAGTCTTCTCCTGACATGCAGATGGCTCATTTTGAGCACATGATTCAAGGCAGACCAATCAGAATTCATCTTAGGAGTTTTGCTGGGCATATTGACTTGAACTGGAAATATTTAGCCCCAGAACTGGGACTACAAGGGAGAGTCTTTCTGAGATGGAGTCAACACAGGAAGTATAATTTAGGAGAAGAGAAATGGAATTCCGATAAACTCCTTTGAGCCCCTGTATTTAGCACCCTTGAGGCAATGCCTATTCCAGAACTTTGTATCATGGAAACCAATATATTTCCTTTATTTCTCAAGTTACTTGGGTTGAGCTGCAGTCAAATAAATCCCAATAGATACATTTCTTACTACAGGAAAATTGGAAAACACAGAAAGATACCAAAATAATAAAGAAATAAAACCACCTTTGATTCAATTTTGATATATTTATTTCCTATTCTTTTTCTTGTATCTATATAACCAGATATCTTTGATTACAATTTTGATGTGTTTTTTCATTCTTTTTATTATCCCTGCATATACGTAAGAATCTTAATGTTTATGAAGTCAGGATTATTTTTGCATATATGGACATATATGTTTCTGCATATGGGTATACATATTTTACAGAATTAGAATTAGATTAATTAATAATTTTATATCCTTGTTTTTACCTAACATTGTGCCATGGGCATTTCCCCATTTCATCAACACAACTTTTAATAGTAGAATGATATTCCATGGTACAGGCATACCTTGGAAATATTGCTGGTTTAGTTCCAGACCACAGTAATAAAGTGAATAGTGTAATAAAGTGCGTCACATAAATTTTTTGGTTTCTTAGTGCATATAAAAGTTATGTTTACACTATACTGTAGTCTATTATATGTGCAGTAGTATTATGTCTAAGAAAACAATGTACATGCCTTAACTTAAAAATACTTTATTGCTAACAAATGCTAATTATCAACTGAGCCTATAGCAAGTTGTAATTTTGCTGATGGAGGGTCTTGCCTCAGTGTTGATGGCTGCTGACTGATCAGGGTGGTGATTGCTGAGGACAGCAGTGATGTTTGCCACATGGATTGACTCTTCCTTTCACAGACAATTTCTCTACAGCATGCAGTGTTGTTTGATAGCATTTTACCCACAGTAGAACTTGTTTCAGAATTGGAGTCGATCCTCTCAACTCTGCTGCTGCTTTATCAACTAAGTTTATGTAATATTCTAAATCTTTTGTTGTCATTTCAACAACCTTCCCGGCATCTTCGCCAGTAGACTCTACCTCAAGAATCCACTTTCTTTGCTCATCCATAAGAAGCAACTCTTCAACCATGAAAGTTTTATCATGAGATTGTAGCAATTCAGTCACATCTTCAGGTTCCATTTCTAGTTTTAGATCTCTTGCTATTTCCACCACATCTGCAGTTACTTCCTCCACTGACGTCTTGAATCCCTCAAAGTCATCCATGAGGGTTGGAATCAGTTTCTTCCAGAGTCCTGTTATTGTTGATAGTTTGACCTCTTCTCATGAGTCATAAATGTTCTTAATGGTAAATCCATTCCAGAAAGTTTTCAATTGGTTTTGCCCAGATCCAGCAGAGGAATCACTATTTGTGGTAGCCATAGCCTTATGAAATATATTTCTTAAATAATAAGACTTGAAAGTCAAAATGACTCCTTGATCCATGGACTACAGAATGAAGGTTGTATTAGCAGCCACAAAAATAACATTAATTTCATTGTCCAGCTCCATCAGAGCTCTTGGGTGACCAGATGCATTGTCAATGAGCAGTAACATTTTGAAAGGAAATTTTTTTTTTCTGAGCAGTAGGTCTCAACAGTGGGCTTAAAATATGTTGTAAACAAAAGTGTTGTCATCCAGGCTTTGTTGCTCCATTTATAGAGCATAGGCAGAGTTGATTTAGCTTAATTCTTAAGGGCCCTAGCATTTTCCAGAGTGGTAAACGAGCATTGGATTCAACTTAAAGTGACCAGTTGCATTAGCCCTTAACAGGAGAGTCAGCCTGTCTTTCGAAGCCAGGCACTGACTTCTGTCTACCTATGAAATTCCTAGATGGCGTCTTCTTCCAATATAAGGCTGTTTCACCTACATTGAAAATCTGTTGTTTAGCGTAGCCTCCTTCATTAATGCTAGATCTTCTGGATAACTTGCTACAACTTCTACATCATCACGTGCTACTTCACCTTGCACTTTTATGTTATGGAGATGACATCTTTCCTTAAAAGTCAGCTGATAGTCTTATGGAAATTCCCAGTATGGAACTAGTTGCTTTTCTCTTGTTTATTTTAAGATTCTCTCTTTATCTTTACTTTTTGCCATTTTAATCATAATGTGTCTTGGTGTGGACCTCTTGTTTGGGACTCTCTATGATTTCTGAAAGTGGATATCTGTTTCCTTCCCCAGGTTAGGGAATTTTTCAGCTATTATTTCTTCAAATAATTTTTCTGCCCTTTCTCTCTCTCTTCTCCTTTCGAGACTCCTATAATGAGAATGTTAGTAAGCTTGATGTTGTCCCAGAAGTCACTTAAACTATCCTTATTGGAAAAATTTTTTTTTTCTTTTTCTGTTCAGCTTGGGTGATTTCCACTGTCCTTTCTTCCAGTTTGCTGATCAGTTCCTCAGTATAATCTCACTTACTATTGATTCCATCTAAAAACTTTTTTTCTGTCAGTTCTTTTTCTGAGGTTTTGTCTTGTTCCTTCATTTGGAGCATATCCCTCTGTCTTCTCATTTTGCCCAATTCTCTGTATTTATTTCTATGTATCATGTAGATCACTTACATCTCCCAGTCTTGGAGAAGTAGCGTTGTAGAGGTCACGTCTTCTGTGGCCCAGCAGTATGCTCCCCTCTGGCCACCAGAGCTGTATGCTCTAGGGGTGTCCCTATGTGGGCTGCGTGGGCCATTTGCTCTGGCAGGGGTGACTGCTCTGGATTCAGGGATGGTTCCTGTCCAGCTGGCTGTGAGGCCCTGCCTTGTGCAGTGGCTGGAGGCCCACTGGTTTTTGGGCAGGCTCCCTGTGTGGCTGGCTCTGTGGCCCAGTGGTGCGTGATTGCTACTGGCCTGATGATGGGTAGGGCTGGGAAGTTCACCACCTTGTATGGTCACACTTCATAGTGCCCCAAAACAATTACAGTAGTAGCATCAAAGATCACTGATCAGAGATCACCATAACAAATACATATAATAATAATGAAAAAGTTTGAAATATGTGAGAATTACCAAAATGTGACCTGGAGACACAGAGTGAGCAAATGCTGTTGGGAAAATGGCACTGACAGACTTATTCGACGTTGGGTGGCCACAAACCTTCAATTTGTAAGAAACACAATATCTGTGAAGTTCAGTAAAGCAAAGTGCAGTAAAATGAGGTCTATCTGAACATGTAAACCACAGTTAATTTGAGCTTTCCATTATTTTTGGACATTTAGGCTGTTTTCATTTTCTAAAACCTGATTGTTTATGCTACTAGTAAGTATATCTTAGTTCAATTTTCTATTTGTTTAGGTTGGTTTCCTAGCAAGGGCATTATGGTCCTAGAGTGGATGCATTTTTAAAGACTGTGTGTGTGTGTGTGTGTGTGTGTGTGTGTATATATATATATATATATATATCTCAAATGGTTTTCAAAAATAGTAATTTATATTCCCAAGAACCTTGCCACACTCAGGCATTATTATTTCTTTTCATATTTACTAATTTAATAGTCAAAAATGCTCTCATATTGTATGCTAGAATTATTTTAACTACTAGGAGGTTGAATATTTTTTTCATATACTATCGATCTTTTCCATTTCTTCTGTGAGTTGTTATTCATGTTCCTTTTCCATTTTTTTAATTGGCATTTTAGTTCTTTTCTTTCTTATTGATTTTAGGCTTTTCTTTTTCAAAATCAGTAATTGTAATGAGTAGTGTTGCACTGTTAGCTGTTTTAGTACTCACTGGTGCATCACAAATAGAGTCCTGGGACTGTGAACTCCCCTAATTCCAAACTAACCATGAAATAGATTTTTCTTTCCTAAAAGTAGCAACTGAATTGGTTTCTGAAAACAAAAAACCCAAATGGACTCTTTTTTGTAAAACTGGAGGTCAGGTGGTGAGTTTGGCATCTAAAGCTAAAACATACAACTTCAGCCTTGTTGCGTATTATTACTGATTTAACTGCATAAAGGAAACTTGCGTACCATTCATTATGTGGCATTTTATCTCACAGCTGCAATTTTTATTTAATGCATTTATTCAGTGTAAAATCCTGCTGGAGGGTTTGAAACAACTCTTTCTTCCCATAAACTGTCATCTACCAGCTTGCAACTTTATTTACTAGAAAGAACACACAACTTTTCTGAGGGTAGGGTTAATTATTTTTTCCAGAATCACAGCATAACACCTTGTCAATTATTAACTCAAAAGGTTGTTTCCTCATATTTTGATGTTAGATCATTTCCCGGGGATGAGAGATAGGGAAACAACTTCTAAATTCAAGTGTACAAAATCTCTAGTTTTTAAAACCTGCTTTTATTGGCTGAGTGAGTGAACTTGGCATTGGATTTTATTGCTGTGTAGTAAAGAAATCTCAATCTGAAGAAAAGGAGGAGGAGGAGGAGGAGGAGAGGGAGAAAAAAAAAGCTTTGCTCTGTTAAAATTTTTATGAAAAGCCAAAAAAGTCTCAGCTTATTTTTCTTCTGATGAAATCTTAACTGCTGACAAAAAGTTGCTGATTTCATAATGATAACCCATATCATATGTAAAGCATACTTTTCTAAAAAAAATGTCTCTTTTATTACTTTCTTGACCCCACCTAATAATCAACAATCTAAAGAAGTTTAAAAAGCAAGAGTCATTTTAGCATAATATTTAGTACTGTTCCGCCATATATAGAAGCATTAATGTGGTTATAACACGTTTCCTCAGTGTTAATTACCACAAAACCTGAGCGTTCCTCATTACATTTTCCTTACCATTTATTTTATGTTTTTGATACCTTGGTTATATTTATTATAATATCTGCTAAAAATTCTCTTTTGGAAAATTAAAAAGCTTGGGTTAGGAAGAAACACAGGATCTTGTCTTTCTCATAGCTTCAGCATGTATTTTGGCAGTCAACGGCCTAGATTGGATTTGATACCATTCTATCACTTATACATAATATGTATGATATATATTTATAAAATTTCAGTTTAAAATTTTTTGAGAGGATGATAGATAAGTAAGCCAATGATTACGTAACAGTATGAGATGTAATGTTACTGATTCATTAAAGGAGAAGGAATTGGAATTTATGAAGTCAAAAGAGACAGAAATGCTCATTTTCTCTTGTTGTGGCCTCGGGGCTGTTGGTTTTTTTCTGCCTACTTCACTCCTCCATCCCGAAGTACATGAGGGTCTTATTTCCCCTGAACAGCCAGAAAAGAGGTGACCATAGATGTGAATACGCAGTGGTGATACAGATAGATGTGTCGAGAAGCAGCAGGGCTGTGAACAGATGAGGACGTGGGTTCATGACCACATGAAGAGAAGAAGAGAAGGATAATGGAAGGGGATCTTGTAGGAAGAGAAGGGAGAAAGAACTAAGAGAATCCAGAGGTAGAAGAAGGGGAAGACTCTAGATGCTCTAACCAGATACTGCACAGAACGAGGCAAAGCCCTTGCAAGGAGAGTTCCCCGGCCCACCACCTCCAGCCCAGCTGTAGCAGCACAAACCTTTACTCTCTCTCCTTCGTTCACCACACTGCTGAATCCCGTTAACCTTATCCTCTTTACACATCCCAGGTCCATCCTCTCAAAGCCATCCTGACCCCAGTGCGGTTCTGGCCATCGTGCCACTCCTGGATGACCTCCAGCCTCTCTCTCGCTCTCTATTCTCTAGTCACTATTCTTCTTGCACCAGAGGCCTCTTTCTGAAACACAAGTCAGATCACATCACCCCATATTTAAAATCATTTTGAGTGGGCAAAAGACTTGAATAGAAATTTCTCCAAAGAAGGTGTACAGATGGCAATAATCACATGAAAAGATGCTCACCGTTACAGTTATTAGGGAAATACAAATCCAAACCACAATGAGATACCTCTTTATCTCATGAGGAACACTATTATAAAAAAATAGAAAGTATCAAACATTGGTGTGGATGTGGAGAAATTGGAAACCCTTGTGCATTGCTGGTGAGAATTTAAAATGTTTTAGCCACTGTCAGAAATAGTATGAGGTTCCTCAAAAAATTAAGCATAAAAATTGTCATTTAATCCAGCAGTTCCACTTCTGGGTATATACCCCAAAGAACTAAAAGCAAGGACGCAAACAGATTGTTGTACACTCATGTTCATAGCAGCATTTATTGACAGTAGCCAAAAGGTAAAAACGAGCCAAGTGTCCTTTGACAGATGAACGGTTAAACAAAATGTGGTATATATCTACATACAATGTACATTGTACATACAATGAAATATTATTCAACCTTAAAAAAAGAAGGAAATTCTGGCATATACTATTAACATGATGAGCCTTGAAGACATTATGCTAAGTGAAGTGTCAGTCACAAAAGGACAAATATTGTGTGATTCCAGTTATATGAGGTTCCTAGAGTAGTCAAACTCATAGAAACAGAAAGCAGAATGGTGCTTGTCTGCAGGGGATAGAAGGTGGGGGGATGGGCAGTTACTGTTTAATGGGTTGAGAGTGTCAGTTTTGGAAGCTGAAACAGGTTTCAGAGATGATGGTGCTGAAGGTTGTACCACAGTGTGACTGTGTTTACTGCCACTGAACTGAACTGTGCCACTTAACTTAAAACCGGTTAAAATAATAAATTTTATTTGTTGTGTATACTTTATAATAAAAATTATTTTGTGGATTCTCATTAATTTTAGAATAAAATCCCAGTTTATTAGCATGATGCATGCATCTTTTGTGACATGGTCCCCAGCTCATTCCTCTGGCTTGCCATGTGTCGCTTGGCCTAGACCCTAACGCTGGGCACTTCGTCCTGTAAGACTTAGTGCACCCTTTATCTCCTTCTCCGGAAAATCTTCGATGACTTACCCCACACCCCCTAATTCTAACTCCTGCCCTCATCTTGGTTGGGTGAACCTCCTTTTTTCTATCATAGCACCCTTACACACTTTCATCTATTACAATAAATTCAAAAAATTTGAAATTTGTTTTTATCAGTAAACCCCTGTTAGGTTGTCAGCTGCTTGAGGATAGAGACTGTCTTTTATCTCTGTTGCTCCACTGCTTAGAATATGACCTCATACCTTGTAGATACTTCATATATGTTTGCTATCTGAAGGAAGGAATGAAGGTGATTGGGGAGGAGGGAGAAATTCTGCAGTTTGAGCTAAACACCTCATCCCATCTATATAAATGGGAATAATAATAGTAACCACCTATTAGGGTTTCTGGAGAATTACGTCACATTGATATTTGTAAAACACTTAGAACAACCTGACAAGTAGCAAGTACTCAATAAATGCTAGATACTGTTATTCATTTTTATTATTGAGTCACCTATGGAACTTTTAAAATAAATTCTCCCATCCCTTTTAAAATAATGATTTTCCAAAGGGAAGGATAGAGTAGAAATTGGCAAGGAAATGCCAGAGACAGACATCAATTCCTCTGGATTCCCAGGCCCCCCTGTGGTTTATCTTCAGAACTGGGGAGAAGCATGCCTGCTAGATATGAACAGATGGGTGGTGGTATGGGGGACTCCCATTCCAAAGCAGCCTTTTCTGATCTGACTGTGGATCAAACCACCCCCTAGCCTGTCAGCCCTGGTGATATGCAGCCTCTCCCAGAGGTGGCTTCTCCCCCGGGCAGAGTGGGGACTTTCCTTAGGAGGATGACCCTGGAGGCACATTGCCACCGCCCACTTGATGACTGCAGCTTTGCCAGGCAGCCTGAGCCCCCTGTCCAACCCACTCCCTCCCATGGCCCAACGACCTCAGGTACTGCCCAGCAGCTGGAGTTTTCCTTTGTGTCTCCTCTACCCCATCAGGGTAGTTTCTTGAGTCTGATTATGAACAAAGAATACGCCAAGTTTATTTTTCTTATTTCTCAAAAATATGCAACTATCTAAGATATATATCAAAGATACGTATATCAAAGAACATTTAAAAAAAATTACACTATGATTTAATCTGGTGGCTTTTTCTCCCCTCCCAGTTAGAGCTCAGGGACAGTGTGAGATGTATGAAAGTATATTTACTGTGTGGGTCAGAGGAGGTTGATTTTTGCCTACAAGAAATAAGAGAAGATCTTGGAAGAAGACCCTGGAAAAAAGGATAGCTTTACCTGAAAACATACAGAGGAGCATTCAGGGAGCTCAAATGTAAGAGCAGGGAGATGGAGATGATCTGGCTTTTCAGCTTTTTTGATAGAATGGGAGCAGGCAACAACTTGGGTACCGAGAGGGTAAACATTTTGTAAGAGTCTGTGTCATTACTCATTTCTCAATGATTGTTTTTCTAAAGCAATTACAATACAAGTCTGAAAACAGAAAGGGCCTGTGTGGTTGATTTTGAGGCTGCAAAGACGGAGGAAACTGCAGAAACTTTAGCTCTTTGCATTGCCTGTACTGTGTGTGTGTGTGTGTGTGTGTGTGTGTGCGCGCGCGCGCGCGCGCGCACGCACACACGCGCAGTGTCAGCTACAAAGTGAAGAGAAAAGCAGACTGAGTCCTAACCCATGACAAGGAGAAAGAAAGTGAATCCAAGTGGCCTCAGGGCTTAACTATAGAAGGACACACTCGTGTGTTTCTGGCGTGAGCACTAATAAGCAGTCGGCTCAAGAGCAGACCACAGCTCTGTAAGAAAGCAAGAATACACCTGTGGGCATTTATGAAACTTCTGGTGCTAAGTGTCTGTCATAGTTTGCCCCATAAGCCATGATTGGAAGGAAGAGTGATCACCTTTTGCCGTAATTTTTCATTCAGACTTTTTGTGGTGGCAAAGGCCACAGTTCACTCTGCTGTTCCCCTAATAGCACCCCCTCGGGTGATGGTATGGTTCTGACATCCCTTGAGAAGCAACCAAAGATCATTGGGAGGAGCAGCAGTGTATGGAAATGGAGCTGAGAAGAAAATGAAACAAAAGAGAGCAATGGTGTAGAAATTTCAATTTGGATGTGTCCAGGAGCTATTCAGAAGGAGAATATTCAGCCCAGGGAAGGGACCATAGGGCTGGTGCACGTCCTACCTACTCCCCTATTTCACTTGACAGCTGTCATCTCCATTCAACCTCAGACAACTGAGAGAGCAGGGCGTTCGTTACATGCTTCATTTTATGATCCAGGCCATTGTTCCCCTCTGTTAGTAAGGACATTGACCATAGTTACATCTAATAGTGTATCTACCATGATTTAGACTGTCTACATGAACCTAGAAGAACTGGGTCATACTGAAATTTAGTAAGTCCTGTAGCCAAAGTTTTAGCACATTGTGTGTATGTTAAAAAAAAAAAATAGGTCCGTGAAATGCAAAATAATAGGAGTTGTCTAATTTTCTTATATCATACATTTTTTGAATAAATCAGAATAATCAATCCCATAATCATATTTGTTATGACTTCAGCTGTATATATTCAGTATTTATATGAAAATTTCAGATTCATATTGAAGCATTTTTTTAACATCTTTATTGGAGTATAATTGCTTTACAATGGTGTGTTAGTTTCTGCTTTATAACAAAGTGAATCAGCTATACATATACATATATCTCCATATCTCCTCCCTCTTGAGTCTCCCTCTTTCCCACCCTCCCTCTCCCACCCCTCTAGGTGGACACAAAGCACCGAGCTGATCTCCCTGTGCTATACGGCTGCTTCCCACTAGCTATCTATTTTACATTTGGTAGTGTATATAAGTCCATGCCCCTCTCTCACTTCGTCCCAGCTTACCCTTCCCCCTCCCTGTGTCCTCAAGTCCATTCTCTACTTCTGCATCTTTATTCCTGTCCTGCCCCTAGGTTCTTCAGAACCTTTTTTTTTTCTTTTTTAGATTCCATATATATGTGTTAGCATATGGTATTTGTTTTTCTCTTTCTGACTTACTTCAGTCTGTATGACAGACTCTAGGTCCATCCACCTCACTACAGATAACTCAATTTCGTTTCTTTTTATGGCTGAGTAATATTCCATTCTATATATGTGCACATCTTCTTTATCCATTCATCTGTCGATGGACACTTAGGTTGCTTCCATGTCCTAGGTATTGTAAGTATAGCTGCAATGAACATTGTGGTACATGACTCCTTTTGAATTATTGAAGCATTAATTTTAATACTGTCAATACAAAGTCAAATTTATATACATAATTGAAAGAGTAACTACAGAATCCAGTGTTAAGAAATTTTTTACTTTTGTTGCTCATATGATAAACAAGCTTTTCCTTTCTGTTTCTCCAAATGTTAGTATTGCTTTTAAGTCACTTTTTATAGTACCTATAGACAATTTAATCTCTTAAAAAGCATGGGTTTTGATATATTTATATATTCATGCACAGTCCTGAAATGAGGAGAAATTCTTATTCTTATATGCAAGATTTTATCCTTATATACATTTAGTGCTGAGTCAGAGATTTCTTATTTTCTATCTTCCTTTCCTAAAATAAAATAGTTTTGCATCCCAGAAGGTCCAAACAATTAAACAAAGAGAAGAGTTAAATTTGTACCTAAGTGTGATTCCAGACCATCTGACGTAGAGAAAGGGGACAGTATTTTGCAGTGTCAGATCAGATTTTGAATCTCTAACACTTGTATCTTTACCTTAAATAATGGAAAATATATTCAAAAATATTAAAATTCAGAATTTTCTACAATTTTCATTTTGGAGAGTCTTTTCTAAGCAAGACAAGAAGAAAAAAACATCTAATTAGATAATGTTTTCATTGTTTTAATACTCAGTTGAAGCTAGCATAAATTCATAGGACAAACTAATAGACTGGGGAAACTATTTGCAATGGGTATAGATGTGATAGAGAACAGGTATCCAGTGTATTCGCTATCCAGCAGCAGAGAGATCTTTATAATTAAATCATGATATTCTTTTGATGAAAACCTTCACTGGTTCACAATTTTGCTGAGTAACAGCCAGCGTCACTACTGTGACTGAGGAGGTCAGCGTTGTCTGGCAGCTTCTTCCTGCCCTCATCACCTGCCTCTCCGGGCCCTGCCCTCGCTCCCTTGGCCCCAGCCACACTGGCCTCCTAGCTGTTCCATGGATACATCAAGCCTCTGCCATCTCAGGGCCCTCTGCCCATGCTGATCCCTCTTCTGGAGATGCTCTTCCCACAGATACTCCCTTGGCTCCATCTGAAGGCCTTTGCTCACGTGTCCTGTTGTCAGTGTGGCCTTCCCTGAAAACCCTACACAAAAGATCGATCCTCTCCCACTTGGACTTCATTTTCACTGCTTTATTTTCCCGATAGCACGTTGATGTACTCCTCTGACTCTTGATTAGTTGCTTTTAGTTTGTCTCTTGACTAGGAAGTAAATTCTGTGAAGTCAGGGATTTTGTTCACTGCTCTGTCCCCAGCCCACAGAAGTGCCCTGGATGTAGTAAACGCCCAGTCTTGTTTGAATGGAGGAATCACAACATACGAAGAGATTCTATAAACTGATGAGGAAAAGATTAAAATCTAGTGGAAGTATGGCTATAAAATTCACAGAAGAAATCTAAGTGGTCAATAAACATATGGCAAATGCTTAAACTTATAGAAGTAAAGGGAATATACAGTAAAAGAATAAGATACCATATGTTTACCTGTCAAATTGGCAAGAAGGTTGAAGTACAATAACATCAAGTGCTGTCACATATGCGAGCCACTGGGCTCTCCCCTACCTTGTTGGTGGATTCATGAATTGCTACTACATTTTGGGAAAATATTCTGTCAGTATTTGTTACAAATAAATATATTGGGTTGACTAAAAATTTCTGTTCATTCTGAACAAAAAAACCCGAATGAACTTTTTGACCAACCCAACATAATACCTAGTGAGGTTCTGGGTTTCACGGGGCCCAAAGCTTAAATTTTATTAGTTTCATTCATTTTAGTCTGTTTTCATTAGTCTTTAAAAAAAAATTACAATTAAAAAATGAATTCTAGGATCATTTAAGAGCTCTGTGCAACCAGGGCTTTGAAGCTGAAGCTTCTGTAGCTTCCTGGCAAATCCTCCTCCGTGGTACATGCCCTCAGAACTGCAGTCGCATTTCTGGGAACATATGCTGTAGGAATAAGAGTCCCAGTGCATAAAAGATGTATGTACAAGGCTGTTTACTGCAGAATTATTTATAGTGGAATAGAAATTGGCAATAACCTTAATGTGTTAATAATGAGAATTTCAAATGATTATAGTACATCCATTCTATAGATTATTATTTAGTTATTTAAAATAATATCTATTCTGTATTGTGTAAGAAAAGACAGCTGTAAAAGAATGTGTATAATATAATCCAATTTTGATAAAAGCAACAGAGTAAGCAAGAGCAAAAAGAAGAGCAACATCACATTTGTCCATCTGAATGTATATTTACATTAATGTGTGTGTGTTTGTAGGAGCAATACAAAGCTATGGAAAGATGTGTTATTAACACTGGGTACCTCAGGTCAGGAGTGGGGATGGGAATGGATGGGGGCAGTGAATCGTAAATTTTTCTTTATACATTCCAGAATAACTTGACTAGTTTCAACAATGCATTCATATTTTTCCAGCTTTATTGAGATATAATAGACGTATAACATTGAGTAAGTTTAAGGTTTAAAATGTGTTGATTCAATTATATGCTGCAAAATGATCACCACAATAGCATTAGCTAACACCTCCATCCCATCGCATAATTACTTCTTTTTTGTGGTGAGAACATTTAAGATCTACTCCCACAGCAACTTTCATGTATATAATACAGTATTACTAGCTGTATTCACCACACGGTTTATCACCAGAACTTGTTACTCCTGTAACTGGAGGTTTGTACCCTTTGACCAATGTCTCCCCTTTACCCCCATGCCCCAGCCCCTAGTAACCACCACTCTACAGTCTGTTTCTATAAGTTTAGGGTTTATTTTTAAGATTCCACATATAAGTGATATCATACAGTATTTGTCTTTGACTTAGTTCACTTAGCATAATATCTTCAAGTTTCATCCAAATTGTCACAAGTGCAAGATTCCCTTCTTTCTCATGGCTGAATAATATTCCACTACACACACACACACACACACACACACACACACACACACACATTCTTTATCGGTTCATCTGTTGACAGACATTTAGGTTGTTTCCCTGTCTTGGCTACTGTGAATAATGCTGCAGAACATGGGGTTTCAAATGTCTGTTGGAGATCCTGTTTTCATTGCTGGAAGTGGGATTGCTAGATCATACGGTAGCTCTATTTTTAATTTTTTGAGGACCTTACATTCTATTTTCCATAGTGGCTGTACCAATTTACATTAACAACAGCACACAAGTGTTCCTTTTACTCTACATCTTCTCCAGCACTTGGTATCTCTTATCTAATACATTCATACTTTTATAATAAAAAAGGAATAAAAACATTAAAAGAAAAAAGAAAAGATAATCCTCTTATTAAATGTAGTGATGATTTTATGGTGAAGATGATAATGCTGATAAAACGCTTTTTATTTATTGCTTTTTGGCATAGAGCTAGGTAAAGTTTGGCCCCTGCTCTCAGGAAACAAACAAACTGAAACAAGAGAAATGTTAGGAAATGTTTGGAGTGTTTCTCTTTGACATAAATCACAGCAAGATCTTTTTTGACCCACCTCTTAGAGTAATGGAAATAAAAACAAAAATAAACAAATGGGACCTAATGAAACTTAAAAGCTTTTGCACAGCAAAGGAAACCATAAACAAGACGAGAAGACAACTCTCAGAATGGGAGAAAATATTTGCAAATGAAGCAACTGACAAAGGATTAATCTCCAAAATATACAAGCAGCTCATGCAGCTCAATATCAAAAAAAACAAACAACCCAATCCAAAAATGGGTGGAAGACCTAAATAGACATTTCTCTAAAGAAGATATATAGATGGCCAACAAACACATGAAAGGATGCTCAACATCACTAATCATTAGAGAAATGCAAATCAAAACTACAATGAGGTATCACCTCACACCAGTCAGAATGGCCATCATCAAAAAATCTACAAACAATAAATGCTAGAGAGGGTATGGAGAAAAGGGGACCCTCTTACACTGTTGGTGGGAATGTAAATTGAAACAGCCACTATGGAGAACAGTATGGAGGTTCCTTAAAAAACTAAAAATAGAACTACCATATGACCCAGCAATCCCACTACTGGGCATATACCCTGAGAAAACCATAATTCAAAAGGATACATGCACCCCAGTATTCATTGCAGCACAGGACTTGGAAGCAACCTAAATGTCCACTGACAGATGAATGGATAAAGAAGATGTGGTACATATATGCAATAGAATATTACTCAGCCATTAAAAGGAACAAAATTGGGTCATTTGTAGAGACATAGATGGACCTAGAGACTGTCATACAGAGTGAAGTAAGTCAGAAAGAGAAAAACAAATATTGTATATTAATGCATATATGTGGAATCTAGAAAAATGGTATAGATGATCTTATTTGCAAAGCAGAAATAGAGACACAGACATAGAGAACAAATGTATGGATACCAAGGGGGAAAGGTGGGGCGTGGGAGGAATTGGGAGATTGGGATTGACACATGTACACTATTGATACTATGTATAAAGTAGACAGCTAATGAGAACATAACTGTATAGCACAGGGAGCTCTACTTAATGCACTGTGGTGACCTAAATAGGAAGGAAATCCAAAAAAGAGGGGAATGTGTGTATGTATAGCTGATTCATTTTGCTGTACAGTAGAAACATAATATTGTAGAGCAACTATACTCCAATAAAAATTAATTCAAAAAAAGACTGCTGGGGCTTCCCTGGTGGCGCAGTGGTTGGGGGTCCGCCTGCCGATGCGGGGGGCACGGGTTCGTGCCCCGGTCTGGGAGGATACCGCCTGCCGCGGAGCGGCTGGGCCCGTGAGCCATGGCCGCTGAGCCTGCGCATCTGGAGCCTGTGCTCCACGGCGGGGCGGTGCTGTGGCAGTGGGAGGCCTGCGTACCGAAAAAAAACAAAAAAAAAGACTGCTCATATGTATCAAATGGATAATATTAAAATGTTTGAAAATAAGGCAAAAAAATAAAGAAATGTTTGGAGTGTTCACTGAGGAAACAGTAAAATGCCAGCTGTCCTTAAAAAGAAGAACAATGAAGAACTGGAGCATAAGATAACATTACAGTAGAGAATTGGTGTAATCATCAATAGCAAGCAAGCAGAAGTTTGAGAGCCAGCCTCCTGGGGCAGTGTCCTCAAGAGGGGCAAAGAGTATATGGTCAGGATAGAAA
Source organism: Grampus griseus (assembly GCF_964374135.1). Classification (NCBI taxonomy): domain Eukaryota; kingdom Metazoa; phylum Chordata; class Mammalia; order Artiodactyla; family Delphinidae; genus Grampus; species Grampus griseus. The sequence goes on from NC_139012.1 coordinate 69,550,471, forward strand.
GTGACTAGATACACTAATGTTGCTACAGTACCAATATTAATGAGGGCTCAGCACATGCCGGGTACTGGGTTGATTACTGTTGTTTAGCCCATCTAATTTTCCCGTGGCCTATGAATTGAGCACTCTTATTACACCCATTTTACAGAGAAAGTTCAGAGGTTCATATGACTAGAGAGTGTTGGATCAGGAACTGGAGACCAGGCCTGTCTTATCCAGAGCCTTTGTGTTTAGTTACCGTGATACTTGGCCTCCTTGAAGTGTAACAGGTATATGCATTTTAGGATCCTCCATGCTACACCTGTTGAGCAGGAGTCGTTAAACACTTAATAAAAGGCCAATTTGGCCTAAAAAAGTACTTCTCAGTAAGAACTTTTCAGTAAGAGATATGAAATGTGTAACTTTGTGTAAAAGGTGGGTTGTCTTGCCCTAGGGGTATGATGAATTCTGCCGCAGCACAAAGCATAGATTAAAAAGTAGGTTTTATTGGATAAGAGGAAACTTGCACAAGCAGAAGGGTTGGATCCTCTTATCTGTCCTTTGAGAGGCATACGCCAGGGTCTGGGTGCTCTGGGCCTGCAGTGCTGGTCTACGTACACCTATAGAAATGGCACCCCCGTGGCTTCTGTTATAGGACGAGCGTATTTACTGAAAGCCATAGCGTGCCAGGTATACAACATGGATACAAAGAAGGCTCTGGAACTTCTGACTTCAAAGAACTTAAAATTTCTTGGAGAGTCGGACAAGGGGGCAGTTATTAGGGCTGTGATGTAAGTGAGATGACAAACGTAAGCACTGGGTTCGTGAAGTGCAAAAGAAAGGCATCTGATTCGATTCTGTGCAGTGCAGGGAAGCTTCCTAAGAGAGATCGTCTTCAAAATGAATCTTTACCTCATCTATTTGAAGTCAGGGGACTGGACAAAATGACCTCTTTAGTCCTTCCGTGGAGTTCTGTGACATTGTACATGGTGAATGAATCTCAAGAGAAGGAGGGCTTCAACTCAACTGCTAGACTTCCCTGACAAAGATAAGAGGAAAAAAAGGGCTGTGAAGAGCCATTAGAGAGATTTAGCTAAGGTGACCAACTCTTCAGGGGTTTGTTGGAGACTTTCTGGATTTAAAAATCGTAGACCAGGCAGTGCTGATAAAATTGTTAGCTGCTGCAGTAACTACACACTTGATTTTTATGGGATCTTTGACATTATCAGAGCTTCTAGAATTGAGGAGGTGACTCTATGCAGGTGTGAAATGGCCCTTGATCTGGAGAAGGGTATAGAATTGCAAGTCCTCCTGCAAACCTCCCTGGACGGCACATTTTCTATTCCACCTGTCACCTGTTTCTTCCTACAGAGTAGGAAAATAGCAGCCTTCTGTACCATCATTCTTGAACTAGAGGTTGTTTCAAAGTCATCAGCCATGAAAACGAAACTGTTTACACATCCTTTCTATGATGTCACCTTCAAACTTGTTGATTGAAAACGAAGGGAAAATATCATGACCTAAGTGAACACAGGAGGAGGGCAGGGGGATAGAACAAATGATATTTATGACTGACTGAGAATTTCAATCTCAGCAACTAAAATGGTGAACTTGGGATCACTGGAAATGGAAATAGTTGACTTAACAGATGGTAGGCGGCTCTTGTCAGAAAAGACTGTTCTGAGCATGAGCCTAATTGAGTAGTTTATATCTGTATAAATTAACATTTTTTAAAGCTGTGATATTCTCAGGAGAATTTTCAGGATAAACATTTAGAGTTTTCCAGGTGTCCTCAGTGGAAAACTTATCATTGAACAAAGGTTAATTTCACTAGTTTAAAAATTATACATTGGAAATGCAAATGGACCATGATCTGTCTTTAAAATGATGCAGAAATTTGAGAGCTGAAGATGTACTCTTTTTCTGGTTTTTACCATGTTCTTCTATAAGTTCTTTTGTTTGAACAGCTCCTTGGGGCAAACATCTGCCTACTTGAAATCTTATTAGGAAAATAACTTCATTTAAATCTTCCCTCATAGCCCTCTCCTGCAAATTTCAGTGTATAGTCAACCATGCTAGGGAAAATTGAAGCAATTAGGTATGTCTCAATTGAATATTTTTTTTATTTTTAGGTATATGCCATAGTAATTTTTATGTATAACTACATGTTTAACACTGAATATCTGTTATTTTCTTCCTTAGATTCCTGAAGACTTGTCCAACTAAAGCTTACTTCATTCTGTATTGAGCCCAGTTGTTCCTGGGAACTGTAAAACTAAACATTGCTAATAAATGGGCATGCATATGTCCAAGTGTAGGGTTCACACAGCAGAAAAGAAACACTTTATTTCTAAGAGAAGAAAACCACATAAGGCAGAGAAACAAACAAGATCTGCTGTTGCTGGGCCAGTAACATGAGAAGGAAGAGAAATCCATAGCAGACTTGTGATACTTGTAGTTTTCCTAAGAATTCTTGGGGTCAACAAAGAATTAACTAGTAATGCTTGTTATCTGGGCATTGAATAAAATTCAAATGATCTCTCTATTTTTAATTTCAACAGAAACTATTTATCCATCATTAAAAATATTCAAACAGAATAGAAGGACATGAAATAAAATAAAATATCCCACCAGACCCAACTTTCATTGCTCAAAGGCATGATTTTAAACTTGTCTGTTTTGGTTCTTCCAGTGGCTACCCCCATATGTCTAAATCAGGTAATTACAGCAATATTTCTTGCTGTACTTTAAAAAAAATTAAACATACCCAGTAACTTCCCATTATGAAAGATGAAGAATTCAGCATACTTAAGCTTCTCTTTCCTTCTCCTCCCACTTCCCACATTTTGTTATTTATGTTATAAAGTTTGGATCTTGCTTTGGTTATCTCTGTACCTCTAAATAATGTACTCAACCCTCTCTTCATCCATCAACTTTAGACAGTATCTCCAGACACCCATTAGGAGGAGAAATAAGGCTTCATACATTCCTCCAGAGAAGAGTTCCACTACTTCTACACTGCCAGAGATTCTGTTATTTACATTCCATTCTCCTCAAATGAGGAGGGCCTGAACGACCCACAGGCTAGTACCTCCAGCCCTGCATTGGTGGATTATAACTTTTTTAAGGAGCACTTTCCCAGTTTTAGCCTGAAGGTAGGTAAATATGACTGGTAGGGACCTGAGAAAGCAGGCGGAAGGAGGACTACAGGCAGGGTTGTTTCATAGACAGACCTTCAATTACCACCGTATTTTTGCCTTACTTTTCATTCCCATTCTTTCATTGCCAGTCTGGAGCTCTGAGCTTCTCCTGAGCTTACCATGAAGAGTGTCTATATTTTTTGATGCTCAATGTGGACTTTCCACATTCTTTTCTTATCCACAAATGTGATCTCATTAAAGTTCTGAAATTTTATCAAATTTTGAAAATTTATCAAACTCTGGCTGGTTCATAGACGCACTCTCATTCTCATTCGGTGATATTACGGATCCATTGCTTTTGTACTTCTTTGAGAGGAAATGGGGTGAAAAGTGTGTGCTTGGGCCACCATCTTGAATAGAAAAATCTCCATCTTTCATTCTAATTCTTACTCTTTAGCCAAGGCGTTTAATTCTCTTTTGTTTATGCAGAAATTGGAATGAATGCAGTTCTGGTCAGTCTCTGTTCAAAGACATGGAATGTCTTTCCAAGAAGTCTTCACCCCTTCTTAGTTTATCAGTTCTCATTGACTCAGTACAAACACAGCTCAACTATAGCCTTGCTTCCCACTACTTCCTCATGAACACTTTGCCCCAGTCAAACTGAATTGCTTACCGTTTCCTCAAGATAACTTTAATTTCCTGTATTTTGCTTTTATTCTGCTGTTCTCTCCAACCGCCCCCCACGAACACACAATGCTTCCCTACTTCAAATAATCTTCCACTCTAAATGCAATCTAGCCTGCAGGAGCACAAGGCAAAGATCATCTGCTTCTATGAGCTTCCTCTGACTTCAGCCAGAGGTCCATGACTTTATTAAGTCTGCTTTCCATTGCCCCAGTGGAAAGGTGGGTACCAGGTGATCAATAATGACATGATTGTCTCACTGGATCTGTGGGATTTTAATTTGTGGAGGTGACTGAGAGATGACATGGGGAAGCTAATGCCACTGAAAGAAGATTTTGGTTACTCACATTTCCTGAGAGGAGGGGCCACACCATTGTCACATAGGGCCAATGTGATCTCATAGAACATTATAGCAGAGAGGTTTGTACCTCTCTGTGAGATTTATGACATGAATGTTGAATTGTGGCATTTTATGCTGTGTCTCATCTTCCTTCACCAGTAGCCTCATGGAGGATAGAGTATATGTCTTAAGCATGTTGGGATTCTCTGCAACTCCTATAACAAGGGTTTGCAGATTTCTCACTGGAGGAAAATGCCTTCTTTTCTGCTCCCATACACTTGCTTAATTTCTTAGGATTCCTTACATATCATAAGCATTGTTTTGTCAACAATTTGTCTTAAGAATTCTTAGTATCACTTCACTTCTATACTCAACAATGTTCCAGTTAGATGTTCTATACAAGTATAGGATGGTTGCGGGTTTCAGTGTGGGGTGACTTGCGGGTGATGAGACGTGATTAAGAAATTAAAAAGACAACTTGAGAAACTTGGAGGAGAACTTCTAAAAGTAGGTGGGGCCATAGCTGAAAACTTTACCACTGTCCAGATTACCCCAACCCTGGAAACTCCATGTGTTAGTCAGTTCGTCTTGTTTATGCTGCAGTTACGAAGAACTGTCGGTGACTTACACCTCACAGGTTTAGTTCTAACTCACTTTACATTCAGGTGCAGGTCAACCATGGCTCTGCTCTACGTGTTCTCTTCATTTCAGGATTCAGGCTAAAAGACTCAGCTCATCTGGGGTATGCTGGTCTTGCGACAGTAGGAAAAGAGTAATGGAAGTGCTACCTGATGGCTTTATAAGGTTCTGCTCTAAAGGAGCATCACCAATTTCCCTTACATTTCATTGCTAAAAGAATTTGCGTGGCCAAGCCTAATATTAAAGAAGTATTATCCTCCCAACTGGAAAAAATCATATAAACTACCTCACCCCAGAAAATAAATATTAGTGATAATAATAATAAATTACAAGTGAATAATAAAACCGACAAGGGGGCACCTCCATGGCCTGACACTAAGTAACATTTTACTTTCTCCTTAAACAGCCCTGCCAGGTAACTGGTAGGAAACATACTCAGAGAGGTTAGTTAGTTTATTAGCTTAATGTGACCCAGCTAGTTAGGTGGAGAACCAAAATTCTGAACCAGGTTTCCTGGCACCTGGTAAGAAATAAATAAATTCCCTTGTTAGACCAAGGTACAGCCATCAGGACAATGCACAGTTATGCCAGCAACATGTAAAACTGTGCTCGCACAGCACTGCATCATTCCTAGTTTTGCTTCCAACGCTAGCTGAAGCTACCTTGGCAGCCTCCAACCTTCTAGCTTCTGATCTCTTACCATCGCCCACCCACGAGACCTGGGGCTTGTCATCATTTTAGTCTGACATCACCTTTTGGGGAGGCCTGTTCTTCTGACTCTCCTATCTTCTGTTGCTCTGAGTAACCCTCCAGGACCCAACCAGAAATCTCAAAATCTCCCTCCCGTACATGGTAATGGCACCAGCAAAACCCAAACACAATCGAACCCTTAGGTGGCCTGTTTTGAAAGAGGTTTGGTAAAGTTAAGCTACTCTCAGTGACCCTCCATAAATATTCATATGTAGGGATCTTTCTGATAATTTATTATGAATAGAAATTGTTCCCCCTCAGTTTCAAGTTGTCATCTATTAGGCAGTCCTGGTATTTCATTTTAATGTATAAGAGATCACTTAGTGATATACTCTGATAATTCCTGAAATCTGTCACCTATCACAGAATAACATTGGCAGTCCTCCAACACTTACTCGAGGCAAAGCACAATCAGGCAAGAAGGTAAATATTCAGTCAGGAAAGTTGGTTTTTACACTGAGCAACACTGAATTATACATTGCAAAATGCTAATATAATTAGCAGCCTGTTTATCAACTCATCTGCAAAATAGGGGTGTGGAGGGGTATTGACAATGAAAGTTCTCCTTTACCTTCATCACTTAAATCTCCTGGATAATTCATGAGCAAAAAGTGAAGTGTGGTGGGACTTCCCTAGCGGTCCAGTGGTTAAGACTTCGCCTTCCAATGCAGGGGGTGCAGTTGCAATCCCTGGTCGGGGAGCTAAGATCCCACACGCCTTGTGGCTAAAAAACGAAAACATAAAAACAGAAGTGAGAACGAGGCAGAAAGCATCAGAGCCCCAGGATGACTTCATAGAGTAGAGCCACTCACCCACTCTAAACCACCTGCCCGCCTCCAGAAAGTGATGTGAAAGAGAAGAACCAGGTGGAAGAGCATCGGCACAGGGGCATACTTTTCTCCTGGTGCAGAAAGGAGCACAGGAAGGATCTTGGTGCTCTGGCCGGGTGACATGCCTGAGCCTCTGAGGTGGGAGAGCCAAGTTCAGGACATTGGCCCCCCAGAGACCCCCCCCCGGCCCCATGAATATCAATCAGCGAGAGCTCTCCCAGAGATCTCCGTCTCAACATGAAGACCCAGCTCCACTCAATGACTAGGAAGCTCCAGTGCTGGACGCCCCATGCCAAACAACTAGCAAGACAGGAACACAACCCCACCCATTAGCAGAGAGGCTGCCTAAAATCATAAGGTCATAGACACCCCAAAACATACCACCGGATGCGGTCCTGCCCACCAGAAACACAAGATCCAGCGTCATCCATCAGAACACAGGCACCAGTCCTCTCCACCAGGAAGCCTACACAACCCACTGAACCAACCTTACCCACTGAGGGCAGACACCAAAAATCCAGGAACTACGAACCTGCAGCTGGCAGAAAGGAGACACCAAACCCAGTAAGTTAAGGAAAATGAGAAGACAGAGAAATACACAGCAGATGAAAGAGCAAAGTAAAAACCCACCAGACCAAACAAATGAAGAGGAAATAGGCAGTCTACCTGAAAAAGAATTCAGAGTAATGATAGTAAACATGATCCAAAATCTTGGAAATAGAATGGAGAAAATAAAAGAAACATTTAACAAGGAACTAGAAGAACTGCAGAGCAAACAAACAATGATGAACAATACAATAAATGAATTTAAAAATTCTCCAGAAGGAAGCAACAGCAGATTAACTGAGGCAGAAGAACAGATAAGTGACCTGGAAGATAAAATAGAGCAGAATAAGAAAAAAGAATTAAAAGAATTGAGGACAGTCTCAGAGACCTCTGGGACAACACTAAGTGCACCAACATTTGAATTATAGGGGTCCCAGAAGAAGAAGAGAAAAAGAAAGGATCTGAGAAAATAGTTCAAGAGATTACAGTTGAGAACTTCCGTAATTTGGGAAAAGAAACAGTCAATCAAGTCCAGGAAGCACAGAGAGTCCCATACAGGATAAATCCAAGGAGAAACACGCCAAGACACATATTAATCAAACTATCAAAAATTAAATACAAAGAAAACATATTAAAAGCAGCAAGGGAAAAACAACAAATAACACACAAGGGAATCCCCATAAGGTTAACAGCTGATCTTTCAGCAGAAACTTTGCAAGCCAGAAGGGTGTGGCAGGACATATATAAAGTGATGAAAGGGAAAAACCTACAACCAAGGTTACTCTACCCTGCAAAGATCTTATTCAGATTCAACGAAGAAATTAAAACATTTACAGACAAGCAAAAGCTAAGAGAATTCAGCACAACCAAACCAGCTTTACAACAAATTCTAAAGTAACTTCTCTAGGCAGGAAAAACAAGAGAAGGAAAGGACTTCCAATAACAAACCCAAACTATTAAGGGAATGGTAGTAGGAACATACATATGGATAATTACCTTAAATGAAAATGGATTAAATGCTCCAACCAAAAGACATAGACCAGGTGAATGGATACAAAAACAAGACCGGTATATATGCTGTGTACAGGAGATCCACTTCAGACCTAGGGACACAAACAGACTGAAAGTGAGGGGATGGAAAAAGATATTCCATGCAAATGAAAATCAAAAGAAAGCTGGGGCTTCCCTGGTCACGCAGTGGTTGAGAGTCCGCCTGCCGATGCAGGGAACACGGGTTCGTGCCCCGGTCTGGGAAGATCCCACATACTGTGGAGCGGCTGGGCCCGTGAACCATGGCCACTGAGCCTGCGTGTCCAGAGCCTGTGCTCCACAACGGGAGAGGCCACAACAGTGAGAGGCCTGTGTACTGCAAAAAAAAAAAAAAAAAAAAAAAAAAAAAAAGCTGTAGTAACAATTCTCATATCAGGTAAAATAAACACTTTAAAATAAAGACTACTTCAAGAGACAAAGAAGAACACTACATAATGATCAAGGGATCAATCCAAGAAGAAGATACAACAATTGTAAATATTTATGTACCCAATATAGGAGCACCTCAATACATAAGGCAACTACTAACAGCCATAAAAGGGGAAATTGACAGTAACACAATAATAGCAGGGGAGTTAAACATCCCACTTTCACCAATGGACATATCATCCAAAATGAAAATAAATAAGGAAACACAAGCTTTAAATGATACATTAAACAAAATGGACTTAATTGATAGTTATAGGACATTCCATCTAAAAACAACAGAATAAACTTTCTTCTCAAGTGCTCATGGAATGTTTTCCAGGATAGATCATATGTTGGGTCACAAATCAAGCCTTGGTAAATTTAAGAAAATGGAAATTGTATCAAGTATCTTTTCTGACCCAAATGCTATGAGACAAGATATCAATTACAGGAAAAAATCTGTAAAAAATACAAACACATGGAGGCTAAACAATACACTACTAAATAACCAAGAGATCACTGAAGAAATCAAACAGGAAGTCAAAAAATACCTAGAAACAAAAGGCAATGGAAACATGACAACCAAAACACTATGGGGTGCAGCGAAAGCAGTTCTAAGAGGGAAGTTTATAGCGATACAATCCTACTTCAAGAAACAAGAAACATCTCAAATAAACAAATGAACTTTACACCTAAAGCAATTAGAGAAAGAACAACAAAAAAACCCCAAAGTTAGCAGAAGGAAAGAAATCATAAAGATCAGATCAGAAATAAATCAAAAAGAAATGAAGGAAACAATAGAAAAGATAAATAAGACTAAAAGCTGGTTCTTGGAGAAGATAAACTAAATTGATAAACCATTAGCCAGACTCATCAAGAAATCAAGGGAGAAGACTCAATCAATAGAATTAGAAATGAAAAAGGAGAAGTAACAACTGACACTGCAGAAATACAAAGGATCAAGAGAGATTACTACAAGCAACTATATGCCAATAAAATGGAAAACCTGGTAGAAATGGACAAATTAACAAAGTTAACAAGACACATATGGTCAACTTTGATAAAGGAGGCAAGAATATACAATGCAGAAAAGACAGCCTCTTCAATAAGTGGTGCTGGGAAAACTAGACAGCTACATGTAAAAGAATGAAATTAGAACACTCCCTATCACCATACACAAAAATAAACTCAAAATGGATTAAAGACTCTATGTGTGTGGGTTTATCTCTGGGCTTCTATCCTGTTCCACTGATCTATATTTCTGTTTTTGTGCCACTACCATACTGTCTTGATAACTGTAGCTTTGTAATTTAGTCTGAAGTCAGGGAGCCTGATACCTCCAGCTCTGTTTTTCTTTCTCAAAATTGCTTTGGCTATTCAGGGTCTTTTGTGTTTCCATACAAATTTTGAAATTTTTTGTTCTAGTTCTGTGAAAAATGCCTTTGGTAGTTTGATAGGGATTTTATTGAATCTGTAGAGAGATTTGGGTAGTAGAGTCATTTTCACAATGTTGATTCTTCCAATCCAAGAACATGGTATATCTCTCCATCTGTTTGTATCATCTTTAATTTCTTTCTTCAGTGTCTTATAGTTTTCTGCATTCAGGTCTTTTGGCTCCTCAGGTCGGTTTATTCCTAGGTATCTTATTCCTTTTGTTGCAGTGGTAAATGGGAGTGTTTCCTTAATTTCACTTTCAGATATTTCATCCTTAGTGTATAGGAATGCAAGAGATTTCTGTGCATTAATTTTGTATCTTTCTACTTTACCAAATTCATTGATTAGCTCTAGTAGTTTTCTGGTAGCACCTTTAGGATTCTCTATGTATAGTATCATGTCATCTGCAAAAAGTGACAGTTTTGCTTCTTCTTTTCTGATTTGTATTCCTTTTATTTCTTTTTCTTCTCTGATTGCTGTGGCTAAAACGTCCAAAGCTATGTTGAATAATAGTGGTGAGAGTGGGAAACCTTGTCTTCTTCCTGATCTTAGTGGAAATGGCTTCAGGTTTTCACCATTGAGAATGATGTTGGCTGTGGTTTTGGCACATATGGCCTTTACTACGTTGAGGTTAGTTTCCTGTATGCCTACTTTCTGGAGGGGTTTTATCATAAATGGGAATTGAATTTTGTCAAAAGCTTTTTCTGCATCTATTGAGATGATCATATGTTTTTTATCCTTCAGCTTGTTAATATGGTGTATCACATTTATTGATTTGTGTATATTGAAGAATTCTTGCATTTCTGGGATAAACCCCACTTGGTCATGATTTATGATCCCTTTAATGTGCTGTTGGATTCTGTTGGCTCGTATTTTGTTGAGGATTTTTGCATCTATGTTCATCAGTGACATTGGCCTGTAGTTTTCTTTTTTTGTGACATCCTTGTCTGGTTTTGGTATCAGGGTGATTGTGGCCTCGTAGAATGAGTTTAGGAGTGTTCCACCATCTGCTATATTTTGGAAGAGTTTGAGAAGGATACGTGTTAGCTCTTCTCTAAATGTTTGATAGAGTTCACGTGTGAAGCCATCTGGTCCTAGGCTTTTGTTTGTTGGAAGATTTTAAATTACAGTTTCAATTTCAGTGCTTGTGATTGGTCTGTGTATATTTTCTGTTTCTTCCTGATTCAGTCTCGGAAGGTTGTGCTTTTCTAAGAATTTGTCCATTTCTACCAGGTTTTCCATTTTATTGGCATATAGTTGCTTGTAGTAATCTCTCACGATCCTTTGTATTTCTGCAGTGTCAATTGTTACCTCTTCTTTTTCATTTCTAATTCTATTGATTTGAGTCTTCTCCCTTTATTTCTTGATGAGTCTGGCTAATGGTTTATCAGTTTAGTTTATCTTCTCAAAGAACCAGCTTTTAGTTTTATCTTTGCTATTGTTTCCTTCATTTCTTTTTCATTTATTTCTGATCTGATCTTTATGATTTCTTTCCTTCTGCTAACTTTGGGGGTTTTTTGTTCTTCTTTCTCTAATTGCTTTAGGTGCAAATTTCATTTGTGTATTTGCGATGTTTCTTGTTTCTTGAGGTAGGATTGTATTGCTGTAAACTTCCCTCTTAGAACTGCTTTTGCTGCATCCCATAGTGTTTGGGTCGTCGTGTTTTCATTGTCATTTGTTTCTAGGTATTTCTTGATTTCCTTTTTGATTTCTTCAGTGATCTCTTGGTTATTTAGTAGTGTATTGTTTAGCCTCCATGTGTTTGTATTTTTTACACATTTTTCCCTGTAATTGATATCTAGTCTCATAGCACTGTGGTCGGAAAAGATACTTGATATGTTTTCAGTTTTCTTAAATTTACCAAGCCTTGATTTGTGTCCCAAGATATGATCCATCCTGGAGAATGTTCCATGAGCACTTGAGAAGAAAGTGTATTCTGTTCTTTTTGTATGGAATGTCCTATAAATATGAATTAAGTCCATCTTTCTTATTATATCATTTAAAGCTTGTGTTTCCTTATTTATTTTAATTATGTATGATCTGTCCATTGGTGAAAGTGGGGTATTAAATTCCCCTACTATGATTGTGTTACTGTCGATTTCCCCTTTTATGGCTTTTAGCATTTGCCTTATGTATTGAGGTCGATTTCCCCTTTTATGGCTTTTAGCATTTGCCTTATGTATTGAGGTGGTTCTTTGTTGGGTGCATAAATATTTATAATTGTTATATCTTCTTCTTGGATTGATCCCTTGATCATTATGTAGTGTCCTTCTTTGTCTCTTGAAATAGTCTTTAAAGTCTATTTTGTCTGATACGAGAATTGCTACACCAGCTTTCTTTTGTTTTTCATTTGCATGGGATATCTTTTTCCAACCCCTCATTTTCAGTCTGTATGTTTCCCTATGTCTGAAGTGGGTTTCTTGTAGATAGCCTATATACGGGTCTTTTTTTGTATCCATTCAGCCAGTCTGTGTCTTTTGGTTGGAGCATTTAATCCATTTTCATTTAAGGTAATTATCGATATGTACGTTCCTGTTAGCATTTTCTTAATTGTTTTGGGTTTGTTATTTTAGGTCTTTTCCTTCTCTTGTATTTCTTGCCTAGAGAAGTCCCTTTAGCATTTGTTGTAAAGCTGGTTTGGTGGTATTGAATTCTCTTAGCTTTTGCTTGTCTGTAAAGGTTTTAATTTCTCTGTCAAACTGAATGAGATCCTTGCTGGGTAGAGTAAACTTGGTTGTAGGTTTTTCTCCTTCATCACTTTAAATATGTCCTGCCACTCCCTTCTGGCTTGCAGAGTTTCTGCTGAAAGATCAGCTGTTAACCTTATGGGGATTCCCTTGTATGTTATTTGTTGCTTTTCCCTTGCTGCTTTTAATATGTTTTCTTTGTATTTAATTTTTGCTAGTTTGATTAATATGTGTCTTGGTGTGTTTCTCCTTGGATTTATCCTGTATGGGACTCTCTGTGCTTCCTGGACTTGACTATTTCCTTTCCCATATTAGGGAAGTTTTCAACCATAATCTCTTCAAATATTTGCTCAGTCCCTTTTTTTCTCTGTTCTTCTTCTAGTATTCCTGTAATTTGAATGTTGGTATGTTTAATGTTGTTCCAGAGGTCTCTGAGACTGTCCTAAATTCTTTTCATTTTTTTTTCTTTGTTCTGGTCTGCAGTAGTTATTTCCACTATTTTGTCTTCGAGATCACTTATCCATTCTTCTGCCTCAGTTATTCTGCTTTTGATTCCTTCTGCAGAATTTTTAATTTCATTTATTGTGTTCATCATTGTTTGTTTGCTCTTTAGTTCTTCTAGGTCTTTGTTAAATGTTTCTTGTAGTTTCTCCATTCTATTTCCAAGATTTCGGATCATCTTTACTATGATTACTCTCAATTCTTTTTCAGGTAGACTGCCTATTTCCTCTTCATTTTTTGGTCTCGTGGGTTTTTACCTTGCTCATCCACCTGCTGTGTATTTCTCTGTCTTCTCAGTTTGCTTAACTTACTGTGTTTGGTGTCTCCTTTCTGCCGGCTGCAGGTTCGTAGTTCCTGTTTTTTTTTTTTGGTGTCTGCCCCCAGTGCATAAGGTTGGTTCAGTGGGTTGTGTAGGCTTCCTGGTGGAGGGGACTAGTGCCTGTGTTCTGGTGGATGATGCTGGATCTTGTGTTTCTGGTGGGCAGGACCGCGTCTGGTGGTATGTTTTGGGGTGTCTCTGACTTTACTATGGTTTTAGGCAGCCTCTCTGCTAATGGGTGTGGTTGTGTTCTTCTCTTGCTAGTTGTTTGGCATAGAGGGTCCAGCCCTGTAGCTTGCTGGTCATTGAGTGGACCTGGATCTCAGCAGTGAGATGGAGATCTCTGGGAGATCTCTTGCTGTTTGATATATGTGGGGCCGGGAGTTCTTTGGTGGACCAATGTCCTGAACTCGGCTCTCCCACCTCAATGGCTCAGGCCTGACACCCAGTCGGAGCACCAAGGCCCTGTCAGCCACTCAGCTGAGAGGAAAAGGGGTAAAAAAAAAAGAAACAAAGAAAGAAAAAAATAAAGTTATTAAAATAAAAAAAAATTATTAAAAGTAAAAATATTAAAAAATAATAACAAAAAAAAAGAAAGCAGAGAGCTACCAAACCAAAAAACAAATCCAGTGATAACAAATGCTAAAAACTATACCAAAAAAAAAAAAATAATAAATAAATAAATAAATGGACAGACTGAACCCTAGGCAAAATGGTATAACAAAGCTATACAAACAAAATCACACAAAGAAGTATACATATACACACTCACAAAAAGAGAAAAAGAAAAAATGTATCTATATTTATGTAAATACTAAACTAAAATAAATGTAAAACCAGAAACAAATTAGATGCAGAAAGCAAACCCCAAGTCTACAGTTGCTCCCAAGGTCCACTGCCTCAATGTTTGAATGATTCGTTTTCTATTCAGGTATTCCACAGATGCAGGTACATCAAGTTGATTGTGGAGATTTAATCCGCTGCTCCTGAGGCTGCTGGGAGAGATCTCTCTTTCTCTTCTTTGTTTGCACAGCTCCCAGGGTTCAGCTTTGGATTTGGCCCCGCCTCTGTGTGTAGGTCGCTGGAGAGCGTCTGTACTTTGCTCAGACAGGACAGGGTTAAAGGAGCAGCTATTAGGGGGCTCTGGCTCACTCAGGCTGGGGGAAGGAGGAGTACAGAGTGCAGGGCAAGCCTACAGTGGCAGAGGCTGGCGTGACGTTGCACCAGCCTGAGGCGCGCCGTGTGTTCTCCCGCGGAAGTTGTCCCTGGATCACGGGACCCTAGTAGTGGCGGGCTGCACAGGCTCCCAGGAGGGGAGGTGTGGATAGTGACCTGTGCTTGCACACAGGCTTCTTGGTGGCTCCAGGAGCAGCCTTAGCGTCTCATGCTCACCTCTGTTGTCCGAGCTGATAGCCGCAGCCTGTGCCCATCTCTGGAACTCCTTTAAGCAGCGCTCTTAATCCCCTCTCCTTGCACCCCGAAAACTCCTGCCTCTTAGGTCCGGACTTTTTCCCAGACTACCTCCCAGGTAGCTGTGGCTCACTAGCCCCCTTCAGGCTGTGTTCACGCAGCCAACCCCAGTCCTCTCCCTGGGATCTGACCTCCAAAGCCCGAGCCTCAGCTCCCAGCCCCCGCCCGCCCCGGCAGGTGAGCAGGCAAGCCTCTCGGGCTGATGAGTGCTGGTCAGCACTGATCCTCTGTGCGGGAATCTCTCCAGTTTGCCCTCTGCATCCCTGTTGCTGCGCTCTCCTCTGTGGCTCTGAAGCTTCCCTCCCACCCACCCCCAACCCCATCCAGCCCCTGTCTCCACCAGTGAAGGGGCTTCCTAGAGTGTGGACACTTTTCCTCCTTCACAGCTGCCTCCCACTGGTGCAGGTCCCGTCCCTATTCTTCTTTTGTCTCTGTTTTTTCTTTTTTTTTTTTTTGACCTACCCAGGTACGTGGGGGAGTTTCTTGCCTTTGGGGAAGTCTGAGGTCTTCTGCCAGTGTTCAGTAGGTGTTCTGTAGGAGTTGTTCCACATGTAGTTGTATTTTTGATGTATTTGTGGGGAGAAAGGTCATCTCCAGGTCTTACTCCTCCGCCATCTTGAAGGTCCCTCCAGAAGCAATATTGTAACAAATATAAAGACTAAAAATGGTCCACATCAAAAAAAAAAATCTTAAAAAAAAAAGCACAGTGGGGATCAGAGCTGAGGCGCAAAATGGTTCTGTAGATAATCTGTAATGAGTTTAAATGCATTCTTTCTTCCGTATGTCAGCAAGCAGAGTTGGTTTGCTTAGAGTTCACTTTAACTCTGGCTTTACATCAAAAATGGAACATCACTTTGTAATCATTAAGCATTTTGCTTCGATATTAAATATTGAAGTTCGTCTGATTGCTAAGCCCATAATTAAGAGGGGAAGGAAACCTGTAATGTTACAGATGTTTTCCCATTTGATAATCATGTGGTGAAAGCAATCATGAATAGAAATATTGTAGCTGTTCAGAATAAATAGGAACTCCTGAGGAGACCCAGAGACAGTAAATAAAATCACTGGAGGCATGTGATTGCAATGTCAGAGGAGAGAGGAAAAGGCCCACGTGTGTGCAGGAATTTGGAGTGGCAGAGGAAAGGTAGCACAGCGTTCCCCATAAGGATGCTGACAACGGGCAGCAAAGGCTGGATGCGCAACCTGTCCAGGATTCAGTCCTTACTGCTTGGAGGCCCTAGGCATGCTGTTCAGAGCTTCACTCTTCTCACCTGTAAAATAAGGAAAAGAATGTCTGCCTTGGACTGATCTGAGAATTAAAGGGGGTACTGGGTGTAAAGTGTTTAGCCCTTGATACTTGTAGCTATCATCATCCCCTAGTTTATAAACTCCATGAGAACCTGGATCTTGTCTGACTTATTCACTGAAATATCTTTGGTCCAAGAATGGTTTGTGGCTTATAATGGACCCACAACAAACTGTTATTGAAATAATAAATTAAAAAGACAATAGGGTTTCCCTAGTGGTGCAGTGGTTAGAAATCTCCCTGCCAGTGCAGGGGACATGGGTTCGAGCCCTGGTCCGGGAAGATCCCACATGCTGCGGAGCAACTAAGCCCATGCACCACAAGTACTGAACCTGTGCTCTAGAGCCCACAAGCCACAACTACTGAGCCCACGTGCCACAACTACTGAAGCCCCCGTGCCTAGAGCCTGTGCTCCGCAATAAGAGAAACCACTGCAATGAGAAGCCCGTGCACCTCAACGAAGAGTAGCCCCTGCTCGCTGCAACTAGAGAAAGCCCAAGCACAGCAATGAAGACCCAACACAGCCAAAAATAAATAAATAAGTAAATAAATTGATTTTTAAAAAGACAATAATAAATGAATAGAAATGAGAAACTTGACAGAAAACAGTGTATCAAAGAAATTGGTTTATGAGAAAATTAAGAGAATTCTGGTTAGGTGATAGGAAACATGTATTTGAAAAGGTAAACTCCAGGGCAGGGCAGACAGACGTTTCAAACGACCTTACAGAATTAGCAGAAATAAGGGTTTTGAAGGAAAGTAAAATTTCTGTATATTCTCAGGAAATGGTTTCAGTATTAACTTTATTAGTCTATTGAGTGATGTTCCACAGTGAAGGTAAGGAGCCATTCTCATGAGAGAACAGTTAAAGTTGTCGGGATATATAACAAAGCAACACTGCCCTGGGCTAGACAACACGACTGCACCAGATTGCTTTGTTTCTGACCCCGGTTCTCTGACAGCCAATAGACAAAAAAAAAAAAAAAAAAAAAAAAAACCAGTAGACTCTTCTCCCTAGAGCCCCAGAAAAGTAGAATCTTAAAGTTTTCAGCCCTATGCCTACATATGCTTGTTTGAAAGCATGACATAGTTAAGTCTCATGATGATTGTTTGTACAGTTAGAGTTGGCTGCTTTTGGAAAAACCCCCAAGGTTTTGCTGCTGGCTCTGTAGTCTGACTACTTAAGGTGCCCTGAACAATCATCTTTATGATTTGATTGTTCTAGTCTCTTAAGACAATGTGTTAACGTTTTAGAGGAATGGGCAGGAGTTAAACAACTCCAAACCAACCTAAGGAGAAGTTGTGGCATTTTAAGCTATTGCAAACCAAATATGAGATGTAAAAACATTGCTGAAGGTATTCAGGTCAACACTGAGCTTTGAATAGGGTTAGAGGATGCACGTTTCCACCAAGTTTTCAATAAGAGGGTTAATATTTAATTATGATCAAAGTCAAAGTGCCATGATATCTAGGATATCTGCAAACAGCTTTTTGACAGCTACTCATAGTATTACTCAGCGCACATTCTGTATTAGGCTATATAGAGCTTAAGGCAAAGTAAAGTGAAAGTACTTGCATTTTGCTGAAAAAATGAGTCACTAAAGGCTCCAGAATTTGGAGTCTAGACGGAGTGAGTGAATAAGCCAGGCAACAGAAGGGCTAGTCATCATAATTGGTCCCGACAGCTTTGCCCACGCCAGTCTGCACTGCTGAGCCAGGCCATCGGTGTGACTAGCTCAGATGGGCAGCTGCCCTTGTTTCTTCAGGAAGGGCCTTCCTTGGTTTCATGCACCTGCAGTGAAACCTCCGGAAGAAGAAATGGAGTGTAAGCAGCATAGCAGCATTTTGACATGACAACACGTTGAATGGTGATGCTGCGGGGGCAGGACTGAGGGACAGATGTCACTTAGCTCCAGAATTTGCTTCGTGAGTTTTTAATAAGAACTGATCTGTTCACAGGTCAACTGGCAATTATTCATTTCACGGTCACCCCAAGCTTGCTGGGGACCCACAGTGTCTCTCCCAGTGCAAAAGAGCCTCTCTCCCGAGCAAGTCACGCTACATCTCAAAGGGAAGACGAATTCTTGTCTTAGGAATATAATACCTCCTTACAGGGGCTGAGAGAAACGCAATTCTCTCCAAGTTCCTGTCAATTAGGAGGCTCACCCTTAGAAGCAGGAGGCAGGGCTGGGTCTGGTTTTGCTCACTGGGCCCCCGTGTGTAGCAGTGATGTTCTGTTGCTTCACTGTGTTGAATACTTGGGATGAGTAATACCTAGTCTCTCCAACAGATATTCTTTGGAGAAGATGATTTCTTAAATGAAGCTACATTTCACTTAAAGTTCCTTCATTAAGCCTTTTTTTTTTTTTTTTTTTTTTTTTTGCGGTACACGGGCCTCTCACTGCTGTGGCCTCTCCCGTTGCGGAGCACAGGCTCCGGACGCGCAGGCTCAGTGGCCATGGTTCACGGGCCCAGCTGCTCTGCAGCATGTGGGATCCTCCCGGACCGGGGCACGAACCCGTGTCCCCTGCATCGGCAGGCGGACTCTCAACCACTGCGCTACCAGGGAAGCCCCTCATTAAGCCATTTTAAAAAGCAAATGCCAAATTGAGTGCTTATTCTGGCTTGATTTTATAAGGTTTATTTTCATTCTGCATGAGTTTCCTCATCAATTAAAAAAAAATGTATAAACACTGCTCCTCCCAATCTTTTGATCATATATCAAAGACACAAGAAAGCAAAAATAATCCACAGTTGACCAATAAACCTGGCAGGGGACTGCACAGTTAGAAGCTCCCCCCCCGCCCCGTGGCTCCAAGGCTGGGGCTGGTAGGAGAACCTGCAGGTGGCAGGTGGGGTGGTGCTGTTCATCCAGGCTGCAACCCTGAGTTCACTTTTCCTCTTGAGCATCTCGCTGCGGCTCCGGCTGTTGCTGGCTAGGTTCTCTTTGAGGTACTCCAGCTCTTACCTCACTGTTCTTCTCTGAGTAAGATGGTTAGAACTTTCCTCTAGGCTTTATCAAATACTGAAAAGAGGACAATGAAGAAACAAAAGACACGTGTGCTCAGGACATGTGTGCTCAGGACATGGTTAATAAGGGTGCTTTCATTTTATACTAAATAGATCACCCACACAATGAGAATGAGAGGCTGGAGGTTTGGGGAGAGCATGGATGTGGGTGGGAGGTACAACCCATCCTAGAGAGAAGGCAGTTCCTGGAGGATTCTAAGAAAACCTAGTTGCTGATTCAAAACCAGGGGCTCCTGGTACATGATGACTTCCTCTTCAGGGCCTTGCCTGCTGTCTCCTGGGATGGAATTGTGCCTCAAAGCTTAGCCCTTTTTTCCGGGCCCTTCCTGACTGCCAGGCCTGCTCCTCAGGCATCCAGGATGCTGTCTCATCCACCTGCTGATCTGGGTGCGAGCTCCTGGCTCCATCTGGCCCCTCATCTTTCTCCAGGGCCCTGCAGCCTCCTAAGGTGCTGAATTGCAGCATTCTAACCAGGCACCCGGGAAAGGCTTCACCTTCCCACCCCTGCTCCCAACTGATGTTCTCTACCTCTCTACCTGTGGTGGGAGTTAGAAACGAGCTGGGTTTCAACTCACAGTCGTTTTTGGTCCAAGGACTGTCAGGCTGGACACCTGAGGAGTTGGAGGCATGATGCTTGGTTCTGTTTCTTTCCCTTTCCATTGCCAGGTAGGAGGAAAAAAGGCTTTGCCAATGGGTATCTGCATCTGTTTCTTCCCACCCTTGGATTTCTTCAGTGGCTTTTAGAGGAATAAGTAGGAGCTTTAGCAAATTTAATTTTAATAAAACTCACTTATTAAACATCTTTTATCCTCAAAGTGGTATTCTAGGCCCTGGACGTGGGGAAGCAGGGGTGGGGGCCCCAGGGATTGGGGAATTCCTATCCTCACTGGTTCCTGAGCTCACCATACTGGCTTAGAGAAGGACTGAATATTAATCTTTTAATTTAATGCAGAAAGGTCAGATTCTTTTAATGAGTTAAATATTTTCATAAATAAAGAAGCTTATATATTTGTCTAAGTGGTAGTCATGCTCAGATGTACAGATTTGTATGTGTCCTGAATAATCAATCCCAAATTACCAACCACCTGTGCGTGCAGATGACAGTCATCATCCAGGCCTACTCTTCCTTCCGTCAGAGCCCCTGGCATTACTATGGGAGCCAGGGAAAGCACATCCAAACTTTTCTTTTTTTAAGACACCTGTAATTTCAGAAATAAATAAGCCATACATGGCAAATAAAATATGAAAAGATGCCCTACATCATATGTCATCGAGGAATTGCAAATTAAAACAATGAGATTTTACTACATACCTGTTAGAATGATGAAAATCAGAACACTGACAACACCAGATGACGGTGAGGATGTGGAGCAACAGGAACTCTCATTCATGGCTGATGGGAATGCAAAATGGTGTGGCCACTTTGGAGGACAGTTTGACAGTTTCTCATAAAACTAAACATAGTCTTACCATTCAATCCAGAAATTGAGCTCCTTGGTATTTACCCAAAGGAGTTGAAAACGTATGTCCACACAAAAGCCTGCACATGGATGTTTATAGAAGCTTTATTCATAATCAACAAAACTTGGAAGCAACTAAAACGCCGTTAAGTAGGTGAATGGATAAACTGTGGTACATCCAGGTAATGGAATATTATTCAGTGATGAAAAGAAATGATCTATCAAGTGATGAGGAATCTTAAGTGCATGTTACTAACTGAAAGAATCCAATCTGAAAAGGCTACATACTGTATGCTTCCAATTATATGACATTCTGGAAAAGGCAAAATTATGGAGACAGTAAAAAGATCAGTGGTTGCCATGGGTGGGGAAGAGGAGAGAGGAATAGACAGAGCACAGAAGATTTTAGGGAAGTGAAAATACTCTGTATCATGTTTTAATGATGAATATATGTGATTATACATTTGCCCAAACCCATAGAATGTATAACACCAAGAGTGAACTCTAATGTAAACTGTGGACTTTGGGTGATTATGATGTGTCAGTGTAGGTTCATCCTTGGTAAAAAATGTACAAATACAGTGACTGATGTTGATAATGGGGGAAGCTATGCATATGTGGGAGCAGGGGGTATGTGGGCAATCTTTTTACTTTCCTCTCAATTTTATTAGTCTTTTGAGACTATTTTCAGCAGGTCTACACTTATGGGAGGGTGATGGTGTGTGATTGGGCAGTCCCACATTCACGTGGATTATTTGGGCAGATCACGTTCAACCCAAGCATCTGAGAGAGCAGCTCTGAGCAGGGGCACATCCTGTGGATCCCAGAGAGGTCTCGGCGGGGGAGAGCAGGTCCTGAGTGGAGTGATATGTGGGCACCCTGCTGATGAGGTCTTTTAGGAGGAACACGGAGAGGTAGGAAAGGGCTGAAGAAAGGCAAGTTAAATGAGGCTAAAGCCAAATTTGTCCTGTTTCCGAAGTTGTTGGGAGATGGCTCTGAGCCAGGAAAACCAGAGGAAGTTGATTTTCTCTTTTTGTTTTTCTTCCTTTCACCCAAATAACCCCCAGAAATAGGATTCAACTACATTATGGGTTAAATAGGCACTGTAAAATTGGTCTGGGGCTTGATCACCGTGTGGGATTTTGTTCTCTTGGGAAATAAATTCCAACTTCCCAATGACTGACTTAAAGAGGCCACTTTTAAAAGTAGCAGGTTGCTTACTCCTACATTCACTTTTGTATGTGTGTGTGTGGTATGCGGGCCTTTCACTGTTGTGGCCTCTCCTGTTGCGGAGCACAGGCTCTGGACGCGCAGGCTCAGCGGCCATGGCTCACGGGCCCAGCCGCTCCGCGGCATGTGGGATCTTCCCGGACCGGGGCACGAACCCGGGTCCCCTGCATCGGCAGGTGGACTCTCAACCACTGCGCTACCAGTGAAGCCCCTACATTCACTTTTAAAGGAACTTGTAACTAAATATTAAGCTTTACAATTGTGAGAGTTTGTGATTTTGATCATTCTAGACTCTTGACTTCATTAAATAAATTTTTCACTCTTTCTGATTTCTTGGTGGCAAGCTCTGAATACACTGTATATACTGACATTTCTAAGTTAACTTTTAAGAAAAGCTCTATGTTTTACCAAAATCATGAAGTATCTATATTAAAAAAAAAAAGTGAATAACCTAGTATAGAGATAATATGGTTATAGATAATATGGTTATAGAGAACTAAAGAACAGATTAACTTTTCCTTAGAGCTAGGAATACACTTAAGCTAAAATATTAGTTGTCAGTGTGGTCTGATTTGAGAAGCCCACAAAACTCCAGTGGGCCAGGTCTCTCCTACCTTCTCGAAGCACACGATGGAGATTACATCATCTTTATTTCATTCTCAGGTTCAGGTGCTTCACTGCCAAAGGACTCTTATATGGTACTGGAGGGAAAACTGAGTTTACTCGTTAGTGTAACGTGGCCAGCAGGGCCTGTCCTACTAACTTAGGATGAAATGAGATGATGTATATGAGCACATGTTGTATGTTATAAAGTATTTTTAAAGCTCACATATCTGTAGGGAGCAAATAATTAAGCAGCAAAATCCAGCCGCCTTACATAGGGGAAATTTCTTATAGTGTGACATGAGAAATAACAGTGATAATAACTTCCAGGCAATAGAATGAGTTTTGTTTTATTCTGTTTTGTCTTTGCTTTTATTTTGTTTTGCTTTATTTTTTTTTTGTAGCTCTCAGCCTGAAGTTATTTTCTGTCCCCTAAAGGGTATGTTTATATATGTGTGTGTGTGTATATATATATATACAATTTGCAAGAAAACAGAGCCTAAAATAAAGATTACGTGCCAACACTTTATTAAAGACGGAATCCTAGGAATGCAGGAGTGAGAAAGGAAGTGGGGTGAGGTGGGGAAGGAGAGTGAGCAAATAGAAGGGAGCGTGTTCTTGAGATGCCTGCGCTTCGTGATGAACTGCGTGCTTGGTGCCCCAGAAAGCTTTGGAGGATTCATGCTGCTACCGCATCTCTCAAGAGTCTCTCTGGAGGGAGAATAGGAGAAGAATTATTTTACTGACTTCCATCTCCTATTGGGTGAAACTCACCTCTGTAGTACATGCACACACTTCCTTCCTCAGTTACACATCTGTACACACTGAGCAGCCACAGGGAAGTGCCAGGGTACCTGCAAGGCCTGGGTGTAAGGTGAGGCACCCACACAACCAAAGACATGCAGCCCAGGCCCTGGGTCTGGAGAATATGCAGCAGCCCCAAGCAGGCCCCGTGACTGTAAGCAACACCAAGGCGCGTGTGTGGGTCTAGGGTGATGCGGGAACCATACATTATAAAACACGGCATCGAGGGGCTTCCCTGGTGGCACAGTGGTTGAGACTCCGCCTGCCGATGCAGGGGACACGGGTTCGTGCCCCGATCCGGGAAGATCCCACATGCCGTGGAGTGGCTGGGCCCGTGAGCCATGGCCGCTGAGCCTGCGCGTCCCGAGCCTGTGCTCCGCAACGGGAGAGGCCGCGGCGGTGAGAGGCCCGCGTACCACAAAAAAAAAGAAAAAAAACAAAAACAAAAACAACACAGCATCGAGGAAGTCACCTTAGATCATTTCTGCTGCCTCTTCTGCTGAGTGCCCTTCTGAGAAGGGAGGGCATTTTTGGTTCTCACACTGCAGAGCTGTGTAGCAGCTGACAGTAATGGAGATAATTAGAGGTATGGGGTTGATCACAACTTGACCTATAATGAGCAGTTTGAGTAGTTGTGACCGAGAGAGTAAGATCTTTCTGTAAAGCAATATTTCAGATATTATACAAGGGAGCAACTTGATAGAGATGAGTGTGACAGGGACAAGAACGCAGGAAACAAGATGAGTCACTGATTCAGAGAAAGATCCCAAAGAGCAAGAAAAGATGGTTCTAGTGCCAGTTAAGCTTCATCAGGCCTTAGTATCACAAGTTACTGAAATGTCGTATTGATTTTTTAGTACCTATGTATAATGTATGTTTTTACTCATGCAACAGATATTTATTGAGAGCCTACTGGAGGCTGGGCTCTATTCTAGGCTTTGCCCACTCAGCAGTTTCTGCCCTCTTGGCACTTAGATTCCAGTGCAGGAAGACAGACAGTAGCGTGTCAGAAGGTGGTGAATGTCGTGAAGAGAAATAAAGCAGGACAAGAGAGAGGGTGTGTGTGGTGGAGAGGCAGGAGTTGCTATTGCTATAGAACAGTCAAAGAAAGCCTCTGTGGTAAGGCAACATCCCAGCAGAGACCGATATGTGTATATTTAATAGTGTCATCCAGATATTCTCAATTTTACTGTCATCATAAATGTCTGAACAGAAGAAACTCTTTATTTTATTATCCAAAAGAGATATCTGAAAATGGTAGAACCCACTGGCAACTGCACTCAAGATCCTGGTTGCTATGACCCAGTAATAGTAACTATGCAAAAAATCATCTGGGCAGATAGGAAGGACTTGCCCATGGACGGTTGTGACACACAGCAAAGTGTAGCTGCCAGATGGGACAGGACACCAGTCAAGTATGGTTTAAGGTTGAGTTGGGAGAGAAGAAAAGTCCCATCCGTGGTTGATAGCTATAGGCCTGAGGACTTGTTTTGAGGATGTTTTATTTGGCTTAAGGATAGTTAACATTTATCATCTGTTGAATGTTTCAAAAGTTTCTTGAGTTAGTGTGCCTTTGGGTCATATGTGTGTTACTGCAGCCCGCTGGAGTGGGCTGTGAATTCGTGGTATACCAGCACGGTGGAAGCAACAGTAAGCAAGACAAAAGGCACCATCGTGGGGGACGAAGGCAGTTAGAGAGTCTCATGTGGACCTGAGTAATACACTCCAAAATGTGACTACAACAAGCTTACCCAGCCTCTCTTAATCTATCTTCTGGCCCTGACACATGCTTCAGTCATTTCTATCACGTGGGACTTGGAAGTGTGTGAGACGTGGTCCTCAGGAAGGTGAGGAGTAGATGGGACACTCGCTATGGTTGAGGACCCCGGGGACCAGTGGAACTGGGGAAGCATTAATAAACAGGCACTTCTGCATCATGTGAAAACTGCATCTCTCAACATCAGAATGAATGTTAAATATGTGGAAAGAAGTAATAAGGCAAAAATCCAGATAATGCACACACGTGGGAATACACACCTGGATAGAACCAAAAGGGGTATCCTGACCGTTGAAGAGCCACTGCAGTGCGTCTGTGTGTGTTTGCTTGGAGGTCTAGGCTATTTTTCAAGGTTTATAAATTGGCTATAAAAATGTATCTGTGAATTTTAAGTTTCAGCCTGAGAGAAAATTTTGGCTTTTAAATTCAAACTCACTATTCCAAAACTCATTCTGACACCATTTTAGGGCTTGAAGAATTGTTTCAAAGATGTTTATTGCTTTTAAGTCTCTGTTTTATTGCCAAGCTTGTAATACGTAAACTGCTTTGAATTTCGTTAAGATAGTGAGTGATTAGGCAATGACACGACTTTAAAACAGAAAACAGCCAAGAGATTTAACTGGATTAAGAGAGAAGAATAGTACATTTTATGTAGGTAGGCTGTTTCTAACAATTAAAATATGCCTCCTCTGGATATGTGTTTCCATCGTGCAACATAATAAGAGAGCTCCAGGAAAAGCACTGTGTTCTTTGAAGAAAGGGTAACAGTTTGCTCTGTATCAACAGCAATATTGTGTATTTCAAACAGCTTTCGGCTGGGATCTCTAAGTTCTGTACAAATATTAACCAGACTACCTAATACAGAATAGATGTTGCAGTAGGTTGAGAGCTACATGCTCTTGAAGCTGGCTCAATTTCTTATGACCCAAAGTCAAGTGGCTCAGAACATCTGGGTGCTTCTCAGGTCAAGAGCCTCTTTAAACTGCCAAACTCATTGTCAAGTATCTGACTGCTTTCAAATATCACAGCTATACAACTTGATGCATCCTAGGATTTTAGATTTCTGATTGCAAGTTATAAAAATCAACTGAGGGCTTCCCTGGTGGCGCAGTGGTTGAGAGTCCGCCTGCCGATGCAGGGGACACGGGTTCGTGCCCCGGTCCGGGAAGATCCCGCATGCCACGGAGCGGCTGGGCCCGTGAGCCATGGCCGCTGAGCCTGCGCGTCCGGAGCCTGTGCTCCGCGACTGGAGAGGCCACAACAGTGAGAGGCCCACGTACCGCAAAAAAAATAAAAATAAAAATAAGTGCAATACTTAGCAACTTAAAGCAACAAACATATACAATCTTACAGTTTTTGTGGGAGCAGGCATCCAGCTGTGGCTTAGCTGGGTGCCTCTTCCTCACGGTCTCCCACAAGGCTGCAGTCAAGGTGTTAACTAGAGCTGAGTCTTATCGGAAGATTCTTCTGAGAAAGGATTTGCTCCTCAATTCACGTACATGGCTGCTGGTAAGATTCAGTCCCTTGCAGGTTGCTGGGCACACCAGCTATGGACTTCCCACAGTTCCTTGCAACATGGCCTCTCCATAGGGCAGCTCACAATATTGCACCTGGTTTACATACAAAGAAAGTCGCAAGAGAGGGAGAGTAAGAAGTTGCTGTCTTTTTGTAACCTAATCTCAGAAGTGACATACCATGACTTTTGCCTATTCTCCTTGTGAGAAGTGAGACACTAGGTTCAGTGCACACTCAAGGGGAAGAGGGCAGGAATTCCAGTATATAGAAAGCACTCGGAGCCTTTTAGAGACTGCTTATCCCACCCTCTCTTTGTCTTTCTCCCAACTCCAAAGTCGTTAGCAAAGGCTTCTTTTTGACCCAGCTAGGATCCTGTGCCTGTTGTTCCAATGAGCTGTAGGGGGATTGAAGACTCATGGTGTAGACGGTGTGCCAGGTGGGCACAGTAGTCAGGCGAGACAAAGGGAACCATCCCGGATGAAGAAGGCAGTTAAAGAGTACCAACCTGAATAAAACACTCCAAAACGTGACCGCAACAAATTTACTCAGTCTTTCTTTCTTAATGGGAATAAAATTTCCAAGCAGATAATTCATCTCCCCAAAAGACTGGTTCTGTGCAGGCGGATTTTCTGAATAATTCAGATGTTTGAAGCCCTTAATCCTAAAGTATATATGTAACTAAGTCTAAAGTACGTTTTAAAGAATTCATAATATGTGCCATTATCCTTTTTTGATTTGTTTTTCATTGTTAAAATTATGGTGTATACATATATAAGATAAATTTTACCATTTTATGGCTAGGATTCTAGCCTTCTAGCAGTTCACTCAGGGATGGAGTAACCTGTGGCTTCTTTGGCCTCTTCAAGTGGATTCCCTGAGCTTGGCTGGGCTGGGAAGGAGCAAAGTATGAAATTTTGTAGAGGAGCGGTGTCATGGTAGGTGACAGTATCCAGTGGTGGAAGGGCTACCTGGGCTGTTACAACTCATTCAGCTCACCATCCCATGCTGCTCCCATCCCAAACTGTACTCTAATCATAGCTGTTATGTAGGGTAGGCTAAACTGCTTACACAAAGACTCAAGGTACAATATAGCTCAACATAAGGGAAGTTTTCTTACCCCCTCTGACAAGCTCAGATTCATCCCAAATGAAAACATGTCCTGTATTCCAGAATATTTTCGTGAGAACCTAGAAATCACTTAGTGTTGATGTGAAATCAGTAAAAGCCAATGCTCTTGGCAAAGGGCTGAAGTCATTTCTTTTTCATGGGATATGGGGCAAGGGTTTGGGCCTAGTTATGATAACTCAAGTCAGGGCTATGCATGGAAGAGGAGGCTTCACTTAATATTCCTGTTAACATTTCTATATATATATTTATTATAGTTATGTCCATAAATTCATTTTTTATAAGCTCCCACTAAAAGAATGGAAATACTTAAGTTTTTCTACCTAAATAGCTCATTAGGATTTCAGCCTGTAACATTTTCACAGACAAGTCATTATTTCTGATGATTTCACACTGTGATGTACAGCTGCATCATGACAGCATGGGGCCAGTGAATATTAGGGTTAGGCTGGGCCATCCATTATCAATTCCTGTTTTAGCTGCTTATTGATGCCCTCCCCCTGCCCAGTGCATGAATGAACCCCTGACATCCCATGGTTTTTTATCATACTCAGCATTATTCTTTAGAGAAACTAAAAAGTTTGCTCCGTTTTGCTCAGTCATTATTATTTTTCCCCCTCAGAGTGATAAATGGTGGAATAGAGTTCAGTGTGGTAGATGTAGAGTCCTAGAGAACAATCACCTCTGCTGTGAATTCAGATTAATCAAAGAGCCCAAAATAGAGGTCACTTAGCAGTATCCCTAAGGCTTCTTTTAGGTTCTGACTGACATTGCCCTGATTCCAGGGGCAGTGAGAACAGGGAGTCAAGAAGAGAGTGAAGAAAGGTGTCGGTGGCTGATCCCTTTGCCTGTTTATGGGGTACGAAAAGCTCTCCCGAGGGTGCAATAACACACAACATTAACATGGAGGCTATGAAGGTATTTGGAGATGGGACCAATATCCTAAAGACTCAGAATACAAGCATAGCTTTGAAATTAAAAGAAAATCAGAAAATTTCTACTTTGGTTCTCATCAAGGTATAGGAAAACATGACCTCCATGAAATAAAAGAAAAGGTTCCACAAGGAACCTCCTGGATGAGATAAAACAATGGGAGCCTAAACTCCCCTCCAAGACAAGCTGGGGTCTGAGGCACAGGATCCAGGCAGAGTTTTCAGGATGCCAGGTCAGATTTGAAGGGGAGGCAGGATTAGTCTGCCAGTTACAAAGTATGAGCCAGGGGAGGTCCAGTAAGAGCTAAGTAAGCCTGTCCAAAGAGGTCAGCCTGAATAGGGTCGGCAGAAGGGAAGACTCCAGGACCAAGGGCTCAGACAGAACCCGGGGAGGAGCCTTAGATGAGGCCCTTTGTGCTGATGCTTCCTCAGGCACTTGGTTGGGTTCCATCTGACCTCCCCCCACAGGCCGGAAGAAACCTGCCAGGCTCTGAGCTGGTTCAGAGAAGGACTGAAACACAGGATGAGATGATAAGGAAAGAATAAAAGGGATCTAAAAAGCGTAACCGCAGAATTATAACTCCATCGTAGAAACAGCAAAAAGTCAAGCCTTAACCTCTGCCGTGAACTAGCCGTGGCTTATTGAGAAATCAGAGTATGCTTTTGGATCCTTAGTTTCCCCATCTGTAAAGTGGGGCTCAGAATTCAGTGTAAGTCCTCATGTCTGACACAATCAGTAATTTGGTGAAAAAAAATCAGTTCATGTGGGCAGCCTTAAGCAGTTATATGCATTATACCTGAGATATTTTTAAATGTAGAGAAGTATGTTTGTTACCCAGTATTTTGGGGCAGGGTTAATACATTTTTTGGAGTAAGGTTGGAGTCCTTCCTTTATCCTGCAAAAGCAGCACCCATGATGAATTGTCAGTGATCTCATTTTTTTGGTTTTGTTTTTAAATGGAGTGAAATCTCAGACTTCAGTTTAGACACAGTCATTCTAGATCTATCTTCTCACTCTCATGATTTCCACCACCACCCCTTTTATTTTCTTTTTTCATTTGTCTGGCCGGTGACAAACTTGATTAAATTCTTTAAAAAAAATTTTTTTTGTTGACTTGACTTTAAAATGAGTCCTTTCAGATTATGCAACTTAGTTTTCATAGAAGCAACAGCTTTCTTTCTTTTTCACTCTATTTCATTATATATTACTATTTCACTAGATTACCTAATTATAATTGCAGCTGGTTTGTGAGCAAATGCAACTGGTGTTTGGCAGGCAAGGAACTCAAGTGGTGAGAGCAGAAGCCAGTGAACATGCAGAAGGGCCTCCCACTGGCTGCAGACATCTGCTGGCATATGGAGAGGACAGAGAACATCAGTCATTTCAGCTTAAGTGAAGATGTGTTAGGAGTACTTCCAGTGAACCTCCTAACATTATCATGGGGATTAAAGGAGAAGTTCATGTTGAAGTCTTGTCCAGTGGCTCGTGCTCAGTAGAAGTTGGTTCCCCTCCTTTCCTTTAGAAGCCTTCCTAGCACAGTGTCTTGCAGAATGGTGATTGCTGTACAAGGAAGTCAGCTTGTTAATTATGTATTCAAGGCTGTGATTTGAAATTTCAGTTCCTTTATGCCTCCTATGCCACTGCTTTAAGCACATCAATCTGTCTCACAATCCTGGACGGTCTTTCCTCTCCCTGCTCTAGGGCTATCCTGTTGAAGTTTGATTTCCATGACTTTGGAAATGCACAACTTACTGTTCAGGCTAAACTGGTGGAACGCTAATGTCAGGCTTCCAGAGCAAGTTGTTGGGGAGGCTGCCCTTTAAAGGCTAATGGATCTGGAGTTCCATGTGATTTTGTTCCAGGCCTATGGGGTATGTAGAGCTGCTTTCGATGTTCTGTGACGTTTGACAGTAGAGTCTTCAAAAAGTCAAATAGGATAAAGTGTCCACCCATGAGGTGGCTGTGCAAAGATCACACTGGGGAGACGTCGTGCTCTTCATTTGTAAAGTATTTTGCTTCACAAGGCACTTTCCGTACGGGTACAACAAAAGGAAGCGAACGTGAGGTAGGCGAATGTGCTTTCTACTTCTGATGAGTCTGAGTTTCCTTATCCTGGCTCAGCAGGATCTGGGCTGCACACACTCCCGAACGCCCCTTCCATTCTTCCAGGGAGCCTCCTCGGATATGTTTATAACTGGACAGAAGGAAGAAATATTAAAAGCCCCATAGAGCTGCTCACCCCTTATCTGGGTGCTTAAAGAAAGGGTAAAGTTTTGTTCCGCCAGCCAAGTGAATTGAACTGGAGTGCTTGGCAGAACTAAGTCAGAAAACTGCCTCTTTGTGGCAGCATCATTCCATGGCCATGCTTTGAGGGCTGTCGTTTCTCTGGTTCTTTGTGCAAGACATCTGGCTACTCTGTAAAAGAACTAAAACTCTGTGAGGCTCTTCCAGTGGTCCACCACAGCCATCGAGAGATTCATTACACGTAGGAAAGGAGCACCCAGTGCCTGTTCTCCCTCTTCTAATCCATTAAAGGGGAGTAGCAAGCTCAGAGGAGGTTCCCATCTTCTCTTGAGTGGGAAAGAGACTCTTTCACTCATAGTCTCTTGAGATGTGATTCGGCATGCATAGAGAGTATAGGAGTTTCTTACAAATACGTTGCCTCCATAGCCGTCAGCAGGGTTTGCTGTGTCTCTACTCTGGGCAAAAGCAAGCCCTCACTGCAGGAAACTTCACAGACTTCTCTGGAAAAAAACATTAAGATGGCATAGTGGGAAAAGAAAAGAAGAGCAAAGGAAATAGGTCCTCTAGGCCCCAATTGCAAATTTCATTTCTTACATCATTTTGCATGTATCTGGCTGGGGGTAAGGTGGAACCCGGAAGGATGAGGTCATGCATTCAACCCCACTGCTTCTCTCCTCAGCTGTGACTATGAGCTCACAAGGTGAACTTGTGGTTCACAGGATGGGATCCCTAGTGGGCACATACCACTTTGCAAAGTTTATTTAAAACATACAGGGAAAACACCTAATGCTTTTATGAGGACTGTTTTTCTGAGTAAGAAAACAGAATCTTCTGAGGAATCCTTAACTTCAGTGGGAGAAACCCATTATTTCTGGGCCCAAGTTTACCTATTTTGTTGTTGTTATTGATACTGCATAGCTTTTGGAAGCTACATCACCTTAACTTAAAGAGAAACTTCTTAATGATGAAACTAAGCAAGAAATCAAAAATTCCCCAAAAAGAAATTAAAATTTTAAGGATCTGTAAAAGTCTCAGCCTTACATGGCCTAATTGTCTCTGTCAAGACTTGTCGCAGCAAAAGACCATCTTTTAGTCTTAAAATGCTTCAGGGACTTATGGGTATGCACTGTCCTCTGAAGCCCATGTCACCAGAGACATATGGGAACAAACTTGATGACCTCAAAATGGCCTGAGTTTAAAAACTGGTTAACTGTTAATCTCAGTAAACTCACTTCTGTTTTCTTCTACATTTAGTTAGTAAACAGATATTATTGTTGTAATAATGGCTTATGTTTCATCCCGCATGTCTGCTCTATTGAACTAGAAATCTGAAGTGCTGAACTGCGATGTTTTGGATCATAAAGCTGCCAGGTAACCACGATTCTAATACCTTTGAGAGGAGTTGACAAAAGGGATCTTTGTACTGCAGATTTTCCCGTATAAACTCCAAGATACAAAGAAAATCTCTAGCCTCAGTTTTAACAAAACTGATAGCCAATCTGAAACGTGTCTAATTTTGGATGACTTAAAATTACTAGATGGTTAATACTTCTGTCATTAACCTGCTATCCTAAAATAAGGTTGCTTTTATTGCAAAAGCTTATTTTAAAATTAGTACTGTGAGATTCGCCATTTTTGAGTTTGTAGTTTTTAAATGACTGCTTATTTCTTTTTAGAAACTTTTCCTGTGATAAAATAAAATGTAACAAGAGGGCAGCTGGGACTCATCTCATCTTCCAAGAGTTGGTGATATTCGCAGCTTTCTTGTTCAGTTATAATTTAAGCCTCTTTGGTATCTTTAGTACTAAATTATTACATGAACCTTAAACACAGAGTAGCCAGACAGCCTATGATCACAGGTTTAAATCTACTGCTCTGCATTATCCTGTCTCACATTCATTATGGATTAATTATTTTTAAATATAGTATTCTTGTTTATAGTTTTATTAGAGTCAAGTTGGCTGGGCTTGATAGACCTTCACTTTGTCTTTCCAGCTGGTGTTATCTTGTAATGTGTGAGAGGTATATACAGTAAACAGAATTCTCAGTTTAACATAACGCATGGCTGGATTCGGAATAAGATTCTTGTTCTTTTCCAGCTCTTTCCAGACGCACTCAGTTAACTTCTCCATTTTACAGACAGCAAACAGGTCACTTACTGATAAAAGAAGTGTTCTTTTATCACCATCCAAGTATTTACCAATGTCCACTGGACATTGGTAAATACTTGGATGGTGGGGGGGGACGCAAGCTGTGCTGTGGCCTGTGCGATGCCCTGTGCGATGCATGAAGATACCAGGCTGCCAGTTGGTAGAGACAGTTGGAGTCAGTTAAAAACATGGGAAGTTATGATCTAGGTGTACGTGAAATGTGTCTGGGAAATAGAGGCTGAGAAGTTCTGCAGTAGAGTATATCAAAAACAATCTGAACACCCTTGCTTCAGTGGTTTTGTCAGTAATTTTAAGGTGTAATTCTATAACTGCTTCTCATTATTTGATAATACTTTTCCCCCCAGTAAACCTTTTTGACAGCCAAGTGCTAAAAGAAAAATGAAAATGCGTGTTTAGTTAAAATGAAGTTCTGATTTTCTATTTCCCAAGGAAGTGATAATAACTGTGTGACTTGCACAAAATATTTATGAACATTTACCAGCCATTATGGGTGTCATAGTGATATCACTAACTATAAGAAAACCAGAAGATAAAACTTTTCTAAAGAAGCAACAATATATACTTCAAAAATTGGTAGTTATTAAAAAATGTCCAAGGATGTAATTTAACATGAACGGTGGCAGGAAGTGTGTTTAATTTTTTTTTTTTTTTTTTTTTTTTTTGCGGTACACGGGCCTCTCACTGTTGTGGCCTCTCCCGTTGCGGAGCACAGGCTCTGGACGCGCAGGCTCAGCGGCCATGGCTCACGGGCCCAGCCGCTCCACGGCATGTGGGGTCCTCCCGGACCGGGGCACGAACCCGCGTCCCCTGCATCGGCAGGTGGACTCTCTACCACTGCGCCACCAGGGAAGCCCGTGTTTAATTTTTATTACATGAATTTTCATTTATATCAAATAATTGTTCCTCTAAATTTATTTTTACCCGTTTTAGATTCTTTGGTTTCCTTTGTATACATGAAAAGTAAAAGACAGCTCTTAGTAAATTGGCCATATTTTTGGAAGAAGAACTTGGCAAACAATTGAGGAATGTGAGTTTTTATATCAGTGCCATCAAATGATTCAAATAGAAAAATCAGTCAAATTAATTCCAATCATAGCTCAATATTTTCAACCAATTTATGCAATCAACATAAAGCTCTGAATGCTCATTAAAGAGAAGATAGAATACCTGCAATTACTGTACATTTTATTGTAAATTTAGTTAAACACTTCAGTATTGAAGATAAAATTATTTGAATATAAATTGGTGTAATGCAGTCTCATGGTAAAAAAACAAAACAAAACAAAAAACCACCTCTGATTATAGTGAGAGACTGATCAAGCTGAATCATATTTGGAATTGGTTGTAATGCACACGTAACTAATAGATGGCAGTCCAAACCATCTTAATACTCTACCACTTGAAGTAGAAATCAAGACTTGACAAAATTTACAAATATTTTTCTCTCCTTTGAGGCCTTCTGTCTTCTGGATGTTGACACTCTATTTCAATCTTCTATATCTCCCAGTTTTTCTTTTGTATTTTATCTATTTATCATTTCCTGGTGATTTCTGGGATGGTATGATCTTTCTGGTTCATAAATTCCTTTTTTATGGAATATATCTAACTACTTATTTATTGTGTTCTTTATTTCAACTATTATTTTGTTCATATTTAATGTTTTCTCTCAACTTTTTAATATTTTCTGTGGATATAAATGTAAATAATATATAGTGCTTTTTCTAAAAGATTGCATACTTAGAATAAAACAGGTTTCAAGGAACACACATAGGTCTAATCTTTAATCACCAATTCTTTTTTTTTTTTGTGGTACGCGGGCCTCTCACTGTTGTGTGCTCTCCCGTTGCAGAGCACAGGCTCCAGACATGCAGGCTCAGCAGCCATGGCTCACGGGCCCAGCCGCTCCGCGGCATGTGGGACCCTCCCAGACCGGGGCACGAACCTGTGTCCCCTGCATTGGCAGGCAGACTCCCAACCACTGCGCCACCAGGGAAGCCCTAATCACCAATTCTTAATTCACATTGTTTTATCCACTATTTCCCCCATATTTGACAATTGAGTACAATCCTTCTTTTACTATGTGCTATGGGTTGAATTATGTCCCCCTGAAAGATATGTTTAAGTCTTAGTTTCCAGTACCTATAAATGTGGCCTTATTTGGAAATAGGGTCTTTGCAGATGTAATCAAGATAAGGTCATACTAAAACCAATGACTGGCATTTTTATAAGAGAAAGGAGAGGGAGTCTTGGATACAGAGATACAGAGAAGACATAGGGGAGAAGCCTGTGTGAAGACGAAGGCACAGATTTCAGTAATGTATCCACAAGCCAAAGAATGCCAAGGATTGCCAGGAGCCACCAGAAACTAGGAAGAGGCAAGGAAGAAATCTGCCCTAAAGCCTTCAGTGGGAACGTGATCCTGCCAATATCTTGATTTGATTTCTAGCCTCCAGAACTCTGCAGATAACAATACTCCAGAGTTTGTTCATTTCTCTATGGAGAGGAACTTCATTACCTGCTTAAATCTGATCAAAGTACATGCTTTGGTTTGCATTAGATAGTTCGCTTTACACCCCAAATTTCTGCCAGATTAATGCTTATTTTTTTTTTTTCCATGTCCTCTTGGCTTTCATAACTTTGCTGACCCTGAATCTAAAGGAAAAAGTAGAAAATTGTGAGCTCTTTGGACAGAGTGTGGGCAGTGGGGGAAACTGACCTAAGTGTCTGATTTATGTGGGTGCCCTCAGCACCTCTCACAGTGCCTTTCACATGCAGGGTGGTAAAAAAAAAAAAAATTATTGACTTTAAAGTCAGTAGGGTGTCTATATACCATAGGAGGATAAAACTACACAAGTATCTTTCTCTAAATACTGAGGGATGATTTTCCTCTTCAAATTTTATGCAATAGCCCCTTAACAGGGGATTAGACACATGTCCGGTTTTGCTGCAGTGCAGAGTTAGTTACCTAGTCATCAACTGCAATAAGAGATTTCATTATAACTTGAATACTCTTAATTTTTACTAAAATTTTTACACATATATTTGCTCCCCTAAATAATCACGGATTATTTTTCACATTCTATTATTATCTATCACCATCTGTGCGTGGAAACCAAGACTCAGCAAGGTTTAGATATTTAACCTAAGTCACAGAACCTCAATTCAAGGCCCTGTCCAATACCGCATTTCAACAAAACATTAAGAACTGTGAGAGATACTGAGAAACATCATTTTCATCTCTTTGCCACATCTGTGGTATATGTCATGGACAATGGTTAATGTAAAAATATTTTCTTTTTCCATCTCAAAGTCTGCCCTCTTAGTTTTGTATTACAGAGAAGAGTATATGGCCAGCAGACTAACTGGGAGAACTAATTTGAAGTGGGTCATGAGGTAGAGCAATTTTTTTGGCAGAAAATGTGAAGTAATCTGCTAAATTTCTTTTGTCGGGGTGGCCAAGATGAGACAATCACTTGGATAGTGATAGATGAGAGAAATTAAAGGAGGTCTTATTTTAGTAACATTCTTTTTTTTTTTTAGTTTATTTAAAAAAAATTATTGGAGTATAGTTGATTTATAATGTGTTATTTTCTGCTGTACAGCAAAGTGAATCAGTTGTACATATACAATCCACTCTTTTTTAGATTTTTTTGCCATATAGATCATTACAGAGTATTGAGTTCCCTGTGCTATACAGTAGGTCCTTACTAGTTATCTACTTTATATAATAGTAGGGTGTATATGTCAATCCCAATCTCCCAGTTTATCCCTCCCTCCCTTTCCCCCTGGTAACCATAAGTTTGCTTTCTACATCTGTGACTCTATTTTTGTTTTCTAAATAAGTTCATTTGTACCATTTTTTTTAGATTCCACATATAAGAGATATCATGATGTTTGTCTTTCTCTGTCTGACTAACTTCACTCAGTATGACAATCTGTACATCCAAGTAACATTCTTGATAATGTAGATGAGCTGTTTTTCTAGCTTTAAACAAATTCAAGAGAGAGGAATTTCCATAGAGAGAGGAAATGTGGGCTCAGCCCTTATTTTGAAAAATGCTTTCCAGTGAGATAAATGCCCACACCATCACGCCATTGACAACAACAGTTACTCACTGGACAGCAACTGCTTGGACTACTTAAGGTTATTATGTGATTTTGAAATATTTTACTGTGCCCTAGGAAAATTCAGTTCAAAAAATTGGCTTTCATATACATGTATCCATTCTCTCCCAAACTTCCCTCCCATCCAGGTTGCCACATAACATTGAGCAGAATTCCCTGTGCTATACAGTAGGTCCTTGTTGGTTATCCATTTTATTTATTTATTTTTATTTAATATCTTTATTGGAGTATAATTGCTTTAGAATGTTGTGTTAGTTTCTGCTGTATAACAAAGTGAATCAGCTATATGTATACATATATCCCCATATCTCCTCCCTCTTGCAGATCCCTCGCACCGTCCCTATCCCACTCCTCTAGGGGGTCACAAAGCACCGAGCTGATCTTCCCTGTGCTATGCAGCTGCTTCCCACTAGCTATCTGTTTTTCATTTGGTAGTGTATATATGTCAATGCTACTCTCTCACTTTGTTGCAGCTTACCCTTCCCCCTCCCCATGTCCTCAAGCCCA
This sequence comes from Grampus griseus, assembly GCF_964374135.1. Taxonomy (NCBI): domain Eukaryota; kingdom Metazoa; phylum Chordata; class Mammalia; order Artiodactyla; family Delphinidae; genus Grampus; species Grampus griseus. Next base: position 69,588,075 of record NC_139012.1, read on the forward strand.
TTCTCTACATCTGTGTCTTTATTCCTGTCCAGCCCCTAAGTTCTTCAAAACCATGTTTTGTTTTTTTTTTTAGATTCCATATATATGTGTTAGCATACGGTATTTGTATTTCTCTTTCTGACTTACTTCACTCAGTATGACAGACGTTAGGTCCATCCACCTCACTATAAAAATTTAATTTCATTTCTTTATATGGCCAAGTAACATTCCATTCCATTCCATTATGTGGTATATATGTGCCACATCATCTTTATCTGTTCATATGTCGATGGACACTTAGGTTGCTTCCATGTCCTGGCTATTGTAAATACAGCTGCAATGAATATTTTGGTGCATGACTCTTTTTGAGTTATGGTTTTCTCAGGGTATATGCCCAGTATTGGGATTGCTGGGTCATATGGTAGTTCTATTTGTAGTTTTTTAAGGAACCTCCATTACTGTTCTCCATACTGGCAGTATCAATTTACATTCCCACCAACAGTGCAAGAGGGTTCCCTTTTCTCCACACCCTCTCCAGCATTTATTGTTTATAGATTTTTTGATGATGGCCATTCTGACCGGTATGAGGGGATATATCATTGTAGTTTTGATTTGAATTTCTCTAATGATTAGTGATGTTGGGCATCCTTGCATGTGTTTGTTGGCAATCAGTATACCTTCTTTGGAGGAATGTCTGTTTAGGTCTGCTGCCCATTTTTGGATTGGGTTGTTTGTTTTTTTGATATTGACCTGCATGAGCTGCTTGTATATTTTGGAGATTAATCCTTTGTCAGTTGCTTTGTTGGCAAATATTGTCTCCCATTCTGAGGGTTGTCTTTTGGTCTTGTTTAGAGTTTCCTTTGCTGTGCAAAAGATTTTAAGTTTCATTAGGTCCCATTTGTTTGTTTTTGTTTTTATTTCCATTTCTCTAGGAGGTGGGTCAAAAAGGATCTTGCTGTGATTTATGTGATTTGTGTTATGGAGTGTTCTACCTCTCTAAAGGTTTTATAGTGTCTGGCCTTATACTTAGGTCTTAAATCCATTTTGAGTTTATTTTTGTGTATGGTGTTAGGGACTGTTCTAATTTCATTCTTTTACATGTACCTGTCCAGTTTTCACAGCACCACTTACTGAGAGGCTGTCTTTCTTCCATTGTACATTTTTGCCTCCTTTATCAAACATAAGGTGACCATATATGTATGGGTTTATCTCTGGGCTTTCTATCCTGTTCCCTTGAACTATATTTCTTTTTGTGCCAGTACCATACTGTCTTGATTACTGTAGCTTAGTAGTATAGTCTAAAATCAGGGAGCCTGATTACTCCAGCTCCGTTTTTCTTTCTCAAGATTGCTTTGGCTATTCGGGGTCTTTTGTGTTTCCATACAAATTGTGGAATTCTTTGCTCTCGTTCTGTGAAAAATGCCATTGGTTCTTTGATTGGGATTGCATTGAATCTGTAGGTTGCTTTGGGTAGTACAGTCATTTTCACAATGTTGATTCTTCCAATCCAAGAACGTGGTATATCTCTCCATCTGTTTGTATCATCTTTAATTTATTTTTTCAGTGTCTTATAGTTTTATGCATACAGGTCTTTTTTCTCCTTAGGTAGGTTTATTCCTAGGTATTTTATTCTTTTTGTTGCAATGGTAAATGGGAGTGTTTCCTTAATTTCACTTTCAGACTTTTCATCATTAGTGTATAGGAATGCAAGAGATTTCTGTGTATTAATTTTGTATCCTGCTACTTTGCCAAACTCATTGATTAGCTCTAGTAGTTTTCTGATAGCATCTTTAGGATTTTCTATGTATAGTATCATCATCTGCAAAAAGTGACAGTTTTACTTCTTCTTTTCTGATTTGGATTCCTTTTATTTCTTTTCCTTCTCTGACTGCTGTGGCTAAAACTTCCAAAACTATATTGAATAATACTGATGAGAGTGGGCGACCTTGTCTTGTTCCTGATCTTAGTGGAAATGCTTTCAGTTTTTCACCATCGAGAAATAAGTTGGCTGTGGGTTTGTCTTACATGGCCTTTATGTTGAAGTAGGTTCCCTCTATGCCTACTTTCTGAAGGGCTTTTATCATAAATGGGAGTTGAATTTTGTTGAAAGCTTTTGCTGCATCTATTGAAAGGATCATATGGTTTTTATACTTCAGTTTGTTAATATGGTTTATCACATTGATTGATTTGTGTATATTGAAGAATCCTTGCATTCCTGGGATAAACCCCACTTGGTTATGGTGTATGATCCTTTTAATGTGCTCTTGGATTCTGTTTGCTAGTATTTTGTTGAGGATTTTTGCATCTATGTTCATCAGTGATATTGGCCTGTAGTTTTCTTTTTTTGAGACAACTTTTTCTGGTTTTGGTATCAGGGGGATGGTGGCCTCGTGGAATGAGTTTGGGAGTGTTCCACCATCTGCTATATTTTGGAATAGTTTGAGAAGGATACGTGTTAGCTCTTCTCTAAATGTTTGATAGAATTCGCCTGTGAAGCCATCTGGTCCTGGGCTTTTGTTTGTTGGAAGATTTTTAATCACAGTTTCAATTCAGTGCTTGTGATTGGTCTCTTCATATTTTCTGTTTCTTCCTGGTTCTGTCTCAGAAGGTTGTGCTTTTCTAAGAATTTGTCCATTTCTTCCAGGTTTTCCATTTTATTGGCATATGTTGCTTGTAGTAATCTCTCATGATCCTTTGTATTTCTGCAGTGTCAGTTGTTGCTTCTCCTTTTTCATTTCTAATTCTGTTGATTTGAGCCTTCTCCCTTTTTTTCTGGATGAGTCTGGCTAATGGTTTATCTTTTTTTTTTATCTTCTCAAAGAACCAGCTTTTAGTTTTATTGATCTTTCCTATTGTTTCCTTCATTTCTTTTTCATTTCTTTCTGATCTGATGTTTATGATTTCTTTCCTTCTGATAACTTTGGGGGTGTTGGTTTCTTCTTTCTCTCATTGATTTAGGTGTAAGGTTATGTTGTTTATTTGAGATTGTTCTTGTTTCTTGTGGTAGGACTGTATTGCTATAAACTTCCCCCTTAGAACTGCTTTTGCTTCATCCCGTAGGTTTTGGGTTGTCATGTTTTCATTGTCATGTTTTTCTAGGTATTTTTTGATTTCCTCTTTGATTTCTTCAGTAGTCTCTTGGTTATTTAGTAGCATATTGTTTAGCCTCCATGTGCTTGTGTCTTTTACAGTTTATTTCCTGTAATTGGTATCTAGTCTCATAGTATTGTGGTCTGAAAAGATACTTAATATAATTTCAATTTTCTTAAATTTACCAGTGCTTGATTTGTGACCCAAGATATGATCTATCCTGGAGAATGTTCCATGAGCACTTGAGAAGAAAGTGTATTCTGTTGTTTTTGGATGGAATGTACTATAAATATCAATCAAATCCATTTCTTTAAATGTGTCATTTAAAGCTTGTGTTTCCTTATTTATTTTCATTTTGCATGATCTGTCTATTGGTGAAAGTGGGCTGTTAAAGTCCCCTACTATTATTGTGTTACTGTCAGTTTTCCCTTTTGTGGCTGTTAGCATTTGTCTTATGTATTGAGGTGCTTCTATCTTGGGTGCATAAATATTTATAATTGTTGTATTTTCTTCTTGGATTGATCCCTTTATCATTATGTAGTGTCCTTCTTTGTCTCTCGTAATAGTCTTTATTTTAAAGTCTATTTTGTCTGATACGAGAATTGCTACCTCAGCTTTCTTTTGATTTCCATTTGCATGGAATATCTTTTTCCATCCCCTCACTTTCAGTCTCTATGTGTCCCTGGGTCTGAAGTGGGTTTTTTGTAGATGGCATATATATGGGTCTTGTTTTTGTATCCATTGAGCTGGTCTATGTCTTTTGGTTGGAGCATTTAATCCATTTACATTTAAGGTAATTATCGATATGTATATTCCTATTACCATTTTCTTAATTGTTTGGGGTTTGTTTTTGTATGTCTTTTCCTTCTCTTGTGTTTCCTGCCTAGAGAAGTTCCTGTAGCATTTGTTGTAAAGCTGGTTTGGTGGTGTGAATTTGCTTAGCTTTTGCTTGTCTGTAAAGGTTTTAATTTCTCTGTCAAATCTGAATGAGATCGTTGCTGGGTAGAGTAATCTTGGTTGTAGGTTTTTCCCTTTCCTCACTTTAAATATGTCCTGCCACTCCCTTCTGGCTTGCAGAGTTTCTGCTGAAGGATCATCTGTTAAGCTTATGGGGATTCCCTTGTATGTTATTTGTTGTTTTTCCCTTGCTACTTTTAGTATTTTTTCTTTGCATTTAATTTTTCATAGTTTGATTCCTGTGTGTCTTGGAGTGTTTCTCCTTGGATTTACCCTGTATGGGACTCTCTGCACTTCCTGGACTTGACTATTTCCTTTCCCATATTAGGGAAGTTTTCAACTATAATCTCTTCAAATATTTTCTCAGACCCTTTCTTTTTCTCTTCTTCTTCTGGTACCCCTATAATTCAAATGTTGGTGCATTTAACATTGTCCCCAAGGTCTCTGAGACTGTCTCTGAGATTATTATAGTATAATATCAAACATATTGATTTCATAATTATGTGAAGTTTGATAATGAAGAAAATGCAATAGAGAAGACTTTTATGTGAAAATATCTTTAGATATTGTTCATGTTATTGATAAATTCAAGAAATATATAAAACAAAATGTTTATTTTTAGTCAGCATCATCTGCCAAATGGTGTTATTCTGATTCAAGAAAGATTTAATATTTCTTTATGATTTAACTTCTTTTATTCAGTAACAAATCTTATTGATTGATTACTTGTATTTTATTTGTATATATTGCACTGAAAACCAGAGAAATGGCCTCATATTTTTCATAGGCATCTCTACCTGAATTCCTTGCCAATCACGGAGAAAAATGCTATTTAAAAATTTCCTCATCTTTTAAATGATTAAATATACAAGTATTGTAAATTGGTAATAAAAAGTTCTACTTGGGTTGAGTTAGTAAATATGAGGGATTCTTATTTATAAAATAAATGTGTTCCTAACATTGGTAAACAAATAATACACTATCACTTAAAAAATACTAGAAATTATGTGTTCAGTGAATAATATTCATAGGTAACTCTTATTTTAGATGTCCTAATGGAATTTTTAATGGAATTTCTTTGTAAATACTACTTTGTTTTAGATAATTTTGTTTGTTTGTTTGTTTGCGGTACACGGGCCTCTCACTGTTGTGGCCTCCCCCATTGCGGAGCATAGGCTCCGGATGTGCAGGCTCAGTGGCCATGGCTCACGGGCCCAGCTGCTCCACGGCATGTGGGATCTTACTGGACCGGGGCACGAACCCGTGTCCCCTGCATTGGCAGGTGGACTCTCAACCACTGTGCCACCAGGGAAGCCCTAGATAATTATTTTTATAGATCAAATTTACCTCATAAATGTACATTATATAAATAATTTATTAAAGACTATCACTCTGTCCACTTTTACCTGAGAGAAAAAGTGCTCTATACGTTTTCTTTATTTTCCTCAATCATACTCTCCTGACCACTCCCACTATTTCCTCAGTCCAGGGCTTGCATGAACCTTGGACAAAGGGTCTGGAATTTTGGTGTCACTATGTTACATATACCCCATTTGCAGGATGACAGAGGGAGAGTGAGTCACGATCTCTGATCTCTGCAAGCACTCATCAAGAGCAGCATGAGAGATCTGGGAAGAATTCACCCCAGGACCTTCCATGTCCTTATTAGAATTGTATAGAAGAGAAAATGAGTCAGAGGTGAACATCAGACTCTATAAAAAGCTATTCTCTCTTTGGTATCAGATATGACATTTCATTTCTAGGAAGCACAGTATGATGTAGTGTTTAAGAGCATGGGCTTTGCATCAGACAGCTCAGAATGCACATCTGACACTTTAAACAGCTGTTCGACTTTGGGTAATTTACTTAACCTTTCTTTAGCTTTCATTTCCTCATCTGCAATTGAGCCTTGAAATAATACCTACCTCCTAGAGTTATTCTGAGATTTAATGAGATAATACATGAAATCACTAAAATATTTGGTACCACCTAGTAAGAACTGCATAAAAATGTTGGGCTGTTGCTTTGTTATCATTGTCATCCATGGAAAAATGAAGGAGAAACTATAAGAAAATATAGGAGAAAACAGAGTCCTTAACTTTCTAGGATTGGAAACATTATCATTGACAGAGAAGGGCAATTCTGAATTCAGTTATGCATCACAGTACTCAGAATAAGGTACGATCAAGGTACTTTTCTCCTAGTAAAGCCCCTTGTTACTCAGATATATTCTATTTATGTAATTTATATTGTGTAATAAAAGATAGTGTTAGAGCAATAAACATAAGACTGGTCTAGAGATTAGCCAACCTGACTGAGATGTACAGCTTGCAGATTCGTTCAAAGTAGCATATTTCAGAGTGAGCAATATTCAGATGTGTGGAAGTGGTTATTGGCTTATGAACAACAAAAGTCTCGAGAAACTTGTTTCCATAGGTTTCTATATAGTGAGTTATCTCTAAGGAGACAGCGGTACCACTTATGTGGTCTTGCTCTAGTCTAAATATTCAATGTATCTGATTTATTTTAGATTAGCAGTTCTGCATTTTATTTTAGTTGTTCATTGCATTTTAAGAAGCAATCTAGTTGGGAAAAGTTGGGAAGAGTCTGTTAAAAATATTTTAGATATTCATAATTCCTAATCATTCAATATCCATATCCTATTATGATTTGAGTATCTCTACATGAGGTCATTTTGGCTGATGATTTTATGTTTCAAGATTCATCATCTCTACTCTGATAGGGTGATGAAAATGTCTAGGAAAATATTATATAACTTTTGAGGCACAGAGAGATTTAAGGTAAAGTATCTCTATTAAATTGTGACTTTAGAAAATATGACTCAGTCGAAAACAGATTTGCTCTTCCATTTCAGCAATTTCCATTTATTTTTAAGAAAATAAGAAAGGCTACTGAAAAGCACTGTACACAGTATTACATTTTTTGGTACTATGTGCACTGTCTTAATGCATTACTATTAGGCAATTTAATGCATTACTATTAGGCAATTTACATTTATATTAGGCAATTTATATTTATATTTCTTAGGAAAACTAACTGTCCTTGTCTAATATTCATTGATGTAAGTGACTTTATATAAAAGATCTGCATTCATTCTTTTCAGAATTATATTTACAGAAATAATCTGCAGAACTTCTGTTGTTCTCTCTATCACAAGACCATGTGATGTAAAATGGAAGTTAACAGCATTCATCTTTGAGATTAAGGCCCTTGGTTTAACAGGAAGGGTCTTGCATATTTAGAAATCTGGCTGAAAACGTAAAATAGGATTTAAAATATGTCTGATGAGCTTCACCTGGTCTTTCTGTTCCACTGTTCATCATATCCATTACATACATCTTTCAAATCTCTTTTGAAGGAGAACATTGGTAAATTTTTTCTTAACTTGTATTGTTGTCACGGCAGTGGTTGCCAGAATCATAGATCAGGTGAATGGAAACACATGCTTTCCAAATTATATATAATGAGGGCTTTAAAGTTGGGCCATTGGCACAGAGTAGTCTAACAATGCAACACTTAGAAATATGTATGTGCCTGTATATATATGTGTGTCTGTGTGTGGGTGTTTTTTCTACTATATGTATATATGTATGTGTAAAATATATATGAGTTTTGCTTATGTATGTATAATATATATATGAGTTTTGCTTATTCTTTACAGTACTATACATAATAACTTTTGGCTTAGTGCTCTGTCTTCTAGATCAGTGGTATTCAAATTTTTTTTAATGTACACACCATCAGTAAATTTTTAAAACAAACATCCTTTCTGCCACAGTTATAAATTCTTTGTACTACTACACTAATATGCATATTACTAAATAGACAAAAAATTAAAACTTAAAAAGGATATTTTAGTTTATTAACACTGCAGAAAAACTTTCTCACTTTTTGCTCTTTGTGATTTGAAAATTTGGAAAAAATCTCGGTTTTATATATATATATATATATATATATATTTTTTAAGTCAAGGTGATCTTTATTAGCTATGCTACTTAACACTTCTGGTTCTTAGCTCCTTCATTTGTTAAATGGGGATAATAATGCTTATCATATGGGCTATGTGGGAACAGAAAACAAAAATCTGTACAACATCTGTCAAATAGTAGAGTCCAATAAAAATAATTTCCAATATTGTTATATCATTTGGTTATTATATCTACTGCTCTGTGAAGTTAGTACAACAGATTTTTTGAATGTAATATTTAAGCATAACATACATAGTTTTCACACTAAACAATTTTTTTTTAACATCTTTATTAGGGTATAATTGCTTTACAATGGTGTGTTAGTTTCTGCTTTATAGCAAAGTGAATTAGTTATACATATACATATGTTCCCATCTCTCTTCCCTCTTAAGTCTCCCTCCCTCCCACCCTCCCTATCCCACCCCTCCAGGCGGTCACAAAGCACCAAGCCGATATCCCTGTGCCATGCGGCTGCTTCCCACTAGCTATCTACCTTACGTTTGTTAGTGTATATACATCCATGCCTCTCTCTCGCCCTGTCACAGCTCACCCTTCCCCCTCCCCATATCCTCAAGTCTGTTCTCCAGTAGGTCTGTGTCTTTATTCCTGTCTTACCCCAGGTTCTTCATGACATTTTTTTTTTCTGAAATTCCATATATATGTGTTAGCATATGGTATTTGTCTTTCTCTTTCTGACTTACTTCACTCTGTATGACAGACTCTAGGTCTATCCACCTTATTACAAATAGCTCAATTTCGTTTTCTTTTTATGGCTGAGTAATATTCCATTGTGTATATGTGTCACATCTTCTTTATCCATTCATCTGATGATGGGCACTTAGGTTGTTTCCATCTCCGGGCTATTGTAAATAGAGCTGCAATGAAAAATTTCAAAGGTCTGGATCTCAGCTCATTTTATTTTGATATTTGCCTTTAACTAGGTATTTATTGGATATAGTTGATAATCTGCTTTCATTCTCCCTTCCTTTAAGTCTTGCATAGGTTCTTCTAGTCAGTGCAAACGTATTTAATTCATATTCATCAAAAGAATCTAGAAAATTTAAATATTGGTTTACCAGGTTTTATAATACGATAATAACACTGGAGAAATAATTATGGGAGGAGTCTGTGGACACTGGGAACCCACTGTGAGACAGTCTTGGGCCAAAATTCTACCTTTTTCTTTTTTCTGCCAGAGATTCTTGAGCCAAAACTCTACTTTTTTCTATTTCCTGCTAGTTTCAATGATGCCACCACTAAATGAGGTTGAGATACCAGAAATTCCTTAAATAATGTAGAGGGGGAATCCAAAGACTTAGAGAGAGAGGAATTTTTAATTGAGTTTTGCTATGACTCTTTCATCTTCACTTTTACCATGTACCAAGAAAGGACCCCAAGGACACTCCCTTAGCCAAGTACTAAAATATATATTAGCTATGTAAAGATTAATATTTTTGAAAGATGCTAGGGAACAAATGTCTCTGGTAGTCCCAGTATGAAAGTTTCAAAAGATCCTGGCTTTGAAACTAGTTCCCTGACTTAAGAGTATGATAGGATCTCCAGTTGGCAGAGTCTCAGAGGCAGTAATTAATCAGCAGAAAATTGTCATCTGTTACTGAAATAAGCAGTAGGTTAGTGGGATAATCACAGTAGCTTGATCTATAAGGGTCTTTGTGGTTAATTGATCATGGGATCCCTAGAACTCTAGTAAGTGGGGAGACTTGTAAAGTTAGGCTTAATTTAAAAAAAATCTAAATCTGGAAATGAAGGTGTGATTTGAGTCACACGGGTGAGAGTCGTGGTCACTCTCTCAATGTCCAGACATGAACCAGTTCACAAATCCTTGCAGAAAGACCCTAGGACATTGGAATAATGTCTTTCTATGTGTTCTCAAAGAGATTTACAGCCATTTATCAGGAATACTCTGAGTTGAGGAGAGTGTGGGCATTATTGACTACTGACTTCAAATTACATAAACCCTTAACACTCAGAATATCATTGTGGGTGCTTTTGGAGATCAGTGGTCAAGTGGAGTTGTCCTCTGTCTGCCTACAGTGGGTCCCTGTGTCTATGTACATTTTCTCTACCATAGTTATTTCTCTGGTTCCTGAAGGCATAGTTGTAACAGACAAATTTGGCTGCTGACAGATTCCCCAAAATAACTGTCTGATAAGAGGAGTGAAGGCTGTTATGGGAAGAAGGGCTAAGACTCTGGAATTTGCACCTCTAACTAAAAAAGTTATATATAAGCAGTTCTGCACCTCAGGGTGAACTGCAACACACATTCTCAAATAAGGCAAATGTTTTTCTGTGCAGAAGATGAAAGGGTCTAGGAGAATGACAGGGGACTATTGTAAACCCAGCAGGTGGCGATTCAAATTATACTTATTGTTCCAGGTGTAGTCTGTTTTCTAAAACCACCACTGCCCTGCACATGCTATGTAGCTATTTTTCCGGAAAACACTTTTTAAGACCATTCTAATAAACAGAGACTACTAGAAGCAATCTACTTTCACCTGAAAGGTACAACAGTACACTTGTGTTCTGTGGGGCTGTGCTGTGTCCTACTAGGGCAAAGCCAACTCTCCTACTCACCGTCATATTCTAAACCATGATCATCTCATCATTCCATTTCACTCTGATTAATGATATCATGTTATAGCACCTTTGCAGCAAGAATTAGTAGATGCCCTTGATACCTGATTTGGTAGATTGTATTTTCCCAAAATGGCTGCAGTAGTGTCTCCAATCCCACATACTTTTTTTGCACAATGGGATTCTGACACTCCTCCCACTCAAAAGTAGAGTTGATTCCGTCTTCCCTTCCCTGAAACTGGGTGGGCTTTTCTAACTGCTTCAATCAGAAGAGCACATCAGAAGTGGTGCTATGTGTCCTGTTGGTCTACGTCATAAAGGATAAAATGATTTCCATTTTACTCGGTAGAATATCTGTGCTTGAAGCCTTCACTTGCCATATAAGCAGAAAGACTCTATACTGTAAGGAAACAGAAGGATCATACAGAGAGACCTGAGACCACATTCAGGGAGAGATACTTGGCCTTTCTCCAACTGCCTCAGCACCCCATCTGTTCCAGTCCCAGACACAATCTGACTGCAACTACATGAGAGATTCTGAGCCAGAACTGCCCGGCCAAGCCCTTCCCACATTCCCAGTCACAGAAACCTTGAGAGAGAATGAAATGATTGGTGTTGTTTTAAGTCACTAAGTTTTGGAGTGATATGTTACACAACAATAGACCCCAAACACTTGGTGAGATATTTACCTGTCCGGGGTGGAATATAAACCCAATGAAAATGTATGTGCCTGTCATCTCAGAGAAATTTCTGGTACTCTTGTAATACAGGGCATGTCAAGATATTGCATCCAAAGTGAAGACAAGTTTCTATATTTTGCAAAACTCCCACCACTTAAGAAAGGAGGCTTTGGGGGTTTTGAAGGCAATAATTTATCACATTTGGGAGCATGTAAACTCTGCTGCATCGTAAGAAGCTCTACTACTTGGACCTTATGTCTGTGAATCTAATTCAGTATTCATTATGATAGACTGGGATACACGGAAAGCCCCATTAGGAGAATTGCAGTGCAAGTCTCTTGATTTCCAGAGCAGAACCGTACTTTTTTTCAAGAAATATTTATTGTCTTTTAAAGAAATAACACCTGGTTTGCTGTTGAGCCTTAGAGATACCAAGTGGCCATGCAAATCGAATTTCTATAACAAGCAGGGTGTTATATGACCCACTGAGCCATAAATTTGGATAGTGGATCATCATCAGTTATAAAATTAGGTTTGAGTAGGTATTGAAGGCACCAGGATGTTGCATGGTCAGGTGGCTCGTGGTCTTAATGCATCTGCTTTTGCTGCATTGCCTACCTCTCCCTCACCCTGCAACTAAGGCATCATGGGAACCAAGGAGAATATTCAAGCCTGATTTAGATATATGTGTGTACAATGTGCTAGAACCAGTCTGAAGTGGGATGCTGCAGGTTTATACCTTACCTGAGGGATATCCCACAAGTGTGACCAGGAAGGGAAATTCTCCCTGTGGTCAGAATTTCAAATGATACATGTTTGTCCACTTTGCTTAGAAAGAGAGATGAGCAGAGGTGTGGAACTATAGATTCATGGGAAGCTGTTAATAACTCTGGGGGACAGCCTGATATTTGTAAGGAAGGATGCTGAAGGATTGGTGATAAGGAGGCCTAGAAAAGAAGCATGTCACATAAAGTCTCAGAGGTGACCCAGGGTCTGAGAATATTCATTTTACACGTGAATTCTCTGCAAAGAGGATTCTCAGGGGTCTTTGAGACCATTTCAGATGGTCCACAAATTCAGAACTATTTTCATAATAATATTCAGATGTTATTTGCAGTTTTCACTCATAATCTTTCATGATTATAGGGTGGTATTTTCCGGGGGCTACAAGATATGTGACAGTTCAACATGTTGACTATAAAATCAGATATGAGACTTCAGCTGTCTTCTAGTAAGACAGACATTAAAGAGACTTGCAAAAATGTAAAATAATGCTATGCTTACCAGCTACTATTTTATTTTTCATAAAAAAGTTATGTGTTAATAAAGAATGGAATTATTGTTAGTTAAAACTGAATAAAATAGATTTCACAATTTTCTCAATTTTACTTTCTAATATATATAACTTATACCAATAAAACACTTTGAAGTTCACCATAGCTTTTTAGGGAATGAAGGAGTCCTGAGACCAAAAAGTTAAAGAACCATTCTCCTAGTCTATCTCCTGCCTTATTTTCATATTTATTTCTGTGTTTTGGTTCACTTTCCTAAGAATTTGTCTACTGAATTGTATTTATTAAATTATAACCATTTCTTCAACTTATCAAGGCCATTTGCATCTGGATCTTTATGAGTCGAGATTCACTATTTCTCTTTCCCCCATTTTTGGTCACTCTACAAATGAAAAATGCTGCTCCCTATTTTATCAGATAGCATCTCGATGAAAATATTTCTCATCTTTGGCACAGATGGATCATGTCTGGGAACTCACTGATAATTATTTGTCGTCATGGTTCACCATGATGATGCATCAGTCCCACACTTAAGTGGTCTAAACCACATTTTCCCACTTTATTACTGATCTGCTCTACTTGGACAAAAACCAAAGCCACAACAAAGTCACATGGCTATACTAGATTGCAATCTTTTAAAACCCCAGGTTTCTCCTTCTAGTCTACAACACATTGGCAGGATTCAAATTCAAATTCTTTGTCTTCTGTGCTGGGTAGACCCTGGAACATGTGTCTAGTTCTTTTAGCCTTGCAGCTGTTGCTTTCTGCCAGACCCTCTCTAGTCTCCTCTGGGCAGGCACATTTGCAGGTCAGCCAAGGGTGTGCCAGCGCTTTATATGTAGATTTTGAGTATCTTGGTAGCTACAGCCTCTCCAGGATTTTTCCCCTTAATTTCCAGCTACTGTACTCTGATAGCCTCAAACACCACCATGTCAGAACACTTCAAACCGTGAGAACGTTACTTTCTGCTTGAGTTGTAGTCATCCTGTGCTTCACAGAGAAAAGGGAGTGTCCTCAGGAGAGGTTATATGAATGTGGATCTCACACTATGCAGTCCCTTCCTTCACAGGCTCCCTTCTCCCAGGCCCCAGTTTTTGTCTGCTTTAGATGCTTTCAGTACCTTGAAATAGCTGAATTTTTTGGTTGTTGTTGTTGTTAATAGAATTTGTAATAATTATCTGTGTGAAGGTTAGTTCACTATAAGATAAACCACCATTATTAGACTGCCATTTGATTTTAAAACTACTTTTTACAGTTTTTAAATTTTTACAGTTCTAACAGTAATATAAATTTATTTATATGTCAAATCCCTGGGCTTGTGAATAAAAGATACTCTCTTTAAATTTAAAATCAAATAGAAATCATAACTTAAAGTCATTATTAATCATGTGTTTTATTTTGCTAACTCCCTTTTACACACATACACAGACACATTCTTATTCTTGAAGACAGCAATCTATTTCTATGAGGACCAAATTAGTAATAGATACCGCTTCTTGTGGGAAAGTAAGATAAGGGGACTTCAACTCTTACCTTCCCTCCTAGAACACTGCCTACCTTCAGGACTGTGATAGTTAATTTTGTGTGTCAAACTGGCTTGGCTATAGTGTCAAATACAAATCTAAATGTTGCTGTAAAGGTATTTTTTAGATATGATTAACTTATACAATCTTTAAGTAAAGAAGCTTTAAGTAAAGCAGATTTCTCTACATAATGTAGGTGGGCCTTATCCAATCAGTTGAAGGCCTTAACAACAAAGACTGAGGTTTCTGGTAGAAGAAATTTTGTCTTAAGACTGCAACACAGAAATTGTGCCTAAGTTTCCAGTCTAATGGCCTGCCCTACAGATTTGCCCTCAATAGTGCAAGATTAACTCTTACCTGAGTTTGCGGCTTGCTGCCCAGCCCTACTGGTTTTAGACTTGGCAACGTCCACAATTGTATGAGTCAATTCTTTAAAACTTCCCTTTCTCTCACTATCTGTATGTCCTATTTGTTCTATTCCTCTGGATACAAGGAGAATACTTAGGAACTCATGATATCTGTTAGAATTGAGATGCTGATGCTTATTTTTGCCAAATTTTAAACTGCTTCATCCCCATCTCAGAAATGCTTTCCAACATCTATTGACTTTGTGATTACTTTTAGTGAACATTTTTATATCATAAACAAAAAATTTTAAAAATTAACATTTATTGACACCATCTTGTTTTTACTTTTGAAAGAATTAGGAAAAATGGAAGGATTTGAAGAATAATCATTTATTACTTTGCAATTAAATAATTGAATATTAAAAGAAAATATTCAAGATATAAAACAATTAATGAATTACATTAATTTCCATAAGTTTACAAATTACAAGGAAATGCACCAAGGTTACACTTTTGCGAAAAGTTCTAAATTATGCACAAACATGTTTTTCTTGTTTTGTTTTGTTTTTAAAGGTTGAAAAACCTTTTATTCAGAAATGTTGAAATGATTGCATGCTAATTTGAATAGCTAGGTTGTAAAAAAATGACTTAAAAATTCCCTTTCTGATGTCCTCCATGAGTTGGATTCCATTATATGTGTCTTTTTTTTTTTTTTTCCAACCCTCTAATTTCAGACTGGAGTTCAGCAGAAATATATATGGCTTACAGTTTCCCTCAAATCATTCTTGGGCTCCTTAAAAAGTGCTAGACCTTTGAGCAAACCAACAGGTTACTGGAAATAACCTGTTTGTTATAGGGCAAGACAAAGCTGTGGGTGATAAAGGTTCCTTATTCATCTTATCTCCCCACTTCTGTCTTCCTCAGTTTGCTGTTATTTTTAATCTCCAGTCCAGCATCTCCCTTAAGCCCAGTCAGTTTGCTTTTAAGTATCACACACAATAGAAATCAAAGAAGATGACTTCAATTTTCTGCCATTTCCTTTTCTTGGCTTATCATTTTTTTTAAATTTACAAGATGTAAAGTTGTTAAGTTATTCACAAAAAACGATAGTGAGATTTTGAACTTAAATCTGGAGGTAAATAATGCTAGTGGCATTGTGTCTCCTCCTTAAATGTATGAGAGAAAGAGGAAACTCCCATTAACTCACAGTGACTGTCCTGACTCTATCAACTCATATGGCTGCAGCATGTGGCTGCACTTCATACTGACCTCCAGTCTGGGCTGATAACACACGGGCTTTTCACCATCAAATATTCAGTTTATGAGCATTGCAGAGATCACAGCTCATAGGTGAATTTATGTGGGTTTTTTTTTTTGGTGAAAATCGAGAAAAATGAAATAAAAACATGTTTTCAAGGGAAAGTTTCTATAGCATTTGAATTTCAGGATCCTTCCAATGAGTTATTAATTGAGAAGAAAATATCCATCTATTAGATGTGGAATACCCCATAACAATAAATGCAAAAGCCCCCTGACTTCCTGTGCTTGGAGTGAAGTAAAGGCATTGCGCCTGCACAGTAGAGAAATGGAGTGGGAACAGCATTCCTGTTGGGAGTATCATCACGAGGGCTCTTCCCTGAGATGTTCCCTCCATTGTGCTTCTCTAGAAGATACAAGTGTCCTGATGGTTTATTTCCCATCAAAGGTGAAAAAATTGAGAGTCACTCTTTACTGCTTGAATGGAGAATTGCACAAACGTCCCCTTGCCAGCAAGCAGAAAATAAGCACATCTGGGCCAAACTTGCCTGGAATGCAGAGTGGGCAAAGGGGAAGCCAGGAGTGCTTTAGAAAACAGCCTTGTGTGTAGCGCCACTCTCATAATCCAAGTGTAATTGTGACTAGTTCTGTTGAAGCTGGATAGTGTATTTTAGTTTTTTCCTGTTTTTCAACACCCTGTCTGCTTTCTTAGAGAAGTTAATACACCAGAGTAACCACTAAAAGTACAATAAAGCTATCAAGAAATTTGAGATCAAGTCTGTGTATGGCTTGTACAACAGTAAGGAGTTTTCTAAGGTCAAGTGAAGACATGCTTTCTGATAACAACCATTCTATAAGACTTGCCTTAAACTGAATGACATGGAGGAAGGGAAAATGCCATTGGCTTTTCATTTGTCATTTTCTAGCACATCCCCAGGGTCTAGGTGCAAAACCTAAAGAGAGAGACCAACCTCCCCATTCTGGAAGCTGATGCACCATGGCTCCAGTTCGGGTTGGACCCACAGGCTCTTTGGAGAGTATGTAACTTTGGGGTGATGAGAAATTGTTCTCAAGTCTCGAAAGCACTGTTCCTATAGCACCTTTTCTAAGGGCTATGGGTGCTGGACATCAGGAAGCAGGGTGCTTCAGAAAACCCTGAGAGAAATAATCATAAGCAAATGGGAGAAGCCCCAGAGAGTCTCAGGATAAGTGGAGCAGTCTGTGCAGATGGGCTGTTGTTGTACAGGGGGGTCTGTAATCACGTAGGCCAGCAGACTATGAATTCATGTCAGTGTGATCTCAATCGAACCCATAGTTTGGGGTGGCCTGGGGACATTTGAGTTATATATATTAATAAAACTGATGAACATTTACTTTTCCCCATTACTTTACTAGATGATATTGAGTTAACAGTCCCTGAACTGCCTTGTAACTTAATGTCACTCATTACTGTTTATACATTAACTAAATATACTCAATTGAGTAATCTTACACTTGACTTGTTTCTATTTATTTTTCTCACTGCTAGCAGCTTTCGTAATTTTTTTCTATTTCTGTAGCACATACAAAGAGTTATATATGAATACACAGTGAAACAAAGAAATCTGCCTATTTTTTCAGTATGCCTGAAAAATAAGTACTGGTCATAGTAATGGCTTCTTTGCATATGTATGTTATATTCTTTTGTGGGAATTGGAAAATAATTAAAAATAATTTGCATTTGCATTACAGTTAATGTTTTACGGCCCTTTCATAATTTAGATCTCAGTCTGGCTTCCCCGAACTCTGAAATCTAGGTGAGGCAGATGTTATTATTCCCATTTTATTAATAAGAGACATAGAGCAGTTTGAT
Organism: Grampus griseus; assembly: GCF_964374135.1. Lineage (NCBI taxonomy): Eukaryota > Metazoa > Chordata > Mammalia > Artiodactyla > Delphinidae > Grampus > Grampus griseus. The sequence goes on from NC_139012.1 coordinate 69,605,636, forward strand.
TGGCCGTCCTGGGCAGGAAAATTACTGAACAAGCCCAGGTCTTAAAATCAGGGTGTGGAAGGACCAATTTGATTGATTCATTCAGGAAATAGTAAAGTATTTTTATTCTGTGTTTCAAGTACTGTTCTAGGTGTTAGATACCCCATAGTGAACAAATAAGACTAGAATCCCTGCCTCCATGAAGCTCACATTTTCGTGGGGGAGACGTGGAATGTTAACAGAGAAAAGAGTAAAATACGCAGTGTGCGGGGCCGTGATGTGAGCTCTGGAGAAACATGAAGCAGGATTGGGGGAGTGTGTGTGTGTGTGTCTGTTGGGGAGGGAGGATGGTATTTTAAACCATTTTCCAGAAAAGATTTAAATGATAAAAGACCTGAAGGGTTGAAGCGAGTGAGCCATGTGGATATGGGGGAAGGACACGCCAGGCAGGAGGGGTAGCCAGTGAAAAGCCCCAAGGCTTGCCTGGTATGTGAGATAAATAACATGGTGACCAGGCTAGGAAAAAGAAAAAAAAAAAAGAGGGAAAGCAATGAGATCAGAGAGGTATGCAGCAACCTTTATATTTTGATTTCCAACTTCTCAATGACATATCTCTTTCAAGAAATTTTCTTTGCATTTACGAGGGAATTTTTAGACCCACTTTGGAATATGGGTTTCTTCCCTTTGGAAAGAGGCAGTGGAGTTGATTTTGATCCCAGCAGCTATGAGAAGAAAAGCTGTACGGCAGCACTCTTCCTTAAATGCAGCCACAACCGTAAACATTGAGGAACTATTAGCAACTGCTTTGGGGTGGGAGTGGGGCTGCAGGGGAGGCCAGCAACCCTCAGCCAGCATTGTACTTACAACGTACAGCACTGTGAGTTGTACAGCACCTCAACTTACAACGCAGATGTTTCCAGACAGTCTTCCATTAATCCACTCTCTGCCGCATTAATTTTCAAAGTGCGGTCCTAGTAGGAGCAGGGACCTGGGAATGTTAGAAATATAAATTTCCAAGCCCCATCTCAGATGTGCTGAATCAAAAGCTTTGGGAAGGAGCCAGAAATCTGCATTTTTATCAAGGCTTCATGTGATTCTGATGATGCAGGCTAAAGTTTGAGAACCAGTAGCATCAGGAGGAAAACCGAACCGCTCACTCAAGTGCTTCTCCAGCTGGACTCTACCTAGATCTCCAGCCATATCCCATCATCTTCCCTTAGGCTCAGTTAGCTCCAGCCACACTGGCCCATACCCCGATGGTTACTCAAGTTTATACCCATTCTATCTCTCTTTGCACTTTCTTCTTTTCCAGGAGGCTTTGCAATTCTAGGACCTTCTTTATGAAATCAGATTCACTCTTCTAGACCCAACCAAAGCACCCCCACCTCAGCACTCCCATAGCTCATTATTCATAAACAGCACCCCAGTTCATAACCACTTATATGTGAGTTAATTGTCCACATGTCTTCTTTCCTTTCTAGACCATAGACTCTGTGAGGACTGGGGCCATGAGCTTGGATTGTGTCAGCAGTGCAAATATGGTGCCTGGCCCATAGTGACTTGAAAGCCTGTCCTTTATACTACTGTTGAATGAATGAAGGACAAGGAATTAAGCCACCATCAGCTGTTGATATTTCAGCAGATATGTGTGGCCACTGTTGCATTAGAAATTCAAAGGCAGTGCTGGCAGAAGGGGATTCCAAGGAAAGCATCTGGTTGAGGGGAGAGGTTTGGTCTGAACTATGAGGTGCTCTCTGGGGAAAATGGGTTCCAAAGGGGAGCCCTGGGCTTTGGGCAAAAGGGGAAGCCAGGAGGGTACTGGACTCTCAGGAAGAAACTGAAAGGCTGGAGCCTGAACTGAAAATGGAGGTCAGGGAGCCCGAAAGGTGATGTTGGCCCAAATTGTCAGGGAACCAGTTGTGCATAATAGTCATGCTGCTATGGTGAGGGTCTGGACAGCTTTCAAATCCGGGGTTGAATCTTGTCTTCCACAATTAGCTGTGTTACCGGAGTGTATTATTCAGTCTTCCTAAAGCTCAGATTCCTTTTATATAAAGTGGGAATAGTTACAGTAGCTAACAATAGGAGCTAACATTTATTGAGCATTTCCACAGGTTATTTCTTTTACTCGTCACGATCACTCTATGAAGTCGGTGTTCAGGTCTCCTGTTTCACAGCACAGAGACTCACCGGCTTGCCTAGAGTCAAGCGGGGAGGTGGAAGGCGGGGGTATGGACTTGAGCCTAACTGTCTGGCCCTGGTACCAGAGTTACTGCCGTGATGTTATACCACCTCTTTAGGGGTCTGTGAGATCATATATGGAAAGCACCCAGCAAAGGGACACAATAGTTTGAGGACCAAGCTGGTTTCAGGATGTGAGACAGAAATAATCCCAGAATGTGGGGAAGAATTTGGGGATAAACAGCAAATCCCTCCGTGTTTCTGTCTCAGTCCCTTGGCTCTGGCAAGTCTGTTCTCCTAAACTCTGCTATGTTTGCCCATTAACCTTTTCTCACCTGATATTAACCCTATCCTTATTTCCAAAAAGAAAACTGCTGTTTCAGAGTCCGTGGCCTTAATCCTTAATTATGAAAGGTGATGTTTCAAACAACACAGTATTAGCTTCTGGTGAAAAGCATGGGAACTTCCCTCTCTGAACACCTTAGAGAAAGCAAATGAGTGGAAAGGCATGCTGTCCAGGTCTTTTCTGTTTCTGAGAGTGGGATCTTCACCCTGTGGCTTCGATTCACAAGAATACCACCTGTCTAAAGAGTTTCTAGCAGTCTCCTGACATAAAGACAATGCAAAATCTCTGTGCTACCCCTAAATAACAGCCTCTATTTGGCGAGCAAGGGCAGGCACATCTCACCTGGAATGTTTTCTCTGAGCTGCACAGAATGAGTGATTCACAGGGCTGAGGAGGCTTTGCCCGATCTAGAGGTCTTGGAGAACACTACTGAATGGAAAGCCAGGGTACGTCTGTCTGCTGATTGCAGAAAGGGCAGCCCCTCCCAGCTGACTTTATTGGTGAGCTCCTTGCCCTACACCTTGTCCCCTGGAGCCTCAGGAAAGGAGACAGGAGCACCCATAGAAGCTGTTGTCAGGCTCAGTATCATCAGGTGACCTTGACATCCAAGGCCACAGGGTTGCCCTTCATTTCTTCAGTGGTTCCATTTTAACGCCTCTACTTTGGTTGACTTTCCACCTGGTGTTCAGTGAGTTTGTCAGGCAGCACGGTTTGGCCTGTCCTGCCGTGGGCCTGGGAGAGTCATGTGTGTACCCGTCTTTGTACAGAGTGAGGAATGGGCCTGTTATTGATTGAATCGTGTTCCTCAAAAAAATACGTTGAAATACTCACCCCCAGTACTTGTAAATGTACGCTTAATTGGAAATAACGCCTTTGAAGATGTAATCAGCTTAAGATCAATTTAATATGACTGGTGTCCTTATAAGAAGAGGGAAATTTAGACACAGACAGACACAGAGAGGAGAACATCATGTAAAGACACAGAGACACGCAGAGGGAAGGCAGCCATGTGAAGACGGAGGCTACTGCAAACCAAGGAACACCTGGGGCTGTGAGCTTTGGGAAGAGGCAAGAAAAGATCCTCCCCTAGAGGTTTTGAAGGAAGCATGGCCCTGCCAACACCTTAATCTTGGACTTTTAGGCTCCAGAACTGTGAGAGAGTAAATTTCTATTGTTTAAGACCACACAGTTTGTGGTCCTTTGTTATAAGGCCTGAGGGAACTAACTTAGGGTCCCATTCTAGAAGGGACAGGAAACCGGGGCCTGAGCACTCGGGGAGTGAAGGGTTCCCTTCATGAGCTTCAGCGCCTCTTTCAGATGTCAGGGTGATGACAGGGCAGGAGGCGCTCTTCTGGAGCTCTGGGCAGTGGTGACACCAAGGATAGTCTTTCCCCTTGTACAGGGGATGTAGGGGTTGTTCCTGCCGCCCTCCCCCCCCCACACCCCCAGGATGCAGCGCAGCAGCTACAGCCCAGCCTGCGATCACCTTTCCAAGCCTGGGCTGCTAGCTGTTGTGCTTCAGGCTGCAGGCCGCCCCTCTGCTCCTCACCTGGTTGGGAGAACCTGTCATCACGAACCACAGGATTCCAGAGAGGCAGCCTGGCCAGTTACCTTGACAACCTCATGATGTAATGCTCTAAACCACTTCCTGGCTTCAGGTCTAATGAGATTCTAGGCGCTGCTGGCTCCTCCCAGCCCAGGCGGCAGGCAGCTGAAGTGAGAGGAGGAAGTTCATTTTCAGTGATCCCTTTTGTGATATCGATAGGATGCATTTGCATGAGCAATCAGAGGGGAATTGAACTGTCTCCTAGCTGCGTGGAGAGCCTTGCCCAGGGGACCTGAGATGATTGCCGGCAGGTCTGTTTTTGCTGTGGGCGCCTCCAGTCTGCTCTGCTGCTGTGAGGCTTTCCTCTTTCTCCTTGGATGCTTTAGTTCGAATCCCCTGCATCAGTTCAGCAGTAAAGAATGAACATGATCCTCAGTAAAATGGATTGCTGAGAACTTCCCTACCAGAACTAAATCCTGAGTATATCGGAGAATATACCAAGGGATTTCATAACAAAGCCGTTTCTCTTGGTCTCCAGCCATTCCCCCACCCACCCACCCCAAAATGTTTAGTGTTTTGAAAGCATGTTTTTAAACAGCGAAGGTCCTGGAGCAAAGTCGACACCAGCACTTCGCATGCATGCTTTACAGCCCTTTCTAGTCCTTCTGAAAAGTAGCCCCCAAACCATATCCCAATTAGCCAGAAAGTGGGAGTGGGGGTGGGGTCCTTTCTCCTTCTGCAGCTGCGCTTTGACAGAGGCTTAAAGAGGGTGCGTGCCTGGCTCTGTGTGTGAGAGATTTTATTCGTTTGTCTCTTTCAATGAGTAAGTGGCCATTCACCTCCTAACGGCACGCAAGAGAGGTGGTGAGCAGCCGGACCCATGAGCTCTGTCTCTCCACGGCTGGTGTTGACGTCAGCTGCAACGAACCAGCAGGTGGCGCTGGGGAGCGAGTGTCAGAGGTGCTTCTCCTGGTTCCTGTGGGGTGAGGGCCAAGGGGTCCTGACACACTTAGAACATAACAGGTTGTGGCTGATGATCCCGATGTCTGAGGTCAGAGGCTCCATCTAATCCTTGAAAGCCACACGCTCAGTGTCAATGCTAGGAAATCCTTAGCTTTCAGGCCCAGAGTGTATTTTCTGGATGGTCGAAGGCAGTGAAGTGCCACACGGTTCAAATCTCCTCAAGCATATGGATACTGTTTTCTGATACCGAGCCAACTTTACTGTGGCAACATGGTCATTGTGCCCCTTTAGTTACGCCTTTGAAACGATGACTTGTCATCTGGCTGGACCTGGGGGGGCGGCAGGGGGGTGTCTCACAGTCTAGGCAGAATATGAGAAAGAGGGTGTCAGAACAGAAGCCCCTGGGTCTCAGCATGACCCCCATGCCTGCAGGACTAATGGAGACGTGCTGCTGATTGAGACACAGCTGTGATCTCTGGTGACACCTTTTAGCTCCTCTCCCTTGGGGTAACATCCTGGTATGTCTATAAATGAACACTGACACCGTTTCATTCGATCGGGCTTCTCAGCATAAACCAAAACCTCAGGAAACTGTTACATGCTGAGAAAACATTTGTATTAGTAGGTCACAAGTTGTGGTCACTTTTCAATTTCCGTGACTAGAATTAATTAATATAAGCATGTTGTGTACCATCTAGAGATTCGCCTTCAAATTGAGCATTGCCACGCGACTTCGGTGACTGCTTTGCACTTTCACTTATGATCTTTTTTATGCCAAGTGAAGGCAAATGATATCATAGCATTCTGAAAAGGAAGATTTTACGGTGATTCAGATCAGAAATGGGATGGGGAAATGAATCATTTGGGGACCTATAGAATATAGGCATGCTGGAATCCAAAGAATTTGTGCTGTGGCAGTCAGTATCATATTTATGTTGGGAGCAAATGTATTATGCAGATTCCATTTTTGCACAGGCAAACTTGCAGCCATTCATCAGCGAAAAGTGTAGCAGTAAGAAAGCAATGCAGAATTTTCTGTTGATTCTAGCAGTAAGTGGATTAGATATCTAATGCAGGTTTCAATAACACTGCAATGTGAAACTGATCTTCCAGTGAACAAACTGGATGGTTGTAGAGTTATCAAGGGATACCTTATTAAAATGTGTATCCCAGGATTGACAAAATTTTGGATTTTTATGAGGCCTGATTATTCTGAATGAGCAAACAAAGCTTTAAAAAATAGTAGTGTATTTTTGTACAACTTATTTATGCCAAAGAGGTTTGTATTTAGTTTCATGTTTTTGCAAGTTCAAGCACTTATTTTGCAAGTTCAAGTCACAGATAATTTATTGGAGGTGTGTTGAATTTGTTTTTCCTTTACAAGGACTCGTAGTAGGCAGCCTCCAAGATTCCCTCAGTAATCCCAGCCCCTGGTACTCAAGCCCTGTGTAATCACCTCCCACATTGTATTCCTGTTGGTCTGTAGGACTGATACAATACTGCAGAAATGATGGGACGTCATTTCTGAGGTTAAGTCGTCAAACAGTGTGACTTCTGCCTCTTTCTCTCCGATCACTTTCTGGGGAGGCCAGCTGCCACATCACGAAGACTCTCTGGCTGTTCTATGGAGAAGCTCATGTGATGAGGAGCTAAGGCCTCCTGCCAACAGCCATGTGAGTGAGCGTCTTACAGGCAGAACCTCCAGCCCAACCTTTAGGTGACGGCAGACTGCACACCAACAGCTTAACTGGGAGGCCCTGAATCAGAGCCACCCAACTACCTCTGGGATCCCTGACCCTCAGAAACTGTAAGATAATAAGTGTTTTGTTATTTTAAGCTAGCAGTTTTGGATTGGTTAATCCGCAACAGATATCTGATGTAGGTGCCTGCACATAAATAATGACTGAGAAGCACTGTGAAATGTCACTTCCTGAATTCAGGCAGTAGATGTATTTGCTTAGTTGCTGACCATGACTTCAACACGAGCAGTATTTTTTAAATGGTATCAGCCTCGCCTCTTAGGGTGAGCTCATTAATCACATTCATTCCATGTTCACATATTCTTTCAAAATATGCACGTAAGAACATTGTCAACCTCTAGCGCTGTCACTCCTCACTACTGCCGTGGATCACCCCATTCCCGGGTTCACCTTGATGAGGTACAAATTCCTGGTACATCTACGGGTTCATCTATCCTCTCCCACTTCTCATTTGGTTTGGCTATGGAGTAGGACGCAAATTTCACTCACGCTTTGGCTAGGATATGCAGAGAACATGTGGCTCTTTTTTTTTTTTTTTCCTGTAACTAATCTGGTTTTCTTGCCACTAGTTACCTGGGGACAAACAAACCAAAACAATTGACAACTATAATATCTTGGATTCTGATTTGCAATCTTAAAGCACTTTCAACTCAGTCTTTTAGGAAGAGAAACCCGACACTATTTATCTCTTAAGATTTGTGTCATCTGCTTAGCACCCAGTTTCATTTCAAGAAGTCGTCTGGGTACGTGGTAGGAATGCTGAGACTCACAAGATCTCATGGCAGAAGCAAAATCAAGGTCTTTAGCCACGGTGTCCTTTGGCTCCCTGGCTTCTGGAAGGAGTTCTCACATCCTGTGAACCTCTGTAGCTGCATTCTGGCTGTTGTTTCTTCCTCTTTGTCTTGGTCAATGTCTGTCACACTCTGCAGGACACTTAGCCTCCAACTCCTCTCCCAGGGGTGCTAGGAAGCCTTCTGAGTTCTGAGGGTGACTCTAAATTGGCTCCTGTCTAGGCCGCATCCTCCAAAGCCCTCAGTGCAGGGCCACCTGGTCCCAGGGAAGGTGCTGCTCTTTGTCAGGGCCCCCAGCCAGACTCTCTGGTATCCCTGGGTCCTGTCTATGTTGTTTGGAACCAAGAGTGGTCCAGGGCAGCTAAATCTTAGGCCTGTCTCTGCTTGACTTTGCCGAACAACCAAGTTGATTTTGGTGTGGCTGTGTACAGGCTGGTATAGGACCTTTCTGCACTCCCAGGAGCTCCCAGCTGCCCTGGGCCTAAAGGTCCGTGGTCTGGTATCTGATATCCACACCCGGGCGAGGCTGAAGCTCAGAGAAGACAGACAGTGTTTGTTGTACAACGTACCGGTCACACAATGCAGCGGCCTTCCCCTCCTCCCTTGCTTTTTCTCTAGTCTCTCACCCCGTCTCCTGTGTAAGGTCTACATAGAACCATAGGCCTTATTGCCTTGCTCCCTTCGTCACAACATAGCCAGCAGGGTTATTTTCTTTATACTATGGAAGAAGAAATGTAAGAATAAAGGGATTTAGAGCGTTAGTAAAGTTCTACACTGCTAAACATTCCTGTGGTGTCAGAAGCCAAGTGTAACCTCAATCTTTCCCTGGTCATTCTGGAACAAATCTCAATTTCCCATGCAGGTGGTTGTCTTGGGCCAATTTGGGTAAAGACCATGAACTCAGAGAGGCAAAGAAAAATTCACGCTCATAAGTTTCAAAATCTAACCCCATTATGTCTGTCTCTATTATTATTTTTGGTTATCGGTTACCCTCCATGGATTGCAATCTGCAAAATGGAGGGAGTGACACTTGCTTTTCATTCGACACTATTCCATTTGCCTTCTAAGTGCCTTGGAAAAGGCCTTGTGAGTCTCCTCCTTGTGTCCCCCTCCAGACACACAGGCCATCCCATTTTCCATAGGTTGTAGGGTGTCAGTTTCTTATGTTCAGTTGAGCTGATGAGCAGTGAGGCTGGCTTTGTGTTCTTGGGCAGCTGCACAATGCATGCAGCGCCCTCAGGAGAACAGGATGGTGGATCCTGCCTCGGGACACTCAGCAAGTCTGTGAGGCCTGCTCTGGGTCTCTTCCACATTCCTGCTCACACCTCCCTACTCAACGGCAGGAGATGAAGTGGGTCCAGCCAAGCCAGTCAGTTCTACCTCTGAGGGTCCTTGCAGTGTCAGTAAATCACTTTCCCTTCAGCCCCCCAGGAGCACAGAGCCACCCACCATTCGAGAGTTCCCCTTGTGTTTAACATGACTTTCGTATGCTTCTTAACTTAAACTTAGACCTGATTGTACCTTCCAGATATATAACCAGACCTCTTCCTATTGCTCTCACATTAAGTCAACTACATAAGATGGCATGGAACCAAGCCTTTATCACATTCTTTAATGCCTTCCATATCAGCGACTCTAGCTGCAGTCCTGGCCCGGCTCCTACAGGCTTCTGTCAGAACCCTCAGCCCTCGGGAGACTCGCTGCCATGCCTGCAGCATCTGTCTTTCCTCTTCGTGGGTGACAGTGCTTAGTGTCTGCTCCTACTTTCATTTAAAGATGACTTTTAGAGAACATGTTCTCAGGAGGAGACATTAACATTTGCATTAGTCAGTTCCAGGCTTGTCTGTGTTTAAGTCTATGGTGCTGGTAAATGGTCACCAACAGTTATTGACTGCCTACTGTACCTAAGGCAAACCCTTCATAAGCATTATTTCATTTAGTCTTCACGGACAACTCTAGTTATTATTTTCTCTCCATTTTATAGATGAGAAAACTGAGGCTTGGACAGGATAGTTAAGCAAATTGCCCCAGCTCACGGTTACTAAATGGCAGTGCCAGGGTTCACACGCAAGGCTGTCTGTCTCCAGAGCTTCTGCTCCTCCCTGGTCTGCTTAGTTCACATCAAGATCTCAACGTTTTGTCAGATATGTGTCTTATAAAAATGACAAATGAAAAGGAGCAAGCTTCCCGGAGACCTCCAGTTAGATGTCTTCCAAGCACCATGGAATCAGGTGGTTGCAGGTGAACCCATCCAGGTCTACCCTAAGCCTACTCAGATCCTTGAAAATGAGCAGCAGTGCTGGCCTCTGGCTCTTTGAAAGCTGTTATCCCTGGGGCAAGAGTCATAGAAGCATCTGCCGGCAGCTAACTGGTGCACGCCTTGTCACAGTGGGTGCCTTGCCTTTCTGAGACTCATCCCAACAGGAATCAACTTTTTGAGGGCAATTTCTTCATACGACATCACAGCATAAACAGCAATGTAGAGACTGGGTGTGGCAGGCTGGTGGCCCTTCATCCCTTCTCCTGGATTGCCATTCCCATGCATGGCAGCTTTTCCCGGCTTGCTCATTTTGGCTGAAAGAGGTACTTGAGGGTGGCAGTGAGGAGCGAGGGAGAGCTGGGTGTTGAACAGAAAGAGATGATGAGTGAGGAGATGAGGGCCGAGTGTTTCCATTCCTCAGATGGCCCAAGAGATGCGCTCTGACGCCTGAGAAGCCACAGAGACCATTTGACGAGAGGCATGCGATTGCTCATGGTATCTGCAGTGCTGCATGAAGGCCCAGGTGACACGATATTGCACAGAATTCAGGAGAAGAACATTCTCTGTTTCTGTGCCGAACACAGTGGCTGCAATCACAGGGCTCTGGAAGGTTTTCAGAGGGAGCGGTGCTGGCCATGCCCTCTGGAATTCACTTCTATAGGATAGAGCAGCAGTGGTGGAGGGGAGGTGACTACCTCACAAAATCTGTGGGCAGCAACTTAAATGATGAGGCCAGCAAGTAAGAGAGTGAGTGTCCTGGGTAAGTCCTAAAAACAGCTGAGGACACCATGAGGGACTGGGATGATATCACATTATGCTGATGGGGAATCTGAACTGGCTACATTGTAGTACAGTTGCTGCTGAAGCTGTAATCTGACCAGCAAACCAGAGTGGCAGGTGGACGTTCAAGTTTATACATCTTCACAACAATTACAAATACCGCGTGGGTATGACAGCCATGCTAGCAGCCTCTTCTCAGTTGGATACTGATAGAACCCTGTGTTCCCAACAGCTTGACTAGCGTTTCCCACCGGATCCCTTTGTCCTTTTTTTTTTTCTTTTTCTTTGCGGTACGCGGGCCTCTCACTGTTGTGGCCTCTCCCGTTGCGGAGCAGGCTCCGGACGTGCAGGCTTAGCGGCCATGGCTCACGGGCCCAGCCGCTCCGTGGCATGTGGGATCTTCCCAGACCGGGGCACGAGCCCGTGTCCCCTGCATCGGCAGGCAGACTCTCAACCACTGCACCACCAGGGAATCCCCCCTTTGTCCTTTTGTAGCCCCAGGTTCTGCTGGATCATTTTTGCTTGCACGTTAATCCACATGCCATGATGATCCATTCCATGTTGACTAATGTCAAAGCTTGGAGTTCATATACTCATGCAAAGAGTTTTTTTCTGTGATGGCTAAACGTCTTTCTTCCATATAAGAACTTTTTGTCTTGCAATAGATCATGCGCATCTCATCAACTACATTTTATTTGCACTGCTCCTGTTTCTAATGGCTAATTTCCAAGATTGACTACATGGTGGAAAAACTGGGGAGTGGCTCCCCTTTAACAGCTGGGCTGGTGCTTTCAGCACAAATACCTGTGAGTTGTTTTTACGGGATGTTGGGGAAAGATGGTCTTGCCTTCCCTACCTTTGACTGGGAAAAGATGAGCAGCCTGGTTATGAGTGAGCTGGAAATATCTGTTTTTCAGAAGCTGTATCATCTGTGGTTGGTTCTGTATCTCATAAACACCTTTTCCCCTCCTCCACACTCCCAGGTTATATGAAATGTATATATTCCATTGAAAGGAAGAAGTACAACTTAATTATTTCATCCTACTTATATATAGTTTATGTTACAAGTGTTGATGGAAAACCAAGTACCAACTGCAGGTGGTAGTTAGTTTTACAACTGCCGTCTAAGGTGAGTTTCTCTAGCGCAGTTGCCTTGAAACAGAAACGGGCATCATTTATTTGCTAACTTGGTTTGCATGCGCTCTAGGTAAATCTGATAGAAAAGGAGTTTGGATTAAACAAGAACAGTAACAAATATTTCCCTACTTACCTTAATCATAGACATTTTGATTATAGAAATGGTTTATCAGCAAATGCAATTTGGTTATCATTTATTTTCCTGTCTTCAAAACTGGATCCCGTGAACCATGAAGGTCTCAGATTGCTTTTGCAGCTATTGGATTATTTTAAACAGAAAGGGAAACAGCCACCGAATAATTGAATCAGTCTTGTTATATAGACGTAGCTCCAAGCCAAAACCCTAGGCATTTATTTTATTCTATATTCTTGTTCTAGGAAGACTCCATGCCTTTTCTGAGCACTATTTCAGTTTTTTTCCCCTGTTTCCAAATTCGTTGTATATTCAAGATAGTCTACTTTATCTTTACGTTTTACATTCTGAGAATTCATGTTTAAGCAACATGCTGCCTTTAGAAAAAATCAGAATGCATTAAGCTTCACTATTTCCCTTTTACACAGATTCCTTTAAGCTTTGAGATTTTTAGGGAAGTCAAGTGGTAAATCTGTTCTCATCTGTGGTGTGTTCAGACTACTGGCAGGAACGCTTTAGGCTGACATGATTAAAAAGGAGCTCCAATCCCAGTCTATTTAGCTTTACTTTCCTTTGTTTTCAGTGATGTATGAAATTTCTTTTAGGATATTACAAATTTTCTTCCAAATTTTTCTTCCCTTTTCAGCTGAAGAAAGCTCCCTTATGTCACACTCTTGCTGCTGGGGCCAGATCATGACGTGAATCTTTAATTAACAAATACCCCAAAACATGGGTCTGACATCTGCCCTGGAAACCTGATGCAGCCAGCTTGAAACTTTCTCTCTGACAGAAGCAGGGCAGAAATAGAGCACGTTTTCTGTCACATTAATCTTAAATAATGTGGCTTTGTTAGAAAGAAAAAAAATCCTTCTAAAAATCTTGTGTTGAATTTATGTCACAACGATGAAGTTATCTATAACTCTGTAATTGCATTTTGAAAAGTAGTTCCATCAAAACACACTTGAGAAGGGCAATCCTTTACTTATAACTTCATTTTATGGGATTTGGGGGCCATTTTTCAAGAAAGACAGAACAAATTTAATTCTTTTTTTTACTTTTGACATTTCATTAATGAAATACTCATTAATTAAGAGGCATTTGTGTAATTTGAAAAAGAGACTGATCAAGATGTCCAAGAGTACTAAAAAGGACAATTATTCTGTTTCCACCAGGTTTTCTACATTTTATTTTTCTAAATCATTCACATAGAGTTTCACGGTTGGGAAATTCTGAAAGTACTTCTTGCTTCTTCTTTTTTGAAAAGGGAAAATGTTCTCACTTTTGTGAGAATGTCTTGATCTTGCTTTTGGAGAGAGGGCCATGACCAGAATAACAGAGTGTCTTTTAAGACCTAAAGCAGAGATCCTAATGCCAAATTGTCAAAACCAAAGCAGCCTGCTTCCACATTTAGTAACTGCTTTCTGGCTGGTACTGAATTCACATTATGCTATTTATGTTTCCATTTGTTACTGTGACTTTTTTTGAGATAAAGACTCTCAAGTTGTGGCTGTCAGAGAAAGCAGTCAATGGACTACACCACCAGGACTGGGGAGGTACCTTGGCCCTCATTCCAGGCTCCTGATCCAAATCCTGTCTAAAGCCCTTGAACAGCTACAGATTTTGCACAAGAGAACTTGAAATCTCAGCTACTCACTTTCCATCCCAGCAACAATCAGACCACAGGCCTGGGCAGAAACTCTGGAAGAATGCATTAAATGTGGGGCTACAATATAGACTAGAATTATGCAGGAAGAAAACAGTATTTAAGAAGTTTAGAAGTTCTAAGAATATTGTGGTTCGAAAAGAAAAGAGCCTGTGTCTTCAGTTACTGTATAGCAGGCAGAGATAACTCATTATATTGAGATTGTAGAAAGTCTGGTGGGAGAAATGAGGCAATTCTCTGAATAACACACATAAAAACAAAATTACTTATAATTCACTATGTGGTTGTTTCTAGGGGTAAGTTTTTCTAGAATATCTAGGTAGAATTATTCAGAATGGTGGCTTCAATTCTTTACTTGACACCTTTAAAGTAAGTTTATTTGCATAACAAACGTACTTGCATAAAATGCATGTAAAAAAGAACTCACGTTCTGTGTCCACCACTAGATTAATTATCATAAAATGCACACACTTATGTGACCAGCCCCTAGGTCAGAATGTAGAATATTCTAAGCACTCAAATGCCCTATTCATTCAGATCCCCTCCTAAAGCACCTGTTATAAGCCGTGGAGTTACTGGAGAGCCTCTAGCTGCTGCATTTTCCGGATCCACCATAGGGCTGACGCCAAGGCAACTGTCTTCCTGGGCTGCTCTCAGCCAAGGACCACACACGGCCAAAGCCTTGAACCAGACCATTCCTGCCCAATGCAGGACTCCTCAACAGCCTGTCTCTGCTCTCGGGCCCCTACAGGTTTGGCCATGATCTTTTCAGAGCTACACTGCAGTCGACCAAATTCTCATTCTGTGTCGCTCTGCCTTTGTGGAAGCCAGGCTGGTATTGTGGTTTGAGGCTTGTGCACCTGCGCCCACTCCCTTTCCCCTTCACCCTCCGCAGGCATTTCCCTGATAAATCTCTTACACTTCTAATTCTGTCATGGTGTCTTCTTCCCAGAGGACGCTAACTGACACACTTGGTACTAGGAAAGCAGAAGGTAAGAAGGATTTGGGGGACCAGACCACTCCCCATTTGGCTTGTTAGAAAGAAGTTCAGTGGAAGTCCCACTGTAAGTTACATGTGGAGCACAGACAGTTCCTGGCACACGGTGGTGGCCTAACTGCTAAACCTTTCACTAAGTCTGGGGAGACATCCTGGTGGAAGGGAACACCCTTACTCCTTCAATGATTCACACATTTGAAAAACACTAGGGGGACAGTGCATAATGACAGCAGAGTTGGCTGGCTATGACTAAGTTGTACTGATGGCCTGCAGAGGGATAATGAGGAGATGAAGGCGGTGACATGAACGCCAGGCTACTGGTTGAAAAAACTTGAGACCCTGAAGTATGGTTGAGGACATCTGGACAGATGTCCCTGAAGACTGTGTCTCTGTAGACTCCTGTGGACCTGCCACAGTTACAGAGATGGCCCTCATCCCTTCTAGGAGCTGGCACTGTGGAGGCTTCTCAACAAGGCAACAGATTCCCCCCCCTCCTCAAGAACTGTGCCACCACCTTTCTTGGATGCCAAGCCAATGAAGTAGGGCTAAATCCCAGCGTAATCTGCTGCTGGACATGGGAGGGGCAGAAGGATATTACACCCTGAAGGAGTTGCAGGCATCAGGTAGCATGTACTAGCAGGATCTAGGGAATACCCTTGGGCCTAGATTTTAAGGATCTTGATCAAGAGGACTGGAGAGTAAAACTGTCAAAGCAAGAATTCATTGACATGAAGGCATTCTTTAGAGATATAGGATTTAACACTCAGGCAGGGAGCCCAAAGGCTAGGAAAGACTCAATGCTAGGGTAGGTCTAGGAAGCCTGGAGAGACTGGTGACCTTTGCTGATAAAGATGAAATGCCTGAGTGCCATGGCAGATGACAGATAAGGGGATTAAAAAGCTCAGGGATCTTGGCACACTAGAATATATATACATTCAGGGGCTGTTGTGAGGCTGAAAGACTTCCCAGCGGATTGTTTCTGTGAAAAGACCCAGAGGAGATAGCATTCACCAAGGTCATAAGGAACGTAAGGATGAGAGGATTACCATGGGTCAGGGAGTGGCCAGGACCTGTACCCTGTACGTGCATTACCTCGTGAATTAGGTACTAGGTTATCCCCATTTGGCAGAGTCTTTAGAAGCTAAATAGTAACTACTTAGTCAATAGGAACCGAAATTGTAGTCGATCTCATTTTTACTGTTATTATTTTAGATTTAACTGTATGCCTCTCACTTATGTATCTAATATTACTCAAGCTAAAAAAGACACAGAACTATTTCTATCTAAAATTGTGTTGCTTGCTGTTTCTTTCAAGCTTCCATCCCAAACACTAAATCAATTTAAGATATATTTTGAGACTATCTAATGCTGCAACAAATTGGTTTATATTAAATAGCTCCTTCAAAAATAATTCTAGGAGAGAGATACTTGGAAAAATCAAATGCTTAAGCTGAAACCTGGGAGATCCTTTGCATGGTCAACAAGATGGTTTCAAATTTGTTGTAAAATATTCAAACTGTGTGGTCTATCATTTCACATACCAAAAGCAAGACAATATTATATAACAAATGAATAGAAAGTGGAGAAAACACATTCTGATAATTCAGGTCACTTGTAGCAATTTGGGTTATTGGGTAGTTGATTTGAAAATGTGATTATCATTTAAGATGTCAAAACACCTGTTAATCTGATGTCAAATATGGATGTAATAATAATTATTATTATTTGAAATCTAAAGTACAACACTAAGTTATTCAAGTTGAATTCAATTAACCTTTGAAGAGCTAAGTGCTGTGTGAGGACCAATTATCATTTTGTTTTAGCAGTTTGAATTTGGCTACATGTCTGGATACCAAAGCAAAGTAATTGTTTGTATTGAGTTTATAAATTAATAGCCTGAAATATATATTTTCAAAAAATATAGTAATTATACATTCAGTATGTGCCAGATACTCAGCCAAATTCTGGAGATAGAAGAATAAGACAGGGCTTCCCTGGTGGCGCAGTGGTTGAGAGTCCGCCTGCCAATGCAGGGGACGCGGGTTCGTGCCCCGGTCCGGGAGGATCCCATATGCCGCAGAGCGGCTGGGCCTGTGGGCCATGGCCGCTGAGCCTGCGCGTCCGGAGCCTGTGCTCCACAACGGGAGAGGCCACAACAGTGAGAGGCCCGCGTACCGCAAAAAAAAAAAAAAAAAAGTATAAGATATATCCCTTGCTCTCAAAGATCTCAGTCTAGTGAGATTTAATTTCAGACATGTAAGCGTAGATCTTAGTGATTAGTTACATTCCTTCTCAAAAAGTACTGACAGCCTAACTTATAAAAATAATGCTTGATTCTCGTGATAGTTAATTTTATGTGCCAAATTGACTGGATTTCGGGTCTGTCTGTGAGGGAGTTTCTGGAAGAGATTAGTATTTGAATGGGTAGACTGAGTAAAGTGGATTGCCCTCCCAGATGTGGGTAGTCATCATGTGATTCATTGTGGGCATGAAGAGAACCAAAGGGTGGTGGAAGGGAGGATTTGCTCTTTCTGCCTGACTACTGGAGATGCATCTCAATCTTCTGCCCTCAGTGCCCTTGTTTAAGGCCTTCAATCTTTGACTGGAAATTACACCCTTTACTCTCTGGTTCTTGGGCCTTTGAACTTACACCACTGGCTTTCTTGGGTCTTCATCTTATAGAGGGCAAATCATGGGACTTCTTAGCCTCCATAACCATGCGAGTCAAGACCTTACAATCAATCTCTCTCAACCAATATATCATATTGGTTCTGTTTCTCTGGCAAACCCTGACTAATACAATTCTTAAGCCCAATCTGAGACAATCAAGATTTCAATTGAAGATGAGCCTGATACTGGTTAGCATACGACTTTAACTCATAAGAACTTAAAACCAAAAAAAAAAAAAAAATTCATTAAACTACAAATTTTTCTTTTGAGTATTTATGGTCCCTGGTATAGAAATGAGATGAAGCAGGATTTGTCCACATATAGTGGACAGAAAAGTTAGGGAGGATGTAGACATAGTGGACAGAAAAGTTAGGGAGGATGTAGACATAGTGGACAGAAAAGTTAGGGAGGATGTAGACATAGTGGACAGAAAAGTTAGGGAGGATGTAGACATAGTGGACAGAAAAGTTAGGGAGGATGTAGACATAGTGGACAGAAAAGTTAGGGAGGATGTAGACATAGTGGACAGAAAAGTTAGGGAGGATGTAGACATAGTGGACAGAAAAGTTAGGGAGGATGTAGACATATTGATATTTTTAATGTTTTCATACTTAAAGTACATTAGGAAAACATATTACCACATTGTGGCATCACAATAAAATATATATATGTAATATATATTTACAATAACATAAAATATACAAGTACTATATATATCTGTGCATACATATGTATGCATATTTGTGTATATATATGTGTGTGTGTATATATATGTGTGTGTATATATTGTATGTATGTATGTATGTATGTGTGTGTGTGTGTGTGTATATATATATATATATATATATATACACATTTGTTCTTTGTTTCTGGTTCCTGGCATAGAGTTTCAAAACCCCTTGAAATTTCCAAAGTAATAGGGGTGTTTTATTATTCATAAGGAACTCCTTTCAACCACACCTGAGTTTATGCTAATAAGAGGAGGTTCTAGGTAGCCTGAGGATGAAGACTGAGAAAAACTAACCATGGGATTAGAGGGTTGGAATTTTCAGCCTCATCCTCTGCCCCTCCCCCCAAATTCTGGTTTAATCTTAATGTTTGCATTATTAGCAGATGGTTCTTTCAGTACCACTTTCTATGTAATGTTTGCTTTAATATAAAAATAAAATTTGTCCCAAATCTTCAAGTAATATGGACCCTGTGGGTTGATATTCCATTTTATTCTATGGCTTTTGTCCCCTTGCCCCATACCACCACTTAACCCCCTGGGTATCTTCTCTGTACACCCCCCTGACCAATCTCTAAGCTACATGGGAAACACAGCTGGAGGAGGAGAACCCAATTCCAGAAAGTGGTTCTGAAACATCAATGTGGATAAGATTCATCCTAGGGAAGTTTTGTACAAACGCAGATTTCTGGATACTAGCCTAGAAATTCTTATTAATAGGTATGGCAGTGGGTCTCAGGAATCTACATTTTATCCAGCACTCAAAGCATGCCTAATATTAATAATCACTGCACTAGACTTTGAGCAAAACCGTCTTAGGCCTTGCTCTCAGCTAAGTGTGTGACCTGAGTCAAGCAGTTGACCCCCCCGGTCCTCTCTTCCTTATCATAAAACAAGAGGGTTGGTTAGATGTACTTGACCATTGCTTCCAGCTCCACAAAGTTCTAGCATTCTTTGATCTGTCATACTTGATTGCAAATAAATCATGAGAAAAGTTATAAGATAAAAAATAAAATCCTCTCTGATTATGGGATACAGATATTGAAATATAACCCTGCTTTATTCATAAATAATGCTCAGACTTCCTCAATAAAGTCATTTCCACCTTAAAAAACTGTACTTTGCCCACCAGTGCATTAAGTTTTCTACTTTGGTGTCTGTGAGTCACTTAAATTAAATCTAAGATACTGCAGGAGTGTAACAGTATAACTGGTCTCAGGTATTTCATTATTGTGACTGTCAGTACTGTATCCTGTAATTTTCATCAGCATATTAATAAATGCCTTAAGGAAATATAACTTATTTATTCATTGGCAGAGAAACCTATGAAAATATTTTTACAGTAATTATGTTTTGAAAATTCTCATTACAGCATTTATATGATTCTCAATGAATTATTTTATTCCTACCCCCCCCCAAAAAAAAACCCCCAGACACTGCTATATCTAGGGTAATCACAAAGACACAGACTTCTACATTAAAACTTTGGCTGGGGAAGGGGGAGCATATGACAAATAGGGAGGGTCTGGTGCATAGTAGCCAGAGGATGAGGCATTGAAGTTCCAGATATGTACCTATTATTTTTTACTTTTAAATATGGGCATTAATAATAATATACAAAGCATGGAGAAAAAAGAAAACAGAAAATCTAGATCTAAATAATAGCTGACAGTAATAGTTTGTGTAGGAAGAAGAGTTATATTATGCAAATGCATCAGTATCCCTGGTCTCCCCTATTTCTAGCACATTCAAATCTGGAACACAAGGATCAACCCTCCTTTTACCCCAAGAGACTGTTAAAGGATGTGAAAAAGAAAGAAACCAAAATGTGGAGACCATTAGCAGACCCAGAACAGAATAGAGGCCCCAGACAAAACCCCACACGTATCTGATCAAGTAATTTAGGGGTCAACTAATTTGCAGAGAAGAGTAAAAAGGAGTGTCATAAAGACTTCAGGAAAATTTGAAAAGCATGGGCTTCCAAAGGAATACTGTATAACTCCTGAGGAGTTGGGAGGAAAGTCCTTCCCTCTAGGTACACACATTCTAGAAGTTTATTTGCTCCCAAGGAACGGGGGCTTCAGGCGTGATGTCCTTCAACCAGTGTGTCCAGCTGCACCTTGTGATGACCCACATTGTGCTAAATCTCTCGTTTCCTTCTTCTCCTATGCACAAGCCCATCTGACAAGTTTGGGTTGGTTCATAAGAAAAATTGATAGTTAATGTCTTAAACTGAAGACAAATTACTGGGAGGATGCGTTTTCCGCGCATTCAGCGGCTGTGAAGAATTTGGGGGGAGGAAAGGGAACTTCAAAAGGCAGTTTTTTCAGTTCACGGCCTTGCTTGCGCCATGCTCCTGAACATGGGGGCCGCGTGCTGTCCCCGCTTCCACGCCCATGTGCAGCCAGAGTTTTCGTCTCATTCTGTATGGGGTGTGTTGTTATCATTAGTAGTATGATGTTAGAGTACTGATTACTGTATTGAGCAGGAAACAGATGGCTGGCTCCAGAGGGGTGATTGAAGGGGTTGAGTAAAGCGGCTGTTTACAAACGTGCAGCACTGGTTAGGGAGACAGACCCGTGATGCTCCTTACTCCAGAGCCGCAAACGGGGGTGGGTCAGGGGGCGCCATCAGCATCCCATGGCCTGAGCGGCAAGGGGAGAGAGCAGTTATCAAAACCAAAAGAGAGCTCAGCTGGGGGACAGGGCTGTCCGGCAGAAACTGGAGCAGAGAAAAGCAGTGGTGTTCCCCCAGGTCTGGCATAGAGGGGACCCAGGCAGACCTCCCTGTCTTGCTGCTCTCAGGAATCCTGCTGGTTCCCCTCTCCATACCCCTGCAAACCTTCCTGGTCAGACTCCCAGGGCAGAGAGCAGGGTGAGAAGGGCAGAGAGTTGTTTTAGAGGGCAAGCAGAGAATATCCTGCACAGCTGAAAGATATGTAAAACCAGACCTTTGCAAAAGAAAATCAAACAGACCTTCTTTCAGTGCAAACCTGGCATCTGCCCCATCACTTCCTCATCTGTGTGTAGAGATTGGCTGACCTCACCTTCTCCTTTGCTGCTTATGTGTGGCTCCCTTTTAGCTGTGAGGGAGAAGGGATACAATAAGTTCTGGGGTGGGGGGGGGGGACATCAGCAGAAGGAAACTGCGAAAGCTCTGGGAAAGCGTTTGCTTTCCTGATAAAAGTTGCAGAGAAAGTAGTGATGTCTTTCCCTGTTATTCCTGCTTTTAACGGGTGTATAATGCCTGGAGTAGAAGTAGCCATTTTTTTAGCAATGAGGTAACAAGAATGAAGGATGCTGGTCCTGATTTTGTTAAGCCATTGATCCAATGCCAACAGCGCCTACCGCCAGATATTTTAAGTGAGAAAAATAACCTCTGATTGTTCTCTAAGTCTTCATAAATTGGGAACTTGGTGCTTGATCAGATGTAGGCTGAGTGGAGTGGGTGTGACAGCTAGACTGCTGCAGGAGCATTTGCAAGAAACTGTGTAACTGAAGCATTTTGGGGACAAAAACTCAAAAATTTCGATCCATCTAGGTTAGATTAGGGTATCTGTGAGATATCTATGAGGAAACCTAGAATGAGAAGTTGCATTTATGTGTCTAAATGAAAGGCTAACTTAGAAATAAAAATTTAGTAATATATGTTATAAATGACAATTCAAGTCTTAGAAGTAAAATCAGATCCTCTTCCTCTATTTTATATAAAGAAGAGTGTCAGGACCAAGTTCAGACACTCCAACATTTAGAGCTTAGACAAAGATGGGATGCTCCCAATGGTAGATTTAGCAAAGAACCAGGTAGAGGTCAAGAGAAAAATGCATTTTAAGAAACAAACAGACAACAACTTTTGGTGAAATGGAGAAGTTAAGTAAATTAAGGAAGATGTTGGTCACTGATGATATTTAGAAGGAAAAACTCGTTCTTGGTGGCTGATCTGATGTTTCAAGAAACAGCACGCCTGTTATAAAGGGTTGCCATACCCAGCATAGCTTTCCTCTATGAGAACAGTGCTCAAACCTACTTGTTACTGGCACAATTTAAATATTAACTGCGAATAAAGATAAGGAATAATTCTCTTTTGCTCCTTGTTTCATCTGTAAATGTTGTTTTAAGGTCTGTTGGAACATCTGTTAACGAAAAAGTTACAAGAAAGAGAGAGAGAGGAGGGGGGAAAGAGAAAGAAAGAACGAAAGGAAGAGAAAAAGGAAGGAAGGAAGGAAGAAAGGAAAGATATGTAAAGAAAAGAGAAAGAAATTAGGGAATAAAGGTCAATTTCTTATTACCAGATGTTATAACTGGATTAAAATAATGGTACTAAATATTAAGTTAGAAATGGAAAATTTTAATCAAATATGCAGATGCTGTCTCTATTCTTTGTCATTAGAATAACAGGCCCCAAACTGGAAAACACGCTGAAAGTAGGTGAGGAACACAACCTCTAATAGGATGTCACTAAGGTGACTGAACCACATAGACAATGATTTGAAGGTTTATCTGCATCTTATTAAATAATTGCTTGGGGCAAGTTACTTAATCTGTCCGAGACTTGAATTTCTCATTCATAAGACAGGGACAAGAATGAGCACCTTGAAGATTACTTGTGAATATCAACCACAAAATGGGAGTGTTGAACTGATTTCTAAGACCCTCCCCAAACTGCTTTACCTGAGCTCATGGCCTTCAGTGCCGTTTCTCCTGTTACCCAGGAAGCACCTCGTGATTTGCTCCACATTGTTCTGAACTGGCTGCGTTTCTTTTCACTTTCATGGCAAGTAGGACCTTGATTATCCTTGAATGGCCTTGCCTGGGTGAATTGAGATTTGGAAGGGCTGAAGAAAATGTTTCCTCTAAAAGTATACACTTCCGGCATATATCCATCTTACCTGTGATGTCTTAGGGCTTAAAAGTTCAGCATCTGCTGACATCAGTTCTAATATTCACTGTCAGCTGCTGCCTTTGTCAGTCTTACATGAGTCAGCAGTGATATTATTCTATTGTTGATTTAGTGCTATTTCTGCGTGGGCATTGCCAAACCACACTTCGGTATAGTTATCATTATATTTAAACTTATTCTTTTCCGTAAACCTTTTAGGGCATTACAAAAAAGAATCCTTTCCCTCAGTGAGATAGAATTTTATAACTGCTTGAAACTTCAGACATTTTTTTCAGGGTTCAGTAAGAAGATGGTATGCTGGATAACTCTAACCCTGTGTCAGCATTTTCAAGACGTGACTCTCATTCCTCTTTGGGCTTTGCCTGCAGTGCCAAATTGAATCAAAATAAGTTGAAACTTTCTTATTTTCTTTAGAAGAAACATTTGAGGTCACATGTATTTTAGGGGAATTATCAAGACACTGTCTCTATAATCCAGAACTAAGAAACACTATCCATTTGACATACTTAATTTCTGACTGTCTACTGTATTTATAGCATTGTGCTAAATACAATGAAGACACAGTAAGCAATCAACAGATTTTGCCCTTTATATGCTCATATTCTTTGGAATAGATAAGACCAGCAATGACATCACACCAACATAGCAAGTAACATGTAATCTGCAAGGGGATTTAGAAAGAGAAAGATTATTTCTAGTGGAAAAGATTTCATCTACAAGATAAGATTTAGATTCCTTGTCTTTTCTTCATACTCCTCACCTCCTTATTTCCCTGTGTACTTGTATATAAGTATTCCCCTGATATAGTCTCTATTCCCAAATAGCCATATGCTTTTGCATCTGTAAGTCCTTGCCCACACTGTTCCCCTCTCCTGAAATGCTCTCTTCCACCTGTTAGAAGCCATTCATTCTTTAAAAGCTGATTATTTTGTTGCTGCCCATGTGATGGTTTCATTGACATCTCTGTTAATCATTCTGACCTATGGGGCCCCAAAGCACCTTATCAATAACTGTTAACTAATATTTCACGATGAATCATTTTCCATGATGAATGATAAAGTTATCATTTTAATATGTGTATCTCTCCCCTCAAAAATGAGAGCTCTTATAAGGAAAGGACCTTGAAATATTTACCATTGTATTCCTAGCAACTAGCAACATTCCTTACAACTTAATAAACACACATAGTAAATAGTTGTGGAATAAGATAGCATTTATGTTAAGACAGCATAAGGGCCAGACCAAGCAGAAGGATTTCCAGTTACCCTACCCTTTCCTAGAAAAATGCTTTTATACCTCATTCATACAAATCACCATGTGGTCTTTCTACTCTGGCCGTGGCTTACTGGATCAGGCACAGAGAGTGAGCCCAAAGCCTTCATTTACCAAAGGATTATAGGTTGTTAAGTGTAGAGATCTGCCCTTTACAGGTTGGGTGAACCAATCAGATGCTCTCAAGAAGTTTGAGATCAAAACAGGAAGGGACAATGTCAGCACACTTTTCAGTAGAGGCAGAGACAGAGTTGCTGATTCATCATGTGATGAAGCAGAAATGTTGAAGCCACAGATTCCTGCTGTTGAGTAAGCAGTCAGTTACCCTGGTTGCTGGAAGTTCATGTGTCCAGAACCAAATTCAAGAATACATAGTTCTGAATAAACTGGTTGAGATAACACTGAACTGTTTTCTATGTAAAGCCTAAACAGGTAGAGAAGAGAAAGTATGTTATAATAGAATTTATTTTTATTGCTGTTATAGACTTAATGTTTGTGTCCACCCCACCCCCCAATTTATATACTGAAGCCCTAATCCCCAGTGTAACTATATTCGGAGATGGGGGCCCATAGGGAAGTAACTAAGGTTAAATGAGGTCAGAAGGGTCGGGCCCTGATCCAATAAAATTGCTGACCTTATAAGAATAGACACCAGAGAGCTCTGACCGCCCACACACACCCCTTTCCTTGGTACATGCACCAAGGAAAGACCATGTGGAGACATTAGGGAGAAGGCAGCCATCTGCAAGCCTGGAAGAGCTCTCACCAGAAACTGAACTCTGCCAGACCTTGACCTGGGAATTCCAGCCTCCAGTACTATAGGAAAATAAGTTTCTGTTAAGCTACCTTGTCTTTGGTATTTTGTTATAGCAGCCTGAACTGACTAAGAAAATTGCCTATAAAATAATACATATTGATTAAGGAAAATTTGAAAACTATAGAAACACACAAAGAAGAAAGAAATTAACCATCTAAATAACCACAGGAAATAACACTATTTACATTTTTCATATATATCTCATAAATACTTAAAGGATAAATTCAAGTTTGGACTCTTTATTGTTTAGCTAGTGGGAAACGATTGAAGGTGACAGTCAAAATCGTGCTTCAAAAAGATAGGTCTTGCTGTTCTCTAGGTAGGATTGGAAAGTTTGGAGATACTGGGACAAGTTAGAAGTTACTTTATCAAACTAGGCTATGCCAAAAAGACCTCTAATAGGATATCGGAATATGAAAAAATGCGACATATATGTAAAACATTTGAGAAATACAAGTGCTATTGCTTAACGACATCTGGGTGTGAGAATAGGGATACTGGGAGAAGTCAAATATGATGAACATTTGGGTAAAAAGTATATATAAATACTAAAAAACACATGTAAATGAGAAAATATGGGACTTGCTAACAAAATTAATGCTTTTTGGCTGTTAACTGCATGATAACATATACATGTCACAAACTGGTATTGGAATACTACATGGTCTTCATTGTCTAATGGTTACTGTTTCCAAGCAATTTTGAAATCTAATAGAGAAAATTCCATTAGGTTTTCAAGGAATAATTTCCTGTGGCTTGAGGCTATTCTCTGGTCCTACAGTTCTGTCCTCTGCACCCACAGCTCAGGCTCCACCTTTGCTTCTGCAGATCTAGCCTCTGTGCCCACAGCTCTGGCCTCTGCCTCTGCACCTGTGCCTCTGTTTTGAGTCATTCTCCCTTCTTCTTGAAGGGTAGCATATGTTTGTTGATGAATAGTTTTTTTCATTCTGTAGAATTTTTAGGAATTACCCATCCTTCTTACATTTTATTGTTTCTTTCCCTTTCTACTTCAAGATGGCAGTGTTTCTTCTGGTATATTCTCAAAAACCTTGTGGGTCTCCTGTGTATGTCACCTGGATTCACATTTTTAAACCATGGTCTTCTGCAGATCTTTCCTGGGTAATCTTATCTCTATTTCTGGCTTCTGCTGTCTTCAGCACTAGCAAAAGGTTGTCCAGCAAAAGCCTGTCATATTACCTTCCTCTTATATGTGTTAAATCTTCCTCTGCTTCTCTCTCACAAGGACACTTATGACTTGATTTAGGGCTCACTCAGATAATCCAGGATAATCTCCCCATCACAAGATACTTAATCACAGCTGTAAAGACCCTTTTTCCAAATAAGGTAATATTCACAGGTTCTGGAGATAAGGATGAGGATATATCTTTCGGAGCCGTTATCAGCTACACATCATTTATATTTATTGGAAATAATTTAGTCACATTTTATAGCTAGAAGAAAGGAAGGCTGTGAAGTACAGTCTACCAGGGAGCCATGTGCCCAGCTAACACTCTACGGTTCCATTACTGAGGAAGGGTAGAACAGATATCATGGGGACAATTAGCTGTCTCTTCCCATCCATCTCCTATGTATATGAAGAGGAGTGTTCTTGATTCTCTGAGACATTAAAAAAATAAATCAATTCTTCCTCTGGGGAAGTTACCATCTTGGTACAGAGACAAGTATCTGCCAAGTTAAGTCAGTCTATTAGGCAGTATTGAATTAGGCTCCAAATGGTGACCCAAATGGTATGTAACACATTTTCAGAAAATGATATGGTCTCTGTGGGTTGAAGTGTTTTTACTGAAGTCTTTTTGGAATAAATGAGGCTTGAAATGAGTCTTAGAGGACAAGCAGAGTTTTAACCAGGTAGAAAGGGCATACTGACGGGGATGGTCAGGAGGTTTCCACTGGAAAATATAATCTTCTGTAGAAGCTTCTCTAAAACTGGGAATATCTAGACTTCACCTATTCTTCATCAGTCAGGAAGTGTTTCTTCTGGTTATATCAGAATATCGATGAAATACGAAAAATAGGTGCCAAAATGGGTAGAGAGTGTTTAGTGACTAGGAAAAGTTAACACTGCACTTGAATCAAGAGAACAGGAGCAATTACTGAAGACCATCAGGAGTTTCATGAGAAAATATCATCATCAGTTTTTTTTTTATTAGTTATCTATTTTATACATATTAGTATATATATGTCAATCCCAATCTCCCAGTTCATCCCACCACCACCACCCCCGCCCCTGCTTTCCCCCCTTGGTGTCCATACATTTGTTCTCTACATCTGTGTCACTATTTCTGCCTTGCAAACCAGTTCATCTGTACCGTTTTTCTAGATTCTACATATATGTGTTAATATATTTGTTTTTCTCTTTCATGATCAGTTTTTGAAAATAGGAAAGATGAGTTTTATATTTGATACTGATGAAAAGGCATCGACTGGTCCTCAGTAGCAGAATGTATTCCAAGTACATACTCACTTCCTCCTCACTTTACCAAACAATTGGGGTTGACGTAGTTCAGAGAGACAGGAAACTTTCCCAGCATAAGATCTTGGACTGAAACTTAGAAAACTTATTTATCCCTTCTGGCTCAATTTTTTATTACTTGCAGATAGAAGTGACTGAGCTGGGGGTGGAGAGGGACCCCAGAGCATTTTTCTTAATCTCCAGAAAGGCACCATTGCTGACTTGCTTCTGTATGTGCTCAAGCCTGTATCCTTATGTGTGATGGGGTTTGCTGTGCAGACAGGAATGAGTGGGGTCAAGGGTGGGGATACAAATTGCATGGAGGTTTGTATTCTTGACTTTCTCTTCCCCACACCTCAAAAAATCACACAGTAGCCAGCTGTCAACTTCCATAGTGACCAAAGTAATAAAGTAGTAACAGCTGCCAACTTCTATTATTTGTAGTAAAGTAACATTCAGGATGCAAACTGAGGGCTGTATCTCTGCTGATGACATTTATTAATATTTTCAAACTCTACATTTAAAAAGTCACAATGCCTTTGTTGAGTTTGTTGTCAGAAGACTGAGGAATCTTTTAGTTTTGCATATTTTCAAGAAGAAGTAAGTCCTGAGTGTTTCTTTCCCCTCCCCTCCCCCAAGATGTGGAAGAAATCTTTAACTGTTCTTTACAGGACACTCAGAAGCCCTGAGATGGGCTGTGGGAGACTGGAGCTGGTAGAATTGTTCTACAGTCATTCAGGTGATACAGGACAAGCCCTAGCCTTTTGGAACAAGAATAGGATCACTATAAAGGAAACAGACACCTAGAAATCTACAGCCTCGGCTCGTAAAGCCAGCTTCCTATTTACCTTTAAGAGATGTGTGTTTCTGTGACATCCGTTGGGAAGAAAGAGCGTGTTTGTTAGCATATGCAGGAAGCACAAACCAGCATTGTGTGTGAGCCCGAGCTTGTCACTAGAGGTGGATTCCCCTCTGAAGGACCATTAATAAAGGCTGTGGCAGGGCCTAGGATTTGTAAAGGACAGAGAAAAGAACAGAGGTGCTGAAAGACTTCTGTGCATTCCTAATAGGAAGAAGACAATGTCCAGTTGATAAAAAGGGAATCCAAAGAAATTGCATCCACAATTTATTCACTATAAAAAAGTAGAATATATCAAAGATTAAGATAGGTAGACATATAGATGATAGATGGATATTTTATAGTTTCAGAATTAAAAACTTCAAATACCATAGTATTTATACAGTATAAGATTTAATTATATTCATTCTCATTTTTAATAGAATGAAAACACTTCATCTGATTTTTAATGAAATGCCGGAGGAAAATTTAAGCATAGAACTACTTAAGTGGTATCTGCTGTCATACCATGGTTACTCCCAAACATATAAGGAAGTGGTGAAAAATGATACAAAAATGCTATTCTTGAGGTAATGTTAACACCTTCCAGCAGAAAACTCTAAGATTGGGTAAATAAAAGAACACAATGAATGAATAAATTATCTGGGAACAGGGTAAAAAAAGTAGCCCAATCCTTTAACATCCTGTGCTTCTGCTTTACCCAGCCCAGGTTCTTACTGCTTCTGTGGACTCAGTAAACAGGTCCTAAGACCTGCAGTCTCTCCCACCACCAAGTGACCCTAATCACCACACCCTATTTCATTCTGAGCTCATGCTCACAGGAGCCCTGGGATGAAGGCGGGGCAGGGATTATCCCATTTTGAAGCTTAGAGTGATTGAAGCCCGGGTCATAAGAATGTTAAGACCGAGGCCAGGACTCAAATATTCTAAATCATATTTTGGCCTTTGCTACTCCCTGCGCTTAAGTTATACTCCCACAGACATTCTTATTATGTTACTGTTCTTTTTAAAAACCTTCAATGATTCCCTACTTCATTTTGAGTCAAGTCAGTCCTTCTCAGCCTTCTGTATAAGGCTGTTTATACAGCGGCTTAATCTATCTATATCATCATTTCCCCCATGCCCTGCTGTCACTGAGGAGTCCAGACCCACCCTGGGCATCCCTGTTTCCATGTCCTTGTTCACATTCTTTCCTGTTCCCCAAACCTCTCTCTCGTCCACACATGCTTCTCATGTCCTCAAACAAGAGTCTTAGTATTCTGATTGCTTCCACTGCATTCAGCAGTCGTTTTTTATTCTAGCACTCACCAGAGTCTCTCTTGAATTAGAAGTATTCATATACTGTGATTTTACCCTTCAGCAGACTGAGTTCTTGGCCACAGATTCTTCTATTTGAATTCTCTGTATTGGGTCCCAGAGTTCCTATAATGTATGCCTTGCAGATAGATGTTCACTAAATATTTCTTTGAATCTAACATCTGTTGGACTGTTGTTTTATTATTTAGCTTGTCACTCATCCATGCTTTTCCTACCCAACTAAATGACATGCCCTTTGAATACTGCTCTCCTACTTTGTAGGAACTTAAAAATACGATGACTGAAGGAATTCCCTGGTGGTCCAGTGGTTAGGACTTGGCGTTTTCACTGCAGGGGGCTTGGGTTCAATCCCTGGTCTGGGAACTAAGATCCCGCAAGCCATGCGGCAAGGCCAAAAAAAAATGATGATTGAAATGTGGTTGGTATAGTGAGAAATGATACGTGCAAGGATGACTATTTTAAAGCCAATGTGTGTACCCAAACTCTGTGTATGTGGCTTATATAATCATAATTATGTTGCCCGTACCATGGCAGCATAATACAGAGAACGATTTCTTTTACTTATCTTCATTATGGTAATTCCAACAGGTAATAAATATTTTAAGCAAAGAGGTAACAAATATTTCACTTGACAGTGATTTTTGGATTTTGCCAAGCTTCTTATATTTTTTGGAAAATAGTATCTGGAATTTACTGAGAGAATATGAGATTCTCCATGCTACCAAAGTGTAGGATATTGTGACTTTTAGAGGGAACATTCTCTAAAGTTTGCACATACTAATCACTGACATATTTTGAGGGCTTATTATGTGTTAGGCACTCTTGTAAAGAGCTTTACATGTGTTATTTTATGTAATTCCCGTAACAACTTAAGAAGCAGCCTCTGTTATTTTTCCCACAGTTTTACAGTTGAGGAAACTGAGATAGTGTTTATATAATCTGCTCCAAGTCACACAGTTGCTACACGGCAGAGCTGGGATCTGAGTCCAGCCAGCCTGACTCCAGAGGCTGAAGACTTATCCACAGGGTGATATTACAGGAGGGAGGGTTGTTTTCTGTCTGCATCTGTGGGCAAGGCCAGCCATCCACAAAGGTCACTGCTGCCCCAGGTCAGCAACTGCAGCGGTGTCAGGCAGCAAGGAGGCCCTGTGATGTGCCTACAGAGTTCTCTCCTACTTGCACGCTGTGTGTAGGGACTGGTGTATGCAAATTATTGCTGGGAAGTCAAGCAGTTCTTAGAGAGCATAGGCATTTAATAGGAAAATGATTCAATCTTCAGGTGAAGTCCCGAATTGACTAGAGTTGATTCAGTTTAACGAGGTGTCAAGGTGTACGTTAGGATATTAATCACACTTTGTCCCTCCAGCCATGACTCCTACCCCTTCATGGGAGCCGGAACCTGAGGGCAGGGGGAGGAGGGCTCGGTGCTCCCAAGAGCTGCTCTGCAGGGCTGCTTCCCTCGCTCTTCCCATTCCCACTGGTGCCTTGGCTCTGTACCCAGTCTGCCAGCCTCTCTGCTGTGTTCAGCCCCAAATCGTGTACAAACTAGAGTCAAAACAGTGCTCAGGAAAATGCATTAAGTTGAAATTGTACAGCATCCGTTTCAAATCTAGTTAGCTCATGTTGAATATTTGCAGCGCATGTCATTTTTGTTATTGCTAATTCTTAAGGTTCACTTTGGTTATGCATTTCCATAATACAAAAATATATACGATGTAAACAAAAAAAGCATGTGGTATGTCTATATAATATAGATGGCTTGTATAATGATATATAAATACATGATTGACACCTAGGCTGGATAACAGATATCAGATAGGTAGATAGATTGTCTTAACTAGTTACTCAAGTCCAATACACCAAGGTTAGAATCTCAGCTGTGCCATTTACTAGCTCACTGTTAACTTTTTAAAGAACTTCAAGCTCTAAAGTGAGTTTAATGCACCTACTTCCTAAGAGTATTCCATTTAGAATTTAGAATTTTTTTCTCCCCTGGATACTGAGTTTCCTGGCTTTTGGAAAATTTGGGTTGAGGAAATTCAGAATCTCTGACCTTGAAATCAAAATCCTGCTCTCCTAGGGAGAGGCCCAGATGTCAACAGTAGAGGTAACCATTCAGCAGCAATCCCCTCCTGCCTTCTATGATAAATTTCCTAAATTGATCTGGAATCTACATGACAAATTGTCGGAGCTAAAGGCCCACAAGCTCCATCTATGTGGAGTAAGGGTCTTTTGAAAAACAAGTAAATCCAGTTAAAGAAGAACACCCAGAAGGAGGACAAACGGTTTGGTTTGTTGTGTTCATTAGACCAACCCAAGAATGCAAGAGTCAGAAAGTCTGTAACTTTCAGGTGAGTAAAAATACATACAGATAAGTCTCAAAGCTTTGCTCTTCATTTATTGGTCTCCAAGCCCAATTATATCCCACCCTTTCAAGTCAATGGATTCTTTTTTTTTTTTTTTTTTAGCTCACAGAAACAGAATCCAAAATGGCAGGAGCATAATTCTAATTTATTTCCATCTCAGATTTTTATACCTGTAATTATGTTTGTGTTAAATTAGATGAAAATGTCACTCTACCAATTTGCTTCTTCCTTCGTAACCTTTTGCATACCAAGTTTATCATTCTGACAAATAAAAGAGCTCTCCAACCTTGACACTGAAGAAGAAATGCAAATTATATTTTTCCACATTAGAAAACAACTATCAATCATGTCATTTAAAAATTAGGTGAGATATCCAATGAAGTTTGAAATCTTTAGCTGTTTGGAGTCTATGGGATAAAAATATGACTTAATATTAAAAGAGCAAAATTAGTAAGAGTAGATGTTATAATTGCTAATTCAAATAACCAAAATAATAATTGAGGGCCTGAATAAACCGCAGATTCCACTTTCGGAAAGGCATTTTGAAACTTTTGCTTGGTTTCTTAAGGGTGCAAATATCTCCTCAGAAACAGAACTCCAGTTTATTTCAATGAAATAGAAGCTAGCATTTTCCAAGATATCCTACCTTGTTTCCTCCCTTCCCAGAAACTATCCCATTTCTTATTGTTATGTAACATTTCATTTCACAAATTGCTAGTTGAACACTGGCCTTTAAAATATGAACACTGGTTTTCCTGACTCTTAGCTGCCCAAGAAGAGTAAATCTTCGGAAGTTTCGAGTCTAGATAAAGCAAGTCCCAGGGGAAAGGAGCTCATTCCTCATCTCCTCCACCAAGATGAAGGTGGGTTGTGCGACCAGCCATTTTCTGTGACTCCTTTTCCATCACAAGTCATTCCTTTGCTCTCCCTGCTCTTGTTCTCAGCCAAGGACTTTGGGAAAGAAAAGAAGACAGGTGTACAGACCATCCTGATTGGAATTAACACCAACATCTCCAAGATTAGCACTTCCCTGAATTCTCTGTAGGCAGATACTATGATTCCTATTTTACAGGTGCTAAAACCAAAATGCAGAGAATTTGAATGACTGAGCCAAGATCATCATGGAAAGTTGGAGGCAGAGGTGAGACGAGAAGGTACATGTTCAGGCTGAAACCTCGGCCTTGAGTTTCCCGTTTTTCAAGGGCAGAACCTGTGTTTGTTTCTGCTGCTTTGTACAGTTCCTTTAAAGCACTCCCCCACCACTACACACACAGGTAGGTTTTTCCTAAATGATGATGCTTTGCCTTGGTGTGAGTGATGGTGGATTTTAAGGGCCCTTCCCTGTCAGTCTAGCTCTCTTCCTGTCCCAAAATGTCTCTGGATTAAGTCTTGTCTTCACCATGTCTACATGCAAACGCAAATAAATTTCCCCGGAAGGATAACAAATTAGTCCCCTGTAAATGTAACATATGTCATTCAATCAGATTGTCACAGAAAAAAGCAGTCTAAGTCATCTCTTCTTATCTTGAATTCATGGATCTAAAATGGGAGTGGCTGAGACAGACATGTGGGTGTATTTAGCTCTGAAAACCCTACCTTGAAACTATATTCACAATTTTGAGTTTATCTGCATTTTTTGGAGGAGACAAAATATCATTTTCATAAGATTCTCAAAGAAGTGTGTGATCCTCCAAAATTTAAAACTTTAATCATACAGGTTATCTACGTGCACTGGATCTAAGACCACACCTCATCTAGGCCTTCTCGAAATCAGGGAATCCTTGAAACCCACCTTTCCCTCCTCCACAACACTCACCAGCACTATTTACCTTGAACCTACATAATAAGTAATCTTATTAGGCCATTTATCCCTGTGTATGTCGGCCCCCACAGGTCAACCATCATCTCCCACGGGGAGCCCCACAGGCTCTGTACATGCTTCATTCTGTTTCCTTCACTCCTCCTCAAGGCTTGGTCCCTTCCATTGTGCTCTCTGGAAACGAGGGTCCATTATTGGCAGCGTGCTCTATCCTCCATCTATTTTCTGAATGTTTTTTCCACCCTCTGGTTAAAGGGCCAACTCTCTTAAGGACCCTGTTTACTGTAGCCCCTTAGTCGTGGCTCTTGCACCTTCCACAGCCTTTATGTCTCTGGCTTGGAGGAGGGATTGGCTAGACTTCCTCATTTCTCCTCATTGCTGACATTTGTCTATTTCCCCTTCCTTTTTCCTGAAAGCCTCTTTTTCTATTTCCACTTTGAAATTATATTACCCACTACCCTTCCTTGTTGCTGTCATCTATCCACTCCTGGGTCACTCTTTTTCCAGGAATTTGAATGCCAATACTATTCTTATCTTAACCTTAATGAATTCAGTATACTCACAGATGATCCTATCAATATCCTGGTCTCTCTGCTCCTTGAACTTTTTTAATGATCTTGCTTTCTATTCTATTTCTATTCTATTGAAATATTTCTATTTTGGGAATTCCCTGGTGGCCCAGTGGTTAGGACTCCACACTTTCACTGCTGAGGGCATGGGTTCAATCCCTGGCTGGGGAACTAAGATCCTGCAAGCTGCATGGTGCAGAAGAAAAAAAAAAAAAATTCTATTTCAATTAGTCCCGTGGCCATACCCTCTAGTTTTTGTCCAAAGGGGCTCTTCGTCTGAGCCATAGAATTCTGCAGATAATTGGAGTGAATATTTTCTCAGATCTCTCAAAGATGGTACATAACTAATGCCATTCTAAATTCATAGGAGTGAGGTTAATTCATTACATATTTTAGATACGTTGGGCATGAAAGCTGAATTCTCTCAAGGAACTCTGATTGAGAATGTCTGCACCAATGATTGCAATACTCCATAATCCTAATTTCAGATATTTTATCTCTGACAATAGCATTCTGCCTTTCCAGCATACGCCCACTAGTAGCTCATCTCTCTATCTCAATATCCTTGACTTAATAACAACTGCAAAGTCCTGTTAGCCATAGGAAGCTAACACATTCACAGGTGCAGGGAATTATGCAGTGAACATCTTTGGGGGTCATTATTCTGTCTACAACCTAGCCCAACTTCAACCATCACTATCAAGATTATAGATGGTTTATATTCTTTCATCCTGTTATATTTCCTTGGTTTCATTTTCTTCTTCAGGGATTTCTGTTGTTTGGATTTTCTTTGTTTATTGTCAATACTTGTCACTTTCTCTTGAACTCTTTTTATCTCTTCATTCCTTTTTTGATTTTTAAATATTTTCTTCTTTTCATCTTCTGTTTCTCTCAGGACATTATTTTCTCTTGTATTCCTTCCAGTAGTCTGGTATGACTTTTAGTCTAATAGTCTGAAATGGTTTTTTTCTTTTATTTCTAATTCGTTGCTGAGTTCTATACTTCATTTCGTAATTTCTCTAATTTTGGTTTATGTTGTTCTTTCATGTCTTATGTCAGTTGTTAAAGGTCTTTTACCCTTGGTTTGAAATAGTAGGTACAGATTTTATCTGTTTGCTCAGCATGACTTTTTGAGATGTCCACATAGGTATTCTGCTCCTTATTACTGCCCTCACCATGGCTTTGCCTGTTTTGTTTTGCTTGATTGTTTCCTGTTGCCTACTTTTGAGAAATTTATTTTTTGAACTTTTGGAAGGATTTGTGAAACAAAGGTTCACTTCATGGACTACCCTCTTCTATTTTGTTTTGTTATGCTTTTTTGTCATATAGTATTAAAAAGTAGGACAGCCTTCTTTCTGAGATTTCTTGGCTCTGTTCTCTCTTCTTACTTTTATTGGGAAATTCTCTTTCTTCATCTTTGTGTCCTTATTTTGCTCAATTACAATTTCAGTTCTAGCAGTTTTTCTTCATTAAGTGGACTTGTCTTGGAGGAGCCCTGGTAGGTCTGTGTAGGGAGTCTGGGCTGTTCATAAGGACGCTGACTGCCCCTGACCCTTCACACCTTCCTGAAGGGTTCTTGAACTCACCTGCTAGTAGGCTGGGCACAACGTCTCCCAGCTTCAGGTGCATTTCTCCCATTCTCTGGTCATGCCTTCCAGTGAATACTTGTTGACTATTTGGGGATTCTATCCTGAGATCTATCTGATGCTCCCTCTGCTTCTCCCTGCACAGATTCTGGAACTGTACGCGTTGGTGGCTATTGGTGGCTCACCCACACCTGCTTGGCATTTTGACATTCATAGAGACACCACGCCAACCAGATTTGTGGTAAATTTTGTCATGGGTTTTCTATTTTACTATAAATCTATAGTATTTACTATTTTTGCTTCATCTGTTTTTATGTGGTGAATTCAAAAGATCGAAAATTATACTGTCACCAGCATTTTTCTAGAATGCTAGAGTCTTCTCCTTAGATAGATAAATTTATTTATTAAAAAATATATGTACAATTGGTTATTAACGTTTAATTTTAATGTTGTTAAAATAAAAATTTACTCATTGAAATATTTAAAAATTTATTAGTGATATTATTTATTTATTAAAATTATATACATATATTTAATTTGTTAATAAACTTTTATTTTAAATAACTTTAGATTTACTGAAAAAAATACAAAAGTAGTACAGAGAGCTCCTGTATACCTCTCACCCAGTTTTAGTTTCCCCTAATGTTGTCATCTTATATTACTATGGTATATTTGCCAAAACTAAGAAACCACCATTGCACATTACATTTAACCAAATTCTAGACTTTATTTGGATTTCACTACTTTTCCCACTAATTACTTATTTTCTATTCCAAGATCCTATCCAGGGTCCTTATACCATATCACAGTAAGTTTTCATGTTTTCTTAGCCTCCTCTGGTCTGTGACAGTTTCTCAGGCTTTCCTTATTTTTCAAATCCTTTATAGTTTTGTGAGTACTGGTCAGATATTTTGTAGCATGTTCCTTATTTGTGTAGAATGTTCCTCGATTTTATCATCATTAGGTTTTTTCTTTGGTTTATTATTTTGGGGGGGGCATGGTTTAAATAACACAGAGGTGAAGTGCCCCTCTCGTGACATCATATCTGGGAGTACGTGATATTAATATGACATTAATAGCTGTGTTCACTCTGATTACTTGGTTAAAGTTCCATACATTTTTGCTGAATTATTAACCAAAAGTATTTTCCTCCCAACCTCCTTCACACAGCTACAAACAGCATCCACTCAATAGTGTCCATGATCTCTTTTAAGATATTAGGCACTTCAACTTTCTTTTTCAGGGTCCAGGCACACGTACTTTAAATATTCAGAGTTTTAACTTTCTATCTAGAGAAAAATTGGCATCTCCATGGCTGGCATGGTGTGGCTGTATGAGGAACATACCAAATGCTTTTCCAGGAAGACTTGGCTTTTTGATAACCTTCAAGTCACAGTAATAAAATCCATATGAGGTGTTTTCAGAGATTATAAATTGTAAAATTAAGAGAATGTATTGAGAAGTTTAAAGTAGATCATAGGTTCACCACAGAACTTGCTTAACTGACATATGCCAAGATCTGGTTTGATTCTAATGAAGCCCCAGCTCCCAATGCATCTCTCTCCAAAGGAAATTTCAATGACAGCAGAAAAATGAAGATCTTACTTTTTCCTGACCCATCAGATTCAATTTGGGCCTACATGATTTATAGCTAGCAATGTCTTTTATCCGCCTTTAAAATAAAAGGAAAATGGGACCTTTCAAATACATTACTGCTGTTAGTTCATCAAATTAAACAACACCTTAGAAAATGGAAAGGTAATATTAATCACATGTATCCACCGACATTAAAAACATTACAATATAAAGCAACAACTTTGCTAATCCAGTGGAAATTCATATACTGTTTGGGAAGACAGTGTTTGTTTGCAAAAAACCTGCTTGGTTTTGTGAGTTTAAAATGGCTAATCTATAATAATAAATGATGCAATTTTAGGGAACTCCAAAGAGTAAGGGATACTTTTACATTTGTTGCCTCATTTTATTCTCACATATCTCCTGTGAAGCATGGATTCTTATACCTGTTTTACAAATGAGGAGGCTAAGGCTCAGAAAACTTAATACCTAGAAACAAATGACAATGAAAACAGGACGACCCAAAACCTATGGGATGCAACTAAAGCAGTTCTAAGAGGGAAGTTTATAGCTATACAATCCTACCTCAAGAAACAAGAAACATCTCAAATAAACAACCTAACCTTACACCTAAAGCAATTAGAGAAAGAAGAAGAAGAAGAACAAAAAAAACCCAAAGTTAGCAGAAGGAAGGAAATCATAAAGATCAGATCAGAAATACATTTTAAAAAATGAAGGAAACAATAGCTAAGAGCAATAAAACTAAAAGGTGGTTCTTTGAGAAGATAAACAAAATTGATAAACCACTAGCCAGACTCATCAAGAAAAAAAGGGAGGAGACTCACATCAACAGGATTAGCAATGAAAAAGGAGAAGCAACAACTGACACTGCAGAAATACAAAGGATCATGAGAGATTACTACAAGCAACTATATGCAATAAAATGGACAACCTGGAAAAAACGGACAAATCCTTAGAAAAGCACAATCTTCTGAGACTGAACCAGGAAGAAATAGAAAATATAAACAGACCAATCACAAACACTGAAATTGAGACTGTGATTAAAAATCTTCCAACAAACAAAAGCCCGGGACCAGATCGCTTCACAGGCGAATTCTATCAAACATTTAGAGAAGAGATAACACCTATCCTTCTCAAACTCTTCCAAAATATAGCAGAGGGAGGAACATTCCCAAACTCATTCTACAAGGCCACCATCACCCTGATACCAAAACCAGAAAAAGATGTCACAAAGAAAGAAAACTACAGGCCAATATCACTAATGAACATAGATGCAAAAATCCTCAGCAAAATACTAGCAAACAGAATCCAACAGCACATCAAAAGGATCATACACCATGATCAAGTGGGGTTTATTCCAGGAATGCAAGGATTCTTCAATATACGCAAATCTATCAATGTGATAAACCATATTAACAAATTGAAGGAGAAAAAATATATGATCATCTCAATAGATGCAGAAAAAGCTTTTGACAAAATTCAGCACTCATTTATGATAAAAACTTTCCAGAAAGTAGGCATAGAGGGAAGTTACCTCAACATAATAAAGGCTATATATGACAAACCCACAGCCAACATTGTTCTCAATGGTGAAAAACTGAAACCATTTCCTCTAAGATCAGGAACAAGACAAGGTTGTCCACTCTCACCACTATTATTCAACATAGTTTTGGAAGTTTTAGCCACAGCAATCAGAGAAGAAAAAGAAATTTTAAAAAAATCAGAAAAGAAGAAGTAAAGCTGTCACTGTTTGCAGATGACATGATACTATACATAGAGAATCCTAAAGATGCTACCAGAAAACTACTAGAGCTAATCAATGAATTTGGTAAAGTAGCAGGATACAAAATTAATACACAGAAATCTCTTGCATTCCTATACATTAATGATGAAAAATCTGAAAGAGAAATTAAGGAAACACTTCCATTTACCATTGCAACAAAAAGAATAAAATACCTAGGAATAAATCTACCTAAGGACACAAAAGACCTGTATGCAGAAAACTATAAGACACTGATGAAAGAAATTAAAGATGATACAAATAGATGGAGAGATATACCATGTTCTTGGATTGGAAGAATTAACACTGTGAAAATGACTATACCACCCAAAGCAATCTACAGATTCAATGCAATCCCTCTCAAACTACCACTGGCATTTTTCACAGAACTAGAACAAAAAATTTCACAATTTGTATGGAAACACAAAAGACCCCGAATAGCCAAAGCAATCTTGAGAAAGAAGAACGGAGCTGGAGGAATCAGGCTCTTGGTCTTCAGACTATACTACAAAGCTACAGTAATCGAGGCAGTATGGTGCTAGCACAAAAACAGAAATACAGATCAGTGGAACAAGATAGAAAGCCCAGGGATAAACCCACACACATATGGTCACCTTATTTTTGATAAAGGAGACAAGTATATACAATAGAGAAAAGACATCCTCTTCTATAAGTGATGCTGGGAAAACTGGACAGTTACATGTAAAAGAATGAAATTAGAACAGTCCCTAACACCATACACAAAAATAAACTCAAAATGGATTAAAGACCTAAATGTAAGCCAGACACTATAAAACTCTTAGAGGAAAACATAGGCAGAACACTCTATGACATAAATCACAGCAAGATCCTTTTTGACCCACCTCCTAGAGTAATGGAAATAAAAACAAAAAATAAACAAATGGGACCTAATGAAACTTAAAAGCTTTTGCACTGCAAAGGAAAACATAAATAAGACGAAAAGACAACCCTCAGAATGGGAGAAAATATTTGCAAATGAAGCAACTGACAAAGGATTAATCTCCAAAATTTACAAGCAGCTCATGGTCAATATCCAAAAATCAAACAACCCAATCCAAAAATGGGCAGAAGACCTAAATAGACATTTCTCCAAAGAAGACATACAGATTGCCAACAAACACATGCAAGGATGCTCAACATCACTAATCATGAGAAATGCAAATCAAAACTACAATGAGGTATCACCTCACACGTTTATTGGCCATCATCAAAAATCTACAAACAATAAATGCTGGAGAGGGTGTGGAGAAAAGGGAACCCTCTTGCACTGTTGGTGGGAATGTAAATTGATACAGCCACTATGAAGAACAGTATGGAGGTCCCTTAAAAAACTAAAAATAGAACTACCTTACGACCCAGCAATCCCACTACTGGGCGTATACCCTGAGAAAACCATAATTCAAAAACAGTCATGTACCACAATGTTCACTGCAGCTCTATTTGCAATAGCCAGGACATGGAAGCAACCTAAGTGTCCATCGACAGATGAATGGATAAAGAAGATGTGGCACATATATACAATGGAATATTACTCAGCCATAAAAAGGAAAGATATTGAGTTATTTGTAGTGAGGTGGATGGACCTAGAGTCTGTCATACAGAGTGAGGAAGTCAGAAAGAGAAAAACAAATACCATACGCTAACACATATATATGGAATCTAAAAAAAAGGAAAAGTTTCTGAAGAACCTAGGGGCAAGGTAGAAATAAAGACGCAGATGTAGAGAATGGACTTGAGGACACAGGGAGGGGGAAGGGTAAGCTGGGATGACATAAGAGAGTAGCATGGACATATATACCCTACCAAATGTAAAATAGATGGCTAGTGGGAAGCAGCCACATAGCACAGGGAGATCAGCTCAGTGCTTTTTGACCACCTAGAGGGGTGGGATAGGGAGGGTGGGAGGGAGATGCAAGAGGGAGGAGTTATGGGGATATATGTATATGTATAGCTGATTCACTTTGTTTTAAAGCAGAAACTAACACACCACTGTAAATCAATTATACTCCAATAAGCATGTTAAAAAAAAAAAAAAACAGAATAGTACCAAGGTCCCATATCTTGCAACCAATGTCCATACAGATTCATTAAATTGCTCTTTCCTTCCACCTAAGCCTGATGCTGTGCTTTGCTTTCATCAGTATGACTCATTTCCCACTAATAAACTTCACTCACCAATTATAAGAAAAGGATCAAAATGAAGGGCAAACCTGAATAAGAGATTATATGGTATCTACTTTATTTAGCACTTACTGTGTGCCTCTGTAGTTAATTCTATAGTTAATTCTAACTGCTCTGTTAGATAATATTCTTTCCTTTTTTATTAGTGAGAAGTAATTGAATCTCAATTAATGTAAAGGATGCTAACTGCTGTAGCACATAAATCCCAATTTTAGTGTTTAAGACAATAAGGGTTAATGTCTTGCCCCTGCAGAATCCAGTACCGTTTCTGGCTGGTGAATGGCCTTCCGTGTGGTCAGTCAGGGTCCGGCCTCTACCACCCTTTGGGATACTGCAGGATACTCTGCATGTTCCTATTAGAAATACTGTTCATATAGTTAATAAAGGCTTTATTGGTAACCCCACATTAGATTTTATTCTGGCTCCTTCTGATTTATATTAATTTCAGATTGATGTTCAAATTAATGCAAGCTTCCCAGGCACAAGAAGTTCTAATGGACAGGACCTGGAAGCGGGATTTTTTACTTCTGTCTACAGTGCATTTGTCAGAGCTCCCTCACATGTTCACTCTGGGCTGGCAGAGAGGGTGGGAGACATAGTCAAGGTGTGTACTCAGATGGCAGGGAACACAGGTTTCAGTGAACACACGGCCATCTGCCACACTGAGCAACTTGCCCAAAGTCATACAGGTAGTAATTGGCAGAGTCAGAGCTTGAATTTGGTTCTGATCCAAGGCATATGCTCTTTTCACTGTATTATACCCCTTCCAAATATTTTTTAAAATAAACTTAGTTTTATTATTTTCAGGGATAGATCAAATTTTCTGTGGCAATATTAATTATGGACATAAACAATGCCGCTTTAATTGTAATAAGCCATATTTGGATTTGGCTGAATCCTTAGTCCTCCCTCCTCTGCTCTCCCAAGCCCTTTTCTAGCCCCCATATGCCCCTTGTCCATGATTATATCTGGGACACCCAAATATATGAGTCCCGTGCACTGGGAACACATCCTGACTACCACCACCTTGTTCTTCCCTCCAGAACCACCAGTGATATGAAATCACCAGTGCCTCATGAAGAAAGACTTTCCTCCTTACCCTTCCCCCCATTTTCTCACCTAATGAGTCATCTAATGAGACAAAAGCCCAACATCTGATAGAGTCCTTACTGCCAGTACCAGTAATGCAAATAGTAACTCCTTCACCTTCTATCATCCCCCCTCTCCTCAGTCTTCAGATAACATCCGAGAGGCTGCCAGAGAAACAAATTCTAAAAGACACAAGTCGCTGCCTTTCCCATCACCCACTGCTCCAGTGTGGATCCCTTCCAATGAAGAGTCCCAAAG
The DNA here is from genome assembly GCF_964374135.1 of Grampus griseus. Taxonomy (NCBI): domain Eukaryota; kingdom Metazoa; phylum Chordata; class Mammalia; order Artiodactyla; family Delphinidae; genus Grampus; species Grampus griseus. Next base: position 69,648,471 of record NC_139012.1, read on the forward strand.
AGTCAACCCAAGTAAATGAACTCCTGGTAGGCCCTCCCCATCAGCCTAGCTCACATGCCCACAGTTCCCCGTACAAGCAGTGGACTTAGGTTAGCCTTAAGCTGGGTTTCTGTGATATTGTGATGTATAATTAGAATATAAATTTATATTATATTTATGATATATAAATATATATAATATGTAATATATGTTATATATAATATATAATATATACATTTGGTCTTCATCCTATTTCTGATACAGAGCTCCTAAAACTCTTGGAATTTCCTGTGATAAGAGTGATAAAGTTCTTTTGTTAATGAGGTGACTTTTGGAAATCCCCTAAGCAAACCTAAGGATGGGCTGGTTGCCAGGAAACCCAACCTTGTAATTAGAGGGTTAGAACTTTTTGTCCCCGCCCCACTTTCCCCTCTACCTCCTGGGAGGGGAGAAATGCTGGAGGTTGAATCAGTCACCAATAGTCAATGAGTTAATCAATCATGAATATGTAATGAAGCCTCCATAAAAACCCAAAGGATGGGGTCTGGATTGGTGAACACGTGGAAATTTGGGAAGAGTGGTGCGCTTGGAGAGGGCACAGAAGCTTTCCCCACACCTGGCCCTCTCCATCTCTTCCATCTGGCTATTCCTGACTTACATCCTTTTATAATAAACCAGTAATCAGTAAGTAAAATGTTTCTTTGAGTTTTGTGAGTCGCTCTAGCAAATTAATTGAACCCAAGGAGGGGGATGTTGGAACCTCGAATCTATTGTCAGTCGATTAGAAGCACGGGTGACAACCTGCACTTGTGATTAGCATAGAATTGTATGTTAAATAGGGGAAAAAAACAACATGTTGGAATTGGATGCAGAACCCTTAGTTTCCCACTACCCAAGGACACACAGTACCAGAATACAGATAACCAAATGTGTTTAGTAAATGTTCTTAGGAGACTTGTTTTGATAAATAGATAAGAATAGGTTATTTGGGGAGAGAAAAAAAAAAAGAAAAGAAAATGCTTTTTAATTGGTATATCAATCATTTGAAATTGGAATCTTGAAGTTACTTAAAACTATTCTCCTCTCATAAGCATTTTACACATTCTCCCTGAAATGTTGCTTATACAATTAATAAAGTCTTCACAGGTAATCCAAAAATAGGTTTCACTGGGGCTCCTTCTGAGCCACAATTTTCAGATTGATGTTCAAATTAATGCAAGTGTCCTGGAGATCCTACATTTCAGTTTTATGTATATGAACACTGAAGTATATACACTCTCACATAAAAATACTCCCTGAGAGTCCCGAGGCACCACACAGTAGTAGATAAAAGTCTTAGGGTCCCCAAAGACTCACTGTCTCTGCCTATGCACATTAAATGAATAGCCCTTCCACTGGCTAATCTATTAATTCCAGCCATTTAATGATCAATGAAGATTGCTGAGTGAGTGATCTGAGATGGTGATCAATATGCCTCATGAAGATATCTGAAATGGACACCAGCCACATATTGATGTGGCCTAAATCAGAGAAGAGTGCACTCAGAACCCAGAACAAGCCTGGTCCTGGGCAGACTGCACGATAATATTTCTACCTTCCAGAAGACTGTCCTGGAGAGTCCCTTCTGAGGTATCCTGCAGTGCAAGGACTCAACCTGGACTTGTTCCAGGGAAGTCTCCTACTTCCCTTTCAGTGAAATACTCTTGCTCCAAAATCTTGGGGCCCAAATCTGATTTTTGGACTCTCTCGAGTATTGTGTCCATTGATTGTTTCATGATTGTTTTCCTATCTTGCCTTAATTCAAAAAGGATTTGATGCTTGCAGAAATATATCTCATTTAGAAGATAAAGTCTCGAATTGAAGGAGTGGGAATTTGCAGCATCTCAGGGGTATGGGAGATGATACCTTTGGACTGGTGGTCCCTATTGCTGCAGCCAAATCCGCACATTGTAGACCCCATTTATCAATGCAATCTACATAGAGACCTAACTCTGGTCCCAAGTTTCCAGGCTGTTTTTCACCCCAAGATGAGAAAACAAGAATTAGTGATACTTAGATATACATCTAGGGGAGACTACAGAAAATACCTTGGAAAATACTGAGTTTTTTGGAGGTGAAGAACTAGCTAAGAACCATTAATGTCTCACCTTGGCCCTGAGAGAGGGTCACTGTGGGTCTGGTCCTAACAGCCGACTCTACAGAAAATTCATGATTTCTCCTAATAAAAGGTTAAGAATTCAGGCGTGCCAGGGTCCCTGGATTAAGCCTCAACCCAAGCTGACATGGCAGTGATGGAAAGGCCAGATAGTTGTGAAACAAAGGAGACCTGAGTATTCATTCCTCTTTTCTTTTTCATAGAGCAAACAGGGTTTTGTCTCTCACTTCTGCAACCATCATATTCTGACTAGCCTTAGCATCTAGAGCAGAGCTGGAGAAAAATTAGAGGGGACCTGGAAGAAGAATGTCCAGCAGCAGAGCTGGGTTCAGAGGAGCTCAGGAAGAGAAGCACAGGAGGAGGTTTGTCTCATGGAAAGAAGCAGTGACCCTGGCAAATCCAACCAGCTAACGTCCCCGCAACCTGGAAGGGTGTGGACCCAGGCCCCTGGGTACTCCACTGAAGGGGCCCTTCCCCTCACCCTCGCTGGCCTCAGAGTCGCTCTCCTGGTAGAAAAGAGTTCTGAAAAGAAAAGGTCACTTGGGTTTTTCTGGCACTCGTAACGGAAGAGCCTCTACAGTCAAATATGTTTTTAAACTAGTTGCCATGGAAACATGTTTTAAAGATAGCTAATACTACCAGGGAAATCTGACTGGCTGTGATGGCAAATCAGGCTTTGATCTAACCTCATAGTCTGTCGAGCAATTTCAGAACAAGTGTATGCGTGACACGGAGGTTTCACAGTCTTAGCCCCGTTTGCTTGAGTGTGGAGAAAGCACTGTGTGAGGAGTTTCTGTCAATCGCTGATTATTCAGGGTGCGATTTTGAAGCTGGAGGGTTTTCAGTGCCTTTGCTTCCCTTGCTTCTCCTCCTCCCCCTGTGCACTGTGCTCTAGTCATTTTCATCGCTAATTAGCGCTTCCACCAGAGAGTGGAGAGGATATGAAATTCCAATCAGCCTGTTAGCAGCTTTCAGGAGAGATCTGCCGAGGAAAAGAGCTAAACCCATTGGCTGAAATGAGGTTTGCAAATCATCTATGGATTTCATTTATGATTTCCGTGTGAGTAATTTGATCATTTGGCTTTGGCTGCCTGTGGCTCCATTGGAAACAGCAGCTTTGATGAAAACAGCCTTATAAATATGCACAAAGATTTCTGTCCACACTGGATTAAGTAAATAAACATCTAGAAACCCCAATTTTTTAAAAATAAATGTCGGCAGAAATGCCCAATGAGATATTTTTTATTCTTTTATTCTAAGTCTTTAAAATTCAGTGTGCATTTTATAGTTAGAGCACATCTCAATCGAAGCACTACATTTTTACCGCAAATACCTTGACCTGTATTTAGGTTTCACAACAGTTACAGTTGAAAGAATAGGCGATCATATCCAAGTTGGTCCAAACATACTGAAAATTTTTCCAATAACTGAATCAAGTTTAAATTTTTAAAAGTCAAATTTAAATAAATTAAAATAAAATTCTTCAGTCTCCCTAAGCCATGTTTCAAGTGCTCAAAAGCCATACATATGTGGCTAGTGGTACCATCTTGGAGAACACAGCTTTATTCTGTCCTTTGTGAGCAATTTAAGATTGCCCAGGATACCAAAACTTTACTGACAAGGTTTCAGACTCTACATTTGCAGCTAACTTTTAAGAAACCACTTGTTGAGTTTTGGTTCAGTGGACTGGATATCCATAGTTATCTGAAAAGGTATTAAAATACTCCCCCCTTTTCCAACCACATAACTGTGTGAGGCCTGTTTTCTTTTTCTTTTCATTTTTTTATCGTGGTTAAAGATACGTAACATAAAATTTACCGTGTCAACCATTTTTAGTGGTACAGTTCAGTGATATTAAAAGTGGTATTTAAAGTTGGTCCTCATTCAGCTTCTCACTGCCAAGGATCAGTGCATGGCTGCCTGGGGCTCTGTTGTTTTGCTGAGTACTAAAGCAATGTCTTTTCATTTCTTGCTCTGGAGACCTCCTCTCCCCACAACACACACACACACTGTGTTTCTAAGGAGCCACAGAACACCAGCAGGGAGTGGTTCTGTTTATTGAGCTTCTCAAGGAAAGCAGTTCTATCAAGTCCAATTATAGAGGAGATCAGACTTCTAAAAGTTCTCTTGTGCATCTCTTCATTTAATATACCCCAAAGATATGGTGGTTTATCAAAATTCTTATGTTGTGCTCAGGTGAAGCGTACTCTTTGAATACATTTTATTGATAAATTCATTTATTCTAGGAAATATAAAATAAATACACAATTAAAATGTTGAAATGATGGAATGAACATTATTGAAAAAGTCCTTTTTCACTTAAGCATAGATCTATCCAAATGATAGCGACTTCAAGAAAAAGCATTAAGCTTTACTCATCTAGATTTTAAAGGATCTGTCAATTCATCTGTAAAGAACTGCATGAATAAGTGTTAATATAAAATGTTCAAATTACTGTACATGCCTGTTTAGGACATTTCTAATCCACATAACTGATGTACCTTCATCCTTTGGAAGAAGAGTAAATGAAGTTTATGCAGGAAGACAAGCAGGTTTTTACAGTTTGTGCCTTTCCTTCCCCCAGTTTCCTCTCCTTTCCCGATCTTCCCTTTGTCTCCTTCCGTTAAATATTTTCAGAAGGCAGTAAATAGAAGGGTGGTGCTCAGCAAATAGTTAATGGAGAAAACCAAGTTGCAGACCCTCTGCATTAATCAGGTGAAATTCTTCCATCATAATTCAGGTTATGGCAATGACTTGCTGCCACTATAAATAAGCATATCCAAGCTGTGTTCTCTGTAATGCTTTAACACCGAGATCTGAAGGTGTTTGTACCCCAGAACAAGACCCTTCCCATATGCTTCTGCATTCTCCCCATTTCACAGATGGCAAATTGAGATGCAGGGAGGTGGGATTCCTTATTCACAGGCACACCACTGGTAAGCAAACCCAGATTTTTCTGGCTCAAAAGCCCATCTGCTGACCATCCTGACTCTCACCCGGCTGGTACAAGGAGGATTCTGGCCAATTATTATTTAGGGGGCCTGACATTTCCCCTTCCTCTATGCACCTGTCGGGAATGTTCACCCACAAAGTGAAGCACAGCCTATTCAGAGATTTCGCCACCCTCCAAACTTCACCACAAGGTGTTTAGACACGTCTGTCCTTTCCCAGTCTTTACTAGCCTTGCTGTGAGCCCTTGGGTGGGGCCTGGCTTGTTGGGACAGGCTGTCGGGTGGTGCACCCTCGGGAGTCTGCCTGCTGCAGGTGACAAGGTCAGCAGGCACTGGAAACAGCGGTGAAAACATCAATTTTAAAAGTTTGGGGCAATCAAATAGGTCATTAATTAAATCTCCACAGTAGATAGGATAACTTTAATGCTCATGAGAATGAATCTTTGCTCTCTTTTAAGTTCATTAAACTATTTAAAATTTCAACAGACACTACTTTAGGAATCACATTTTCTACCTGTCTGCAACGACGGAACAGTTTCACTATTTTACTGACGCAAGTTTCAGCATTCAAAGGCACGCAACTCTTGATGATTCTGAGTTAATCCAACAGGATGAATTCTATAGATTCACAGTCTTGTTTATGACTTAACAACTTCCTTGGGTTCTTTACAATCATACTGCGTATCTATTTCTGGAGGTCTGTGTACACACATATAGGTATGTACTCTTGATAAAGAAAAAATGCAAACTAAAATGTGTAACAGCAGGGAGAAAAAATGATCAGATTGTTTAAATTTAGTTCTGTTTACTACAGTTTGTGTGACTAGGTTAATTATTGTCTGTTTAAATAGGTCATATGTCTGACATTGAAGTCTCAGGCACATGGAAGTGTTAAGTAAGCTTGGTTTTCTGGTATTAAATGTAGTAATTTTAAAAGCCACATATATTTGCCAGAAAAAAATATATTTGTATTTATCACCAGACTATTCAAATAATTAGCTCTGGATAAAGACATTCAATCAGGAACAGACTGAATGTTTTTGCTAACTTTTTACACCTGTTGCAGACATTAGATGCATCTGGTCTTGACTTACTGGAGATATATTTTTATGTTTCATCCAATGTAATTTATTAAAATATTTATTGAGCACCTACCTTGTGCTCGGCAGAATGTTACATGGTAGTTAATTGAAGAGCTATTAATTCTTCTGTGAAGGAGCCAAAAACCCACATAAGAATATAACAGATTATGGTTAGTGTTGTTTGAAACTGAACCACTAAGGGAATGGGTAAATTCTAAGTGAATGACCCCCAAAACTGAAGTCACCGTCACCCTCACCTCAAAAGAGTAACTCCTCTCCTTCTGTTTAGCAAATAATAATTCTTTGTTTTGTTGATGTTTGACCTGAGGTCTCTCCCTAAGATTTGGTTTTATAGACGAGAATCTTTGCTACATATGTGCCTTAAGTCTCTGTAACATCTGATTATGTTCCACCCCTGGCCAACCTATGGTCAATGGTTTCTGGATCCCCCTGGAATAAAGCTTTGAATCCTCCAGTTGGCATTCACAGTTCTCCATCTGACCCCAACCTTCTTTCCAGCCTCATCTGTCCCTAATTAGTTTTCTGTACTTTATGCTCTGGACAGTTTGGGCTACTTGCTTTCCCTCCACGATCAGGTCCCCATCACTTGCCTAAGTTATCTCCTCAACATAGAACTCTCTGCCTCCTTCCTCATCCTTGTCTGTGAAAACCCTATCCATCCTCTAAGGAAGACCCAGATCTTGCTCCCCAGCCTGGTGCAACTACTCCCTGATCTGGGTTCCGACAGGGCTTGATTTGTCTACTTTTATGCAATCTGTTCCCTAGTCTGAGATGTTTTATTGTTTATTTGTGTTAGTTTTGGATTAAATTGTAAACTTTTAGGTGGGATAAATGCCTATATTTCATTCGTCTCTGGATGCCCTGTTGAACTCCATACCAAGGAACTTGTAAATGCTCATCAAATGAGTAAGTGAATGTAGGCCTCACACCCCCTTCACCTTCAGCCCTGTGATTATGCAAATGAGAGACATAGTATATATTTAAGCCCCCCATTATGCCTTGCCTACCTACATCTGTGTAGAAGTGCCCCTGTACTGAGTCTTAGGCGAGCATTGAACTATCCAGTCTATTTCAGACAACAAATAGTAGTGGCCAATTGTATGTCTTCCTGGTAGATCCCCATTTATGCCAACACCTCAGGGGATTGTGGCCACTAGGTGTCACAGATGAAGTGATAGGTCATCATTCATGAAACATGCCAGTGGAATGGCCAAGAGCAGAGCAGCCCTAGGAGAGAAGTAGATGTTTTCCCTCCTCAGACATGCACTGACCCCTGTAAACCTGCAGGGGAACCATGTGTATGGAATTCTGCTGCTCTTTATTCTCTCTGTGACAGAGAGAACTGGGCATTTACTGGGCCAGCCCTAGTCAAAAATAGGGAGGGAAGCAAAAGTATGTCTTCCATATCTCTTCTCTGTATCCCTCTGTCCCCTTTTAGCATTCTACTTCTTAGACTATGTCTAATTCATATACACTGTTAGGGGTAGAAATTAACTTAGTATAATTCTCAGCAGTATTTGCAGTATTTAAAAAGAAGGTATAGAAAGACAACAGTTCCTGGAAAGTAAAGTCTCTCTCAGTCAGGAATTTCAGTCTTAGAACTGAGCATGTCAGTATGGTTTAGTAATAACAACTGTGATTATGTATAACCTAGGAGAATATACACTAAGTTAGTTTCCTTATTTATAAAATGGTGGAAATAATAGTACCCTCCCAAAGTTGTTCAGAGGATTAAATGAGATATTACTTCTGTCAAAAACAGGGAAGAGTCTGAGATTCTACTCTGCTCACAATCTAATGAGTTATCCTGCCAAAGTTAAGTTTCATGGATGCTGGCTGAAGACATGAGACCTCTGGGTCAGAGACAAGGGACTTTCTGACTTGCAGCAAAAGTAGTAGCCAGAGTAGCACATTCTCTTGTGCCCCAGTTCCCACAGGGCGACACAAAGAGGGCCAGGTGACACCTGCACGCACACAGTGGCTGTGTTGCAGAACTCTGAGCTTAGGGAGCCTGAATCCTTCAGGATGGGCAGCAGCATGCTTGTCCTTTGCTTCGGAAAGGGACATAACGTTTATCATATTGGACAGTAAGTCTGCTCCTTGCTCTGGAGGGAGACACTTATCTATCTTCTTTATCTCCCAAAGCTGTTTTTCTAGACAGACATCTTGAAAAAGATCATCCGGGACAAAGGCAGTCAGTGTCTCTGCTGGCAGGACACACAGCAATGTGAGTGAGCCATGGAAAACTTGACTCTCAACTTGTAAAGCACTTATAATAGCACCTGGCACAGAGCAAGCCCTTGGTGACTGTGATTATTACTGTTATTAGGTCAAAGAGACAATTCCACCTCATGAAAGATGACCTTGTTCAGTGACTGATGAAATAAAAAGAAAATGCAAACAAATCATCATGTATCCCATGTGTTCTAGAAATTGAAATAGCTGCTAGTTGTTCACAGTTACCCAAACCAAGTCAGAAAGCTCGAGGAGAGCTTTTACTCTTCCCTCCAGTGCCTTTGGTATTGGCCCTAACTCTGCACTTCCTGCACACTCAGTGGATACTGTGCGGTTCTTGGGAGAGACTCTGTAAGAGGGGGAGCTGCCCATTCATCAGCAAGTTCAGTCTTTCCACCCTTGAGGTACCACTTTCTGCTTCAGGACGCAGAGCTGTGTCTTGCTTCTTTTTTGCAGTATGGATGTGTTGTGGTCCATTTCCTTCTAAAAATAAACATGCACCTGGACATTTTGTCTTCAAAATGCCATTGGGTTTTTCCATTAAGTTGAACTGACAAAGGATGGCTCTGAATGGAAATGGAAGCATCAACTCAAGGACTTGGTGAGCTCCTAGAGGCAAGTTGGGTCACATGAAGACAGAACAGAAGGGTAGGCTTGTCTTACGAGAGCTCTTTCTTCTGTCCCTTGAATAATTCTTCCTGCCAGAGAGAAGCCTGCTGTCCTCTGAATGCCCAGCTCTCTTGTCTCTGAGGAAAAGTAATTCGTTTGCACTAAACTCGTTAACCCCTAGCATCCTGTGCTATGTGGGGCACATAACGCAAGCCCATTCAAAATTTCGTAATGTTTTGACTAAGAAGTAAGGGACCCATTCTCTTCCAGGCAGTGTTTGAATTTTAATAAAAATGGCACAGCTTAGACAAAAGATGAAGGTCTAAAAGGATGAACTGTGACATTTCAACATGAGTGAGAAAGAAATTTTGAGAAAGGCTCAGGGTGGGTTTCTATTCCTGGTCTCCTTCAAATCCTGTGACCGGGACTTGTCCTGTTTATTTCAGGAGATCATCTGCAGTTGATGCTTCTCCAGCGTAACAAGCGTATGAATCACTTGGGATCCTGTAAAATGCACATTCTGGTTTAGTGGGTCTGGATGGGGTCTGAGCTCCTGTATTTCTTCCAAGCTCTCAGGTGATGCTGAGGCTGCTGATCCACTGAGGAGAGTTTGAGCATCACTGATTTAGAAAACTTTGCTAAAGAAGGCTTGAGGTGGAGGAAGGGGCAGGGGGCTCCGGGGCTGTCTGCCTCTCAGGGCACTCTGAAAGCACCCAGAGGTTCCAGTGGGGGTGTGAGCCCAGAGTTTCTCTGACACTCTGCACCCCTCCCAGCTGAGTCCAGAAAAGCGGGTCAGGATAAGTGGTGGTAGTGAGAGGGGGGATGGAAATAACCTAGACAGCGCTGCTCCTGTGACCTAGCGCGGGGTCCCAGCGCCCTGTGGCTGGCACAGCTCAGGGCTCTGAGAGCAGATGGCAGGGGGCAGCGTCACGTGGAAGAGCCCCAGGCCTGCTCACACCCCCTTCCCTCGGTTGCTCTCACACCTCCCTCCTCAGCTTCATCCCAAGATGAGTAGAGAATCACCTGACAAGCAGACTGTCTGCTGATTATTAGTCACATTCCCAAGTCCTGGTGTCCATGCCCAGACCCCAAGCTGGCAGCAAATGACCCTGCTTTAGAAAAACCTGCTCCAGCGCCAAAGAGAGCCAGCCGGTCCTGTGATGTCGGACTACCAGATCTGGGGTGACATCTCTGGGCTTTAGAGCAGAAAGCAAAGAAACCAATATGTTCTCAGGCTGCATATAGCTTGTTTCCTAAAACATTACAAAACAAAACATAACTAAACTGAAGTCATTTCTGGTGTGGTGCCTGGAATTATGATGCAGGTCAGTCCAATCCAAGTCAATTCAGCAGATATTGGCGGCGGGGTTTCCGGTGCTTAGCCAGAGTCTGCCCGAGCTGGATGAGACCATTTTCTCCTTGGATTCGAGGGGAAAGGTGTTCCCAGGGCCCTGGCCAGCCTGCTGCCTCCTCTCATCCCTTTCCATGGCTTGCCTTACTCTGCCTCTCCCCAGCTTCTCTCGCTTCTCACCACCCTGCCATCCCAGTTCATTTCCTGAAGCAAACCTGGCAAGTGAATTTGCAACCAGGTTTTAGTGAGAAGGGCAGCCCAACATGTCCTCAGATATGCTTCACACAAATCATCCTGTGTTGATGTTTCACAAAGAAGGGCAGGAGGCTGGGGGAGACTGGGTCAGGAGGGTCTGCTTCCAGGCTGCCTCCAAGCAGTCCAGAGAAGAGCTGACTAATAGGTATAGTCACCCGGACAAATGCAAGGGGCTCTCTACGGGGCAGGAGAGGCAAGACCAGCCGGGGCAGGGAGGGTGGTGGGCGTAGGAGCTGTGACCATAACATCTCTAACCTCAGGGGTCCTGGAAGGCAGCCCTGAGCTCAAAGATCTTTGGGGCCAGGGTGGCGTGAGCAGGTGCGCATTCTTAGAATTCCTCAGATCACTTGGCGCAGATGATTCTGCCCTGTTTCTATCAGTGGATAGTGCGCTTGGGCCAAAATGCGACTGAAATCAGTGATCACCACCGAGAAGAGGTGTTATCAACTTCCCGGCCGTTCTCCTTCCCGCGTCTTCCCCCTCCTCTGCCCTGTGTTCTGTCTCCTCAGGATTCCAGGGCACTCAGGCTCTTTCCTCTCCCTCAGGGTTGCATCATTCATAATCTTTCTATCGTAAATGATAGAATTATTTTAAATGTTATTTTATTTTCTAACAAATCTGGTCATAGATAAATTTGAGTTCAATTCCTACTTCAATATTTTTTCCTGAGAAAGAGGCCAAAAGTGGTTTCAGTTTCCAGTGAAAAAGTTGATTTTCATAGAGGGCTACGACTTGGGGGTTATGGGGTGATCTTCACCCCTGTGATGCCCTAAGGCAACTGTCACTGCCACTGCATCCCTGTATCATAGGCAGAGGAACACAGGGAGGGACAGTTCCTTGCAGAGGCACCGAGAAGTTCCACAGCTTGTAAGAGAGGTTGGCTCACAATTCAAATCCAAGACTCGGACTCCAGAGTTCTTAATTCAGGTTTTGTTTGTCTTTCTATCTATCTATCTATCTACCTAATCTGTCATCTATCTCTCTATTATCTATCTATCCATCATCTGTCTCTCTCTCTATTTTTCTAAAATATATTCTACAATATATCCCAGCTCTGAATGCAGTGGTTTCAGGCAGAGACTACTTTACCTCAGGATTTAGAGGGATCTCAGGTTTATTGTCACCAATAGTGAGGGGAGAGTTAGGTAGATCCCCCCCTCATTAATTCTTCCATCTTCCAGCTGACACCATCCATTCACCACCCAGCCATCCATCTGGCCATTCAGTCATCCAGCCATCCAGCCATTCAGTCATCCAGCCATCCATCTATACTTCCATTTACTTGTTCCCCAACTACCATCACCACCAAGCATGTAGCAGTTCCTTTTAGTAACAGCTGCTTTTATGTCATCATGAGTCTCATCAAGGTGACTAATTTCAGAGGAAGTTTGAGGATCCAGACTTAGAGACTGGCATTGTGTGTCACTGAGCAAACAGCAGGCAGATGTTAGCAGGAGCGCTGCTGTTTAGGGTGGTATTTTCCTGGAAGTCTGTCAAGGAGTTTTCCAACTAAAATTAACTTAGTGGCATCTGAGCCAGAAACACAAGCTGTGCTTCATTCTCATCTTCCTATGTGAACTGTTGAGTGTGTGTGTGTGTGTGTGTGTGTGTGTGTGTTAGGGATGAGGCCAGACATAAAAAGTGCTTTGGAGAACAGTAAGAAAGGGTAGCGTTGTATTAATGGATGCATCTCTCATAAGAATGTACCCGGTGTGTAGCTCACTACAGCACACAAGTACACTTTCTGAATTGCATTGAATTGAAAGCAAAAGCCCACGCTTGTCAGGTGTACACCTAGGAATGCAGTCAGTCACCAGCAAGGGTGGTTATAACCCTGGTGATAATATGCCTGTCCTTACTTATGTGGGAAATGACAGTGAAAGATGAGGCACTGAGGGCTCTTGGAACTAGCAACCAGAAGCCTTGGCTTTCTCTGAGGCTGACTACATGTAGACCATGTTTTGTAGAGCCTCCCTTCCCAGAATTGCTCCCTGGAGGCGCCACTCTTTGGATTCCACTAATAGGCTTCCTTGCCGTCTGGCTTTCAGGTGGGTTTGGTCAGTGGTTGGGGAGGAGGGTCAGGACATAAGCAGGGGCCAGAGGGGGTGTGGGGAAGAGACGGGTTGGGTATTTATTACCCCGGGTTCTGCCACATAGGCTTGCTCTGGGCAGGCTGCATCCCCTGACTGAGTTCATCCTCCTGTCAGGGTCCTCTTAGGTCTTCTCTACCTGTACTTGCCCCTTCATGACTCGGGATGGTAAGAGCAATTGCCTTTCCCAGCCCCAGCCTCTTGTAGTACCCCCCAGGGATTTCCCTAATCCTTGCCCATGCCTTTGTAATAATTCCCTTTATTTAAAATTATCCCAGTTTCTGGCCAGGATTCCCTGATATACAGGTACACTGGAGTAATGGGATCCTAAAGCAAGACATCTAACCTATTTATGTATGATTTTCCTCCATTGGAAGTTAGGTAATACCAGTCTTGCCTTCTCACTAGGAAGTTGTAAATGCACAATAAGAAGGTAGAAAAAGAGGCTCTGGAAGAGTTAAAATAAAAAAGCAATTCAAAAGCAAGGTGCTAATACAACTTATGCAATGTCCTCTCTTTATCTTTCTAGCCATGATACTAGGCAAGGTAAACTGCTTAGTCACTAGCAATCCCGGGAAAATGTATCCTGTGCTTCTTTCTGGGGTGTTTTTCAAGAGGCAGCATTTTGCTTTCTACCAGCAATTCAGCCGAGCATGAAAATGTTGCACACAAATTCCAAACTTCATCAGAACATTCCCACACTTGGCCGGATGCCCTCCATTTTGTGGACACAGCTATCCAGTGGCTTAGACAAATGAATCACATTGGTAACCAGTGAGTGCAATGAAACCACGTTTGACTTTGTAGAGTACAGCTCACCTATGTGTCATGTTTCCCCACCCAATTCAAGGAGGAACCTTCCTAGGCCTTCCAGGACACAGCCTGTTCTGCTGGGTAAAAACCATCCACGCTGCTCTAGGACACACACGCCTCCTGGGCCACTTCCTCACATCCCTCGGTCCTGGCCACGGGCTACTCTCTGGCAATCTTGTCCAAGGAGGCACGGGGGCTCTAAAGGTCCCAGTGAGCACACACGGACACAAGGGTCAAGTTGTTCTGCTCTCATTTCTCAGGGGTTCCTTCCATACCCAGAGTTTCCAGGATTGCTATGTGGCTTGTCACACACCCCCCTAAGTCTGATCTTTTAATAAAGGTCCAGGCCCCCAGATCTACCTCACTAGCTACAGACACTCAAAGGTTTGACTTGTGCAAGAGTGAAATGTGTAAGGTGTAGCAGGCAGAGGCTTCCTGGTTTAATGCTTTTCACTCCTTCAAGGAACAGAAAAATACTCTTCAGTTTAGGATTAGGGCTGGAGAGGAAAGAGGAAGAATAATATTGAATGTTCTTGGACCTTCCTGTTATGGTTTGGTAGTGACTTCTAGGTCTTTGCATGGCCGTGCAATCGAGAGTAGGAGAATATTTAACACAAGGGGGCCCGTGGCTTGTTGGTGTGTTCTGCAAAGTTTAGGGCCCTCCTTACAGAAGGTTCTAAGCCAGGCAGCTTGGTCTGTACATAAAAGCCTCCCCAACCTTACCCTTCTAAGACTATACGTGGATACTCGACAGCCTCAGTAAGGCTTCACAGCAATACCCCTGACACCATTTCAGATGTAGCTTCTGGAATAAGCTCCCCACATCACTCTGTCTTCCCCTTCTCCTTAGCCATAGCAGTAGGGACCCAGGGAGGAAGAATGCTGTGTGTTCCTGTGTGTTCCTTCAGGCTTCCTGGAAGAGTGTGGTCCCTCTCCTGATAGAGTTTCAGGTTTACCCTGATGGTCTGTGCGATGCAGTGAGGCGTGGTGGCACCTCGCTGGCATGGTCTGTCAGCTTGCCTAGAATAGAATCTACGGCAGGGCTGGTTGCCTCCTTCCGCCACTCCAACTGGCAGACAGGTTGTCTCTCCCCCGGCAGCTGGCTCCCGTCTGCCCCCTGTTGGTCTGCAAATGTGATCCTGTTTTAACTCCCATATTCAGCACAGACATGAACAGCTACAAATGCCATATGGATTTCAAACATTCACTTTTGAAAGTGACACTTTAGTTCAGTCATTTAAAGCCAGTATCTCCACCAGTTTCATTAAGACTCCCCATTTTGCTGATGCCAGATGATTTAAGTGGAGAAATTCCCTCAATTCTAGGAAGTTGGAGGTCAAAGCCACTAAGTTAAGTACATAATTCCCTTTAAGTTCTCTTACAACACCCCCGAAAAATGTCCAGAAACTGATTCAGGATACGTTCTCCTCTGAAACTGGTTACTCCACATCTTGGTGGCATGATACAACTCCATTCCAGAAAGGACTCTTCACAGAGATCATCCAGTTGAAACTGACATTAATACTGGTCACCTTCAGTGTCTCAGAGAAGAACTTTGTGAGTTCTTCCCACTGAAAACAGTGATTGCATGGCTTAAAATCCACCAGCCACATGCCGGAACTACTCTCCCTTCTTTAAGAAAACAATGCGACAGTACACGTGGAACAGCTCCTACAGAACACCTACTGAACGCTGGCAGAAGACCTCAGACCTCCCAAAAGGCAAGAAACTCCCCACGTACCTGGGTACAGCAAAAGAAAAAAGAATAAACAGAGACAAAAGGATAGGGACGGGGCCGGCACCAGTGGGAGGGAGCTGTGAAGGAGGAAAGGTTTCCACACACTACGAAGCCCCTTTGCAGGCGGTGACTGCAGGTGGCTCAGGGGGAATGCTGCGGGGCCGCAGAGGAGAGCACAGTAACAGGGGTGCGGAGGGCAAAGTGGACAGATTTCCGCACAGAGGATCAGGGCCGACCGGCACTCATCAGCCCGAGAGGCTTGTCTGCTCAACTGCTGGGGCGGGCGGGGCTGGGAGTTGAGGCTCCGCCTTTGGTCAGAGCACCAGGAGAGGACTGGGGTTGGCAGCGTGAACACAGCCTGCTGGGGGTTAGTGCACCACGGCGACCCGGGAGGGAGTCGGGGGAAAAGTCTGGACCTGACGAAGAGGCAAGAGGCTTTTTCTTCCCTCTTTGTTTCCTGGTGCGCAAGGAGAGGGGATTAAGAGCGCTGCTTAAAGGAGCTCCAGAGACGGGCGCAGGCCGCGGCTCTCAGCGCGGACATCAGAGACTGGCATGAGACGCTAAGGCTGCTGCTGCCGCCACCAAGAAGCATGTGTGTGAGCACAAGTTACTATCCACACCCCCCTTCCGGGGAGGCTGTGCAGCCCACCACTGCCAGGGTCCCGGGATCCAGGGACAACTCCCCCGGGAGAAGGCACAGTGCGTCTCAGGCTGGTGCAACATCACGCCGGCCTCTGCCGCCGCAGGCTTGCCCTGCACTTCGTGCCCCTCCCTCCCCCCCGGCCTCAGAGAGCCAGAGGCCCCGAATCAGCTGCTCCTTTAACCCCATCCTGTCTGAGCGAAGAACAGACGCCCACAGGCGACCTACACGCAGCGCGGGGCCAAACCCAAAGCTGAACCTCGGGAGCTGTGCGAACAAAGAAGAGAAAGGGAAATCTCTCCCAGCAGCCTCAGGAGCAGCGGATTAAAGCTCCACAAACAACTTGATGTACCCTGCATCTGTGGAATACCTGAATAGACAACAAATCATCCCAAATTGAGGAGGTGGACTTTGAGAGCAAGATTTATGATTTTTCCCCTTTTCCTCTTTTTGTGAGTGTGTATGTGTATGCTTCTGTGTGAGATTTTGTCTGTATAGCTTTGCTTCCACCATTTGTCCTAGGGTTCTATCCTTTTTTTTTTAAATTTTTTTTTCTTAATAATAATTTTTTTATTTTAATAACTTTATTTCATTTTATCTTTTCTTTCTTCCTTCTGTTCTTTTTCTTTCTTCCTTCCTTCTTTCCTTCCTTTCTTTCTTTCTACTTCAACTAATTCTTTCTTTCTACTTTCTCTCCCTTTTATTCTGAGCCGTGTGGATGAAAGGCTCTTGGTGCTCCAGCCAGGAGTCAGGGCTGTGCCTCTGAGGTGGGAGAGCCAACATCAGGACCTCCCAGCTCCACATAGTATCAAACAGTGAAAATCTCCCAGAGATCTCCATCTCAACACCGGCACCCAGCTTCACTCAACGACCAGCAAGCTACAGTGCTGGACATCCTATGCCAAACAACTAGCAAGACAGGAACACAACCCCACACATTAGCAGAGAGGCTGCCTAAAATCATAATAAGTCCACAGACACCCCAAAACACACCACCAGACGTGGACCTGCCCACCAGAAAGACAAGATCCAGCCTCACCCACCAGAACACAGGCAATAGTCCCCTCCTCCAGGAAGCCTACACAACCCACTGAAACAACTTTAGCCACTCAGGACAGACACCAAAAACAACGGGACTACAAACCTGCAGCCTGCAAAAAGGAGACGCCAACCACAGTAAGATAAGCAAAATGAGAAGACAGAAAAACACACAGCAGATGAAGGAGCAAGATAAAAACCCACCAGACCTAACAAATGAAGAGGAAATAGGCAGTCTACCTGAAAAAGAATTCAGAGTAATGATAGTAAAGATGATCCAAAATCTTGGAAATAGAATAGAGAAAATGCAAGAAACATTTAACAAGGACCTAGAAGAACTGAAGAGGAAACAAGCAATGATGAACAATGCAATACATGAAATTAAAACTACTCTAGAAGGGATCAATAGCAGAATAACTGAGGCAGAAGAACGGATAAGTGACCTGGAAGATAAAATAGTGGAAATAACTACTGCAGAGCAGAATAAAGAAAAAAGAATGAAAAGAACTGAGGACAGTCTCAGATACCTCTGGGACAACATTAAACACACCAACATTTGAATTATAGGGGTTCCAGAAGAAGAAGAGAAACAGAAAGGGACTGAGAAAATATTTGAAGAGATTATAGTTGTAAACTTCCCTAATATGGGAAAGGAAATAGTTAATCCAGTCCAGGAAGCACAGAGAGTCCCATACAGGATAAATCCAAGAGAAATATGCCAAGACACATATTAATCAAACTGTCAAAAAATAAATACAAAGAAAACATATTAAAAGCAGCAAAGAAAAAACAACAAATAACACACAAGGGAAATCCCCATAAGGTTAACAGCTGATCTTTCAGCAGAAACTCTGCAAGCCAGAAGGGACTGGCAGGACATATTTAAAGTGATGAAGGAGAAAAACCTGCAACCAAGATTACTCTACCCAGCAAGGATCTCATTCAGATTTGATGGAGAAATTAAAACCTTTACAGACAAGCAAAAGCTGAGAGAGTTCAGCACCACCAAACCACCTCTACAACAACCGCTAAAAGAACTTCTCTAGGCAAGAAACACAAGAGAAGGAAAGGACCTACAATAATGAACCCAAAACAATTAAGAAAATGGGAATAGAAACATACATATCAATAATTACCTTAAATGTCAATGGACTAAATGCTCCCACCAAAAGACACAGATTGGCTGAATGGATACAAAAACAATACTCATATATTTGCTGTCTACAAGAGACCCACTTCAGACCTAGAGACACATACAGACTGAAAGTAAGGGGATGGAAAAAGATATTTCATGCAAATGGAAACCAAAAGAAAGCTGGAGGAGCAATTCTCATATCAGACAAAATAGACTTTAAAATAAAGACTATTAGAAGAGACAAAGAAGGACACTACATAATGATGAAGGGATCGATCCAAGAAGAAGAACTAACAATTGTAAATATTTATGCACCCAACATAGGAGCACCTCAATACATAAGGTAAATACTAACAGCCATAAAGGGGGAAATCAACAGTAACACATTCATAGTAGGGGACTTTAACACCCCACTTACACCAATGGACAGATCATCCAAAATGAAAATGAATAAGGAAACACAAGGTTTAAATGATACATTAAACAAGATGGACTTAATTGATATTTATAGGACATTCCATCCAAAAACAACAGAATACACATTTTTCTCAAGTGCTCATGGAACATTCTCCAGGATAGATCATATCCTGGGTCACAAGTCAAGCCTTGGTAAATTTAAGAAAACTGAAATCGTATCAAGTATCCTTTCCGACCACAATGCTATGAGACTAGATATCCATTACAGGAAAAGATCTGTAAAAAATACAAACACATGGAGGCTAAACAATACACTACTTAATAACGAAGTGATCACTGAAGAAATCAAAGAGGAAATAAAAAAATACCTAGAAACAAATGACAATGGAGACATGACGACCCAAAATCTATGGGATGCAGCAAAAGCAGTTCTAAGAGGGAAGTTTATAGCAATACAATCCTACCTTAAGAAACAGGAAACATCTCGAATAAACAACCTAACCTTGCACCTAAAGCAAATAGAGAAAGAAGAACAAAAAAACCCCAAAGCTAGCAGAAGGAAAGAAATCATAAAGATCAGATCAGAAATAAATGAAAAAGAAATGAAGGAAACGATAGCAAAGATCAATAAAACTAAAAGCTGGTTCTTTGAGAAAATAAACAAAATTCATAAGCCATTAGCCAGACTCATCAAGAAAAAAAGGGAGAAGACTCAAATCAATAGAATTAGAAATGAAAAAGGAGAAGTAACAACTAACACTGCAGAAATACAAAAGATCATGAGAGATTACTACAAGCAACTCTATGCCAATAAAATGGACAACCTGGAAGAAATGGACAAATTCTTAGAAATGCACAACCTGCCGTGACTGAACCAGGAAGAAATAGAAAATTTGAACAGACCAATCACAAGCACTGAAATTGAAACTGTGGTTAAAAATCTTCCAACAAACAAAAGCCCGGGACCAGATGGCTTCACAGGCAAATTCTATCAAACATTTAGAGAAGAGGTAACACCTATCCTTCTCAACCTCTTCCAAAATATAGCAGAGAGAGGAACACTCCCAAACTCATTCTATGAGGCCACCATCACCTTGATACCAAAACCAGACAAGGATGTCACAAAGAAAGAAAACTACAGGACAATATCACTGATGAACATAGATGCAAAAATCCTCAACAAAATACTAGCAAACAGAATCCAACAGCACATTAAAAGGATCATACACCATGATCAAGTGGGGTTTATTCCAGGAATGCAAGGATTCTTCAATATACGCAAAACAATCAATGTGATAAACCATATTAACAAATTGAAGGAGAAAAAATATATGATCATCTCAATCGATGAAGAGAAAGCTTTCGACAAAATTCAACACCCATATATGATAAAAACCCTGCAGAAAGCAGGCATAGAGGGAACTTTCCTCAACATAATAAAGGCCATATATGACAAACCCACAGCCAACATCGTCCTCAATGGTGAAAAACTGAAAGCATTTCCACTAAGATCAGAATTAAGACAAGGTTGCCCACTCTTACCAATCTTATTCAACATAGTTTTGGAAGTTTTAGCCACAGCAATCAGAGAAGAAAAGGAAATAAAAGGAATCCAAATCAGAAAAGAAGAAGTAAAGCTGTCACTGTTTGCAGATGACATGATACTATTAGAGAATCCTAAAGATACTACCAGAAAACTACTAGAGCTAATCAATGAATTTGGTAAAGTAGCAGGATACAAAATTAATGCACAGAAATCTCTGGCATTCCTATACACTAATGATGAAATATCTGAAAGTGAAATCAAGAAAACACTCCTATTTACCATTGCAACAAAAAGAATAAAATATCTAGGAATAAACCTACCTAAGGAGACAAAAGACCTGTATGCAGAAAATTATAAGACACTGATGAAAGAAATTAAAGATGATACAAATAGACGGAGAGATATACCATGTTCTTGGATTGGAAGAATCAACATTGTGAAAATGACTCTACTACCCAAAGCAATCTACAGATTCAATGCAATCCCTATCAAACTACCACAGGTATTTTTCACAGAAGTAGAACAAAAAATTTCACAATTTGTATGGAAACACAAAAGACCCCCAAATAGCCAAAGCAATCTTGAGAATGAAAAACGGAGCTGGAGCAATCAGGCTCCCTGACTTCAGACTATACTACAAAGCTACAGTAATCAAGACAGTATGGTACTGGCATAAAAACAGAAAGATCAATGGAACAGGATAGAAAGCCCAGAGATAAACCCACACACATATGGTCACCTTATCTTTGATAAGGAGGCAGGAATGTACAGTGGAGAAAGGACAACCTTTTCAATAAGTGGTGCCGGGAAAACTGGACAGGTACATGTAAAAGTATGAGATTAGATCACTCCCTAACACCATACACAAAAATAAGCTCAAAATGGATTAAAGACCTAAATGTAAGGCCAGACACTATCAAACTCTTAGAGGAAAACATAGGCAGAACACTCTATGACATAAATCACAGCAAGATCCTTTCTGACCCACCTCCCAGAGAAATGGAAATAAAAACAAAAATAAACAAAGGACCTAATAAAACTTCAAAGCTTTTGCACAGCAAAGGAAACCATAAACAAGACCAAAAGACAACCCTCAGAGTGGAAGAAAATATTTGCAAATGAAGCAACTGACAAAGGATTAATCTCCAAAATTCACAAGCAGCTCATGCAGCTCAATAACAAGAAAACAAACAACCCTATCCAAAAATGGGCAGAACACCTAAATAGACATTTCTCCAAAGAAGATATACAGACTGCCAACAAACACATGAAAGAATGCTCAAGTTCATTAATCATTAGAGAAATGCAAATCAAAACTACAATGAGATATCATCTCACACCAGTCAGAATGGCCATCATCAAAAAATCTAGAAACAATAAATGCTGGAGAGAGTGTGGAGAAAAGGGAACCCTCTTGCACTGTTGGTGGGAATGTAAACTGATACAGCCACTGTGGAGAACAGTATGGAGGTTCCTTAAAAAACTACAAATGGAACTACCATACGACCCAGCAATCCCACTACTGGGCATATACCCTGAGAAAACCATAATTCAAAAAGAGTCATGTACCAAAATGTTTATTGCAGTTCTATTTACAATAGCCCGGAGATGGAAACAACCTAAGTGTCCATCATTGGATGAATGGATAAAGAAGATGTGGCACATATATACAATGGAATATTACTCAGCCATAAAAAGAAACGAAATTGAGCTATTTGTAATGAGGTGGATAGACCTAGAGTCTGTCATACAGAGTGAAGTAAGTCAGAAAGAGAAAGACAAATACCGTATGCTAACACATATATATGGAATTTAAGAAAAATGTCATGAAGAACCTAGGGGTAAGATAGGAATAAAGACAGACCTACTAGAGAACGGACTTGAGGATATGGGGAAGGGGAAGGGTAAGCTGTGACAAAGCGAGAGAGAGGCATGGACATATATACACTACCAAACGTAAGGCAGACAGCTAGTGGGAAGCAGCCGCATAGCACAGGGAGATCAGCTCAGTGCTTTGTGACCGCCTGGAGGGGTGGGATAGGGAGGGTGGGAGGGAGGGAGACTTAAGAGGGAAGAGATATGGGAGCATATGTATATGTATAGCTGATTCACTTTGTTATAAAGCAGAAACTAACACACCATTGTAAAGCAATTATACTCCAATAAAGATGTAAAAAAAAAAAGAAAACAATGCAACAGATGAATGGATAAAGATGTGGCTCATGTATACAATGGAATATTACTCAGCCATAAAAAGAAACGAAATTGAGTTATTTGCAGTGAAGTGGATGGACCTAGAAGTCTGTCATACAGAGTGAAGTAAGTCAGAGAGAGAAATAGAAATATCGTCTGCTAACATATATATATGAAATCTAAAAAAAAAAAAAAAAAAAAAATTGTTCTGAAGAATTTAGGGGCAGGACAGGAATAGAGACGCAGACATAGAGAATGGACTTGAGGACACAGGGAGGGGGAAGTGTAAGCCAGAACAAAGTGAGAGAGTGGCATGGACATATATACAGTACCAAATGTGGGAAGTAGCCACATAGCAAAGGGAGATCAGCTCCGTGCTTTGTGACCACCTAGAGGGATGAGATAGGGAGGGTGGGAGGGAGAATGGGGATATGTGGGAGGAGATATGGGGATATATGTATATGTATAGCTGATTCACTTTGTTATAAAGCAGAAACTAACACACCATTGTAAAGCACTTATACTCCAATAAAGATGTTAAAAAAAAAAAAAAAAAAAGAAAACAATGCAGGTGCACACCCATTCCACACCCTTCCTAAACGGAGACAGATGGACTGGAGGAATCTGTAAAGGTCCCTCTGGTTCTGGAACTGAGTGTGTCGGCTCTAGTTTGCTAATCCCTCTTCTACTAAGTGCGTGTGACAGGATCTGTGGGGTTCATAAAAAGCACAGAGTAAAGACATGGCAGAGAAACATGTGGCTTTGGTTATAAAACAACACACAGCTCCCTGTCACCTTGCATCCCTGGGCAATAGTGCTGGTGCATAGGGGCAGGGATGTCGGGTCCTGCCTCCCTATTCCCCTCTATAATAGGGTTAATATAGGACCCTCATTGGGCCATAGTTTACAGTGAGGAGAGCCCAGGAGGGTACAAATGCTCCTATAGGGGGCACACCCTTTGCCTCTGTTTACTTTGGCACTGGCTCTGTGGACTAAAAGATCTTTGAGAAATTTGCAATATTCAATACCTGCGAGATTCTGAAATTATGTGATTTCCTTTCATGCATCCAGGTTCTGAATTGCAGCCTGAAGAGTGACCGTCATTGGCCGGGGAGATCTCGCTTTTGTTTGATTCCTGGTGCCACTTGCTGTCACAGATTCCACCTTGAAAAGGAGGACCTGGGATAACGATTTGGAACTCTTAAGGAGAGTCGTGTTCACAAATCTTTGGGAGGGACCACGGCAGGAGGCCTATTTGGTCTTTTTCTTTCCTTTCTTAAAAGCGATATGAGCATCAAACTATTTACAGCCTTAAGTAAACCTGCAGCTCAGGACACTGAAGCATACATAATACACTCCTCTCAACTGAACAGTGCATAGGCAGGCACTCTATAGATTTCTTCACACAGGATTCATGTGACTCTAATTAAGAGGATTGGCACAGTTGGCTCCCTGAAAAAAGGCTTAACTCAGGTTACCACCTTAATATGAATAACATTTTTCTAATTAAAAAAAGAGAGAGGAACAATGATTTCTTAATGTACTTTCTGTGCTTACGGTCCACCTTGTCACACTGCACCTAACCTTACATCTTGGAGTCTGTTCTCATGTGCGTAGTCAGATCATATATCAATGTATTAAATATGCAAATCCCTGCCCCCTTATGGTCCTAGTGTTGCCGAGATGTGCAGAGCATTGTGGATGGATTGCAGCCTGTTTTCTTTTGCTGATGGCTACTTTGACACGCTCAATACTTGTGCTTTGGAGCTTTTAAGATTCGACTTATAGAACCTTGTACTTCGGATATGCATTATCCTCTGAAAAGGAAAACATATAACCTTTAGGGAAAAAATGTGGACTCTGGGAGTCCTCGTTTAAGCTTCCTGAAAAGCACTACCTCATGGGCTGCCAATCATGTGCCTTCCACAGACCATTTCCTCTGCTGCTGAAAGAAAATGGGTAATTACCAGAGAAAATGTCACTTTGCATGATGTACAGGTGATGTGGGAAATGAGGCACAACCACAAAAAGCAACAAACATTCCCAAATACCTGCCTTATCTGTGCTTCCTTAAGAGCCAAATGCCCTTTTGGGGAACAGACCTGTCCCTAGTAGCATTTTCGATGACTCCCAGCCCTTCTTACATTTCGTTGTCAATTAAAAATGATAAATTAAGCTTCTTGCAGGGCAGACAATCAGCCAGCCAGTGTGAACCATATGAAGACCCAAGATTTTGGATGAATCAGAATCAGCCTGAAAAATTCATCTGGTGACTCCGGGAACTGACCGTCAGCCAGAGGAACATCTGAGATGTCGCATGCGACACCCAGGCATTCTGACGAGCCACTGGCATTAAGAAAGTTGCAGTGGCATTTCCCCGCAGCCTATGCTTCCTTCCTGGCTCCTGGTAAGAATGGCCAAGTACATCCACATCTGTCTACCCACCGCCCAGACAAATCCAGCACCACATTCAAGACATGTTTGTCCTTTGCAGCTTTTATTTTCAGAGGCACGTTGTGCGGAAGTAATGTCCGTTGGACTGGTTATCTATTTTGCTTTCTGCTTCAGGGATGTTAATAAAGAGTGAGGATCTAAATCATTGCTTCCCCTCAGCCAACTCACAGAAGGTGTCCTGGTGCATTTTATGTCCTGAGGGCAAATGAAAATTATGTGTTGTGTGTGGCAATTATTTTCTATGTTGCTGCTCCCTTCCCGGCATATAGATGTGTCAAGAGGGTGACTGTTTATCAGCTGGCAGGGGGAGGGGCTGGTGTGAGGGCAGATGAGGACAGAGGCAGGAAATTCCCAGTTCTTCCATCTCTAATTCCTTTCAAACAGATACTCTGCTTTTATATGAAGTAAAGCTCTCTGCATAGTCAAATTTGTCTGCCTTTCTCAGATATTTTCCTAAGTAGAACTTCCACTAAAATGGGCTTAACTAATGATGGAAAGAATGTAATCCATCTGTGGAAAACCCTTAATCTTCATGAAAAAAAAAAAGAAAGAAAGAAATCAGACACAGAGGCACTTTGTAAATTTCGTTTACCTCTGCTCCACTTCCTATCCATTCACAAAATAATGATTGCATGTGCAGAAGGGAGAGAAACCAACTGACATTTTCTGCAAAAGGCATCTTTCACTGTTGTTACCTGTAAATGATCGATAGTGAGGACATGGAAAAATGGGGCTGCCTTTTAGTAAGCTTTTTAGTTGACGGAGACAGTTATATGAATAGTAATGTTGACAATGAAAGTAACAATCAAAGCTTTTTTTTTTTTTTTTTTGCGGTACGCGGGCCTCTCACTGCTGTGGCCTCTCCCGTTGCAGAGCACAGGCTCTGGACGCTCAGGCTCAGCGGCCATGGCTCACGGGCCCAGCCACTCTGTGGCATGTGGGATCTTCCCGGACCAGGGCACGAACCCGTGTCCCCTGTATCGGCAGGCAGACTCCCAACCACTGTGCCACCAGGAGAGCCCGAATCAAAGCTTTTTGAGTTCTTACCACATACAAGACTCATTGGTAAAGTGCTGTATATGCCTCTGGCCGTCCAGGTGGTCCAACAACCATACAAGGCACTTACTATTCCTGTCTTATCACATCTAAAACAGAACTCTGGATTCCACCTCCCCAGATCTACTCTTCACCAGGGCTTCCTCTTCTCAGTAAGTGGTATCAGCAGCTACTGAGCTGTTCTGGCCACAGACCTGGAAATGAGCCATCTTTGGTTAATCTCTTTCCCTTTGCCCTCCCACATCTAATTTGACAGCAGATTCTGCCAAACGTGACAGCACCGTTTCCTAACGTGGTGTCTTTTATAGGATCTCTGCTTACTGCTCAGACCTCACCCTCCCATCCCTCTTCTCCTGGCTCAGTTCCCAGGGACACTGGCCTTTCCATTCCTTAAATGCATCACACTTGTTGGAAATGTGCTTTTAATATCTCTCTTTAATAGATCTCTAGTCCTTCCATTTGTTTAAAGTCCATTGCCATAACCTCAGGCTAAACATCATCATCTTCAGCTGAGAATATGGAAACAGTCTCCTGACTGGTTCTATGCTTTCACTCTCGCCCCCTTAGGAAGACTCAATAGTAAGAGTGAATTGGGAAACTAGTCAAGTCACCTCACTGCTTAAATCTCCCAGGGCTTTGTATTGCTCCTAGAAGAAATCCCCATGTCTTAACTTGTCTGCTTGATCTACTGCTGCCTGCCTCTCCCACCCCGACGCCCTGTCACTGACTCCCTCACCCTCCAAATCCCACATATACTGGCCTGTTTTCTCTACCTTGAACAAGCCCGACTCATTTCTGCCTCAGAGCTTTGAACTTGCTGCTTCTTCCTCTGAGAAACACTTCCCCTATCTTCACATGATTGGCTCCACATCGTGGTCGTAATTTTACACTTGCAAGTGAAAAATAAATAATAATCAAAGGGGAATAATGTGTAGTCATATTTGCTTCAAAATTGGGAGAAGGTTGAGAGACAGATTTTGGAGGGGTTCGGGTGACAAAGCAGCAGATCTTAAAGAAGCAGACTTTGGGTTTTTCGTACAGGAGTTGGGCTGAGTCTGAGTGTACACACACCTCTCGAGAAGAGATGATGTGCATCCTTCTATGATTTGGTCATAACCATCATAAACAAGTCAAATACTTATGCCTTCATTTTGCCTCACCTACTCTGACTGATGCCAACACTGCATGGATGAAAACTCTGGAGGGTGCAGAACGGGCAAGTTTGTAGAAGAAATGAATTACTCCTACAGTTAAGAAAAATTTGGCTTAGAAATGAATTAAGCCCTGCCTAAGGTTAAAATTAACTGGTAGAGTTAAACCCAGAACTGTCTACCTCTCCTCCAATAATGTGCTGGTCCATGGTGTTCTCACACATCATTCTTATTCTGTTGAATTTCATCTGAATCACATAATCTAACACAAGATTATATATACTCTTCCCTAATGTTTCACATGTATATATTTTGCCTTATCAACACATTTGTAAGTTCCCAGAATCTGAAGACCAGTCTTTCATAGTACTTGGTACATAGAAGTCTGTTCATATACGTTTGTTATTTAGATAACTATATTTCTTTTGTATCCCTAGAGATATTTGGCCATGTTGTTATTAAATCCTTGTTGAAGTTATCAGTAGCTATGCACCTATTCTGTATGCAAAAGAGATACTATATAAAATAGAATTCTTAGGTAATAAAGTTCAATGTAAACAGAATGAATTTTGAGTTTCTCTGAATGAACTTACATATATGCATACACACATACATTCATCCACTCTATTCTTAAATCCTTCACAAGGGGGTTTCTTAATGGAATCATGATAAGTCATCATTCATATTACCACAGTCTAAAAATATAATGGAATATCAGAATTACAGTGAGAGAAAGAAAAAGCAAATGTCATTCCTCAAACTCAATCAGTCTTCTTGGACTCAGGTCCCTAGGTTATCTCAGATAACTGCTTATCTCAAGTAATTCATGCTAAGAAGCTTTTACTAGTTATACCCAGTGTGTCTGAGACACCCCCTCTGTCACTGGGTGACTGGGCAATGGATTACACAATCAATGCATTACTTTAACCAGGTGGTCATTTACTCATTTGCTAACTAATCATTCAATATTTATGACAATCACATAGGCCTGGCCTGGCCTGACCATGAAAAGCTGATAAATGGACAAACATGAAAATTCTTAGGCCCTAATGTACAAGTGTAGACAAAGTTTGACCCAGTACTGTCACGGCAAGCATTTTGAGGCTAGGACCCTGGCTATTAAGCTAGATGTTACTTAGTTGAGCTGTAAAATTATTTGCTTATATAGTGGAAAAAGATATTTCTGGGTGCTGACATGGCTGTGGACATAAAAAAAATTACAGTTCTCCATTTCTCTGACATGACAAATGTCCTACTTTGTGTGGCCTTCCAGTACCACCAAAAATTGGGCATATCTCTGTAAGATACAAAGAGAAGCAATGGGAGCTACATTCACTCCCAGTGTCCTTGTCTTATTTATAACCTTTGCATTGTTCATTAGCTGCTTTGGGAGTAAAACAAAGAAAAAGTAACCTTGAACCAAATCCACATTATTATTCTCTCCCATCCTCTAATATGAAACAGTTATCTTAGTCTGACTTATTGCAACTATTCTATGTGCTGAGAATTCAAAGACAATTAAGCTGGAATCCCTTTCCTTGACAAATCTTCAGGTATAGACATATTAACACACACACATTCATTCACACATAGGCAAATACATATAAGGTGCCGTGCGAGCGCTGGGGAGGGAACAACTTATTCTGTCAGGTTTGGGGGAAGTGGAGGTTGGAAAGAAGAAAGAAAGGACATTTGAGAATTCTCTTTGAACTGGGTCTTGAAGATTGATAAGCAGTTCTCTTTAGACTCACCAAGAATGAATGATACCCCAGGCGAAGGAAACAGGATGTTGGAAAACAGAGCAGAACGGGCTAGAACATGTAGATGCAGTTGCAGCCTAGGATTGATGGAGTCCCTCAGAGAGGATGAAGACAGCGGTTAGAATTCATAGGAAAGAATTCTTGGAAACACTAACATTCAGGGAGATGAAAACCCTGAAAAAGACTGAAAAGGAGCCTTGAGCATGTATGTGGAGAACCAGGAGGAATGATATTGAAGGAGCCCAGGCAGGAGATGCTAGGTGGAAGATACCTCGTGGAGTTGGCAGGTAGGTGATGGCTGGTTTGCCTCATGGGATGGCAAGGCGTGGAGTTGTGAGGGCAGAAAGCAGCTGATGTTATTTCAAGAATAACTGGGAGCAGAGAAACTGGAGACGACGATGCAGGCTGCTCATATGGAAGGCTGCTCTTGTGGGAAGCCCGACATGTAGAGAGGGCGAGATGGTACCTAGGGGGATGCATTCAACAGATACGGTTTGAATTTAAAGAATGCCTGCAAAGAATGAGTAGGGAGATAGATGTGAATGACAAACTTAAGAAGTTGGTTGCTGGAGGAATTAAAGGGAAGTGCTTAACGCTGATGGAGGAATGAGGTTGGCTGAGACAGGAGCTAGTCTCCAAGATAGAAGTGAAGGACGTAAACACAAGTGAGGATGGAAATGAAGAAAAATGAGGATCCTGGCTTGCAGACAACCATTTTATATGAGAAGTAGGAGGCAATGTTTATTGCTTCAAATTATATGATAAAAGGATTATCTTAAATATTCCAGGCATTGGAAACAAATGGAGAGAAAGACTTCTGGAAGAAGAGGACCACTGAAACAAGGCCGTAACTTTGGCCCTGGAGATGAACACGTTTGTCCCTGTAGGCGGAGGAGGGAGAACGACTAAACGGATCATCTCTCTCACCAAATGAACCTCTACTTTCCAGGGAAGAAAAGCAGGGGGCTGCTCTGACTTTGCCAACTGAACGAATGTTTCTCCATGAACATGAGTACTTTTGGTGCCTTTATTCAGGAAGCTTTTACATTTGAATAATTCAAAATACTTCATAAAATACTTGTTTTTTACTATGGCGTCGCAGTAGTTATAATCAAAGAAAAAACTTATTTAAGACAGAGCCATGAATAAAAGTTATTTACAAACCTATTCAAAGAGGCAAAGTATAATGGAAAACATACAAAGGCTTGTTTTCACCTTTGAAGCAAAACTTTGGCAGATTGTATTTTGGATTCTACATATTTCACTTACGGTTACAACCGATATTCATGAAATGCACTGACAGGAGTCTAACACCAACTTTAAAAAGATGAAGTATCTCTTCCTTAATTAATGTCTACAAAGAGATTTAATGATGAAAAGTGCCATTAAGTGCCAAGTACTATTAATTATTTTCTGCTGCAAGAGGCGTAGAGTCCTCATTATATACTGTTTTAAATATTATAAAATATTTACAAAATAAGTTTTAAAAAATTGCAAACAAGCCAAATAAAAAAGCATTTTCCTTTTGAGGTGAAACTTAAGATCAAAACCCAAAGAAAAACTCATTTGCATCCTACATGAGTAGGCGTCAATGAATGCTCCAAAGATACCTGGCACTTTGCTTATTCTTTTTCCATATTCCATGTACCTCTGCTGTCTGCATAAACTGAAGTAAGTTACTACTTGAAATTTTGGCACAAATGTTAATTTTTTAAAACTGTTTTTAAACTATTTTTATTGAGGTATAATTTACAATGTTTTGTTAGTTTCAGGTGTACAGCAAAGTGATTCAGTCATATATATATGACTTTATATATATATATTCTTTTTCAGATTATTTTCCATTATAGGTTATTACAAGATATTGAATATAGTTCCCTGTGCTATACAGTAGGTCCTTGTTTTTTATAATCTATTTTATATATAGTAGTGTGTATATGTTAATCCCAAACTCCTAATTTATGCCTCCCCCCCGTCCTCTTTGGTAATGCTAAATTTGTTTTCTATGTCTGTGAGTCTATTTCTGTTTTGCAAATAAGCTCATTTGTATCATTTTTTTAGATTCCACATATAAGTGACATCATATATTTCTCTTTCTGTCTGACTTACTTCACTTAGCATGATAATCTCTAAGTCCATCCATGTTGCTGCAAATGGCATTATTTCATTCTTTTTTATGGCTGAGTAATATTCCAGTGTGTGTGTGTGTGTGTGTGTGTGTGTGTGTGTGTGTGTGTGTGTGTACCACATCTTTATTCATCTGTTGATGGACACTTAGGTTGCTTCCATGTCCTGGCTATTGTAAATAGTGCTGCTATGGACATTGGGGTGCATGTATCTTTTTGAATTTTCTCTGGATATATGCCTAGGAGTGGGATTGTAGGATCATATGGTAGCTCTAGTTTTAGTTTCTTAAGGAACCTCCATACTGTTCTCCATAGTGAACAAATGTTAATTTTATCTGACGGCAAACACATGGCGGGATCCCCCATTTGCCATCTCTGTCCAGCTGCCTACTTTGGGACTATCCCCTGAGGACTCAGACTCTGAAGCAGCTTCTAAAATTCCCTGGTTTAAGGGGAGGAAAAACTCAGAACTCTCTGTAATCTCTGGGTCTGGTCTCTGTAGGAGTCAGTCCTCAGTCCAGACCCAAGTTGGCGCAAAACTAATAAGTAAATTCACTTATTAAATTGAACAGTAACTTGGTGTCATGCATTGTGCCAGTTCCTGTTCTCAAATTATGCATTGTCTACTAGAGAACTTTATCTCCCTAATCACTACTGTCTAAGTCTGTTCTGGCTGCTATAACAAAATACCACAGACTGGGTGATTGAAATAACAGACCTTTACTTCTCACAGTTCTGGAGGCTGTAAGGTCCAAATTCAAGGTGCCGGCAGGTACAGTGTCTGGTGAGCACCTGCTTCCTGGTTCTCATGTGTCTGTGTTCTCATCCAGAGGAAGAGGCAAAGGTGCTTTCTAGGGTCTCTTTTATAAGAGCACTAATCCCCATCATGAAGGCTCTGCTCCTATAACCTAATCACCCCCCAAGGCCCCACCTCCAAATATCATTACACTGGGGATTAGGTTTGAACACATGCATTTGGGGGGACACAAACAGTCTATAGCAACTATTTTATAATAGGCTCTGCCTTATATTTTCTAGAGAGAGAGCGAGCCAAAGTAGGGAAGGTTAGCTGGCAGGAGAAAATGTTAAACTTTTCATTTTTTTATGTTTTCTCTGAAGGCCCACCGTTCTCACCATTTACGGAACTGCCTTGGCTGCTCAAGGGACCAGATGTTCCCTGGGGTTGCAACCCACTGCTCCTGCATTTAGCCTCCTGGCTGGCTGGTTGCTTGCTTGGATTCAGCCCAGTACAGATGGCATCACCACTAAATCAGAGAAGGATGACACACGGTTTCCTGATCCTCCTTCAAGTTGCTACTTTGCTTGTAAGAGCTCATTTCCTGGCAGTCCAAATAATTAAGTTTCACCTGTGCCATGTATTCCATAATTACATTATTTTGTTAATTATGCTTGATGACAAAGTTATCAAAATTCAACCTGATCAAAACCAAAATAAAATCTGGAAGCAAATGTCTCTTGCTGTATCATCACAGTCAATTATAAATAGGACACTTTGCACATTTCCTGGAGGGGAGACAACTCTCCTCGCTCTACACTTATTCTTGCATATCCCATCACTTGAGGATGACCAAACCCACTAGGGAATTTTTTAATGTAGGGAATGGCAATGTTTGCTTCAAATGATAAGTCCTAAGAATTGGCTTTACATACAAACAGCATGGGGAGTATGATTTGAACAATGTGATGTAAGAGGCATGGGGCACTACCCCATGTCTCACTGCTAATTCACCTTCCCCAGTGTCTGATATTCCACCATTGGACATTCTTCTTTGTGTTCCCTCTCGTCAGTGAAGTCTAGATGAAATTGCCTATTCAAGTAATTATCACAAGGGTGATGGGAGTTCATTACCACTTTTTCCTCCAGATACTCCTAGGCCCCTAACTCCCAATGGAAGGTGTGATATTGAGGAGAAAAGAAATAACACCAATGTGAGTTAAGAGGTAAGTCACTCCTAACTTACAGAGGCTGACTTTACCTGCTTTATAGCTCAGAGGAGGGTTGGCTTTTAGCTGGGATGCTGTCTGGGTACGAGGGATCTTGCCCATTGGAGGGAGCCCCTTCTCAATGTCTGATTGCTATTTCTGTGCTTCTAGGTCGAGGTGTTCCTGGACTTGGAACACAGGGGTGTGGTCCCCTGCAAAATATTGCTGTTCTCAAGATGCCTGCATATGAGATTACATATTACGATGGGGAGGTTTTTGCTTATCATCTTTTAAGGCATCAAGCATTAAAGATGCTTACTCCATCAGAACAAGTGAGCCATTGAGTGTCTTACCCCTGTGGCTCACTATGGGATCCAACCTGGATACTTCATTACCTTCTAAGCAGATATATTGAAGTGAGATGTTTATCACCCTAGGTTTCTCCCTGTTGTACATGTCCATGTTCACTCTCTGTGCTGGAACTGTCTTCCTAAAGATCATAAGGGGACAGTTTTTCTCTCTAACACTCACAAATTTGCGGGATTTCTAATCTACATGGCTTTTTGACACATATTTAGCTTAAAGGCAGGTAAAACAAATTTAAAACAACAACAACAAAAAAAACCTTGCACCACCAGAGAAGAAAGGAAAAGGAATTAAAATATAAGCAGATGATTTGCAGCATAGGAAGAAGAGTGGAATTTCTTTTGTTGCTGACGGACTATGTAATGCAGTATTTCTTTGAATGTCCTTTTCTATGGATCGAAGCAATTGCTCATTTGTACTGAGGAAAGGTGCTTCCGATTAATTTTGGAAACTTCAATACCTCACTATGCTAAATTTTAATTATTTCACTTCCTGCTTGGTATATTAATGTCGTGATTACCCTTGCAAGTGTATTACCGATGATGATTTATGCAAAACCCAGCCAGCTCCACAGCTCTGTTGGTTTCAATTAAAACCTGCTACAGAGGAAGTGGGCTGTCGCCGTGCGGGCTGTGGACTGTCATTACTCTCACGAGCAGGTACAATCAGTTTACTTAAAGCATTACCTTTGTTTATCCTTCTGGAACCATCTCTTCCATGGCACGACTAACCACTGAGAAAGGAAACTGTAGTGATTTGGTCTGCTGACCTTGGATCCAAACTGAAACTATCCAGGAAAATGTATTTTATCTCTGCTTCTCTGCTGATATAGGACACTTTCGGCCAATTCTTCCCTCTTTTGAACTGTTCAAGGGCTGAACTGGACAAAACTGCTATTGAGAAGTTACCGTTTTCTGATGTCCGGGAACAGGGTTTGGTCAGTCTCCGGGGAGTGTGGCCATCTGGAGTTAATCATGACGTATGTGCTCCTTCTCAAATGAAGCACTGTTTTCAGAGCTCATTTATCTCAATGACTTCGACTACTGAGAGGTCAGGAAGTTTTCCATGGTGCGTCCCCAGTACCCAGTCCTTCTAATTACTAATTTGGCTGCACAGTTATTGAAATCTCCTGTCTACCTGGCAGCCCTTCCTAAATCTATTCCAAACAATGTCACTGAGGTTACCTGCCAGGTCCGGAAGGCGCTCTGCCTTCTCAGTACCTGAGAGACAGGCGGCCAAGCCTGACTTCCATGGCAGTTTCATTTTAATCACATTTGGAAATTCCTGACTACAGGCTGTGCATTTATGAAGTCAAGGGAGCCTGTACCTGCCAAGTGAGAGCTCTACCGACAGCCTGCCAGGAGCAGAACCTGATCCCCCGCAAACAAGGAAAGTGCATACACCTTCTGAAACCCGGGGCCAGATGGCCTCGTAGAATCATGGTGCTGGGAGGCCTAGGGCTCTTCCAGGGCTCATGCGTGGTCTCCAATTGACCCTTCGTTCCAGCTTCATCTCCTGCCCTCTCCCTTCTTGCACTCTGTGTTCAGGTCATGAACTCGAAAGTACCAAGAACCTTCCCAAATCCATACTTTTGCCCTGACTGCTCTTTCCACCTGAAAAGCTGTGCTTGTGTATTTTGAATGGGCAGTTTCTGTGTGTGTGTGTATTTTTTTTAATCCTCTAAGTCTGTGCCCAAATATTCCTTCCCCGAGGGCTTTGACTACCATACTGTTCTCCATCCTATTTTGTTTATTTCCTTTATGGCACCTACTGTGACGTGAAAGTTTACTTCTATCTTGTCTAACCCTCCTGCTGCAGTGTGATAAGCTCCACGAGGGCTTTTTACCATGGTCTCCCTGGCACAAACCATAGAGTTGGGATGAAGAGTTCAGTGCCCTGTAATCAGGAAGGTGATGTTTCGGTCTAGCTACAATTCCCGTTCCCTCTTATTCAACAGGCGTTTATTTATTTATGACTATAGGAACCACTCACTAAAAGGTGTTTTTCAAGGCAGGTTCTTATGGATGCTATTTATGGAAGGCAAAGTCTTGCTGTGCTCAGTGGAGACTTTGAGTTGAGATCCACTGTTCCCTTTTTAGGAGCTGGCGTTTGTACTCAGGAGGAGAAATGCCATTAATTAGCGGGATAATGATTACAGCCTCCATCTGGCATTGCTTCCCTGGACGTGCTGTCTTGGCATATTCTAGTGACTGCCATCATCTGCCCAGGGGCAACTAGGCTAGAGAAAGAAGCCTCAGCAAGGAGAGTTGACAAATTAGCTTAATCTCACTCACTCTCCAAATGCTAACTGATACCATCCTTATATTTGTCTCTCCTAACTGCCTCTTTTGTGGAAATTGAATTGCAATAGGGACTATTTTTGTCCTCTTCTTCATCTATAAATATTACACAATTTCCTTCTGAGTTTACAGCCTAATCCTAAACACACACACTTTTTGTGACTTTTTGTGCCCTTAACCTTGACTTCTAGTCTCTCTCCCCACCCTGTCCTTCACTGTAGCGCTGTCAGACCCCTGTTAAATTCTCTGTTTCTGTACATGAAGCAGAAGCTGTGTTGCAGGTATCTCTAGGGCTTCGTCCTCTGCCTCAGACTGGCCAGTAACCCCCTTCCTGTGGAGTATCTGCAGTGTCACCTATGCAAAGGGACAATGCCTGGGGACTACAAGGGCCCGAAGGACCCTGGTTTTGTCATCATACAGATGCTCCAGTCCCAGTGCTCCCATTTCTTCTAGCTTTGTAATATGATGCAAGTCACAACTGTTCCGAGCTTTGATTTCCAGTAAAATTGAAATAATAAAACTTCATGATTATTATTGTGAGAATTAAATGGATAATGTACAATGGACTGGGCATAATTCTGGCACACAGAACGTACACAGACAATAAATCCAGCTGTTTCTTCAGAACAGTACTGGGAGGTTCTTCACACTCAAATAACCAAAACCTAAAAGCACACCATTAGTAATTTTCTTCTTTGGAAAAAAGTGTTCCATTTGCGGTCCTTGACAAAAATGAATAAAATCTGAGGGCACTGTATCCATCAGGGCTCTGATAGGACACAGATGGCATACTCAAAAAGTTTTAACTAAAGAGATTTTAATAAAAGGTATGAGCAGAATTGAAGGAACTCATAAAAGATGGGGAAGCACCCAAGGCCCAACAACAGCAAGGAGCTAATACCACCTTTAAAAACTAAGACAGTGGAGGAGCTTCAAGATGGCAGAGGAGTAAGACGCGGAGATCACCTTCCTCTCCACAAATATATCAGAAATACATCTACACGGTGAACAGCTCCTAGAGAACACCTACCGAACGCTGGCAGAAGACCTCAGACCTCCCAAAAGGCAAGAAACTCCCCATGTAACTGGTGGGGTGGATGATAGAGTCTTGGTGCTCCAGCCAGGTGTCAGGCCTGAGCCTCTGAGGTGGGAGAGCCGAGTTCAGGACATTCATCTACCAGAGACCTCCCAGCCCCATGTAATATCAAACTGCGAAAGCCCTCTCAGAGATCTCCATCTCAATGCTGAGACCTAACTCCACTTAATGACCAGTAAGCTACAGTGCTGGACACCCTATGCCAAACAACTGGAAGACAGGAACACAACCCCACCCATGAGACGAAGATGCAAGAGGGAGGAGTTATGGGGGATATATGTATATGTATAGCTGATTCACTTCGTTATACAGCAGAAACTAACATATCATTGTAAAGCAATTATACTCCAATAAAGATGTTAAAAAAAAAGTGCAATTTCAATGACAGAGAATAAAATAGAAGAAAATTGTAGCTCATTTTTGAGCTCCTACCCTGTGTCAAGTCATGTGCTAGGCTGGCTGATGGGAGTTCGGGGTAGAGTACACATAAACTGTTAACCACAGTGGTACTCAAACTTCAGCTTGCATCAGAACCAGGTGTTGGGAAAAAAAAGAACCAGGTGTTGGACTTGATAAAACACACTGCTGGGCCCCAGCCCCAGAGTCTCTGATTCAGAAGGTCTGGGGTGGGGGCTGAGGATTTGCATTTCCAACAAACTCTCCAGAGATGCTGATGCTGTGGGTCCAGGGCCACACTTTCAGAATCATTGAACTGTGACAGTTTAACAGGACACTGAATACAACATTCCCTAGAGTTTAGGGGGCAGAGGCCCCAAATTCAGAGACCAATAGTTGACAGCCCACCTATGCAGAAGAAGCTGTGTGTGAAAAATGATTTTTGTAGCTACTCTGTCCTCAGAGTGGTAGACCATAACTCCCCACTCCCTCAATATGGGCTGCCCATAATGACTTCTTTCCAAAATGTACAGTGTTGAAAGGCGGGAAACATAAAGACTAACTTTCCAGTGGAGAAACTGAACAAACACTCCGTCAGCCAACTGATCAAGGTCAGTACCAACAGTGAAGGTCATGTAGACAGTGTGTACTCTGGATATAATGTGATGAGAATGGCACTTTGTGTGTGGTCTTCTTCCTCAAAACCGGTAACTCCAGTGTAATCACGAATGTCCTCAATGAAGGACGTTCTACCAGATACCTGACCAATATGTCTCAAAATCAGCAGGTTCATCAAAACCAAGAGAAGGCTGAGAACCTCCCACAGCGAACGGGGGGCCTGCGGAAACATGAGGACTAAATTTAACGAGGGATCCTGAAACAGATAAAGGACATTAGGTGGGAAAGAAAAAGGAACTGAATAAAGTATAGACTTTAGTTAATAATAAAGTGTAAATATTGGTTCATTGGTTGTGTCAAACATACCATACTGATGTAAGAGGTTTACAATAAGGGCAACTAGATGTGAGGTACGTGGGAACTCTATTATCTTGGCAACTTTTCTATAACTCTAAAACTATTCTAAAATTAAAAGTTTATTTTGAAAAACCTTCTGTGGAGTTGATTATCTGTGAGGCAAGGTGACCAACAGAGATAGATCCTGCTGGGTGGATGGCCAGAAGCTGGGGTGAAGGGGTCATTCATGGCCAGCTGGGAGAAGCTTAGCCTGTTCAGGGAATGATAGTAAGATGGTCCAAGTGGCAGAGGACAAGCAGGGTGGTTTCTCTGAAGACCCCACCAAATCCCCACAAATGAAAGAGACAGCATGTGGTTGTTGGACATGAACAATAGGCCTTGACCCCAGGATACAACCACATTAGCCATGTGACACAGGAACTTTTCTCTGAACTCACTACTGCCACTCCCAGCCCCCTGTGCTTTCTGTTGAATGACAGAATCAGTTATTGATAGATTTGTCTACACGTCTCGTTTCTGCAAGCCTACACAATTTGTTAATACCCGAGAATGCTGTAAAAGCTACAGGGTCACTCCAAGATTACATAAGGGAATAAGGGGAAAAAACATTCAAAAGAGCAAGTTTAAAAGGCAGTAATAAAAAAAATCAAGTTACTTTCTGCTTGTATCCTACTGTGTTCAGCTTGTTCAAATAACTCCTTACAATTCATTGTGCTGTGTTCCATTAAAGGTATGGGTAAGAGAGGTCAGAAAAATTATAGACACAGCAATGGATTAGAATGATGGAAAGAGTTTTCCACATGAAAAGGCCACTCAGGGGGGTGGCATTAAAGCAAAAAGGAGGAATTTCCAGGCTGCAAGCCTATGTGCACACATGTGAACACACACACACACACACACACACACACACACACACACACACACACACACACACACACACACACTCTACAGCAGAACACAGGAACTAAGGTAGGGGCATGATCAATGCAGGACACCCAGTGGTGCAGCATGGCTTACCCAGGGCATACCCAGAGGGGCATTCAATACAGCTGGAGGCCGAAAATATATGTTATCTTTTCCTTGTTAAGAAGTAACTTGTGGTAAAGAGTCTACGGTAACGAGTCCAAGAGAAGGTTGACGTGGGCTTCTCATGGAGAAGAAGATCAGGGGATGGGTCAAGTTGACATTTCTTGAGTAAAGTGGATTCATCCCACAGATCTTAGGATGTGAGGTATAAAGGAGACACAGAAATCAAAGTTGCCTCCAGGTTCAAGACCTGATGTTGTTGATTAATGATACCAAAAACCAATACGGGGAAATCAATTAGGAGAGCAGGTTGAGTGTGGGTCAGTGGGTGGTTCGGGGTAGTGAGCTCAGTTTGAGATTTTTGTGGGACATCCAGAAAAATGATTATAT
The DNA here is from genome assembly GCF_964374135.1 of Grampus griseus. Taxonomy (NCBI): domain Eukaryota; kingdom Metazoa; phylum Chordata; class Mammalia; order Artiodactyla; family Delphinidae; genus Grampus; species Grampus griseus. Next base: position 69,687,759 of record NC_139012.1, read on the forward strand.
CACTCAGAGTGTGAATTACTTTATTAGTAAACTCCTATGCTTTCTTGCGAGCCTAGATAAAATGTATGTGTCTTCCTCTACAGCCTGCTCTGACACCTCTTTATCCTTATTCTTCCCTGGTCACTCATCTCCCTCCAAAGCATAATTGTTCACTCCTTTCTGTGAGTCATCAACACTGAACAAACCTCTAGCATTGCATTTAAGTCAGTGTTTTGTCAGTGGTTCCATGTCAACGTCTCCTCCTAAATAAAGAGCCCCTTGCAGTAAAGAGCTAACTTTGAGCCCTTCACTGAACCTGGCCCACATGAGGTGCTCAATAATGTTGTTGAATAAATGAATGGCTTGGCTTCCTCTGAGACAAGAAGGTCCTCTGTGGTGTGAGAGCATGAAGAGGGGTAGAGAAAGAGTGGATGAAGGGTACAGAGAGGATGACGATGAGGATGAAGGATGGGCCCGGTGGCTCCTGGGTCCGCTGTCAGCATCGCCCCGGAGCAGGTGGGAGAGTTGGTGTTCTAAAGCACTCTCAGTGCCCCATAGTCTTGTTTGGTGTCACCGTTCCTTCATGGCTACTCTTGATGAAGACTGAGGTGGCTTTGGCCACAGGGCCAGTGTGACAGTGTACGGAGGGTTGGACACATGGTCTTTGTTCAGGGACCTTCAGTGAGACCTGGAGTATCATGTGGTATTTGAGCCACACTGTCTTTCTGCGTCTAGGGCAGGTCAGCTTTTTTTTAGCATGATTTTCTGTACGTCAGACAGAGCTCTGCTGCCCAGCACAATGTGAAGTGCCAGCTGAGCACAAGACTACACTCTACATGGAACCAATTTTCTTCTCACTCAAAGCTCCTCTGAGAAAGAAATAACATGACTTCATTGGCTAGGAATGTCTAGTTCTAAAAGAGCTATACATGAATAAAATGAAAGGGAACTGTGTTGACAGGAAGAAGGCACATGGATAGTCTTAAGCTTTTAGAGGCAATAAGCTTTTAGGAATGCCAATTGTTCATTAATAGATTTACACTTAAGTGCCTGCGCTCTAAGTAAGAAGAAAATGGCCAAAAGGTACTACTTGCCTTCAACTGAAATCTCTCCAAATAGGCTGGAATTTTTTTGAATTAATAATATCTAACAAAGCAAATTTTACCTTGTAATTCACAGGCAACTGATTTCCTTTAACTCCAGTTCCTAATAGATTGATAGATTAAAGATATTCGAGACTGAGTGATATGGTCAACATACATTGCTTTGAATAGAGCATTTTGTGCTCTACTTAGAATTTGTATGATTAGTTATTCACTCCATCCAAAGAGTATCTACTGCTGGGCAAATGGACCAGAAAGAGTATATATTTCTTTTCTACCCAATGTGAAGTGCAACTTGAATCAATGTATTGTATTCCAAACTATGCTAAAGCAATCTATAGAAAGTAATTGTGTGCTTGGCATTGATTGAAACTGCAGAGAGGGAGTAAGTGTGTGTCACAGTTTGGGACAAAGACTGATCTTCAGTCTCATGAACCAGCCAGGGGCTTGAAGCTTTAGGCTTGAAGCTTTAGGCTTGAAGCTTTAGGGGCTCTTGATGCCTTAAAGAAGACTAGTTCTGGTTTTCCCTGGTGGCGCAGTGGTTGAGAGTCCGCCTGCCGATGCGGGGGACACGGGTTCGTGCCCCGGTCCGGGAAGATCCCACATGCCGCGGAGCAGCTGGGCCTGTGAGCCACGGCCGCTGAGCCTGCACGTCCAGAGCCTGTGCTCCGCAACGGGAGGGGCCACAAAGGTGAGAGGCCCGCGTACCACAAAAAATAAAAAAATAAAAAAAAATAAAGACTAGTTCTGTCTCACAGGGAGATCAGCTTGGTGCTTTGTGACCACCTAGAGGGGAGGGATGGGGAGGGTGGAAGGGAGATGCAAGAGGGAGAGGATATGGGGATATATGTATATGTATAGCTGATTCACTTTGTTATAAAGCAGAAACTAGCACAACATTGTAAAGCAGTTATACTCCAATAAAGATGTTTAAAAAAAAAAAAGGAGACTGAATTCTGTCTGCAAAGAGAGACCGTGGGAAAGACGGTGTGCAAAATAAATAAAACAATAAGATATATGAAGACTCAGGATACTAACAACCTAAAGAAAAAATAATCTCATGCAGAATATGAGTCAATAATTCTATGAATTCCTTGTCCCTTATAACCTTTCTTCTCTTTGCTAGTAACAATTTCACCTTCTCTTGGACAATTAGCCAAGTGGGATTTTTCCCAATCACTGTCAAAGACCTACGGTCAAGCTAAACCTGAATATACATTGTCAGTGGGTAGAGAATCCAGTAAGAGTGGGACACTAGTTTCCCTGGCTCCATCTTTACAACCTGTAACCCAGCTAGAGAACTAACAGTGTTGAGATCCTGCTATGTACCAGGCACTGTGAAAGGCATTTTTTCCTCAAACTCTTTTGCCTCCAATTAGAACCTGTTTTTACAGGATGATCTAATATATCTAATTAATTACTAATTAAAAAGTAAAGAAATGAGAAGTCATGTGTTATGGTGGCCGCTTTAATAAGTCCATTTTAATAAGACTTGACCTTGAGCACTGTGGACAAGACTAGAGTCTCAGTGAAATGGCAACATTATCAAGTGTCTCAAAAGGGTGCATGACTTTTAAAATGTTGACGGATGCTGTCTTGGGCCAAAGACCTGATGTCCAATAATGTCATCGTGAACCTCAATTCACTGGGGAGAGACCACACCACACACAACTGTGTCCACTGGAAGCTCCTGAGCACACCTGCTCCTGGCCCTGGATCTTTAGAGCCAGCTGAGTGGTGGGATCCATCTCATCTCTGTTTTCACTTGTGGGCTGTTCACATTTACAAGTCCCCCTGGCTTTCCTTAAAACATGAAGGCTATACTGAGGCTTTATTCTAGAACTGTCATTCCCAGAAATACCTTCAGTGGGCACCCAGAAAAGGAATGGACACTTCTGGGGGCTCCCGACTTGCCAGATCGATATTTTCATATGGTTGCAAGGCTGCTTGCGTTGTGCATGCAGGAATAAAAATATTATCCCACACAGTATCAATTATTTCTCTTATGCTTAGACGTAACAGTTAAGCTAGTAAGCTTCTGTAATATGCAATAGAATCTTACTTGAATGCAGCCCAATTTTCTCCTGAAATAAAACTCCATTTTAAGCACTAGAATTTGTATGCCAAATTTGGTCCTTTAAAAATAATGGAAGATATAAATTTTTACCACTGAGTTATAGGCTTTGGAAAAGTGAAGTTTAGTAATGAAAATTGTCATACAAACTGAATAACTAATGCCGATAACGGATACCATCTCAATAACGCATCTTACACATGGCAGGACTAGCATTCGGGTCACATCACAGCTCAGTTCTGACTAAGGTGGAAGCTTGCTCACTCAGCACCTTGGTTTCAGACTCTATTATCTTGCTTACTTAGTAAATTTAATGCTGTGTAATTTATTTTTTATTGCCACATCCAAAAGTCTCTCTTTCTTCAACCCAAGATGTCTTTAGGGGCTTAGACTGCCTTTTACACTCAGAGGCCCATTTTTATAAAAGAATCAGAACTCTTGTTAAAGAAGATGAGCAGCAAACCCTGCGATTTATTGGAGCCAAGAAAGAAGATGCCACATTGTGTTCCAAAATTACCAAGACAAGGATGGACTGAGGGCCCGGAGAATTGCTAAAGCTGTTAAGTGGTGAATACTGTCTTCAAGGAGAAGACACCTATCAAATTAATAAAAGGAAATACATTCCCATCAACATCAGCATTTTTCTCTCTCATGAAAGATTAGAGTCTTTTAAAACTGATTTGCTCAGATACCCTTTCTCTATTTAGAATATGTATTTATATATACATTTTCAGTTCACACACATCCTATTATTATTCCTCTCTTCCACCTTTCTAAACCTGGTCCATTCTACTGCAGTTACTGTGAGGTGAACCTGACCTTGTAAATCAGCAATGGATTGTACTGCTCACAAGAGGACAAATATGAAGGAACACATTCTGCAAATTCGCAAATCCAGAAGCCCGATATCAGGCTTCAGGAAAACAAAAATGGCAATAATTAGAAAATCCAGTTAAGTTTAAGGTCTAACCTATACAGACAAGAGTATATAAACACTGAGTACTTGGTGAGATACCTTGGGCATCTTATCATTTCAAAAATTAAATCTGATAGCAAACCGGGATTTATAAAGAGCCTACTAGGTGTTCATATTTGGGAAGAGACATGAGATGACATTAAAAATTTCTCAAAGGACTAGGACCAGGTCAGCATTCTCATGAATGAACCAAATGTGGAGGGTAAATGAGCCAGATTCCCCTCGTCACAAGTATGTGCACTCCTGTCTCCACACTGTGCATCTCATAGAAACAGCTCGGTTTGCACCTGGTGTCCTGTCTCCCTATGACAATGAGGTCCTTGGAAGGCAGTGCAGAAGTTTCCAGGGTCATCTACAGTGTTGCTGCTGGTATCTTAGGAGAGAGTGACACGCATTGGTCATGAACATGCACTCTGGGGCCAGGTTACCTCAGTTTGCATCCAGGCTTCCTTGCTTACTCGCTGTGTGACTCTGGGAGAGTTACTTAACATTTCTGTACCTCATTTTCCTCGACTGAAAAATGCAGATAATAATAAAACAGAGCTGTTCTGAAGATAGCTGAATTAACGTAGGAAGTACTCAGAACACTGCCTGCCAAACAGGAAGCACTCAATAAAACAAGCTATGGTGATTTTTATTTTTTCCTTAAGGATGACAGAAAGATAAAAATGTCTGGCTTCTGATGGGAAACTTTACATCATCTGCTGCTATTTCTGGAAACGCAAAGGTTGCGAGTGGTCCCCCAGGTTACAATGTCTTTAGAATCTAGAGCAGGGAAGTTTGCTGATGATGTAATGCCGCTGGTAGAGAGAGGGTACCCTTATTGTTTTAACATCCTTATTCTCTCTATGCTTTGATGGTCTTTATTTTTATTTGATCTAAATTCCTCACAACATCTTTCCCTCTCGGTATCGAATTGTGTTTTGATGTGTTTATTGTTAGGCCTGCCAACCCCTGAGGCAGCTGCATATTAACTGCCTCAGCGCAGCCTCTGTGTCTGTTTTACTGCTTCCTTCCAGCCTGAGGCACTGGCTCCTTTCTCCATCCTTCATTTCTTTTTAGCAGGCAGGCACTCTCCCCTGCTGCTCCAGAGTGATATTCTGCTCTGACAGCCAGTCTCACCATTTTCTCCAAATCCTTCATTTAAAAACTCACCTCATTCAAGAGACCTTTCCAGAATGAAAGTGGTCCCTTACAGAGAGCAAGTGACGGACTGGTGCTTCAGACCTCCTCCCTTTCACGCTTTTCTCTATTCCATGGAGCTTCCCAGATCTTGCACATGTCTCTTTATCCTTTCCCATTTCTCTTACTAACCTTTCAGTTTCTCACTAACTGTTTCTCTACCTGTAATCATATAGATTCTATTTTTCAACTGCATTATATTTACCCACATTTTCCATATGATGAAATTGAGTTTTGGGGTGCATTTTCTTGTTAAGAAAACTAAAAACACCAGACCAACTACATTGTTTTAATTAGTGTTTCTCATCGTGCACGTACTCACTCTGTGAATCTCTTATTTCTTTCAATCGATTAGCTATTTGTTGAATGCCTTGTTCTTGCTGCACTGCTGCTTTTAAGTTCATCTTAATCAGCTTAACTGAAAAGCAAAGGCACGGAGTAATAAATGATGACATTTTTGAGCAAGGAAGATGGCCAATTATGTAGCTTATTTTTTTTGTTCCTTACAATCTAGAAGGTAGGCTTTATCTAACATTGTGTGGATTATGTTTCATGACCAGATTTGCATGAAAAGATAAATCCCAAGCCAGGTTAAACTCCAGAAAGGTGAGCTCTGTCTTAGGACTTGCATTCTCTAACAGGCCATGGCTCCCCAGCTCTGTCTGTATCCCTACAGGAGGAGGATCCTTTAGGACTTAGTCGTACTCGGGAACAGTCAGAGATGGAAAATGAGCTTTATCATCATTTTCCAACTGTATAAAGCAGTTGTAAAAATCTGCAGAGCAGTGCTTTCTCAGAAACTAAATGACAGGGAAATCACAGAGGTCAACAGAAAATGGCGTCTGCTATGATAAGCTGAATAACCATTTCAAAGGAGCTCTTTTTTCTTGGCAAATACTATTTTCCAGAGCCTTGCCAGTTTTCTGGAGCAGTGTTATTTCCTGGTTTGAGCTTTGGGGGACTATTACATTATTGCATGGTGCAGTATAAGGTGTTTGGGAGCCTCTTCTGCTCTACTTTTTCCTTAAATCATCATTCATCGCTTGGTGTTTAGCTGTTCACAATGGTTAAGTCCGTAATGACTTTTCATTTTGACAAATATATTTAATTTTCCATAAAGGTAAACATATGGAACATTTACATACTGTGCCTGGGCTCAGGATTCCCCTGGGATGGAAGTCCACAGCCCTGTTTTCAGAGGCCTATTTCCTCACCTCTCTGAGAATCCTCAAAGCCCACCCTCCTGGTGAGTAGCAGAAGATCCACTGCCTGGGGGAAGGGTGGGGGCTCAGCTAGTGCTTTGAGGCCTGGACAGACCCAGATGAATGAACTGAAGGGAAGTGCCAACCCCCTCTCCCCACCCAATGAGATTTCAGGCATTTGTAGTCCTCTGGTCACGAGCAGTACAGTTTTCACTCAACTTTATCTCTAATGTATCTTGTTGATTCTGCTCTCTGAAAAAAGATGAACTCAACAATTTCGAGAAATAAACACATCAGAGAGGAGCAGAAACCCTAGACTCACGGTGGATTAGGAGTGCATAAGTTTAAGGGCGTGTAAATTAGGGCAGCGGGTCACAGAGACACTGTGATTGGAGCATATTTCTTTCTTGAGTGCAATCTGCATTAATATTACATGCGCTATTTTCTCCTCTGTCTATTTCATTTACTTTCAGAAGTACCTTTGCGATGACCTAGTACCCTAGTTACCATGTTCTTCTGAAGACGTCCTCCAGAGACCGAGGTTGCCTTATTTTCAGTGCTGGCTCAGTTAGTTATGAAGCATGTGCTGAACTCTTGGAAGTTAGGACATGCCTCCAGAAGGGAATCCAGGGCTCTCAGAGTTAGTGATCTGAAACACCCTGATAGTGCTTCCGTTAAGCTCTTGTGCTCATACTTAGAGGAAGGAAAGCCCACTGTTCCATATTTAGATGTATTCCCTTATTTCAGTGGTGGGAGAGAGAGAGAGAGAGAGAAATGGCGTAGGGAAATAGAGGCAGGTTTTCCCTTTTTGCCATCTTTTCACTCTCTACCCAGTCAATGATAGTTGTGGAAGAGTGAGTGTCACCTTCCTAAGGCCAACCTAGGAGTTTCTAAAAATTTTTTTCCCCTAAAACTCTGCTTTTTAAGGAGAGGGGGAATGAAGAATATATTGGAAGACTTTTCATGTAACATATGTGCATCCATTTATTAAAGTCCTCTGAGGGACTTCTGATACTGAGAACATGTAATACTTCCTAGAAAAATATATTTTAACAGATGAGGGGTCTAATAGGTCTTTTGGTTCTGGCAATGAAACCATTAGGTGAGAAATGTAGCAGTCCAAAGTAGTTTTTGCAGGGCTTCCCCTTCCTGGTGATTAATGGATACATCTGTTTATGTGTAAAAGTAGCGGTGTTGAATGCACATGAAAAATAGCATAATGTAGTATAATTTAAAATGTTAAATATGAAATGAATGTCATGTGTTTGTATGGCTGGTTCAAAGGATGTACTTTATTGGTTGTATATATAAATACACTGATACTCAGGGAACTCATCTATTGCAAAGTCTTCCTCTGCCTTTAAAATATTTTAAAATTTAACTTGTCTGGCTTTTAGATTATGTAGAACATCTAAAGGAGAAAAACTGGTACCAAACACAAATAATCAACTACAGAGCAGTTCCCAAATAATTTTTTACATATTGTTATGATTACATGAGAAATCTTTCTCATTTCTTTGAAATTGTCAGTAGTATCCTGCCATAGCAGGTTCTCTCCTTTATTACAGAAGCTGAAGGTGTGGAAATTACATTTTTCAGACACTCTGGAAGAATGTGTGCAAGTCCCAGGCACGTATTCTTTTGTGGAATGGCAGTGGTTTGATGTTGTCAGAACACAAAGGACTAGTCAGATTATGGGGTTTTGAAAGGAGTTATAATAATGGCAGCACCAGACACTGTTTTAAGTGCTTCACCTATACTAACTCATTTATTCCTCACAACAGTCCCCTTTTAACAGATAAGTAAACTATGGCACAAAGAGATTAATTTGCTCAAGGTGCCTTGTAGAAGATAATAGACGAGTTTTGTTTTATGGTGTCAGAGTGAGAAAATGCCTTTAAAATGCCACAGAGTTTCCTCACTGAAGAATATCTATAAAACTGTTGTAAAGAACATAAGAGAAGACCCAAATAAATACTGAGAATAACAGGTCTCTCTATGAAAAGTCCTGAGATTGTAAATGCTAATTCTCTCCAAATTAATCTATAAGTTCAATTTAATTCCAAGCAAAACTTCTTCAGGATTTTAAATGATGTTTTACAAGGCAATTATTGTATTGAATTGGATTTATCTGGAAGGTAATTTTCATCTGGAAGATAAAATTCCCAAGTTTTGCTATGAAATTTTTGAAAGAAATTTGAATGGTGACTTTTACTATCAGATATTGAAAAATACTATAGTGATGAAAGCAATGTGGTATTAATAATGCAGGAGCAGACAAATGGTAAATGAAACAACCATGTTAGTCCAAAACTAGTGTGCACATATGAAGCGGGGCATTTAAGAGAGAAAAGGATGGATTTTTGAAAAATGATGTTGGGACACATTATTATCCATTTTGAGAAAAATGAAGTTAGACACATGCACACATACAAAAATCCAGATGGAATAAAATGCTAATTTGTGTGTGTGTGTGTGTGTGTGTGTGTGTGTGTGCGTGCGTGCGTGCGTGCGTGTGTGCGTGTGTGTGTGTGTGTGTGTGTGTTACGCGGGCCTCTCACTGTTGTGGCCTCTCCCCATGTGGAGCACAGGCTCCAGATGCGCAGGCTCAGCGGCCATGGCTCACGGGCCCAGCCGCTCCGCGGCATGTGGGATCTTCCCAGACCGGGGCATGAACCCATGTCCCCTGCATCGGCAGGCGGACTCTCAACCACTGCGCCACCAGGGAAGCCCTAAAATGCTAATTTTTATTATGAAACTATTAGAAGAAATAATGAAGAATTAAAAAAATAATTTAGAGTGGAAATAAAACCTTCTTGACAATATATAAATCCCAGAATTTATACAGGAAAAATTAGCAGATTTGAGCTGCCTACATAAAGAGAAAAAAAAATCTTACATATGATTAAAGACAAATAAACAACATAAACAGTGTAGATGGACAAAAATGCGTAACAATGGCTGAATTAAAAACACCATGCTGACGTTAACCTGACCACACATCTCCAAGGACCCCTCGGGGCCTCCTGGAGAGACTCACACTGCTGCCACACTGTCCACGTTTAACAGTTCATTCATTCTCCTTTCTTCACAAACCTCCAATATCTACTCTTTCCTCCACAACCGCAACTGATGACCTTATTTCACTGAGCAAAGGGAATCAGAACTGAACTTCCTTGTCCTCCTACTGAAACATCTACCAGCCTACCTGCTCTGCCCCTGGAGATTTGCTCTGTTGCTTTTTGTTACCAATGGATGAATGATCTGTGCTCCTCTCTACAGTCAGAATCTAAACTTGGGCATTGGATCAGATGCCTTCTTACCTACTCAGGGACTTTATTTCTACAACTGTCCTATCTCTCTCCTGCATCATTAATTTAGACTCTCTCTTGGCTCACTGCCATCACCAGAAATCATCCTAAAAAAGTAAGTACCTTACAAAAATAAAAACTTCCCCAGATTTTATATCTTCCTCTGGCTACTACCTTATTTCTCTGTTCCTCTTTAAAACAAAATTCCTCACCTAGTACATACCCTTCTCCTCTTGCTCTTCTCTCTAGAGAGCAATCCACTTAGAATTGGGTCTCCTTTCACTAAAACCTCTCTTCTCAAAGTCACTAATGACCCTCACATTGCCAAATGTGGTATTTCTTCTAAATTCTCAACTTGATCTACTTCTCCATCACTTAAGATCTGATCTTGGAATCTATCACAGTTCCTGCCGTATTCTATTGGTCAAAGCTGTCATGGAATTCAGCCCTATTTGAGGTCAGAGCATGAGGGACTACCTGGGAATCATAGGGCTTCATACAGAATTAACAACAGCGGCTAACTTTATGTAGCATTTACTATGCACTAGGCACTGTCCTAAGTGTTTCCCTTGGCTTCTGGGACCCCACATTCCCCTGGTTTTTGTCTCACCCCACTGGTCACTTCTTCTCAGGGCCCATGATGGATCCTCCCCCTGTTCTTTCCCCCAATGGGTACTGGAGCACCTTAGGACTTGATCTTGGACAGCCTCATTCTCCTGCCCACACTGACTTCCACAGAGTTCCATGGCTTTTAATAGCATCCGTGCACTGCTGACTCATAGACTCACGCCACTTCCTCCAACCTCCTCCCCCTTGAACTCTAGACTCCACACCCAGGGCATAGGCAGCTGTGAGATATTGAATAGGCTTCTCAAACCTTAACATGTACAAGAGAGGTTCCTTTCTTTTCCCTCCAGTTTTCTCCATCTCAGCAAAGGGCTCCACCACTCACCCAGTGTTTAAGCCAAACACCTTGAACTTATCTTTTCTCTCTTTTTCCTCACATCCCACTTTCAAACCATCAGTTGCTCTTGTCAGCCTTACATTCAAAATACGTCCCTCAACTGGTGACTTCTTACTACTCCTATTGCCAAAACCCTGGTGCAATCATCTCTTGCCTAGGCTATCAGACCTGCTATGTGCTATAGTAACCTACCACATGATTATTCTGCTCCCACTCTTCCCAGCAGCCCCTTAAACACACACACACACACACACACACACACTCAGGCTATTCTCCACAGTAGCCCTTATGATCCTTTTCAAGTGGAAGTCAGATTGCATCACTCCCCAATGCAAAATCCTTAATTGCTTCCCTTCTCCAATGAAATAAAAGCCATAGACTGTAATTTACAGGGCCTTAATTGCCTGGGCCTTGGTTGTCTCTCTAGTCTGTGTCATACCACCCTTCTCTTTATTTGCAGTCCTCCAGCCACACTGGTCTCCTTGCAGTTTCTGAAACACAGCCATCATGTTTCTGCCTCAGGGCCTTTGCACATGCTGTTTCCTCAGATTGGAATGTTTTTCATCCAGATATCAGCTCATGTCAGCCCTCAGATGAACTCCCTGACATCCCTAAAACAGCATGCTACATCATTTTATATCCATTACCCTACTCTATTTTTCTTTATAACATTTATATAACATAATCTTGCTATTTGTTTATTGTATATCTTCCACACTAAACTATTTACTCCAAGAGAGTGGGACTTTGTCTTTCTCACATCTCTAATTCCAGTATCTAGAGCACTGTTCAGCACTAAGTGCTCAATAAGTCTCTCTTTTTTTTTTACTATTTATTTGGCTGTGCGGGGTCTTAGTTGTGGCACGTGGGATCTTTAGTTGCAGCATGCGGGAATCTAGTTCCCTGACAAGGGATTGAACCTGGGCCCCTTGCAGTGGGAGCACGGAGTCAACCACTGGACCACCAGGGAAGTCTTAAATAAGTTAATGAATAAAGGACAAGCCACAGACTAAAAAAAAAAAGTATTTGCAATATATATACAGTAATAGATGACAAATTAATATTCAGAATGAAAAAAGCTGCCACAAATCCATAAACACAAAAAGATAACAACTCAATAAAATAATTGTTTAAAAAGATTATAAACAGTAAATGCCCTGAAGAAGAAATCCAAGTAGTAATAAACACAAGAAAAGATGCTATAAACTTCACAGGTAATCAGAAAAGTATCAATTAAAACAATGAACTACCAGTTCTGATTCAGAGTGGCAAAATTTAAATGACTGACAGGCATCCATTGGCAGCACTGTTTGCAGAAATAGATACAACTGCAAAATACTGCTAACAATATATATGGGTACAGGGTTTTTGTTTGTTTGTTTTTGAGTGCAATTTGATATTATGTATCACAGTTTTACTCCCATATTCTTTTGGCCAAGCAACTCGACTTCTATGAGTCCAAAATTTGCAGAGACTACTTAACACGTGGGCTATGTGCCAGTCTCTGTTCTAAGTGCTTCAGATGTATGAATGCACTTAATCTTTGCAACAACCTTATGAGGTAAGTACAATGACTACATTCCAGATTTACAGACGAGGAGACTGCGGCGTACAGCAATGAAGTGAGGGCACAGAAAAACTAGGTAATTTCCCCCAACTCACCCAGCAGGTAAATCAGAGGTTGATCATAATTTGAACCCATTAAGCTAGTTCCAAAGTTTATGTTCTTAGTTTCTATCTGTACAGTCTCTTATGTCTCATGTTTACTGTTATGATGGAAAGATTTGGGACAGAGAGAAAGACAACTAGATGTCAAAGGCTTCTGTATGTAAACAGTTGACAGTGTGAATTTAGTTCTTTCTTCAAATTTTCATGTTCCTGTATTTAAATAAATTGGAAAGGAGGGCATGTAAACGCCAAAGTCTTTTTGTTTCAACATCAGTTATTTTTCTCCCTCTCTCCCTCCCTCCTATCCCCTCTCTCTCTCTTCTGTCTTCACACCACTTGAATATGCTGCATGAGTTTTCAATATTAAACTCCACAATGACTGCCATTTTGTCTCGTACCGTAAGCACAATCCATTAGCAACTTTGGATATGAACACAGCCAATTTAATAAAGTAATCACGAAACAGGTAATTCTTAGCGTAAGAATGCCACACTTTCCTTTCATCCTTAGGTGTTTCACTACCAGAGGGATTTGGATTTAGAAAAGTGAAGAAAACATTAAAATCCTCTGAGTTGTCAATGCCTCCTGTAAATAGCTTTCCATCTTCATATAATAAAGGAATCTTTTTTTTTCTTACATTTATCATTGTTCCCCTCTAATAAAAAAACAATTCCTGATTTTTTTTTAGGTGTAAACAACAAAAATTATCATAGAGATAATGAGAAGTGAAACTTCTGTAGTGAACAGGAGATGGCGTAAGCAAAGACGGCATGAGTGGAAACGCCAAGTGCGTGCAACGAGCTTGGTCTTTCAGTGTTCGGCTTATTCACCTAAAGTCCAGGTGTCACCATCACCCACGGGTCTTTACACACATTCATAGTCTGGGTGAAACTGTCACATATGGACAAAGAGAAAAGAAGCAGCTTTACCGTTTGTATCAGGAAGTTGTACATTGCTCTCAATTAAGACAGACCATAAATTACTTTCAAATTCTGCTCCTTCACTGTCAACTGATGCAGGCTAACAGCCCTACCAGCTTCTGCCATATCAGCTGGTGCTGGTGCTGGAGGACTTTTTCAAACACTGACAGGGTCCGAGTAACTAAGCGGGAAGATTTGGGCTAAAACTCTTCCCTCAGGATAACTAAACAAAAATAGAGGAGAGTGAAGCTGAACTAGTATCATCGTGGAGAGCAACTGTAACGCCTTCTATCACTTGTTGCCAAAATATTCCCATTATGTAAAGAAATGTGTGGCTTGCTCCCATCAGTAGTTGCTTAATTGTTTCAGTTTTTTCTTCTTCTCCAAATAGATTTTACATTTTGTAAGGCAAGAACTGCAGCTTGTATTATATTTCTTTTCTAGACACAATGCTACTCCCTTCGACCTGCTCTACCTGCCAGCAAGGATATGAATTCTCTAATCCCCACTTCCTCTCCTTAGCCCCTAAACATGAGGACAGGTAGACCCCATCAAGAATAGACAGATAATTACTCCCTGGGCATTGTTTAGTGAACAGATTATCAGAATTGTCCTCCTGGTATTTTAGTGCACTTTTGTCATATCTCTAACTAGAGAAGTTAAAACCAAAATGTGACTCTCCAGAACCTAGCATGTAGCATGCACACGTGAATGCACACACAAACACACACACACACACACACACACACACACACACGCACACACACGGGAGATAACAAAGTCTTAAAATAATTCAACTCAATTTAGAAGTTTATTAAAACTTTAGTGCATAATAGATATTGTGCTAGGAGTTGCAGATAACACAGAATTGAGAAGACTGGCCCGTGAGAATCTACTCTCTGGTAAATGAGATAGACAGGAACATAAATAACTCTAAGAGGAAACAGTCTGTAATAAACATGACCCCGGAAGAAAAAATAAAACATTAAGCATGTCAATTATATCCATGATTACAGAGGTATTAAACCACTAGGGCTGCAGGTTAAGCTACATAACTAGTTTCAATTAGACCATCCCTCTTTCTACACACAGCCTTCAGCACAGCTCTGTGTATTGGGTGACCTCTATTTCAAAATTATCTCTTTGTAATATGGTTTTCTAAGTTGATTTCAAATGTCTTTTGGTCTCTCTTCCTAAGTTAGCATCTCTCTTTGCTAATATCTTTTTCTTTATTGTTAATTATTTGTTCTCCATACCCCAGCACTCTCTCTCCTTTTATAGTCTTCTACCTATCTTCCTGTTCATTTTATTGTTCTATACCCTCCTTGTCACCTTCTCCCATATATGCAATATTTTCCCAGACACAATGCTTTCTTTTCTTGTATTATTATCCAAATGGTGGAAGAAGCAATTTTCTTTTGAAGGGAAAATACTGTCAGGAGGACAAGAATCCCCCTCAAAATAATCCTTTTAATTCTGGCTCGTGCTGGGTCTTGGAATAAGTGAGTGTCTTTCTTTCTAACCGTCCATGGCTCTATTAACAAAACTACTGGTCTTTCTGAAGAATGAGCAGTTGACAGAGGTAAGAGCAGAGACATGAACTAACCCTTTCATCCACCACAGTGTTGGGTTGTGCTAAGAGATCAGTATGTCCTCACTGATGGGTAGTTTAACCTCTTCTGGTGGGATAAACATAGTGAATGTATGTAAGACCCACTATTTCAGATGACAGTCTCTTGTATTTGCCTAACACCTTATACACATGCAATGTCTCATTGGACCCAAGTCCCAGGGCTGTGAGACAGTGTGGTCCTGGATCATCGCCTTTTCACAAAGAAAGAGGCTAAAGTCCAGTAACATCGAGTGATACCCTGGGTATCCCTGAGCAACTGGTACAGGAACCCTGGTTTTTGGACTCCAAATCCAGTGCTCTACTTCAAAGCTAGTATCCAACCCCCAATACTCACATGTAGCACTTGGGCAACATGTTGTAGCTGGTTGAAATTCATTTGATAATAACTTGATTTTACACTCTAAAATGCTCATCATTTTAAAGAACCATTTAGGAATTAAATATAACTTTTTTTTCTTGTTTCCTCATTCAAAATATGCTTTGCTGATTTCGATTAGTACAAAAATATTGTAACTTTGGTTTGGCTTGTAGTAGTGATGCTTCACCAACCAAGCGTGAGATGGAAGTTCAAGAAACATCAGTGGAGAAAAGGGAGCTCTCCTCATTAATAAAAGCAATTAGTGTGTCCCCCAGCTGAGCAGCCAGCTAGCCCAGGGGTGTTCTGGTACACTGCAGGCATCTGAGTGCAGGCTGTTAACTGGGCAAGCTACTCTTGGCAGGAAGCTAAATGGTCTAATTGATTTTAATTGTTCTCTCCACTTTACAACTCCCAATTCACAGCCTAACGTGTTTAAGGAGAGTTTGTTCTCTGGAGAGAACTTCCATTGTGTCTAGCCCTCTGAGACAGCAAAAGTAGTCTGCATTTGGAAAAATCAAAGTGGGACAAATAATTTCTCTAAACATCAAAGCAAAAATCTTCCAAGCCCAGGGACTTATTTTGAGTGAATCATGCCTGCTGAGGCGTCACAGGTGGACGCAGTAGTCAAACCATTGATTCTTCTGTCACATCTCTTAAAATATAAAGTCCCAGAACAGAAAGCCCAGTGTAGGTTCTGTGTGAGATTATAGATGGGATTCCCCAGTCACTGGGACCAAGGAATCTACACAGCTTGGAGAACTTCCAGCATTTCTGGCCCTGGCATAACTTCCTCATTATTTAGCAGAGCGGGGTTTGGTCTGTTCTTTCAGATATGAAGAACAGACACACGCGGTTTCTTTGTTTAATGATGAGTTCATTGTAAATGCATATGGGAATAAAAAGGGAGAGAAGATTATCGTGTCTACCGTAAATCCAGTCCTCGTGAGCAATTGGAACGTGAGTCATTGCCGTCCAGAACACAGTAGTATCTCTAGTTAGCCTGCTAGAGTGCTGGTGACTGAATGGCCACCCTAGTTGCTCAGAACTCAGCTCTCCTCTCCCTGGTGTGTATTTTGTCGCTGCTAATGAATAAATAACCTTTATTCTTCTTTTTCTAATTCTTGAACTCAGATTCTATTTTATTTTTGCTTTTTACTGCTGCCATCTCCATAGGTCTCAACTCTTCCATGCAGCTCTAGAGGATTTTTGTCATTTTCTGACTGTCCAGCCTCTCACCACTGCCCTCCTTCCTATTCACACCAAATCCCCCTCATAAGAAACCCTCAATCATGTGCCATCTCAGTAGAGACAATGCCTCACTTCCACGGCAAAAATTTAGGGTCCCTGAAGTTCCTCTCCCTTCCTTCTAGGACTTGTGGTGAGAACTATCTTAGATTTTGCCAATAGGATTATTTCTTCTAGAACTTCAACTCTTGAGCACATGATGCAAGAATTTGAAAATGGTGAGAGGACTTATTCATCTCAGCAACAGTAGCATGTACAGTACATGTTGTTTCTGTGCATGACCTTGGCTATTTATTTTGCTGACTCTCTGCATTTCCTATATATCTCTCATACAGGCATCCCTCAGAGACATTGCAGATTCAGGTCCAGATCACCACAATACAGTGAATATCACAATAAAGCAAGTCGCATGATTTTCTTTTTGTTTCCTAGCGCATAAAAAGTTATGTTTATACTGCAGTACAGTCTGTTAAGTGTTCAATGGCATTATGTCTATAAAAACAATGTGCATACCTTAATTTAAAAAGTAGTACTGTTCGGAAAATGCTTGATGCAGGGCTACCACACACCTGCAATTTGTTAAAAAAAAAAAAACAACCAAAAAAAGCTGCAGAGTGCAATAAAGTGAAGGGCAATAAAATGAGGTATGCTTGTATTTTTTTCTCTGTTTCTTAGAAATTTCTTTCCAGTAAATTTCCTTTTCTTGTAAAACATTAGAACGCAAGTACCACAAGGACTAGGCCACTTTCCTGCTTGTTCACTATAAGTGTTTAGTGCATCAAGCATTGTCTGATGTGGCATGCAGAGCCCAGTGGTCTTTCTGAATTAAGACAGAGTTTGGAACTCAAGGAAGCTGATGTTCTAGAATTTATGGGATAGAATATTGAAGAGAGAAAGCTGGACACAGGGAAGACTACAAAGATCTGTAGGGGATGTCCCTGAATCTTTTAGCAAAAGTTTATCTATGTGAGCATGGGATGAATATATATAAGGCTGAAAAAAGAAGCTCCACAAGTTACAGGTTGAATAATTCCCCCAGTTCACACAGACTTTTCCCCCCTGTAGCCAGACTGGAGAGACCTCATAGTACACGGAAAACTTGGTAGAACCCTCAGAAAGTTCTCACCTTAGTAGTTGGGCTCAATTATACCTAGCGTAAAGGCTGCTCTGGGCCCACCCTAACAAAGCTTGAAAGAAAACCTTGAAATGATTACATTGACTTGCAAGCAACTTTACTGCCTGTCAGAAATTCAACATTGCTTAAAGGAATACAATAAAATTCACCACAAAACAACACAAATTTCACAATGTCTAGCATTAAAAAATTATCAGGCATGAAAGAAAGCAGGAAAATATGACCTATAAGCAGGTGAAAAAATCATATAAGAAAATGAGGGAAATGGTATGGTAATTTGTAATTAACGCCGATTACAAATACTATCAATATGCTCAATAATGTAAAGGAAAACATAATATGATGATAAGAAAAACTGAAGATTTTCAAAAGGCCCACATGGAACTTCTAAAGATTTAGCTGAAATATATAAAATGAAAAACACACTAGAAGAGCAGATTAGATACTGCAAAGGAGTGTCTGATGAAGCAGTAACAATTATCCAAAGTGAAGCAGCACAGTGGAAAAAATGAAGACTCACTGAACCGTGAGACGCTGTCAGTCTAACAAATGTGCACGTGGATGAGAGAGAGAGAGAAAGAGGAAGAGACTGAAAAGTTGAGACAGAAAACACTTGAAGAAATAACAGGTAAAAACTTGTAAAATTTGGTGTAAATTATAAACCTACATTACGGAAAGCTTTATAAATTCCCCCAAAAAAAGAAATATTAAGAAAATCACACCAAGGCACATTACTATCAAACTTTTGAAAAGCACTGATAAAGAGAAAATATTTAAAGCAACCAGAAAAACATGACACTATATACAGCAAAACAAAGAAAAGATTTACAGCAGATTTTTCATCAGAAATTATGTTATCCAGAGACTATAATGTCTTTTGAGTTGAAATACATTATTAACTGACAATTCTATATCTAATAAAAATGACTTTGAAATATGTGCTAAATCAAGTCCATTCTAGACAAACAAAAGATGAGATAATTTATTACCAGCAGCCTTGCTTTATAAGAAATGTTAAGCAAAAATGTTAAGTAAAGTTCTTCAGGCTGAAACAAAATGTTACTAGGTAGAACTCTGAACTGATATGATAAAATGAAGAGCATCAGAAATAAAAAAAATAAACCCTGACCTTTACCTCATATCATATACAAAAATTAACTCAAAATGGATCATAGTCCTAAATGTAACAATTACAACTATCAAACATTTAGAACAAAACATAGATTCTTTGTTACCTTTCTTAGATAGGAAATTAAAAGTATAAACTATAAAACAAATAATGGATAAATTGGTCTTCATCAAAATGGAATCCTTTGCTTTTTTAAAGAGACTGTTAATAAAAAGCAGATATTAGGGGAAATATTTGCAAAATTTATATCTGATAAAGGACTTGTATCCTAGATACATAAATATATCTTAAAATTCAACAGTAATAAAAAAGCAACTGGATAAAAATGGGCAAACCCATTTTACAAAGATATAGCACTGGCAAAAGGGCACATGAAAAGATATTCAACACCACCAGTCATTAGGGCAAGGCAAATTAAAACCACAATGTGATAAAACTACACATGCATTAGAATAGTTAGAATTTTTTTTAAGTGGCAACGTCAAGTGCTGATGAAGAGCAACTGGAACTCTCATACATTGCTGATAGAAATTCAAAATGGTACAACCACTTTGGAAATCAGTTTGACAATTTCCTATAAAGTTAATCATACCCTTACTCTATGACCCAGCAATTTCACTCCAGATATCTACCCAAGAGAAATCTTATGCCCACACAAGATTTGTTCACAAATGTTCATAGCTGCTTTATTTATAACAATTCAAAATTGGAAACCACCTAAACGTCTATCAAGAATTGAATGTATAGATAATTTGTGGTATATCCCTCTACTCAGCAATAAAAAAGGGACAATCTATTGCTATGCCAAAATATACAAATGAATATCAAAATTATTATGTTGAGTAAAAGAAATCGAACACCAGACTGTCTGTATAACACCTAATTCTTCAACTCAACATAAAGATATATGTAATTATCATATATACGACATATATGAAATATATATATATATATAGTATATATATATATGGTGGTAGTTTGTTATGGCAGCCCTAAGAAACTAATACACATGACTATATGTGTTTGTCAAAACTCGTGTAACTATACACTTAAAATAGGTGATGATTATTCTATGTAAATTGTATCTCGATAGACGTGATTAAAAACAAGGCCATTAGAGGATAAGAATGCTGGAGTGAATCTACCGTAAACCCCTAACTATATCCTCAAGAAGTCCCAGACATGCTCCTTTTTCCAAAAGCTTGAGTGTGAGAAGTGTTCCCTGTTGGCTGAGTGAAATACGATTCCTGACTGCAGAGGGGAGAAGGAAGATGGTGGGAGGATTTGGAGAAGCAGAGGTTATGTCATCACCTTTCACTTTCCCCATAATTGGCAGCAGAGCTGAGGGGGCAATTTGAGTCTTCTGACCTGAGAAGAGTTTTGGTGGTGGTTACTTGTTCGTAGGATCCCTGGGGCATAGAGAGATGGCTAGCCCTCTAAGGCTTTCCCCGATTTGTCAAATAACAGTAACAAAAATACACTCTTGAATTAAGCCACCTTAACAGAGATTTACAACCTCTCAATATACAAATTCAATCTTTAAACTGAAGGGGAGGCTGGGTACCCCTGAGCATGGACTTTGTGATAACCCTGCGAGGTACTCTGATCTGTTCACCATCTTACTCTGTTTTTTTTTTTGGTGGTGGGGGGGTAGAATTTGAGGGGAAATTCTAGATTTTCTCAAAAGAGACCTATGTTCATTGTCCAGGGAATATGTATATTGGGGAATATGATAAACCCTAAAACTGTATGGAACTTTGGACATTTTTTCTGAATAAACACTAATTTCAAGGGATTCAGAACATAACATCACTGTTTGCCACCTAAGTGGAGTTTACGGGGCAGGTGATAAAGTTTGACTAAAGTCTGCTTCTTGAAAAACACAGCTGGGATTTCAAACCCATTCAGTGATTATTCCTCAACTTAGCGTATAGTTGAAATATTTACCTTCCATAATTGGAGCAAAAAGAATATTATTCATTTTTTAGTTAGGTGGGAGATATAACTCATTCATTTAAAGTATAGAAGTCAATGGTTTTGCATAGTTGTGCACCCATCACCACAAAAAGTTTTGGAACACTTCATCACCCTGCAAAAAGAAGCCTGTACACTTCATCTATCACCCCCAAATTCCACCACCATCCCTAGCCCTAGGAGACAGAAAGTAGACACTAATCTACTTTCTGTCTACGGATTTGTATGTTCTGGATATTTTATGTAAGTGGAGTCATATAGCTGGTGTTTTGTGTCTGGCTTCTTTATGGTAAGAGCATAATATTTTCAAGGGTCATGTTGTAGCATACACTAGTACCTCATCCCTTTTGATGTCCAAGTACGATGCCACTGTATGTATATACCACATTTGATTATCCATCATCAGTTGATGGTCATATAGTTTGTTTCCACCTTTTGGCTATTATGAATGATACTGCCATGAACATTTGTTAGGCAGCAGAAAGCAGTGAGGGCGGTCCTCATTTGACAGAACTGATGTTCCAATCTTCTCTTCTAAATGGCACCGTGACCTCCCTCTTTTTTTTTTTTTTTTTTTTTGCGGTACGCGGGCCTCTCACTGCAGTGGCCTCCCCTGTTGCGGAGCACAGGCTCCGGACGCGCAGGCTCAGTGGCCATGCCTCACAGGCCCAGCCGCTCCGCGGCATGTGGGATCCTCCCGGACCAGGGCACGAACCCGTGTCCCCTGCATCGGCAGGCGGACTCTCAACCACTGCGCCACCAGGGAAGCCCATGACCTCCCCTTTGAAGTAACCTTCCATTGTGTATGATCACTGAGGGAGGCAGCAGCCAATTCCTGCTGCAAAGGCTACTGGGGCCAGCCTGTCCAGTTTCCTACCTGGGCAGCCAGGCAGTGAGCATTTGATGTAGAGTCAGCCCTGAGGTTCTTGAATCTTGGAGCAAGCCGTTCAGTGATGTACGAGATGACTGGAGGTCATTTCATGGCTGCTATAGTACAACACCTCAGAGAGACACTTTTCCTGATGCATGCCTCTTCTGTGGTTCCCGCTGTCCGGTTTTCCAGAGATCCTTGGGTCTTGCCTGGTCAACAGTCTCCAATCAATCCTGGAGCCCCAGTATCCTTCCAATAAATCCTTTTTGCTTAGGAGATCCAGTTATTTTTTGTTTATTAAAGCTATGTATGTATATTACTTTGTACAATACTCTGCTCTGGGTCATTTTCTTTATGGTCTGCATTCAAACTCCCTAAGAGAGAGGATATGACTGAGTTGGCCAGCCATCACCCTGGGATCGTCCAAGGAAGACTCAGGATCCTTCATTGGGGTGCCTGGAATTTCTCAGAAAGGGGTAGTTTAACTGGCATGGCTCTTGTGTGGCTTCGTTAGTGTGATACAGAAAGCTCCGAGGATTTAACTTTCTATGCCAGTAAATTCCAGCTGCTATAAGACTCTCACATGGTGGCCCTTGAGAGCTTTTGCAGATACACCCAGGGGGGAATCTCAGCTAAAGTCCAGTCCTCTCTCTCCGTCTCTCTCTAACCACTATGACTTATCTGCAGTTTAAAAGCTCCAGTTCCCAGCCAGGGGCTGTAGGTCAACTGCTCCCTGATTTTGTAGGGCACTGCACAAAGGTACAAACTGTACTCTCTGGCCTGAAAAGAAATTCAGCGTTTTTGAGAGAACAGCAAACGAGGTCTTTGCGAACTGGGAGAACTTAGGTGTTGGGAAAAACAGGCTCACGGAATGTTAATTGCTGCTGGTGATTATGACAATGTGTTGCGTATTTTGCTCTTTTCCCAGAGTGAAGGCTCAATGTGTGATGACAAGTATTGGTGATGCTCTTTTACTTAATTGTGAT
This sequence comes from Grampus griseus, assembly GCF_964374135.1. Taxonomy (NCBI): domain Eukaryota; kingdom Metazoa; phylum Chordata; class Mammalia; order Artiodactyla; family Delphinidae; genus Grampus; species Grampus griseus. The sequence goes on from NC_139012.1 coordinate 69,710,469, forward strand.
TCTGGAGTCTAGACTCCCTCGCCTACTGCTAGCTGCCATTCACCCTCACTACAGGTTTTGTAAATTAGACAGTCACTCTGTGGGTGTCTAGTATAGGTGCACGAAGCAAATACTGCTTGGGAAAGAATATATTATTAAACCTACAGAGTAAGCTGTTACAGGCACTGTGCCTCTAACCTGCAGTCTTCATCTCCTATGCCTCCTGTGATGAATGCAGGCTCCTCCAACATTAAAAACAGAGAAACTAAAATCCAATATTCATATCTCAGCCTAACAGGAATAATATGCTCGTAGGCAATTTGTCAGTGTTTATTAACTGTGACCTAGAAAAATGTAACCGTGGCAGTGTCTTCTCATACATGTGTGACAGGATGGGATTTTTTTTCCCCACCCTCTTCTTTTCTAATCCCACCCCTGTCTGTCATTGGTAAAAACAGAGCAAAAGAGACCCTGCCAGCATAGTGACACCCAGGAAGTGGTCAGTGTCCATTGGGGGAAAAAATCCTCTTTGCTATGTTTCCTTGGGAGAAACTAAAGGTTTCCCCCAACAAGTTCTGAGCCCCAAGGAGACCAACCCAATAGACACCTGTAGGAAACTTGGAAGAACTGGTTAGCAGATATTGAGGGCCCTGTGAGCAGGAGAATGGCTTAAAAGACTGAGAGCACTGCCAAGGGAGAAGAAAGAGGGACAGCAGACAGAGAAGATACTCACAGGGTGAGTACCTTCTGAGGGTGACTGCATGGCTGCCAGGTGACCCCACCCAAAATCGACAACAAAACAAAATAACCACCCACGAGATAATTTTACCCCTTTCTGTACTTTGTACTTATCCTTGAGGGTTTCCTTTCAGTAAAGGAGGGTATCTGCATACCCTTCACGACATTATGGGAATAACTAAAGGGTGGCCTGCATTATGGTCATGTTTTGTCAGTTTCCTATTAGGGAATCTGAATACAATTTATATTGTAATAGAGCCCTGGGAGGACAGCATACTAGCCGTGTTCTTGGTGGTTCTTTCATGTTGCAAAGAACATAGGCAAGGCACCATCAGGTTACCTCTCGGTGAGTGGAGACACAGTCTACAGGGACATCATGAATTAAGGAGGAAAGGATGCACCCTCAGAAGCGGCCCAGCCAAGCAGCCCAGAGAATTGGAGCACTGTTTACCATCATCCAGGATACAATGGGAGCTCAAGAAGTTAGACGGTCATTCTGTGTCCCCCAATGCAATTCCAGTAGTTGTTTCCTCAGAAGGGAGCTTTGTTGTTTTTTTTCTAGAGTCATGTGGAGACCTCACTCCTCTTATTTTTCATTTCCATGGCTTATGTTGCCCTTGAGTTTGGTGGAGTAAGTGGAATGGTGAGAAGATCAGATTCAGAATATATTCCAATATAAAGATCCAATAAAAGCTGATGAATGAACTTATATGGAGATTGAGGGAAAGAGGATCCAGCAGATACGTCTCTTTCCTGGTCCCCGACCCGCCTGGTCTGGCCTCTCTCCTGCTGCTTCCCCACGGAGTGTGTAGCCCTCTCCTCGGCCTCGCTTGGTATTGCAAACGGAACCCATTCCTAAACCCAATACCAAAGCCAGGGTCGCATTTGTCATTTTTCTAACAAAGCCACGCCCACTAGGGAAGCTTTGAGCCATTTCATTTAATTCTCACAAAACTCAATTAGTTAGATACAATTGTGATTCCCACTTCACAGATTAGGAAAACGAAACTGAGCAGATTAAATAATCTTCCCAAGATCATAGGCCGGAGTTGCAGAACTGAGATTCAAAGTCAACTCTATCTGATATGCTGATAGACCTTAAGTAACTCACACATTGAACAATTCAGCCTAATAATCTACTTCTGATGACAGCAGCAATAATTTTTTTTTTCGAGTAGCAGTAGCGTCACGGCCCTCATCTGTCATGCCTCACCCGCACCTCCCAACACGCATGACATTGGCCTTCTTGGTTAAGAATGCCTTTCCTATATTTCTGAACTCATACTCACAATCCAATAGCTATTGATCATCTATCCCTTCACTTAAGAAAAGTTTCTTAAATCTATTGAGAAATTCAATTGATATATTTCACAAAATACTAAAAAAAAAAAAAAAAAAAAAAAAGGCATGGTCATATTTGAAACCAAGAAAGCACTGAAATAAACTACAACATCCCTACGAAATACAACTTTCCCCTCCACATGACCTGATTTGCCACCTTTTGGTCAAATAAAATCATTTCTTTTGGTTCAGGAGTCTTTCCTCTTCTTTTGAGTCTAGCATCAACTGACAAGCCAAGGTAAACTCAGTAAAGAGTTCACCATTTGTTTTTTTTACATCATTGAACAAATATCCTCTCAACTGAAAAAAGAAAAAATATCAGATGTTTACTAACATGCTCAAGGAATAAATTGTAAAGGAAAATTTGATGGACGTAATTGGAATTACCACTTTAATTTTGGAACAAGATGTTTTCATTGTTTTTCAGACATTTGATGTTAAATATGTTATCTTAAAGGACATTCAAGTCTTGAATTACAGATGCTTCTATTTTAACTCATTACAATTCAACCAATATCTGTTGGATGCCTATACTATGCTGAGTATTGTGATAGGTAATTTACCTCTATTGTACTATTTAATATGAAAAAGCTAAATTGAGGGTAAACTTCATATCATAACAGCTCTATTTCTTAAAAACTTCACAACACCTTACAGTTTATTAGCTAATCTAAAATAATTCAGTGTACTATCAACTTATTAAGAAACATAATATATGACATATATAAAGGATCCATATATGTTATATATAAAGAATATAGGTATATAGGATATATATACATATATACACATAAAGGAGATATGATATATAGGAAAGATATATATTATGTATAAAGGATATTATAAAGTGTGTGTGTGTGTCTGTGTGTGTGTAATTTTAGCCTGTGTCTACATTGCATGAAGCAAACATAAATTTTTCCACAATTATTTGTAGGTTTCTTAGTTTAGTGAAAAGGATCAAACATGTCACAATATAGACCTAGAGGCTCAAACATGAGAAGATCAGATTTTTTCATCTTTTATGTAAGCATACATGGAGCATCTAACATGGCCCACTGTGCTGGGCTCAGAGGATGAAAGCATGAAGCGTATGTAGTTCTTGCCCTCAAGCATCATCCAGCAAAAAGACAGGTGGGTCTGGGACCCATCTTTCACTTCTCGGGGCAGTGGTCAACAGCCCTGCATTGAGCTGGCTACCGTAGCTGAACTCATGGCTAATTTCTTCAGGACTCAGCACTTTATAGCCATCCTGAGCCCCATTCTTTGCACTGTTGTGCCCCTTGGGGATACAGTGCAGAAAGAGCTGTTTGGAGAGATGTTCCTTGAGCCAATTTATCCAAGAAGCCAGGACTAAGAGGGGAGCCCAGCTCAGAACCTGAGAAGCAGTGGCATTAATTCAGGGAGAAGGAGGGGAAAGAGAACCTAGGGATGTGTGTGTGGTTTGTCTGTTCACACGTAGGGATAATAACAGAATAGGACAAGGCTTAAAGTAAAATTTGTCTCTAAATATCTGGTTGCATCGTCACACGTAAGTTTAACATAAAAGCCATGTATGTGACTCTCCTGTTTTCATTTAAACAATTTAGAATTTTAAAGACATAAATACCAATTTCTCTAAATAGAAAGGAGTGGAAAGATCTGACATATGCCTGTCTTCAACATTATTCAAATAAAAATGGAAGTCAGAATTCTCAACCATAAATAGGTGACAGGTCAGACTGGTAAATATGCTTTAAGAATCCAAGTGCCCCACTTAAAACAATCTTGGGCTTTGATATCAGAGAACTGGCTTCCAAAATTGGGCTTTTTAACTCTGGTAGGGTATTCATAGCTCAAAAGCCATTTCTATCCTGCAGGGCTGTTGTGAGGATTAAAGGTAGTTTTCACAATCACCTACCACACAATAATGCTCAATAAATGATATTGATCATGACTTTAGTATTATATTAAAAGCCCGTCAAATTTAGGGGTTCTGTAAACTCCCATGAGCCTCCCACTTTAACCTTCACAGTTTCAACTATTTATTTAGCTTAATCCCCCAAAAGCAATGCCAGTACAAATACTTTTCTCTCATATTCACTGGAGATGAAATTTAGCACATTGACCATTCATCTCTTTATGAATGAGAACTTCGTCTTCAGCTTTTGTTTTCAAATCCAAATCATTCTCATGTAGAATGCTGGAAAAGACATGCTTAGGTCTTTTGGATTCCCTATACCTAGTGTGATTTATAGCTTTTTCTTTAAAACTCTGAAATGTTTAAATGACAAAAGGAAAGTCGTGTGTGCAAGTTTTAAGTCAAGTGTTTGTCAGGCTCCTACAGAGAAGAATAAAAGGCATGAGTTCCTGGGAATTTCTAGTTGGATTTCACAGGGAATCATATCCCAGTCCTGTTGTTTCTACAAAGTTGCTTACTTGCCACCTGGTCCTGTATCTCTGCTGAAATAAGTAACAGAGGCCATTAGAAATTCATGGAAAAACTGTGCCATAAATGTGTTCCCCTGTGAATTTAATGTTAGAAATTAATGAGCTTTGCTGCTACATTTTCCTAGTAAGTTAACAAAAAATTATGTAATTCTGTTTAGCTAGGTCAGGGATTCTGAGCTCCGACCTAATAAGGCATCTGTGCTCACCTGGCATGTGCTCCCAGGGTACTGGAGGCCAGCCTCCGTGTTCCTTTGGGAGCTTCTCAGTATAACAGGCCACCTAAATGTGAGCTGGGGGTTGGTGAGGGGGATGAGTTTCTCACTGGGAGGGTGGGAGTTAGGGAACAAGGGTCAAATGGGGAATAGTGCCACCCTGCTGTGTGGTAGGTGTAGTAAGGGGGCTGGGAGGTCCTGTTTTTGTTTGCTTGTTTCTGAGGAAATGAGTCAATGTGAAAGATTCTCAGGCAATTAATTAATAAGAATTATTCTGAAGTCCGGAAACAGTGGAAATTTCTGTAAGAAAGACCCTGCTCCTAGGGGAACTGAATGCCCCACTTAATTGTATCTTTTTTTTTTTTTTTTTTAGTGCAGAGGAGTCGTGGGTCTGCTGAATGAGTGGGAGTCACTTTCCAGAAGATTCCTAAGGCCCTTCTGCTAACATGGAGGCTGTTGGTATAGCTGTTCGTGTTTGGAGGCTGAGGACACCGGGGCTAGCAGCCGGGCTACTGCACAGCATAACTTAGACCACAACTCTGAAGACCTGCGTGTAACTCCTCTGTTCATGTGTTGAGCACCTACACCACCTGGCTGTGTTGTATCATTTAATCTGCATGACAATCCTGTGGGCTATTATCGTCTTGCAGGGTAATGTATCCGAGATCAGACGTCCAGTGTGTGGGGGACCTAGAACCTGACTCTAGTATGTCTACTAAAAAGAAAAACTGATCTGGGATCATATCTATTTGGGAGTAAACATAGTTGTTTGTTTGTTTGTTTTTAAACTACCCCACACCAAAGATAACCAACTGTAAAATCCATAAATGAACTGACAATTTCTTGAGGCTCAAGATTAGATGAACATAACAGAGACCCAGTACTAAGTGTTAAAAAGTGGGGTGGGAAATATTATTCGAAATCCAAGCTGACTAGAGATGTTTCCACTTTCCAAGGGAAGGATGGCATAATTCATATCAGAAGAGAAATAAATCTTTATACTACTCTCTTCCCCTCTAGTGTTGATGGTCTATTGTTAGCAGAGCACATTGTGAGAGTTAAATATTCAAAGGACAAAAGACTACTTTGCTAGTAGGATGTGAGAAATTCATATCTGTCAGATTAATATGTGGCAGAGTAGTCTCTATCTTTTTAGGGCTAGGATATAAGGGGAGAGAAGAAGAAGAAAAAGCGGAAGAAGGAAGGGGGGAGGGGAGGAAGAGGGAGAGGGGAGAGACGTCCACAGCCTAGAGCTCATTTTGTGTAAAGGGCCAAGAAATATTTTTAAAATGGGAAGACTATAATCAATTTTATTTTTTTGCATTTCTGTAGCACAAACCACATTTGTATCCTAAATCTCTAGTAAAATCTGCTATACTCAAAATATCTTGGGTGACTAATTTTTTGGTGGAGATAAGGAAAGGGCTGATTTCCATGTCTGCATTGGCATAAAGAAGAGAAAGGGAAAGGCTGCACAAGGCCAGGTGTGAGTGAGTCACAGTGGCCTGCAGGATGAGAGGTCACAGAGAGTGGGTGCCATTGGGAGGGGCTGCAGGCCCTCCTGGGTTTAAGGGCAGCATCATGGTAAAGGGAAAGGATGGTAGAGTTTTGGTTGCCACTCTGTCGCCTCCCATTTGCTTAGTCAAACTTATTCAAACATTTCTGAGACTGAGATGAGCCTGTGCATAGAATAAGGCAGTAAATAATTCTGTTGGGCGGGGTCTTTTTTCAGATAGTTGAAAGAAGGCCTAAAGGACAGTTGGTCTTTTTTTTTTTTTTTTAACACTGTATTCTTTAATTCAAAAAAAAAGTTTAAAAATTAAGTTTTGGTTAAAAATTAAGTCATTGGTTATATGTAACATAGAATTACTGAATATTATAGTAAAGTGTCCCATGAAATTTTAACTCTACACTGAAGTGTGAGCCAAGCTCTAAGACCTCCAGCTGCCTCCAGATGGTTTTGTTATAAACCATCTTTATAACAAAAGCCAGGGTGGCCAAGGTTTTCTCAGTATCTATGAAATACCCTCTTTAGAAGCAAATTGGAGAGAATAAATAGGAAGGAGAATAGAAAAGATGACATCACATTCCATGTCTTCCACATCTGTCCACCCATCCGGACCATAAAAAAAGTGCTCAAGTTACTTCCCTATGAGCTTCTATCCCTAGGAAAATTTCTAAATATCTAGAGAATAGTAAACTCCTGGTGAAAGAAACAGCAGTCAGTCTACCTGACAAGGAAGAGAATGTTGCCAGTCCAGCTGCTATTCAGCTGCTAGGTCACTTCTGATCAAATGTAGCCTGGGACAGAGTGGCATGCATCTGAGTGACAGTAAACCCAAAGGATTCTGCCTTCCTGGACCCCTGGACGGGGCGAAAGGGCATGAATCTCCCAAAAGGGTTTTGGCACAGGTTCGGATACCTCTGTTAGTCCACCCTAGTATGTACTGGACCAGAGGCTTTGAAATTGTTAAGCCTTTGAAAAGGTAGACTCTTTTACCCATATTTTTGTCTCTAGAACCTCTTTTAGTGATGGCATGTGAGAGCCCTCAACAATAGTTTGTTTTGTAATAATAACAGGCATTTATTATGATAGTTTATTCTGTGGTGTTATGTGCTTTATGTAGAAGGATGTCATTTAAATCTCACAAAAATGTTGTGAAGTAGATTGTCTAAATCTCATTTAGATAATAAAAAAAAAAGAGGCTCAAATAAATTAAGAAAATTTCCCCAAGATCACAGAACTTTTAAATACTGAAGAAGTTGGGATGGGAACTCAGGCACTCTGACTTCTAACTGCTGAATTTAATTGACTAGGATAGACATGATATAAACCAAGAGATGAGGTGGGATAAATCTATATGCCTGGCATCTCCTACTTCTTGAAGATCTGGATTTTTTTCCCCCCACTGCTCTCTACCAACCTGCTCTATACCACTTTCCCTTCCCAAGTCTACCTGACCTTGAGTATTTATCAAGTAAGATAGTGTTCAGTTCATTGCATTCTCTTTTATGTTGCACATTTGATGTAGTGACTAGCAACTTGATCTTTAAAATGCTAGGTACAGGCTGTTAAAATGGAGATCTAGTACAATTAAAGCAGAGATCAAAGCTGGAAATAGCTTACATTTATTTGGATTTCACCAGGGGAACATTAGCTCTTTATGACATTTGAAAGATGATGCTTTTATGATCTTTATATAATAGGTTTACCAAAGCACTGTGTCTTATTTAAATTCCAGTGATCCTAAAAAGAAAATTTGATTCATGCATCCTTAGTTATCCTGTAGTGGATAGACTTGAATCATTCATGACTTAAACAATTTTCCTGTACAAATGAAATATAGTTCAACTATGTAAGAAAAATCTGGAAGTTTGTCCTGTAGGTCACTATTTAAATGGCAGTGTACAATAACTGTCTATGTATTTCACATATGCAAATGCTCTTCCCCTACCATAGTGGGAGTGATTTGATTATTTTTTCAATTATGCTCGGATACCCCTACATAATTAACAATAATCACAAGCAGCCTAAATTAAGTACTTTACTTTTTTTTTTTTTTTTTTTTTTTTTTTTTTTTGCGGTACGCGGGCCTCTCACTGTTGTGGCCTCTCCCGTTGCGGAGCGCAGGCTCTGGACGCACAGGCTCAGCGGCCATGGCTCATGGGCCCAGCCTCTCCGCGGCATGTGGGATCTTCCCGGACCGGGGCACGAACCCATGTCCCCTGCATCGGCAGGCGGACTCTCAACCACTGCGCCACCAGGGAAGCTCGTTTACTTTTTGAAGTAGTTCATTCTTTGAATTATTTCAATGGAATTAAAATAAAAAACGTTGACTACTCAAAAGTATAAACTGCCTGTGTTTGCCCCACATAGTACAAAATAGGAATGAATGGACAAAAGGCAGAGGTAAAAGAAGTCTTCTCAAGATGAGATGTCCAAGAGGAACACTTATCCTCTCAGCACTTAATCAAAGTTCTCACTCTCATTAAACTCACCTAAGAGGCATTCGTTATTCTCATTAATGATCTAATGTTAATTCAAGTGTGCACAGCCTTCCAGCGAAGGTATAGATCACTGAAACTTTAGACAAATAACAGAGCAGACGCATGGTTTGTGGTGCTTTGAAATTTTAGGACATAAAGGGGAAAGTTTGAAATCTGTGTCAGAGCTGACACACTGTTTACTCTGCTGAGTCAGAGATACACATCTTCATGTCTGATTGACAGGGCAGGACCACATGAAGCAATTGCCATTGGCCACACCCAGGCCAATGGTTTTCAAACTGTGTTCCACAGAGCCCTGGGTCTTGTTCTGAGGACTGTTTATTGACACGAGTCAATAACTCATCCCTGAGAATATCTAAGGTCTCCTTGGGGACGGAGGATGGTTAAGAGAGAGGATGAGTTAGCAGAGCCACAACACTAGCTAGCTTCTATCAGAGCAGTCCATTTTACTTACTTTTGAGTGATATTCCACTAACAATTTCATTTTTTAAAAAAAGCATTCTACTACTAAAATTTATTGGAATAGTGTGGCTGGCTCTTTTTAAAAAAAAATCCTTTGGGTATCAGCTTTATTATCCCCTTCTCAGAGAGGCTTTTTCTGACCCTCTACCTGCCCAAGATGTTCTTTACCTTAGAACCCTATTTATTTCCTTCCTATCCTTTATTACAAGTATTTGGGGCTGTTTATCTGCACACTTTTTAATTGTCTGTCTCCTCACACAATGGCAGCTCTGCTAGGGCAGGTGCTTTATCCTCTTTGACATTAGCTATATCCTTGTACCTTCCATGATGCCTGACACATAGTAAGTGCTCAATAAATATGCCATGAAGAATTGAATGAAACACTAAATGCATGATGAAAAGTGATTAATAACTGTGTCACTGTAGGACTCAGGCATGCTTGATTATGTCTGGAGGACCAGAAACGGGAGTTCTCCTCTCCCCACTGACCTATCTGCACAGAGGGATCAGGGAACATTCTGAGTAAGACTCAGTGTAGAGAGAAAATGAAGTCTAAGTACTGAGGTTTGGTTCAATTTTTGCCCCGTTCACACACTTGCTCCTCAACTTCTAGGTCTTCTTTCCACAAGATGCTAGGATGTGGGTACACACGTCTGCCACTTGGAACTCAACTTTGAAGACAGCCAAACCAACATATGTTTTTCAGAGTATCAGTACAGTTTGAGGTCAAACTATTATAAAACACTGAGGAATAAGGAGGACAAATCCCGGAGACTTTGAAGTTGGCTGCCAGGTTGCGGGAGTACCAGCTGTGGTTTTATGTTGAATCAGGTAAAGGTGAGATAAAGGAAGCAAGATTCTTCCTCCCCAGCCTCGCAGACCCTTCATGTCACCTCCTGTGAGCACATGGGGACTCTGGCCTCAGAAAGGAAAGAGACCCCAAAAGGTCTCTGGGTCCTGGTGATTCTCTGTGGAAGCTTATGATCTTATCTTAGAGGTACTGACTGTGGACTTGACTGAAAAATAGGGGTGCGTGGGTGCTAATTTACGAACTTACACGTCTCTACCTGAGAGACAACCCTGACAGTTCGGGCTTTGCTACTTTTAAATATTTTACTCTGATAGTTGTTCTTTTTTCTTTAATTAAAAAATTTAAAAAGGACTTTTTTAACCAAAAATGTACGACTGTGCCCTTTTTTTTCTGCAGGAATTGTTCCTCCACTACCGTTATTATCACTCAGTCTTTTTAGGTCTTTGAGCAGCTTCAAGTAATCAAATAATCTATCCCATCAGCAAAGATAAGTGGAAACCGACCTTGAAGTTTGATTAATTTCCAAACTAACCATGAAGGATTTTAAGACTCAAGGACCTAAATTAACCTATGGGAAACCAAATGGTGCTTCTCATATCCATCAATGAATGAGAGGTATGAATTACTGATCACCTATATGGTTAATTATTCCCAAGTGAATGGTGTCTAACAGCAGAATTTACATAAAGCAACCAATTGGAGTGTGTAACTTTGGGGGCTGGCGGTGGCTAATAACAGCTTGTCAAAGGCAAATAAAGCTCTCATCCCTCCCATATTATGTGGCCACTTACTGGCATCAAACTGCCAAGTACTAAGAGCTAGGCTTCAATTTGTTAAAGCAAAACAAAACAAAAGGTAAACCACCACCACCAATGAACCAAGAGGCCAAGTATTAAATACATTTAGAAATATTAAGAAATGGAAGTTAGTATAGGGTGCTAAATTAAATTTTTACATAAAAAAGGAAAATACATCTAGTAATATGAGTAGCCTGTAAAATGCCCTGTGAGAAATATTTCCTGTGTATATTTTTCCTTGCCAGCTGGTACTTTTCACAGTAAAGAATATTATCTTAATACAAAAAAAAAAAATTGCACACCATCTGAAAAATGAGAATAAAAAAACTGTGAAGATTATAAAACACAATCTGCATTATGATGGCACTGAAAAGCTGGATAATTATCCAGGCAGGACCTCTGATATCTAAACCCCTTCCCATGATTTCCGGGAATTCCCAGAGCTCACTTCCTCACGGTCTTTCCACCTCCAGATCCTATACCTACATACTGTGTTCCTGTGTCACTCTGGTTCCTGTGTCATTCCTGTGTTCCTGTTTGACACTCAGTTCTTTGGCTGTTTTCACAAAAAATATTCTCACGTTAATGACTTCATGAGTTTGGGTGACATTAGCACAGCTAATACCTAGCTTTCTCAGACTCCAGTTACTTTTCCAAGTCCCGTTTCTGTCTTGCTTTCTCTATTCTTGCCGTTCTCTTTAGGATTAAAAATGGGAAAATGCCTCATAAGTTTGGTAATCATACTTTATGGCAAGTTATGAGGAATATTTAAATAAGATAAAGTAAAATAAAAAATAAAATTAAAGAACAAAAAATAACTATGCTTTCCCTAAGAGGAATTCCAGAGTGTAAAAAATCCTTTCCTCCTTGTGACAATAATTACACAAAATATATCCCAATGTTATATACCAGCTTATACACTGGGCTTGTTATAAATTATTTTTTATAAAACTCAAATTAATTTTTGTATCCTCAGACATTCATTAAAAATACCTCTATTAATTCATTCATCCAATGAACAAATACTTGGAAAATGGTAGTTATTGCTCATTTCCCTCTTCTTGTGTCTATTACTATCACCAGAAATATATCAGGGTGTCTATTTGCCTGTACTTAACATCACTGGAAAATATTTGAAAACATTTTGAAAATCGTAAATGAAAATTACAGCTTATGGTGCTTTTAACTGGTATATCTTTGAGTCCTAATGAGATTGAACTCAGTTATCTCTGTTTCTGCCCTACAAGTTGCCTGCTCATGTGCTTTACCCGTTTTTAATTGAGTTTTCACGTTTCCTGTTGATTTATAACAAATTTAATCAATACATATCATTTCTCTCCCCTAGGTTGCAAACAGATTTGCTCAGTTTATTAGTTTTTTAATTTGGATTTTATTTCTTTTGAGTTTCTTCCTATAGTGATAAGTAGAAGGCCTTTTTCATCCCCAAACCATGCCAGTATTTAGCTACATTTGCCCCTCATAGCTTCATTTAATCCACGAGATTATATATTTGTGTATTATTTATTTAACTAAAAATAAAATAAAAGCAAATACATTAATTATATCCTGTCCTCCCTCTCAAAATCCTAATCAGATGTTGACTGATAGGAATTTATTTTATAGGCTAACTAGACAAGGAGAACGGATACTATTACAGTATTAGGTGATTCTGTTCAGGAATGTGTTATTTCTCTCCGTTTATTCATGGGTTTCTTTATGTCTTTCAGTAAAATTGTATATCTTTCTGTATAAATTCATTATAAACCCTGCATATTCTCTTTAAGTTTACTCTTATATCTTTTATATCTCTATTGTTATTGTTAAGGGGCTCTTTTCTCCATGATGTTTTCTAACAGGGTGCTTGTTATAGAAAATTTATTCATATATAATTAGAGTTCTTTTAACTTCTGATTATATTTGGTTGAAGCTATTTGTCCAGGAAGATAATCCTATCACTTCCTGATTGTCTATCATAATTTAACATTTCCATGACTCAGTTTCTCCTAATCTCTAAAGATGGATAAAGTGCCCACCTGACAGGTGTGCTGTGATGATTGAGGGATTTAATATCTATAAAACTCTTACCCCTGTGCCCAGCACAGAGCAAACACCATAGAAGTGTTCCTTGTGGTGGTAGTTGTTGATGTTGTTCCTATTATATTTCCTGGTGGGTTTCAGCATCCAGTGCATTTCTCAGTCTTCTTTTTTAGGATCAAAATGTGCCAGTTCATATTCATTCTCTTCTCCAGCTCGTTTTGTTCCAATCAAAAATTGTTAGGATGGTCTGGCTAAGGTTCCCTTCACTTTGCCCAGGTAGTCATCTCCCTTGCGAGCATGAAACTGCCAGCTTATTGCTCCCTCTCCCGTGTCTATCTTTCTTGCACCACATACTAAATAAACTCCTCGGCATCTCTGCGCATGGGCTGCACTCCTCCACTGTTGCCAGGCTCCACTGGCACTTCTCCCCTGTTCTGTTATTTTGGTCACTTCAGTCAGCAAGCAAGGTTGTTAAATCACAGGTTCAGAATCTCATCCTGGACCAGAAACGACCTCTCTTCTCTTTTTACATCCTAATTACCGTTTTGATTTGTTCTTCCTCCTAATTATCTGTAACATCTTCTCCTACACTTGTGCATTTGTCTATGGATCCCCTCTTTCCCCCTTTCCCCCCTTCATGCATAATAAGTAAGGGTGCTGTCAACCTTAACCAGAGCAAAGAACAGTTTCATTTAAGCAAAAAAAAAAAGTTTATTCAAAATAGCAGAGGAACTGCAATTCAGGACAAACAATTGGGATGAACCACAGACAAGTCCAGAGAGCAAAGATGGGAACATTCTTTTATAGAGGAAAGGAGGAAGTTGGGAGGGGTTGTTCTGAGCAAAAATTCACTGGAGAAAAATGAGAGTTCCGATTCTAATTTTGAGTTAGGTTTCCTTAACACATTTTCACAGTGCTTAAAAATTTTCAGATGTTTTCTATTAGGAAAGATACAGGGTTATATGCAAACACTATCAGAAGCATAGTCAAGGTAAAGATCCTAATTAATACCCAAGCAGAAATCTCTTACATGTCTAGTTCTGTGCCAAGAGAATCAATCAGTGGTTAGAGCAGGAAATTAAAAAATCAGCCTGAAACTAAACTTTGTCATCTCCTCCAGTTATAATAACTCCTTGTCTCAATCTGTAAATTGTGCTTTGCTAAAATTAAATTTTGGTAGCTACAAGCAATAAGTATTTAATTCATACCTATAAAAGCAAAAGAGAGCAATTTATTATCAATAAAATGTATTTTCCGGGCTTCCCTGGTGGCGCAGTGGTTGAGAGCCCGCCTGCCGATGCAGGGGACACGGGTTCGTGCCCCGGTCCGGGAAGATCCCACATGCTGCAGAGCGGCTGGGCCCGTGAGCCATGGCCGCTGAGCCTGAGCGTCCGGAGCCTGTGCTCTGCAACGGGAGAGGCCACAACAGTGAGAGGCCTGCGAACCGCAAAAAAAAAAAAAAAATGTATTTTCCTCTTAATCCTTCTCTGGCATTGCTAATGAATTATGTTGGACTAATTTTTTTTTAATTAAATTCCTTTCAAAGAATTACCTTCAGTGTAGAATGGAGCACTTCCTACACTAAAGAACTCAGTGGAAGAATTATTTGAGACCCCTAACATGAAGTCACTGGGGAGGGAATTTTACACACGATTCAGTTCCTCAAGGATCCCAATCCGAAGGGCAAATCTGTGCAGGGATCAAATCAAAAGTCACACAAAGGCCTTCATTTGATTGACTAGATAAGGAAACCACATGGTTTCCAAAAATCTAAATCTCTTGGCCCCCAAAGAATGGAAAATTTGGATTGTTCCAAGGTTTAAAATTCCTTAGCACTGAGTTAAAATCTGCTTGGAATAGACTTCTAAACATGTGTTTGGTCTAGACATGCTATTTCAAAGAGTGACATTTTGCTTATAAAGTATGCCAAGGTCAAAGGACCTCTTTAAAAGGACTTATATTTTTTTCTCTTTCTTTTTTTCTTTTTCTCCTTCTTTCCTTGCTATGGTACACTCTAAAAAAAGTCCTTCTCGCCTGCTAAGTAGATATCCATGTTTCATTATTTAGGACCTGTATGTCACCTTGGAGTAGGGGAGTGTATTTTACCAGAAATGCTTTTCCTCTGCATATATTATATTCATATCTACATCTATATATTTTATTGTATACCTTAAATGCTTTGGAATTGGCTTGAGAGGGAGCAAGCAGCAGCCAGCCACAGATTCCAGACCAAATTCAACCTCTGTTCAGAATTTCCTAGATGATGGAATTGACCTAGATTCTGAGCTCCATTTGTGGTATCTTTTTAGGAACTAACTAGACCAATATTCCAGGATTTGTAAAAATTCTGAAGGGTCTTCCGCTGACAGTGAAAGCCTCGGGAAGGTAGGTGGGAGAGTAACTGAAATCCCTGCGTCTCAACCTGGCTCAGGATGAAAGGGAATCACAGGTTTACCGTTCACTGAAGAGAAACAAATGCCCCATTACACAGAAGGGATTAGGACCCGGAGGGGGGTTTATACATTCGAAACAGACTTTGCCTCAGAGTGCAGGGCTGAGAGTCATAGACTGCATGAAAAATGGACGCCTGTCTGTGAACTGGAATCACAAAATGAACGCTACCCAGGGTGAATCATCCTTTAGAACCTCCGAGTCATATGGAAATGAGAACCTAGATCCCATAAAGGATTTGCAGATTTTTGTCTCAGAGTTAATCTGGTAATATATTCTTATCACACAACAGGAAAGTCCCCTCCTGAATTTTACATAACCACCCTTCAGTGGCCTCAGATGATAGCACAGAAGAAAGGAAAAGTATAACTTCTCTGATGACCTGGGTGAGCAGTTATGCTTTTCCTGAAAGGCAGGACTGATGTGGAGCTTGGAATATCCCGTGTCTGCAAACCGTGGGTTTAGTGTGTGTGTTTGTGTGTGTGTGGATGTGCTATGTGAATTTCCACCTGCTGCCTCTATTTCACAAATAAATATTAACACAGGTGTTTGGAAATGAAGGAAAGAAAGCCAAGATCATTTTCAAATTTTCTAACTTCATAGGGTGTGTGTATGTGTGTGTGTGTGTGTGTGTGTGTGAGAGAGAGAGAGAGACAGAGAGAGAGAGAGAGAGAGAGAGAGAGAGAGAGAGAGAGAGAGAATGTGTGTATATGTTGACATGACATAATTTGAAATAAATGGAAAGAAAATGCATAATCTTTCTATTTGCTATGCCCCACAATCTAAACCACCTTTAGAGGATGACTTTAAAGTTGGCTGCTAAAAAAATCATGAAGCAAATAAAGCAAATGAAATTAAAATTGACATGTGAGTAGAGTTCTCAAATATAATGTATATAGTCAATCAATAAGTATATTTTGAGCACATATACGTGAAGGGGGTTTGCAAGACACTATGTAGATGATAAAGATGAATCACGCTTGGATTCTATTCAGGGTACTTGTTCTCGTAGGGTACACGATGCTATAAAAAAAATGATATCTCATATATGCAAATAGTAATGCATATAAAGAAACAATATTTTAAAAAAGCATCATGCAAAGTAGACTGCTATAAATGCCATGACAGAGATGTAAATAATTCCTCCTGGGATTTTCAGAAGAAATATTGTTTCTATTGAGCTAGGGGGAGATGATTGTAGAGGGGCTTTCTTCTGGGCCCCGAGGGATGGATGGCCTTTGGACGTCTCCAGGCCGGAAACATGAGAGGATAGAATTCAATGGGTTTTTGCCCGACACTGTACCATCTAAGGTCATCCTCAGGCATTACTGTAAAATGGATGGAATTAGCTTTGTGTGTTTCTTTAGCTTCACTTTCATTATCCTAATTAAATGGGCTGACTTGATAGTTTGACAAACTAACCCATGCAAATGCATTAATGGCTAATAAGGGTGAAAGTCTACTTTTCCCAGCTACTTATGTTTTAACTCTTATTACTGTAAAACAGCTATTCCTTATATAAATGACTATTCAGATATAACTTGGGCTGAAATCTGTGGAGATGTATTTGTCTTTTTTGGGGGAGGGGGTACGCGGGCCTCTCACTGTTGTGGCCTCTCCCGTTGCGGAGCACAGGCTCCGGATGCACAGGCTCAGCGGCCATGGCTCACAGGCCCAGCCGCTCCGCGGCATGTGGGATCTTCCGGGACCGGGGCACGAACCCGCGTCCCCTGCATTGGCAGGCGGACTCTCAACCACTGCGCCACCAGGGAAGCCCCTATTTGTGTTTTTTTATTTTGCCTTCTAATCACCTTTTTATTTTGTAATCTAGGGCAGGGCAGCCTAGATAGCCCCATACTTGTCAGCACTGCTTCCTTGGAGCAAAGCCGGATCTAGATTAGAATCAAACATTTGGAGGATGTCCAGGGGCCAACTTCAGTGAAACTGTGGTTTGGCATCTTTTAAGCTGGGTGAAACAAAGGTGACAACTTTGATGCCCACTATTATTTTAAAACCATGGGTCAATATCAAGAAATGCTGTTGTTAGGAAAAAAAACTAAAATTGAGGGGTGAAATCTGAGAGGGGAGAATGCAGCAGAGGTGACATAAAGCACAGAGGTGATGCTTCTGTGATTCTGTGAGAAAAGAGCCAAATAGAGTAATGAGTGCCATGGCCTTTCAAGTCCTGTCCTTTGTGTGGGAGGAGCTAATGTGGGTCATGGGCTGGAACTGGCCCGGTCACAGTGTTCTGTTAGGGTTCCCTATGCCCACCATGGAGTTAGCCCCAGCAGAGTTAAGGTTACACAACCCTAGGTGCTGCAAATACGGGTGAGACATGGTTTTAGGAACATATAGAAATTGTTCTCATTAGTTAGGCAGAATAAAGAATGCTAATGAAAGATAAACAAATGCTTTTCCTCTCAGAAGTCCAGGTTGCCCTGGCAACCTCGGGGAGTACATCTGTTACTTTGGAAAGGCCCTTGTATATATCTTTATGTTCATAATATCTCCTGCTTGAACTGGAGTATTTGTCCACGTTCCAGCATGTCTGGGCTTTGTCTTTTTTTTTTTCTCAGCACACAGAGTCTCCTAGCTTTATGCCGTCTGTGGTAGGCACTGTTGGGTGTCTGTCCAACACTCACCAACTTTTCCTCACAAATTGAAGCCTGTTCCTGTTTGGACAGCAGTGTGCCCAGGCCCAGAAGTAACTGTGATTTGTCTAACTCTTAGCCAGTCACGACCATCCCTTTTCCCCTCAGCAGAACGTGGTCCGGGGGTTGGCATTTGACTCAGACCTGGGCAATGAGATAGTGAGGAAAAGCTGTTGAGGCATCTAGGAAAGATTCTTCTCCCTGATAAGTGGTATGGATGGCATAAGGGAAAAAATTTTCTCCATTCTTTGCTCCTTGAGGATGTGATTCTTGGAGGTGCAGGAGCCTCTTTTTTTTTTTTTTTTTTGAGCCTGAGAAGAAGCATAGTTGACACATTGAGGAGAGAAGAGCAAAAGACAAAATGTCTTTTTTTTTTTTTTTTTGTGGACAAAATGTCTTTGATAGCACTATTGAGCCATAAACTCTGGATTTCTCGCTTAGTAAAAAATTTGTTTGTTTATGGTTTAATTCATTCTTATTTGGACATTCTTTTACTTGCAATTCACATTCTAAAGGACATATCCATTGAGCTGGGGAAAGCTGTGAATTAATAAGGGAGCTTAAATGAATAGCCATCAAAATGGTAGCAAAGTTTGGATGGCATTTGTTTCTGAAAATAGATCGCTGCCTTTTGCCATCTTTTCCAGTGCAGGACACAACTTTCGGGTCTCAATTTTCCGAAATGGCCAGGCTTTGTCTAGTAACGGGGCCATAGGGACTTGCTTCTATTTTCTGCCTTTCTGACTTCTACATCTCAAGCACGGTGCTTCCTCCCTCACTCACAGAATGGCTCTTCTTATCTTGAGCCTCTTCTCTCCATCCCCTTTCCTTAACAATGTCACCTGCTGCCCAAACATTAACTCTTTTCTTAAAAAACAACTCTTCAACGTGAACTGCCTCTTTCCTTTGCACTGCAGACATGAAGTTTCAATTGCCTAAGGCCCATTCATTTCTGGGTGTTCCACTAGTAACACAAACATGTGTTGAACCAAAAGAAACATCTCCCCCGAAAATCCTGACATCTCCATTTCTGATAATATCAGTATCACACCCTGGGCTCTCAAGTCCTTTGTCTCTTCCTTCTCCCATATACCACATCTGAACCACCCACTGCTGTCAATTCTGAATCCCCTCCCTCCCTTTTCCCCTCCTCTCCATTCCCCCTGCCTCCGGTCTAGCGCAGCACGGATTCCTACCTGAACCTCTGTAATAGACTCAAATCGAGACCTTCTTAAGAAACTTCTACCCTCCAGTCCATCTTCCCCACAGTTGCCATAGCGTGCCTCCTTAATCAGAAGACTTCAAAAGCAGCCTCCCCTTCTGAATGAAGTACAAACTCCTCACGGTGCTATTCTAGGCCCTCTGGAACACACCTAACTTATCATTTTAGCTTTATCTCTTGTTATTTATCTGCTCCTTTTCTGTGCTCCTAGTTAAACATGACTAATGCCACTATAACATTACTCTTCCCACCAGCAACCACAGCTACTATTACTTATCTCTGTTACCGTAACTATCATAATACTACCGTCTCTCTTAATGGTGAACATTTGCTGAATATTTTTTATTAATTTTTCTTGGCATATGGTTACTTTACAATGTTGTGTTAGCCTCCACTGCACAACAAAATGAATCAGCCATACATATACAGATATTCCCTCCCTTTTGGACTTCCCTCCCATTTAGGTTACCACAGTGCATTAGGTAGAGTTCCCTGTGCTACACAGTATGTTCCCATCAGCTGTCTATTTTATACATAGTCAATCCCAGTCTCCCAATTCCTTCCACCCCACCCCTTTCCCCCTTCGTATTCATACAGTTGTTCTCTACGTCTGTGTCCCTATAGAAGGTTGCTTTGCAACCTTTGCTGAATTCTTAATATGTGCCAAGCACTGTGCTTAAGCACTTCCGTGCAGTCACCGATCACTGACCACCCACAATGTGCTCGGCAGGTGTTGAAGGTACAATGAAACAGAGCTTATAGCTTCAAACCCCTTCTCTATTTTAATTCTTGCCATGATCTTCTGCAGGTAGGTATTGCTGCAATCAACATCATTTTAAAGATGAAAACCGACGCTTAGAGAGTTTAAGTAACCCAAGCAAGGACTTAGAGATAAGAAGTGCAAGCTTCCAGATCTCTCCTGGCCCAGACCCCCATGCCATCTACTCCATCTGTTTCTTCCTCCTTCCCCGCATGCCCACTCATTGACCCCAGCTCCTTGAGGGGAGGGATGGTGTCGTATTTTTCTCTCTAGCTCCTACACCGCTCAGCACACTGAGTAGCATCTTTACAGCTCAATACGTTTTTGGAGGTTAAATGAAATAAAAGTAAAAGCCTCATGACATCACTCCTGAAGGGTGAAATCTCCCAGTCAGGCTCTCGTAATGCTGAGTAAGGGCCTCTCCCAGAGTGATCAGTGTCTCCTAACTCTGAAATAGAAGATGACATGCCTCACTCACAGCTTCTAATACAAGATTTCACTGGTTTATCTGTCCCTATGTTTAATAAGCAAGATTAATAACCACTTTAAATTCAATTGATAAGATGGTGTTGCCTAATCCCATGTCCATTCCTCTTTCCAGTATGCACTACTGCACTCTGTTAACGTCACGTTCTGCTACAATGCGTTAAGGGCAAGATTGGTGACATTCATTTGGAATCAGACACTTGTTATTAATTTGGACAGCAGCTTATACATCCTGCTTCAAAATGTCCAGGGGGCCAATGGAGATGAATGAGGTGTAGTTAACGTCCCCACCACTTTGCTCAGCTCCTCTTTACATAGAAAACCATAGAGAAATGCTCCGCTCAATATAGTCTTAACACAATCATCGTGGAAAGAATCATCTTTAGTACAAATGACCACAGGCTTTTACTCATCTAGCTTCTTTCATCACCACCTCTCACAGGACTCGAGTGACACTTCCTTTCCTTTTATCAGCTTTGACACCACAGAAATTCCAGTCTCTCCAGTGAAGAGACGGAGAACCTGTAGGCGAGTTCTAACAGTATCAAATGACATGCAAAAGTCAGTGATAAGAGCAGAGCATTCCAAGAATGCAAACATTTAGGGCAAAATGTAGATCAACCATTCAACAAATATGTATTGAGTATCTACTGTCCAGAGACCATCTTCTGTGCTGGGGAGATCAAAATGAACCAGATAGATTGCCTGCCTTTAGGGGAGCAGCCAGACCAGCAGTCACGTTCCAATGTGCTGTGATAACTCTTTTGATAAGATGCACCCAAAAGCTATGAAGGCACCCAGCAGGGGCAATTTCATTTGGAAGCTCAAGAGAATTCTCCACAAGAGTTGGTAGATAGGCTGCAGGAGTGGGGATGGTATATACAATAAACCAGAGGTAAAAGAGCCTGGAACTTGAGGAGAAATAAGGGTCAGAGATAAATGATAGAGCCAGTATGTGGAGAAGTTGTATGGAGACTAAGAAAAATATATATTTAGAATCCAGAATTACTGGCCATTGGTGCAATTTAATATATCACTCTTTTGTCGGAGATGCCAAAACAAACCATCCTCATCCAAAATTTAAAATGTAACCTGCACTGTGGGAGACTAAATTTGGCCATGCAGTATTTGACACGCTTCTGTGGAGAAGTGTAGTCTATGCCCCATCCCGAGTCTGGGCCGGTTCTGTGACTGCTTTAGCCAATAAAATACAATGGGTAATGACCCTATGACAACTTCCAGGCCTATGCCTCGAGAGACTGGTAGCTTCCACTTTCTGTCTCTTAAACTCTTACTTTTGGAATCAAGCGCTTCCAAAAGGAAGCCCAAGCCAACCACCCATAAAGAGATCAACTGGAGGATGAACTGAGGCCCTTGGCCAAGAGCCCCAGCTGAGCTCCCATCTGACAGCCAGAATCTACTTGCCAGCCACGTGAGAGAGTCATTTGGGAAGTGGATCATGCATCACCAGCCAAGCCACCCCAGAGCCCGGAGTGGATACAAACCACACCTTCCAAGCTCTTCACAAATTGCAGATTAACGATTTAAGCCACTAAGCTTTGGGATGATTTGTTACACAGCAATAGATAACTGGAACCAGTACCTACTTTAAGGAATGGCTCCTGGTGCCTGGCATACAATGAGAAGACTGCATTGAGGAGCCCATAGGGACATTAGAGCTGGTGCTTCTTCTGGTGCAGACCTCCCTCTATCTTGGTGGGTCATGTACTAAATGAAAGCATTTATGAAGGAAGATGGGACTGAGAGGTGATGTCAGAAAATAACTCTGCCAGATGCTGTCTTTCAGACTCTCCATTGTGATCAGCCAGACAATAACCCCAGCTGAAACGAACACATGTTCTCAATTAGAACCTATTGATAATAATTGGGAACACAGTACACGCCAAGCCTGATCTCTACTAATTGCTACTGAGAGTCTGAAAATCTTACTGAGAATGTGAGAGAATTTTTTTAAAAACCATCATCTGTATATTTCGCTTTTCAAACCACTGCCACTCACCTCACAAAACTTTCAGGAGGATTAATGAGATAGTGCTTACAAACTCTTTGAAATCCAACAGGACAAAAATCACAAACCAATAGAAAATGTTGTTAGTTTCTATTGACAGTACTGAAAGCTATTTTTAAGGAAAGAAAAACCAATATAAAAATTTAATAAGCAAACAAACACATATTGCTAATAATTTGGCATATTTCTGTGACAACAATCCTTCCAGTCACCCAGGCTTGATATCTGGGTCTCACTTTTAATAACAGTTTCAAAAATTTTATATTCTGTCTCCACATTATCTTCACCTCTGCTTTCTTCTCTCCTTTATCACTGTCACTTACCTACTGCAGTATCTCCATACCCGTGCTGTTGTCAGCATCCCTAATTGGTCTCCCTGACTCCAGTTTATCTCCTTCCCAGATCAACAAGAGTTTCCAGACTCATTTTTGTTTATGTCAGTCTCCTCCTTAAAAACCCATTGTTTCCCATTGCTTTAGAATAAAGTTGAACTCAGAACTTGCTGTCATGCCTTCTAGGGAACATCTAGAAATAGGAGTTCCAACCCAAAGCTCAGTGAAAGGTGGAAACCGTAGCAGGAGGCACAGTGTGCTCCTGGGGACAGGAGAGCACACTGCAGACTCCGTGCTGCCCCGGGTAACTTTCCACTTCATGTTGTGATGATCTGATCTAGTGAGAAGAAGAGACTGGCCCCTCCCTAGACAGAGACTGAGGAGGACTGTAGCATCCTGCCCAATAATGGCATCAGGCACCGGCAGGTGGTAAGTCCATTGCTTCTGCTAGGGTCTTGGTAGCTGAAGGAGCAACCATAATAGGTATATAGCTAGAAATGGGTCCCTGCCCTATTACTGAGCACCCAAGTGGGTGCACTGTAAACAAAGAGAATTAAAGGAAGAAACATATTGCTCTGGAAGATAATGCTGGAAGCCAGGTTCACACCACCAGCAGCTCCCTGCTGTCGAGACCACTACTTGCTCCTTTTTTGTTCAATGATAGAAGCCTGACGTGTCACTAATGCTATCTGATACTACGTGGGGCTATCAAGACCAGCTAGGGAAGGTTTCTTTCCTTCAGTGCTTACTAAAGAAGTTTTGAGCCTCCTCAAACTGGAGGCTCCTGGGTGGCATTTAAACTTGATCCAACCCAGTAGGTCTGTTTTATGCAATGTTTACACTTTTTAATTCTGTGCCAACATTTTGAAACTCTGGACTTGTCCTCTAAAAAAAGACTAATTTCTAGCTTCCTTTATATATATAAAAAATCAGGAGGATGAACATTAGTCCATGTGATCAAAATCAACCAGAGTGCATGCTGGCTGTCTCGTTAGGACAGCGCAGTTTGCCACACTCCCCATCTAACCCTCTTCACTCATCTGTGTATTTCTTTCAAGAAGCACTAGAGTTTGTGAGCCCTGTTTTAGGCTGTTTAGTCTCTGAGAATTCAGTTTTTCCCTTGGAAGAGATATGTGTGTGTGTGTGTGTGTGTGTGCGCGCGTGTGTGTGTGTGTGTGCGCGCGCGCGCGTGAGAGAGAGAGAGAGAGAGAGAGAGAGAGAGAGAGAATGAACCGGTGGACCTCAGGGGATTCAGTGTGTCACAACACCGCCAAGATGTGCTAAAGTCCACTCCAGTTCCCGTTGTTGAGAGACCCCCATCTACACCCTCCATTGCTCAGACATGGGGCGATGTGTTTCTTGGGTTAGAGTATCTATTGCATTTTCTGTTGGGGGGGGGGAGAGTGACAAGCCCAGAGGACAATGAGATGGCCAGATCACCTCCTGTGGAGAAAAAGTGAACCTTCCTCCAAAAGTCTGGAGGAGATTTGCTTGGTAGAGGCTGGTGAGGGAGATGCTGCCATGGAGTGAGGAAGACCCCAGGGATGGTAGAACAAGGTTAGCAGATAGAAGGCAACTGGGAAGAGCTTAAAATCTTGGGTTATTTTATACTGGGCTTTAAGGAAAGTCAGATGTAGCAGGCAGTTTTATACACTGTCCTATGCTGTCTTTTTTCTAAAGCTTCAGGGAAGTCTGGCAGAACACACTGTGCTGGTAGGTTGTGGAGGAATGTAAGGGAAGGGGCATCCCAGTGGGAAGGGTTGAGGCCAGGTTCACACCACCATCAACTCCCTGTTGTAGAGACTGTTACTTGCTCCTCTCTTGTTCAATGGTAGAAGCCTTGATCTTCAGTTGGGCACATGGTGTCTATATTTTTTGGCCTCACGTGCATCTTGAATATGTCTATGGGATTAAATTATGATCAGAGATATGTGAGCACAAGGACTTAAATGGAGAAAAAGTGTGTCTTTTCTTTCCTTTCTCCTCCATCCTGCTGCTTAAAATGTAGACATAATTTAATCTCTAAGCAATGCTGGAAAGTCAACACAGAGGGATCCTGGTTCTCTAGATGACTCATGGGTAGAACTGTCATTTCAACTCTGGGTTGCCTAAACCCAACTACTGCATGAAAGAGAAATAAGGTTCTGACTTGCTTACACCTGAACCAAAGTATATTAGTCAGCTCAGGCTGCCATAACAAGATATAACCGCCTGGGTGACTTACATAACAAGAATTAATTTTTTCACAATTCTGGAGGTTGGGAAATCCAAGATCAAGGTGTTGGTAGGGTTGGTTTCTGTAAGACCTCTCTCCTTGTACAGACAGCTGTCTTCTTGCTGTGTTCTCATATGGTCTTTTCTCTGTGTATGAACACTCCTGGCATCCATTTTTTTTCTTACAAGGACACCAGTCCTATTGGATCAGGGTTCCACCCATATGGCCCCAATTAACCTTAATTGCCTTCTAAAGGCCCTATTAGGGCTTTAATATATGAACTGATATGGGATGGGAGGCAATAATGGGGCAGAGGGAGACACAATTCAGTCCCTAACACAGTACTTAGCTAAATAAAGATAAAATGTTGTCTTCTAAATTTTCATGGACAAGGCTAGATGAGAATAATAAACCACAGTGATATGAAGAAATGAGAGATTTCACCGTGTTTCAGTCTTGACTTTGAAATTATAAAATATTTCCAAAACCTCTGCAAGGAGGTGTAGGTTTTCCTTAAAGCTTACTCTGTGTACATCGTTTAAATTTCTGATGTCTAAATTACCTAAAGGTGAATAAAATTTGAAAAAAATTATGTGAAAAGAACTATTGATCCTGAAAGAAATTTAACATCTGAAAACTGCTCACTAAACTCATTTCCCAGCAAACACATTTTAGACTGATTCACAACTGATACATACAAAGAAGTAATTTCCAAGGCTCCTCAATTAAAATATTCCAGCAAAAGTATTTTTATCATATGAAATTTGCATTTTATTTCAATAGAAGGTATTTTTTATGTTAGGATGGAAAGTAAAAAGCTCACTTTAAACTTTTTACTTTAACATATTTTTTAAGTTTAAAAAGAAGTCTATTTACAAGGGTGGGCCCTACAATCTCATCAGAGACAGAAAGATCTTTCATGAGACCAAAGGGGGTTACAAATTTCTAAGCACAGAAACTTGACCTCGTAAGTCTTCCCTTCTGTTGCTAGTAGATTTTTGCACCACCCTCAAACACACACACACTTAACTGGTACGGTATTTCTTTGCACAGAGTTTTCTGAGATTTTGTCCCTAATTTCTCTGAATTAGAAAAGAAAGAAGGGTCAATGTGTTTTATTATACTGGGATGAAAATTTATAAAACAACAAAACCCAATATTATATTACCACATTCTCTGCTATACTGAGAATCAAAAACATAGCCTCACCTCTTTAACCACTGTGGAAAGTATTAGAGTAACATTTCCATGGGATTTAGTATATGGGAAACATGGTTCTAAGTATTTTACATAAATTAACTCTAATCCTCACAGTAGTTTTATGAGGTAAGTATTATAACGTCTATATTATCAAGGAGGAAATGAAGGCAAAATTATATAACTAGTAAGTTCCAGAGTCAGGATTCAAACTTGGGTAGACTACCTCCAAAGCCTGTGCTTTCAATTGGTAGTTTCTAAATTTACACAAAACACACACACACACACACACACACACACACACCCATACACTCACACTCACACATAAAAAAGAAGAAATTTTGAAGCATTGAAAGTTTGACAAAACTTTTTAAGCTTAAAGGGACATCATTTTGATTGAGACTTCTGCCTTCAAAAGCAGTGAATACTCAAAGGGACATGGCTATTAAATGCTATAAGATCATTTTTATCCTCAATATAAGAAGAGAAATGAAAGTTAAAGCTGTGAATTTTTTTCTTGTTAGGTTAGCAAGGAATCAAAAGACTGGGGAAAAATGTTTTGTTATAGGCTCAAGGACACAGGCTCTCTTATTGTTGGTGGAAATGTAAATATAGAGGGCAGAGTGAAGCCAGGTAACAGCAGAGCTTTAAAAATGCCCACTCCTGATTATCAAAAAGACAACAGATAACAAGTGCTGGCAAGGACATGGAGAAAAGTGAGCCTTGTACACTGTTGGTAGGAAGGTAAAATGGCACTTTGATAAACAGTATGGAGGCTCCTCAAAATATTAAAAATTGAATTACCAGATAATCTGGCAATCCCAATTCTGGATATATATCTAGAAGAATTCAAAGCAGAATACTAAAGAGAGAGATTGGTTCAAGATGGCAGAGTAGAAGGATATGCGCCCACTCCCTCTTGCGAGAGCACCGGAATCACAACTAACTGCTAACAATCCTCGACAAGAAGACACTGGAACTCACCAAAAAGGATACCCCACATCCAAAGACAAAGGAGAAGCCACAATGAGACGGCAGGAGGGGTGCAATCACGATAAAATCAAATCCCATAACCACTGGGTGGGTGACTCACAAACTGGAGAACACTTATACCACAGAAGTCCACCCACTGGAGTGACGGTTCTGAGCCCCATGTCAGGCTTCTCAACCTGGGGGTCTGGCAACGGGAGGAGGAATTCCTAGAGAATCAGACTTTGAAGGCTAGTGGGATTTGATTGCAGGACTTCGACAGGACTGGGGGAAACAGAGACCCCACTCTTGGAGGACACAAACAAAGTAGAGTGCACATCAGGACCCAGGGGAAGGAGCAATGACCCCATAGGAGATTGAACCAGACATACCTGCTAGTGTTGGAGGGTCACCTGCAGAGGCAGGTGGTGGCTGTGGCTCACCACGGGGACAGGGACACTGGCAGCAGAAGTTCTGGGAAGTGCTCCTTGGTGTGAGCCCCCCTAGAGTCCGCCATTAGCCCCACCAAAGAGCCTGCAGCGTCGAGTGCTGGGTTGCCTCAGGCCAAACAACCACAGGGAGGGAACTCAGCCCCACTCATCAGCAGACAAGTGGATTAAAGTTTTACTGAGATCTTCCCACCAGAACAACACCCAGCTCTAGCAAACACCAGTCCCTCCCATCAGGAAGCTTGCACAAGCCTCTTAGATAGCCTCATCCACCAGAGAGCAGACAGCAGAAGCAAGAAGAACTACAATCCTGCAGCCTGTGGAACAAAAGCCACATTCACAGAAAGATAGACAAAATGAAGAGGCAGAGGCCCATGTACCAGATGAAGGAACAAAATAAAACCCCAGAAAAACAACTAAATGAAGTGGACACAGGCAACCTTCCAGAAAAAGAATTCAGAATAATGATAGTGAAGATGATCCAGGAAAAAGAATGGAGGCAAAGACTGAGAAGATTCAAGAAATGTTTAACAAAGACCTAGAAGAATTAAAGAACAAACAGAGATGAACAATACAAAAACTGAAATGAAAACTACACTAGAAGGAATCAATAGCAAATAACTGAGGCAGAAGACGGATAAGTGACCTGGAAGACGGAATGGTGGAATTCACTGCCATGGACAGAATAAAGAAAAAAGAATGAAAAGAAATGAAGACAGCCTAAGAGACCTCTGAGACAACATTAAACTCACCAACATTCGCATTATAGAGGTCTCAGAAGGAAAAGAGAGAAAGGACCTGGGAAAATATTTGAAGAGATTATAGGCAAAAACTTCCCTAATATGGGAAAGGAAATAGCCACCCAAGTCCAGGAAGCACAGAGAGTCCCAGGAAGGATAAATCCAAGGAGAAACACTCTGAGATACATAGTAATCAAACTGACAAAAATTAAAGACAAAGAAAAATTATTAAAAGCAACAAGGGAAAAAAGACAATATATAAGGGAACTCCCATAAGGTTAACAGCTGATTTCTCAGCAGTAACTCTACAAGCCAGAAGGGAGTGGCACCATATATTTAAAGTGATGAAAGGGAAGAACCTACAGCCAAGATTCCTCTACCTGGCAAGGATCTCATTCAGATTCAATGAAAAAATCAAAAGCTTTACAGGCAAGCAAAAGCTAAGAGAATTCAGCACCACCAAATAAGCTCTACAGCAAATGCTATAGGAACTTCTCTAAGTGGGAAACACAAGAGAAGAAAAGGACCTACAAAAACAAACCGAGAACAATTAAGAAAATGGTAATAGGAATATACATATCGATAATTACCTTAAATGTGAAGAGATTAAATGCTCCAACCAAAAGACACAAGCTGGCTGAATGGATACAAAAACAAGACCCGTATATATGCTGTCTACAAGAGACCCACTTCAGACCTAGGGACACATACAGACTGAAAGTGAGGGGATGGAAAAAGATATTCCATGCAAATGGAAACCAAAAGAAAGCTGGAGTAGCAATACTTGTATCAGATAAAACAGACTTTAAAATAAAGAATGTTACAAGAGATAAAAGAAGGACACTACATAATGATCAAGGGATCAATCCAAGAAGAAGATATAACAATTATAAATATATATGCACCCAACATAGGAGAACCTCGATACATAAGGCAAATGCTAACAGCTATAAAAGAGGAAGTCAACATGAACACAATAATAGTGGGGGATTTTAACACCTCACTTTCACCAATGGACACATCATACAGACAAAAAATAAATGAGGAAACACAAGCTTTAAATAACACAAAAGACCAGATTGATTTAACTGATATTTATAGGACATTCCATCCGAAAACAGCAGATTACACTTTCTTCTCAAGCGCACAGAGAACATCCTCCAGGATAGATCACATCTTGGGTCACACATCAAGCCTTGGTAAATTTAAGATAACTGAAGTCTTATCAAGCATCTTGTCCGACCACAATGCTATGAGATTAGAAATCAATTACAGGGAAAAAAACGTAAAAAACACAAACACATGGAGGTTAAACAATACACTACTAAATAACCAAGAGATCACTGAAGAAATCAAAGAGAAAATCAAAAACTACCTAGAGACAAATGACAATGAAAACATGATCCAAAAGCTACGGGATGCAGCAAAAGCAGTTCTAAGAGTGAAGTTGATAGTAATACAATTCTACCTCAGGAAACAAGAAAAATCTCAAATAAACAATCTAACTTTACACCTAAAGGAACTAGAGAAAGAAGAACAAACAAAACCCAAAGTTAGTAGAAGGAAAGAAATCATAAAGATCAGAGCAGAAACAAATGAAATAGAAACAAAGGAAACAACAGCAAAGATAAATAAAACTAAAAGCTGGTTCTTTGAGAAGATGAAAAAAACTGATAAACCATTGGCCAGACTCATCAAGAAAAATAATAGACTCATCAAGAAAAATAGGGAGAGGACTCAAATCAATAAAATTAGAAATGAAAAAGGAGAAGTTACAATGGACACCACAGTTACAACAGACAAAGCATCATAAGAGACTACTACAAGCAACTCTATGCCAATAAAATGGAAAACCTGGAAGAAATGGACAAATTCTTAGAAAGGTATAACCTTCCAAGACTGAACCAGGAAGAAACAGAAAATATGAACAGACCAATCACAAGTAACGAAATTAAAACTGTGATTAAAAATCTTCCAATAAACAAAAGTCCAGGACCAGATGGCTTCACAGGTGAATTCTATCAAACATTTAGAGAAGAGCTAACACCCATCCTTCTCAAACTCTTCC
Source organism: Grampus griseus (assembly GCF_964374135.1). Taxonomy (NCBI): domain Eukaryota; kingdom Metazoa; phylum Chordata; class Mammalia; order Artiodactyla; family Delphinidae; genus Grampus; species Grampus griseus. Next base: position 69,740,850 of record NC_139012.1, read on the forward strand.
AAAAAATTGCAGACAAAGGAACACTCCCAAACTCATTCTACGAAGCCACCATCACCCCGATACCAAAACCCAACAGAGATATTACAGAAAAAGAAAATTACAGACCAATATCACTGATGAATATAGATGCAAAAATCCTCAACAAAATACAAGCAAACAGAATCCAACAATACATTAAAAGGATCGTACACTATGATCAAGTGGGATTTATCCCAGGGATGCAAGGATTCTTCAATATATGCAAATCAATCAATGTAATACACCATATTAACAACTGAATAAAAACCATATGATCATCTCATTAGATGCAGAAAGAGCTTTTGACAAAATTCAACACCCATTTTTGATAAAAAAAACTCTCCATAGAGGGAACCTACCTCAACATAATGAAGGCCATATAAACAACCCCACAGCAAACATCATTCTCAATGGTGAAAAACTGAAAGCATTTCCTCTAAGATCAGGAACAAGACAAGGATGTCCACTCTTGCCACTATTATTAAACACAGTTTTGAGTTTTGGAAGTCCTAGCCATGGCAACCAGAGAAGAAAGAAATAAAAGGAACACTAATTGGAAAAGAAGAAGTAAACTGTCACTGTTTGCTGATGACATGATACTATATACATAGAGAATCCTAAAGATGCCATCAGAAAACTACTAGAGCTAATCAGTGAATTTGGTAAAGTTGCAGGATACAAAATTAATGCACAGAAATCTCTTGCATTCCTATACATTAACAATTAAAGAGCAGAAAGAGAAATTAAGGAAACAATCACATTCACCATTGCAATAAAAAGAATAAAGTACCTAGGAATAAACTTACCTAAGGAGGTAAAAGACCTGTACTCAGAAAACTATAAGACGCTGATGAAAGAAATCAAAGATGACAAAAACAGATGGAAAGATATACTATGTTCTTGGATTGGAAAAATAAATATTGTGAAAATGACTATACTACCCAAAGTAATCTACAGATTCAGTGCAATCCTTATCAAATTACCAATGGCAATTTTTACAGAACTAGAACAAAAAAATCTTAAAAGCTGTATAGAGACACAAAAGTCCCCGAATAGCCAAAGCAATCTTGAGGGAAAAAAATGGAGTTGGAGGAATCAGACTCCCTGACTTCAGACTATACCACAAAGCTACAGTAATCAAGGCATATGGTACTGGCACAAAAGCAGAAATATAGGTCAATGGAACAGGATAGAAAGCCCAGAGATAAACTCACGCACCTATGGTCAACTAATCTAAGACAAAGGAGGCAAGGATATACAATGGAGCAAAGACAGTCTCTTCAATAAATGGTGCTGGGAAAACTGGAAAGCTACATGTAAAAGAATGAAATTAGAACAATCCCTAACACCATACACAAAAATAAACTCCAAATGGATTAAAGACAATGTAAGACCAGACACTATAAAATTCTTAGAGGAAAACATAGGAAGAACACTCTTTGACATAAATCACAGCAAGATCTTTTTTGACCTACCTCCTAGAGTAATGGAAATAAAAACAAAAATAAACAAACGAGACATAATGAAACTTAAAAGCTTTTGCATAGCAAAGGAAACTATAATCAAGACGAAAAGACAACCCTCAGAATGGGAGGAAGTATTTGCAAATGAATCAACGGAGAAAGGATTAATCTCCAAAAATATATAATCAGCTCATAGAGCTCAATATTAAAAAAACAAACAATCCAATCAAAAAATGGGCAGAAGACCTAAATAGACATCTCTCCAAAGAAGACATACGGATGGTCAAGAGGCACATGAAAAGTTGCTCAACATCACTAATTATTAGAGAAATGCAAATCAAAACTGCAATAAGGTATCACCTCACACAGGTTAGAATGGGCATCATCAGAATATCTACAAACAAGAAATGCTGGAGAGGGTGTGGAGAAAATGGAACCCTCTTGCACTGTTGGTGGGAATGTAAATTGATACAGCCACTATGGAGAACAGTATGGAGGTTCCATATGACCCAGCAATCCCACTACTGGGCATATACCCAGAGAAAACCATAATTCAAAATGACACATGCACCCCAATATTCATTGCAGCACTATTTACAATAGCCAGGTCATGGAAGCAACCTAAATGCCCATTGACAGACAGATGGATAAAGAAGTTGTGGTACATATATACAATGGAATTTACTCAGCCATAAAAAGGAACGAAATTGGGTCATTTGTAGAGATGTGGATGGACCTAGAGACTGTCATCCAGAATGAAGTAAGTCAGATAGAGAAAAACAAATATTGTATATTAACGCATATATGTGGAATCTTGAAAAATGGTACAAATGAACCAGTTTGCAAGGCAGAAAGAGAGACACAGATGTAGAGGACAAACATATGGACACCAAGGGGGGAAACTGGGGTGGTGGGATGAATTGGGAGATTGGGATTGACATATATACACTAATATGTATAAAATAGATAACAAATAAGAAAAAAAAATGCCCACTCCTTTTTTCCCAATTACAGAAACTTTCCAAATTAGATTAGCATATGATATCCAGAAGATATATGCCCAAGTACGTTTATACCTGGGTTTTTAGAAGTTATAAAAAACCTAAAGCAACCTAAGTATCTATCAGCTTGGAATTAGTTAAATAAATGATGGCACATCCCCAAAGTGGAAGCACATAGCCATACAAATTATGAGATTAATCTGTGCTTATGCTGAGGAAATACGTCCATGACATACAGTAGAGTGAAACATACTGTATAGTCTGTATGATGAGCCAATTTATGTAATTTGGTGCACATAGATCTATACATATGAATATGCATATAGCTATAACTATAAGGCTGTCCACGGATAGGGGAAGAGAAAATATTTCTGGGTAGTGAGATTTTGAGTGATTTAACCTTACTTTAATTTTTTTCTATTGTATTTGAATGTTTTTAAATGAGAGGTATTGATTACTGTAGTTTTGTTGTATAGTCTGAGGTCAGGGAGTGGGATTCTTCCAGCTCCGTTCTTTCTCAAGATTGTGTTGGTTATTTGAGGTCTTTTATGTTTCCATACAAATTTTAAAATTATTTATTCTAGTTCTATGAAAAATGCTATTGGTATTTTGATAGGGATCACACTGAATCTGTGAATTGCCTTGAGTAGTACGGTCATTTTAACAATACTGATTTTTCCAATCCAAGAACACGGTATATCTTTCCATCTGTTTGTGTCATCTTCAATTTCTTTCATCAATGTCTTATAGTTTTACGAATATAGGTCTTTTGCCTCCTTTGGTAGGTTTATTCCTAGGTATTTTATTCCTTTTTTATGCAATAGTAAATGGGATTGTTTCCTTAATTTCTCTTTCTGATAGTTAATTGTTAGTGTACAGAAATGCAACAGACTTCTGTATATTAATTTTGTATCCTGCAACTGTAAAAGACAGACATTTGTATCAATGGAACAGGACAGAGAGCCTAGAAATAAACCCATGAACTTATGGTCAATTAATCTACAACAATGGAGGCAAGAATATACAATGGAGAAAAGACATTCTCTTCAGTAAGATGTGCTGGGAAAACTGGACAGCTACATGTAAAAGAATGAAATTAGAACATTCTCTAACATTTTATACAAAAGTAAACTCGTAATGGATTAAAGACCTAAATGTAAGACGAGATACTAAAAATCTCCTAGAGGAAAACATAGGCAGAACACTCTGATGTAAATTGCAGCAATATTTTTTTGGAAACCTATCCTAAAGTAAAGGGAATAAAAGCAAAAATAAACAAATGGGACCTGATTAAACTTAAAAGCTTTTGCACAACAAAGGAAACCATCAACAAAACAAAAAGACAATCTACTGAATAGGAGAAAGTATTTGCAAAAGATATGACTGATAAGGGATTAATGTCCAACATATATAAACAGTTCATACAACTCAACATCAAAAAAAAACAACCCAATTAAAAAATGGGCAGAAGAACTGAATACATCTTTTTTCAAAGAGGAAATTCAGATAGCCAACAGGCACATGAAAAGATGCTCAACATCACTAATTATCAGGGAAATGCAAATCAAAACCACAGTGAGATATCACCTCACACCTGTCAGAATGGCTCTTATCAAAAAGAATGCAAATAACAAATGTTGATGAGGATGTGGAGAAAAGGGAACCCTCATACACTGTTGGTGAGAATGTAAATTGGTGCAGCCACTGTGGAAAACAATATGGAGGTTTCTCAAAAAACTAAAAATGAAGCTACCATAAGACCCAGCCATTCCACTCCACTTTGGGTATATATCCAAAATAACCAAAAACACTAATTCGAAAAGATACATGCACCCCAATGTTCATAGCAGCATTATTTACAATAGCCAAGATATGGAAACAACCTAAATGTCCATTGACAGAGGAATGGATATATACGTATACACACACACACACACACACACACACACACACACACACACACAATGGAATTCTACTCAGCCATGAGAAGAATGAAATTTTGCCATTTGCAGCAACATGGATGGAGTTGTAGGGCACTATGCTAAGTGAAATACATCAGACAAAGAAAGACAAACACTGTATGATATCATTTATTTGTGGAATCTAAAAAATACAACAAACTAGTGAATATAACAAAAAAGAAGCAGACTCACAGATATAGGGAACAAACTAGTGGTTCCCAGTGGTGGGGCAGGGGGTAAATAGAGGTGGGGGAGTACAAACTACTGGGTGTAAGACAGGCTACAGGGATGTATTGTACAACATGGAGAATAGAGCCAGTATTTTGTAATAACTGTAAATGGAGTGTAACCTTAAAAAACTGTATAGAAATTTTAATAAATAAATATAACATGAACCTCTACTAAAAAAAATAACAAAAGAATAAAAAACCAAAAAATGTACATTTGCAAAAATATCTTTACATCTGAAAACAATTTGTAGGTTAGATTTTTCTCACTTATCCTGGGTATGCATAATGATTACTAAGAAATCAAAATCATTCATGAATTTAGTGTGTAACCCAGGCCAAATAATGAACCAAAATGAATAAACATCCTTAAAATTTAAAAAAAAACATAAAAATAAATAAAATAAAATGAAAGGTAGTATTTTACAACACTGTTTTCAAGAATAAAATCACAACAGAGAGAATGAAAGAGTGAAAGGGAGGAAAGAAGGAAGAAAGAAAGGAAGGAGGAAGGAAGGGATGGAGGGAGGGAGGGATGGAGAGAGAAATCAGTAAGGAGTGTCGGGGATACTGGGTCTGCTGACCTCTGCTCTGATCACTGAGACTGGCTCACTGCCCTCCTTTTTGCTCTGCCTCCCTACTCACTGCTATCAGATCCATCCAGGCTGGCCTTCCCTCAGTCCCACTCCTTAGTCCATCACAATTAGCTGGCTAACCTTGTAGTTGCCATTCCACAGTTGGGTCTGAGACAATCTCTGGCCCCCCAGACCCAGCTTCCTCCCCAGCCCTCAGACCCCAGTGAGACCCCCCAACTTTACTTCCCAAGAACTAATAGGACATGTACCAGGCGCCTGAGAAGTGTGAGTTGAGGAGAGGGCAGAAGGACTTGCAGTTCCCTTAAAAACAGGCGAATTGATAAAAGTACAGAACTTCTGTGACGTGCCTGGAACCATGTCCGCAGGGAGATGCCTAACTGGAACACACCGTGTGTCACCTGAGCTTGTGTCACCTGAGCTTGTATTACCTGGGCTGGCCTCTCCTTGATGAATTGCTTCTTCCAATTTTCACTGACACCTATATTTTATCCATCTCTCACATGGTCTCTACTATGTTCCAGGGTCAGGAACTTTTAAAAAAATTCAGACTTACAGGAAAGTTGCAAGAATAGTACAAAGAGTTCCTGCATATCCCACACCCAGATTTCCCAAATGTTACTATTTTATTATATTTGTTTTATTCTCTTTGTCTCTCCTTCTCAGCAGACAGAATGCTTCTTTATCCCTAACTTTTTTTTTTTTTTTTTTTGCGGTACACGGGCCTCTCACCGTTGTGGCCTCTGCCGTTGCGGAGCACAGGCTCCGGACGCGCAGGCTCAGCGGCCATGGCTCATGGGCCCAGCTGCTCCGCAGCATGTGGGATCTTCCCGGACCGGGGCACAAACCCTGTCCCCTGCATCGGCAGGCGGACTCTCAACCACTGCGCCACCAGGGAAGCCCTATCCCTAACTATTTTCATGAATATTTCCTAAAAAGAAGATATTCACTTACAAAATCACAGTACAATTCTCAAAATCAGGAAATGAATATTATTACAATATTTTTATCCAGTGTACAGATCTTATTTAGTTATTACCAATTATCACAATAATGCCTTTCATAGCAAAAGAAAACCAAGAACATCAATTGCATTCAATTGTTATGTCTCTTTAGTTTTCTTTAAGCTAGAATATTTTCCAAATCTTCCTTTTTTATTTCATGCCATAACCTTTATGAAGAGTCCACACCAGGTATTTTGTAGGATTTCTCTGATATTTTCTCATGATTAGATTCAGGCTATGCACTTTTGTGCCAGATACATTTAATTCTCATTTTATTTACTCCTCATAATAACTATTGTTATCATTTTACAGATGAGGAAACTGAGGAACAGAACGGCAGATTACCTAAGGTCACACAACTTGTAAGAGGCAGAACCAAGATTCACACCGTGGGCATCAGCCCCAGAGTCTGGGTCTTGACCCTTTATCCTTAGCATCTCGCTTGGGAAGGACAATGGAATTAATGTGTAATTATGTGCCAGAATCTCTCTGTGTGCCTTTCACATTTGGTGTATTATCTAACCTGAAGACAACCTCACAAGAAAGGTATTATCCATTATACTTATGGAAAAGGAGATTAAGATTTAGAGCAACTGCATAACTCACCCAAGGTCGGGCATCTAGCTTGACTCTTTAATCCACTACACGGGCTGTACAATAGACTCACCTAAAGATTTTAAAAACACACTCATGGTCAAGCTCCACCTCAGGCCAATTAAATAAAAATCCCTGAGGATGACTCCTAGTATTTGAAACCCACTTGTCCTTTTAAGCACCAAGGTAAGTCTAATATGTATCAAGGTTATGAATCACGGTAATAAAATTTTAAACTTTCTGTGGTTCCAAGTAACTAGAGGGACTTCTTAGGAAGTTGGCCCAAGAAATGGATTATTACTGTCGTCTTCCCTTTCAGGAAATGACCATCTAGGATGGGGTTTTAAATCTGCCCCTCCAGGTCAGAGCAGTAAAATTCCATTTCTAAATGCAACCTACACTCAAACCAAACGCCCAGCATCACCCAGCCCTTCTTTCACTCCCAGAATTTCCTGGGCACAGATTTTTTTCCACTTCTAGATTGTGAGCCTCTGTGAGGTCAGACACCATATCTTATTCATCTCTAAATGCCCCCAAATCATCAATCACAATACTTCATACACAGTAGGCAGTCAATAATAAATGTTTGCTAAATATTGGGTTGGCAAAAAAAATTGTTTGGGTTTTTCCGTAAGATGTTATGGAAAAATCCGAATAAACTTTCTGGCCAACCCAATAATTTTATTTCCTCTTTGCCCACTCAAAGCCTTGAGAGATTTTGTTGTACATTACCTCGAACTCAGCATTTCAGCCTGAATTATCAGTATCAAATGTAAGGCTGAAGACTTAGTTGTGCGCTTTCTTTCCTTATCATTTAGAGCCTTAGAAAACGTGATCTGTCTTGCATGAATCCCTAGGGTGCCCCTCTATCAATGAATCTGCCTCATAAGAAATGTTTATTTCTCATCTTTGTTTTATTTCTAAACCAGCTCTTTCTTATACTTTTAAAGAGCAAACTTAAGGACCTTTTGGTGTACAGCCTAGTAAAAGGATTTTAATGGAATTTAAAAATTTCTGTCAGGTCCTTTTGTCCACATATTAATCTACCTCTCCATCTCCATAACACTCTAAGGCTTTGACCAGTCATCATTCCTACTTAAATCATTTTGTCTCTTTTCCTCCCCATCTTAGATAGGCTATTGGCTCGCTAGTGTAGAACATATCTTGTGATGAAACTCACGCTAGCTAATCCCCCACCCTGCAATGCAGAGAGAGGTGTACACATTTGCTTGTGGACCACACTTTTCCCTGGAGTGCCTTCCAGTTCATGAGAGGCAGCTACCGCCCTGGTGATTTATTTATACCTCGTGTGTCAATCAGGTCTAGAGTATCCTGTTTCTTTGCCATTTTTTGATCTGATTACTTCTGACTTCTCTATTTTGAAAGACAACTTTGTAGTAGGAATCTCCCCAAAGTTCCAGAGTAGAAAGCAAATAATGCATTAACCTCCCTCATCCCTTTTCTCCCTGGAATTTACTTCTTTAACAGCAAGCATCAAGAGGTGGCCTTGACTCTTGACTCTAATAAAGGAAGTGCCTTTATTAGGAAGAGAAAGGAAAAGGAATCCAGGAGTGTGGGGGTAAAGACAGAAATGGGAGGGAAGAAAGATAAAGGATGCTGTGTTCTGGGTAAAAAACAAATCCTCAGTAAAGTTTACAGAATCCCAAGATGCTTCATGAGATTGGATGTCTTGTGAAAAGTGGTAAATGGGTCAATTTCTGTGTCTTGGTTGATCTTGGGGGGTTTGGTGAACGAAAGACAGCACACATACCTGCAGGGGTGTGGAGCTACAGGGTCCCTGAGACTGCACGGCCACAGGAGTTCCCCAAAATCTTGGGAGGACATTGGCTATGCTTAGGTCATGGGGCTTAAAGTGGACAACAGGGTGCCAGAGAAATTTCAACTAGACTAGGGAGCAGGCTGAGTGTCCAGCCTACATCTGAGTGAAGCGCGTGAAGTTCTTAGTCCAGCATCAGCCACAAATGCTCACTGTTAGAGGCTTCGCTGTCACAACGCAGCCCGTTTGCATATAGCCCTGCAGCAGACACCATGGCCAGTCCACTCTTCAGCATCGCATCCAACAGATTTCCCTTCTCAGGGAGCTCCGAAGTCACTTTAACAGGAAGGAGTCCTATGTGAAACCCATTTATGTAAAGCCCACCTGATGTACCTTCACATCCCCCTTGGATGATTGAAAGCCCTGTTATCACTAACAGACAAAGCTGGCATTTTTGAAAAGTAATGAACTTCATTCCACTGTCATGAAGCCTTGAGGAGAAGGTCCTGGGAGATGAAACTCTCTGGAACCTGGACAGGTTATGAGCAGTTTCTGCTTCTGTGGCTGCAGCCTGGCTCTAATGATGGGAGAGCAGCTGTGGAGTCGCTTAATGGCCACGTCAGGCTGGGCCTGCCCGGAGTGCTCTCTGAGCCTCCCTCCATCTCTAATGAACAGCGCTGCGGGTAGGCAGTGATTCATTGGGCTCCTGCCTCATTAGAATGTCAAGCAAGGTTCAGCTGCCTCAAATCCTTTGTGCAAACGAGGCAGGTTGAAATTATAAATAAATACAATAGCAAAAGGTTAGTGTATATGAAGGAACTCTTCTCCTTTCTCTGAATTGACTTGGCTTTACTCTTTCTGGTATATGTCATTTAGTACCAAGTTCAAGTGTACAGGAAACTAACCTAATCAACTTATAACAGAAGTTAATTTGTATTTCAAGCCTACATTCTTTCAAGGTCCCCCACTAACATTTTTCTCTGGATCGGCATCTAGAGGATTCTGTACCTGTAACAGTGAGACATGGAAGGAGTGTCTGATTATCAGGTGTTGTCACCACTCCACCCTGACAACCTCTGAGGGGTCTTCATTCATGTCTAGTCTTCAGGGATCAACCTATGCAGGTCCTTGTCTCAATAGCAAGGCCCCTCAGGTGTGCCAGTGATCTGTGCTGTGAATGTCTGGCTTCATAAAATATTCTACTGCTCCCCAAACACTCATGCTAGGAATCTCAGGCTGTTTCAGGCCCATCTGCCTTGGCCTCTCATGCTGCAGGCATCCTTCGGCCTGCCCAAAATAGTTTGTGTTATAGATAAAATAATAGAAACTGATTCTGGCTATTTAAACAGAAAAAGGAATGTATCAGAAGTTTAACAGGTGGCTCACAGAATTAACGGTAAACTTGGAGAATTACACACAGGAAAATTAGCCAAAACCAGCAAAGACAAGGCAGCAGGAACCACAATGATGGACCCTCCCTGTGGAAGGACCCAATTGGCCAAGGCTGGGTCATGTGCTCTTGTACTGGCTGCAGTACTTACTTTCATCTTCCGTAAAAGAATATACACACAGTGGAGGAGTTCCCTAAAATCAGAAGAGGGTTTAGATGCTAGACTGGTAAGATATGGTAAATTCAATAAATAATGTCCTTTCAATAGACCATGCTAGTCAGATAGTTCAGGGGCTCATATGATACTACTCAAGTGTTAAACCCTGGGCTCTGGGCTCTTGGACTAGACGTAAGGGCAGCAGAAGAAACATCTGTGTGCTGAGCTTGGGCCATAATCCCGAGATGGCCTTGAAGACCCTACACAAACCCTTATGTGATGTGAGGGGCATCATGATTGGTATAACCAAGAACTGTGTGGATATGCCAGAGAGCTGGTGGCCATCTGGAGGCCTTCAATGGGACAAGGAGGCACTACTAGTGTCTGTACAGATGGACTGGGAGAAATGGATAAGAATGCAGACATCATGCCACAAGCCAGTAATGATATGGGACACTGACCAGAGGCTTTCCCTACCCTGGCACTTCAGAACCACTGAAGTCCCATCCTGGGTACCTAGAAGCAACACCAAGTAAAAGAGAGAGACCCTAGAATGCCTGAGATATTTCTGCTCCCTATTGGAATAGGACACCAAAATACAAAATAAAAATGGTCTAGTTACAAAAAAGGAGAAGAAAAAAATTTGAACTATTTTGCCTACCAGAATTTATGAACAGGTCATAATTATTTTATATCAAATGATTTACTTGTAAGAATTTGAAAGGCAACTGCCCAAAGGAAAATGAATTCTTGAAATGAAAAGCAACAATTCTATCTACTATTGACTAGGAAAGGAGAGAACGTAAGCTATGGGGTATAATTGCTGGTGAAACTCTGTGGGAAAACAGATCTAGGAGAGGAAAGGTGGATTTTCACTCTATGACAGCGGGAGGCCAGCTCTGAGCAGGGAAGAGGTTTTAACCGACACGGATGTGTTAAAATGCAGATGATATAGGCCTAGCACTTCATCAAATCCAGAGCTGTGAATTAACCTTTACAAAATGAATGGCTTTTTCAGTGCTGAATAAAAGTCCCAGTGAAACAGAGGAGGAAAATGCTGGAACCATGCTCTAAATCTGAGTAAGATGGTGACCTTTGCATTCTAATTGCTTGCAGCTATCTTAATATGACGTTTGGCATTTTTAACCTTGCACATGATAAAATAACAAATTTTAGGAAAAAATCCTGAGGTTAATAAGCTTCTCCCCAACAAAACCAGATTCCCTCTAGCTGGATATATAACAATAAAGACTGCATTTTGACTACTTGACTTTTACCATGGTGTAGATATTTAATTGGTGAATGGTCCCACACTATGAAAAATGGTTTATTGAAAGGGCATCTTTTGCCATTGCTTTGTTGAAGAGACCAGAGTTTTGTGGTAAGTTAATTTACCAGCTTTTTGTCATCATTTGAAGGTTTAAACAAGAGACTATGAGAAGCAGCGAGATGTATGAGAAGAAGCACTTGACTTTGGCTCAGAGCTCCCAGAGTCCTGGGCTGAATATGCTATTTAGTATCAGTGTGGCCTTAACCTCTCCTTCTCTAAAATACAATAATAATACTTGTCCAAATTAACTCACAGGATTGTTTCTGCAGATCCATTGGACAGTGCTTATTAAATGCTTGTGGCATTAGCTACGCATAAGGGATTAAACTTAGAATAACTTGAATTCATGGTTTAGCAAGAAAAGCAAAGATTTAAGTCCCAGCTCTGCATCTTACTGGCTGTGTGGCCCCTCTGCATCTTGCCTTCCTCATTATAGAATGGGGATCATAATTGCTACATTTTAGAGCTATTGGTGAATATTAGAAATATAGAGAAGATCCTACAGAAGGATCACAAGCACACATTTACCAAAAATAAATATTCTAAGATTGACCACATACTATTTTTTCTGTTGTATTTGAGGTATTCCTTCCAATGCATAATTATGTGCTCAGGGCTTGCCCTGGGGGAGACCAAATTCTCAGGCAACACTCTGGAATAGGCATGACAAGTCCCATTACAAGGATGGCCCTGTGGGCTAAGAGGGTGATGGGTGACCTTTGCACTCTTCATGATACTTTGCTTGTATTTTAGAGGAAGAGCTTACAGTGGAAACATTCTTTCCATTCTAAAACCCCTGGTCTGGGGAACTAATGTGCTCTTTTCTTAATTTATCTGTTCACTCATTTAATTCATGCATTCATCCACTCATTCATTCATTATTCATTTAAAAATGTATTGCAAGCCTTTGTCTTTTATATGAAAAATATTCTCCTATATCTCCCAGGAGATTGTGCGTATAAGAAAATATTAGGCTAACAGCTAGAACAAGCCAGTTAATTTATAAAATCAGAGCTTTTTAAAAATCATCAGATGGCTGAATATGAAAAAGAAAAAAAAAAAAAAACCTAAATGAACTACATTCCATACGGTGACAAACTCTTTGTAGAGATGAGATCCGTAGGTGCTTTCCTTGTTGGCAAAGAGACGTGAAGAGGAAGAATCCCTCATAGAAGGAGATGCAGGGAAGCCAGGTGGAACTTTGACAAACCTTTAATGGCTGCATGTGGGCTGGCATCATTATTAAAATTCCAAGGAGTCCTAGCCACAGATGAGGTTTTAACACATACCCAAATGGGTGACTGGGGGTATCTGTCAAGGGTGCAGTGCAGTGCAGGGCAGGGCAGGAGACAAGCCCTCTCAGGCATTCCAGATCTTCACTAAGCCCACTGCAGTGGTCTTCCAAAGGCACGAGCAGGACAGCAAGGTAGGGAGAGGTCTCAAAGTGTAGAAAACTGGAGAGAAAAGAGAGTGACTAGAAACCCAAAAAGCTGACAGTTGGACTGGAAAGCAAAAAATGACCACCAGAATCCTGCCAGCGCTCAGATCCCAGGCCTTTCTGAAGCAGAACTCCTGATCCTCCCTTCAAAAGACTGGAAAATGCGGTAAGTTGCATTCAACTAAAGCTGAAGTGGAAGCCAGACCTGGCCATTAAATTGGCCTTGCACAACCCCCTTCTAACACATACTAGTAGCTTGTCAAGACTTTTTCTGTTCTTTTTCTGGGGGTAAATGTGATTTTACAACTTTCATACACAATGCTAGGTATTCAATAAAAATATTATAATACACAAATAGGAGCAAGAAAGTGAGAATCATGGTCAGAAGAGGAAATAGTTAATAGAAGTAGACCCGAGATGGCCAATTATCAGATAGGACTTCAACATAACTATAATAAAATTGTTAAGATGTAGTGGAAAAAGTGAACATGCTGAACTGAGGGGAATTTCAGCAGACAGGAAGTATTAAAAAAGAGTTAATGAAAATGCTAGAAAAATATATCATAAATGTAGAATTCATTTAATGGGCTTCATAACACACTGGTCAAGCAAAGGTAAATTTTAGTAACTTGAAGAATGGAAATTATCCAAACTGAAAAACACAGAGGCAAAAGAATAAGAAGAAAGAGCATAGCATCTGAGATACATGGAATTATAGTAAATGATCTATCACTTGAGTAATTTGCATCCCAGAAGCAGATGAGAGAGAAAATTGGGTGAAACAATTTTGAACAGATAATGGCCAAGAATTTTCCCAAATTGCTAAAAGACATAACCCACAGACCCAAGAAGTTCAGTGAACCTCAAGTTAAAAAAAAAAGAAAAAGAAAAAGAAAACCATACCCTGGCACATCATAGTTAAAATGCTGAAAATCAAAGATAAATAAAATATCTTAAGAACAGTCAGAAAAAGAAGACACACCAACTTCAAAGGAACAAAAATAAGTTTTAGAACTGATTTCTTGGAAATAATGGAGGCCTGAAGACAGTGGAACATCTCTAAAATGCTGAAAGAAAAAAAAATGTCAACCTAGAATTCTACATCAATTAAATTATATTTAAAAGTTAAATCAAAATAAACACATTTTCATTTATATAAACAATGGAAAAAGTCATTGCCAGAAAAACTATCCTAAAGAAATATCTAAGCAAGTTTTTCAGAGAAAGCAAAAATGATACCAAAAGAATGTCCAAATCTATATTAAGAAATGCAGAGCACCAAAATGGGCAAATATGAGGAAAATCATGAAAAATTATTTTTAAATTGTTATATAAGAATTATTGAAATATTTTAAAGACTTTATACACATGCCACACTTATATACATAGATACATATTTTAAGAGGTTACTACCTTTAAAGCAAAACTAATAAAGTATCTTTAGTTTTATAGTTTGTATAGAAGTAAATTATAAAACAAGAAAAGCACAAAGAGCAGAAAGAAAATGGAATTAAACTGTTGTAAGATTCTACATTGTTTATGAAATAGTTTAATATTTGAAAATAGACTGTGAAAAGCTAAAGTTGAATACTGTAGTCTCTAGAACAAGCAGTAGAAAATAAACACAAAGGGTTTTATTTAGAAATTCCATAGAAGAGGTAAAATGGAATACTAAAAAATATTTGATTGACCCAAAAGAAGGCAGAAAAGAGGGAATCAAAGAACAAAAAACATATGAAACAAATAGAAATCAAATATATAATTATATCAACAATTACATTAAATGTGAATGGATTATACTGTAAAGCATTATGCAAACAAACTTCACTAATGATAAAAATAGTTGCTAATTTTATTCAATGTTTATCACATGTCAGACATTCTGCTAACCCATCTGTGCTTTATCTTGTTTACTCCTTACAATGGCCTAGGTATTATTTGCATCAACATTTCATGCATGTGAAAACTCAGACTGAGTATCGTCATTGTCCACTGTTACATAGCCCTAAGAGGCAGAGCCAGTATTCAAACCCAGGATGTATGACTTCTGAACTTACACCACTTAGTTATTCTGAATGTGATATTGATAATGGATGCTGATGATTAAGAAAAGAGTAGTTACTGCCAAGTCATACCTGTGGTGCTTGACACCCCGTGAGAGGGAATATGCTGGCCATTATGACCATTATTCCAGGGAAAATATTTAGCTTGAAAACCCATAATAAAAATATAATTTGTTAAGTACATATATTTCAGAATGCAGTATACACCGGTACTTATATTCATGGTAACATGAATTTAAGTTCAGCCAATCCTGTGGCACTGTCCTCTAACACACAGCTCATATGTGACATCAAAGCTTTATTAATCTTAATTCTACCTGTTCAGAGTCTGCTGTGACTAAGATATAATGCCACATACCCTTGTAATAATTATAAGAAAGGTTTTGCTAGAGAAATTAGCAATCGGGTAAGAGAGGCCCTTTGGTTTCCCTTTGCTGGGGCGTAGACACATCATTGCCCACATACTAGAATCACTCACTCTTGGCTCTGCCCCTGTTCCCTGGGGTTTAACTTCAATTCTGTTGTAGCCTTCAAGTCACTGCTGAGCTGTGCAAACTCCCCTGCTGGGATCAACAAGACTTTGGGCTCTAGCCAGACTGTCATCTCAGAAGCAGAGAAGCAGGCCTGGGTGTGTGGCTATGAGCATTCTCGTGCAGATGAGGGCCGAATGGGCTACAAGGGAAAGTTACAAGTGTGTTGTCCAAGGGAGAAAGGGCAGAAAGAAGTGTGAGCAACAGAACATCTGCAGAATGCAGGGAGGAAAAGTGAGGGAGCTCAGAAGTCAGATTCCTCTGAGGAAACGGAGGATATTAGCCAGGCTTCTTCAGAGAAACAGAACCAACAGGATGTGGTGCGTGTATATATAAGTAGACATATATACATAAATTATGTACTGTATATTGTGTACAAATGGTGTATATATATTGTATATACATGAAAAAATGTATATGGATTTATTATAAGAACATGGCTCACATGATGATATGGAGGCTGAGAAGTCCTGAGTTCTGCAGTCGGTAAGCTGGAGACCCAGGAGAGCTAATGGCATGGTTCTCATAATTCTAGTCTGAAGCCTCGAGACTCAAGAAGAGCCCATGTTTCAGTTCAAGTCCAAAGGCAGGAAAAGACGGATGTCCCAGCTCAACAGTCACACAGGGGGAGCTCCCTTTTACTCAGCCGTTCTATTCAGGTCTTCAATGGATCAGATGAGGTCCCCCACATTAGGGAGGACAACCTGCTCTACTCAGTCTACAAACGAAATGTTCATCTCATCCAGAAACGTGCTCACAGACACACCAAAGTAATGTTTGACCAAATGTCTGGCCGCCTTGTGGCCCAGTCAAGTTTGACACATAAGATTAACCAGAGAACAGAAAACTTTTCTGGGGCTCTTGTGCCCTTGTTCTCAAGTAAGAAGGGGGAGAATATTTGAGGTCATGTCTCCTCGCCCTACATGGTTCCCTTATTATTTTTATAGGAACTATTTGATACGTACAGATGAAAATATTTAACACATATAAATTATGAAGTACGCTTAGAAAATGAATCACCCCATCCCCAACAAATAACAAGTGTAAATGTCTTCTCAATTCTAGAGATGCATAACTAAGCCCCTAACGTCATGTTATGGGGGAAAAGAAACAGCACAGGTAATTTTCACATGAAGCTTTGAAAGCCACAAAAATGTGGCTGTTTTGAATTAGGCTTCAGGGTCAGACTGCCCCAGAAGATAATGGAATATTTGTTTAGACATCTTAAGATACACTCGGGGCAGCTTCCTGGGGACCAGCAGTTAGAGCATCACTCATTTTTCTCCAAGGTTACTCCATGGGCGGCCCTGTGATACCACATGCGCCTCCTCCCTGCAGTACTGTGTGGTGTGTGCCCTCGTAGGGCTTCATTGATCAAAGGTACCTCAGTGATCAGTTAGGAGGTATAAAGTGTCCTAACAGTGCAATGCCATGTGGTAAATGCTCTCTAAATGTTTACTCATACTATCGTTATTATTTCACGTGAATATCAATACATTAGCAGAGGAAAAGGCCCTGGCCAGGGTCCCTTATCCAGGATCTTGTGTTCCCTAGTGCAGTCCTCCCTAGAAAGGACCATCAGAAAATGTGGAAAATGCCCTTATTTTAGGTAATTACAAAGTTGAGGTGCTGGGAAGTTGTTTGTCAGCAGCAGCAAACAGTTTTCTAACTAATAGCTGTTTTCTCGGCCCATCCTGTGAAGTTACTGCAGGCTTTTCAAAGCAGCACAGAACCTGGAAGAGACCAGAGGCTCACAAAATATTTGCTGAGCAGACGAATGACTTGAATGAACGAATCCTAAAGTGCAAATAACAAATATTATGTTTTTCATTCACACTCACCACCTCAACTCAAACTTAAAACACTGGGAACATGAGAAAAGATCCAGGAGTTTGAAATGGAGCACCTTTAAACATTATAGTCAGGAGGCAAGAGAGTCAGGGCTGACTATCCTGCAACAGGGAAAATGTCCGTGCCATCACATTTGTGATCCACTTAGCTGCAGTATTTCAAGATTCTCTGGTTCCAAAATGTCGCTGTGCTTCAGTGATGCCACTTCCTTTTAGCACTGCTATTTTCAGTCTTTTCCCCACCCCCATTTCACCTCACAGATATCTCTGAAAGTCACAGGGAGAGACTATTCTGGAAAATGCCCTTATCAAATGATGATAATATACTAGGTTGCCCTATATTTTAACTGCTTTCTTATTTTAGAACAGAATTTTTCAACTGGAATCTTGAAAACCCTCATAAAACACTGAATTGGAATGATTCCTGACATGGGCAGGTAAGTCAAGCATTAGAGCATTTATCAGTTTTCTTTTGCTGTGTAACAAACCATTCCCAAACTTCATGCAGGTCAGTGCTTTGGGTTGGGCTCAGCTGGGCACTTCTGGTCTAGGTCAGGCTTGACTCTTCTTAACTGGACTTACTGATGTGCCTGATGGGCCAGCTGAGGCTGGTTAGTTTACAGTGGCCTGGGATGGGACAGCTGGGTTGATGAGGGGCCTGTCTCCATGTGTAGTTTATTCCAGGCTTTTTCACATGACAGTCCTGGGGTTCCAAGAGCAGTAAGAGGGCACGACCCAAAGCACAAGCACTTCTCAAGTCTCTGCTTATGTCCTATTTGCTACCATCCCCTGGTCCAGCTCAGAGTCAGCATGGGAGAGATTACCCAAGGGCAAGGATATGGGGAGGAGTGAACAAATGGGGAACCGTTACTGCAACGATCTGTTTTAAAATATAGTCTAAGATGCTTGGGGATCCAGAAGGCCCAGATTTGTCACTGTGAAGCCATCTCATCAGAAACAGAAATATGACTCCGGAGCCTGTCCTGGGCATTTAGATGCTCCTGTTTCTTCAGTTCCTCTCCCACGCCTCCATTCCGCCCTTTCCTCCTGACTGTATTCTGTGGCTTCATCACTCTCTGCTTCCCGATATTTTTCTATTCAGGCAGCCCTGCAAGCGCTTGGCAGGGATGATAAATGAGCCTGACTTCCTGGGCGACATGACTGTCCAGAAACACAGCCTGGAGCATGCACAATGCAGCAGCTTCTGCGCACAATGCAAATGCCGGAATGTGCTGTGGGGTTGGACAGAGGTCACTGCTGCAGAAACAGAGCCCCGTTTGAGACTAGCCTTCTAGGCTATAGCCAGCTTTGCTTAATTAGAGGTATAAGCAAATAGGTACCCTGGGGTAGCTTCTGGATTGTCTCAACAGACTAAAACGTGTAAGTGAAAAGGCTGTATGCAATTAAGCAAAATTCACTGTGATCTGGCTGTCTGGGTTAGTTCACTCAAATTATATTTAAAGAATCAAAGAATCATAAGGAGAAGCAGAAGCATTGGCTGCCATTATAAATCTGATAAGTGTCTTTGATCACGGAAAACTTTCTTACCAAACAGGCTCTGAGCATCCGATTACCTATGGATTTATTTACAAAGAGAAATGAGCTCTCAGTAGTCTTCATTACTAGCATGCTTGATAAAAAGATCAACTAATCAATGGCGAGTGCTGGTTTCACATGGTACAGTACAGATAAATTAGAACAATACAGACTCTACCCTTGCAGAGCTGACATGGTAGCAGATCACACTGGTACAAAGAGAGTAGACAGATACGATACCAAGAACAACAATAATAAATACAATATTCAACATCAACTAGGTACTAGGGCTGTACTGGGTTCTTTACATATATCATTGAGTCTAATCTTTAAAACTAATGATGAGGTGGCCATTACCATCTCAAATTGCCAAGGAAGAAAACCAGGTCTCTGAGGCGACATGCAAATACACAAGGTCACAAAGCTGGAAAAGTGAGTCCTAAGCTCAAACTCAGGCCCGAGTTTGACTCTAATTCTTCCACAATACACTATCTCTTGTGATAATAAATGGTCAGAGAAGGCAATGCAAATGTTTCCGTGACACTCACTAAACCACTGACTGAGGGCCAGACTTGAGCCAGGCAAGGGTGCTGGAGGTTTGAATAGAGAGTCAGTCCTTAAGAAGCTCAAGCCTGGTGAGAGGGACAGTCAGAAATGCAATACTGTCTGTCTATAATCAGTGCAAACCTGTGGTATGTCTT
Organism: Grampus griseus; assembly: GCF_964374135.1. Taxonomy (NCBI): domain Eukaryota; kingdom Metazoa; phylum Chordata; class Mammalia; order Artiodactyla; family Delphinidae; genus Grampus; species Grampus griseus. The sequence continues at coordinate 69,760,483 of NC_139012.1, forward strand.
GGTTGTGGAAGATGTTAGAACAGAAACAAAGCACAGACCAAAGAGTTTGTTTTTCCTTCTGATTTCCTCCAGCCTTTCTCCAGGACAGATATAGTATTTCCTTCCAGGGAAAGCCTTGGGATTGTCAACTGTGTTACAAATGTATTAAACTAGACTAACCCCATAGTTCTTGCAACTATTGAAATCAAGAGAAAAAAAGCAAGAGAAACTAACACCAGCCACTGACTATTTTTAAGATAACTTCTGGCTCTAAATTTATTCTGTTTTTAAAAGAACTTTAATGGCCCTTATCTCATTTGATTCTTTTACTATCTCTGCAGTGTTATCAACATAGCAGACAACAAAACAAACAGAGGTTAAAATTCTCAAGGTGACTGTTTTAGTTTGCTAGGGCTGCCGTAATAAAACACCCCCAACTGGGAGACTTAAATAAGACATTTATTTTCTCACAGTTCTAGAGGCTGGAAGTGCCAGATCAAGGTGTCGGCGGGTTTGGCTTCTCCTGAGGCCTCTCTCCCTGGCTTACAGATGGTGTCTTCTTGCTGGGTCCTCACAAGGTTTTTCTTCTGCTCTGTACCTGTCTGTGTTCTAATCTCCTCTTCTTATAAGGACACCAAAAATACTGGATTAGCATGCACTCTAACGATTCCATTTGAACTGAACTGCCTCTTTAAAGGCTCTATCTCCAAATACAGTCAAATTCTGAGGTACTGGGGTTAAGGGGCTTCAATATATGAATTGGGGGTGGGACACAGTTCAGCCCATAATAGTAACCCAGATGTGGAATGTTGGAGCCAACATGTAAGACATTTCTGCTTCCATCTGAAGTGACTTGCTCATTTACAACTCAGGTATCTTCTCTTCCCTGAATAAGCTGACTCTTTTCCTCTAATTTTGGCTTATTTCATACTGTAGCTTGTCTGAAAAGACTTAGACCATCCTTCCCTCCTATCTGTATGTAAAGATATACCCATTTCACAGCACAGTTGAAATCCCATTTTTTTTCATGAAGACACCTGATTCCACAGTTGGAAATAATTATTTCCTCACAGGAAACCCCACTGGCAATTCTATTCTCTTGCAAGACTTTCAACTTTCTACTTTGTAGAATAAATGTGTGTTTATCTCTCTTGTTCTAAATATATAAGCTCTCAACTGTGTCTTTCCATGTTTCTTTGAGAGCACACTCTGAATGAGACATAGTCCTAGGTGCTGTAGTGAACAAGACACATAAATAAGATCCCTTCTTTCTGGAACTTTCATCTTAGTTTGGAAACTAATACACAAATAAATAAATTAGACTATTTTAAATAGTGCCTACTCATAAGAAGAATAAAACAGGAAACAAATAAAGAATGACTGCAGGCGGGGTGGGGAGTCCAGTTCCATTGCAGTTTAACAAGCAAGAGCTTTCTGGAGAGATGTTTTAAGCTGAATCTAAATGATAAGAAGATGGCAGCCAAGTGAAGACTGGGAAGACGGCTCCAGGCAAAGGAGCATCAAGTATGAATATTCTTAAGTGGGAAAAAAACTGGTATATTTAAGGACAGAAGTCATGTGACTGCAACAGAGCAAGTGAGAGATTCGGGGATAAAATTCAGCAGGCACCAGACACGTCTGTCCTTGTGGTCCCAGCAAGGAAGCTGAATAGTGTTCTTCATGTAATGAGAAGTGCAACAGTCCCTCCCTTGTCCACAGTTTCAGTTACCTGCAGTCAACTTTGGTCCAGAAATATTAAATGGAAAATTCCACAGATAAACAATTCATATGCGCACCATTCTGAGGAGCATAATGAAATCTCCCACCATCCTGCTCAACCCACATGGACGTGAATCATCCCTTTGTCCAGTGCAACCCACCCACTGGTCACTTAGTACACATCTTGGTTATCAGAGTGATTGTTCCAGTACTGCAGTGCTTGTGTTCAAGTAACCCTTATTTTACTTCATAAGGGCTGGAAAGAGCAAGAGTAGTGATGCTGGCAATTCAGATAGTCTCTTACTGTGCCTAATTTAGAAATTAAACTTTATCATAGGTATGTATGTAGAGGAAAAAACATAGTATATATAGGAGTCAGTACTGTCCGCAGTTTCAGGCATCCCCTGGGGGTCTTGGAACATATGCCCCATGGATAAGGGGGGACCACTGTACCTCTTAGATGGAGTAGATGTTTAACAAATGTCTTCAAATGCTAATTAAATTAAGCCTGCCCAGGATTTGATTGTTCTGGTAACCTGGGCGAACATAGTCTAGTCTACATAAAAATAAGGAAATTATGGTCAATAGCTCTACGTGGCCTGTGTTTCAGTTACAGACTTTAGATTTTTATCAGTTGTCAGGACCTAGATCAAATAATTCCCTGTATCTTCCATAAGGAGTCTGATTTTTCGTTAGTGTTAAGTAATTTAATATTGTTACATTTTCATTAATTAGCTGAAGATTTTAAGATAGCAAGATCTTAAGATATTAATCCTCCAAGATAGCAATAAAATATTTCCTAAATACCTGATGGCAAATATTAGGTTTCTTCTCCAGTTCAAGATGCAAGTGCATGATTTCATGTAAAACTTTTTCATAGCTGAAATAACTGTTGTGATTATCTATCTATAGAACCGAAATATCTTTGATTCTTGATGTGACCTTCATTTCTGGCTGGGCTGAAATTCTGTTAGGGAGAGGGATATGAATGCCAAAGTACTATTTTCAGGAATAAATAGTAGCATCTTTTCTATTCTCTTAAACACAAGATAAAATGTAGCGTGCTGCAGGTGTAGAGCTCTCTTCACAGTACAAGAGAGCTGGAGAAAAATCATTTCCACATTAGAATTGAGATGATTCATCATTTTTCTCTTCCCTGAATCTCATAGAAATATTTTTGCCCTGAATATCTTCTCTAAGCAAAGTTGCAAGGTTTGTAACTACTAAGAGTCTTGGAAAAGAAACACATTTATTCTGAAAATTAGAAACATATATTCATCCATTCACATCCCCTAAAAGAAGAAAATATGCAAATTATCTCTACTTTATTGTCCTTAGCACAGAAGTCCTTTTTTTTTTAACCCAGCAAATAAAATTGAGTAGAGAGGCAAAAATGTGAATTTGAAAGGACATTTGGTTTTAGAATTTCACTTGAATTCTTTAAAAGCATAGATACTGAAGTATATTAAATAAAATAGTGCACCCTTTACATTCCTTAATCCAATTGCTTCTACAAGTTAACAGTTATATTTGGGTAGAACAGAGGAGGAGTAAGGTGATCTTTTATTACGGGTGATGCTGAAGGAACCAAATTAATGCATCACCATTTAGGTCTGCAGGGGCTCTTTCAGCAAGTAAAGATTGCTTCCTATAGAAAAGAAACAAAAGGGAAATTAAAAGATCCAATCTGATCTACAAATTAAGGGCACATGTGAATAATGGCTACAAATTGTTCTATCTTTGGTTGCTGTTTCAAACATCTTGCTATATTTAATGAATCTGGTCACTTCCCTTCGTTTTCTCAATACCTCTCCCATGTACAAGTCAACTTTTTTGTTGGGACTGCTTGACCTTAATTCGCCAACATCTACTAATGCCCAGTTATCTACCACTGTATGAGCCCCTCGAATTGCAGCAATACTTTGGCCCATGTATGTGATCTTGAAAGCTACAAACACATCACAAGGTATCAAGGTGAGAACAAGAAAAAGGAAGAGTGAAGCTTGCTGCTTCCCAAGCCTATTAATCCTGAAGATACAATCCTGCACCTTATGTGATTTTGACACCAGGTCAGTACATTTAGTGTGTTGTTTAGTCCGCACAGGGGCACATCATCTTACTGCACCCAGAGCAGGTTAACTGCAATGAGAATCTAAAAGTCATTTAAGTGATATTTTGCATTTCTATTGGACAAAATCTACCAGCTGATCCTGTCCCCATGAGTTGTAAAATAACCTACCCAGTAGAAAGCCAAGCCCAGAAAGAATATCCAGTGATTTCTTTGTCAATATCTAAGCTTCAGATAAGTTTTTTTAGACACTGTAAAGTAAGATCATCTGGGATACCTCTCTTATCTCTTAAAGCAGACATTGTGAAGAATCATTGCCTATTCGCACAAAACACCTCTTGGGGCCACTTTTACTCAAGGGGACTTGTCACTACTCGGCCAAAATGGTTTTTGCTATGATTGTAGAAATGAACTCGCTTAATGGTTCCCAAGCTGAAGGAAGACATCTGGTAAGGATTACTTTGATTAGTTGTCTCTCTTTTACCATTTTAATAACATTAACTTGACAGGAGTGGGGTGCCATTTGAAACTTAAAAGTCAATCCTTTAAAATTCAGCAAAATGTAATTCATCTGGAAACAAGTACTAAAGAAAAAACAGGGATATTGAGTTAAAATAATTTCGACCTTTGTATTGTATTTTAACACAAACTGGAAAAAAAAATTTAGGAGAAAATAAAGACAAAGATGGGATTAAAGATTTTGAAAAGCTACCAGAAAGCACAAGAACAAAATTTCCTTCACTCTCTATAGGTCTGATAGTATAAAAAGCTGGGACTCATGACTGTTCTGGTGATAATAAATTTTATTTATGTTTAAAATAAAAAATAAGCAAGCCTGTAATTTAAGTTGTGCAGAGATGCATGAAGAATGCTATGCTCACTGCGACATTCAAGGAAAGGAAGACTGACAGGTAATAAAACTATATCTGGGGCTTCCCTGGTGGCACAGTGGTTGGGAGTCTGCCTGCCAATGCAGAGGACATGGGTTCGAGCCCTGGTATGGGAAGGTCCCACATGCCTAGGAGCAACTAGGCCCATGAGCCACACTACTGAGCCTGCACGTCTGGAGTTTGTGCTCCGCAACTAGAGAGGCCGCGACAGCGAGAGGCCCGCGCACCGCGATGAAGAGTGGCCCCCGCTCGCCACCATTAGAGAAAGCCCTCGTACAGAAACAGAGACCCAACACAGCCAAAAATAAATAAATAAAATTAAAACAAACAAACAAACAACTATATCTGCTGGGGTTTTAAAATTATTTCTCTATTACATAAAACAGGCTAATTTAAAGCGCTTACTTTTCTGGGATCACACAGAATTCCTGGAAAAATTAATTTACAGTGGAGAGAAATAGGCTTTTTTTTTTCCCAAAAAAATAGCTTAAATTGACACTTGCCTTCTTCACTTAAAGGAGTTATTGAAATGGCTAGAAATGGAAGACTTTCAAGTGATTAAAACTTCTCCATCTTTGTCACTCTGTGCCAGCCAGTGGCCGGTGGGGCTGACAGAATTCAGAAGGAGAGAGAACAGCATATGGCAGAATGAGTCTTGAGCCCCAGAGAAATCTCCCTCGGTTCCCACTCCATCTGTGCTTGTGTGGTACCTCTCCCCACAGTACAGAGATGCTGAGCTCAAGACAAGAGAAATGTATGACAGGAAAATTTAGAAACAGCTTTGCGTCGCGCTAAGCATTAACAAAACACTTCTGTTCCACAGCACACATCTTAAACCAAGAGCGCTGAGGATCCCAAGTTTATCTGAGGGTTCTTAGAGAGATTCTTCGAGTTCAGTGTACAAAGAAAGCTTCCTACATGAAGGCAATGTGAAATGATTGCTGGAATATGTCAGTGTTTGGCTTTGGGGTCTGGGGAAGGATGTGTTGTGCAAATCACTGGCCTCCTGGGAAACATCAGACATACATTTGGGCAGCCAGGGAGTCCTGAGGGGTCTCAAGGCAGGCAACCCGTTGGTTGGAGTATTTCTCACCTGCACCTTCAACCCAAACAATTTTGCTAACGGAGGCTGAAAGAAAGAAAAATGGAGCCAGAGATTTGTGTCTTATTATGCTAAGCATGCGGTTAGTGGACTTTTTATTAGTCAGTAGTCATTGTTTCTCCAAAATGTAGGGAAACACAGGAAAATATTTTATCTTTGTGGTTTGCTCTCTCTGATTCTCTCTTCTTTCCTCAAGCCGTGTTGAGGACTCTCATTCTCTCCCATCTTGACTGCTGAACCCCAGGCTACCACCCTGCTCCTGGCTCCCAGCATGAAAGGACATGGCAAGAGGGCAGAGAGCAAGGGGACAAGAGGCAGGGTCTGGGGACACCAACCCCATCACAGTATTGTTCTGCATCCATGTCTCCTACACACACACACACACACACACCACACACACACACACACACACACACACACACACCACACACACACACACACACACACACACACACACACACACACACACACACACACACACACACACACACACACACACACACACACACACACACACACACACACACTGGAAAGTGCTCTTCAGTTACTGACTTAGGACTTATGTACTGCTGGCTCCATGAGGATCAACCCTCAAAGCTGAGAGGTATGGTTAAATTCCAAACTGTCAAACAATTCTTGCTTGGTATCCAAGCTAGAAGTCCTGAGTTTAGTTAGAGCTTAGTTAACGCTAACTTAACTCATCCCTTTTTACTCTTACATTAGAGAAACTTTGGGAGGTTCAGTGAATGCAGGCTGCACAGAACACAACTGAGGAAGGGCCTGGTTCCTGTCCCCTGCATCAGCCACATTGTATTCAAAGTAACTAAACCTTTTTTTTTGCCTTATTTTTTTTCAAAAATGTTCAGTAGTTTCTTCCTATATGTCTCTGAAGAACTTCAGAGAAATAAACTTGTAAAAACATGATCAAAATAATTTTCATATGTTTGGGAAATATCTCATTATATTCAAAATATATTTGCCTATACTTACATTTTGAATTCCTAGCTTGAGCTATAATTTTATGCATGTAAAATTAGGTGATGAGGAAAATCCCTTGAGTTGTGGTCAAAGCCAATATTCAGGGCATGAGGCACAGAGAATCCTTGGGTGATGAGGGCTAAGGGCTAAGGGTGATCTGTGTTCTCGGACCACATCCCTGCCACATACTTGCCTGCCTCTATCCCAAGCTGTGACATAGTAATTGGGGCTGGAATTTCAATCTTACACTTTCGTGCAGGCCACTTGAAACATACAGAGGTGGAAGAAAAGTGTACAGTTGACCCTTGAAGAGGGTGGGGAATTGGGGTGCTGACCTGATGCACAGTTAAAAATCCAAGTATAACTTATAGATGGACCTCTGAATCTGCAGTTGCTCTCTATTTCTGATTCCTTTGTATCCACAATTCCTTCCTACCCACAGTTCCACACCCCTGTATTCAACAAGCTGCCGATCATGTAGTACTGTAGTATTTACTACTGAAAAAAAAAAAATCCTTGTCTAAGTGGACCTGTGCAGTTCAAACCCACACTGTTTAAGGGTCAACTGTATTTCTTGCTTTAATGAGGTAACCCAGCCAGGCCTGGAAAGGAAGTCAAGGCCTGTGCACGTGCTGGGTGCTAATGGGCAGTCACCCTACGTGACAGGTCATCAGCAGCATCAATCCACCCTGAAGCCCTTGCAGGCAAGTCACCAGGATGACTACTCTTCTTAGAGACCATAAGTGCAGTTGAAAGACCAGGGACTTTAGAATTAGGTAAATCCGGGTTGAAATCTCAGCTCTGCTACTAACAACCTGAGTGAATTTGTACTAGCTTAAGCCTCTCTGATTGTTCATTGTATTTGGGGGTAAAAGGTCCTCTATCCCATGAAAGGATGAAAGGGAGAGAAGAAAACTAGGCAGCTCACTAAGTGAGCTGGACATCTTTCACTACAGAAAAATGGGATGATGTCCTAGAGCGAGTATGAAGACACCTTGTTGCTAAACATGCCCTCGTATGAGCAGGTCCCTCCAGGAATCCGGGTTTCAATGTCACCGCCTTTAAAACAAAGTAAATGGACCCCAGGTTCCTTTCAGTCCTCTGCTCCTGTGCATACAGCTCCTCATGTCACAATAGGTTGTGTACAGTTAGTGGAAGAAAGGTCTCTGGGTATGAAAAGAGCTAAGATCCCACATGCCTCACAGCCAAAAAACCAAACATAAAACAGAAGCAATATTGTAGCAAATTCAATAAAGACTTTAAAAATGGTCCACATCAAAAAAAAAAAAAAATCTTAAAAAAAAAAAAGAATGAAAAGGTGTTCTAGTGTCCACATTTCCTTTTGGTCTTCTCTCACATTGGTATGAGCCTGGCCAAAGGAATAAAGACTAATATAGAAAGAAGGTTTTTGTTTGTTTGTTTGTTTTAATATATGAATAAAAAAGCAATGTAGCTTTCTATTTGGCAAAAGTGGAGATGCGTAGCTAAGCCATGATGTCAGATCATTCCTGGCCTCTCAGATTTTGGGACCTTTGCTCACTGGAGCCCCATAAGGCAGCCCAGTATCACTTTGCTTCATGATCAGTGTGTAATGATCAGTGACGCCACTTCCAGCATCTCTAGCCTTGAGGACTTTTGATAGGAGAACTCTCATAGAATTTCACATCTGGTATTTTTTGTTAATGAAATTTCCCCTGTGAAGCTTGGATAATGTATATGGTTATGAAAGAATCAGTGGAAGCAAAAGTCTGGTAAGCCAATAACTATCCTTTAAGCATGTACCATGTGAATCAACAGAAAGATATTAGGAACAGTCTTCTTTCTGTGGAAGTTGTTTGTTTTTCCTTGAACACTGTACTCTATTAAATCAGAACACTGTACTTTATTAAACCAGAACTCAAGGGTGTAGTAATTAATCCTTCAAAGAAAGGGATCTTTCACAAACTATAGTCAGGTCCTACTTTTGTACCTATCTCATTTGTAAAAATAAGTATTAAAGCTGAGTATAAAAAGTAGAGATTTTCATGTTATGAGTGAGGTTTCCATACCTATGGTGCTAAAAGTATAATAAAACCCCCAAGCAGTTCAGTGAAAATTGTCTCTGTACCTGGATCATGGACATTTTTTGTCTTGGTCTTTATCATTTTTATGATATTTGATAGTACATTCCTAAAACTGCATATCTGTCCTTTAGGTTTTGTTATTTTCCTTCATCAGTGAACAACCAGTCAACAAGTTCAATTCCAATCAACATTCATTTGAGACCAAATATGGGCTACTTTCTGTATGCCCTAGTGATTCCTTCTCTTGCTGAACTGCATGTGCTAGAGCCAGCTTGTACCAACTTGAAAGCATCGATTGTTAAATTTTCAGGAATTTTGTGAACTGATTGACATCATGTTGACAGCTTAAAATCAGGTATGGTGGGAATATCTACACCAAAGGAAATAACAGATGCTGCAAATCATGGTTTCCTTCCTATCCCCAGAGAGCTGTCTATTGAACATTTACTAGCACATCACTGGTGGGCCCATTATTCAGACACAATTAAGATTAGTGTTTGGTCTTTTAATTAAAAAATTGACTAAAATGAGAAAAACTAACTTGAAGATACATTCATTTATACATTAATCATACATTTACTTGTACATCTTTTGGTATCAAGCCAAGGCCTTTCACTGAATCTGAATCCACTTTTCCTGAACCATATCCATATTTCCCCACCTACAATTTCCAGCTTCAGGTTCCTTAAACTGCAGCAAGAACTTAAAAATGCCTGTCATGTACCCTGAATTCAAAATCCTTCTAGATTATTTTCCCAGTTTTTTTTATAGTTCTTTCACCTTCCCTTAATTTGACATCAATTTATTTCAATAACATGTTTGTATTGTCTTTCCAAAACTTTCCATTTGTCATATAAACTATACTTTTTAATACTCATATTCTGCCAATTGAAATAATATCTAATTAAATTAGGTAATTATAATGCTAAGTAATGTCGACATAAACAGGTCTGTGAACAAACACGACTGATTCTTGGTGTGCAGAATGCTAAGCCCCAGCCCTGAGCACTCAGTGTGTCACAAGCATCAGTCAGTACGATCCCCAGACAGCACAGAGAGTGATGATTAACCCCATAAACTAATTAAGTGGAGGTCAGTTATTGATAAAATTTCTACTGTATCATCATCATTTTTATTTTTCTGATGTTTAATCACTTTTAGAAAATAACAATGCCAGTAAAATCAAGTTGAATAGAAGGCCACAGGTGAACGTGTAGTTTGTTACTTGATTCATGAAAGACAGACTATGGCATAAGGAAGGCCAGAAATTGGCATAGGAAAGGCTAAGTTTGAGTGTTGAGGTAGCATCATCATCACACCACCACCATCACAGAAACAATAACAACAACTAATATTTGTGGAGCTCTTCCTAGGTGTCAGTACTATTATTCTACAGTGCTTTATGTACATTGTTTCCTTCAAAGGCTGAGTGAGGAAACTGAGGTGCAGAAAGATGAGGGAAGTTGCCTAGGGCCCCTCAGCTGGTAGGGGTTGGGCTGGGTTTTGAACTAAGGTAGCTCTGACTCCAGAGCTCATGATCTTAAAATACTATGCAATACACTGGTACCAATGGGTATCAGTGACCCTGTACTCCCTACTCTGTGTTTATCTGAAGATTCTTCTCTGCCCCCACTGGAGCTAAAAGTGTCCCAATTCACCTGCAGCTGAAGGACAGTGGGAGGGAAGCAGGAAAGAAGGAAACAAAAGGCTCTCTTTTTTTTTAGCTTCTCTGATTCATGATACTCACATTTCCGTTGTCCTTACTGTTCTAGTTATCTTTAGCTGCATTACAAATTACCTCAAAACTCAATGGTATAATTAAGTTTGTGTAAACAATTATTAATGGTGCTAACAATTATTCTCTCTCACTGTTTTGTGAGAAGATGGGGCTCAGCTGGGCAGTTTTTGCTTGGTGTCCTTCATGTCCTTTTCATCAGATGGTGGCTGGAGCTGGATCATCTGAAGACTTGATTGGGCTGGATGTCCAAGGATACACTCACATATCAGGCAGCCGATTCTGGCTGTTGGTGTGAGTTCACCTGTCCACAAGAGCACCCACGTGTGGCCTCTCCATGTGGCTTGCACTTCTCACAGAAAGACAGCTTCGGCATAACCAGTCTTCCTTCACAGTAGCCCAGGGTTCTGAGAAGGCGAGCTGGAGGTTGCCGGTCCTCTTAAAGGCTAGCCTCAGAACTAACACAGCAGCATTTCCTCCATACTTATCGATCAAGCAAGTCAAAGGTTACTACATATTCTGATGGAGGAGAATTAGACTCCTCCCCTCAGTGGGAGAAGGAGCAAATCATAGCAAGTAACCTGCAGCCGTCTTTACTCTGCCACGTCTACCAATGCCTGCCAATCTTCAGTGCCAAGGACCCCAGCAGTGCCAAGTCCTGCCCAACAGGCTTAAGAGTCTAACTTAATGACTTACACCATGAGGGAAACCGCTTCTGAAGACTAAGAAAAACTGTTGTAGTGCACCTGGCTGTACTTTGCCCTAATATTTAAAATATGTCAGAAACCCTCTTCTTTTCACTGCAATTTACATAGTTTTACTGTAAAATGAAGAAAATGCACATTTTGAAGAAAATGTGTTTCTAATTTTAAGAAAGTAAAATTAGAAAAAAGAATTTCCAGTAAATGCACATTTTGTTTCCTGAAAAAGTCCTTTGGCTGTAAGTTACCTTAAACACACAGTGGACTACCAGGGTTTGGATCCCTAGATCACCTTTAAGCACTCAAATGCCACCTGCAAACTGGTGCTTGTCAAAGACGTTCCCACCCTTCCCAACATGAGAATCCCTGGCATTTTAACAAGGCACAACTTTCTTTTCACATGTGAAAAAAATACTTCTCTACAATGCATCCATCTCTCAGTTAAGCATGGCTATTATGCTTATTTTAATTCTCTTTACAAAAACTCAGTCTTTAATGTCCTGGGACACTTTAATGTTGTGTATTGAGCTAATGTGCGAAATACATGCCCATTATTACCTATTTACTTGGGTTATTTTTCTGGCGAAGGTGTAATTTTCCACCAGACTTTTGTTTAGAAATTTGACAGCACACAGAGAACATTTCCATACTTAAAAAGCATCCAGAATTTAGGATGCCATCCAACGATATTAAGCAAGTGTAGATAATGCTCTCCAACTTCATCAAATATTCATGGTTAATTATAGTCATAATATTTATGTTGCTGTGAAAATTAAGGTTGTGAGCTTCTTGTACACAGGCTAAAAATACAAGCTTACAGACTGTGCTATTGCTTCCCCCTTTCATTACTGGAATTTCTCATTGTCATTGAATAGAATGGCAAGCACAGTGTTCTTTGGCTCCCTAATTCTCATTGCAAATCTGATATCTCCCTTGATAGGAAAGAGCTAAAGAACCATCAGAGCATCTCCCATAAGACGAGAAGGATGTGATCAGAGGCCTAGCGGCTACATTTTCTGGAACAAAAATCAGGACACATGGACTGACAAGTCCGAGAATACTCTGAGCAGCCACAAGATAGATGATTTGAAATTCAGTCTTAGAAAGTGGGACATATGGTCATCACATCTGAAAGGAATAGGATCACATGGTCCAGAAGAAGGAAGGGTTTGAATTATGTAGTCGTATCTATTTTCTACTGAACTATTGTTGGAGTAAATATGCAATTATAAATTTAAGAAACAGGTATGGAAAAAAATCTTTCCAAAATGAGTATCCAGTTTAATGCCTGTCTCACGACTATCAATCAGAAGTCAAATTCAAAATTCCCAGATGAACTTTCCTTACTTTCTTGCCTCATCTTCTACTCCCCTTTCCATGCCTCTGATATGCCAGATCACGGCATTTGTAATTCTCAGTCTGTCACACGTCTGGGCCTTTTCTTATTCTGTCTCTTCTTTTAGGAATATTCATTTCAACATGGTCTTTCAGGGAAAGTTCATCTCATGTTTAATACTCAACATCAGTATCATCTGGTTTCTTAACCTTCCAGAATCTAGACAAATTGATCCAGTTGTATGCTCTCCCAAGTTTCTCTTATACCCTATACATATCTTCACTAATATATTTATCCCATCTCAATCTAATTATGGGTTTACACGTATCCCTTACAAAATTGCATAAAAACACTCATTAGATTGCACATGATGCAAATTTCAGAAAGTTAGTGAGTGTAAAGGATGATAAAATAAAGTTTCAAAAAGATTTCAGCATACTGAAATGATGTACCAGGACATGCATGATGAAATCCACTGGAGTAAATGTAAGCTTTTTCACTGGATTTTAGAATAGCAACTGCAAAGTTTTAGTGGTGACCTAGCTGAATAGCAGAATGAGAGAAATAACTATATTTTTTAGTTCATTGTAAGAATGATATACAGTCGTCCCTTGGTATCTATGGGCAACTGGTTCCAGGATCTGTTGTGTATTCCAAAATCTACAGATGCTCAAGTCCCACAGTCAGCCCTTCGTATCAGAAGATACAGAAGGCCAGCTGTAAATACCTAATAGTGGTGTAGCACATAAAAAAAATAGGGCCAGTCTCCAGCTAGCTTAATAATTTATATACACATACAGAGAGAGGTTATGGTCATTCAATACTCTGCTGGGCTCAACATTCTAGGATATATTGTCTGGTATAGGAACCTTTCTTTTAAGAAAGTCATTAACAAAGTTCTGTTCGTTGACATACACTACTAGTTGCCTATCAATATCAATATTTGTTCTTCCTTTTCCCTTATAATATTTTTCAAGGAGAAAATGTGTCCAGCTGAATTGTTATGCTTCCCAGCATCACTTGCAACTATGTGATATAGTTAGGGTCAGTCAGAAGACTTTTGCGAAACTATGATCCTCCCAAGAAGGGCCTGTTAAGAGCACATATTCCACACTCACGTTCCTTTTACTTTTTGCCCCCTTCTCTTCTGGTTTGGAATAGAGACTCTCTGCTGAAGGTGGAGCAGCTATGGAGTAACCATGTGACAGCATCAAGAATGAGGACAAAACACACATGCTAAGGATGACTAGAGGAGCCTGAGTCTCTGACGGCACTGTGGCGGCTGCCTACCTCTGAGTTTTTCATGTGACAAAAAAAATAAGCAGGTATTTTGCATGGGCCACTTTTGTCACGTTTTCTGTTACTGGCAGCCTACACAACGCTGACCAATACAGATGGTGACCTGGGTGTGGAAAGTTGAGAAAGAATGTCAACAAGAAATGGACAAGTGAAGTACTTTGAGCACCGATGAGGGGGCTAAGAGGAGACCGGCTTGTCCTAACTGAAACAGTGACATGGGAGAAGACAGACCGTATGCCATGGTTCCAGAAGGCAGGACTGGGACTTGTGGTAGAAGTTAAGGGAAGGAGACTGGACCCATCAAAGAAAGACTTTTGGGAGATATAAAGCCACATAAAAAAAGAAGTGGTTAAAACTCATAGAAAAAGAAATCACTTGTGGTTACTAGAGGCAGGGGATGGGAGGAAAGGAAGAGAGAATTGGATGAAAGTGGTCAAAAGGTAAAAACGTCCAGTTGTAAGATAAATAAGTACCATAATGCACAATATGGTGACTATAGTCAACACTGCTTATGGTATATTTGAAAGTTGTTAAGAGAATAGGTCCTAAGAGTTTCCATTACAAGGAAAAAAAATTGTATGTATATAAGATGATGAATGTTAACTAAACTCATTGTGATAATCATTTCATAATACATATAAGTCAAATCATTATACTGTACACCTTGAACATATACAGTGTTGTGTTCAATTATATACCAATAAAGCTGAAAAAAATAAATAAGTGAAAAAATAAAGAGGCAAAAAAAGTGGCTAGAACACCACCCATATAGAGGGGGTGATAGTGTCAGACTGAAGTTTACATCATATGGAAACATTTACCTGCCCTAAGATTTCTATTTGTATTTCAAAACTTATCCTTACTTTGGCGAACTTTTCTTGAGCACCTACTCTATTCATATCTTCTGTGAACTTCTAGCAATGTAAGGATTTTTAAAAAGTAAGATCCTTCAGGATCTTACTCTCTAGTAGCTGACAAATATGTATAAAAAGATCTTTTCAATAAAACTTTAAATACTAAGATACAGGTGAACACAGAGTAGAGAGGGGATGTTTCCTTAAAACTGAGGTTTCAATGTTGAGCAGAAGTAGTCTGATGAAAAGAAAGGAAAATTTCGGGCAGAGGATCTGCAATCAATCCCGTCTACTTCTCCATTTGTCAGCTTTGCTTTTATTTTGAACCTTTGAAGATTTCCCTCACCTACTTGGGAGCTCTACTATGCATTTGAGAGGATGTTTGTTATGTTTCGCCCATGTTTGTAACAAGAGTTTTCCTCAAATTATTTCTCATATATTAACTGTCTCAGGACTACATATAAGCTAATCATTTCCCTTTGGATATTTAATATCTCATTTCTCGTGTAGTACACTTTTATATATACTAAGGTCTGTTTCTAAACTACTCTTTACTTCCACTTCTCTGTCTGTCTATTCTGGAATAAGTGCCACAGTAACAATTTTTAATTGGTAGCTTTAGAGTACATTTCAATAACTAGTAGGACAATTTCATCGTCATTACTCTTTTAATAGGTGGTTATTCCAGATAAATCATCTCTCAACCACATCTTAGTAAAACACTAGAGTGATAATTAGTTACACTGCATGGAAAGTCACATACGTTTGATTTGTAAAAATCTACATTTATGTACAGACCAAATTTTTAAAAGAATTTCCATCAATCCACCAAGCTCTCTGACATCACTTTCCAGTCTTCCTTCTTTTTTGTGAATCCCTGTCCCCAAATAAAATGATCTTGCAATCTCACTCTTTTTAACAAAGTTCACCATTAAGAAAGGACTGGACATGAGTAATTCATAATAGCCACATGTTTTCTCTCCCAGTAGTATCTGTGAGATACTCCAATTCTACAACTGGAGCCTTAGCTCCAATTGTAGAATTAAAAGATCTATCTTCAAATATTAGTCAGCAAGTGAGAGAGGTTCTTTTGGTGTTCTTGAATTCCTGGAATCTTAGCTCCACCCTCCTGGTACATAAAATACATCCCAACAGCATGTACATCCCAGCTTTATTAGCACAGCCATAAACATTTATTGTTTTTATTCATCTGCTTATTTCTTCCCTTTGCCATCTGGAGATTTGACTTTAAAACTTCAGCAGAAAGAAAACTCTCCTCTGTAACCCTCTAGGATTCACCTTGAAGCCAGGCCTGCTCCACATAGGGTCACATCTTACAGCTGTGGATGTGCAGAACCAAGGATCTACACCCACACCTAGGTAAGCTTGCACAAGCCAGGTAAGCCCCTCCTCTCCCTCAGTGCCCACCTGGGACACAATCAAAAGAGAAACTAGCTGGTAGTCTTCCTACTCCCTTTTTTCTTCTATTATAGAGAGTTGCAAAGCCAATAACATAATTTATTCCCATATTTTCGATAAGAAAGAAAGAAAGAAAGAGAGAGAGAGAAAGAGAGAAAGAGAGAAAGAGAGGGAAGGAAGGAAGGAAGGAAGGAAGGGAGGGAGGAAGGGAGGGAGGGAAGGAGGGAGGGAGGGAGGGAGGGAGGAAGGGAGGAAGGGAGGAAGGAAGGAAGGAAGGAAGGAAGGAAGGAAGGAAGGAAGGAAGGAAGGAAGGAAAAATAGGAAGGAAAAATAGGAAGGAAGAAAGTGGGAGGGGGGAATCTTTCCATAAGAGAGCTATTGAGAAAGATTCAATGAGGACACCACAGATTAAATGGCTTTCTGGGCAGTTATATCTTGGATGTTCACTGGGCAAAGACAATAACTGACTCTCTACTGCAGCGGCCTACTAATGCTTAAGAAATGATGTGAATGAGTTCTTCTTGTCAACTTTGGAAGTCAAAGAAAAGGATTGCAGAAGCGTCAATATTTTGTAGACATCCAGAAATAATTCACTGTGGGGATGGGTGCTTCTCTATACCTAGACTGGCCAGCATTTGATAGGCTGCCCTGGCGTCCATTCAAAGAGGACTTATGTTTATTAAATGGGGTAGTAGTCACGGGGTTCTAACTCTTTGACCTCATATTTTCTTCCCACCAAAATAACTACCACGTTGTCAAAAAGACAGCCTTCTATCCCATCACTTTTTCTATACCCACTTTTAATATCTATGAAAGGAAAAACAAACTTTACATTTGAACAACTTCCACATCCCTTTAAATGATACAGTATATCAAAATAGATCATTTTAAGCAAATTCAAACTATGTATTATATAGCTAAGAATGCAGGAAAAATGTAACTCGTTCAATGGCACAGAGTAGAGCTTTAACTTGATATATCCAGTCCTACCTATGCTACCCTATGCTGTCCCTGTTAATGTTTTCTTTGGTGGTTTCCATGGGAGCTACTTAATTAACTGACTTTCTATTTTCCTTTAAAATCCTTGTATTTTGTGATTATCTTAAAATAATACCTTTGAGAGAATGCTTTCCACCTACAAAAATATATAAATATTTTTCAAATCAGACACCAAAATATGAATATTCAAATCAGCACATTCCCATGTGGTTTTGCTCTTCAAGGTGTTTTTACAGATAATTGAAATTGTACCAGTTTTTTTCTGACTGTTAAGTGATAATTTAGAAAATAGCAATTTTAGTAGCAGAACCCAAGCCTTAGGGAGAATGATTATAAGGTTGTATAATAAATATCTGGAGAAGATTTGGGATCAAACATTAAAGTGTTGATCAAGTAAAGGATACATACAATTCCCTGTACCAGAAAGTTCCAGAAATGTAATTCATAGAGAAGAAAAACACTTCTCTTCTCATTGACAGATTAGTTGATGAGAGATGGTGAGGAAAAAAAGTTGGCCTTTGTCTTAACTGTATCTCAATACAGTAAATGAATGAATAGTGTCAAGACACATTCGTTCTTTTGGAGAATTTTTCACAGTTGATGGAGATTCCGGTGCAGTCGATAGCCACAGCAATCATGAAACTAGATAAACTTGCCACCTTGCTAAGAAGGTTTGGTTAATTTAAAGTCCAGTGTTAATCTTATTACAAATATTACTTAACAATGGGTTAATGAGATAAACGATTATGGTCGTTTATTTTGGCAAATTACTGCTCCCATGCAGATTCTTGATATTTAAATTACTTATTCATTTATCTGAATAACTAGTACATCTCTATTTGATACTGTGTTGACAAACCCTTATTCCATATGATCATTTATTACTAGTCTTGGAGATACAAAATATGGTACTCTTACTTCATTAGATAGAGCCTGATGCTAAAAAAGATGAGTCAGCTAAATATCAGTTAACTACACCATATCAGATCTAATGATAAGGCAATTCTTTGTCTTAGGTAACAATCTTGTTGACAGCCATCATGTAAGCTCAGATAGTGTTTAGGTACTGAAAATTTGGGGGGAATATGAATATATCTAATTCAGCTTTACTTCTGTAACTACTGCAGTACAGCCCGTGTCTGTCAAAGCACATGAATTCCAGGAAAAGTCACCAAGGGAAGCAAAAACCTCTCAGCTTGAGGGTGTTTTAATGAACGTTCTAAGCCAAAAAAGAAAAGAAAAGTGGCCAATTGAAAAACTAAATGTCTAGGAGGTATCCAGACTAACTTTAAAAATTTTATTTAATAATCTGATAACATTATGTCTCTCCAAAATTGAAACACCAAAACATTATATGCCCATGCATAATTTAAATACTAATTTATTTTATTTTTGAAGGCAGTTCTAGGGTAGGAAATTATAATGAGAGTGCAGCTTCGGCAACGTAACAGTCTCTGATGAGATAAAACTTTTATGCTCTTTCTAGTGGGGCAATTTATTAATGGACAAACTCATAATGTTTATTACATCAAAAATTATTTCTACAGAGTCAAACAGAACAACAATGTTGGTGTTTGGTTGGAATAAATTGTGATTTTCAAGCAATAAATTTGTATGCTTTTTAATATAAAGCATCTCATTTGAGAAAGAGCAACCAGGCAGTTGAGTAAATATCATCAGTTCGAAGGCGCACACATAGGTGTTTCAGAGTCATGCTGCACTAGGAGCGGCAAAAAATTCAAAATATTCTGAAGGCAAGAAGAATATTTTTAAGGCTGCACGCATAGAGTCTTGCACACACAAAAAAGTGATTGATTCATGTTTACCGAACTGGTTCAAAATGAAATGACTTAATTCAAGGAAAAAAGTGTTCCTTTTCTAGTCTTGAGTGCTTTTATAACCAAGTTGGTGAGAACAAATAAGAGTTCTTAAAATACATTCCCATTAATGGGTCAAGAAGAACCACAGAGGCCTAATTTCCTACTACTCATCAGAAGAGGTGAAATGCTATTTTTTTTTTCATTACAAACATTTAAAGCTTAATGATTTAAAGTCTCATACTAAAGAGTGAAAGTCACATCTCCGGTGCATGTTCATACTTGTTTAGTGGCTTCTAAATCTGTGCTTCCAAACAAAATTATTCTTAGTCCTTTGACAACTGCTATTTGTCCTGTAGGAAAATTACTCCCTAAGGAGATGCAAATTGTGTGTTAGTACTTGATGGCTTTGTAGTAATTACCATGCTATCAGATAGCTTAGAATTAAGATAGGCCTTGGCATCAAAATTCCATATGGTTGATTCTAAAATAAGATGCTCAGATAGGCAGAATACTAAATGACATGCATTGAATAAGTAAAATCCTGGGCCCAGTTCATCTCCAACCTGGAGCTATCACAAGTTGTATCTGAGATCAAGCAAAGGTCATTTGAATGCCTCAACATTTAATAAATAGTTGAAAAAGTTGTAATTTCAAGGAAGTGCAGGTCAATAACATTAATTGATGTACATAACTATTACTAAAATTAATCTGCAAGCATACTAATCACAATTTATTACTGCAGGAGAAGATGAGAGGATGGAGAGTAAAAATAAACATGTTTCTAAATCAATGATGGAAACAACAATGCTAAATCAGCCTTTCTTTATACTTGTCCTCATGTACAGAGATCACTGATTCCCATGCACTCTACCACCATTTTTATGGAGGGTATTCCTAATCCTGACCCTCTAGACTTGATCATTAGCTGGATCTTAATCTTTTAGTCTTTAAAGAAGTATTTAAATAGAGTACATGTCAAGCCCTGCTCTAGCTACTTGGGTTATATTGACAAGCAAGTGGAAAAAATTCCTATTTAAAAAAAAGCTTATTTTCAAATAATTTCAGAATTACAGGAAAGTTGGAAAGTTAGTACAAAGAATTCACATGTATACTTTTCAGCCAGATTAATAAAATGTTAATATTTATCACATATGCATCATCATCTCTCTTTATATATATATAAATATAATATATATTTTATATAAATATTTACATAAAACTTACTTTATGTAAATATTTATTTGAATATATATAAATATACATATATAAGTAATGTATATTAACATATATACATATAGAGAGGTAGAATGATAATGCATTTATCATTATGTTTTACGGAGAAAATACTTGTGCTAGATGAAAGTTATTTAGGCATGAGGTATACTGCTATTGGCATTATTAAATGTTAATAAATCAATAAAAATATGTAGACATTATTATATATTTAATATATTATATAATACATATTATGTATAGTATACTGCAAATATTACATATAGCATACCATATATACTACATTAAATATAGCATATATAACATATATAGTATATACAGTGTATATTAAACAAAGTATCTTTAAACAGAAACTGACATAAAACAAGATTATGTACTGATTAGTTGATGAAAATATTGTGATTGGAGGCTTGCAGGAACCTAACCCACTAATTGCTCTAGGAGCAATGCTAAGTATTTACCAATACAGTGTTTATGAAAACTTCATAGTAGATAACTACCGTGAATAACAAGAGGCAACTGTAATTTACAGTCATAATAACCATTTATTTTTAAATACTTCAGTGTGCATTTCCTAATATTATGGACACTTTCTTAAACACCCACAGAAAAATTATCAAAATCAAATCATTACAATTGATAAAGCGTAAGTATATAATCCACTCACCTTATTCAGATTTCTCCAGTTGTCTCACTGATGTCCATTATAGCAAAAGAAAAATACATCCTTTTTTTTTGGTGGTCTATTTCATAATCACATTGCATTTTTTAATCCAGTTTTTTTTTAGTTTTCTTTAATCTAGGATGGTTTCTTTATCTTTCATAACATGTATATTTTTAAAGACTTTTAGCCACTTAGTTTATAGAATATCCCTTTATTTGGATTTGTTTGATGTTTCCTAATACTTAGATTCAGGATGTTTTGGTAAGAATAATACAGAAATGATATAGTATCCTTGATGCATAATATTGGGATCTATATATCTGTTGTCCTAATACTTGGTTACTTGAATGATGTAATGTCTGTTAGTTTACCCACTGAAAAGTTACTATATTCCATGTGTAATTAAGTAAATGTCTTCTGAGAAAAGTCTCCTATAATCATGAAATTAATATCATAGGAAAGGGAAAGATGAAAAAAGAAAAATCATAATTTTAGGCACTGATAGTCTATGAAGAAAATAAAATAATAGGATAGAAAGTGTATGTATTCAAGGGTGGACGACTCCTTTATCTTGTTTATAAGTAGTTTAACATAAATTTTATTTTATGTTTACATGGTTTAAAATTCAAAATGTAATTTTGAATATTAGAAAAGATGGCAGCAATAGCATGGTTTTTTAATCTCTTCAAATCTCCCCTAAAAATAGAGAACCAGAATAACAAAACCCAAAATCTACAGCCAATATCTACAAAAATCAAGGTGACAAAGTGTACTTACGAACCCCAGAAGATGAGCAGGTGGGGACCAACCACTGACAGCTACATACTTGTTTGATACCAGCATCTGCACAGAAGAAAACAAAAGATATCAATAGAGCACCCGATGGACTTGAGAACACCAAGATAAGTAACAGGTCCTTACTGCAAAGTTCAGGGAGCCATGTGAGAACAGCTGAAACTGACAGGGATTTCACACACTTCAACAGTGGATAATGCAATATGTCTACAGTAAGATCATGAAACTTGTGTTCTAGTCGGGGAGATGTCTTCAACACTTGTTCTCTGATGGTGCAGAAAGAGGTCTAGGGACGAGGCCCAAGGCTAAGATCTTGTTCCTTCTAGTTTGAATCTCAGTAGGTAGCTTGATTGGGAAAGAACATCCTGATTAAAATAAATGAATATAAGGGAGGAGAAGTGATGCACTGCAAGAATAGATATTACTACGGAGGAAAAAGAAAAGGAGTATGGAGCTGCAGACATGTCCTCATAGGACAACAGAAGTAGCTGCCCTGGGCCCAGAACTTGAGGATGGGAACAGAGGGGGCATTGCATTTACTCTTCTTTTTGAGGCATCGTTAAGATACAACTGTGAAATTAATGTCTTTAATGTCTCAAGTGGCCACAGTTTTATGGATTGGAGAGATACTTGTCCTGGGGACAGAGACACAATCAGAATCCAAGTGAAGGACTGGGCCTCCTTTTTTTTCTCCCTATTTTTTCCTCTACCTTCTACTTTGGTATAACTTCATATCTACCCACCCCCACTCTTTATCCCCCATTTTAAGACAACTTCATGAGGGACCTCTGGACATAGACTGGGGCTCAGTCCTGATTATGGGCAAAACTGAAGTGACTGATATACATAAGAAAAGATGTCAAACTTCACAAATAACCTGAGAAATTGGAATTTAAATAATGAAATAACGTAAATAGGTTTTAAGCATGATCACTGATGTCATGATGCTTTTAAAATCAGTTCCTCTTTGTTTCAAAATTTAATGCAGCATATAGCTCTATGAGCACATTTTAATGCATAAATAACTCAGATTTTAAAAATACCAAAATAATGGCATAAAAACAACAAAAATATCAATATTTCGGTACCAAAGTTAGCACAATATGCCAGAATATTGATAACTGCAATCACAACCACAAGTAAGGAGTGCATCGCTGATTTTAGAATTATCTGCATTGATGTAAAGTGAACTGTAAAATTAGAGAAATGTTGAGAGAAAACAGAAGTTGTCTGAGGAAAGAGTCATTTACCATTTATTTGGTATGTGACCCAGGAAGAAATATTCCATGAGATTCAAGAAGGATAGAAAGTATACTGTGGCATAGAAACAAAACAAGATGAAAACGATAAGATGGAAATAAAAGTCAACAATATCATATATTCAGAGTTCAGAGAGAAGGAGGACTGGAGAGAGGACTTAGAATTGGATAAGTCAGAGGTTACTAGTGAGAGATGAACAAGTATTTTCAATATGGGGGTGGGTAGCTTCTATGTAACAGAATTAAAAATTGATTGAATGGTGCAAATATAATGGCAATACCTGAGGAACAATCTTCCATCATATCTGAGAACACAAGTAAAGAGGAAAATGATCACTCCCTAACACCATACACAAAAATAAGCTCAAAATGGATTAAAGACCTAAATGTAAGGCCAGAAACTATCAAACTCTTAGAGGAAAACATAGGCAGACACTCTATGACATAAATCACCGCAAGATCCTTTCTGACCCACCTCCTAGAGAAATGGAAATAAAAACAAGAATAAACAAATGGGTCCTAATGAAACTTAAAAGCTTTTGCACAGCGAAGGAAACCATAAACAAGACCAAAAGACAATCCTCAGAATGGGAGAAAATATTTGCAAATGAAGCAACTGACAAAGGATTAATTTCCAAAATTTACAAGCAGCTCATGCAGCTCAATAACAAAAAAACAAACAACCCAATCCAAAAACGGGCAGAAGACCTAAATAGACATTTCTCCAAAGAAGATACACAGATTGCCAACAAACACATGAAAGAATGCTCAACTTCATTAATCATTAGAGAAATGCAAATCAAAACTACAATGAGATATCATCTCACACCAGTCAGAATGGCCATCATCAAAAAATCTAGAAACAATAAATGCTGGAGAGGGTGTGGAGAAAAGCGAACACTCTTGCACTGCTGGTGGGAATGTGAATTGGTACAGCCACTATAGAGAACAGTAAGGAGGGTCCTTAAAAAACTAAAACTAGAACTACCATATGACCCAGCAATCCCACTACTGGGCATATACCCTGAGAAAACCATAATTCAAAAAGAGTCATGTACCAAAATGTTCATTGCAGCTCTATTTACAATAGCCCGGAGATGGAAACAACCTAAGTGCCCATCATCGGATGAATGGATAAAGAAGATGTGGCACATATATACAATGGAATATTACTCAGCCATAAAAAGAAACGAAATTGAGCTATTTGTAATGAGGTGGATAGAC
The DNA here is from genome assembly GCF_964374135.1 of Grampus griseus. NCBI lineage: Eukaryota > Metazoa > Chordata > Mammalia > Artiodactyla > Delphinidae > Grampus > Grampus griseus. The sequence continues at coordinate 69,784,620 of NC_139012.1, forward strand.
CTAGAGTCTGTCATACAGAGTGAAGTAAGTCAGAAAGAGAAAGACAAATACCGTATGCTAACACATATATATGGAATTTGAGAAGAAAAATGTCATGAAGAACCTAGGGGTAAGACAGGAATAAAGACACAGACCTACTAGAGAATGAACTTGAGGATACGGGGAGGGGGAAGGGTAAGCTGTGACAAAGCGAGAGAGAGGCATGGACATATATACACTACCAAACGTAAGGTAGATAGCTAGTGGGAAGCAGCCTCATAGCACAGGGAGATCAGCTCGGTGCTTTGTGACCGCCTGGAGGGGTGGGATAGGGAGGGTGGGAGGGAGGGAGACGCAAGAGGGAAGAGATATGGGAATATATGTATGTATAACTGATTCACTTTGTTATAAAGCAGAAACTAACACACCATTGTAAAGCAATTATACCCCAAGAAAGATGTTAAAAATAAAGAAAGAAAGAAAGAAAAGAAAATGGAATGGTGCCATGGGAGAAAGGACTATGAGATGATGTTTTTGATGTTGAGGCGAGATGAGCCCATTCTATACTGAAGGGGAGCAGCTTGCAGAGAACGAGTGTCAGTAGTTGAGAGGGTCTAACACTGATGGATCAAAGTCCCTGGGGAAGCAGGAGGCAATTAATGGAAAGCAGAAATGAAGGATTGGCCTTGGGATCAATGTTCCCACTTCCAGGTTGGGTATCGACTTTAAAAATATCCTTGAAAACACAGAAGTACTTGATTTCATGTTCACACTTGGCAGCACAGTAGTGCTGTTCCTGGTGCCGTGATGGTCATTAAAAGTGTTTGACATGACCCTGACCTCTAAGCATTTAGAATCTAGATGGGAGAAAGCATAACAAATAATAATAATGACAGTTAATAATGTGTAAGTTCCTACCATATGTCAGACATTCAGCTAAATTCTTAATATACAGTATTTCACTAAATGTGTACCTTTCCTTAAAATGTTGACCAGAGGAGATATAAAGTTTGAGAAACTCATTCAAAGTCACACACAAATTGATACAAATAAAATTCAAATCCAGTTCTGTCTCACTCCAAAGCCAGCTGTTGTGGCTAGATAGAATATGATTAAAGGTCAAATTATATCTGATAGGTTTTATTTGTGCTCTAGGGTTCATAGAATAAAGATTATTATGGACAGGTTTTCAGCAGAAACTTGTAAAGCCATCAATTGTTGTCTTCTCATTTGACAGCCTTTGGTAACTAGTGTGGACAGGTTTGGAGTAGTGCCTTGGCTGGACATGTCGCTGTGACCATGAATATATGACAGAAGTTTGCCTGAAGCAGTATGCGAAATGTGTTTATTAGTCAGAGTTCTGTAGGTGAGAAACTCCAATTTTGGACAGCTCTCTCACTGAATGAATGTATTGCTGGCTCTGCATCTCCAAAGGAGCTCACATGTAGGCACGCACTGCGGTCTTAGATCCTAGGCTACACCAGTGCTGGAGACAGTGTGAGAAGGGCAGTCAAGATCAGAGTACCCAGCAGAGTCTTACAAAATGTAGGTCTTCTCAAGACAACAAAACTGGGAAGATGAATTGTGCAGCCACAGCCCAGTGATATCTGACAGCAGACCCAAAGACCTCCACTTGCTGGGTTTCCCCACAGTGGCCATTAAATTTTCTCCACTGGTGCCAAATACCTTGCTTCTCTGTTTTTCCTTTATATGGCAGGTGCTTCTTCCATCACTTATAATAGCAGAGGTCTATCTAATTTCATTGCCTAACAGTTAAATTTGTTTATCCCAATGCGATATGGGAAGGTTCTCCACCCATACTTGTCTTTACATCTCTTTTATTTAACTTCATAAAACAAAGCCTGACATCTCAACTTCCTTATCATTTCCAATTTCTTTGTTTAGCAACTTGGAACATGATTAGAGCTTAGGCAGAGGAGTTGAAGTAACATGCCCTCCACTCTTATCTAGAGGTTAATTTCCCCACTCACTCAGGATGCTCCTTGAGAGTTGGGATTAGTAACCATCCTCTATTTGACTAAGATTCTCAATCCTGGGAGTGACGTCAACAGATAGTAGAAGAGGAAACCCCAGCCATCTTTCTCCCACAGAAACACTGATTTAACGAGGGTATAGGGACAAAGTGCCTTTATGAAAAGCCCAGAATCCAGTTAAGAAGTCACAGTACTTCAGATGTGCACAATACAGAAACCAGCTGCATCAGAATGGGTAAGAAGAAAACTTTCACTTTGTCTGCATCAGTTCTTCTACGATCCAGCTCAGTATTGAGGGAGTTTGCCTGGGCACGTAAATTCTCCCTCAGGGACAAGAGAGAGGGGAGCATGCCTCAAATGTTCCTGGCCTTTCACTGTGCTGCCCAAGGTGTCAGTTTTTGTCTCATCACACCTGGAGTACTAACAGAACTCTCACAGTTTGGTGGGGGTAGCTAACAACAAATGAAAAGAGGTGGGTTATCTGCTGCACTCAGCACAGTTCAGAGAGATTGCCAGAAAGTGCAGAACTCAAGGCTTCTCCACCAGGAAGAAAGGAAGGAATGGCACATGCCTCCAATGTCCCAGCCCATAGTACAGCAGTCAGACAACAGAGAGAGCAAGAGGTTATGGGACCCTGAAAAATGAGAAACTGGTAAATACCCTCTAATTAGGAATCTACATGCAAAAGTCCAGAGAAGATATAGTCGTAGAAAAGGATTGAGATGCTCTGGGAATCCCTAGCCAGGCTGATTGGTGAGGTCTTGCCCAGTTAAAATCAGTTTGTAGAGATTCGGAGAAGTGGCCGTTTCTTCAAATACACAGACAGTAATTCAAAGCTACAAGGAACATGGGAACATGGAACAAAATAAATCTCCAGTAACCAACTCTAAAGAAATGAAGATTTATGAATTGCCTGACAAAGAATTAAAAATAATTGTCTTAAATAAGTTACAAAAGACACAGAAAGACAGCTAAATAAAATCAGGAAAATGGCACATGAACAAAATGAGGCTCTCAGAAAAGAGATAGAAACTATAATAAAGAAGCAAACAGAAATTTTGGAGTTGTAGAACACAATAAATGAATTGAAAAATTCACTAGAAGGATTCAACAGCAGACATAATAAAGCAGAGGAAAGTTATCAAACTAAAGGCTGGTCATTTGGCATTATACTGTCAGAGGTACAAAAAAAAGAGGATGAAAAAGAATGAAGAAAGCCTAAGGGACTTATGGGACACCATCACATAAATTAATATATGTGTTATGGAAGTCCTAGAAAGAGAAGAGACAGATAAAGAGGTCAGAAAACTTACTTAAAAAATAATGGCTGAAAACTTCATAAATTTGGGAAGGGACACAGATATTCAGATTTATGAAACCAAAGAACTCCAAATAAGGTCTATGGAGACACATTATAATCAAATTGTCAAAAGTCAAAGACAAAGGATGGATTTTGAAAGCAGCAATATAAAAGTGACTCATCACATACAAGGAGTTTCCATAATACTATCAGCTGATTTCTCAGTAGAAACCTTGCAGGCCAGTAGGGTATACAATAATATATTAAAAGTGCTGAAAGAAAAAACTATCAACCAAGAATCGTAATAAACCTTTCTTCAAAAACGGTGGAGAGGTAAAGACTTTCCATGACAAAAAAAAAAACAAACAAATTGAAGGAGTTTATCATCTCTAGACCTGCTTTATAAGAAAGGCTAAAGGAAGTTCTTCAGCTGAAATAAAAGGAAGCTAACACAGCAACATGAAAGCATATGGAAGTATAAAATTCACTGGAAAAGGTAAATATGTAGACAAATACAGTCATCCCTTGGTATCCAGAGGGGATTGGTTCCAGGACCCCCTGCAGATACCAAAATTTGCAGATGCTCAAGTCCCTTATAAAAACACTGTACTATTTTCATATGACCTATGCATATCCTCCTGCCTATTTTAAATTATCTCTAGATTATTTATAATACTTAATACAACGTAAATGCTATGTAAATAGTTGCTGGCATGTGGCAAATTCAAGTTTTGGTTTTTGGAATTTTCTGGAATTTTTTTTTCAGCTATTCATTTAGTTGAATCCATGAATGAGGAACCCATAGATACAGAGGGCTGACTATACAGAATACTGTAACACTGTAATGGTGGTGTGTAAATCACTTTTAATTCTAGTATAAAAGTTAAGAGACAAAAATATTAAGAATAACTGTAACTATAAACATTTGTTAATGGATACACAATATAAAAATAAGTGAATTGTGACATCAATAACAAAGTGTTGAAGGGGTAAAAGTGTAGCATTTTGGTATGTGATTTGAATTAATGTGTTAGCTTAAAATAGATACTTTAACTATAAGAAGCTTTATGTAACTTTTATGCTACCTCATGGTAACATAATAAGTTTATGTTATCTCATGGTAAAAAAGTAAATACCTATGAAAGATACACAGAAGAAAAAAGAAAGAAGCAAAGCATATTACTACAAAAAAAATCACACAAAAAAAGACAGCAAAAGAGGAAAAGAGGGACAAACTACAAGCATAAAACAACAAAATGGCAATAGTAAGTCCTTAACTATCAATAATTACACTAAGCATAAATAGATTAAACTTCCCAATCAAAAGATGTAGTGGCTAAATCAATTTTCAAAAAATAGATCCAACTATATGCTGTCTATAAAAGAAAAACTCACTTTAGGTTTAAGGACACACACTGGCTGAAAATAAAGGGATGGAAAAAGATATTCCATGCAAATGGTAACAATTACAGATATACATGCACCCAACGTCAGAGTACCCAAATATATAAAGCGAACACTGACAGATCTCAATGGGAAAAGACAGCAATTTAATAATAATTGGAGGCTTCAATGTCTCACTTTCATATGTGGATATAATATCTAGACAGAAAATCAAAAAGAAACAGCGGAGTTGAACAACACTATAGACCAAATGGGACTAACAGACATTCTATATATGCAGAACATTCTACCCAACAGTAACAGAATACACATTCATATCAAGTGCACATTGAACATTCTCTAGGCTGGACCACAAAATAAATCTCAACAAATATAAGAAGATTGAAATCATACCAAGAATTATTTTCTGGGCACCATGGAGGGCAACTAAAAACGACTAAGAAATGAAAAACTGGAAAATTCACAAATATGTAGAAATTAAACAACATACTCTTGAACAACCAATAGATCAAAGAAATGAGAAGGGAAATTTTAAAATATCTCAATACAAATGAAGCTGACAGCAGAATATACCAAAACTCATGGGATGCAGCAAAGACACTACTAAGAGGGAAAAAGTGAAAATGCCTATATTAAAAAAGAAAAGTTTTCAAGTAAACAACCTCACTGTACACCACAAAGAACTAGAAAAAGAAGAAAAAACTAAGGCCAAAGTTAGTGGAAGGAATAAAATTATGAAGATTAAAGGAGAAATAAATAAAATAGAGAATAGAAAATTAAAAGAGTTGTTTTCTGAAAAGATAAACAAAATTTACAAACTCTTAGCTAGACTAAGAAAAAGAGAAGACTCAGATAAATAAATTCAGAAATGAAAAAGGAGACCTTACAAATGATGCCACAGAACTATAAATAATCAAAAGAGACTACTGCAAACAATTATATGACAAAAAATTGGATAACCTAAAAGAAATGGATAAATTCCTAGAAACATACAACCTACCAAGACTGAATCATGAAGAAATAGAAAATCTGAACAAATAATGAATAAGGAGATTGAATCAGTAATCAAAAACCTCCCAACAAAGAAAAGTCCAGAAACAAATGAATTCACTGATGAATTATCTCAAATGTTTAAAGAATTACCACTAATCCTTCTTAAATGCTTCCAAAAAGTGAAGAGGAATACTTTCAAATTAAGTCCTTAAATTTATAAGGCCATCATTATCCAGATACCAAAGCCAAAGACATTACAAGAAAAAACAAAACAAACGAAAAACAACAGACTAATATTCCTGATAAACATAGATGCAAAAATTATCAACAAAATACTAGCAAACCAAATTCAATAGCACATTAAAAGGATCCCATAGCATGATCAATTGGAATTTATCACTCATATGCAAGGATAGTTCAACCTACACAAATCAATTAACGTGATGCACCACATTAGCGGAGTGAAGTATAAAAATCACATGATCATTTCAATAGATGTAGAAAAAGCATTTGACAAAATTCAACACCCTGCCATGGTAAAAACTCTCAACAAACTAGGTATATAAGGAATGTACCTCAACATAATAAAAGCCATACATGAAAAGCCCACAGCTTATATCATACTCGATGGTGAAAACTGAAAGTTATTCCTCTAAGATCAGGAACAAGGCAAGAATGCCCACTTTCACCACTTCTATTCAACATAGTACTAGAAATCCTAGGCACACCGATTAGTGAAGAAAAAGAAATAAAAAGCATCAAAATCGGAAAGAAAGAATTAAAATAATTTGTGTTTGCAGATAACATGATCATATATGCAGAAAACCCCAAAGACTCAACCAAAAAAAACTGTTTACTAATAATTCACTGAAGTTGTAGGAAAAAAATCAATATAAAAAAATCAACTGGGCTTCTATACTCTAATAATAAACTATCTGAAAAGGAAATATTTAAAAATCCCATTTACAATAGCTTCAAAAATAACAAAATTCTTAGGAATAAATTTAATCAAGGATATAAAATAGTTCTACATTAAAAACTATATAATATTAATGAAAGAAAATAAAGAAGATACAACTTAATGGAAAGGTGTTAGTGTTCATGGATTGGAAGAACTAATATTGTTAAAATGTCCATACTACCTAGAGCATTCTACAAATTCAGTGCAATACTATCAAAATCTCAATAACACTTTTTACAGAAATAGAGAAAACAATCCTCAAATGTATATGAAATTATAAAAGACTCTGAATAGCCAAAGCTATCTTGAGCAAGAAGGATAAAGCTTGAGGCAGCACACTTCCTAATTTCAAAATATACTACAAAAATAAAGTAATTAAAACACTACGCTACTGGCATAAAAACAGAAAAATAGACCAATGGAAAAGAACAGAGAACCCAAAAATAAACCCACATGTATATGGTCAACTGATCTTCTACAAGGGTGCTGTGAATACACAATGGGGAAAGGATAATCTCTTCAACAAATTACGTTGGGGAAACATATCCATCTGCAAAAGAATGAAATTGCACCCTTGTTTTACACTATATACAAAAAAGTCAATTCAAAATTGATTAAAGATTTAAACACAATTCCTGAATATCTAAAACTCTTAGAGAAAAACTTGGGGGAAAACCAGGACATTGGTTCAGGCAATAATTTCTTGGATATGACACCCAAAGCACAAGCAACAAATGCAAAAAAAGACAAGTGAAACTACATCAAATTAAAAAGGTTCTGTATGGCAAAGGAAATAATAAAGTAAAAAATGCAACCTATGGAGTGGGAGAAAATATTTGCAAAGCACTGATAAGAAGTTTACATCCAAAATAAATAAGGAACTCCTACAACTCATTAGCAAAACAAACAAACAAATAACAAATTACCTGAGTTAAAAATGGGCAAAGGTATTGAACAGATATTTCTCCAAAGAAGACATACAAATGGCCAGCAAGTACATGGAAAGACGGTCGATATCACTAATCATCTGAGAAATGCAAGCCAAAATCAAAATGAGGTATAACCTCGTAGCTGTTAGAATAGCTATTATCAAAACAAATAAAAAATAAGGGCTGGTGAGGATGTGGAGAAACTGGAACTCTGGTACTCTGTTCGTGGGAATGTAAAAGGGTGTAGCTGCTATGGGAAACATTATGGAGGTTCCTCAAAAAATTTAAAAAAGAACTACCTTTTCATCCAATCTCATCTCTGGGTATATATCCAAAGGAACTGAAATCATGGTTTCAAAGGGATATTTGCTGTCCCATATTTAGTGCAGCATTATTAACAATAACCAAGATAGGGAAACTACCTAAATGTCTAACAACAGATGATTGGGTAAATAAAATGTGATGTATACAAACACGGATTATTAGTCAGCCTTAAAAAAGAAGAAAATCCTGACCTTTATGACAGCATGTATGGACCTGGATGGCATTAGGATAAGTGAAATTAGCTAGTCACAGAAGGACAAATACTGCATGATTCCACTTATATGAGGCATCTAAAATGGTCACGCTCGGGGCTTCCCTGGTGACGCAGTGGTTGAGAGTCTGTCTGCCGATGTGGGGGACACGGGTTCGTGCCCTGGTCTGGGAAGATCCCACATGCCGCGAAGTGGCTAGGCCCGTGAGCCACGGCCTCTGAGCCTGCGCGCCCGGAGCCTGTGCTCCGCAACGGGAGAGGCCACAACAGTGAGAGGCCCACGTACCACAAAAATAAATAACAAATAAATAAATAAAATGGTTACGCTCATAGAAACAGAGAGTAGAGGTGGCTGTCAAGGGCCAAGGAGGAGGGAGAAATGAGAAGTTGCTTTTTAATGGGTAAAGTTTCAATTATACAAACTGAATGAGTTCTAGAGATCTGCCCTACAACATTGTGCCTATAGCTAACAATACTATATTGTTCACTTAAAAATTTATTGAGAGTACAGATCTTATGTTAACTGACTAAAAAAAAAAAAGATAGTACTGATATCTGAGGAACTGAGTCTCAGTCTTAAGTTTTTTGTGCGCCCTTCTCCCAAGAAGCCTTGAGGTGAGAATGCAGAGAGAACCCTGGCAGAGTTCCCTAGGTGAAAGGCAAACGGTGTCCTCCTCCCCACTCCAGGGCACTCTTGATTTAGCTCCTTGTAGCATCACCCAACCTGCCAACCCAGACATGGAGGGTGCCCACTAAAGACGACGCTTCTTGGAGTGGCAGATGCATCAGGCTGTGCACCAGCAGTTTGGCTTCCCCAGCTCCACTTTAGGTAACTGCCCAGGATCAACACTTCTCACAGCCATTCCCCCCACCTTGGAGAAAAGAAATCTAGACAGAGTTGCAGCTCTGTAACTCCCCAACTGACTTGCCTCAGATCTCCCACCTGTAAACAGAAATAATAATCATATTTTTCTATTAGACTGTGTATGTAAAAATACTAGAGCCTCTATCCTTGGAGTAAGGCATGTCTCCACAGGTTTAACCATTAACAGATTGGCAGGGCACACAGACCCCAAACTCAACTTAATAAGTGGAGTCATTGACCACATCACTTTTCTCAGCAGAAGCTGAAGATAATATATACCATCTGTGTGAGGAAAATCAAACCAGTGCTCAGGGCAGGGGATGTGTAAAGTGTTCTTCCTACTGATAGTGCCTCAGTAGGAAGAACATTACTCATTGTGACAAACCTTCTTCCCCCTAAGAGGCGATAATGCAGCTGTTATTATTACTTTTTATAATTTAGCCAAGAACTGCTAACATAGAAATTTTTATTCAAGATTTTAACAAATTCAAAATAATGGAGCATACTAATAGACCATATTGTACACGCAGTCAATACAATCTTACCCAGAGAACTTGCATGATGTTTTTTGACGTTAGGTGATATATTGGGGTAATGAAATTTTTAGTCCTTGGTTTTCAATTTTAAGAATACTGTTATTTTGCATTCGTGGGACTCTGTACTCACTTAACAGGATCTGTGAGAATTATAAAAGGACTTTATGAATGCTGAGCCCTTGTTGGTATGATTTAAATTCAAATAAAAATACAGGGGGTCATTTTTATGAAACAAACTGACCATAACCAAGAGTTTCATTCTCCATTTCCCTTTAATATTTACTGCCCTAACCTTGCACAGACCCAGAAATGAGATGAGATATACCTGTAAACCTTAACCTCCATTAAAACTGGCAATGAGGCTGTGAAAAACTTCTTTCAGGTGTGTGTGGGGGGGGCAGGGGAAGGTTATTTATAGGTTTAAAATTTATACAAAAGAAGAAAAATGGAAAACATACACAAAACCAGAGTAGCAATGTATTAGTCTAGAGTCAAGAACTTTAAATTTAGCACCATCACTAATAAATACTTAATGAATATACAGACACATACACCATTTAAATGTTATTTTGGTTTCAAATTGAAACCAAAATGTTACATATTTTAAAATGGAAATAAGTCTGCCTCAAGAAGCTTCAGATCTCATCAGCAGAAAACACCGTTATCTCCATTTATAAAATGGCTTTAACTTTTTCAAAGCATTTTTCAACCTATGCAATCTTATTTATTTCTACAACTCCCTGGCAGACAGGTAAAACAATATTATTAGCCACTTTCGCCCTTCACGGGACCAAGACACGGCAAACTAGTGTTTACTGAAGTACCAGTATTTTTATTAGCTGTAAATTGAATCTATTTTAATTTGCAAAACTAGCCTGTAAAGTAGATATTCTTATTTTTATTTTCAGCCAGGTCATCTGCGGCCTAGAAATCTTAAATTATTTACCCAATGTCACACAGCCCGTAGGTGCTGCAACCAAGATTTAAAACCCAGGTCAGTCTAATTCCAAAATCTATTATATCAGGCTGCTTGCACTGAATGTTAAAAAACATGTTACAAAAAAAGGGTCAAACTACTTAGCTGAATAGCCTTAAAAGGATTCAAGTTTCCTGAATCCTAGTGCTGTGCAGAGGCAGAGAAAATAAAGATCCAATATGTAAAATGTTTAAGCAAAGATTATATGTCTCAGATTTAAACTACAATAACTGTCAAGTATCAAAGAAATTCAGTTGTAGTTATGAAAGGTTATGGAGTTCCGAGGTGTTTTATGTTTGAGTCTTAAAGAATGAGTGAGTGAGACTAATCAAAAGTTACAGAAGGACTATTGTAACTTCAATTCCACTTATTTCTAAACAGTGTTTCTCAAACTTTGGTGCACATCCGAATCATCTGGGGAGCTTGGTAAAAAATATACATGCTACAAATCAACTTGTAGAAATTTAGTCTAAAGTAGCATTTGCTGAATAATCCGAGGAACCGAAATATGATCTGGGAAAAGAGGTTTCCATGGACAAATAAATGTGGGAAATGTTGCTTTGTGTAAATCCTACAAGTTTATTTTATATACTAATGAGCTTCAAGCTTGCGCAGTCGCTGGAGGGACTCTTTACATGAGATAGGGTCCTAGAGGTAGGATAGCCCCAGCAGGGGAGGATCTCAGAGGTTTTAACGTCTCTGAGATGTGCAGAAAAGAAAGACCTGTAAGCAGCAAGCTGCAACAAGATCAGAGGCCGGCAGAAATTGATTTGTGTAACAGACTGAAAGCCAGAGGCAAAAATAATGCTTTGGTCAAGAGATGAAGAGAAGAGAGGAGGTAGGGATGGGGTTCAGGGAGCTGAACAGTTCAGGCTCCTAATCCAGGACATGGATTTTGCATGCTTTAATATGTGCTCAGGCTTCTTCCCGGTGAGTGGAGTAGGCGGTGAAGCAGGGTCACCTGTAGTCGACCATCCAGATACTACACGTGCTTCAGGCTCTGGCCCAGAGTTTTGATGAGGGAAGCTTTCCCTGAATATCCTGACTACCCTTTCCCAGGCACTTCCTGTTTCTAAACAGTCTTTACTTTTTCCAATTTTCTCCTTCTCACTTGATCGTACGTTGTCTGTGATTGGTCAATAATTCTTTTATGTGTCCTTTTCTAGCTAATTATACTGTAAGTTTTTTGAGGGTGGAAATCGTATCATACTTCTCAGTGACCCCATAATGCCTAGGATGATGAGAGCAGCTGGTCCCTTATCAAGTTCGTGTAATAAACCTCCTTGAAACCAGTGGCTTAAAGCACCAACTATTTGTTACTTCCCATGGTTCTGTGGGTTGATGGGTGGTTTTCTACCTGGACTCTGAGAGGACCAAAATGTCCCCACTCACAAGGCTGGCAGTTGGTGGTGGCAGGGCTGGCTTCACCAGACACATGTGTGATCTCCGCAGTCACAGAAGGGATCCATACTGGGGGTTTAATGCTCTGTGGTTGCCATCTTGAAATTCTGAAAGATTTTTTCTTTCCTTTTGTATCTGGTATGTAAAGAAAGAAGGGACAATGGCGTACATGTGCCCCAGGGATCGGAGCCTTGGATCCTGTGCAGTCTCATCTCTCACCATCTCCCCGAAGCCCCAGGGTGGCTTCTTGGCTGCCTGCCTGCCCGCTCCTGGGCTCCTCGGGCCCCATGCTGTCTCCTCCTTCCCACACCTGCCCCCTGACTCCTCTTGCCCTCTTCCCTGTCACATCTGTGAGTAGAAGGCCAGGGTTCTGCTATTGCCCTCTGCTCCTGGAAGGAGCCTGGGAGCAGACTTGGGGGAGACCAAGGTGTTGTCATCTTGGGTCATGCAGCACCTTGGGGCACCCCAAGAAGGCTTCAGTCCCACCTGGGATGGCAGAACTGTGGAGAGTGTTGTCCACAACTCTTGACCACTGCTAGTGTAGGTTCTGAGCGTGTTCCGTCATGGAGATGGCAATCCCTTGGGGTTACCTATCCACTGTGCATTAGGCCTAATGGGGTTCAGGACATGCTACCTCAAAATATGGCACCTTGACATATTAAATATCTTAAGCTGAAGGAACTTTTTAAAATGGTGGAAGCAGGAAGGTCACCCTGACCTACTCCCCCTCACCTTTCCCTGAAACAGGTCTTAAAACTCCCAAGTGAAAGATACCCTCCCTGGACCAGGAGGAAGTATGATATTCTTATCACCAGAGATGGGGAATTGGGGGCCAAGAAATCTCTATAAACAAACCTTGTTACACAATCCTTATTTTCCTAGTTACTTCTTCACCATTTACTACCCTAGCTCAGACCCCTTTGTTTTGTCAATTCTTCACAAATGTATTGTTTCTTTGTCTAAAAGGTATAAAAGCTTCCTGCTCTGGTCAATTCTTCAAGTCTTCATTCTTTTGTGAAGGCTCCCACGTACATATAAAAATTTAATACTGTTTGTATGTTTTTCTCCTGTTAATCTGTCTTTATTAGCTTAATTTCCAGACCCAGCCAGGGACCCTAAGAGGGTTGAGGAAAGCTTTTTCCTCCTCTACAGGGTGCTGGACCTGAGGGAAGGGAAATTGACTTTGACCCTGACTGGGGACCACATTTTCATTTTGCACTGGACCCTGTCAGTCATGTGGCTGGCCCTGGGTGCTGGTCTCCTTTCCTAGGATTGGGGGAATCTTTGTTCTCCTCCATGTAAGTCTTCTTACATTATGGCAACTGGATTTCAGGAGTTCCAACAAACCAAAGCAGAAGCTGGAGATCTCTTAAGGATCACTCTTGGAAGTTATGCAGAACTACTTTTACATATTTTATTTATCAAACAGTCACAGGACCAGCCCAGAATCAAGGGGAGAGGAAATATACTCTACCCTGCAAGGAGTATTGGCAAGGGCACAGGCAGAAGAGCTTGTGGGATGAGAGAGATTGTCAGAAACTGTCCATCATTCAGCTGAAAGCATCAAAGTGTATAATGGTGAAGAACAGGCCTTGGACTCAGTCAGACGGGGGCTCAAATCTCTGTTCCACCACTGCCTGATGGCTAAACTTATTTAGTTCCTCTGAGCTTCAGTTTCCTCATCTGTAACATGTAGCTTGTTGTGAGGGCTAAATATGATACACACAGAGCGTGGCACCTACTCAACATTCAACATATGACAGCTACTGTCACAATGGAGTCACAGAAGTTCCTCCTACAGGGAGGATAATAGCTTCTACTGCAAAAAAACTTTAACAATTACAGACTTATCATTCATCCCTTTGGCTAATAAAATGTTTGATGGTGCTTGGAAGTCAGGTTGACTATGACTAGATATTTACTGAAGGGTGTGTTCATTCGTGGATACCTGAGAAATGTTCCTATTATTGGAAAACACATAATTCTGATGGAGGCAACATTTTAACATAAAACAATTTTTTTTCAGAACTTGACCAACAGTCAATTCTAATAGGAGAGAGAATGTGAAGATACTAAGCATCCTTCTCAGAAGTCCAGGCCCCACTTAAGGGGAAAAAGGAGAACCTGGGCACTGAAGACACATCTCTCTTCCTGAACATGAGTGGTGATGACGCAGTAGGCATTTGGGTGACTGATCTTTAATTTGAAATAGTGCAGCAGAAACCCCCTCAGCAAATGTCAGAGAAATCTGATGTTTTATTACCTTCTATTTATTTTCTGACATGATACGGAATGCAAACAATTGTTGCTAAACCTGAGAATCTCTGACCTTTAGTTTCTGCCCAAGCACTTCTCACTTAAAGTAGTAACAAGAATATATACCTCCTCAGTGAACAACAAGAACGCTTTCTCCTCTAAGCCTAACATTGTATTCCTGCTTTCATCTGGGTAAAAATAATCATTGTGATGATAATAAAATTAATACAAACTCACAGGAAATCTGTCATTGTTATAACTGGAAATGAACCAGTGAAGAAAAGGTGAAGAGAGACCATTCTGGCTAAATTGACTGAAACAGTCTGCAACAATGGAGAATAATAAAATACAATTAAGACTGAAAGTGACCTGAGGCTTTAAGTATCAGAGGACTTAATGGGACATGAAGACCACATAAAGGTCAGCAGCTCAGAAGTGACCTCTGGGCCATAGTATATAGGTTAAAAAAGAGTCCAAACCTCTTTAAATGTGTATAACTTAACATTTGTGAAATGTAAATTTTTGCTCAATTTGCATCAAAATAAAATAGTATTTTTCATTTATTAAACTGACAGAAACTTCTACAAGGTAAAGATCAATACTGGTAAGGGTGTGGTGAGAGAGGGAGTTCACATTTCTGAAAGGTAATTAGCCCAGAATCTACAAGTAGCTCAGGAAAGTTCCAGACTTTGTAGCTAACACTTATACTGAAATACAATATTGAAAAAAATTTTTAAGCTTCAAAAAATAGATATGTGCAAAAAAAGCTCATTACAGCAAGATGTATATGTATGTATGTGTATACACACACACACACACACACACACACACACAACAATAGGAGAATGGTTTAATTACAGTATATCCCAAGAAAGAAATATGCTGCCACTTAAAACTAGGTTTTAGAAGACACTTAATGACAGAGGAAAAAAATCTCATAAAATGATATTTGGTTTTTAAAAAAAGGTAGACATAAAATTACAGAGCATTACTCTTTCCATTAAGTGCCCTGAAATAAAACAAGTGGAAGATGGAGAGACATGGAGATTAGCTGGCAGAGAGCATGTAGATCCAGACAAACCTCCACCCTAAGAATCTCTAGGTAATGGGACTCAGGTCCAAAGAGGTGAGGTAGAGACAGTGGGGGCCAGAGCCCACCTCGGGAGCAGAACTGGCGTGAAGGGGCTCTTCAGGTGCCCATTGCCTGGGATTGAGAGCTAACCACGTGGTAAAGAGGCAGGGCCTTGGACGGCAGAGCAGCTAGAAGGCATGCTGTAAATAAAGGGCCTCTAGCTAGGGTTGTTGCCAAGTGTGTCCTCCCTGAGGGGGACCGTGAAGTACCATCTTTAAGGAAAGCCAGCTAAGAATGTTGTAATTTAATAGCTGTTTCTACTGGAAATTCTGCTTGGTAATGCCCACTGATAGACATTATGCTGAATGTAAATTTGCTCATCCAACTGTTGTTTTTCATTCCTTAAAAATGGTTTAGTGGTATCTGAAGAAAAAGTCAACGGATTTCATAGGAAGATTCCAGACCTCCTGATAGTGTGGTTTATTCTGAAATATTAACACTCCCCTTAGAACAACCAGTGAATGTTGAATATTGATGAGAGGCCAAACATGATTATAATCAACATGTTAATCTGATATTTTCCAATGCCTATTAGGAAACCTTGGATTTAAATGATAGGGTGCTGTCTGCTATCAATTCCACATGTATATTGTAGAAATACAGTGAAATGCAAATTCATGAACCCAGCATTTTTACCACAAAGACTTCAAAACTCTAATGAACATGTCACTTAGATTTTACATTAAAAAGATGAAGCCACTGAAACTCAAATAAACATCTTTACTTCTGAGGGGCATGGGCTGGAAGATGACTTACAAAATAACATATGCAAATTGCATGCATTCCCTGAAAAAAAAAAAAAAAACTAGAGCATTGCTCAGTTAAATATTCATAAAATGATATCTTAAAATGTTCATCTTTATATGCTGGCTTACATCCTGCAGATAAAGTGTTATAGTATATTTTAATCTCTAGTTTGGAAGTAAGTTAGGTGTAAATCTTAAATGGGTAATGCTAGAGTCAAATAATATCATTGTGGTCTCCCATACAGCTAAGAGGTTATCCTCAGTTTTGCCCCAAACCTCTGTTCATGGGTGAACAATGTATTCATTCAGCAGTCAACAACTATTAATATTTATTGAGTGTCTACTATGTCCTGCGCATTGGGGAGTTGATGGTGAATAGGATGCACATGGTCCCTGGCCTCCTCTGGGTTACTCTCTAGTGGGGATGACAGACAAACACAAGCAAATGAATAAATAGAATAGTTACCAAAGATGATGAGAATGACGAAGAAACAGCTAGTTTAGACTCAGTATTCTGATATGGTATTAAGTATTGAACTGGGAATTTAGATGTATTTTTTAAAAATAATCTTTGAAAAGTTTCACTGTGAGTGTGGAAGATTCAGATCCCAGAGGGTATAGTCCCATATGTAGCTGAAGTTTTTGAATAATGGTTAGATTTGTCTAACAGCTAGTGGTCTAGGTTGAGACAAGTTAGATGTCTGGAAGATCTATGTTGAACTGCCATGCAGGTCACAGCATCTTGGGAATGACATAGGTTCTAGTGATACCCTATGAGACTCTAACCCTTGGATCTAACTGAGGCTAAAACCAGAATGAGGACTGGATCAGACTCTTGGGGACCAGACTGGATTTCCTTTCCAGTGCTTGCTGTTCCGTTTGTGCTACACATTATCAGATGGGGTTAGTTAAACTCCGAAGGTTCTGTCTTCTGTACCTTCTTAGACCAGACCATGCCCAGCTGAGTCTGCAGATATGCCAGCTCTTTAGCTCTCTTTTCTCTTTTCTGTTATTTATGTTCTTGTTGCCCTTTTCTCTCCCTCATACCTTCCACCTCATCAAAATAACAGAAGTTGGCCATCTGAGATGGTCTTTCTGAAAGAGGGATTCTTGGCCTGAAATCCTAGAATGGTGGCTCTGAAGAGAGGGGAGAAGGGGTGAAAAAGTGGAGAGTGGAACATACAGACTGGTTAAGGTCATCTGGGTAGAGGTGATCAAATCTCAATGAGGAAGATCATGTATATTTATTTGTTCCTTTCTTCATTTCTCAGTATTTCAGTTAATGTAAGCAAAGTGTCTACTATTTCTGCTAAATAATTCTGAACAATGTGTCTCTCCACCTCCTGACACAGGAGGACCACAGCCCTGGTTCAAATAAAAAGTTCAAACATCACAGCTACTCCTTAAAGACACAAACTTATACTAACCTAGAAGGGGTTTCCAAATAGGACGGTCTTAGAACTAACCAAGATATAACCTGTCTTGAAGATGCTTTGGCAATGTGTATCAAAAGTCTTAAAAATGTTCACGTTTTCTGATACAGTAATTCCCCATCTCGGCAAATGGCTACTCCCAGAACTTTGGTGTCATCCCGGACTCTTCTCTTTCCTTTAATTCATTTTCAATCTACTGCAAATCCTAAGGCTCTACATCTGTAAGGATCCAACCACCTTTCAGCACCTTCCCTACTAACAGGCCATCATAATGTGACTGTGGACAACTGTAACAATCTTCTAAAGGATCTCTGTGTTTCCGTCTTTGCTCTCATCTCTCTATTGGCCACACAGCAGCCACAGTGATTCTTTTAGCTAAATCTAAGTGAGGTCTGCTCATTCCCTTAATATTGTCCCATCTCTGGCGTACTGAACCTGTGTGATCTGGTCCTGGGCTTCCTCCCCGGGCGCTCTGAACTCAGCTTCCTCACTCTGCCCCCATCCCTGTTCTCCTTGCAGTTTAGTAAACAGGCCAAGAGCAATTCTGCCTCGGGGCCTTCGCACACATCATTCCTTCAGTTTTCGATGCACTTCCTTCAGACATCCACATGACTAACATCACACAATTCAGAAAGGCCTTCAAACTCATCAAATGTCAACTTACCAGAAAAGCCTTTTGTGATCACCCTGGCCTCTATAACTCTCTTCCCTTCCACTCTGCTGATTGTGTTATTTTTCTGTAGCCATGATCACCACCTAGCATCTGTATTTGTTTATTTTCTCTCTCTTCTCATTAAAACATCAGCACACAAGAGCAGGGGATTTGTTTTGTTCTCTGCTGTGTGCTTAAGGCTAGAGGAGTGCCCGGCACACAGTAGGTCCTCACTAAATATTTACAGCAAGTCCCCTACATATGAACAAGTTCCGTTCCGAGAGTGCGTTCATCAGTCCAATTTGTTCGTAAGTCCAGCAAAGTTAGCCTAGGTACCCAACTAACATAATCAGCTATATAGTACTGTACTGTAATAGGTTTATAATACTTTTCACACAAATAATACATAAAAAAAACACAAAAAATAAAGAAAACATTTTTAATCTTATAGTACAGTACCTTGAAAAGTACAGTAGTACCAGCTACATCGCTGCTGCTTTTATGCTTGCTTCCAGACATCCTGGGCTTGAAATAAAGATACTGTACTACCGTACTCTACAGTACTGTACAGTAAAGTACACAAAAGCACAACCACTTGTAGAGAATGCACACACGTGGCAATGTACGCCAGACATGTGAACTGACTTACGTGATTGGACATGCAAACGCACGTTTGCATCTTTGAAAGTTCACAACTTGAAGGTTCATATGTAGAGGACTTACTTATTGAATCAATGCGTTGGGTTTGTAAATTTCCTTTGAGTCCCATCACTTCCTTTTGCGTGCTTCTACAGCCCACCCATTAGATTGTAAATTGGGGGCACATTAGTACACAGAGCTCTTGGCCAAGTTTTTGTCTAACAGTAATTATGAGGGTGCGGCTCTGTGGCTTTCTGAGAATAGGAGTTGAAACTGATCCCCGGGAATTCGTAAAATTAACACCCTCCAGCTTCCAGTCGTCTTCTTTCCGTGTTACACCCCCAACACTTGTTAATGGCCTTGGATATCAGTATGAAAGTCACTTCCTGCAAAAAGTTTCCCTGATCTCTACTTCCCACTACCAAATCCCCCAGTATATTATTTTCCTGCTGTGTGTTCCATAGTACACTATTTTTCCCCTAGTAAGGCACTTCCCACACTTATTTTTATTCACGTTTAACTGTGATTCTGTCTCACTGCTGGACTGTCAGTGTGATAAGGGCAGAGACCAAATCTATTCTGTTCATCGGTGTCTCTTTAGCACCAAACATGATGGAATTCATTCAGACTGTCATTGTCAAATGGATTAAAGGCTGAATGAATGAATGAATGAATGGACAATTGCTTTCCATCTCTAGGAACAGCATGCAATGCACAACCTTCCAGTGCGCTTGCATGCTGGGTCACACTGTGTTATTGATTACTGCAGCCTCCTTTGGGGCATAGAAATGGAAGAAGGAGACCAAAATCTCTGTTATGAGACATGCAATAGAAGGCAGCAGAAGCTAACTCCGCATCCATCCCTGCTGCAGCTAGGCCCTGCTGCAGAGAAGGGACTCAGGAAATACCTCGGGATGAACCTCTCTCAGATCATCTTCAATCCAGCCCCAAAACATCTTACCTCAGAGAAATTTCTCCAAAGTATTTTGAAATCATTGATCAGTTTGCTTAGTGACTAGTATTGTATAACTTTGGGGCTTTCTCTGTGCTTTCAAGGATGTTTCAAAGCAAAGTTAAGGATGGGCCAGAGAAAAGGTGCAGAGAATCAGATGCAACCCTGAAAACCAATATAACAATCCCTGCATGCATTCTTTTAACTCAGGATCTAATAAAGATCACGGGAGAATCTGGTGAGACTTTGCAGAACTTATAATTTGAATGAACTGTGCAGACTTACTAAACAAAGGAAGCAAATGCTTGTGAGCGTTTATGCATATTCTCATGTAAGCTTCTAATATTAACCCAATGCTCCTCCTAAGAAATTGGTGAAACACTTGGCCAAACATGGCTGATGGCAATTCCAGTCACTTTGGGTTCTCAGTTTTGAGTCCCTTGTCTTCTTCTATGGCATAAGCTGGTGTGCTTTGAAATATTCTCTTCCTTCCATGCAGTGTAGGGAATTCTCTGTCTCTCTCCTAGGAGACAAGTGTCTTCATCCATTCTATTTCTATGTCTCTAGCTTGTACTTCCTTTTGTTTCTAGCTGGCTACTGAAGAGACTAATTGAATGCTAAGACATTCAGTAAGCCCGTTGCCTTTCAGCTGAAGAAGTCCTGTCTGTTCCTCTTTCTCTGCTTGCCTTATTCTGTGTGCTCTTTCAGCTGACGTAATGGTTAAAATTATGTAGGTCTCTCTGGTTTTTTGCCTAGAATAAAACCATTTTCAGATTGAATTCACTTGGGAAAAAGTCTCCTTATCTGCACAGGAAGTTACTGACTGTCCTACTGTACCTCCTGGGATGAATGATCAAAATGTCCCAGTGGCTGCAGCGGCCTTGGGCTCTGCTGTTTAACCATATCATGCCCAGCATGTGGATTGCATACACTCATTAATGGTGACTAATCCTAAACTTCATTCTGAAGAGTGTTAAGGAAGGTTTTAATGTTTTGAGCTAAATGCAATTTACTTCAGTCAAGTCTTTGCTTACTTGAAGCCCTTAATTCACTTACTATTGAGTATATATTACTACTCGCCAGGCACTAAATGCTAGAGATACAAAGACCAATAAGAAAGAAATTACAGGCTAATGCTGGAGAGGTAAAAGAAAACAACCGGTTGAAATGCAGGGTGATAAGTGCTGTAATTGAGATCATTACAGGGCTTCGGGCACTTAATCCAGACTGGACATATCTCTAAAGAGTACTGTGAGGCTTTTGTCTTGGTTTGTTTTATTTTTACCATCTTAACCATTTTAAAATACAATTCAGTAGTGTTAAGTATATTCCCATTAAAGAATATCATTCTAAGAAAAGGATAAGAGGCATTATTTGATACCTTTTTCGATATTATGGCAGCACCAACTTTGGTAATTGGGCATATGTGCTTTGAGTGATGCTATCTCCCTGACTCTCTGATGTTTGTCTCTCCTGGCATTTTGTGCTATTGAAAAAAATAACTATTCTGACACAGTCAAAAAGATTCATTTATTAAGCTCCAAACACATTTAACATTCTCACTCCTATGTTTTTGATCATGCCTTTCCCCTTTTCTGAAATGCCATCCCCTTTTTTTCCACGTATCCACAGCTTTGGTCTATCTGCTCCTTAAGGCCCAAGATAAACCCCACCTGAAATCTATTTTCTTCAATCACCCACTTCAGGAAATCACCCCATCCTTTATGACTGTACCAACTTATTTGGAACTTAGTATATGCTACCTTGGAATGTTACTTTGACATTAATATATAAATCCTATCTCACCAACTAAGGTAGAAATCCCTCGAGGGAAAGGACCAGGTTTAACAATAAATCACATGTGCTTAGACCCTTAAGCATGCATTTAAAATGTATTAATAATTTACTATGTACAGAGACTATATTCAACATGAGGACATGATGATGCAGTTCCTGTCATAGAGAACCTCACTACCTAGTGCTTTCATTTACACGATCCTACTTCCTCTTTCAAAAAAAAAAATCTGTGCAATAGTTAGGGAAGACGTTATTATCCTAATTTTATGATAAGGATAATGAGAGTGGAGAGACTAAGTGGTCTGCTGATGGCATCACCTACTATTTCCCAGGGCGATGCAACATACACAGTGAAGAGAACATGGGCTCTTGAAGAGATGGTGCTTTGGATTCCCACTCTGGTAATGGCCATCTGAGCGGATTTGGAAAAGTTATTTAATGTCCCAGAGCTTCAGTCACCTCATCCATGAAATCTGGTTGATAATGCCTAATGGAGTTGTTGGAAAGATTAAATCAAATCATTATGAGTAGTGCCCAGTGCCTAGTAAGCCCCCAACAAATGATAGTTATTACTACTACTGCCGCAACCATTACTACTGTTATACTCTTATGACAGCCTCTATGTCTATAATGCATCCCCGGAGTCTAGCACATGGTAGGTACTCATTAACAGTGTTGCTTTGGTATCTGTACACTCACCCACAAGCAGGGCTGAGACCTGGGCAGTGCATGTCAGCACAAGTGCCAGTTCTTTACAGCCGGTGTACATTCTGACTGGGCCAGTGTCCATTTTGATTGGTTGGTGCCTTTGATAGCTTAGTTGTGAAATATTTTGTACAACACACCTGCCCATAAATGTTGTAGGACTACTGTTTTATGCATTTTATGTAGTGTAGGTAACCACCCGTAACAAATGGCTCTACTTTTCTCCATCAGCAAACACCTGCCACAAAGAAACATTCCACTCAAAGACTTATTAGACTAACACAGTTTTGGAGAATATTCACAATACCTGGCACACTACCCATTGAGAGCCAATCTTGCATAGGGATTCTCTGTAAATACTATACCAGGCAGCTGGATATCAGGGAAATAACTTGAAGTTGGGTTTAATGAACTAGCAGCCATGGAACTGATTTCCTTATCGCTCTGGTTCAGGAATTTCCATTTAGCTATATTTCTGACAGGTCAGACATTTCCTACATGTGATTTAATTTAATATAATTTATGATCCTTGCTCAATAATCGTGACTCCAAGCTAACAGATGCTTTGAAAAGAATAACAGTGTAGCAAGTGGGCCTTTCAGATGTCTCAGGTCTCAGGGCATTTTCCACTGTATCCTCGGCCTTAATACAACCAGGAGAGGTGGTCAGAAGAGGAACCTCATTAAACATCTGGGGGCAATGGAAACACAAAACCAATGAGCCAGATGGGACCATAACCTGCATCAGCACTGCTCTTTTGAGTAAGGCCACGTGTGCCAACGGCACAGTGTAAATGCACACAGGTTTTTCAAATGGCCTCTGCCTCTGGTGCCAGGGAACAGGTTCCTGGCAATAGCAGCTTCTCTGATTCTCTCTGTGGCATTCCTCTGACAAAGAAAGTATTGTCAAAATCCAAGCTGGGAGCATGGGCTGCTTGGGGGAGCCGTAACAGAGATTAAGGGCATGCAATGCAAGTGTGCACTTGTAATGAAATTGCCCTAACTTACCGCCTGGTTAAAACTTATGATTGCCACGGTATGCCTCTGTGATCAGGCTTAGCATACTGAAAAACAGCAGCAAAGCTTAGCTTTTCAGATGGCTTGTATCAGGAGTAGATAGAAGTGTTTTCAAGGCTGAGGTGGTAATGAAGAGGAATCCATGATGCAGAGAATAGCAATTGATGCTTATTCTGGCTAAAGGAGGGGTTCTCTGGGTGAGAGATATATTAGCTGGAGGACTTCCTACACACAGGTCTTAGTGATTTAATGTTTCTGTCCAAATGTCAACATCACACTGTGTTTCTGACTATCCCATCTTCCTAAGAGATTGTATCATTTTCTTCGAGAAGTAATATAGCTTTACTTATAGCAGGTGGGAGTCAAGAAAGGTACAACTTTTCTGGAATAGAATTTGACTACACACACACACACACACACTCTCTCTCTCTCTCTCTCTCTCTCTCTCTCTCTCTCTCTCTCTCTCTCTCTATCCCTCCCTCCCTCCCTCCCTTCCTCCCTCTCTCCAGAAACAGGGATTCCACTTCTGGGTATTTAGGTATTTATCCAAATGAAATACTAATGTAGGTTGCAAATGTTTAATTTTACAGCTGTTCATTGCAATACTTTCTATATTTTAAGACAAAAACCATAAATCGTCCAGATATCTAACAATAAGAAATAGGTTACAAAATCATGGCACTACTATATAATAGAATATCACGTAGCAAAAGAAATACTTGTAGAGAAAGTTTAAGGACGGGGAAAATGTTTCTAATATATTAAATATATACATATATATGCACACACACTGTAGGTAATAAGAATATATAGAGAATGTGAACAGTGATTATTTTTGGTAGTAGGTTTTGGTTGCTTGTTTTATTCTTTTTGCTTAATGATTCAATATAAGAAAAGGCATTACTTTTATAATAGGAGAACTGTTTTTTCTCTCTTTAAAGAAAAAAGAGAAAAATAAAAACTACAAAAACAGGTGCGTGAGTCAGTAGTGGACATACATAATTATTGACTATTAGAGCTAGATACTTATCTATACCTGTAACTATGATTCCATATCAACATGTGGTATAGGTTTAAGTTTTCATTCTATCTGCAGTTATTGTTATTCTTGGCTGTGCACAGAAAATATCTGACAGAGGTACATAAGGAT
Source organism: Grampus griseus (assembly GCF_964374135.1). Lineage (NCBI taxonomy): Eukaryota > Metazoa > Chordata > Mammalia > Artiodactyla > Delphinidae > Grampus > Grampus griseus. Next base: position 69,808,971 of record NC_139012.1, read on the forward strand.
GCTGTCCATTCAGGGGGTTCTTTATCATCATCATAATGGATATACACCCCATATTTTTCCATATTGCTGTCTCCTCCCCTTGGAATACCTTTTCTTACCCATCCTTAGAAAGCCTACCATTCACCAAGACCCAATCCAAATCCTACTTTTGAGGATTGCTCTAATTCTACTCATTCAGAAGAAAATTCTAATTCTTCATCTTTCTAGACTTTTGACATTTTGCATTGAGTTGTGTGCATATCTTCTCTCCTCTAATAGACTGTAAGCTGACGGAGGGCACAGTCTTTACTCATCATTCTGTATTCTAAAAATGGGAGGCATCGACGGGACAGGTACTTAAGTATTCACTGAATGTGTAAATGAAGTAACGGTTTTCAGAATACAGAGATACACAAAAGTCTGATTGTTTGCTTGAAAGTCTGACCCATCACTGATCTGAATGTGAAACCAAAATAAGTGTAGATCCCTGGCTATTTTGTGATTTTTTAAAAAATAGTTTCAAGTTTAAGTAGTGCTCACTTTTTGAAGCTAGTCCTACTATAATAACTCAATGAGTATTTATGTAAAGCAATCACTGCAAGGGAGGAACTCTGAAGTGTAATAACAACCTCAGTTTATGATCCTTTCCAGGAAAATCTTAGCCCTTGGGACTCACTAGTGCAAAGGTTAGGAATATGGTAGCTGGAAATGCTAGTCTTCTGACACTGGCTGCTCATCCATCTTTCCATGGCCCCCAAGGTGGTATTGTTAAGATCCAAGCTGAGTGCTTCTGAAATGACATCTTGGGTTGGAAGCACTTTGCAAACCATAAAGGGCAAGTGAAATGTCAGTTGTAATTATTACTATTCAGAGAAATCTTCTGTGAAATGCTTGGGGCATGAACCTTCCCATTTGAGAAGGTGAGTTTGGTACACCTGGGTTGATGTGCACTGGTGGTTTCCCTTTCTCTTCTAGAACACACTTCAGGGGCTTGCCCTCTCTGGAAAATGACTCATTTTGTAAGTGTCAATGATTCCAAAACATTTCTAAGGGGGATTCCCACCACATACAAATCAGAGGCTCAGTCAGAATTCTCTGATACTTGAGGCCAACACTCATGTTCAGTCCCACAGTAGGACTTTCCCTCTGACCTTACATTCCAAGGAGTGCTTCCCAATGATTAGCCAACACCTCCTACAAAGTCCTCATTTGCCCCTCAGTATAAAGGACACTCTGATTAGAGCCAGCAATTGGCGAACTTTTTAGTAACTATGTTTACATTTGTTCTTACTATTGTTCATAGAATGGATTCAAATGTGATTCTACTTGCAGACAGTTCATAAATAGTTGGTTCTAAGTTTAGCCTTAATTCCTTTGGGAATGAGTTCCTTTTATGGTTCACAATGTGACTTGCTAGTTTGAAAAAGAAAAAATAAGCAAATCCTCTAAGACTTGGAGAAAAGCACTTTCTATTTCATGAGCTTTCATAAAAATTCTGGGAACATGATTAAGCTGCCTGCTTCCCAGCATGACGTCACAAAGGAGAAGGCAGAGGTGATAGAACTTGAGGCAACAGAGGAAAGAAAAAGATTCTTACAACTGTCAGAGTCTACAGAAACAGACAAACAAAATAATAAGTTCAGAGTATTTTAAAAACAGAATCTAAAGCAAATTCAGTCATTCATTCAACTTGTCTAGCTTCAGAAATAATGAATACAGAATGGTATAGCCATAAGATACTAATACCTTGTATTACTTTCACTCCTTTCCTGCCCTCTCTGTTCCAGACATACTCACATTATTATGGGTTTTTACTTTGAGGTGTTAAACAAGAAAACACAAAATCTCCACTGTTTTAAAAAGTGAAGCTGTCCAACCATTTGACTACCACCCACAATGAGAAGGTACTAGGACCAATGGAATCAGAGCCTGACCAAATCCATCGAGACACATGGATCAGGGATCCCGTCCAAGAGACAGACTGACGGTACCACGGCTGCTCCAGACTCTACCCATTTCACAATTCCCATTTTCCACTTGTGGCCACAGCCTCAATCACTTAGATTTAAAGTACTAACTAAATTGTTGTTAATCCTCCACAGTGTAGCTTTACCTCAAAGAAATCCTTTTGCTGTCTATTTTAAGTGGGTTTATGTGAATAATAATGAAATTACAGAGATTTCCAGACAGGGGAACTACACAGCATGTCTTCCAAACCAGGACATTTTTTAGAGTAAAAAACTTGCTATTAATAATTTCTCCAAGAGAGCAGGCACAAACCAAAACTGCCTAAGAAATTTCCCTTTTTTTCTCTCTCTCTTTCTTTCTGCTTACCCATGAAAGAAAAAAAATATATATATATGAAAGACTGTGAAATGAACCAGAAAGATTATTGTGTATCTTCAATGGAGAACTAAGTGTTTTCTAAGCACCCTTCCAGATTGGCTGGTTTTATGGGGTCTCCACAACTTTCATTGTCTTTGAGTGATTATATTGGGTTAGCCAGCAAGTTTGCTGGGGTTTTTCCATTCAGGTTTTTCCATAACAGCTGAGGGAAAACCCCAAATGAACTTTTTGGCCAACCCAATATTTCTTATGAGTTATATATAACTGACAGAAATGTAAATGCCTCTTGTTTGCAAAGATAAAAATAAAAAGGTGGAAATACAATTGATTTCCTCCCCCCTTCTTTCCAATAAGCCCATTTCACAACTGTTTATAAATTCATTTCAGCATTACTTATTGCTGCTATATCAGTGTTACTTTGGATTCATCTTCTAACTGGTTGTAACTTCTTACTGGTTCCTTCATTAACAAATTAACTAAAACCTTTGAAATGTGTTTGACATATTTTTATATTTATAGAATTTTACCCTTTAAAAACAGTCCTTAATGTCCAAAATTTAATTTCTTCTCTTGTTTTCTTCCTTACATTATCCATGGACCAACAAATTCTCCATTTCACCATAATAGTGGTCCCTCGGTAGCTAAAGAGATCACTATCTTCTGAGGTCATTTACGCATTCATTTAACATGTACTAAGTATTCACTAGGTTCCAGACATTGATAAAATGGAGAAGAGAGAGGAGATTATAAGCAAGCAGGATTGGAAGCAGGGAGACCATTTGGGAGTCTATTGTAAGAGTCCCAGTGGAAGATGAGGGAGTGTGGATTATGATGAATGAACTTTGACTATAAGTAGAGGACCACTTTAAAGGAAGAGCTGACAGGATTTACTGATGGAGTTGATGTGAGGTAAAAATGAAAGAGAGAAGCCAAGGAAATCCCTAGGCTTTGGCATGATTAATGAGGTAATTGGTGGTGCCAATTTCTAGAGATCGGACAGACTAGGGATGGGGTTGAACTGAAACAAACACTCACTCCCCCAGCTGATTGGCTTCAGCTGAACAAGCTCCCCCCTCTTCTTTATCCAGTGACTGATTGATACAGGGATAAGGCCTGACCCCATTGGCCCAATCTGATTCAACTCTGAATGGCCATCCCAGCTCTGGGGGTCCCTCTGGGATAAACTGAGGCCTTTATCATGATGGCAGCAGCACTTCTCCCTCTGCCTAATCCTGCTGCCCTCACTCCCTCACAGGTGTGGATCCTAAGGGCAAGCCCCCCAAACTCCTGCCCGTGGGTCTCCACCTCTGAAGCTGCTTCCTGGGACCAACCTACAACAGGGAGCTAGAGTTCAAGGATCAGGAGTTCTCTCACACATCATCTTCCACACGCCTATAAAAGGTTATTGAAAATGGATATTTGATGCTAGACCCTTATTGTTTATCCTCCCCTCACCCCCAAAAAGAAAAAGAAAAACTTAATGGCTCTCTATTGCCCACTGCCAGCCTCCTTCAGGACATCTCACAACCTGGCCTCTATATTTTCAGCCTTTTCTCTCACCACCTTGCTGTAACCTCCCACCACAACCCATGTTTTTAATTGCAGTGACTATTCAATGTTTCCTGGAAACTACAAATAGCTCCAATTTATGATGGTTGACTTACTATTTTTCAACTTTATGTTGGTGCTAGAAACTGTACGTCGACCACACAACCGTTCTGTTTTTCACTTTCAGTACAGTAGTCAATAGATTACATGTAATATTCAACACTTTATTATAAAATAGGATTTGGGTTAGATGATTTTGCCCAACTGTAGGCTGATTTAAGTGTTCTGAGTACATTTAAGATAGGCTGGGCTAAGCTAAGGTGTCTGGTATGTTAGGTGTATTAAATGCATTTTTGACTTTGGATATTTTCAATTTACGATGGGTCAGTCAAGACATAACCCCATCGTAAGTCGAGGAAGATCTGTATGCATGTTTTCACAACTGTCCTTTTATCAAAGAGACTGGTACTCTCCGTCCATCTCACGTTCTTCTCTCAGTGGTAAAACTATTCATACTCTAGCACCTAGTTCAAAACCACACTCCAAAATCTATCAATCTTTCATGAAATCTTCCCCAATTTTCTCCAAAAGGACATGTCATCTTTTTCTGTTCCCATAGCACTCTGCATTCTTTCTATCGTTTACAGAATCTACAGCATTATTAAGACCCCACCATCCTGATCTTCCAATGAACCCTCTTAAGTCATCCATTCTCTATCCATATATTTCTAACAGAAATAAAATGAAAGTCTTTTGTTCGAGACTGGGTCTTTCCCTCTCAATTGTTTCATCTTTCCCTCCTCTGGACTGGGCAGAAGAATGCCAAAATGAACACCCAGTGTGTTCTCCTCCTCTTTATCCCTAACCCTGAAAGCCTAGATCTAGCTCTGATAAACTCCAATAATTTTATTCCTTTCTCCTGGTCCCACAAAGGCCCTTTTTATTTCTCAGCAAAACCACATCTAGCACCAAACATTGCTAAATGAAATGTAATTTTAAAGTATAAGTGTGCTGAAGAAATGTTCTTGAGTCTCCTCTGCCTGGTTCCCTCACACCCTGCCATATCCCCAAGAGTAAACACCCTCTTTGCATCTTGTAAATGTATGATCCCTCAGCTCCTGGGTTGGGGACACTTGTAAAAAGATGAAGAATAGGACTTCATCTCTCTCCACTCCTCTCTTCTCTCCTACTCATTTGTAAGGATCCTCTCTGTCTTGACTCTTTGGTAGGAACCTGTGATCCCATTTTTATTCATATCTTCCAAAGAAACCTGGAGTAAATGTAGAAATCTAAATATTTGGTCAACTCTGGAGTTCAAAACTGCTTATTAATGGGAGGAAGGGAGCGAGGAATAAAGGAAGAGAGGGAGGGAGTAACAATCCAATTCAAAGTTCCATTTCTGCTGCTTCCCAGGCCAATAGAAGGTGCAAGAACATGCTTGGCACACATCATAAGCTTGTTCAACAAGGGGTAGTTTCTGAGGAAAATGCAGAGAAATGAATATAAGAAGTTAGTACCTTAGATTCTCATTCATACAGCTGTAATATCAAGTCATATTTAAAATGTGGCCCCAGGGAAAAAAAATTACTTTTTTCTCAGAAATGTATTTTAAGGTGACCAGGTTACTTTAGACTTTCTTAAAACTTCTGAATCCGTGAAAGGTTGATTTTGATGGTAGAATTAAATACTTCCTTTACAAAGACCTAAGTCTACTGAACTTAAGGTTAAATGGAAAATTACTTCCTCAGAATTTTCCTACCCTTTAGAAATACACAGTGTTCCCATGCCATTTTGATGAAAAGTGTCAGTGGCATAAAAAATTAAGGGAACAAAGTACCTAATAACAGCTCATTAAAATTTAAAATCCACTAGTTCAGAATTTATGATAATCTTGACACTCACTAGGTTGATGCTTTCCTTTCTATTGCCTATGATAAATTATTTTGAAGTTATTAACATGTACAAGTAGATATTCAGGGGAAATAGTTCACTCTCCAAGGGAAGAAACTTCTGCAGTATTGTGGCAGCATCTCTTCACTGGCAAACAATAGTATAATTATTTTTAAATTTGCTCTTCCAATGAATCAAGTTGGATGAGGACCTCTACACTGGTTTATGAGGCTAATTTAGATTCTGAGCAGCCTGGTGGAGTGGAAAAGTCTCCCTCAGGTGCTATCTGTGTGATGTAGGAGATGGGTTTCAGTTTGGGTCGATCTGCCCTCCCACTATCTTAGCTGCTATGAGAAGTAGAAGAGCTGCTGTGAAGGTCACCCCTTCCACCCTCACCAGACCCACCAGCTCTGCGAGAGGAGGGACTGGGTTTGTTCCTCTTGTTTTCAGTGCCTGTCACGTAGTAAGTATTAGACACGTGAGCCATAACTATGAATGATATGCTGTAGACTTGCATTTCCTTTTGGAATATCTTTCTTTTTTTTCTATTTATTTATTTCTGTATCCTTCCCCCATGCCCCCAGCCCAGTCATTCCAAATGTGTCTGGTGTTCAGCACAGCTCTGTGGGCAGAGCATGAATCGATTGCCTATTGTGGGCAGACAAAAGCTTTCATTTCTAGCAGGTGTGTGTCTGTGAATAACCTTAGAAATATTTATTTTTCTGTGTTCTCTCTCTAATGCCATTTCAAGACATGAAGGCTTTCCTGGGAAGCCCCCAGCCACCAAGTCCACATGTGGGGGTCACTAGGTAACAGGATCCACGGCCACAGCAGCACAGTGTCCATACAGCCTGCTGCTGCCCAGGGCTCAGTGGTCTCCTTAGAAGCCATCAAGGTTGCTCCTGCAGCAGCAGGAGCAGGGTGGTGAGTCACATCAGGAAAGGGCCCATTCCCCAGGCCTCTGATTCATCCCCACCTACTCTCGTCTCTGTCTGTGCAGAGTTCATTCATCTCACCTCGTAGTGAATGCTTACTGAGGCCCCAAAGTAATGTCGGACACGGTACACCTGCTTCTGGGAAGAAACACTCTAAGGAGGAACTGTCATCCCTGTGTTTCCCCCAATTTTCAAGTTAAGAGCCTTAATGAGCTTCAGGCTGAGGATCATTCTCTGACAAGCCCCTCCCTTCTCTGTCCTCTGATTATTTTGTCTACAGTGGACAAATGTGCAGTGGCTCTCAGCACATTAAAAACAATACGATCACTAGTTAAGTTTCCTTGCTTGACTGGGGAAAGGGATCCAGGGTCCTGTCCTTCCATTTTTCAACCCAGAGTTGAAGAATAACCCTGTTAACAGGGAGAGGCTGAGGAGAAGGGAAAAATGGAAAGTTAAATGCAGCCATGAACACTGTGGAGAATCAAAAAATATTGACAGGCGAGGGCGGCAGAGGGAGGGAGGTTTTGCCAACCTCAACTAATACCTGCTAATAATATGAAACAGCAATTTGTCACCAGCCTGGAGACTCCAGCCTTCCATCCCCCAGGGAAATCCCAGAGGCCCCTCCCAGCAGCCCTTGGAGAAACAGCACAGAGTTCCGGGTTGCTGGGAGAGGATAAAGTGCATGGAGGGTCAGAGCACCTGAGATTTACTGCTGACAATTACACTTACTTACGTTTTCCTTAGGTGCAGACTTGTATTATAAACAGACTAGGGCTCACTAAGGCTATGGTCACATATCCCTAGACCGCACGTGTGCATGCAAAACACGTTGACCTGAGAGATCATTTGAGTCCTTGGTCTGGTTCACAAGTCTTTCTAAGATGTTTATGCTGAAACTAGATGAATCCAACGAGATGGGACTTTGGAAACTGCTAGCATGTTTGAAGGAGGATTAACAGAACACAAGCACCTTGGTAAGGTTATCTTATGTTTCCTGCTAAATTGCCCAGTAGATTCTTTCATACCTTGACGAAGAGGTTAGAGAAACATAAATCAGAATGTTATCACCATGTGCTGAATTACAGCTCTGAGGTCCTTTTCTATGGCCTGAGGCAAGTTTAAAAATCCCTGTTTGTGTGTGGCTGGAATATGATTCATACCTAACCCTCAGGACACATCCTGTCTCATCCTTTTATCTGTGACTCTAAATCATATCAAAACTTTTCTCCAGATACCACAGAAAATACTCCATATTCCAAGTCCTATGTTTTTCTAATTTTTAAACATTAGTCTACCTGCTATATGAACAAATCAAAGAACCAAAAATTAACTGAGCTTATCCCAATTGCGTGCAATTCACAGGGCTAAACCTTGTGGAAAAAATGAGAAAGAAATAAGTTTTGTAAGACACTGGCTCTTCTTCCAGGCAGAAGGTCACAAGCTAATAATATTAGGTACCATTTATCGCAGTCTGCTATAAACAAGGCATTTCACATTTATTATCTCATTTAATCATTTAATCTTTACAGGAATCTGGTGTGTGTGTGTGTGTGTGTGTGTGTATGTGTGTGTATGATTTATATTATTTTATTTTATTTAAAAAATCACAGTCAGTGCTTCTGATCTTCCTGAAATATATTCATGCAGCTTGGATGTATTTCATACTTTAAATACGATCCCAGATTAAAAATTAGGTTGTTAAAATAAGTGCAAATTAAAATGTGGGTCTCTTGCAATGTAACAGGGCTGATTTCATCTCCATTTTACAGCTGTGGAAACTGAGGCTCAGAAGACTTACGTAAAATGACAGAACCTCACTCGGAACCTGGGACTTTCTAAGTCTGAGCGTTTTCCTTTATCCCACATTGCTTCCTCATTCTACTTTGGGAAACAACATAAATTCCTGAGAAGTTAAATAAAAATACAAAATTTAATGTTATATCAAGTCAATTCAAGACATGCTACAAGATAGCAGAAAATGAATTTTCAAGTGTTTAGGTCAGATGATGCATCCCTTTTGAGAGGGAGCCTAGTAACCTTGAAGTAGGCCTTGAAAGAGGGGTAAAATTTTAATACTTGGAATGCAGTGGTGGAAGACAATATTTTTCAACGTTTCCTTTCTGTTTTTTAAAAAGTAATTTGATCCCTTTTATGCACAGCAAATATTTATGAGTGGAGTGAGATGTCTGGGATCTGCTTATAATACTCAAGCAAAAACAAGTAAATCAATAAGTTAGGTGAATAGATCAAGCAGTGTTGGCAAAATGTTATTAGAGGTTGAGTCATGCAGCAGATAACAGGGAGATCACTGCTCGAGCCTCTCTTCCTATGTGAATGTTTGAAAAGCTCCTTATGAAAACCTCCACAAAGAAAGTATAATGGCTGCACCAGTTTTGGCACAAGTGAAGAAGGCCCTTTCTAAGAACTATGATGACAACCTCACCCTGAACTCTGAAACAAGTAAGTTCATTTAAGATGATATCACCAGCCACAAGAAAACAGGAACATCCTCATGAAATGAGATAAACTTCAACTACAGCATGGTGATTTGAGTGAAGATAAACCTGAGAAGGAAGACAGAATTCAGACACCAAAAGACTGACTGCACTGCTCAAAAGCATAAGTCATGCTTTGGAGGCAGACGATTCTGACTGAAACATAAGTCTCAATTATTTCTCTATTTATCTGTTAGGATCATTATTATTTTCCTACTTACTTTATTCCTCTTTAACTGGAAGTTTCAAATGATTTAACCTATTGTTAGTGTCTCGGCTATAACACACACCATCAAATATTCCTTTTGCCTCTCCTGGAGCTGGGCTGCCAAAGGGGCTTGCATCAGAATTGGCCTCTGGGGGAAAGTTTTCAATTAGTTCATTATTCCAACCTTTTACAAAGCAGCATCTGTGAAAATTCACAGGCCAAATTGTATCAGCTCATCTGTGTACTGAGGAAGGCACTGAAGTTATTACATTAATTGATAGATTAACATATACTTGAGTGTAAAAAAAATGCACTAGACCTTTAGGGCTTAAGACTAGCTCATTGTTTTGACATGACGTTATGTGCCCAAATGCTAACAAATCAGTTTAGGAACAGTATCTAATTTTGCCCAATCCATTCCCTTATCTAGGGAGTTTCTTAGTGGGTTTCTTTAGCTATAAAGGACAGACTCTCTCCCAAGTTACCTTAAGGGAGAGGGCATCTATATAAGGGATGCATGTGATTTGAAACTGAAACTAAATTAGTATCGGGCCTGGTTCTGGCCTCTCTCTCATGGCATTTCAGTTTCTCTCTATGCGTCTGCTTGCTCCACATGCCTCTCTCTACCAAAAGGCAATTTCTGGCCATGTTGCCAACATCCAGATACAAAAGTAGTAACAGTCAATCCTTACTGAGTATATCCTGTGTGGGGGGCACTATTCTCAGTATTTCACATACATTAATTTATTTGATCCTTGCAATAACTGCCACTGAATCTTGACTTACACATGAACTGGTCTCACTATGATCCAGACTAAAACATAAAGCATATTTCCATCTTTAGTTCCATTTGTCCAGCCTCTCCATTTCCCAGCTCATTTTTTGAACCATGCTGCACAACTCAACCTGTGGTTGGCTTCCCTTCCATCAGCTGCACAGCTCTGAACCCTTCAACTGCGAACCACAGGCAGGGTTGCTTAGTTTAGGACAGAGGAGTGAAGCGAGCTATGCCTATGAGTGGGACAGCTTCTTCCTAAGGAGTTGTAGGAGGGGCAGATCATACTGACATCTCTAGTACCAGGGGAAGAAGCAGGGTTTCCCATGTCTAAGGAATTTGCCTATGATCTGGGAAGACTTCTCTGGCTGTTCACATGTGAATGGTGTGTGTTGGAACCCACTCACATCTGGGCTGAGAGATGCATGAATGGAATAACTAAACAGCCCTCAGAGAGTCTATGCCAAAGCCTGCCCATTATGGAGGTTAGAACAAAGGGTCACTTACATACTGGGGAATGGAGGGACCACAAAAGATTCACTTCTCTCAAAATTTGTCTCCTACTAGGTCTTACATCCACCATTAAAAGAGTTCCTTTGGTTACCGCAGGAAAGCCCTTTTGTGTCTGCTCTCACCAAGCTGCCCTTCCCAACCCGCTTTCCAGCAACATCGAATTTCTTGGCTCCTGCCATGCATTGTCCTCCCTTTTATTCACTCAGAACCACTCTCTCCTCTGAGGCCCCTCCTGTGCTTGACTAAGTGCCCACTCTTCAGGTCTCAGAAGACATTGTCTCTGGGAAGCCCTCTTGACTCCACAAGTCTGGGTCCACTAGTTGTATACTCTGGCCAATGTCCCTCATCAGAGATCTTATCACACTGTCTGTATTTCATGTTTCCTCTTCACTCTTGACTTCAGATCCGTGAGGTCAGGGTCCATATCTTCCTGGTTATTGTTATACACTCAAATTTAACACAGTGTCTGATACACGTTAGGTGCCAATAAATATTTGTTTAAATGAATCAAGTTAAAATAAAACTGTGTTACTTTCAAGGGGTAACTCATTGATTATTGTTAGTTCACAGACTCAGTTGACTTCATAGAGTCCCAGTAAGGCCCCTGAGACACGGTTCATAGGTCAAATAAATTTGGATTGATAAGAGGAGCAGGAGATTACCTAGAAAAGTTCAAACCGGAGAAGATAAAGCCTAGAGAAGGACACCCTGGGTTGTAAAATGGGGAGGAGGAGCGCACCTGGAGACAAGGGTTGATACCAAACAATTCTGCCCCTGTCTAAATTAGCTCCAGTTCTCACAGGCTCCTTCTAGGAGTTGTACAACTACTGGAGCAACCCCTGTTGGTGGGTTGGTTCTGTTGGTGGAAGACATCACATGATGGAAACTAGATTGGGGTACAGAACCAGGATTGGGACTCATTCTACATGCAAAGCCTGTAAAAGAAATGAGTGGCAGTCTCTGGTGGGCAGGCTCCCATTTCCATCTTCCTAGTAGACAATTCATCTGCAGCATAAAGACACTGACTACTTGATGGACAGCCAGGTCTCAGGAAGCTTTTCTCTTTTTCTCTAGCCAGGAAGTACCCATTTGTTAACCAAATAAAACAGAAAAAAATGTTTTTCAGGGAAAATATATGGGAATACTATAGCAAGGAAACTCAGTTCTTCATAAGACACACCATACTCTGAAACACAGAGAAATGTTTGATGAAACATAACCACTCCCTTGTCTTAAACTCAGTTGTACATCCTTGTTTTACCAAGCTTTTCTACAGGTTGTATAAGTGGTAGCTTAAACTTTTAAAGTTTGACCTACATTGATGATTTAATCTTTTAAAAAATCTGTCCTAACAAGAGACTACTTCTGGTTCATCCAGTCTTACAATTATATTATTGTAAAATACTTGAAGAAGCATAATTTAATGGCCACTTATGACAGATTTGGTGCTGTATGTCATTCATCCTTTTAAAAATGTTTTTATTAATAATGTTCTTGCAGAATGTGATCAAGTAGAAAGGGGAGGGGAATAAATATGGAAAGGAAACAAGACAGAGATAAAAATTAAGGGGGGAGAAATGAAAAGGAGGAGGAAAATGTTCCTGACTTTTCTCTCTCCTCCCCAAGGAAGAGGGTTTGCAGTTGCATCCTGATACTCAAGGGAAACTGTCCCATCTCTCCCAGAGATGATCTTCCACTCCAAATTCTACAAATTTAAGATTTTAAGATTAAAAAACAAAATTTAACTAGATTCCCCAGAAATATATTCAGCAGTTTAAAGTTGGAATGGGGAAAAAATGTATTTGTAAGAGAACTGCCTCACTAACTGATCTTAAAGAATATAATTTTGCTTTTAAAATCTCATTTTACTGATGGACTAGAAAGGGAAAATAACTGTAACCCTAGAGAACAGGATTTTCATCACTTCCACATTTTAGAATGTTGCAGAAACAATGAGAAAAAGAGAGGTGAGAGAAAGACATATCAATAAAGAAAATTCTTTTAGCTTGGGAAAAAGTCTTTACGTACAATAGAGTTCTAGTCCAGGTACTGGGGGACAGCCTTGCAGGTATTGGGGGAGGTGTCCTTTGAATCTACATTTTGGCAAGCATGACTGGAGCCCCTGAGGATGAGAATTCAGACTTTTGTTCATGCTGTCTCTTGTAAAAGGTATTTAGAGAAGGTACCATTAGCATTCCCTGAACCATGTTCACCCAGAAACAAGTAATTGAAGGGATTCATAGCCCTCCACCTTCTCCTCTTTAGAATTAGCAGGCAGGTCTCTGAATAGGAGAGAAGACGGAGTCTGACTTCAATAAAGGATTCCAAGAATAGCTGAACAGCGTGGGTCTGCTGACAGCTCCCCCCCTCCCTGGTAGATTGCTTCTGAAAAGGACAAGGGGAGAGAAAGTCAGAAATACACTTGTGTGTGCCACAGAGAGGTGTGGAATCTGATACAGCTCATGAAGAATTGCTTTCCACCCGAAGTATATTATCATACAACCTCTGCATCATTGGAGGAAGCAATTGCACATAAAGATGGATGTTAGTGATCTGATTTCAAGTGCCAAGTGGTACTGTACCTGTGGGGTCACCTGGGAGAGTAAGACTTGGGGAGGAGATTGGGTAGAGACAATAAAAGGAAAAGAGCTGTTTGATTTTATCTGGAAGTTATCTTTTATCTAACTTTGTAACTTTCACCTGCATTGATGCCATGTTTCCTGTAGAAATTAAGAACATATTTTATTGGGGTCAGGAAAATTTGGGATGTTATCCCACCTCTGCGTCTTGCAGGGTGTATGACTTTGGGTAAAGTTATTACTTATCCTCTCAGAGACTCAGCTTAAAATAGAAATACTAATATTACCTGCTTTGCAGGGCTATTGTAAAGATTAAATAATGCCTGTGACATCAATAGCCCTAAATATGGCTTTCCCTAAACCCTGCAGATACTCTGACACTACAACTGCTGTGGTGGCTGCTGCTCTGTGCCTGAGGGTCCTTCTTACGTGTGGAAGAGAAGAAACACACATACAAGGTGGGGTGTCAGCACCAGAACAGTGTACTCAATGCATGTCTGTCTATAATGAAAATGAAAACATACAGTGAATTAAGGAAAGAATCTAAGCATTGATGCTGTTTACAAAGGCCAGGAAACTAAAGAGATTAAAGCAAAAACCCTGGGACATATTGGCTACGTTTTGTGAAAGTAAAAGAAATAGTGTCAGTCAGCCAGCAGCCATTTCTAACCAGTCATATGCCCCACCAATCCCCAGAGCAGGGCAGTGACGTTTCTGCATATCATTAATACATGGCACATTCATTTTGTTGTAAGTTTAATGTGACTACTTCACTAAATTCTGTTATTAATACTCAGCCTTCTGCTGCTCATGCAGCATGGCCAGCTGTTCGTGATTTTTAAAAACGAAGGGACATGTTTGTTCTATATCCACCCAGCAGGAAGGAACATATCTCCCAGAGCTGGGAGGAGAATGGGCCCCTGTAGGGTAAAGTGAAGCAGGTGCAGTGGGAGCTGGTGTGGGAATGAGATGTGACCCCTACCATCCACTTCCCACCAATATAAGGGGTCTATCCCAGAATATCCCCAGATGCATTTCACAGTATCCAGTCAGAACAAAAAATTCTCTCCAGGTCCTTCAACAAAGGGAACTGAATACAAGAATTGGTTACAAAGGTAATGAAAAGTTGAGAAGGCAAACAGGCGACTGTGATAAAACTTGCAATAGCAGCATCAAGAAACCACTGTGACCCTGAAGCCTAGAGTGACAACAGGGAGGGGTGGTGTTCCCAGAGTCCAATAGCAGGCTACCTACAGGAAACAGAACTGCAGGTGAGGGTGGCATTTGAGAGCTTAGAGAGAGGTACTCCTGGCAGAAGTTGGAGCTGTGAGGGAGATGCAGCTGCTGCCAGCTCTGGAGACCCACCCAGGGGAGAGGGAAATGGAAAGAATACTCTCACTTTCCCCCTCCTTCCACCTTCCAGATTTCTCCAGTGCCTCTCATTGGCCAAAACTACCTGGAAGCCAGTTGCATGGGAGTCTGGGAAACGTCGTTTCCTACAATATTGAGAACAGGGCCAAAGGAGAGAAGGAACTAACTAAGAGCAAACAGGCCAGCAGCGTACCAGGTTCTACTGAACTGACCAGCGGCCGGATGTCAGTTAAGCTGAAATCCCTCCATGGGAAGACCCCCAGAGAACAGTCACCCTGGGCACCCTCTACACCCCTCAGGGTGAGGAAGCTGGAAGGCACCTCTGGGCAAAGATGAGGAGCTTCAGCTGAGGAGACATCATCTCCTGCTCACTGTTCTCTGTTGCCTCCTGTCTGGAAACAACTATATGTTAAGTGGTAGTTAGCGGAGTTTAAAAAGGTAATAATATATGCATATAATGCAGTCTAACTTCCTTATTCTGTTAACTAATAGTCTTTTGTTTTGGATTATCCATTTGAACCTTTTCCTCATCATTCTGGATAATTGAAAGTTGCATCTTATTGTTCTCAGAATAATTAACTTTTTGCATTTTTGACTCCATGAATAATCCAGCTTTATAATAAGATGTTAAATTTGTGATGATCTTTACAGCTTATGGCCCACATTCACATACTTTATTCCATTTTCTTTTTTTTTTTTTTTTTTGCGGTATGCGGGCCTCTCACTGTTGTGGCCTCTCCCGTTGCGGAGCACAGGCTCCGGATGCGCAGGCTCAGTGGCCATGGCTCACCGGCCCAGCCGCTCCGCGGCACGTGGGATCCTCCCGGACCGGGGCACGAACCCACGTCCCCTGCATCGGCAGGCGGACTCTCAACCACTGTGCCACCAGGGAAGCCCTATCCCATTTTCTTTTATGCCCTGATAGTCTGAAGTGAAGGGGAAAGAACTAGCATTTATTAAAAATATATGATATGCCAGGCACTGTGCCAGAAACATTACAAAAATCAATTCAGTTACAACAATCCAATGAGTCAGATATTTTTATCCCCCTTACAGATGAGGAAACTCACTTGAAGAGAATGAACTGTCCTGTTCAAGATTATACAGCCAAGTCCAGAGACCCTATCATGCGGAAAATTTATACCACACACACTTCTTGTTATAGATATGATATATATGCATATTACAAATTTTATAAATAATATACATTTATATGTAAACTTTACTCCATAAATGCTGTGATTTTTACAAAAGCCTTATTTACAATTTGTTTATTTAGAAAACCTTAATATCAGAATCGTTCATTTGAGGCCACGTGTGCTACTTAGGAATCAGAGATGAAAACAACAAGGCCTCAGTACACAGCAATCACACTGGCTCCAGTTTTGCATACTCAAAGTTAAATCCACTCTGAGCCTCATTTACCTCATATAGAATTGGGATAATGTATATTGACTTGGATAAACAGCAATAATATATATAAAAACTTAACAAAAGTGCCTGCTGTGTATAAAGCTAGATGATGAAAGTTGTTACTGTGCTAGCGTGTCTCCCCACACAATTGCTGAGCACAGCTGGTGCCCATCCGTGAGCTAAGTGTGAGTCAACCTTGCATTCTGCTAGTAACAGGACGCTGAAGTGTCCTCGAAATGTGCCCAACGCCATGGATGTTCTTCGTGCTCACAAACATCTTGCCCAATGTTTTCCTTCTTGCTTAACAGAGATTAGTCCAGGAAAAAATTCTTACTAGGATCATTTTCTAAATTAGCCAGGCAGTGGGCACATGTATAAACATGTGTAGATGTATAAACAATCCTACTCTAAGAGAACTCTGCTATATCGGGATAAAAATAATAAAAAATAGTAAAAGCACCATAAAAAGCCAGCATTGTTAAAAGTCCGTAAGAGCACATCTTAGAGCCCCATCCTCCTGCCCAATCAAACGGTCTTCAGAAGGAAGCTCTTCAACAGGATTAGTTTATTTTTATTTTTTTAATTTTTTTTATTTTTAAATATACTCTAGTTTTTTGTTTGTCTGGTTTTGGCCGCAGTGGGTCTGCATTGCTATGCATGGGCTTTCTCTAACTGTGGCGAGTGGGGGCTACTCTTCGTTGTGGCACGTGGGCTTCTCATTGCAGGGGCTTCTCGTGTTGCGGAGCACGGGCTCTAAATGCACAGGCTTCAGTAGCTGGCGGCACATGGGCTTAGTTGCTCCACAGCATGTGGGATCTTCCCAGACCAGGGGTCAAACCCGTGTCCCCTGCACTGGCAGGTGGATTCTTAACCACTGCGCCACCAGGCAAGTCCCCAGGATTAGTTTAGATCTATCTACAGTCAGGCATTCAAGACCTTCCAGCTCTAGGAAACAAGCTGGACTTCTCTAGAGAAGGTGTTAAACATTTACTTGAAACTCATGCAGGAAATGGCCACAGTGATACTGACAAGGATTTCAGAGAAATGAATTTAAATTATATGAAATGTGGCCAGAATTTTGGAAACTCCACACACTCTCTAAATAAAAATGTAGATGGATTTAGGAGAAAATATAAACAAAAACTAGAGGAAAATGTGGATCAAGGTAATCAGCACACAATATATCATCAAGGTTCTGTCAGGAGATAAAAACAGGCTGGTTGGGCTTCCCTGGTGGCACAGTGGTTGAGAGTCCGCCTGCCGATGCAGGGGACACGGGTTCGTGCCCGGGTCCGGGAAGATCCCACATGCCGCGGAGCGGCTGGGCCCGTGAGCCATGGCCGCTGAGCCTGCGCATCCGGAGCCTGTGCTCCGCAACGGGAGAGGCCACAGCAGTGAGCGGCCCGTGTACCGCAAAAAACAAACAAACAAACAAAAAAAAACACAGGCTGGTTATTTCAACAGAAAGAATTTAATATAAAGAACTAGTAACTAAATAACTGAACATGCAAAAAGAGAATGCTAAGATAGCAAGGCAGTAGCAACTGCAGGAAGCAACTACTGCCCCCAAGGCTGGAGGAAAAAAAGAAAGAGGCTGAACTTGTCAACACTTAGATGCTTGGAAGATGCCCTGAGAAGGAAGCAATAGTAATGATGCTGGGGTCTCCAACTTTGGAGAAAGGGCCCCTGGGGCTGGGCCAGAGTTCCTGGGAGAACTCATGAGGCTGGTTCTGTGAGTGATGGGAAGATGGCAAAATGAATTCAAATTCTGCTCAGAATGAACAATACTGTCCGCTGAAGAAAGAGGCTGGGGGGACACTGACAAGACTGAAAGTAAGTAGGGAGTCAACAGGGAATAAAGACAGGAGAGCCTTCCTCCCTCTCCAGCCTTGCAGCTTCCTCTAATGCCTCATGGAAGCCAGCTGGAGCGGGGCCTCAATGGAAGTCAGCTGGCAACGGAGAAACAGTTCCAACATTGCAAAGAGGAGTGTCGATGAGGTAAGACGTTAAACACTGGTGCACACTGTATTTTTTTTTTTTTTTTTTTTTTTTGTGGTACGCGGGCCTCTCACTGCTGTGGCCTCTCCCATTGCGGAGCACAGGCTCCGGACGCGCAGGTTCAGCGGCCATGCCTCACGGGCCCAGCCGCTCCACGGCACGTGGGATCCTCCCAGACCGGGGCACGAACCCGTGTCCCCTGCATCGGCGGGCGGACTCTCAACCACTGCGCCACCAGGGAAGCCCCACACTGTATTGTTAATCACTTACTATTACAAGGTTGATAATAAAAATTATATTTTGGGAGTATACCCCAAAGAGTGGAAAGCAGGGGCTCAAAGAGATATTTGTACACCCATGTTGACAGCAGCATTATTCCAAAAGGTGCAAGCAACCCAAATGTTAATGGGCAGGTTAATGGATAAACAAAATGGGGTCTATATGTACAGTGACATATTATTCAGCCTTAAAAAGGAAGGAAATTCTGACACATGCTACAATATGGATGAGCCTTGAGAACATGATACTAAGGGAAATGAAACGATCACAAAAGGACAAGTACTGTATGTTTCCACTTACATGAGGTACCTACAGTAGGCAAATTCATAGAGACTGGTGGTGCCAGAGGCTGGGAGGAGTGGGAAACAGGAGTTATTGTTTAGCGGGTACAGAGTTTCAGAGAGTTCTGTAGATGGATGGTGGTGACTGTTGCACTACAGTGTGCATTTACTTAACGCCACTGAACTGCACACTTAAAAATGGTTAAGATGGAAAATTTTATATTATGTGAACTTTACAATAAAGTTTTTTGAAAAAAGAATAGACACACACATAAAAAGATAGTGAGATAGCAATTTATCTATGAATTTTACTGATCATTAAAGGAGTACTATTTTTCATAATTACAAAATACCATGTGAACCTCTGAAGAGGTTCACAATCTGGTAATGGAGGAGCTGAACTAAGTAATCAATTAACTAATAATATTTTTTTAAGTTTTCCCCAAAACTAAAGCAATTTTTTTTCTATCTCCTTCCCCCGACCAAATATCGATATTTTATTTTCAAAAGTTTATATATCCTTCAAGGCCATTTTCAAACGAGACCTCATGCCCTGTTCAACAATCAGAAAGCAATTTCTTTCTAAGCCCAATTGTGTGTTGTATTTCTCTTATGACTTTCATTGTATGTGGCCTACACTATGTTCACTAGATTTGAAGCTTAAAGGTAAGGTCTATGTTTCATCTCTCTTGTCTCTCACAGCGTGCAGTGCAATAGAAGTTCTCACAAATATTTTTAGAATTGAAGTTGTAGCATCACCTAAACTACATAAAAATTCAAAATCTGGGTTGCAAATAGTGACCAACTGTCCAAGACTGCCCATAGCTAAGCCATGCGGGGATTTCAGTACTGAACTGGACCATCCTTAGAAAACCAGGACAGGCAATTACCCTAGGAGTCAAATTTAGTATCCTGAAACAAAATGGGTGCTTTGTTTTGTAAAGTTACTATATAAATTTGGCAAAATACACTTCTCAAAAACAAAATATGCATGAATATCAGAGCAAAATAACAAGACACAATTATATGTAAATCATTTTTCTAATCAGAAATCCATTCCTGATATAGTAACAATTATTAATATACAAATTTTGATAGATTTCCTTTCATAACTATGAAAATCAGCTTTTTTTCCCTATTTTGGTGGGAAAGAAATAAATCCATACTAAAGGTTCTAATCAAAAATTTCTGCATCTCGCATCAGAACCATCGCAGGTATTAAGAGTCTTGAATGTTCCAATTAAAACCATGAAGCATTTGCCCTACAATATGCAGCCTCATCCCCCCAGGCATCAATATGAAATTGAAACTGGATGCTAGGAGCCAGGATACTTTGATCTAATGGCATCTGCAGTAGGACCACATCATAATGTGCTCATAACATGCTGATCGCATCTGAGCCTCTAGCAAAGCATTGTCAGGAGATGCTAATGACCACTTTATACTACACTTGGACTTACTCCGTCCAAAGCTCTTTGTGCCATCTCAGACCAAGCCAGCATGACTACCATCCCACTGCTCTGTGACGCACAGTAAGTCAGGAGAAAAAACACCAGAATCCGTTTATCATTCAGCTGTTCACTCAAACACATTTACTGAGAGCCTAACTAAGGGCGACCGTCATTGTGTTAAGTGCTGTGAATACAAAGAGGAATAAGACCATTTCCAAGGGGGTTACAAACCAACTGGGAAATAAACAAAGTGCTGTGGGAGCACAGGTTGGAGGGTAATTTGTTTTGCTGGGGAAGTCAAGGGAAGCGTCAGTGAGGAGGGGACGTTGGTGCTAAGGTCTGGGGAATTCAGCAGTTAAAAGTGAAGGAATGGAAAGGAAGGGAGGAACATTCTGGAAAAGTGAGTGTGGGATATGCCCTGTGTATAGTAACCTCAGACTGCTGTAACAAGTACCTCAAACTGGGGGGCTTAAACAACTGAAATTGTCTCGCAGTTCTGGAGGCCAGAAGTCTGAAATCTAGGTGTCGGCAGGATTGGTTCTTTCTAGGGGCTGTGAGGGAGAATCTGTTCCACACCTCTCTTCTAATATCCAGTGATGTGCTGAAATTGTTGCTGGTTCTTGTCTTGTAAAACACCATCCCAATCTCTACCTTCATTTTCACACGACATTCTCCCTGTTTGCACTTCTGTGTCCAAATTTCCTATTTAAAAAAGGATACCACTCATATTAGGGGTTAGGGCCCCCCGACTCCAGTAAGACCTCATCTTAATGTAACCACTTACATCTGCAATGACCCTATTTTCAAATAAGGTCACATTCTGAGGTACTGGGGGTTAGGACTTCAACATATAAATTTTGGGGAGGACACAATTCAATCCATAATATCCTGGAAAAGGAGTCACATATATTAGCACAAAGGGGGAGCATTTTTAAGACGAGAGTGTCTGTAATTTTTAAAATGGTAGGAGAGGAGGGTGGAGGCTGGGATTTGAAGAGATTCTAGAGTGATGTTTAAGGGTGAAGAAAGTTGAAATATATGCTCAGGTATTCTGGGAAACACAATTGATAACGGGATAAAAAGATTTGTGGGGTTTCCCTGGTGGTGCAGTGGTTGAGAGTCCGCCTGCTGATGCAAGGGACATGGGTTCATGCCCTGGTCCGGGAAGATCCCACATGCTGCGGAGCGGCTGGGCCCGTGAGCCATGGCCACTGAGCCTGTGCGTCCGGAGCCTGTGCTGTGCAACGGGAGAGGCCACAACAGTGAGAGGCCCATGTACCGCCAAAAAAAAAAAAAATTTCTGATTATAAATTAGGTGAAATGTTGCATTAAATAAACTTTAACAGGAGTCTTTATGACAGAGCTTCTCAGAGACTGTAACACAGTAATGTGCTCTTTAAAATCTACAAAGGTGAGGGTATGCAGTGCTTCCTAAACTTATTTCACTGCAGAGGCAATTTTTTTTCAATGTTCTTCCACTAAAAAATAATAATTTGGAGATGTGGGCACAGTCACTGCATAGACTTCCCAGCTGGCTTCCTTACATCGCTGAATTCCAATTTCCTTCTCTGTGGAGCTGGGATAATCACTGTGTTTTATAAGTTCAGTCCCTGTGAAGGGAAGGGAGAGCACATGGAGGTGACGCCTAAAAGTTAAACCACTAGACACATGGGAATAATTGGAGGCCTTTCGAGCAGGAGTGGGGAGGTTTGTGCATTTGTTAGAAATAAGATAAGACAGCAGACAGAGCAATTATTTGGGGGAAATAAAAATCCCTGAGGAGTACAAATCCACATACGGACACCCAGTCAGCATCGAAAGGAAGGCCCCTTGCCGGGGCTGCTCATGCCCTTCCCACCATCGCTCCTTGTTCCTAATTCATTCATTCAACTAATATTCATTAAGCCCATTATTATGTCCTGAGTTCATTGCTCAGCATTCTTCAAGGCACATTTCATAGACTACTTGAATTTAATCTGGCCTCTCCTTCCTCTGATCTCCTGGGCACACAGCTTGGCATCTGAATATGCACTGGCTTAAACGATTACCTCTTTGTTTCCTTTTCTTTGGATGCACCTCCTAAATGAGACTGTAAATCTTCCCTAAGCAATTACAAATAATAACCCATGGATTCCAACTTCAAGAATCATAGTGCCAAGTGCATTGAAGATACTTAATGAGTATGCAATGCATCAAAGAAAAATTTGTATCTGGGACAAGAAGACCTCTGCAACATCTAGTTAACTTATTGTAGTGTTACAAAGACACTGGCAACTAAACACAAAATGTGGAGAACTACCTGGAAATATATGTTACATATTTTTCATGAGTGTCCATATTAATAATCAGTAAATGATTCCTAAGTGTTCATGTATGCAAGGGAGCCACTATGTATAAGGCACACTTTGATTCAAAGGAGCTTAGCTTCGCCTCTAACCAGCACAGAGCTGTCACAGACAATAAAAAAGTGATGAACAGATAATGTGAAATGAGCAGACAACACCTTCTATTTATTTATAAAAATGATGGTTGAAATACGAGAAACTGGGAGCTGATTTATTTCGACAAATGACTTCCCATTTCATTTTGCTATTAGGCCCTTTTCGAACGATTTTTTATTTTTCCAGTATGCGGGCCTCTCACTGTTGTGGCCTCCCTCTCCCGTTGCGGAGCACAGGCTCTGGACGCGCAGGCTCAGCGGCCATGGATCACAGGCCTAGCCACACTGCACCATGTGGGATCTTCCCGGACCAGTGCACGAACCCATGTCCCCTGCATCGGCAGGCGGACTCTCAACCACTGCGCCACCAGGGAAGCCCTCGAACGATTCTTAAAATGACTTAAGGAAGTTCAGATGGAAAGTTTATTTCTGCTTGAAGGTCATTTATAGATTACAGAAGATACTGACTTGTTAAGTTAAAAAACACCAAATCTCTTTGGGCAATTTGCCGTGAAGATCAAATTGGCACTTGCAAATTTCCAGTGTTAAACTATTCAATGTGTTTTGTTAATTTGTCAGGTTGACACACTGCATTAAGGTTGAGAACAGTTTCTTTGGGAGGACATTTCCTTTCACCAACTTTAAAAAATGACTCTAGTCTATTCAGATAATATTTTGTCAAGAATTATCTTATAAAAATACTGAGCTTTAGCTTTGTGATTTAATAAGCCATCCTCATATGTTATAATTGAAGATAAAATAATCATTAAATCAAAATATGCAGCTGATAAGAATTTTCTTCAAAAGCCTTACACATCTACAAATGAATCAAAGGAGAAGAAAACAATCAAATAATGATCAGGTTCCTGGATCATTCCTAGCTGCCTTGTTCAATCATTCAAGTTTGCCCTCAAAACATCCCAACCCTATTTCCAGCACTTCCACCACTCAATATTGAAAGTTATTCTCTTTTTTTATTTCCAGCTTCACTGAAGAATACTTGAAAAATATAATTATTTACATGTAAAGTGTGCAATGTAATGATCTGATATACATATACATTGTGAAATGATTACCAAAAAGTTATTCTCAGTAATGATTTCCTTCCAACCAAGCTTAGCAGTGTTTTCAATCTCTCTAGCACCTAGAACTCCATACATCTACTTCTTTTCAAACTATTTTTCAATTCAGGAAATGTAAAAAACTATAAGAAAACTGATAAAAACAAGGTCTCTGTGAGGTATAGCAGCATCGGCATGGTAGAAAGAACACAGACCTCAGAATCAAAGCTCTGATTCAAAGTTAAGGTCAACTGTTTACTGGCTGTGTCAACTCACTTAACTTTTTGGAATTTACTTTCTCCATTAAAGGACATTAACATCTCAGAGCTCCCAAATTCATAACAGATTTTCAGTTCTTGTTTAATGAGTGAATGGATGAATGATCTCACAGTATCCCCTCTCTTTCATATTATGCTTTGGTCTCCCTCTTTTCCTTTTCTTATTTCATATTTCTTCCTTCATACTACTTCCTACTTCCTTTATACTATTTCCTACTTCCTTTCTTTCCTACTCCCAATTATGCAAGACGTTTCCTTCCCCGTGACCTTTCACTTAAAATCACTTTTCAGTTTCTTCATTTGCTCCATGCAATCCAGCTTCCTGTCCCCTTTTCCCACACTAGCTCTCGTGCTTGGAAAAGCTTCCCACCTCACACTCCCAAAGCCAGTTTTTTCCTTTCATTTAAAACCTGACAAATATCGCCCCCTTTGCCTATTAACATGCACTCAGTAAATGATAAACGATTAAAGTGGTGATGATGACCCACAAAGAACATATAATCTGAGCAATAAAATTTGGCAAAGAGAAGATAGTAACTGCAACCCACTTCGCAACAGGTGTGATTTCTCTAACCAGCCATTAACACATTTGCACTGCCATAATTACTGCTCAGGTAAATACTATATTGCCATAGAAACATTGTTTCCAAATTACATATTTATAGATTTTTTTGGTGGCTATGTTGACTATAAAGTAGTTTTCCACATGTTGTGAGCTTTGACAATGGAGGGTGATAGGAATCGTACTCATCTCTAAGTTGCCCCAGGTTGAAGGGTTTCAAGGTGCAACAAGAAATTCTCCCACCTTCTGTATTTCAAGGTGAGAAGAGCTGGCATTCCCCCGGATGCACACGTTTAAAAGTAAAGGAACTGGCTAAATAAAGATCACGTTGAACTAAAGTAATAGTCAAAATGTAACCAAATCGGGATGAGTCTGGCTGCATCTGTAAAATGGGAATGATAATAATATTATTCTTAGAAGATTTTTATTTGCTCCAATGAGACGTAGCAAATAAAAAAACCCCTGTAAACTATAAAGTGTTAAGTAAATATCAATTCTAGTTTGCATTCAACATCAGCACAGATTGTCCTCACCTACTGGGAGGAATTCAGTTTTGAGAGTTCTCTTGGTCCTTCTTTAATCACTTTGAAATATTCTTCCTTTCCTATATATTTACAGACAAGCACAGTCAGTATCCTCAAGGTTTAACCTCAGTTCCAGACCCTGTGACGAAATAGTTCCTGCTAGCAGATGAGATTTTCTCTGGCTACCTTGTGGGCTTTTCCTACCTCTAACCTATAAGGGAAAAATATCAAATACAAATCTTTGGAATTCACATTTTTCGTTTCTATTGATCAAAATCAACATGAAGATGAGAAACTACTGAATTCAAGAAAAGCGATATAAACTCACACCTTTGACCAGCACAGAGGAAGAAAAAGTCAAGGTTTAAACGGAACACTTTCTCCTTAAAAACGCTAGATAAAAGAAGGAACCCTTTTTTTAAATAAATAAGGAGACAAACCTCTTTTAATGACAAGACCAAGTGGCTACGTTCTGATTCAAGTAATAACAACAATTCATGTTGGCCTCCCCTTTATAACCGCAAGTATTTCCTTGTATTTGACTGCAGCTGATCTTCATTACCACACTATGGAGTAATCAGAAGTGAGAAGTGATGAGACAAGGTGTTTTTAATATTTCCTGATTTATTATCCCTTACCTATAGACTGGTTTATTTTTGTGCACTTCTTCCACTGTTAACGCTAATCACAAGGCTTATTGCCCCCAAAGAAGAGAAGTGAACGAACCACTTAGAGGTAAGAAGTTCACAAGGCTGGAAAATGAGGCTGTAACACAGGAGGAAGGTCTTCTCAGACCGATTGTGCAACAGAGAGAAGAGGTTTGCAAGCCACAAATGAAGGGAGAAGTATAACCAGGGGCTTGGGAAAGTAGGACATCAACCTCCCTGTACCTGATCCTTGCAGTGAAAGTGAAGGAAAAGAAAAGAAGCCCAGATAGTACAAAGGAGCAACAAAAGTAAAGGGGACCTTTTCTCACTTCCTGTTCAGAAACTGCTTAGCAGGGTGCCCTCAACCTAACATGGCCGACATGACAGAAAAAAACAGTAGTGTGGCATGTTTCGGCAAGAGAGGGCAGGAGAAGGTCCCTACGTCCTTTCTAGCTTTTATGTGACAGACACACATGCTAGGGATTGTGGGGAGGTAGCCAAGAGTTGGGAGCCAAACTGAAGCAAGGGGTGAGGGAGCCCACAGCAGAGACTGTGGGGCACAGTGCCTAGGCAGGCACTAGATACGGTAGTCCACTAAGACTCCAGAGATCTGCACACCGAAGGGCTGAGGTGAGGCCAACTCAGCTGAGTCCTCACTATGCCAAGTGCATAGATCTCCAGGTACACCAGCCACAGGCAGAGGCAGAGAGGAAAAGAGCAATGTCCAGAGACGTCCAATGTGTCTCAGCAGGAGGGCAGCGTGCGCCCGGCAGAAAGGATGGGACGAGATTGGTCGCTCCTCACTGATACTATGGGAACTGTGGAAATAAGCAAAGGCTAACTAAATGAGAAAAGCAAGTGCTATTTGTTCAGAGCTTGCTATAGCAAGAGAGTCAGCCACTCACCGTCACGTGCATTTTGACAGAGACTCAACACCTGGCAAAGAAGTAGGAAAGCTTTATAGTGGAAGAAAGGGAAGGCTTCGGGTGTGCCCTGATTGGAGGCTGTTGG
Organism: Grampus griseus; assembly: GCF_964374135.1. Classification (NCBI taxonomy): domain Eukaryota; kingdom Metazoa; phylum Chordata; class Mammalia; order Artiodactyla; family Delphinidae; genus Grampus; species Grampus griseus. The sequence continues at coordinate 69,835,558 of NC_139012.1, forward strand.
CCTGGGGGAGTTGTACGGGGACTGACTGAAGTGGGGCATCCTTTGTGGTTGGTTAGGTGCGTACTTGGCTTTCTCTAGTTGATCCTAAATTTGAAGCGGGGACAAAAATTAAGGAAGATGTCAGTTACTAATCAAGTCCTGGCCATTTGGATGGGTGGTTAACAGAAAATATTATTTAGTTTCTTGGATTGTCAATAGAAAGAACAACTAGGCTTCCTGCAGGTCTGACTTAGAGCAGGCTGACTTCCTGAACTGTTTATTGCAGATAACTGATTGGTTTCCTGGGCAGGTTGCTGCAGGTTGTGGGTCAGAGTTATTTTTAATACATGGTCTTGCCTTTGACTGTTTCTATAGTCGGTCTCTCAGAGCACACAAATGTCCCCTGTCACCGAGGTCATACCTTATAAAGAAGAGAGGGGAGGGAAAACTCAAAAGAAGAGGAACAGAGGAACAGCTCTTTTGGAGGATTCAAACTTTGGATGGATTGAATATTTATCCAAAAGAGACTGAGTTAGCTGGAAAGAGAGTTTTATAGCCTGGAAGAGATGAATTTATCACTAATGAGAAAGCTTAGGATTTTGGGGGTGTTGTTTTTTGTTGTTGTTTTTATATTTTTGCTAGCAACAGGATTGGAGGATACAGAGCAAGATAAAATTAGATTTGGAAAACAGAGTACCTACACTTTTTGCGCTCCCAATATGTGGTGTGCAAACTTTGACCCTGTTGCTGGTATTTTTGCACACAGTTTACAAATGAGGAATCTAACACTGACAAAATTTCAAAATAATAATGAATATCAAAACCATATATTCCAAGGTGCCACTTTCTTGGAAACTAGTAGGTTCTGCCGGGGATACTCGGATGGAGAAAGTAGCAGCTCTGCTTATTGAGGGCCAAATCCTGATACAGACAAACACAAAGCCAACAGACCACAGGTTGAGAATGTGGAGAAAATACGTACCCATCCCTAAGGAAACTAATTTATAGATTTTCCAGGACTGTGACATTTCAGATGGTGCAGTCCATTGTTCTCACATGTATGCACACATGGCATTCAAGCATTCCCATTTCTGACCCAGATGATATAGTCATCACACTCTGAATGTCAAGAGTAAGTTCACTGGGATGAGATGGTGTAAATTGAGCTAAAGAGTCACTCAGAAAAGCCATAATTAGAATCTGGTGCCATATCATCTGAGCAGGCTGCTCTGGGCAACAGGTCTCTGTGACTGGAAGGAAGGAAGAAGGGCTGGTAGAGTATGTGGTGGGGGAGACAGGGGAAATGCAGTGTTGAGGGCTGAGAGAATTTATGAGAGAGAGAAGATAATTTGTTTCTGTTGTTAATATTTTTCTTCTCAAAGTTAGAAGGCTGAGGGATAATAAACAAGTAAAGGAAAATCCACTAAAAACTATGATGTCTCTCTGAAAATACTACTTAGAATGTGGGTTTCTTTTTAATTCCCTGATTTTTTTTTTTTTACTTCAAGAATCAGTTGTTTGTTTAATGAACTGAGAAGATCTTGTCCCAACTTCCCAAACCTCCCCTCTGATCTGTATCATTCAACCTCCCATTTTATGTGTTCCAGTATTTCAGAATAATTTTATTATTTTGTGTTTTTTCATACCTCAGTCCCCTCTTCCTTCTCCACATTTCCTGAATCCTAGAGCATATTCTCAGGCTTTTCATGTTTGTAAATGATCTTTCTAAATGACAAATGGCCATCTGAGGATGTGGACTCTACTTTGAAAGAGATATAGGAATAGTTTTCTCTGGATCAAAAGTGTAATGTACGTTTCCAAAGTGTCTGCTTTACAAGAGTAGCATAAAGTCTAAAACAATTCATTCACATTTCAATAGCCTCCTTCTCCCCTTATTGTTATTAGACTTTTTGCTTGCTTTCTAATTATTTTGCTTTTAAGAGTAATACTTTATTATTTTTATGGAATTATATATTCATTATTAAAAATCACAGTACACTAAAAATGTAAAGAAGAAAGTTAAAACAAAACCACCCAAATTTTACCAATACAATATTATTGAGGCATTTTTCTATTTATATACAAAACAGAAGGATAAATCGATAAAGAAATACAGATGGAAAGACTCAAATAGCTTTCTAGTCTACCTGCTAATTTTCAATCAAAAAACATGACTGTAAAAAAAAAAAAAACATGACTGTATTTCATTAACTCTAATACACTCTTTTTCATATTTTAGCATCTCTAAAATTTGGACATGTCTTATAATGGAAAATATCACTGTGGCCAGGCAGTAATGCTGATATAATGCCCATTGCTTGGAACTTCCTGAAATTGGCTGCTATTCCTGGTGGACTGATGGCCAAATACAGCCCTTCAAAACTCACACAGAAAGGAGGACTAGCCTTGGTTGCTGCCTAAAAAACTCCCTTTAACACCTTCCGATTAAAAAAAGACACCATGTCCCCAAATGAGTGACACACACTATCTCTGGATTGCAAGTATTATCAACTCTTTGTATCTCTGATGTTTTCCAAATTTCATACAATAAACAATTATTATTTTGAATTTAGGAGGTAATTTAAATCTATAAAGTTTTTTTAGGGGACTCTGGGTCGATGGTATACCCAATTTTTGCCTCCCAACTACTCTCTGAATCATGAGCAGTTTCCCTATGATAAAGAAAAGTGGGTCAGCTTCTCCCTGAATCTCCAGGGGAAGGAACTATGCACTGCAGCCTCAGAGGAAGGTTTTCATTGAGGTTCAGGAGGAAGATTTCTTACTTTGCTGAGACCTCGGGTCATCAGGACCTACTGATCTCACTGAGAGGAGTAGAGTCTGCTTACTTTCAAGAGTTCTGGAAACAAAAAGATATTCTCCCAACAGGAGACATAGGGTTAACAGTTTTCCAGACTGGACTTTAAAAAATCCAGTAATATGTTGTTTACTGGAGACACATATAAACAAAAGATACAGAAATTATGAGTATTGGATAAATAATGGAAAAAATATACCAGGTAAATATAAACCAAAAACTAAGCTCTAAAAATGAATATGTCATGATCAAGAGGATTTATCAGCGTGGCTAATCGGAGAAATGCAAAGATTGTTAACTCCATAAAATCAGTCAGTGAAATTTACTACAACAGTGAAATAAAAGAGAAAAACCACATACAATACCGTCTCTACAGATTCGGAAAAGGTGAATGATTGATTTTAACATATATTTATGATTAAAAATAATTCTCTGATAGATAAGAATAGAAGGAATCTTCTTCAACTTGATAGAGGGTAGTTACCAGTAATCATACTTAATGGAGGCATTTCAGATACACTCCTTTTTAAGCTCAGGAACAAGACAAAGATGCATTCTACCACAGAAATGGTTATGTCATGGCCAATGCAAAAGCCAAGAAGAGATGAGTTCCAGTTATGCTTATCATGGAGTAGTTGGGATCCTATATAAACAACTGTTACAGCTGGTCAAAAATATTATAAAACTCTCCAGACATAATCCTTGAGAAAAGGAAAAAACACACACACAAAAAAAAAAATCCGTAGAAGTGAGAAGACAGTAGGATGACATCTTTATAATACTGAAACTTTAAAAATATGTCAGCCTACAGTTCTATATTAAGTGAATATATCCTTCAAAACTGAAGCCAAAATGGAGATGTTTTCAAACCTAAAAACAAACTAGCCAACAAAAAAACTCAAAGCATCTGTTGCCAGGAGGTATACATACAAGAAGTAATAAAGATAAATTTTCAGGGTGAGGATAAATGTTACCAGATAGAAACATAGGACTGTAAGAAGGAATGAAGTGCACCTGAAAGGATAAATATGTGGGCAAATAGAAATAAATATTGACTCTTTCAAACAACAACAATAATAATATTTTGTGGGATTTATAGCATATATAAAAGTAGAGTATAACAAAAATAGCACAGGGGAGGGACGGCGTAATAGAAGTTGAATTTTTGTAAGCTTCTTTTATTGTTTGAGGAATGGTAAAGTACCTATCTAAAGTAGATTATAATGAATCAAAGATATGTATAACAATTTCAAGTGCAACCAATAAAATCATAGTAACAGATGATATAACCCAAGAGATAATAGAGGAGAAAATGAAATAATAAAAAAATACTTGTTAAACCCAAAAGCAAGCAAGAAAGGAAGAATAAATGACACAAAACATATGAGAAAAAGGAAAGCAAATATCAAGGGCTTCCCTGGTGGCGTGGTGGTTAAGAACCCACCTGCCAATGCAGGGAACATGGGTTCGAGCCCTGGTCCAGGTAAATCCCACATGCTGCAGAGCAACTAAGCCCGTGTGCCACAACTACTGAGCCTGCACTCTAGAGGCCACAACCACTGAAGCCTGCGTGCCTAGAGCCCGTGCTCCGCAACAAGAGAAGCCACCACAATAAGTCCACGCACCTCAACAAAGAGTAGCCCCCGCTCGCCGCAACTAGAGAAAGCCCGCCTGCAGCAACGAAGACCCACCACAGTCAAAAATTAATTAATTAAATAAATAAAAAAGAAAGCAAATATCTACATAATAGATATAAACCCAATTATATCAGTAATTAGATCAAATGAAAATGGCACTGAAGATAAAAGAAGAAGAGCCTGAGCATCTTCTAGTGCCAGAAGGTGAAGCAGTGCTCAGAAAACAAAAGGATGGAGGCATGGAAAAATTACAATGGCCAAAGCTAGAACAATTTGAGCTACAAAATAAAATAACATTTGTTTTTTACCATAAAGCAAGCATATTGGCTAGTCATAGTCCCTTGCCTAATAAGGAAAATCAAACTTTCAATTTTAAAGGGCCTGAGCTATTAACATTCCTGTCTGAATTTTATTGTTGTACTTTTCCATTGGCTTTTTTCTTTTGGAAACAGCTTTATTGAGATATAATTCACATACCATACAATTAATCCATTTAAAGTGTACAACTCAATGGTTTTTAGTATATTCACACAGTAGTACAACAACCACTACAATCAATTTTAGAATATATTCATCACCCCAAAAAGAAACCCTGTATCTACTAGCTGTTACTCCTTCTTACCCCTAAGCCACCCAGGCCCAGGTAACTACTTATATACTTTCTGTCTCTATAGATTTGCCTATTCTGGACATTTCATATAAATGGAGTCATATAATAGGTGTGTTTTTTGGTATGTCTGGTTTCTTTCACTTAGCATGGTGTTTTCAAGGTTCCTCTATATTGTAGCATGTATATTAGTACCCCATTCCTTTTTATGCCTAAATGCTATTCCATTCAGTATGAAATATATAAAAATACACAACAAACAAACAAAAAATCTATAAATTTTGTTTATCCACTCATCAGTTGATGGACATGCAGTTTGTTTCCACATTTTGGCTACTATGAATATGCTGCTGTGGACATTCATGGACAAGTGTCTGTGTGGATTTGTTGGCTTTTATCACAGGACATGGGAGGATTCAGAGCCAGACCAGAGGATCTCCTGCATTACAGCTCTTCTTTATCTCCTTTGCATATTGGCAACCTGATTTCCCTTTCATTGTCAGGATCAATCACCCCAGCCACTAAAGTCATCATTTTTTGCCTATTTATTCAATGTTATTAAGAGCCTGAAGTGGCCAGTAGCAGTCTCAGCTTCTAGGTAAGAAAGGGAAAGATGCTGACTGATATCCACAAAACAGGTCATCTTGTCCAAGTTAGTATTAAGAGCTTTCTCTTCTGAGTTGCTTTTTGGTGAGCACTCAGGTAGGACATAACATATCTTCTCACTTTGTGCCTATTAGGAGAGGTCAATTCACATATCTCTTCCCTAGACCTCCTTCTCACAAATGTTTTAATCCTTCTATGTCTCCCACAGCAAGCCAACCATTAGCCACAGCCCATGAAAAGATGTATATTTTTACTTTTGTCCATATCTCCTTCAAGAAAAACTTAACAATCAAATGCACTGCTCAAAGTTCTAACAAATGGGAGAATTTTTCTTCACCACTGTCCTTCAAGGCCATCTTTTTGGGGCTATAGTGCTGCAACCATCCATTTTCAGGTGGTACCAACAAATAATGCAGAGCCATTTGTAAATCAGATCTAAAGGTTTTCTTCTCCAGTTGACTAGTCATAGGAAAGTCCTCATAGGTGTGAGTTGAAAACAGTGAAGTAGGAGTAAGTTGGATATTGCTCATGGCTTTAAGGATCTTCTTGGGTTCAACGTTATATATTTATATGACTTTCATTCACTGACTGAGGGTTGTGCACACATATAATTTTGTAACTTGGTGGGTCAGACAACATCCATTCAGGATAGGCAGCTCAGGTCACGTGGGAAACTTGGTAGTCCATGGTCAAGCATTCAGGCCAGTAACAAATCAGAAACCTGTTTCCCAAAAACGTAGCTGTCTGCAGAGGATGACACACACAGCTTTGCTCCAAAATCATAAAGGTCTGCACTGTAATTCTCCTATCAGGGCCTGCCAAAGGTTCAAGCAGCACCTCTATCTTCCACAGACACCTATAGATACCATGGGTGTGTCAGCGGGCCCCCTATGAGACAAACCTGAGCCAAAATTCCATTAATCACCTCATATTCAAAATCCCCTACTTGTGGCTTAGGAATCTCTAGGAATTGGTGTCAGTTCAGAGCCAGCGTTTAGTAAACCCTGAAGAGTCTGATTATTTTCCCTTCCTCAGTGCATAACCACCCTGGCAACTGGGCACAAGTTCCTTTGGAGACAGCTGAGAGGAAGCATCAATTTTCGGCTACGTACAAGGTTCCCTCTTCAAGAGGACGTGGCCTCCCCTTCATTCAGGAGACTCTAGATTTGTCAACTGACTTAAGTCTTGGAATTGATTAAAGAACCATAACTCTCTTTGGAGATTCAGGTTAGGATTCTTACACCAGACTTGGAGCTTCTTGCTTATATAAATCAAATAAAACTTTAATAAGCTGTATGTTGTACATTGAGTGGTAACCTGCAAAAATGTATATTGAAGACCTAACCTCTAATATCTATGAATGTGACTTTTTTGGAAATAAGGCTGTTGCCGTTGTAATTAAGATTTAGTTAAGATGAAGTCATACTGGAGTGGGTAGGTCCTTAATCTAATGTGACTGATATCCTTATAAGAAGAAAAAAAGAGACACAGAGGCCCAGACACAGGAAAAATGCCATGTGATGAAGGAGGCAGAGATTGGAATGATGAATCAACAAGCCAAGGAATGCCAAAGATTGCCAGCAACACCAGAAGCTAAGAGAGAGGCATGGAACAGATTCTCCCCACAAGGCATCAGAGAGAACATGGTACCTATACCTTCATTTCAGACTTCTAGACTTAGGAACTGTGAGAGAGCAAGTTTCTGTTGTTTAAAGCCACCTAGACTGTGGTACTTTGTTACAGCAGCCTTAAGAAACTAATACACTGCCCAACTATTCCAGCCTAGGAACACCATAAATAATTAATTAATGTTGACAATCTCCGTGGGCAAGACTGCTGTGATGATTGCTTTTGTTCTGTCATCCATTACGGTAACAAGTCCATCTTATTTTTAGTGATTATGTACTGTCACTTGGCCGCTGCCATCCAAGATCCCATCATGTCTGTTGAATTCAGGAATTTTTGTGTGTGTGCACAGTGAAATCAAGGACAATGTTAACAGATACGTGACAGACTGAAAGACATCCAAAACCAAGATGGAATTATTAACTAGACCATACAAAGAACTTCTACAAATCAACAAGACAAAGGTAGGTAATCAACTGAAACATGCGGGTCTGCGCTCTGCGACCACCACAGTGAACATGGCCACAGGAGTGCAAGTTGCTGATGAAGTATGTCACATTTTTATGACACTAAAGTTTGGGAAGTGCTCCGCACCAGAAGAAATCAAGAAAAGAAAGAAGGCTGTCATTTTTTGTCTCAGTGTAGACGAAAAGCGCCTCATTGTAGAAGGCAGCAAAGAGATTTTGGTGTAACCATAACTGATCCTTTCAAGCATTTTGTGGAAATGCTTCCTGAAAAAGATTGTTGCTATATACTTTGTATGATGCAAGCTTCGGAACAAAGGAATCCAGAAAAGAGGAGTTGATGCTTTTTTTGTGGGCACCAGAACTAGAACCTCTGAAACGTAAAATGGTCTATGCAAGCTCCAAGGATACAATCAAAAAGAAATTTCAAGGCATAAAACACGAATGTCAGGCAAATGGGCCAGAAGACCTCAACCGGACTTGTACTGCTGAAAAGCTAGGTGGATCCTTAATCGTAGCTTTTGAAGGATGCCCTGTATAGATCACTGTTTGGTGTCACAAATTGAAAGCTTCCATGTTTAATGTTATCCTCTTGCTATACAAGTAAAGCAAATACATTTAGGCAAGGGACTCACTGAGGGAGAGCTGTCTCATCATTTGTTAGGGTAAACTAACTATTCTATGAACATGTGCAAATGGCCCTAAATAAATCTAAACTCTAAAGTTTAAAAAAAAACATGCAAAAAGGATATGAATAAGCTGAGGAAAACCTCAATGGTTAGAAATGTAGAAATGTTTATCCTCACTAACCATTAGGGAAACTTAAACTAAAATAATGGGAGATCCCTTTATACCCATGAAATTAGAATGAAAAAGATTGTCACACAGTACCAAGCACTGGTAAGGGTACAGGACAACGGGAATTCTGATGGATTGTTGGTAGAAGTATAAATAGTTTTAGCCATTCAGAAAAAAATTCAGATATAGCTCATATCTCAGTATTACCAGGTCAGGGATGCTATTCCACAAGCCCATGAGGAGTTATACCTAAAGATTATCAATATAGCATTACCTATAGAGGTAGGGAGTTGGAGGCAACCTAGATAGCCATCATTAGGAAAAAACACAAATGATTTTTTAAAAATAGAATCTAATTGTGGATGTATGTTATGCAATACAACACAGCAAGTCTTGCTGAATTTTCTTGCAAAAGTAGATCTTTGCCTGACCTTTTCACTCTATATCTCTACTACTACCTCAGTCCAGGTGATCTTTACACCTTGTTAGATGACTGCAAGAGCCAAAAGTGATCTCCGTATTCTACTTTCGGAACTTCCTACCTTCTTTCAACATGGTAGGAAAAATGACCTTAAAATATGTCAGTGTTCCCAAATAAGAACATGATCTGCCTTCCCATCAGTTCAAGTCTTATGCTGTGTTCTCAAATAGACTTTATAGTTTTCTTCACTTATTTCATCATGTATTGACCCAATAAAGATTTTTGATTCACCTATCATGTACTTAGTCACTGTTTTCTAGGCATTGGAGTACAAAAGTCTTCTACCCTCAAGGAAGCTGCATTCCAGTATGAGTTTTAGTCAGTAAGAATGCAGTAAACAAACAGCAAATGCAATGTTAGGAAGTCACATGTACTTTGAAGAAATAAAGTATGGGGCTAGAGAACCTGGGAGCTAGGCAAGGCAACTGCTATTTGAAAAGGTTTATACTTTCCTAGTTAATTTTTTTAGTTATTTTATATTTTTCACTATTATTTATGAAGAAGATAGAGAATGCAGAGAGCAAAATAATACTTCAAAAGTTACCAGTATTGGTCTCCTAAAAACACACTATTTATGTAAAAAGCTACAAAAGGAAAATTCAGAGAACAAAATAAACTCTAAGACATTAAAAATTATGATAGCAGAGATACAAAGCCCTATAAAATGTTGGAATTTAACCTCCAATAAACTAAAATGAAAAGGTAACGTGATGGAAAACAGAAGATAAAAATTAGAAAAAAAAGAGGATCAGCACAATCAGAACAACATAAAAATAAAAAATTCCACAAGATCAGGAGAGAGAAGAGAGAAAATACAAGAGGACAATTATCAAATAAGTAATAATAATAACAAATACTCAAAATGCAGGATGTGATTTTCTGCATTAATGAACCTACCAAGTGCTCAATACAATGGCTGGAAAAATGTCTTACACTAAGTCACATTAGTATGAGATTTCAGAACATTGGAGACAAATAGAAATTTGTAGAAGCATCCAGAGTGGGTGGAACCAGTTTACATGGTTTGTAAATACGTTATAGAATTTTTTTTAACTTCTAGCAGAGGATTTGGGAACAACTAAGTAATAGGCTCATATAAAACAAACAGCTATAACTACTACAAAGAAATTTTTTAAATTACTAGAAATGAATTTTATTATAATACATTGCATGACTTGGCTATAAGTAATATCCACAGCCATAAAAATGTAAAAAACTAAACACATAGTATAAATGCGCTATAACTGTGGAGAGGCCAAGGTAAGGAAAGTGTGTAGGTGTGGGTTGGTGAAGAAAGAAAATTAAATCCTTGTTGGATGTCAATAGATGATATTTAAAACTTAAAAACTGAAAAAAACATTGTACAATTAAGTCAGAATGGAGCAGGTTAGAACCCAACATCATTTTTTTCTTTTTCATCTCACTTTCTACTTACCTCCTCCCCATTAACAATGAATCTGATTTGAAGGTAAAAGGCAGAAGATAATTGTTGATATAACCCTGATTTTTGCTCTACTTTCATTCTCTTTGGATTTTGAGAATAAGGAAACTCTTACCTTAGGTTTTCTTCAATTCCTCTCTCTGTGTATCATCACTTTGATAATGCTATCTTCTCTCTGCAAAGGAAATGGAAGATTTTACCAATTGTTTTTTTAATATTACTGCATACACATCTGATGGCCTCATGATAGACATAAACTGTCTCAATATCTTATCTGTAAACTGGACATTATAATCTCTCTCTTGCCACACTTTTGAAAGCAATCTTGAAAATGAGGATTCTAGAGTAATAACTGGCATATTAGAGATTCACAGTCACTGGTGATTGTTGCCAGTAGTATTAGTAGTAGTGGTACTATTACTAGTCCTTGTTTTACTTGCCCTGTTGCCAAAACTGATTCATATCACTGTGTGTATAAAATGTAATTGATGGACACAGTATACCTTGGACAGCATATGCACTCAGAAATATTGGTTGAATGAATAAATCAATATATATGGGAATGAGTGCTAGGTGCTGGAGGCTTTTTTCTATAAAATTGACTGGCCTATTTACAGTGAAGTGATCTTTCTGGTTAGATTTCTCCCCAGAGAATTCTATTTTTATTTTAATTGAAGAGCAGTTATAAAAGCTAATTGACTCTTTGCATTTGCAGGAAACTATTCCTACCTCCCATCAACCCCATACCCCAAGGGGCAATCAATGTTTAGAGGTTTCCCACCTATACCAGTGGTTTAAAAGAGGTTAAGCCCAAGATTAATGTATATAGCTTGTTAGATATGTACTTAGAGTTTTTTTTTTAATGAATCCAACTCAGGCAGGTTGGGAATTAATGCTATAAAATTCAGCTCAACAGAAACTCAATTGAAAAATGAGAATGATATAATAGCGAGTGCTACTGAAAAAATGGCTTTCCAAGGCTGCTGTTTTTGAAAAGTAATTCAAGGTTCTTTGTCACTTAAAGCAAAGATATAGGCACATTGTACTGTATATAAACACAAAAACCTCCCCCCCTTTCTTTGGAACTATATTCAATTTATATATATTAGTTGCATATAATGCTTGAGAAGAGTATTAAAGGTATTTTGAGGTCAAGGTATCAAATTAGACAGAAAAAGTGAAGAAAAATAAGTAAATTTTTAAATCTACAAGCATAGTATATTTACACATCTAGGAGATAAAAATATTCAACATACTTTATTAGACCAATTATCTAATTACAAGAAAAACAAGATTATAATGGACTTGGAAGAAAACCTTTACTAATTTCCAAATTCGTTATTTTTTTAAATGTTATCAAAATTAACCTGTTCTTTTTTTCTCCGTTATGCAAAAAAGAACTGGAGTGGGAAGAAACAGATTACCACTCACTTTAAATTAGATAATTCAACAGACATATTCATTACAAAAAAAAAAATCATCCTTTATCTAAATGTTATGTCAAATAGAATAAAAATACGTGGGAGACAGAAATTTTAACCGATAAAAGAGGATTATTTTAAACCCAATGTAGACTAATTAGTAAGCAAGTATAATATAAACATGGGTTGAACTGGTTCAGATACTTAGATTTTAAGAAATTGATTATCTTATACTTTGGCATTCTCCAGCAGTCACTTAAATGTGCAACTGCGTGTTTGTGTATTTCTATATGTATTACTAAAATATTTTACAACAACAAATTAGGGCAATAGGGAATTTAGAATCAAATCTAGAGGTAAATATTTTCATATGAAAAAGAACAACTGGCTACAGTTGGATTGATGCTTACTTTACACAGTATTTCCCAGATTCCGGTTCACTAAAACAGCTTTAGGTCCAACCTGAGTTCTACTAGCTCCATATTAAATTTTTTAAAGTAGTATTTGTTAAGTTTTTCTCAAAAATAAAAATGAATGCAGCCATGACTCTATGAACATATTTGGCTCCCTGACCTTGCCAGGGAAGATTACAATAGTACTTGGAAGCACAGCAGTGTGCTTCAGTTCACACACTTCAATAGCTTTTCTTTTTACTACACGATCAAGTTGAAATTTGATTAAGGCAATCTTCACACCTTTCTTTAATACGACCTTATTTTACTCCACCCTACAACAAACCACTATCAGAAAGACTCAACTCATTGCCCTCACTCTCACCCACAAACATCATGCATCCCCTCTTCACCCACCAGACCCAGTGGTCAATGCTCAACCAAGATGGTACTCCACCCCTGTGGCCACACAGTAATGAAGACCAGCGCTGACCTCCTTCCTCTCTCGGGGGACTTACAACCAGTTCTATATTGTCCACTGATTGATGATTTACTGTCTTTTATAGATACATATAAGATATAGTAACTATATATGTAGATACTTAAATTGCCAAAACTAAAGTTTGAACTTTAGCTTCTCTCGTGTCTTGTGTGTATTAAAACAAAAACAATAACAACTGAAACAACTGTTAATTTTCCAACTTCATAAATATTGTAATGTTTTTTCCTACAAAAGACACCTTTATTTGTTGACAGATTACTCCTGATTGCCGGTGTAGGGGTGGGAAAAAGCTAGAACTCAGGGAAGGAGATAGAATGGTATGGTGAGTGCACAGGGAATGTCAGTTTGGCTTGAGGGCTTTGAATGAATATTTATTCACTCATCAAACATTTATTTAATGCCTCCTATGAACTAGGATTTGTGGAGGGCTCAGAGGTAAAACATCTGTACCTGCCTGTAAGGAGTTCACATGCTCACATTCTCGTGGGTGAGACAGCAAGAAATCAATATTTATAACCTAGAATAAGCACTGTAATCTGGGTTTGCATAAAGGTTATGAGAACATAAAAGGAGGGGAGCAAAACGAGTCTGACTGGGAGAAATGCCTCAGAGAATTGCTGCTGCAGGTGACGTTTAAGCTGGGCCTCCAGAAGAGTAGGAGTTAGCTAGTCTCACAAGGGATGATCATTTAATACAAAATAAGGAGCATGTGCCCAAGAAAACAGGCAAGAAAACACAGAGTGTAGTCAGGGAATCACAAGTATTTCAGTACAGCTGGAGCATGGAGTACTTACAGGAGACTGGGAGGGGAAAAATGGAAGAAGAATGAGACAGAGGCCAAAGCATTGTACGCCATGCCATGGCATTCAGATTTGATCCCACAGAAAATAGGGAGCCACTGGAGGGTTTTAAAGCAGGGCGATGATGTGACCGCATTCGCCTCTTAGAAAGATCACTTTGACAGCTGTGCCGAGGACAGATTGGAGGGGAGGAGTCAGAAGTCGGGGAGGTGAATTAATAACCAAGAAGAGAAACAATAAGGGGCTGAACAGGCAAGAGCAGCAGTGGAGACAGAGAGGACGGAGCCAGTGTAAGTAACAGGAGAGGGTATGATGCGGACAGCACTCAGTCCCTGTTGTGGAAGTGAGAGAGGAGCCTAGACTGACTCCCACAATCACGGCTGGAGTGCAGTCCCTCAAGAGAGAAACTCAGGAGGATGGGTGTGGGGGAAAGTTATGGAGACATTAAATCTGCAATGCCAAGGTTGGGACGGTCATTTAGCAGTTTACCAGGATATATGTGCCTTGAGGACAAAAGAGAAATTTGGGCTGGAGTCATCAGCATGTGTAGGGCAGCTGAAGCCAAGGATGTAAATGGGATTTCTCAGGAAGAGTAGAAAGAGAAGAGGGCAGAGAACAAACCCTGGATGATCTCATCATGTAAGATGATAAAGAAAGAAGAAGGGACTAGGGAATGAGTGAACTAAGAGAGAATGATGTTAGGGAAGAGATTAGAGAAGGAGGTCAGTTATATCAAATGGTCAAATTCTGCAGAAAATCAGAATAATCTAAGGACAAAAATATTGCCTATTTGACCTGGCAATTAGGACGTCTTCGGTGACTTCAGTGGAGCCACGTAACAACAGTGGTAGAGACAGAAGCAGGATGAGGAAGAACTGGAAACAGTGCACTTGGACTACCCTTTCAAGACGCTCTACCAAGAAGACATGTGCCGTCTTGTAGTAATCATGTGTCATCACGTGTAGTCTGGTAGTAGGCAGCTTCTCAAATGGTTCCCAATGATCCCCACCTCCTGGTCCCCACACTCTATGTAATCTTCTTTCCTTTGATGTGGGCTGGACCTAAGGACTTGCTTCTAATGAATGGAATATGGTAAAAGTGATGGCATGTCAATTCTCAGATTAGGTTACAAAAACCTGCAACTTCTATCTTGCTTGTTCTCTCTCCCTTATTCGCTCTGGACATAGCCATCTGCCAGCTTGTAGACTATCCTATGGAGAAGCCTATGTTATGCGTAGCTAAGATCCAAAGTCCAACAGCCAGTGCGGACTGAAGGTCTACATGAGGGAACTTGGGAGAGTCTCCTCCCTTGGCCTCAGATGAGACCATCACAGCCCTGTATGACACCTTGATTACAGACTTCTGAGTAACCTAAAACTGCATCCAAATTCCTGACCCACAGAAACTGCGAGACAATCCATTTTTTTGTCTTAAGTTTGGAGAAAATTTTTTACACAGCAATGATAATTAATACAATGCTATGTTGTGAATATTTATGTCCCCCCCAAAATTCATATGTTGAAATTCTAAGGCCCTATGTGATGGTTTTAGGATGTGGGGCCTTTGGGAGGTGCTTAGGTCATGAGGGTGGAGCCCTCACAAATGGGATTAATGTTCTTAGAAAAGAGACCCCACAGAGCTCCCCAGCCCTTTCAGCCATGTGAGGGCACAGAGAGAAATCAGCAGTCTGTGAAATGGAAAAGGGCCTTTACCAGAACCTGACCATGCTGGCACCTTGATCTTGGACCTCCCAGCCTCCCAAACTGTGAGAAATAAATTTCTGCTGTTCATAAGCTACCCAGTCTGTGGTATTTTCATTTAGCAGCCCAAATTGACTAAGACATACATCTTCTGAGAAAAGAAGATGATGAACATGAAATGGTTAAATGTATTGAAAACAAGAGGGCTTCGAACAGATAAATGCCTGGGAAGAAATGAGACAAAGAGATTAGCTTTGGAGAGGACGAGAAACAGATTTTCTCTGATTTTAAAGAGGGAGGGGAAGTACGTAAGCAGTAGTTATTTCCTAATGGCTCTCTATTCCTTAACACAAAGTGGCCATCTATTGAGGATGGCGAAGCTGAAGAGTAAGGGATGTATGGAAACTAGTAATCCTAGCTTCCAAGGAGAGTGTGCAAGGGGGTTGGATAAGGAAAAAACAGAAGTATAACAGAGCAGTGATAAGGAGCTACTGAAATTGTCGAGAAGAAAAAAAATGGAAAGATAAAAGTAAGAAAGAATGAGAGGGTGGAAGAACAGAAGGATGGAAGAGAAAAGGAAAGAATAGAAGAAAGTTGTTTAGTCGGTTAAGATGACAGAGTGAATACTGGAGTTAGCAATGCCTACAGTGTGAAAATTTTAGATAAGGGCAAGAAACAGAGCGTGATAATGACATTAGGTTGGTCAAACAGAATGAGATGAAGGCAACTGGAATTTAAAATCAAGAAAGGATAAATATTTGGATTATTAGTCCACCATATAGACCTGAGTTTTCCCATGATGATGACAGAATTTATAGTAAAGAGAAATATTACTATTATTAATATTGTTAATACTTTTAAAATTATTTGATAACAGCAATTACTATTTATAATGTGCCCACGATGTGCAAATCACTAGGCTAGGAATATGAACTTAATTCTCCTATTCTCATAATGGCCCTAAAGACTATTAGCTCCTTGTTTTGTGAAAGCTAGGTAATTTGCCCTCCTTTGGACAGTTAAGTAAGTGTAGCAGAGACTGCTGGTCATCTCCTAACATCAATTCTCTTTTTCTTACACAGATTATATGGATTATGTGGCATGCCTGCCCAAATAAAGACTACATTTCTCAGCTTTCTGTGCTGATGCTATGTTGTGACCGTGTACATGGCTATGCTTCTAGATTGTGGCCAATGAAACATGAATAGAAATAATGTGTGCAACTTACTGTTTGTGCTCTGAAAATAAATTGTGTATATCCCTTCCCCTCTTCCTTTTTCCATTAACTGGAATGTGAATATGATGGCAAGAGCTGAAGCAGCCATATTGGATGAAATAATGCAAACTGCTTATTGAGAATGGCAATATTATAAGATAGAAATAAGTCAGATCCCTATTATGTGGTTGTTTAGCAGGGTGTAGGATCAATGCCCTCTCTCTAAAATTGGTTCAGATGTCAAGACTGATGATCTCTCTCTCTCTCTCTCTCTCTCTCTCTCTCTCTCACACACACACACACACACACACACACACACACACACACACACGGGATATGAAAATGTTTATTACTCATATAATGAGGCTTTCTGGGGAGAGCAGGGCAGACACTCAAGTAGGTCCAAAATGCCTTGAGCAAAGGGAAGAGTAAGTGGCCTTGGTTTTTACTGTGATTAAGACTTGGGGCCGAGGTAAAAGTTCCCAAGCTGGCCAGCGTTTGTGTGATTTGATCTTCCTGCTGGTGCCAATGGCAGGTTTACAGGGGTTTCCTTACTGCCTTGTCCAGATGTGTGGCAAAAGTGAAAGAGGGAGGGGTGGGGCTTGAGAGCTGTCAGTCAAACATCTAAAATGGAGTCAGACTCTATTACAGCCTCAGCTCTATTGAGCTCCATGCTGTCCCTGGACCACCTATTTGGATATTTACATGATGGAAATAAACTTCAAACTTATTTAAGGGCTTCCCTGGTGGCGCAGTGGTTAAGAGTCCACCTGCCGATGCAGGGGACACAGGTTCGTGCCCCAGTCCGGGAGGATCCTACGTGCCACGGAGCGGCTGGTCCCGTGGGCCATGGCCGCTGAGCCTGCGCGTCCGGAGCCTGTTGCTCCGCAACGGGAGAGGCCACAACAGTGAGAGGCCCGTGTACCGCAAAAAAAAAAACAAAAAAAAAACAACTTATTTAAGCCATGGTTTCAGGGCATTTCTTTGTTATAGCAAGTTAAACCCTACCTGCCTGATATAGGGAGTGATGCTGTGAAACTCTGAGAGGTAAAGTCCTCAAAATACATGGGAGAGAGATGAAAGCTATGATAAGGATGAGGAGGGAGACAAAGGAAAATAAGGCTATACATAGATGTCATAAGAAAGAAAGAAGGAAAGGAAGAAAGGAAGGGAGGAAGGGAGGAAGGGAGGGAGGGAGGGAGGGGGAGGGAGGGAGGAAGGCAAGCAGCCAAAGGAGGAGAAAAAAGAGAAGAAGAAAGATTTTATAAAAGAGTGCAAGTCTGATAGGTGTAGGAGAGACTGTTGAGCCCTCTCTTGCTGTGCTAGCTCTTACATGAGCCATAAACCTGATATGTGGGGAGAAGAGAGAAGCCTCCCTATAAAAGGAGTGCAAGAAAGATGGGGTCCTTTGAGAGAATGGTAGTTTTCACTTAAACAAGAGTGGTTGAAGGGAGAATTATGTGAAAAGGTATGAGTTAAAATGGCGGGTTTCCAACAGATTGGAACTTTCCAGGGCAGAACAGGTTCATTGTAAGAAGACGAATCAGGGAAGAAGTATCAAGTTGTTGGAAAACGAGATTAGTGAGGTCAGTAAACAATCATAGGGGTTGCATTTTATGCACAGGATGAGAATGACAGGGATGGGAACAGAAGGAAACTAGTGGACTCAGGGTTAGAAATGAATCATGATGTAAACTCTGGTGTTGAATAATGTCTGGACTTTAATCTGTATGTAGTGAAAAAATCAGAGGGAGCCTTTGAGAAGACAGGTGTGATCAGGTTTACCTTTTAGGAAATCTAATCTAAGAGCAAATTTTAAAAAGTGAAAAATTAGAGGTGAGTAGAAGAGACAAGATGCAGGACAATAGAGTTTTACTTGGTTGATGTGTTATAATTTACAAATTTAAGTGACAGAAAATTCAAATTCTTCCTCTGGGCTTCTGAAGCCCTTGTTTCTATCTCCATTATAGCACTTAACCAGATTGTATCATGCCTTTTCTGTTTTCACGTTTGCCATCCCCATAGCCTGAAGGCCCTTTCCAAACGTGCTGCCTTTTACATCTTTGTATCCCCAGGGTTCTGGGCCTGACACTGGAAGGCATTCAGAAAAATATTTTTAAATCAATTAAATGAATAAGAGGCTGTTGGAATATTTAAGATGTATGGTGAAGAGGCCTCCTACCAAAGGAGTAACAGCAGCAATGGAGGGAAAGAAGGATATCAGAGGCATTTAAAGGAAACAATCATTAGGATGAGGTGACTGAATGAAGAAAGGAGAAGACTCAGAAACAACTTCAGTATCTAGATTGAAAGGCAACTCAGACTACAATGGTGTATTGATACCACTGGGGACCATAGGACCAAGTAGATGTCTAGATCCCCTCACTTCTCCCTCTCACTTCAACACAACTGATATTTGTCAGTGCCTGGAAGTGATGTGGAGGGTAGGAAAGGTGGGGGGATCAGTGAATATGATTTCCTCTTCTACAATATAAGAAGAAGCATATGGGGCTTCCCTGGTGGCACAGTGGTTGAGAATCTGCCTGCTAATGCAGGGGACACAGGTTCGAGCCCTGGTCTGGGAGGATCCCACATGCCGCAGAGCAACTAGGCCCGTGAGCCACAACTACTGAGCCTGCGCGTCTGGAGCTTGTGCTCCGCAGCAAGAGAGGCCGCGATAGTGAGAGGCCCGCGCACCGCGATGAAGAGTGGTCCCCGCTTGCTACAACTAGAGAAAGCCCTCGCACAGAAACGAAGACCCAACACAGCAAAAATAAATTAATTAATTAACTCCTACCCCCAACATCTTTAAAAAAAAAAAAAGAAGCATATGTAAATTCAAAGGTACATAGTCAACTGAAAGCCCAGAAATAAGACAAGGTTTAAGATACAGATTAATATTCCAAACTGGACTAAGATATTGATGCTCTGACAATACTCTTAAGGATGTTCCTGATTCCAAAGGTCTATGAGATTTGAACCAAAGCAAAATGTATTTTATCAATATCAAGCATCACTTATAGAATACCTTCAGGGATCATATGTATGGAGTATCCAATGTGAATGTGAATGAGAATTTTTAACCAAACTATTTTAAGGAATTAATACAACCAATTGTCTAGATCTCAACCAAAGCAGAAACAAAGGCAAAATTTATAACTATAGATAGAGTGAACTGTGTATCAAAACATTTGAAAAGAATATAGGATCAAATGAAAATTATAGAAGATCAATATCAATATCATAAATATGCTGGCAATAATAAAACTGATACTCTATTTCAGAGAAAAACACCTATTAATATAGTCGTCCAAGAACGCAAAAATAAAACATGTCTGGATATTTACTAGAAATTATTTTATTCTTTCCTAAGAAAAAGACTATTCTTAAAGACAGAGACACCAACTTTCCCCAACGCAGGGGCTGACACATAAAGGGAAGATAACACTGAATGCTTCTGAATTTGATCAAGTTAGCAAGAACCATGATGCTGGGCGTGAACTAATGGTAATGGGCTTATTTCCACTCTAGGAAGTACATGAATTTAGTTTAGCTCATGACTGAGATCTATCTAGAGTATACAGTGGCTCAAAAAAAAAAAAAAAGATGATAGGGTCACCCAAACACTGGCCACAGTCAAACAAGCTCCAAACAGAGGAGGCTCAGGTTTCCCTGTTTTGCCTAGAGGTGCTGCAGCACAGAAAGTCAAGCTGTAGGTATTTCCAAGGCGCTCACTCTAGCTATCAGCCACACCTGAGCGAACTATACCCACGAGCCTCCTTAGCCAAGGATAACTGGGGTCTAAGACCTTGCCCTTCACAATTGGTTTGGTATCTCAGGAATGTTGAGAAACTGCTTAAGAAGATGAATATCACTTGTGTGATGGGGCCAAGTCTCACCATTTCAGAGAAAGGACGATGCTATGAAGGGTTGCTCTGCAGGCCTTTATTTGGCCCAAAGCTTGTTTCCAGACACCAATGTCTTACCTATCAATCATCCCAGTGAGATTAATGCCTATTAGATGTCTGAATGCATCTTTATATTAAACGTAAATATGCTTGCTTTAACTTATGGACAATGAACAAATTATTTGGAAAGAATGAGTATAACAAGTGAGCATCTATAGAAACAAGAAGACCACTAGCACAGAATATGTAGGCAATTTGACAGAAACCCCTCTCTTCCATTTTATTGATATAAATACGCCTGTTTTCCAACAACTACATCACATAAACATCAACCCATTTTCACATATCTTCTAAAAGGGAAGACAGAAACAGTAAAACAAAAAGACTTCTGTAAGAATGATTCTGAAACAATGAAATATGTTTCAATGTCCTTTCCAAGTGCCCGTTAATGTAAATGTATATAAGGAAAATTGTATCATGCGTATGCCTCACTTCTAGTAAGAATATTGGGGCAAAAGCAATTGACTTTCATA
Source organism: Grampus griseus (assembly GCF_964374135.1). Lineage (NCBI taxonomy): Eukaryota > Metazoa > Chordata > Mammalia > Artiodactyla > Delphinidae > Grampus > Grampus griseus. The sequence continues at coordinate 69,856,484 of NC_139012.1, forward strand.
TCTGCCACATATTAAAACTTATAAGGTGTCCGTCGGCTTCACCAGCCACAGTTTGTCTATTCTAATCAGGTTTCCTTCTGAAACTGGTTCCCTGAGAAGGGCTGCTACTGGCTGAGACAGAGCTCCCATAGGGAACAGTCAAAATGGAAAACTTCACATCAGCAGTCCAAATACCAATCCAATCTCCCATGAAGAATAATATTTTGACCTAACAGGTTTAATCAAATTAGTAATCCCAAGTTCTTCATGTGTTTCTTGGGCTTTACAATGAACGAAATGTTATACTTAGGACATGGATTTAAATATGGAGGAGGAGAGGATCACGGGAAGATGGCGGAAGAGTAAGACGCGGAGATCATCTTCCTCCCCACAGATACAGCAGAAATACATCTACACGTGGAACAACTCCTACAGAGCACCCACTGATCGCTGGCACAAGACCTCGGACCTCCCAAAAGGCAAAAAAACTCCCCACCTACCTGTGTAGGGCAAAAGAAAAAACAGAGACAAAAGAATAGGGACGGGACCAGCACCAGTGCGAGGGAGCTGTGAAGGAGGAAAGGTTTTCGCACACTAGGAAGCCCCTTCACGGGCGGAGACTGCAGGTGCCGGAGGGGGGAAGAAGCTTCGGAGCCTCAGAGGAGAGCGCAGCAACAGGGGTGCGAAGAGCAAAGCGGAGAGATTCCCGCACGGAGGATCGGTGCCGACCAGCACTCACCAGCACTCACCACGTCAAGAGGCTTGTCTGCTCACCCGCCAGGGCGGGCGGGGCCTGGGAGCTGAGGCTCCGGCTTCAGTCGGATCCCAGGGAGAGGACTGGGGTTGGCAGCATAAACAGAGCCTGAAGTGGGCTAGTACGCCACAGGTAGCCGGGAGGCAGTCCGGGAGAAGTCTGCAGCTGCCGAAGAGACAAGAGGCTTTTTTTGCCTCTTTGTTTCCTGGTGCACGAGGAGAGGGGATTAAGAGCGCTGCTTAAAGGAGCTCCAGAGACGGGCGCAGGCCGCGGCTCTCAGCGCGGGCCCCAGAGACGGGCATGAGACGCTAAGGCTGCTGCTGCCGCCACCAAGAAGCCTGTGTGCGAGCACAGGTTACTCTCCACACCTCCCCTCCCGAGAGTCTGTGCAGCCCGCCACTGCCGGTGATCCTGGGACAACTTCCCCGGGAGAACGCGCGGCTCGCCTCAGGCTGCTGCAACGTCACGCCGCCCTCTGCCGCTGCACGCTCGCCCCGCCCTCCATGCCCCTCCCTCCCCGTGGCCTGAGCGAGCCACAGCACCCGAATCAGTTGCTCCTTTAACCCCGTCCTGTCTGAGTCAAGAACAGACGCCCTCAGGTGACCTACACGCAGAGGCGGGGCCAAATCAAAGCTAAACCCCGGGAGCTGTTCGAACAACGAAGAGAAAGGGAAATCCCTCCCAGCTGCCTCAGGAGCAGCCGATTAAATCTCCACAATCAACTTGATGTTCCCTGCATCTGTGGAATACCTGAATCGACTACGAATCATCCCAAATTGAGGAGGTGGACTTTGGGAGCAAGATATATTATTTTTTCCCCTTTTCCTCTTTTTGTGAGTGTGTATGTGTACGCTTCTGTGTGAGATTTTGTCTGTATAGATTTGCTTTCACCATTTGTCCTAGTGTTCTAACCGTCTGGGGTTTTTTTCTTTTTTTTTTACTTATTAAAAAGTTTTTTCTTAATAATTATTTTTTATTTTATTAACTTTATTTTATTTTATCTTACTTTATTTTATTTTATCCTCTTTCTTTCTTTCTTTCCTTCTATTTTTTCTCCCTTTTATTCTGAGCTGTGTGGAGGACAGGCTCTTGGTGCTCCAGCCAGGAGTCAGGGCTGTGCCTCTGAGGTGGGAGAGCCAACTTCAGGACACTGGTCCACAAGAGACCTCCCAGCTCCACGTAATAACAAACGGCGAAAAGCTCCCAGAGATCTCCATCTCAACACCAAGACCCAGCTTCACTCAACGACCAGCAAGCTACAGTGCTGCACACCCTATGCCAAACAGCTAGCAGGACAGGAACACAACCCCACCCATTAGCAGAGAGGCTGCCTAAAATCATAATAAGGCCACAGACACCCCAAAACACACCACCAGACGTGGACCTGCCCACCAGAAAGATAAGATCCAGCCTCATCCACCAGAACACAGGCACTAGTCCCCTCCACCAGGAAGCCTACACAACCCACTGAACCAACCTTAGCCACTGGGGACAGACACCAAAAACAACGAGAACTATGAACCTGCAGCCTGCGAAAAGGAGACCCCAAACACACTAAGATAAGCAAAATGAGCAGACAGGAAAACACACAGCAGATGAAGGAGCAAGGTAAAAACCCACCAGACCTAACAAATGAAGAGGATAGGCAGTCTACCTGAAACAAATAGGCAGTCTACCTGAAAAAGAATTCAGAATGATAGTAAAGATGATCCAAAATCTTGGAAATGGAATAGAGAAAATGCAAGAAACATTTAACAAGGACCTAGAAGAACTAAAGAGGGAACAAGCAACAATGAACAACACAATAAATGAAATTAAAAATACTCTAGAAGGGATCAATAGCAGAATAACTGAGGCAGAAGAACGGATAAGTGACCTGGAAGATAAAATAGTGGAAGTAACTACTGCAGAGCAGAATAAAGAAAAAAGAATGAAAAGAACTGAGGACAGTCTCAGAGACCTGTGGGACAACATTAAACGCACCCACATTGGAATTATACGGGTCCCAGAAGAAGAAGAGAAAAAGAAACGGACTGAGAAAAGATCTGAAGAGATTATAGTTGTAAACTTCCCTAATATGGGAAAGGAAATAGTTAATCAAGTCCAGGAAGCACAGAGAGTTCCATACAGGATAACAAGGAGAAACATGCCAAGACACATAGTAATCAAACTATGAAAAATTAAATACAAAGAAAACATATTAAAAGCAGCAAGGGAAAAATAACACACAAGGGAATCCCCATAAGGTTAACAGCTGATCTTTCAGCAGAAACTCTGCAAGCCAGAAGGGAGTGGCAGGACATATTTAAACTGATGAAGGAGATAAACCTACAACCAAGTTTACTCTACCCAGCAAGGATCTCATTCAGATTTGATGGAGAAATTAAAATCTTTACAGACAAGCAAAAGCTGAGAGAGTTCAGCACCACCAAACCAGCTTTACAACAAATGCTAAAGGAACTTCTCTAGGCAAGAAACACAAGAGAATGAAAAGACCTACAATACCAAACCCAAAACAATTAGGAAAATAGGAATAGGAACATACATATCGATAATTACCTTGAATGTAAATGGATTAAATGCTCCCACCAAAAGACACAGACTGGCTGAATGGATACAAAAAGAAGACCCGTATATATGCTGTCTACTAGAGACCCACTTCAGACCTAGGGACACATACAGACTGAAAGTGAGGGGATGGAAAAAGATATTCCATGCAAATGGAAACCAAAAAAAAGCTGGAGTAGTAATTCTCATATCAGACAAAATAGACTTTAAAATAAAGACTATTATAAGAGACAAAGAAGGACACTACATAATGATCAAGGGATCGATCCAAGAAGAAGATATAACAATTGTAAATATTTATGCACCCAACATAGGAGCACCTCAATATATAAGGCAAATACTAACAGCCATAAAAGGGGAAATTGACAATAACACAATCATAGTAAGGGACTTTAACACCCCACTTTCACCAATGGACAGATCATCCAAAATGAAAATAAATAAGGAAACACAAGCTTTTAATAATACATTAAACAAGGTGGACTTAATTGATACTTATAGGACATTCCATCCAAAAACAACAGAATACACATTATTCTCAAGTGCCCATGGAACATTCTCCAGGATGGATCATGTCTTGTGTCACAAATCTAGCCTTGGTAAATTTAGGAAAATTGAAATTGTATCAAGTATCTTTTCCGACCACAATGCTATGAGACTAGACATCAATTACAGGAAAAGGTCTGTAAAAAATACAAACACATGGAGGCTAAACCATACACTACTTAATAACAAAATGATCACTGAAGAATCAAACACGAAATCAAAAAATACCTAGAAACAAATGACAATGGAGACACGACGACCCAAAACCTATGGGATACAGCAAAAGCAGTTTTAGAGGGAATTTTATAGCAATAAAATCCTACCTTAAGAAACAGGAAACATCTCAAATAAACAACCTAACCTTGTACCTAAAGCAATTAGAGAAAGAAGAACAAAAAAAAAAACAAAGTTAGCAGAAGGAAAGAAATCATAAAGATCAGATCAGAAATAAATGAAAAAGAAATGAAGGAAACGATAGCAAAGATCAATAAAACTAAAAGCTGGTTCTTTGAGAAGATAAAAAAAATTGATAAACCATTAGCCAGACTCATCAAGAAAAAAAGGGAGAAGACTCAAATCAATAGAATTAGAAATGAAAAAGGAGAAGTAACAACTGACACTGCAGAAATACAAAAGATCATGAGAGATTACTACAAGCAACTCTATGCCAATAAAATGGACAACCTGGAAGAAATGGACAAATTCTTAGAAATGCACAACCTGCCGTGACTGAATCAGGAAGAAATAGAAAATTTGAACAGACCAATCACAAGCACTGAAATTGAAACTGTGATTAAAAATCTTCCAACAAACAAAAGCCCAGGACCAGATGGCTTCACAGGCGAATTCTACGAAACATTTAGAGAAGAGCTAACACCTATCCTTCTCAACCTCTTCCAAAATATAGCAGAGCGAGGAACACTCCCAAATTCATTCTACAAGGCCATCATCACCCTGATACCAAAACCAGACAACAAAGTCACAAAGAAAGAAAACTACAGGCCAAAATCACTGATGAACATAGATGCAAAAATCCTCAACAAAATACTAGCAAACATAATCCCACAGCACATTAAAAGGATCATACACCATGATCAAGTGAGGTTTATTCCAGGAATGCAAGGATTCTTCCATATACGCAAATCAATCAACGTGATACACCATATTAACAAATTGAAGGAGAAAAACCATATGATCATCTCAATAGATGCAGAGAAACCTTTCAACAAAATTCAACACCCATTTATGATAAAAACCCTGCAGACAGTAGGCACAGAGGGAAATTTCCTCAACATAATAAAGGCCATATATGACAAACCCACAGCCAACATTGTCCTCAATGGTGAAAAACTGAAACCGTTTCCACTAAGATCAGGAAAAACACAAGGTTGCCCACTCTCACCACTCTTATTCAACATAGTTTTGTAAGTTTTAGCCACAGCAATCAGAGAAGGAAAGGAAATAAAATGAATCCAAATTGGAAAAGAAGATGTAAAGCTGTCACTGTTTGCAGATGCCATGATACTATACATAGAGAATCCTAAAGATGCTACCAGAAAACTACTAGAGCTAATCAATAAATTTGGTAAAGTAGCAGGATACAAAATTAATGCACAGAAATCTGTGGCATTGTTATACACTAATGATAAAAGTCTGAGATTGAAATTAAGAAAATACTCCCATTTACCACTGCAACAAAAAGAATAAAATATCTAGGAATAAACCCACCTAAGGAGACAAAAGACCTGTATGCAGAAAATTATAAGACACTGATGAAAGAAATTAAAGATGATACAAATAGATGGAGAGATATACCATGTTCTTGTATTGGAAGAATCAACATTGTGAAAGTGACTCTACTACCCAAAGCAATCTACAGATTCAATGCAATCCCTATCAAACTACCACTGGCATTTTTCATAAAACTAGAACAAAAAATTTCACAATTTATAAGGAAACACAAAAGACCCCGAATAGCCAAAGCAATCTTGAGAACGAAAAATGGAGCTGGAGGAATCAGGCTCCCTGACTTCAGTCTATACTACAAAGCTACAGTAATCAAGACAGTATGGTACTGGCACAAAAACAGAAATATAGATCAATGGAACAGGATAGAAAGCCCAGGGATAAACCCACACACATATGGTCACCTTATGTTTGATAAAGGAGGCAAGAATATACAGTGGAGAAAAGACAGCCTCTTCAATAAGGGGTGCTGGGAAAACTGGACTGGTACATTTCAAAGTATGAGATTAGAACACCCCCTAACACCATACACAAAAATAAACTCAAAATGGATCAAAGACCTAAATGTAAGGCCGAACACTATCAAACACTTAGAGGAAAACATAGGCAGAAGACTCTATGACATAAATCACAGCAAGATCCTTTCTGACCCACCTCCTAGAGAAATGGAAATAAAAACAAGAATAAACAAATGGGACCTAATGAAACTTAAAAGCTTTTGCACAGCGAAGGAAACCATAAACAAGACGAAAAGACAACCCTCAGAATGGGAGAAAATATTTGCAAATGAAGCAACTAACAAAGGATTAATCTCCAAAATTTACAAGCAGCTCATGCAGCTCAATAACAAAAAAACAAACAACCCAATCCAAAAACGGGCAGAAGACCTAAATAAACATTTCTCCAAAGAAGATATACAGGTTGCCAACAAACACATGAAAGAATGCTCAACATCATTAATCATTAGAGAAATGCAAATCAAAACTACAATGACATATCATCTCACACCAGTCAGAATGGCCATCTTCAAAAAATCTAGAAACAATAAATGCTGGAGAGGGTGTGGAGAAAAGGGAACACTCTTGCACCGCTGGTGGAAATGTGAATTGGTACAGCCACTATGGAGAACAGTATGGAGGTTCCTTAAAAAAACTACAAATAGAACTACCATATGACCCAGCAATCCCACTACTGGGCATATACCCTGAGAAAACCATAATTCAAAAAGAGTCATGTACCAAAATGTTCATTGAGCTCTATTTACAATAGCCCGGAGATGGAAACAACCTAAGTGTCCATCATCGGATGAATGGATAAAGAAGATGTGGTACATATATAGAATGGAATATTACTCAGCCATAAAAAGAAACAAAAGTGAGCTATTTGTAATGAGGTGGATGGACCTAGAGTCTGTCATACAGAGTGAAGTAAGTCAGAAAGAGAAAGACAAATACCGTATGCTAACACATATGTATGGAATTTAAGAAAAAAAATTGTCATGAAGAGCCTAGGGGTAAGACAGGAATAAAGACACAGACCTACTACAGAATGGACTTGACGATATGGGGAGGGGGAAGGGTAAGCCGGGACGAAGTGAGAGAGTGGCATGGACATATATACACTACCTAGCATAAAGTGGATAGCTAGTGGGAAGCAGCCGTGTAGCACAGGGAGATCAGCTAGGTGGTTTGTGACCGCCTAGAGGGGTGGGATAGGGAGGGTGGGAAGGAGGGAGATGCAGGAGGGAAGAGATATGGGAACATGTATAGATGTATAACTGATTCACTTTGTTATAAAGCAGAAACTAACACACCATTGTAAAGCAATTATACTCCAATAAAGATGTTAAAAATTTAAAAATGTGGAGGAGAAACCACCATTATTTTTGCCTGCCAAAAAATCAATAACTGATGTTTTAACCTTTCACTCTCTTTTTTTCTCACTCACTCCGGTTTAAGAAATAAACTCTGTGTATATTATTTCCTATGATTTATGCGCTGGTTTGAAAACTTAGAAATAAGTCAATAACCCCTTAGACCATCCTGTTTGGAAAATTGTCTGATCCAGGAGGCAATCAGAACTCAGGCTTCCATCAAGGACTTTTCTTTGTCATTCTCAAATCCTATTTTCTTATAATGATCACCTACAATTACACGGCAACTGGTCACTATTGGAATGTAAATTCTTAGAATTCAAAATATTTACAGTATTCTGATGTGACATCACATTCAGAAAAGTTGCTGTCCAGGTAACTGTTGGACACCAACTGCACATCAGTGGTAATGACAAGCAAAGTCAAATGGAGCTGGCTTAGGAGACCAGACTTTCTACCTGGTTAAGGAAGCCAGTTCCATTTTTGTTCTAGAATCTCAATTAGTCAGAATAATTTCTTGCATATTAATCTATTTCTGATCTAGGATAAAGTCATAGAGATTTCCTTTCATCTCTACTTCTTCAGGCCAAGCTTCTGCTAAACTAAAAACTTCTCCCATCTCCTTGCACATGTCCAGGGAGCTCATATGCTTGGATTCTTTTTTGATCTTGAGTTCTCCTAAACCCAGGGCCATTGTTTCTCTTCTGGGCAGGCAAAGATGTTCCTCACCTTTACTTACTAACAGAGTCTCTAACCTGGTTGCACAGAAGTGTCAAGCGATTTTAAAAGATAGTCCATTATCTAAAGGATGACATAGATACATACATATACATGCATGGACCAGCTCTAGAAGAGTACACAAGAACTAGGTAACAAGCAGCTTCTGGAGAGGGGAACTGGGTCATTCAGGATAACTGAGTAGGAGGGAGACTTACTTTACACGGTTTCCCCTTTTGTGATGTTTGAATCATCTTACAATGTGTTTTCTTATTCAAAGAAAAATGTATTTAACTGTTCAGAGGGAAAAATAATACAGAAAAAATGCACAGTATAAAACAATGTATATGTTACGCTTCCATTTGAGGAAACAAAAGAAACTCTGTATACAAATGGAAAATTTCTAGAAGGATACAAAAAAATTTGATATTAGTTAACTCTAAGGAGTGGGACTGGCATTCTGGAGTGGGTGAAAGATACTTCTTAAAATTCTTAATTATAAAATACAATCTAAATATAACATGAAATGGGGGTGGATTAGGGGAAAGATAAAGGTGTGATTTCTGGCCTAGTAAGCAAAATTTCCCTCCCAAAGCACACACATACACTGGAAAAGCCAGACACAGACATCACTGGCTTGCTTGACTGAGGATGATTTTACATCTTATCAGTAAGAATAAGCTGTCCAAGCAGCATGCATAGTTTATCACACATCTAAGCCTTATTTCAAACTTTTGTGTTATTAACGTGTCAAAAACAATCTGCTACATTGTCAAGACTACATGAAAGAAACATAATTCTGGTTTCCAACACCTGTATCAGTAACTTACACAACATGTTTGCTCTTACGACAACTCTGAAGTTTGTTTTAACATTTGCAGGCCTGAATTCAGAGAGTTACAAGGAAAAATTAGGGGAAAAAAAAAAGTCCATCTCCACTACTCTGCTGTCTTCATGGAGAGTGGGGAGAGTGCCTGTGGAGGAGGTATTCCCCCTCTGCTCTCCTGTCTCTGTTTTCTTCCCAGCAGAACCACCCAGGTCTCCATGGGCATGTCAGACATGACTGGAGAATGAAGTAGGAAATTCCAATGTGTGAGTGGGGTGTGTGTGTGTGTGTGTGTGGAGGCACTCTTCTTGTCACATTTACTTTGTGTTTGAGCAAAATAACAACAACAGTAAGAAAGGGATTATAGGTAGTTATGAACAACCTGCATCAGAATTATCAGTTCAGTGTTTAAAATGCAGATGTATATTCTACCACTCTACCATCAAAGCACATTAAATCACTCTCCCCAGGAGCAGAGATTTGTTCTATATTTATTTATTTAAATTTATTTTATTTATTTATTTTTGGCTGCATTGGGTCTTCATTGCTACGCGCAGGCTTTCTCTAGTGGTGAGTGGGGGCTACTCTTCAATGCGGTGCGTGGGCTTCTCATTGCGGTGGCTTCTCTTGTTGCAGAGCACGGGCTCTAGGCATGTGGGCTTCAGTAGTTGTGGCATGCAGGCTCAGTAGTTGTGGCTCGCGGGATCTAGAGCGCAGGCTCAGTAGTTGTAGCGCACGGGCTTAGTTGCTCCGCGGCATGTGGAATCTCCCCGGACCAGGGCTCAAACCTGTGTCCCCTGCATTGGCAGAAGGATTCTTAACCACTGCGCCACCAGGGAAGCCCTTTGTTCTATATTTAGAACAAGCTCCCCTGGCAATCCTTAGGTATATAATTGTTTGAGGATCAGGGATCTAAGAAATAAAGGCAATAATAACACTAGAGCTGACATTGATGGAATGCTTTCTATTCTCCAGTTTCTGTTGTCACTGTCCTTCCTGCAACACACTTTCATTACTCACCTGGACCATTGCCTTAGCATCTCATCTGGTGTTCCTGAGTCTGCTTTTTTTTCCCCATCACCAACCCACAGCAGCACAGTCTTTTAAAAGGTAAATCACTTCATGTGACTCCACTCCTCAAAGTCTTCTAATGGCTTCTCATCCCATTCAGAATAAAATCCAAAGATTTTCCCATGTCCTACAAGACCCCATGTGAAATGGCCTCTCTAACCTCCTTTTATCCTTCTTTTTTTTTTTAATTGAAGTATAGTTAATGTGCAATACTATATAAGTTACAGGTGTACAATATAGTGATTTAAAATTTTTAAAGGTTATACTCCACTTATAGTTATTATAAAACATTGGCTGTATTCCCTGTGTTGTACAATATATCCTTGTATCTTATTTTATATATAATATCAATAGTTTGTACCCTTAATTCTCTACCCCTATGTTGCTCCTCCCCTCTTCCCTCTTCCTCGCTGGTAACCACTAGTTTGTTCTCTATATTTGTAAGTCTGCTTCGTTTTTGTTACAGTCACTACCTTGTTATATTTTTTAGATTTCACACATAAGTGACATCATGCAGTATTTGTCTTTCTCTGTCTCTCTAACCCCCTTAACCATCACCCTCTGCCTTCTTCACTCTACTCCAGCAACTCTGGTTTTGTTTCTGTCCCTTGGGCACATCAAGGACACTTTCACCTCCAATTCTTTGCACTTACTATTCTGTCTGGTTGAAAAGCTTTTCCCTGAGTTACACGCAAGGCTCATACTGACTTAACTGAGCACTCACTCAACATTCAGTCTTTAGAGAGGCTGTCTGTGGCAAGCAGCCTCTAAGATAATGTCCAAAGATTTCTACATCCTGGTATTCCTGACCTTGTATAATCCCCTCCCCTTGAATAATTTGCTTTTAACCAATAGAATATGGTTAGGAAATGCCACCCCCATAATTAGGTTACAAACATTGTTCCTCCCATCTTACTAGCAGACACTTTGGCTGGCTCTGATGAAACCAGCTGCCATGTTGGAGAGGCCCACATGGCAAGGAACTGAGGGCAGCCTCCAGCCAACAATCAGCAAGAACCTGAGGCCCTCAGTCCAACAGCTGTTGAGCAACTAAATCCTGTCAACAACTATGTAAGCGAGCTTGCAAGTGGATCTTTCCCCAGTTAAGACTTCAGATGAGACCTCAGACCTTGCAGAAACCTTGATTGCAAACTTGTGAGAGATCCTGAAGCTGAAATCATGCCCAGATTCCTGAGCCATAGAAACTTTGAGATAACAGATGTGTGTTGTTTTAAGCTACTAACTTTTAGAGTATTTTTTTACTCAGCAGTAGATAACAAATATAGCTTCCTTGATTACCTTTTATAAAACAGAACCTCCCTCCCTATTCATCCTCTGTCTTCTAGTCCTGCTTTATGCTTTGTTTCATCTTAGTTCACATCATCGCCTAGCATTATATATATATACAAAATATTGTATATATAATTATCTTTTCTAATTATAATTGTATGTAATATATAATTACACTGCATAATTATAATAGTTATATGTTATATATAAATTATATCTATAGAATTTTTTCTCTGTGTCCACTTAGTGGAATATTATGTACTCTTGTTTATTATCTATGTCCAAGGTCTGGAAGAGTGCTTGGCACATTATAAATTCTCAAGAAATACTTACAGAATTACTAAATTTCTGATGGATTTCTTCCAACCAATGCATTATATATGTATATTACTTTCTATTTTTTGATAAGAAAACAGGGACATAGAGATTTTAAGAACTTGTCAAGATCACAATGAGTAGGTAGTAGACATAAGATTTGTATCCAGTCTGGCTGACTCTTTACTTTTCCCGTTATAATAATGTTTCTATAACCAGGGGGAGGGGAGGGCACAAACTCCTAAGGGTTTCAGACTAGTTCTCTGGGTGTTAAAATCTTCTTATAATTTAAAAAATTAATTTGTGTTGGTAACGTGGAAATATAAGCACATTCTGAGTCATCCAAATGACCACTATTTTACACAATCTTGAGACATCAGCACTGAAGTTAATTTGTATGATCAGGTTGGTTTGATTTTAGCTATCATATCCTTCCTGCCTGCCTGCCTGTGGACTGCATACTCTGGCATCAGATGTGAAGGCACCAGCCTTGCAGCGACTGCTCAACTAGAAACCACAATTGCAGAAAATTAAATCCTAGTCAAAGAGCCCTTAACACAGTAGTTCTATTTTTTTCTGATTGAATCCTGAATGATACACTGGTTCAGTATATAACAAAATAGGTTTGTAAAGTGGGCAAATATAACTGGTAAAATTTGGTGGTAACTTGCCTAGAATATGGACTGAATGATATCTTATCAAAAGAGCTCATTGCTAAATAGCCATAGCATCTTGTGCCGGGATATGCATCTCAGCCTCTGCTTCCCTCAGCCCCTGCCTCCCTCCCTCCCTTGCTCCAAGTCCTGCTCCCTTCTCTCTCAGGGACCAGAGTGAGCCTGTTTTGGCATAGCTTCTTCCCCAAACAGGAAGCATGAAAAATCTAAACAGAGTCCAGGCAGGGATCTAATGGTTAAGGATGCATCATCAACAGTATGAGGGGGACAACCATAAAGCAGCCTTCCTCTATGGTTGACTCCACAGGCAGCTGCAGAGGCACACTTGCCTCTCCAGGCCTTACAAATCTGCTCAAGCATTTGTACGGAGAGCAGTATTTATTCAAGAGCAGTATTTACTGTGTATGGAACCATTTCCCAGAAGTCTTACACTACCATTTCGAAGATGTATATTCCCATAGTAAACATTTTGGCCTCAACAGAGAAGAAAGGCTACACTTAGGAACCGGGACATTCCCATCAGGTGGGCTCTGGACACAACTTTAAACCTTGATCACAACGCTTTGAGAAACAATGAACAGATATGGCCCTTTGAAAAAACAAATTCACTTTTTTCTTTTTGTGATACGCTGGCCTCTCACTGTTGTGGCCTCTCCCGTTGCGGAGCACAGGCTCCGGACGCGTGGCTCAGCGGCCATGCTCATGGGCCTATCCGCTCCGCGGCATGTGGGATCTTCCCGGACCGGGGCACAAACCCGTGTCCCCTGCGTCGGCAGGCAGACTCTCAACCAGTGCGCCACCAGGGAAGCCCCAAATTCACATTTTAAATGTCATCACCCCAGGATGTTTCTTGCTCCCCTAGCCTTTACATCCACACGTAAGCAATCTGGTACAGCTTTCAGGAGACTTGGTTTCTACCTTCCAGAGGAGCAGCTGGGCAGCACATAAATTTTACTGTGCAGATGACATGGTCCTGCTTGGATGAGAACAACTCAATATATTTTTAAATTTGAAATCCAAAATTAGTATTTGGGGCATATTCTTTACTATTGATATGAGTTGCACTTTTAAAAAACTGTATTCTAAAGATTAACTCTTTGTATTTTGCCAGGATCCTGGCAGGCTCGAATCTTCCTCTAACCATTTTCCTTGTTAAATTTTTTCCAGGTAAATAATAATCACTACCTTTGGAATACCTACCTTGTTGCCTGCTCCGTGGTGAGTTTACCCTGTTATTCTCTCATCCACACATCAGTTTGATGAAGTAAGTGTTATTATCTCTACCCAGCACGAGGTGGGAGCTTTCTCAACCCTAAGACACCCCAACTTCATAGCTTATAATCTTGACCCCTTCTCTGAATCTTCTACCAACTCTTTCTGTTTTCTATGTTGCAGAACTTCAAGGATTTTGTTAGCACTTGAGCAGGACTAAAACTGTTTTACAAAATTTGGTTTTGACCCTACCTCCAAATACCCTCCCGTAGTCTAGCCAAGCTGGTGTGGTCTTCCATATGGGTGAGAATTTTACTTTGAAGACTTTAAAATTTAAGTTATTGGGCTGGCCAAAAAGTTTGTTCAGGTTTTTCCCTAAGATGTTACGGAAAGATGCTGGCTGTAATATCCCTAAGATGTTGGCCAAATGAAATTTTTGGCCAAACCAATATTTTTATATAAAAATGTCACCCTTGTTTTCTATGTGCTTAGAATGTAAATTATATGGACCTCTTTCCAGTGAAAAACAGAGAAGAACTATACCCTAAAGCACTCACTTATAATTTCAATTTTCAATCACTTACTAGCCAAATCTTGACAAAAGCCTCCCCTAAGAAAGTGAAGTTTCTGATGATTTAACTAGTATTACTTTCCTCTAATTCTAAGCCCTGTCCCTGTAATAAGTCAGAGCATCTAAAACCTTTAACCTGGATTATATTACTTTGATGCCCTATAGAAATACTTTCACAGATGTACAATTTACCACTGTCTTTAAAAATATTAGAAAAGCCCTTTGTAGAATGCTTCTGTATTTTATATACCTGCTAATTGCATATGCCTGTATTTTTATTATATTGTTTACTTATTAACTTAACAAATATCTTTTCTAGGTACTATATTTATTACTAGAACCATAGAGACAAAAAAAAAGCAGTCACACCCTTTACTGCCTGGAGTTAGTAATCTAATTGGGAATTTTTTTTAAAGAAATGAAAACTAGTGTATAGCACAGGGAACTCTGCTCAATATTCTGTAATAACCTAAATGGAAAAAGCATTTGAAAAAGAATAGATACAGGTGTATGTAAAACTGAATCGCTTTGCTGTACACCTGAAACTAACACAAAATTGCTAATCGACTATGCTCCAATATGAAATAAAAATTTTTAAATAAAATAACGGTTGCTCCTATCTGAAAAAAGTAAAATAAATAATTGAAAAAATATCATTGTAACAAATTACTTAAGATTATGAGGGGAGAAATGTCTATCTTTCCTGATGAATTAATACTCTTTTTTTTAAATTAAATAACAGAAGTGGTTAAAATCATCATGAGCTCTTTTTGTCTTACATGGTTATCTGACAACCCGTTTTGTGCTCTGGTACAGCAATTTTCCTTAACTTAAATGTTCCATGCAAGCATTTTTCATTTCAACACATCCTTCTTATTA
This sequence comes from Grampus griseus, assembly GCF_964374135.1. Lineage (NCBI taxonomy): Eukaryota > Metazoa > Chordata > Mammalia > Artiodactyla > Delphinidae > Grampus > Grampus griseus. Next base: position 69,871,505 of record NC_139012.1, read on the forward strand.
TCTTAACTCTTGTTGTTTTACCTTTGTTTCTATTGTTTTACAGTTTTTAGTGACTACTTTTTTTTGAATTTTATTTATTTTTATACAGCAGGTTATTAGTTATCTATTTTATACATATTAGTGCATACATGTCAATCCCAATCTCTCAATTCATCCCACCACCCCCACCCCCACCCCCTGCTGCTTTCCCCCCTTGGTGTCCATACGTTTGTCCTCTACATCTGTGTCTCTATTTCTGCCCTGCAAACCGGTTCATCTGTACCATTTTTCTAGATTCCACATATATGCATTAATATATGATTTTTTTTGTCTCTTTGACTTACTTCACTCTGTATGACAGTCTCTATATCCATCCACGTCTCTACAAATGACCCAATTTCGTTCCTTTTTATGGCTGAGTAATAGTCCATTGTATATATGTACCACATCTTCTTTATCCATTTGTCTGTAGATGGGCATTTAGATTGCTTCCATGACCTGGCTATTGTAAATAGTGCTGCAGTGAACATTGGGGTACATGTATCTTTTTGAATTATGGTTTTCTCAGGGTATATGCTCAGTAGTGGGATTGTTGGGTCATATGGTAGTTCTATTTGTAGTTTTTTAAGGAACCTCCATACTGTTCTCCATAGTAGCTGTATCAATTTACATTCCCACCAACAGTGCAAGAGGGTCCCCTTTTCTCCACACCCTATCCAGCATTTATTGTTTGTAGATTTTCTGATGGTGCCCCTTCTAACAAGTGTGTGATACCTCATTGTAGTTTTGATTTGCATTTCTCTAATGATTAGTGATGTTGAGCATCCTTTCATGTGTTTGTTGGCAATCTGTGTATCTTCTCTGGAGAAATGTCTATTTAGGTCTTCTGCCCATTTTTGGATTGGGTTGTTTGTTTTTTTAATATTGAGCTGCATGAGCTGTTTATATATTTTGGAGATTAATCCTTTGTCTGTTGATTCACTACTTTTAAACAACTCTCCTCCCTGCCCCCCCCACCTCTCCCCTACACACACAGTTAGGTGAAGCCTATTTGTTTAGATAAGGCTACAAAATAATTTCAGAATCAAGATAGCCCCAGGACAGAAACAGATGCAGCATATCTCAGCCTGTGCTTGGTCATTAGAGGCTCTGTTGGGGGAACAGAGTTGCTGCGATGATATCCATGCATGAAAGAGTCTCATTGGACCTGAGTATCTAAATCCTTGCTGCACCACTGCTCTTTTATATTTGGGTCTTTCATCACTTCTGAAAAACTTACAGTAGAAACTATATGCTCCATTTAAGGTAGTTATTTTCTAAACAAGGCTTTTCAACTCATGAAGAGATGGTAGAGTCAGTACACAGAAATACCCAAAGAAAGATATAACTAAGAGAATAAAATTCTCCTTGTAGAAATATCCCCCCTTTTGTAATATAGAGTTCATATATGCCCAACTCTACCACAAACTGCTCAAAATTAACAAAGTGTCCATCAAAAATCAATTAAATGAATATTTGAATCTAGTTTCTTAGATTTAATTTCCCCCTTTTTGTAATTTCACTTGTGACATCTAAATGTTCAAGCCATCACCCTGAGTTTGCCATGACTCCAGGGGTTGTGAAGACCCATGTGGAAGGAGGTTCACTTATGAAAGTAACAAGGGTCCTGCTGGTCCAACATGGAATTTCCATGTCTTGCTACTCTTTGATCTATGCTCCCCACAGAAATGTACCTTTTGAAGAATTTTCTAAAATACACCAAAATCTGAGTCTCTTTTTGACTTGTTCTGAGGTTAATCCAAAATGGTAACATAATGGTTAATTGCATTACCTACCAGCCCAATCCATAATACTTTGTATCAAACATGATGAGAATTTTATCAAACTCATAAAAGCAAATGTACAATAAGAGGAGCTTTTTTCGATATATGCACATCGAGACAAATATTGTATAGATACTAAACAAATTCCTCATCCCTATTCTTAAAAATTTTACACCTTGGGCTTCCCTGGTGGCACAGTGGTTAAGAATCTGCCTGCCAATGCAGGAGATACGGGTTAGAGCCCTGGTCCAGGAAGATCCCACATGCTGCGGAGCAACTAAGCCCGTGAGCCACAACTACTGAGCTCGCATGCCACAACTACTGAAGCCCGTGTGCCTAGAGCCCTTGCTCCGCAACAAGAGAAGCCACCACAATGAGAAGTCTGTGCACCGCAAGGAAGAGTAGCCCCCGCTCGCTGCAACAAGAGAAAGCCCATGTGCAGCAAAGGAGACCCAATGCAGCAAGAAATTAAAATTAATTAATTAATTTTTAAAAATTATACACCTTGACCATGGTTTCTAGACCTTTGCAGTTTGTCATGTTTATGACTTTATGTAACAATTGCCTTGTTAACTATAAATATTTTCAGGGATATTGTTTTAATCTCCAACTTAACACAAACTTATCTTTCTTGGAGGCATGAAACTATCTCCATGTTGCCTATGGAGAGAATTTCTAAAATGCTTAAGTTTTTCAAGAAGTACACTGCTGTTCCTACATGCCAGGACTCCTGGGTAAGCAGGCAAATTGAATACGGGGTCTATCTTCCCACTTTTTAAATCACATTTAAAATAAAAGTAAAGAAATGAAGAGGAAGAAAACCCATGAAGACAAAGAGAATGGGAACAGAGATAGAACATGTAAGAGACATAAACAAAATCTAGAAGCTGGCGGATTGAGTGGTAACTGACCTCCAATACCTGAGAAAACTACAATCTAATCCTGCAGTAGGGGAAACTAACAAGAAGCAAGTTGGCGTCCACCTTACAGCCCTTTGAAATGCTCTGAAAATGGCAGTAATAAGTTCTTCTAAAAGGGCAGGGGCAGGGGCTGAAAATAGGAGAATGAGTTGAAGGACTGAATAAATTTTTAAAGGGAAAACTGACCTTCTCTGTTGCAATTATCTCTTTCCCGATACAGCTGAAGGCTAGAGGTTTCCTCTCTGGAGAACTAAACTTAAAATCTAATGTTGCTCATAAGAGATACAGCCGAGGGCAAAGATGAGGGACAATACTAAAACAGGGAAGTTACGTGGATGCTGACATACTGAACCGTGAGGCATTCGGCAACCTTCATAACTCAGCTCACAGAAAGTAAGAAAGCGGGATATTTATGTCCCTTAAGCATAAAACTGAAAAAAGCTGATCTGTCTGTGGGAAAGGACCCTCAGAGATACATAACTGAGGGTCCTGCAACAAAATACCTGGGCTATAACCAATCACCCTGTATCGAAGGTCTGTAGTTGACAAGGTGTACCCACAAACATAAACTTCCAAGTAGTATTGTTTATGTCTGTTTTAAACATGATCAGTGGAAAGAACAAAGCCAACTAAAAGCAAAGAAAAAGGAAAACTCCAAAACAGCCAATAGGACAGGGAAAAAAAATCTTTTTAAAGCCATAATATTCTCAGACATTCAAGAGAAGAAATTGCTTTCTAGAAAGGATGTTTTTAAAAAAGGAATTTTCAGAGAATAAAGGGTTCTTGGGAAATAAAATTAGAAGGCAAAAATTTCAATAGAAGAGCTGAAAGCTACAACTTAATAAATAAGTCAGAAAGAAGAAAAACTTAACAAAGAGATACAAGATTAGTGGATCAGGACTTCTAGTACTAGACCAACAGGAACTCCAGAAGGGGAAAACAGTGAAAACAGAGGGAAGGAAATGATTAAATAAATATTTCAAGAAAAATTCCTCGGTATTGAATAAGACAAACTTCCAGTTGAAAGTGCCTAGGACATTAAAATAAAAGAGACCTGTCTTCTTGAAAAGGCATGTCTTCATGATATTTCACAATATTAAATACAAAAATAAAATGCTAAATATAGGTCACATTTAAAGAGTCATGAATAAAAATGACGTACTTCCCAAAAGCAACAATGGAAGTTAGAAGACAGTGGAGCAAGTCCTTCAAAGTTCGGAGGAAATAAAATTCAACATAGAATTATATATTTGGGCAAAGCTATCAATCAAGAGTGTAGATATAATTAAAACATTTCCAGAAATTTAATATTTCAAAAAATTGTACCCTTGAAGTACCTTTCCTTATGGAGTTACTGGAGGACATACTTCACGAAAATAAGGGAGGAGTCCAAAAAAAAAAAGGAAGATTGGGTTGGGTTTCAGGATATGGGCAGTGTAACACAGGAGAAAGAAGGTAATTCCAGTGATGATGATGTGCAAGCCTTCGTAAGCCTAAGGAACAACCATTACAAATTGATGCTGAAGAATAGAGGACTCCGGGAGTTATGTCTTCAAGAATATACAATAAAAAAACAATGAGGGCTATACTACCTGCTGCAAAGAACCTACTGAAAAGAGAGTTACATTTCAGACAAAGATGAAATACTTCTTCTAGGGTATCTTTTAAAGCAAAAATAAAAAGGTAAACATCATCTTCAAGAGAATCAAAAAGTTTAACCAGAAAGAAAATATAATCATGGACACCATGTGTGGGGGTGTGACTAAAAAAAATAACTTAATGGAATTTGTGACATAACTATATTAGGAGGATGAGAGAATGTAAGTAGTTGTAGGAAGGGGAGGAGGTATATGTAAGAAAGCTAAATTCTTAACCATGGAAGAAAATTAATGAATAATATCCAAAACAACTAAAATTCAAGAAATAGAATAATCAAGACATTTTTATACAGGTAATAAAGTGCCAGAAGCAGCTGAAAAGTTGAAAGTGGTTGTCTCTGGGGAATGGAAAGTAGTCATGATGAGAGACAGGACAGGGAGCTGATGGTTGTTTTTCATGTTCAATTCGGTAGTACTATTTCTCTTTAAAATTATGTTACATGTGTATTAATGGATGGAAATAAAACATTATATCTTTCAAATTAGTGTGTGAGCTATCAGACAAATAATTATCTTTTGCAATAGTCTGAACTTAGTAGTGAGCATTTTTACATTTCTGGTAAAACATTTCTTCCAGCTTTATTTTAAAATTTCTGCCTGAGACCAAGTCCCCATTGCAAAATTAACTCGCACACTGAGACAATTATCAAAGAGAAAAGACTGCTTTTTTCCCCCTGAAGAATAATTAAGTGCTCCAATTCTCTTATCCACTTTGCCTGTGCAAAACTCATCATAGAAAGATAAGTCACACTAGAATACGGAAAGACAACTTCTCTTGGGAAATTTTGACTATCGCAGAAGTAAGTTTGGGGCCAAAATTCTCCGGATAATTGTCTCAGTCCTCCCTCCTCTTGAAGAGAAAGATGTCCTTTGACAAAGAACATCAGCAGTGGAGTGGTGAATGAAAGCCTTCTCTTCATTAAATCCATTCCTGTTCAGTGATTGAGAAGGTCAAGCAGCTCAGGAAGGAGGAAACAGGACAGACTCTCTTAAAGTCATTGTGCGAGTTGGATCTTTTTAAGAATTTGTCCTCTAACTTATTCAATTCATCTGGGAAAAAATGTGTGCCACAAAAAAGAAACCAGATGCTAGGTGAGAAATCAAGGCTGAAGAGTGATTGCATAATTATTTCTGTACAGGACATGATAACCTGTACAGATAACTTCTCTGGATCTTTTCAGTGGCTTCTACTTTTAAGAGAACTCAAATGATTTTTCAATAAAAGAGACCATAAACCTGAAATCTTTGTAGAAAAGAAATAAATATTTGAACCTAATTTGTATATCAATGCATTTTATTTTATTTTCAAAATGCTAACCTGAGTCTTTTTAAAAAATCATGATTTCTTTCTGGTCTATAATTATTAAATAATTATATTCATCATTCTTAGAGCAATTTTCAAAGAGGTATCATTATTAAGAGAAGTGTCAATTTCTCAATTTTTTTTTAATTACTAGAAAATCTCTCTTTACAAAATAGTATCTAATACACATCTTGGGTAGATAAATGTTATGTCAGACCTTTGGAAAATTCTCTTAATTTTTAAAAAATTTCTTAATACATCTGAGGAAATCATTAATGTCATACCCTATGGGCAACAGAAAATATTAAAGACATCAAAACAATGCCTGAGGTGTCCCAGAATAAAACGCTGTCTTTCAGATTCAAAGACCACTCTAGCGATGTGTTCATGTGCAGTTTAAAAGATCGATACACAGGCAAGAGTGTTTCTGCCCACACTTGGTCCACATGAAAGCAGAGCTTTGATTCATAGTTGCAAACCCTGTTTGCTGAGCCCACAGGTGTTTGAGACAGCAGTCCACAGCTGTGCCATTTTTAAAAACTGAGCCTCAGGGCTTCCTTAAACTGTTTATTCTGTCTTCCCTGATTGAGGTGGCCCCCCTTGCACTCACTGCCCAGGAGCTGCTTGGGTGTGCTGCCGTCACTCACTTAGCATCATCTCCAGATGAGCCATATCAGGAGCTATGTGCCAGGACTGGAGTTTTTGTTCCTAGGAATGATCAGAAGTTGCACTGGTGAAATTATGCAAGAGACCAGGTTTGCAGGTTTCTCCTGACCTTTCAGTGGTTATTTGATGGTATCGTTTTCTTTGCCCTTGGCCAAATCTAGAGTCTATTGCCATGGTGGCACCACATTGGCATTCTTGTATACAGTGTTTGTGTTTTGTTTTCCTGGCAATCAAGGGAGTGTTTGATTTTGTGTTACATTAGCAGACAACTTTTCATTTTAGCTTCCCATCACAAATTCTTACATGTTGTGGGTCCTCTGTGACCCACCCTGGTAGATGATATTGGTCTTTTAAGGTCCACTGTAGTTCCATTAGTAACTTAAGTCATGAAGTAGTCCATGCTCACACCACAGGTGTAGAGACAAGAACAACTCCGGGAGGCAGGACAAGGCTACTTCCTCTTGTTCACATTTATGGCTACTCCTATGAAACGTGTGAGTTATTCTGCCCAGAATCTGATCTTGGTTCATGGCTTTCTCCATTCTATATCCTCTCCGTGAGCAATTCCATCATATGACAATTATGAGAAACAAGCAATTTCTAAGGTAGAAATTCCTACTTTGTTTACAAAATGAAAAAAGTTTTGCTATCAGTGACAGCAAGATACTTCACCACAACTCAGTAAAGGATGTATTCAACCAGAACCCATGTGCACCATAACCTAAAAGTTGCAAATCTCTAAATATATCTATCTTTTTGAAATCTCTACATCACAGTTAAGATTCAGTAATTTTGAAAAATCCATGTGAACATCTCAAACTTACAGAATTTTAAAAATTGCCCTGTATGTATAGGAAAAAACCTTCTACGTACAGTAAGTTATCTTGCCAGAAAAGTATTATAAATAAAAATAATGCTTATAAGAATCATTTTTGTATCAGCTTTATTGAAATATAATTTACAATCCATACGATTTACCCATTTAAACAGTGTACAATTAAACAATTTTAACATTTGTGGAGTTATCACACAATCAATTTTAGGACATTTTTATCACCCAAAAAGAAACACCATCCCCTCTGTCACCCCAGAGCCCTTCATACACTCCCTGCAAGCCCTGGATAACCACTAATCTACTTCCTGTCTTTATAGATTTCTTTATAGATATGCCTAATCTGGGCATTTCCTATAAATGCAATCATATAATATGTAGGTTATTGTGACTGGCTTCTTTCATTTAGCATATTTCCAAGGTTTATCTATGTTGTAACATGTATCAATACTGCTCTCCTTTTAATGGCTGAGTAATATTCCATTGTATGGATATACTATTTTTGTTTATTCATTCACCAGTTCATAGATATTGGATTGTTTCTACCAGTTGCCTATTATAAATAATGCTGCTAGGAATATTAATGAAAAAGTTTTTGTGTAGACATATGTTTTCATTACTCTTAGATATATACCTAGAAGTGGAATTGCTGGGTCAAATGGTAATTCTATATTTAACTTTTTGAAGTCATGCCACACTGTTTTCCAAAGTGGCTGTACAACTTTCCATTCCCACCAGCAGTGTATGAGAGTTCTGATTTCTTCACATCTTCATCAATACTTATTACTCTTTGAATACAGCCTTCCAAACAACAAGGGAAAAGCAACAAATAACACACAAAGGAATCCCCATAAGGTTATCAGCTGATTTTTCAGCAGAAACTCTGCAGGCCAGAAGGGAGTAGCAGGATATATTTAAAGTGATGAAAGGGAAAAACCTACAACCAAAAACACTCTACGCATCAAGGCTCTCATTCAGATTCCACGGAGAAATCAAAAGCTTTACTGACAAATAAAAGCTAAGAGACTTCAGCACCACCAAACCAGCTTTACAACAAATGCTAAAGGAACTTCTCTAGGCAAGAAACACATGAATACAGCTTTCCTCATGGATGTCAAGTTGTATCTCATTATGGTTTTGATGTGCATTTTCCCAATGACACACGTTGTTGAGCCTCTACATGGGCTTATTTGCCATTTGTATGTCTTCTTTGGAGAAATGTCATTCAGATACTTCGCCCATTTTTTAGTTGGGTTGTCTTTTTATTTTTGAGTTGTAAAAGTTCTTTATATATTCTAGAGAGAAGACCCTAATCAAATATGACTCTCAAATATTTTATCTCATTATGTGTGTTACCTTTTCACTTTCTTAAGAGTGTCCTTTCAAGTTTGTCTTTTTTTAATTTTTATGATGTCCAATTTATCTATAATTTTGTTGTTGTTGTTGCTTGTGGTTTTGGTATCATAATAAAAAGTCATTGCCAAATCCAAGGTCATAAATATGTAGTCCTTTTAGTTTTCTTCTAAAAGTTTTATAGTTTTATTCTCATGCCCTTAATACATTTTGAGTTAATTTTTGTATACGGCGTGAGGTATGAGTCCAATTTCATTTTTTTTATATGGGGATAGTCACTTGTCCCAACACCATTTGTTGAAATCAAATAACATTTTTAAAATAACATCTTTCTAGATTCCTCATATATACATCAATATACAATATTTGTTTTTCTCTTTCTGACTTACTTCATTCTGTATGACAGACTCTAGGTCCATCCACGTCTCTACAAATGATCTAATTTTGTTCCTTTTTATGGCTGAGTGAGTAATATTCCACTGTGTATATGTACCACATTTTCTTTACAGATGAACCTATTTGCAGGGCAGGAATACAGACACAGACGTAGAGAACGGATGTTTGGACACAGAGGGGGGAAGGGGTGTGTGGGATGAACTGGGAGATTAGGATTGACATATATACACTACCATGTATAAAACAGATAGCTAGTGGGAACCTGCTGTATAGTGCAGGGAGCTCACCTTGGTGGTCTGTGGTGACCTAGATGAGTGGGATGGGGGGGTGGGAGGGAGGTCCAAGAGGGAGGGAATATATGTATACATGTAGGTGATTCACTTTGTTGTACAGCAGAAATGAACACAACATTGTAAAGCAACTACACTACAATAAAAAAAAATAATATCTAACTTTCTCCAAGAGAGAAAATACTGAAAAATGTTAAAATCCTGATAAGTATCTGGCACCTAAATTTATTTAGGCATGATCATAATGCTGGGTTTGATCACCAACCCTATATAATGTATGCAGCCTTATTAGTATAATTTAGCATAAACATTTCACGTACACACTGGGCAACGTAGTAATCATGTTCAATCTCATCAAGTTATATTTAATAGGCTACAGTATCTTAATGTATTGTATAAAAATTCTTACTTTCCCTTTTTGTATATTTACTACTTTAATTTTACTGCAGTGAATCAGTTAATTCAAGGAAAGCTATAGGAATGTCGTAGAACTTAGAAATCTTTCAAAGATAGGTTTTCTGGGGAAAATGCTGGAAAACATTTCTTTGAATCACATAAATGGCCTTATATGAAAATGAAAGTAAGCATATCTATTTGCCTGGCCCCTTTTCTATATTATAAATTTCTGGGCGGAAGGGTGGGTATCAGAGATCAAGTTGTTTATAACTGTGGTGGCTTAAAAATCAACATTCACTTGCTTTTTTTAAAAGTTGCTACCAAGTTGCTATGTCTTCATGTCATGCAAACTTATGTTGCCTAGTTCTTATTTGTGCTAAAATTTCTATCATTTACTCTCTAACCATATTATTGCATTCCACTGCCAAGGGCCTCAAAACTTTCACCTAGATAGTAGCGAAACTGAAAGGCTAAAGCTCTGGGTTAAAACCAAACCTAAAATATTAAATTTTTTTCCCTTTTATACATGATATCTACATGTAATATTTGAAATTCGAACTAGCACTAGAGTTCATCACATTCTCAATACCAGAGTTTTTATTTTTTGCAATTAAATCTAAGACTCAAAATAGCCATTTGAGATCTAATGATTCTTTGGTGTATTAAAAATAATTTATATATTGGCCATTCATTGCCTAACTTTTAACAATACATTATGATACTGTGGCCCATTAAATACAACTTTATGAGGTGAAGCTTGGTTACTATGTTGCCCAGTGTTTACTTAAAAATATATATGCCAAATTAAACTAAGTCAATACAACATAGAAATGAATCATTAATTTATCAATTTTATTGAGGTAAAATTTACAAACAATAAAATGCACATATTTTAAGTGTGGAATTCAATGAGCTTTCACAAATGTAAGCACTCACTGACAACTGTCACTACCAGCACAATTAAGATGTAGAAGGTTTCCATCAATCCAATAGTTTCCTCAAGCCCCTTTGCAGTCAAACCCCACTCTCACCCCATCCCCAAAGTACCACTGACCTGCTTTCTGTCACTATAGGCTAGTTTTGCCTTTTCTAGGATTTCATATTGATGGAATCATGTACTCTTTTGTGTTTGCCTTCTTTTACTCAGCAAAATTGTTTTGAAATCCATTCATGTTGAGTGCCTGAATACTTCTTTCCTTTTTATTGCTGGGTAGTGGTATTCCTTTGTATGAATATACCCAAGTTGTTTTCCCCCTCACCTGTTGCTGAATATTTGAGTTGTTTCTAGATTTTGGTTACTGTAAATAGCAGTGTTATGATATTTGTATATAAGTCCTTGTATGGATACGTTTTCATTCCTCTTAGGTAAATACTCAGGAGTGAAATTGCTGGATCATAGGGTAATTATATATTTAACCTTATTGAATAAATAGGTATTCTGCCAAAATTGTTTCCAAAGTAGTTGTATCATTTTATATTCCCATCAGCTGTATATAAGTTCCAATTGTTTCACATTGTGGGATGTAGAGAAACCATTTTGTATTTCTGAGAACTGGGGCTAAAAATGTGAGATCCTGAGCTAAGAACCAGGCTTGGGAAGTTAATTTACAAATTTTCGGATAGTAAGAGAACTCCAGAGGGAATTACCTAACTTTGGACATACGTGTTTACATTTCAGGGGGAAATGAGGCCTCTGACTTTGGAGACATCTCTAAATCATAAAAGCTGGAGATAAAGTTGCTTATCTGGTCATGGAAGAGGTGAGAACCCAGGAGTCTTTCTATCCCATCTCCAAGGAGAAAAGCTTCCTTCTGGGAAGGGAGGAGGCAGTAGCTGCCCCTTTCGTCTGTACAGAAGCAGAGAAAATCCAGGCTTCTCCATCTCTTGCCTATGGAGTGTGGGTCCACGTGTATAGGGGACTTTTCCATCTGACTTTCATTGCATTGCCTCAGGGATAATTAACGGGGCAAGGAGAACTGGTGTACATATTAATATATAAACAATAAAACAAATCGGTCTTCTCATCCAGAATACCATGTGTGTGCATTCAAGATAAAATTAATAAAAATCAATATTCAAACCTCAACCTGCATCCTCCTCATCATCTGATATTATTGAGATTTTCAACTTCAGTCATTCTAGTGGGTGTGCAGTGGTATCTCATTCTGGTTTTTATTTGCATTTCCCTAATGCCTATGATATTGAGCAACTTTTCATGTGCTTATTACTAAGTTGTAATAATTAGTAATTATATTGCTAATATCTTCTGTTGTGACATTTCTGTTAAAATCTTTTGTCCATTTTTATTGGGTTATTTACTTCTCACTACTGAGTTATGAGAGTTCTTTATGTACTTGAGATACATGTCCTTTGTTATACATGTGTATTGTGATATTTTCTCCCAGTCTGTGGCTCACCTTTCCATTTTCTTAATAGTGCCATTCATTTGGCAGATGTTTTTAGTTCTGATGGACTAAGAATGAACATATGTATCAATGAAACAAAACTGAGTTTAGAAATAGAACCACACATTTACAGTCAATAGATTTTCAACAATGGTGCCAAGGTAGTTCCATGGGGAAAAAAATAGAGTTTTCAACAAATGATTGTGGGACAACTGGATATCCAATTGGCAAAATAAGAAACAAAACATACGTTCTTACATCACATCATACATAAAAATTAATTCTCCACAGAATATAAACTTAACTGTAAAGCTAAAGCCATGAAACATCTGTGAGTAAACATGAGAAAATCTTCACAAGCCTTGGGTAGGCTAAGATTTTCTTAGGACACCAAAAGCATAAAGCAGTACATTTTAAAAACAATTAAGTATTAAGTCCACGAAGAAATAAGACTGCTATTTTCCCCAAATATCAATATAAAATCTTACACAGTCAAATGAAAATTGCCCAGAAGACTAGTCACTCCATTGCTGGTAGAAGAGGGGAAAACACCCACGTGCTGACTGAAATGAGATCACTTTTCTGCCTGACACACAGGCTGAGGGCAGGGGATGTGTTCCAAGGACCCAGAATTCTTGATCCCAATCCTTGGTTTTAGCTTACTTTTTAACCACACTGATTATCTCTCCTCCTTCTTCTGGGGTGATGGTTATCTTTAGGGTTGGCCCAGTTTTCATTCGGCTTTCAACATGTCCTAATTAATTTTCTCAGCTGTGGTTATACTGAGCCGGTTCTCCAGTGTGACTTCTGAGGAATGCTGGAGTTGTGAGAGGAGGGGGCACGGTCTCATAGTCTTGCTAAGAGGGAAGAATGACAGCACTGAGCGCAATTATTACAGAGTAGAGAGTATCAAGAAGATATTCTTTCACACAACTGAAGGTTGCTGTTGGGAGAACATCATTATCCATATTTTCTTTCTCTTTTTTCCATATGCATTTTAAAAATTCTTTTATTTTCACTATGGAATGATATAGATACACAAACAAGTACTGAAAATAATCTTATAGTACCTGTGTACCTCCACGCTACATTTAACAAATCTATTTGAAATCGCAGTTGCTTCCTCCTGTTCAGCGGCTTTGTATTCTTCTCATTCACTGTGCACAGAAGATTTCTTAATTTCCAAATTTCCAAAGCTGAATACAATTTGTTCTCCCCGTTCTCTTCCCGGTTGCTTTCAGTACTGGGGTCTGTGATCCCATTTCTCTCTGTGCTGAATTTGAGTATCTCCTAGTCACTGATAGTAGTCACTCCTATCATTTGTACATTTGAAATCAATAACTCTTATCAGTAATCAGTAGTCCTACTATTTTTTTAAAAAAAGTTGTTAAAAATCAGGCATGCTGAAGGAATCTACACAAAACTAGAGAATGAGGGAAAACCCTGGTGCAGATTGAGGCCGCAGATGAAGAGATGGTGTGATCAATAAAGAACAAGCTAGTCCTTATTTCCCTGTCTTCAGCACAGATTTATAAAATTGTAAATTAGATTCTATAACCCATTTCCAGGGAAAAGGAAAAGCACACAACAAAAACTGCTTTGAAAGCTAACTCTACTAAGCTCTGCCTGTTACCTTTCATCTCTTTCTCTAAATCTGAAGCTTTTCACAGAGGCACTTTGGAGTTTTATATATCAAAGAACCAAAAGGGAAATCCACCCTCTGAAAATGCACCATGCCATTTTACATTTGCTTTGTCACTATGCTAATGAAAAATATGTCAGCCTCTTACAGTATAAATTTTAGTTCTAGTTTTGGGCCTGGGCAATTTCAGGAAGTATATGAACTCTTTTAGGCTTAATACTAGTCAAAGATTGTGTCTTCATAGTTAAAGAATATAATAGATGTGTGACATATCCAAGAGAAGCAACAATGCAAAAGTACAAATATGGTATTGTCTTTTGAACACTGTTTTATAAATTTTTCTAATATAGATAAACTCTTATTACAATAATATGGGGTACATCTTAAACACTTTCAGTGTATTGCAATTAAGTGATATGGAATTTTATTTGAAATAAATGAGCCATCACTTGGGAATTGAAATATTTTGTAATTAAAATATATTTTTGGAATGGTCTTTGATCTATATTAAAGTATCAGTAGCTTTTATTCCTCAAACTTAAGTTATTTGTGCTGAGAAACAATGTACCAAAGAGATATTTTGTACAGCAAAGGGAGGTAAACTCAAATGTAAATGTTATGAACAATACTGGAACTGGATCATCTAAAGGTAAAGAATGTCTGACACCATAATAATTAAAGACCAATGAAAAGAAATGAACCAGCAACTAAGAAAAGAAAAACGCAAATTACCAAGAGTTTAGCCTCACTAGGAAGTCTGGGAAATAAAATTAAAGCAACAATGAGATACCACTTTCAACTATTCAATTACAAAAGACACAGACAAATCCACTGAGGATGGTTTATAGGTATTCCCAGCAATTTGTTAATATTGGCTACCTCAGACAGATGGAATTAGAAGAAAAAAGAGTAAATTAATTCTGTATCAGAGATTTTTGAAATTTCCTATCTGTTTAAAACAACCTGTATTAGTCATGTAACTTGAAAAATAGCAATATTCTAGAAAGTAATAGGAAAAATACACACACACACAATTCTCCACTGCTGGTTAAACAGTAAATTTCTGGAGTGCAACTTGGTAATTCAAATAAAATTTTTTAAATGCACATATTCTTTGATGCACAAAAATTTACTTCTAGGAATTTACCCCACTAAAACCAACTACAATTATAGGCAAAGATAATCATGGAAAAGTTTATTTTAAAGTTCTCATACTAGCACAATATTAGAAATAATCTAAATGTCCAACAACTGTAAGCCAGTTAAATAAATCATAAGGTATCTATATGATACAATACTGCAAAGCAATTATAAATTATGCTATAAAAGAATATTTAATGGCATTGGAATATTCATGATATATTGTTAAATAAAGAAGTAAATTGTAAAAATGGCAGTGGAACTAATTTTTGTTTAAAACTACACAGTTATGATTTTCTATATGTCATATATATCGTGGCATTATGAATTTATATCACAATATTAACAATGGTTTTGTCTCATTAAGGGGATGTGGATAGTTTTATTATTCCAATGCAATCTGGAAAGTGTTCAAATAGCTCTTAAGATCTATGAAAAAAATTTGAGCCAGGGAAATCTGGTTTGAGTAACAGAGAATGGGAAGATTGTCTCCAAAGAAAAATGAATAGACTTAAAGGAGAAAAGGGAACTATGGTAGGCAGAGTGCTAAGATAACCCCCAGTGAACCATATCTGTGTATAATTCCTCCCCTTGAATGTGAGAAAACCTATAACTTGCTTCTAGCCAATAGAGTATGGCAAAGGTAATGGCATAGTCACTCCCATAACTTTCTTACCATAGACAAGACTCTGTCTCAGTAGATCAGAGCAAGAGGTTCTCTTGCTGGCTCTGAAGAAGTCAGCTGCCATGTTGTAAGTGGCGCTATGAAAAGGCCATGTGGCAGAGAAGTGTGGAGGCCTCCAGAACATGACAGAGGGCCCCTGATGACAGCAAGAAATTAGGTCCTTAGTCCTATAACTACAGGGAATTGAATTCTGTCAACAACCACATGAGCTCAGAAGGGGACCCCAAGCTCATGAAAAGAATGCAGATTGGCTGACAACCTGATTGCTGCCTTGTATGACCTTCAGTAGAGGAACCTGTTAAGCTGGGCCTGGACTCCTGACCCACAGAAATTGGGAGATAAAAAGTATATGCTGTGTTAAGCCACAAGTTTGTGATAATTCTTTTCACAGCAACAGGAAACTAATACAGGGACCCAACGTAAACATTTGTTACAGAATCTTACTTTAACTCAGTAATTTATTCACTCTTTCATCCATTCATTCAACAGATATTTGCTTAATGCCTCCAAATACCACACCCCATGCTCAGCATTGAGTACATAGTGTCTGCAATTGAAGAGTTTGCAGATGGAGAAGGAAAGAGGCAGAAAATGCTGAGCACAGTGCACCATAAATAACGTGATGTAGAAGACAAACACAGGACGTCTAAATCACATCATGAGGAGCCTGCATAGTGGTTAAGACCACAGGCTTTGGACCTTCACTGACCTAAATTTGAATCCTAGCCCAACTACTTACTAACTTTATGACCTTGGGCCGGTTGCCTGAATGAAAGCCTTACTTTTCCCACATGTAAAGTGGTTATAATAAGACCTAACTTGTGGAGTTATTGTGTAGACTAAATTAAATAATATATAAGAACTGCTTAGCACATATTAAGTGCTCAGTGCATATGAGCTATTATAATTATAATTTTGCCTAGAAGCAAATTATTATGTTGTCCAGGTCTGTAGTGGACTTTGGGGAAGCAATAGACTTTTGTCGTGTAAAGCCACAGAGTGTTCTGTTTGGTTTTTAACCTCAGCATAACCTTGCCTATTTGGACAGATACATTTATTGTTACCAGAAGTGGGGTAATTCCTAACAAAGAAGATTCAAAGACGTGGCAATTAGTTGATGGGCTGAATGGTAGCGGTGAGGAAACATAATGGAGAGTACAAATATGATAATTCACGTTATACAGGAGAATAGTTGGAAAACCCTAATCTAAACTAACTTTTTAGGCAGATCATGAACATAATGAACTTGTAACAATATGGGAAATGACTGAAACACAGAGTTAGAAGTGTATGTTGGCTGAAGTTGACTGTACTTGACATGGTACTCTGGGAAAGAAATGACCTGATAAAAGCAATGACCAGTTGTAAGCAAAATGTAAAAAAAAAATGTGGAGAGGGCCTAGAAATTCAGAGAATTTTGGCATTGAAGAGGCAACTGCTTAAACTGAAACAGAAGAAAATGAGGAGGACTTTGAGTAACGATGACTCATTAAAACTGAACCTTGTACCTGGACCAAATTAAGGATTTGTCATCAGACCTATTGTTAACATCTCTGGATAAAGAACCTCAGGGCAAATATCAAATTAAGATGTAGTGGGCTTCCCTGGTGGCACAGTGGTTGAGAGTCCACCTGCCGATGCAGGGGACACGGATTCGTGCCCCGGTCCTGGAAGATCCCACATGCCGTGGAGCGGCTGGGCCCTTGAGCCATGGCCGCTGAGCCTGCGCGTCCGGAGCCTGTGCTCCGCAACGGGAGAGGCCACAACAGTGAGAGGCCCGCACACCGCAAAAAAAAAAAAAATAAGATGTAGTATCCAGTAAATCTTTTCAATTGGTTAAGATGGCTCAGGGAAAAGAACCTAAAGGTGGCTTTTCCACCGGTGTCTGGTAGTCTGAGGAAGCTGCAATTAACTCAAGCAGGGGTTGCAGTGGTAGCTCGTGAGAACAGGAAAGTAAAGAAATATACCTGAAATGAAAACTAAGACTCAAGTCTTGAAGATTGTGTGTCTTGCTATTGGTAGATAAAACTGACTGGAAGTGAAGAGATAAGAATCTAAGATTTTGAGAGAATCACACACAAAAGAATTACCAGGCTAGACTAAGAAAGACTTTGACTTTTTGAAACTTAAAATGATCCACAGGCCCTCAAACATCAGTGGCTGGGAGTCCGCTGAGAAATGCTGTCCTAAGAAGGAATATTCCACCAATACTGAGAAGGACAATGGAGTAGAAAAACTTCATGGAGGGAAGAGCCAAGAGCCACAGAAAACAAGACTGATGAGCTTCTCCCAGGGAATGGGATACAGGCCCTAATCATGTAGAACATTCTCTATTCCCAGGGTGGGGTGTCATTGCAACCTTGACCCAGGGGGATTTCAGAGTTGCAGTGGACCAGTGGTTCATTCTTCCTCCATCTTAGTGCTATTGTAGCTACCCTGCCCCTACTACGTTGTTGTATACTGGGTGTGTGGGGGACAGACAGCTTACCTTATTAGTTTATAGGTCTCTGCAATAAGAGGACACAAGGCAGGACCAAAGTCTCATTTGGAGACCCTGCATTTGGAGTGGGATGCAATGACTTGGTTGAACTTTTGGTCTGTAATCCCTTAGACAGGTGGTAAATTTTTTTTTTATGTCAGAAGGAATTTGAGCTGACTTTGTGTTGTGTGACAGAACTGGGTAGACTTCAGGGCTGTCCACCAGATATTTCCAGCTCTCCTTCAGATACATGCTAGGAGAGCAACACTCTGCACTCTTGAAATTGGATGTGGCCATATGACCTGTTCTAGTCAATGAAATTTTGTCAGTAGTGCTGTAAGTGTTTTCTAGGTAGATGTTTCAAGAGCCACATGCAATTTCTCCTCTCTCTGTCTGCTCTGACCATAAGCAGTGCTCCAGATGAAGGCCACCTCAGCAGCCTGGGTCCCAGAGTGGGGATGATGTGAAGAAGAGCTTGAAGCTGACCTGTGGAAGAAGTCTGGTGTGAACAAGTTCTTGTTGTAATAAGCCAATAAGATTGCAGGTCTGTTTATTATGCCAGCCTAACTACCTTACTGAGATTGATCCATTAACAAGTGTACAAGGAGCTGTGTGATTTCATCCCTGCCTACCTCTCAAGCCATCCCCCAATCATTCTCTGATACACATGTGTATTCCAGCAACTCCCGTGAACTACTTTTAAAATAAAATCACTACACTGTGTGCAGCATGGATTGGAGGTGAGAAACTAGAGGATGACAGTTACACTCACAGGGACAGATGACCCCCCACAAATGCACAAAGGAAAATGTAGAGTCAGAACATAAAAGACTGAGGACAAAACAAAAGATGTTTAAAAGCTGAGGGGAGAAAAACAAGGAGAGAGGCAGGAAACAGCCTATCAGAGAAGTTCTGCAGAAATCAGGGAGAAACACTTCAAAACTGAAAAGGTCCGCAGCATCAAATCTGACAAATGGATGAAACAGGGTGAGGATTAAGAAGAAACAATTGGATCTGACAATTAACAGGCCTCTGTTGTCTTCCAGAAGAGTTTCAAAGGAGGAAAGGATCAATAAGAGACCGAGGAGACTTGAAGATAGAATGAGGAGGGAGAAAGGGGAATTCAAGAAGGACAAGTACGAGTTTGCTCCCGGCCGTCACTGCCTCGTGCTTCTCCAGAAAATAAGTCATCTTCTCATGCTGCTCCATCCCCAAGTTCCAAGGACCCAATCCAAGAAGTGCCGTCCAGTTTACACTGGGCCTAGCCCAGGCGTGTGATGGATGACCTTGGTGCTAAGTCTCTGCAAAAACCAGTGTGGACTTGAATCTAAGCTACTACAGGCCTGCACAAACCCAGATCCTTGGATAAGCGTCTCTGCGATGCCCTGTCTCTGAGGGTAGCTTGGTGTGGTGGAAGGAGCCAACATTCATTATGCTTCTTATATCTGTATCTCATTCAGTCCTCATACAAGCCTCTGGGGTGTGTAGGAAAGTCCCCACTGGGTAAGTAAGAAAACCAAAGCTCAGAGGCTTTGATGGTAAGTCCAAGGTCAAACTGTTATAGATGGTAAGGTCGCAATATCTTTTTGACTCCAAAGTCCTGGCAAAAACCTGCCTCTAAAACCCAAGAGCTCAGAAGAGATTCATTAATTAACTATTAATAATTCCAAAGGAGGTTATAACTTCACAGCATGATGAAGTCAGCCATGGCATAATAACAAATGTCTCTTCTTCCTGCCTCAATCTTCCCCTCTCCTTGCTTGCCTGTATTTGATTTCTATTTATAATTCAATTCCAGAGCAATTTATATCACTTGCTGGGCCTACTGCAAGCACCAAATTAATTGTGACCTGGTAGTTTGGGGTCATATCAACATAGCCTTTCTCTAAGGGAATGGCTCATGAATGAGGGAGAACTTATTTCTATGTGACTAAAAGCAAAACTTAGATCAACAAACTCAGAGTCCCTTGAGTATATCACTTAAAATCTAATAAATGTACATCCAGGGGGTCTTCATTAAAAGCTGACATTATTTTTCTTTCTTTTTTTTTTTTTCTGTGGTACGCGGGCCTCTCACTGTTGTGGCCTCTCCCGTTGCGGAGCACAGGCTCCGGACACGCAGGCTCAGCGGCCATGGCTCACGGGCCCAGCCGCTCCGCGGCATGTGGGATCTTCCCGGACCGAGGCACGAACCCGCGTCCCCTGCATCGGCAGGTGGACTCCCAACCACTGTGCCACCAGGGAAGCCCGAAGCTGACATTCTTTGAGTGATGTTTACTTAATGATATCACCTGACATTCCCCGAGGTGACGTTTTTCTGAAATACCTCTGAGTTCTTCCAAGGCCTAATGAAAATGTTCTACGCTGCTCACTTCCAAATTTCTATTTCTAGCCCTGATTCTCACCCAAGCTACACTCCTACCTACTGCATGGGTGTCATTTCAAACCGTAGGATATCCCACTGTCACCTCAAACTCAACATGCACAGCAATGGATTCATCATTTATTCTTTATGTGGAGAGTTTTCTAAAGGATATTTTTGCATCGCCTCACCTTGGGAAAAAGGGAATGAAAGTTACACTTAATACATTTTGACTTAGACTGTTTGAGTCTGAATAAATTAATTGCTTTGTAGTGATCAGAAAGAACTGGTCATAAAATAATTCTACTATTTTTGTATTACTAAATTTTGTGCCCTCCAGCAAGATTTTGAAAGCTGAGCTAATAAATAATGTCATGCTTGCTTTTCTGACCGCCTTTAAGTGTGTATCAAGTGAGAAGTAAATGCCTCTTGCTGCTGTAATACCCACTGAGTGAGCACCGCTCTATGTGTGTGTTTATACATGTGTGCTCGTATGTAATGTGTGTGCATTTGTGTGTTTGAGTATGTTTTACATGTGTGCCCCTTGATTGTGTGTGTACATGTGTGTTTGTATGCATGTATGCACTATATGAAGACTCAACCCAGGTCAGAGTGGAGCCATTACAGTTGGTGAACCTCCTCCTTCCCCTTCAGCTATAGCTCTGCCCCCCATCATGTCTACCACCAACCTCCTGCATCCACAGGAGGAATATCTTGAATTAAGACCATCCCATCATAGAATCAGAGGGATGCAGTAGGGCAAATGGACTGTGGGAAACAATTTTTTGCTCTATCCACCACATTTACATGAAAACAAAGATACAGACACTGTATTACATATAAACATAAAACTTTCCCCCCATGTCTTTAGAACTATATTCAATATGGATGTATTGGAGGCATACAATGCTTTACAAAGTGCTGAAAGGCATTTTGAGGTCTGGATATCAAAATGAGACAAAGAAAATGAAGAAAAATAAAGTCTTGAGTCTAAAAGCATCGTATATTTATCCATTTAGGAGATTAAAATATTCAACATACTTTATTAAACCAACTATCTAAAAACATAGCTATGAGAAAAATGAGTTACCAATGCACTTGGAAGAGGCCACCTGTTGTTTTTGTTTTATCTGAATACCTCCTGCTTAGAGAGCCCCATCTGATCAACACGTAGGGGTAGGTTAGAGAGGATACACTATGCCCTGTTCCAATAACTAACTTAGGGACCATGTGCGGCATTTTTCACATAGACTCTGTACACACACACAACTTTTCCTCCTGTCACCAGTCATTCTTCTTCCTCATACCTCACAAACAACCCGGCCCCAATTTCTG
Organism: Grampus griseus; assembly: GCF_964374135.1. NCBI lineage: Eukaryota > Metazoa > Chordata > Mammalia > Artiodactyla > Delphinidae > Grampus > Grampus griseus. Next base: position 69,893,169 of record NC_139012.1, read on the forward strand.
TCTGGTTCCTTTACAATGTCTGCCCTATTGGACATTTTCACAGCTTTCCTTTCAATCTAGACACATCTGTAATCATCCTGATGATCACAACGTCCTCCTGATCACCCAGACTCCTGCCCCGGCACCAGATGAACCTGACTACACACTGCATTTCCTTATTCCACGCTGGTGTCAACTCACTGGTTATCAACAAGCCGGCGTGCATTTAAATAATGGCCACTGAATGAGGAGGGGCAGATTGAGAACATTACTGGGCCTCTTGGCTACAGGATGAGGATATGTTTATGGGGAAAGGAGGACTGATGTGTCGGCCTGTCTAGCCTTGTCTGTCAGTCCGCAATCTCCAGAAACATACCATTCTGCAGACGCCCTCATGGTATATGCCTGTTGTGGTGAGTGTCTTGCCTTCGTCAAAATGCCATAAGCTTTCTGAGGATGGAGATGGTGGCTTAAGCTATGAGTTCATCCTCCACGGTGGCCAGCTGGGCACAAGCTTCCTCTGTGAACTTGGTCACCTTGGGCAAGCCATGTGATTTCTCTGAGCCTCATTCCTCATATGTAGGGAGATCAAGAATACCTGCCTTGTGAGTACCATGGTCACTGGCACACAGTAGGTGTTGAGTAAACTGTGGTAATTATGATTATTTCCTGAGTAGAATGCAGCTGCATTGGCTAAAAACCTTTGAAGAAGTGTGATGAGTGCATCTGCTGCTCTGAAATTCTGCCTGTGAGACAAAGAGGCAGGTGCCAAGAGCAAACAGAGGCCCTAAAACAAATTGCCATGGCCAGAATTTCATCTAAGACTTGGATTTGGAATGACAAGGCTTGTATGCAAAGCAGCTGGTTTTCAGGAAAACTCCAGCTCGCCACAGAGATCAGCAACACCATCCTCAACCACCAGAAATAGCTAAACGGAAAATGAGCTGTTTGTGTAAATCTCAGTGTGCCCCTCTTCCAGAGCAGCATTGAAATGAGTTTATCTTGAAGCGCATCTAATCTCTTCACTCTGCTCTCTCGGACAAGTAGCCTCGGTATTGAACTGCTCTTCATCTCCCGTGGAGAAAGGCGCAAGCTCACCACCTTGAGATAAGCCATCAGAGGCCCCGAAAGAAAGGCAAGGTTTCAGTCTCCCCTTCCCCTCTTTGAAAAAGGTCATTAAGAAAGTTCTTGTTTCTCTGCTACCACTAGATGGTACTAGCCACCTGCTTGTCGTCTTTTTTATTTTGTTTTGTTTACTGCCTCTGAGCACTAAACCAAGAGGCTGATTCCAATAACATGCTTTACAGAAATGGGACTTAGAGTGACCTTGGTCAGTCATTGGAAAGTCACTAAAGGTGCCATTTCTGAGATGTGTCAGCACTTCCCTTCAGCCTTTATTTATATAAAGTCCTTCTTTGTCCTATCCTGGATAATGGAAATATTTAGTCATCACACAGATGATTCATACCCATTTGCCCCTGTGTTTGGGACCTCAGGAAGCCTGGGAGAGATGTGGAGCACAGTGACTTTGAAATGAAGGCAGTGAAAACTGGCTTTCCCGCTTCTCTCGGGAGTCTTGTCCCACTGCCTCTTTATTTAGACTATCTCATTCTTCCTGCGTCAGACTCCCAGCATATCACCAACACCTTCCATTTTCCATACAGACACTTGGAACTTCCTTTTTTTTTCTGGAAGGAAAAGATGGCAGTGGCTATTGAAATAAGTCATGGGAGATACTGGGAGAAACTGGAGAGTGTGACCCTGACTTCTGATCCCTCTCTTCCCTAAGCTGGTTTAAGCGAATTGGGCAGACCCCTTCCCAACCCCCCAGGCTCTTTAAGCCATTAGATGCCACTAAAGCCCAGCCTCACCTGGGATGGCTGGATTGTAGGGAGTGGGGAAAGCGATCCCAGTACTTGACATTGCAATCTACAGTTAGGCTATGAGAATAAATAGGGAAACAACGGGGGATACTATGCTAACCCAAGATTAGTCGGGAATAATCATTTTGGAATATGTATCTCCCAGAGATTGCAGGATTCATGCAAAATATTTTAACTGAAGCAATATTTACCTATGATCCAGACCTACTTTTAATTCTAACAAAACCTCTATCTTACTGTGGAAAATTGGAACAATTCCTCAATCTTTCTGAGTCTCAGTTTCCATATCTGGAAAAAAATTCTTTTTTTTGTAGGATTGTTAAAAGGACAGAGAGAAATAAAGTTTGTAAAGCTCCTGGCATTTAGCAGGACTTCCCCAAGCATTCCTGACTCCTCCAAGTGGCTACAAGGGAAGGTAGCCCCCCACTCCCCATCACTCCAGCTCTCTCTAGGCTAGAGTCTGGGTTCCAAGGAACTGGTCCCCAGCCACTGGAATTAAGGTAAGATGCAGGGAAACCTTGACTCTAAAACCTCTGCTTTCAACTCTCGTAACAATAGCAGTGGCTTCCACCCCTGTTTATATGCCCTGTTCGTCTTGAGAAGGGACGCCTTCAAATCTCAGGAGAGGTTACCATCTGTGTGACAGCTGCATATTCCTATCTGTTTTCATAAGGATTTCATTTTCTTAAACAAGATTTTTCTTTTGAAAAGAGAAGCAATTTTGCTCCACTGTTTTTTTTTTCCCCCAGAAGCATTTCCTACCAGCCAATGTGACAAATCAAAGAGACAATGTGAAATGATGGTGTAATCTCTCCTATCTCAGTTGAAGGAAATTATCAGGATTCACCACACAAGGAATTGTTACAGGAACACAGCACGACATTAAAGTAACATATAGAATATGTCTCTGGGTATAGAAAAAATAGATTTAAAAAGCAATATTTGAGCTGACTATAACACACTTCAAATACACAAGGAAAGGACTATTGAAATTTTACTTCGTTAAAAGTTATTCAACAGCAACTTGCAAGCGAGTAGCTGGAGTAATCAGAGTCTCATGTTAGAGCAAGATTTAAGGAATCTTCCAGTTATTAAAAATTGCAGGCACCTCAAAGCAGTCACAGTTAAAGAAGCACAAATTAAAAGAAAGCTAAGGTGGGGAAGGGAACCTACACAGGCAAGAAGTACAAAGAATAACATCTCTTATACTATAATTTCTGATTTGTGCTTTCAAAGGATTCTAGACATTTTGAATGTTTAAGTTAAAAACTTCAAAGTTGGGACGAAACCTTTGGTGTATTTGGTAATGGATGGCTGCAGCATTGTGCTGGAAATGATTCCAAAAACGATTTTGGGGCTCTGTGTGAAAGAGCTTGGATAGATTAGTGATGCCTGGACACTGCAGGCAGGAGTCTGGTTCAGGGCCTCTCCAGTACACAACACTTCATGTACATACTTTTGGGCATGCATAGTAGTCATGCATAGGACTATTAAGACTATTAGTCCTATTACATAGGACTATGTAACACATTTTTTAATAATTATCTGATTATATGATAGAATTTTGTCTTTTGTAACTCCAGTGCCTGACAAAGAATCAATGAATCTATTTGTAAGAAAAACAACAAAAAAATACTCCTGGATTCTGGGAAGATAATAGAGTAAGAAGCATTGAAAATCTGTTTCCCCACCTAGACAACAATTGCACTGGCAGAATCTGTCTGATGAAATAAAAATTCACATTTTAAGGCAAGACAGAAAAATTTAAACATAAAACATTTTATCTGGCCTCTCCCTTCCCTCTAGTGTGCATTGTGCATCTGCATTATGTGTTAACCAGACCTCCCCAATAGCAGAAATACCTGCTCAACCATAAAGATCGTTTTTTCTCCTTCTAGTGCCAGTCATGTAACTCCTTAAAAGATAACATTCCTTTCTCAATCCTGTAAGGCGTCAAGATGACCCACCACTTGCTTGTATGTGCAGACATCTTTGGTGAACTTTATGTACAATGCCAATATATCATTTCCCTTAAAGACAGCAAGTGGTGCCCCCAAAACTGGTCAGAAGACCTGGAGACATACTGGGCCATACCTAATGGAAGTTCTTAAAGATTTATGACCTTATTAATGTTACTAGCTATATAATTTGTATTCTGCCTACTTTACAAGACTATTGTTTCTTGCATCACCAAATGTGTGACTGAGCCTCAGATAAAATTAATGATGAGTAGGTAACTTGAAATGATTGACCAGAATAATAGTCATACAATATCAATGACTATAATAGTGTAACTCTAGATATGGGAAGAAGCAACAAGAGGGAACCACGTCCTGGACTGTAACTGATTAATATGACAAGTGGTCCAGAGGTTTTTGGTTACTGTTAACAGGGCCTAGTCCAGTAACAGCACATTGAGCGGCCTGTCAATGAAATCCCTGCCCGACCTGCAAATGAGCATTCCTAGCACTGTGGGACAAACTGGTTGTGAAATACCTCGCAAACCTTCGTTGAAATTAAGACCAAAAGGAAAGGGACTGTAAAATAATGAATGCTGCCCACCATCCAGTTCTACAAGAATCAAGTCATTAGCTACTGCAATTGCTGACCTACAGTATATCCTGAAACGAATTCAGGGCAAAGATCAGCATGAGGTGCTCTGTGCTCTGGGAAAACTGACAGCACAGGCCTTCAGATAGTCAGATATCTTTAGGAGAAACTGTTTATGAACCTAGTTTCTTGCATCTTCCCATACTTAGAAAACTACTAAAACCATTAACTAAATGTCTCGTGACTAGCAGTAACTTTCTACTGAGATGTGTGCTTGATTGCAGTACCCCCTTTGCCAAAATTACATACTGGCCTTCCCCTTTACCTCTTTGAGCAGATCTCAGAGCTCTCTGAGAGACTGACTGTCTCCTGGGTTATAATCCTCAGTTTGGCTAGAATAAAATTTCCTATTTCTTTCTTAGATTGACTATTGATTAATTTTGCTGTTGTTGTTGACATGTCTGAAGTAATTATTTTGGAACTCTGGAGTCTACTGAAAGCTTGCAGCTCAACTACCAGGGGAAGGCTTGGATGATAAATTAAGGTTTGGAAGGTAAGTTCTGGTTAATTTTGGTCAATTTCAGTCTTAGCACATTAGCAGCTACCCACCCACCAGCATGGCAGCTGTGCACGTGTCCCTAGAGCAGCTTGCACATAGCTTATGGGAGCCAGAGAGTGCAAAAAGGATGTTATCCTCCGTATATAGGAGATCTGTTTTCTGATCATGATTACCACCTCTGATCAAAGAGATGCAGACAAAGGAGGCAGGCAGCCATTGTTGAAAGCTCCTTGACTCTGGCTGAAGTGAAAGTTCCTCCCTCTCTGGCTGAAGTGATTTACAAGGGATTTAAAGAGCCAGTGACACCATCCCCATCCCCATCCCCAACCCCCCACCCCCCTACACACACACACACACACACACACACACACACACACACACACACTTTATTTTTCTCTTTTTCCCCTTTTGGGGGTCACACATTGAAGACTAGGATATTCAAAAGCAACCATATATACAGGAGAAATGAGAAAGTCATCACACATGCCCAGGGGAAGGTGCAACCTCAGAAAATACCTAAGAAGGCCTTAAGTTTGCACCTCAGGCTTATCTTCAACACAGAGACAGCCTGCAATTAAACAAACAAACAAAAGTAGCAGACCTTGGGGAAGGGGGGGAAATCTGATATCCAGAATTACCACATTATTAGATTCAAATGTCCAGTTTTTAACAACAACAACAAATCACAAGGCGAAGAAAGTATGGCCCAGTCAAAGGAAAAACTAAAGCAACAAAAAATATCCACGAACAAAACTTGATGGCAGATCTACTAGACAAAAGTTTCAAAACAATTATTTTAAGGATGCCCAAGAGCTAAAGGAAGACATGGAGAAAAGTCAAGAAAAGAGCTGTGACATCAAAAACATGAAGGGGTGAGTAAAAGGGTAAAGTTTTTGTATTCAATTGATGTTAAGTTATTATTAGGAGAAACTAGACTATGTCTATGAGATGTTTTATATAAGCTTCATGGTAACCACAATGCAAAAATCTACTGCAGATACACAAAAGATAAATATATGATATATATACACATATATAAACATATGTATATAATGTAAATATATCATTTATATATATTATCATTTAAACATATATGTAATGATAAAGGGATCAATTCATCAAGAGGATATAACAGTCATAAATATATGCACCCAACCTCAGATAACCTAAATATATTAAGCAAATACTAACTGATTTAGGGAGAAATAGACAACTATACCATAACAGTAAGGGATTTCAATACCTCATTTTCAACAATGGATAGATCATCCAGACAGAAAATCAATAAGGAAACATTGGACTTGATCTATACTTTAGACCAAATGGATCTCACAGACATGTACAGAACATTCCATCCAACAGCAGCAGAATACACATTCTTTTAAGTGCACAAGGAACATTCTCCAGGATAGATTACATGTTAGGTCACAAAACAAGCATTATTCACTCTAAAATATGGAAGCAACCCAAGGGTCTATTGACAAATGAATGAATATACAAAATGTGATATACACATACAATAGAATGTTATTCGATCTTTAAAAAGAAAGAAATTTTGATATACACTACAACAGGATTAACCTTGAGGACATTATGCTAAGTGAAATAAGCCAGTTACAAAAAGACAGGTACTATGTTCTTCCCCTTATATGAGGTACTTAGAATAGTTAGAATTATAGGGACAAAAAGTAGAATGGTGACAGCAAGGGGTGGGGGAGTGGGGAATGGGGAGTTGTTATTCAATGGATGGAGTTTCAGTTTTGCAAGATGAAAAGAATTTTAGAGATGGATGGTGGTGATGACTATGTAATGGTATGAAAGTACATAACACCACTCAGTTGCACACTTAAAAATAGTTAAGATAGGGGCTTCCCTGGTGGCGCAGTTGTTGAGAGTCCGCCTGCCGATGCAGGGGACACGGGTTTGTGCCCCGGTCCGGGAGGATCCCACTTTCCGCGGAGCGGCTGGGCCCATGAGCCATGGCTGCTGAGCCTGCGCATCCGGAGCCTGTGCTCCATGACGGGAGAGGCCACAACAGTGAGAGGCCCACGTAACGCAAAAAAAAAAATAGTTAAGATAGTAAATTTTTTATGTATGTTACCACAGTAAAAAAATTTGAAAAATTAAATTTATTCCTCTTGACTCTGCTCTATCATCTCCCGTCCCTTCCCTTCCCTTCCCTTCCCTTCCCTTCCCTTCCCCCCTCCCTCCCTTACTTCCTTTTTCATGGGAAATATGCAAGAAGGAAACTAGGCCTGGGACTTTCTAAGCACAGAACCCAGTGCAGCTGCACAGGTGGTATAGCCATGAAGCCAGCCTTGCCAGCGCCCTTTCAGAGTATCTCCTCACAAAATATTTTATTAATTAGAAAAGGGAGAAAAGTAACTTTACCCTGGAGAAACTAGGCAGACACCATTTTAACCAAATAAAATGAATACCACAGGTAACAAGATACAGTGTGCCACCTGATAAGATGCAATGAGAAGAACACAGGTCCACTTCTGCGGTATTCCAGCCAAAGATGCATAACCTGAGATTAAATATAAGGAAACATCAGGCAAACCCAAAGTGAGTGGCAGCCTATAAAATGGCCTTGTGTATTCAAAAAATCTAAGGCCATGATAGTGAAGGGAAATTGGGAGCTGCTCTAGTTTGAAGGAGACTCAAAAGACATCACATGGGTGTGATGCATGATCCTGCACTGGATGATTTAACAATAAAGAACACCATTGAGAAGATAGGTGAAATGTGATTGACTCTCTGGGAAGAGAGAATGTGGGAGTTATTTTGCACCATTCTTTTAGTATAACTTTTGTGTAAGTTTGGAATTATTTCAAAATAAAAAGAGGAAAAAAAGGAAATTACTATCACAAAAATAAATAAACAAATGAATAAATACTCTTGTCTCAGTTTGGGTTCCCCCAAAACAGAGCCAGAAACAATGATGTGGGTGGAGTATTTATCTGGGATGTGATGTCAGGATTGCAGGATTTGAGGGGAGAGGGAAAGGTAAGTGAGACAGGAAAGGAAGAAAAGCCAAAATGCGTCCATGTAGTTTGCTGTTCTATCCATTTTCTGAAGAAATGTGTCAATTCCTTAAACAGTATTGTGTATAGAATGTCTCCCAGACCCAGACCGGCCAACTAAAGAGAAGTGGAGGGCATGTGGGGAACAGGGAATGTGAGAGGGAGAAAACTTTCATTCACTGTCTCCCTTCCCCTATCGGTTGAGAGTTTTTCCAGGACATTCCTTTCAGATGGTTTCAGCAGAAGAGCCTGGGGCAGAAAAAGGAAAGGAACATTGAGTCAGAGGTGGCATGCCAACAGCTCAAGAAGAGTCCAAGCTTGGAGCTGATGTCAGAGGTGGGCAGAGACATTGGGTACACTCACCGAACAGCTCAGTCTAAAGACACATAAGTAGTACCACCATCAAACAGTGGTAATGCACCAGTGAAACTTTGTCCAGGGTGTTGGGGATTCCAGGGGAAGGCACTTAGGACAGCCTGGGGTGGGAGTAGACTGGGATGTCCGAGAAAGTTAGGATTTAAATAATAAGTAGCGTTTGGCCAGAGAAAGAGGAGAGAAGGACATTCCAGCAGAGATGGACATTCAAAAGCAAAAGCACTGAGGCAAGAAACAGCTGTATGTGTTGTGGAGACCCACTCAGAACTACAGAGTTGGTATAGATTCTATAAACTAAAGACATTTGAGATTCAACAGATGCAGGAAAAAGTCTCCAAACTTCCCTTATCTGACTAAAAGCAGAAGCTTCTGAGAAATGAGGATTCACATAAATTCTCTCTTCGAGGAGGCTTCTCCTCCCAGGAGAGAAACCAAGAGTAAAGATACCATAAATCCCTTCTCTGTGGGGAATTTTATGGCCCCAAACAAGATGGAAAAACCACTCATACCTGCATAGACAAACATTATCACAAACTTCTTATCTTTCATTTGTTCTTCTAAATGAACGCGGCTCTTTTGCCCCTTTCCTCATTGCCTATCTCCGTTCCCCTCTGACCTTAAAAGAACCTAATTATAGGGATGAGATCACTAGGTGGATTAACCAAACTTCTGACTTACGCTCCAGTGAATGCACATAATGCCTTCCCTAACCTGTTGGTTCTTTCCTTAGATTAAACAAGTAGAAATGAAGAATAAGTAATTAACAGATGACCAGATCTCTTCCCTAGTTTCCCCTTCGGTAATGGGTATAGATTTTCGAGCTGTGAGCAGCAGGACCTGAGCTCAGTAACAGAAACACCCATTTGTCTTTCCTAAAGAAACCTATTTTTTCTTCCCATAGAAGCTATTTCTCTCCTCCTCCCTTTCTCCTATTTAGTCAGGTGTGTAAAGCTTCAACTTCAACTATTTAACTAGCCAGCTATTTATTTTGTTGGCTTTCATTTGCATATGAATAAACCTTTTCTTCTGTTAATCTCTCTTTTGTCAATTTAATTCTCAGGCGCCAGGCACTGAACCTAAAGAAAAGAAGAAAAAGCATTTTCTTCCTAACAAACTGTGTGTGTGTGTGTGTGTGTGTGTGTGTGTGTGTGTGTGTGTGTGTGTGTGTGTTAGAGGTAGCAGCAAGTAGAATGAATGTGTTAGTCTGGAAGCAACAAGAGATAAGATTAGAGAATTAGGAAGCAGGAGCATCGTTCTTCATGCTGAGGACAGTTGGCAGCTAAAGAAGTATTAGGCAGAGAAGTGACTTGGATATAGAACAAGAATGACAATATTTAGGAGAGATCAGCTTACAGCCCCTGAAGTTGTCTAGGCAAGAAATAATGGGGACCTGAGCCACTTTTTAAAAAACTGAGCTCTATCAGTGTGTAAGGTTTTTTGTTTGTTTGTTTGTTTTTTTGCGGTATGCGGGCCTCTCACTATTGTGGCCTCTCCCGTTGCGGAGCACAGGCTCCAGACGCGCAGGCTCAGCGGCCATGGCTCACGGGCCCAGCCGCTCCGCGGCATGTGGAATCCTCCTGGACCGGGGCACGAACCCATGTCCCCTGCATCGGCAGGCGGACTCTCAACCACTGCGCCACCAGGGAAGCCCTATCAGTGTGTAAGTTAAAAGTCAAGTTTATGGAGGTATGATTTACCTTTTTACCTGAACAGTTTTGATATGGACAGAGTAAAAGGACAAAGTAAGTAATTAAATAGTTAATCCCACTAGGGGATTGTAAGTACAGAAAAAAGTATGGAAGACTCCTTTAAGTTAATGATCACTCAAGAAAGCAGGTTTGCTTAAGCACAAAACCAAGCAGGCTTGCTTAGCAAAAAAGACAATGCAATAGAAGCATGAGACACGCCCCAAAACAATAAAACAATCATGGCATGAGACCCACATCCTGCCCAGTGAGCTCAGTAGGTTAATGATTCCTAGGACATGCTCCTCTGGGCACATTAAAAACAAAAATATAGGGAAAGGGTGACATTATACCAAAACCTGAAATGATTTGCCATTTTTAGCAGAAGTTACTGCCTTTTTGCTCATTTCCATTGTGCCACGACAGTTCTTGCTTGACCACGTAGGGACAAGAAAACTCCCCCGCCTGACGTTAAGGAGGAGCTGATGATGGAAGCGTGACGTCTATTCGAGAGTGAGGAAGAAGGTGGTCTTCTCCCCCTCCCCACTTTTCCTTTGATTATAAAATTGTAGCCCTCTAAGTTTCAGGGTGCGCACCCTTTTGCCCACGGGCTTATAAGCCTCACAAGCTCCTATTCTTATAAATCACTTCTTATCCATCACTTTGCCTCTGGCTGAATTCTTTCTGTGCTGAGACATAAAGAACTGGAGCTCCTTGGAGCTCCCTGAAAAGCCAGCTAGAGGTTTCAGTTTTAAGAGATTTGATAGATATATACACCATGGAGTATGTATGGAGAATATTTCTGTTATGGGTTGAATTGTGTCCCCTCTAAGGGAAGAAAAAAAGCCTTCTCCTCAACTCTTCTAGGTTCTCCAGGGGGACCTGGAAATTAGATTGATGAAATACAGATTAACAGGAGAAAAACTGAATTTATTAGTATGTGCTTGCACACCATGCAGGAGAAAGTTCAGTGATGAGTAATTCAAAGGCATGGTTAGAACTTGGGCTTATACAGCATCTTAACAAAAACCAATAAAAAGTGACAAGACAAAGGAAAAAAGTTTTAGGCTCTAAGGGTGGAAAATTGTGGAAAGGTAAATATATGGGGGAAACTAATGGAAGATAAGGGTTTTTAGTAAGGTTTGCTGTGTAGATCCCTAGGTGCCAACTCATCTCTGGTAATAAGGTTGTTATTCCCTCCCTGGTATGAGAAGTGGAGGGAAAACACCTTTATAAGGAGAATTTATATACTGCTTTTAGGCCCACACAGGGAAGGCAGAGAGTGTGTCCTGTATCTGCTTTTTCTCAGTTGCTTTATCTCAAAATAACCTTTATGCCAGAGTGGAATATATTGGAGTGGCGTACTCTGAACACTTTCACACCCCAGAATTCGTATGTTGAAATCCTAACCCCCAGGATCTCAGTATGTGACCTCATTTGGAAATAAGGTCACTGCAGATGCAATAAGTGAGGTTAAGATGAGGTCATACTGGGGTAGGGTGGGCCCCTAAACCAATATGACTGATGTCTTTATAAAAATGGAAGATTTCGACCCAAACACAGACAAAGAGAACGCCATGTGAAGATAAAGGCTGTGATCAGGGTGATGCATCATCTACAAGGCAAGGAACACCAGAGATGGCCAGCAAACCACCAGAAGCTAGGAGGGAGGCCTGGAGCAGATTCTCTTTCTCAGCGGTCAAAAGGAAGCAATCCCACCAACACTTTGTTTTCAGACATTTAAGACTTCTAGAATCCAGAACTATGAGACCATACAGTATATTTCTGCTACTTAAGCTGTTCAGTTTGTGGTTCTTTTGTTACAGCAGCCCACAAAAGCTACAGCTATCTTTCAGTATCTGTGGGGGATTAAATCCAGGAACCTCCTCATATACCAGAACCCGTGGATGTTCAAGTCCCTCATGTAAAATGGTGTGGTACAATGAATACAACTAGCCCTCCATATACATATACATGGGTTTCACATCATGGATTGAATCAACCATGGATAGAAATTTTTATCCTCGGTTGATTGACTCTGCAGATGTGAAATTCAGTAATGCAGAGGGCCAACTATATATATATTGAAAATAATTCACAGATAAGTGGACCCTCGAAGTTCAAACCTATGTAATTCAAGGGTCAATTGTGATATAATTTCCAGCCCCCAAATTTCCCTCTCCCTCCTTCCTGCCAATTCTCACCCCAATCCTGACCCCTGGTAACAACTGATTTCTGCCCTTCCACTTTTCATTTTCCAGAATATCATATAAATGGAATCATAAGGTATACAATGTCCTTTTGTGCCTGGCTTCTTCTTAGTGTTAAGCTTTGGGGCCTCAATCTTGTTATTACTTGTATCAGCAGTTTTTTCCTTTAACTGCTGTGTGGTATTCCATTGTATGGATGTACCACAATTTGTATATTCATTTACCAGTGGATAGACATTTGGAGCTTTATGAATAAATCTGATATTAATATTTACATACTAGTCTTCATGGGGGAGCCACTTTTGATGCTTTGATTTTTTTTAATTATTTTTTTTCTAACTTCACTGTGTAGTGGAACATTAGTGGTTCTGTAAGTCACTGGGGGTATAGGAGGTCTCAGGAATTGAGGAAGGCCAGATCAAATGGTTTCAACTGGATACATCACTCTAAAATCTCCCCTTCATCCCCGTTCTGCTTTGGTATTCCATTCAGTTTCAAATGCAGTTTTCTGATCTGACTCACATCTTAATTCCAGGCACTTGTTAGAAATTACATGGGTTGCAAAATGGCAGGAAGAAAAGATCAAATCTCTTTTGGATTTAAACTTGGAATGAAATGGGACTTTTGTTTAAATTCAATAGAAGCAGTTAATAAAGGAATGAAGACCTTAAAGTTGTTTCATTAAAATTACCCACAATGCTACTCTGAATGATTCATGGTTTGCGCATTTAAATGAGTCATATTCACCCAAGTGTCTAAACTAATCTCTATTGTAAATGAGGTACATAGGGAAATTTTATTAACCATTTAAGCACCATGAAAATTCGCCCCAGCTCAGTTTCTAACTCCTTCATGAAGGAAGCTCATTATAACCACATAATGTGAGCATCTTCATTTAATTCATCATGTGTATGTGTTTGTAATTTATGTTATGAGATTTAATGTCCAAAGGGTCAGATGTCATAGCCAGAGAGCACTAGAACAAAAAAAGCCTTGTGGACATTATTTTATTTTTTATGATTAAACAATTATAAAATAGCTACCATTTGTTGAGTGGCTTCTGTGTGCCAGAAACTATATTGGCCCATTTATTTATATTTAATTTAATTTAATCTAATTTATAGCAACTTTACTGTGTATTAAGGTGGTATAAAGTAGTGGTAAAGAGATGGAATTTGGATTCTGACAGAATTGGATTCTGATTTTGCCTTTGTCACCTTCCTCCTACGCAATCTTAGATAAGTTTCTTAATCTCTTAAGGCCTTTTTGTTTGTTAAGTGTTAACAAGTGTCACAGGCTCTCCACAATAACATATTACTGAGAGGACAAATGAAATAACATATATAAGATGTCTAATACCTCATATACTCTCAAAAGAGGAACTATGTTGCTTATTTTTATATAGATGATGAAGAAATTGAGACTCAGAGAGGTGGAATAATTTGTTCAAGATCCCATATAAGTGGCTGAGTCAGGTTATGAGTCACAAGACAACCACTCCACACCATATAATTCTTTACTCATCACTGTAGCACTTGTTACACTTAAGTACTTATGCAAATTTTGGTAAATTAGTTGAAGGCAGAGGTATTAATGTCAGTAATTAGAAAGGGCTCTCTGTGCACCTTACTGTCTAGAAGGTTGGCTTACACCTTCAATTCCACCTCCTGAGGCAGTCCAAACCGCACTGAGATTTTCAAGCACTCCTAGAAGGATCACATTCCCAGGGCTGCTTCTGCTCTTGATCTCTGTTTCTGCACATCTGTTCTTGGTCTCATATGTATAGATTCAAATGAGACACAGAGTTTCTTCACTGACCTTCATTAAAATAAATTGTGGGGGGCTTCCCTGGTGGCACAGTGGTTAAGAACCCATCTGCCAATGCAGGGAACACGGGTTCGAGCCCTGGTCTGGGAAGATCCCACATGCCACAGAGCAACTAAGCCCATGTGCCACAATTACTGAGCCTGTGCTCTAGAGCCCGCGAGCCACAACTACTGAAGCCCACGCGCCTAGAGCCGGTGCTCCGCAACAAGAGAAGCCACCGCAATGAGAAGTCCGTGCACTGCAGTGAAGAGTAGCACCCGCTCGCTGCAACTAGAGAAAGCCCATGTGCAGCAACAAAGACCCAGCGCAGCCAAAAATAAATAAATAAATACATAAATTTATAAAAACAAAACAAAACAACAACAAAAAATAAAGTGTGGGAACCTACTCAGATCCCAGAGTTGGTTTGAAGATTATTTTAAACTGAGGACATTTGAGATATAGCAGATGCAGAAAGAAGCTTTGTCAGAGCTTCTCTTATCTAAGGGCAGAATCTTCTTAGAGGTTGCCGTACATCCCCTCTCCAGTAACAAGATGACCACTCACACTGGGATAGAGAGGCTGCATAAACAAACATTATCACAGATTATCATACTTTCCATTTGTTCTAAAAGCCCATTTGTCTTTCTGAAAGCACATTTGTTTTTCCATAGAAGTCCTTTCTCCCCACTCCCTTTCCCCTATTAAGTTGGCATATAAACCCTTATCTCCAGCTGTTCGGGAAGCCTCTTAATCTGAATGTTCTCACATATATAATACACTTTTCTCCTGGTAATATGTCTACTGCCAGTTAATTTGCACCCCCGACCCCCTACCTCAATCACTGGAATTAAGTTGGTAGAGGGAAAGTTTTCCTTCCCCCAAAAAGTATCATGTATCTTTACACATGTGTGTGGAAGACAGCCAGGAATTAACAGGGAGGGTTGGGTCTCAATTACTCTATGAGATAAGCCATCCTAAGTGCAGACTTTTCCGATCAGAACCATCAAGCAGACAAGATTCTTCCTTCTAATAAACACTTCCTTCAAATGTAACTGTGGCTGTAAATAATGTTCTCTGTTAAATATATGTACAGCCATCTGTGTTGGTCTTGGGCATACATATTCCACTGGGGTTTTATTGTTCTCTACTCAATATGGCATAAGAAGTAATCTCACTGAGGGACTAAAATGTTGACATGATTTTCATATTTGCTTGATCATATGCTATAGTGATATTTTCATATTTAAGGATTTGTGCAGAATTTTCTGAATACCTTTCTCTCAAAAGCTGAGGGTCTGCAGTATCTTTCATATCCTGACTTTCAACACTTCTTTCTATCTTCATGATTAACACCTTGATCTAAGCCACCAGTATCTCTCACCTGGGCTACTGCAATAGCCTCATAACCGGCTTCTGTGTTTCCACACAGCAATCAGTGACATTTTAAAGCTGTAAGCCAGATTACGTCACTCCCATTGCTTAGAATCTAAATTCCACAATAGCTTTCAAATCTTCCTTTTCAGCCCCATTACCTACCATTCTTTCTTCCTCCATCACCTGTTCCAGCCACTCTGACTCTCCCTCCCACACTTCTAGATCCTTAGTCTCTTTACATTGGCTGTTCCACTTTACATTGAGCCCGAAATGCTCTTCCCCTAGATCACATGACTCATTTCTTCTTGTCAATCACGTCCTAGATCTAATGTCACTTCCTTTCTAGAGGCTCCCCTAGCCCAGTCACTCTCCCATGACACCCAGTTTTATTTTCTTCAAAGTACTTCTCTCTAGCTGAAAGAATCTTATTAATTTGGGCTCTTATTGTTGTCTTTCTCACTAAAATATAAACTCCTTGAGATCAAGTAACTGCTCTGTTTTATTCATCTCTGCATTCCTAATATACAACATTCATCACCTACCTCATAATAGGTACTCCACAAATATCTGTTGAATTAGTGAAAAATGGCCTCTCATCTCCATTCCTACTGCCATGGTCTATCCCTCACAGTCTTTCATCAGGGCTATTGCATCAGCTTCTCAGCTCCTTAGCAACAGGCTCTGCCTCTTCCATCAACTGTCATCATCAGTGTGTGCTTCCACATACAGCAAACCTATTGATTCTACTGCCCTCTTTAAAGACTTCTACTTACTTCCCATTGTCTGCCAAAAAATAAAAATAAAAAGGAAGGAAGGAAGGAAGGAAGAGAAAGAAAAGAGAGGAAAACTCTTTAGGTAGCCTACAAGGACTTTTGTGATCTGGACACTGGCTACCTCTTGAGGCCCCTATCCAACACTGTTCCCACAACATGATGCCTAGGCACCCTACGGTTGAGTGAGACTGAGCATCTCACTAATTAATAAATAGACTAAAAATAAAAGTGGTTAATATGCTCTAAGTCACAGATATTGCATTCTTTCCACTATATCATATGTCTTTAATGCTACTTTCATTCCAGTGTTCAAGCCCCTCCTCATTCTCCACAAAACCTCCAATCCTTCCTGTGAACCTCAGCCTCCCTCAGAATAGTCCATGTCTCCTAACAATTTCCACCCAGTTTTATGTGTTAACCTTCTGGAATTATAACCTCTTCTATTTAGACATCTAGAATGTCTGGAAGAGCAGGTCTGGCTGGGGCTGGATCCCACACCAGGCAGAACATGACCCAGCTTAAGAAGTCCTTGACTCAGAGCTTCTTATCTTGTTAAACCAGCTTTCCCACTGAATTAATTTCATTAATTTAAAATCCAACCCGAGGAATTTATAATAAACAATATGAGAAACCTGATTCCTAAAGGTACACTTTTAGCCTGAAAGAGTTAATATGGCTTGTAGATTGACCACAAGGGAACAACTATGAGCTTCTGGTCCTGTTCATGAGGCCATTAGGGATTCTCGCAAGTGTTTGGAGCTACAAATAAATGAGTTTCCTGCTAAGTGGGCCATCTGGAATTGTCCCCAGGAAGCTTCTAAAAGTCAATAAGTCTCCTGATGAAACAGCCTCTGTGTTTCTAACACCAGCTGCCAGGCTCTCACCAGATCTCCAAGAGTACCTCCAGATAATGCAGAGGACAATTTGACAAGCTTCAGTGTCAGGAGAACAATCGACTTTACCTAAAACAACTGCATTTTTCTTGACCAACATAGCCTCTGACCTCCTCGTAACACTGACACTTCCACAGCAACCAATCATTCCTTTTTCCTGAGGTAATGCTTCCTCCAACTTGACTGGTTAACTGTGGCCTCTTATCCCTCCTATATATACCTAAGATATGAGGAAAATATATTAAGTAACTTGACCCAAATACCTGATGATTCTTAATTGCTTCAATTTCACTTGCCACCATTTCTTGCAAGAGGAACAGTATGTGTTTCTGCTGGCATAGTGAAATGAAAATCAAGCCATTGAGAATTCTGGATATTTGGTTGTAGAGCAATCTTATCTTCTCTGCATTATCTACACACTGCTTTTCAGTCTTATTTTGACGGTCTGCATTTGGATAAATGTTTGCATTTGTCCAGATGTCCACCCATAGAACAAATTCCCACAACTAAAGGACTATCATGAATTACTGAAACCATCTAGACGATTTCAGACAAAATGCTTATGTCTAAGTGGTGCAGGATAATTACATCATTCCTGAATTTCTCTGCAGTTATAGTACTAATTCCACTCATGCAATACTCCTTAAGGAAATAATACAATAGAACATTATTTTAGACTTTAGGGAAAAAAAAGTTTTAAACCTATGCTATGGGAAAACCCGTGAACATCATAGACAGCTGGTTCTTTAGTAAAAAGTAGCAAATATGTACTGTAATGCCCAGCCATTTTAGTTTTCACAGGTGTCATTAAGGAGAGATATTAGTACTACTAAGAATCTCATCTGTGTTTTGTGTGAAAAATACTTATGCCACCAACATCTTAGCAGAGCACAGTTCATAGACTGTGTCAGATAAATACCTTACCAAAGAGACATAGAATTTTAACTTCTTAAAATTTTGAAGAGCTTAATTTTTTAAGACTTCTTCCAAGAATCTAAAATATCTGGCTGGTAAATTTAAAAATCCTGTCAAATCAAGTATCTAGTATCACAGAAATCTTGCTTTGCTATATATAAGCAGTAAAATTTATACAACTTCTCAAGTAAAGAATGTGATAGAAAATGGTCTCATGGGAGTCTCCATATGACTGACAAGTCTTAAGGTTGCAGGCTAGGACATATATCATGCTGCTGAGTTTTCTCACAAAGTTGAGAGGATTCTGCAGGAGAATTCTAAGAAGTAATGGAATCTCAACCCTTGAGCTTCTTAAGGAATGAGTCTAACAACTGGAGGAGGTATGTGGAAGCTAGTATATCAAAGCACACTTGACTTGATTCTATGCATCCTTGAGTATGTTTCTCCTCCCTCATTTGTGTGTCTGTGTCTGTGTGTGTGTGCGCGCACAAGTGTGGGCATGGGGATGGTGTACTGCTACTGGGTGAAGGTGTGTAGTCAGGGAGAACATGTTTTTGTTACTTCATCTTTAAATTCAATGTATCTTCTCTGCATTTTCTACACACTGATTTTTTAGTATGTAGGCACTACACTATCTTAAAGGGATAGTATTATAAGAGCTAGATTAGCTTTAACAAAGTGATTTCAACCTTTTAGACCAGCCTTTCTAGAATGAGATTCTGCAGCAGAATTAAGTCCTACAAAAAACTGAGTGACTATTTTCTTAACTCTCCCAAGGATGGAATTTAGCTAGTACCATTCTAGATGCATAGAAAGAAGTCATTCATTATATACAATAAACACCTTAGGGTGTGTGTGTGTGTGTGTGTGTATTATACACACATATGTATGTATATATGTATAATATATGTAATTACATATATAAAATTCTGCAATATATTAAAATAGTACATAATTCCAATTTTGTTATATGTAAATAAAATCCCACACACAAAATTCAGAAAATGGGTATGAGAGTGGAAAAGTTAGAATCAGGCTACCTAATGCATTGCAATAGAAATGCAATATTTTCCTTTTATTTTTTACATCTATTCCATGTGAGTCTCACAAACATGTTGTAATCTTAGCCCATTTAATAGAGGCAGAAACCGAGTCTCAGGGAGGGCAGTTCTAGTCTCCGAAGAGAGCTCCTCCATGAACTACAGCTCCTGGTATTCTGGGCAGGCCCTGAGACTCAATTCCACTAACAGAATGTGACAGAAATGAGGTTGCATGTCTTGTGACATTCACTGGGAAGGAGTATTGCTGCTTCTGTCTTGATCTCTTAGAAACTGTTAGGCTTCTCTTGGAACCCCAGAGTTGGTATGAAGATTATTTTAAACCTAAGACATTTGAGGTTCAACAGATGCAAGAAAAAAAAAAAAAAAGCCTTCTCCAAACTTCCCTTATCTGACTAAATGCAGAAACTTCTGAGAAATAAGAATTGACGTAAATTCTCTTTGAGGAGTCTTTTACTCCAAGGAGAGAGACCTAGAGTAAACCTATCATAAATCCCTTTTCTGTAGGGAGTTTTATGGCCTGAAAAAGATGGAAAGACCAACTCATACTTGCATAGACAAACATTATCACAATCTTTCTTAATCATTTGACCGGCCAGTTACTTCTTTTGTTGGCTCCTGTATATATAAACCTTTTTGTCCTGCTAATCTGTCTTTTGTCATTTAATTTGCAGGTCTGCAGAAACTGAACTTAGGAGAGTAGAGGAAAAGTTTTTTCCTTCTTGACAAAATACTCCCTCTTGGCACCTGAGCCTCTGTGTTAGAAGTCCAACTGTCCTGAGACTATCTTGCTGTGAGGAAGTCCAACCTAACCAGGTGGACAAGCCAGGTGTAGAGAGAGCAATGCCACCCCACGCTAGTGAGTGAAGCTGTCTGGGGAACTCTAGACCAGAGCAGCTGCCAATACCAGTGACCCATCTGACTCCATGTGGAGAAGAATAACCCACCAAAGACATGCTTGAATTTCCTACCCATAAAATTGTGAGACGTAATAAAACAGTTGTTGTTGTAAGCCATTAGGTTTTGGGTAGTTTTGTAGGTAGCAATCGACAACTGCAGCAAGGAAGTTAAGTGGCATGTTCCAGACCCACAGTCTCCTAGCAGCCAAGCCAGAAGGAAGCCAAGATTCCTAACGTGCAATTCCTGAGCCAGGTTTAAGGCTGAGACGCTGAAACTGCTCATGGTAGGACTTCAAAAGCAAGAAGTCATTTGTGCCCCCAGGACTCCTGGCTACCACCCCATTGATAAATTCTCCTCTGTGACATTCTACTTTTATTAAATGAAGGTAACCATGATGACCATAATCCTATCTATCATTTTATGCTTTTGTTTGAATAACTTCTCTAATCTTCCCTTAGGAGTAAGCTTGGTAGAGGAGAAAGAAAATGGTTAATGTGATTTGGGGTTGGTGTAGATTTAGCAAATAAAAATGCAGGATGCCCTGTTCAATTTGAATTTCAGATAAACAACAAATTTTTTCTACTATAAGTATGTACCATTCAAATGTGGTATGTATATATATATTTTAATATCAGGCATTTATCTGAATTTCAAATTCAACTGGGATTCTTATATTTAATCTGGTAACTTCTGGTTGGGGAAGTTTATGGAAAAAGGAGACTGGGGCTATAGAGAAAAATATTTATTTACTTCACAGTATTACCTTTTCAGCCTATTATTTTTTCAGTATTCCATACCCTTACCCTTACATAGAAGAAGGTGTAACTCCTTCAGTGTTAAGACGTTCCTGTGGCTGGAAAAGCAAATTCCCTGCTTTCCAAGAAGGGGGTTGACAGCATCTACTTCACATGTAAAGAACTTATGCCACTGAACATGATTTATCAAAGGCGACATGTTTAGCACTTGGAGAAAAGCTTAAAATTCAGAAGCTAACCAAAAAAAGTCACAAAGCCCAAGTACTTGACTCCTAAAGAGACCTGACCAACTTTCAAACTGACTTAATTACAACTGTGTAAATTAAGATGAGCAATTTGAAAACTTGGTAGAAACTAACAATAGTAAGAAGGGACAGCTGACCAGAAAATAAGGTGACAGCAGAACTAGAAAGTCATACATACCAGGAATTCCAAAAGCCATTGAATAACAGTCCCCACCATCCCCTCCACCTCCACCATCCATCATCACCCACAAGCTTTAATTGTCCTTCCAGGCAAAACTATCAAAGTCAAGTACAAAACACCAGATATATCATGGTGACCTTAAATCAATGAGAGATTACATAATTCAGTATATTCAGCTGAAGAGGGAAGAATAGTGCACAAACATTTTTTTTAAGTATATATTTTCAAAATGCATGAGGGGGCTCATGCTTAAAAAACACAAACTCCTTTTATCTGGAAAATTTACATATGTGGATTCCTTCAAGATATCCCATTCATGTTAGTGCTGTAACTTGCTAGCTCTAAGACTGTCTCAGAACTACAATGCAAACACACTTCTGTGACATGGTCCCTTACTGTGTTCTCTTGGCACATGTTTTCATGTAAGGCATTAAAATGTCAGAAGAAAGAAGGAAAGTGAGGAAGAGAGAGGGAACGAAGAGGTACAGGAAAATGCCAAGAGCATTATCAACAGCCCCAAGTCTGCCATCAAAACATGCCACCTTCAAAATGTTAATTGGGAGTTGGCCACTTCAGCAGGAGAGTTACTGTGAAAACAGGAAGGAATACTTGTGAAAAAATTAATTCTAGGAAATCTTCTTGGGTTTCTTACACAATTGCTTAAAGAGTCTAGACCTACAGGAAGAGGATGCTCTGGATAGTGTCCTGCTGTTATTCAGGTTGTGACTCTGCAGCATGGTAAGCCTAGCCTCAAGTGATAATAAAAGACAATGAATGAATGTGTGCTCACCAGCAGGCATATCTTTCCCCTGGCTCAGAATTTAAGAATAGGCAAGGGAGAGTGGGGCAAAGCTAGCTTTTCTTCTGTGATTTGTTACACTGCAGCCTACTAACAGTAAATGTGCTCCCAAGAAGTTTGGGTCAGGTATTAGGAATCCCTGCCTTAACAACACCTAACCAGATACCAAATTCAATTAGCTACAGGTGGCCTCATCACTAATTTGAGTACTACTGGAAGAAGTTTAACTTCCATACTGTATTCCCTGGACCAGCAGCATCAGGGTCATGTAGCAACTAGCCTGAAGTACAAATTCTCATCCTTCTCCCACCCCTGCTGAATCAGAAATGCTAGGAATGAGTCCCAGCAATCCATGTTTGATCAAGCTGTGCAGGTGACTCTGATGCTTGTTAGGGCTTGAGAGCTGCTGATCTAGAGAACCAAGGCTGACTAATCTTTGTGGTATTATAAATTCCATCATCTCTCCAATCATGTGAATTATTTCTGTGTTTGTCTGGTTTTCTGTTTGTTTGGTTTCCTATCTAAAACTTTCTATTCTCCTTTGCTTCTATAGCTACATAGAACTGTAGTTGCTACTTTTCGTGAGAATTACAGCAGATTTCAAACACTAGGGAAGTCATATGATTTTCCAGGTAACAGTGGCAAGTGCTAAGTGGGGCTCTTCTTGTTAAGAAGGTCCTCAACATTTTGATCAGTGGCTTAGAGACTTCTACACCTGCTAGTCACAATCTCACTCCTCCAGTAGCACTCCTCCTTCCTCCTTTATTAGCTGCCAGATTTAGCCAATAAAAATACAGAATATTCAGTAAAATTTGAATTCTTAAATTCAAATTATATTTATTTATAAATATTTATCTTTATAAATAAGATAAACAACTTATTTATTTAATTTTTTAAGTATAAGTGTGTCCCAGGCAATATATAGGATATACTTTTACTTCAAAAAATATTCATTGTTTACTTGAAATTCAAATTTAACAGTGTCCTGAATTTTATCTGGCAGCCCTAACCCCAGGGAGAGTGGAGAGTATGAGTAAAGAGAAAGCTCTGAAATTTAAATCAATTCAGTACAAACACATGTACTTTTTCTACAAAGTAACAGAAACTAATGAGAATTTCTACCATATCCTTCATTACTAATGAAATGATTTGCAAATAAGTGGCTTTGGAGGTGAAGTACTAGACTGTTCCCATCTCTTTCCTCACCATAGGTTTCCACTTACTTCACTCCTTGTCCTGAAGGGGAGGCAGGGCTGGGGGTGGGAGCTGCTTATAAGAACATGCACATGTAGGAGACCAGAATATGCCAACCCAAATATGCCTCTTTAACATAAGGATTATTTGGAGCTGACCATTTTGAGAAATAGCAGATACAGGAGCAGCACTGGAAACAGAGCATAAGTTATATGTTTGTAAAGCAAATTTGCCTTTATAAAGGAAATCACCATTTGTAAAAACGACTACTTCTCTGTACCAAGAAGAGAAGGATGACTCTATATCACAAGAGAATCTTACCAATGGTGAAGGCTGTGGATTAAATCTGCATAACAAACCTTATAGGTGTTTAGCCTACTATTCCTGGTCACCTTTCCATAACCTGCCTCCCTCACAGCAATCTGCCTTTGTTTTAGCTGAAGATGGTATTTAAGCTCAAGTTCTAGCCACCTCTTTGAGTGTACTCGTGCCTGAGTTTCTTCCATGCATAAATGAAATATACAAGCTAATACATTCTGTTTATTTTTTTCTTATTAGTCTGTCTTTTGTAACTGGGGTCTCAGTAAAGAACCTAGAATGATAGAAGGAATATTTTTTTCCTCCTCTACACATGCATGGGAATGTGTGGGTACACACATGTGCATGGCTTGGGGTAGAGAAGAAGGTACTCAAAGGCCATTTCCAATTGTATTATTTGGGGTCGGATGCTAGAACGTTCAGCCTTCTCAACCATAAAATAGGGAATTACCTCATAGGGCTTTTGGAGCCTCAAATAAAATAATATTTTTGAAAGTACCTGGTAAACCATGAAATAAGATTCAGCATGATATAGTGGAAAGTGCATGGGCTTCGGCATCAAATAAACCAAAGAATGAATCTCAGTTCAGAGACTTAAAAGCTGAGCAAGTTGTTTAAATCTTTGAATGAGTTTCCTCATCTGTAAAGGAGGGATAACATCTACCTCCAGCACTGTTATCAAGACTAATGGAAATAATGTAGAAAGTTACAGGAACAAAGGGGACACCATAGACATTACATGAGCCGGTATATTATGGGTTAAAGTTCTGGAACTTTGGAGAGTACAAAACTCAATCTTTTCTTTTTTTTTTTTCTTTTTTGCGACACGCGGGCCTCTCACTGTTGTGGCCTCTCCCGTTGCTGAGCGCAGGCTCCGGACGCGCAGGCTCAGTGGCCATGATTCACGGACCCAGCCGCTCCGCGGCATGTGGGATCTTCCCAGACCCGGGCACTGTCCCCTGCATCGGCAGGCGGACTCTCAACCACTGCGCCACCAGGGAAGCCCTTCAATCTTTTTTCTTGTTCTACGTTATGATGATCTGACTTTAATAAGATCAGGGTCTGACTATATTGTTTTAAAAGTAATTAAAGGCAGCATAGATTTTCTTTTTTAACATCTTTATTGGAGTATAATTGTTTTACAATGGTGTGTTAGTTTCTGTTGTATAACAAAGTGAATCAGCTATACATATACATATTTCCCCATATCTCCTCCCTCTTGCGTCTCCCTCCCACTCTCCCTATCCCACCCCTCTAGGTCATCACAAAGCACCGAGCTGATCTCCCTGTGCTATGCTGCTGCTTCCCACTAGCTATTTTACATTTGGTAGTGTATATATGTCCATGTCACTGTCTCTAGATTTCTTTTTTAATTTACCACCCAGATGGCAGGATGTGATGCCCTCATTAATGATTTAAAGAGCTACTTAAAATGTATTAGAGCAAAGTGACCAACTTAAATGATTTACACTCTGCTTAGGATTACTCTCTTACATCCAGGATGGAAAGCAACCCTTATTCTCTTCGTGGAAGACCTGAGGCTTAGGGTATTATATTTGAATAAATTGAGAAGAAAAAAACCCAATCTCCATTAATTTGCCATGGAGTAATTTATTTAGCAATATCTATTATTAATTTCTATTTGCAACTGGATTAAATATGTAAATATATTCATGCCTTGCAGTGTATCAGGATGACAGGACAGAGCAAAGAAGTGGTTTTCAGCGACGTCCATTGTACAGGTTTCTTGTGAATGATGGCCTTGCTATCAAGTTAACTACACAAAGCAATTACTTTGAGTTACATTGAATTATCATATTATACAGACATGTTTTTCATCAATTGGCCCATTCTTCTGCATCCTGTGATCCTTAGGAAAAGGCACTTTTAAAAACAGATCAGCAATATTTGTGAGAAGTATATTTTTTTCATAAAGTGTGATCTTGAAGAAAATCACATCCGACTTGTGTCCAATGAACACTTTCTTTTTCAGGTTCAAATTTTGTGACCACTTGATCATTTCAGCTCTCAGTTTTTTTTGTTTTTTTTTTTTTGTTTTTAACAGGTTGGACTTTATTCATCTAGGGAGAAATGACTGAAAACATAAACACAATGAGTTCTGAATGTTCAGATGTGAACGGATTTAAAAGCAGCCAGCCACACTATAAAACGTCACCTAAAATGGTGCGGAGTGCCCCAGAGTGCTCATTAGTCCCCTGATTCACCACCACACACTGCAGATTCCAGCCACAACAGTGCCACTAACTCTGGGAGTCATCAGTTTTCTAATCCTGAGTCTTAGTGTCCTAATCTAGAAAATGAGGGGAGTGAAGGATTGGAAGCATATGTTAGTTCACTAGAGCGGCCCTAGCAAAGCACCACAGACTGGGAGGCTTAAACAACAGAAATTAATTTTCTCACAAATCTGGAGGCTAAGTGTTCAAGATCAAGGTATCAAAGGGTTGGTTTCTTCTGAGGTCTCTTACCTTGGTTTGTAGATGACTGCTTTCTCCCTTTGGTTTCACATCACCTTTCCTCTCTACATGTTCTCTTCTTACAATGACATCTGTCATATTGTGTTAGGGCTCACTCATGTGACCTCATTTTAATTACCTCTTTAAAGGCCCTATGCTAAATACAGTCACATTCTGAAGTACTGGGGATTAGGACTTCACCATATGAATTTTGGATTCTGACCAAGGGGTGTCCAGCTTACCTACCTTGTATCCTTCCCTGGCCCTGCTCTCCAGTGGCTGATGTTGCCAAGTCTCTTCCCACCAAAACCAGCCTGGTCATCTTCTTAGAGCCAAAGTATCAATGAACCTTGTATTAGTTACCTATTGTGGCTATAATAGATTATCATAAACTTAGTGGCTTAAACCAGCACATCAATTATCTTATAGCTCCGGAGGTCGGAAGTCTGAAATGGATCTCACTGGGCTAAAATCAAGGAGTTAGCAGGGCAACGTTCCCTCTGAAGGTTCCAGAGGAGAATTTATTTCTATTTTCCAGCTTCTAGAGGGTGCATGTGTTTGCTGGCTCACGACCCTTTCCTCCATTTCCAAAGGTCAAGTCCTTCTCATGCTGCCATCTCTGATTCTTTCCTCTGCCTCCCTCTTCCACTTACAAGGACCCCTGTCATTGCACTGGACTGACTAGAAACTATATTTGTTTTCTAGGGCTGCCATAACAAATGAAAACAAACTGGGTGGTTTTTGCATTCTATCATTTTTCTGAAGACTGGAAATGCAAAATCAAAGGGTTAGCAGGGCGATGCTCTCTCTGCAGGCTCTAGAGGAGGATCTGTCCTTGCCTCTTCCTAGCTTTGGTGGTTGAGGGCAATCCTTGGCATTCTTTGCTTGTAGACGCATCACTTCAATCTCTGCCTCCATCTTCACATTGCATTCTCCATTCGTGTGTGTCTCCGTGCCCAAGTTTCCCTCTTCTTATAAGGACACCAGTCAGATTGGATTTAGCACCCCCACCCAATCCAGTATGACTTCATGTAACCATGATTACATCTACAAAGATCCTATTTCCAAATAAGGTCACATTCACAGATTCCAGGTGGATGTGAATTTGCGGGAATAGGGAACACTATTCAACACAGGACAGCAAACTTAATTCCATGTGCAACCTTAATTCCTCTGTCATGTAACCTAACATATTCACAGGTTCCAGGTGTTAGGACATGGACACATAGGGGGAAGGAAGGAGCATTATTCTGCCTACCACAAACCTGATGAACACATCAGTGTTAGCTGCATCTCGAAGAAAACCATATATTTTGTCCAGCCTCCTAAAGAAAGTTGTCCTCCCACTACCTCTGTTGTACTGTCCTACAATAAGAGGTACAGCCATGATCAGCACCATGGGGAAATCACTTTCCCTAAGTGGACAAATCATGCTGCTATTCAATGTAGAAAACTATTTTCCAGTCCATAATTCTTTAGTGGTCTTCCTGAGACCACCCAGCCCCATTTCTCTCCCCCTGCTGAATATGACTCTCTTCACTTACTACCTCCGTTCTTGAAGGCGGAAGCTTCACTTTAGCCCTTCTCTGTGCACAGAATGTCTTATTATTGCCATTTAGGCTATTCCACTCCATCATGCAAAAACTATATATCTCAACTGTTTTCTTCCTTAAACTTTCTCTGAACAAGTGATAGACCATTTAACTCTTACACACTATTCATAGGTCCACTATTCACAGAAGTTAAAAAATGGCTGCAAATGATTTGAAACTCCTCCCATTGAAGTGAAGACCATGACCCTTCCCTCTGCGTCTGAGGGAGCCTGGGATTGCTTTGCAATATTCTATTGCAACAGAATAATGTGGAAGTGACCCATGGGATTTACAGTATGCCACTTCTGCCTGGTCATCTTGGAACATTCGCTCTCATGAGGAACTTGCTTAAAATATTTCTTCTGGGATCTCAGTTGCCATGCCACAGGAAGCCCACGCCATATAAAGAAGTAACATGTAGCTGGTTGACATTCTCAGAGTCCCTGCTAAGCCCATCTTCAGACATCCTAGCCCAGGGGCCAGATATGCAAGTGAAAAGCCACCTACGAATTAGACCTTCCAACCCCAGTTATCCCAGCCCCCAGCCCTTTGTGTCTTCCCCGATGAGGTCATGGGGACATCTCCCTGTTCAATGTTTAATGGGTTTCTAAGAAGGGCTTTCTTGGCCACACTTTGAGGAAATTTAACTGGCTTCTATGAAAGCTTTCCTTTCTTTTATTTTTCCTTTCCTTTAGTCTTCTCTCCTTCTGTCTTTCCTTCCTTTTTAACTTATACTCCTGGAGGTTGAGAGCTGAAAAGAGCTAACCACTTTGCTTCCTCCAGCAAATGCTGTGCTGAGAGCCTCGTGAAATCTGATTGTTAAATTTTCAGGGATTTTACAAACCATTTGACATCATTTTTGAGGCTTGAAATTGGCCATGGTGGCATTATTTATACCATGGAAATGAGCAAAGACTAAAAATCAGAGCTTTTGTTTCCAGAGATCAGTTTGGTAAACATTTACTAGCACATCACTGACTTCCCTCAAAGATGACTTCCACAAAATAACCGCAGTTCTCCTGAAACCAGCACAAGAAGAGTAAGTCAGATTTGATTCATACTCCTCCTGATCTCATTGCACCACAGATTTTCAGAAAAAGTTCTTTTTTCAGGGCAAATACTAATAAGAACTATTGAAAGAGGAGAAGATATTTGAGCAGCCTGAAGTTGAAAATGCTTATGCTAATATCACACTCGGCCACTGTGATCAATCAAGGAAAAACCCTAATACATAAGCAGTACGTTTCCTGAATTTTGTAGTAGATGCTTCAGTTTTAGTTTTTTAAATGGATATTCCTGGAATATTGTGTGAAAATATACATTTAAAAATGGTATCAGATTTTAAATTGGTTCAATGAGCTTTCTATACAACAAATTTCTATATTAATATGTATAAAACAAATAATCACTATTTCCATTTACTTTTGGAATACATTCGTTAGTTTTATCCTCTGAGGAAATTTAAAATAATATAACTAACGGGCTTCCCTGGTGGCACAGTGGTTGAGAGTCTGCTTGCCGATGCAGGGGACACGGGTTCGTGCCCCAGTCTGGGAAAATCCCACATGCCGTGGAGCGGCTGGGCCCGTGAGCCATGGCCGCTGAGCCTGCGCGTCCGGAGCCTGTGCTCCGCAACGGGAGAGGCCACAACAGTGAGAGGCCCGCGTACCGGAAAATAAATAAATAAATAAATAAATAAATAAAAATAATATAACTTTACAGTTGGTAATAGAAGAGAAAGATTAAGATGGGAGAAATCTGATTTGTGTTCTTCTTCTGCCACTAAGTGAATGTTTCTAAGTGTCAGTATTTTCATCTATAAAACAAAGGGTTCATCAGTATGATATCTAAGGTGATCCCCAACTTTGAAATGCAATGATGATTGACTTCATTCACATTTTCAAAATGAGGTGAAACTTATAAGGAATTATCAGGTTCATTAAGTTCAAAAACACTTTTAATTCTGTAGGATTCCACTTTACTTGAGAGTAGGGCTAAAAGTCTAAAGATTTTGCTGAAAAAAAAATTAGCTACTTTACCTTTAAGAGACTAGGTAATGGGATAACTTGTGGTACATTCATACAGTGGAATACTACTCAGCAATGAAAATGAACTACTAGTACACACAAGAATATCAGTAAATTTCAAAAACATCATGCTGAGGGAAAGAAGCCACACTCAAAAGGGTACATACTCTATGTGTGATTCCATGTATATGAAGTTCCTGGTAGGTAACACTAATCTATGGAGATAGAAATCAGATTAGTGTTTGCTTGGTGGGGTGCCTGTGATTATCTGGGAAGGGGCACAAGATGCTAAGAAGTTGGAAGTATTCTGTATCTTGATAGGCTTGTAGGGTACATGAGCATGTACATTTTTCAAATGGATAAAATTGCATTCTTAAATCAGCATGTTTCACTGTAGCTAAATTATACTTTAATTTTAAATAATAAAAAAGAGAATAGCCTGACATTCATAAAATACGTGATTAGGTTATAAAAAATCAGGAGTTTAACATGTTTACTTCTGTTATCATTGTGCTTCTTGGATTCTTGATGGAAACTGGTTTATTGAGATAATTTATGGCTAAGAAATACAAACACTACTCTTTAAAATTTTAAAGAATATGTTGTTTTGATTTTCATTTACCAATGTAATTCATGCTCATTGTGTAACTTAAAAATATAAAACAGCTAACGGGGCTTCCCTGGTGGCGCAGTGGTTGAGAGTCCACCTGCCGATGCAGGGGACACGGGTTCGTGCCCCGGTCCGGGAAGATCCCACATGCCGCAGAGCGGCTAGGCCCGTGAGCCATGGCCGCTGAGCCTGCGCGTCCGGAGCCTGTGTTCCGCAACGGGAGAGGCCACAACAGTGAGAGGCCCGCGTACCACAAAAAACAAAACAAAAAAACACTGGCTAAACTACATTTAAGAGGACCTGCAATCTGCTGAGATCTGAGATCCACATTAGACAAACGCCTTTTGCTGGCTTCACAAAGCTCCTGTCGGGTCATGCTGCTGAGGGGTCAGTTCCTCCTTGGTCATTCATACCCAAATGGTACCTCCGCCCTTGTAGCTCAAATTCAATTTCCTACTAGCTTAAGAAAAAGAAGAAGCTAGGACACTTTTAACCTATTACGGACATTAAGAGAAAACAGTCTATCTGCTTGTTATTTCTATGAAAAAACAAAACAAAACTGCAGTGTGGGCAGCCAGTGTTACCTTGTTGATTTCCTTCCCTCTGTTCTGAGCTGAAATTGTGCAAGGCCAAGGTACAAGGGAGGAAATGATTTAGAGAGTGAAGCTACTACAGAGCAGGGAAAGAAATGGGCCCTTCCCTAGGCCCGGTACTAACCAGATTAAAATGTGTGTGAGGAAATTATACACAACCATTTTAATCTAAGGCAGACAAGCTGGTGCACATTTTTATAACTAAATGGAATGGGGGACATGAGCTCATTGAGGAGGGTGGGAGCAGTGGCCTCACTCTTGCCTTCCTGCTCAGTCCCCTTACATTCCACAACATTCTGCAAGTGACCATTTTTCTCCCCCCGTGAAAGTAATGATTCTGTAAAAGAGCCAGAAGGCACAGTTGATTCCAAGTGAAGCTGACTCAGACTGATGGAGGGAGAGGAAAAGTAGATGCAATTTCATTTCAGGTATCTGAAAGCTATTTACAGATGGGGGCAAAAGACACTGTAGAAATCAGTAGGCAATGTCCCCAACTAGATGATTAAGATGGAACGGGATCACTTAGCAACACCGACTGAATGTTCCTCGTCTGGCAGGGAGCCAGCCCAGAGGAATGGAGACACTGCCAGAGGTGACTCGATGGCTCTCCTCTTGGGAGGTTAAACTAATCGCCATGTTGGGAAGATATCGCCTGTCTTTAAATGTTGCCGGGTCCCAGCTTTGAAATTTTCTAATGAAAGCTTTGATTTGGAGGCTCTACACTGGGCCCAGAAAGCATGAGCCTCTGGGTTCCAGAAATCTGGTGTAATCCAAGCACAGAGTGTAGTGGGTGCTTTGTTTCCAGTAGCCTCTGTGAGTTACCTGTCTGTTACACTTGGTGATAGGGGAGCTGCTGTGTGCCTGACTTATCTGTGAATATGTGAGAGCTCTCGGTTCCAAAAGATTGTGTTACCTACCCAGTAAGGGCCACCAGCCCACTTCCTCCTACTGTTACTTATTACTGTGTTTTCTTAACTCTAAGATGTATTTTTTCCAGCTTGAAATCTCTGAAATTGAGATGGGTCTTACCATTGATAGGGTAATTCCCATTCCCTTTCACTAAAGAGGGGGTAATGAGTAAATAGGTTATCTTGGCCAATAAAACTGAGACTCTGCCTCCAACCCCTAAGGCTACAAGGGATGAAGGTTGACAGAAGTGAGTAGGAAGGAAGAGGAGTATCCAGGACTACATATCCAAGACAAGAGGAGGTCACGGAGGTGGGGCCTGCGGTCACCTGTGAGGACAGTAATTATCTTAGAACCAGGAAACTAAGGCCACATTTGTCCCCGTGCTTTTGTGTTTGCTTTGTTTTCATTTTGTTTTCCCTATCAGAGCTGTACTGATATGAAAAGGGTCTTTGTCTACACAAGAGAGGAAATTAGGCGTACTTTCCCGGTTACCTTTTATGTCCCTTTTAAATATATGTTCCCTCAGACATCTAATCTGCTTTCCAGAGCACTGGGGTTCTGCCATCCCCCCAAACTAGCCCAGCACCCACATACCCTCCTGCTCATCATTCCCAGAGCACTTCCTTGACCTCCCATTTCCTCAGGGCTCTGTTAGGTGACCAAAGCTACTTTGCAGAAACAAATTTAGGCAAAAGACGTTAATAGATAATAATATTCCCCTTCCTTGGATGTTTGTGTTTTTAAAGGGGTCTGGAGGACACAAAATATTTTAATTCAAAATAATTGCTTTTGAATTGAGGGATCTGCAGGACACCTGGAAGAACATATTAGAGCAAGAGTGTATTAGTATCCATCAAATCCCATCACATAAGCATCCACATGCTCTGTCTGAGCCCAAAGATTCTGGGCGGCAAGAACTATCAACTGGAAATGTAAGAATCTACCTCTTTGCTCCTAGAATTTTCATTACAGCTTTGGTGATCCCAACAAAAGAGAGAGAGAGAAAAAGAAAGAAACCAGTTTTTCATTTGCAAATTGCTTACCAATTAGTTTTTAATGAACATTTTATTCTTCTTTCATGATGAGACAGGCTGAGGGTATTTACTCCATCTAATTTCTCCTCAGCTTAACAGGAGCATTTGACCAGTCCCCACAACAAATTCATCAAAACAAACATTCATTCTGCTGTCATTTGAGAGACACTCTGCCAGCCACAGGGAGAGATTAAAAATATATGAGACATGGTCACTGCTCTCAAGGTACTTAATACCTAGCTGGAGGGAAACGTTTAAAAGAGCTCACTAACAGATTCAACACAATGACACACGTAATGGCACAAAGCGTTAGGAAATGAATTGCCAAATTCAGTGCTGTGGTATTTCAGAGGGAAACACTGTGAATAAAAAGTCACTTTCGGATGAGCTGAATCTAAAGGATGGCATTAAGAACATCTGTTGTTTTTATTCATTTAGCGCCCTTATAACTTTTGGAGAAATTTCCTCTCCCCATTCCCATGGTCCTGCAGGCTGTCAAATACTAGTCCTGCACAGCAAGGCACCTGATCCAGGATGTGTCAGTCAGGATTCTTCACCCTCTGACAATAAGAATTGGTCCAAGTGGGCACTCGGCTCACCTTGGGCCAATCAGAGTCCTTCCCTGGATTGCTGGTTTATACACATGGAGAAAGAGCAGCCCTTTTCTCCTGGGATGGGAAAATTAGAAGGCGATAAATATAGCATTGTTAAAGGACATTCCCTGTCTCATGGAGAAAGCCTTCTTACAGAATGAAGCCAAAATTCAGGAGAAAGCAGAAATAAGAGAAGAAATAGGTATATTCCTGACATCTTTTGAGCACTTAAATGTAGCAAGTCTGAAGGTCCACCTCCTGGTTTTATGGGTGAATAAATTCCCTCTGTATCTGATTTGTCAGATACACCCCTCACCCTTCCTGGAACTCAAATTTCACATTAATCTTCCTAATATGGTCCCGAAGGATCACTGATGCTCTGTTCAAATATTTTTTCCAATCATTTTATCTTTAATTTTGGATAGTTTCTATTGCTGTGTATTCAAATTCATTGATCTTTTCTTCTGCAGTATCTAATCTACTTAATCCCACCCAGTGATATTTTTTTTCATTTTAGATATTGTATTTTTTATATCTAGAAGTTCTATTCATTTTGTTTGTTTGTTTGTTTAATTTGTCTTCCATTTCTCCTCTCAACATGTTCATGTTTTCCACTACACCTTGAGTGTATG
The DNA here is from genome assembly GCF_964374135.1 of Grampus griseus. Classification (NCBI taxonomy): domain Eukaryota; kingdom Metazoa; phylum Chordata; class Mammalia; order Artiodactyla; family Delphinidae; genus Grampus; species Grampus griseus. Next base: position 69,927,114 of record NC_139012.1, read on the forward strand.
GAGCATATTTTTAATAGCTCTTTTAAGGCACTTGTCTGCTAATACCATCATCTCTGCCATTTCTAGGTCTATTTCTTTTGACTGATTATGGGTCATATTTTCCTGCTTTTATACTTTCCTGGTAATTTTTATTGAATGTTGGATATTGCAAATTTTATATTGTTGGAATTGTCTGGCACATAGTTAATTTCCTTGAGCTCAGTTTTGTTTCTCTCAACACTTGTTTTTAAGCTTGGTTAAGGCACGTCTAGAGCAACTTTTAGTCTAGGGCTAATTTAGTCCAATTACTGAGCCAACATCTGCCTGAATGTTCTACCTGCTTTTCAAGTATTATCGATCCTATGTGAACTCTAGGTGTTATTCTGTCTACTGCTTTCCCTCCTAGCCTCAAAGAGCTTCAACCTTTGCATGCAGTGGTTGATATTCAGCCAAAGATTCCAGAAGACCTGCTGAAAATTTCCAGCACTCTCTCTCCTTCTCTCTTGGTATCTCTGTCCCTGTCTCTCTCTCTGTCTCTGAATCAGTCTCCTCTTGTATTTTTTTCCTTCCAATTTTAGCTGCCTGAATTCTGATCTCTGTCTCTTCAACTCATTAAGAACTCTGGGCTTTGTTTGGGCCGTCCTCCTTGGGTTACACCTTGAAACTGCCTCCTAATTGGAGCAATTATAGGACTCATCTCATTTGCTTCCCTTGTGTTGGGATCACATTGCCTGTTGTTCAAGGTGTGAAAGTAGTTATTTTCTATATTTTCCTTGGTTTTTTAGTTGTTATGGTGGAGGAGCAAGGCTCAGAGCAGTTAATCCTTCATGGATGAAAGCAGAAGTCCCAAACTCTAATTATTTAAATTTATTCTTTATCAAAATTTTTCTCAGGGGAATAATCTATAATTTTTTACGTAAGAAAAAACTAAACTTGTGCCCAAATATTAACAAATTTATGTTTATCCTACCCAATTCCTTATTACTATATTACCTATTACTATACTATATTACTTATTACTATGTTACCTCTCCAGCTTTCTACTTGGACTGATCCTAGGAGCCACAAGCTATGAGACATGATTTCATCTGTCAAATGGGAATAATAAAAAGTACTCATAAGTTTGTGGTAAGGATCAAATGAGATGAATTACATAAAGCCTGACATACAATGATTTTTCTGCAAATGGCAACTCTTAATTCCACTAAATGAATCACAGGAAATGGAGACATTGAAGTCAACATTAGCAGCTCTATTTGTCTAAAAATAAATACAAACAATAAGATATAAACACATTTTCAGTTATGGGTTCATTTGGTGCCAACTTTCTGAACAACAGGCCTTGTTAATTTTGTTATGAAAGTTTCTCAAGAGTCCAAAGGTTCATTGAAAATGCATTCCATTCAATTTTTTTGTTGTTCTCTAAATTAGATTTTAAAATAACAATAAAAACTAATATGAAATGCATAGCTGGCATTGAAATATCTTGCCAAAAAAGTTACCTGTCCTGGTCATCTCAGTCTTAGAGACTTTGGCATCCCAGAAGTGAGATCATGGGAGGAAGGAATGGCTAGACTGGCCTTGAACTTGAAAGATTAATTACATAATTTGTATTTCTGTCAAATCCTGGAAAGAGAAGTAGCAAAATATGGTGTCTGTTTTTCATAAATATTAAAATGCATTAATTATCTAGGGAGCATTTTGTTCTAGATTTTGTTTTCAAGGTATCATTGATTTCATTTAATAATAGTACTCCCATCTGATATTTGTACTAGTAGATCACAGTTACTTCTCACTTGGGAAGTAATCAGTCCCTTTTAAGTATTTAGGCATTCTTACTCCTTTACACAATGAAGATTTATGAAGTATCTGTTTATTCCAATCTCTCTGCTGGGCTCTTTCATATGCTAGATCACATGTATTCTCATTCTTTCTCTTACAACATGTATAATTATCGCATTTTATAGTTGAGGAAATTGAGGCTGTGAGACAGATTATGATGTGCGTAAAAGCACACACCTATTAAGTGGCACTTCTAGAAAACACATAGGACTGGGCTATTATCCTTGAGAGACACTTTGCCTAGAGTTTTAAAAATATCTTCTAAAGAGTGAAGAATGCTTGAGTCTCAAAAAGACCATGAAAGCACTCGTTACAGTGCGTGGCTGGATGCCTCTCCCAACTCTGAGAGAGTGCCCCTGGGGATAATGCTGCCAGCCCCTGTGGACCAAGATCAATGACTTCACCCAGCTTCTGATCCCAGGAAAACAACCACCAGGGTACTATGCTGTTTCTTCCAGAAGCCTTCCGAAATGTTGCCCCATATCTAAGGAATTAACATATTCTTTAAAGAACAGATGTGACCGAAGCATTTCATTTCCTATTTTACTTCTGTCTATTTGCTCAGTAGTTCTCCATAGAGGTTTGAACAAAGAATTTACTGCAGGGTTTGTATATTCATGCGAATAACATATTTCCCTACAAGACTACACCCTTTGTTCTTCCAGATGCGAAAATATTGGTTTGCTTTCCTAGTTGATTTTAAAGAATTTTGATGCAAATTGTAGTTGGCAGATATTGTATATTCTTTTGTTCTGAGTGAGAGAAGCCTGTGCTCCTGAACTTGGGTTCCCTGTTGCATCAAGCAGGTGTGGATGTGCCACTGCCAAAATCAAGCTGGTGTGCAGCACGAGTTCCTCCTGGAGACATACATGTTCTGCCTTTGGCCAAAATACTTTGAATTCACTGCTTTATAGTAAGCTGAAGCTTTAAATTTTGATTTCATCAGGTTTTTGGTTTTTCTTCTCCTCTCTCTCTATCTCTTGATTTAGTTGAGGGGTAAACTTTTTCCCCTTGGTATAACTTGACATCTCTGTTTTTGGCACATCTATGGAGACTGAAGTAATAGACTGAAGGTGAAAAGAGGTCAGGTGTTAGTGCCATCAGGGCCTCCTGAGAAGAACCAGCAGGGAAGCAGGGAACCCAGAAACAGCCCTGACTAGAATCATCCTCCAAGACCAACCCTTGGTTGTCTGAGATGCACTGGAGTGATAAGACCCCATTCTGCAAATCCAGTTTATGTGGACTAATAGAAGTAAGAAACTCTCTCTGGGGGCAAATCTGTGACCCAAACCACTCAAAGTAGAAACACACAATCATTTTGGCTTCCTCCTCTATTTTTGTAGGAGGTTAATGGACACGTTTATACAAATAAGCACACATTTTTCCTCATTCTTTATAAATCATGATTCTGCCTGCCCCAAGGTAAGTGACATCACTGATACCCTCACTGATGCCTTTGGACTAACAGCCCACAGACAGACATCCTTTTATGCAAGGGGATGGAGGCTGTGCTACATTAAGGAAAAAGCCCTATGTTTTTGCCATAAGTAGACATGAAATAATAGAAACAAACATATGTTGATCTCTGCCCCTGGTTCCTGAAGCAGAACTCCTAAAACCCTTGTAATTTCCTAAGTGATAGGAACATCTGACACAGATGCATATAATATAATTTGTATAGGTAATGCAAATAAAATCTATACTCTAGTTAAGTGTATTGTGCCAATGTTAATTTTTTAATATTGGTAATTGTACAATGGTTATGGAAGATGTGAACATCAGGAGAAGCTTGATGAATGGAACACAGATACTGTCTGTACTAGTGTTGCAACTTTCATTAAATCTAAAATTATTTCAAAATAAAAGTATTTAAAATTTTAAAATATTTCAAAGCACTTCAGCAAGGAAGTTTGGGGAAGGGCTGTATGGCAGAGCCCTGAGCCTAAAAACATTTGGTCCATGTGAATACCACAGCAGAAGACGTTCTTAATCAGACAGGATGACCTACTTTGTAGATAGCACCGTACGGCTGACAGGGTCTTCGTGCTCCAGCCGAGTGTCAGGCCCAAGCCTCTGAGGTTGGGAGAGCCGAGTTCAGGACATTGGACCACCAGAGACCTCCTGGCTCCACATAATATCAATCGGCGAGAGCTCACCCAGAGATCTCCGTCTCAACGCTAAGACCCAGTTCCACTCAACAACCAGCAAGCTCCAGTGCTGGACACTCCATGCCAAACAACTAGCAAGCCAGGAAAAAAACCCCACCCATTAGGTGAGAGGCTGTTTTAAATCATAATAAGTTCACAGACACCCCAAAACACACCACCAGACGAGGTCCTGCCCCCCATAAAGACAAGATCCAGCCCCACCCACCAGAACACAGGCACCAATCCCCTACACCAGGAAGCCTACACAACCCACTGAACCAACCTTACTCACTGGGGGCAGACACCAAACACAATGGGAACTACAGACCTGCAGCCAGCGAAAAGGAGACCCCAAACACAGTAAGATAAGCAAAATGAGAAGACAGAAAAACACACAGCAGATGAAGGAGCAAGGCAAAAACCCATCAGACTTAACAAATGAAGAGGAAATAGGCAGTCTACCTGAAAAAGAATTCAGAGTAATGATAGTAAAGATGATACAAAATCTTGGAAATAGAATAGAGAAAATGCAAGAAACATTTAACAAGGAACTAGAAGAACTAAAGAGGAAACAAGCAACAATGAACAGAACAATAAATGAAATTAAAAATACTCTAGAAGGGATCAATAGCAGAATAACTGAGGCAGAAGAATGGATAAGTGACCTGGAAGATAAAATAGTGGAAGTAACTACTGCAGAGCAGAATAAAGAAAAAAGAATGAAAAGCACTGAGGACAGTCTCAGAGACCTCTGAGACAACATTAAACGCACCAATATTCGAATTATAGGGGTCCCAGAAGACAAAGAGAAACAGAAAGGGACTGAGAAAATATTTGAAGAGATTATAGTTGTAAACTTCCCTAATATGGGAAAAGAAATAGTTAATCAAGTCCAGGAAGTGCAGAGAGTCCCATACAGGATAAATCCAAGGCGAAACGTGCCAAGACACATATTATACAAACTATCAAAAATTAAATACAAAGAAAAAAACATTAAAAGCAGCAAGGGAAAAGCAACAAATAACACACAAGGGAATCCCCATAAGGTTAACAGCTGATCTTTCAGCAGAAACTCTGCAAGCCAGAAGGGAGTGGCAGTACATATTTAAAGTGATAAAAGGGAAAAACCTAAAACCAAGATTATTCTACACAGCAATGATCTCATTCAGATTTGAAGGAGAAATTAAAACCTTTACAGATAAACAAAAGCTAAGAGAATTCAGCACCACCAAGCCAGCTTTACAACAAATGCTAAAGGAACTTCTCTAGGAAGGAAACAGAAGAGAAAGACCTACAATAACAAACTTAAAACAATTAAGAAAATGGGAATAGGAGCATACATATCGATAATTACATTAAATGTAAATGGATTAAATGTAAACGGATTAAATGCTCCAACCAAAAGACATAGACTGGCTGGATGGATACAAAAATAAGACCCATATATGTGTTGTGTACAAGAGACCCACTTCAGACCTAAGGACACATACAGACTGAAAGTGAGGGGATGGAAAAAGATATTCCATGCAAACAGAAATCAAAAGAAAGCTAGGGTAGCAATTCTCATATAAGACAAAATAGACTTTAAAATAAAGACTGTTACAAGAGACGAAGAAGGACACTACATAATGATCAAGGGACCAATCCAAGAAGAAGATAGAACTATTGTAAATATTTATGCACCCAGCATAAAGGCACCTCAATACATAAAGCAAATGCTAATAGCCATAAAAGGGGAAATCAACAGTAACACAATAATAGTAGGGGACTTTAACACCCCACTTTCAACAATGGACACACTTTCCAAAATGAAAGTAAATAAGGAAACACAAGCTTTAAATGACACATAAAACAAGATGGACTTAATTGATATTTATAGGACATTTCATCCAAAAACAACAAAATGCACTTTCTTCTCAACTGCTCCTGGAACATTCTCCAGGACAGACCATATCTTGGGTCAAAAATCAAGCCTTGGTAAATTTAAGAAAATTGAATTGCATCAAGTATCATTTCCGACCACAATGCTATGAGAATAAATATCAGTTACATGAAAAAAAAATACAAACTCGTGGAGGCTAAACAGTATGCTATAAATAACCAAGAGATCACTGAAGAAATCAAAGAGGAAATAAAAAAAAATACCTAGAAACAAATGACAATGAAAACATGATGGCCCAAAATCTATGGGATGCAGCAAACGCAGTTCTAAGAGGGAAGTTTATAGCAATATAATCTTACCTCAAGAAATAAGAAACATCTCAAATAAATAACCTAACCTTACACCTAAAGTAATTAGAGAAAGAAGAAGAAGAACAACAAAAAAAATCAAAGTTAGCAGAAGGAAAGAAATCATAAAGATCAGATCAGAAATAAATGAAAAAGAAATGAAGGAAACAAAAACAAAGATCAATAAAACTAAAAGCTGGTTCTTTGAGAAGATAAACAAAATTGATAAACCATTAGCCAGACTCAACAAGAAAAAAAGAGAGAAGACAAATCAACAGAATTAGAAATGAAAAAGGAGAAGTAACAACTGACATTGCAGAAATACAAAGGATCATGAGAGGCAACTATATGCCAATAAAATGGACAACCTGGAAGAAATGGACAAATTCTTAGAAAAGCACAACCTTCTGAGACTCAACCAGGAAGAAATAGAAAATATAAACAGACCAATCACAAGCACTGAAATTGAGACTGTGATTAAAAATCTCCCAACAAACAAAAGCCCAGGACCAGGTGGCTTAACAGGAGAATTCTATCAAACATTTAGAGAAGAGATAACACCTATCCTCAAACTCTTCCAAAATATAGCAGATGGAGGAACACTCCCAAACTCATTCTACAAGGACACCATCACCCTGATAACAAAACCAGACAAAAGATGTCACACACACACACATAAAAAATACAGGCCAATATCACTGTTGAACATAGATGCAAAAATCCTAAACAAAATACTAGCAAACAGAATCCAACAGCACATTAAACAGCACATGATCAAGTGGGGTTTAACCCAGGGACGCAAGGATTCTTCAATATATGTAAATCAATCAATGTGATACACCATATTAACAAATTGAAGGAGAAAAACCATATGATCATCTCAATAGATGCAGAAAAAGCTTTTGACAAAATTCAATACCCATTTATGATAAAAACTCTCTAGAAGGGAGGCATAGAGGGAACTTACCTCAACATAATAAAGGCCATATATGACAAACCCACAGCCAACATCATTCTCAATGGTGAAAAACTGAAATCATTTCCTCTAAGATCAGGAACAATACAAGGATGTCCACCCTCACCACTGTTATTCAACATAGTTTTGGAAGTTTTAGCCATAGCAATCAGAGAAGAAAAAGAAATAAAAGGAATCCAAATAAGAAAAGAAGAAGTAAAACTGTCATTGTTTGCAGATGACAAGATACTATACACAGAGAATCCTAAAGATGCTATTAGAAAACTACTAGAGCTAATCAATGAATTTGGTAAAGTAGCAGGATACAAAATTAATGCACAGAAATCTCTTGCATTCCTCTACACTAATGATGAAAAATCTGAAAGAGAAATTAAGGCAACACTCCCATTTACCATTGCAACAAGAAGAATAAAATACCCAGGAATAAACTTACCTAAAGAGAAAAAAGACCTGTATGCAGAAAACTATAACACACTGATGAAAGAAACTAAAGATGATACAAACAGATGGAGAGATATACCTTGTTCTTTGATAGGAAGTATCAGCATTCTGAAAATGACTATACTACCCAAAGCAACCTACAAATTCAATGCAATCCCTATCAAACTATCAATTGCATTTTTCACAGAACTAGAACAAAAAATTTCACAATTTGTATGGAAACACAAAAGACACTGAATAGCCAAAGCAAACTTGAGAAAGAAAAACGGAGCTGTAGGAATCAGGCTCCCTGATTTCAGACTATACTACAAAGCTACAGTAATCAAGACAATATGGTACTGGCACAAGTATAGAAATATAGATCAATGGAACAGGACAGAAAGCCCAGAGATTAACCCACACACATATGGTCACCTTATATTTGATACAGGAGGCAAGCATATACAATGGAGAAAAGACAGCCTCTTCAATAAGTGGTACTGGGAAAACTGGACAGCTGCATGTAAAAGAATGAAATCAGAACACTTCCTAACACTGTATACAAAAATAAACTCAAAATGGATTAAAGACCTAAATGTAAGGCCAGACACTATAAAACACTTAGAGGAAAACATAGGCAGAACACTCTATGACATAAATCACAGCAAGATCCTTTTTGACCCACCTCCTAGAGAAATGGAAATAAAAACAAAAATAAACAAATGGGACCTAATGGAACTTAAAAACTTTTCCACAGCAAAAGAACCCATAAACGAGACAAAAAGACAACCCTCAGAATGGGAGAAAATATTTGCAAACAAATCAACTGAGAAAGGATTAACCTCCAAAGTATACAAGCAGCGCATGCAGCTCAATATCAAAAAAACAAACAACCCAATCCAAAAATGGGCTGAAGACCTAAATAGACATTTCTCCAAAGAAGATATACAGATTGCCAACAGGCACATGAAAGGATGTTCAACATCACTAATCATTACTGAAATGCAAATCAAAACTACAATGAGGTATCACCTCACATTGGTCAGAACGGCCATCATCAAAAAATGTGCAAACAATAAATGCCGGAGAGGGTGTGGAGAAAAGGGAACCCGCTTGCACTGTTGTTGGGAATGTAAATTGATACAGACACTATGGAGAACAGTATGGAGGCTCCTTAAAAAACTAAAAATAGAATTACCGTATGACCCAGCAATTCCACTACTGGGCATATACCAGACATATACCTTGAGAAAACCATAATTCAAAAAGAGTCATGTACCACAATGTTCATTGCAGCACTATTTACAATAGCCAGGACATGGAAGCATTCTAAGTGTCCGTCAACAGATGAATGGATAAAGAAGATGTGGCACATATATATAATAGAATATTTATTACTCAGCCATAAAAAGAAACGAAATTGAGTTATTTGTAGCGAGGTGGATGGACCTAGAGTCTGTCATACAGAGTGAAGTAAGTCAGAAAGAGAAAAACAAATACCGTATGCTAACGCATATGTATGGAATCTAAAAATAAAAGTGGTTCTGAGGAACCTAGGGGCAGGGCAGGAATAAAGATGCGGACATAGACAGTGGACTTGAGGACATGGGGAAGGGGAAGGGTAAACTGGGACGAAGGGAGAGAGTGGCATGGACATATATACACTACCAAATGTAAAACAGATAGCTAGGGGGAAGCAGCTGCATGGCACCGGGAGAGCAGCGGGGTGCTTTGTGACCACCTAGATGGGTGGGATGGGGAGGGTGGGAGGGAGATGCAAGAGAGAAGGTATATGGTGATATATGTGTATGTATGGCTGATTCACTTTGTTATACAGCAGAAACTAACACAACATTGTGGGGCAATTATACTCCAATAAAGATGTTAAAGAAAAACAAATAATAAAGTTTACAGAACCAAAAAAGTAAAAAAAAAAAATTTAAGGGACAAAAAAGTACATTACTGACTGATGGGAAGGGAGGACTATAGAGAATCATTTCAAATGCACTATTAAGCAACTACAATATGCTGAATGTCTTTGAAAATGCTGGCAATATCAAATAAAATTGTATTACCACACCTAAGGGTCTGACTTATGGTCTCATAGAGAGATGTACGCTATATTTTACTGCTTCTATGATTGACATCTAGACAAGAAAAAGCAGAAGCACAAAGAAGAGAGTTCAATTACAAGGGCATGTTGAGTAAAAGGCAGGGGGGTCAGTGTCTGGAAAGCCTTCTTAGAGAAAGTGATTCTTAAGCTGAGTTATAAGAGATGAGTTTTAGAGTTTTGGAAAGGCCCGGAGGACATTCTTGAAGCCTACAGTCAGGCAAGTGAGTACAGAATATCTCTGTTGTAGCAGTGTCCTCCACCAAACTACCCTGATTTCCCTAAAGATATTTTGTCCAGTGTTTGATGTCTAACTTTTAAGTTGATTCTTTATCCTTTATTAATTTTAGGAAATATACCTGAATCTCATCTTTAAACAGAGATATATCTCTGAAAGAATGCCAGTTACCCTTAAACTTTGAAGTGTTCTGTTCATAATTTAAAATTAGCCTATAATCTCAAACCTTACTGTGTTTAGATATTGAATTTCCTTGAAGGAAATTACAAAGGGTGGTTTAGGAACCTTTCCAATGTCAAGGGGAAGAAGTGGTACATCTTCTCGAGAGGAATTTTTGAATGTATGGAGTGACTACTAGTTTCCCTGCTTTGGAGTCCCTTTGCCTGCTGAGATATGGTCGGGAGATCATTTATGAATCTCAAAGGGATGAAGACAACATTTTTGCCAACTGAGTTGTTTAGTTCTGTTCATTGTTTTTGATCGCTATGGAATGCCAACTGCAATGTTGGTGAAACATTGAGAAGTCAACCCACATGTTTGGAAATACAGCAAAGGATATATAAGAAAGATTTTATCCACCCATCCATCCATCCATTTATCCACCCATCCATCCATTTATCCACCCATCCATCCATTTATCCACCCATCCATCCATTTATCCACCCATCCATCCATTTATCCACCCATCCATCCATTTATCCACCCATCCATCCATTTATCCACCCATCCATCCATTTATCCACCCATCCATCCATTTATCCACCCATCCATCCATTTATCCACCCATCCATCCATTTATCCACCCATCCATCCATTTATCCACCCATCCATCCATTTATCCACCCATCCATCCATTTATCCACCCATCCATCCATTTAGCAATATTTATTGAGTACCTACTGCATATGTAACACTGTGCTAAGGACACAACTGTGTGGAAAGTAAACTTGGTCCCTCCTCCGGGCAAGCATACCTCATGGAGAATGAAGACAAGAGAATACGTATTTATACCCAATGTGAAAAGAACTCTCAGAGGGGTGAACAGAGGGGTTGAGTTAACCCCAGCCTGGTTTGAAGCAGGCCAGTCAATCTATAGCCTCTGTCTAACAGGAGAGTGGAATGCCGGCCACAAGGTGTATAGGTGTTTTCTGGGCTTGGGTAGGAAAATGGGGGGAAGGAGAAACATTTGTGCAAAGTGTCAGAGAAGCCCTTCCCCCCTTGCTGCCTCATGGATATGAAGTACCCCATCAGTGTGTGCACAAAAATCCCCTAATGGTGTCAGAACTTCCTGCTTTGTTAGGCTAGAGCCATTGGGGCACTAAGGAACAATTCTGGTGACAAGAATGGAAAGCTACAGAAACTTCTGCTTCTTTTGCACGGTGACTTATTTGCTTTATTTTCCCCCCTAATCTTTGAGCCATCTGGTCTCTGAGGATTAGAAAGGATATGAGGAGGTCTTAACCTGTACCCATCTGCATCCCTTCATCCCACATTGATTTATTTCCTTGTGCTGCAATGATGTGTATAAATGACTAAGAAGGCAAAACTAGTCCCTGCTGAACTAGAACCTTCCTAGGGTCTCCAGCTCCATTACTCTAAACTACCCATCTTTCCATCCCTGGCCTTGAGCCCTGATATCTTACTGCGAACTGACCCCAGCTATAAAACGGCCTTCAAATTATTTTGTATTGGCTTCTCAGGTCTAAAAAATCTTCCAGGGTATTAGTTGCAATTCACGACCTATCAACTGCCACCCTCACCCAAAATAATGCTTCCTCCATCACAGGAACCCCAATGAACAGTATCTTTCTCTCTGGCTAGACGAGTTCTGAAATCCAATCTAGCACAGCCCTTGATGCATTTGGAAACAGAAGACAGGATTGAGAGACAGGCACCCAGTGAGTTTAAGTCCCTGATTAGTGGAAATTGTTTATTAAAATATCAGTGGTCTATTGTATTTGTTTAGCAGTGGCAACCTAGCATATTATTTTTTACAGATTTCTGAGGTATAATCAACACGCAAAGTGCACACATTTAAAGTGTACAATTTGATAAGTTTTGACATACATACACACCTGTGAAACCATCACATAGTTAAGATAATGAACATATCATTCCCAAGTTTCCTTATTCCTCTTTGTTTCTCATAAAATTTGCTAAAATATAGATTTCTTTGGCCGTGAAAGAAAAAAACGCTAGTTTCATAAATAGATGTAACTCTAACTGTATATTATCATCAAAGTAAGAAGCAGCATCCCACAGTGGAGTCCATTTAGCAACATTCTAGCAAGATCAAGTTGCTGAACAGGTTGATAGAAGACTATGTGACCCGGCCACAGACCGGACATCTAACCTAGCTAGGTAGGTAGGTCAGCGAGGTATTCTAATGTGTGTTGTCTTGATGAATGCTTCCCATTCCAGTGCTTCCCAAGGCTGGATTAGGTGTTCCACTGTGTACTCCCATAGCATCTTACCCTTACTCTTGAAATAAAATTATACCATTGCATTGCAAAAGCTATTTATTTTTTCTTTCCCCACTATGATGTCAAGAACAATCTTCATTCATAGCTGTATCCCTGATGCAATGCCTAACACAAAACAGAGTTCAATGCATTCTTGCTGAGGAGAAAAATTAATGAGTCTTGCTTTTCCTGAAAGCATCTAGGCAGATGCCTAGAAAGGGACTCAAAGTGCACGACTGACTAGTGGCATGATATAGTAACATCATCTTTGAGTCTAAAAGCAGCATATTTCACCAATCAGGAGGGCTTGAATCACATCCTATCAAACACTGCCATCACTGGGAAATGTTTCTTTAAGGTGATATCCTTATTGAACCATGTCCAGTTTTATGAAGAAAAACATATTGGAGGAAGAACAGATAGAAGGTGAGCTCTCTTTTTCTTTTATAATTAATTGTAAAGAGATTCATTTGTTTGCCCACACATTCTACGCACTGCCTACATGGTTTTTGGAATATTTGATTTTTCCTTTGAAATTATCTTAAAAGAGAAAACATTGCTTCTGAGAGTTATGAAATCTCAAAGGCAGTTAGAAATTCATTTATCACTTTAATGCAGAGAGATAAACAAGGGTATTAGCGAAGACACTCCATTATGCTGCAGCAACGTTCCGTTTTAGCTTTGGCTTTGGCTCTACTTGAGGATTCTGTACTGATGGAAACATTGATCTTACTTCCAACATTGCATTCCAGCATCCTCCTAAAATTCAAATTTGTCTTCAGCATTTGCATTTCTTTCTAAGCACGGTGAATTAAATCCTCCCTGCGGTTATGCTTAATATCACAGTCTATTGCATGTTGTCCTGAACACCACACCACCTACACTCTACAACAAATTGCTATATAGTGATCTTCAAGGCTCCCCAAATACGCAATACAAAGATTATAACAGATCTTATCAGAGTCTGCTGCAATCATTTATATGTCTGAATAAGTGGACTGGGAGACCTGTGAGCTTTTATCAACTTATGTAGAATTTTCACAAATTTGTCTAGCTAGGATGAGCTTAGAAGAATATAAATTACAGGGACTTTCCTGGTGGCAGAATAGTTAAGAATCCACTTGCCAAGGCAGGGGACACAGGTTCAATTCCTGGTCTGGGAAGATCCCACATGCCGTGAAGCAACTAAGCCTGTGCACCACAACTACTGAACCCACATGCCACAACTACTGAAGTCTGTGCACCTAGAGCCCATGCTCCACAACAAGAGAAGCCACTGCAATAAGAAGCATGCACAGAGATTGGATCAAGATGGCGGAGTAGAAGGATGTGCGCTCATTCCCTCTTGCAAGAGCACAGGAATCACAACTAACTGCTGAACAATCACCAATAGGAAGACACTGGAACTCACCAAAAAAGATACCCCACATCCAAAGACAAAGGAGAAGCTGCAATGAGACGGTAGAAGGGGCACAATCACAATAAAATCAAATCCCATAACAGCTGGGTGGGTGACTCACAAACTGGAGAACAATTATACCACGGAAGTCCACCCACTGGAGTGAAGGTTCTGAGCCCCACGTCAGGCTTCCCAACCTGGGGGTCCAGCAACGGGAGGAGGAATTCCCAGATAATCAGTCTTTGCAACCTAGCAGGATTTGATTGCAGGACTTCGACAGAACTGGGGGAAACAGAGACTCCAATCTTGGAGGGCACACACAAAGTAGTGTGCACATCAGGACCCAGGGGGAAGGAGCAGTGATCCCATAGGAGACTGAACCAGACCTACCTGCTAGTGTTAGAGGGTCTCCTGCAAAGGCAGGGGTGGCTGTGGCTCACCACGGGGACAGGGACACTAGCAGCAGAAGTTCTGGGCAGTACTCCTTGGTGTGAGCCCTCCCAGAGTCTGCCATTAGCCCCATCAAAGAGCCTGTAGGCTCCAGTACTGGGTCACCTCAGGCCAAACAACCAACAAGGAGGGAACTCAGCCCCACCCATCAGGAGATAAGAAGATTAGTTTTACTGAGCTCTACCCACCAGAGCAACAAGCAAGAAGAACTACAATTTTGCAGCCTGTGGAATGAAAACCACATTCACAGAAACACAGACAAAATGAAAAGGCAGAGGACTATGTACCAGATGAAGGAACAAGATAAAACCCCAGAAAATCAACTAAATGAAGTGGAGATAGGCAACCTTCCAGAAAAAGAATTCAGAATAATGATAGTGAAGATGATCCAGGACCTCGGAAAGAGAATGGAGGCAAAGATGAGAAGATGCAAGAAATGTTTAACAAAGACCTAGAAGAATTAAAGAACAAATAAACAGAGATGAACAATACAATAACTGAAATGCAAAATACACTAGAAGGAATTGATAGCAAAATAACCGAGGCAGAAGAACAGATAAGTGACCTGGAAGACAGAACAGTGGAATTCACTGCCATGGAACAGAACAAAGAAAAAAGAATGAAAAGAAATGAAGACAGCCTAAGAAACCTCTGGGACAACATTAAACACACCAACATTCACATTAGAGGGGTCCCAGAAAAAGAAGAGAGAGAGAAAGGACCTGAGAAAAGAGTTGGAGAAATTATAGTCGAAAACTTCCCTAACATGGGAAAGGAAATAGCCACTCAAGTCCAGGAAACACAGAGAGTCCCAGGCAGGATAAACCCAAGGAAAAACACGCCAAGACACATCATAACCAAACTGACAAAAATTAAAGACAAAGAGCAACTTCCCTGGTGGTGCAGGGGTTAAGAATCCGCCTGTCAATGCAGGGGACAAAGGTTTGAGCCCTGGTCCGGGAAGATCCCACATGCCACGGAGCAACTAAGCCCACGCTCCGCAACTACTGAGCCCACGTGCTGTAACTACTGAAGCCTGCGTGACTAGAGCCCGTGCTCTGCCACAAGAGAAGCCACCACGATGAGAAGCCCGCACACCACAACGAAGAGTAGCCCCCGCTTGCCACAACTAGAGAAAGCCCGCACGCAGCAATGAGGACCCAATGCAGCCATAAATAAATAAATAAATAAATAAATAAATAAATAAAAATAAAGGCAAAGAAAAATTATTAAAAGCAACAAGGGAAAACCAACAAATACATACATACAAGGGAACTCCCATAAGGTTAACAGCTGATTTCTCAGCAGAAACTCTACAAGCCAGAAGGGAGTGGCACCATATATTTAAAGTGATGAAAGGGAAGAACCTATAACCAAGATTACTCTACCTGGCAAGGATCTCATTCAGACTTTTTTTTTTTTTTGCGGTATGCGAGCTTCTTACCGTTGTAGCCTCTCCCGCTGCGGAGCACAGGCTCCGGACGCGCAGGCTCAGCGGCCATGGCTCACGGGCCCAGCCGCTCCATGGCGTGTGGGATCTTCCCGGACCAGGGCATGAACCCGTGTTTCCTTCATCGGCAGGCAGACTCTCAACCACTGCACCACCAGGGAAGCCCCTCATTCAGATTTGACGGAGAAATCAAAAGCTTTACAGACTAGCAAAAGTTAAGAGAATTCAGCACCACCACACCAGCTCTACAACAAATGCTAAGGGAACTTCTCTATGTGGGAAACACAAGAGAAGAAAAGGAACTACAAAAACAAACCCAAAACAATTAAGGCATAGGAGCATACATATAGATAATTACCTTAAATGTGAATGGATTAAATACTCCAACCAAAAGACACAGGCTCACTGAATGGATACAGAAACAAGAGCTGTATATATGCTGTCTACAAGAGACCCATTTCAGACCTAGCGACACATACAGACTGAAAGTGAGGGAATAGAAAAAGATATTCCATGCAAATGGAAATCAAAAGAAAGCCAGAGTAGCAATACTCATATCAGATAAAATAGACTCTGAAATAAAGAATGTTAGAAGAGACAAGGAAGGACACTACATAATGATCAAGGGATCACTCCAAGAAGAAGATATAACAATTAAAAATATGTATGCACCAACACAGGAGTGCCTGAATACATAAGGCAAATGCATAAGGCATATGGTCGTTCTAAAAATAGAACGACCATATGACCCAGCAATCCCACTACTGGGAATATACCCTGAGAAAACCATAATTCAAAAAGACACATGCACCCCAATGTTCATTGCAGCACTGTTTACAATAGCCAGGTCATGGAAGCAATCTAAATGCCCATCAACAGACGAATGGATAAAGAAGATGTGGTACATATATACAATGGACTATTACTCAGCCATAAAAAGGAACAAAATTGGGTCATTTGTAGAGATGTGGACTGACCTAGAGACTGTTGTACAGAGTGAAGTAAGTCAGAAAGAGAAAAACAAATATCATATATTGATGCATATATGTGGAATCTAAAAAATGATACAGATGAACTGGTTTGCAAGGCAGAAACAGAGACACAGATGTAGAGAACAAACGTTTGGATACCAAGGGGGGAAAACGGGGTGGAGGCAGTGGTGGTGGGATGAATTGGGAGATTGGGATTGGCATATATACACTAATATGTATAAAATAGATAACTAATAAGAACCTGTTGTATAAAAAAATAAATAAAATAAAATTAAAAAAAAAAAAAGAAGAAGCACGCACACCACAATGAAGAGTAGCCCCTGCTCACTGCAACTAGAGAAAGCCCACACACGGCAACGAAGACCCAGCGTAGCCAAAAATAAATAAATAAAATAAATTAATTAAAAAAAAAGAATATAAATTACAGCCCTAAAGCAGGAAATAAAACCAAGAGCACAAAAAATAAAAATAAAGATAGTTTCTACATTCTCCTTCCCAAGGAGAATTCAAGAGAATTTAATCTAACTCTCTTTTGGAAATTCCACTTACCATTACAATTATGTATTTGACAATTTCCTCATATATTAATTGTTCTTTTAACAAACTTCACTAAAGTCTTACTTTAATCCACTTTTAAAAGATACAAATACACCTGCCGTCAAGAAGTTTGAATCATAGTGGAAAAAATAGGCACAAAAACCAACTGCAACACAACACAAACTGTCTATACAAGTAGAAACTTATACACAGGGTGTCCCAGAAGCCTGGAGAACACACACAGAAAGCTTGTTGATTATGGGACAAATGTGAGTGATGGCCAAGGAACTCTCCCACAGAGAGGCCGTGCTTGAGCTGGATCTAAAGGCTGTATAGGAATTTTCTCTCAGGATATGAAAGGAAGGGGAATCCAGACAAAGAGCACAGCAGAGGAGGTATTAGAGGGCAGAGCATACTTTGAAAACAGGCGAAGTATGTCAGGGAGTGTTT
Organism: Grampus griseus; assembly: GCF_964374135.1. Lineage (NCBI taxonomy): Eukaryota > Metazoa > Chordata > Mammalia > Artiodactyla > Delphinidae > Grampus > Grampus griseus. Next base: position 69,944,795 of record NC_139012.1, read on the forward strand.
GGAAATGAGCTCAGGAGGTAAGCAGGAAAGAGTCTTGTATCCCTGCTGGGTAGTTTTGAACTTGACCCTATGGGAAATGGATAACCAATGCAACATTTAAGCTCAATTGTAACAGAGTCATATTTATATCTCAGAATGATCACAAACGAAAATGTAGTGCAATATTTTGCAAAGAATCTTCCTAGGAACATTGGCATATTAAGAGTTGTGACTTAAAATGATTTCTGGTCAAGTAAATTTGGGGAAATGATGGGTTAAGCATACTTAAACTATTTAAGCATACTTAAACTTTTCAAACTCTTTAACGTGTTCATCTTTGTTTTGTTTCTCCAAGAAAAGAGCTATGCAACTTTTCCCACTTATTTCACTATGGAAACCTTTTGTTTTTCTCTTCACCAAATATCTGGTAGGATTAGGGTTCCCAAGAATACACTTGGTGTGATAGTCTCCTGGCTGTTCTCTCTGCTCTGAGTTTTTTGATAGCTTTCGATTTTCCCTGACAAAAAGGTTGCTTTGCACAGGATGTGCTGAGCAAGATTTACCTTCATTCATCACTGTGCTACTCATTCATCAGTGGCAGTTTCTGAAGGTGTTAATTGGAATACTAACCACTCTTCTTGACTTAAAAATTACTGAAGGTCAAAGATGAGCAACTTGCTCTATTCTCATGCATTTTCCATCCTGGTGAAAATGTTTGTAACTTGCCTTCCCTCAACAGTACTATTACTGAGACACACCTGTTCCACTCAAGGAGTTGCAATCCTCAAAATAAGGGATCACATTTGCTTTTTAGTTGAAAGAAAGAAAGGAAGGAAAAAAAGGAGATACTGTGCATAAATTCTGAAAAAGATTGGGATAATTCTATACCAACTAATCAAAAGAAATAAAAGAATTAAAAAGCAAGAATTAAGTTTCTTAAGCTCTAGGAAACAACTGTTAAACACTAAGACAGACATTTTATAATGTTGCTATTCCATAAATCTTGAGTCAATTATTTTCAGTCATCATATTATTAAAATGAATATCTTTCCTCCTGAGGAAAAAAAAATGCTTTTTTTTAAAAAGCAACTATTACGATTTTCTGTCAAGAAAGACAAAAATTTTTAGTCATTCTGAAATGTTTTACTTTGTTTTCTGGATGATCATGACTATACCTAAAAAAGAAACTGAAGCAAACAAGTAAAATTTTCAAAATTTAGCTATAATTAAATGAATGCATTAGGAATACCACTCAGCCTCCATATGTTAAACCTATTCAGGGGTCACTAACAAACAGTGTACATTTATGACTTTGAACATTATTCAAGACCTGGATCAAGTACAGCCTATGAAAATTTCCCCCAATTTCTCAATATACATAGGCAAAATTGTACATCTTCTATTTGTGTCTACCTGAGCATGCCATACATAATTAATGAACATATAAATAATAACACTAATTATGTTTGTTTCAATACATGGAATCACAGTCTACTGTGAGATGTTCCACGATGGCAGGAATGAATTATTCCTACTTCTATCCCGCTAAAACAGAGCCTAGTACATGGTAGGTATTATATATGATAGGTCATTTGCTTTTTAAACATCCCGTGATGTTTAAAATGATTAAATATATTCAGTGTGATAATAACTATGAAGTTATCCCTTAAATCCATTAGTATGGAAAAATGGAATCATATTTCAGCTCCTAAAATACAGCACTCACAAATATTCTGAAGTATTTTGCCCCCCCATTTTACCATAATGGATACAAATTCTAAGCATACCAAATGCCCGCTTCTTTTTATTCCAAACCTTTAAACTCCAAAAGTGAAACATCACCTCTATTCCTGGTTTGCAGTAGCCTTTAACAATGAAACATATTTTGACTATATCAAGGTCTTATATGAATTAAAGTTGTTAAGCCCAAGAAGGTCTGAAAATTTTCTCTCCTTACATATAGAGAAAATGAGAATTATTATTTATTTTCATAATTATTATTATTTTCTAAAGGCAAAGATGATATCAGGAAAAGACTTGAGGGACTAAGTATATATAGAGAAAAGCTAGATAGATATAATAAAAACATGGTAAAGATACCATATATGACACTATCTAGTATTATAGCCACTATGACACTGAGCACTTGAAATGTGACTAGTCCAAATTGAACTGTGCCATAAGTATAAAGAATACACACCTTTTGAAGAATTAGTGCAAAAACATGTAAACTATTTCATTAATAACTTTCATATTGATTATGTTGAAATAGTAATATTTTGGATATTACCAGGTCAAATTAGATCTATTTTAAAAATTAACTTCACCTGTTTCTTTCCCATTTTTTAACTTAGCTACCAGAAAATTGAAAATTACATATGTGGCTCACATTGTAGTTCTACTGGACAGCACTGTTATACAGAATCATTTTTCTTTTCTAATTTTACTCTCAGTTTAAATTTGTCTTTCAATGGACTTCAGCTCCTAAGCGTATGCAGGCTAGATATTTTTAAAAGCTGTCTTCTCATAATGTCCTCTGGATAAATTATAACAAAAGCACATTTTAAAATTCATTGATGAGCTTGAAGGACAGTATGTAAAATACCTACCAGGAAGTAAATGAGTTGAAAGCAAATGATTGAGAAGCAAACTCTTAACCCAGAATCTGTCTGTCCTGGGGGCAAAAGGAGAGCTTCCGGGATGACTTGGAATTGAACAAAGCCCTGGGACCACTCAAAGTGGCAAAGCTGAAGGTGGGATGTGACATTAGGTCAGGAGTGTGAAGAGGACTATAGTATTGTAAAAAAAAAAAAAATGGGCCAGAAAAAAAAAAAAAAACACCTGCCAGAAAAGGGATCCTTTAAAGAATCTTTGCTCTCTCCACTATGGTTTCAAATGGAAAACAGACATATAATAGAGAAGATTAACACATTCAGTATCTGGTTCTTAAAACACACACCCTGTAAAAATTATAAATCTCTGACAAACTTGCATCAGAAAAATTGGTATGAATAAGCTATACTAGGAATTTTAAAAAGAGAACATAATTACAGATAAAGCAGAGATTACAAACTTCAAAGAGAATGCTATGAATAACTTTGTGCCATTAAATTTTTTTTTTTTTTTTTTCCGGTATGCTGGCCTCTCACTGTTGTGGCCTCTCCCGTTGCGGAGCACAGGCTCTGGACACGCAGGCTCAGCGGCCATGGCTCACGGGCCCAGCCGCTCCGCAGCATGTGGGATCTTCCTGGACCGGGACACGAACCCGCGTCCCCTGCATCGGCAGACGGACTCTCAACCACTGCGCCACCAGAGAAGCCCTTAAGATAGTTTTAATGTAAGAGTTTGTTATGTACTCACATGAAACAATCTTCATCATTTATCATTGAATAGAATAACCAAGGTGCAGAGGAGTGTGTATGATATGCTACTGTTTATGTAAGAAAAAGGTGAATATATATACACACACATTTCCTTGGATATGCATAGATTATATCTCAAAAGGTAAACTACAAATTAGTCATATTCTTTGCCACTGGAAAGAGGAATTAAAAATGAGAAGGAGATTTTTCACTTTACACTCTTTTGTCCCTCTTGAATTTTAAACCATTATTTAGTCCAAATGATAAATCAATGTGAAAAGATTTAAATATCTGCCAGAGCTATACACTGGGGGAAATGTGGAACAATGGAAGCTCTCATATATCACCGAGGGAAAATTAAATTAGCGCAACAAGTTGAAAAATAGTTTGGACTTATCTTGCAAATGTGAACATATCCAAAGCCTGAGAACCCTTTGATCAGAAATTCTACTCCTAACTATACGTGATTCTGGCAAATGTGCACAAAAGTCACATTTAAGAATGTCCACGGCAGCCTTGTTCACAGTAGAAAAACACTGGGCACAACTCAAATCTGGTTGGGCAGAGAATAGATGAATTTGTGATACACTGAAATAGTATACAGCAGTGGAAATGAATGAATTTTAGTTGCCTATAAAAAATCATGAACTGTAATGTTGAGTAAAAAGTGAAGTCACATGCAAAATAATACCATTTTATAAATACCCACTAATGTAAAGTTTAATCATATATTTGTTATACTGTAAATGTAGTAAAGCTACAATGAAAACTAAAGGAACTATAATTACACAGCTCCTAATACTGACTCCCTCTAACAAAGGGAGGAGGATATTAGGGGGAAGGAAAACATAAAAGAATTCAACGACCTGTATGGTTTGGGAATATTCTATTTCTTAAAACATTTCTAAAAAACATAAAAACAAAACTCTAAGAATGCTTTTCAAGGAGAGAGTTAGAAAATACACAGTGGATAGGAAGAATATAAATTGGAGTGATAGAATAACGCAGGTAGAATGCATTCCCCCCAATCAGTGTATGTGGATGAAGAAAGCTGATTATCAGATGGTGGAGTTCCTCCTACTGGGGTCATCTTCTCTCTGTCTCTCTGACAGAGAAATGACAGAGGAAAGGTCTTGGCTAACAGGGAAAGGTGACAGCTTGAGCTACGAAAAAAGTCAAACCAAGCCTTAGTAAAATGTTCCTCTACTTCCGATGAGTGTCTTCTCCCGCCTTCAAGCTGGGGAGATGGCTGACAATATTCACTTATTTATTCAACAAACACTATTGTGTGTCTAGGCGCAGGAAAGCACAGTGAACAAGAGGTGCAAGACCTTCTTCCTTCCTCCTCCTCTGTGAACTCTTCTGCATCTCTTCTGTGAGCATATCATGGTCTGTCCCTGTCCTCAGGGATCTAACCCCACTCTCCTTTTCTTTACACTCTAGGGATAATTTCTGACACTTTACAAGTTAATAATATCACATTTGTGTAATCAAATGTTTTCTGGGTATCTCCACTTACATTTTTCATGGCTACGTGTTGGAGAAATAAAACGATCCTACCAACACAAGACCCCTCCATACCAACACAGAAGTGAGAGAGAAAACAACTAAAATTGAGTGTTATCAGATTTACATACATGTAAGGGTAGCTGGAATATGTCTACAAGTCTGGACAGAATTTCACATAACTTCATTTATAAAAGTAAAAGAAAAGCAGTAACGATTTTTCTCATCTCCACTGGAGACAAGAGGACACACCTGTGGTGGGTGACTGTCTCACCTACACCTTCTGAGGGACTTCCAAGTTCATCTTGGAGGTTGTGTTTACAGTTCCAAGGTCCGAAGGCTCATGACCTTGCCTTGTGAAATCCAAGGTCAGATGCTGAATGAGAATGCCTGTATTTTCAAGGAGATACCCTAAGGAAGGGAGAGAAGGGAGGAAGCCACTTCCCTCCTCTTTAGTAAACAAAGCGAGCTTGATCATCTCACCTTTACATTTGAAACTTGATCAATTTACCCTTATACACCACATATGTATTATTTTCTAAGCTGAACTTCAGCTTCAGTGTACTCCTTCCTCTGAGTCCCTTACCTAGTATCACAGGGAATTGTACCACCAAGCCACCATGTCTCTGTCCAAACCAGAAATTAAGACATTATATTTGCCTTCTGTCTCCTTTCCAGATTCCCTTCCCACGTGATCATTAGAAACTCCTGGCCATTCTACCTCATAAACGTCTATTCGTCCATCTCTTTGCTCTACCCTCACTGCCCTAATCCAGGTCACCCTCCTCTGGGGGTCAGCAGAAGCTCCTCATCAGGTCTCCCCACTTCCCAGGATGGGCTCCGTGCAGGGCAGTGGGATTACGGGAATGGATAGAGAAGGCTGAACAATTTGTGTTTACCTCTTTTTTGTCAAAAGGAGAATTTAATAGAAAATTGAGACATAAACTGTTCTTCAGCACCCTCCTCACACCTTTTTACCCCAGTTTCTGTGCTTCTTCATTTTAGAAATAAAGCTTGCTTTTTCCCTTTTCACACTTTCCAAAATAGTTCTTCTCCTCTCTTAGTTTTCTTTTCCATTTAGCAGTCATCCACCCCCAAATATTAATGAGAAGGTAAGAATACCAAAAAATAGAAAACAGCAACGTGTAGATTTTATTTGGCCGAGTGCCACTGGCTGCTTCTTTAGACCGAAAGGCTTGTCCTCATTCTGCAAAGTCCCCAGAATGGATGCAGGCAGTGGGTACTCGGTATGTATTGCACTGATGATGAAGAATAGATGAGGAAGGCTGTCAAATGAGAAAGCCTTGGGGTTTAAGATGTAATATTGGTCTGTTTGTGGTACACTTGTTGCAAAGCCCTTAAGGGAGCAGTTATTTCTTTCCTGGAAAATAATTCCTCACAGGCTTGTCCATCCGGGAAGGCATTGAGGCATAGTTGGGAGGGGGTTCGGGGGTAGGTTGAGGGAGGGTGAACAGTTATGGAGACAAAGGGCTACAGTGCCAGGCAAACAACTGCGGAAAACATGAGATGTTGACGTGGGCAAATGGCTTGAGCCCAGTGATTGTGTTCACTTCCGGCTGTGTAAGTAGATCACTATGGCAGGCAGGGATTTTGTCTTTGTTGTTGTTGTCTTCGTTAATCACTTATGATAGTGGCAGTCCACTTATTTTCTGAATTTCAAGCCCTGGTGGGAATTTCGTCAGCACTCCAAGTAAAGAAAGGAAAGTGGTTGTTGTTTTGGTTTTCTTCTTTTAATTGAAACCCTTAAATCTTATGAGAAGAAAACATGTCGTATAGTTGTAATCTTTGTGGTGTCATTTGCACTGCTATTCTGAAAGCTTGTCAGTGTTTCCTTTGGAAATCAGTCCTTTTATAGGTTTATAGCTGTCATAAAATACCCCAGGGATGGAAATGTGCCACCTACAGAATTTCTGGTTCACCTGCTGCACAGCATAATGGATACAGGTACTTTTGCTTTTACCCGATCTTTATCATCAAAAAATAAGAATACAAAACAAATACTTTTAGCCTGGTACCTGGCACTCTACTGCATTTTATGGAAACAGGAAAGACAAGTTCAAGTATAGTGTGTACACCTATTGTCCATAGAAAAGGCAAACAAGATCCTCCCCCTCAAAGGTGACAGACTCGCAAAATGCTGTGTGAAAACCACCAGATCTTTCTCTTCAGGATTCCATGCACTGGAACCACAGCCAGGCTATTTATCAAGAACAATTATTATTCCATGGGCATGTGTGATGATGCAATTTCATTTTCTCTTCATCAGGCTGAGAGAACAGTCTCATGAATCCTAAGCTCTCCTAATGTCCTAGAAAGACCTCAGGACTTCGTGTTGCTATTTGTTATCTAAAATATATATGTTTCCTTGATGGTCCAGACCTTTGATAGGAATGATTTATGATTTTGATGCCTGAAAGTATAGCAGGGGCTCTGGAAGATGATCTATCTAATGTGGTTTTATAACTAAGCCCCAAACTACTTAGAGTTCCAGTTTCCTCATTTATAAAATGTGAATAACAATAAGACTTTTATTTTTCTCTATTTTATTTAATTTTAAGGTAACGCCTGCACATGGTAAAGTGGGAAAAAATAAAAAATCCTTATGCTTTGTATAAGGATACACAAAAGATGTGTCTCTCCTACTTTTCTACTTTCACTGTTTCCCACCTTCCCAACTCCAGCTGCCATTGTGTCTCCTGCGAGTCCTTCCAGAGTGATTCTTTGCTCATGTGTATGTACACATGTATGAAGATGGATATGCTCATGTGCATATATTCTTTCTGTTTATTCCAGATAATATTTACATAATATTATAGCATTTTAATTAATAATTAAATTTTACTAGTTACAATGATTCCTTTTCTTCTTTATAATGTCTTCTCTTCAGCCCCTATATGCTAACAAGTCCTGATTTACTTCTTCATAAGTATATGGCAGTGATCTTGTATGTGAGATAGGGTTTCTTTCATGAAATAAATAAGTTTCTGGGACCACACCTCTCAAAAATCAAAAACTATGCTGTGCTCTGTGCTCACAAGTGACCTTGATGAAGTCTGTATAATGACTGCAAAAACGAGCACACGATAGTTTGATTGTGACATTCTGAAGGAGCTCTTTTTATGAGACCTGTCGCAACTCCCAATTTTTTATTTTTGCATGCCTATAAGCATGCTCAATTTTTTATACATGTCAATTTAACATTTCTTTCCTCTATAATTACTGACGACTTTTTGTTAACCGTTATTGTCTTTCCAACAACAACCAATTCTCCAATTCTCTGAACACCAATTGAGTGTCCTACAATTCATTTCAATTCTGACACTAACTACCTGGAGTTAGCACACATCCCATAGATCAAGGGCTCAGTTCCATAAGACTGGCCCTACTTCAGACACCACTGCAAATGGGGTCTCCAGGCTACCCACACTTCTGCCCAGCTGACTGCATTTTCAGGGGCTCCTACAACTACCCCCTCCAGGTTTGATAATTCACTAGAATGACTCCCAGAATTCAGGAAAGCACTATACTTCTGATTATATTTTTATTATAAAGGATATAATTCTGGAATAGGCAAATGGAAGAGATGCATAGGGCAGGGTAAGGAAGGAGATGCAGAGCTTCCACGTCCTCTCTGTTCACCAGTCCAGGAACTCTCTAATCTCATTGTTCAAGTTGTTCAAGGGTTTTTACTAAAGTTTCATTACACATCACATAAGCATGACTGATGACTCATTATTCATTGGTGTATCTGGCCACCTTGCTAAGCATAGTTTTAAGATGTTGCTAGTTGATTTTATTCCTTTTCTAGGTAAACTGCATATCCCATTCAATGAGTTTTTCTCCTTGCCAATATTTATACACATACATTCTTTATTTTATTGCACCAGCTAGGACTTTCCACACAACATTGAATACTGGCAATTGTAGCAAGCTTCCTTATCTTACTTTTGAACCTAATGAGAACACACCTACCATTTCACCATTAAGTCCTGGATTTCTGGCACATATTTTTTCTGGAATTAAACAAATTTTCTTCTATACTACTATGAGAAGATTTTTTTTGTTTGTTTTTTGAAATCATGAATAGGTATTAAATTTTGTCAAATTCCTTTTTAGCATCTATTAAAATGATTAGATTTATTTTTCCTCTTTTCATCTGTTAATATAACGAATTACAATATATTTCTCACGTTACTGTTTCTTGCAATGCTTGACTAAACACTCTTTGGTCTTTTAATACATGGTTAATATTTTATGTTGAATTTTTACATTCTCTCATAAATGAATGGCATAGAGCTCTCTTTTCTGGTGTTGAACCACCTGAAATATATGAATAACTAGTTAAAATCTCCTTCAGATATCAGGTTTATACTAATTGTTTTCTCAATTATATGCGTTTAGAAATACAAAGTCACAGTTTAACAATTAAACCCAGGGCTGCAAACTCAAATCTGTACACAGACCAGGAAGATATCATACATAAATGCAGCAACCTATGTAAATACTTTTATGTACAGTGAACAAGTGGCAGGTCTTCTGGCCGAGAAGCTCACGAGCCTTCTAAGGGATGAGCTTCTACTCGGGTCCAATTACCGCAGGCAGAAAAGTAAGCATGGTGCTGCCAGATCTACTTAATTACTCTTAGATACCTAGCTCAAATAGAAAAAGAAACGAACACTCTCTCAGCCTTGTTTTTGACTTTTCAATTAGACAATAAATCTTAGGATTAACACACACATGTGCACATGAGAAAGCCTCACTCATTTCTTTAGCCAACCAGAAGAAAAGAAAAAAATGTTCCTGGGAACTTCCCATCAATAGACCAGCAGAGAGCTTTAAAGAGGCCTGAAAACAAGGCAGCCTGCTTTAAAAATTACAGCATAATTTCAAATGTAAGAAAGCAGAGGTGATTCTGAAAGACAATGAGATCACTGAAAAGTACTTGCTCATCAGATTTTTATGTATAGTGATAAAAATGAAAATCTTGAATTGCCTCTAGATCCCATAACTAGCCAAATAAACCTAGACATGACAGTAACTCATTATTTTTGGCCTCGGATGAAAACTATAATTCTCTAGTTTAAAAGCACAAAGTTAGAAAGCAGAAAACTTCAGACACTTTTGGAAAATACAAGCAAATGCACTAAATAAGTCTTAGTTGATGCAAATTCTACATCCTCCATAACAACAACAACAAATAACTGCACATAATCTCTCAGGTCCTACCTTCTGCTTTTACTGGATGTAGTTAATATGCAACCCTTGCTTCCCTTAGGCATACCTACTTGGGGGAAAGCCATCACAGAGGGCTGGTATCAAAAGCAGTGGTAATAAAAGATAAGGGAAAGAAGGCTAAGGCTTTGAAAATCCACATATATACACTCACACACTGACACATATACACACAGAAGTGTCATTAGTGCTCTGAGCTTCCCAAATCATTTCCCATTCCCTGCAGAATCCCAAATAGCTCATATATTCACTCAGGAGCCATTTTGTTCTTCTCACTGAAGTCCAGAGTGTTGCTTTTTCCAACCATCATCATTAACTTGGCAGTGAGTCTTTGGCAGATTCTATGGACCACTGAGCCTGTTCTGGATGCCTGTTGAATAGCACTTTGAGAAATGCTGAAGTAAAGGCAGAACATTTATTTTTTTTAATTAATTTTTATGGGAGTATAGTTGATTTACAATATTGTGTTAGTTTTTGCTGTACAGCAAAGCGAATCAGTTATACATATATCCACTCTTTTTTAGATTCTATCCCCATTTAGGTCATTACAGAGAATTGAGTAGAGTTCCCTATGCCATACAGTAGGTTCTTATTAGTTATCTAGGGCAGAACCTTTAGTATCACATCAGCACTGTCTGATCTGTCTCTCTGAATAATGTGCCCTACCAATGTTGGTGAGAGTCCTGTTCCAATGAGCTCTCAGTTTTCAGCTAGATGAAGCATTTATCCTGACCCAACAGTTGTAAGTGTATTAGAGTATGTGAAACTGCAGTAACAAATAGGCCCAACATGTAAGGCCTCCAAATAACAGAGTCTTCTCATTTATGTGATAGGTCAGGTGGCTCAGGGTGGTTCATGTCAGTGGGGGCCGTTTGTTCCACAGTCATTCAGGGCACCAGGCTAGTAATGCCTGTCATCTCTGACAGATGTCTTTCAAAGTCAGCAAAAATGGGAAGAATATGGAAGAACATGTGTGGTAGACTTTTATGCCAGGCCTAGATAGGACAAACATCACTTCTCCTCATATTCCATTCACTATAAATATAATTTGGCCACACCAAACTGTAAGGGCAACTGGAAAATGAGTTCTAGCTGAGCGCTGGGAAGGAGAGGAAACAGATTCTTGTAAATAGCTAGCAATCTCACCACAGATGGGAAGAAATATCTTCTAGATCAACTGCCTCTGGGGATCCCATAGAAAAAAATAGACCCTCTTTCTCTACAGTATTTTTTTTTCCATTTCCTGTTTCAAAAACCTTACATAGTACTCATCCCGTATGTTGAAGCGCCAAATAGCTGTGTTTCAATGTAAGCCACATATTTTTGTATTTTATATATTAGAGGCTTTCTGGCTTAGAATCCCTCTGCCTTTCTCCCATCTCCTACATGTGAGATACATTCCTGTTACAATCAAAGCAGGGGGAATATGGAAGACACCAAACACATGATCTCTGCCCTCTAGAACTGTGCAATTGAGTTTCCAGAAAAGAGGAGACAAAATCATAAACACAATGAGTGATATAACAATACACTGTTAAATATCCTTTCATTATAAGAACAGGAGAAACAACACGCTATCACTGGGAAGTTCCTGATTCATTGCCTTATGCACACAGCATGCATGAGTGTCTCAGGGATAAAGAGGAGAAATCGTTTTGAAGGTTGTTTATATTTTAATCAGAAAACCAATTTATTAATTTTATAACCAGTAATTTTAGATCTTAAAAAACCTCATGCCTAGAAAGCTTGGCAGTGTGCCAGCTTATTTTTTGTACATCCTCTAGGTTTCTCTTTTTGCATATTGGATGAGTAAAAAACTCGTTAAATTGTATTTCATTTTGCCTTCTGTCTTCCTTCATAAAATAATGAAGTCAAAGGTGAGAATTACCGCTGTTAGAGAAAAGCCCTTGATGAGTGCAAGGAAATGTGGCTCATTAACAACTATTTAATCAAAGTGTTACACAATCCAACTGTTGCTTTAAAAAAGCTTTCTTCCAAGTTTTGCTGTATTCAATTGCAGTATGAAACTCTGCATTAAACCACAGATTCTCCAAATTCAATAAAAGGAAACGTTAAAAGATATTTTTTTCAAATGCCTCCAGCTGGCCATATGCCCTAATCACATACAGGCTTCAAAATGGTTTTCTACTGACAATAATAGGATCCATAAAGAGTATTGCTGTGGAGTGATTTGAGAGCGCGGGAGCATCCTGATCCTCGCCTCTGGCAAGCTGCGCGCGCCTGGACAGGAATACAGATGGGCAGACGGAGGCCTAGCACCGAGTGCGGGCGGCTCCGAGCTGCAGCGGCAGGTTGCTCAAATCTCTCTGAGGGGAAGAGGACGGCTGATTAGCTGCTGACCTTCTGCCCTTGGAGGGCAACCTCACACTGCATAGATGGCGACGCAATTATTGCAATAATTCAGCAAAGTGGGAGTTTTTAAAAAGAGGTTGGCGGAGCTGCTCTCTGAGTCCCTGACCTTTACTGGGCTGTCCCACGTGACCGTGAGCAGCGCCTGTGGGAGATGAGCACCAGGGTCAGCCCCAGCTAGACTAGGGAAACAGGCGGCCGGGAATGAGGGGCTCAGGGAGGCTCCCCCATTCAGTCACACGGTGGGTCTAGACTCCTGCCTGGCTGAGGAAAGTGCTCCGGAGCAGACCAGCCCCGTGTGCGGTCCACATTGAGTGGACTCTGAGTGCTGGGTAGGTAAACACTTACAAGAGGCAGCCCCGAAGGTGGGGAGAACATGGACTATGGAATGGAAAGGTCTAGGTTCATAACATAGATCTGCCTCTTACACATCTCCCTCCCTCCTCCCTTCTCGGGATGCCGAAAAAGTCACCTTAAGCTCCAGTTCCTTCATCTGTGAAGGGAGAGTTACAACACGTACCATTCAAGGGTTGCCGCATGGAGCGACTGAGATATCTCTGAAAGGGCTTCGAAAACAGCCAAATGTTACAAACATTGTCGAATGATGTTAAAGAATACAAAAGAAATTCTAAGCAGAGATCCTGACATGAGAGCCCTATTTCTTTAGGGAGAATTGCACATTCATCAAGCAATTTGAGGAAAATCAGCAAGCAGACAAAACCCACAAAATTACTCGATAATGACATGAATGCTTCTCATTTACCTAAGCACATATGTACGTTACATACCCACTTAAGGTTCTCAGAATGCATTCTTTCAGTTGAGTGATCCTCACAACAACTGGGGGATGGAGCGACGTTAGCCCTCATCTCCCTGTTATGACACATTTGTTGTGCCATGCCCTGGTCAACGTGCTTTACGTGTTGTGAGGATCATGACATTCTTACAGATAAACAATGAGGTAGATACTAGTATCCTTTTAATTTTAGAAACAGGGAAACAGAGGCACAGAAAAAGCTAAGAAACATGCCCAAGGTCAGACAGGTAGTTTAGTGCTTAGAGGCAAGTTAAGAACCCAAAGACATGGCCTCCACTGTGCTACACCACTATCTCAGGTGTGGGAGCTGAGGTTCAGAGACCAAAGGACCTTCTATAAAGCAAGGGAAGATTCAGTACGAAATCGTGGGTCTTTTGGTCCAGTGATCAGAAACCAAACGTTAGAGTAAAGAAGCTTAACCTATTAGCTCTATTTTCTCCTTGATTATATATTTTTAAATAAAATCAATTCATTAGAAGAATTAAACATTTTCAGAGTTATACATATTAACTTGGATAATTTAGGACCTAAGTTTGAAAATCATAGGAAGATCTAAGTTATTTCAAAAACTCCATCGACTAACATTTACATTTGTAGTCACTCCCTAATCTTCCACATTCCTCCTCATTCTCAATTTTTCTCTTGCCCTGGAATCTGCTTGTTTCAAGCATTTGTGTCTCCTGACCCATTTTGCTGTGAGCCAAAATTCCTGTAGCCTTTTGTCATTTGCTGCCTTTCCCCCTGGCTAGTCTGTTCTCATCTTCTTGATCAAATTCCTAAACAAATGCACAGCTCAGCTCGGTGCCCCTTGGACTTAAGGATTCTGTTTCCCTCAGAGGAGAAGATTTTAGCTAATCCCAGAGAAGGCCTCGATCCCACCATGGATTAGCTTTCTGAGTACTCAGGGCTGTCACATCATTTTGTCTGCCAAAGGCAGGGAAGGGAGAACACAACAGCCAACTATCCCCTTGTCACAGAATGTAAGTGCCCTTCCCTGCCTCTCTCCTGTAAGAAACAAAATAAATCAGTCACTCCTCCCATGAGGGTCCCCAAACTGGGAAAGTTTCCTTCTTCGGCATGAGGGAGAACCAGATTTGTGAACTGGGAGGCAGTGTGCCCCAGAGCACAAACCCAGGCTTGGTAATCCATCAGTCATGGTCCTCCTCACAGAGGTGCTGAGAGAAGCAAGAGAAATGTTCTGTGGGAGGGGTTCTTGACAGTTTGGGTCTGAATAGATGGTTCCTAAATAAGGGACCAGGATTGGTTTGAATTTTGACCCACTATTTAATGGCTTTGAGGTCTGGGTGTATCACTTAACTTTTCTGATCCTCAGTTTCGAGTACTGTAGTTCAGTTCAACAGTTAACAAACATCCACTGAGGGTCAGAGTTAACTCATCAAACATTCATTAAGTACTTATCGTAAGCAAGACCTGTGCTTTCTCCTGAAAATACAGATGTGAATAAATTGGATACCATCTCTGCACCAATAGAAATATGGTCTAGAGTTAGGCATCTACAAAAACATGAGGAAAATGCCTGACCGTAAGATTCCTTTCAAAATTCAGTGAAATAAGTAGAGTATGTGGCACATAGTAGGCACTCAATATACATTATAGTCACTGTGTCAGATCTTTAGAAATTTGCACATATAACAACTGAATCAACATCAATAGCTTCTTACCTGAAAGCTTAGCCTGCTCTCCTTAGGGAGAACCCTTCTATTTAAGGGGATCAAGGACCCTCGCTATAGAAAACATAACATGAAAAACACATCTGAACTGAGCATATTCAAGTTTGTAAATAGGGGGCAGCTAATTTTTTCATCATGCTCCCCATTTTCCATTTGGCATATATTGAATCCTTTTGAAATTGACAAGTAGCTTGGGCTTTTCAGTGAGAAGAAACTTAAGAAAGTTCAAAGCCATAATATTCCAGCAACTAAACTAGGCAACAATGACTACAAAATGGCATTTTAGAAATGGCCCTGCAGAAGTCACCCAGTAATGGCCTAGGTGGGTTAGACCCTCTCAGCTAAAGGTCAGGCCTGCTGTAGCAAAAATGAAAAAGGAAATTTAGGCAATTTTCCAAGTAATTTAGGGGAAAAACACTTTCATCTCCGTTCTCTCGAGGTACAATGATTGGCACAAATCTCTACCCTGGCAATGGAGACCAGGCCATTGTGGAACCAAGGCTGAGTCAGCCATCCAGGAAACGTGGAGTGAGGGCTGTGAGCAGAAGGGACTCAGGAGGAAAGCACATTCTTACTGAGCGTTAGCTGGATGGCTTCTCTGTCCACCACATCGATTTGTTCGCCTTTCATTTGCAAGTCACCAACTCAACACTCCAGCTTTGCTGATAGAAGGTGTTCACTTATATTAATTCATATGGAATTTTTCTGGTAGTCATTCTCCTCACTTTAAATGCAGCAGAGTGATTACTTCTGAACCCAGAGAGCAGGGAGCATTCGGAGTCAGAGAGGTGGGCAAACAATTGCACAGCAATCAGAATCAGAACTCGACAGGAAAAGAGCTTCCTCACTGGGCTGCCAACCAAAATCACATCAAACAATTTTAAAGGAACTAAGAACTTGTTTTCACTGCTTCTCCCTATCTGCATCTCTCTCTGGCAGGATGTTTACTTACTGCTCAGTCTGAGCAATTGCACCAGTTCACTAAAGATAAATAAATAAACCCCACCTGGTGACTGTTTTATCATCCTGAAGTCCAACCTCTAGGAATAATTTTGCCAAGTTGAGCTTTGGCAGGAAAGGGAACTTCTGGATGCAGTGCCCACCATCTTGGCTCTACCTTTTCTGGGCTATACACACTCAGTTACTTCAGATAAATCACAATGGATTATACCTTAACCAAGGAGGAAAATATTGTATGGGGGGAAAACAAGACTTTAGAAACAAAAAGGATTCTAAGAAATGATTCCATCACTTAGTGCCTGATTTTTGGTAAGTTACCCAACCTCTCTGAACTTGGTTCTTCATCTATACAATGAATATTAGTGGGTATTAACTTGTTAACATAAGTAAAGCCCTATCACAGGGCTTGGATAAAAACAAGTACGTAGTAAAAGTACCTTCGCTCATATCTAGTGACTATGCCTCTCTGCTTCTTCTTTTCTAGGGTTCAATGGGTGGACCAGAACCCAATGTGCAGATTCAACACTCTCTGATGCTGAAGGAGAATTTGTTACAAGGCAGCTCTAACTCTGACTTCATCCTAATTGTATTAAACTACTAAAGTTGATTTATCTTAGCAGGTGGTCTCTTGAGAGAGATGAAATAGACCAAATAATATAGACTGAAGCTCCAAATGCTGTATTAGAGGTAATTTCCCTTAGTTCCTATGCACCTCCACTCCACTTCCAAATAGTTCAACAGAATAGAAGCAGAAGTCTGAAACAGCTGTTACACTTTAGTTTCTCAACTTAATTTTAGATGCCCCAGCCAAGTCACCATTAAGCAGTAGGAATAACGTTGTGCCCAGTGATGGCATGTTTTGTTTATTTATTTTGATATTATGTTTACTATAAAGTCAATCTATGCACATGAAGAAATGAAAACAATATAGAAAAGTGTGAAGTAGAAAGTGAGCACTTTCTACAATCCCATGTGGTTCCCCATCTCCCCAAACTCGATTACACATGCACAATGAATTTGGAGGCTGACTTCCGGATGGAGCAGGTGACACTGAATTGAGTGAATTCCATTCTTCTGGAAGACAATTTCACCATTCACAACACTCAGGGTTGTGACGTTCGTCGGGAGATAGTTCTAATGGAAAGGCAATTCTGATCTTTGTGTTGGCTGTGGCATCCTTGAGGGGCTTGGACAGCCACTCTATAACTGCTATACAATCACTTGCAAATGTGCCCCTTAGTACTGTTGAAGTCAAATTTAATACTGTGTAGAAAATACGAAAGTATTTTGATTGCCATATATAAGTGGAAAAGATCTTTCAAATTCCTAAATTTCTTACCAGTTTTTTTGAGAATTGCCACCAAAAATAATAGCAATGACTTTTTCAACCCACAGGATATTCCTCAATTCACTGAAACAATAAACCAAACAGGCTCCATGTCCTTTATAGGTGCCCAGCACATAACTGAGGTATTAATATAAACTGCTTCAATTCTGTATTTATTATACACATAATGCATACAAAGAAATTTCTGCAATAGTCTTTTTATGGATTTTTCTATCTCTCTTTTCCCACTTGGCCACACTGGTTGACTCCATCCTACTCATGCAATATCTCCCTAAAGCAAAACGGTAAAGATGGAAAAGTTTCTACTGAAAAACTGTCTGGCTTGAGTGATCATTGGTTTTGTGAGTGATAGGGATCACTCACAAAGAAAAGTCCAAATGCTTTTCATCCAGGGTTCTCCTTACCGTGATCCAATGTACCTTTCCAGACTCTTCTCCCCCGACCACCTCCAGGCCATGGGCTCCTAAGCACAAGTTGGATTGCTTCTACAGAATTATTCTAGCATCCTTGCCTCCATGTCCGGACTATGGCAACTTATTCTAACCACCTGAAATGCTTTTCGCCAATTCTTCTGTATCTGAGGTGTCATATTTATCTGTATGAGAAATAAAAATGTTTTTCAAAACAGCAATGAAAACAAAATGATTGTAGATAGTCCTTGCTGTAAAGGAGAGGACTTAGGAGAAGGGAGGAGTACAGAGATGTAAAAAGACTCATATTGAGGTTGCCCAAATGTATTTTCTCAGTGTTGTGCTGTTTGAAGTAAAGCTCAAAAGGTCTACCCACATTTGTTAAAAGAGAACTTCTGAACTGTTGGGCTTTATAATAATGATATTCCATCCATGTTTTCCTCTATATAAAGAGGATATTAAATATGTATTAGACACAGGTGACTCAAAAGTCTTAGCTGTGATTACTCTGTGAAGAGTACAATTCAATTTTTCTAATCAAAATGGAATTTTAGCATATCTTTGGAATTCTTGAAACTTACAGTATTGAAAATTTTCCTAAGTGTTTCTCTGTTAATTTGTTATAGCATATACATTAGAGCAGAAATTTCATTTGACTATGTATTTGTTTATAACTTAAAGCAATAGGATGAGGGAGAATAATAGAAACCTAGAATCATTGAGTTAGAAGGGACCACAGAGGTTGCCAAACCTTATGTTTTACAGGTAAGGATATGAAATCAAAGCCCAAGTGCAGAGAATTAGATTTTACTATTCTCGTTCTATTAACATTGGGTTTAACTAAAAGTAACAATCTCTCTAATAGAAGCTGTAAATTCAGGACCTACTCAGTGCTTATGCAGTGGTGATTCATGATGATGATGAGGGTGGGGATGACTCCATTATTAGCCCAGCTCTTCAACCCTCCTTAACTTCATACCATGTGACTTTTACCATGTGACCTTTAATCTTCTCCCAGGAAGAGGGTGGACTGTATTTCCCTGCCCCTTGGCTTTGAGTTTAGCTGAGTGACGGGCTTTGTCCAATAGACTAAAGTGTAAGTGACAGTGTGAGAGCCAGATCTGATCCTGTACCTTAAGAGGCCTGTGGGTTTCTGCTCACTGCCTTGAGCCACACACATTATAATGAGAAGAACATTTCTTGTCTAAACCACTGGTTCAAGGAGGATGAGAAACACATGGAGCAGAGCCATCCCACCCCAGCCCACAGATGCACAGTAAGAAGCAGAGCTGTCCTGCGGCCTCAGTCTGAAGCAGAACCAGCCAGCCAAGCCAAGCCTGGATCAGCCACCTCCCTGCCAACCTACAGATTGTGTAAGCAGTAATAAATGACCTTTGTTTTAAGCAACTGAATTTTTAAATGCCAAACGGCTTATTTTCACATTATCATATACATTCTAGGCTGTATTTTACCCCAAATCAGTTAAAGTATGCCATGTTGTGCAACTTCCTTGCTCAAAGGAAAGGTTCCAGAAGCTCTGGATTGCCTGAAAATAAATTTAAGTTCTTACCCTTGCTATGATTCTTTGCAGATTAGCCTCCCACGGTTTCCAACATGTTGCCTAGCTTCAGCTGGACTACTGTAATTTGTATGTGTGCCTAGAATACGGGCTTTGGAGTTATGAATATGGATTCAAATCTTGGGTCTACCCATTTATTTGTTATTTGACTTGGGGCAAGTTCCTTTACATTAATCCCGGAGTCTCAGTTTATTTATCCGTATAATGGAGCCAACTATACCTACATCACTGGGTTATTATGGAGAGTCAGTTATGTGGTACATGGAAAGAACCTGCCATAGTCTTTGGCTTTTGGCAGGCCTGAGGGGAGGGAGGGAGTATCTGCTCTCTTTTTCTTTTGTTTCTACTTCCACCCATTAAGGACAACAGCCAAAATCTCTGCTTTCCATCTAGGAGAATATCTAAGGTAAAACACAGCATCTCTGATGCCCATACACCTCACAAAAGAAAGGACAGTGGTGAATTTTGTTAGAATTTGGAATCCATTGAACTATATTTATTGGTGATCATGCTGCTGGTGCCAAAAGCCAGGGAAGATTCCACATTTCCTTTTTCGGTTTCTGCATTTTGTCAAACATAAACTACCTCTTCACTTGAGGTAACTACTCCACTTTATTTTCTGTCTCCAAATGGATGTTTACAGCAATCTTGAGGTCCTCATTTATCTAGCTGGTTGGGTATGGAGGTTTTGAGTCTGTATTTCAGGCCCAGTGGGATCTCTATGGGTATTAGTGTCGAGATTCAGAGTAGAGGGTATGAAGCCTGTTTTCAGTCTTGACTCTGAGACATGGTGTCCAATCCAATCTCCCATGCCATCAGCAATCTCCTTTATATATGTGCTCCATTGGTCGGTACCCAGAGGAGAAGAGGGATTCCTTTCTCTCTTCTTTGCATCTCTCTACATTCAGCCTGCTCTTCAAAAGCTAGTTCTAATCTTGCTCTGTGATCCCCCACAGTGAAAGGAAACTCCACCACCTCCAAACTGCAGTAAAGCTGATCTATCTATGCAGCTCGTGGGGCTTTTGTATAATTAGCTACTTTCTATGTGTTTACATAAAATTGCCTCTTTCAGTTTATTCAGTCTTTATATTACTTTTCTGTTTATCTCCTTCAAGGCTAACCTGATGCCTTGCCCAGGTAGATGTTCAAAAAGCATCTACCTTATATATAAATGATCTATTCTTGTGTATTCATGCCTTCTGTTCCATCCCAAAGCAGGCTATGTTGACAAATTTATGCAACTCTTGACTTTGGGGATTTTACACTTTGACCAATAATACTGGTTTGTTGTTTTAACATATATTAGAATTATAATTGCTCATCTATTGCACAACTTCCTATGCCTGCTGCTGCCTTTCCTCCTTGCATACTTCTCTTCTATTTCCCCTTCAAGTCCCCCTCTCCCACCTCCTACCACCACTATACAAGCAATATATATTCAGAACTTAGGCTAAAAATGGTTCTCTGATCTCACCTCTCTTTATCCTCCCTAAACTGCCTGGTCTTTAAAGCAATTTTCTTTAATTGTTGATTTATTTAATTCCTTTGAGGCTATAGATTGACTCTCCGGTTCTATTTACCTTATTTCTTCTACTGCACCTTCCTTAAGTTGAAAATAATTAGGCCTCTGATTTTTGTTTGCTTGTGTACAAAACAACAGAAAAGTTGCCAGCTCCTAACATTTTACAAACAGAATTAATAGAAAAACAGGCACTGTAGGTTGGTAGCCTGGTGAATGTAATGCTAGGTGAATGTTGACTGGGTTGGATTTTGGATCAAATAGGGTTAAAATAGGCAGTGGTTCTCTTTCAAAAAAAAAAAAAAAAAAAGACATGGAAATTGGAAGACTAAACTTTAGCACTTGCCAAATCGAGGGTCTCAGAATTGGAAATGCCCTCTTCCTGACTCTGTCAGGAAGCTCATGTTGATACAAGCACCAAAAAATGAAAATCTCTGTCAAATGTGGTACTTGATCTTGTAGACTAGCTTCTGCTTGACCTGAAGTGGTCAGTGGAGCATGGTACTGTAAATGGAGGGGAGAGAGAGTGACTGTTTACCCAAAACCTGAAACAAAGGCTGTGTTTGGAAAATACAAGATAAAAAAATATCGCCATGGTAACAAATTACTTTTATACTCACATAAAGCAAAAATAGATCTCTCTCTCTCTTCCTCTCTGAAAAGCACATATTTTAAATTACATGGAAGATTAAAGGTGATATGCAGAAACAGCTGCATGAATATATTTTCATTTTTCTTCATTTGGTTTATACTAATGTCAGTATAAATCTGAAAGGCAGAAATAATTTTGAATTGGAAGCATCTCAGTTCCAGAGAGCAGGAGCAACTTAGAAAAAAAATGTATAATTCAGTCAAAAACTCTATTTTGACTGTAATATAATGATGGAAGAATTGAACTTATCAAAACAAAATGTTCCTGGCATCAGTCACCAAGGAAAATATCGTTTCTCCATGTATGTTTTTCCTTGTATTTGAAAAGTCCAAAAACGTTTTACTCTTCCCTTTGGCTTACAAAGTAGAATTCTTCAGTTTAACTTACATGAAAGATAAATGATATTTTCAGGAGTCCTTAGGTCTTTCTTTAAAATTCCAAGAGATGCTGCTCCATGTAGGAAATGCTGTAGAACACTGGTGTGGGGCCTGGAGAGAAAGGAGGAGGAAACAATCCAGTTTCTCCAGCAGAGTTCTTGGAAGTAGAGTCCTAATAAGCACCCCCCAACACTACCACTCACCTCCCAGGTCAGAGCTCTCTACTGGCTTACCTGGGCATCATTGACCTGTCCTATGAGACATGAAAGTTAAGTAATAAAAAGTAGATATTTTGGCTTGATAAATTTTCTGTGACCAGTTTTATTTCCGTTGGAAGACTGTTTTCAACACTTAACAATAATCTTTATTTCCTTAGTGAAATCTAAGGAAGATCCTTTATACGGTCTTTCCCAAAGCCAGAAAACTATCTGATGGACCATATGAAACTTCCATTTTACACAGGTCAAAAACAACCAAATATTAGCAATTTCATAGGGTTTAACCTAGAAAATATTTTATCTGTTCTAATGGTCATAGGACTTCCCTCTAAAGCACTAAAACTGTTGATAATTTTCTTCAAATCCATCACAACTTTTTTTTTTCTTTCATAGATAAGAGGTGAAAGGACTTCATACTTAGTGGTGGGTTGTATTTCTACATGTCTGACTCAATAAGCCCAAACCTGAACTTATCATCACCAACAACAACCGAGCCAGCCTACTTCTCTATTTCAGCAGTTGGCTCTCTCACACACCTAATCAGAAGTCTGGGAGGAATCCTCAATGTCTCTCGCCTTCAGTTCTAAGTATCAATATTTATAGGCACTGAGTTTCATCAATTGAAATCTTTCATCCTCAAACTCAGTGATGCTTACTTATCACTACTGTAGTTCAGGATCTTAACACACCTGCATTTGTGCAATAGTCACATGAATAGTATCCCTATTTGCATCTCCTCATTCAAAGTCAAGTTCCACTGCTGCCAGAGTAGTTTCTCCAATATTACAAATCTAAAATATCCTTCTCCTTGTCAAAAACCTCACAGTTCCCCATTGCCTAGGGATAAACTCAAAATTCCTAAATTGTAGCCACCTTGAACTACCAGGTCCTTTTATGCTTGTTTTCATTTGCTTCTCTGGCTGCTGTTCCTTGAATAGCCAACCCTACCTACCCACCCCCCAACTGTTGTCCAGCTTGGAAACCCCTAATCAGCATTTAGGGCCAAACTCAGAGGCCAGGGAAAACTCCTTCATCTATTCTCTTTAATGTCCTGACATCCAGGAAAAGAATCTCTCTCTTCTGCCTGAGCCCTCTGTCCATACCCAACATACATCATAGGTAGTATGGTTACTTGTATAAGTAACTCCACCCTGGTCCACAGATTGTGAGTTTCTTGAGTATACATAGTTTTAGTCAACTTTCTTTTCCAAAAATCCAGCCTAGGTCTTCACCATTATTCATTATTGAAATGCATCAAATGAATCACTGCATATACCTTCCAAACACTCTAATCACTTGGAAATAAAAGTTTGGTTTATTTACAAGTTCACTCATTACCTAAGAATATAGTATCTTTCATTTTTTTTATTTTTGGGGATATTAGTTCTTCCTTTTAATATTGTTTTACATGTAGACTAGACTTCACTCTCAAACACCTGTTGTTATTGTTGTGTTTGGTTTTGGTTTTGGTTCCTTATTTTCAATTCTGAGCAAGAATCCCTTGCAGCCATGTGCACTCAAACTGCCTCTGAAGATCTCATATGCCTACATCCATTTTCATGTTACTTCTATAATCTTTCATTAATCCAGATTTCCTGGGTAATGTAGAAGATGCTATTGAGTTGATGCTCCCCTCCACATCGTATTCACCGACCTCTAAGTTCATTTTGTTGGGTTGGACAGTATCTCACCTGCTGACAACCAACTGCCCAGCTCACGCACCCACCTGTTGCAACCACCCTGTTCCTGTTTCTCTGCCGGTAGGCTTTCCCAGCTCTGTAGAAGTTTGCATGCAAACCAGGAACAAAGTGGTTGCAACATGCTATACATTTTATTCCCCAGGGGGCAATTTTCAGACAATGATAGACAGGACTGGGTGGATAAATACCCCAGCTTCCCAATCCATAAGGGGAACAACTCTGAGATGCGTTCTACCCCATTCCTCAGGGTTCCCCAGTGGAATAGTGCCTCAGGTGCCCACAGAGGTAACACACTAAGTAACAACTTTTAGTGGTGCTCTTTCCTTCTCAATTTCTCTTTCCTTTCTGTTTTCCATTTCCTTTCCTGTGCTTCCTTTGACCACTTCCTAAATAAATGACTCACACCAAGTCCTTGTCTTAGAATTGCTTTGGGGGAAACTAAAATTAAAGTGGGGAATATTCAGGGGACGTAGTGTCCAGGCAGTTCAGAACATCTATAAAACCAGGGTGTGTAATAAGAAAGTCACAACATTTTAGAACAAATAGCACCATAAAGATCATGTTGTCTTGCTTACTCTCTCTCGCTCTATTGCCTCTGATCCCCCTGGCTATCCTGCTTTATGTCTGCACAATTCTTTGTTCCCTTATCACTTGGCTTAAGTGAAATGGTGAATTTTTCCAAAGTAACTAAATATACAGGTAAAATAAAAAATGCAAACCAAATATAAGACATCATAGGGCTTCCCTGGTGGCACAGTGGATGGGAGTCCACCTGCTGATGCAGGGAACACGGGTTTGTGCCCCCGTCCGGGGGGATCCCACGTGCCACAGAGCAGCTGGGCCCGTGAGCCATGGCCGCTGGGCCTGCGCGTCCAGAGCCTGTGCTCCGTGAGGAGAGAGGCCATGGCAGTGAGGGGCCCGTGTACCGCCAAAAAAAAAAAAAAGACATCATAGAAGCACAAAACTTGACAAAGGTACTTTATGAGTTTGCTAGAGGTGCTGTAACAGTATCCCACACTGGGTGGCTTAAACAAGAGAAATGTCTCACAGTTCTGGAGGCTGGGAGTCTGAGGTCGAGATGTTGGCAGAGTTGTTTTCTTCTGAGGGCTATGACAGAAAATCTGTTCCAGGCCTCTGTGTTTGGCTTGTAGATGGCCCTCTTCTCCCTGTCTTCTATGCGTGCCTGTCTGTATCCAAATTTCCCTCTTTATAAGGACTCCAGTCATATTGAATTAGAGCCCACCTTAGTGACCTCATTTTAAATTGATAACTCTGTAATGACCCTATCTCAAAATTAGGTCGTCTTCTGAGGTACTGGGAGTTTGGACTCCTGAATATCTTTTTTGAGGGGACACAATTCAATCATAATGGTTGACAACACAGATCCCTTGTGAAACTGAAGTGGGAGGCTGACTCTACTTTTCTTATACAAATACGGACATCCAGAGGCAAGTTCCCTTCTTCATTTCAGCCCAATCCAGTTTACTAAAGGGCTAATCCTACACCTGAGGTAAAGATCAAGCAGTTGGTTGCTGCTGTTAGATTTACAAGGGTTGTAAAGTTTAGTCTTTTTGCAGCAGGTTGAACATTCTTAGAAAATGTTCAAATCCTTATGATTTGAGCATTATTTTTCATGTAAATAAAATGTAGTTCTAATTAATGCATACTATGAAATACAATATCCTCCTTTGATAAACGTGCTTGCATACCACTGCACAAATTGTACAAGGATTGAATGGACACCTTTACATATAGTTTGTTTTCGCACATTTGTAAATGTTTTTTCTGAGATGCTCAGAATTAAAACCATTCGGTTAGAAGTGTATATCATTCAGAAGGTCCAGATTTCTTTCCAAAAAAGCTGTACCAGTTTTTCTTCTAAGAGCAATGTGTGAGTGAATTGTTCTCCCACATTCTCATTAACAACAGATATTATCAGTTTCTTTGTCTAACTTTTGCAAATTTGATGAAAAATTGATATCTTACCTCTATCTTAATTTGCATCCTGTAATTAAGGGGAGTAGGATGAGCCTGTTTCATTTATTTATTGTCTATTTCTCCCATCAGCTGCCTGGTTATAACATTTGCTCATTTTATGGTAAGTCTTTGGACATTTTCTTATGTATTTGCAAGAGCTTATTAGATATATATTTGTGAGTTAATTCTTAGCTGGTTTTTCATTTACATTAAGCTATTTATTGAATATATTTTTATGTGTAGTATGAGTTAGGAATCAACTTTTTCCCCCAAGTGGAGGGATAACTGTCCCCAAACTATCTTTTGTTTACTGACTTGATCAAAAACATATAATTTTAATGTCAAAATTCTCTATCTTTTCCATTGATTTTCTCTTCCTACACAAATCAAACTACTTATATCAATTGTTAATGCTTTAAAATGTTCCTGCTATCTGGTAGAAAAAAATCTTACTATTTGTCCTTGCCTGTTTAGAACCAGCTTATCAAATTCCATTTGTGTTTTTTTTTGTTGCGGTACATGGGCCTCTCACTGCTGTGGCCTCTCCCATTGCGGAGCACAGGCTACGGACAAGCAGGCTCAGCGGCCATGGCTCACGGGCCCAGCCGCTCCACGGCATGTGGGATCTTCTCAGACCGGGACACGAACCCGTATCCCCTAGCATCGGCAGGCGGACTCTCAACCACTGCACCACCCGGGAGGCCATCCATTTGTGTTTTGACTAGAATTGCTTTCTATGTATAGATTAACTTGTTCAAAAGAATTCTTTCCCCCATTGAATTTTCTTCTCAAAATCCAACTGACCATAAAGTGTTGATTTATTTCTGTATCCTGTTATCATACTGTCTTGGTAACTGTAGCTTTATAATAGTTTGAAATCTGATAGCATAAGACTTCCAACTTTGTACTTCTTTTTCAGGAATGTTTTAATTCTTCTAGGTAATTTGCACTTCCATGTAAATTTTAGAACCAGCTTTTTAATTGCTTCAAAAAGCCTTATTAGGATTTTGATTGAGAGTGCACTGAATCTATCAATCAGTATGGAGAGAATTGATATCTCAATAATATTGAGTCTTCCAATCCACAAATGTTTCCATTAATTTCAGTCTCCTTCAATCACTCCCAGTAATGTTTTGTAATTTTCAGTGTAGAAATCTTGCAGTTGTTAAATTTATTGATGTTGTTCCCCTAACAACCCTAAATATTTTTATATTACTATACATGATACTATTAAATTTTAGTCCCATTTTTTTTGGTGAAGTTTATAGAAATCCAATTGATTTTTTTTTTATATGATGGACCTTGTAAATCCTGTGTTCTTGTGGAGTCACTTACTAGCCTTAATATCTCTTTTGCAAGTCCCTTAGGATTTTCTAGGAATATGACTGTGATCTGTGAATAAAGACATGCAAATGTGTGTTTTACACACATATATATATAGATATACTTTATTTATTTATTTGTTTATACTTTATTTGTTTATTTATTTCCTTACTTCATTAGCAGTGACTTAATGACTTCCAGGGCAATGCTGAATAGAAATGGTGAGAATGGAACCCTTGTCTTGTTCCTGATTTTAGGATAAAATTGTTAAATGTTTCTCCTTTATGTATAATATTAGCTGTAGGATTTTTGTATGCATACTTTATGAGACTGAGGACCTTTCCTTCTATTCTTAATTTTCAGAGATTTTTTTTTTTTCTACCATAAATGGGTGTTAAATGTTTTCATGTTTTTCCCTATATCTTTCAAGACAATAATATAATTTTCTCTTTATGTGTTTTGCAGTGATTGGCTCTTGAATACCAAACAAATTTTGCATTCTTGGATAAACTCCATCTAATGTGCTATATTTTGAGTTTTAAAAAGTATTTTACATGTTATATTTATTATTAAATATTTAAATATAATATAAATTTTAATATTTAAAATACTTTAAGTATAATTTATTTATTAAATGGTATACTATAATTAAATTATTATCTTTAAAATTTATTAAATATATTGCTTATTTTTTATTTAAAACATATTTTATATATATTTATACTTTCCTGGATGTGATTTGCATTTATTGTTAAGTATTTTACATCTATATCCATGAGACATACTGGTCTGTAATTTTCTTTTTTTGAAATGTCCTTGGTGGCCTCATAAGATAAGTAAAAAAAATATTCCTACCTCTTCCATTATCTGGTAGAGTTTTCATAAGATTATTATTCATAAGATTATTTCTCCCTTGAATGTTCCTTAGAATTTATCAATAAAGCACTCTGTTGAAGATTACTTTTAATTATAAATTCAATCCCTTCAATAGATATGAGGGTATTCAGATTTTGTTTCTCTTTATGTGTCCATTTTGTGTGAGTTGATAAATTGTGTTTTCCAGTTTCATCTAAGTTGTTTAAATGTATTGCCATAAAATAGTTCATAATATTTCCTTATTATCATTTCAATGTCTGTAGGATCTCTGGTGAAGTCCACTATTTCACTCCTGATGTTGGTAATTTGTGTCTTCTCTCTCCTTTTTTCCTCTTAATTTTGCTAGGTGTTTATCATTGTTATTAATATTTATGAAAAACCTACGTTGGCTTTGTGATTTTCACTATTATTTGTTTTTTTCTACTTTAAATATATTAAATTTGGACCATTTCAATTATCTCCAGTTAGCTTCCTAACTGTCACCCTACTTCCACTTGACTCTCCCTTCTATTATCAACACAGAAGTCCTGGCGACTTTCATAACACAAAAGCCCTATCATTTTCCTCCCATTCTCTTTCCTTCTCTGCCATATCTTCTCCAGCTCCCTCTAGCTCTCCAACTTCTCTCTAATCACAATGGCTTCCTTTCTGTTCCTCAAACACTTCAGTTATGCTACCATTTCAGGGTCAAGCTTTTATTCAAAAATAACCCCCTCGAACAAACTAGGAGGGGAAGGCTACTTCCTTAATCAGAAAAGATATCTGCTCAAAACTTTCAGCAAACATCATACATAATGGTAAAATATTAAATGCTTTTCATTTCAGATTGGGTTTGAGATAAGGATGTCTGCTAACACCGCTTTAATTCAATATTTTACTAGAAGTCCTAATAATGGCAGTAAGGCAAGAAAAATTATAAAATTTCTAAAGATCGAAAGGGAGGAGATAAAACTGTTATTACTCACAAATTACATATGCATATAGAAAATTCAACACATAAAATATTAGAATTAAAAACTGAAGGTACCAAGGTCACTATATCAATACACATAATTATTTACATTTCTATAAATCATCAGAAACAAATCTGAATCTTAATATAACAGCAAAACTACTACAAGAATAATCTTAATGACTGCAAAATCTCTACACTAAAAATCATAAAACATTGTGATAAATTAAAGAATACCAAAGCAGAGGTATATACTATGCTCATGGATTGAAAGTGCCAGGATTGTAGAGATGTCCCCAAGTTAACTAACAGATTCATTGCAACACTAATAAAAATCCCATGAGGATTTTAGAGTGGAAATTTCAAGATTATCCTAAAATTTACATGAAAATGTAAAGAATGGTCAAGATAATCATAAAGACCTATGTTGAAGCACTTTCATTACCAGATATCAAGCCTTATTACAAAGCTGTGGTTATTAACAGAGCATAGTAACTGTGCAAAGACAATTAGAACAACAAGCCAGAAGACAGTGCCCAGGAATAGACCCACATATTCAGCCATTTGATTTATTGCAAGGATGTCTCTGCAGATTTGTAAGGAAAGAATGGTCTTTCCAATAAATGGTATTAGATAACCATAAAGAAAAAAAATATATATACAATTATATATAATATATATGATATATAAGATATATCATAACTCCTACTTTACACCATCCCCCAAAATCAGTTCTTGGTGAATTTAAGTCTAATTATGAAAGATAAAACAATAAGGCTGATGCAAGATTACATAAGAGAATATCTCCATGAGCATGGAATATATGAAGATTTCTTAAACAAGACAAAAAACAGAAACCATTAAGGCAAAAATTGCCTTTAAGGCATTAAAATAAGGATGACTTTCATCAAAAGATACTATCAAAGACTGAAGAAATACTCATATCCACAATATATAAAGATCTCCTAATAATCAACAAAAATAATGGCAAAAGAGTTGAACAAACATTCCATAAAATAGAATATCCAATAGACTAACAATTAAAAACTTGATCAGGGGCTTCCCTGGTGGCGCAGTGGTTGAGAATCTGCCTGTCAGTGCAGGGGACACGGGTTCGAGCCCTGGTCTGGGATAATCCCATATACCACAGAGCAGCTAGGCCCGTGAGCCACAATTACTGAGCCTGCACGTCTGGAGCCTGTGCTCCGCAACAAGAGAGGCCGCAATAGTGAGAGGCCCGCGCACCACAATGAAGAGTGGCCCCCACTTGCCACAACTAGAGAAAGCCCTCACACAGAAACGAAGACCCAACACAGCCATAAATAAATAAAACTAAAAAAAAAAAAGAATGATCCATGCTTTAAAAAAAGAAAACAAAAACAACAACTTGATCAACCTCCTCAGTCATCAGAGAAATACAAATTAAAATCAAAATGAAATACCTGTATACGACCATGAACATGACTAAAATGAAAAAAGATGAAAAATATCAAATGTTGATTAGAATGAAAAGCAACTGGAACTCTTACGGACTACTGATGGGAGTGCAATTTGGTACCACTAGTTTGAAAACTGTTTATTCCACTACAACTGAATGTAGGCATAGCCAATGACCTGGTAGTTCTGATCCTAGGTATTTAACTAACAGTACTACATAAATGTATACACAGAATTTTACATACAAGAAGTTTCATTGCAGTGCTATTCATGGTAGTCAAACACCAGAAACAACCCAAATGTTCATCAACAGTAGAACAGACAAATAAATTGTGGTGTAGTCATAAAATGAAAATGAACAAACTTCTACATGCAACATCTTAAGTGCACCTCACAAACATAATGTTGAGCAAAAGAAACCAGATATAAGAGTATAGATTATATATTCCTAGTTACATTGTTCAAATACAGGAAAACTTATTAATGGTATAGAAATCAGGATCATGGTTATTTTTAAGAAAAGGGACATAGTGATAAGTGGGCAAGAAGAAGATGCTGAAATATAATATTTCTTGATCCAGAATACTGGTAATGTCTTATTTCTTCATCTTCATTTAAAGATGTTTTCATTTTATGAAAATTAATGGAGCTTATGATTCATGTGATTTCCTGTATGAATATTGTATTTCAATAAAAATGTTAATATTTTAAAAGTTGACTTCTCCATGAGACTTTTCCTAACCACCCCATTGAAAGTTACATCCTCCTCCATACTCCATGTTTCCCTTCCCTGCTTGAGTTTTTCCTTAACCTATAACCTTCTGATTTATTTGGTTTCCCCTAGGAGACTCTAAGACAAAGATTCCAGTGTGAGCAGTTTGTTTGGAAGCTGATACAAAGAAACACATGCAGAAAGGGGTAGGGGAGGTGAGACTGGAAGGGAAAGAAGGAAGTAAAGTTACCCTGTCAAGTGAGCTACTCTGTGGAACAACTGGGGCTCAATCTGCTAGGAAAACTCTTGGAAAACCTTGGAAGAACACATCCTTCAGAGTTATCGCACCTGAGAGTCGAGATTGCTAGGATATTTTACAAGTAATTTTCTGTCAGTTGGTTGAGGGCTGCTCCCAGAAATGCCTGGCCTCCCACCTGTCCAGACGGACCGGGCTCTGGGGCAAGCCCTCAGACCCAGAGCTTCAAGGGCTGGCAGTGGGGTGTTGGGATGTCTGCACCAAGGGGAGAAGGGCTGCTGGGATATGGACTGGGCGTGTTTCACGTATTTCATCTTCCTTATTTCCTGAACCCCCTCCACCCTAATTAGAGTACGTGCTCCAAAAGGACAGGGATTTAGGGTTTGGGGGTCTGTTTTTATCTGGCATGTGGAATATACTCAATATACATTTGTTGAATAAACAAATGAAGAACGAGAGTGCCATTTCAGTCTATTTCATGGTCATTTAAATTATCTTTCAGATGTACATTAAAAGAATTAAAAGGTTTAACCTTTATTTTTTGAATTCATTGACAATAGTCTCCTGTGAGGCAAATATGAAAGCTTTTCTCTAAGCTGCATAATTCATGGTCTTTTCTGTTTGTTGATGTGATTGACCTCTTTGCTAGAGGTGGAAAATGAGATGGCTGACACAAAATATTCTCTAAAGAAGCAGAGTATTTGTTATGCCATATATATATATATATATATATATGGCAGCTGCAATCCAGTACCATTAACTCTTCTAGGTCTTGATAAATTATTTGATGTGTATCTTTTAATGGATTTTTTTTCTCCTTGATAGACTATGGTGTTCAGGGTGGCTTTTAATTTTTTTCCAGTTGTATTGTAAAATAATTAACATACATATTATAACTTGAAGGTATATATAGCATGATGGTTTGACAAATATATTGTGAAATGATGACTACAATAGGTTTACTTAACATCCATTATCTCTGTTGCATCTTTAATACAAGAAAAAAAAAGAAAAAAATTCTCCTTGTGATGAGAACTCTTAGGATCTACTCTTAACAACATTCATATATATCATACAGCAGTGTTAGTCATGTTGTACATTACATCCGTAGTCCTTATTTGTCTTATAACTGGCCTTTCACTTTTAATAACACTAATAGTCATAATGACTATTATGGCATTAAAGACTGTGTTTTCACAGTCTTTAAATTATTTGTTTGTAAGTAAATTATTAAAAATTATGAATAACGACACGTATACAACCCTGATACCTTAACCAGTTCTAAGTGACACCTTCAACTCTTGAAATTTTCTTTAGCCAAGTCATTCCCTCTTACAGTCTCCTCTCCTTGTCAATCATAAGCAGCACATCCTCTGTTTGGAAAGGCCACAGGTGATCTTTTTAATAAATAAAGATCATTAAAATTAAAGCCTTCTGAGTTTGAAAAAAGAACCATCTTTTCTCCCAGATTTTGACCTCTTTCCACCTTTCATTACTCCCAGACAGCTGCTGCTTGTTGGCCTGTTCTGAACCTGGGCCCTTTATCCTTGCACAGCTTTAATACAGAAGGCAAAAATCACCCTTTTCCTTTGCCTCTACTTATACAATTTGATTAAAATTCTGGAAATTGGCTAAGAAATTATATTAATGACCACCCATAATATCAACCTCTCTATTGGTTGCAGTGTGAATTTATTTCTTTTTCCTTTCACTATTATTGGTTTGCTGACTGAATAAAAACTCTTTAGTTGAAAATGATTCCCTATAGAAAAAGAAAATCAAGACTTGCTGAAGTAGTTAAGTAGAGGTGATAAAACGTATCTCATGTGATATGTTTTTAAAGGAATAAGGTGCCCATTTGTGTCATCCAATCAGCAAAGATTTTTTTTTTTTTTTTTTGCGGTACGCGGGCCTCTCACTGTTGTGGCCTCTCCCGTTGCGGAGCACAGGCTCCGGACGCGCAGGCTCAGCGGCCATGGCTCACGGGCCCAGCCACTCCGCGGCATGTGGGATCTTCCCGGACCGGGACACGAACTCATGTCCCCTGCATCAGCAGGCAGACTCTCAACCACTGCGCCACCAGGGAAGCCCAACAAAGATTTTTAAATGCTGACTGTATATCAGGCACTGAGCTAAGTAATTGGACTATAAAGTCAAATAAACTACCTTCCTGATCTCAAGTCTAATGAAGGTTGAAATAAGTGCATGGGTGATTATATTTTACCTTAGTAAAAGCTATGATAGAGGTATGCAGAAAATGCTATGGTATTATAGAGCAGGGATAAATAAATAAGATGTGGATGGTTAAGAAAGGCTTGGTGAGGAAGAATGGAAGAACAGAGTAATCTCAGACAGAGAGAGAATGTCTCAAAAGCCCAGGGGGGTGGTGGAGTCTTGATAGATGCAGCATGTAGAAATGTGGTGATAATTGTATGTACTAAGATAGAAGCATGACTTTACTCTAAAACCTCCTACTGAAGGAAGTTAAGCATAAAATTATTTATATTTTAAAAAATTCCATTCATATCAGAGAAAGATGGATTGACGGGAGACTAGACTGGAAACAGAGAGGCTAGTTAAAAGATCCAGGCAAGAATAGTAAGAGCTTATACGACAGCTCTGGTGACTTTAATGGGAAATGGAGAAGCAGGAACAGAAAAATAGATGTCATAGGAAGTTTACAGGATTAGGCTAATTAATTCTAAAAAAAATAGAACTGTCATACGATGCAGCAATTCCACTCCTGGATGTATATCCGAAGAAAACACACTAATTCAAAGACATACAGGCACCCCGATGTTCATAGCAGCATTATTTACAACAGCCAAGACATGGAAGCAACCTACATGTCCATCAACAGATGATGAATAAAGAAGATGTGGTATGTATATGCAATGGAATATTACTCAGCTATAAAAAGAATGAAATTTTGCCTTTTGCGACAACATGGATGGATCTATAGAGTATTATGCTTAGTGAAATAAGTCAAAGACAGATACTGTGTGTTATCACTTATATGTGGAATCTAAAAAAAAATAAAACGAATGTACGTAACTAAACAGAATCAGACTCACAGATACAGAGAACAAATTAGTGGTTACCAGTGGGGAGAGGGGAGGGGGAAGGGCAAGACAGGGGTATGGGATTAAGAGATACAATACAAACTACTATGCTTTGTACCTACTATAAAAAACAAGAATATACTGTACAGCACAGGGAAATACAGGCATTATTTTGTAATAACTTTAAATGGAGTATAATCTATAAAAAATGGAATCACTATGTTGTACACCTGAAACTAATATAATATTGTAAATCAACTATATCTCAATTAAAAAATATCACATTGAGGGCTTCCCTGGTGGCGCAGTGGTTGAGAGTCCGCCTGCCGATGCAGGGGACACGGGTTCGTGCCCCAGTCTGGGAAGATCTCACATGCTGCGGAGCGGCTGGGCCCGTGAGCCATGGCCGCTGAGCCTGCGCGTCCGGAGCCTGTGCTCCGGCAACGGGAGAGGCCACAACAGTGAGAGGCCCGTGTACTGAAAAAAAAAAAAAAAATCACATTGAATGCAAACAATAAAATAAAAAATAAAATAAAATACTCCTAAGTTTCTGGTTTGGGCAACTGAGTTAATGATGGTTCCATTTGCTAAGGTGGGGAATATGATAATAGGTTGAGAATTGGGGTGGGAGTGATGTGTTCAGCTTTAGACATGATGAATTTGGAGTACCTATAAGACAGCTAAGTGAAAGAGTTCAGTTGACACTTGAATATAAGAGTTGGAGTCCACTAGAGAAATCCTGACTGAAAATATAAGTTTCTGGAAGCATTCATACTATGCAATAGTTGAAGCCCCGGGGGTTAATTATGTCACCCAAAAGAGTGTGAAAAGTAGGAGGGTTAGAAAATTAGGTGGCCCTAGGGAGCTTCTATTGTTAAGGCATGATCCAGAGAAAGGGTAGCCCCAAAGACATGAGAGAAACCTAAGAAATAGTTATGTCATGGAGATAGAGGGGGAAAGAGTAATTCTCAAATATTACACAGTTCAAAAATCATATCTGACCTTCAAACAAAATGTGGACCCAGAGGACTACATGAATGCTACTTAAATACTCAACTTACAGCATTCAATGTTGCTGAAAAGAGTAAAGGATAGTGAAGAGAAGCAATGGATGAAAAATCAGAAATTGGAAAAACAGAAACAACATGTTAAATGAGAATATATGAAAGCAACACAGTTGTTTATACTTGATCACTTGGAAAATCAGGCAAAAGCCTAAAACGTTTTTCATCTTAAAACTATGAGAGC
This sequence comes from Grampus griseus, assembly GCF_964374135.1. NCBI lineage: Eukaryota > Metazoa > Chordata > Mammalia > Artiodactyla > Delphinidae > Grampus > Grampus griseus. The sequence continues at coordinate 69,980,379 of NC_139012.1, forward strand.
TCTCTGAGGCTTTTTTGGTCCCTGTCCCAAGTCTTTTAGGAAGGTCAAGTGTTACCATATCTATTTAGAGATGTGCCAATTGAGGCTCACGGTGATTTGTATGATACTCAGATATGAAAAATAACCCCCAAAGACATTATACTGTGCTTTTTCCTATCCTTATCCTTTTCCTATCAGAAAAAAAAAAAAAATGTTTACTATCAGTTAGTTTGGGAGTCTATGCTACCTTGTTTGTTACATTTCACACCTCTTTCTTTTGTGATACAAATGTTAATTCTGAATTTAGGAGAATTTTGAATGAAAATAGTAATTTGTGACAAGGGTCATAAATGGATTGCCTGGTATATCAATTCTAGGCTACCTTAGAAACTAAGTTTTGTTTAGTAAAATAGCTTTCAAGGTTCTTCAAAAGAAAAAATTAACAGAAACCTCTCTTAAAGTTAAATAACAAGTAGGATTCAACACAGTATAAAAAAAGAGTATCCCAATATTCTATACAGTGATATTTTATTAATAAATATGTATTTTGTAACATTTAATTTACAGGATGTATTTTTGCACTGTATTTTTTTTAAAGTCACTTAATGAAGTTGTTTCAATAAACATAGCAATTCAAACCTGGGGTTGTGTTAGCAAGATGAAGATGAGTCTACACCTAATGTCTGTCATGGCTTTTGCTTATTCAGCTTGGAGAATGTCCATACTCACACAGATAAGTGGTAACAAATGATACTTCTTCTTCTTTTTTTTTTTAAACCAAGTGGGGAAAGGGGGGTGGGATAAATTGGGAGATTGGGATTGACATATATACACTACCATGTGTAAAATAGGTAACTCATGAGAACCTACTACAGAGCACAAGGAACTCTACTCAATGCTCTGTGGTGACCTAAATGGGAAGGAAATCCAAAAAGGAGGGATATATGTATACATATAGCTGATTCACTTTGCTGTACAGCAGAAACTAACACACCATTGTAAAGCAACTAAACTCTAATAAAAATTAAAAGAAAAAAAGAACTTATTAAAAAAAAGGTACTTGTTCTTTTAAAACAACTTACCTTGCATTATCATAATACCCTAGTTATACAGAGGTGGCCAGAGGTTTATCCTGAGGACTGCACAATGATGAATGAACTTAGGATCACAGGATAGCAAACTGGTTGGCTCCAGTGTTAAAATTTTCTATATGATACATTTTTAAATGCGTGTTGGTTTTATTCCTGATTAAAATATATTAAAAAATAAAATTTATAGTAATTTCTGTCAGATCCCTGAAGTGCATAACTTTTGTGGAAAATATGTTGATATTTCAACGTCTAATAAACTTTGGTATAAAACAGTATTTTTCAAAGTAGAAATATTTATGACATCCTTTTCATTTTTTCATAAACTTTTTATCGTAGAATAGTTTTTAGATTTACGCTCAAATTAGAAGGCTAATACACAGGGTTTTCACGTGCCCCACACCCAAGTTCCCCTGTTATTAACATCTTACATTAGTATGGTACATACACCACAATCAATGAACCAAGATTGATACACTATTATTAAAGTCTGTACTTTATTCAGACTTCCTCAGTTTTTTCCTAATGCCTTTTTTCTGTTCCAAGATCCCACCCAGAACACTACATTACATTTTGTCTTCATGTCTCCTTAGGCTTCTCTTGCTTGTGACAGTTTCTCAGACTTTCCTTGTTTCTGATGACCTTGACAGTTTTGAGGGTCATTGGTCGGGTATTTTGTAGAATGTAATTCAGCTGGGATTAGTCTAATGTTTTCCTCATTATTAGACTAGAATTACAGGTTTGGGGAAGAAAGACCACAGAGGTAAAGTGCCATTCTCGTCATATCATACACTCAACGTGATTTATCCCTGTTGATGTTGACCTTGACCACCTGGCCAAGGTAGTGTTGGTCAGGTTTCTCCACTACAAAGTTACTCTGTTTTCTCCCTTTCCACGCTGTCTTCTTTGGAAGGAAGCTGATGGGCAGCCCACACTTAAGGAATCAGGAATTATGTGCCATCTTGTTAAGGGCAAAATATCTATATAAATTATTTGGAATTATTCTGTGTAAGATTTTTGTCTCTTCTCCCTCATTTATTTTATTCAATTATTTATGTATACCACTATGGATTTGTGGTATTTATTTTCTATTCTGTGTTATAATCCAATACTACTTTATTTTGTGGCTCAAATTGCTTTATAATTGAACTCTTTTAGTTGGTTCCGGTGTCCTTTGACATAGAGTTGACATTTTACTTTGGTCATATAATTGGAATCATACATGTAGACTTTTCAGACCAGCAACTTTCACTGAGCAAATTATTTGTTTAAGATTCACCCATGGCTTTTCGTAGCTGGGAAGCTCATTCTTTTGTACTGCTGAATAGTTTATCTTGTATGGATGTTTATCCATTTGCCTTTGAAGGACATCTTGGTTACTTCCAGTTCTGAGTGATTATGAATAAAGCTGCTATAAACATTCATATGCAGGTACTTAAGTTTTTAAATCAGTTGAGTAAATACCTAAGAGCATGATTGGTATGCAAGACTATGTTTAGCTTTGTAAGAAACTGCCAAAATGTGTCAGAAAGTGCCGGTACCATTTTGCATTCCCATCAGTAATGAATGAGAGTTCCTGTTGTTTTGCATCGTTGCCAACAATCAGTATTGTCATATTTTTGGATCTTAGCCATTCTAATAGGTGTGTAGTGATATCTCATTGTTGTTTTAATTTGCAATATCCTAATAACAAATGCATTTGAGCATTTTTTCTTATGTTGATTTGGCACCTGTATATCTTCTTTGGTGTGACGTCCAGATCTTTTTTCCCATTTTTAATTGGTCTGTGCCCTTTTCACTTTAAAATCCATATTTTAATTCAAGTATTTGGTATAGTTTTCCACCAAATGACACTGCATAGCTTTTCTTCATTCTTAAAATTTGGGGAATTGTTCTCACGTCTATTTGGGTTGGTCATTACTTTTTTTATTTTGTGAGTTTAGCAAATACTGTCAGCTAAGAACCATTTATTTGGAACAAAAATAATAATTCAGTGATTATCATTTCATCCTGAAGAAGGGATAGAGATCAGAGAAGGGAATAAAGTTGTTTTTAGCAGCAGGGGAACAGCCCCGAGTGAGCCACAGGGAGCCCTGGGGCAGTGTCCACACACGACTTAAATAAGGTTGGAGAAGAGCAAGTGGGAAACACTATTCCTTCTTACACAACTTTTTGCCTTAAGTAAAATAAATTAAAAAGGAAATCAAGAGTATTGTGTGCTCACTTATTTTTTAGGCACTTTCATGGCTTCCCCTGAATCAAAAGTTTGAAGCTGGCTTTGCTGCCAGGGTAATTTCTGCAGCCAGGGTGCAAACTCAGCAGACCTTGAGCAAAGACTTCTCTCTGCACATGTTTTCAGCCTCTGCCCTCTTATTAGCCAGTACAGGTGGGACCCACTGCTGCTGGCAATCCTGTATGTCTGCCCCCTAGAGCACACAGTGTGGGGGGCAGAACTCAATACAGATCTCAAATTCCAGGATTACTCTGCTGCACAGACACCCAGAGTTCTTCCACTGGGATGCAGCCTAAAAAGAGAGAGGCAGCAATTGGCTTTTACAGTCACCGGGTGGTATGCCCTAGGAGATGCACAGATTAGGATCTCTCACTGAACTACCTAAATGCTTTTCCAAGCCTCATTCCTTTCTGGGTATACTTGATTATCCCCCTACACTCCTCCTCAGCTTTAGTTAGAAAAGTAGAGAAGACGAGGCGATATTCAGTGGCTTCAACGAAGGCAAACCCACATCATTCCCATGACACACTGTGCTGTTTTTATCTGCTGACCTTTATTCATATACTGTTCCCTCTGCCAGGAATGTTCTCTCTAGTGAGCTATCCAAATGACGCCCATCGTGGAAGCATCTGACCAAATCTCTCCTCCTTTAAGATGTCTTTCTTGGTTGCCAGTTCCATAGAGATCTCCAATTTTCTAAATTCTCGTATCACTTACTAAATTCTTGTATCATTACTATGGTCTATGACATGCGTATGCACACACACACATACACACACACACACATTCTGCAATGTTTCTTTTGTGTTACCCTTACTTTTTTTTTATAAGACAGCAAGGAACTCATGGCCCTTTCAGGTCAAAAAGAAATAACTTGTGCTATTTTCTATATTATCTTTTGAAGTTGAGATGGATTTTACTCATAATAGGTGCTAAATGAATAATGTTAAGTTACTTGATTCCTAGTAGCTAATATAGAAATAATCATTGCATTTCTTGTGCCTTTCTGCAATGTAGACCCCATAAAGCATCTTCAACATTTTTCTATTTTACTATTATTTTAGTATACCTTTATCAAGTACCTAATACTATATTGCTGAGTCATAGATGCTAGAGATAAAATTATATATAACATATGGTTCCTGCTCTCAAGAAGTTCACAATTTAGACTTACTGGGCCAAACTATGGCACTTGGTAGAACTAATACTGCCAGTTACATTCCCAGGGTACCAGTTTTATCATGTATCTTGCAGGTACAGAGTCTGGTGTCCATTTGGAGAAGCAATGCGGACAGATTATTTTTTGCAAACACCTGATAGACCCAAGCAGAAACGGAAAGTTTTCCTCCCCATCCACAAAAGATGAAAACACTGAGTAAAATATAACAAAAAATATGTAGCCAAACTTAATACTAATAAAGGGAAATCTTCAGGTGCTAAAAATGAAAAAGTTAATCTAGGAGAGCTAGAGTTGAAGCTAAATGTGTTTCTTAACTTTGAGGGCTGGATATGAATTTCAGATCGATTTCAATGCCTTCACGGGGATGGAAGTAAAGGCTATGGGCTCTGAGCTACATGTGGAGCTGCAATTGGACTCTGTCCATAAACATGGGCCCCAGAAGGGATGGTCCTATCAGGAAAAATATTGAAAAAATTTTCACACCATCTTGAGGCTTATAAATTATAAAACCCTCAAAACATAATTCATGGGCTTCCCTGGTGGCGCAGTGGTTGGGAGTTCGCCTGCCGATGCAGGGGACACGGGTTCGTGCCCCGGTCCGGGAGGATCCCACGTGCCGCGGAGCGGCTGGGCCCGTGGGCCATGGCCGCTGGGCCTGCGCGTCCGGAGCCTGTGCTCGGCAACGGGAGGGGCCGCAGCAGTGAGAGGCCCGCGTACCGCAAAAAAAAAAAAAAAAAAACATAATTCATGAAACAAATTGATGGTTAATCATTTTAAAACTTAAAATGTTTGTATGACAGACTATATGACTTTCAACACCTAAAGTATTTATTATCTGGCCCTTTACAGAAAATGTTTGCTGATTCTTGCTATAGAACAACTGAAAATACTAAATGTTACAACGTGAATAGATTTCAAAGGTAATGTTGAATGAAAATTAATAGTTGCAGAATGATGTATACCATTTGTACCATTCCTATTAAATGGTAAAATAAGCAGAACAGTACTAGAAGTTGGTTATGGATACTTTTTGAATAATAATTTTTTGTTGTTGTTGTTTGTTTGTTTGTTTTTGTACACAGGCCTCTCACTGTTGTGGCCTCTCCCATTGTGGAGCACAGGCTCCGGACGCGCAGGCCCAGCGGCCATGGCTCACGGGCCCAGCTGCTCCGCGGCACGTGGGATCCTCCCGGACCGGGGCACGAACCCGTGTCCCCTGCATCGGCAGGCGAACTCCCAACCACTGCGCCACCAGGGAAGCCCTGAATAATAATTTTATATAAATTCAGAGGTGAAATGTATTCATCACCTTCATGATGGTGGCTCAAATTCTGAGGAATAAGATCACAAAGATGAGTTCAGCTGTACATGAGGATTTTTTCATATACATATATATATATACACACATATATTAGTAAGTCCCCTACATACGAATGAGTTCTCTTCCGAGAGCGCGTTCGTTAAGTTCAATTTTTTCCTAGGTCCAACAAAGTTAGCCTAGGTACCCAACTAACACAATCGGCTATATAGTACTGTACTGTAATAGGTTTATAATACTTTTCACACAAATAATACATAAAAAAAACCACAAAAGAGAAAGAAGCATTTTTAGTCTTATAGTACATTATCTTGAAAAGTACAATATTACCAGCTACATCACTGCTCGTTTTACACTTGCTTCTGGACATCCTGGGTTTGAAATAAAGATACTGTACTACTGTACTCTATACAGTGAAATACACAAAAGCACAAGCACTTATAGAGGATGCACACATGTGACAATGTACGCCAGACAAGTGAACTAGCTTACGTGACTGGGCGTGCAAGTGCAAGTTCACATCTTTGAAAGTTCGCAACTTGAAGGTTTGTATGTAGGGGACTTACTGTGTATACATATATATGTCAATACTCAGCTCATATTCCTCTGGTCCTCTCTATTTAAGTGCACATTAGACTATTTTCAAATACTAGGACCAATTTCTCTTTGCCTAAGGGCTTTCCTTGGCTTCCTCTGAAACCACTCAATTCATGCATGTGACAGGCTGAAGTGTCAAGAAATCTCCCATCCCCTAGGACAGCCTTCCTTAATGGCTGAATGGAGTTGGTCTGTATGCACACAGTAGCACCAACCCTCAGGTGAGACAACTCTGAGATGTGTGTCTTACACTGCTTCCTAGAGTCCCCAAGTGAGATTGCCAGTTGTGCACAACGATAATTTATTGGAAGCCAAGCCCACTACTGCCTCTTTCCCCTTTCCCCTATTGGTATTTCCTGGAATTATCTTCCAAATAAATTACCGCACCCCAAATTCTTGTCTCAGGATTTGGTTCTAAGAGAATTCAAACTAACAACCATTTATATTCACAAAGTGAGCTCACATATATTTTCTACAATTGTTATATCTTTGTGAAATAGGTTGGACAGGGCATTTTTTCCTATTTTACTGGGGGAAAAACTAAGACCCAGGGATGTTTAATCTTCTACCACCACCACCAATAACAAGCAAAGTCCCTAGCTAGTAACAGAAAGAATTTGGACTTAGAGATAAGTTTTCTGACTGCAAATTTGAACCTTTCTATGATGCTGTACCATTTGAGAACATCATTCTCAGACCTCCATTTCTACTGTGTAAATGGAAGTTATATTATGACAGTTCAAGTCTGTAACAAACGGTGCACTGCGATTTTATTGTAACTCCCTGGAAATGATCACTCAGGTGTTATGACGGGGCTTTGTCCTATGCACGTCAAAGAGGATGCTGCGATTTTCCTGAGTGCCAGTTGGTGAAAATGTTTATCTAGACTACTCTTCAGGAATCACTAGCAAGGGTGGAGAGCCTCCCAGTCTCTGTAGGAAAATGGCAGGTGAAACAGACCTTCTCACAGTACATTGTTTCTCAGTTTCCAAGGTTCACCTTCAGAAAGGTGGCATGTCAAGCTTCATGAACTAATTGCTTCAGCTTTGAGGCACTGCAGCTTGTTAAAATTCTCACTCCTTATTGATTCCCCATGGCTTTCAAGTAGGAAGGACACTTCTAATATAACACATGAGGAATCTGGATATGATATCATCAGGAGTTGAAGGCAATCAAAGTCCAGATTTCAAATCCCATTGCTGCCAAATGTTTACTTGTCAGATCTCATTTGTTGACAGTGTTCAAATGCGTGTAACTTCTTGCAAGGCAGACTTTTAGAATGTGAGGACATGGCAGTAATGAAGAAAATTTGTACAGTGGGTGAACTGCAAGCCTGAATGTTCAAGCTTGACTTGGTAAAGTCAACACAATGCCAGCATTAGTATTCAGATGAAATTTCAGTTCCTATGAACAAGCTGGCATGCAGCCCAATTTGTCAAGATAAAATTTCAGGGCCTTGTTCTGTGTCTCTTCTCTCTAATAACCAGAGCTTCCAAGAAAACATGAGAGGCAATTTTAAGGATATTGAAGACAATGCTCCTTGTGGAAAGGTCTGCACCAAATACAGTGGCAAAATGCTTAGAAACTGCTTTACAATTTACAAAGTGTCCTCTCTTAATTTCGCTGGTTTGGTCCTCATAATAGTTTTATGGATTTCAGGACGTTTTTTGACAGGTGTTGGATATTAATCCTTCTACTGATTATTAAGTAATTTATGCATAGAAAGCACTTAGAAAAACTTTGAATTATGACTAAAGACAAAGTAATTTAAGCTTTGGACAAACTGTGACTGTTCTTCATTTCTTCATTCTGTGAACTTACTCTGCGGTCAGATAGTGCATAGGTCTTTGGCCACAATTGAAAAGATTAAATATGTGACTTTACAGGTAAGGTACTGACCCTACACATTGGTTAGGAGGCATAACCAACTCAGAATTACCCTTCAAGTGTGGTCACAATTGTTATACGTTTATCCTATAATTTAAAATTTTTATGCCCATCATCATTACACTACTATAGAATTTCTCAAAGCGTGTTCCAAAGAACTTGATTTCCTCAGAATGCCAATAGGTATGACTTGTCAGAAAAATAAAAATAAAAAACTTTGTGGTCATATAAGTTTGAGAACTCCTTGTTGAAACAGTTTAGGAATCACTGGCTTAGACTAAGCTGATTTCTTAACATTAGGACACTGCAGAGCAGTTAATATGCTAATGTACATTATACTTTTCAAAGGGGGTTATAAATAGTAGTGTTTCTGAAACTAATTTGCTCAGTAAGCTCTTTTTCATGGATCATCTCACGGGACTGGGACTCCACAGCATACAGGATTGGAAATTCTACCAATGTATTTGAAGGGAATGAAATTTTATTTGCTTCTCTTGAATTTATCTCACCACTGTGCCAATAAAATTGGTAACTTTAGCTCATTCTTAATGTCTTCTTCCTACAAAATTTTCCTGGAAAACAAATTTAATTGCATATTGGTTTATCAGAAAACTAAGGCCTTGTATCTTTGCTGTCACTGGAATTCATGTTAACACTGCAGGGTTACAGAATATCCAAAAGACGGACTGAGAACTCAGAGTGGTCATTTCTGAATGTAATATTTTCCATTAAGTCCATTAAGTCCCCAAGCCTTTAATAAAAGCATAATAAATGTCAGATATTTTACTCCTGAAAGACTAATGTGCGTAGAAAAAATATCTTTGTGAGAAAAATAGCAGACCAAAGATAAAGAAGAGAAAGGAACAATATATTTTTATTACATGGTGGCATAGGTAAGCATATCTATTTATTGAATACATGACAACTAAGGACCAGAAGATGAGCTAGATGTAGGGATCCATGTGGGGATAAACTTTTCTGATCCCGATTCATGGAGTTTATTGTCTTCTGAGAAAGATACAAGTTAAACCGTGAGATGGGTGTTTTGAAGGAGCAAGTAGAGGGTTTTGTGGATATGATTGGGGGTGGACTTAACCATTCAGGGAAGGATTTTCTCAGGAAATGATATTCAGACCAGCTCTGAAGCCTGAGCCACAGGAAGAGTAGAAGTGAGCATAGTCCAAGCAAAATGGAAAGTATCAATATATGCAAACTTTCACATGCTAGAGAAAAGAGAGAAGTCAGGCCAGTGACAGGCCACTCCGAGGAGGCCCTCAGAGTGTTTCACAGCTTCTTGATTCCTCCTTATGTGCCTGTGAGAGGCATTTATTATTTATCCAATTGTTTATTACTGACCTATTATGTACCAAAATCCATAGCGGATACAAAAGATACACTTCAATGTAATGTATACACTTCAATGTAATGTATACACTTCAATGTAATGTATATGTAATGTATAGTCTGTTATGAATGAATGGAGAAAATGAGGCCAAGAGAAATAAATATTCAATGCCACAAAAGAGCATCCAGATGATAAGAGATCATTATGAAATGAGGTCACTCCACTTGGTGTGTCAAACTGAGGCCGTAGGCCAAGAGGAGCGCCTGCAAAGCTCTGTCCAGGGATCTTAGGTAAAACACAGACTCTAGGATATCTGAAAATGGGTTGAGTACAGGCTGAGCAAAGCTGACTTTTAAATGCTGAAGGTAGTTTCTGTCTGGTAAGAGGTGGTGACTCCAGTACATGTTTAGAGACACTCTTCCCTCCTACAGGCTGTTAAATTAGTTAAATAAGGAGCCCATTAGACTGAGGAGGCTTTAATGCCATGACAGCCTTCGTAAGCAAACCAAAATCTAAGCCTGTAAATGCCTCAAGGTTATGAAATTGAAACGCAAAGGACAACACATCACAGCCAACTAGGCTTTAAGCTGTAGCCAATCATATAATTTCTTTTCTCTGCTTCCGTACCTTACCTATGTAAGTCTTTCCCAGAACTCCCGTCAGAGGAATGCACCTAACCACTTCCTGTTTGGCGCTGCCAGACTGAAATCAATTTTTGATCAAATAAACTCAACATTTTCAATAGGCCTCAGTTCATCTTTTAACAGTGGCACACCCCCTTCATTGGCCTTTTAATAAGATAGACGCAGTAATAATAATGTATAGACATTTTTCAATAGCCCTCTGAGGGACATACTAGTATTATCATCCCCACTTTACAGATGAGAATTGTAGAGAGGTTTATCAACTTGCCCAAGGTCATAGCAGGTCAAGGACTGGAACCCTGGTCTGCTAACTCTAGAGTCTGCTTGTTTTAGCTTCCTGTGGTTGCTGTGACAAATTACCACAAACTAGGTGGCTTAAAAGAACAAAATTTACTCTCTGAATTCTAGAGGCCAGAAATCCAAACTCTAGGTATCAGCAGGGCTGTGCTCAACCCAGAGTCTCTAGGGGAGATTCTGTTCCTTGCCTCTTCCAGCTCTGGTGGCATTCTTTGGTTTCTGGTCACATCACTTTTGTCTCTGTGTTTGTGGTCACACTGCCTCCTCTTTTGTCTGCCTTTCTTCTGTGTGTCTCTTACAAGAATACTTGTCATTGGGTTTAGGGCCCACTGGTATACTCCAAGATGATCTTATCTCAAGATCCCTAACTTAATCACATCTACAAAGGTCATTTGTCCAACTAAGGTCACATTCACATGTTCTAGACAATAGGACATGAACATATCTTTTGGGGAGGCTACCGTTCAACCCACTACAATCCTCCTAAACAAAACATCACACTTTCCAAATAGTGATGTGGCCAAAGCAGCTAAATCTGCTTTGGGGTGAGAATGTAAAAGATTGTCTATCTGGAGGCAACCAGTTCAGCTAACATTTGGGGAAAATGTTTTTTCTCAGGAGGAGATGAGGAGGATGGGGAAGATGCTATGATGTTTATTTCCCTGGGAATTTCATCCATGGCCAGAAACTGGTGGGAATTTCTTCAAAATCTACACTGTAAAACTCTGAACAAAACCTGAATGGTTTAGAGGCTGAGGGCTCAAAATGAGGGTAGGGTTTGGGGAATGTGTCATTCCCCCACCTGAATGGAATCTGCATCCATCTGGCTCATAGAAGAACAACTCTTGCAAATCATATCTTTTTCATTATAATTTATAATTGATTATTGCTAAAAAAAATGTTCTAGATTTTAGAACATTATTTTATATCTCTTCTACTTCTCATGAGTTCTCTAAGCATACAGTCATCTCCTTCTGTGAAAACAATGATACTGCTTCCTTCCTAATACACATTCCACTTGTTAACATTTCCTGAATTATCACATTGTCTAAATTATAAACTGTAACTAAGGTAATGAACATATAACATAGTTGAACCTCAGAGGAAGACCTGATTTGAACACAGAGAGGCCAGCAGCAGAACAAACAATTCTAGAGAGACTGCAGTGATTTTGTAAATGAATAGAGTATGATGATAAGACCAGCATTATAGTTGAGGGCAGAGGACAGAAAGGAGAAGTCTTTTCATAGCTTGGAGGAAGGCACATGTCAGAAAATGCTTCAGAGTTTGTTTTTACTACTTGTGTAACTAATATGAATTAAGTAGTAATAACCTTTGTCACATTGGACAAACAAAACTGCCTTTGTTTGGGAGGGGTATTCCTGTTGGTAAGGTTTAAGCTGCTTTAGCTGCTGTCAATTCCCTCCTCAATGTCAATGTTGTTTGTGATAACACACTTGTTTTCTCATTATTAACCATCATTCCTCAGAGAGAAGTGACTGCAGAAGAACAGATACAAGTCTGTTAAACCCAGAAGTCCATGAGAGCAACAGAGGATGGAGGAAACATCAATAAGCAAACTGAAAATGTCCCTAAATGAATCAGGCTGTTCTATAAGGCTTTTCAAGGTTTTTAATCAGGCACGTAACTAGCGAAAGATTTATCCTGTCCTGTGTTACTAGATATGGCTCCTACTCACACAGTCCTTCATCAAGCATAATTAATTTGGTGGCCTTGCTGCAGAGCATGATTCTCAGAAACTACACTGTCTCACTGTTCGGTAGTTTTAATTAAATTTTACAAGTATAACACAAACACATGCATAATGTCTACAGACTGGCTTTCTGAGCTAACATTTTGCTTAATAGGCAAGAGTCATTTTGAACCTTCATATTCAGCTGGGAAGTATTGTGTTACACAGAATCCCTATTTGATCATGGCATATTTTTGACAGTACCCCTGGAGTTTTTTATCATGTATCTAAAGATAAAAGAAAACAAAGACTGAAACAAAACACTTTTTATTGCTGAAGAAATGCCTTAGGTTTTGCAAGCTTTATGTTAATTTATTTAATATAATAATTTAATTCTAGTATAAAAGAAATACATATTCACTATGGGTAATTTTAAAAATGAAAATACAGGGAGAATAAATTGAAAAATGTATAATATCATTACCTAGTGATAACATGTTAATGTTTTGGCATATATATATATATATATATATATATATATACACACATACATAGTAACATTTTGGATTTTTATGTATTTTTATAAAAATATCATTTATTGAATTCCTGTGTGGTAGGGCTATACCAGGCATTTGACAAATGATTTCTCATATAAATCCACAAAATAACTCTGTAAGACAGTTACTATTATCCTTATTTTACAATGACATCCTGAGGCCCAGTAAATTCCTAGGATCTTAAGTAAAAAGTGGTAAGCCTAAATCTCTGTGATTCCAAGCCTAATCCTTCTAACTTCAATGCTTTATTGTTTCCCATTCACTCAAATCATTTATCATATATGTTATACTATATTTCTTATATGTATACATATATATACAAGTATATATATAATATATATGTTACATTATTTGGAACTTACAGTCTTTTATTCTGACATTAATGAGAGCAATCACAAATATCTGGTATAAACTATTCTGGTATTAACTATTCTTAGAAAATATTATTTTAATGAATGGATAGTATTTCATTGCATGAATGTCTCAGATTTATCTATTATAATAATATAGTAATGAGCATCACTGAACATAAATCTTTGTTCTTTAAGCCTTGATTATTTCCTTATGATAATTCCTAGAATAAGAGTGCTATGAGAGTTATGAATGTTTTTCAGGCTCTTAATATTTATTCTGAAAGCGTAGGACAGTAGCTTATATATTATTAAAGATCTACTAAACCAAAAACCATTCACTTGGGGAGTAGGGCTGAGGGATAGAAATACATTAATGAGAAGAAAAAGGAGAGGAAATGACAGAAAAACAGGGGAAAGCTTCTGATTAAGAAATGAATTAAATCAAGGCTGAGCTGGGATTCTAATACATTGATATACATTGACAGCCTGTGTTCCTCTTTCCCTTTGGTGGCAGATCCACCAGGCCACCACCTGCATAACTCTCCTCACAGCTCTAATTCACAAAGGAAACCAGAAAGTTGCCACCTGCCAGCAAAAGTACTTGCCACTCCCACCAAACGAGACATTCCACTCCCCTCGTACACCCAGCAGGAAGGCTTGCCATGAGCTCCAAAGCCACCGTTCATGCCTGTTCTGTGGACCGTTGCCTATGAGAACAGTTTTAAGACAGTTGTGGTCAGATGATCCCATTCCCTCTTTTCTGCTAAAATTCTTAGAGAGGAAAAGGTTTCATGGGAAAGCCCATGTTCAATTATCAGCTAAGCAATCCATCTTTTCTTCACTGTCAAATTCTCACTTTTCTAAGACTTATTCTGTGAGGACTGAGATGAAAGGTTTCCTGACTATGTTTTGTCCCCTGTCTCATCTCTATGTTCTAAAACTCTGCTAGCTGGCCATGATCTTTCTGACTGTGCCTTCTTGAACGGCCCTCTTGTTGTGTCTGTGGTCTGCATCCTCACTACTGTCCCCTGAAATGCCCTGTGAGTGTGACCATCTGGAAATGAGTTAGCAGTTTTGACATCTGGCACCCTCTTCTCCTTCCACCTGGAAACCTAGACCTCTGGCCATGTGTTTCTCTCTATGTACTTTAGAAAGCTAGTAAAACGACACCATTTGGCTTGTCAAACAAATGTTGTTAAACAGTTATTATGTGTCAGCCACTCAGTTTCTGGAGATAAATAGAGTAGACCATGGATCCTGCCCTCAAGAAATGTCTAGTTTAGGACTTCTCTGGTGGCACAGTGGTTAAGAATCCGCCTGCTGGGCTTCCCTGGTGGCGCAGTGGTTGAGAGTCCGCCTGCCGATGCAGGGGACGCGGGTTCGTGCCTCGGTCCGGGAAGATCCCACATGCCGCGGAGCAACTAGGCCCGTGAGCCACAGCTACTGAGCCTGCGCGTCTGGAGCCTGTGCTCTGCAACAGGAGAGGCCGCGATAGTGAGAGGCCCGCGCACCAAGATGAAGAGTGGCCCCCGCTCACCGCAACTAGAAAAAGCCCTCGCACAGAAACGAAGACCCAACACAGCCAAAAATAATAAATAAAAAATTAAAAAAAAAAAAGAATCCGCCTGCCAATGCAGGGGACACGGGTTCGAGCCCTGGTCCGGGAAGATAACACATGCTGCAGAGCAACTAAGCCCATGTGCCACAGCTACTGAGCCTACGCTTTAGAGCCTGTGAGCCACAACTACTGCACCAGTGTGCCACAACTACTGAAGCCCACACGCCTAGAGCCCGTGCTCCATAACAAGGGGGGCCACTGCAATGAGAAGCCCACTCACTGCAATGAAGAGTAGCCCCCGCTCGCCGCAACTAGAGAAAGCCCGCACGCAGCAACGAAGACCCAACGCAGCCAAAAATATTAAATAAATATTTTTTAAACTAAAAATAAAAGAAACGTCTAGTTTAGTGAGTTAGATAAATATACAAATAAGCAATTACCATAGATTTTTATAAGTACACTATTAGAAATAGGTCCAGGGTACCACAGAGAAGTATCTAAACTAAAATGAGAGGTGATGGAGGCTCTTCAGAGGAAATGAAAGGAGTCCTGAATGATGTGTGGATATGAGGCAGGAGGAGAAAGTGTTCAGAAGTGACAGCAGGGAGAAGGCAGGGGCCCTTGAGACTACATGGTATAATAGGTAGTGTTACCATATTTATCAAATAAAAATGCAAGATGCCTAGTTAAATTTGAATTTCAGGTAAACAAAAAACAATATTTTAGTATAAGTATGTCCCATTCAATATTGGGAACATACTTGTACTAAAACATTTGTTACTTATCTGAAATTCAAATTTAAATTGTAGTCCCGTATTTTATAGGGAACAGCTAGTGATTTTATGGACAGCAATAAGAAGTGGCCAGAAGGGGCAGGGATCAAGTCATGAAGAGCCACTCATCTAGTCATTTAAACAGGATCCTAAAAGCGTTATTGACAATTGGCGGAGTTAAGGCAGGGCAATAATGATCATATTTACATGTTAAAGGTCTCCTGGGCCTGGATGTGAGGCTTGAAGGCAGGTGGCCTGACTGTTATGGTGCTTGTGTGAGGAGAAAGGTCGTGCGACTCAAGGCAGTGTCACTCCCTGTCTGTGTACTGACTTCTCCTATGTAGTTCTGATGATTCTTTTACAGAAAGAGCTTCCTAGATCACCTTTGCTATAGACCCAAAGTGCCTTGAAAGCTTAGACAAAGGACCTTTTCCCTGGAGAGTGCACTTACAATAGAAGGAAAGGAGAATAAATCTTCCTGAGCATGTCAGATGAGCCTGACAGCACAAATTTTAAAGATATTCCAATGGATTTTTATACATACTAGATTAGACAAGGGACTGCAGAGAAGCTGGCCTTGGGCTGGACTCTTCACTAATCCTTTGGAGAAACAAGCTTCTAACCTTGTACAGTTTGCCCAGGCCCCACAGCTATTCAGGTCTAGAGCCTGTCCTGAACACAGATCTTTTGATCCAGGGCTCTTACAACAACATGACTTGTTTTCTCGGTCAGCCTAGGTTGATGAAAGAAACTGTAGCAAACTTGAGAGCGAGGTGTGAGGTCAAACACTAGGGAGCCAGGAGAAGGCAGAGTGGGCTGTTAGAGAATGAGCACCATGTGCTTCCAGCAGAGCTTGCTGTCAACGGAGGAGATCGAAATGGACACCGCTGGCCAACAATGCTACAGTGCCTGGGATAAACGTTCTAAATGTAAACAAACTGCCATGAGAGCTGAGACGAGGGAGGAGAGACTCATCTTGAGTGAGGAGACTGAGAATACCCTCATGGGAAGAACACAATTTGCTGTGGGCTCTGCAGGATTGGGGTTGATGACAAGGATGAGAGAGGAGCCATGACACCTTTGCTGTGTTCAAGGTTGTCTGTGTGTCTAGGCTGCACAAAGACCTTGTGGGAAGGACTGAGAATGACAGGTGTTAGCAGGTGGGGAGGTGACAGTGTGCAAAGAGTCTTAGAAGATCTGATAAGGAGTTTGGCCTGTACTCTGCAGACATGAGAAGTTATCAAAAATAGGAAAATAACTTCATCATAGCTGTGTTTTAGAAAGGGAGCTAAGGCAGCAGGATGGAGATGGCTTACAGAGGGGAGGAATTTAAGACAAGAAGACAAGTAAGATCACTGAAACAGATCAGGAGTGTGGCCTGGAGTTAATTCTGTGGATCTCTGGGCCCATAAGCTGCTACTTGGGGGAAAAGAGGCTCCCAAGCATGTTTGGAGACACTGACTCATATCTCTCTCTTTATGTCTAATCTTATTTGAACACAGCATTTTTTCCTAGAATAGTTCTACAGAGCTAAGAGAAGTGACATTCACAATCTTTAATAACCAGTAATGAATGAACACTAACTAACCAGAATGGATGCCAGAAAGGTCCTGGAAGGCCCTCTGAGTTGTTTCCAAAGTATGTTTAGGAAAACACCAATTGTCAAGGCTTATACTCATCCATTTTTCTGCAGCACAACCATCTAATTGCGAAAATATTGGAAAACATCCACACCAGCTTGAAAAGTTCTACTTTATCATGAGAGCAGAAACGAGTGCCAATATTTCCAGAACTCTCCTTCCTCTTGCTGTCCTACTACTCATGGGCCTTTACCAAGCCAAAAGCTACGCCTGTATTCTGTAGCAGTATCCTTGCCATTATAGTCCAGTGGCCCACCCCCTCTTGCCTCGGGGCCTCTGCCATCTCTTTTACTTGTGGTATTCAACCACCACCACCATCACCCTCTTCCATCAAAACCTCTCCATGTCCTGACATTTAATCTGAGACGGGCCGTTATGTCTTTTATTTTTTTTTTTAACGTCTTTATTGGAGTATAATTGCTTTACAGTGGTGTGTTAGTTTCTGCTGTATAACAAAGTGAATCAGCTATACGTATACATACGTCCCCATATCTCCTCCGTCTTGCGTCTCCTTCCCACCCTCCCCATCCCACCCCTCTAGGTGGTCACAGAGCACTGAGATGATCTCCCTGTGCTATGCCTGCCTTTATGCCTTAATTTCAGTCTTACCTCTTTAGAAAGATCCACTCTGATTACTCTATCCAAGGTACCACCCCTTTCTATTTGTTCTCTCAGCTCCCTATTAGTTTTTTCTTAACATTTATAATAACTTATACTATAATCTTGTTAGTACGACTTAGTTTTCACCCTCACCTCTACTAGAATGTGAGGCCTATGAAGATGGGACAGAATCTGCCCAGTTCACCATTACACCCCTAATACCTATAACAGTGTGTGGGGCAATCGGAGATACTCAGAAGGAAGACAGGCAGGTAGGCCAGCCACTCCCCAGTCAGCCTGGAATATTGGTACCCACGAAGGGACTCCCTGGTTGAGGGGCTCCCCTCCTTCTTAGTGGGATGGGCACAGCCCCTACTCTCCACTGCATGGAGGAGAACTTCCCACTCAACTTCATAGAGTTCCAGATTGATAAACACAGTGGGCTTGGCCCAGCTGTGCTAAAGTCAAGCAGTCACAGTGTGACATGTTTGGCCAAGTTAGTTCAGAGTTTCCCTGCCTTACATTTACGTATTTGACTTTAGAGGAACTATTGTCCTTCAGAGCAGCAGAAGCAGGCTTTGTTCTCTCAGCTTATTTCTAATTAAATGCTGCCCATTGCTGAACACATTAGAAATAGATTCAGTCATTGTAAGCAGTACCAGGCAGGACGAAATGCACCCAGCCGTGCTGCTCTGGAGTCTAAAGGGCTTCTTTCAATGTTTTGTTTTCTGTTGCCACAACTTTACCTGTTCTATTATAAAATGGTTACATCATAAAATATAAGCCCTAAATGATCCAATTATGCTTTTCTCTTCAGGTTCATGACTTATAAGGAAGAAATGTAAGGGTGGTCATGCAATGGGGCTCTGGAAAAATTGATGCAAATAAATTATTCTCTTCAGCTTTTCACCATAATTTTTCAAACAAAATCTTGGGAAGCTGCATAATATTAAAAGGAAGAATGAAATAATCTACCAACATCTTCCAACACTGGAAGAGAGTTACCAATACACTTGTTTGTATATGAAAGTATAACAATAAAGGACAATTTTCTAGAAAGAAAGAAAAGGAAGGAAGGAAGGGAGGGAGGGAGGGGAGATAGATACATAGATAAACAGACACATAGAAACAGAGATATATGATAAATCTGCATAGCTCTGCACAATTGATACATACACATAAAGAGAGGAAGAAAGAGGGAGCACAAGATCATATGATATTAGTAACCAACACGAGTACAGAACTTCACAGTTTATTACCATGTTACGAATTTTCTGATTTGATTGTCAAGACATACAAGTTGATTGTCAAGTTAGGGCAGGAGTTACTGTCCCATTTCACAAGCAAGGACACAGACTCGGTAGCCATTTAGTGCTTTGCCCAAGGTCACACATTTAAGAGTGGAAGAGACTCCTGGGATGCCAGTTCATTCTCTACGACTCCACACTTTCTTTTATATGTTCTTGATGCAGAAGCTCTTCTAAGAAACAAAATCCCTTAACTTTATATAATCATTGATTTAAGGTATGGGCATCTGAAATAGTTTTTGGTATGATATAATATATTTTATTTGTAAGTTAGAAAATTTTCTGTGGAGTATCTAATATGCTGGTTCAGTAGAGTTTAAGGAAATGTATTAGTTTTGGCTTCAGCAGTCCTGAGATGGTGCACAAAATTCATAGACATTTTATGAAATGATCATCACTCAGAGCTCTTCTATGTTTTTGAAATGACAAAAATTTGTATTTGCGAATTGTGATCTAATTCCTTTGTTACATTTATGAGATGCTTCCTAAAAATTATGGTTTCTACTGATTTCACATAAATATAGATAATCCGTATTATCACCCCCAAATTTGTCTACTAAAAAGTATCTTTTACTTGAGAAATAAAGAAAATGAAAGGTCATTTTTTTTCTCATTCTTTTATAGGGTTTCTATCAATTTTTAAGACAGAATCAGTCAATTAGATTGGGAACCAAGCAAAGGAGAATTAAGGATGTCAAACCAATCTCTTAGTACCGTATTTTATATTCTTCTAAATGAATTGTTTTTAGAATATTCCTGAGGTCCTTCTATCATCCCAGGTTTTCAGGGAGTCATGCAACAGATATCCTTTAAATGTAAAGGGGAATCAGTATGAGTCTTCAATTGGTAAACTCTGTTCAACACTATATATATTACCTCACACTCATAATTCTCAAAGTATGTTTTTAATTTTACCCTTCTTTAAAATTTATCCCCAAACGTCATGTCGAAATCCCATCCAGTTTTCAAGTAAAAGATGAAGAGAGGAGCATGAATAGAAGAAAAAATAAAGAGGATCATGAAATATCAGGGAACTGGGCAAGCCAGAAATGTCTGGAAATAGAACGGTTGTACTGTGAGTGTTTGGAGGTGTCAGTGCATCTTGGATCCTGCGGATTCCACCTTACTTCAGGAACTACGTCATCATGTAAGTTACAACTTCATAGTGCTAAAATGGCAATCATTCTGGTTTCTCAGGATATAAGCAAAGAAAATGAGATGTTCCTTTCCCAACAGTTTCCTGAGGACTATGTTACGACATGTCTAAAATCATCGAGGATTTTCTAGTCACTACTGAGAAGAGGGTTTTAGCTTATCTCATTGTCTGGGAACAATGGTTTCAGTCACATTATTGCCACTGAATCACTATTGATATTCTTCAAGGAGAAATGACTGGGTTTTCCTTTTATTCATCAAGTCTACGTTGAAAAGAAAGGCCACACTCCTAAGAGCAATTTATTCTTTTATTTTTCTCAAAATCTGACCTCAGGATCTACATAGTTAGTTAGGGATCCTGATAATTCAGAACTAGCAAATGTTCACAGACCATCCCTCCAGTTCAAAAGAGAACATTTGGGCTTCCCTGGTGGCGCAGTGGTTGAGAGTCCGCCTGCCGATGCAGGGGACACGGGTTCGTGCCCCGGTCCGGGAAGATCCCACATGCCGCGGAGCGGCTGGGCCCGTGAGCCATGGCCGCTGAGCCTACACGTCCGGAGCCTGTGCTCCGCAACGGGAGAGGCCACAACAGGGAGAGGCCCGCGTACCGCAAAAAAAAAAAAAAAAAGAGAACATTAACCATTCTAAAGGGGATACCTTCCAAACAATCATATAGGAAGTGTAAACCTTGAGTTTAAATTGTGGATAAATTTCTCCAAATGAATTATATCTCTAATTTCTTCCAATTTTTTTCTTATTTTCAATTTGAAATAAAGATGTCAAAACAACTATATGCATGTTTATTCTACATAGTTGAAGCTAGGTTTAATTAACCTTTTTTATTACAGGAGCCAATTGGTGGCTTTAAATATTTGAATGTCTCCCATAGATAAGAGGAATAAGGGTTTTTATACGTAACATCTGAGAACAGGACCAAGGGCTGGGAACTTACAAAGATATCCTGATAGAAATCCCATTCTACTAGAAAAAAAGAATTGTTTAAGAATTTGAAGAGGAAGATGCCTTGGGGAACAGTGAAATCCCATCCCTAGTGATTTTCAAGGAGAGCTTAATCAAGGATGCTCTGCAGGTTGTTCTTGCATTTTTGTAGAAGGTTGGAGAAAAGAACCATAATCTCCCTTTCAACCATAACCATGACACTCATTTCTCGAATACCTGGTTGCTAAGAAGGGTGATTTGAATACATAACCGGGGAAGGGAGTGGAACATCTACTTAACACCAACACCGTGTGTAGACAATGTGCTCTTTTCCTTATTTAATAAGACCTGCATTCCCATGAGACGAGTACTGCAGCATTTGTTGATGAAGTCCTAGGGTTCAGGCCTAAGACCTGGCAGAATAAAGTGAACTCTAATCCTTCAGATTCCAAAATTCATGTTTCTTCCACAAGTAATACGGCTTCTTTATCCTTTCTCTGTAATTACTTCTATAATCAATTGTCTTCGAGACCAATTTTAGCCTCGAAGTTTTAGTTAGTTGACTATGAATGACATTTTTCTAAGAAACATAAGAAAAATTCCCTGGATTTAAAAAAAGCATTATTTACATATACCCAGTGATACTCATACAAGAATCAGAGAGCAATTTATTACCAAAAAATATGCTACCAAAAAATAGCTTGATAGATTTCAGAAAAGGGTGCCTTCAGCAGAAGTCTTCAAGAACATTGGTAGCCCTAGGATTGGAACGGCATGGATGAGAGGTATGCTGAAGAGTAAGCACAGGAGTATGAGGTGAAGGTAAGAAGAAACTTGTGGGTGGAAGAGTAAGCACAAGAGTATGAGGTGAAGGTAAGAAGAAACTTGTGGGTGGGGACCTTGGATGAGCTTGTGGTGAATATTAAATTACTGGAGGAATTGGATGGATAAGACAGGGCCAACTTATGGTGACCTTTGTCCTAAAAGGAAATGAACTCCAACTCAAACTTGCTTAGGCAAAAAAGAGAATATACTGGCTCTGTTAGTCAGGAAGTTCAGATTTTCTGGCAAGGCTAAATCCTGGACTACGAAAGATACTGTCAGAGGTCTCTTCTCTGAGCTCAGCTTGCCTTGTAACGGACTCATTCTTTCCGAACTCTAGAATACTTCTTCCATGTTGCCAGGGAACATGGCCGGGGCAAGCCCAAAATATCTGGCTCCAAGCTTAGCAATTTCAGTGAAAAGAGCATTTCTTTATACCAGCGGTTTTTAAAGTGTGGTTTACAGATTCCCAGGGAGCCCCCCCATGGCATTTTCAGGGATCTACAAGGTCAAAACTACTTTCATAATAATACTAAGGCATTATTTTCCTGTTTTACTGTGTTGGTATTTGCACTAATGATGCAAAGCAATGTTGGCTAAAACTGCTGGTGCCTTAGCCAGAGGCCCCAAATCATACTAACAAGTCATTTATTTACTACCACATGGTTGCAGTTAGAAAAAAAATTTTAAATCCACTTTTACTTAAGAATGCCATTGATGAAACAGTAAAAGTTATTACTTTTATTAAATCTCAACTCGAGTATATGAGCTTTTAATATTCTGTGTAACAAGATAGGAAGGGTAGGTAAAACACTTTTGCTTCACACCGAAGTATAGTCAAGTGGTAAGGAAAAGCACTCTGGCAAATATTTGAGTTGTGAGCTGAACTAGTCACATTTACATGGAATACCATTTTAACTTGACAACTGATAGATAAACTGTAGTTATTTGGATTTGGGTATTTAGTATACATATTCTGGACAGTGTTTACAGCAAATGGTAAAATTTGAGCTTTCTCATTTTGAATTCTATTTATTTATTTATTTTTGGCCACGCTGCACAGCTTGTGGGATCTTAGTTCCCAACCAGGGACTGAACCTGGGCCCTCAGCAGTGAAAGTGCAGAGACCTAACCCCTGGACCACCAGGGAATTCCTTCATTTTGAATTTTAGAACACGTGTGTGTACCATTGTGAGCGTGACAGCGTCCGAATACATAAAGCCTTTCCTGAGGAGGTCACTGGTGATGTTGGCTGGAATGTGGATTTTGGACATCTTATAATGAAATGTGACAATATTTGCATATCTCAGTGAACTCATATTTTCCAAATGATCAACACATGATATTACAAAGTCATACATGGGTAAAAGATCCATTCAAAGGGCATAACAGATCAGTGCATTTTAGTGTAGCTGAGTACAAAAAGGTCATCTATATGGTTTAACTAACCTTTAAGAAACTACCACTTGTCAAGTTTTAGTATAGTATCAAAGAAAAATATTCATAATATTTATAAGGGCTATTATAATAATCATCCCTTTTCCAGCTACCTATCTGAGGCCATATTTTCTTCATATAACAACATATACATTTAATGGTAATGACATACTATACAGATTGAATGCAGAAGCAAGTTTGCCTATTAAGCCAAATATTAAAGAGATTTGTAAAAATGTAAAGCAATATTATTCTCAAATTTTTTGTTTTAGAAAATATTTATGCATTTTAAAATATATTATTTATGTGCCTTGACAATGGCTGGGGTAGTTTGGATCATGGGAACACCTCTTTTGTAGCATATGGGAAGAGAAGGCAGTGCTGTGATACCAGTCTCCCTTTTAAATGCAGAGTGTCATTGAGAGAATAAGGGGCTAGTGAAGCTGAACAGGCAAGCACAGCATGTGGACCCTACAGACAGTGATATTTATACTGTTCATTTCTGAAATATTCCCCGTGAAGCATCATGCAGATTATTTCAGTGGAGAGAACCAGAGTCAGAGGCACT
The DNA here is from genome assembly GCF_964374135.1 of Grampus griseus. Lineage (NCBI taxonomy): Eukaryota > Metazoa > Chordata > Mammalia > Artiodactyla > Delphinidae > Grampus > Grampus griseus. The sequence goes on from NC_139012.1 coordinate 70,004,349, forward strand.
TCCTACTACTAAATATGTGGACTTAAATTATGATAATAAAATTAGAAAGAAAAATATATATCAAAAAATGAAAGAATAATAATACTCTGTCAGATGGGTATGGGATACAGGAAAAGAGGCAAAGATGACTCCAAGATTCCTAGCCTTAGAAAGGGATACAAATGTGTATTTATAGGTGGTAGGAAGAAGATGTGTTTAAGGCTGGAAGCCAAAAACATACCATTTCATCAGGAGACTCTGCCCTTTTTAAATGCATGTCAGATTCAGCTGAGCATGACCATGAGTTGAAATCACATGGGTATTTTAAAGTACCATAGATGCCTAAAGAGACATAGTCTTAACATTCTTCAGTCTCTGCTTCCAAGAGATCAGATGGGGGTCTGTGGATCTATTTTTTCAATATCTCTTGAGAAAGAAAACATTATAATGATTCAGCTTTATGGTGAAGAGTTAGTACACAGTTTCACTATCAAGGCAAAGTGAACGACGGCAGACATTTTCAGTTGACTGGAGCTTCCTGAGTCTGTGTACTCAAGCCAAGGACCCCACTTTCTGCTCCCAGCGGTTACTTCTACCCTATCAGGTGGTTTTTCCCCCTCCAATTCTCTTTCTTAGTTTGTAAACTGTATCTAAGAATTTCCTTATAGGGACATTTTGAAGTCTCATTAGTTAACATTTATGAAGTGCTAAGTATTATATGAATACGGAAAGTGGTAAGGATGATTACTCTATGGCTCTATTTTTATACCATATCTTTCTTGCCAATTGCCTCTATCACATTGTAGGATTAGAAGAGAACAGTTAAAATGAAAATTGGAGTATAGAAGAGAAGACTAGGAGGCAAAGGGCATGGAGGTGAGAAGTACTTTCAGATGGCATTTGAAAGCAGAATGTTAATCAACAAGACAGAGAAATACTAGGAATTTAATCATGGCAGCAACCAACAAAGCTAACTGTGTGAGTTAAGCTAGTATATGAGGAGAAAAGATGCCTCAGAAATGTAAGGTGACAGGACGGAAGAATAACAAGACCAAAATATGTATGTTATGCCCAGGGAATCTTATAGCTTACTGACAGTGCCTTGATCTTTCTGAGGTGCTGAGTTAAGTGCTGTGGTAGTTTCTGAGTTGTTTTGTAGCAGTCATGGACTTTTGGTGTGGTGACATCTGTCCCCACTGTTTCCAGAGGATCCAGGGAAATATCATCTCATCTTCTGGCAACAAGAAGGGGTGGGTGGGAATTGAAGGGCGTGTGTGTGTGTGTGTGTGTGTGTGTGTGTGTGTGTGTGTGTGTGTGTGTGTGTGTGTGTGTGTGTGTGTGTGTGTGTGTGTGTGTGTAAGCTGGGCAACAGAAAACAGCAGGCAATGCAATTCCATTTTCAAGTGCTATTGTTAGGTACATAAATGAAGATTCCTGCACCCTGAACTTGAACAAACTCTGTGTTTAAATTGGCTGATATGGGCATTTTGCACAGGTCAGTTTGAGTGAGTTATTTCCCAGGATTCTTGCACATAAAGATTTTCATCTCATCTCTAAAATAAGCAAAATATAGGGCTGTGATGATAAATGAACCATACACAATCAACAGTTTCTAGGGCTTAAACATAGTGTGACTAAACATTTTCACACAACCTCCCATTATTTCCTTCACCTAAAATTAGATGCCATTGTAGCATTATCAACAGCATGTCCACCATCATCACTCATTGATCAAAGATTTAAATTTTACACATGTAATCAACAGCCTTATGAAGATTTAAATTTTACACATGTAATCAACAGCCTTATGAAGGAATTGCTACTTAAATTGTATACCTGCCCCCTCTGTTCCAATATTATAAATTTAGGGGTTTCCAAAAGATGTGTTATTGATTAAATTTAGCACTTCTAGTTCCATAAGAAAAAGAATGTCACTTGTCACAGAAAGTAGAGGAGTAGTTTATTATATAAAGAAAGCTTGTAACAACCAAGTGAACAGAGAACACAAACATGTAAAACGTATGCTTTAGAATGCCTACAACCAATTCTTATCAGTTCTTTCTCAGTCTGTAGTGCATGAGAATGGATGGTCTTCAGACAGCAAGCAGCAAAGCACTTAGGCTCTAGAGCCAAACACCTTGGATTCAAATCCTGCCTCCACCACTGACTAAGCATGGGCAGTTTAACTAACTTCTTTAGGCTTTGTGGAAGACATACCCTAGAGTGATCCTCAATGAGTCTCACCCTTGTATAATCCCCTCCCCTTGAGTGCTTGCTCTTAACCGGTAGAATGTGTGGATTTGCTTCTAACCAATAGAATATGGCAACAGTCAAGAAATGTCATAAATGTAATTAAAGTTCCTAGTCAGTTCACTCTAGGTTAATCAAATACAGCCTTGTAAAACCCTGAGACTATGACCCAACTAAGCAAGGTCCAGATTCCTGACTATGTAAATGTGAGACAGTAAATGTATATGATGTTTTAAGCCAATCAGAATGTGGAAATTTGTTATGCAGCAATAGAAAACTAATACAGGCTTCAATGTCTTCATATGTAAAATAGGAATAAAAGTACTATCTACACCACAGTATTGTTATGAAGTTAAAGGAAATTAAATATATAAAATGCTTAACATAGTCCCAGAAATATAGATAGCTATACAATAGATATATTAGCTCTTATATCCACTTCAAAAAGGAGATCAGAAGAAAAAATTTGTTACGGCACCTGTTTTCAGGTGAACTTGATAATTCATGTAACAATTAGGCCCATCGATAGTATCATATTTAGAGACCCCAGTGTGAGATGCCTCAGAAACTTGCAGAATTAAGGCAGTGCTTATCCTTGTCTTTCAATGAAAAATGAAAGTTTAATTAAACTGTAAGATGTCAGTACTAAACATAAATACTTTGCACAGTATTTTTTCTTAAAGATTTTTGCTAAAATCAATGAAATCACCATAGTATTGAGATTGCTAATCAAAATCATGAAATCCTCCACTGGTTATTGGTGGAGGAAGCTCTGAGGATATGGCTCATTCCACTCATCAAGGCAAGGGTGGGTAGCACAGAAACAGCTCTGCCTTACTTTACCTTAGTAGTCAAGGCTTCAAATAATTGGACCAGGTAAACTTCTAGAGGTGGTCATCAAATTTCCCAAAATTTTCTACAGGGTGTTTGGAACCACTGTCATTCCAATTTAGTCTAGTCACTACACCAATTGACTACAAGTACACAGTTCATGTGAAAAGAAAATTGGAAATGTTAATTAAGCTACCATTCAGAAAAATGGGGGGGAGGGTCCTTGAAACAGGAACATGTACCCTAAAAACAAGAATAAGAGTGCTTCTAAATTCTGCTCCTAAATTTGTTACTAAATTCCAAATTCTGCTCCCGTATCATTTATAACCTCATTATAGAAAAAATTGTATAACCTAATGAGATATCACAAGTTGGTAAAAATGGTTGAAATAATTACAAAGATTATTTCAAATATGGAATCATGTCCACAATCATTAAATGTTGAAACTCTTCCTAAGTGCATGATATATATTAAAAAATAGCTAATTATTATATGAAGAATTATTAGCAAGATCCAAAATTTTTTCTTCAACATTCATAACATTGAAGAAAAAAGAAACAAATGTTTCAGTCAATTGAATACTTGACTAAATTCCATTAAACATAATAGGAAATGTTTAGATGCTTCTTTGGAGGTTTTCCACTAAATATTAAAATTTAAAACGTGCACACCATCGAGAGGTATTTATCCTTCCTGAAAGAGTAATAATAGTCAAAATAATACACAGAAGATATTAATTTATCAAATCAAAATGCACATATTTTTGAGCAAATATTATTAGAGGACACACAGAAAACTTGCTGAATAAACATATATTAGAACTAATTACAAATTGTGAAACGTTTTCCACTCAATGGTTAAATAAATGTACAGGTTTTAGATATATCTCAGTTTATAGTATTCACTAGACTTTTCCAAAAATAAAATAAATGAACAGCCACTATGGAAAACAGTATGTAGTTTCCTTAAAAAACTAAAAATAGAACTACCATATCATCCTGTAATCCCAGTCCTGGGTTTATATCTGAAGAAAACGAAAACACTAATTCAAAAAGATACATGCACCCAATGTTCACAGCAGCACTATCTACAATAGCCAAGATATGGAAGCAACCTAAGTGTCCATGAACATATTAATGGATAAAGAAGATGATATGTGTGTGTGTGTGTGTGTGTGTGTGTGTGTGTATTACTCAGGCATAAAAAAGAATGAAATTCTGCCACTTGCAATAATGTGGATCTAGAAGGTATTAAGCTTAGTGAAATAAGCCAGACAGAGAAAGACAAACACTATGTAATCACTTCTATATGAAATCTAAAAAATAAAACAAACGAATGAATAAAACAAAAGAGAAACAGATTCTCAGATATAGAGAACAAACTAGTGGTTACCAGTGGGGAGAGGGAAGGGGGGAGGGGCAAGATAGGGGTATGGGATTAAGAGATACAAACTACTATGTATAAAATAAATAAGCAATAGGATATATTGTACAGCACAGGAAAATATAGCTATTATTTTGTAATAACTTTAAATGAAGTATAATCTATAAAAATATAAAATCACTGTAGTACAACTGAAACTAATATAATACTGTATATCAACTATACTTCAATAAAAGAAAGAAAACAAAAAAAATGGAGGATTCTGGATTTTGTGATCCTCTTAAGGAAAGATGTACAAGATAAAATATATTCTTAGTAAATAATTTTTGACAAACAAAAGTTTATGGAAATTCCATGTAATAATATCTACTAATGTATAGAAGCTTAGATTTTAAATATAGGCATACCTTGGAGATACTGTGGGATCAGTTTCAGACAACTGCAATAAAGTGAATATTGCAATAAAGCAAGTGACACAGTTTTTTGGTTTCCAGGTGCATATGAAAGTTATGTTTACACTATACTGTAGTCTACTAAGTGTGCAATATCATTATGCACATAAAAAACATACACACCTGAATTTAAAAATACTTTGTTGCTAAAAAGTGCTAACCATCATCTGAGCCTTCAGGGAGTCATAGTAGTAACATCAAAGAGCACTGATCACAGATTGCTATAACAAATATAATAATGAAAAGTTTGAAATGTGAGATTTACCAAAATGTGACACAGAGACATGAAGTGAGCAAATGCCATTGGAAATACGGTGCCAACAGACTTGCCCCTTGAAGGATTGCCACAAACCTTCAATTCGTAAAAAATGCAATATCTGTGAAGCGTAATAAAAGTGCAATAAAACGAGGTATGTCTGTACGTTATAAAATAAGTTACATAAACAGTATCACACATTAAATTTATTTGCTACATCCTTCATATAATAATAATGCCAGCAAACAAACTGAAGTTAAAAAAGCACAAAATGCTACCAGATACCATCAATATGATTAACATCATAAAAAGACTTTAGAACATAACTTCTGGCTATGCAAACACTAACTTGCAGCAGATCAACACTCCTTCAAATACAACTAGGAAGACTGTATACAATTTTTAAAGTCCACTCGAAAGCATCAGACCAAGAAGCCAGAACCTGAAGATCAAAAATTCCAGAGAGAAGGGAAGGGTAGAGAAGTAAATCCAAAAATGTGTTCTGCTTTTCCCTTTGAAGTATTTGCTGATTTATGAGCAGCGCGAGACTACAGGCTAAGAAGCCCAGAATAATGTGTCAGCTAAAAGACTGAGAAGCTTAGCAGAGTGATAAGCAATCTCATTGTGTTCTGGAGACAAAAATTGACTTTCAGGGCTCGTCAAGGAGATGAATACCCTGACTTTCAGATGCAACCTCTGAAGGGCAACATCCTGAGAGTAAACTGAACATACTCAAGCCCTTTAAAAATACTGCAGCCCAGACTGGAAGCAGCTCATTCTATCCCTGAATGAATTAAAGAGGTCTACCTCTACTCTTACTACCTATCATAATCTAAAATTAATTCCCTCTATGAAGATATTACTATGATCATACACAATGCCTAGCATTCAATTAAAAATTACTGGGTATACCAAGAAACATTATCAAGACAAAAAAATGGAATATAGAAATAGACCAGCAGGTGATCTAGACATGAGAATTATCAGACACAGCCTTTAAAATAGCTGTGATTAATATGTCCAAAAAATGATGATAAGAGAATTTTGGGAGAAAAGTGGAATATATTTTTAAAATTCAAACAGAAATTCTAAATATAACTGACAAATACAACTGAAATCAAAAATTCAAGAGATGAGTTCATCAGTAGATTGGGCTCAGTTGAAAAGATGATTTTACTGAACAGAAAGATAGAAAATATGCAGATAAAGCATGAAAAAGTTATAGAAAATTCAGAAAACAATATAAGAAATATATAGGAGAGATTAAAAATTTTGATTCAGGGTAATCAGGGTTCTAAAACAGTAACACAGAGAATGAGGCAGAAGCAATATTAAAGCAATATTAAATTAAATATTAAAGGCCTAGAATCTTCAAAAACTAATAAGGAACATCAGCCTGTATGGCAGGGGAGTCTGAGGGAGAATGGATATATGTATATGTATGGCTGAGTCACTTTACTGCACACCTGAAATTATCACAACATTTTTAATTGGCTATACTCCAATACAAAATAAAAAATTAAAAAAACTAATAAACAACATCAGCCCACATATTCAAGACATGTTATAAATATCAAGAAGATAAAAAAATAATAAATTCACACTTAGGCATGCCATAGTAAAACTGCTAAATGCTAAAGAAATAGAAAAATCTTAAAGATAGCCAGATAAAACAGTCCCATTATTTTCAAAAAAGTAAAAATAAGACTGGGCTGAATTTTTAACAGAAAAGATCGCAGCCAGAAGATAATAAAAGGATATCTTTATAGTGCCAAAAACAAAGTGCCAAACTAGAATTATATAGTTCATGAAAATATTCTTCAGAAATGAAGGTAAAATTGAGATGTTTTCAGACAAACAAAAACTGAAAAATTCATCACCAGTAGAATTTCCTAAAACAATTTATAAAGGAAATTCCTCAGGAAAAAAGAAAACAATCTTAAACAGAAACATAAAATTCAAGAAGAAATAAAGGGTGGCAGCAAGTGGTAAATAAGGGGATAAATATGAATGAAGGTTGACTATACAAAACAATAATAGTAATGGGCTGAATTTAAAATATACCAAAAATATACGACAACAATAATGTGAAAGGCAAAATAGGAATAAATGGAGTTAAGGTATTCTAAGTTTCTAGCATAATCAGAGAATTGGAAAAAGTAATATTTTTTATTAGACTGCAATAAATCAAGGGTAAGCATTAAATAATAATAAAAGAAGGTATAATAGGCAAGGTAACTGAAATTAAAATGAAAATAGAAGTATTTTAATACTCGAAAAGACAATATAGTGAAATAATTATGAGAACAACATGACTAACAAACTTAACACATTTCACGTAAAATACTGCCACATCAATTGCAGGATATGCATGCTTTTCACATGCACATGCAATATTTAACCAAACTGTCAATATATTGGGCTATAAAGAATTTCTCAACAAATTTTCCAAGGATTAAAACCATACGGAGAATATTCTCTGGCTGAGATAATTCCCTTGTGTTTGGAAATTAAGTAATATAATTCTAAATTAATTCATGGATCAAGAAGAAATCACAATGAAAAATTTAAAAATATTTTGAACTTAATGATAGTTAAGTATAAGACATAATAAAACTTGTGGAGTGCAGTTAAAGTCATCCTTAGAAATATATAACCTGTGATTAATATATCAGAAAAGAAAGAAATGTTGAAAATCAATGATCTAAGGACTCAACTCAAGAACTTACATAAAAACTTTATTCTATTAGAAATAGAATAAAACACAATTAATTCAATAGATAAAATCAACAAAATTGAAAGATATTGTTAAATATAGATAAAATGGATAAACCTGTAGGAAGATTGATAAGAAGTCTAATTAGGGTCAGTATGGATCATAGACCAAGATCAAAGACCAAGGCTGTGAGGAGTAAGCAGCTGGGAGTCGAGTGGCACCAGCTATAGAAAGAGAGGCTCAGAGGCTGGGCTGGCTGTCAGAGGATCTGGTGGTTATTGATTCTGATGTCCAAGAAAACAACTGAGGGATCCAGGCCAAAACGCACGGTCATCTCAGAACTCAGTGACTGTACCCTCTTCATTGTCCCTCTTCACCTGCCGTTGCTTGCTTCTCCCTCGTCCTGCCTTCTCATCATGTTTCCTTCTCACTTTCTCCCTATCCATTATTTTCTTACATGTTCTTTTCTTTGTGTCTCTGCTCTGTTTTTAAATATTTGATTTCTCTGTCCTGTTTCTCTTCCTATTATTTCTCTTCTCCCCCATCTGCCTTCCCTTCAATCTCGGTCTGCCTTCCTTTTTCATTGTCTCCTGCACAGTTCTTCTCCTTCCTCTGTTATGTATCTTTCCTTTCCTGCGTTTCCTCCATTCTAGAGTCTCCCGTTACCCATCATATTAAATGACATACTTTTCCTAATTTAATGTAGCTATTCAATGAAGCTTTAAAACCCTAAATGTTAACTCTTACAAAAGACATTTAGAATTTTATATTCTCTCTTATAAAAAGATAAAAGTAAACAAATTATTTCCCTTTTCATGCATCTAACTCTTGGAAGGTTTTTTTCCCAAGAGGGTCAGTGATTCTTAACAAGAAAAAAAAAATTTCTCCCTACTTGTTTTCAAATTCCCTAAGTCATCATTTAAAAAAGCATCACCAACAATGAAATTCTTCATACATTATTAAATTTTACCATCGCATTGATTTACTATCTCCTTATTACACCACAGATCGAGAAGATGAGAATCTGACCTGGCCCACTGTTATAAAGGGTAACAATTATATTCAACGTGGCTAGGTTTTTTTGAACATCACAGTTAAAGGAGATGAGCATCTAGCCCAATAATAGCAGTAGCCATAGAAGCCATGGTAATAAAAAGCAATCACTAAACCAATTGTAAATTCTCAGAATACACTGTTTCCCTGGCACTGACCAGCAGTTCATTTTAACACAATAAGATATCATTTCCAAACAACGTAGGACAGGTTTAATGCGATTATTGTACATTCTTCTTTTGTTCACTCAGATCTCCATGTATTTTCCAACCTCTAATACTGAAATTGCTATCGAGGTTTATATTCTCTACTATCAACTTGGCATTAGCAGACTGGAAAAGAAAAAAGAAAAACAACCCCAGATTTGAAGAATTTATTGTCTGCCATAGCACTTGCATCAATGAGGCTGAGCAGCTAGCTCAAAGCTCTTATGATATCACCACCTGTAACTCAAAGAAAACGAGTGTCTCTGATTTTTCAAAGGGTAAAGAGAGTACACTCGTAGTTATTTGGTGTTCAAAGCTTTGACAGGAGAGGCCTGTCAGACATTATCAGCATGTGCCAGTTGGCACGCAGACTGTGGATATATTGTCCTTTAGAGTTGTCAGTCTACAAGTCTCAACCAATGTTTGCAAATCTGCGCAGCAAAAGCCTGAGATTGAGTAATTTTTTTTTTTTTTTTTTTTTTTACTTTGCCACATTTCTCAAATTTCCTATAATGAATGACATTTACCAGGAGGAAAAAAAAATTAAGGGTATCACATGAAAATCACATTTGGGAGATTTGGGAAATATTTGGGGTTATGTAATCTTTCTTAAAAACTACAAATCTCAATAACATTTAATGAGCTTTAATGACACAATTATTCCATTAAATTTAGTGTTAATTAAATCTTTGTAAAGTCAGTAAATAGTGCCTTGCAACATAAAATCTGAGATTTGTTTACATGGCAAAACTCTTCCGTTATATATAATTAAATTTTTTTCGGAAAAAAAAACAAGCCTCAAAGTTTACTGGCTGTGTTTCGAGAAGAGGGGTATGTCAGCACTCCAGCAGTATTTTCCTATCCGTCACAGTACCCTCTGCTTTTCTCACCACCTACCCAACCCTCTAGAATGATTTCTCCCAGACTGGGAATGTTTCTCAGACTTCTATCTTCTACTGCCTTCCTTGGCGAATTTACAATGTCAAACAGAATAAATGCAATATCATATTTTATTAACAAGTAGGTAGCCCTCCTTTAAAGCCTTTTAGTTCAAGGTTTAGATTCTGAAAAAAACTATAGGGCTTCCCTGGTGGCACAGTGGTTGAGAGTCCACCTGCCGATGCAGGGGAAGCGGGTTCGTGCCCCGGTCCGCGAGGATCCCACATGCCGCGGAGCGGCTGGGCCCGTGAGCCATGGCTGCTGGGCTGGCGCGTCTGGAGCCTGTGCTCCGCAACGAGAGAGGCCGCAGCAGTGAGAGGCCTGCGTACCGCCAAAAAACCCCCCACAAAACTATAAACCTTATTCATCCATTTCAGAATAATCAAGGGAAAACGGAGTTTGAAAACTTTCCTGCAAAATACTCTAGAAAAAATTTTTATTTTAGTTGTAATCCTAAATCAGGGCCAAAGGTAGGCATGTACTTCTGCAAAGAACAACTCTGTTTCTTAGGGTAACCAGTCCATTGTAGATAGAGTTCTGTTTCCTCCCAGACATTGGGGTCTCATTCAAACGTGAAACAGACATGTTCCTGCCTAGTTGAGTGGATGGCGTACAGCTAATCTATCCTGTACAGGTTTAAGCATAGGTGAGTGGCTGGTGGACTTAGCATTAAGGATGTGGGTACAGATGTAAGATAGCAGGTAAAGGAAAATCAGTAGTCCAGGGAGCCCTGGTACATCATCCTACAAAGCCTACAAGACAAGAGGAGCTGCCTAGCTCCAGACCCCTCTTCTGGGCAGAGCTGGGGTGAAGTACAGGTGAGCTGATCAACACGATAGGACAGAGTGAACACTTTAAATTTAACAAGCAGCATATTTAACACACCTTAACGTGCCCAACTTACTTATACCTGTGGATGTCGAGTTTAGGGCATGGGCATATCCTCCAAGCAAACTCCCACTAAGCCCCTGACTGTTGGCTCGTGAAAGACGACCAATCCTGTCATTACCAAACAACTTGGATGGAAAATTCGGGACTGACTTTTGTAGCAGTTATTAATATTCACAGTCATGAATTCAAGTGGTAAATACATAAATTTATCTCCCATTTTTGAGTACTGCTTGCTTCTCAAGTGGCCATTTCTGCTACTGAGCCAAGTGCATGATTTTCTCAGTCTTTCTTGGGAAATACTCAGTCTCGTTTCCTCCCTCATAACTAAACAACAAAATCAGATTACAGGCAATAGTTCTCTCTCGATGCCATGAAGAATGTGCATTATCTTTATTTAGTTCTTGGATGACTGTCATTTCCCGATCAGAGGGGGAGACTTTTGATTCCCTACTGAAGATAAAAGAAACCTCTTCCCATATTTGTAATTTTCCTAATAGGAAGTCACCCCTGTATTCTTAAACTTAATAAAATGGGTTCCTTTATCAATACCCTAGTAGTCTACAACTCAATAAAATTCCAGTGGCCATTTATTGAAGTGGCCATTTACTATATGCCAGGCACCATACTAATTGCTTTACATATATGATAGCTTAATTCCCACAACCCTATTATCATCTCTATTTTAGAAGCAAGGAGGCTATGGCCCAGAGAGTTAAGGAACTTGGTTTAACATCCCACAGCTACTAACTGGTAGAATTGAGTTTGAACCAGAGTCTGGCTACATAGAGCCCTCATGCCTAATCCCACAGCATACCACCTTTCTACAAGTGTCTGCCTTTTTTCAGAGTTTCTAGTAACACTTTCAAGATGATTTCAATGACCATATTTTCATAATAAAACTTAAAAAAGAAACCACATTTTTTCCAAGAGGTTTCATGACAATTTGTTGTTATTTTTCTAACTTGTTTATTTGAATAAGTACCACCCAGTGATGATGGAATGTTCTTTGTACAAAATACTAAAAACTATTTCAATATTTCTTAATAATATCAACAAATATTATGTTATGTCCCCTTATTATCTGAAGAGTCATTGGAAGGAAGTTATCAGAGGATGTATCCTTTAAAATAATGATTACTAAAAAAATACCAAAATACTTAGCCACATAAGTAAAACACAAATGGTTAGTCTGAATTATAGGAAGAGTATGTAGCCAAATGAGTTATCAAAGGTTGTAGCATACTTAAAGAATTAACATTACAAATGATAATTATCATAATGTTGCAAAATGACAACCTGTGGTTATTTAGTAAATATAATGATTATCCTGGATCCTTAAATAGAACATTTCCTGAACACAATTAAGAATTCATAGCACAAAAGAAATCCAAAAGTATTTTTGCTGAGGTGATGGAAATGTCCTAAAACTCAACTGTGGTGATAATTATGCAATTCTGAATATACTAAAATTCACTGAGTTGTACAGTTAAAATGGATAAATGTTATAGTAAATAAATTAAATTCCAATAAAGCTATTTTTTAAAAGAAAGAAAATACAGGAGAAAAGAAGAGAAAATGTTGCTGAGGCTTTAAAATATTACTCTCATCATTAATTATCGTTTGCTGACGAAACCAGGCATCATGTTAAACAGGTAATAAAGGTCATCTCACTTAATCCTCACAGCAGTCTTCTGGGTAGGTATTCCTAACTCTGCCTGATAGATGAAAGGAAGAACACGCCGGAGGTTTCCTAGAGCTGAAGAGCAGGAGCCAGGAGGCAAATCCAGATTTCTCTGACTGGACTCCAACAGTGTGCCATGTTCTACAATTTCCTTAATTCTGGGCACCCCTGTAACACCTTATTTAAAATATTGGATAATTGGTTCAAATCCTTGCCTAACTAGCATATGAGTGAGCAGCCTCATGAGAAACTAAAATGTGTTTGAAGTCTAGAGTAACAGATAAGCAAGTTGAAATTCCAAAGAAACCCTGGCTTTTGCCTTTGTTCTTCACCCAAGGGCTCCATTCCAGGGTACGCTGGGAGAGTGGCATGTTGCTTCAAAGTCATCTTGAAAGGCTGCACAATCAGGGCCTATCAGAGGTATAACCTCAGCCTAAGACACAGAGGTACAGAGTTGATCCTGCAGTTTATTTAAAAACACAATATCCTAATAAAAACAGCAGATCAATGTCACCAGTGTGGGGTTTGTACAAGCTTGAGACTCTTCCCTAGTATGTTGCAGGCACAGGAATTCAAGAAACTTTTGAATTCAAGAAACAGAGGTCTTTTGGCCTCTGACCTTCAACTGTCTACAAACTGCATTTCCTTCTGTTTGGAACATTCTCTCTAACCTCTTCATGCAAGCTACACATCTTCAGTTCTCTGCTTCAAAGTCATCGCCTTGGGGAAGTCTGCTTTGGTTCTGTGAGTATGCCATTCCCATGTGGGTTAGGAAGCCACCTTGTGCTCCGAGAGCCCGCATTCCACTGCTCAGGGCACTTAGCGTCCACTCTTGTAGATGCATCCATAATGCCCAAGGAGGAAAGACACGTGTCTGCCACGCTCACTACTGAATCTCCCACAGCTAACACAGTGTAGGGGAAAATATTAGATACTCAGTAAATCATCACTGAATGAATGAATAGCCTAACCTTACTTGGTGTGGGAGATATCAAGTTTCTGTTTCATTTTGTTTCTTTTTGTTTTATAGACTGCTGTCCCTATCTGTAATTGTTCAATCTGTGGGGATAAAGATATTTAAACAATGGTAATGTCATATGGTAAGTATATGCATATGCTATTAATTGAGGCACAAATAAGATACAGTGGGAAACTTGATTTACTCCCTATGTTCACTTTTATTAAAATAAATAATTAAGATTCATAATATGAACCAAATATGTGATAGGGAAGATTTAGTAAGATAAAGACTTATAAGACTGTTTATTTCCTTTTAGATATCATAAGCTACAAATATGGTGACTATACTTCATCATCCCAAGAATGAAGGTTTTACATAGGTGTAGAGAGCTGAGGGAATAGCTATGTCACCATGTTAAAATTTTTCAGTTGTGCATTTACTAAAACTCACACATGCAAAGGGCAAACAACTGCTCCTAATGAGTTCTCTCCCCACCCCACCCCACCACTGCATGACTAGATGTTGAGTTGGGAGCGGTTACACTTCTTGAGGGTTACTTGGATGCTATCACTATGTAATTTACCAGATCTTTGTGAAACCTTCTCTTTCCAGGTCAGGTTTGTCATGGGACATTGCTTGTCTCCCATAACATGGGATGGCATGAGGACACTAAAAATTCTCTGAGGTTCTGCCAGCCAAACATTCTTTCCTTTTGATTCAAATACATCACTCCAGGATCCTAGTGATGAGTTTCTATGAGGGGGTGAAGGAGGGGAGGTTGATTAGGGAGACTTAGACTGGAACAAGAGTGACATTTCTTGAGCATCTGTTATCTGCCTGGCACTGAACCAGGAGCATGACATGTATTGTTATGCTTCAACTTTCCAACAACCCAATGAAGTCATGACTTTCATTTTACACACGAGGATACTGAAACCCAGGTAAAGTACCCACAATTAACAGCTGGTGGGTCTAATATTTTTCCTAAGACAATTAAACTCCAGAGACTTCTCTCCAGACATATACTCCATGAATATTTATCTGTTCTCTGTGAAATCTGTCCATGGGATGAATATGAAGCAGACAGAACTCTTTAATATAATTTTTCTATTTTCTGGAAAAAGTTACTGCAAAATGGTATTTTAAAAGCATACATATAGAAATTAAATGATACAAGCATTTTAAAGCAAGTAGATTTGTTTTTTTCAGAATCATCTAGGTGTTAAATGAATAATTTTGGCAAAGAAACAAAAACCCAGCCAACTTGTTTTACTAATTTTTCCAGGTTTTCAGTTTAGGTTTGAAGCAAATTGATTCTCATAACCACAGTACAGGTATAATTAACAGATTTATTGAGGATTTTTAACATACAGCAAGTGTCTTGTGAGTATATGTATAATAGTTTTCTACAGGGGGAACTTCAATGTCAGCCAAAGAAATAACCTCTCACAAAGGAAAAAAAATAGATTGGACAATTCAGCCTAAGTACCTTCAGGGTTTCCATGACAATGACAATTAGCACCATTTAACAAGAAAACAATGGATTTGTCAGTTCAGAACACTAGTCAAATAAATGTCTTCTAATTTATTACTACCATTAGAAATACAAAGAGATAATTGAATATGGTACTGCGACTGCTCCTGCACATGCTTTGCAGGATTTCTGATGTGGTGGGGCGATCATGTCATTAGCATAAACAATATTGATCGTGTGGGCTGTGGGGGACTAAGATAGATGCCCTCCAGAAATTCCATCTGAACACTTACCACCATCCCCAATCAATTACCCTTTACAAGATAAATAAGAACTGACACGTTCTTCGTTGCAAAATGCCCAAAAGACAGAAGGGATTCCCCTTCCCTACCTCCAATTTTGGCTGGGCAGCTCACACCAAATTACAGAGGTGAATGAAAGGCAAATCAGCAAGCCAAAGCTGTCACCATTTCATGATTAGAGCCATAAAAACTTTCTGATCACCCTTTTTTCTTGACTTTGCTTTTGAGATGTGAAAATATGACCATATCAATTCTCCAGCACATAAACCTATCTGTGATTACTGCCTGCCTTTGACAGAGTCAGCACAGAGTTAGGCTATGAAGTAATGGGGCATGACAGCCTCTGCCTTTCCCATCCACCAGTGAATGCTTTGTTGCAATGCCCTCAGCCGCTGGCAAATATTGTACATCAACCTTATTTATTTGGTACTGTTATTTGAGGTTCATAGCAAGTCACAAGTTAATTTGTTCCAAAAATTTTCCTCTGGGAAAAAAAATTTTTTTCTTCCCCATATACACAGGGCAGGGAAGACAAAAGTACTTAAAAGTTTTGGTAATGACAATAGTTACCTGGTATTGATTACCCAAGAGCACTTTGCAAGCATTTTATCATTTAATTGTCATAACAACCTATGAAGAAAGTATTATTATTATCCTCATTTTATAGCTCAAGAAACCTAACCCCAGAAAAGTAACAGCCACAAATCACCCAGCCCAGCCAGTGGCTAAATCCCAAATAAATGTGAGGGTTTAAATCCTAACAGCATGGCCCAGGACTGGTTCAGTACTAATTATGCTACTCCAGTTGCTGAGGTCTAAAACTGCTAGGATTCTCCAGACCAAATAGATATTGTTAATGGAATGTATTCATACAAACTAATGTGTCTGCAGCATGTCTACCTGGCATTTCTTTTTGGAAGAGTTATTTGCCCTGAGAGGCAGAACAATGCAATGGAAAGAATGGAGTCCAGGGAACCAGGTTTAAATCCGAGCCCTGCAACACATCTGCTGGATAAACTTGAGCAAGCTCCTGGGCCTTTCCGAATTAAAGTGTCCCTAACTGTAATATGCACACTGAAGAGCTACGGGGAATATAAGAAGTGACATACGTTAAATGCTTTACAGGTAAGGGGCACTCTGAGAGTGGAGTCCATAATTATTTTGACCTTCTTAAAATCAGAGCTCCTTCAGATCCATCTCTGACCCCAGTTCCACCAGCTGCTCCAACAACAAAAGGTTTTCTACCAAAATCCAAGTGGATTGTCTGCATGCTCTGAATCCTCCTAGTGGAGCCGATCAAGGGCTTTCCTTTCACTTTTAAATGAGGAAAATCTTACCCAGACACTTTTAGATACAGTGTTATCAGGTAAGGTTTCTAATCCCAGAGAGCCTGTCATTTTCTAATGAGGAAATTTGAGAGTCATGAAAAAGTCAACTTATATGAAACAGGATGATTCGAGGAGGAAATTAAATAGTGTCTGAGTCATGACTGCTGGATTGTGCTTGGCCTGGAGTGCAGAGGATGCAGAAAGGGCCATATACAGTGCACAGAGCATAACTGAATGGGCTAAAGCAGGGCCACTGGCAGCGCTTGCTTAACTCTTAAGGAAACAGGAGGGCTCTTTTGATCCTAATATATTCAAATAGATCCTGAAGAAGCCCTGGAAACAGCAGAGTGTTCTGAAATATTTAAAGGACACTACCGAGATTCACAGTCCTCAAATTAGACCTGTGGCTGTTTCTCGCACTTCAGTCTAACCTTCCTTTCCGTGCCTGTGATTATTCTTCTGGAAATTAAGGCTCTGGTTCATTTAAAAATCTGTTTACAATAAAGAGGCCCACAGGGAAACGCAACAAATAACATACAAAGGAATCCCCATAAGGTTAACAGCTGATCTTTCAGCAGAAACTCTGAAATCCAGAAGGGAGTGGCAGGATATAACTAAAGTTATGAAAGGGAAAAAACTACAACCAAGATTACTCTGTCCAGCAAGGATCTCATTCAGATTTGACAGAGAAATTAAAACCTTTACAGACAAGCAAAAGCTAAGAGAATTCAGCACCACCAAGCCAGCTTTACAACAAATGCTAAAGGAACTTCTCTAGGCAGGACACACAAGAGAAGGAAAAGGACCTACAAAAACAAATGCAAAACAATCAAGAAAATGGTAACAGGAACATACATATCGATAATTAGCTTAAAAGTAAATGGATTAAATGCTCCAAACAAAAGACACAGACTGGCTGAATGGATACAAAAACAAGACCTGTATATATGCTGTCTACAAGAGACCCACTTCAGACCTAGGGACACATACAGACTGAAAGTGAGGGGATGGAAAAAGATATCCCATGCAAATGGAAATCAAAAGAAAGCTGGGGTAGCAATTCTCGAATCAGACAAAATAGACTTTAAAATAAAGAATGTTAGAACAGACAAGGAAGGACACTACATAATGATCAAGGGATCAATCCAAGAAGAAGATATAACAACTCTAAATATTTATGCACCCAACATAGGAGCACATCAATACATAAGGCAAATGCTAATAGCCATAAAAGGGGAAACTGACAGTAACACAATAATAGTAGGGAACTTTAACACCCCACTTTAACCAATGGACAGATCATCCAAAATGAAAGTAAATAAGGAAACACAAGCTTTAAATGACAAATTAAACAAGATGGACTTAATTGATATTTATAGGACATTCCATCCAAAAACAACAGAATACACTTTCTTCTCAAGTGCTCATGGAACATTCTCCAGGATAGATCATATCTTGGGTCACAAATCAAGCCTTGGTATATTTAAGAAAATTGAAATTGTATCAAGTATTGTTTCCAACCACAACGTTATGAGACTAGATATCAATTACAGGAAAAAAACTAAAAAATACAAACACATGGAGGTTAAACAATACACTGCTAAATAACCAAGAGTTCACTGAAGATATAAAAGAGGAAATCAAAAAATACCTAGAAACAAATGACAATGAAGACACGATGGCCCAAAACCAATGTGATGCAGCAAAAGCAGTTCTAAGAGGGAAGTTTATAGCAATACAATCCTACCTCAAGAAACAAGAAAATTCTCAAATAAACAACCTAACTGTACACCTAAAGCAATTAGAGAAAAAAGAACAAAAAACCCTCAAAGTTCAAAGAAGGAAAGAAATCATAAAGATCAAATCAGAAATAAATGAAAAAGAAATGAAGGACACAATAGCAAAGATCAATAAAGCTAAGAGCTGGGGGGCTTCCCTGGTGGCGCAGTGGTTGGGAGTCCACCTGCCGATGCAGGGGACACGGGTTCGTGCCCTGGTCCGGGAGGATCCCACATGCCACGGAGCGGATGGGCCTGTGAGCCATGGCCGCTGAGCCTGCACGTCCAGAGCCTGTGCTCCTCAACGGGAGAGGCCACAGCAGTGAGAGGCCTGCGTACCGCAAAAAACAAAAACAAAAACTAAAAGCTGGTTCTTTGAGAAGATAAACAAAATTGATAAACCATTAGCCAGACTCATCAAGAAAAAAAGAGAAAGGACTCAAATCAACAGAATTAGAAATGAAAAATGAGAAGTAACTGACACTGCAGAAATACAAAGGATCATGAGAGATTACTACAAGCAACTATATGCAATAAAATGGACAACCTGGAAGAAATGGACAAATTCTTAGAAAAGCACAACCTTCTAAGACTGAACCAGGAAGAAACAGAAAATATGAACAGACCAATCAGAAGCACTGAAGTTGAAACTGTGATTAAAAATCTTCCAACAAACAAAAGCCCAGGACCAGATGGCTTCACAGGTGAATTCTATCAAACATTTAGAGAAGAGATAACACCTATCCTTCTCAAACTATTCCAAAATATAGCAGAGGAAGGAACACTCCCAAACTCATTCTATGAGGCCACCATCACCCTGATACCAAAAGCAGACAAAGATGCCACAAAGAAAGAAAACTACAGGCCAATATCCCTGATGAACATAGATGCAAAAATCCTCAACAAAATACTAGCAAACAGAATCCAACAGCACATTAAAAGGATCATACACCATGATCAAGTGGGGTTTATCCCAGGAATGCAAGGATTCTTCAATATATGCAAATCAATCAATGTGATACTCCTTATTAACAAACTGAAGAATAAAAACCGTATGATCGGGCTTCCCTGGTGGCACAGTGGTTGAGAGTCCGCCTGCCGATGCAGGGGACATGGGTTCGTGCCCCGGTCTGGGAAGATACCACATGCCGCGGAGCGGCTGAGCTCGTGAACCACGGCCGCTAAGCCTGCACATCCGGAGCCTGTGCTCCGCAACGGGAGAGGCCACAACAGTGAGAGGCCCATGTATCACAAAAAACAAACAAACAAACAAACAAACAAAAACCATATGATCATCTCAATAGATGCAGAAAAAGCTTTTGACAAAATTCAACACCCATTTACGATAAAAACCGTCCAGAAAGTAGGCATTACCTCAACATAATAAAGGCCATATATGACAAACATACAGCCAACATCATTCTCAATGGTGAAAAACAGAAACCATTTTCTCTAAAATCAGGAAAAAGACAAGGTTGCCCACTCTCAGTAAAATTGTCACTGTTTGCAGATGACATGATACTATACATAGAGAATCCTAAAGATGCTACCAGAAAACTACTAGAGCTAATCAATTAATTTGGTAAAGTATCAGGATACAAAGTTAATGCACAGAAATCTCGTGCATTCCTATACACTAGTGCTGAAAAATCTGAAAGAGAACTGAAGGAAACACTCCTAGTTACCATTGCAACAAAAAGAATAAAATACCTAGGAATAAACCTACCTAAGGAGACAAAAGACCTGTATGCAGAAAATTATAAGACACTGATGAAAGAAATTAAAGAGGGTACAAACAGATGGAGAGATAGACCATGTTCTTGCACTGGAGAAATCAACATTTTGAAAATGACTATACTACCCAAAGCAATCTACAAATTCAATGCAATCCCTATCAAACTATCAGTGGCATTTTTCACAGAACTAGAACAAAGAATTTCACACTTTGTATGGAAACACAAAAGACTCTGAATAGCCAAAGCAATCTTGAGAAAGAAAAATGGAGCTGGAAGAATCAGGCTCCCTGACTTCAGACTATACTACAAAGCTACAGTAATCAAGACAGTATGGTACTGCCACAAAAACAGAAAGATAGATCAATGGAACAGGATAGAAAGCCCAGAGATAAACCCACGCACATATGGTCACCTTATCTTTGATAAGGAGGCAAGAATATACAATGGAGAAAAGACAGCCTCTTCAATAAGTGGTGCTGGGAAAACTGGACAGCTACAGGTAAAAGAATGAAATTAGAACACTCCCTAACACCACATGCAAAAATAAACTCAAAATGGATTAAAGACCTAAAAGTAAGGCCAGACACTATAAAGCTCTTAGAGGAAAACATAGGCAGAACACCCTATGACAAAAATCACAGCAAGTTCCTTTTTGACCCATCTCCTAGAGAAATGGAAATAAAAACAAAAATAAACAAATGGGACCTAATGAAACTTAAAAGCTTTTGCATAGCAAACGAAACCATAAACAAGATGAAAAGACAACCCTCAGAATGGGATAAAATATTTACAAATGAAGCAACTGACAAAGGATTAATCTCCAAAATATACAAGTAGCTCATGCAGCTCAATTTTAGAAAAACAAACCACCCAATCCAAAAATGGGCAGAAGGCTTATATAGAATTTTCTCCAAAGAAGATATATAGATTGCCAACAAACACATGAAAGGATGCTCAACGTCACTAATCATTAGAGAAATGCAAGTCAATACTACAATGAAGTATTACCTCACGCCTCAGAATGGCCATCATCAAAAAATCTACAAACAATAAATGCTGGAGAGGGTGTGGAGAAAGGGGAATTCTCTTGCACTGCTGGTGGGAATGTAAATTGATAGAGCCACTATGGAGAACAGTAAAGAGGTTCCTTAAAAAACTAAAAATAGAATTACCATATGACCCAGCAATCCTACTACTGGACATATTCCCTGAGAAACCATAATTAAAAAGTCATGTACCACAATGTTCATTGCAGCACTATTTACAATAGCCAGGACATGGAAGCAATCTAAGTGTTCATTGACAGATGAATGGATAAAGAAGATGTGGCACATATATAAAATGGAATATTACTCAGCCATAAAACGAAACAAAATTGCGTTATTTGTAGTGAGGTGGATGGACCTAGAGTCTGTCATACAGAGCAAAGTAAGTCAGAAAGAGAAAAACAAATACCGTATGCTAACACATATATGTGGAATCTAAAAAACAAAAAAATGGTTCTGAAGAACGTAGGTGTAGGACAGGAATAAAGACGCAGACATAGCAAATGGACTTGAGGACACAGGGAGGGGTATGGGTAAGCTGGGATGAAGTTAGAGAGTGGCATGGACGTATATACACTACCAAATGTAAAATAGATAGCTAGTGGGAAGCAGTCACATAGCACAGGGAGATCAGCTCGGTGTTCTGTGACCACCTAGCAGGGTGGGATAGGGAGGGTAGGAGGTAGATGCAAGAGGGAGGAGATATGAGGATATATGTATACGTATAGTTGATTCACTTTGTTATACAGCAGAAACTAACAACATTGTAAAGCAATTATACTACAGTAAAGATATTAAAAAAAAAAAAAAAAAGAGGCCCACAGAAGCCTGGCCTCTCCTGCCTTGTACATAGAGTTACCTGCATAGGACCACACCTGTGTTCTGTGAAATGAGGCATCTGACAGGGAAACTGCTTTGGCCTGTGATCATGTCTTTTGACTCAAGGACTGTACAGGGGGAAAGTGTACCTCTACATGTCTTGCAAATCCATTCACATTGCCAGCACCTCAAAACGGGAGCATGTGTCCACAATCTTTCCCTTCTTTTCAGAGTTTTAAACTTTTAGGACCTTGAAATTTTACAGATTAATGTCTCAAAGTCCCCTGTACTCACTTGGGAATTATATCTTTAATTTTGAAAAAATTTCAATTTAACAACTTTGACTGTTGGTGTTAAATTATATCAGTAACCTTGTAGGTGAGGAAAGTAATATAAGCAAAAAATGCATTGGGCAAGTGGAATTAAACACTTTTGCATGCGCGCGCGCACACACACACACACACATACACACATGCATGCCACTTACATATATACATACATACACATACACATACATATACATATAAATGCAGTTGCTCCCTGTGAATGGCCTTGCTGAAATCATCGTTGGTATTATCAGCCAAACCTCCATAGATACTATGAGGCAATATTCTGCATTATCACATTTCATCTAGTCAAAATCCAGATGGTTGTCAATGAAGAATGCTTTCCCCGCTAGGCAAAGTCTGACTTTGTGTGATCCAGGCCTTTTTGAAACATCTGCTTCTGTCACCAAAGGACGAGAATGATTTTTGTCTAGAGAGTTTTGAGTAGAATAATATACAAGCAGGAAGACCATTGATTGCTGTATTTTCTTCCTATCTTTAAGCATATTTTAAAATATTGTTCTTTCAATTCTGCATCTTAAGGAAAAAAGTTTTGGAATTATGCCTTTAAATTTGTAGCAGGTGGCTGGGAAGGAGCTCCAGAGGGTCACATGTGCCCTCAGCAGGATGGAAATAGACACCTGCAACTCAGCATCTTTGGCAAGCGAGCACTTTCCTTACAATTTTTTAGCCTAAATGAAGCTCTCTCATTTAGAGATAGTTATTCTCTCTAAATTTTAAAATCAATCATTATAATTTTAGTCATTGTTTTCTTCATTTAATCATACTAAATAATAGTGATATAATATTTGTGAAAGTAGACAATAAAACTTGAGTCTCTCCTCCCGACAATGATTGGGAAACTAACCTGAGTGATTGAAAATTAGAGTCTAGGAAGCTGAAAGAAAAAGAAAACAAAACCTTGGCATGGGCGTGAGGAAAGCTATGGAAATCTACTCTCATGAAAGCCAGCATTTCCATTTTCTCTCTTCAGTGCTAGCTGATATACTAATTAGTGAATATA
This sequence comes from Grampus griseus, assembly GCF_964374135.1. Classification (NCBI taxonomy): domain Eukaryota; kingdom Metazoa; phylum Chordata; class Mammalia; order Artiodactyla; family Delphinidae; genus Grampus; species Grampus griseus. Next base: position 70,027,781 of record NC_139012.1, read on the forward strand.
TTTATTTTATTGTATAATAATAAATATAGCATAGAGAGCATGTTTTCAGATTAAGTAAACTTTATGGTCTCTGCCCTGAACAAGGTTAGCATTTAACAGGAATTTATATATATATATATATGTATATATATTCATATAGAATTAGTATTATATAGAATTAATATTATATAGAATTAATATTATATATATAAATAATATTATATAGAATAGAATTAATGTAGGATTGCCATTCTTTATATATATATATATGTATACACAGATGCACATACACACGTATATACACACATATATATGTATATAAAATATCCAGAAAAGGGGGGAAGTATGCATTGGCATTTTAAAAACCTCTTCATTTTAGTTCTTGAATTCTCTGTTGGCAGCATCATAATTCCTGCAGTAGCAACTTTGACAGCCAAACAAAGGATTAAGGCTGTTTGTGGAAAAGCAGCAGCAGTTGAATTCATAAGCAAGAGAAATTCAATATACTTGTAAATGCCTCTCACAATAGAAAATGAGATAAAACATCGAGAAACAGAACCATTTATTTCTCTCATATTATTTGAATTCTAAAAGTAGTGAAGCCTTTTTATCCGGAACTTTCAAGATGGTATCTTGGATTCTGACCACGTACAAAACAATTCTTTGTAGTATTTATTTTTGGTATCTTATAAAATAATATTAAAATAAATTTAAAATAAAATTTTACCATTGGAAAAAAATTATTCCACTCTCCTAACATACTATTTTCATTTTTGTTTGCTCTTGCCAACAAATTGCCAATGTGTCAATTTACCTTGCCAACAGACATATGTGTGCGTAAGGTGTCCATTTCTAAATTTGTGTGTCAGTTTGGAGTATATGGGGGGCAAAGTGGAGGAAGGACGTACAGAGTAGGAGGTACATAAAAGAATAATAGGGGGTGTTCGTTAAATGTTGGTTGAATGAATGAATAGATAATTGGACTTTTTCAATACTGAACTCCTTCCTTGGAAGGAAAAGTAGCCTAGAATAAAGCATTTGCCTAGCACAATTAGTGGTTCCATTTTCTTCCAAAGCTTGGCTCAATAACAGAGAAAGTATTGGCTCCTTATTAGCTTGAAAGCAGAAATAAGATGCTCTTTTCAATATGATTTTTTATTATAATTGACCATGAACTGCCTGTATACCACTATCATAAGAACAATACACTTAATCATCATTTCCAATCTTTAACTAAATCCATTTCTAAGGCAATTACCTGTCTACTATTGATTGGCCATCTGTTTCCCTAGTAATTACATGAGCATATCACTTAGCAACAGGATGCACTTCTTTTTCATATTTCCATAGAACAACATGCTTATGGCTTTCAAGCAAGAAAACAATGAAGTCTTCTGTTATTACAAATAAACACATAGTCACATTCTCTGTGCACATCTGTGTGAATGGGTGTGGCTGTGTGCTCCTTTCACTCCTGGTTGCTGTAGTAAACAGGGGGAAAAGGATATTTGCCTTCCCTGGAGGCATAATAACATACATAATAACATATAATAATAATAACAACATAATAACAACAGCAGTGGCTATAGTAACTACCAGAGACTTACTATTCGCCAGACACTGCAACTTGCTAAAACTTTACATACATTATTTCACTCAAGCCTTACAACAATCTGATGAGCTTGGTATTTTTATACTTAACTGGGTAGTTTTATCCCATTTATAGATACAGAAATTGAGGCTTAAAAAGATTAATTTCCCTAAGGTCATAGAGTAAGTGACAGAACTGTAATTCTAAACCAGAATTATCCACTCAAAAGCCCATGTTCTTAACCGCTGTGTCCTTCAAGCTGATCACAAAATTAGTTCATTTACTACTTGAGCAGCTTGGCGCGTTCAGAACAGCTTCATATGGATTAATAATGAAGAAGAGATTTAAAAGCGTCTCTGACTTCCTCCTTTAGACTCCTTCAGATGTTCCTTATTCTCCCGCCAGTACGTGGCTCAGTGCTTTGGGCTCAGTTTAAGCCCTGTGGGGACTGTTCTGGAAACCCCCAGATTCTAGTATAGATAGCAAAGGTCCTTGTCCAGGGAGTTTTATCCCCTTTCCAGAGAGTATCTTGGGAAAATAATTAGTCATTAAGTTTCTGTACATTAATTTGACATTTTCACTTGCCTGCTTTATGCTAGACAGCTTCACTTGAGTGACCCACAAACACTTCAGACTAAAAATCCAAAACTAAACTCAATTCTATTTCTTTCTGACCCTCTCTATAACCCCAAACTGTCCTCAGTCCAGTGTCCCCCGCTCCTGTGAATGGCACTGTCAGATGAGGGTTTGCTCAACAGAACCTAATGAGTGCAATTCATCTACGACTCCTCTACCTCATCTGCTCACATGTCCAATCAATTACCAAGCCAGTTACCACTCCTGTCTTTCCACTTATTTCCATCCCCAGGCCACTAATATGTCTTGCTTTAGTTATTACAAAATTCCCCTACTGATATTCCTGCACCCACTCTTGGCCTGGGCTATCTGGTCAGTCACTGCACTACAACTGGATCTTTATAAAATTACAAGTCTGATATTTTTAGTCTCCTAATAAATAGTATATAATTCCACATTGTCCTTAGAATGAACTTCCAATTCCTTTCTCATGTTCACATAGCCCTTCATACCCAGTTTCTGCATCACTCTCCATGCTCTCCTCTGGAGATGAATGAATTCCCACCATTCCAGCCACACTGATTCACTTCTGCATCCTGAATATATCCTCCTCCTTCCAGGCCATTGCACTGGCTGTTCCTCAAGCCTAACCTGAGGAACACCAACCACTAACCCTTTCTAGCTCACTAACTCTGACCCATTGCAAAACTCAATGCTGAAATTACTTCCTCCAGAAAGCCCTCCTTAATACTCAAGGTCAGAACAGATGTCCTTCCCAGGAGCCCTCATAACAGCTTTGACTTTCCCCATCGAGTTAGTTACACTGTTTTGCAGTCATTCATTCTCTTGTCACATTCCCACCATCACTGCAGTATCTCTAGGACCTAGGACACATCCTACGTCCTACACTCCTACGCAATGGAGTAGATGGAAACTCCATTTCTTGAGTGACTAATTGGCTAAATAAATACTAATGATAAGAAATTGGGGACTGAAAACCAGTATAGTTGGACTTGGACATTTTTTTCTTGGTTTCATATCATTAACTCTTTTGTTCCCTTTCTTCATCTTGACTAGATCATATGAGCAAGAATTTTCAAGTAGCTCTTTGATCTGGCAATGAGGAGAGGTAGTAATAGAAAGTGTTAGGTGGGTTCTAGGAAAGAAAAACATTAATCAATTCTAGCAATGTATACCCAAAAATACCTGCTTTATCAGCTGTCAATATCTAGGTAGTTAAGAAAAAGATTATAAGTGATAGGTATAGAAAGCTGCTGATGCGAATTTCTCTACAGAAACTCTTGACTTCTATGTGTAAACTACCATGTCAGCTTTGCATTGGCAAGAGGGACTTTGGGGCGAAAGAGCTCTCTCACTCATCAGTTGTTTGACCTTAGGTAATTCATTTCAACCAAGGCATTTAGGCCTCAACCTCCTCATCTATAAAATGGGTGATTGAACTATCCTACCTCAAATTGGACTCTATGAGGTCTGCTTCTGTCAGTTTCTTTAAAATCCTTCTCTGCAAGTGCCTTGAGCCTTCACAGCCTATTGTTTTTATAACTGCTATTCTCCTTTACCTGGAACACCCTTTTTTAGACTCCTTCTTGTAAGGTAGCTCCTAGTCTGCCCAAGGACTCAACTCAAGTGCAAGTCCTCCAGGAAGCCTTCTTTGATCCTTCTACCAGGGATCTAGTCCAAGTTTCCTCAGCTCCATTTGTCATTGCGCACTGACAACAGCATCACACTCTTCTATACTATTGATTTACCTTCACGAGTCTCTGAGTTGGCTTCAAGGTTAATGTCAATAATAAAAATAATGATGAGCATTGACGAATGCTTACTATGCTCCAAGTACTCTGCCAAACTCTCTCCATGCATTTAATCAGCACTATAGTCCTATTAATCCCTACTTTATACATAAGCAAACCAAGGTTCAGAGAGAGTAACTTCTAAATAAGTGACAAAAACTAAGCTTAAAACATCGTCCATCCTATTTCAGAGTCCAAATTCTTAACTGTTATGCTGTATTAACTCTTGAGAGCAAAATCTGTCCTATTTACCTGTGCACCTCCCATACGTGCCCAACACACAGTAGGAGTTAAGTGTTAGGGAGTTGAGTAGGCAGGTGAATAAATAAACAAGTGAATTAATGAATATAGCAAAGAATCAATAATAAAATAGTAATAATAATAGCAATAATAAATAATAAGATAATATCAAACATGTTGATAACAAAATTTGAGAAATCTTATATAGGTATCATTGCCATGGTTTCTGGTCTATAATTCTTATCTACTTGCTGAAAGGTGACTAAATGTTTACTACATTTTTATGATGAAAACTCTAAGACCTCTCTCCTTCTCCTAAGTGAGCTAAAGTGCTCAGCATAGGACCCAACATACAGTGTGTGCCAATCAAATCTTACTTTTACTGAGCAAACGCCCTAAATGGTTTTTCCGGTGAGATGCCAAGTCTCAACCAAAGGGGTACCATGCATGCAATTTCCAAGTCCTCAAGGACACTCTTGCTTTAGGTACACCTCCAAGATCTTGGCTCAACAGAGGATCCATCACAGGGAGATGACCATCACAGCCTTTGCCTTCAGGCTGAAGACAGAAAAACCTAAGTTAAGGAAGCATGCTTTGTTTTGTATTTTTTCCAATCCCTAAGTTTTTCAACTCCAGGAAAAATGGAGACAGAGAAGGAAGAGGAGAAAGAGGAATAAGGGGAGGAATAGAAAGGAGAGGAAGAGAAGGAGGTGGATAAAGAGGAAAAGGAGAGAAAGAGGAGAAACAGGAAGAGGAGGAGAAAGAGCAAGATAACAGGAGGAAGAACACTTGGAGGAAGATAAGAAAGAGGAGAGGAGAAAAAGGAGCAGATGCAGGTGAAAGAGAAGGCAAGCTTCTCCCCACATAACAGCTTTCTTGACTTTAGAAGTGCTATGGACTGTAGGAGAAGCCCTAGCCTGAGAGCAGGAGGACAGGGACCAGCTTGGACTCTTATTGCCTCAGGGACCCCACGAGTGGTGTCTTTGTAAAGATAAAATCAGAGACTTAGACTAAAACTTTCTAAAATTTCTTCCAGGTCTACAATATTAATGATTCTACAGAAAACCCTGCTTCCAATTATTTTAAATTCTGCCCAAAGAATGGACATTATACTTTCGATGTCTTTCAGGTAATATGAGAAAAAGCTATCAGTATTATCAGGTTACAATGGTGTTTCTTGATAATATTATCATTTGTATCAGTAGACTGAATAAAGCAGATTGCTCTCCCTAATGCAGGTGGCCCTCATCAGTCAGTTGAAGGCCTGAATAGAAAAAAAGGGGCAGATCTTCCCCAATGAAAGGGAGCTCCTCCTGCCTGACTCTTGAGCTGAGACATTAGTCTTTTCCTGCCTTTGGACTCAAACTGAAACATAGGCTTTTCTTGGGTTTCAAGCACACTGGCTTTTGGACTGGATCTTATGTTATCAGCTCTCCTGCTTCTCAACCCTTTGGACTTGGACTGGAACTATATCATTGGCTCTCCTGGGCCCCCAGCTTGCTTACTGCAGATTTTGGGACTTCTCAGTCTCCATAGCCACCTGAGTCAATTCCTTATAAAATTTATCTCTCTCTTTCAATAGATAGATAGACAGATAAAATTCTATTAGTTCTGTTTCTGGAGAACCCTGACTAAACACAGATCATTACAGAAGAGAGATCAGCAAGGCCTGATAATTTCCCTCCTTCACTGGAACCGTAAGACTTTTCCCAGCTAATTTTGTGGAGCTAACAATCTCCACAAGAACTAAGATTCAAGTCACAACAAGCTTTCTAGATCATGGAGCACCCAGTGAGCCACCTCAGAAATCACAATCATAGCTCTTCTGGGTCTCAAGTGAGCATTTCCTGTAACTCCAGGTCTCCAAGCCACGAAAGCCTTCTCTGGCTCCTTAATGCCGTGAAGCAGTTTCCAGAACTCTTCCCTCCTAGTTTGCAGTGTGTCTCTCACTTTTAATAGACTTTTCAGCAGACTCTCATCTTTCTTATAAAACAAATGCCAAACTGGACAATTTAACATTGTGTTTTTCAGATAAATGCAGTGCAAATCATTAATCTTAATGGAAATATTTTGGAGAGTTCTTCAAGTAGGTTAATACTTGATAATTTTACCCTTTCTGACTTTCAGCATGTCCAGGCAGAGAATGAATTTTATTATCTAGAATTTTTTTATTCCAAGTACATTGAAGACTTTCTCTTATAGAGCCTGTCAGGGAGAAAGTGACATAGAACACACTGAACATGTACATGCTATGAGAAAGAAAAAGAATTTTTTTAAAAATTACGATGGCCTGATTCCCAAATACTTTTCAAAAGTATGTAAGAGGCTTTGACCTTAATATAAGATTTGGCAGAATAATTATTTCTGATTACATGCTTTTCTTGCTTTTTAACAAGATTTAAATTGGATCACTGATTTAAAATATTCATATTGAAAATTATTTCACAAAAAAATAAGATTAAATAGTTGATGCTTTTAACTGTGGTCTTTAGAGACAGCCAAATTCTATTAAAGCTTGTTCTGCATTGTCTTTTTGTTCTAAATAATCTCTACTGGGATGATTATTGCTAATATTTAAATTAACCAAAGAAGCAATTAATTCTATTCTTATTAAATTAGAATGAATTAAATCTATAAGAACTTTATCATTCTAAAATTTTGCCTAACAATTAAATGATGTCTCCTTCACTAAGAAAAGTATTTTTGGCTGCAGATATAAGTGTAATTTTTTAAATGAGCTGTATTCACAATTAATTTTTCATCAATTTTATTTGTCTTGGGGAGATTTAATTTTTGATATGTAATAACTTGGGACAGTGAACTATGTCCCAGGATTTATCATTTCTTAATAACAAATAGAAAATGTAACAATCTCAAGATTTCTGGTCCAGATTTAGGGATAATAAAGATATTAGAACAAAGTAGAACAGAGTTTCCATTTCTAAATAATCTTCTATTTTCATTATGCCAAAAAGTTTAGGGATAGAATATACTACCCAAAGTCTTTACCTCACAAATAATTAAGATAAGAATTCAATAAGTAGTTAATAAGAGTTTTGTACTATAATACGTTGGTACTGTGAACAACAGAAAAATAGAGATCACAAGTGAACTAAGGAGTAGCCCTTTCAGAAAAGGAAAAGTATGCAAATAAAAATGACTGTCAACAGTAAGAAAGACTGACTATATAACTTAAGACTTACACTTCCACAGAAAGTGATGATCAGGTCATGTAGTGTCTACATGAATCTGAGAAGTTCAAGTTGGGTCATATGCAGAATCTGGGTGTCTCCTGGGGTTTTAGTTCCAATGTATGTCTGCTGTTGGATCTACTACTAGTCAAACAAACACTTGAAGGTCAGTAAACACAGAAAATGGAGATTTCCCTGTAAATCGGTTTATCCACCTTTCAATCTCTCTTGATTTACTGACCATGAGCCAAATAAATAAGACTCACATATCACAGAATGGTTTCCAACTTAGAGTCATGGGTAGAATTTTAAGGTCCTGTGACAATATAAAGAGAGCTGATTCACAACCAAAACACTATATTTTGAGGATGTGATCAATGTGTCGTTTTAGAAACAGAACCATTAATCAAACAACAGATTAAGTAACACTATGTACATATCATTATATACGATAAACGAAACAGAAGCCACAGTCCCTTAAGGACATCATGGTTTTGATATTGAGAACAGAAGTAATTAGCATCATACACAACTAAGCAAAGCAGCAGTTAGGAGAAGGGCAAGACCAACTTGAGTTTAAAATTCCTAGTAGCTTTTTCCCATTGGCACATAAATACAGATTGTCTTATCAAGCCAGGTATTAATCAAAGTGAGCTTTCCAATCACTGTTCCTATTTTTTTTTTGAAAAGGTCAGATTTGCTGAAAATGTTAGTGGGTCATTTGAGTTGAATATTAACAGTCACTGGAAATCCAATCAACAATATTTAGTGTGCACCTACTAGGTGTGAGACACTGAGCTTGCTATTTTAACAGTCATCTTTACCATCTACTGTTACCATAATGGGGGAACAAGTCAAGGGAATCTACTTCAGCCACAAAGATCCCTGAGTTACCTTTAAACTTGAATGTAAATACTGTTACAAACTTATGGATATTTTTTTCTTGCCATTTAGAAATTTATTTTGTACTTAATAAAAGAGGTCTTTCACACTTAGATTTTTGTTGTCACTCTTATGCATACAAAAAAAAAGGAGGACATAAGTTAAAGAAATTGGTTAAGATATTTCTAAGGTAAAGACAACTACATCACAATTGTCACTTGACTCTCAGCAATTGTAAGACCATCCTGATTTCAGAGATGTTAAAATGTGAAAAAATATATACAAATAACAGGCACTTGTGTACATACTACCTTGCTTAAGATACAGAACAATGCTCAACACCATTAAAGTCCCTCATATATACCTCCCTCCTTTCCACACAAGATAACTACTACCCTGAATTTTGTATTCATCATTCCCTTGTTTTTCTCTAGTTTTACCAAATATATACCCAAAATATATATATTGTTGGGTCATATTTTTCAACACAGTTTGGCTCTGAGAAGTTCTACCAAGCTCTGCTTAGGCCAGCATTGCCATCCCCACTTATTTGGCCATGGGGAATGTGTTCAATGTAGCATCTATTAATTTCTGAAGAAGTAGTGTTCTGAGGAATTCACCTGGGAAACATCGGCATGTCAAATGTAGAAGGATTTGCTGAGAGGAAATGGTGGGTAGGCAGATTGAGGCCAGATTGTGGAAGGGCCTGAATGGCACATGAGGGAATTTGGACTTTATCCTGATGATGTCAGAGCCATCTGGTCTGTTTTAAAGGACATGGCATGATCTGACCTGTGCTTCAGGAGGGTTCCTCTGGCAGCAGGAAGATGGATGAATGTGGTGAGAGACTGGAGGTAGGAAAACTAATTTGAAGACAATTAACAGTCCCTAATGAAAGGTGATAAGGGTATGAGCTAGGCCATAGACAGCAGTTAGAAAAGATATAAACGGGTAGAGGAAGGACACTTCAGCTACATTTACCAATACCGGTGAAGAGCAGAGGTGAGGAGATGGATGCTTAACAGACAACTCAGAGGATTTGAGCAAGGGTGACAAAAATATAAGTGGTGACTTTAGAAAAAAAAAAGTCAGAAAGAATTAACTTTTTAGAAAAAATATTGTTTAGTTTGGCCATAGAACAAGATACAGTCATCCAATCATTCAATAATTTTCAAGTGTTAATAATCATGGCTGACTAAGAGGTCCCTTGTTCGTATCTTCCTCCACAACAATTTGGTACTCACTCACAGACAGAGTCTCTTTGTGGGAGCTGTGGGATCCAGCACCATATGCCAAGAGACCCAGGAGGAGCCTGACCCAACCAGGCATCAGGTAATAGGCACATAGACTTGGTCCTGGCTGTGGACCCTGCAATGACCCATGAACGAGCTCCAGCCCCCTCTAAGCTATGGTCCAGAGGCTACAGAAAACACTGCCTTAGACAATCACCCATTGGCAAAAAAGCCTCTGAGGAAGCACAGGTTTCCAGTGGAGAAGTTCCAGCACACTGTTGGGGCAAAAATACATGAGTTTGGACACACTGGAGAGGGCAGTATGTAACTGGAGGAAGTGACAGCTATTTCAAATGAAAGATAGCAATGAAAAAAAAATTTCAGGAAAACATGGCGCCACTAGAGGATCACAATCATCATCCAGTAACCATGAACAAAGACACGAAGATCTATGATTTACTCGATAAGGAATACAAAATAGATGTTTTAAGGGAACCCAATGGGCCACAAGAAAGACAATTCAATGAAATCAGCAACACAATATATGAACAAAATGAGAAGTTTAACAGAGAGATAAAAATTATAAAAAAGAATCAAACAGAAATTCTGGGGCTGAAGGATACAAAGAATTAAATGAAAAAAAAAATGCAATACAGAGTATCAACATCAGAATGGATCAAACAGGAGAAGAGCCTGTGAGTTTGAAGACAGAAACTTTGAAATAGTCTAGTCAGGGTGAACAAAGAAAAAGGATCGGAAAAGAATAAAGAAAGGCTGCATGATCTACTGGGATACCAATCAAAGAGCCAATTGTGAATTACTGGAGTTCCAGAAAGAGAAGGCAAAGGGGGCAGAAAGCTTATTTAATGAAATAATTGCTGAGAATATCCCAAATCTGGAGAGAGATTTGGATATCCAAGTTCATGAAGCTCATAGCTCACCAAATAAACTCAAAGAGATCCTCTCTAAGATACATCATAATAAAACTGTAAAAAATCAAAGACAGAGAGAATCTTTAAAAGCTCCAAGAAAAAAGAAGCTTGCAATTTACAAGTGAACCCTTATAAGGCTATCAGTAGATTTCCAAGTAGAAATCTTACAGATCAGGAGAGAATAGGATGATATAGCCAAAGTGCTGATAGAAAAAAATGCTATCCAAGAATACTCTATCCAGCAAATTTATCCTTCAGAAATGAAGGAGAGATAAAGACTTTCCCCAACAAAAAAAAAAGCTGTGAAAAAACATCACCAAAACACAGAGGATTTTCTTGGTTTTGTATAAACATTCAAATCTAAGCAGGAGTGTTTAAGAACTTCTGGGGTACATACAGTGATGTCCTGGAGTCAGCATGCACCCCCTCATGAGGACCTATTGTTAAATTTTCAGAAATTCTGCAAGCCAGTTTTTAATAATACGCATTTCAAAAAATAAATTATATAACCTTACACTTAAATTTTATTGAAAACAAAGGCAATAAATACTCAAAATTTATTACTGCCTAATTATATTATAAATTTCACCATTATCTGTGCTCTTGCAGTTTTTACACCTCCTGTTATCTGTACAGTGGAAACACTACAAAGGGGGACAACTGTGCATTTCTGCCCAGCTCCATGTCCAGTGACATTGTATTCATAGCTTGGCACTGGTCAAGGTAGGAGTATTTACACTAGAGAAATTGGCAAATGCTACATGTCAGGCTTGGTTCCCTGCTTTGTTCACTATCTAGATGTAATAAAGAGATGGAGAAAGTGTACTTAGCTAGTGTGAGAGAGGCAGAGCGTAACCTGGAATCTGGTCAGGAGCTGGGCAGGGGTTGGATTGTGTGGCGGCTTTCAGATCATAGAAAGGAGTTTGGATTTTATTTGTAGTGGAAAAGGGAAGATATAAAGGTTCAAATCCGGGGAAATACATCACCTGATTTACATTTTGTTAAGTTCCCTCTGGTGGTCTATGGACTGGACCTAGAGAAGCTACTGTACTTGTATGACATAATGGTGACTTGGACTGGGGAGATGATCAGTAGTAATGAAGAAAGGTGGATGGATATGGGGTAAATTCTGGAAGTGGAGCTGACAATCTTGGCATTATACACAGGTCAATTATCTGACAAAGGATGAACACTGAGTATAAAATTAAATTGCAATCTTTAAATGCTATTAGATAAAACCTTAAGGTACAATTTTCAATAGGCTTTACTGCCAGGTGCAAATATTTTTACTACTGATTTCTGTTTCATTAATAAGAAGTGAAATGTAGAGACTGCCTATTCACATGTTCCTCTAGAGCTAATTCTGATGGGAACTGAGAGTCCTATCCTGATCTATCAGTCTCTAAATAGATCCCCACGTTTCCACACCTACATTCACTCTGCCTTTTCAAATTGCTGGTTCCTTGTCAACCTTCAGGTCTCAGTTTAAATGTTATTACCTGAGAGGGGCTTTTCCTGACCAATCTAAGAATGACTAGTATATTTTCCTCCATTATTTTTCTATTTTAGCACCATGTTTGTTTCCTTCATAGCAATAGTCAAAGTTTAAAATTATTTACTTGGTTATTTAATATATCTATTTATATTGCCTTTCTCCCCACTACAACAATAATGGTTCCTGTCTTATTCAGCATTTCATTCAAATATCAAGAACAGTGTTTGGTATATCACAGGCTTTTAGTAGTTATTCGGTAAATAAGAAAAAAATGACTAAGCTCATTTTCTTCAGGTGGACTCTTAGCATTGTGGTAGTGGTAGTAACAGTCATAAGCATACGTAACAATTAGCCATTATTTATTGAGCACTTCTCATCTGCCATGTACTATTCTAAGCACCTTACATGAATGTACTTAACCCTTACTTAACTAACCCTCAGGGAGTCACTGTTAACATCCTTCCCATTTTACAGCTGAGGAAACTGAGGCACGGAGGTCAAGTAGCTTGTCCAAAGTTACACCACGAGTAAGGGCTAAGGTTTGCTCCTAAGCAGTCTTACTACACACTCATAGAATTTAACTACCACATATTATTCTGATAGAATCACACCGGTTTGAGATAGGGTCAGCCTTATGTTTGAGCACGCAAGGAGGCTAATTCTTATAGGACCTGAGAATCTCATCATGTTCTATCAGCCTCCAAATATATCGTTATGTTTTTCCACCCATATTCACCCTGTTTCCTGCCTATATGTTCACCACTCTTTGCCTGGCCTGATATTCCCACCATCAGTGTTTTTCCATGTAACTGTGTTGTCTTACATTTGGAAAGTCAGAATAGTCATTTTTTTAAATGTACCCATAGCAGGGCAGGGTCCAGTGTCTGGGATGTGGTGGACACCTCTCTGCGAGGGAATTATTTTCCTCAGGACTTTTCCCACTAAATGGATTCAAATGAATGAGTTTATCACTTACATTTTAGAAGCTGCGAAGAGTCTGATGCTGAGCTCTTAAACTGGAGGGAAATTTGCTCATGCGGGCAAGTGCAGTGGCAAGAAATCTTGGTGGTCTTTGCTGGGAGTGCGGGAGGATGCATGAAAGCACCACTCGGGGTCAGAGGTCTTAGATTTTTGGATGAGGCGAGGCAGGTGCCATAGGAAGAGTCACTGATAGAATCACCAAAGAAAGATGGGAGATGGAATAAAGTCAGGAAACAGAAATGTGGCACCAACACCCAGCTTTGCAAACCTTATGGTTTCAATTGGGGCAGAAAGAATATAAGGTGCTTTCCAGGCTGAGGCAGCCTTTCTTTAAGTCTTAAAGGCCTTCTGGTTTCAGGTGGATGGAACTTTCTACTAACAAGCAGAGGGTCCATATACCTTATTCTGGCTTCTGGAGCTCTTGGCTTTTATGTTCTGTCTTTGACCATTTCTTTAACCTTCCCCTAATTTTGTCTTTGATTTGCTTAAGCTATCTACCCACCCCCCAAGGAAATAGTCCACAAGGGCCAGCAAATTCCTATATTTTACATGCCATAGCCATTAGTAAAAGTTCAAGCAATACATGTATAGGCTATCAATTACAATTTTGATGGCATCATTGGATTTTTAAAAAAACTGATTTGACTTGCTTGGGTAGTCATCTGACCATATTTTTTGGTTGTTTTGGTACCATGTAGGCATAGTCAAATAATGCTATTACATTATCCCTTATCTACATTTTTTACAGATTGAATTATCCTGATATCATTAACATCTATGCCTAGAAAGTATTTTCTGATGCCTCACTAATTTTCCTTGCATTTCTTTTAAGTTTCTCACAATTCATACCCTTTGATATGAATAGGACTTTAAGCAAGTTTATATTGACATAAGACTTCGAATATGACACAAAGGCTAAAAATTCAGATATTTCTAAGTACATACATTCTGTGTGTGTCTGTGTGCACACATGTGTGTATATGTTGTGTTTATACACATAGATTTGACATTGTAAAAATAGAGCATCTGGTATTTTCATCCAGATGTTTGACATTATGTAGTGACTATAATCCAGTCAGCTATGTGCTTTAGGTCACATTTTTTTTTCTTTTTTATTCATCGATAGGTGTAACATGCAGATAATCAGAAGATTTGCTGCAATCAAGACACAGTACATCTATCATTTCTCCTTAATCTACCATATTAGATTAACTTAAAAGGATTTGGTTTTAAGTAGAACATTAGTCATTATCCACTAAGTACCTTCTTGTCTTCAAGTTATTTGCAAATTGATTGTATCAAGGTTTCTGCCAGTATTTTCTTAAGTATCCAAGTAAAGGTTACTTGTCTGTTCTGCTTGTTATATGACTCGTGACTTCATTTAGTTCTCTACTGGTGACAGATTTCCCTGTTAACACTTCAAGATAAAACCTTTAGGGAACCAGGCATATGAATAAAAAGAACACATTAAAACCAAGGTTGGTGGAGTTGTTTCTATTGTTAGAGTTCCTACATATGAAATTCTGCCAGTATTTCAAATGCGTACAGAATGCTTAAAAATACCATTTCCATTCTTAGTTGTATATTTAATATCAGGCTTAGCAAGCAAGATTATGAAAGATGCTTAGTTTATTAATTTTTACAACCACTGAACATGATAGACTCTTCAGTTTTGTTAGGTGATCATGACCTAGAAGGACCAAAAAGTTGAAAATTATAATAATTTTTAGGTTTTTCACTTTATAGATAGATTAAACTATCCGTAATACAAAGTCAATGTTATTTCATGAACTGTATGCTTGATATGCAATAATATGTTGCTCCTATGGATAAGTGTCAGCATTTAAAAATTAAGTTGGGATTTTCAAGATGGTGGAGGAGTAAGACGTGGAGATCACCTTCCTCCCCACAAATACATCAAAAATACATCTACTTGTGGAACATCTCCTACAGAACACCTACTGAACGCTGGCAGAAGACCTCAGACTTCCCAAAAGGCAAAAAAATCCCCATGTACCTGTGTAGGGCAAAAGAAAAAAGAAAAAACGGAGAAAAAGAATAGGGATGGGACATGCACCTCTGGGATGGAGCTATGAAAGAGGAAAAGTTTCCATACACTAGGAAGACCCTTCACTGGCGGAGATGGAGGGGTGGGTGGGAGGGAAGCTTCAGAGCCATGGAGGAGAGCTCAGCAACAGGGGTGCAGAGGGCAAACTGGAGAGATTCAGAGATGCTCACAGAGCATCAGTGCCGACCAGCACTCACCAGCCCAAGAGGCTTGTCTGCTCACCCACAGAGGTGGGTGGGGGCTGGGAGCTGAGGCTCGGGCTTTGGAGGTGAGATCCCAGGAAGAGAACTGGGGTTGGCTGCATGAACACAGCCAGAAGGGGGCTAGTGCACCACAGCTAACCGGGAGGGAGTCCAGGAAAAAGTCTGGACCTGCCTAAGAGGTAAGAGACCATTGTTCTGGGGTGCGCAAGGAGAGGGGATTCAGAGCACCGCCTAAACAAGCCCCAGAGATGGGTGCGAGCCGTGGATATCAGCGTGGCCACCAGAGACAGTCATGAAATGCTAAGGCTGCTACTGCAGCCACCAAGAAGCCTGTGTGCAAGCACAGGTCACTATCCACATCCCCCCGGAAGCCTGTGCAACACACCACTGTCAGGATTCCGTGAACAGGGACAAGTTCCTCGGGAGAACACACAGCGTGCCTCATGCTGTTGCAACGTCACGCCAGCCTCTGCCGCCGCAGGCTCACCCCACATTCCAATTATAACTACCATACCCCTCCCTCCGTTGGCAAGACTGAGCCAGAGCCCCCTAATCAGCCACTGCTTTAACTCCGCCCTGTCTGGGCGGGAACAGATGCCTGAGGGCTACCTACACGGAGAGGAGGGGCCAAAACCAAAGCTAAACCCCAGGAGCTATGCGAACAAAGAAGAGAAAGGGAAATCTCTCCCAGCAGCCTCAGGAGCAGTGGATTAAATCACCACAATCAACTTGAGGTACCATAAATCTGTGGAATACAGGAATAGACATCGATTCATCCCCAAATTGAGGCAGAGTAATTCGGGAGCAACTGTAGACTTGGGGTTTGCTGACTGCGACTGATATGCTTCTGATTGTTATGTTTATCTTACTATAGGTTTTAGTGCTTGGTTTCACTGATGGATTTGTTTACTGCTTTTGTTGCTCTCTTCTTTATTATTATATTTTTTATTTTAATAATTTTTATTTATTTATTTTTCTTTCCTTTTTTCTCCCTTTTCTCCTGAGCCATGTGGCTCACAGGGTCTTGGTGCTCTGGCCTGGTGTCAGGCCTGAGCCTCTGAGGTGAGAGAGCTGAGTTCAGGACATTAGATTACCAGAGACCTCCCAGTACACATAATATCAATCAGCAAGAGCTCTTCCAAAGATTTCCATCTCAACACTAAGACCCAGCTACACCCAACGGTCAGCAAGGTCCAGTGGTGGACACCCCATGCCAATCAATTAGCAAGACAGGAACACAACCCCATCCATTAGCACAGAGGTTGCCTAAAATCATACTAAGTTAACAGACACCCCAAAACACACCACCAGACGTGGCCCCGCTCACCAGACAGACAAGACCCAGCCCCACCCACCAGAACACAGGCACCAGTCCCCTCCACCAGGAAGCCTACACAAGCCACTGAACCAACCTCACCCACTAGGGGCAGACACCAAAAACAATGGGAACTATGAACCTGCAGCCTGTGAAAAGGAGACTCCAAACACAGTAAGTTAAGCAAAATGAGAAGACAGAGAAATATGCAGCAGATGAAGGAGTGAGGAAAAAACCCACCAGACCAAACAAATGAAGAGGAAATAGGCAGCCTACTTGAAAAAGAATTCAGAGTAATGATAGTAAAGATGATCCAAGATCTTGGAAACAGAATGCAGAAAATACAAGAAACGTTTAACAAAGAACTAGAAAAACTAAAGAGCAAACAAACAATGATGAATAACACAATAAATGAAATTAAAAATTTTCTAGAAGGAATCAATAGCAGAATAACTGAGGCAGAAGAATGGATAAGTGACCTGGAAGATAAAATAGTGGAAATAACTACTGCAGAGCAGAATAAAGAAAAAAGGACGAAAAGAATTGAGGAAAGTCTCAGAGACCCTGGGACAACATTAAATGCACCAACATTCGGGACCCCACAACATAGGGGTCCCAGAGGAGAAGAGAAAAAGAAAAGGACTGAGAAAATATTTGAAGAGATTATAGTCAAAAACTTTCCTAATATGGGAAAGGAAATAGTCAATCAAGTCTAGGAAGCGCAGAGAGCCCCATACAGGATAAATCCAAGGAGGAATCACGCCAAGACATATTAATCAAACTCTCAAAAATTAAATACAAAGAAAAAATATTAAAAGCAGCAAGGGAAAAGCAACAAATAACATACAAGGGAATCCCCAGAAGGTTAACAGCTCATCTTTCAGCAGAAGCTCTGCAAGCCAGAAGGGAGTGGAAGGACATATTTAGTGATGAAAGGGAAAAACCTACAACCAAGATTACCCAGCGAAGATCTCATTCAGATTCAACAGAGAAATTAAAACCTTTACAGACAAGAAAATCTAAGAGAATTCAGCACCACCATACCAGCTCTACAACAAATGCTAAAGGAATTTCCCTAGGCAGGAAACACAAGAGAAGGAAAAGACTTACAAAAACAAACCCAAATCAATTAAGAAAATGGTAATAGGAACATACATATCGATAATTAGCTTAAATGTAAATGGATTAAATGCTCCAACCAGAAGGCACAGACTGGCTGAATGGATACAAAAACAAGAACCGTATATATGCTGTCTAAAAGAGACCCACTTCAGACCTAGGGACACATACAACTGAAAGTGAGGGGATGGAAAAAGATATTCCAAGGAAATGGAAATCAAGAGGAAGCTGGAGTAGCAATTCTCATAACAGATAAAATAGACTTTAAAATGAAGACTATTACAAGAGACAAAGAAGGACACTACATAATGATCAAGGGATCAATCCAAGAGAAGAAATAACAATTGTAAATATTTATGCACCCAACATATGAGCACATCAATACATAAGGCAAATGCTAACAATCGTAAAAGGGAAAATCGACAGTGACACAATAATAGTAGGGGACTTTAACACTCCACTTTCACCAATGGACAGATCATCCAAAATGATAATAAATAAGGAAACACAAGCTTTAAATGACACATTAAACAAGATGGACTTAATTGATATTTATAGGACATTCCATCAAAAACAACAGAATACACTTTCTTCTCAAGTGCTCATGGAACATTCTCTGGGATAGACCATATCTTGGGTCACAAATCAAGCCTTAGTAAGTTTAAGAAAATTGAAATTGTATCAAGTATCATTTCTGACCACAACGCTATGAGACTAGATATCAATTACAGGATAAAAACTGTAAAAAATAAAAACACATAGAGGCTAAACAATACACTACTAAATAACCAAGAGATCACTGAAGAAATAAAATAGGAAATGAAAAAATACCTAGAAACAAATGACAATGAAAACACGATAGACCGAAACCTATGGAATGCAGCAAAAGCAGTTCTAAAAGTTTATAGCAATAAAATCTTACCTCAAGAAACAAGAAAAACCTCAAACAACCAACCTAATCTTACACCTAAAACAATTAGAGAAAAAAGAACAAAAAACCTTCCAAGTTCACGGAAGGAAAGAAATCATAAAGATCAGATCAGAAATAAATGAAAAAGAAATGAAGGACACAATAGCAAATATCAATAAAACTAAAAGCTGTTTCTTTAAGAAGATGAACAAAATTGATAAACCATTAGCCAGACTCATCAAGAAAAAAAAGACTCAAATCAACAGAATTAGAAATGAAAAATAATAACTGACACTGAAGAAATACAAAGGATTATGAGAGATTACTACAAGCAACTATATGCAATAAAATGGACAACCTGGAAGAAATAGACAAATTCTTAGAAAAGCATAACCTTCCGAGATTGAACCAGGAAGAAATAGAAAAGTTAAACAGATGATTCACAAGTACTGAAATTGAAACTGTGATGAAAAATCTTCCAACAAAGAAAAGCCCCAGACCAGATGGCTTTGCAGGCAAATTCTATCAAACATTTAGAGAAGAGCTAACGCCTATCCTTCTCAAACTCTTCAAAAAAATTGCAGAGGAAGGAACACTCCTAAACTCATTCTACAAGGCCACCATCACCCTGATACCAAAACCAGACAAAGATGTCCCCAAAAAAGAAAACTACAGGCCAATATCCCTGATGAACATACACGTGAAAATCCTCAACAAAACAGTAGCAAACAGAATCCAACAGCACATTAAAAGGATCATACACCATGATCAAGTGGGGTTTACCCCAGGAATGCAAGGGTTCTTCAATATACACAAATCAATCAATGTGATAAACCATATTAACAAATTGAAGCAGAAAAATCATATGATCATCTCAATAGATGCAGAAAAAGCTTTTGATAAAATTCAACACCCATTTATGATAAAAACCCTCCAGAAAGGAGGCATAGAGGGAACCTACCTCAACATAATAAAGGCCATATATGACAAAGCCAAAGCCAACATCATTCTGAATTGTGAAAAACCAAAACCATTTCCTCTAAGATCAGGAATAAGACAAGGTTGCCCACTCTCACCACCATTATTCAACGCAGTTTTGGAAGTTTTAGTCACAGCAATCAGAGAAGGAAAAGAAATAAACGAATCCAAATCAGAAAAGAAGAAGTAAAACTGTCACTGTTTGCAGATGACATGATACTATACATAGAGAATCCTAAAGATGCTACCAGAAAACTACTAGAGCTAATCAATTAACTTGGTAAAGTATCAGGATACAAAAATAATGCACAGAAATCTCGTGCATTCCTATACACTAGTGATGAAAAATCTGAAAGAGAACTGAAGGAAACACTCCCATTTACCACTGTCACAAAAAGAATAAAATACCTAGGAATAAACCTACCTAAGGAGACAAAAGACCTGTATGCAGAAAACTATGACACTGATGAAAGAAATTAAAGAGGTTACAAACAGATGGAGAGATAGACCATGTCCTTGCACTGGAAGAATCAACATTGTGAAAATGACTATACTACCCAAAGCAATCTACAAATTCAATGCAATCCCTACCAAACTACCAATGGCATTTTCCACAGAACTAGAACAAAAAATTTCACAATTTGTATGGAAACACAAAAGACCCCGAATAGCCAAAGCAATCTTGACAAAGAAAAATGGAGCTGGAGGAATCAGGCTCCCTAACTTCAGACTATACTACAAAGCTATAGGAATCAAGACAGTATGGTACTGGCACAAAAATAGAAATATAGATCAATGGAACAGGATAGAAAGCCCAGAGATAAACCTACACACATATGTTCACCTTATCTTTGGTAAAGGAGGCAAGAAAATACAATGGAGAAAAGACAGCCTCTTCAATAAGTGGTGCTAGTAAAACTGGATAGCTGTATGTAAAAGAATGAAATTAGAACACTCCCTAACACTGTATACAAAAATAAACTTAAAATGGATTAAATGTAAGGCCAGACACTATCAAACTCTTAGAGGAAAACATAGGCAGAACACTCTATGACATAAATCACAGCAAGATCCCTTTGACCCATCTCCAAGAGAAATGGAAATAAAAACAAAAATAAACAAATGGGACCTAATGAAACTTAAAAGCTTTTGCACAGCAAAGGAAACCATAAACAAGATGAAAAGACAACCCTCAGAATGGGAGAATATATTTTCAAATGAAGCAACTGACAAAGGATTAATCTCCAAAATATACAAGTAGCTCATGCAGCTCAATATCAAAAAAAAAAAAACAACCCAATCCAAAAACGGGCAGAAGACCAAAATAGACATTTCTCCAAAGAAGACATACAGATTGCCAACAAACACATGAAAGGATGCTCAACATCACTAATCATTAGAGAAATGCAAATCAAAACCACAATGAGGTATTACCTCACACCAGTTAGAATGGCCATCATCAAAAAATCTACAGACAATAAATGCTGGAGAGGGTGTGGAGAAAAGGGAACCCTCTTGCACTGCTGGTGGGAATGTAAATTGATACAGCCACTATGGAGAACAGTATGGAGGTTCCTTAAAAAATAAAAATAGAACTACCATACGACCCAGCAATCCCACCACTGGGCATATACCCTGAGAAAACCATAATTCAAAAAGAGTTATGTAGCACAGTGTTCACTGCAGCTCTATTTACAATAGCCAGGACATGGAAGCAATCTAAGTGCCCACTGACAGATGAATGGATAAAGAAGATATGGCACATATATACAATGGAATATTACTCAGCCATAAAACGAAACAAAATTGAGTTATTTGTAGTGAGGCGGATGGACCTAGGGTCTGTCATACAGAGTGAAGTAAGTCGGAAAGAGAAAGACAAATACCGTATGCTAACACAGATATATGGAATCTAAAAAAAAACATGGCTCTGAAGAACCTAGGTGCAGGACAGGAATAAAGAGGCAGACGTAGAAAATGGACTTGAGGACACAGGGAGAGGGATGGGTAAGCTGGGATGAGGTGACAGATTGGCATAGACATATATACACTACCAAATGTAAAATATATAGCTAGTGGGAAGCAGCTACATAGCACTGGGAGATCAGCTCGGTGCTTTGTGACCAGCTAGAGGGGTGGGATAGGGAGGGTGGGAGGAAGACGCAAGAGGGAGGGGATATGGGGATATATGTATACGCAGAGCTGATTCACTTTGTTATATAGCTAAAACTAACACAACATTGTAAATCAATTACACTCCAATAAAGATGTTTAAAAAATTAAGTTAATTTTACATATTGATATATCTAGAAGAAAGCATGATATAAAACGAATAGGAATGGACTTAGGAGTCCCATAGACCTGGTTTATGTCTCAGCTGGCCCACCTACAAGCTGTGTGACCTTGGACAAGGAACCTAAGCTCTTGAAGCCTCAGTTTCATCATCAGTAAGTCAGGGGGGTATTTCCTATATCATCGATTTGTAATGGGCTCAAAGGATATGATATAGTTAAGCTCAGCACAACATCTGACACATAGTAACTGATAACTGAACACTAGGGTTCCAAAAATTCATAGGCTTTCTGGAGAGATGGGAACTATGATGGAAAATCTGCTGAACCATTTGGGGCAATTGCTTTGCTCATTTCATCAGCACTGGGGCAATGCAATGGCATCTGAATCACTGCTGTGTGGTTTCTGGGATAGTCAGGTCTAGTTTGAAGCCAGGTTAACATTATATTTTATTGGTTTTCTGATTAGGCAGAACTACCCATACAGGGTAGCTATACCACATAAATGAGCTTTGAGATTACTTTTAGGCCTGTACTGAATAGTATTCAGATCATAGAGACAAATAGAAAATTGGTATAGGCTCTAAACAAATTCATAATCAATAAATTAACATCATTAGGTACATGCCTATTGTATATAGAGTGACACATTGCTAAGAATTACACCAGCAATGACTCAAATCAAAGTTAGGACCCTATTCACCCAGCCCAGCTTAAAAAGTGAGCTGAACACTCTCTGGGATCTTTGTGTCAGGATGTTGAAGGGTTGCTCCTGACCCTAAAGATGGCCATTATCACCATTATCAACATGTGAACAAATATTTAAAGCCCATGCAGTCAGGGCCCTTGAATATATTGACCACCAATATAACCTTTGATCTCATTAAAAAAATCTAATTTATAGTAGGCTATCAAACAGTATTTGTTGAATGAATAAATTAATTAATTTTCAATTAGGCAAACTGTTGGATAATAATTAGCCTGCAGAGTGACTGAGCTGAAGTTTTGCTGGTTGAGGGTAAAAGAGTAGCCCAGTCCTCTGTTGGTTCAAGTCTTATGGTTTCTAACGTTTCTCCAAATGTCTATATATAATTTCTTACCTTACTAAGCACAGTCTACTGAACATAACTGCATCTTTCAATGATGTGATGGATCATTACAGCCTCAGGATTATCATGCTAAATCCAGTCTCATCTTTCAGTTGCAGGTATAGATGTAGGATGGGTAAGAGTTGGGATGAAGGAAGTGTGGCCCTGAAATATAAATTTAAGATTTTCATTAAAATAAATACCGATTACCCAAAAATGTTTTGTCATATATCTTGTTCTAAAATCCATATGGAGAAAAATATCAATATTTTCTCGGCTTGTCTGGGTAACTTTTACTACAATGAAAATCCTATTATCACTCAATAGGTGAATGAAGTTTGTTTTATTCCAGAAACTGTTTGTGAGCACCTATTGTATACTAGGAAGATACTGTGCTAGACACTAGGAATACATAAAATGATAGGACATGGCTTCTGCACTTGAGAAGTAGACTCCTTGACATTTAATCACAATTCAGTATATTATAAAAAATTGCTATCTCTATAACAATATATAATTACAAGATACTGTGTTTGGCTAGAAGTGATTATTCTGTGTATGAGAACTTCCCAGAAGAGGCGATATTTGAAATAAGTCTTAAAGGATGAGTAAGAGTTCACCAAGACCAAGGTCATCATGTTATACAACTCCAAGGAGCACCATCACATTGTATATAAATGGTGACCTCTGAGTTTGTGCTCCTGAGGAAGAAACTTTTTTTTTTATATGGATTAGGATGACTTCAGATACAAATAAACAGAATATTACAGAAAGTGGCTTAAATAGTAAGAGGTTTTATTTCTCAAAGTCAAAAGGAATGTGGTCTAGGGAGGTTCAGGTGCATGGCTGTGTCAGCCAGGATCTTCCATCATTTCACTTCGTTGTCCTCAGCATGTTGGCTTCTGTCCTTGGGTTTATCACCTATGGTCATAAGATGGTTTCTAAAGCTCTTGGAAATCATTCATATACAGGAAAAAAATAGAGCAGGTGAGAAAACTCTCCGTGAAGTTCTCATTTATTTTTTTTAAGGGAGGAAAATACTTCACAGACATCACCCAGAAGATTTACCCCTGTGTCTCAGTGGCTAGAACTTATGACCATTACTAGCTACAAGAGAGATTGAGAAAGCAAGAAAATAATATTTTTAACCTCTATTGTGTGAAGCACTCTCCACTAGGAGAAAAAATAAGGGAAAGAAAAGCTCTTGGGGACTTCCCTGGTGGCACAGTGGTTAAGAATCCGCCTGCCAATGCAGGGGACACAAGTTCAAGCCCTGGTCTTGGAAGATCCTACATGCTGTGGAGCAACTAAGCCTGTGCACCACAATTACTGAGCCTGTGTGCCACAACTACTGAAGCCTGCGCACGTAGAACCCACGCTCCGCAACAATGACAAGCCACTGCACCACAACAAAGAGTAGCCTCGGCTTGCCACAACTAGAGAAAGCCCACGCGCAGCAACGAAGATGCAGCCAAACAATGCAGCCAAAAATAAACAAATAAATAATTTAAAAAAGAAAGAAAGAAAAGCTCTTGGGTAGGAATTCACAATATCTTAAAACTATTCTAAAGTTAAAAAAAAAAATTAGACTTTTGGTCTCCAGAACTATACCTTTGACAAATATTATGATTTTTCTTATGTTTGCTAAAACTATACTTATTTTTTTCTAATATTAATTTTTTTCCTTCCTCTAAAGTAGTGTGCTTCAGCTTAACATCTTTTATTATTCTATCAAGATACCTATGAAATACATATTATTATAGTTAATTTATATCTGCAGAGTAGAAAATTGGAGCAAGAAAGGCTTAAACAACACAGCTAGCAAATAATTAAATAATGAAGACCAGAACTGTCCCTGGTCTCCCAACTCTTAGATCAACTTTTTTCCTATGATGTCTCAAATGTTTATATTTTCATAGTCTGATATTACATGGTAATATAATGATATAGTACTTTAATTACATATAGTATAATACAGTTTGGTACTATAACATAGTGTAATAGTTCATCTCTGCCATATTTCAAACTGACCAGTTTTGCCCAAGGTAGATAAATCAGCCTGTAGGAATTATGCATTACAGGTTTAAAGGTAGTTCTGTTTAATGGGTCACTCTCTATTGCAGGAGCCACTATCTTCTCAACACAGCCTGAGAGAATAAAAGAATTGGCTTTCACTTTAAAATTAGAGGAGTTCAGGAAATGACCTGGGTGTGAGGGCAACAGAGCATAAGAAAGGTGACTTGAAATGCAAGAACTCTATATTCCTTGGACTACCTTCTTCCTCTGTCCTCTGGCTTGCATCTGCACCTGGCAAGTAACAAAATCACCAGCAAATCAAAAGAACACATTATGCCAAGAGATAAGACGAGCCTTTAGAAACCCAAGAGAAGCTAAAATATACTTCATCCCTGGGGGAAGAGACTGCATGGGCCATTTGAAAACTCTGAGATGTACTCTATGCTCAAGATCAATAGATTTAATATTCGATAGCAGCAGCCATGGTCGCCATGGTGAGCAAGACTCTGACTATAATTACAAGGTTCGGCTGGATGGATTGCAGGGAGAAAGTTTTTATGAACAAAACAGACTTGGCACCCTTACAAGGCTTATCTCCAGCATACTTCTGACAGTCAGGGGCAATTCAAAAGATGGTGCCTTTGAAGATATAGTAGAAACCACAGTAACTGGGTCATTTCATTCTGGGGCTTTCAAACACTGCTCTTCTAAATCAGGCTAGGGTCTAAACAGCTCCCAGTGTCCATAGCTATAATTTAGGACTGTGTCCAAGTGTTTACTTGACCTCATTTTCCAACATGAAGAATTAGCTAGTAAACAAGTCAAAACAGAATTTCCCCGAAACAAGCACACTTTGGTCAAGGCAGATCCACTCAAGCCGAACCCTGTAGCATGCATCTAAAGAATAGGAAAGGTCAGTGACAGGATTTCTCTAAGATGGCATCATGTATTTTCAAAAGAGTGAACCAGAAGACCTGGTGGAATGTCATGTTTCTGAGTTGTAAGTTGTTTGTTATGCTTTAATCAGGCAGATTATTATGTAGTTGCTTTAAAAAAGTGTCTCAGAAGCTTTTGCACAGCAAAGGAAACAAACAAAACGAAAAGACAACCTTGTAAATGATATAACTGATAAGGGGTTAATATCCAAGATATATAAACAGCTCATACAACTCCACATCAAAAGACAAACAACCTGATTAAAAATGGGCAGAAGAACTGAATAGAGGAAATGCAGATGGCCAACAGGCACATGAAAAGATGCTCAAATCACTAGTGATCAGGGAAATGCAAATCAAAAGCACATTGAGATATCATCTCATACCTGTCAGAATGACTATCATCAAAAAGAACACAAATAACAAATGTTGGTGAGGATGTGGAGAAGGGGAACCCTCATACACCACTGGTGGGAAAGTAAATTGGTGAAGCCACTGTGGAAAACAGTATGCAGCTTTCTCAAAAAACTAAAAACAGAACTACCAAATGGCCCAGCAATTCTACTCCTGGGTATACAACTGGAAAAACAAAAACAAAAAACACTAATTCAAAAAGATATATGCACCCCAGTGTTCATAGAAGCATCATTCACAATAGCCAAGATACGGAAGCAACCTAAGTGTCCATCAGCAGATGAATGGATAAAGAAAATGTGGTACATATGTGCAACTGAATACTACTCAGCCATAAAAAAATGAAATTTTGCCATTTGTAGCAACATGGATGTACTTGCAGGGCATTATGCTAAGTCAGGCAGAGAAAGACAAATACGGTATAATACCACTTATATGTGGCATTATAATGGAACACCACCGTGGAATCTAAAAAATTCAACAAACTAGTGAATATAACTAAAAAGAAGCAGACTCACAGATATAGAAAACAAACTAGTAGCTATCAGTAGGGAGAGAGAAGGGGAAAGAAGTAATATAGAGGTAGGGGAGTAAAAAGTACAAACTATTAGGTATAAAATAAGCTACAAGGATATACTGTACAACACAGGGAACATAGCAAATATTTTATAATAACTATAAATGGAGTATAACTTTAAAAAAAAGAAAAGAAAACTTTGATTACAATCTAAAATTAAGTTTTCATGCATTGGTGGCAAATGACAAAAACAAAGACAAAATTGGGCCTTTTTTTTTTTTTTTTTGCGGTACGCGGGCCTCTCACTGTTGTGGCCTCTCCCGTTGCGGAGCACAGGCTGCGGACGCGCAGGCTCAGCGGCCATGGCTCACGGGCCCAGCCGCTCCGCAGCGCGTGGGATCTTCCCGGACCGGGGCACGAACCCGCGTCCCCTGCATCGGCAGGCGGACTCTCAACCACTGCGCCACCAGGGAAGCCCGGGCCTTTTTATAAAGCTAAAAATATTTGATCATTTTAATTCTAAAAAAAAGATATATATTTAGTTGTTAATCAGTTATTTCCACTATAAGACATATGACCCATCAATTATGTGCCTGGCTATTTATGCTAGAGAAATGAAAATTTATGTCCTCCCAAAAACCTCTGTCTGATTATTCACAGCAGCTTCCTTTGTAAGAACCAAAAGCTAGAAACAACCCCAATGTCCTTCAGTGGGTGAACTGTGGTACATCCATGCAAAGGAATACTACTCAGCAATAAAAAGGAATGAACATTGATACACAGAACAAATTGAATGGATCTCAAGGGCAAACTGAGTGAAAAAAAGCAGATTAAAAACATATCCTGGGGCTTCCCTGGTGGCACAGTGGTTGAGAGTCCGCCTGCCGATGCAGGGGACACAGGTTCGTGCCCCGGTCTGGAAAGATCCCACATGCCGCGGAGCGGCTGGGCCCGTGAGCGATGGCCGCTGAGCCTGTGCGTCCGGAGCCTGTGCTCCGCAACGGGAGAGGCCGTAACAGTGAGAGGCCCGCGTACAGCAAAAAAAAAAAAAAAAAAAAAACATATCCTGCATGATCCCATTTATAAAACAGTCTCAAAATAACAAAATTATAGTGATAGAAAATAGATCGGTGTTACCAGAAGTTAGGATTGGGAAGGAAGTATGATTATAAGGGAGTAGCACAATGGAGTTTCTTCATGGTGATGGTACACTTATGTATCCTGATTGTGGTGGAAGTTAAACAAATCTACACATGTGATAAAAATTTTATAAAATTATACATTCCCCCCCTAAAAAAAGTCTGCATGTAAAAAAACAGATGAAATCTGAGTTAGGTATGTAGTTTAGTTAACAGAATTATACTCATGTCAATGATCTGCTTCTAATAATGTCCTATGGTTACGTAAGATGCTATCATTGGGGGAAGCTGGGGGAAGGATACACAACTCTGCACTAATTTTAGAACTTCTTGTGAGTCTAAAATTATTTCAAAATTAAAAAAAAATGGAAACAAAACATTAGGTTCCCTCATTTACAGAGAAGTAAACTAAGATTCAAACAGGCTAAATAACTTGCCCTTATTTTTTTTTTTTTAAAAAAAAAAAAAGCCTTTGAGCTAGTAAAAAGCCAAGTTGAGATTTGAACACCAGGGCTTCTGACTTTAAATTCAGGGTCCTTTATACCACAGTGCTCCTATTAGCCATGTGTTTATTGGTAAGGTAAAGATCCAGGTGATACGTGAAGGTTGTCCAGGTAGATGGAACAACATGTTCAAAGCCAGGAAATAAACAAGAGCAAGGGAAAGAAGTACAAACCACCAAAGGCTGGGGAACGGGGGAAAGCAGAGAGATAAGAGCACTGAATCTTCAGGGGGGCCAAGAACAGGGATAGAGGGAACAGGCTGACAGGCAGGAGGTTGTGGACTGTGGACCAGACACCTAATTAAGAGACAGAATAATTCCTGACAATGACAGACTCTAGAAATGGAAAGGAGGTGAGTGGCCATATGCTACTCGAAGTAAAGGTCAGTGAGTGTAAGCTGATCAAGGAACTGCGAGACTAGGGAGTCAAATCAGTGGTCTTTTCAGGACATTCGAGGGAGCCAGAACGATAATACGGAGAGGAAGATAGAGCTTTATCTCTCCTACTAGTATAAGCTTCCTAGAAGTAAGGACTATGCTTTATCTTTCTTTGCTTTTCCCACAGAGCCTACAATAACACCTTGGACTTGGAGCTCCATTGATATTTGCTGAATTAATGAACAAATGTTCTTATGCTTTGAGAACCTGAAACGGTCAATGAACCTTATTTAGCACCTATTTTCCCAAGAGGAAGTTGTTTTGGTTGGTCAACATGACAGCAAAATGACTATTAAATTCCATTTTAAAAATACATCAATTTCTCATTTGGCATAATGAAGATAAAGTATTTTGTTGAGTTTCGTTTGTGTCAGATATTATGAAGGAAATATTGCCCCGTAGATTTCTGATTCTCACTATCATCTTCTCATACACTCAAACCTATGTGCACATACCCACACACATAGGTGTCCCTCTATTCAGAGAATTAAAACTATAAGGAGGTACTCAGAGTTGGTCTGCCATGGTCTTGATTCTAGAGTTGTGCTGTCCAATATGGTAACCACTAGCCTCACATGACTATTGATACTTAAAGTTAATTTAAATAAAATTTAAAATTCAGTTCCCAGTTGCTCTAGCCACATTTCAGGGGCTCAGTAGCTAAGTGTGGCTAATGGTTACTGTATTAGACAGTGCAGATAGAGGGCATTTCCATCATCTCAGAAAGTTCTAATGTACAGTGTTGCCCAAAGCAACACACAATGACTCACTACTTTGTCTTCCCTGTCTCTCTTACACAATGAATCATGTCATCTTAAGAGGTTCAGCATTCCATGTCTCAGATGGGCCCCTGCCATCAAAATGAAGAGAGCAGCATCAATTAGGTTATTTTCAGCACAATCATGTGGAATTCAACTATATTAGAACCCTGATGTCTTTGATATAAACATATCAAATTTTATGATTATGCTATTAATATACCATGGTATGTGTTTAATATGGTTAAGAAGTACAGTAAAGTAAATCCTCTACATTCCAACAAGTTCTATTCCAAGAGCATATTCATAAGTCCAATTTGTTCATAAGTCCAACAAAGTTAGCCTAGGTACCAACTAACACAATCGGCTATATAGTACTGTACTTTAATAGGTTTATAATACTTTTCACACAAATAACACATAAAAGACAAACACAAAAAATAAACATTTTTAATCTTCCAGTACAGTACCTTGAAAAGTACAGTAGTACAGTACAATAGCTGGCATACAGGGGCTGACATTGAGTGAACAGGCAAGAAGAGTTACTGACTAGAGGAGGGAGAAGAGGTGGGAGATGGTAGAGCTGAAGGATTGTCAGCAATAGGAGACAGAGGGAAAGCTTCAATTTCCCTCATGCCTGAAACTGTTGGCACAGGTTGTGTTCCTTGCTGGATCCAATTCTATCTACCCTCTTGAAAAAACAATCCAGTGATGTCTGGGTAGTTCTTCTTTTCTCGTCATAAATGACACAGTAGCACTGGATTGCATTCTGAATGGCTGCTGCAACCTTTGTGGACTGTTCTACGTTCAGGTCCTGTGCCTCAAAAACTAACAGTGCCTCCTCAAATAAAGAAAATCCCCTTGCCATTTCCTGCATCGTGAATCTCTTCAGTTCTTCAGTTACCAAACGAGTGACGTCTACAATCTTTTCGCCTCGCTCCACCATCTCAATTATTTTCACTTTTGTTTCCATGGTTATCAACTGGCACTTCTTAGCAGTACCAGCTACAGCACCGCTGCTTTCACACTTGCTTCTGGACGTCCTGGGCTTGAAATATACTGTACTACTGTACTCTATACAGTACCGTAAAGTACACAAAAGCACAACCACTTGTAGAGGATGCACGCACGTGACAATGTACACCAGACACGTGAACTAATTTATGATTGGACATTCGAACGCATGTTCACATCTTTGAAAGTTCGCAACTTGAAAGTTCATATGTAGGGGACTTACTGTAGGCAGAATCACAGCGACTCCCCTAAAATGCCCACACATTAATCTCCAGAACCTGTGAATATTATGTTACATGAAAAAGGGGAATTAAAGAAGCAGATAAAGTTCGCTAATCAGCTGACCTTGAGATGAAGAGATTATTCTGGATTCCAGGTCCTTACCAGAATCCTTAGAAATAGAAGGAGATAAAAAGAGTCCGTGTCAGAGCTATGCAGAGGGAGAAAGATTTGATTGGCTATTGCTGGCCCTGAAGATGGAAGCAGGCCACAAGCCAAGGAATCCAGGCAACCTCCAGAAGTTGGAAAAGGCAAGCAAACAAATAGCCCCATAGACCCTCTGAAAAGAAATGCAGCCCTGCCAACACTTTGATTTTAACCTGCTCAGAGTTACTTTGGACTTTTAACTTCTAGAATTATAGGATGATAAATTTGTGTTGTTTTTAGCCACTAAGTGTGTTGTAATTTGTTACAGCAACATTAGGAGCCTCATATAGAAGTTTCCTAAAACTCAATATAATTGATATAACTTTTAGTTAATTATTTAATTTTATTTCTATTTCTTTTTTGGTAGTGTGGGAAAGCAAATTTTAAAAGAATCAGTGGTTCTTCAGCTCTCAGAAGTTTTTTTTTTCCTAAGACACTGAGGCTTCCTAATTGGCCACTTGACCCAGAACTCTGTAGGAGGGAGTGCAAGTGTGGGCAGAGGAAGAGAGCAGACTTTGAGCTAAGCCCCCTCACAGAGTGTTGCTAATGCAGAGTGGTTGTCTGCCTGAAAATGACACTGAAGTTCTCCACACAGAGGATAAAATTAGGTAATCTATTTTGCTTCATGAAAAGCGCAAGGAAATGATATAATCTTTAAGAACATTAGAAAAATATGTACAATTCTATTTATAATAGCAATAAGATAATTGTTCTATTGTGTTAAATTACTGGGATTAAATGTTATCAGATGAGGTTTTATTTTCCATTTTGTCATTTTTAAAAGATTCAATGTGCTTCTCAAGACAAAAGGCCAACAAAACATTGCATGTTGGTATCAAAATAGAAAAGTAGGTCTAGTGCATTTGAGGTAGGAGGAAATTTGTTGGGATTTATGCTAAAATACAGCCTAGAGTTCTCATACAACCCATCAAAAAACTGTTTTAGTGAAGCCTAAGAAACTACTTCAAAACTTTCCATTCCTAATGTACTTGCCAAGAGCTCTGAACTTCCTGTGTTCACTCTCAGAGGCTCTGAGACCCTCTACATGCCATCTATTTAGACTCATGTATCTAGATACCTACCACACACCTCAAACTTAACATGTCTCAAGCTAAACTATTTAAATCCTTCTCCACCCTAAGCTTGCTTCTCACATTTTTCCTAACCCATTCAAGCTTGAAAGCTCAGTTATCCAGAGACTGCCTACCTTCCATCCCCATCATTCCCAGCTCCTGACCAAATTCTTACAATTCTTCTTCTTCTGCATCTCTCTGGTGAACACGTTCCTTCCATATCCATTTCTAGAGCCTCCATTAATCTTGCTGGTTCTCATCTAAGCTCAAATCCGTTTCTCCTAACCAATCCAGTAAATGAAAAGGACTTATAACTGCAGAGCATCACCTTAATTCTTTTATTTAAAAATATTTTTGCATACTTGTAATCTGAAAATCACCGTGGAAAGACATTGCCCTTGGTATCAAGGAGTTCAAAACTGAGTGGGAAAGGAAATAATAGTATGTAATATAACAATATAATTATATGTAATATAATGATATATAATAATAAAAATAATTGCAGTTATCATTTATTGAGCATCTTCTATATTCTAGACATTATTCCAGATTATTGCATATATTGTCCCTAATAATTATAACAGCTCTACAAGGTAGGAATTAGGCTTATTTTATAGATGAAAAAAACTAAGGCTGAGATATTACTAACTTGCCAAGATCTTGCAGTCCTAAGTGGAGTATAAACCTAAGATTCTTGAGAGCAGAATCTTGAGAGCAGAATTCAACTTTTTATTTTCTATTAATTCCAGAATAAAAGAATTTCAGACCAAATAGCAGCTAGTTTTATAGGTAGTGATAAACAGTCTAAGTCAGAGAAAAACTTAAGACTTTAAAATGGTATTTATATTCCTTAAACATCTTCTATATCAAGGCCTCAGGTTCTTCCTATTTATGTTTGTGGACTTTCTTTCTCCTTAATATGCCTTTGTCCTATAATTTCTAGTATCTCTTACGAAGAAAATATACGAAGTTAATAAGAATTATCCACAGAAGTGTTGTGAGCATTTAATGAAGGAATGCCTGTTTATTGCCCACCACAGTGCCTGAGAAATAGTAGACCCTTTATAAGAAGCAGTCAATGGCTTCTTACAGCAAAATGGCTAAGAGAATTGGCTCTGGAATCAGCCCATCACTACTACTTACTAGACATGTGACTTTGGCTAAATTATGCAACCTCTCTGAACCTCACCCCCTTGCATGTAAAATGAGTCTAATAATATAATACTCACTTGGAGTTACAATGCAATCTAATTGGACAATGCATCTAAAGTACTTAGCATAATTTAGCTGGGACTCAATAAATATTAACTTTCGGCATTTAGCTTTTCTCCAGAAAAGCAGAGTTGCAGTAAAAGTTTTATAGTAAAAAAAGAAATCAACGCCTGCTTTTAATCCACACCAGTCTATTTTGCCAGAAGCTCAATTAGTTTATCATCTGAATAGAAAGATATCAAATCATAGGATTTGGGAATGCAGAGAGAACCTTAGCTGAAATCCAGCTCAATCTGGACATGTTTAGAGATGAAACAGAGGTTCATAAAAAGAAAATTGAACTCCCAAGGTTGCAAAGCTTGTTTAAGGCAGATCCAAGAGTAGAATTTAGATCTCTATTTTATAATCCGATGCTCTTTCAACTACCGAGAAATGTACACCTTTTTAGAAGTCAGTTAAGCACCATTTCATATGTTAGAAATTCTAAAATAAATCAGTAGCCATATTATTCCCAAGTGTTTAACTGACTATAGTAAGTAGACTATAGCTAAGGTTAAAATTCAAGTAAAATCAAATTTATATGCTATTGAATATATGTCTATATTGCTTAAAAAGAGCTGACTACTCTTTACATGAGTACTCTTGTTGAATTAAAGTTTTTAAGGTTAAATGAGTTTTATAAAAATGGTCATTAAATTCAGAAAGCAATGGACATTGATTAAAGGAAGGACTGTCAACAAAACTTGGAAAAATAAAATAAGGATTTTAAAACCCTGAATTAGGCATGTTTTCTGCCCTCAGGGAAATGCCATTTCCTAATAGAACAGATCACAGAGGAGCTCACTACACACACTCTTCAACTGTATCACCTTGGAGTTAATAGTTTTAACTGTGACACAGGCTTATCTTGAATAACACAATGACTATTCTCATTCTTTGGATAACTACTGATTGAGCACTTCCTTTTCCAGGAATGGTGGTAGTAGCTAGAGCTGTAACAGTGAAATAAGATATGGTTCTTGTCCATAAGAATCTTAGGAGATAAAAGAAGACGACGATGAGTGATTAAGAAACTACAGTCCAGGATAATGGACATCAACAGCTAATGTTTAGGATAATTAATGTCAATAATTTATTATAATTTATTTATAGCTAATATTTATTCAACACATATTATGTGCCAGGCAATCTGCCAAGCACTTCCAGATTGTTTCACAAAACCCTATGTAATGGCTGCTATTATTGGCCTCATTTTCTGAATGAGAAATCTGAGGCCAGGAGCTTACTAGAAAGCAGGGGAGGTAGGACTCAAATGCCAGTCAGCTAAGTCCGAGCCCCATCTGTTAACAATGACACCACTGCATAAGTGATGGATGGAAAGCACATAATGTGCAACATGGCCCACAGGTGAGGATCCTAACCCAGTCTTGGTGGGTCAAGGACCATTTCCTAGAGAACACAACATGTACACTTAGCCAGGGATTGTGTCAGAGAAGGATAAGAAAGACCTTGCAGGTGGATAAATCAGTATAAGAGGACCTGCTTTCCCACTGCCCTAAAAATTGTACTTGGCCAAGTCCCTTCATGATATGATCCAGCGCCATCTCTCACCACTCTCCACTCCAATGCTTCAACTATAATTTGACGTTTTTCAATTGTCAAAGAACCATGTTCACTTTCCCTGCTGGGTCTCTGGGCACACCATTCTTCTGCCTAGATTAGAACTTTGCTTCTAGGTAATGCTTAGTCATTCTGCAGGTTTCAGCTTGGACACTGTTTTCTCCAGGGAGCTTCCAAAGATCACCATCCAGATCTTCTCAAATTGTATTTAGGGTCCCTACCATGCATGCCTACAGCTCTCTGCATTTCTGCCACCACAGCACTAAGTGGACTGTGAAATTCACATTCAAACATTTACTCTCAGGAGACTGTAAACTCCATTGAGCAAGGTCTTTTTTTATTCATCACAGTAATCCCAGAGCCTGGCACAATGCCAAACACTTAGTAGGTACTCAATAATTATTTGCTGAATGAATGAAAAGATCTAAGTTTGTGGAGTAACATCCCCATCTTGTGGTCTTTTAGAAGACTCTGGTAAAGTCATAATACCCTGCTGTGTTTTCAATACCAAAAGGACAGGTGGGCACTCATAATCCTTGTTCCAGCACTAGAAGAAATGAAAGTAAAAGTGAGATCCCACTTGCCAGGTCAATGTTTACTACCTTTAGTTGACACAAAGCAGAAGAAGTAATTGGGAAGGGAATAATCCTGACAGTACAGTTGTAAATAAAAGTGAAAGAACACTCAAACCAAACAAAACAGTTGCCTTGTCTACTTTCATTTCTGAAGCAAAGGATTTTATTCAGGTTTACCATCTAGAAGGACATTTTCCAAGCACATATTTTCTCATAGACCGAGTCATTCTCAGTTAGATTCACAACCTTCTTAGAACAATTGCACCTTAGATGGAAGGAGAGAGCAGATATTTCAGAGGAAAAGCACCCAGCTAGCAAGTGGCACTGCCAGGCTAGAACTCAAACCAGCTGGCTGCTGGTCCAGGGTCACACTGCCTTTGCTAAACCTCAGTTGTATTTGTTAATAATTAAACAATGATTAGTTAGTGTACTGTAGGATGAGTGATGATGTCTTTTTATTTTATTATCAATTCATCATAATTAGTATATAACTTTTCTATGAATGGTCCAGGAGAGGGTGGTGGCACATAAATTAAAGCAATACCCCAAATGGGATCCTTTGAAAGTGTTGCAGAAAAAGTGTAGTAACATTAAAGTTCTATAGAGAAATTAGAATTAAAGTGGAAAATTTTATATACAAAAGCATTAAATTTTGACAGACAAGGGTATTCATCCTGAAAATAGTAATCTAAAACTTCAGAATCTTGCACCAAAGAGGAATGAATCTTAAAGGAAGACTAGCGCCTATTAAAATGAATAAAAATTTGAACATGTCTTTGACTTCCCGCAAATAATTAGCATTAGCACTGTTGAAGCGCCTCCAGGGCACCATAAACTGGATATGCAAGAATTCTTCTATTTACCCTGACAACCACCATCACCCTGTAAGTAGGTGTTGTCCCTCACTTCAACTTACAGATGGGGAGACGGAGCAAAGGATGGCTAAGGGTCTTGTTCAAAGTCCCACAGTAAGCAAATGGATGGTCGTGAGATTCAAAACTCCTGAGTCTAGAGCTACTGCTTTTGCAGCCCTTTGCAAAACCAAAGGTTCAAACCTTGCTTTCTGTCATTTGTCACCCTTCAACCTCCTTTTGAAGATGTGTTAGATTTATGACCTCACTTCTTTGCAGGCATTCTATCAATGTTTCCTCAGTCTTTTCCCTAATAGAAATTTCTGATAGAATAAGCCAGAGTGAAGTCAAAACAGCACTGGAGTTGGAGTTGAAACAAAAGGGCTTTGGAATACTTGGATCTTCCATCCTATGAGGTCACTTAACCTCTTTCAAGGTTTTTCTAATCTGTATAATGCGAGCAACACCTACTGCACAAAGTTGTTGAGTTTAATGAAACAATATATTTCAATGTGGGTGCTCACACATTTGTTGGTTCTGACGCCACAACTGTCCTTGGGGTCCACAGTACCCTCTGAAATTGTCGATGGCCCCTCCCATGTAAGAAACCTGTATGTAAGGAGTGACACTGAGACAATGGGTGGATAGAAGGAACTTCTCTGCGACTATTTTTGAACACTGTTGAAGGTCCAGCAAAATATTTTCCCTCAATTTTGTCTCCTAAGCAAACCAAATCTGGCACTTTTCTCACCACAGGCCTATGTTTCTTTAGCCCAAATTAAAGTCAAAGGACTCTTTTAAGTCATCACTGAATGTAGAGGAAGCAAACAAGCCCAAATGAAAACATCCTTCATATATTTTTCAAGCAAATGCAATCACCCAATGATAAGATTCACTCATTCAACACAGCACAAACATTTACTGAGCGCCTACTATATTTGTCTTAATAAAACATAATACCAAGTGTTCAGACTATTTGGAGATTGTGTGGTTCATATAAATTGTAAATATTTTTACTCTCTTTCCTATCATTCCCCAGGAAAGAAATTCAGAGTGACAACCTTAATCCGCCTGGAAATAGCGCAGAAATGACTGAATTCTCCAAGGTGACGACTTTCCCTCCCTAATGAGACCTCATCCTCTTCCACATTCTCCCTCACTCCATTGCTTTTGGTAATGGGCACCTCTCTGTTCGGATTCAGCCATTTATATATATTTAGGATTATGAATATGTGTTCTTTACCACACACTCTTCCCAAGGACATGAAGTCACACAGATATTAGGCAAATGTTCTCTTATCTCTTGCCGTATTGATAAAAAGAAAAAAAGCATGACTAAAGGAACAAATGAAGCCACCTGCTTTGAGTGTTAACAAAAAATTAGAAACCTAAGAACTCTGAATACTGTTGTAAGCACTGAGTGCTGTTAAATATTATTTGGTACAAGCAAGTATGCCTTAAGAACCAATCTCTAACTTAAAAATGCTCTTAACTGTCCCCTCTATTACCAATGTGCAAAACAGTGATATTGCCCCTTCCACTCATCCAGGGGTCAGGGAAACTGACACGGAGGCAAAAGTGCTGTGTCAAGTGAACAGAACCACCCCCAGTGCTCCATGAGCTTTACCACACAGTTTTGGTCCTGGAAATCTCTTCTGCCTTCTATGTTGTTTGGTTTCAGAGGACTTGAGAGCAGATAACCAAAGGTAGAGTGGAGTGGTAGGCAAAATAATGCTCCTCAAAGACGGCCACAGCCTAATCTCTGAAACCTGTGAACATGGTACCTTATATGATAAAATGGATTTTGCAGATGTGATTAAGTAGCTGGAGATGAGAGATTATCCTGGATTATCTGGCTGGGATTGATGTAATCACAAGTGTCCTTATAAGAGGGGGCAAGAAAATCAGAGTCAGCAATAGATGATGGGATAATAAAAGCAAAAAGTTGGAGTGATGCGAGGAAGGGGCCACAAGTCAAGGAATGCAGGAGGTCTCTAGAAGCTAGAAAGGCACAGAAATCGATTTCCCCTCAGAGCCTCCAGAAGCACTTTGCTGACACCTTGACTTTAGCCCAGTGAGACTGATTTTGGACTTCTGACCTTCATATCAGCAAGATAATAAATGTGTGTTGTTTTAAGCTGTTAAGTTTGTGGTAATTTGTTACAGCAGCCATGTGAAACTAATACAATGGAAAGCAATGTTCTCTACTGAAGAGAGCAAAGGACTGAGGGTCAGAAGACTTTGGTTGTGGTTTTAAGTTTGCCACTTGTAGCTGTGGGACCTCAAACAAGTCACACTATTTCTCAGGACTTTAATCTACCCTGCACCACAGGACTTCACTCTGGTTAACTCTTCAGAACTATCTAGCTCTGAGAGTCTATGATGGACATGATGCTAAGCATGCAGAGCCACTTAAATTAACATCCTCCTCGTCCTCAGATGAGATCTAAAATTCAGTTTACATTCTCCCTGCTGTAACATACCTCAAGTGACTGTATAGCCAGATCATAAAGCCCAGACATTGGCACTGAAGACACAGCAGCATATAAATTGTATTTCTAAATCATGGAATGTATTTGCCTGGTACCCAAAATTTTTTTAAAAAGATGGTGCCTGCCTTAGGTAGGTTTATTTTGGAGAAGGAGACTTAGTTCTGGCCAAACATATGGCCTGGCGGTTCTACTACACCCACTGAGTGTTTGTCATCTCTGCTCCTGTGCAGTAATTTTAATAAAAGCCCTGTACCAGCCCTCACCCCAGGCAGTGAGCCAGCCCCACCTGTCTCTTCCTGACAGACTGTTGAACATGGATGCCTTCCAGCAACTAAAAGTCATTATTTGGCCTTCAAAACCTTTCTGCTTTTGCTCCAGGTAGCTGTTGCACAACATTTTAAATTTAGAAACATGATGTCTTTCTTATTTTGCCATCTTTGAGATGTTGTGTGACTTGGATTTTCCAACAAAATAGATCACTCTTTGCACCACTCCCCGTTCTCAATACGCAAAAGATCAAATGGATTAAATGAATCTCACTGTTTTATATGTGTTTCATTTTCTTCAGAATACATAAGCCCACCCAGGCACCTGGTGCTTGAAGTGGACTGAGGAGAACAGCCGGGCAATGCTTTAACCTTCACTAGCCCTGGGCAAAGGAATTTTTGTCTGAAATTGAGCTGTTAATTGCTTTCAGCCTGCCAGATGCTGTGAGGACATTTTCACCAAAATCAAAATAGAAGCCAAAATATTCTGAGTATACATTTAAGAACCAGATTCCAGGTACTTAGCAATTCTGACATGAGAGTGTTCACTGTATTTCGTCAGCTTGACAAAGGATTACTCCTTCCCTTTGTGAAGCCAGCAAACATAAGAATGAGAAAGAGGTATACTCTTTTCTCTCAGACTTATACAGGGTGGGATTTTTATAATGACCATTTTGAGAAATCTGAAAGTGTGAATAATAAAATGGAAGCCTTCTAAAAGGTGACATTAAAAAGGTGACAGCAATTATTTTAGCATATTAAGATATAAGAGATATGCTAGGAGACGATGAACCTTCACAGTGTGGAAAGGTCTGATCTGTGCAATACTCCTCCTGAAGGCCAGACAATAAGGAAGTCCTTTTCTCTCTCCCCACTTTACCTGCCGGATCGAAGCACTCACTTCACCTTCTCCTGCACCTGCAGGTCAGCTCCATCCAGCAGTGGAACTAGACGAAGAAAAGGGCAACTAACCCACACTGGAGGCACAAAGGCAGAATTGTGCTGGCCCTAAACACAAGTGAAATTCAACAATATTCTTCTTTATAGATAAGAATTTATCTCCCTCAAAAGGGTTTAATTTTCCATTAGTGGGAGTTATTCTACATTTTTTCTACTTTTTACTTTGTTACGTGAAAAAGTAGGTGAGTAAAGAAAACAACATCATATAAAAAATTTAAGATCTGCAGTGTTTTTCATGTAACCCTTAATATTTTGTGCTCACTGTCCCTAGATAGAAATCAAATGTTATGCATGAATCAGTCTTGTAAAGGTCAAGGCTTTTGGTAGCAAGCAAGAGAGACCAAATATCACTAACTTTATGAAGCAGAAAGGCATTTATTGAAGGGATATTGTGTTGCTAACTCAATCAACAGGAAGGCTAGAGAGGTCAGGCTGAGAAAATGGACAGGATCACTGCAGAATGAACTGCATGGCGCCAGGAG
This sequence comes from Grampus griseus, assembly GCF_964374135.1. Taxonomy (NCBI): domain Eukaryota; kingdom Metazoa; phylum Chordata; class Mammalia; order Artiodactyla; family Delphinidae; genus Grampus; species Grampus griseus. The sequence goes on from NC_139012.1 coordinate 70,068,353, forward strand.
GCCACCACTGCTTACCACCACCTATAACAATTCAGTGTTGCCACCACCAAACACTTCATGTTGTTGCCCCTAGAATTCTGACACTAACCACTGCCCTTGCTGAGCTCCCCATCATTACCAAACTAGCACCAAGGAGTGTTTTTCATTGGCTCTGTAATTTTTGTCATTCTCCCAGGAACACTGGAATGCTCGAGCCCAGGTGAAGTCATACCCCAGCACAAGGGCCCAGGGAGCAATGCCTAGCCATTTCAGATTTTATAACAGGTGATGCCTTACTTCCACCAAGGTTCACACTCTGGAGGATTTCCCACAAACGGAAGCATGTTTGGACACTGGGTAGCCAAACAACAGCAGATGTCTAGCACAACCCAGTACTCTTCCTATCTGATATCTGCATATACTCTTCACTGGAAAATACTCCTGCCTCATGTACTAATGCAGTGCTCCTCAAATAATCAAAACATCTTCAGCCACTCCCAACAAAGGAAGGCAACCTTCACCATTGCCAATTACTGCCTTTAGTTCCAAGTCTAAGATCTCTGAGTCATGTTCTTTTTTTTCCTCCATTTCTCTTAAATGCCTGCTTAATGTTCTGCAGTCATATGATCTGAAATGTAAAATTAAGCAACAAAACTTATTTAAAAATGGTTTGGTAAAAAGGTAAGAAAGAAAAACAAAATTAGTTAGAATATATAAATTTATATATGACATGGCAAGGAAGGAAATACTAGTCATGGGATGTAGTTGATAGTTACTTGTTCTCCCCTCTGTTGCACAGTTTGTTTTCCCTTCTTCTTCAGCCAGCATTGTAACTAGTATGGGGTCTTTAGCCACATGGACAACACAAACCTTCTTTCCCACCTGGGGGATCTCAGCCCTTGTGAGTTAGCCCAGAAGGGTCTGCTGCACTTTTATACTAACTTACTGCTCAATGCAGTGATAATAGGGGCTGCCCAAGGAATTATCAAAACTCATCTCTTTCTCTTTTGAGTAAATGAAACCTCATTTCTTCTGGAGAGTCAGAATCCATCATCCCAGTTACCACCATAACCCTCCTTTTCCCCTGTTCTCTCAGAAGTATGAGTCGTCTAAAATGGTCAAGCTTAGCTTCCAATTCAACTATTGTATGCCCTCTGGAAGAAGCATTTGTCCCTGGGGCACTAACATAACTAAACAAACAGAATCCAGAGTCACAGGGACAGAAAGCAAGTTTTATAAGTGGGTTATTAGCTATACCAGGTACAGGATCCACCCCACCTCCAATTCATTATCCCTCGACATTCACACTCTGGCTGTAAGAAAAAGAACACCGTATTTCAGTTAACAGTTCAGAGTGGATTCTGAATTTTCTAAGACAGTATCCAACTACACAAGGTATTGACAGTAAAATTGAGTACTGCATAGTCCACTGTACCATTCCATAAAGCTAACCTTCTAATGATAAAGATATAAATCCAGTTAATTCCATGGGTACCAACCATTGTTTTGTTTCTTTTACTGTAGCTTAACTTCCAGTTGGCCTTTCCTACCATAATCGTCCTTACATCAGTTCATGAGTCAGGAAACTAATGAAGATTAGTTATCCTGCCAGTTACTCAGGATACCTATTCTTACTGTATATAATACATGTATTTATCTTTACATACATTTATATACATACATATATACATCTAAACTTACAGGAACTAGGTAAATAACCATGTTCAGAAACCTACTGTACCTACTGTGAGGTAGACCTGGGTTGAAACTCTAAATATTATCTGGCTTTTAAAAAATCCCCATTATTCCTCGTACACCTCAGTAGAACTTGGGCCACCTGAGTTAGCACCATTGTGAAATCTTACCTGGAATATCTGGGCCCATTTACCATGGTAAATAGCTATAATCCCTTAAAGGACAATTAGTATGTAAAGTACTGGTTGTAAAGAGCACACACTTGTAACTCTTTGGCATGTTCTTTCTGAGGGGCCCCAGACCTGCCTTCATGCAAGGGGCTCCATCCAGGTCTGTGATGTGGCTCAGGGCTGGGAATTGGGTGAGGAGCTACAGCTCTCTATGGTAAAAGCTCAAGTCAGGCCCCCTTCACCACACCTAGAGATATTTTTGTTTTTTATTTAAATACATCAAGAAGGACCATAGACAGCTTCCAATTAGGAATCCCATGATCAATTATTCATCTCTAAAATCTGTATGGGTCATATTCTTCCACCTGACTATTATCCCAGCTGCCCATGAAGGTAATGACATCACTTTGCTTCTGCTGGTTAAATATCATTACTTGGCTTGGGCATCTAGGCGTTTCCCATCCCCACTGAGTTTATGAGACCATAACCCCTGTAGAACCTCCCATTGTCATCTCAGCCTACAGAAAAGAACCCCTGAACCACTTCTCAAAGTTACTCACCTTGTCGATGTATTTATTACTCAAGGCCTCGGTGAAGACAGTTTCTTCTGAGACCTCTTGGAGGGCAGCGTTACGGGAGTCACACTTATTTAATCCACTCAAACACTTCTGTCTTTGGTAGACACAGGCTACATTAGATCGAGTATTTTCTCCTAGATCAAGTTTATCTACTCTAGACCTCTGTGAAACCATTTTCATTCAACCAGCCAAGTTAACATTTAGAACTATTTCCAGCCATTTGGTCCAGCACACAGGATACAGAATCTCTGAAGTGTGGGCTTGCATTGATAAATTCAGTCTGATCTGTAATTATGCTCTCCCATCCTTGATACAGCTTCCTCAGAATTTATTTCCCTGCAGATTTTGGTGATATTAACTAGCAAAGATTTGTAATTCTTTTCTTACATCACCTTCTCCTCCTAGGTTTGCCTTTGTAATTTCCCAAGTCCCCTCTCCTCCACCATCCACACTCACAGCACACACTCTGGTTCTAGGCCTAGAGACATCCCAAGAGGGGGTGAGCGCAAAGGGAAGAACTGCTTCCTAAAGGCAACTCCCTTGAGGAAAGGTACTATGAAATAAGTTTCCATTACTTCCTGAAGTTAGTGATGCCTATAGAAATAGTTTTGCATATTTTTACAGAATTTTCAGGTGTTCTGAATTGAGAGGATTACTCTGGACAGTAAAACCACCATATTCCTGGAAAATTCTCCTGTAACATTTGATGCCAGTAATCACTCTCTTTTTTGGAAATCCTTCTCCTTCTACGTTTCTATGTCATTTCATTCTAATTTTGCTTCTCTTCCTCGGTTTCTAACCATTTTTTACCATTCCAAGATGAACTTTTATCTTCTCTATGTCTTTCTCTCTTCTCTTTCCACAGTTTCAACTCTAATCAATTTTTGATGTTTTTGTTTCCATCTATAGCCACATGCCTAGGTTTTATCTCTCTTCTGAACTCCAATCCCACATTTCCAACTGCATGCCAGACATCTCAAAGTTGCCACTGAAAAAGAATAGCTCAAAGACTGAACTCCCATTTCTTCCTACAAAAAAAGCTCACATCACCTAGGCTGGGTTCTTGGAATCATATCTGAGTTGTTCTCCCACATTCACATATCCCGTCTATGCCAGTTCCTTCCACATTTCTCTATAAATTCTCTAGAATCTATCCCATTTCTTTGATTAAATCATTTTCTGCTTCTCAAAGGCTTTCCATTGCCTTGAGGAAAAAAATGAAGTTTTAAACTTCAGGCTATCAGTGATCCACTGTCTTTTCGCAGCTCCATCACTCTCTACACAGATCTCTAGTTGACCCCTTGACCCCTACCCACATTCTCAAGGGGCATCTCAAGTGCCTGCTATTTCTGATATTCACCCTTCTCGAATTCACTTCATCATCTCTGGTCATGTTATTCCCTCCACCTTGTAACTACCAATCCTCCCCTTTCAGCTGGACTAAGTAAAAACCCAAGAACTAAAGGATGTATTAATGAAAAAAAAAAAAAAGAACAGAGGGAGAGAACTCAACAATTAGATGCTTATGAGGTCCTGGAGAGGGTAACCAGGGCTTAGACAGCTACAGGGATAAGGAGGGGAGAAAACTACAAAAACCTTGACATATACGTTTGGAAAACATAGAGCAAAGGAAATCTGTACACTGTGCCCAGCAGAGCCCTGAAAATTGGCAAGATCCCAGTGTTCCCAACCTCAGCATACATGGGAGAACACAGAAGACATAGCAGTGGCGTGGGAAATCTAAAACAAGAGCCTTAGCTGGTCTCACAGAGGGCCTGGGTGCACATTCAGTGTCAAACAAAAGAATTATGTCATTGCACCAAAGCAGCAAACAGCATGAAACAGGGATGACTGAGAAAGCTCTCATGGTTGGAACAAGGAAGACACAGCAACTGCCTGGGTGCAATGACCCAAGACCAACAGGAACGAGAGTGTCTCAGCTGATGCCAGAGTGGTTCACACAGCATACAGCCCTTCTCAGTGCCTGAATATCACAAAGCCTCTCTGCCTTCTCCCAACCCCCTCTCTCTTCCCACAAACACAGCCTGGGTTGGGGAGAAAACGGGTGCTAAATTGATGGAAGATATTAACACCTACTACCTAGCAGAGTAGGAACTCTGAACAGAAACTAAACTCAGTTACAAAAAAATACAGTTATTTTTAACCACCTGATTCTTTGTTTGAGATTCAGATCTGCATATGTGTGTTATGTATACATAAAATTTTTTCAGTCATAGAACATCAGTGTATGTCTTAGTCCTTTTGGATAGTATAACAAAATACCATAGCTTATGTGGCTTGTGAAGAACAGAAATTTATTTCTCACATTCTGTAGGCTGTGAAGTCCCAGATCAAGGCACCAACAGACTCAATATCTGGTGATGTACTCGCTTCCTCGTTCATAGATGACAGTCTTCTCACTGTGTCTTCACATTCAAGAAGGGGCAAGGGAGCTCTCTGAGGTCTCTTTTAAAAGGACACTAATCCCATTCCTCAGTGCTCTACCCTCATGATCTAATCGCCTTCCAAAGGACCCACCTCCAAAATACTATCACATGGGGGATTAGATTTCAACATATGAATTTGGGGGGGAGGGGGACACAAACATTCAGCCCATAGCAATGTGGTTATAAATACTATGACAAAAAATAATCTATCAGTAAAAAGGAGTTTGTGATTGGAAGGAATATCATTCTAAATATTCCTAGACACAAAATTAAAACCAACTAACTGACAAATAAAATAAACCAAAGTTCTCTGGGAAACACTATCCTTAAGGACCTCTAGTAAGTCATTTTTGCAAGCTTTCCTGAAAAATTCATGTAAGAATTTACTATAAATAATAGAAACCAACAGCATTGGGAAGCAATTTGTAAATTCCATTCTATGATGAAATTGTACGGCTGTGAACCTGAGGAATGAACTAAATAAGATGACCTTAGAGGTGACTTCAAAACAGCAACCCTCATTATATTTTTGGATGCTAATTTTCTTACTCCCTATCTAATTTCAGGACATTAAATTGCCAGTTGCAAGAAGAGATCTGATCAAACTACTCAGAAATTTAAGACACAACTATAGAAGATATGTATCAAAATATGTACATCAAGATAGATATACATCAGGTGGAGCTTCAAGATGGCGGAAGAGTAGGACGTGGAGATCACCTTTCCCCACACAAATACATCAGAAATACATCTACACGTGGAACAACTCCTACAGAACACCTACTGAACGCTGGCAGAAGACCTCAGACCTCCCAAAAGGCAAGAAACTCCTCATGTACCTGGGTAGGGCAAAAGAAAAAAGAAAAAAGAGACAAAAGAATGGGGACAGGACCTGCACCGTGGGAGAGAGCTGTGAAGGAGGAAAGGTTTCCACACACTAGGAAGCCCGTTCGGGGGCGGAGACTGTGGGTGGTGGAAGGAGGAAGTTTTGGAGCCACGGAGGAGAGGGCAGCCACAGGGGTGCGGAGGGCAAAGCAGAGACATTTCCGCACAGAGGATCGGTGCCGACCAGCACTCACCAGCACTCACTAGGCCGAGAGGCTTGTCTGCTCACCCGCCGGGGCGGGCGGGGGCTGGGAGCTGAGGCTCGGGCTTCAGAGGTCAGATCCCAGGGAGAGGACTGGGGTTGGCTGTGTGGACACAGCCTGAAGGGGGCTAGTGCTCCCCAGCTAGCCGGGAAGGAATCCAGGAAAAAGTCTGGAGCTGCCAAAGAGGCAAGAGACTTTTTCTTGCCTTTTGTTTCCTGGTGCGCAAGGCGAGGGTATTCAGAGCGCCGCTTAAAGGAGCTCCAGAGACGGGCGCAAGCCGCGGCTATCAGCGTGGGCCCCAGACGGGCATGAGACGCTAAGGCTGCTGCTGCTGCTGCAGCCACCAAGAATCATGTGTGCAAGCACAGGTCACTATCCACACCTCCCTTCCCAGAAGCCTGTGCAACCCGCCACTGCCAGGGTCCTGTGACCCAGGGATAACTTCCCTGGGAAAACGCACGGCACGTCTCGAGCTGGTGCAACGTCATGCTGGCCTCTGCCGCCGCAGGCTCGCCCCGCACCCGTACCCGGCCCTCCCCCCCCCGGCCTGAGTGAGCCAGAGCCCCAGTTTCAGCTTCTCCTTTAACCCCGTCCTGTCTGAGCGAAGAACAGATACCCTCAGGTGACCTACACGCAGAGGTGGGACCAAATCCAAAGCTGAATCCCAGGAGCTGTGCAAATAAAGAAGAGAAAGGGACATCTCTCCCAGCAGCCTCAGGAGCAGCGGATTAAATCTCCACAATCAGATTGATGCACCCTGCAACTGTGGAATACCTGAATAGACAAAGAATCATACCAATTTGAGGAGGTGGATGATATATATGTATTTTTCCCTTTTTCTCTTTTTCTGAGTGTGTATGTGTATGCTTCTGTGTGTGATTTTGTCAGTATAGCTTTGCTTTTACTTTTTGTCCTAGGGTTCTGTCTGTCCAGTTTTGTTTGTTGTTTATTTTTAGTATAGTTTTTGGCACTTGTTATCATTGGTGGATTTGTTTTTTGTTTGGGTTGCTCTCTTCTTTTTTTCTTTCTTTCTTTTTTTAATTACTTTCAAAACATTTTTTAAATTAATTAAATAACTTTATTTTATTTTATCTTCTTGCTTTCTTTTTTTTTCTCCCTTTTTATTCTGAGCCGTGTGGATGAAAGGCTCTTGGTGCTCCAGCCAGGTGTCAGGGCTGTGCCTCTGAGGTGGGAGAGCCAAGTTCAGGACACTGGTCCACAAGAGACCTCCCAGCCCCAAGTAATATCAAATGGCGAAAATCTCCCAGAGATCTTCATCTCAACACCAAGACCCAGCTCCACTCAACGACCAGCAAGCTATAGTGCTGGACACCCTATGCCAAACAACTAGCAAGACAGGAATACAACCCCATCCATTAGCCAAGAGGCTGCCTAAAATCATAATAAATCCACAGACACCCCAAAACGCACCACCAGAAGTGGACCTGCCCAACAGAAAGACAAGATCCAGCCTCATCCACCAGAACACAGGCAGTAGTCCCCTCCACCAGGAAGCCTACACAACCCACTGAACAAACCTTAGCCACTGGGGACAGACACCAAAAACAACGGGAACTACGAACATGCAGCCTGCGAAAAGGAGACCCCAAACACAGTAAGTTAAGCAAAATGAGAAGACAGAAAAACACACAGCAGATGAAGGAGCAAGGCAAAAACCCATGAGAACTAACAAATGAAGAGGAAATAGGCAGTCTACCTGAAAAGAATTCAGAATAATGATACTAAAGATCATCCAAAATCTTGGAAATAGAATGGAGAAAATACGAGAACCGTTTAACAAGGACCTAGAGGAACTAAAGAGCAAACAGTGATGAGCAACACAATAAATGAAATTAAAAATTCTCTAGAAAGGATCAATAGCAGAATAACTGAGGCAGAAGAAAGGATAAGTGACCTGGAAGATAAAACAGTGGAAATAACTACTGCAGAGCAGCATAAAGAAAAAAGAATGAAAAGAATTGAGGACAGTCTCAGAGACCCTGGGACAACATTAAACGCACCAACATTCGAATTATAGGGGTCTCAGAAGAAGAAGAGAAAAAGAAAGGGACTGAGAAAATATTTGAAGAGATTGTAGTTGAAAACTTCCCTAATATGGGAAAGGAAAGAGTTAATCAAGTCCAGTAAGCACAGAGAGTCCCATACAGGATAAATCCAAGGAGAAACATGCCAAGACACATATTAATCAAACTATCAAAAATTAACTACAGGGGTGGGATAGGGAGGGTGGGAGGGAGGGAGACGCAAGAGGGAAGAGATATGGGAACATATGTATATGTATAACTGATTCACTTTGTTATAAAGCAGAAACACACCATTGTAAAGCAATTATACCCCAATAAAGATGTTAAAAAAAATTAACTACAAACAAAAAATATTAAAAGCAGCAAGGGAAAAACAACAAATAACACACAAGGGAATCCCCATAAGGTTAACAGCTGATCTTTCAGCAGAAACTCTGCAAACCAGAGGGAGTGGCAGGACATATTTAAAGTGATGAAGGAGAAAAACCTACAACCAAGTTTACTCTACCCAGCAAGGATCTCATTCAGATTTGACAGAGAAATTAAAACCTTTACACACAAGCAAAAGCTGAGAGAGTTCAGCACCACCAAACCAGCTTTACAAACAATCCTAAAGGAACTTCTCTAGGCAGGAAACACAAGAGAAGGTAAAGACCTACAATACCAAACCCCAAACAATTAAGAAAATGGTAATAGGAACATACAAATAGATAATTACCTTAATTGTAAATGGATTAAATGCTCCAACCAAAAGACACAGACTGGCTGAATGGATACAAAAACAAGACCCGTATATATGCTGTCTACAAGAGACCCACCTCAGACCTAGGAACAGATACAGACTGAAAGTTAGGGGATGGAAAAAGATATTCCATGCAAATGGAAATCAAAAGAAAGCTGGAGTAGCAATTCTCATATCAGACAAAATAGACTTTAAAATAAAAACTACTACAAGACACGAAGAAGGACACTAAATAATGATCAAGGGACCAATCCAAGAACAAGATATAACAATTGTAAATATTTATACACCCAACATAGGAGCACCTCAATACATAAGGCAAATACTAACAGCCATAAAAGGGGAAATCGACAGTAACACAATCATAGGAGGAGACTTTAACACTCCACTTTCACCAATGGACCAATCATCCAAAATGAAAGTAAATAAGGAAACACAAGCTTTAAATGATACATTAAACAAGATGGACTTAATTAATCTTTATAGGACATTCCATCCGGAAAAAACAGAATACACATTCTTCCCAAGTGCTTATGGAACATTTTCCAGGATAGATCATATCTTGGGTCACATAGCAAGCCTTGGTAAATTTAAGAAAATTGTAATTGTATCAAGTATCTTTTCCGACCACAATGCTATGAGACTAGATATCAATTACAGGAAAAGGTCTGTAAAAAATACAAACACGTGGAGGCTAAACAATACACTACTTAGTAACGAAATGATCCCTGAAGAAATCAAAGAAGAAATCAAAAAATACCTAGAAACAAATTAAAATGGAGACACGACAACCCAAAATCTATGTGATGAAGCAAAAGCAGTTCTAAGAGGGAAGTATACAGCAATACAATCCTACCTTAAGAAACAGGTAACATCTCAAATAAAGAACCTTATCTTGCACCTAAAGCAATTAGAGAAAGAAGAACAAAAAAACCCCAAAGTTAGCAGAAGGAAAGAAATCATAAAGATCAGATCAGAAATAAATGAAAAAGAAATGAAGGAAACGATAGCAAAGATCAATAAAACTAAAAGATGGTTCTTTGAAAAGATAAACAAAATTGATAAACCATTAGCCAGACACATCAAGAAAAAAAGGGAGAAGACTCAAATCAATACAATTAGAAATGAAAAAGGAGAAGTAACAACTGATACTGCAGAAATACAAAGGATCATGAGAGATTACTACAAGCAACTATATGCCAATAAAATGGACAACCTGGAAGAAATGGACAAATTCTTAGAAATGCACAACTTTCTGAGACTGAAGCAGGAAGAAGTAGAAAATATGAACAGACCACAATCACAAGCACTGAAATTGAAACTGTGATTAAAAATCTTCCAACAAACAAAAGCCCAGGACCAGATGGCTTCACAGGCGAATTCTATCAAGCATTTAGAGAAGAGATAACACCTATCCTTCTCAAACTATTCCAAAATACAGCAGACGGAGGAACACTGCCAAACTCATTCTACGAGACCACCATCACCCTGATACCAAAAGCAGACAAAGATGTCACAAAGAAAGAAAACTACAGGCCAATATCACTGATGAACATAGAGGCAAAAATCCTCAACAAAACACTAGCAAACATAATCCAACACCACATTAAAATGATCGTATACCATAATCAAGTGGGGTTTATCCCAGGAATGCAAGGATTCTTCAATATACTCAAATCAGTCAATGTGATAAACCATATTAACAAATTGAAGGAGAAAAACCATATGATCGTCTCAATAGATGCAGAGAAAGCTTTTGACAAAATTCAACACCGATTTATGATAAAAATCCTCCAGAAAGTAAGCATAGAGGGAACTTTACTCAACATAATAAAGGTCATATATGACAAACCCACAACGAAGATCATCCTCAATGGTGAAAATCTGAAACCATTTCCTCTAAGATCAGGAACAAGACAACATTGCCCACTCTCACCATTTTTATTCAACATAGTTTTGGAAGTTTTAGCCACAGCAATCAGAGAAGAAAAAGAAATAAAGTGTATCCAAATCGGAAAAGAAGAAGTAAAGATGTCACTGTTTGCAGATGACATGATACTATACATAGAGAATCCAAAAGATGCTACCAGAAAACTCCTAGAGCTAATCAATGAATTTGGTAAAGTAGCAGGATACAAAATTAATGCACAGAAATCACTTGCATTCCTATACACTAATGATAAAAAAACTGAAAGTGAACTCAAGAAAACACTCCCATTTACCACTGCAACAAAAAGAATAAAACATCTAGGAATAAACCTACCTAAGGAGACAAAAGACCTGTATGCAGAAAATTATAAGACACTGATGAAAGAAATTAAAGATAATACAAATAGATGGAGAGATATACCATGTTCTGGGATTGGATGAATCAACATTGTGAAAATGACTATACTATCCAAAGCAATCTACAGATTCAATGCAATCCCTATCAAACTACCACTGGTATTTTTCACAGAACTACAACAAAAAATTTCACTATTTGTATGGAAATACAAAAGACTCCGAATAGCCAAAGCAATCTTGAGGACGAAAAATGGAGCTGGAGGAATCAGGCTCCCTGACTTCAGACTCTACTACAAAGCTACAGTAATGAAGACAGTGTGGTACTGGCACAAAAACAGAAAGATAGATCAATGGAACAGGATAGAAAGCCCAGAGATAAACCCACACATGTATGGTCACCTTATCTTTGATAAAGGAGGCAGGAATGTACAGTGGAGAAAGGACAGCCTCTTCAATAAGTGGTGCTGGGAAAACTGGACAGGTACATGTAAAAGTATGAGATTAGATCATTCCCTAACACCATACACAAAAATAAGCTCAAAATGGATTAAAGACCTAAATGTAAGGCCAGACACTATCAAACTCTTAGAGGAAAACATAGGCAGAACACTCTATGACATAAATCACAGCAAGATCCTTTTTGACCCACCTCCTAGAGAAATGGAAATAAAAACAAAAATAAACAAATGGGACCTAATGAAACTTCAAAGCTTTTGCACAGCAAAGGAAACCATAAACAAGACCAAAAGACAACCCTGAGAATGGGAGAAAATATTTGCAAATGAAGCAACTGACATAGGATTAACCTCCAAAATTTACAAGCAGCTCATTCAGCTCCATATCAAAAAAACAAACAACCTAATCAAAAAATGGGCAGAACACCTAAATAGACATTTCTCCAAAGATATACAGATTGCCAACAAACACATGAAAGAATGCTCAACATCATTAATCATTAGAGAAATGCAAATCAAAACACAATGAGGTATTATCTCACACCAGTCAGAATGGCCATCATCAAAAAATCTACAAACAATAAACGCTGGAGAGGGTGTGGAGAAAAGGGAACCCTCTTGCACTGCTGGTGGGAACGTAAATTGATACAGCCACTATGGAAAACAGTATGCAGGTTCCTTAAAAAACTAAAAATAGAACTACCATATGACCCAGCAATCCCACTACTGGGCATATACCCTGAGAAAACCATAATTCAAAAAGAGTCATGTACCACAATGTTCACTGCAGCTCCATTTACAATAGCCAGGACATGGAATAAATGTAAGTGTCCATCAACAGATGAACTGATAAAAAAGATGTGGCACATATATAGAATGGAATATTACTCAGCCAGAAAAACAAATGAAACTGAGTTATTTGTAGTGAGGTGGATGGACCTAGAGTCTGTCATACAGAGTGAAGTAAGTCAGAAAGAGAAAAACAAATACCATATGCTAACACATATATATGGAATCTTAAAAAAAAAAAATTCATGAAGAACCTAGGGGCAAGATGGGAATAAAGACACAGACCTACTAGAGAATAGACTTGAGGATATGGGGAGGGGGAAGGGTAAGCTGGGACGAAGTGAGAGAGTGGCATGGACATATATACAGTCCCAAACATAAAATAGATAGCTAGTGGGAAGCATCCACATAGCACAGGGAGGTCAGCTCAGTGCTTTGTGACCACCTAGAGGGGTGGGATAGGGAGGGTGGGAGGGAGGAAGTCACAAGAGGGAAGAGACATGAGGACATATGTATATGTATAACTGATTCACTTTGTTATAAAGCAGAAACTAACACACCATTGTAAAGCAATTATACTCCAATAAAGATGTTTAAAAAAAAAGCTTGCAAACAACAAAAAGAAAAATAAAATAGATATATATCAAGATATAGAATGTTAAAAAAATATAAATATATAATGCATAGCTATAAATATTATATATTTATATGTTTATTTTTAACCTTTTTACACTTGTGTCTCATTTTTAGAATATTTTGATATATGTGTATGTGTATATATGAATCAGTGGGAAACATACTGATTTATACAAAATCATTGACAAAAGCAGTTTATGTAGAAAGCCAGCAGAAAATATATGAACACATCTAATTATAAAGGATGGGAGCTACAAATGAAAAACTTTGCATGAAGACATTGAAGCTACAAAAATAACTGTTCAATATATTTCACTGCAATTACACTTCACAACATATTAATTCTCTGTCCCTAAGGGATTCCATTTTGCATAGAACCTAAATAAACTGCCTGAAAAAATTTTGCTGAGATTGAGATTGGATTTAATTACCAGACCTAATTCTTCAGTAATGGAAATCAGCCAAAGAACTGGGGGAAAATGCTGACTGAATGGAGACACGAGTGACCTAGCTAACTGGAAGGGAACAACATTTTTGATTAATTGAAAGGACAAGCACTTCATCTTAAAATGTCCAAAGGTTAGATGTGTAGAACTAAATAAATCAATAACACTGTTTGATAGCACTTTTCCAGTAACCCTGTGGAGTACCTTTTCATATTATAACACATAAAATAGCAAGAGGCATATTCTTGCAGGCACTTTTCTACACCTAAAGTAAAAGTTAGTGTTTTATACAGCCTCCAGAATAGGCATCTCTACTACTCATAAAAACAATTTCTTACCTTTTCTGGGTTACTTTTACTGTAAAGGTCACCAGCTGTAACTGGTTGCAGTACTTTTGTGTGGCACAGTTGGAGCTGGCAAGAGACTTAAGTGAAAAATCATTTTTGGAGCTTCGAAGGGGAGTTGTGTTTGTCCTTACAAAATGAATTGCATCCACAGCAAAGAACTGCAGTGATTCTACATGTTATTTCAAACGTGAAATGTCATAATTCTTCCCTTTGTAAAGGCATCCTGTAATCAGCAACAATTAGCATGCTGGTTAAAAAAGAGACCACTTTACTGATATTATTAATTCAATGCCACATTAAAATTAAGCTTATTATCACTACTCAAACAAATCTTGAAATTAACAGACAGCCATTAACTGCTATATTTCACTTATGGGGCAACATGTTATTTTTTCTAAATTTTTACTTATTTATTTTCTATACAGCAGGTTCTTATTAGTTATCTGTTTTATACATATTAGTGTATATATGTCAATCCCAATCTCCCAATTCATCTCACCACCACCCCCTCCAACCCCCCACTTCCCCCCCCCCCCACCTGGTGTCCATACGTTTGTTCTCCACATCTGTGTCTCTATTTCTGCCTTGCATACTGGTTCATCTGTACCATTTTTCTAGATTCCACATATATGCATTAATATACGATATTTGTTTTCCTCTTTCTGACTTCACTCTGTATGACAGTCGTTAGGTCCATCCACATCTCTACAAATGACCCAATTTCGTTCCTTTTTATGGCTGAGCAATATTCCTTTGTATATATGTACCACATCTTCTTTATCCATTTATCTGTCGATGGGCATTTAGGTTGCTTCCCTGACCTGGTTATTGCAAATAGTGCTGCAGTGAACACTGGGGGTGCATGTGTCTTTTTTGAATTATGGTTTTCTCTGGGTATATGCCCAGTAGTGGGATTGCTGTGTCATATGGTAATTCTACTTTTAGTTTTTTAAGGAACCTCCATACTGTTTTCCCTAGAGGCTGTATCAATTTACATTCCCACCAACAGTGTAAAAGGGTTCCCTTTTCTCCACACCCTCTCCAGCATTTGTTTGTAGATTTTTTGATGATGCCCATTCTAACCTGTGTGAGATGATACCTCATTGTACTTTCATTTGCATTTTTCTAATAATTAGTGATGTTGAGCAGCTTTTCATGTGCCTCATGGCCATCTGTATGTCTTCTTTGGAGAAATGTCTATTTAGGTCTTCTGCCCATTTTTGGACTGGGTTGTTTGTTTTTTTGATATTGAGCTACATGAGCTGTTTATATATTTTGGAGATTAATCCTTTGTGGGTTGATTCATTTGCAAATATTTTTCTCCCATTCTGAGGGTTGTCTTTTCGTCTTATTTATGGTTTCCTTTGATGTGCAAAAGCTTTGAAGTTTCATTAGGTCCCATTTGTTTATTTTTGTTTTTACTTCCATTTCTCTAGGAGGTGGGTCAAAAAAGATCTTGCTGTGATTTATGTCAAAGAGTATTCTTCTTATGTTTTCCTCTAAGAGTTTTATAGTGTCCGATCTTACATTTAGGTCTTTAATCAAATTGGAGTTTATTTTTGTGTATGGTGTTAGGGAGTGCTCTAATTTCATTCTTTTACATGCAGCTGTCCAGTTTTCCCAGTACCACTTATTGAAGAGACTGTCTTTTCTCCATTGTATATCCTTGCCTCCTTTGTCATAGATTAGTTGACCATAGGTGTGTGGGTTTATTTCTGGGCTTTCTATTCTGCTCCATTGATCTATATTTCTGTTTTTGTGCCAGTACCATATTGTCTTGATTACTGTAGCTTTGTAGTATAGTGTGAAGTCAGGGGGTCTGATTCCTCCAGCTCTGTTTTTTCCCCTCAAGATTGCTTCGGCTATTCGGGATATTTGGTGTCTCCATACAAATTTTAAGATTTTTTGTTCTAGTTCTATAAAAAATGCCATTGGTAATTTGATAGGGATTGCACTGAATCTGTAGATTGCTTTGGGTAGTATAGTCATTTTCACAATGTTGATTCATCCAATCCCAGAACATGGTATATCTCTCCATCTGTTTGTGTCATCTTTGATTTCTTTCATCAGTGTCTTATAGTTTTCTGAGTACAGGTCTTTTACCTCCTTAGGTAGGCTTATTCCTAGATATTTTATTCTTTTTGTTGCAGTGGTAAATGGGATTATTTCCTTAATTTCTCTTTCTGATCTCTCATTGTTAGTGTATAGGAATGCAAGAAATTTCTGTGCATTAATTCTGTATCCTGCAACTTTACTGAGTTCACTGATTAGATCTAGCAGTTTTCTGGTGGCATCTTTAGGATTCTCTATGTATAGCGTCATGTCATCTGCAAACAATGACAGTTTTACTTCTTCTTTTCCAATTAGTATTCCTTGTATTTCCTTTTCTTCTCTGATTGCTGTGGTTAGGACTTCCAAAACTATGTTGAATAACAGTGGCAAGAGTGGACATCCTTGTCTTGCTCCTGATCTTATAGGAAATGCTTTCAGTTTTTCACCATTGAGAATGATGTTTGCTGTGGGTTTGTTGTATATGGCCTTTATTATGTTGAGGTAGGTTCCCTCTGTGCCCACTTTCTGGAGAGTTTTTATCATAAATAGGTGTTGAATTTTGTCAAAAGCTTTCCCTGCAACTACTGAGAGGATCATATGGTTTTTATTCTTCAGTTTGTTAATATGGTGTATTACATTGATTGATTTGCATGTATTGAAGAATCTTTGCATCCCTGGGATACGTCCCACTTGATCATAGTGTATGATCCTTTTAATGTGTTGTTGGATTCTGTTTGCTAGTATTTTGTTGAGGATTTTTGCATCTGTATTCATCAGTGATATTGATCTGTAATTTTCTTTTTTTTTTTTGTAGTACCTCTGTCTGGGTTTGGTATCAGGGTGGTGGTGGCTTCGTAGAATGAACTTGGGAGTGTTCCTTCCTCTGCAACTTTTTGGAGGAGGTTGAGGAGTTTTTCTTGTTTCTTGAGGTAGGATTGTATTGCTATAAACTTCCCTCTTAGAACTGCTTTTGCTGTATCCCATAGGTTTCAGATCATCATGTTTTCATTGTCATTTGTCTCTAGGTATCTTTTTCTTTCCTCTTTTATTTCTTCTGTGATCTCTTGGTTATTTAGTAAAGTATTGTTTAGCCTCCATGTGTTTGTATTTTTTATGTTTTTTCCCTGTAATTAATTTCTAATCTCATTGTGTTGTGGTCAGAAAAGATACTTGATATGATTTCAATTTTCTTAAATTTACTGAGGCTTGATTTGTGACCCAAGATGTGCTCTATCCTGGAGAATGTTCTGTGTGCACTTGAGAAGAAAGTGTAATCTGCTGTTTTCGGATGGAATGTCCTATAAATATCAATTAAATCTATCTGGTCTATTGTGTCATTTAAAACTTGTGTTTCCTTATTAATTTTCTGTCTGGATGATCTGTCCATTGGTGTAAGTGAGGTGTTAAAGTCCCCCATTATTATTGTGTTACTGTCAATTTCCTTTTTTAAAACTGTTAGCATTTGCCTTAGTATACAGGTGCTCCTATGGTGGGTGCATATATATGTATAATTGTTATATCATTTTCTTGGATTGACTCCTTGACTCCTGATCATTATGTAGTGTCCTTCCTTGTTTCTTCTAACATTCTTTATTTTAAAGTCTATTTTATCTGATATGAGTATTGCTACTACAGTTTTCTTTTGATTTCCATTTGCATGGAATATATTTTTCTATCCCCTCACTTTCAGTCTGTATGTGTCCCTAGGTCTGAAGTGGGTCTTTCGTAGACAACATGTATACAGGCTGGCTGAACATATATTCAGCCAGCCTGTGTCTTTTGATTGCAGCATTTAATCCATTCACATTTAAGGTAATTATCGATATGTATGCTCCTATTACCATTTTCTTAATCGTTTTGGGTGTCTTTTTGTAGGTCCTTTTCTTCTCCTGTGTTTCCCACTTAATGATGTTCCTTTAACATTTGTTGTAGAGCTGGTTTTGTGCAGCTTAATTCTTGTAGCTTTTGCTTGTTTGTAATTCTTTTGATTTCTCTGGCAAATCTGAATGAGATCCTTGCCAAGTAGAGTAATCTTGGTTGTAGGTTCTTCCCTTTAATCACTTTAAGTATATGGTGCCACTCCCTTCTGGCTTGTAGAGTTTCTGCTGAGAAATCAGCTGTTAACCTTATGGGAGTTCCCTTATATATTGTCTTTTTTCCCTTGTTGCTTTTAATAATTTTTCTTTGTCTTTAATTTTTGTCAGTTTGATTTCTATGTATCTCAGAGTGTTTCTCCTTGGGTTTATCCTTCCTGGGACTCTCTGTGCTTCCTGGACTTCGGTGGCTATTTCCTTTCCCATGTTAGGGAAGTTTTCGACTATAATCTCTTCAAATATTTTCTCAGGTCCTTTCTCTCTCTTTTCCTTCTGGGACCCCTATAATGAGAATGTTGGTGCATTTAATGTTGTCCCAGAGGTCTCTTAGGCTGTCCTCATTTCTTTTCATTCTTTTTTCTGTTCTGCAGCAGTGATTTCCACCATTCTGTCTTCCAGGTCACTTATCTGTTCTTCTGCCTCAGTTATTCTCTTATTGATTCCTTCTATTGTATTTTGCATTTCAGTTATTGTATTGTTCATTTCTGTTTGTTTGTTCTTTAATTCTTCTAGGTCTTTGTTAAACACTTCTTGCATCTTCTCATCTTTGCCTCCATTCTCTTTCCGAGGTCCTGGATCATCTTCACTATCATTATTCTGAATTCTGTTTCTGGAAGGTTGCCTATCTCCACTTCATTTATTTGATTTTCTGGGGTTTTATCTTGTTCCTTCATCTGGTACACAGTTCTCTGCCTTTTCATTTTGTCTGTGTTTCTGTGAATGTGGTTTTCATTCCACAGGCTGCAAAACTGTAGTTCTTCTTGCTTCTGAAGTCTGCCCTCTGGTAGATGAGGCTATCTAAGGGGCTTCCTGATGGGAGGGACTGGTGGTGGGTAGAGCTGGCTGTTGCTCTCGTGGGCAAAGCTCAGTAAAACTAATCTGCTTGTCTCCTGATGGGTGGGGCTCAGTTCCCTCATGTTGGTTGTTTGGCCTGAGGTGACCCAGTACTGGAGCCTACAGGCTCTTTGGTGGGGCTAATGGCAGACTCTGGGAGGGCTCATGCCAAGAAGTACTGCCCAGAACTTCTGCTGTCAGTGTCCCTGTCCCCGTGGTGAGCCACAGCCACCCCTCGCCTCTGCAGGAGACCCTCCAACACTAGCAGGTAGGTCTGGTTCAGTCTCCTGTGGGGTCACTGCTCCTTCCCCCTGAGTCCTGATGTGCACACTACTTTGTGTGTGCCCTCCAAGATTGGAGTCTCTGTTTCCCCCAGTCCTGTCAAAGTTGTGCAATCGAATTGTGCTAGCTTTCAAAGTCTGATTCTCTGGGAATTCCTCCTCCCGTTGCTGGACCCCCAGGTTGGGAAGCCTGACGTGGGGCTCAGAACCTTCACTCCAGTGGGTGGGCTTCTGTTGTATAATTGTTCTCCAGTTTGTGAGTCACCCACCCAGCTGTTATGGGATTTGATTTTATTGTGATTGCGCCCCTCCTACCGTCTCATTGCAGCTCCTCCTTTTTCTTTGGATGTGGGGTTTCTTTTTTGGTGAGTTCCAGTGTCTCCCTTTCGATGACTGTTCAGCAGTTGGTTGTGATTCCAGTGCTCTCACAAGAGGGAGTGAGCACACGTCCTTCTACTCTGCCATCTTGAACCAATCTCGGCAACATGTTTTTAAATATTATATGATTTGTTTGAAAATGTTTCTTAAATAATGAGAGAGAAAAGAAGAGTTTTGGCTACTTTAACAAGTCACTGCAGGGCTTGCTTATTTTATGAAAATGAAATATCACTAAGCAGGAGGAGGTTGTTTTTTTTTTTAATTTTTATTTTTAAAAGTTATTTATTTCTGGCTGCACTGGGTCTTCATTGCTGCCCACAGGCTTTCCCTAGTTATGGCAAGTGGGGGCTACTCCTTGTTGTGGTGCACGGGCTTCTCATTGTGGTGGCTTCTCTTCTTGCGGAGCACGGGCTCTAGGCACACGGGCTCAGTAGTTGTCGCTCGTGGGCTCTAGTGTGCAGGCTCAGTAGTTGTGGTGTACAGGCTTAGTTGCTCTGTGGCACATGGGATCTTCCCAGACCAGGGCTTGAACCTGTGTCCCCTGCATTGGCAGGCAGATTCTTAACCACTGCACCACCAGGGGTCTCCCAGGAGGAGGTTATTTAAAGGCCCATAAAATTGTTGTTGCCAAAGTAACCTCCCCGTGACTTTAGGAAAATCTTGACGGGGAATCATGCCACACACAGAAACAACACATCTCGTTTTTCTTTCTTCTCTTCTTGCTTTAGCCTAGAGGGAAGGAACAAGGAGTTTCTCTATCCTCAGAGCTGCCTGGACCACATATGGAGTCAAGTGTCACTTTAAGAAGCTGAGTGATAAGGATACGCACATCTAGAGACAAGCAACCAGCAGAACAAGGACTCTGAAGACCAAGTCACAGGATGAAAATGTGCAGCACCTGGAAATGTCTCGTTTGGAGAGGGGGACAGTTAAGGAGAAATACAATAGCTAATTCAAATATTTAGAGGTCTATAATGTAGAATACATCTTAAAATGTGTTTGTGTGGTAGCAGACAGCAAAATCTGTCTGCATCTGAGCAAGTGTCTGATGGCAGCCCCCACCCCAACTGCAAGCAGTCATGCACTTCCGTCCTCCTCCTCCACATTGTTGTTCCCCTGATTTTCTTGTGGGGAACCTGGCTACTTCAGCTTTCCCCACTGGCTCTTTTCCCTCATCCAAAAAATATATGTACAGATAGAGTACAAAAATATATCTAAAGACAGATATAGTCTTATTTAGCCCTCGTTATATAAGGGATGCTGTTTGCCTGGCCTGTCTATAGGAAATTTTATTATTTATGTCAAACTGTAAATACATACATGTATATGCATATATATATAATATATAATGTTGTGATTATAAACATAATTCACATTCCTTAGAGGGAAATATTAGAAAATGTAAAAATTAGGAATTATGCATAGTCCTACTACCCAAAATTATGCTACAATTATGCTTCTTTTCCTCATGACTATGCTCTCCGAGTATTTTTATAATGTTGTTATCTTTGTACACACTTTTATATACCCATCTCTTCACTCGTTAATACATAAAGATTTTTGTGTTATTAAAAATACTTCTAAATATTCAATGATTTTATAGTTTTCCATTATAACATTATTTTACTATTCTATTATTTTGGAGCATTAGAGTGATTATCAATTGTCCTTATTATATATTGGGTTAATTTGTTATTAACCCATCTATTTTTTTTCCTCAAAATTCTTATTTTGCTCCATGACCCTCTCCTTTAGGCATGTAGGCTTTGTCTCAGGGAAAGGATGAGAGGGCAGAAGAAAATAGTTCATCCTCAGCTTCCGAGTTTTAAAGCAGACTTTTGAAACTTGCAGCAAAGACAAAGCAAAAAGTTATTTTATTTAAAGTCATTTTTGAGTCTCAAAAGTCTGACTTCTAGGGCTTCCCTGGTGGCGCAGTGGTTGAGAGTCCGCCTGCCGATGCAGGGGACACAGGTTCGTGCCCCAGTCTGGGAAGATCCCACATGCCGCGGAGTGGCTGGGCCCGTGAGCCATGGCCGCTGAGCCTGCGCGTCCGGAGCCTGTGCTCCGCAACGGGAGAGGCCACAACAGTGAGAGGCCCGCGTACCGCAAAAAAAAAAAAAAAAAAAAAAGTCTGACTTCTGAGTATCAAAATCATGATGTATTTGTGGCATTTCATTTATGTCATGAACAATAAACTTGAAAGCATATGAAATTAGCCAAAGTAGTTTGGAAGGGATTACAATTTATAAGGAAGAGAGAAGTGTTAGAAGATATGAGAGGAAAGCCATAGAGTTAGATGGTGTAGGTCTCTGAAAAGAGAGTCTGCCCTCTAACCATCATCAACCAGGGCCAAAACTCTTGGGAGGGGGTGAGGGGCAAAGAATCCCAGATAGATTTGGGGATCTGAGCATAGAGGAGACCAGTGCCCCACTTCCACTAGAGACTACGCAAGAGGTAAGCCTTAAAGGGGTCCCTGTATCACCATGGTAAGGTGACAGTGGGTAGAGATGGTGGCATGAGGAGTCTATATGAAGGCACCTGAGAAAGCTCCACAGAGCACAATTTTGCCTGTGCCTCCCAGAGAGACAAGGGGGGGTGTGTCACTAAAAGAGAGCATGTACACTCATCACATCCTAGTGGCTGAAGGCAGCACAGTCACCGGAGACCAATGGGAACCCCAATGCCTCAGCAGACACCACACTGGGACAGTCACAGACCCCAGGAAACAGGTAGAATGACACATTTGCCAGGTGCCTGCCTAGGCAGAGAACGTCCCAAGTGTAGTCTCTTCTCCATGCCTTGAGGTAATGGAACTTCTCCACAATTGAGAGGCAGTCTCAGAGGAGGAATCCTGAACTGACTGGGGGGAAAAATAAGCCTCTGAATTGACTAAGAAAGCCATAATTTGACTGAGTCTACCATGAATTGGCTGAGATTAAATCTCCAAGGGGAATGAGGAGCTCAATGTCAATGTTGAGTTGGAGAAAAATGATTACATTTTTGCACACCCAAATTTGTCACCACTGCATAATTAATACCATACTAAATAGTTTCATAGCAATGATAACTTTCAATGATAATACCCTTTCAACTGGGTCCCGTCATTTAATTTTTGCCCATTTATCCCTTCAACAAATATACTGAGCACCAATATTTTCTAGGCATTGTACTAGACAGCTAGAGCAGAGAACAAAACAGATGTAGCTGCTCACTGTCTTCACTGACTTCCAACTAGAAAGACTGACAATGAAGAAGTTATTACAACAAATTACTATGGCCACTATGACAAGGGAGGAGTCCTAACCTACCCTTCTAGGCAAAACAACAGTGACACAGAACCCCCACAGGATTAGCAGACGTAAAGAAGGGAAAAGTATCCCAGAGAAAGAAAACAGCATACCCAAAGTGCCAGGAGTCACATAGAGAAGGATGACATGGCCACCCATTGCTGAGCATGCATTCAGCACTTGAGGATACATATCGTGTGTGTTATAAACGGAGTTTCAAATTCAGGGGGTTACGATGCCATAGTTTAAAGAAAAAGGTAGGACTAAGAACTAGAATCAGAAAAATAAATTCTGTGAGCAATACTTTCTCAATATTTGATAGCTTACCATTTCTATTTCCACTTAAATAGGTAAAGAGATACCTCATTTTTCTATGACTGGAACAGAGACAGCTAATTGCTTACCCCAATATTCATTTTCCACTTTTTCTCTGACTTAAAAAAAAAAAAAAGGATTTTACTCAGTGCCATCATATACCTAGCTTTTCTCCAACTTCAGAGGTGACCAACAGAAATAAATCCCAGACATTGAGAAGTAAAAATGTAGGAGGTACCTCTAGGATATCTTCTTTAAAGTTTCCTTTGTCCTGCTGCCATCCTAGAATATGACCGTGATGTCTGCATCTCCAGCTGCCATCTTGAAATATAAGGACAAAGTTCATACTCTAGGGCTTGTAGTATGAAGAGTGGGAAGTATATCCTGATTACCAATAATTCTGTAGAGCCATAAGACTAGCCCACCAAATTGCTTTCACATGAGAGAAATAAACTGTCATGTTTAACCCACTGTTATTTTCTTTTCTGTTTATGCAGCCAAACCTAATCCTAATACAATGTTGTAAAGAGTTGACTTAGGATAGCTGAGAAGTAAATGTTCTAAATCTACAGCAAGGTCCAAGACACAAATCAGATAACTGTAAAGCTAAAAAGAAATCTAGAAGTCATTTGGTCTGTTTCGTAAACTTGACCATATCACTCTCTGGGGTACAGCTGTTCAAAAGCTCCTCCTCATTGACAAGATAATGTCGAAGTTTAAGTTTCTTGAATGGTCATGATCCAGTCCTTTCTACCTCTCCATCCTGATTTCCTATCAAAGAAATTATGTTCAGGAATTATCAACTATTTTTAGTATCCTGATACAACATGTACTTCATAAGCCCATGTGTTTATTATGTCCTGTTCTTACTGTTAAAAATATACTTCCCCTGCTTGGCCATTTTGCTCAAAAATGTACTTCTCCATGAAAGATGCCTACCTCCAAACCACCAGACAGACTGATTGCTTCTTCCTTTGTGTGATCTTTACGATATACATATTTTTTCTAATATTATACTTAGGCGTGTAAATAAGTAGTCACCATCTAATGTGATATTGTTTATTTCTGTATTCCTAGTGCCCAACCAATAATATATAGTAGTAGGTGCTGAATATTTGTTGAATTGACTTGCATTTCAGATTAGGAAATTAAGGACTCTGAAAGAGTAATCAACCTAGGTATTAACAGAGCACCAAAGTTTACATCAGGAGTCAAAAGAGAAAAGATGAAGACAAAATATCATTTTTATATCTGATAGAGGTCAAGTTGGAAGACCTGGCTTATATTGATATCTTGGGACTCACTAATAATGAAGTCCAGAATTGGGCAGACTTACCCAACTAGGCACAGAAGCACTGGACCAGGGCAGGACTCCCCATGTGGAATAATGGAGGAGAATTCATGGTCACTTCCAAGAGGAGAAAGACGGGAGCTGAGCTCAGCACGCCCTGTTATTCCTCCAAAATGGACTCATAGGCTAAGAATCTCCTCAGAGGCAGGGTGATTGATAGGGCAGAGGGAAGCCCAGACCTACAACTAATTGAGCTCCTTTCACATGACCAAAGCATCAGAAGTGGGAAAGAGGACCATTCCCCAGATTTTGATTCTCTTAACTCATTGGGCTTAAGCATGAAGCTGTGGATGCGAATAATCAATTTAAAAATCTATAATAAGAAGAGAGCTTTATTCAAGCCAAACTGAGGACTATAGCCCAGGAAACAACTCTCAAGGGACTGCTCTGAAGAGGTAGGGGAAGAGCCAGTATACATATGAATTTTTTGGCTGGGAAATACATGTAGTCTAGCATATATCTTGGTAAAAAATTACTGCTAATCACAAAAAACAGATATCTCAAGTTAATGATTTTACTGTTTTTCTATGTATACGAAGATGCAAGAATCTGGAGTCACTGAAATTCTTCCTTAGATATGCACCTTAACTATCTAGGACCCCCGATATATCTGAAGGACAGAATGCTTCATCCTGTTTTGTTTTGTTTTGTTGCATCCTGAATTCCCCTTAGGGCACACTGTCAGTGGGGCAACTGCAGTGGGTTGTGATTTAACTCTTTGTATAACTGGATGATGAGTGACACTCTTTTCTTTAATGGTTAAAGCAGATGTACAATGTATGTTTGACAGGCCATAAGAAAGTTCAAGCCAAATCATGTTATAAGCCCAGAATGACTTCCCCATACCTCAGTATGTGAAAATTTCTTCCATCAAAGCCTATGGTCAGCAAGAGTTGTAGCTGTCTGCCTTGGGAGACCTTTCAGGAGGCCACCTTCATAAGATCACAAGCTACTCGTCTCTGCTCTTTTGAGTTTCCTCCTGGGTCTAGTGGCAGGCAGCTTAAAAGTCGTCCCCACAAGAATCTGCAATGTGTCAGATGAATACATTCAATATATCAACTTTGAATCCACTCCATACCAAAAGCTGAAAATGTATCCCCTATTCTATTTTCTGTCCCGAATTATGTCCACATATGCTGTCCAATACAGCATGACAAAGGTTCTGCAGAGATTAAATGCTATCTTGAAGATACTTCGATAATAAAACGCCTATAAAGAGATGCTTCAACTTTGAACACGATTTCCTTTCTATTATTAAATTTCATGAAATAAATTAAAGTCCAAAGACTAAATTCTTTTACAAGTTGAAATTCAAAAACATTGAAATCCAAGGGAACTAAAGTCTGAAATCAAATTCTTGTGTGTTAAAGTTCAATGTGCAAAGTTCAATTACAAAACAAAAACCATTTGCTGATTTGTTATTCTCCCGAGGCTCAACAAGAGGGATTTTTCTGCCTTGGTAGAGTGGGGTCTCTTCAGCAACTACAACAGATCCTCTCTGGAATGGATTTGGAGTTTCTGAAGCCCCAGAAGTCATAGTAATTCAATACTTAGTCCCTCAGGAGCCTCACTTCTAAAGAACCCTAAGAGTTAACAGGACACAGAGAATTATCACAAGGTTTTTCCAGATCCATCTAGTTTAGAAAGCCATTCTCCTGCCCTTAGATCAATTACAAAATTACATTCCCAGAACCAGGGCTACCAAGAGCCTAAGAGAAATCTGATGATGTCTGGCAAAAAAGGAAAATATTCTTGGATTCAACGTAGTAGGAAGTCTGTCATTCAAGACCAATTGTCTGGATTGCTTACTTAAGCCAAAGGAAAATTCTCCGAACAAGAAGTTATTTTGAGACTACACTTGCATTTAGCACTTTCATTTACATTTCTTTACATTTACATTTTTGTGAGAAAAAAAAATATCTATGCTTCCTGCATCCTCACAGAGTGTCACTTGAGGCATTTCTGCCTCCTTGCACATTTAGATAACTGTAATGGGGTCAGCTCCAATCACAGGAACTCAAGTACCTTTCTTCCCCATCCAGCACCTCTTAATTCCATTTTCCTATTAAACCTTGGGCCCCTAATGCCATGTAGTGACATAAGTGCACCACCTCTCAGAAAGAGGCTTTTTTGGTCCTGTGCCACAGTGGCTGCCTCACTGCCTCTGGCTCCGGGATTGCTTGGGCAGTGAAACTCACCCCCTAGAGAAGAGTTTCCATTCATTCCCAATTTGTTTTGGCTGAAGATCCACCCTGAACAGATTCCTACACTAAGTGATTTTGATGCTTCTGAAGCTTGTGGCCCTGGGGAAAAGTTTTAAATGTCCCAGCGTCTGAGTAGCTTTTTTGTTCAACTACATCTTTTTTCTGAAGTACTGAAACATACCACTGGTACTGAATTTCCCTCTGTTATTTCCCCACTCCTTTCAAGAAGGCTATTTGAGCTTAACAATTTAATCTACTTCTTAAAGTGGCCACTTTCCTTCTCTAATCCGTGTGGGAGCTAATGCTACTTGTTGAAACTTAGCGCCTCCCTTCCATTTATTTCATCTTTGCTTTCTGGTTATTTTTATAACTTCTCTGGATTCTTCATCATCATCATCATCATAGAGAATAAATCAACAAGTTCTGGATTTGTTGTTCAAATTTTGTCTACCTTACTCTTGATGAAATGAATAATCCCCGCCTAGATATATTCTTCCATCAGACATTTAATCAAAGCCTGGACTTGTTCTCTGATTCTCACATCTAGATTTCATCACATCTTCTCTCAACTTTCTTTTAGGATCCTCATTTCATAAATGTATTGACCAAGGTCAGTAAGTTCCCTCAGGGCAAAGGTAATGCCTGTTTCAACTGCAATGATGTGTCATATGGAAACTCAGCTGAAAAATGCTTTGAATATTTCACATGAATTTCCTTCCTCAATCCTGCCCCAATTTTTTATAACCACTTGGTACAGCTGTCCCACTCTTTAAGGAAGTGGTTCTCCAACTGCTCTGAGTGGGGACCCATGGCTTTCAGAAGTCATCATCCTCGGTGACTTGGCCTTTCTTGAAGGAATCAGATCTGCTATCTGCTAGATTTGTTTGGATCCCAGTCATCATTTCTGATCTAGTAACAAAAATGTCTTTCCTTCTTTTAGAGCAGTTGGAATCTGGGTGCTGCTTTTTCCCCCTTTTATATTGGTCTAAAACATCATCTTTAAGATGCCCTTTTCTTCTTTACTCTTCCTTAACATAAATGAATAAATTTTTAAAACCTCTTCCTCCAGCTTAATTGGCCTGTGTTCCTTTATTTTTTTAATCTTTCATTGCTTCTGAGTTTGACAGTAAAACTGAAGTACATCTTTCAAACCACTACAGTTTCTTCTTGTTTTCCTAAGCAAATGAATTTATTACTAGAGGCAAACAGTTCCAGGCACTGAGCATTTTTGTTTCCTTCTACCTCTGGGTTTGTAATAATGTCATTTAGTTGAATTTCTATCTTAAGGGGATGGCATTATTTAATAAGGGCTCACATCTCTTATTTGTTCATTAAGTCTAACACAAGAACAAGGGTGAAGCCACAATTTGGGTGTCAGATATCAAGCCAGAGTTATAACTTACGATGTTAACATAGAGCCGATCTGAGATTCTATGATAGGACAGTGAGTCTTGAAAGTCAGAGGAAATGCCACATGGAATCAAGGTTAGTCAGTCCCTCCAGAGTGCCCTCCTTGATCCTGAAAGAGGAATAGAACCTAGTATTTCCAATCTAGATTACCTAGATTACCTAGGCTTGGTACTAACCATATAAAGCTAGAACATCTCTAGTGCTCTGTTCACATGCAGAATTCAGCTGCCTTGCAGTTGAAAAGTGGCAAATATTCTTCTGACAACCGATGCGTAAAACAGTTGTAAAACTCTTCTCTGCAATGGAATCTTTGTCTCAACAAGGAAAAGCAAGGCCTGTGCAGTAAACTAAAGCAATCTACCTGAAGCCCCCAACACAGCCAGAGGGTTGTGTCTTATTTTCTCACATAAATTGCATAAGTCATATGTTACAGTCACCTGCTAAGCTCAAAATACCTCATGACAGCTAAAATTTCTTTCTCAGGCGACAGAAATTCAAAGTCAAGTACAAAAGTGTAAAAACACATTTGGTCTAAAATAAGCCTCTATAAACCAGCAAGGTTTCTCCTCCAAACTAAAGTCCAAGACCCACGGTGTGGGCCCCGGATGCACAAAAAGCTTCTGACCAAATTGTCCCCCTCTAATTTTTCGTTTATTTTTCTTTCTCAATGTTGCTGGTGAATAAACAAAACTTGGGAATCTGAGAGCCCCTCCCCAATAAAAAGCACCTTTAATATACACTAGGCTTATAAACAAGTTGAGAAGTACAACAAAACAGAAAACTAGGAGGTAAAAATAATGCAGGCTGCAGGATATGGTTTGTTGGGGGGGCAGGGGCGGGGGTGCAGTGCTAGAGGTGGATAGGCCTCCCTGTAGGTAGGAAGTCTGACTAGTTAAGATTTATAACTTAGAACACACAGGCTCATTCCAAACAGGAAGAAAGCTGAAGCTAAGTCAAGCAGGTTCATTTATTCTTCCCAAAGCTGACAATCAAAAAAGACTCGATCTCTCTTGGAGCTGGATGAATAAAGGATGGAGAGAGACCTACAATGACATTAAGAGATCTCACTTTACAGGAAGGAAACATCAGAAATGGGAATTATTCCCAGCTAACAATGCTTGCAAACAAGGTTAAATTCTTTGCTTACTGTTTTTTATACTGAGAACAACGTTTCTCAATATATTTGTGCAATTCTGATAGGATATTCTCATATTTAGTTTTCAGTACCACATTGTGCTGCAATTTAATAAATCCCATTCGTGGATTACCAATGTTTCACAATATCGATATTAATTCATTTTCATAAAATTTGATATCAGAAAGTCAATTTTAGAATTTAGTCTTCAACTACACAATTTGGGGAATGTTCATAGTTATGTCTGTTATTTAATGTCTGGAAATTGATTTCCCATAAGATTATAGGCCAGATGATTCACTGACAACTAATTTCCCAAAGACTTCAGTAGGAGCATATGTGTAATGGCTTAAGAATGACCTTACACAAAAATATTCACCGTTTAGATGCACTGTATTTTCAACTAAAGAATCCAATCTTTGCAAAACAGGAGATAGGGGGTGGGAAAAAATTAAGAATAGATTTTCCCTTAGATGACATCAGCAAAGTTGACTTCTTTCAACAATTCAAAAATCATTCTCATCTAACCTTTGTGTAAAGATAGCCTACACCTATATTATTTTATGCACTCAACTTACACAAGATATATCATTACATTTATACACGTTCTTTACCTTCTTTTAACAATGATTTATTTTCAATGTACAGGTCTTAAGCATTGTTTTTTAAACTTATTACTAATTATTTTAGCATTGTATTTGTAAATTATTTAAACTTTATTTTCCAATAATTTACTTGTTTATATAAAAATACAATTAATTTGTGTATATTAACTTTATATCTTGCGAGCCTGCTAAATTCACTAATTTGTTAAAAGAATTGTTGTTTAGGATTTTTCAGGTAAACAATAATTTCACCTGCTAAAAAAACAATTTTCCTCCATCCTTTTGTTTCCTTATGCCTGTTATGCATTTTTCTTGCCTTATTAAACTGGCTAGTTAATGATATACATGCTAACAGGCTGGGAGAAAACGTACTTACTTTGAAATGCAGCAAAAACATGAGATGACTAAAGAATGGAGTGATGGGTAGATATGTGATAAAGCAAATACAGTTAAATGTTCACTGTAAAATACCAGCATGAATGTTCATTGTCACTTTTTTTTCAGTTTTCTGTATGTTGGAAACTTTAATAAGATGACATTAGGAAAATAAAAACCAAAGCAACAATCCAGTTTTGAGAGAGGGACTGAGGACAAAAGAGACAAGGACAAAGGGACATCATAGGTTTTGAGGGACAGGCTAAAATTGGTGAAATCCAAGGCTCAGGATTAAAAACAGATGAGCAGCTTCTCTGTCTCATCAAGAGAAAATATGAATGCACACAGAGTAAATTGGATACAAACAAATGAACATACAGTAATATAGGATGCATACATATTTGGTTTTGGTAGCTGGTTGGTAAGGATATAAGGTTATCTGCTCTAAATGAAGTTCTGGAAAAGGCATTGTGGAGACTGGATCTGAGAAATGTGAGTTTGCTGGGTAGTACTGAGGGCCTATTTCTTGGTTGGTGGCTATGAATGTAGTTGAGGGCAGTCTGTGCTCAACTGCCTGGATCCAGTTTCTTCACCTATAAAACAGGATAATAATGGCCAACTTCAAGATCATTAAGAGAATTAAGTGAGAGAATGCCTGTAAAGAATCTAACACAGTGTCCCACATAAAGACCAAGAACTTTTTTCCATGCCTACTTCTAGTGATTATTTTGTACAGCCGCACTTCAGGAAGTTGCTAAAGTTTCTCATGCTGCTATCTACAGAGAAGGTAATTTCAGTAGGCGATCAGCTCATCAAAAGAGCTGAAACAGGCACAGAAAGTACCAAGCCACAAAGGTACCATGCAGTGTTTGTAACCAGCATTAGGTTGTAATTTAAATGAGAGTTAAGGTTTGTAGGGACCACTTTCCTTTACTGAGAGGAAAGTAATTTATTATGTCTTTCATACCACAATCAAACTGATAAAGAGCATCTCATGATAACACTCCAAATTTCTATTGGAATTGTAAACAGGAAAGAAACCAAGGGGCAAATAGCTAATAAAATTTAGTTCATCAATTTGAAAAATATGAAATGACTATGTCTTTCTTGAGAACTAGGTAGAAAGAAAATGGCTGCTAAGGGTTGATTCTGTAATTTTTAAGAAATGTGTTTCATGATTTGGAGGGCTGTAATTTGGAAATAACATTTAAATTCCTATTACTCAGTTCTATAACTCAAAGTATAACACAGTACTTAAGGAAAAACCACAGCAAGAGGTTTTTTTTGTGTGTGTGACACATATTACACAACTTCAAACCTTAGGAACAAAATTTAATTTATATTATAAAAACATAAAATCAAAGGGGAGTGACATCAGTATCATGGCAGCTTAAGATGTACCTCATCTTTGTCTTCCCACCAACAATAAAATTTGGCATCCACCTATGGAAAGAAATCCCTTTCAGGAAGCTGCGGAATCCAGCACCATAAGCCAAGGGACCCGGGAGGAGTCTCGTCCAGCCATCCATCAGGTAATAGGGAGACAGGCCTCAGTCCCCGATGTGGACCCTGTCATGGCCTATAAACTGGCCCCAGCCTCTTTCAACCACCATCTAGGAGCCCCTGAGAACACCAACTTAGACATTCACTCAAGGACAAGAGAGACTTTGCAAAAGTTCAGGTTTCCAGAGAAGTCCCAGAATTCCATTGGAGGAAAAAAAAAGTTTGGATGTATTGGAGGAGGTAAGAGGGACAGTTTGACTTTACCCACATCACCCCTCCACCGAGGGATGGCACAGCTTAGGGCCAAGAGAGATCTTCCTCACAGTGATTTATCCCACAGAAGAAAGGGAGAGCATGTGAGTGAACACCCCGCTGCCCCAGCTGTACACAACATGCCAAAGGGGCTCCTTTCTCTCTTGCTCCATCCAGAGTATAGAATCATGAGTTACGTGACTGTGGGCAAGAATAAGTGGGGAGAGTGGCAGATACAACTACTGAAGGACAGTAAGAGGCACAGATCTTAACTGTGTCGTGAATTCCACCAAGAACCTGCCCAACAGCTGCTGGGAATGCATTACCAGTGGATCACAACTGGCTCACGGGAACCTCAAGCACTCTGTGTGCCTCACCTACAAACTCCCCATCTTGTGGTCAGCTCCCTGCGTGTGCTCCCGACGGTGGCAGCAAGAATAAGCTTTGGAAGATAGTGAGCATGCACATATGCTGGCCAAATCTGCAGGCCAGGGAGAGATCACAAACTTGACCCTAAGCACCACCTGTGGGAAACAAAAGAGAGGCTGTCAGCACTCACTCAGCCTGGTGCATTGACGGATCCAGAGAAGGCATAAAGCCTAAGAATTCTGCCACAAGAGGGAGCAAGAAGCATGGAGGAGGTATACTCCAAAAAGGGTCTAAGATAGCCTCAGAATCTCTAATAAGGCTGATGGGAGGTATCTCTCTCCCAGAAGCAGTTAGTGAAGCCTTGAGGGGGTGACTGCTACTTCAGAAGTAAAGAAATAATGCAAAAGTTCAAAGAACATGAAAAATCAAGATAACATGGACACCACCAAAGGATCACAGTAATCTTCTGGTAACCAAACCCAAAGACATGGAGATCTGTGATTTACCCAATAAAGAATTCAAGTTTTAAGGAAGCTTGATGAGGTACAAGAAAACACAGAAAGACAAATGAACCATATCAGGAAAACAATAAATGAACAAAATAAGAAGTTTAGCAAATGCTCATAGCAGCACTATTTACAATAGCCAAGTCACGGAAACAACCCAAATCCCCATCAACAGATGATTGGCTTAAGAAAATGTGGCATATATATATATGATATATATATATATATATAAAATATATAAATATGATGGAATATTACTCAGCCATAAAAAAGAATGAAATATTGCCATTTGCAGCAACATGGATAGACCTAGAGAATATCATACTGAGTGAAGTCAGACAAAGATAAATATATGAAGTCACTTGTATGTAGTATCTAAAAAGTAGTACAGACGAATCTATATACAAAACAGACTCACAGACACAGAAAACAAACTTATGGTTACCAAAGGGGGAAGGGAGGGGAGAAGGATAAATTAGGAGTTTGGGATTAACAAATACAAACTACTACACATAAAATAGATAAGGAACAAGGATTTACTGTATAACACAGGGAACTATATTCAATAACTTGTAATAACCTATAATGGAAAATAATCTAAAAAAATACATATGTAACTGAATCACTTTGCTGTACACTTAAAACTAACACAATACTGTAAATCAACTATGCTTCAATTAAAAAAAAAAAGAAGAAGAAAAGTTTAGCAGAGAGACAGAAGTCATAAAAAGGAACCAAATGGAAATTCTGGGGCTGAAGGATACAATGAATGAAATGAAAAATGAAATAGAAAATATCAATGGCAGAATGAATCAAGCAGAAGAAAAAAATCTGTAAGACTGAAGAAAGAACTCAGAAATTACACAATCAGAGAAGAACGAAGAAAAAAGATGTAAAAGAGTACAGAAAGTTACATAATCTATGACATATCATCTAAAGGACCAGTTTGTAAATTACTGAAGTTCCAGATTTAGAAAAGAGGGAGAAGGGGGCAGATAGCTTATTTAAAGAAATAATTACTAAGAACTTCCCAAGTCCATGGAGAGATTTGGAAATCCAAGTTCGTGAAGCTCATAGGTCACCCAACTAAGAGATTCTCTCCAAGGCACATTATAATAAAACTG
The DNA here is from genome assembly GCF_964374135.1 of Grampus griseus. Taxonomy (NCBI): domain Eukaryota; kingdom Metazoa; phylum Chordata; class Mammalia; order Artiodactyla; family Delphinidae; genus Grampus; species Grampus griseus. Next base: position 70,102,130 of record NC_139012.1, read on the forward strand.
TCAAATATCAAAGACAAAGAAAGAATCTTAAAAGCATTAAAGGAAAAAGCTTGCATTTACAAGGCAACCCCCATAATGCTATCAGCAATTTTCTAAGAAGAAACCTTAGAGGTCAAGACAGAGTGGGATAATATATTCAAAACACTGAAGGAAAAAAACTGCCAACCAAAAATATTTTATGTGGCAAAGCTGTCTTTCAGAAATGAAGGTGAGATAGACTATTCCAGACAAAGCTGAGGGAATTCATCACCACTAACCTGATTATAAGAAATGCTGAAAGGAGTTCTTCAAATTGAAATGAAGAAACACTAATTAGTAATATGAAAATGTACTGAACACTGGTAAAAATAAGTACACAGTCAAATTCAGAATACCCTAATACTGTAATACGGTTAAGTGTTAACCACTTAACTTTTGTACAAAGGTTAAAGGACAAGAGTATAAGAATTACTATAGCTACAATGATTTGTTAATGAATAAACAGTATAAAAACAGGTAAATTGTGACATCAAAAGCGTAAGAGGAAGGGGGAGTAAAAGGATAGTTATTGTGTGCAACTGAAGTTGTTAATAAAACAGACTGTTATATCTATGTTTTATGTAAGCCTCATGGTAATCACAAAGCAAAAATCTATAGGAGACTCACAAAAGATAAAGAAAAGGGAATCAAAACATACCCCTACAGAAAACCATCAATTCACAAAGAAGCAGCAGCAGAAGAAAAAAGCAAGGGACTTACAAAACAGCCAAAAAACCATTAATAAGATATCATTAATAAGTCCTTACCTGTCAATAATTACTCTAAATGTAAAAACCATTAATAAGATATCATTAATAAGTCCTTACCTGTCAATAATTACTCTAAATGTAAATGGAGATTCTTCAAATAATTAAAAATAGAATTACCATATGATCCAGTAACACCACTTCTGGGTATTTATCCAAAGTAAATGAAAACAAGATATGAAGCCTGTATCTGTACTTTCATGTTCATTGCAGCATTATTCACAACAGTCAAGATATGGAAACAACCTAAGTGTTCATCTATGGACAAATAAAGATGTGATATACATACATACACAATCACACACACATAATTATTATTCAGCCATGAAAAAGATGAAAACAGTGCCATCTGTGACAACATGGATGGACTTTGAGGGCATTATGCTAAGTGAAATAATTAACACAGAGAAAGAAACATACCGCATGATATCACCTATATGTGGAATCTAAAAAAGCCGAACTCATAGAAACAGATAATAGAATGGTGGTTAACAGGGGCTGGTCAATGGGGAAATGGGGATACACTGGTCAAAGAGTACAAGCTACCAATTTTAAGATGAATAAGTTCTGGGGATCTAATATACAGCATGTTGATTATAATTAATAATACTGTTTTACATACCAGAAAGTAGTTACGAGAGTAGATCTTAAGTGCTATCACCACAAAAATAAAATTGTAATGATGTGATGTGATGGGAGGTATTGCTAATGCTATGGTGGTAATCATTTTGCAATATGTAAGTGTATCTATCAACACATTGTACACTTTAAACTTACACAATGTTATATATCAATTATATCTCAATAAAGCTGGGGGGGAAAATGTAAATCATACATTTTTAAAGAATACGTAAGATAGTGATTCACACCCAGGAATCAGGGCCTTCATTTAAAATCCTGACATCAAGACTTTTACTGCCAGTTAAAAAAGAGTAACTGATACTGCACTTGCCCTCCATTGTAAACAACTAGAAAACGAGACAAAACATAAAAGGAATGCTACATCAGACACTGGAGCAGGTAGTGCAATGCTGTGATACGTTAAAGAAAAGAAACCAAGGAAGTAAACTCTAAAATCACCCCTGATTTCTGCCTAGAGGCACTTTCCAGCCTACAGGGTAGGAAGGGCAAACCCAGGCAGACAACTGTGACAACAAGGAGTTGAGGAGAAAAGAGCAAAATTCAGAGACTGGGGTGGCTGAACATGCATGCAGAGATCTGAAAAGAGGAGAATTATACAGAAAAAGTGCAACAGAAATCTGCATAAGGGTTGCCTTGCATCCTTGGCTGATTACTAAGCTGCATATACATTGAGTATGACTCCACAAAGCCAGGCAGAGAGAAAAAAAACAAGCAAACAACAACAAAAAAACTACTGGGGAAAGACCTACTAGAAACTAAGCTGAATAATTACCAGAGCTCACACAGGGCTGGAAGACAGTGAGTTCTGGTGACCCAGGATGTAGCTCCTCAATGATCTCTGGGGCATTCGATCAACACTAGAAAGATCAAACCACAGCTGTAAAGCTCAACTAGGGATAAAGACTACTCTAGGCACACCCTAAAAAAGGTTAAAAATAAGCATGAAAAGGATCAAGCTGCTAATCAAATAACTGCCTGTGAAAACAAAGTTCAACACTGTTTAAAGAAAGACGGTTTCACTGGATGATCTTTAAAGCAAGTTAGACTGTGCAAAAGATTAGTGAATTTAAAGGCAACAGAAACTATTCAAACTGAAGGATGGTGAGAAAAAGTCTGGAAAAAAGATAGAAACCCTGTGATTTATGGGCACTATCATGAAGTAAGAGATGTAACTGGAGTCTCAGAGGAGAGGGCAGAAAAATAATGAAGAAAATGGCTAAATTTTCCTAAATTTGATAAAATACAGAAATCCACAAATCCAAGAACTGAAACAAATGTAAAGCCAGTATAAAGCAGTATGAACACAAAGAAAAATCATGCCAAGACACATCTTAAACTGCTGGAATTGGCCATAAAGAGAAGTTGTAAATCTTACAAGGAGCCACAGGAAGTAAAATAAAACAAAAAACGTATAGGAAAAAAATTAGAATGCAGATGTCTCCTCAGAAACAATGCAAACTGAAACACAAAACTGTATTTTTAAGATACAGAAAGAAAAACAACTGTCAAATTACAATTTTATACCCATTAAAAATGCTTTTCAAAAAAGAATGCAAAATAAAGCCATTTTAGGCCAAACCCGCCTCCCCCAAAAAACAAAAACAAAAACCTGGGAGAATTCACCAGAAGATCTGCCCCACAAGAAAAGCTAAACCTGTTTCAGAGTAAAGGAAAATTGCATCAGATTGAAATTTGCATATACAAAAAAAAGCAATGAAGAAATGAGTCAGTGGAGGGCTACTTCTATTAATTGAAACAGGAGGAGATTGAGTAATTTCCCTCCACAGAAAAGTATAAAAACAGACAAAATTGTCAAAAAATAACCAATCATGACACTGAAAATTGATCAAAATCAGACAACAAATTTGAAAAATGTTTATTGTTGAAAAACTAGATTTGGACAAAAATGGTAGCAACTCCATGACTTTCTATACTTGGTATTATTACCTTGTACCTACCACTTATTCAGTAAAAACTGTACCTTTATAAGTTTAAGGCTAGTTGCAGCCAGAGTATTAGACTGAATTAACAGTTGGGAACAAGGAAAACCCATAGCTTTGGTAAACCAAGGTTGCACGTCCAGTTCATGGCCACTAAGAAATCAATCAGATAGTGAACTGAGAGATCCTAGAAGTGAAAGAGCCACACAGTGGCTAAGACAAACTCTTAATTCACACATACCTGACCGACCGCTTAAGTGGAAAAATGAAAACCAAGGGATACTGAGAACTGGTTGCAACCTTGAATGTTTTCCTCAACTCACACACAGCTCAGCAGACTTAAAGTCTCAACTTGAAGATGTCTGAGTTCACACTCCACCCAAATCATTGGGTTGACCACTAAGCTATGCAGACAGAAAGATGAAGCCAGGCTAAAATAAAAACAACTGAGTAGAAACATCAGTGGCAGCACAATGCAAGGAAGATAAATTACAGAGTTTAAGTATAGGTAAGCTAGGAAACAAACAAAAAACATACAAAAAAAAAATCAGAAAACCAAAAGAGAATCCAAAGTTACTAAAATATATTATCTAAAATTAAAGTTTTCAGCCACAAAATTACCACACATTGGTGTAGGGGGAGGGGGAAGAAGTATAATGATACACAAGGGAAAAAGCAGTCAATATAAACTGACTGAGTGGGACCAGATGCTGGGTTCAGGAAAGACTTCAAAGCAACTATTACAAACATGTTCAGAGAATTAAAGGAAAACATGCTAACAAGGAGACAGAAAATAGGAAATCGTAATAGAAACATTGAAACTATATAGAACAAAACGGAAATTCTAGAGTTAAAATGTACGAACACTAAAGTGAAAAATAAATTAGATGAGATACCTGATACGAAATGGCAGAAGGATTCAGCGAGTTTGAAGATTTATCAATAAAATTATCCAAGCCAAAGAACTCAGAGAAAAAAGACTAAAGAAAAATGAACAGAGAATCAGCCACCTGTGGGCCAATGTCAAGTATTCCGGGATATAAGTAAAAGGAGTCTCAAAGTAGATGAGAAAAAAAGGTCAGAAAAAAAGGTTTGAATAAATAATGGCAAAAAAAATTCCCTAAATTGATACTATAATACTAATACTACTCATAATAATCTGATCCAAGAAACTAAACAAAGCCCAAGTAAGATAAACACAAAGAACTACAACTAGCTACATCATGGTCACCTTGCTAAAAGGCAAAGAAAAAAAATACTGAAAACATCAAGAAGAAAGTAATGTATCATGTAAAAGTGAACAATCATATGTTACTGGCTAACTTCTCATCAGAAATAATAGAGATCAGAAGGTAGCAGAATGAAATATTTGAAGCACTAGGGGAAAAATAATAACAATTTTAAATGAACCTAGAATTCTGTGAGTGAAGACAAAATAGGTACATTCCAGATAATCAAAACTGAGAGAATGCTAGCAGACCTTAGCTATAAGAAATATGTCTACCATACAAACTCTAATCAAAAGAAAGCTGGAGTGGTAATATTAATATAAGATAAAATAGATTCAGAGTAAGGAATATTACCAGAAATCAGGAGGAGCGTTCATAAAGGGGTCAATTCATCAGGAAGACATAACAATCCTAAAATTTTATGCACCTAATGAGCTTCTAAATGCATGAAAACCCAAAAGAACTAAATTAGACAAATCCATAAATACAGTTAGCGATCTCAATATTCCTCTTAGTAAATGACAGAAAATTAACAAGGGTAGAGAAGCCTTTAAAATATATCTGAAAATTTTCAATCATTTGGAAATTAAACAACACACTTCCAAGTAATCATTTGGTCAAAGAAAAACATCTCAAGTGAAACTGAAAAATAGTTTGAACTAAATGGAAATGAAAACACAAGATATCAAAATCTGTAAGAGGAAGTTAGATCAGTATTCAGGGTAAAATTTGTAATTTTAAATGATAGAAGAGAATGGTCTAAAATCAATTACCTAAACGTCCATTTTAAGACTCTGGAAAAATAAGAGCAAACTACATCAAAAGAAGAAGGATGGGATTAATAAAGATGGAAAAGGTAATCAATGAAATATAAAACAGACAATATAGAAAATCAATTAAACCAATTTTATAGAGACAACTAGAATGCCCATACAATGCTGGTAGGAATATAAAATGGTACACTTTGAGAATCTGGTGACTTCTTAAAAGTTAAACTGACACCTATCTTAGGTCTAATTATTCCATTCCTATGTATTTACTCAAGAGAAGTGAAAACATACGTCCACAAAATGACTTCCAGAAATATTCAGAACTTTATTCATACTAAACAAATCCTGGAAACCCAAAGGTCCATAAACAAGTCAATGGGTTGTAAAAGTGTATATAAACATACACTGATCAATGAACATTAAAGAAATTAATGAAATATGCAACAATATAGACGAATCTCAGTTATAATTCTGAGAGAATGAAGCCTTAACCAAAGACCATACAGTATTTGACTCTAAATTCTTGAACAGGCAAAACTAATCTATAATGACAGGAAGCAGATCAATGGTCACTTGAGTTGGGGTAGGGGTGGGCTGACTGCAAAAGGGATATGGAAGAAATTTTTCAGGGTGATGGAATCTGTATCTTGATTGGGATGATGGTTGCACTGAATACCTTTGTCAAAAATCAAACTGCAGACTTAAAATGGGTATGTTTTATTGTATGAATTATACTTCATTTCTCAAGTTTCTTATTCATAGCTCAGAGATAATACTTCACAGAGTGGTAAGGTTATAATGAAATAGTACACATACCCAGTGCAATGCCTACCATGTAGTAAGCAGTTCGTTATTCATCAGTTCTCCACCTGAACACCTGCTGTTTCTAAGGAGCTTTCAAGACTCCCATACCATTATTAAGATAGCTGCAGTTAAAAAATTCTTCTTCATAGGGAACTAAAATGCCTCTCTCCAACCTACATCCATTGATCCTAAGTCTACCCTCTCTAGAGCAGTTGTTCTCAAACTGAGGCGTGCATCAGAATCACTTGGAGGGGTGGTACAACACAAAGACTGCTGAGGCTTATCCCGATCGTTTGATTCAGCAGACCTGGAGTGAGACCTGAGAGTTTGCATTTCTGAGTTCCCAGGTGATGCTGGTGATGCCAGGGATTCCACTCTGAGAAGCACTGCTTTAGAGAAACATAATTTATAAGACCACTCATACTTCCAAGTGCATCATTTTAAACACTGGAAGAGTTAACATATTTTTTAACTTTCCTTTTTTCCAAATTAAAGCAGTCTTAGTTCTTCCAAACCTCACTTTCCTAGTTCTCTGTTAGAATGTCAATATCCCTCCTAACATGCAGCCCCCAGGACTGAGACTTCCAGTTGGGACCTGACTAGTACCACACCCCCCACCCCACAAAAAAGGCAACAATCATTTATCTTAACCTGAACAGTTTCCCAGGTTTAGGTTTTTCAGTGTGTGTGTAGTTGTGTCTTTGTCAATCAAACACTTCCTGATTGTTTATCACCAACTGCTATTAAGAGCAGGTCTTGCTAATATTCTTATACAGAGCCTGTCATAAACTTCTGTCAAGCAAAGCCTTTGTTCCATGAACCAAATTCCTGAATTAAAAAATGCTCCAAAGGACAGGACCAATAATACAACAGTATACTTGTTCAAAGAGTAATTTCAACAGTAATATACCTTTGCTTCAGAACTACGTGATGCATATTCTTCAGGAGTCTTCAAGTACTTAATGAAAACATGCTTATCTGAATCACTGAAAATAAAAGCTGGAATTCTACAGTTTCAATAGAAATGGTATGTGCAATTTTCTCCACACCCATGCTATTACATTTCAAAATTAATTCCTATATTTCCTGCAAGAATATAATTCTTGGTTGAGGGAAAAAATGATTAAACGTAATGACTTGCCAAGCAAAAATTTATGTACCTGTGGCCAAAAATGGTCATCTGAAGGATAGAAAACAATCCCTGCTTTCTTATGTGTAAATTTCCTCCAGCAGGTGAGAGAGTATACAGAAATGAGAGGATCAACACTGCATACTTGGAAAACAAATTTTTAAAGTAAATTAAAATCATGTTCCTAGACTCTAAAGTTTCTAGTTGTATCCTTTCAATACACTTCAATAGTACAGGAGCAATTATTTAACCTAGAGAATAATGATTAATAATTCAGAGGAATTATTACAAAAACCACAAATAAGACATAATTAAGTAAAGTTAGTTTATTTTACCTGTAGCTCTTCCAATATAAATTTAATGTAAATGCTGATACTGAGAAATATTAGGAAGAATTACTGATAGATGTCAGAATATCATGCCTTCCAATCCATCCTCCATGAACTTCTTATAAAGTGCCATAAATTTGGCCACAAATGCTTCCAAGTGATAAATGGCTTTGCTACCCAGCTGTAGACGATGTTCATAGTAAGCTGCCATCTGGGCCACTTCCCCTTTCAGTTGTCCATCACAATTATGTAAAAGCTCTGAGAGAAGGCCCTAAAGAAAGATAACTAGTAATTAAAAAAGTAATCATTTTTAAAAAATATTAGCTGAAAATGCTTTATTTCTCTCATTCAAAAAGGAAGTAAAACTTAAGTTAAATATGTTCTTTTTAAATTTCTGATGGACCAGCAGACTTCATCCAAAAGTACATACCATTCTATAATGTAAAAATGTGATAGTTATCTTTCATATTCCAACTCTAAATATTTAAATGTACAAGGGTGCAAAGATATAAGTACAAAGATGCTTACCGCAGCATTATTAATTATAATAATCTGTAGACAACCTAAAGCTCCACCAACAGGGGTCATATCCAAAAACTGTGGTATAGTCATATAATGAAATCCCACCCATCCACAAAAGAATAAGGTAAATCTGTACTGTCATGAAACAGCAACCATACTACACTGCTGAATTTTAAAAAAAGAAGGGAAAAAAAAAACAAACAGCGCAGGACACTGAAGTTTTGTGAAACACACACATATATGGGCTTATTTCTATGTGACTAGAAAAGAGGTCTTATGGAAACAAGAGTGTGGAGCTTCACTTTTTTCTTTGTATATTTGGTATCATTTGAATTTTTTCATGTAAGGATTACCAGGTAATTTTAATAAATACAAACAAACAAAGAAACAGTGTGTTCCCTAAAATCTAACAGTCAGCCTATCTATCCAGCTGGGGAGTTGATTAGGTTTAGATCAGCCCTAAACTGTGTCTTACAATATCCCTCTGCCTCCTTCTTTAACCTCATTACTCAAGTGCACTGGGCCTTGCTGTCTGCAATACTTGTTCCCCAGCTACTTATATGGTTCCCTTATTTTAATCTTTCAAGTTTTAGTTTCAACATACCTTTCTCACAGAAGCCATCACTGACCTTCCATAACCCTGCCCTCCATTGTTACCATTTCACCTTGTTACTTCCTTTGTGGCACCTGGAACATTCTGAAATCCTCTTGCTTCGTTTCCCATTTCACCCCACAAAAATGCAACTTCTCTGAAGGCAGGCCCACCCGTCCCCTTCAACACACCCCTAAAGGTGCCTGAAGCACCAGAAGCTCAATAAATATCTGTTGAACTAATGAGCTGGACAGAAAGAAGTGACAATGTATCTTAGTGCAGCAAAAGCCCTGAGATCACACAAAGTCCAAGTTTTATGGTTATAAACAGTTCAAAATTTGAAATCAGGATACCTTCATTATTATTTCAGGAGGAATACAATGAGTCAGAAGCTCATAGAGTCTCCCACGAACTTCAAGGAGCCTATACAAAACAAAACAATATTCTGTGATAAAAACAGGAGGTAATTTTTCCTCTGTATTGTCTTAGTTTACGAATTAAACATCCCAATACAGACATTTTCTTAAATGGCTTATCATACTTAAGATACACCTATGGAAGCTTATCCTAATTTCAGTTCATTTTTCTAAAATGATATAATAATTGCTCACTAAATATTAGCTGCTATTCAAATTAGAAAATTATGAATTTTCTAAGATAGGTCAAACAAGAATCAAGACTAAGGGGTCAAAAATCAGAAGGAGCCATTTGGTACTGTGTGGACCAATGTTCAGAATGACACTAGCCATCCCAGTATTTCTGCACAGCTCCAAGGTTTTCTGAAATTAAGAGAAATTTCTTTTTATACAGCATAATGGCATCAACTCCCAAAACTGTTAGTCTAAATAGGCAACAGCAGCACTCGAACAAGTTCATTTATGAGCTGTCAAAACCTGTTTGGAAACGAGGAAAGGGCCGCAGCAGCTAGAATAATTAAGTAAAGTAATAATCAACTGAAGTCTTAAAAATACATCTAATAATAGTCAAATAGTCAAATACTGCAACATCTGTACCTAAATCTCTTAAGAGCTGGAAAGTTCAACTACTACCACCAATTTTTCTTCATTAAAATCAGAACAAAACAAGAAAGTCATCTTTAGCGTGGAAATATTTTATGGAAGTAAAAGGCTCCCAAGACACGCTTTGTTTGAATTTTATTTCTTTAAAGCCTGAAATTTCTTCACTGATTGACAATATTTTACAGAACGGAATGCACATTTTTTCCTAAAGTCAAGGTTTCTTTTCTGAAGAACCTACCTAAAACGTTTGCACTTTTCGAAAACTATTAATTTCTTCAACTAAAATAAATGAATTAATAGGAATTCAATGCAAATACCACATACCCATTATCTATGACTATTCACCTCCTCTAATCTATATGGTAGCCCAAGAGTACACATTATCATTTCCTTTGAAGAATTTCTTATAAAAATAAGAATTCATCAGATATACCATACAAGAAGAGAAACATGGTATAATCCTCTCATGATTATTTTCACGTAAACCAGGGAAGCTTACATTTCAGTGGTTGCATTCAGTCTAGTCTGTTTCCTAAAAGAATCAACCCTCTCTAAAGTCCAAAGATGGTTTCTCAGTTCTGACAGGCAAAAAATAGTAGCAAACTGTGTCTCAGTGAGCCTAAGGGACCTTCACTAGACGTTCCAAAGGTAGTGAGTGGGCCTTAAGACTGTCACTCTTGATTTGGAGAAGAGCAGACTGCCCTTCTCAATCAAAGCTGTCATGATAAATCAAACAAGCAGTGGCTGAAGTACTCTCAGCATGGTCTACTACTGAAGAAGAGACCTAGGAAGTAAACAGAAACAACTGTACAGCAAATACGCACAGAACACTTCCTAAATACTGATGGCATATACACAATATTATTCTTAACAAAGCCTATCATCACACATGAGCACCGGGTCTTCTAGTTCTCAATCCATTATCACACAATCTCTTCTGCTCTTATAACAAAGGTAGAAGTATCCTTGGTATAAATAATAGCATCTTCATTATACAAGTGAAAAAGTTGAAGCTCTAAGATGAAGTTACCTGCTCAAGGACACTTAGCTAAAACTCAGTAGAAGAACTAGAAGTCTGACCCACAGTCTAGGGTCTTTCTATGACACATCAATACAAAGTTACATATTGTGATTTTCAATATTAGAAAGCTAGACACATCATGCTATGTATTAATATTAAATCATCCCAGATTCTGGGAAAAACCTAAAACTTCCAAAATTTGTTTTAATTTATGTAGAAGTTCCACATTTACATGCCAATAGCCATGATATCATATGCTAAACTATTCTGAACCACTAAATTTCTAAAATTAAATCCTACCTTTTCTTTATAAGTGTACTATTATAGATTTAATTATAATTCTAAATGGCATGGTATTAGCATAAAACAGCTAACCTAAAACTTAGAATATCTGTACTATCTCAATGACCAAACTTTCATGGTGATCTTTTACAGTGGTTACCTCTGTGGAGTCTGCTGACTGACAATAGCATTGGCAGTCTCCCTCAGATACACCTCCCAATCTGTTTCAGGGATTTCTTGATCTCCAGTAAAAGGATATCTACATGACAAAAAGAGAACACAATAAATTAAATGAAAGTGGGCTTATGTCCCAAAATGTTTCCCACGGTAACTTCCCCCTTTCACTCACTGTTGCACTCTGCAGGCTTCACACATAAGCAGAGCTTTTCTGAGATTTCTGCAGGACTTCTCTGCAAGTCTACGAGCCAGTTGTGAAGGAAGATTTAGACCTTCCTTCTTGCACACAGTAGATAACACATGGCAAATCTACAAACAAAATAATTAACAAAAATGGGCAATCTGTCAAACAGCATACTGAGACAATTTCTGTTAATATCTTTATAGACCCTCCCCAACCTTTTTTTTGGTCACTACCCTACCCTAACCCACTGCTCCTTCAGTAGGAGGCTAGAGGTCTAGCCTAGCTGTCAGGAAGAGGCAGCAGCTAGATGGGCAACTGGAGGAAGCTCTGGTCCCAGCTCCAAGCCTGACAGCCTCCTCAAGGCAACATGGAGTTGGAGACAAAGGGTCTCATGTTGGGGGCAAAGATACTGCTCACAAGGCTGCCAAGTAGAGCCGTACAAGCTGAAGTGCACATGACTCAGGCACTAAGACCTAAATGGTGCCCATGGGAGTGGTGTAACCTGGCAGTGCTGCTGCTTTATAGACACTTTTAACTCTATCACCCCCAAAATTTTTACAAGTGAAACTTATAATAAAGTTACTTTAACTACTTTGAAACTAATACAATGTCACATATTAACCCCACTTTGCATAAAATTGTCCCAAATCTATTAAACAGCAGAAAACTGCCTGTGAGAAACTGGTATTTCTACTGACAGCTACTAAGAATGATAAAGAAAACAAAAAAATGTATTATGTTTCAGACTAACTTTGGTCCCCTAACAGGGGACTAGGTATTCCCAAATCATCTTCTTGCAAAATCTATTTCCTGAATACTCATGCCTCCTCCATAAGCCAGTTAAATCAGGTTAAGGTAGAAGCCATTAAATAACCAGCCTTTACCTACTTTAGTAAAATCCACAATAATTACTTGTTTAAAGTAAAAGATGATTTAATGGAAAGAACATTTTCTATATATTGGTATCTGGTATTTACTACATATATATATATATAGGTTTATACGTATATTAATAGTTAGCATCCAGGCCATAGCTATTCCTAGATTACTGATATAGCTCACTATGTTTTCACAAAAACAAACATGACAGGGATGTACACACAGTATGCATGGAATTTGAAGTGAAATTTTTTTTCTGAAAAGTTTTACTTGACTTACATCTTCAATGCTGGGAGCAGGCACACGAACTGCAAGGCACCTACTACGAATAGGTGGTATCACTTTTGATGTAGAATTGCAACACAAGATCAACCTGCAGGTGGACATATACTTTTCCATGGTTCTGCGCAAGGCATGCTGAGCATCTTTAGTGAGTTTGTCAACTTCTGTCAATAACACGACTGAGTCAAGGAAAAACAAAACAAACTTTAACTTAAGTATTTCTCTTCCTCTTCCTCCTCATTATTCAGAGTGAAATCCTAAATAATAAGCCTAATATACTACTTTCCCTTTGGAGAAGACATGCAAAACTTACAGGTATGGCGAGAATAATTTCTTTTACTTTTATTTTAAAACATTCTAAGATCAAACAAGCCTAAGAAACACTAGGCTAAACAAAGTTAAAGAGGTTATTTTGTTGTAGAATTTACTGCAGCCTTTATTATATTTCTACACAGTAGAAATCACCACGACAAGGATATAATGTGCTGCATTTACCCAAAATAATTTATCTCAGGAGCACATTTCTGTAGAACACCTTAGCATTAAGGAATACACTTTGGAAAACACTGGCACAAGAGATGTAGCAAATATGGCATAAAGACATCTGGTTACTTGTATAAGATTCCATCTGGTCATAATCAAGGATTGGCCTTAAAGTGCTTCAGGAATAGTATGTAGGGACTGAATCCAACTGTTGTATTTTTCATTGTATTAAATTATTTCTAGAAGATGACAGTGGTAGCATTTGTAGCATTTGAATCTCTCCCATAAAAACAGACAGAAAAAGTAAAGATTCCAAGACCCAAGACAACATTTATATCAAAACTAGGTGACAAGTTGTCCCTAAGAACCCTAAATATGAGCAAGTGACAACAAGAAACTATGTGTGGGAGGAAGTGGCTGGGATCCACCAGGTTTTTGACAGCCTTTAGGACAGGAGAACCCCAAATCACCCACAAAAGCACACTGGAAATACCATGGGCCAATTTAAGAACAGCACTCAGAGGGCTCAATTCATGGCTAAGAGCTAAGGAACCTTGATGCAATAAGGTTTGAGAGAACATTGGACTGAAAATAATAAAATGAATATTCCTTCCAAGATAACACTTCACAGTTTGGAGATGTTCTGGAATTAGAACCGAAATTGAACAGAACAGGAAAAATAAAGACAAGGAGATTGATCCCAGTATCTGACAAGGATAGCACCAAATAAAATGATAAAAAAATAAATCATTGCTAGGTGAGAAAACAGCAGCATATTTTAAAAATTAACACATCCCAACCAAGTGACATTTACTCCAGAAATGCAAAGCAGTTTCATTAAAAGATCCAGTAATATAATACTAAACACTAAGAAGAAAAATCATAAAACTACATTAATGGATACAGGAGAGCATTTGAAAAAAAATTTTTAATTTATTTTGAAGTACAGACTGAGGAGGAAAGATAAGAAATACACTGGAATATGCACAGGTGATTTACAAAACAGTAAAATAAGCAATGAACAAAAGATAAAATCATCACATTCACTAAAAAAAAACAAAGTACAAACAATTTATTTTCTCCACTCAAACTGACAAGGATTAAAAATAATTATCCAGTGTTGATAAATGTTAGAGAGAAATGGGCATTCCTAAACACTGCTGGTGGTAGCACAGAGCTATACCCTCTTTCACATGAAGAATTTGGCAAAATATATGAAAAGCATTAAATATTGGCATATTTATCAAAAAATCTCCTGTAAAAATATACGCATATATATGCACATAAATAATACTGCAAATGTTAAGAGTAACTATTAATGGGGATTATAGCTGGTATGAATTTTCTTTTGTTTAGCTAAACATTTGATAATGAACATGTCACTTTGGTTCTAAGAACCATTATTTTTAAATCATGCAATTTCTTATTTTAAATTAAGTATTTTTTCATTACTTATCTAGTTCTAAAGTAACAAATGGGTGGCACAAATAGTTCTCTTTCTGCCAAAATTCAATTCCATTAGACTATAAACTCCCAGGAGCAGAGATCATGTCTCTCTTGTTCACTTTTACATATTTAAAGAAAAAAAAAAGGTAGCATAGTACTTGGCACAGAACAAGAGGTTAATAAATATTTGCTAAATGGATGGAATTTACATTCCCCACTACATTTTTCTCTTATACCCACTGCTTGTAATTTAAGTGTCTGCCTCATAAAAAGAAATCTTTTTATCACATACCTTTAAAATCTTTTTGAGAGTTTGTTTCAAGTTGCTGTGATTGTGCCACTGTTTTCAACATCTCCTGAATTACTACCCGGTCACTATTTCCAGCATCACTATACAAAACAAAAATAGTGGTAAATATGTGTGTAAATATTTAGAAAGTATTATGCCCTTATTCTTAATCTGTTATTGTACGAAAAATGTTGAAGATCTTAAGTGATCAAAATTTTAATCAAACTGAGTAACACCTATTACATTCACAAAACTTTAAAAGTGAAGTGTTTTAGGGTCATTAAATACTAAAAATATTCCAATACTCAACTACAATTTGGTTAATATCACTGAAAACACCAAGCATGTTCTTATATTAAGTTTACTGAGAAGATAAACAAAATTGATAAACCATTAGCCAGACTCATCAAGAAAAAAAGGGAAAAGACTCAAAAAAAAAAAAAAAGTGAGCCATGGCCACTGAGCCTGCGCGTCAGGAGCCTGTGCTCTGCAACGGGAGAGGCCACAACAGTGAGAGGCCCGCGTACCGCAAAAAAAAAAAGAAGAAGAGCGATAGCTATCAACAGTTTAACAAATACTTTGATACTTCTGTACCCACTATAATTCATACCTAGTCAGAGCTAATTTAAAATATAAAAATAACTCCTTGGAACAGAAATTTAATCTCTGTTCCTCTTCCCCACCCCCAAAATAGTAAAGGTCTGAGAGAGAACAAGCCTAGACAAGTCCCTCTCAGCACAAGCAGAGTTGATTCAGGGTCTTCACAAGGGGATGGGATAAGCAAATTAAGTTTAGCACACAAATCAGTACTCTGTAAGCTGCTGACTTACAGGCATTACCTGTCATTTATACCAATATCATTGCTTTAGCACTTAAGTCCTACACCTCACAAACCAACATAAGTCACCTGGTTAATTCAGGCTGAATGTCAATTTAAAACACCTGAAAAACAAACAGCTTACCCTCCGACTATTCTTGCTACAGAGGAACTCTCAAAGAGAAAAAGAGGGCATAGAAGTCAGCTTTAGTTTATTTTCCCAAACAGCCATTGTCTGTCTCAATTCAATATTATTCGATCAATATACGTACAGTGTTTCTTTTATAATCATTTCCTTGTCCAGAATCTAAAATAATTCGCTTTTGTCTATGGAATTACCACTCTCTACTTTTACGATCAGATCCTTTCCCACCAACCTTAATTTTTTCTTTGACATACCTAGGAAAAATAATATCAGTCTGTTAGGGCTGTTCTGAGGACATAATCCATGTAAAGCTTCCCCCACAGTGCCTGCTACTGAATACACATTAACTTAAAACTCTCTTCCTCTTATTCCATTCAGTCTAGAAAGGGATGCTCGATCTCATTGCTGTGCCACTGCCCATAAAGTTGCCTTTGCCTGAAGATGTCCTTGATTCTGTTCTCCTTCAAGAACATATCAGACCCCATAGAACCCTGAAGGCTTAGCCAACTTTACGCCCAATACAATCATTTCTACATCATTTACTTAAGCAGAACGTAACTGCTGTGGCATGAGTTTTCAATGTGCCTCCCAACAAGATCCTAGTCATTATCTCATGATGGAGAATACACACAGTGGCTGATGGACTACAATACCCTCTAATCAAAAAACTGAAACAAAGAAAATGGGAACCCAAATTCACTTTCTGAAATATTTTTTCAGGCATTTACAAACTTTTTAGACACACTTTGCTCACCAGTTCTGAATGAGTCAATATAATTCAACAAAAACTTACTGACTATGCAAAATACTTTGTGTAAAGCACAGAGCTCTGTAGAGCAAGAAAACTTAATTAAAATTATTTGACTTGGGGGGGGGTATCAAAGAGAAGGGAAAGAAGGAAGGTTCTAGGCTCCCCGTCTCACACAGGGCAGCTTCACTTTTATCTATTTTATATATTGTTTCCATACATAATTTTATTTCAAAAAAACATTCTGCTCTTTAAAAAAAGTCTGAACATCACTATTCTAAAATTGCTTATTTCTATGTAGTAGCAACTTACCTGGGATTAACTTCAAGGTGGTAATTGCTTGCAATAGTGCTAATTTCAATTTTCTTTTTAGATGGAGTCTGTGGACAAAGAAAGTAGTTTTTTTTTTAATGTTTATTCATGACTATTTCTCCTCTTTTCTGTATTTCATTCTTTTTAATTATGTAAACAATTTATGTTTACTAAAGAAAGAAAACTTTAGATGACCATCACTAATGCTTCAACTTCATTAACCCCATTCCTTTCTTAAGGTGCATGTAAACATACATGTTTTTACGTACATTGGGTCATATCACACATTCTGTTTTTAGTGTGATCACTTTTCTCCTTTACCTCCAGTAATCTCCAAACCATTCCCTGTTATCAGATCATCGTTGTAAACAATCTGCCTATGTCCTTTCACAGTCTTTTCCATGATAACACACAAAAATAAACACATACTAATACATTACTACATAGAGTCTGTCAGCATACTTGCAAAAATTGTTTTAAAAAGAGGCAATCATATATATTTCTGTGTTTTGCTTTTCCTTAACAACACATCTAGACAACCTTCTCAGACAAGTGGTATAGGCTGTTATAGTTGCATATCAACCATAACATGGATGTCCCAAAGGCAGTCATGCAGATGGGCATTTTGTTTCTTGCTTTTTACAATCTCAAACAATTCCATAATTAACATCCTTGTGCATATGTCTCATGCACTGCTTTCACGTCTATGTAACAGATTCCCAATAAAAGATCTGCTGGATTGAAGATGATGTGTTCTCTAAATTTTTATACGTATGTATGTGTTTATTAGACTCTCACTGCTTTTCCTCAACTACCACAAAGGTCAAACATCTTCACATAGGTTTACTGACTGTTTATCTTTCTCTCCTGTGGCCATTTTTTATTCAGTTTTCTACCAGATTGTTTTTACATTGTCACTTTGTAAAATCTTTTATCTAATACATTCCTTTCAAATATTTTTTATAATCCTTCATTTTTCTATTGATCTTATGTATATTATCTTGTCAAACTTTTAAAATTCATATATACCCAAGTATATATTTTCTTCTACAGTTCCCATGTTTTTTATTAAAAGGTGCTCCTGACTCATACACTGTTCATACTGTCTAAGAAATTCTATTCTAAGAAATTTAGTTTTATTTTACCATTTCAGCCTTTAATTGATCTGGATTTATAAATTATGTGTAATAGGGATTCAACTTTATTTTCTTCTGGGTTGGTAACTAGTTATGCTAGCACATTTTGCTGACCAATCCTCTTCCTACTGATGTGAAATAGATCTTGGGCTGTCATATTTCTGGGCTCTCTATTCAGTTCCACTGATGTAATCCTCTATCCCAATGCCATAGCAATATTGTTTTGCTTATAGTAGGCTTACAGTATGGTTTAATAAACACATGTCCCACTTCACAAATCTTCTTTTTCATAATTATTTTAGCTAGTCTCAGAAATGTACTTTAAGATCACTTCATACAATTAAAAAAATAAATTGCATTTTAATTGGAATTTCACTAAAATTTATTCTGAACATGGGGAGAACAAATACTTTTAAATACTACTGAGAACATGATGCATCTTTCCATTTGATCAGCTCTTGTTTCTTGTCCTTTTATAAGATTATGTATAAGGTTTTCTTACTACCTTTCTTATTAAATTTGTCCCTGCATATTTTAAAGAATTTCCACCAGGATGTACTACCAACATCTCAAATTCAATGTGTCTAAACACAAGCTAATCCACATTAGCCTACAGTCCATTTATTCTCCTAAAGATTCTATTAATAGCACAACCTACTGTCCAGTCACTCAGTTTACATTTTTTCAGTGCCTAATATGTGCAAGACACTATACCAGAGGCTATGAAGAACATAAAAATGATGGCAACTGGACTTATCGTGGTGATTATTTCATAATGCATAAAAACATCAAATCACTATGCAGTATACCTGAAACTAATATAATGCCACATGTCAAGTATAACTTACAAAAATATAAAATTTACCCTATATAACTTCAAAACAAATACAATCTTGTCAGAGTCAAGGTGTATAAATAACTATGATCAAGGCAAAACAAAGTAATGCTCTAAAAAGTATAAACTATGGGTTGTAGGAGGAAACATTAATTATAACGGGGTTGGGGGGGCACTTCCAAGAGGATACATTTCAGCTAGATCTTAAACACTGTCAGTAAGGAACGAGTATGAAAATGCATTGCATAGCATGAGGCTACAAAACACAGCCAGGGCAAGATCATGGGAACTCTGAACATCCCAGAGCCTCATGTCTCCTCTGCCAGGCAGTCAGCTGCCCAATCTTTACCGAGTCACCAGATTCCATGTTTAAAATTTTTCTCCAAATCATTCCCTTTCCATACCCACTACTGCTCTC
Organism: Grampus griseus; assembly: GCF_964374135.1. Classification (NCBI taxonomy): domain Eukaryota; kingdom Metazoa; phylum Chordata; class Mammalia; order Artiodactyla; family Delphinidae; genus Grampus; species Grampus griseus. Next base: position 70,121,345 of record NC_139012.1, read on the forward strand.
AGAACAATGAACTTCAGAAACTTGAGTTCTAGTTCCAGCTGACACTAATTTGAATCTGAAATGAATCCCACCACCTACATCTTACCCCAAGTCTCCTGTTGCTCATATTTCTTCTCTAACGTAATGTAACTTTTGTCTGGTTATAATACTTAGGTCTATAAATCAGCAACTCTCAATCCTGTACACCAGGATTACCTGTGAAATTCTTACTTAAATCACACATTGGGCAGCAAAGGGTCCTATATGATGAGGACTGAAAATCCCTGCTCTAAATATTTGGAGGGCCTCAAAGTGAAATGCTTACTGTGATGGTCTGATGTTCAATTCTCAATTTTTCCACTCCCACACCGTAAAGTTCACGTAGAATACACATAATTCTTGTCTTTTTTCCAGCACCTGATGGTCCATAGACTAACAGATGAGGAAAGTCACCACACTGCACCTGGAAAAAAAAAGAACAAGGCATTTTCCCCAAACTACTGCCCAACCTGTGGAAGTAAACTACTTTTCAAGTATCAAATATTTTGTGTCTCTACCTATGAAACTTCAAAAATGTGTATGTGTGTGTGTGTATGTATATATAGAGAGACAGATCTTTAACTCTGAAATGTTGATTATCCCCCTGTGATTAATGTTACATTACTTATGTATCTAGCACAGTACATGTAAGATACAACACTATATGCTAGAAAGCAAGAAATCCCAAACCTGGCTGACTGTCAGAATCTTCCAGAGAACTTTTAATAAAAAGACTAATTACTGGACCCCATCCACAAGATTATGACTCAGTAACTGAGACTGATGCCTGTCGTAGTTTGGGCTTCTACAAATAGTCCCTTTGATAAGAAACGAGTGCATCTGGTTTTATTTGGAAGGTAAAGGAAAACTTTGTAGGGGAGCAGGAAAGCAAGGAAGGAAGGCAGCCAACAACAGTGTTGTTAACTTAAATACCACTCTGGGCATCTGGGGCGTGATCCTGCTGTGGATACTCCTGAAGCCAGTGCAAATACACCACACTATTAAACCACCCAAGGGTGGAGAAGCTGGAGTATGATACACTACCTCTCAACAATCCTTTGCTGGCTTGGGAAAGTGAACGGAGAGAAAGAGAGGGCATTAATTCCCTGACATTTCAAGTCTTCTTAGAGGTGTCATCAAGAGAAAGCCTTCAGGAAATGCAGATGCAGGGAGTTGGAAGTCGGTCTGTGTAATTTTATAAATTAAGAGCAAGGGAATGGAGTAGGACGCTGACAGTGCTGCATTTCAAAACAAGATTGTTTGTTTTTAAAAAAACGTTCCCAGGTGATTGTGATGCTCAGTCAGGTCTGGGGATCAGTGTTATGAAGGCTATAAAGATGACAACACAGACCTTAGCTTCAGGTGCATAAAATCTTGTGGAGCAAAAGTTTTATAAATAACCATTTTAGAAAAAATGAAAATAAGTATATTAACAGAAGTGCTTGTTACAGTGAATTTTAATACTCTGTAAACTCATCTATCTCTGGCACTGAAAGAAAAAAGTGTCAAGGAAAGGAACTATTTACCTAAGACAACGCATGGAAAATAGTAGGTACTCCACAAATATAGCCTTCATTTTTTTAAACTTCTATCTCACCAAAATTAAGTTATGCTGCAAATGTTTCACACTTTTATTAGGTTGTAGATTCAAAGGTAAACAGGTGAATACTTTTGAAAAGCCAAATCTATTAACACAAGACTAATACACTAAATTTTTGTGCAAATATTTATTCCAAATTCTATAGAATAGAAAACTGGCAATAGAATATAAAATATATTCCATGGTTAAGAAAATCAAAGTCGAAGCTATTGTAAGAAAATGCAATTTGTCTATAAATGAAGCTGTATTCATTTATAAATTGCATTTTCTTAGAACAGCTTTGACTCTGATTTTCTTAACCATGGGATACATTTATTTAGATTTATTTAAACAGTATTTTAAATACTAAAAATAAATAAAATACTGAATTAATAGATTTACTTAAAATTAGTATAGTATTAGTATTGGAATACCAATAATTTTAAAAGAGAGTTTAAAAAAACACTTCACTCTCACAACACCACCAACTTTTCTAATGCCTTTCATATATAAGGATGGAGTTCTTTTATTATAATTTCTCACTGAAAATAACTTTACAAATAGTACCTGTAATTCTGAAAAAGATGGGTACTGGAAGCCCAGAGGGCTGAGCAAAAACACTTCCATCATGAAGTGGTACTTTAGGCCCTTAAAAAGAGTAGATAAGTGGCTTTCTACTCAAGACCCTTCTTCCATCTCCACTCTCTACAAACTTCAGTTTGTTTTTCACAAAGCACTGCCATTAGATACTTTTATCAGCTACAACATAAAAATAGGCATCGCGACAGGAAAAGAAAAATCTGCCATTAAGGAATTAAACTTAAGGACAACCTAATACCACATAGTTTAGAATTAAAAATGACCTTAGAAATTAATAAACCCAATATCTTCCTTTTTGTAAATGCGGGCAATGACACCAAGACATTTTAAGTAAGTTTATTAAAAAGTCAGATGATGTCACTTCTCTGTTCAAAACGTTCCAAAGGCTTCCCATCTCACTCTATTAAAATTTACTGTATCTGCACTTCCTCCCACCCCCAAACTCTCCCATTTCCTACTCCTCTTCCCGCTGGCCCACGGTTAGCCAGCCGCACTGGCCTCCCGAGTGACGGGCTGTGCACACTCCTGCCTCAGGCATTCTGCACCTGCTGTTCCCTCTACCCGCTCCACTCCTCGCCCCGGAGCTCCCTACTGTGGGCTCTCCCACTTCCTTCAAGCTTCGGCTCAGATGACAGTCCTCACGGAGACTTTCTTGGTTTACAAGCACAGGCCCCTCCCCCACACCGTGTCCTCGTCCCAGTTTTACTTTTCTCCACAGCATTCATCACCTTCTGAAGCGGGAGAGCGAAGGCCTCGCCTCCTCCGGCTCTCCCCGCCCCGTCCCGCCGACTCACCAAGTTGCGCAGCTGGGCCGCCTGCTCCTTGTGATAGTCCAGCTGTCCCAAAGAGCAGGGCCGGTATTTGTCCACCCAGAGGCTCATGCCGGCCCGAGTTCCCGGGGTCCGACACTCGAACTTCCCGCGCGCTCGCCCTCCGCTCCGGACTCACAAACAAGTTTTCCCGCGAGCTCCAAATCTCGCGACATCACTACCTGCGCGGCGGCGTAAACGAGTTAGAGGCGGAAAGACTACGGAAGCCTAGTACGGACAGAATTGGAAGCAAAGTCGGATATCACCTACTCGTTAATGCTCATTGTTTTATTTAATCATTTTCTTTGTTCTCACCCTCTATCATAGTACAGTAATTGTTAAGCAAAATTGGAAATTTGGCTCTGATACTCTAGGAGTCAAATTCGGGAACTTAAGAGAGACCATCCTCCTAAATTCATTTCATTCGTTCATTCAATCACTCATTCGTTCTACAGAAACTTACAAAATATTTACTGTGTGGAGCTCTGTTTTTGGCACCAGAAAATATCCGGCTTTTCTCACTTGGCAGGCACCAAAAGAAGCTTTATTGAATAAACCGCTAAAACTAATATCTAATCTTCACTACCTTTCCTTACCTCCATTCCTCAAGATTCTTACTGAATTTAAAGCAAAGGAATCTAAAGGTCGTGAAAAGCTACAGAAATGTGGCCACTCGAACTGCACCTCTTAAATGCACTTCTCTAGGTGTATGTAATTTTAATTACTTATTTAACTTATGCTTTTATTTTACATATTGTTCAAAATCCTAAATACTGCCACAGGACAGGAATTGATTTCCAAATATGTTTAATAACCTTCTATCAAGGTGCCCCCTCTCATTCACTTATGACACAAGAATTTATTGAATTCTTTGAATCATCATATTTACTGAATTATTTCTGTGGGCAAGAAATTATTGGGCACAATTAATAACACCACCGGGCTTCCCTGGTGGCACAGTGGTTGAGAGTCTGCCTGCCGATGCAGGGGACACGGGTTTGTGCCCCGGTCCGGGAAGATCCCACATGCCGCGGAGCGGATAGGCCCGTGAGCATGGCCGCTGAGCCACGCGTCCGGAGCCTGTGCTCCGCAACGGGAGAGGCCACAACAGTGAGAGGCCCGCGCACCGCAAAAAAAAAGAAAAAATAGTCACTAATAGATGTTGAAAGGGAGGATTTATTTTACATAAAATGGCATAAAAAATCAATTACAACTTTAAAAACACAAAATGTGATTAAATATTCAGTGTAAAAAGAAGAATGCCTTTATTTCTTTGAGGTTCTGAGGCACTTGTCACTGATATTATTTCTTCTTGATGTTTTAAAAATGACTAATCTGTGGCCTCTGAGAGAGAGATCTAGTAATGAGGAGATCCCACAGTGGAAGAGAGCAAGAGGGCATTGCAGGCAACAGGGCAGGAAAATCCCAGGCAACAGTGATAGAGCAAGCTTGGCAAACGACCTATTCAGGCTGGAGTAGGAGGATAACTACCTCCTGAAGATGAAATTAGTATCTAATGTGCTCACGCATCCTGAGATGAGATTTATACATATGCAAGAGAATATGGGGAAATTAGCAGGATGTATTAATACATTAAAAACTAACCAATGAGAAAACAATTAGCAAGAGCAGTAAACATAAAAATTATATAAAAGGCATATGTAGTATCTAAGAAAGGAAACGTTATAACGTTTTATCATGTGGCTCAACTGTGCATAACACAGATTCAAAATAATATAAACACCACATACTTATCTAACTAGAAATTATGATATAAATGCACTGGGAAGATGACAGGAGGGGAAGTGTGTCTAGATTCTAAAACGCTGAGCAGTTTTCCCAGGGATTTCCTCGGTGATGGAAAGCTCTCTGCTGAGTGTCAGGGCATAGCTCCACCCTGGCCCGGCTTCATTCTGGCTTCTTTTTTGACTTTGATTAAGTCACTTTCTCTAGGCCTGAATGGACTCAACCACAAAAATGAAAGGCTGAGCTACATAACTCCTAAGGGCCCTGCAAGCCCTAACACTCTTTTCACTTTTGCACTCGTATCTGTACTTTTACCAAAAGAAAGAATTCCCAGTTGACATGTTTCTACAAAGTGGAATGGCAACACCAGTGAATGCTGGTTTTAGCAAATGGGACACAGAGACAATGGTCTAGGATGGGTGGCAGTCTATCATGACAGTTTTAGATCAGTTCATTGAAACATTGTTTTTGAAAATATAGTTTGCTTTTTTCTCTCAGAAATTATTATATTTTTATAAACTAGATAATATTTTCAGCAACATTATTATGCTTTTTCTATAATCACAGCAGCTCATTAACCCATACTGTTTGATTATTTTTTCTCATTTCCATATATCTTCTGCATTCCTCTTCACAGGAGTTACAAACAGAAATGCCAGCACGGGCTGGACAGGCAAATAAATGCATGATCTCAGCTTGGGAGAATAAAACAGGAAGAGAATGCAGTAAGTTTCTTCCCACCAAAAAGGGGTGGCAGCCCCTCAGCTTCACTCGATCACCCACAAGCGGGATCCTGGACCACTGGTCATAGAATTTCATGTGTTTTGAAAGAAGCCACAGTCCACATTTTTTTTGTACAATCAATCTCCTGAGAAAAACAAGGACACTGTCAGGGCCAACAGAACTTATCTGCAGGCCAGATTCAGCCTGCCTCCTTGGCTTGCGAACTCTGCTTAGACCTTGTAACATTCAAACCTCAGAAAGAGAAGCAACAAACTCAAAATTCAAATCATGCAGTATCTGGTTTATTCTCCCCTGCTTGATCCTGGAGGGAAAACTCTGGTGCAGACAGAAACGGAAACAATTGACCAAGAGAAGCAAGGAGCTGGTTTGATGGTCACTGATGCAAACATCCTCTTCCTCCTAGCATCAGGGATCCCAGCAGCTGGTAACTATTATCTGAAAGGCTATCACTCTGGTTTAACAGGTTAATGGAGTTTTGCCTGCTTGGTTTACAAAAACGTGTAATATAACACATTTATCTATATTTTTCACATTTGAAGACTAATCACGTTTTCTATAAATAATGTGTCCACAAATGATACTCAGAGATGTAAAGCAAAGCACATCTAACCATTTAGTAATTTATTTCCACAATAATCTGTAATATGGAAATCAATTTTCTTTTTCATTTCTGAATGAAAAGGCTCAGGAATCCCTTCAGTTTCATTTATTCTGTGAGTTGGATGATATATATTACAGCCAATAATTATAAAAGGCTTTTATTATAAATGTGATTGTATAAGTAAAAGTGCAAGGATCAGTAATAACTTCTAATAGAACCCCATTGATTTTCCTTATATTCCTTATACTTTTTTATGTCTCTGATATTTTTAATTCAAATACTCTGCTAAATTCCTCATCCTCTTAAGTTGGAGGAATGATTACATTTTATAGGAACTATTTACCCATAGAGGTAATTTTGAATTATCATGTCCTTTCCTATGGTGCTTTTGAATATTAGTCATTAGAAATATAGTTTCAAAAAGCAGTTCTGTTTATTCATGGGTTATGGGTTTGAAAACATCTGTATTTTAGATATTTCCCTAGGAACCATTTGTATTTCAAACTTACACATGATTTTGCTACTAATTATTGTAAGAAAAACATTAGACCTGCAATTTCTATGTTGCATTTCACTGGTAAAACTAGATACATTCTAAATAAAGGAGGTTTTAAAAAATTCTAAATAAAACAGCAACTATTCAAATCAGAACATGGTTTTTATGGTATACAATTAGCCTGGTTCAGCCACCTTTGAACATGGGTATATAAATAAAAAGAAAGCTAATTTAACAGGAATTTATATTTACAAACATCCCTCCATCCAAAACTGAAAACCATAACCAGTTCAAAAACAACACTGATCTTACACCAATGTCATGGTATCATTCTGCCAAGTTACAAAATTCTAGCTGCTTTAAGTAGGATACGCAATCTACTGTAAAAACAGACCCCAAAATCTATAATGATGCAAGAAAGATGGACTTTCATTTTTCACTTATGAAAGATCAAAAATGAGTGATCCTGAACAGCAAGTGGCTCTCTTGCAGTCAGTAATACAGGGTCACAGGCTCCTTCTCTCTTTTGTCTCTGCTATCTTCACCAGCTGGCATCCACAGCCTCCATACTTGTCTTCATCAAGCCCATGGAGAGGAGAAGAATGTGCAGGACCACATGTGGAAGGTTCCTGTGGGCCAGGACCAGAAGCAGCATATGGCATATCCCATTTGCTAGACTCAGTGGCGTACACACACCTAACTCGAATGGAAGCTGGAAAAAACAGTCCCCCTTTTGCGAGCTCCTGCTGCGGCCCCTTAGCACTATGTCTATGAAGCTCTTGTGATAAATTAACCTATAAACTGTTGTTACAGTTGTAGACAGCCTGTGGAATGACTGCTAAGTGTCAGGTGCTGCACTAGACCCTGGAGGAGAGACCCAAGGAGGAAGGCGTCCTTACGTCCTTACTCTCTTACATGGGTTTTCATAGAAGAAGCTGACAGGGAACCAAAAAGGAAATGGAAGAGGACCCACACTTATATTGAGAGAGAGAAGTGTTTATGTTAGACACTTAGCTTAAGGCTTCACTCTATCCTTGCCACTCAAAGGGTGGTACCTGAATTAGAAACATCTGCAATACCTAAGAGCTTTATGAGAAACACAGACTCTCAGGCCCCACTCATCATCCTGGTCTGCATTTTAATAAGATCCCTAGATGATGTTTATACACATTAAAGTTTGAGAAACACTAGCCTATATCTCAATTAAGAGACTTATAAATTATTCTTCTATCTACATAGAATTAATACTTCTGTGTACACTCATAGACCAGTGCCAGATAAGAAAAGTTCTTTTGTATCATGCTGAGGAACTTGAATTCACAACATGTGACTTGTTATAGAAAAAAATATAAGACTAGAAAAAGTGTGGATGGTGGATTGGAATAGACAATGAAGCTGGGAGAACTGTTAAAAGCATACTGTGAACGTCTAGTCATGGGATGACATGAGCCTTTTCTAAGACAGTGCAACTAAGGACAGGTATTTAGAAGATACTTAGATGGGATTTGGGGGTACAGAGAAGAGTTGTCAAAAATATTTCTAAAATTTCTTATTTAAATGACTGAGTAATAGTAAAGCTATTTACTGAGCTCTGAAAGTTCAAGTGCATTTTGTTTATTTTTTTAATATTTATTTATTTATTTGGTAGTGCTGGGTCTTAGTTGTGGCAGGCAGGCTCCTTAGCTGCAGCACGTGCTCCTTAGTTGTGGCCGGTGGGCTCCTTAGTTGTGGCACATGGGCTACTTTAGTTGCAGCAGGCAGGCTCCTTACTTGAAGCTCGAGGGCTCCTTAGTTGCGGCTCGCCTGCTCCTTAGTTGCGGCATGCGAACTCTTAGTTGCGGCATGAGTGTGGGATCTAGTTCCCTGAACCCAGGCCCCCTGCATTGGGATCACATAGTCTTATCTACTGTGCCACCAGGGAAGTCCCTCAAGTGCATTTTAAATAAATAGAATTGCTCCTAAATTTTTATCTTGTCTATCATAAATTTAATATTATAGTCCAAGCCCTCAGTGAATGTTGTAAACACTGAAGAATGCAGACTTTCATCCTCGCCTCCCTCTACTTTTACTTATTTTATTAGTAATTTGAAGTACATTTTTCATATGACACATTAAAATCAACATATTATAGAACCACTGAATAAAGAACAGCTATGCCAAGTAAGCATTTCAAAGAAAATTTGCTTTTACCTCCTAGGGAAGTAGTTACTAAATGATTTTTGTCCCCCAAGAATGTTAAGTGTTATTAAATGAGAAAGTAGAGTTTTCAATTGGCCCCCAGGTGGCTGAGATTCTTTTTCCTGAGTCTTCAAGTTGTCACTGTTGTTCCCCAAAGTAAATTCTCGAATGTAGCAGAGCCTACAGAAGCTTTCAGTAAAGACCATTCAAAGGCTACTTCCCAGGGATACAGATTATAGTGGTCTGCAAAGTAACCAGATGCCTTGCTCTGCAAACTTTTAGACACAGCAAAAGAAAGTTTGTTTAAAACATAACAGACATACCTTGGAGATCTTGCAGGTTGGGTTTCACTGAAATAAAGCCAATATAGCAATAAAGTGAGTCACGAATTTTGGGGTTTCCCAAAATAAAAAGTTATGTTTACACTATACTGTAGTCTATTAAGTGTGCAATAGCATTATGTCTAAAAAAAAAAATAATAATGTACATACCTTAATTTTAAAATAATTTATTGCTAAAAAAATGCTAGCCAGCATCTGAGCCTTCAGTGAGTCATAATCTTTTTGTTGGTGGAGGATTTGAAATATTATGAGAATTACCAAAATGTAACACAGAGACATGAAGTGAGCAAATGCTGTTGGAAAAATGGCACGGACAGACTTGCTCGAGGTAGTGTTGCCACGAACCTTCAATTTGTAAAAAACACAGTTCCTGCAAAGTGTAATAAAACGAGGTATGCCGTATACAATTGTGTTTGTTTCCTGGGGCTGCCATAACAAATTACCACAAACTTGGTGGCCTAAAACAACAGAAATGTATGCTTCCACAGTTCTGGAGGCCAGAAGTCTGAAATCAAGTTGTCGGCAGTGTCAGTTCTTTCTGGAGCCTCAGAGGGAGAATTTACCACATGCCTCTCCCTAGCTTCTCTTCTAGTTGCTAGCAATCATTAGCATTCCTTGGGTTTAGATGCATCATTCTAATCTCTGCCTCTGTCTTTCCCTCTGTTTTTTTCTCCTCTGTCTGTATATCTCCAATCTCCCTCTTCCTTTTCTCATAAGAACACAAATCACTGGACTTAGGGCTCACCCAAAATCCAGGATCATCTCATCTGGAGATTTTTAACTTAATTTTATCTGTATAGACCCTATTTCCTTTGCCACTTGTAGCAACATAGATGGACCTGGAGGGCATTAAGCTAAGTGAAATAGGTCACACATAGAAAGACAAACACTGTATGATATCGTGTATATGTGGAATCTTAAAAATACAACAAACTAGTGAATAAAACAAAAAAGAAGCAGACTCACAGATATGGAGAACAAACTAGTGATTACCAGTGGGGAGAGGGAAGGGGAGAGGGGCAATATAGGGGTAGGAGGGAAAAAGGGTTAATATGGGATTATATAAATCAAATGTGTGAAACTTTTGAAAATTGTAAAGCACTATGGAACTTAAAGAAACTTTTATTCAATAAATAGATAAATACCCTATTTCCAAATAAGGTCACATGCACAGGTGTTTTGGGGAGATGCAATTCTACCCACTACACAACCAATCCAAGTAGAAAAATGAGTTTTTGTGATGTCAAAGGGGCCAAAGACAATGAAACCCAAATTTAAGTTAATTTATCAAACCCATGGGCCTAAGAGGAGAAACAAAACTCTATTCAAAATAAATGCTCCCAGGGTACTCTCTATTCAGACTTCTTTTTTTCAGCTGATGAAGAGTCCTGTTTTTATATTTTTCTACAGGCTGCATTTTTCTACTACAAATTTTTTTTTCTTTGAATAGTTTAGAATGATAAAGGTTTTTGGAAGTGTTGAATCATCATTACTTTTTTCTTTTCCTTCAGCAATAAATCAAAGAAAAACAGAATGTTGCCTACTTTGCTTACACACCTTTTCCTCTCTTTATTGCAATTTTATTCACTAGGTGAATTTATGCTGAACATTTCCATATTTTCAGTTAACTTTTATTTACAGTTTTGAGATAGGAACCTCTGAACAATGAAAAGGGCAAAAAATCAACTGAAGTTCTTCGATGCCTACATGAAGCAAATATGTATATCTGCTTAATAGCTAAATAATGTTAAATATGTCCACTGAGACCAAACTTTAGTTTTACTTTAAGAATTTAAAAGATCTTTTTAAGGGAATTAAAGTCTTTTTTAAAAAAGCAATTTGCATTTTGGCAACCTTTGTTTATAGATCTCTCATCAGTAGATGATAAATAACTTGGAAACTAATTTTATATTTTCAACAATATTTACTGATGAAAAGTATAAATAGAGATGTTTGAAAGAATTCCAATGTAGATTCCGCATAACTGCTTTTTTTTAAAAATTTCTTCCTTTATTGCATTGTTGAATTCATTCCAAACTATTCATCAAGTACTTGCTCTGAGCTGAGCACTGTTTTCAGGAAACAGTGAATAGGCAAACTACATCCCCTTTTTCATGGGATGTCATCCTAGCAGGAGGAGACAGACAATAAATAAGCACCAGGATAATTTCAGGTATTGATGAACACAGTGAAGACAATCATGGAGGGCAATGTGACTGAGTGTGACACAAGAGTGTGAGGTGAGAGATGTCTGCTTTAACTAAAGTAATCAGGGAAGCCCTCCCTAAGGAGATGATGTTAGAATTGACACTGAAGGATGAAAAGGTACTTTTAATACTGCTGAAATGGCTAACTCTGTTATTAGCAAAGCCAAATTCATTCACTCTCACACTGAGCACAAGAAGTCCAAAGGAAAAAGAAATGATGCCAAATGCTTCAAGACAAGATTTGAAACAGAACATGTATTTCCAAGTTGATGACTCATTATAGATCTAGTGTGTATGGCCAGAAAACACCTTATATGTATGGCCCGAAACCAGCTGGGAAGCATTCCAGATCCAGCCCTGTGGTCCTTGTGCCCAGATGCATTTTTATTCGATAGATTCTGGGCATGTCAGCAGCAGGACCTTAGCAGCAAACAGCAGTAAGGGGTTGAACTGAAATCCTGGGGAACCCTTTCTCCAGTCTGCCTTTTCCTCATCCACAGTCAGCACTTAGTTGCACATGACCAAATCCCCGTGGTCCCTAGGGTTTAGAGGGGTTGACCTGAAAAAGCTTAAAGGGAGGATGAGGATTTAAAACAGAGCCTAATTTTTGGTAGAGAAGCAAAGAAAAGCTTTCCAGTGTATTACCTCAGTCTCCCAGTGCTGCACCTGGATAGAACCCAGCAGAATACCTATCTTGAAGTTATGGTCAGATTTTTAATTTGCATTGGAGGTCAAGCTTTGGATTCTATTCAAGACCAAATCAGTGGTCATTATTATTATTTTGGTTCCCATTCTTTTTCTTTTAAAAAATCAATTATATTGAGGCATAATTTATAAACCATAAAATGTTTACAGGTTAATCTGTGTTGACAAATGTAAATATCTGTGTAAATATCACACAACGAAGATACAAAGTACTGCCAAGGGTTCTCTTGTGATACTTCTCATTCTATTCTTATTCTCCACCCTCGGTCCTAAGAACACTGACCTACTTTCAATCACTATGAATTTGTCTTTCCTGGAGGTTCATATAAATGGAATCAGACAGCATGTGACCTTTTGTGTCTGGCTTTTTCCATTTAGCATAAAACTTGGAGATTTATCTGTGTTGCTCCATGTTTCAGTAGTTTATTACTTTTAATAGCTGAGAAATATTCCATTGTATAGATATACCACAATTTATTCACTCACGTCTTGATGGACATTTGGGTTTCCAATTTTTACTAATATGAATAAAGATGTTATTAACATTCAGGTATATGGATATACCTGATGTGGTATATCCATATATCTCATTTTTCTTGAGTAAATATCTGAGTGGAATTTCTGGGTTATACGGTTAAGGGTATATTCAACTTTATAAGAAATAGCTAAATAGTTTTCCAAAGTTGTTGTACCATTTTACATTTCCATCAGCAATGTACGAGTGCTCCCATCTTTGCCAACATCTGGTATCTTATTCATTTATTTATTTATTTGTTTGTTTTCAGTCATTTGATTGAGTGTATATTTGAATGAGTGGTATTTCATTGTGGTTTTAATTTTTATTTGCCTGATGACTAATGATATTAAGCATTTTTTCATGTGCTTGTTGACCATTCATATATCTTCACTTGTGGTCCATTCAAATATTTTGCCCATTTTTAATTGGGCTGCTTTATGTTATTGAATTGTTAGAATTCTTTATATATGGTGGATATAGTCTTTTGTTAGGTATACATTGTGCGTATTGTCTCCCAATATGTGGCTTGCCTTTTCATTTTATTTATGGTAATTTTCAAAAAGCAAAATTGTTTTCTTTCTTTTTCCTATTACATTGCTGATTTTTTGTGTATTTTTCCTCTTGTCATATCCCTAATTTATGAATGTTGAGAAACTAAGATTATAATTTGTAATATATATTGCTAAATATTAAATGGGTAAAAAATTGTACTATGGCATTGAAAGAATGTTCTACAATTATAACTGCCTGTATTAGTTTTCCATAGCTAACACAAATGGTGCAGTGTAAGACAACACTTGTTTATTATGTTATAGTTCTATAGATCAGAAATCTGGTCACAGCATAGTTCAGGTAGTTCTCTGCTCCTAGTTTCATAAGGCCAAGATGAAGGTGTTTGCTGGGTGGATTCCTTTTTGCAAGTTCTAGAGATGAATCCACTTTCAGGTTCATTCAGGTTGTTGGCATAATCTAGTTCCTTTCAGTTGTATGACTCAGGTACCCGGTTCCTTGTTGACTGTTAGCTGGGGATTGTTCCCAAGGCTGCTCACTTTCCCTGGCACATGACACCCTTCAAAGCCAGCAATGGCAGCTGAGTTCTTGTCAAGGTCTCCATGTCCTTCTGCCTCATTTCTCCTGCCTTCCTCTTCTGCTGTATCTCTTTGACTAACTCTTGTGCCTTCCTCTTCTATTGATACTTATTAAGGGTTCACATGATTGGATGGGCACCACTGAGATAATCTAGAATAATCTTCTATTGGTTTGCAATCTTGGGAGCTTCCTGGGGGAAATCTAAACCTGCTCCCAAAACACATGAGATAAGAGACCGAAGAAAGAGGCAGAACACTCAGATTGGTAGGTTAGCAGGTTTAATAGCAAAAGGGAACTTACACATGAGGCTTGCCTTGGACAGCTGCAAGATGAGCAGAGCTCCACACCCACTCACCAGAATCTTAAAAGTTTATAAAGAGAACTTAATTGGGTTTTGTCACATATACTGTCCAGATGGTCTCAGCAGCATCTTACTTTCCCAAGACTATGTCCCTGGAACAGCTCCCACTGTGAGAACAGTGGGCAGAAAGTACATTCCAAAATGGAGGAGGGGGTGAGGAGCCTCTGATTGCCCAGGTCCGGCTCTCAGTCAACTGGTGGTCACATCCTTTCAATTACTTCCTCCAACACCTCCCTGTTTTAGCTCACCTGATTATTAATCTTAATTATACCTACAAAAGTTCCTTTATAGAAGTACCTAGATTAGTGTTCATTGGGTAATGAGGGAATGGGAATCTTAAGGGAATGTCTTTAGAATTCTACCTAACACACTGCCTAACTAATATCTATATTATATGTTTATGTGACGGGGGTGTGGGGGAGAGTTAAAATTAGATTCAGCAACAGCAATAGGTTGGAGTGGAATTCTAAGAGGATATTTTAATTTGATATAATCATTTTAATGTTAAATATTAGCTTATAAATTAGAACTAGTAAGGTAAAATTTACACACATTCTGCATAGGCATTTTATTCAAACTGTCACTTTTTATGTTTCTTTAATCACTATCACACTGAGTGTGAAAAAAGGAAATCTTTATTTTTTTTTAAATTTTGCTTTTTTCCTCTTTGATTAGCAATTGATTTGATGGACACCCTAAAAATGAATTAATAATTTGCACCTACAAATCAACAGTGAATCTAAATTTTTTTGAGAAATTGCTAATACTAGCAGAATTTAAAAAAGAAACGATGACTACAACACACTATTAAAATACTGCAAATTGTTCCTCTTCTTTTACCCTCTTTCCTTGCTTTGTCCCCCTTCACCAGAAAACAAACATAGTGTTTTCAATGTTAAGTTGCTGTATTAGTCTGCTAGGGCTTCCATAACAAAACGCCACAAACTGGGTGGTTTAAACGACAGAAATTTATTTCCTCACACTCTGGAAGCTGGAAGTCCAAGATCAAGGTGCTGCCACGACTGCTTCTGGTGAGTCCTCTCTTCCTGGCTTATTTATGGCCACTTTCTCCCTGTGTCTTCACGTGGCCATTCCTCCACAAATGTATGAAGAGAGAGATGTCTCTCCTGTCTTTTCCTCTTCTTATAAGGATGCCAGTCCTATTGGCCTAAGGCTGTAACATATGACTTCAGTTAACCTTTGTTACCTCCTTAAAGGCGTTATATCCAAATATGGTCACACTGGGGGTTAGGTCTTCAGCGTACGAATTCTGGAGAGACACATTTCATTCTGTAACAGTTGCTATAATAACATTTTTGGCATATAGAAGTGACAGCGAATTTGTTATTGGTTGAATTGTGTCTCTCCAAAAAAGTTATGTTGAAATTCTCACCCCCACTACCTCAGAATGTGACCTTATTCGGAAATAAGATTTTTGAAAGGTCATTCATGGGCTTTACTTGAATGATTTAATATAATAGGCCGTTAATAATCTACAAGAGTAGATAGTTAATACAAAATTCATCCATGACTTCTTTTTTAAAATATTATGGTAAAAGATACACAGCATGAGATCTACCCTCTTAACAAATTTTTGAGTGCACAACACAGTATTGACAACTATGGTTACAATGTTGTACAGCAGATCTCTGGAATTTTTTCATCTTATATGACTCAAACTTTATACCCATTGATCAACAGCCTCTCATTTTCCTACCCCCTCAGCCCCTGACAACCGCCATTGTACTCTCTTCTTCAATGACTTTTGGCTACTTTAGGTCCCTCATATAAGTGGAATCATGGAGTATTTGTCCTTCTGTGACTGGCTCATTCCACTTAACCTATCGTTATCAAGATGCATCCATGCCACAGCATACGAGAGACACGTGTAATGGTTCATTTTACGTGTCAGCCTGACTGGGTGTGTCTGTAAGGGTGTTTGTGGATGAGATTAAAACTTGAATCAGTAGATTGAGTAAAGAAGGTTGTCCTCCCTAATGTGGTGAGTCTCATTCAACCTGCTGAAGACCTGAATGGAACAAAACAGCTGAGTGAGAGGGAGCTCCTCCTGTCTGGCTTCTTGATCTGGAACATTGGCCTTTTCCTGCCTTTAATCGAACTGAAGAATTAGCTCTTCTTGGGTCTTGAACCTGTTGGCTTCAGACTGGAATTTATACCATCAGCTCTCCTCGTTCTCAGATCCTCAAATTTAGACTAGAGCTGCATCATCGGCTCTCCTGGGTCTCCAGCTTGCTGAATGCAGATCTTGGGACTTCTCAGCCTCCTTAATCACATGAGCCTGTTCCTCATAGTAAGTCTCTTTGGTTCTGGTTCTCTGGAGAACCCTGACTAATACAACAGGTTTTCCCTCTTTTTAATGGCTGAATACTATTTCACTGTACATATATACCACATTATCAAAGGACATTTAGGTTGTTTCTACATTTTGGCTATCGTGAATCATGTGACATTAAACATGGGAGTGCTAGTATGTGTTCAAGGTCCTGATTTCAATTCTTTTGAATAAATACTCAGAAATGGAATTCCTGGATCATATGGTATTTCTATTCTTAATTTATTGGGAAAACCCATACTGTTTTCCATAGTGGTTGCACCATTTTAGTTTCCCACCAACAGTGCACAAGGGTTCCAATTTCCCTACATTCTCATTAACACTTGTTATTTTCTAGGTTTTTCTTTTTTCTTTTTTTCTATAATGGCCATCTTAACAGGTGGGAGGTGATACTGCAGTTTTTATTTGCATTTTTCTGATAATTAATCATGTCAAGTATTTTTTCATATACCTGTTGCTCATTTGTATTTATACGTTGGAGAAATACGTGTTCAAGTTCTTTGTCCTTTTTTTTATTCAAATAATTCACTTTTTTGCTATTGAGTTGTAGGAGTTTCTTACATATTTTTGATATTAATCCCTTATTAGATATATGGATTGCAAATATTTTCTCCTATTCCATATGTTGCCTTTTGATTTTGTTGATTGTTTGCTTTGTGTGCAGAAGCTTTTCAGTTTGATGTAGTTCCATTTGTCTATTGTTGCTTTTTGTATTGTGTATCCATTAACATATTTTATAATTATTTGTATACTTTAGTCTTTTGATCTAAAGATATTTATGCATGACTGTTACAGTGTTACAGTGTTCTGTATTTGTCTATATGTTTACCTTTATTAGTACACTTTATACTTTCATGTTGCTGTTAGCATTTTTTTGTTTCATCTTGAAGGACTTCCTTTAGTATTTATTTTAAGGCGGGTCTAATGGTGATGAACTTCTTCAGCAATTGTTTATATAGGAAAGTGTTTATCTCTCCTTCACTTGAAAGACAATTTTTCCAGATGTAGTAGTCATAGTATTCTTGGCTGGGAGTTTTTTTTTTTTTTTCTTTTCTTTTAACACTTTGAATACATCATTTCACTCCCTTCCGGCCTACAGGGCTTTTGGTGAGAAATCCACTCACAGTCTTGTGGGGGTTCCTTTGTGTGTGATGAATCAATTTTCTCTTGCTACTTTAAAAATTCTCTTTGTGACTTCTGACAATTTGAGGGTCTAGAGCTTCTTATTCCACCATCTTTCTGACATCACTCCCTGGTCTTTGCGGATTCAACCAAGTTAAGATGAGATCATCATGGTGAGCCCCAATCCAGTATAGCTGGTGTCCTTATAAAAATGGGAAATTTGGACACAGGCATACACAGAGGGAAGACAGTGTGAAGACACACAAGGAGAAGATGGTCATGTGACTAGAGTGATGCCAAGGAATGGGAGGATTGCTGGCAAACACCAGAAGCTAGAAGAGGCAAGGAAGGATTTTCCTCTGGTATCATCAGAGAGCATTATTTACTTGCTGACAGTTTGATTTCAGACTTCTAGCCTGCAGCACTGTGAGGCAATAAATTTATGTTATTTTAAGCTACCCAGTTTTGGGTACTTTGTTACAGCAGCTCCAGGAAACTAACACAAGGCTCCTTTAACAAACTTGGTTTCACTGTGGATTCCCTCCTACCCACCAAGATATATGCATAGAGAAAACCACTTCTGAGTGGTTCCTATTCTCTATACAAGAACAACTAGGAGATTGGGAGAAGGGAGTGCAAAAACATGTGCGAGGTTACGGAGCTATAATTGATGCTTCTTTTGAGAAATTTGTTGAAGAATCCAAATTTTTACTTGATAGTGTTATATCAAAAGCAGAACATACTGCAGTAGAACTGGCTTATTCCTTCCTTATATCCTCAATAAATGTCACTAATTTACATCATTTCTTTGGTGATCTACATCCCAACGCCTGCCCTCTGAGGAATTTTTAAGTCTTTTTTTGCAAGAAAAATAAAACAAGAATTAAACAAATTACAAAATTATATATAGCACGGTCATGACGTTCAAGCAAAATATGTTTAAAGACCCAAATATGTGAAAATAGAGGCAAATATAACTGAAATATTGAAGTGAACAGTTAGATAGCACTAAAGTTATTTACAGAGCATTTAAAAAATTCCTGCCCCTCGGGACTTCCCTGGTGGCGCAGTGGTTAAGAATCCGCCTGCCGGTACAGGGGCCACGGGTTTGAGCCCTGGTCTGGGAAGATCCCACATGCCACGGAGCAACTAAGTCCATGCGCCACAACTACTGAGCCTGCACTCTAGAGCCCATGAGCCACAACTACTGAAGCCCATGCTCCTAGAGCCCGTGCTCTGCAACAAGAGAAGCCACCACAATGAGAAGCCCTCACACTGCAATGAAGAGTAGCCCCCGCAACTAGAGAAAGCCCGCGCGCGGCAATGAAAACACAATGCGGCCAAAAATAAATAAATAAATAAATTCTTGCCCCTAAAATAAATATTATTCTTATTTCTTGTTTTCTTTTATACACACAGTATGACTAGTGGACTCTAGTGTTTGTGATAGAACTGAGCGAACAATGAACTCAACATTCCGCTCTTTACTTCAAGCAAAACATAAATTCTCAATGAAACTTCCCCACTTTCTTTTTACTTGCATTTCCAGGACTAGAAATTGGCTTTCCTTTAGGGTCTCTTTTTTCCCAAAAGAAGAAAGGTTTGTCATTTCACAAGAGTGAAGAACAAGAAAGCAGAGGTGTGGATGTGATGGCAAGGTGCACTCGAGAGACAGGGACCCATCCCCATACACAGCCTCAGCTGTGGGATATAAATGGATGCAAATTTCTACATGTCCTTAACCTTTGAAGTTAAAACCATAATGGTAAATGGTAAATCCATAAATGCTTAGGGGGTCCTGTAACTAAAGCTAAGCCCTAAATGGCAGTAAACATGGATGGTGGGACTCTGTTCAAATCATACCAAGAAAGAGATATCAGGGGAATTTGTGATATAGTTTTCTAAATTATTTCCATCAAATAATGCTGGGATCCTACAGGATCCCACCCTGAACAATACATGGAAGATACCAACACTAAATATCATTCATTAATACTAATTTCAAGTTTAAGAAAAATGAACCTAGGAAAAGTAAGAGTATTGTAGAAGAATATATTTATTACTTAGGAAGTTTTTGAACTTACAGGACAATTGGAAAACATAATACTTAAAATGCATTAAAACATAAAAGCAGTAACTTCTGCCCCAGTCAGATCTCTCCAAGAAAAGTGTTCTTTCAATGTGTGTTCTTTACTAAGAACATTCATCTTCATGCCAGTCGGTGCCACCAGTTGGTTTTAAATTCCATAGAAACAACATTAATTATTAGAAATACCAAGAGCAGCAATAAATATAATAATTATAAAAAAATGCCTACTTTGGGGGAAATTTTCAGCTCTTTTAGGAGTTTGATTTCTCCTTTGTCTCATGGAGGCAAATTATAATAATTGTTTTGTCAGTTGGTACTGGGGATCTTTTAACTTCATATCACATCAGTTCAGAGATCCCAAGTCTAACTGCCACTCAGATAGTGCTAAATAACTGGGACCCTGAAGGAAGCTACTGCTTTCTAATTCATTCCACTGAGTGTGGATAAAATTCAGTATTCCCTTGACACAGCACTCCTCCAATCCCACAATGCTTTGGGGTTATTTTTAATTAGATACATTGAAAAGATATTAATTTTTACAACAACAATGCACTAGGAAACTGCATATGCGAATTTAAAAGATTGGAGAAGTCTACATATTGTGATTTCCCATTCAACAATAACTGATAGTTCGTATGTAATTGAGAATTAAATCTTTGTCAGTTAATGGGATTTGTGTGAAATAATGGGTGAGTTATTACAGTAATTAAAAAAAAAAACTATTCTAACTTACCCCTTAAGCCAATGAATAGCTGTATAGAAGAAAGAATAAATAATATAGGTAAAACTAGAAAAAAAGAAATTTCTAGAAATCAGCCTCTCATTGAGAGTTCTATAAAATCAGGGGCAGTGCTTTCCATGTTCATCACCACTGCATCATCAGCACAGCGCTCGAAATGCAGTCAGCATACAATAAATAACTACTGAATTGTTGAAGGAAAAGCATAGTGGCTCTCATAAAAGATCTTTTCACAGTCATTTTGACACAATCTTATCTTGATGTTTTTACATCTGTATACTTTTTTATTATAGTCCAAAATAAAAGTATAGGTAAGAAAGGATAAGTATAACTATTTTCTCCATTGGTGTTTTGGAACAACACTGTGCTAGAAGTCAGATGACTTCTGGTGGGA
The DNA here is from genome assembly GCF_964374135.1 of Grampus griseus. Lineage (NCBI taxonomy): Eukaryota > Metazoa > Chordata > Mammalia > Artiodactyla > Delphinidae > Grampus > Grampus griseus. The sequence continues at coordinate 70,142,033 of NC_139012.1, forward strand.
TGACCCTATCTGTGTCAGGGTGTGACCTTGAACTAGCCAAAATCTGAAGTGCAGAGAATAATATCTAGCAAGGGTTTATTACAGATGAAGTAATTTTAATAACAATATAAAATAATGACATATACACACTGCAAGTGACAAGAGAAATATTAGCATGCTGCCTGTGTGTGTAAAGTGCTCTAGCATTTACAAAATCCATCCATTTTTTATCACCCCACTTGCTAATCACAGTAATGCCACAAGAGAAATGGAGCTCAACCAGCAAATAAAAATATGTTAGCCTCGAGTCATCTAAAATAAAACATGGCCATTTTCTAATTTTTTAGGTATAATTTGCAAACCATGTAATTCACACTTTTTAAATAAAAAATGCAACAGTTTTTAGTAAATTTACTGTTAAGGAACCACCACCATCCATTTTTACAACATTTTCATCACCCCAAAATGATTCCCTCTGCCCATTTACCATCACACCTTGTTCCTTCCTCCAGCCCCCAAAACAGAAAAACAATAAATAATATTTTAGTACAAGTAGGTCCCATCTATTGAATGAGACATGCTTATACCAGAACATTTTTCACTGTTTATCTGAAATTTATTTTTAACCAAGGATCCTGTATTTTATCTGATCACCCTACCAAAACATGGACTTTTAAAACTAGTTTTCTTTTTAGTATCGTTGATGGATTTATACATAGTTATTTATAATCTCTTAGTGGTAACCCAAAGTATGTTTTATAAGATGGCTGACCAAGGACTTATGTTTTACAATTCTTCCCTTGTAAATCACTATTAAGACAACCAAGGAATTCTAAAAACAAGAATCTCTAAGGAAACTAATCCCCACATCTTTTTCAGATTCAAGTGCAGCTACCAGAGGAGGTAGGGTTTGGCACTGCTCTGGGATGTCTGAATGTTTATGATTCTATTCGATGTGTCCTGAAGCAGTACACTTCCACCTTTTGCATTCTTCTAGGCACTTGTGCATTTTAAAATTAGCTGCGGTACACTGTCTACTTGCCATATGCACTGCGTGACCCCACTCAGTGGGGAAGCTGTTCGGGGGACTAGTAAGTGTCAAGCCACATAGAAACCACAAAGAAAAGAGCTCGCTCTGCTTTATTCTTATCGCCATTATACTGGAGACCTGAGCCTTCAGGCTGGGACTACTTAGTAGCCAGAGACCTGTTTTTATTTCAAATAGAAACTTCGGCTGAAACATGCATGCTATGTTTCTGGGAGTCGAGGCTAGACAAACGTTAGGTAGAAAATACTCTATTATACGATCTCTTCCAATCTCTGTGGGGTTCCTATTGCTTCCCTCATTTTATAACCTCAATTTAGACATTCAATCTGTCAACAAATACTTCCTTAGGGTATTGATTTGAGAACTACATGGTGTGGTGAAGACACAAGCACAGAAGTTCCAGGATTATGTTTGGTTTTTGCTTGCCTTTTTGGGCTCAGTGCCTACCTCGGTGCCTGGTAGGGACGGCAGTCAAATTCATGTGCCAAATAAAGGAATACATTCAGCAGTGAATAAGATAGAAATAGCTCTTGCCCTCACCAAGTTTACAGCCTATTTTACTGGCCCTTCTCAGAAAAGTTTTGAAGCGCAACAGAGAAAATCAGGCCACAGTAATCTCCGCAGTTTAGTTTTACTCTACTTTAGCCTTTTGCTTTAATCTTTAACACTAAAATCTTTTAATTGCTCATGTTAGACCCCTGACCAAAAATTCTAAATGATTCTTCCTAAGGTTAGAAGTAGAAAATACTATTTCAGGCTGGAACGGTCAGGGAAGGTTTCTCTGAAGGCGGCGAAGCATGCAATTTGGGGAGATGTCACTGTAAATCGGAGCAGAGGATACAAATAAAAATCCAGAGGCAGAGAGGCTGAAATCAATAAAAATAGGATTTTGTGATAATATGGGGCTTTTCTTTATTAGAGTGCTTTTGATAATCAGCTGGGCATATTGTGTGGGTTCACTTCTGGGTTCTTTGTTTTGTTCCATTGATCTATGTGTTTATCCCTCTGCCAATTATCTTGACTCTATATAGTAAGAGTTAAAATCAGGTAGCGATGTCTCCAACTTTATTCTGCTTTTTCAAAACTTATCTATTCTAGATTTTATGACTTTTCATATAAATTTTAGAATAAGCTTATCTGTGTCTATAAAAAAGCCTTGCTGTATTTCGATAGGAATTGCACTAAGTGCAATCAATTTGGAGTTAAAGTGTTTTTATATATGAGAAATCATTTTATGTTCTGGAAAACCATGGTAAAGTTTTCACAGTGACAACACACACACACACACACACACACACACACACACACACACAAATTCCAATGAGATTTGGGCAAGTATGTCCACCAAGTGAAGCAGTGACGACTATAGGACCCTCTTTTGCAACAGAAGTGACCGAGAACACTGGTTCAAATGGGAAATGGAGTAGGATGTAAAGTGCTATATAGGGATCAACGCCATATCCCAGGTAGAATGTCAAGATAACGTTGGCCAAAAGGTGGCACTGCTCACTTGATGGGCCTTTATCAGAGGTTTCTACCCTAGTAGCTCACATCGAATTTTCCTCAGACTGAGGGAACCCTTGGAAATGGCAATTTTCTTTCTTTTCCTTGGCTTATAATTTTCTTTGAATTACATGGAAATCTCAGTTAGATCAGTTTATGGTAGAGCAGTGCTCTGACACTCCAAATCCATGAATAAAAACAAAACAAAACAAAACAAAACCAAAATAAAAACAAAGCAAAACGGCATACTACTAAATTTACTGTTTCAAATTAATGCAAAGTACCGAAAGCTCAGTTATATGACAGTAAATAATCTTGTCTTATTGGGATTTCATTATTAGTTAATAATTACTAACATCATTCCATATTTAGTTAATGAAATCTGTAATAAAAAGGACAATAGCTTTGAGGGAATGTAAAATGCTGCAGCCTCTATAGAAAACAGTATGGAGTTTCCTCCAAAAAGTAAAAATAGAATTACCACATGGTCCAGCAATCCCACTTCTGGGTATACATCCAAAAGGATTGAAAGCAGGATCTTGAAGAGACATTTGCACACCCATGTTCAGTGCAGCATTATTCACAATAGCCAAGAGAAAGAAGCAATGCAAATGTCCATAGACAGATGAACTGATAAAGAGAATGGCATATACACACAACAGAATACCACTCAGCCTTAAAAAAAGGCAAAAATCCTGTCTCATGCTACAAATCCTGCTTCATGAATTTTGAATATACCAGGCGAAGTGAAATAATTCAGTCACAAAAAGACAAATACTGTAGGAGTTCATGTATATGAGGTACCTAAAGTGGTCAAATTCACAGAAACAGAAAGTGGAATGGTTGTTACCAAGGGCTGGAGGGAGGGGGGAATGGGGGCTGTTGTTCAGGGATATAGAATTTCAGTTTTGCAAAATGAAAAATTGTTGTTGCACAACAATGTGACTATAGTTAACACCAATGAGCTGTACACTTAAGAGTGGTTAGGAGAATAAATTCTACGTTATGTATCTTACCACAATTTTAAAAAAGACAATAGTGGTTATACTGAGATTCAGCATAAGAAAGAGGATTGCAGGTTTTGCTTTTAAAGCTTGTTATCTCCCTATAAAATGAGTCTTGCTGCAGACTGGACAGAGATTATTTCCAAATTTGCATTGGAGATTCATGCTAAACATGTATCACTATGTGTGGAGCCTAAAAAGGAGAGTTATTTAAAATAGATTAAATGATGTGGAATAAAACTTCCAAAAGCTGTAATTGAAAGTGTCAGAAACATTAGCTTTGAAACAAGTAACATTTAATCACATAGATTATACAGAAACATAAATTTTTGTAGGTTGTTTTCTTCAATCAAATTTACATTTTAATCTGCTGAGACTGTTCATCACTTTTGGCTGTCTGGTACCAAGCAGCTTGTCAAACTTATAGAGGCAAACCGCCTACATTAGAAACAGGATTTTTCATTTAAGTACAAAAGATGATGATAGTTTAATTCGAGTTTTCAAGACTGCAAGTGTCTTCAAGACACTACAAGATAGCAAGTGTCTGAGAGTAGTGAGATTAAAACAAAGGGCATTTGTCTATAAATATTTCTTTAGCTACTAAGAGTTAAACATTATAATTATTTATGCCCATAGAACACCTTTAAGGGCCACCAAAATGTAAAACTTTTCAGCATTGGACACTTGCCAAAGGAAAGAATTTGACAGGATTTATACTGTGTGGATGACAGAGGAAAGCCCTGAGATAAACAGGCACTCTCTTCAAAGGCTGGGTTGGGAAAGGACACTTATGGTCATTTTGGAGGACCTGCTACACAGGAGGGTTCCAGAAGGAAAAGAACCCATATAGCTACAGATTTGGGCAGTTCTCTCAGCTAAGTCTTATATTCCCACTCCTCGTCACAGTTGTCCAGGAAATTGTTCTCAATACCGGGTTCTGGAGCAACTCATGATTTTACCAGCATCACAGAGCGCTGCTGCTGCTGTTTTTTTCAATAAAGTATCGCTACCTGCGGTTGTTGAGGTCTTGCTAACAGATTCTAGTTTGTTGTGCATGTGTTTATTTGTATTCTCTTTCATAACACAAGTCCTGCCAGGTACAAGCGTCATATGGGAGAAGAGGTGAAAACTGTGGGTGAATCTTGTATAAAGGCAGAACCTTCCCAAAACATGCAACTTTGGCCAGAGATGACAGTGACATCCAGATCAATGGCATAGTGACTAAACATTTTACCAAACTATGGTGGTTATACATTTCTCCAAAAATGCTGTAATAGGGGAAAGCAACCTTTAAAAATTGTATTTAGAAAAGGAAAAAGTGTTGTGATGAGTTTAAGCTTGTTTACATGGAGTCAAGGCACAGAAGACTTTACCTAAATTGCTACCATTGTTATGTGGTGGATGAGAAAGCAATTCCTTGGGATTGGCCAATGAGGAGACTACAACATCACCAAAGAGCATGCTCCGCCAACCTCCCTGTGAAGCATCATGCTACCACCTGAGTGATCCAAACCCCTGTCGTCCACAGAGAGCGATATTTGCCCAAGGAATCAGAGAAAAAGGAACGTGAAGATTCAAAGAAAGAATACACTATTCCACATTAGGTCCCTGTCTTATTCCTTTTCTTACTGGGAGTCTATCTATAATAGGTCAAAAATGTGATACTTACATTTCATGAACACAAGAATGATAGTTAATAGCTCCCTGGTTTCATGCTAATAATAGTAGATAGAAAATCTATTTACTTTAGCACCAGCATAGGATAAATGTTAACTCATAAGTCGAATACTACGTGGTAATTGTAAGGAAGACCAGGCAGGCATAATAAGAAAGGACAATTCCTTGTTAATAAATATTGCTCCCCTGCTTGTTGTGCTCAAACAATTCCCTACAGCCCAAGTGAGAATGAATTTACTGGATAGACTCTCTCAGTAACAGTAGGAATCAGTACATAGCAGGCTTGAAGTGTGCATTGGGGTCATTTAAAGTGAGTTCGGTCTTGGTTGCCTTGAGCCGAAGATGTTTATGGGCCATCCCAGTGGAAATGTAAAGGAAGAGCTTGAATATGCACATCCAGCATTCACAAAGATCTAGAGAGGAGATACAGGCTTCAGTATAACAAAGGTAACTGATGTTGCCACGGTGCATGAGATGACCAAGGAAAACTATGCTGTGTGAAAAGAGAAGAGGCAAAGAATAAAGCCCACACGCTGGACTTTGAGTTTTCCAGGGAGCAGCCTCTGAAACAGAGTTTTGTGCTCAAGATGATCATTGAGGAGTGTACTTGGAATCCACACCTGCAAAAGGGGTGTGGAGGAGGCAGGCTTAGGCAAAGGGAGAAGCTGAGCTGCAGTGCCACTCCAGGAAGGTCTCTCCAGGTGGAATGACCTATCAGAGCTGTCCTACATGCGGTCAAAATAACCAGGCCTTTATATCCTGCCTTAGTCAGTCAGTCATTGGATATGCGTCCCGGAAGGGTAGGGACCCTACGTGAGAGCTCTGAGAGCTCTCTCTGAAGCTGAGACCACACCAGGCTGAGCTGAAAGCTCTCTTGTCTGTCGTCCCAGCAGCTATGACAGCAGGTCCCTCCCCTGGGGGATCTGGGCAGCAGGTCTCCATGTCTACCACACTGAGAAATGCAGACATGTACAGGGTGAGCAGATAAAGAGAAGCCTAAAATCAGAAGTTTGAAAGGTCGGGTAGAAAAGCAGTAAAACAATAAACAGCTCCTGCTGTGTTGGAAAGTGTTGGAAGCCAGAGGAAAAAGGAGGGAGTGGTCAACAGTGTGAAGTGCTATTTAAAAATCACAAGTAAAATAAGGACCACCAAGTGTAGATGGCTGTCAGGAGTTTACAGCTCCCCGAAGAGGTACAGGCTTTAAGAAGCCATAGTTTCTACATGAGGCTGAAGGACTAATGGTCCAAAAGTGTCATGCAGTAGCAAAAAGCTGCTGAGACTAAATCTTAGCCCAGATCTATATGGGGTTGGAAGAATAGGCCAAACGTACTTAAAAGGGCCAAGCCATGTCTTCAAGGGAAGGTCAGGTATCAGTTAAGGAAAGAGGTGCGTGTGGTTTCCAATAAAGAAGTTAAGCATGACAAAGCCTCGTTTATTATATTAAATGTTCTAAAGCCCAACAGGAAGGCTTGTGAGGGGAAAGGAGGGGGAGGAAATGGAAGAGAAGAGGAGGGAACAGAAGGAAAGGGCAATGAGCAATATAATTTTAACCCAGGTGAAATACACAGCAGCCCGTGGTGTGAGATTACAGGAAAGGGGGGGATGCTCAATGGGGCTTCTAACACCTTGGATGGAAATGTGAGGCCTGGTGGGATTTTCCAATCTCGGGATTGTCAAAACAACTTGTCCTAGCAGGTCCAGGCTTAAAAAGGCATAGACCTAACTATGGAAAGAGTTAATGTTGCTTGAGTGAGGGTGTTTCAAGGGATTTGTACCTCAGGTGAACGACAAGGAGACTGACTTGTTTTCAGGACTCTCACAAGCGTTAAATATAGCAGCAGCCCTCAGTAGAAGGGCAGGATCCTTGGAAGGCATCAATAGGAGTACTCTCATGGGGCTATCACAATGTTAATGTTCCTTTGTCTTTTTTCCTCTTCTATCTTTTTTCTGTATATTAAACAATAAATATTTATTGAGAGTTATCATCCCAGGCAGCTGTCCTAGAGCTTGAAGATACAGAGATAAATAAAGCACATCCTTTGTCCTCCAGATGCTCAGAGCACAATAATGCTAGCATAGTTATATTTGTCAAGAAAATGCCATGCAATGGTCATGCAAAGGAGCAACCACAACCTGGAATAAACCAGAGCCAGCCAGATAGCAAGCTGTTGGTAAGTAAAGATTTGAATAAAAGTGGAGAAATATACTTTGGCACTCTTCTGCACATATTTCCTACTTCTGCTGCTCACTGCTTGTCAGGTGTAACATTGCTAATATATTAAGTGAGGAAAGGACAGTGAAAGTGGAGTTGGTTACCTGCATAATCATTCAGTTCTTTGAAACATCATCTGTAAGAGCAGAACTTGCCAACGGTTTAGTCACCTACCCACTAGTCAAACTTCCCACTAAGTAGGCTGGGAACGATCGCTTGTCTTTCATGGAGGCCAGGTCCTTCTCTGCCTGTCTTGGATCCCACCTGATCCTCTTGCTCTACATTCCATCTCCTGCCTTCTCATCAGTTAACAAGAACAATCCAGATGAAGGGCTTGTTTGGGACGCACTACAAAACATGCCCAGGCTGCCCCACTCCCCATGATCCACAGTCACCTCTTGCCAAAACTGGCTTCTCACGAATATATAATTGCTCTGGCCCAATATCTTGACAAGCGGTTTCAGCCCTTATTATCAGGGCAAATATTAAATTGCTATAATTTATTCATGAGACATTTACTGAGTACCTGTTAGGCCTTATTCAAAATGAATAAGACATGAGCCCTTCAACAAGGAATAAAGGAAAGGAAAACATCAGCAAAATATTCTCTGAGAACTAAAGGCTAAAGTGCTTAGAGGGTAAGCTTAAGAGATGGACAAAATCTTTCCATTACTTCTTTCATGGCGTAATAAAAGCCTGGAAATAATTAACAGCTAATGATGTAATCTTTTCCCTATTATTGTTGACAGGGATTCTGGTGATTATAAACCAAATTCTATTTGCATGATTGTATACATAAATATTTAACACATGTGGGCTTCCCTGGTGGTGCAGTGGTTGAGAGTCCGCCTGCTGATGCAGGGGACACGGGTTCGTGCCCCTGTCCGGGAAGATTCCACATGCAGCGGAGCTGCTGGGCCCGTGAGCCATGGACACTGAGCCTGTGAGTCCGGAGCCTGTTGCTCCGCAACAGGAGAGGCCACAACAGTGAGAGGCCCGCGTACCGCAAAAAAAAAAAAAAAAAAAAAAAAAAAATATATATATATATATATATAGATAGATAGATATAGATATTTAACACATGTGAACATATTTTATTTATTCATATAATAATCATGCATATAGGTATGTTCAACTCTGAAACTTAAGTGTATCATGTCTACATTTCACTTATTCAACAAATATTTGTCGAGCCTTGATTCTGTGCAAAGATGGAGAGAGATTCAAAGATGAATCAGACATTAAAAAAATCTCTTTTTAAAAGTTTTCAGTATAAAAAGGGAGGCAAGCCTGTATATCTAAATAATTAATATTAACTTTTTTGGACAGTTTTCACCAAATTTGGAAGGCATATTTGGGATGTATAGACTTAAAATACAGGTTATGTGGGCATACTGGAAATTCAGTTAAGAGAACCTTGGAGAATCCCTCAATCAGATAGGCTGTCTTTCCAGATATCAGTTATTTGGGGCCACCTGGCCTCTACCAGTACCTTGTCTTCTGGAGGATGTGATATTGTGATTTATATTAAGAAATACACATTTGGCCTTCTTCCCTGTTTCTGGTACAGAGCTCCTAAAACCCTTGGAATTTCCTAAGTTATTAAGAGCGACAGAGGTATCTTGGTATTCCTAACAAACCCCTTTCAACCACACCTGGGTTTATGTCAATGAGGTAACTACTGGAAAGCACCTAAGGATGGGGGCTGTTTGCTAGGTGAACCCACTATATGATTAGAGGCCTGGAACTTTCAGTCTCACCCTTGCTGACCTCTGGGGAGGGGAGAGGGACTGGAGGTAGAGTTGATTGCCAATGGACAATGATTTAATCAATCGTACCCATGTAATGAGCCCCCATAAAAACCCTAAAGGACGGGGCTCAGAGAGCTTCTGAGTTGGTGAACACATGGAGGTGCTGGGAGGGTCGTGCACCCAGAGAGGGCATGAAAGCTTTGCATCCCTTTCCCCATACCTTGCCCTTCCCCATACCTTGTATACATAAATATTTAACACATGTGGGCTTCCCTGGTGGCGCAGTGGTTGAGAGTCCACCTGCCGATGCAGGGGATACGGGTTCGTGCCCCGGTCCGGGAAGATCCACCTGGCTGTTCCTAAGTTATATACTTTTATAATAAACCAGTTATCTAGTAAGTAAAATGTTTCTCTGAGTTCTGTGAGCTCCTCTAGCAAATTAAGTGAACCCAAGGAGGAGATCGTTGGAACCTCCAATTTATAGCCTGTCAGTTAGAAGCTAACTGAAGGTGACAACCTGGACTTTGGACTGGCACCTGAAGTGGGGGTAATCTTGTGGAACTGAGCCTTAACCTCTAGGATCTTATGCTATCTCCAGGTAGATAGTGTCAGAATTGAGTTAATTTCTTGGTGGTGTGAACAAAACACACACACACATTGGAATTGGTGTCAGAACTGGAGAGACATTACCTCTCCTCCTTGGTGTGCAGTCTCAGCAAGATGGTAAATCAAGGGACCCGGTCCTCTCACAACAGATGCTGAGCACACCCCCCCCAACCTCTGAGAACACCCAGAGGCAGGCAAGTAAACCAAGCTTGCCTAATCAGCCTCTCTCTCCCAGGACTTTGAATCTTTATCAGAACAATCCAAAAATAATAATAATAAATGACTAGACTTGGCTCCTCCCAGGAGTAGATTCTGAGTGATGATGCCCTTCCTCTCCTGGCAGTAATACCTGTAGTAGGTCCCTGGTCTCTGTTTTATGCCTGGTTCTTCTGCCTTCCTTGGGATTCTGTAAGCTTCTGTATAGTCTTTAAATAAAGACTTTTAAAAAACATTTATCCAATATCCATTTCTGCTGCTTTCAACCAAAGAACCCTAACTGATACCACAGACAACTCCCAAGGGCAGCTAGAGGCCCACATGGCTGCTAAAGGGAAGAGAAATACCAAAATCACCTACACAAAGGGACTTCAAACATGAGTCTCAAAGTACAAGTTATCAGGGCAGACATTCCAAATTGCAGATATTGGTTTGTGACAGAGCTGCTTCCCATTTGGACTCCTTGGTGTAGAAAGAAGGAATTTAATTGCTTAATGGTGGCTAACAATTGTCCTGAGAATGGAGGAGAAGCCAGGTACAACATAATTAAAATTCAAAGGGGAATGAGGTCCCTGTCATAAGAGAAGGACAAGTAAAATGCTATGGAACTCCAAGGAAAGCGACTTCATATAGTTGAAGAAGCGAAGGAGACAATACTGAACTAGGTCATCAAAGGAATTCATAGCTGGGGGAGTAAGATGAGCAAGTAAGTCAGAGAGGCATGAAATTATAGACTTTGAGTAGTTGGTAATTCAGCTTTGCTAAATCTTAGGGTCAGTGATGAGAAGATGTGGAAAGTCAAGTTTGGAAAAGCAGTTTGTTAATACAGAACTAGGAGACAAATAAGTTCCGTCTCCACTCTAATCCACAGGTGGTGTGTGTATAGTACACTAGACAGGCACGGGACTTCCTATATCATTCTACTTGTCGAACTACCCAGTTTTCAGCTGGATCTACTGATTGTAGGTACATAGCTTTAACAAATCAGAAAGATTCCTTTCTCATGACTTGCTATAGGCCTTTGAGAGGTTTTAAGGAAGCGTGGCATGGTTAATATTGTGTTTTGTCTTGCCCTCTCTGGAGGCCATTGAAATAGGAGCTAGACATCATATCCATGTGCCTAGTATGTGAGAGGCATATAGGAGGCGCTTGGTAAGCAGAAGTTCCTTTCACCATTACTTCTATCATTAATGCCTTGGTAAAGCATTTCCGATGTTTCACGGTATCCTCAAGGATCCTACTTAACTTCAGTTACCATTCTTGTCCTAGTCTAAAAATATTGTTATCATTTCCAAAATATCTGATTTAAAATTTGGAAACCAAACTGGACACAGTCTTCTTTAGAAGCAGAATATAAGTGGTTCTTACCAGCCATAGGAGGTAATAAATATACAACCCAGTCCATAAAATCAGGATGCAAAAGATGTAACCTTTTGCTTTCTACAATTCACCTTAATTTTAACCCTCTTTCCATCAGTCCCTGGCATGTGGTAGATACTCAATAACTGTTTGTTGAATGAGTGTATGTAAGAAGGAGTACATGAAGGAATAAATTAATTTGTTAGAACAAAACTACAGGTCAACAAGTCCAACTTTCTACCTATTCCATTAATCCTCTCTGACAATGAGTTATCCAACTCTTTAAACCATCCTAGTTTTTATTATCTTAGAAAATATATCGACATCTTACTGTAATTGTGGTCAACAAGAAATCCATGTGTCCTAGTCCTCTAAGCAAGTTTGGATTTTAAATATCTTAGTCTATTGTCAGATCACAAATTACGATTCTTGTTTTAGGAAATATGATCACTGTATATGATTCTAGTGTTACTTTCATACCTAGCTTATCCTCATCACTTTTGGTTTTCTTTCTTCCTTTTTCATCCTCTAAAGATTTGGAAGAAAGTCAGGAGAGACGCTGTCCATAAATGAATGGAGCAGAGGGCAGGAGAAAGAGATATCTGAAAGCCATCTCCAAAGGCAGTTTCTATAGCACTGAAAATGATCTGGCTGTGCAGGTAACTGGACCAACAACCTGTGTAGCCTGTGGGTCAGCAGGGAAATAGACCCCAATAACTTAAGGGTCAAAGAGTCAGCCCAGGATACTGACCTGCTATTGTCTGCAGTGATGAATGTTGTACCCAAGTCATGGGTCCTATCTGGGCAAATGTAAATTGATAGCTACACACCTCAACACACATGACCTACATCTGTGGCCTCTGTCAGCCTTTGATTTTGAGATGTCCAGTAATAGGGGTAATCAAGGACTTGCCAAGCCAGAAATACTGAACCAAAGAAAACCATTTAACTTGGGGATAGTTTTAAATCAGGCTTTTTTTCTGTAATCACTCTGTCACGGGGTTCAGTACCATGCTTTTTAAATATGTGTGAATTGCAAGTGGCTTTCCACACACCTCTCCACTTCCACTCAGCAGGAGACAGACACTCTCCCCACGTTCTTCTGGTTCATTCTAAATGGCCTGACAGCAGAGTTCTCAGATTTGAAGTGTCAAAAGTTAAGTTTGCAGTCTCAACGGCCTCAAAGTCACAATCTTCAGAAACTCATTTTTCTTTGAGATATAATCAGGACACATATTATCCCCAAATTACAGCTGTGGACAGAGGTTCCAAGAGGTGACGGTAATTGCCCAAAGTCACTGAGAGAGGTAGTGCCCAAACTCTACCTAGACTTGCTGGTCAAGTTCACTGTTTTCTCTATATTTGTAAATGCAAACTGGTTTCCTGTGGCTCCTCTTGCCTCTCCTAGGAGAAAGGGTTGCAAGCATAAGGGCTATTAGAGAAAGATTATAGGTAAAAATTTCTCCATTATATGTGAGAATTTCCTCAAATTTAGAAATATCTAGCCCTTGTCTTAAATTAAATGATCAAATTCTGTGCACTTTCTCTTTAAGACAATGTACCAACTAAGCAGTCAGAGGTTTACAAACATCAGAGGTCTCTGAGCAGATTCTGTCAAGATATTATTCTTTTTAAACCTCCTATTTTCTGGTTTGTAGCACAGTGGTAGAATGACTGATGAACAAATAAGTTCACAGTGGTTGAGGCAAACGCTTACCCAGCTGAACCAACTACAAACCATACATCATTTTGTAGCATTAAATCCTTTGCCTGTTGCAAAAAAAAATAAAAAGTTAAATAAATAAAAAATAAAAAGCCACACACCCACAATTCTTAATGACAACACAGAAGGAAACGGGTGATTTCTGCATCAGTCTGACGCTGCTGTTTTTCTTAGAAACAGTTCCCAACCCAAAGGCCTCTGTAATGGTGAGCTGTGAGCTAGATGTCTCATTCGTCTTTTCTGGGCTACTTCCAGAAACATTTGCAGTAGTACACACACATCTTTCATCCTTAATACACTTACAGCTGAAGACGAAAAAAGCACAATGCACTGCTTTCAAGATACTAACCTCATTCATCTTGAACTGCTATTGAAGTAGCTCATGGCTCTAGTACAGAAGAGTTTTCAAGTCAGTTCTACCACATTTATTAAGCACCTATATTTGCAGGTTGTTCAGCAGAGATACAGAGATGAATAACACTTAACACAGTCCCCGTGCATTTTATTTTACAGTTGGGGAGATATGAGAGAGAGACAAGGAAGAAATGACAGCACAGTGAGATAAATGCAATGACAAGTGTGCATACAAGAAATAGAAAATGGTCCTGGGTGGGGTTAGGGGAGGGGTCTCATCTATTTGGAGTGCTCAGAGGAGATTGCCCAAGCAGCGGTGTCGGAACTGGACTTTGAAGAATCAGTAGTAATCCTCATGGTAAAGAACTCGGGGGCTGCATTCTGGGAAGAAGGAGTGATATATCCAGAGCCAAAAAGCTATGAGCAGAAGCAACTGGAGGCTGCTAACATATAAAGGAAGAGGGTGTGGAGATCTGCCATGATGAAGTGGGAGGTGACACAGGAGGGAACATTTATGGAATGAGGACCCAGAGACCTTGGTTTATTCAGATCTTCAAAAGCAGCCAGACTCTTTCCCTCTCCCTTTTGAAAATCCCCTGATATTTATCCATTTGCACTGCACCTACCAGACAGAAAATGCTACCAAATATTATAGGCAGATGTATTTTTTTCCAAATAAGTACATTTCTTTCCCTCAAAGAAGGCTTTCTACCAAACTCAAGGTCAGTGTGGCCTAGAGGTTAGAGCATTGGCTTTGGAGTCAGGACCGAGTACAAATCCTGTCAAAACCATGCATATCCTGGCAAGTTACTTAAACCTTTAAGTTTCTGTTTTCCTGCCTGTATTATGGCTGCTATGAGAATTAAATAACAAGAACTTACTGCAGTGTCTGGAGTGTAGTAAGCGTGAGAACACAAGAACTGCGGGCGGCTATTATTACTTTTTTATCGACAGTCCCCTAAGCATAATATTGCTTTAGTGTCAATTGGATAAATAAACTGCCTCATTATAAATCCTTCCAACTAAGCTCTATGGCAAGTGGATCAGATATCGAGGAGTAAGGAACACCCCTGGAAGCCTTGAGATGTACTAAGGAGAGAAAGCACAAGGCTCCTGAAGATAGGACCCTACTCCCAATGTACCCTGTCACCTACCTTCAGTGGGGAGCTCTCTCAGATCCCCAGATGATTAAGTGAAGCAGCCCAGAGGTAAGACAGGTGTTCTCATAAAGTCCTGGTTGTGTGTATATGGAAATTACGGTCTCCCCCATCCCAGCAGCATGCTTGCATTGAGAATTCTGGGCCAGAGTTATTAGGCTGCTCCCTCATACTGCCCTCTGCATATGCATTTGGTAAAGCCTTAAGTGTTAAATCCACAGAGTACAATGAAAATAGCTTTAATAGCAAGATCTGAAAATGTTTATTCCTTCCAAAAATAGTTTCTTAAACAACCCGAGCTATTTATTCAATCTTGCATCTTAGAAGAAAATTAGATGTTGAGGTAAGAGTTCCCCAATGGGAATATCAGAGCTGATTTCCCAAGAATGAAGAATTTCTTTAGAGTAGAGAAATGAAACTGCTTCAGGCCCCTGTCCCAACAGAATCGTATGTTCATTTGTGAATGAGAATCTGTTGTATGTGAGATTACTCTGGCGTTTTTACTGTGATAATTTCCATAATTTCTGCTTTGAAAAACATGCCAGTCTTATTATTCTGGTACTCTGACAGAGTACCTGGATATCTGTCACAGAAATGAAAGTGACTAATGTCTTGAAAGTGACTTGTCTTGCCAGCTCTTCCTCACCACGTTCTGGGGCAGGGTTTTCACACTGTCTTCCCACGCAAAGGCTGGGCGCATGAGGCCGCTGGTAAAAGCGGAGCTCCAACACCAAACTTCACTAAGGTCAATTTATGAATTAAACGTCATTGCTTGGCCACTAGCTCCCTAACTCCCCAGCCATAAGTAAGCAACAAGTATTCTGGGGGCATCTAGTTTTAGGTACAAAACAGTGCTAAGTACTGTGCAGAATGCTGAAGAGTAAATTATGCTCTTCGAGATTAAGAATTTTGTAAAGTTAAGGGAGGGAGAGGGTTGCAGAAATGAACGTGCAAAACCAAGAGCAAACAACAGAATCAAAGCAATGTAATGTTACTGAAGGAGCCTGGAATTAATTAATTAACTTATTTATTCATTTATTTCTTATTTATCATTGAAGTATAACTGACTTACAATATTAAGTGATTAACAACATAGTGATTAGATATTTATACATTACAAAATGGTCACAATACATCTAGTAGCAATCTGCCATCATACAAAGTTATTAAAATATTGACTATATTCCCTATGCTGTACATTACATCCCCGTGACATTTATTATATAACTGGAATTTTGTACCTCTTAACCTTCCTCACCTATTTCATTCATTCCCTACCCCATCACCATTTTGTTCTCTATATCTATGAGTCTGTTTCTGTTTTATGTTCATTCATTGGTTTTGATTTTTCGATTCCACATATAAGTGAAACCATATGATATTTGTCTTTCTCTGACTTATTTCACTTAGCATAATACTATCTAGGTCCATCCATGTTGTTACAAATGACAAGATTTCCTTCTTCTTTATGGCTGAGTAATCTTCCGTTGTATATACACCACATCTTCTTTATCCACTTACCTATGGATGAACACTTAGGTTCCTTCTGTATCTTGGCTACTGTGAATAATGCTGCAATGAACATAGGGGTGCATATATTGTTTCAAATTAGTGTTTTTGTTTTCTTCCGAAAAATACCCAGAAGTGGAATTGCTTGATCAGTCTATCTTTAATTTTTTTAGGAAATTGCATACTATTTTTCATAGTGGTTGCACCAATTTATATTCCTACCAACAGTGCACAAGCGTTCTCTTTTCTCCACATCCTCACTAACACGTTATTTGTTGTCTTTTTGATAGTAGCCTTTCTGACAGGTGTGAGGTGGTAACTCGCTGGGGTGTTGCACTATTTACAATAGCGGAACATGGAAGCAAACTAAATCTCCATTGACAAAGGAATGGATAAAGAAGATTTGGTACACATATATACAATGGAATATTACTCAGCCATAAAAAGAAATGAAACTGAGTTATTTGTAGTGAGGTGGATGGACCTAGAGTCTGTCATACAGAGAGAAGTAAGTCAGAAAGATAAAAACCAACACCATATGCTAACACATATATATGGAATCTAGAAAAATGGTGCTGATGGACCTAGTGGCAGAGCAGGAATAAGGATGCAGATATAGAGAACGGACTTTAGGACACAGTGGGGGAAGGGGAGGCTGGGACAAAGTGAGAGAGTGGCATGGACATATATACACTACCAAATGTAAAATAGATAGCTAGTGGGAAGCTGCTGCATAGCACAGGGAGATCAGCTCAGTGCTTTGTGACAACCTAGAGGGGTAGGATAGGGAGGGTGGGAGGGAGGCTCAGAAGGAAGGGGATATGGGGATATATGTGTACATATAGATGGTTCACTTTGTTGTACAGCAGAAACTAATACAACATTGTAAAGCAATTATACTTCAATAAAGATTCAAAAAAGAAAAAAAAGAATTACTATCCCTGATGATTAGTGATGCTGAACATCTTTTTTGTGTCTGTTGGCCATCTGTATGCCTTCTGTGGAAAAATCTATTCAGTCTTCTGCCCATTTTATAATCAGGTACTTTTTTTTTTTTTTTTGATGTTGAGTTGTATGAGTTCTTTGTATTTGGGGATATTAACCCTTTATCGGATATATTGTTTGCAAAATTTTCCCCCATTCAGTAGGCTGCCTTTTCATTTTTCTGATAGTTTCCTTCTCTGTGCAAAAGCTTTTTAATTTGATGTGGTCCCATTTGTTTATTTTTGCTTTTGTTTCCCTTCTTGAGGAGACATATCGAGAAAAATACTGCTAAGACTGATGTCAAAGAGCATACTGCCTATGTCTTCTTCTAGTAGTTTCATGGTTTCAAGTTTCCCATTTAAGTCATTCATTTATTTTGAGTTTACTTTTTGTATGTGGTGTAAGAAAGTAGTCCAGTTTAGTTCTTTTGCATGTAGCTGTCCCATTTTCTCTACACCATTTATAGAAGAGGCTGTCTTTTCCCCATTGTATATTTTTGCCTCCTTTGTTATAGATTAGTTGACCATAAGTGTGTGGATTTATTTCTGGGCTCTCTGTTCAGTTCCACTGATCTATGTGCCTCTTTTTGTGCCAGTACCATACTATTTTGATTGCTGTAGCTTTGTAGTATAATTTGAAACCAGGGAGTGTGATACTTCCAACTTTGTTCTTCTTTTTCAAGATTGTTTTGGCTATATGTCTTTTCTGTTTCCATACATATTTTAGAATTATTTATTCTAGTTCCATGAAAAGTGCCATTAGTGGGGCTTCCCTGGTGGTGCAATGGTTAAGAATCTGCCTGCCAATGCAGGGGATACGGGTTCGAGACCTGGTCCAGGACGATCCCACATGCTGCGGAGCAACTAAGCCCATGCATCATAGCTACTGAGACTGCACTCTAGAGCCCATGAGCCACAACTACTGAGCTGGCACATCACAACTACTGAAGCCTGCGCGCCTAGAGCCCGTGCTCTGCAACAAGAGAAGTCACCACAATGAGAAGCCCATGCATCGCAACAAAGAGTAGCCCCTGCTTGCTGCAGCTAGAGAAAGTCCACAGGCAGCAACGAAGACCCAACACAGCTAAGAATAAATAAATAAGATAAATAAATTTTAAAAAAAATAAGAAAGAAAAGTGCCATTGGTGTTTTGACAGGGGTTGCACTGACTCAGTTGATTGCCTTAGGAAGAATGGTCATTTTAACAATATTAAGTTTTCCAATCCATGAGCACAGTATGTCTTTCCATTCGTTTATGTTGTCTTCAATTTCTTTCAATGTCTTATAGTTTTCAGAGTACAGATCTTTTACCTCCGTGGTTAGATTTATTCCTAGGTATTTTGTTCTTTTTGATGCAATTGTAAATGGAATTGTTTTCTTAATTTCTCTTTCTGATAGTTCTTTGTTGGTATATAGAAATGCAACAGATTTCTGTATATCAATATTATATCCTGCCACTTTACTGAATTCATTTATTAGTTCTTTTTTTTTTTTTTTTTTGGTGGTGCCTGAAGAATTTTCTATATATAGTCTCATGTCATCTGCAAACACTGCAGTTTTACTTCTTCCTTTCCAATTTAGACCTTTTTTTCTTTTTCTTGTCTGAACGCTATGGTTAGAACTCCTAGGATTATATTAAATAAAAGTGGTGAGGGTGGGCATCCTCGTCTTATTCCTGGTCTTAGAGGAAATGCTTTCAGCTTTTCACTATTGAGTATGATGTTGGAAATAGCCCAGAATTTAAAAGAGTATTCTAGGTTTAAAATCTTGCTATGTAAATTAGTACTTGTGAAATCATGGCATTAAGTTGATTTTATTAGCCTCAGTTTTCTTAATTTTAAAATGGGTGTTAGCCTATGGGAGTGTTGTAGGATCAAGCAAGATAATATATGTGGGAAAGTGTTCTGTAAGTTTCAAAGCCCCATACAACAGTTAGATATTATTAAAACTACTGAATCCTAAAGCATACACTTTACTTTCCCCTTTAAGTTTTTCTAAAACAGTGCCTACTGAGTTGTAATATGTAGCTTAACAATATACCATACCACAACAACAGCAAATATCTAAGAAATCCAATTTGCATATAATTATATTATATGCATATAATTGTGTAAAATTGCATTACAAAATTGCATTCCTCACTGCGTTTAGTCATATTCTTATGTCTTTGATTTTGGGTCTCTAAGAACCCAAAAAGTCTTAAGAATTCACGTTGACAATAAAATGTAGCACATCAGTTTTTTAAACTATTATTAATTAGTTAGGAACCTTGTTGCAAGACAATAGCTTTAGAAGATCTGGATACAGACATCTAGGGAGGACAACCACATTAAAAACAGGATCTTGCCCACATGGATTTTACTTTTTGTTTCAGGAACTGTTTTTGAAAACTGGGATCTCAAAAAAAAAACCAAACAAACAAACAAAAAAACTGGGATCTTGATTTTTCAAGTATAGAGTAATGAAGAATCATGAACAAGTTTCAAGTAAGGCCCTAATACTACTAATGCAGATTTGCACCTGCATGCATTTATACACAAATGATTGCATTTGCATGCACAGATTGAGTAATTAGGCAGCTAACTACAAGATCAGCAAAGTAAATGCTTATTAGCCCATCAGCAAATTGGTGCTCATGAGAAATTTCCAATCATAGCTTATAGTTCAATTTCTTTTCACCTTTCAAATATTGGCAATATTTTTGTACGTTCATTCAATTTCCAAGGTTTTGGGGCCTTTCCCCCAAAAAAACTCATTCCTGGATTTTTAAATCTTCCATGTGTGTGTGTACACATATATACACACACATCTGTATGTACATGTACATACACTCTATCTAACCATCTATATGTATTTTGTTTACATTTTTTCATGT
Source organism: Grampus griseus (assembly GCF_964374135.1). Taxonomy (NCBI): domain Eukaryota; kingdom Metazoa; phylum Chordata; class Mammalia; order Artiodactyla; family Delphinidae; genus Grampus; species Grampus griseus. The sequence continues at coordinate 70,161,989 of NC_139012.1, forward strand.
TTTTAAATTGAAATATAGTTGATTTACAATGTTGTATTAGTTTTGGGTGTACAGCAAAGTAATTCAGTTATACATAGTATATGTGTTTTTAAATTGAATTTTATTACTGAAATGAGTCTTACAACTTGTTCATTACCTGTTTTTCAGACTATAAAAATTAAGAACCAGAATAAGCAAATGCCTCTAGTTAGTTGCACAGCTGGGAATTTGATTCTAGGTCTCCTGATTTATTCTATCATGTCAGTTCATTCCCTCAGTGTCCTCTTACAAAAGATAACATATCCAAAATAAGGCAGAAAGTTAAAATCTACATATGTAAATAATTATTTGATTTAATTGAAATGAGCTTTTCCTTCTTATCTTTTAACAAGATAAAAAACTTGAAAATCTGACATAATTTGACAGTTTGAACAGAGTTTAGAATTTAGGGAAACTGGAGTTCCAGGTTATATGGACGTCTAAGCCTATAAAACTTCAAATAATGTGTTTCCTGCCTTTATTTTGCCAAGTAAGGACATTTAACAAATGACTGTTATTCACCAACGCCATAATCCATAAAAGGAAGGAGATTCTAGTACCAAGGAAAAACAAAGGACATGATCTCAGAATAAAGCACTAACTTATAAATCAAATGAATTTAGTTTTATGTAAAACTATGTAAACAAAGTTTACATAAACATGTTTTTCTCAGTCTGTTGTGGGCAAATTAAGAAGTTCTCCCACACATGAAGCCAAAATAGACCTCTCTAGAACTTTTATCCATAGTACCAGTGTGAATACTAGTATTACTTCCAGAACATACAAACAAATCGGTGTCAGATCACTGGATATTTAGACAAGCACAGCATAAGAGTAGAGACAACCAATGTTTGAAAAAAGAACCCATGTCTTGAAGGACAAAAAGCAGACAAAAAGATATCAAAGGAGTTACTCAGGATTTCAGAAAACTTCTGACAAAATTTGATGCCAAAGACCATTTAAATAATTGTGTCACTATCATTTTTACGGCAACGAATACTTGAGCAATGACTACAAAGAACTACTTGAGCACTCGGTCACTTAAAAGTAATTTTACATATATTATTTCACATATCAATATAATTACTTGGTTATATAATTATAATAGCTACATATATTATTTGATAACTATCCTATGTTTGAAGTCATATCAAAACTTGTTTCCTAATAAGAAATTACAGGATACAATGAGTAGAATTAAGTTAAGTACACCTTGGCATAAAGTGAAGGTCATGGGATTCCTCAGCAATCGTAGATTTTAACTGGTGTACCTTGCTTTTCTGTCTAAAATGACCTTTATCTATTTATAACTTATGAAAGGCTTATTTCACTGATTTCCACCCTATCAGGTCTAATTAACTGCTTTTCCTTATTCATCTCATTTGTACTTTATACATGAAAACATTGTTGCACCTACAGATGGGTTTTGTTTATGTCCATTTCCCTAGAATAACAGAAGATCCTCAAGGGCAAGAACTGAATCTTACTATTTTGTATATATTTTATCCCATCTCAGGTTACATGTTACTTTCTTCAGGAAATCTTCCTGTAGTACAGGGTAAGTGTTGGTACACTGAGGGGTGTTACTTCAGCACTAGCACCAGGCTCATCATAAGCTTTGTCAAACTATGTAACTGTCTCACCTCTTGTCCGTCCCACTCATTAGAGAACATTCCCCACACTGTATGGCATGTAGACGACACCCATTTTTAAGTGACCTGTATAGTTGAAATTGTTGTATTATATTTGCATGTAGACAATTTTGAAAAGATAAACAAGAAAACAAACAATGCACATATATAGGTACATATATATGTATATATAACATTCCCATAGTATTAAAAAATTCATCTTAAGCAACAACTTTAACACTGTATAATATTCCACCAAATGTACTTAAGTAGTCCTCAATTCATTCACATTCACATATATACCTCTGTGCCTAATCTGGTCATTTCCCGAACGTGGATTTCTACAAACTAGGGCTATTCGCTGTGGATATGAACAACTTTGAATCTTGATACATATTGTTAAATTTCCAGCAGAAAGTCCACACTAATGTGTGAGAACTCTGCCTCACTGCTCTTCCCAACACTGAGTATTATCAACCACTGCTGTATCAGCAATCCTGAACTTCATTCACAAATAAGCTCAGGAAAAAAAAAGAATCAGCAGATATTTGAGAGAATAAATTTGTACAAATGAAAAGCACCATGATGAGTAACTACAACTAACTTCAGAGAAAACTTATAATTCAAGGATAGAAGAGGGTTTTAAAATGCCTTGTTCATATCCTCAGAGAAATATGAGAAGATATTGAAACCATAAAACAAACCATAGGTTGCCATGAAAAAGGAGCAATCATAGAAAAAGCTATTTTTTGATAATTAAAGAATATGATTTCCAAAATGAAAAATTCAGTAGGAGCACTGAGAGATGCCCTTGCAGAAATCTCCCAAAATCTAGAGCAAGAGAAAAAAAGGTAGATAATCTGAGGGACTAGCTATCTGATCTGGCCTTTCTTAACACAGAAAATAACAATATAGCTTTAAGAAACTGGAGCGGGAGAGAAGTAATGAGAAGGTGGAGGAAAGTACAAGGATCAAAAACATCCCCACCTTAAATCAGCAAGTAAAGAAAGTTATCCAGTCAAGGAAGAGAGGTTTACATGTATTACTTAGAAAGGTGAACACTAGAAGAATCAAAGCTATTGGTAACCATTGAAACCTGGGTAAATACAGGAGATGGGGTAGTACTGTAAAATGAATTCTTCTTCTTTCATATCGGTGAGACAAGAGATGCTGCTGATAATGTTTTAAACAAGAATTAATTGGTAATATAGAGGTATTCACCAGAAATGCTACAAACTAAAATTGCCAACTTTAGTTTAAAAGCATTACTTGTCAATTTGTACTTTTCCAAGTTATAGTCGTCTATAGTGTTGAAATTTTTTCACTATGAAAAATAATTTCATAAAATTATTTTTTTTAATTAAAATTACATATTGCCAAGACAAGACGACTCACTAAGCTTTTTAAAACATGCAAATGTACACTTAACACCTAGCAGATTGGGTGTAGTTTTAAGAGGCGGTAAGTGGAAAGAAAGGTGGGGGCTGGCCTTGAGTGTGAGGCTTCTCCACGGTGTATTCCAGGGATGTAAACAGGTAGGACTTGCAGGTAGGGAGCCTTTGTTTGGAGGAGACAGAGAAAATCTGCATTTGCATTTGGGGGAGTTAGTTGGAAGGGACAATAGGAAGGAAGAGCAGATAATAGAGCAGCCGGTTAGGCCAGAACTGGTCGGTGAAGGATCTTGAAGATGAAAAGAAAGTAAAGATTTAAGCCGCAGGCTCACTTGTCAAACATTGTTGAAGAGAAGTAGAAGCCAAATTCAACAAATGAGATACTTAAAAAAAACAAAAAAGTATTCTGGCTCTCCAACATTATTTATTTGTCATGGCCTTCTGATGACCAAAAAACTCATTCTTTTTTCTAAGGTGTTATGGCCCATAAAATACACATATATACACATGTATACACTGTGAGTTGTTCCTCTGCAGTAAGAAAAATCTTTGCCTGCAACAAACATCTGTTGCCTGCCCACACAAAGCTATTCTGTCAGTAGTTTAATTTACAGGAATCACACACACAGAACACTTTTTGTTATGTATTTTTTTATGGTTATCCATGTTAGAAGTAATGACCCAGAGCCTCAATGTCCAAAGTAACTGAGAAGAAAACTACATCGCGACTGCCATTGAAAGCAAAATTACACATATATTAAGCATACTTTGGAAATGTATTATCTTGCCCTTGACTGGAGCTCCCTTCTTTGATGCGACAATTTTATTAAGTGATATAAATAAAGTTTAAGAAAACTTTAAACTTATGTTAAAAAAATACAGGGCCTATCCTGGTAGAAGAGAAAAACATAAGTAGAGTTATCAACTCCTCTGCTATTTCTAATAGGTATTCAGAGGCAACCAGTGAGTTCTTCAAGAAACTGTCATTAGTGAAAGGAAAGTGTTCTCCTTCCTCTCAGAATTTCTAATACCTCACCTCCAACATTTCAGCTGCTAAGAAATAAAAATTCTTTTAAATGAAGCATCACTTCTAAGTTTATTTTTACACTGGATGAAAATTAATGAACTAGATTTGCAGAATTGTTTTAATGAGACAGTGTCACACATAAGGAATCCAAGAAGTAAGAAATTCTAACGACCTTGAATCTTTACTAAACCATTCTTCTTTGGTTCAAAGACTGGCAGAAGGCTCAGTTAGGGAGTGACATTTTAAAGAAATGGCAAGAAATTCTGTGTCACTCCTCCCCTTTGTCATCTGGTTGACTAGATATGTTGATCTTCATTCTTACCTGGCAGGTGGTGAGAGCTAATTTGTTTTATAATCTGGAAGTCGCTAGATACCTTCGATTAGGTACTGTTAGAGGTTTAAAGTAATTTCTTGGACTTTAGTTTCTTTGCTTCTTTTAACAGTCATCTAGAACAGAGTGGTGACTGCAGCCAAGCACTACAAAGAAGCAAACTTCCAGAAAAAACCTTAATTAAATAAGAAATATCTGAGAAGAGTAAAATTTGGAATATGAGTATGAGTATTTCTATTAAAGTCGACACCTACTGGGTCAAAGTGAGTGAATTTCTTTTATTGCCTTACCATCCTTCCCAATCCTTTCTCCAAGATCTTAAACAATAAATTACAGTTTTACCACTGTATTCTTGGGACAGTTTGTCTTACCATAAATGCATTGCCCTGTACGTGTTCACCATTACTGAACAAAACGTCAGCAAACTACCTTGCATCAGTAGACTCAAAACACAAAAATAAAAACAAAATCCATGGGGTGTGTGGCTTCAACATTATTCAATTATGATGAATAATTTTAAACACTGGCCAACAATGTGTTACAAGAGGCTCAGATGTCTTTAAGGCACATCATCAAAACGCAGCAGCAGTTCTTCATTGTCCATTTCTGGGAAATTCAATTTGGGCTACAAATGTGCACAAGAACAGAGGGCATACACGTCTTGTCAATTTCATGTTTGAAATGAAAGGGAGATCAGTACTTTCATCTTTCATAGAGGAGATGAGTTTTTAAAATCCATTCTATTAAAGTATGAAGGGTTTTATTTTCAAATTCTGGGGAAATTGACTTGAATACTCAAGAAATATTACAGGTTATGTTTTGGACAAGAGCATTCTCCTTTTGATGATTTTCCCCCCTTTCCACTACCATCACAAAAATAACGAGATTCACAAGTTATTCATACTCGAGGAGTATCTAATGCCCAGGCAGGGCAGGAAAAATAATGTGTAAATTTAAACCTTTTCTATTGCAGCCAAAAGGAAGGAGGGAGTGTTTAAGAGTATAAGTTCTAGAGTTAGACTGACCTGGTTCAGATCCTGGTTCCTCAGCTTCCTAGCTGTGCAACCTTGAGCAAGAAACCTAACACCTTTTTCCCTCAGTTTCCTCATCTTCAAACTAAGAGCTACATGAACACCTACAGTATAGGGCAACTGGGAGCTATACTATATATCATCTGAAAAATACTTAGCTAGGTTCCTGGTTTGTGCTGTTATTATTTAGCTATTTTAAACCTCCATTCTTTCGTTTGCAAAAAGAAGATAATTATTTTGCCTATCTTACCACATGAATGTGAAAATAACATTTACCGCATTACTTGATACATAAGACCTTGATAAATACTAGCTGTTATTTATTACTCTGACTTTTCAACAAAACGGCAATTATAATATCAAATATGGCCTCTTCAGAATGAACTTCAGAAACACTGCCATCTAGTGATACATCTAAACCTGCAATGTTCCCTCTTCTAGAAGCTCTGGTTCTACGTCTTTTATTATTTTTGGCTTGTTGATGCAATAGGCTCTGCTCAACTCTTTCAGGCATGCTTTGAAAACGTTGGTCACTGCTGGCCTCTGCTGCCTGCCCCAGAGGTACAAAAGAAAGGAAAACACACTGGTAACATTAGCCCTCTGTGTACTCAGGTTCTAAAAGTCTATTTGCTTCTCTCCTGTTTGTGTGGACTCAACCATGGACACAGTGTTTCCTTAAGCAAACCTAACCTGAATGTTAATGAAAAATCAACAAAACAGCAAAACACAGAACTGGCTATGGCAGCACTCCACAGTGCCATAGTGGAGTATTGTCAGGTCGCTTTAGGGTAGAAGGTGAGTTAAAAGGTCACGTGTGACTGGAGATCAGTGAACTAAGGATTATTTCAGCTGAGCAGGAGCGCACTTGGGTGCTAAAGAGCCCACTAGCTCGCAGTGGCATCAGTGGCATTTGTGTGTTCATGGACTAGAACAGAAATTGCCCTAAAACAAACTGGGCAGGTTGGACCTCATCTAAAGAGCAAACACAAAAATGCAATAACTAAGGTGACCTCTGTGTCATATGACTGAATGTCATCTGTTCTATTTTCATAGTCATGCTGCTTTTTGTAGGTAAAGAATTGCTCAGGCTCTAAATAGTGAGGAAAGTTTTCAATTTAATAATGACCTTTCAGAATATTCGTGTCAAGAGAAGGATCAGAGAAGGACAAAATGATAAGTCAGGAAGTTAAAAAAAATGCTGGACAGTACCAGAAGGAACGCAGAGGAGGGGATGGACTCAGAGAGATTTAACAGGCAAATCAGCAGAACTTGGAAGAAAGTATACAGGGGATGATGGTGAGCACTACACTAGGCTGTAAGCATGGGTTAACATTTCTGAAAGTCTCTGAACAAAGTCTTCTGCACCTCGGCTTCTCAGCAGAATTCCCTGGGGAGCTGTCCAGAACCCCAATGCCCAGACCCATAAAATCAGAATCTCTGGAGGTAGAAGCCCATGTCTGTGTGATTTCAATGTGCAGTCAAGGCTGGTCTAGAACCACTGGTCTAGACAGAGACTCTTCCCTCATGTTATTTGTGGGGAAAATGAGAGCTGAAGTGGTGCATCGAAAGTCGCAGAAAATGGGAAATAGGATCTGATTCTCTCTATTTCCAGCCCAGAGGCCTAACCACTAGATTAAATTACACCCTAGGAATATCAGCAGATCATTGACAAGCACTGACAAGTCAGGTCCACGGCATTCATTCATTCGCACTTCCGCATGCCCAAAGCTAGCAGAAACGGACTATATTAGAATAGATAAGAAATAGAAGACCTTTTACTTCCTGAAATAATGACACTCAAGATGATGACAAACTAATTAAGAAGACATGGTCCTTCTAAATGTAATACCAGAAAACATATAATACAAGATATGATTAATGGTAGAAGCACTACTGAAAGAGTCATAGGAATTCAGAGAAGTCAGAGTTAACTCTAGAAAAGGCTCACTCTAGGAGGAGACAAGACTCATCAAAATGTAAATTTGAAATGATGAGTATTTTAAAAGGCAATGAATGGCATTTCGTGAACTTTCAGGAACAATCCAATTAATTCTGACAGGTAAGCACATAAGTCATTGAAGATTGCTTTTACTAGGCCAGATTTGGTAGATTCAGGAGGAGTTTACAGCCCTTGCACAATTTTTAGTTATAAATCAAAATGTAGTCATTTTATTCATGGAAAAATTAGGTAAATTGGGGAAAAACTACAATTAACAGTGAAGCAAAATGAGTTATTATTAATAAGCTCATGTGGCTCTGAAGAACACACTTTCAAAGTGTTTCTTCAGACAGAGTAGATTACCTATTTTCACCTGGCACAGTGATAATATTTATTGTATCTACATATAAATAATATAAAATATAAATTTAGTTAACATTCAAGAGTTTTTTTAAAGAATAAGACAAGACCAATTTTCCATAATATCGCCAGCATTAGTCAGCCCATAACCAACATCCCCCCTTCCTTTGCACATCCATAGAACTTGGATTTCATCTCTCCCATGACATTGTCCATACTAAGGTTTGAGTTTTAGATATCTAGACACAATCCACTACACTGTACACTCCCAGAAACACCCAAGGTGGTTGGGAGAGGGTATGAGAAGTGATGAAGAGCGTGGGCTGTGCACTCAGACTACCTGAGTTCAAATTCAGGTTCTGCCACTTAACAGCAGGATGATCTTGAGTAAGGTACCCCAAAACCTGTATGCTTCAGTTTATTTACTTCTAAAATTAGTATAGTATTATTAGGAGCAGTACCTCAAAAGATTGTGCTATCCATCAGCTAATAGTCCCGGTGCCTTGAACACTGGACATAACTCAATAGATATTGGTTATTGTGATATGGTGATTTATAATAAGAAATATATATTTGGGTTTTGTTCCTGTTCCTGGCACAGAATTCCTAAAACCCTTGAACTTTCCTGTGAAGAGAGAAAAATAAAAGCAGCTTTTGTTATGTTACTAAGGTGACTTTGGAAAGCAACTAAGGACAGCAGCTAGTTGCCAGTGAACTGTGATTAGAGGGTTGGAACTTTCAGTTCCACCCATAACCTCAGAGGGAGGGAGAGGGGCTGGAGACTAAGTTCAATCACCAAAGCCAATGATTTCATCAATCGTGCCTATGTAACAAAGCCTCCATAAAACCCCAAAAGGACAAGGTTTCAAGAGCTTCAGGTTGGTGAACACGTGGAGGTGCTGGGAAAGTGGCAGGCTCAGAGGAGGCATGGCAGCTCTGTGTCCTTTCCCCCATAACTTGCCCTATGCATCTCTTCCATCTGGATGTTTCTGAGTTATATCCTTTTATTACAAACCAATGATCTAGTAAGTAAAATGTTTCTCTGAGTTCCGTGAGTCACTGTAGCAAATTAATCAAACTCAGGGAGGAGGTCTTGAGAACCTCAGATCTATAGCAGATTGGTCAGAAACACCAGCAACAACCTGGACTTGAGATTGGCATCTGGAAGTGGGGGTGTGTGGTCTTGTAGGACTGAGCCCTTAACCTGTGGAATCTGACACTATTTCCAGGTAGTGTCACAACTGAGCTGAATTGTAGGGCACTCAGCTGGTGTTGGAGAATTGCTTGTTGTAGGGAAAAAAAAAATCCTGGGATTGGGTACAGAATCACAGTCATTACAGTGTCTTATACTAGTAGGTGCTGAATAGATATTGGCTGGAAGGATTGACAAATTACACAAAAATAAAACGTCTAATAAAAAAAAATATTCACTGCAACCAGCTGGACTTGGTCTTTTTCCTGATCTACTTCAAACATAGTAAAATACTAGAAAACTTCTATAACCTCTCTTTGAATTTTATAAAATAATGATGTTAATACTTTCTCTCTTCAAATTGACTTGGAGACTAATTCTATAACATTTTTCACTGAAACATTTGAAGATCATGTTCTACATGTATATTATTTTGAAATACCCTAGTTTTATCTGATGTTTTCCAGGAGTGGAGGAACTAGTTTTGAAGAAATCCTCAAAGAGCTTAATATTACATTCTTTGTTCAAGTTAGCAAATTCAGAACATTAAAAGTACTAAATCTCTAATAATATAGTTAAAGGTCTCTTGCTTGAGTCTGACATCTGCTAAAGCACATACAGTGAGGGTAGATGCAGCCCTTATCTAGAGACTGTGGTGGAAAGAACTAGACTGTGGCAGTGTCTTCTAATGAAAGTAACATTGTCCTGCCATATATTGGAAAACTCCAAATACAGCATACATAGGTTTCCTTACCTATGTAAAAGCATCAAATTGAAACCTATTTGAATTGAAAGTTATCCCTTCTCTAAGATCAATGTCTTCAAGCAAGATAAGCCCAAGGGTTGTAGAAAAAGCTTAGTGCACAACCCAGGGGAATAAAAATGTATGTCAACCACTGATTTATTAAGTGATTTCTGCAAAAGTTGCACCTAGGGGATACATCACAGGAGCTGAGTTATTGGAGGAGAACCTCCCAGGCCGAATACAGGCTGCATGAGCAGTCCTGAATTTACAACTTGGTGAAAGGAAGAATGGAAGAAAAAAACTGCTGAGAGAAAAACCTACCATTCCATTTCAGTGGTTTCATAAATTGTGATTTGTGGAAAGTGCTCATTTCAAAGCCCATGCATTTTATTTTATGAGTTTATGCAGTTAGCCACATGTTCTGCTAAGGAAACTGAAGAAAGCTGCATGAGTTCTGTCCCTTGGCCTATGGGAGGCAGAATGGGCAAGTGCATTTTACATGGAGTGACTTTTCCTTTCCTCCAGAAGACTGCTGTCACTCTACACCATGACCTACACCCCAAATCTTTGAAAAATGATGATAAATTATTCCAAGTGACAGTTTCCATATAATTTCACTGCAAAGGCTTTTAAAGCTGAAAGGAGCCTTAAGAGATCATCTCATGACAACTTTCTGGTTTTATAGATAAGGAAATGGGGCCTCAGAAAAGCACTGAGCGTTGGCTGGGATCACACAGCCACGTCCTGGTAAAGTCAGGACTGGATTCCAGTGTCTCAGACATAGAACAACATCCTTTCCCCTGCTTGAGCTTATGTCTTCTTCAAATAGCTTGGATTATGCTATATAACACTGCACTTGCTTGAGAATCTAATTTATTACCTGAAAACAATTTAGGACATTAGGAAGACAACTCAACAAAGCAGTGATGCTTTATAAAAAAGATATGGGCAAAAAGCCTAAAATGGCAGGCTGCTCATAGATATGCAGAGAATAATATGATTAAATGGTTCATTCTCAACTAGGTAACATAAAGAATTCTAGAATGAGCAGGGGGGATCAGTAAAAAAAGCGATTTGCAAAGATTTCAAACTTGTTTGGCCTCATCTAAAAGATTTACAAGCTATTTCAAAATCTCATTTTATATCACTGATTTCTTTATGATTCAACCAGATACACGTTTAGTCAACCACAACTTTTTTTCATGATTACTATGTACCCTTTAATCCTATTCTCAGTGATAAGCAAATAAATATTCTAAATATGTTTGAATTTGCAAAGCAAAATTATCTAAAGAAAAAAGAACTTTATTATACCTACCAAAAATTAGATTTACGTGTCCAATACAAGATGCTTTATTAACAGAGAACACTGACTTTCTGTTCTCTCTATATAGCTGTATCTATCTATTCCATCTATCTATCTATCTATCTATCTATCTACATACACATCTAGGTAATATATATGTTACCTCCCTTGACCCTGGCTTTGCTCTTGGGGCACAAAGTAACCAAGGTACAAACGAGTAAGTTTTTCTTTGATTTGGGAATCTTAACCCATTAAGGCTATTTAGAGGCTTAAAAATTCTTGGATGGGACTATTTCCCAACAGATAGTGAACGAAAATACATAATTTAATGGTATTGCTGTATAACAGACCACAAAAGTAACCCTTAAGTCAGATCAACTTTTATTTAAGGTCACACCTTTCAGCAGCAAGGTCTAGTTTTTCCAAATATTAATAGTTTGCCTTCTGATGCTTAGAGTTAGATGAAGCTAGGAGATCAGATTATTCTGCAGGGTGGTGTAACTCAGAGAATCAAAAGGGTGCCCTTTGAGCAACTGGAGAAGCAGCACCCATCTGGACTGATTTCAGAGACCTAAATGTTGTCTGGACCAATGCTAGTGTCTGAAATTGACTAGTAATAAAGTTTTCATGCAGGTCTCTTAAAACAAACTAAACAAAGAAACAAAAACTTGGTTTTTTCTTGTTGTATAGGTAATATATATTCATTTTAGAGTAATCATAAGGTAACATAAGATAATGAAAAACAAAAAGAGGACAAAAATAACATCCTACCATCTACAGGTAAGTAATGTTGATATACACATATATAGGCTTAGTCCCCAAGTACCATATATATATATTTTTTTTTCCTAAAAAGGAAACTTGGGGCATATTACATATTTTATAACTTCCTTTTCTTATTTTTTCCAAATACAGAAGTATTTGGAAAATATTTTTTTACATCATTTTAAATACCTGGATAGCATTCCTTTGCAGAGATGTATGCTTTTATCTTACAAATCCCCTAGTGTTGGACATTTAGTTTTGTTTCAATTTTCAAATAAGATAAGAAACTCTGCATTGAATTTCTTTGGGGGTAAGTCTTAGAACAAATCCATGATTTATCCTATTCTTTTGGATAAGTTTTAGAATTCTTAATTTAAGAATATGTTAAGTTTTAAAGCTTTTGATATTATCTTTAAACTGCTTTGTGGACAGGTGGTACCCCACCATACTGCCAAAGCTGGCATTATCCTTTTGTTTAATCTTTGGCAATTTGACAGCAAAAACTCAGTGGAGAACATAGCTGTATTACAGTTGCTCTTGTTAAATGGGAACATTTAGTAAGAACTTGTTTCCCAAAATGAGCACCCATTTCTAACAACACTGTGCTATGTGTTTAGACATGAAGGCAGGTACAAAGTGGTCCCTGTCCTCATGAAGTTTAAGTCAAGAGAAGACAGTGTATAAAGCACAAAGCCTCCAAAAAACGAAGAAACGGGGGTTTAAGGAGAAGCTGTTTTAAAGTCGGTGGAGATAGTATAAAATGTGTGGTGAGCGAGCTTGCCTCCATCAGCCATGGGACCAAGTTTACTCAAATGAATGCCTGTTCTGCTGAAGCTCATTCTGACTTGGCTCTGCTGAGCAGGCTGGCAGTGGGGCTGGCTAAATTTGTCACAAATGGTTTGTGCCTACATACAGGAACAATGCAACAGTAATTTTTCTTTTCTAATGGTCGGCTACCACTATCCTTTATGTGAAATGATAACAATAGACTCTCTCCCATCTGCATCTTTGAAATGCTCTCCTCCCATGGAGGCTGCTGACTTGCCATTATGCAAGAGCACCTCATTTTTGTCATGCTGGGTCACTGTGTTCCCTGCAGGTGTGTGGCTCATCATAATTCTTTATACTTGTGCTTATGGCGTTTTTTAAACGGGATTAAAAATGCGTGTGTAGCACATATCATCAATCCCCAATACCGCTTAACTGACCTGTGTGTTTGTGCAGCTGCTGACTCCTAGGATACCCTCTTGGGAAGGAGACAAAAGTTCTGAATGTACCTTTTTGTAAATCAGTAAATAGTACAGAGTTTGAATTTAAAAAAAAAAAAAAACATTAAAGGCTTTCTATTCAACAGCCTTGCCAACAGGGGCAGTGGCTGTGCACACGCTGGCCCATGGAAAGATCTCTTGTTTCAGGTATCTTCTTGGCAGCGACACGGTATTTGGCATATAGGAGGTATGTATTTCTTCTTTAAAGAAAACTGGAGTTTTGCAAGATAGCACCACTTTGCTCCCATTGTTTGTTTGGTTGTTTTAGTTTACAACCAGCAAAATCTGGAAATAATCTATTTTGTAGTGGATCTTTCCAACTGAAGTTGTAGCATCTCTCCTACCCTGGGGGACTTCCTTGTGCTACACAGCTGTGCTGATCCCCACCCACTTCCTGCCTCAGTCCTCACGGAGGTGCTTCAGGATTTCATCACACTTCCTCTGCCTCTCCCTAAGCAGCTCAGCAACCACAGTTCACATCTTTTCCATTGACAGACCCCATACTAATCCTTTGAGGTAGACACAAATGAGGAAGCTGTATCAGCAGCATCAGTGACTTGTCCAATGTCCTCATCTTTTCTGAGGGGCCACATGTCATTCTGCACCATTTTTATGTGGGAAGAAGCCTCTCTATGGATCAGTCAAGAACAGGTTGTAGGAGGACTCAGCAGTCAGCTCTGCAGCAGGATGGAAGCTTACACTGTGGTGGTGGGCTGAGTGCATGCCCTTCGCTGAGCTGTCCCCAACGCTGTCACCACAGCTCCAGTTTTCTCTTTCAGTTCTTTCAAAGATCTTCCAGTTACAGGTTAGTTTCTTTTCATTGTTTCTGAAGCTTGAGGTGTGACGGGATCTCGCTTAACAATGAAAAATCAAGTCCGTTATCATTCAAAACGCCCGTGTGTTGGTGGAGGTGCAGGGAGCCGTCCATAAACTGTCTCTCCTCTCTAACCAGGTACTGTTTCATAATGAATTACTGAATATTCTTCTTCCTGGTCAAGCAGTGCCAATACGGAGTCCCAGACATCCTGTGGGCCTTACCTAAGGAGGTGTGGTCCCAGCGCACAGACTGATGAGATGATGGAGACCAAGCTTACTGTGGGTGTGGGGACAGCTCTATCTGGGGCTATGGGGCCTGTGGGGGAGAAGGGACAGGGATGTAATGGGCAAGTAGTGGAAGTGGGCTGTCAGGAAGGGCCAGAGGCTGTGCAGGGGGTGGTTTCCAGCAGCCCCGGTCTGGACTCACAGAGTGGGGTGCCTGTAACATTTATGGGGTAAAGCTTGAGTGATGCAGGAGAACACACTGCAGTTAGGTGGGTTAGCCCCGGGGTTTCTGGTTTGGCAGCCTGCAACAAGACTGACACCCACTGTAGCCTCTCACATGCTCACCTGCAAGAGACTCAACCAGCCGGCTTGCCTCCACCCTGCCTAACAGTCTCTGCTACCTGGCAGCCAAAGTAACTTGAAGACATGCCAATTCCTGCTCCGCACTTCGCTGGCTTCTTGACACACTTAGAATAAAATCCAAGCTTTAACGTGGACTACAAGGTCCTGAGTTAGTTAGCCCTCAGCTTACACCTCATCTCCTACTACTCCCTTTTCTCCTGCCAGACACCCTGAATCCTTGCTGCTTCAAGTTTTTCTACCTCAGGCATTTGCTTTGTCTGCTTCTTCTCCCCAATAGACATTCCCTGGTTTCCTAATGAGGAGGTGCCCTCTGACCACCGCTGCCTAAAATAACACCCAATGCCCCTCTTTTTCCTCTTCCCCTGCTTCACTATATATTTCATAGTACTATCACTACCTGACATTCTATTCTATATCCATTTGTCATACTCACTAGAATGTAAGTTGCATGAGGGCAGGGGTCTATCCTTGATCACTGTTCTATCTTCAATGCCTAGAATAATGCCTACACATAACAGGGGATCAATAAATATATCATGAATAACTCAATTAATTAACTTAGAAATGCTGTCAGGCTATGTTAAAACATTTAGTCTTTTGAGAGGTTTGCGTTCCTATATGTGATCAATTACAGAACATTCAACAGTGCATATGCTGTGCTAATCCTGATGCTTATTTCACTTTACTTCTGAATAACCAATTTAGTGATGATCCAACTGTGACCGAAAGGAATACATTAGGTGTTACTGTAAAAATTACAGTTCACTGAGGTGAAAGGTAGAGTATTAATAAGCTATTTAAGATACATAATTGGAAAAAATGACGTCATTCATTTACTGATTCATGCATTTATTCAACATCTATTTATTGGTTCTTTTTCCATACCACCCTGCATGTTAAGTCATGAGAACACAATGATGAAAACAGCAGATTCTGTGCTCAGGGCAATTTAGAGTCTAATGGGAGAGTCTCTTAGTCCGTTCAGGTTGCTATAACAGACTACCATAGATTGGGTGGCTTATAAACAACAGAAATTTATTTCTCACAGTTCTGGAGGCTGGGAGGTCCAAGATCAAAGTGCCAGCAGATTTGGTGTCCAGTGAGAGCTTAATTCCTGGTTCTCAGATGGCCATCTTCTCACTGTGTTCTCACACAGGGCAAAGAAATCCTCTGAGGCCTCTTTTTGGTTTTTTGTTTGTTTTTCTTTCTTTCTTTCTTTCTTTCTTTCTTTAATTTTCTGGGGTCTCTTTTATGAGGGCACTAATCCCATTCATGAGAGCTCCACCCTCATGACCTAATCAGTTCCCCAAATCCCCACCTCCAAATACCATCACAGTAGGGGTTAGGTTTCAACATATGAATTTGAGGGTGGGGAGACACAAACATTCAATCTATGGCAGAGAGATTAATTAAACAAGTACTTACTAGGAAATCAATTGATTAAATTTTGGTAAGCACTAAAATGGTGACTTATAGTGTGCCATAAAAGTAAATAAAGGCAATTCAACTTGTTGTGGGGAGTAGAAAAAGCTTCCATAAGAAAGTGACCATCTAAGCTGACACTGGAAGAATAAGAATTACCCAAAACAGAGAGAGGAGATGAGCATCCCAGGCAGGCGAGCAGCAAGTAAAAGGGCCCTGAGGTAGGCTGGAGTTCAGTATATTGGAGAAACTCAAAGAAGATCTTGTTATGACAGCCCTAACAAACCAATACACTATCATTGTCTCAAATCTGTACCCAATGGGGTCCATCCTGAAGAACAATGGCCATGAAGATGCCTTTCTTCACCTCCTTCACCCCCCCAAATTTAAAACTATCGAAGACCTTCAGAAGTCAGATTGAGGACTCAAAGACATGGAGCAAAGAATAACTCATCTATCCATTCATCTCAAAATACTCATTCAACCAATATTTCTTTGGAACCTACACTGTTTCAAGTACTACATGAAACTTGAAGTATTATCCACATGGACTGAAAGGAAACACTTGTTTGGGGGTGGTCAGGGAAATTATAGCCAAAATCCTGGATTCAGTTGGACAATGAGAAAATTTGGCTGACCTTCAAAAAAGTATTCCTAATAATAAAGGCTATTATTCTATAAAGTGCTTCCCAGAGGAAGTGGTAATAATCCCATAGTTTGAGTCATAGGAAATTTTGGTGGGCAGGACATTCAAAAACACACTTTGGGGAACAACCTTAAATTATAAAGGCAAGAGAAGGCAGGATTACCTCATTGTTTCCATCTTTATTTCCTATAAAGCCTCCTTGTGGAGACTTCATGACATGGTGGCTAAATTATAATCACTGAATGACACAGTGGAAGATGAATCAAAATGTCATAATTGTTCTTTTTACTCCTATTTCTGACTTTTATTTGCAAGCTTTATCCTCTGGGCTTCTTTCTCCTTAACACTTCTCAGTTAATACCCTCCATTTCCTCAATATTTTCCATTATTGTCCTTGTACTTAAATTTCAGGAGTGTGACGATCTGGAAGCTACAAATAGTCTAGGTCCACACATCTTTTGGTGTAGTTACGAAAGCAGCCTTCCAGGTGCAAACTGCCAAGAGAACTGTCCAGTTCCCATGCCATTAATGGTGTTTTATTAAGTATTACCTCACATGTTAGCAGGAAATTAGCAACAAGATAAACCACACTTTTTTAAAAAAAAATGCTTACATTTTGTGTTTAAAGAACTAAGTTTTAGCTTCCTGGCAACTTTTAAGTTCCTTCATAATCTGTGTCTTCATTTCCAGCTATCTTACTGGGGGTGGGGGTCAGAGGGCAATCCTAGGGCTACCAATTACCCCAAAGCAAAGAATAAGAAAGTTTTGATAAGGTTGCCTCCTTTCATCCAAATTGGCTTATCACCATACACTCATTGATGTCTGACCAAGCAAAAACAGCCTAGCCTGCTCCTCAAGCAGTATGGAGACTAGTCCCCAATAGAGGGAACCAGATCCTTATAGAGCATAATGACGGCTGTATTTTCCCATGACCATGTCAGAGGCACAGAGCTCATAAAACACATGAGTCTGGTGTGATACCTGCAGAAAGGTCACATCCTGTGGTTTTCAGATGAAATGGTCATTTTTGCCTTGAATGCCGCCAGGGTTTGGTTTAAGGGTCTCAGATTGCATAGCATTGTGTGAAGAACAGTTTAGGCAAAAGATAATTTCTCAGGTAACCTTTTTTTTCTAGGAAGCCTTCCACAACCCACTGACCTTTCCATGAAATTCTAGCTCTTTTCTTCTTTAAAATTCTGAGACTTACAGTCAAATTTCTAGCAAAGAACGTCCTTTCCATCCTTTCTCTGCCCCTGAGTACAGTGCTCCACCAGATAGGGAATATGAAGGAGGCCACAGGAAGCACAGCGCTTAGCAAGCAAATTGAATAAGGAAAGAGAAAGTTTTGAGCACACAAGTTCTGTTTGTTTTGTTCTAAGAACTTAAAAGGCGGCAGCAAGTCATTTTTAAATAGGAAGAATATAGATATTCTCATAGCTGCGTACTGCTGTGGATTTCAAGGTATGTCACACCTTTCATTCCCTTCTTTACCCTTCCCAAACACATCCAGTAAAAGGAATAACACACTTGTCTCTGGACTCTCATCAGCTATGGGGAGGAAGAGGGTCAGAGATCCTGAAAGGATCATTGGGGTGAAGGTGTACATTAGTTTCCTATTGCTGTTATGACAGATTATCACAAACTTAGAGTCTTTAAGCAACACACATTTAGTATCTTACATTTCAGTGGGTCAGAAATCCAGGTTGACTTGGCTGGTTTCTCTGCTTAGAGTCTCTCAAGGCCAAAATCAGTGTCAGTCAGCTGGGCTTCTATTGGGAGGCTCTGGGGGAAAATCTGCTTCCAGGCTCAATCAGGTTGTTGGCCAAACTCAGTTCCCCGTGATTGTAGGACTGAGGTCCCTACTTCCTTGCTGGCTATTGTCTGGAGGCCATTCTCAGCTTCTAGAGGCTGCCTCATTCTTTGGCTTGTGGCTGCCTTCCTCCAGCTTCAAAGTCAGCAATGGCAGGTCAAGTCCTTCATATGCTTTGAATTTCTGAGACCTCCCTTTCTACCTCATGTCTCTTGCTGTCCTCTTCTGTTGCATCTCTTTAACTATTCCACCTTCCTCTTCTGGTTTTAAGGGTTCGTGTGATTATATTGGGTTACCAGGATAATTTCCCTATTTGAAGGTCAGTGGATTACTAACATTATTTGCAATGTGTCTTCATAGCAACATCTGGATTAGAGCTCGATTGAATAACCAGGGGATAAGGATCTGGGAGGGACATCTTTAAAATTCTGCTACCACAAGGAGCATAACAGGGACATGGCTTCAGGCCATCTGTATATAATAGGATGTTAAACCACCTCTTCTGCTGTCTTGGAGTTTTAGCAGAGGCAAATACTCCCATATCCTAATGAGCTGTTAGACACATGCTAAGCAATTATACAACAGATTCAGTCAACATCAGTGCATCACTCACTCCTGCTCTATAAGAGAAGGATTCACTGGTAGTGAGGACCATTTCAGAGAGCGCTGTCAGTGTGTTGTGCATTCTGAGCTGACCAGCGCTCCTAATGAAGGAGAAAGGCATGCTTCCTTCCACCTCCAGCTGAGGAAATGCCATTTCAAGACAAACACTCAGAGAGCTTGGCAATCATTCCCTAGATCTGGAAAATGCAGAAACAGGTATCTGACTCAGGCCTGAAAAGTTAAAGATGAGAGGCTTCCTCTGCCTGGTGGCAGTTGGAAGAGCCACAGCTACATAAGGAATAGTCTGCACTTCCAGAGTTTGATGGAGCAAAGAAAGACACCTTGAATTTCCCAAGGGCCATGAGTGGACCTACAGGAGAACATCAGTCTCGGATCCTTTTGAAAAGGTCTCTGCCCAAGAGCACCTTTTAAAAGGGATGAGATGGCCCAGCAAAGGAAGCCAGGTGACTGAGGGGGAAAGGCATCAGCAGCCGGTCAGAGGACGTGACTATAAGAGGGAGGACACCGGTCATGGGGGAGAGGGTGTCCAGAGAACCCAACAAGCAGCCCACAAAGAAAGAATCAGAATTTGGAATCTGCCATATTTAGAAAGCACCAAAACCAGATCACAACCACATCAGCCAAGCCTGACCATTCTGTGCTTCATCTACCCCAGTCTCTACCTCTGCTGACTCTAGAGAGGTGAAGAAGGGAGGGAAGAAGTGGCCTAGGCCAACATGAGTTGGAGAAGGGGGAATATTTCACATTGGAAGAGAGTTTGTAATTTTATGATTATTACCCTGGACTGGCCTGGACTGGAAGAACTATGGTACTTTCCTAAGATTTCATCTGGGGTAGGTAAAGAACTATTTGACACAGAAAGTTTAAAAGAGAATAGTGATAAAGAATAAGATTGGTTTGTATCCTCTTAAATTAAGCTTGTTCAATAAAATAGTTATATGTTATATGTGCCATTAATTACTGACTTACATATTGGGATCACGATTTTAATTGTGATGAGATCATCTCTCAGCGTTCCCTTATTTATTTAAATAATATCTGTTCCTTTAACTGAGTGTTTAGTCATCTTTGAGCACCTCCTGAAAAGCATCTCTCTGTAGCTTCTATCAAGATGCCAGATAATTCCATACATCTTGGCTCTAGTTTTAAAGTATGTACTCTAAGGGAGGCTGAAAAAGATGACCTCTACAGTTATTTCCAGTTCAGTAGTTATAAAATGAATTGTAGTTTTCTCCAAGTTCTCTTTGCCTTAGTTAACAGATTAGCTGTCCAGTTTGGTTTGAATCTGATAAACCCACTAACAGCTCTCTACCCTCACAGAGCACTTGGTTCCATGTTAAGACAAGTCAGGGAATAATCGCCACACTTCATCTCCGATGCCCATCTGCAATCACCTCCTCCTGGGACCCATCTTTCCTTCACCTTTTACCATGCTCCCTCCATACTTTTCTCAAATCTGCCAAGAAGAGCATCTTTCACTTTGGAACCTCTGTTCACCTACATCTCACTCCAGCCCCAAAGCTAAAGGCCTCTGTTAGAGAGGATATCAGTGCAGTTTTGACAGAAACACTCTAACATTGCTGGATATCCCAGAAGAAGAAACTGAAAAGAACACTCACATCAATGCAAAACTCAATTTATACATCATAGCAATTTTTGATAGATGTAAAAGTGACATGCAAATAGAATTTTTATGGCATATCACTACATTAAAGTGCTTTTTAATAGAATATGTAATTTAGAAATATAACAGTGCATTTTAATTGCCCACAAATGAATTTTTAAAGTACTTAGGTGTATCAAGAACATTAAATGTAAGTGATTAGATAAATTATCCTGCTAAAACTAATACTTAATTTACATGGCAATAACTATATGAGGAGTAACTATGTTGTATTAAGACAAATTTCCACAAACTGTGCTAATCAAAGAAATTAGATTTAAAGTTATATCTTGTATTGGCACACTGTCACCTTTTATATTTAATGGTATCATTATGGATGGTGAAGAATCCTGCAGTTGTGTGTGACAGAGAAGATTTGGGATCGACAACCAGCTTTGTGAACTCTTCATACACGTCATCATCCATTCTTGTACAAGGCATTGCCATTCACAGTTCTCCTGACTTAGTGTGAACCATGCTTTTTCTGGTTTCTTCATTGTCTTCGCAGCACCCTGGGTCTGTCCGCCTCTGTTTCATTTGACCAGGGAAAGAGCTCATGATTAAAATTTAGAGGGCCTTTCCCAACATTTTTATCTGGCTCTTGTCCCACGTCAGATCACCAAACTGTTTCACTGCAAGTCATTGTCTCATACATCAAGTTCAAAGTGAGTTAACCAATGAAATTATAAGGTCATGGGCCTCTGGTCCATCCTGCTCATTAGATGTTAATAACAGCTTTTGAGAGATGCTGCGGAACCTGTCCAAGACCATCAGAATAACATCAATATCTAATAAAATTATGTTGTGCCACAAGGCAAGATTGGGACAATCTTTGAGGCATTTTAACAAATGCCTCAAAAGAAGATTACAGGGAGCCATAAAAACATCTGACAGGGAGACTCAACCTAGTCCAGGAGCTCTAAAAAGCTTCTCTGAGGAAAAGACATCTAATCTGAGACCTGGGAAATGAATAAGTTATCTAGTGTGGAGAAAAAGAACACTCTAAGCTTCTAAAGGAGGAAGGATCACGGAATGTTTGAGGATCCAATAGATTAGTCAGGCTGAAGACAGAGGGGGAAGAGGGTTGAGTTAAAGCAAGAGAGGTTCATATGCTGCAGGGTGATAATTAGAGAGAGGCAAGAGTGGAGGTGGAGAGAGAGTCTAGAAGCCGTTATAATAACTGGAGACAGAAGCGATGTTGGTTGGACTAGGGTGGTGGCAGAAGCGATAAGGAGAGATGGACATTTAGAAGGCACACAACACCACTTGATGATCAACTGCATATGGCGGGTGAGAAGGAGGAGGATGTTTCCAACTTACACACTTGGATGGATGGCAGTGCCATTCACTGAACTAACGGTCATTAAGGGAAAATTGAGTTGCTGGGGGTGGAAGAAAGAAATGAGTTTTGAGCTTATTGAGGTTGAAGTACCTATTAAATACCCAAATATCACTGTTGAGTAAACCATTGGCCTGAAGCTCAAAAGAAAGATCTGGGCTGGGAATATAAATTTGATGGTAATTAAAGATGTTATATGAAGCTATCAGAGTAAATGAGGTTCCCTAGGGAGAGTACATGAAAAGAAATTAGATTTTAAAAAATAGGACCTCTAACCAAGGCCTAAGGAAGGAACTCCAGTATTTAAAAGTTGGGTAGAGGGCTTCCCTGGTGGCACAGTGGTTGAGAGTCCGCCTGCTGATGCAGGGGACACGGGTTCGTGCCCCGGTCCGGGAAGATCCCACATGACGCGGAGCGGCTGGGCCCGTGAGCCATGGCCGCTGAGCCTGCGTGTCCGGAGCCTGTGCTCTGCAACGGGAGAGGCCACAACAGTGAGAGGCCCGCGTACCAAAAAAAATAATAATAATAAAATAAAATAAAATAAAAGTTGGGTAGAACATAACATGTTGGAAAAGCTAAAGACGCAGAAGGATGACTAGTAAGTAGGGTGTTGTATCCCACAGGCCAAGGGGATAAAAATTATCAGAGAGGAAATCACCGCTAGAATCAAGGATAATGAGAAGTCAAGTGAAATGAGAACTAAAAATATCTTTGTGATTTAGCAGTGGTGGTGGTGGGGGTCTCTGATGATCTCCCCAAGAGCCATTTAGAGAGTGAAGAGCATGAATAGCATAATAGTATGAGCTATTAGTCCTTAAGAGCTGAGGAAGCTCAGAATGTAGACAACTCTTTTGAGTTGGTGTGGCCAAATGTCAAATTACACCCAAGACAGTTCAATTTTGGGCTCCTGTCCTAGAGAAATTATTAATAGCTCCCTCTTTCACTCTCAAACATGCCCTGTTTTGAATGATAAATGATGCCTCACTCTGTGTGAAGGGCAGGGTGAAATCTAGAGGTTAAATTGGCATAGAATAGCAATTCTTTTCTTTTTTTAATAAATTTATTTATTTTATTTATTTATTTTTGGCTGCATTGAGTCTTCGTTGCTGCGTGCAGGCTTCCTCTAGTTGTGGTGAGAGGGCGCTACTCTTTGTTACAGTGCGCGGGCTTCTCATTGCTGTGGCCTCTCTTGTTGTGGAGCATAGGCTCTAAGCACACAGGCTTCAGTAGTTGTGGCTCGCAGGCTCTAGAGCGCTGGCTCAGTAGTTGTGGCGCACAGGCTCAGTTGCTCCGCGGCATGTGGGATCTTCCCGGACCAGGGCTCGAACCCTTGTCCCCTGCATTGGCAGGCAGATTCTTAACCACTGTGCCACCAGAGAAGTTCCTAGAATAGCAATTCTTAACTCTCTGGTACAAGAGGGTGGCAGCACAGAGCTGTGTATGAACCCACATTTGAAGGCTGATAGCCCAGAGTATAATTTTCAGTTCTACCATTTATTGGCTGTGCGAACTTGGACAAGTTTATTTAAGCTCTCTGAGACTAACAGGACTTAGATTTCAGTATAGAGTGAGGATTTCATGTAACGTGCTAACATATAGTGCTCAGAAAATATAGGTTCTCTTCTCTTTGTTCCTATGATTTATCCTTTTCTATTTCATTTCCTCCCTCTCTTTTCTTTTTCCTCCTCTCCTCACCCTGAAGTAACTCAAACACTTTGTGAAAGAGGAAGTTCTTATTTTTATATTTCTAATGAAGCCCGTTTTCTGTGTAACATGTGTCACTCTTCAGGATAGTTGGTGACCCAGGCTTCTGTCCCATTATCCTAACTGGGCAAATGTACTGATACCCAACTAATTCACGGCAATACATTTCAACTGGTACTTACTCAGTGTCACTTGCATCTCATGCTAGAAATGCTGAGAGATATCATACAAGTATATAGTGTGATCCTTTTCTCAAGAACGCTGTTTTGCAGGGAGAGAGACAACATATTATGCATAATATTCCTGCTGCTACTATTCCTGCTACTTCTGCTGGTGGTCACCATGTATTAAGTACCTTGGATGCACTGCACTAGGCAGTTAGCATCACATTAAATCTTTACCTTGTGCAAGGCATTTTGCATTTTACAAATGAGGAAAACTGAAGTTCAAAGAAGTTAAGCAAACGGCTCAGAATTACACAGCTCACAAGTGTCCAAACTGGCATCTAAATCCTGATCCACCTGACGTCACAGCCCACGATCTTCTCATTTCTCAATGGAACACAAGGTGAATAAAATACTAAGCAGACAATGAGAGCTATGGGTGCTCAGAACAGAGGGAGGGCACCCACTGCAAACCGATGGCACTGGTGAAGGCTATGTGAGGAGCTGGAACTTTAATGGCCTGGAAGGATAATTTATGCACGTGATTGTCTAAAATAAGCAATGCACTTGACAACTAGTTAAGCTAGAAATGTTTCCCAAGGGATAAGATGTATAGATTTCCAGAGTTTTTTTTATCTCCTCAGCCTTGACTATTTAAAAAAAATTTTCACTTAAATGTCCTTGAAGTCAAATTGGACAGAATCAGCCCTGCTATGTTCCAACAGTTCCAAGCTTCCCTGGCATGAACTCTCAGCTTTATAAGCACGAATTGGTGCTCAGTGTTCAAAATCACAGAGTTCACTGCAGTTTACCAATAGCACATTATTTGTTTTCAGTTCCTGACTCTAGCACTGAAATGGTACAGCCTTTAGAATGATTTAAAGTGGCCACTTAGAACCCAGCTGAATAATGCCTGACTTTCATCATGGCTGAAAGTGTACTTAAAGCACAGTCCCTGCAACTGTGTCATCTTCTGAAATCAAGGTTGATTAATAACAAGACTGCCTCACCCTGGCATCGTGCCTTTCATCTGAACAAGACCAAAGCTATTCCTGGAAAAGATCCAGCTTTCTTTTGCTGCACTGGTGGGTGTGCTGACAGCAGGGGCAGAAAGGAAGGTCAAAGTTAGCATCTGAGTTTGGACTGTGAGGAGGGAAGTGAGAGGACTGAAGTCTGCCCTGTAAAGCAGTATTAACGTCCTGCATGCTCCTGGCACAGAGCTGACATCAGGGGTGGGGCTGCGATCATGCTTTCTCTGTCCAGCCAAGCAGGCACCATTTTATGGACAAGCCCTCTGGAAAATGGTGATATCACTGGTGGGTGTGGTTGCAGCACTTTTCCCACCTTTCTTCTGAAAACAAGCAGGCTATTCTTCTACGCAAGAATTTTCAATCTGTACTCCGTAGAAGCTTGCCATGGATCTGTGGCCTGTTTCAGAAGTAGAGTTTAGGCTATGGGAATTTTTGTAAAGGATTTTCCCCCCCTACAATTTACACTGAGAGTAAGGATAGTCTGTCAGTATTTTCTCCTAACTTGTCCTTTCACCGTGTCCTGTGGTATTGAAGCCTTCCTCAGAGCACTCCAGGAATGTGATTTTAAGTAATCAAACCCATGGAAAGAAGCTGTTTTGTGTTGTGCTCAACATATATAGAAGTAACCTGTATTGCAGTACCTTCAACTGAGTGTTTTTCTTCACTGCTTTTATCATATTCGTAATGATGTAGTCATTTGCGTAGGTTTTAATATTTTTCTACCACACCACCTTATAACCACCAATGACAGCACAGACTATATCTCCCAAGGTCACACTATATAGATCCAACAACTGTATGGTTTCTGGCATGGGGTATGGGTGATATATATGTCAACCACATTTATCACTCCCACTCCCAACACAGTCTCAAAACTTTACTATTTCATCAAGATTATGAAAAAATATTTAAATGTGAAATGTTTGATCTTTAAAATTTTTTTTCAGTATTTTAAAAAATGGCCTTTAGGTATGGAGAAAAGTAGGTCAAAACTTCTGGGCCAAAACTGAATTGGTTGACTTTTCTCTAGCAAACTTGCTAATGGTCTTGATGTACTTAGAAGCTATCTGAGCACTGCAAAGAATGTTGTAGATACTAATTCACTAGTCAAACTATACAGAATTTAAGGCTTTGCCACCATCTCCTTGATTTGCATAAATTTGTTTTCAGAGTTCCAGCCACTGGTTGAATCAAACATCTATAGTCATTTAAGTTACAAGTCACTACAGAGTGGGTGGCATGCTCTCCATCAAAATTAGAAGTCAACAAGCTAACACCAAACTCTTTAATAAAATACACAACTACTTTAATTTAATACAGGTCTATTGGTTTATAGTATTAGAGATTCCAGACAATGGAAAACCATGTTCTTTCTATTAAACTTAGTAAGAAAGAGGGTGAAGTGGCAAGTATTAGGAGTCTGCTATGTTCTAGAAACTGTCCAAGATGCTGCATGGCTGCCCAGCAGCCCTGCAGGAAGATCATTCGGCCACAGAGGAATATTCTCAAGTCTTAAGATTAATGGAATTTACCTTGCTAGGTTTTGGACTTGCTTGGGACCCATCACCCCTTTCTCATTTCCAATTTCTCCATTTTGGAGTGGGATTATCTAACCCATGCCTGTCCTACCATTGTATTTTGGAAGTACATAGCTTGTCTGGTTTCACATGTTCACAGTTGGAAAGAAATTTTGCCTAAGCATGAATCACACCTCAAGCCTCATCTATACCTGATTTAGATGCTATTTAGATGAGACTTTCGACTTGGAATTGATGTTGGATTGGGTTAAGATTTTTAGGGTTATTGGGATGGACTGAATGTATTTTGTATATGAAAAGGACACAAATTTGGGGAGTCCAGAGGGTGGAATGTTACGGACTGAATTGTGCCTCCAAAAATTCACATGCTAAAGCCATAATATAGTAGGAATGGTGCCCTTATAAGAAGAGACACCAGAAAACTCTCTCTTTCTGTGTGTGCACAAAGGCCATGTGAGAACACAGTGAGAAGGTGGCTATCTGCAAGCCACGATGAGAGCCTCACAAGAAACCAATCCTACTGGCACTTTGATCTTGGATTTATAGCCTCCAGAACTGTGAGAAAATTCATTTCTGTTAAGTCACTCAATCTGTGGTATTTTGTTATAGCAGTCCAAGCAGACTAATCCACTACCATTAGTAAACTGTAACAGTTTCTCTAAAATTGGTCCACCATTGTAAAACAGTATTATCCCATTATCAGCAGATAGTCATTTCTTGTCCCCTGAGTAGGAAGACATGTAGCTGGCAGTACAGAATTAAGAGAAACTAGAAATTGTCTGTAATCTCCTGAGGACCCAAATTAGAGCCCCCCCAAATATTTTCAATATATATTTGATAAAAATAAAACAGCTAATGGCCATGATAAATAAAATTTTTAAATTTCTCTTTTGCTTTGGAATGTGTTATAGAATTTTTAAAAGAAAATTTCCTTTCCTATTAATGTTTTACTTGAATTAATTTAAAATGTGCTTGAACCTACTGAGCCATACCAACTGTGTAGTGGAGAAATAAGCCTGGCTTCTGCAGGACATGGACAAGATGGAGAATTTGTTTGTGAATACTAAGGGCTGACTGTATTTGGATTTTGCGGGGAGTATGAAGTAATTCTCTGCTAAGTAGGGAAGGCATTTGAAGGAGATAAAATTTCAGTGAAAGCCTAATGGAAGGGAAAGGAAGGTCTGGGGCAAATGTGAAGTCCCATTCTGTTCCAGGTAGATGCTCTTTAGTGGGGAGTCATCCTGAGTGCAGAGCTGGGGGGGAGGGGTAGAACACTTCTTTGTGCAGAAAACTAACAGTGGTTAGAAAGACAAGTCAAGAGGTTGTGATTAGCAGACCAATGAATAGCCCTTGGAGGTTTTTTAAGATGTCTTTGCTTGAAGAAAAGAGCATTTTCAGCATATATATCAACTGATACTTGTTTAATGCCCACCAAGTTCATGATTAACACCTGAACATTACACGTGTCTTTAACCATAAATTTACAATTTTTACGAATCAGATAGTAATTTAATTGGAGTATATAATATAAAAATTTTATCCAAGCAATAGAAATACTGCCCCACCAAATATTCTACTTGTGTGATCTTTTCACCAGAAAGAACATGGCCAAGTAAGGAAGATTTTTTTTTTCTTCTTATTTGTAGTCTTCGTTCAAAGTCATTATTTCAGCACAGTAAATGCATACTCTAGAGACTGAATCAATGATGACAAACTTAGAAGACAAAATCCTCCTTTTGTGACAAAAAGTAATATTACTGAGCCTTATGCAGGGCTTTCTGGGTAAGGTGTTCTGCATGACCAATCCCAGAAAGGCCCTGTAGTTTGCTACTTTCTAATCGTGTAACTTTCTATCCTATAATCATGTGTAGGTTGTAAGGACTCAGACTCAATTTTCCAGATGACTTCAGGGATAAAGGATTGCTAATTTGTTATACCAATCTTGACATTTCAAACTGTAGTTGAAAACAATCTTTCTTAATTAACTATGTTGTTTCTGGTGAAAACATCAGACAAGAGTAGCATATTTATTTGGGCAATATTTCTATTTTGGTGTCTTTTTAAGTATAGTCCTTCAGTCCCATATATTGATACATATATGATACACATATATTAATTTCTCAGCTTACCCCATAGAGAAGATTCAAATATAAATAAAACTCTACAACTCTGTTTGGGAAATAAAGATTTTCCCCCATAATAGAACTATTTTACCCATATTACTCATGACAGAACTATTATGAGAGAGGTTTTGTGAAAAATCCTTTTCTCCCTTTAATAGGCAAATACATTATTCAAAATTTACCTCTCTGAATATGAGAGAATTTTTAGATAAAGTGCTAAATCACAATTGGCATTAAATGTGCATTTACCTTCAAGCATTCTGAAATTAAAGTTGACTGTGATTTTTTTTCCTGTAAACTATATGCTAAAGCATTGTACCTGCCTAAGTTTTATTAATATATGTTTATTTCTGCCCTTCTACTTCCCAACCACCTTTTAGATTATGTATATAACACTGAATATATAGATATATTTAATATACATTTAATAGAATATATATATATATATAAATTCTATAGGAGAAAATTGTAGGCTGGTAGTGGACAAAAAAGTTTTTCTAGGGGATTGGTGCAGTACTGCTTTCGGTAGAGAAAACAGGTCTCCTTGCTACATCCTGCTCAGACCCCTCCTCACCCAAACTTTTGTCCTGTTAGAGGTAAATTCTCCCAGGAATACAACACAAGGTGGTGCTGTTGTATTTATGCTAAACCAGCTACAGGCCCAGCCACTGAAGCCATCCGTAGATTTGATCTGAAAGTGTTAAGTAAGTGCCAAAGGCAGGGAGGGAAAGGTTTTGCATATGTAAGTGTTTACCCGGTAGTTATCTTTTCAGATGAGAAAAGCTAAGTAGAAAGAAGGACGAGGAATGTAAGTTTCTTCCATTTGAGGAAGCTTCTGGGAAACCATCTTAACAAAACAAAGTGAAAGTGCCAATGGGTTCCTCTGTTACTAAATTACAGAAGCATAGAAAGGTAGGGCTAGAAGAGATATTAAGATGTTATCTAATCCATTTCACTACTGTAAGATTCCATTTCTTAAATTATCAACCAATTAAACTTTTCCCTTGGTTTTAAAATTTCCTGGGGAAGGGAGTAAGGCAAATTAACTTTCCCTAGTGTCAATCAATCTCCCCTCCATCTGTGGTATGGGGTTGTGGACCCACCCCTCCTCCCACTCCTCTCACTCTGCATTCACTTTCACAAGGAACAGAAGGGATTTCATCAGCAGGCCTCCTAGTGAGGAGCAAAAAAAACAAAAAAACAAAAAAATGAGAAATCAGGGAGCTTGGATTCTCTTCCCTCCCTCTTCTGACCCAGAATAAAGAATCCTCAGATTCAGCATCTCCAAAGGAAAGAGGTTGGACTAGCATCCCTGGTTTCCACAAATAGCTGGACCACAGAATCACCTGAGAAGCTTTTCAAAAAATACAGATTCAAGGGTGGTCACACCCACAAAATTGATCAATCAGAAAATCCAGGGCAGGGCCTAGAAATTGCACTTAAAAAATAAAAGCTAGAGTCCCCCACCCATACCCCCATGGAAAATTTTCTCCTATCTGAAGATAGAGAAATTAGATATAAATTCATAGGCAGGCAGCCCAGCACGGGTCTAATGACTGTTCAATAGGCACCACTAGATTAAGTAACTCTTAAATCCCATTTGGCTTTAAAATTTTCAGTGATCCTTAACACAAAAGCCCTTGAAAAACAAAAGTAAATTGTACCAGGTCCAAAGTGATTTCCTCTTGAATTGTATTCCCAGATTTTTGAGCAATCAGTTGTGTACAGACCTAAAATTAAGTGTTTTACAAATTTTTCATACCTCTGAAATTGGGAGGTACAGAACTATTACTGTGGTAAAAATCTAATAATAGTGAATGTGTTCAGCCTGCTTCCTACATGATATTTTATTTTCCTTAATTGTAACTATGAATTGGTTGACAGTTATGAAAGTAGTATTTTGACCATTTCAGTTTTTATTCTTATAAAACTGGAAAGTTAAGAAACTGGCCAAATACTTGGCCAGTATATAAGTTTATTTATAAGTTGCATTCTGGCAAATTCAGGTGTATAGGAGTCACTCACAAAAAAATCCCCTAGGAAATTTTGGCTTTCTGAGTCTTTTAGACTTTGTCTAATTTAGCAACATGAAATTCACTAACAATGCAATTCAGATCATTCACATCCCAAGTCTCATCTGAAAGAATCAGATAATTGAAGCAACGTTTGTTTACTCTAGTTTATAGTATCGAGATAATTAATTCTGCTTTCCATTTCCCCTTGCTAATGTAATGTGACCTCAATGTTATTGTTGAAGTAAATCGATTAGATTTGGCTTGCATATGCAACTCTTGCATATGCGTAAATTATTCCAGCAAACAGAAACCTATACACTCTTTGCAAGCTGTAGTCTTAGTGCCCCTTTCAAATATTTGGTTCTTATTACTTGTAGTTTAAAAGCCATTTACAAGTCTAATTAATTTGCTCCTCAGCAATCTTAAGATCAGTGTTTCCAACCCATGGATTGAATATATAAAATGATGCATGGGGCCAAAATTACCATTTAGTTAAATATTAAGATAAGTCAGTGTCGGAGCTAAAATCCATTAAATGCCTTGTAGGTAATTTGTCCATTAGATCTTTCAAAGCACCTCTCAAAATTCAGCCCAGATACCACTGTTTATCAGTTACGAATTTCCATATCCTTCTGCTGCTCAGTCATGCTGTTCTGAATTATCTCTAAGCTCATGTCTTGTGATTCTCTATATAATTACATCTGCTTCTCCCTGATTTTCCATGAGCTCATTTCATCCTCTCAAGATGGCTTATGAATGCATTTGTTCCCTTTATCAGAAGGACACCAGCTCCGCAGCTCTGTCTCACTGTGACTCCCAAGCCCCAGTGAATAAAAATAGCCTTGTATCTTCTGGAGTTCTCTGAGCCATTTAGGAAGAAAGAATGTCTGTCATGGAATCACTATCATTTGTAATGTCCTCTCCAAAAGACAGCCACAGGAAGAAAACAAAAAAAAAAAAACCCAAAGAGCAAAAAAAAACCCCTAGAACTATTGTGACCTCATGAAATACAAAAGAAAAGGAAAGAAAATGTGCTCAGAACAATACAGCCTTTCTTTATTGCACAGTCCCGGCTTCTTCGAGCCCCAGTGATTTTTGTTACTGGACTTGGTCTCGGTTGTGCAGAGGTTCTGACCATGAGGAAAGCAGTTGCCATCTCAGTAGTTAATGTGAAATTACTCTGCATTTTGAACCAGGCTGTCTGCTTTCACTGCCATTACTACTGCTGCCTCCTGACAATTCAGGATGCTCTCTCCCTGGATACTGAAAACCTGCTCCTTCTA
The DNA here is from genome assembly GCF_964374135.1 of Grampus griseus. Lineage (NCBI taxonomy): Eukaryota > Metazoa > Chordata > Mammalia > Artiodactyla > Delphinidae > Grampus > Grampus griseus. The sequence goes on from NC_139012.1 coordinate 70,193,759, forward strand.
TACCCAGAACCGGTCCTCAGCGTCGTGGAGGAACTGGGAGCTTTGGTGTAAAGTGCAGTTCTTCACTCAGCAGGTTTTTTAGCTTTGTCCATTATCAAGTTCCTGAACTTCTCTGAGCTTGGAAAACCCCACCTATATAGTAGAAGCCGTATATACCTCTCAGTGTTATCTTTGTGGAATTAACAATCCCACAAAGTGAAACACTATGACCACAGTGTGTAAATTGTATGTTGCTGCACAGATGTGAGGAATTGTTAAATACCGGTAATTGAGAGCCGTGGCCTCCAACTGGGAGCCCTTGACTTCAGGGGTCCACGGCAATCAAGTGAGGCATGGAGAGAGAAGGTTAGAATGTCTATTTGTAATCATGTATAAACTAAAAAAATTAAAAGATATTAAGCCTTGGGCTTCCCTGGTGGCGCAGTGGTTGAGAGTCCGCCTGCCGATGCAGGGGACACGGGTTCGTGCCCCGGTCCAGGAAGATCCCACATGCCGCGGAGCGGCTGGGCCCGTGAGCCATGGCCGCTGGGCCTGTGCGTCCGGAGCCTGTGCTCCGCAGCGGGAGAGGCCACAGCAGTGAGAGGCCCGCGTACCGCAAAAAAACCAAAAAACAAACAAAAAGATATTAAGCCTTCGCAATATTTAATTCACGAATTAAAGCTGATGCCTTCTCTAGTCTGCATCTGAAATGGTCATGGGACTTAGTACATGAGATATCCTGAGGGGCATGCCGGGGCCATAACAGATTGGTGACAGCAGAGTCCTCACACATCTGTACGCATTCTGCACACTGCAACATGCTGCAGTTTGTGTATGTCCTGTGTGGCTGGCAGAACAACGACCCCCCAGAACTGTCCAGGAAACCCTGGCACCTGTGAATAGGTTACCTCACGTGGCAACAGGAACTTCAGTGATCTGATTAAGGATCTTGAGATGGGGAGATTATCTGGGTGGACCCAATGTAATCACCAAGGTCCTTATAATAAATGAAACAGGGAGGCAGGAGAGTCTCAGTGAAAGATGTGACAAGAGGTCAGAGTGATGTGACTGCCGGAAGGGGGCCACAGGCCAAGGAATGTAACAAGCTCTGGAAGCTGAACAGTCAGGGAAACAGAATCGCCCTTGCAGCCTCCATAAAGAACACATCCCAGCTGACACCTTGATATTAGCTCAGTGAGACCCATTTTAGGCTTCCAACCTCCATAACGTAAAATAATAAATTTGTGTTGTTCAAGCCACTCAATCTGTGGTAATTTGTTATAGCCACAACAAAGAGCTAACTTATTATGTTAAGTGGATTTGTGAATTCTGTTATCTAGTTTTAACTAAACTATTTGTCACCAAAGGGGCAAATGTCCTCTAAAGAGATTTCTGCAGAAAAAGTATTGCTGAAAGACAACTCTAACATTCCAAATGCAAGTGAACAAGAAACTGGCAGGGCTGAACATCACTTTAATCCTCAGCTCATTTTGAAGTGAAAGCTCTGATGTTCTAACATATTTAAACCTATTGTTTTTCACTATATTAAATTTTTAAGTGAAGATAATGTTTTTGTACCATAAATACATAAAATAATGTAATAAAATATTACTTTTAACATATGTATTTTATACCTATTAAATCATTTTTAATCAGCCTTTCAACTTTGAGATAACTGTACACTCACATGTAGTTCTAAGAAATAATATGGAGAGATCCCCACGTACCCTTAATCTGGTTTCCCCCAATGCTACTGTCTTAACTATAGGGTAACATCACAACTGGGATATTGACACTGATACAGTCCACTGACCTTATCCAGGTTTCACCAGTTTTACAAGCCTTCATGAGTGTGTATGTATTTAGTTGTATGCAATTTTATCACTTGTGTAGATTCGTGTAACCACCACTGCAGTCAAGTCACCGTCACCACAAGGAGCCATCATGCTTCCCATTTACAGTCACCTCCACCTCCCTCCCCACCTCCTCCTAACCTTTAGCAACCAGTTATCTGGCTTTTTTTCACTCAGCAAACTTCCCTTGGGATCCATCTAAGTTATTGCTATACTAGTTTTTTATTGTTGCTGTACCAAGTTACCACAAATTCAGTCACTTATAACAACACACATCTATTATCTCACATTTCTGAAGGTCAAAAGTGCAGCAACAGCTCAACTGGACCTCTGCTTAGAACCTCACAAGGCCTAAATCAAGGCTGTGTTCCTTTCTGGAGGCTCTGGGGATAAAGTGGTTCCAAGCTCATTCAAGTTGTTGGCCAAATTCAGTTTGTGGTACTTGTAGGACAAAGGTTCCAATTTCCATGCCGGCCGTCAGCCGGGAGACAGTCTTTTCTTGAGAGCCTGCCTGCATCTTTTTTAATGCTTTCCATGTGGCCTGCCCCCAGCAATAGCAGATGAGTCCCTCTCCCACTTGGAATCTCTCTGACTTCTTCTGATGCATCACTCCCACTCCAGCCAGAGAAAATTCTTTGAAGAGTTCATGTGACTGGATTGGACCTACCCAATAATTCAATGTATCTCCTTATTTTGAGGTCTGTAACTTTATACCTGCAAAGTCCCTTTTGCCATGTAATATAACATATTCGCTGGTTCCAGGGATTAGACAGCATACATCTTTTTTTTTGGGGGGGGACATTTTTCTCTCTACCACATTGTACATACCAATAGTTCGTTCCTCTGTATTGCTCAGTAGTATTCCATGGTATGGGTATACTGTTTAACTATTCATCCACTGAAGGACTTCTGAATTGTTTTCAGTTTTTGACTATTATTAATAAAGGCGCTATGAATGTTCTTGTGCATGATTTCATGTAACATATATTTTTTTCATTTTTCTGGGGTAAATGCCCAGGAGTACTATTACTGAGTCATATGGCAAGTTCAGTTTCATTAGAAACTGCCTCACTTTCCAGAGAGGCTGTGCCATTTTATATTCCAACCAGCAAAGAATGAGTAATTCAGTTTCTCTGTATCCTCATCAGCTTGCTGTTATCACTAATTTTTATTGTAGCCATTCTGATAGCTGTGTAGTGATATCTCATTGTGGCTTTAATTTACATTTCCTTAATGACTAATGATGTTGAACATCTTTTCATGTGCTTCTTTGCATTCTCTTCAATGAAATGTCTGTCCATAGCCTTTGTCCATTTTCTAACTGGATTGTTTGATTTCTTTTTTTACTGTTAAATTTTGCAAGTCTTATATAGTCTGGATACAAGTTTTTGCTGCATGTACGGTTTGCAAATATTTTCTCCCAGTCTGCAGCTTGTCTTCTCACCCTCTCACATCAGTTTCATAGGGCAAAAGTTTTAATTTTGATTAGGTCCAATTTATCAATTTTCCCTCTTCTGGACTCTGATTTTAATGGCAAGACTAGAAAATCTTCACCTAGCCCTAGATCCTGAAAATTTTCTCCCATGTTGTTTTCTAGAAGTGTTATAATCGCATGTTTCGCATTTGTTTCAGAGACCCAGGGACTATAAGGGCCCACTGACTTCCCTTTTCAGTTGGAGCTCTTCTCAATCCAAAAAATTTTTGTAGAGACAGAATTGAGAGTGGCATTTGGGTTTGGTTAAACACTGAGGGATTTTTTTACAATCTAAATGCCAGTGGTGCAATTTCATATTCAGACATGTATTCACTGCAGAAATCTGATTGGTTAAGGAGATGAAGAAATTGTTTGAGAATTGCTATTGTTTTCTTACAAGCATGCTGTTCTTAGGTTAACCCTAAAACTCCAATTCTACCTTGAACATGCTCTTAAGACTCTTAAAGTAAATAGAGGAACTATTCAATAAATTATTTATGAATGGAATGAATGGGTAATAGCATTCCCATTCCCATGTAAGGTCTCATCTATATATTTTTGTATTGTGGATGTCTATAACTTCTAAAGATGTTTTTCTAACCTGATCTAAGAGGAACTCAGGGCAATGTGGTCAAGAAAATTCCCTGGGACTCAGAATCATTCAAAGAGCTTTATAACAATTTTCATTGCAATTGTGGTAGAATCCAAAATCTGTATTTTTAAAATGTTCTCCAGGTGATTCTGATCTTCAATCAGGTAAGCAACCAAGGCCCAGTTGCCAAATAAAAAGATTGGGTTCCTTTTAAAAAACTTCATGTTCCTTATTTGTGTGTTGACAACTGTTCCATATTTTTCCTGTCTTAAATTGGGGACAAAACCTAAAAGCCTGTATAGCTCTCTAATATGACATCAGCTAATACTCCACAAATTCATGAAGAATTCTTAAACAATACTCTTACATAAAGAATTTTTTCCTCTTGTTATACATTGGACTGATGTTTAGAATCAAAAGCTATGACTTGACTTGAAACCTTAGGCAGCCACATAGGAAAGAAAATTGAGAATGTTCCATGGTCCACTCAAGCCAAGAAGCATAAAGATGGGCTTTCTAAGAAATCACTCATTCAACAAATATTTTCTTATATTTAAAATGCACCATGATAGATTTTGTGACTCTGACACATTTACTCCTTGTCCTATGGAGGCACAGCTGAGGGAAAATATTAGGTCAATGAATAAGCAAATGCAAAGTAGTGGCAACTGTAATGGTAGAGGAAGGACAGAGTGCTACAAGCACACACAGGAGGACTGTCTGAGTCTAGAATCATTGGTTACAAGTAACAGGAACCCACTTAGGGTAGAAAAAAAAAAGGTAGTAGAGGAAGAACAGAGTGCTACAAGCACACACAGGAGGACTGTCTGAGTCTAGAATCATTGGTAACAAGTAACAGGAACCCACTTAGGGTAGCAAAAACTGGTCATTTAACATATGTGTAGAGGTAATTCTCAGGAAACCCAAAGGGTAGGAAGTAGAGTGTCAGGAAGAACGGCAGCTGGGTTTTTTCTTTATCTTCCTGAAATCACATGATCTAGCACACTGGCTTCTTTCTGGGCATCTTTTTCATTCTCTGCAGCTTGGATGTTATCAACATAACCATCATTTCTCCATGTATATGGCAGAATATGGATGTCCCACATTGGAAGCCCAAATGAGTTTACCTCATTTCTCATTTCCAGTAAGAAATGAAATGGCTTATTATCTTAGATTCCAAACCAAATTCCCAAGAGAGACTCAGACTGGCCTAATTTGACTCATGCACCCACATGAGCTAAGAGGACACCTTAAATTAGGACTACTTCAAGGGATATCTTATGCTGATTAGGGTGTACAGTGATAATGTCTTAGAGGAAACAGCAACTGTCAGAGATGATATTATCAAAAGTCTGGGGAGAGCACAACACACCTAGAGCACAGAAGGAAGTTCAGGACAGCTAGAACTTAGGTATGGTAGAAGTGGGATTGGAGACAGAGGTTAGGAAAGAGAATCCTGGCGCCTGCAGAGGGAAGAAGGGGCCAGATAACAAGGAGTCTTGAAAGTGTGCTAAGGGGCTGAGTTTTGTTGGAGTGGTCCTCCTTGATGTAAACTTCAGCACTAAGAATACTGCGTCCCATGCACCCCTCCCCAAATCACCAACTTGGACTCTACTGAGTCCAATCACATCCTTACTTAGCATGTTTTGTTTCAGTTTGTGCCATATGACTCTCTCCCCTGTTGTCTTCCTATAATTGTCCTCTTCTGGGCTTTCTCTGGATCTTGGTTGAGGTACAGGTAAACAGAATCATGGTTTCACAGAGAAGTGAAAATATGTTTAATTTATACTACTTTTCTAGTGATGCCCAGCAGGTCTTTGACCTCATTGATGTACTGGGGAAAAAAGCCTCTTGATTGAGCCATCTACTTTTATTCCCAGAAGAGGATATAAATAGAGTGAAAGACAATCCAAGGCATTAGAATAACTTATGTGTTTTCAGCTTTTTTCCTTTGAGATTTATCCCCAAGCATAATTCCGAAGGTCATGACAATTTGGAAAATTCCATTTGAAATCAATTTTCCCTAAAATAATAAGGGAAAATAAGCACTAAGATAAGACACACTGATGGAAGAGATGTCAGTTTAGTTACTTAAATTTGTTTTGCATAATGTGTTTCATAAGGACATTCCTGTATTTTGAAATATTTTATGACAAGCCCCACTCCCACATCATTTGTTGAACTATACAAAAACAAGGTTTTTCTGGACTATTTCTTCATGTCCGTCAATCATGACTCCAAGTTGAAAACCTGTAATGAACTTTCTCCCACTGGCTTCCCATTTCATTCACTTGATTTCTCCTTTTAGTGTTTCTGGTTGTACCTTCTCATCTCCACCATCCAATAAGCCTTGTTCTGAACTACTTTACCAAATTCCTTTCTTACTAGTTTCTGATTATTTTAATGCTGAACTGCTTAAAAGTACTTCACTGGAGCCAGATCAAAGAGATTCAACTTATCTCTAAGAAATCACTTGGAAAGGCATAAACAAGTCGTGTGACTTTTAATGGTGGCTCCTTCCTTTCAGGGGCTTGGACCAAAAACAAAGTTAGTTTTATTTGAATGTTTGTTACCTTGAGACAAATGAGAGTACACTAAGTGGAGGGGATCCTCTGGAGGACAGTATAAATGGCTGTCCCTTCTTTGTTCTCCGAAGCCACAGGAACACCCACTGTGGCCCTGGTTATTCCCTTCCCTTTTTTCTGGGACTGCAGCTAAATGCATATCTTGGAGAGCTGAGTGGGCACTCGCTTGTAATTTCTGTCTCTCTTCTTAGGACATGGAAAATAAGTTAACTGATTTTCAGGCAAAACGCCGTTCTTCTTTCTTGATAGATCCCTAGGGTCTACCATCTTTAATAATTCAATACGAAGGGTCAATTCCAGTTTAGAAAATAACTGGCTCTCGCTGAAATTTTAACTTACGAATTTCAAGAAGCTGAGTTCCAGAGTGAAGGAGTAGAGATACATTTTAACTGCATGACTAAATGTTGAAGCCCTATGATATTGTAGCTTTCCCTAGCAAATGTTCTGGTGCTGGCTCAAATCTATCATTGAACTGAATTTTACCCAAACTGGCACTTCATGAATAATTTACACGTATAGAAGTACAAAGGCCATGAAAAAATTATTATTTTTGCTACTGACTTGAGTAGCCAAGATACTTGTTATCTCTCAACATTAATTTTTGATGGCTTCTTCCTTGGAAAACAGAAAATAAAGCCAGAGAGAGCTGAAAGGACAAGAAATACTCCTTCTTTTATGATTGAAGATATACAATTCCAGTTTTCTCTGACATATAAATAAGTATCTGAGAGAGAAGGAACCATGGCAGACCCCAAAGAGGTGAGACTAATACCAAAATGCAGTGGATACTTTGACATTAAACCAGATAGGTAATAAACAGATTAAATGTTTCTTAAACTAAATTAAACTTAGTATTTGGAGATAGCCAATGGATTTTAAAATTAAATCCCAGTAATATTTCTCGGGAGTTAGGACCAAAAATAAATTCAGGTCAACAGAAATACCAATAAGAGTCGTGCTTCTCAAAACAAGCGCATCCATTTTTAGGGAAGGGGCAAAGAACAGACTTAACCCTCTGTTTTCCCCAAACAGTTTTACATTAAGCAGTCTTTCTGACGTGTATGAAACTTATTCATTAGAATATTTTTCTTCTGCTGCTCTTTTTATAGATCTTATGACTATTAGATACACCTGATGTCAGAAAAAAAATTCTTTGCGTTGTTCACAGCAACTTTCCCCCAAAGTAATTCAGGGGACTTTCAAGATCTAAAGTGAAATGACATAGCACATAAAAGTAATAAACACCACCTCACTCATGCACCAGCTATATTTTCATTTTCTTGATTCATGAAATATACTTTCTGTGTTGTTATGGTTTCAATTATTTGAAAATAAAAAAGCAACATAAAAACACAACAATGACAATATTGTGCTTTGAAAGCTAGAAGCTTTCAGTCTTCTAGTTTCTTTATTTAATCAAATCAGTCCTAAAATGGATCATTTCACTATTGGCTCTTCCTTTAAAGATCCAAATAAATATATATAAATTTATACTTTTTCTTATCCTACAGTAAATTGTAGATCTTGCCATGATATGGTATTTATTCATCTTCAAGAATAAGACCAAGGAGCTTCTTCCTTAAAAGATGAATTTTCAAATCACAATGCTAAGAGCATTTGCTTAGGAGAGCAGAGAGGAGTCTTAGCATGGAGCAATGATTTGCTAATTTGCAGAAGTCACACAAAGGGCAAGATTTTGTGATGGTCCTAAATGCTTAGTTCCAAGCAGATTCTGTGTTGACATGTAGGATGGAGAAGCTGATTAACACCCCTCTCTGTGGCAGTGTTCTCAGATATTTTTGTTGTATTTGAAAAGACTAGTCTGTTCTTTATTTATCAGAACATGCACCCCACACAGTATGGAGATTCTTCCCTGCACTAGTGACACTCTGGGCTCGCCACACTGTCTCTTTCTAGAAGTTCGGAGGCAAAATTTCTTATGTTTCTCAAACTCAGCATTAGTCCCTTAAGATGAGTAGGAAATAAGTACCAGTGTCCTCATTTTCAATAGGGAAACTGGGACAGGAAAGAGTAATTTATTAGCTAGATCTCTGTTTGGCAAAGCAAAAAATTAAAAAAAAAAGAAAAGAGACAATTTTCCAGATAATTGGTAAAGCCATGTGATGTTTTGAATAGTATGAGTGTCTTTCAATGCTTTGTATTTGCAGTTCCTCTTTTAGTTTTAGGGACACAAAAGGATTAAAATACTGAGCATCCTAATTTTATAACTCCATGTTTCAATTGCTAGAGATCCTTAAACTATTGCATAATAGAAATATAATCAGGAGTGGTATTTTTTAATTATATATAAATTTCATGTTTTCAAAATCTTGGAGAAAAAGAAGTAGAATTGAAAGACATTGAAAGAAAGTTTTGTGAAAAGAAAAAGCATTCACTTAGGGGTTTGCACTTCTAGCTTGCTCTCCTTTGTGGAACTGACAGGACAGATGACACTCTCAAAGCAGAAGTAAGTTGGCAGTGAATTGAACCACAATGGCATAATCAAATAGGTGTATCTGACCATCCTTATCTGCAAACTCTGAAGCGGATAATGAGAAATGTGGAAACAATGTGTATAGTTTGCTTTTTAAATAAATAAATAAAGTGAACAAAAAATGGATCACAGAACTAAATGTAAGAGCTAAAACTATAAAATGCTTAGAAAAAAACATAGGAGCAAATCTCCATGACCTTGAGTTAGGCAATTTTTTTTTTTTTTAGATATGATACCAAAAGCAAAGCGATAAAAGGAAAAAAATAAAATAAAATAAATTGGACTTCATCAAAATTTAAATCTTTTGTACTTCAAAGGAAACCATAAAGAAAGTAAAAAGATAACCCCCAGAATGGAGAAAACATTTGCAAATTATATATACATATATATATATATATATGATAAGGAACTTGTATCTAGACAACATAAAGAACTCTTAAACTCAACACTAAAAACACAATTTAATTTACAAATGGGCAAAGAATTTGAGCAGACATTTCTCCAGAGAAGATAGATATATAAGTGGCCAATAAGGCCATGAAAAGAAGCTTAACATCATTAGTTATTACAGAAAAGCAAATCAAAACCACAGTGAGATACCACTTCACACCCACTAGGTTGGCTAAAATAAAAAATACAGACAATAACAAATGTTGAGTAGGATATGGAGAAATTGGAACTGTCACACTTTGCTGGTGGGACAGTAAATTAGTACAGCCATTGTGGAAAAACAGTTTGCAATTCCTCAAAATGTTAAACATAAGAGTTACCATATGACCCAGCAAATTCTACTCCTCAGTATATATTCAAAAGAATTTAAAACCTAGTATCCACAGAAAATTTTGTATCTGAATGCTCAGAGCATCATCAATCATAATGCCAGAAAGTGGAAACAACCCAAATAATCATCAGGTGATGACTGTATAAACAAAATATAGTACAACTACACAATGGAATTTTATTTGGCCATAAAAATTAATGATTCATACTGCAACATGGATGAACCTTGAAAACATTATGCTAAGTGAAAAAAGCCAACATAAAAGGCCATACATTGTATGATCCCATTTATATAAAATGTCCAGAATAGGTAAATGCATAGACATAGAAAGTATATTAGTGATTGCCAGGGGCTGGAGAGAAGGAAATGGGGAGTGACTGCTCATTAGTATGGGGTTTCTTCTGGGATGGTGAAAACATTCTAAAATTAGTAAGGATGGATGTATAACTCCAACTGTTAATATACTAAAAACCTTAGACTGTACACCTAAACTGTACACCTTAGAATGGTGAGTTTTAAGTTATGTGAATTATAACAAAGCAGTTATTTTTGAAAAATTGTGACTAAGAGTCCATTTTGGGTGGCTAAGAAGTGGGGCAGAGGGAGTTGCAAAATAGATGTAGTCTGGTTCCTTACAGGTTGCAGAATCTTTACTATGATTTTTTTAGAATGCTCTGTTTTTCATATTCTGCATTCTTCAACTGGACTTAACCTACTGTATTCAAAGTATAAGAAGAAAGGATCACTCTTCTAAGTACCAGGGAAACTGGGCAGTGCTTTCTGAAGACAAAAAAGAATCTGCAGCAGCCTCCACTCCGTGGATTTTAAATAAGATAATGTTTCAAATTAAGCAGAATTCCAGAAACTAAAAAAGTTAGGTCAAGGCAAAACACTCAACTAGGGAGCAAATAAAGGTTTCTGCTGTGATTTATATTTTTCTTTGCAGTAAAAAATCATATTCATTCAATATCAAAGACTTTGAATTGGTTGCTTACAGATTCATGGATATTTTTATTAAAAATATAGAATCTCATTGATAATGTTAAGTGTTGGTCAGGATTTAGAGCAACTGGAATTCTCAAAGAAATGAAAACCTACATTCATTCAATAACTGGTATGTGAATGTTTTTTAGCAGCTTTATTTGTTGTCACTATAAAACGGAAACAGCCCAAATATCCCTCTGCTGGAAAACAGATAAACAAATTGTGGTACAGTTCTACAATGGAATACGATTCACCAGTAAAAAGGAATGAATTGATTCATGAAACAATGTGGATGAATTTTAGATGCATTTTTTTAATGAAAGAAGCCGGACTCAAAGAGCTGCATACTCTAAGATACCAGTTGTGTAACATTCTTTCATCAAAGACAAAACTACAGGGACAGATAACACATCCACGGTTGCTAAGTGCTGGGGGTGGGGAAAAGAGTTGACTACAAAGTACAAGGGGCATTTTGCGGGGTGATAGAACCTTTCCACATCTTAATTGTGGTAGTGGACACATGGCTAAATACATTTGTCAAAACTCACAGAAACTGTACACTAAAACAATCTATTTTTACTGTGTGTAAATTATACCTTAATACAAAAATGGAAAAAGAAAACCTTCCCAATATACTTACTCACTTTGAATGATAACATTACTTGAATATATGAGCCTGGCACAATGATTAAATTAGAAGTCATTAGTTGGTGATCAAATAAAATGCCGGTAGCCAAAATGAAATCTGTGAGGTTTCTGGAAACATACATATCTAATACATAACATATATATGTAAAATATACAATATAATATATAATATATACACACATATATATAATCTTGGTAATTCTAAATGAACCATCTGGAGTTGCCTCAGATAAAGAATAATTTTGTTTAAACTGGGGCTAAAAAAGATTCACTGTGGTTTTTCCTTTGGAAAAGCCTAATCATTAATCAGAAAAACATTATTAATACAACTGTTGAGAATAAATTATCACGAAAATGTTTTCGTTTGTTCTTGTCCCTGTCATAAAATTCTACAAGTCTATGCAAGCATGTTACCTTTTTAATTTTGTTCCAGGGGAAGAAAATTAAAAGGTAGAAATTTCAGTCCTGAAGTGACGTTGGCAAGGATTTCATAAGTTTGGGCAACAGCTGGTGGATGGCATTTAGGAGCCCAGTCGTAGAACGCTTACACAGTGACTCATGAACTGATAGCTGTTTCCTGAAGGGGAGGAAATGGCATTATCTTGTTTAAAACGTTGCCATGTTTCAGAGAGCATACAAATCTCACTGAACTTTGAGTCTGCCTCCTCTCTAGTTTTATTAATAATAAGCAAAGTCTCTTTTGTTCAAGTTATTTACCACATCTAACTAACTCCTTTAATATAGCTTTTATATGCTGAGCCAAACTTTTACACCAAATGAAAGACAACTGCAATGTGTTTGCATGAATCTATTTTAGCTTATTGTTTTTCCTATGTAAGAAAGCTTGTCCATATACACGGATAAGTTCATTAAATTTGCTTATACATCATGTTTGGATAAGTGTAAACCAGACAGTGCTTTGGCTTCCTTTAATCAGAAAACAAAATTAAAGTAGAGGGAAAATGAAGAAGCACTTCGTGTTATTTATTCACGGATTTTGAATGACAGTTGGTGATAAGATACGTGGTGGAGGTGGGGAAGGGGTTTTAGCAGCTCTTGGTGGTTGCAGTCTGTAGGCTAAACATTATATATGTGATGGTCGATGTGTTTCAAATTTTGGCTATTGCTGGTGACTGCTGAAGGTTGCCTGGTGATTACATGAGATATTTTCCAGTACCATAATCACTAGTATTATAATATGGATGCATTTTTTTTTTCATTTTCATTATTATTTTTGATAGTGGAGGCCCTTCCCAATTTAAATGGATGGGTTACGAGCACTGACATGGTAAAGGGGCTGGGAATCTCAGATCCAAAGTCTAATCCTTCAGGGAAAAATGTACAAATGAGGAACAAAGATTACAAGTTTGATGTTCAAGACTGAAAATGAAGCTGAGGTTTTGAAGCATGGGGCTTTTCCTAGCGCTAAAGAGCACATTTTTTTTATTTAGAAGACAGCTGAATGCATTCATCTGAATCTGACGTTCCTCCTCTGCCTGCTCTCACCTCACTCTGCAGAGATGAGTTATGCTCCACGGAGAAGCTCCTGGAGCCTGCTGTTTTAGGGGAACAAGGTTGTCATTTTTCACCAATAGCAAAGCTGCCAAGGTTTTTCATGTTTTAAAAAATTCAAGTAACAGCAAAATTAAGCTATTTGCCACTACCCAACACTGGTGCATCTCACCCCACATCTTCACAGGAGCTCCCTGACCTCACCTGCTGTCAGGGGAAAGGGTATTGTTGTTAGACTCTTTCCAGCCTAGACTCGGCTTGATTTTACCTTCCTTATGGATTTTATGCTTGCAAGTATGTTAGTATGGTTTCAAAGTCAAATTCAAAACCAAGGGAAAAGAGCCAATTTGCTACCTTCACACTAATATGAGAGCTTGCATTATTTGAGTTATTCCTGGCAAATTATGTTTTGCTTTCTAAGATGTTACTTCTCCACGGTAAAAAATTGCATTAGGGCTCTACGTCTGAGATCTGAGAGTTAGTATGCAATATTTTTGGTCTGAAGACTCTGAATCGCCCTTTGTAAAGTATATGCAGATCAAAGTTAAGGACCAGATTATTTGCTATCCACACAAGGGAAATCCAGTTCTCTGACTGGGGCAGCAGACTATGCTTGACGGTTGACCTGTCTACAATATTTGCCATCCTACTGACTGCCATCGTTGATCCAGATGATCTAACTGAATGGTCATCCTCTTTCTTCCTGAGCACTCATGTAGCCACTGCTCAAAGATGTCTGATAACTGTGACACTAAGGGAAGGGACTGAAAATGTGTGCCATCCCTGAATAGCCAACTAAAGTCAAAGTATAATAGCTTTAGCTATGACATACTAGTGAGATCAGAAGTCTTATTCTGCAATAAATTTAGAAAATCAGATCCATATCTTGGTTGCATCTCTTGATTCTGGTCTGCTTCTGGTACAGGAAGAGAGAATAGGACAAATTTAGTGTGCTCAGGGAGTGAACTCTGCCCAGAGTATCAACTGAAAATGAAGTTCTACACAAGGACTCTTGGAAAAAGAGAACGTTTCTCCCTCATCCAATAAGCCCTGGTTCTCAGGCACGGATAGAACAGAAACATTACTGTTTCCTATTTTTTAATGTGGAAATAAGGCAGGATGTGAAGGAAGATTAACTGAGCTTATGTGAATAATCCCTAAGTGTGGTACATGGCTAATAGCAAGTACTCAATAAATGGCAGCTACATCTATTTTGTTTTTGTTGTTAAAATTAATAAAACAGAGACAGAGCAACAACTCACTGTCATGGAAAAAGCATTAGGAACAAAGAGACAAAGTGTATGTAATCCCTTGCTCTACCTTTTGGCCTTTTATTGACTTCAGAATTAAATGAGTTAGTTAATAGATTGTAGAATTATGAAATTTAAGAGTACCTTATTCATCCATTTGTTTAATGAACATCCATTAAGTACCTACTATGTGTTAGAACTAGAGACATAAAGGTAATTTAGACACTTTGCCTCTACTCCAAGAACTTATCCTCTAAGGGAAATGATTTACAAATGATGATAAAACACAGAAGAAATGCAGTAAGAGGTACATGCAAAATGTGTTATGGAAGCACTTGGTGATGGTGAATTAAGTCATTGAAGATGTGATATTTTGGTGGTTAGGGAAAGCTAACTGGAGTTTGTAAGCCAAACATTATATATGTGATGATGGTGTGATTAGAATTTTTATCTACAGCTGGCTAGAAAGATACCTAACTTGTCCGGTGTAATAATAGGTTCAGGTCTACTGGGGACAGGCAGGAACCGTACACTAATGTGAAGGCCTAATGAGCTGAGGTCAGGAAAGGCTCTGCTCACTAAAGCAAAGTACATGCTTTGGGGGACAAACCCACCTGCAATTGTTGCCCCCTGTAAGACAGAGTTAAAGCTCCAGACAAAATTATATCCAAAGAGTAGACGTTATTTCAGGAAGCAACAATACTAGGAATTCCAATCTAGTATATAAGGCACAGAGATTGTGGACAATGAAATAAATATTAGGTTGTGATTCTGGAATATCTGCATTTACAGCTAGATTCTAGCTGTGACTGAGAGAATGGATTATGGTATCCACCGCCTGGAAAAATCTGAAAAGGTTAGGATGAATATCACAGCCCTCTAAGCAGGCTGTGTTTTAGTTAAAGCCTGAGCAGGTCTCCAGGATAGATGGACCCACTGGCTGTGGAATGGGGAGTAAGTACTGGGTCAAGATTGTGAGGATGCAGAATGAGTAGGGAATGCTCACACTCAGCACACATCTGTGTAAAGTGACGCTCCTGGTGCAGCTGGACGGTGGTAAATATTGATCAATTGACTGATTGATTGATATCCCTACTCCATTCTCAGTAAGACTGGAGGTGACAATCAGCATGATTTAACCCCGATGGATACTCAAGTACTGGCATTTATCCGAAGCTGCTATGTGAGTTTAGAACTCATCTCCAGCTTGTTGGAAGTCAGTGTAATGGCTGGGAACAATTTGCACAGGTGCCTTGTGCATGATGGAGGAATATGATGGGAAATTCAGTGCATTTGTCAAGTGCCTGGGAATGTAAAGTCAGGCACCTCTAGGAGGTAACGTAGGAGTCTCTCTTGAGAAATCACATGGTTAAGAATGTGCTTTGGGGGACTTCCCTGGTGGCGCGGGGGTTAAGAATCCGCCTGCCAATGCAGGGGACATGGGTTCGAGCCCTGGTATGGGAAGATCCCACATGCCACGGAGCAACTAAGCCCGTGCGCCACAACTACTGAGCCTATGCTCTGAAGCCCGTGAACCACAACTACTGAGCCCACGTGCCACAACTACTGAAGCCCATGTGCCTAGAGCCCATGCTCTGCAAGAAGAGAAGCCACTGTAATAAGAAGTCCAGGCACTGCAACGAAGAGTAGCCCTTGCTCACCACAACTAGAGAAAGCCTGCATGCAGCAGTGAAGACCCAACGCAGCCAAAAATAAATAAAATAAAATAAATTTCTTAAAATAGTAATAAATAAATAAAGGTTAAAGAAAAATAAGAATGTGCTTTTGGATCTGAGTTCTTGGAGGCACAGTTTAAGGCTATCCAGAGACCAACAGGCCTTCCTCTGAGCTTGCAAACCAGCAGGTACCACACCTGTTTTCTGCTATTCCCGAGCACTCTACCACTTGCCAGCTGCAGCGCATGTCACAGCTGCCACAGGACCAATCTGCCCTCCTATGGCGGACGGACATCCTCCTGTACCTCAAGGATGTGGAAGATCAGAGTTTGGATGAGACGCTTACGAGCTGTGGCTCTCACAGGTTCACATACCAACATATTTTTTTGCACCAAAGCTGCATACTCACTCTTGCAACACTCCTGTTGGGCCATTACAATTATCAGTATTAAGTCAAACTACTATTTTAGTAAGCGCACATAGGGAGCCACTAAGCTCGGTATTTTCGAAATATTCAGTCCAAGCTTTGTAACAACCCTATGATATAGGCAGTATTATTAGCTTTATTTTGTACATAAATAAACTGAGGCTTACAGAGGTTAAAGAAATTGCCCCTAGAACATAGTACTAGAAAAGGGCTAAGGTTCAGTTCAAATCTACTTCTATTTGATGCCAAACCCAGCACTCTTTCCACCACCCCCTATGTCTATATACTTCTGCCACAGGGTCTAACGCATTGTTTGGGCAATTTCTGTTGTGTATCATCTTGTCCTTTAATGAATTTAATGACATCCTTCACTTTCTGAGATATAAGACAAAAGGAAGTTAAAAAAAGGGCACATTAAACAGAAAAGTCCAGGAAGTAGAATACAACTTTCTGAATATTACATATCTACAGTATATATGCAAGTACCAATTATATATACACATTCTGAGATACTGCAGATTCAGTTGCAGATCACTGAAACAAAACGAATATCACAATGAAGCAAGTCACATGAATTTTTTGGTTTCCCAGTGCACATAAATGTTACACTACACTGTAATCTGTTAAGTGTGCAATAGCATTATGTCTTAAAAATGTATTTAAATTTTAAAATATTTATTGCAAAAAAAATGCTCACCTCATCTGATAACGCAGGGTTGCCACAACCCTTCAATTTGTAAAAAACACAATATCTGCAAAGTGCAATACAGTGAAGTACAATAAAACGAGGGAGGTATGCCTGTATATTACCTATTCACACAGTCAAAAACTATAAAACTTCAAAATCATTGGGCAAGAAAAAGTTGAAGTCCTAATCACATTCTTTGGCTCTCTAAAAGCAAAGCAAATGCAATTTTTCACAAGAATAGTCTCAGATGTGCCAGGAATCCTGCCCTACCCTGTTGCTTAAACGCTGGTGGGCAGACCGTTGAGATACTGGTGTGGAAATGCAGCTACGGTCTCTTGAAAAACTTACTTCAAGAAGGATTCTAAAATATGGAGTAAACTCATATGTAAAAACCCAGTCTGTCTTTCACTTTTCAAAAGTGCCTATTTTATGCCTAAGAGAATATCTATGACTCCCTTCCTTGAAAATGTTCCCTTTCTGATGAAAAATGTTCAAAGCCAGGACAAAGCGTTCTTACTTGAGATAATTCAGGAAAATAGTTCAGGGGGGTGAGCATTGAAAAGAGGCTTTAAAAACTTCAGAAAAAAAACAACAAATGCAATTTTGGTATCATTTTCTTTGCTTTTGAACATCTCTTTGTTGTGTGGTCAAGGAAGCTTTATGGGTTCTTTACGAGAAGTAAGGGAAAAGTCTGAATTAACGTTTCCTTAGGAAAAGCTAGAGCTGAGTGTGGGTGATATCTGTTATCACTCATGGAGCCAGAGCGGATGGAATACTCCACGACACGCAGGCAGCTGAGAGGGGTTTAACAGTTTCTCGTGTCAGAGGTGAAAAGCCTCAATTTAAGGGAGAATTTTTGCTTCAAGGTTTGCTACAGGGAATATGTGATACTTTTGATATGCATATTTTGAAGTATGTAAGACACAGAAATTGAAAAGCCCCCATTGGGAAAATCTCTTAGATCATAAACAGTCCAGGAGAGCTGGGACCTGCACTGAATTCTTCTCCCATCAACTTCTCCCCCTCACCACTCACCTCCTAAGGCACATCTAATGCACTAATTTGGAGCATATAGAAAATGTGTGCTCCAAATACACGGAGGGTCTGTGCTTCTGGTGGGACCTGACCAGATAGATTTCTGTGCCCTTTCTGTCATTCTGTGAAAGATGCCTTCCTGCCCCTCTCTTACCTTTATCCTGTTCAAAATGAATGAAATTTGTTTTATAGTTTTCCTGAAGATAAAGGCTATAGCTATTTCTAAGTAGAGATACACACAACACTTCTGGAGTCATGGAGAATAGGAATTCACTTTTCTCCAAGAAACAAACTTGAGTGTATATGTGGCTGGATTTTGTCATTTTCCTTTTCTTATTCTTGTGACTGGGAGATGTCACACATTTATGAGTGGTTTAACCCATTTTTCACACCCAAATCCACACCTTTCATGCCTGCCCCTTGAGATCTCCATGGAAAAGTTAAGAAGGCAGAAAATACTAGGATGACAATAATTTATCACATCAGAGATGAATTTCTTTTTCTTATGGAATGATGTAAATTTGCTCTCTCTGAAGGCAAGGCTTTAGAAATATGGAAGGAAATAAAAAAGATTTCATAAACCCTGGTGAATTTGTAATAATCTCCTAAATCCTTGTGAACAGGGAAGAAAGTTAATTTTTATCCTCAAGGAGAGGAACTACAATCTCTCCAGGCTCCAAGATGTCATGGTCAGAAGCTTCATTCTTCGCCAGTAGGCCTTCGTAAAACTTCCAGAACAAAACTCAAACATAATAAGAACCTTCAGAAGAAGTTGTAAAGTATGCATCAGAACACAGACTGAGCTTCTAAGCATGGAAACAAGGAATATTCCATAGCTCACTGCATTTGCAGAATCATCAGATTAAATGTTATCATAGCAATTAACTGTTAAATCTAAAGCATCCTATTCAGATTTTTGAAACAACCAGTGCAAAAAAAGGAAACTTGATATATCACAAATCTGTCTTTGTCAGACTTCAACAAGACATTCTTCAAATTGTTCTCAAATAGATGCTATTTAGAATAACAAAAGAAACTTGGTTTTCTAGACATGGTTCTAGAAATGCTGAAAAAATTACTAATAGGATGTCTTTTTGATCTAAGGACTCTGTAATTAGAGGTTCTTGAACTACGAAAGACTGTGGTCACTGTAATCAAACATTACAACAGGCAGAGTTTGATCAGAGAAAACCATAAAGGCATTATCTAGGTTTGTAAATACTAGAATGGAGCCAACAAACTGATCTAAAGTGGTTACTTCTATGGTGTCTGGATCTCCAATGTCATGAAGTGGTGACCACACACTGGCCTTCTCTTCATTGTGGGTCGTTGACCACTGCAGAGGCATTCTTTGTCTGAGATGCTCAGCCTGAGAAGAAGCCACTCACAAAGGGGGAACACTTTGTGAGAAGAATTAAGTACTGATTTTACTTATTTACTCATTCAGGGCCAGGTACCTTCCTGAGATAGGGGAGAAAGGAACTGATTACTAATATCTTAGTATAAGAACCAGCTGAAGATCTAGCTAGAAGCCGTACTTTCTACTGAACTCAATGTTTTTTTGACAGGTACTTTTCCAGCAACTAAGTGCCAGGTGCAGGGATAGGCACTGGGATGTAGTAGATGAACATGAGAGGCATGGCTCTGACCTTTTGGAGCTTATTTGTATTGGGGGAAGACAGGCATTGAGCAAACAATACCAAATAAATTATTATATTTTATTCATGTTGAGTGTTATTATGAAACAGTACAGGGTATAACGAGTGCATGACTTGGCCATTAAACTACGTGAGGCTCAGAAGGTTTTCCTTAGGAATTTATGATTCCATTGAGATCTGATAAATGAGTCAAAGCTAGATAAAGAGAAGACTAAGGTTTGGCCCAGCAAACTTAAAAGATGTCCGTCACATGACAAACAAGGAAACTCCTATTCTAAGAGTCTTTTTTCCCACATTACTTCTCTGGCTTTATTTTCTAGGAAACTTCTTCTATTCCCTCTATTCTAGCCATATTGGTCACTGTGTGTGTGTGTGTGTGTGTGTGTGTGTGTGTGTGTGTGTGTGTGTGTGTGTGTGTGTGTATCGAGTCTTTGTGGGGTTTTTTAGAGCAATTTACGGTTCACAGCAAAACTGAGGATAAAGTACAGAGATTTTCCATATGCCCCCTTCCCCTTCATGACAGTCTTTTCAAACAGGATACACTCATCATTTTAGGGCTGGTATACTCAAGTGTCCAGTCATCTAGAAACAGAGGCTACATTAAATAATCAGGATCATATGGGGTTCCACCAGCCCAGTGATTCTAGAATCCCAGTTCCATATTTATATGGCTTTTTTTTCTTAACAGTTGAACTAAAAATAGGGCTGGGGCTGGCATTAAAGGGCCAGAAAGGTTGTTTTCTGAGCACTAAAGGAAGCTCCTCTTCAAGTAGCACATTCTGGCCTTGCACAGGCAGAATGCCCAAAAGTGTTCTCTCCACTGGAGCACTCTTGGCTGGCAAACAGAACAAAGGGGGTTTGCTCCTAAATAGGCAAGGGCGAATGAGAGCAGGAAGCCCTTGGGTTCAGAGCTGAGTTATGAAGCACAAAAGAGAAAATAAAGCTCAGCAGAAAAAGTGACATGGGGTTAGACACAGGAACAAAATGGAGAGAAGTCACCTAAAACTTTGCTATGAGCAAGGATACACGTGGTTATACGGCTATGCGCTCAGTGGGTGGAGCCCACAGTCCTTGAGAGGTTCTGGGTTTATCCCCCGGGGGCCTGTTGGCTTGGATCTCTTCCTGCACCCTTGGTCCAGCTGGATGTCTTACAAATGCTTACTTCTGGTCACCAGAGGATCTTGTGAAATGGATTAGCACAGCTCAAAGTTCATGCTTTCCTGGACAGTGAATACTTGATACCCTTGAATGCAAGGGATATCTTTTCATGGGAATGTATTATATTATACTGAAAGTTAGGGTCTGACTAGTGAAAATAAATTGGAACAGAACTGAAATAAATAAGAACACGAGACTATCCAGGCTCTGCAACTTAACAGCTATATGATAGTGGGTAAATTACTTAATCTCTATGGGCCTCAGCTGCCCATCTGTAAACTGGGGGCAATAATAGTATCACCTCATAGAGTTATGCTAGAATTAAATGACTTAATATTCATAAAGCACTTAGAACAGAGACAGAGAGAGAGATAGAAAGAGACAGAGAGAAAAAAGAGATTAATTCACCACTGAGGGAAAAGTATAAAGTGTAAGATAAATAAATATAATAAATTAAATATATAAATAAATATAATTCTGAATTGTAGCCCAGGCACGGTCCTGCTGTCACTTACACTTCAGACCAAGAAGTCAAAAATACACTTTTGTGTTAAATTTCAAGTACAATGAACTGAATAAAAGGGAGACAAGTCTTTGAGGAATTTAGTCCTACATGAAAATTAAAAACAAATAAGAGACCTTAAACAGAAAAATCAACACATTGATATATTTGAGGCTGATCATACCAGTGACTAATACGTTTAGATAGAATGGAATTTACCTAGAGAGCAAACTCTACAGAACATGTGGAACATATAACGCTTGGTACAAAAATAAACATTTTTAACTGTCTCAGCTATCATGTTAAAGTGAAAACTAGAATCAAATATCATACTACTGGATTTCAGAAATTGCTGGGTGGGGCTGTGACCAACCCAATGGAAGAATCCATGGTAGTTTTCTAATTTTCTTAATTCAAAAGCTGTGGGAAATTACTTTTGGATTTACAAACACATGTTCCTAATCACCACTCCCTGTGATAGAAAAAGAACACAAGTTTTAAAGTCACCTTAGGGTACACCAAGTTGATTAAAGACCTACAATGGGTTTTCATTGTTCTGTACATCTGAGAGCTGTATTTCCCCATGTGGGATCCTACTGGGTCTGGGCCAGCATACCTACTCTTGATTCATTAGACAATGAAAAAGAAATGCTGGAAACCTGCCTCTTGCTTCTATGTCTTAATGGATGGCCATGTGTAGATGCACTAAAGAGCCACAGGGAGAACCTACTGCAGCTTCCGCTGGGGTGAGCGGGGCTCACTCGGTGAGCCTGAGTCCATGAAGGCAAACACAGAGAAGAAGGCATTCAAATTCACTTAGCTGCTCTGGAGTCAAAAGGCAGGTAAGAATCATCAGGTTTGCTTCAACAGAATAAGAACTGTGTATCACAGAAATGGGATACCAGTGAGGTGCTCCCTTCAGGCCGACAGCTAGGGGACACACTAATTCACAAAATCTCTCCATGTTGTCTGCCCAGGACTGAGCTTAGCTGGGGCCACTGTAGGCAAGTTATGAGAAGCGCTGGTTGATGCTCCTTTATGTACTCTCTCACAGCACTGTCCTACTTCTCCAGTAATGAGAAATCTGTCCTTTAATGTCAGGAAGAAAGAAATAAGAGAAGGAAGGTTGAGAAAGAAAGACATAGAAGGGGAGAATGGACCACGGCAGATAATAGGAATTTAGGAATTGCTACAATTTATTGGGTGCTCTCCCTTTGCCAGGCTCTGTGCTGGATCCTTAATTTACATCATGTCAAATTCTTACAAGGGTCCTGTGGGGCAGATGTTATTGTCTTGTCTTGCTGATGAGGAAAAAGAGGCTCAGAGAGGTAAAAAAACTTGCCCATGCAAGGGTGAAAACTCAAGTCTAACTAACTCTACAACACCCCTCAACCATACCATCCCCAAAACTTGGGCCTTTAAAATACTTGAGAGCAGCCTCCATTCAGGTTGTTGAATGCAAGAGAGCTAAAGCAAAAAATCGCAGAGCCAATTTGAGCTTATGTCCTGAGGAGGGATCTAAACATTTTCTTTGCCCTTGGCAGTCTGCAGATGAAAATCTATCTTCTTGTGATAGCTAATGAGCTGTCAGAGAGACAGAAAAGGCTAGGAATTTACAGTTTTTGAGAGGAAACTGCCTGGGAAGAAAGAACGGTCCCAGGGGAAAGGTCTGAGACCAATGCATTGGCAGGCCATTGACCTCAAAGAACATGTTTAAACTGAATGATCATTCCACTAGACTGGTAGTATTTGAACAGAAAAGCAATGGGTAGACCCACATTCATTTTAAAATAAATTTTCTGTTTTAAAATCATATCCTGCCCACCTCTAACCTCTGGTAACCCCAAACCCAGAAATCTCACACGAAGTCCTTACCTGATGAGCCTGGTCTGCCATGGACTGGGTTGCAAGTTCCCTCCCTTCCCTGGCCAAAATTCCCCTCAGAACTTCACCTCCATTTGTAGCTCATTGTCACTGTTTCAGTGCTCTCTTTTATAGCTGAAGGAATCAAGTCATTGTCACATCCCTTAATAATATACATGAAAAGATTATATATATAATATGATATAAGATGAAAAAATATATATCATTCTTCTATTTCCCACCACATGGCCCAGTGTGTATAACTAACTCTGTAGTAGCCTGCGTGCGAGTGAGTAAAGGGGAGGCTCCATGTGGTTAACCTGTCAGGGCAACTCGCTGTGTTTCTAGAGGGAGCTTTTCCAGGGTTGTCACTTCAGAGGGATAAGGGGGTAAGCAAACTGGCTTTTCTGTGCCCGGCACGTCTCAGGCATTAACAGGGCGTTACAATTTTTAGAAGCAATTGCAAATAGACTTGAGAGCTCTCCCGGGAGAAAGGATCTTGGCCCTTAATAAGAAGGAGAGATGTTAATTGGATACACCAGCAAAGTTTTCATGTTTCAGCTATGGGTTTAGTTATAGTAATACTTAGTTCTACATCTTTAGTGTCCACAGACTCCTGGGTGGGGTATTGCACCTCTCCCTGACCCCGAAGACTGGACCCCACGGGACAAGGACAGATACGTTTCCAAATTCCTTTCCAGCGATGCTCCCTCCTTAGACTCCGGCCACAGAGCCCTTCCCTTCTTGAGCACTCTTGCTCTGTCTTCTAAGCCCTGCCCTTTGTTAGCTGGATTGCTCAGGGCCCACATTTGTCTCTCTCTTCTTGTCACTCTGTACCCATTCTTGAGAAAATCCACTCTCAAGGCTTTGGGGTCCACAGCTCCCAGTTTCTCGTCTCCAGCCCAGCTCCCTCTTCTTCACAGGACAGCATGGCTAAGAGCAGGGGCCCTGCAGTCACACTGCCTGGGTTTGAAACCCCGCCCAGCCACCTGCTGGAGGCTTGAGTTGTAAGAGAAACTTAACCTCTCTAAGGGTCTCAGCGTTCTCTTCGGTGAAAGGGCAACACTAAGAGTGCCTTCCTTGTGGAGTTATTTGGGGACTGTGTGTTAATGAATGTAAAGTACTTAGAACAGTACTGGGCACATCGGATATGCTCGGAAATGTTAGCGGGTATTGCTGCTACTACTAGAACTCTTACTACTACTCTACTGCTACTATTACTACAATTCAAAACATCTATCTAGATGTCCCTTGTGTGCCTTAAAGTCACTATTTATTTAATGCAATTGTATGCCAGGTAGTTCTATATGTTGTGTCATTTAATCCTCACAACCTCTTTGCAATGTAGTATTCTGGTTATCTATTGCTTCAGAACAAACTATCCCAAACTTAGTGGCATCAAATAACAACCATTTTACGATGCACATGAATACTGAGTTGGGAATTCATCTGGCACAGCAGGGGTAGCTGTTTCTTACAATGTCTAGGGGTGAGTCAAACAGCTAGGGACTGAAATCAACAGAAAGCTTCTTCACCCACATGTCTGGCACCTAAGCTAGAATGACTTAAACACTGGGTTTGGCTGGGACTGTTGACTGGAGCACCTGTACATAACTCCTCAGGTGATGTGTGCTTCTCAGAGCATGGCACCTGGGTTCTAGGAGGTAATGTCCCAGTACAAGACATCCAGAGAGCAAGTGTTCCAAGAGCACCAGACAGAAGCTGCAAGACCTTTTATGACCTAGCCTCAGGAATCACACAGCATTGACGCTGCCATACTCAACTGGCTGAAGGGGTCACAAGCCCACTCAGATTCAAGAGTAGGGGACACAGATCACACCTTTCCTTAGGAGGAGTGTCCTTTAAAAATACTGCCACAGGCAGGTACCATTATCATTACTTTAATAATGAAGAAATAGAAGCTTAGAGAAATAAAGTAACTTGAGAAAGATGACACAGTTAATAGCTGAGAGAGTCCAGATTTGAACCCAAGATTTTTATGTTAAAGTATGGCTTATTTCTTATTTATCCTGCAAAACACATCCCCTCATTTTCCTCCTTATTATCCTCCCCCACCAAACAACAGATTTAGTCAGTTAAATATGGAACTCAGACTATTTTAGAAATGTTGCTGACGTAATACTGAACAACTTCCCATTTACCTCCTCCACCTTATACCTGCTACACCTTCCTACCAATGCTCGCATTCTATCCCAAGATTGGGAATCATCCCTTTAAAATGTGGAAGTACTGTGGAGAGGAACCAAGATGGCAATAGAGAAGGCTCTTGAACCTCCCTCCTTCCATGGATGCACTGAATGTACAGCTAACAAGCGGCCAAGTCCCTCTGAGAGAAATTCAGAAACTACCTGAGTGACTCCTACATATCAAGCAAATAAGAAAATATTCACAATATCAAAATGGATAGGAAAGGCTGAGACACACTCTCACCATAAACCCCACCCCTGGCACAGGACCATACAATTGGGACGGAACCCCCAACTCCCAACTTCTCCTTGAGGAGAAAAGAGTTTGGACCACACATCTAGCATCTGAACTTTTAAGGCTCCCACTGGGGGATGGGGGTCCCAAAACATCTAGCTCTGAAAGCCAACAGGGCTTGCATTCACAAGTATCACGAAACTAAGGAAAGAAGCAGTTCTTCCCACCCCCGCCCCAGTTTTATTGTGACATAATTGACATATAACACTGTATTATTTTTAGGTGTATAACATGATGATTTGATATATGTATATATTGTGAAATGATTACAGTAAGCTTAGTTAACATCCATCACCTCACATAGTTACAATTTTTTTTCTTGTGAGAATTTTTAAGATTTACTCTCTTAGCAACTTTCAAATATATGATATGGTATTGTTAACGATAGTCACCATGTTGTACGTTACATCCCCAGGACTTATTTACCTTATAACTGGAAGTTTATACCTTTTGACCACTTATACCCATTTCACCCATCTTCACTCATTTTGCCCCCTCACCCCAGCTCTAGCAACCACCAATCTATTCTCTATATCTATGAGCTTGGTTTTTTCAGATTCCACATATAAGTGAGATCATATGATATCTGTCTTTCTCTGTCTGACTTATTTCATTTCAAATTCAACAGAGGGGTTCAAGAACAGACTAGATCAAGCAGCAGAAAGGATGAGTGAACTCAAAGACAGGGCAGTGGAATTCATCCAATTAGAGGAGCAAAAAGAAAAAAAGAATAAACAAGAATGAAGATATCTTTAGGAACTTGTGGGACACCAACAAGCATAAAGATGTATACATTATACAGATCCTAAAAGGAGAAGACAGAGGGAAAGCTTATTCAAAGAAATAATGGCTGAAACTTCCCTAACCTAAGGCAATATCTAATTTATCTAATACCTAAACTAATATCCAGATCCAGGAAGCCCCAAAAGTATCTAAAAAGATGACTCCTAAAAAGACCCACACTGAGACACATTACAATTAAAGTGTCAAGGGTTGAAGACAAAGAGAGAATCTTAAAAGCAGCAAGAGTAAAAACCTGGGTAGGTAAAGGAAACGCTTGTAAGACTAACAGCAGATTTTTCAGCAGAAACTTTGCAGGTCAAAAGGGAGTAAGTGGATACATTCAAAGTACTGAAAGAAAAAAACCTGCCAACTAAAAATACTCTACCCCTTCAGAATTGAAGGAGAGATAGTTTTCCAAAGAAAAGCTGAAGGAATTCACCACCACTAGCCCAGCCTTACAAAAAATGTTAAAGGGATTTCCTCAAAATGAAACGAAAGGACACTAATTAGTAACATGAAAACATACCACACACTGGTAAAGATAAATATGTAAGTTAGGCTACAAAACAAGTCTTAATAAACTTAAGAAGACTGAAATCATATCAAACGTCTTTTCCAAACACAATGGTATAAAACTAGAAATCAATTACAACAAGAAAACTGGAAAACTCACAAATATGCAGAGATTAAACAACATGCTCCTGAACAACCAATGAACCAAATAAGAAAGAAAAATTTTAAAAATCTTGAGAAAAATGAAAATGGAAACACAACACACCAAAACTTGTGGGATACAGCGAAAGCAGTTCTAAGAGGAAAGTTTACAGTGATAAATGCCTACCTACATTAAGAAACCAAAGTGATCTCAAATAAACAACATAACTTTACAACTTAAGGTACTAGAAAACTAAGCCCAAAGTTAGCAGAAGGAAGGATATGACAAAAGTCAGAGCAGAAAATAAATTAAATTGATACCAGAAAAACAACAGAAAAAAAACCAATGTTACTAAGATCTATTTTTTTAAAAGATAAACAAAATTGACAAATCTTTAGCTATATTATTAAATAGATTATGACCTATTAACTGATAAAAGGAACTCATACAACTCAATAGCAAAAAACCCCCAAATAACCCAATTAAAAAATGGGCAAAGAATCTGAATAGACTTTCTCTGAAGAAGACATACAAATAGCCATCAGGTACATTAAAAGGTTTTCAACATCACTAATCATTAGGGACATGCAAATCAAAATCAGAATGAGATATCAGTTCACACCTGTAAGTATGTCTATTATCGAGAAAGACAAGGGACAACACCAGTATCTGTCCCTATAACAGCAGCTTAGCAGCAGGAGAATCACCCAGATAGGCCTAGTCAATTTATATAACCATGGAGATAATAAAATGTTTTAAGCTACTATGTTTTGGGGTAGCTTGCTATTCAGTCATGAATAACAGAAACAATCATCTACATTGCTTTCCTTCATTCCTTTGTTTCTTTGTATTCATCAATTTCTCAAATAGTCATAGAATCTTGTGGTCAAAATAAATTTAATTCCCCTGAAATCTTGATTGATCTTGTATTTTCAAATTTTATTTTCAAATTTACAGGTGAGGCTCTCTCTAGTTAGTTCCAAATCTATGTGTAAAAGAATGATTCTATCCATTCCACTGTTTGGTCCCCTGAACCCTGGTGGCAGTGTGTGCTGTGGCTGTCACTAGCTGCCATGTAACAGTTCAGAGCTAAGTCAATTACCTTCACTCCCTCTGCTCCCTCTGTTGTAACTGCAAGAGCAACACAAGACTTGAAGGTGGCCAATTTACGTTAACTCTCAGCTGTACACTCATTAGTGACCAAAACATTCCCATAGATGGTCACAGGAAACAAATAAGACGGCTTAGAAAGTCTGAATTATGGCAATGGCAGTAAACATTGTAATGAGGAATGTTACATGGAACCAGTGCAGAATAACAATTTGCAGAATCCACAACAGCATGAAACTGAAAAAATATTAACTATACTTTTGAGAAAAAATAATTCTCATAGAAAAAAATTCATCTAAACCTAATTTTCTTTCAAAGATTTGCCTTGTAACTTTAATTTCACTGCATTTATAATGCACAATGTTTCTCCTAGTTACTAGCTTCTAGTTATTAACTCATTCAACCAATATTTATTAAGTTACTTTCATGTGTTAAGCATAGACTATGCTAGATTCTTGGAATAAAGAAATATGAGAGAGAAAGAGATCCCTACCTCAACCAATTCATAGTTTAGTGCGGTAGACAGAGAAGTAGACAAAAAAAAAATCAAAATTCAGCTTAAGTACTATACTAAGATACAGCAAAATAAAGGATACTCTATAAGAAAGGTAGCCTGAGAGATTAAGGGGAATTTCCTGGAATAAAATGATTGAGACTGAAGCTGAGTCTTGAATGATTAGAGGCCTTGCCTACCTGTCTTGGTCTTTGGTCCACAGTCTCCATGCCAGGGTTCATCAGCCAGGACAAATATTTATTGACCATGTTTGCAGGACTCTGGCCTGGGTCCTTGGTGAGTCAGCACCCTTCCCCCTCAACAAGGATGAGTCCACACTCATAAAATGTCATTCTCCACCCAGTTAGAGCTCATCCAGTGGCTCAGGAAAGATAGCACTGCTCAGGTTGCTCAGACCCCAAGGACTGAGTATTCTTAATGATAGCTTTGCATTTTGATGTAGAAGAGACTTATTCAGTCAACTTTGCTTTGCACGAATCTCCACCCCACTCAAGCTTCCAACATCTCTTTTATTCAGCAAGTCAATAAACCTTCTCTTCCCATCAATTCCTGAATTTAGTTACTTATCATGAGCCCTACTGGAAATTTTGCTTTTACTTTTGACATTTCAGTCTTGAGATAAGATTGGTAGCACTGCATCCAGTTGATCTTTATATCACTGGAATAATCTTTTCTTTTCTCCCCTGTGTGGGTTCTCCTGCCTCCTTTCATTCATCAGATTCTTAGACGGCTAATGATCCCACGGGTCCCACATCAGCCCCTTCCATGGAAAATCGGCTGCATGAGGTCATTGATCATGTGGTCACCATCATAAAGTAGGGGAGCAAGGGTCCCCAATTTCACCCCAAAGTATTAGGCATCCTCTTCTTTAAGTCCTACCTTGACTGCTAAGCATGCTGAAAGACAGTTTCTTTTGGAGACAAATTTCCCTGTATTATTTATTTTCCAGCATGACAAGACGCAAGATTACCTAGTTGCTAAATCCTAAACTGGTAGCCTGCAAGGCAAATTTAACCAGCAGATAGATTTTGTTTGGCATTCATGGTATTTTTAAACATTTTTGAATAAGTTGCTTACATATAAAACTTCGATTTCACATAAAAATCTGAATTTCCAGCTTCTTTTTAAAAGTTTAGAGGATTTGGCATAATTCAGCCCTCATTCCAATTAGGATCAGTTATTTTGGGAGTAATAGCTACCCTTGAAATGTAGACTCATGTTCTCCATCTCACTTTAGCCCCTACCCAGTGAACTGAACTCAGAGCCTTTGCATGCATTTTCTTTTCCATTTCTCAACTCCTTCACTTTATGGGGGGGAAAAAAAACACAACTGAGACCCAGAGAGACCTCAAGATTTTCCTGGGCTTACACTTGGTGATACAAACAGAACCAGAACTTGAACATGGGTCTCTCTGCTCCACTTCATGGTGCTACCCTTCTATCTTATTTACATCCATAGCTAACTGCTTACTGTGATTAACTGCTTCAAGCTAGCGTCCGAGCAAAGATGGCAGAAGGACTGAACATCAAACTCCAAGCAAAGGGTAGTCATGGATCGAGTCTTAACATTTGGATTTTGAACAGATTTGAGTATTTTGACTTTTTTTTTTTCTCACCCAATACCTCTTTTCTGTGGCACATTAAAGCAGGTGGATATGAAGGTCACGGGCAAATGTTTTTCTGGTCATTGTACATCTTTGTCCCATGAGAGGATGTGTAATTCCTCCTCACAATGACTTCTAGTTAACTTGATAAGGAGAGTCCACTTGAAATATTATGTCAGTGTCACCGACGATTTTGTAACAGAGATGCAGATTTTCATTTTATATTTGGGCCTGGTGGGAGCGAGTTAATAAGCATTATTGCACACTCATAATTGTGAACTTCTTTCCAATAAAACATCCTGTCGGTTCTTATGGAGTCGACACGTTTCTAAGTGATGAGATGGAGCCCTCCTTCACACCAGCCAGGACCAGTAGCAGAATTCCAAAGGATAAGCTTTCCCTCTTATTTCAATATACAGGTATATTGTTATTAGTTTTACTTGTTCCCCAGGAAGCTGATTAACAGAAAATAGTTCCTCTATATTTTTAATGAATGAGTGGCCCATCCCAACAAAAGTATGAAAACTTCAGATTAGATAGAGCTTTTTTTATAACCCTTTTCTTCTCCCCAAAGATGTCCGGGATCTCAATTAGATAGAGCTTTCTTTATAAACCTTTTCTTCTCCCCAGAGATGTCCGGGATCTCACAGTGAGGTGCTTTGTGAGCGTCAAGCCACGGTTGATTTGAGAGCATGTGCAGACTGTGACAGGCTTTCAAGGAAGCCACTTCCCACACGTGCTCCTCTGGTTCCCTCATTGGTGTTCGGGAAGAGGAGGCTGGTTCCTCCCGGTGAGCTGGTTGCTATGACAGATTAGACTTCTATGCAAGAAAATCAATCCTGCACAGCTGATGTACTGCTTTAAACCTAAAGACCGCTTGAGACCTGAAATTGTAAGGTAAGCAGTGCTCAGCCACAATTCTTGAACTTTGAAACTGTGAATGTAATTTGAGGACGTTCCTTAAAACTCTTTGTTGTTTAATGTGAAACTTTAATGTGCTGCCTCTCCCGCTGCCTTTAAGAATAACAGCTCACTGTCAAATATGCACATATAGCTCTGATTTAAAAAGACACACACACACACACACAAAACCCCACTGCTTAAAAAAAATTCTTCCATAATGAAATAGTCACATAGATATGTTATACTTTTAAACTTGTGTGGAAGCGTCCAGGATGGGCTAGGTTTTCTCTCTGCTCTCAGTCAATGTAATCAGTGTCCTTTAAAATGGGATCAGATCATCCTTGCTACTTGAAAATGGGTCTGTGTGCAGGAATAATCCTGTAGAGAGAAAACCCCAGTGGAACTGCAACCAAATGTCAGTCCAGGTCTGTGGTTCTTTATCCCAAGTGTCGCTTGGTGCTTGCTTAAGCATGAGAGAGGATTAGTGAAAACCCTGCTGTTACAGTGGTCTTGGCACTGCTCTGCAAGATGTGGAAACTCTGCTGGGATCAGGTGTTGCTGTGTGCAGGCCTGCTCCTGTGACTGTGGCCAATGAAGCTGGGAAGCTGGAAGTTATTACAGTGCACACCAAGAGCCAGAGGCGTGCCAGACGTAAGATGATGAAGAACACGCTCAACAGTATGTATGTATGGCAGTTACTTGTCTAATGCTGTTAACAAAAATCCAATCTTTCTGTAGAAATTTATAAGCGCTTTTAATGTTTTCATTCAAGTTCGAACTCCGAAATACTGGATGCTTTTAGGTATCCAAATGCTCTATTTCTAAGAGGGCATCACTGTAAAATCTCTCTCTGTTGTAGGGGAAAATAAGATGTTGAATCTTCTCTCTGTGCTCGGCAGACTGCAAAGGAGAAGACCTACACTATATTCACGCTGCTTCTTTTGTCTTAAATCTTTGCCCACATGTTTCTACTCTCCTACTTTGCCTTTGGCACTTACCAGGGGACTGAGTTAACTGTGCGTATCTTCAACTTCTCCTGAGATTTCCAAACCTCTTTTTGTGCCTTTTTCACAGACAGCGCCAAAGTGCATCCACACAGATCAATTGGATTCTTGCTCATTATTATCTTTCTCACCATCGATCTTGGTCTACATTGATATACTGGCCTCCAGTGCACATTCTTATGATACAGGTTCCCTTCAGTTTACAGGCTGAGAAAGTGAACCCCAGAGGGGCTAGGGCACCCCACCTAAAGTCTGAAGTGACAGCCTTGGTGGGACCTGGCCTGGATGCCATCTCCCCTCTCCCAGGCTTTCTCCCTTCCAGGACTAAGCTGCGTCACCTGGCCCCAGTTATTTCCATGAGCCTACCCTTTGAACCACATTACTGATTAGCTGCACACGGTTTAAGCGAGATACTTATTCACTGTAAGGATTAGAATGTCTAAGCTACTTTTGGCCTGGAGGGAAGAAAATTTCCCCACCAGGCATGCAATAAAGAATGTGGGGGTCTGGAAAAGAGAGTAGCTATCTGAGGATTTTTCTCCTTCTCTCCCCATGTTTCCTGCTAGTCTCGACACAGACTTTTAAAACAGCTCAAGCAGAAAGGTGAGGTTCCTAAGGAAATGAGGCTGGGGCTATTTGCTTTGTGCAGCTAGGATACAAGCTAGGCTCACAAGGACAAGCAGTGGGCTTGGATTAGCATTCCAGTGTGTCATTGCCTTGTAGAAAGAGTTATTTTTAACCTGATAACATTTCTGCACATCTGCAATCCAAATACCCTCTATGTGAGAATAAATATTTAGGCAGTGTGTTAGCTTCATTAACCAGACACTACATCACAGCCATTCTTAGGAATTCCTTTTCTTGTTCTAATAAAACTAAAAGCAGAAGAAAAAACAAAAACAAAACATTTGCGGGGAGGAACAAAGGTGAAATATATTGCCTATGTCAGTTCAGGAAAAACTGCCTAAAAAGGGACTAGAAAAATTTTTCAAGATTTCTCTCTTTCTTTATCCAGGGATGACATCTCCTCTATTGAAAGATTCACTGAAGTTCTTGTGTTTGTTTTTTTTAATCTATGACAGTCTTGAGTCTTTTCCTCATAGCTGCACTCAGACTCTGATTTCTCAGCATGGGAATGCTTGGGGTGAGTTCCCAAAAGATACACAAAAGCACTAGAATTATAAGCACTAGAAATAAGAATTCTCTGTCACTGTTAACAAACAAACCCTGATGAAATCACCACCATTACAGAACTCACATTTAAAGAATGTCTCATTTGTCTCTAGAGGTAATAGTTTCCTTTATTTTTGTTATTTTTACTTTTCTTTTTTTTTTTTTTTTTTGCGGTATGCAGGCCTCTCACTGTTGTGGCCTCTCCCACTGCGGAGCACAAGCTCCGGACACACAGGCTCAGCGGCCATGGCTCACGGGCCCAGCCGCTCCACAGCATGTGGGATCTTTCCAGACCGGGGCACGAACCCGTGTCCCCTGCATCAGCAGGTGGACTCTCAACCACTGCGCCACCAGGGAAGCCCTTACTTTTCATTTTTATTGAATGAATGGAAGGCTGAAGGAATAGTTGAAATTAACTTCTACAATTTCATATACTATGTGAAGCACGTTCCTTCAATCATTCTACAAGTTTTCACTGAAATTACCAGGCATGCAAGTCTAGGTGAATAAAAACCCTGAGAGATGCGGTTAGACCATTTTATTTTTTAAAAACTCTAGGAAGGTGAGGACTATGACTTAGAAGTTAGTAATCCTGACTGTTTCCTTTCACAGAGAAGATGGAAAATAATTTAGATGTTTTATCTTATGTAATTCAGTATATTAGGCAAAATAATAGAAAGTGTAACCTATCACCTATGTACCTGGTAGCAGCACTACAGGGCTCAGGAGGAGATGGCTGGCAATTTACAGGAGCTTTTGGTGACTCCAATATACCCTCCCTCTCAGACAGCAATAAATACAGACCGGGAGGTAAGAGCAGAACCAAGCAGCAACCATGGCCCTTGAAACCACACTGGTTTTTAAAACCATAGTAATAACAGTAAGGTGGGTCAAGGGAAAAATAGCATCGGAATACCGACAGGGTAGGAGAATATTAAATGTATGTCATATTCTTGAAGTGATTCTGTAGAGATGCCAGAGGCTGGAGAAGTTGAGCAATTTCCTTAAGAATTGATCAGTGTAAAATACTTGGAATAAAGGGCCTGGACAACATCCTAGCCAAGTCTGTCAGCACTTATTTTAAGTAGGAAGTTACTCCCCATTGCTGTCTTTAGACAGCTTCAAAAGGAACTTATACATATTGCTTAATTTTCACAAACTAGCAAGATTTAAAAATGGATTATTAAAGGAGTGGTTTGTGGAACAACCAAAGGAGAAGCTAGTGGATCCCTAGAATCCATCATAGATTCACTCAAAAGAAAATCACCTTGATAGTCACATTTTTTTCTCTATTGTATTATTAGCCTGGTAGACAGATTAACATGTAATTTAGCCAAAGGTAATCTGGTCTAAAGCAAATTGGTCAACACAATAAATTAGTTGAAAATGAACATCTTCTATCATTATATGTTCAATTATGGGTGATAAAACATAGGACAGCTTTATAGAGCTATAAGTATCTATAAAAATTATTTTACAATTTTCAGAACTTTTTATCATTATATATAATGAGTTCATCTTCAAACAATTATTCTGTCTTTATTGTGAAAAGTTTGAATGATTAAGGAATTGCTCAAGGAACAAGCTAAGGATCAAACAAAAGGAGCTAATCATTTGAAGCTAATAGAGTAATTGAACAATTGACTACCACTGTGATTTATGTATTATTTTAGACTTTTTAGCCAACACATGTTCATTATGGGAAAATTATAAATACAAACCAGAAAAGAATTTGTTTACCATAATGACATTCAAATAGGACCAACCAATGATTGCACATTATTGTATGATAGCCTTCCACATGTGTTTCCTATGACTACATATGATATTTTGCCTACCATATGGTATTTGAAAACTAGTATATTAAAAAAAATAATCTATCAGTTGTTGGACATTTGCATTCTTTTAATTAACTGCTGAACAGTTAGATTGTTTCAATCATTCTACATTATAAGTAAGGCTTGAAAGGAATAACCAGTTGGAAATAAACTAGAAATTTAAAAACTCAAACTATTGAGAAAAGGCAAAATAGAAACAAAAGTATATAAGATACAAAATGGGTCACAAATCTGTCCAGAGTACACAAAAATGACCAACTTTGAAAAAACACCGATTGGCATTATTCCATTTTAACGAGATCATTGTTTGGACAAAATTGTCTTCTTGACCAAATTGCTTTTTGTCAAATTGCTTTTAGCTAAATTAAATCAGGCCAAATTAGCGGGAAACATTGTTCAAGGAAATGCAATTGACAAAATACTACCACATGAACTCCAGTGGGGCACTGTGTAATTCCTTCATGATATTATTGGAGACAAGATTAAGAAATATGAGCTGAGCTAATGCAATTAGGAAGATTAATAACTGGTTGAATGAACATACTTAGAGGTACTTCTTAGCAACCGGGGGTGCGTGGGGTGGCGTCTGGTATTGGCTTATAACAGAACTCTGTTCTTGGTCTTATCCTAATATTCTTTTCAGTGTCTTCAATAAATGTATGTTTAACAAATTTCTTAATATAATGCCAAGAAGATTAATATATTATTGTGTTGATATCATCAAAATCCAAACAGATCTTAACACGTTGGAATAATGATCTGAATCTACCTAGACCTATATACAATGATAAATATAAGATTATTTACTTGGTTTATAAGTATAAATGTACAAGTACTGGTTGGAAGAACTTACACTTGTGTATGATTTCAGCTGATAGTAAATTCCATACAGTGTAGACAAAGAAGGCAATGTGGTCTTTGGTGACACTGTTAGAAGCATAGGGGAGGAGTATGAATGGGACCTGCTGTATGCAGAGCCCTGTGCTAACTATAGTGCAAGCCCCACCCCTGTGATTTTCATTGCTTGTGAGTACACACTCCAACCTTGAACTACCTTTGAACGCTGCAGCCCAAATTATTGGTAAATTCAGATGATGACTTCAAGACTTCCTACTCCAAAAGACCTTTTCATTTCAATGTCACTGAGGCATTTGTGGGTGAATATGGAGAGGAGGGTAATAGTTAGCCCAACAGGGCAGGAGAAATCTTTGAGTCCTACAAGATTAAGAATAATGATTAGATTTTATCAACAAAGTGTGGTTGGATAGTCAGGGCCCTGTAGGACAGGGTCATGTAAGAAAATACTCTTCATATCATGTCAGTTAGTGACCAGGGGAAAGATTCCAGATGCAGTGGAACAAGGCAGTGAAAGTCTAGAAGGACCATCTGAGTTCCAGGAGATGGTATGAAACACACCAGCTAAACCCAGGCATGAAAGGCTCGAGAATGCGTGAGTATTCTCTGAAATGATTGAAAGACTCAGGAGAGAATGGAAACCATTGATGAGCTGACCTCTTCTCCCTATCCCACTGCTAGGACTGTGTTTATCTACATGGTAGAGGTATCTGCATTCCTTTTGATTTGTTTCTACAAGAGTTGCTTTCCTGTGTCTGTGCTCCTTTTCACCCATCTGCATCTGCTGATTATTGGCTTGGGGTTGAGTCTTTAGTCCAGATCTGCAAGTGATTCTCAGCAGGCTGTGATTTCCATTGCTCTTAATCCAGTGTCACTGGAAAGAAGTCAGTACATAGTGTGATTTAGAGCACAGCCTAAGATTTAGAGCCAGGCCCTGCCACATGCCAGCTTTGGGAAAGGCACTTAAGTTTTATCAGTCTGTTTCCTCATGGGTAAATAGAGATCAGAATAGTATTAACCTGGTAGGGCTGTCAGGAGAATTAAATAAAATCACGTGTGGTAAGCCACTTAGCATGGCGACTGGAACATTCAATAAAATTTTTAATTGCTATTGTTGTTGCTTTTAATTAGCCTCTATGCCAGTCCTGTATATCCCCTGAGGCTGAACAAATACTGATGTAAAGTAATACAGTGGCCTTCAGGGCTAGAAGCAATTATGAGGACTAGGCAATAGTCACTGTAATAAAAGGTAAGACCCAGGAAGCTTCAACACAATAAGGTATTCAGAAGGAAGATGAATGACTAGCAATGGACATACCTTCCACTCACCTCCTCACCCACAGTCCCAGGAAGTGTTCTCTTCAGTCTCCATCTAGAACTTACCACCATGAGCACAGAGCTAGGCTCCCTGACATAAGGGAACCCACTCCTATTCTTGGGAGGTTCTGCCACTACCTTACAAGCAGAAATTCTTTTTTTCCTGAGACTTTAACAAAATAGTCTACTAAGTCCTCATGTACCTTACAATACAGGTTGAACAATGATCAACTCATAGCCAGATTTGCCTTATCTATACTCTCGCACAACGCCTACCCCCAGATATTTTTGTGACATGAGTCCAAGACATCATCACTTCATTACAAATACTTCAATTCAGGTTCAAAGACCCAGGCTTGGTTTTAGCTCTTTTTCTCCCCACCCAGGTGCCATTTCTGATGGATATTTGAAATAATTAAGTCAAAATTGTTTCAGTGCAACAATTATTCAGCACCCACCTAAAAAGGATAATTTTGTAATAGATCACATGAAAAACATTTTTACCAAGGAAGAGGTATCAGGCTCTTTTCACATTTTTACATCTGAAATCAGGATGAATTTTACAATTGATGGCAAGTAATAGTTCAATTGACAGTGTTATTTTTCTTTCTTCATACATAACCTAATGATCCATCTCAGAAGATGATATCTTAGAAATGAAGAAATGCAATACTTGAGAAAATAAATGGACATACACTTAATCTACACACAAATAACACCTAAGACTATGTGCTTCACTGCCTTTTTACACACTTTCCAACACACGTCCATATGAACAAGAAAATGACAATGAATTCAAAGTAAAGTGATATGTAAGTTCTGAAAGAGAAAAACAGATATTTCTGAACACCTTAGGATACAA
Organism: Grampus griseus; assembly: GCF_964374135.1. Classification (NCBI taxonomy): domain Eukaryota; kingdom Metazoa; phylum Chordata; class Mammalia; order Artiodactyla; family Delphinidae; genus Grampus; species Grampus griseus. Next base: position 70,232,038 of record NC_139012.1, read on the forward strand.
CCTGGAAAGTCTGGAAAAGAGATAAAAACCACATAAGGATTTTATTCCAAAAGGCACAGAAGCATACCTAATATGGAAAATGAGGCCTGAAATTCTCAGGATGAAGTTGTCTCTCCTTTAATAACGTTTCCATAGTCAAAACCCTCCTTTCTTTATCATCAGTGCCATCTTCACTCATTGCTTTAGCTTTCAGAAGTTTTGTAAATGGAGGTAACAGAAATGACATGGCGTGGTGAATGTGACAAGAAAGGAAAGGAGGGTCGCGTGGTGGCCCCAAGGGGTTGGGAAAACATATACTTTTGTCAGATGCAGAAGAGCTGGTACGTTTATGCGACTGCACTGTTTCTGTATCAGCTAATTTGACAGGCAAAGGCATCTTTTGGACATTTTTAGAGCTGCATGGTAAACAATATTTTCAAAAGTCTGGTGTGATAAGGGATCATGGGATCTAGGATGAGCTGTGTGACTGGGCAATCGGCTAAGGAATCTCTGAACCTCAGTCTCCACATTTTAAAAGAACAGCAGACTAAAGAAGACTCCTTACATAGCAGACTCCTGACATAAGACTGTGACCTTCAGGAGGGCAGGGATTTTTGACTCTTTTGTTCACTGTCACAGCAGGGTCTGACACACACTAGGTGCTCAACAGATGCTGAGTGACGAGTGAATGGATGGATGAGTTTTAGTTCCCAAACTCTGGGACAAATGCAGGGGAAGAGAGAATTTACTTCTAGTAACCGCAACTGGTCCAAGAATGTTCACTAAACACTGTGTAAATTGAACAAATAATGTTTCCCATATACATGATTTACCACTTGTCAAATATATGTAGGTTCTTTTGTGGTTAATAAGAAGTTAAAACTGTGTAATTAATGTTATGTAGCACTGAGTGAAATTCTTCAACAATATGAGCAAACACTATACAGTACTTAGTTTGACAGCTACCCTAAGCACTTTAAATTTATTAGCTGATTTACTCTTCACAGCACACTATGATGTAGAAACTTTAATTATCCCTAGTTTGCACACGCAGACACTGAGGTAGAGAGGTGCAGAGATGGAACTGACATTCAAATGCAAGCAACCTGGATACAAAGTCCCTGCTGTTAACCACAGTGTTCAATTAGTATTGCCAAGAAGTCTTCTTTCTAGCTCGTGCAGTAACTCCTAGACTGAAATGATGTCTAAGATCCCGTCCAGCCCATAAATGCTGTGATTCTGTATAGTAAGTCCTGATCCATATATCTGTAACATTTAAATAGCAGCACAAAGTGCATTCAGAGAATCATTGGCCATTTCTCCTGAGACCCATGGAGGTAGTGGTATAAATTTTCCTCCACTTAGAGATTAAGAAGCTGTGGCATGACCTTCCCAGAAATTCTGCCAGGAGTCCTGGGGTCAAAGGAATGTGCAGACCTTACTAAAAGGCTGAGTCTCATTTTAGCAGCAGCTTCTCTTCCTTCAGGGGCAAGTGAGGTTATTTTACACCTCGGTTTATTCCAGGTCCCTGTGGTCTGGGACAGAGTATACTGACACATTTAGCCCAATGGCTTGCACTGAACCAGCCAAGTGACATTGACTTATGACCTTCCCCTTTGGGACCCTCATTAAGCATAAGCTTTGACACCCAGGAGAACCCTGGAGAGAGTCAAAGCTTGGAATTCATTTCCTTTTTAGCTTAACGGTTCCCTCTTCTCTCATTTTGGATCAGATCTTTCTCAATGGATGCCTCTGAAAGCCGGCCAGCCTCCTGTTGGTTAAACATTACTGAATCTCATTATTGGGAGAAAAATGGGAAAGCCAAAATAATAAAGAAGTACTTTCTCCTGTAAGAGAAAAAAATATCCTAGGTAGTAATTACTCCATATTCTGAAATGATCCTACTAGGCATTGTCTTCCCATCAAAATTAAACAGTACAAAGGAACTGGCAGGAGAGGGGAGCTGGTGGAAAAAGTATTGTTTCCACTTAGCTGCTGGTCAAAAGAAATAATTTGAATGTTCTTATTACTTACTTATTTACTTAGAGGTACAAAACTAACCATTAATTCTTGACCATAACAAGATTAGGTATCTGTAGATTGTTTTCTTATTTTTTGTCCTCAACTTGATAGCCTTCTCTATGCTTTGTGGCATTAGATTAAGAGTTCTTAATGTTTTTTCTTTCTTTTGTGGGGATGGGGTTGGGGAAAGGGGATCATATATTCTTTGAGAATCTGAAAAAAGCCACAGGGATGCTTCCTTGAAGATTTTCATAAATTGCATAAGATGTCAGAGGGTTCAGGTATTCTCCTATTCCAACTTCCACTCTACAAGGAGTAGTAGGTAAAACATGATTAAGAATTACCTTGAATGAGAAGCAGGGATTCGCCTTTAAGGAACCTGAGTTGTGTTACTGGGTGCTTCACTTATTGGCGCCTGACCTTGAAATGGTGGCCCAGTAACAGGGACTCCACCTCCAATGGCCTCCTTTTTTCTCATCATTGTGACATTTACAGATTGTTTATAAACACTTTCACCCACACTGTCTCACTGTAACCTTTTTTTTTTTTTTTTTTTTTTGCCGTATGCGGGCCTCTCACTGCAGTGGCCTCCCCGGCTGCGGAGCACAGGCTCTGGATGCGCAGGCCCAGCAGCCATGGCTCACGGGCCCAGCCGCTCTGCGGCAGACGGAGGCACGAACCCGCGTCCCCTGCATCGGCAGGCGGACTCTCAACCACTGTGCCACCAGGGAAGCCCCTCACTGTATCCTTTTGGTCAAGAGGGGTAAGGTTTTTAAATGTGGTCACTGAAATTCAAAGCAGGCAGCTGACTTCCTCCAGGTGAGAAAGAGCATTGTTAAGTCCATAGCATGCAGCAAGCTGTGAATGCCTTGAAGAGACTTTTCACCAAATTCAAAGTCAACGTAGCTCCACACTTTTTCAGAGAAAAAAACATCAAAGGAAATAAACTATTTATGTGGAACCCCTGCTGTTGATTTGTTCTTTCTCACTATGACACCAAAGACTTAACAGCTGTAAAAACAAATTGAATGTGTCTGCTACTAAATCCTTATTTAATGTGGTGTTATGAGTGATGATGGGCCACAAAGCAAGAATATGTAGAATGAAGAAAGCCTGCATGGGAAGTTTCACATGGCGAAAAAGCTACCAAGTAGAATGGAAATGTGATGTTGAAAAATTAGTGCCTCTTCAGCACCCCTACATTTTCCCTCTCAGGTCCTGAGTCCTGATTGGAAAAGACTTGTGATCACTGGGCCAAAGAAATGTCTGTGTTTCATCTCTGGAGGGACGAGGACAGAATAGAAACTAGTACCCACTGGTGTTTGTACAACCTCATTCCCGTTCCTCCCTTCCTGTGGAGACTGCACTTGGACACTTCATTTCCTGTTACAGGCTGCCAAGCTCTCTTCAGAGAGGTGAGGTCAGACTTTATCACTGCTCGCTGGAGGAGGAACACGTGCTGTAGCATCAGGTTTAGGCCAGTGAAACAGAAGCTGGTCTCCTCATTCAAGGGAGTTTGGAACCATGGGCCTTTCATTTCCCTGTTAGAGAAGCTTTAAACTAGATTAAATCTGACAGAGCCCACCTGCCTTCCTCCTTCCTGCTCTCCATCCTCCCTCTTCCTTCTCTCTCTCTTTCTGAAAATTACAGGCAGGGAAATATATTTGTGTATTGTTAAGGATCTGTTGCACTTCTTGTCTATACTGTGACAGGCTACAAGTTTTTGAAGACCAGGACACAGAATTTCATCACTTTGTGATATACAAGTTTCATTTTATGGATTCAGGAAATGGGTGTTCAGTGGGTTAAGAGATGGCCACAGAGTTAGTTTGGAGGCTAGAAGTGATTCCTAGTGATGCTTTCTCTCAAATCACCAAATTGCCTCCCTAGATATTACTATTGGAAAGAGTGGCTGAGCTGAAGGCAGATATGGGAGTGTGGAAATAATGAAGACCACCCTAATGAGAATACATGGAGGTGATTTATTCAGAGTTTACTATAACAAGGGAATCAGACACCATCACATGCATTTCACAGACTCAAAGGCAGGCAGAGGAGTGAGAATGCTTTATAGTGGAAAAAGGAATGATGGAAAAAGGTGTGACCTTTCTGGACACTGCTAGCATGTAGAAGCAGGAGGAGGGCCAGCTAGAAGTGGGGCATCCTATGTGATTGGTTAGGAGAGCATTTTTGGGCTAAATAACTCCTGAGTTGGAAGCAGGGATTAAAAATAGGGAAGTTGCTAGTCGCTGGCCAAGTCCTGACTCTAATGGGCTGGCTGCTCAGAGGCTGGCCTCAGAGCTCAGTTGTTACATATGGTCCAGCCGTTGTAGGCTTATATGTTCAGTCTCTCAGGAGGGATTACTAAGGAATGAAGTCCTTTTCCCATCTTCCAGAGGAGACGTATCAATGATATCTTTGCGTCTTCCTTCTCCTTTACCCTCTGTGCTCCATCTATCACAAGTTCTCTCCCTGAGAAATCTCTCTGACATTCACTCTTTTCTTCCCACTAAGTTTTTGTCAAGAACGCCATCTCCTCCCTCAGGAATTGCCAAAACTCTGACCTAGCCAGACTCCTTCCTCCATTCTCCTGACCCTTAAGTCCATCCAGCAAATTGGCCACTCTTAGGCTAACTACCTCCAAACAAGCTGCCTTTGTGACACTCGGCTCAAAGCAAATGAAACAACACCTAATATGGTTCCATCTTAACCAGTGAAGATCAAATTTGTAAAGTCTTCAGCCCAACTTTCAAATCCCTTCATGATCTGGCCCACATTGCCAACCCGGCTTTATTTCCCCCACCCCTTACTACCACCTTCCCAGCTCTCCAATGCTATGGGTGGTAAACCACTCCAAGAAAGGCCCTGGAATAGGCACCGAATGGGCTATGAATTTGGTCCTCAGTTAAGCCGTGTGTATGGCTTTATGTTGTATGGCCACAGACTGTTCCCTCACACCAGATATAACCACATAGAAATATGTCATAAGGTCAACCCCAATTCACCTTTTAGATTTTTTTTAAGTATTTTATAATTTAGAAAGCATTTTTCATATTCATCACTTCAAATGATTCTCCTAACAAACCTGGGAGAAAGTTTGATGCAATATTTTATAGATGAGAAAATACACGCTTCATAAATTATGTGATTTACCCCAAAGTCATACAGATAGTAGATGGGAAGAATAAATAAATAAACAATATTTTCAGTCTCTGTTCTTAGAACCATGCTCTGGATATCCATCCACCTGACCATTTATTGTACATAGTTTTTCGGAATGCTGTAGAAATCTTGGGCAATATATAAAAGGGTAAAAATGACAGAAAAACTCACCTATAAACACTCTCCTATAGATAACCAATGTTAACATTTTGTATATTTCTTTGAAGTTCTTTCTCTACTATTCCAAAATAATTGATCCCAAACTGTATATAATTTGTATTGCTCTTTGTTAATTAAATAATGACAAAGATATCTCCCCATGTTTTAATAATTCATAAGATTCATATGAATATCTGATGTATAATATTTCATTTTTTACACATATAAAATGTAATAAACTATACCTAAGCAACCAAACATTTAGCTTGCTTACAACCTTTCTACTTTTTTTAAGTGTTGCTATCAATTTTTTGTCCATAAAGTATCTTGATCATTTACTGAGCATAGTTCTAAGATTTCTATCATTGAAAACAATATTGTGTGATATTAGAATATTATTTTCTAGAAATATAGTTTTAATTCAAACTACTATCAGCAGTTAATGGGAATAAACACCTCACCTCACTCTCACCAACACTGAATTTGATGTTCTCCAAACCTTGAGAAGTTTATGGAGAAAAGAGTGTCTCATTTTAACTTGTATTATTATTGTTTACTGCTATTGAGACCAAATTTTTTTTTTTTCAGATTTTCATCAGCTTTTTATATTTCCTCTCTGGGAAAACCTTATGCCTCCTCACCCGTGTGGGTAATGGGGTTGTGGCTGTTTTCAAATTAATGGGTATGAGCTTTAAACATTAATTTTAACCCTTTGTGATCTCTTCTGAGGCAACTCTAAAGAAGGCATAGAGCGCAGTGTACCCTCTGCTTCCGCAGATTTCAGTTTGTTGTTTCCTCAGAAAGCAGCTAAAGGCCCAGGGGCCATGTCTGGTAAAGAGAGGGAGGTTTTTCTCAATAGAACTGGATTGGAAAGTCCCCAAGAACAGGCATTCCATCCTCTTATGTCCTCAGTGGAGACTAACCCAATCCTGGGCCACACCGAGGTACATAACAAACACTTGACTTCTCAGCCTAAGATAAACAGGGGAACAAGACCGTAAAGTGCAACATACTCGATTTGCTGGGGGCCACAGAGCAAATCATGAGTATCCTGTCCCCCTGACCAGCCACATACTGACTGGACTTCTAAGCTCCTATGATCAAGTCTGTTAAGGAAAAGCGTATTAATACTTCCAAACAGTATTTTGCCTGAATTTCTGGTAGTCTTTCAATTACAAAATTTTCAAGACAAAGCAAATTTTAACATCATTTTATACCTGCAATAGTGTGTCTATGTATAATCAAATTAACACAAGTGTGATAACTCTAAACTATTTAGAATCTCTGGTAAACAGTTTTAGGGTTGAATAAGAAATAAACTACTTTAATGGTGATATATTGGTGAGCCTGTATTAGAATATAATCAGATGTTTTTCTTTCTGGTAGGTCATATTCCCATTCCCTCCCCATATCCTCCTCCTCTGTCCACCCCTGCAATACACACATACATATACTCCCTAGTAGAGTTCCTACCCACCCCCAAATTTTCAGAATTAACAAAATTCAGTATGTGTCAAGAGTATGCCTTACCTTCTTACTTCCTCTTCCCTCTACTGGCCTTACAAACCAGGCTTTTCAGATTGATCACCTGGGAGGGTAACCTTTATCAGCGTCTGCTTCCAAAAGAGAACTAGAAATCGGGGGGCAAATCCTCTTTATCTCTTTCCTTGTGACCCCCACATTGCCATTTGGTGTCCAATTTAGGTCTCTCCAAATCACCAGGCTTAGACCCCATCACACTTACTGGCATTTTCGCCATGCTGTCTGGATTCAAGAACAGTTGATTCTGTTTTTATTAGTTAATGTCACTATGAGCTCCTACTCTTTGAGTACCTTTCTGCCAGAAATCCAGAGTTGTCAGATAAAAGACATCCAGTTTAATTTGACTTTCAGAAAAACAACAAAAAAATGTTTAGTGTATGTCCCAAATGTTGCATGGGACATACTTATAAAAAGTTAGCTGTTGTTCATCTGAAATTCAGTTTTAACTGGGTGTATTTTTATTTGCTAGATTTGGCAATCCTACCAAGGAAGCAACACCATAAAGGAATAAACAGCACAAATCAAAGAGGTATTTAGTGTACCCCCCAGACACGGCAGCAAGAACCACCAAACGTTACCATCAAAGAAAACAACTGCACACCAGAAAGCGGGTAGACCTGGTCGGGACAAGCAAGTGAAGGCAGAAATCCAGGCAAACTGTAAGACTCAGGATCTTTCCCACTGACATGGAATTATTAAAACTAGAGATATTTTTTAAAAATTGAATAAAATTTAATAGTTAGAGCAATTTTAACTGTTAGAAATATCTTTTTAAACCAATAGAAACTACGAGAAGTAGCACAGATAAATAGTGCTATTTTAAAAAACTAACTCTTGCCTAATGTTATTGACATAAAGAAACATACGAATTTAGTAAAGACAAACTGCTCCAGCACAAATCAGCTGCAGCCTCGCTGGGAAGGGCTCCACGGGGGACACAGCATCATTGGCTCTGCCACACCTACATACCTAGCCTCTACTCCCCTCCCTCAAGGGTCATCTGAGGACCTCTCAACTTTTTAAAAGCTCTATTCAAACAGAGCATTGGCGTCTCTGGAATTTAATGAAGACTTTTATCCAAGAACAGAATGTGAAACTATATCAGGTATGCCTTAAACCCGTGAGTAATCGAGATTTAGATATTTTATTTGGGTTATAGACATAGTTTCCCAACTTTGAGTACATGGGAAGTTTGAATTTTATGAGCAATGGTGTAGTTGAGGGGGAAGAGGGAAGGCTAAGTCTGGATTAGCTAGCCCAGAATGTCATTTTGCTAGAAAAAACTGCTGCCACTGATACCTGAAAGATAAATTTTTAAAACTGATTTTTTCCCCAAACTGTGGGCCTACTGATTTCATTTAGCCTTTCCAAGTAAAAGAAGACTTTTGATCTGCCCTACAATTGCATTTCAACAAGGATATTTTTGCTTTTGCATCTCTGCTGGTGAAGGGATTATTGGTGTGAATAATAAAAAGTATGTTGAGAAAAAGATTCTCCAGGCTAAGAGTCAGAAACTATCCCTAAATTAATGTGACTTAATTTTTCAATAATTTGGATTTCTTATCTGCCAGAAGAGGAAAATACTACTCTACCTCCCACAGAGTTTAAGAATTATAGACACAAAAATCACTTTGAAAAATTAAAAGCACTGCATAAACATACTAAGCCTATTTGTACACCTATGTTTATAGCAGCATGATTCACAATAGCCAAAAGGTAGAAACATCTCAAATGTCCACCAACTGATGAATGGATAGCCAAAATGTGATATATACATACAATTAAATATTATTCAGCCTTAAAAAGGAATAAAATTCTGATACATGCTACAATATGGACGAAACTTGAAGACACTGTGCTAAGCACAGTCACAAAAGAACAAACACTGTATGATTTCACTTATATAAGGTACCTAGAATAGTCAAGTCCATAGAGACAGAAACAAAACTGTGGTTACCAGGGGCTGGGGGAGGACGGAATGGGGAATTATTGTTTAGTGGGTACAGAGTTTCAGTTTAGGATGATGAAAATGTTCCGGATGGTGGTGATGGTTGCATAACAATGTGAATATACTTAATGGCACTGAACTGCACACTTAAAAATGGTTAAGATGTTACATTTCACATTTTATATATTTTACCACAATAAATAATATATACTACTGTGTATACTATAAAATAAAAATATAATTTATAGAATAAAATAATAATTAGAAATGATAGTAGATAGATTTACTGGTGTAAGTAGTATTAGTAATGAAAATAGCAATAATTTAGGTAGGTTGGAGAAAGCTTTCAGATTGATTGGATTCATGTAAAAGGGTGGGCTCAGCCACCTAGATCAAAATATTACGGTATATTTGTGTGCATAAAGTGAGGAGGCAAAGTGACCTTTAGACAATTACACCTAAAAATTTCAAAGCAAATTAAGGACTCTAGAGGAAATTTATATATGCTATAAGAATCCTATGTTATAAAAATAAGTTAAAAAACAATTTAATTTTCCCCAGAACTTACCCCCAAGCAGTTTAGGAAAAAGCTTTGAACATCTGCATATTTTCTACATGTTGAACTTTAAATCTGCAGTTTCAGAGCCTCTGCTGTGTTTTGATACCTTCCTGTGCAATATGCTAACACTTATTACTTACCTGTTTCTCTTTCCTGATAATACTGTGAGGTCTGCGAGGACAGGGATCATGTGACTTCTTCAACACTTGAATATATAGTACCTAGCACACGGCCTGGCACTTAGTAGGTGCTCGATATGTTATTTGTTGAATGAATGAATAGATGCATGGGGGTGATGGAATCATATGTGAAGCATATTTTAGAGCTAAATAGGCTTTGTGATATCATCACTCCAGTGGGTGAACATGTCAATATATTTACACCAACATCCTGACTAGAGGGCTGCAGGGTTCAGGTTCTCCAGGGAAAGTTCTTAGGACAGAGGATCAGTAGAGGGTTTGTCTGGGCACACCTTCCCCTCTCAGGTAAGCCCCAGGGAGTCTCTGGTCTGAATGAACCGGGTCTTAAAGACCTAGGCATGATCTGCTCATTGAAACCTCCTTGGGAATATAGGTTTCCATAAGAATCTGAATTATTCTGAGGACTTCCTGGGTTACACACCCGCAGTGAGATTCTCAGGGCCATTCATGAAATCCAAGAGAGATCCCAACTTCCATCCCTGCTTTAAATTCTCAGGCCTATTAAGTCACTCTAGCCCATATCCCCTACTAAAGGGGATACTCAGGTCTAGATGACTAATGTGGTATGGGAGCACAAACCCAGACCCAGTTAACCAGACCTGACTGTTTGAAAGAAGCTCATGATCTGATATTTTATAGCAATTTTTCAGCTTTTTAAAATTTTTAAAATATTTTCGTGAGCTAAGCAAAACAAATCTGTAAGGTGGCCACAAGTTTACCTGAATATACTGAAAAGCTTGCCAGACTTCCAGATATTTTTTAGATTGGTCTTCCCTTTTGTCCTTCCATTCCTTTCCCAACATTCTTTATTCTTCCATTCCCCCTCTCCCCTTCCTCCCTCCAATCTCTCTCTCCCCTCCCTTCTCTTTCTTTCTTCATTCCTCCCTTCCATAATATTTATTGAGCAGCTACTATTTCCAGGGACTATTTTTAGCACTGAATATAGACCAGGGAAAAAGCAGACTATATAAAATCAGAATTTAGGTTCTGGTGGGGCAGGAGGGGAGACAGGCAGTAAATAAATAATTAGAATACATAGTGATAATTGGAGAAAATGATAAATGGAGAAAAATAAAGCAGGAAAGTGGGAAGGAGTGGGGGAAGGTGTTGCAAATTTAAACAGAGCTGGGGGAGAATGGTAAGTGCAAAGGCAGGATGGGAGTGTGACCGGCATGGACTAAGAGCAGATGGCATCAGTAACTTGCTTAAATTCTTCTGCACTAAAGCCCTCTGCTTCTAGTAAGTTGCCCATTTTCAAGCATTATCACTGCAAGTCTCTCAGGGAGCCCAGCAGCAGCATTTCCCTCAGGACTTGAAACCTCAGCTATGCACGGCAGCAGTCCCAGGAACCAATTCCTGATCTTCCTTCTGGCTGTTTCTATACTATGCTCCTACGGAAATTTACCAACAATTTACGTTTGTTAATTCATTTATTCATTTGTGAAATATCTACTATGTGCCAATCACTACACATAATGCTGGGGAATCAAAGATGAAAAATCACAGCTGATGCTGTTCACAGGGCTTGCATTCTATTTATCTAAGAAGCAAAGATAAATAGATGAAATAAAGGGTCTCCCTCTCTCTCTCTATCTCTCTCCATATATATGGACACACACACACACACACACACATACAAATAAAGAGGATCGCATCTACCTGGGAAGATCAGGCCTGGAATGGGCTGGGAGGGGAGAAATAATAATGTCTTAATTTGAGAGCATAGCAGTGATTAAGAAAGTCTCTGTTTATTAGAGACTTGTATGTCATTAAATACTGACTGCAATATATTAGCTTCCTGGGTTGATGTATCAATTCTTGCCAATAAACGTATTTCTCCTCTCAAGGAACTATCCATTGCTGCAGGTCTGATTTCAGCTGCATAATACTTAGGCATAATTTTAGCTCATACAATTCAAAAGAAAAGTTTATTAAGGTTTATTAGTGTTATTTATGCCCATTTACTATAACATTTAAATTTGAGTTAAGCTCTCACTAATAATTACATTCTGAATTTGGAAAGATATTAGGTATTAGGTGTGCTTGTCCTGTTAAAGTTAATTATAAGAAAGAAGAATTCCTATTATTAACTTGTATTTCTAAAGCATTCCGAATTGTAAAATGCCATACTGTTATTTTGTGCACCTATTTCTCAGCATTCGTCCAGGGAGCTAGAGACAGGACAAGCAGTCCCTCTCACAAAGAGAGAAATGAGCCCCTCCATGAGGTGTCTTGTCAAGGGCCACAGGACCTGACATTGGAGAGGCAAAATAAGAAGCCACAAAGTCTGATTCCCGGGTATTATTCTTTTGATTAAAGACTCCTTCAGTTCAATCAGCTACAGAGGAATCAGAGGTATGCAAAAATCAGGCAGAAGTATTTCCAAAACTTTCCATATCTGACTCAAGGTAAAATCACAAATTAACCTAACAGCTTTTGCACCACGGGCAGGACACTTCTCAGATATTTACCTGTTTTAATTTTCAGCAAATTATATTTCAACCCTCCTTCTTTATGTTACTCAGGTTTTCTGAGATATAATTCACATATGATAAACTTTATCCTTTTAAGGTGTACAATTCAGTGGTTGTAGTACACTGCCAACAACACTGTTAGGTCATCACCACTAATTCCAGACCATTTTCATCACTCCAAAAAGAAACCTATACCCGTTAGCAGGTATTCTCCATTCGCCCCCTTCCCCAACTCCTGGCAACCACTAATCTACTTTTTGTGTCCATGGAATTGCCTAGTCTGGACATTTAATATAAATGGAATCATATGATATACAACCTTTGTGTCCAGTTTCTTTCACATAGCATACTGTTTTCAAGTTTCATCTGTGTAGTAGTACATATCAGTACTTCATTCCATTGCTATAGCTGAATAATAATTCCACTGTATGGATATATATCATTTTAATCAATTTCATCAGCTAAAGAGCATTTAAATTGCTTCCACTTTTTGACCATTATGAACATTCATGTACACATTTTTGCATGGACATATGTTTTCTTTTCTCTTGTTTATATAACTCAGGGATGGAATTGCTGGGTCATTTGACAATTCTGCCAGACTGTTTTTCTAAAGTGGCTGCACCATTTTACTGTCCCATCAACTATGTATGAGGGTTCCAATTTCTCCACATCCTGGTCAACACTTCCGATTGCCTTTTTCATTACAGCAATTTTAGTGTATTTGAAGTAGTATCTCATTGTGGCTTTGATTTGCATTTCCCTAATGACTAATGAGATTATGCATCTTTTCATGTATATGTTGGTCATTTGTATATCTTCTTTGGAGAATGTCTATTCAAATCCTTTGCCCATTTTTAAATTGGCTTACTTACCCTGTTACTGCTGAGTTTTAAAGTTCTTTGTATATTCTGAATGCTAATCCCTTATCAGATACATAATTTGCAAATATTTTCCTCAGTTTTGTGGTTTATCTTTTCCCTTTCTTGATAGGGTCCTTTGACCACAAATTTTTTTAATCTTGATGAAGTCCATTTTACCTGTTTTTTGTTTTGGTGCTTGCACTTTTGGTGTTACATCCAAAAATCCATTGCTGAATCCAAGATCCAAAGATTTCTTCCTATGCTTTTTTGTGGAGAGTTTTACAATTTTACATTTAGGTGTCTGATCTATTTTGACACCAATTTTTGTATATGGTATAAAATAGGTGGCCAACTTCATTCTTTTGCACGTATGTATCCAGTTGTTCCAGCACCATTTATTGAAAAAAATATTCTTTCCCGGGCTTCCCTGGTGGCGCAGTGGTTGAGAGACTGCCTGCCAATGCAGGGGACACGGGTTCGTGCCCCGGTCTGGGAAGATCCCACATGCATGGCATGGCAGCAGTCCCAGGAACCAATTCCTGATCTTCCTTCTGGAAGGAACGGCTGGGCCCGTGAGCCATGGTGGCTGAGCCTGTGCGTCCAGAGCCTGTGCTCCACAGCGGAAGAGGCCACAACAGTGAGAGGCCCACATTACCCCCCCCAAAAAAAAAATTCTTTCCCTACTGAATAGTCTTAGCACCTCTGTCAAAACCAGTTCAGCATAGATGTATGGGTCATTTCTAGACTCAGTTTCTATTCTATTGATGTATATGTCTATCATTATTCCAATAAACAGTTTTTATTACTATAGGTTTGTAATAAGTTTTTATAATTTTTTAAAAATTTATTTATTTATTTTTGACTGTGTTGTGTCTTTGTTGTTGCGCGCAGGCATTCTCTAGTTGCGGCGAGCTGGGGCTACTCTTCCTTGCGGTACGTGGGCTTCTCATTGTGGTGGCTTCTCTTATTGCGGAGCATGGGCTCTAGGCGCATGGGCTTCAGTAGTTGTGGCACGTGGGCTCAGTAGTTGTGGCTCGCGGGCTCTAGAGTGCAGGTTCAGTACTTGTGGCACACGGGTTTAGTTGCTCCGCGGCATGCGGTATCTTCCCGGACCAGGACTCGAACCCGTGTCCCCTGCATTGGCAGGCGGATTCTTAACCATTGCGCCACGAGGGAAGCTCTGTAGTAAGTTGTGAAATCAGTAAGTTTGAGTCCTGTAACAGTATTCTTCTTCCTCAAGTTTGTTTTGGCTATTCTGGATCACCAGCATTTCCCTATGAATTTTAGGATCAGCCTGACAATTTCTGCAGAATAAGGCAGCTTGGATTTTGATAGACATTACACTGAATTTGTAGATTAATTTCAGAAGCATTGCCATCTTAATGATATTAAGTCCTCCAGTCCATTCCAGAATACAGGATGTCTCTTGACTTAAGTCTTCTTTAACTTCTTTCAGTACTGTTTTATAGTTTTCAGTGTACCTGTCTTGCACTAGTTTTGTTGAATTTATTCCTAAGTATTTAATTCTTTTTAATGTTCTAAATTAAAGATAAAACTGGTAGTATGTTTTTTAAAAAGGTACCATTGCTTATTAGATACCAGATATTCGATTTGTCACTCAAGTGGCAGGGAATAATTCCTAGGGACCAAGAAAAAAAGGAATATGAAACTTCCCTGGCAAAGTGTTTGGAAGCACTTAAAAATGTTGTGCTAAGAATAAAACTTCAGACAAGCTATATTTCATAACGACTATTCTTATTTTTTATTAATTAGGAGGATTTTAAAAATTTTTTACTGCTTCCGATTAAGTCAGCCACTAATGGCAGTTGAATGTGTTAGCTTCACTTTCTATTTGGATGAGATATTTCATTTGTTACTTCTTTACCCTAACTACCAAGGTCAATCATTTATTTAGTTTTCATTTCAAAGCTAAATTATCAAGCCATTTGTATTTTAAAGTGTTTTGAGATCTTTTGAGGAAAAGGGATGGATGGATGGATGGATGGATGGATGGGTGAGTGGATGGATAGGTAGAGATACTCATTAAACCAATATTTATTTTGAACTTGTTACGTGTCAGGCTCTGGCTTAAGGCTGAGGATGCCAAAATGAACAAATGCTGACAACATCCTTTCATGATATTTAAATTCTGGTGTAGCCAGAGAACAGCAAACAAGTTAACTATAAACACAATAATTACAGATTGTCTTAAGTGTGTCTAAGGAAATACACAAGAGGACATGACAGAAAGTAACCGAGTTAGGTGGGAGGTTGGGGTGGCGGGGGTGGGTTGTAAGACTGACAGAAAAGACCCCTCAAGGAGGTCATATTCGACCTTAGACCTGAAAGATGAGAAGCAGAAAGTCATGAGGAGTCAAGAGAAGTGCATTTCAGACTGAGAAAACAATAACTAGGTAGGTCTTTTTACATGTAGCATATTTGCAATAAATGTATAAAGGAGCCTGGGCCAAAACCCAAAAACAAAGTATAGTAATTAGAATTTTTTCTAATTATCTAGAATCTAGATTACCTGGGTTTAGGTAGGTTGGTCAAATTAAGTCCAAGTCTCATTCCAATAACGAAAACTATTGCTATGAGAACGCAAACTGCTCACTAACCAACTGTGATTTGGGGCAAGTTGCTTCCTCTCTAGGTCTTTGTTTTCTTACCTATACACTGAAGAGACTGCACCAGTTGCTTTCTGGAGTTTTTATAGCGCTAAGGCCCTCCTTAATACACAGAGGGGGAAACTGAGGCCCAGGCAAGGAGGAAAGTGAAGGAACTAACTTTTATTTAGGGATTAGGGACTACTATATGGGAAACTCTTTTGTTAACATGTCCTATTTAACTCTTCCAATATTCTGGACTAAACAGTATCCTTCCTGTATTACAAACGGAAAATGAAAGCACACAGAAGTTAAGTAACTTCTCAAGTCTGCCTAGCTGATAAGTGGCAGAGCTGAGATTTGCCCCCAGAGCTGCTGACACTACAACTCAACTGAAGCAGGTCAAGAGTATGGCTCTGGAGTCTAAAAGACCTGGATTCAAATCCACTCATCATCTAATGAGCTTGGCCAACTACTAAACCACTATGAGACTCAGTTTTTGCATTTGGAAATAAAGTTAATATCATCTACCAAATGGGGTGTTGAAAAGATTAAAATAAAACTTGGCTTATAAAGTACTCTGTTAGCTCCTTGCATAGAGTAAGGCTTTAATAAATGGCAGATGTTTTAATTTTATTTCCCTAAGACTGCACAGCAGATGGAACCAGATCTTAAGTCTTCTACATCCCAGAACAGTCCTCTTATCATTGCCCCATAAAAGATAACACTGTATTTAAAAACTGAATATATTCACTGAGTACCTGATGAAATATACAATAAAATGAAAATAATTAAGAATGAAAATAATATTCTGTAACAACCTAACTGGGAAAAGAAATTGAAAAAGAACAGATACATGTATATGTAAAAAATAAAAAAGTAATAAAAAACACATCTTTTTAAAAAATAACAAAATTGTTAAAAAAGAATGAAAATAATGAAAAAGAACATCATCTTATTTTCCACATATGTCAGAAAAAGCTTTTGGATGGCATTCTGCCAAATGCTACGGTTGAATTCTATGGGACCAAAACCTTTGCTAGATCTTTCCCATTTATAGGATCTTGAATAAAAAATCACATCATGATACAGGGATTCAATAATCTAGATATGTCAGGCTTATTGCTCAAGGTCCTTCAAGATAGTTTCTAGCTAATATGATTGTCATTGTTAGTATTAAAACAAACAAACAAACAAAAAACAGGGTTTGGTTAAGTATTTAAATAATTTGATCAATACATAGAGAGCCAAACTACAGTGCAGGATTCAGGTCATGTACTGGGATAGGAAGAGCAGGGGAGGGAGTGGGGCTGCTGAATGACCTCTGTTGGCCTGAAGCACTAGATTCTCCCCCTGGACCGTGTGCATGATTGGAACACTACACTACAAGAGCTGTTTGTTAACTGTAAACATTGAATATATTCTTTCTCCAAACAAAGTAAATCATGGGAATTACTAGTATGTCTGAGATAAATATTTTTTGAGATAATTTTTTGAGTCTCATGAGAAGGGGATGAAAGGAAAAACATATTTTGAATTTCTGTGTGGTCCCACCTTCTTTCAAGGAGCGCAAATCCCTTTGCATTCTACTAAGGGCAGATATAAGCCAGACCCCTTTACAACTATGTACATCAGAGTTACAGAGAAACTGTTTCAACATCAATAAAATGCAGACATATTTTAAATTAAGTTTTAGAACTAGTGAAAGCCTCTTACTTCAGGGGACATTTTACTCTGAATTCATTCATTTTATATTTTAGGTGTGTTACAATACTTCTCTATATAATTATTAAATGCAAAGTGAGAACATGCTTATGTATGAAGAACTTTCATATCATTAAAATTTACCATTGAATTTATTTGCCCAAGAAATTATTACTTTTTCAAAGTTTATTTAAAAGTCAACAAACAAAATGTTGTATTAGATGATACTTTTTACTTTTTAAAAGCACTTGCATATAACATTTCAACCCCTGCCCTTGCCCTTTGGCTAGAATTTTGGACCAGTTACAGTTGATCTAAATTTAATTTTTTTTAATTGAACTTGAGTATGATTTTAATGGTGCAAAACGATGGCCTTGATGCCTGTGTCTAACTCCTTTTGCAAAAGCAAAATCTTTTGCATGACAACACAAACTAAGCACTAACATTTTGATCCCCAGAGACACTCTGCCTGACTTTTCCCATCACCCAGGTCCTCCAGGGCCAATGCAGGTGCTGAGAAGCTCATAGCCAAGATGTATGGGAGTTTGAAGGATTCTTGGGCAGAACTTTCTGGAGTCCTTGGATTTCTTTATATGAAATCCATGAATGCTTAACATATTTTTCTCATATATGCTGGATGCTGGGGCAGAATATTTACCCTACAAGGCGGCCACTGATAGAAAGACGCAAGGAAAAGAACAACATGGTATTTATTTCACCATGCTGCATTTTGAGATTTTATATGAGTAGCATAGAGATTATTCTTCTCAGTCAAGAAGGAAAATTAGTTGGGTCAAGACTAGTTGCATTCCAGTGTAGCTCTTCAACGAGAAAGAACAGGACTGTGCACCAGGAACATACTCAATTTCTGTTTGAAAAGTCAGTACATGAGGTCTTACTCTAGCAACTGGACTTAACTGGATAAACCAATTTTACATTGGCTTTGATGAACTTTTTGTACATTTAAAAAATTATCATCTCTCTGACAACAACTGGTATCAGTTATTGCTCAGGTGTGTACTCTGTGTAATATCCTCCAGCTGAAAAAGTCACAGAATTCTCAATTAGTCACAATAGTTGGCAGAAGGGAAAGAAAAGGGAAAAATCCTCTGTGATTTTGCTGCTGATACATGCAAATAAGATCCGTCCTAGCTGATACCCTGGCTGAAAAAATTCTACCCTCCCTCCCCCAGGCATTCCTGTTGGCAAACTTTTTTCACACATCAAACACAGCTCAGAGAGCAAGTACTGCCAGTGACTGACATGCCACTTCCCTCCAGCTTTAGGAGGCAGAGCTTCTGCTCTTCACATTGCTTAACAAAATGTTTTCTAATAACAATCTCCCAACAAGACAACCCTCTGAGACTGAGGCTTCTTCAATTCTACTGTTGGTTAGTGATGTTAATGGACCACCCATCCCACTTCCTACTGCACAGTGTTAACAGTTCCTGCTCACAGTGAGGAAAGTGGTATATCCTTGCATCAACGATCTATTTCTTTGTAACAAAACACCCCACAATTTGGCAGTTTAAACATGCTATTTATTTGCTAACAATCCTGTGGGCAGCAACTGGGCTGATGCTTGACCCAAGGTCAGCTGGGAGATTCTTCTGCTGCTTGGTCTTGCCCGGGGTCACCTATATGTGCAGTCATCTGGCAGCATGACTGGATGTGGGTTGCCCAAGATGGTCTCACTGCCTGGCAGCTAGTACTGGCTGTCCGCGAGGCCTCTCTCTCCCTGGGGTCCTTCATCCTCAACGAGGCTAACCATACATGAAGGTCTCAGGGTGGCAAAGGGGGAGAAAGTGGAGGGTGCAAGACCTCTTGAAGCAGAGGCTTCTGCCATATTCTATTGTCAACACTATTCTTGATGCCAGCCAAGAGGCAAGAGGAAGGATTAATAAACTTCACCTCTTGATGGAATGGCAAGGTCACATTGCAAAGGATTGTTGCGTCCATCTCTGCAAGCAATCTACCACCAGAAGCCAGCAGTAAAGAACTTGCAGAAAGCCATGGCAAGATTCCGCCAGAAAGAAAAGTTCCATGTGCTTCAATTTACTGTTTCTGACTTAAGGGTTTTGTTCTCTAATGATACAAATGCATATCACATGCATATGTTCCAGTGGAGCCATCTGAACATTTGAGTGCCAGTATTTCTAGAAAAGCCCATATTTAAGTTGCTATGCACAGCATAGAGAATATTGTCCATTCTCTAAATAATGTGATGCTCAGTCACTCAGGCAGTTTCACAGACAGTATCAGTACCTTAAAATAACCTTTTGGTCAAAAAATAACTGTTCCTCCTCTTATTTCTTTGAAATATATATATTTTTTAAAGTCTAGCTTCAGAAACAGCTCAGGCACCTGGATAGGGAGGTCTCCAGAGCTCTGGTTGCTTCTGCTAGCTCTAAGGGTGGCAGAGAATGGCCATCCTCACATCTGTCCTGAGAGATCCCCTGGGAGGGAGGGGAGTGTTCCAGGAGACACACTCGTTCTGGGACGAGACTTGCATCAAGTAGGTGCTGGTGGGATTTTGTTTTGTTTTGTCTTGTCAATTATCAACTTGGAATGGTAGAATGGCTGGAACTGGGACGCTATCAGCAGCCAGCTGGAGGACTTGACTTCTCTCCCTCTTTTATGGCCTGACAATCTCTCATTTTCTGTCCTCCTCCCCCATCTCTCTCTGTTTCTCTCTCTCTCTCTCTCTCTCATATTATCTCTGTTTTTCTCTATCTACTATCATCAGGCTTCTCAGACCCACCTGAGTGCATTCATATCGCACACTCACATGGGGCACTATTCACATTACAGCCCATGTGAAGGGCCCCCGAGGGGCAGGGACTTCCCTCCAGGACATACTTTTCCTTACTCATAGGAATTGACATTTATTGAGCACTTACTATGTACCAGGCATGGTACTAAATGCTTTACAACAATTATCTGATTTAATCCCCAAAACAACTCCATGGCATATAGTATTACTTTTTCCATTTTATAGATGAAGAAATTGGGGCTACAAAGATACTGATCTTATCCTAAGATTGTCATACATCTAGGAAATAGCTAAACTGGGACCAAATCCAGTACTGTGTGCCTGCGAAGCTCATGCTTTTAACTGTCTTCAGCCCTCCTCCAAAGCCTTGTTTTATACATGGGTGCTCCATCATTGTCCCCCTAGCTTCTTGACCTTGTAAGTTCAGGTCCTACCATTACGTAAAAGGTTACTGACGAGTAAGTTCTCTGTTTATTAATTTCCTCATTTAGAATTTTAGCTACAGCCTCAACAATGAAGCTAGCAGGTACTAAGAATCCCTGATCTTTAGCGAGAATGTAGAAGAGCAGTCAGACACATCTGCCCTCTAGCCCCTAATAAGAGGTGGACAAAGTGCTCTTTTGACCCTGACTCCCTGGCCGCCGCCTCGCCAGCCTCTCTAAACAGAAGATCAGAATGTACTGGCGGGGTGGGGGAGGGGGCAGAGAGTTCATCGATGTAAAAGGGTAGTTTGAATTAGGAATGTTGCTGCAGAAGTGTAGGAAAGTGTATAGTGTGAGCTGCTCAGCCCCACCTTAAACCAAGTTCAGGAGGCTCCAAGAGAAATTGAAGATTCCTGCCCCCAAGAGAGACTGGTATCTCCCTCCCCAGCTGGAAGTCACTGAACTGCAGAATCAAAGGCCCATGACAGCACAGGGACCAAGGTGCCATGCAGCAGAGAGTTCTTGAGAAAGCTCGGTGTGAGTCTCAGAGAGCTGGGGCCCTCGAGCACATGGGGCTCGGTGGATACTTCTGGCCTAGAGACTGACTAAGGCGAAGGCTGAGTGGTGGGGCAGGGAGCTGAGACGCCCTCCACCTTCCAGCACGTACCGTATGCACTGCAGCAGGACAGGCAGCTCTCTCACTCTGTCGGAAAGTTCTCCCTCCCTGGATTCCTACCTGTGGGGAGGACCTGAAAGTGAGAGGCTTCGGGTTGACAAACAAGTGGGGGGTGGGTGTTGAGAGGTGTTTCAGGAGGTCAGAAAGTGCACTGCCTAGGACAGGGGACGGGGCCCTGTGAAGAACCCACACATGTGCCCTTTGGGGGAAGGAGCATTAAAGAACTGCTGAACAGATGATGTTAATAACCAAACTACAGCAGCATCCACTATGTAAAAGACGTTTGTTCCTTTCATCTGGTGCTGCTCTGAGATCCCCAACACACCAGTAATGGAAGGGAGACAGAGAAGGAAATGGAAAGAGCAACAGTGAGTGAAAACATGGACCAGGCTTCCCTTCCCTGTGTGGAGCCTCCACCCAGAGTTAGTCCCCAGATGGGGTTTGGGAGGGGGGGGTGAGGGCTTTGAATTAGATGTGAGGTTGAAATTTTAAAATCGAACTGTGTTGCACTTCTTTTTTTTTTTTTTTTTTTTCTTTTTTTTTTTTTTGCGGTAAGTGGGCCTCTCACTGCTGTGGCCTCTCCCGTTGCGGAGCACAGGCTCCGGACGCGCAGGCTCAGCGGCCATGGCCCACGGGCCCAGCCGCTCCGCGGCATGTGGGATCTTCCCGGACCGGGGCACAAACCTATATCCCCTGCATCAGCAGGCGGACTCTCAACCACTGCGCCACCAGGGAAGCCCTGCACTTCTTAATACATTAACGTGAATCACAATTACTAAAATAAGGGAACAAGGCCATCTTTTTAATAACTGAAAGGGAACAGAAACCTATGGTGTCTGCCTCAGGTATCACCCAGAGACACAGATAGGAAATCCAGACGAAGATATTTGAAGGCATTGGTTAGAGAAAAAATAATAAAGCTATTTCCTTCCTTGTACCTCATGAATAAACAGATTTCAAGTATCTACTTTTCGATTCTCATTCCCCAAAGAGAGTCTTGCTTGTTAGGCCTGCCTTTTTTCTGGGCCACACTGTAAGCCTCTAGCCAGCGTATGGGTTGGCCGCTTGTGCCAGGGGCCCAGCTCTCATCCAGCCAGCTGTGTCCAGCACAGATGGAACTGAGGACAAAGCCTGAAGAACTTCCCTTCAGCAGCTACAATGGACAGGAAACTTCCCCTATAGAGGTTTTAGGCAAAGAGGGAAATAATCAGCATTTTCTGCAGCTCTGAGGACTGCTTAGGGGCATCTGTAAAAGGACTAGCCTTCCTGAACTGGGTTCAGAGCCAAACAAAGAAGATGCTCGGCTTTTCCTAAACATCCTTCACCTGTGTGTCTGTGTGTGTGTGAGTGCATGTGTGCGCGCGTGCACGTATGTGTGTGCGCGTGCCCGTATGTGTGTGTGCACTATTTAAAGTACCCAAGTTAATTTACCGGAATTCAAGAGAATCTCACGGAACAAGCACTATATTCTGTACAGAAACACACATGCATACATAGTAATAAAGTCAGAGGTCTCTCCTTCCTAGCGTGGTTTAAAGCAGTAATCCATCTCTTCCAGGCCCTGGACTCAGGGTAATTGCTTAATAAATGTTTGTCCTTTTCAATAATTCTGTCCTTGTGTGTGAGTTCACCCTGACCTTTTGCCTCAGTCCAAATCTGATGTTCCTTGATCTCAGCTTTATCTGTTGTTAAGCAAGGAGGGAGTTATGTTTGTTTGTTTGTTCCCAGAGTTCTTGGCCACTCTGCAGTGTCTGGGGGCTCCCACAGCCCCCACTGTCATACAGCCTTTGAGGAAACACAGAGCAGTCGACAGAGCAGGGACTCTGGTGTCAGCCAGCTGTTACCGAATCCCACCTGTGCCATTTAATGGCTGTGTGACTCAGGGCAGGTCCCTTAAAGTCTCTGAGCTTCTGTTGATTAACTTGTAAATGGAGCTCTCAGCAGTCACCTCAGAGTTGTCTGGAAGGCTTTAAAAAAGAAAAAGAGTTTTTGTGGAGTGCCTGGAGCACAGGGAGGGCACAGTGTTTTTAGTAACCTGCCAGAGCAAAACCTGCCTGTTCCCACCCACCACTCTCTCCCTGGCAGGGGCTCATTCCAGGCCCCCAGACTTGGACTCAGATCCTCTCTATCTTTCTTTAAATGTCCCTATTATCTTTTTCAAATTGGCTGCTGTACACAGCTTTCTCCCTGCATTGCTAATCATACCTCGCTCCTCTCAGTATCTGAATCCAGGTGTTTATATCTTAAGCTTTAACTTTATTCACAACTCAACTCCCAAGCCTGATTCTCCAGACAATTATCCTTCTCTCTTGCATAACCATAACAAAATTAAGACTGTCTGGACTTCCCTGATGGCGCAGTGGTTGAGAATCCGCCTGCCAATACAGGGGACACGGGTTCAATCCCTGGTTGGGGAAGTTCCCACATGCTGCGGAGCAACTAAGCCCGTGCGCCACAACTACTGAGCCTGCGCTCTAGGACCCGCAAGCCACAACTACTGAAGCCCGCTCGCCTAGAGCCTGTGCTCTGCAACAAGAGAAGCCACCACGATGAGAAGCACACGCACCACAATGAAGAGTAGCCCCTGCTGGCCACAACTAGAGAAAGCCCGCACGCAACAATGAAGACCCAACAACGCCAAAAATAAATAAATAAATAAAACTTAAATAAATAAATAAAATGCAAGCATTAAAATTTTTTTAAAAAGTTAAGACTGTCTCAATAACCCTCATTAATTAATGAATTAATTCATCCAACTACCCTCCTGTGAGTACTCTGCATTGATACCAGCTTTTTCAGTTGGATCGTGAAAAGGGAAAGAACAGAAGACAGAAAAATGAAAAGACAAAATTACTATCTTCTAAGAGCCCAGAGTCTAGCAGGAACACTGCCTTGTTGGGTGACAGTCTGATCTGTCATTGTTATGTAATTGTTTATCTTGAAATTAACTCTTAAACTCAGTATGTCTTTTTCCTTTTCACATTAGCATAACAAAAATGTCACAATCCTGTTTATTTCTGTTCAGGCAGCTTTTCTCCGACAGGGTAGGTTTTTGCTATGGAAAGTTACATGGTTGAACAGCTCGATCAAATTTTGTGAAATTCAGTTTACTCATCTCTACAAATGGGAATAATAATTAGTATCTCACAGGCTTTTTCTGAAAATCAAGAGAGAAAACAAACACCAAGCATCCTTCCAAGAATACAGTAGGCACTCAATAAAGTTTGTGTCTCTCCCTGCTTTCCTTAATTAGCAAAGGGAAAAAAAGAAAAACAGCTCCCTTTCTCCATCCACCATCAAGAAGCCAAGAAGGTGTGCTCCCCACTCTTCTCTTCTTGATGCGAGACTGGGGTCAGTCCCCACTATGACCCTGATGCACTGACCACTTCCCATTGTCTCAAGAACCTTCCTCAAGTCAAATTTTAAGCAGGACATTTACAAGCCTGCATAGAACCTAAGGATCTACTGTCTGGAGGGTATCACGAGTAACAGTCAAAAGGAGATTTATTTGACAAATAACAAAGCCATATGCAAATCCATCATTAAATGGTAAAGACTCCAGGTCTCCTGTGCTTAGTTAGAGAAAGAAGGGCAGTCTGTTTCCAGTGAAACATTAAATAGATCTTCCAGGTTGGAGCGTGAGTGAAGGGGGAAGGCACTACTGTCAAGGCTGTTTTCCCTCCTAGATTCATAATACATTAACACTCTTATCTGCATGGACTATTAGAAGAAGGTAATTTATATTCTAATCACAGGCTATTCGAATATTGCATTTATATTCTAATTACAGGCTTTTTTTTTTGAAAGCTCATTAGTTTTCAAGAGGGGACTGTGGTTTAAGAAGGAAATGGGCAGCGGTCAGGACCTCTAGGCACAACAGGACCCAGCATGTAGAGATCAAAATAAGAAGTGGTGGCTAAGAAACAGAAACCACTGACCCTTGCGGGTCTGTCAGGGAAAAACTAGGTAGGAGCACAAAGAAAGAGGCATCTCTCACTGTAACCGAAAACAGCAACTCATGGTAGATTGTACACAGCTTTAGGAAGCCAGCCACATAACCCACCATCCATCCTTGAACTCCTTCCTCCAGGCAAGGCCCCCAGATGATTTTTTGTACTACAGATGATATTCAGATGGGAAAAAATTAAACACATGGAAAAATTCTTTTGTCTTAGGGAAAAAGATTTTTGGACCTATAACTGGACTGAGTAACTGCATTTTCATAGTGTGTGCTGATCTTCTACACAGAAGCCCCATATATGATGTTAGAATTTTTTTAAAAAAGTTCAGTACAGTACTGGAGTCAATAAATATAAACTGTGCCATTCTCTAAAATCATGTATGTGCTTCCCTGGCATTATCTGGGGAATTTTTTCTTAGCCTCCTCACTTTTCCCATCTCTTTTCTCTGTCCCCCGGGAATACAATGAAAATCAAAGTGCAGAAAACACTGGATAAGGATTAAGAAACCCATGTGAGAAATTTGGCTTTGCCACTGATGACCTGGGTGACCATAGGCAAATTCCTCTGGGAGGTTTCCTCTGACCTGTTGCTTTGTCCAGGGAAATTGATCACTCCCTTCCTTGTGTTGTTATGATGGTCATACGTGGAGACTTTTGCTATACTGCAATGACTTGCTTACACGTCTTTTGTCTCTACCAATCATGAGTTCCTTGAAGGCAGAAACCTTATTTTCCTATTAGACAGTGAACTTCATGAGAGCAAAGACCATGGCCATTCTTGTGTACCTTTGAATCCCCCATCTCCAGCACAGCCCTGGCACATAGCTGACTTTCAAGGCCTCGGAACTGCTTCCCCCTCAGCCCAACATGGTCTTTGCCTAAGTATCCCCATGACCCATCTCCACTCTAGAGTCTCTTCAGTGAGGCTTCTCTGACCACCCACCCTAAGTATCCTCCTCCTAGTTACTCTCACCTCTCCATTACATCACCCTTTTTACCTGTTTGTAGTATTTGTCAACATCTGGCACTGTCTTATCTGATCACCTGTTTCTCGTTTACTTTCTTTTCCCCTTAGACCGGAAACAACATGAGGGCAGGGAGCTTATCAGTTTTGTTCATTATCTCCAGCATTTAGAAAAATGTCTGGTTCACAAATATTTGCTGAATGAATGAACCTGACTAAAGGCTCAGGTAGTTCACCCATCAGTCTAAAATCTCTGAACTTAGGAAAAGGAAAAGTGGTTCCCTTTCACAGAATACTTGGGAAACACCTGACATCACCAAACATATAAAGATAAGGGTCTTCAGAGAGTCAATGATGACTTCCTGTAATGGTCTGTCCTGTTGGAAATACTCTGTAAGGCGTGCACTTACTGCCAATGCCTTCCTCGTTCAGTTGACCATGGTAGCACTTCTGTACTTCAGTCTTAAATTTTAGAAATGTAACAAATACTTTATGAAATTTATCTGTACATCAGAATTGTACATTATTAAAATTATCATCATTATTATCTGTCTCATTATCCTTACTGTTCTACCCCTGCCTTATTTTTTGAGAGAGTAATGTTATAGGAGGACACTTAGATATAGAGTCAGTGGTCACAATACAATCAAGTTGGATAGAATCTATGATTTGAACTATTAGGGAAATGTCAGTCTAATATAATTTCTGCAGATCTGAATTATTTCTTATCCTATTATTTCAAATAAATGAGTTGCCACTATATTTCAGAAAGTAAAGCCTGTCTTTGTATACAGTATTTCCAAATTTATTGTTATAAAAATCTTGGAGGAGATAACAAGTACCATTTATCTCACACTGAGTTTCCAAAACCACAGTTTAAAACAGGGTATATATAAGTATATATATATATATATATATATATATAAGTAAGGGTATATATAAGTAAGAAGCAACACAGATTTATTCAACACAGGAGAACCTGTTAAAAGAACATGACAAGAGGAAGTATGGAAAGAAGTCATTAGATGCCCCCAAAAGGTTAGCGTAATAAAATGAATAAATAAAAACACAATTTGGTTAAAAGTTGAAAATCGACAACATTGACTATAAAAAAATAAAATAAAAGGCAGTACTAGCACTATGATTGAAGCAAATCAAATTCCTATTTAAAGGAGTCTGGAAAACCGAGTCCAATACTTGATGTTGCAAGAATATTTTTTTTAACCTGTTAAAAAAATGGACGCTGCAAGAATCAAAATTCAAAACTCAGACCCATCTTCTTTAGATTTCATGTGAATCTTATGTAGCAATATAATTCAAATCAATTTAACTCATGTTTTTAAACTACTTCCTGGAAGCAAATTATCTGGGTTAATAAGTTGACGCTTCCTTGAGTTCCTTTCCATGTGATAAAATGTGTGTGTTGATTAGAAACTGTCTTTTGGTCTTTGGCAAAGTCATTATCAAAGCCCCTGAATGAGCTGCAAAGTAATAAGCATTATCTGCTAAGAAGCTTGGTGGAAAATGTAGTGCAAGTTGGTTCAGTGTAGATTGGTGAGACCTTGCAATGAGTTTCCAATGAGCAAGAAAGCAATCTGAATATTTATAACCCAGGCCTTTCAAGTTACAATATGGAAACGGCATTTTCCAGCCTGCTGCCTGTTAAAATGTACCTTTTGGATATTTACCCTCTAGGGTCAAGTTTTGCCCTCATTGACAAGCTAAGCCAGAAGATACTGCTTTGAGGATGTGGATCATGGAAATGATGCCTTCCCCCTCTGAAACTTAAATAAATCCTGTTTCCTGTGACCCAGGGGTGGAGGCCTCTGCCTCTCCTTGAGGTCACCCTGCTTTGTTTAATGGCACAGGTTAAGAACACAGGCTCTGAAGTCCTGTTCTCTCCATTCAAAGCAACACTACTGCTTAGTGTGGCAAGACCTTGATTAGTTACTTCTCTGTCTCAGGTTCCCTTCTTAACAGATGATGACAATACCTACCACAAAGATTTGCTTCAGGGCCTAAATGTGCAGGCTATATGGAAAAACATACAGCAGAGCAGAGCTGACCATAGTGCCAGACTGTCCTGGGTTCAAATTTGACTCCTACCATATACTGCTCAATATCCTTGGTTTAACTTCTTACCCGATAAATGAAAATTAAATACCTACCTCATAGCGGTAGGTATTTAAATGAAACAATAGTCTCTGGCACATAAAACACTCCCAGTAAAGATAAAAAAGGAATATTATTTATTCCTTTATGGTGCTTCCGGGAGTAACACACTGCTCACAACCTAAATTGAGTGCTATTTTCAGAAGGATGCAAAATCTGAGTTTAGAAAAGGTAATACTACTGAAATTATTATGTACTACTAATACTACAGGAGATTAAAAACAATTCTAAGCTGTTAGAGATCCCAGAGGTCCCTTGATCCAGCTCTCTAATTGTATAGGTGGCATAAGTGGGACCCAGACTGTGATAACACAGCCAATTAGCTGCCAAGCGGGACAAAAAACCCAGGGGTCCTGATGACCTCCTAGCCAGTGTTTTTTTTTTTTTTGCGGTACGCGGGACTCTCACTGTTGCGGCCTCTCCCGTTGCAGAGCACAGGCTCCAGACACGCAGGCTCAGCGGCCATGGCTCATGGGCCTCCACGGTATGTGGGATCTTCCCGGACCGGGGCACGAACCCGTGTCCCCTGCATCGGCAGGCGGACTCTCAACCACTGCGCCACCAGGGAAGCCCCCTAATCAATGTTTTTGACAAGGCATATTAAAGCAGCAATAATCCTTTGTGGTTTTGACTCATTTTTTTTTAATGGAGTTTCTGGATAAAATAGCAGGTGCAATTATTTCCTAGCCTTCTTCGAACAAGAATAGACTTTTGAGAAAATTAGCACCTTTTCCTCCAGTTGTGTTTCAGATTTTGAAACAGGAAGAAGGTTTAGGACCTCAGCTTGCTGAACAGTCCCATAATTAGGCTGTCAAACTCTCAGTTTTCTAAGGAGAGCCCCAGTTTATGTCTGTTGCCCTGGTGTCCCATCGGATTAACACTCCATTTCACTCTCAAAAGTGTCCTAGTTTGGATGGTGAATTTTGTGATTTCTCTACCCAAAATGCAACCTCAACGAGAGTAGTGATGAGAGAAGGTGCAGAGCCTCCAAGTCTTCCTTTCCAGGAGAATAAGTAGAAATCCTATTTCTCATGTTCTTTAAAGTAGAGGACTAAGGAGAAACCATCTGTCAGGGTCTACAACAATCATCATAATCATATTTACTACCATGTATTGAGCATTTACTATGAGCAATGATCTCTATGAGGTAGGTATTTAAATTTCATTCATGGGGTAAGAAAATTAAACCAAAGATACAAAGCAGTATATGATAGGAGTCAGGATTTGAAGCAGGGCAGTATGGCTCCAAGGTGTGTGCTCTGCTGTGCTGTGCTGTTCTTTCATACATCCTGTGCATGGAGTGAAGAGTTCACAAAGTGAGCACTGTAAAAGGTTTCTCTGAGCCTAGGGGAGAATTTTCTATAAGTAAAGGGAAGAATTGGGCTCAATTCTTGAGGTACATATCCTCTTTCTTTTGTTTTATAATTTATGGTAAAAGAAAAAATGTGTCTCAAATGTCCCATCCCTCTTTTGTAATACCTCCAAGGCAGAGCTGGCACATAGCTGTCTTTCCCCTGTCCCCCACTGCAGACCTTCCATCCACCAGGCTTGGCAAGAGGAAATCACAGGAATCATGGAGGAAATGAAGGCCAACACAAAGCATGCCCACTGTTTCACAACCTCACTCCACCCTTCATTTGCAGCTACACCACTTTCCCTGGGGGCCAATGATCATTGTTTTTCTCTCTGTCAGAGAGGCAATCCAGCTAAGTGAAAGAGAAATAGGAGAAAGGAGGTGTGTGTGTGTGTGTGTGTGTGTGTGTGTGTGTGTGTGTGTGTGTGTGTGTGTGTGTGTGTGTGTGTGTTTAAAGAAAAGCAACAGTGATTTAGATCATTTAGGTTTGTTCCAACTTAGAAGCAGTGCAGTGAATTGATTTACCTCTAACGGCTCCTCTCAGGATTTTAGACCTAGAGAAAGGATTTTGGTGACACAATGTGGCTTTGAGATATCTTATTCAGATCTAACTTCTGCAAAAAAAAAAAAAAAAAGAGCTTTGGAATAGAAAATCTTTTAGGTGCCTATTTCTTTTGTAAATCAAACTTTGAAAACATCATGGGGCTGTGGGTTTAGAAACAGTTCAGAAGTTCTAGGAAACGCCCAATGATCACGATAAGAACTATTCCATGTATTTACAGAACAGCTTCTACCATTGGATCA
Organism: Grampus griseus; assembly: GCF_964374135.1. Classification (NCBI taxonomy): domain Eukaryota; kingdom Metazoa; phylum Chordata; class Mammalia; order Artiodactyla; family Delphinidae; genus Grampus; species Grampus griseus. The sequence goes on from NC_139012.1 coordinate 70,262,382, forward strand.
TTAAGGCATGCTTTCACTGTGAGGTCACTGATGTTGTGTAAGTATAGAATTCATGGGGTGATCTGTTCCTTAAAGGAGTTCTGACATGTCTTTGGCAAAAGCTTTCAGATGGTATGGATTGATGCCACTCAGAGTTCTTGGCTCAGGGATATAAATCAGGTTGTAGCATGAATAAGGTACATTAGAAGTCTAACTTTCTGATAAGAGGGAAATGAGGTTATTTAAACAAACCATGGTTATATGGTGGCCATCTTTTGACAAAAATTCTTCTCAATCTATTAAAAACTATCACTAAATTATCAAATGTAATTTTGTCCTCTGATAGACAAAGGAGTAGTGTTTAGATTATCTGAAGAATCTATTTGATTGAAAGTTGCAAACAAATGTGGTCTTGTTATCATCTCTGGATCCTTCTGAAAGCCCTGTGTACAGAGTTCAGATAGCGATTCCCAAGAGGGTGGTCAGGAGTGATAATGGGCTCTTCACTAAGCCAGCTCATTTACCAACACTGCCCTGGGCTGAGAGTCAGAGCTTGGGTGCCCCTCCCAGATTACATCACCCTCTCTGTATGACCTTGTATGCCAAGCTAAATTCTTCCATTCTGCAACTGGTTTTTGTATAAAATGGCTGAATAATGAAACTTAGAACCATATGCTTTTTTTTCACTTTTAAACATTATTCTGAAGATGCAATCAAATAACCCCTAGCTGTTCTATGCAGTGATTACATTTTAAAAGTTGTGCCAATCATTCATGTAGAGCTTAACACAATAAATAGCAGGCAGCTTAATGTCCTATGAAGGACATTTAAGCAAAGATCGTGTTTTTCTTTCGTCTTTTCCACAATTTAACATCCACTAAACAGGATACTGACTAAGGAATATATATGGAAAATATATTATCAAGTATATATATATACACACACACACACACACACACACACACACACACACACACACAGAGATATATATATTTCAGTATATTTTGGTTTTTTTGTATTAAGTACACCTCGAGTCCATCTTATGAGTAAGGCAGGTGGGTTGTGATCTATCATTCTGTTCACAAGAATCAGCTAGCATTCACTTAGAACTTCTGTTTATGTGCCATAGAAAAGAGGGTATCATATGATTAAAGGTAACCATCAAATTCTTTGGTAAATAGCATTGGGCAGCATTTGACAACAAGAGAATATTAGAAGGTAAGGGCTTTCTAAATGCCCAGAGGGTTAAATACAATGAATGACATATAGCTGAATATAGCTGACATTATCAAGCACTGTTGTATCATTAATATCATTTACAATTCAACACACACCTCTTAACAGGAATTAAATGAATATTTTGGAGAATTTCAGGATAAGTCCATTTTACAAAATGAAAAATACCAGCTTGGGTCCAGCTTGGCTTTTGCCCTTTTGAAGCAGTAGGGCTGACATTTTCCAGTACTAATGCTGTGTTTATTCAGGTCTTGGGATATCATTTCATTAATCATTATTCAGTTCTGTGAATGATCACTGTGCTCTTGAAAGACATTATGACTTGCTTGCTGCCTCTTAAATAGAAATGAAAAAATCAGAATATAGGACATCAGGACGTAATGATCCATACAAAGAAAACAGTGAGACTTTATCCTTGTAGAAAAGTAGGTAGCTGCTAGATTTGTTTCCCTCTAAAATGTATTTTTCTAGCAAAGTAAAACCACAAGTAATAAGGTTGGAATATAAAATATATACCAGTGAAGAGAAATGATAAAATTTGCTTATTATTTTGCCAATATCTTTTTTTTTAAATAAAATCAGCAAAGGCTTTGCCTCCCAATTTTATTATAACCCATCTTCTGGTCTTGAGATAAAATACTTCCGCTTTGGAGCAAAATTTCTTCCTAAATACATCCCAGTTGATATAAAATATGTAGGTAGAAAATAGATACAGTGAAATGGGAGCTAGACTACCCATGATTGTCTGAATATGATTCACAGTTATACTGTAATTTATATCAAAATATAATTCTGACAGGATGCCATAGACTAATTCACAAGGTTCTAAATAATATATCTTGTCAAAGTAGTGCTTAACATCAGAGTGTGCAAGAACACGTTCCAGAGTGAGCAAGCAATGGAATCAGCCCAGAAGTGACTGTGCAAGAGCTCAAGAGTTGATGTCTCAGCCTAGCCTCAATAACTCATGTGTCCTTTGCCTATAGTGTATTGATTACCTGTATAAGTTACAAACTGACAGCATTACAATCAACCTGCATCAATGAATGCCATTTGGTAAATTAAGGGGTCAAATGCAAATAGTGATGATTTCATTATAACGACAAAAATTGGTTTCTTTAGGCAACACTGTGATCAGGAATTTTATTGTGATTAGTACCTTATAAAATCTATTTAGGCTTTTGTGATGGGGGATTTTCTTTTAATTTCAAACCTAGTGAAAATGAGTTACCATGACCACATTTTTTCTTTCCACTATTATAACCATAATTTCTTTCTTTCTTTTTTTTTTTTTTTTTTGCGGTATGCGGGCCTCTCACTGTTGTGGCCTCTCCCGTTGCGGAGCACAGGCTCCGGATGCACAGGCTCAGCGGCCATGGCTCACGGGCCCAGCCGCTCCGCGGCATGTGGGATCTTCCCGGACCGGGGCACGAACCCGTGTCCCCTGCATCGGCAGGCGGACTCTCAACCACTGCACCACCAGGGAAGCCCTATAACCATAATTTCTACCACAAATTATTCTTATCTGCTCACCATACATCATGAAAATTTTTAACTTCATCGCTGAGTATGGCATTTGAATACTGGAAGTGATCACATTTACACAGACATTTAAAGAAATAAAGTAAAAATTAGCAGCCTATAGCACCCTAATTACCATCCTACTCTAGAAATCTAAAACTTCAATTAATCAAAATGCAACAAATAGAGCTGCCATTGAGATTTGATTAAAGTAAACAAGCAAACACAAGTAGTACAGGTTATTTCCTAGCTTCAGCATTTTTTTAGTCCAAAGCTCATAGCTTATCCACATATCTTGTACAATGAGGCAGAGGGGTCATCATTACGACATGAAATGCTAGCACTTCCTCAATCATCAACAAGATAAAATCATATCTTTTATATACTATCTACCAAGATAAGAACACGAAGAGGATATTCTAAGTGCTTTTAGAAAAGAAAGTTGAAATCAAACTGTTTAATATCTCTCTGGTTTTACGGACACTTGAGACAACTGTGGTTTTAATTTAGTATAACAGCCAGCTATTTTGATAACTCAATAATTGGTTTTCGATAGATGGATGTCACCTGGCATTCCCTTAATTGGAAGGTGATATATTTTGGATGATCATGTGGTATTATAAATCCCTACTGCTTATGCTGGCCAAGGATGACTGTGTAAAAGATTACCAAGTAAGTGCAGCTCCAAAGCTCATAAAATCAATGTGATTTATTTAAAACTGCCCTGGACTGGACCAACTACTGATCATTTCCACCAATATATTATACACACTGGGATGACAGCAGGGACTTGGCACCTAATTACAAAGATGGGAACATCTTTTTTTAAATGCAGGTTTATATCTCAAAGGGATTCATAATGAATGCCAACTGAGTTCATTTTTGCCTAAGAAGATCTTAATCTTTCTACCTCAGGAGTCTAGCATTATATTATCTACAACAGTCAGACAAGGATGGGAGAGGTGTTAATATGGCTACCATATTATAGCCAAGGAACTGATGAGAGAAGGTGAAGAAAGATTAGGACTGTGGCACTCACGGAGTCTCAGGACAGAATATGTACAAGAAAACATGTGTTTCAGCAGGTAGTGATATGGGCTAGAGCATATCTTGTACTGTGAAGAACAAGATAAAATTCCACAGACTTGGGTGTTTACAAAAATTCTTCCTCTTTATTTTATTCCTTTTTTCCCACACTTAGTCCTTGGATAAGGCTCTATTAGCAAGTCAAAGAGGATAAAGGTCATGAGGGATTTGTAGAAATGCTGTTCAGAACCCAGGACTGCATCTTGGAGACCAGGTATGTTGAATCTCTATAGGAAAGGTCCATGATCCACACCTCTGAAGGGAAAAGTAATATCCAGTGGCTGTAGCAGGCCAATTTGGAATAAGTATCAGCAAATTAACTTTTCCCTAGGCTTTAGAATAAATCTTTCCTAGGGGTAGGAAAGTGGTGGCATGGTAGAAATAGGATGTCTAACCTAAAGGATGTCTCATGGGCCTCATTAAAATAAGCAGAGAATAAGAAACTTGGAGGATGTGAAGAAATGAGAGGAGCTGGGACTTAGTGGCTAATGAGTAAGGGACCAAGAGACCAGGAATTTGCAATCTGGATCAGCTACTTCTTTGCCAGGTCACTCTGGGAAACTGATTTCATCTCTCTATTCTTCTGGCACCTTGCCTTTAAAGCAAGCTACTCAATCTTACTTCAGAAGGCGGCTGTGAGAAACAGATGATAAAAGCAAGCTTGAAGACTTGCAAGTATACAAAAATTATATAAATGCGAAAGAAGAACAAGGACTACTGGAATATATTACGTAAGTTATATTTGATTAAATAAAAGGCTTTCACTTGCCTTGACATGTATTTTATTCATTTTATATTCATAAACCAAATGATACTGAGCTTGTATTACTTATCTAAAAGACTTTGCAAGCCTTCTGAGATTGTTACCACATTAGAAGCAAATTAAAGATTTACAACACAAGATAGTGTTTCTGATAGAATGGGGCCAGGCAGAGAGGCAATGAGACAGTATAGATTTTTTGCCCAACAATATCTTGGCTCTTGAGAGTTCAAAAAATGATGTTAAAACTCAGCAGTATTTCTTTTCTGTTTGTTTTATATTTTTACCCATATGAAGGTACCAGCTTATAGGGTATATGCTTATAACAAAAAATGCCATCTAGTGCCATCCATACTTTTCACATATGTCCCATAACTAAAGCAGATTTAACCTAAAAACTATAGTGTTTCTCTAAAACATGTGCATATTTTTTCTAGACTTTGACAAAGTGAAAGCCCAGTAAAAATCATCAAGAACTATTTGAATATTTATATTAAGGCCAAGCCACAAATCTGGCTCTGTCTAGAAATCTCTAACAAGCTGGAACATACAAAAACTTCTGACTGGTAGCATTGTTTTCACTTCTGAAAAAGACATTTAGCAAATTTGCTATTAGTTTAAATGAATACACACCTACACCCTTCTTTCAGAACATATGAAATAAAAATGACCAGCAACTTCCAGTTAAATTGTTCATTACTTACAATTTTATATGTCAATTATACCTCAATAAAGCTAAAAAAATGTTGATTATGTATTAATTTACTAATGAACTGACTTCACTGTTGTTTTATCAATGAAGTACAATTAGACATGAACTCTACTTCTAGGCACAAACTCTGCTTTAATATGGTGTTTGGCCATCACAGTTGTGATAGCCTGAACTGGAGAAGGGGTCGACTTGGGGACCCAACCTGCAACCCAAGGCATGCCAGAACTAGAACTGGCCATTGAGACAACTCAAACCCAGGCTTCTGCCTTCATAGGGAGTCTTAAGCGCAACAAGCTAAGAAGCTGGTGACCCTCGTTTGAAAGAGTCCCACGATAATTGTAATCACATAGCAGCTATGTATTGACAGTCACGTATTGACTGTCGGCACTGAGCAAATATCTCATGGAAGCCTCAACTACCACTGTAGTTATTTCCACCCTCATTTTACAGAGAATGAAACTCAGGGATGGATATCAGGCTGAGTTATACAGCTTTGCCAACATCGGGAGCAAGTAGGAGACAGATCTGGGATTTGAACTCAGGTCTGTCTGATTCATCCCCTATAATAGAGTGCCTCCCTTGGAGAGATGAGAGCTTAGCTATGTTGGTAATACCCGTCTGTTTTGTTGTAGAGGTTCAGGGTGGCTGCTGTAGTGAGTAGGGGTACTTTCTTCTTAGCCTTCCTACTTGAGTCCTCCACTCACACCACTGCCAGCAACTGATGGACAAAAGAAATCAATACTCTAAGGTGCCCCTTCTGCACACAGAATGGGTTGAGTTTTGCCATATTTGACTCAGATTATGTGAGGTTCCTGCTGAGTGAAGCTGAAGTTAATTACCTTAATGCCAATTAGAACAGCTTCATTTTAATATACTTCTGAGTAAAAGAGAAACGACCCATTCTGACTCATTCTTAATACTTGAACTTTGAAGTTGCTCACAAGCAACTTTGGTCTGGAGGAAAACAATGGCTGGAAGGAAAGGAACTGGACCATTTATTAATGAATAAACTTATTAGTGCTATGTACAAAGGAGAAAGAATAAAGAAGAGGCATCTCTAGTTTAATTTCTGGAATAAATAAAAGGAAAACATTGGAAGTGTGTGTTTGTGACTCCAAGGACAAGAAAAGATGTATTCATTCAAAATCATTACCCTATTAAACTGTAAGAATACTGTCTTAGAAATAGCCTAAAATTATGCAAAATAAATCTAGGCTGATTTACACTATAGTATGTCCTATAATAATAACTGCACTTGGAAAAGTCAATGCCAGATTGACACTGTCTAGATTTAAGCAGAAAAGTACAATGAAATATTAGAAAGTATTTGTGAAATAAGATGATTTAATGATTATGAAAATGGCGGTGGGAAGAATGCTGGATGAAAGTTGCAGCAGGTTTATTCTATTTTCCTTTATCAGAACCAATTTTGTAATTACATTATTCAAAGTTTATTGATCCTTTGGACCTGGTGGCCATGATTTTTTTTTTTTTTTTTTTTTTACCCAAGACAGGGTCAATCTAGTAATTTACAGATGCACAATATATAATCAAAAGTGTAGATTTCTCAACAGGAACTCAAATACAGGTGAGTCTCTACATCCCAGATTTGCCATTTTTAAGCTGGGATATGTGTTGGACTAATCTATACTCTTTCGTCTAGTATGATGACACTCAGCCTGGTGGCATATAGTACTACTTACAAAGATAAGAACAGAGAGTGGGTAACATGTTTTTTAGGATGGCTTTGTAGAGTGGGCCAGGAAGATTATATGATCCTATGATAGAAAATACCTCCTTACATATTCCAAAACTGGAGAGCCACTTGGAACAATAGCTCCTCTTTGGAGACGGAAGTGACAACAGCTTTATTTAGCTTTACATTACACCAAGTGCTGTCTCACATAGTGGATGTTAAGCCCATCCATTGGTCATTCATGCTTTATTGCCTTTCTTTCATCAGATTCATGTGTAACTAAAGATCAGCAAGAGAGAACAGATTGGGAGATAGGGGTGAAGCTTCAAGTACGGAAGGAAGACAAGATCTGTCTAGTTGAGAGGATGAAAATATTAGACAGTTTGGCTTCTACCCTTAAACAAATCTCCACCCATTCATTCCTTTCTCCTCCTCCTCCCTCTTTGGTATCATCACATGTGATACTTGATGTTCCCAGAAATAAGTATAGCCTATCCAAAGACAATGTCAAGAGCTTTCTGTATAATATTTTCTTGTTTACATTCTGTAAGAAGCAATACATAAGGCCAAATCAGAACAGAATTATTTTAAATAGAATGTTTTTTAATGACTATGAGTGGAATATACATTTAAGTATTCTTCTGATACCATTAGGTAAATGAAAGTACCTTCTAACCAACAAAATTAATAAAATTTCTTAATGTCTTTGTTCTTAGACACTATTATCAATTTCCTCTGTCCAAGTTGAGAGTATTTTTTAGATTATTGCTAAGGTTACACCTGTAGTTACGGACAGACTTGGTTTCTACCCCTGCCCTTATCTCTAGGAAGATGATTCTTATTGCCTTCTCGAGCGTGAAGAGGCTAAAATGCCCACCCCCCCCACCCACCCCCCCACCCCCCCAACCATCCTCTGCTCACCCCTGTGTCCAGGCTTGCTCCTACTCAGCTCTCAGAAAAAGAGTTCTGCTATGCCCCTCAGAGAGGAATGGCCAGGCTGCAGTCAGGGAGCAACAGAATAGCAACTGCTGCCCTCAGGATGGCACTGCCCACCTACTGCTGCCAACACGGTCTAGCCAAACAGGATGACATCCCCCTTGCAGGGATTCTGACAGACTACACTTGCTTTTGTGAGGCAGGAAGAACAGTTGGTAGCCCAGGTCCCAACTCTAACACCAGACTAGCTATACGGCCTTGGACAAGTTGACTTGGATTAAACTAAATTGTCTGTAACTAATCTGGCCAAACTGTTGGTGATAAAAAACAAATATTGGGGTAGAAAACCAGTCAAGCCCTTTAATTACTTACATCCAAGTAATAACATTCATTTATTATTTAACAGACACTATTGAATCTCTATTGTACTGGCCTTAGGAGACTCAAAGGAAATAAAAGATGCATCTGTGGTGTCTCTTTATTCTTTCACAAATTTTCTTTTTTTATATAAATTTATTCATTTATTTATTTTTGGCTGCACTGGGTCTTTTTTTTAAGAAGATGTTGGGGGTAGGAGTTTATTAATTAATTAATTTATTTATGGCTGTGTTGTGTCTTCGTTTCTGCACGAGGGCTTTCTCTAGTTGTGGCAAGCGGGGGCCACTCTTCATCGTGGTGCACGGGCCTCTCACTATCGTGGCCTCTCTTGTTGTGGAGCACAGGCTCCAGACGTGCAGGCTCAGTAGTTGTGGCTCACAGGCCTAGCTGCTCCGTGGCATGTGGGATCCTCCCAGACCAGGGCTCGAACCCGTGTCCCCTGCATTAGCAGGCAGATTCTCAACCACTGTGCCACCAGGGAAGCCCCTGCATTGGGTCTTTGTTGCTGTGCACGGGCTTTCTCTAGTTGTAGCGAGCGGAGGCTACTCTTCTTTGAGGTGTGTGGGCTTCTCATAGCGGTGGCTTCTCTTATTGCAGAGCACAGGCTAGAGGCGTGCAGGCTTCAGTAGTTGTGGCATGCTGGCTCAGTAGTTGTGGCTCGCGGGCTCTAGAGCACAGGCTCAGTAGTTGTGGCACACAGGTTTAGTTGCTCCGCGGCATGTGGGATCTTCCTGGACCAGGGCTCGAACCTGTGTCCCCTGCATTGGTAGGGGGATTCTTAACCACTGTACCACCAGGGAAGTCCCAACAGCAGCTTTTTTTTTTCTTTTTAAAAGTATATTTTGGCCACACCACACAACCTGTGTGATCTCAGTTCCTCTACCAGGGATTGAACCCAGACACAGTAGGACCGCGCTGAGTCCTAGCCACTAGGCCACCAGGGAACTCCTTCTTTCACAAATATTGATCGAGTTTATACATTGTGTCCAGTGCTGGGCAGGATGTTGGGGATTCAGAGATGAGTAAGACCATCACTGATTTCAAGGAGCTCTTAGTCTGGTAATATAGATGGAAAACAAAATAAATATTCACAAAACTCTGTTTTAAGCACAGTGATACAGATGAGCATAAGCAGGATAAAACCACTGAATAACAGGAGAGACAGCACCTCACTCTGTGTGCAATGAGGCCACGGGCCTCAAAGATCGCTCTCAGGGTAGCAGAAACTGGAGATGAGTCTCGAAGGAGTAGGTTGTTTCACAAACATTAGAAAATATCTTCTCAACACGTGCATCAGTAGTTCATTGGTTTTTATTACTGATTAGCACTCCATTGTATGAATATAACACAGCTTGTTTTTCCATTCTATTAAAGGACATTTGGATTATTTCTAGTTTAGTTTGCTTGCATTGTTTCTAGTTTGGGATTATAATTTTTAAAAAGTTACTGTGAACATTCTCAAATAAGTCTATTTGTAGGCATATATTTTCATTTCTAGGAGTGTGTTTCCTGCTGCTGTTTTATATATATGTATGTGTGTGTGTGTGTGTGTGTGTGTGTGTGTTAAGTTCATAAAAGACTGCCAAACTTTGCCAAAATGGTTGTAATTATTCACTTTCACGAGCAATATATGAGTTCCAATAATTCCACAGCCTCTCCAACAGTTGCTTTATCAGTCTTTTAAAAATTTTAGCCATTCTGGTGTCTTTATTTGAGTTTCACTGATAATGAATGATGTTGGACATCTTTTCATGAGCTTACTGACTATTCTTATATCTTCCATTGTGAAGCTTTCCAAGCCTTTGGCCCATTATTTTATTGATTAATTTGTTTTCTTATAATAAATATATGTGTGTGTGTGTTCACAAAACAAACATTTTCTCCCAGTCTGTGACTTGCCTTTGCATGTTATTAACAATGGCTCTCATAAGCGAACTTTTAAATTTTTTAATTTGGCATTTTAAAATTCATTTTAAATTTCATTCCAAGCTGTTTTGCTGCTAGAATATAGAAATAAAGTTGATTTTTGTTTTGTGACCTTGTATTCTGGAACCATGCTAAATTAACTTGTTACTTCTAGTAGCTTTTTCATAGATTTATTAGGATTTTCTACATAAATAATCATGTCATCTGCAAAAAAGACAGTTTTTACTCCTACATTTTCCATCTTTATGGCTTTTATTTCTTTTTCTTGTTTAATTGCAATGTTTATGACCTTTACTACATAGCTGTTTGTTTGGCAAACAATTAAATTACTTGGAATCCTTTCTGTCCTGTCAAAGTTGGTTTGGTTCTTTGTCAGGGCTGGCCTAGCCCAGTTTTGTCTTTAGTCCTCTGGTATGGCCCTTATCTGGGGTGTGGTCTTTGCTCACAGAGTGTGGTGTTTCTGGGGTCTGAACTAAATGCCCAAGGTTCTCAGAGATGTCTACCAGTCTAACAGGAGCAGAATTCTGTCTTCCAGCCTTATGTAACTTGTAATATCTCTTGTTCTGCTCTCAGCCCTGAAGCAATCATTCTCTTTTAAGACTCACAGAATTTCCCCCTCTGATTGCATAGCTTAGCCCTTAACCAAGGATTCACTGAAAACACATTCATAGAGTCCTATGGTCCCTGCTCTCCTTAGACCCCTCCTTTCCAGTACCTATGCCTGAGAATTCCAGATGCTTCAGCAGTCCTGAACTCTCATCTTAGCCTCCACAGCTCAGCAAAATCACTGTTCTCTGCTTGGGCTCCACCTCCCTACACTTCGGTCCACAGCATGCCCCCAGCAGGAAACACAGGGCTTATCTCATATTTCTGTATCTCAAGGATTCCCTGCTGCTCAACAGTGGAAAACTTCAGACATCTTTTTCTCAGTTTTATAGTATGTAGGGAACAAATTTGGTAGCGGTAACTCTGTCATAGTTCGAAGAAGTCTCACAATTTAATTTGTATCTTCAATGCCTGGCCTGTATTCCATCAACGTAGGATGGATGGATACATGTATAAATGGATGTATGAACAATTGGGTTAGTGAAGAGATGTGTGGAAAAAACTATGTCTTTTCCCAGCATTATTCTTCTCCTTAGCACTTCTCACAATCTAATATACTATATAATTATATATAATTATATATAATATACTATGTAATTATAGTAGATAATATTATACTATATAATTTACTCATTTTTTGCTTTATTTTTTGTATCACTCCCACTGGAATGACATTTTGTTTGTTATGTTCACTGATTTATTCCTGGTATTAGAATGACTAACGTATACAAAGTGCTCAATGACTATGTGTTAGAATGGATTGATAGATTTTTAAGGATGACCTGGCTTACTTTTACAGAAATATGCTGAATAGTGAAGTAAAGTTGAGAGGTATAAAATCCATCAATGGGGGCTTCCCTGGTGGAGCAGTGGTTAAGAGTCCACCTGCCGATGCAGGGGACACGGGTTCGTGCCCCAGTCCGGGAAGATCCCACACGCCGCGGAGCAGCTGGGCCCATAAGCCATGGCTGCTGAGCCTGCGCATACGGAGCCTGTGCTCCGCAACGGGAGAGGCCACAACGGTGAGAGGCCCGCGTATCACCAAAAAAAAAAAAAAAAAAAAAAATCCATCAATGCATAGTTAATGCTTTGCGGGGAGGGTCATTTTAGAATATGCTATCATTTTGACCTGACAGCTGGAATATTCATTTCAGCTACACCAACGCTTTTACTATTCCTCATTACATGTACCAAACTTACTCTTGCCTTAGAAACTTAGCCATTCCATCTACCTAGAACCATCTCCTTGCTCTGCATGGATACAGTTCCTTCTGTCCTTTAAAACTCAATTCAAATTTCACCATTTCAGAGAAGTCCTCTCTGATCTAAAATAGAACTACCACAACCCCAGCTTCTCTCGCACTAATACTTTTATATTATATGCCTCTTACTTACTGGCCTTTATAAATTCCTCACTATCCTTGATTTCCATGAAGCATTTGACATTATCAAAGCAAGACATCATCATGCACCCTCAAATTCTTCAGGAAAAAAAAAAAAACCCTCTTTGTTTTCATAGTAGTGCACTCTTTAAGTCGTCTCCTGATTCCCAGGTTACTTCTTGTCCATTTTACAGTTGCCTCCACTTCTGCCTCCTGTTCTATCAATACTAGGGTTCCAAGGCTCTGAACTCATGGATTTCTTTAGTTTCAACCATTAACCTCATGTGGATGATTGCCAAACTCATCTTTTTAGATAGCCCAAATCTATTAGCCAAATTCTAGCTCTTCATTTCAGCAGACTCCTAAGCATGTTTTTCTCAATATGCCGTTAACTCCTTAAGAGATTTCTGTCAAATCCTACTTCAGATTTTTCTGGGGAGTAGGAAAGGACAGACCTTAAAGGAGGTTCCATGTTTTTTTTAGGGCTACTTCATCTTACTCCTTGCCCAATGCCCCTTTCCCTGGTTCCATTTTACTTATCATCCAGGACTCAAATGAAACATCATTTCCTCAATGAACCTTTCCCCATCTGCCCTTTCCTCTCACCCCAGGTGAGGTCCTCTTGTTATGTACTCTCATCGGCCATTGGTACCTGTGAGTTCCACATCCCCAGATTCAACCAACCACAGACAGAAAATATTCGAAAAAAATTCCAAAAAGCAAAACTTAAATTAGCCATGCACTGGCAACAATTTACATAGCAATAACATTGTTTTAGGTATTAAAAGTAATCTATAGGTGATTTAAAGTATATGGGAGGATATGCATAGGTTGTGTGCAAATACTATACCATTTTATATAAGGGACTTGAGCATCCCCAGATTTTAGTATCCTCAGGGGTCCTGGAACCAATCCCCCACAGATACTGAGGAACAACTGTACTTTGTACTTTTCCTTTGTAGCATTGCCACAATTAAATTAAAAAATATTCCTGTATGTACATATTTTATCACTTATTAATATCCAGGTAATTACTCACTTAATTACTAAAGCATGAACTAATTTAAGGATAAATACCATATCTCTCCTTCACTAGTGTATCCTCAATGCCTCACACAGTGTTTGGCTCATGGTAGGCAAAATACAAACATTTGCTGAGAGAATGAGCAAATACTCCAGTATCTAGGACAGTGCCTGCCTGGCATATGATAGGGTTTTCCTATGCCCTGATCCACTAACACTGAAATACTCCCTTTTTGGTGAATTAACAGATGGATGGATAGATATATGAACAACTCTCAAAAGTCCCCTACTCTAGATTTCTGAGACTGGCATCCCAAGAATGATAGATTGATGGAAGAAGGAGAAGAAAGTTTTTATTGTCTAATATATTTTGGTGCTGATTACTAAAAACCGCCAGCATACTACCTGTCCCTATAGAACTCACCTTTGAAATTCAGTCTTTCTTTCTTTCTTTTTCTTCCTCCTTTCCTTCCTTCCTCCCTCCCTCCCTCCTTCCCTTCCTTCCTTCCTCTCTCTCTCTCTCTCTCTCCCCCTCCCTCCCCTCCCTCCTTTCTTTCTTGCCTTCCTGCCTTCCTTTTTTTTTAAGCAAATCTAATTCTGGCAAGAAACGTATTTTTAATATGCTTGGCACAGCTGCTTCTGCAGAGTTAGATATGTTAAATAATACAACACAACATAAATAATACAAATAATAAAAATAACGATAGTACTACATTGTTAATATTAAACTGATTCATTTAAGGACTGGCAGCGACAAGTGTTGGTTCAAAGGAATTAAACACTTGGAGATTCTATAGATACACAGTAAGTATTAATTGGTCGGAATAGTACTTACAATCCATGAGAGATCTGTTTTCCCACATAGCTATTTCCATCTCAGGTTCAACAGAGACCACACTGAAAGGCTTCTTTGTTTGGGTGCAGTGTGATGCTGTTGGTACCGTACCTAAATGTCAAGACGATATCTCTAACACCATAGATTTACACAGCACCATGCTTCACAGAAGCTTAATTGTGTTGTTTTAAAAACAGAATTGTGCCAAAGATTTGGCACTCTGCAAAGAATGCCAGATGGTTACCTTAGAAAGTCTCTTCTCAGAAACAGGTGAATTTTCCATCTCACTGTCCTGCCCAAAGGTGAAGTCCTATTCTGCCTTAGCTCTGTACTATTCAGGGAACCAGTTCTCATTGAAGAAGCACTTTCTGACAATAGAAAGTATTTTTTCTCCCAGTGGTGCCAAGCACATAGTAAGCACTCATAGATACTACTGATTGATCTTTTAGGTTTAAAAATCAGTATCTCCAGCCCAATTTTATTCTGAGCACCAGCCGCCAACTGCCCCCTCAGCATCTCTTCTTGGATCTCTGCTACTTAGAAGCCAAAGTAGAACTATAAACTCCTATCCACATTCCGCAACCCATGCTCTAGGCTAAATCAACTCCTAACCCTGGTCCTCTTTAACTCTGTAAAGGGCACCACCATCCACCAAATTTCTCAAGAAAAAAAGATAGGAGTTCTTATGGATTACTCTTGTTTTATAACATCCCACTGAAATTCACTAGTAAGTTCTGTTGACTAGTAAGTTCTGATGCCTACAGCATCCTCTCTTGCCTAAGCGGCCTCTCTCCTTCCACTCTTGTCCCTTTACAGTCCATTGTCCAGTCAATTTTCCAGCATCCTGGGTAACAATGCAAACCAGAACATTTCACTCCCTTGACAGCTTCTGAAAATATTTAGAATGAAATCCCATTCGTTGTCCCAGCTACAAGGCCTACTGATCTGCCCCTGCCAAAGGAGAACCTACTTGCTACCCCTTTCCTACTCACTGGCCACTACCCAGCCACACATGCCTTGTTTTGACGCTCAACATGCCGAATGATTCCAGGCTCATGGGCTTGGCACCGGCTGCTCCTGCTGTTTAAAATGCACATCTCCCAGATCTACATGGGACTTCCTCCTTCTTATCTTTCAGACCACTGTTCAAACACTACCTTGTCAGATTTCCCTGTCTCCTTTGCTCTCAATCATATTACTTTATTTTTTCATAGCATTGATTATTATACCTAAAATACCTAAAGGTGTTATTTGCTCACGTGAATTTATTACGTGTCTTCCCACTAGTTCATAAGCTCCCTGAGCTCAGAGACTGACTCATCGATTACTGCTGCATCCCAGTATGTAGAAGTGTGACTGGCAGGTTGGCTGAAAATGCAACTAAGACCAACATTTGTCTCAATGGGACCAGGCACCTTCCTGAGTCCTAAGATTCAGAAACTTTTACAGAGCAATATTTGGCTAGGATCAGTCACAGACAGTATAAAAGAACCTAAGTTCAGTTTTCCAGAAAACAAAATGAAACAAAAACTGAGACAATATGTCCACAGAGATAAGGTGTATTTAGGCAGCACTTGAATGCCACCTGAGATCTGATTTTCAAGCTAAGCTCCGGGTGTACCTGGGGAAGCTGGTGCTCCAGGCACCCGAGCACCTCTCTGTTGCTAAAGCAACTCTGCTTTAATATGCTTTATTGTTTTTTAATATAATTGACTTCCACAAAAGGGGATGTCTGATAAATAGGATTCTGCCACTGAAAAAGAATTAAGGGACTGCTTAATACATATGTTTATGTGCATTTAAAACCTCCAAAAAATAGATATGAGGTGTTTCTAGTAATCCCACACTTCTCACTGCTTTCTGGTCCCACTGTTGTTGCCCTAGTTGAGAGAACCCCCTCCCACTCCCTTAGTTGGCCCTGACAGTATCTGGAAGTATCTTCTGTCCCTTCTGATAATCCCTTCTTCACCCTGCTCTTAAATTAACATCTCTCCTCCCAAGCCCAAATCTAAGCTGTCCTTCCCCCAGTGGCTCCTGGTGCTACTGAGCTCATGGTACACTCAGCAGCCTGGCCTGTGACAACCTCCCTTACTTCACTCCTCCTTCCCTGTCTCTGCACCCTGCACACCACCCAGACCAGCTGTGCTCGACTGTTCACTTGACGTTCCCCAGTCAGAGCTGAAATTCTCCCTTCTCATGTGTGGCTGTACTTGGGCCATTCCTCACACTGATTTGCCTTTTCACTTGAACTTACCAGTGGAAACCCCACCTGTGCTCCCAGGTTCCCCATTCTGCACCCTCACCTCACTTTGCCCTCAGAGACATATATCCCCCTCCCTCGGTGCCCACAACTTTGTTTGCACCACTCTTGTGACACAAATCATGCTATTTTCCTCTCTGGACTATAGACATAGCCAGCACTCACGGGGAGAGGTAAGATTTAGAGCAGAGGAATCCATTGCAGGTCCCACTTCAACTCATACTATTTGTGCAAGCTTGGACCTCTGAGCCTCAGCCTCTTTACCTATAAAATATACATAATAATAACTACATCTCAAAGTTGTGGGTATTGATATATATGAAAATAATTTGGAGGCTATAAACGTGATGCGTTCTTATTACTATTTGCTGCTTGAGGGCTGGGACCATTTCCATCCATCTTTGTACCTGCCCCCCGGCCCCAATGTGCATCTAGCAGAGTCCAGTCATTTCAACACAATTCTGAGAAGGAGAAAGGATCCATTCCGACTCAATACCTTAACTTGAACTTTCAAGTCACTCAGAAGAGTTCTTTTAGATCTGGGGGGAAATGACTGAAAGAAAAGCTATTAGGCTATTTATTAACTGCTTTTATTTGCATAACAGATTATTTGGGGTTAGGTCCAGATGAGCCTCTGACAGAGTTGCTGTGAATTTAGGACCATGCTGGGTCTCTCATATGCTCTGAGAAGTCCAGCTCCCAGAAGTTTTGGGAGCTCCCAGCCCAGGAGCCCTTTGAGAGAGAACTTGGATGAGACATTTGCGTCAAGACATGTATAGGTTTGTCCATGGTATATGGTCTATTTCCAGAAGCGGGTTAGATAGGAGGAAAAGAAAATGGGCTCCCTGAAGTGATGTTCCATGCAGGAGTCTTAAAGGATGGACCGGTCTCTGCATTCAAGTACCAAGGTTTGGATGATGCAGGGAGACATTTCAGGGGAAGCTGTGCCTGGCTTTCCTCTGATCCAGCTTCTTTTCCATCTTGTAGTGCTGGATCACCATGTCTGGCTATTCAAGTTGTGCACTGAACAAGGGTCACATAGGAAGACATCTTTCACAGAGTAAATTTGTTTTTTTTTTTTTTTTTGCTATTTTCTGCCAAAGGAAAGTCAAGTAAGTGTCTTAAGGAAGGACTGACTTTTTGTTTGGACTAGGAGAGGCCCCGGCAGGGCACCCTTAGAAGGAGAGGGCTGTTGAGAGCAGAAAGAACCATGCCATTAAGAGTCCAACAGTTCTATTTTAAGGTATCCCTGCAAATGAACTGGCCTCAGGAAGTAGAAGGAGTTTTCTTACTGGCCAGAGTGGAGAAAAGCACCAGATCCCACTGGTCCAGAAGCAATTGATGGAGGCCTGTAGGCAGTAAGCAGAGCAGACACGTGGTCCATGGGGGGCATGGAGGGTCCCAGTCCAGGCCAGTTGGCCTGCTGGCTCTGCCCTCTGACAGGGCTGAAACTGCCACTGTTAGGCGCACACATAACTGGATCGTCACAATTCCTTCCTTACCATCTAGCCTGCACACCCCCACAACCCTTTAAAGGCAAGGACTGTTCGGTCATATTTACTACCTTAGAACCTAGTACAGGACCTGGCGTATAATAGTAATTCAGTAAATCTGGTTGTTTGACTGAAGCCTATGGGTTTTATAAGTTTTATCCAGGAAGCTTCATATACCCCATTTTCTCATTCCTTTTGTGCTTTCTTCCCAGACTTGGGGTTTTGGCACAAAGAGGTACTACTTTCAACACATAATATAAACTCTCACTCAACACACAAGTTAGAAAATATCATGGCAGGAACCCCCATGAGGAAGTCATCTTTCCAGGCCCTGGTTTTCCACCCTCCCTCCATTTCCAAGCTATCAGAAGCATTTTCCTATGCCCTAAAATTCAGGACACTGATCAAGTCAGTTAAGAAGGTTTTATTCCAAGCCTGCTGAGTATAAAGGGCTGCATTTTACTTTGGGAAGGGATTCAAAGTCTTTCCAAATAAATGACCTGCTTGTCTAGCTGTCAGAATGTGGACTTCTTTGGCATTCTTACCCTAGTCCTAATTCAAGTTTATGTGCCAAAAACAGAACTTCTGCCTCTTTCAAATTTAACAAGGACTTCAGACCATGGCAGTCTTGCACAATATGGACCTGTTATTAGAGCAACGGAGGGTATTTACAGTGTATTTAAATAACAGAGTGCAAAGAATTGGATATTTGAAAGTCTGGCTGGGTTTGGAGAATTGACTTCCATAAATCTAAGACCTAAAAAATACCTTTTTTGTTCAAATGTTGGAAAGATTTTTGTCAACCTTTTTGCTTCATTAGGATTTCTTTAAGTTTTCCTGGTAACCAGAAACAAGTTTCACAATTTGTGTCGCACTTGGCTCCTGTTCTGGAGAGTGAGGGAAAGCTTGTTGTTATTTCAGTAATCCCTGCACAGTGGAGGATGGAGAATTCAGCACTGAGGAGCCCTGCCAGCAGTTAACCCTGCCAAACCAAACAGGAATCAGTGTGGACAATAGGAAGATTATGTGGTGGAAAATGGATATCCCGAATGAAGGCAGAAAAGCTACATCAATTATATTTAGAAGCTGCGTCTTTCCCCAAGGTTACAAAGCCATCCCTCTGAGTATTCAGAAGATGTTGCTGTTTCACCAAAAACTCACCCACAAAAGGTTAATGGGTAGAGTTGAAACAGAATGCTTTTTCTCTTATAACTTCCTGTGTGTTTTGGTATCTGGCCGCAAATCTTTGTGCCAGCTCTGTGTCCTTTCCTTCACTCTGCTATCAGGCCTTCCAGGTCTCCCCAGAGGAGGAGGACAGAGCTGATCTGCCAGGAGCAGAAGCAGAGGGCTCAGCGGTCCCCTCAGCAGGTGCTTTTCACACCAGGTTCCTAAGGGACAATTACCAGACAATGGCCAGGCTCAGCCAGGTCCTCTGGTGAAAAACCTGATCTCAGTCCAGGCTCAGCAGAATTGACCAGGGCTGTGTCTCCGAGTGTAAATGATTTTTCACTCTCTGTCTCTTCCTTTGTAAAAACCAAAATCAAATGAATAATTCTGTTTTTTAACAATGAAACTGAAGTACAACGAATCATATGACACTCATGCACACATCACCATGATGTTTACCTGTTACTATTATTCGAAACAGATCTTGTTTTATTTTGTTTTGTTTTGTTTTTTTTAAAGAAACAACTTTTAAGATACAGTAAATCTCCACCTTCAACCTTTCCTACCCAGGAGGTACCACCTGAAGTTGGCATGGATCGTTCCCACGTGGTTTTTAGGGCTTTTATCACGTTTTTATTCATAAAAATTTATATAAAAATGATCTTGCGTGTTTAAACTTACATGAAAGATATAGTTTAGATATCCTTAAAAATTTATTTTTGCACCCAAACTAATGTTTTTGAAGTTTATCATTGTGACTATTGGTAAATCTAGCCTTAAGATCGTTTAATATTCCTTCAAAAAAAAATTAAATCTATCCTCCTATTCAAGGGCATGCATTTTTCCCACTTTTATTTTTATTACAAAGAATGCAATGAACATGCTTGTACTTTGAGCCTAACACATATATCCAGTATTTATTGAGGTAAACACTGAATAAATCAGAAGTACAATTGCTGAGCCATAGTTCAGTCTTAACTTTACCAAGTAATGGCCAATTGATCTCTAAGAAGTTTATACTAATTTACAAGCCCTCCAGCAATGGCTAACATTTTCAACAAAACTTGATGTCAACAGATTATGTTTTGCTAATCTGATAGCTTCAAATGGTACCTCACTGTTTTATTTTTCAACTCCCTGGTAACTAGTGAAGTTGAGCATATTTTCATATGTGATTGTCCATTTGTGCTTCTTGCTTTTAAATTGCCTCTTCATATGCTTCATCTATATTTCTACTGTGTTACTGTAGGGATTCTTCATAAATTTGGGATTTACATGTGGTTCCCATAGATTTTCCCAGTCTATGACTTTTCACTTTATGGCTTCTTTTAATTTTTAATGTAGTTAAAATTTGTTTTTTAAAGTACTTAGATTTATTAATCTTTTTCTGTATAATTTACTGGTATTTTGTGATTTTTTTAGAAAAAGAATATATAGGTATATGTATAGCTGATTCACTTTGCTATACAGCAGAAACTAACACAACATTGTAAAGCAATTATAGTCCAATAAAAATTAATAAAAAAAGAAACAATATTATGTAAAAAAAACACTTTCTTTAGCTTTATATCCTAAAGATTCTTCCATGTTTTTCTTTTTTGTATTATTAACACATTTATTACACTCTCCACTCCCACAAACCCAAGCCTGTGAGTAAATACATCTTCCATGTTTTTTCTAAGATTTTTTTTTTTTTTATTTCAGTCTTTAAGCCATCTGGGAATGTGACTTTGTGTGTCATGACATACAGCTTAATTTTATCTTTTTCTATATATATAATCAATTGGCCCATACTATTTGTTGAAATGTCTACCCTTTCCCCATTGATTTATAATACTGCCTGTCATATTCCAAGTTTCTTTATATTTTGGGGGTTGTTTTCAGATGCTCTCATTGATCGTTTCTATCTCTGAACAAGTACTATACTTTTAAAATTACAATAGTTTTATTAAAAGCCTTATTATAAATAAATTATTTCTATCTTGATCTTCCTTTCCCTACTTTTCTTTCTTCTAGATTTTCTTGGCTTTTGTTGACCTTTTACTCTTCCATAAGACTGCAGAATCAACTTGTCCAGTTCTTCAGAAAATCCTGGTGAGAATATGACGGAAATTATATTGAATTCATGAATTAATCTGGAGAGAATTGATATCTTCATAATACTGAGTGTTTTCATACATGAAAACAATGGATCTCTCTATTAACAAGGTCTTCGTTTATATCTTTCAATAAACTTTAAAAAATGTTATCTTTAGATATATTGCACATTTTTGGAAGATTTATTTCTAGACAGTTTATCAATTTAGTTATTAATGTAAGTTGTATCTTTTACAATTATGTTGTCTAATTATTTGTTGCTCATTCATACTAATGCAAATGATATTTTCACATTCTATACAGTAGCTTTGATAAAATCCAAAATTCCTTATTTGTTCCAATAATTTGCGTAAGTTTAAGGATTTTCTGTGTGGTCAATCATACCAACGATGAAAGTTTTGGTATGCCTTTCCAATCAGTATAACTGTGTCCCCTCCCCCACCTCCAATTTGCACCATCAGAAAAGCAGCAATGATAGCTGGAAAACGTTCTCATCCCTGGTTTTAGAGCATGCTTTCGTTTCTTTTTTTCTTTTTTTTTTTTGCGGTACGCGGGCCTCTCACTGCTGTGGCCTCCCCCGTTGCGGAGCACAGGCTCCGGACGCGCAGGCTCAGTGGCCATGGCTCACAGGCCCAGCCGCTCTGCGGCATGTGGGATCCTCCCGGACCGGGGCACGAACCCGTGTCCCCTGCATCAGCAGGCAGACTCTCAACCACTGCGCCACCAGGGAAGCCCTTGTTTCATTTTTGATGTTGACATTTATAATGGATTTAAGATAACTTTTAAGAATATTTTCTTTCCTAATGGCTAGTAATTTTTCTCTTTTCATGATTTTTTTTTGTTTTTATACACTGTCTTCTCTTTAACAAAGTAATCATTTATTTCCCCCTTTTATCTGTTAATGCTGTAACATGTTAATACAATTTCCAAATTTAATATTTAATCATATAATATATGTAGAACTTGATTTTCTAGTATTTTACTTAGAAGTTTTGTATCTATAGTCATGAGTAAGTTTGGCCTATTGTTTTCTTTTCATGAACTGCCCTTGACAGTTTAGGTATGAGATTACACTAACCTCATAAAATGAGTTATTACTTTTCTTGTTGTTCTGATCTCTGGGAGAGTTTATATAAAATAGATATGATCCATTCAATGGAAATTTGGGAAAACTTGCATATAAACCATTTTGGACTGGAGGATTTTTAAGGGAGTTAGATTTTGATCCATTGATCCATTTTCATAAATGGCTATAGGACTGTTTAGATTTTCTATTTTCTTCTTGCATCAGTTTTGTTATGGTTTTCTAATTCATCACAGACCAAAACTTTCATAAAATACAAAATTATGTGCTTGTATGTTGCAGCCATATAAAAAATGCTTTCTCAGGTTCTAAGCACTTACTCTCAATTTCTGTACTTACTTCATTGCAGGCTGGTAACAAATAGTTCACTGACTGGTCAGCTGACCACCCTGTGCTAGCACTGTTCTAGGAAATCATCCATTTGTCAAACTTGGCAAATCCATTAGCATGGAGCATTGTTCATGATATCTCATATTATCTTTAAACATTGCTATTGTATGTGTAGTTATACTGTGTGTTCAGTCCTAGTAACAGGAAGTGTGAGATAATGGAAAGCAATTTAGTCAGAAGAACCAGCTTAATCCACAGCCTTGGTGTTTATGAGCTGTGGAACTTTGGGCAAGTCACTTCTCAGAGATTCAACTTTCTTTTTTGGTAGATTAGGTCAGGGCTTTTTTTAAAAAAAAATTCCTCTCTTCCAGTAAAGCATTTTCTTCAAATGGAGTCTAACATTAAAGCAGATCAAAGTGGAATAATTCTGTTGAAGAAGAAAGTGGTATTGCCCCCATCCCACTCTCTCCCGCCCCCAGGAAGCCCCTGAAGCACTTCCACGATGCCCCTAGGGCTAACACAGCTTCCACTACTAGTCTACCTTGCAAGGGTTTGAGGTGACCAGTCCTTGAGTTGACATCAAGCCAACAGCCAATAAAGACTCAGTCAAAGTGATTACATTAAGCATGGTTTCCATGAGGACTAAAAGAGCCTTCCAGGTTTCCTAGCAACAGACATCAAGGGCCAGACCACAACAGAGTAAAAAACATTATTTGAAACATGGGAAAAATGGTTAATTGAGTTTAACGCTTATTCTCTATTGTGATGCAACAAATAGAAGTGATCGTAACGGCAACAACAATTTTCCAGTTTCTTAACCTTCAATTTTCCACTATCTCCTGAACTGCAACATGGCAATCATCCACCAAAGAGTAGAATTTCCATTTTATTGAAAAATGAAAAGTGCTAGTGATTTTTTTCCTTTTTGTGATCCAAGTTTTACTTGAGAAAGGAAAGGGATGAGAGGAGAGTGATAATAATGTGAGCATTTTCTCCTTTCATACCATAGCACATAGAGGAAGATATTCAAACACAAGTTTGCATAAAGCCTTGGTCTTTGACCTTTTTTTAGGAGCATCATCTCCCCATTTTATAGATTAGAAAAATTCACTCAGAGGTTAAGAGATCCACTTAAGGTCACAGGCCTGTTAAACGGCAGATCCAGGAAAAAACAGGGTTTTTTTTAAGGCTGATTTATAATCTTTATTACAGAATTAATTGATTATAATGCTTTTGGTCAGAGTTTATATATAATTTCCTTGTTTCTCTCTAGTTTTCACTTTGAAAAAATTTAAGCCTAGAGAGAAAACAGAATATGAATAGCATATATCCTTCACCTAGATTCACAAATAAACATTTTATCCATTTATGCTTTTTTTAAATTTTTAATTAATTAATTAATTTTTTGCGGTACGCGGGCCTCCCACTGCTGTGACCTCTCCCGTTGCGGAGCACAGGCTCTGGACGCGCAGGCTCAGCAGCCATGGCTCACAGGTCCAGCCGCTCTGTGGCATGTGGGATCTTCCCGGACCGGGGCACGAACCCGTGTCCCCTGCATCGGCAGGCAGACTCTCAACCACTGCGCCACCAGGGGAGCCCCTATTTTAATTTATTTTTTATTGCGTTGGGTCTTTGTGGCTGTGTGCGGGCTTTCTCTAGCTGCCGCGCAGGGGCTACTCTTCGTTGTGGCGCACGGGCTTCTCATGCAGTGGCTTCTGTTGTTGCGGAGCACGGGCTCTAGGCATGTGGGCTTCAGTAGTTGTGGTCCGCAGGCTCAGTAGTTGTGGCTCACAGGCTCTAGAGCGCAGGCTCAGTAGTTGTGGCGCATGGGCTCAGTTCCTCCGCAGCATGTAGGATCTTCCCGGACCAGGGATCGAACCCATGACCCCTGCAATGGCAGGCAGATTCTTAACCACTGGGCCACCTGGGAAGTCTCGCATTTGCTTTTTTTGTATGTATATGTGTGTGTATATATGTGTGTATATACGCATTTTTATGCTGAACTATTAGTTACTTAAGAAATAGCAACTCATGAATACTTTCTTATTTTATTTTATACCTTATTATATATATTCTTATACCCCAAATGCCATCAACTACCCATGAAAATTAAGTAAATTGACTATCATCTAACACAGTCTATATTTAAATTTCTCCAACTGTCTTAATACTCTTTCACAGATTTTTAAAATATTGGATCCAATTAAGATTTGCACTATACATTTGTTTTTTATCTTTCTTTTTTGGGTTTCGTTTGGTCTTTTTAATCACTTTTACCTGGAGTAGTCCTCTCCCTATTCTGTTTTCCATGACATTGATGTTTTTGAGTCCAGATTCGTATCTTCTGGCATGTCCCACACCCTAAATTTGTATACTGTTTCTTCATAATTTGATACAGGCTAAACATTTTTACCAAGAAAATTACATAGGTGACATTGTATACTTATTATATCATATCAAACAAAATCAGGTGAAAACAAATGAAATCAGGTGGTTTCCCTATTGGTGAGGCTGTTTGATCACCTAGTTAAGATGATGATTAGCAGAGCTCTTCATTATAAAGGTACATTTTCACTTGTGATTTGTAAGTAATGAGCATTGTGAAACTTTGAGATCATGTGAATATTCAGTTTCACAACTTTTCAGGCAATCATTTTAGCAACCATTGTTGATCCTGATCTTGCCAGAATCATGTATTAATACTGAGAGTTGCAAAATGGTGATTTTCTTAGTTCTATCCATTCCTTCCACATTTATAAGCTGGCATTGTGTTAAAAAGAGGAGTCTTCTCCCTCTCCCTCTCCCTCTCCCTCTCCCTCTCTCTCTCTCATTGGGTTTCTCTGTGTCTGTCTTTCTCTCATTGCTACTTCAGCAGACACTGTGCACTACTTCTTTAAAATGTTGCTTTTGATCTAAATTCCTCCATAAAAAGACCTGCTTGTAGAAGATGTTTGCAAAGCACAGTAATTTAGGATTATTTGTCCATGGTGTCTTCCAAAAGCTTAATGAAGAGGGTAGAACCAATTATTTTCATCTGAGCTTCCAGGAATGAAGTTTTTATTTATTAATAAGGAAACTGATGAACAATGTTATTAAGTAACTAATGAAAATAGAGAAGTGTATATAAAAGAAAAAAGGGGTAGGAATCTTTTTTAAGGGTGTTGCTGAAATCCTCAAACTTCTCAACTGATATCAAGCTAAAGAGAAGAGTTTGAGATGTTTTTCTTTGGAAGCCTTTGGGCTCCTTAAAGGAAAGGGTCTAGTTCCAGTGCTATGAGTATAATCAGTGCAGAGGGAGTTCATGGAACATGTGAAAAGTTTTAAGGCTGGCATGCAGTGTTTCCTTAATTGCTGCTTTTCAAATAAATTAATGAGAGCAAAAAATAAACTTAGTTTGGGTCAGGATGGTTGAAATAAAAGCACAATAGGACAAGGATGGGGCTGTTTCTCAAGGGAAGTCAAAAGAGAAACCACTGGATGAGTTTTTATTAAAGTTTCCACATTTAAAATTCCCTCCTTGCAGATACCACTGCCAGAAACTTTCTTACATCATAAGTCCTGAATATTTCCTTAACTTGTTATTAAAAAAAGAAAGCTCTTGAGATGCATATTTCTTATGATCATGAATCATTCAGGAAACATTTAAGGAGGGTTACTGCTTTCTTGGCATGGATTTACAAGTTAGTGACCCAAAGATTAAAAAGACCCAGCTCCTGATCATTGGTACCTCCAGAATTTCTATCTAGAAGTTTAGGAATGACAATTTTGGAGCTAAGAGATTTGTCTTGAAGTTATGTTTGCATTTCAGATGAAGTTTTTTTTACTTAGATTATATGTTACAGGTCAATTAAAAATTGGCAAAGTTTTTTTGAAGATGTCTTTACTCATTCGTTTCATAAGACCGAGAAAATATCAGTTATGTTCATAACAAAAAAAGGGAAGAAGTTACTGATGGAAATTATGAAAAAGCTAAGACTTTTTCTCTCGCATTATATTATACCACCACTATTTCTACACTTGAGGACCTTGGTCTTAAAAGGGGTGATAAATGCATATGCAAATCATTATAATAAAACACAGTATTAATGGGATAGATGAATGAACAAAGAGACATTAATAAACTAAGTGGGCTAAAATCATTCATTTCAGTTGGAGCCTAAGGGCACAACTATGAGATTTTCCTTTAGACACATTTGAGGATAGAGTCTGATTCAAAATTTGGTCCTCTACCCTCTATCCTTTTGTTCCTATCCTAAAATCGAAAGTTCCTAGGAAAATTTCACACCCATAAAACCAGGTTTTTCTTTCACTATTTGATAGTTCCAGGGAGGACTAAGTTCAAAGGGAGCTGTGTGAGTGCATTATAGGTGCAAAATCTCTGGGAGTAAAACAAACGGCTTAGCAGGAAGAAACTGAGCCTCCTCTCTTTCCGAAGACTCTGGGCTCCCTGCTGCCTGCCCACTCTCTCTCCCCAAGAAGTGGAAGCAGAGATAGCTGTGTTTCCAACCGGGCAGAATTTTAATAAAGTAACTGATATTTTCAGGAAAAAAACATTAATGTCAGCCAGGGGAGAAAAGATCAGGAGCCCCTTGACGGCCATGTCAGGAGTGCCCTAGAGGCTGGGGTTCAGTGGCAAAGAGGGCATGACTAATAGCCACATTGTTGAAGAAAAGTTGTAGAATAAATACCATTATTCAGACACTCATTTATTTTTCTGTAAGGTATGTTATAGTTCAAATCTACCAACTAATATCCATTAACATTCATCCAACTTCTACCTGACTAGAGTTTGAGCTTCTTGAGGGCAGTGATCAAATCTTATTTATCTACATTTCACCAATGCCTACTGCTCTACCCACCACATAGTGCAGTAAAGATAGTGTGACTAAATGGGAAGAGTTGTGATAATTCTCTTCACCAAGAATATAGAAAAAAATGAGAGTAATGGTCAGTAATGATATATATGTTGCAGACATTCCATTATGTCATTTACATCACTGTGTGGGTTCATGACCTAAACCATGATATAATGAAGCTTAATAGAATAAGGTACTTTTTTAAAGGATATAAATATAAATATAATTTCATGATTTAACCCTTTTACTTGGGGCTTTCTGCCCATGATAGGAATGTTGAAGACACCAACAGTTAGCTTTTGAAACAAGATGATTGAAAAAAATATAACTTTTCAATTTTCTATGATGAATACATGTTGTCTCCATGTTCAGGCAATCCCTAATGACAAAAGTAACCATTGGCTTTATGAATCATAGCTTAGAACAAACTATCAATTCACACATTATATAATGATTTGCTGACTGTCCTTGGACTTGAGTCAATTTCATAATACCTGGAAGAGCATCTGATTTCAAACTTAGGTTACAAATCCCAGGAAGAAATATAATCTAAAGAGTGAACAGCACATGAATAAAGAATGGGCTGTTCTAACAGTTAAGTTTCAACACAATTTGTAGAAACCCTATTATAGAAGCTGTGTTTGTTTTAACAGAACTGTCTTGCAACAAAATTTGTAGGACAGTATTTTAGGGTACGATTAAATCACTGGGATTTAAATCTGGCCATTCCATAACTGCTAAAATCCGTGTCATGCTGACACAACAAAACGTTTCCAATCACCTCTTTATTATTTTGTAGTAAACTGTAATTAGTATTTAGTTCCCCTGAGTGAATCTGTTCTTTAGGACACACATTAAGTCATTTGTTTAGAGTTCATCTATAAATGCACATCTCACTTATGTTAGATTGAAGATTTTCACTATGTTTTTAGAAAGTCTTAGGCATAATTGAAATTAGGGGTAACTTTTTATATGATATTAACAATTTCCTTCATAACCTTAAAGGATTTCAAATTCTGCTCTCATTATAATTTGTCTACTTTTTTTAAAAAAACATTTAAACCTAGTGATCCATTTTATTTTCAACTCACCATATCCTTATATAAATCACTGTATTATGCCAGGGAGGAGCTTTAAAAGTCACTTAGAGGATTTTCACAGTTGACATGTTCTCTAGATGATCCACACATTCAGATCTCACTGGATAGGGGTTTTCCACTTTTTACTCAGCTTGCGTGCACTTATTTGCCCAAACTTCAACACACTTAAGCTCTCTTTTATAGATAATGAAACATTCTCTCACAACCCCAATCAGTATATATGCATTCAGAGTCATTTTATTGTTATCTCTGAAATACATATATATAAAGAGGAGAGGGTGGCAAGATGTTATTGTTCAATGTCATATTTTTAAACTAATTCTAAAATAGTATGGAGTTTACTCAAAAATTAAACATAGAATCACTTCACTTCTGGGTATACACCCAAAAGAACTGAAAGCAGGCACTTGGACACATATCTGTACACCCATGTTCCTAGCAGCATTACACACAATAACAAAAAGGTGGAAGCAACGAAAGTGACCATCAACAGATGAATGAACAAAATGTGGAATATACGTATGATGAAATATTATTCATCTTTACTAAGGAAGGAAATTCAGGTACCTGCTTTAACATGGATGAACCCTGAAGACATTATGCTAAGTGAACTAAGTCAGTCATAAACAAATACTGTATGATTCCACTCATATGACGTTCCTAGAGCAGTCAAATTCATAGAGACAGAGAATAGAATGGTGGTTGCCAGGGGCTGGGGGGAAGGGAGAACGGGGAGTTAATGTTTAATGAGTATGGAATTTCAGTTTAGAAAGGTAAAAAAGTTCTGGAGATGGATGGTGGTGATGGTTACACAACAGTATCAATGTACTTAATGCCACTAAACTAGACACTTAAAATGGTTAAAATAGTAAATTTTATTTATATTTTACCACAAATTTTAAAATAAATAATTTAAAAAGTAATCCTAATATTTTAGTAAGGTCTGCTGAAAACCAAACTCTACATTTTACCGTTTAAGCAAATTATACTCTAGAGGTTATTTTACTTTGTGGGATCTTGTGATGCAACCAGAAATGAGATAATTTATTATGACAGAAAGAGCCTTGGCAGAGTCAGTACTTCACATGAGACCTCAAGTAGTACCTAGTAGGTAGGTCTTGCTGAACCTAAAACCTATGTGAGGCTCAGAACATAGTGGTTATCATCAAAGCTGGATGGAAAGGCATCACAGGTGCTACCTGAAGAGCCCGGTAGCTATTCACCCCCAAGGATTCTGTCAGTTTTGGATAAGAGAGATAGGGACTGATCCTATCTCTAGAGAGATGAGACATCCTCTATGAGATGTCAGGTGAATCCTGACATAGGAATTCAATCCAGAGACTGAGACAGTTTGGGAGGCAGTTTAAGAATGGCTGGTCTCAGGAACAAGGAGACTGTCATTGGTATTTGGAGCTCAAGTTCAGAGAATGTAGGAACTTACGCTGTGACCCCTTGGAATTGAACATGGCTTCTTAGATCCTTCCTGACTTAGGCAAGACTAGCACAGGGCTGAATCTGCACCTGGATATCATGTGGGTCTAATTATTCCAGAGGAAAGTTTGGAGGTTGTGGGTACAGAGGGAGTGGAAAAGCTCAGGTTAGGTCCTGAGAGTTTAAGGAAAGTGAACATTTTCCACTCCATAATCCGGTGAAAGTCATTGCCATGGTTTACACATGTCAGATCCTCAGCCCTGGAATGTTGACCCCTTGTGCTGCTGAGCATCTCTGGAATCTTCCCAACTCTCTATCAGCTGCCCATCCCCATTCCCTAGTCCCACTGGCCTTCCATCCTCTATGATGTTCTGAGCCCAAACATTCCCAATCTAGTCCTCCTGCCTCTTTCCAATCCACTCCAGCCCATATACAAGGCAGAACTTTTTGAAAGGGCTGGGCTTTAGGGCTGCATTAGCTCTACTTGGTACAAAGTACTCAATAACCATTTGTTGAATTTCATTGAAAATTTCCTCAGCAAACAAAATTTTTTCAATGCATTAAGTTTCTCAAGTTCTCAGTGTATCCTGATGCCAAAAAAGTGGCCTGGGAAGGAATCAGGAGTTAGCTATTAAGAAGTCCTATGGGGCTTCCCTGGTGGCACAGTGGTTGAGAGTCCGCCTGCTGATGCAGGGGACGCGGGTTCGTGCCCTGGTCTGGGAAGATCCCACATGCCGCGGAGCGGCTGGGCCCGTGAGCCATGGCCGCTGAGCCTGCGCGTCCAGAGCCTGTGCTCCGCAACGGGAGAGGCCACAACAGTGAGAGGCCCGCGTACCGCAAAAAAAAAAAGAAGTCCTATGATCTTAAAAAAGTATTTAATTTCTTTATTGCTCTCCTTATAAAATGATTCTTTTAAGTCCTTACAAAATGATTCTTTTAAGACATTCTAGTTCCAAAGTGTTGGTTTATCAGGGCACCTCAGATGTCTGGAATCTCCCATTTCCTGTAAACAGTTAATCCCTGGCAAGGGCATGAGGCCTTAGAGTTCTATCCCATTATCAATCTCCTAAACCACACAGTGTTTCTTTCTACTCAGTTCCTCCTGATCTCAGGTCTGAGATAACCTTTTGGGTTTTGGGGTAAACTATGGGAATAAACAAATGAATTAAACATATGATATAAAACAACGGCTTGAAAACTGATCCAAACTTTAAAAATTTTTTATATTTTGAATAACAAAGGAGATTTGATCCGTATGCATGAATACCTAAAAATCATCTTTTAAGGTTAAATTTTTAAAATCTACACACTGGTCTCAAACCATTTGGCTTTGTTGCTTTTTAACTAAAATAAAGTGAACTAATTCTGATTAAGTTTGGGGGGTGGGTATCTTCAGCATAGATGACAAATTATATGCCAGATGTTGGCTTCCTATGATTCAAAACCACGTTGCTAAAAAGCAGGCTGCTGGCAGATCTTTAATTACTAATATTAGTAATATGGACATCCAAGCCTAATGCATAATATGAATATAAAATATACAATTAATATAAAATGCATACTGAAAAAATTTTAACTAATGAATGAACATCACTGCTGCATTAGCTTTCTTAAGTAGGTCAGAGCTTAAAGCTGTCCAAATAATAGATTTTTATGTTTCTTTTTTTCTCTATCTCAGAGCAAGAAATTAATTTTTTCCTGTTCCAAAGTCATCACTAGA
Source organism: Grampus griseus (assembly GCF_964374135.1). Classification (NCBI taxonomy): domain Eukaryota; kingdom Metazoa; phylum Chordata; class Mammalia; order Artiodactyla; family Delphinidae; genus Grampus; species Grampus griseus. The sequence continues at coordinate 70,293,996 of NC_139012.1, forward strand.
TTAATGACTGTCTATGAAGCCTGGTTACAGGAAGCTCCTCATACACACAGCCATGTATAGCTCCTGAAAAATGAACAGAATCATTTTTCTCACAGAATATGAGTACAATGGATATCAAATAGATTATTATTTTTCTGAGAAAGAACTGTTAAATTTGTTCTGATGACAGTGGTGAAATGAGATTTAGAAATACTAATGCTTTTCCCTTCCATCATGCCTAGCTTATGTTGTCATAGATACCGTTTCAATTTACAAAGCCATACTGAGCACACTGTGGAAAACCTTACTGAACACAACAATGTGGAAAAAGACAAGACCTTTGCCACCCAAGAACTTATATTCTAGTAGGGGACATATGATCCCATTAAGATCCACTGACATATGAATAACATAGGCAAAAAAGCAGTTTTTAACTGAAAATGAGTTTTCTAATTGGCATTTCATTCCCTTTTTTAACATTATAAATAAGATAAAGTTCCAACCGTGAGAATTTTCTTTAAAAGTCTACCGTGTTACTTCAGACACTCAATATTAGCTGGACCTTACCACCCGGAATTCAGAGTGGATGGATGCAGTGAATGACAGGCTAGAGTTCCCTGAGATGTGGATTCTGACTAATGCATCTGCCCTTGCCTTGCAGTGAACCCCTGCAGCTCTAGGGCAAATGAGGCAAGAGCATGCTGAAAGTTCTTTAAGGAGGATGCTACTGACAGGAGTCAGGCTCATCTTAAAAATGAAATGAACACAAATTTCCAAACTTTATTAGACTACAAAAATTGCATATGTTAAATTTTAAGGGACTCTTTTCCATAATATTGTTCTGTTATACAAGTTCCAGGAAATTTTTTTAAAAAAATTGTAGTTTGGAAAAAAATAATCTTAAGTCCTCAAAGCATCTTCAGGACTAGGAATGTTCAATGCCCCTTCAAAATGCTTTGAGGACTTAAAATTATTTTTTTCCAAGCTGAATAGTAATACTTATGTATGAATGGTCAAAAAATTAAACTAGTTACCAGATCTAGTTCAGAAATTAAAATTAGCAGGGAAAGAGAATGGTCTGGAGACCCGTTTTTATTTAAGAAGTTATATGTGTCTGTCTCCTGCACCAGACTGCCTTATGAATCCCGGGTCACCAGCACCTGACTTATTGTAGGTGCTCTAGTGCTCTATAAATTGCTGGTTGAAGGAGTCAGCCTGTGAGTTAAGTGAGGGGGTAAATAAGTGAGTGAGAAAGTGAGTCAGTGAAGAATAAATGAATGCATTAAGATTTACCAGGAAGTACACTAGAAGGCAGTGATCCTTGAGCCTCAAATTGAAGATAAGTAAATGCTTCTTAAATCCTTTTTGACATAACATTTGGAATATGTCTCTTACTTCTAGCCAAGGGCTTTCTCAAATTCCTTATTTCAATCACGACAATGGTACTGAAAGAGAAGCAGTAACCTTCTTTATTTTTAAGCAACTCTCTTTCAATCAACTTTTAATTATCCTAAAGGAGGAAACCAGTGGTGCAGATAATCACCAAATCTCTTGTTGGAATGCATTATATGATAGCTTTTTACAGCAGTTTGCCTTCCTAATTAAGTTTTGATTAGGTTTCTATTACAGTTATGGAGAATTCCCTTAGCAGAGAGGACAACAGGTCAGGCAGCTCAAGAATACAGTGATCAATGCATTGAGGTTGGCTGGGACTGACCCATACCTTAACTTAGGCCCTTCTTTTTAAAATGCATCGTGCTAAATAAGGACGTTGAGACATACAAAGTCATAGCAGATTTTCAGGTTCATAATTATTCAGTGCCAATCACTGAGAATCTATTAGAAGGCAGATACTTCCCCAGGGGCTATAAAAACAAAGAGGAATAAGATACAGTCTTATACAAAAAAGATATAAACTCAGAATTTCAGGAACTCACTGCCTTGCCAGCAGTTTTCAGGTAGTCAATTTAAAAGGAAAAAAAGAAATGGGTAATGTTGATTTTAATAATGCATTATATTTAACCCAACATGTTCAAAGCAATATTACTTTAACATGTAATCAACATAAAAATTATGAGGTATTTTACACTCTTTGTTTTAGACTAAGTCCTCAAAATCCAGGGTGTTCTTTACATTTGCTGTACATCTCAATTCAGACTAGTACATTTCAAATGCTTAACAGCCATATGTAGCTAAAGGCTTCCATACTGGGAAGCACAGTTCTAGAATCTTGCTTCTCAAACTATGGTCTGAGAATTAGCCTCACTGGCAGCATCTAAAAAATGTTAGAAATGCAGGATCTCAGGCTCCATCCCAAACCTACAGAATCAAAATCTGCATTTAGCAAGACATGCAGGTAATACTAAAGGTGCACATTAAAGTCTGAGAAGCACCAACCTAGACAGGTGTAGTGTAGAGAAAAGATCTGAATGATCTGGAGTTAGGAGCGCTGAAGAAATGTTTACGGGCCAGCAATGATTATAATGCGTGAGAAGCGGAAGAACTTAAGGGTATACAGGTAGCTGTTTATGAGGAATTGGATAAAACCATTTTAATCTGAGTGTTTCATAATCTTCAAAATGAAAATAATCCAGCCCATTTTGCAAGACTGATGTTAGGATTAGAGACAGGATGATAAAGCAATTCACATGATGCCTGGCTTCTAGACATGGAATCTTTAGATAATTCCATTACCAATGGTACACAGTCATATGAAGACTCCAGCGCTGCAAGGTTTTAACTACAAGGAAAGTGGCTGACACTATATGAAAACTGACCAAAGAGGGAGAATTGCAGAATATCACTGCTGTCACAAGCATAGATTCTGGGTGATTGCCAGAAGTCTCAAGTGAGAGCTAATGTCAGAGCAGGTTCACCCAAGGTAAGATGGGAGAGGGGAAACTCCCTCAGAGGGCAATGCAGATGCTAGAATTCATACATCATGTTCATAAACCTACTGTGGCCACCTTTCACCAAAATATGTTGCACAACTTTGGATATCTGGTTTATCGACTAATTAATAGGACTAAAAGGATCAGATAACTGCTCCTTGTGCTCATCTAACATCTGGCTCTTCCACTAAGTGGCATGTTGGTCAAGATGCCTTATTTTGACTGTCAAATGGTCAGCATATCTGGGAATATTATTCAGCTGAAATTAATGCAATATTGAGAACTGGAAACCCAATAACATTTTTGTTGGAAGATTAGCCATCCCTCCCTTCTTCTAAGGACTATGTATCAAAAATGTCAACTATTACTAAAAAGAAAGGGAGGTAACTCTGTGGGAATAGAAAGGCTCTGGTTTGGGAGTCACAGATCAGGGAGTGCTAGTTTTAGCTCCCATATTAACTAGTTTTCGTAACTCAGAATTTTAATCTCTTGTGGCCTCACTTCCGCCCTGATAAAACTTGGAGGTTTAATATGTGAATCTCTTCTCTCTTTATTTTTAGAATATTTATTAATGGAATAACAAAATTGCTTTTCTTAAATACTATTTTCTTAAGTAACTTCAGTGATTTCCAGTTGTATTTTTATTTGATTTTTTCAAGTTTTATTTTTTATTGTGGTAAAAAGTATATAATATAAAATTTACCATGTTAACCCTTTTTAAGTGTATAGTTTGGTAGCACTAAGTACATTCACATTATTGGGCAACCATCACTACCACTCATCTCCAGAAATTTTTTATTTTCCCAAACTGAAACTTGGTACCCATTAAACACTAGCTCCCTCACTCCCTTCCTCCAAACCCTGACAATCACCATTCTGTTTTCCGTTTCTGTGAATTTGACTAACCCTAGGTACCTTTCATATAAGTGGAATCCTACAGTGTTTGTCCTTTTGAGTCTGGCTCATTTCACTTAGCATAATGTCTTCAGGGTCCATCCACTTCGTAGTATATACCAGAATCTCATTCATTTTAAGACTGAATAATCTTTCATTTTATGTATGTGCCACATTTTTTTTATCCACATTTGGGTGCAGTGATATGTGGTTTGAAGATAAAAGTTGCTGAAATTCACAGCAGTAGGGCCCAAACAAGGAAATGGATGCATTGGTTGATTTTCTGGGACTTCTAGGGTTAATGATGCTTAGGCCTTTTCCTAAACATCAAGAAAGAGAATAGGAAGCAGCCAAGGTAATTATTTAGCATGGTTAGAGGCTGACTGAGGCTGGAGTATAAAAACAGGGAAAAGCCTATTTATCAAAATGCAAGGAAAGTGCAGACTCAACTATTGGAGCCATCAAAGGTCTGAGATGAAGCTGTGCAAAGTCTAGGAAGACACTCAAGCACCCAGGGCTAAAAGAAAAGTGGGAAGTAAGGCACATTTTGGTCCTAAATGGGAATGTCAGTCAGAGTATCTTTGGTAGGACGATCATTCCTTTGAGCTTCGCATAAAATGTCAACCCTTAATGCAGATGAGTTAATCAAGGTTCATAGGTTCACACCATTAACAGTGTTTGTTTCCACGTGCCCATTTGGATTATGACAGATCTGTGACTATCAGTGGGTCTATGAGTTATTAAAGTTGACTAACAGTGACAGCTTCTGTAAAGTAAATTCTACTGACTTCAAGTAGCAAAAGAAACCACAAAGCAACTGAAACCATCTTCCTTGTGTCATTAGATCTATGAATTAATGAGTTTTGAACAGCATCTCAAACAGGCAGTTCACAGAAAATCTTCAGGGCAAAAAGGAGTGAGTTAGAGGAGGTGAGGCTGAAAAAACTATCTCTGCTCATCCCCACTGTGCTGACCTTTCCAGGAAAAGTTTGATGAATTGGTGGAAGCTGAAACTGGGCAAAGGATATGAGAAATGCAATCCCGCTTCTTGTTTTACATCAGTTAGAAGTAGATGTAGATTAGTGAGTTTCTCTTTGAAAATGAAAATGTTTCTCATAGCTTAGTCAGAAACTTTCCTGAAAAAGAGGTTAGGTTGAGGGCCTACCTCAGGGCACTCTGGACATTGGAGTCCATCTGCTATGTGGAACCAGAGAAGAGCCAGGGCTGTCTGCAATATTGTAAGGACTGTTAGCATATTCTTAATTCAACCTTATTCTACTGGGCAAAGAGCAGTCACCAAAACTTGCGGAAGAAAGGGCTCTTTGTAAAAGCCATATTTGAGAATGTCATATTTTTAGTTATTATTTTTTTAATTTTATTTTATTATTTCTTACACAGCAGATTCTTATTAGTTATCTATTTTACACATATTACTGTGTATATGTCAATCCCAATCTCCCAATTCATCCCATCACCCCGCCGCCACCGAGAATGTCATAATTTTAAATGTTCAGATCTCCATAGTCATCTCTCTGAGGCAACACAGGATAAATAAAAGTATGAGAATAAAGGTCGAAAACACTTCCAAGTTTGCTTTCCAGCTTTGCTACTTAATAGCTATGTAACCTCGGACAATTTACTTAACCTTTCTCAGTCTCAGTTTTCTCATCTTTAATTGCCTGTGTGATGATAATTGGCTGCGCTGTTATATGACAATGTACAAAGAATGCCTCTACATAGTAGATGCTCAATAAATATTAGTAACTTTCCCTTATTGTTTTTGTTAAATTTAGGAGTACATATTCGTTCACTCATCCAGTCTTTCATTCTTCAAATACCTATTCATATGTATATGCCTAGCACTGTTGTAATCAAATGCAGCTCTTCATCAAATCATACATTTTCAATGTATGTTATTATCTTTTCCATGAAGTACTTTATCTTTAAAAATAATTAATTCCTCCTAAGTTGTTCTGTAAAATAAATCAGTTACTTTGTATTATAAATATTCACAGTTCAAAATTATGTACCATATTTGTAAATGGGATGACGAGTACATAAATTGAAATACCAGCTTGACAATGCAACAGAAATAAACTCTCATTGAGACCTAACAAATTCAAAAGGATACTGTTAGTAAACCCTTATTTTTATGTAGGCTGTGATAGGGTTACCCTATTATAATAACTAACTACCAAAACAACTACAGAATTGATCTTGGGTCCATTGGGAGTCCAACGATACCCTAAAAATACATTGATTTGAAATTTTTTCAAATGTTTTTAGAGTTTTACAGATCTCCTATGGGATTATGGTGGGGAAAGCTTTGGGTGACTATCTATGGAGAATTTCTTCTGTAACCATTATATTCTAGGACAGGAGTTCTAATGAAGGACTGATAAAAACTGAAATAGTCTGACAATCATCCTTCTGTTCTCAAAAGCTAAATTATGGGAAAAATGGGCATGAGGAAAGGCTAATTTAAAAATTAATTGTCCAGGCTCATCATAAGGGGTTTCCGCTCACACCATCTGTCCTGCAGTTCCCAGAGCTCATGGACTCCTTATCGTCCTAATCAGAGTCACAGTGTCAGGGTGCCTTGCCCCAGAGCTCCTGCAGGTGCTGGGGAGTCTCTCTGGTCCAAACGCTGTGCCTGGAAGGCACATGGAAACACAAAAGACCCCGAATAGCCAAAGAAATCTTGAGAAAGAAAAACGGAGCTGGAGGAATCAGGCTCCTTGACCTAAGACTATACTATAAAGCTACAGTCATCAAGACAGTATGGTACTGGCAATGGAACAGGATAGAAAGCCCAGAGATAAACCCACACACATATGGTCACCTTATCTTTGATAAAGGAGGCAAGAATATACAATGGAGAAAAGACAGCCTCTTCAATAAGTGGTGCTGGGAAAACTGGACAACTACATGTAAAAGAAAGAAATTAGAACACTTCCTAACACCATACACAAAAATAAACTCAAAATGGATTAAAGACCTAAATGTAAGACCAGACACTATAAAACTCTTAGAGGAAAACACAGGCAGAACACTCTATGACATAAATCACAGCAAGATCCTTTTTGACCCACCTCCTAGAGAAATGGAAATAAAAACAAAAACAAACAAATGGGACCTAATGAAACTTCAAAGCTTTTGCACAGAAAAGGAAACCATAAATAAGACCAAAAGACAACCCTCAGAATAGGAGAAAATATTTGCAAATGAATCAACTGACAAAGGATTAATCTCCAACATATACAAGCAGCTCATGCAGCTCAATATCAAAAAAGCAAACAACCCAATCTCAAAATGGGCAGAAGAGCTAAAAAGACATTTCTCCAAAGAAGATATACAGACTGCCAACAAACACATGAAAGAATGCTCAACATCACTAATCATTAGAGAAATGCAAATCAAAACTACAATGAGATATCACCTCACACCAGTCAGAACGGCCATCATCAAAAAATTTACAAACAACAAATGCTGGAGAGGGTGTGGAGAAAAGGGAACCCTCTTGCACTGCTGGTGGGAATGTAAATTGATACAGCCACTATGGAGAACAGTATGGAGGTTCCTTAATAAACTAAAAATGGAACTACTATATGACCCAGCAATCCCACTACTGGGCATATACCCTGAGAAAACCATAATTCAAAAAGAGACATGTACTGCAATGTTCACTGCAGCACTATTTACAATAGCCAGGACATGGAAGCAACCTAAGTGTCCATCAACAGATGAATGGATAAAGAAGACGTGGCACATATATACAATGAAATACTACTCAGCCATAAAAAGAAAGAAAATTGAGTTATTTGTAGTGAGGTGGATGGACCTAGAGTCTGTCATACAGAGTGAAGTAAGTCAGAAAGAGAAAAGCAAATACCATATGCTAACACATATATATGGAATCCAAAAAAAAGGAAAAAAATGGTTCTGATGAACCTAGGGGCAGGGCAGGAATAAAGACGCAGACGTAGAGAATGGACTTGAGGACACAGGGAGGGGGAAGGGTAAGCTGGACCGAAGTGAGAGAGTGGCATGGACATATATACACTACCAAATGTAAAATAGACAGCTAGTGGAAAGCAACCGCATAGCACAGGGAGATCAGCTCGGTGCTTTGTGACCACCTAGAGGGGTGGGATAGGGAGGGTGGGAGGGAGACGCAAGAGGGAGGGGATATGGGGATATACGTATACATATAGCTGATTCACTTTGTTATACAGCAGAAACTAACACAACATTGTAAAGCAATTAATCCAATATAGATGTTAAAAAAATAAAGTAAAACAAAATAAATAAATAAAAATTAATCGTCCAGAAAATTTTCTCATTTCTGTGTATGATGTATTTTAATAAAATTCTACTTATTTAAACTGGGTTAGCAAGTACTAAATTAAACAGTAGAACATTAATATTCCCTAAGGCCATTACAACTGTAATTTTTGAAAGAATATTAAAGTTGGGCTTCTTAAGAGTTGGGTTTCTCAAGAAGTATTCATTTAATTATGATAGTTTTGATATCTTTTTCTGTTCCCCTGGGAGTTGAAGACACACACACACACACACACACACACACACATATATGTATGTGTATTTTCTAATCCTGAAGTCATGATACAATTGTCTATCTTGCTTATAGACATAAAAAGTGGGGCCACACTGTCCTTGAATCAAATCGATTCCTTTCCTTTGATTCTTATAACTCATCTACCTCCCTCACATTCTTTATAAATGTGGAGCTCTTTTTTTTGTTTGGTTTTGTTTTTTTGGTTTATATGTAGTTTTTAAAATATATTTCTAAATTAATAGGCTTTATTTTTAGTCCAGTTTTAGGTTTACAGAAAAACTGGGTGGAAAGGACAGGACAGAGTCCCCAAATATTGCATTTCCCTCTTTCCCCACCCGTAACACTATTTTCCCTATTATTAACATCTTTCATTAATGTGGTACATTTGTTGCAATTGATGAATCAATATTAATACATTATTAACTGAAGTCCGTAGTTTACATTAGGGTTCACTCTTTCTACTGTGCATTCTGTGGATTTTGACAAATATATTATGATATATATCCACCATTATAGTGTCATACAGAATAGTTTCATCACCTTGAAAATCCCGTGTACCACCAATTCCTGTCTCTATCCCTCCCCCTGAATCCCTGGCAAACACTGATCTTCTCACTGTCTCCATAGTTTTGTTTTTTCCAGGATGTCATATAGTTAGAATCATACAGTATGTAGCATTCTCAAATTGCCTTCTTTCACTTTAGCTGTATGTATATAAGTTTTCTCCATATCTTTTTATGGCTTGGTAGTTCATTTCTTTTAAATACTGAATAACATTTACTTCATTCACCTACTGAAGTATATTTTGGTTGCTTCCAAGTTTTGGCAATTATGAACAAAGCTGAAACAAACATTTGCATGCAGGATTTTGTGTGGATATAAGTTTTCAATTCATTTGGGTAAATACTGAGGAGCACAACTGCAGGATTATACAGTAAGAGTGTTTCATTTTGTCAGAAATTGTCAAACTGTCTTCCAAAGCGGTTTTGCCACTTTGCATTTTCACCAGTAATGGATAAGCGTTCCTGTTTCTTCACATCCTCACCAGCATTTAGTATTGTATTTTGAATTTTAGACATTCTAACAAGTATGTAGTGGTATGTCATTGTTGGCTTAATTTGCAATTCCCTAATGAAAGATAATGTTGAGCATCTTTTCATATACTTATGAAAATTTGTCAATATACATCTTTGGTGAGTGTTCAGATTCTTTGCCCTTTTTAAAATGGGTTGTCTTCTTATTGTTGAGTTTTAAGAGTTCTCTGAATATTTTAAATACCAGTCTTTTATCAGATATACGTTATTCAAATATTTTTTTAGCTTATCTTTTCATTCTTTTAACAGTGTCTTTCGCAGAGCAGAAGTTTTGAATTTTTAAAGTCTGACTTACCAATATTTTCTTTCATGGATTATGCTTTTGGTGTTGTATCTAAACAGCCATCTTCAAACTCAAGGTCACCTACATTTTCTTATATGTTATCTTCTAGGAGTTTTATAGTTTTGTGTTTTAAATTTAGGTCTATGGTCCTTCTTGAGTTAATATTTGTAAAATGTGAAAAAGCTATTTCTAGATTTATTTTTTTGCATGCAGATGTCCAGTTGTTTCAGGACCATTTGTTGAAAAGACTATCCCTTTTCCTTTGAATTGCTTTTGTTCCTTTGTCAAAGACCAGATGATTAAACCTGTGTTGGTATATTTCTGAGTTCTCTATTCTGGAGCTTATTTTATTATCAATAATTGTGATTATTTATCACCTTTTGCTTCATAGTATTATTGGTTATTAATAATTCCCTTCTTGTTTTATTCAGGTAAAATTTACATGCAGGAAAAAGCACAGACCCCTTCCTTTTTCATACCTGATGAGACTCTTGATTTTTTAAGTACAACAATATGAAACAGCTGATATTTTATAATGTAATATTTATAACTATGGGAAAAACCTTTTAAAAAGTGAAAGCCCATCTTACTGTGAGCTTATTTTTCTGTAGAGTAGAGGTTGTCACCATCATGATTGCCAGTGTCAAGACCAAATATACTATAGGTGGATTTGGTTCAGTTTAGTTTGAATCCAAGGTGTGTGCTGCATACACTTGTCATGCTTTATGCAAATCACTTAATCAAGAATCAGCTTCTGCAGTTAAAGAAATGGAAATAATTATGCATACCAGTCAGGACTGTGATAAGGATAAATGATAAAATATACTTGAAAGGGCTTTTGTAAAGTGTGAAATCCTACAGAGATGCTGGGTGTTGTTCTTATTAACTAATAGAACTTGAAAGGACTATTTTAAAGATCAGTACATCTAGCTGTCACCAGACAGCTGATGGTTTCAAACCAGCAATTGAAGCATTAAAAGATATTAAACTCACTAATAATGCTTTTATAAGTGCCTTCCAGAGAAAATGTTTCCACCAAATTCCATCAAACTGTGAAGTTTGTTACTCTAAGCCATACTACTCTATGTCTAATTTAAATCTTTCATGCTATATTGTTTTTTATCCTATCTTTGGTTAAAAACTTTAAGATTCCTCTCAAATTTTGTACTGTAAAGAATAATACTTGGGGAATAGACAATTAATATGCGTTTGTGGATAACTGACACGTGGTTTTCATTTTTCTTAAGAGAATTAGCAAGTTAAGGCAGATTAATTGATTATAGTTTATCAACCATCAAGAGAGCAGCACCAACAAAAATTCAAAATATCTGAACTAAAAATTGCTAACTGGTATAGAAACAATGTATTCTAACTGACCTAATTTCACTAATCTACCCACTAGTTTGTTAATTAATTCAATGCAGTGTTAAGGTTCCCACTGGGCTGTATAATCTGGTAGAATCAAAATACATTGGAAACAGACCTGTTATGTCAAGGCCTTTGCAGTTGAGGAGATCAGTCCCATATTGATTTGGGGGCACTATTACTTAGACCTATAAACATCATTCTGCTTAAGCATTAGACAGTGTGGCTGGCAAGGAGGAAGAGGGGCATCTTGGTAGAAGAAATGACATATGCAAAAGCACAGCAGTTCAGGGTGCCTTGGCCACCTTTGTATTCATTTCTTCTTTTCCCCATCCCCCAAATATAGAATCTTGTTCAATGTGGGTTGGATATCTGGTTATCTCATCCTGATTTTGAGTTCAATGCTGGCCCAGCTGGCACAGTGATAAAGGAATGTGTGCATAAAGTCTATTGCTCCAGAGCTCACTGGATTGGCCAGATAGTTGCTCAGCTGCAGGAAAGAAAGGACTGGCAAACATATAAATCTAACATTAACATGAAATTGTAATAACTTAGTGAATAAAAATAGCTCTTTTGAGAACTTTTCAAATGTAAGATTTCTACATTTTTCATAGTGCAGAGACATTAAAAAAAAAAAACAACCCAGAAGACAAGTGATAGTAGATAGGGAAAATGTAAAAGGACTTTGCAATTCATAAAGGGCTAAATTAATTTAATTTATATTGCTTATTGACTCATAAAAAATGTAATGGTTTTTCATTTTGAATCTCTTCATTTCTGAAAATTTCAATCACATAGTTGTATTGATCTCCCTGGAAGCTTTTTGATTTGGATACTAAGAATTAGCTACATTTTAAAGAAATGACCAGATCTCTCTCTGAGGTTTTTCCTGTGCAAGATTCTACATCCCGCTTCCTCTGGTTAACAGCAACAGGGAGATGGTGGCAGTGGGATTAATTTCAAGAACCTTCGTATCTACCCAAAATGAATTCACTGGTTATGCAGAGCAGACAAGGAAGTTTGACAGCTAAACTCACATATATCCAATATGCTGAAATTCTGTTTGACAGTTGATTTTGAAAGATTTTTTTCAAAACATATACGTTAAGCCACATGTTTCAAAAACTGAGAGCAATGAAATCCTTGATATGATCCAGGAGACATAAATATTAGGTGCTTCGGAAACTAAAACAAGACAGATTGCTAGTATCAAACTCACTACCCATATTCTCCAAACACTTTTGACAGCCTCCACCATCAGTAAAATATTTTTAAATATATCCTCAACATATATACTCACTTGATTATTTGTATATCATTTATTACTAACTTATTATTGTATACATTATAAAACATATGCAAAAATAGAAATTTTAAAAAGAATGAAATAAGGGGGAACTAAATTGTATTTTAAATGACTACTTTTAATAGTTGAAGACTATCATTAGCTAAGTCAATTTAGGAGTGAGACTCTTTGTTAATGGTAATGGATAAAAATCCATATATAAGATTATCTTCTCGGAAATTTCTAAAAATAGTTAAACTAGTTCTTATAAGAGCCAGTAAGTTGATTTTTATCTCTTAACGGAGTTCAGATAAAGCTCATAGTAGAACAAGGAGCAGGGGCCATTCAGACGTTTTCTTGTTCACCTGTGCTTATATTTTTATTATTGTCTGCATTTCCTGGTTTCTTTGCAGGATCCTTTTCATTAACTTCTCCCTTATGTGAAGGTTACTTAAGTTAAAGCTAGATAACATAATCCACAAAGCAACTTAAATAAAGCACATAGAAACTGCAATATGTGCAGTTTCTGGACTTGGTTATAGGGGCAAGATGGCCTAGACTTGGTTATAGGGGCAAAAGCATGAAGGAATGATTGGAAATTAAGTTGTGAGGACGAGTTCATTCTTGTTGCTATTAATATTTAGCATCTTAAGCTTTAATTAGAGTCAATATAGCACAAAACAATAGAAGACATTCATCAAAGGTTATACTGCCAGCAAATAATTTTATAAACTACAATGCAAGATTGCTATCCAGTATTTATTATTTACTTAATCTTTGTTTTTCCATTCATCTCTCCACCCCTCTCCCCTCTGGCAACCACCTGTTTGATCTCTGTATCTATATCTGTGTTTCTATGTTGTTATGTTTGTTCATTTGTTTTGTTTTTTAGATTCCACATATAAGTGAAATCATACAGTATTTGTCTTTCTTTGTCTGACACTTCACTTAGCATAACACCTTCCAGGTCCATTCATGTTGTCGCAAACAGCAATACTTTATTTTTTTATGGCTGAATAATATCCTATTGTATATACACACCACAACTTCTTTACCCATTCATCTATCGATGGGCACCTAGACTGCTTCCATATCTTGGCTGTTGTGAATAATGCTGCAATGAACATAGAGGTGCATATATCTTTTAAAATTAGTGTTTTTGTTTCCTTTGGAAAAATACCCAGAAGTGGAATTGCTGGATCATATGGTAGTTCTATTTTTAATTTTTTGAAGAATCTCCATACTGTTTTCCACAGTGGCTGCACCAGCTTACATTCTCACCAACATTGTACCAGGGTTCCCTTTTCTCCACATACTCACCAACACTTGTTATTTGTTGTCTTTTTGATAACAGCTGTTCTGACAGGTGTGAGGTGGTATCTCATGATTTTGATTTGCATTTTCCTGATAATTAGTGATGCTGACCATCTTTTCATGTGTCTGTTGGCTACTTTTATGTCTTCTTTGGAAAAACGTCTATTCAGGTCCCCTACCCATTTTTTAATCAGGGTTGTTTATTTTTAATGTTGACTTGTATGAGTTCTTTGTATATTTTAGATATTAACCCCTTATAAGAGATATCATTTGCAAATGCCTTCTCCCATTCAGTAGATGGCCTTTTCATTTTGTTGACAGTTTCCTTCTCTGTGCAAAAGCCTTTTAGTTTGATGTAGTCCCATTTGTTTATTTTTGCTTATGTTGCCCTGGTCTGAGGAGACATATTCAAAAAAGTATTGCTAAGACGTATGTCAAAGTGCACACTGCCTATGTTTTCTTCTAGGATTTTTATGGTTTCAGGTCTAATATTTGAATCTTTAATCCAGTTTGAGTTTATTTTTGTATATGGTGTAAGAAAGTAGTCTAGTTTGATTCTTTTGCATTTAGCTATCCAATTTTCCCAACACCATTTATTGAAGAGGTCACCTTTTCCTCATTGTATATTCTTGCCTCCTTTGTCATAGATTAATTGACCAGAGAAGTGTGGGTTCACTTCTGGGCTCTCTGTTCTCTTCCATTGATCTCTGTGTCTGTTTTTTGTGCAGTACCATACTGTTTTGATGACTGTAGCTTTGTAGTATAGTTTGATATCTGAAAGTGTGGTACCTCCAGCTTTGTTCATCTTTCTCAAGATTGTTTTGGCTATTTGGGGTCTTTTGTGTTCCATAAACATTTTAGAATTATTTGTTCTAGTTATGTGAAAAATGCCATTGGTGTTTTGATAGAGATTTCATTGACTCTGTAGATTGCTTTGGGTAGTATGGTCATTTTAACAATATTAATTCTGACCCATGAGCATGGTGTATCTTTCCATTTGTGTTGTCTTCAGTGTCTTACAGTTTTCCAAGTACAGTTCTCTTACCTCCATAGTTGGATTTATTCCCAGGTATTTTTTCTTTTTGATGCAATTGTAAATGAAATTGTTTTCTTAATTTCTCTTTCTGATACTGTATAGAAATGGAACAGATTTCTGTATATTACTTTTGTGTCCTGCAACGTTACTAAATTTATTTATTAGTTCAATAGGTTTTTGGTGGCATCTTTAGGATTTTCTATGTACAGCATCAAACCATTGGCAGTTACAGTTTTACTTCTTCCTTTCCAATTTCGATTCCTTTTGTTTCTTTTTCATGTCTGATTGCTACGGATAGGACTTCTAATACTAGGTTGAATAAAAGTGGCAAGAGTGGGCATCCATGTCTTGTTCCTGATCTTAGAGGAAATGCTTTCAGCTTTTCACCATTGAGTATGATGCTGGCTATAGGTTTGCCATATATGGCCTTAATTGTGTTGAGGTATATCCCTTCTATTCTCACTTTGTTGAGAGTATTTATCATAAATGGAGGCTGAATTTTGCCAAAAGCTTTTTCTGCATCTATTGAGATGATCATATAATCGTTATTCCTTAATTTGTTAATGTGATATATTACATTGATTTGTGGATATTAAACCATACTTGCACCCCTGGGATAAATCCCACTTGATCATGATGTATGATCCTTTTAATGTAGTGTTAAATTTGGATTGCTAATATTTTGCTAAGGATTTCTGCATCTATGTTCATCAGTAATATTGACCTGTAATTTTCTTTTTTGTGGTGTCTTTGCCTAGTTTTGGTATCAGGATGATGTTGGCCTCATAGAATACGTCTGTAAGTGTCCTTCCTCTGCAATTTTTTGGAATAGTTTGAGAAGGAAAGGCATTAATGCTTGTTTAAATGTTTGGCAGAATTTACCCATGAAGCTGTCTGGTCCTGGACTTCTGTTTGTTGGGATTTCTTTTATTACTGATTCAATTTCATTACTGGTAATTGGTCTGTTCATACTTTGTATTTCTTCCTGATTCAGTCTTGGGAGATTGTATGTTTCTAGGAATTTATCCATTTCTTCTAGTTTGTCCTTTATATTGGTGTATAATTGTTTATAGTAATCTTTTATGATCCTTTGTATTTTTGTGCTGTCAGTTGTAACTTCCTTTTCATTTCTGATTTTATTTATTTGGGCTCTCTCTCTTTTCTTCTTGATGAGTCTAGCTAAAGGTTGTTATTCAGTATTTAAAAACAAGCCAATAAACATACAATAATCTCATTAAAAAGAAGCCATGTAAACAATTAACAAGGCAATTTATTCCAAAAGTAAACATGAAAATTAATGAAATGATTTACATTTTTAAATAATTCCTCCAATAAATTATAGACAAACTGTGTTAAGACCATTAGGGTTATTTTTATATATTATAGGCAAATATTTATATATACAAAATATGTAGGTATATATACCATTACAGTGGTTTTAGATTGAAAATACAACAACTTGTGCTTTTGGGGTCTGCATCCCTAGGTAAATAATTCTATCAAGTTTAGAAATATATCTCAACAATATTTTCCCTCTTTTTCATTCATTATGTTTCCACATTTCTAAGTAGAACTGAAATATTCTTTTTGGTCCTTAATCTAGTTTGAAAGCATCTAATGATATAATCTGATATTAGAAATGGTTCCTTGATGTCAAAATCTCCTGGATGAAACTGTGGCAAAAGTCCTCCCTCTGGTATGACCTGTGGTTTCACCTATTATGGATTTAAAAGTTTGCCTTTTTTGTATTCACATCAATATAACAAACTTGATGGCATTTTGGAAATATAACACTTACTACTGGAGAAGCACTTGCTTTTTAAGGTGCTTTGAATTAATCATAGTTTTCCACACAGCACCCTGTGAAATAAGACACAGCCCCTCATCCCTTCACTCACCACCCCTGCACATCTCTCAGCTGGTGCTTCCCAAACTTTTCACATTTTGCAGACAACATTCATGATTTCTGTCACATTCTGTACCACCTACACTATTATTTATTTAATATTTTTAGGGACAACCTTTCTTTTTAATTTAATTATAATCTCAGCTAATTACTCTGAAATCACAGTTGTATGGGCTATTTTTATCCTAATACATTATATACATACATATAAAAATATCATTTTTGTCCACCAACATTATATACAATATGCTTTGGGAAACAGATGCCTAACAGCAGGGTCCCAGGACATTGGTGGCAAGAGAAAGGTAAAAAGCCAGGCCAGAGGGTGCCCTAAATACAGATATTTTCTGAATCAGTTTCCCCAGTTGAACTAATAAAGGAACAATCTATTTTGGTTATATTTGATATTCTTATAAGGTACAATTAATAAATTATCTGCTTTTATTCCAAACATCTCCAGAATACCTTTTTACTTCAAAACATGTCCAACAAAACCTTAGTATCTGTTGCCATAATTGTTATTGGAGATGTGCAGTGACTTTCAGGAAAATCAAGGTTTTGCACATACAAGGACAGCCATATTTTCAGCCACTAGTCTTATGGGGACTTTAGCAAATGTTTTCTATTTTTTTATAGTGGGATAAATACCTCCATATTTTTCCCTAAACAGCTCAGGGAAAAACTGACTTTAACCTGCATTTTGGTGAAATAAAACTGCTATTCCTGAGTAGAATTAAGTCATATATGTGTTGTTTTGTTTGTTTGCCTCAAGATAAACTAAATATAGGATGCATGATTTTAATATAATGTGACAGATTTCCATTTGCTACACATAGAAATTAATTTCATTATTTGATGCTTTACATTTTATAAAATAGGGTTCCTCCCTTCAAAGCTTTTCCAGACTAGATGGGGAGACAAAACTAATAAACATGAACCAATAAATTAAAAATCAAGTGCAATCTATTTAATTGTGGAAACGGTATGTAATTCCATGAAACTGAATTTACTTCATATTGATTAAAAAGTCAGTATTAGAATCATTTTTTCCTGTTGGTTTTCTTTCTCATATAAAAATTCTACAAAGAGTTATATTTTATATTTTTGTAGCTGTTTGATAAATGCTACATAAAATCAGATCCCTTCAGAGGTTTTCTTTTCTTTCTTTTTTTTTTTTCTTCTATTGTGACTACGCAGGGCATTCTAACCATGAAGCAAAAAAATAGGAAATGGATCAGGAGGAAAAAATTTCCATCTAATTTTGTATTATCTTTGAAAAGGAGGCTGAAGTTGCTAATCTGAATAGCTATTTTATGCATACGGTTTTTACTGTACAATAATAGAAGAAAAAAATCCTTAGAAAAATGTGAAAAATAAAGACAATTAAAATATATCTCAAGGTATATTTCTGCAACTCTTAAGATACATATTGTGTATTCAATAGAATAAATTGACCAGTAAGCTCTCTTTATGACTTACTATGTGTACAAAGCATGGATACAATGGAGTATTGACCTCACAGACATTTTTTTAAGATTTGTAAATGAACAGATTCGCATGTACAGTATTAGATATTTAACTAGAGCACACATTTCCCAGGGAGCTATAACCTTTATGTGAATTTAAATGGTAACACTTTTTTTTCTATATAGATACAGACTGTACCTTATATTTTTAATGTTTATAGTTAATGAGCAGAGATGTTTCTTAATAAACGCATTATCTAGGCTTCTCAGGGGTTGACTGGGGCTACAGTAGCCTAGATTATTCTTGTAATTAGAGCAGGAACCCCCATAACTATCACTATTCACTATAGGGACTTAAAGGAATAGAGAGCAGAGGCTACAGAGCCATGATTCTTCGTTACAATAATGTAGAAATGGAATATGTGTCTTGGGTAATTTACTACATTAAAGTTTACATTTAGAAAATAGTATAGAAGCTATTTAGAAATGTAGTTTATAACCTAGAGCCATTTGAAAAAGTTGCATTATACCAAAGAAAATCTGGTACCCAGAAAGAGAACCTAGGGACAATTAAAAATTGAAGATTAGGATATTACTCTGCAGGCAGTGGAATAAAAGAGATATTTCACTCTACCTGTTTAAGTAAATACACAATTATTTATCTCTGTTTTTGCTTTTCAATTTAATTAATATTTCCTAGGCTTTGATATGTCCCAGCAGGCTGCTAACTTCAGATCATTGGTCTAATATTCCCCTTTGTTCTTTTCTTTCTCAACCATCTATGCACTGAGTTTGTCTCAATAACTTCCCTGTTCTCATAAGCGCACAAGCTCTTAATTCCCAGAAGAAGAATACTTCTAGGTCCTCTTAAATTTTCCCCTTCTCACATCTAGTCATTTTGCAAAAGGTGAACAGATTTCTGTGGCTGGCAACCACATGCTATAGAGCAGGTCACGTCTCATTTCTGGACTCCTGAATAGCATCTTTATCCCCTGGAAAGAGGGAACGGGGTATAAGGGTCCACTGCCCACATTAGAACCTGTTCAACTTTCTGTTAGAGAGCTGGTGAACTGGAACACAAAATAACTGCTGGCAACAATGGGGCAAGAGTGTGGTACAGTAAAGAAGGAGCATGGCCCAAGTCTCTCTGACTCCTGGAAGAGAGTGTCTGAGTTGTGTAACCAGTATATAATATAAGATATGCAGAAAGATACAGGCACTACAGACAGCTACTACACTTAATTTTTAACTATCTATACATTAGAAATTCTTGTTCATTCTCAAAAGCAAAATAACCTTAAAATATAATAAGTTGAACTTGTGATATAGATTTTAGGGATTGAAAGAATTTGGTTCATTTTGTGAAGAGTTCCTCACGTGGGTAATTGTGATGGGATGTAATATGAATTTTAATTGCCAAGCCAACCAAAAATGAAGATAATTCTACATGTCATTCCTTAATGCATAAAACTCATCAGAATGGAATCTCAGATCTTCAGAGAGAAGCAGATGTCTTCCCCTTATGTATCTGCTAAATGCCCAGAAACTTCAAAATGTGCACAGAAGGAGCTATCAGACACCAGACTGGAAATCCTGCCAATCCTTGAGGATTGGAATCTCCACCAAAGGATTCCTCCTTAGGGACACCCAAAGCAAGGTGCAATGCAATGCCTCCAAATCTCAGGATGCCTGGCGGTATGAGCATCATGAATGATGTTAAGAAGAAGCATCTAATGGGAGCACATCATTTACTACCATAGGAGCAGTAGAAGGTAGTGTTTCTATTTCCTCCCCTGAGCCACGTCTCTCTACACATCTTTCAATCAGAGCTTCAAAGAAAATTTCAAAACAAATCCTGAACAAAACCCAGCGTAATGTTTTTTTTTTTTTCCCAACCATGACTGTATAACCCTTGCTGCTGATAAAGAACTCAGTATGTGCAAGGTGACAGACGCTTCATTTGCTAAGTCTGGGAAGAGGAAGAATTGGGGGATTATGCTTTCCCACAGCTGCCCCTCTATGAAACTCCTCTATAGGAACCTCAGTTGGGAGCTTTCCTTCAAATTAAGCCAACAGCCTATAATCTGATAAAGAAGAAAGATTTGCATTATGAAGAGAGTTTCAATAAATATTTTGGAAACAAATTAGAAAAGGGCAAGAGTGAACAAAAAGCAATCCATCTAGTGATGAGTTGTTACCTAATTACAGTAGGAATGATTCTTGCAAACGTTTGAAGAATGGCTCCTCTACATTCCGTTTTAATACATTATAATACTCTTGTCAAGAAAAATGAGGGACAAGAAGGTCATTAGTAAGCTTTTATATGGGGGTAAAATTGGTAACATAAATTACAAAGTTCAAATCATCTATCAGTATCTTGATACATTCCCAAATTTTGCTTATTCTGTGCCAAGATCAATGGTATTACCATCCAACTGATAGAAAAATCAAGTCCTCAAATAATATAACTTGCACTTGTGAATAAGCAGCTGGATGTTAGGAACTGTGACTTCCTGTCCCATATTTTTTTACTAATGCCTTTACTGATGCAGTGCCAGAGGGAGGCCTAGCTTAAAAAGAGACAATGAAACAGAATAGTCATTACATTAAACTTGTGCTTAGAAATAGCGACATGCTGGCTTTTTCTTTAGATAGCAGATTTTTAACACAAAGAAGCATAACTCTCTTTATTCATTTTATTTTATCTGTATTTTAACCTACTAATCAAAAGGAAAATTAATATTTCTGTCTCAAAATTTAGTTAACAATTTATTCTGTTGCCATTTTATCATAACCAAAATAAATACAGTACAAGAAATAATCGGTATAATCCATTACACTTTAAATTCATGATGAAATACTCCTGTAATTATAATTTCCTGAGGCTTTTGTTTTATAATTTCCTGAGGCTTTTTTCCTGAGGCAGGCTTTTTTTAAACCTTTCTTCTAACTGAGATGTTACCTCTATATGCTGAAGCTTACTTTCTATTCACTTTCTCCTCATTTAATGCTTTTTTCCTCTAACTTCATGACCTAATTATTATATAAAAGTATTAAATCCTTAAAATTTCTTTAGAATCATTCCCATTATTAGCCATAGACCCTCCCTTCAGGGAGGGCTTCCTGGAGATGATTTTTTTCTTACTAATCTGCATAAGCTCTTCATGTCATGATATTTATATATATTTACAGTCATATTTAATATTGTCAAACGGTTCTTCAAAGTATTTGACCATTTTACACTTTTACCAGTGAGATGTAAATGGGAAGTAGCACTAAAGTTTACATTGCTCTTCTTGGTTTTTGACAAAGAATAACATTGATACAACATCATATACAAGATTATTTGAGTTTTACAAGATTTTTCTAGACCTGATGCTAAATAAACGGGGCTTTTGGCTATTTACACTCAGTTAAATCAGAATGGCTAGTTTACCCAAAGAGAAGTTCCCGTATTCATTTTCTCTTCCATTTCTATTAAGACAGTAATGGTTATTGGTAGTTTAAAAAACTGTAAGGCAGATATATAGGAAAAATCAATTCCTTAGCTTAATATGTTATTAGAATAATTCTGTCCAAAAATAAAGCTCAAATATATTTCTTATTCAGTTTATTCTAAAATTTATATAGACATATATGAAAGCAACCCTACTGTAATTAGGTAACAACTCATCACTAGATGGATACACACACACACACACACACACACACACACATATATAACTATATATAAACACACAATCAATAAATCTTTTTGAAACGTAAGGTAACAAATCTCCCTTGGATAAATATATAGCTACATGCAAACTCTGTAAATTATGTTGAGGCCTTATAAATATATTAAATAGACGACCTTATACATTTAGTGTATTCACTCTTTAATCTCATTCATATGCTGGGACTTTCTGATATATTCAACAACCCAAGAAACAAATTCTTACTCAATTATTTAGTGCCTGGTGCTAGATAGCAGTCCTGTGCAGACAGGGGACACCACGGTACCAAAGCTAGATTGGACCACAAGTGAAATTAAATTGATAGCTTACCTCTGGCACTATATGATTTCTCTTAAACGTTTGATATCCCTAGGAACTATTTAAGAAAAGTTTCAGAGCTCTTCTTTCTAACATTTTATTACAAATAATTGCCCCAGGAGTGTGCTAATCACCTTACAGAACTTTACAAAAGTCATTTGACCCCAGTGAGCTAGATGGTAGCTTACCTACCACTGCCACCAAATCAGATTCAATGCCCCCAGTCATCACTGGCATTTCTGAAGTTCATCCCAGGCCTTCCATACCTGTTTACTACCCTCTCTGCAAGTCCAAGCTTCCTCTCTTTGTCTTTATCATGATTTACTGTAAGTACCAAAGCAAGATGGCCGGAGTCCCCATAGAAACACACATCGTGATAAAAGACTCCATGCTGCAGAGTGACTGGGAACTACTACTGAGGAATAATGCCTCTAGGTTAATAATGCCTGTTGAACAAAGTCACTTTAGTTTCCCAGGTGTTTTCTCCCTAACACCTCATGCTCTAAAATATCCTAAATATTCATTTAAATGATGGACAAAGACTGAAATCCCTAAATACCAATATCTTTAAAAACAATCTCTTCATTTCCTAAAGATATGCAAACGCACAAACACATTTTGACATTTTATTAATAGTTAGTGATGTATGGCCCTATGTAGTGACTTCTAAGAGAAGCATCAGTGATTTCAAGAGAAGGGGGACTCCCAGCATGAGATGTGCACAGGGCATTTAACACAGCTATTTTGACACTGGGGATGTTTTGACCCTGTTTTTATAAGCACAAGTGTTTCAAACAAAGTACACTGACTTTGATGAAAAAATACCAGAGCAAATTTTATTAGCCAATAGATCAACTCTCTATACAATGCAGGTGAGCCACTTTTACTTTTGTCCACTTTCATTTTAATTTTTCTGAAATGATCCATTGCTATCACTTTTCTATATAAATTAACTGAAGACTGGACTCCTGGAGCAATTTTTGTCCATATTAAGTTTTATCAATTATAGCTTGACCACTGTAAATTTGCTCTTTTGGCCATTAGTTCTATGAAATTCCATTTTCTATAATCTAAATATTACCAAACTTTAATTCTTCTGTTGATTTATAGTCCATAACAGATTCCACCTTGTGCAGTTTTAGCTGCTGTCAGTTATATTTTGTGTTTATTACTTATACTAGATCTAATTTTCCCTGAATCACTATTAGTTGTTTTCACAAAGATGTCATCATTCTTCACTGTGCTCTCCAGTTAAAACTTAGCCATTTTCAGTCTTATTTTGTGTTTGTTATTCTTATCAGAATATTTGTTAGGAATCTTACTTAAGAGTTGGGCCTTTGTATTTATTTCTTGGAACCAAAATATTAGTGGTGGGTGTAGGCACCAGGCAGGGTGGAAGCATTCTGCTTCAGCAATGTATCTTTAAACCATGACCAAGTGAAGCTTCAATAAAGTTTTGGAAAAAAGCCAATGAGTGCAGTAAAGCACAAGAATTGCACTGTGGGAATATTGGAAGGGCACTCAATGGCTTGCTTAAGATATAGAAGAATAAGAGATTACTGAACCATCAAATTAGACAACTAAGAAGAAGCTGAAAACTGAAGCCACAATACAAAGTTATTTAGTGTACATGCTAGAACCTATATAATATGGTAAGTGATAGCAGGCCTGCTATAAGCTAGATGAAATGAGAAATAGACTATGGAAGGATGGAATTCGGACACTGCAAGGATTGCCTACTAATAGGTAGTACCTAAGGGCAGTACCCCTTCTACTGCCTAATTCTATAAAAAACCTCCAGCTGGGAACTAGATGTCTCTGACCTGGCAAATTTCTCACTTCTCCCAGGTTACTTTGACAAATAATTTTCAGGAGGCGTGGGGGAACTGGGTGTATTCACCATGCCCTTGATAATGTGAGCTTCCATACCTCTTCTTTGCAGGCTCCATAGAAGTGAAAGTGAGAACAGCCTTAAAAACAATAGTACACAATGTTTAACATAAAATGAAGTGCTATGATTATGAAAGGGGAAAATCTTTGCTTATACAGGGTCTTCAGAAATGCCAGAAACTGTGCTAGTGGCTGAACTTGTACGAAAATCTAGACTTAGTCTCTGAGTCTAGGCCGTTAAGAGAAGATGAGGAGGTATAAAACATTGTGGTATGTTCTGTAACAGGTATAGGTACAAGTGTTTTAAAAGCACAAAGGAGAAAGTAATTAATCAGGCATGGCAAAGCCTTCCAAAGAAGGTGGCATTGATTTGGGTCTTGAAGGATGAATAACTAGGAAGTTGCTTATTAGAGAAGGAAGAGAAGAGAATAGCTAGGATATTCTGGATCAAGTCCATGGCTATGAGTTGAGGTTAATGTCAATAACGATGCCCATCTATGCAATCTTTTGATCTGTTTTGAGGCAGAGTCCTGAGCTGAGTGAGAATCTGCAGGAGTCTATGGGCAATTGATGCTCTCATGCTCTCTCCATTCCCAGGTTCGGAGGCACAGGTCACTGATCACAGTGGTATGCAAAGATTCCAGAATCCATGGAGAATTTGCTTTCTTTAAACTTTACTGGTATAGCTCTCTATTTAAAGTCACCAAATAGATTACATAATTTATCAAAATACAACTTTTTTAAATCTTTTTTTTTAATTTGACAAAAAGCAACAAAGTGGCTGACTTTAAAAAAAATAGTGAAAAAATCCTTAGCAGTATCTTACCCCGTTCATTTTTAACAGCTCCTGCAACACTTATGCTCAATATAATTCTTGGTGACAGGGTTTCCTTTGTTGTTTTTCTCTTCTCAACTCCCAACTATCATGCTAGGAAATCCTCTAAAATTTATAATTTTACTTATAATTATTAATTGATATTTTTATCATATAGCATATTTGTAAAACATGGTTTCAATTTTTTTTAATGAGTCATTTTAGGTAAGTCTGTCCTTTTACCCACAAAATTAACATTGTTTTGCTATATGCATAGTTCATTTTTTTAACCAATATATAGTGATAGTTTTGCACTCCAGAATGAATAAGACAGGATCCCTGACCTTTGGAGAGCTTAGAGGTGTACATTTTAAAACTGTTCCTAATTATTAAGCATGAGAAGTTAAAAGTACTATATGATTTCAGAAGAAAAAGAGATTTATTATTTTTTTGTGGAGAATCCAGGAAAGCATTATGGAGGAAGTGGCATTTGACCTGGGCTTAAGTGTTGGATAGACAATGAACACACAGGAATGGAAAAAGGTTATTCTAGGTAAAGAGAAAAATAAAATAAGGCCATATAAGCTAAGAGGTACATGTAGCCACATTGGAGAATAAACAGATGTTTACAGTCACTTGAGGGCACGGTCATAAAGAAAATTATGGATGAAAGAGCTTTCTCAGTTTAAAAACAAACAAACAAAAAAAGCCCATAGGAAATAGCTGAAATAAATGTGAAGATTTAATTTTTAAATTTGGATATAATATCTTCAAAAATCACCACTTACACACATTAAACCCAAAATTGACACTGGCTCTAGATCTCATAAGAAAAAGGTAACACTGAAATGAGGTTCAGAACCAAATAACATTCAAGAATATAAACCATCTATTATACTCAGATAGCAATGGAAATGCTATCTCAGCTATGAATATTTTTTAAAAACCTGAAGTGAGATATTAAGCTGCTAAAGTTTAAAAATATGATCAGTTTTTTCAGGCTGACTGAGAAAACCGAAGGCCAGATTGTGTTACTCTTCAATTTGTGGTTGTGGTTTCAGCAGAAAGAAATGACAGCGTGTTAGTCACATTATATGGTACAATAATGGCCCTTGGGTGGGGTTATTATCAAATAATAACACCTTTGAAACTGTTTGACTAATGCTGTAAATTATCTCTGTATTGTACAAAAAGCATTACAGTATGATTTTTTGATTACTTTGGATTGCAAAGGATTAGCAAGTAGTGCTCAAAAGCAGCTAATTTAGGGGATTTAAAATGAAGAGCAGTCTGGAGTTTCATGGCTATTCACTGAACTTGATACACTGGCAGAAGGCAGTAAAGATCTTCAGTCAGGTATGCCAGCACAGATCTCTCAAATCCAATTTGTAATACACATTTAAAGTCACTCATAAAAACATTTTAAAAACAGAAGAAATGTAATGGAGGAAAAGAAGCATTTCTAAGTAATGCAATTAAAAAAATAACAGGAAAGAGTATTTCTGGCAATAATCACAGGGACTGCACACAGAGTCTGTCAAGGGAAAAACACCTTCAATTTGGAAGCAAACAGCTGTAGAACAAACGGAATAAAAGGACTCAAGTAAATAATTTTTATCAGAGTGTCAAAAACCTGTTCAGGTTCTCTGCAAAGATTTTGAACTCTAAGTTCTATAGATCATTTATTTTCTTTTTCTTCTTCTTTTTTTAATCTAAATTAACAACATTCAGGATTTCATCTTTGTGCAAAGCTGACATCTATCTGTTAGGAATCCAGACCAAAAAAGAAAAATCCTTCCAAGTTTATCTGGATTAATAACTTTACAAACTTATGAACTTCTATAGCAAACTCAAAGAAAAAACTGAAAAAAGTTAAGGAGGTAACACAGAAAGACAAGATTCTTAAGCATTTTTCTTAATGCAATGGCAGCAACAGTGGCCTTGGAGAGAAATAACACTTTTCTAAAGCTTATTAATGCCTACACTGAAGGCATTGAGAAAAATACACCATCCATACAAAGAATGTAAGTCTGTGGAACTATTGTCAACAGATTGCAGAAGAGACATGGAAAGAACTCAAACCAAACACAAAATTGCATTTAATTGTGTGGGACTTTATCTGAAGGGCTCTGATTTTGTGTTTTTAAATCCTTTCAGTCTAACCAAAGCCCCAAAATAAAAAGCTAAAACTTACCTGATAATGTTACTGATTCTGAAATATATATATTTAAGTTAAAGATGAGCAATGAGGGATTTTAAGAATTTTTAAATGGTGGATAGCTTGTGTGCACAAAAGGATTTTTTAGTTATATACTCTCGAAGGTGGTTGGTTCTCTCTGGGATGTTGCTGCCAAGACCTGCTCAACTTCACCTGGCAACAATTTTTATGATGCCTGAAAGGACCCCTTTATTGTGGCCCAATGTTCACAAGATCTATTATTCAATTCTCCCACATTTTCAGGTGGCATTTCCCATGTTTTTAGTTATCCTAGATTCTGTTGAAAGGGGGAAAAACAAACAAAAGCAGTCCTTTCTTCTTTTGAAAGCTAATTCTTTTCCATTTTAAATAATTTCCTCTGTTTCCCTAAGATGTTATGTTTTGAAACAGTCTATATAGAGACTGTTTTGGCCTTTTTAAAAAAGTCTAAACTAAAATCTTTGAATTTAAGTTTTCAAACCAAGTTAAAGTTCTGTTTGGGAAAAAAATTTTTATATAAAAAAACTTTCAAAAAAGTTACAATGTGGCATAGCTGGGTAGACAGGTAAGTAAATATATTCTATTCTTAGGATACTACCTACAATGTAAGTGATTGTCTTAATTTATATCAAGCTAACAGAATCTGAAAATAATATCCACATAGAGCTCACACTTATGTAATAAAATACCATAGACTGGGTGGTTTAAACAACAGACATGAATTTCTCACAGTTCTGGAGGCTGGAAAGTCCAAGATCAAGGCACCAGCAAATTTGGTTCTTGGTGAGGGCTCTCTTCCTGGTTCACAGATGGCTGTCTTCTCCCTGTGTCCCTATATGGCAGAGAGAAGAAGCTCTGGTGTCTCTTCATCTTCTTAGAAAGGCACTAATCCCATTATGGGGACTCTACCATCATGACCTCATCTAAACCTAGTTACCTCCCAAAGGCCTCACCTCCTGATACTCACATTGGGGGTTAGTGCTTCAACATATGATTTTAGGGAGGACACATTTAGTCCATAAAACCAATTACATGATATTTTGAGGCACCTTAACGTCTCTCTTCTCTAGCTTTACTATATTCCAATTGTATTCAAGTCCTTTCAAAGCTAAGGTGTCTCTGAATGTCAAGTTTTGTGCTTAAATGGAACTTCTTTTAGCTGAAAAAAATAGGTGGTGCTTTGGGGAAATAAAACATAACATTATCAAGAAACTTCCCAAAGCTTCCCATTCTGAGTTTCCAATAAAGAACAAAGTAGCAGTTCAAAAAACATTTCCAGACCACCCAGTATACAGTATACACAGTGCTAGTACTGGGATTACAAAGATAAATGAGACACAATTACTGTCCTGAAGAAAGTATAACAAATAATAAAACAGTAAATCTTATCAAGAATTTGAATTCATAAACTTCAGAAAAGCAAGCAATCATTTCCCTGAATAAGCTCATTGCAAAATTAATGGTTACAAGACTTTTAAAAACATTTTTGTAGAATACTATATGCAACTTCAAAAGGAGATTTTTCTTTTCTGGATCTGTATAGGATTATTATGCTACTTGGAAATAATCATTTCTTGGAAATAATCACAAGTCATTTAAATGCCAAAGTGAAGTCTGAATTTTAAAATATCAAGTTCAGTTTATTTAAGTTTCTAAATGAGCAACACAGTATCCTAATTTATATATCTATGGCTAAACGAGCAACATTAAGGATTTCTTTGCACAAGATATCTTATCTCGTGTTAACTTACTGTACTCAATGGTGCCCTATAGACTGAATGAGAGGTAGGATGATTTCATCTAGTTGGGTGTTGCTTTGATAAATCCTTTTCTCTTTTCACATGATGAATCACCAAATGTCTACTTCAGGTAAGAAGCAGGAGTCTTTCTTTATCTAAATCTCTAATTCATTATCAAGGAACATAACTTAAGCATGCAGAAGTTGATAAACCCGCCACAAACCCAGAATGTTTAAAATTATTTTTGTAAGTCATTTCCAGAATGGGAATAAATAAGTGAGAAATAAAAGGAAGGAAGGAAAAAGGGAAGGGAGGCAGGAAGGGGATGAATAAACATTGACAGCATCCTTTACGAATATCTAAACATCATTATTCCAAAAGAACAAGTAAGTATCATCTTGATTTTATAACTTCCATTTCTTCATGAATTTCTCTACAAGAAATCTGATACACTGAGAGTCCATTACATTGTGCAAAATGCCAGTCTTAACAGCAAATAAAACAGCATTAACCTTCATTTGTTATTACTTTCAGCAGTTCTTGCCTCACCAGTTAAGAAACCTGTGTCTCAGAAAGCTCCACAGCCACTGTTGTGTCACATATGTTTCTGAGGAAGAAACATGATTATGCCCAAATCTGGGGCTTCAGAAATGAATATGGTAGCATCAGACTATAAAAATGAACCTAATACTAACTAAAGATTGAATATCACAGAGCAATCAGCAAAATCCTTTTACCCGAATTCTGATATTAAGCACTAGTACCTTTCTCTCAAGTTTTTAAGTGAAGATACTAAAGTATGGAGAGGATTAGGGATTTTCCCAGAGTCCCTTAGCTGGTAAACAGCATGACAAGACACAACCAATATTTTCTGACTGCAAAGTTTTGCTCTTTCCATTAGCTCACCATCCTCTAGAAACATCTGGCTATGCGTGGGTAGGACTGAAGAGGAACAGTTGTTTAGGATGATCAACAACTTAGAAAATATTTCAGAACAGCACTAGAACTTCGTGAGAATTTAACCAGGGCATTGAAATTTGTAGCAAAAACAGTTCTTCCAATTACAACAAAATTTCATAAGAAAAGAGGTTTATATCTAACAGGGTAACTCTTTTCTTTTCGAGAAATTTCACGAGAAAAGTTTATGCAGACAATTAGAGCCATCCAGCTTCTCAGCTGGTCTGGGCTCCACTTTAAAATAAACAAGGCTTCTCCCCTACAGCAGCTTTGCTGAGGCTCAGCTGACTGGATTCTGGGCTCAGAGAAAGCCTAGGTCTGAGGTCTCTGGATTGAAAAAGAGCAATGGATTAAGTGTCAGGGTACCTAGATAGTAGTTTCAGTTCAGGTACTAGCTTGCTATATATGACCTTAAGCACATTTTAAAATCTTCTGTGATTACTTCACAGTATCTTTCCATAGTTACTTCAGAACATTAGCTAGTCTCTCAAACTGTGGTCCTCAGACCACAAGCTCAGAATCCCCTGCGGCTCTTGTTGTAACTGAAGATTCCTGGGCCCCATTCCAGACCTACTATATCAAAATATCCTAACATGAATCCAGAAAAACCCAGGTGCACTTTTAAAATTTGCACACTTAAAATTTACAAACTAACGGGACGGTCTTTATAATAAACCACACATTTTCCATCCTAATCCCAACATTTACTGGCACATGACTTAACTTTCTCTCTGGGGAATTTGCAACCCCACGGCTTTTCTTCTCAGTCATATCCAGCCAGCTCAATCTTTCTGGACCTCACTTCTCCCAGCTGTAAAATGAGTATGACAACTTCTAACTTATTGGGCAGATATGAAGAACAAATGAGATAATGCATTTATATCTTTAATGTGTCTAATAGAATTCCTAACACATAACAAATCCTTGATAAATGTTACATACTTTTCCTTTGTAATAAGATCATTAGCATAATGATAGCAGATATTAATTCAGTACTAACTATATGTGGTACAGGCAAGTTACATATATTAACGCACATAATTATCACAACCCCATGAAGAAGGTACTATTATTATCCTCAGTTCCTCTCCAGAGGAGGATCCTGAGACACAGAGAATCGGGTACACAGAGAATTAGGTAACTTGCCTAAGGTCACACAAACAGTAACTGAAGGAATCACAAGCCCTCTGTGATTCTGATACAGGGTGAAGTTGGAGAATTGCTGCCTTATAACCACTACCTTTAAGAAATACATAGCAGAACTGTATTGCACTTAGAATCTACTAGGTTGGGGTCAGACAATTTTGATACAAACAGAATTTTGAGATTCACTGCCAAATTCAGAGGCTAAAAGAATTTACATTTCCTGTATATTTAATTAATGTTATCTATTGCTATATCAGTATTACACTATATAATTACTGCACCTTTAAAATATGGTTAAACATCTATTACCATTCTTTGAGCTGGATACTTGAAAGTGTAGAGAAGATATAACTGAAACTCACAAGCTCATGAAAGAAATAAGCACTTGGCATGTTCACCAAACCTTCAGTATAATACAACCAGGATCTTAATAATAAGATCCTGGTTGTATTATAATAGAAATCTTTTTCAAAAAAATTTCCTATGAATTTTGAAAAATAAATTGACTATGAATTTTTAAAATATTGATATAATTCTTGAAAAAATTAATGAAAATGCTCATTTTTATAATTGTAAATTATAAATATAAAAAATTCTACTCAGACTACAATAAAACACATAATTACAATTAACATATTGGTATATGTATTTCCTATTATTGCCTTTACAGTTATCTTTATGTTTCTGTAGTCAGAATCACACCATTTATGTGATTTTACTTCCTATATTTCACTTAACATAAAATTCACAAGCATTATCCCTTATGACATACTAGTTATAATCATTTTAATAACACCATAATATTCCTACTTGTGAGTTGTAAACTAACTATGGTTATCTTAACTAATCTCCTACTCAGTGTTTAGGTTGTTTCAAATTTTATATAATTATGAATAAAGCTACAATTAATATTTTTGCCCTACCCCATTTTAGGATTACTTCCATAAAAGAGAGTCCCAAGAGTATAACTGCAAGGCTAAATTCAACTATTTATTTCAATAAAAATTACCGAATTATTCATTGCAAATTATGTTGTAATTTAGTCTTTTAATATGTACTAAGATATGTAAAATGTTATATTCCTTGGATATTTCATTCAATTATTGTTCTATTCCTATATCAGCATTACAGTATTTTGGACATCATAGTTTTAAAATATGGTTCAATGTCTAGTATATCTTGTGTAACTCATTTCTCTTTCTTTCAAAATATTCTGTACGTTTTTTATGTGTATTTAACATTCCCAGATGAACTTTAGGATGATTGTGCCAAGTTGAAAAGCAAACCAAATCAAAATTTCATTATGATTTTCACTGGAATTGCATTAAATCTATAAAATAATTTGGAAGTAGCTGACTTCCTTGAAGCATTATTTTTGATATACAGAAGCATAATTTCTACTTCTAATTCTCTCAAAGCTCTATCATTTTTTATTCAAATAGGCCACAAATACTTCTCATTAAAGGTATTCTAAAAATTTATACTCTTGTTGCTATGGTGACTGCGACTCTCCTTTCATTAATTTTTAAACAGGTTTACTGAAGTATAATTTATATTTTAAGTATACAATTCAATGATTTTTTTAAAATAAATTACATTATTTTTAAAATAAATTGTGGTGCTGTTCAACCAGCACCACAATCCACTCTTAGAACATTTCTGTCACCACAAAAAGATTTCCCTTTTTGTTGGTGATTTCTTATTTGTTTCTGTTACAGTTGGAGAACTTACTTTTTATAATTGTAGTTCTTTTAAACATACTGAAATGTTTTATGGTCTAGCATGTGCTCTATTTTGGAGAACACCCACATACACTTGGAAAAAACATGCATCTTGCTTTCATTTCACTGCTAGAGTGTTCTATAAATGTCAGGTCAAGTTGGCTGACAGCATTAAATGTTAAGTGATATAAAAGATTTTCTTGATGATTTTCCATCTAGTTGTGTTATCAATTATTGAGACTAGATCGTTGAAGTCTTCAACTATTATTGTCTATTTCTCTCTTTAATTCTGTCATTTATTGACTCCTGTACTTGGGGATATATGTTGAGTATGTATGCCATTCATAACCATTCTATTTTCCTCTTGAACTGACCATTTTCTCATTATGAAATGTCCCTCTTTGTCACAAGTGTTTTTTTGTCTTAAAGTATATTTTTTTTCTGATATTAGAATATTTACTCCAGCTCTTTTATGGTTACTGTCTGTGTGGTATATCGTTTTCCAGGATTTTAACTTCCAGTCTACTTGTATCTTTGAATTTAAAACCTGTCTCTTGTAGACAGCATATAGTTAGATCTTGTTTTGGTTTGTTTTAATGCAGTCTGACAATCTCTGCCTTTTGATTGAAGGACTTAACCTATTTACATGCAATGAAAATATTGATTAGTTGGACTTCTGCTACTTTGGTATTTGTTTTCCATATGTCTCAAGACTTTTGTGCCTTCTGTTTTTCTTTTACTGTCTTCTTTTATGGCAAATAGATTTTTTTAGTATACCACTTTAATTCCTTTTGGAGGGGGGAGTTTAAAGTTGTCTTAGCGGTTGTTCTTGGCATTACAATAATCTAATTTAGTACAATCTACTGTAAGTAATCACAATCTACTTCAGATTAATACTAATTTAATGCCTGAAAAATATAGAAGTTTTGCTCCAATATAGCTCCATTTCCTCCCCCTTCATGTTATTATTGTCACATATCTTATCTGTATATAAGCCCAATAACACAGTTTTATTATCTTATGCAACTGTCTTTTAAATCA
Source organism: Grampus griseus (assembly GCF_964374135.1). NCBI lineage: Eukaryota > Metazoa > Chordata > Mammalia > Artiodactyla > Delphinidae > Grampus > Grampus griseus. The sequence goes on from NC_139012.1 coordinate 70,327,627, forward strand.
GTTAATAAAAAACAAAAAACAAGTATTTATATAGTCCTTTATATTTACCTCTGTAATTACCTTTTTTTCCACAAGACTTTGTATTATGGAAGTTTTAGGCTTACAACCCAAATTTGAGAAGGAGGTACAGAGATTTCCCATATACCCCCTGCTCTCACATAGGCATAGAGGGCCTGCCCCATTATCAACATCACTCACCAGAATGGTACATATGTTACCAAGGATGAACCTACACTGACACAACACATCACCCAATGTCCATAGTTTACCTTAGGGTTCACTCTTGGTGTTGTACATTCTGTGGGTTTGGACCAATGTATAATGACACGCATCCATCATTAAAATATCACACATAGTATTTTCACTCTCAAAAATCATTCTGTGCTCTGCCTATTAATCTCTCTCCAGCCTCCCTGCAATCACTGATCTTTTGACAATCTCCATATTTTGCCTTTTCTAGAATGTCATATAGTTGGAATCATACAGTATGGAGCCTTTTCAGATTGGCTTCTTTCATTCAGTAATATGCATTTAAGGTCCCTCCATGTCTTTTAACATAATTACTTTTTCCATTGTTCTTTATTTGTTCATGTGGATTCAAGTTCCATCTGCTGTCATTTCTGTTCAGCCTGAAGATTTTCTTTAGTATTTCTTGTAAGGCAAATCTGCTAACAACAAATTCTCTGTGTTTCTCTGAGAATTTCTTTAATCTTTTTTCATTTTTTTGAAGTGTAGTTTTGCTGAATGTTGAATTCTTGGTTGACAATTTTTTCTTTGAATATGTCATCCTGCTGCTTTCTGGCCCCTATTTCTGATGAGAAGTCAGCTCTTAATTTTATTGTGGTTGCACTGTATATGATGGGTCATTTTTCTCTTGCTGGATTCAAGATGCTCTCTTTGTTTTTGGCTTTCAACAGTTTGACTCTAATGTATCTTGGTATGGATTTCTTCTGGTTAATACTCTTTAAAGCTCATTGAGCTTCTTAGATACATAAATTAAAATTTTCCATCAAATTTGGATAGTTCGGGGTCTTTTCTTCACAAATTTTCTTACCTCACACATTCTTCTATCTCTCTCCTCTCTTTCTAAGCTTCTGATATATACATGTTTGTATGCTCACGTGTCCTACAGGTCTCTGAGACTTTGTTCATTTTTCTTTCTATTCTTCAGAATTCATACCACCAAGAGAGAGAAACCATATACAATTTGAACAGATTTAATATAAAGAATTATAACATACAGCTGAGTATTCAAAGAATGAAGAATTGACTAGTAAAAAAATAAAACAGGCTTCCCTGGTGGCGCAGTGGTTGAGAGTCCCCTTGCCGATGCAGGGGACACGGGTTCGTGCCCTGGTCCAGGAAGATCCCGCGTGCCGCGGAGTGGCTGGGTCCGTGAGCCATGGCCACTGAGCCTGTGCGTCCGGAGCCTGTGCTCCGCAACAGGAGAGGCCACAACAGTGAGAGGCCCGCGTACCGCAAAAATAAATAAATAAATAAATAAAACAAAACCTCTTAAAAACTACAGAATTGGAGATATAAGGAGAAGCCACTATCCCTAGAGCTGAGATGGTGTACCTAAGGAAGGACCCCCTCCCTCCCATCTGAGATTCAGACCTTCTTGAAGTGGGCATGACCATGGCTCACTGAATGACAGAGAAGTCACTGTGGAGCTGCACCAGCAAAACTTGCTGGAAATCCCCCACTAGGGTGCTGGCAACATCTTTTCATAGGGAAGTATATCCTTGGAGACACTCTAATACAAAATTACCCAACGGGAATTGCCAGGGAGGGGGTAGCTGCTAGCCAGTGGGCACTGCTGACTGTCATGTAGTTCAGGAGCTGGGTGCTGGAATAGCTGCCTGTACTGCAAAAGCTGGGAGCTGGAGAAGCCACACAGGCAACATGAATCTACCAAGTGGGCGCACTGGAACCAGGAGGGAAAACCCCTTCTTCCTACAATGCCTTTCCAGTACCCTCTGCTGACAAGCTTTATTGACAGCTGGCAAAGGGAAAAAAAAAAAAAAAGTTTAAAGGTCCCAAATCCATGTTCATAGAAGAGGAAAGGAAGGGAAATTTGCAACTGAGAGGCAATATATTGATAACGGGCACATTTCATTCCTTTGGTCATTCATTTCCATATGCAACTTTCTATACACATTTAATTCCTATATAGCAACAAAATACATTTCCAACTAACATGATATAGCTATCCACCTTACAAGTATAAAAGCTCTCCCTCTTTCCCCCAAATGAAAGATACATACATAGTCCAAACAGTTAATGTGTCCATCACAGGCTATAGTAATAAATCCTCAAATTTAGTCACAGTTTCACTGAATATTCTGTTAGCCAAAGACTAAATTATAAAGTTGTTTCCAGCAGCTTGTATATAAAAATAAAAATGAGACAGAAGAAAATGGTTCGTATATATAAACACATGCATATAGCAAGAAGAAAATATGCAAAGATACTCATTTCTGTAATTAGTGTCACAGTTGTAGACGGTATCTATGGATTTCTTCTTTACCCATTTCATCTTTCCCTTACCCTCAGCCAAAACCTTGACTGCTCTGAGCCCCTTACCTGAGTGACCCAACCTTCATTCCTGAAGGGTGTGCCTCCTCAATTGTTCCGCCTTTTTTGGCTGCTATAGTTTTACATTTACCTTTACTATTGGGCATGGAAGTAATAAGATGTGCCCCCTGAGAATCTCCTAGGATCCAAACATAGTTCTTTTTGCCTCCAACCCAATTTTTACATTGTAACATAGATTAATCACTGCATCTTTTTTTTTTTTTTCTTTCTGTGTTGGTTCAGTGACATAGGAGTCCCAAATTGCTAGTCGGAAGTATCATCTTCCAATTAAATGGAATCATTGTTGTGTCCCTGATGGAAGCATTCCGTGCGTGGGGACTAAGAACTCTAAACCAGAAGTGCTCAAAGCTGTGGTATGGAAAGCAAAAATTCTGCAAGTGAGTTATTACACATTCACTTCTTAATTTCTAGAACCACGTAGACTATGAGGGAAACAGCACCATGTAATGGTCTTTGATTTTTATTTAATTAATTATTTTTTTTGTTTACTTATTTTTGGCTGCGCTGGGTCTTCGTTGCTACGCACGGGCTTTCTCAAGTTGTGCTGAGCGGGGGCTACTCTTTGCTGCGGCACGCCAGCTTCTCATTGTGGTAGCTTCTCTTGTTGTGGAGCACGGGCTCTAGGCGCGCGGGCTCAGTGGTTATGGTACATGGGCTTAGTTGCTCCACAGCATGTGGGATCTTCCCGGACCAGGGATCAAACCCATGTTCTCTACATTGGCAGGCAGATTCTTAACCACTGCACCACCAGGGAAGTCCTGGTCTCTGATTTAAAGCATTTACATATCATGTAAAAAAGAACTCTATCCTTTCAGGCTGTGGTCTCCCAACGGGCATCATAACAGAGTCTTCAGTGAGTCATTGCAACTTCCTAGTTAAACCAGCATATCCTCTGTTAATAATACTTTCTCTCCTCCACTACATTCCTACTACCTTCTCTAGAATTTGCAGAACACTTCAGTGTAAAAATTGGTGAGAGGAGAATTCCCTATTTATCACAGTTTTAAAAGGAACGACTTAGTATTTTACTTTTAAATAAGGTTAAAATGGGCATTGGTTTGAAATACGCATCTTAACGTGAAGGAATTAGTCTTCTAAGTTATGCTTTTCAAAAACATTTAAGTATGGAATTTCACTAAATGATTTTGTAAATATAATGGATAAAACAGTACATGATTTTCTTATTTTACCTATTGATACAATATGGTATCAACACATTTCTTGATATTGAAGCATCCTTATTATATTAGCTTCCACTGCAATAACCAAAAAACCCCCAAATCTTTGTAACACAAACATGTTACATCAAGGCTGTAGACTGCAAGCTATGTTACAGCCTGCAGGTTGACTGTAGATCAGCTCCACTGTTTTCCTCCTGTGTCCAGGCTGAAGGAACAACAGTAATCATAACAGAGGAGAAAAGACGGATTGAGATAAATCATGGAATTGTTCTTAATGCTTGTGCTTGAAAATGGCAAATCTGACAATCATTCAGATTCCACTGGCCAAAGCAAGCCACATGGTCAAGCACAGCATCAATGAGGTATAAAAATATACTCCTTCAGTAGTGTGGGGAAGGGAGAATGAATATTTGTGAAAAGTAAGTAATGCAAACTGTCATACTCATATTCAAAGAACAGACCCTTTTGGGCCATGGTAAATTATTCTTTTAATATACTATTAAATCTATGTGCTAATATTATATTATTCATATGCATAATCATAAGTGAAAGTGATGTATAATTTTCATGCTTTTTTCCAAGGGTTTGGTAGGATGATTATATTTGCTTAGAAGAATGAACTGGATAGCTTTCTACACTTTTCTCTATGTTCTATATATGGATCTATCTGTTCCTCTTAAGGATAAAAGATTTCACCAGTACCATTTAGAACTGGAGCCTTTTGGGGGAAGTAATTAACTGGGTAACTTAAAAAAAATTATTTTTCTGTTATTGGTAGAATAGCATTAGATTTTTTTAAGTAGCTTTGATTTTCCTAGAAATCATCCTCTTCATAATATTCAAATTTGATAGTGATAACTTATATGTACATATTTAACATGTTTTCTACATGTTATAACACCTCCAACACTTCTAATTTTTACTGGACTTTCCACATTTACTATTTTGTGATTTCTTCACTTTTTTTTCCTATTTTATAATGCATTTACTATATTGCTTTTATCTTCACTGTAGTCTTCCTTTTGCTTTCTTCTTTTTCATTTTCTAAATTATTTAATAAAAGTCTTGCCCATAGAATAAAAAATCTAGCTATAGCAGCATTGCATAATTCCATTAAAATGAAAACTCAGTGAGGGCTGTATTTCTACCCCTTTGTTCATTAATAATCCTCAAGTGTCTAGCACATTATCTTTTTGCACAGAGGAGTTTCACAATATTTGATAACATTCAGAGGAATCTGTTTCTGTATTCGTTTCCTTTTAGACACTATGGTTATTTTTTAATTCCAAGAAGCTTGGATTTTTGTTTAAACTTTCATTATCTTACCTAATTTTGTGGTTTTCAGACTTTAACATCCATCAAGATAGCTTGGAGAACTTGCTAAAACACTGAGTTTTAAATTTTAAAACATGGGCTCTACCCTCAGAGTTTCTGATTTAGTAGGTTCGAGGTAGGGTTCTAGAATTTGTATTTCTAACAAGTTCCCAAGTGATGCTGAAGCCATGCTGGGGTTTACATTTTGAGATTTACTGGCTATTTCATTGTATGAGAATGTTAATTGTTTCTGCTTTGGAAAATTTATTGCAGTATCTACCATTTTAATTATGTTTTTAAAATCATCATTTAGTATCATCATTTCTTTTTTGTGTAATTGAAGACAGACTAACAGTTGTATAGTAAGATGTATATTAAAACAACGAACCTTGTTGAATTCTCTAAGTATTATTGTATAGCACAAGACTATAATCTTTTTAAGCATTCCTGGAATTTTTAAATAAAAGACTTATTACAAACTTACAATTGGTTTAGTTAACCAAAATGTACCACTTTTTTCCAGTATTAAGTCTGCTAGCTACATATCTCTGCTATTTCGTGAGGCCTGATTTTGCAAAACCCTACCTATATGTCAAACATTCAGAGCATTACATTGTGGTTCAGACAACACATTTTCCTCACCAGTCTACTCCACAGCAATAGCTTTAGTCCTTTTCATGAAACTATGTTGTGTCAAAAAGCTTTCTATGCAGTGTTCTACTTTTAAGAAGTGATGGACCTTGTACATTTGGATTTTTTTCAACCAATGGTTCCACATTAAGAAACTCTTCCAAATTCTTTAGTCAGTTTTCTGGAGTCTGCCATGTCCTCTTTTTCTCAATTCCATATTCTACTTCCAAAAGTCTTCCTTCCCCTGGCTGTCATTATTTTTTCTCTATGGTATATCTTCGTATTGCAGTATTGTAAAATTATCCTATGCATTGCTTTCTGCTATAAGTTCTACTTAATATGATATTAATATGATGCTTTACTTAGTTTGATACAAGTATGCTCATTGTTTCATTTGTGATTCTTCTGAATAATTTTTAGATGCATCTCTTGTAAGTAGTAAACCACTGGATTTTGTTTCATTATACATCCACTCCAAGAGACTTTTTAGTGTACAGATGTAAGCAATTTATAAGTTTTTATAACTCTTACATAATTCATCTCATTATACAGAAATCAGAAAGCACAAGTACAACAAAAGGAAAAATAAAATAAAATTAGCCATGATCCCATCACCCATACTCAGGGACTGTTACGATTTGGAAGTATATACATTAAGATTTATTTCTATATATTTGGAAAAAGGACACCTATTATACCATTTTGTAATATGATTTTTACTTATCTTTCCAAGTCAACACTCTTCTTCAACCTCGTTTTTAAGGATTGCTTAATACCGTATTGCAAAGATATGTTTATGTAACCTATCCCCTTATGTATTTGTTCTTAATTTTCTATTACAAATACAGCTCCTCATACCCATATCTTTCTAGTCAACCGACTATTTCCTTGATCTAATTTACCAGAATTAAAACTAGTAAGTCAAAAGTCATAACTATTTTTAGGGTTCTTGGTGTATTAATGACACATTACTTTCCAAAAAGTTTAGTAAACTGTGAACTCCGACCAGCTGCATGAGGGAGTCCACGCTTAGGACTGCCAGAGAAAATGTAAGCTGCCAGTTAAATCTGAATTTCAGATAAACAGAAAATAAGCTTTTAATATAAATATGCCCCAAACATTGCATATTTGTTGCTTATGTGAAATTTAAATCTAACTGGGCTTCCTATTTTTATTTATTACATATGGCAACCTTATACCCACTGCATCTTTGCCAGAATTAAAAATTAATTTTTAAAACATTTGGGAAGTGAGAAAAGTAAAGCTTTTATGTATAATTCCTTTAAAAAAAATCTGCTTAAGTTCCTTTCTGAATTATATCAGGGTTTGTTTTTTTTTTTTAATATATTGACATACTAAGGCCAAATATTTTCTCTAATTTATTTACTCTTTAAATTTTTAACAAACTTTACAACTTTTACAAACTTAAAAATTTTTATGTAACAAGAATTATCAACTGTTTTTTCCTTTGATTTCTGATTGCTTTTGTGATTTAAAAAAGGTCCTTTCCTCCTATCCAAAGATTGGATATTCATCTGCATCTTCTTCGGATTTTTGGTTTTGCTTTTCTTTATATGTATTACTTTGTTCTACCTCGAATTTATTTTGAGGCATGTATATTTTAATCATTTCAAATAGAAGAAATGCAATTCTTTTTATATAAAATACTCTTTGGGCATATTATATTTGGAGCATTGCTATAAATACTCTTAGTATTTATAACTGTTTTCCTCAAGTATTGGAGTTGTTTTAACTTTATTCCTTCACCTAGCATTACTTATCAACATAACAGTTATATTCCCAAAACCTGTTACTGTAAAAGAAAGCAGGAATGAAGTATTTAAGGCCTTATAGCTAAAGCACAGTTAGGGGACTGTCGCTATAAGTGAATCTAAAATAATGACAAACAGCTCATTAAATAAATGAACTAATGGCATTTTAACTACTTTTATTTTATTTTTTATAAATTTATTTACTTATTTATTTTTGGCTGCATTGGGTCTTCATTGCTGTGCATGGGCTTTCTCTACTTGTGGCAAGCAGGAGCTCCTCTTTGTTGCAGTGCGTGGGCTTCTCATTACAGTGGCTTCTCTTGTTGCGGAGCATGGGGTCTAGGTGCACAGGCTTCAGTAGTTGTGGCATGTGGGCTCAGTAGTTGTGGCGCATGGGCTTGGTTGCTATGCGGCATATGGGATCTTCCCTCCCGGACCAGGGCTTGAACCCATGTCCCCTGCATTGGCAGGTGGATTCTTAACCACTGCACCACCAGGAAAGCCCCATTTTAAGTACTTTTAAATAGTAATAATTGGCCTCGTTCAATAACAACTCCTCTTCCTAAAAACTATTTGGGATTTCCTTAGCCCATCAATTTTCTCAAGATGCTTATGAATGTGTTTTTGCTTTGTTATAAATATGCATTTTAAGAAGCATTTTTCCTTGGATCTCCACCAAATGATCAGTGTTTCACAATTTTATGAGTCAGTTACTTTACGTAACTTAGATTAATTGAAGGAGAAAATGCCAGTATTCTGTGACATGTTCTTGAAACCCTTCCTAATGCATAGTTTTATGTGTAAGAGAACTTAATGCCAGTGCACAAACAACCACAGTAGAACACTACTGTTACTCTGAAGCTTTCACATGTCTCAGTTTCTTTCCTTTGGTTTCCTATATTTTTCCCACACTTCATTAGAAAAATATCTACGTACACCTCTCTTCTATATATTTTACCTCCTTTTTCTCTTGCCAAGATCCCATGTTTTGTTGTAATTTTTAAAAATATGCTCAAGAAAAATCACGCATATGCTTACAAATATCGTATCCTAAAATTTCACATCTGTGGGAAAAGCACAAGTACATAAATACACATATGTAGAATTTTGTACAACAGGAACTGTAGCTAGGAAGGAAGACATCACTATACTCAACACAAAGTGCTCAACAGAAATTTGCTTAATGGGACTGACTTCCATCTGGAATGGAAGCACACTTAAGGCAGTGGGGTTGATACAATGGCTACAACTATATGACCAAAACATCAGGGCTACTGAAGAAGAGGTAGACACAGTTAGTTCAGTGGTGTTAATGGCTAATTCTGATCAATAATTCTAATTAATACTGATCAATGCTTAAAGGTTCATAATACAGTATAGCATAACCGCTGAAAAAGACCTCCTGGGAAATGGCTACTTTTGTGGTAATATTTAAAAGTCATATAAAAATATCCTTATATTTTTACTTTTTCCAAACTATCTGTATTATAACTGGCATTGCTATAGCACAGGTAGTTCAGCTCGGTGCTTTGTGTCCACCTAAAGGGGTGGGATAGGGAGGGTGGGAGGCAGATGCAAGAGGGAGGAGATACCCAATATATGTATACATATATCCACATACATATGGGGATATATGTATACATATAGCTGATTCACTTTGTTATATAGCAGCAACTAACACAACATTGTAAAGCAATTATACTCCAATAAGGATGTTAAAAAAATAAATAAATAATTGGCATTGCTCAACTAGTAATGGTAAGCTTAGATACTAAAATATTTTATCTATATCAAATGTCAAGAGTTTTAAATGTACTACTACCAACAACAATTATGGTCTGAATCAGTACTCTTACCAGTTTAGGAGTTAATTTAATTCATCCATATATCAAATTATATCAATTATTACTGGAACACATGCAGTGTGTTAGTCTATTTAAATTGATTGCAGGGCTTCCCTAGAGGTGCAGTGGTTGAGAATCTGCTTGCCAATGCAGGGGACACGAGTTCGATCCCTGGTCCGGGAAGATCCCACATGCCACGGAACAACTAAGCCCGTATACCACAACTGAGCTCTAGAGCCCACGAGCCACAACTACTGAGCCCGCGTGCTACAACTACTGAAGCCCGCATGCCTAGAGCGCGTGCTCTACTACAAGAGAAGCCATCGCAATGAGAAGCCCGCACACCGCAACAAAGAGTAGCCCCTGCTCGCTATCATGGTTTTAGGTGTTCTCAACCATTTTTTTTCTAATGGAGATTCATTCATGTTAGAAGGGAAAAGAAAAAAAACTGAAGTCCAGTGAACGGAATAATAATGACTTTTAAAAACTGAGAAGTAAAAAATTGCAGCCAAATGATAACTGGCAATTACAAAAGTATAAAACAATTCATAAATATAAAACCTCACATAATTTTTAAAAGGTAATGTGGAAGAACAGCAACTAGAGAAAGCCCGCACGCAGCAATGAAGACCCAATGCAGCCAACAATTAAATAATTTTTTTAAAAAAATTAAATAAATAAATAAATTGGTTGCAAACATGAAATGATACTATTTTAACAACACAATAATAAATGTGGCTTACCACTGGGGAGAAGAGCCATTAAAATGAGTACAGCGGGTTAATTCAAACTTACTTCCAAAGAATAACTTAACAGAAATGACAGGCAGTTTGAATGAGATTTAAAGCATAACAAGCCAACAGATTAGAAAGTCTGAGAACAGTATCTCCAACACCATAAAAAGGCAGTATTAAGGCTATAGAGATTCAACTGCCAGTGACTGACAAAAAGATTATATATTGCCAGTGTACAAAAAACAGAAAAATTGATCCCAATACCAAGTCAAAACGTGAATACCAGTATTGTTTGGCTAAAACGAAAAGTATTAATAAGTCCATTGATTGTAGCAAAAATAACACTGATAAAAAGATGTCTAGGGAATTCCCTGGTGGTCCAGTGGTTAGGAGTTGGCATGTTCACTGCCAGGGCCCAGTTTCAATCCCTAGTTGGGGAACTAAGATCTCACAAGCCGCTCGGCCAAAAAAAAAAAAAAAAGATGCCTATAACAGTTAAGACACTATAAGAGCTGAATCAACTTATTTTGAAATTTCTCCTCGGAGAAATACTTCTTTCCACAGATGTTCACTACATATCCATTTACAAACTACGTTTTTAGAAAATAGGAGGGAAGGTTAAAAAGTAAGCAAATGGAAGCCAAAATTAATGAATAGAAAATACATTTGAAAGCAAATCTGACACTGGAGTTCTAATCTAATTACTGTATCAAACTCCACCAATCCTTGATTGAAAGTAAATTACATTATCTCACATAATGCTTAAGGACAAAATTAGCCAAGATAAGTGGTGATGTTAATAGCCATAATAAATAAATATCATAAATTACTAACTACATTTAGTCAACAAAGTAGGGTTGTTTAATAATGCTCCCCAAAATAAAACAGGTAGCATTTCTAATGAGTAGTGTGTTTTACATCACACCTCCGTTCATCATGAGGGGATTTGTAACAAGTTTCATTTAAAATGAAACACAAAGCATATGCCTTTCTTACCTTGGTTTAAACTGTTTATAATTACTCAGATACAAAGTACTCAGATTCTTAGGGCACTATCATGGTTTTAGGTGTTCTCAACCATTTTTTTTCTAATGGAGATTCATTCATGTTAGAAGGGAAAAGAAAAAAACTGAAGTCCAGTGAACGGAATAATAATGACTTTTAAAAACTGAGAAGTAAAAAATTGCAGCCAAATGATAACTGGCAATTACAAAAGTATAAAACAATTCATAAATATAAAACCTCACATAATTTTTAAAAGGTAATGTGGAAGAACAGCAATAATTAAGAATAGTTAACATCTCAAATATAACACTGATGATACACTGGCAGGAAAGTAACCTTGAGCATTATGGGAATTCCAACCGCCTGCATGTGTTCATATACAGCAAGAGTTTGTCAGGAGTTGGTGGAACCACAAAGCTCAATAGAGTACTGAATTAGAATCCTCAGTTATTTGTGGTAATGCAATAATTTTAGTCTATGAATATCAAATCTAGTAAGGCTGAATAACTCATTCAGTAGGTTACTTCTAAGAAGGCTTTAGTTGTTAGCAATAATTGGTCTACGAAATTGGGCTCATTCGTATGTAAGTGCAAACAATGAGCTTTGCATTGTTCCTTAAGGACTCTCAAAGCCCATGAATCCACTTTAGAACACAACTGATTTAGGGAACCCAGTGTCTGACACAGAGCTAGAAATGAACAATCTAGTGGATGAACCTAAAATATACAGAAATTGATTAATATCTAATTTTATAAAATCATATAAGGTACCATCTCATTGATCTGATGTAATTGTGATAAATTACTTTAATTCTAGAGAATATGGATTCATTCCTCAAAGTTCACAATGAATTCATTCCTTTACTCACTTCAATGACATTATCAAAATTGCTTTTCACTCATAGAAACTTTACTGAGTTATTGCAAAAGCAGCATTTCAGTTGTCTTCATTGGTCTTTAGATATATTAATTTACAAATCGAGGGTATATCACTTATTTTTTTATAATAAGGTCAGTTACATCAAAGCAAACATTCTGAACTTTTTTTTTTTTTTACCAGTTTTAGGAATAATTTCAGTTAGGAACATACCAAACCTATCCCAAAATATCTGTATTTCAATTAGGTGCAAGGATAAAACTTCTAGTGTGCAGTGCATTTTTCTCACTGTCAATAAATGCAGTGCCATAGTCAGGATTTGACAGAATTAATCTAAGAGAAAAGGCCTGCAGAAAAGATTAAGTAAGCCATTTTTAAAGATGAGATGACTATTTTTTCAAATGAAAACACTGTGTACATTTGTAAATGGCACGGTGTAGGTGGAGTGCGATTAGTAGAGGATTTGGAGAAACAAAGGAATTTGGGGAGATGCAAAAGGACTTCGGAAAAGCCTGGTGTCTACCAAAAAGCAAAATGAGAATGTTAGGTTATAACAATTCTGTCCTTAAGTCTAGTCATTTCCCTTTTACTGCCTTTTAACAGCTAATGCGAAGGACAAAAATGACAGCAAAATAATTGAAATATTTAGTATACCTGGTGTCACAGCACCCTCTATCACATGATAATATACAGAACACGTTTATGTGTAGTAGTCGCTTTAGTGTGTGAATATTCATTTATGTAGAACTATCTGGTTTTAATCCTCGGTTCATAACTTCCCAACAATGGATTTCTCCAGCTTCCCTATCATTAGTAACCAACTGCAAGAGCATTATTGACAAAGCAATCCTGAACTCTAAATTATTGCACGTGTGATCCTAGTACTGTGGGACTCGAGGGACATTGTTCCAGCTAATGATTAAGAACTCTCCAGACAATAGGGGCTTCTTAGACAATGGGTGAATTTCCAGGATGTCCGGCCCCCTTCCGAGAAGGAGGGAGATAACAAAATGTAAAAAAGGTGTCTGTCAAAGACCAATCAGGCAGCTGGGGACAAGTTCCCTCTCTGGTCCGAGCCTAAGCCGGGACCAATCAGCAGGAGAACACAACCAAATCTATAATTTACATACGGGGAAGTGGGAACCTATAAAACTGACATATTCGCGCCCAAAAGGGTTCCTTCTTCGACCTCCTGCGTGAGGACCAAGGAACCCCGGTGCACCGGCTTTCAATAAACCTCTTGCGTTTTGCATCGACTTCTGACTCTTGTTGTTTCCTGGGCGAGTCGAAACTCCTAGGAGACCGCGCAGGTCTAACATTTGGGGGCTCGTCCGGGATTCCACTCGCCCCGGACCACAAGAACATCGGGAGTTGGAGGTACCAGGTAAGCTCGAGCTTGACTGTCTGTTTGTCCCTTGTTCTTTGTGGGCCATTATCGGAGGAAAGCCGTAAGAATCGGCTTATTATGGAATCTGTATCGGACCTCTGGCTAGGCAGACGTGCTAATAGCCGGCGTCCATGAGCCCTAGGGGACGCCCTGGTGGCTCATCTGGAAGGAGAGGCAAAGTCTGTCTCCCCTTCACTCGGTTTCGGCAGTTCCCTTGGTGATAACTGCCATCTGAAGAAGTTTCGGTTTTGAAGCGAGCTCGCGGTGGCCCATACGTATATGTGTTTCGTGGAGTTTTAACTGTTTCTGTATTGTGGTCTATTCTTCTTCTCTGACGGACGACAATGGGACAAACTATGACGACTTCTCTTTCCCTTACCCTAAGCTATTGGACCGAAGTTCGGGCCAGAGCCCATTATTTTTCGGTAGAGGTAAAGAAAGGAAAGTGGCAGACTTTGTGTGCCTCTGAATGGCCAACATTTCAGATAGGATGGCCCCCCGAAGGATCCTTTTTATTAGACAAGATTAAGTTGCTGAAGTCTAAGATATTTAATATAGATCCCCACGGACATCCAGACCAAGTACCATATGTCTTGGTCTGGGAAGATTTAATTCTCTCCCCACCTCCGTGGGTCCGGCCCTTTGTTTCCTCAACAGGTACGTCCGCGCATACATCAGCAGCGTCGGAAATATTAGCCTTAAAGAAAAACCCCAACACGGAGAAGCTACCCGACGCCCCGGATCTACCGAAGGCAATTTATCCTGACCTGCAGTCCGATTTGCTTCTTTTGGATTCCCCACCCCCTTATCCTCTGGCCCCGAATCCCCTACCACCTAGAGGACCCCCAGCTCCACTGCCCTCGGCACCAAGGGAACCATCCATGATGGAAGAAGAAAGGGGTCCCTCAGTGGGCACTAGGAGCCGGAGGGCTATCTCCCCGGACTCCACTGCCCTACCTCTTAGAGAATATGGCCCCCCCGATGGCCAAGGGAATAGACCTCTCCAATATTGGCCCTTTTCCTCTGCAGATCTTTATAATTGGAAAATGCATAACCCAACTTTTTCCGAAAATCCACAGGCCCTTACCGCTTTAATAGAATCTCTTGTTTTCTCCCACCAGCCCACATGGGATGATTGTCAGCAGCTGCTCCAGACTCTCCTAACGACTGAGGAGAGGCAACGGGTTCTTTTAGAAGCCAGAAAAAATGTATTAGGCGCCAATGGGCAACCTACCCAGCTGCCTAACGAGATTGATGCTGGTTTCCCACTCGTCAGGCCAAACTGGGATTTCAATGCCCCGGAAGGTAGGGAGCGCCTGAAAATGTATCGCCAGGCTCTGGTGGCGGGTCTCCATGGAGCGGCCAGACGGCCCACTAATTTGGCTAAGGTAAGGGAAGTAACTCAGGGGCCCCAGGAATCGCCAACTGTGTTCCTGGAACGTTTAATGGAAGCCTTTAGACGCTTTACCCCTTATGATCCAACTTCGGAGGGACATAGGGCTACTATAGCAATGGCTTTCATAGATCAAGTGGCCCCTGATATTAAGAAGAAATTACAGAGGCTAGATGGCTTGCAGGGATTTTCGCTTCAGGAGTTAGTAAAAGAGGCAGATAAAGTATATAACAAAAGAGAAACAGAGGAAGAGAAGGAAGAAAGAAAGCAGAAAGAGCAGGAAGCCCATGAAATAAGACGGGATAAGAGACAGGAGAGGAATTTAAGTAAGATACTGGCCACTGTGGTTGGAGGAAGAAATATAGGGGATAGAAATAGGCAGGAAGGGCGAACGGCAGACAGAAGGCGGCCATTAGACAAGGACCAATGTGCCTACTGTAAAGAAAAAGGACATTGGGCGAGAGAATGCCCTAAGAAAAAGAATGGAGGAAGGCCAACCAAAAACAAAATCTTAACATTGAAAGAAGACGACTAGGAAAGTCAGGGCTCGAACCCTCTCCCCGAGCCCCGGGTAACTCTTAAAGTGGAGGGGGAACCTGTTCAATTTTTGGTAGATACCGGAGCCCAGCACTCCGTCCTTCTCCACTCAAAAGGTCCTATCTCAGCTAAAAGGTCATGGGTACAAGGAGCCACTGGGAATAAACAATATTCATGGACCACACGAAGGACAGTAGATCTTGGGATTGGACGAGTAACCCATTCATTTTTGATTATTCCGGAATGCCCCTATCCTTTGCTGGGAAGAGATTTACTCTCCAAAGTAGGGGCTCAAATCCACTTTCAGCCAGAAGGTCCCACCATAACTGATAATAAGGGAAGGTTACTTCAAATATTGACTATGAAATTAGAAGATGAATATAAATTATACGAGCAGCCTTCATCCTCACGAGTTAATGTTACTGATTGGGTAACTCGGTTCCCTCAAGCCTGGGCAGAAACTGCTGGAATGGGGATGGCCAAAAATCGGTCCCCGGTGCTAGTGGAACTCAAGGCAACTGCCACCCCAATAACGGTCCGTCAATACCCCATGAGTAGAGAAGCCAAAGACGGTATCCGTCCCCATATACAGAGGCTACTAGACTTGGGCATCTTAATAAGATGTCAATCAGCATGGAACACCCCTCTCCTGCCGGTAAAGAAACCAGGAACAAATGATTATCGGCCGGTGCAGGATCTACGAGAGGTAAACAAACGGGTGGCAGACCTCCACCCCACAGTTCCAAACCCTTACAACCTCCTGAGCACTCTTCCACCTCAACATACGTGGTATACTGTTTTGGACCTTAAAGATGCTTTTTTCTGTTTAAGACTCTCCCCTGAGCCAACCCTACTTTGCCTTCGAATGGAAAGATCCAACATCGGGAATGTCTGGTCAGCTGACATGGACACGGCTACCTCAGGGATTTAAGAACTCCCCGACCATCTTTGATGAAGCCCTCCATCAGGATTTGGCATTATATAGAGAATCAAATCCCCAGGTAACATTACTCCAATACATTGATGATATTTTATTAGCTGCTGAGACCCAAGAAGATTGTATCAAGGGTACTGAAAAACTGTTAACGGAACTTGGAACCCTGGGATATAGAGCCTCAGCCAAGAAAGCACAAATATGCCAACAACAGGTCAGTTACCTGGGGTATCTATTAAAAGGGGGGCAAAGATGGCTCACGGAGAGCAGAAAGGATACGGTGGCCCAAATTCCGGCTCCCAAAAACGCCAGGCAGGTTAGAGAATTTTTGGGGACGGCCGGATTCTGTAGACTATGGATTCCAGGGTTTGCTGAGCTGGCAGCCCCATTGTACCCCCTAACCAAAAACAGCACTCTTTTCGTTTGGGGCGATAAGGAACAACGGGCTTTTGACCAAATCAAACGAGCTTTACTTTCAGCACCAGCCCTAGGACTGCCAGATGTAACCAAACCTTTTCATTTATATGTGGCCGAAAATAAGGGCATTGCAAAAGGAGTATTGACTCAGAAATTGGGTCCCTGGAATCGCCCAGTTGCTTATTTGTCAAAAAAATTGGACCCTGTGGCATCAGGATGGCCCACCTGTTTAAAGATAATCGCTGCAGTGGCCGTTCTAGTCAAAGATGCTGACAAACTAACTTTAGGACAAAATCTAACGATAACAGCTCCTCATGCCCTGGAAAATGTAGTCCGTCAACCACCGGAAAGGTGGCTAACTAATGCCAGGATGACCCACTACCAAACCCTGTTGCTAAACTCAGATCGCATCAAGTTTGCTCCAGCCACAGGACTCAATCCAGCCACATTGCTACCTGATCCTGACTTGGAAGGCTCCACCATCATACATGATTGTCAGGAAGTACTAGCCGCAGCACACGGCAGTAGGCCAGATCTGATGGACCTGCCCCTCCCTGATGCTGATTTCACCTGGTTCACGGATGGGAGCAGTTTCCTGGAGGAAGATGCACAGATGGACACATTTGGGGACTAAAAAGATGGTAGCCTTGTTACAAAAAGCCGGGTACGAAACCCCTGGAATGACAAAATTAGCTGAACAAATTGTGCAGGAATGCGTCCCATGTCAACAGGTAAATGCTCACAAAGGGAAACTTGAAACTGGAAAGAGACTCAGGGGGGACCGCCCAGGAACTTACTGGGAAGTGGACTTTACCGAAGTGCGTCCTGGAAGGTACGGTAATAAATACCTTTTAGTTTTTGTAGACACTTTTTCAGGATGGATAGAGGCTTTCCCAACAAAGAAAGAAACAGCTGCTGTAGTAGCCAAGAAGATTTTAGAAGAAATTTTTCCTCGATTTGGAGCATCAAAGGTAATAGGGTCTGATAATGGTCCAGCCTTCGTCGCCCAGGTAAGTCAGGATGTGGCCAGATATTTGGGGACTGATTGGAAATTACATTGTGCCTATAGACCCCAAAGTTTAGGTCAGATAGAAAGAATGAATAGGACTCTAAAAGAGACCCTAACTAAATTGTCCTTGGAGACTCGCGGTACCGATTGGACGGTGCTCCTTCCTTTGGCCCTATTCCGGGTTAGAAATACACCTTCCCGATACCATCTTACTCCTTTTGAAATATTATATGGTGCCCCGCCTCCCCTCCTCACTTTAGGAAAAGAAATAAAACCTGATTGTCAAAATAACACTGACTTATATGCTAGGCTACTGGGACTCCAATTGGTCCAGAAAGAAATATGGTCCCAACTCGCCAAGGCCTACCAACCAGGAACACCGGGAGAAACTCATCCTTTCCAAGTCAGAGACTCCGTATACGTCCGTCGGCATCGAACCCAGACGTTGGAACCTCGATGGAAAGGACCATACACCGTCCTCCTCACCACACCAATGGCCATAAAAGTGGACGGCATCGCTGCCTGGATCCATGCTTCACATGTGAAGGCTGCACCAGCGACGGCATCATCAGGATGGCGGGCCCAAAGAACCGACAACCCGCTCAAACTCAAGCTTCTACGAACCTAAGACTTATAATTTTGGTTTTACTGCCTTTACTGACAGTAAGTGATTTTAGCCCTCACCTCCCCCAACGTTTAACTTGGCAGGTAATTTCTCAGACTGGAGATGTAACCTGGTCCATTAGTCATACTGCACCCCCCTGGACCTGGTGGCCAGATCTTTTTCCTGATGTTTGTAAATTGGCTATAGGAGCACCTTATTGGGATACAGAAGATTCTCATGATATGAACACTGCCCCTTCCAAAGTTTCGGAAACTGATTGGTTTGGGCCGGGTTGCAAAAATGCAGGCAAAAGAATGATGCTTGGTATCCTCACTTTCTACGTATGCCCCGGGTTCCACCGCCCTTGATCTCTGAATTATAAATGTGGTGGAACTGAAAACTTTTATTGCAAAAGCTGGGGATGTGAAACTACCGGGGATACTAATTGGAAACCCACCTCAACTTGGGATTTTATTACTGTAACGGCTAATTATTCTCATAATGAGGATACCGGACACCGGAGTAAATGTTCAGGATGGTTTCAATCATGGTTTGATAAGTCCCCCTGGTTTACCACCTTAATCTCTACTCTGTTGGGACCTCTTATTGTTTTATTGTTGATTTTAACTTTTGGACCATGTGTTCTAAATCGCCTGATAGCATTTATTAGAGAACGTATCAGTACTGTACAAGTTCTAATGTTAAGACAACAGTACCAAAGTTTACGAACAGAAGGTTGAGATTCCATGATTGGAATCAATAGTCACAAGAAAAAGGGGGGAATGTGGGACTCGAGGGACATTGTTCCAGCTAATGATTAAGAACTCTCCAGACAATAGGGGCTTCTTAGACAATGGGTGAATTTCCAGGATGTCCGGCCCCCTTCCGAGAAGGAGGGAGATAACAAAATGTAAAAAAGGTGTCTGTCAAAGACCAATCAGGAAGCTGGGGAGAAGGAGGGAGATAACAAAATGTAAAAAAGGTGTCTGTCAAAGACCAATCAGGAAGCTGGGGAGAAGGAGGGAGATAACAAAATGTAAAAAAGGTGTCTGTCAAAGACCAATCAGGCAGCTGGGGACAAGTTCCCTCTCTGGTCCGAGCCTAAGCCGGGACCAATCAGCAGGAGAACACAACCAAATCTATAATTTACATACGGGGAAGTGGGAACCTATAAAACTGACATATTCGCGCCCAAAAGGGTTCCTTCTTCGACCTCCTGCGTGAGGACCAAGGAACCCCGGTGCACCGGCTTTCAATAAACCTCTTGCGTTTTGCATCGACTTCTGACTCTTGTTGTTTCCTGGGCGAGTCGAAACTCCTAGGAGACCGCGCAGGTCTAACAGTACCAACAACTTAAGCATCAGCGGAGAGCTTACCATAGCTATAATTATACACCTCTACCCCCTGACCTTCCAAATTAAAAACTTCGGGTTAAGCCCAATCTGTCTTACTAAGTTTTCCAGGGACGTCTGATGCGTGCTCACGTTTGAGAACCACCGCTGTAAGAGAAACGCCTCGTGGAGCAGTCAAGTCAGTAGGCGCTGAAGTCTAAAGGAAACTTACTTCATTAACTTTCACTAGTACTCTGATGCTCAGTGAAAGCATCATCCCAATAAAGCAGTTAAGAACAATCCAATGCTAGCTACCTAATATCATCAGGGCTTCGGCCTTCCAGGAAAATCGAGCAAAAATTCATCATCCAGGGAGAATTTACGTTGACTTTGCTGACTTGGGAGAAATGACTTTTCTTCTCTGGTTAGTCTAATAGAAATATGCCACGCAACAAAATCTACATTCATCCTGAGTGTCCCTGAGGCTACCCTTCCTAAATCTTAGCCTGTTTTTATAGCAAACTATCCACTAAATTCCCCGCTCCGCCACTGGCTCCAAACACATACGCTGCATGTTTTTTACAACACTGCTTTAATAAGCGAAAAGAAACAAAAGCTCTTACAGCAAAGACCAATCTAAGCCACAGAGCCTGTGCCATCTTCCCATCCAAGAGAGAAACGGTGGACCCATGTCTCGACAGATTAAGGAATTCATGGCTGAGGGGATGACTGAGAGGACCTCAGGAACAAGGCATGAGGAAACAAACAAAAAAACGTTTTCTTTTGTTTTTCTGGACTTAAAACTAGAGAAAGAACTGTTTCCTCTCCATTTTGGCTATTTATAACCAACACATACAAGCAGCTTCCGCTTCAAAGTCCTGCAAAGTACCTCCAACGCGGGAACTCGTTAGGGCGGAGACTCGGGCTGTCCTTCCCGAGGGCGGGAGAGACGAAAACCCGGGCCCCGTTTTCTCTGGAAGGTTCCGAAAGAAAGACGCGCGCCCCCTCTGCGGGCAGCAAGGGACTCGGCACCAGATGGCGCTGCCGCACCGAGAGCCGGAGCCTTTGCGGCGAGTGAGACGGGAAGAGGCGTCACCGGATCCTTTCCTTCGCGTCCGTCGCCGGAAATGCGCGCTGGCGCCAGCCTCCGGTCCCGGATATTAAGACTTCCAGAGGGTTCCTGCGTGAGGGCGGGACTAAAACCGGAACCGAACGGCGACCTTCGGGTCATGGGGCGGAGGCCCCGGGCGGCGCCAGCGGGGGGATGGTTTCTGGTGCGCGCGCCTCGCCGGAGGCGCGGAGGGGCGGGGCCTCGCCGTGCGCTTGCGCATTGTGAGGACGTAGGCGCCGCTGGCGCGTACGTCTGTCTCTGCACGTTTGCTGGCCCTGCAAGGCGGTAGTGGTGCCGTAGTAGGTTGTTTCCCCCCCCCCCCCCCCCCCGCTTCCCGCCCACAGTGTTTGGCTTTCTGGCTGTGAATCAGGTTTCTGGAAATCTTTGTGGAAAATTAATGGTATATGAGGTAAAAACTCGAGCTGTATTTTCCCTCTTGAGTACTAAGCGATCCAGATGCCTGCTGGGCGCGGTTCCCGTTCTGGGATGGACCCAGTCTTCCCCTCTAAATCTCTTCCTGAACCGGCTCGATCCATCCACTGTGTCTTTAAGCATCGGTCCTGAGGCGGGAGGGGTGTCACTAGGAAAAGGGAAGGCAGGCAAATACACTGCTCGTGTGGAACCTAAAGACGCTTTTTAATTATGTAAAGAAGCTTGTCTTTTGGCTTTTTAGCAGCGCTTCTCTTAAGAATTTAAGGAGTTAATTAGCTTTATTTTTCGGGTTTTGTCAGAAACATTTTATGTTCTGTGTTTTATGGTGTGATCTTGGTCTTTCTCAAATTTTAACTAAAGGAAGGCCGCTTGTGCGAAGCGTTTGAAAGGTAAATTCTGCCCCTTTTCCATTTTTACAAGATAGACGCAAACCACTTTTAATAGGCGGACCGTAGTAAACTCGTGAGAGTGCACTGGCTGTGTTTTGTTTTTAGATGCAGCATGGAAACCAAGTAGGTTGGAAAAATAAAATCTGTGTGAAACTGTACCCACCCAGTTTTAATTTTAGACTAATTCTAAAAGTGTCAGCTGCAAGGTACTCAATTCTCCCAAGAAATTTTTTCAGCCTTGGTAGAGACTTTTATCTTTGTATTTCAGAGTTTTGTCCAGTCTGCGGCCTACATAAAAAGTAAGGACTTTTGCAAGCCAGAGCGAGAGGAATAGAGATTTTTGAGCAGTTATACTGAGAGAAACAAAGGAGGACTGGGGTATACAAGGAAGTTAGATTGTCTGGCATAGCCAAATAAGGGCATTTTATGGTTTTTGGATAAAACTTTTTGATGGTTTTGGTAGTAGGTGTTACAAAGAAAGCTACTGCCGGTTGAGGAGTGCCATTGTATTATGTTTATGTGAAAAACCAAAAAAAATTTTTTTAAAAATTGGGCAATATCGAAGGATCATTGAAGACATCACAAATAGTGTGAGCAGGAGACAAGATGGGGGCGTGGGAAGTGATGGAAGATATTAGGAAACACGTGAAAGAAAAGGTCAGAGCTAAAGCTGTAATAGATGCAGAAAGCCTGATTAGGAAGACGGTGAGGAAGTATAGATTTTAGACATCAAACTGAATGTGTAGAATAAGGAATAAGTTCATCATTCGATGGTTCAGTTTTGGATATATTGCATTTAGCTGCTTATTTTAACTTTCTATACATTCCTGTCTTCCCTGTACCTCATACGACCAACCTTAAATGGAGGGAGTGCTTTTGTCACCATTATGCTAGTAACTTACACTAGGATAGTGCATCACAGTGTGAAGAATTATTTATTTACTTAATTATTTCTATTTGTATATATTCACAAATAGTGATATTAAAGTCACTTCCCTGCAAATCCCCTCAACTCTTTGTCCCTGAGTTCTACTACTTGCCTGGCAAAACCCGGATCATAAATGAACTCATGCATTTATCTTTTCTGTGCTTACACCCAGCAGCTTAACAACTGGGTGGACTAACATGCTGTCACCCAAATGGTCTCTCACACAGTCCAGTCATCCTACTCTTTTCTGTAGTCATTTTGGTCTCTTTAAACCAGTTATTGCATTATTTGTGTTCCCTCTTGGAATCACCAGTTTCCTCCTCAACCAATGACTTTGCCTCATCCTTTATTGGAAAAAGAATTGTGAGCTTTTATTGGAAAAAATTGTGAGCTTAGCCAAGAATTCTCTCATCTTCTCACCATCTAGTCTACTTGCATCTGCGTCTTTAATTGGCTTTCCTCTAGATTAAAAGGGTGATTGGTCTTTCTGTCAGATGGCAACAGTTGGTATTGTCTGTCTTTAGTTTGAGCCATTTGAGTTGGATATATAGTGATATTTCATTTTTGTGAAGTATGTTCAAAACTTTTGCCCATTTTTTTTTTTACATCTTTATTGGAGTATAATTGCTTTACAATTGTGTGTTAGTTTCTGCTTTATAACAAAGTGAATCAGTTATAAATATACATATGTTCCCATATCTCTTCCCTCTTGCGTCTCCCTCCCTCCCACCCTCCCTATCCCACCCCTCTCGGTGGTCACAAAGCACCAAGTTGATCTCCCTGTGCGATGTGGCTGCTTCCCACTAGCTATCTATTTTACGTTTGGTAGTGTATATATGTCCATGCCACTCTCTCACTTTGTCACAGCTTACCCTTCCCCCTCCCCATATCCTCAAGTCCATTCTCTAGTAGGTCTGTGTCTTTATTCCTGTCTTACCCCTAGGTTCTTCATGACATGTTTTTTTTCTTAAATTCCATATAAATGTGTTAGCATACGGTATTTGTCTTTCTCTTTCTGACTTACTTCACTCTGTATGACAGACTCTAGGTCCATCCACCTCATTACAAATAGCTCAATTTCATTTCTTTTTATGGCTGAGTAATATTCCATTGTATATATGTGCCACATCTTCTTTATCCATTCATCCGATGATGGACACTTAGGTTGTTTCCATCTCCTGGCTATTGTAAATAGAGCTGCAGTGAACATTTTGGTACATGACTCTTTTTGAATTATGGTTTTCTCAGGGTATATGCCCAGTAGTGGGATTGCTGGGTCATATGGTAGTTTTATTTGTAGTTTTTTAAGGAACCTCCATACTGTTCTCCATAGTGGTTGTATCAATTTACATTCCCCCCAATGGTGCAAGCGGGTTCGCTTTTCTCCACACCCTCTCCAGCATTTATTCTTTGTAGATTTTTTGATGATGGCCATTTTGACTGATGTGAGATGATACCTCATTGTAGTTTTCATTTGCACTTCTCTAATGATTAATGATGTTGAGCATTCTTTCATGTGTTTGTTGGCAATCTGTATATCTTCTTCAGAGGAATGTCTATTTAGGTCTTCTGCCCATTTTTGGATTAGGTTGTTTGTTTTTTTGATATTGAGCTGCATGAGTTGCTTGTATGTTTTGGAGATAATCCTTTGTCAGTTGCTTCATTTGCAAATATTTTTGCCCATTCTGAGGGTTGTCTTTTGGTCTTGTTTATGGTTTCCTTTGCTGTGCAAAAGCTTTTAAGTTTCATTAGGTCCCATTTGTTTATTTTTGTTTTTATTTCCATTTCTCTAGGAGGTGGGTCAAAAAGGATCTTGCTGTGATTTATGTCATAGAGTGTTCTGCCTATGTTTTCCAGTAAGAGTTTGGTAGTTTCTGGCCTTACATTTAGGTCTTTAATCCATTTTGAGCTTATTTTTGTGTATGGTGTTAGGGAGTGATCTAATCTTATATTTTTACATGTACCTGTCCAATTTTCCCAGCACCACTTATTGAAGAGGCTGTCCTTTCTGCACTGTACATTCCTGCCTCCTTTATCAAAGATAAGGTTACCATATGTGCATGGGTTTATCTCTGGGCTTTCTATCCTGTTCCATTGATGTATCTTTCTGGTTTTGTGCCAGTACCATACTGTCTTGATTACTGTAGCTTTGTAGTATAGTCTGAAGTCAGGGAGCCTGATTCCTCCATCTCTGTTTCTCCTTCTCAAGAGTGCTTTGGCTATTCGGGGTCTTTTGTGTTTCCAAACAAATTGTGAAATTTTTTGTTCTAGTTCTGTGAAAAATGCCAGTGGTAGTTTGATAGGGATTGCATTGAATCTGTAGGTTGCTTTGGGTAGCAGAGTCATTTTCACAATGTTGATTCTTCCAATCCAAGAACATGGTATATCTCTCTATCTATTTGTATCATCTTTAATTTCTTTCACCAGTGTCTTATAATTTTTTGCATACAGGTCTTTTGTCTCCTTAGGTAGGTTTATTCCTAGATATTTTATTCTTTTTGTTGCAATGGTAAATGGGAGTGTTTTCTTGAGTTCACTTTCAGATTTTTCATCATTAGTGTATAGGAATGCCAGAGATTTCTGTGCATTAATTTTGTATCCTGCTACTTTACCAAATTCATTGATTAGCTCTAGTAGTTTTCTGGTAGCATCTTTAGGATTCTCTATGTATAGCATCATGTCATCTGCAAACAGTGACAGCTTTACTTCTTCTTTCCTGATTTGGATTCCTTTTATTTCCTTTTGTTCTCTGATTGCTGTGGCTAAAACTTCCAAAACTATGTTGAATAAGAGTGGTGAGAGTGGGCAACCTTGTCTTGTTCCTGATCTTAGTGGAAATGCTTTCAGTTTTTCTCCACTGAGGACGATGTTGGCTGTGGGTTTGTCATATATGGCCTTTGTTATGTTGAGGAAAGTTCCCTCTATGCCTACTTTCTGGAGGGTTTTTATCATAAATGGGTGTTGAATTTTGTCAAAAGCTTTTTCTGCATCTATTGAGTTGACCATATGGTTTTTCTCCTTCAATTTGTTAATATGGTGTATCACATTGATTGATTTGCTTATATTGAAGAATCCTTGCATTCCTGGAATAAACCCCACTTGATCATGGTGTATGATCCTTTTGATGTGCTGTTGGATTCTGTTTGCTAGTATTTTGTTGAGGATTTTTGCATCTATGTTCATCAGTGATATTGGCCTGTAGTTTTCTTTCTTTGTGACATCCTTGTCTGGTTTTGGTATCAGGGTGATGGTGGCCTCGTAGAATGAGTTTGGGAGTGTTCCTCCCTCTGCTATATTTTGGAAGAGTTTGAGAAGGATAGGTGTTAGCTCTTCTCTAAATTTTTGATATTGCTCATTTTTAAAATTGAGTTTGTTTCCTTATAATTGAGATGTAGGAGTTAATTACATACTAGGTACACACCATTTTTCTTTATTGAGGTATGATTGACAAACAAAAGCTGTACATATTTACATATACAACTTGATGAGTTTGGAGTTAAGTGTACACCTACAAAACTGTCACCACAACGTATGTCATAAACATATCCATCACCTCCAAAAGTTTCCTCCTGCCTTCATTATTTATTATTATTTTACGATAAAAACACTTAACATAAGCTCTACCCTCGTAGCAAATTTTTATACAATGAGCATTGTTAACGGTAGGGACTGTGCTGTACAGTAGATCTCTAAGACTTAGTGATTTTTGTCTAGCCAACTTTGTACCCTTTGAATAATACCTCTCCATTTCCCCTTCCCCTGTATATGTGTTTTTTTGTCAAAATGTGTGTTGTGAATATTTTTCTCCCAGTTTGTGGCCTTTCATTTTCTTAATAATGTCTTTTGAAGAAAAGTTTTTGTACGTTATATTTTTCTAGGAATTTGTACATATTGTCCAAATGTTAAAGTTCCGTAGCATAAAGCTGTAAATAAACTCCTCTTACTATCTTTTTACTATTCACAGTATATTATATTTAGGCTTATGATCCATTGAAGGTTAATTTTTCTGTATGGTATAACAATAGGATTGATACTGTTACTTTTCAAAGTAAGAATTCAGTTATTCCAGCAGCATTTGTTGAAAAGATTCTCCTTTCCTCCACTGGATTACCTTTGCACCTTGGTCGAAAATCAGCTGATTTTCTGAATCTCTATTCAGTTCCATTGATAAGTATATGTATATCCATATGCTAACTTATCCAACTTGTTTTTTTCTCAATACCGCCTTGGCCATTCTAAGTTTTTTGCATTTTAATATAAATTTTAGAATTGGCATCTCAGTTTCTAAAAAAGCCTGCTGGGATTTTGGTTGGAATTCTGTTGAATCTATTGATCAGTTCGGGAGGAATTGACATTTTAAGAATATTGAATTTTCCAGTCTATGATCATGGCATATCTCTTCATCTCTTTATTTATTTTGGTCTTTAATTGTCTTTGTAATTTTCAGCATACAAGCATATAAATTTATTCTTAAGTATTTCATGTCTTTTATTGTAAATAATTTTTTAATTTTTATTTTATTTTAGTATGAATATAATTTTAAATTAAATTTTCAGTTTGTTGAATTGTATTTTTCAGCTTTAGAATTTGTGTTTGATTCTTCTTTATAGATTCTAGTTCTCTAGTGAAATTCTGGAGTCTGTGCCTAATAACTCCAATATTTAGGTCATCTGTGGATCTTGTTTCTGTTGCCTTTTTCTTATTCCTGTTTCCTGGTATGCCCAGAAATTCTTAATGGAATCCTGTCTTTGTTTATGAAAAAATTAAGCTCTGAGTGATATTTTTTACTTCCATAAAGGATTTAACTTTTCCTTCTGTTAGGAAACTAGGGTCAGAGCAGAACACCTGAGCCTATATGGTTTTCAGTCTGTTAGGTCTAGTCTATTTCAGGTTCATTCTTACTCCTAGGGTGGCCCTTTTTCTGTCCCAACTGAAATCCTGAGGTGTTTTCAAAGGCTCTTCTTCCCTAGTTGCCCCTGAAGTCCAATTTTTATTTTCTCAGAGCCATGGGACTCCTGAAAAGCTCTTCTTGGCTTCCCTGCTTCTTAGTTGCCATTTTCTGAGTGACTTCTCAGCCTCTGGAACAGCTTCCAAATTGGCAAATGAGTCAAGGTGAAAAACAGAGTTGAAGATGGGCAGACTTCTCTGCACCTTCTTTTCAGGATCTTGTCCTCTCAAGATGCCATGAAAAAGATCCTTTTTGTATTTTTACTCAGCTTTTCTAGTTCACAGTTTAGAGGGTGGGTCTGATTTTTTTTTTTTTTAAGTCCATCATTGGCAGAAATGAAAGTCCTTAATCTGAGAATCTCAGTGATGCTAATAAAGGTAGTACTTTTTTACATAAGTGTATTAATTTGAAATTGTTGTAGTTCAAAATAATTTCATGTATCTCTTCCTAAATTGCTTTTAAATCATCAGTATTTAATCATTATCATGATTAAATATTTAATCATCTATCCTATACTGCTTTTAAGTCAGCAATATCAACATTCAAAGGAAGACTTGGGGCTAAAATTTCCAGTTCTTTTATTACTTTTTTAAAAATTTTTGGCTGGTCATTCAGATTTATATACAATAATGAAAACTCATTTTTGCTTCTCCTTATATTTTGTCCAGAATTTGGAAAAGTTATTAGATGAGAAAAGGATGATGTCTTCTTTCATCAAGAAAACAGTTCATTTTAGTTTACTATCTATCTTTGGGGTTAATGCTTCATTTGTAATCAATAGTTTGCATGGTAGAGGGCCATAACTTACGGAATAATGGAAGAAAATTAAGTTTTTATAAAATAATGTTAAAACAGACCCAAATCCTACCTTCATGGTGCTTATAGTAGGCACTTAGTGACTAGATTAAGAAGGTAAATATATCCAAAGAGCATGTACCTTTGTTCTAACCATTTTTAACAACGTTTTAACAGTGAATTCTGTGTATATATATTAGAAAAGAAAATAAACAAATGTAGCTTGGAACAGATTAAAAAAAATTCTCATAGTACTGACCATAAAATGATCCAAATTATGTCACACTGATTAAATTTCTTAATCTCCTTGCTTTAAAAATACATGTGCAAAGAAGTAATGGCAGTGTGGTGTAGGCATCTTATTCACCATTTCTATCTTGCTGCACCATTTTGTTTTCCATGTTTGAGTTTGCAGTTCCCTAATTTATCACTGGGGTTTGCATTTTTTAATTGTATCTATTCTATAATGGGGTAAACTTATTTGTATTTCTTCTGGAACAGTCATACATTCAATTCACTTACATGCACACAAAAAAATGAAATGTCAAATATAGAGTAGCTTTCCCATAACCCTGCTCTATTAATGTCTTAAAAATCACTAAATGCTCTTATTCCAGATCCTGATGAGGTCAAGCTGGAGTGTCAGATCTGACCTCTGTGTGTTCTATAAGGGGTTTCTCAGCCCTGTTACATTCCAATAGTTTAAGTATAGATTTTCTGCAGTCATTTTGCCTTTTATAATGTTCTTAGATGGGATCAGTAAAACAAATGTGCCCTTCATTTCCCTGAATGGGGTTATTGTAGAGAAATAAGAAACCATAAATTAGGGTGCAAAATTCCCTTTATCCCTAAAACACAAATAGTCATTTTGAGAGATGGAACATATTTACTTCAGTTTTTGTGATACGAAAAAGAATATAAGTTTTATATGTTCAAAGTAAAGTTGACATTAGTACAAAACAACTCATATATTCTAAGAACTACCCCCCCACACACACACACTTTGGAGAACACCTTTGTTATATCCTTTTACCATATAATTGAGTTATTTTAAAAATCAAAATAATAAATTGGCATTTTCTTTTTTATCTAGTTCTCGAAGCTTTAATTTTAAATCTCTAAAAAAGATTATATCCTTAATTGATTGCCTGAGATTTTCTGTGATAAAACTTAAAATGCAACTTATCTTTTACATAAGTGTATTAATTTGAAATTGTTATAGTGCAAAAATAATTTCATGTAACTCTTCCTAAATTGCTTTTAAATCATCAGTATTTAATCATTATCATGACTAAATATTTAATCATCTATCCTACGCTACTTTTAAGTCAGCAATATCAACCTTAAAAGGAAGACTTGGGGTTAAAATTTCCAGTTCTTTTATTACTTTTTAAAAAATTTTTGGCTGGTCATTGAGATTTATATACAATAATGAAAACTCATTTTTGCTTCTCCTTATATTTTGTCCAGAATTTGGAAAAGTTATTAGATGAGAAAAGGATGATGCTTCTCTCATCAAGAAAACAGTTCATTTTAGTTTACTATCTATCTTTGAGGTTAATGCTTCATTTGTAATGAATAGTTTGCATGGTAGAGGGCCATAACTTATGGAATAATAGAAGAAAATTAATTTTTTATAAAATAATGTTAAAACAGACCCAAATCCTACCTTCATGGTGCTTATAGTAGGCACTTAGTGACTAGATTAAGAAGGTAAATATATCCAAAGAGCATGTACATTTGTTCTATAACCATTTTTAACAATGTTTCAATGGTGAATTCTGTGTATATATATTAGAAAAGAAAATATTCTTTTTCTCCTGCATAATATTGTACATGATCACAAAATACAGGTATGAAAAATGCATGAAAAAAACATAAAACATCCAGTTTCAAACATCTTTAATACAGAGATTACATGACTAAATTAAGTAATTGAAAAACAAGAGACCTTTTCAAAAATGTTGAATTCAAAAGTCTACCTGTAGAATTACATTTAAATCCAAAGAGAAAGTATGCTTCGCTTCTGTCTTACTTCTTCACCAACTGTTTCCCTTGCTTTGTGTAGAATATTCTTATACTTCTTGGAGGCAACTTTACACATGCAGAAATGTTATTATTCAGTTAAGTCATATGGCTCTCATTGAGCTTGAGTGCCATTCCAAAGAGGATAGTCTTTTTTTTTTTTTTTTTTTTTTTGGCTGTGTTGGGTCTTCGTTTCTGTGTGAGGACTTTCTCTAGTTGTGGCAAGCGGGGGCCACTCTTCATCGCGACGCGCGGGCCTCTCACTATTGTGGCCTCTCTTGTTGTGGAGCACAGGCTCCAGACGCACAGGCTCAGTAGTTGTGGCTCACGGGCCTAGTTGCCCCGCGGCATGTGGGATCTTCCCAGTCCAGGGCTCGAACCCGTGTCCCCTGCATTAGCAGGCAGATTCTCAACCACTGCGCCACCAGGGAAGCCCCAAAGAAGATAGTCTTATTCCAAAAGTCTGATACCACAAAATAAAATAATCTTTAAAGGCCTGATGTTTAATGGTAGGAGACTCCAGGTCATAAAATAAAGAGACGTTCGACTGATAATAAATTTGAGATTAGAAAAAGTGAAAAGTTGGCTAACAAAAGGTGCCGTTTCAGTGTTGCTTATTGGCTTTCCCTTGCCTACCCCAAAGCATTCCTATTGTTCCAATTGTGATGTCCTAACTCTTCTTGTCTCTACTTATTGATCAGTCATCAATTATTATTAAAAAATTCTAGTTACAAAGTTCTAACTGGTATTCTGATGAACTTTGATATTAGTTGGAGAAAAAAAGACACTCACCCAATGGGAAATACCTTATGATCAAATGTGAGGTGGCCTCTCTCAACTGTAATGGCAAAGAAGGGCATGATAAGAAGAGCCATCATTTATTAAGGGCTTAGTATGTGCCTAGAGTTTTCTATGCACCATTTCTGTAAGTCCTTATAGTCGGATCAGGATGACTTCTCCATGGAACAGTTGAAGTTTGCTCAGGAGTTTGAAGGTTTGATTGACATAATACTTTGCAGTTGTAAACAGGGCTATAGTTTAAATTCACATGTGATCTAACCATGTACTTCCTAACTTTTTTCAATCTGTGTCAACAAAAGTTAATTTTATTTACCAAATGTAATCTTTTACTGAATGGAAACAACTTTATAGGTTGAATAGAAAGCTTTATTTTTTCTTACTGCTTACCTTCAAGTCTATTCAATGGACTATTTCTTCTCCACCTTTTTAATGATTTCTAGGGTGGGCCTCATAGCTTTTCCAATCATTCTTAAAAAAACAAAAACATTCTCTGGTCACCTTTGGGCACAAGAAGTGTCACTTAACTATTCAGAACCTCCAGACCATGCATAATCTCACAACTCCATAGTCTTACCTTATTTGAAGCTTATCCTCACTGTTGAAACTGTTTCAGGCTGAGAGGCTTGCAGTGTTTGGATTCCCTTTTGTTTTCCTATCTCCCTCTACTGCTTCCTCATGCAGTCTGCTCACTGCAGTGTCTGATCTTCCAGGGCTGGACCAGTATTAAAAGGACTGGAGAAGAAGACTCAGGTTTACATGGCCACTGCTGTGACAATCTGCAACTGGCATTCTTGGGACTTTGATATTTAAAGAAGGCTCTTTAGATTCCTTGGCCTGGAATCTCCAACTACAATAAAGATTGTCCTTTTTCCTGAGTGACCACTTAGGACTTCAAGCAATACTTAGGACTTCAAGCAATACTTAGTTGTGGGCATCTGATTTCACCCCACTAAGATTCTTTTTGTTGGGATCCCAGTACCCTCTTAACTGGCTTTCTCCTTTAAGTTTATCTCTTAGGTAACGTAGTCTCTTCTTTTTTTTTTAATTTTTATTTTTTAACATCTTTATTAGAGTATAATTGCTTTACGATGGTGTGTCAGTTTCTGCTTTATAACAAAGTGAATCAGTTATACATATACAGATGTCCCCATATCTCTTCCCTCTTGCATCTCCCTCCCTCCCACCCACCCCCATCCCACCCCTCTAGGTGGTCACAAAGCACCGAGATGATTTCCCTGTGCTATGCGGCTGCTTCCCACTAGCTATCTGTTTTACATTTGGTAGTGTATATATGTCCATGCCACTCTCTCACTTTGTCCCAGCTTACCCTTCCCCCTCCCCGTATCCTCAAGTCCATTCTCCAGTAGGTCTGCATCTTTATTCCCGTCTTGCCCCTAGGTTCTTCTGACCATTTTCTTTTTTTCTTTTTTTTTTTTTTTAGATTCCCTATATATGTGTTAACATATGGTATTTTGTTTTCTCTTTCTGACTTACTTCACTCTGTATGACAGTCTCTAGGTCCATCCACCTCAGTACAAATAACTCAGTTTCTTTTCTTTTTATGGCTGAGTAATATTCCACTGTATATATGTGCCACATCTTCTTTATCCATTCATCTGTTGATGCACACTTAGGTTGCTTCCATGTCCTGGCTATTGTAAATAGAGCTGCAGTGAATATTTTGGTGCATGACTCTTTTTGAATTATGGTTTTCTCAGGGTATATGCCCAGTAGTGGGATTGCTGGGTCGTATGGTAGTTCTATTTTTAGTTTTTTAAGGAACCTCCATACTGTTCTCCATAGTAGCTGTATCAATTTACATTCCCACCGACAGTGCAAGAGGGTTCCCTTTTCGCCACACCCTCTCCAGCATTTATTGTTTGTAGATTTTTTGATGATGGCCATTCTGAACAGTGTGAGGTGATATCTCATTGTAGTGTTGATTTGCATTTCTCTAATGATTAGTGATGTTGAGCATTCTTTCGTGTGTTTGTTGGCAGTCTGTATATCTTCTTTGGAGAAATGCCTATTTAGGTTGAAGTAGTCTCTTTCAAGAGACTTCTTGGCTGATCTCTCTGTCTGGTAGGTGCCCATATGTTTCACAAGAACCACTTGTCTTTCCTTGGCCTGCCTGTGTGTAGAAATACAGTTAGCTCCTAACGTGGCTCTTTCTCTCTGCTCTGCTGCCTTAAGCCAACATGGTCACTGCTACACTTTTACATTCCTCAAGTCTGAGACACCACATATGAATCAAATTAGTTCATAATTCCATGAAATACAAATACACAGTTGCTCAGAAGTGTAACTTTTTTGATAACCCAAACAACATAAACTTTTCTCCTATGTTTTCAGGAAAAGAATATGTACACACATCACACCATACACAAAACTCAATTCTGGGTATATTAAGAGCTTAAGAGTGAAAGTCAAAGCTTTAAAACTTTTAGAATGTTTTTTATGACTTTGGGATAGAATACTTTTTTAAAAGGGACTAAAAAATGCACAAGTTATCAAAGAAGAAAAAAACTAAAGGGACCAGAAGAAATGCTGAAAACTATAATTCAAGAAAATTTTTCTGAAATAAGGATTTGAAGTTACTCATCATATACTTAAGAATATTATCCAGAATGACTAACACCAAGATATTGTAGTGTACAATTACTGAGTTTTAAAGAAAAATAAAATATTTGAATATCTAGGGAGAAGGAAAGAGCACATGATTTATAAGACATTTCAATTAGATAATTATCAAACTTCAAGAGCAACACTTAATGCACAAAGAAAATAAGATTATCTTAAGATTCTCAAGGGAAGAAAATACGAGCCAAGCATTTTGTATCCAGCAAAACTGACTTTCAAGTAAAAAGGGCACAGGGGCTCATTAACCCTTTCTGAAGAATCTACTAGAGAATTAACTTCAGGTAACCACATGACCAGAGAAACATCAACATAAGGACAGGTGCTGAACATTAAATATATAGTTCTTAGTAGAATTAGGGCTAAACAAAGGCTAAGAGGACAAGAGTATAATATATAACGGCTAAAAAAGTAGGAAGGGAGAATTGGGGAGAGCATATGCAAAAAAATTTTTAGTGTTTTTGGTACTCATGTGGGCAGTAGTATCAGTATTGTTATTTTAAGACTAACGTATGTGTAATCTTAAAAAATGATTATGGGATATTCTAATTCTGTCATAGCCTATGTCCTTGGGAACCAATATTCTCAGTGAAGAAGAAAGGAGATACACATATAATAGCTTAGAGATTATGTAAAAGTTTTATAGTCCTAAATTTGAATTAGAACTATCAGTATGAATTCCTGAAGTATCTCTTTCTGTCTCATTGAAAACGTCTAGAAACCAGTGACCAAACCCAGTAATAATGACTGTCCCTCTTGTGCAGAATGTGTTCTTGAAATACGATTCCTCATTAAAAGAAGCCAGGGCTTCTTGAAGAAATTTCTAATTGTAGGTTTAAGGGAGGAAGTATACAAGATGAGACTACAACGGCTTGTCATACTATAGTAAGGAACTATCAAACACAACTAGGGTCTTAGGAGCCAACTTGAAAAGCCTCCCACTAGCCAAAGATAGGACTACTTCAATCCTGAGAATAGTTGCAATGGATTAAAAGTCATCACATATATTTAAATTCATAACGATATTTTTTTAAAAAACCCAACTGATCTCTTTTGGAGGATGATGGGGAACCAACTTATTGTCTGGAAAACTAACAAAAGAAGTTAAAGACTCGGGCATTTATCCTGCTTTCCTATATGAACTGTAACACTGGGTAACCACATAGTAAATGAGGAAAAATATCTCTGTATAAATATATTCCAACTAATGAGTGAAAAAAAGAATTAAAATATCATTGCGTTACAACCCCCAATAAATTAATAAATATAGGTATTTAGCATCAATGGCTGCTAATATCATAAAAAGGACTATCAGACATTATATACCTCTTCATGGAAGCACTCAACACTACCTCAAGTCATGCCAAAGGGATGAGCCTGAATATAATTCAACTACTGATCTTCAGAAAGACAGAAGACAGAGGAACAAGCTGTAATGAACTATTGAGCATGCAATTTGTAAAATTGAGACTGGAAAATTCTACAGTGTAGAAAACTCTTGGATTTTTCAACAGATAACTTGTAGCATAAATAAGTTTTAGATTAAAAGAGACTTAAAAGACATATCAAAAAATATATAAAGGAGCAAGACCAGCATCTAGGGATATACATTTGACTAGTGAAACTATGAAAAATGTAAGGAAATAATTACTGTAAAAGGATAATGATTCCTTATAGAAGGAAGAATGGGATTGCAGTTGGTATGGAGGATTTAGAGGCGTTTTGCATGTTGGAGGGGAAGTTCTGGCAAACTTTTACTTCTTGACCTGATGGTGGTTAAGATTTTTCTCCTTTGAGTAATTCGTTAAGCTGTGCATCTGTTTTGTGTGCTTTTCTATATCTCCACTTTCTTTTACAATAAAAATATTATTTTGAAAAATCGGTCACAAAGAGGAGGGAGCAGAGGCAAGGGAGAGTTAAGCTCAAATGAGAAATGTTGAGATACTGATGTCTATTTTGCATATTTAAAACTCTTTGATATTTATATAGTTTCCCTATATTTCTTAACATTCTCAGTCGTAAAATACAACAGTATAAAACCAAAAATCCGCAAGGTTCCCGTTACCTACAGAGAAAAGTCAAATTCCTTAATATGTAGCTTTTTATCTGAGGACTGCATCTAATTTTCATACATCATTTGCTGCCATTATCCTCTAGGCATCAACAGATGGAGTCAGATAAAAATCCTCACTATTCTTTGAACATGCTGTATTCTTTTTGTGCTTTCATGCCCTTGGGATTCCCTTCCCTGAAATACTACTATTCTTACTTCAAAACTCAGTTTAAAGGTTATTTCCTCTATGAACTCTCCCTTTTCCCCAGGCAGAATTATTTCTTCTTTTGTCTGTGTTCTCGTATCATTTTATATGATACTTTGGCTTAAATCCCTGTAGTATTATGTCTACATGACCCTTTCTCTGTAGACTAGAGCTCTTAAAGAAAATATGTTGTATTTATTTTTGTTTTCCCTGTGCTTAGGCAGTGCTTGGCATATGAATGAATGAATGAACGAGAAGAGACAGGAAATTGATTAACTCCAAAGATACTTTGCCTAAGGAAGCCATTGGGTACAGGGAAAAGATGCAGTTACCTAATCAACTATGTACAGGTGAAAAAAAAAAAAAAAAACACGAGACTACAAACGTTTGTCTTATATGTCACTATGTTAAGTAGAACTATACATAATTGTGAGTATTCTGTGTTCACACATCTCATGTTTTATTCCATCACTTTATCTGTCTTTAATGGATCACATCACAGGATTTAGAAGAGACATTTGGGTTCTTCAATTAGTATGGCACTAACTTTCTTAGTCTGTTCGTGTTGGGTCTTTGGTAACCTTTTGTAGTAATTAACTCATCAGAAAGGGTATAGTCATAGCTCTCATAGAGAATATAATGCAGTTAGAACTGGCATCCTGAAGTGGTGACAATATCCTGGGTAAAATATGGGCCAAAAAATCAAATGGGAGGTAATAAATAAAACTCTATGAGTAGATCTTATTATTCCCATTTTAGTCCAATGAGACAGCAGAGACTTGGAGACTTTAAGTAACTTGCTCAGGTCACATGACAGTAAGCATGGAAATCAGGACCTGAATTAGTCAGCAGCCTGCTTTCACTACACAGCACTAAATAAATGGTAGTAATCATTAATGTGATGGAGAAGGGGACTCTTGTGTCTAGCTATAGGAATATGAAAAGTGAAGGTCTCTCATTTTTCAGATAGATCTGGAATCAAATATGTCTTTCTTGGTGTTTTAGCAGGATAAGTTAATTAGTCTCAGTTATGGGAGGAACAGATTAGAAACACTGTCAAAAATAAATTCAGTACAAATGACTTTACTCAGCTTGGGAAAATTTTCATGTGTGCTTAAATTTCTTCTTTGTGTTTTTAGTGCTCCTTGACAGTTAATTACACAAGCTTCTTTTTTGAGATAGAGAACAAATATACTACTTGAAAGATAAATGGCAAGGGCAACTTTCAGTCTATGTATGGCTTTGACCCTTTATATTTGGGATCAAAATTGATGTTACATCATTTATACCTGTTGTTGCAATTAGATATTAATAGCCAGTATTTTAAGTGTTTTTAAAAATGGATGTTTCTTTATAAACATTGTGCTTTCCTCCAAAAAATCAAATGTAATTATCTTCAATTTCTAAGTCAGTTAACTAGTGAGATACTTCTTTGCAAATGAGGAAATTAAAGAATGGCATGTTATACTTTAAAATATTATGTAAAAATTTGAATAGTGTGTGTTAAGTTTTAGAAATGTCCCTGGAATTGTTTAAATAATAGGATTATCTTTATGTATTTCTGTATTTTTGTTCTTCTATTTTAAAAAGAGCAGAATGGGTAAAACAATTTGCTCTTTGCCTCTCCAGGTTTGGACAATCAGCAACAATGACCCACCTCATTCTTTGCTGTATTTGCATAAGCATAAATATCTTATTTTAGGAATTTTTTCCTAAGCTCTCTTTATATGAAATTCGAACAAAGATTAGGAAGAGAGTTTTATTATTTGGTTTCTTGCCATCCTATGTCATGGCTTGGTTGTATGTAGCAGAAAATATTCAATGATTATTATATCAGTGAAGTTCAGTATTCTAGGGCTAATACCTATACATAGCAAACTTTGAGAATAACTACAAGGATAGCATTTAAAAATTTTCTTGTCAACGTAAGAAAAACAAATGAAGAGACATTGTTTAAATAAAATGTGAACTATAAAAAGTAAGTAATGGATAAAGACCCAGAAAAAAGGATATTTGAAAAGTAAGAGATTATTTCCCAAAGAACTATCATGTCTCAGGAAAAATTCTTGTTCAGTTATTTTGTAGTTACAAAAATATTAAATTAAACTTTTAAAGTTGTGTAGTTAAAATAATGTAGTTTTATTGTAGTCGAGGCTAAAATATTACAGAAAAATTCCAATAAGGAACAAAACCTAATTAAGTATTTCTCTGCCCTTGTCACTTTTTTCCAAAGAATAGAACAGTTCTCTTCCTGTGGCCACTGGGGCTTCCCGTTTGTAATGCTTTTAATAAAACACCTCAAATGCTTGTCATTATTTAAAACTCACATCACTTGATCCTCAGAGAAGCCCAGAGGTGGAGCAAGTATTGTATTTTCTCTATTTTTACAGATTTATTATTTTATCCATTCATTTACCTGTCATGTACTAACATAACAATAGCTAACATTAATTCACAACTTGCTATGTACCAGACACACTTTTAAGTGTTTCACACATATAAACTCCCTGCAATCTAGTGAGTACAAAACATTATTTATTTCTGGTTTTAAAGGTGAGGCAACTGAAATACAAAGAAGTGAAATACTTTGTTCATAGTCACACAGCTAGTGAGTGGCACAGCCTGGCTTTGAACCCAGTACTCTAGCTCCAGAGCTGGCATTTTTAATCATTCTTCAGCCCTCTTGGTATGGTAGCTATAAAAGTCCACTATAACTATGATCTTATGAAAGAGACAAGCAGAGAAGGACATGGAAAAAAGTAATTGTTAATTCAGCATAGATTTATTGAATACTCACTCTGTGCTAAGTGCTTGGTGGGAAATTAAACAGACCTCCTCTTTACCCTCTTAGAGCTTACAGTTTAACATAGAAGCTGCTCATTAAACCAACTACAATAATAATGTGAGAGAAATGTTTTGCTAGAGGAAATATAGGAATTCACAGAAACATCTACCAGAAGTGATGAAAGGCTTCCCAGAGGCAGTGGTGATTACTACAAGTGAGTTGGCTTATCTACCTTGAGTCTGTCTAACCTAAATCCTTGGTTGGGCTCTTTCCACTAGACGATATAAATAGAACAGGAACAAGAGGGCTATAATATCAGATACAATATGATTTTCAAAGTGCAAGAGTCTACATAGGTCTGCTAATAAATTTGAAAAACTTCATGTAATAGACAGTGTAATAGAACATATATTGTCAGAATTCACTCAGGAGTAACTTACAAAAATGGACTATAAACCAATAGGAGAAATTTTTAAAGTTATCAAAAAACTACCTCCCTCTAAGTGTCAAAGAGTTTTGCCTATGGGTTCTTAGAGATTTTCAAAGAATGGATAATTGTCATGCAATATAAAATTTCTACATCTTATTTATAAAGAGGCATAATTTCCATATTTATTTTATGAAACTAATGTCTTCTTGACATAAAAACTTAAGAGGACAAAAAATGAAAATGGGTACAAAAAGACCAAAGAAAACACCAAATCAATAAGTGTTAAAGGAACTGCTTCCCACAGCCAAGCACAGTTGATCTCAAGAATATAATGATAGTTTAATAATTATGAATCTATTACTATAGTTCATGGATAAGTCTAGTTATTTAAAGGGCATTTGACAAATTCCAATCTTCATTATCATAAATAATCTTAAAGACTAGAAGGGTACATTGATAATATAATACAGAAATGCATGGTTGGTTTAGCATAAGATTAATTAATGTAGTTTATAAATTAAGAGATTAAAGAAGAAAAATTTGATCATCTTAATAGATGGAGAAAATGCTTTCAGTAAAATTCAACATCCTTTCATATAAAAAACTTTGATCAAAGAATGGAACTGCCTGATTAAGAAAAAACAAAACCCAGTACAGTCAGCATTGCAGTTAAATGGAGAAACACTGGAAGCATTCTCCTTAAAATCAGAAATAAAATCAGGATACTACCACCTCTGACTGGAGGCCAAGCCTACTTATAAGGAAAATAATAGAAAAGAATGAGGAATGGTAAAGAAACAAATTTACCATTAGTCACTGATGTAAGAGTACAAAGACAGCCCCCCAAAAATATATAAAGTTAATCAGAAAGCTTACAAATATTTATGGAAACAACATCAATTAAGCAAAAAAATCAATTGAATTACTATATGCAAGTAACAGAATATAGAAAATGTACTTTTATGAAAGGATATTATTTGTATTATAACAGCATCAAAATTATAAAGTGCCTTAGCATATGTTCACTAAGTGCTGTAAGTGGCTATACCTGGGCCACAGGAGCTCTACAAAACTGCTGGGTTGTAGTGGTCAATTCCTTCCTGCAGTTTCACCCCCATTTCCTTGCCTCCATAGATGTCTGTCTTCAGTAAGGCTAAAAGGA
Organism: Grampus griseus; assembly: GCF_964374135.1. Taxonomy (NCBI): domain Eukaryota; kingdom Metazoa; phylum Chordata; class Mammalia; order Artiodactyla; family Delphinidae; genus Grampus; species Grampus griseus. The sequence goes on from NC_139012.1 coordinate 70,367,894, forward strand.
GCCCAAGCCTGTTAACCAGCTGAACAAAGGCTATGATGGAACAGACCCTTGCTGAGATTTAGACTGGAGAGGTTGGGGAAGTGGGGCTGGGCCAGGATACAAAGAGAAATATGGGGGAAGAGAGAAGTTACTGAGAAGAATCAAGAGATCTTAGCATTCTCATTTGCTGTGTGATCCTAGTCAAGCAACTTGTTCTCTTTAGGAATTCTTTTATAAAATTCAACCAACAGGACCCCCCTCACAGTTACTGAGAAGAAAAAAATGAGGGAATACATGTGAAAGTATCATACACAGGATGTTGTGCTTAACATTCTGTCATCAAATGTTAGTTTTTCCTAAATAAGATACAGTCTGTAACTTCCCAAAGAAAAAGAGGCTGTGTTACAATAGCAGCTACAGTAGTACTGAAGGGGCTTTCATGTAGTAGGCAGCATCCTATTGAAATAGGTGCCAGCATCATCCTCATTTTACAAATGAACCCACAGTGGGTGTTCTTCTAGGCACCTGTCAAACTGTCTACACCAGCCAGCAGAAATGGACGTTAGCAGTAGTCAGAAGAGTATAGTACTCATTGGTCAACTCACTGGCCCACTCATTGTATTGCCAGCACTACTGAATGCCTGTCCAACATAGTCTAATTTGCCACTGTTGTTTCTCCAGCTTAATAACTTTCATACCTTTTAAAATCACTGTGCATTTGAATTAAGCCAAGACCCTGTTAGATCCTTCATGATCTTTTTTCAAGGGCAGAATATGTACACACTCTTCTAGGTCCTTCAAACCCTTCTCAGACATTTTTGAATTAGTAAATTGCTGTTCAGAAGATCAAGTCAGGAGATTCTCCCCAAAATGTAAATATGTAAAACTCATTAACGTAGTGCCTGTTATCACACCATATCATCAGTATTCTCATCATAATATTTATTTCTTTTCCCCATAGTGGAATTTCTGTAAGCATCAAGAGTAAGAAAACTATGATTTCCAAGCAGAGCATATGAAGTTTCTGCTCAGACTTGACATGTTCCTTTGTACTCACATTCCGTTGGCCAAATACGCCAAGCACAAAGAAGTGTTCAGTAGAAGTCAGAAGGTATTGTTTTATCGGTGATTAAATTTAGATTTGAGGAAATTAAGTCCAAGTATAGCTAGTACTTGGCAGTGCTAGATTTACACGTAAGGCTGTATATTGTAGATGTTTTATTTCCCACCCCAAAGAAAAACCTGATGAGCAATGACTAAATTTTGAGTTAAATGAAAAATTCACATTTCCAACCTTTCCTTCTGAAAACCTTGGTCCTTTTTTCAGAAGGAATAAACCAGGACAGAACACTGCAGCATAGGCTTCTAGGTAACTTACATAAGGAACTTGCACATAGAGGGACGTGGCAGATTTCCAAGTGATGGGAAGAATTTGTGAAAACAATGACTTCAATAAGAATTTAACATTTTGGAAGAAGAACTTTTACTGTATTTGAAAAGTTTAGGATTCTCTTTATGCTAACATCTTTACTCATTTTACTTCTACAGCTAATCTTCAGAAATAAAATTTTATAATTTGTTCCCTACTATTACAAAATATATAAATTGAGATCTTAAAGCTTAAAAGAATACTGTGGCTTTGAATGAGCCACCTCTTACTTCAAGTTTTTAGATACCTTTGGATTTGCTTTTTAAAAAGTTTTAAAATATGCCAGTATAGTACTGTATTTTACCTTGGTAGTATAAAATTACTTTTAGTTTGTAAATTTATATTTACAAGTTCACAGGCTTTACTAGGACTGATCTTACTGAGCCTAAGTATAAATGTCTTTGGAAACATTATTGCTATTTAGGAATATTCTCACATTTTATGTTAACTTTCAAAACCATTCAGGTTTTTGAAATATGTATTTTTATTGAGTAATTCACTTGAATTATTGCCTGAGAATAATTCTTTGTACATGAAAAAACTTGTTTAAAATTTTTTTCTACAGAATTCTATAAACCTGAAGAGTAATCTTTTAGAAAAATCATCAGAAGGAAGGAATTTGTAGAAATAAAACTGGAAACATTCAGAATCTTGATGGTGTGCCAAACCTAATGTCAACTGGAGCTCGACCAAAAACTAAGGTAAGTAGCTTTCTTACAGAATATTCTGGGTGGAGGGCCATGCCCCACTCATACAGTGAAGAGAGTACCATATTTGCTTGTTCTCTATTACTTTTTGTGTTTTAAGTTAAACATTAAGGTTGACCTGTTTTTTATTATAACATGATTTGTAATGAAAAACATATATAGTTAATATTTATAAAACTGGAAAAAATGCATTCTGTGATTTTAAGATAAAATTGATAGTCCACTGTGATAAGTAGAGTCATAGCAGTAGATCATACGTGCTTCAATTAATTTCTTAATTATTAGTGAAAATTCCTGCTGCAGTTGAAGATCTCCTTGAACTATTATTATAAAAGTCTTGTCTATTAGGACAGTATGCCTCTCAGTGATCAGGGTTCCAGAAAAGAGGCTGATTCCTTCTTGGGGAATATAACTGTAAAACATCAGTCATAAACATTAAATACACTTTGTTTAAATAATTGTCTTTGCTCTACCAAGCTAAATAATGCCCAGGAATTTTGTTGTTGTTGTGTTTGGTATATTTTTAATGAGGAAAAATTGACCAGCCTTTCTTATAGATATTTTACAACTTTTAATATTTATAACTTTTTTCCAAATTTCTAATTTTTTTTCACATTTTTTATTTGAATCCAAAAGTATTGATACATCTTCATAAATTCTGACCAGTGTTGGATATAGAGGGATATTAGTAATAATGTGCAAGATTTTATAGAGTTACTTACGGTTTTTGATTTTATGATTCCCTGGCTGCTTTACAAAGTAAAAGAGTAATAATTTTGCAAGTAAATATGAAAGGGACAATATTATGACAGGAAACAACAGAAACTTTCTAAATTACCTCAAAAGAGATCATTTAAGAGATTACTTACAAAAGTCTGGGCAGCTTTAAGGGAAACCAACAACTGTTGCCCAGGAGGATCTTTGGCCTTTGAAGAGGATTACAGCCACAGCCAGACTCCAGATTGACAAAGAATAGGCAGAGGGAGAAAACACCCATCTCTCTCCCTCCCAGCTTCTATCCATTTTTTTTATTAGCTGAGCTCATCAGGAAATCAGGAGGGAAGGGCACTCACTTCATGTGTGGGGCAATTGTGCCCCACAAAGGAAGATGGAAAAGAGCAGAGAGGAGTTTTAGAGGGTCAAATAGAAAATATTCAGCACACATTAAATTGAAAATTGTCAGCTACCATTATTAAATATGTAATATGTTCCAGGCACAGTGCTAAGCTCTTCACACACATTGCCTATTTAATCCATACGACAACCCTACAACATAGGCATTATTACCTCCATTTTTTAAAAAGAAATCTGATTTTCACAACAACATCATAAAGTTAGTGGGATAGGTATTAATGGTATCCTTATTTTACAGATGAGCAAACCAAGGCCCAGGAAATTTAAGTAACTTGACCAAAGGGGCAAAGCCAATACTTGAGTCTGAGTCTTCATGCTCTATCATTATGCCATATCATTCATTGCCTTGGGAATTTTGTAATGCCTTTGGAAAAAATGCATATTACTGAGTGAGAGAAGCCAATCCGAAAAGGCTTCATACTGTATAGTTTCAACTACATGACATTCTGGAATGGGCACAACTATGCAGACTGTAAAAAGATCAGTGGTTGCCAGGAGTTAGGGAGGAGGGAGGGGTGAATAGGTGCAGCACAGAGGATCTTTAGGGCAGTGAAACTATTCTATATGATACTATAATGGTGGATACATGTCATTATACATTTGTCAAAACCCATGAAATTTACAGCAAGAGTGAACCCTAAGGTAAACTGTGGACTTTAGGTAATTATGATGTGTCAATGTAGGTTCATCAGTTATAATAAACGTACCACTCTGGTAAGGGAAACTGTGTACGTGTGTGGGGTCTGTCAGTGAGTATATGGGAAATCTCTGTACTTCCGACTCCGTTTTCCTGTGAACCTAAAACTGCTTGAAAATATAAAGTGTACTTTTTAAAAGACAATTATTTTTAATTAAAAAAAGAAAAAATACAGCACATCTTAATTATCTTTACTGTGATCCACATTTTGTTTCTTTTTGGTGAAGAACGACTGATGCATAACATCAAACTTTTACTCAAGGCTTTCTTCTTAGAGTGTTTCTCAGCCCAAGAAGAAAGCGTTTATTACAAATCTATTGATTTTCTTTATTTAAGATTAACAATGAAAGTTAAAAAGGAGAAAGACATCATCTTTAATGTGACACTATAATCCATTGGCTATTGCCTCTTAAGGGAATGTAATTTTTTTTTTTTTTTTTGCGGTACGCGGGCCTCTCACTGCTGTGGCCTCTCCTGTTGTGGAGCACAGGCTCTGGACGCGCAGGCTCAGCCGCCATGGCTCATGGGCCCAGCCGCTCCGCGGCATGTGGGATCTTCCTGGACCGGGGCACGAACCCGTGTCCCCAGCATCGGCAGGCAGACTCTCAACCACTGTGCCACCAGGGAAACCCTGTTTTCCTTTTTTTTAATTCTTTTTTTTTTTTCCCTTCTTTCCTCTTTTTTTCCTCTCTCTCCTCCTAATACACACTTTTTTAGTAAGGGGAATACCATGATGTCGCTCTAGCCCAGCCCCTGTAGACAGGACCCTGGGGCCTGCTGTTAAAACCACTGTAGAATCGAGAGCGGGAACTCTTGTAGTTGGTGGTCCGGGCACGGTATCAGGCTCGCGGGAAACCCCGGTCTGTTGTGCTGATGCCTGGTCTGTTCATTCATTTTGGGATCACCTTGATTTGTCTTCCTCTAAATAGGGACTCATCTAAGGCCAAGGAAGTCCTCACTGACTCTTTGTCTGAGAACTCTATATATGCAAACCCTTTGGGATGACCACTAAATTTGTCACATAGTATAGTAACACGGTTGACTGAACCACAGCCATAAAAGTGTGCTTCCAGCTCTTCTGCTGTTGCACCATAGTCCACATTGTCAACATAGATGGAACGGGCATCAGCCTCCAGCTTCTCCTCAGTGGACATGATCACTGGGCCAGCACTGCCTGGAGGTGGACTCATATTCATCTGCTTCTCTACCTCGTTCTGTAGCTCCTTTAGCTTCTCAGCTTCTTCCTCCATCTCCCTGACTCAAGTGTTGATCGCTTCCAGCTCCTGGCCCTCAATGACACCGTTCCCCGGGTCACCCACGACCAGTCCCGGCTCCTCCTCCCCCTCCCCCTCCCCCTCCCCTCCCCCTCCCCCTCCCCCTCCCCTCCCCCCTCCCCCTCCCCCTCCCCCTCCCCCTCCCCCTCCTCCCCCTCCCCCTCCCCCTCCTCCTCCTCCTCCTCCTCCTCCTCCCCCTCCTCCTCCCCCCTCCTCCTGCTCCCCCTCCCCCTCCCCCTCCCCCCCCTCCCCCCTGCCGTGGGCTCACGAGCCAGGCCCAGGCCCGGAGCCCCGACCGCCTGCAGCCCCTGCTCCTGCTGCTGCCGCCGCCTCCACCGCCATCACCCTTATCTGATTTTCTAAAGTTTCTTTTTATTTTTATTCTGGTTACTTTGTTTTTACAGTAAGCCCTTAATTATCCCGGAGCAGGCAATTAATTTCCATTAGCTCATTTAGGATAAGGACAGGATAACTTTATAAACTATTAAGTAAGAAATTTGGGACTATTTCATATTTTGGTCCATTCAGAACAGTATTATAATCTGAGTGCTCAGCCAGTTGTCACTGACATAGGGTGTGGAGCGGAGGAATACATAGCCTCAGATATTAATACTGGGATTTATATTGCCTCTGAGAATCTTTTTCTGTTTTATGTTTTTACCACTAATGTGTGCCATGGGCATTCCTTCCAAGTCACATATGAACAGGCAGCATGCAAGCAGGGGTCAGTTTGGCAGAGGAACGTTTTTTGCTGTTCTATCTGTGAATCTTTCAGTAGATGAACAATGGTTTCTGAAAGCTTTCCCTGCTGTTTTCCTTTCCTAGGGAATACTTTCTAGAGCCAACTCACTTCTATTTCCTCTGAATATGTCATGAACTCAGAGGTCCCATAATAGAGGAAGTTTGCCATTAGCTAGATTTCTTCCAAGATAGGAGACAAATCCTTCCACACAGATTTATGTCAGCCTGATGTACATTCATTCATCTGACTTACTGTCATTTTCATATTTTCTCAGGCTAGGCTGTAAAACCCAGTTTCACTCATAAAGATGTGCAGAATTCACTGCCCTGTGGAACATGTCTGAGGAATGTGTGCTCATTTCTGAATGTAGCCCTGGCTGCCAAATACTGAGAGCAAGGCCTCCGCCAGCCCTAGGCAGGTTTCCCATGGGGCTAGTGCTGTGTAGAGGATGGAGGATCAAGGTGTCTAACCCTTTATTGCTTGTCAATACTTCTATATGCTTTTAGTAGAACATTTCCAAAGTTTGGAATATAGCCTTCTGCCGTCATGGGACTATTTCTGTCTACTCATCTCAGATGTCATTTGCCTAGGAGTGAAGTGAAGAAAGCTCTTCATGGTAGCTGCCAGTATAAGTGAGACACACGAACAGCTCAGGACTTAAACTGGGCATAAACATCCTCACCAAAGAGCCAAATATCTTGGTCTGAAGTCAGGCTGCACATACAGATGGTATGCCCTGCACAGGGTCACAAAGATATCTTCTGCTCACCAATTTGTGAGTACTTGAGACAGTGAATGCCAACCAAAGAGGACATTTTTTCCTAAATTTTATGAAAATATCATATGGGCTAGCGCTGACTGTGACCTGGCTAAGGGAATGGTCCAGGTTAGGTTGACACAAACAGAAAGTCCAAACTATAAATTCAGACAGCCAGGTTGCCAAGGCGAAGAAGGGTATTTAAAAGAAAGCAAAGACAAACAGCCACCAGTTGAAAATCTGGGGCTCTTCTGGCTTCTCTGTTCTCAATTTCAGAAGGCAGGTAAAACCCATTCTGAAGCCAGTGACTCATGAGCAGCTTCTGATTTACGCTCAATTCCCAGACTCGCGGGTGGGTGGAAGGCACCGGACAGGGTGATGCGGAGAGTTATATTCTGGGCAGGGAAGTAGGTGTGGGGTGAGGTGTGGACTAGCCAGCTTCGTCAGATATATTCTCCATAACCTGTATCTGCATCCTCATCTTCCTCCTGAGCCCAGACCCTTGTGCCTGGCTGGCTGTCTTGGCATCTTGAACTGCATGTTCCAATGCACCTCAGACTCAGTCTTGAACTTTACAGTCTTCTCCTGTCTTAGTGAAAGACACTTTCAGTGAATTCATCGTTCAGGCCAGAAACCTGGAGTCACCCTATTTTTGTTCTTCTCTCTTAAACTCACATTCATTGTCACCATGTCCTCTCTAGTCTGCATTTCTAATGAGGTGTTAACTCATCTCCTTTTCATCCCTAATGCCAATGCTCTGGGTGGTCCATCTCTCACCTGAAATGCAGCCTATTAATTGGTCTTTAGTATCAAATACCCCTCATCCATTATCCAAAATTCAAACAGAGTGACCCTTTAAAAAGTTAAGTCTGATCATGTCTCTGTTCTATGGGAAAATCCTTCAATGTCTTCAATTTTTTTTCTTTTTTTTTGCTAGAAAATCAAATTTCTGTGCATGTAAGACAAAGCCATTCAGAATTTAGCCATGACAGCCTCTCCAGCCTCTCCTCTTTTGTCTCCTCCATCTTTCACTCAATATTCCAGCCATATCAAACTACTTTTGAGTTCTTCTCACACTCTTCATATTTGCATCTTTCGCTCCTTTAACCTAGAATTCCCTTTCTATCTTCTTCACGTTGATTCAATTTACTAGGTTCTCAAGACTCAGTCTATAGGAAGGGCTCTGTTCTTCTAACAATTGTCACATTAATATTATTTATATATTTCTTTGTTTTTCCTTTCACCAACTTTGAAGCAATTTGAAGTCCAGACTGTGTCATTTATCTCAGTAACCTAAGTGCTTAGCACAGAAACTGAAAATTATAGGTACTCATTAAATGTTCAGTGTGTAGTATCTTCTAGTTATTTCAATAGGGTCTCTTTTCTACTGAGTAGGAGTTGCTACTCAGACACATTTGGACTAATGTTTTGGCAAAGTTTTAACACTAGAAAGGTAGATGTATACACATTCACACCACAAAAAGTTATGGGTTTCAGGATGTTAAGAATTGAAGAGTTGTCACGGGTGAAGACTTTCTATCTAGGAGAAATTTCTAGAGAAAATTTTCCACCCAGATCAGACTTCTGGTCACCCCTTTTTTTTTCCCCTGAGAGGACTAGGGTTTGGGCATCATGCTGCCCTTTCCACTGCCACCTTCTTTGTTTTCAACTATTATGTCTTTCAGCCCTTGACTAGTGAGAAATAAGGAAAGTAGTTCCAGCAAGGACAATTCTTTGCTCTGCAAGTTTTCCAAGGGTTTTCATTGGAAGTTATGAAATAACGAGCAAAGGGACTCCACATAAAAGCCTCCTGTGAATACCTTTTATTTTTCCCAGAGGAGTGTTAGAGGGAGATAAGACAGGTGATGTTATCTATACTTTGGAGGCCACCTGTAGTCAGTGAATTTCCTGGAAGCTAACTAAAGAAGCTAAGGAAGAGTTAAGAAATACCTGGAGGCTTTGTAAGAGTTGGGATGGAACAGGGGCTAGAGATTTGACATGATCCTGTAACTTAGCTGGAGGAGAGGTAGCAGTGGAAATGGGAGAGAGGAGAAGCCTCAGGTGATGATGCTGCAGGAGATATCCAGCCTCTCCTTCCTTCCCCTCTGCCATAATTTCTAGCATAACAACCCGATGGATCCTTGCTTGGGTTCCACAGTGGGAGAAAGTTCAAAGGATTTTTGCATGGTCAAAGGAATGAGGAGGACATGTGAAACATATCCTCATAGCAGCGGCTGTGGGGGAAGCAGAGTTACTTTGGCCACTAGGCTGAGGTAGTAATTCCCAGGGACTATCTGTATGTAAGTAGTGGTCCAGCAGATGTAGAGACTGCTCATTATTGTTCTTAAAAAGGTAATATCCTAGAGAATAAGACACTAGTATTTATACTGTTTCATGATTAACTATGACTAACTATTCTAGAATGTCTAGGTCCTTCCTTTTGTCCCCTGCAGATTTAGAGTATTTACTGGAGCTTATACATACAGAGCCACATCTGTGTAAAATGACATCTGTTTCAGGAACACAGCCCAGTCGTGGGGTTGAAAATATGCAGTCACAAGCCACATGTGGCCACTGCATTCTTGAAGCCCTGACTAGTTGTATCTGCCCATGAGATCACCCCAGCTACCAACCAAATATATTTCTCCTCTAAATTATTGAAAAGCATTTTAAAACGATGTATCTGAAGAATTCAAGGCTTTTGTTTTGGTTCATTTTATAGCCGTTACTGATTACACACACTTCCTCTATGGCTTGAATGGATAGCAGCATCAGCTGTGGTAGTAAATCCTCCACTCTGCAGACCTGTGTAGCACATACACCTGTGCCAGAGTTACACACCAGATGGCACCTGAAAATGAGCTGATATCTATGGTAAGACGGTATTTAGAGAAAATACATTTATAAGTAAAACAGGATATACATTTCACAGTGATTTTAATAGAACATCGAACAAGTCAGTCGGCAAATATTATTGAGTGCCTACTCTGTGTAGAACCTTGTGAGGGTTACTGTTCTAGCGTTGGGTTGCCTGGGTGTAGCACTTAGAAGTGTTACTAATGCATCATCTCCTATAAGAAGATTGGAAAAAATAAAGCTTTCTTAAATTTTCAAGTTTTCTCCACTGTTGATCTCCTGTATTATGAACTTAGAACAGGGATTAAGAACATTTTAATCATCAAGGATATGTTTTCTGTGGCTTTTTGAGTGGGGCATGTGTTATGACCTTAAGTGACCAGTGGAAGACAGCCCCTATCGGGATGGCCATTGTTTAGGTGATCTAAATGGATTTGGTCCATAAACAACACATAAGGGTCCTAAAGACTTTAAACATCCAGGAAAGTCTCCATTAAGATTTACAGAGTGCAGAAGTGACTGTGAATTTCTGGTCAGAAATGTCAGTGTCCTGAGGTACATGTTCTTTAGTAATTACACAACTGTTCCGGGAGAGTGAATGGGTGGTGAGTTAGTGAACTATGCCATCGCTCCTGACCTGTGTTGTCTCTCTTCCCCACCCTCCCCAAATAGTTGCATAACCAAAGATGAAATTTCCATCCCCCCAGTTAAAGCCATAGGACCATAAATTGGTGTCCCATACCGCCTCCTACTTTCATGAAGCAAAAATGAAGTTTCCTCATGCTTCCTAGTTTTCACAATATTTTACTGGAGGAAATTCAAGACGCAGTTCCACTGCAAGAAAGAACACTGTGAATTGGCCATAACATGTCTCAAAAGACTTGACGTGGCTCTTTTAACTGCTAAAATCTTAATATCTTGGCAGATTTAAGGAGGAGCCCATGTAGGCAGTTTTCTATTTGTTTATTTTGAAATTAGATTCCTGTCCTTATCACTGAGGAAGACAAGCAGTGAGTAGGCTGCTGATCACTTGTTGGGGAAGGGGAGCAGAGAGGCAGTTTGACTGAATAATTCACACCGACGTGTAAAATTCTGAAAGCCCTTTAACACTCTCAGAAATATTTGCATTTTTAAAAGTTTATTTTTTTAATTAATTTTTATTGGAGTAGAGTTGCTTTACAATGTTGTGTTAGTTTCTACTGTACAGCAAAGTGAATCAGCTATTCGTATACATATATCCCCTCTTTTCTGGGTTTCCTTCCCATTTAGGTCTCTTAACCCAAATAAATCTGTGGGGGGCGGTAATTCTGGCTGTGTAACACAGTGCCAACTGCAAACTGGCTCTTGCCATTGGCACTTGCCATCTACCTCTACAAGGATTAAATCATGTGCTGCTGCAGCTGCTGACTTTCAACACCCCCTGAAAGTTCAGGTGGAGATCAGGAATGAGGCGCTCTGTGCTCTGGGAAAAACTGGCAGAACAGGTCTTCAGATAGTTAGATATTTTCAGGAGCCGATTTTATGAGCCCAATTCTTGTATCTCGTCATATCTAGAAAAGCACTAAAATCCTTCATGGTGACGTCTGCTCCTCGTGACTAGCTGTAACCTTCACGAGACTAGCAGAAACCTTCTGCAAAAAATATGTGCTTGACTGCACGTACTCCCCCTTCACCAAAATCACATATATCCTGAGCATCCCCCCACCTCTTTGGAGCAGTTTCTCAGAGCCATCTGAAATGCTGTCTCCCGGGCTATAGTCCTCATTTTGCCCCAAATAAAACTTAACTCACAATTCTCACGTTGTGCATTTTTTAAAGTTGGCAACGGTGAGATAAAAACAAATCAAGCAATGCACAGGAAACTGTCTCAGAGGTGTGTGAGAGGGGCAGAACTCTGGAGACCAGCCCCCTGAATGGGTCCTGCTTTCCCACAGCTTTTTAACTGATTCTCTTAAAGCCTTAAGTGTTTTTTTAACGGGTCCCAGGCAGTACTTGAGGCTGGAGAAGGAAAGCATGGCTGGGAGGAAGTGGCAGGTAAAGAGGACATGAAGACAGGGCAGGTGGCTCTTCCTATATTCTGGTCATTGTAAGTTTGAAAACGTCAGGGTATAACAATGGTTTATTATAAACATGTCTGTGTGTGGATTGATTTGTCTGTAAAAATATCAGAATTGTAAAAATAGTGGCAGACCACAATGGAGAAAATAAGTTTTGCTCTTTGTGTCAAGCACTTGGAAAATATTCAGCCCCATTGTTCCCTTGGGCTGGATTGATACTGCCTATGAACTCCCTTCAAGAAAAACACAACCGGTTTCACCATCCATTTTTATTAACTCCACATTCTCAGAGGAATCTTTATGCACTCCCTTGAATATCAGGACTAAATTTGTTTCACTCCATGTGGAACTGTCTTACTGGATGTAATTTTCCAGGAAGTCAGTTCTGCTTTCCAAGACCAGTAGGGATATCTCTGAATATTCTGCCATTGTTCTGCCTACTTTGTATTAAGTCTCCAGACATTATTTTGGTAATAAGGGAATTTTTTTTTTTCTAATGGAATAACTTTAGGGCCAGCATACTTGCTGTGAGTGGTAGTGAGTACTTAAATCTATCCCCCACCACCTGTGGGCTGAGACACTCATCTTTGGCTAGGACAGATGTAATCGAACAGAATTGTTAGTTCAGTGGGGATGTTAATGCCATAGAAAAAGAAAATAGGCCAGGAGATTTGGGCTTGAATTAAGCATGAGGGAGGAGGAGGGGAAGTAGGATAAAGACCTAGAATGCAAAGTTAAAAGGCCTAGGTCAGCGCTGCCCATAGAAGTATAATGTGAGCCACGTATATAACTTTAAACTTTGTAGCCCCTTAAAAAAAAAGTGAAAGGACCAAGTGAAATTAATTTTAATAATATATTTTATTGAAACCAGTATATTAAAATGTCATTTTGATATGTAACCAATGCACAAAAATTATCACTGAGATATTTCTTTTTTGGGTTCTAAGTCCTCTAAATGTGCTGTGCCTTTTACACTGACAACGTTGTCTCCATTTGGACCAGCCACACTCCAAGTGTTCAACAGCCACATGTGGCTGGTGAACAGAGCAGCTCTAAGTAACAAGCCAGAAGGAAAGACATGATGGTGATCTAAATCACTTATCTATCTATCTACTTATTTATTTATTTATTTATAAATTGTTACAAATAAGTAAAGTTAGGGCATCTAAGTCAGAGAGAGTATTAACAAAATAATGAGAGAAAGTTAAGAGAATTACCTAACTTTGGACAGTTATCCTCAAAAAACAGACTGTTTAAGGAAGGTTTATGTGACTACGGTAGAATTCACTGAGTTAGACTTCAGTCGATATAAGGGGATCAGGGTTTACCTTGAATTGCAGGATGAATGTGCAGTTCATTCAAAGATGATCTTGGTTTTCTTAAGGAAAGTGAGAAAAACAGCTCTGCCCCTGGAACAAGTGTGGAAGTAAAGTTGAATTCCAAAGGCCATGACTCTAAAAACCCCGTGAACAAGTGAACCTAGAGATAAAGGGGACACAGTGTCCTAAAGATAATATGCATAATCACGTCCCTGAGTTTAAGTGAGCCCCCAAATCGCCTTTCTGCAATAAAGTAAGTTTTCTCTATATGAAGTGCTTTGTTGATTGTGAAACTCATATACATACATGGGTTACTGTTATTGGCTAAAGAAGGGCTGTTCTGTGGAGGTGAGCTGTCAGGGACAACTAACCGGGAAAATCCATCATCCCAGCACATCATTAAATCTCGGAAACTTGCTCCCCTAGGTGGGTAACAGAAAGTTAGTGGAGGTGAGGGAGGGCTGTCTTTCTGTTGGGGGCAGTCTTAGATTTGTTTTATCAAAACAGATATTGCCCATCTTTAGAACCTTCTGCCCATTACTCTCATTATATATTTAGTGTGAGAGCATATACTGCTCAATAGTTAGTTTTTCTCCCTCTCAATATGGGCTTTTGGTGGCTTCATAAAAGTAATAAATTGCTCTTCTTGGACACACAAAATAGAGATTGGCAGGCAATTTAAAGTTAAGATTTCTCAGTAGAACCACCACTACCAACACGATCACATACTGACTCTCCTGTACTCTGAGAAATGTTAAAATAAGGCCAAGGTTTTTATGATCCCCACTTTCTACTGCCCCAAAGGCTTTTCTGCCCTTCATTTCTCCTGTGCCAGCTACAGCTGCATTTTCCCAGTCATGTCCCCTTTGGGTACACAGACATACACGGACACTCCTAAAAGCAGTAATTTCAAGTGGCTCTAGGTTTTGCTGAGACAATTGTGTAAGTGAGAAAAATTATTTTCTTGGAAAATGACTTTGGAAGACACAAATGCATTTTATATCAGGTGACAGCTGGAAATCAGTGCACTCAGAACCTTTTACAAATAGCGTCTTCTGCAATACTCCCTGTAATGATAATTATAGCACTTTAAATAAAGGATAGGGTTTGCTCACACGTGATTCCATTTGAGCTTCACCACAACCTTGTCAAGACATTTGAAAGATTCCACGTTTTTGATGCAGGATCTGAAGCCCAAAATATTTGAATGACTTGACCAATGTCACACAGCTGATATTTAACACAACCAGCACTCCAGTCCCACATCACCTCCTCCGCTTTGTAAGTTGTGTTTTCCAGGCCTTGCAACCTGGGAGCAACACACTCATTGTAACTACTCATACCACACGCTCACTTTGAAGCTCCCATTTATTGTAACTCCAAAACTACAACTCTACAATTTCTGCCAACCAGTCTTAGGGTCTTTTTTCCCCTAGGAATGTTGGAGGGGGGTGAGTAAAAGCTCACACATGTTTGGGACTTGGATTTTTTGGCTACATGGTGGCAGGTACCATTTTTATTATTTTATGATCCAGTTTGGAATCCATGGTGTCATCTATCATTGCCCATATCATGGAGCAGCTGAAACTTTCCAAAGATACTGAGTCTGCCCAAGCATTATGCTCTCTCACTTGTCTGGTCCAGCCTTAGACTGTTCCCCAATGCAGCTCAGAGCTCCAGCAGAAAGGTCACCCCCTGAGTGGGGAAGTGACCTTTGCCCCACTCCCACCCCCAGCTTCCATTGTTACAAATGCTGTTAAACACTGCCCTCAAGAGAGTCTTCCGGGAAACTTTCTTTCACTTCATTTGTGTTGTATTCTCCTCTCCCTGAGAGGTTCATAGGTGCCAGAGAAACATCCAGGTAGCAAGCCCCACGCTGTTAACAATGCCCCACTGAGTTTAAACGCAGCTGTCCTGCCCTGAATACCCTTAGATCCCTCCAGCCAACAGACTCTGCGAGGCCTACCCTGCCCTTCCTTCCCACTGGCCAGACAAGTCCATAGTTTACATTATCTAGCTGTGATCTCTATATTCACAACTGCTAGAATGATTTTCCCCAAACACTCCATTTTCTCAGCTACTCTTTGTGAACATCTATTGGATCAAAACCAGATTTTTCCTGCCTGAATGTCAAGGTCTTTAACCAGCTATTCATTTTAGCTTATTATTTTTCATCGCCTCCCTCCATAGGATATCAGAGAGAATTTGTGTGTAATAAGTATTTCCCACAAATATCAATGGGTTGAGTAAATTAATAAGGTATGGATGACAGATTAGAGACTGATTTTTCTTTCTCAGACATATTTCTAGATATTTTTTATTAGTGATTAAAATTTTCAAGCTACATAGCTGTTATTTATCAGCAGCATCTTTTCCATCTTCTCTTCCTTATGAACCTACATAATAATATTGTTGGCAAGGGATCGGTAGGGTCTTTTTTATTAATGAGGGAAACCACATTAATTAGCAGAGCATTGTGTTGGTTATTAATCAAACCAGACCTTCTGTTTAACCAAGTCAAACAGAAACCTGCTCAGGAGCTCATAATCTGGGGAAGGATATAATAATTTAGATCTATTCTGTAAAAGGGCATGCAGATACTCGCATAAATACATAGGATCATAGCATGAAAAAAATCATCTAAACTTTGTGTGAGCATTACTGCAAGTGATTTTATGTGGTCTAGAGTTTAAGAATGAGTCATGAGGGCTTCCCTGGTGGCACAGTGGTTGAGAGTCCGCCTGCCGATGCAGGGGACACGGGTTCGTGCCCTGGTCTGGGAAGATCCCACGTGCCGCGGAGCGGCTAGGCCCGTGAGCAATGGCCGCTGAACCTGCGTGTCTGGAGCCTGTGCTCCGCAATGGGAGAGGCCACAACAGTGAGAGGCCCGCGTACCACAAAAAAAAAAAAAAAAAAAAAGAATGAGTCATGAGAATTGCATATTCAGAGAGGGTATGGACAGGTTAAAAAATAAATCAGTGCTCACTTCCTTTTTGGCGAGACTTCAAGAAGGAAATGAGATTTCCAGCACTCTTGCTATGAGGGGGATGAAGTTGAGGTTTGGTGGGGGCCAATGATTCACATAACTCTCTCCTCCAGATGTGAAACCAACTGAGAAATATATACAGGTGTCAGAAAGAGATTACAATAAAAATGTTATCACTGATAAATCTAGATTGGAGACCATGTCTTGGACCCAAAATCGCCTTCCTATTTTCCTCTTCCTTTTATCCTGAATAGAACTCACTCACTGGTCCCAGGCAGATCAGCTGGACATTTCCAGGCCTCCTCTGTAGAAGAGAGAAGGGCTAAGGAAGGATCACCAGACAGTTCTCAAAGGAGAGAAACAAGGAGAATGGGCTGTATATGCCTAGTGACCCTTTCCCCTACCTCACCAATTAGATGAATCTGGAATCAGCAAACTTGTACTATAATGGACCAGAAGGTGACTGTTTTAGGTTTTGAGGCCTCCTCAGCTCAGCTGTTGTTGCAGAGAGGCAGCCATAGACAACGTGTAGATAAATGAGGATGGCTGTTGTATTCATTTGCTAGGACTGCTGTGGCAAAGTACCCACAGAATGTGTGGCGTAAACAGCAGAAATATATTTACAGTTCTGGAGGCTGGAAGTCTGAGATCAAGGTGTAGGGAGGGTGGGTTCATTTTGAAGGCTGTGAGGGAATCTGCTCCATGCCTTGATTCTAGCTTCTGGTGGTTTGCTGACAATCTTTGGCATTCCTTAATTTATAGAAGCATCACCCTGATCTCCACCTTCATCTTCACCGGATGTTCTCCCTGTGTACATATCTCTGTCCAAATTTCCCCTTTTTATAAGGACACCAGTTATACTGGATTAGAGGGCCCACTCAACTCCAATATAACCAACATTAACCAATTATATCTGCACATAAGCAGATTAAGGCCACATTTTGAAGTACTGGGGGTTAGGACTTCAACAGATACATTTGGAGGAGACACAATGTTGTATTTCATATACATGTTATGTGGCATGAAATATTCTTCTTCTCTTTTCTTCCCAACCATTTAAAATGTGTAAATATATGTGGGCTGTACAAAAACAGGCCCAGGGCTGTTGTTTACCAACCTCGAGTCACTTCTTCTCCAGAGGGGAGGATTAATTGGGGGGAGGATTAAGTGAGGGAGGAAAGGAGGGACCAAAGTGTTCCTCCAGTCCTAATCCCTCCAAAGGGGTGAGTGGGAGTTCCCTGCCCTCTGTGGAAATATGGGCAATGGGATAATAAATATCCCATATCATATAGCTCAAAGGACTCTGGCTAGCTGGGAAGCAGATTATATTCCAGGAAGAATGGGAGGCATTAGCAAGGATGGTGGAATGTGAAAAACAGAACAACAACAACAAAAAAAAGGAGATAAGAAAGAAAAGGAAAAAGAAAGATTTTTAAAAATTAGAAAATCTGTAGAGAGATTTGCCAGTATAACATGCAGTCCTCATTTTAAAGTATTTAAAAATCACAGTAGGTCCTATAAGGAATTGATCAACATGGTCAAAGTAATTAATGAAGAAGAGGAATTGAAGTAAATGCACAAGTAGGAAACATGGAGAGAAAGGTAATGCAAAAGTCTAGATTGAGTTTACAAGAACCTAACTGCAGCTATGGGTGTAGAGTGAAGAAAGTAGAATAGAAAACATCTTTGTTCTAAAGAATCTAATTCCTATCTAAGACTTTTTGAAAGCTCTTTGTTATATGTTCTTGGAGTACTTCTTACAACCCATTTTGGAAGAAATGCAAGTAAGGCTTTGATTTTCATTGTAAAACTTTTGATGCATGTAGATATCCTTTTAGTCAGCAATCTGCTTCAGGCACTTAATTTCTTATGATTTCTTACAATTTCTTATGATTGATTTCAGTATTTAGTTCCTAGTGGTTTGCTGCATAACCTTTATTGTAAGCTTTTATGAACCATCTGATGATTGTTGGAGGGGGTGGTCTTAAGGGACATGCCACTGTCACCTCCCTTTCACTATAATACTTGATGAAATCTGCTTAAATATCAAGCCACATGACTAAGAACAGAGCATGTATACTTCTTTTTTTTTTTTACTTCCCTCCGGAATTGCCTTTATAGATTTGTAATTTAACAAGGGCCTCTGAGCTTTAATTAAGGGTCAGTTGTTTCTTTAATAGCCATAGAAGAACAGTCCTGCATCTTTTATGAAGCTTCTGTTAAAGACTTGATTATATTATTTGGTGCAAGTGTATGACGAGCTAGGTAATAAGTTATTCTAGACTTTAACACTAGAAATAAGATAATTTCTCTCTGATGAACTATTTCCTTTAATTAAGGTAACCATGCTACAGAACTTTTTAATATTCACTTTGCTTTGCCTTTTCAGAAGCTCAGAGGCAGTCTTGCACTTGATTCTAGTGGAGAAATTCAACCTAGGATTTTCAGTACAACTTTCTCCTTTTCCACTTTGTAATTTGGATCTTTTTGTTTTTAACTTGCTTTAGTGATTTTATTACATAGTGCCTTTTGTTACAAACAGACACAAAACTTTTCTGAATGTAAGTAGGATAAATGATTGGCTCTCATCACTTTGTCCAGGGGTATTATTCTCTAATACAAATTTTTGTGACCTTAGTCACCTTCTGATGCCATCTCAGGTTACAGTGATTTTTTTTCTCCCACAGATTCCTTAATCAACAGTTTCTCTCCTGAAATGCTAGATTTGTTAAGGAAACAAATATATACTAGAATCCAGAAATACATCAGTTTTTTTAAAAAAAATATTGTTTTAGTTAGCAGTTCAATTATTTCTCTTTGAAAGAATGAAAAAATATTTTTTTAATTATTTTATTTAGCTGTGTTCATTACAATTCTTTTTCTTGAAGCTTAGCTCAGAATCATATAAGCACAAAAGGTATGTATTGTTCAAATAATTTGAAAAGCCAGACCTATCTGTCTAGCTTTAGGTATGGTTAGATCCAGGAGCTCAAAATAAGACTCATTCCTCTCTCTGCTTTACCAGACTAGGTTTTGACTTCATTATCAAGCAGATATTCTGTGCAAGGTAGCAAAAATGACTAGCAACAATTGTGTACTGGCAGCTGGCATTTCTAATGAAAAAATCAAAAAGTCTGTCTTTCAACAGTTCCAGCAAAAGTCTCAAGGAGAGCTTTTATTGGCCTGGCTTAGGTCAGGTGACTGTCCCCGGACTTAATCACTATGGTTGAAGAAATTGAGTATTTAATTGGCCAGACTACCAGGATGTGCCCATTCCTAGAGCCAGGAGGTGCGATTGGCCCCATCCAAACCACTTGGACTCAGAATGAGGAAGAGATGGTTCCCAAAGAGATTCTGGGCTGAACAAAACACAGGTTAACTACATCCCCCCATTATGTTTCCATACCTTGTCTCCCCATCATCCATATACATCTTCTTTCCCATTTTAAAATTCTCAGAATCACCCTGGCTAATATAATGCAGATATACCTCTACAAGGAATACTGTCTCTTCCTCTACTGTAACAGAAGACAACTCTGAGACTCATCCAGTTCCAAAATTTCCAAGTCATGGCATTTTTCTTGGTTGGGTCTAGACATAGCTCCTCATGGCTTGGCATCCTTTGACTAAATGATATATTTAACACTACCAATTAGCAGTGGCAGAGAAAAAACACTATTGCTGCAATAAAACTTCCATTTAGGGCTTCCCTGGTGGCGCAGTAGTTGAGAGTCCGCCTGCCGATGCAGGGGACACGGGTTCATGCCCCGGTCTGGGAAGATCCCACATGCCGCGGAGTGGCTAGGCCCGTGAGCCATGGCCGCTGGGCCTGCGCGTCCGGAGCCTGTGCTCCGCAACGGGAGAGGCCACAACAGTGAGAGGCCTGCCTACTGCAAAAAAAAAAAGAAAAAGAAAAACTTCCATTTGAAAAAGGGAGAGAAGGATAACTCCTAAATAGTGATCTCAGGTTCATAGCAATCATCTCATGCAGGACAAAGAGAGCAAGGACTCCCTGACCTGGCAGTGGATGGAGTTCTTTGTTCAAGAATCTGGCTTGTCTCTCTCTCCTTTCTGGGAGGAACTCCCTTTTCCATTATCCTGCATAGCTATATGGCAGATGGACATTGGGGAGGCTTTTCTTCTAACAGCGGTAATATTTTAGTTCCTCCCTTCTATTGGTGCAGGTTTGGGGGCTGGAATTATCCTTGTGAGGTGGACATTCTCAGGGCTGTTTGGTGAGCCTGGACTTTTCTCTGGCAGTGCCACTGCCTCTCCTGACAGACTTGTGGGTCTGTTTATTTCCTGAATACTCCATAGATTGATTCTTGTAGACTCATGCCCATCATTTGGGTTCCAGCCCTCATGGATTCTTCCTCTCAGGCAATCTGCCTTTATGCTCTGCCCCTCTCCCAAATCATCTGGACCTTAGACAGGGAAGCAATGGGCTGTCATCATGCGGATCCTACTCCTCGGTGGTAGGGTTCCTGGGGATGGCTTTTATAGAGGAGTGTAACTGCTCTCCATGTTAGTCAGGGAGTATATGGCAGGAAGTGTTTGGAAGTGGTTCTCCAGCTCCCTGGCTCACCACAATCCCCATCTCTTTTCCATGTGCTTCCCACTCGTGCTAACTTTAGCATGAGGCAGAGATTTATACCTCTGCCATCCCAGAAGACACAGGGCTATCTGCTATTGGACATTTTTGAGTGCCGGACACAGGCAGAAAGGATGACCCTTTGTAAGGACTAAATCCCTTTGGCTTTCTTCTTCCAGAACTGCCAGATTAGGCTGAAGGCCATCCTTTTCTTGTGTGATCTAACTGAAGGCTGAAAGAAGTAACCAGTGCCTTCTAAGATGCTTTGTTTTTTTCCATTCCCCTAACACTCTACCCTTGATATTCATGTGATTTGAGTTCCGAGATACACTAGGTACCTTTTAACTGGCTGCTTTTCTATCAAATAACAGCTTTTACCCTTTTCCTAGCCTGAGATGGGGGAACCCTCCACCTCACCTTAGCTCAGTCAGTATCATGTTGTAAGGTCTGTTCTTTGTAATCCTCTACTTCCAGATATCAAATTCTGTATTACTTAGGAGTCATTTTGGTGCAAGTAGTAGAAATCAGCACATAAAAGTTTAAATAGAAGGAATTTGTTGGCTTCCATACCAGAAAAGCCAGAGATGCAACGGTCTTCAAGCATGTTGATTATAGATGTTCAGTGTCATCAGGGCACATTTTTTCCCCTTGTCTCTAATACCTGTCTTGGCTACATTCTAGCAGTTTTTCCATTCTTTTTAGCAAAAATGAAGTTGTAGGCTTGCATCTTTCTCAGAGCTAGCAACATAGCCAAAACTGTAAATATAGGAATTCCTTTCTTGGCTTGTCTGAGTCACCTGCCCATTCCTCAGGGGGATGTAACCCTCTGGCAGGTAAGCTCTGCAGTACATGGCGACCAGGAGCAGGATTCGCCTCTTTGACTGAGAATAGCAGGGAATTGATGTTTTTCCAAGAGATGCTGGGTTAAAAAGCCTATGGCCTGATATCACCATAGGATGGCTTTTATCAAAAGGGTAAGAGGTAACAAATATTGGGGAGGATGTGGAGAAAAAGGAACCCTTATACCCTGTTGGTGGGAATGTAAAATGGTACAACCATTATGGAAAACCATATGGCAATTCCTCAAAAAGTTAAAAATAGAAATATGATCCAGTGATCTCACTTCTGGGTGTATATCTAGAAGACTTGAAATCAGTAATCCTGAAGAGATATCTGTACATGCATGTTTACTGCAGCATTATTCACAATAGACAAGATATGGAAACAACCTCAGTGTCTGTTAATAGATTAATTAGATGAATAGACAAAGAAGATATGGTATATATATACAATGGAATATTATTCAGCCATGAGAAAGAAGGAAGTCTTGCCTTTTGTGACAATGTGGATAGACCTTGAGGGCATTATTATGCTAAGTGAGATAAGTCAGACAGAGAAAGACAAAAAGACAAATACTGTATGATAGCACTTACATGTGGAATCTAAAAAAGCTGAACTAATAAGAACAGAGAGTAAGATGATGAGGTTGTGGGGTGGGGGAAACGGGGAGATGTTTTTTAAGGGTACAAACTTGCTATAAGTAGGTAGATAAGTTCTGGAGATCCAATGCACAGCATGGTGATTCTAGTCAACAGTACTATATTATAAACTTAAAAGCTGCTAAGAGACTAGATCTCAATTGTTCTTACCACAAAAAAGAAATGGTAATTATGTGACATGATAGAAATATTAGCTAATGCTATGGTGGTAGTCAAATTGCAATATCTTAATGTAGCAAACCAACACATTGTACACCTTAAATTGATACAGTGTTACATGTATAGCTAAATAAAAAATAAAAAATAATTTTCAAAGCCTATGTTCCCTTAAATTGATAGTGTTACATGTATAGCTTAATAAAAAATAACTTTTACAGCCTATGTCCCCTACATTGGTTAAGTCACCTTCAAGGAAAAAAGGCAAATACTAAACACAATTCAGTCTTAGTTATATGTCATCATATAATCATTAAACATATATTGTTTCTATAGCACAGTGGTTTTCAGATATTTTGATCTCAGGACCCTTTGACTCTTAAAAATTGTCAAGGACTCCAAAGAGCTTTTCTTTATATAGCTATCGATATTTACTATATTAGAAATTTTCTATATTCAAAATTAGAACAGAAATTTTAAATTATTTTTCATAAATTTATTTTAGAATAACAATAATAAATCCATTGCATGTTAACATAATCAGAGTATTTTAGTGAAGCATTACTGTATTTTCCAAAACAAAAATAAATTTAGTGAGAAGAGCATTATATTTATTTTAAACTGACTGCTTTGTTACTTTTTTTCACATCTATATAAATCTCTTGAATGTCTGACTTAATAGAAGACAAACTAGATTTTTATATCTGCTTCTGCCTTGATTTATTGCTATATAGTTTTTGTAGAAGTATATGAAAAAAATCTAGCCTCATACAGTTACGTAGTTGGAAAAAGGAGTATTTTAATAGCCTTTTTAGATAATTGTGACTGTTCTTCTTTTATACAACACCAAGAGTCACCAAGTGGTAGTTTCTTGATATGTTGAATAAGAAACCATATCAATGAGCTTTTCATGTTCTGTTACATTAAAATTTATTAGTCAGATTTGCACTTTGAATGTATCTTTTACCCAGGCATGATTTTGTAACATCATGCCTTGATTATTTGGAAAATGTGGGTTATGCAGATCTTCCAAATTTTGACACATTTCATTATATAATTAATAACATTTATATCATATAATATAAAAACTACATTTGTTTATATCACATAATTCTCAGTAAATTATTTAAGTATTTAGAAGCTGTCAAGCTCATAGTGGTGGATACAAGCTTTCCAAAATTCTAATTCCCTCTTGAAATCTTGAATTTTATCATTGACAACAAATATCATCACTTTTCCCTTAAGTGACAGTCTCACTTTTGCTAAGTTTTGAGAAGATGTCTGTCAAATACGCATGTCCTAAAAAGTATAGCCTGTCAGTTGTTTGTTCAGCTAGAAATGGTCCTCCATGGAGAAAGCTCTGGTTCAGCTTGCAATTCAGTCACACATGCTTTTCCTCAAGCCAGCCATCAGACTTTCATAGGCAATACAAGTGCTTTATGCTTACTTCCTATAATGTCACAGGGACTATTAAAAGATGTATACTCAGGGTTGAGATTTAATAAAATAAATAATTTTTACTGCTTCATCAAGGATGTTCTTAAGCGAAACTTGCAGGGTGTTTTTCCCCTGCTAGTGCATGGCTTTGAAGTGTATGGAGACTATAGTTGCAGTCTGGGGCCACTTGTGCTAAGGTACCAGCAGTTTTACTCACACTGTTTTGCACCATCAGTACAAGTATCAGCGTAATGAAAAAAGGCAAATAACATCTTAGCATTAAAAAGAAAATAATTTTGACCTCATAAACCTCCTGAGCCATCTTAGAGACCACAAGGGATCTGAGGACCACACTTTGAGAACTGCAGCCAATCTTGTAAGAATTGAAATAAAGATGTTTTTTGAGATCAACTATAAAAGGACCCATGAGCATGAGCTGCCATTTTGGCTTATCCTCTGATTTTTATCTGCCATTTTTTTCATGTGACAATACATGTCAAACTAGACTTGAAATATTCTGTTCTGAATTTCCTTTGAGAGTTGGGAGGGAAAAGCCAGTTTAACAGAAGAAGTCAGGAAATATTGATCCTCGGTAAACTTGTTTGCCAGACAAATTTAAAAACTGTCTTACTTTGATTTAAAATGTTTTGTTTCTTAAGAATAATTTTAAGGGATATTAATGTGTTCACATTATTTTTATATGTATGCAAAATCACAAACAATTTTTCTGGTTTATGATATTTAATTTTGCCTTATTATATATGAAATTTCATCATTATGAAATGACTATGACATTCTTTTTTTTTTTTTTTTGCGGTACGCGGGCCTCTCACTGTTGTGGCCTCTCCTGTTGCGGAGCACAGGCTGCAGACGCGCAGGCTCAGCGGCCATGGCTCACGGGCCCAGCCGCTCCGCGGCATGTGGGATCTTCCCAGACTGGGGCACGAACCCATGTCCCCTGCATCGGCAGGCGGATTCTCAACCACTGTGCAACCAGGGAAGCCCGACTGTGACATTCTTTAAAAACATTTGTGAGTTAATTCAGTATGAATTTTTAGTTCCTTATTTAATTACAAACGGATTTATTTTTATTTATTTATTTATTTTTTTCAGAAGAAAGAAACCCAAGTTTGGATTCTATCTATATCATTTGCCAACTGATTAATGTTGGATTTTTAACCTCCCTTAGCCTCAGCTTCCTCATTCACAGAAAATTGGGGGCATTTTGTACAAATGGTATGATGGTATAATAAATGTGAAACAACGCTTCACTTGCCACATAGAGATCACTCAATATTCATTTCCTCTTTCCATCCATTTACTTTCCCAGTCCATACTTGCAAGAGCAACATGCATTGATTGTAGATTCATGTTGTTTAAGAGAGGTGTGTTGATCTTCCTCCATTCTGTCCTAACTGAACACCCCAGCTGTCATGAGCCATATTTGAGGAGCAAGCTTTCTTTGAGGCAGACAAAGATGCAGGCTGTAATTGAAGGACTTTGTCACAGAAGTAGGACCTCTCTAACCATATCTCAAATAGAACAACTCTTTCTACCATCCTCCTGAAGTAATTTATTTTCTAAGAGAATATATGGAAAATTTGGAAGAGAATTAAGATAGGTAGAGGAAGGAAGTGTGATGTGGTGGGGTTTTTGTTTTATTTTTTCAGTTTTTTTTTCTTTTTTATAACATCATAACATTTTTTCCCAATAGTCAATACTGTTTTCCTGGGACTTCCCTGGTGGACCAGGGGTTAAGACTCCGCCCTTCCAATGCAGGGGGCGTGGGTTCAATCCCTGGTGGGAGATGTAAGATCCCACATGCCGTGCAGTACAGCAAAAAAAAAAAAAAAAGTACCATTTTCCCTAAAAAGCAAGCATCCTGTAATTATAACATTAATATTGAAGCATTGTTTAATAACCCTTAAAACAAGTTCATTATCCTCATTCTACAAGTTTAACTGTTAGAAAATCAGTATCATCATATCATGAAGTTAGAGACTAGAATTATTGTTAGAATTTTCCATCTCACTGCTTAACGTCGTGAGTGATGTTGCCCTCATGATAGAACGCCTGCTGTAGTTGGTTCTACTTTATTAATATTTGGCAGCCCTTGATTCCATTTACTGCTAAATATGTAAACAAAATGTTGGAAGAAGTCATCACAGTCTGAGGCAGAAAGGATTTCATCAAGCACTCAATCAATTGTATCTGAAGAAATAAACCAGCCAAAGACCACCCCAAATGGATTTATTTAGCAGCAAGCAAAATTTTTCATTGATCATATCTAAGATGTTCTGTTTAGGTGCTATTAAGGTTAATAATTTTAAAAGCACATAGCTAAATGTTATGAATTGGACACCAGAGAGCACAGAAAAAATTTCATGCATATAACTCTACAGAACTATGGAAAATTGTCCATCTCATTTCCCTTCTCAGGTGGTTTTCAAATGCTTAGTTTTATTTTGATTCTTTTAAAAAATGCAGCACAATTACTTGTAAATATTAAATAATGTAAATTAGAATGGACTGATCATTTGTTCTGAAGAGATAGCTGGCCAAGGTTTCAGGAAGCCTGGACCCTTGTCCTTACTTTCACTCATCAAAAATTTGTAAACTCATTCAAATCACCCAACTTCTCTCAGCCTCACTTCTTTCATCCATAAAAATAAGAGCATTGGACTAAATAATTTCTGAGGCTCATTCATGTGCCAGGATTTGAACTGCAATGCACTCAGAATAGTTCAGTTGTGGTGGGAGAATTCGAAACGATTTCAAAGTTCTTCTCAATTAGTATTTCCAAAGCATTGCATATGAAAATATGCAATATGAAAATAAGAAGGAGGCACAATGAATGTCTTCTTCACCATTTTATATTATAACTTTTGGATCACAGCTATATGTAGTCTTTACTTTTAATTCTTCTATTTTTCTCTGTAATTTTCAGCACTTTTTATTTAATATGAGAATTACTTGTCTTTCATCTTGCAAGGATGTTATTTGAAATCATCATTTTATGAGTGTTATTAGAATTTCTTTATTAGAAAGCATTTAGAGTCATTCAATCTTATTGGTTATCTTTTATACCTAAAGCCAATCTAACCTTTTTCTCAGTATAATAGAAGTCCCATTACCTCGTCTCTTAACTATCACAAAAATGCAAGTGTTTTTAAATGTGGGATTCATTACACACAGCAATATTCTAAAATAAAGGGACTCTAAGATTCCCTAATATAAAGTGATTAGAGAAATTTGAATTTTAATCTATTTAACTCCCATCAGTATCATTTCCATTATAACTTTTCATCAACATTGGGACAACACTTCACCAACACAAACAAAGCAAAGGAGAATTCCAAATTCCTACAATTGAAGCATATCAGTTGTCATGCTGTGCTTGTAAATATTTTGTGTTGGCTCAAGACTCAGAGTAAATGTGTTATTTTTCTCTGTTTACAAATAAATAGGTACTTTTAAAACTTCAGTTCGGATACATGGAAGTATCAGTGGCATTCTATTGTAGTTGGTTTTACTGAAATCGGTCTGTTGCTACTATACCTCCTTTTTATTTGACACTATTTTAATGACATTATATTATACTAGTAAAAAGTTGGTTGGTATTGATGCACATGGGGAAAGGACTTATTTCATATTATAGAGCCTTGTGTATCTGTATTTATGAACTCCCATGGTACTGAAGTAACATACTAGAACCACAAAAATAACCATATATCTTCCAAATCATTTGAAGCATTATATACTCCAGGAGACCCTCACACATTGAACTCCATCTTCACCAGACTCAATCCTCTTCATGGTGAGTGGGATTCATGGGCCTATTTTGAAAAGACACAACAATACCTGGCATACTTGGTGGATGTGAATATGGTAATTAGCTCTAAATAGAGGGGGAAAGACTGTTGGTGGTCTTTATAGCTGATAATACATAAAACAAATACATCAGCTAAGCTGGCCACTAAATGAACTTGGAGAAGAGACAAAATAAATAAATAGATCGATGTAAAGATAAATAGGAGGGGTGAGTTTGTAGTTTAGCTGAGATGTAACACAACATACTAGTATCCCCACCTGTTTTCTAAATATTTTTATGATCTTGGAAAACGTTTCCCACTTCTTTCTCAAGATGGAGATGGCCCAAGGTAATAGACATAGAGCCCAGGCGCAGACTGAAGTTGGGGGTGGGATGCTCGTTGCCATAGTGGCAGCTACACTGTTGGCCAATAGTGGAAATGAAATGTCAGGCTGAGAACAGTCTTGTAGGGAGTCCTCAAGATCACTGACATTATTCAGAAAACAAACCGCACATTTAGTACTCACGGAAAGGAAGCAGACTGTATGTTTTTGGTTACATCTGGGTGTCCAGCCCATAACATCAGCAACTACATCTGGGCATGAAGGAGTGCCCTAGATCAGTTTTTCCAGGACAGCAATTAAATTAATGATTTTGGAAGCTTAAAGGTCTCAGAATATGGTGCTACTCATTTGAGGTCATTCTAATTAAGTTAAGCATGCTTTTTTATTCTCAGAATCTGTAAGGAAGGCCAACGTCTGTTTTTTCTTTTCATAAAAGAATAACCACATTGGAAGTCTGGAGTGAAAATAAACCCAAACAGATTTCTCCTAGAAAACATCTATTTCTTATTTATCTGGGGTTTATTTGAGAAAAATGATGCTTGTAGGATAGTAGCAACAAAACATAGTAGATTATCACATAACCAAAATTTATCCTGAAATGAGACTACATCTAGTTTCAAAAAATCAATAGATATAATAGAGTCTGAAACTTGGCATTTGATATTGCATTTATTCTTTAGTTAAAAACAGCAATGAATTTGCAGAAACTATATTAACAGCAGCAGAATTATACAATTTAAAAGCATTTTTCTGTATATATCACTGTCCTAGGTATTATATAAAGAGAGTTAACAAACATGGGAGTTGTTATGTGTTTAACACTTAAAACCATATTATATGTGGGCATACAGATGATTTGGACAAAGGAATTAATACGACACAAGTGTCTGACATGAATAAATATTTGAATAATAATATTAATATTGTATATGAGAAGAAGGGAAATTTCATAATCAGGTAGGATGATATATTAGGGAGAGATTTGCATATTAAGAATGAGACCCAAAGGAAATTTCTACCATGAGGATATTTTAGGAACTGACCAATTATTCTAAGTAATTTAATCATAATAATTATCATTATTATGATAGTAACAATAATAATGAACCACTATTTTAGATGGCGGTATATCTACTATGCTATTATAATTTCTTATTTTAAAACTTACTTCACCGACATCCTTGCCTGAAATAAATGATAAAACATATTAAATGTAGAAAGATACTTAGCTTGAGATGAAAAATTATTTAAATCATCCATTACAGGAGAAGGGTAGAAGACAGAGAATAGCCCGAAACAGTTCAAAACCATGCGTAACCTCCTGCTCCTTTCCACCAGCTCTATTCAAAGGTGATATATACACAGCAAGCATTTCTATCCTGTTTAGAAGACGGGAAAACCGAGACATAAACATTTAAATATTTTACTCAAGACTAACGAGAAAGTAAGAAATCCACATGAAGAAAATGTTCAAGTTTTTCAGTCCTTTCACTTTAGCTCATGCTGCCCTTGTAAATGTTTATCATTTATCATTGAGGGTTTCTCAAATAGTACCATGTATAGAGAAACTCATACTATTTGAATTAGCATTTTCATGACAGTTCTCTAATAGAAAACACAAATACTTCTTTCCAGAGTTTTAAGTGATATCGAAGAAAACCTGATGTGATAAGAGTCCTGAATATTTTTTTAATTGGCAGGTACAATGACAAGAGTGGATAAAATTGGGAAATAAATTGACTTCTGATTTTATTCTCACATGTTGTATATTCATTTGCTGAACAGTTTTTATGGTCTACATGAGCTGAGCTAGAAATATCTACATTGCTACACATGAAAGCCAAGCTCACAGTGAGGTCCAGAGCTGAAGGAAGTTTAGGCAGGAAATAGAGAGTCACTGAGTCATGTCATGGGAATGTATGGCTAGTGAGCTTTGATAACATTCAGCTAAACCACACTGTTGATTTTGGAAGATTTGTCGTGGGAACCCTAAGTGGAGTCCTTACCCTCTTGGGGTACATTCGTTTTTATGTTTCCTACTGTATTTAAGTGGTTTGAGATAGTTATTTCTTTTTTTGGTGTGGCAGCAGAGAAAACCTTGAAATGTAACCTCTATAGAGTGTGTCACATAAGCTGTCTATTTGGCAATTGTCCTAAGTGGCCAACTGGTCACCCTTATTTTGCTAACTATAGGGGGAAAAGCCAAGCTAGGTCTCCATTTCAATCAAAAAACTATTTTGCTTAAATTTCCAGCCAGGTTTACTGGGATTACAAACCTATCATCCAGTCCTGTTGGCCACTGTTCTACCTTCTGCTCTCTTTTTACTGATAGTAGACAATGACCCAATGCAATGTGTCAAAAATAAACTGAGAAAACTAGTGCAAAGGCCAGGAGAGACAGAGCAGGAGGGCCTCTTAAACTCTACTGGTTCTGTTTAAAAGTCCTTTCCGTGCACTCTGACATTTGCCTCCATCAGGGCTGTTGCTGCTCAGTTCCCCATAACCTGGGCATCTGGCACACCTTCCTACTTAGACCCTGTTCTTCCAAGTACTAATTCGTTCATTCAATTCAACAAATAAGTATAGGAGACATACTGACTGCCAGGTACTGTTCTAGAGGCTGGGATACAACAGTAAAAACAAGATCTCTGCCCTCCTACTTCTTACGCTGGTGGAGTGAGAAAACAATAAACAAGGTTGAGTAAAATATATAGTATGCTGAATGGTGAGAAGTGCACTGGGGAAGAAAAGAAAGAAAAAAAAAAACAAGAAAGAGGGTAGGGAGTTGCAGGCGTGGAAAGAGTTTGCAGTTCTAGGTTGGCTAGTTGGTGAATGCCACACTGAGAAGGTGGCGTTTGAGTCAATATGGGAAGGAAACATCTGCTGTGCATCCACCCTAAGGGCTGGAGTTCTGGAAAGAACTGTAGCTCTTTTTGCCCCAGTTGTAAACGAACATTTGAGGTGAGCAACTAACCCTAGTAGTGTGACATCATGACAAGTACAGTTTAGAGCAGGGTGGGGCCAAGTTCCTTGTACAGGTTAGACTCTTCTCTTACACTTCCAAGGTACAACTTCAGCATTGAAATACGACTCACAAATCACTGATTACACATGCCATATAATTCATGCTCTTTGGAATTTTTGCTAAATACTTTCATTGGATTTAAAAAAGCAAAGCAAAACAAAACAAAACAAAAATGCTTCTCCAGATTAGAGTGTCTCCCCTTCTAATAAATTATTAGGATTTCTCCTAATAAATTATTTCGGACTCCTCAGATTTTAGGTAATCAAATCACTAATGTTTCCAATGTCATATTAATGTCCTCTAAGCTGACTCAACCTTCTCTCATTCACTTATTCAAAAATACTTGTTGAATGCCTACTGTAGTGCCAGACACCAGGAATACAATGGAGAAATGTTTTTCCATCTTCCATTTGGCATTTTTCCAAAGTCTGTTTGTGTCACCCTTTGGCCTCAGCTTAGAAGTTTCATTTTAATCTTTTACTCAAAACAGCCTGCCCATCTGCCAGTGGCAAATCCTCCAGTATGTCGTAAGCATGTCACGTGGCTATGTGGCATAGTTAATACCTACTAGCATCCGTCAATGTATGACTTCAAATTATTTCCCCAAAGCAAAATGAACATGTGGAATTCCTTAAAACAAAACAAAAAACACAAACTTTTGAAATAAGGTTGCACACTCTTATCATTAAAGTCAATTATAATTAAAGTCGAACTTATAATTTATACTTCAGATAATATTATTCCCATAATTATTTTAAATGAAAGTTTAAAACAATGGGTTTTTTAATTTAATTTTTTTTATACAGCAGGTTCTTATTAGTTATCTATTTTATACACATCAGTGTATACATGTCAATCCCAATCTCCCAATTCATCCCACCACCACCACCACCCCCGCTTTCCCCCCTTGGTGTCCATACGTTTGTTTTCTACTTCTGTGTCTCTATTTCCACCCTGAAAACTTGTTCATCTGTACCATTTTTCTAGATTCCACATATATGTGTTAATATACAATATTTGTTTTTCTCTTTCTGACTTACTTAACTATGTATGACAGTCTCTACGTCCATCCACGTCTCTGCAACTGACCCAGTTTCGTTCTCTTTTATGGCTGAGTAATATCGCATTGTATTTATGTACCACATCTTCTTTATCCAGTCAACTGACGATGGGCATTTAGGTTGCTTCCATGACCTGGCTATTGTAAGTAGTGCTGCAATGAACATTGGGATGCATGTGTCTTTTTGAATTATGGTTTCCTGTGGGTATATGCCCAGTAGTGGGATCGCTGGATCATATGGTAATTCTATTTTTAGTTTTTTAAGGAACCTCCATACTGTTCTCCATAGTGGCTGTATCAATTTACATTCCCACCAACAGTGTAGGAGGGTTCCCTTTTCTCCACACCCTCTCCAGCATTTGTTGTTTGTAAATTTTCTGATGATGCCCATTCTAACTGGTGTGAGGTGATACCTCATTGTAGTTTTGATTAGCATTTTTCTAATAATTAGTGATGTTGAGCAGCTCCTCATGTGCCTCTTGGCCATCTGTATGTCTTCTTTGGAGAAATGTCTATTTAGGTCTTCTGCCCATTTTTTGATTGGGTTGTTTGTTTTTTTTAATATTGAGCTGCATGAGCTGTTTATATATTTAGGAGTTTAACATGTATTTAAAACAGAGTCCTCCAGCTCCGTTTTTCTCCCTGAAGATTGCTTTGGCTATTAGGGGTCTTTTGCGTCTCCACACAAATTTTAAGATTTATTGTTCTAGTCCTTAAAAAAATGCTATTGGTAACTTGATAGGGATTGCATTGAACCTGTAGATTGCTTTGGGTAGTATAGTCATTTTCACAATATTGATTCTTCCAATCCAAGAACATGGTATATCTCTCCATCTGTTTGTATCATCTTTGATTTCTTTCATCAGTGTCCTATAGTTTTCTGAGTACAGGCCTTTTACCTCCTTAGGTAGGTTTTTTCCTAGGCATTTTATTCTTTTTGTTGCAATGGTGAATGGGATTGTTTCCTTAATTTCTCCTTCTGATCTTTTGTTGTTAGTGTATAGGAATGCCAGAGATTTCTGTGCATTAATTTTGTATCCTGCAACTTTACCAAATTCATTGATTAGCTCTAGTAGTTTTCTGGTGGCATCTTTAGGATTCTTTATGTATAGTATCATGTCATCTGCAAACAGTGACAGTTTTACTTCTTCTTTTCCAATTTGGATTCCTTTTATTTCTTCTTCTTCTCTGATAACTGTGGCTAGAACTTCCAAAACTATGTTGAATAATAGTGGCAAGAGGGGCTTCCCTGGTGGCGCAGTGGTTGAGAGTCTGCCTGCCGATGCAGGGGACACGGGTTCGGACCCCGGTCTCAGAAGATCCCGCATGCCACAGAGCGGCTAGGCCCGTGAGCCATGGCCGCTGAGCCTGCGCGTCCGGAGCCTGTGCTCTGCAACAGGAAAGACCACAACAGTGAGAGGCCCGCATACCGCAAAAAAAAAAAAAAAAAAAAAAAAAATAGTGGCAAGAGTGGACATCCTTGTCTTGTTCCTGATCTCAGAGGAAATGTGTTCAGTTTTTCACCATTGAGAATGATGTTTGCTGTGGGTTTGTTATATATGGCCTTTATTATGTTGAGGTAGGTTCCCTCTATGCCCACTTTCTAGAGTTTTTATCATAAATTGGTGTTGAATTTTGTCAGAAGCTTTTTCTGCATCTATTGACATGATCATATGGTTTTTATTCTTCAGTTTGTTAATATGGTGTTTCACATTGATTGATTTGCATATACTGAAGAATCCCTGCATCCCTGGGATAAATACCACTTGATCAATGGTGTATGATCCTTTTAATGTGTTGTTGGATTCTGTTTGCTAGTATTTTGTTGAGAATTTTTGCATCTGTATTCATCAGTGATATTGGTCTGTAATTTTCTTTTTTTGTAGTGTCTTTGTCTGGTTTTGGTATCAGGGTGATGGTGGCCTCATAGAATGAGTTTGGGAGTGTTCCTTCCTCTGCAATTTTTTGGAAGAGTTTGAGAAGGATGGGTGTTAGCTCTTCTCTAAATGTTTGATAGAATTCACCTGTGAAGCCATCTGGACCTGGACTTTTGTTTGTTGTAAGATTTTTAATCACAGTTTCACTTTCATTACTTGTGATTGGTCTGTTCATATTTTCTATTTCTTCCTGGTTCAGTCTTGGAAGGTTATACCTTTCCAAAAATTTGTCCATTTCTTCCAGGTTGTCCATTTTATTGGCATAGAGTTGCTTGTAGTAGTCTCTTAGGATGCTTTGTATTTCTGCAGTGCCTGTTGTAACTTCTCCTTTTTCATTCCTAATTCTTTTGGACTCTATTGATTTGAGTCCTCTCTCTCTTTTTCTTGATGAATCTGGCTAAAGGTTTATCAATTTTGTTTATCTTCTCAAAGAACCAGCTTTTAGTTTTATTGATCTTTGCTATTGTTTTCTTTGTTTTTATTTCCTTTATTTCTGCTCTGATCTTTATGATTTCTTTCCTTCTACTAACTTTGGGCTTTGTTTGTTCTTCTTTCTCTAGTTCCTTTAGGTGTAAAGTTAGATTGTTTATTTGAGATTTTTCTTGTTTCTTGAGGTGGGATTGTATTGCTATAAACTTCCCTCTTAGAACTGCTTTGCTGCATCCCATAGGTTTTGGATTATCATGTTTTCATTGCCATTTGTCTCTAGGTATTTTTTGATTTCCTCTTTGATTTCTTCAGTGATCTGTTGGTTATTTAGTAACATATTGTTTAGCCTCCGTGTGTTTATGTTTTTTTTCTCTGTAACTGATTTCTAATCTTATAGTGTTTTGGTTGGAAAAGATGCTTGATATGATTTCAATTTTCTTAAATTTATCAAGACTTGATTTGTGACCCAAGATGTGATTTATTCTGGAGGATGCTCTCTGTGCACTTGAGAAGAAAGTGTAATCTGCTGTTTTTGGATGGAATGTCCTATAAATATCAATTAAATATACCTGGTCTATTGTGTCATTTAAAGCTTGTGTTTCCTTATTAATTTTCTGTCTGGATAATCTGTCTATTGGTGTAAGTGAGGTGTTAAATTGCCCCACTATTACTGTGTTACTGTCGATTTCCTCTTTTATAGCTGTTAGCATTTGCCTTATGTATTGAGATGCTCCTATGTTGGGTGCATATATATTTATAATTGTTATATCTTCTTCTTGGATCGATCCCTTGATCATTATATAGTGTCCTTCCTTGTCTCTTGTAACGTCTTTATTTTAAAGTCTATTTTATCTGATATGAGTATTGCTACTCCACCTTTCTTTTTTTTTTCTTAAATAAATTTATTTATTTTATTTATTTATTTTTGGCTGTGTTGGATCTTCACTGCTGCGTGGGGACTACTCTTCATAGCAGTGTGTGGGCTTCTCATTGCGGTGGCTTCTTGTTGCAGAGCACGGGCTCTAGGCGCACGGGCTTCGATAGTTGCAGCATGTGGGCTCAGTAGTTGTGGCTCACGGGCTCTAGAGCACAGGTTCAGTAGTTGTGGTGTGCAGGCTTAGTTGCTTCACAGCAAGGGGGGGTCTTCCCAGACCAGAGATCAAACCTGTGTCCCCTGCATTGGCAGGCAGATTCTCAACCACTGAGCCACCAGGGAAGCCCCCTCCAGCTTTCTTTTGATTTCCATTTGCATGGAATATCTTTTTCCATCCCCTCACTTTCAGTCTGTAAGTCTCCCTAGGTCTGAAATGGGTCTCTTGTAGACAGCATATATATGGTCTTGTTTTTGTATCCATTCAACCAGTCTGGGTCTTTTGGTTGGAGAATTTAATCCGTTCATATTTAAGGTAATTATCAATATGTATGCTCCTATTACCATTTTCTTAAATATTTTGGGTTTGTTTTTGTAGGTCCTTTTCTTCTCTTGTGTTTCCCACTTAGAGAAGTTCCTTTAGCATCTGTTGTAGAGCTGGTTTGGTGAAGCTGAATTCTCTTAGCTTTTGCTTGTCTGTAAAGCTTTTGATTTCTCCTTCAAATCTGAATGAGATCCTTGCCAGGTAGAGTAATCTTGGTTGTAGTTTTTTCCCTTTCATCACTTTAAATATATTGTGTCACTCCCTTCTGGCTTGTAGAGTTTCTGCTGAGAAATCAGCTGTTAACCTTACGGGAGTTCCCTTGTATGTTATCTGTCATTTTTCCCTTATTGCTTTTAATAATTTTTCTTTATCTTTAATTTTTGTCAGTTTGATTACTATGTGTCTTGGTAAGTTTCTCCTTGGGTTTTTCCTGCCTGGGACTCTCTGTGCCTCCTGTTCTTGGGTGGCTATTTCCTTTCCCATGTTATGGAAGTTTTTGACTATAATCTCTTCAAATATTTTCCGGGCCCTTTCTCTCTCTCTTCTCCTTCTGGGACCCCTATAATGCGAATGTTGGTGCGTTTAATATTGTCCCAGAGGTCTCTTAGGCTGTCTTCATTTCTTTTCATTCTTTTTTCTTTATTCTGTTACGCAGCAGTGAATTCCACCATTCTGCCTCCAGGTCACTTGTCCATTCTCCTGCCTCAGTTATTCTGCTATTGATTCCTTCTAGTGTATTTTTCATTTCAGTTATTGTATTGTTCATCTCTGTTTGTTTGTTCCTTAATTCTTCTAGGTGTTTGTTCTTTAATTCTTCTAGGTCTTTGTTAAACATTTTTTCATCTTCTCAATTTTTGCCTCCATTCTTTTTATGAGATCCTGGATCAACTTCACTATCATTATTGTGAATTCTTTTTCTGGAAGGTTACCTATCTCCGCTTCATTTAGTTGTTTTTTCTGGGGTTTTATCTTGTTACTTCATCTGGTACATAGTCGTCTGCCTTTTCATTTTGTCTATCTTTCTGTGAATGTGCTTTTTGTTCCACAGGCTGCAGGATTGTAGTTCTTCTTGCTTCTGCTGTTCTCTCTCTGGTGGATGAGGCTATCTAAGAGGCTTGTGCAAGCTTCCTGGTGGGAGGGACTGGCAGTGGGTAAAGCTGGGTGTTATCTGGTGAACAGAGCTCAGTAAAACTTTAATCTGCTTCTCTGCTGATGGTGGGGCTGAGTTCCCTCCCTGTTGGTTGTTTGGCCTGAGGCGACTCAGCACTGGAGGCTACAGGCTCTTTCGTGGGGCTAATGAAGGGCTCATGCCAAGGAGTACTTCTCAGAACTACTTCTGCTGGTGTCTTTGTCCTCACAGTGAACCACAGCCACCCGCTGCCTTGGCAGGAGACCATCCAACACTAACAGGTAGGTCTGGTTCAGTCTCCTATGGGGTCACTGCTGTTTCCCCAGGTCCTGATGTGCACAGTACTTTGTGTGTGCCCTCCAGGGGTGGAGTCTCTGTCTCCTCCAGTCCTGTCAAAACCCTACAATCAAATCCCACTAGCCTTCAATGTCTGATTCTCTGGAAATTCTTCCTCCCATTAACAGACCCCCAGGTTGGGAAGCCTGACGTGGGGCTCAAAACCTTCATTCCAGTGGGTGGACTTCTGTGGTATAAGTGTTCTCCAGTTTGTGAGTCACCCACCCATGGTTATGGGATTTGTTTTTATTGTGATTGCGCCCCTCCTACCGTCTCATTGCGGCTTCTCCTTTGTCTTTGGATGTGGGGTATCGTTTTTGGTGAGTTTCAGTGTCTTCCTGTCAATGGTTGTTCAGCAGTCTCGCAAGAGGGAGTGAGCGCATATCCTTCTACTCTGCCATCTTGAGCCAGTCTCTTAAAACAATATGTTTAATGAACAATATTGTTATTTCATGACACATCCAGTTTTTGCTTAACACAAAGTTTCTCCTTAAGCTCAAAATTATCAATCCATTTGATTTCTTTCTTTTCAGCAGTGTTCCAATTTCAATAATGACTTCAAAAATTATTTTCGTCCCTCAGAAAGGAAGGAATATGATAGGTCATATTTTTGGTCTGATAATTCTCCTAAAATCCTCATGCAAATAATGAAAGCTAACAAAGTGGGCAGAGATGAGAAAAGAAAAGTAAGTTGAAGTGATTAGCCCCATGACCCTTGGCTGTTTCGTGAGTTTTTTAAATGCAAAGCCACCATTGTTCAGATTAATGGAATTAACACATTCAATTTTGGCCCCAGGAGATGATAAATAAGTAAATTACTTGGTACTTTAAACTAAAATCTACTTTAAATACTTTATAAAAAGAAAGTGTAGGGACTTCCCTCGTCGCTCAGTGGTTAAGAATCCACCTGCCAATGCACGGGATACGCATTCGATCCCTGGTCCGGGAAGATCTCACATGCCGCGGAGCAACTAAGCCCACGCGCCACAACTACTGAAGCCTGTGTTCTAACCCGCAAGCCACAACTACTGAAGCCCGTGAGCCTAGAGCCCGTGCTCCACAACAAGAGAATCCACCACAGTGAGAACCCCGTGCACCACAACCAAGAGTAGACCCCGCTTGCCACAACTAGAGAAAGCCTGCACGCAGCAATGAAGATCCAATGCAGCCAAAAATAGATAAATAGGGCTTCCCTGGTGGCGCAGTGGTTGAGAGTCCGCCTGCTGATGCAGGGGACGCGGGTTCGTGCCCCGGTCCGGGAAGATCCCACAAGCCGTGGAGCGGCTGGGCCCGTGAGCCATGGCTGCTGAGCCTGCGCATCTGGAGCCTGTGCTCCGCAACGGGAGAGGCCACAACAGTGAGAGGCCCGCGTACCGCAAAAAAAAAAAAAAAAAAAAAAAGATAAAATTAATTAATTTAAAAAAATCTTAAAAAAAACTAAAAATAAAAAAAAGTGTAAAAGGAAGTTTTAATGGGTAAATTGTTTTCAGATATCTACATTTACCCTGTTTTTTTCTAAATTGATTGGAGTTGAAACACATAAAGAAACATTTAATTTCTCTAAATCATTTATTAGAAATTGGTCAGAGGAAGAAAATGAGAAATAATATGATATCTTCTTAGCTTTTATTACAAATAAGTATACAAATATCTGTGTACTAAACCACCAGATTAAGTTTTAATTTGGTTTACCAAGAGATACATTTCAATAACACCCTGAAAAGGCTTAATTATAGTTAGTTGCCTTATGGAAGTTTAAAAGGAAAACAGCAAGCCATAGGATTAATTAACTACCTATGGATTATGTAACTTGATGTCCATTTTTTTTAAATTGAAAATTGATTTTATATTAGTAATTCTAATAAAATTTGATGGCCTGAACTAGTTTATTAATAGTGGAGAAAGAGATGTGACTATATTTAAAGATATTTAGAAGCTAGAATCAATTAGATAAGGTGAGAGGTTAGAAGGAGATAGAAGAATCAAGGATGACACCCAGCACAGGAGGAATACCAAGTCCAGTCAGAAAGGGTGTGTTCAACTGGAGATGTATTAAATTTGAAGGAGTTGAGGGTTAACCCAGTGAGATGGTTATTGGGCAATTAAATATGAGTCTGAAATTTAAGTGGAGAATATTTTAAAGAAGCATGACCTAAATGTTTTAAATACATGTAATACAAAGTCCTATATAATCATAGCATAAAAAATAATTAATTCTGTGAGCCAGTATCAAAGAAGGCTACAGCACAAAGATGCTATTTGAAATTAAAAGATAGGTAGGATTTCAGTAGATGGAAAGAAGGGAAGGATATATTCCAAGTTGAGGCAACATCATGAGCAAAGATTTAAAAGCTTGAAAGTGATTGATGTTATCAGGAAATAGCTAGTCGTAGAAAAAGCAAAGAATTCATGAAGAAAGATAATGGGGATTGAAGTCAGTAAGAAAGATGACTGCCAAGTACTGGTAATCTTTTAATCTTATTCTATAGAATTTTCATTCTGTTCTCTAGGGGCAGTTGTGATCCTTTGAAGATTTTTGAAGGAGAAAGAACCAGATAACTGGAAATGAGATATTGCAGATATGGAAGTAATTGGGTTTGGTGGCTGAATTTATGTGGGATTGGGACATAAGTACAAATCAAATATAATATTGATATGTCTATTTTGGAAGGCTAGGGTTAATGGAGGTGCCATTAATTAAAAATAGAGGGCTTCCCTGGTGGCGCAGTGGTTGAGAATCCGCCTGCCGATGCAGGGGACGCGGGTTCGTGCCCTGGTCCGGGAAGATCCCACATGCCACGGAGCGGCTGGGCCCGTGAGCCATGGCCGCTGAGCCTGTGCATCCGGAGCCTGTGCTCCGCAATGGGAGAGGCCAGAACAGTGAGAGGCCCGCGTACCAAAAAAAAAAAAAAAAAAAAAGAGAACAAAGGGGGAGCATCCCAAATGGAGAGTTGCTCTAAGGAGGCAATAGACATCTAAGATGCCACTCTCGAATTGTAGTGATGGAGATGGAGATTGGGTAGTTTGGGTCTTTACAACAGAGATACTGTAGTTATAGGAGGGAGTAATGAGAAAGAGGAGGACTAAGGATAGAACTTTAGGACATGTCTACATTTAAGGGTAGGGCAAGAGAAGAACTAGAGGAAGAAGAGGAGTGACCAGAGACACAGTAGAAGAACCAGGAGAGGGCAGTAGCATAGAAGCCAAGGAAGAAGCTATGACTAAAGGGGAAATAGAGGTAGACATTTTAAAGCAGTCACAGGTGACTAGAACTGAGATGAGATCTTTGGATTTGGCAAATAGGAGGACACATCTGAGGGAGAGGTCATGGAGAGAACATTTTCAGTCGAGTGATGGAACCAGAAGCCAGATTACAAAAGGTGAATGACTGTCAGCTGCTTGAACTGCAACAAGTATAAGAGAAGTCTGTAAAGTCGAGGAAAGTGACTGTGGCGAGGCAGGGCAAGACATTAATTGAAAGGAAGATCTGTATATCTAAGAGGTAAGGGTCTCACAACAGACCAAGGTTAACACTTCTGAGCAAGGAAGTGTTATGAAGGTGCCCAAACTAAGAGCATTCTAGTGATGTGAGTACACCAACATCTCATGAAACCTCCCACAGGATACTCACTCCCCTATACCCCATAGTCTTGGGGATCTCTCTCCGCCTTTTAGAGCATTTACCCTATGTCCATGTTTTGAAACTTGACTCATTTCTTTCCTTTTTATGGGCTATTTGCAATATGTTAATCTCTCCTGTTGTTTATAAGACGTGTAGCCAAAGTAACTTCATAGATATTTAACATTTGAATTATTTTTAACATATAATAAGAGCAGCCCAGGGACATTGAAAAAGCATACATATATATATATATATATATATATATATATATATATATAATGATAACGACAAAGTCAACCACAACCACTATTACTATAGCAACAGCAACATTAGCTACTGCTAAGATTTCCTTTACTTTGTGCTAGGACAGTGCTAAGAGCTTTCAATGGATTATCTCATTGAATCCCCACACAGTTGAAGCAGGGACTACTAACATCTACATTTTACAGATGAAGAAACCATGTTTAGAGAGACTAAGTTGCCCAAGGTCACAGAGCTTACGAGTGGTGAAATGATATGACAGAGACTGATACTATACTTCTTTTTTATTTTTTTGTGGTATGCGGGCCTCTCACTGTTGTGGCCTCTCCCATTGCAGAGCACAGGCTCTGGACGCGCAGGCTCAGCAGCCATGGCTCACGGGCCCAGCCGCTCTGCTGCATGTGGGATCTTCCCTGACCGGAGCACGAACCCGTGTCCCCTGCATCGGCAGGCGGACTCTCAAACACTGCGCCACCAGGGAAGCCCTAGAACTTCTTTATATATTCAGATATTAACCCTTTGAATGTGATATACCACAAATATTATTTTCCAGGTTGTCATTTGACCTTTTATTTTACTTCATTTTTTTAAAGTGATTGTGGAGATCAAATTGTTATGGAATTTAGATTCCACTGGACACATTGAAAAGAGTGATGTCACAGTTTCATTATAAAATAAAATATTTACAATATACCAGGACTTATATCCTTCACTGTTATTTAAATATATATTGAAAAATTTTAGATATCAACTTTAAAAAGTATAATTTTTTCAAAGTTCTTTTAGGAGATTCCTGATGAGGTACCTGAGGAACAACGTTTGAAAGTTTTAGGTCCTCATCAATAATTTCAGTAGTTTGACACCATGAAACAAAACTGCCTGTGCAGGTATCAGGAAAGATGATGTGACTTCGTAGTCTGAAAGGGTGAAGTCCAAACTCTGCCAGTTACTACAGGCAGGTTACAAACCTATTTGAGCCACCGTTTCACCATAAATAATATATGGAGACAATAATGTACCTTCCGCATGGGGTCATTATGAAGATTAAGGGATAATGTCAATGTGTTTACAATATAATAGACCATAAATATTTTCATACTGTTTAGGTAGTTAACAAAATGAAGGCGTGGTTTGCCTTACCAGACTATCAGTTATCTAGGATCAAATTACTTCCCTCTGATTTTTCTTCTTCCTTTTCACAGCCTGCATAAAAATCTAAGGAAGCTATTACGTGCTAGTATGATGATTTTGGAATGCCATTCATTCATTTAATAGTATGCTTCTATTTATATTATATATATCAGGAACTATGCTAAGTGTAAAGATTCAAAGATAAGATATGATCCCCACCCTCTCTAGGAACTAATCATGAACTAAGAGAGGCTATAATAGGTAAACAAACGTAGTCAGTGCTGTGCTATTTTTGCGATGACAGAGGTATACAAGCATTGGTGCTGCAGCACAGAGCTCTTAATTCAAGCTGAGATAGTCAATGTTTTCCAATCAGATAATAACAAGGTAAACCCTAAAGAAGGAAAAGAAGTTAGCATAACGGACTGACGAAGATATTCTAGGAACAGGAAACAGAGTGGGCAAACATTCAAGGGTGAAAGAGCCAGGAAGCTGCCCTTCCTTCAGTAAGGATAGAGCAGTGTGCGCACTTGAGAATGACAAAAGGCGGGCCTAGAGATGAAGCTAGGAACCAGGACATGGAGGGAGGGGCAGGTGCTGCCAAGGAACTTGAATTTATGCTGAGTGCTGTCAGCAGCAAATTGTCATCATCAGATCTGTGTTCTCCAGAGATCACTTTGGCTGCCACCTGAAGAGTTCATTGGAAAGAAAACCACATAAAGCTTTTATAGTCATTCATTCATTCACTCTTCATTCAGTTTTTCAACAATTATTTATTGAGGTCCTACATGTTCCATTGTGTGAATATACCATGATTAATTTCTCTATTATACTGTAGATGGATCTCTGTAGTTTCTAATTTGGGGCTATTACAAAGAGAACTTTGGTGCACATAGATATGCATCTCTGGGTCCTTCTAGGAGTGCAGTTATTATGTCATAGTGAATACACATTCACTTTTGGTAGATGTGCCGAAAAACTTCTGCTGGTGGTTGTGCTACTTTGCACTCATACCTCTCCAAAATATGTTTGCTATTGTCAGTCTTTTAAATCTTAGTCATTTTGTTGGGTGTGTAATGGTATCACATTGTGGTTTCAATTTTCATTTCCTTCCTGACCAACAATATTGAACATAATTTCACATGTTTGTTCGCCATTTGGATATCTTCTTTGTGTCTCTTCAAGGATTTTGTGCATTTTTTTATTCGGTCTATATTTTATTTGATGTGTAAGACATATGTGAATATTTTTTTCATATACATATTTATTAAATGTGTGTGTTTCTTCTCCCATTATATGAACTGACTTTTCATTCTTGATGTCTTTTGATGAAAAGTTTTTAATTTTAATATAGTCCAGTTTATCAATTTTTTTCTTTTATGATGAATGCCTTTTATGTTCAGTTTAAGAAAGCTTTGACTTCTTCAAGGTCAAAGAGATGTTCTCTATTTTCTTGTAAGATCTTTAGTATTTTACTTTTCACATTTATGTCTGTAATCCATATGAAGTAGATTTTTTGGTGTCTATTCTCTCCAATTCCTAAAAATGTTTTCTACTTAACAATGGATAGGCTCAATTTCTTTTTTTTCATTAATTGAAGGCAGGGCGCATATCCAAGTGAGTGTAGTGGGATTAAAGAGAGGACATGTGATTGCTCACTATGAGGACAACCCGAGAATTTTAAGGCGCTTTATTTTATCTCTTCAATGAATACTTCTTAAGTTGTCCCATCCAAAGCATTTTCTATCTCCTTTAAATGTGATGGCTCTTATTGTCTGTACCAGAGCTTCCCAAACATTTCACACTGTGGTTCTCAGGGAAGATACAATAGATATTCTTTCAGCATTTGAGAGTACATTAATGAGGCTTCTCATAGCTGGAAGTAATGAACTGGGGCATTGGCTACCCCCAAACCCTACTTGGGGTCATAGGGGTAGAGGGGATCAAGATCTTGGCACACCTGTAACCCGTTCATGGGACACCTGATAGAAAGCTCTGGTTTATGTCACTGAATTCAAGTTTATTTACCTTTTATGTAATAAATTGTTGTGCAGTGAGTTGACCGGTGCTTCTTAACTTTTAGATTCATCATAATCACATGAAGGGTTTATTAAAATACAAATTTCTGAGCTTCATCCCCAAAG
This sequence comes from Grampus griseus, assembly GCF_964374135.1. NCBI lineage: Eukaryota > Metazoa > Chordata > Mammalia > Artiodactyla > Delphinidae > Grampus > Grampus griseus. Next base: position 70,412,158 of record NC_139012.1, read on the forward strand.
CTTTTGCTTCTGTATGTCTGGGGTGGGGTCTGAGAATTTCCATTTCCACCAAGTTCCTGGTGATGTGATGCTGCTGGTCCAGGGACCACACTTTGAGAAGCACTATCTAAACCTTCTAACTCTCAGCACAGTGCCTGTATACGTAGGTGGTTTTCAGTATCTTTTGACTGTTGACCATTTGAACAAGTCAATGAGAAATGAAAAAATAACTCTTATTTATCCTTAAGGATTTGGTATAAATACTCCTCTGTGAAGCGATCTCTTACCTTTCAAGGCAGAGTTAACCTCCTCTTCATTTGTATCATTGTTGAAACTTATACATATTTTCATTGGTGTACTTAGCACATTCTTTTGTAATTATAGCTTACAACTATGTCTAAAAGTATGTATTTTGAAGTCAGACAAATATGGCTTCAGATGTGAGGTCTGACACTTATTAACTGTAAAATTGAACAAATTAACAGCTCTGAGTTGTTTTTTTTAAATAGATCTTTATTGGAGTATAATTGCTTCACAATACTGTGTTTGTTTCTGTTGTACAACAAAGTGAGTCAGCCATGTGCATACACATGTCCCCATATCCCCTCCCTCTTGAGCCTCCCTCCCACCCTCCCTATCCCACCCCTTTAGGTTGTCACAAAGCATCGAGCTGAAATGAGACAGCTCTGAGTTTTAATTCCTTGTTTTTAAAGTATAGATGATACTACCTAATCTGGATTTTGTATTACATGGGGCTCCATTGCAGACCCTTAATAAATGATAATGCTCCTTCCATTCCAGACCCCAGACCCAGTCCCCTGAGGCAGGATGGTATCCTACTCATTCTTGTATCCCCTGTGTCTAGCACTGTTCCTGGAACATGGTACACACTGGATAAATGATGAATCAACAAGCCAACCAGCAAGTCTAAGAACACCCCTGGATCATAAGTATTTTAGGCCTAACTTTTTCCAAAACCTATAGTTTCGTTTCAGTGTATGTTTATGGAGAAATCACTCAAGGGTAAAGTTTCTGAGGCTATGTCAGAGCCTTTGAGGGAATACCTGAGCTACCTGAGTTCGGGATAGACTGTTTTCTACAAATACCTTTGAACCAGAAAGGAGTCAAAGATATTGAGACAATTTCACATTCCTCTTGGACTTGGCCAGGACTAAACTGAACCCCAGGACTATGGAGAAACCACAGGTTGAATAATTTGTCTACACATATTCTCGTCAATGTTTGACCAGCTTCACACTTAAAGAGCCCCAGGTCCCATCTTCACATACACATGATTCTACACCATCCTAAATGGATTAGAGAGCTGAGTAGCTGAGGGTGTTTCCTGTATGCACTTTTGCTGTATGAGGGAGTGTCGCCTGTCTTAGCTTTCAGTACTGAGCAATAAAACTGCACTGAGTTATATAGCAGCATCAGTATATGTCAGTGGTTCTCAACTGGGTGATTTTGCTCCTCCGCCCCTGCTAGGGGACAGTTGGCAATGTCTGGAAACATTTGGGGTTGTACAGGTCACAGCTTGGGGGAGGGTGCTACGGGTGGGCATCTGGTTGGTAGAGACCAGGGATACTGCTGACCATCTGCAACACACGGGGCACCTCCCCACCCCACCCCCACTGTGATGACAAAATCTTTCCAGCCTCAGATGTCAGTAGTGTCAAGGCTGAGAAATTCTGGCATGTGTTTTTCTTTTTTATCATTGAATTTTGGAAAAATAATTACAAACTGAGGGCAAAGTCTCAAATAAAAAAGACTTGTTATGAAAAGTAAACAAAGACAACCACAACAACAAAAAACTGGCTACATCCACACTCTTGAGGAGATTATAGGTAAAAAAGAAAAGCACCATCTGTTTTATAAGTTGATGAAAGGTGAGTGTACAATGTAATTTCATTTGCCAGGCTTCTATTTTAGAAATGAATTCACATAGTTATAGATATTGTATCTTTCTCTGAAAATTGGCTTTATGTAAAAAGCATCTACAATAAAAGAATATTCTTTCTATATAATTGACTTCATTTTGTGTTTCAGCTATGTAGAAAGTAGCAAATTTAGGTTAGAAGTATCTCTAATGCTGCTTGGCTTATTAACACTGCAAAGATTTGTGTCTGTTTCGAAAGGATCCTTGAACATTTCTCCAGAAGGTCATTTTGTTTTGCTTTAAAAAAATGAAAATATGTTTGTCTGCATTGCAGACAGGAATAAAATCAGATGGCCACATGCCTTTTCCCCCACAGAGCCGAAAAAGCAGGGAGCTAATGTGACTGAATGGTCAATGTATCCACTCTGGTAATCAGTTACTTCTGAAACACAGTGTATTTTAGGATGGAGAGAACCCTCTGAGGGAGGTATCCCTTCCCATTCTAGAAGTAGAACTTGCACTGTGAACCCAGCAAATAAAAAGAGAATTGAGAGTTTAACTTACTTAAATTGATCTGTGTGCTTAGAAGCTAACGATGTAAATTCAACCATCGCTGTCATGCATTCGCAGGAGTCAGGTGCTGCTCTGCATGGCTGGTTTCTATTTTTGCATCACGCAGGAAGATCTTTGTAACACGTCGCTGAAGACAGATCCCTGCCTCTGTGACTATAGAGTGAGGTCAGTTTCATACTCTTTGTCTTTTCCTATGAAAAAAACAGAAGCATTTGGCTAAAAATCTTATGCATATTTTAAGATCAACCTAACAGTGACTCGTTTAAAACAGTACAGCTGGTTTCTTATGAACATCATCTCCCCTCATGTCCATCTTGCTTGGAATAGATTACTTGGGATGTTTGTGGTCAGGGGACCAGGGTCCTACTTCTGGCCCTGTCATTAGCTCATTGTATAAGATTAGATTAATCTTAAGACAAATATCTCAATTTCCTCCTATGTCAAGTGAGATAATAATGCCTGCTTTTGTTATCTCACAGATTCTTGCATGCAACTATACCTTTATTGTTTTTCTGTTCCCTCTGCTCTAATATCTCTTCACCAATGTCTCCACTTCACAACCATGTACGCAATGTCTTTGGAAGTACCTGGTAAACACCATTCCTTTAATATTTGTTGAATGAAGTGTAAGTTATTCCAGTTGTATAATTCTTCCTACCAATACTCTGGGTGAGGGGGACTCCATGTTAACTGGTCTTTCAGTGGTTCCATAAGCCAACATCTCTTAAAAAGGTCCAAAGACAGAGAAACCATGGCATCATAACTTTGATTCTTAAAATTACTGGAGTTTATTTATTTTTTTAATTTATTTTTGTGAAGTATAGTTGATGTACAGTGTCGTGTTAATTGAAGTTTATTTTTTTATAGGTGAGAGAGATCATGTTGTATTGGTTAAGAAATGGGCATTGGAATAAGGCAGTCCTGCTTCTGAAACTTACTCGTGAAGCACAGGTTTCTTGAACTACATAAACTCCAGTTTTATTTTCTATAAAAAAGGAATAGTAATAATATTAATATATTCCTTATAGTATTATTCTGAGGATTAAATGAGATAATCCATATAAAATGCTTAGTACGATGCCTAGCACATAGTATGTGTATTAGGGTAGGCTAGGCTGCAGTAACAAGTAAATCCCCCAAATAAATAATGACTCAGCACATTAGTCTGAGGAATATGTTCTTGGTTAGCAGGTGGCTCACCTTTATGGAATAGCAGGAAGGAAAGGGTGGTGTAGGCCTTGGCCAGGAAGTTACCATATCCCTCTGCTCTCATTCCCTTGGTGAGAATTCCTCACAGAGAGGAAACAACAGATGGTTGCTCAGTATTACAAGAAGTGTCAATGGATTAATTGGATGGAGAGTGCAGTAAGAGATGAAATCTGAGGATTAAAATATTTCAAATTCCTGTAAAGATATCAGTGTCTTTAATATATTGATAAATTAGGCATGAGGGAGGGTAAGTAGGATGGGAAGAGAAATTACGAATTCTGATTTAAAATACTGAATTAGATGTCCAGAAGAATATGCACCTGGAAGAGTCTTTTGGAAATTTGGATATGTAGGATTAGACCTGAAGGGAAGAGTTCAGGGTGGTAATTGCTTCTTTGGAAGTCATTCACATAGAATCAATGATTATGTCCTTGTGAACAAAGGCAGTTGCTAAAAAGCGGTGCATTGATTTTAACTGCCCTTATTTCTTGCACCTTTGCTGCCAGTTTTGCTCTAACATTTGCTCAAATAACAAAAGTCTTATAACACACTAGAGTTTTCCAAAAGGTGACTGGAATGTAAAGATCTTAATGACCATCCCCTTGAACAGTAGGGCAAAAATGCCCTTACATCAGTCCCAGAGATTGAGGAGGCCAAGACATATAATTCAGACAATATCAAATATATTTACCATCTATAAAGTGGAGATATAATAACATCTGCCTAATGGAGTTTTTGTGAAGATTAAAATAGATGCTACAAGTTAAGGGTCTCTAAGTGTCTGGCACATGGTAAGTTCTACCGTCCTACTTACCCACTTCCAAATGGTTTCCATTATTATTACTATGCCCTTAGCCTAAATATACAATCCAAAGACATCCAACCTGAGACAGATTTAGTAAGTGCCCTCATTTTTCCCTGAGAAGGAAGTTCTTGTGCTGTGCTTAGGCTTGTCCAACTTCACCATCAACCCCCCATGTGAGTCCTTCCAGTTGCCCACCAAACAGAGAGCTTTCTAGAGGAGATGTCCCATCTGTTCAGTGTCCTCTTGGAAAATAAAAGGATCTGCTCTCAAACTATACACTAGTTTTACTTTTGGGGAAATTTTTATTTTTATTTTTGCTATTATGTAGACCAAGGGTCAGGAAGAAATGCCAAGTGTGTGTTTCCCTTCTGAATTGTCTTAAATTTGTATTTAGGTCTTTAAAAGACTTTCGAGTTCACAGAAGCCTTCTTCTCTTCCCTAGGGTACTTTATGTTGCATTTTCTGCTTTGACATCAGTTTAGAAATACCGACTAATGATATAATATCATGCTACTTTTCTAGATTAGCTTGCTTGTTGGTTTTTTGTTTATAGTTTACTGTTTTCACTTCAAGATTTTTATTTAACTGCTATCCAGCCTTTAAACTTCTGTGTGATGTTAGTATGCAAATATATGAAAGTTTAGTGAGATATAATAAAGTACAAATAAATAGTAAGCACATTCAATTCATGGGTGTAACGTTGAGGCTGTAAGTCTGAAAATGCTTTATAACTACTTGCTAGGAGCATAGGGGAATTTTATAGTGATATTTTATTCTTATTTTTTTTTAATATCAAGTACTTTAACCTAACATCTGATAGTAATATGGTTATGGCAGTGCCAGTTATACACTGCTGTATTTCTTTAGGAGAGATAATATGTAGTATACAGAGTAATCAGCAGATTTTATTTCCCAACCAACCTGGAATACATCTGTAGTGTAGCACAAGTCATTTCTTCAGGCAGCCCAGCAGGTCTGCTGCAGAGTGAAAGGAGGGTGTTGTGAGTTCAAATCAGAGAGGCCAGATACTGTAAGTTTCATCCTAAATGCGATGGGAACATATTAGAGGCTTTCAGGCAGTGGGGAGGAACGTTATCTGAAGTATGTATTTTTTAAGATTACTCTTAGAAGATGAATGGTAGGATACAAAAATAGAAGCAAGAAGACCAATTAGGAGACTGCTGTAACCCAGGCAACAGATCGTGATGATTGCTAGAAATGAAGAGAAAAGAAAAGAAGGTGGTAGAAATAAGGATAGAAGAGGAAAATTAGGATGTTAGGGAAAGTAGAGTAGATAGGACTTGATGATACATCAGATATATGGAACGAGGGAAGGTGAGGAAATAAGGATAATTCCCAAGTTTTTGGCTTGTGGCTGTGCTTATATAAAATGGGGAGAATCCAAGGTTTTATTGACTACCTGTAATCTGATCCCTGCTAGACCAGAGCTTCTCGTAGGCAGGTACTGTAGTACCTAATGTGGTATTTAGCACATGGTAGGCATTCAACACATTTTTTAAATGAATAAAGAAATACGTAGTATCATTATGCAAAAGTAGCATAAGACCAGCACAGGGCTCCAGTATTTCAGTGCTTTAAGAGCAATGCAGCATGGAAACAGATTCCTTCCAACTGTTGACTTTTCTATTGTCTTTGATCGAATAAGTTTTGGAGGGACATAGGTATAAAACTAATCTACTTATTGTATAAAAGAGAATATTTTGTGCTTCATTGCACATGTCTTATTGCTTTAACCTAAATATTTTTAATTTTTTTTTCAAAATCTTCGAATACAGACAACTATAGAGACTAGTATAATGAAACCCTATTATCTATCCCACTGCTTCAATAATTACCAGAAATCTAGTTTTTTTCATCAGTATACTCTCCCAGCCCCTTACCAGCTTATTTTGAAGTAAATCCCAGACATCACACCATTTGATCCATAGGTATTTCAGTAACAATTGACCTCCTATATTTTAACACCCAAAAGGGATAAAACACTAGTTCCCACCAGGTTGCATGAGGATCCAGCAACAAAATGTGCATGTACACATTTCTGTTTGTTTTGCTTTGCACATCTCGGCCGCTGTTAGCATACCCCAGATCTCTGTTACGGTAGTGAGTTCTATACAGATGGTCCCTGCTTTCTCTAAATTTTCTTGGCACTTCTAGAGGCCTGAAAATCATTTACTTATTCATTTATTCACCAAATACATATTGACCATTTACTAAGAGTAAGGCACTCAAATGAGAGGCGAAGACATATATGACAGGATTCCTGCCTTCTGATCATTTCAAATGCTAAAGAGTCAAAATATACAAACAGCTCATGCAGCTCACTCAATATCAAAAAAACAAACAACCCAATCAAAAAATGGGCAAAAGACCTAAAAATAGACCTTTCTCCAAAGAAGACATACAGGTGGCCAAGAAGCACATGAAAAGATGCTCAACATCGCTAATTGTTAAAGAAATGCAAATCAAAACTACAATGAGGTATCACCTCACAGCAGTCAGAATGGCCATCATCAAAAAGTCTACAAATAATAAATGCTGGAGAGGGTGTGTAGAAAAGGAATGTAAATTGGTACAACCACTATGGAGAACAGTATGGACGTTCCATAAAAATCTAAAAATAGAGTTACCATATGATTCATTGATCACACTCCTGAATGCATACCCAGAGAAAACTCTAATTCAAAAAGATACGTGTATCCCAGTGTTCATAACAACACTATTTACAATAGCCAAGACATGGAAGCAACCTAGATGTCCATTGACAGATCAATGGTTAAAGAAGGTGTGGTATGTATATCATACAATTGACTGTTACTCAGCCATAAAAAAGAATGAATAATGCCACTTGCAGCAACATGGATGGACCTAGAGATTATCATACTAAGTGAAGTAAGTCAGACAGTGAAAAACAAATATCATATGATATCACTTATATGTGGAATTTTTAAACATGATACATATGAACTTATTTACAGAACAGAAACAGACTCATAGACATAGAAAACAAACTTATGGTTACCAAAGGGGAAGAGGGGAGGGATAAATTAGAAGCTTAAGATTAACAGATATGCACTACTGTATATAAAATAGATAAACAACAAGGTCCTACTGTATAGCAAAAAAAAAAATTAAAAATTATAAAATAAAGTAAAATGCTAAAGAGTAAAGTTAGTGTGTAGACTAATAAGGCGGTATGTGATCTCTAAGGGTTAAGTGAATGGTATAGACAATAAATATTCTAAGCAATCATTGGGAAAAGGGAGTTGATAATTTTTGGTCAGGATGAACAGGAAAGACACCAGGCTGAGTGAGGGAGGGTTTAAACAACTCTTTAAAGAATGTTGAAGTTTTTAAGGTGAACTTCATTCCAGGAAGAAAGAGTTGTATAAATACAAGTTTAGAGGCAAAAGGCAGAATATATGGCTAGAGAAGTGGGTGATGTAACAGACAGGGCAGAGTGTAGGGTTTGTGAAATAGAAGCATGGGAGGCAGGCTGGAAAGTATGAATAGAGAAGTAATATTCAAGTTTGTATCTTCTTTATTGTGGTTGTATGTTTACAATACAAAGAACAATTAGAGAGAAAAACATGTAGTTCTATTTCATGACAAAGCCAATTCCATGGAGATTGCTGCAAATCAAACTATTCTGGACTTTAACAGATGACGAACGTGTTACGTTCTCTAAATGAAATAATGATTTCTGGTTCTTCTTGCCATTCTACAAAGTGTTGTGTCTATCTTAGGTTTTAAATTGTATGTAAACATGAGTATCGTGACAAACAGAAACAAACAAAAACCAGTATTACAAATTCAAATATTTCATCTCAATCTTGAGTAGTCTGTAAAAAACATCTAGGATAAAGAGCCTAACCTATAACCTAACTTCATAAAAAAACACAATAAGCCAGAATATTGTTACAAAATTACATGTATAAATAATGCTTAGGATTCCTAATAGACAAAAATGCCCTGAGAGGCGTGTACCGCTGTAGAAACAGCAAAATCTGAAATAAAAATTTAAATGTCAGTGTTCCTACTGAGGGGCCCTTAATCTCCCTGAGCCTAGGTTTTCTAATTTGCAAAACATGGGAATTGTAATGCCAGTTTCTCGTGGTTGGTGTGAAGACTGGATTGTAAAACCTAGTATAAGCACTTAGCACTGACCTGCACAGAGCAGATGTTCAATATGTCCTAATTCCTCTCCTCTCTGAATTTATAAGAGATATATGTCACAGACTTTTTTTAACTTAAAAATAATTGTTTTCTTTGTAATTAGCTTTATTGAGGTATAATTAACATACAATACACTGCACAAATTTAAAATATACAATTTGATAAGTTTTAACATATGTATAAAACAAGGATACCATCACCGTAACTGAGATAACAACCATATCCATCACACTAAAGGTTTCTGCAGCCTCTTTGTCATCCCTCCTTCATTACTGTCATCCCCACACAACCACTGACCAGCTTTTTGTCACAGCAGATTAGGTTCCATTTTCTAGAATTTTACAAATATGAATTTGTACAATATGTGCTCTTTTTGTCTGGTTTCTTTCATTCAACCTAATGTTTGGGATTCATCTATTTATAGATAGCTCATTCCTTTTTATTGCTGATTTTTTTATTCCTTTTTATTCCATTATATGGATATCAGACACATTTATGTCTTTAAGCAGGCTTAAAATTGCTGGGACTTCAGGTAAGAGAACATAGTTTTAAAGTAGAGAATTGGCAATTTTGGTTTAGTGCAAGAAAGATATTGTTCTTTTTCTTCACTGTTTTAAAATTGTTTATTCTGCATGATGCTTTAGAAACCTAGGGAAAAAATACATGTTAATGCCTTTTTAAAAATTTGGGGATAGGAAATGTTCTGTTGGAGAAACGAGCCATGGTTTGCTTTTAAACGTCAAAGCAATGCATTGTCAACATTAAAAATTAAGAAAGAGAAAAGCACAAAGAAAGAAGTAAAATATCATCCCAATCCCATGACCTAGAAACAATCTTTGTTAGCATTATTGACCTTCATTCCATAAATCTCTTGACAGATAGATAGACGATAGAAAATAATTTTCCAAAAACAATTTGGGACTTCCACTTACAGATAAAATAGAATAACACTGGAAGCAACTAAAGAAACAGATTAATCATGTAAAACAAAGGTTTTCAGACATTGGACATCAGGCAGCACAGGAAACTGAACCCTGGAAAATGAGAAACAAGATGCACCTTGCAATTGCCCCAGCTTACTGCCTGAGGAAAATTTCTAGGCTGCAGTGAAGGTAGGGGGGACCCAAGCGGGAGCTTGATTGTCTCCCTGACTTGGGAGAAAATGTTGGGACTACAGGGAGGCCAGGTCAGCTAGAATATAAAGCAGAGCACTGGAGGAAGCCCTTCACAGAGGGAAAGGACTCCAAGAGGCTGTAGAGAGTTTCTCCACTCCCAAATCTGCAGCTGACTACTGATCAGCACATGAAGGTGAAAAAACTACCCAAAGACAGGGGGAAGAACCACCAGAAATGATTAGGGATAGCCATCTCCGAGTTTACCCAGGGGGTGAGAATAGTTTGTAATCTCTTCATCCAGAGAGAAAAAAACCTTGTAATCCACGGGACATTGAGTAGGGTATTCAAAGAAAATCGCTTAAGTAATGGGGGAAAATTAGCCCCAGAATAAAGGCTACTGCTCTGATGCCACATAACACAGCTTAAAAGCAAGCTTTGGAATGATTAAATCATTTCCAACTAACCTAGCTGCATGCCAGAACAAAGTTAAATAATATTTATAGGAATACAGAAATATTCAGCACTCAGCAGGGAAAAATTTACAAAGACTGGCATCCAATTAAAAATTACCACGAATGCAAAAAAGCAGGAAAATACGGCTCATGTGAGGAGAAACATTAATAAATAGAAACAGACCCAGAAATGTCACAGATGATAGAATTCTTAGACAAGGACATTAAAATTTCTATCATAACCACATTGCATGTGTTCAAGCAGCCAGAAGAAAGATTGAGCATGTTAAGTAGAGACATAAAGTATATATTTTAAAAAATGAACTTCTAGTAATAAATGTTTGAAGTAAAAAAATGCACTACATGGGACTAATAGTTGAGATACTACAGAGGAAAAGATCAGTGAGTGAAACTGAAAGCATAAAAACTATCTAAAATGAAACACACAGAGAAAAGAGTTGGTGGGGGCGGGGTGGCGGGGGAAGCACACCTCATCAAAGAAAATATGCAGATGGCAAAGAAGCATCTAAAAAATGCTCTACATCATATGTCATCAGGGAAAGACAAATTGAGCCAACAGTGGGATACCACTACACGCCTATTAGAATGGCCAAAATTCAAAACACTGACACCAGAAAGTGCTGACGAAGTGGAGCCACAGGAACTCTTACTCAGTGCTGGTGAGAATGGAAGATGGTACAGTCACTCTGAAAGGCAGTTTGGAAGTTTCTTACGAGCTAAACACACTCTCATCATACGATCCAGCAATCATGCTCCTTGGTATTTATCCAAAGGGGTTAAAAACTTATGTCACAGAAAATCCTACACCCAAATGTTTAGAACAGCTTTATTCATAATTGCCAAAACTTGGAAGCAGCTAAGATGTCTTTGAGTAGGTGGGACAACTAGATGAATAGATAAGTAAACTGTGATACAGAAAATGGAATATTATTCAGTGCTAAAAGGAAATGAACTATCAAGCCATGAAAAATACATGGAGGAAATTGAATGCATATTTCTAAGTTAAAGAAGCAAATATGAGAAAGCTACACACTGTTTGATTACAACTATATGGCATTTTGGAAAAGGCAAGACCACGCAGACAGGGAAAGATCAGTGTTACCTGGGGTTAGGGGAGAGGGAAGAATGAATGGGTAGAACAGAAAAGCTTTTTAGGGCAGTGAAACTGCTCTGTATGATACTCCAATGTTGGATACGTGTTATACATTTGTCTAAACTCATAGAATGTACAATACCAGGATTGAACTCTAACGTAGACTATGGACTTTGTGTGAAAATGATGCATCAGTGTAGGTTCATCAATTATAATAAATGTGTGTTTATGTAGACAGAGTATATGAAAACTCTATCTTCCACTCAGTTTTGCTATACACCTAAAATTGCTTTAAAAAATAAAATTTACTTTAAAAAATATCATTTAGCTCTGAGGTAACTTTAAGCAGCTTAATATACATGTAATTGGAGTCTCCAAGGGAAAAGGAAAAGGGGAAAACAAAAAAGTATTTGAATAAATAATGGCTTAATTTTTCCAAATTTGATGAAAACTTCAAACCCACAAAATCAGGATACTCAATGAACGCCAAGCACAAAAAAACTGAAAACTACACTAAGACACGTTATAATGAAATTGTTTAAAACCAATGATAAAAAGATAATCTTAAAAGCCACCAGAGAGAAAAAAGACACATTCTATGCAGAAGAATGAAGAAAAATGACCTCAAGTTTTGTTTGGAAACAAGGCAAGCCAATGGAATAATGTGTTTACTAAAAGAAAAACTGTCAAAGTAGAATTCTATACCCAGAAAAAAAAATCTTTCGAATAAAGGTAAAATAACTATCTTACACATAAAAATATCAGAGAATTCATCACCAGCAGACTTGTACTATAAGAGATGTTACAGGAAGTCCCCAGGCTAAAGGAAAATGATACCAGAAGGAAATCTGGATCTACACAAAGGAATGAAGAGTGTGAGAAATGATGAATATGAAGATAAGTGCAATTAAAAATATTTTACATCTCTTTAAAAATAATTGTTTAAAGCAAATACAATGGCAGTGTATTTGGGGGTTTATCACAGATATGGAAGTAAAATGTCTGAAAGTAATAGTCTGAAGAAGGACTATGGAAGTGAAGTGTTGTAGGTTTTATGTACCATACATGAAGTTGTGTGATACTACTTGACAGTAGACCGATAAGTGAAAGATGTAAACTGTAAATCCCAAACCAAGGACTAAGAACCTAATCAACAACAAGTACAAAAATCAGAGTTACAGCTTACAAACCAATTAAGGAGATAAAATGACACCATGAAAATATAAAGTAATGCAAAGGAGACAGACAATGGGACAAAGACAATTCAATGGAGAAAAGACAGTCTCTTCAGCAAATGGTACTGAGACAATATGGATATTCATGTGTGAAAAAATGAATCTTGGTCCAGACTTCTTACCACTAACAAAATTTATCTCAAAAGGGATCATAGACAAATGTAAAATCTAAAACTGTAAAACTTCCAGAATAAAACACAGGAGAAAAATCTTTCTGACCTTGGGTAAGGCAAATATTTCTTAGATTGACACCAAAAATATTTCATTACAAAACTGGACATTTTCAATAGTAAGAACTTCTCTTCAAAAGACACTGTGAAGGGCTTCCCTGGTGGCGCAGTGGTTGAGAGTCCGCCTGCCGATGCAGGGGACACGGGTTCGGACCCCAGTCTCGGAAGATCCCACATGCCACGGAGCGGCTAGGCCCGTGAGCCATGGCCGCTGAGCCTGCGCATCCGGAGCCTGTGCTCCGCAACGGGAGAGGCCACAACAGTGAGAGGCCCACGTACCGCAAAAAAAAAGAAAAATAAAATAAAATAAAGACACTGTGAAGGGAATGAAGAGATAAACCATAGACTGAAAGAAAATCTTCACAAATCACTTATCTGATAAAGGACTTGTATCCAGAATAAATGAAGAACTCTAAAAATGTAATGATGAAAAAATGATCGACCATTTAAAAAATGGGCAAATGATTCAAAAGACATTTTTCAAAGTAAGCATACATATGGCAAATAAGCACACGAAAAAGCCACTTAGCATCATTAGTTATTGGGGAAATGAAAATGAAACCACAAAAAATTAAATACCCTTATACACCTATTAGAGTGGCTAAAATTAAAGAGACTGACCATACCACGTGTTGGCAAGGATGTGGAGTAACCAGAACTCTTACACACTGCTGGCGGGAATGTAAAATGGCACAATACTTCAGAAAACAGCTTGGCAGTTCTTAAAAAGTTAAACAGACACCTATCAAAATTCCATCATTCCACTGGAAGAAAATATCCATACAACGAATTGTACACAAATGTTCATAGCAGCTTTATTTGTATAACCTCAAACTGGAAACAACCTAGGTGTCCATCAATAGAAGAATGAATAACAAATTGTAATATCTCTATGCAATGGACTACTACTCAGCAATAAAAAGGAGCTATTGATATATAAAACAATACGGATGAATCGCAAATGCATTATGTTAAGTGAAAGAAGCCAGAAAAAATAGAGTAAATACTGTATTGTTCCATTTATACAAAATTCTTAAGAATTCAGACTAGTCTATAGTGAGAGAAGACAGGTCATTGATTGTCTGCGACTAGAGCTGGGAGGCAAGACAGGCTGTGGAAGATGATTACAAAGGGGCACAAGGAAACTTTTGGAAGGCAGATGTTTAGTATCTTGATTGTGATGATGTTTTCCCAGGTATATTCATATGTCCAAATTTACTACATTATCTATGCAGTTTATTCGATGTCATTTTTACCTCAGTAAAGCTGTAAAAATGAAAAATAACCCACAAGATTAAAAATAATAATAATAAACACGTTTCGCAGGCAGTTCAGTGCTCAGAGGGGCCCTTCCAAGAGAAATCCAGACCCGGGTGTCCATAAGACACATCACACAAGGCACTTCTTGCTTCTCCCAAATTCTCCTAGCACTGGTTGTTCTAATCAGAGGGTCGCCTGGCCAGACCTTCCACTACTGTGACACTTATTTTTGGAGAAGTCTGCATCCTGTTCAGAGTCTGAGTTTTGGGGCTGCTCTCAGCACCCTCATTCTGGCAGAGCTTCCCACTGTAATTGACTTCTGTGTGTCATAGTCTGTGGTTTAGGCATATGGCCATTTTCTTGTTTTATTGGTGTGGGAGGTTTTTTTCCTCCTGTTTTCCATTATGTCTCTGGGCTTTAAGGGACTGGAGTCAAGCAAAAGTTCCTTTACACACACATCTTTGAACAGAAGTCATTCAAATGCTTCTGGACAGTTGGGAATGTCTATTGTTTCCTGTCTTCCCAGAGTATAGCCCAGGGCTGGTGAGGAGTAAGTCTATGCTGAATCTCTCTTCTCATATTTCCCTGTTAAATATTCCCCTACCTCTTTTATCTACGCTGGGGCTGTTCTCACACGTGCTACCATTATCTCTTCTTTGGTGACTGCACCAGCCTCCAAACTGGCCTCTCATCTGGCCTTGCTCCCCTTGAATTCTTTCTCCAATCTGCAGCAGAATGACCTTATTATATCACAGACCTGAGCATGCCACTCAAAGGAGCCCTTTATTCTTAGGATAAGGTCCAGAGCAGGCATATAGGAGGCATTCAATAAATATTTGTTAAGTGAAAGACCACGGGGCATCAGGAGCTTCAGGCCCTAAGATGGAGCCCCAGGCCCTATGATGGAACCCTAAGGTCTTTGAGTTATCTTATCTCCTTTGGCAGTTTATTAAATCTTTCTTTGCTTCAGCTTTTCTGTACATAAATACCTGCTTATGACCATAAAACAAATGCAAGATAGTGGATGAATGTGTTAATTCATGTCTGCCAAGAGGCAGATGCCAAGGTAGGATTAGACATGCAAGGGGCTTGTTGAGAACAGGAGCAAAGAAAGCTGGGAAGAGCCTCCCTACTGTATTGGAAGTCTGGCACTTATGGAAGGAGAGAGGGAAGGAGGAGTTGCAGACCAGCTGCGGTTCCAAGAAAGGTTTGACCAGACCAATGGAAGGTCCTGTAACAAATTTGTCCATAGGGAGTATCCTGCCTCTGGCTAGAAAGGGCTCTATTGGTATCCCCACCAACCTCACTCACTGGGCGGATGCAGCCTGCAGGAAGTATGGCCTCAACACCAAGGAGGTGGTGGATCTAGAAGGGCTATAGCTCCCTGAGCAGAAGATCCAACCCGTGCATTTATAGCCGCCACAAGTCAGAAGCCCTTAAAGTTAGGAGACAAGGCATTAAGTAAATACAAGAAAAAAAAAGTCATCTTTTGGTTGTTCAAGTACTATCTAGCTTGTGAGTTTCATATCATAAACTGATCAGCCTTGCTTTTTTTTTTAACATCTTTATTGGAGTATAATTGCTTTTCAGTGCTATGTTAGTTCCTGCTTTATAACAAAGTGAATCAGTTATACTTATACATATATCTCCATATCTCCTCCCTCTTGCGTCTCCCTCCCACCCTCCCTATCCCACCCCTCTAGGTGGTCACAAAGCACGGAGGTGATCTCCCTGTAGCCTTGCTTTTTAAGTTTCTTCTTCCTACTACATTCCTTTTGTTCTTTTCACTACTCATCAGCACCTTTATGCAGAGGTTGGCAGGAACAGAGAAGCAAGAAGAATTCAGGCCATTTTTTTTCTGCTATTGAGGACCAAATTGCTGGACCAAAAATACCGCCTTCTTCACCTTTTTTTTTAAGTCTTCATTTTTAGGAAATGCTTCTCTTTTCTTATTTAAATGCAGCAAAGTATCTATACAATCATTTATATCTAAAGATGATGTTAAATTATATTTTGCTGGATAAAGTCCCAGACCTCCATTAACACAGATAAAAGTAGTGATACTATGTTATTATTATCTCCTATACTTCATCTGTTATTGGCATATCCTTAAACTATTGATTTTCCTGTGGTTTTCAAATTCAAAATGAAATGGATGCTCCTCCAAAGCCAATATCACTTGTTCTTAAGAACAAGTTCTTAAGAGTGCTTTTATTTCTTAAAGCACTTAAGATTCATTCAGGAAGGTACTTGAGCTGGGGCCAGAAGAGTAGACCATCCAACTCCTGACATTTTCCAGGGCTGTGTCCAGAACTTGGTGACCCAATTCTTCTCAGTTGGCCTATTTTCAGCTGAACAAGTCATCAGACTTAAAAGGCATTTTGTTTTTTAAAAACCAAAAACCACTCTTATAAAGAAAATGAAGCATTAAATAAAATATGCCACTATAATCTTGTATAATCTTAAAAGCTGGCAGGACTGGTCTATAAAAACAAGCCTGAAAGCCAAGGCAAATAGGCCTACGAAGCAGTCAAACCTGCGGGGATGTTGCCTAAGGAGGCCCGCCATGTGGTAAGAGCCAAACCAAACTCTTAATTTGGATTTCTTACTTAAGCACATATAACTGTGAGGAGAAAGGTATGATCACTGAAGGACGGAATTAGGGTGTGACAGAATGACTTCTTTTCCATACTTTCTTTAATGGTGGGCAGTATTTTTAAAGTTAGATATGAAACTGAATATAGTAGTTGAAGAGAGGATATTTTCATGTAGATGTGCATAGGTTTTCCAGGTTCCTCTTTTACTTAGAAGGCATATATTAAGCTTATTATGTACCCAATCTAGTCCTGGAGGCTATGGATGAGAGATGGTACACAATATTTAAATTTAATCTTTGCATTCTTATGAGGTCTATATTATTATCTCCATTTTACATATAAGCAAACTAAGTCTCAGATAGGTGAGAAAAGTTGCCTAAAACCATATAATAGTCAGAGTTGGATTCAAGACTCAAACCCAATGTGTCTACCTCAAAACCCCAGCTCTTTCTGATGTACTGTACCATAATGCCTAAAAAGAAATAGAGAGAGGCAGGCCTTAATTTTCCAGTATTCACAGTTTGCTTGAGGAGAGAGATGAATTTGTGAAATAACTACAGAATAGTTTTATATATTTTTTTAAGTTTTTTTTTAAATGTGGACCATTTTTAAAGTCTTTATTGAATTTGTTACAATATTGCTTCTGTTTTATGTTTTTTTGGTTTTGTGGCCACGAGGCATGTGGGATCTTAGCTCACCCACCAGGGATCAAACCTGCACCCCCTGCATTGGAAGGCGAAGTCTTAACCACTGGACAGCCAGGGAAGTCCCCAGAACAGTTTTATATTTATATAAAGTATAAATATATTTGAGTATGAGACTATAGTCCGAGGACTACAAAAAGGAAACACTATGTTGCTTCTCAGTTGGTAAACAGATTTACCCTGTACCCCCTCTTCAGCTGCAGACCTCCCTCATCCTGGCCTTCATACCCGCAAAAAACCTGGAAGCCCGCAGATGTGTATGCCCCTTACATTCTGTCACCACTCCCTGCTCTAATTTTGTCAGCTGTCGCCCTACTGGTCCACCTCAGCCAAGCTGTCAGTATCTACCTTCCATGTCTTATCCCCATCAGGCACTCCTGGGTCCATGCTTGCCCCCTCCTCAGGATCCCTGCTTCTTTGTAACTGAATCTGTAATCTTCACTGAGTTTCTTCTCCTCAGGCCCTGAAGATATTGAAATCTCTTCAAATTTACAAAAGCCCTCCATCATACTGCCTCCTAATGAAACAGGAGGGAAGGGGGCAGGGCACAACCTTTGAAAGAATGATATAGCCATAGGACATGACAAAAACTGTTTAGAACTAACTAGATCCAAGATGGTGGAAGATTTGACTTCCAGTGGGCCTTGCACCTCATTATACACTCATTGTAACACATCAGCATGCTAAGTGACGCACAGGTGCCATGACAGTTCCAAGGCCGACCATAAAAGGTCAACACGTGGCAGTGGCCCAATTCCTGGAAATCCCCACCCCTTCTCCAAAATAGTTGGAACACTCCTCCTACTCATTAGCCTATGAAATTACCCACCCCTATAAAAACTGACAACCCCAGACCCTGGTGCCTCTCGCCTTCTGAGATGGCCCATACTTTGTCCGTGGAGTGTGTTTCTCTCTAAATAAATCCACTTCTTACCTATCACTTTGTCTCTCACTGAATTCTTTCTGCAAGGAGACATCAAGAACCTGAGCTTCATTAAGTCCTGAGACCAGGTGTGTGATCTCAATGAAAAGACCATGAGTTCAAGTCCCAATCTGAGTTGCGTGGTTTCACTAATGCTAGCACTTTTGCATTCTTCATCCTCGCTAGGCCAAGCTTCTTGAGATTAGATTACTTTATTTCCCATGTATTCCTTAATTTATCTTGTTCAAATCTCTATTCCCTGTCTCTAGCCAAGGCCACTTCATAATTACCAAATTTTATTATCTTCAGAGTTGTCCATTTTCAGTCCTTTTCTACTGACCTACTCCTCCTGGTTAAAATCTTCCCTTTTTTGTCATACTCTATATCACTCTTTTCTCTGGCTGCTTTCCCTCAGTCATTTCCTTCAGCGTCATAGATACTATGATGCCCCCAGACTTTTGTCTTCACCTCTCTTGTTCTCGGTATAATCACACTTTCCCCTAACAAGCTCCACTTCTTTCAGAGCTGGAATTCTCACTGATATTCCATATTCATTCAGTCCAGACCACTTTCCTGAACTCCAGCTTCTTTATACAGCCCCCATTCGGTGTCCCACAGTCTCTTCAAACTCAATGTGTCTAAAAGTAGAATTCCTTACCTTATATTCCAAACCTCTGACCACCTCCCCTGTTGCTCATCTTCATCAGCGTGACACCTCTGTGGACCAGTTTCCTAAGTAAAACCTGAAAACTATCCAAGACACTTCTCTCTATCCTTCTCTCTCTCTCTTTCCCTGCTCTCAATCCCCTCCTAACTATGACTCTTAATGACCACATCCTCACACATAGTCTATTTCAGGTCCTTTTGTTTCACGAGGTCTTGACCTACTGAACAATCCCCTGACTTGTGTCCAAACTTTTCCTCCCCCAATCCATCCCTTATGTTGCTTCTGAATTACCATTACAGCCTATAATTTTGGAGTCCTTATAAACCCATAGGCATCGTTCCCAGTGCCTTAGTATAGTATACAAATTCCTCTATTATCTAGCCCATTCTTAATCTTTCTAACCCCATCATTTTACACTCTTCCCTATAACTGATTTACAGCATTTCCCCAGAGTCATGCTTTCCTCTGCCCCTTTCCTTTGTACATGTTGTCCCTTCTCTCTGGAATTCCCCTCTCCCTTTTATTTTACCAGTGAGATTATTCATTAGGAGCGATCTTAAATATTATTCTCTATACAACCGCCCCCCCGATTCTTTTCATGAGGCCCACTACACCTTTCTCTGTGCAACCATCATTCCTTACGTACACCTCTATTGGTATATTTGTTCCAAAGGGTCACAACCTTCTCATTATGGGGCTGTCTTCTGCTCTAGACTGTGACTCTCATTCAGAGTAGAGAACTCAATTTCGTTTTCATCCAGCTGGATTTTCAACAGCACACCTAAATGTAGTGAAAGTTCTTTCACTACTATCTTTAAGGTATTCTTAAATGTTAATTGCACTTGTCTAAATCAGTTAATTCTGTATCATAATAAATTCTTCATTGCATAGCTTTCTGTTGGTTTCTGTGTGTATGTCTTATCTACCCTTCTAGATTATCAAATCTTGGAGTGTTTTACTCTTACCAGTTATGTTAGGGTGGATCAGGACTCTTGTAAAGCTGGATAGCCAGACCAAGGTATTGGAAGCATTTTTTACTAGGGCTGCAGTTTGTTACTGGGCTAGGAAATTCGTAGGTAAATCATGAAACCAAACACTTTTTATGATTATTAAAGGATTCTGAACCAAATAAGGAGAAAAAAAGTTTGATTTTGAGCTAATTAATTCACACTCCCATTTCTCATATATTAATCCATTGGCTTTGCACTCAGAGCTTTTGTTTGTCACTTTGAGTGTCTCATAATATTTCTGTTATTACTATCTGGTAAATTCTCGTGTAAGTGTAGTCATTGATTTTTAATTCTTCTAACACAATTTAAAGAAAATTTATATATGTTTTATACTCTTGCATTGATGCCTCCAGATAAGCAGTGACATCTTCTAGAGGAAAGGGTCAGGAGCTGGTGTGTTGGGGTCAGTCAGAGTCAGGGGACACACCAAGCTCAATGTCCAAGTTGGAGCAGGACCATCAGCATAGGATCTAAAGGGAGGAACACAGGAAGTCTGAGAAAGCAGGACAAGAAGATCCATGTTCCAGGTTCATGGTCCAGAGACAAGGAGAGCATCTGGACACCTCCAGAGCAGTCTGGCTGTCTCTGCAGCATCATGCTCAGCTGCTGCTTCCCTACAGGCTCCTGGCAAAATCTGCCTTGAATCAAAGGATTAGTCCACTTTGCCTAGAGAAAATGCAGTTGTTCAAAGGATGGAACTTTTTAGGTCCTGAGGGTTTTTCGCAGTTCTGGTAAACTTACTTCAACTATTTATCCAGATGAAAATTCCTTGGATCATTGTTTTAGAATGAACTTTATTAACTAGGCTTGATCCAGGAAAATTCTATAATCAGTTATGTTATTAAGAAACTTCATTTTCATTTGAGGCATTCCTTTCTTCCTTCATTTATTCATTTCTGGGACTTGATCCAAACCTTATATAAAACATACACAGAAAGAGAGAAAACAAGTGGCCTCTTTATATAAACTATTCAAGAAGGAAATGAAGCCACCCAAATGTGGCCTATGCCATCTGTGGTCTGTGATAAATAGCAAAACTACAGTTGTGTTTTTTCTTTAAATGTTAACTATAAAATATAAAATCCTTTTTATCAGCAGCAGATGTCAAGCATGCATATTAAAATGACATGGTTTATTAAATAACATCACTTTAGACTCACTGAACTAGTAAAGACTATATATTTTTTTGCATTTAGGTTAAATGTCTGAAATTATGCCTTACTTACTACTTCTATTCAAATATGTGAATACTAATATACATATTCCAAAATTTAAATTTATAAGTGGAAAGATTCATACATCATGGGCTGAATCAAAATATTTTTCAATCCATAAAAGTAGATTTTCATTTGACTCTTATGCTTAAGCTTTACTGAAATTTTCATATAGCACTGAAAATAAGCATTACTTTCTATATCTCAAGTCTAAAGGAAATCAGTGAAGATCAAATAAAAAGAAAGAGTAGATTTAAAATTATGTTATGTATTCTCTCTAGCCTTTTTAACAGCTTTTTATTTGGCTCTCATAGTGTACTTATTTGTGAGGAAATCTGTTATCTTCTGTTTCTCCCCACACCCCCACTAACTAAGAGTTACTACAGGCTTTTCTCAGCCTGAGTCAGGGAAGCGATAGCTTTGACAATTAGGTAGGAACCACTATAAGGAATTTTTACAGAAATCAAAAGTTTTGGAAACTTCTCTACAAGGCTATTCTTGGAATATTTTGAATTCAAATTTAAAGTCAGTAATGAGAACTTAGTATGGTAATTGAGGAACAGTAAATTTTCATCTTATTTCTTCATGAACTGCTACTCTGGTTGAAACTTTTCTCTTAGCAGGGCTCCTTAAAAGGACTCTGGAATTGGAGATTACAATGCTTTTAAATATTTCCTTTTCTCTTTCATTTTTATGTATAGTTTGTGCATAATCTTTTAAGTAGCTAACATGAGAGAGATTAGGAAAAGTTTCTTTTTGAGATATATATTCACCTACATCACAGTCAGTGAGTCTTAAATTATTTGGGCCAAAGTCAGTGTGTAATACTCACATCCCTTATATTTGTCCAAGGAAACCAGCTTTCCAGTGGTAATCTGGTGATTAACCTTATCTGCTCATTGCTACTTAGACAGTATTCTGTAATGTTTAAGTCAGGGTCACCGCTGAGTATAATTTGCTGAGTTTAAAACCAACAGGTGTATTCTGGACAAAGTAAAGGGCAAATAGTAAAATGGCTTACATGTTTTCCTAAGAGTTTATTTACTTTGGGATTTTATCTGCTGCTTTTAGTTTTAAAGGCTTACTGCAAGGGCACTAGGAACAAATGGGCCCTTTGTGTTTCAGGAACAGCAGGTGTTGGAACAGCTTTTTGGTTTCACTTGGACAATAGTAGTCGATGTATTTATTGACTTGATTGATCATCACAAGCTCCAAGGGCCATCGCCTCCCAATAAAAAATTATCTGGATGTTTTTATGGTTATCTAGTATTGTTCTATTCATTCAGTCTGCATATTTGTCTATGATACATATCTGGGTAAATTTGTTCCAAAAAGCAATTGTGTACTAAATTCATGTTCATAAAACAAATTCCTAAAATGTTGTTATTCTTAGACTCTGTGAACATGGATTTATAATTATTATGGCTTTAGCGGTATTAAAGACTTAACACCTTCTGAGGATCTCACCAAACGAGGCAAGTGACTCAGACATACTTCAAAGGAATTTACTAGGATTTATCCATGAGATAATTCTAACCGTTGTAGAGTTCCCGAATCTCCAGAGGGATAATTACCTGCCCCCAGCCATCTATACAACAGAGAGAAAGGGTCAAACAACCAG
Organism: Grampus griseus; assembly: GCF_964374135.1. Lineage (NCBI taxonomy): Eukaryota > Metazoa > Chordata > Mammalia > Artiodactyla > Delphinidae > Grampus > Grampus griseus. The sequence continues at coordinate 70,434,938 of NC_139012.1, forward strand.
CATAGTGCTAGACATGAGTGTTTCTATATGTTGACTAAACACTCAACAGATAATGAAATATCCAGAGAAATAACCCATTGGTTGTCTAGAGAGTTTTAATCTAATTGCCCTGGCATCAGTGAATGACATTATCCCACATTTTCTCCAAAGAGCACCTTTCCTTCTTTATGTTTCTAGAGCAGACTGTAATCTCATGATGACTTTAAGGAGTATAAATAATTATCTCCAGGTTAGTGGCAGTTCCCTTATTATGTACCCATAAGTCACGTTTTGGATCTTAGACCTATTCTATTTGGATTTCCAAACAGAGTGGTTTGAAGTGTAAGATAGTGGGAGGTTACATATAACAAGTGGCAATAGACTATGTGCATCTAATTTTTGTGTTTTTTCTTTTTAATTGTGGAAAAATACACATAACATAAAATGTATCATCTTAACCATTTTAAGTGCACAATCTAGTGGCATAAGTACATTGTTGTGCAACCATCAGCACCTCCATCTCCAGAGCTCTTTTCATCTTGCAAAACTGTACCTGTTGAACAACAGCTCCCCATTCCCTCTTCCTCTCAGCTCCTGTCATCTAGTGATTTTTAATGAAAATTATTATGCTAAAATATTGCTGTATATCCGTAAGGAAATATATGTTCACCATCACATTTATGAATATTTTAGAACTGACATAGCATAGTAAAAATATATATATATTTAATCTTTGTCTCATCAGTTTTCCTGGGAAAGGAGTGTCCCTACACTTCTGTGTCTAATTTTTCATGTACTATTGAAATGGTTACATGCATTAGGGGTTCATTTTCAAATATCTCCAACATCTTTAAACTTTAGAAATATTTTTAATTATTTTTTTTTCAGGAACACTAATTTTTGTTGCTTTAATTTCAGGCATTTAATTTCTACTTTTTTCTCATCGTAACAACGTTAATATTTTTAATATTCCATATACATTTACCAAATTCAAACTCTGCACCTTTCAGTGCAACATTCTGTATTTAGAACTAAAGGATACTTCGCCATACTTTTGTCAAATACTTTTATTTTATCTGGAAATCCTTATTTCACCTGGGTTGCACTGATTTATTTTGGAATCAAGTAATCTGACTTTAGTTCTTCTGTCAATGATTATTTATTATTACTGTCATTATTAATGTGCGAGTAGCTCTATTAGCAATCAATCTCAAGGAGTGATTGAGAAAGCCTACTTACTATGTTTTGTTTCCATTTTAAGCCCTCAGGCTGACATTTCCCTGCAGCAATTGCTCTTAGCTCATAACTGAGAATTTTTAAGCAGTTGAGCTTGAAGAATCCCACTGGGTTATTTCTATGTTGAATGATTATTAAAACATTATTATGATATTTAAAAATGATTCTTGGGCTTCCCTGGCGGCGCAGTGGTTGAGAGTCCACCTGCCGATTAAGGGGTCACAGGTTCGTGCCCCGGTCCGGGAAGATCCCACATGCCACGGAGCGGCTAGGCCCGTGAGCCATGGCCGCTGAGCCTGCACGTCCGGAGCCTGTGCTCCGCAACGGGAGAAGCCACAACAGTGAGAGGCCCGCGTACGCAAAAAAAAAAAAAAAAAAAAAAAAAAAAAAGATTCTTAATGTTTTATTATGTTCAGGTAACAAAACTTATCTTATTAAAACAAAAAATTTATTAAAACAAAATTATTAAAACAAAAATTATTAAAAATTATTTTTAAATTATTAAAACAAAAATTAGAAAGTAAATAAAATTTCTAATTTTATTCTACTTGCTATTCCAAATCAAATAGTCATTAAATATATTTGCTTCCAAATCAAGTCAGACCCATTTAAGTATGATACACTACTCCAGTCAGTTGAATTCTTTCTAGAGTAGGAAATAGTCACCTACTTGATATTATTTGAGAAACGTGGAGAGAGCTTTCTCCTCCTCCAGGTCACAGTGTCTCAAGTTTTACCATTAGAGATTCAGTACTTGGTGTTTGTCATCAGACGTTGCCTTTAAAATATGAATATCCTTGGGAAAAGTGAATCTTCTCATTGTTAGTCATCAATCCTTTTGTGAGCTTGCTTTTACCCAGTGTAAGTGTGAACAGAGACATAAAATTAGGTGAGAGAGAGAGAGAATAAAAATGGGGTGCAAGGAACTGTGGTATAGAGCAGGGGTCCCCAACCCCCGGGCCACGGACTGGTAGTGGTACGTGGCCTGTTAGGACCTGGGCCACACAGCAGGGGGTGAGCAGTGGGCAAGCGAGGGAAGCTTCATCTGCCGCTCCCCATCGCTCTCATTACCTCCTGAACCATCACCCCCACCCCACACCCCGGTCAGTGGAAAAATTGTCTTCCACGAAACTGGTGCCTGCATCGGCGTTTTGTCTCTTTCATTCCTGACTCTCGTAGAGTATTATTTACATGATGCTTTGAAAAAGTTAATAAAATATAAGTCTTTGTTTTTGAGAAATTCCTTCAGAATAATCAACAAATATTTATTGTATGTCTCTTCTGTGCCACACTTGTTGCTCAGCACATCACATGAATTATTGTACTTACTCCTCAAAGCAACCCTGTTTGCCTGATGAGGAAATGAGGCTCAGAGAAATTTGGTAACTTTCTGAAGGTCACGCAGCAAGCAACTGCCTTTCTGATTGCTAAACATAGATCTTAACCTCTAAACTCTATTTATTCTTAGGGTAATGGGGAACCATTGAACAGTTCCAAGAACAAAAGCAACATGATCAAATTGTATTTTAGAAACATCACACTGGATGTGAATAGATTGGGGGGAAATAAGACTAGATAGAGTCAGGCTAGAAGTTAGAAAGCTATTGCAATTATCTAAGCATGACATGAATGTTGCCCAGGATGTGGAAGTAGAAATGAAAAGATAGATTCAAGCAATATTCGAGAGTAGGCATAAACAGAATTTAACTGGAAGGACAGAAAAGTGTCAAAGATGGGTTTCCAATTGGAGCAACCAGGTAGATGGTTGTTTTCATCAGTTGGAGTTGCTATGACAAAAATACCGTAGACTGAGTGGCTTAAACAACAAATATTTATTTCTCTCTAGTTCTGGAAGCTAGAAGTCCAAGATCAAGACACTGGCAGATGTGGTGTCTGGTGAAAACTCATTTCCTGGTTTGCAAATGACCATTTTCCTCGCTGAGTCCTCACATGGCAGAGAACTCTGAGCTCTTCATCCTCTTATAAGGGCACCAGTCCCATCATGGGGACCCACCCCCATGACCTCATCCAAACCAAATTACCTCCCAAAGGCTCCACCTCCAAATACCATCACATTGGGGATTAGGCTTCAACACATGAATTTGGGGAGGGACGCACACATTCAGTCCACAGCAATGGTGATGCCTTTCACTAAGATGGGAACACAGAAAGAGTATCAGTTTGGGGCTGGGTGTATGTGTGAGGGGGCGGATAATGTTGAGCTCCGAACACATGGTGTTTGGGGTGTCTGTGAAATGTCCAAACGCAGATGTCCAATAAACAGTTTCCTCTATTGGCCTGAAGCTCAAGGAAAGAGATGTGGGCTGGAGATATAAATCTGGAGGTTATCAGGGTATGGATGGAAAGTAGATGAGATCACCCTGGAAAAAGTGCAAAGTAAAAAGAGAAGCCAGCCCTGTGCCATGTCTGAAAAATGAAATAAAACAAAAGTAAATTAAATCAATATGCAAGAATGGCACAGGCAAGAAGGGAATCCACCAAGAAAATGAAAAGGAACAGTTAGAGAGGTAGAAGAGATAGCAGGGACCGCATGGGAGAACAGGAGCCTAGAAGGATAAAGCTTTCGACGGGAGGAGTGCTCAGCTGCCTTGGCTGCTATAATGTTACTGAGAGATAAAGTGAGGCAGGGGATGGTTTTAGCACTAAGGAGGTTGTTGGTGACATGAGGACAGTGGAGTAGACGACAAAAACTAGACTTCAGTCTTCCTCTAGTTGCTAAATGGACGCATAGTATAGTGTAAATCTTTACATAAGTCTGAGAAAAATAAACTTCATGCATCTTCTTTGTCAATGAGTATTTTAATTACTTGTATTATTCCAAATACTTTGTGCACACTAAAATCATTCAATCCTAATATGCTAATTGGTATTTTACTTTCATTTCTGGAGGCCATTCGATTCTAATTTTACAATCTGTTTTTTCAAACTCAGTGATGATATTCTTGATGAAGACAGTGTAATTTTGAGATATTAAGAGAGTTTTTATTTTTTTATACAGGTGCTCTCTGACAAACAAAGCAAAGAGAGAGCAGGTAAGTCTCTTTGATGAAGTCTGTTTTACTATTTATCTATAAAAGTTGTTTGAAGAGCCTTGCCTAGTCACTATAAATTTAAGCATGCCACAAGTCTTGCTGAATAATTGATAGTCACAGTATGATGTTAAATTAGAGTATATTCTACGTCTTGAAAACTGGATCAGTTCACTCAGTTTTTCCCTGGTACTCGTGCAGCCATTTCGTGGGTTTAATTCCTGTTTTGTACAGTTGGTTCCATACGGATAGAAATTACTTTGCATAACTAGACCTGTTGTGATCATTTCACTGTCTATACAAATATGTTGTATAGATAGTGAAATCATTATGTTGTACACCTGAAACTACTATACTGTTATATGCGAACCATATCTCAAAAAAATTTTAATGAAATTAAAAAAAGAAATTCCTTTGCCTAACCAGACTTTATCTTGAAATATATACTATAGATAAAGTAGTAACAAAAGCTTACACCCGTACCAAAACAACTGCTCAGGTGAGTCCTCTTAATAAAAAAGGGTAGCAATTTTTCTTTGTATAGCTTCTGTATTTGGAAATGTTCTGTGTAAATCAAAATGTTTTACATCTTTTTTTATTTAAATGTTTTACATCTTAATTTATTGAATTTCTTATTTCAATAACTACATAAAATAACAGCTAACAACCCCCTGAACCACCACTTCTTACCAACGGTTTAGCAGCTGTTGTTTTATTTGAACAGTTCTTTATTTGAACAGTCATTGTGGACATATTCTGAATCTTCTCATTTGTGTTTACTTCATATGGTCATTTAAATGTTTACACTTGAAAGGAAGCCACTTCAAAAACTTTGTGTGACTCCACTACACACATTCTTTACATGTTGAAGATAATATGTTTCTGGAAAAGTTCAATGAAAAAATTAAAACTTCTTTTCTCTGAGTTAATATCTTTAAAGGCTTTTTTGAAATAATCTTGTCAAATAATGCCACTAAAAAATAATACTCTAATGCTGCCCTTATCTTCGGTAACCATCATTGTTTTCGTTTTCGAAAACCTCTTTTTCTTTAATCTGTTGGAGAAAACTTTTAGTCCCTATTCAGATACCCAAGATCTCAGCTTCAGTTCAAATTAGCATCAGCATTGGGTCTCTGGGATATAGTCATCTGCTGTTCTTCTGTCTCCTGGGGAGATTTGTAAGGAGACTTTCACACTGGACCAACAAGTGTGCAGGGCCCACCAGCTGTAGCAAAATCACCAGACCGAGTTTTCTTCTGCTGTTCTGTGAAATGCTTGTAGCATCAAGCATGCACAGTTTTGTCCATATCCATTTTTATATTTGAGACCTTAACAATACATAACCTTCAACCAACTGACACCTAAGTAGGGAATAAGCAAAGCCCACTTTTAAAATCTTACGAACGTGTCCCAGTTGTAAACTATGCCATAAGTAGAACCCTCTGTGCTTCACCTCTCTTGTTGAAATTCCAACCTGAGCTAGAGTTGATCTTGAATTTACGTCAGCAAAGACTGTACTTCACTCCAGAAATCACCAAATGAGGGATTTACACAAAAAAGTAGCATGTGAAGGTTTTAACTAGAATGTGATAGATTTATTTTCTTTTTATCATAAGCAAATCAAACTTGTTATAGTTAAAAAATACTTTCCATCACATAAAAGCTACAGTCAAGAGAGTAAATAAGAAACAACTGCCGTTAACTCCTGGCCAGAACTGACAAGTACTTTTCTAACAAATCTCCAATGAGGAAGTCCGTCTTTGGTGACTCTGATCCGGTGTAAATGCACCAGATTGGATGTGGAGCTTACCTACAAGTATTCAGGTATCACGCAGTGGGGCTTCAATCGACCAGAGGCTCAATTTTTAGCTGCTTATGCACTCTGCCAGCTAGTGTTTCATCTTGACAGAAAAAAAAAAAGAATAGGCAAGCAGGCCAGCAGAAACTAGAAAAGAGTCAAATCAGTTTTCACATAAATTTTATGGAAAGCGCTTTGGGAGTAGGAAATATTGGTGAGGGAAGTCTGAGGACAATTTTTCTTCACATGTAAATCAGAGGAGAATTTTTGAAGCCTAATTCAAATTTCCATGCAAATGTAAAATAGTCCATAAGTTTGGGTTTTTCAATAACAGCTGTCCTCTTTTTTTTATCTCATCTTTCAGATTATTTTTACGATTCAAATTTTTAATGGTCATTCCTTCCTGCTGTGTGTAAAATGTGAAGTCAGATCCCCTCACTTTTGGCTTCCCATCATTGCTTCTTGATTGGAGTGTCCAAGAGCTTCTCTCTGTGTGTTTTACCAAAGATGTAATGTAGAGGTCAGAACAGAAGAGGCTATTCAATATAGAGAGACGTAAGATGTAACATGACATAGAAAAAGGACATACTGTGACCCAGCCTCACTGTTTGCCCTTGTAAGGTGATTCCTAATGATTCTTTCTTGTGTGGCCTGATCCACATTTTCCTCTGGTCTCAGTCACTGGAGAGAGATAAATGGGGAACCCAATGTAATCGTGATCTCAAGCAGAAAAGCTTAGGCACAAGGAGGTGGTCTAAAGGCCAGTCGATGTGCTTACCTTCACTAATAGTTTAAGAGAGAGTGTCACTAAATAACTACACTCTTTTTTAAGGGGTCCAATAAACTGTCCAATAGGACCAAAATATTTCAGCCTAGTTGTGGAAGGAATATTTGCTGTGGTAACAGTGGAGTAAATTCTGAGTTTATGCCGATCAACACTGTGACCTTTGTGAGATAAAAAGTCAAAATGGAAATAAATGGTACATATTATGGTATGACTTCCTAATGGAATGAAAAATTAATTCATTTTTGAAAAGTGAATATAAATGTTTAAAAACTAACCCATATAGCTGTAGTTGACTTGATCTGCCCTTAAATTCAGTTTCTCATGGTATGTATTTTTCCTTTCTTCAATTTGTAAATAGGAGACCAAAGCCAAATTCCAGTATTGCTCACTATCAAGAATATTTGAATCTTGTACTGATAAACTGTTCTTCACATACAATGTACATTTCGCTTCCAGAGTGTAAAAAAAAAAAAATTTCTCTTCCATTTATAAAATGAGTTAAAAACCTAGGGAAAATAAGGTCACATCTGAAGAAATCACTTATGTTATTTTTTTCTCAGTAATTTCATTAGGGCAACACGGACAGCTCCTCCAAGCATAGTTTCAAAACAAGTTTCTTGGCCATAACTATCCCTCCTTCCTGAGAGTACTGTAATTACTTTCTGCCCCCTCAGCTTCATTGTGTTATGGAGTTTTGTTAGGCCCATTATCAAGAATATGAAGGCTCTGTCACAAAAAGAATTTCCCAAGTGATAGAGGTGCAGGGCACACAGGGAGTCAAACGTGCAGCCAAATCCAATGATTATGAACAGAAGCATATGCTATGGAATATTCTTCCATTTCATTAGAATTTACTTCTAGTGACAAATGCCCAAGATCGAGAAATTCTCAATGCCCCTCACCAACCCCAATTGGAAATTATGACTTCATTTTAACTCATAGAGTGTTGAACATCTACTATGTCCCTGGCACTGTGCAAGGTCTTAGCGACACTAAGATAAATGAGATAAAATTATCCCTCCTTCAAGAAAGTTATCCAACTTAAATCCCCTCTCTTGAGATTTCTTTAGTGAAAACAGAGCTTTTCAGTAAATGTGTGACTAGTGAAATTTACAATAATTTAATAAGTTATAAAATTGTGATTTCCTATAGCTACATAAAGAGAAGCAATTACCATTCGTGGCAGTATGCCCACATGAAGCAAAAGGAAAGCATCAGCGTGTTCTGAGAGGAAACTTGGTTTTATTTTATATTAATTTGTATGAATCTCTATCATTGAAATGCAAGTGCAGCATAAAGCTTAAGAGCTATGTAAATCTAGTTCACATTTTTTCGCTCCATATTTGAGTTGTACCAGTTTATTCTGGATACTTACTTATAGCCCTTGTAAGCTGCCAATTTAAATACAGATGGAAAGGAGAGTGGCTTTTATCCACCATTCCTACCTCTTGCACCTGGCATGCAAAGTCTTCTCCGGGGCAGTGCTTCCCAAATATCTATCAAAAAGCCCCCAATAACAGGAAGTCAGGGAAATTGCCAAGCCAGCAAACATGAAATTTGTTTTACCTGAAGAATTCAGATGACTTTTGCATTGCTATTTCCTTCACTTTAAATGCTTGTCCCCGACTCTTAGCATGGTTGTCTCCTCATCATCCAGCTTAAATCCACCTGCTTTTTTTTTTCTTAATTTAATTAATTAATTTATTTTTGGCTGCGTTGAGTCCTCGTTGCTGTGCACAGGCTTTCTCTAGTTGCAGCGAGCGGGGGCTACTCTTTGTTGCGGTGCATGGGCTTCTCATTGCGGCGGCTTCTCTTGTTGTGGAGCACGGGCTTGGTTGCTCTACGGCATGTAGGATCTTCCCGGCCCAAGGCCCGAACCCGTGTCCCCTGCATCAGCATGTGGATTCTTAACCACTGCGCCACCAGGGAAGCCCCCTAAATCCACCTGCTTTTAAAACTCTTCTCTGCCCCCTCTATCTGAAGAGGTTGCCTCCTCCCCCCACTAATTTCTAGCTCTGCAACTTTTTGTTTCCTTCACAGCACTTGTCAGAATTTAATTTCTTCCTTCCTTCCTTCCTCCCTCCCTCCCTCCCTTCCTTTTTCCTTCCTTCCTCACTTCCTACCTACCTTCCTTCCTTTCCATTAGATTAGATTGCCCATGTCTTATTTATTGTTTTATCCCCTGTGCCCAACAGACTGCTGCTACATAACAGGTGCTCAGAAACATTTGATGACTCGAAGAATTCCTGAATAACTGTTTTGTATTAAGATAATTGTGTGCCATCTAGAAAAAATATATATGCAGTAGGAAGACCACTGTGTTTATGCAGTGGCTTTGTGGCATTCTTGGCACATTGCTGAGTATCCAGTTTGAAGAGGATAAGTCTGGGATATTAGAGGAAGATAGAGGATCAGTGTTTATTGAGTGCCTACTGTGTGCTAGATTATGATGATTCTTTATGAATATTTACTCATTCAATCCTCAAGAAACCCTGTAATGTAAGAGGTATTGCCCTCACTTTTTACATATAAAAAATAAGGGTCAGTAAGATTAAATTGCTCAATGAGTGTCTAAGTTGGAATTTAAACCTGGTTCTATTTGATTTTTAAGATCATGTACTTTTCACTAAACAAATACTTCTTGAGGAGTATAGTGGGATTGTGGGGTGGTGGGGGGCCTGGGAGTTGCTCGTTGCTACTACTTGTCCAACCACTGTATTTTATGTATTCGTAAATTTATTGAGTTATTGCATAGGCATTATGATTCATTACATAATGAACACAAAGAAGGAAAAGACAGTGTCTTCCCTCGAGGAGCTCACAGTTAGTGGGGAAGAGAATAAACAAACAATACATAAAGTGATCAAAATGTAGATATTTTCTGTTATATTTATATACCAGCAATTTAGAGTGTAAATATGGCAAGGACACAGGCAGGACCCTTAAAATCAAGGAAAAATTACTTTTGCAAATATTTTAATAAAACTTCATTTAAATGTTCCCTCATAAATAGTAATCATTTATAAAAAATGAGTTCTGGAGACCAAAATTGAAGCAAAGAAAGAGGTTTGATCTTATGGTTGCTGTTGTTGCCTCTATAGTATCTTTGGAGGAAGCCAGACTTGAGCAAACCCTAAATGATAAAAGACAAATCAGTACCTGGTTTCTCCCCTTTGTGGTCTTTTGGGGAATGAGGCAGATTCTACTAGAGGGTGAGAGACCTTGAATAGATGAGATCATGACCAGAAAGCAGAAAAGCAGAAAGCAGATACAACACTTGGTAGCTAGTTTGTTGGCAGCAGGGAAAGAGTATTTTCTTGTTAAGAGAATCTTTCTTTGATATAATCAATAATTTCTTCAGTCAGAAACATTGAAGACTAATTTGTTTGTTTTTCAGTACCATTTCTTGCAAATAATAGACCTTAGCTGAAAAACATCCTTTTCACCTTATGTCCTATTTGTTTCATGATCTGAAAGGAAAATATAAAAATTTTCTATTCAATAACAACATGATTTTATCTTTTTATTTGTTATCTTAAAAAAATAGATCTCTCTACTTTTATGCATAGCATATTGGTTTCTTAAATAATATAAAGTTAATATTGAAAACAAAGTATTATTTCATTTTGAGGTTCTACGATATACCCACATCTTGTAAATAGATTTAAGATTAGTCCATGTTTATATTTATTATTCTTGAAATGCAATCTCCGTAAATAGTGCATTAAGGAAAATACGAGTTAAAAGACAGCCATAATTTTTGCTTTCGAAATTGCCTTTTATAAGTATGCTATATTTAAAAATATATAATCTTGAAACCATCATTCACACACCATTATTTTCACTGCAATTTTATTACAAATAAATATAGTCCCATGGAAGATTTTCAGTCATATTGACTGCAGCATTACTACAGATGAGTAACTTTGATGTATATTTACCTCTAGCCACTAATTCAGTCTTTGGAAATACTGGTAGGTCTAAATGGGTTTTTTGTAAGCTCCAGTTGTTTTGTGAAGCTGCCCCTTCCCCTAGGCAGCCCTGAAATTATCCAGTTGAAAATGTGGGACCTTTTTTGAGACATTGTTTTAATCCAGAGGGCTGATCATATGCTTAAAAAAAAGAATATTCTGACCCATATAATTTTTTACAGAAATTAATCATTGAATACTATTCAATTACATTCTGCTAATTTATATGTATGACTTTTGTTAACATCCTCCTCTAAGAAAGGAACAAAGATTCCAAAATCACATTAGAATATGGGCACCATCACCAACAGCTGGCAAGTAATTGGGGTTTCTCTCACTCTGTATCAGAAATTTCCAGCCCAGAACCTTCTGACATGGAAACATGGGTACCCCTCTCCTCCTTTACCGGCCAGCACTTTAATCTCCCCTGTTGTTCACTGAACACCCTCTGCTCTCTCACTCCTCAGAGACACAAAGACAAGATGTTCCCTGACCTCCCCACCTGGTAAATCCCTCTGCACATTCAAGAGGCAGATCAGAGGCTAATCCCTCTTCTGTTGAACTTTCCCTTAATCCCCCAAACAGAGTAAACCGGCACACGACACATTATGATCCTCCCTGTCATGGCTCCTATTACATTCTATAACTTCTATTGCAGAAGTTATATCTCCTGTAATATTCTATATCTTCTATTGCAGAAGTTATATCCTCGAAAGCAGACCACAATTTATTATTTTTTGTATCCTCGGTACATGCACATACTGGGTTCTTGATAAATTTTTGTTGAATGAATGAACGAATGAAATAATTTGCATTTTACATTTGTAACAACCTGTGAGGTAAGCAATACAGTAAATCCCCTACATACGAACAAGTTCCATTATGAGAATGCATTCGTAAGTCCAATTTGTTTGTAAGTCCAACAAAGTTAGCCTGGGTAACCAACTAACGCAATCAACTATATACCGCTGCTTTTATGCTTGCTTCCAGACACCCTGGGCTTGAAATAAAGATACTGTACTACTGTACTCTATACAGTACCATACAGTAAAGTACACAAAAGCGCACATGACAATGTACAACAGACACGTGAACTAACTTACGTGATTGGACATGCGAACACATATTCACATCTTTGAAAGTTCGCAGCTTGAAGGTTCGTATGTAGGGAACTTACTGTGTAGTTATTATCTTGATCTTACAGAAACTGAGGTTAATAGGCATTAAATGACTTGTTAACATGTATGCATCTGTTCTACTGACTGACAGAAGAAACTAACATTGAAACTTTAGTCAAATAATTTTTCTAGCACACCAGGTATTGAGTGTTGTTTTGCTTTTGTCCTTCAATTTTTTTCCCACGACTTGATTTTAACATTGGTTATTTGAAAATGCATATGCTCCATAACAGTACAAATAGAAATATAAGGCAAGCCCCAAATGCGAGGCAAATATGTCATTTAAAATCTATTAGCCTCATTAAAAAGGTAAAAAGAAACAAATGAAATTAATTTTTAAAATATTTTATTTAACCCATATCTCTAAAATATCATTTCAACATAAAATAAAAATTATAAATATTAATAAGATGTTTCACTTTTTTGTAGTAAGTATTTAAGATCTTGGGAGTATTTCACACTTCACATCACATCTCGGTTCAGACTAGTCACATTTTGATAGCACAAATTATAACATCTTTTTATAAGTCACTCTGTGATTTGCTGTTTGACACAGTCTGTGGGGAGCAACATTAGTGAATCAATTTAAGTGGTGAGAAAGGGGATATCATCATGGCATAGCTAGGGAAAATCAGTAAGCCACCGGTGTGAGTTATAGTGTCTTTTCCTCCATTGTTTTGATTTGAAATACTTGTAGGGATTATTGATTTCCTTAGTGGAATTATTGAAAGCATTCCTACTTCCCTCTGCAATCCAAAATATTATTTTTATTTATTTATTTATTTATTTTATTTATTACCTTTTACGTTTCTTAATGCAAAACTAAAGAACACTGTTCTTTTTAGAGACAGAACATGTGGGCATTAGAGACAGGCTGAAGATTGAGTGTAGGCTCCTGTTACTTACTAGCCTCATCATCAAAGGCAAGTTGCTGAGGTAACAGAAGTTACCGAAATAAGCCTCATTTTACTAATCTGCAAACATACATTACAACATACCTATTTGGCATAATTATTATGGGGGTTATATGAGATAACAGATGGAAAGTTCTGAGTATGATGCCTGCATGTGGTCAATATACAGTGGCTATTGCTTGCTTACTTACTAGCTCTATACAAAGTTCCCATAATCACCTCCAACTACAACTTATATTTACTGAGTAGCCAAGTGATACATGGTAAAGCATTTTAACGGTGGATACGAGGCCATAAACCAAGAATAGAAGGAGAAGTCAAGATGTTCTAACTTTTAAGATATCAAAGCTCTTTTTTTTAAATAAATTTATTTATTTATGGCTGTGTTGGGTCTTCGTTGCTGTGCACGGGCTTTCTCTAGTTGCAGTGAGTGGGGCAACTCTTTGTTGCGGTGCACGGTCTTCTCATTGTGGTGGCTTCTCTTGTTGCAGAGCATGGGCTCTAGGCACTGCAGGCATCAGTAGTTGTGGCACATGGGCTTCAGTAGTTGTGTCTCGCGAGCTCTAGAGCACAGGCTCAGTAGTTGTGGTGCACGGGCTTAATTGCTTCACGGCATGTGGGATCTTCCCGGCCCAGGGCTCAAACATGTGTCCCCTGCCTTGGCAGGTGGATTCTTAACCACTTCGCCACCAGGGCAGCCCAAAGCTCATTCTTTATATGTTATCTTGGATAAGTCACATTCTGCTTCCTTAGATATAAAAGGTAAAAAAAATGTTTTGCTTCAATAATAGAAGTACTGTGGCCACTTAATATAACAATTATTTCATAATAAGTTTTATAACAAATAAGTACACTCTACCACTCTGAAAGGAAATTTATGGATAAAAGATACACATAATTTTGAAAAGCAACATAATAAATGAAGTGTAATAAGTAAAAAGGAAAGTAATTTACAATTAAATGATTGTGTATTTAATATATAATGAAATAAAAGGAAAGTAATTTACAATTAAATGATTGTGTATTTAATATATAATGTTCAGCTTGATTATATTAGAAGATATAATGAAGTAGTCTGATGCTTATAATGAGTAGTTTTAGATTTAAAAGTGGTAAGAATATGCGAAGCCACTTGGTAGAAGAGTTACAGGAAAATGAAGGAGTAGAGGTAAGGATAGAATTAGAATAAAACCAGGGTCGAGATGAGTAATAACCGACAGACTTATGTGTATGATAAAAGGCAAAAGAAAATAACCTTAATTAAAGTAAAGATTAGATGCTAAGACAAATTGTCAACTCTTATGTAGAGAAAATGAGAAAGTTTGATTTCTTGCAAATGAGCTGAGCTTTGTTCATGTATGGTGTCACAATAATTAATTCCCTGTGTTATAACATGGGACAGAGAACAAAAAACCTATCTCCTTTCTTGAAATTCCACCTCATGGCAATGCATGCAGTCAGACTCATATTTAAAAAGACACTAGAGATCATTTCTTTCCATGGGCAACAGAAAATGAGGATGGATTAGAAAAAGCTTTACTACAAGAAGCTATAGAGAAATTGTATAATCAATGCATGGGAACAGTATTGAAAAACCTAGGTAATTACAAAATAAATGCTTTAATCATAGATGGTCATATTTAACATTTTAAAGTAAGTCTAAATAATACTAAATGTTAGCCTTCCCACAATTTACATGGTAGTTTCATTGCTGGAAAATTCAGTGTGTATTAAAACCATGTAAAAACTACTTTCTGTTTGTCTCTAAAATGGAATTAAGTTCTAGTTGCAGAGAAGCTCAGATAATAATTTATGTGGAAGGAGGTCTGGAAATCATGCAGAATGCAGGGCAGTTCTTCCCTGGGCATGCCTGTCCCATGGCTTTCAGGATAGTCACTAAATTCTAGTAGAAGCTCCTAGTTATTGCAGTAAACAAAAATGCACTCCCTCATTTTCTTCCCCAAAAGCACCCTTCTAGGAGGTTTAAGATCTCCATTGAGGCTTAGAGAGAAAGCACACCCTTGCATTTGAAACTTTCCACACACAGGCACTAACCTAGCAGCATGACGTGAGGTTGGGATACCTAAAATGGGACTGAGTGTGCATCTGCAACTTGTTCCTTCAACTGCCTGGTGCCAACCGTGGCGTGCCAGTTCTAACAGCCCCTAGGCACTTCAGATGCTAGCTGGACGCTCTGTTTGTTGATGGCCTTGAAAGAATCTCTTTCCAAGTAGGAGACGTAGGCAAAACTTCACGCTGCTAGTCAAAAACAAACACCACTGAATAAATGAGTATACAATGCAAATCTGTTGTGCCATTTGAATAATTACATATATGGTGGTTTTCCTTTTCACTGAGCTCTTGTACAAAGTGAGACTACAATTTTTGTTCATCTTTTGAGAATTTCAATGAGTTTTAAAACTTCTATTACCTATTCTTAGCTCCAAAAACTCCCATCAAAATCCATCTGTCATTTGATAACAATCAGCAGCTCAAATTAACAAACTCTCAGCCTTGGATAGGAGTTTAATTCATCTATAAAAGTCATCTTTCAGTTGTGGAAGCAAACCAATTTCTCTTCTGGAAAATTCACTAAAGGCAAGCTTCTCAGACTATGCCTATTTTGAGTAACATTGTAAGGTTTCTGAAAGGCACACTTGAGTTATATAATAACATACAAAATGAATTTAGCTTTTTACATGTAAAATACATCCACATCCCTACTGCTTATGGCCTTTTTTTTACAGGCAGTTCCTATTGCCTATAGGCATGTTCCCGATCACCCATGGGATGAAATCCAGAAAACTTGTCTGGCCATCAGAGTTCCTAAACAGTCTGACTGCCACTTACCCCCACCCCCATCCCATGCTGTCAGACAGCCTCCAGCTCATCCCTCTTGCAGCTGTCTGTATTTGCCTCCTCACAGCCATCACTCAGGCCAGACACAGGAGCTTCTGGGCCGGCCATTGAACTCCTACTTGGTCATGTAATCACTTCACTTTGAGTCAATTTTTTCATAAGTACAAAGTAGGGGGCATTAAATAAAGTTAATGTTTGTAGAATGCTTAGCACACAGTCGCTCCTCCAGAATTGTGAGTTCCTGTCTCCTCCCTTCTAAGGTCTTCATCTCTACATCTATAAAAACAACTGTCTTTGAGACCAACCCAAATTCCACCTCTGTGAAAATTTCCCTTGAGACCTCAGCTAGAAGTACTCACTCATTTACAGATGAAGAAACTAGATACAGAAAAATTAAGTAACTACTGATAGCTCAGGGCTTCATAACTGGTAAGTGGTAAAGATAGATTCCAACCTAGGTAATCTGGTTCTAGAGTGTGTGTTTTTATTTTTATTTTTTAACAGGACATAAATTTTTTTAAAACACAACTTTATTGAGATATAATTTACATGCCATACATTTCACCCATTTAAGTGTACAACTCAAAAAAAAAAAAAGGGTACAGCTCAATGGTTTTTACCCTGTATACAGAGTTGTGCAACCGTCACCACAATCAATTTGAGAATATTCTCATTACTCCAGAAAGAAACCCCCCACCCATTAGCAGTCACTTCCCATTTCCCCGTTAATCCTACCCTGTAGTCCTTGGCCACCGTTAATCAACTTTCTATCTCTATAGATTTGCCTGTTCTGGACATTGCATATAAATGGACTCATACAACATGTGGTCTTCTGTGCCTCATTACTCTCTTCCCATAACGCTTTCAAGGTTCTTCCACATTTTGGCATGTATCAGTACTTCATTTCTCTTTATTGCTGAGTAATGTTCCATTTTATGGATAAACTTTATTTAGTTTATCTATTTATCAGTTTATGGACATTTGGATTCTTCCCACTTGTTGGCTATTATGATTATACGAATATTATTATGAATATTCATCTGCACATTTTTGTGTGAACATACGTTTTTGTTATTCTTGGGTACATACTTAGAATTGCTGGGTCATATGGTAACTCTGTGGTAAACTTTTTGAGGAACTGCCAAACTGTTTTCCAAAGTGACTGTACCAATTTAAATTCCTACGAACAATGTGTGAGGGTTCCAATTTCTCCACATCCTCACCAATACTTATTATTATCTGACTTTTGTTATAGCCATCCTAGTGGGTATGAAATACTATCTCACTGTGGTTTTGATTTGCATTTCCCTAATGACTAATGATGTTGAACATCTTTTCACATGCCTGTTGGCCATTTGCATATCTTCCTTGAAGAAATGTCTGTTAAATCTTTTAAAATTTTTTGTAAGCCCATTTTTAAATTGGGTTATTTGTCTTTTCAAAGTGTTGAGTTGTTTCAGAGTGTTGAGGAGTTTTTAAATATATTCTTGTAGACAAACCCTTATCAGATATATGGTTTGGAAATATTTTCTCCTATTCTGTGAGGTGTCATTTCACTTTTTACTGATGTTCTTTGAAGTACAAATTTTTTAAACTTCGATGACTTCCAATTCATTTTCTCTTTTGTTGCTTATGTTTGTTTTGTTGCTTATATCTAAGAAAGCTTTGCCTAACCTAACCCAAGTTCATGAAAATTTATTCGTATGTTTTCTTCTAAAAGTCTTGTGGTGTTAGCACTTAAATTTAGGCCTGTGATCACTTGGAATTAATTTTTTGTGTGTGGTCCAATGAAGGAGTCTGACTCCAGTCTTTCGCATATGGCTATCCAGTTGTTCCAGCATCACTTGTTGAAAAAACTATTCTTTCCGCCACTGAATTGACACCCTTGTTGATAAAGAGCCTGTGTACTTAATTTCAGTACTGTGCTACATCTGTCACTTCTACTCTCTGTCCATCAGATCCCTTCATCCTCACAAACTACATTTTCTTCCTCAGTCATACCATACTCTTCCACACATCCATACTTCCCTACATTCTTCCTGTCTGTCCTGAATGCAACTCCCCATTTTGTCTGCTATCCTGAAGACCAGCTCAAATGGAATCTATTTTGTCTAGTTTTTGTGGCTTTACCTGCAGCATATTATTTAGTTTTTCAAAATGTTTTACTTTTCATACTGGATCATTATCTAGTTACTGACAATTCCTCTACTGTTAAAAAACTATCATTCTCTTTCTCCAAGCACTTAGCACAGTGTCCAGCATATTATAGACACTATAGATATAAATCTGTTGAAATGAATGAATGAAAACGGCCTTGGCTAGGAATTTTAGGGGCTATAAGAAACCCAGGAAGATCCTAAAGCAATCAGGTATTCAATAAATATAAAAGGTGTTAAAATGAAAACTGCAACCCACAGTGAAAACATCATTTTCTCATGCTTCTGATAAATTTCCTGCAGACTTATCCTTGCTATATCACTGTTAAAACAGTGAAAGTTAGTGAAAATTTTACAGGTTGATGAAAGATTTTGTGAGCTAATGCACTATTTAAATGTATTTTACAGACTGCATTACTGAAAATACTTTAAAATTAATTTTGTTAATGTCTATCTCTTGCTTAGTTTTTATAGCATATTTTTGAAAGATTTTTTAAATTTATTTTTTATTTTTTTTACATCTTTATTGGAGTATAATTGCTTTACAATGGTGTGTTAGTTTCTGCTTTATAACAAAGTGAATCAGTTATACATATACATATATTCCCATATCTCTTCCCTCTTGTGTCTCCCTCCCTCCCACCCTCCCTATCCCACCCCACCAGGAGGTCACAAAGCACCGAGCTGATATCCCTGTGCTATGCGGCTGCTTCCCACTAGCTATCTACCTTACGTTTGGTAGTGTATATATGTCCATGCCTCTCTCTCGCTTTGTCACAGCTTACCCTTCCCCCTCCCCATATCCTCAAGTCCATTCTCTAGTAGGTCTGTGTCTTTATTCCTGTCTTACCCCTAGGTTCTTCATGACATTTTTTTTTCTTAAATTCCATATATATGTGTTAGCATACGGTATTTGTCTTTCTCCTTCTGACTTACTTCACTCTGTATGACAGACTCTAGGTCTATCCACCTCATTACAAATAGCTCAATTTCTTTTCTTTTTATGGCTGAGTAATATTCCATTGTATATATGTGCCACATCTTCTTTATCCATTCATCCAATGATGGACACTTAGGTTGTTTCCATCTCCAGGCTATTGTAAATAGAGCTGCAATGAACATTTTGGTGTATGACTCTTTTTGAATTATGGTTTTCTCAGGGTATATGCCCAGTAGTGGGATTGCTGGGTCATATGGTAGTTCTACTTGTAGTTTTTTAAGGAACCTCCATACTGTTCTCCATAGTGGCTGTACCAATTCACATTCCCACCAACAGTGCAAGAGTGTTCCCTTTCCTCCGCACCCTCTCCAGCATTTATTGTTTCTAGATTTTTTTGATGATGGCCATTCTGACTGGTGTGAGATGATATCTCATTGTAGTTTTGATTTGCATTTCTCTAATGATTAATGATGTTGAGCATTCTTTCATGTGTTTGTTGGCAGTCTGTATATCTTCTTTGGAGAAATGTCTATTTAGGTCTTCTGCCCATTTTTGGATTGGGTTGTTTGTTTTTTTGTTATTGAGCTGCATGAGCTGCTTATAAATTTTGGAGATTACTCCTTTGTCAGTTGCTTCATTTGCAAATATTTTCTCCCATTCTGAGGGTTGTCTTTTGGTCTTGTTTACAGTTTCCTTTGCTGTGCAAAAGCTTTGAGGTTTCATTAGGTCCCATTTGTTTATTTTTGTTTTTATTTCCATTTCTCTAGGAGGTGGGTCAAAAAGGATCTTGCTGTGATTTATGTCGTAGAGTGTTCTGCCTATGTTTTCCTCTAAGAGTTTGATAGTGTCTGGCCTTACATTTAGGTCTTTAATCCATTTTGAGCTTATTTTTGTGTATGGTGTTAGGGAGTGATCTAATCTCATACTTTTACATGTATCTGTCCAGTTTTCCTAGCACCACTTATTGAAGAGGCTGTCCTTTCTTTACTGTCCATTCCTGCCTCCTTTATCAAAGATAAGGTGACCATATGTGCATGGCTTTATCTCTGGGCTTTCTGTTCTGTTCCATTGACCTATCTTTCTGTTTTTGTGCCAGTACCATACTGTCTTGATTACTGTAGCTTTGTAGTATAGTCTGAAGTCAGGGAGCCTGATTCCTCCAGCTCCGTTTTTTGTTCTCAAGATTGCTTTGGCTATTCGGGGTCTTTTGTGTTTCCATACAAATTGTGAAACTTTTTGTTCTAGTTCTGTGAAAAATACCAGTGGTAGTTTGATAGGGATTGCATTAAATCTGTAGATTGCTTTGGGTAGTATAGTCATTTTCACAATGTTGATTCTTCCAATCCAAGAACATGGTATATCTCTCCATGTTTTTGTATCATCTTTACTTTCTTTCATCAGTGTCTTATAATTTTCTGCATACAGGTCTTTTGTCTCCTTAGGAAGGTTTATTCCTAGATATTTTATTCTTTTTGTTGCAGTGGTAAATGGGAGTGTTTTCTTGAGTTCACTTTCAGGTTTTTCATCATTAGTGTGTAGGAATGCGAGAGATTTCTGTGCATTAATTTTGTATCCTGCTACTTTACCAAATTCATTGATTAGCTCTAGTAGTTTTCTGGTAGCATCTTTAGGATTCTCTATGTATAGTATCATGTCATCTGCAAACAGTGACAGCTTTACTTCTTCTTTTCCGATTTGGATTCCTTTTATTTCCTTTTCTTCTCTGATTGCTGTGGCTAAACCTTCCAAAACTATGTTGAATAAGAGTGGTGAGAGTGGGCAACCTTGTCTTGTTCCTGATCTTAGTGGAAATGCTTTCAGTTTTTCACCATTGAGGACGATGTTGGCTGTGGGTTTGTCATATATGGCCTTTATTGTGTTGAGGAAAGTTCCCTCTATGCCTACTTCTGGAGGGTTTTTATCATAAATTGGTGTTGAATTTTGTCGAAAGCTTTCTCTTCATCGATTGAGATGATCATATATTTTTTCTCCTTCAATTTGTTAATATGGTGTATCAAATTGATTGATTTGCTTATATTGAAGAATCCTTGCATTCCTGGAATAAACCCCACTTGATCATGGTGTATGATCCTTTTAATGTGCTGTTGGTTTCTGTTTGCTAGTATTTTGTTGAGGATTTTTGCATCTATGTTCATCAGTGATATTGGTCTGTAGTTTTCTTTCTTTGTGACATCTTTGTCTGCTTTTGGTATCAGGGTGATGGTGGCCTCGTAGAATGAGTTTGGGGGTGCAAAAACAGTCCAAAAAAGCCTGTATACTCTTTGACAGATTTACCTATATAACCATCATCCAGACTTACCAATTTTTAACATTTTAATATTTTTTAAACATTTTGTTCTATTTGCTTTATCATTTACGCTCTCTCTAGTTAACTCATCCTTTGTTTTTGCCAAACTAAGCAAATACATGTATACTTTCTTATTTCTTCTTTTTTTTGCACAAAATTAGTATTCTGTTTTTGCTCTTTTGCATTTTTTTTTATGTCACCTAACAATATATCCTGGAGAGCACTCTTCATATCATTTTGGGATTTTTTGTTTTGTTTTGTTTTTAATAGCCACATGGCACTCCATTGTGTGTACGGACCACGGTTTAACCAACTTATCTCCTATGATTAGGCTATTAGGTACTTTCCAACATTTTGCAAATACAAATAATGCTGAAAGACATAATATTACACATATGTGTTTTCATATTGCCAGGGTATGTGAGGGTTAAATTTCTTGAAATGGAATTGCTTGGTAGAAAGGCTTTACTTATTTGCATTCACACCAGCGATATATAAAAGTGCTATTTCCCATAGCCTCACCAAGTGAATATATTCTCAAGCTTTTACTTTTGCCAGTCTGGTAGGTCAAATTGATCTCTCAGTGTACTTTAAATTTACATTTCTCTTATTATGAATGAAGATGAGCATCTTTTCATATATATAATGGCTGTTTTGTGTTTTGTATGTCTTTACGAATTGTTGTTCATGTCCTTTGCCCATTTTTCTTTCAGTTTTTGGTCTTTTTCTACTCTTGAGTTTTGAAAGTTTCCAATATATTAGGAATATTAGCACTTTATCTATAATACATATTAACAATATTTTCTCCTGTTTTGTCATTTGGAACTTCTATGTTCCACTCTTTTCTCATGGAGTTTTTGTCACATAAAAGTTCGTTTCATTTGTGATGCTTTGCTTTGAGTTGAATCTATCAACCTTTTCTTATATTGCATCTGGACTTTGGCTCAAAGGTAGAAAGCTGGTCCCCATACCTAGGTTATAGTGTAATTCACTTATGTTTTCTTCTTGTTCTTATATGCTTTCCTTTTTTGTTTTAACGTAAAGTATTATTATTTTAATACATTGCTGAATATCTGCTACTTTTAAATTTTATATTTCTTGCACCGATGTTTACAGTTGAGATTAATTACAATTTTCTATACATTGTGATATCTTTAATATAAAGTTATCCTGGTTTTATAAAAATAAATTTGAGTTAGTTCTCACTTTTTCCATGATCAAAAGTAGTTTGAATACCATTGGAATGATCTGGCTTTATTTAATCAGAACTTGAGAGATATTTATTCACCTTTTCATTCTCTTTTATAGCAATTAGTCTGTTTAACCTTTTCATTTTGGGTTGTTTGGAAATTTTAATTTTCTTAAGAAATTATCCATTTCCTGAACATTTTCAAATTTGTTGCTGTAGATCTGCGTATAGAGAGCTCTACATGGTAAAGAGGGACAATATGCACCTTCTCTATTGACTGTCTCATTTTAAAGAGAGAATGTCAGGATATTGGGTTTTTTTATTAAATATTATGACTCCAGTTTGTATTACAGTACTCCAGTGTTATTTCTATAAGATTCCACCTAATGGATAAAACTGGGGGTAAAATCGCAAACTTGTTTTTGCTTCCCAAACTCGTAGGCTTTCTCTGTTTCTCTCTTAGAGATTCAAATATATGATTGAGAGAAAGCCTCAGGAAAATGATTAATTTCATTGATCATCATTATCACTATCATTATCATTATTATAATGATTATCATTATCATTATTGATCATCATTATCACATCATTATCATCATTATCATATAATCACTTAGATTCAGAGAATACTAGAGCTGGAGAAAAGATTATAGATAATTAGTCCAACCCTTTCACCCTATAAACAAGGAAGCTGAAACCTTGTCGGGGTGACTTGCTCAGAGTTACCATCACAAATGAGTGGTTAGTGGTAGAGCCAGGGCAAGAAGCTGGTTTCCCAGCCTCTTGTATCCTATTCTAGTGCTCTTGCTTAGTTTCCCCTCCCTGCTTTTAGGGGAACTACTCGCATGTTGGGCTTAATGCAGATTCCTGCAGACTTCTACTTTCAATCAAAGTGAGTCAGCGCACCCAAAAGAGGTGATCCTGCAGGAAAGTGAGTGCACACTTGGAAATTCAGAATTAAGCTTTGGGTGAAGTTATTTCTTCAGGAGTAAAGCCCACTCACACAGTAGAAAGCCGTGAGAAGTTAAAGATCTGTTGATCCTTGGCCTCCATTATTCTCCTCACTGCACCCTCACCCATTGGAGATTTTTCCTAAAGCTCTTCAGAGTCCTCAGATGACCTCCAGGGAGACTGTAGTTACAAACAGCATGCAGGTTATTATCACTTGGCTGACAAAATTTTGCTGAGAATCAAATGATTGATGTATCCATCTGTTGCTCTGGTAAAACCTGAGGAGGGTCTGAAGTGAAGCTGGCTGTATAGGTGGTGTCCTCAGCAATACATGACCCATGGAAAGGCCTTAACCGTTTGCCAACTGCTTTGTAAGTCACCAAAACAGTACAAAATCAAAATTGAACCAAGGAATTTCAAAGCACCAATGAGGCTAGCAGCTGCCTCCTGGTTTAAATATAGAGAATAATCAAAATGATTCTAGGGCTTCCCTGGTGGCGCAGTGGTTGAGAGTCCGCCTGCCGATGCAGGGGACATGGGTTCGTGCCCCGGTCCGGGAAGATCCCACATGCCGCGGAGCGGCTGGGCCCGTGAGCCATGGCCGCTGAGCCTGCGCGTCTGGAGCCTGTGCTCCGCAATGGGAGAGGCCACAACAGTGAGAGGCCCGTGTACTGCAAAAAAAAAAAAAAAAACAAAACAAAACAAAAAACAAACAAAATGATTCTTCATTTGACACTCATAAAGGATAGTGCTTCTTTATTTTTTTTAATTTTCTTTCCAAAGAAACCCATCACTTTCT
Organism: Grampus griseus; assembly: GCF_964374135.1. NCBI lineage: Eukaryota > Metazoa > Chordata > Mammalia > Artiodactyla > Delphinidae > Grampus > Grampus griseus. The sequence goes on from NC_139012.1 coordinate 70,459,053, forward strand.
ATGCCTGCTGAAATAAAGAGCTCTCTTAGCTTGTTTCTGAGTTGGAGACTCTTCCCACTTACCCTGCATTTCTTCAGAACATCAGCCTGGTCATTGCCACTGGAGCAGCCTGCCAGGATGCCCGGGCCTTACAAGGATCGAGTGGAATGTCATAGCAGAAGTGCATTGCAGGGGGAAGAGAGGTGCTGTCTCTGGAGAGAGAACAATCAGCTGAAATCCCAGTTAAAAGCATGGAATCTGAAATGAATCAGTCCAGTTCTGATAAGTAAGAAAGGAAACGGGAAAGGTGTAACAGTGGGGATGGATCAGTCTTGGCCTGCTATCTGTCATCCTTATGCTTTCTATTTTGGAGAATGACGGGAGCTTACTGTTTGGGAATTGTCTAAATTTAAATTAAAAGCTACAGTTTATTCATAGAAGTTATTTCTAATCAAATGAATGATATAATAAATACTTCTATGTTCCAATATTTTCAAGAATTCAAATATTTCGAGTCAGGTGTTGCCATGAAATAGCTGAAGACATAGATATTGTAGTGATAGGAGTAGCAAATTAAAGAGCTTCTTCTTTTAAACACCTTGTCAAACACTAAAAGTTTGGCAGGCAATTTTGATACTCAGAGCAGCTGGAGTTGGGGAGGCCTGGCTGGGAAGAAATGTCACATTTCTAGAAGTTGTAAAGAAAATGAAGCATATTCTTTCTTTAGCATAGCAGAATGTCCTGCTGATGTGTGAGTTGGGGCTGGGAGATGCCACCTCCTGCACGGTCCCGTGCTGTGCACAGACAGCAGAGGCTCTCTGCCAGAGGACTGAAGTGTCCTGTGTGGATCTAGAAGGATCATGAGCTCAGGGCAGTTTGTGACTCCATTATGCCTACTGTTTGTGAGGATAGTTGAAAATAGAAAGTTGAAATTATTTTGCTGAAAGGTTAGCACAGACAGAGGTTTATCCATCCCGCACAGGGGTCTCCTTTTGTAGAGCAAGGCTCTCCTCCAGCACAAGGGGGCAGGAGGTCGAGCATTCTGGGTGACGCTGCAGATGTTGAGGCCCATGACGAGTCATTCTCTGTTACCAGAAATGACTGAGTTTTGGGGTAGGAGATAAAGCCTGATGGCTGCATAAGTTTACATCCTTGGCCTTTTGGTTGGACATGCATTTAGCATTCTAATTCTGATTCTCTTGGGATGTTACTGAGATCAGGCAAGGTGTCCTTATTCCACGTCATTAGCCTTTTTGCTCACAACTAGCCTTTTGAAGAAGAGGGTGTATAGTACCTGCTCTTCTCCGTATGCTCCTTGCTTCTACTTCCACTTATATGACTGTTAACATCGTCCATGACACCAATAAAATGGAGGTGGTAGATTATCTTAGAAGATTTTCAAGAAATCACCTGACAACTACCTAACCTAGTCATATATCACAAGCATATTGCTACAATGGAAAGGCACACACAGCTGTTGATTTTTATTAAGCTTGCATTAAGCACTTAGCAGAAGGCAGCAATAAATTAGTAATCACCTCAGTGTTTTCCAGGTTCAACTGAAGTGGCACATTAAGGGAATTCCAAGACGCTGTATCAAATATATGCTACATGGTGAAGGACACAGCAGGGAAGAGAGGAGAAAGTACACTGAAAGAGAATAATGGGAACAATTAAACTGTAAGGAGAATATACTGGAAAAAACATGCCTCCAAAGGTTGATATTTGTGTATAGCATAAAATGAAGTTGAAATTTCAGAGTGTCTTCCTTTCTTGGTAAGGTATTTGCAGTTCCAGTTAAGATTGGTAAATATAAATGACTAAATCTTATTCCCAGAAGGATGTTAGTATATTCCGACCTCCCAGGTTCTGAAACAAATTAGCATAGTACCCGCCTGACTCTTCTTTAGTCAGGCGGGTACTGTGCTAACTTCCACTGCCCATAACCAAGCCCTGAACATAATACCCGCGTGGAGAGAAATGTAACTTCATGTGCCAGGGCTTTTCTCTGCCAGCAGAAAGGGAAGGCAGTTGAGAAATTTGCCTATTCCGTCTTCTGCCCCATGGAATCTATAATTCACAGTACAATTTGTCACCCAGCAAGAACATGAAGATGAATAATGGAAAGGAGAAAATTTACAACCTCTTCCCTCTTGTTTTGTAATTTAAGGGTCACTTTCTTCATTCCTTCACTCACAGAATTGTGGTTTAGAGCCATGCTGTTTTGAATTTGTATTGTGGCTCCGTCATACACCAGCTGGGTGACTTCGGGTAAATTACTTGATTCCTCTATGCCCTTAGTTTCCTTATCTGTAAAATACAGACAATTACAGCACCCACCCCCTAGGATGAGTATAAGGATGAAATGAGTTAACAGTTGCAAAGTGCTTAGAGCAATGCCTGGCACTTAGTAAGAAATATATAAATAATACCAAAAAATAAATAAATGAAATGTTTTTGAGGGCCTCTTATATGCCAGACACAGATCTAGGTACGGAGATACAGTAGTGAATAAAACAAAGTCCTGACTGACCTCATAGAACTTTCTTTCTAGTGGAAAAGTAGGTGATAAAAACAAGGCGACGTATGAGTTATGGTGATGGCTATTATGGAAATATCATGCAAAAGAGAGACGGGAGTATAGGGTTGGTTGTTGTTGGCAGAGGATAGTCAGGGGAAGTCTTTTGTATGAGGTGACATTGGAGCAGAGATTTGAGGGGATGAAGAGAGCTATTCAGAAGTTTGAGGAGAGGAAACATTCCAAACAGAGGGAACAACACTGGCAAAGGCCTGGAAGTAAGAGTAAACTTGGCCTATTAGATGAAGAGCTAAAACAGCCAGAGAGTGAGTGAAGTAGGGCATGAGGAGAGAGATAAAATAGGCTGGATCACATAAGCCATGGTCAGATCATCTAGCTCCAGGAAACAGGCTTAATTCCTAAGTTTAAAGAGACCATAATAATCAGCTTCATTCCAAGGGTATATATTGTCATCCCTTTGTTTCACTAGATTTTAGTTACTTTAAAATAAAGGAGTAGGTGGAAGTAACCCAAGTGTCCATCGGATAGACAGACAAAATGTGGTGTATACATTCAGCCTTAAAAACAAAGGTAATTGTGACACATGCTACAACATGGATAAACCTTGACGACATTATGTTAAGTGAATTAAGCCAGACACAAAAAGACAAATACTGAATGATTCCACTCATATGAGGTAGTCATATTCATAGAAATGAATAGTCAAATTGATAGAATTTGAGTAGTTAAATTCACAGAAACAGAAAGTAGAATGGTGGTTTCCAGGGGCTGTGGGGCGAGGGAAAAGGGGAGTTGTTTAATGAATACAGAGTTTTGCAAGATGAAAAATTTCTGAAGATTGGCTGCACAGTAATAACAGTACTGAACTGTACACTTAGAAATGGCTAAGAATGTAAATTTTATCTTATATATGATTTACCACAATTAAAAATTTTTAAATAAAAATAAAAACTGATAATGCAGTAACGCAGATTCACCTCCATACTACTAACATCTGGGGGAGCTAGGCACCAGGCAATGCATACAGATTCTCTGCTCTCTGAGTGTGTACCTAGTGGGCGACAACAGAAAGTCACATCCAGTGACAATTCCCATTGTTGAGCTTGTACTTCTTTTCACTTTAGGATTAGTAAATGTAAATTAATGGGTTACAATACATTATAAAAATTACTCTCAAACCCAGATTCTGTGAGAATAGGGTAAGATTAAGGGCCATTTCCGTTACTGTTTTGATGATTTCTGAGCAATAGATTTTCTCCTGTGACTTCGCTCTGCAAGAACTGCCGCCTGCCATCACGCAGCTGAGGCGATGTGCCAGGCTCCAGGCCCAAGCTTTCCTAAGCAGCAGCGGGCTGCGAGTCGAGCCCTAATGGAGAAGGTAACAAGGCTCACTTAAACTCAGAGACAAGGATGCTAAAGGCCCTCCAGGTGGTGTATGTTGTCTATATGCTTTTAACAATACCTGCCAGGACAAAGAGGCATAATTTCCATCTGAAATGACACTTTTAAATAGTATTTTTCACAAGTATGATTAAGCTGTTTCTACCCATTATTACTCAGAAGAACACTCTCACAACGGGAAGAAAGGACAAAATAAAAACAAAGCAAAAATGCAGAAGCCCAGGCCATACTGTGCACGCAGTTCCATTTCTGTTGGGGTTCTGTCCTCAAGGTGCTTGAACCCTTTTCCTCCCTGACATGAGTTGCATTTAGCTACTGGCTACAGGACTGAGCTCTCGGGTTCCCATGATGAGGGGTGGTGGTAAAGACAGTGAATGTGTCCTATACAGGAAGGAGCACAGTAACAGGCCTCCCCAGTGTACTTGAAGGAGGCCTGCATGATGGAGAACACCCTACATCTGAGTTAGAAAATGCAGATTCAAAGATTGCATGCTTTTAGCCTCTGTAACCAGAGATGAGAAATTATTTCATATGTGTGTGGTTGGAGAATGGTTTAAATTGGCTAAAAGTTCAGTGGGAACCCATATTCTGAGCTGCTGTTTTAAAGAAAGAGCTAGTACGACATCGGCTTCACTCAGTGCAACTGCCATGATTTCCTTCAAGTGATTTATATACACAGTTGATCCTCATTATTCACAGATTCAACATTTGTGAATTCACTTACTCTCTACAACTTATTTGTAACCCCAAGGCAATACCCTGGGGGGATTTTTAGATCATTCATGGACATGCACAGAGTTGTGGTATGTGTCCCCAGCTGAGGTTGAACAAGGCCATGTTTTACTTCCTGTTTCAGCTTGTACTATAAATAAGGGTCCTTTTCATAATCTATTTAATGCCACATTTTTCATGTTTTTGTTTTAGTTGCTGATTTTGCTGCTTAAAATGTCCCCCAAGGGTAGTGCCAAAGAGCTGTCTTGTGTTCCTAAGTGTAAAAAGGTTGTGATGTGTCTTACAGAGAAAATAGGTGTGTTAGATAAGGACGTTCAGGCATGAGTTATAGTGCCGTTGGCCATGAGTTCAAGTTAATTAATCAACAATATAGTGTAAATATAATCTTTAAAAAGAAAAACACACCAAAAAAAGATTATATGTTGACTGGTTGACAAACATGTTGTGACCAGAGGCTCCCAGGAACCTAACCCTTAGGAGCAATGACTCAGTATGCACTGATTCAGTGTTAAGACTTACTTTATAGGACATAACCACAAGGAATAATGACAGCTAACTATATTCTGAAAACTCTTCCTGAGAAAGATTTATGCTGCTTAATTAGAAAAGCAAGCATAATATCTAAAACAATAGCATTTTAAGCAAAATACTTTTCTTAGACTATGTCAATGTATATTTCTTAGACTATGACCATATATATATATATATGTATATATATGTACATATACATATATAATATCACAGCCTCAGAAAGTCTTTGTTAGCCTTAAATAGTATTTTAAATCTGTTTATATATGTATTGGTAAACAAAGCAATATAGAGTTGTAGTTAAGAGTATGGATTTTGTCATTAGATAGATTTGGGTTCTCCCTCTTACCAGCTCTGTGATCTTTAAGCCACATCCTAGATGGAAAAGTTATCTAACCTGCCTGAAGCTCAGTTTTCTCATCTGTATAAAAGGGGATAATAGTAGTTCCCATCTTATAGGACTTTTATGAGCCTTAAACAAGATGTACAAAAATTAATATGAACACTTCCCTGCATACAGCAGTGCTCAATATGTGTTAGCTATTATTATTATTTTCTGAGTCAGATAACATGTAAGATTTAGAAGAAAATTTATCTCTGAACTGTTCCATACAGAATTTGTGATTGGGATATTTGAGGTAATAGAGGAAGCACAATCACCGTGAGATAGAAATGAGAAGTTCTTTTGAATCTTCTTCTATTATTTATCTACCTAGCTGAGGTAGGCTGTGCCCACATCTTTGTGTTTATCATTCGTTCAACACATATTTGTCATGCACACAAAACTATGGGACAGGAAAGCTGTCACATTACTTACCAATACTTATATTAATTTTCTAAATCCACTGAGTTAGACTCAGGTCATTCTGTCAGCAAATGCATTCCAAGGAGGACCCTATTTAGATAAGAGCCCTCTGCAATTCTCAAAGCAGAGATCATTTCTTCCCTGTCCTGTGCGCCTCTCTTGGAGTTTTCAAGGTAGTATTCTGAGCACTGTGAGCACAATGAACATTTGCTGGCTTCTCTGGGCAAGCCCTTCATATGTGTGAGCGCCCATGCGTGTGGAGTGTGGGAAGGATTAGTGAGAAGGTGAGGCCATCTTCTGCACACTCACAGTCCACTCTCCTCCCCGCAGAGCTGGAAGCCCTCCCAGCGACACGGATGGCCACCCAAAGCTGGAGGGAAATAAACTCAGCCAGGTGGTGGCTCTTAGCCTGCTTTCTGCCCCACCCAATCCAAAGATATGATAACCCACTGATCAGTAAGGGTGGCTCTAATGGACACTAATTCTTAAGGAGGTAGGATTGTGTGCAGTGTGTGTGTGTAAGTGTGCACCTGTGATGGGCATTGTCAGAATTTCTTTGAGGCAAAAGTAGCTTGATAAAGTCCCAGAAGTGATTTTTAATTTTTTTTAATTTATTTATTTATTTATTTTGCCGCACCGCTCAGCTTGCAGGATCTTAGTTCCCCAACCAGGGATCGAACCTAACCCCGTAGTGAAAGCACTGAGTCCTAACCACTGGACCTCCAGGGAACTCCCCCAGAAGTGATTCTGACATCCCCCTCCTCCTCTTAGCAGGGTGTGACATTTCCTTCTCACATTTCTGTCTGGTGAGAGGGAAACACACACCTTGTCATTTCACAAAATGTTCAGTTCTAGCTCAGTGCCCACATTTGGTGTTTTCTTAGCCCTAGAGCTTACTTTGTTGTTTAGAGTGACTTGTTCTTAGTCATGCCTTTAGGTGGCTTAAGGGACATATCTTAGATTCTCTTTCTGGATCACTACCTTGTCCAAGTCATCACCCATGCATTCCAAACATCAGAAATACTCATACCTTTATAAAAACATTGTACCATTTCTCCTTAAGGCTCTTGATTTCTTCCATTAGTCAGTCTCTCTCTCTCTCTCTCTCAAATGAATAACAGAAAAGCATTTAACTTTGATCTTCCTTGTTTGTGGGAAAACACATCCTTTTTGGACCCTTGCCTTAAAAAAAAAAGACTTTAAAAGGAAATAATACAGTTGAGAAGAGAGTTATGTCAGCAGAATTCCAGTTCCTGTTTTGTCCTCTTTGAATCTGCTACTTATCAAGATGCCTTTTGTAGTACTTTTGTATAGTTTCTTCATCTATATTCCAGGAGCAATTGAGACATTTTTTCCTCTATCCAGGAAAAGTGTATCTCATTATTATCTATTTCAGCTATGAAAACCCAGCAATTACCAGTCTCTTCTGCATACTACTGCTCATCAATAACACTAGCTATTAAACTAAGTAAAGATGAAAGTTTGCTTATGACTCAAGAGGTCTGAAGAGAAACATGTAATAGAACATTCCTATTATCACACTTAGAATAACAGAAGAATCCAAGGTAGAAAAGTTTTACAGAATTTACATAGAAAATTGAACCACTGAGCTCTATTTCCTTATTCATATAGCAAATGGAGATTAATGGGTGATTTGGTTCCCTTTATAAAATATTTTGTATGTTCATGAATTCTAAAAGTTAGAGTAGAAAATAGCAGTCTGTATCTTGTAGTTTGATACTCAGCTGGACCGAAGCTTTGTTGAGAGACAGTGACTTTCGGCGAGATGACCGTTTTCACCATGACAGTGCACACACTTGAAATCATGCCTAGGTTCAGCCTCTTATTAATGATAAAATTTACCACAAAATGTTTATTTCTGGCCTATTGCATTTCTTTTTAGAAAAATCCCATGAAATCTATGAGCTAATGAAAGATAAATCCTCTTAAGTATGTAGTATAAAAATTATTTTTAATATGAGCATGGATATCCATGGTAAAAAAGAATTTTCAGAACAGTTTATTCTCTTGCTTACTTGCCAGGCATTCCCTTGGCCTCTGAACAAATTATCCTTAAAACAATTAGTTTAGAAAACCCATAATTCCCACACAATCATTTCTAATCTAAACATAAACAAAATTTGCCATTATTACAAAAGAATTAAAGCTAAGTGGTTTTTTGTGGGTTTTTTTGAACTATCACAATACACAGTGAAGCTAACTACCAAATCCTTATTTCAGGGAATTCAGTTACATTGCTTTTAAAAGTTATTTCATTTAGTAGGTAGCTATTGTTTTAAGAACTGAAATTTTTATGCTGTGCTCTCTACCCTAATATTTAGAAACAGATTATTTCTAAAGCAAACTACGAAAGACCACTTGTTTCAAATATTATTTTCTACATTTTTCTGATGCCATTGCTGTCTTGGTGGTAGTGATTATAAACACCTTCTGTGTGCAAAATGTTGTAGGAGGAGATGTACAATTTGAGTATAAGGATACTATCCACCTTCTAGCTACATATAATTTACTATTCTTATAATTCTCTAATATTTATTCAATTTATGAAAACATAAACTTCTTTGTACTGTTAGGCCTACCATAGATTTTGATTGCATGACTAAAAGGTCTGTCATTTGGCTCTTCCAGTCCAATATTTTTATTCACAACTCGAAGAAGACATGTAACTACTCACCGATTTTTGGATGTCACAAAGGTGGAAAAAGATAATAGATGTAAAAGATGATGAAATCATGATCCACAAATACCTTGATGTGTTGGAACAATGGGCCATAAATCAATATGATGAAATTTAATAGGGATAAGTGTAAGCACAGAGGAGCCATCAGTGGGCTATGTAAGATCATCACGTATTGGATCGTGTATTTGTTAAGGTTCTCCAAGAAACTGACATCAAGATGAAATTAAACTTGCAAGGATTTTATTGAAGAAAATGCCCATGAGAAAAAAATGGGGAGGGAGCTGGGAAAGCTTGGGAGAGCCATCCAACTATGATGCACATCTCCTAGTGAAGGAAATAAAGGAAGGAAGGTTGAGTGAAAGTGTCTATGACTTCCATGAAGTGAAATGAAAATTCATCAAAACCATTATGGGGTCCTTTAGCCAAAGCTGGCTTTCTGGAAGAGTCCTGTGGCCCTCAGGAACAGGCTGCCTTAGCAAGACTGCTGCAATCAGTCATTGGCTAGGAACAGCCCATGGGAAGCATGGCCTTAGTGCAAGTGAAGCAATGCTTTTAAGGTGTGACAGCTGGGGCCCCCGGTCAGTCAAGCTCCCTGTAGCTGGAAGTCTGCAGAGCACATTTTCAAGGCATTCTCAAGGCAAGTGCCTACCTAATTTGGCTTTTCAAAGTTCCATCCATTTTTTGCTTAGAAAATATAAAATTTTTTTTAGATAAGTAATTCAAAACCAAACAAATCTGAGATCCTAAAAATGTAATCCTGTTTTAGGATCTCTCTAGTTCCAGAACAGTTACTGCTCATGGAAAACATCTTTAAGAAAAAAAAAATTAAATTCTGTTCTTTGATGTGTGTGTGTGTGTGTGTGTGTGTGTGTGTACACACACAAGTAATTATAGAATATAACTACTTTCTTTTAAAAAATACATTCCTTGTAGTTCAGGCATCCCCAGCCATTATTCTTTTTTTGATACTTAAACTGTCAACTTTGGTCAATGGGGACATTTTAGGATTGGTTCTGGGTCATTTTGACATACGATGTTAATCATTTTTTTTTAACTCAATCTTTTCTTTTTAAATCAACATTACTGAAGTATTATTTACATATACTGAAAAGAACCCATTTTAGTGTACAGCTTGATGAGCTTTGACAAATGTAACTCCCATGTAACCACTATCACAATTAAGAATAACCATCCAAAAAGTTGCCTGGTGCCACTTTGCTGGCATTGCCCCGCTACAGCTGCAGCCCCAGGCAATCAGTGATCTACTTTCTTCCACTGGAAATTCATTACACCTATTCTAGAATTTTATATAGGTAAAAATCACATAGAATGTTCTCTTCTGGTTCTGGCTTTCTTACATAATGTTCTGGAGATCAATTGTGTTTTCTCATCTGTGAGTAGTTTGTTCCTTTCTATTTCTTGAGAAGTATTTCCTTCTATGCATCTACTACAACTTGTGTGTCCACTCACCCGCCAATGGACTTCTGAGTTCCCAATTTGGGCCTATTATGAATAAATCTGCTCTGAACACTCATTTAAATATCTTTGCAAAGATATATGTTTTCATTTCTCTTGGGTAAATACTAAGGAGTGAAGCTGCTGAGTTATATGTTAAGTGTATAAGAAAACTATTGAGTACTTTCTAGAGTACTTGTGCTCTTTTACACCCTCCCCACAACATAAGAGCATTTCAGTTGCTGCACACCCTCACTAACACTTGTGTGCAATGGTATCTCATTGTGATTTTAATTTGCAATTTCCTGATACTATTGATATTGAACATCGTTTATTGTGCTAACTGATCATTTGCAAATCTTTTGTGAAGTGCTTGTTCAAATCTTTTGTCCATTTTTTTTTTTTTTTTTTTTTTTTTGCGGTACGCGGGCCTCTCACTGTTGTGGCCTCTCCCGTTGCAGAGCACAGGCTCCGGACGTGCAGGCTCAGCGGCCATGGCTCACGGGCCCAGCTGCTCCACGGCATGTGGGATCTTACCGGACTGGGGCACGAACCCGTGTCCCCTGCACTGGCAGGCGGACTCTCAACCACTGTGCCATCAGGGAAGCCCCTTTTGTCCATTTTAAATTGGATTCTTGTCTTTTTAATTATTGAGTTGAATAGTTCTTATATATTCTGGATATAAATCTTCAGAAATAGGTACTTTGAATATTTTTCCACTTGGTGGCTTGTTTTTTGTTTTTTTTTTTAACAATGTGTTCAGAGAAGAGGAATTTAATTTTGATGATGAAATTCAGTTAAGCAATTTTCATACACTTCATGTTTTTGTGTTCTAAGAATCCTATGCCTATTCTAAAAATCTTGATTTTATGTTGTTGTCTAAAAGTTTTATAGTTTTAACTGTTATATTATCCATTTTTGTGAATGCCATGAGGTAATGTCAAGGTTAATTTTTTCCCATATGAATATCCAATTGTTCCAGCATGTTTACGAGCACTAATTGTTACAACAGGACAGACCTAAGGCTGACTGCAAGATTGGTAAGAAACATCTTTTCTGCTCCTCAAATGAGAATTAGTCACAGAGCAGCTGCCTTTGAGTCTACTTTCTGGTACACAGCCTGTAACCACTACCCAGTTTCTCCTCAATAACAGGCAATAAAGGGGAGAACCATGTATTGCCCAATCAACCATATGATTTAGTCAACAACTTGCTGTTTGTTACTAATTCCCATAGTTTTCTCTCAAATCCCATTATTTGGCCCATGAGGTCCTCATCCTTCATCTTCCAGAAAATGACATCTCTATTAGCATTCCGCCCTCATCACCAAAACTGTGCAAATCTATGAAGGGTCTGAGCTCTACCCTCCTTGCAAGCTAACAAGTTAGTCATTCATAGTTTCAAGGATGTCGACAGAAGACATGATTCCTAGGTCAGAGACAAAGAACTTTATTACTCATGGCAGGAGCAGAAGTCAGGGTGTCAGTATTTGCACTATCTTCCTGAGCCCCAGTTCCCACAGAGCAATATCTGCACGTGCAGTACAGTGTGGTAAAGAAGAGGAAGCCTGAGTTTGGGGAACCTGAATCTTTTATAATGGGAAGTAAATGTCTCTTTGCTCTTGAGGGAGACACTACCTCTGTCTTCCAAAGCTGTTTGCTCTGCAAACATACATGAATAAATAGTTCATAATAAATGTAGTCAGTGCCTCTAGTCACAAGGTTATCCAGAAAGGTGAGAGACAAATGGAACATTGTCACCCACTACTTATACCTCCCTGGTTGTTCTTTCTTGGCCTCATGGAGTTTCTTCCTATGCATCCCAGGTTAGTATTCAGCAAGAGACTCAGAGACCCTATGCAGATTTCTATAGCTTTTTTCTGCATAGCTCCCTTCTCTCTGATTCTCTGATCTGTAGATTCCAGTCATGTCTGCTTCCCTGAATTCTTATCTCTGTTTTCTCCATTTAATATGACCTTGTGCTTTGCTGGAGATCGCCCTCCCTGCACCTCAATTCAGAAACTCCTTCCAGGCAGAAAGCTGGGGTGATTGTAGAGCTCAGCTTATCTATTTCCTTTCTCTCACGGATCACAGTCCTACGCTATTTCCTTTATAATGCCTGAAACAATGATTTTGTAAGTTTTGTCCAATTTTCCTTGTTTACAATGAGATTACAAATCCCACACCAGTTCCCTCATCGTGGTAGAAGCAGATGTCCCCTTTGTTTTGTTTATTTTTCAACAGTTTCTGGGACAGTCATCAAAAATAATTAGGCTTTAAGTTGCATATAGATAAAGGTATAATTAATTGCATACATGAACTGGGGCAGAATAACAAAACACTTACACTTATTTTTCTGAAGCAGACATGTAGTCTAAGGGTGCCTTTCAGGGAGGCTAACAGGGTCAGGCTCTCTGCGCCGAGGCCAGTCAAGTGAATGTAGAGTCATGAGGGAGGCATTAGAAAGCCTCAGAGGCTGCTCTCTCCCCCTTGTTTGAAAAGGCAATTCATCTAAACCTTTGGGAAAATGTCAGGTTGACTTCTTTGATGCTCTCATGTACTTCATAGTAAATGGTTTAGGCCTGAATAGAAGTATCTCTTCCTTCCTTATTAAGTCAAGACCTCCAATCTCAGAGTGATTACCAAGACTGGTGGCTTCCTCCTTCTAGTTATGTGACTGGACCCATATCCGGGTCTAGACACAATGATTCACAACCCATAAAGCAAGGGTTCAGGCTGAGGTATGATCAGGGGAGAAGAGGTTTCCAGCATATCCTCACCTATTTTGACAACTCAGGACTGAATAAGCAGAACAGGAAAAATTGGGAAGAGTGTGTTACTCAGTTTACCAAATAGTTTCCTCAAATGAGCCAAACGCCAGCACAGTGAGAGTGCCCAGGCTCACTTCTCACCTTTCCTCATCTTTCATATTTTATCCATCTTCCCATTTTATTTCCAACCTGATGATTGTCCATTATTTCAACTCTTTCATTTCATAATCTTATAAAACCAATTAAGAACATTATAAATATTATTAATACATTGACCAAGAATGGATTTCAGCTGCTTTTCAAATCTCTCATTTATTCAGTAGAAGAGTGAATTTTTCAGGCCATGCTGATGATCCATCTTACCAGTGCATATTTAACAAAGCGTTAATTTGTCCTTTTCGTGTCATTATTGTTTAATGTAAAAAAAAAATTGTAGCTATTTTGAGAACCATTCTTATTTTGAACCATGAGTTATTATAATTGGTGATTAGACACAATAACACTACTAAGGGAAAACCTAGAAGCTGTTTCTCAACCTCTAACCTAAGCACCCTCCTCACCTCTGCCATAATTACTTTCCTGAAAAACGAAGTTATGCCAATCATGTCATTCCACAGCTTGAAGACTTCTGGTGGATCCCTGCAGTCTAATGGATAACATTAAAACATTTGAGGGAATACAAGGCCCATTTACAATCTGAACCTAGTTTTAACCTCAACACCATTTTCTGCTATTGTCTCACTTTGAGATTCTACCATTCTGAAAGCACCTTACACCATAACTAGGTCAGAAGAGCTTTCAAGTTTCCATATCTTTGCTTGGGCCATTTCATCTGTCCCAAAGACCTCTCAGAACAGCACTGACCGCTCTGGCCAGGGTTGTTTGCCCACTCTTCTCACCTCTTTCTTACCTCTGCACAGGTGACGTACACCAGTAAACATGTCACTGGCAAGTCCTGTGCTTTACCAAGGGGCACAAAAGAGTCAGGCTAAGATAATTCTCCAAACTTGATGCCTCAATCTTCTATCCTATTGATCAACAGTAAGTCCCACCTCTTTCCAAGAGTTTCCACACTAAATATACCTGCAAATCTTCTGATGTGATTACATATATAACTTGAAAGTTCCCTAGGCTCCACCAGACCGAGGCAGAGAGAGGGGATTCTTACTGACTTTACGTTCTCGAGCAGTGATGTTCAGTACAACTTTCTGCCGTGGTGCAAACTCATCTGCGCCGTCCAATAAGATAGCCACTAGCCACATATGGCTATTGCGTATTTGACATGTGGCTAGTGTGATAGAGGAAGTGAAATTTTTCAGCTGTATTTTAATTAATTTAAATTTAATTTAAACAGCTGCATTTAGCTAGTGGCTGCCATTATGGAGAGTACAGTTCCAGAATCCTCGTAACCCTGGAGACCAACACACCGGACTATTATTCCAAGGATTAGGCTTTTAATAGTACCAAAAAAAAAAAGGTTTTTTTAATGGATAACTGGTCATAAAAATTAAGGCACTTCTAAAGTTGTATGACTGCAAGAATTATTTTCTTTCTCCGTTCTTCAGGATTTAATTATATACAATCCAGCCTACATAATTTTGCACTGGTTTTCATATTGCCTTTTAAATGTTCTACAACTTTCCCTCTGTGTGCAAGTTTTGTCACTCTAGAATAAAAATCCCAACTTTCTGTTTTGTAATTATTTCCTTACACCTTTTTGAGTGTGCTGCATATAGAAAACATGTATTAAATGCTATTGAGTTAATGGTTGGGCTAGTCAATAAAATATTAGACAAGAAAGATCACCTTAATGGAAAATGTGAAAACACAGATATCATCACTAAATAAATTCAGTTAGCATTCATAATGGTTATAGTCTAGAAGGCAATTCAGAATGGAAGTTAAAGCATAAATGTGGATGCCAAATATACCACAGTTAAGTTATTCAACCTGTCTAACCTTCAGTTTCCTTTCTGTAAAATGATGAGGATAAGAATAGCATGCAACCCAATGAGATAATTCATGTAAAGCAGTGTCTGATACAGAATAAGTAACTGATATTGTTACTCTGATAATGATTATCTTATCAGATATTATTTTATTAGTATTCTCATTGTGTAGATCTTTACAGTTGAAAAGTCACTTTCAGAACATAATCTCATTTGACTCTCTACCTAAGAGGCAGGTAGATATTCAAGGCAGGTAGGTAGACCCACTTTATAAAAGAAAACTGAGGTTTAGAGAGTTTAAGAAACTTGGCCAAGCACCAAAAGGCAGAGCTGTCTACAGACTCCAAAGCCCACGTGCAGCTTACTATGCCATGTTGCTTTCCTTATTGGTAATCACCTTGCTGCCTTTTTAGAGATGCTAATTAATTCATTTCTTCATCTCCAAATGCTTAATCTAATCTGGGTTTTAGCAAATCTTCCTGCTTCCCAGGAATATCCTCTGCCTAGGGTTGCCTTTCTTTCCAGCCATATGCTGCTAATGTATTTTAAATTTGTTTCTCGTGTGTTAGACAAGCAAATGATTCATAATATGCAGTAGTGCCTTGTGTAAGCATTGGCAAATCAATTTTTTGAAAAACTCTTATCCATATCCAAGGGCAAACACTTAGGGTTTACCTCTGAAAAGCCAGGCCAGCATCTGAAGCTGGAGCTCAACAAATGCATCTTTGTTTCAGCTGATCTCAACATCAGTTATAAAAGCTCTTAGGCATCTGCCAAGAGCCTTTGCCATTTTGTACCTTACAAGTAAGAGACAAAGGGCTTTGGAATAATTAAACAAAGCCTGATTTCTACATTTTTTTTTTGCTCAGGACTCTATCCTGTGTAATTCATGCAAGCAAAATTTAAATAGAAGTCAGTGGAAAGGTGGCCCGTGAGAGACTTATAGGATTAGATTCCCAATCCGTATTCAAAAAAGTGTTCCTGCCAGTGCATATTAGGTGATAGTAAGACTTGATTTCTCTTCTTAATTAGGCAGAATATAATAATGTGGTTAAATAAATGCAAAACTCAATCACCACATTCATTCCACCACATCAGACCAAACATGATGGCAGGCTAAATGAGCATGGCACCCTTCACATCCAAAGGAAATATGAGTCCTTCACTCAGTATAATAATTTCCCGTCCACACTTCCAGCCTGCTTGGCATGGGGTCACTGAGCATGAGCACTGAGCATAGAATGCGCATTGTTAAACATAACTGAGGTGGAGGAAAAACAACAGGGTGGAGAAACAAAGCATATTACAGGATGCTTAGGGGCGCTCTGTGCATTTCACTTTTCTGACTAATAAATGTGAATTAGACTATTGGTCTATAGGGATGTCTATATAATCATGAGCAACTCAGTTCTTTGTCTTTTTTTCTCCTCCTGCAATACAAAGAATTGAGAAAAGAATTCCCACAACAGAATTGAGTTCATACTGTGTTCAGTGACATTATGCCAGAACTGACCCATCCTAAAAACCTGTCTAGTGGAACACCCTTAGAGCAATAATATTGCCCTTAGAGCAATAACATTCTAAGATATTACACTGTGAAGATTTTTCATAAGATAGTCATTTTATTGTTAGCTGGGTTCTTTACAAAATATCATACTAGTATTGAGATTTTTCTTTAGTATCCTGCCAAAAGGTCCTTCTCACATGGTGGGTAGAGGGTGCTGTGAAAGGCTGTAGGCAGTCTCACTGAGTGATTCCTACAGCCCAGTTCAGGATAGAGATGTTGGTGATAGGTGATCAGTAAATATTGACCCAAAATTGACTACATAGGGTCTATGCTCCATGCTAATTCCCTGAGCTGTCCTGGGCATCTTTACCAAAACACTCCCTGTTCCATCATTTGTAAAGTCCAGCTAAGAGTCATTTATAACTTAATTCTGTCACATCCATAATAACCTTCCTAGATGTGTTGACTTCTTTTTTTTAATTGGAGTATAGTTGCTTTACAATGTTGTGTCAATTTCTGCTGTACAATGAAGTGAATCAGCTATATGTATACATATATCCCCTCCCTCTTGGACTTCCCTCCCGCCCCCATCCCACCCATCTAGGTCATCACAGAGCACTGAGCTGAGCTCCCTGTGCTATATAGTAGGTTCCCACTAGCCATCTATTTTACGTATGGTAGTGTATATATGTTAGTCCTAATCTCCCAATTTATCTCACCCTCCCCTTCCCCCAACCTGTGTCCATATGTCCGTTCTCTACATCGGCATCTCTATTCCTGCCCTGCAGTTAGGTTCATCTGTACCATTTTTCTAGATTCCACATATATGCATTAATATACGATATTTGTTTTTCTCTTTCTGACTTACATCACTCTGTATGTGTTGAAGTTTTTATGAAATGTTTCCAAATTATATGTTAAAGAATATGGGGTGTGCTTGGCCTGTATATCATTCCTGTATGTACTCTGCACACTTATCTTGCCAAAGAGGCACTGCTCTTGCAACACTGATTTACAATAATGTTCTGACTTGTAAAACAAAACAAAACCTTGAGTCTGATTTTAAAATAAATTGCAGAAATTTCAATCGGTCAAGATTTTAGTAAATGCAGTGACTATTGCAAGACAAAACTGGTGACACCTGACCTGCTTCTTTTGAGGAGTTTATAGTTGTGGTTTTTGTTTTGCTAATTTTGAATGTTGTCTGCTCTGATTTTCCTTACTTAGGGCAAGCAATAACAATGCTAAAATTTATCTCAGTTGTTTTCCACTTCTTAAGATAGTGTCATTTATTTTAACATAAAATGAAGTAGTGAATTTTCCTTGTAAATTTTAAAAATTATTAATGACATCTTCTAGTTATATATTTATCATAACCTAGACTCTGATATTTTCTCATCACTGAGAGGGGTTAAAATCTACTTTTCTATGACACATATACAAACATACACATGAACTAAAAAAGTAACCTGCTGACTGCTTAAAAGAATTCACATGATACCATTTGAAATTGATATGTCCTGGAAAAGAAATTCAGAAGTAGGGACTAGTCTATGCAACCACACCTAGAAATATTCTACCTATACTCATTTAGAGGTAGAAGAGGGACGTAGATTCCCAGTGATGCACTTAGAATTGTTTTCCTTCCGGCCCAGCATGCAAAATGAAAAGAGCTCTCGCATCTTGATGATAGATAGGATTTCCTAGCCACCAGCATAATTTTCACCAGAGCTAAAGCTGTATGGTTTAGTCTGGTTTATTCTCTAAAGTGGTCGCAACAGAAACTCCCTCTCTTCTTGGGCCAGAAATAACAACACCCTCCTCATACTTGAGCACAGCCTCCCTGGCACAAGCAAAGCGTGTGCCCTGAGTTATATTTTCAGTAATGCCGATAGATTTACATTGGTCCATCTTAACCTCTTGTTTCTGCTTTGTGACAAATGACATAAGTTTATGAAGAGATGGGATCTGCAAACGCCATTTGTCATTATAAAATAGAACAAGGCTCGCACTGCAAAAAGGGATAAAACCGGCACCTTTGGAATCCTCAACTTGTGCTAACCAACTAAGTCAAGTGGACAGGCCGTTGGATAGCAAAAGTCAAGTTCTTCTGAAACACAGGGTTGAGGGTAAAACAAACCCTGCAGCAATTGATCCCTGTCACTCATTATGGAGCTAATGCTGGACAAAGCAACCACATAACCAAAGCCAGGGCATGCTGCTTTTTGGCTCTGATTTTGGAAATGAATTTGAGCTCAGCAATTCTTTTAGCTTTTATAAAATTATCAAACACAGGGATTGTGTCTTCTTTTTCTTTTGTATTTGTTAACAGTAGTTTGTAAAGTGCTTTTCATAAGGTAAGCGCTTCAGAAATGCTTTTAATTGATTTTTCTGAGTGTTTAACCTTTTCTAGCTTCCAGCACCTTCCCTTCTATCTAGATTTCACAGGCTCCATTCATGGTATAAAATATCATTGCTGGAAGTGACCTCCATACCCTTATTTTATCCTGTACAAAGGAAGGGCAGATCACTCTTGTTTCTTTTTCTTCAATTGATCTTTTAAAATAAGACTAGGAAATAAGTCAAATATTTAACAGTGTACCTGTTAAATGTTTAAACATTCTTTTGAATTATTTCCAGACATCTGAAGATATTGAGGTCAAAATTACAGGACATTCTTGCTTCCTAACCATGAATGCCAGATTATTTTCCACCGAAAAATAAAAATGAAGATAAAATGAAATTAATATAGAAAATGGATTTTACTTACAGTTGACATGGTTATTAGACTATATGGCTATGTAACATAAATTTAGTGGAAATCAATTTTTAATTTTTATTTATAACTCTCTAAGTAATTAAATGTCAACATATGATTTGAATATCAGAGAATGATTAATTTCTCAAGGGAATTAATGAAGTTTGTTGTTGTTCTCTGTAGTTTATGATGAGTAAAAGGTTTGCATACAATTTTATTATGGTATAATAAGAAAATAAAGAGCTACAGATGGTAGGTGATGAAGATGATGTGGTGAGAAGCAATCCGTGTCTGCCCTGGCTCAGCTCCTTCAGCCTCCCTCCACTGGAGTTCCTTCTACTGTAGTTCTGTGTAAGGGGTGAGGGGGGAAAAGGACCCCTTTTCCTCTCAGAACTGTTGAATTGGTGGGGTCATTTTTCCTTATATACCAATTGTATGCACCTCATGTAGCAGGGATCATTTTAGCAGAGTCTGAAGGACTGACACATGAACAAAAATGTAAAGAGTCAGCAAGGTACTGGGAGCTTGGGACACCAGCGTCACCGGCAGCAAGACCAACACAGTGCTAAACATCTGCTGTAAGGCTGTCAGTATGAGGATTGATCTCCGAGGCTGTGGCAGATCTCAGCCTGCCAGTGTGAGTAACGTCAGTACAGTTGCCAGGCTGCAGGGCAGAGAACAAGGAGGTTATGTAAGGTCCTCATGTTTCAGCAAGTCAAAGTAAAAAGTGTGTTTACAAAGGTGAATTGACGATGCAGGGCAGCATGTTACTAATTTCCAAACTCTATGAGAGTTCAGAGGAAACAGATATCACAACAAGGTTCTAGGAAAGATGTAGGTGTCTGAGTTCTGAAGAAAGGGTGGAATTTAAATAAACCAACCCAGTAGGAAGGCAGGAATCTCACCGTAGGATCCAAGCCTTTGAATCTTCATAAGCAGCTTCCCCCATCGAGGGGCTCAGCCTGTGCCTCATCTCTAAAGGCTTCAAGCAGCAACCACACGGGCTCAAGAGCTCCCCCCAGGCTACACAGAGTTCCTCCTGCAAGACCCAGCCCTGTGGTTACACTTATCTCTTAACTCTGGCAACCCACTCCGGTATTACACCCCTGCTGGCAAGTTAGGGCAAGCCACAAACAATGGTCTCTTCTAGCCCATTACTCTTGATCTCTGCCCATTTACTCTAAACTCAGCTATTTTGGTCAATTTTCCTTTAGTTCTCAGAACCCCGGCCTTGGTATTTACTTCCAGTTCCTACTGTTCTGCAACCCAGTAGATACCTTTGAAGCTTCTTGGACCCTGACTTCCACCTCCCTTTGGCTCTGCTCACCTCCTGATTTTGGCATCTCTCTTGGTCGGGCGTGAGAAACTCCACGTCACAGTCCCAGCCTTCAGAAACACACCAGTAAAACTCTAACCCCTCAGACTCTTCACACTTGTACTTTTCCCTTTTCCAGCTTCACAGCCCAGGACACACTCATGTACTTAGAGAGCAAAGACCACTTGAACAGTGTGGAGGAGAGGGCAGTGCTCGCTCCACTGCAAGCTCCTCAAGACAGGTGACCATGTCTTTTCATTTTGAATCTCTGGCAGCTAGAACAGAGCCCAGCATAACATGGGCACTGACTAGGTGTTTCTGTTCATTGTAAACCCATGATAATGCAGAACCATTTTAATCATTTTCAGCCAAGATTCCCTACTGTAGAGATCAAAACATTAGGTGCCAAGTCCCTCCACCCCTCACCCCAATTCCAGACCAAGATGCTAGAAGGCCTATGTAGGATTTGCAAAGAGGGTAGTAAAAATCCCATCCTGTTTGCAGCCCATCACCCACCTCAAAATTTTAAAAGGGTTGAAATTGAAAAGTAAGGAAGGCAGCTCTTATTGGTAGAGAGGTCAATGTGCTTCCCTCTCATTTCAAGTCAAATATGGGGGCCCTAGGACCCCAGTGCATGAGGGGACCAGAAAACTTGACTTACATTCCCTGGACTTTGGAGGGACCAGGAAATGGTGCCTAATTCCTTTCTGGGGAAGATAAAGGCAAAAGGCTGTGCCTTGAACTGCCTGCCACAATTGTAGAACAAAAAGAAGGAGACACGGGAGGGAACTGCTTTCCCAGTGATGGCAGAGAGCACAGGTCCCGTAGTCCTGAGCTGGACGTGGACCTTATAGAAAAAGCCACTGTGAGAACTGCCTGTTGGGGCAACTGATGGCAACAGAGGGGATGGGCCACCAGATACCCAGGGCTGAAAAGAAATCCAGCAACGTGACCTCATGGAAAATGACTCAGCCTTGGGAACCTGCCACATCCAGAGGGCACCAATATGGAGCTCCTCTGACCAGCTAGCTCAGCATCTAAGACCTTTACTTTTCCCAACCTCAGGCCCCTTCCCCACCTAGTGCAACCTCTGAGGAAGCCAGGGGCATCTAAGGAGAGCTGGGATTGGAGGGTGACAGTAAGTCTGAAGAGCAAGGTTAGGAAACAGGAAAGCTTTCATCTTGGATAAAATTTGAAGCTTTTTATAATTACAGTGGACTGGATATTTCTATGTCAAAAATGAGATCCTTCTTATGACCAAGGGTGACCAGATTACTTTTAATCAGCTATGTGAGCTGAAGAACCATGGCACTTCAGATTTTGTCCAAAGAACGAGGACGAAATGGTTAACAGAGAGGGTTTGAAAGCCAAGTGTTGAAGAAGAAAGGGGAGCTGCTTTCTGCTGGCCCACAGTTGAATTCAGCTGATATAAATATAACAGAAGAATAAATAATGAATTGATGAGTGACTAAAGAAATTCAAGCAAGGAAATAATTGCAAATTCAGTCTTATTACTCGATTTGATTTAAAACACATTTACCATAAATTAAGGTTTTAAAATTATCTCTAGTTCACCCTTATCTCTGTTATTCACCAGGTCAAAACTCTGGTCACTATTTTTTGACCATTCCAGGTGAATACGCTTTTCCTCAACAGTTACCAAGTCCTCTAGCTTCTCTCCTAATTTTCTGAGGAGTTTTACTTTTGAATTCACAGCTCAGGGCAGCGGTACCAAATAATGATGTTGCCTTTTTTTTTTCTTCCAGTTTTATTGAGATATAATTGACATACTGTATTGTTTAAGATGTACAGCATGATGATTTAACTTACATACATCATGAAATTATGACCACAGTAAGTTTAGGCAACATCTATCATCTGATAAAGATACAAAAGAAAAGAGAAAGAAAAAATATTTTTCCTGTGATGAGAATTCCTGGGATTTACTCTCTTACCAACTTTCATATATAACATATAGCAGCATTAACTATATTTCTCATGTTGTACATTACACCCCTAGTACTTATTTATAACTGGAAGTTCATACCTTTTGACCACCTTCATCCACTTCCTCTTCTCCCACCCCTTGCTTCTGATAAGCACAAATCTGATCTCTTTTTCTATGTTTTTGTTTGTTTTTGAAGTATAATTGACCTACAACACTAGTTGTTAGTTCACGGTGCACAGTATAGTGATTCGATCTTTCTATATATTACAAAATATATCACAACCATAAGTCTAGTTACCGTCTGTCACCATACAATGATATTGCATTATTATTGACTATATTTCCCACATTGTACATTTCATACCTATGACTCATTTATTTTGTAATTGGAAGTTTGTACCTCTTAATCTCCCTCACCTATTTCTGTCATCCCCTCTGGCAATCACTTGTTTGTTTTCTGTATCTATGACTGTCTCTGTTTTGTTATGTTTATTCATATGCCTTGTTTTTTAGATTCCATATATAAGTGAAGTCATACAGTATTTGTCTTTGCCTGTCTTACTTATTTCAGTTAGTGTAATACCCTCTAGGTCCATCCATGTTGTTGAAAATGGCAAGATTTCATTCTCTTTTATGACTGAGTGACATTCCATTATATTAATATACCACATCTTCTTTATCCATTCATCTATCGATGGGCACTTAGGTTGCTTTCATGTCTTGGTTATTGTAAATAATGTGGCAATGAACATAGGGGTGCATATATCTTTTAGAATTAGTGTTTTCATTTTCTTTGCACAAGTACTCAGGAGTGGAATTGCTGAATCGTATGGTAGTTATATTTTAAGCTTTTTGGGGAACCTCCATACTGTTTTCCATAGTGGCTGCACCAATTTATACTCCCAACAAGAGTATGTGAGGATTCCCTTTTCTCCATATCCTCACCAACATTTGTTACTTCTTGTCTTTTTGATAAGAGCCATTCTGACAGGTGAGAGGTAATATCTTACGGTTTTGATTTGATTTGCATGGTGTCTAATCCTTTTAATGTAGTTGGATTCGGTTTCCTAATATTTTGTTGGTGATTTTTGCATCTATGTTCATCAGTGATATTGGCCTGTAATTGTCTTTTTTTGTGGTGTCTTTACCTGGTTTTGGTATCGGGGTGATGCTGGCCTTGTGGAATGAGTTTGGAAGCATTCCTTCCTCTGCAATTTTTAGGAACAGTCTGAGAAGGATATCTGTTAACTCTTCCTTAAATGTTTGGTAGAATTCACCTGTGAAGCCATCTGGTCCTGGACGTTTGTTTGTTGGGAGTTTTTTAAATTACTGATTCAATTTCATTACTAGTAATTGCTCTATTCATATTTTCTGTTTCTTCCTGATTCACTCTTGAGAGATTGTACATTTCTAGGAATTTGTGCATTTCTTCTAGGTTGTCCATTTTATTGGCATATAAGTGTTCCTAGTAATTTCTTATAATCCTTTGCAGTTCTGTAGTGTTGATTGTAACTTCTTTTCATTTTTTATTTTATTTAGGCCCTCTCTCTTTTTCTCTTGATGAGTCTGACTAAAGGTTTATCAAGTTTATCTTTTCATAGAACCAGCTCTTAATTTAATTGATCTTTTCTATTTTTTTTTAGTCTCAATTTCATTTATTTCTACTCTGATCTGTATTATTTCTTCTACTAACTTTGAGTTTTGTTTGTTCTTCTTTTTCTAGATCCTTTAGGTATAGCGCTATTTTTTCTTCTCTAAAACTCCCCTGGGAATTCCCTGGCAGTCCAGTGGTTAGGACTCTGTACTCTCACTGCTGAGGGCCCGGGTTCAATCCCTGGTCGGGGAACTAAGATCCCACAAGCCATGCAGTGTGGTCAAAATAAATTAAAAAAATTTCCCTGATTTGCTACTCTATTGATATATCCAAGGCTTCTGCCCCTTTCCTGCTTTTTATATTCCTTTTTCCCAAAATAAAATTCCAGGATATCCAGGCATATTGGACAGTTGGGCCCCAGAGAAACTGAAACTGTTATAAAGCCAAAAATGATTTGGGATGAGCCTCTTCTGACATCATTTTGATTCTATGTGTAGGTTACCTGCCCTCTGCTACAGTTCACAATCTCAGGTCTTCCCATGGAGCCATGGGTACATTTAGTTAACTTCCTCCTTCCCTCAGCCCAGAAGACTCTTCAGGGGTAGAGGCGGCTGGGGTAAGGAGTAAGGAGAGGGCAGGATATGGGCACAACAGGGGATGAAAGGATTACAGGATCTAAGGACTACATCCCATACAAAACTGTGTAATTAACTAACCATCACGTTAGTTCTAATACTTTGTGTTTTGAGTTCTTATTCTACAATTCAAATTAGGATCTCTAACGTCTACTTTTGTACCAAATCATTACTGTACTGTTGTGCTTATAGGTTTATTTACTCTTGTGCTACTCACTGGTAGATTTTTAAAGTTGTTTGCAGCTTATTAATGTTAATCCACTTGATTCAAAAGCATTTGCTTTCTCGGGCTGATGGACTCATCATACTCTTAAGGGGCATTAAAGTATTGATTGGTCAGTGTTTAACAAGCCATGCCGAGTGGTTTTATGTGATTTGATTTAACATTCTGCCTCCCTGATTCTTGGCTTGACTGACAACACTACAGTGCTTTAACCACTTGTTTAGAAAACTGAAGAGAAGTATTTCCCTTCAATCGTCACAAAGTGATAAACAGCAAGGATCAAAGCTGGAGGAAGGGCCATCTAGTTGTAATTACTGGTTGTCAGATTCAAAGTGTTTTTGTGTGAAGTCAATTTCACTGCTCCTTTCGTCTGAACATGGTCTGTGATTGGACTGCATCTTGCAAGGCAGTGTTCTTTTTTTTTTGAATTTTTGAATTTTATTTTATTTATTTTTTATACAGCAGGTTCTGGGTAGTTATCCATTTTATACATATTACTGTATATATGTTAATCCCAATCTCCCAATTCATCACACCACCACCACCACCCCGCCACTTACCCACCTTGGTGTCCATATGTTTGTTCTCTACATCTATGTCTCTATTTCTGCCCTGAAAACTGGTTCATCTGTACCATTTTTCAAGGTTCCACATATATGCATTAATATACAATATTTGTTTTTCTCTTTCAGACTTACTTCTCTCTTTATGACAGTCTCTAGATCCATCCACATCTCTACAAATGACCCAATTTTGTTCCTTTTTATGGCTGAGTAATATTCCATTGTATATATGTACCACATCTTCTTTATCCATTTGTCTATCGATGGGCATTTAGGTTGCTTCCATGACCTGGCTATTGTAAATAGTGCCGCAATGAACATTGGGGTGCATGTGTCTTTTTTTTTTTTTTTAACATCTTTATTGGGGTATAATTGCTTTACAATGGTGTGTTAGTTTCTGCTTTATAACAAAGTGAATCAGTCATACATAAACATATGTTCCCATATGTCTTCCCTCTCGCGTCTCCCTCCCTCCCACCCTCCCTATCCCACCCCTCCAGGCTGTCACAAAGCACCGAGCCAATATCCCTGTGCCATGCGGCTGCTTCCCACTAGCTATCTACCTTACTACGTTTGTTAGTGTGTATATGCCCATGACTCTCTCTCGCCCTGTCACAGCTCACCCTTCCCCCTCCCCATAACCTCAAGTCTGTTCTCTAGGAGATCTGCATCTTTATTCCTGCTTTACCCCTAGGTTCTTCATGACATTTTTTTCTTAAATTCCATATATATGTGTTAGAATACGGTATTTGCCTTTTTCTTTCTGACTTACTTCACTCTGTAGGACAGACTCTAGGTCTATCCACCTCATTACAAATAGCTCAATTTTGTTTCTTTTTATGGCTGAGTAATATTCCATTGTATATATGTGCCACATCTTCTTTATCCATTCATCCGATGATGGGCACTTAGGTTGTTTCCATCTCCGGGCTATTGTAAATAGAGCTGCAATGAACATTTTGGTACATGACTCTTTTTGAATTATGGTTTTCTCAGGGTATATGCCCAGTAGTGGGATTGCTGGGTCATATGGTAGTTCTATTTGTAGTTTTTTAAGGAACCTCCATACTGTTCTCCATAGTGGCTGAACCAATTCACAGCATGTGTCTTTTTGAATTATGGTTTCCTGTGGGTATATGCCCAGTAGTGGGATTGCTGGGTCAAATGGTAATTCTATTTTTAGATTTTTAAGGAACCTTCATACTGTTCTCCATAGTGGCGGTATCAATTTACATTCCCACCAACAGTGTAGGAGGGTTCCCTTTTCTCCACACCCTCTCCAGCATTTGTTGTTTGTAGATTTTCTGATGATGGCCATTCTGACCAGTGTGAGATGATACCTCATTGTAGTTTTGATCTGCATTTCTCTAATAATTAGTGATGTTGAGCAGCTTTTCATGTGCTTCTTGGCCATCTGTATGTCTTCTCTGGAGAAATGTCTATTTAGGTCTTCTGCCCATTTTTTGATTTGGTTGTTTGTTTTTTTTAATATTGAGATGCATGAGCTGTTTATATATTTTGGAGATTAATCCTTTGTCCATTGATTCATTTGCAAATATTTTCTCCCATTCTGAGGGTTGTCTTTTCGTCTTGTTTGTAGTTTCCTTTGCTTTGCAAAAGCTTTTAAGTTTCATTAGGTCCCATTTGTTTATTTTTGTTTTTATTTCCATTACTCTAGGAGGTGGATCAAAAAAGATCTGGCTGTGATTTATGTCAAAGCGTGTTCTTCCTATTTTTTCCGCTAAGAGTTTTATAGTGTCCAGTCTTACATTTAGGTCGCTAATCCATTTTGAGTTTAGTTTTGTGTATGGTGTTAGGGAGTGTTCTAATTTCATTATTTTACATAAAGCTGTCCAGTTCCCCAGCACCACTTATTGAAGAGACTGTCTTTTCTCCATTGTATATCCTTGCCTCCTTTGTCATAGATTAGTTGACCATAGGTGTGTAGGTTTATCTCTGGGCTTTCTACCCTGTTCCATTGATTTATATTTCTGTTTTTGTGCCAGTACCATATTGTCTTGATTACTGTAGCTTTGTGGTATAGTCTGAAGTCAGGGAATCTGATTCCTCCAGCTCTGTTTTTTTCCCTCAAGACTGCTTTGGCTATTTGGGGTCTTTTGTGTCTCTGTACAAATTTTAAGATTTTTTGTTCTAGTTCTGTAAAAAATGCCATTGGTAATCTGATAGGGATTGCATTGAATCTGTAGATTGCTTTGGGTAGTATAGTCATTTTCACAATATTGATTCTTCCAATCCAAGAACATGGTATATCTCTCCATCTGTTTGTATCGTCTTTAATATCTTTTATCAGTGTCTTACAGTTTTCTGCATACAGGTCTTTTGTCTCCCTAGGTAGGTTTATTCCTAGGTATTTTATTCTTTTTGTTGCAATGGTAAATGGGAGTGTTTCCTTAATTTCTCTTTCAGAGTTTTCATCATTAGTGTATAGGAATGCAAGAGATTTCTGTGCGTTAACTTTGTATCCTGCAACTTTACTAAATTCATTAATTAGCTCTAGTAGTTTTCTGGTGGAATCTTTAGGATTCTCTATGTATAGTATCATGCCATCTGCAAGCAGTGACAGTTTTACTTCTTCTTTTCCAATTTGTATTCCTTTTATTGCTTTTTCTTCTCTGATTGCAAGGCAGTGTTCTTAAGACACTCATCATCTCTGCTTCAGAGCTGGGCTCACCAGCCAAGTTGCTTTCCCAGGGCTAATTTATCTTGCAGGTGACACATTAAATAGAACCACACAATCAAAGTTTGAGTTCTCTCTTCTGTGTTGTCTTGGTCTGTCAGGTCCTATTAATCATATAATGATGTGCCCTCGAACAATCTGCTTGCTGCATAGTTTTAGCTGTCCAAACTGCACACCCCTCCACCCCCACCGGAAGAAATCTTCTGGTAGGAAAACAAACTAACAAAAGACAGAAGGACCAGGCAAGTGGAAAAGTGGAACAGGGGGATGACTAGAAAGAGGGCATGCAGTTTTGTTTTTCAAATGAAACTCTAACCGTGTGCCATTTCCACTGGCCTTTGGCAGATTTCTCTCCATGTAAGGTAGTATTCCATGGTAACTCAACCTCAAAGGAAGCATTCACTAAGCATATGGCATTTCTGTGGGGCCACCAAAGGGAAATGGTGGGAGAAACATTACATGGCTTGTGAAGGAATCTAAATGTACTTTGAAAGTTTGATTTCCTGAGCTTTTTAAAATTATTATTCTTATTATAGAAGATCCAACTAGACCTCACCCATCAGCCCATCCCAGACCCCTGAGTTCTAAACACACAGAGTACTGGCTTTGGTTTAAATCTCCAGAGCCACAAAGGGACTGATAAGTTGGAAGAAGTTTGGAGAGATCCACCAGAATAATAAAAGGAAAAGGAGAGAGTGAGTTATGGAGCAGATTAAAGGAGCAAACCATGTGTAGTGTGGTTAAATGATAGTGAATAGGAGACATGAGGCTAAAAGTATTTGAAGTGTATAAATGCCAACATGAAGAATTATATTATATAGAGAGAGTATTACCTAGAAGCTAGACATCATGGAATAAAATTAAAGGCAGGTAAGTTTAGGTTATTCACCAATTACAATAGTAATATTAATAGCAACTATTTATTTAGAAATAGGAAAATTAAGCTCAATAAACTGTTATCAGTAGAATAGCATTTCTCTATAATTTGAAATCTAAACCAGCCTAAATTCTAAAAATGAGGTCTAGGCTGTAGCCAATTTATGAACAGTCTCACTGTTGTCACTCAGATTATGAATTTTTAGTGTTCTTTAGTCCATGTTTATTTAACATCTGTGTGCTAGATGCTGCAATACAACACTGGACCAAAACAGAGCCTGTGCACTCATGGAGCTCATGGTCTACTGAAGGGACCAACGATAAACAAATAGCCACATCAATGAACTTAAAATTAGAGCTTGTGTCAATGCAAAGTATGAAAAGGCAAATGGTATTCCAAGAGTTGACAAGAGTAACCTGCCCAGTCTGGGGAGGGTGGTAGGAAAAGTGACATTTCAGCTGAAGCCAGAGTAGGAGTTGCCTGTGGGAAGAGAGGAGGTGAAAGAGAGGTAGTTGGATGGGGGCAGGAGAGAGCTCTGTGAAAGCTCTGGGAGCATGGGCACAATTTCTATATCTGGATGAGTTTAACTTGAGACATGATTTTCTCAGAAGAAGTAGAAATTAAAATTCAGGGTAAATGACCTGCAGTTACCTAAGAGAACCCAGAACTTCAGATAACTCTACTAAGGGCATTCTATTCCTCATGACTTAGTGCCCATAAAGTATGACATGCTACATTTATGATCCTGCAGTGCAGCCTGGTCTCTCTCTGTGCATTTTCACGGGGACTGGGAAAGTCTGCACACTTACGGAATTCAATGTGACCACTCCCATCCTCTGTGGCCATGGACAAGTCAGTTCTCTCTCTATAGGAAACAGGATAAGCCCTAGATGGGACAGCTCTGTCCACTCTGATGGTACTTTGACATTGATGTGTCATTATGTAAAACCATATCAAAAAATAAATTACTTACATTCCAAAAAAATAATGTTGAAAATATTTGAGAGAATTTTTAAAGGAGATCCTTAATATCATATAATTGAGGAATTATGATTTCTAAAATTCTGTGAGAGTTTTCACATGAAAAAGTGATGTGTAATCTGTATGTATATAGCCACTGCTGGGTCCCATCTCAGTTGAATAGTGATATAGGTCAACTGTGAGGTGTTTAATAGGTGTTCTATGGGAGGGAGAATCAAAAAAGTGCAATGATTAAGTTTAACAAAGGCTGGATTAGACAAAGTTAAATAGGCTTCCTGTGTTTAATATTTTTATATTAATGTGAATTGTAAAATTCTTATAAGGTAACATAGTACTTGGTATCTCCCAAACTTATTTTATCAGAGGACACTTTTTTTTTTCTCCCTTGAAATACTGTATACATTCCTCAGACCCTAATATTCCTATATACTCATATAGGTGATCTAAAATTAGGAAAAAGTCATTATATTTTTGGTTCTAGAATTTGTTGCGAATTCATTGCCTTTGCGATTATGTCTACAATTCTGAGCTGCTGAGCCTATAAAACCATTCACCATCTGGACACAGCCCAGTTCTTTCTTCCACCTCTTACCTCCTTGCCTGTATACTTCATACTCTGGCCACACTGAACTTCTCCCTTACCTTGAACGTGCCTCCCTTTCCCCAGTCTGTTCTTTACACATTCCTCTCTGCTTGGGAAATCCTCGACTCCCACCGTCCACCTCCCTCTGCCCCTGGTCCCACTTCTGATTGTCAGGGGCCTGTTTATTCTTCAAGATCCAGTTCAAATATCTTCCCTGGGAACTTTGTTCCTTTTTCTATTATAGCACTCACACCATTATATTTTCACTTATCTGTTTATCAGACCCTTTCATGCCTCCTTCCTCCCCACTGGCTGTATTTCTGTCTTCAAGGCAGGGCAGAGACAGTGCTCAGGTTTGTATATACAGTCTTACCTAACAGAGCAGCCGGCAAACAAAGGAAACGTCCATGCTGACTGTATGAACTTGAATTTGTCTGCGTGCTTGGTTTTGATAAGGCTATTCTCCACATTTTAAGTAAAACAAATAAGTCAAACTATAAAACAACTATTTGGTGAGAAGCACAACTTTTCTGTCTCACATGCATTGATTATTGCACTTATTACTGCAAAAGTATTAAAATTATGTGTTTCTATGAGTCATAGGACAACATTGTCCTTGAGCCCAGGGACCTTAGCATATTCATTTTTCATTCTTAGCACTTATTGGTCATAGCTCTTAGTAAATGCCCAGTAAGTGATGCCTAAATTAAATGAAATTGATCACTCAACTCCTTGCTATTACCCCTGCTGATGTAAAGATTGTCACAGCAAAGTAATGAAAGGTGTGAACTCAGACCAAAATGCTTGATTTCAGTCCCAGCTCTTCACCAGCTATGTGACCTTGGGCAAGTTACTAAACCATTTTGTCCTTCCTTTGTCATCTGTAAAAAGGAGATGTTAATGTTGCTCACCTTCTAGGGCTGTTGTTAAATCTCAATCTATAATTTATATCTGTTTCTGCATCCATACTATCTATTTTAATTCTATAGAGTGTCTTTCTTATGCCTTCCCAGTGAGAGAACAGACAATCAAATGTTGTAATATACAAAGTGAAAACCTCTACCCTTCTAAATTCTGTGAAATGTCAAATCAGAGATGAGGGTCAGTCATGTCAATAGGAAGTTACCTAAGCAAATATGAGAGTATAATTTGCATGGTGTAATGACTATAATCTGCCCAATCAAAACTTGACTGTAAAGTGATCTGATTTCCCACCTTTTAAACATTGGTATACAGCTTTTATGAAAAAGTTGGCAAATGTCAGGAAAAAAGTACTATAGGGTATATTTTTATTTTTTTATTTTTTATTTTTTATTTTATTTTTTTTGGCCACGCCACACAGCTTGCAGTATCTCAGCTCTCCGACCAGGGATTGAACGAGGGCCCCAGTAGTGAAAGGGCCAAGTCCTAACCACTGGACTGCCGGGGCATTCCCCACAGCATATTTTTAATTTGAACTGCTTTACAAGATGCTTTAAAACATGTGTTATTCGATTCTTATGGGAACTCTGTAAAGAAAACTGATCTAGTTTTACAGTTCAGCTGGGTGATGGAGCAAGTAAATGACAATTGACATAGCACATACTGTGTCAAATGCGTGTTTCTAATAATAAACACGGTTTCAGAGAATGGAATTATTTCTTAAGAACCTGAGTCAGGGGTAAATTATAGTAGAGGATAAAGAGCTTCAGGTGGACCTTGGAAGGTAAGATTTACCTAAGCATGAAGATGGAGAATGGGCAGAGTTTGGAATGTATTTGGTATGTTTGGGGTGATGAGCTCACTGTGTGGCAGCAGTGGAGGCTCAGGCTGGTCCTGGGAGCCAAACCTGGTAGTCTGAGCCAGAGTGGAGGGGGTTTGGAATGCCATGCTAACCCACGCATGCTTGCTTCCTGAATTTTAAGTGTAACTGTCCTCTTCCCTGGGGAACCTACTCCATGAATTACAACTATGATAGCCAAGGAAAGCCCAGACCCCCCAGGGACCTACAGCCAGACACTAACACCCCTCCACCCCCAATCAAAATAAAGCTTTGCTCAATTGCTTCTTTTGACAAAGGATAACCAATGCTAGCATTGTTCCAGAGCTGTAAAAGTAGTCATTCAGCCACTGAAAAGTTACCAAACATTCCTACCAGAATTGTATTGGCTATTGGGAATGGTTTTAATAATAGTATTGTACTTTGTTCATTGGTTTTTAGATGTGTTGTTACAAATTTACCCATTCAGTCATTTTCTCCGCTCTCAGGCCAACCACTGTGTGTAGGACAAGGAAAAAACTAAAAAGAACTACATCATAACTACAGAAGGTAATCACATACCTTCCTGCTCTAAGTGCAGCTCTTTCAATTCTGATAAAAATTATCCAGGAATATTGTAGAGTCTTCCTTAAAGGTTGCACAAATAGGATGTATTCTCATCCTCTGCAAGTGGTGTGTTTGTGACTGTGTGTGTGTGTGTGTGTGTGTGTGTGTGTGTGTGGTGGGGAGTGTAACCTAAGGGGTCGGGTGGGAGTGATTTAAATGCTTTGTTAAGATTTCATTTAGTCCCATGAGGCTAAGATAACGTATTTCTGTTGTCATGCAAAACTACTGGAATTGTTGGCGTGATAGCAGTCTTAGTACTGACAATTCTGTATAGATAAATTAGTTTTTACCTTTCAGAGAAACCCAGTATTTTTTACTCAGTGTTCTTAGGTTCACACACACCTCTTTACTGCCGTCAATCTTTCTTCCCAAATGTCCCTTCATATGAGAAAAAAAGATATAAAGTAAAATTGAATTTTTAAACTAGAACATGGCTCTAGTTGTGACTTTAGATTTTTACAGCACACAAGTGCCATTTTTAATCCATTCTCAGAGTAATCTTGTGAGAAAAATTTTGCACTAGTTATTGATGAAAAATGAGATGCTTAGAGCTTTTGCTTTATTTTGTTCCAAACTTTCAGAAACAACAACTACAAAAAGGTTGTTTTTATTAACAAAAAATGGCAATGAGAAATACATAAATTATATCAGCAAATTATCATCAAAGAATAAGTTGAACACCTTAAGAATCTTAATACTACTCTTTCTCATATACAGAATATCATGTAACGTGTCACTGACTACCCTCTAGGGCATAGTGCATTCTTTCCCAAAGCTGACCCTCCCCTTCCCCACCTGTCCCAGACCTTGTCTCCTTGACCTCTCTGCAACTTTTGATATTACCTGGAGGGCCCTTGACCTCCCTGCTTCCCTAGCTTCTGTTATACCTTGGAACTTCTTTTACCTCTCTGAATGCCTCTCCATGAGCTCATGGACCCTTCTGTCTGTCCCCTAAGTGTAGGCACTGTCCGTGGTCTCTTCTTTCTCTTTAAGTCTGCTTTCAGCTAGGCATCTCACTCACTCTCAAAGCTTCATTCCTCCGTAAAGATCCACAACTATATCTAAACCTGCATCTACATCCCTTCAAATTCTAACACCTCTTTCTTTTTTTTCTTTTTATTTCCTTTAACATCTTTATTGGAGTATATGTTGTGTTAGTTTCTGCTGTATAACGAAGTGAATCAGCTATATGTATACATATATCCCCATATCTCCTCCCTCCCGCCCTCTCTATCCCACCCCTCCAGGCGGTCACAAAGCACCAAGCTGATCTCCCTGTGCTATGCGGCTGCTTCCCACTAGCTATCTATTTTATGTCTGGAGTGGTATGGACTTGTATATACTAACACCTCTTTCTTGATGCTTGACGCTGCCTCTGGCTGTACGTCTCCCTGGCACCTTTAACTTACTCCCTTTCCATCTCCTCCTCCTCCCCCATTTCTGGAATGTGTCAGTCTCCACAAGATCATAAACTCCATGGGGACAAGCCTTGAGGTTTTTGTCATTTTTACTTAAACTCGGCACTTAGGTATCCTCAGCACTTAGAACAATGCCTGGCACACAGTTGACATTTAGTAAATATTGAATAAATGAATGAATAAATGAGTATCGCCCGATTTCTACCCACTACAAAGCAGCCTAACTCTCCTCTACATCCTGTTAGTCACTTGTGCATAAAGCTAGGGTGATTATATTATTTATTACCCAAATGAGGACATTTTTAGAGTGGAAGTGGCCACTATTAAAAATTATGCTGGGATGACAGGCATAAATTTGGAATGTCTTGGGGAAACCTGATTGTATGCTTACTGTAATCATTGTCATTTAAAACTTTTCCTCCTCATATATTCCTCTGCATGTCAGCTACCAAGACACTTTGCGCTATCCTCTCACCGTGTCTTCCCCTTTGAAACTTCACTCCCACTTGCCTGTCTCAGGCTTCACCACACCTAGCCTGGTTACTGCTAATAGACTCTTAGTAGCCTCTTTCTACTACTAGGTCTCATTGACCCCTAACCAGTCTCCCCAGTGTCTGTCTTTGCCCATTCTATTCCCACTACACATGGCTGACAGATTAATCTTCCCAAGAAAGAGCTCCAATAATAGGATTTTCCTACCCAGAAGAGTTCCATTGGTTCTCCATTATCTCTGAAGTAAGTACGGACTTTTAGTTTTCAAAGTCCTCAACTTTGGACTGACCTGTACTTGTAGGTGTATATACTCAAGACCTGAGCCACTCAAAGCGGCATTGGGATCACCTGGGAGCTTATTAGAAATGAATTTTGCACCTACCATTAGATCTATAGCATCAGAAGCTACATTTTAGCAAGATTCCCAAGTGATCTGTATACACACTAAAGTTTGGGAAGCACTACTCTGTACTTTAACCTAACTGGGAGGAATCACAGTTTTAAAATCACACCCTAAGATTTTGGCTTCCCTGCTTAGCTTATACTGGTCTGTTTCTGTAGGCTACCTGCTCCCACCTTCTCTACTCAATAAAATTGTGTTAATCTTCCAAAGGTAAACCCCAGCCACTATATACTCCATAAAACCTTTCCTAAAACAACTGTTACCTTTGCGTTCTCTGAACACCATAGTATTTAATTTCTACTGTCTTATTATTATTTAATTTACATTATATTATAGCTATTCACGTACTAATTTTATATACACACTTATTTCCTCACTATATTGTAAGCTCAATATGGGCACAAACCATTTTTTTTCTTTTCTTTTCTTTTCTTTTATGGTGGTAAAACAGTCACACAAGGACCAACTATAAAGCACAGGGAACTATATTCAATATCTTGTGATAACCTACAATGGAAAAGAATCTGAAAAAAATATATGTATAACTGAATCACTGTGCTCTATACCTGAAACTAACACAATATTGTAAATTAACTTACGTACTTTAATAAAAAAAAACTTATAACAGAAAATTTACAATTGTAACCATTTTTAGGTATGCAGTTCTGTGGCATTTAAGTACATTCACCGTGTTGTGCAACCATCTGTTTCCAGAACTTTGTTTATAGTCCCCAACTGAGACTCATGCCCATCAAACATTAACTTCTTATTCCCTTCTCCCCCAAAACCCTGACAATCACTTTACTTTCTGTTTCTGAATTTGACTGCTTTAAGTGCCTCATATAAGTGGAATCACACAATATTTGTCCTTTTGTGTCTGGCTTATTTCACTCAGCGTAATTTCTTTAAGGTTTATCTGTGTTGTAGCATGTGCCAGGAATTCCCTTTATTTTAAGGTTGGATAATATTCCACTGTATGTGCAGACCACATTTTGTTTATCTGTTCATTCAGTGATGGACACTTGAGTTGCCTCCACCTTTGGTTACTGTGCATAATGCTGCCATGAACATGGGTGTACAAATACCAGTTCGAGTCCCTGCTTTTGATTCTTTTCTTAATTTCAATTTTTTGGAGAATTGTTTTTATACTGTTTTCCATAGCAGCCATACCATTTAATATTCCCACCAGCACTGCACAAGGATTCCAGGTTCTCCATATCTTTGCCAACACTAGTTATTTTCTGGGTTTTGTTTCTAATAATAGCCATTATAAATGGGATGGTATGAAATGGTGGTTTCAATATGCATTTCCCTAATGATTAGTGAGTTGAGCATCTTTTCATGTGCTTATTCACCATTGGTATATATTTTTTGGAGAAATACCTATTCAAGTCCTTTGCCCATTTTTTTTTTATCAAGTTTTGTTGTTGTTGTTGTTGTTGAGTTATAGGAGTTCTTTATATATTCTGGATGTTAACTCCTTATCAGATATATGATTTGCAAATATTTTTCCTATTCCATAGGTTGTCTTTTCACTCTGTTGTTAGAGCATCCTTTGATGTAGGAACTACTTTTATATCCCTACTACAATGTCTTCAAAGGGTACCTGATAAATATTCATATTTAATTTAATTCATAAATGAT
The DNA here is from genome assembly GCF_964374135.1 of Grampus griseus. Lineage (NCBI taxonomy): Eukaryota > Metazoa > Chordata > Mammalia > Artiodactyla > Delphinidae > Grampus > Grampus griseus. The sequence continues at coordinate 70,495,916 of NC_139012.1, forward strand.
ACTTAATTAATGATTTATCACTGCCCTTAAATTTATGATAAAATCTAACTAAATATAAATTAACTTTAAAATTATTTGGGACAAATCCAATGAGATTGAGGAACTTCAAATGTAATTGTGAATGTTTTCAGACTTGAACTCTACTAGAGTATACAAAGGAAGCTTCAAAACATGTACTGAAAATTCCCCATCATTGTCCTTAGATTTAGAATTTTGACACTTCCCTAGCGAGGCTTTGAAATTAATTGCTATTGTATGACAAGAAGGAGATGAGAAATTATTTGTGGGACAATCAGATGAAAGTTTAAATCCCTGTCTTTGGCTAGGGGCTGTCCCATGATCAAAGACATTTGGGAACTAGAAAGTTACTCTAAAAGAATGAATTTTCAGCGAAGTAAGGATGTTTATAAAAATTCAGAAGGTACCCTGAAGCCTGACTCCTGTTGGTCCTCCTCTAATCAGATGCATCACTGATATGACAAGGCGGTGAATATTTGTAGGATGGTAAAGAAAAAAGGGATGATAGGTTCTTCATTATTTCTGAACTGCAGTACTTGGCTAATTTACAAGCCAAGAAAGTTACTAATTATAACTCTATTAACAATTCCAATATTCTTTTACTTACTCACATTCTGGTCTTTCTGCTCTGTGATTCATTTTCAGTTCAAGAACTTTCTACCACAAATTATCTAGAGTCACGTTGGTTGTGTGCTGCTATTATCGAGTGTCCTCTATGGAACAGCTTAATGGAAATTCTGATTGTCCTTGTTGGTTCGAATTTGAGCAGATTACATAAAACTCCTTTGAGTAACTAGCACAGCATCCCAACAAAGGGTTACTTGATTTTTTACAATAAAAGTTCAGACAAGAGAAAGTCATTTAGACGGCATAAGAGATTGCCTTCCTGGGGTCATTTTTATTCTGAATTATGAAACAGCTTCAAAGGCATGAGTCAAGCCCTTAGTATTCCTGTGCAAAACATTAGGACTGAGTAACTACAGTTCAATGACAACTAGATTAACATGAATAAGAACTAATAATGGTCCATTCATGTACATATGTAGGTGTCTTTAAAGAGTGTGTGTGGGTAGTTAACCAGGGTCATACTTAGCCTTTCATTATAACTCTCTATTTACTCTATTCACTAAATGCTTGACTTTATGGTAAACTACCCATTTGGGAAGAACTTTTGGTGCCCTTTCAGATATATAAAGTTTACATAATTTCCCCTGTTTACATTTAGTGCTTAGCCCGCCTCCCCCGCTACAGCTGACTTGTTCACTAACCTGTGTTTTTAAGTGATTTATCTGATTGTTTACATTAAAAGGAGCAGAGGGTTAGAGTGGGGAATCTGTGGACTTTCCCTGTTCTGATTGGTTGTGTCTTACGTCTCAAATGTGGCAGGTGTTCCTGAGACAAGATCTATTGTTTTTAAGTCTCTTTATCTGAGTCTTATTTGGAATTGAAGTGGAAATAAACTCTGTGACTACTTTTCCCAGTTTCACTTCTGGAAATAAAAGCAGTATGGTATTGAATAAAACCCTTAAATTGCAAAGGAAGAGTTCATGTGTTGGGTATATACATTTACCTGAAATTGTATAATTTTAGAAGAGAGATCTCATAGGGGATCTATTCTGCTTCTCTCACTTCACAAGTGAGGAAGCAAATGAGAAGTGGTGAGTTTAAGAGACCGACCTAACATTACATATCTCCTAATGGCAGTGCCAGGATGAGAGTCAGGGCCTGGCAGCATCTCAGTTCAGTGTCCTTCTCACTATTGCATGTTGCCTTCCTTCAGTTAATCCTTTTGATAACCACGATATTCCTCAATCCTTGCCTTTTTAATTGGAGCAAACCATGCGTAGTGTTGGAATCTACATGTTGTTCTGTTATTAAATATTGAAATTTTCCTCATCCTAACCTTTGTATCGAAAGAAGAATGCTAAAATAGCAAATATTTTTGGTAAGGTAACAAAATGCTATCTAGTGTGACATCCTCAATGACATTGGTCTGGAATACATAATGGTTGCTGTCTACCTATACAGACTGAAGGAGGGTACATTTTCTTAATAGTTTTTCAGAGAGGATGCAGTGTTTCACAGATGTTTAAGCAAAGTATATATGGAAAGAAAAAAAACCAGAGCTGACCTTTTCTATAGTATGATTTCAGACGCCAGTGAAGGTGAAGATAGTTAAGACTGTTAGCTTTACAAAATTTCTCTTTGCTCAGATGGTAGGAGCATTGACATTAAAAAAGGACCGAACTGACAGAAAATGAAATTCTTTCTCCTATTGAGGAACAGCCACTGTATGAGTTCTGTTAGCACATCTTATACCCATTCATTTAGAGATGGTGTGAATTGATCCTAAACCTTGAGACAGATTTTTAAAGGAAATTAATTATTTCTTAATATTCTTAATAATTTATTAGTGCTCTCGAATAATTTTGTTCTGCATGTGAATGCTACACAAAGCCCCAAGAAATCTATTAAATTATAACTAAACACTAAAATAAATCCTAGGACATTAAAACAAATAGTACTAGCAGGTTTTCACTGTATATTAATTTCTTGTTGCTGAAAATAATTATAGTGTGAAAAACATTGTTTCCTACCGCCCAATTCCAACTACGAATGAGCAAGGTACGGTGAAACTGAAATTCAACGAAAGTGGCATTAGCAGATTTTTGCTGTATATTAATTTCTTGCTGTCCTTCTGAAACTAATTGTGTTATAAAATGGTTATGAAAACCATTGTTCCCTAGTCCCCAAACCCAGCTAAGAATGAGAAAGTAGGAAACTCAGCAAAAGTGGCCTGTAAAATACTAAAATTTATTTCCTCTTCTAGGAGAGTCAAAGTGGTAAGTATAATTATTTGTAATCAATTAATTTGAAAGAGCTCATTGTAATTGACAATTATATGTGCCAGGCCTTGTTCTAAATGCTGTATAAATATGACCTTATTTAATCATTATAACAGTCCTGTGAGGTAGAGAAATTATTATCCCCATTTTACAGATGAGAAAGCAGAGACACAGAGAAGCTATTACTTGTTCTAGCAAGTGGCTGAGCTAGATTGGAAAGGATAAATGCCATTAACTTGGATAAAGGCCATGAACAATATGATTATGCACTTTATCCTGTAGCTTATATCCATTTCATGACAATTTATCTTTTGAATATAAAATCAAAAGTATCTGGAGAAATTAAAAGATTATTAACCTATTGATATTTCTTGAATTACTGAATATTTACTATGTTTCTATTTTTTATATTACCTAATTTTTACCTTACTATGTTTATATTTTATATATTACTTATATATTTATATTACTTTATATTATATTAATTATTATATTATTATAAAATATTGTTTTATATTACCAAATATATTGGTAAGCATTTACCAAGCCCAGTGATTCTCTATCCCATTAATAATAAGTGGTTCCCAAAACAAGGGAGATTTTTCTTCCAACTGCCTTCAAAATAATGTTATATATGTCTATGTCTATAAACGTAGACACACATTCTTTAAAAAAAGAGAAAGTAAGCTTTCAGATACTTCTTTGTTTACAAGCCTAAAACAAGTGGTAGTTGATCAGAAGACAATTACGTACCCAGTAAAGATGGTCTAAAGTTGATTTTTTTTTCGCCTTGAACCACTAAACTTGTCTCCAGACCATTAACTCTACTCAAGACAGATAAATAAATACCTGTCAGAAAAGTTTCTTGATTTACATTTAAGTCTTTTTGGAGTGGGCATTATATATATATATATATATATATATATATATATATATATATATATATATATATAGTTTATTTGGTAGCTAACATCAAGTGCACTGAAATGGAATAGAGAGTGACTTTTCAGGGTATTTGAAAAGTCTACTCAGGAGGTAGGTAGGATTTCATCTGTGTCAGCACAGAAAGACAACCACAGAGACACCTGCTAAACGTCTCAATGATTTGAGAAGCTAAGAATCACAAGTGGGAGAAAATACTTCTGAAATGGTGTCTGGGTGCCTGACGAGGCTAAACAGAAATAAGAATATTATCCCATTTCTACTGTTCCCAGATAAAATACAGAACAATACAAATACAGGTATTGCATGGACATACTTCTAGTAAAAATTCTTTGCTGTTTATCTGAAATTCAAACTTAACTGGACACTCTGCACTTTTATTTGCTAAATCTGGCCACTTCACTTACTTCCCAAGCCTGCTCCTGGTGGTCCAAAGGTCTTGTTCAGAGGTTTCAATAGGGAGTGTTTGTAGTGATGGGAAGGGGTAGATGGTGCAGGGATCTCTGACAAGGAATATTGGGAGGGCCTCCCAGGAGGCCCTCTAGTTGGAGGCTAGAAACTCCTGCCTATCGAAGCCCCTGGAAGACACTCTGAATGTTGGGCTGGCTCCTCTCGATGCCTCTTCTGGCTCTGGTTCTGGTCGACTGGCTTCATGTCCACAGCCACCACCTTATTCCTGTCCCAGATATAAGCTCATTCTCATTCTCAAAGCTCTCTTAGTCCACACTCTTGTTTAAGATCCTGCATGGCACAGGGTCTTTTGCACTTAACGTTGCTCTTTCTAGAGCCAAGCAAGTAGCCCAGGACATACTAGAGGGCTAATAAATGTTTACTAAACTTGAGGTTTTCAAAGATTTTTGTTATTGTTTTCCTGCTAATAATAGTAAGCAGGAAACAGGAATAAAATTGTTCCCTCCTAAACTATCAGTATTTCTCTTCATTTTCAAAGCCCATAATAAGGAAAGACAGTTGCTCCGCCTGGGGTCTGGTATACAGGATGTACTCAAGGAGTACTTGTTGAGTGACTGAATGAATGCTAATTATAATATCTGAATACAAAGAGGGCCTTAGATTTGTCTACACTTTTTACAAATATCACTTAATTGAAAAAGCTTTTCTGTATTATAGGAGCTAGGCCAGGATGGGAGGTGGGGACTGGTTCGGTGTTACTCGGCTCAGACACATTGAAGGGAAGAATTGGTGGAGGGGTGCCTTGAGGAAGTGGGGTAAAGGATTACTCACAGGGTTTAATGCCCTAAGATAAGAAGTGTTTGAAGTCGAGGGAGAGACTGGGGACATAAGTAGTACCAAACAGCAGTGATGGAAGGAGGAAGGGGAAGGAAATCACAAGCCCTGTTATCAGAAAGGGGAGGAGAGTTCTTACAGGTACCAGGCCCTTTGGGCACTTTTCCCAAACGGTCATATATCTGAAAATGACAGATCTATATTGATATGCATTAGTTAGGAACTACCCACAGTGTGAGAGATTACTAAATTCTGAAATTCACATAGCATAAAAACCTTCTTTAATGTAGTTCAATTTGAAATATCACCTTCCACTAAAATGTTTAATATTGACAGGAAAAAAATACTGTGAGTTACAATTGAGTTTTTTTACCAAATCGTCTCTAATTGGTTTCCGTTGCACAATAAGGTAAAAGCATATTAGATACATGGCTAGCTGCCATTTTACCTTGGGATGCTTTTCCCACCAAGATGAAAGCAGAATAGAACAGGTTAAAGTAAATTAGTAAATTCAAGAATACAACACTCAGGATGTAAGCAAATGGATATTAAACCATAAAGAATGGTTTTTAATATTTGAAGCAAGATTTATTGTTGCTTTTACTAGTTAAAAACATTTTTTGTCCTTTTTTTTTGAGTTATTCATGATTGGGAAGTGATAATTGTAACTTTTTTTTTTTTTTTGGTCTATTACAGTTAATCAGATCATAGCTATCTTAGACTGAATTTAATTGAAGCAAGCTTTCATGTGGCTTTGATTAACTGTTTAAGGCAGAAAACTGTCTTCAGGTTTCAAAACTCAGCTTGAAGTTGTTACCCATATATATGCTTTATTAGAAATAAATTAAAAGAAGATCCAGAAACAGCTGGAAACATTCTTTTTTATGTCTAACATTCATTTTGTAAAAGAAAAATGATAAAAAAAAAACATTAAGTCATTTGAACTATGATATAGTGCATCTCTGACCTGATGAAAATTCTACATTTCCCTTTTTCTTGATATATTTATCTGCATAGTGACAGAAAGGTGATGAGTGTTCATGCTGTTAATGCTGTCATTAATCATTTAGCTATATATTTATTTTAATGTATTTTTAAAGCAAACTTGGACTACTAGATACCTATACAGTATTCTTTTTTGGGACATGGATAATTCCTGTCATAACTGCTAAAGATCCCTTATAACAAATAAACATTTAGCATGAATCCACAAGTTTCACTTTCATACCAGTTCATCTTTGAACTCCCAGCAGTAAGCTCCTTTCATTAAATAATGTTGATATAGTATCTGGCCTATCAAATGAAATCAGTGTTTAATGCTCGTGAAGGGCATAGAACAGTGCAAATGTGCTGTTTTATAAGGCATTAATCCAGAGAGCCAATAATATGTACACTGAAGTTTATCTTGACAGGTAAATCAACTCATTGCTAAGTGAAATAGCCAGACAATACTATCCTTGTTGTTGAACTGCAGGTGTTTAAAAAGCTAAGCGAACTAAGGAAAAACCTAACAGCGTCATGTGGGAGGAATGAATGCTGGTGAAGGAAGGGAAGCTTGGTTAGCTGGTTAGGCAGGTGCTTAGAAAGTTTAAAGGAAAAAACAGAAATCTAAAATCAAAAGCAGATGCCTGGTTAGGTTTTTATGGCCTTACAGAAATAATAAGAGAAGTGAGGTTAGGAACGCAAACATTAAAATAGTTATTTCTAAGAAATCTTGTTTTGGGAGAATGAAGTACAAGTGTTAGAGATAACCCTGCTCTAAGAATTCATTGTGCCAGATTAATTACAGGGAAATCCTGTCAATCTGAGAACAAACATATTTAACAGCCTCCAAAGTATTTATTAAATCTCTCCAGTATCTGGGGAAGGGTTTTATCCTTTATCCTGTCTTTCTTAAGATAACTATGATATAAAGTTAGGAAATATTGTTCACAAGCATTTTTAACAATCGTAGCCAAGGGATGTAAACACATGAAGTATATGTGCATTTGCTTACTGAACGAGTTTACACTATTCTGTGTCTACGATGCTGTACATGGGGGAAAAGGCCATAGAACCCTATGGTACATCTCCAACTAATAGTATTAAGAAAACACTTGCTTAAAACAATCGATGGGTGAATTTTGTGGTATGCCATTAGTATCTTAATGAAGATGTTATTTAAGAACATGAAGGTGGCTAAAATAAAATAAAGCCATTAAAGAGAAATTAGAAAAATAACAGAAAGGATTTGTGAGCAGGGATAATTAATGTCTCAAGTGAAAATTATTATGTTTAATAGTTATACCAAGAAAAGTATAATGAGTAGAGAGAAGATAGAGCAAAATGTTTTCCTGGTCAGACACCTGACCTGCAGTGAATTACAGTTCATAAGTGAGGGTTCCAGAGAACATAATTTATTCTTCAAGTTATTGAAAGCCAAGGGATTGCATTTTGTGTGTAGTTCTCCCATGATTTGTCTACAAAACCCCTTTGATGAAATACATAACATTTCATCTGCTAGAAAATCTTGTGCTTACTTTTGGCTGCACCATGTAAGGGTCAAGCTGGGGGACGTCTCCAGCCTTGCCACCCTGCCTTAACTTCCCTGGCAGGGCTCCCATCTCCAGCCCCAGCTGCTGTCGTCCAGCATACAGAGCTGTTCTAATGCACAGTTTCACCCTGTCACAGTGGAATGAAATGCCGGACACCAGACACCGGCTGTAAAAGGTTGATGTGCATATTTAGTGTAGTTTTATATTGCTCGGTGTCCCTTGCCCAACTTGAAGGCTCTGAACAATACTTTCCAGCACCTCCACTTCCCAATTCCTGTTACTCTCTAGATTTCTCTATTAGAATTCTTTGAGGCTATGGACTTTTGTTTGCTCCAGCACCCCAGACCCTCTTCTATTCCTTTCAGCCCGCCTTTTCACTCTCCAGAGAACCGGGGCCCTTTCCTGCTGGAGCTCAGTTGAGCCTAAATCAGTTTGTTTTGTGATCACCTCACGCTTTCGTGGAAGGTGACCAACTGATTCTTGCTCTAAGAGTTTTTATGTCTTGCAGTTGCTTCTCTCCAGATTCAATTCCAACAGCTACTCTTTCTGCCCCACCGCTTTGGTATGCTGTATTGGAGCCCCTTTTTGTTCCTCTGGATTCATTTAACTTCTGTCCTTCTGCTCTTACCCACACCCTATAGCTTTTTTTCTTCTCTTTCTTTTTCTTAACCATTATTCTATTCTCCTTTAAAACCACGCACACTTTATCGACCAAAAATTTGTATTTTTCCCCTAGATAGGACATTGATTTTTGTTTTTCAATACTGTATTCCTATTCAGAGAATCACATGTTTACCCTGAATGTTAAATTCACAGAACCCTCCTACATATTAAGGATAACCCAATTCATTTCTATTGTATATTTATGATACTGATGACTGCATTTAAATTTTAACACAGAAAACTTTAGACTCCAACCCTAGTATTGGTGGAAGGAGGGTGTTAAATTATAAAAGATTAGTTTTCTCAAATGTAAAATGCAGATTTGGGAGAAAAAAACCCTAAGTAATTAATCAGCCTGATTAAATGTTCTAAAATAGTTCATAACATCCACCCATGATTTTTTACTGTTATTAAATTTCCTGTCATTCTTGGCTCTTTTATCAATTGTGACTTGGTACCTATGTGTGCATGTTTATCAGTTTCTACCTTTTAGTGGATTAATGTTAAATATTTCAGCATATGAGTGGATAACACATGGGCACACCCAGCTTCCCTAGCCCACTTTATAACCCCAATTTACAATTCGTGTTCATTCAATACATATATATTGAGCCCTTACCATGTATTGGGCACTATATTCCACTAGGGATACAGATATTAAAAACTTACTTCCTACCTTCAAGGGGATCACAATCCAATGGGGGCATGAAACTATTACTCTATGGAGCTTAGGTATGTCTATAAAGAGGAAGAACCAGTGTGTCCTGGCAGGAGAAAGTAGTGCAAAGGCCCTGAGGCCACAGAGTGTGTGCGTTCAGGGAGCTGCCATTTTCTCTGTTTTCTCTGTGACACATCAGGCAAGCGTTTATGTGAAGGTGAGAAGGAAGAAAGTGTGCATGGCTTATGTGGGGTACCTAGAAGAGGCAAATTCATTCAGAAAGTAGAATAGAGGTTACCAGGGGCTGTGGGCAGGAGGCAAAGAAGAGTTATTGTTCATGAGCACAGTGTTTTTACTGGAGATGAAGAAAAAAGTATTATATAGATAGTGATGATTATACAACATTGTGAATGTATTTAATACCACTGAAATGTATACTTACGAAGAGTTAAGTGATAAATATTATATTATGTATATTTTACCACAATAAAACAAAAAAATTTTTACGTGTGCCTGGGCCTTGAGGAAAGTGGTGATGTTTTGAGACAGCCACTGTGGAGAACAGGAACAAGACCCAGCTAGAGACACACTGAAAATTTTGCTAATGACTCTCACTCCATCAGCATCCTGTCACCTGTTGGGCAGTTCTGAGATTTCATTGACAGCCTGTGGTGGCCTGGATGTAAGAGTGGATATAGCGGTTTCGCCAGACAGGCATGAAATAACTAGGAACTGAAATAGCTCTGTGTGTGTGTAATGAGAAAGTGGTTGAAGGCTGGCTCATGGCGCTAAACCCAGGACTTAGAAGGGAGTGAAGCCAAGGAGAGGGACTGATTAAGTAAAGGAAAAGCAAAAGCAAGGATTATGAGACCAGATGAGGAATGCTGGAAGGACGGAAGATGGTTCTAGAAGTTGAGATAAAAGTTCGAGAATTTGAAAGCACAGCAGTGTGGATGGTGTGACTCAGTCCAGAGTGTGTCCATGGGGGTGGGTGGGTGAAGTTGGAGACAAAAGTCCCTGCAGTTGTGAGTTGAAGAAACTAAGTTCCCCAGAAGAGATAGGACAGCATCAGGTATCATTTAGAATTTCCAGTCAAGGCATGAGCTTTCTTGCAAATGATGCATTATTTATTTATTCATCACTTGCATTCATTGAGGGCCTACTTTGTACCAGACACTGTTCTAGGTGCTGGGAAAAAAGACAATTCCCTGCTCTCCTGGAATTTCCACTCCAGTGAAGCGGCAAGTTGGGTAATAAACAAAAATAAACAAACACAAAATACTCCATGGGCATGTGCTATTATGGTCTTCCAAAGTGTACATAAAAAATATAGTAACATGCACAGACCTAGAGATTGTTATACTGAATGAAGTCAGACAGAGAAAGAGAAATATCGTATGATATAAGCTGAATCTGAAAAGAAATGATACAAATGAACTTACTTACAAAACAGAAACAGACTCACAGACTTAGAGAATGAAATTATGGCTACCAGCGGGGAAGGGTGGGAGGAAGGGATAGTTAGGGAGTTTGGGATTGACATGTACACACTGCTATATTTAAAATGGATAACCATGTCCTGGCTATTGTAAATAGAGCTGCAATGAACATTGTGGTACATGACTCTTTTTGAATTATGGTTTTCTCAGGGTATATGCCCAGTAGTGGTATTGCTGGGTCATATGGTAATTCTATTTTTAGTTTTTTAAGGAACCTCCATACTGTTCTCCATAGTGGCTGTATCAATTTACATCAGAAACTAACACAACACTATAAAGCAAGTATACTCCAATAAAGATGTTAAAGAATAAATTAAATAAAAAAAAAAATAAAATGGATAACCAACAAGGACCTACTGTATAGCACAGGGAACTCTGCTCAATATTATGTAACAACCTAAATGGGAAAAGAATTTGAAAAAGAATAGATACATGTATATGCATAACTGAATCACTTTGCTGTACATCTGAAACTATCACAACATTGTTAATCAACTATACTCAATATAAAATAAAAAGTTAAAAAAAGAAAAGAATTACAATATTTGTAAAGTTAGTGAGATATTATGATACGATATTAAGCCTGAAGATTCCAGGCATTTACAAGTCTACATCAGGAAAATACTAAACATAGCCAAAGATATTGATTGGCAATACAGAGCTTACAGCTAACACTAAACTTTGCTTCCACAAAAGCATGGAGCCCAGTGATATTTTAATTAACAGAACAAAACCTCCAAAGCCATGAAAACTGTTAGCATTAGCAGCTTGGCAGATTCAGAGCGTGGCAATGGGCCACTAAGACACATCCAATGGGACAAGCACAAATTGGTGACTGTGAGCTCAGGACCTAGCATGAAAAGCCATCTTCTTCAGAACTTCTGGCAACATTTTTTATGAGGAAATAAATAATTTGAGATTTCATTTCAGAATCTCCAACAACAAGACCCTGGAGTGTAGCCTGAAGGGAGCATGGGAGGAGTGGTTGCTACATCATATCTCTCTTGGGGAGGGAACATGCAGGAAGAGTCCCAGGGAGCTCTTCACCCTTCTGTCGTGAGTGAGGGGCAATGGGTCACAGCAAGGAAGGCAATTTCCTACAGAAAAGCTGGAAAACATGAAATAATGGACTGTGACCATAGGCTCCTGGCAAAGGATTGCTGGCTTGGGACAGTTAGAAATTGGATTTTTTTCTAAAGCAAAGGCTTCTGACAACAAAATATTCAACAAGTGGACAGGAGAATGTGCTTCTCCATTCTTAGGCATAAGGGGTGATGGCACAGATGAGTTGAACATGGAAGGAGGAGTAGAAAATATAGGAATTTAAGAGAATTCAGAGACACTGGCTTCATATGTATAGGTGGATGGGTGGCAGGACCTACTTATTACTTGTGATTGGGGTCACAGTGGTGATGGGTCTTAATCATACAGCATTAGGAGAAAGAGAAAGAAAAAACCTTTTTTTGTTTTTTGTTTTTCTTTTGCTTTTGCCAAAGTTGTTGACAGTATTGTTTGTAATTGCAGAAATTTGGAATGAAATGTCCAAAATTATGAACGTTTGAAAATAAATTATGTATGTCTATCCAACAGAATTCTATATATTCATTAAAAACTGTATTTCAAAATGCAACAATAAATTGGGAAAATGCTCACAATCTAATGCTAAATGAGAAAAATTTCAAAATTTGGTACAAAAGTTATTCTAATTTTTTTAATGTGTAAAGAAAAAAACTGAAAAGGAAAATTTTCAATCGTTATCAGCTCTTTCTTTGTGGTAATATTACAGGTATTTTTAATATTTCTACGTATACTTTTCTATGTTTAAAAATCTGTAACCATCAATATGTATTACTTAAAATTAATAAATTTGATGTAAATAGAGTGATAAATAATGATGCCACAAGCATAATTATGGTTTGCCCTTATACTAAGGAGCAGACTCTAGTAATAACCAGCCATCCAAAACTATAATGGAATATTCATTTAGTCAGTAAATGAGCCTTTATGTGTTGTTCACTGAAAAAGGCATAAGGGATTCAGAAATAAAAGTACCAGTCCCACTGGAGAAACTCAGGACTAGTAAGGAGACTGAGAGGAAAGCAGACAAGTGCCCACAGTGCTCTGTGATAAGTTCTCCTCCAGAGATGGGCCCAAGGTGCTGTAGGAACACAGGAGAGGAGGAACAGTCCAGCCACTGGGATTCGTGGAGGGCTTCCAGGAGGAGGTGACATCTGAGTTGAATCTTGAAGGATGAGTGAAGCAAAAAATCAGAGGAAAAGCATTCAAGTAGAAGGAATGTATAAAGACAGAACTGAGTGAGAGCAGTAGCTTTCTAATGTGAAGCTCATTATGCTGAAATTCAGGGGAGGAAAGAAGAAAACATGGACTAAACCAGTTACTGTGGGGGTGGAGAGACAGAGAAAGATTGAAGCAATATAAGAACTTTTGGAGTTCAGAATGTCTTCTAGATTCTCTCTTGGACACGAGATGTGTGGGTGATCGCATCACTTGGCTAACATAGGAAATAGAGTTGGAAGAGTAGATTTAGAGGGAAATTTTTAGAAATATCCATTAGTAAAGTAAACAATATATAACATCAGCGAGAAATCACTCATTTATTCTGCAAGTTTTTGCTGAGCACAACTGTCAGGGGCTGACCTAGGTCCTGAGGACACAATGGTGAATCAGACAGACAAGGCCTCTATCTAACATTGCTCAAGGTTTGCCTTGGAGACAAACCACAAACAAACAAACAAGAAAATGTCCAGAAGTGATAAGTGCCATAAAGAAAATTAAGCTGCATGCCACGAGAGGGAGTAATGGGTTATTTCGATTGGGTGTCAGAGGCTCAGAAACGATTTGGGATAGGAGAACAATGTGACAGTGATAATGATTGGACAGCGATATGGTAGCATTGATTGAATCTTTTCTTTGTGATTATTCCACTTAATACACAATACAATCCCATAGGTAGGGAGTGCTGAGGGTCCAAAACTTGCCCAGAGTCAAACTCAACTCTGCCTGTAGCCATAATCTCAAAAACATGTGTACTTTCTGTCTGTATCAGGTTGGGCCTTGAGAGGTGAGGGCTGTAACCACGGGAAGGAATATAATCATCCAGGGACGCTGAAGCGTGAGGAAGAAGTGGGGGTGGGGGCCAAGGACTGAAACCCAGGGAATGCCAGCATCAAGCTGGTGGAAGGGGAGCTCTGAAGACAAGCACCTCAGCCACGCAGGGCACAGAGACCCAGGGGACAGTGTAGCCTGACGGCCACAAGACAAGGCAGTGTCAAGAGTAAGGGATGGTCACCAGTGTCCTCTCGTCCACACACCCGAGAAGGAGCAAGGACAACAGGAAACATCCATTAGATGTAGCAACCAGGCAGTTACTGGTGACCTTGCCAAGACTGGTTTCAGTGAGTTGCTGAGGGAGCCCAGACTGCAGTGTTGATAAGGGAATACTTCTTTTCTAAGAGATACAGGGTAGAGGCAGTGTGTTTTGTTATGGTGGTTGTTGTTTTGGTTTGGGTTTGGTTTAAAGAGGTGTAAGATTAGAAGGTTGAGCCCATGGAGAAGGAGGGGTTGAGGCTGTAGGAGATCGAGGAAATAACTGATATGACCAACCCTTCGTAGGAACCAGAAAGGATGGTAAGCAGAGCACACAGGTCAAGGGCTAGATCTTGGGTAGGAAGAGAGGTACCTCTTTCCTGTGTTGGGAGGGAAGGGAGTAAGTAAGAAGGTTATAGGGGTAAGGAGTTGCCTGACTTCTTTTCTGTGAAGTCGGTGGTATTGTCATCTGCTCAAGGTGAAGACCCCAAGGGGGGGGGTGTCATCCTTAAGGTTCAGCTTTGAAATAGGGCTCCTGGAAAATGGGAGTGGATGCTGAGGGCCTGTATAAAAGTCTCCAAGTAGCCCCGCTGAGTTTAGAACCCTTGTATTTGTGGCTGCTGCATCTGCACAGCTGCAAGATTTCCTTCAGCAGGGCCAGCAGCCAGCCGGGCAGGGGGCTGTGCTGTGCTGTATGGCACCTGTTCTGGGGAGATCACTCCAGTCTTTCATCTGGCTTCTCATGGACAGTCCTCAATCCATGGACCCTTCAACAGCCAGAGCTAAACAAATTTGCAAAGCCAGAATTTGTCTTCACGTTAGTCATTTAAAGAAAACCCCTAATCCATGACATCTGAATATAAAATATGTATTAAAATAGAAAGCAGTAGGGACCCAGGATCCTTAGAGCTAAATGATCAGTGGAATAGCTGGAATGTTCCTTGTACTGTTCTCTTCCCGTGCGTATAATGTTACAACTACTGCCTCCGTTTGATTCAATTAGAGATCCTCTTTTTAAAGTTAAGTACACAGCTTCCCTGGGAATGTAATTGTGAAACGTTTTGTCGTTATACTGCACGGCAGTCACTTTAAGATAACACAAATCTTGCTTCTGGCAGAGCATTTCCTTACCACTACATGCATACAAAACAGGATGTAATCAAAAGGGTATTTGGCATGGGTCCAGAAAGCAATCTGGATTAGTCTGTAACTGGCTGCCATAGTTTCAAGTCCATTTCTGATCCATGACTTATTGCTTCATAACTGACAATTTCAAAGGTTTACCAGGATGGCACAAAAAAAAAAGCTCAACCATTAGTTTCTAGCTTCTTCTGAAGTGTTTCACTAGTGAACATTTTTGAATATTTAAAATAAGAGAATAAGACAATAACGATGTTTTTTACCATCATTTCTCCCCCCCCCCATTTTCTACCAACAATATAAACTCGTGAAGGGAATATTTACTAAAAGTATAGAATTGCAGAGGGAATACTTCAGGTAGCTGTTAATTTCCACTCCTTAAGTCAATAGCAATTTATATAATAGAGAGAGGATTGGATAATTTTCTTTAATTTTCAAACTTCACACGGAGCACCTGAAATTTTTTTTTAAAAAAAGAAAAGACAAAGAAAACAGCTAACTAAACCCTGGTTCTTATTTAGCAGCCTGATACAAAGGCAATTAAAAAGAAGTGATATTCAAGCAATTTTACTGTTTAAATAATCCAGAAATTCTCTTTTTTTTTTTTTTTTTTTTGCGGTACACTGCTGTGGCCTCTCCCGTTGCGGAGCACGGGCTCCGGACGCGCAGGCTCAGTAGTTGTGGCGCACAGGCCCAGCCGCTCCGCGGCATGTGGGATCTTCCCCGACCGGGGCACGAATCCATGTCCCCTGCATCGGCAGGCGGACTCTCAACCACTGCGCCACCAGGGAAGCCCCAGAAATTCTCTTTTGAAATAGTTCAGTTTCTTTAGCCAAACTTGAGATGTATGACATTAATCACATCCCATATCCTTGCGTTACATCAAATGTTGTTGTCATTACTTTCTCTAAAGGTCCTCCAAGCTCTTTCGAAGCAAAACCTTGGGAAAAGCAGGACACCCTGAGGCCTGAGCTAGTATTGTCTTTATCTTTTGAGTGAGGCTTTGGAGCCCAGGGAAATGACTTGGACACCATCTCCTCAGTATTTCTTAAAGAACCAGTATATACACATCATTGTAAAGCAATTATACTCCAATAAAGATGTTAAAAAACAACAACAACAAACACGGTATATTTCCCCCCTCTTCCCTGCAGGAATTAGGGTAAATTTCTAATTATAAGCCTATTATTATGTTATTGGCTAAAATACCTTAAAATTCTTTTCACATTTCACGTCCCCATAATACCTGCTTTTCTAACTGCATACAGATTTTAGTGCTTTACCAGAACATGTAAATCTATTTTATGTAGGCTCCACAAGGTTTGACCTTAAATTTACAAGTTATTTTCCTCATAGTCAATGGCTATGCAATGAATAAATCATTTTAATTTGATTGTAGATTGCAGCCAGATAATCATCTCATTGATGAAACCAGGAAAGATTGATATAACACAAGTGCACCAGTATCTAACTCCAAAAGAATGTCAGCCAAACTGAGGAGTCGAATTCAAGTGATTTGAATTCAGGAAAACTACGATGAGTTATTTTGGCACTAGCTATGGCACAGTTTAAAATTTTTGTAATGGTTGTGATGGTGGCGCTTTCTGAGTGAAAAATGTAAAGTATCAAGAAATGGGAGGAATATGGTACAGCCCCTGGCCTCTGAGTGAAAATGAAAAGAGGGATGGAAACTCCGTAGTCGGAGCCCGTCGGGACCGAGCTGTCAGATTTAGGCTAGGGAGGGAGGGAGAGAAAGCTCCCTAGGGGAAGGAGTGGGGCGCTGGACCGTCCGGGAGGGAGAGGGGAGGGAAGGACGGGAGAGGAGGGGAGCGGAGGAGCGCTGAGCCGAGGGGAGGGAGGGGAGGAAAGGGGGAAAGGGGTAGAGGAGTCGACGGAGCGCCGAAGTTACCCTTGCGCGGCGCGCGCAGTGGCAACGCGTCCCGGCCCCCGCGCTGGACGGCGGAGGACCCCTGTCGCGCCCCTGGCTGGTCCCGGGACCCCAGCGGGAATCCCGCGTCTGGCGTCTCGAGTCGCCGGGGGTCTGGGTTGCGGGCCACGCTGGACTGGCTGTGGCAAGCCCGCTGGTCGTTATGAGGACGGATCTAAAATGACCGGCAAGCTGAAACCTTTCCAAACGCAGCTCAGGCGGTCAATCAGTGAGCAGTTGCGGGACTCTACCGCCAGAGCCTGGGATCGGCTGTGGAAAAACGTCCGGGAGAGACGGCTGGCAGGTCGGTGCCCCCGAGACTCGGGACCGCGGGAGCGGGAGGAGGCGCGGGCCGCGTCGCCCCGCCCGGCCCACCTCCCCGCCGCCGCTGTGGGCTCCCGGCACAGGTTTTCAGAGCCCGGGGATGGGCGGAGGAGGCTGCTCTCACCCCCTTGCTGGGCCGGGCCGGAGCGCCAGCGCTCCCCGCTTTCCGCGCGCGGGGACCTGGTGCGTGTGGGCTCCGCCCCGCGCGCGCGGACAGCTCGGCGGGGCGCGGCGCGTGGGACCGGGAGCAGGCGCGGGGGTTACCTGGGGAGTCTTCGTTCGAGTGGCCGTTTTGCCTGGGCTGGCCCCGGCTCCGCCACCATCCACCCACCCCAGCCCAGTGAGTGAATGAGTGCCCAGCCCAAGTGGGCTCCAGGAGATCGGTCCCTCTCCCAACTTTGTCTTTTCCATGAGGGACACCTCCACTGCCTGTGTGGGCGGGGGAGTCAAGACAAGGCTAGGGAGCGTATCCAGAGCTCTGGGAGACAGATGTTTATGGGGTAGAGGGGAGGATTTGGGCAAAAACGGTTGGACAGTGGTTGGTGCTGGTAGATAGCTGCCCACAACCCCTGTCTAGCTGTGGATCCGCTCTCCTCATTTTGGGGCGGCAAAAGAGTGGCCTCCCTTTTGGAATCCATTGCTCATGATTCAGAGGAAGAAAAGAGGTGATTATTCTGAGCCAAGAGGTTCTTAAGAACCCTTGCTTAGGTTAGAAGGCCAGTCCCCTCCTTAGCACCTCCCCCAGCCTCCTGGCTGTGGTCTTTCTTCTGTGCATGCTCCTTGGACCTACCTCCTAGTAGGGCCGCGGATGCAGGAAGTGGTCTGAGCCTTCGCAGAGCCCATGCTGGGAGCATTAGGTCTGGTTAGTCACCACATCATACCTGCCACAGTAAGGGAAGGTGGCCTTCCTCCACAGCACGGTTCCCAGGCAGTGTAGGATTTAGGAATGCTTTCCCCAAGTGTTAGCTGCTGGAAGATGTTTCTGGAAATAGGGGACGTGTGGATGGAAGGGTCCCTGAGCTGACGGTGAGTCTAGTCTCTGGATCTTCTTGCCTCCTGTCTCTCCAGCAGTATCTCCTGAGTTGGCCAGTGACCACAGGGGTGGAAGAGAGGTCTAGAGAAGAAGAAGGTATGAAGCCTGGACAGAGGGCAGGGATGCCAAGGGTGAGATGGAAGATTGAACCTTCTCTGGGCTCCTCCCCCTTTTTCTTATTGAAGAAATGTAGAAGTCCTTTGCAAGATGTTCTGTCCTTACACCCATGCAGCCACATCTCTTCATTAGTCTGATAGCATTCTGGAGTAGATGCCCAGAGTCTGTGTCTCCTTGAGCTAGGTCTTTATCAACCTAACTGGTCAAATTAGAAGTAGGGATTATAGATGATTCCGACACTCAATATTGTCAGCATAAACTGTTTATCCCGTATTTTCTCTCTAATACAGTGACCCCATTTAGTAAGCACCCAAGAAATAAACAGGCTTTGCAGTCTGGACCCAGAAATAAGTTGTGGTAACCCAGTAGTTTTGACTGTTGATTTTTAAAGACCTGTATGTGCATTGCAGACCTAATTAATAACAACTAATAACTTTCCTTGTTATCGTGCTAAATTGTATAATCTACATGATGGATGGTGTTAGAGAAGTCTTTGTGGTCTAGTAAACTTGTGTTGCTTCATAACTTCAGATTGCTTACTGCAAATGTCTCTTTCATAGCTTCTGTTATTAAGTTTGTTAAGTTTGTTAAATCAATGGATCCTCAGGAAACAAGAAGTCTTTCCAAGAGGGCTGCCAAAGCTGTGCTGGGTTTTTATAGAAGCTGAGGCCAAAGATGACTGCAGCCCTGTCTTTTTCAAAAGGACATCTGGGAAGGACGAGAGTGTAATGTAAAGACTTAAAACCGTTAAGATTTTCCAGGGAAGTCATTTATTCACATGAATTTTAGACTTTGCAGTTTAGTTAGGGCAGTGGAGAGAAAAAGTTTTGATTCTGAGAAATAAGTGATAGGTAGAGATTTTTAAGATCATGCATATATAGAAATTCAGGCTAAAAGTGGCTTCAGAATAGTAAGTATAAGAGTTCTCCCAGAGTAGTGTAATTATTTTTTAAAATAGTGGTATGAGGTTTTAAAATGTTTAATCAGAATATTAATATCTGCTTTTACCCATAATCTGCTTACCACTCTGCTAACAGTGGATGCCAGCAGGTTATTCAACTGGGACCAAACAATCCTCTGAGAAGCAGACTTCAACCTCTGCTTCTCTAAGCAAGCTGGGATGCTTGCCACAAAACCAAGCCAACTCCATGAAGGAGCTTTTAGATGCAAATTGATTTTCTTGGGTTTTCTTGCAAAGGTAGCTAAAATATGGAACTTCGGCCATGAGACACTGAAATACTTAAGTTATTAATGTTGGCATCAATTCTAGGTAAAAGTGTTCTTCATTTGTAAAAGTTTTCTTTATATGGTTTAGTTCACAATATCATCAAAACCAACTATATGAATGTACCCCAGAGAGACCTTGCCCGCCCAGCAAGAGATGATGTGAGGCTATTGCCTTTTTTTTTTTTTTCAGCTTTTTTCTATCAGGTAAAAGTTTTGTGCTGGGACTTCTTTAGTTTCCCTAAAATTTTCTTCTTATTACACTTAGTCAGTACAACAGTATTCAAAGTGCTTTATAACAAACTTGTGTTTGTTGTCTAGAGCATTCTGAAGGTATTTGATGCGTCCTTTTGCTTTTTAACATCCTGAGGCAGGAAATCCTTATTCTAACTCACTGTGACTTCTTTTCATGAAAACCCATCTTGTCAATGGGACAAAAAGACAAGAAGAAGTAGAGCTGTTTTAAACATAGTGAAGCTTGTGGATTTCTGTGCTGTGGGACTGTATTTGGGAAGGAGGGGATTATACATAACTGGAAAGCTATTTCTTCACACGCATCACAACGACACAAATAATGAAACCGATAGAAGGATGAGGTGTGAATGATGTTCAGATATGTTCATTTCATTACAAAATTATAAAAGGGAGTTATTGGTTAAAGAAAGAATGATACTGGGAGCTCTTCTTGGGCTTTCCAATTCTGTAGTAGCTGCCAGACTTTCATCGGATTGTGGCGTTTTTGCCAACATGTACTTACTTCTTAATTACCTAAGACTCTAATCCTCATAAGAGTCAGCAAAAGTTTTTCCCACCTGTCATCTCAATATTGATCATTGAAATAATGGTGGTAATTATTGTTTATTCCCAAGATGACAAAGTTAGTTAGTGTTCAAAGAAGTATTCTAATTCAGGTTGTCAGAAGTCGAAGGTCATCTGTGCCCATTTTGTGTTATACCACGCTGCCTTCTCCATGGCTCTTATGGAGACACATGGACCTCAAATCCTTTCTCTAAGTCTCTCTGTCATTTGCAATTAGTTTTAAAAAGAACAACAAAATTAATCGGAAAAATTGCTCTATCCTCCTGCAGTGACAAGAATAACCCTATGCACCAAAAATAGCTTGTCTCCCAGTTATCCTATTGGGCTGGGTAGTGTATGGGCTTATAGAGAGTTCAAACAAACAAACAGCCATACATCTACCTTGTTGGGGCTCTCATGCGGTGTGCCCTGCCCATTACCATCGCTGCAAGAAGCCAAGGGCTGCAAGAAAGAGATGTTGTCATAAAGCGTAAATGCAGGTTTCTTCAAGGTGGGTGAATGACAGGTTCTTTTGGCCTCTTCAGTTCCCTAATCAGCTACCACTGGTGACAATTCTTAACTTTTATAGCATCATTAAATTCTCTAGGCAGAAGCATACCCTTTAGCTTTTGGTCTTTGTAAGCAGCTTGAACTGCTTCTCAAAAGTTTAGGTCTGGGGCGTCCCTGGTGGCTCAGTGGTTAAGAATCCACCCCACAATGCAGGGGACACGGGTTAAAGCGCTGGTCCAAGAAGAACCCACATGCCGTGGAGCAACTAAGCCTGTGTGCCACAACTACTAAGCCTGTGCTCTAGAGCCCGTGAGCCACAACTACTGAGCCCACGTGCCACAAGTACTGAAACCCATGCACCTAGAGCGCGTACTCCGCAACAAGAGAAGCCACTGCAATGAGAAGCCCGCGCACCACAACGAAGAGTAGCCCCCACTTGCCACAACTAGAGGAAGCCTGTGTGCAGCAACAAAAACCCAATGCAGCCAAAAATAAATAAATTTATTTTTAAAAAAAAGTTAAGGTCTGAAAAAATCCAAATGAGTTTTCTAAAGCTTTCTGCTCCTTCATTTTAAAACCGTACTCTGTTTTAATGGAAATGTAATCCATATGTATGATTCCTTTATACTCACATAACAGTATTTAGGTAGCTTTTGAACTAACTGATGGCCAAGTATTTTGATCTCTTTCATAGTCTTATTTTAAATCATTTCTCTTAGACGCAGGAAGTTATATTGCTGCCAAAAATAAACTAACCTAAATCACTGAAAAGTTTGAGTTTTGTTAGAAATGCTAATTCTACCAAATTTCAGTGAGTTCTCGTCATGTTAAAACAGGTTTATTCATCCTCAAAGTCAACAGTAGCATCCTGTGATGTGATGTAAACATGAGATTGGGACTTAAATGCAGAGCGGGATCAAGAGTAGAACATGGGCCATAAAAAAGCTCCTTATTAAAATCTAAATGTGTTCCATGATAGCAAAAAGCACAGGATGATACTAGCTGATCCTTTTCATTTGTTTTATATCAATGTCCTTCCTGTTTATTATCACTTTACTGTAAAGATCAGGCCATCCTACTCTGTCAGATTTTTCTTTTTAAACATCTCTTGAAAAGGGAATACATTGAGATGTGATTTATATTAACAATAACAACAAAGAAAATCTGTCAGGTAAATATACAATGAAAATCAGAGAAAGACAACACATCATATGTGCCACGGTTCCTCTCAGCCTTAGCTACCCACAGGGTCACCTGGAGCCTTTTGGAAATATGAATGTCCTTACTGCCCCCCAGAGACTCTGATTTGGTTCACATGGGGCCTGGGGATCAGTATTTTTTTTCAGTATTTTTTTTTATACTGGTTCCAGTGTACAGTCCGGGTTCAGAATCACTGACTTACGGTTAACTACCATATGATAACTTGCAGCAGTCTGTGTCTAGTACGAGATCATAGTCTAAGTCCCTAAGAAAAGTTTTGCCTGAGTGAGGTTGGAATGAGCTTGATATTTTACAGGGACAGAAAAGAAAAGGGAAACAAACAAACAAACAACAACAACAAAAAAAAACGGTGTGCCTGGAACATAATGAAAAAAGGTGGTACAAGTAGATGGTAAGAGATCATGTCAGAGGTATGGGTAGAGTCAGGTTATAAGATTAGGTTGCGCCTTGTTGCCAGGGCAAGAAGTTTGGATTTGGTTCTACATGTGATAAGTAGCAAAGGATTTTAAACAGAGGAAGGACAGGACCTGAATAAGTTACTACTGGAGTGGTCCAGGTAAGAGAGAAACAGTGACACGGACTAGACTGATGATGATGAAAATGGAGAGAATGGGACAGATTTGGAATATGTCTTGGAAGTAGAGACAACAATGCTGACATTTTTTGTTGGAGGTGAGGGAGAGGGATCAAGGGCTCCTAGGTTTGTAGAGCCATGGGCTGAGTTGGGGACAGGTGGAATATTTGCATCTTGCAGTGCAAAAGACCTTTTTTTGCATAAGCCAGATTAAGAGCGAAATTGGCCAAATTAAGCCAAAATTTGGCCAAATTAAGCCAAAGATGCCTATTAGACATCCAAAGTAAAAGTCAAAGAGCTGGTTGTACGAGTAAAGTTTGGGGAGAAAAGTCAAAGCCAAAGATAGAAATCTGAGAGTTATTGGCATATGACTACTATAGAGTAAAGCCTTAGGACTGGGTGGGGTTACTTAGAATAGAATATAAGAGGAGGGGCCAAGGACCAAGTCCTAGGGCATCCTTTATTTAGAACACAATATTGGGACATGAACTGTATATACATATACATGTGCTAAATTTCTGGGGAATAAGAAAAATAGCAGCACTGTTCCTAAACTCAGCATTCTTATAGCTGAGTAATAGTAGTTTTGTATCAAATAATCTTTTGTGACAGATCTCCTTGGTCCCAGAAGTTTTGATGAATAAAAAATAATCATAACAATATATCACACTAATAAAGTATATATTTTAAATTTAAAAATGATATTGCAAAGTAAAAATAACATTTAAAGGAAAGACTTCTTAGGGTTGCCCCATAAAAATTAAAATATAGTTAATTAGATGAAAAGAATCTTAGCAGGAATATATCTATGGTTACTGTGACTTGTTAACCACACATGTAATAGGGTAAGAACTTTATCTTGGAAAGGTGACTTCTCCAGTGTTGTGATATCTGGGAATAGGCTAATCAAAGTTTAGCTTGTAAGAAAGTTTCTGTACTATATTGAATTTTCCAATATTGCATCCATTTGTTGACCTTTACCAATTATGGTCTGTCCATAATAAAGTTGATTGAAGGGAAATTTCTCAGAGAAAAATAGGTAACCACATCTTAAGTTTTTGTGTTTGTAAGGAAGATAACTTAAACATGGCCTAACCCATCTGCAATATGCTGCCCAAACCTTGGAAGTAACACATTTTCTCCTAAAGTTGGAGCAAAGAGAGGACCATGTTCATTATTTGTGGGTGGGTGCTCTGAATAGGAGACAGGAGCCCTGCCAGTTGGCTGAAATCCCTTAAGACCACTTAATACAACTTTGGATCAGTCACCAACCTGATCATTTAGACGTGGAGCATGTCTATGAAATTAATATATATTCTTTTTGTGTGTGTGTGTGTGTGTGTGTGTGCTTTTTCAATCTTACATTGAACAAAACAACTTATAAAGAAAAATGTGCTTAGAGACCTTGTAGTTTTCTGAGGGTTTATCCACCAGATATTTCTATTCTACCCTTTTGCAAGTTTAGGGATATTGCCAAATGAAAACAAACGTAGTTTGAGAACTGTTGCAATGTTCCTGGGCTTTTTTTCAGAATCCTCGAGTGTTTAGTCCTAAGGCAGTCGAGTTGAAGGGCAAACATTTTTGTCATGTTTGTAGTTAGTCAATAAGTATTTATTGAGCCATGAAATAGCATCCTTGTCAAAGCATGTTGGGACTGCAGTGCAGGATGTTAATTCAGGACTGTGGCTTTATCCTGGCAAAGCACACAAATTTTATTATGCTGCTCAAAACCCTTAACTCATCTGTTTAACCAGAAATAGAGCAGGCTTCCAGAAAGTGCTAAAGGACAGTATAGAATGCACCACGACTACACAATATTGTATTTGCAAATCTGCTGTGTCAAGCTATCTTATGTTCTCAGGCAGAATATTTCCTTAGTAACATTTTTATCTAAAATAAAAATTTCAGAACCTTATGGTTCTGTTATTTTGTGTAGTAGGGCATATTTTAATCTGTATTTCGTCATGACATACTGTGTTTGTTGAATACTTCTTTCTCCTTCCTATGCATGAAATTAAGTGAACCCTAGAGATAATTGTTGTTCAGCCTCATGAAAATTGATACATTTACTATCAATTACTTTAATTGGAAAGTCGTATATGCTTCTTATCCTCTCTCCATCTGGATAAAGTAGAAAGATGTCCAGGTTTCTTGAAGGATCTTTGAATGTGTTTTCCATTGAAATTTAATGTTTACCATTAGAATAATGTCCTAAAAGTACAAATATATGAATATCTGGAAGGTGTGACAGAATAAGTTAAACTAATCTACTGCTGCATGAGAATGTCTGGGTTGTCACAATGACATTGCAAAGATGGCTTCCTTTCTTTGGCCGACAATGAGTTGCATTCATTGCAGAACTCTTGAAAAACAATGATGGATCACACCTTTCCTAGCCAAGAGGAATTGTCCCCATGGTCTTGGAAATAAATTACATCTTTATTTTAGTCCCAAGAAAAGACTTCATAAACAATAGATGTAAAAGAGGAGCAATTGTTAGAATGAAAGTAAGAGAGGGCTTCCCTGGTGGCGCAGTGGTTGAGAGTCCACCTGCCGATGCAGGGGACACAGGTTCGTGCCCCGGTCTTGGAAGATCCCACATGTCGCGGAGCGGCTGGGCCCGTGAGTCATGGCCGCTGAGCCTGCGTGTCCGGAGCCTGTGCTCCTCAACGGGAGAGGCCACAACAGTGAGAGGCCTGCGTACCGCAAAAAAAAGAATGTAAGAGAAAAAAAAAAAAAAAGCTTTTACATATTTCAACCATTGTCTCATAGGCTGTTTTATTCTTTTTGGAAAGAAAGAAGAGAGGCTTTAGGGTAAGCATTTGATTTCTAGTTCTTAAATCTAAATCAAAGCAACAATGACAAGTGGAAAATTGCTCTTAACCCTGTAGGGAAGCACTGTGGTGGTGGTGGTGGAAAAGTGACTGAAGCTGTTTGAGGCATCATCATTTGCATAAAATCACAGCTGTGTAATGGTAACTCACATCTGTGAAATTAGCATCAGTTCAGCCATAACGTTGATATAATTATTTGGCACAGCTATGGCTACAGTGCTGGGAGCATACATCTCCAAGTGTCTTAAATGTATGTTGTTTTACTTTTGTTGCATACAATGCAGTGGAGGGCAGGGTGAGTGGTGTTTGGGCATGGTGGAAGATTACTGGCATGCATCATGCCCTAGTGGTTAAGGGCAGCTACTGGAGCAAGAGGTGGAGGTAGGATGGGTTTGCATCCTACCTCCACCTCTTACACAGTGGGTCCTTTGGCAAGATAAATAATCATGATGTTCCTAAATTTCCCCATCTTAAAAAGGAGGATAAGCATAGGACTTATCTCATAGGGTTGTCATGAGAATTAAATGAGTTAATATTTTCAAAGCATTTAGCATAGTGTCTGAACCCTAATTAACAATGTATAAGAGTTCGTTTTTTAAAAATACGTATGTATATAGATGTAGATATAGATATATAGATACATAGATGTATTCTCTGTGGAGAACAGACATTTTCTGATAAAGGAGATGCTTTTTGCTCTAGCCTTAAACCAGCCACTCGCTTCATACCTGGATTTATCTGCCTTGTTCCCATATCTTATGGACCCATTCTAGATCCCATGTTCAGGGATTTCCAAGAGCTAAGACATTAGCCTCACTCTCTTTGCTTTGAATCGAATTTAAAAACAAAATCAAATAGTACATATGTTGCTAACGTGGTTGGCAGCATCTTGTGCAAATCCATTAGTGTTATAGCCTGAATCATTCATCATACTATTATACTAACATTTTTCTGAAAGATCATCAATTACGGTTTGTTCATCAAAATTACTATCAGCTTTAGAGCTATGCAACCGAGAAATAATTCCCATGTCCTTGGCCTAAATGGAATTTGATGGACACCAAATTAAAATGAGAGAAGTTGACTAGATTATCTCTAAGGCCCTGTTTAACTTTAAAAATCAATGAGTCTATAAAACTAGACTGTGTGTCTAAAGGAAACTTAATGTTCTAAGTATTTTAGTTCCTTTTCTGTCTGGATCTCATCAGATGTTTTGATAGACAAGGAAAGGGCAGAAGCCCAGAAGGACACCCCAGGATGCCCACCGGTGTCATTCCCCATATTGCTTTGCTTACCTAGCCCCCATCAACAGCAGCAACTTAACTGGTACTTTCTGATGTTGGAACTACATCTGCCAGAATTGGAGAAGGAGCAAGGAGGGGGGAAAGCTAGGAGTCCAGGGCCTGCAGATACCAGTAGAATCTCAACAGTCCCTGCAGCACACGCAGGCAAGCCCCCACGCTCAGAGAGGCCCCGTACTTAGTTTAAATGCTCTACTGTTACAATCTTGAAATTATTAATAATTGTTGAATGGAGGGCCCACATTTTCATTTTATACTGGGCCTGGCAAATGAGGTAGCTAATCCTGCATTATTGGTGAGTTCACTGTCATTGGCGATTTGGTGTTATTTAAGTAAGATAAAAGTGACTTGTAAAATCACAGGATATTAGATCTGGAAGGAACCTGCAAGCTTTCCCTTCAGCATCTACAATCTATAATCCATGTGCTCTGTGCCACTTGCTCTTGGGGAAGGTGATCTCCCAAGAAGGAAAGTGTGTTTGTTTTATTGTTTATTGATTGTGACAGCATCATTATGAAATAAGGCAATAACATCATCCCTGGTGTTTACAGAGTTATAATGATTACATTTTAGTTATCACATATACCGAAGCAAGTATTTTAATTAGTTTTTTAAAGGTATTGCATTGCTGAGGTATAATAGGAGATTGGGACAAATTACACACTCTTGGTATGCTAGATATTCGGATCCAAAGCTTGTTTTTGAAAACTTCTTAGTTAATCTGTTTCTTAATTTAAAATTTATTTACAATATCCGTAATAGATTATTCATTAAACCACTGCTATTAAAACCATTAAGGCTATTTCCTGTGTAGATTTCACCTAGGACTACTTACTAAGAAAAGGAAATTAGGAGAGGCAGTAATAAAGCCTGTAATTTATCACCAGGGATTTCCAGCACATATTGGCGAATTTTATTTTGTCATGATGTCCGTCTGTCTCTGTGAGGAACACTAAAGCTGACCAAGTCTAGTCTCATAATGTTTTATAGGTTAAATCCTCCTTTGCTATCAGAAGCTAGACATAGAACTCCCCATTTAATGATGTAAAAAAAAAAAAAGAAGACATCTTCCTTTGTTTGAAAGTTAGGTTCATTATATAATGCAAAGTATTTGGGCAATTGAATAAAAAGAAGAGTGTGTGCATTTTCATTTTCTCTTAAGCTACTTCAAACAAGAATGTGTTTGTGTAGTTCTGAATAGTAAAAGAGTAGGCAGATTCAGCTACCCTGAATCAGACCCTATTTTATGCCAGGCATTGTGCTAAGGCTTCATGTGTTGTTTCATTTGATGCCCAGGCTTCAGGGCAAGTACTCTCAGGGTCCCTGTTAGCACACACAGCAGCTTGCTGTGGTTAAGAAAAAGGCTTCCACTCGGGGCCATGAACTACATTGTAAAGCAATTATACTCCAACAAAGATGTTAAAAAAAAAAAAAAAAGAAGAAGACTGTTAGAAAACGGTGCCTCCTCTGAGAAAACACTGTCCCATGGGCGTGTGGCTAGGTGAGTGCTACCCTGGGCTGGATTTCAACCTCCATGGTCCCCCTGGCACAGCCTACACGATCGTACAGTGTGGCCCTGGGTACTGATACTGTCCCCACTTTACGCATGAAGAAATCCAAGGCTTGGAGAAATTAAGTAACTGCTCCTTGTCGTTATGTAGATTTATGAGAGTGGCACATTTTGAATGATCTACAGGTCATTGCGAGATTTGTGAGATCCTGGATGACTCCAGGACCCAAACCCTCATCACAGTCTAGCACTTAGGGAGGGGTAACTGTTCCTGGGTAGCGACAACATGGAACCATTTCCACAGCCCTGCCCCAATGTTGCCTTAAGGTTAAAACAGGGTATAATAGATGGGGGTTGACTGTGGCATTCTGGCATCCCAGGGTCCCCATGAGAATAATGATGATGGTTAATGATGATCCTGAATATTTGTGTAACACTTTACAGTTAAGTGTTTTTCCGCTAAGGTTTGTGACAGTGGTTTAAAATCAATAGGTTCTCACAAAAGTCCTTTAAGGTAGTCAGGGTGAGTGCTATGATCTCTACTACATTATAAGACAAATGAGGATAAGAAAAATGGTGTGGGGCTTCCCTGGTGGCGCAGTGGTTGAGAGTCCGCCTGCCGATGCAGGGGATGCGGGTTCGTGCCCCGGTCCGGGAAGATCCCACATGCCGCGGAGCGGCTGGGCCCGTGAGCCATGGCCGCTGAGCCTGCGCGTCCGGAGCCTGTGCTCCGCAACAGGAGAGGCCACAACAATGAGAGGCCCGCGTACCACAAAAACAAAAACAAAAACAAAAACAAAACAAAACCCATGAAATGTTAGAGAATATGGAAGCCTTGTAGATTGTCTTGTCCAAGGCATCCATTTCACAAAGCTGATTGAACCTCAGAGAGATTCAGTTAACCTGTTCCAGGGCATCTCATTAGCCATAAACTTGAGATTAGACTCCAACTCCAAGTCACACCAAGTGACTTTTGGGATTGCAGGTGAATTCATATGTGACCACCCTTTTTTTTTTAAATTAAATTTATTTATTTTTGGCTGTGTTGGGTCTTTGTTGCTATGCGCGGGCCTTCTCTAGTTGCGGTGAGTGGGGGCTACTCTTCTTCATTGCGGTGTGCAGGCTTCTCACTGCGGTGGCTTCTCTTGTTGCGGAGCACAGGCTCTAGGTGCGCGGGCTTCAGTAGTTGTGGCATGCGGGCTCAGTAGTTGTGGCTCATGGGCTCTAGAGTGCAGGCTCTGTGGTTGTGGCACATGGGCTTAGTTGCTCTGCGGCATGTGGGATCTTCCTGGACCAGGGCTCGAACCCGTGTTCCCTGCATTGGCAGGCGGATTCTTAACCACTGCGCCACCAGGGGAGCCCAGTGACCACCCTTTTATAAGCAAAATGCCCATTTCTGAAATTAGTCTAGAATACAAACTTCTTGAGGGGAATGATGGTGCCTTACTTAACTTCAAGAGCAAAGCCTTTCCCATAAGATATGTTTTATAAATGTTTGTTGGCAGCCTGACTCACTGCCTCAATAACTGAAGGACATTAAAGGAATCTGATTGCCCCCTCCTAAGTGCTGAGTTCACCTCTGATGGCCTCAAACTCTGCCTGCCCTACCGTGATACCACCCCTATGTGTTTGGCACACCTATCAGATTTGCAGGTTTGATCAACGTAAACTTGCCCTGTCCTCCAGCCTCCTTCCAAGGTGCAACTGGGGATTTTCATTTTATAGCTAAAGGAACTGAACACTGCTGTTGTTATCACATGTTAGGTTGGGGAAAATGAAGAAATCATAGTTGAAATTTAAATATTAAGCTTTCATTTATTTAAGATGGAAATGTTCCCTTTTGGCCATTAATAAAAATCACAGCACTAGAGGAAATGGGTTTTCGGGAAAAATCCCCCAAATCATATGGCTTTTTCTTTTTTTCTACAGAGACTCCAAGTTTTCATTCACTCAACTTATTCAACAAATATTTATTAAGTATCTACTATGGCAAATACTGTCCCAGCTATTGGGGATTCAGTGGTGAACAAAACAGACAAAATCAGCACCCTCACTGGGCTACCATTTAAGTGGGGAAGACAGATAATAATAAACAAATGCCTAAGATGTAAGTGTTATAAATAGCACAGTAGGAAGAAAAAGAAAATGTGAAGGAGCTGGAGAATGAAAGGGAGTGCTGGTTTGGATCCCGTGGTCAGAGAAGGTCTCCCTGGGGAGGTGGCACTGGAGCAGAGACAGTCAGAGATGTGGGGGGAAGAGTGTTCAGGCAGAAGGAATACAATGTGGATCAGACCTGAAGCAGGAGCATGTGCATGTGTTTGGGGAAAGGCCAGGAGGGTGTGGGGCTTGGAGCACAGTGAGTGAGTAGAAGAGTGGCAGCAAGGGGTCGACAGATAGCCTGGGCCTCTGCAGCCTTCTGGCCTGAGAAGGAGTCCTGATATGATCTTGGGTATGATTTGCTGTGAACAGTTAACTGGTTTATGATGTAAACGTTGGAAAGAAAAGACAATGAAGGCCAACAGTGGAAACAGAAAGACTTCTTTTTGGCTGCACAGCCCTGCTTGCGGGATCTTAGTTCCCCGACCAGGGATGGAACCCAGGCCCATGGCAGTGAAAACGCCGAGTCGTAACCACTGGACAGCCAGGGAATTCCCCAGAAAGACTTTTTAGAGGCCTCCTTGAAGTAACAGATTTAGTTCACATCTCAGTTATAAAACAAATACTTAGTTACTAGTTACATAAGGGCCCACTGCTTAATTAAAAGGAAGGAAAGAATAACCTCTGGCTTTCAGGTTTTTTTATGCAAATGGAGAGGAATTAGCTAGATTCATTCATTTATTCATTCAAAACATTTATTTAATAAATGTCATATTCCAGATACTCTGCTATGCTGTGCACTGAGAATAAAAACATGAAAAATATGCTAAGTCTTACCCCCAAAGACTTACGGACAAGTACAGTGGTATCAATCAGAGGATGGAGTGATGAACTTGGTCTTGCTTCACAGAGGAGATGACCCCTGAGCTGGGCCTTAAAGGAGAGAAATTACACTCTAAGGAAGGGGAGGAACAAGCACATGCAAAGAAACAGGCATGAGGTAGCATGAGTAATTATTCAGTGTTGCTGGGACCTTGCGTCAGGAACGAGAGCCGGTGAAGGAAAGACTGGAGGGTGGGCAGAGGCCAGATGACAAGCTTGTGGATCTCATGCAGGACTTCCAGGGCTATATCAGATAGCCTGTAAATTATTTTCTAATTCTAGGACTTTATGATTATGTGAATCCATTTTACTTTCTCCATCAGCGTTTGGTATAAGCATCCCAAGCCTTTATTTATTTTTATATCCATCTTTTCTAAGTTATCTTGCTCTACAACTTTAAAGAAAAATGGTTAGAGCCTCTTTTCTTGCATGGGTTTTGCAAAGAACCTGAGGTCTTCTGTGGCTTTTAAAGATGACTTCTGTTAAATTAGCAGAGCCTACAGGAGCTCCTGTGAATTCCCAGTTGCCAGCCTCACTTCTTGGGGCTTCTTCACTCCAAGTCTTGGTGCAGTTGTCAGGATTTGCAAGTTTAAAGTTAAAATGAGGTCCGAAGTACATGTGGTATATTACAGAGACTTGATAGTCTATAATTTCCACAATGGAACTAATGTGAGTTCTTGATCTATTTTTCACAGGGCTTTTGGGCCATAGTTACTTTAAAAAGAACTCTCTTGAAAATAGATCTGAAACGGATCTCAAAGGCTGTGTTTACTCATTCGTAAGCATTTATTGATGATCTACGTTATGCAAAACCACAGTACCAGGTACTGGGGACACAAAAATGAATAAGATAAAATCTTTTCTTTCAAGGAACTTCCAAATATTAGTGATTCTTATTAAAAAAACCTTATAATTCTCTGACTTTTGTGTGTGTGTGTATATATATATATATATATATATATATATATATATATATAGAATGGTTTTAGGTCAATGGTTTAAAAGGTTTTATAAAATTTCATGAAAAATAGTTGAGTTCTTTGATTATGCATAAGCTCAGCCTGTCATGGAAAACTGGATTTATTTATCTAACATGCTGACTAGAGGCAAAGAGGAAAACAAGCCAGAAGAAAAGTACTAATTCATGATGCACAACTTGAGAATCTCCATTGAACAGCTGCATCGTTGGAACACTCACCCTTTTTGTTCACATGGAGTTGCTATCTGGAATCCTCAGATATCCGTGGTCGCCCGAGGGCTCCTCAGATGTCACCAGGGCAACAATAAAGTAACACACATGAAGCAGGCCTTCTGTGGCATTCTTTATGAAAAGCATTGAATTAAATTATTGCATAACAAATCATCTGCATACGAAAGGCAGTGAACTGTTGGAGAACCCAACTGAAAACAATGCTGAATTTGATTCCTACCTCCACTGATAACTTACTGGCACTCTTAGAAATCTTACTGTGACCCGAGTTCCCTATTTGGAATGCGGGAAATATTAATAATGTACTTATGACTTAAGGCAGTTGTGAGCTCAATTTAGGGAGATTGTTGAGACGGTTAGAGAAAACTCCCATCTATCCCTTAACCCTGTTCATCTTATCCTTTCTTGGTCAACCTTTCAAAACGATTAAGAAATTTCAGCCAGAGTGGTCTGGTTGAAACCATTGCTCTCCACTATGGAGTTCCTAGCAAAACGGGTAACAGCTGCATTGACTGAGTCCTTACCATGTGCCAGAGATTGTGCTAATCAGCATTTCACATGCACTATTTTATTTCACCCTAATAACCTTCAGGGTCAGTGTTATTAACATCCTCATTTTATAATGAAGACACTTAAACTCTAAAATGTATGTGATTCTTGGCCTGGGTTCACAAAGCTAAGGAGTATTCTGAAACAAAGATTAGAACTAGGTGATCTATCCAAGAGCCCTCAAACTTCTGTACATATTGGTTTAGGGAGAACTGTACATCACATCACATCCTCTCTCACCACTATACTTGGCTTCTGCTTAGTCTTAAAGCCATAGATAGAAATCTTTATAGTAGGAAAAACAACTTCTACAGACAAAGTTATATATATTAATTCAAGAAAGCCTGTGGAGAGATAGAATGTGAAAAATAAACAACATGTGATGCTTTAAGCACGATTAAACTAAAATAAGACATTTTGAAAAATATACTGAAATATTTACATCCAAATGATATTGTCATTAGTGGCCTACCCCCTTATCCCAACAATGCTTTAAGCTCTTCTTGGGAATTGCCACTTATGAACCACACAAAAAAAATGAGTCTCATTCTTTTTTTGGTCTGATTTCGATTTTGGGTCCCCAAAGAAAATCAATCACCATCTCTTCACCAGATTTGACCATGAAAGACTTAACGATTTTTTAAAGAGCAAGTCCATTCTCAAAGTGCCAAAAATTGGTACTAACAATTTGTATTTGAAAGGACAGATTTCCCCCTCTTTTAAACTCTTAATTATTTATTTATAGCTATAAAACTAACACGTTGATTATAAAGATAACATGTTGGTTATACAAAGCACTCAAAGACAATAGCTACATTCTTCTAAAGTATACTCAAAAGAGCACTTTGAAAATATTTTAAGCCGGCCAGCCAGCATTTTTTAAAATAAATGTGATCTCGCAAGAGAATTTCTTTCATGGAGACAGCAGATACATGACTATGATAGGTATTTTTAAATGATAACATTGCTTTATAGTCACATATCTTATGTGGTATTCTAAGATGGAAACACTATTTGTGGATAAATATACAATTATTTCTTAAATGCACCATTTTGTTCAAGGGAAATTATAATAGCTACAACTTTTAGAGTATTAACAAAGTACCAGGCACACAAGTTATTGTATTTAATACTTAACACAGGCCTGGAAAGTTAATATTATACTCATTTTTCATGTGATACAACTAAAGTTGATAAAGGCTTAGGAGTTAAGCAGAGTCTCACAGTTTGGGCTGTCTTCCTTAAGGCTCCTGTGCTCAACCAGAAAGCATTCATGGTGGAAGAGAAGCACCGTTATTTCTGCTTAGATGTAGAATAAACATACAAGTTAAATTATAAACATCAACACTTGAGTGTTAATGGGCTCCTAGAACTGAGGTGCAATAATTCCTTTAAATTTTTTTTTAAATTTTATTGAAGTATATTTGATTTGCAATATCGTGTTAGTTTCAGGTGTATAGCAAAGTGATTCAGTTATATATGTGTGTGTGTGTGTGTGTGTGTGTGTTGTTTTTCAGATTCTTCTCCCATATAGGTTATTACAAAATACTGAGTATTGTTTCCTGTGCCATATAGTAGATCCTTGTTGGTTAGCTATTTTATATATAGTAGTGTGTATATGTTAATCTCAAACTCCTGATTTATCCCTCCCCTCCCTTTGGTGACCATAAGTCTGCTTTCAATATCTGCGGGTCTATTTCTGCTTTGTATATACTTTCTTAAATTACTAAATAAGATAACCTATGTGAATGCATTTAGACAGAGTCATTTAATTAATTCTCAAGTTTTAGTACAGAAGAATCACCTGACATGCTTTTTCAATATACATTATCTGGGATCCAGTGGTAAGAAATTCAGGTTAAGCAGATGAAGATCTAGGAACCTGCATTTTTAAGATGCTTTGCAGAGAATTGTGAAGCTCTAGGTCTGTGGGACACACTTCGAAAACACCATTTTATCACATAGCAGATGTTCTAAATATGGTTTCCTTTCCTTTCCCTAAATGCCTGAATACAGGAAGAAAAACCAAAAACAATAGTTTAAAACAAGAGCTCAGTTCATAGTGTACTACTTACTACGTGTGGTTTACATTACTTGATTGAAATACACCAAAATGAAATTTCATTTCAAATTTAATCTCTTACCTTGATGGCCTCTGTAAAACTTTAGTGTACGAAAGTGGTGCTTGAGTGAAGAAAGTACCCACAGAAGCTATGGTTTGATCTCTTCAGGACTCCTCCAGCATAAGGAGCAGCTAAACTAATGCCAGGTGGGGATGCAGGGGATTTCCTGTTTATTCTTTTTACCTACTAAAATGATTTTATGCATCCTGTGATTTTTACAGTTGTTCTGAAAGGAAGCTCTTATATTTAACTCCATTGAGATGTAGTGCTTATGTTTTTGGAGGAGGGGAAGTTGAGGATAAATCTCCTTTGCACTTCTCATAAGTTAATGAATTATGTATTCTTCCAGCTTTACTTTTGTGCTGTCAGTAACAGAGACGATGTTAGACTTCATAGGACTGATGATGAATTTCTAAGTTTCATAAGTTATGTGTCGGACAATTCAGGAGGCAGTGTATGCATTTTTGGGCTCTTCCCCCCCTTCTTTTCCTGTCCTTCTGGCAAGTAACATTTGGGTAGCTTAACCCAGCTCATACCAGGATGGGTAAGAGAAGGGGATTAAAATTAAAATTCTTTAAAGTATCTCACATAAAACGGCTTTGTGAAGAAAGAGATTCGAGGTCATATCAAGATTTTATATTAATATTGAATTTTCTTGATTCATTTTCTTTCCTCTCTATGTATAGCATAATCAAGAGGTGTCTGTGGGCAGAGCTGTTGCTTGATGACAGCAAGCAGAGTGTCTGGGAAAGGCCTTCATCCTATACTCTTCTGGAGCTACTGAGGTCTGATATGTCAGCCTTTTTAGGGTTGGATGAAGGCTAGAGATAAGAGTTAAGTTGAACCTTCACGATTCAGCATCAGTAGGAAGTACTGCTGGTTGCCCTGAAAGCACAGTTGTACCCATGATGTTTTCAGAGAATGACAAGTCAAGCAAACTAATGGCAAACTTTTTTGACGTTAGGTTCAGAATCCTTTCAGTTCACTTACTAAAAAGAGAGAGAAAAAATGTATGATATACACTTTTGATATACAAGGAAGGAAAAAATTAGTGGCAGTGAAACAGGCCCAGCCAGGGCCAGTAGAAATGGCATTTACTGCAGAGCCTAGAAAAGTGGCTCCTTTTTTCAGAAGGGAAGGTTTTAGGGATAAACTTGACATAGGTATAGAAGATCAATATATGACCATCAATCTGCAAGTATTTATTACTACCTTCAATGTACTCAAAAGACACATATGACCTGTAACCTTTTTAGATGATGGAAATGGAGGGGTTTTTTTGTTTGTTTCTGTTTTTTTTATTTTTGATTTAGGTAATCCAAATGTCTTAATCCCTTGAAAACATATACATTTGAAAAATCACATATAATATCTGTTCATTAACACTGAGCGAAAAATAGCAGTCAGGTCAGTAGGGGATAGGAAGGTGATGAAACACTACATGCCCCTCCCTGAAGAATTTACATGAGCATTTTCAAGATGTTTTTGTGAACAAGTTGTGGAGGATTTTTTTTTTTAATAGAAAAAACAGTCCTGATGAATACCTTGACTTTGAAGCTTGAACTTGAATTCTCTACTCAACATCAACTTTTGGATTTGTGTTTGATATAGCTGGGTCATAAAGACCCACATTGACAAATTTATTTAGAACTTTTAATTCTGGACAAAATAAATGCAGTGTCTAAGTTAGGTATCAGCCCTTACCCTCAGCATAAGGAGCTTTTGTTATGCAGGAATGCCCCAGCTGGGGAAATGCCAGTTAATAGATTCAGACAGATGGATTTTGATGAGAGTCTGCACTGTTCACACCCCTTTAGCAAATGTTTTCGAATATTCTCAAGTAACACGCTTAACTTGAAAACAAATTTAGATTTGCTTACTTTAGAGTCAATAGCAGTTATTATCATTAGTAGTATATAAAAATATCTGTTCTGTTTCTGCATATTAAAGTGCTAAATTCATATGTCACATTATATCTCTAGACCTTTGGCTGCCTTGTACATACAGAGAAGACGTACTTTGAATTTAGAACAGGCTTTGGCAGAAAATTATTTCAGCTGTTGTGAAATATTGCACTTTTAAAAAAAAATTTCCCTCCCCACCGAAGTCCAAGTGGTCGTCAGCTGTGGAAATAGCATTATGAAATTCCCAAGAGGAATGCAAGAAGATCCGTCATTACTTTTTTCTCAGTAGAGGCTGTGAAACCAGACCAAAAGGGAATAACATTAGAATAGAAATCAGACTGCTCCAAGAAGCAAGGGAAGGGGGTATTTCTTATGAGAGCCATTTTGTGGGGTCCAGTAGTCTTTTCATGAGCGTGAGGTACCTCTCTGGCCACATTTTTTGCCAAAACCCATTGTTCCTTGGCCCTAACTTAATTGAAGGCCAGAGTATCAAGTTGAACGTATAGGAAAATGGGAAAGCAGGAGGTCGGAGATAGTGCTTTGAGGTGAAAGTATGAGTATTAATATTCTGAGCGCTCTTTTGTGGGGGGCAGGGCGTTTGCTGGGCGTTGTGGATACAGCTGAAAAACAAGAGTCGCCTAAACCTTGGCGTCTAAGGATAGATTGACTTTATACAACAAACAGCACATCTAATTGTTTAATTACAATTGTGGAAAGTGCTGTGTAGAAGGAAGGGCGCTATAGGAGTGTAGCAAGGGGGTTGACAGCATCTGGAGGGTTGGAGAATGCTTCCTTGAGGAACAGCATTGGAGCTAAGTTCAAGAGTATAGTATAAATTTCTTAGCAGAAAGGTTTTTAAAAATCATTTAAGGCAGTGGGGACAGCATATGTGAAGGCTCAGAATCAGGAAAGCACTTGGGTCAGAACAGGGACTGGAAGGCAACTGGTGTGGTTGGAGACAGAGTAGGGGACAAACTGGTGGGCATTGTTAACACAGCATTACACATTCCTGGGAGACCCTCTTCACATTTTATTCTGTGTATGTACCACGGTGGCTCTGCTTGGTGCCACTCATTTTCTGGCTGAAAGAAAAAATATTGGGACTTCAGATTTATTCTTTTATTCTGTTACAGTTCTTACCTGTCTCTGTCTCCACCTCTGTTTCTAAAAAAAAAAAAAAAAAGTATTTGTTTTTTGTGTCTCATAAAATCATACTACTGCTTGTTCATAATGGCATGGCAAACTTCATTTAATATCTACGGTGGCCTTGTAGATCTTTTGGAAACTGGAATATCAGTTCAAATTAGTAGAAATGTGAACTATCTAACATTATCATGGCATGTATTGATTTAGGTTTTAAATATGGCAGTCTTTTCTTTCTAACTTCTGGAAGACCTGGTTTAGAAAGAGGAAAATAAATCAACTCTTGTGTACCAAAATGACGTTTCTGCAGTGTTTACATCACATCTGTATGTGCAGCAGCTGTTAGGTCATTCCTAAAACTCCAGCATTTGTTCATATTTTAAGATGCTCTACATTTTTATGAGCAGATCTAAGTGTTCAAGTTTTATTTGAAGAAAACATGCCTTTCCAAGTTGCAAAATATAATTTCTGGTTCATTTATTAGGGAATGAGAATATGAGATACATTTTCTAATGCACTTCTGGTGGTTTAACTTCTCAGCCAACTATGCAGAGAACAGCATAAACCACAGATGCTGGGCTCTTTCCACCTGTCGAACAAGATTTTATTGATTGCATTGTTTTGAAGACTCCTGTTACTAAGACTTGTGGCTGTTTATTTGTACATTGTGTACATTATGAAGAGATATAAGCCATTCTTGTTGATTGTCATCATCAGATTTGAAAAGTTATATAAGTGAGGATATTAGATACACTGATGAGTAGTGATATGAAATTGATAAATGAAGTCAATTTCGAAATGAGATAGAATATTTGTTAGGCAGTTGCTCACATGCTAATTGCAACACTGTGATTAATGAGTGGTGAATTGATGGGATCTGGTGACCACCTACTTTATTGAGAACATTCTTTTGCTCATAGGTCACAGTAGAATAAAAAAGAGAGAGAGAGAATAGAGTCTCTTCTTAGTAAATAAATAAAAATTTAACCTGATGCATGAAATATCTTTAATGATACTTTAAAAATCACAAAAGTTTTTTAAAAATCACAAAAATTACCAAAAATTACAAATGAATGCTCTACCAACTGAGTTTATAAATACTGAAAGAAGAAGGAAGAAAGCAAATTCCGATCAGCAAAGATCATTTGTAGAAAGGCCTCTGAAAAGAGATGAATTTAGCTTGGCTGGAGAGGGAGGTAAGTGCTTGTGGTGAGGTCCAGAAAGGAGGAGAGCCCTGATTCTGTGTCTGCTGCTACCATCTCCCAGTTGTGTGGCTCGAGGCGAGATACTTCACCACTCAAACTTAGTTTTCTCAGCTGCTCATCATTTTGTTGTGTGGTATTAAATGAGGTAACATATGTAAGAGAATGGTGATGGCGCAGGGTAAGTGCCTGAAGTGTTGCCTTTTATTATTCATTAGCATTATTCATGAATACAGATCATAGAAATCA
This sequence comes from Grampus griseus, assembly GCF_964374135.1. Taxonomy (NCBI): domain Eukaryota; kingdom Metazoa; phylum Chordata; class Mammalia; order Artiodactyla; family Delphinidae; genus Grampus; species Grampus griseus. The sequence continues at coordinate 70,535,520 of NC_139012.1, forward strand.
GGGTTGTTACGTGCACAGATTGCTGTATACAAAAGCACAGAGGATGGAACAAGCCTGCCTAGAAATAATTCAGTCAGTTTTGAACAATGAAATGTTATTTCCAGCAGATTAAATACATTAAATATTATTTTAAAAACACAATATTTAATGATCCCCACAAAGCTGATTGTGTAACTTCTAAATTTATTTATTTATTTGTTGGCTGTGTTTGGTCTTCGTTGCTGTGTGTAGGCTTTCTCTAGTCACAGCGAGTGGTGGCTACTCTTCATTGTGGTGCGCTGGCTTCTCTTGTTGCGGAGCACAGGCTCTAGGCACGCAGGCTTCAGTAGTTGGGGCACATGGGCTCAGTACTTGTGGCTTGTGGGCTCTAGAGTTCAGGCTCAGTAGTTGTGGCGCACTGTGTTGCTCCGTGGCATGTGGGATCTTCCCGGGCCAGGGCTCGAACCCGTGTCCCTTGCATTGGCAGGCAGATTCTTAACCACTGTGCCACCAGGGAAGCCCCGATTGTGTAACTTTTAAATGTCCTTAAAAATGTAGATTATTCCATACACCCAGAATTAGAAATACGACTAGTCCGTGACTGACCTTTAACAATGTGTTTCTAACGGAAGAATGTATGTGTGTTCACTCACCTAAATGATGGAGGGTGTGACATCTTTGACTGAAAGTTTGCTAGTCCAGTTTTCCATTTAGAATAGTATACATAGAAAGTCAATCTTTTGATCTTTAAAAAAAAACTGTGGGTAGAAATGTGATCTGGAGAAACATACATAGAATATGTAGTATGAGTATATTTTGGGAATTTCCAGGTTCTGAAAAAGTCATCTGAGGAGAGCTGGGAGGAGGACCTGACACATTAGGGTCATGTTCAGAAGAATGCCATTTTCTCATGCTAGTTCGCTAATAGCTACACACACCACTCCAAGAAACCTGTACCGCCCTGATCCCAGCGCAGGCGAGACCCTGGAATCCTAGTGGGTGGCTTCTGTGAGGGCAAAAAAAGAGCCCTAGAGTAAGAGATCCTGGCCCAAGTCACTCAACAGAGCCAACTCTATTTTCTCGTGTAAAATAAGTACCTCTAGAACATTTGGGGAAAAAAATCACTAACTACATGGCTTGCTACAGTCTAGATATTCAACAATTGCTCTTAGGAGTAGCCAAAAGCTGTCATCACCTTGTTTTGTTTTAAACATCTATTAGTAGGCTCCTTGATTACTGATTTCTAAAATATAAGCTCATTTAACACTTATAGTAGTAGACACTACAGTTACCCAATTTTACAGAGGAGGAAACTGAGGTGGAGTGAGGTGAAATAACTTGTCTAAGGTCAGGCAGTTAGCAAGCCGCCAGGCAGGGCTTTCAGCTTGGACGTCTGGTTCCTCCAAAAGTGTGCTCTCACCCCTCAGGCTGTAGGGCCTCATCTATACTGGAAGTATAATAAGGAGCATACAAGTATGTATCTTATCTCTGTTGTATTTTTGTACAAGTTCTAAGTTTTTGTGTAGACTTACAAACAGTGAGCTGTGGAACTGAAGGAGTCTTTAGAGATCATCTATGAGTCCGACTCCTTATTTTACAAGTTCTCACTAAAGACTAGGGAAGTTAAGTGATTGACTCACCGTCATAGTGATCTTGGTAGCAGAAATGTGGTAGGTACCCAAGTCCCCTGATTCAATGCCCTTTCCGTTGTGCTGCCTTTCTGTCTTCACAGGAGATAATTTAATTATTGTTAAAATCACATTCTTTGAAAAACTTTTAATTGAGATATAATTCACATAATATTCACCCTTACAAAGTATATACTTCAGTGTTTTTTAGTGTATTCACAAAGTTGTACAACCATCATCACTATCTAATTCTGGAACATTTTCATCACCCCAAAATGCCTATTTGTAGTCACACCTATTTCTCCCTTCTCCCAGCCCTTGGCAACAGTTAAGCTACTTTCTGTCTCTATGAATTTGTCTATTCCGGATATTTCATATAAATGGAATCATGCAATAGGTGTCTTTGTGTCTGGCTTCTTTTACTTAACATAATGTTTTCAAGGTGCATCCACGCTATAGCAGATATTAGTGCTTTATTCCTTTTTATGACTGCATAATACTGTATGGATATACCACATTTTGTTTATCTTTTCATCAGTTGATGGACCTGTGGGTTGTCTCCACTTTTGGGCTATTATGCATAATGCTTCTGTGAGCATTCATGTATATATTTTTGTGTGAACATATGTTTTCAATTTTCTTGGATATATTTTTATGAGCAGAAAATAGGAAGGCAAGGAATTAGCCCTGAGGCACTATAGCCTCAGAGGTCGGCAGGGTAAGAACCCTATGATAAACTGAGGTGACACTAAACCAGGAGAGCATGATATCTCAGAAGCCGAGTGAAGAAAGAATTTCAGGAAGAAAGATGTGACCAGAAGTGTCAAAAACTTCTGAGATGTCGGTGAAGATAAGGACCGAGAAATTATCATTGAACTGGCAAGATGCAGGTCATTGAGAAATGAGATTGTGCTGGGGTGGTGGGAACCAAAACCTGAAGGAGTGGGTTGCTGGAGATAGAGAGGAAGGTAAAGAAGTGAAGGCAATACATAAGTCCCACGTAGGTGCTGTAGTATGTCTCAATAACATTATTGATGCATATAATTTGAGATCCAATTCAGAGGCATCACAATATATTGGAAAGAGTACAAGCTTTGGAGTCAGACACACTTGAGTTTAGCTGCCAACGATGTCACCTGCTTGCTGTGTGACCTTATGCAAGTGACTACTTAAGTCTCTGGACTTTATTTTCCCTCATCTATAAAACTGAGATTATAACACCAATCATACAACAGTGCCGTGAAGACTAGAGGTAATGAGAAACCCATCCTGGGACAGCTTCTGGCACACAATGGTCACACTATAAAGTGTCAATTTTATATTACTAATTTTATTATTTTTTAATTTACCAACCAAAACCAAGACTGCTGGTATTCTATGTTGCTTATTATTAAAATCCAATGCTTTGTAACCAGATGACTGGGAAAACTTTACAAAAGAGTAGTCATTTCTGTGTTTTGATGGACGATTGGAAGCTCTTTGGCAGAGAAGGTCTAAAGGCATGTTTCTGATGGGAGAGCCACAGATACGAGATAGCACGTGTGTCTGGAGGATGCCTGAAGTAAGAGACAGGTTGGAGAGAAGGGCTGAAGGCAGAGTGTGAAGAACCTTATAAACCGTGTTAAAATAAATGTAATCTTTATATAATCTTTAAAGATAAATTATACGTCATGGTAATTATTTCCATTTTATTATCAAAGTTCAGTGCCTCCATGAACCTGAATTTTAAAGGGCTATACTTACTAACTTCAAGAACCACGTGGTAAATAAGATTCAAAACACCACAAAAGCCCATGGCACTTAAAAGATAGATTTACAACCATCTGGGTGCATCAACCATAGCTCCCAAAATACTGGTGCCTGAATGACAGCCTGATGAAACTTTCATGATTTCATGGGGAAAATGTTATTTGAGGCTTCTGACCGATCGTTTTTTTCCTTTACTATGAGGCTATGGCTTTTCTTCTTTTTGATGTTTAAAAATGGCATTTTTGAAATGAAATGATAGTGGTGGTGTTGAATGCCTTGACCTAGCAAAATTAAAAGGTAGATAACTTCAATTTTACTCCTAAAGTTTCTTTTGAAATTATTCCCAGTCTATTAAATCACAAAGTCTGGGATATTTTGTCTTAAAGTACACTATCCTTGAAATCTGCAAACATTGTTTCACTTAAGTATGAAGGGATCACAAAGAGTCCCTAAATGCCATTGCTGTTAGTAGATGATCCTGAGACACTTAGGAATCTTTAAGGGTGTTCTTCTCATGCCACAGGCAGCCATTCGAAAGTCCCTGGAGGAAGTCTCTGTATACATACAAAATGTGAAGTCTGGTATATACATGTAAATACACGGTTGTGACTCCCAACCTCTATTGAATGAGGTTGATCAGATGCTTAGCTCATACAGAATATCCTTGCAAGGTCTCAGTTCAATGGAAAGATTTGATGGATTGGATGAAGTGGAGAAGTGAAGTTTTACGAGGAGCTGTCATGTGCTAAATCAAGTTTCTGTAGTTTTTCTTCACATTTGCATTACTAAGACAGGCATCAAAGGGGAACTGTGTTCTAGTTTGATAAAATATTTTAGCAAGTGTTTTATGTTGTTTCTTCCCAAGGATGTTATAGATTACACACAACATTCAGATTTTTTATAAACCTTTGTAATGTCAGTGTAAGGGTGAGCTCTCCTAAACTTAAAAAAAGAAAAAGAAAAGTGTTTCGCTCTGTCTCATTCTATAAGCTAAATATTCCTGGTAATCGCATACATTCTCAACAGAGTATACCAGCAACTACCATGATTATAAAAAGGCAACGTCTAGTCTTAACTTGATTACTAGGTATTAGACAGATGACGATAAAGCACCAATGCAGGCTGGTATTAGAGAAGGACACCAGCTTTGGTGCTCTGACAGAACTGGGTTTGAATCCAGCTAACTGACAGATGAAAATTTGCTTGCTGTTCTGTGGAGTATCACAGAGAGCCAACAAATTAGGTGAAGTAGATGAAGGTGTGAGTTTGGATGAGTGGGTTGTGAAGTGCTCTTCGGAATAGGTGACTCTTGAGATGAATTTTTAAGAATAAAATAGAAATTCACCAAGGGCTTGGGAGGAGGGGAGGGTGCTATGGCAAGGACCAACAGCATACACAGAGACAGTTAGGCATGAAGACTTACAAGGCGGGGGCAAAGGGTCGAGGACTACTGACCCCAAATCAAGGTGTCTGAAGGGCATACAAATGGAAATATTCAGTGGGGTTGGTTGCTTCTGCTTGTTGGACTCATGTGAACTTTAATTGATAAAGTAAGCATTTATTCGTATTATATAGTAATGAAATTTCCCACTGGGGTAGCAGATTTTTCATTCTAAATTCCTTATCTAAAAAAAAAACAAACAAACCACCAACACCCCCCCCAAAAAAAAACCCAGCTATCTAGAACAATGAACTTATGATAAATTAAAAAAAAAATCTTCCTAACAATATTTTTAAATTATACTTAATTTTTACTTTAAATTACTTTAAATTATACTTACATTTTACTAGATGCTTATACAATTCTTACTTATTCATGTTCCCAGGAAATCTACAGTGTTTTGAAAATACTCAACAGCAAAGATAGCTGTTTTACTAGGTGATTAAAAGGAAATTATGGGTTTGAGTTCAAAACGTCAGTTCTACTAACTGGGATCTAAATATTTTGGAACTCACTACAATTGGCTAAGGGAGAACTGAGAATGTCATTACCTAAGAAAAGACTTCTAGTAGAATTCTAATAAACCTGACTCAACAAAGGGATCACTCTTCATGGAATTTTTGTTGTTTATTATTACAAATTTTGTTATCACTTTGATCTGAATAAGATGTTCCAAAATAAAATCCAAAAAGCACAGTGTGAACAATGTCTCTTACCTATTAAGTCTCTGAATCCAGTAACAGGTATTCACATACTTATCCAGCAGAGTTTTTGTTCGTTTTGATTTGTAGAAGAAAGCTATGTTGCCACATGTCTACTCAAATAAATTAACATTACCATCTAAACTGACTCATTTGGAAGGGGCAAGTCTACATAGCAAAAAAGTATGACATGTATGCATGCCAAAAAAACTGAAATGAACAGAGTTCTCATTTTCTTCTTGTTTAGTGATGCCATCTCTTGACCTTTACCCTGCACCCTGAGTCAAGCACAGATGCTGAAGTGTAGAGTCATAGAAAATGAGAGGGTAGGGTGGGGTGAAGGGAAGGGGCCGAAAATAAGGGAGGTGCAATTTCTCAAGATAGGAATTTAGGTAAAAAAATGCCCCTGACAAGGCAATTCCAACTTGAAAGACTATCTTCCCCAGCTAGGTGGCATCTAGAACCTATGACTGCCATTCAGAGAAAAAGAAAAAGGAAAAAAGGAATACAACATTTTCCCCTTAAGGCAAAATGAGTTGTTTCTCTTTAGTAAATGCATGGATTTAAATTATGGAACCTCAGATTTTATAGTCAAAGCAAAGGAAACCATAAGATAAACAGTTAAAATGTTTTATTGATTAAATGTTATTGTAGCTTTCATGTGTATTTTGTAAAGCAAAACATGGATATTTCATGCAATGCTTCAAGCACAATTTTCTAAAGAAAACCAATAATCATGTGTTCTGGTAGGAACTGCATATTCAATAGTGGACAAATCCTATAGCATTATTCTTTTTTCTCACAGTAACGGTAAAGTGTTTTTCAGTGATTGTAAAAAAATCACACCATCTTCTTTCCTTTTACATAGAACTTCATAAGATAATCCACATGCAAGAAAAGCATAGTATAAACAATGTCTCTTACCTACTAAGTTACTTTCCACCACTATGTTGAGGCCATGGCTTGGTGCCACCTTTGGCCTCATTTCTTATCACAGCCCCCCACTATCTCTGAGCCCACAGTATTCTCTTGAACTTCTGGCCCCTTATTATTTCACATTTGTATCCCAGAGCCTAAAAGGAGTCCACTATTTTTTTTTTTTACTAAATGAATAAACAAATAAATAACTTTAGGCTAGAAGTAATGAAACATGTAAATAATATTACAATTAATATTTACAGTTAACAAAGCACCTTCTTTATCTGATTTAATACTCAAAATCATGCTATGAGGTAGATACGTCATATCTCTATTTTACAAATAAGGAAACAAAAGCTCAGAGAGGCTAACTAGGCTTCCCAAGAGCCCAGCTAATGAAGTCACTTAAGCTGAGATTTAAACCCCGCTCTTTACTAAATTCCATATACTTTCTACTACATCCTGCTTCCTCTAGAAGTATTATACGCATGAGTAGAAGCTGAAAGATTATATCTAATATATTGAATTTTGTTCAGGATGAAATAAGAAAGCATTCTATTTTTGAAAAATTCAGAATATTAATAACATTTTATGAATTCTCACATTCGTTTGGTTTATTCTTCTTTATAAATATGAAAGAAGAACCAGCAATGCAAGTTTAATATCACAAGAGAGTTGGCAGTATTTTATTAACCTGCCCTCCTAAGTTGCCTGCAATGGTGTAATTACTGCTATTTATCAGTCTGTGCACATGTACTGAATTACAGCCTAGAGATGTATAACTTTCACTTACAGAGAAGAAGGTTGGAGGGTGCAAAACATTCTATTGTAGTCCTAGGAAGATATTTTTAAAAATTATATTTCCCTTTTGCAATCCCATAATGATTTCTTTTCATGTAATCTTCTCTTTAACTGATCCATAGCTGGAAGATCCACCAGCATCCAGCAGCATGTTCCCCCAAGAACTAGGTGAGTGACAGTTGCCTGCTGCCACCTAGACATGGCAGTTGAAAGGAGCAGAGATGGCTCCACTATGCGTGTTGCTATATTCCTGACTTTCCAAAGACTGGGAAGTCGAAGGCCTTTACAAGTGTGTATTATTTCTCCATGTACATCCCCGTACTTCCCAGCATAGAGCATGTCAGTGGACCCTACATGAGGGTTCTAAAAAAATGAATCTGAGTAGATAATTTTTAATACTTGTCAATTAGAAATGTGATGCTGCATAGAAGAAAAATACAAAAATTAGGAATAGGTTGGTCAGGGCTTAAGAACATGTGTTGTCCCCATCCTCAACCCCCCCTTTTGGAGGGACACCTTTTACTCAAAAGAGATTCTTCCTGTCTCATCCATTCCCAGTTTAGAATATTGATACATCCTTATGGCTGTCTTTTCTGCTATTATTGCACACTATGAAAAATTGCAGATTTAAAAGAAACTCTGACAAGTGTTTTGAGTAGGAATAGGAAATCCTAAACCCAGGATGATTATTTCAGATGATCACAGCTGCCTGCCAGTGCTTTTTTAGGATCATTGTTCAGTGTTTTTGAATGAAAAAACAGTTGAACGTGACTATTCTCTCTGGATCTCCTCCCCTCTGAGCCCACTGTCTGCCTTGCTTTGTAAATGTAGACATGCATTAGCTTCTCCCTTCAGCCTTCCTTTTGTTTGGTCAGGTGTCTGCTTGCAGACAGCTGACCCACAACTCCAGTTCTCACTATTGCCTCTATTGTGAAGACTCTGACTTCCCTTCCAGTAGCTCTGCAGCTTCTTCTAGGTCCCTGATCCATCACCTGAACCCACAACTCTCTAATCTCACTTCAAACTCATGAAGAGTTCAGAGAAGGAAGAATGAGTGTATCATTCCAAGTGTCATGGAGGAGGCTGGGCCTGAACTCACTGTAATGTAGGCTCTTCTACATCAGAACTGCACAGATGGAACTTTTATATTAAGAAAATTTTTTGAATTCTTGGAATTCAACAATATGTCTAATATATAGTCAGTGGTTCCCATTAAATCTAAACTGCTGTCTGAGATCAGTATTAAGTCTGCAGAAAGCTGTGCTTGTTAAAAAATCACAGAATTAAGTACTTGTTGAAAGAGCCTAGCAAAGTGACCAACATCAGATCCTTGGTGGTCTTGCTGACCTCAGAGCACAGAGGAGGCTCACAACACACTGACTGTGGGCAACCATCAGGCACCATGTGGGAGGAAGTTGGTAATCCTACAAGACAAATCATATTTTGCCAAGACATTTGATTAAAAATTTGGTCATTGATCGGGTCCAAGTTTAATTCCTTTAAGAAATGCAGATATGCACATTGACAGATGCTTTTCCAACATTTTTTTTAAACTGTACTATAAGCTCTATTCTTTTTTTTTTTTTTTTTTTTTGCGGTACGCGGGTCTCTCACTGTTGTGGCCTCTCCCATTGCGGAGCACAGGCTCCGGACGCGCAGGCTCAGCGGCCATGGCTCACAGGCCCAGCCGCTCCGCGGCATGTGGGATCTTCCCGGACCGGGGCACGAACCTGTGTCCCCTGCATCGGCAGGCAGACTCTCAACCACTGCGCCACCAGGGAAGCCCTATAAGCTCTATTCTTGCATCCATCCCAGGCATGTCCACTCCTGCTGTATTTTCTCCATACACTGTGCTTCATTTATATATTCAGGAACATTTTAGTTAGAATAATCAAAGGAAGAAATAAACAACAGTTAATTGGGAAATGGACTAATTCTAGAGCCACAGTGGCGGTCATCATAGGAGGAGATGGCTGTGATATAATTGTTCTTCCTCCAGTGACCATCAATAGAGTGGGTTTTGCCAGATCCCCTGAAGCAATTGCTACTATAAAGCTCCATGTGGAGCAGGACTATTGTCCCTCCAAATATAGACCCTCTATGTTTGAGGGCCAAGAAATCCAATGTCAGAATGAAACAATGGAAGTCTGCCCAGAAACTTCTGTAAAAAACGATCCCTTTGATAAAACTGACTAATAAAGAAACACCACAATTGCTCTTTTACCAGTAATCGTTTTAAACATTTGATTATAAATGAAAATTTTGTGGTAGCTTGTGACCAAGAAGATTCACATTTTTATGTATGCTTCCCAAAGGGAGAGATGGTAGGTATAGTATAAGCACAGAAAGAGGAACATAAAATGTGAAGCCCTAATGCCTAGCTCAGGCTTTAGTAGATGCAGGGCCTACTGCTAAGATACAGATAGAGAGAATATATGCCAACCTTTAAACTGGGTCTGAAGCCCTCCCCAAATTGCTCATGGGTGACGAGGCCTGCCTGTGTATTTCCATAGAATCTTGTGCTTTAATATATTGTAATACTAGAGGGTACCTTAACTGTTGTTATTTGTTGTCTTCTCCATGTAGGGGAGGTCTACATCTTATTTCTTTATGCTCAGTACTTAGCATAGTGCATGGCACATAGTGGGTACTCACTAAAAATAAATAAAAAATAGTTGTTAAATTAATGAATATTCCTGTTGGTAAAAAATTTATCATCCACATGGATATGTTTTAACTATAAGGACATATACAGCTGATTTGCTGTCTACTCCCTAAGGTGAATTTTATGTTCTTGATAAATAAGTTGTACATTTGTTTTTGTTTTTTAATTTTATTTATTTATTTTTTGGCTGCACAGCACATAGTTCCCCGACCAGGGATTGAACCTGTGCCCCCTGCATTGGAGGCACAGAGTCTTAACCACTGGACTGCCAGGGAAGTCCCAAGAAGTGGTATGTTTACTCTGTGTAAGGTGTTCTGCTAATCACTGTGGAGGATACAGAGAATAAAAGATGTAAGACTCCACCTACCCCTAATTTTATCCCCAGGCTTGTGTGGAATGCTCCTCTTTAACTCACCCTGAATCATCATCTGTCAGTTCTTTGAGGGCTTAGTGACTGTGGTACAGGAATAGGTGCTCATTAAATGTCTGGTGAAGGAATGGATAAATGAATCTACCTGGTGCTTGTGGGCAATTTGACATCAAAAGCTTGGGGCTAACAGCTATCAGTGTAATGATGAAATACTTGAAGCTCTCATGGGCTTTTTTTGTCAGCTGATTGTGGTCAACATTCTTAACATGTAACTGCAGTAGAAGCTCCTTGAAGGCAGGATATTAACTATTTTGATCTTATTCATCATTGTATTCTCAGTCTCAGACACACTGTAGACTATCAGTAAATATTTGCTGAGTTAATGAAGTTTTGAATGTTTCGAGTCTTTGCAGAGAAAATTTGAAAAGTTAACAAATAACAGTGATAGAAAACACAGAGTCAAAGAGAAATAAAATGTTTTGGGGGGCTCACTGTAGTCAAGATCATGTCTTGCGGGGGTGCGATACTTTTATAAACAAAATTTATAAATTTTAATCATATTTTGGATAGATCTTGAAGAGACAGAGTTTCAACAGGCGTAGATGTCCAGGAGAGGACTGACTTCTCCCTTTTTTTTTAAACTCTTATTTCAAAGTTACAAAATTCCTTGATTCAGAGACATGGAGTTTAAAAATTATACAGAATTCTTATCTTTAGGTCTGCAGAGAAAATCAGTTATTTTTAAGGTGATTTTTTTTTTAAATCACATGGAATGTTGATAAACATTTTTTTTGAGATTTAAAAGAGAGGGGTTTCAGAATTTAATCATGAAATTAATGTTAAGTACTAAAACACATTCCTGTAACGCTTTAAGCTATTTTAGTACCAATAAAAGACTTTAGCCCTTTTTTTAGAACTAAAGCCCATTAAAATCAATAAGATCTTTAAGAAAAATAATTTTACTTTTAGTGATAAATCATAGTAAAAAATATGATGCCTAAAATATTCACCTAACCATGTAAGACATCTGTGTCTCTGCAGCAAGATCAAAACCCTCAAAATTAAGGGCCTTTGGACCCTGCCTGTGTCTATAGTTAACAGATTTCACAACCTGGGAAAGTCCACAAACTCATCTTCCTTGTTGATGAAAAGAGGGGCTTATATGAGAACTGTGCCTCTCAAGCTTTAATGTGCCACTGACCACCTGCAAACCTTGTTAAAATGCAGATTCTGATTTAGTATGTCTGGGGCAGGGCCCAAGATTCTGCATTTCCAGCAAGTTCCCAGGTGATGCCCACGTTGCTGGGTTTTGACCCCACTGTGAGTATCAAAGGATTAGAAATCTTTTGCTTTCTGCTGCCCCAGGATCCTAGGTAAGATTTCCAGCATGAAAAGTTTGTTATCAGACATAACCTGGAATTATGGTTCAACTACAAAAGGCTTCTGGAAGTCCTTCTCACTGAATGTGCCCAGTGCTTGGCATTACTTTACCACTTCGACTCATAGGAATAATTTTTCCTGGCACATAGTAGGTGTCTTTGGCACATAGTAGATTCTTCTTCCTTCATTTCTCCCTGACAAGTGCCAGACCATAGTGGTAGTTAAATACCAATACTTAATATAATATGCTTTTTGTGACTTTAGGCTCCTTTAGGAATCTGGCCAACAGTTATTGTATCATCCGTCAATCATAAAATCTAATAATAATTTCTTGAGCCCTACTGGGTATAATGGACATAGTATAGACTGTATACTGCAAGGTATATATCATTATGCTTTATTTGCAGATGAGGATACTGAAGCTAAGAGAGATATAAGTAAAGTCTAGGGCCACCTAACCAGTAAGAGTGGCCAAGATTTGAACCTAAGTCTTGCTGGGTCCCAAGCTTTGGTCTTTCTACTATACCACACTGCCTCTCTGAGGCAGGCACAAGACTGGAAAGAGGAAGGTTCAAAGATGTGCATGGCATATTATGGGCTTCTAGAACTTTTTAATATAAGATCACTAAGAGATAATACAAAGCATCTCCAAATGAAGTACTCAGTGATTATTTCAGAAATAAGTTTTGTGGTAATGCAGACGTGAAAGGAAGCTGTGTGTGCAAGAATGGCTTGGAAAGGCTTCTCAAAGAAGGGGGCCTTTGAGTCAGGTCTTGAAAAATGATTCGGAATTGAAGGAGCAAAGAAGGGAGCATCACAGACGGTGGGGACAGAGGTAGAATCACTTTCCTTCCAAACATGAAAATTTTTAAGGCTTTTTCAGGCAATAAGAAGGGCGTCCACCATGACAGACCATTAATGCCAGACTGAAGAATTTGGATTTCATCCTTTTATGAGTGGGAGACCTCTTGATGTTTATAAATAATATGTCAGAACTATACTGTAGAAAGAATAATATATCAGAACTATACTTTAGAAGGTAACTCTGGCAACTAGGTATGTGAAAAACTAGAGCTAGAAGAGTCGGGAGGCAGCAAGATAGATGGTTAGTTTTTTCATCTGTAAAATTAGGAAAAAATACTACCTCATAGGGTTGTTTTGAGAATTAGATGAGATACAGCATGTAAAGCACTTAAAATGGTGCCTGGCCCATAGTGTTAAAAAATGTGAACTATCATGTCAGCTAGGTGTGAAGGCGAATTAGCCTAAATTCTGTATTTATTTACGCTCAACTTTAGAGTTAGTTCTTCCCTTAAAGAGCCTCTTAGTATAGCGTCAGGCATATTGAATGTCGTCACTGCTAGGTAGTGTGACAAGTGTCACCATTATTTTCCTCTTTTGCTCTTCCTCCAGGCAGGTGTGCATCTGTGTCATCTTTTCTCTAACTTTACTGTCACAGGGCAGCACAATGACTCTCCTTTGGCTTAATGTTGCTTTGTGGCTTGTATCAATCTTTCCTCCACTAATTCTGCCCCAGTTACTACATGAGAAGGCTTCCTGAGCATGCGCTCTGCTTGGAATGAAAGAAGGGCTGTGATTCTGAGAACAATTTTAAAATAAATGGGTGAGTCCAGGTTTTCTAAGAAAAAGAAACTCAAGGTGGAAATTCCCTGCAGAAGAATTTGACTGGGAGTGACATTTGACATATATCAGCAGCTTTGGGTTTTCATAGGTTAGTCCTGATTTTAAACCAAGACTTCACATACTGAAGTAAAAGGTATACTAGACATATTTAGTTAGAACAGAGTCCAGTCCAGAAGAGGAGAGAGAGAAAAGATATGGTGTGGGGGAGGAGGGATAAAGTAACAGTCAAGTCACCAGGTCCCCAGGCTTCATCCTCACTGAGTAGTCAGATCCTCTTCTGAAGATCACTTCATTTTCTCACATACAGTGTGAAAATACCATTTGTGTATGTGCCTTTCATCCAGCATTCCATTCTACCAAAATTTATTATCTACTCCTGTGGGCCAGGCACTAGGCTAAGTGCTGTGATACAATAATGAGCAGAAATACACATAGTTCCTGCCTTCAAAGAATGTACAGACTAGGGGCATAGACAGATATTAATCAAATAATCTCCCCCCCCCAAATATTATAATGCAACTATGTCAGAAGCTACAAGGGAGAAGTACATGTGCTACATAGGGCAACAGGAAAAGTGTCCTTGAGGGAAGGAGTGTTGAGCAGTGGTGGCTTATGCCACACTGGGGGTAACTGGTGTTATAGCCCAAGAAGAGGGAACTGCGTGTTCCATTGCCTTGGAAGGAAGGCCAGTGTCCCGGGAACACAGAGCAAGAAGGAGGATGTGACTATTGAGGCTGCAAGAGCAACTGGGGGAAAAACCAAGCCAGGCCTGACAGGTCTTTTCAAAGGATTGTCTTAAAGGGCTGTTGCCATCATCAAGTGAAACAAAGAGCCTAAATTTATAATCCAAAATCTTTAAAAATTATACAATTCTGAACAAATGGAAGGCAATTTAATTATAAACATGAGTATTGTGCCTCTGAGTTATACTAAGAGAATTGTTCCAAATATCATTATATAGCTTACAATAAGCATTTATTCTACTCATGGAATCAAAGAACAAAATTTGGCTGTATAATGGGTCATAAAATCCTCTCCAAAGAAAAGTCTAGGCCTCCACCCGTTTGATACATATAATGTCGGTGATTTCATAGAATCATAAACTCTTAGTTTGGACCTTCCTCGCTACCCTGTGACATTTCCAATGTGGCTGATCACACTGAAACTGAGATCCTCTAAGCATGAGGACCTCCTAGCTATCAGAGGCAACTTATTCTATCTTTGTACTTTGAACCTGCTTCAAATTTCTCACTCATATTTTGGGTCAAAACCTGTAAAATAAGGGCAAGGGGGTGGGGGGATGCTAATCTCACAGTGCGCCAAGCGCTTCACATCCACAATCTAACTTAACCCTTACAAGAGCCTTATGAGGCCTAACCTCAGTTTTACAGATGAGAAAACTTAGATGCAGAAAATTGAGCTAATTTGTATTTGTCCAAGCCCATGTAGTAAATAAGTAGCAGAGCCTGACTATGAATACAAGCTGACTTGACTCCAAAGCCACAGTTCTAAGTGTTCTAGAACTATATTTTAGAGCCACTTAAAAAATATTTTGATAGTTACATCATCTTTTGAAAATCTGATGAAATCCAAAGACCTATGCTCTAAAAAGGTGAAAATATGCACAACATTTTGCAAACAGCGTCAGTTTTGGAGACTCACAGATCATAAGGAAATATACCCATGCTATTGTATTTGTTGGTTACCACATTAGCTTCATTAGGACAGAGATCACTGTCTGTCTTAATCATTGATGCATTCCCAGCACTAAGAACGTTGCCTGGCACAGAGCAGGAGCTCAAAAAATAGTTCATGAATAAAATTGATTCCAAATGCTTGGGCCCATTCACCTAATTACTTAGAGCAGGAGGATAAAAGTACAGTATGGAGGGGCTGGCTTGGTGCAAAGTTCAAGAGAACCACAGAATGACTTCCAAACCCTGATTGTGGACCCCAAGGGACCTTCTGAGTCCAGAGTTGAGAAATTATAGGCCAAGTTTGTTTTGTTTTGTTTTGCTTTTTAACTTTAAAATCATTTTCTCTTCCTCTACTCTCAGAAAAGGATATTGTCTTTAATAATTTCTTTTTAAGCTAGAATTTTAAGTACACTAGTAAAAATAGCCCTTCTGAGTAAGTTTTCGGGAAGTATTTGGATAAAAGTGCATAGACCACTTTATCCGACTGCTTCCTAGTGTCACCACTATATTATTTAAATGGATTTTGCTTGTTGTTGGGGAAGTGAGAACTTTAATATGCTTATGTATATCTCTAAAGCTGAAGTAAATATCAGCTCTTGGTAAATAACTGTAAGGATATTTTATGTTATTTCTCTCAGGTTTTAAAATAGCTGAAAAGAGGGCTTCCCTGGTGGCGCAGTGGTTGAGAGTCCGCCTGCCGATGCAGGGGACACGGGTTCGTGCCCTGGTCTGGGAAGATCCCACATGCCGCAGAGCGGCTGGGCCCGTGAGCCATGTCCGCTGCTCCTGCGTGTCCGGAGCCTGTGCTCTGCAACGGGAGAGGCCACAACAGTGAGAGGCCCGCGTACCGCAAAAAAAAAAAAAAAAAAAAAGCTGAAAAGATAGTTTCCTATACCTAAAGATTCGGTCTGTGCAGTTGGTAGTTCTTAGCACTCCTATTGAATCTTGCCCAAAAGGCAACATTCAAGAAGTATGATACAAAATCCTTTTTCAACGAGTTTTTCTTGGTTCAGATGAACTGATAATCATATATACTTGCTTCCCTTATGTGTATACAAGATAAGTAATATATATACATATAAACCCATCTACATGAGGAAAGGGAAACCTTAAGAGACTAAAACAGTCAGTAAGTGGTAGAGCTGGGATGCTATTTGGTGCTTTGCAACAGGAGAGAAATATGATGAAAGTGGTATCCTGAGAAGCTAAACGTTCTGTGGTGTTCAGGATAGATGGTATTCAGGAGGCAGGGTTAGACAGGGACACAAGTTGGACTGTTAGAATCGTCTAGGCAAGAGGGCTGGTCCCTACATGGTGGAGGCAATAACACAAGAAGGAATGGATGTGAGAGACATTTTGAAAAGGAAATCATAGATTTTTTTGTTTGTTTTCTCTCTTCTCTTTCTCTTTTGAACACTGAGGTTTTGCCTAATACTGTGGGAGTCACTGAGGAAGTTCAGGCCATGTTAGACAGTATGCAGATTTTTCTTGTCTATGTCTGCCATCTGTGAGACACAGAGGCAGCTGGAAGTAAGGTTAAGTCTGAGGCTTCTTCTCCACACCTCCTGACGTGAATCGTTGGTTAGGCTTGATCCCCTTATTATAAAAGCAATATAATTAGTCATGTGATAGAATATTTGGGAAATGGAAATTTAAAAGAAATCATCCATAATTCTACCATCCTAAAAATGGTCATAATTATTTTTTTGGTGTGTTTCCTTCTAACCTTTTCGTACTATGCATTAAAAAAAATTTTTTTTAATTGTAATCGTAGTATATACCACACCATTTTGTGCCCTACATTTTTTTTAAAATATAAATTTATTTATTTATTTTTGGCCGTGTTGGGTCTT
Organism: Grampus griseus; assembly: GCF_964374135.1. Classification (NCBI taxonomy): domain Eukaryota; kingdom Metazoa; phylum Chordata; class Mammalia; order Artiodactyla; family Delphinidae; genus Grampus; species Grampus griseus. The sequence goes on from NC_139012.1 coordinate 70,552,346, forward strand.
CGTTTCTGTACCAGGGCTTTCTCTAGTTGTCGCAAGCGGGGGCCACTCTTCATTTTGGTGCGTGGGCCTCTCACTGTCGCGGCCTCTCTTGCTGCAGAGCACAAGCTCCAGACGCGCAGGCGCAGCGGCCATGGCTCACGGGCCTAGTTGCTCCGCGGCATGTGGGATCTTCCCGGAGCAGGGCACGAACCCGTGTCCTCTGCATTAGCAGGAGGACTCTCAACCACTGCGCCACCAGGTAAGCCCCAATGTACCCTACATTTTTTTTTTTCTTGGCGGTACGCGGGCCTCTCATTGTTATGGCCCCTCCCGTTACGGAGCACAGGCTCCGGACGCGCAGGCTCAGCGGCCATGGCTCACGGGCCCAGCCGCTCCGCGGCACGTGGGATCTTTCCGGACCAGGGCACAAACCCGTGTCCCCTGCATCAGCAGGCGGATTCTCAACCACTGCGCCACCAGGGAAGCCCCTGTCCTACATTTTTGATTTGCAACAGTACACTGATTAACAGAATGCCGCGGGACTAGATTTTCTAAGGTAAAACGTACTGAGAAACAAGCCAAGGCCAAGGACAGCCCTTGAGACCCCCAAAGTCAGGGAATGAAAGAGGGTATTTTAAGTTAATCAAATATTGAGAGTAGCTTTTGATATGTTCAGGCCTTCTGTGCAGCAAACAAATTTTTGGTGCTTAGTATTTTCCTGTGATTGATTAGTGCTGAGTCATCTTGGTGGAGCGGCATAAGGAGAAGGTAGCCACGCCCGGCTATCTCTGTTGTACTCGGTCTGTTTAAACAGGTTTGTGTCATAAGACACAGTGTTATTATGATGTGCTCTCAGAGGTTGGCCAGAGGCGACTGTGTGCTTTGTTAAACATCAAGCTCTGGAGAAATAATAACATGAGAAATCTCAGGACAGCCTCTATATATTTGTGTACACACATATATTCTCTATCAGAAAAATACACCCCATCCTACCCCCAGAAAGGCCATACAAAGGCCATACAGGCATAAAAGCCAAGCAATGCCCTTTTCTTCCCTTAATTCAAAGGAGCACCAGGATAAGGAAACTTCAAGGGAAGCTACTATTGATATAGGTTTAGAAACCTGCTTTGCTTTTAAAAGTAGAATTGTACCAGGACTTACCTAGCGTAGTGGATAAGAATCCACCTACCAATGCAGGGGACACTGGTTCGAGCCCTGGTCCGGGAAGTACCCACATGCCGTGAAGCAACTAAGCCCGTGCGCCACAACTACTGAGCCTGAGCTCTAGAGCCCATGAGCCACAACTACTGAGCCCGCATGCCAGAATTGTTGAAGCCCGGGTGCCCAGACCCCATGCTCCGCAACAAGAGAAGCCACTTCAATGAGAAGCCCATGCACCATAAGGAAGAGTAGCCCCCTCTCGCCACAACTAGAGAAAGCCCGTGCTCAGCAACGAAGACCCATTGCAGCCAAAAATAAATAAATTAATTTTTTAAAAAGGTAGAATTGTACCAATTTTGAAAGATGATTAGACAAAGGGTAGCTTGTTTCCCAAAGCCAGAGTAGCATCTGATGGGTAGATTCAGGACTTCATACTGTTGCTGCCTTCCCCGGCAGATCCCTCTTCCTTCTGCCCAAGCCTGTAACTCCTGAATTCAGTTTGCCTCTTAGTTCTTTACCATTATCCATCATAGTCCTTCTTCTAAAAGGACTATTACCTCCAGGAAATAGCCGCAGCAGAGAGGTATCCCCTGACTTTAGATCTTCGGTGGAGACAAAGGGACAAGAGTCAAGAGGAATATTGATGGAAAGGTGTGTCCTTCCAACTTGAGTCTTAGAATCTGAGAGTCTCTATGATGCAGCAATTTGGGATACTAATCTCTCAATAACTGGAGAAGGGTGTCTAGCATAGGAAATTACTTATGCATTTTTTTTCTCTTCATGAGCATTTCCCCCCCAATATCGTCTCTCCCTCCTTCTCTCCCAGCTCTGCATCTCACCCAGCTCTGTATCTCGCCAGCCTCAGCACTACTTTTTCTGCTGTGTGTGTGAGTCTACTCTTGTTCCGATTTAGCTGACCCTACTCTGCTCCCACAGGCACCCTCTGAGCACCTCTGTTGTAGCACCTGTAATGCAGCCCTGTAATTGTAACTACCCTCAACTTTTCCTATTATAAATCATACTGTTGAGAAGAGGAGCAGTGTCTTATTCATCTTTGTACATTTGGTGCCTAGCACGAAATATACCTTAGAAATATTTCACTATGAAAGGGTGAAAGAAGCTGTAACATGAGTTAATTAGTGGCTTTGTTTCTATTTATGACAAGATACCAGCAAAAAAATCATATTTTAATTATACCAGAAGCACCTTTGGTCAAATCATTCTTCCCAACCTAAAAGAGGTCCCTCCTCTTGTTGCCCAGCCATAAGCACTGAAATTTGTCTTCCCAATCACCTCCAAGTTCCATTGATACCCATATCTATGGCTCTAGAGAGCTATGTTGCTACCTTCTCAAATTCTTAGTGCTTCTCTCTGTATGGGATGTGTTCTAATGTCATTCCTCCTCCTGGCACCACTTTCAGTTCTTTAAAATATAGATTAGTGGTCTTATGTTAGGAATAAAGAGGGAAAATAGTCTATCATATTCTTAGTGTACTGAGCTGAATTTATCCAAGAAGGCATATGTGGTTTAACTATATAAACAGTGTGATTGCATTATTAATCCTGCAGTCTTATTCCTCTTCAGTTTGTGGGCCATGGTTATTACCAAACTTTACTTAGTACATAACTGTTGCATGACACCAGGTGGGAAGCAATTATATATAAAAATGGACACTGGATCCAGGGCAGCAGGTCATTGTACAATTTTTTTTTTCTTTTCTTTTTTTTTTTTTTTTTTGTGGTGAAAATACAGCATTTATTGCAGGGCACCAATCAAGGAGAATGGGTGGGTCATGCTCAAAAGACCTGACCTCCTTTGTGTTCAGGTTTCAGGGAAGGGTTTTTAAAGGCAACATTAGAAGTGAGGGTTGCAGGGTGCCTGATCAGCTCATGGACATTCTTCTGATTGATTGGTGATGAGGTAACAGGATGATATTTTAGGAATCTCAGTTATCAACCTTCTGGTTTCAGCATACCATCTTAATAATGGTGTGCCTTTCAATGGGCAGTCTCAAACGTTTACAAAACAGATACTTTGGAGCATCAATAAAGAATTTCCCAAAGGATTCATCATAGGATTTCTTTAATGAGCAAGTTTCCCTTTCATATCCAAATTACAATTTGAGTCAACATAAAGAAAATATATTCACTGTTGTTCAAGACAGAGAAGGAGATTATAGAATCAAATCTGATGCAGATGAAGATAAGCCTCTAATAAGTCTCTAAGAACAGACAAATTCCACCTAAGGGACTGAAAGATCCTGTCTAATAATCTAAGCAATTCTTTAAAAAAAAAAGAAAAGAAACACCCCAAGTTAGCAATTACATGTATTTTCGATCAGGGCAAAAATATATAGGTTCTAGAAATACCAGACAATAAATTAATTTAAATCTCCTGGAAAATTTTTTAAAGGATTATTAAAAGATGTTTATGAGCATGAAGAAATAGAGGTGGTTGATAACCCAGATGCAGAATGGGTCCATGAAGAACACTTGGCCCAATGGTGTTCAACTTTTTAATTGAAGGCACAACAGGCATGCTTAAAAATTTGAGGCTGATTCAAAGCTAAGGAAGATAGATTAATTTTTTTATGCCCTTCAGCCTCTCTCTGTGGAGGAAGGGTTGCTCATTTCCTCCAGGCTCCCTATTTTCACAAGGGACTTGTGAAAATTAAATTGTCCTCTGTTTGATGCTCAAAGCATATACTTTTGCCCCTAAACAACAAAGCAAAGTATGTGCATTTCAGGCTCCTTTTGGAGGAAAAAACCTTGAATCATCTGCTGTCCAGTCCTTATCCAATCCAAGTTGTTGTAGCAACAGCATATTGCCTAACGTATATGCATTCACTCCTCTAGACATTCTAAATTTTATCCTTGGAAAAATTCAGATCATCGTTTATTCAATTTTTTACTCAATCATTTATTCAATCAACCGCTATTGATTTCCTCCTATGTGCCAGGCCTTGTGGTGGGCACATAGGATGTGCATGAAATAAACCTGGTCCAGACACGACAGTCTACTGGGAAGGTAAGGCAACGTATAGGTTAACGAGCAAATAAATAGGTAATTACAAATTTAGAAAGTGCTATAGAGCCAACACATGGGGTGCTGCTTCCGCTTAGGTAAAGTGAACAGGATGGCCCATCTGAGACTGCATGACTTAAGATGATGCTTGAAAGCTGAGAAGGAGCCAGCTATGGGAAGGGCTCCGTGAAGAGCATTCCAGGCTGAGGAGTAGCATGTAGAAAGAAGACGCTAAGGCAGCCAGGTCTAGAGAAAGCTAGTGGGGAGACTGTGATGAGGTGGGAGTGCTGAGCTGGGAATAGAGCACGCAGGACCCCGTGGGCCAAGTAAGAAGTCTGGATTTTTTTCCAGGTGCAATAGAAAACTTGGAGTATTTTAATCAGGGAAGTGATACGATTCAACACATAGTTTAAAAGATCACAGAGACTAGCATACTCAAACCATGTTTTCTGAGGTGCCCTCCTAGAATTAATTTTCCTATATAGTGCTTTGTTATCATACTATTACGGACACTGAAGTGTCAGTTAAGAAACCATGGACTAAGGTTTGTTACCATATCCAATATCACTGAGGATGCTGATTCTTTGTGAGGACCCAGGAAAATTTTCCCTGGGGGTCTCAATATCTGGTGATGTGTGTTTATCTTGAATCACTGCTTTGTTTTTATCTTATGAATATGTTAAATCTCATAACTGATCTTGTTTCCCTTTTGGCTTGTCTGTTAGGAATCTTAAGCCACATTTTCAGCCACCTCCTGCAAATATACAGGGTTGTGTGGCTTGTATGTCTGTGAACTTGGCTTTCTTATGTTTCCACCTTTCCTTTACCTTTTTCCAAACACACTTAACTGTTTCTTTTATACTTTTATAATGGAGGTATTTTCATTAGCTACCTTAAAGAACAAGGCAGAATTAAATAGTTGGAGGAGAAAATCAGGAATTAAAAATATCTTAATAAATTTAAAGACCTGTTCTTAAGTTTGAAAGTTCATTTGTTAAGTACAGGATAGAGAACACTCATTTAACACAGATTTTATGAAGACACAGAAACACCACTTAGACTGACTCTAACACAGTCTGAGGTGATGGAGATAGCCTCCCACACAGCACTTAACATTGGTGTAATGGTGAGTTTTCTTTCTGTTTGCCCTGGCAGACTGTCCCTTGAGGCAAGGACCACATCGCATTCACCATTATATCTTTCATACTTACTGCAGTGCTGTGCAGGCATTCAATTACTTAATTCAAATTAATACCATGCTGAATTAATGATAGAGTAAATATAGATTAAAAAAATAAAACCTCTCATTATCTCAGACTAGATCAGCAAGAGTGCAATCCCTTGAGTTCAGGAGGTACCCACACACTATGCCATATACTACTGTGCTTGGCCATATCTAGAGCTCTAAGTTTAGGGTAGGAGCAATATTTTTAAAGAGATACTGACAGACTGGAGCAGATCCAAAAGACAGCAGTCAGTTTGCTGAATAGTTAGAAGATGTATGGTTTGATGGAAAGGAATGTTTAGCATGTGAAAGCAGATTCTTATAAGGGACAGGTTGGCCTTCTAAAAATGTCTGAAGAACAGGCATATGGAAGAAGGAATAGATTTGTCCTAATTCCAGATGACAGAATTAGAGCCAATGGATGGAAATTATAAGGAAAAACTTTCTTAAACATCTTGTAGTCCTCAGTGAGATAATATCCTTCACATATGTTGGGTAAAGCATTCATTAATTGATCTGACCGTGACTTGTATAATAGGTGAGTGGTTGGATTAGAAGATGTTTAATATCCTTTTCAAATCCAAGATGTAAAAACTTTATGCCCATAGTAGTTGCAATGAACAAATGGATTGCTTATTAGCATGTAACAAGCTAATCTAATTGATGTGCCACGTAACCACTATTTACCGGTATTAACATGACTGTTAATACTAAAGGTTTTGCGTTAGTCATGAAAATGTTTCCAAAGGCAATAGGTTTTGACAGGGTGAGAGAGTAGGAAATCACACAGTTGCAGATCTTTGAAACAACTTATAAAAGTGAAAGAATTTTGGTTTGGCTGCAATGGATGGGTATGGGCAAAGAGCCCAGGACAAGTCAGACCAGATCGCTGGCCATAGGAACTGGAGCTGATGGTTGGCTATGGTCCCCAGGGGATGGAATGAGGGCAGAGAATGTGCTCGCAGAGGCCTGCAAAGGTGAAGTTAACTAAAGAGAGTAGCGAGGGCTGAGAGGCAAAAAAACAAAATCTATTACCACTCACAAGTCTTTGCAGTAGGATCTGGACTCCAAGTGGGAGACACGGCCTAGAGGTGGAGAAACTGAGTCAGAAGAGAATCCACTCTGAAACCTTTGTGGAGGGTCCTGGTCACGGCTGCGAATGTTAGTATTTTTGGCTGGCCTGCATTGGTCCTTGGGCATGTGGTGTATGTATGTTGAAAAGGTTTATTGACAAAGAGCGGGGCACATACATCGCGAACCAATTAGTAGAGATTCTCAAAATGAGCTTCAGAGCCCACAGGAAGGCTTTGACATTAGCCCACAACCTTTGGATTCAAGTAATTTAAAAGCAGCCCTCCAGATCGGTTCTGCTTTTTTTCTACTGACCACTTGTATCTCAAACATTTTCCTACTTGGCAGAACTACCTTGGCTCCCTCTGCACAGGCTGACGAGGAGGCTGGAATGTGTGTGAAGGAATAGAAGCAGCAGCAGACAGATGAAAGCACAGTGAGCCATTCCTGGCTTCTGTAAAAGCGCTCCTCGCTTTCTGCCATGTGTACACAAAATTCCATTGAGCGCTAATCTGGGATCATCTATCAAAAGACTTAAAATTTTTAAATACCAAAAGTTTTGTTTAGAGGTCAAATTTCGGAGTTTTGACTGTATTTGGAGTGTGTGCATTGGGAAGAAATGCCACAGAGGAGGCCAGGCAGTACACAGAGTTAGCCTTGAGGATGAGCAGAAAGCAGAGGACAAACAGTCTACCCTTCAAAAAAGGAGTTGTTAAGCAAAGAGATGGTCAGGCTGCCTCTTCACTTCAGTATTGGGGAAGGGATGGGTGGGTCTCCAGTTCTTGGTCTTTTACTCCAGAGAGGGCCCATGGTTCTCACTGGTTAGTTAAAGGCTCTGGGCTATGTAACTTACTCTAAAGACACCTCGATCTCAACCACCACAAGAATTTAGTCATCCTATACCTATATTTCCACCCCGCTATCACATACAATTAAATAGGATTAAGATGATTTTCAGTACATTCTTCCGAAAATTTTCTCCCTTATCCAATTTCCCCAGCACGCTTTTAGTGCCACAGTTTTTCCTTCCCTGTCCCTCGTGTGTAACAGTGGAAAGAGTTAAAATATCATCAGCTCGGAGATACACAGAGACTCTACACTTGGTTGTTATATGACCTGGGACATTGCTTCACCTCTGGGAGTCTTAATTTCCTTTTCCACAAAATAGGATAGCACAAAGGGTTGCCGTGGAGATTAATTAAAGGCATGAAATGTAAATAGCATAAGGCTTAGCACTCAGTAGGTGCTTAGCACTGTCAGCCACCCTCCCTTTTCCATTCCCCCTGTTCACTGTTCTTGTTGGCTCCCAATATTCATCTGTTTATCCCATCCCTGAAATAGTCTGAGTGAAGATTCTTCTTGATGACCAAATTAGGAGAGAGGAAAAGTAGTTGAAAACTAAAAACTAGTACCATCCATTTTTCTCATTTTTGAAGGAACTGGAATGGAGGAAATCCAGCATCTTGGGTTTTCAGCACTCCCTCCCTCTCTCTGGTTCCTTTGGTCCTCACTCACTCACCAGTCAAGAGCAAGAGCTCTCTCCACGAGATGCATGGAGGACATTTCAGCCCAGGGAAGATTGTCAGCAGTTTCTTGATTTTACATTTACAACAAGCAGAACAGAACTGCCCACCCAGTGGTGATTCTTCTAACACTGGGACCAAATGATGAAAACAATTCATTGAAAGGGCTCAGATCTCATAGCAATACATTAGCATAAAACAAGGCGATAATGATGCTAATGAGAAAATAATGTTACCTATCTGCTTTAAATATGGTATTTTGGACACAAAGTGGCAAAACCACGGTGAGTAGTTGCATGGGTTTATAGATACTACTACCTTAACCATAAAAAATAAGTTGGACATGACACAGGGAAGACAAAGATGTTGATACATGATCCTTCGTAGATCCCTTTATTGAAAATCAGACTGATTTTTAGAAAAATTGGGCTTTACGCTAAGCTTTCTTTTAATTAGGAAATTCAAATTCTTCTTTTTTCTCCCTAATTTACATTCAATTCTTGTTCTTCATTGCCATCTCCTATGAAATACTATGTTTCATGTTGTTGTATCTGCTTATATATATCAAAGAATACATATTTACGATCTTGATGTTTTCAGAACAAAACACCTCAGGACTTTCAACATGTTCATGTATTCATTATTATGCAAAAAGGAGGCATGGTGAATTTTCTTTTTTTTTTTTTAAATAGTAACCTGGCCAGGATACAGTGCAGTGCTTCTCAGGAAGAATCGTTCCATTTACTTTTAAAATGCAGCCAAGTCAGTGTTAAACTCCAGGGTTGGCACTGGGAATGGTCAGTCTTTCTTTAAGTGTTATCCACAGCTAAAAAGCACCTACATATCATTTCCTGCCTTTTCCTTCCCTTTGCTTGGGTTCCCAGCACATATGCAAAGTTCCCAAGTCCCGTGATCCGCTCTTCTTTCTCTCTCTACACTTCGTCTACACTCTTCCACTGAAAAGTGATAACTGTCAGGTGTTTACGGCAGGGACGTCCCCAACACTGGACTATCAAACTGAAAGCATGTACACAAGGTGGCTGACATCAGCATCTCCATCAGATGGCAGCCAGTGCTGGATCTGAGCTTGGGGATCGGACCTCACAAGCATCTAATACTGCAGTGGAGTGCTAAGCCTGTCTGCCATTCATGCCCAGGCTTCTGGCATACCAGAGTCGCTAGATCTTAGATCCCTTTCACCATCCACAAAAGCTCCCCTGGAATAGAAAAACTCTGATAAAATCCTAAATAAAAATGAAAAAGGAACACCCCTTTCCTTTCCTGCATCAACGCTGACTTGAAAACCTGACCCTTACTTACTCTTGCATAATTATCGGAAGAGGCTCACAATTGCCATGAGAGAGAGTACATTCCAGTGTAGGCCCTAGAGATCTTTATTAACGTGCTCATTTACCTAGTAAGATATTTACACGAAATGAGCTGCTTCTCAGAATTGCAAAGTTCCCGCAGGGAAAGATGTTAGGACTGACCACCGTTAGCCACAGCAGCAAGAATCGAGGACCTAATTTAAGTCCTGTTGAACTTTCAATTGAAAGTTTTTTATTATTAGGATTCCAAATCCCAGGCCAGGCTATGTTTCAGTTTGAGACAGCCAAATATAAGAACAACTTGGCCTTATGCCTCTTTTCAAAGAACTTTATTCCCTCAGCCCCAGGTTCAGAATTTGATAACATGTTTTCTATGGACTTTTTTCCTCTTTACATCAAACAATGTTAAAGAGAAAAAATAGGGGAAAAATGCTAATTACCCCCATATGTATACTCGGATATGGCCAAGTGGAATTACTCACGTTTTCCTTAAACACACACTGTGGTTCCCCATCTCCACACATGTGGGCACAGACCCTCCTGCAAAGCCCTCCTCAGTCTCTGCCTGTCAGAATCCCACCCATTTTTTTAAAGCCCACCCAAATGTCCCTTCCTCTGTGTGGCCTGCTCTCGTCACCCCAGTCAAAAATAATATTGCTTCCTCTAATATTGCTCTTGTGTCTTTCTTGAGGCCCCTTTCACATAAGGCCTGTGTTATGTGTTTTTGCATAACTTCTCTATTGATCCCAAGCAGCTTGGCAACATCAGCATTGCATGGATCTGCATCTTTACAGTGATTCCTGGCAGTGTCTTAAATGTGAGAGGTACTTCAAAAGTACTTTACTTCTGGGTGATTAAAAATTGGAGAGGTGGAAAATTTAAAGGGGTAGATACTTAACAAATACACGTGTGCTCTTGCCTCTGCCAGTCTCATCTGTGAGAGCTCTCAGCTTCCCATGCAGAAGGGGCCTGGAGCGTATTTACTCAGGGCCTTAAAGCACTTGAAGTTCACTTTTCACTGGAAGAACTTTATTTATTTCTTTGTAATGAAGGGTGGTAATTTATCCTAAGCTGTTTATGCTTATTTGAAATAGTTTTTCACTTGTTTCTCACATCCATCTTTTAGCTGCCTTGGAGAAGGCGAGTGTGCTTTCTCTAACCCTTACAACCAGAAAGATTGATTTCCTATGCCCAGGGCTTATTTTTCTTCTGCTGCCTTTCCTCTTCCCTCTCTCTTTTCCTTTGAACTCTTTCAGTGAGTGCTGCTTCTCGGGGCTTAGTCAGCTCAGAGGCAGGGCAGTACTCACATTGCCTTCCCGCATTGTGTGGGGATCAGAGAGGCTGGACCTGCCTCTCTCCGGGGCTTGGGGCCGACTGTGGACCGTCCCATCTCCTGTCTTCCTCTGATTGGCTCTGCGAGGTCACGTGAGGCCGGGGGTTGGAATTCTGAGTTGTGGCTTTTGGCACTCCTTTTTCTTTTTAAAAATCGCTGGGTCTGCTGAGCTCTGCTGGGCTGTATGCCTCGCTCTGTAACTGAGACTGAAGGCAGACGGAAACAGCCACAGGGCAGACTGAGGGCAAAAGAAAATCTGCCGGGATGTTCAGTCAGGGACCCAGGACCCCAGCTTCAGGTTGCTACTATCTAAATGCCATGACACCTGAGGGCCAGGAGATGTATTTGCGATTTGATCAGACTGCGAGACGCTCTCCTTACAGGATGAGCCGGATTCTAGCACGCCATCAGCTAGTGACTAAAATTCAACAAGGTGAGTCGCCGGTAGTGGAAGGCTGTTGCTAATTCTGATTTCTGTTGGCTCTCTTTCATGCTAACCCAGTTTTTAAAATTATTGTTTTCACTTTACAACATACGGATTTCTATGCCAAGCTGCGCATACCTTTCAGAAATAACTTAAGGCTGCAGTTTCAAGCAAACAGTGACAGCACTTAGCTGCCACATAACTCAACATAAAGTCCACAAAAAACTTCACGGTAGGACAGTGAATCATAAATTTCCAAGACTTATGTGTCTCTACAGAATAAATGAGACAGGTTTCCTCAGTATGTATTTTAGGAGCTTTTCATTTTTAAACGTGACAAGTTCCACACACTCTGTCACATTTAAAACTTGGACACTTGTTTATTTAATTAGGAGAGGGTGGGAAACTAACTTCCACCCTGCCTAGATTCTTTAGAACACTCTTAGTGACAGGAGAAAGTTAAAATTCTATTCTTAAGGGCCTTGGGCTGACAACCAGTGTCACATTCTCTGCCTATTTGTACGTTTATGTCAGCCGTTGCCACTGATTTGTTGATACTGTTTTTCTGGTAAAGGATAAGTGTCTGCTAATGTCAAAGCAAATCTTGTGACAGAAGCACCAGCTTTATAAGGCAGAGAGGAGAGGATATTGATTACAAGTTGTTACGTTTCCTTTTTATTCTCAGGGGGGAAAAAAAGTCACTAAAACTCATCATTCTCCAAAAATAGTTTAAAACATGCGCTTTATCTTAGGATAGGTTTGTAGAAAGTAGAAAGGTGAACATTCCTAAGAAACTTCCGTTGCCCATTTAAAAGACACACACACATACTACACATGTACAATAAGTTTATGAAGTTTATAATCACCCCCTCCCAGACTTCTGAATAACTAAATTATTATATTGGTGATACATAAGTTGACCAGGATATTCTAGAGCCATTATAAAGGTACAATTTCCACTTAAATAAATAAGTTTAAGATTATATTGAATTTTAGAGGGGAAGTTGGGGTTTGTAATCATGAAAATCTTATTGTAATGTTTCCAAAAGGAACAATATGTATTCTAGTGAGCAGCATTTGATGAGATTGTTTCCTTGGAAATTAGGATTTGTTTTTAAAGGTTCAGGAACTGGTTATGTGTGAAGGATACTGGTCCTACATACCGGTCTGATTTCAGGAAGGATATTATGTCATTCCATAAACTCTGTGTGCATGTCTTGATTGAATAGAAACAAAAGTAATTATTTCCCTGTGGCTTGATTTAAAAATACACTAGGCTTATAATAAAAACCAGCTCCATTTTAGTTTTAGAGATTTCTGACAATGGTGCTTTACCAGACGTCATCATCATTATGGACATAGGGGCACAATAAATGTTTGGTGATGATTTGATGATTTGTAGTCTGCACTCTGAATGTTCCTCAGCATGCTTATGAAGTGTATTATGTTAGAAACATTGCATACAAATAGTTTGAAATATCTTTGTAAATCTCCTTAAATGAATTTGCAATGATTGATTTCATTAAAAATTATATTCTTTCTGGAATGAAGATTGTTTTTCCATCGAGGACTTGAAGTTATGAACACATGCATGATCATTGAAAATGTATTCTGTGTCTGTGTTTCATTTTGCCTAATTAGAAAATTTGAGCATACTCACTTTTTTTAATACTGGGCAATGGAATGTTTGAAGCTAATGAATGCCTAAAAATTAAGTGACAGGATCATAGGGAAGCATGAAAGAATTCCAACAATCCAGTGGTTACGAACTCATTATTTGTTAATAATGAGTTAATAATACAATGCACGATTGTGTCGTAAGACATTGAGAAAGCAGAAGCAAAATGATTTTACTGGGTTTACCGTATGAGTAGATTGGTTTACTGTAATAGAGAATAACAGTGTATCACGCACTGCTCAGAGCACTTTATATATATTCCAATTTATTTTATCCTCAAAAAATAAATTCTTGTAGGTAAGTACTATTATTATACCCATTTTACAGGTGAGAAAACAGAAGTACATAGAGTTCAAATAACCTCTCCAAAGTTACATAGTAGGAGCTGGTATTTGAATGTATCTTAACTAGAGACCATGCTCAATAATACTCCAAACCATTTTTTAGTTTTTATAATGAGTGTTAAACTACTGAACCTATGGTTGATTTCTGGATTATATAATATTTCAATCTTTTCTACTCAGGGTACAGCAATGAACCATGTTACAGAATCACTGTGAGATTTCCAATCAGGTCTTATTTCTCTAGTGGAAGCAAACTGCTGTGTTTTACCTTCCTTGAGCAGTTAGTACCCAATAGTACACAATGTCAGGTTATTATACTAATGGCCCATAATCATTCAATTAAAGTTTATCAAGTGCATATTAAATTAATAACACCGATATTTTTTGTAACTCACATACTGGTATCTTGAAATGACAGCCACATCATTAAGATTGTTTACTCTGCTATAGATCTTTCAAGGAAGATTTAGCATTATATAAATATAATGTGGGAATCAACACTTACAGTCTTTCTTGGCTGTTGGGAACAGTGCAAACAAGAGTAAGTTGCTCCTCAGTGACCTCATTACAGTGAGATAATCATTGAATGGCACAGACATGATTCAACAGCAGATCCACTCATGAGAGGGAAAAACAGGGAAGAGAAATAAAGGAATCTTTGATGATACATAGGATCAGAATTAGTTGCTCAAACTCAGGATGAATCTAAACTTGCTTCCCATAGGGTATGCTCCAAAATACACATGCATCATTTATCTAGCCATCTTCTTAGTTCTGGAGTTTTAAGTCCAGTGAAAAAGAGAAGTGATGTTTAAAGTAGGGTGTTTTGCAGAGTGAAAGCTTATCACACAAGTCATACTGCCCATGATCCTTGCCCCACAGTCTTGCTGAATCAATGGGGAAATTGTTATAGGGAGAGAGAATGAAAATTGTAACGGTCCTTATTTCCCTTACCGGCAGACTCTTGGAATGGACAAGAGGGAGGATACTGAGGAGGTGGAGGAAGAGTATGTTAGGCCATGGAAGGGGTGAATTGGGATCTTATGTCATTAGATGGTTACGATTTATTGGCTACATGTGTGCATCATGCTTAAAGTCTATACACACACATGTTACTCGGAAAATCCAAATTTAAGCAAGTGTATAAATGTGATTACTTGCTTTGTGAAAGAATTCATCATGCTTTTGAACTTAAAAAAATATTGTAATGCTTTAAACAGCATGATATGGACCAGACTGCAATAAAGTCCATTGAACTACAGAAAAAAAGAAGACAGGGATGCAGGCTCTATTTGGAAACTCTCTCATTCTTTTACCAGGCAAGTTTCAGAACTTCACTGGGCCTTCATTTCTTGATGAGAAAATGAGATGGTATGACTGTGGTTCCCAAGGTCTTTCTGTAGTTGAGTCAATAACTCCTTGAACAAGAGTGTGTAACGCAGGGAAATTTAAACCTAAAGTAACAGAAGCCCAAAAGGAAACAGAGCAGCTGTCTAACGTGGAATAAATCAATGGCTTATAATTTTTCTACATCTTGTCAAGGAAATGGTAAGGTGGAAATCAGATTTTAGTTCCACTTCTGATGCTAATTAATTGTGTGATCTGAGGCAAGTCACAACTTCTCTGGGCATTCTTTTCTTCTTCCATAAAACAAAGAGTTTGGATTAAATAAATGTGAAGCTCCCATCCTCTCTAAACCTCTAGGATTCTGTGATCACAGGTTATTACTTTAAGAGAAAGGTGATCCTTATTTACATTTTCCTTACTATGTCATTCAACATCTACCCAGACATACTTCTTTGATACCTGGTTCATGCTCTCATTATCAATTTAATAGGAACGTTAGGATGTCCTGTCTTGTGGACTATTTAAATGTCAGTACAACCTATATTTATAAAGAAACCTGTAAAAACCTTTCTTTATCAGGAGTCCTGGACTGTAAAATGGAGTTATTGCAGTGCCTGGCCTATTGCAAGGACCGTAGGGATCCGAGAGTGTTAATGTAGGTGGATTCCCAAGCTCACAAAAGACCTCTTTTCTTGATAGTAAATGCAAAATGTGGAAATTTCACTACTAGGAGAATTAGTGAAAATTGATCTTTGCACGTTCATTGACTTTTTACCTGACACTATGTTTAGAGATAGCACTTGAGTTGAACTCAACTAGAGTGGAGTAAACTGCTTTTTTATGTTTGCAGGGAATGGAACTGGGCATTAGTGATGTATTCTCTCTCATTCCTCCATCAAGTCAAATGATATCTTGGGGATTTGCCCAGCCTAAGTGGTGGCATTTCTCATCCCTGGTGTAGGAGACCTCCACCAACTGGGTAGCATCAGCCAAAGTCAAACAACCTTTTGTTCTTTTGGAATTGCCCTTTCTCCATGCTTAGCATTCTCTTTCTCAGCTACTTTCAGAAATGGAGGATGAATACACTGGCAGAAAGACAGATGGAACACAGAAAACAGGGTAAGCATGCATCAGTCATGTGTTGCTCAAGTTCTTTAAAAAAAAACACAAAACTGTCACAAATTCACATTTCATGAATCAGAGCCTCTTTCTATTCAGTGCTGGTGACTGAAGGGCCTGTACACAAAGGATACTGTTTAACCAGAAGTTACAGGAAAATCTGTTAAGTCAACTAACTTTGAATAACATTTTAAAAATCATCACATAGTAAAAAATATGAGCAGTCAAGAAATAAGTAATAGAAAGAAATTAGCAAAGAGCAATATGCTTATACACATATAACACTTGAGAATTGCATAGCTGCACTTCACTGCTTTTATTGGTTCTGAATTTATAAACACTCATCCCAGACGCAGGCAATTGCCAAATCTGGATTTTGTGACATTAGCTTAAGTGAATAGAGCTTCATTTTTCTCGTATCTTCCCCCCCGCACTATAATCAGTGCTTTAATTCTTAGTAAATTTGGGACACTGGTCAACTTTTATAAAGCAGGATTCCCCATTTCCCTAACAACCTAATCATGGCCAATTTAGAAGCACAAGTTAGAAAAAAAATCACCACTAGTGGTCTGAGCAATATCAATTGATGGCCCAGACAAATTTAGAAAGAGAGAAAATGACAAGTGAGTTTTAGTAAACTTCCTATATAAAGGAAAATAAATGGAAATTCAGTGAAAACATATCATTAAGAGGGATGTGCTCTGTCTCTACATTTCATTAGCTATGAGAACGAGGTGCTGAGACTAAGGAAGAAGACATAAGAAGACAGCCATGCGTTTTGCACACCAGATATTTGAATGAAATGAGGATCACGTAACAATCATTTTCTATCTCCTCGGGCAATCTGAATATGATTTTGGTGTGGGTAAAGACATTATGTATTAATTTACATTCTACCTCATTACCTAAAGGATTTGAGGTCGTTTAGAGAAGAAGATACAACGCAGTTAAAAAAAGATAAATCTGGTGAAAAGAAAAATGTAGGTCAATTAATAAGACTAGGAAGAGATATTATTTAAAAATTTACAACGTAAGGCCCTGAATAATTATTAAAAGCAGGCTACAGATTTAGCTTGAGCCTTCCTAATCTAAGAAAAGAGGAAAACGTGATCAGGGAAGGTTTGCCATGTCCATAAGGTAAAAACATACCAGCACAACTTTCCCTGGGTCTTGATATTTGGGAGAATTTTCTCCTAAGGACTTGATGTACAAGAGCAGTTTCTCATAAAAAATCCCATAAAGAGACTACAAGCCATAGTCGATGGTGCTTTTAAACATTTCTATAGTGAAATCAATAGCAAATCTCTTATAGCATCCTGCAGTGGAAGTGGGAGCATAACAACAAATTATAATTCAGTAAAAATATTCGAGGATGGGGTGGACGGATCAAAACAAGGAGGTTCAGTAGGTAATCCTCTGATTCTCTGGCTTAATCTAGAAATAGCATGGAAACTGTCTAGAGACAATTTCTCTATGTCTCATTCTCAGAACTCTAGTTACATGGATGGTTGGATGGATGGATAGATAGATAGATAGGCAGGAGGAAAATATGTCTGTGGTTAAGTAATTTGGGGAAATACTGCATCCTCCTTCCCTTCTTGGAAATTCACATTTATGAAAGGCTCAGAGAAATCCTGCAGAAAGTAATTTAACTTTGTTTAAACTGACATATTTCCATATTTCATCATGAAACCATTTTGTACTGGATACCAGGAAGTGACATCATGTAAAATCAATGTTCCCTGGGGAACACATTTTGGAAAGTCTGGTTTAGGAAAGTGGAGGGCTGGTGGTCCATTCAGATAATTCTCTTTGAACATATTTCTTGAATGAATTGATAATTTGAGATTGTATCTTATAGAGTAACATTGCAAGTATTCTGTTTTCAAATAAGGCCAGCTCCATATACCTTAAAAATCTACTGGGTTAAGGCAGGATGGATATCTTTTATGAAAATTAACAACCAAAGGAAGATCCTAACCTGATTAAGTGCCCTCCGCACAATTTGCCCATCAGAAAACTGAAGGAGTAGGTATATGGGCAGAGTTAATCATTATAATAAAAAGAATACAAACAATCTTCAAGTAACCCTACAAGATAGGTACTGCTGGGCCAGGAGAAAGAAATGATTACTTTTTAGCTCCGGATCTACGATAAAGCCAAAGTCCTAGTTGAGTTCCAAAGGGGTCAGAAGTTACAGCAGCTAATTCAGAATATTCCATTACTGCTGGAAAGTGGAGTCACAGCCCCACAGGAAAGAAACAGGAAACTATATAGGAGTCTCAAATTCTCCCTGGCTGTAGGTGATGGGAGAGGTGGACTCCTGTAAGCTCAAACTTTGATGGGTGGCTCAGAGTCAGTTTCTGACTTGAAGGGCCAAACGTATCCTTGGTTACATAAAGTCTCCCTTGGAACGACAGAGTAAAGTGAACTGATAGATAATAGGTCATTTTTGTTAGTAAAATCTGTTTGGTCTAGTTGTATAAGCAACTTACCAAGTTTCCCATGAAGACTACAAATATTCTTAAGGTATTTTTCCTCCTGCTGGCAAAGAGATAACAAATTAGCATTTGCATTATGACGGATGCTTTTTGAGAGAAATCCACAGAATATCAAAAAGCTGCAACAGAATACATGGAGAATTAGCCATACCGTGTAGCTCAGATCCCCATGTTGTAAAGTCACACAGGGCCAGAGCAATCACTGTAGAATGGTGCAGTCTAGGGCAAGGCAGACACACAGATTACTATGAAAATTTATACACTATTGTTTGAAAAGACATGAATTCTCTTTTTTAGAGAAGCTTAGGATCAAAAGGAATTTAAATGGAATGGTTGGAAAATAACTTAAAATTACAGAACATGCTAATGCTGTTAGAAAAAGGAAATCAATAGAAAAAAATCCGAAATGTCTGGCTAGACTCTCAAATGACTTCCCTCACAAGCCATAGGAATCCTGGTAATTTCAAAGGTCTGACAGAGGCAGAGCTGATTAAAATACCAGTGATTTGCATTGCCTTGTCTCTAACATTCTGATAAAACACTAGAGTGAAACAGTGTAGAGGAGAGAGAGGAGATTGTAAAGGGACTCCGCAGTCACCCAGTAACTAATTTACATATCAGTATTTTGAGCTGAAGAAGGCATTCTCTTCCTGCATTCCAAGTCTCCTCTTACTGGTAATTTTGAAAATCATGCATATGGATGACAAGAACCTTGGATTAGTATTCAATCTAAGTGAACAGTAGCATTTCACATGCATTTATATTCACCAAATGACAAACTGGAAAAAAATACGATAGTCATAAAATCATATTTTCCTCTGAAGGTTTTACTACCTCCAAATTATTTATAATAGTAAAAATTACTGTAAGAAATAAGAAGGATTTACAATTCCAATGACAATGATATTCCAACCATTCTCACCTAAATAAGACTAGAGTTCTTAGTAGAGGAATTTAAATCTCTCCGAAATGCTTTGAAGGACACAATACATTTCCTGCTAAATGCATTTCTCAAAATAGAGAATGAATTCCGTTGCAAGGTATAACTTGGAGGACCATGTGTTGTGTATAATAATTTCTTATTAATCAAATCGCCTTCACTACTACATTGATCTCTTTGGGTAGGAGAGTCTGCTACCACCCTTTCCCTGCACTTTCCTATTTTCACTGTTAGTATTCCATTCTCTCTGCTGTGCTTTTAGGAGGAAGGTCTACGGCAGATAAAGCTGCTTAGATGTTTTTATTACTGGCTTCCTAGAAGAAGGAGGGGAAAAATCTTGGCCAGAAAGAAGGGAAATCAGTCTTGCAGGATATCTTGAAGAAGACCGCAAAAGAATTTCAGGGACTGAGTTTATCATCTGTTGGTCCCAATACTGAGTGTGATGTAATTCCACATTTGAATTCTTATGTATTATCAATGGCCAGGGCAGCCAATCCATTGGAATTGCTTGGAACAGTCATGAAATGGTAGCACAAAGCATTAGAGAGATGGACATTTGTTTCTTGCCTTCTTCTAGGACAATCTTCCAGGAGTTATTCTGTTGATGGGATGATGAAATCTGTATTCTTTGGGGCAAGTAATTGAAATATGTTGGTTGAATTTCAAGAAACACTTTCTGCTCTTGATTGTGGGATCAAGAATGTCCTAGGGACACTGTTCATTTAACCTAAACTTTAAACTTTCTACACCTACTACTGAAACAATTGGAGGCCTTTGGAGTCATGCAGCTTGAGTTTAAAATTCAGCTCTGTATCTCCCTAGCAGAGTGACCTTGGCCAAGTTACTTAACATTTCTAAGCTTCAGTTCTTCTGTGGGCAAAAAGGAGCTAGTAATAGCCACTATCTCATAGTTATTGCAATAAGTGAGAGAATACAATTAAACAGAACACGGTGCCTGGCACATACTAAGTGCTCAATATAAGAAAATATATCAATATTTATATTAAACAAACATCCATGTACATAGGGCCCTTCAAGGTATTGTATCAGCAAACAAAGAGTAAATTATGTACTATATACCAAGTTTATTTACTAAGGCAGGTATACCTCTCGCCACATTTTTTGTGTCCTCAAAAAGTATCCACCACAAAACCTGAAACAAAAGGTGGGGTTTTTTGTTGTTGCTGTTGTTCTTTTGTTTTTTATCTTAAACTGTAATGAAAACCATTGTCGTTCCCAAGTGTGGTTTCCTGGGCACAGCAGTTATTCTTAGTTGCTCTGAACTGACCTAAAGTGATGGGTTTAGGCCCCATTTCAACTCATAAAGATAAATAGCAAAGTCTGTTGATCCCCACCTTCTGCCAATAAAAGAGGCAGGAAATGTTCCCAGCTCTGGGAGTGACTTGCTGGTAAACTAAAGCTGAGAGAGGGCAGCAGTGCTGGAGGAAAGGGGGCTGTGCT
Organism: Grampus griseus; assembly: GCF_964374135.1. Lineage (NCBI taxonomy): Eukaryota > Metazoa > Chordata > Mammalia > Artiodactyla > Delphinidae > Grampus > Grampus griseus. The sequence continues at coordinate 70,572,805 of NC_139012.1, forward strand.
CTCAGTAGGCTGGAGTGAAAGGCCAGGGAGGCTATCAGTGTGTGAGGGTGGGAGCAAGGCCCTAGACCAGCCTCATTAGCCAGTAATAGAGGGTTATGTCTATATATCTGATGGTTTTTATCTATAATGTCTGAGTTCCCCTCTCAACATGTTGTGATTTTTCTAAACTGAGAACTTAACTTTGAGATTTTTCTTAATTTTGTAGAAACTTTCCAGTATTACAGTGGTCTTTGCTTAGAGGAATTCATAGAAAAGAAATGCTGTAAAATGTCAATAAACTTTCAAATGATCAGTTGGCAATTTAAAAACTAAGCACTCTGTTTCTCGAACTAATTCAAGCAAATTATTTAAGAAGCTTTCATTGCCCATTTCTTCTAAGGATTTCATTCCTTTTCATTCAGGAATATTCTTCATATTGTTGAATTCCTCCGCTGTGAAAGACTGCATATGGATATGCAATTACCATTTGTTGAAATTTGTCCTTCAAGTTGAATGGACTAAATCAACGTGGATTCTTTTGCTTCATTTATTTATGGAATATATGTAGTCTTAGGTCCTCCTCCATTTTTGTGCCCCCCAGCCAACAAAGAGTAGAAACATTAGTTAGTCCAGTCTTTTTATATCATGACATAAATGTTAATCTCGAACTTAGTAAAAGCCTTGTTTTATAAGATAAAATATTTGATGTTTGCGTATGGCATCCTGGAAACCCTGAAAAGCTATTATAACAGTAATGCCTTCACTGGTAGCATGTGTGACATTTTGTGGAGCCACTCCATATGGATTATCTTTTTGAATATGAGTGTAAGATAGTACTGATCATCTTGGATTAGGAAGCTGTGTTCCCTAGAATCTTTCAGAGATCTGACAAATGCATATGCAAGCTTTCCTACTTTGAGACGTTTCTAGTCTCCGTTCCCTAAGTTGTTCCTTTGGAAGTGGATTTTCACTTGGTTTTGCTGTATGGAAAAGTACATTTCCCTGAGTAGACTCTATAGATAAGTATAGGCTCACTTGATCGAATAAGGAAACTTGGCAGTGAGCAATACGGTTGTCAAACATTAACTAACTGGTAGAGTAGAGATGGTTTCAGAGTCCAACTTTTTCCTTTCCCCCTTCCACGTAGAGTAAAATTAATTCCTCACCTCCAGCTTTACAATTCAGTTTCTGACAGAGCCATTCTATTTCTGTTTCACGTGAGGCTTCTCCTCTCACTTTTGTGTCCATCTCCCATCGTTGGTCACTTTAGCAGAACTGGCCCTGGACACTGTAGCTTCTGTTCTGTGAAGCCTGGTGCTTTGTTCTGTAAGGCAGGAATGACGTGGAATTGAGACAGGTTCTTTTCAGCTCTTAACTGTCAGTCGTGCTTCCTCCTGGCTGCTGGAGTCTATGCAGCTGTGTCCAGAGGTGAAGGCAAGCCATACCTCCTGGGCTGGGGCAGAACTTTTCCACTGGGTCACCGAAGTGAAAAGAAGAGTGTAAGTTGGGGTTTGTCGTGGAGAGGCAAAATAATGTATCCAAATTTCTGTGCCTTTGGGTCAAATACTTGGGTCTGGGGATTGATGATTTGACTTTTTATAAATTTTATGCCACAAATTTTAGCTCTTGAAAAGTTTACAAGATTTTTAAAACACTGACAGCATACTTATACCTGCTCTTATTGAGGGTTCCCTATTATGTACCAGGGACTGTTTTCGGCACTGCATTTATTGCTATTTTATTTAATTTTCATGAAGACTCGAGAGTTAAATTTACTCATCTGGAAAATAAACATAGTAAGGCCTAACACTCAAGGCCTTATGATGTTCATTTTTCAGATGAGTAAACGAAGACTCGGAATGCTAAATAACTTTCCCAAAGTCCCCCAGCAAGTAGGTGGCAGAGCTGGACTCTGAACTCAAGTCTGGTTCAGAAGCCTATGTCAGCTTACCACTGACAACACCAGCACCCTCATAATTATGTACATGTCTACCTTGAATCCAAGCAAGGTGTTCTGTTTTTTTCATCACTTTGGACCTTCTCAGTCCTCCCTCTTCTCCCCCAGCAGTCCCTCAAGTTGTTGGAGGACTTCACCTCCAAAACCAGCAGCAATTCGTCGTGATCATCCTATATACTAACTACTCTCCCACTCCTCTCTTGAGGGTTGGCTGCTCTTCATCAAGGGCGCTCTGTCCAAAGTAAACAACACGGCAGCAGCAGTTGGCCTTTGGTAAGGAGTCTAGCAAGGTTAGGTAGGAATAAGCATAACAGAGGGAAAGAACAAATTCCTCCACCCCCAACCCCCTTTCCCTACTTCCGGACCCTGCAAAATGCTGCCCTTCTTCCTAGAAGGTGCTGGGGGTCAATGTCCATACTCCCCCAGGTTTCCCCAGGGCTCTTAGGGCCCCGGAGCTCAGAGGCTCATGTGATCTTCACCGTGGGCCTTTGCAAGTGAGAATCGAGATGGGAATTAGGTCAGACCTGTGGTGTTCTCTGGACTCTGAATCTTGAACTCATCAGTTCTGTAGTGGAAGGAAAGCATGTGTTAAGCCAGGGTCTCCATTTGCGGAGAGAAGCCCCGGATGGAGCTTTCTTTTCCAGATTTTGCAGTTTTGACCTCAGTCATGGCTGAGGCCTGCAGACCAGAATAGTCACAGTTGTGCTCTGCCCTTGTACTGCACTTGTAGCTGGAGAACAGTAGTCAGTCAGAAGAAAATATCAATGTTCTGCCAACTTCTGCTGTTTGTGCAATTTTGCCAGAAGCCAAAACAGGATCGAAAATAATAAACAGACCTCCTCCCTTGTTGCATGACTATTTACATAAAGAGATTGATGAACTGACTGTGCTTGTGTGAGTGCTCAGGGAAGGGAGTTTTTAAGGAGAAAAGGTTAATTCTTTGGTAGTTGATTGGGATTTGAGCTTTTCCCAAATAATTGGGTTTTTAAAGAGATAACTCATAGTATATATAGTGCTGCTTCTTCAATATAAACAGCCTAAATCATGGATAAAACAACCGGACACATGAATTACATACAGCTGTAAAACTTTGCAGGGAAAGTGAATCTTGAAAACAAAGGGCCAGCGTGAGTCTTAAGTAGAATAATGATGTTTCCAGTGGAAAGAGGAGCCAAGCTTGGGGGACTGGAAGGCAGGAGGCCTGGTTCTAGGACACCTTTGCGTCCTGGGTGACCCTGAGGTCACCATCGAGGTGACCGTGCACCCTGGTGACCATGCATGCTTTTACTTAATCTCTCAGTGCCTCAGTTTCTTCATCTATCAAATGGGAATAATACCAGCTCCTGCTATTCAGTGATATTATCAAAAGAAAAAAGAATCGATGTGAAATTAATCCAGATAGAAGGCGTCATCCTCAGTTCTGTCGTGGCTAAGTGATGTCAGGGTACCTGTTAGGGACCTCTGGGCCTGAACACAGGAGCCATACAAAGCAAGCCCCAGCTCTTTAGTTCTCAATTGGACACGAAACATCACCACACTTGCTTCTCTTCCTTGAATAATAATTTATATCACCCCTCATGGATATGGGAATAATGTGCCACTCTGTGGTCTTGTTTTGTTTTTAGTTGGTTCCCAAATAGACAAAGTATTCTAATTCTTGCCTTTATTTTGTATTTTCTTTTTATGTATTTGATATGCTATGAGGGAATCTATGTAATTAATAAGGCTCATTTTAAACTCCACTTTTCCCTCTTATTTTTCTGCTATTCTGAGGTGTCGAGAATTTTACTTTGTATTTTTTACTCAGCTAATGAATTTTGTTTCACCCTTAATGAATAATTTCCCATAATCATGAGCAGAATAAAATCTTTTGAAGTGAAAGATATTGTGTGATAGACTTGGGGACTTTGACAAATCGAAGCATCATAGATCATATGCTTTCTTTGAGTTAAGAATCTCCAGTATAAATCAGGCTTCCTGCCAAGGCCAGTAGGCAGTGTGGACTGTCCTCTAGGCAGGATAGCCTGGTGTGGCTGTTGAGCTGGAGGCCTGCAAGAGCTCACTGTGATCGCGGCGAACTGCCTGAGTCTGAGAGGCCTGAAGGAACCTGATGTCACCTGCCCAGATTATCTGATGAAGAAAGGACGTGCCCAGTGCTTTCGTGGGGCCTTGCCCAGCACAGCCTGGTCTGCAAAGCCTCAGGAAAGAAAGGTGAAAGGTGAAAGAACGCACACTTTACAAACATATCCCTTTAAGATGTTCGGGTTTTGTTCCATAGTGTTTTTTTTTTAAAAGCAATCCTTCCTCCCTTCCTTCCTTCCTCCCTCCCTCCCTCCCTCCTTCCCTTCCTTTCTTGGCTGTGTTGGGTCTTCGTTGCTGCACGCGGGCTTTCTCTAGTTGCAGCGAGCGGGGGCTACTCTTCATTGCGGTGCACGGGCTTCTCATTGTCGTGGCTTCTCTTGTTGCAGAGCACGGGCTCTAGGCGCTGCGGGCTTCAGTAGTTGTGGCACATGGGCTCAGTAGTTGTGGCTCACAGGCTCTAGAGCACACGCTCAGTAGTTGCGGTGCACGGACTTAGTTGCTCCACAGCATGTGGGATCTTCCCGGACCAGGGCTCGAACCCATGTCCCCTGCATTGGCAGGCAGATTCTTAACCACTGTGCCACCAGGGGAGTACCTGTTCTGTAGTTTTGATATCAGGTTTTTGTTTGTTTTGTTCTCAATGTTTGAGTGTGCTGATGATGTTAGATTTCAGGAGGAAGGGCAATTACTAAGCTGAGACTGGTGTGAAAATCTTTTTGTTGAGCACTCTGTATGTGTGGTTATTACTTGAAAAGGCTGGGTGTCTTGAGTGCAGTGGCATTTGAGGGGGAACTTTATGAATGAAGAGGAAGGAGCTTGTTTGATGGAGAGTAATCCAAGCGTGTGAAGGCTTCCCAAAACCTTTACTCCAGCAAAGCTGACCTGTAAGACGTTATTGACTTCTTTCTTGCATATGAGGGTGAGACTAACGTCTCTCCACCCCCACCCAGATTCGTGATGCTCTGAGTTTCTCTGCAGCCTTTGGCTTAGCAGAACACGTTTCTTGTTTATAGCTGTCTCTGCTCATTGATTAGCCATTTTAATGAATTATAATGTTTTGTGATTGTTGTTAATAACTTGACATGGGACTTAGGAAGTCTTCAGAGCCTTGATTTAGGAGAGAAGGACTCTCTCAGACATCTTTCCTTTGGCTCTGGGAGGCTGTGCACTTTCTAAAACTTGTAGTTTGCAGATGCAATGTGCATTGAATGAAAACATGGGCTTTGGTGTTCTCTGGAACTGGGTTCAAATCCTAATTCCAGCGTGGATTGGCTGTGTGATCTTGAGCAAGTTCTATGAACTTTGTAAGCCTGTTTCCTCATTTAAAGTGGGAAGAAAAATAATAACGTCCACGGCCTGGAATGAAGTGTTGTCACACATGCAAAGTACTTATTGCAGAACCAAGCACTTACTTAGGGCTCAATATACATTCATCTGAAAAGGAGACAGAAAGGACACAAATAACCAGCAACATCGTCCATTACACTGTGGACTAACTCCTTGTGGAGAAGGTAAAAAAATACCCAACTTTGGATAAATAATAAAGTAGAAGCTAAGGAAGGGCCCAATTGTAGTGGGTCTGAAATTAGAATGTGTCAAGTTTCCTCAGAGAAGAAAATGTATAACTACTGCAGCTAGGAAACTGTGCAATTTTAAACAAGAATTTTCCTAATCAAATGGAATTTACCTCTGAAAGCAGATAACTGTCAAACTCTGAGTATAATAGAAAGTATTTTTAGTCCTTAAAAATTACTCTTTAGCCTTAAAAGTTACTCATTAGACTACCCCATAAGTCCAGAATATGAACCTTAACTCTGGTATGAAGTTGATGGAAACATACCTAACTCTTAATATTTCAAGTCTAACTTCCCCAAATGAAGCACATCTGCCTTAGCAGTGCAGTCAGTTGGGACCTAATCACACATCCTCAGAACTATTCTCATAAGATGTGAGATAAGCCCAGAGGAAGTACATTATTCTGCCTTCACCCCACCCTCAAGTGTGCAGCCTACTCTAAAGCCTAGAAGCAAAGAGACAGCACAAGGAGCAGGAAAAGATATCTTCAAAGCCTAGAATCCCCTTGGCTTCTTTTCAAAGACAGTCTTTTAAGTCTTCTGTTTTGACTAAGTTTTGATAAACTCGAAACATTGAATCTTAACTTTGTTGTAACCCACTCAGCCAGCTTACAGAAAATGAAGTGCATTCATTCATTGTCTTTCCATTTTTGCATGAAGGGACACAGTCATTCATTCACTCACTCACTCACAAAGTCACTTCTGGAATACCTACGCTGTGCCAAGTGCAGGTGTTGGGATATAACAACACATTAAAACAAAATCCACACCACTGTTTAATGGGGGCTTTAAACTCGTGCCACAGAGTGTTAAAGGTGCGGGGATGGCATCCGTGCAGCGGGAGTTGGAGGCACAATGGCCAGAGTCTTTAGCTTTAGTTATTATTTTGTTGTTGTTCTCATGTTTTCATGTTTCATTGCTTCAGCTTCCAATCTTTTAGCAGAAGGCATCCATGCCTGGTATTACTGGGGGTGATTCTTACTAACTGTTGGGGAATCCTGGAGTTAAGACTTCATCCATTTTTGCCGCATCATTTCACCATGTGTCTTCCTTAGAATCTGAATAACTCATATCCCATCATCCAAGAGCATGGAATGCTCTCCCTCTGGCGAAAAGTGCATTGCTGATCTCCTCTGTTCTCAAAAAGTCAGGGCACATCATTTACAGAGAGCTTACCTCTCTGCTAACACTGCTACACTAGCATTTGTGCTCCCCCTGTAAGGATTAGAATGGTGGTGAATTTCTCATGAAATCAACTTTAGTAACATAGCAATAATTAACACAAATATTTAAGAAAGGCTACATTTTAGGAATGAATATCACTTCTTCTGCATCAGTTACACTAGTGGAGAACCTAACCTAGTCAGTATTTCAACAAATAATTGTTCAAAGCCGATTGCAAGATCTTTGCTGCTATTGAGTATGAGGGAAAATTATATAAAACATGATCACTGCCCTCAAGGAGATTACAATTAAGTGAGATAAGACATATAAACTATCATTAATACCAACAGTTCAAGAGAGTGCATGGTTCGATGACTAACGGATTATCAAAACATAGGTATTCATAAGAGTGCATTGTCAGCAGGGCAGTAAGGTAAGGAAAAAAGGTTCTTGGGCCTGAGCTATGGAAAGTGGCTGTGCTTCCACTGGGCAAAAGTCAGAGGAACTTATTCTAAGTAGGACAACAAAATGAATTGAAAAGTATAATTTAAGTAATTAAGAATGTAGTCCATCCTACCATATAGCACAGGGAGCTATATTCAATATCTTGTAATAAACCATAAAGTAAAAGAATATGAAAAAATATATATATATGTATAACTAAATCACTTTGCTGCACACCAGAAGCGGCACACAACATTGTAAATCAGCTATATTTTAATTTTAAAAAAATGTACTCCAAATCTGGTGTAGGAAGTGAGATGATAAGGTTGAAAAAGGAGTCTGAGGCCAGACTGCAGTGAATTTGAAAATTTTTTGGTAGGTAATGGGGAGCTACTGAGGGAATTTGAGTAGAGAAGTAATTGGTTGAACAGTAGTTTAAAAAGATGAATAAGTGAATATGGGTTTGAAGTGGTCAGAATGAAAGTAGAGAGAGAGTAATAATCAAGGAACATGTGTTTTGTCCAGGCCCTGTCTAAACATGATAAATGACTGTCTCATTTAATCCTCATAATAGAAGGTACTGTTGGTGTTCCCATTTTAAAAGCTAAAAAATTGAGGCCTAGAGAGATTAAAGTTACTTGTTCAAGTTAAACCCAAATAACTAGCAGGACTTGAACCCAGGGCTATCTGACTCTATCTTCTTCCACAGCTCAAGAGTTCCCCTTATAGTTTAGTTTTTGTTGTTACAGTGACTACCCAGAAAAATATCCCAAGTGACGGGGATTTTAACTGTGGCAATAAAGAAATGATAAACCTAGGATTTAGCTCCATAACTTTTCAGAATGGTAAAATATTTATATTCTTTTAAAACTTTAATGTTCCCAATTACTAATTTATCTCTTCATTCATTTGAATTTATTACTGTACCTTCTACTAGAGATTTTCATTCTATTTGGAGACACCTACCTGGTGATTGTATTATTAGTAATTCTTGCTCAGTAAATTCTGGGTCAACTCACGACAGAAGTTTCCCTGGATTTTAATTAAATTACTTGATGTAACTATACGTGTTTTCTTTCTGCTTTAGCCATGATCCCTTTAAAAATTTATCGATAAGGAATAAATAAAATTAAATACTAATATAAAATGAATTTAATATGTGTAGTAAGGAGATCTAAATTTTAAACCTCTAGACATTACAAATTGGCTTGATGATTTCATTTTTCAAAGAAAGGCTTTTCTAAGAGTATTATGTACCTAAATACAAATAAAATTTGGTTCCTGATTCTGGAAATGTGAATAAACCAAAACACTAGTCATATTGGGCCAATTGGCTGAAATAGTTTGAAACCAGAAGATTAATTTGTAGAGAAACCCAATAAACAAGTGTCTCTATAAGACATGGGATCTTGTTGTTTATACCAAATTCTTAAGCAGCCCGTCATTATTTTATCAAAAAAGAGGATTTCAAATATGAACTGTTCCAGAAGTAATTTAAAGATGTTTAAATATTTTATGAAGTATGAAATCACACATACTTGCCTCAGGCAGACTCCCCACTGGTACTGAATAAAAAATACTCATATAGTTTTTTTTTATAAGAGCTATTAATATAAAGTTTTACTTCTCTGCCTGAATTGTAGTTCATATTCTGAATCTAGCCGCAGGTTAAATCCCAGTTAAATGAGGTGCCTACAGAGCCCCCAGGGGACAGAGTTTGTATGCTTACTCGGATAAAGTGCAAATGATACTGAATTTTCTACTGTGCTCTAAAGCACACATTCTATTTTCTCAACACACTCTAGTCTCTTGACTCCTATTTAGAAAACAACTTATTACTGTTTCCCTCAAGTCCAGTGTACTTTTATCTTTCTTTATCAAGATTGCTATCTCTACACATAAGATGGGCAAAGGTCATGGTGAGTCAGGCAAAGTCTCTCTTCTTAGAAGGTCATGGCCACACTTATTCCCATGACCTCTCCCAAGAAGCAAAAACTAGAGGTCATTGCCCAAACTCTGGGTCAGTGCCAGCTTATTCTCTAGGACAGGCTGTTCCTGACCCAATAACCAGGTCCCGAAGGTTCATGGCTTCCCAAGGGAGCATCCTTCTTTCAAGGTTCACACATAGTGTTCTTGTCTGATAGTTATATGTAAATCGAGTTCTCCCTTTCTTGCTGATCAAGCTGCTCTGTACATGGGTAGCATGAGAGAAATCATAACCTCTGCAACTTCTATGTATCAAGATAGACTTCTAGATAGCACTGGCAATATGTCTGACCTTAAGCTCTTCACCATGCCCAATGGCAGACTCATTCTCTGACTGTTTCTGATGTAAGCCCCAGCTGAGCTAATCCTACAAGACCCAAGTTCCCCAGTGAATACATTCATTGAGCAGCAGTGGTTGAACTTGGAGAAGTATAATACGGTTGCTGTGTAACAAACCACCCCAAACTTAGTGGCATTAAATAACCATTATTATGCTCATGGGTTCTGTGGGTCAGGAATTTGGAAAAGATACAGTAGAAATGGCTTGTCTCTGCTCCATGATGGTTGTGACTTTAGCTGGAATAACTTGAAGGCTGGGGATGACTCAATGACTGGGCCCTGGAATCATCCAAAGCCTCATTCACTCCCAGGACTGGCTGCCTGTCATGTGGGGCCTCAGCAGAGGCTGCCAGCTGCTCTCTGTTTGGCGGCTTGGGCTTCCTCACAGCATGGGGACTGCCTTGCAAGGGTGAGCAAGGCAAAAGTGCATGCCTTTTCATGATACCCTTGGAGGTGGTATAGGGTGTCTTTTGCTGTATTCTGTTGGTCAACATAGTCATAAAGATCTGCCCAGGTTCAAGGGAAGGGGGCATTGACCCACTACACGATGGGAGGAGGGCCAAAGAATTCACAGATATATTTTGTAACTCCAGTAAGATGTTTCACATTGGATAATTCTGGGTTTCTGCCATTCTTGCTGGCATGTGCCTGGCCTTTGACTGACTGATTCATTTCTCTGAATTGTACAACTGCAAGAAGCACTACAATTAGAGTCATCATGCAGTGTGCTTTTGCCCACCAGTGTGCAGAGAGTGCCTCGGTGACATTCCTGTGTACACTGCGTTGCACTAATCCTTTGGTTGTGATTGTATGAGTAGTTACAGGCATTGTTCTGTACATACAGTAACTTGTTTAAGCCCTATAACCCTGTGCAAAGGAGAATATGCTTCCACCCATACTCCTTGCCCAGAATTAGAACAAAATCCAGAATCTCCAAGGTTTAGAGCTAGGGAAGAGTCTCCAGGTGAAGTCAAACAGTTCTCAATTTTATCCCAAACCCTGTTTTCCATGGACAGAATTCTGAGTTCTCTCACTTTACTCACAGCTCCTTTTTTTTTTTTTTTTTTTTATTGCTACCTTGAGTCCTTAGGGATAGAATTTAAGTTTCTGGGCGCTATTTTATTAAGAAATTAAAGAAGGACTTCCCTGGTGGCACAGTGGTTAAGAATCTGCCTGCCAGTGCAGGGGACATGGGTTCGATCCCTGGTCCAGGAAGATCCCACATGCCGTGAAGCAACTAAGCCCGTGTGCCACAAGTACTGAGACTGTGCTCTAGAGCCTGTGCTCTGCAACAAGAGAAGCCACTGCGATGAGAAGCCCGCGCACCACCACAAAGAGTAGCCCCTGCTCACCGCAACTAGAGAAAGCCCGCATGCAGCAACGAAGACCCAACGCAGCCAAAAAAAAAAAAAAAAGATAGTTTAAAGGAAAAAAAAAGAAGAAATTAAAGAAGATGGGCTTTGTTTTTCACAGCAGTGGTCCTCAAGCAAGGGCAATTTTACCCTTCAGGGACAACTGGCAATATCTGGAGATATTTTGATTATTACAACTGTGGGTGGGTGCTAGTAGCTTGCAATAGACAGAGGCCAGGGATGCTGCTAAACATTCTACAATGCACAGGATAATCTCCCACACCAAAGAATTATCTGGCCCAAAATGTCAACACTGCCACTGCTGGGAAACCCTGCTTTACAAGGAATTTTTATAATCCCCCTTATAAAAATGAGGAAACTGGGCCTCAGAGGAGCTAATGACTTGCCCAAGATTCCACAACCAGTCAGTGATGGAGTCAGAATTTAGACACCCATCTTGAGATCCTCAGTTTCATGTTCCTACCTCCTGTTGGCACTTCAGCCAGCCTGGCACCTGCCTAGAGAGAGCAAACGTGAAGGCAGAAGTGGCTGTTCTCACTTTTCTCATGCCCTGGACGGTGTGAGGTGTACCACACCTGTCGTAATGAGCCTAAATCCTGGTGATGGACATTGTGCTCCCATGTCTTCTTTACCCTTCAGGAGATGTCTGCAGTGCTTACACGGGCTTAGTTAAGACTATATAGGTTAAGGTGTGGGCAGGAGTTCTGCTCTAACCTCCCAGAAAGAGACTTGTAAATAACAACTGAAAAACTGGAGCACAGGATGCCTGTGTGTGTGTGTGTGTGTGTGTGTGTGTGTGTGTGTGTGTGTGTGTGGTCTGGGTGTGTTATGGGAGGGCAGTAAGATCTTATTTTACAATGACAAACAAACAGCTAATTACTTGTAATTTTGGAGATAATTGTTTTCTCATCCTGCAAACATGCCGAACAGGAAATTAATCTAAATCCCAGAAAGTTTGGATCATCTGCAGATTGTCAGAAAAGAAACACTCATTATGCCCCCAGAGCCCCCACCACATCCAAGCGACAAGCTGAAAACGGCAGCTGCGGCCCATGCCGCCTGCATCGTGCTAGGGCCCTGTGCTCATTGGTAACTGGAGAGAAAACAGCCCAGGGAGTCTGGCAAAGGCAGACTCCAAGCAGACAGGACACCTGGTTAATGCCACCCAATGCAGAGTGTCTGGCTGTGAGTCAGCCTTTCTGATGGACCCATTCATCACTTTGGATTCCATGTCAGTGCAAGAGCTGGCTTCACTCTGCCTTGGACAAATGAGTCTTCAGGTAATAGATGATGGTTAAAATGCCAGGCAAACGTGATCTGCAGTGAGAGACTCGGCCGTCTCTGCTCAGTCTCTGGCTTCCCAGCTTGAGTCAGTCTCTTTATTTCCAAAGGGGGGATAAATTCAACCCAGATTATTCTCTTAGATGAAGCATCTTCTGCTGTATCTTCTCACTGCTCATGGGCCAAGTTCACCAGGGAAAGGCTTCTCGGGGTGAGCAATGGAACAAAGGACAAGTGGCCTGCCTTCCGAACTCAGGCAGTGCAGCCCGCCCAGACAGTGTTTTAACTGTTCTGGGAAGAATGAAGCATTCATAAGCCATTCCATTTTCAAGGAAAAAATTTCCTGTGACATTTTAATCCCCTTTTGTGCTGGAGCGTTTTTAGAGTTTTCTCCTGCCAGTCATCTCAAATGTTTTGTATCTCTCCCTTTTAGCTGAATTGCATATTATGAGCCATGACCCACAATAAAAAATAATGCCACTGTTATTGACTGAAAGTCTCGTTCTTTGGGTTATTCTGGGCTTTGGGTCAGCATACAAACGCTGACTTCTGAAAGTCCGAAGACGTTATCTGGCTGAGGCTTATGTGGGGAGAACAGAGTGAGCTATGAGATGAAAATGACCACCTGCGAGCTCCAATTCGGTTTATGTTTCTGTGGGATATTTTCTGTAAGTGATATGACTGGGTGCTATAGCGTTTTTTCTAGTAGGAGATCTGGCCTATTTCTGCAGTCTCTTTTCTGCTTATGGAATTTTTGTAGATATTCTCTATCTAATTTAGGGTTTCTCAACCCCAGCAGTATTGACATTTGGGGGCAGATAAGTCTTTTTTTTTTTTTATGGGGGCTATCTGGTGCATTGTAGGATGTTAAGAGGCATCTGTGGTTTCTACCCTCTAGGTACCAGAAGAGCCCTCCCCACAAGTTGAGTAACAAAACTTGAAATGTCTGAAGTGTCTTCAGACATTGCCATGTGTTCCTAAGGAAGCAAAATCACCTTGGTTGAGAACCACAGATCTAAGTTTAAAAATACCTAGATACAAGTGAATCCATCCCTTTGTTCATTCCTTTTACAAGTATCTCTTGAGTGCCTACTGTGTGACAGAATCTTCTTTGGAGACTGTAAATTGCAAGATGAAGAGGTCATAATTATTGCCCTACAGGGACTTGCAAGGCAGACAAATTTTAATTTAAATAATTACATCAGGAATGTACTCTAATAAAAATATACAGGATTCCACTTGGGAGTTCAAAGGAGGAAGTCTTAACTTTGATTTTAGTTACCAGACTTCCTGGAAATTCTTGATTCCACATTTATTCAGGAAATACCTTTAGTTTCAGGGGGGTGGAAAATCCTGTTTACCAAGACACTATACTATGGAGAGTCTCAAAACCAAACCTGTGAATTCTTCTGTAAATGTATTGATAAAGTAAATTTAGATTATCAAATGTAGATAGAAAAATGCCCTAGGATCTGGACATGAACCAAGGTACAAAATATATACATGAGAACACCCGAATGATTCAACTGGCTGTCGGTGGTTCCGGGGCTAACGGAGCCCTGGGCTACAGACAGTGTCCAATTGATCTCAGGAAGGTGTCTGCCGTGATTTGAAGTCAGGTTTCAATCTTTGTTCAGTAGTAACAGGCTAAAGTGGATGTTTACACTGCTCTAGGCCTCAGATTTGATAGCATCCCCAGAAAGCATGGAGGACTGAAAAATGAAACCAGAGTAAACCAGTCCCAACAACGGGAGCCGCGTTGGCCATGGTTGGCCACTGGAGCTGGAGCATGGAGGGCAGTTCCTACTCCAGCTGGAAATCCGCCCTTTCTCTTTCCTTAAACAAGTGTGAAAGACGCTATTAAAAGTGATGGTTTTGAATGTAGGCAAATTTATATTTAAAATCAGGTGTATGTTTTAACTATGCAGAAGACAGTGTGATTTAATCCTTAAGAACACTGGCTGGGGAGTTAGAAAGACCTAGGGTAAAATTGGGGCTCTACCAGGACTAGCTATTTGACCTTGGACAAATTATCTGATTCCACAGTGCCTCGGGTTCTTTGTAGAAATTGGAGTAATAACACCCACTTCAGAGGATAGCTATAAGAACTAGAGATGTTCAAAAAATACCTGATGTAAGTGCTTGGCAAATAGGGTGGTGGCAGTCTTATAAGTAACACATTACTTGTCAGCTCACACTGGTGTGCCTGTGACCCTGTGGTTGAAAAATGTTTTAAAGATAGAAAAGAACAAAACCAGGAAGCTATTACAGGTCTGTGGAGCAGCTGTGTTACTTAAAACCAGAAAGCAAAAATAGTCGACTTTGCTTCTGATGCTAAAATGCCATTGGAGGTTCTTTGGCAGAGTAAAGCCAGTATTGATGAGATTGGGTGACGTTTGTCATTGATTAAAGAGCTGATGCTGATGAGAGAAGGGGAGATCAGGAAGGCCATCGTAGCTTAGGAAGGGCCTGCATAAGTGGAGATAAACCAACCCTTTGTTTGCTTTCTGTTGGAATATTAGTAATGATTTTTAAACTCAAACAAAAGTGGTATCACTTTTTGGTGATTTCTTGGACCTGACTCAACCATATATAGAGAGGCCTTTGCCCTTGACCCCAGAGACTTAATAAAAATGTGCCCAGGCCACTTTCTATGCTCTCTTTGACTGACAACTATGTAGATGTGACCAAGGATAGTAATATAAGGACAAAGGAGATATCCTCCAAGGTTGAGATTCCATCAGATCATGGGGCCTGACACCAAAGCAAATGTGAAATATAATAGTGGAGACATTGTTGAGAGGCCTATTTTGAAGAGGTCCTTTCCTTTTCTGTGGATATTCTTGCCTGGATAGCCTCCTTATCAATATGTTTCTCTATCAATTTTTAATTTCTGCCAAAATCTCAGAAAGAGGATGTTGTCAGTCCCTATGAAAATGAGGACCATGTAAATTTTACCAGTTTCTTCCTCAAAAGATCATTTCTCTTATCCATTCCCCCATTTATTTATTCAGTGTTTATTTAGCACCTGTTATAAACTGGGCAAGACAAGACAAGGGCACTGCTCTCCAGGAGCTTCCACTGTAGCTGGGGTGGGGAGGGAGGCCATACACAGGTAATTACAGTACAGGCAAAAGTACAACATAGGTGTAAGTGCAGGATCCATGGGAGCCACAGCGTCTACACTGAGTGCTTAGAGAAGGCTTCCAAGACAAGGGGGTGCTCCAGCCGACTTCGGAAGGAGACACTCAGGCAAAGATAGAAAAGCAAGAAGTTTATAGAAGAAAAGTCTCACGTGCCTTGAGGTATGTGAAAGCCCAATCTGTTCTTGGAACATCAAATTAAGGAGAAACCTTGTTTTCTTTATGGAAGTGGAGGCCTGGATCTGTCGCTGTGGCTCTATAATGATCGTGCCCAGATAATTCCCGGTCACTGAAGCCCTTCTCTAATTCAGTCTGGCCTGAACTGAATATGTTGTACATGCCTCTATTTATTTGGTCCTTGTGTAGAAAAACTGCACATAAAATTAAGTTGAAAATCTTTAATTGAAAACTGCAAGAATGGTTCTCAGAATACTCTACTCTGCACTTAGAAACAGTCTGAAATACTATATAATCCATTCCTGTGCCTTTTAGCTAGAGACTCTAAACAATGCATACTAAAAAGGCTGTCCTTTACTGCCTTCCTCCTTGATCCTTTTTTAAAAAAATTCCTAATCTGTAGGATGGAAGGTTGCGTGGTCCCTTGTGATAATGGGTTCCTGCACTACTGGTCTTCACAGTCATTAAACTATTTCCAAGTTTAATTGATATCCAGTTGGAACTTGCTTTCTTTATTTTTTCCTCAATTGAAAACACAGAACAACTGCTCTCTGGTACATCTGTTTTTTTTAGGAAGACTGTTATGACATAATATGGGTGGGCTATTGCTTGCTTTAACTATGCCCGATAAAGGATGAACCCAATTCTCCTTGGTAACTAGAACCATTGATGCGAGAGCCGGAGGATGATACTTTGAATAAATTTTGTAGCTGGAAGGAGATTTGCAGATGAGGGACTGTCACTCAGCAGCTTAATCCAAGAAGTTGATAAAGGGGAGCTGTCCATTTCAAATGAATCAGAGTCTTATCACATGCATATAAAACAAAATGACTAAATGAAGCAGCTGGAAGATTATAGTGAGTTTTAATTATCTTTTAATAGCCAAAGGGCGCTTGCCAACACATGCTGATAATCTGTCAGCTGTTATATGCCATACCATCTCCATTTATGAGTCTCAGCTGTTACAAATTGGGAAATATATTTACAGTGATGATCTTTTCTTGTTAAATGCAAATTCCCAGAGATGTTCAAGCTGAAATTTGGCCTCACTGCTTTGTTTCTGTTGCCCTCTTGTGTGGAACCAAAAAGACTGAGAGAATCTGATGATGTATAATAACCAACCTCCTCATTAATAATTTATGACCCTCATGATGACATAATAATCTCAATCCATGAAAAGTAAGGGTAAAATCATTTGGGGGGGGCTCATAGATTGTATTTCTGTAAATGGCCTACAAATTATTTCTTAATGATAATCTACATTTTTTCAAATCAGTCTGTCCCCTCTCTCTCCCCTCCTTTGGTTTAACCATCTCCAGTGATATTTGTGCTCCAAGGCTCCAAAGCAACTGCCCTGGTGTTAGTCACATTCACTCTCCAGCCTCAGTGCTTAGCATTCAGTCAGTGGTAGAGTGACTGACAGAAAGCTTTTGAGTTTACTAGCCTCTGCCTACTTATTAAAGTTCTTCTCGCCTTGACTTCACTGGCACTTTATTTCCCTGCTTCTGTTGACCGTTTTTACTGATGTCTTTGCTAGCAAATCTTATTCCTCATCCCCGCTCTGGGTTCTCCAAGATTTTGTTCCCATTCCTGGCTTTTATTACCAATTTCAAAGGGATGATTCCCAAATGTATATCTGTAGGTCAGACCTTACACCTCTCTTCCAGCTCCAGAGTTCAGATTACCTTAATGTCCTTTTTATAGTTGTATAATCATTGTCACTTCTAATCAACAAGTTTAATAACTGACTATATTAGTTTTCTGGAACCTTTTCCTAATTTGCTTAGAGCTTCATCTGTTCTTTTCATCTTCTTGATAAGAAACTGAGTCATTTTTTAAAATTCTCCGACCTTAAGCTCTGTAGTACATCTCTAAACACCGTTTATTTCTTCAAAATATCTTTGGGACTGGCATAAATATTGAGTTCTTTATTTTCACTGCAAACATTGTGGCTCAAATACAGAAACTTCTCTATTTACTTTCAACTTAAAATTTTTAATATATAAACAAATTATACT
This sequence comes from Grampus griseus, assembly GCF_964374135.1. Classification (NCBI taxonomy): domain Eukaryota; kingdom Metazoa; phylum Chordata; class Mammalia; order Artiodactyla; family Delphinidae; genus Grampus; species Grampus griseus. Next base: position 70,590,322 of record NC_139012.1, read on the forward strand.
TTATTGAAATCTCTGTCAGTCCTGCTTATCCTGAATAGATGCGGTTGGCAGCAATAGGTCATCATTTTGTTTCTGCCATCACATTTGTTGATGTGACTACCACATTTAAGCTTGATTAGGAAGAATTTTTGCAGTCATTTGAACTAATTCTGGTCTGATAAATGAAATAGCAGTAAGCGTTGAAAGTTCAAAAGCAGTTCAAAGTTCCAGTAAGAAACTATAATTACCATGGAAATAAAAGAAGTTTTTAAAAACTTGAAAGAAGAGAAAATGTTACCTACATTTTTTTTAAAGCAGTTTAAATGTTAATGGATTAGGAAGGAATGTAAGTAAACTGTAATAGGTGAAGAGTGTGGAGCTCAGGTGACTGGCAATACAGTAAGTCCCCTACATACGAACGAGTTCCGTTCTGAGAGCGCGTTCGTAAGTCCAATTTGTTCGTAAATCCAATAAAGTGAGCCTAGGTACCAACTAACACAATCGACTATATAGTACTGTCCTGTCATAGGTTTATAATACTTTTCACACAAATAATATGTAAAAAACAAACAAAAAATAAAGAAAACATTTTTAATCTTACAATACAGTACCTTGGAAAGTACAGTAGTACAGTACAACAGCTGGCATACAGGGGCTGGCATCGAGTGAACAGGCAAGAAGAGTTACTGACTGGAGGAGAGAGAGGAGGTGGGAGATGGTAGAGCTGAAGGATCGTCAGCAATAGGGGATGGAGGGCAAGCTGCAATGTCACTCACGCCTGACGGTGATGGCACAGGTTCTGGTTCCCTGCTGGATTCAATTCTATCCACCCTCTTGAAAAAACCAATCCAGTGATGTCTGGATAGTATTGTACCAGCTACATCACCGCTCCTTTTACGCTTGCTTCCGGACATCCTGGGCTTGAAATAAAGATAGGGTACTATACTCTGTACAGTACTGTGCAGTAAAGTACACAAAAGCACAACCACTTGTAGAGGATGCACACACGTGACAATGTACGCCAAACACGGGAACTAACTTAGGTGATTGGACATGTGAATGCACGTTCGCATCTTCGAAAGTTCGCAATTTGAAGGTTCATATGTAGGGGATTTACTGTAATTTGTAAGAAGCCTGTTGACAAAATGCAAGCACTGCTGAATGTAGCCTTAGCGCCCCCCTGGCCAGCAGGAACCTTCCCAGGGAGAGTGGGCAAGCAGGGGCACCGTTGACAAAATACACATCATCTACCCTGGAGAGTTTCTTAGGTCCCTCCCCTGTTCAGATCCACACCTCAGAGTGGTTACAGCTCAGGGCTGGCGACAGGCCTGAGGTGCATTCAGACCTTGGCACTCTGTGAAACCAAGTTTGAAAATTAATTTTGAAAATTAATCCTTTTGCTGTTGTTGAGTGTACACTCAGCTCCTTTAGTATTTCCGCAGGCGTAGTTAACTAACACAGTTGTAAACTGATCAGATGAAGTTAATCAAACTTATATGTCTATATTTGTATATTTATAGTTAACATAAAAATCGACCTGAATACGTGTACTGTTTCTCTGGTGATTATGAAGGACCTTATATTACCTGTAGATCGTCATTATTAATGTCATTTTGGGGAAACATAAGCAGAAGGGCCACTCAATAGTGCTTTCTCAGAAACTCAGGATGGGTAGAACCAAGAACCTGGTCTCTTCCCTCCATAGTTACAAGTAAGCCCTTATTTATGCATCATGAACCCTTATTTATGCACCCTCACTCCCCTGGAAGAAGTGTGGCAGAGAGGAAAGGTAAGCATGGAGATCTTTTTGTATGGAACTCCTGCTTTTTGGTGATGAAGAGGCATCCTTGGGCTCTCTGTGGCTCGATCTGATTTTTTCTCTCTCTAGCAACTTCAAAAGACATGACCTTTATGACAAGAAGAAAGAATTTGTGAAATAAATTGGCAGCAAGGCTCACTACACCACGAACACCTTGCCTCCCATTCACTGCTTATACAATATAGACTTGGGGGAAGGAATTTGACCCCAGTTGTGAGTGGTTCTCCTTAGAGCTCGGGGCACTTGATACATCTTCATCCTTAGCTTGGATAATAATAGTGAAAGTCCTGCTCACCATCCTAGTTGCGAGGACATATCTATCCCTTATTGTAAACCAAGAACAGAGTTATAATACTTGGATCTTTCTGGATATGAATCATACACATGTCCGTTTATGCATCCAAACGGTGTTTTCAACTTCACTGTATTTACAGGACACTTTCAAACACTCGAATATGCTTTCAAACCCCAGAGAAGGGATTGAGAGACCTTAGAGGAAGATAAATCAGCCATGATGACAGCACAGTGTAGTGATCTTAAAGTACCGTAAAGACACCCACAATGCCACATCCACTTCTCTCTTCAGCACTGTCAGAACCTATTGTCCTGACGTCACTGTCTCCTATCCACTTCATTTGGGTGTCTAGCATGTCAGGACTACAAATTATCCTCTTTGCAGCTGGCTTGATCTTGTGCTGTGCCTCTGACCTCAGTCTGCTTTGTGGCCCACTACCTTCTCAGCCCAGTTCTACCTGCTGCGACCAACCAGCCCACTTTACCTGGGGTTTCCTGGAACACTGGACTTGGAGTGCTAAAACTGGGACAGTCCCAGGGAAACTGGGCCAGCTGGTCACCCTATGTGCAACATTCATCATCTCAGTAGCACCTATGTTCAATTGTAGCACTAATACATTTTACAAATTGGTCACCGGTTGGCAGCCCACCTGGAGAGGGTGTGAAGTTTCCTTGGGGACTGTGGCAGGCCTGTTGACAAGTGACCCTTTATGTTTTGTTCATTGCTTAGCAAACTTGTTTCCATTGGAGGGAGGACTTTATTTCTGTTTCTTTCAGTCTAGTTGAAGTCCAAACACCATCTTTAGATTGTTACTGTTTTGAAAGTTTCATTCCAGATTTTGGTGATATGCTTACAAATCAGAGACACACTTGACATAAATCAGTAGAGTTTACCTACTTTGTTGGCGGGATCATAGTTGGGGCCCCAGGAAGCACACAAGGCCGAATGTCCACAGAGCTGGCTGAGAAAGCCACACTGACCTCATCGCTGGATGGACAGCCTCACCCTTCAGAAGAGCATCTCCCTTGCCCACCAGCACTGCAGTTATATCCAAACATCATGATCAAGGTCACAAATAAGTTCTGTGGCCCGTGTTGTGGTTGTAGTACTCATTTAGTGCTCAACCTGAGTTCTGTATGTTCATTGGGATAATTCTGTTTTTTCAGGATGGAACATTCTAACACAGTTGGAAAGTGATCAACCATGTTTTGGAAAGTGATCAACCATGTTTAAGCTGTCCATTAGCTTAAAATGTTTTAAAAAATGATTTTCGTGTTCAGATCTATCCTTAATTGCAGGAATTTGAAGAGCGGGGTAAGAATAGTGAGCATAAAAGAGGAATATGGCATCTATATTTCCACTAGGGTCTCCGACGTATATTAGGAAGTACAGGTTGTCCATAGTCATCTTAAGACCCCAAAAGCCATGCTTTCTGCAGGACTGTGAAGATGTGGTGGGAAGAGCACAAACTCAGTGCTTTGGAGGTATAAGGTAGGATTCCTTTTTGGTTCTTGGAGATACCGTATGACATTGTGATCTAGGTGTCATGGAAAACCTGTTTGGTGGTGACCTTCTTATGTGTTTCTAAAGTTATCTGAAATGTGAAAGGGACGGGCCAGATCATCTGTTCAGTGAGTGGAGTGCGCACAGGTGGGTGGGCACTGGCATTCTTCTCTAAGCCGACAGTCTCTCTGGTGCTCTCCTGCAAAGGAAACGCATTTCTGCCCTTTACAGTCCTAATCATACCACATACTGCCAGGACTATAAACTTCTGTGACGTGTGCGGAATCCAATTTACTTGGAAAAATACTTTCAGATGAAAACATTGCTAAATCATTTGATGTGGGAAAAGTTATAAAAATGTCTAAACAAGTGTTCTTCTAGATGAGATCGTTCATTGTTCGATTTCGAACAATTCACCTGCAATTCGAGTGAGACATACACACCTGCTGGATTAATGCTGTTTACAGTGACAAAATTGGTTTTCTTCCGGCAGTTTCAACACTGTTAGAAACCTTGTGTGTATAGACCTTGAACATTGGGATTTATAAAGTGAGAACTATTTAAAGCTGAAACTGGCTGTTTAGTACATGTAAAAATATGTGGAAGGGGGAGAACTAAATACAGCCTGTAGAGTGAAAACTTTCTTAGTCACTCAGTGTGGTTAAAACAAATGACAGGGGACTGCTGTGCAGCTATTTCAGTGTTCCAAATGGAATGTCTAGCGCTCCTTTATCGCTGCTACCGAGGCAGCCTCTTGAGGCCCACAGGCCATCCCAGCCAGCCTCACCCATGTTCTCATCACCCCCTTGTCAAAAATAGGCAGTGCGTGGGGGTGTGGCAACCAAGAAGGGATCAAAGGCAGGGAATTCCAAATAAAGGGCAGCTTCTGAGACATAAAAGCCACTCAGAGTCTTGGATAAATCATATATTTCTCCAGAGTAAATTGAATTAGGAGATGGTGGTGTTTTCTTTTTTAGGTATGGGAGGGCCATGTATCATATGGGAAATATTAAATATAGTAATGATCTGAATACCTTATTTAATATGTGATTATTTTTATGTCTGTAGCCTTTCAGGATGAATAAAACTTGTTTGTTCTGATTTTTAGGCTTTATCAGAAATCTGCAGAGGTAGGGTTTTGCTAGTTGGTCCATTTTGAAAAGGAAGGGAATTAACCTTTGACATTGTGTCCAGGATTAGATGTTACTTATTTATTTTAAGTAGGAGCCTTGCTTGACAAGCTAAATAGGGTGCCAAATCTGAGGTTTGCAGAAATAGGCTTTCAAAATTCCCATCTACATTAAAAATGTATTTCATTATAGCTTACCATCAAGGGAAAAAATAACCCAACATAATGATACCGACAGCCAGTTAGACCTTTTGACAAAAAGAGAAACTTTGGGAAGTGTAAACATGTGTCCACTTACTAAGAGTCTACCAGCCTTTTATGCATTGCTGACATAATGATGTCTTGCGTACTTCCTCTTTGCAAATACAAAAATAAATGACACTGAAACCAAAAGCTCTGCAAATAGTGGCTGTTCAGTCTTTGTAACTGTACTGAAGGCACAGGGTTTTCTCACGATGACCACAGATGGGCTGGATGAATCATCCTAACCTGGCATACTGTGTTTGTAGATCTTTCATTCTGATAAAGTGATTCATGTGGTAAGAGAGGCAATGCAAAGAGGACAAGGCCCAGAGACTCCAGTGGCCTGAGAGGGCTCAAAGTCACATAGTCTTGTTGTTTGATCACACGGGAAGCCCTGAGAGTGGAGCCAAGGAAACCTGGTCAGCCTGTCAACCTGCAGTGGGTCCCACGTCCTGGACACTAGGTACCTGCACATACACCAGCTCCTTTAATTCTCAGATCAATCTCACGAGGTCAATATTATGGTATTTTACAATTAAAAATATGAGGCTCAGAGACATTACGTAACTTGTAACTAAAGCATCTTAGATTCCAAACTACACATCTTGCTGTTCCCTGAACCCATCTCTCCTTCCTCTATGATATCTTCCTTCCCTTTCTTTCCCAGTCCTGTCCCTATTGTCCCCATTCTTTTATTCATTCATGTATTCAAAACATATTGAGCCTTTACACCATGCCAGGCCCTGTGCTAGATGCCAGGATTCACCAGTGAACAAGGCAGACAAGAGCCTTGTCCTCATGTAGCTGACAGTCAATTGAACAAGAACAGAAGTGTGTCCCAAGTAGAGACTAAGGGGCCCTGGGGAGTGGAGACCAGGGAGATGGCACATATAGAAGGGGTTACTGGCTTCCTGGGGAGAATAGCTAGTGTATTCATTGGCCGACTAAGAATTTTAAAAAGATTTCAGCAGGATAGAACAATGGACCAAAACCACTGGTTAAAATTAAGTAGGAATAAGTCTAAAGCCTTTACTTAGGTTTATCATAAAATGAATACAGAATTGGGAAGACATGACTTCGTGGGGTTGCAGGTGAGGCTTGAAGCCCCAGCAATATGAAGCAGTGGTTTTAAAAGGCTGCAGTCTCAGGCTCTACCTGTACTAGTTTGTATTCTAAAACAAAGGTGTCAGTAATTCCATGTCACATCCTTAACTGTCTACTGAGCTCTTCTGTTTTAAGGGCAACACTGATTATCAGACAGTGCATAATGAACTTTTAGCTTGGTATATATGAACTAGTGGAAGGTAATTGGCATCCCAAAGTAGGTGATTTTCCTTAACAATTCCTAGTAATGTCTACTGCTCACAATATTTAGGATACAATTTTCCAGAAAAAAATTTTTTTTTTTACTATTTTAGTCTAACTGAGGAGACAAAATTGGCTTATGCAAAGTTACAATAAGATAATAATAACATGACCGGTAATTAGTTTATGAAGGCATTGGGAAGAAATAGAGATGGGGGACAGTACAAGGAAGTGGAAAGAACACTGACTTCGGAATTAAAAATATGAGTTTTAATACGAGCTCTGCTTATGTTCATTGTGATACAGACCGTTTGCTTCACATCTCTGAGCCCTAATTTCCTCATTTGTAAACTGGTGCTACAAATATCTGTATAACAGAGTTGTTGCAGCAATTAGAAGCAAAGTTGGGAAAGTGCCTGGCACATTGTAGGTGGCTAAGGAAACCCCAAGAAGAGAAATCATTGAAAGAAAATAAGGGGGAAGTCGAGGAAGGATTTTTGGAAGAAAAGCTTTTTGAGATTCATCCTGAAGAAATCCTGGGCATGGATTGACGCCGTGTTGAGAAACCCATTACAGGCAGGGGAAAAACATGACAAAATGAATATATAAGGTCAAGAATTTGTACGGAATGGTGCTGTGATTTCTCTTTGGTCAACCAGGCTGTCGTTTGATAACGCATTTTGTTGAGACTGAAATTCATCGGCAGCTGTCTGTGGCTGGTGATAATCTCTGGGTGTGTGTTGACTTCCCTGCTCCTAAATCCTCCGGACATTTGGGGAATGGTGTTATATTGTTATCAACTTGTTTTTCCCATTTTAATTTAGAAAACTAGCAGTCATGTTAATGCCGTGTAGAATGTCAAACCTTTTTCATGAGAATTTTCATGAAGCACATTTCCTTGTGATAGCTTCCTATGGAAGGGAGCGTTCATTTCTCCTCCTTTACCAACAATATCTTGCAAAGGGACAAGGAGTTTTGTTTTGTGTTTTCTTCTTTATCAGAAGCTACTGCCCCATTCATTAGTGAAGAGGAGCTTATTTAAACTTTATTTTAAAGAGAACTAGATAATATGTTCAACTTGCCACCCTAAAATCTAAGACTAAGAAATGTCAAGCTTGTTCAATAAATACAACTAATAATTTAAAGTACTGTGTAATTCTGGTGTTTGGGGTTTATAAGGGGGTAGGTATTGGTGAGGAAGAACTGAAGTGACTGGAGAGATGGAGGAGGAAGGGAAGGAAGAAGAGAGAACAAAACATGGGGCAAAGAAGAGGCACAAACAGAGGGGGATGCAAAGGAGGAGGAGGAGAAGAAACAAGAGAGACAGAAAAAATAAAGAAGAGGAACAGAGAAATGGGTGGGATCAGTGTGGACTAGGGGTCACTTTACTTCCTGCCAGAGGCCCTGCTTCCCCACCCGCCACGCAAGTCTTGACCCCAAAAGGAGATGACTCTACATCTAAAGACCAAAGTCAGGGGATTTTGTTGTGTAAAGATAAGTGCACAAATCTCTAACACATTCTCACATGCCCAGGGTTGTCAGAGACGTCCAGTTTTAGTATCATCTAAAAATTTCTTTGTCATTAAAAAACTATTGTTGCAGTCTCTTCTTCCTTTTTTATCTTCCTCTTCTTCCTGACAATAGCCCTGACTCATTCAAAACTCAATAGCACATCCAAGTTTAAAATGTTGTGTGTCCATTTATTCAAAGTTAATTTTTTTAGCCTAGTTGGGTCTTGAAGTGCTCTGATATAAGGACCCCTCAGAAGATTGTGTAAATTGCCTGAATGAAAAGTCCTTTGCATCAGTCAGTGGTTCCCAACCCTGTCAGCACATTAGAATCACCCGGGGAGCTATTACCACCTAGGGTGTCTGGGCCCACTGATTGGGGCGATCAGAGGTGGGGTTGCCTATCATTATTTTTTAAACACCGCAGGTTATGTGATAATGCAACCAGCGTTGAGAAACGTACCTTTGGGGAGATGGCAACAAAATGTGTGGATCATGACTCTAGTGCTAGTAAGGGATCATATAGCTTATGTATATGTAACTGGGATCATGCGGTTTTGCAACTCGCTTTTATGTATATGGTAGAATGTTTGAGTCCCTTGGAAAAATGTTACAAAAAGACTAGCTCCAAAAAGTGAGAGAGATGCTGGTCATGTAGAGTAATAGTCTTGCAAACAATGTTGGAGAAGCTTCATGTTGGATTTGTACCTGCTTATCCACCATCTGAGCACAGCGCTCCGCATGTTGCCACGTTGCCTGCCCACTTGAGCACAGACTCCGCCCTTGGAGCTTCCTTCCATTCTAATTCTCTGCTTTCTGGCATCTTGGCTGCAGCCAAACTCAGCCACAGTGCACTTTCTCTTCTGGCCCTTATTCCAGCCATTTCTGTAAATTGGACCAATCTATAACTCTCCCTAACTACACCCTCATCATTCCATCATTGTCTATTGAAATTTTATCTATCCTTCGAGGTCCTTCTCCCATGAAGCAATCTTAATTGTCTTGTCAACAGATACAATCTTTCTTGTCTTTGAAATCCCACTGCATGTTCTGTTCTCTCTCTCTCTCTCTTTCTTTCTCTCTCTCCTTATCTGTATTTGTTTTATGGTCATGAATATTTTTATCTTCTTTGTCTAATAAGATGAGTCAAGGTTGAGACTATATACCTTTAGATCCTCTGTTGTGCCTGCCTAGCCCAGTATTCTGCACAGAAAGTGCTCAGCAAATAAGTATTCAGTCAAATTTACTAAAATCAAAAAAGGTCTGATTGAGGTATAAAACTGATTGAGATATGAAACTCAAATTTAGACAGGTGTGTTTGTTAAAATAAATAGGCAGTTTTCGGAGATGCTTTTCTGCTCCTAGACATACAAACTTAGACAAAGACACAGACATAAGAAGCTCATAATCTCTAATACATTCCAGCCAATGTTGAATAGATATCCATGTGCATGTTTCTGGGTGCATTAGGTGCATACAAAGTGAATGAATAAGTCATGTTTTATCCAACCCTAGCTTAATGACTGCCGTGTAGCTCTCTTTTGTAAAATAAGACAGTCACTTATTCATCTTAAGTCACTTCACCTTGACTCATTTGTATGCTCCGTCTTAAATTGTAACCCTGGGATTTATTCTCTTTTGTTTCAGAAGAAAGACAAAGCATTTATGTCTACGAATGTAGTACAATTGCCTTTCTACCAACACACACACAAAAGCAATAATAATTTTTAAGAACTTGCCAAGCATGAGTTTATTCTTTGTGTTGTTCCTCTGGATAATAGGCCCACCCCTCCCCATTCCTGCATCTTCCAAATATCCCCACTTGTACAGTGAATAAAATGTAATTGTTGTCCTGAGGCCATATCTCTCTTCTGCTGCATACAGTAACCACGAGTGTGCATTTAAAAGTAGAATCTGGCCTCCTGAGTTTACCAGTTAATTTAATCTATTCTTTCAATAACTTAAAAAAAAAGAATGAATGAAAGAAAGAAAAGAAATCTATTTTAGAAATAAAAATATATCTATGCAGTTTTCTTTTCATGTAGAAGACAAAGAACCTTTCCAGTAGGAGGACAGAATGACAGTTCCACTTATCCTGGCTGCTCAGAAATTAGATCACTGACATATTTTCTGTTGAAGAAGAAACCTTATCTTAGTGGCTAAATTTCAGAATCAATCATCTGAATTTCAGTTCTGCCCCCCTCTCACAAGCAGGGAGCATTATGCAATTTGTACATTTCAATTAGGTTGCCGATAAAAAATGAGTAGCTCGAGGGCATTAGTTTATTACTGGTATCCAGCCATGTTTTCCTTTGCTAAATAACATTCTAAAAGCTTCCATTCTGAGCATAATCACCTTAGGGTGCCCACAGAGTGTGGCCCTGAATGATTCAATTACGGCTTAAAGTCATTCTCTTCCCCGAACACAAGACTCTAGAAGCACATCTACAGTCTTTTGCATTCAAGAGAGATTTTTTTTTTCTTTCATAAACGTTCCTGCAAGGATTGTAAATGCAGATGAGGATTATGTTCTGTCTGACTTCTCACTGTTCTCTCTTCTCTGTCTGATCTGCTTTTATGAAGTGAAGTGTCGTGCCTTAGGATAAATCATCATCAGTTTACCAACAAGTGAGTTTATAAATGATTTGATTCTAATGAGGAACATTTCCCCATAGAACCAACAGTAAAGTGTTCTGAGTTTCCTGCTAACCCATGATAACCTATTTAACTCACAGTGAAACCCAGCTATATGGTATTAATAGTTCCCTATCATTATGAGAAAAGGAGCTTATGTTTCAAGTAACTTGAAATGTCTGGAACTGCTTCTGACATGCAGCAGTTCCTCCTCCCTGCTAGTGGTAAGGAGATTCTTTCATTCTCATCACAAACAGCCAGATGTGGTGTATTTGAGTGTAGGGATGCATCAGTTACCTATTGCTGTGTAACAAACCACTCCAAACTTAATAACTGGAAACAATAATAATTCATTGGTTCACAATTCTGTATGTTGGCAATTTAGGCTCAGCTGGTAGGTTCTGGGTTCAGCCGTATGTCAAAAGTCAGCTTGGTGGAATCTGGTGGCCAATATCACCTCCCTCACGTGCCTGGTTATTGGTTTTGGTTGTCAGCTAGGCTCGTCTCTCCACGTGGCCTCTCATACTCAAGGAGGCTAGCCTGGGCTTCTTGTCTGAGAGTTCCAAGAGGCGAAGCATGGAAACTGAAAGACCTCTTCAACTCCAGGCTTATAAGTTGCAGTGCTTTGTTTGTTGATCAAAGCAATTCTCAAGGCCAAGCCCAGATCCGAGGTCTCTTCTCGATAAGAGGAGCAGCAAGTTCAAATTGCAAAGGGACACACTGGGATGGGGGGAATTACTGCAGCTGTTTTTGTAAGGAGTCTAAGAGTGTTGGTATGGAGAGGTGAGAAGGTGAGGAGTGGTAAAGGGGGTGAGCCTCCCACTTTACAGTTTCCTAATAATGTGATCTTGGAGAAATTATTAACCTATTCAAGCTTAAGTTTCCTCACCTCTTGAGAGTAAGGCCTCCTTATCACAATTGTTCTGAGATTAGAGTTAATGCTTATACACCACCCTAACAAAGTGCTGGTTACATAAGAGCTGTTAGTAAATGATTATGTTAGTATTTCCTGTCTTCCCCCCTCACCTCTCAGAGGCAAGCAGAGAGGCAGATTCCAGGCACCTCTACCTGGATGCTCCTCAGGCATCTCAAAATCAGCAGATCCACAGAGAGCTCACTAGCTCTCCTTCCCCACCTTCCCGATTCCTATTTGCATCTCTCATTGTATCCCTTTTCCCAGATAAAGGTATCCATCCAAATGACTGCTCCAGTTAGGAGCCCAGGAGCCCTGTAGCCCACTTCTCTGACCCCACATCTACCTATTGATTCCTGCCTTCCTCCCTTAAACAGATGTCTGTGAGACACCTGAGATGTACCAGGCTTCATGCCAGGTCCAGGTTTGACAGGTAAATGAGGCCAATGTGGTTTCTGCCCCCAAAGAACTTGTAATCCAGTAATAATGTGAAAATCTCCACATTTTATGAAAGAAATGAGATATTGTGAGGAAAAGAAAGGGTACTGGGGAAACTGATTTTGCCCACTAGTCCCCTCCACTGCACCCCAGCTGAGTCTGAGCTGCCATTACCACCAGTGGCCCAGCAGCAAGGGATCTTCCCCCCTTTATGGTTCATCCTCCACACTGTTGCTAGAGCTATCTTTTTGGAAAAAGTAAATTAATCTTTAATTCCCTGCTTGAAAATCCCTATGGCCCACGGGATTATAATTCACATTCCTCAAGGTGGTGTAAAAGGCCCTTCACTCTAGACCTCATCTAGCCATTTCCCCACCCAGGGACCCTTCACCCTCACAAGCTACATTCCTTCCAGTTCCTTGAATTGCTCATACTCTTGCATGAGTCTGTGACTTCACTTAAGAGAAAGTCTTTACTCTGAACTGCATCTCTTTGATGCTTACCTCTCCCCGTACCACACACACAAAATTTCTATATACTTTTGTACTTCAGAGCTTTAGAACATGGTAGGTGCTCAGTAACGCTTGTTGAGTGAGTGTTTGTGAGGTTGGTCAGAGGTAGGGGGTACAGTGATTCAAGTGAGTGATAGCTGCATGTGGTTAGTGTCTGCTGAAGAATACCATGAGGAAGAAGAGGAGGCACTTGGCACTGCAGGGGTGGGGACTAAGGGTGGGATGAGGGGCATCATCCTATCTCATCTGTGTTGGCAAAACAGCAGTAGAAAGGAAACAGGAATTCCTGTACCCAGTCAGTCAGAAAGGAGTGCTGCAATGGAGAGGTAGTCTCTGAGGCTGAATGCATGCTTCCAGAAACCAGCAGTTTGGAGGAGACTGATGTTATTTTAGTTTTAACTGTAAAACTATTATTACTTTCATAATATTTAATTTTTCCCCATGTTTATATATATTCAAACTGAATATATTTGCAATTTTATTCTGTTACTCTACAATAATTCTGAAGGTCCAAGTTATTTCTCAGCTAGATTTTTAAACACTCAATAGTTTCCTTTTACTCATTCTTTTGATTTTGTCTTTGTCAGCCTCTGTTAGTGCTAAGAAATAACTTACAGTCTATTTACTATTAATGGAGGTCCATTTTGACATTTAATTGATTATAAAAATCAATGGTCCTAGAAGAGGTTATAAAATAATTTCATACCTGTAAGTTCATAGAATCATCACAACTTCATAAATATGACAGAACACAGTTTCATCATTTGTAATACGATGTTAATACTAGCAGCCTACCAAGGAATCCTAATTGGAAAGGAAGTAGTAAAAGTATCTCTGTTCACAGATGACATGATCTTATATCTATAAAACCCTAATGACTCCACAAAAAACTCTTAGAACTTTAATAAATGAATTCAGCAAAGTAACAGGATACAAAGGCAAAACACAAAAATCACTTGCATTTTTATATACTAATAATGAACAGTCCAAATAGGAAATTAAGAAAACAGTTCCATTTACAATAGCATCAAAAGGAATAAAATACTTAGGAATAAACTTAACCAAAGAATCAAAAGACTTTATACACTGAAAACTATAAAACATTGCTGGAAAAAATTAAGGAAGATACAAACAAATGGAAAGACATCCCGTGCTCATGGACTGCAAGACTTAATATTATTAAAATGTCCATATTACCCAAAGCCATCTACAGATTCAGTGCAATCCCATCAAAATCCCAATGGCACTTTTTTCAGAAATAGAAAAACCATCCTAAAATTCACATGGAATGTTGAAGCACTCCGAATAGCCAAAACAATCTTGAGAAAGAAGAACAAAGCTGGAGACCTCACACTTTCTGATTTCAAAACATAAAAAGCTACAGTAATCAAAACAGTATGATATTGGCATAAAGACACACATATAGACCAATGGAACAGAATAGAGAGCCCAGAAATAAACTTTCATGTATAACAGTCACCTAATGAGGGTGCCAAGACTACACAATGGGAAAAGGATAGTCTCTTCAACAAATGGTCCTGGGAAAACTGTGTATCTATATGCAAAAGAATGAAGATGAACTATTATCTTATACCATCTACAAAAATTAATACAAAATGAATTAAAGACCTAAAAGTAAGACCTGAAACTATAAATCTCCTAGAAGAAAACATAGGGGAAAGCTTCATGACATTGGCATTGGCAATGATTTCTTGGATATGACATCAAAAGTGCAGGCAGCAAAAGCAGAAGTAGAAAAATGGGACTACAACAAACTTTAAAACTTTTGCACATCAAAGGAAAGAGGCAAGAGAGTAAAAAGGCAACCTATGGAATGGGAGAAAATATTTACAAACCATATATCTGATAAGGAGTTAATATCCAAAATACATAAAGAACTCCTACCACTCAACAGCAACAAAAACAAATAACCCACTCGATTAAAAATGGCAAAGGACTTGAATAGACATTTCTCCAAAGAAGATATACAAATGGCCAATCAGCATATGAAAAAATGCTCAACATCACTAATCATCAAGGAAATGCATGTTAAAACAAAAATGAGATATTATCACCTTGAACCTATTCGAATGACCATTATCAAAAAATAAAATTTTAAATGACAGGTGTTGGTGAGCATCTAGAGAAATTGGAACCCTTGTGCACTATTGGTGGAAATGTAAAAATGGTGTAGCTGCTATGGAAAATAGTGCGGAGCTTCCTCAAAAAATTAGAATATAATTATTATATGATCCAGCAATCCCACTTCTTCATATATAGCCAAAAATAACTGAAAAAGCATCTCCAGGAGATATTTGCACACCCATGTTCATTGCAGCATTGTTCAAGAGGTGGAAGCAACAACCTAAATGCCCACTGACTGATGAAAAGATAAAGAAAATGTGACATTTACATACAATGAAATATTATGCAGCCTTGAAAAAGGAAATCTTGTCATATGGTACAACATAGATGAAACCCTGAGGACATTATACTAAGTGAAATAAGCCACCATAAAAAGACAAATACTGCGTGATTCCATTTATGTGAAGTACCTAGAGTCAAACTCATAGAAACTGAATAGCATCAAAAGGAATAAAATACTGTTTTTATGCTGTTTTTATGTTTTGTTTTTGTTTTTTGTTCTTTTGCGGTACGTGGGCCTCTCACTGTTGTGGCCTCTCCCGTTGCGGAGCACAGGCTCCGGATGCACAGGCTCAGCGGCCATGGCTTACGGGCCCAGCCGCTCCGTGGCATGTGGGATCTTCCCGGACCGGGGCACGAACCCATGTCCCATGTCCCCTGCATCGGCAAGCGGACTCTCAACCACTGCGCCACCAGGGAAGTCCGAGTGCTGTTTTTAAACAGGGTCTTAGAATAGTCAAGCTGGAAGTAATCCAGGGTCACCCACAACTAGTCAGTGGAAGAGCTAGTCTCAAAACATGTTTCTACTTTCTACTGCTAAATTCGTAAATAATAGTAATCAATTACTCTGTGTAGTTTACATAACATACGTTCCTGAAAGCCACAATTTGGTCTGTTTTTGTGAAAATGCTGTCAATGGTACTGAAGCAGTTCTCTGAGTCTGGCATACTCTGATTTTTATAGCCAGACAGGAAGTTTCATTTTATTTTGAGCCACAAAAGACTCCTTTCAACCCAATTAGTTAGTTTATTAGTTAAAGGCAAAAATCTTTTCAGGGGAGGTATCAGGAGAGATGGTAGCAGGCTTTTCCGTAGAAAATGTTGACAAGGGTGGTCAAGTGGGCCTTGCAGGGGTGGGGAGCGTAAGGGGAGATTGGAGTTTTTGATGAAGGGCTCACACTGTTGAGTGCTGTGACCCAGGAACTTTTATCTAGCACCAAGGTACAGTGTTACCTGGAGAAGATGGTGGAAACAGGAAAATCAGAAAAAGAGTCAGTTGCAATAATTCCAGTGGGAAGTGATGCTACTCCAAAACATGTCAATGGTGGAAGCAGAAAGGAGAAATAAGATACTACGAAACAAGATGTGTTTACCTTCTAGAAGGGAAGGACCAGGTCTGTGATGTCCAGCACTGACACAGCGCCTTCACCTGGCAGGTACTCAATATATAGATGTTTTATGAATTAATGGATTCATTGAAAGTGAGGGCCAAGGGAAAACAAAGATTACAGGATTCCTTTATGTATTTTTCTTTTCTTACCTAGTTAGCTAAGAATGTCGGTTCCATTAAGAATCTTCAGTATGTCGAGAGGACAAATCTCGTTCTTGGGAAAGATAACGAGTTCAGTTTGGCTCTGCGTGAATTCAATAGTCAAGTAGCAGTTGGAAATCTGGGACTTGGGAAAGAGGACAAAGGTGGATTTACAAGAGAGCTGCAGAGTGCAGAGAGGGATCAGGATGTCGTCAGCAAGTGGAGAAAGTTGAATTCCTCTGTGTGGATGAGGTTGTAAAGGCTGGCGCAGGAAGAAAAGAGAGGAGGTTATCCATACATGAGAAGCATATGCATGAGAAGAAGGAGAAGGAAGAAAACCAAGCAGAGAAAACCAAAAGTAATTTAATGAGAGTATATGCAAGGGAAGAGAGAATTTTAGTTACAAGATAGGGGTCAAAAAATATTCAACTTTGGGGCTTCCCTGGTGGCGCAGTGGTTGAGAGTCCACCTGCCGATGCAGGGGACACGGGTTCGTGCCCCGATCCGGGAAGATCCCACATGCCGCAGAGCGGCTGGGCCCGTGAACCATGGCCGCTGAGCCTGCGCGTCCGGAGCCTGTGCTCTGCAACGGGAGAGGCCACAACAGTGAGAGGCCCGCATACCGCAAAAAAAAAAAAAAAAAAGTGTTCAACTTTGAAGAGGAGGCCGAAATATTCAGGAGAAGGGAATGAATTTGTGCTGACCTCAGAAGATGACCATAAATTAATCCGTAAAAATTAACGTATTGAGTAAGAACACTAAAAGAAGTCTGTTGGGCTGCTACTGTGAGCCAGAGGTATGGGCCTCGATGAATGGAGGCCCAGCTGACCCTTGATGGGGCTCGCTTTCTACCCCCTCAAAGCGAACACTACAATCATTCCAGCACAAGAGGATTAAGTTAATAAAGATTCTCTTCTCCTGTATTCTCCTGACTAGCTTCCTTACTATGCTCAGCATTCAACAGGCGTCTTGCTAAGGAAATAGGGGCCTCACAAGGAAGATCGTTGTGGAAAGCTTCTGCTTTAGTACTCAAAAGTTGGGAAATCTCTGCATATGTACAAAGGCTTAATGGGATTAACTGGGATGAAATACTGAGATCTGCTCCTCAGCAAAGGAGGTTTTACTCAAAACCTCTAACACTCAAAAGAGGCGTGCGTTTTTACCACACCCGGTGGTGCGTTTTTACCACACCCAGGTCTCCTCGCCTTTCGTTTTTCCTTACTCTTCTTCACAGAAATAACAACAGCTTGGGTGAGGTGTGTCCTGCTGGGTATTAAAGCAGAGGAGAATGAAAATCAAATTCCTGTCAAGAGCTTTGGATCATGGCTTTAAGGCCAGCCTTAAATTTTGTCTTCTGAGGGAAGTGATATGATTCATTCCCAACAATCGGAAACAGTAATAAGATGATTCAGTTTTCAGAAATCAAAAGGCATTGTGTGCTCTCCAGAATGCCACAGGAAAAATATAAAGCACAGATTATTCACAATTCAGTAAGTTTACATTATTTTAAAATTACAGAATAACTGGAAGATATATATATATGTGTGTGTGTGTATATGTATATATATATATTTTATATATATATACATACACACACACATATATATATATACACACACACACATACATACACATATACCACACACGTGTGTGTTAATGCAAACAAATAGGTTTGTGTTGGTTTTCTGTTTTGTTTTGATTTGTCTGCCCCAGTTGAGTCATTTCTGTACTTTTTCATTCAAACTGAGATTGGCCTGTTGTTACTTTGCAAACTGAATATCCATCCACATGCCCTAGGGCATAGCTTTGCTTTCAGGGTATGCACTACTGCCTGTGCGTGGTTCGTGTGCATTGGAATCACCTGGAGGCCTAGTTAAACCACAGATGGCTTCCCCACCCCCATAGTTTCTGAGTCAATGAGTCCTGGGTGGGGCCTAAGAATTTGCATTTATAGCAAGTTCTCAAATCTTCTTGGTTCATGGTTCTCTCAAAGTCTCAGTAATGCTTTCACTGTGCCCATAGGTTGGGCTGCCAGACTTATCAGGCAACCTTATTCCTAGGAGGAAAGAAATACCTCACAGTTCCATCTATTAAGTAGTTAGATTCCAACAACTTGAAAAGTATTTATGTCTTAACAACTTACTAGGTATTAAAAACAATACCCTTAAATTGAAAGAAAGTAATTTTTAAATTTCATTATTAATAACCACAATTACTTAATAATGGGATGTGTACACTGGTGGACACTACACAGCTTCTAACACCTTGAAATCAGATTGGATGTCATCACCGTATTTTCTATTCCACACTGATTTTCAACAGGGAACTTGCTTTTTTTCACAGCAGCTGTCGAAAACCCAGCTTCAAAAACTATGGCCTCATGAAAAAGAATGTTGAAAAGAGGTCATGTTGCAGTTGTCAGCTACCTTGAACTAGTAGTTTGCCCAGTATCTGGCAGGTGTCTGGTGTTGCTGTGAGTTCCTTGAAATTTTAAAATATTTCGAGATGCCCCTGTGAGTTAACACAGTGCGCCAGGGCACCTCTGGGCACATTATGGAAACTGAGTCTTAAATGTTGCTGATGCTGCTGGTTTGAAGATTGTGCTTTGAGAACCATTGTACTGATGACTCAGAGAGATCACAAGGCAGGTGTTTTCTGAGCTTTTTCTCATTTTCTTTGACAATCCTTAATATTCTTAAAATGTTGGAAAGCAAGAAATGCAGAAAAATACATGCAAATTTACCATTAATAATTTTTTATTTTTGTAGCAGAATTGGAAAAGGAAGGAATCAGAGAATGAATAAAGATACCACAAAAAGAGTTGCAAGTTTTGAAGTTAAAAGCACTTAAAATTGTGTGCAATTGTTGTTACGGAGCATTTACAAAGTAATTATTTTTTTCAAGCCATTTTTCAGTCATAATTAATTAAACTGGGCAATCCCAGTGAACTAGGTAACGATTATTGTCTCAGCTTTACACACAGGAACTGATAGATTAGGTGACTTGCCTTAGGCCAAAGAGAGCTTAATTTGGTGGAGACAGAAAGCTAAAATCACAGTATTTTAGCTTTCCTTAAAAAACAAGTTATAAGAAACTGGCCTGTTATTTCACTTCAGATTCCCTCAAGCTTCATAGTTAATTTTCTCAAAAATCTTAATAAGGTGGGTGCATAACAAGCAGTGCCGTTTGACTAACGATAAATCTGTGGCCAGTTGTGAAAGTGTGCAAGGGTGTGAGTTCCTGAAGCATTTGAGGGAAACTGGTAAATGGAAGAGGGAAGACAATGTGATGAGTTTGAAGCCATGAAGCTATAGACAGAGGAAGACTGGTGGTACTTTGAAAGTTAACTGGGGCTGGTTCCTGTGTCCTCAGGAGCATCTTCTCAGAAGAACAAAATTAAAAGCCCCTTGAGGACAAAGGGACAGAAAAATCATTTTAAACCATCTTGTGGGTAGACGTTCAGCTTCTGTTGATCGAATCACTACTTCAGTGGGGGCCCAGGCCAGGAGGTTAAAGAGAATCTGTTCAGATACAACCAGCCTAGCAAATGTTTCTATGTAGACATATAATTTTAAGCCACATGTGTGTATCAATGTAGTCCTACATATCTTTGGCTCATCCACAATGCCTCAAACAGTGCCTTGTAGGTTAAACAGTGCTTGATATACATTACTGGGGTTTCCCAAGTATGACTGCAAGATTCTGAAGGAAAAGAGAGGAGACGAGTGGTTATAAATTGAGCGATTGCTTTTTAAATCTATCCTGGAGTCTATGAGATTTGATATACTAGCCAGCCATTTAGATGACTGAACAGAGTACATTCAGATGATACTGAATCATTAGATTGTTAAACTCCTTAAAGTTTCAGATAAAACTCAGTGACCTTATAAATTTAGAGAAGGCTTCCCTGGTGGCACAGTGGTTAAGAATCCGCCTGCCAATGCAGAGGACATGGGTTCAAGCCCTGGTCCAGGAAGATCCTACATGCCATGGAGCAACCAAGCCCGTGCGCCACAACTACTGAGCCTGCGCTCTAGAGCCCACGAGCCACAACTGCTGAAGCCCGTGCGCCTAGAGCCCATGCTCCACAACAAGAGAAGCCACCGCAATGAGAAGCCTGCGCACCACAACAAAGAGTAGCTCCCCAGCTCGCCGCAACTAGAGAAAGCCCGCATGCAACAACGAACACCCATCGTGGCCAAAAATAAATAAATAAAATAAGTTTATAAAAAAAAAAGTTAGAGAAATGCCACTAGTCCTAGAGTCAGAAGGAGCGATCTGCAATTTGAATCCCAGCTTTGCTACTTATGGCTGTGTGACCAAGGCCATTCTTTAAACTTTCTGTTTCCTGCCTCATGGGTCTGTGTCGAGCTCAAAAGTGAGATAGTAAATGTGAGAGCATGCTGTAAGTTTTCTATTAGATACCATCAACCCAAGGTGATGCTCAGGGTCCAAAATACCTTATCAACTCCGGGAATCTGCTCCTCCTCCAATTCCTTACTCATAATGCAGGGCTCTCAAAACACATATGCCTACAGGGCAGCAACGCTGGCCTGGGCAAGTCAGCCTGTGTGCACTGTGGGGGTCCTTGCATTGTAAAGCTGTAGGGCACATGTCCAGCCTAGAGAGAGCCACTCAGCCACCACTCTGTGCCAGGCCCTGAGCCTGGTCTCCGCGGTGCCTCATGCCATGTGCTGGACACAAAATAGATGGGCAGTGAGAGGCCGGGGCCTGCTGTCCTGCCTGACAGGACATCACCCCCTTCCCCAGGCCCTTATGCCTGGGTGGCCGCTGAGTCAGCAACTTCAGGGCCTGGGCAGCCGCTCGCTACCACTCCCGCCCACTGCTGTTGAGACAGTCCCTTACCATGTCTCACCCTTGAGATAAACTCTAAGCTCTAATTGCCCTTTATAGTTTGGGTGTTCCACTGAAGGATTTCATGTGACCTAAAACTTTCAGTTTTAAAACCAGAATGATAGATCACCCTATACATGGCATCTTAAATTTTAGCTCCTTTAAAACTAATGGCCCGATCTCTACAGTAGGAGTTAAAGATTATTTTCTCTCTTCCTTACATACTCACAGCATTCTGATTATACTTCAATCTTAGCCCTTTCCAGGTGTTTCTGTTTCCTTCACCAGGTTTTTAGCATCTCATAGTTGTGGTCCTTGTCTCCTCCATGGTATCTAACTGGTGCTTTGCCTATCAGGGATGTACTTAACTGTAGAAATAAATCGTTGAGATACAAAATGAGTAAAGACTGACTCCAGGCGTCATAATGGACTAAATAAACAGTAGAAGAGATCATGTGATTCTCAGATGAATCAACATGAGGATAACAGGAAATAGGCTGAGATTTCAGCAAAAGATAATTCCATGTATCAAAAAGCAGCTTTTGACCGGAAGGATGATGGGGGGGGGAAGGGGTATATCTTGTAAAAGATTATGAAATCACCATTCTCAAAATCATTCAGATTGTCCCACCATCGATATATCTCAGTTTAAGATGAAGATTCTCTGAAATAAGGGCCGTAATGCTGGAGGCAGTGTTCAGGCAGGTATCTCCTGAATCCCAGTGGACCAGGATGGATAGATGCCATATTTCCAGCAGAGTGCCATACCCATTTTTCTTTTTAACCAAGGTAGGATGTACTGGCTTACTCCTGTCCAAATTGTGCTTGTTGAGGTTTAGAAGTCAGGACTGTGACAGCATAAAGCTAACTAGCAGCAGGTGATGGTGTTACATTATAGTTGAATACTTTTCCCACAAAGGATTTATCTGGGGACACCAAGACTCAGTGAATTACCATTTGCCACGGCCTTCACTGAAGAACCACAGCTCCAAAATCCTTCCTCCACCATGTGAATTGACCGTCTGCTCACAGTAACTGCAAATTCACTTCCAGGGTTCATAAAGTCTTCCTATGTTCTTGCATGTCTTTGAAATGCCCCAGGCAACTGCTCTTCCCTCCAGTGGAACAGGCACAACAGCTGTGGGATTCACCAAGCCTTGTCTCTGCTCCATTTCTGGCAGCAGGCGACAACTGCCAAGCCGCTCTCCAAAAAGGCCTGCAAATTGTAAACCCATTAAGGCTTAACTCCTAGGGGACAACAAAGAGAGCTGCCTTTGAATGTGAGCTCTGTGTGGGATCACAGAGGCCTCTGGCACCTGGGCTTGTCCTCAGGGCCAGGGCAATCTGTAGGGAAAGTTACAAGCTGCTGAGGGAATATTTTCACAGGTTTTTCCGAACAAAGGGTTCTTTCTTCAAACCCTGTGCAACTCTTTCCTGATTGCTAATTAACCAAACCTAGTGAAAAACAGGCCTTTTCTGTAAATAGCAGTAGTAAGTGTATGTGTGTGTGCACATATGTGTGGTGTGGTTGATGTGCACTCTGATGTGTTTCTGTTTGTGTTTTTTTTTGACACATGACTGAAGCCCTCTTTGGAATTTTTTTTTTTTAATTTATTTTTGGCTGCACTGGGTCTTCGTTGCTGCGCGCGCGGGCTTTCTCTAGCTGTGGCGAGCGGGGGCTACTCTTCGTTGTGGTGCGCATGCTTCTCATTGCGGTGGCTTCTCTTGTTGCGGAGCACCGGCTCTAGGCGAGTGGGCTTCAGTAGTTGTGACTCGCAGGCTCTAGAGAGCAGGCTCAGTAGTTATGGCACACGGGCTGAGTTGCTCCACGCCTTGAGGGATCTTCCCGGACCAGGGCTTGAACCCGGGTCCCCTGCATCGGCAGGCGGATTCTCAACCACTGCGCCACCAGGGAGCCCCCTCTTTTGAATTTGACAGGATGGTAAGGGGACTGTTACAAGGCATCTCACCCCTCTTAGTAATTTTTGCTATGTGCACATAGTCGTGCTACTGTCTTTGAGTACTGAATATGCTTTGTGTTTTGCTTGAAGTCACCCCTCTCCCCTGAAGCTAAGGGTCTGTCTCACTCTGTCTCTCCTTGTTTCACCATTGCTCATCTATTTTCCCCTGTTTGCTTCCTCGGAGTCACTGTTTAGGAAGTTCCTGCTTGGTCCATCTGTCTTAAATTACTACTTTGTTTACTTTCCCAGACACTTTCTCACCCAGGAACCTTCCCTCTGTTTGTCGCATGTCTTTCGTATGTGGTATGCACTTGAACATCTGAAAGCCCCCTTTCCTCAGAAGCCCCTACAGGGCACTGGCACTCATTATAACGCTGACTCACCACTTGGTGCATGTTGCCACCTAGTCAAAGCCAGCCAGAGCCTGGTGGCCTTCTGGAACTGTTGGTGAAGCCTTCCAAATCCTACCTCTTTTAACTCAGCGTTTCCAGTTACATATTAGTTTTGTAAGTTTCACAATTCAGTATCCTGGAGTTTTGAAAGTAGGTTACATTTTGTTTATTTTATCCATAATTAAGGTGTTTATTGTGAGGTTATCTATCAATTCGATCTTTGCCTTACTGATATTCGATCAATAACTTCTCGTGTTAATTCTGGCCTTCTTGGTTATGACTGTGGTGGGGGAAAAAAGCTCTTCACGGGCCTCTAGTGGACATGTAGTGGAACTGCATAAATCTTGTATTCAAATGTATGAAACTGGTGTGACCTAAAGGCCTGAGGCAATCCCAAAACATGTTCTTCATCAGATTTTTAATTAAATAGTATAATAGTGTGTTTGAAGGCATGGAAAATAAGAAAAAATGGTGAAATCAAACTCTTGAGTGACTTTAACCATAGGGTATTATCGACTTAATTGTTGCCTAACGGCAACTGGAATGAGTTTCTTTGTCCATTTAGTCTCTACTTTATAACAGCAGCTGAATTTTAACTTCAAATAATAATTGTAAATCAACTTTACCCTTAATTCATTTTTTGTCACTTTTTATCAAGATCTGAAATCTCTGATATTTTAAGTTTTGTAACTTAAATGTTTCATCTCAAAAGAGTTGGAAATAATATGCCTCTATAAAGACATGCGAGGGAAGTAATGTTGTCCATAGACAACCCCAGCCTTCTCCAAAGACCAGAATCCACCAGGTTTCTCTCCCAGCCTTCATTGATTTTCCATGAGCTTTCCATGTGCTCTTCTTGCCATGGTGCTTCCTCTTATGCTCCCTTTGCCCGAAATAACTCCTCCCTTCCACCACCTCCCCACCTGGTGAAATTCTTCATATCCTTACAAACCCAAGTCAAATTCTATCTTTTATTTATAACTCCCCTCCACACCCCCACCTAACAGAGTTAAAAACTCCGCTCTGCTGTTCGGTTTTACTATCTACTGCGTGTTCAACTGCACATTCAATTTGTTATTTTAAGTTAACTTGCAAAGTATGTCTGTTTCTGCTGCTGGGTCTTGAGCTTTTCATCAATTAATACAGTGCTGTATTTTGCAGTTTTCTCATCATCACTCTATCTGCAGTCCCTAGCACAGCTCCTGCACTTAGTAGAGACTGTTGGATTATTAGCTGTTCCTTTTGGTGCTTGTCCTGGGTAAAACTGGGAGCTGAGAAAGTATGCCACATCTCGTCCCTGGTGTCTCTGTTTGCATCCGGCATCCTACCTCCCTTTTGCTCCCCTTCCACATTTCCAACTTACGTCATTTCCAACTTAAAGTGATTTTAAGGCCCTGAATTACCTTGTTCATGGTATTTGAAATGTAAACCTTATCTTGAATTTGAAATGAAATGCTTTGTCCTATGTCAAGCAAGTATGCTGGTGGGAGAGTTGTTTTGCGGGATGGTATCCTCGGCTCCAAATATAATATAATGACTGTCTCTTCTACCTAAGAATTAGACTAACTTCATTCGTTTGGAAGGGGGCTTCCATACTGCCTTTTGGGTTAAACTTGCAAAATATTTTCAAGGTATTGACTTGGAATGTAGTTCTGGAACAAATGAGCCCTATGTTTAAATCTGTATAGAGTTGAACCACCTGGGATCATATTTTGAGCTGTGTATGAGGACAGTGAGATTATTATGAGTCTATCACTGCAAGACAGACCTTGAGCTAGGATAGAAAGGACTGGGGATGAAACTTTGAAGAGGATGACTTTATGGGTAGCTATCTGCTGAGGGACAACTTGAGACTTCACGTCAAACGCTTGAGCAAAGCTCACAGGTAGTGGATGAGACTGACTAAAAGCAACTGGCCACCACGGTGTCACTGAGGCATTTTGTAGGGCCCTTTAAGGCTACTAAAGTGGAATGGAGTTTGCTTTGTTGAAAGAGTCAACTTTGTTTTTGTTTAATAGTTTTTGGAGCTGAGGTTCTTAATCTGGTGACCTCTTTTCCTATCTCTTTAAAACTTCAGAAATTATAAAAAAAAAATGTATATACATATGCCATGCATTTAGTGGGGAGAGCTTTGGAAAGATTCTTGAAAACCTAGAAAAGTTTAAGAATTACTATTTTAAGACATGATTGAAAGGTCGTATGTTTTATAGTATGGGTCATATTAATAGACTTTTTATCTAAATATTGCCTGAACTAGGCTGAATATTACATTTACACATATTGTCCAATTGTTTGTTTACTAAATTCTTTTAATTGGATAATTGAATTAAATTTGAAAACTACTGTCTAGATAACGCTAACACTTTTGGCAATAGCCAGGCACTAGCCTTTTACTAAAGACTTTCTGTACTTTTATGAGGCAAAAGTGAAGGAATTGGAATGATTAGTTGGATCGAAAGAATGATCTATTTTTTTTTTTTTTTTTTTTTTTTCGGTACGCGGGCCTCTCACTGCTGTGGCCTCTCCCGTCGCGGAGCACAGGCTCTGGACGCGCAGGCTCAGCGGCCATGGCTCACGGGCCCAGCCGCTCCGCGGCATGTGGGATCCTCCCGGACCAGGGCACGAACCCGTGTCCCCTGCATCGGCAGGCGGACTCTCAACCACTGCACCACCAGGGAAGCCCAGAATGATTTATTTTTAAAAGAAGGAAAGAGCACAAATAAAATTAATCTCTGAAAATAAGTTATTTGGAACTTGAGCAAGCCATGGGGAGCAAGTGTTAACTTCAGTTATGTGGTTTTCTAAATTTGTAATCAAACATTACCATTAGTCATAGAAAGATAAAAGGAAGGAATAAGATTAAACTATAGATCTAAATATTTGCAAATATAAATTATCTTGGCAAAATGATTCTAGAAGCAAGACACATACTGATATAAAGGAATTTTATTTTAATTAAGGAAAAGATTTAAGAGAAGAACACAAGGCAGTATCTTATAAAACAAAAATATATCAGAGGTACTTATGCTTGAGGAAATGAAAATGCTGTGTTTAATAATCTCTAAGCTCATGATGCAGTGATACTTCACTTATCCAAAATTCAGTATGTAGCAGCATCAATTATATGGAAAAGACCTATAAACAAAGCAATGAAAAACACTGTCCTTGCAGAACCAAGGTTAAAACTGTGTATTAACCCTGCAGTGCATTGTCTGAACTGTTGTCCTCAGATAACTCTTTTAACATCTTTCTCCAGACTCTCAGAACTGCCAATAAGTACTGGGTAATCTAGGACAAGTTGGATGACTTCCACCAAAGCTTTTTTAGTTGACTATCAGATCTTAACTAAATTAATCTGTGGTCTGTTTTCAGAAATGAAATTCTGTAATAATCCCAAAGTGGAAAATGGGTTACTAACCCTTCTCTCTCTTTGAAAGTCATTGTTTACCAATCGTTTAATTTATCAGTGCTTTACAGACCAGTGATCAACACAAAATTAATTCAGTTTTAATGAGAGACAACCTGAGAACAAATAAGAATTATAGCAGTTAGACTCAGGGCCACATTTCTTCAGGTCACCAGTGCCTTCTCTCTGTGACATTATTCATTACCAAAGAGGAATCTTGGAACATCTTGCTGGTTGCTAAAAAAGTTCAAATGGCTGAGAATTTTTAGGGCTTTACCATATACATATTATATGGCTAGCACATATATCGTATTCCTTCTTCATCCCTAACGCAGAGAAGTATGAAGAAAAGGAAAACATAGAAACCCAATGGAAATGCACATGGACATTAAATATGCTGCAGGCAGCAGAAAGTACTTCTGGAAATGTTCTGTATCTGCTAGTTATATATTAGCCTCGTTTATAAATGCTTGTAAAGTTTTTTTTAAATCAAACATAATTTGCTTAATGTAATTTGTAACAGGAATTAATTCAAAAGAACATAATGAATACCTTCTAGCATCAAACACATGTGAGATGATGCAAGAAAGTAAAAAATGAATGAAACTGTTCTCAAGGAGTTCACAGTTTAGTGGGAGGACATCCCACATGCAGATAAAGAGTGGTGAATACTCTAGAAGCATGAGGAGGACATGCAGGCGGGGCCAGGTTCATGGGCATGCAGCCCTGCAGTTTGTGACAGGGCCCCAGGCTTAGAAGGGCCTGGCCGTTGGTTTAATGTTATGCTGTTGCCATTTGAGATTATTAATAATTTTTTAATGTGGTAAAATATACATAACATTTGCCATCATAAACAATTTTAAATATATTAAATGAACATTAAGTTTGGCAGATATATACAAATTCAGGAATTTTTAATTGTTTATCCAATAAAATAAGGAAGCATTGGTTATGGAAAAAAACATTAAGTTTTAAATGAGCACTAAGGTCAGTAATGTTTAAGTATATTCACATTGTTATACAACTGTCACCATCATCCATCTCCAGAACTCTTTTCATCTTGCAAAACTGAAACTCTGTACACATTAAATAACAACTCCCATCTCTCCCTCCCCCCAGCACCTGGCAACCACCATTCTACTTTCTATCTCTATGAATTTGACTACTCTAGGTACCTCATAGGAGTGGAAACATACAGTATTTGTCCTTTGGTGACAGGCTTATTTCATTTAGCATATCTTCAAGCATATGTTGTAGCACCTGTCAGAATATCCTTCCATTTTAAGGCCGAATAATATTCCATTGTATGAATATACCACACTGTGTTTATCCACTCATCATTGATGGGCACTTCAAGTGCTGCTCCAAGCTTCGCCATTAAGTAGACACTCGGTAAATGTTGATACCATTTGTCTTTCTTTTTGGAAATAATCACTTCCTTGATTTACCTACCTTGCTAGTCTGAGAGCTTCCTGATAGAAAGAACCGTGCCTTATATATCTTTGGCCCCAGCGTAGTTTCTGGGCTGGTAATTTTTCAGTAAACCTGCATTTAAAAAAAACTAATGTTAAACATAATTTTGAAAAATTTTTATTGAGGTATAGTTGATTTACAATATTGTGTTAGTTTCAGGTGTACAGCAAAGTGTTTCAGTTATACATATATACATATATATTCTTTTTCTAATTCTTTTCCATTATAGATTATCACATCTGTTAATCCCAAACTGCTAATTTATCCCTCCCCTCCCCTTCCCCTTTGGTAACTGTAAGATTGTCTTCTATGTCTGTGAGTCTGTTTCTGTTTTGTAAATGAGTTCATTTGTATTATTTTTTTAGATTCCACATATAAGTGATATCATATAATATTTGTCTTTGTCTGACTTACTTCACTTAGTATGATAATCTCTAGGTCCGTCCATGTTGCTGCAAACGGCAATATTTCATTCTTTTTAATGGCTGAGTAATATTCCATCATATATATATACCACATCTTCTTTATACATTCACCCATTAATGGACACTTAGGTTGCTTCCATGTCTTGGCTATTGTAAATAGTGCTGCTGTGAACATTGGGGTGCATGTATCTTTTCGAATTAGAGTTTTCTCCAGATACATGCCCAGGAGTGGGATTGCTGTATCATATGGTAGCTCTATTTTTAACTTTTTGAGGAAGCTCCATACTGTTTTCCATAGTGGATGCACCAATTTAAATTCCCACCAATAGTATAGGAGGGTTCCCTTTTCTCCACACGCTCTCCAGCATTTATTATTTGTAGACTTTTTGATGATGGCCATTCTGACTGGTGTGAGGTGATAACCTCATTATAGTTTTGATTTGCATTTCTCTAATAATTAGCAATATTTAGTATCTTTTCATGTACCTGTTGACCATCTGTATGTCTTCTTTGGAGAAATGTCTATTTAGGTCTTCTGCCCAGTTTTTGATTGGGTTGTTTGTTTTTTGATATTGAGTTGTGTGAACGGTTTGTATATGTGAACTGTTTGTTGGTCACATCGTTTGCAAATATTTTCTCCCAGTCTGTAGGTTGTCTTTTAATTTTATCATTTCCTTTGCTATGCAAAAGCTTATAAGTTTGTGAAAATATATTTTTTTAACTCTTCCTCTTTTTTTAAAAAAAATAAATTTATTTATTTATTTTTGGCTGCATTGGGTCTTCGTTGCTGCATGCGGGCTTTCTCTAGTTGAGGTGAGCAGGGTCTACTCTTTGTTGTGGTGTGTGGGCTTCTCTTGTTGCAGAGCACAGGCTCTAGGCATGCAGGCTTCAGTAGTTGCGGCATGCGGGCTCAGTAGTTGTGGCTCACAGGCTCTAGAGCGCAGGCTCAGTAGTTGTGGTGCACCGGCTTAGTTACTCCATGGCATGTGGGATCTTCCTGGACCAGGGATCAAACCCGTGTCCCCTGCATTGGCAGGCGGATTCTTAACCACTGCGCCACCAGGGAAGTCCTGTGAAAATATTTTTAATGAAAGTGTTTCTTATTTGGGGCTCAGCAGCATTCTTCCCAGCTGTGCTGCACTGCCCACTCTCGCTTGCTCTCTCTCTCTCTGAGATTTCCCCTTAAATCTTCCTGTTTTGGAAGAGCCATCTGATGATGGCAGTCACCCAGACAGCAATGAGTGGAGAAGCCCTGAAGGACAGGTTTCGCCATGACTTGGATGGCTCTGTGGCCTACCACCCCTCGCAAATGTCACTGTACCCTCTCAGCAGTCACACTGGCTTCTCATCCAGAACATAAGTGGTTCTTGGTCAAGTGGCACATTTGGCAGGAGCAGGCTGGATGGAGAGGGGTTTTTTTTGTTTTTTTTTTTAATTAATTTTTTTATTTATGGCTGTGTTGGGTCTTCGTTTCTGTGCGAGAGCTTTCTCTAGTTGCGGCAAGTGGGAGCCACTCTTCATCGCGATGCGCGGGCCTCTCACTATCGCGGCCTCTCTTGTTGCGGAGCACAGGCTCCAGACGCACAGGCTCAGTAGTTGTGGCTCACGGGCCTAGTTGCTCCGCGGCATGTGGGATCTTCCCAGACCAGGGCTCGAACCTGTGTCACCTGCATTAGCAGGCAGATTCTCAACCACTGCGCCACCAGGGAAGCCCTGGAGAGGGTTTTTGAAGGCACTGTGGAGGCAGGCAGTAGGAGGTTCTGAAGTCCTGAGGGTGGGAAAGTTTCCAGTTGGCCCTCCCCTCCCCAAATGCTTTGTCAGTACTCAGTTTGCACATGTCACCAAAAACAATGAGCTGGGGAGATGGGAGGTGTCTTTTCAAATGTCATGTCCCATGGGCTATGATGGATGGAATACAGTCAAATATTACCAACCATGTTCTTCATCCCAAGAAGCTATCCAGTTCATCTATGGTTTTGGAATGGCCTGCATTCAAATACTTTAGGGAAATGATACTCTGCATTCCTTTGAAGACACCTAGAAAGTGAGATTTCTCTGCTTCCTGTAGTCTTCCAGTCCCACAGTTTTTCAATCATGTCTAATCCATGAAGTAACCACATCTCCAAAGCGATGAAACTGACCTCAAATATGAGGACAGTTATCATGTCCAAGCATCATGGCTCCAAACTCTGACTTTTCCATGGTCAACAGAACAGAGTGTCACTAGGTTTGGTATATATTAAAAAAAAAAATCATGATATGCTACAAAGTGAATGGTCAGTTGTTACCTAGAGGTCACTGTGTAGAGGGTTTGCTGAGGATTGAAATAGAAGATGAACCTTTACTGGTTTTGTTTTGTAGAAGTTATGCTAATATTAGCCTTGTGGGGTAAAGATGGGCTAGGAAAAATGAAGGCCATGCCTCAAGCTTGGGCACTTTAGCACACATATGTCTGCTGATGAAGCATGTGGTCTTTTATGGAAGAGTCCTTAAGTGAAAGCAAGATTTCACCAATCAGAGACTAGCAGGCTCAGCTCTAGGTGCCCATTTCCCGCCCCCCAATACTAATTCTATTCCTGAATTCTCTGATGCAGTCACTTCTGAGTTGGGTGAAGCATTTTCTTGTTCTCTAAATAGAGCAATGTTTTGTGTGCCTTAGGAGAAAAACTACAGTTAGAATCTAATGCTTCCAAAGGATTTGAACAAGGTTTAGTTTCCCTGTATACCAGCCTCTTTCCTGATTATTGTACACATTTTTCATATGAGATCAATAGCACCTGAATCTCTTGACAGTAAAGGCCACCTTAAAAACTCAAAATATGTGTGGTATTTTAAAGAGCATCCTAGTTGTTTCAAAAACACAAACAATGTACAGCACTGCGAATGTTTGGTCTTAGCTACCATTACAAGAGAAGGGAGGGAGGGTGTGTGTGTGTGTGTGTGTGTGTGTGTGTGTGTGTGTGTGTGTGTGTGTGTGTGTGTGTGTGTGTGTAAGGTGATGGAAAAGAAAGTCTGGGACTCATTAAAAACTAGGGTTTTTAATAAGTTCTGAAGTCATTGAAGGTTGTAGCTGGCTGAGGTAGTTATCACTCAGTGCTGATGTTCCTGGGTTAGGATTACTGAGAGCATTATAGTAGAGTAGCTAATCTTTTGTGGCCAGTACTGCTTGCCTGTGTTGATAAGTATGATTAACAACGTTAGAAGCCAAATACATAGGCAAATGGCTTATAGCTGCCAGGAATGCTCATGGCCACCCATGCATCACAGCAAAACGAGAAACAAGTTCAGGATCCTAGTATGCCTGAGTCTTTTAGATAAGTATGCCTCCAAGTTCGGTTTTGAAGTTGGTTTCAATCAAATCCTGTAGAGCTCTTGTTAGAAAGCAGTCAGATAGGAGCCAAAAAGTGAGGAACGTGCTTTTGGTTTGCAAGGTTGTAAAAGGATGCTGCTCATGATAATTTCAGAATCTACTTTAGGTCTGCTTTTGTTCTGAAAATTCAAAGTGAACTTTAAAAAGATCCGAGACTTTTAATTTTTCTAGAAATTTCATTGCATGAAAATGCACATGCATCAAAAATTGCGTAATCCAATTTTTGATGGTAACCCTGAATAAAAGTCAAAACTCTAGGCTACATACAAATTGAGCGAGGCAATGATAGGTGACATAATCTTCAAAACAGTGGAAGAAATCCAGTTTAGAAAGTGATCAGCCTGACCTGTCATGTGAGCAGGGGCTTTGTTCCTCCAACTGCAGCTTCATTGTTGCTTCCATTAGCATCATAATTAAAGCAGGCCTCTGTGTTTCACCCAGGGATTCTGGATTTTTCCACCCAGAACTAAAGATAACACCATCTAAAATGTAAACCAGTATAATAAGGTTAAGGGTTGGTAAACAGTAGGAGTGAAAGGAAAAGACAAGCATGGGATTAGGGAAGACAATCCTGAAGCATACTGGTACCAGTTTCCAAGAGGCAAATCCATTCTTGCAGAATTGTCATGTACACTCTGCGTGAAGTTGGCATCGCCCCAGCAGGTAGTGTATACTTTCTGCCCTCCTGTTGACTTTCTCTGGTCTCAGCTGCTGAATGCCAGAACTTCGTATACCTTTCCTACCACGAGAGTGCCAAAGTAGGTTCCATTTCTTGACAGCAGAAACCACAAGCCAGCTCTCTAGAGCCTCAGATTTGTAGGAAAGATGTTGCTATGATAAAGGTTCTTTTTTTCATAGCTTATATCCTTCTGAGCCTGCTTTTGTGAACAAAGTTATTCTTGCACCACATGATTTTGTTTTCTCCATTTTCAATACAACTTTTCAATGCACAGTCGACTTTTTGCTGACTTTCCCCCCTATTACTCCCTCTTTTTTTCTAGGTAATGTAAACCAAAAGTTTATAACTTTTGGAATTTTACAAATATTGAAGTAGAAATCCTACATGTACAGTGGAACATCACATAGATAAGGCAGTGCTGACATTTTTAAACTGTACCTGATGTGGAATTAAGTTCTTATCATTTGAATTCCATGTACAGTTGTCATTGCTCCTTCGGTTCATTCAGAGCCCAGCTGCTGCAGATGTGCAGTCAGGCTTTTATTATGTAATCTTTTCAGATAAAGAAAGTTAAAAAAAAAGAAAAATCAGAGTCAGTAATCCAAGTAGCCAAGCCAGTTACCTTGATTTGCTTCAAAATGAGAATATATCAGAGATGGGGGTAGATTGCTTCCACCTGAAAACATAACAGCTTCACAAAACTTTCCATGTTAAACAAGGCTTACTAACAACAAAGAAAAAATTCGTAATTTTATAATGAAAAGTAATTTTTCCCCAGAGAAAGAAAAGGGATTAACGGTAGTAGAAATTCTATGATCGATCTATCTATCTATCTATCTATCTATATATATATATATATTTTTTTTTTACCTGTTTAGGAATATTAAATGCTAGAAAAGGGATTTGAGGAGAGTTTGTTTTTAGAGTACAATATAAACTCGGGTTTGTTTGGTTTTCAACATTACCTGGAATGTTTGCTACTGAAATTGTGTTGGAGACACACACAGTATCCTGAGAACCTGAAAACCACAAGCTGCAACTTGAAAATGGGCTCCATGACCCCAGAGACTGTGGGAAGTCACAGAGCCCTCACTGTGCACGCCTGCTCCTGCCTGTGCCTGTCTGCAGGACCCCTGCAAACTAGCACGCGTTGCTGCTTGCTTATGCTCTGAGGACACGTGCACCCAAGCAACTCAATATCCAGATCCGGAAGTTCGACATTTCCATTGCCATAAGTAAGAGAAACTCAACAGTAGAAGGTGGTATTTATTTTCTGCTTAAAATGCAGTAGAAAAAAGGCAGGCACACTCCAGATACCTGTGTGCATGTTAGGAGGACAGCCTGTCACCTGCAGCAAGTAAAGGAATTGAATTATACTCAATTAATTTTTTAACTTATGAGTTTGTGTTTTCACTCATTCATCCATCTATTCTTCCATACTGCCCAGGATGTAAAACTTAGGAGAGGAACAGAAGGGACAGGTCTGTCAAGTGACCCACTCAGAAAAGCACAGGCGTGTTTCTGACTCCATTCTGGAGAAGGGCTACTTCTTTGGTCTGGCCTCCCTGGTACCAGACTTTTGACTAAATAGTCACTGGGGTTCCATTGGATTAAGCCTAGTAGCTTTCTTATTGGTTCATCTGAAGATCTCCAAGACTGTTAAGTGAACAAAATAAGTCTTTGGATAATGCATATAATACGATTCTATTTATGTAAGAGTAATTATCTCATGGGTGTGCAGTATGAGTGTATGTACATATATGTAGAAACATATGTGTGTATATTTTACACATATAAAATATGTGTATGTATATATTACATATACATAAAAAGTTATACATGTATATTACATATATATAAAGTTTGGAAAATAGACACTAAACTGTTAATAGTGATTACCTCCAGGGAGGGAAGTAGATTTAGGAGTTGGGGATATAAAAGGGACTTTTGTTTGAATTTTTAAAATGAGCATTATTTGGTGTAATTAAAATATTTTAAAGAAAAAATATTTAAAGTTTACTTTTATTAGTTATTAAAATGTATTAGATAGTCTTTGATTTTATTTTGTGAGGATAACAAAAATTTACTAAAAGCGAATGAACCTATACTGCAGGATGAGACCTTTATTTTCATATTATAATTATATTCATAGCATAAAGCAAATAATGTGTAGTACATTTCTTTCTTTCTTTTTCTTTTTTTTTTTTTTTTTTGCGGTACACGGGCCTCTCTCACTGTTGTGGACTCTCCCGTTGCGGAGCACAGGCTCCGGACGCGCAGGCTCAGCGGCCATGGCTCACGGGCCCAGCCGCTCCGCGGCATGTGGGATCTTCCCGGACCGGGGCACGAACCCACGTCCCCTGCATCGGCAGGCGGACTCTCAACCACTGCGCCACCAGGGAAGCCCTGTGTAGTACATTTCTGATGTGTTTTTTCTAGTTTCTTTTTGCCAAGAAATTGGTGAATTACTTAGAATTCAAGATCTAAACCAGATATGACCAAAAGAAACATCTTTGTCCTGGGCTTTTTGGTCGAGCAAACTTTGAACTTTTGCTGACCTGTGGGTTCCATGCCCCATGCTGTCTTTATTAGTGAACAAAAATGGTCAGATTGGTCCTGCACAACTCTTAGGTTCTTTTTTGCCCGATAATGGTAGCCAAAGAAGAACTTTTGAGGCAAAAGAGGGTCAACTACTCTCCCCCAAACCTCACAACAAAGTCATACTGATAACTCAATGTAGGACCAAATTCTGTCAGGTATATAGACATTTATTAACAAGCAAACACCCTCCCCCAACATAAATCGATTGATGTAACTTGTGTGTAAGCTTCAAGGAGTCCCAGCTCTTCACTTTCCTTTTAGATGCTCAACCACAGCCTTACATAAAAGATTCAAAAGAGGCTTGAGGCAAACACCCAGATTCCAAAAACAGATTGTCTCACCCTTATAGCCTGCATCAGGCAAGCAGAATCTTCTAGAAGTCATGGCTGTGGAAGTGAGCTAAAATTATCAAATTGGTTGTGCACAACTCTTAGGTTCTTTTTGGTAAATAAGGGTGGCCAAAGAAGCAAGTTTTGAGTTAAAAGAGGATCAACTACTACTCTCACTAAAACCTTATAACCAAATCATACTGATTACATGTGTAGGACTATTTAGGGATTTAGACTAGGACATTATCACCAGAGGTGCAGGTAAAGGTCTTACTGGATTTTTACACCGAAATACTTTGAGCCAGTCTGTACTTCTGAACACCTTAAGTCCACCAAGCATGCTAGGCAACGTAACAATTTTCACCAGTTGAAACCCATTTTTGACACTCAGAATGGTAGCTGGAGATTGTTGATGGAGAGATGATACCAGCAGGGTTTGTAACAGCCAATTCTGAAGTTCAGGCTCCCTGTTTAGAAAGCCAGCTAGATTGTCTCAGGCTTTGAATGCTTCATCAGATGCTAGCAGCACCGGGGTTATAGCTTTACCTAAATAACACACATGTAACATCAACCATATATACTCAAGTGCTTTAAAGTAAATTACAGGGCTTCCCTGGTGGCGCAGTGGTTGAGAGTCCGCCTGCCGATGCAGGGGACACGGGTTCGTGCCCCGGTCCAGGAAGATACCGCATGCTGCGGAGTGGCTGGGCCCGTGAGCCATGGCCGCTGAGCCTGCACGTCCGGAGCCTGTGCTCCGCAACGGGAGAGGCCACAACAGTGAGAGGCCCACGTACCGCAAAAAAAAACAAACAAAAAAAAAAAAAAAACCTGAAGTAAATTACAGATGAGTACTGCAATTAGCTCTTCTTACAGAGGATTCTGTTTCTTGAATTGCAATTAATCAGATTCAACCCTTTAAGTGTAGTTGTATTCACCTATATTTTTAAATTCTCACTATGGAATGATAGATAACACCTATTGAATGTTTATGCCATGCTCTGTTCCCAGCATTTTACATATATTAACCCACTTAATCTTCACAACACCCTAAGAGTTGTACTGTTGTTATCCATTTAACAAGGAGGAATCTCAAGTAACTTGTCCATGCTCACACAGCTTGTACCTGGCAGAGTCAAGATTAGAACCCAGGCATCTGGGACATGAAGTTCAGTTTTTTCACTGCATGGAAGAGAGAAAATACTCTAGACCATGAAGCCATACTGCCCTCACCAGCTGCGAGATCCTACTTTTAATTTGCTTTGCACAAATTCTGCCCATGAGGCAAATCGTCTGTATGTTAAGTTAGAAAGGCTCTTCCCATGATGTGCTGCATTCCTCTTTAGAGTCCCCATTTTCTCAGTATGTTTTCCTCTCTACAGAGCTGATGAGAAATGTTTAATCGTCAGGCCTGGCTCTGTGCAAAAAAGAAAACAAAATCCCCGAGGAGCCGTATCCATTCCCTTTTGGATCAATGCAGTGCCCTTTCAAACAACACACAGCTGCCACAGACCCCCGGGGTCTGCTGTTGAAGTTTCACACCCCTTCTGTGAGGCTGGACTTTACTTCTTGTATGTGATCATTAAAGATGTCTGTGGTTGAAAAGAAGGGAGTTGATGATTGAAGTATCAGTCCCTAGCTTAAGGATTACAAGACTGAGGACCAGCAGACCAGGCCTAATTATTATTGCTGTGCTCATGTATGCACTTGCTCTGTACTTACACCTGGGCATGGATATTGCTTGTGATGCTTAGCTGGCCTCTTATGCCCAGGGTTTGATAAAAATGGGAAGCTTCAGGTGTCGTGCCATTTGCTTTGCCAGCTGGTATAATCCTTAAAAACATTTTTGTCCAAAACATGGATGGTGTTCCTTTTCAATTACTGATTTGCCCAGGCACATGGGGATTGGGCTTTTGACCGTAAACATGGGCAGGGCTGGATTAGGCAGGTTTCTGGCATCTTCAAGTTGATGGTTGTGAGCGAAGCTGACACATACATAAGGGTAGGTTATACAGCGCACAGCCCTAGGCTGACCTGGTTCTGGGGAATACAGGTGCCAGTTTGAAAGTAAAATCCAAATCCTGAGGTCCCCACCCAGTACTCATTCCACTCCCCAATAGTTTCCTTCTTTTGCCATAAATTCACTCCTTGCCTACAACTTCTCTCTCTTCTACACATATTCCTTAACCACAGACAATCTGGTGCCTATCACCAGCCTATCTATATCAGCTTGCATCAGCTTTCCTGTAACTGCATATATATTTTAAATGCCTGCATATAGAAGTTCATTATATGAATGTACCTTAATTTATTTGTAAGTTCCCTATTGGTGGGCACTAGGTAGTTTGCAATCTTTGGCGATTACAAACAATGCTGAAATTAAAACTTGTATTTGTTTGTATATCTGTCTGCAAATATCTCCAGGAAAAATTGCTTAAAGTGGGATTTGCTTTGACTCATTTCCTTTGACTCTCTTACCTATGCAGCTGCCTCTAGCACCCTTCCTTTTTTTTACCCTCATCCTCCAAGTTCAAATATTTATGACCTCTGGCTTAAATTATTACAGTAGTCTCCTAAGTGGGTCAGTCTGCCTACCCTCTCCTTTATAATCCATCCTAAATATGGTTTCTAGATCTCACTGCTCAGATTATGTTACACTTATGCTCAAAAACTTCCATGATCGCTGATTGAACTTAGTATTCACTCCCCACACCCCCTCCCAGCATTCAAGACCATACCACAGTATGGTTCCTCCCTGTTGCTGGAGTCTCATACCCCATGGTTCTCCCACACGTTCCCTATGCTTCAGCAGAACCAGGTGGTTCACTATTTCTGGAGCTTGCCTTGCTCCTGTCTCTGTGCCTTCGAGCTCACTCTTCCTGTAGGAGTGTCCTTCTCTTTGAAGTGTCCTCCCTCATCTCTGCCCATGCAAATCCTTCCCAAACTTTAATGCTACCACCTTAGTCATGTTTTCTGGATTCTCCCACCCCCATTCCCTAAACTAGATGTGACCTTTCGGCCTTGAGCCCCCAGCTGCACTCTTCCTCTCCCCGCTGTTCTCATATCCTGTTTTGGATTGTAATCCTTCGTGCCATGGTAAACCTGCTGCTGGAAGCATGTATCTGAGGTGCCTAGTAGAATGCCTTGCACATTGTAGGTTTAAAAGAGTATTCATCAGGTTAGATCTTTGCAGTTGGCAAATTCTCTTACCCCAAACTGGTACCATTCTTCAGTTTGTGGGAAAGAGATCATACACCCAAAGCCATTATGAAAGTACATTAACTTTGCAGTGTATTTAGTTGAGAACTCAGAAACGCACTGGCAGTGAGGAAGCAGGCGGCGTAGGGGCAGGAGCACATCTCATCCGCGTTTCCTTACTGTTGGTGGCGTTCACAGCTGCCCTTGACCCAGCCCACGTGCAACAGGGCTCCTCTGGATTTGGAAAGCTTCCTTCTTGCCAGCCATAGCAAACAAGGACTTTCATCCCCTATTAGGAAGAATTCACCCTAACAATCCCCGTACTTTCATTAAAGGGATGTTTACCAACATCGTGGTTCTTGAC
The DNA here is from genome assembly GCF_964374135.1 of Grampus griseus. Classification (NCBI taxonomy): domain Eukaryota; kingdom Metazoa; phylum Chordata; class Mammalia; order Artiodactyla; family Delphinidae; genus Grampus; species Grampus griseus. The sequence continues at coordinate 70,629,324 of NC_139012.1, forward strand.
CCAGGCTCATTGTCAGCAGATGACATTCTCATGGGAGGAAGTGAGGAAGGGGAGATGGTTGGGGGTGAGTGTAGAAAGCTGGACCAGATCAGGGGTCCACAAACGAAGCTCCTCTCTTTCCAGTGACCCAAAAAGCCTCTTTCCCTACAAAGCCCAACCTCACATTTGACAGAACTGGAAGGACACACAGGTAGTCTCAGCCTTGAAGAACCAGATTTTCCAACTTCAACCATGGGCTTCTCATAATCATCTACAGTTCCTCCTTTACAGTGAGTGGCTCTATCTAGCTCGGTTTCTCATTTATTCAACAGACACCAATTGTGTATGTCCCTGCTCTTAAGGGACTCACAGACAAATGACAGATGACAGTTCCAGGATTCTTCTGTGAAAATGTGGAAGGAAAACTAAGGTTTCAGACTTACTACTCAACCCCACTCTGACCTATGCTCACCATGTATGCCCTCACGATAGAGTTCAGATGTTCAAAATCTGTTACTGTTATCCTCAGCATGCACTTTATACCCTGCACTTTATTCCCAGAATTTTTTATCTTTAGCTTTCCTTATCACAGGCAGTGGTATTTTGTTTGGTACCATCCTTTGCCAGATTAAATATTTATACTTATTTAATATTCTCTCTGTTGTTGAAAAGAACAATACAAAAGTTGAATAATAACAACACAGTATTTTATCATCTTAATTTAATTTTGAAATCACCTGTCAGGTCTCCAGAGCTTTACTCTGTGCTTTTCGTGTTCAAGGACACTGTTCAAGAAACAAAACCGAGACTTGAATCCAGTCTTCTGACTCTGGATCCTAGTGCAGTCTTCAAATCCTTAGCCTGGTTTTAGTAGCGCTCACATAGCTATTTGCAATAAATGTGCAGCCTTTCTACCTGATAAGGTCTGACTACTGTTGACTGTGCAGAACATGTAAGCCTAAAAATGCACTGTGTGCTAAAGATTGACGAAGCAGACTGGTGTTGCACAGTCAGCTCTACTTGGTCTTCTCTCATCTAGAACCTGAAATGCATCCCATACCTTCTCTTGATTCACCAAGTTCATGGTAGTATAAATATCAGCCAGTCCTGTCGCTTAGGGGGTGTAATGTCATCTGAATGTGAATAATGACCTCTGTTTTAGGATAGAAAGGTACAGGTACACCAATTTTATAATGTCCTATTTTGGTGCTTTTTCTTTTTCCATTTTCTCCCTGGAATCAGTTTTCATAATTTTAACATGTTAAAAATTATTCCGTCATGGGTGCATGCTTGTGTGTGTGTGTGTGTGTGTGTGTGTGTGTGTGTGCGCGCGTGTGCGTGTGTGTGTTTCAGTCATGGGCATCTTCTTTTGAGTGTCATTACATAGAAAAACCTAAGCCTGGTTAAAATGCTTCCTCCTGTCCTGTGAAGTTTCAGGCCATGTTACCATGGGATTTGTTATATAACCTACACACTTGGCACTGGCATGGGGGGACCTTAGGCAAGGATCACCCTCCCTCCCTTGATTTGTGACAGACTGGCAGCTTTTTCCTCTAGTATGTGCCATAGCTACAGAGCCAGATTTTAAGGAGAGGATTTATAGGAAATCCAGCTGTGAGTTTTCGTTTTTTTCTCTTAGAGCTGGAGGCGGGACCAAGACCAACCTCAAACCAGGCACACCATTGATCAGGCTAGAATGATGTGGAACAGTCTCACAGACAACAGCTAAGCACAGGGGAAATATTAGCTGGCAGAGATAACGAACAGGAAACACTCAGTGACAGATGCACCATCTGTCAGTTTCGGAGAAGCGATTTTCAAGAAAGCAGAAAATGAAATGAAGAAGAGAGTGGTTTTGTTTCAAAGGTACAGCACAGCCTAAGGACGTTTTAAACAAAGTGAGTTTGTATTCCATAGAAGAGGTTCTGGCGCTGGGTAAGACAACAGTTACTTCCTATTTGTACTGAGAGTTTTGTTATTGATACATAAAGTTTTCTTTGTGGTGTACTTGATATTTAGAAGGACAATCTTTTAACAAGAACTTGATTTAAAATTTAAAGCAGTGCCTCTCATTTTAATTTTTCACTTTAAAAACATTTGAAAGTTACAGTAAGATACTTATTTACTCTTATTTAACCTCAGAGAATTGCTTTTATCTCAGTTAGACTATAGATATTGATATCAGACTTTTTTCTTATTTTTTTGAACTGTGGGCAAAGTTACCGGTATTTTTCCTCAAAGGCAATTTAGTGAGAAAGTACCCATCTCTCAGATTTAAGACGCTGGCAGAAAATGCTGTCTATTGGATATTTAGTTCCCTGAGATCGGTTACATAAATAGCCATGAATATGACCTAAACTTCTACATGCTTTTCCTAATAATGTTATTGTGTTGACATAGTTTTTAAAGGAGGCTGCTTCTGGATCTTCTTTATAAGCTGCCATATAAAGCAATTCTGCTGTGTATGTTTAATACATTTCCAAATGTGTTCATTTTAAAACAAAGTTGGACTTGTGCTGTTTGTTGTTGTATTTTACATCTAAGAGGTCTGCATTTGATGCCACAGGTCGTATGTTTTATTAGTCTGGGATTGGTCTAATTCTGAAGAGATCTAAAGCAGTGATTTGGAATGATAAGCTTATGAGAGCAATAGCAAAAAGTTTTGAGGTGGATCACAGGAGCCCCTGTATTAGAAAAAGGCAATTCTCTTACAATTTACACAGTCAAAAAGGGACTTATTTTGCATCTGCGTTAGCAAGCTCTCTAGTCCAAACCAGAAGTGGAAGCACTGGCTGTAAGCTTGCAAAACCACTCAGTGTTATGGCCCAATATGGATGTCAGAACTTTGTAGCATGTGTGGGAAAATGGCTGCAGTCCAACGTCTGGAATCATTTATCTTCTGGGAGAGTCTAGAAGACAACTGTTTTATGCATTTTACAGAAATCCTTGCTGATTGATTTCATTTACATAGAGCAACGCAGTGACTGATGGTGGAGCAACTACAAGTGGGGGAGAAGTATTGATCTATTTCTGCTTTTCCTGACATCCAGGTCTCATTAGTGTTCCTGGCACCTTTGAATGAGATGGTGCCATTACGAGCAACCATATCGTTTCTACAGGGCCCTTTCCACGCATTTCATCATAAATGCCACATTGATGTCTTTTCTTACTGGGGGAGTCAGAAACTGAAAGTTGAACATTTTGTCTTACTGTCTTTTCAGAAGTCTAACCTGTTTCCTATAATCTAGATTTGAAGAATGAGAGGAAGAAGATATCAGTAGGCAGGGTTCTCCGTAGGCTCACTGCAACTTACGCAGTCGTTTAGAAATGTGTGCGAGATGGTCTCTCTGAAATTCGGGAACATACTCTTCCTGACATCTAGACTCGTATCTGTGTGTGAGGGAGGGTATCAGATACGCCAGCCAGTATATTCTGCGAGAGCTAAACTCACATGTGCTGACATATGCTGACGTGTGACAGGGTAGCATCCAGACCTGTTTTTCTAATGTGGGAAAGAATATTTGCCAATTTCTGACAATACCCATGTCAAACCTGATGAAGACGTTTTGAATTTATTGCAAGGACCAAGGTAACAGTCAGAAGCCTTGGATTTTCAGCCACTACCCTATGCTGCCTACTGTGGCAACCTTGAGGAAGAGAGCTAACCTTTTAATAAATCAGTTTCACTGCTTAAAAATATAGTGAATAAGTCTAGCCATCTCTTTGACTTCCAGAGACATTTCAAATGTCAGCAATATATTTATAATGTGTCTTGCACTGTTAGTTTTTAGTATGTATGTCATTTTTAAAGTTGCCTCTGTTTCCTTAGACTGAAAAAAGCTGAAAAATTCTGGGTCACTGAAAACAAGATCCTATAATCTTACACAGTAGTACTTTTGTTGGCAGCAGCCTACTCTTGAAGGTACTTGTACTCATCTCTTTTCTCTATGTGGAATTATCCTTTGATTTTCTCATCACAATTCCTGGCATTGGGAAATACCAGGAATTCCCTCAAATAGGTTGAAGTTGTAGAAGTTGGGCTAAAATTGGTGCAGCACTGCTTTGATCTAGTATGTTTATATATAATTTTTTAAAGTTCCTAATATAAGGAAATGGATGGTAGTGCAAATTAAGTTACCTAATATTTTCTAACATGTTATGTATACATATACACCATATTTAAATAAATACATGCTTATCTTCACATAAGGTATAGAGATATGTCTATAGAGAGAGAAAGAGAGAGGAGAGCATCTTTCCAAAATATTCTAATAAAAACAACAGTATATACAATATTAAAAGTAAAAGATAGGAGCCATTAGTGTGTTTTCATTTTAAACCATTTTCATTTGAAGTGATAAACATGATAGCAGGTTAATATAGTGCAAACAGCATCAGAAGTCAGAAGTCAGACCTGCCAGTCTCAGCGGCCAATACGCCACACTCCAAACAAAACCATCCCCCTGGACACCATTCACTGAGTTGTTGAAGCACAGCTGCCCACACTCAACTGTGTTGACCTTGGGCAAGTCACTTAACCTCACTGACTCGTAGTTCTTCTGCTGCAATATGAGAATAACAATGTATGAGAAAAAAAAAATGTATAAGAATGTTTACCTTACCACATAAGGTTGTTGTGGAGGTCAAATGGCATAATATGTGTGAAAACGCTTAGAAAACTTTAAAGTCACTTGTTCGCTTCCTGGAATATTCCTTTCCTCTCTTCCTTAACAAATCCTGCTCATCATTCAGAGGCTTCTCTTGACCCTCTTCTGATCTCCTCCCTCTTTCAAACCCCTAGAGCCCTTCATGGAGAGAACTAATCAGTGTACCATCATGTACCTCCTCCCCCTCCCACCGATTTGACCCTGACGCTTCCACACCTCCATGCTCCGCTCATTCCAGTCCCGGTCTCCACTAAATACTTTCTCTACTACTTTTTATCGTTCTTTTCATCCTCCAGAGCAGCTTTAAACATTACCAGCCTTTGAAGCCTTCCCTAATATTCTTCCTCCGTAGAGTCAGGAGCTGCTTCGTTCATGGTTCCCATAGTATAAACTTCTGATGGAGTTCTTACCTTCTACTTCATTCTTTATTTACATATCTCTCTCCCTTTGTAGGCTCCTCAGAGACAGGGAAAACTCCATGTTTCTTTGTTTCCCTGGTGGTTACCATAGTTTCTCATACGTGGTTGGTGTTCAAGCAATGTCTGTTGAATGAATGAACAACATTATAGAGAATGTACAACTGTACACAGAATACAGTCTTTCTGTATCTTTCTGAAAATATTATCTAGTTCGTGGTATACTATAATCACACACCTTTTGGGACAGAGTCTGGGTACCCATTTGTGTGTCTGGAATAATTTGACCATTAGAGTGTAATAGCATATAGACTGTTTTAGGCTGGAAAAACTGTGTATGCCATCACCAGTAGACAAATGGTTAACCTACTAGTCCTATCTAAGCCCTGCTAATTACACTTAGCTAGCTAAAAATTGAAACTGTCAATCAACTGTCTCTGTTTGGAGAGAGCCTTGATTTATCTGTGGCTAGATATGTTTTAAAAAGAACATATAGCCATCTTTTTGAAAAAGCAGTTTGGCCGCATTTATCAAGACCCTCTCATCCAGTAAATCCGCTTCTAGGAAATTATCCTAAGGAAGTGGTTTAAAAAAAAAACAAAACTAGATAAAGCCTTCTGAACAAAATGGCAAATAAGACACTGGCATTGTTTTAATCATAATAAAGTTTTTAATAATCAGGGGGTTGCCTGATCAATTATATATAATTGTATTGACCTCAATGCTGCCTTTTTTACATTCTTTGCAAAGAACCAGGGTATACTTGAAGCAATCAAGTTTCAACTTCTTACCAGGCTTCCAATTTTACCATTTTTCCTTTTTTTAATTTAGAAAATGTTGAAAATAAGGTAACCTTTGAGGCCAAAGTTTTAAAACTCTCTAAGGAAACAATAATCTTAGCATTCGGAGAGGCCTAAAAAGCCTGTCTTATCCATTTTTATTAAAAAAATAGACTGTGACTGACAGAGATGGAAATTCTAATGGTTGAACTGTTTTGTTCAACTGATTTTAAAAACAGTTAAGAAGGGAAAACTTGAGTCTACGTGTTAAATGACTCTGAGGAAAACTATGTAAATTGTGGAAGCTTTTTATAATCCCTCATTTAATCTCCTTTTACAGGGAATAACTGGCAGAAGTAAAGCCATTTTATCATAATAGTTTCTGCAAGTTATATCAGGAAAAACCACAGGAATACTGGAAATAATCTTCTATCAAATCAGGGTGGTGTAGTCAGTTGAACACTGAGCTGAATTAGAAGCACCACTCTCTGTGTTGCAGCCTCCCCAATAAATTGGTCAGGGGACCTCACTGCTGAGATCTACCGTCCATCGCTTGCCTCTTTGTTCAAGAGGGAGGGTTTTCTTTTTTCATTTCTTGGGATAATCCTTGAAATGCATCCCCACTAATAATGCCACTCCCTGGTAAAGAAGCCAGAGCAAAGGGCTGCTGGTGGGTGGAACGTTTCCGTAGTGGGCCTGGCCATCTTGTCTTAAAAGGGCAGAGAAGCATGTGACTTGTTTGAAGACATTTCTAAATGGTCCTGTTGGGCATACTGCCCAATAAGTAAGGCAAGTCCCTGCTTCAGAGCGCTCGCTGTGTAAATGGTGAAGGAATGCCAGCTTCAAACCTGAATACAAACGCAGGAATACGTAGGCAAATAAATCCCCTCTCGGGCTGCGACCAAGCCCAGGAGTAATGTTAGAGCGTCAGGTCGGGGGTGGAGAGAGCCGAGGAACGTGAAGTCCTGGGGGGTTTACCTTCCAGGAAATCTAAATCTTCATAATCAGGAAAGCTCTTTGAAGTGGCCTCCTTCCTGGTCAAGTTGTGAAAGAGTGAGGAGAAGCACCTTCCCGGGGCTGGTGTGGTAGTTTATGCCTTGGGAGTGGCTTGTACACACAGGGGTGAAGGTGGTGGGTTTTGTAGCCTGAGCTGAGCCAAGCTGGTTGTCTGAGCTAGAGGTGAATGAGAGAGCCAGCTGCTCGAATCCCCAGCCCAGGGAGCTCTGACAAGACGCCAAGGAAGGGCCTGAGTGCAGCCAGCAAGCCAGAGGGGAGGGAGTTCAAGGCGGGAGTACCCTTCCCCTTCAGCCTCAGCAGAGGGGCCTCCAGGAGACCCGTTACTAGTTCTCTACTCCCCACAAGAGAACAATGATTTAGAACAATCTCCTGAGAACTACTGTTCTTTCCACATGTGCTTATTATCCTGCATACTGGACCGTTTGTACTGGGCCTGGCCAGGGAGCAGCTATATACATTACGGACAGGCCTGGGGAGGAGAAACCCAGCAAGCAGATGAGATACCCTTGAATTAACCCTAAATTACTCCACGAACAGAAGTAATCCTTATGTAACATGGAGGCATTCTGACTGGTTTTCTTTGGGCCTTGCAAATACTTGAATAAAACCACAAAATGGTTAAACAACACTAGTGGGTACTCAGTTTAAATAAAAGCAGTTTGTTTTTAGCTGAGGATCAAACTCCAAATTAAGTGACCTCTCTGTGCCAGGCATTACAGCAGAGAGAAATAAGATACCCATAGCTTTAGAGTTTACTGTTAAAGTTTCCTACTTTATGATGGTTTAAGCTATAATTTTCTTTTTCTTTCAGTCTCCCTGACATCCACTGATTTGGTATTGGTGTATTACTTCTATAAAGGATCTAAATGCCTATCTTACTACAATTCTCTTGTCTCAAAATCCACAGCTAGTGACATTGTGTATTTCATTTCAACAAACATTTATTGATAATCTACTACATGTGAGAAACTGTGAAAAGAAGATGGGCCTATAATGCCTGTTCGAGGATGTTATAGTCCCATCTTGGGGGCAGATATGGACACAATTGGAGGGGGAATGACTTTTATACTAATTAGAGTCATAAGGCAATGCACTATGGAGCACACGTTTAAATCTAATTGGAAGAATGGGAAAGCTTCGTGGACAATATGGCATTTGAGCATGGCCTCGAAACACCAATAGATGTTAGTTGAGGGCAAAGTAGGAAACAGATATTCAGAGACAAAAGGATATATGTCAGAAAACACGAAGACTTTAAAGTGTTGTATGTGTTCAAGAATGAATACAGGGTACCCCAGCGTGCCCAGCATGACTAGACTTCAGGGTGTATGGGGAGACAGCTGCATCAGGAAATGGGGCTGGAAAGGCAGATTGGGGCTAGGTCTTTGAAGGCTTTTAGATATTATTTCATAAACCATGCATGGCTATTAACAATTTATGAGGAGACTGGTGATTTTTAACTCGTAACCTAAGAGGAATGTTCTGGTAAAAGGGTAGATTGGAGAGGAAGCAGTGATACCATGTATAGGTCCATCCACAACCCATATCCCTCCATTCAGTCAGCAAATATTAATTGGGTACCTATTATGCGGCAGGCCCAACTTTAGGCTATGGGGATACAGCAATAAGCAAAACAGGAAAACAGAGTTCTTGCCCTCATGGAGTTTATGTTCTAGTGGAGAAGACATACAGCGAACAACATAAACAAACAATGTTTATTTTAGTGTCAACTGATAAGGAGAATGAATACAACAGGGTAAGATGGTATGAATGTGAACAAAAAGGGCTAAGTTTTGTGAAAAGGTGGCTGTGAAGGCCTCTTGAAGAAGTGACTTGAATGAAGACACGAAGGAAGGAGAGTGAAAGAGGGCATCTGTGGATTCTGAGGCAAGAGCATGTCAAATGGAGAAAACAGAAAAAGGCAGAGGCTCTGGTGCAGATGAGCCTGGGGTGCTTAAGAGTTGACTGTCTGGTTGAACCAGTGTTGGGCAGAAGAAGGAGGGTAAAGGGGAGATATTTCAACAAAAGCATCCTTCTGTGACTGGTGGGTTTGATTAATGAGGAAGAGGTCAAAGACAACTTGGCAGAGGGGGAGCGTGGGTTTACACCAAATGACTCAGGTCCAAATATTTGGTGTTAAGACAGCTTTGTAGGATGGTCTTGATGACCTCATCAAAGGAAGAGGTAAAATCAGCCAAGAGTGAGTAAATAGCATGGGATGAGGGCTGGGAACTGGTAATCAGTGGCAAAGTTTTGGACTAGCTGCTGAGAGGAACAGAAAAGAACCTTAACTGGGTGTGAATATAAGGATTGATGAACAGTGTTTTTAGCTTAACTGTGGCTTGTTTGTCTGTTTGGCAAACATGTAGTAGCACTTACTTTGTGACTAGCACTGTATTGAACGCTGAACATACGGAAGAGGAATGTGCTCACAGACAGAGAGGAAAGAGAATATTTCTACATATATAAAATTTGTTCCTTTATCAGATTGGAGAGAATGAGGTAGCATAATATTTAACTTCTCTCAACAAGCCCACTCACGATACAAACACATTGTATTGGGCTGATTCTTAAGAGGTCCATATTAAAAAACAAAAAAAACAAAAAAAAAACAAAAAAACTTTCTGTCTCCTCTTCTATAGAGTTGATTCAATTAGACCCAAATAATTGTATTTTTCAATAATTAGCCCTGCCTAAATCTGTCTGTAAAACTGAGTTTCCAACCAAGGTGCTTTGAGGTGCATCTCATGGGACATGGGTATGCTCTGAATGGGTTTAGGTCCGCTGAAGATACTAATCCCCCCAGCCCTTGGGCTGGCTGAGCAGGGCCTGGGGTAGCCAAAGGCCCCATCTGATAACCTTGGGCCTCCAGCAGCCTAGCCTGGTCGTTTATCCCAGCGTGCGGTACAAATGCAGCATGGGCCATGTTGTGCAAAAAAGGTAGGGAAGCATGCAATCAGTGTGCCTGACCCATACTCACATTCCCTAGCACAGTGGCCACACAGTCTTTTGAATGTATACGCCTATCAATAACAAGATTTTGAGCAGTATTTCCAATATAGCTCTCTGTATTTTCTGTATTTTGGGTGTTCTTTTGTTTTTCTTTTTTTTTGGCGGCACCGCTCGGCTTGCGGGATCTTCATTCCCCGACCGGGAATTGATCTCAGAGCCATGGCGGTGAAAGCACGGAGTCCTAACCACTGGACCGCCAGGGAGCTCCCTGTATTTTGTAAGTTATATACATGTTCCACTATCACTAACTATCTCAAGTCATAAAGGCCAGAGTTCATCAACAATTACATACATCTTCATTTCCAACAATCTTCCAGACAATTTTAATCATTCCAGCTGACTTCTTGTCTGGTCTGAACATATTTTCATTGTCCTTACCTTGTAGATGTGACTGCTATAGCCCTAGTACTATAGTAGGGAAATTTCCCTAGTAGGGAAATTTCAGCATTGTCACCTTCTCGCTGACAACTTGTGCTGGTAATTAATGTCATCTTCTCTTCATGTTTTCTCTGCAAGAGTCTTTTTAAGTCACTTCTCCATTTTGTGAGGGTTAGTTTGGTTAAAAGTAAGCAATGTATTCCACATATTTTCTCAATCGGGTACATGTGTGCTGCAGTACATCGTGACACATGGCAGTACTGAAAATGTGCATGTACCTATAATGACCAGTGTCCCCCCATAATACTCTATGACCCCCACCCTCCCTCAGAAACCACCAACAGGCTTGCATCATAAGTGAGGGCACCTTGTATCAAATCCTGATATTGAACCCTGGCATGACAATTTATTTCTTAAAATATCTAAAAATACTTAAATAAAATATTTAAAAATAAACACAAATAGAAATTTCTAATGTATTCATCTGCCTCCTATTTTGGAGAACATTTCCCTTGTGCCCTGTAAATATTCATCACTCCTTTCCTTAGCCTAATGACAGAAGCTGTTAGTTATTATGTGCTTCTCATCTGCCAACCACACTATAGATATCATCTCATTTCATCCTCACAGCCATCCTTTGAGGCAGGAATATTATCTCCATTTTACAGATGAAAAAACTGAGGTTTGGAGAGATACAGTTAACTTGTCCAAGGGGCATTGCTTGTAAGAAATGGGCAGATTTGAAACATAAGATCTTTCCAATCTGAATTACTGCCTTCCTTCTCTTAGGGCTGGGGTAATTTGCAGTCTTGTGTCCAAAGAACTTAGTCCTAAAAAATAATGAATTTGGAGTTCTCAAGACACTCTTTGGGGTAATACTGATGCGGGTGCTAAGTGTCTGTTTCTCACCTTAAATTGTAGCACCATTATGCCTGGTTTGTATCCATGCCACAAATCTAGTTGCTATAGCATCCTTCATATTAGGAAAATATTTGTCAGCTCCAGGTGGCTGGAACACCAGACAGGCTTGCTGATAGTTTAGTGAATAGGAACAATGATTTGGCAAGTTATGGGGTAGTAAGCTGAGAGAAAAACAAAGTCTCCAGGGACTCTGAGGAAGTAGGCCAAAGATTTTCACATTGTATTTCCACCACTACACAACTTCAAGTTTAGTCAGCTGGGTTAGAGAGAGAGGCTATATCTGCAAAGACGAAATTGGAGGCTACTGAAATAGCATTCCTTCCTGTGGGTTCATTTTTTGCCTTAGAATAAAATACGTTGTCCTGGTAAAATTAAGTTGCCATACCCAAAGTGGTGGCAGGGTTAGTCATTTTAATTGTTGGTCATTGATTTAAATCATCTCCTTACTCATAATTCATTCTCCTTGAACATGATTATATCCAGATAATGTTCTCTTCCAGTAAGAAGGGAAGAACAAAGGAAAATAAATAAAACACAGTTTACTCGAATCTCATTAAAGTTCTTGCACAAGAAGTGAGAAAGCATGGGAAAATATGAGTTCTTTTATAAAAACAAGTTTTTCCTTGAAGTCACTACAAGATTGCAGTTCACATAACATATTGGTATGTGTATACGTTTTTACAAGGGGGGGCTATGTCACCAGAAAAATGTGAATCAAAGTCTCTGTGGTCATTTTTTTTAAATGACTAACAGCATATGTAATATCCTTTTTAAAAAGTAGTTTATCATTCATTTCTCATTTAAAAAAAAAATCCATTTTCACTTTCTCCAAAGAAGCCCATATCTGGGAGTTGAGAACCATCTTTCTTTCTATTTTAATTCTTAACTATTTTGAATTTACCCAATATTCTTCCCCAAACTAACAAAGCATTATAGGTTTGAAAAGTTTTCCGCTAACAAGCATACGAACTATAATTTATAGTAAAGTAGCTTCATTCTATGTTATATCTTTAACGTGATGTTTAAGCACTTTTGAACCTAAAACAAATGCTCATTAACCTATTTTATGTATTCTTACCATAAAAGAATCTACATTTACAAGATACATAAATCGGGGGCGGTTTGTGTGTTAAGATTCAGTCAGAACACTTTTTTAAAGTGAAAAAGTTAGCCTCCTTAGTAAACTGGATTTCACAGCAGAATATTTCCAGAATGAAATATTAATTAACCTTCCATATTTAAGATTTATTTACAAAAGTTCATTTAACACATAATTTTAAGGTAATACTTAACATTGTTTTTTGACAATCTTAACTGTTTTAAAAAGTGAAGTATATTTATGGTTCAAAAATCATAAAATTTTAATTTATTTATTGGTAGTTATCAGGTTAGTAGGCATGGGCGGTGTTCATTGCCCTACTCCTGTCGCTTTTCTGCTGAGTTGAGTCTGTTGACAACAGTCCAGATTGAGGCAAGAAAGACCAGAAAGCGTGTTTCTGTGCTCTTGCTTCTACTCAGGAAGAATTCTTTCTTTCTTTTTCCCTACATAAGTGAAAATAAGCTCTAACAATCCTTGAGGTCTCTGGGATAATTCTGGACTGGTAACTAATTGAAAAAAAAAAAAAAAAACCAACATGAAAACCTTGGCTTTAAAGGACCCTTTTTGCTTCAGCCCTGAGAAGGAAAAAAGCATAATCCTATCATACTTAGTTATCAGCACTATTAGAAATTCTGACTGGCTTGATAATTACCATGGAGCTGCAGAGCACTTAGCTGGTAGATAGGTAAATTTAATTAATAGCACAGATTGTCAGATAAACCTCATTTATTTTACAGCTCTGTGTACTTTCTCTGTCCTGCCCACCAAGTTAGGGTCTTCTTTTTGGTTTCCTTGTTTGCCCACTACAAGTTCTTACCTGGCAAGAACACTGCAGCAGGACCACTTAGGGCAGCCTGGCACCCTGAAAAGGTGCAAAGCTTCAGCCTCAGAGGGATCTGGATTTGAATCTCAACACTGTCACTGGCTAGGTGCATGCTTTCCTATTGCTCATCCCCAAAGTGATGATGGTGATGTCTGTCTCAGAGAGTCAGGATGGTGTGAGATCATACCTGAAAAACCTGCTTCTGTGCTTTCTCTGGGTGTATGTCCTGTAAAAATACTGTCATTATGATGCCCTCATTTTTTCTGCACCTCACCTTTTCCTAAGCTCCTAGAGACTTCACTCTGCCAGGAGCCCTACTGTTTCCACCTAGAACTTTCCGCAGGGAGTCAAGACCTTTAGAAAAATATTGTGTGATCCATCAACTTTTCTCCTCCTTATCACTGACAACCCACTCTTTCATCAGTTTAAGTGCTGCCACCTCTTTTTCTGCTCCTGAGATTCTCTGTTGCAACGGTAACGTATGTATTTAACGGCTGATGAAGGTATGAATAAATAAATGGGGAAATTATGTGAGTAAATTTTTTCTTTCGTTTGGTTGCTTTTTTTATTTATAATTTAAACCCTACCTTCTTCCAAAAGGATTTGGAAGAACTTTGCTGTTTGTATCACTTATTCCCATTTAGTTATGAATGAGGACTAGAATTCGAGCAGAAACTGTGGTTTGCCTTATAGCATCCCCACCGTGTGGCATTGACACCTTATTTAACCTCTCTGAGCATTAGTTTCTTCCTGCGTAAGATGGGGATGATCATACCACTTTAGAGGCTGTTGTGAGGATTAAATGAGCTATTGTATGTGCAAGCGTAATGCATTTAGCATCAATGGCTGGTACAATATCAACAAGAATGATGCAGACACCTTCTAGCAGAATATTTGAGCGGTATAAGAGAGAATTAAAACAAGAATCGAATGGAAGTTGTGGCCCTCTAAACCTCCCTCATACAATTTATATCAGGGAGAACATTCATGAATATGCATTTTGAAAACTGCAGCACTCTAGTGACAATATTTGTTTCAAAGAAAATAAATTCCAATAACAAGTGTGCGTGATTTTTTAAAAATATAATTAGTTCTCATTTATTTATTTGTTTGTTTGTTTATTGGCTGCATTGGGTCTTCGTTTCGGTGCATGGGCTTCTCACTGCAGTGGCTTCTCCTGTTGCGGAGCACAGGCTCTAGAGCACAGGCTCAGTAGTTGTGGCACATAGGCTTAGTTGCTCTGCAGCACGTGGGATCCTTGCAGACCAGGTCTCGAACCCATGTCCCCTGCATTGGCAGGCGGATTCCTAACCACTGCGCCACCAGGGAAGCCCAAGTGTGCATGATTATAATGAAGAAATTAAGGAATAATGGAAGCAAAGTTACCAATATACTGTCTTAGCGTCTAAGTAGCTTATTCCTTGTTTAGTAAATACTCCAATTATGGCAAATGTTTATCTCCAGTCAAACTACAAAATGCCTAAAGCCTTCACAGGCTCTAAATTTTTTTTTTCTTTTTTGGCCTTTCCAATAATAACCATCTAGTAAGTTGACAAAACAAGTTTCACCATAGCACTATGTGCCTGACACAGTGTCAGGTGCGGGGGGAACTGCTGAAAAGTCGAGAGACTCCAGTTCACAGATTCCTGTGACTGCATTTCAGAGGAAGCAGTTGAGGGCCATATGCACCAAGGGCCAGACTGCCTGGCTGATTTGCAGGCTGAGTGCACCATTTATCCAGACATTTTAATAACTGTCTGTCTTTAAAATAATAATAACTGACTGTCTTTAAAGATGCACTTTTATTCATCTCCCTGCAGTCAGAATCCTGTCTCTTTGTCTTTATGAGAATTGGATTACAAAATGGAGAGAGATCAGAAATGGTACATTTAAGAATAAAACTGAAAAAAAGGAACCAATTGGGGTTAATGTCCTGTACAAAGACGCAGCAGCTGAGGCTGTGGTTTCTCAGGATGCTTCGCTTGCTATGTCAGAGACCACAGTATGAAATCATACAGACCGTTTGCATTAGAGCTCGTCAACAATGCTTTCCTAGCAACAAAGTGTTAGACGGACCTTAACTTTCCTACAACATTAATATGGGTTTTCTTGGATTCAGTTGTCATGGGTGTGGCTATGGTCTACAATCACGTAGCCAGAACATAGGTACGGTTTATCTTCTCTGTAGTCCTGTGACATTGTTCCGAAGAGGCATTGATTTCAGATATTATCAGCATAATATTTCGTCTTACAAATCATAGCATTTTAGAGTGCTAAAAAAGACCTCATTTTCTTGGTGAGAAGATTGGATCAGGGAGGTTAAAGTGTTGTGCCCAAGGTCACACAGCTAGCTGGTCACCTTGATCATTTTATTTGGCATCTCTAGACTCTCCTGTGGAGCAAAAACTTGTTCCATGAAAGTCTTTGATTTCTATAGGCTCTCTCTCTCTCTCTTTTTTTTTTTTCCTAATTTCCTGAATATATACTTTTTTTCCAAAAAAAATTTAAAAGGCAATTTTTATAAACCCCCTGGAAACAACAATAGCTGGACTATGACTAAGCAAACAGTTTTTTCAAATTAAATCCAAGACCTTCAGAATTACGTTGCTTACCATCTAATAATCAGTGGTGAGTCAGTCAACAAAGCTTCCCAAAGAAAAGTTCACTTAAAAAGTTGAAAATCATGTATATAGTTTGTTTTTTTTTAACGTGGCTTCATTTTAGTAACTATTTATGTCATAAGTTATTAAAATAAATATACCTTGTAAATTTCAAAATTCCAAAGTCTTCCCCCCCGCCCCGTACGCGGGCCTCTCACTGCTGTGGCCTCTCCCGTTGCGGAGCACAGGCTCCGGACGCGCAGGCTCAGCGGCCATGGCTCACGGGTGTAGCCGCTCCGCGGCATGTGGGATCTTCCCAGACCGGGACACGAACCCGTGTCCCCTGCATCGGCAGGCGGACTCTCAACCACTGCGCCACCAGGGAAGCCCCCAAAGTCTTTTTGAGTATAATAATATATTGGAGTAACACTGTGTTTTTTTGTTTGTTTGTTTTGAATGCTTGGATTTTTAAAAAGAGTATGCTATTTATATTGAGCACATTGAGAAATGAATGCAATATTGCAACTGCATCCTCTATTTTTGGTCTCATGGTGGTGGTGCTAAGAGCCACAGGCTTAAAAACATTTAGGGTTTTGCTCTTGTGCCTATCTCAGTAAATCTTTAAAATATTTGTTAAATAAAAAAAGTTCAGGGCAAAATGAAGCCCAAACAGGCATCCCTTAGCCACAATGAACTTTAGCCAAATATTTACTCATAGGTGAAATGTGAACTTACTGGGTACCTAGTACAGTGAAAAGCTTGTTTTATCCCAGAGGGGGTTGGGAAGCTAAATTTTAAAATAACATAAATCTAGAGTTAGATTTGGCATCATCATTTTTGCAGTAGTATTTAAAGTGATTTACAGTGGGTTGAAGTTGAAAAAGAGGTGAGCCTTAAGGTGGTCATTTTAGTCAATGACCATCATTGAACTCCTGCTCGAAATCCAGAATACCGAAGACAGGACAAAAACAGGGAGCAAAGGGTGCAGAGAACCATTCTACAGATGGGAGAGGAATTGAGCCAAGCAGAAAAATTGTACTTAGAAAGATAAAATTGAGAACGGTGTCAGCATTTCTGACTTGAGAAATAGCTGTGAACTGGACACTATCCATAATAAGGGCACCAATATACAGTAGGAAAGACAAACAACAGGTTCTGTCCTTGTTAGAAGGAGGCTTGTATACAGCAGCCAGGTAATCAGATACCAGTGTCCTGGAGTACTAGTGCTAGACTGGCCATCCAGGTGCCAGCCAGAGGACTGTGTTTGTTTGGGTAATTTGAAAGGATGGCTTATAGCTGGAGTTCCTTCCTTTCTGTCTTCCTCCCTTCCTTCTTTTCTCCCTCCCTCCTCCCTTGCTTCTTTTTTTACAACTAAAAATCAGTTATATCTAGCCCTTAAATATTAGTGTTAAAAGTTAAAGTCACTTTGGAGATTCCAACCAAATTATAAATGTACCTGCTATCACCTCTTGTGAATATACTAAGGAATTTTTAAAATCTTGATTTGTAACTCTTCCTTATGATTTCTGTGAGGCATCAAGCTATTTCTGATGTTAATTTTTAAACAATAAAAAGAAAGGAAATGAAATATTTTTGAATGACAAAAGAGAAACATAAATACAAGGTGTGGAATCATTGGCATCTCCTGGACAGACCCTAAGCATCTGTCCTAGTATCTAGTCACAATTAGTCTAAAAAGGAAACACCAAATGTCGCTTCATAGTCTTGAACCTAGAAATCAAGTTTAGCCTGAAAATAAATACAAATATGTAAGGGATTTATGGGTTTTGTTATTAAGGCAAAGGCTCTTACCATGTGTCACTTTCACGGACTCACGGATTAGTCTGATGGGGGCAAGAAATTTCTTTATGGAGAGAACATAAAGCCAGGAAACCTTCCCACAGTCAGCATCCCCTCATTAAAGTCTGGATAACCCCAAACTGCTTTTTAAATGCATTTGATTCTCTAAAACTGATGAGCAGTGAAATAAATATGTTCAGTCAACTGAGATTGGGTTTATTTTCGGGGTGGGGGTGGGGGTAGGTCGAGGAGAAGGGTCAGAATTGAATCCTTTTCAAAAGAAACTGTTTCACAATCTAACTTAGTTTGTGGTACGTATTGAAAGTTGGATGCTTTCCATGAAAACAAAAATGGACATAAAAGACAAAAGAGGTTTTTTTTTTTTTCTTTTTTTTGCGGTATGCGGGCCTCTCACTGTTGTGGCCTCTCCCATTGCGGAGCACAGGCTCCGGACGCGCAGGCTCAGTGGCCATGGCTCACGGGCCCAGCCGCTCCGCGGCATGTGGGATCTTCCCAGACCGGGGCACGAACCTGTGTCCCCTGCATCGGCAGGCGGACTCTCAACCACTGCGCCACCAGGGAAGCCCGACAAAAGAGTTTTTGAGTGATATTTAGAGTGAAGTTGATTATGTGTGTATAGGAGCAAAGCATCCCCAGAAACTTTTCTCAGAATTAACTTTTTGTGTGCATTTTGATTTTTCATGTGTATACTCTTATGACTCACTCAACATTCATTATTCCATAGACACTGGCCAGATACCTGCTCTTTTCCAGGCATAAGGGGGATACTCTTTTCCAGTCATGGGGGATTCAATGTCAAATAAGGCAGCGGTTCCTGTCCTCAAAGTGTTACAGTCTCAACCAACTAAAATTATGTTTCCTGTTCACATTGAGGACACTCTGCACCAGACATAGGCCAACTGAGGCTCTCCTGACTCAACATGAAGCTTCCAATGTCTCCTGGGCACTGGCACATCCACTGGTGGATGGAGAAGGACAGGAGGAGGTAGATCACATGGCAGGTCCACCCACGTGCCTTTGTCCAGACCTCCTTCACATGCCTACCTCCAAGGGAGGCTGGGAATCATAGTCCTCCCATGTGTTTGTTAAATACTTAGCTTATCTCTGCCGTGATATTATTTTTAAATGCTTAATTTAAAAACTCTTTATCATAGTAAAAATATCCTTTTAATAAAAAACTGACCTAGAAAGCTGACTCATATACTACGTCCAATGTATTAATATTAATGACAAATAAGGAGGTGGGTCTCAATAAAATAGATGCCTATACAACCACTTATTTTTAAGCTGGTCTCAGATTTGCCCCATCAGACTTTTCATAGATGTGAGGTTGATGAATTTGCTTTTTACTTCTTTTACCCTCCATCCTTTCTGAAGTTGCACGTAAGCAGTAGAACGGTGAAGAATGGAATCAGGATTTTGGAGGTAAATCAAGCAGTAAAAAATGCACAACTCAGGTCATTACTCTGATAACGATCATTCATCTCCTAAAAAAACAAGAGTCGGCAGTGCTCAGCAACTCAGTCTAATATGGATGGAGAGCGACTCCTCTGCCCTCTGCCTGCCTTCCAGGCAGCCCTCTCCCTCCCAGTCCTTCTCATTGCATGCCTCCAACCCCCCCCCCCCCCCCAGTTTAGGCTGTTACGGAAGGGGAAGTTCAGCCACAAGTTTAAAGGACAGGAAGTGATTCATGATTCCCCCAGGGGTCAGGTGAGTGGGTAGTGAGAGAAGGCTGGGAGAGAGAATTCCAGATAGAAAAGTAGCCCAGATGGCAGAGTGACCAGGGCTGGAATTTTAGAAATGACAGTGACATCAGCATTAGGGATACTCCCCCACTTTCCCAGATGAGCATCTGGAAGCACTGCTGTGAATTGTTTCCCTTCTATTTTCACAGCATGATTGGAAACAAAGAGGTATCAATATGAAGCCTAAAATGAATGATTGTAAATCCTTGGAGCAGAGTTTCATAGGATGTTTCTGGCAGAATTTATTGGTAATTTAGTGCTGTCTGGGTTTTGCTAATAGAAACCATTATGCCAAAGAGAATTTTAAAACCTAGAATTCGGTAAACCTAAGAGGTATGGATTTGTTTTTGTTTTTGTTTTTGTTTTGCTGTTTGGGGACTATTAACTTCAAATTTGCTAATACCATTATTGTGTTATAAAATAAGTGACATTATGGAATATGTAATTAACAATATACTGTTTAGACTCTAAATAGAAACCACGCTTGACAGAGAGGAGAGGAGAAGCATAGAACTTAAAGCAGTTATGAACATGAATCTGTTAGTACCTACAGGATATATGAGGGTACTTTTTGTACCAAGAAGGAGGAAGTCTTTTAGAAACATCATCTTTGCTACTTGTTGTCAACTGTGGAATGTTTTTAAACTGTATTTATGTTCTTTAAGGACAAATAAAAGATTTGGAAGTTTCAAGCAAAAGATTAACCATTGGAATTGTAACTCTTGTGCTTTTCCTTCACGAGTAGAGAGTTCTGTTCGATACTAAAGGACTGTTGATAATGTGAGTAAGTGGGACATACTCCACCTTAAATTTTGTTCTGTTTAGGGGTTTGATTCATAAGAAAGAGTGTGATTCTTCCTGTTCCAAACGCAATCCTGTCTCCCTGTCACAGTACTTTGAGGCTGTGATGCAAATCCATGGTGTTCCTTTTTTAATGTGAATGAAAACAGTGGGGAAAGGAAGTGTGGAGGTTTGGAATCTTTGCTGATGCTTCACAGGTCACCGGGGAGCAGTGAGTTTCTTCCTCTCTGTCTGTGGCCGGAAGCATGAGAAAGGACTATCATTTACTCCTCGCTCTAAATTTCTTGAGCCTCTGTGCTGGAAGCTTCCTCAGTTCATAACGCAAACATTAATCAAGCCCCTTTGGGGTGCTGGGCACTTTGCTGGCACAGGATATGCAAAGACTGTGCCTGTGGAGGGAAACAGAAAAGCAGAATAAACCAAAAATTCCAGTGCCAGGGTAAGTGCTGGGCCAGAGGTACACAGAGGGTGCCAAGGAGAGATGGGGAGAACCTTGCCTACCTGTGTGGCAGGAAGCCGGTGGTCAGGAAGGACTTGGCAGAGAAGGTAAAACTAGAGCTGAGAATTAAAGAAATAGAGGGGGAAGGAAGAATAAGGATTAGCAAGTGGGAGAAAGCCATTCTAGATTTAGGAAAAGTACCTACAGGGAAGATAGGACGAGAGTGGCTGGAAGCTGCAGTTTTAAGGAGCTGGGAGTTAGTACTGCTGGCATCCAGGGCACGTGCCCAGTTGAGATGCAGAAGGACACGCCGGGGACCCACGCTGAGCTCAAGAATCGTATGCTGTCCTTGGAAGTTTGCATTTTACTTTGGAAGCATTTAAGAGTCCTGAAGGATATTAAGCAGCAGAGCGAGTGATCAAATTTGGGTTCTATCTCAAGTTATCTTTGAGGGATGTTGGTTGCGTTCCTTAATAAAATGCACAACTTGCCTTCAGAACATGAGATCTTCTGCTATTTTATAGAAATATATTTAAGAATGTCTTTGTTTTCAAGCCAGCATCTTATGTTGCTGAGCAGAGATTTTACCTCCATCCTGTGATCTAAGCTCAACCAACCGTCAGCTGTCCATTGCCTGCGTGTCTCTCAGTTCGTTCTAGTCAAACCCCTGGGTCCAGTAGTGTCATTCTGTCTCGAATGGAGTTGGCATTTGCCCAAAACCCACATTTTCTAGTGTTCAGGGAAGCTGTTATTAAAAAATGAGATAAATCTAGTGATAAATCATCTCTCTAAAAGTGAAATTTCTCTTTTAAATTTACATTTGAGTCCCTTCATCCCCCCAGAATGTCCACGATGGTACATCTTGGAGCACTGGTTTTCTTAAAATTTGAGGGAAAGCTTTTTGTAGTAAAATAAGGGAGGGCATGTTTTATTCGTCCTCTATATAGGTAGAAATGTGAAATAAATTCATGGAGGACATCTGTTTATTGTCTTCTGCCATTTGAGTACGTCAGTGGGGAAATGTGAAAAGTACTCATTTCAGTTGATAATAAAAGCTCCAACTTTTAAGTGCCTGCTCTTTGTCAATTTACGTAATTCATTTTGTCCAACATTTTGTAAACACAAAATAAAGTCCAAAGCCTTGTGCCAGGGACCAGAATTGCAGCGGTACACAAAATACCCTTCCTTGTTCTGGAGTTTCTCTCACATCCTTCCAGCTGACCTGAATTATATCCATAACATTATGCACATTTTGTGGCTGAGGAAACGGAGACTTTGAGATGTAATGAGGTTTGTTCAGGGACCCCTACAGTAATCCCATACTCTATGCTGCTCTCCACTGCTACGCTCTGGGGGGAGGTTTGATCTCAACTTGCTGTCTTCCTTCCCATATCTGTTCCGTCCTTTGCTTTATCCATTAAAGAATTTCATCCTTTCCCCCAGGTTACTTTCCTGTGTCTAGAGATGAGCAAGGTCCAGTAATCATCACCATCATAATCAGTCACCAGCCATACCCATGTATGAGCTTGTCTTTCTGTTAGTTATTTATGGTAGCCATAACAGCTACAACCACCACAAATTGTACTGAGTCCCTACTGTTTACAAGTTCACTGTGCTCAGACTTTAAGTCTACTAAGAGATGACCATAATAATAGGTCAAATAACAATTCAAGGTAGCCAGGGATCATGGAAGGGGAGAGACCATAAGTGTTAGAAGGGTTTAGGGAAGGCTTCCTGGAGTAGGTGTCCAACAAGCTACCTTTTCCAGGAAAGAGAAGGTTTAACTAAGAATAAAGGGGAGGGTCTTCTAGGCAGACCCAACTAAATCTAGTGCCCAAAAGAAGGTCACCTCACTATATCACACATTTTCCCTCTGCTCCTGAGAACCAAAATAGTCGTGGCTGGGTGTAGTTACATTTAAAGAGAGGGAATTGCTCTACTCCATTTCTCTACTGTAGTGTGTAGAGAGGCATTATTCTACTCTGACTGAAAGCATACCCACTTCCCCAGGGGTGCCATTGTGGACTGACTGGATGATTCCCTTGGAGGAATGAATGGGGCAGCTTCGGGGAGCTGGGTGTCCTCCAAGGCATATGCAGGGAGATCTCAGGTGGTCCAGACTGAACTAGGCTCAGATCTGCTCCTGAGGGCACCTAACCCTTTTTGCTCATCACCAGAACTACCCTCCTTCTCCCAGAGTCGTCTAGATTGGAAATGACTCTGGACCAAATCTGACTTCCCATTACTATTCCAAATCCACATCTGGAAGACCTCTAAGCTTCATGAGATTTCATGTCATTGATTTGTTATTAAGTCTGGGGCTGGCACTTAGCCCATCCTCAGCTCCAGCAACAGTAGCAGCAGACTTAAATGAAATAGAACCGGAAGGCATGAAAACCCAGCATGTGCCCCTCAGCCTCCTTCAGTCAAACCAGGAAAAAAGAAAGAAAGCAGGAGAGCTTTTTCAGGGGCCAGAGGTACCTTCGCCAAAGACCTTTGACCAGCAGTATGTGCAGGTCCTTTGCTGGGAATAAATAAAAGGAGCGGCAGTCCATTCTGATTTGGGATGAATGCAGGGCAATGTTGGTGAAGATGGGTACCCAAGGGACACCTGGAACAGAAGCAGAGCTTCTCAGCTCTGCCACATTCAGCATATTTATTTAAGGAAGCTTGCACTGAACACGCACTGGGTTCAAGTGCTCTGCCAGGCACTAGAGGTGCAAAAAGTGAATCAGGCAACCTCTGCCCTTGAAACGTTTGTAGTCTAATGGGGAGACAGACGTTATAACAAGAACATTTCAGTCTAACCTCGTAAGGACTATAATGTACAAAAGTCCAGAGAGAGACGAGCTAACCTGGGATTCAGGAAGTGATGTCTTAGCTGAATCTTGATAGAAGACAAATGAGTAAGTCAGGAGAAAAAGAAATAGGAAGAATGGGACAGACCAAGGAGAAGAAACAGCCCAAGGGCAAGCGTGGAACGTGAAACAGCACCATGGGACTGACAAACTCCCTGCTGTTCCAGTACCTGGGCCCAAACTGGGCCGTGAGCCCCTGGAAGTAGGCAGAGGCCAGATGAGAGAGGGCGCTGTGGGCGAGGGTAATGGGCTGGTACTTTGTTCTTTGGGTGACAGGGCGGCATGAAGGAATCCTAAGGAGAATGATCATACCTGTGTCTTAGAGAGGTCAGGAAGGCAAGGACTGAAGCAGGGACACCTGTTAGGAACACCTGTTAGGAGTCTGTTGCAATTGTCTCAGGACACGATGATGCTCTAAACTAAGGCAGAGAATGGAGGTGGGCCGATAGAAGTTGGAGAAATACATTTAAGAGGGAAACTAAGCAGGTCTTGGGGTTGAGTTTGTGAGAATACGAGGAATTCAGGAGAGGGAAGGAGTCTAGGAAGACCAGTTGTCAGACTCTTAGAACTGGACTCAGTTTATTCATTGATTTAACCAGATGCTTCTCATATAACAGAGTGTCATCTGAGGCAGCGTTCTTTAAACTGAGGGTAATGAAGTCAGCTAATGGGTATACCCAGCAATTTTTAATAGAAGAGAACAGGACAGAAAATGTCAGGTGGCATTGCATATATATAAAGAGTAATTATTGTTTTGTGAAACTTTGTTTCAGTCTCTGAGTATGAGTGTGTATATACATGCTCACAACTATTAGTAGTACATTTCTTTCTAAAGACTGGTCAAAACATTTGAAAGTCTTATGATATTCTTTTTCTATGCTCATGTCTGGTTATTTTCAAGTATGAATGAATATATCCCAATCAGGTTTGTTGATCTTAAAAAGGGAGAGTGATTCCTTTGTGAAAAAACAGGAAAATCTTTTCACGCTGTTATTCTTCCAAGACTAAAACTTGCAGTAGTCTCTGGACTAGGAATTCCCAAGGATTCCATGCAGAGGGAAGGGAAAGGGATCGGGGCCCGTAGGAATGACTCTCCCAGTCCGTGCTGGGACTGTGTCAAATGCCCTGCCCTTCAGAAAACCTAGGCAACATTGAGATCTACAAAGACAGTGCTGCCCAAGGATATAAAACCTTATTTTTTACAGGGTTTTACTGTTTGCAAAGTACATTCACAATACATGTTCCCATATTTAAAATAGCCCTGTGACTTCAGAGGGAACTCATGTATCTGAAAAATGTTTTAGGTGTTTATTGGCCTGTAAATATTTAAAACTATAAATATTGAATATTTTCCTCTTAATATAGCCCTTCACTCTTTTAGTCAACATTCATTTGCAAAGCTCTGGGCTAAGAACTGGACATGCAAAGATAGTCTGTTTTCCAATCTGGTAATGTGTACCTGCAATATTATAATTTAGGAGAATATAAAAATCCACATATTTATTTAAGGATGCTTGCAGTTTTACCTGTGATATGTTTACAGAATATATGTGCACCTGTATACGTGTGTGTGTGTGTGTGTGTGTGTGTGTGTGTGTGTGTGTGAGAGAGAGAGACAGAGAGAAAGAAATTATTTATCTCACCAAGTTCCAAAATCAAAAATTGATTGTCTACAGGGAACAAAGCAGGAAAAAGCTGGCCCTTTTCTAAGCGTCCAAAGTGCATGAAGCTTTTGCTGTCTTGGGCTAAATGGGAGTTAACTTTAGTGGTAAAGTAAGTGAATCGGAATTTGAAGAAAGCTATGTAGCCTCAGCAAATAAAGTGCCTATATAATAATATTTTCATGCAAAGAAGTTCCCAGGCCTAAGCTCTTTCTAAAAACCCTGGGTTAAGGACCTTTAGTTTATACATTAGCCTAAACAAGACAGACTTTATCTCAATTAAAATGTGTGTGTGTGTGTGTGTGTGTGTGTGTGTGTGTGTGTGTGTGTGTGTGTGTGTGTGTGAATATGTACTCACCGTTCCTCGTTTTGGAAAAACAAAAGGTTCAAAGAGGACTGCTTTCTAAATTTTCTCTTCACCATTGGGTGTATTGTGAGCAGTCATGAAACATTCATTATAATCATTTTAAGCATAAGAGCAAAATATTCCTTTGCTTTTAGATGTAAATGGTTGAAGTATCTGAACGGTATTGGAACTATTGAATAGTTGCCAGTTGCCTCCTCACAAAGCAGATCCCTGAAAACACACCTGGGATGTTTTGAATAGTGGGAATGACCTTGAGAGGAAGCCTATCTGGGAAACTTGTGATCTCTGGAGGCCAATGACCTTGGGCTCCACATTAACCCTCAACTTCTCCCCGTCCTCAATCCACAGGAAGCCCATATCCCTTGCTCAAGATTTACTTATTTGTTCAGTTTTGTTTTTTTTTTTTTAACATGGAAAAATAATCTTCTGACAGCATTTCCCTTAATGAAGGCTACATGTCTGATACAGATTTCTTTCCCAGGCCTCTGATGTGTTTGGTATGTTTAAACATACCTTTGCCCTTGAGATCTTCACATACCAAGCACATGATTGCTAATGTTTTACTTATTAACCGGTAAGCACATCATAAACTATAATCACAAGACTGCCTTCCCCAATCCGGTGTTCATATCCTGAAAGTAGCAGCTGGTGGAGGCTCTTACTACCATTTTCAAAGTGTCACATTTCATTTATGATTCTCATTACACCTTGTTGAACAGCATTGTATGGTGCAAAGCATGGCTTCCTGCGATCCAACATTATTTAACAGAAAGAGTCTAATGAAATCTATAGAATGAAAAAATGAATTTCCTGTTGGATTCTTCTTGTAAGAAGAATCTTTGTGAAGGGTGGGTATTTGGCCCCTAGGCCCTCCTGTAGGCATGCTGAAATTAATCTATCCAAGGTCATGAGGTAATGAGGGGTGGAGTCAGTGCTTCTAACCACTGTAAGCCATGTTACCTCTTACATCCAGTTAGTCTGGTATGCCTTCAGATAAAGGAACGTTTTCTAAACAAATTGACAGGCTCTTTTAAAAAAGTTAATTCATAAAACTAAGTATGCGCATTCAACAAGAGAAGAATCTTGTTTTATTTAAGTAATAGGTATGCCATTAGTTAAGAGCAAAAGGAAATCAGAACGTTATCTTCATTTTGAACTCTCCTTTAAGGCAAAACATTAACCCTGCACAAAAATAAAATTGTTTTGTTCTAAAGAGATTCACTCTTGGTGAATTTGCTAGTTTTCGAATTTGGGTCACATTTTGCTCTTGATTATTTAAAAGGTTTTAGGAGTCTTGTAGACTCCAAATATTCATCTAGTCATTAAAACAAGTTGGGGAGTTTTTCTTTATTTGGTCTAGTTTATTTGTTTTTTTTTTTTTTTTAAGTGTAACCTTGAAACTGCAGCAACACCCTTTAGAAAATGCTAATTACATAAAGTTTTGAAATTCATCTTGGAAATTACCTAAATACATATGTAGGAGGTCAAAGACAAGCAGAACAGCTGTTACATAAAATCTCCACTTTCAAAATACCAAGAAGGAAGAGGTGGGAACATGGTCCAAGATCTAACCTCAACTTTGAACTTCCTGACTTGTGTTAGTTTAAGATATCCCTGTAGCATCATTTAAACATAGTTCTGGTGTATGAATAAACTTCCACTTGGAATTTCCTTTTTTGAAGTCTGCTGAGAATATAAATCAAAACCATATGAGATACATCTTAATCCAGAATGTAAAATAATATGAGAAGTATCAACCCAGAAGTACGTTTACCAGGATATGCACATTCTGGCAAAATTCTTTATTTAGAATGGAAGCCTCCAGAGAACTGGATTTATTATTTTTAACGTATGATTGTGGAAGCCTAAACTGATAAAAGAAGGGACTTTTTAAAATAATAGCAGTGGGAATGTTATTCAGCCAAGTAGAATGTTTGAGAAGGACATCTGTTGGCATGGAAAGAGGTTCAGAATGCATTGTCAAGTGAAAAAGCAGATTGCAGTTTTATTTAAAGATTATATAAAATAGGTAGTATACTTGGCTTCGACACATGTACACATCTTCCTAATAAAAGAATGAGAGATTACATACATGCCAACAAAATGTGACTCGATCTCCAGATGATAGAATGAAAGTGATTTTTCTTTCTTTTTTCCTTCTTTCTTTCTTTCAGGTGTTTCAAATCTTAGGTTTAGATTTTGATTCTCTTCTGTTTGATTTCATTTAAGAGGAAATTTTAAGTCACTTTTATCTCTTATTCAACTCTGTTCTTAAGGGAAATAATCCTTTTATACCTGAATTCAGTGAGTATTTGGGCAAACGTATTAGTCAAGACCATCACTAATTAAAATTGTTATATGCTCAAAGCTAGTCAGGTAATTAAATTACATTTATATTGTACAAGAGTTAGAGTTGCCTAGACCCCCATTTAGAAGTAGTCATGTGTTTACATGACACATAGTTCTGCCATTTCCTACTATGTTCTTAAAATCTGGAGAGATCCAATTAAGATTTTATAACAATAATTACTGAGGCCCAAAGAATTCTTTAAAATTAGAAGTTATCTACTATCTACAAATTGAACTATTAGAAGATTTAAAAACTTTTATCATGTTTTAAAACTTTTTTATAGTT
The DNA here is from genome assembly GCF_964374135.1 of Grampus griseus. Lineage (NCBI taxonomy): Eukaryota > Metazoa > Chordata > Mammalia > Artiodactyla > Delphinidae > Grampus > Grampus griseus. The sequence continues at coordinate 70,657,342 of NC_139012.1, forward strand.
TATATAACTTTTAAAAACCAATTTGATTGCATTCATGATATATTTATGGGGTGTTTAGTTGACTTAATATCAGTAGGCCACGTGGTAGATAATAGTGTGACACAAATCAATAATGTATCACTGTGTTTGATGAAAAAGGGGTGTTCCAGCATACAGGTTGTTTTCCATCTCTTCAGTTGGGAGTTTAATCTCCCCCCACCTTAAATCAGATAAAGCTATTTCAACTACCTGTATTCATTTTAAATCGCTCTCTGTAAGGGATATATAATGTCAGTGTCCATTAATGATTTGCAAAATAGAAATCCCAATATTTAGAGAGCGAACCTCTAAGCTCAATGGTCTCTTTGGCCTTGAAGAACATGGAGAAAAATGAATCCGTAGCTGAAGACCTAATAAAAACTTAATTTCTTGAATCTGCCCTGATTTTCTGGGATAAGTGATGTATCTTTAGAAAATTATTCACAGAACCAATGCCACTGCATAAAAGTAGAAAGCATTCCAGAAAACTGGCAAAGACACATTGAAAAATTATCATTAAATATTTTATCCCAGGGCTTCCCTGGTGGCGCAGTGGGTGAGAGTCCGCCTGCCAATGCTGGGGACACGGGTTCGTGCCCCTGTCCGGGAAGATCCCACATGCTGCGGAGCGGCTGCGCCCGTGAGCCATGGCTGCTGAGCCTGTGCGTCTGGAGCCTGTGCTCTGCAACGGGAGAGGCCACAACAGTGAGAGGCCCGCATACCGCAAAAACAAAACAAAACAAAACAAATTTATCCCAGTAAATATTTTAAAATAATACACACACACATACACCATCGTTTTTATGTACAGTCAGATAGTAAAATTACACTTGAGTTGTGCACATCTTATCTTGGGATTAAATTAAGCAAACATGAGTTTTGACTGATCCAGGTATTAGAGTTGCTAAAAATTAAATGCACAAAGCCTTGAGTTGGGAGTCAGAAGCTTTGGTGATGTTGTATCTTGCCGTGCCAGCCCTACGGGGAGTGAAAGACATGAATAGGGTCTGTAGGATTCTTGTAGTTATTTTATCCAGACAGATCTGTGCTCCTTCTGATGCCTGCGTGGAACAATTTTCCCTGATATCATGAAAACTTCTGGTGTAATTGCAGTACCCACAATTATAAAAGAGTTGGGCTAAGCAGCTGGAATAGCAGATAAGCCTTTATAAGTATAGACATCCAGTTATGTCTGAAAATAGATATAGAAGGGGTTTTATTCCCTAAAGACATGAATAATTTTTCTTTTAACATTTAAAGAGTAAGTCTTAAAGCAATATAGGATAGAAGAATACCTGTCCAAAGCCAAGATACCTGACTTCTTAGTGGTGGTAGGACTTGTCCAAAGCAGTTGCTCTTCCCTGGACAAAAAGTCATGGGCATGACACAGTGAATAGACAGGGACCCTTCTGATTCTGGCCATTTGGCTGACCTTGTGGAAGTTAGAGCTTCTGCTCCTGAGAGCCAGCATCAAGTTAGTTGCCATGGACTCTTTTTCCTCACCTTTCCAATAGAAGCCAAAGAAGCCAAGTGAGAGAGAGAAGCCATCTCCAGAATCTTCATACCCTTGTCCCAAGAAAGGTTCCTCAAGATTCTGTTATCTTGGTGGGTCACTATGGAGGTACCTTGGCCAAGGGTGGCAAATTGCAACCCTCTTTCTAATTGTCTGAATCAGTTCTGTGTTCCCCTACCTTGCATTTCAGTTGCATAACTGACTCCATCCCCAAGAATCTCGCGGGATTTAGTGGTAGGCAGTGGCTCCACAACCTCGCAAGGCTGGGGATGTTCATGTGCTTGTGTATGCATGCAGCCTCCCTGAGAGATACCGCAAGTGCCTGATGGGAACAATATGTACCAAATGAAAGGAAAGAATAAAGAGCTACCCTGCCTCATGGAAAACTGGAGTAAAACAATCTGTTCAGAAACTATTTGGCTAGTAGAACATATATTTTCTGCTTTCCTTTTCTTTGAGATTGATTGCGGGGGTGTGGGGGAGAGGTTTGTGATCTTTGTTCTTGTTTTCATACTATTAGGAATATGGGCATGGAGAATAGTATTTCTGTTCCTTCTTCAGTTGCAACTGAACTTTCGATTTTCTGTGATGTAAGTGTGTATGTGTAGGTGAGAGAAAAAGTGTGTGTTTGTAATGTGTGTGCACACACACTCATGTGTGGATCCATGTGACAGATGGGCGTGAAAGAATTGTTTACATTTTGACATTTCATACAGACCAGGCACTGTAGGCAGAGAAGCAGAATTCCAGGCAGAAATTATTATGGAGACTGACTGTGTTCCTTTCTGACACACTAACGGATATCCAGGAACAGCCTCAAGTTGAAATAAAAGTTTGTAGTGCATCCCTATGCTTCACCTATAAAAGGCACAGCTGGCAGCTGTGCTAAACTAGCTTAAGCTAGATTATGCCACTGTCACATGTTGTCCCCCAAATTGTAGTGGCATAAAGCAACACAAGTTTATTGCTTGCTCACATAACGTGTCAGCAGCTGCTCTGCTGTGGCTTTGTTCCCTGTGTCGTCATTCCAGGACCCAGGCTGAAGAATAGCCTCTGAGACATACCAGCTTCATGGTCAAGGGAAGGGTAGGAGAGCTGGCAGAACTAGGTGATGGCTTTTGAAGAGTTTTGCTTGACACTCGCATTCATTACTTCTGCCCACGTTTTGTTAGCCAGAGTGGGTCATTATGGCCAAGCCGGACATCAGTGGGATGGGAAAGTACATGCTTCCCAGTTGGATGAGAACTGCAAGTTCCCTGGCAGCTGGAAAGAGCAGGGACTCATTAGGAACCTATTACAGTGTGTGTGTGTTTTCATTATAAATTTATAATTATATAAAATATATAATTTTATTTAGAATTTTAAATTTATGGTTGTGTAAAATTTATGTATAATTTATGTTAAATATATTAAATATATAATTTAATTTATAATCATATTAAAAATTTAATAGTAAACTAATAAATTATATATATTATATGTTTTCCCCAAAAAGGCTGAAAAAGAGAGATTAAAAACAACCCTTGAGTGACTAAGAATAGACCTTCTATTTAGGTATAGAATTTGCTTGATTTTTTTTCACTCTAATAGAAATTACTTTTAAGTGGCTAGATTTGCTATGAATCCAGCTTGCAGAAGATACTTCACAACCTGAGAAATAAGGCTAGTGTTAAGAATTGGTGATGGAATAGTATGTCTCAGCATGTCTGTTACTCTTGCTTTCAGGAAAATAGTACACATAAACCCAGCCATGATTCTCCATCTTAACTGAGTACAATTAGGTGTCCTGAGGATATATACATCTTCCTATTTCTTTCTTCTATAGTTATATATTAGCTGAGTGCAAGATATTTTTCTACACATCAGAAAAAGGTTGCCTTAAGTTATGGGGAGATAAAATGGCTGTTTATCACTTGGTTCACTGATCTGAATGTTCAGAGATTAATAATCTTAAATTTCTAAAATAACCTGTATTTTAATTCTATTAGTAACTTAGAATATCATGGAAATAAAATGCTATGCACATTAGAAAATATTATACTTGGTATACATTTAAGACTTATTCAGGCCTTTTACACATTGCAATAAATATATTATATAATTCAAAGAATGCAAAAAGATGTATCCTGTTGCCATGACATGGGATCTAAATCAAAGCCTATTGTTACTACAAAACTTGGTGTTCCCTCCTGAACCTGTGATGAGGGTTCTAAAGCCCTCCCAGGAGAAGGATGATTGATGGTGGTAGTGCATGGTCCTACCTAATATTAATGCTTGCATCCTTCTCGTCCACATATGGACAGAATGGATACGCTGGCACTGGTTTTGGCAAATTTGGCCTAGCCTGTGGAATAAATACAGCCTATGGAATAAACACAGCTTCAATAAATAGGGACTTCACTTGAGAAATTTCATCTGAAAACAAAGGAGTCATTTGTCTGAAGAAGTTCGTGAATACTAAAGCTAACTCAGCTGTGCAAACCATCCTAAGCCGACAACCTGAGCCTGTTGAAATGTTAACACCTTGGATATGCTTTAATGGTGATAATTGTGTCAACCGCAGACATCTTGTGGTGGTTGAGTCACCCATAATCTTTCAGAAGCAGGGTGCCCACCATGTCAGCCAGTTTAAATGAAAAAAACAAAACACTGTTCTCAAGCCCACTTTTCTAAATCACATGGAGATCCATGTTGTCTTTTTTTCCCAACTCCTCTTGAGTACTTTTAATGAACGTTAAGAATGTTTAAGACCTACTTAAATTGGAGCCAGTTTATCCATCAAAATTCCAGGAGATTTGTAAGAAGAACATAAATACATGTGCCTTAAACTTTCCACAGTAAACCGGGTTCCTTCTAGCCAGCTAATTTTCTGATGATAATAATACTCAATTCGGCCCTAATTTGAATTTTTGGTTTAGAAGAAGAGTGTCCCTTAGAAATACCTTTGGGTATTTAGAAAGAAGAGTATCCCTTTGGGTTAGCTATGGGAAAAGTATTTGCTATGCCGAGAATAACGTAAATTAAAAAAAAAAAAATGTATTTAAATGCTTAGGTAGGAGAACACACTGTTCCGAGCACTTTAGAAGCACCAGTTTAAAAATTCAATGAGAGAGTAACAAGAAAGGAGGCCTGCAAACCTGGGCAGTAAATTTGCTGCGCTCAATACAACTCCTTACTTGACTGAGGCCCTCCGGAGCCTTGTCCACCTGACTGTACAAACATCGGTGATATTTCCTTAAAGAAACAGCTTGTAGGGCTTCCCTGGTGGCGCAGTGGCTGAGAGTCCGCCTGCCAATGCAGGGGACGCGGGTTCATGCCCCGGTCCGGGAAGATCCCACATGCCGCGGAGCGGCTGGGCCCGTGAGCCATGGCCGCTGAGCCTGCGCGTCCGGAGCCTGTGCTCCGCAACGGGAGAGGCCACAACAGTGAGAGGCCCGCATACTGCAAAAAAAAGAAAAAGAAACAGCTTGTAAATCTCTTTTAACTCACATAGACTTCCAGCCTTCTCCACAATCAGACTGTGTTGATGAAGGCCTACTGAACTGTTTCCTCTTGGCTACCTGGATGTTGTCAGCTCAATTGGCAGTATTCAAAAATTAGGTATTTAAAAAATAAGCATCATTCTCAAAATAAAGTAAATTTTCCATTTTTACCAACAATACCATGATATGGGAAAATATTCACAATGTATTTTGTTATATGCAGAAGGTAGTCAACCAAAGATATTACCATCACTACCAGTTGGACAAATAACATATATTGAATTATGTTAACTAATGGGACAAGAGTTGACTTTTTTCTTTCATTGTGCCTTTCTGTATTTTTATAAATTTTTAACACTGAGCACATGTAATTAAGAAATGCAATAACACTTTCTAAAACCAGTGTCACAGGCTATGGTAATTTCCACAGTGACTTCGTTCTCATGCCCTTTGATGTGCAGCAACTCGGGCACCCAATGAGACAGCCTCCCTCAGCTGTGTCTGTCTCTGGACAGAGGTCCGATCATGGTCTAAGCATGTAGGAAAGGCAACTGAGGCAAAGTGAGTGACTTCCCCCAAGTAGAATCACAGATATGTGATGGAAGAGCATGCCAAGCGCCAAACCATCTTCTTTATTTATCCATTGAAAAGGTTTGCTTGGCTTTTGTGCAGGTCAAGCGACCAATTGAAAAACTGAATATCTCCCTTTTCAACCAGTTGATTTCAGCCCCCAAACAACTGTTGACTTAATATCCCAAAACTCCTTGGTTTCCTTGGACTTAGGGGAATGGGTTCTCTTAAGGAGCAGGTCATCCATGTGGGTGGTGGTGAGAGGGCCAAGGAATGTGGTTGGAGGGGACCAGGAGTGTCGGGCCCACCTAAATCTTGTAGAAGAGGCTCTGGTATCCGAGCGAGGGGGGAAGGATGTTGGGCAAGCAAAAACGGATGCTCACTCTAGAGTAAAATGGAAATGATTTTTATATATAATAATTACAAAAATTCTATTGAAATCCTATCATATCCGGAGCCAAACAGACTGAATTTTCTCCAGTTACAATGTGGTAACCATGGTCGAGATCAGTAGGCCAGTCTGTTAAGGGCATTCTCTGGTTTCTCCCCACACTTACATTTGCTGCAGGAGACTTGCAGAAGGTTGGTGCTTTGCCTTTTAGCCCTGGAGATGCCACAGGGCCAGGTGTGGGTTGGAAATGGGGAACAAATAAAACTGTCATAATGTGATTTGAATGGCCCTTAAAGCTTTTACATAATTTTGTGCTGGCTAAGCAAGAGCTCAGTGGAAACGAGATTTTCACACTCTCCTCAAATGTCATTTAGCTCTCATTATGTAGGCCTTGTGAAACATGACACTGGCAGTAATGATTCCTTCTTACTCCTCCAGGCATTTTGGCTGTTGCATGGGTAATAGGCCAGGGGGAACACATTAGCATTTGGCTGACAGGTGTTAGTAGGGGCTGTGGGGAATAGGTAGGAATCGTAAGGCTCTTTTTATCTCCAACTCAGCTTGGTGGGCAGTCACAGTTGATAGTGGTTAATTGTGCTCCATTGTTTTGTTTGTTTGCTTTGTCACTAGGTGGTTTTGCCCTTAAGAGTAGGGGGAATGTGTTTGGGAGACATTTCAGAAACAGAACAGCAAGTTGGGTGTGGTGGGGAGGAGCCATCCACCATGGCTGGGATGTGGCTTCTTCTCATTTATTATTTATTAATTGCAGCTTTTTTTGTTGTTTGTTTGCGGTACGCGGGCCTCTCACTGTTGTGGCCTCTCACTGTTGTGGAGCACAGGCTCTGGACGCGCAGGCTCAGCGGCCATGGCTCACGGGCCTGGCCGCTCCGCGGCATGTGGGATCTTCCTGGACCGGGGCACGAACCCGTGTTCCCTGCATCGGCAGGCAGATTCTCAACCACTGAGTCACCAGGGAAGCCCCTACTAATTGCAGCTTTTGTTGTCTTTTGCCTGGGAGACTTAAAAACAAAATGCCAACCCATTTTAAAAAATCAGCTTATTTGAGAGTTTGATTTACCTGGGTTCTGGTTAAGATTTGACTATTTATGTTTATGTATGGGTAGAGTTTCAGTTCATTATCTAGGTTACTCTTATGAAAAAACAAAACGAAGTTATCTAGGGAGCTTTTTAAATAAAATCTCCCAGGCTAGCCTGAGCCCTCTTCCACTGCCCAGCCAGAGTCTTAGTTTCAAAGAGAGTCTTTCCATGAGGACCCCTGCTGCCCACCTCTACCCCAGCTCTCTGTCCTTCTTACCACAGCATCTGGTGGAGTGTACGCTCCTTTACAAGTTACTTCCTGCTCCCCTTTGAGCTTGCTGTGTGGCAGAGCTCCTGCCTTCCAAGTCGCCCCCATTTGTTCTTCTTGGTCTGTCTCTCTGGGGCTCTCCTGCTTAACAGTACATTTCAATAATAGTAAAAGCAGTAATAAAATAGAAAAAGGCCTACTATTCATGTAGTTCACATAACAGAATTCTGTGCTTCTCTCTAAGACTTGCTGACTCATAACTGTTTAGAGCATGCCTAGAAATTAGGTATTTTCTCATCACAGCCCCTGTAGTATGTTGAAGAAGAAAGCAAATCTGAAGCTTGAAATTTTAGAAGGCAACAGCCTCTCTTTGACTCGGGAGTGACTCACATCTTCTCCATGTTACAGTCAGAATGTGCATTTCCTACTTCCCCTGAAGTACTTGTGCAGTTATCAAAGTGGAAGCCTTCACATAAGGACTCTCAAATGAGTACTAAATAAAACTTCAGAGACGTACAATAATTGCGCTTTGTACCTTCCAAAGGGAAAACCCAAGTTAGCCAATACAGTACAATCCAGCCAATTCATTTTGAACTGCACTTGTGGGTCTCACCCCTCCTCATAGAAATGCTTTTATTTCCAGCTTCGTGCCCCAGATATTTCTGAATGATGTGTACAAGGCAGGAATGAGACCTATTAGGTCTGTGCTGGTAGTAACTATGTAAAAAAACCCCTCATGTCAGAGAAAAAACCCAAGATTTAGAAATCATCAGTCTCTGGAATGACAATCGATTAGGGGATGCCAAAAGAAGCAGGGACTCTGGGACAGGGGCCACCACAGGCCCTGTTTCCCTGGATTTAATAACATATCTCAACCCATATCCAACCAGATCAGTGGGACGGGGCTTTAGGCTTTTGCTCTTCCCTTTGGAGCCTGTGGATGTTCTGGCCTTTGGTCTGTTTTCCTAACATAGACCAGATAGCTCTGTCACATTGAACATTATGCTGCAAGGACACTGAGCTTTCAAAGTAGGTTGCAGTCTCTGGCCCACTGCTGATGCTAGCGTGGATCGTTTTTATGAAGTGATCCCAAGAACACCTGGTACTCTCCAACTTTGGCTACAGGGGAAAACGAACGTCAGAGTAAATGGAAATACAATGACCTGACCGGGCTCCCTCCCAACAGCAGAGGAAGAGGCCTGGGTAGAGACCTGTTCTAATCGGCTGTTTAATTTTGTTTGGAGAAACTGGACTTTTGACAGATGAACTTCTTTTCCCCTGCATTCATATTTATCTAACAGAGTTGCGGTTGGGAAGTGATCCAGGATTCACGAGGTCGAAAAGTGACCAGGTTCACATACTGTAGACTCTCCCCATCTCCCTCCCAAGTTCTCCAGGCAGGTGGTCCTGTGCACTCTTGGTATGTCCACACCAAAATCGGTCACCCAAAGGCCATATCAACCTCTTGGGGCTGGCCCTCAGAGATTCTAGCAGCGCCATCAAACACATGTCTCAGTTCCAGGTAACCAGCTTTACTGTTCCATGCAGCACTCAGCAGCTTGAAAATCATTAGAATGTGCTTGATGAATGCACATCTTATTACAAGGCATTTGGAATTAAAGCCATTAGTAAAATTAAAGAAATAGTAACACACTGGATTTTTGTTAATACCTTTCTTTATGAGAAAATACATTTTCACCAACTGCCCAGTTGTATTCGTTCTTTCATTATCCCCAGAGTAAAAGAATAAAGGAATGTAGAATAAATAGTCTTAGCTTTATCTTTGAAAGTTTAAAACAATTTATTAAAAAAAAATCATAAGGAAGTTTTTCCACCTTCTCCTTAGTCCCCTGTTTCCCTAGTGTATAAATAAGACATTTTTCCCTCCCTGAAACCCAGCCTTTGTGTTCTGTAGTCTGTGGTTTTGCTATTATCCAAATACTTATGGATCAGCATTGAAGAGAAGCTTAGCAGACACGTAACAAGTACCTTTGTGATACCTGTTCACTTTATACCCATTTCTGGGTAGGCTACTTACACAGACTTACATGAGAACAATTTTGCTTTGTAATAACATGCACAGTGCTCACCAGTTCCTCATTCATTGCGGAGGTAGAGACCAGTGGGTGGCCGTTGGACTCACACATTTCCCTTTGTTGTATTTTTCAGAAATTGAGGCGAAGGAAGCATGTGACTGGCTCCGCGCTGCCGGGTTTCCGCAGTACGCTCAGTTATATGAGGGTAAGTTGGGCTTTTCTTCTCTCTTTATAAAGAGAATAAATTCAAAATATGTCCTGTGGTGTGTTTTGACTTCCAAATCTTTCTCAACCATTTTTCCTCCTTGCCTCCACCTTTGCAATGCCCAGGGCTTATCCTGATGCCAATTTAGAAATGAGGCTTGCTTCCTGAGCCTGCCTCACCTTGGGCCCCTCCCTGCTTCTCCCTTCTTTACTTCTTGTTTTGCTCTTTCTGCTTCTCACCTCTACCGCGGATCCCAGCTCTGCCTTTTCCTTCCAGTGTTCTGCCAACATCAGCTTTTCTGCACTTCCTTCCTTATCCCTTTCCGTGTTTTTTCTTCACTCTCTGTTTTCTTGAAAGTACAATAAATGAATTGTTGATAAATTTCCTAGAAATCACAAAACTAATTTATCTTGAGACTTTTCTTGAGTTCTGTTTACTTAACCTGAAAATGCTTAAGATGTAACATGGATCAGATGTTATTTTTCAGGGTTTTAAGTAAGGTGCTTCTATTGCCAGCATCATACTTACTTCCATTGATGTTTTGACAGTTAATAAACATACTCACCTTTATCTTACTGATACCTAAAATTATAACCAAAGCATCTGCTTCCTGGATAGTCGTATAGTGAATTAGTCAGGATCCCAGCAGTAAGCATACTCAAGACAATCTGAGGGGGATTTATTCCTAAAAGTGTTCATTGCAAAGATGTGAGCAGGGCATAGGAAACCACGAGGAACAGTCCAGGAGCCCAGAGCTTGTAGCAGCAGAGCTGTCACTACCCTAGGCCCAAAGCCATAAATGGAGGGAGAGGGTGCCAGAACCCGGAAGGAGAGAGGATCTCAGAGCAGGCCCTAGGAGTGGAGGACACAGCTGGTGATGGCCGCCTCCCCTGGAGACAACCAGAAGAGTAAATGCCCTGATCTCACACTCCTCCCACCCTCCACCTCCAGCCAGGGCTTCCCATTGGCCAAACACAAAAGGAAGCAGAGAGCATGGATCCCCTTGAATGCCATCCACAGCTGATCCTGGGGCACAAAGCAGTTTACAAAAAAGTGGAGAGTGAATCTTTAGGGGTAAACTGAGCATATGTAGTACACTAGACAGTATAGACTTCTGTTCCTGATGACGTAAAATTCATGTAGCATGGAAAGAATCAACAAAATTAACCTTTACTCACTGGTGAATCTCATCTATTCACCTAGAAGCTCAGTTTTATATTAAAAAACAAACAAACAAAAAACCTTCTACTTCTCTCACTTAAATTCTGAATGTGCTGTGAAGTCTAAGGTCTCTGATAAAAGCTTTCAAAAAACCATAGCCTTTTAGACAAGGAGGAGGGTCTTACAGTTTTGGTCTAAGCAGCTGCTATTCCCCCACCCCCACCAGCAATGCACTGATTATGAGAGACCCAAAAAGGTTAAGTGACTTTTACAAGATTATAAAGTAGAAGAGTCAGCATGCTTCTTCATGAGATAGATTTTCTACTGTAATGTGCACTCAAAATACTATCCAATTTAAATGTGAAGAGTCTATAAATGACTAAGAAGTAAAGATATCTCATAAGTGGGATGGGCTTGTCATATTGTGTTTAAGCCATATGCATTTAATGGATGTAATAAGAATAAGAACAAATACTTTTATAGAGCTTACTATGTGCCAGCTACTGTTCAAAACACTGTACATGTACTATTCATTTAATATTCACAACACCATAGGGGAGGTATTATAATTATCATCATCCCCATTTTACAGATGAGGAAACAGAGTCCCAGAGGAGGTTAAGTGATTTGCCCACAGTCTACAGCTAGTGAGTAGCAGAGCCACGACTTAAAGCCAGAGCAACTGGGCTTCCATGTCTGTGTTCCTCATGACTACACATTAACTCCTTCTCTAGCAGAATGAGACAGTCTACATTCAGGAACTGTCTAGAATTCACTCTGGAATTCACTTTTTTTCACCAGAAGAGGAATTGTTTCTCTTTTCAACTTGCAATAAGAAAATTGGTACCCTTAGATTTATCATGATTGACAAATGTCAAATATAAGATGAGAAAGAGAAAGAATGGTAGGATGATGATGATGATAATGGACCAACATTGATGGTTAGATTTGGCCATGGACTTTATTCCAATGATCTCCAGATTTTTACCTCCACAAATGAGGTACCTAAAATTAACACTGTAACCTGAGCATTGCCCATGACCTCCAAATCTGGCATGAGTAGTCTGTGGGAGAAAAGTTACAATGTTGGAATTTCTCCTTTTTTATTGGATAGAATCAGTTGTTTGAGTATTTTGCTGACACTCCAAAGTGACTCAAGATTTTGTTACAAAATAAAATACTTCCGGTATTTTCCTTTCTGAAGGAAAAAAAAAAAATCTGCCAAACTAAGTATTTCATGAACTGATCAGGACAGAAGTCAGCAACCTCCACCTTAGGTGGATGGTGAGAGTGGGAAAGTTCTCCGTACAGGCAAAAGTCTGTGACAGTGATGAGCTATAAAAATGCAGGCACTTGGTATGCAGTCCTATCCAAGGTCAAACACTTGGTTATTTTCATATTTCACACTTTTTTGTATTCTTAAAAGCATTTATTGGGATAAAAGTAAAAATTTCTGCTCTGTAAACATTACCAACACACCTGTCAATGGGGAGTAACTGCTGTTAAGATGAGCCATGAGTACAGAAACATGGTGGCCTGAAGATATTGGTGCCCATTCAGATAAAACAAGGCATATAAACTCCTTTGTCTCTCTTTGTCTCTTTCAGACTCACAATTTCCCATCAACATTGTGGCTGTCAAGAACGATCATGATTTTCTTGAAAAAGACCTTGTAGAACCTCTTTACAGGTAAATCATGTGAAGTATTTTTGCTTCTTTGATTGTTCAATGTCTAATAGTTATCACTATATTGAGCGGCGAGTTCAACAACAATTCAGTAAGTACTTATTGAGTACCTACTATATGCCAGGCATGGGTCCAGGCTGTAAGTATATTATGGTGACCATGATCAGTCATGGAGCTTAAATCCTAGTGGGAAGCTTCAGACAATAGATTGGGAAAAAGAGAGAATGAGTGAGAGAAAAAGAGGGAGAAGGAGAGATTATCTCAGAGAGTGTTAAGCTATGTTAAAAAAGTAAAACAAACTGAGGCTATAGACAGTGATGGGGTGTGGGTGGGTTAGTGGGAGAAGGCATTGTGGGGGACCAGAGCATGAGTGGTCAGGGAGGGCCCTGTAGAGCTCCATGAGTATGTCAAACTCAGCTGTATTTTTTGCAAAGACAAATGATTATATCAGCAAACTAGAATATGTAAGCTCAAGTAGTTATATCTGCAACCTGAAATATTTGAGCCTTCACTATGTAATAGATGATATAAGAAGACAAAGATGAATAACTCCCTCCCCTCAGAGAGTGTCTAATCTGGTTGGAGAAATCTAACTGAAGAAATGAAGCATAAATGATCAAATAAAATAATTATAATTTAAGTAATAATAAAAGATACCAATGTAATCAATATCTCTGAACAATTAAATGTGCATGAGAGGTTCTATGTGTCTGTAGGAATTTGAAGTTTCCTAACTAAAGCCCTGGTGAGAGGTCAGAGCTGGAAATAAATATTAGTTACAGGAGGTGAGTCATTTTTCCAAGGCTACAGAGCTAGTTATGGGCTAAACTGACTTTAAAACTGCAGTCCTCATAACTTGCAGTCCAACATTTTTTTCTCATACATTCTGCATTTGACATAGAAAAGACGGTAATTTAGGGACTTCCCTGGTGGCACAGTGGTTAAGAATCTGCCTGCCAACGTAGGGGACATGGATTTGAGCCCTGGCGCAGTGGTTAAGGATCCGCCTGCCAATGCAGGGAACACGGGTTCGAGCCCTGGTCCAGGAAGATCCCACATGCCGCAGAGCAACTAAGCCCGTGCACCACAGCTAATGAGCCTGTGCTCTAGAGAAAGCCCGTGTGCAGCAATGAAGACCCAACACAGCCAAAAAAAAAAAAAAAGAAAAGATAGTTTAAGAGGAAAGTAATGATGAGGAAAACTTTTGTCAAGATAAGGACACACCGATATATATTAGAATAGTATATAAATAACCATAGGCTTGCTGATTCTGTAGACATATATATTTCTGCGTTCATAAGCTGGTTACTCTGGGATTCCTATATGAAGGTAGATTTGCGTTAAGGAATGATCTCTGAATGTTGAAGAAGCGCATTACTGTGGGTTTGCTTAAGTGGGTAGAAGAGCAAAGAACTCTTTAAATCACAGATTGCAGGAACTGGCTATTTGGACTCAAAAACAAACAAGCACAAAATGCCATTTGTGAGCGTTTACGAGAAGAATGGGTAGTTTGGTTGTAATTCTTTTTTTTTATATATATATATAAATTTATTTTATTTTATTTTTGGCTGCGCTGGGTCTTCGTTGCTGCATGCAGGCTTTCTCTAGTTGCGGCGAGTGGGGGCTACTCCGTGTTGCAGTGCACGGGGTTCTCATCGTGGTGGCTTCTCTTGTTGCGGAGCACGGGCTCTAGGTGCACAGTCTTCAGTAGACGCGGCACGCGGTCTCAGTAGTTGCCACTCAAGGGCTCTAGAGCGCAGGCTCAGTAGTTGTGGCATGCAGGCTTAGTTGCTTCGCGGCATGTGGAATCTTCCCGGACCAGGGCTCGAACTTGTGTCCCCTGCATTGGCAGGCAGATTCTTAACCACTGCACCACCAGGGAAGTCCTGGTTGTAATTCTTTAAAGGCAATGAATTGGAAAAGCAGTGTTTTCTTCTCAGCATGTCTGATGCACACCAAGGCTTCATCCAACTCAGAACTATTGCACCACCACCTCATCCTGAGTTTTCCCTCTTAGTTTTAACCAAGAGTATTTTTACTAGTAAGGTGGCATTTTTTAAAAGAAATAATTTTTATTGTTAATTGTGTTATATTACATTATCGTTCTCCCAATTGAATTTTCTTGAATACTCATAGATCTTTGATTCTCTAATCATGGCTTTTGTTGTTTTTCCCCCCAGTTTTATTGAGATATAATTGACATATAGCACTGTATACGTTTAAAGTGTACAGCATAATGGTTAGACTTACATAATCATGAGATGTTTACCACAATAGGTTTAGTGAACATTCACCATCTCATATAGATACAACATTAAAGAAATAGAAAAATAAAATTTTCCTTGTGATGAGAACTCTTATGATTTACTCTCAACAGTGTTCAGATATGTGACACATACAGCAGTATAATTATCTTTATCATTTTGTACATTACATCTCTACTACTTATTTATCTTATAACTGGAAGTTTGTACCTTTTGATCACCTTCATCCAATCCCCCCTCCCCCCACCTCAGGTAGCCACAGATCTGATCTTTTTTCTGTAAGTTTGTTTGTTTTTGAAGTATAATTGACCTACAACTCTGTGTTAGTTCCTGGTATATAACATAGTGATGCTATATTTCTATACATTTCAAAATGATCACACAGTAAGTTTGGTTGTCATCTGTCGCCATACAGAGGTATTACATAATTATTGACTATATTCCCCATACTGTACATTTTATACCTGTGACTCATAATTCTGTAAACGAAGATTTGTACCCCTTAATCTCCCTTACCTATTTCTCTCCTCCCTCCACCCCCCTCGCATCTGGCCACCACCTATTTGTTTTCTGTATCTATGACTCTGTTTCTGTTTAGATATATTTGCTTATTTTGTTTTTTAGATTCCATATATAAGTGAAATCATCCCAGTTGAATTTTTAAATCTATATTTTCTTTAAGTCAAGGTGTTCTGTATATTTATAAAGCAAAATTCACTATTTTCAGTGTACAGTTCTTTGAGTTTTGATAAATGCCTACAATCATGTAACCACCACCACAACCAAGATATAGAACAGCTCCATCACCTAAAAAAACTCCCTGGTTCACCTTTGTCATCAACCTGCTCTCAACCCTTGGCAACCACTGATCTGGTTCTTGTACCCATAGTTTTGCCTTTTCCAGAATGCTATATAAGTGAAATCAAACAGTATGTAGCCTTTCGAGTCTGCCTTTGTTTCACTAATGCACCTAAGATTCATCCGTGTTGCGTGTATCAATCAATATAATTGCTCAGTAGTATTCCGTTGTGTGGATATACTACAATTTGTCTATCCATTCACCAGATGAAGAACATTTGAGTTGTTGCCACTTTGGGTGGCTATAACACCCCTATAAACATTCATATTCAAGTTTTTGTGTGTACATAAGTGTTCATTTCTTTTGCGTAACTTCCTAGGAATGAGATTGTGGGGTGCATATGATAAGTATATTTGAACTTTATCAGAGACCACCAAACATTTCCAAAGTGACCATACCATTTTGTATTACCACCAACGATGTATGAGAGTTCCAATTGCTCCACATCTTTGTTGGTACTTGGTGTTGTCAGTTTTTGTTTTGTTTTGTTTTTAACCATTCTAATAGGTGTCTAGTGTTTCTCATTGTGATTTAACTTTGTATGTCCTTAATGAGTAATGGCGTTGAGTGTCTTTTCATGTGCTTATTTGCCATTCATATATCTTCTCTAGTAAAGTGTCTGAGGTTTTTGCCTATTTTTAAAATTTGGTTGTTTGTTTTCTTATTGAGTTTTTATATTTTTTGCCAGTCTGTAGCTTATTTTTTCAATCTCTTAACAATGTCTTTCGCAGAAGTTTTGAATTTTATTGGAGTGCAGTTTATCATTTTTTTTTCATGTTTTTAATGTCACACCTAAGAAATTTTGCCTAACGTAAGGTCACAACTATTTTCTCCTTTGTTTTTCTTCTGGAAATTTCAGTTTTATGTTTTATGTGTAAGTTGATGATCCATTTCAAGTTAATTTTTTAGAAGATAAAAAGTATGGCTCAAGATTCATTTTTTGCTTAGCAATATCCCATTGGTTGACCACCATGTTGAAAAGACTATACTTTCTTCATTGAATTGCCTTTGCACTTATATTGTAAATCAGTTGACCATATATGCATGAATCTATTTCTGGACTCTCTGTTCTGTTCCATTTATCTATGTGTCTATCCTTTCACAAATATGGCACTTGATTACTTAGCTTTGTGTATGTCTTGGAATCCAGTAGCGTGAGTCCTCCAACTTTGTTCTTCTTTGCCAGGATTGTTTTGGCTATTTTAGTTCCTCTGCCTTTCCATATAAATTTAAAAACAGCTTGTTGATATCAATGTTTAAACTCCTACCGGAGTATTGATTTGGATTGTGTTGACGCTATAGATCAGTTAGGGAAGAATTGATACCTTAACAGTAACAAGACTTCTGATTCATAAACATGGTACATGTCTCTGTTTAGGTCTCTTTTGATTTTTTTTTTTTTTAACCCTAACTTGTAGTTTTCAGCATATGGGTAATACACGTACTTGAAAGTACTTAAAAATTTCATGTTTCGTGGTGCTATTCTAAATAGTACTGTTTTTTATTGTTTCGGTCTCCAATTGTTCATTGCTAGTATTTTTTGTTGTTGTTGTTGTATATTGTTCATTTGCATCCTGCAGTCTTTCTACACTTACTCATTAGTTCTAGTAGCTTACGCGTAGACTTTTAAAATATAAATCAAGGATTACATTGTAAACCAAGAATGAAAATTTCATTCCATATTTTTAAATCAGGATTGTAGGAGCAAACCGCTTCTGATTGTGCAGTTCTATTCATTGGATGACATATGTATCTGAGTGGGTAAAGCTTTGAATCTCAAACACATGGGTGGTAAAGCTTTATCTACTCCCTGCTGCATGTGATCTAAGGTGCCTTGACTAAGTTCTGGACTTTTCCATCCAAGTCGACTTTAAAAAAAAAAAAAACTTTCAGCCATGATATAGATTAGCCAGTATAGAAATCATTTCAAGA
Source organism: Grampus griseus (assembly GCF_964374135.1). Lineage (NCBI taxonomy): Eukaryota > Metazoa > Chordata > Mammalia > Artiodactyla > Delphinidae > Grampus > Grampus griseus. The sequence goes on from NC_139012.1 coordinate 70,674,765, forward strand.
TAAAAAGTTCTGCATAATAAGGTAGTGTCAGCCAGAAAAATTAGGAAGTCTTCTCTTGTAGAACCCATGACCCATTTCTGATTCAGCCCATAGCAGGATTCATACAGACGTACCCAAAAGACAGTACTGCATAAACATGTGGGAATGCAACAACGCCAGACACCACAGTGCTCTTGATAAGGGCCCAGCTTGTGTAAAATTGGTTAGAGTGGCAGGAGGTTGTTATCATTGGAATAATTCTTAGGACGGCTATGTCTCCAAAAATATTATGAAATAAGAAAAGCATTTGGCTGGAGGTATGTGAGCTGAAATTCTCAAGGCGCAGGAGCAGTGGGTAGAACAGAGGCCAAAGGAGTAGTCACAGCGGGGTGATCAAAAGAAACAGGCAGAGTAGGTAGGGCAGAGATGGAGGTAACTTGGCTGAAGGGAACACCCATGGAATTTCTTTGCCTTCCCTTATGAGTTCCTTCCAGACAAGATTTCCAGAAAGCAGGCTGAAGGAAGACTTCCAGCCTGAGGGCAGTGACAGCACTTTTAAAACTTTGAGATTGATGAGCAGTTAATTAGACACTCACCCACTCACATGGTATATTATGATTAATGCCTGGAGAGCAATAAGGGGTTGTGATTTTATTCATTTTCTTCCTCGTGCACTGCAGACACAGTAATAGAGCTGGTCTCATGTTTTATTTTTAAAGCTTTGTGGGCTCTACATTTCTCATGCATATTTGAAATGCTGAGCTAATGCAGAATCCTAACGGGAATCATAGCCAGAGGGCACTTAGCTTCTGCCAGGTAGGCAAATGAAAACAAGAGAGCTGAAGGTCTCCTGTAAATGTTACCCACAAGAATTTTACTCACCTTTTTTTGTCTGGAAGTTTCTCTCCTGTGTGGACAGACAATTAATATCCTGGGTCCCGATTTACTCTTGAAGAGTTGTTGAGCAGTGTTAACTTTTCATTGGCTTGAAAAAATAGATTGTACTAAGGATGTCCGTGGCTGGGAGGACCGACACCTGGCTGGGCATATGTGGATGTGTGGCTCTCATGTTCAGGTCTCGGAAACCAGACAGGTTTGCTGTCTTTAGTGAAGGTGTGAACCTCCAGAATGGTGACCATGCCCCATCATTGCTTCTGCAACTCTGACAGCGCCAGTACACAGTAGCCGTCTGTAAATATTTGTTACTGCAAGTCAGAACAGTGCGGTCTCTGTTACTTAGCAACCACAACTATAATTCTGTTTTTATGTGTTTTGATTGAATTTGTAATTGAAAAATAATTTCCCCTGTGAGTAATGAAAAGCTAATTGCAAGTCTAAGTACCTGGATGAAACTAACCATCTCAAAATGGAGGCAGAGCCAAGGTATCACAATACCTTGCAAAGTTTGTCACCTTTAAGGCAAATTGCAGCAAATCAAAGCTCCTGAATGAGATTTTTAAGAAGTGGCATGTTCTATTAGCATTTTGGTTTGGGACATTTTCTCAGACTGCTAACATAGGGCCTTGATGCCCAAGATGATCTCTGAATTTCTAATTTAATGTTAGATCTGCCTAACTTATGTTGTTAATAAATAGTAACTAATCACAACATGTATAAGACAAGGGCATTCACCTTGTTCAGTACTGTTTTATGGAGATATGGAATTGATTAGGATTATAGTGCATCTGTCACTGCCCTTTGTATTTAAAAGGACAACTAATGACAATGGATTATAATGTGGGATGAGGGAGAGGGTAAGAAAGAATGCTGACAAAAGTGATTTTTACAGTTTACCTCTACACACAAAGGCACATATTTGATTTGAGTTATTTAAGTAATATTATTAATTTTAAATAATGGTAATCTATGAAAATGGATAATATACTTTAAATTTTCCCTTTAAGGATATCACAGAAAATGTACAATGTTATATATTGTGTTATGTCATATAACACAATTTGTGACAATTACCTAGACTGAAACCATAGACAAATCATTGGGAGAAGGATATAGGTGGTTACATGATAATCATGGTCATTTTGAAATTCTGAATCTATAAATTAAATACAAATCCCAATAAGGGGTGATTTCATTTCTTTAGAACACAAAGTGCTCACCAAGCATGACTCTAAGTATTGTACAAATATTTACTCATTTAGTTCTCATAACAACCCTATAAGATAGGCTCTAACATCATTCCCATTTTACAGAGGAGGAAACAGAGGCACAGAGGTATGAAATAACTTGTCGATTTACAGTTAGTAAATAGCACTGCTAGGATTCAAAGCCACACAGGCTGCTTCTGGAGTTTCCAAAGAGAGCTTAGGTCTTTTTGTGAAACACAATTTGGAGTGTTTTTCATGTCCTCCTTTAAAGGTAATTCTTCCCGAGATGTTTACGTTGCCTTGTGATGTTCTGAATTTAACTTGTAAGTCCCAAGGTTAGAAATTCTCATTGCATTTGTGCCTTCATGGACCTCAACTGTAAAAAAATAATCATATTAAAGTAAGAGTTTAAAGCACACTTTGTTCTTTTGTGAAGTGTTTAGAACTGATTTACTGTTGGAGAGTAGCGGTACTTTGTCAACTGTTCCTTCAATTCATTTCATCAAGGCTGTCTCTTGAGGGCCTTACTTTACTATGGAGACAAATGAGACAGAATCCTCACCCTGAGATCTCAGGCTAATGCTGTGATTCTCAACCCGAGATGGGGCAGCAGTTTGCCCTGTCTGGAGGTCTGGGAACGTTTTTGCTTGTCACACCTGTGGTGATGCTACTGGCATCTAGTGGGTGGGGCCAGAGATGCTGCTGACCTCCCACAATGCACAAGGTAGCACCCGCCGCCCCAAGGAATTATCTGTCCCCAAATGCCCACGGTGCCTAGGTTGACAAATGAGTAATGATTTACTTGGACAAATGATGTAATCACTGTAAGTACAGGATAGCTAAGGGGGAAAGGGCTTCAGAGACAGTTTCCTGGAAAAATGACCCTAAAATGCCAGTAGGAATTACCCAGACAAGAACACATGAAATTTTGATGTGGTTATTTTCAACTTTCACTTTTGTTTTTATAACTAATTTAATGTGCAGGAAAGGCATCTTCATCCCCACCCCTACCTGCCACCACAAACCTCACCCCAAGGTAGCCTGTATAGAATGGGAGCAGCCATGGAGTACAGACAAGTACAGACATGGAAGGGTCAAACATAGGGGATTTCCCACATGAAAAACATTGACCTTTCTATATATTTTTTAATATCTTTATTGGGGTATAATTGCTTTATATTATTGTGTTAGATTCTGCTGTATAACAAAGTGAATCAGCTATACATATACTTATAGCCCCATATCCCCTCCCTCTTGCATCTCCCTCCCACCCTCCCTACGCCACCCCTCTAGGTGGTCACAAAGCACCGAGCTGATCTCCCTGTGCTATGCGGCTGCTTCCCACTAGCTATCTATTTTACATTTGGTAGTGTATATATGTCCATGCCACTCTCTCACTTCGGTCCAGCTTACCCTTCCTCCTCCCCGTGTCCTTAAGTCCACTCTCTACGTCTGGATCTTTATTCCTGGCCTGCCCTAAGTTCTTCAAAGCATTTTTTTTTTTTTTTAGATTCCATATGTATGTTTTAGCATACAGTATTTGTTTTTCTCTTTCTGACTTACTTCACTCTGTATGACATACTCTAGGTCCATCCATCTCACTACAAATAACTCAATTTCATTTCTTTTTATGGCTGAGTAATATTCCATTGTATATATGTGCCACATCTTCTTTATCCATTCATCTGTCGTTGGACACTTAGGTTGCTTCAGTGTCCTGGCTATTGTAAATACTGCTGCAGTGAACATTGTGGTACATGACTCTGAGTTACGGTTTTCTCAGGGTATATGCCTGGTAGTGGGATTGCTAGGTCATATGGTAGTTCTATTTTTAGTTTTTTAAGGAACCTCCTACTATTCTCCATAGTGGCTGTATCAATTTACATTCCCACCAATAGTGTAGGAGGGTTCCCTTTTCTCCACACTCTCTCCAGCATTTATTGTTTGTGGATTCTTTAATGATGGCCATTCTGACTGGTGTGAGGTGACACCTCATTGTAGTTTTCTGTTGCATTTCTCTAATGATTAGTGATGTTGAGCATCCTTTCATGTATTTGTTGGCAATCTGTATATCTTCTCTGGAGAAATGTCTATTTAGGTCTTCTGCCCATTTTTGGATTGGGTTGTTTGTTTTTTTGATATTGAGCTGAATCAGCTGCTTGTATATTTTGGAGATTAATCCTCTGTCACTTGCTTCATTTGCAAATATCTTCTCCCATTCTGAGGGTTGTCTTTTTGTCTTGTTTCTGGTTTCTTTTGCTATGCAAAACTTTTAAGTTTCACTAGGTCCCATTTCTTTATTTTTGTTTTTATTTCTATTTCTCTAGGAAGTGGGTCAAAAAAGGTCTTGCTGTGATTTATGTCATAGAATGTTCTGCCTATGTTTGCCTTTAAGAGTTTTATAGTGTCTGGCCTTACATTTAGGTCTTTAATGCATTTTGAGTTTATTTTTGTGTATGGTGTTAGGGAGTGTTCTAATTTCATTCTTTCACATGTAGTTGTCCAGTTTTCCCAGCACCACTTATTAAAGAGGCTGTCTTTTCTTCATTGTATATTCTTGCCTCCTTTATCGAAGATAAGGTGACCATATGTACGTGGGTCTATCTCTGGGCTTTCTATCCTGTTCCATTGATCTATATTTCTGTTTTTGTGCCAGTACCATACTGTCTTGATTACTGTAGCTTTGTAGTATAGTCTGAAGTTAGGAAGCCTGATTCCTCCAGCTCCATTTTTCTTTCTCAAGATCGCTTTAGCTATTTGGGGTCTTTTGTATTTCCATACAAATTGTGAAACTTTTTCTTCTAGTTTTGTGAAAAATGCCATTGGTAGTTTGATAGGGATTGCAGTGAATCTGTAGATTGCTTAGGGTACTATAGTCATTTTCACAATGTTGATGCTTCCAATCCAAGAACATGGTATATCTCTCCGTCTGTTTGTATCATCTTAAATTACTTTCCTCAGTGTCTTATAGTTTTCTTCATACAAGTGTTTTGTCTCCTTAGGTAGGATTATTCCTAGGAATTTTATTCTCTTTGTTGCAGTGGTACATGGGAGTGTTTCCTTAATTTCTCTTTCCAATTTTTTATCATTAGTGTATAGAAATGCAGCAGATTTCTATGCATTAATTTTGTATCCTTCTACTTTACCAAATTCATTGATTAGCTCTAGTAGTTTTCTGGTAGCATCTTTAGGATTCTCTATGTATAGTATCATGTCATCTGCAAACAGTGACAGCTTTATTTCTTCTTTGCTGATTTGGATCCTTTTATTTCTTTTTTGTCTCTGATTACTGTGGCTAAAACTCCCAAAACTACATTGAATAGTAGTGGTGAGGGTGGGAAACCTTGCCTTGTTCCTGATCTTAGTAGAAATGGTTTCAGTTTTTCACCGTTGAGAACGATGTTGGCTGTGGGTTTGTCATACATGGCCTTTATTATGTTGAGGTAAGTTCCCTCTATGCCTACTTTCTGGAGAGTTTTAATCATAAATGAGTGTTAAATTTGGTTGAAACCTTTTTCTGCATCTATTGAGATGATCATATGGTTTTTATCCTTCAGTTTGTTAATATGGTGTATCACATTGATTTGCATATATTGAAGAATTCTTGCATGTCTTGGATAAACCCCTTGATCATGGTGTATGATCCTTTTAATGTGCTGTTGGATTCTGTTTGCTAGTATTTTTTTGAGGATTTTTGCATCTATGTTCATCAGTGATATTGGCCTGTAGTTTTCTTCTTTTGTGACATCTTTGTCTGGTTTTGTTATCAGGGTGATGGTGGCCTCGTAGAATGAGTTTGGGAGTGTTCCTCCCTATGCTATATTTTGGAAGAGTTTGAGAAGGATAGGTGTTACCTCTTCTCTAAATGTTTGATAGAATTCGCCTGTGAAGCCATCAGGTCCTGGGCTTTTGTTTGTTGGAAGATTTTTAATCACAGTTTCAATTTCATTACTTGTGATTGGTCTGTTTATATTTTCTATTTCTTCCTGGTTCAGTCTTGGAAGGTTGTACTTTTCTAAGAATTTGTCCATTTCTTCCAGGTTGTCCATTTTATTGGCATAGAGTTGCTTGTAGTAATCTCTCATGATCCTTTGTATTTCTGCAGTGTCAGTTGATACTTCTCCATTTTCATTTCTAATTCTGTTGATTTGAGTCTTCTCCCTTTTTTTCTTGATGAGTCTGGCTAATGGTTTATCAATTTGGTTTTTCTTCTCAAAGAACCAGCTTTAAGTTTTATTGATCTTTGCTATCATTTCCTTCATTTCTTTTTTATTTATTTCTGATCTGATCTTTATGATTTCTTTCCATTGGCTAACTTTGTGTTTTTTTTAATCTTCTTTCTCTAATTGCTTTAGGTGTAAGGTTAGGTTGTTTGAGATTTTTTTATTTCTTGAGGTAGGATTTTATTGCTATATACTTCCCTATTAGAACTGCTTTTGCTGCATCCCGTAGGTTTCCATTGTCATTTGTTTCTAAGTATTTTTTTATTTCCTCTTTGATTCCTTCAGTGATCTCTTGGTTATTTAGTAGCGTATTCTTTAGCATCCCGGTGTTTGTATTTTTTACCGTTTTTTTTTTTTCCTGTAATTGATATCTAGTCTCATAGCATTGTGGTCGGAAAAGATACTTGATACAATTTCAATTTTCTTAAATTTACCGAGGCTTGACTTGTGACCCAAGATATGATATATCCTGGAGAATGTTCCATGAGCACTTGAGAAGAAAGTGTATTCTGTTGTTATTGCATGGAATGTCCTATAAATATCAATTAATTCCATCTTGTGTAATGTGTCATTTAAAGCTTGTGTTTCTTTATTTTCATTTTGTTTGATCTTTCCATAGGTGAAAGTGGGGTGTTAAAGTCCCTTACTATGATTGTGTTACTGTCAATTTCCCCTTTTATGGCTGTTAGTATTTGCCTTATGTATTGAGGTGCTCTTATGTTGGGTGCATAAATATTTACAGTTGTTATATCTTCTTCTTGGATTGATTCCTTGATCATTATGTAGTGTTCTTCTTTGTCTCTTACACTAGTCTTTTTTTTAAAGTCTATTTTGTCTGATATGAGAATTGCTATTCCAGCTTTCTTTTGATTTCCATTTGCATGGAATATCTTTTTCCATCCCCTACTTTCAGTCTTATGCGTCCCTAAGTCTGAAGTGGGTGTCTTGTAGACGGCATATGTATGGGTCTTGTTTTTGTATCCATTCAGCCAGTCTGTGTCTTTTGGTTGGAGCATTTAATCCATTTACATTTAACGTAATTATCGATATGTATGTTCCTTTTACATTTTCTTAATCGTTTTGCATTCTTTATTGTAGGTCTTATCCTTCTCTTGTGTTTCCTGTCTAAAGTTCCTTTAGCATTTGTTGTAAAGCTGATTTGGTGGTGCTGAATTCTCTTAGCTTTTTCTTGTCTGTAAAGGTTTTAATTTCTCCACTGAATCTCAGTGAGATCCTTGATGGGTAGAGGAATCTTGGTTTTAGGTCTTTCCTTTTCATCACTTTAAATTGTCCTGCCACTCCCTCTGGCTTGCAGAGTTTCTGCTGAAAGATCAGCTGTTAACCTTATGGGGATTCCCTTATATGTTATTTGTTGCTTTTCTCTTGCTGCTTTCAATATTTTTTCTTTGTATTTAATTTTTGATAGCTTGATTAATATGTGTCTTCACATGTTTCTCCTTGGATTTATCCTGTATGGGACTCTCTGTGCTTCCTCGACTTGATTGACTGCTTCCTTTCCCATATTAGGAAAGTTTTCAACTATAACCCCTTCAAATATTTTCTCAGTCCCTTTTTTTTCTCTCTTCTTTTGGGACCCCTATAATTCGAATGTTGGTGTATTTAATGTTGTCCCAGAGGTCTCTGAGACTGTCCTCAATTCTTTTCATTCTTTTTTTCTTTATTCTGCTCTGCAGTAGTTATTTCCACTATTTTATCTTCCAGGTCACTTATCTGTTCTTCTGCCTCAGTTATTCTGCTATTGATTCCTTCTAGAGAATTTTTAATTTCATTTATTGTGTTGTTCATCGTTTGTTTGCTCTTTAGTTTTTCTAGGTCCTTATTAAACATTTCTTATATTTTCTCCATTCTATTTCTAAGATTTTAGATCATCTTTACTCTCATTACTCTGAATTCTTTGTCAGGTAGGCTGCCTATTTCCTCTTCATTTGTTTGGTCTGGTGGGTTTTTACCTTGCTACTTCATCTGCTGCGTATTTCTCTTGTCTTCTCATTTTACTTATCTTACCGTGTTTGGGGTCTCCTTTTCTCAGGCTGCAGGTTCATAGTTCCCATTGTTTTTTTGTCTGCTCCCAGTGGGTAAGGTTGGTTCAGTGGGTTGTGTAGGCTTCCTGGTGGAGGGTGCTGGTACCTGTGCTCTGGTGGATGAGACTGGATCTTGTCTTTCTGGTGGGCAGGACCACGTCCGGTGGTGTGTTTTGGGGTGTCTGTGAACTTATTACAATTTTAGGCAGCCTCTCTGCTAATGGGTGGGGTTGTGTTCCTGTCTTGCTAGTTGTTTGGCATAGGGTGTCTAGCACTGTAGCTTGCTGGTCGTTGAGTGGAGCTGGGTCTTAATACTGAGATGGAGATCTCTGGGACAGCTCTCGCTCATTGATATTATGTGGGGCCGGGACGTCTCTGGTGGTCCAATGTCTTGAACTCGGCTCTCCCACCTCAGAGGCTCAGGCCTGACAGCCAGCCGGAGCACCAAGACCCTGTCAGCCACATGGCTTTTGGGAAGTCTGAGGTCTTCTGACAGTGTTCAGTGGGTGTCCTGTAGGAGCTGTTCCACATGTAGATGTATCTTTGATGTATTTGTGGGGAGGAAAGTGATCTCCATGTCTTACTCCTCCGCCATCTTGAAGGTCCTCTCTCTTCATACCTCCTGTTGCTAGAGCATCCACATTTCATCAGGGCTGCCAGCCGGCAGATACCACCAGGCCGTCCACTTCTTGGTCAGTAGCTCCCTGCACAGCTGCTACCCAGGGCCCAACTCTAGTGAGCCCCTGAAACCACTGATCATGGGGCTTTCCTGATCTTTATAGTTTTTAATGGCCTCTTATGTAACCTTTTCCAACCAGCTACTTAAAATGACTTCAGGAAGAATACACAAGAAACTACAAAATAGTACAGCAGGGCAAAAGTAGGAGCTTATATTATTAATATTATTCACTTCTCTCTCTCTATTTTTTTAGATATTTGTATTGCATTCTTAAAAATATTAGCAATGTTTTTAAAAATTCCTTGCTTTGCCACATATATAATAGATTACCATGGCTACCATTTTGTGAGTGTTTAGTGTATGTTGACTAGTATACTAAGCTCTTGACATTGATCTCGCTTAATTCTCACAAGAACCTATGAATAACCGGTGCTATTATTATTGCTGCTGTTGTTCAGAATTCAGGGGGACCAGACTTCTCCTGGTTTGAGCAGCTGGGTGGTAGTGACGCCCTTCCTTGAGTCAGGAAACAGCCGAGGAGGGAGGTGAGGAGAGTCTGGCCAGGGTGTGAGCGGGGAAGGAGTGATGAGCTGAGGCGCCTGAGGGGCCAGTGCCAGTGGAAGTGTCCAGGTGCAGTTGGGTGTGCGGGTGTGGAGCTGGACAGGGGCCTCAGCTGGAGACAGAGATGTAAAGTCATCTGCATATGAAGGTATGAGGTCCCGAGAGTGGGACAGTAAGGAGAAGAAGACCTAGGCTGGTCGAGGGGGACCCCACGTCTATGGGGCAGGCAGAGGGAGGAGCCGCGAGACGCCCCTTAGCTCCAGAGAGTGAGTGCTTCGTACCATCCAGTTCTCCCCCTCCACCCTGGGCTGATTTGCTTTCTTTCAGTTTTCTCAGAAATCTCTCATATGACCCTTGCTTCAACTTGGACTAATTCTCACTAGAGAAATTTTATCTGGATTAGATGCAATTGTTGGGAACAGTTAAAAAGCTAAGGATACCTCATCTGACTTCTCTGATGCAGGAATATGTGAATTTAAACTGTGCCTGAAATCCCCAAACTAAAGAAGCCCAAGAACACCTGGACTTTTGTTTATAGCTCTTTACTTTTGGACCACTGTGGCTGACGTCCTTTATCGATTTGCCAGAGGAACTTACACTCTTCACTGAAACCCTCATTATTAGAGTCTGTTGCTTATTTAAAATTATTTTCTGGAGATGTAACGTATAGCATGGTGACTATAGTTAACAATACTGTGTCGCATATTTGAAAGTTGCTAAGAGAGTAGATCTTAAAAGTTCCCATCACAAGAAAAAAAATTACTATGTGTGAAGATGGATGTTAACTAAACTTATTGTGGTGATCATTTCACAGTATATACAAACATCAAATCATTATGTCGTACACCTTAAACTTATACAATGTCCTACATCAATTATTTCTCAATTGAAAATATATATTATACAAGTTACACGGTCCCACACGTACATCCTTTCCCCCTTAATCAACATCACATACTACTTCATTTTCTTTGCACAGTGAGATCAGTCCACGCTTAACCATTTCTCTCCCACACCTCCACTGACATCCAGGGACAGTTTGTGGGGTTCCGGGCTGGAAGAGGGGCCAGCATTTGTGCTGCCGCAGGACCACTTGGTAGAAGAGCAGCCAGAGTGAGAAGCTCAGCAAAGGGGAGGCATGGCCTTCACTGGCTCAGCTGTGGCATGGTGACAGCCACTCGTGCACTTCTAATTACACTCTCCCCCCCACCCCAGTCACCGTAGGGCCATCCTGCTGGATGGCCTGTGATATTTGAAAGGCCCCACGTTGGGTGAGTACATACCAGACAAGTGCATGTGGCATAGCTCTCCACCCTGCTCTGCAGAATCTGTTTTGTAAACTCCCAGACAGACGGGGAGCGTTTCCCAGGCCCCGCAGAGGAGGAGCTGCTGCTCCCGGAGGTGCTGGCCTCTGATCCCCGGAACAGGTGACTGGTTTCTGACCATCTTGGAGGACCACACCCGGAACACTCCTAAAGAGACGGGGCTAGAGACCTTTAGCCTCTGACACTTGAGCGGAGGGTGAGAAGTTCAGGCTGCAGCTTTAATCAGAATCAGATGAACCCGTACCCCTGCTTGTTATTCCTCTTGAGGCTTTGGCAGGAATATTAGAAAAATATCACAGGAAACTGACCATTAAGTCAGCATGGGAGACCTCATGACCAATGTAAAGTTGGCAGTTTAAATGTAGAATACAAACCTAAGATACGAAGAAGGAAAGGGCCCCATTGCTGTCATTCATGCGTCAAGTGCAGAGGGCCGCTCTGTGTCTCCCCAGGCTCTGACACAGTGGCCGAGGGGGCACTTTGCTCAGACAGGGCCCAGACCACCCTCCCTGTCTCCCACTGGTCCCCGCACAGCGCACTCCCTGCTCACGAGTCCCCAGCCCTCCCAGCAAGCACACTACCTGCCTTTCCCTCATTCTCCTGCTGGCCCTTGGGCTCTGCCCTCCCAGGCGTCCCCTCCATGCTCGGGGCAGTCTGGACACAGCTCACTTCACGCTGACCCTGGCCTCGCTCCCTCTGGGCGTGGTAAGCTGGGGAGGCGAGGACTCCCTCGCAGTTCCAAAGTGCTCGCCGGTAGGAACCGTGTCTTGTCCGGTGGTACATCATGGGCGCCTGGTGCTCCGTGGCCCTGTGCCGGGCAGGAATTCAATAACTGTTTGTTAAATTGAACTGGCACCTGGCAGAAAATGACCCGTCAGTTCACGAATTATTTTACTGCTTCTACCTGTGAGAGAATGTTGTGTGGCGATAAATTATTCATTTTCTCTTCAAAATACCCCAAATCTCTCTGCTGCTGAGCTACACTTCTTCTTGGGGATCATTCACTGCTCAGCCCTCTACTCAGGCTTCTCTGAAACTGCCCACGATGACTGCTGAACCCAAAAGGCATATTTTAGGTTTTGTATCACTTACTCTTTCTTAACTATTTGATACAAATAACTCACTGCACCCCCCACCCGCCCGTCTGTAATGCTCGTTCTGTGGCTTCCGTCTCTGGCTACACCTTCCCCAGCCCAGGTCCTCCTCTACCCGGGCCTTGAGCACAGGAGTTTCCGGGGTTCTGAATTCTCCCTGGATAATTAGTTTAATTATTATGTCTCCTCTGTGTGTATCATCTACATGCCGATCATTCCCAAGTAGGTCTGGATGTCGCAAGGTGCCCCAAAATTGAACGCATCACAATGTAAGCTTGTTATCTTCTCCATGTCCCAGCTCCCAGTACCTCCCTATTTCACTGTTTTCTATGTTTAAAGGCACAGTGACCAAAGCCTGAAATGCAGAGTCATCCTCTCTTTCTCCCTGGCCCCCAAGCTTCTACATCACTGGCCCAGTCTTCAGCTGCTGTCACTTCCTTTCTGCTCTTCTTTGCCGTCTCTCACCTAAACTATTGTAACCATCTTCTACCCGCCCTTCCTCAGCTCAGTGTCCGTCCTGGCCCCAGGTGTGTTTCTGACATGCGGTGGAATTACATCACTCTCCTAATACCCTTCAAGACCCTCACCCCCAGCCCCCACTGCCACAGATTGCTCCTAACATCTTCATCTGGGCCCTTCATGATCTGGGCCCTGCTCATCCCACCAGTGATTCCCACTCACATCCTTGCAGTTCCTAGACTAAAGCATGCCATTTAATGACCGCTGGCTTCGCCTGCCGTTCTTTTAACCTAGGCGGCAAATTGCTATTAGTCCTTCATAGCCTTGCTGAAACATTGCCTCTTCTGGGACGTTTTGTCCTTATGTGTTCAGAAAGTGAATTGCTTCTTCTCTTATTCATCATATTTACATCCCACATGGGACGGGAAGATCCCTGAGGACAGGGACCACATCTTGCTCACCTCTGCATTCCCAGCCACTCAACCTGTTCCTGGTACGTGGTGTCCAGTGTCGGATGAACATATCTCGGCTTCTCTTCTTGTTGACTTTCCCACCAGAGCCTCACGTTTCACTTTTAAAATGAGACTTTTGACTATTTCTCCTTTACTAATGTATTAACCGTTCTAAAGTCTCCTGAAGAAAAGAGTAAAAATTAACAGGTTCTGGGAGCAGTGGACATTGTGGACATGACTTCTGAAAAGGTCAAACTGCTTTGCTTACCTTAACACGTAAATCCAGTTTGTCCAGAGCACAAACTGGACAGCTTCGTCACGTGTCATGGGTTTCCTCTTTCCGTGGAAAAGGTGGACGGGGGAAGGAAACTACCATTTATTGACTAGCCTATTGACTAGGTCCATGGCACAGGCTGTCATTTCCCAGGCCCTGCTAGATTTTCCCTGAGTAGGCAGGAGCAGAGAAATCTCTGGACAAGAAGTCCAGCTCTCTAGATGATGCATGGTTCCCTTGAGCAAGTGTTTCTCTCAGAGCCTTAGTCTGCTCATTTGAAAATAAAAGGGTCAGGCCAAGTGGTCCCTAGAGCCTGCCAAGTTCTAATGTTTCCTTAGCAAACATTTACCAAGTGGATTCTCTCTGAGCCAGCGCCTGTGCTGGGCGTTAGAGATGCAAATAAGGTGCAGCTCTCAGCCTGTCACATTCAGTGGAGGAGAATAATTCTTTTATTCTGACTATGCAAGGTCTATTGTTACTATTTAAAGTCAATCACTGATTGGACCTATGTAGAAAAAGTATGTTCAGTTAAAAAAGAAAAACCTACAGAGACAATCATGTATAAAATTACCTGCTAGGGCTTATGCGGATTAGAAGAATAAATTATGGTTCCTGCCTTAAAAGAGGCTCTAATCCAGTGGAAAGACACACCGTTCATGCAGCAAAGAAAATACGTTTTATAATCAAAATTGTTATTCATGCAGGAGTAGCTTTCCAGGCCACCAGTGTTAGACCAACTCAGATTATCTGAAGCGTTTTATATTACTTTATATAAGGTATCATTAAGTTAGAGGGAAACAGATACTGATGCTAAATATTTGTCCTAAATGCAGACTGGCTGCAATCGTAGCAGAACTTCACAGTGGTTTTGATAAAGTGCTGTGAACACTTCTGTTATATGACATGTTCTTTTACCTGAAGCAGCCAGTCCTTAAAGAGGCATTTCCATCTCTCCCCGGTGTGTTTCATCCATTTTGTATTCTCGGAGAGTCTAGCCATTGTTTACTTTACCTTATGCAAGATAAATACAGACTGAAGCTATACCGTGCTAGGAATGTCTACCTAGTTTCAGACCACCATAAAGAGTGCTTTCTCTCTTTTTCTTTTTTTCCCATCTTAAAAAATCAGCTGTTTTTTTTTTCAGCTTTATTGAGGTACAATTGACAAAATTATAAGATGTTTAAAGTATACATGTTGATTTAATAAATGTATACACTGTGAAAGGAGGAGTTGAATGGTTATGTGTATGATACTTGAAATTGTATCCAGAAATTCTAAGATGTCTTTTCTTTTATAAGCCCATTTATTTGTTTGTTTGTTTATTTATTTTATTATTTATTATTATTTTTTTGGGTGCATTGGGTCTTAGTTGCGGCACGTGGGCTCTTCCTTGAGGCATGCGGGCTCTTCCTTGTGGCACACGGGCTTCTCTCTAGTTGTGGCTTGCGGGTTTTCTCTTCTCTAATTATGGTGCATGGGCTCCAGAGCTCGTGGGCTCTGTAGTTTGCTGCACGCAGGCTCTCTAGTTGAGGCGCACGAGCTTAGTAGTTGTGACACGTGGGCTTAGTTGCCCCGCAACATGTGGGATCTTAGTTCCCTGACCAGGGATCGAACCCACGTCCCCTGCATTGGAAGGAGGATTCTTTACCACAGGACCACCAGGGAAGTCCTGCTAAGATGTCTTTAATGATGACAATTTTGTAGATTGTATTGAGAACTAATAAGCAAGTAGAATCAGAACAAAAGAAATGTAGATCACTTTACATCAGTAATTTCAAAGTCCAAGGAATAAAATGATTTTTAAATGAATAAAACAAAGACTACATTTTTTAAAAATAGACTTTATTTTTAGAGCAGTTTTAGGTTCACAGGAAAATTAACCACAAAGTATGGAGAGTTCTCCTATACCACCTGTACCCACACATGCACAGCCTCTTCCACCATTAACATCCCCACCAGAGGAGCACATTACAACTGGTGAACCTGCATTGACATATCATTATCACCCAAAGTCTGTAGTTGGTATTAGGCTTCTCTCTTGGTCTTGTACATTCTGTGGGTTTTGACAAATGTGTAATGTAACGTATCCACCATTAGAGTATCATGCGAATATTTCACTGCCCTAAAGACCCTCTATGCTCTGTCTACTCATCCCTATCATCCCTCCCTCACTCCTAATACATAGCAACCACTGATCTTCTTACTGGCTTTGCCTCTTCCAGAATGTCATACAGTTGGAATCATATAGTATGGAGCCTTTCAGATTGGCTTCTTCCGTTTAGTAATATGCATTTAAGGTCCCTTTATGTCTTTTTATGGCTTGATGGCTCATTTCTTTAGCACTGAATAAT
Source organism: Grampus griseus (assembly GCF_964374135.1). Lineage (NCBI taxonomy): Eukaryota > Metazoa > Chordata > Mammalia > Artiodactyla > Delphinidae > Grampus > Grampus griseus. The sequence goes on from NC_139012.1 coordinate 70,690,309, forward strand.
ACTCCATTGTCTGGATGGACCACAGTTTATTTTTCCATTCGCCTACTGAAGAACAGCTTGGTCACTTCCAAGCTGTTGGCACTTCCAGTTGCCAGTTTTGGCAGTTATGAATAAAGCTGCTATAAACATTCCTGTGCAATGTCACCTCACACCCATTGATACTGTGGACATGTTGGCTTCAAAAGTTTTGTCACATTGGTTTATATTTTGAGTACATATGTCTTTTAGAAATATAATATTTGTCTTTATGGCTTAAAAAAATTCCCGTGCAAGTTTATGTGTGCAATAAGTTTTCAACTCTTTGCGTAAGTACCTAGGAGTGCAAACTACTGGAACGTATACTAAGAGTATGTTTAGTTTTATAAAAAACTGCCAAAGTGTCTTCCAAAGGGGCTGTACCATTTTGCATTCTCAGCAGCAATGAATGAAGGTTTCTGTTGTTCCTCATCCTAGCCAGAATTTGGTAATACCAGTGTTTTAGAATGTTGTCGTTCTAGTAGGTGTGTAGTGGTATCTCATGGTTGTTTTAATTTGCAATTTCCTAATGATATATGATATACAGCATCTTTTCATATGCTTATTTGCCATCATTGTATCTTCTTTGGGTGAGGTATCTGTTCAGATTTTTGGTCTCTTTTTTTAATTGGATTGTTTATTTTATTATTTTGAGTTTTAAGAGTTCTTCGTATGTTTTAGATAACAGTCCTTTATCAGATATGATTTTTACAAATATTTTCTCTAAGCCTATGGCATAGCTTCTCATATACTTGACAGTTTCTTTCACAGAGTAGAAGTTTTTAATTTTAATGAAGTCCAGTTTATCAAGTATTTATTTCATAGATCGTGACTTTGATGTTGTACCTAAAAAGTCATCACTAAACCTAAGGTCATACAGATATTCTCCTATGTTATCTTCTAGGGGTGTGACAGTTTTGTGCTTACATTTAGATCTGTGATCCATTTTGAGTTAACTTTTGTGAAGAGTATAAGATCTATGTCTAGACTGACTTTTTTTTGCATGTGGATATATAGTTCTTTCAACATTGTTGAAAACCTGTCTCCATTGTATTGCCTTTACTCCTTTGTCAAAGATCAGTTGGCTATATTTGTGTGGGTCTATTTCTGGGCTCTCTGTTCTGTTCCATTATTCTGTTCATCTCTTCTTTCACCAATATCATACTGTCTTGATTACTATAGCTTTATGGTAAGTCTGGAAATTGAATAGTGTCAATTCTCCAACTTTATTCTTCTGCTTCAAGACTGTGTTGGCTATTCTGGGTCTTTTGCCTCTCCATATAAACTTTAGAATCAGTGTGTTGTCTTATAATTTTCTGTTTAAAACTGGACATTGTAAACATTATAAATGAGGCAACTCTCAAAATCAGATCCCCTCCTCCCCAAAGTTTGTTGTTATTGTTGCTGTTTGTTTAGCGACATTCTTCAACTAATTATGTAAAGTCTGAATCCTTCGTATGACCATGGAAGTCTGTACTCAGTTAGCTTAGTGGTCTGCAGATGATTGGACAGAGATTTCCTTAAATGTCTTGAACCAGTATGTCTGCTGGCCTTTGCCAAGGGACAGTTAGTGCATACTGGGCTATGGTTTCAGTGCTCCAGCAGGAATTTGGTAACTCTGTCTCAGGCTTTATTTCCTGCTTGTGCAGATCATCAAGGTCAGCCAGAGGAGAGAAATTAGACCTTCTCAGGTCATTCCTAGGTATGCACACAGTTCTGCACGTGTGCTTGGCCTTCTAGATTCCTAAGAATATGTCAGAACTTTTCTTAGTCCCTGTGGGTATCTCATTTCCCCAGCTATTCCTTTCATTCCTTTTGGTCCACATCTTGTTTGGTTCAACTGTTATCACCACTTCAGGCAGCTATGGTGTTAAATAATTGCCACTGATTGTTTTTGACAAACACCCTGGGAAAAAGCTTTTCTCAGTGATGAGCTCAGTGTCAGGTTAAATAAAGATAAGCCCTGTGAATGGGGGCATTCAGTGAATTGCCAGACAGCTCAAATAATGAAAATTCTTTAAAAATGGACCTTTGGGGAAGGTCAAACCCATTCTGCCCTCTCCAGTGGCTGCCAGGCTGCTGGTTTTCACAACTCCTCTGATTGTGATGCCTGTCGGCTTTTCGTAGCTCCTGCAGAGCTGAGGAAAAAAGGGCACGTTCAGGTGCCACAGAGCTCACTGTTCTTACATAGATTCAGTAATTTTTCTTACATAGGCACTAGTTGGATTGTTGCAAGCTTTTATTAATTTCCAGATTTTCCTAAAAAGTTGATTTTGACCATTTTTGCCAGTATTTTTGTTATTTTTATGGAAGAGCAGGATTTTGGAGATCTTTACTCCACCATTTCCACTGGTGTTACCCACTTGCATTATTTTTATTCAGCTTTTCTGAAGTATAACTTATGTTCAAAAAAATTCACCAACTTAAAGAATACAACTGGATGCGTTTTGTCAAATATATATGGTTACGTTATGTAACTATCACCACAGTCATGGTATGGAGCATTTCCATTGCCACACTGGCAACCGCTGAGCTGTTTTCTGTCACTACACCTTTACCGTTTGTAAATTTTTTATAGATGCAATCATATGGTGTACCCACTTTGTATCTGGCTTCTTTCCATCTGCACAGTGCCTCTGAGGTTCATCCACGTTGCTGTGTGTATTAGGAGTTAGTGCCTCTGTATTGTTGAGTACTTCATTGTATGGATATACAACAATTTTTTATCCATTTGCCTGTTGATGGACATTTGGATTATTGCCACTTTTTGCCTATTTTGTGAATAAAGCTGCTACAGACATTCAAGTACATGTCTTTATATGGATGTATGATTTATTTTATCTTGGATAAATAACTAAGAGTGCAATTGTTGGGTCAGATGCTAAAAACATGTTTAATTTTATAAGAAGTTGCCGAGCTGTTTTCCAAAGAGGCCGTACCCCTTTGGAAGTTTCAGTGGTTCTATATTCTTGTAAAACTTAGTATTGTAAGTATTTTTAATTTAGACATTCTAGTGTGTGTGGTGGTGTCTCATTATGATTTTAGTTTGTATTTCTCCAATGACGAATGATGTTGAGCATCTTTTCATTTACTTATTTGCCATTTGTATATCTTCTTTTAGAAGTGTCTGTTCAAATATATTGCCCACTTTTTAAATCAGGTTTTGTGACTTACAGAATTTAAGAGTTCTCTATGTATTCTGCATACGAGTCTTTTATGAGATACATGTTTTGAAAACATTTTCTCCAAGTAGAGGAGCAATTCTTAAGACACAAGCAAATATCTGAGTTTAGAGGAGGTAAAAGGATCTGAATCTAGATAGTTAAATGTTAGAGTCTCTAGCTATAAAAAATAATAAATAAACTTCCTATGTGTGTCAGAAAGTATAAAGCATATTCAAGTATGTGGTATGTAAAGCATGAACCATTTGATGACTTTTGTATGTGCAGTAGGTAAAAAACTTTTGTGTAGAATAAAATAGTTTGTGTTTCCAAACCATAATGGAATAACAAGTTTGTTAGATAAGTAAATTTTATAAATAACAGAGAATCCTTCCTAAACAAACCTATTACAGAGCTGCCAATGAGAAACATCAACTTATTTAGGTATATATCAGAACTTCCAAGTGAGGATATATATATATATATATATATATATATATATATATATATATATATGCCTTGACCGATGTACAGTTGACTCTTGAACAATGCAAGGGCTAGGGTTGCTGACCCCCCACTAAGTCAAAATTCACATTTAACTTTTGGTTCCCTAAAATTTTAACTAATAGCCTACTGTTGATCAGAAGCCTTATCAATAACATAAACAGTCAATTAACACATATTTTGTATATGTGTTACATATTGTATTCTTACAATAGAGTAAGCTAGACAAAAGAAAATGTTATTAAGAAAATCATAAGAAGGAGAAAGTACATTTACAGTGCTGTACTGTATTTTTCGATACTGTAAGCCCATGTCATCTGCTTACAAGACGTGTGTTGGTACCTACATGAATATTGGTTTATATGATACAAAACATTGCCGATGTTATACATGTTACTAACACATCAAAAATGAAAAGATAATGTGAAAAAGAAATTCATATTTATTTAGAGGTATAACGATTCACGTGTTAACAAAGAAGCAGCAATGTGATTGCCTTATGGTAGCCTAGTTTAATTGACAGGATTGCATCACGGTAGCTTAGCCTACACACTAATGAATGAATCATTATAAAATTTTTATGGCATAAGTACTGCATCTATATTCATAGTCCAGTACTGGAAACATTGTTACTTTTTTTAAAAACCACTTCCTTGTGATGATAGACTGATATGCAATTTCTCCAATTATGAGAAAGAGGCATATTGTATGGTAATGTGATTTTTTGAAAGCAAAGTTATAAAACAGCAAGAAAACTAATACATTGCTGATTTTATATTAAATATCACCTTGTGCCTATGTAAGGATAGACTAGTATCTACATGTATTTTATGCATTCATGACATACCTTTTTCTCAATTTTTTCGATATTTCTAGGCTAAGGAGTTCATCTGCAAGTTTTTTCAAAATGTTGCAGATCTCAAAATATTTTCCGATATATTTATTGAAAAAAAAAGGTGTGTGTGTGAGTGGACCCACACAATTCAAACCTATATTGTTCAAAGGTCAACAGTATATAATGCATTTAACATACCACTCTTAGCTCTTAGGTAGAGACGTTAATACATGTGGAACTGGCCAAAAAAAACAGGCTGTCAGTTATAGGAGCAAAGGCCAAGAACCTGCAGAAGCCAGCTTCAGACTAGATGGTCAGCTTCTAATCCATAACTGCCTATCATATTTGACACTAATGAATGTCTAGTGAGTGGGCAAACTGGAGATGGCTGAAAATGAATATAGTCATCAAATAATTTTAAGTAAATAAGTGACATGATAGAAAGTTGAGAAATAGAGCTGGTTTCAATGTGAAGCATTAGTGAAACCAATTTAAAAGGCTGTTGCCTGACTCTAAGAAAAAGATGAGAAGGGACTGAGCGGGACCAAGGAGAGGCAAGATTTCAAAGATATCACGGAGGAATAATTGATAGGACTTGACGCTCAAATGAATGTAGACCTTGAAGAAGAAGGGTCTCAAGTTGATTCCATTTTCTGGTTTGGGTGGCTTAGTGGTGATGCTCTTAATCAAGACAAGACTTTAAATAGGAAAAACAGGTTTTGAAGAGAATGCAGCAAGTTCAGTTTTAATAGGTGTGTTGGAAGGGCCAGGAGGACCCCACAGATGGATGAGACTAGTGAGTAGTTGGGAATGTACCTCTGGAGCTCAGGTGAGATGTCCACACTAGAGAAAGAGGATGGGCATCATCAGAGTCTAGTTTATTTTAAGATGAGATATCTCATTATGCTTGTGCACAGTAAAAAGAACAAGAACCGCAGTCTGAATTCTAAAAAATATCAATAGTTAAGGTGCAAGTATTGCTTGGTGACAGGAAGGAGATAGTGTTTAGAGAGATGAGAGAATTCATCACCTTGAATGCCGAAGACCAGAAGAGTTTCAAGGAAGGTGAGTGCCAATTAGGCCCATTGCTACAAATAGGTCTTTGCTAGAAAGAGACTATGGAATTTGGTGATTAACAACTCATTGGTCAAAACTGGAAAGAGCCCAGTGTCCATGGGGTAAACCCATGGACACTTCATACCATATCTTCATACCATAGAATACTACTCAGTAGTTAAAAGGAATGATTATTGCTATACACAACACAAATTAATGTCAAAAACATTGTGATGAGTGAAAAAAGCCAGACACACACAGAATACATACTGTACGATCCCATTTATATGATGATTGGGAGTGGCGGGAGGGGATGTGGTGGTAGGGAAAACTGACAGTAAAGGAGCACAGGAGGACCTTCTGATGTCAAGAAGTGTTCTTTATCTTGTTCGAGGGTAGTTACAATTGCCAAAACTCATTGAACTGAAAACTTAAGATCTATGTATAACCAGAATACAAAAAAAAAGTCATTGGTCAAAGATGGGAGGTTTTGCAACTGAATTTGCTGCTTCTAAATTTCCACTAATTTACAGAGAGATATTCCTTTATGAAAGCAAATGTCCATACAGAGAGAGAGAAATCACAGTTACCAAATTTTCAAAGCAGAAAAACAAAAATATGTGGTAGAGGATTTGACAAGCCCAAGAAACAAAATCTAAATGGTCAGTGGACAAAGTCATAGGTCAGTGGACAAAGTCGTAAAATAACTCAATTTTCACTACAGAAATCCTAAAAATCCAAAATGTGAAGTGAGATTGAAGGTGAGTCAAAAAGAAGAGGGTTGGGACTTCCCTGGTGGCGCACTGATTAAGAATCTGCCTGCCAGTGCAGGGGACACAGGTTCAAGCCCTGGTCCGGGAAGATCCCACATGCCGTGGAGCAACTAAGCCCGTGTGCCACAACTACTGAGCCTGCGCTCTAGAGCCTGTGAGCCACAACTACTGAGCCCAGGTGCTGCAACTACTGAAGCCCGCATGCTTAGAGCCCGTGCTGCACAACAGGAGAAGCCACCGCAGTGAGAAGCCCGTGCATCACAACGAAGAGTGGCCCCGCTCCCCGCAACTAGAGAAAGCGCGCACGCAGCAACGAAGACCCAACGCAGCCAAAAATAAAAATAAAATAAAATTTTAAAAATTTATACAAAAAAAAGAAGAGGGTTGTTTGAAATTCTATTTTATTTTTAAAAATATTTATTTATTTATTATTTATTTTTGGCTGCACCAGGTCTTAGCTGTGGCTCACAGGATCTTCGTTGCAGCATGCAGGATCTTTTGTTGCGGCATGACAACTCTTAGTTGTGGCATGAGGGCTCTTAGTTACAGCATGCAGACTTCTTAGTTGTGGCGTGCGATTCTTAGTTGCGACATGCGGACTCTTAGTTGTGGCATGCATGTGGGATCTAGTTTCCTGACCAGGGATCGAACCCAGGCCCCCTGCGTTGGGAACACGGAGTCTTACCCACTGAACCACCAGGGAAGTCCTGAAATTCTATTTTAGAGTAGGTAGAGCCGTTGATCCACTCCGCAAGCTAAATCTTGCTGACTTCTCTCCCTAACCATCAGCACAAGACTGGAAGTTTATTCTCTGGAGAGGCTGGACCGAGGGACATCAGACACTGCTGAAAATGGAATACTCTATTGAAAATGGGGGCTCCATTGACAGTCTACCTATATTCCAAATATTGAGATCCCCAGGCCTCTTTTGTAACTCAGCTCCAGAGCACTGGAAAACACACTCAAGAAGAATCTGAGTTCTGAGAAATCTAATCAGCCCATGACTTAAAAAGAAAAAATATATATAGCAACCCCAACTAGAACAGGTCAGAAGGCTCTGAGAAAGACATCTCCAAGGAAATTAGATAGACTGATATATTTTAACACATTTAGATAATTAGGGAAGTGTCTGAGTTTGAATTTAAGGATAAGTACACAGAAAACTGAGGAAACAAATAAGATGCTTATTAACTCCTGGGATAATGAAAAGTTTAGAATGAAAGGAAAAGTAATCAGAGCATGATACACATGTGAATAGCATTTACATGGTCATAGAAAATAAACACTAAATATTGATTTATCAAAAAATTACAAAATTATGACAACTATATAAGAGGCAAAGGGTACAAATGTGCATGTAGGAGGATGAGGGGGGAAAGCATAGTAAAAAAAACTTTATCTTTCATAGAACAACGTCAATAGATAATGGCTTAAGCTGAAAAATGAAGAAGTAACAGCATATACATGTTGCTGGAAGTAAACACCAAAAGAAACACTTTAAAAAGTTGCCTCCAAAGACTGGTAAATGGAAAAGGACGTGAGGGGTAATGTTTGACTCCTTAAACCATATGCTATAATTAAAAAAAAATCAAATAAAACAAAATAATAAAGGCATTTGCAAAGAGAATTTCATGAAATTAGATTGCAGTGGGTTGAAGAGTGAATGAAAATTAAGGATGTTCTCAGCAAACTGAATAATATAAGGAAGGGGATGTCAGGATGGTGAGTAGAGTTGCTTGATGGAAAGATAAGATTGAAGGAAAATTGGTAGTTTGCTTGATTATGGTTATTTAGGTTGCTAACTAATTGGTTAGTCAGTTTGTTCATGACAGGGATGAGCTTAGAGAAAAAAACAGTGAAGAGTCTGCTGAGGTGAGAGGGAATAAATGAGGTGTCAAAGTCCCAATGAAGTGGTGGATTTTGAAATCAGACACATGATAAAGTGTTAGCTTTGAAAAAGAATAGGAGCATCTCTTTTATATGATGAAGGAAAGAATTGTTAAAAGAATTAGTGACTTAAGCTGTATTTTCCCACTGGCAGTCGTGGCTAAGTCATCTGTTGAGGGATTAGACAGTTTTCATTCTCTGAGAATGGATGCTGACTAGAGACCAAAAATGAAATAAATGCTGGGTAGCAATTTGATGAGCCCAGCCACCATACCCAAGTGTTTCCTAACATATCTCTAACTCCCCAGGAGGGCCAAAACCTATTCAATTTGTCTTCTAAAGTAAGCTTTTGCCACACAAATGCTCCTATTGTATTTCCCTGAACCCAACGCCCTGGCCTGGGAGTGGGGATTTCAGGTGTAGCCATTAAGGGAGCCGGAGTAATCACAATCTTTTTTGGTTTTACCCTAAGTTGGGGTCTTTCCCTAAACCCTCCATCGGAGCTGGAAATATTTCCCAACACTAATAGCAATCCCATAAAAATCACCTTAAGCAAAAGCAGGGGGGAGATAAGGGGAACCACACAGAGGAGAGCTTTGCTTCTCCATATTTGTACCTGACAGTACCAGCTTTGCTTGGCACTATGGGTCTCGTCCGTGCTGAGACTCAAAGGTACTTCCTATACGGCTCCCGGCAAGACTGGGTGTCTCAAACAACAGAGGTTTATTTTCTCACAGTTCTGGAGGCTGGAAAGTCCAAGATCAAGGCGCCAACAGGGTTCGGTTCCTGGTAAGGACTTTCCTCCTGGCTTGCAGACAGCCACCTTCTTGCCCTGTCCTCCCGTGGCGGATTGAGAGAGAGGAAGGGAGTGCTCTGGTGTCTCTTCCTTTACAGACATTAATCTTGTTGGATCAGGGCTCCACCCTATGACTTCATTTAACCTTTATTACTTCTTACTCCAAATACAATCACATTGGGATTTAGGGCTTCAGTGTATGAGTTTGAGGAGGACACAGTTCAGTCCATGGCATGTGTAATTCAGCACTATTACACAAGAGCAGAAGAGAAGACAGATGGTTGAGTTGATCCAAATTTGGGGAATTAGCAGGATAGACTGGATGGAAGGTCAAGGTGGCAGACGAATTGAGGGACTGGTGAAAGTATGGCTAAAACTAAGTGCTCACAGCTTCCAAGAATAGTGGAAAGAGAAGCCAGGAAAGGGAAGGGGCAGGGATTGGTAGGCTTCATGGAAGGTCCTCTCAGGTCTGGAGGCTAGAGAACAAATGGGAACTCTTTTACTGTGTACCTTCTCTGGGTACAGTCCTTTCTTCGGACGTGATTGGTTGCTTCTGCACTTTCAACTTCACTGGCAATCAATGAGAATTATCAAACTGGAAGGAAGATTTAGGTTCATTAATGGTAGCAATCATCACATTTTTCTTTCTTTTTAGACGACTAAATACCTTGAACAAGTGTGCCTCAATGAAACTTGATGTGAACTTCCAAAGGAAAAAGGTAGGTAAGCTTACTACACCTTACTGAGACCATGGCTATACCAATAGGAGAAGCTTGCATTCACAAATGAAAAACAACACGAACTGAAGCAAAATTCTGAAATGCCCGACCGTCAGTGTTTGTTCTCCAAATATCCCATTATATCATAAACATCATAAGTAAGTCTGTTATATATCTAGGCTGACGTCTGTTTGTTTCACTGTTTCATTTTGATTTAGTTTTATCAGAGGGTTTGCATAAAAATGTAAAATGCCTTAATTGTTTATGATAATCTTTCAGAAGTTTTAGTTGTAAATATCCACTCCATATTAGACCCAAATTCTCCACAGTGATTTGTAGATTAAGAGAATGCAGAAAAGAATCTATGGGGCCAAGTGTCTTCTGCCTCATTCTTTCCTGTGGCATTTTATTTTCAAGTGCAGTCAAGATGCATTCATTGTCAGGCAGGTTTGTTTCATCATGGTTGAGGGGTTGGGGGGAGAGTGTAACAGCAAGATTCAGAACCTGCCGCATCTCTCCATTCTCGCCCCTTGCACTTTTCTCTGGTCACAGGGAATGTCCTTCAGTTTTACGAGCCACTATGCTCCCTCCCTCTTCTAGGACTTTGCACGTGCTCTTCCCTCTGTAGGAATAAGACAGGAGATTTTGGTTCTGAAACAAAGCTGTACTTTATTGAGCACTTACTGTTTTCCACGAGCTATGTTATGGCATTTAATCTATTGTGATAGGGATTCTCTGTTTTCTAGAGAAGGAAAATAAAACCTGAACAGGTTAAGTCCCTTGCCCGTGATCTTTCAACCAGTGGAGGAGCAGGGTTTCAATTTCAGGTGTGTCTAACTCCAAAACCGAGGCCCCTAACCACTGCACTGAAAGACCTCTCTTTCTCACTGAATTGATCCTTTTAGGAAACTCAGAATTGAAATCGTTGCCTACTTTTTTCATTTCACATCTTCAGTATGTAACAAGTCAAGCCTTAGTATATTTTGAAGAAGCAGAGAAAACATCTTTGAGTCAAAAGAAAGTGTTCTTTATTCTGGTCTATACAGAGAAGTCATTACAGCCCATGGATTTTAAGTCACTCCTGAGTAACCTAATCTTTAAAAATAACTTTAACCTGAATTTCTGCTCTAAAACAGCACCCAAAAAAAGCGCAAATGAATTCTGGTTGACCTCACCTTCAAAACAGTTTAGGGTTTGAGCTGGGAGCCAAAGATTTAAGCTAAGGAGGTAAAATGGTGAAAAACAATATCCAGAGAATATATTAAAACATGAGCAATTTGTCCAGGTCAAAGAAAAATTGTAAATGTGGGAATAAACATCCCAACAGCTATCTGGCTGAATAGACCCCTTGAGAAGCATACACACTGTTTGCTTGTAACACATGGTTCTTATTAAACCGAGCGTAGCCACGCCTGTGTGGCTGGTCTGTACGCTGCCGGTGCAGCTCCTTAGCTGCTGTGTGTCACAAAAGCAAATGCCAAAAACTAACGACAGGATTTGTTTTCAACCAAGTGGTGTGATTGGATTCTTCCCTTATTGCCGGCATTTCAAAACCCACGTGTGAGATAGGCTTGAATAACATTTGTTAGACTCTGTTACCTTCACCAAAGCTCCTCTGTAAATTGGTCACTTCAGTATTCTGACATTCTTAATTTAGTCCTTACGTTGGATATAGTGGCACACACTCTTACAGCCCCTACTTAGCTGTAGGCCCCGCAGATGCATGCACTTGAATAAAACATTGCTTTCCACATTGTAAACTGGGGACTCATGGCCTGAATTTTGAAATAAATAAATCCAGTGGGTGATCTCCACCCACTTGTGAATCTCAGTCATGACCAGCATCTGTGACTGGTCTAAGCAACTATGCAGGAGACCCTGGTGGTGGCACGTGTTCCCATGATCTGTCCCTTGCCCGAGTCATAGGCTAGTCCTTTATTTTACTGCAAAAAAATGCCAAAAATAAATACAGGCTAGGTCTAGGCCAAATGATCAAAAATAGAAAATGAAACTCGCGAACCAAGCACCAAAGGGAGCTTCAACCAACTTTGGAATTAGTTTGTTTGGAAGAAGAAAAAAAAAGACAGTAGCATTTCCTCTGGGTATGTCCCCATTTTAATCAATCCAAGAAATAGAAATATAATGTTCATCTCTAATCTGCAGAGGCCCAGACATGTTTAATGCTGCAGAATGTCATCCCCAAATGGCTTAGCCGTCCAGGGCCACAGTAATTCTTCTCCCTCAGGACCATTGGGCCTCAGAAGGGCCGTGTGTGCTTGCTCAGTGCTCTGTGGTGTGGTTAACGAGTTCCCGCGGTGCCCGCTCTGTGCCAGGCACTATTCCTCATCACTAACCCCGTGTCACAGATGCAGAGGTTGAAGGGCAGGGAAGATGAATAACCTGCCCAGAGCCACGAAGAAACAGCAGAGGCAGGATCTGAGCCCAGCTATTCTGGCCGCAAACTGCCCCTCCTGGCCTTTCAGAGATATTCAGAAATGTATTGGCATGAGCTTCTGACCCTTGGCCTGAGACCTGGAAGGGTTTCCTCAGCAATACATACAATTATGTATTTTTATTGTTGTTTTAGAAGCAGGATATTTCTTGCCGTCTTGTACTCAAGTCCATGATTTATTTAATGTCTTCACGGAAATTTATCTCTGGATCTCTCATAGTGAATGAGTCATGAATCTCATTGCTCTGCTCTGAACTTGGTTCTCATTTAATTCTGTTTAATTCTGAAGAGTTTGGTGGGTTGACCCAGGCAGAAAAAAAAAAAAAAAGAGAATCCACAAATACATAAAGATGGTGAAGCCTCATTCATACTTACTTAGGCATGCACTTTTCCTGTACATCAAATGCCACTCGCTTGTAAAGCACCAGGAGAAATGAAATCGCACCTTACCACTTTGCAGAAGAGAGAAGCAGTCCTCTAAAGATCGAGATTACCTTCCCTGTGAGAGTCAGGTGGAGAAGAGTGTCCTCAGTCTTGGCCAGGCTCCTCACTAAAACCCGGCATTTCTGAGAGCCTGGGGATGTCAGCAGTTGTCTGCCTCGGGCCTCAGGCTCCTCCCCCTGCAGCGCTGCAAGTGGCAGGTCCCTGCTTCTGAACTGGAGGGCTCAGCCGCTCAGCTCCAGTCAACTGTAATGGAAGATAAACGTCTAAATTTCTGTGTAACTATGCATTAGCCGCCTCTCACGGCTGTGGACTTGTATGGGCTCCTGTTTCCAGCGGAAAGAGATGGTCAAATTTTGTTTAAAAAATACAAAATCCTTTCTTTTGCAGTGTCTGGTTGGCATTTGTCTCTGAAGCATATATAATTTCAGCTAAGAATGTTCTCATTTTTTAGAAAAAGCCAAACACTGGCGTTTCATCTAAATTAAAAACCCCAAGGCACTTGCAAAGCTGATCTTTCTCAGAAAAGTGTTCCTCTTCATTATTACCTACAGAATTCACACTTGCTTTATGACGACACTGAAATCCCCTAATTACGGTTAGCGTTTATGCGATAGTGCTTAGCTCTGAGTACAAAGCTAAAGTCAGAGACCGAACTCTCATAAGGATCTCTGTTAGATGAGGAAAGAGAGGGACGCGCACGAACACAGGACTATTACCTAAGATTTCCCAGGGGAGAAAGAGCAGCTTCAAAAGAAGTTTCTGGTTTAAGTTATAGTTTTAACAAAGCTCTCTGAAATCATGGCCAAAGGTGGAAAGCCACACAGAAACAATGACTAATTGCCACGTTGCAGCCAGCACCTCCCGGCCTGGATGCCGTGGGCATTTCAAAGGAGCTGCGGGTGTCGTCAGGGAGCCTGACCTCTGCCTCCCAATCCACCCCACCGGCCCCCCTGCCTTTCACAACCTCAAATCTCCCACCAAATAAGACACCTCCTGGCAGCTCCGAACAGCAGCGTCACATGAAAGAAGTTACATTTCATTCCATCATTCGCTTGGCTGGAGAGTATACAGTCTTGAATTGAAGACTGTTGCACGTGAATGTCCTAGAACCATAGGATCTTTGAGTTAGATCTTCGCTCATCTTTTCCAGTCTCCCATCCAGTACAGGATACACTTTTAGAGCATCTGTCATAATTCACTCAGGCTCTGTTTGTAAGCATCTAGACGTGATGAGTTCATTATATTGCAAGGCAGTTTGGTTTTTCCTAATTACCAGAAGTCTTCCATATAATAAGCTAAAAGCTGATTCTATATAAATTTGCCCATCTGATTCCAGCTGTTTTCTCTGGAGAAGCACAGAATATGGATTTCCCCTTCCTCTAGATCCGGGGTCAGCAAACTAGTGCTCCTGCTTTTGTAAAGAAAGTTGTATTGGAACAAAGCCACACCCATTCTTTTGGCTGCAAAGGCAGAGTTGAGTAGTTGTGACAGACTGGATGGCCTGTAAATCTAAAATATTTACTATCTGACCCTTTACAGAAAGTTTTCTGACCTTTGCTCAATCTAGAACAAAGTCTCTTAAACTGTCTATGGTGACTGATTTTTCTTTTTTTAATTTCCAGTCTGCCACTGACCAAGATAACGTTTGTAAAATTCACTACAAAGGAATTATTAGAAATATTAAATGATAAAAGGTTATAGAAAATACAAGCCTAAATGTTTTATTAGACTCTACAGATACAAAATTGCATCCCAATAAATATAATTGGAACAAATCTAACAGGAAATAGAAAAGAACTACAAAAATTATTCATATTTTTATTAAAAGTATACTTAGGCTATTAATATGAAGAATCATGATTGCACTTATAACTTTTTTTGTTGTTCAGCTGTCAGAACTAAACAAAAAGTTTACTTTGAAATTCCCCATGTTAAATGTCTGTACGCACATTTCAATCAAACACTATGACTATAAGTATTCCTGACAGTGAGTTTTTTGCTTGTTATCTAATTTAGGTTGGATTGACAGCAACACTACTCACAGGGAAAAATGCATATCTAAAATGTTTCTTTGTTTTTTGTTTTGTTTTATTTTGTTTTTTGGCTGTGTGGGTCTTCATTGCTGCACTCAGGCTTTCTCTAGTTGCAGAGAGCGGGGGCTACTCTTCGTTGCAGTGTGCTGGATTCTCATTGCAGTAGCTTCTCTTGTTGTGGCACATGGGCTCTAGGCATGCAGGCTTAGTAGTTGTGGTTCGCAGGCTCAGTAGTTGTGGCACGCAGGCTTAGTTGCTTCGCGGCATGTGGGATCTTCCTGGACCAGGGCTTGAACCTGTGTCCCCTGCATTGGCCGGCGGATTCTTAACCACTGCACCACCAGGGAAGTCCCTGTTTCTTTGTTTTAATACTAGTCATCATAAAGAAACCCATCTCACAGAATATGTTGAGTGGAATCAAAGAAGAAGTCTTAAAGTAATTCTTTAAAGTTTTGGCTATTTTTTTTACCTTTCATTCAAAATGAAGTAAGTGATGCTGTATTTTCAAAATTCATCTTCAATCTTTCATTACTATCAAACTTCTGCAATTATCTTTCTGTAAAACAGTGGATCCTGTACATTATACACTTTGGGTTATGGTAGATAAACTAATCTTGAAACGTCACACATTATAACCTACTGCGCCCAACACCCAAGCTGGTCTCAACCCTGTTCAAGACAAGTCCACTGATCATGAACTCGTATAGCACAGCCTTGCCAAATGGTGACAAATGGTTTTAATGCTTACTCTCAACGTCTGAACTTATCTCAGTGAAGACTAGTAAGTTTGAGGACTGTCAACCCCTTAACCACACTTCGAGTAGCACTGCTCTTGAGTTCCTTCTTTCTAAACCAAACCATTAGTTCTTTCAGTCATCCTTCATAGAAGGTTGTGGTGTCTAGATCATTGGCCATTCCGATTACTCTTCTCTAGGAGTAAATCCCTTTCCACGTGCCCCTGAAAATGTGGCTCATTGTTCCTGATGTATGTGACCAGGCAGAATACAGTGGGTCTGCAACCTTCCAAGTATTGAGATTCATGCTTCTGGTCAGGTATCCTAAGGTGGGTGATCATAGTTTGGTAGCCACATTACATGGTTAACTCATATTAAGCTTAAATCTGCTACAACTCTCAAGGCTATTAATAGGAACCAAGCCTTTCCATCTTGCACATCCTATAATAGATTTGTGAAGTTATGGTCTTTATATTTTACTTCATGAAATTTCATCTTATTAATAGGCCGTCCTTCAATTCTGTTAAGATCTTCATGCATCTCAGTATCACTATGCTCTAACAACAATAATTAGTTTTATCTTGCACTTTAACATTTATCGGGCATTTTCATATATAATCTCATTTGATCCTGTTGACAAACCATGCTAAATGTGTATTGTTATCATTTCCATTTTACAGCTGAGAAAATTGAGTCTCAAAGTGGGTGCCTTGCTCAAGATCACTTAGTGAATAATCTGTGCCATCTTCACATCTAAAAAACATGAATTCTTCTGACTCATTCAAGTTATTCTTAAAATGGGCATAACCTGAAAGCACCCCCCAGAGATCTCTCCTTCAGTTACTTTCAGTCATTTGATCACACTCTTTGATGGAGTTACTCAACCAGCTACTAACAAAATGCTCTGTAGCCTCCAGCAGTTTGCCGTCTTGGCCACAACAATATCATGAGAGCCTTTTGTCAGCTCCTGGCTGAAATCCAGACACTCCATGTCTATGGTATCTCCATGGTTTACTAAATCATTAAGATAAGAGAATAAAGTTAGTTTGGTGTGTTTTTCTCATAAACACATCTGACTCCGAGAGGTTTCCATTTTGCATTTCTAAATAATCACAGACTATTTGTTTTTAGCCTTAAAAAAAAAACAGATGAAATCTGATCATCTTAAACAATCAGTACACTTTCACAGTTATTGGGGAGTCTGCTATGTGCCTGACCATCTGCTACGCCGTGAATGTATAAAAAAACTAAAACTCTAGTGTTTTTCATACTGTGAATCATGGCCTGTTGGTGGATTATCAAATGAATTTGGTTGGTTGCAAACATTTTTTTAAAAAAAATGAAATAGACTAAACTAGAATATAAAGTATCAGAGGACAAAGATAATTATTATAGTATGAATTTCTTTCTTTCTTTCTTTCCCTTTCTTTCTTTCTTTTTTTCTTTCTTTCTTTTTCTTTCTCTTTCTTTCTTTCTTTCTTTCTTTCTTTCTTTCTTTCTTTCTTTCTTTCACTTTAGCATAATTTGTATGTGGGCCTTGAGTAGTGATGGAAAATGTACTTTTTAAAATTAGCAGATAACATTTATTGAACACTTAGTATGTTCCATATACTGTTCTAGGTACTGTATATGGATTACTTCCTTTTATGCTTCTTCCATTTTTATTGAGATATCATTGATGTAGAGCACTATATACGTTTAAAGTGTACAGCATGATTTGACTTACATGCATCATGATTCCCACAATAAGTTTAGTGAATATCCATCATTCCATATAGATACAATGTGAAAGAAATAGAAGAAGAAAATTTTTTTCCTTGTGATGAGAACTGTTAGGATTTACTCTCTTAACAACTTTCACATGTAACGTACATCCGTGTTCATTATATTTATCACGTTGTACATTGCATCTCTAGTACCTATTTATCTTATAACTGAAAAATGTATTTCTTACTGTATGTCACTATCAGTAGTTTCAAAGATCCTGCACTAGTGGGAAAAACAGACACAGAATCATGTCAGTACCCTTTGGATGTACTATGATAATTGCATGCACAGGGTACTAAAGGAGATGGGTATTTTTTCCTTTTTTCTCTGTTTTATTTTTGATTTTTATTGCTTTGGTTTTTGTTTGTTTGTTTTGGTTCAAACCATCTAAATACTGCAAAATTTCCCTGAACTGTTTGCCTTTTTTCCCAGGAGTTTACCACTTTCTCATATGCCTTGGTTGGGTTTTAAATATCCCTTTTTTGCCCACAGCTAGTATAATAAGCTCTTTAGAGCCTAGCAGACAGGGGCAGGCTTTCCATCCCCAGCCCACAGTGCCCGCTTGGCATCTTTTCTAAACCAACATAAAGAAGTCCTTATCCAACTAGTATGTGGTTTGCTAGCATCAGTAACCAAGTTTGGGCTCGCTTTAGAGAGCTCGTTGGAGCTAACACTAAATATTGTAGTTTCTATTTTTAAATATCTGTATTTTCTTTAAAAGCATATCCTTCTTTTGCCTTCTCAGAAACTATTTGCTAAAAGGCTTTTTCAGAATGCTTACTTAATATCAACTTCTCCTCACTAGCTTCCTGAAATGTGACATGAAAATCCAATAAACTAAACCTTCAACCTATCACAGTACCTGATATTTAAATGACTCTCAGATTTCAGGGTTTATTGTATCCATTACAGGGAAAGAGGAAGTAGAAAATGCTACAAAGAAAGTATATTTTTGACTCATCATCCTATAGTCTTGCCTTTTTTTCCATTTGTACAATTTTTAAACTCTTTCGCCAAAGTTTTGTACAACGTTTTAAAAACTCAGAGCTAATTTCCTACTGTGTTCCCACAGCTATGGAATTCTTTGTGAGTACCATGCTTTTCTACCTTCTTTCACCTTATACTTGAAACTTCAAATGTGTCATTTAGTCCAACTCATGTAAGCCTAGATTTTCAGGAAATAAATAAGAATGGGAAGACCCCACATTTATTGACTAAGCATCTGTTTATTTTTCCTTGAAAACAATATATTGCAAAGTCCAGAGAAGATAAGGTGGATGTCAGATATGTAGAAAGATAGATAAGCCATCGGTCTTACACGGACAGGTAGCACAGAAGCCAGTGAACAGACACTGAAAAATAACAAATGAACAAATACTCCTCAGTGAGGGACTACTAAATGCAGTACTTCATTTAATCCCCACAGCGAACCTATGAGGCAGGGCCTATTTTTACTCCCATTTTATAAATGATAAAAACTTACTTTGGAGAGAGTAAGCAACTTGTGTACAGTCACCTAAGTCTAACTGGTATTAACTACTAGCACTGGGAACCAGGTCTTAGAACCAGATGTCAAAATAAAGTGAAATAAACTTAATCCAATTAACTACACACACACACACACACACACACACACACACACATACACATATAGATATATATAGAGAGAGCAGTTACTATATGCTTGATGAACTTACCTGTAAATGTTGAGAGTGGGTGCTTGTGACATGAGTTTAAGTTAGTATTATAATAAATGCTACAATAAAGATCTAAACCTAATGCTACAGGAGTACAGAGGGAGTGCAGTCACTGCCTTGGGGCTGTCCTGAAAGACTTCAAAGGGACACATGAACTGAGTACGCAAGAATGGTCAGGGACCAGGGAAGGATGTGGGGACCATATATACCCCTTAGGCTCTTAATCCTGTAACAGAGCTGGGTGTTGGGGCGTAGTTGCAGGTCAGAGAACAGAATGCAGGAAGATTGGGAGGAACAGCTGAAATAAGTAAAGCACACTGCAATCAGGTCAAAAGAGCTTCGAATGCCATAATAACACTTAGGAGGGCTGAGGGAAACTGAAAGCTTCTAAACTGGGAAATCCTGTGATCGTACTTGGATTACACTTGGAAAGCTGTTTAGATGGAGAAGATGCTGGCCTGGTTTTTACTGTGATAACCCAGCCAGAGGTGCCAAGGACCTGCACTAGGGAATGGGAGTGAAGATAAGAGTAGGGGAGCGGATCTGAGAATCATTTCAGAGTTGGGTCTTGGTCATACGCATGGTGAGGAGAAGAAGGAGCAGATGATTCCGTTCATCTCAGAAGGAAATTATTTAGATGGCCTAAACAAAGCCATCTCTGGGAACCAGACTCTCCTCTCTCAGGTGCTACGAATTCAGGCAGAACCCAGACAAGTAAGAGAAATGTGTGAGGTGCAGCAGGTATGACAGGACAGAGCAGTGGGGCCTCGGCACCCGGACAAGCGTGTCCTACGAAGGCACTCCAATTCAGGGTTAATTAAAACCAAGAAGGCCGGCCCGGCTGTGCAGGCTGGGTTGGACTCTCCTCCACCAGGGGTCTCTAGAATAGCTCCCAAGTTTCTACTTCCAGGAATTCGGAGATAATTTTGCCGTTAACTTACAGAGGGAACATATGCTAAGAATCAAGTCTGGGAGACTAAGGAGTGTTGGCTCCGAGGTTCAGAAGAGGGAAGCTGGAAATATGGTCCTAGGGCTCCATGAAGAGGTTTCAGGGAAGAAGTAAATGCATTTTATGGCAGGATTAAGTTTCTATGCGAAAAGGAGAACTACAGGTGTTTTATATTTAGGCTGTCTCGAGGATGGTAATTACGCCCTCTTTGTAATCAGGCAAGGAAGCTTCTCAGAGAGGAAGGAAGGCAAACTGAAAGGAAGAGAGCTTTGCGGGTTGGGAAGGAATCTTCCAGCTACTGGGAAGGAAGAGGGTGTAGGGACCATAAAGACGGTGGAGGGACCCAGCGAAGGTGCCCAGGAAACCCAGAGAGCACGCGCGACAGGGAAGGAAGGAGAAAAAGGAGGTGGGGGTACCGTGCCTGTGCTCACCTAGATTCCCCTCTCCATCCCAGCCACCTGTAAATGCGCGTCATCCTTGATGTTTCCCAGGGTGACGACTCTGATGAGGAAGATCTCTGCATCAGCAACAAATGGACTTTCCAAAGGACCAGCCGCCGGTGGTCTCGCGTGGACGACCTCCACGCAGTGTTTCCCGGCGGAGACAGAAACGGGTCGTCAGGAGACATTACGATGAGAAACACGACCAGCAGTGAGAGCGTCCTCACCGACCTGAGCGAGCCCGAGGTCTGCTCCATTCACAGCGAAAGCAGCGGCGGGAGCGACAGCCGCAGCCAGCCGGGCAGCTACGGCGCCGGCCGGGAGGCCTTGGACGGCCCCGGGCAGTACTGCGCCCACGGCCCAGCCATGCTGGACGCCACGCTGGGCGGCAGCAGCCTCCCGCCGTCCCCCAGAGACGGTCTCCAGCACCCTTTGCACCCAAAGAATGAGAAGCCCTCCCGGGCCAGAGCCAAATCCTTTCTGAAACGCATGGAAACACTGCGAGGGAAAGGAGCGCAGGGAAGGCAGAAGGGGTCCGGGCGGACCGGGGGCTTGGTGATCAGCGGCCCGGTGCTGCAGCAGGAGCCCGAGTCCTTCAAGGCCATGCAGTGCATCCAGATTCCAAATGGAGATCTCCAGAACTCACCCCCCGCTGCCTGCAAAACAGGGCTTCCGGGCCCCAGCAAATGGAGCGGTGAGAGCAGCCCGTCGGAAAACAGCAGCAGCGGGGTGAGCACGCCCGGCCTGAAGGAGCGAAGATGCCAGGAGGCCCACAAGCGCGGGGGCATGTACTTAGAAGACCTGGATGTGCTGGCGGGGACAGCACTGAGGGGTGCAGGGGACCAAAACCACGCACGCGAGTTTCATTCCCAAGAGAACTTGGTGGTGCACATTCCCAAGGACCACAAACCAGGCACGTTCCCCAAGGCGCTCTCTATCGAAAGCCTCTCACCAGCAGACAATAGCAGCGGGGTTAACTGGAGGACTGGAAACGTCTCCCCGGGCAGACGACCGGGCCCTGGGGCCGGGGAGCCCAGGCTCATGGCATCCTGCCACAGAGCGAGTCGAGTTAGCATCTATGACAACGTCCCTGGCTCCCACCTGTATGCCAGCACCGGGGATCTTTTGGACTTGGAGAAGGACGATCTCTTCCCTCACTTGGACGACATTCTGCATCATGTCAACGGGCTCCAAGAGGTAGTGGATGACTGGTCCAAAAACCTGTTACCTGAACTGCAGGCACATAACGCACTGTCCGGAGAAGCTGGCTTCTGCCCCTTTCCCCCTCCTAGTCAGATCACCTTAGATTTCGAAGGCAATTCTGTCTCCGAAGGTCGGACAACACCCAGTGATGTGGAAAGAGATGGAGCGTCTCTTAATGAATCAGAGGCTGCTGGGGTCAGAGAAAGGAGGGACTCTGGAGTAGGGGCCTCTCTGACCAGGCCAAACAGGTTGGTGGCATGACTTTGTGAAATGATGTTTAATCCATTTCATAATAATTATGGTCTATGTATTTAACAAACATTTATAGAGTACCTTCTAAATATTTAACACTGTCCTAAGTGATGTATGTGGTTGGGGATTATTTGAACAGTAGTAGTATGTCTTTTGTGCAGATACTGTGGTGATTGAATCCATGTTAACTCACATTCATTTCTCCTAGTGTTTACCCTTTAATTCAATCTTGGTTTTATGCAAAAAAAAATTTTTGAGCTTCTTATGTGCAAAGCACTGATGAGAAGGTCCATGACCTGTGCACAGGCCCTTCCCATGACCTTGCACAGCATCTCTACCCCAAATTTTAAACTTTTAAAAAACTCCATGAGAAATTTCTGAGATCTAAGGTGTATACACACTTCATAAGTTTATTTTGGCTTGAAAATGCCGATTACTACGTACATAAAAGCTGTTGTACAACGACCATTTCAGAAGCTCCTTAGACAATGACCCTGGCAGGGCCTAAGCAGTAGGAACAGCCTACTGTATGTGCTGCTGGGTTTCTCACTGAGGCAGTGACGGCTCTCGGGGCTCATTGACTGACGTGTCATCACTTCAGTAGTGCTTCGTCAGTGCTGCTCACCAGTCAGAGTGCGGAGACAAGACAGCAGTGTGACAGTACTCTACAGCTCCCAAACGTTTGCGATCTCTGGCTCTCTCTCTGTCACTGTCTGTCTGTCCGTCTGTCTGAATGTCTCTCTCTCTCTTACGCACACGCACAGTCTCAGCTGCTTTCAACACTTTGGGAATGAGTTTAGGAATAAACAAACACATAAAATTTATTATATCACTTATTTAAGCCTCCTAATGAAACAGATAATGACTTTTTCCAGATTTATCAGACTTGCGAAAAATAGTTTCTTCTGTTTCTTCTGTACATTTTGTGTCTTCTGTTCCATTTGCTTGGTGGTTTTCTTGGCTCGGAACCTATTTTGATTAGCTACTTAACAATTAATAACATCCTGTATTTTCCGATAACACGTGCCCTTTGTGACTGGCTTCTCTGACGGTCTTTCCGGTAAAGGCGACTCCGGTGGAACAGCTTCCAGCTCTCACACCAGCCGCAGCCGTCCACGGCGTCGCCCCACATCAGCGGTCAGACAGCCGGCCAGCTGAACCTGCTCCAGCGCTTCTCCCTGCTTCGCCTCACGGCCATCATGGAAAAGCACTCCATGTCCAACAAACACGGCTGGACGTGGTACGTAGCCCATTCACCTAGGAGGGGACTGTTTGTTCCAGGGCTCAGGGTGCGATCGCGAACACTTCAGTATTTACTTTGTGATTTCTGAAGAATCCGTTCATTGCCTTCACTGCCAATCTCCTGAAAATAATGCCCAGAGTTCTGCCTAACTGCCCGCCTCTGGGCTGCCAAAGCTTCGATCCAAAGCTTCGATGTGATGTAGCCTGCAGGAAGCATTGCTTTATTTGTAGCTCTCTGTCAGTTTCCAGGGAAGGCAGTCAGGCTCCAAGAAGAAAAAAGGACAAGTAAAGAGTAATTAGTTGTGAACAGAGACATTAAAAATAAACTTGCCATCAAGTAATTTTGGCAGTTTGCAAAGAAACATCTGTTTCTTGCACCTTCTGGCCCAATGCAGAGCTCAACACTTACAGCACTGCTTCATTCGAAGAGCACTGAACTCTTCAAATGCAGTTCTGCTTTTATTTCACTGGCAAATGAAAACAACAATATGCAGGAAACCTTTGGAATAAGGAATTGAAAAAAGCATATGTTGGAACTTGAATGTGGACCTATTTTAGATGATTTGGTGGATTTGGGAAAAAAAAATGTGTTGTTAATTGTCATATAGAAGAATCGGCAATGCTTTTATAAAAATATTTTAGAAAGTTATAAATTGCCTGGTTAAGTCAATATATGCTTGTGTATTAAAATTTCCTTTAAAAGGTAGAACTGGTTTTAGAAAAGTAAGGATATAGTCTAGAAATGTGATTTATCTTCTCTCCCCGTCTTTCTCCCCCAACCCCAACCAGATTTCTTCTTCTTGATGTATTTTTTAATTTGTTTTGTTATGTCTTGTTGGGGACGTTTAAGTGTTTATCACTCGAGAAGTGTGTCTGTCACCATTAAACTGGAAAGTCGAGCACTTGATTTGAAAGCAGGGCCATAAATCCATTCTGCTAACGTGAGTCACGCTGTTTAATAGTAGAGGTCTAACAGAGGCACGGGGCACACACAGTCCTTCCATGTAATGTGAGTAATTAAGAGAGAAACGTTGAATCCCCCCGTGCTTGTCCAATATGCCAACAAAAGCTTGGCTTCCCTCTTGCTCTCACAGCCTGTCCCCACAGTGTGCTCCACGAGGCGTGCATGACCTGCTTTCTGTGACTTCTAGGGCAGTTCCAAAGTTCATGAAGAGGATGAAAGTTCCTGATTACAGAGACAAGACAGTCTTTGGCATTCCTCTCATCGTTCATGTCCAGAGAACGGGACAGCCCCTGCCACAGAGTATCCAGCAAGCCCTGAGGTATCTACGCAGCAACTGCCTCGATCAGGTAGGGCCGTAAATCCCAAGCACGGCCTGGGCTGTACGGAGTGCCAGGCAGAGCCAGACCTGTCCAGGATCGGACAAGACATGCCTCTCCAAAGTAAAAGGCCTTGCGACCTTTGTAGGCCAGTATTTAATCTGACCAGGTGACATCCTTGTCAAGCTGTGTGAGGATGTTTCCTCACTGGCAACTTGAAGGACACCCTGGAGTGACTGCAGAAAGCTAATGTGAATCATTCGTACCCGTGATGGTTAATTTGTGTTCCCCCGAAACTGAGAGTAAAGCTGTCTACTGCATTTCCTTTTAATTATGGTCTCAGTGCCACCATTAATTTCACAGCATTCTGTTATCCCTCTTTGTCTTTTTTTTTAAAACCAGAATTAGGTCTTTATATCTCCCTTTATTAAATTTTTTTGAAGCAGCACCATGACAAATTTATTTATATCTTTCAAAAAATTTATTTATTTTTTTTTTAAATGTGCAAGTAAAATAGGAAAATAGGGACTTCCCTGGCGGTACAGTGGTTAAGACTTCGCCTTCCAATGCAGGGGGTGTGGGTTCAATCCCTGGTCAGGAAGCTAAGATCCCACATGCCTCAGGGCCAAAAAACCAAAACATAAAACAGAAGCAATATTGTAATAAATTCAATAAAGACTTTAAACAGGGTCCACATCAAAAAATCTTTTAAAAATATGAAAATAATATCAGCTAAATTAAATATTCCCTCATCTTGTGGAGTTGATTAAAAAGCTCAAGCTAAACAAAAGTCTTGGAGATCATTTTTGTCTCCAGGACTGTGGGGGGCATCACAATGGTGGACTCTGATTGGCCCAGAAAGCAACCCATCCTATAATTAACCAGGCCAAGCCTTTGCTCCTCGGAATTAACACTCATTAGTTTCTCTGTTAGACATTCGGTCCAAAATGAAATTCTGCTTGATAAATTACAGCCTTGAGTAGTGGGGGTATTTTCAGGCAACTGTTCTATAATGGCTTTTGTTCATCATACTCTGTAATGCCCTGTGAATAATCTGTGCCAACCTAAGACTATTTGCACTTCTCATTGATTTTCCCTTGGCCTTGGGCTCAGCGGACAGGAATGAGCTGAGCTACACGAATTCATGAACTGATGCTTGTCTCTACCCCAATGCTGAGATCACGCTAAGAATCAAGATGGTCTCTTAATGAATCCGATACCAGTTTTCAGTAAGAATGAGAGTAACTTCTTCATTCGATGCCATTGCTGATTGAACTAAATGCATTATTCCATTCTCCCTTCCCACTCCTAATCTAGGTAATACCCATGCCTACATTTTTTCATATTTAGATGTTATAGTGAGGGTAACAGTGGTTGCTGTTCCTGTTGTGGTGGTGATGGCTGCTTTGTTCGAGAAATGGCCTGGATGGCTTGCCTGTTGTTTCCCAGAAAGAAGGGCGGTAGGACCACTTGTCTAAAGCTAATGGTGCTCATCTTTGGCAGATGCCCCAATATTAACTGACTTGTGAATAACATCCCAGTAGAGCAATCCATTGAATCTGGTTTGTTAAGTGTTAGATTTGGGGTTTTTTTCATTTTAGAGTTTTTATCAAAAGCACACCTTCATCAAAGGTAGAGGGTCTGTGGGTGTTTTACTGAGGAAACTTTTTGGGGAGGTGGGCTCAAGTGAATACTTGGAAACGCCCACTCTAATCACTCTCTTCTGCAGCCCTGCGAGTACTGCAACCACGCCCTCTGGCATAGGACTTCGTGGCTTCAGTTGTACTTTTACTTAGTGCAGACCCAAGATTGTATTTTGTGGAGAGTAGCCTGTTATTCGGACACATGTTTTTCCAAGCTTCTCAGTTTTCCTAAGGGTGTGTAAGACTCATCTCCCCTCTTGGCCGGTTCCCTTAGAGTGTTCGGCTCTGCCTTTTACCAAGCATAGAAAATATTCTGTTCCAAACATTCTAATGGATAGCCAGCTAGCTGATGCTTATCAGCAAAAGCTCTACTCAGAGAAAACAGTGTTTGTTCAGGAATGCTTAAAGTAAATGCAGGCCATCTGTGCCATTCATTCAATAACAGTAACCTTTCTTGCGTGCCCAGCATGTTTCAGGGATCATATTAAGTATCCTGTAAGCATTGCCTCATTTAATCCCATATCCACCCTGGGCAGGGTTAGCCCCTAGGAGGCAATGGTGGAGCCAACACTTGCTTGAAGATCTATCTGCAGAGTCCAAGTTTTTAACAAGTGCACTTTGCTACCACCTGTTAGAATTGCTTGTCCCAGTGGACTTTGGGGTGATGCCATCTCTAGCATTGAGGGACACTCTGAAAAGTGGCCCGAAACAACTCATTGATGAATTCACTCTCAGGATTGTGTTGATGATGTTGATCATTATATCATGTGGTGTCTTTTCTGGAAGAATGAAAGAATTTTTTTCTCTGGCCCCAGCACCTGAAAAGATGGTTGTTTTTAGATAACTGGTCTGTATTTATATGAGGTACACCAGACTCATTCAGCTGGATATGTTTTCCTCTCTACACTGGCTGCTAGAATTATTGAAGCCAAATGCATGTTCTGCCTGTAGTAAATATATATAGTTTGGGGGCATGAATTTTGTGTGTGAACCTCATTCCTACTTCCTGCTAACCTTTTCTATCTTTATTTTCCTTTTGCTCCAGTCCTCTCATCTATTATCTTTAATTGCATCTTACTGTACTTTATAGATCACTGTAAGTCACCTTGAATTCTTTCTCGAACAAGATTGGGTATAAATGCATTGTAATACCACCACTCTACTCACCGCATAGTCTTTATGTAGAATGGAAACCAACCCCGCCCCCTGCAGATTCTGAATAATGAATATCACCGGCATCACTACTGTTACTGGGCCCAGTGTCCTGTTTGAAGACAAAGTCATATGAACAGAGAGAAGGACAGTGGCACCGAAACCCGCTCAATCTCTACTCACTGGCTTATTCCCAGCCTCCATTTCAGGCCTATAACTATTTTTTTTTTTTTAAATCTGGAAGAACGCCACACTGAAAAACAGTATGCTGGCAAAGCTTTATAAGAAAAAAGACTCATTTCATAGACATAAATACTGATTCTAAATGTAACCGCAATGAACAAGGCAACCCTTCTCTTGTATCCGTCAAAAGAAAAAATCCTCAAGATGTCAAAGGGACTTTCGTGGAATCCAGTTCCTCCCCTTATGGGGTACCCAACACCAGCAGGGCCCCCACCTTGTATGTCCCTCCCCTTCATCAGCACACAGTGTGGGCAGCACACAGAGCCCCCCTCTGGTCCCTGTGAAGAAGGAAGGTGGTCATAGGAAGGGACAAGGGGAAACTAGAGAAACATAATAAGAATCGAAGAAAACCAGGCTCAGGAGGAAGACTGTTTTAGAGATTTAAGAGCAAACTCGAGCAAATAAAAGCCAATGAATCAGAAAAGAAAAAGGAGGGACAAGAGTCACAAGGAAGGAGCGGACACACACGAGATGAGGGTCCTTCCTTCGCCAACGGCACCTCCTCTGAAGGGAAGACTCAGGTCTACACAGGCTCTTGAGATCTCAGCCCCCCGGCCGTGCAAGACCAGAGGGTCTCAGAATACTCTTCCTCTAAACCCCCCTTAACTGGCTTCTCTGCTGCCTGCCTGCCTCTACATGGTCCCCTCGAACCACCATGCAAGACTGCCCCAAGGCTCAGCCCCTCACCCCAGGGAGGGAGGCTTCCTGCCGTGAGCTCAGCTTCTCTCCCTCATGCTACACATTCTTCTCAAACATTCATCGCAAACAGCTGAAGTCAGCCCTACAGGGTCCTGAAACAAGACCACCGTTCCACCTGCACCCCCAAGTGCAGAACAGCTTCCACGTGAGGAAACACAGTGTATCCATTTTTGCCCTGGCAGCTGGCTGGAGATGAAATAGGGAGTTTGGCCTTCGGTTCTGAACCATTTGTATTCAGACGCAGCAGTTTGTGAGACGAGCGGGCTTTGTGGCTGAGCTTTATTTCTGCCCTACATCAACTGCACAGAAGGATGGTTATACCCAGCCCCTGATGAATATGAAGTCACGGCAGAGAGTGGCTAAACCTGCGGTGCTCCAAATAAGAACCCACCACATACTGTTCTTAGGAACCTCTCTCTCTCTCTCAATAAAAGCAACTTTTCTTCATTAGCGGAGCACATCCCTAAAGAAGAGGAAATGCAAGTCCTGACAAACATCATTAAGTGCTGTAAGGATTAGCATAAACAGGATGCCAAGTAGGAGATTTAATATTATTTAGATGAAATTTGAGTTCTAATGCAGCACTCATGCCCAGGCTCTCCTTCTAATGGAGCAGTAAGTTTTAAAAGCCCAATTATGCTGGGAAGACACTTCATACTCAGTACAAGTGTCCTCGACCTGCCGCCTGTTCATCACCCTCCCTGCTGCCTACCTCGGGTAAGATAAGTGATGTTCCAGCGCCTATCTGTTTAAATTACACTTTGAGTCCTTGCTTTCTCATAGCTGAGTTTTTGGGTAGAAGACTAAAGAGAGAGGAAAGTAAAACTAGATCAGAGCAACACTCATTGTTCATCCTTTTATCTTTAAAATGAGAGATTATGTGCAAGAGAAAAGCTTAAAAAATGGATTTCGCATTGCTGACCTCTATTCTTACCTTTTAAGAGAGTCTTAGAGCCGTGCTTTCGAGGTACATGAGAGCAGGCCCTGCTGTGTAATTTGTGGGACCTTGTGCAAAACGAAAGTGCAAATAAATTATGAAGAATTTCAAAACGGTGACCGCAGAACGTTAAACCAAGTGTGGGTCCCCGTGTGTCTACCCAGGTCACCTGCCCACCAGTGACAGACACGGAAGCAAATGAAAGACATTTCACACATCTTGGGTCCTCCTCGTAATGAAGCTGAAGGGTCCGGAGTTGCCTCCCATTGGCTATGATGACAAGGGTGCCCTTAGAAGAAAGCCATTTTAAAGTGGTTTCTTTGGTCCTCCACTTTTTACTTAGAAAAAAAAAAAAAAATTAGCCAAAAATGCATATTTTATCACTGCTCTGAAAGCTTTTTGCAGAAGAAATGATGGTTGCCAACTCCATGGGCCAACACCCCTGGTTGCTCTATGATAATGGCTAGGAGAAGCTCTTCTCTCTGGTTCCAGGACCTCTACATCACTAGAGGAAGCTTCTATTTACCACGCCCAGGGAGTTTTTCACTCCAGGGACCAGAAGCCCTGCCCCCAAATGGCTTAAACTATAGAAAATTCCCACGGTCACATGACAAGAAGGCAGGAAGCAGGACAGTTCCAGGGTTAGTTCTTACATCAGCTCAGTGACATCTTTGAAGACAGGCGCCCTTACCATCTTTCCCTTCCGCCATCCTCCACTCCAACATCTGGAGTCTGATTTCAGACCACCTTTACTTTATTAGGCTTAGGAAAAAAACTTTCCTTTGGTGCTTCCAACAAAAATCCCCAGAACCCACAGATATTTCCCACGTCCCTTGGATGATAAGGGTGGGACGGGAAGGTTATTGTCAGAAATTGAGGCAGAACAAATAAATACCTGACAACCCTCTGGACATCCTGTGAGATCTAAGTCAGAACAAGCAGCTCGGAGCCCGCAGCTGGAGAGCTCCAGACATGTCTAAAATAATTAAAATCACAATATTTGCTGAAACTAGAAAGAAACTTGGAAACAAAACAATACAAAGAAAACATCACTGGGATGTGTGTGTACCTGCACGTCACTGTGCACCCAGAATCAAAGCCAGCAAGACACAGAGGACAAAAGAGGAATCTCGTTCTGCAATGTCCTCACAAACACTTGTCTGCTTTATTCTTTTTATAGAATCCGATCAATATTTCTCTACCATTAAAACATAATAATAACAGGAATTCTCAAATGGAATAATACCAACTCACAGGAGGATATCTGTGAGTCACACTGAGGAATTCACCTCTGGGGCACTTGGCTTCTGAGAACTCCCGCGCAGCACGGCCCTGAGGCACGGTCCCGGGCCTCCTTCCAGAATCCGAAGAGTTGAGATGTAAACACATCAAGGCTGGATCTCACTTCGATAATCACTCATTTGACATCTTGAACTTTTCTTTTGACAGGACATGCTTTCTTCTCATGCCCTTTGATGAAACTTGGAGTAGTTGCCAGAGGAAGAGAAATGCTCTTTAGATTCTTCTTGGCAATGTTTTGCATTTTCTAGACATTCCAAACTTTAAGAATAAAAAAGAAAGCAATTAATATTTTAAGTGACACTATGCCTTAATATCCTGTTCTGTGAAATTAGGGTGGTAAGCCTTGGAATGCCAAGAAGTATTACTGAGAATTCTGTCTTTATTGCCACAAAAAGTAGCGGTGTATAATTGCCCCTGCGATCCATTCAGCTGACGTATACAAAAACCTGAGTATTCTCTAATTGCTTGGAATTCTTCCCTTGCTATTACGCAGTTTAAAAGAATTGGCGCTGCTCTCTGTTTATAGCAGCAACCAAGAGAGCTCGCTTCAGACCCCTGAGCTTGGGTCGAGGCCGGCCTGGCACACAGAGCAGCCAGTGAGACAACCTGGCATGTCTCTCCAGGAATAAGGAGGGAGAGCAGCGCTGACTCGAGGCTGCTGCCCACCTCTCTGACCACTGGGAATGTGGAAGTGGGCCAACCAGTGAGCCCTTGGGGAGTGAAGAGTGGAGACTGAGGGTTGAAGAACCAGTTTTGAGAAACTCAGTGCCCTATAGGCATTTAAAAATAGTAGACGTACGAATTCACCATAAGCCTGGGCTCCCAGAGAAGCTCAGTTCTTTTGGGGTGACGGCAGGTCCACTTGGGGAGAGCCTACAGCATAACTCGGAAACCACTGCAGGAACCTCCATCCTCATCGGGCTCTGCTTCCCCTGGCTTTTTCCTGTTAGGGGCATTATCCCCACGGTGCCTTATTGCTCCATTCATTTATCAAGCAGAGGAGGAGTCTAAGCCCTAAGGATGAAAAAGGCATAATACAGTGTCTTGAAGTCTGAAGAAAAGCCACTTAGGAATCATTCTCACTACAGCCATAGCTTCTACACATAATAGCTAACCAGGTAGAGTAGTAAGTGCATCATATGAGAAGCATATGTTACAAGGATTCTGAAGAAGGAAAAGCATATAAGACCCGTCAATCAAAATATGTGCTGAACGATATTTTGTTTCATGAGCATATTCCCTATAAACCTCTCCCTCAAAGGGGCACTGGATATGGTTACCCATCTGGGATCCACCAAACCTTCCATTGACAGAAGTTTCTCAAAACCCCCACTAAAGTATACACACCAGAAGGTAGGGAATTTTGTCTGACCTGCTCACTAATGACTCTTAGAAGATATAAGTATGCCTGATATATAGGGGGTATTTAATCATTACTTGTTAAATAAATGAAAAAAAAATAACGTCTACCATGTTGTAAGACTTGACAAGTCACAAAGTACAATCACGTATATTTTCTCAGGAGCCCTGTAAGGTGGGCTATTATTCTTATTTTCATCTCATGGGAGAGGAAGTCAGTGTTCAGCTACTGCCCGAAGTAGCTAAGTTAGTAATTTACAATATACTAGTTTGGATGCAATTCCAAGTCATCGAGTCCTGGTCCTATTGCCTTCTCATCTCCGTCAGCGTGCTTGCAGTAGGAAGAAAACGTCTAGGGTAAAGGCGGCCTCACTAACACGTCACTGTGGCTTGTTTCAGGTGGGTCTTTTTCGAAAATCAGGCGTGAAGTCTCGAATCCATGCCTTACGTCAAATGAACGAGAGCTTTCCTGAGAACGTCAGCTATGACGACCAGTCCGCTTACGACGTGGCGGATATGGTGAAGCAGTTCTTCCGGGACCTTCCTGAGCCTCTTTTCACCAACAAGCTCAGCGAGACCTTCCTCCACATCTATCAGTGTAAGTGGGAACAAGGTAGATCAGTGTTCTCAAGTGCATTCATCCTCCTAAAAAACAAAATTCTGTAGATTGAATTTTAATTGTACAAGTAATGCATGAAGAAGTATATAAAAGTTACAATTCTACCTTCCTCTCCGGAAGTAAACTTTGTTCACACTTCAATATGGAAATCTCCAGGCTATATTTTATGCATTTGAAAATACGTTTTTGACATCAAAATCTTCCTGCTCAATAGGGTTTTATGTAGGATATAAAAACTAACTTTCAATGTACTTTTAATAAATTTAAAATGAAAAGGTAACAATAGAATTTATTTTATATATAGGTGTTTTTAAAAAGAAAGCATTTCCTTGGGATATATGAAATCCAAATGTGTTAAAATGACTAGAAATAAAAGGAAATGTATTTTAATGCAATGTACTTTAATGGTTGAAAAGTAAGCAAACCAAATCAAGGCGTAAGCTTAATTCAACAAATTTATATTTTCACTTAGAACTTTTTAAGTGATGTGAAGTTGATAATTCTCAGCAAAACCCCTATAATTAATCATTGAGAAAAGCAAGTATTGATTTAACAACATATCCTGCTAAAGATAGTTGCAAAGTAGGGGATGGTATTAGAAATGAACACATGGCTCTTTTCTAGCTGCACTGTTATGGTTATACAGTTGTCCCTCAGTATCCTTGTGGGATTCCTTCCGGGACCCACCGAGGATGCTAAAGTCCCATAGTCGGTTTTCTGTATCCTCAGTTGGGCATCCGAGGATTCAGACAACCACGATCATAAACATAGTACAGGATTCACAGTTCACTGAGTCTGCAGATTCAGGACCCAAGTATGGGGAGAGCCGACTATGTATTTATTGAAAAAAAAAAAAAAATTTGCCTGTTAAGTGAACCCATACAGGTCAAACCGTGTTGTTCAACAGTTAACTGTAAGTATTTAATGGTCCAAGCCTCAATTCTTTAGGAAAAAAACACTTGGCCTGTGGACTTTTGAGTTTTTAGCAACATATACATGAAGTGGACCTTGACATGGAATTGATCCAACTCGAAAAAGATTCTTGCTGTTGAGAATTCTGTACTAAATGTGTTTCAGGAGTTTATAATATTGGAAATTCGAAAAGGATGATAACAAGTACCACTTGTAAAAACAGGATAAAGTGGTGACCCACTAAATAAATATTATTTTGTCAGAGTGAATAGGTTAAGTTAAAACTAGTGATACATGTTGCTGGAGGCTAAATACAGGGAATTCATGATGTTTCTGCTGTAAGAGGTTGAGCTGCATTTTTCAGTTAAACCTCCCTTACGGTTTGGATGTAGCCTATATGAGTCTTTACATTTAATCAGTTCTCAGGTTATGGTTGACACTAGTCTAAGGTTAAAGTCAGATTATTTCCAAGAGATAAATGCTTTTAGCCCTTTGTGAGACTCACAAGCAAAATAAAACAGGTCAAAGCAGGGCTTATTTTAGCTGAGCAAACATTTACTGAGTTCTGCTTATGTTCAGGGCACTGCGCTGAGCACTGCAGAGCATATGGATGGGTAAGACTTAACTCTGCTCTTAAGCATCTTACAGTTGAGGGAGACAAGACATGTACATAAATAACTGCAAAACAGCAAGACTGGAGAAATCCCATGATAAGGTTACAAAGAGCACCCAAGGGGGTTGAGATGAAGAACAAGGACTTGGTAGAGCAGTGACAACTGAAGGTTGAGACACGTGAGGAACACATGCTGAGTGAAGTAAATAGCTCATGTGTCAGGAGATTACAGGATTTCTGTCTGGCTGGCAAGGAAGGGTAACTGTCCAGTGCAGCATCAAATGACTCCAAAAATTAGACTGGGACTGTACCCAGGAAGGGCACTGAATATTAGAGCAAAGAGTTCATATTTGATTCATTAATCACTGCGGGGACCCCTTGGGTGGTGTTGAGGGAGCTACCAGTTACGGTGCTCTCAGCTGTAAACACAGAACCCAAAATCCAACAAACAGTGGTTTAAATAATAAAGACATTATATAATCGCACACGACAAGAAATCTGGACTTTAATAATTCCAGAGTTGGTTAATTCAGTGACACCATGGCTGAGGTCAGCATCTCTTGTCATCCCCTTAAGGTCACAATATGACGGCCACCACTCATCTTTATCATGTCTTCCCCAAATCACATCCAAAGGCAAGAGGCAGGCAGAAGGATTCTCCTTGGGCATATGTCTCTTTTTTTTTTTGGCGGTACGCGGGCCTCGCACTGTTGTGGTCTCTCCCGTTGCGGAGCACAGGCTCCGGACACGCAGGCTCAGCGGCCATGGCTCACGGGCGCAGCCACTCCGCGGCATGTGGGATCCTCCCGGACCAGGGCACGAACCCGTGTCCCCTGCATCAGCAGGCGGACTCCCAGCCACTGCGCCACCAGGGAAGCCCCATATGTCTCTTTTTATCAGGGAGATAAATTTACAGAAATGCCTACCTAGCATTTATCTTGGTCCCATAGACCAGAAATTTTACACTTTTCTCCCCTAAATCAATCACTGGGAAGAGGAATGGCATTACCATTTTGGTCTAGGCCAACATGGTTATCCCGTGATTTTGAGGGAGGGGCCCAACTTCGCTGAGCACATTACAGCCCAGTCCTGAACAGAATGTGGGTTTTCTTACAGAGAAAGAAGGAGAGAGTAGGTATTTCACAGGCAGCCAGGCTTGTGCCACAGGGTGCATGTCCATTGGAACTGCTTATTTGACCCACGAATCTGGAAGTGGTGAACGAGAGGTACTGGACAGGACGAGAATGGAGGGTTAGGGAGCCAGCACATTAATTGAGGCTCTGGGTTACCTGTGGGGACCTCCAGCAGCAAGACTAGAAATAAAGATGTTCTAGGGATAGACTCTGGAGTCTGTTTCCAAAGGGCTGTGGAGAAGAGAGGGACAGTTCCTCCTCTGTTCTCCAGAGCAGGTCCAACTGTAGCTCTGTTACTTCTTGGACTTTCATCAGATGATTAATTAGAGTGTTGGATGGATAATGAACACATGTGAGGCCCACGGTCTACAGGAGAGAGAAGGAGGCAGGGATCAAAGACGACCCTGTAGTTTTAAAGAGCATTCAGAAAGGAAAAGGGGGAGGGGAGCTGATCTGGGGGCAGGGAGGAGCCTGGACGTGCAGTCTGAAGTGCTGCTGGCCATCTGTGTGGACGCCAGTTATCAGCACCTAGAAATCCAGATCTAGAACAGTCTTCTGAGAGCCAGGAAAGAGGCAGGAACCACAGGAGTGCCTGTGCCACAAAAAAGGTCAAAGAGGCTAGGATCCGATATGAAGGCTGAATTTAGGGATTGATAGTTGACCTTTGCAGGCACCTTTAGTAGAAAATAATGACAGAAGGTAGTTTCTGAGGGATAAAGAAACGAGTGAGTAGAAGGAAGCTGGGACAACCTGTAGCCATGACAGATGACTCTTCAAAAATTTTGGCACAGAAGAGAAGGTTGGCAACCTAAAGCTAAACAATGCATGCACTGGACATCTTACCTAAAGCAGCTTATTTAAAGGCAGTTCAAGGGCTCCAGCTGAATTTATAACACTTCAGTGACAAGCCTGAGGTCATTAGGAGTATCTGCTTCTGCTTCAGCACAAGCAAGAAAAAGGAAAAAGGTTTCTGTATAATGTGAACAGAATGGCTCTCCTCTATCAAACCCAGGTCTGTCTTGTGCCAGTTCACAGTGGACGTGGTAGGGGTGGGGGTGGGTTCCAGAATGTCCAACCCACGGTCAGGCTCTTCCTGAGACTCGCATTTGCCGGGTGACTGGGGCCCGCAGTGTGCCCCGCCCTGGGAGGGCCGATGATGGAGAGGGGCAGGACCTGGGCAGAAGGCACGCCACAGCACCCCCCCCCCCGCCCCCTGAGCAGCAGGCTCCACATTTTTTTTATCAGGCACCCCTGCCAGTAGGAGCTATCTGAGCATGTATACTTACGTATTTTCAATAATATAAATATATCATGATATACTATAATATACTGTGCCTATCACAAGACACATCCCATCAGTATTTTCAAAGCATGAGAGAAAACAAACACCAGTGGAAATCCCAACAGTTTCTTCCCACCCCCCTTTGGAGCACAGACACCTGCTGCAGAGACCCGCTCTAGAACCTGGTATTGTAGGAAAGACAACCGTGTTAGCCCACGTGAGCTCCTGACGGTGTCTTTCAGAGAGAGAGGAATAAGGGTGGCGAGTCAGGCCTCACAGATCATTAACAAACACAGCCAGGGGGCAGCAGAATGCAGCAAGGAGCACCCATTTTTCTATACCTTTTCCTTTTAGTTACCTCATACTGTTCAGGCCGATTCCCTTTCAAGCTTGCTGACCAGTGCCCATCACCCCTATCACCGCCCAGATGGGGAATGGGCCCGAGAAGCGGGGGGCCTGGTTCCTCTTCCCCAAGCCCTGGGCGTCCTTGGGGATGCTTCGCGAGCTGGAGGTGGGGTGGGAGGGAGGGTGGGCAAGAGGTTTGAAACAGGTAGGTGAGGAGGCGGATTGCTCCAAGAGTATGAAAAGCCAGCGCAGGGTGTTCCTTTGCATGTCCAGCCTCGTTGTGAAGACTGTGGGTTCTGGAGTGAGACTGTGGGGTTCCGACGGCAGCTCGTCAAGCTTCTCACCACCTGGGGCAGCTCCACGCCCTTAGCTGTTGTCATGTCACTGCTGATGCTGACAGTGACCCCGAGTGTGTTCGCAGGAAGGTAGCGCTCGCTCCCCATCCCCCTGGCTCCTTCCGCGGCTGTTCCTCTAACTCCCGGCACCGCTTTTTCTGCAGACGTCCCCAAAGAGCAGCAGCTGCAGGCAGTGCAGGCGGCCATCCTGCTGCTGGCCGACGAGAGCAGGGAGGTGTTGCAGACGCTGCTGTGCTTCCTCAACGACGTGGTCCATGCGGTGGAGGAGAATCAGATGACGCCCATGAACCTGGCTGTGTGTCTGGCCCCCTCCCTCTTCCATCTGAATTTACTGAAGAAGGAAAGCTCCCCCAGGTGGGTTTTCCTCAGCAAGAACGCTAATGCTAAACCAGGTATTCCCCACGGCTACTTAAAAAAACTCCCGCTGTATTGCAAGTTGCGGATTTGTCAGCACTTCATTCATAATCAGAAAATGTTTGGAGGAACATAATTCGTGTGGCTCAGCGTCAGGGAACTGTCAAAGTAGCACAGTGTCCTTTGTGATCCCGAAAGCCTGGAGTTTTGTTTTGTTTTGCGTGTGTTAGTGGGAAGGAGGGAAAAAGGACACAGTAGTATTTTACAATCTTCAATTTTAAAAGGCTAGATTTAAGGCCCAAGCACGGGCAGCTTGCAGTGAAGTAGTTTCAAACTTGGGAAAAACAGATCAATTTCTCCCCCAACAGTTATTCCTGCCCGTGTATTATTCCAAGGTTTTCCATTATGAACTGTCAAACTCTTAGCCTGACTCAGGATATCTAAGATGTGTAGTCACTGTTTCTATTTGGAAATGAGAAAGTATGGGATCTGGGTGACATCTAGGCATGAAGACATGACAAAGGGATGAGCTTGTGTACTGTGAAAAGCTCTTGGGTTTGGGATCCGCTGAAGACTCTCCCCCTCAATTACAGAGTCATCCAGAAGAAATATGCCTCCGGGAAGCCAGATCAAAAGGACCTCAGTGAGAATCTGGCCGCAGCTCAGGGGCTGGCCCACATGATCATGGAATGCGACAGACTTTTTGAGGTAAGTGAAAGGCTCCAACTGCCTTCCTTATAGCTCTTGGAACTCGGTATGACGCTTGGAATGGTTGCTGCATTTATGGCTTATTTCTGTTTTTTCCTGATTTTATGACAATGGTACACTCGATAGGTCTGGTCTTTGCCTCCTAGAAATGTGAGGAGTGAGCTTATATATTGAATAGTTGAGGCTTTGACAGTTAAAGACACTTGGGTTTACCATGATGATGGATTTTATGAACAGTTGCATCAACTTCAGGTGCCAGGTCCCAGGCCAGCCAGCCAAGTACGGTATATTTGATGTAACCTCGGGACTTGATTAGATTCAGAGTGTGTGTGTGTGTGTGTGTGAGAGTGTGTGATACTGAACAATCGCTGTGAACTCAGGATCAGTAACAGCTTATGAATACAGCCACAGATACGCTAAAGGATTAAGTGAACTAGACTTCCGGCATACTTGTTGGGGCAAAGTTGTCATTTGCAAAAGGGAAAAGTGTGCCACAAAGGTAAAGCCACCTCTAAGTCATGCTTGACATTCCCCTTAAGTCTGTGCACTTTAAGTTTCCTGAGCCTAAGTTTTGCCAAATTGAATAAAAATGTATAATAAGTAAAATCAAAGGAAAATGGAAAGAATGAATGGGAAGTCATGGCGGTGTTTTGAATAATAAATATAGCCTCAAACAGATTTGGGTTTCCTGACTTGAGGAAGCCCGCCCCCGCCCCCTTCACTGATCTTAGACAAACATCTCTTGCCCCACGGCACTCAGCCCTTTGCCCGTACCGTGGTCTTTGGCTTTGCTACTTTGTTTTCTGTCAGTCTCAGCATTTCTGTAGCTCAGTGTGTCGCTCTTCTGTGCATCCGTCGGTTCAGGTCCCGCTTGAGATGGTGGCCCAGTCTCATGACTCATATATGGAGGCTGAGATCCATCCCCCAACTCTGGAAGACCTGGGGGCCCAGCTGGAGGAGAGCGGGGCCACTTTCCACACGTACCTGGAGCATCTCATCCAGGGCCTCCAGAAGGAAGCCAAGGAAAAGTTCAAAGGATGGGTCACGTGTTCCAACACAGACAACACAGATCTTGCTTTCAAAAAGGTAATCTCAGGTCTTGGAAAAAATTACCCCCAAAGAGCCAAGTCTTACAACCAGGGATTTGTTTTGCTTTTTTTTTTTTTTTTTTGCGATACGCGGGCCTCTCACTGTTGTGGCCTCTCCCATTGCGGAGCACAGGCTCCGGATGCACAGGCCCAGCGGCCATGGCCCACGGGCCCAGCCGCTCTGCGGCATGCGGGATCCTCCCGGATCGGGGCACGAACCCGCGTCCCCTGCATCTGCAGGCGGACTCTCAACCACTGCGCCACCCGGGAAACCCTGTTTTGCTTTTAAAATGGCTACTCTGTTCCCAGGGCTTCACCACACAGGAATCAGTCAACCACCCACTCTAGAGTCTGTTTGCACATAATCAGACTGCAGACTGTGGAGCCAGACTGCTGGAGCCCAGGCCTGGCTATGTCCCATAGCTGTGTGACGTTGGGCGAGTCACTCGCCTCTCTGTGCCTCCGTTTTCTTATTTGCATAATGGACATAATAGTAGGACCACTGTCAGAGGAGGGCTGTTTTAAAATCAGAACAATGACTGGTACACAGGGAGCACTGTGTGTTGGTGGTTATCGTTTTTATTATCAGTATTCTTTTTTCAGCTTAAGGATAAACATTTAAAAATTCTAAACCTGAGGTATTCAGAGTCACTCTTTCAAGTTACATACTCAGTGATGTTTTTTGAACACTCAGTGAAGGATGGTAGGTTGTGTTGGAACCAGCAACCTCTTCAGCATGTGCTGGTATCTTTCCCAAGGTGGGAGACGGGCATCCGCTGAAGCTGTGGAAGGCTTCTGTGGAGGTGGAAGCGCCCCCCTCGGTGGTTTTGAATCGCGTGCTGAGGGAGCGTCACCTGTGGGATGAGGATTTCGTGCAGTGGAAGGTGGTGGAAACCCTGGACAAGCAAACAGAAATCTATCAGTACGTGCAGAACAGCATGGCGCCTCACCCTTCCAGAGACTTCCTGGTTCTCAGGTAAGCCTGCCTCCGGGATTTAAGATGCTCTGCTCCAAAAGCCAGGTAAGAGCTGCAGATTGAAGCATTTCAGAGGTCTCCCACCTAAGTTCACCCTCCACTGGCAACACTCAGCCGGCCCTCATTTCTCTCAGTGAAAACTGACTTTGCTGTGTTTATGCCCGACTTCCTGCTTCTTTCACCCAGTTCACAGCTCTGCTGGGTTCTCTTATGGCCCCTTTCATTACGGAGCATACAGTTTATTAAGCCATAAATATTGTTCATTTCCTCAGAACAGAGTCCCCAAAAAAAACTGCTGTTTGTCCAGTTGTACTTTCTGCTAAATTATGCAGATTGAACCTGGCTGGCTTTTCTCCTGATTTTGCCTTTCTCCCCCTGGGAAAGCAAGTCTTCAGTGGTGTGACTCTCAATCTGGAGTGTGTGAAACTTCAAAATGCCTCTGTATAACTTCAGCTGCTCATAACTCATTACCAGGCATGGAAACCTTGACAGAGCCCTGAAGGTCCAACTGTGCTGAGACACTTGGATGTCCAGAAAGGTTTCAGGGCCTGACAGGGCTTGCGAGGCTGGTGTCTACTGTCGAAATATTACCTCTAATGGATTTTGGGGTTGAGTTCCGGACCCCTGCTCTCTGGGTTTGGAGGGGGATGCTCAACCAGCAATAGGATGTTGCACAGCAGAGCTGTGTACATGGGCTGGTGAGTCAGTACTGAATCAGAAAGAAGAGGGACTGAGGATTCTAACAAACCCACATAAAATATAATTAAATCAATACATCCTTTTTTTATTGATAACTGATGGTGAATACTGTCTCTTCTCATATATTAGCAGTATAAAAAGAATCACTAGTGAAAAATTCCCAAATGTGTAATTTAAATAGTTTCTTTATTAAACTAGTCTCTATGGCAAACTAAAGGTTATTTTTCACATGGGCTATTTATGCCTTTGGAATTGGTCCTTAGGACCTTGAATTTTAAGGGTCATTTTTTCCCTAAGTATATGTGTTTATCTTAGCAACCTTGGGACCCTGGTGGAGAATGTGGGCCGTTTTAAGGGTGGCTTATTACTGCAGTTATTGGGACTCACCTCGTGGAAGTTAAACTGTACGCCTTCACTCTTGCAAGCAGAAAATCAAATCGTTCTAGGATGGCAGCCACAGCGGGGATGGAGCCATGCCATAGCCTGCCTCTTCGCTCCCTTACAGGAGGCTGAGGGCCGGAGTCCGTGCATGGAACCGCCCTCCTTCCACTCATCCTGCAGTGCCACCCGCCTGCTACTTCTCATGTATCATTCCATCACTGCCTCGTGCCAGGCACTGTTGGAGGCTCCGGAGATACTGCAGGGAGCACAACAGACCACAGCCCTGCTCTCTTGGGATTTATATTTTATTAGGGAGATAGAGTCAATAAATAATAAGCAAGGGGGATAGGAATAGAGTCAATAAATAATAAGCAGGGGGGATAGGATTACTTATCTTAGGGGGATAGGAAGGGGTGGAATTTCAAATATAGTGGTCAGAACAGAGTCTCACTGTGTTGATAGTTGATCCAAGACTTGACTTGAAGAAGAAGGTGGGTGGACCATGAGGGAGGGAGAAGGACTCGGCACCCAAGAGGATTAATAATGAACCTGATGTGTTTCCTGCAGCAGGAATTCCTTGTGATTATGATACAAAAGGTAGAAAGTGACAGGTATGGAAGAGGAGTCCAGGGCTGAGGCGCTTCCTGTTTTCAGAGCATCTCCCTGTCTAGGCTAGCATGCATGAGGCTGGTCTCCTCTTGGGATTACCATGTTCATGTCTTACTTTATCCCTTTCTCTAGCTCCTCAGGAGCTTCCAGTGATACTCATTGAAGCTTCTTCCATTTTATCCCCAGAAATCTGTACAACTTTCAGTCTTTGTTATTAATCACAGCCTTATGCACGAAAAGAGAATGGTCACACCGATGGAGAAGTTGCTAAGCATTTGTGTAGGGCTTGCTTATTCCCTAATTCTAGGTTATAGTTCCTCTTTCTGGTGAGGTAGGCCAGGACGAAGTTAGAGATGAGATAACTAAGCAAGGGGATAGGATTTGTAACATAAATAACTAAGATTATAATAATGAAACCTACATCCTACGGTAGAAATGGTTGCTACAGAGATGCTCTCATGATTCCTGACTTCCATCTACAACCTTTTCCCAAGTGGTACACCCCCCCATGTTTGAATAGCTCCAGTAACAGTGAACTCACTACCCCTCATATAGCCCATTCCATTTTTGAAGAGTACACACTGTGAGACGGCTCTTGTCTGCACTGAATTAAAACATACCTTCATATCTCTGCTTTCTGGAGGCAAATCAACTGTATTTATTTCTTCTCCTGCTCAAGAGCCACTCAGGGACTTGAAGGCAATTAGTAGTCTGCCATGTACCTAGTTTTCTTCAAGCTAAGCATCCTTTCAGACTTGAGTTGAGCACCGCCTCCTCCAGGAAGCCATCCCCTGTGCGTGATCTCAGAGCGCTCTTTGCACAGCCATATCACTGCACTTTCCGTGATGCTTTAGGGTTCTCTTGGTAGGTCTGTTTCTCCTCCTGGGCTGTAGACCTTTATGTCTTCAGTGGCTTCTCAGAGCTTGGCACACCGAATAGATGTTTGCTGAAAGACTTGAATGGGCGAGTCCTAGTTCCCAAACGGTGAGACCAGCCCTTCAGTGTTGTGCGGGAGCCTCTGCAGCCTCAGTTTGGGATTCCGAAAGCAGCTCTGAAAGCTGCAAGACCGTTTCTGACCTCTGGGTCAGAGGGCTGAGACCCTTGCTTTCAACTGCACAGCATAAAGTTCACACGCACTTATGGAAACCATTAGCTTAGTCCAAGTAACTGGGCTTGGAATTTGAGCAAGAAAATATAAGTGTGAGCCTCAGCGCTGTGCTCCGGGTTTTCTTTCTCTCTCAGCCCTAATTCCGACGTGCGGGTTTGTTTTGCTGCAGGACCTGGAAGACTGATTTGCCCAAAGGAATGTGCACCCTGGTGTCCCTCTCCGTGGACCACGAGGAAGCCCAGCTCATGGGTGGTGTGCGGGCTGTGGTGATGGACTCTCAGTACTTAATGGAGCCGTGTGGGTCAGGCAAGTCGAGGCTGACCCACATCTGCAGGGTGGACCTGAGGTGAGCGGGCTCCTGGGGGCGGCGGGCGCAGGCTTGCCGCACATCCGCTGGGGCCCTGTTTCTCATCTGGTCCCTTATTTCACTGTCCTTTTATTCCTCTTGCCATTAACATGCTTTCTAGAAGATTATGTGTGCCTTCCCCTCGCTTTTCCTCTTTCCGCCCTTGCTAAAATTCTGACTTTCAGGAGAAAGTCCTCTGCTCATCTTTATTTTCCGTTTTGTCCCACTTATACTTCTGT
The DNA here is from genome assembly GCF_964374135.1 of Grampus griseus. Classification (NCBI taxonomy): domain Eukaryota; kingdom Metazoa; phylum Chordata; class Mammalia; order Artiodactyla; family Delphinidae; genus Grampus; species Grampus griseus. The sequence goes on from NC_139012.1 coordinate 70,733,652, forward strand.
GCTTTGGGCACGGGGCAAACACCAGCACTAGAGCCCGGGATGTAGTAGGTGCTCAGTAAATACGAGTCCTCTTGTGTTTCTTTTCAGCCTGTCCCTTTTGCGGCTCCCTCCAGTTGCCCTCCTTTGAGAGGGAACTAACTTAAATCCAACCCCTTCAAGGCATTCATGATGCTGAGTTCTTGTTCTGGGGTGGATATAAGCTGGGTTTTCTCAGTAAATTCTAGAATTAAGTCTGAATCACCCCTGAGGAGATGCTATCATTTTAAAGCACCTGGTGAATACTGTAAAGATAGACCAAATACTTGGCCAAAAAGGCATTTTCAAGGCCCTGTTGACAGAACGAGGTTCTCAGAACCTCGGAGCAGCAGCCCCGAGTGTAATGCAGGTGGACTGACATTCAGGGCACAAGCACAGCCCTATCGACCATGACAAACTGTTGTGATTTGGAAAAAGACTTTCCCACTTCCTTTCTGATTTTTGTCCCTGCAGAGGTCACTCCCCAGAATGGTACAATAAAGGCTTTGGACATCTGTGTGCGGCGGAAGTTGCCAGGATTAGAAACTCTTTTCAGCCCCTCATTGCTGAAGGTCCAGAAACTAAAATCTGAGTTTTCCCCAGTGTGACATCAAACTCAGGGAAGAGGAAGTGAAAGCAAACACTTGTGGGAGAGAGTGTGCGCGTGAGAAAGCAAGGGAGAGAGAGAAAGCGATTGACAATGCTTAAAAGTGGAAGCACTGAGAAGTCGGAATGTTGAAGATGCAAGAATTTCTGAGAACTTTCCTAGCCTTCCTGGAGACGGCTACATCCCTACTAATATAATATTTTTAAAAATCAGAACATTTATCTATGTTACTTAAAATTAAATGGATTATTCATTGTGCATTGCCTAATTTGCTATTTAAAGGCTTCTAAGAAGCGTATTCTTAACTGTAAATAAATGTATGTATAGCGTATGTACATATGTGTGTATATCTCTATCTTTACTGTATATATGTAAAATATCAATTTTATATATAATTGCATATTTTGAAAAGGAACAAGTCTGATTCGGTGAGTCCCTTCCTCACCTGGTTCTTTCCAAGTTGTTCTGGGCGCTGTCTCCCCGCCGTCCTGTGAGCTGAGCAGAATCTGCTGCTGACACCGAAGTGTGACAATATGTCGTCTGCCCTGATGTCTTACCAAAGATTAGCCAACCAAAGGAGAACACGTTAAATGGTCCTTACATGTTGTCAGCTTGTTGGTGTTATTCAAACACGGAGAGTGGGCTGTTGGATAAAGCAAAGAAAATAATATTTAGTCCTCTTTAAAGCAAAGAAGTGGGTGAGGAGTCGTTCCCGCATTTAAGGCTAGATTACCGCTTGCCATGGGGCCAGCAGATACAGCTTTCAGTGACATGTTAGACGCCTATGGACCACTGGAGTCAGCCCAGTGACTGAAAGAGAGCCTGTACTTCCCTGCTGATTAGAGCTGAGTATAATAGCTTTTGCAGATTCACAGCCAAAGGGAGCCTCTGTGTTCTGTTGAGTTTTCATACTTACATTTCATAATGTTCTTAAATGTCATTCTAGTTGACCAGTGGCCTATTTGTCCACAGTTAATTGGCATTTTCTTACCAATGTATTGCACTGAATTTAACTCTGGACACCAGATTAAGGGAGATGATGGTCATTCAAGAGTCCTGGACCATTTCAGCTTCAGGGAATTCTACTATTGCTACATATGATGCTCTTAAGATAGAATTCATTAAAGTTTTGCAATCTGAAAGACAGGGTTTTTAAACTAATGTTAAGACCAAAACTGTGTTCTTCAAATTAGTTTTAGAAAATATAAACAGGTCTGTTAAATTCCATGTTTCTTCATTAGTCAGTCAAGCTACCTATGCATTTGACCCAACCTTATTTATTATTGTATAGACTAAGCAAATGGACTATCCTTAACCAATTGCTAATGGATTTAAGTTGGTTTTTTATTGTAATTCAACAATGCTAGAGAGAAAGATAATTTATTGTGTTTGGTTTCAGGGAGAGACTGGTATCATAACTTAGCAATTCATGCTGGAGAAAAAAAAATTAAGAGTGTTTTCCTTTCTTTTTATATTGTATGCATTTATATAATGTCTTCTTTTATCAGCAATGTGCAATTCTTTTATTGAGAGAAATAAAAATGCTATATATGAGTTTTGTATGGTACCAGTAAAATCATACTGTTTGAATTGTGATCTAGGGATTTTTTGTTTCCTTGCCTACTGAAAAAGGTGGCAGCAAACCCATAATTTTCCATTTGGGCAACGCCCTGTGAGCAAAACAAATTACTTCTTCCATACATCTTAATTGTAACCACATATGCCAGATTACTTTAGTAGGCACAGACAAGATCATTAGTGAATTTTAATTTACCTTAATGCTGATCCTACTCCAGAGATGGGATCATATGTTTTCAGGAAATATGACAGGCACACAAGGATGAATGGTGTCGTGTCACCTAGAGCAGGCCTTTTCCAGCCTTAGCAGCACACGGATTACCCGCAGATATTGTTACAATAAGCCTCTGATTCAGGCAGTCTGAGGTGGACCTGAGCTTCTGCATTTTGAACCAGCTTCGGGGATGCCCAGCCTGCCAGCCCGAAGACCACACCTTGAGAAGCTGGGACCTGGAGGATACTTAGAATAAAAGCACACATGGTTTTATTTCTGACTCCCCTTCTCTTCAAATTACCTGACTTCTTAATTTTTATGCACATACTAATCACATCACTGCTGCCTAACAACACAGTGCATCTTAAAAAAAAAAAAAGGAGAAAGATGCAGCAAGCTTGTCAAATACTACAGTATTTTATTCATTGTTATCTTGCCAATAGAAACAAAATATGTTGCCTTTAAATATTATATTTATACTATTTATACTGCATGTGTATCTTTACCTCAACTGTTGGTATCAATCATCAATTGTAAAATACTTGCCAAGGCAAAGAAATTTATATACGTTAAATATACCCTTTTTTTTCCCTATAAAATACATGTTGATTTTCATGCTTCATCCTGTAAGCAGAAAACCTGCTTCCTGAGGAAGAGTTCTCTCTAAAAAGCTTGCCATGAGCTTGACGCCTCAGTACTGTAGTCAAATCTTCCTCAAATATAAAGATTCATATAAAAGTCTAGATTGTTATCTACAGAACTTCACTAACAGTCTGGGTGCCTTAACCTATGTCTAAGGCATTATGGTGATGGGTAGGGATTTCTTTTACATTTCATTGTTCTTATATCTAGAAGTTATAAGAACACTTTTAAGAGTATTTTTATGAAGGATTCAGTGAACTCCAGCTACAATTCCATTTTCACTGAGTGCACAAGAAACTGAGACTTGATGACGTGACTTATGGCTGCACCACTGGACCATGAAGAGTAGCCACATCTGACTCTGAGCCTCTTGCTTTCCATCCTTGTACAGTGAGCCCTCCATATCTGCAGGTTCTGCATCCAAGGATTCAACCAACCATAGATCAAAAATACTCCAGGGGCTTCCCTGGTGGCACAGTGGTTGAGAATCTGCCTGCCAGTTCAGGGGACATGGGTTCGAGCCCTGGTCTGGGAAGATCCCACATGCCGCGGAGCAACTAGGCCCATGAGCCACAAGTACTGAGCCTGCGCATCTGGAGCCTGTGCTCTGCAACAAAGAGAGGGCGCGATAGTGAGAGGCCCGTGCACTACGATGAAGAGTGGCCCCCACTTGCCGCAACTAGAGAAAGCCCTCGCACAGAAACGAAGACCCAACACAGCCAAAAATAAATAAATTAATTAATTAATTTTAAAAAATACTCCAAAAAAAATTCCAGAAAATTCCTAAAAGCAAAACTTGAATTTGCTGTACACTGGCAGCTATTTACATATCATTTGCATTGTATTAGGTATTACAAGTAATCTAGAGATGATTTAAAGTATATGAGAGTATGTGCATGGGTTATATGCAAATACTACACCATTTTATATAAGGGACTTGAGCAATCCCTGGATTCTGGTACCTGAAGGGAGTCCTGGAGCTAATCTCCTGCGGGTACTGAGGGACCACTGTACTTGTTCTATGCTTTAGTTCTAAAAGATGACAAAGGTCACCCCTAATAAAGCAAGCAGGAGCTCTCGAACATTCTCAGCTACAGGCTACAAGAGCCACAGCAGCCCAAACGACCATATGCCCACATAAAAATGATCCAAACTCTGCTCTCTGCTCCTCTCCCTCAAACTTTCTACCATTACTTGCAAGTTTTGCTTTCATAGGCAAAGGAGGAATTTCAACTGTCCCTCTTCCTCTTCTATGTGAAAGAAGAGAACATGGTCATTCTAGCAGCCACAGGCAACCAGTGTCATCCTGGGACCCTGGAGCATATGAATTCAAATTTGATTCTGAGTCTACTTCATGAAATTCTTAGGCATGAAACTGTTCTACTTCTTTTTTAAAAAAATATTTTATTTATTTATTTAGGCTGTGCTGGGTCTTAGTTGCAGCACGTGGGATCTTTGCTATGGCGTGTGGCCTTCTTAGTTGTGGCATGTGTACGGGATCTAATTCCCTGACCAAGGAGTAAACCCGGCCCCCTGCACTGGGAGCGCAGAGTCTGACCCACTGGACCACAAGGGAAGTCTCTGTTATACTTCTGTCTTTTGATATTTGGCCACAAAAAAAATCAGTCGTATGATTTCTTCTCAGGAAATTCATGTAAAGGAATTAAATAGATCCTAGCCAAGTGGAGTGTCACTGTTCCTGTAGCGCTTACAATGATTCTGAATTGTCGAGGTGGAGATGCCCAGCCACTAGTGGGACATACAGGTCTGAAACATTATGAGAGTGACCAGGGCCCAAAGCTAGAGGTACATCCCGTGTTCACTTCAGTTGTGTTATCCCTGCCTCTCCTGACTACACACATAACGGTCCAGTGATACCAAGCCACTCTTCCACATCTCTGTGACTTGCCATTGACTTTCTCCCCATCTTGTCGGTCATGTGATAGCCTGTTTATTCCTCAAAATCCTATTTGAGCATCATTTGCTCCATGGACTTTCCTGACCACCCATCTGAAATCCACCTGCTTCCTTATATATTACTCTTATTGCATGAATCACATCTCATTTAGTTATTTGGCAATAAATCTAACTCTCCCACTAGATTATGATCTCTTAGGAACATGGACCATGTCTTACTCAGCTTTGAAACTCCATCCCATAGGACACTTTCTGCTACACCATTCTATAAGTATTTAAAATGACCTGGGCATCTGAAAACTGGGCATAAAGATGATAGAAGCCATAGAAATGGAAGTCATAACCTAGTGTGGAGTATTCCAAAGCCAGTGAAATAACTCACATTTTGTGTTTGACTGCTACAGCTCTCCAATAGCACAAACAATGGAGAATTAGCTGGTCTTCCAAGAAGTTAAATGCAACTGTTTCTGAAATTATCAAATGCTGAACATCTGTTTGCAGAAAATAGGACAGTTTGATTAGTTCATTCATTCAACAAATACGTGTGGAGCACTCATGATGTGCCAGACGCTGTTCTAGGCATTCAGTAAGTGAAACAATAAATGAAATCAGTGAATAAAACGACAAAAAATTCCTGTCCTCATGGAACTTATGGTCTAGAAGAGAAAACAGCCAAGAAACAAGATACATAATTGACCAGAGAAGCTCTACAGAGAAAAATAAAATCAGAGGAAGGAGATTAGACAGGGAAAAGCTTACCAAGGGCCTGGGGTAAAGAACTATCAAAATGACATGCTGTTTGATTATTTTTCCTCAAGCTCTGCTGGAGCTGCTAAAATTACAGTGTTGGGAATGATCAATTCATCAATTTGCTGAGACCTTATTCCTGGTGAAGGAAAATAAGTAACAGCAGCAGGAGGAAATGAAGCCTCTGGCTGCGTCTTTCAAGCCCATCAGAAAGCAGGGTTCCAGCAAGCGATGCACAGGTGCTGGAAGCCCGCATGTCCCAGATGGGAACATTCAGTTCTTAGGCCCAGATGATAAGTCCCCTGCCATTCTGATTTCCAGATACAAGCATGTCTCCAAGGCCCCCGGATACTTCGCGGAGTTCTCGAGACAAGCGTCTACACGTGCTCGAAGGCAGGCTCCCTTGTCAGCTTGGTTCATCCTCACACCCACACCCACCCCTGCTGACCACGACCACGACCATTCAGCTCACTGCTGGGACCCACCCTGGCACCAGAGTCCTGGGAGAGGAGGAAGACGCCGTTCTCCCCGTGATACCTCCTTGTGGAGCTGCTCCAAGTGCTTCCCTAAATCCCCACAACACACCTCAGACCAGGCGTCACTTGGGATAAGACTCAACCAACACACCGGGGAGACAGTACAAGGTAGGATGTAACTTAAAGCTGCAGCCTCAAGGGGCTCTGCTTCCAGCGCCTTAACCCACACCTGACCCCAGGCGCTCTCACCTCTCCGCCTGCCCCCCCACACACCCCGCTCACGCTCAGCCTCCACTCTGTGAACAGTGAACGCCTCCCGCAGGGAAGGGTCTGACCCAGCCCACCTCACTCCCACTCCCCAGCTTCAGAACGTGAAGAACAACTGTGCTGCTGGCAGGAGGCGGAAGACCCACCTTCACGCCCTGGCTGCGTGGCTCCACCCCAAGACCCAGAAGATCATCACACCAGGGACGCGCGCGGATTCGTTGCCCTAAATCCTAGTCATCTCGGGAAACATCACCACGCCGCCCCTGTGGGCACAGCGGGTGCCGGCCCTATGTCGGTCTTCCTCGCCTTCCCTTCCCATCCCTGTGCTCACGTCAAGGGTGGCAGACGCCTCTGCCATCCCCGTGGTTATCAGTCATCCTGTCTGCTGAAAAGCTGATTGGTGACATTTTCATATGAATGTTTCAGACAGAGTTGCTCCACTGTAGATTTGCATAATGAAGTCTTTTATCTCCTTATCTGGCATTAGAGGCTTTCTCTCCTGTTACAAGGATTTCAGGCATCAGCAGGTAGGTGGAAGCTATTTTGGGAATACGGAAGAGACTGAAATGCTACTACCACAGTACAAAAAAAGCCTAACCCTGAAAGTCACCTGACCTTGTTCTCCGGTGGTTGGAGTGTACGGGTCGTTTCCCCACGTGGTACCTGCTTCCCTGGGGAGGCTTGGGTGCTGCACTCCCAGGAGAGTCAGAGATGGGAGCTCTGCCTGGATTCAGAAGGGCTCTTCCAGGGAGCCTCCTCCAGCCTGAGCCTTCCTTCCCCCGTCTCTCTCCCCCTCCACCACTTCAAAGCTGTCTGAATCTCATCTTTTCTTCTCAGAGAATCCCCACCCCCATTCCTTGGTTTCCAAGCCCGTCAAGCAGTTTTCTGAAGAAATTCCCAAGATGGTGTGTGGAATCCATTTTGTCTCGATCCTGTAATGCGCAGCTTTGCCAGGAACTTTGTGCCCAAGGAAGACCCGAGGGAGCATCCAGGAGGTGCCAGCCAGGGAGAAGGGACCCTGCCTTTCTGGGGGCTGGATTCCCATATACACCAAATGGACAAGAGTTGAAGACGCTGAGTGAGGAAGGGCCAAACTGGGGAGTACTGGGCAAACAAACGAGACCACTGGATGTGGTGGTGTTCGCTGCTTTTCCTGATGTCCTTCAGTTTCTCTGCTGCTCCCTCATCTACAGGGGAAAACTAAAAGGAAACAGGCACAACTATCAATTCTGTCTGAGCCACAGATAGTGTGCTGACTGCCGCAGAGATGGGTGGTTCAAATTACTTTGGAGAAAAGGGCTATCCGATGGTCTGAAATTAAACATGCTCTGGAAGGAGCAGCTGCAGGGGAGCGGTGGGGGGAGGACCACCCATCGCTGGGATCTGCTGGAGCTGCCCTCTGGGACCCCGCACACGAGGAACACACACTCCAGAACAGGGCTTCCCTTCTAGAACTGCATGAAACTGAACATTCAGCTCGAAAAAGACTTGGAAGTGGCAAAGGCGAGTGGATTTCTTCTTAGTTTTCTATCAGTTTGCAGTGGTTCCAGTATAAACCCAGCAGCGTATGTTTATACCCAGAAGCATAAAAAGCATCAAAGCAGTGATGCAGCATTTCAAACAACAAAAAAAATGCAGCAGCAGTTTGGCTGCCTTGTTCACTTTTCAGACGGTTGTGTAGCTGTCCTGATCTTCCCCATAAATCTCAAAGTTCACATTTAACAGAGCCCTGCTCCCCTGTACTCCTGATGCTGCAAAGCGGGCATCAAGCAGGATCCTTTACATGAAATGCAGGAATTTTAACCAGTCATACATACAGCAACGGTTGTTACTTCTTGAAACTGAGTAAGAACAAGAGGGGGACAGTTTTTCTCTGAGAAGACAGAACACTTTGCAATTTTTGTTCAAGGTTTGGGGAGTATAAAATGAACAGCTGCTTGTGTTCCCACATTCCAGTGTCAAGATGTTATGCAGAGATCAGAAATAGACCCAAGGTGACGTCCATCATGTGAGCCATGCAAATGAGGAAAAGACTCTCCAGCGGCAGTAATTCCCAGGACAAGGGTCAGGCCACTGAAACGGGACAAAGGAATCAAGGCCAGAAGAGGCAGCAAGTAGGATGGCAGTTCTCCACGGCATTCTCCAAGTGGAATTTCAAAGGCTAATGAGGGGAACCATAGTGAACCAGAACTTCAAACCTAGAAGTGTAAACGTCCAGGGAACATTCTGATGCCCTGTATGCTATGGGTTCTTTATCTCCCTACTTCAGATCATCACCAATCACACATGGAATAAACCTCCCATTAAGTAAAAAGTGATAAGACAATAGTGACAGCTGTGTGCATTGGGGCCTTGCTGTTTACCAAGGATTTTTCATACACACTCACATACATGTATATGTGTATGCACAATGTAGGTATCAATCCTCACAACAACCCAATGACATAGATACTATTATATCTATTTTTTAGAAGAGTAAGTTGAGGCTAAGAAAGGACTGGGGACTTTCCTGATGTCACCCAACCAGGACTGACACCCAGGCAATCTGAGCTTTGCTCTGCTGCTTCCCTTAATGAGGAGGGTTCCTCTATGACAGAATGATGAAATCAGGAAGCTATGCTGGCTGTTAAGAACACCCAGCTGATTGGCTGAGTGGATCTTCTAAAGAGTGACATTTTGAGTATAATTGCAAATAGTCTCCAACAAGAAGAAGACACCGGGGCTTCCCTGGTGGTGCAGTAGTTAAGAATCCATCTGCCAGTGCAGGGGACATGGGTTCAAGCCCTGGTCCAGGAAGATCCCACATGCCGTGGAGCAACTAAGCCCATGCACCACAACTGCTGAGCCTGTGCTCTAGAGCCCATGAGCCACAACTACTGAGCCCACATGCCATAACTACTGAAGCGGGAGCACCTACAGCCTGTGCTCTGCAACAAGAGAAACCACCACAATGAGAAGCCCATGCACTGCAATGAAGAGTAGCTCCTGCCCTCCACAACTACAGAAAGCCTGCATGCAGCAATGAAGACCCAACGCGGCCAAAAATAAAATAAATTAAAAAAAGAAGACAGCAAGACAGTGGGGTGCACAGCAAGCCCGCTGGTGAGGCCAGACTTGGAAGCAGCAAAGGGCACATGAGGGAGGGACAACATACCTCCAGCCAGGCTATTCTGTCCAGCCCTTTGCAGCACCTTCTAGGGGAGGGGAGTTGCTAGTGTGAATCACCGAGCTCCGTGACATTGTTTGGAGGCGGTCACAGCATCGCCAGGTGGTACCCATCATGTGTGCTCCTTCCTCTGTGCACGCAGCTGGGCTGCTAAGTACAGCCGGATACACGGATAGATCCCCGTCCCGCCCTGTGGCATGACAGGGCCTGCTCAGTCCTAAGATTTAGGTTCAGAGGCAAATGGGAGTGCTTATCCTTTACTATAATTCTCAGACATTTGCACAGCTATTAATAAAAGACGTCTTTTGATACCCTTCTGCTGTTGTTCCTGTTCACAGAGAGCTTTCCGAGCCTGTGGGAAGGATCACTGATAATAGATGATCAAGATCTCAGCATTCCTGGGGCCCTGGCAATAATTATATCTAATGACATTAAAATTATGTCCTTGGTAATAGGAACATACATGTCAATAACTACCTTAAATGTAAATGGATTAAATGCTCCAACCAAAAGACATACACTGAGGGCTTGCCTGGTGGCACAGTGGTTGAGAGTCCGCCTGCCGATGCAGGGGACACAGGTTCGTGCCCCGGTCCGGGCAGATCCCACATGCCACAGAGCGGCTAGGCCCGTGAGCCATGGCTGCTGAGCCTGTGCGTCCGGAGCCTGTGCTCCGCAACGGGAGAGGCCACAACAGTGAGAGGCCCCCATACCACAAAAAAAAAAAAGAAGACCTGTATATATGCTGTCTACAACAGACCCACTTCAGACCTAGGGACACAAACAGACTGAAAGTGAGGGGATGGAAAAAGATATTCCATGCAAATGGAAATCAAAAGAAAGCTGGAGTAGCAATTTTCATATCAGACAAAATAGACTTTAAAATAAAGACTATTACAAGAGACAAACAAGGACACTACATAATGATAAAGGGATCAATCCAAGAAGAAGATATAACAATTGTAAATATTTATGCACCCAACATAGGAGCACCTCTATATATAAAGCAAATGCTAACAGCCATAAAAGGGGAACTCGACAGTAACACAATAATACTAGGGGACTTTACCACCCCACTTTCACCAATAGATCATCCAAAATGAAAAAAACGTAAGGAAACACAAGCTTTAAATGACACATTAAACAAGATGGATTTAACTGATACCTATAGGACATTCCATCCAAAAACAACAGAATACACTTTCTTCTCAAGTGCTCATGGAATATTCTCCAGGATGGATCATATCTTGGGTCACAAATCAAGCCTTGGTAAATGTAAGAAAACTGAAATCCTGTCAAGTAACTTTTCCGACTACAACACTATGAGACTAGATATCAATTACAGGAAAAAAATCTGTAAAAAATACAAACACATGAAGGCTAAACAATACACTACTAAATAACCAAGAGATCACTGAAGAAATCAAAGAGGAAATCAAAAATACCTAGAAACAAATGACAATGAAAACACGATGACCCAAAACCTGTGTGATGCAGCAAAAGCGGTTCTAAGAGGGAAGTCTACAGCAATACAATCTACCTCAAGAAACAAGACACATCTCAAATAAACAACCTAACCTTACACCTAAAGCAATTAGAGAAAGAAGAAGAAGAACAACAACAAAAAAACAAAGTTAGCAGACAGAAAGAAATCATAAAGATCAGATCAGAAATAAATGAAAAAGAAATGAAGGAAACGATAGCAAAGAGGAATAAAACTAAAAGCTGGTTCTTTGAGAAGATAAACAAACTTGATTAGCCAGACTCATCAAGAAAAAACGGGAGAAGACTCAAATCAACAGAATTAGAAATGAAAAAGGAGAAGTAACAACTGACACTACAGAAATACAAAGGATCATGAGAGATTACTACAAGCAACTCTATGCCTATAAAATGGACAACCTGGAAGAAATGGACAGATTCTTAGAAAAGCACAACCTTCCGAGACTGAACCAGGAAGAAACAGAAAATATAAACAGACCAATCACAAGCACTGAAATTGAAACTGTGATTAAAAATCTTCCAACAAACAAAAGCCCAGGACCAGATGGCTTCACAGGCAAATTCTATCAAACATTTAGAGAAGAGCTAACATCTATCCTTCTCAAACTCTTCCAAAATATAGCAGAGGGAGGAACACTCCCAAACTCATTCTACGAGGCCACCATCACCCTGATAACAAAACCAGACAAAGATGTCACAAAAGAAGAAAACTACAGGCCAATATCACTAATGAACATAGATGCAAAAATCTTCAACAAAATACTAGCAAACAGAATCCAACAGCTCATTAAAAGGATCATACACCATGACCAAGTGGGGTTTATCCCAGGAATGCAAATATTTTTCAATATATGCAAGTTATCAATGTGATAAACCATATTAACAAACTGAAGGATAAAAACCATGTGATCATCTCAATAGATGCAGAGAAAGCTTTCAACAAAATTCAACACCCACTTATGATAAAAACTCTCCAGAAAGTAGGCAGAGAAGGAACTTACCTCAACATAATAAAAGCCATAAATGACAAACCCACAGCCAACATAATCCTCAATGGTGAAAAACTGAAACCATTTCTACTAAGATCAGGAATAAGACAAGGTTTCCCACTCTCACCACTATTATTCAACATAGTTTTGGAAGTTTTAGCCACAGCAGTCAGAGAAGAAAAAGAAATAAAAGGAATCCAAATCGGAAAAGAAGTGGTAAACCTGTCACTGTTTGCAGATGACATGATAGTATACATAGAGAATCCTAAAGATGCTACCAGAAAACTACTAGAGCTAATCAATGAATTTGGTAAAGTAGCAGGATACAAAATTAATGCACAGAAATCTCTTGCATTCCTATACACTAATGATGAAAAATCGGAAAGAGAAATTAAGGAAACACTCCCATTTACCATTACAACAAAAAGAATAAAATACCTAGGAATAAATCTACCTAAGGACACAAAAGACCTGTATGAAGAAAACTATAAGACACTGATGAAAGAAATTAAAGATGATACAAATAGATGGAGAGATATACCACGTTCCTGGATTGGAAGAATCAACATTGTGAAAATGACTCTACTACCCAAAGCAATCTACAGATTCAATGCAATCCCTCTCAAACTAAAGCATTTTTCACAGAACTAGAACAAAAACTTTCACAATTCGTATGGAAACACAAAAGACCCCGAATAGCCAAGGCAATCTTAAGAAAGAAAAACGGAGCTGGAGGAATCAGGCTCCCTGACTTCAGACTATACTACAAGTCTACAGTAATCAAGACAATATGGTACTGGCACAAAAACAGAAATATGGATCAATGGAACAGGATAGAAAGCCCAGAGATAAATCCACGCACATAGGGTCACCTTATCTTTGATAAAGGAGGCAAGCACATACAATGGAGAAAAGACAGCCTCTTCAATAAGTGATGCTGGGAAAAATCGACAGCTGCATGTAAAAGAATGAAATTAGAACACTCCCTAACACCATACACAAAAATAAACTCATAATGGATTAAAGACCTAAATGTAAGGCCAGACACTATAAAAGTCTTAGAGGAAAACATAGGCAGAACACTCTATGACATAAATCACAGCGAGATCCTTTTTGACCCACCTCCTAGAGAAATGGAAATAAAAACAAAAATAAACAAATGGGACCTAATGAAACTGGAAAGCTTTTGCACAGCAAAGGAAACCATAAACAAGATGAAAAGACAACTCTCAGAATGGGCAAGAATATTTGCAAACAAAGCAACTGACAAAGAATTGATCTCCAAAATATAAAGGCAGCTCATGCAGCTCAATATCAAAAAAACCAACAATCCAATCCAAAAATGGGCAGAAGACCTAAATAGACATTTCTCCAGAGAAGATATACAGATTGCCAACAAACACATGAAAGGATGCTCAACATCACTAATCATTAGAGAAATGCAAATCTAAACTACAATGAGGTATCATCTCACACCGGTCAGAATGGCCATCATTAAAAAATCTACAAACGATAAATGCTGGAGAGGGTGTGGAGAAAAAGGAACCCTCTTGCACTATTGGTGCGAATATAAATTGATACAGCCACTGTGGAGAACAGTATGGAGGTTCCTTATAAAAGTAAAACTAGAACTACCATACGACCCAGCAATCCCACTAGTGGGCATATATCCTGAGAAAACCGTAATTCAAAAAGAGTCATGTACCACAATGTTCACTGCAGCTCTATTTACAATAGCCAGAACATGGAAGCAACCTAAGTTTCCATCGACAGTTGAATGGGTAAAGAAGATGTGGCACATCTGTACAATGGAATATTACTGAGCCATAAAAAGAAATGAAATTGAGTTATTTGTAGTGAAGTGGATGGACCTAAAGACTGTCATACAGAGTGAAGTAAGTCAGAAAGAGAAAAACAAATACCGTATGCTAACACATATATATGGAATCTAAAAAAAAATGCTTTTGAAGAACCTAGGGGCAGGGACAGGAATAAAGACCAGACATGGAGAATGTACTTGAGGACATGGGGAGGGGGAAGGGTAAGCTGGGACGAAGTGAGAGAGTGGCATGGACATATATACACTACCAAATGTAAAAAAGATAGCTAGTGGGAAGCAGCCCGCATAGCACAGGGAGATCAGCTTGGTGCTCTGTGACCACCTAGAGGGGTGGGATAGGGAGGGTGGGAGGGAGACGCAAGAGGGAGGAGATATGGCGATATATGTACACATATAGCTGATTCAGTTTGTTATACAGCAGGAACTAATACACCATTGTAAAGCAATTATACTCCAATAAAGATGTTTAAAAAAAAAATTATGTCCTGTTTCCTAAAAACAGGGCAAAATACCAAGAACAGATTCAAAAGATGGGCATAACACCTATGAGCAGCATTCAGGAAGTCTAAAACCCAGCACGTATTGAAATTTTAAGAATGTATTGAGGACAGCAAAAAATAAGCAGTAATAATAAAGTAAAGACTTGTAAAATGCATATTTAGTGCAAGAATAAAGAGAAGGAAGGGACAGACCTGTGCTTGACATGGATGATGTTATATCTGTAGAAGACAAAAAGAAAGCAAAAAGATTTCTTCCTTATAGCATCCTCCACTTTCCAACCATAAACATCTCCCTCCTGAATAATGTAGAATGATACCTGGTTCAGAGGGTGGTTTAAAAATATGTCCACAAATTACTCACCTCCAGCCTTCAGGAGGTGGAGTTTAGGGCTTCCCTGGTGGCGCAGTGGTTGAGAGTCTGCCTGCTGATACAGGGGACACAGGTTCGTGCCCCGGTCCGGGAAGATCCCACATGCCGTGGAGCGGCTGGGCCCGTGAGCCATGGCCGCTGGGCCTGCGTGTCCAGAGCCTGTGCTCCGCAACGGGAGAGGCCACAACAGTGAGTGGCCTGCGTACTGCAAAAAAAAAAAAAAAAAAAGAGGTGGAGCTTAATTCTCCTCTCCTTGAGTGTGGTCTGTATTTAGTGACTTGCTTCTAAGAAATAGAATGTGGTCGAAAGAACAGAGAGTGATTCATTTCTCATGGGTAGATACCTAGGAACAGAATTGCTGGACCATGTAATGTATTTTTATTTAACATTTTAAGAAACTACCAAACTATTTTCCAAACTGGCTGTGCACCTTACCCTCCCACTAACAAAGTATAAGGATTCCAGTTTCTCCACATCCTTGTGCCTCTTTTGGATTATAGACATCTTAGTGGGTGAGAAGTCAGTCAGTTTAAAATGTTGGTCACTGTTTTAAACTTTAAACAAAAATAGAAGTTCTAATTGATCACAGGAAATGATAGAATTCAATTAACTCAAGTCTGGTTCTTTGTTTTACAGTCACTCATCATTTATCTCAAATATATAGTCCAAACGATCACAGAGTTGGAAACAGGAACTGAATTATGCCCAAAGCAAGGCAGAACAATTCCAAACTCTCACCTGTTCTGGCTCTTATTTTCTTACTATTGAACAAACCCACGTAGCCGGATCTGCCTGTGTCAGGGGCTGACTGTAGCTGAGAGTTCTCTGAGTTAACTTCCTAGTAGATTTAAAAAGCTCATTAAAGGATATATAATCAAATATGCTAATTGGAAGCTTACATATATTCTGCTAAAACTCAGCAGTAACTGCAACGATATAGAACAAAGAACAATAAAATATCTCACTAAAAGAATTTGGAACTGCCAGCTCATGGTGGTAATAAAAAGCAGATCAAATTTTCGTTGGTTTTCTCAGTTTTTAAATTCCCACAGATGCTGCAATAATGAACCGCCTCTTACTTGTTTGTACTCCAGCCAGAAGCTCTGACTCTTTGTAGTCAGGCTGCCAGGGACCATTCCCCATCACTCCAGGAGGAAGCTGGGAGGATGTGGGAACACTGACTTCTTACTGACTGGTACATTTTTAAAGCCAAGGGTGAATTGTAACTGTTTAAGTTATCACCTTTGTAAATTGCCAAAGGACAATTTAATGACAACTTGTATAAGAAGCAGTGAAGAGGGTGAGATGGAGAGCATATTTCTGCACTTGCTCCCTAGACCCTTGTCGGAAATCCTCTTGGGCTGTGCCTTATGCTGACATGTGCTCGCTCTGCCTTTTCCAGATGCCACCTTATGAGTGAGGAAAATGCTCTAAATGAACACATCTTCACTGGGACCTCACAGACAATAGATTTAATTAAGAACAGGGGAAAGAACAGGGAATTAAGAAAGTCAAATACATTCCTTCCCAGCTGGAGACATGGGCCAGTACGGGGGAAGAGTGGGTATCTAGGCTGGGGAACCCCTCAAACTTAGGCACGCATGGGGGAAAACCCTTGAGAAGCACTCTCAGGGGGGCAGGCAGAAAAGTACAGACACCTTAAAACAACAATAAGTCTCCCAGTTCAAAGTGACTGGAAGCTGGTTCTATAAAACCAGGAAGAACGTTCTGCCCAGAGGGACAGCTGGTCAGTCTTGGAACCACAAGAAAGGAAATCTCAGAGGGGAACACTGGGAATGCCCATCGGATAGGCCTGCCCGGGAAAGAGAGCATCAGGGCAGTGGGCTTCCAGGGCCTCGCTCCCCTGTCAGTGGCCTCTCCCCAAGGGACACACAGGCCACCAGCATCCTGTCCCCCATCTCACTGAATTCTGTTCTGTGCTCACCAAGCAACCTTCGAGTGTGATTTCCTGCCCACAAGTGGGGCCTCACGGAGAGGTAACACACACGCAGAGTGGGAAGCTGTTTTTGGTCCTTAGAGCAGAGCCGCAGATCTAAATGGGAATGGAGGGATTGGGGAGAAGAAGGATGAGTGGAAAGAAGCTTCAGAAAGGGCTTCCAGGTCACAGAAAGCATCATTCCACCCCCTCCTCTCCACCCGGGTGCCTTCCTTTGTATCAGCCCTGAGGTGTTAGGCAATGCCATAGCAGGGCACGGGGAGTTTTAGAGAATCACCATTTCCAACCCTACTGGACATTTGCATGATTGTGGATTCTCAAAAATAAGTGCCCGTAGATTGAGGCAGAGTCCTCAGGCATGGACATCTGAGGGCTACGAAGGGCTCACAAACACTGAGTCCCCTCCATAACGGCAGCCTCAAAATCCAGCTGTTTTCAAAGAACTGATACGCAAAGCATCATGATGCACATTTAAATCGTGGCAGACATTCTTCTTGGTGGTATTTTAACATCTCTGAAATTCAGATTAAGGAGGGGGTCATACAAAGTGGCAAAATTCACCGGGGAGTCTTTTGCTGTCATTATTTAATGTGACCATGTTCCCAGAAATACTTGCCCATAATTGCACTTCTCTACAGGAACAAAACGGTTCTTAGCACCATGTCAAGTGCGGTTTCTAAGAAACCTGAAACTTCCCGAAACCTGATTTTTTGTTTTGTTTTGTTTTTTGCGGACAAACTATGAAAGGTTTATTCTCAAATATTCAGACTTGACCCTCCATCCTTCCACAGTAGTGCGAGCACCAAAGCAATTCCACGTATTGTTTTCTAACACACAAAAACTGTTCATCTCAGGCTACTCAGGCTAGAGACAGGCAAGGAGAGAGTGAGTAATGAGTCTGATCTGAGAGCATTTGTAGAGGAAAACAACGCGGCACTTCCCCTGAGGAGACAGGAGTGACCACCCCCTCGCCCCCAGCCAGTGTGGGCCGGATCCGTCCCATCCATTTAGTTTTGAGAGCCTGAGTTTCCCCTCCAAGATCTGTACAAAGGGTCATTAAAAAGTACATTTGCCTTAAAGGTTAGTTAATGTAACAATGGGTTTTAACTAACCATGTGATCTATCAATAAGGAGAGATCAGTGGGTCTTCAAAGAGATCATAAGACAAAAGTCAAGGAAACCAGGGAGACAGATGATGGCCCTGGAGAAGAAGTAATCACCCAACAGGAAGGAGAAAATCAGGGGAAAGGGGTAACTGTACGGCAGGACCACCCTGGAGAGGTCAGTAACACCCCCTGCAGACATTCTTTATTTCCCAAGTGAGTAGGTGGCCCTGAAGATCTGGTCTCACAGTTTAACTGGCATTCCCAGTGTCAGGAGTTATCACGCAAAGTCTTCTGCAGGCTTCTCTTCCTAATGTGCTGTGACTCCAGGAATTAATAGAAATGTAGCTCTTCGGAAGTTCCCTTGTATAGATTTCTAGTTTCTCTTTGATTAAAACATTTAATAATACAAAGCTGGTGCAACAATTGGCAGGTCCATTAAACTGTCAAGTGTGGCAAAATGGTTGTGCAATGTTCTGTCTTTTTCTGTGGCTCGCACACAATCTGACAAATGGAACAATAAAGAAATGTGGAGCTCCTGTGTTTATTTAAGTAGGCTGCAGAGATGAAAAAGAACTCTCCTCAGTGTGCTGACTGGAACATAACTGCTGACAGAATAGCAGCTACAGGAACAATAAGGTAGAAAAGTCAGCTCTTATGAAAAGTGACTGAAAGCTTGCCTATCGGTAGCCTGGCATTCCTTTATTTTTTATTATTCCACAAAGAGAACATAAATGGGGATCATGCTAGCTTTTTAAATAGTTCAATTCTTTCCCCCTCTTATTTATTCCTTCCTTCTTTCCTACCTTCCTTTCTTTCTTCCTAAACCACACTAAGTACCCTGTGTTAACAACCTAGTGTTGTAAACACATACACACGTGCACAAATGCACATATACACGACATAGTTTCTTCCTTGTATATTAGTATTATTTAGAGAAATATAGTACCATACATCTCTGCAGCTAGATTTTTGTCACTCAATGATACTTCATAGAAATCCTAACCAAGGGTACAGACTTTGCTATGGTTTATCCTTTTTAATGGCTGCATAATATTCTATGAAATTTTTAAATATTTTCTTTTGAAGACTGATTCAACCATTCTTCTATGGGGATTCACTTTGTTTCAGAATTTTAACTGTATGAATAATGCTGTAATAAACATCATGGTACATATTATTTTTATGAAATTATTATGTATTTTTATGTCTTTGGAATAGCTTCTCAGGAATGAGACTGGTGGATCAAAGTGTACGTGAATTTTTATTCTCAGAAGATATTGCCATACTGCAATTAATATTTAACTTGCAGAATATGACAGTACCTTTTCCTGTGCATCCTTACCTCTAAAGAGTATGATGGTGTTATGTTCTATTATATTTGTATTAAATACATGGTTATAAGGGGATAATGCATTGTTACTTTAATTTGCATTTCTCTGATTACTGATAATTTTGAGTATCCATATGTTTATGGCCATTATATCCACTTTTGGATAAATTATCCATTCATATTTATTTTCTATTATTTGTTGCCATTAGTAAGAACTCTTAGTATTTTAAAGATATTAACTTTGCTTTAATCATCTGTGATGCAAATATATTTTTAACTATACAATTTCTCATTGACCTTGTTTAAATCTTCTATAGCTTTTGGTTTCTTGTCTTGGTTAAGAAGTCTCCACAAACCCTAAATTTTATGTACAGGCTCCTAGATTTTCTTCTGTAATTTAAGTCATTCATTCATCTATCTATTCATTGATTTATTTTTACATTTAATTTTTTGCTTTGAAGTCTTCAGTTATCTGGAATTTATTTCTATAAATGCTGAGAGACCTGTATATTTCCATTTTCTTCCAGCTGCATGGTCAATTGAGCCAGCACCTTCCAGCTCACACTGAATTAAAATATCAACTTCATAACAGATTAAAATAGTGTATATTTTGGAATCTATACCAAGACTTTTCATTCAATTCCTCTACCATGTATACTTATTTAAAAAACCAATGCCTTATTTATTTGATTATAGTGGCTTTATAGTATGCTTTAATATCTGCACTCACTAGTCTTCTTTGTATACATTTTATTCTTGGGCTTCTTATTTTTCCAAATAAGCTTTAAGATCTTTTAATATTGTTTTTAAATGCTATGATTCTAATTGGAATTGCAGTATATATCATAATTAATGTTAAATGTAAATATTATATGTACATGTATATAGTGAATTTTAGAAGCTCTAACATTTAAATTATTTTTAGTCTATACATCTAAGAACTTAGTATGATTTTCCATTTGTTTGAGTCTTTTCAGGATGTAATAGTTGTCTTCCCACAGTATTTCTTTGCATTTTATTGTAACCACAGATTAATTTTTTCCCATTTTCATGGTTAGGTCATTTCTGCTATTGATTGTTATATGTATTTTTATATCTATCTGTCTTACCAATTCAAGTATTTTTTCCTTATGTCTCTTGGGTTTTCCAGGAATATAATAATATTATCAAGAAAAAGAGTTTTATCCTTTTTCAATGTTTATACAAATTATTTTACTATCTTTTCTCACTGCATTTGCTAGAACTTTTAAAACAATGTTGAATAATAATGGCAAGAACAAGCAATCTTATCTAGTTCCTGGTCATAATTAAAGTAATTTTAGTGGTCTGCTATTTAGAATAATGTTTGCCAGTGTTTTGTAGTCTTTATCAAACTTACAAATGTTCCTCCTGTACATATTTTCCTAAAGTTCTCATTAAGGATAGCTGCCAAATGTTTATCAAGATGGCTTTTCAACATCTATTGACATGTTAATTTACTTTTCTGCTTTAATTTGTTGGTGTAATGAATCATATTGCTTGATTTCCTGATACCAATGCAACCTTGCATTCTTGCAATAAACTCTACTTTGCCATAGTTTATTAGTCAGTTAATATTCAATACATGACTGGACTATTGTAGCTAATATCACATTTAGAATTTTCTGCATCTAGTGTACTATTGGTCTTTTTGCACTACTATTTTTATCAGGTTGCAGTAATAAGATTGGCCTCATAAATACAATGAGAACTTGTCTGTCTTCTTCTACAGTCTTAAATAATTTAAATTACATCAGAAATGCTTGCCCTCTAAGGTTAAATAGTGTTCAGCTATGCAATTATCAAATCCTGTTAACTTTTTCAATAATACATTTTTAATTTCTTTTCTAATCTCTCCTATAGCACTCAAACTATTCAAAAATTCTACTTCTTCAATGAATTTTAAAAATTTATATTTTCCTAGGAAATCAACAATGTTTTCTAGATTTCTAAATTACTTTACTGAGATTAAGACTTTCTGTGTGGTCAAGAACATGATCAACTATTTTTGTAAATGTTACATGGACACTACAAAACTACATGTTCTTTGAGAGTCAATAAATAAATTTGTGTTTAATAAATAGAAATTTATTGAATCCATCTTGTAGACACTAGCTATAGGCTTAGGAGAAATAGGCTAACTTTCTACCTCTGTCCCTTCTCTCATCTTCAAACTTTTTTTATAAAGGTGTTCACCACACCTGTCCCCAGTGGCTGGGTAACTTGTATTTACGCATAGGTCTCAGTTTTATGTCACTTCCCCCAGAAGTCCTCCTTCATACCCTATACTCAGTTGGGGAACAGATTCATGATACAAAGAATATTTTCTTCTTGGCACTTGTCTATTGGTCATTATATTGTTATTTGTATAAGTAATAAAGCAATATCTTTCTTATGATCTAGTAACTTCCACGAGGATGGAATAATGTTTGCTTTATCTTATCCGCAAAACATAAACACAATAGAGTTTAACTGGCACACAGTAGGCATGCAATATATATTTCTTATATGAATGAATGAATGACTGAATAAATGAATGGTCTGTTAATCAGAGGAGATATAAATTAAGGAAACATCACTGGCAGTTTTCCACTGTGTGGTTGGAAACCCAGGCTGCCACATCACAGAACCTTGAAGCAGACATGCAAGAAAGAAGCAGAGTTGAGAGATGGAGGAAAAGAAAATTTCCCAGCTCACAACAGCACATCAGTCCCTCTTTAAAGTTTGTATCAGAGGCCCAACTTCATCCCAGTCCTTGGGTTCCTGAGACGTGCTGTAGCCTTGTAATTCTACTTTTTACTGAAGCTAAAAACAAAACCAGATTTCCTTAGTTTTTTCCTAATGTCCATTTCCTGTCCCAGGATCCCATCCAGGACACCACATAACATTTTTTTTTAACATCTTTATTGGAGTATAATTGCTTTACAATGATGTGTTAGTTTCTGCTGTATAACAAACTGAATTCTGTAGGAGTCGTTCCACATGTAGATGTATTTTTTGATGTATCTGTGGGGAGGAAGGTGATCTCCATGTCTTACTCCTCTGCCATCTTGAAAGTCCTCCCACATCACATTTAGTTCTCATGTTCCTCAGGCTTCTCTCGGCTGTGAGCCTTTCTCAGACTTTCCGTGTTTTTAATGGCCTCATTGTATATATTTTTGTAGTTTATTTTACTCCTTCTAATTTTACGTTCATTTTATGTTCACTTTGTTGTCTCCTCTTTTTCCTTTTGCTCTTTTTTGCTGGTTTTCATAAGTTTCTATTCACTCTTTTTTCCTTTTGTTAGCGCTGCTGTTTTGTAACTTTCTATCCCATTAATGTTTGCCTCCCCTCTCTAGGACCTCATAACAAAACATGTATTTCTGTAATATTTTTTAAAAACAAGATATAATTTGCTTCCTTCACCAAGATAGTCTACACTAATAAGGTCAGACTTTTAGAATATGTTCACTGCTGTTCTCAATTCTGCCCTTAACCAGACCAAGATAAAATCTTTGAAATGCTTTTCTTCATTACTTTTCTCCCCCTTCACCCCTAACTTGTAGATTTCTCTGAGATAGTTTTGTACTTTTCATTCTAGATTATTATTAGAATTACCCTCACACAGTTCCTCTTTATTTTAAGAATTCTTCTTTGGGGTAGCTAGCATACCTTCCCTGGTCTATTACTATCCATTTAAATTTAACTGTTTATGTATTGTCAAGCACTACCTCTCTTCCTCTTCGTGTTCTCCTGTCTTTGGTGGTTGTGCTGGTAGAGGATGGTGGTGTGTTGGTTACGGTACAGTTGTTTGGTTGTATAGTCCTCCCTCTAGTAGTTTCCTCTGGCACCAATATGCCCAAGTGATGTACTCTCTGGGTCACAGCACCACTCTCTCCTCCGTTCTGAAATGGGAATGACGTCTTAAGTGGATACAGGACCATGCGTTGCAGTTCATTTCTCTCAGATGCCATTCGCCACCTTCTATCTAAGGCATTGCATATAAAACAGTGCATGGCTGTCTGATTCTTTAAGTAGCCGGTTATTTCCATCTAGAAGTTAGTAATGGTTTCTCTTCATTCTTGGAGTTGAAGAATTTTCCAGGCAAGCTTTGGTGACTTTTTTTCTCATCCCTTCTGCTTGGAACTTGGTGAAGAGTTTCAATTTGCACATTCAGGTCTTTCTTAATCTTGAGGACATTTTCTTCTTTTATTAGTTTAATTATTGCCTTGTCATCATCTGTTCCTTTTCTCCTCTCTGGATCTTCTTTTATTCACATGTTAGTTCTTCCAAATATATCCTCCAAAAGTCTTTTTTTTCTCATGATTGTTTTCTCCATATATATATATATTTTGGGGTACGCGGGCCTCTCACTGTTGTGGCCTCTCCCGTTGCAGAGCACGGGCTCTGGACGTGCAGGCTCAGCAGCCATGGCTCACGGGCCCACCCGCTCCGCTGCACGTGGGATTTTCCCGGACCGGGGCACGAACCCGTGTCCTCTGCATCGGCAGGCAGACTCTCAACCACTGCGCCACCAGGGAAGCCCTAGAAACACTTTTTGATAGTTTTCAATTTTGAGAAGTCTCTTTATGCATGTGCAACTGTTGTTGGAGCTATTAAGAGTAAATGATAGGCTGTGACAACACTGTTGGGATTATTTTGGGACATTATACTGGGATAAGTTTCTGATAAATTATATCGAAATATAAATTTTATTACATCTAGAACTGCTGATTGTCAAGGAATAATTTTTCGAAAAGATTTCACTCTCTGTACAAATGTGTTGCGTATGTCTGAAGTACACTTTGAATGTCGATTTATACAGTGTTATCTTATCGTTTCCTCTGACATTCCTCCAACTTGTAGAATTGCCCATTGCTGCCTGTTGCATCTCCGCTGCCCGTGTGAGTATCACACTGGCCCATCAGCCTCCTCACAAAACACAAGTTCAAAGACAAAATTATTTTAAGAATTTCAAAACAGTCGTAGAAGAACATTAAACCAAGCACAGGGCCTTTCTCAACACAGGCCCTGCCGGGGAATCCAGACACAGAGCAATGGTGATTTCTGGTTCTGTACCCACTAGTGGTTTGGATTGGAGTGTTTAACACACTTTTTTTGCCAATCTAGTAAGTAATTTGTCTTATAAATCTGCCATTTACAGTCTCTCCTTCTAGAGGTTTTCTGAAGCTCTCTAAGCCGGCAATTCTCTCTCTCCTTGTAAATCAGTTGGTACCTTTTCTAGGAAACCAACGTGATCCTAACTAAATAGTCACTAATGACTTAAATTAGTTGCTGGCTCTTTCTGAGCCCCTAATTTTCCCAAGACTAATTAGCTCAGGCATAGGGAAGTTCTGGATTCATCCAGCCATTTAAAACATGATGGACATAAATTCAGTCCATACCATAATTCAGAGTGCAGGTTCTGGAACAATCCTGCCTGTTCAAATCCTCCACTTTCCTGCCGTGAGCCTTTGGCATGTCATTAACCTCTGTAAGTCTCAGTCTTCTGATTTATAAAACAGGAATAACGGCATACCTTTCAAGATAGGGCGTGACAAATGTTTATTATTACTGTTCAATTCTAGATAAGTGAGGCTCAGTCTCTTAGCTGATGGCAGTGATGTCCCTAAGAGAACAAAAGTGCTAGCTTTGACTAGCAAATTTTTTCGGTAAAATATAGAGGATGTTCACTACTGCTTTCTGAAGGAGTCCACAAGGGAGCAGAAACAGAATCCAGTTCAGTAAGACCATTCAGAAAGTATGGCCGGGCGAAGCTGCCGCAGGATCCGCTGAGTGTGTGGAGGGGATGTGTGGCTGTGTGAGCATGAGTCTGTATGGGATCCTTCCTGTGCTTACTTGAAAGCAGGCTTTGAGTGTCCATGTATACAACCAACAAACACACATGGCTTTTATCTGATGTCTGGGATTGTTGCTCCTCTGGGTTACATGGCAGCTGTCAGCAGAGCTCCAACGTGACAACACTCATAAGTAATATAGAACAGAGCATCTCCTCTTACCCACACAAGACAAAGAACAGACATTTTCTGAAGTTGGGTTTTTTTTTTTTTAACTGGGATGAGGCTTTTCCAACACCTGATGTTTGGTCATGAATTTGAAGCATAAGCCAACAGCAGGGTTTGGTAAAAAGGAATTCTGAATTTAAAAAGAAATTCACAATTAAGTGTTTTCAGCTTTACCAGTATGTACTAAAAGGGTAATCAGGTTTGATTAATCAACCCTATTTACCAATAGATAGGCATAAAGTAAAAAAATTAATTTCCTCCCTGATGGACTTTATAAAAGTGTGACCTATTACAAGGAAATGAAATCATCAAAAAGATGAAATTAAAATATTTCATTAGATTCTCCCATGAGATTTGTGTTATAGACTATCTGCAGGTTTCTCTACAGCTGAATGAGTGGCCTCTGGAAATGGCCACCATGCCTGCATCCTTCCCACCCTCCCCCTCCACTTGATGGCCTCTTCTGCCCTCCCAGCCAGCACTAGTGCTGGCTGTTTAAGGTTGCCCCATACTGTGAGTAATTCACCTTCCCTGTCTTCACTGCCAGCTGTCTTAGTCAAGGTCCCATAAAAACCTGCACAAGGAAAAGAAGCACTTGGAAATTTTACAGAGAGGGAATGTCATGCAAAGAGTTGGTTCCAGGGGCCTTGGAAGAGCTGAGAAGCCAACGGGATGGAGAAGAAAGCTAGCGAGTAGCAACAGCGGGCATCCACGGGCTCCTCTGAGCTACAGGATAAAGGAGAGGGTGTTTCTGGACCCCAGGGGCCAGGGTCACCTGGGAGAGGCTGGAAGGCCCACCCAGTAGGCACTGGGGCAAGGTAAGAGATGCAGGGCAACATCCCAGACCAATTAAGCTGGAACCCCTGCAAATGGGGCCAGGCATCAGTGGGTTTTAAAACTCCCCAGGTGATTCCAATGCACAACCAGGCATGAGAACCCCAGCTTAAAGCATCTAGTAGAATCTGCATTCTTACAACTGCATCTGCCCCGCACTGAGCAGACGCGGGGAAAAGTGCTGCTGACATACCATTGCTCAAAGTCCAGAAGCAGAGACCAAAGACGCTGCTAAATCGGGACGCCAAGCTGCTCTAAGATACCCTAAAAGGAATATCCAAGAACTGGATTTGATTTATAGAATTTTGTTTCATAGGTAAACTTTAGTAATTGCTGTCTAAAATATACTATTTCAAAGAGCCATCCTCTGTTTACTGAAAAAATTGATTAGATATCACGCTGTGTGCCAATTACAGTAAACCATTAGCTAGCACAATTGATGCACAAGGCATTTCCAATATACATAAACTAAAATAGAACATCCTGCTTAATTATTCTACTAACGTGTACATATTAAGTGTGTGCTAATTATTTCTTGAATGCACTAATAATCAAAGGAAGATTAGTGTTCAGTGTGATACTATTGTGATTTTTAATTGTATTTTACTTATTTTCAAATGGATAATCCATGATGATACATACAAAGAATCTGTTAACTAGAAACAAACATCTTAATATGATCTTCTTTTAAATAACTGAGAAGATACTTCAAGATTTTGTACCGCCCTCGGGTAATCACAATGAACACCAATTATCATCATAAACATTGCTAAAGAGAAGTCTGACTAGCAAAACTCCAGGTAATGAGTTCAACTGAGCCTCGGTAACTGGAAAAAAAGAGTGAACTCTTTTTAAAGAACGCATCTATAATGCGTTTCATTAAGCATTTATTCACACAAGAAATGTTTCTTAAGCAATTAATATACATTCTAGGGAATAACAAGACAAATAAGATGAGGTCCCTTCCTCAGAGCACTTTATAATCTAATGGAAGCGATTAGACAATCACACAAGTCCCGGTAAGAGGCAGTAGTTGCTGATTCTAACGTTCAGTGAGGTTGAGGGTGAACAGGCCAGAGGACATGAGAAGGGAGACTTGAGAGCAAATGTCAGCTGATTGTGGGGAGTAGGGACACACATTAAAAGTATTTGAAGAGAGAAGCGATCAAATCAAAATGGCACTTGAGGTACAGAATGGACACACGCCAGGAAACCATTTAAGGATTACTGGAAAAATCAAAGTGAAAGGTTCAAAGAAGACAACAGCAGCAAGTATCCAAATGAAGCACGGATGCTAGAAATATCAGAATGAAAAATCCCCGTAGAATTTCATGCCTGAATGTCTCCAAGGGCTGACTGAAGAAAATTAAGGAAACAGAAGGAAGGGCTCCTTTGAAGGAAAAGATAATGAATATTCCTCTTCAGATATATCTGGTTGAAGGCTAGAGAGACATCCAACAAGAGACATCCAGCATGAATGCACTGAGAACACTGTTTGCAAAGTCGTTTTATGATGATTTCATCAATGTGTAATTGTATCCAGAAATAAAACACTCACTTGTCATTCATAATACAAAATGTTGTGAACAAAATTACAAATTCCTGTGTTAACACGATATTCTTTTTTTTTTTCTTTTCTTTTTTTTGTGGTACGCGGGCCTCTCACTGTTGTGGCCTCTCCCGTTGCGGAGCACAGGCTCCGGACGTGCAGGCTCAGCGGCCACGGCTCACGGGCCCAGCCGCTCCGCATGTGGGATCTTCCCGGACTGGGGCACGAACCCGTGTCCCCTGCATTGGCAGGCGGACTCTCAACCACTGCGCCACCAAGGAAGCCCAACACGATATTCTTAATGACTTTCAAAAACAACAGTGCAAGTCATCTTTACATGCATCAAATATATACTGTTTCCACTTCACTTTAATAAAATCATGATGGTGAATCATGATGATGTTGTCCAGCCTTTTAGGTTGATGTTTAAGAGTACCAGATCCAACTGTTCAAAAGCCCATCATATAAACAGTTATGATCCTTGGTGGACTTCATAGATTTGTGCTTCACTGACAGAGCTGGAGAGACTGCTGAGCTGTTAGAGAGTATATTTTGCAACCGTATTGCAGTTGGGTTGAAAGCAGCCCCCCAGTTTGCTTTATAAGCACTACAGCATTTCATTGACTCTTCCCTTTCTTTCTCTGTTTAGCAGTGATAGGCAGGAAGTCATCACTCCATCCTAACAATGAGTAAAAAGCTGAACAGACTGAAAAAGCAACAATTCTTCTTGGATCCATAAGAGAGGGTAGGACACAGGGCAAACTGCTGCCCCCAACTGGAGAGACAGACAAACATAGGGAGTTGGGGCTTACCCAAGTAGAGACTCATGAATGGAAACCAGCTCAGGAATCAGTGCCAGGGAGGAAAACCTCAAATGTAATTCATGAATTGCCAGAGGCTCAGTGTTAAAAACTCCAGGGGAACCCAGTCATCAGAGAAAAGAAACTATTTTGAAATATGCCAGAGCACTCTGTTCTTAAAAAACCTGCCCTCAGGAGAAACTAGTTGAACAGAGCCTAACTTACTGCGATATTATCAGAGCCTATCTGACCTGGGGGAAGGGAAACACCCAACTCCACTCAGCTCTAGCTTTCCACATGGGAGAATGGAAATACCCAACACCATCTCATGCTATCCATCCTGTCCCACCTAAGATAGAAGAAAAAACTGAGGAATGCTATGAAGTTCACAGACCAAAGGCACAGACTCACTGAAAGACTGAGACCTAACCATAGGCTAGAGAATGATTCCTGTTCCCCCACACCTCACCCTCACATTACTAAAGACCTAGTTACAGCAGTTCCTTTTACCCAGTACACCATGTCCAGTTACCAAGAAAAAATTAGAAGATCTACCAAAAGGCAAAAAACATAATTTGAAAAGACAGAGCAAGCATCAGGACCAGACATGGAAGGGATTTTGGAATTTTGGAATTAACAATAACCTCCCTAAGGAGGCAAAAGACCTGTACTCTGAAAACTACAAGATGTTAATGAAAGAAATCAGAGATGACACAAACATATGGAAAGATATACCATGTTCTTGGATTGGAAGAATCAATATTGTCAAAATAAGCATACTGCCCAAGCAATCTACAGATTCAGTGCAATGCCTATCAAATTACCAGTGGCATTTTTCACAGAACTAGAACAATTTTTTTTTAATTTGTATGGAAACACAAAAGACCCCAAATATCCAAAGCAAGCCTGAGAAAGAAAAACAGAGCTGAAGGAATCAGGCTCCTTGACTTCAAACTACACTACAAAGTTACAGTAATCAATACAGTATGTTACTGGCACAAAAACAGAAATATAGATCAATGGACTAGGATAGGAAGCCCAGAAATAAACCCACACATCTATGGTCAATTACTCTATGACAAAGGAGGCAAGAATATACAATGGAGAAAAGACAGTCTCTTCAATAAGTGGTGCTGGGAAAACTGGACAGCTACATGTAAAAGAATGAAATTAGAACATTCTCTAACACCACATAAAAAAATAAACTCAAAATGCATTAAAGACCTAAATGTAACACTGGGTACTATAAAACTCTTAGAGGAAAACACAGGCAGAAGACTCTTTGACATCAATTGCAGCAATATCTTTTTGGATCCACCTCCTACAGTAATGAAAATAAAAACAAACAAATGGGACCTAATTAAAGTTAAAATAATTTGAAAAGATACATGCACCCCAATGTTCACTTCAGCACTATTTGCAATAGCCAAGACATGGAAGCAACCTAAATGTCCACTGAAAGAGGAATGGATAAAGAAGATACGGTACATATATACAATGGAATATTACTCAGCCATAAAAAGATTGTAATAATGCCATTTTCAGCAACGCGTATGGACCTAAAGATGATCATACTAAGTGAACTAAGTCAGACAGAGAAAGACAGATATCATATGATATCACTTATATGCGGAATCTAAAAAGATGATACAAACGAACTTATTTACAAAACAGACTCACAGACTTTGAAAACAAAAGTATGGTTACCAAAGGGGAAGCGGGGGGAGGGATAAATTAGGAGTTTGGGATTCTTACTAACTGGCTTAACAGGTGTTGGAGAGGAGGCTCCTCTATGGTTGTTTGAGGGATGGATATAGTTTGGGATTAACATATACACACTACTATATATAGAATAGATAATCAACAATGACCTACTGCATAGCATAGGAGACTCTACTCAATATTCTGTAATAACCTATATAGGAAAAGAATCTGAAAAAGAATGGATATACGTATATGTATAACTGAACCATTCTGCTGTACACCTGAAACTAACACAACATTGTAAATCAACTATACCCCAATATAAAATAAAAATTAAATTAAAAAAACATAATTTGAAGAGACAGAGCAAGCATCATTTGTATCATCTTTTTAGATTCTTTCCTTAACCGTGTCCAGTCTACTTTATAAGTAGACGTGTAGATGGGCTTATAGCCCATCAGAGGCACTCTTCATTTCTGTTACAGCGCTTTTGATCTCTAGCATTTCTTTTTGGTTCCTTCTTAGGAGTTCCATCTCTCTGCTTACATTGCCCATCTGTCCTTGTGTGCTGCTTCTTTCTCTACTAGAGTCCTTAGCATATTAACCATAGTTGTTTTAAATTCCTGGTCTGATAATTCCAAAATTCCTGACCCTCCTCGCTTTGCTTGATGGCTATGACACCCTGGCCTCTTTATGTAGTCCAACCTCAATCCCCTATTGTAATAGTCATGACCCCTAGCCATTTGTCTTTAATAAGGTCCTCCTTACTATTAAAAAAATATAAAAATAAAAATGAAGTTGGAGAGATGCTGTTGTTTTGTTCTATTTTTGTTTTTTGGAGGTTTCTATTAAGATATCCGCAAGCTCAGAGATTTCTGGTTCACAGTTTTAGCTTCCCATGGTAATCACCTGGGAGCTTTAAAACATACCACTGCCTGGATCCCACCCTAAGAGAATCTGATTTAATCAGTCTGGGGATTTTTAAAAGCTCCCACATGATTCTAATGTGTAACCAAGGTTGAAACCTACTGGTCTTGATTAACCCCGTCTCTCTACAGACAAGAACAATAAGACTCCGCAGCCTTGGTGACTTACTCCAGGTTATAAAGCAAATTTGAGAGCAGACCTAGGAATCTGAAAATCCCAGTCTGGTTTGGGGCTGCCTACACTATGGTAGAGCCCTTTCCTTCCACAACTGAGGCCTCTGTTCCCACGTTGAGGAGCTGGCATAATCCTTGCTCCCCAGAGCCTTTCATTCACCTGCTCCTGTTCATCTTAGAATGTTCTGGCTTTCTGGACACACCTTAATGCCTCTCTCACAATTTTCATCTATGTTTTGCATCCCTTTCCTCCTCCACTGGGCCCACTCTCGTAAGCCCTGAATCGTTCCCAGACTTTCCAGCCTCCTTGTAAATGCCCTTCTCCGTACCCTGGACTAACATTCGCTAAACATCATCACCTCCAATGGCGTTGCTTCTCCACACAACCCTCCTGATACAAACCGAAAAAGCTTCATCTTGAATTCTGACATTCCAGGTTCTGGTTCTGTCCCCTTGTCCTTCGATCTTCCTCACCTTCTTGCACCCACTGAACCCGGCCTTGACCACACTCTTCCATGTAACGCCATGGCTGTCAATGAACACCTGTCAGAACGTCTCAGGGGAGCCCCCTTGCCAAACCTCAGGTGCTGCAGCCCTCTCCCCAAGGGCACTTCAGAGAGTGGGGACTAAAGGAAAAGGCCTGGTCATCTGCATTTTGAAATCGCACACCTCAATCCTGAGGCCCTGCCCCACCACGGGCTCTCCTCAGAACTGCAAGGCTTTCACGTGCTTCCAGGCTTCCCTCATCTCAGCCCTTTGTGTCTATGAACCACTGCCACTGAGTCCCCTGCACTGAGGGAAGCTTGCTGCTCTGATCTTGTCAGTCTGATCGCCCAGTAACCCCCACTGTGTTTGTTTTGCTGGCTTGATAGATTCATGACAGGCACAAAAAAAAATAAGGACATTTTAGAATGGTACGAATTTGGAAGAAAATCTGGTTCATTCTTTATCGTGTTGTCCTTTACTAATGGAATATTTTCACCTGACCCGTCAATCTTTAGCTCTAATTATATCTCCATTTCACTGCTCCGTGGCTTACCACTACTGTCCCTGTTCATTGAAATGTTTTATCTTGAAGCCTCTGGGCTACTTACCAGAGACTCATAATACCCATAATTTAAAGAGGAAAAAAAAAGTTATAAAGCCTTCATGTCTTAAATGCAACAGCATGGCCTTGAAACACTATAGAACTTGCGGTCTAATAACTTAGAACTAAATTAGCTAAAGCTTTGATTCACATGCATTTGGAGATCAAAACAGGCTGAAATGCCTTAGGCAACATTTATGCTTACGGCCATAATTAGACAACTGCTACAATATTGAAAAAAAAACGAATTTTACAAACTAATCAATTGAGACTTCAAAAAAGAAAAACATGTCAGCTTATTCCAGCAGTTTATTAAGGGGCAATGTTTCAGTTGCAAATAATTTATATCATATAAATAAGCTCATTTAAAATTAATTAGTTTTACCATAAATAAGCATATTGAAGATTCTACCAAAATCAGAAACTCTACCAAAGATTTTTGAATCACAAAAATTTAGTTAATGGGCCTTCAGTTATTTACCAGTAACAAATACACAAATCTCAGTGTTTTGCCTGTGTCATTAGATTATTTTAAAAGAGCAGATGGTACAACACACTGATATAGAAACACCTCCTGCCAAATTATCTTCAGGATTCTATCAATCCAACATTTGTAAAATTAGAATCCAAGAAAATACTCTAGTATTGATATGATTAAGTATATGTGGGTGTTGATTTTTTGCTTGTTTGTTTGTTTGGTTTTTACCAAGGACATTCTATGAAGATGTATATTCAAAGCCACAAATAAAATAACTAAAGGGCTTCTGGGTGAATTATTTGACTGTAATAGGCCCTGGTTTTATGTTACTGAGCTCCAAAAATCTGATTAACAAGAAATCACATGCACGTTAAGAGTAAGTGAAATCAGTTTGGAAAAAAATACTTCTAGGATAGGTGCTTTATTTATTGAATACTTACTATGTTACTCCCGTTTCACAGATGAGGAAACTGAGGCTCAGCAAATTCTGAACATGGGTCTTGCTGACTCTTTTCCCTAAGCCTTTCTGATTCCATTAATATGTAGGTTGAAATGTTTTTCTTCTTTAACCTATTGGATCAAAAAAGGGGCTGAATATCAGTCAGCAAGTCTTTGCTGGTGTGTAGCAATCATGTCGTGAAATGGGATTTCACCATATTTTAGGCATCCTGTCACAGTAGTTATTGGCATTTGCACTTTACTCAAGGTTCCTTGTGGTTTTTCTTGACCTCTTTCTCTTGGATATCAAACAATGGGTATTTACCACAAATGTATGAAACAAAAACAGTCCAGGAAATGCACTATGACAGACAAAATTCTAACAGTATTTAATAGTTATGAAAATTGAAAAAGGTAATAGGTCTAAGTAGAAAGCTACATGTTCTAGGAAATTATAAGTATCTGGAGATGACGTAAAGGGATTCCTTCTAGATGAGTTCCCTGTTTTTATTTGCAGATAAAGAACTTAACCCAATAACAACTCTTGCAAACAAAAGGATTACTGACTAGTTGAAGGACATGGTGAATAATGAGGAAAAGAGTTAATAATACTCTCACCTAGTGAGTAGTCTACAGATGAGGACAGGACAGCAGTTTACTGCCTTGCAACCTAGAAAGACAGGTTATCAAAGGTTATTACATGTAAGTCATCATTCCCTCCTCTGAATACAAAGAATTGAGCTGTGTGGCATCTAATATATAGCAGTTTCTGATTCTTGACAGATGGTCCCTATTAAATCAGTCTCTGGACAAAGATGGTGTCGGTGAGCTAATTCTGTTCATTCATTAACTCCATCACTCCTTCCCACATTTATTGAACTAATTGACCTTTATTAAACAATATTGTGCATGGGACACTGCGCTAAATACTCAAAACAAAACAAAACATCCATGGCTTCTGTTTTCCCCTCTAGAACCAGGCCCACCTGTCAAGATTGGTCATCCAAATTAATATTTTCCTTCCCAGGCTGAAATTTTTAGCAGCGTTGTTCAATATTAAATATTAAATGGAGATAGACTTCCGGGAAGATGGCGGAAGAGTAAGACGCAGAGATCACCTTCCTCCCCACAGATACACCAGAAATACATCTACACGTGGAACAACTCCTACGGAGCACCTACTGAACGCTGGCAGAAGACCTCAGACCTCCCAAAAGGCAAGGAACCCCCCACGTACCTGGTTAGGGCAAAAGAAAAAACTAAACAGAGACAAAAGGATAGGGACGGGTCCTGCACCAGCGGGAGAGAGCTGTGAAGGAGGAAAAGTGTCCACACACTAGGAGCCCCTTCGCGGGCGGAGACTTCGGGTGGCGGAGTGGGGGAGCTTGGGAGCCGCGGAGGAGAGCACAGCAACAGGGGTGCGGAGGGCAAAGCGGCGAGATTCCCGCACAGAGGATCGGGCCGACCGACACTCACCAGCCGAGAGGCTTGTCTGCTCACCCGCCGGGGCGGGCGGGGCTGCGAGCTGAGGCTCCGGCTTCTGTCGGAGCGCCGGGAGAGGACTGAGGTTGGCAGCGTGAACACAGCCTGCAGGGCGTTAGTGCACCGCGGCTAGCCGGGAGGGAGTCCGGGGAAAAGTCTGGACCTGCCGAAGAGGCAAGAGACTTTTTCTTACCTCTTTGTTTCCTGGTGCACGAGGAGAGGGGATTAGGAACGCTGCTTGAGAGAGCTCCAGATACGGGCGCGAGCCGCGGCTGAAAGTGCGGAGCCCAGAGACAGACATGAGACGCTAGGGCCGCTGCTGCCGCCACCAAGAAGCCTGTGTGCGGGCACAGGTCACTATCCTCACCCCCTTCCGGGGAGCCTGTGCAGCCCGCCACTGCCGGGGTCCCGGGATCCAGGGACAACTCCCCCGGGAGAACGCACGGCGTGCCTCAGGCTAGCAACGTCACGTCGGCCTCTGCCGCCGCAGGCCCGCCCCACACTCCGTGCCCCTCCCTACCCCCCGGCCTGAGTGAGCCAGAGCCTCCGAATCAGCGGCTCCTGTAACCCCGTCCTGTCTGAGCAAAGAACAGACGCCCTCCGGCGACCTACACGCACAGGCGAGGCCAAATCCAAAGCTGAGCCCCTGGGAGTTGTGAGAACAAAGAAGAGAAAGGGAAATCTCTCCCAGCAGCCTCAGAAGCAGCGGATTAAAGCTCCACAATCAACTTGATGTACCTGCACCTGTGGAATACCTGAATAAGACAACGAATCATCCCAAATTAAGGAGCCCTGTGGATGAAAGGCTCTTGGTGCTGCAGGAGGAGTCAGTGCTGTGCCTCTGAGGTGGGAGAGCCAACTTCAGGACACTGGTCCACAAGGGGCCTCCCAGCTGCACATAATATCAAACAGCGAAAATCTCCCAGAGATCTCCATCTCAACGCCAGCACCCAGCTTCACTCAACGACCAGCAAGCTACAGTGCTGGACATCCTATGCCAAACAACTAGCAAGACAGGAAAACAACCCCACCCATTAGCAGAGAGGCTGCCCAAAATCATAATAAGTCTACAGACACCCCAAAACACACCACCAGACGTGGGCCTGCCCACCAGAAAGACAATATCCAGCCTCATCCACCAGAACACAGGCACTAGTACCCTCCACCAGGAAGCTTACACAACCCACTGAACCAACCTTAGCCACTGGGGACAGACACAAAAAACAACAGGAACTACAAACCTTCAGCCTGCAAAAAGGAGACCCCAAACACAGTAAGATAAGCAAAATGAGAAGACAGAAAAACACACAGCAGATGAAGGAGCAAGATAAAAACCCACCAGACCTAACAAATGAAGAGGAAATAGGCAGTCTACCTGAAAAAGAATTCAGAATAATGATAGTAAAGACGATCCAAAATCTTGGAAATAGAATAGACAAAATGCAAGAATCAGTTAACAAGGACCTAGAAGAACTAAAGATGAAACAAACAATGATGAACAACACAATAAACGATATGAAAAATACTCTAGATGGGATCAATAGCAGAATAACTGAGGCAGAAGAACGGATAAGTGACCTGGAAGATAAAATAGTGGAAATAACTACTCCAGAGCAGAATAAAGAAAAAAGAATGAAAAGAACTGAGGACAGTCTCAGAGACCTCTGGGACAACATTAAACGCACCAACATTCGAATTATAGGGGTTCCAGAAGAAGAAGAGAAAAAGAAAGGGACTGAGAAAATATTTGAAGAGATTATAGTTGAAAACTTCCCTAATATGGGAAAGGAAATAGTTAATCAAGTCCAGGAAGCACAGAGAGTCCCATACAGGATAAATCCAAGGAGAAATACACCAAGACACATATTAATCAAACTGTCAAAAATTAAATACAAAGAAAACATATTAAAAGCAGCAAGGGAAAAACAACAAATAACACACAAGGGAATCCCCATAAGGTTAACAGCTGATCTTTCAGCAGAAACTCTGCAAGCCAGAAGGGAGTGGCAGGACATATTTAAAGTGTTGAAGGAGAAAAACCTGCAACCAAGGTTACTCTACCCAGCAAGGATCTCATTCAGATTTGATGGAGAAATTAAAACCTTTACAGACAAGCAAAAGCTGAGAGAGTTCAGCACCACCAAACCAGCTCTACAACAACTGCTAAAGGAACTTCTCTAGGAAAGAAACACAAAAGAAGGAAAAGACCTACAATAACGAACCCAAAACAATTAAGAAAATGGGAATGGGAACACACATATTGATAATTACCTTAAATGTAAATGGACTAAATGCTCCCACCAAAAGACACATTGGCTGAATGGATACAAAAACAAGACGCATATATTTGCTGTCTACAAGAGACCCACTTCAGACCTAGAGACACATACAGACTGAAAGTAAGGGGATGGAAAAAGGTATTTCATGCAAATGGAAACCAAAAGAAAGCTGGAGTAGCAATTCTCATATCAGACAAAATAGACTTTAAAACAAAGACTATTAGAAGAGACAAAGAAGGACACTACATAATGATCAAGGGATCGATCCAAGAAGAAGATATAACAATTGTAAATATTTAGGCACCCAACATAGGAGCACCTCAATACATAAGGCAAATACTGACAGCCATAAAAGGGGAAATCGACAGTAACACATTCATAGTAGGGGACTTTAACACCCCACTTTCACCAATGGACAGATCATCCAAAATGAAAA
This sequence comes from Grampus griseus, assembly GCF_964374135.1. Lineage (NCBI taxonomy): Eukaryota > Metazoa > Chordata > Mammalia > Artiodactyla > Delphinidae > Grampus > Grampus griseus. The sequence goes on from NC_139012.1 coordinate 70,771,086, forward strand.
TAAATAAGGAAACACAAGCTTTAAATGATACATTAAACGAGATGGAATTAATTGATATTTATAGGACATTCCATCCAAAAACAACAGAATACACATTTTTCTCAAGTGCTCATGGAACATTCTCCAGGATAGATCATATCTTGGGTCACAAATCAAGCCTTGGTAAATTTAAGAAAATTGAAATCATATCAAGTATCTTTCCCGACCACAACGCTATGAGACTAGATATCAATTACAGGAAAAGATCTGTAAAAAATACAAACACATGGAGGCTAAACAATACACTACTTAATAACGAAGTGATCACTGAAGAAATCAAAGAGGAAATCAAAAAATACCTAGAAACAAATGACAATGGAGACACGACGACTCAAAATCTATGGGATGCAGCAAAAGCAGTTCTAAGAGGGAAGTTTATAGCAATACAATCCTACCTTAAGAAGCAGGAAACATCTCGAATAAACAACCTAACCTTGCACCTAAAGCAATTAGAGAAAGAAGAACAAAAACCCCCCAAAGTTAGCAGAAGGAAAGAAATCATAAAAATCAGATCAGAAATAAATGAAAAAGAAATGAAGGAAACGATAGCAAAGATCAATAAAACTAAAAGCTGGTTCTTTGAAAGGATAAACAAAATTGATAAACCATTAGCCAGACTCATCAAGAAAAAAAGGGAGAAGACTCAAATCAACAGAATTAGAAATGAAAAAGGAGAAGTAACAACTGACACTACAGAAATACAAAAGATCATGAGAGATTACTACAAGCAACTCTATGCCAATAAAATGGACAACCTGGAAGAAATGGACAAATTCTTAGAAAGGCAAAACCTGCCAAGACTGAATCAAGAAGAAACAGAAAATATGAACAGACCAATCACAAGCACTGAAATTGAAACTGTGATTAAAAATCTTCCAACAAGCAAAAGCCCAGGACCAGATGGCTTCACAGGCGAATTCTATCAAACATTTAGAGAAGAGCTATCACCTATCCTTCTCAGACTCTTCCAAAATATAGCAGAGGGAGAAACACTCCCAAACTCATTCTACGAGGCCACCATCACCCTGAAAACCAGACAAGGATGTCACAAAGAAAGAAAACTACAGGCCAATATCACTGATGAACATAGATGCAAAAATCCTCAACAAAATACTAGCAAACAGAATCCAACAGCACATTAAACGGATCATACACCATGATCAAGTGGGGTTTATTCCAGGAATGCAAGGATTCTTCAATATACGCAAATCAATCAACGTGATACACCATATTAACAAATTGAAGGAGAAAAACCATATGATCATCTCAATAGATGCAGAGAAAGCTTTTGACAAAATTCAACACCCATTTATGATAAAAACCCTGCAGAAAGTAGGCATAGAGGGAACTTTCCTCACCATAATAAAGGCCATATATGACAAACCCACAGCCAACATCGTCCTCAATGGTGAAAAACTGAAAGCATTTCCACTAAGATCAGGAACAAGACAAGGTTGCCCACTCTCACCACTCTTATTCAACATAGTTTTGGAAGTTTTAGCCACAGCAATCAGAGAAGAAAAGGAAATAAAAGGAATCCAAATTGGAAAAGAAGAAGTAAAGATGTCACTGTTTGCAGATGACATGATACTATACATAGAGAATCCTAAAGATGCTACCAGAAAACTACTAGAGCTAATCAATGAATTTGGTAAAGTAGCAGGATACAAAATTAATGCACAGAAATCTCGTGCATTCCTATACACTAAGGATGAAAAATCTACAAGTGAAATCAAGAAAACACTCCCATTTACCACTGCAACAAAAAGAATAAAATACCTAGGAATAAACCTACCTAAGGAGACAAAAGACCTGTATGCAGAAAATTATAAGACACTGATGAAAGAAATTAAAGATGATACAAATAGATGGAGAGATATACCATGTTCTTGGATTGGAAGAATCAACATTGTGAAAATGACTCTACTACCCAAAGCAATCTACAGATTCAATGCAATCCCTATCAAACTACCACTGGCATTTTTCACAGAACTAGAACAAAAAATTTCACAATTTGTATGGAAACACAAAAGACCCCGAATAGCCAAAGCAATCTTGAGAACGAAAAACGGAGCTGGAGGAATCAGGCTTCCTGACTTCAGACTATACTACAAAGCTACAGTAATCAAGACAGTATGGTACTGGCACAAAAACAGAAATATAGATCAATGGAACAGGATAGAAAGCCCAGAGATAAACCCACGCACATATGGTCACCTTATCTTTGACAAAGGAGGCAGGAATGTACAGTGGAGAAAGGACAGCCTATTCAATAAGTGGTGCTGGGAAAACTGGACAGCTACATGTAAAAGTATGAGATTAGATCACTCCCTAACACCATACACAAAAATAAGCTCAAAATGGATTAAAGACCTAAATGTAAGGCCAGAAACTATCAAACTCTTAGAGGAAAACATAGGCAGGACACTCTATGACATAAATCACAGCAAGGTCCTTTTTGACCCACCTCCTAGAGAAATGGAAATAAAAACAAAAGTAAACAAATGGGACCTAATGAAACTTAAAAGCTTTTGTGCAGCAAAGGAAACCATAAAGAAGACCAAAAGACAAGCCTCAGAATGGGAGAAAATATTTGCAAATGAAGCAACTGACAAAGGATTAATCTCCAAAATTTATAAGCAGCTCATGCAGCTTAATAACAAAAAAACAAACAACCCAATCCAAAAATGGGCAGAAGACCTAAATAGACATTTCTCCAAAGAAGATATACAGAGTGCCAACAAACACATGAAAGAATGCTCAACATCACTAATCATTAGAGAAATGCAAATCAAAACTACAATGAGATATCACCTCACACTGTTCAGAATGGCCATCATCAAAAAATCTACAAACAATAAATGCTGGAGAGGGTGTGGCGAAAAGGGAACCCTCTTGCACTGTTGGTGGGAATGTAAATTGATACAGCCACTGTGGAGAACAGTATGGAGGTTCCTTAAAAAACTACAAATAGAACTACCATATGACCCAGCAATCCCACTACTGGGCATATACCCTGAGAAAACCATAATTCAAAAAGAGTCATGTACCAAAATGTTCATTGCAGCTCTATTTACAATAGCCCAGAGATGGAAACAACCTAAGTGTCCATCATTGGATGAATGGATAAAGAAGATGTGGCACATATATACAACGGAATATTACTCAGCCATAAAAAGAAACGAAATTAAGCTATTTGTAATGAGGTGGATAGACCTAGAGTCTGTCATACAGAGTGAAGTAAGTCAGAAAGAGAGAGACAAATACCGTATGCTAACACATATATATGGAATTTAAGAAAAAAAAAATGTCATGAAAAACCTAGGGGTGAAACAGGAATAAAGACACAGACTTACTAGAGGATGGACTTGAGGCTATGGGGAGGGGGAAGGGTAAACGGTGACAAAGCGAGAGTGGCATGGACATATATACACTACCAAACGTAAGGTAGATAGCTAGTGGGAAGCAGCCGCATAGCACAGGGAGATCAGCTCGGTGCTTTGTGACCGCCTGGAGGGGTGGGATAGGGAGGGTGGGAGGGAGGGAGACGCAAGCGGGAAGAGATATGGGAACATATGTATATATATAACTGATTCATTTTGTTGTGAAGCTGAAACTAACATACCATTGTAAAGCAATTATACTCCAATAAAGATGTTAAAATGGAAATAAATAAATAAATAAATATTAAATGGAGATGCTATAGAACAATATAGTAATTGCTCTATTAATTCAGAAAGGGGCAAGTTGAATTAGAGAAAAGACTGGATTATACACTATGTAAAAAGAAAATCAGTTTAATTCCAGCACCTGAATTACGATGTTCAGAATTGCAGAATTCTTCCATCCACAAAAGTCTTTAAAATATTTGTTTTAATCAGTAGTTTTAGTTTAATGGTAAATTTACATGCCAATAATTTCTTCGGATTTTAGACCTCAGAAGATTGTTGAAAAAAAAATGTTTATTCTTGTAATTCATTAAATACTTTGGATAGCTTAATAATGCAGCTAATTTACGTAGCAGAGCAAGTCTCTCTTTATAGACCTTTACTATCCAATGGAGTAGCCATTGCCCACATGTAGCTACTTACAGTATACAGTCCAAAGTGAGCACAAGATGTGCGCTTTGTGTAAAACACACACCAGATTTCTAAGACTTAGTAGCCCAAAAAAGTATGTAAAACTCTCAATCATTTTTATATTGACTGCATATTGAAATTATAATATTTTGGATATGTTGGGGAAAATAAAATACTGTATAGTATCAAGCTTTATTTTCTATGCCTTTTATTTTTTTAATGTGACTACTAGAAAATTTAAAATATGTGGCTAGCATTATATCTCTGTTGGATGGCATTATAATAAATAATAAAAAGAAATGTTTCCGAGGCATTAGTAGATTCTAATTACTATCTGTGGAAGTCCAAAGATAAAATGAAAAATATCCTTAAATGAATATGAAAAACCATCCTTCCAAACTAAAGCAAAATGAATGGGGCATAAGTGCATGACCCACCACACCTCTCCTCCCCCTCTTACTCCCCAACCCCAGGTTCAAAGGAAGGAACCTGGAATGTAGAGCAAACAGAAATATGGCAGAAATTAGCCCAGAGGCCTTGGGGACCACGGCTTACCACTTAATGCCGCTGCACAGCTGGCCCCGAAAGGTATTGAGATGTAGGACTTCCAAGGGAATGGTCTCTATATTTTAAAACATATATGTAACATGGTGAAAAACTCAGAATTCATGAAAGTAAAGCATCGATGGAAGAAGTAATGCCCTGAGAAGCCAGTTAAGAAATGAGGATTCCATCCCCGATGGACCAGAAAGCCCTTCTAGCACCTTCTGCTGCCTCCGGGTTCCCAGCGTCACCTGAGCGGCGCCCCGCCCACTCCCCCTTCCCGCTTGGGGTGAGCCACTGACCTCCCCCTAAGGTCTACGGGGACTCAAAGTTAGCGTGATGCTCACCTGATAACTTTGCTGAATGATGCTGAAGTGTCATTTCTCATTGGTTCTTTGGCGTCTCCTGTCTCTTTCAGTGTCTGAAACTCCCTCTCAGCTCAACCATAGGGATTAGCTTGGAGCACCCTCCCCACCCCTACCGTCTTCCAGCCTCGAACTTCACTCCTGCTTTCGGATCCCTTTCTTCACCACTCAGATCATATTCTAGGTGGTTTAATCAACCCAAAAGAACAAAATAATTAAGAAATTTATCTAGTTATTTGGTGATGTAAGAAAAAGTTTCAGGCAGATTTATTACAATTCTTTATCAAGGGACAGAACTGCTTCTCTCCACACTCAAGGAAATTAAATGCTGTAGCAAGAAAATTATTTTTAAATAAAATCCATTATTTAATGGTAATTAACAATAAGAAACTAGTCCAACAAATAGGAATCATTAAATAAGTTGTGATAAATTCATATAGTGGAATTACTCTACAGCTATCAAAAATTATGCCTTTGAAGACTGACAAAGGAAATGCACACAATGAAAATTAATAAAGACACATAACTATTTACAATATGATCTGACTCTATGTAAAATAAAATACATACACTATGTTAATAGTGGCTACCTCAAGGTGGTGAAATTACAGGTTATTTTTTTCTTTATATACAGTTTCTGTGTTTTTAAGTTTTTACAATGAGCATATATTACTATTATAATCAGAAAAATATATACATAAAATAAACTATTATTCTCTAGTTTGCAATTTTAACAATAAGTCTAATTTTTAAGAGTACCACCAAAAGCTTATCTTTCATGGAAGAAAATCATACCACCTCTAAAGATGATACATGATACAGTACAGTTTTTTTTTTTTATTCACTAGAACCCTGTGTCAGCAAGATTAGTTATGCCAGACATGATATTGATTTATCTTGCCTGATATAATTTTGGCTTATCTATAAAACAAACATTAGGATAATCCCCAACTCCAGTGCAACAGACTTCCCTGTCTGAAAATCAGCAAGACTTATTTAAGGGGCTTTAAAGGATAAGATCTAATTAGCCCTTTCTAAAAATCCATAGCATGTTTCTGTATAAAAGTTCGAAGCAAAACTCATTCAAAGCTAGCTCCACAGAATTAGCAGCAAAAATATAAAATGGACCTCAGCAATTACAGAAACAAATCTTCCAGCGTTATTAGACCAAATGCTTTTGAACCTACTAAGAATTTTTAAGACTCAATTCAAAGAAATTTTGGCATATTCTAAAGAACAGAAAGTGGAGTCACTCCTCATAAAATAAGTTATTATTTCGTTCTTATTCTCTCAGAAAAGGTCACCTCATTCATTCCAAGGTCTGCTCTAAATAAAAGAGTTTATAATAAAATTAATCACAATGTTGCTCATAACAAGTCCTTTTTCCTCCTTTCCTCCCCCTCCAGCCACTGCAGTATAATGCATTTCACAGTCGGTTTATGCTTCTTTAAGGGCCTAATATTGCATAATTCATGCATATTTTTCTGCACACATTTAGTGAAAGTCCATGTGTGCAGGCCCTCGACAGGGACACAAAGCCCTCAAGGACCTGGGGTTTAGAGAGTGCCTCGAAATATAAAAAAATATATTTTATACTTACATAAAATATAAAGTTCTGTCATTTGTTCTGCTAAGCCTATCATTAACCAGATATGTAAATTAATATAACAGTATTTGATAGAAACACTGCTTTAAAAGGAACATTCCAGCCGAGGGCCCTTTGTCATCTGTTCTATATTCTGCCATCTTCTTTTTCAAGGGAAACTTGGCTCAGCAGAGACCATTAGGCATATCATGGCAGTTAAGATATGGTTACTTGGGACTTAACTTTTGATTCCAATACTTGCAATATGACTTCAAGATAAACACTGCATATAGCAATGGGCACAGACAAAAAATATTCTTAATTTTGTCATTCAATTTCTGTAAAAATGTTACAGAATGGTTCCCATTTCTCATGCTTCTGTTATAGAATGTGCTGCAGAAATGACAGCCCCTGTCAGTATTTTTTTAACACCCCCCTGCCAAAAAGAACAAATCCAGGCACTATTCACATTATTCAATATTTTACAATCACTTATGCTCATTTCAAAAGCTCTGTCAAATGCTACAAAAAGGTCTTCTAGAAGTCAGATATATAAAATCTACAGTTTCACAACACTGAGAAGTACAAATGGTTAACAGCTGCTGTGTGTGTACAATTATTTCAAATCAATGAATGAGAAAAATATCAAGACTATTTGTAACTTCTTCTGCCTCTCTTAGAGTAGTAAAAAATAAGAGAAAGAGAAATAATAAAAGCAAAAAATAGAAAAGCTATGAAAGCCAGTAAAGACTTTCGGGTATGAAAAAAGCTGCACTCTGTACACAGGGTGAATTCTTCTGGACAAAATCTTCCCAGGGTTTTGGGACCTGGGAAGCCATTGTTGTCAATAATTTTCCTGTAATGTTTCATGGATGGTTTGGGCTCAAACTGATTTGCAGCATAACGATACAGGCCAAACTTCGGAGCTGTGTGATCATTAAATGAATAAGCAAAGTATCCACAAAGATTGATACCATCCAATACATAGGCTAGAAAAACAAAAGGACAGGAGAAAAGTTATGAAAATATTTTGCACACAACACTTTGCTTTTACATAGCCCTGGCATATCAGCAAAAATGTCAATACCATTTAATAAAGCTTCAGATTTAATTAGATTTAATCAGAAAAGGCTTCTTATATCCGAAGACAAAGAGGTAAATACATTTAACATAGTAGGCTTTACATAATTAAGCCTACTAGGATGCACCTGGGTTAAATCTTTAAGTATGTGAAGCAGTCAAGACTGCTGTGAAGCCATCTTATATGGAGGACAAGATAGTCCAGGGTTTATTCCACCCAGAGTAGGTGCGAGGGATATTCCATCTTCCTCTTTTAGCCAAACTCCTTTATCCCTGGGGAAAATACTAGCTAGCACTTGGACTTTTTCAGTGTGTCAAGGAATAGATAGCACTTTCTCTGCAGGTGATAGTGTGTGTACGTTTGAGAGTTTCTATCAGGTATCAGGCTCTCAGGTGACTTAACCCTCAAGAGACCGCTGTTTCGGGGGCTCCTTACCTTTCAGAGCTTCGTTTATGTAATTCTTCATGTAATACACCCTCAGATTGTCTTCGGCTGCGTGCGGATCATCGTCGATGCCGTTGGAGATTATATACATGGGGAGGTCTCCGTACTTGGACTTCAGCCAATTCAGTACCTTGCGTAACCCCCAGGGCACCACGGCCACCTGACTTGGGGAGTTGAGCCAGGTGATGTCAGTCATTTCTTGCACCGCCAGGTAATCATTATATTTTACTGGATCTTCTTTTTCCCAGTCTACAAGGATGGTGGTGTAATGGCTTAAAGCTAAAAAGTCAAAGGAACCCCGGATTAGCTTTTTTTCCTCGTCAGTGAAATAAGGCAGGAGGAAATTGTTCCTCTGGTTCAGCCAGTCCCTCATCACGCGTGGATAATCCCCGGAGCCGAAAATGGGCTCGGCCAGCCAGCCAATGTCAAATTGCAAAACCCGCTCGGCCACTTCTTGGTCTTTTGGGGAGAGAGGGCAGGCCGGTTCTATCCAATCCGCCTGCAGGGCTATGGATATTCTACCCTTCTGAGAGCGCCTAAACTTCTCATCGTACACGCGCCAGGCCAACGCGTGGGCCTTCAGGACGTGGTGCCCCGCGATATACGTCATGTTCCGCGTGGACGGCTCGTTCATCGTGATCCAGAACTTGACGTGGTGGCCGAGGTCTCGAAAGCACAGGCTGGCGTACTCTGCAAAAGCCAGGGCGGTATGAGGGTTCTCCCAGGCGCCGTGCCGGGCCAGGGGTGGCGGCAGCCCCTGGTGCGGGGCCGCGGGGCGCCACAGGGCCACCACCGGCGTGATGTTGGCGCGCACGAGCTCACTGGCCATGCAGCGATAGTAGCGCAGGACCGTGCGGTTGACCTGGGACTGGTTCCCCAGCGGCAGGATCAGCGCCCAGTCCAGGGAAAAGTGGAAATGCGACACGTGCATTTCCCGGAGTAAGGCGATCTGGGGCCGGATGGCGGCGAAGTCAACGCAGTAGGATTTCCTCTTCTTGGTCACAACCCCGTCCACCTTAATAAGCCTTTTACTGTGGTGGACATCCCACAGGTAAACGTTGGGGTCGGTAAACTGAGACAGAGTGGTGTCCACCTGGCAGGAGGAGAGTAACCGTTAGCCTCACCTGGACGGTCCTGGAAAGTCGTTCAACGCAGTTCTTTTGACAAAACCAGCCAGCGAAATAGGTAAAATCAGAAACCTTTCTAGCTGAATTTTTAAACTATTTTTTCATAAAGAGGAAGTTCTTGGAGAAGAAAATATTTCCCTTTGATGGGTGCACATTTGTTTTTCCCATAGTCCTCTGTAACTCTGGATTAATGTTAAAAAAAATCTGAATTTTTGGGGTCACTTCAGATGACAAACATTAATAATCCTCACACACCTCTGGTCTGCGTTAAGCAAGCAGAATATTTTGGATGTTTTTCTTTTAGTGTAAGAAATCACTAATGATACGAGGCTTTCAAATTTAAAAAAAACGACAAAAAAATGATAAAGCTTAAAACCTGAGTGAGAGTCAGAAAATGAAACGATATTTAAGATTAAATTGCGCTTCTTAAAATCACGTTCTAAATGGAGGTTTGCTCTAGGTGAAGGACGTGGAAAATAAGCATAACGGTTGCCTTTTATTGGCATTAGAGTCCGTAACAGAATTTAGCAAACTCATTCTGACTGATGGTAGAAAGTGATAGAGAATGTGGAAAACAATTCTGTCATCCACCCATAATGGGATATTTTAACATACCTTTTTAAAAATTTCTAAATTATTTTTCTGTGACGATCATGACAATAATGGTTCTCAATCTCTGATTTACAAGCCTTCAAAATGAAAACGTATTTAGGAAAGTGGACAAATTGCAAAATCAAAATCACAAAATCCTTCCTCCACATGCCAACCATGGCAGGAATGGAAACTGAAAGTTCATCCCAAGGACCCGCCACCAAAGCCAGTTTTCTCCTCAGAAATAATCCTGTTAGAATTGGTTCCTCAGTTTGACCCTCTATATAAAAGCTGGGGTCAAACTCTGGTTTTGAATCTCTAGCAGAGGTTTCCTTGCATTTTTCAGGCCTGTTGCAAATGAGCTTCTGTTTCTCTAGAGGGGTCAGTGCTGTGCTTATAAAGGAAAGTAATAAAATACAGCGTGTCAGAGGGAAATTGCTTTTTCTGGAGAATTGTCCCTTGTAGATCACCCACACATGCATTTCCTCTAATGCTGTGGGAATGCTGTCAGAAGTATTTTTCCACTGTGATGCACCCACAAATCATGTTTCCTCAGCTTTGCAAGAGAAAATATTTGTATACTCTTTGGAAGTGAAAGTGTTCATAGCTTGAAGGAATTATTTGGATTATTTTTAGAGCTTGAGTTGACAAAATTCGTAACTTTTCTATCATAATTGTTCCAGAACAACAGCTTTTATTCAGTCCATCTGAAAACAAACATGAGAGACTAGGGTATAATTTCTATTTATACCCTATTTCTTAAAAATACAGGACATTTATAAATGGGTGTTTAGGCAAAATTCTATATAATCTCCACTGATGTACTGACTTATTTCTTAATAAAAAAAAAAAGAAAAAGTTGAACCTTTCAGAAGGTTATAATATAGGTATTCAGTATATTACGGAAGAAATGTTTCCCTAACAGTGGCCAATGTTAAAAAAGCTCTACGTCCCCAGTACATAGCAGGTTTTGTATTTATGAGCTATGAGCATTAGTGGTTATGGGAAAACAAACCTCTTGGCTGGGAAATTAGGCCCAAGGACAGTGACAATCCATGTGAACAAGCCTAAGATCAGACTTCAGACAGGTGGTGTTAATGAGATGTTATTTTTAAAGCTTTTCAGGTGAAATGCATGCCTCATTCATACTGGGAGTTTGAAACACTAGCCAGGAGTGAAAAGATAAATTTCAATGGTTTGAGATTCACTTATATGTAGAGAATGGACTTGAGGACACCGGGAGGGGGAAGGGTAAGCTGGGACGAAGTGAGAGAGTGGCATGGACATATATACACTCCCAAACGTAAAATAGATAGCTAGTGGGAAGCAGCCACATAGCACAGGGAGATCAGCTCGGTGCTTTGTGACCACCTAGAGGGGTGGGATAGGGAGGGAGGGAGGGAGACACAAGAGGGAGGAGATATGGGAACATATGTATATGTATAGCTGATTCACTTTGTTATAAAGCAGAAACTAACACACCATTGTAAAGCAATTATACTCCAATAAAGATGTTTAAAAAAAAAAAAGTATTGCCAGCTAAAAACACCATGATGGGTCTTGCTGTTTTTCTTACCAGCCTGTGTATTTGAACGGAGGTAGGCACCTAAGTGTATTTGTCTCACTATTCCCTGGTCTGAGCACAGTGGTAAGGTACTTAATAAATATCGATTGAACGACAAAAAAAATAAAATAAAAATGAAATTCACTTCTAATGCATTAAAAGTATAGAGACCTGCTTGTAAATTAAAACTTACCCATACACTCATCAGAACTGTCCTAACAAAAAGCTTGTTTTTACTTTGTCAGTTAGGAAGTTATTAGCTTGGGAAGAGAGCCGTCACAGTAGTACAAACGCTCCAGGTGAAAAGCAGAAAGAATAAAAGAGCAGTTGCAGCCTTTTCCCACTAGAGAGCTTCTAGAGGAGCTGCGGTCCGCAGAGGGTCTGTGTCTGGCTGGGTCAGCAGGGAGCGGGCCAGGCGGCTCGGCTAGGTGAAGGTAGCAGGGGCCCTGAGCTGTGCAGCCCGAGGGCAAAGCTCCAGGGCTGATGGGTGGCTGGCATTAAATCAAAGTCTAAACAACTGCCTCTAGGGAGCAGAAAAAGGAATTCTCTCCCTATCTCCCTACGTCTTCGCTGCCTGCCGTACTTGTCGCCTCTGATCAGAGTTCTTCTTCTCCCTGGAAGAAGTAAGATGTACTCTTAAAACATTCTCACCACTGACCAGTTCCCAAGGCAGACACAGTCCCTGGATGGGAACAAAGCAGGAGTGAAAGGGCTCCCCACAAATGTCCCCACTGCTCCCTGGGTTCATACCATCTGCACAGAAACGCTGGCGGAGCCTTCTCTCCTCAAAAGACAAAGCTGGGAATTACCAGCCCTGGCTGGGCTGCTGTCAGAGATGGGACAGAGCACAAGCCCTCAGTGACTAGGGTCCCAGGGTCCAGCAAGAAGCAGGCTCAGAAGAAGGTCAAGAGGTAGAAAAAGGACCAGGGACCAACCAGGATGCACTAGGAAGTGGCCTTCCCCGCTTCCTTCCTTCCTCCTTCCCTCCTCCAACACTAGCAGCACCTCTGCCGCTTCAGATCCTACTTGAACCCCCACTGTGGATCCCACTGCAGGAGAAATTAGGATGGGGAGGTTCCAAATAGCAGTGGGCTGAGGGAGAAGGGGAGATGGAGGAGGGAGGAAAACCCGGAGCCAGGAAGACAAGCTACTGGGCTCAGATATCCTTGCAAACACAGCGTTCCTTGGATGCTTTTCTTTTTTTTTAACATCTTTATTGGAGTATAATTGCTTTACAATGGTGTGTTAGTTTCTGCTGTATCACAAAGTGAATCAGCTATACATACACATATATCCCCATATCCCCTCCCTCTTGCGTCTCCCTCCCACCCTCCCTATCCCACCCCTCTAGGTGGTCACAAAGCACCGAGCTGATCTCCCTGTGCTATGCGGCTGCTTCCCACTAGCTATCTATTTTACATTTGGTAGTGTATATATGTCCATGCCACTCTCTCACTTCGTCCCAGCTTACCCTTCCCACTCCCTGTGTCCTCACTGGATGCCTTTTAAATGTAAGGAAGGGACTGAAGTTGAGACTGTCCCTAAAACTAACTGGAGGTCTGAATAAGATGTAAGAATAATACAACTCGGCAAAAAAAGAATTAAGGATGGTGGTGATTTAAAAAAAATTTTTTCTTAATTATTTATTTGGTTGCATGGGATCTTAGTTGTGGCAGGTGAACTCTTAGTTGTGGCATGCATGTGGGATCTAGTTCCCTGACCAGGGATCGAACCTGGGCCCCCTGGGAGCATGGAGTCTTAACCACTGCACCACCAGGTGTTGATTTATTCTCCCATAAATCAAAGATTTCAATTTCATATTTACCAAAACAACAGCAACCCATTTCAACTAGAAGGCCTTCCCTCAGATCCAAGCGTTCTTCCAAACACCTCTTTCGAACTGAAAGGTAACAGAATATGCCGTCCCCAAATATGACTGTAGAAGTTCAGGGCATGCCACCTCAAAAATGCCCCTTCAGTATATTGATTATTTTGAGCTGCAGGTACTTGAAAAATAGCAAATGCAAGGGAAAGGCTTTCTCTGAACTCCTCTTATCTGCCTAGAGACAGATCCTCCAAAAGGAACTCAAAAGGATTGTCATAAATCCCTTTGTGGGAGTTTCACCAAGCACGGAAGATTTATCACAGGAGAGGATATTCAAAGCCAACATCACATGCAGGCAAACTTTGTCACAAACTATCATAGCTCCCATCTATTCTTTTAAGGGCCCATTCATCTTTCCTGAAAAGCATTTACTTTTCCCCTTTTCCTATTAAGATGGTATTTAAGCCTGAACTCTAAGCCACCTTGGGGAGTTACTCATTTTTCTCAGAGCGTCTCCCATGTATACATGAGGTAAACATACTAATAAACTTCTGTTTGTTCTTCTCATGTTAATCTATCTCTTATTACAGGGGTCTCAGTTAAGAACTCAGAAGGGTAGAGGAAAAGTTATTTTTCCTCCCCAGCAGAACCAGTGAATTGGCTAGAAGCACCCAACATGCTAAACCCTTTGCTTGTCTGTGGATACCAAACTTTGTCTCCGTCTTGGTCTCTATTTGCACACACAGACTCTGTTCAGCAACACCTCCACTCCCTCCCCACCCTGCTCACTTACCACCATGCTCTGTTCACACTGTCAAACTATTTGCGACCCATCATTTTCCCTCAATAGACTCCTTTGAAAGCAGGGGTCGTATCTTACTCATCTTAGTGTGTACTCCCCTCAACCAGGTCCCCTCCCCCCAGCAATTAACACTAAGCATCCAAAAAGTGCTCGCTAAAGTATTCAATCAAACTCTAGAAAACAGATTCTTTTAAAGTTGGAAAAATTAAAAATAATATTGAGGGCTAACTACACAGCAGATGCTCAATAAATATTGGTTGACCATTTTGAAGAACTTCATTACCACTGCAATTCAAAAACTGTTGCTAGAAATGGCATTCCGATCAGTGAATCATAGAGCAAGTGTTTTTCTTTCTGGAGCTATTTCCACAAGCTTGGGGGTTCCACAGTTATGCCTCAGGAGGGCTCTGCCTAATGCTCCTGCTTCAATCTCAGCAGCTCCACCAAGATCTCAGATAATGTGGAGTTCTGTTTTATATCTTGTTTATGGAAGAACAACTACTTTAAAAGGGGTTGAAAACCATGGTATTAAAAGAGACTGTTTTATCTTTCACTATCCTATCAGATCTTAAAGATGGATATATTTTTAATCTGTTCCCCTTGGAGCTGATTTAAAGTGCAAGATGAAGCTAGGAAGATTTTTGGAGAGAAGAGTGCAGCGTGCCTTTAACGTGCTCACTAAGGAACCGTGTTTGGCCTGAGGAATGGACAATGTGCCATGACAACCTAATAAGGAAGTACTACTTACTAGTGATAGGGCTTGGTGAGACTGCGGATTGGTTTTGTCAGCTGACTTACTTGAATGTAGTTGTCAACAATTCCCCAAGCAAAGTCACAGGGAAATGTCCCTTCTAGGGGTTGATTTTCAGGTAAAGGAGGGAAGCCATTTTTCTCTATCAGCTTCTGGTAGAACAAGGCTGAAGACTTCGGCAACAACTTCTTATCCTGGCTTAGAAAGTCGACGTAGAAGAGTCCACGTCTGATGCTGTAGCCTCTGTGCCACTCGAAGCCATCCATGAGGGACCACGCGGTGTACCCGATGACATCCACCCCGTCCAGCCTGATGGCTGCAAAGGAAAGAGGACAAGAGCAACATGACCCTGTGATGGGCACTCGTCTCATGATTCAAGAGCATTTGAGGATTTTACTACTTCAGTAAGTATAATGCTTATTGTTTGGTAAACTGATGACCCTTCTCACTGATGAAAGGCTCTAAGAGAACCTAGATAACTCTACAAATATTACTAAATGTCTTCACAGATAGGCTTATCTCCAATATGTTTTTATCTGAATTTCCCTTATTTCTAGTGGGTGCCCTTTGGGCCAAGATATCTTGTTCTACTTTCTATCCTAAGCACCTATCTTTGTGCCTGATGCAGTAAATGAATTAAGTCTTCAAAGGCATGGACTACTTACTCTTTTCTTCAGAAAATACTGATATTCCTTTTTTTCTTTAATAAAAAGTGTTTTATTCAGTACAAGCAATCTGAACTGAAAAATGTGTACAGAGATCTAGATATCTTGGGATTTACTTAATCTTTAATATAATCTAAAAAATCTAGAGTAGTAACTCTGAAAGTCTAGTAATTTTAAACATTATAACCCAGTTTCTCATTTATGAAACGAGTTTAAAAAATTAATTCAAGTTCCTCAAGGTCCCAAATGAGAAAGGTGTTACATAAATGCATTCCTACTATTGCCAAAATGAATTTCTACATTTTGATTAAAAACTATAAATTCACACAGTTTATTAAGATCATCTTAAAGATTGTTTTTCCAGTGGACTCTGGCAGAAAATTAGGATTTTATCCATAATCCTACCTTTTAAGGTTTCCATTATGAATTTTTTGAGGTAATACATATATTTGGCATCATCTCTCTTGGTGGTCCCTGAAACAAACCAGCCATTTTCCACAATAAATATTTGAGGGTGGTTATACTCAAGGTCGATCCAGGAAAGGAGTTGCCTCAGGCTGGGAGATTCCAACTGACGGAACTTCATCTGAGGGTCCAACAGTTGAAAACTCAAGGTTGGTCCAAAGGAAAGAGCAAAAAAGTCGGCTGTTCCCTTGATGAACTTTTTCTCAGATTCAGTAAAATCAGGCAGAAGAGATGAAAGGTTATTCTTCATGCTCTCAGGATAGTCCCCATCAATAAATACGGGTTTGGCAAACCAGCCTAGGACAAAGTCAAGAGATTTCTGACATTCTTTGATGCTATGTTCAGTCATCCTTCGAGGACTGATCCAGTGGGAGCTCAGGGCAATGGACACCTGGCCTCCCTGAGTGGGGCGGAAAGAAGTATTGTAGAGATGCCAGATCTTGGCGTGAGCCTATAAAGAGAAAAACCACGGTGAATTTATCTCTGATTGTGAGCAGAAATACAACATGTATTTGAATCCCCATTTCTAGTTGTATCTGTTTCTCATCAAGTCTAACCTAATGACTAACCCCACAATGTAAAAGTCACCTGGAACCAATAAATAATTCCAGAGGTAAGTCAGCCCACAGTGAGCTGCAACCATAACTGGAATCATTTCCACTGTTTTTCAGCAGCCAGTGGAAAAATGTGAATTTCTTGTGTTGAATATGTAGTTATTATTCATACTTTGAAAAGTTAATGAAATAAGAATTTGTTATAATATCTTACTACTTAAATGACTTTGGATTATGTAGTTTTTAATTAATAGCCTTCGCGAAAAGAGTCAATCCCGCATCTGTGATTACACCAGGAATTTCTAAATAGGATTATATTTTTTTATCCTAAGAGACCGGGAGTTTTCAAGTCGACTTAAATTGTTGGAGTCAATTTAATATTTTGTATTCATGTCTCATAACAAAAATTCTAACACATGTTCTCACAATCTTTGTTCTTCTCTAAGAAGAATCAGCGCGGTAAAGAACCAACTCCGACATCTAATCTTGGCCCACCACCCAGTACTCTGGGACATGGCTGGCTTCCTGCCGATCCCCGCAGGGTATAAGATACAAGCCAAGAGCAAAAACACCTAAATGCAGCTTTGAAGAGATCAGATGTCCACAGTGAATCAGCAACTCAGCTGGGTGTTTCCTACAGCAATGAAATGGGCTTTGCTTCCATTAAATCAACTTCAGACTCCCATAAAATCTTGCTGACTTCTGATATCTTATTTTCATTTGTCTCCTTTCTATTTACAAAGAATAGTGTTTTTTTCCTCCCTTACTTGAATTAGGTTTTTCTTTACTTTTGAATTCCTGATTTACTCCCCCTGTTTTTCTCCAAATGCAAGAGCTGTTTATCAGCCTTTTGCTCTCCTAATATATTCTCTTGGAAAATTCCATTCTAATTCTCTGTTTGACTCACATTCTCCCAATGATCATGCCAGTTTTCATTCCACTCCCTGGGCCTGAAGAAGCTCTTGCACTCATATGCCAAACTTCCTCTTCCTTGTTCCTTAATATTCTGCTCTCAGTTCATTTCAGTGCAGGTGTCCAAGAATGGCCTCATCACCATTCTTATGAGTTCAGCCAGATATTTCAGTGGAATCAAATAGTGCATGTCTTTCATTTTTAGTTTCTTAGTAAACATCTACTAGGTTTCATTTCACGGAATGTGTTTTTTCATGACCTAAAGCAGCTATCTATATGCTAGGAAGGAAATGGAGAATACAATATTGATCATAAGAATAGTGGCCTTTGCCCATGTGATTCAAGAAACTGAGGCTTGATTGTGCTATGCTGCTGGATTTGTGATGTACCCCCCCTTCTCTATCTTCCTCACCTTCACCACCCTATCTCTCCCTTCCCCACTGACAAGAAATCTCACCAGTTAACAGTTAAACAGAAAAGAGAAGGGGAAATCCACGCTGTAGCACTCACGATGTTAGCCTAGAGGACTTCGCTAATTTGGCTGATTTGAAGCCCGTGGATAGTCATGGCCTAACCCTAACAGACATACCTCTACAGGACAAGCACTAAGAGGGGGGAGTCAGGAGGCCAGGGAGAAGTGGCAGCAACCAAGAACTTCCTGATATGGGTCAGTTTTGCAGGTAGCTGAAGTCAGAGCCATACAGTAGAACTGTCTACAATCACAGACCACTCTTCTAACCTTGAGTACTTTGACATGGCTCAGAGGAGGTCTGGCAAGGAAACGAATGACCCTGGCTATAGGGAAGTGCACACGTGGCGTTTGATATCAGATAAAATTCCTGCTCCATCACTTTTTTGTGTGCCTTTGACCACATAACTTAACCAGGGCAGGTAAAACTAACTTTCCTCTGTCTCTCACAGGGCTGTAATAAGGATTAAATGAGATACTTTACACAAAACACCTAACAGAGTTTCCACATGGTAGGGTCTCCATGAATGCTTATTCCTTCTCTCCCTAAAGGATCAACAGAACAAAAAGAAAAACACAGCAGGTAAAGGAAACGCCACCTGCTGAGGAATTCAGCCCATAGCATCGCTGTGATATAGTGATACGACCTGGAGTTTGGATTAGAAGAATCTCAAGTTTGGATACCAAATCCTCTGTTACCAGTGTGAGCCTCAGGTACTTCTTTGAACAAATGGGAACAGCATCTATTCTCCTTCAGGGACATTGCAAGGATTAAATATGATATAAGTGAAAGTGTTTTTCAAGTGGTCAATTATTTTAGAGAAGTACAGTATAAATTTGTAGCACTGGAAAGTGTGGTGATTAGTTTTATGTGTCGACTGACTGGACTGAGGGACCCCCCACATGGCTGGTAAAGCATTTGTCAAGAGTTTAACTAGCTACTTCATGGTATTCTGCCTTGGCATCCATTTTGTTTAACTGTGTGTCCTACAGGGAACTTAAACTGACACTAGCCCCTCATGCAAGCGCATGCCCTGCCTAGATAGCAGCCCACAATCACAAACAAGTGTAAGTTCCTGAGATGACCTCCCCAATAGCCCCTGTGATCAACAGGTCTCCCATGCCTCGCAGACTGTATATGCCTTATGCACCCCTTACAAAAGACCCCTGTGGGGCTTACCAAAACCCCTCTTCTGGTTTGAATTGACCAATCTGGCCCAGGAACCCCAAAGCACTCACACATGGACCCTATTAAAGGCATGAGTCCAGGGTTCTGTCTCTCTCCCTCTCTCTGTGCTCTGCCTTAACCACCCCATGTGGTCCCTTAAGGCATGCTACGTACTTCCTCCAGGACCTGTGAGTGACAGACTTCTCTGCTTCAATTTCTCTTTTTTAAAATAAGGACATCACAAGAAAAAAAAAAAGCTACAGACCAATAGCCCTTATGGGTATAGATACAAAAAAAACTCCACAAAATACTGACAAAACAATTCCAGCAGCATGCTAAAAGGAGTATATACCATGATCAAGTAGGATTTATCCCAGGAATGCAAGGATGGTTCAACATATGAAAATCAATCAATGCAATACATCACATTAATGGAATGAAGAAGGGGAAACCCCGTACGATCATCTCAGTGAATGCAGAAACGGCATTTGACAAAATCCAAACGTATTTCATGACAAAAACACTAAAAAAAAACAGGAATAAAAGGGAACTACTATGATGTGATAGGGGCATTTCTGAAAAACCCACAGTTAGCATCATACTCAACTGGTGAAAGACTTTCCTAAGATCAGGATCAAGACAGAAACAGTGCATTGCAAGTTCTAACCAGAGTAATTAGGCAAGGGGGAAAAAAAGGAAAGAAGTCGGAAAGTAGTAAAACTATCTCTATTCACCAATGACGTGATTCTACATAATTCTTTTGTGCTAAAGAATTCACACACACAAAAAAATTATTAGAGCTAATAAGTGAATTCAGCAAATTGTAGGATATGATATCAACATTCAAAAATCAGTTGTATTGGGCTTCCCTGGTGGCGCAGTGGTTGAGAGTCCGCCTGCCGATGCAGGGGGCACAGGTTTGTGCCCCGGTCTGGGAAGATCCCACGTGCCGCGGAGCAGCTAGGCCCGTGAGCCATGGCCGCTGAGCCTGCGCGTCCGGAGCCTGTGCTCCGCAACGGGAGAGGCCACAGCAGTGAGAGGCCCGCGTACCGCAAAAAAAAAAAAAAAAATCAGTTGTATTTCTATACAATATCAATGAATAATCCAAAGAGGAAATTAAGAAAATAATTCCATTTATAATAGATACAAAAAGAATAAAATACTTAGAAATAAACTTAACCACTCTCACAACTTTTATTTACACTATACTGGAGGTCCTAGCCAGTGTAGTAAGGCAAATCAAAGAAATGAAGTCATGTTGATTGGAAAGAAGAGAAAATAACTCATTCATATAAAACACGATTAACTATATAGAAACCCTAAGGAATCTAAAAAAAAATAAAAACCCTAATTAGAATTAATAAGTGAATTTAGCAAGTTACCAGAATACACTGTCAAGATACAAAACTCAATTGTATTTTAATATATGAGCAACAAGCATTTGGAAAATAAATTTTAAATACAATACCACTTCCAATAGCACTGAAACCATAAAATACTTAGAAATAATTTCACAAAAGATGTGCAAACCGACTACACAAAACAGTACTAAAAGAAATTAAAGAAGACCTAAATAAATGGAAAGAAATACCATTTTTTATTAATTTTTATTGGAGTATGTTGCTTTACAATGTTGTTTTAGCCTCCACCGCACAACAAAATGAATCAGCCAGACATATACAGATATCCCCTCCCTTTTGGACTTCCCTCTCATTTAAGTTACCACAGTGCATTAAGTGCATTAGGTAGAGTTCCCTGTGCTATGTTCAGTGTATTCCCATCACTTGTCTATTTTATACATAGTATCAATAATGTATATGTGAGAGGGATACCACTTTTATGGACTGTAAGACTCAACCCTGTTAAATTATCTGTTCTCCCTGAGTTGATCTCTAGGTTCAACACCATCCCATCCAAAATCCCAATACAATTTTTGTGGAAATTAATAAATTGATTCTAAAATGTATATGATAATTCAAAGCACCTAGAACAGTTAAAATACTCTGCAAAAGGAAGAACAAAGTCGAAGCATAATAGTCAATACAGTGTGATATTGGCATAAGGATAGACAAATAGATCAAAGGAGAAGAATAGAGACTTTTTAAAGCCCATGGCCAGCTGATTTCCAACAAATGTACCAAGGCACTTATATGGCAAAAGGAAAGACTTTTCAACAAATTCTCCTGCAACAATTGTGAAAATATATGGAGACAAATGAACTCAACCTTACACTGTGCATAAAAATTCATATGAGATAACTCATAGATCCAAATGTAAAAGCTAAAACTATAAAGCTTGTGGAACAAAACATAGCCTCTTGATTTTGGAGTAGGAAAAGATTTCTTAGAACACAGAAAGCATTAATCATAAAAGAAAAAAATTGATAAACTGGATATCATCAAGATTGAAATCTGCTCATCAAAAGTTAACAAAAAGAAAAGACAAAACACTGAGGGGAAATATTAAAAATATGTAAATGACAAAAGAGTTATATCCAAGTAAATACACTATTCCTACCAATCGATAATAAAAAAGAAACCACCCCCCTCCCCACCATGAACAAAAAATTTGAACAGACATTTCACTAGAGCATCCACACCAATGCTCAATAAGCACATGGAAAGGTGCTCAACACCAATGTCAATAGGGAAATACAAACTAAAACCACAACAGTCACTCAGACTGTTCTAAATCTGTACTCTTATTAGCTGTGTGACTTTGGACACATAATCTAACTCTCTGTGCCTCTGTTTCCTCATCTGGAAAATAGGGATAACAATAGCACCTTATGTTCACATCTTTATGACGATTGAATAAGTTAATATATGGAAAGCACTCAGAATTGTGACTGGCCATTTATGTCTATTATTCAAGTGTGGTGGTAATGTCACTTGATTTATGATTTTTAAAAGATGACTGGCTGTTGTGTGGTGAACAGACTCTAGGAGGGCAAGATGGGAGCAAGAAGACCAGTTAGGGAGCTGTTGCAATGGTCCAGGCAAAAGATGAGGTTGGTTTGGACCAAAGGAGATAGTGAGAAGGGGCCAGATTTAGGCTATCATTGAAGGTGGAATCAGTAGAACTTGCTGATGAATTGGATGTTACATATGACTTGTGAGGGGAAGAATCAAGGACAACAGAGAAAGCAAAAAATAAGGGACTGGGGAAGAGAAGCGATCAAGTTCTGTTTAGGTCATGGGTTTGACATCCCAATGAAGATGCCTGGTTGGCAGCTGGGTAACTGAGTCTGAAGTTGGAAAAGACATGGACGGTACTAAACATTCAAATGTATTTCAGAGGTGATAGTGAATGGGTCACTTTTTTTTAAATCATTCTTTAGATTTTTAAAAAACTTGAAATGGAATAATTCTTAAAGGATTAATTTAATCCTACAAATAATCTTAATTAAATGGACTGAGACCAATGGTAAAAGAACTGAAATGCAGCCCATAAACAGAATAACATTCAAATGGCTAATTTGTGTCTACTCCCTCCCCAAAAAGAGCCCTCAAGATGTTGTTTTAGTTGTAAAATAAAGGTGCACTCTTCTGAGAAAGGTCGAAGGACTAGATAAATTTCAGAGAGCACTGGAAAGTTTTTTTCCCCTTTGGCATCCTCTTACCACAAGTTCAAGAATAGTATCATGATTACACATCTAGGGACTTTCTTAAAAGTCACTGCTGCCCTGGGCTGTTACAGAAGTACACCAACTAGCCTAAATTTCATGACTGTAGGCCGAATTATTCCTCTTATTTCTATCAGCACAGCCCCATGGATTGTAAACTAAAGTTCCTTCAGAAAGAATTTCAAGCATCCTCCCCCAAAACAACCACCTAATAGAGCACATAAATAATTTCAAAAAAATAGGCCCCTATGACTTTTATCTACAAAAATAACCAGTAATCTCTGTGTGCAGTTCCTCAAAAGTTGCCTGGGACCTGCCTCTATCACCCAGGCCCCAACCTATGCCCAGGGCCTTATGTCCACCCTCGCTGATACCCAGTCAGAAAAATCATGGACTTAGGCAGCAGCTGGGCTTGCTTGACTTTATTTTGTACTTCTTAGCCAATTAAATAAGTAGAATTTCTAGCTCGATCACCAAGCCTTACAGCCTCCCACAAATTAACAATTTCCTATCAATGTATATCTCATCGCTCCCCAACCCTGCTCTTTTGCTACTGTCAGGTCAACTTCTTATTACCCCTCACCCAAGCCTGTACGTACCTTGGACGACAGCCTATCAACTCTGTAATGACATTCTACTTTTCCTCTATCATCTCTATCCCTCCCTGCCTTCTGTTTACACTTGCCTCTTCCAAGAAGGAGTCCCTAATTAATCCTGCTTCCTCTTACTGCTATTTTCCCCAGTTATTCTCTGAAAAATTCTCTCTCCTTCCAAATTCACCTCCACTCTCATCTCCCCTGTGAAGGCTTGTTTGGCTCCCCAGACACAGTAGACATCCCTTTCCCATTGCCCTCTGCACAAATACAGCTGGGGTAGATGTCATGCTTCTTCATAAACTGGCAGCTCTTCATCAAGACTGTACACTCTCCATCAACAACAGAGTTGACTTGAAACAATCTGAACATCCAACAACATGAGATTATTCATTTACTTATTCTTTTAGTCAAACATTTATTGAGTAGCTACTATGTGCCAGTCATAGTTCTTAGATTACTTGAAACAAATCTAAAAGGCCAACAATGGGGATTAGTTGAAATAACTCACAAATTAGGGGTTAAATGGAACACATTAATCGTTGGCTACAAATCAATCACTTTAATAAATTATAGTTAGCTACAGTCAAATCATAAGCAGTATTACCTAATTTATGGAATCATATGCACATCTATAAAATAAATATACATAAGACAGGATTTTGAAGAATTTGTACCAAGGGGATAATTGTTGTCATCTCTATTGAGTGGGACTATGGCCATTTTTTAATGCTGTTCTGCTATTCTGATTTTCTAACTTTTATGTTAAGCATGCATGCATTGCTTTTCTAATAAGAAAAATAAAATAAATAATAAAAGTAACTGAAATTTTCAAGTTTGGGGAATTTTCTGCTGCAAATTATTTACTAGATTATTTTCTAAACTGATGATGTCTGTCCCGCTTGTTTAGCTATGTTTTCATGTTTTGCACAAAGATGGATGACTTGGATTGTTCCAGCTAATTCTATCTCACACCATCCAACAATTACTTATTGATTTACTAATCTCCTATTGTCACACATTTCAGTTGCTCCAAAATTTCACAAACATGGAAGAACAGTTTCTTAAATTTTAGCCTCATAATTTCTGGGGGGAAAAAAGTTAGGAATGCTTAAAAGATTCACAGAAAAACAAAATTATTAATACAGAAAGTCTAGTAACTGAGATTTATTTTTGACCAAATGATCCAGTTCATTACATTATTCTCCATCAAAATGTTTTTGACCAAGTTGTAGTTCATCAGATCATCTGGAATTCACCCCAAAACTCTAAGATCCATGTATTAAGCCAAACAACTAGGATCTCTTTTCTAGCCTGGGCCACATTAGGGGTGAGTGGTATAGGGGCAACAAGCATTTAAAATATCCCCATAGTGGAATGTGGCTGGTGCCTGGGGAGGGCAGTGGAGTATCTAAGCATGGAAATTATGATTAAAGGCACAGGCATAAGAATGTATTCAGTGTTGTGAAAAATAATGATACTAGCCTAATTAGAGAAAGCGTTTAAAACTTTGTGGCTTTTGGCATATAAGTTTACAATAGAAAGTGTGGGACCAGAATATGAAAACTTTTGAATGCAAAATTATTTGGATTTGATAGAACGGATCATAACAGGTGAGCATAAACTTCTGAGACAATGAGGATCAAAATCATACAATCAAAATCATCTCTTGCAGAATGGATTAAAATGTGAACAACTGGATGCTGCAAGTTGGAACGCTACTGCCAAAATGTAGTTATGATTAAGGTCCTGGACAAAGGTGATGATTACTGGAAAGCGCCCTCACATGCGCATGTGTGTAGTGAGAGAGAAAGACTGCCCTCCTCAAAGGGAATGGTAATTTGCAAGTCCTATTCCCAAAGTCATTGGAGCTCTTCGCCAATTCTGTGACCCACCCCAGTGTCCTTCTAATAAAGTCCCTTTTCCTCTTTAACCTAGTTTTAGTTGGGGTTGGTCATTTGCAAATATAGAATTCCTAATACACATATAACCAAGTTTGAGATTCTATAAGAACTCACTCAAAGGAATGCTTTTACAGCTAGGTAAGATACAGATCAAGGCAGATTTTTTTAAAATCATGGTGTAGTTTTGGAGTTTTGTTACTTATGATCATTTTGTCTGGATTTTTCCAAAGTAGGTTACATAAAAGGCCTTACTCATTCATTTATGAATAAAAAGTTCCTTCAAATGAAGTAAAAATTATTTCATAACTCACTCTTGGTAAATACATCAATAAATCAGAGATTAGGTTTCTTGCCTCATTAATTTATCTGTACAGGACTAATCAACATCAGTTAAATCATTCTATTTAATACTAAATCATGCTGCTATGAAAATCCTTCCAAATCATTGATGCTAGGTTGTTAACAAAATATCTGGCTTGTGACCAGAATCCATCTGGTCCATTAATCACAACGTTATCGGAGACACAGAGGGGTTCCAATTCCTGGTTTTTGCACCTGTTTTTCTAATAGCAACAAAATAAGAGCTGAGAAAGGAACATGGAGGGAGACATCAGGCTAGATGAGAAAAAGCGACAAGAAGATAAAGGACTCAGATAAAGGATGTATTCCCAAGATCAGCCAAAGCACCCTAAGTTTCATCAGTCAACCAGGCTCTTTTCAGTAAACATCTATCACTATAATTGCCAAAGTAATTCTGTAATACCCTCATGAAACGGCTACTCTCTGACTTCAACAAAATTGAGAAAAGTGTTTTTCTTCCATAACAGTCACCTTTACTTTCTAAATGTTTACTTCTGCCTCCTCACCTAATTCTCCTGCTTTGACTTATCAATAGCATATGCCAACCAACTGACTCTCTCTGAGACTTCAAGATCATTTCTCAGTTCCCAGGCTCATTCATAGCTCTTTGCTTTGGAAATAACTCAATTTCCCTTGCAAGAGAGAACACTTTTCGCGTAAAGGAAAAGTGACATGTGGATGTGTGAGGTCTTCTACGTTGTCAGACAGGATAAGATTACAGGAATAGGAAATATGTTTTATGGAATAGCCTATAATAGAAAGTAATCTGCTTGCCCCTCTTCCCCCCCCCCCTTTTCCCATTTGCCTTATGTGGTAGCAGTTTCTACATGGTCTTAAGTCAAAGTTTTTCACACCACAGATTCTAGCTGTGAAATCGAGTTATGTATAGCCACAGAAATTTGAAAATGGAAATAAAATAGAACTAATTCTATTCAGAGTGCACCACATGTCATAAGGGTAAGTATTGTTTTGTGAGACTTCTGTTGTATATGTGTCAACACATAAGATGCCTTTCTTACTGTCAGGGTCAAGGTCAGAAAAGTTTGAAAGTCAGTGATCGATGTTAAGGGCTATTTTCATTCTGCAAGTATTTATTGAGCACCTACTATAGGCTTGGCCCAGTTCTGGCGCTTAGGGATCCAATAGTGAACAAGTCAGACAAAAACCTCTGCCCTCATGGAACTTCCATCTCAGCAGGAGGAGAGAAGAAAAAAAACAACAAACATAACAAACGTGAACTAAAAAGCATGTTAAAAGATGGTAAGTGGTGTGAAAATAAGGGAACAAAATAAGGGAGCCCTGGGTGCCAAGGAGAGGAGATGCCATTGCTTTTGGTAGCACTCACAGGAGTCTTTATTTTCCTTTCATTGAATATGCCGTAGTTTTAATCTTTTCATTTTCCATCTCCGTAGGACAAAATCCGTATGTGCTCCTATTAGGCAAGAATCATTTCCATTAACATCTACCCTTATAGAACTTAAAATACCCTGATCCACAGTAAACAACGAATCTAAAAAAGACACACTCCCTTCTGCACCCACAGAGAGTCAGAATCAGAGAATAGGATTAACCCAGGCACGCTGCTCAGAAGGACGTCAGTAATCCTTCTGCCCCATTTCCAAGTCTAGGAACATTTTTCCTTAGTCTCCTTTTGTGATCTTAAATAATCCCTGAAGATTATTCTTTATCACAAAAAAAGCTGGTCAGCTTGGGCTTTGGTGGGACTCATTTACAAATGTTCATCAAGGGTGTTAATTAACACGCATAAGCCTCTTGGCCCTGCAGTGTTGAGCAACTACTAAATCCAAAGAATGAGCTTCTGTCTGGGGGTTGCATAAGGAATCGAAGGCTGCCTTTTCAATAGCCACTACTATGCCAGAGGCTGTGTGTTTGTTTTTGTTTGGTTTTTTAATTGCTCTTCTAGGGTCTTCTATTCTGAAGCTAAAAACCAAACCCAAGAAAGTAGTGTTCACACATTTCATCTGCAGTACCTATGAACTCGGTGAACTCCTCTCTTCTCCAGGCCCCCAGAAAGTGCTTCTTGAGCCAGGAAGGGGTTCCTCTACTCCCACTAAGTCTGGGGTGCTGGGAGAAGCATTTTAAATGGGGTGTTCAGGATGTGCCTCATTTGAGAACGTGTCTTTTGAGCATAGGCTTAAAGGAGGTGAGGGAGCTGTGGATCTGGGGGTACAGTGGGGTGGGGAGAACATTCCAGGCAGAGAGAAGAACCAGAAAAAAGGGCCCCAAGGCACAACAGCAAGCCCTTCCTGTGGCTGAAAGGCAGTGAGTGAGGGGACAGGGGGTTGAGTTGAGGCCAAATGTATTAAACAGCTGTGAGGGTGTTTCCAGAATGGGGAACTGGAATCATAGCTGCTTGACCTGTCTTCCTTTATGAAGAAAGGGAAAATTCAAAACTGCAAGGCTTAAACATGAAAGGAAAAGAAAAAAAAGAAGAAAAGCTTTTTAATCAAATTGTGAATGACGCGGTTTTCGTTCCCCCATCTTATTTCTCACAGAGTAGCAATAAACACCAGGAAACATCCACACACGGTTTCTGCTGTAACTCCTCATGAAAGATTGTTTGGTTTCTTTAATTTTTCAGAAATGAGAATCATGTAGAAGAAAAAAAATGAGAGCTCTGAATTGAAATGTGCCTTTTTCATGACTATTATTTGAGTTATCATGGAATCATTACTCCACCAAGCAAATATTTACACAACGGGCAAGTTATTATGCGGGAATATGCAGAGATCACAACCCAGGTACACTCGTGACACCTCCATTTCTGAGCGCCGATGTGACAAGGAGGGAACCTACCCTTGGTCTAGACATTCACCAGCACACACACAAATGAAAACTGTGGGCTGGAGACAGCATGCAGTAAGGCAGTGAGCACTGCAACCAGGGGTTCAGAAAAGCTGGGCTCTTTTTTTTTTAATTGGAATAGAGTTGCTTTACAATGTTGTGTTAGTTTCTGCTATACAGCGAAGTGAATCAGTTATACGTATACATATATCCCCTTTTTTGGATTTCCTTCCCATTTAGGTCACCACAGAGCACTGAGTAGAGTTCCCTGTGCTATACAGCATGTTCTCATTAGTTATCTATTTTATACATAGTAGTGTATGTATGTCAGTCCCAATCTCCCAATTCATCCCACCCTGCCCTTCCCCCGCTGTGTCCACATGTCCATTCTCTACATCTACGTCCATTCCTGCCCTGGAAATACGTTCATCTGCACTATTTTTCTACATTCCCCATATATGTGTTAATATACAATATTGGTTTTTCTCTTTCTGACTTACTTCACTCTGTATGACAGTCTCTAGGTCTATCCACCTCACTACAAATAACTCAATTTCATTTCTTTTTATGGCTGAGTAATATTCCTTTGTATATATATGTACCACATCTTCTTTATCTATTCATCTGTCGATGGACACTTAGGTTGCTTCCATGTCCTGGCTATTGCAAATAGTGCTGCAATGAACATTGGGGTGCATATATCTTTTTGAATTATGGTTTTCTCAGGGTATACGCCCAGTGGTAAGATGGATGGAAAACCTGGGTTCTGATCCCAGTTTGATCCCTTGGCAGTTTAGATCCCTAAAATCTGAGCCTCTCAACTATTTTACCGGCCCCCCAAAATACACAAAAGCATTTCAGAAACTTTAAAGCATTATTCAGTGGTACAGGCTTTTTCAAAATTATTTTTAATTAAATAAACTCATTAATGTAGTTTAAAATCAAAGGCTTATGAAAAACAGTAAGCATCTTCCCCAGGCCTTCTCAAACTCCCACTTCTGCTCCCTGCAGACAACTACAGTTAACTTTTAGCTGTTTCTTCCAGTAATTACTACCATATTTCTAAATAATATGCTTCTTCCAACATTTAATAATTCAACATAATGAAGAGTTAGCTCTCTCACACCCCTCAATTTTCTTGCCTCATTCTCCCAAATGTCTGTTCTTATTCAAATCATTAACCAATAGTCGCATCGAGGTTCTCATATAAATATTGTTCACTGGAGAGCCAAATAGGACACTATAATATTTCTTTTTTTGTACAGCTTTTTATTTTCCCTTGAATAAATCATCACCTCACTATTAAACTTGTGTAATACTTCCTACGTGTTTTAATGTTTTCGTGATTCTCCATCATATTCACTACCCTCTATTCTATTGAGTCTACTTTTTTACTTAGAGCTCTCCCTTCTCTGCTAGATTCTTCCATCCTCCTGGTTCCATCTGGACGAGATGCTGTCTAGAACTGCTCTCGTCCTAGAATTTTTCTTTATTTCTTATGGATTATAGCTATACTTTTCTACATCTGTTTTCTCCCCGTTTATTTACTCTGTAATTTCGTTGGTGCATGCCTTCCATTAGCTTCTTAGGAAAGATTACACAGAAGGTAGGATTTATTTTTTTTTTTAACATCTTTATTAGAGTATAATTGCTTTACAATGGTGTGTTAGTTTCTGCTGTATAACAAAGTGAATCAGCTATATGTATACATCTATACCCATATCCCTTCCCTCTTGCATCTCCTTCCCACCCTCCCTATCCCATCCCTCTAGGTGGTCACAAAGCACCGAGCTGATCTCCCTGTGCTATGTGGCTGCTTCCCACTAGCTATTTTACATTTGGTAGTGTATATATGTCCATGCCACTCTCTCACTTTGTCCCAGCTTAGCCTTCCTGCTCCCCGTGTCCTCAAGTCCATTCTCTACGTCTGTGTCTTTATTCCTCTTCTGCCCCTAGGTTCATCAGAAGCTTTTTTTTTTTTTAGATTCTATGTATATGTGTTAATATACGGTATTTGTTTTTCTGACTTACTTCACTCTGTATGATAGTCTCTAGATCCATCCACCTCACTACAAATAACTCAATTTCTTTTTATGGCTGAGTAATATTCCATTGTATATATGTGCCACATCTTCTTTATCCATTCATCTGTCGATGGACACTTAGGTTGATTCCATGGCCTGGATATTGTAAATAGAACTAAAATGAACATTGTGGTACATGACTCTTTTTGAATTATGGTTTTCTCAGGGTATATGCCCGGTAGTGGGATTGCTGGGTCGTATGATAGTTCTATTTTTAGTTTTTTAAGGAACCTCCATACTGTCCTCCATAGTGACTGTATCAATTTACATTTCCACCAACAGTGCAAGAATGTTCCATTTTCTCCACACCCTCTCCTGCATTTATTGCTTGTAGATTTTCTGATAATGTCCATTCTGACCGGTGTGAGGTGATACCTCATTGTAGCTTTGATTTGCATTTCTCTAATGATTAGTGATGTTGAGCATCCTTTCACGTGTTTGTTGGCCATCTGTATATCTTCTCTGGAGAAATGTCTATTTAGGTCTTCTGCCCATTTTTGGATTGGGTTTTTTTTTGATATTGAGCTGCATGAGTTGCTTGTGTATTTTGGAGATTAATCCTTTGTCAGTTGCTTTGTTGGCAAATATTTTCTCCCATTCTGAGGGTTGTCTTTTCGTCTTCTTTATGGTCTGTGCAAAAGCTTTTTTAAGTTTCATTAGGTCCCATTTGTTTATTCTTGTTTTTATTTCCATTTCTCTGGGAGGTGGGTCAAAAAGGATCTTGCTTACATTTAGGTCTTTAATGCATTTTGAGTTTATTTTTGTGTATGGTGTTAGGGAGTGTTCTAATTTCATTCTTTTACATGTAGCTGTCCATTTTTTCCATTTTTCCCAGCACCACTTATTGAAGAGGCTGCCTTTTCTCCATTGTATATTCTTTCCTCCTTTACCAAAGATAAGGTGACCGTATGTGTGTGGGTTTATCTCTGGGCTTTCTGGCCTGTTCCATTGATCTATATTTCTGTTTTTGTGCCAGTACCATATCAGAAGGTAAGCTTTCTAAATCCCTACATAACTGTGCATTCATTGTGCTAGGAATTCAGAAGGATCTTTAAAGCTAAAGGCTTGTGTTCCTCAGTTCTGAAGGATTTTCTTATATTCTTTATTTAATAATTTCCTGCTCTCCATTTCCTTATTGTCTTTCTGAATTCTTATTAGTTTGATGTTGGACTTTTATGTTTCATCTTTTAAATCTTTTTCCCCTTTCTTTAATATTTCCATTTCTTTGTCATTTTGTACTACTTTGGGGGCACTTCTTTTCCTATATCTTTCAATCTTTTTACTAAACATCTTATTTCAACAGTCACGTTGATGTTCAAGAATTTTTAAATATTCTCTGATTTGTTCCTTTTTCAGTTTGTGTGTATTTAATTTCCTGCATAATGTGTTTTTCATGGTTTGCTTTTCTGTGTATTTATTTTATTCTCCCTGTTTCATGGTGGACACTTTTCCTCAAATACCTTTTGATGCTTGGCTGTCCATTCATATTTAAGAGAAAAGTGTTTAAAATCTAGTCAAAATTATAGGCATGGGGACACTTTATAGGCAGCAAGCTATGCTCATTTGCCAGGAAGTCAGTCACTTCATTAGGGGACCAGCCCCCAATGTCAGTGGGTGAGATCCTTACTTTGGTGCCGTTCAAAGGCACCGAATACCCTCCCTTCCCCTACCAGGAGAGACAGATGCTATCTGCTTAGAGTGATCAGGCTGCTGGGAGGTGATGGAAAGTTTGTAGGTCCAATTCCAGTTGAGCCACTGTGTTCATCCCCGTGTCTCACTCCTGTCTTTGCTCTATGTAGCCCCAAAGTTCCACTCCCCTGTCTTTCAATTACTCCAGAAAGCAAGCCTCCAGTCTCAGGCCTGGGAATATGGTAGGGTGTGAGTATTCTTTGCGATTAAGTAGATTGTCTAATGATCTGACAAAGACCTACTGATGTCATCGAATAAAATAAGTTTAAGTGAATATCCATTATTTATTTAATATTGCAGGATCTAATCCCTGGCACTACCCAATCTGAACACGCTCAAAAATCCACATTCTTCAACATATGCAACCATTCAATTTGGGGAAATTTCACCACTTCAGTGGGAGGCCACAGCCCCCGTCTAGAGCCTCAGGGAGATAGTGATGGATGAGGCACACTGGAGGGTGTGGAGTCACGCTCCTGTCAGGGCTTCAGATGAGCCAGATGCTATAGGTCGGGGGTTATAAACTCAAAATCCATACAGATTTGTTTGGCCTTTGTCAGGCTTAAATTTTTTTTTTTGAGATAATCTTTAAAATTCAGGAAATTTCACTCAAAATTCTGAGTTTCTAGCTTCTTTTAAAATCAGAGAATCTGGCAGGACCATACCTCATCCCTCCTGACAGAGAATTACTTGGGGCACATGCTCACCCAGGGCCACAACTTCTCCTACTTGCCCACTTCACTCGGGTGAAACAACCTGTCTAGTTAACATTCATCACCACACATAGTTACAATTTTTTTTTTCTTGTGAGAACTTTTAAGATCTACTCCCTTAGCAAATTTCAAACACAAAATACAGTATTAACTATAATCACCATGCTGTACATTACATCCCATGACTTATTTTATAACTAGAAGTTTGTAATATCTTTTGACTGAGTCTTCTGTTTTTCTTTTTAGCTTTTTTTCCTCCTTATATATTCTCAGTTTCCTCCAAGTTTTTGCCCCAGAAAGTTGAGTTTTTTCCCCTCTTTATTTAGGTGGGTCTCAATCTTTCAAGTTAGAGGCTTTCCTCGGATCCTGTTGATTCTTGATTGTCTACTCGTGTTTAAGAACGAGAAACAAAAACCCTGACTGGAAGGTCTGAGCATGTGGGTGGGGCATGTTGATTTTGAGCTTCACTGTGGAGTGATCTGTCTCTGCCATTTGTTGTGGAACCTTTAGGATCAGCATCTTAGGTCTTTCCGCATGAGCTCATCAGACTCCCTGGGGAAGACACTTCCAGTCCCTCCCTGGAGAGTAGAAGTCACACAGCCAACATTCCAAGAGCCTGGTGGGCGAGGAGAGCTGGGAGCGGGGTGGAGGAGGGGTCTGGGGAAGGGGTGGGTGTCTCAAACTTGTCGCATATGTTCACTTAGTCCTTATTTTCAGTGTGGTGCTCATGCCCTCAGTTGTGCCTGATGTCCCTCAGTCCAGACACTTTCCATTTTATACTCTCCAGAAAGTTCACTTCGAGTTTTCTCCTTGAGTGGAGAAGCAGCATATGCCCAACAGGCGGGATTGGGGGAAGAGACCCAGAAACCTAGTTGTTTCTTACACAGCTTTCAACCAATTCTTCTCATTTTAAGCACCCACTCCCTTCACCTCCAGTTCCATAGTACCTGCTCTTGCTATTCTCTGAGCCTCTGGAAGATTCTGCAATCGTAGGATTAGTTCTTGGTTTCTCCCACAGCCAATTCAGCAGTCAGCTTGCTCAGATCCGCTGAGTCAGGAATACTCTCCCACCTGCTTCTCAGCTTCCAAATTTCTGTTACTATTCTGCTCTCTCCATCACTGTGGGTCTTTCTCCCTCACCCTTCCCTCCTTTGCTCCTTCCCTCCCCTTGCTGCCCCCCCTTCTTTGCTTTAACTGTTTCTTTACTAAAGTTTAATGGGGTTTCAAGAGGGAAAATAAATTAGATGGGTAAATTCACTCAGCCATCTTTTCCCAGAAACACCACTTACGATTTCTCCATCACAAAAGTATTACATTTTGCTTATAGAACAATTAGAAAATCCAGATAATCAGAAAGAAAAAATTACCCATAATCGCACTATCCAGAAATAACCCACTGCTAACATTTTTCTTTTTCCCTTTCACATTTGGGGGGGAGGGGGCGGGGGGAGCCAGTGCACTCTTTCATTCATGCTCTGGATATAAATGGAAAGCAGGATAAACATGACTCCTAGCATCTCAAAGCTGAGGTCTTTGGGGAAAGACAAACAAATAATTTCAATAAAATGTGTGAAGTATTATTAGAAGGGCAGTACAGGATTTTATGGGAGCAGAAAGCAGGAATATCAAATCTAGGCTTGGGCATGTCACGAAAGAAGCTGGGGGAAAGGACAGTGGCTGAAGAGAGCTCAGCACAGCTAAAGAGCTATAGAGTGCTCTCTACTTATTCACACTTATTCACACAACAGAGATATATAAGAAGCATAATATATCATATGGCATTTTTCTCTTAATAACATACCATGTGCAACTTTTTAATCACCGTACATTAACTTTATAATGGCCGAATACTATTTATTCCACTATACCTGTGCACTGCTATTCCTTTAACAGATCACCCTAGTATATTTAGGTTATTTCCAATTTTTAAGAAGCATCCACCATCTGTGGTAATCCTCCTCTCACCTTTACACATTGAGGATGAAATTTAATACGATTAAAAGTTCAAAAATAAGTGACAAAAGGAGATGACAAGGGAAGTCTGGCTTAACAGCAATTCACATGGGGAAAAATTTAAAAGCCTGAGAGGTTTTCGCTGACCACAAACTAATCCGAGTCCGCAGGAAGGTAACAGCCAAAACCACGAATGCAGTCTTGGACGGCAGGGACAGGATTCGGTGTCCAGAATAAGAAATGTGCCCTGAACATCTGGGGCAGCTGAAATTTGGTCTGCACATCAAATCTTAAGAGAAGCCTTCAAAGAGTCTGGGCTCACTTCTCCTGCTCCGTGCCCTTCCCCTCCTCTCCCACCTGAGCTTCGGCCCCTCCACGCGCTGATCCTATGACGTGAACTGCGCATTGCTGCACCTGGCCCCGCTGCACAGCTGGTTCCCAGAACGCGGAGCCCAGAACGCCCTTCCTACTTTGGGTGTCCTCAGTCATCTCCACCGTCTGCAGCCCCTTGGTAAGGGCGATGGACACAGGCAGCTCCCACAGACATCCCTGTTCTGCTCTGTTCCTCAAAGACCCACCTCTGGGGAGATAGAAAGGTCAACTCTTCCCTCTCCCTCCCCACTGTTTCCTCAAGTGTCAGAAGATAAAGAGCCCTCTCAACAGCCACATTTGCTTTCTCAGAATTCAACCACATTCCTGTCTGCCCCACCGCAGTCTCCCAAGAAGGAGCCCTGACTAAATGCCAGCTCCCTCTAATTCTTCTCGGAGGAGCAGCCATGAGTGTGAATAAAGTAGAAAATACTTAGGAAGAACATAGTGGCCTTTTCAGATCTTTGAAAAGCTGTCTCGTCAAAAAGCAGTTTGTTTTATTCTTTGAGATTTAGGGAGGCAGAGACAACCGCGGGTGAGTCCCATACAGAGGCAGGTTTCCAATCAATATAAAAGATAAAATCGAGTGGGCAACTTGAGAGGAGCTGGGTTCCTCTTGCCGCAAATAGTCGAGCAGAAGCTAGAGGACCCCAGGGCCACTGCAAGGAGTTGGTCCTGAGAAGAAATCTGACCTGGGATTTCCCTGGTGCCTTCTAATTCTAACATTCTAATTATCAAATAGTAGTGCACTTATAGACATGCAAATAATATCTTCTCACCATTATATTTAAACTTAATGTATAGTACTGGTTTCAGTTTATTTTGAGTATTTTATCAAACTATAAATGATACTGGTTCATGGATGATGTTCTGACATCCATACTTCAAACAATAATGTTATTAATAAAAAAAATCTATCCAGACTGGGGCCATGCAAGTTCACTAAATATTTATCTTTAAGTCAATATATCAAATTATATCAGTCATAAATTTTAGTATATTTCCTTTAAACATCAAGAAAAGGTACTTGGTAATACGTTTTATGTAAAATAAATTATCTCCAAACTCATTTGAAAATCTTTAGTCAAATGCTGTTGAAATAATTGCAAAGAGTCTATCCCACTGAATGAAGAAGTTAAGTGAGGTAACAATTTCTAAAGCGTTTGTCTAATTCCTTTCACCTAAACAGCTCAAGAGAATCACTTCTCAAGCACTCTTGCTTTTATTATTATTGACAATAAAAATTCATACCTCACCTTTGTAGAGCTCTTTACGTTTTTCAGAACATGTCGACATACCTGATTTTGTTTTAATTTTCACAATATATTTGAGAGGTGGACGGTGTCGGAGAGCTGAATGCTTGTCCTTAATGACGTGTTCCCACCTGATTCGCTAAGCACATGGCTACGCAGCTGCAGTAATTCCCACGCTCCTTACACCACGTGACTGAGTCCTGCCAATGGGAGGTGAGTGGAAGAGATGATGCAGCTTCCAGGTCAGGCACTCACAAGGTCACATTCTCCCCCTTCCCCTGTTCCCCTCCTCCCCTGTCCACGGGATGAAAATGGGGATATTTTTTGCCTTGTAAATGTGCAAAGGTTACATACTTATCTGGGCAGAAATTTTTTCCCCTGTTCTTCCTCACTTTTTAAAACTCCTTCCCAGATACTGGGTGAGAAAACAGACTGTAGGTGTTCAATTTAGAAGAAAGAAAAAAAGGACATATTGAAGTAAAATTATTTTAATCTATATTTATTCATTCATTAAAAATTGTATCGAATATTTCCTCTGCTCCAAGGACTGAAATAAGCACTAAAAATATAAAAAGAAATATGATATGCAGTCTCTGACCTCAAGGAGTCGCAAATGAGTAAATGATCCTCCCTGCCTGTTATCGCAAAATGGGAGTGTTTGAGTCAAGTCTTTGAAGGATAAATAAGAGTTTATCCCAAGGTGGAAGGGAGAAGAGCTATACTGATCCTTTAGATTATCTTTGTACCCAGAATGTATCAAGATAAGCATAATCTACCTTTTATATGCTCTGTCTGTTTAAGTACAGATTACAAGTATCACTTTGCAGTTTCCTGAGAAGATGTGGATCTTGAAGGATTCAGTAACAGTATGTATTCTTACTTACCCACTCTTTATTTCTTGTCCTCCCAATTTTATTTTGTACTTTATTCTCTTCCTACACCTAAAATTTCCTTTATGCCTTAAAAAGATAACATTCGTTGAAAGAAAAGCACTTTTTGTACAAATTAATTTTAAAATTCTGGCTTGGAGCAATCATATTGTTTGAAAAATTAAGATAACTCAGAGGACTTCTGTGTGCCAAATTCATGACTAACTACACATTCAGGTAATACAGTTGTGCATTCATTCATTTTGCACTTAAGAAATGTATATTGGCATTATTTGAATGCTTAGTAGTCTGTATTTTCCCTCTTTTCTTCAACTCGAAATAACTGACATTGTAAAACATTGTTATGATTTTGAAATTATTTTATTAGTTCTTTTCCTATTTGTAAATTTTTTTCTTGGACTTGACTGTGACCTTCAAAAAACACTGTTCAATCAGATATTCAAAGAAGAGTGAGTCAAGCTCTTCAGGAGATATTTTAACCATTTCTGATTAAACACACCATTGAATTCAGTAGTCTATAAAATACATTAACGTTCAACCCAGTTGATTATTCCAGCAATGTACCAAAAACATTTTAATGAGAGGAAAATTGGTAAAGTGCTTCACAAAAGTACATAGCATGTATAATTTAAACATGTATCTAGTAGATAAATTGCCTCCACTATTACTTGGGGAATGAAAACTCAAGCCACTTCCAATAAATGCTCCTAAAGCCAGCCAGGAGAATTTCCCCACCTCCCATTCTGAAAACTTTTTTATAGTGTTGCATAGTGACTATAGATAGTTTTCAGTTGTTTGGAAATTTTTACAATGGAGTCATACATTTAATGATGAACCTTATATTTTTACTGAAAAATATCAGATTCTGCCCCATTATATTTACTGATCTTACTATCTGATTAGAATTTAGTACCCCCTGTCCCATAAGAACATGGCTAGAAAGACTGACAAAGAGAGCAGATCCTAGGAGCATCAGTTTATGAAGGCAGAGTCAGGCTGTTAAACAGCCAGAAGCCACTTACTGAGCACCTACCAAGGGCAAGATGGCATTTTAGGATAGATGAAGTGAAACTGGTTTCCTCACTTAAGGAATTACCTGGCTAGTGAAAGGAAGCAAATGATTAAATAAAAGGAGAAGTATGGTAGGAGGCATCAGAGTGAAGCATTGTGGGATTCCATAGGAGAAAGAGATGGCATTCGAGTGTGGAGCCAAAGGGAGCATGTGAGCTGGTTCTCGAAGAAGAAGTGGGATTTTAATAAATGAGGGACTTTGTCTTGTTCATACATAATGATATCCTTGAGAATATCCATCATGGCAAACTGCAAGGGGCAAGTGCAGAAGCAAGGACATCAGCTAGGAGGCTATTCCAGTGATGCAGGCAGAATCTGATAGGGGCTTGGACCTGTAGCTATAGATAAAAGGAGAAGTGCTTTGATTCTGTATACATTTTGAAGGTAGGTAGAGCTATAGGATTGGTTGATGGATTGAATATAACATGTAAGAGAAAGGAAGAAGTTAAGGTTTGGGGCCCAGCCAACTGAAAGAGCAAAGCTGCCATAATGGAGATGGGGAAAACAGGAATTTGTTTTTGGATGTTAAATGTGACATGCCTATTTGACATCAGAGTGGAGAAGGCACTCCAAGTGCTCCAAGTCTGGAGCTCAGATCAGAAGTTCTGGCTGGAGACTCAAAATTTGGAGTCATCAGGACATAGAGTATTCAAAGAGTTCGCTTGGAGCGAATCTAAGAAGAGGTCCCAGGAGGGAGCACAAGGCACTCCAGTATTTAGAGGCAGGATGAAGAGGAATAAGCAAAGGGAACTGGGAACGAATCGCCAGTGAGCTGAGAGGAGAAGGGAGAGGCAGTTGGGTTCTGGAAGCCAAGCTGAGGAAGTGTAGCAAGAAAGAGAATAGTGGCTGGACAGATGCTGTGGATAGATCAGCTGAGACAGGAGCACTGATGTTCAATACCAGTCAGGTCTGCACTATACGAAATGCCCAAAGTAACATCTCCCAGCCCCACCTCCTTAAGTGAAACAAGTTGTCTTTTCCCACAGGTTCCCTTTACAGACATTTGCAAGACTCCCTGGGAGGCCCATGTTTATCTTCAACTCGGTCAGAAACCCACGGGCAGAACAAAGACTCAGAGGCACCGCTGGAGCTGGACTCCCAACCACAGGCCTTAACACTAGTTTTTCTGGGGCCATCAAGAACCATCTTTCAAGAGCCATGAAGGCAGAGCAGTCCCTCTTCAAGTCAGAGAGGAGGTGTGTCTTCTTCCTGGGTTATACTCTGAGCAAAGCAGTCTGGATTCCTAGGGCTCTGCAGAGAAATCCTCCTTTCAGTTCTGGCTGTCAGTCTGTCTCTGTCTCTCTCTCACACATACACACACAGAGGCTATTTTTATTAAGGTTTACCTCAGCACCAGAAACCCGCAAAAAACCACGAAGACTCCATTCTGAGCAAAGCCTCCCCACCTCATTATTCATCCTGCAGTATGTCTGGCCTGCCTCCTGTCCTCCGGGGTAGGGCGGGGGGGGGCAGTGTCCAAATTTCCAGTCTCCCCAGGGGGTCTCCTTAGTCCACCTGTAAATTAGTGGAAGCAGAGAATGGGGCAGGGGAGGGGTGTTGGCCAGATTTATCCTTCACAAGTATTACATCCCCAAACGCAGATGAATAAGCTAGGGGTCCAGTGACCCCTGCCAGTAATATCTAAGCCCTAGCTGAAATGTTCTATTACCAAAACGTTCCATTACCAAAATCTGGGGAATATAATTTATCTTTTCAACTAAGATCAAAACTTCCCTCCCCCCTCCCCCTAACACACACACCAAGAAAGAGTATTGAAATCAGAATGAAAATATCTCAATATGAAACAACGAAAGATACGATTTTTGATCATGACAACTTATTTCTTCATAAGATACAAGAATGACTAAATTCCAAACCAAAGAAATTTGAAAGCAAAATTAATATTTTACAGCAACTGTAATTATGTTTGTAGCATCAGCAAAACCAACTGTCCCCCTGTTACTAATTTCTTATGAACACAAAGTCCACTGCATTTCTGGGAAAGATGGTTAGTGTTTGGCAAGTTTTTGTGTAAGGATACAAAAATATAACTGGGAAGTTAATCAAAAGGCCAAGAGTGGGCACAAGAACCAAAAGCATGTTGACTATTTAGAATACCAGAGTAATATATGTGGAATTTGAAAAAAATGGTATAGATCTTATTTACAAAGCAGAAATAGAGACACAGACATAGAGGACAAACATATGGATACCAAGGGGGAGGGGGTGGTGGTAGGATGAGTTGGGAGATCGGGATTGACATATATACACTATTGATACTATGTATAAAATAGATAACTAAAGAGAACCTACAGTATAACACAGGCAACTCTACTCAGTGCTCTGCAGTGACCTAAATGAGAAGGAAATCCAAAAAAGAGGGGATATATGTATATGTATAGCAGATTCACTTTGCTGTATAGTAGAAACTAACTAACTAACAATATTGTAAAGCAACTGTACTCCAAAAAAAAAAAAATCAGTAGCTTAGAATCAAAATAAAATAAAATACCAGAGTACCAGAAAGCTCCTACAGCCCCAGTTCCTTATCTTATGTATGAACTGATCATGTAAGTGGCTATAACAATTGATAACTTTTGTATTTACACAGAGTTTATTACATGCATTCTGAAAATAGAATTCATGTGATTTAAATCTAAAGTAGTAATTTTGCAGGAATGGTGTATTAGGTCCTTCAGCTGGTCCACATATCTCTTGTTTCTGGTACAAACTGGTACAAACTGAAATTTCCTTACGTTTTCTTTAAAAGACGGCCAGTTATTCCCATAGTTTTTCTATCACCAACCATGAACAGGTGCTATTTAGGGTCTTCTGATTCCTTAAAAGGATTGACAGACTGAAAAAGTTTATTACCACTGCTCTAAAGTATCTTAATGAAAAATATGTATCAATATGGAATCACTAAAATCACAAATTTTTTGTCAAACAAAGCCAACATTCTTTTATGACCTGTGGTACCAAACAGGTTTTGTGGAGCTGACATACAATCTAATTAGCCATTATTACAACATTACCAGCAGCTCCAGCAGTTAAGTCAACTCAATAACCCAATACTGTTCTGCCTCAATTATCTATGGCTTCAATTAAAGTGTGTAGAAGTGGTCTTCATCTTGACTTTGTTCAAAATATGTGGTTTAATTCTAAATTTAAAAATAGGTCTTCCATCTTTAAAAAAAAGTTCTGAAGAACCTAGGGGCAAGACAGGAATAAAGACACAGACGTAGAAATGGACTTGAGGACATGGGGAGGGGGAAGGGTAAACTGGGACGAAGTGAGAGAGTGGCATGGACATATACACACTACCAAATGTATAATAGCTAGCTAATGGGAAGCAGCTGCATAGCACAGGGAGATCAGCTCAGTGCTTTGCGACCACCTAGAGGGGTGGTATAGGGAGGGTGGGAGGGAGACGCAAGAGGGAGGGGATATGGGGATATATGTATACATAGAGCTGATTCACTTTGTTATACAGTAGCAACTAACACACCACTGTAAAGCAATTCTACTCCAATAAAGATGTTTAAAGAAAAATAGGTCTTCCAGTAGGCCC
The DNA here is from genome assembly GCF_964374135.1 of Grampus griseus. NCBI lineage: Eukaryota > Metazoa > Chordata > Mammalia > Artiodactyla > Delphinidae > Grampus > Grampus griseus. The sequence continues at coordinate 70,812,995 of NC_139012.1, forward strand.
ACAAGTCACCAAAATGTGGTGCCAAAAGTTACACATTTAAACAGTTTTATTAAAATGTTTGCTCATATCCATAAAGTATTCTCTCATGATACAAAATTCTGTACAAAGTGTACCAATAACTGAGATTATAAATGAACCCTCAAATCGATGAGACCTAACCTTCAATACTAAGTAAAGGAGAAAAAGGAGAAAGAATTATTTGGGGAACAACTTTATCATGGCACATTCATTCTTCCTGCTGTCAAAATTTATTAAGCCTTTTGCACAAGGGTGTTAAAATCAATTGTGTCAGGCTAATAATCTCATCCCTGAGGAATCCTTCCTATTGGAGAGAGCATCGTGCGAATACAGTTGTTGTAGGACCCAATCTGTACCACCCTGTAGTGGTTTCTGTCTTTTATGGCTAGCTTTAAGATTTTATGAGGGGTCATTATACCCCTGCTGATTAAGTAAGGCTGGTGGATGTAGTGTTCAATCTTGCCACAGAAAGAACATCCAAAGACAGTTTGAACTCTGCTCTGCAGTAGATGCGATTTTAATACCTTCAAATTTGCTGCAGCGTGAACTTGTGCTACAAGCAAGACAGATCTTATTGGATTAACACTGAACTCTCGACATCTCCACAAATTCTAGTAGAGAGTAACGCTATCTGCGTGGCTTCCGAACAAACTTGTTTCTTTTCTCATGCTCCCCGTGGCTGCTCGTACTCCTCCCTATCTTACCTCTAGGAATTCCTCTAACCTCAGAGAAAGGAGCTCCCTTTTCTCACAGGAGAAACTAATTCCAATTTCTTTTTGACGATGGGCCCAAAAGGGCAATCACAGGCACTCCCACGGCGGGGGCTTCCCTCCCATTCCCAACTCCACGCTTTCCAGGGAAGTCCAAGATGCTCAGCGCCCCCCGGCCCCCCCCCCGCCTCCTCCCCGGATGTGAATCCCAGCTAACCTCACAGATGTGCTTAAATGGAGCCTCATCTAACCGGAGGTTCACGTCTCCAGTGGCCCTCTCCCCGGCGTGGCCCTCCGCCTGGCCCCTCGAACTCACCAGAAGGAGGTTGTGCGCCACCAGGTACCCGAGCCGCGGGCTGCCCTGGACGCCGGGGGCCAGGCGCCCGGTGGCGTAGCCGTGCCAGGCCACCACGTAGGGGTTGTCGATGGTGATCCAGTACTTGACCTGGCCGCCGAAGTGGCGGAAGCAGAGCTCGGCGTAATCCCTGAAGTGGTCCGCTAGGGCGCGGTTGGCCCAGCCGCCATAGGCGTCCTGCAGGCGCTGGGGCAGGTCCCAGTGGTACAGGGTGACCACGGGCTGCACGCCCAGCTCCCGCAGCCGCTCCAGCAGACGCCGGTAGTAGCGCAGCCCCTCCCGGTTGGGGGCGCCGGCGCTGCCATTGGGGAACACCCGCGCCCACGAGATGGAGAAGCGGTAGTGGGTGACCCCGAGCTCCCGCAGCCCCTCCGTGTCGCGAAAGACATTGTTGTAGCCGTCGCTGGCCACGTCCCCGGTGGCGGGCGGGGACAGCGACGGGGCGCCCGACGGCAGGCCGGCTACCGGGGCGTCGCCTGGAGGCGCCGGAGGGCGGTGGGTGAACGTGTCCCAGATGGACGCACCCTTGCCGTGCTGCCGCCAGCCGCCCTCCGTCTGGTAGGCGGCGCTGCCCACGGCCCAGTGGAAGCCGTCGGGGAAGGTGTCGTGGAAGAGCCCCGCGGCACCCGGGGCCGGAGGGCGCGCGAAGCGGGCCCAGGTCTGCGCGCCGTCGCCGGGCTCGGCGCGCAGGCGGAGGCCGCCCAGGGCCAACAGCAGCAGCAGCAGCGGTGGCGTCCGCAGACGCGGGCGGCGCGGTGGGACGTGGGCGGGCATGTTGCGCGGGAGCCGGACGCCGGGGCGCCGCGCAGCGCCCCTTTATGCCAGCGCCGCGCCGCCCGCCCCCCGCCGGCGCGCCCACCCCCGCTTCCCCGGCAGGCCCCGCCGGCAATAATTACACGTGGCCCCGTGCCTCTCCCCGCCCCGAATTGGGGGGGGCGGGGGCGCAAAGGGCGAGCGGGAGTCCGCGCGAGGGGCGCGATCGCGGGCAAGGTGCAACGGGCGCCGCTCCCGGACGTCGGAGAAAATGCACCTGTTCTCTGCTCCCAGAGGCAGCTGGGTATGTTTCTGCGACATGAGTGCCCTCCGCGCCTTTTATTCGGCATCCACGCGCGCTCCTGGAAGAAGCCGCAGAGCCGGGGAGCGTGGAGGAAGGAAGGCGGTCACCCAACTTTCCTGAGTTCGGCGCGGGAACTTTGCATGCCCTCGCGGGGTCCGCCCGCCGGGAAGCACCTGCTTTCTCTCCCACTCTGAGGCCGAGAAGAGTAACTGACATTACTAGAGGCGATTAGGAATTGGCCGAAATTGTACTGGGGGGCAGGGCGGGGAGAGCTAGGTCGGAACTTGGAATGTTGGGAGAGAGGGACTTGTGGCGGACTTCCCCTTGAAGTGTTTAAGGAAGATGCTCCCGTGAAGAGTCCCCGGACGCGCGCAACCTGAATGGCGGGTCCCGCAGGCCCCAGTCCAGGACGCCTTCGAGGAAGCCAAAGGAGATGTATGGGATGAGTTGGAACTTTGCTTTCCTCTCCCTCTTACTGTTATCTTTTAACCATTTCAAAACCAGTACTTGTTCTTTAATTCAATAGTGCAGAATTACTTGATGAATGACAGTTGTGATTGTTCTTCCAAAAGAGACAGAGAAACACCAAGGTTTGTACTTTGACTAGCTGTCATTAACCGCTATTATCCTTTGCATCTGTTTTTTGAATAATCACATGTTTTAGCTTTCAGCTCTGGCTTGGCAAGTAATTTATCTGTGCAGACCTTGCACGCAGCTGGGCTGGAATGGGAGGACTCTGGGTCCCTGATCAGTGAACGGAAAAGGAAGGAGGGGTTTGGCCCAAGCACCCTCTACGACAAAATAGTCATGACGTCTTTCCGGTTACCAAAGAGCCCTTTTGATAGAAATTGTGGAGACACTGTGTCCATTTAAGTGTGTGTATATCTGATCTGTGACTAACTGGGGAGTGGATGGTCTGGGCTCCACCTTTGTGATCTTGGGTGGGAAAGTCTCTCCAAGTCTTAGGATCCTTTTCCATTCTATTGTATAAAATGGAGATGGCCGTGTCCGCCCTGCCACCTTAGAGGCTTGTTACACTCAAATGAAAAAATGTGCACACAGAGGACTCAAACATGGAAACCCAGACAAATGTAAGATCCTGCTAATATCTTTGCCTTTCTCTCCAGTACAATGTGCCTCAATCCTGGCACACCTGCTCCTGTGATCAATGACTAAGATCCTCATAGAGGATCCATACATCCATTCTCATCTAGTGATCATCCCTGCACTGCTCTTTCATACAGACTTAAAATCAATAAAGTTTTAAATTTTGCAGATGAGGTTACTTTTATTAATTTCCTTAAAATGTAAGCACAACAAATTTATTCCAGTGTTTTATTAAATAGTCCCACCTCCAGCTAGCATATATTATGTGGTTAGTAAGATTAAGCCATCAGGCTGGAACAAGACATTGCTATTCTGTTACATGTGGCATCTACATTTTTCAATAAATGTGAAATAACAAACAATGACACTCCAGGTATTAAAAAAATTATACCATGCAACCACACAGTCACACTGTCTTCCAGCTAAATTAAAAAGCTTCTATGCCTGCATGCAGGAGCACATTTCCCTTCTAGAGCTTCAGATTAGACTGTCTGCTTCTTGTAGCTTGTTAAGTTTCAATTAGAAATGCTTCATGGGTCTCATGGAAAATGGCTTATGCTAAGTGTTCACTTATTGATGTATGGTCTATTTGCTCAGGGCAGATTGTATTTATTGCTACTTTTATTTAACCAACAGTTTTAAAAAAAAGAGAGTGAGAGAGATAGAGAGAGGGACTTTCAGAGCAGTGACTAAAAAGGACCAAGGTGACTGAATACTTCATATTTGAAGTTCTTCTCTCTCTGAAGGGGACATAAAGCACATGTATCTCCAGTTGGACATCATAGCTTTCAGCATTTGCAGGGATGTCCCCAGGTGATAATGTAACCCAATGATAAAAATTACATGGTAATTAAACTTTACTTCCAGAACTTGCTGTTTATCTATCAAGGTTCTGTTCATGGTTATTAAATTCTGGATTCCTGAAGTGTGAATAATTGCTACTGCTGCTTTGCATTCGTTCAGTTTTATTTTGGTTCTTTCACAGGCCCCTTCCAACATCTAAAATGTGGATTTCATTCAATGCTTTGTTCTCCCCCATATAAGAGATTAATTACTTGCTGTGCTTTGAATATAAAGGTGAAGTTATTGATGCATCAAGGGAAAGGAGATTTTTTTTGACAGAGGACCGATTAGTGGAGATCTTACTGACTTTTGTCGTGGTGATGATTTTCAACAACCTAAAGGTAGTCATCAAGGTGACCATCATCCTTCATCCAGTCCCTTCTCCCAGGTGCTCCTGGGACCAGTGGAGCCCTCCCCTGCGAAGGGAGCAGAAGGGGGTTCACTGATTCACGTGGGCCCAAACAGAACATCAACGCCACATGCTCTCAACTCACCAGTCACAGACACTAGCTTCTCTGAGGAGATACTGATATCATCGACACAATCTCTCTCAGCAACCACCATGGGCAAAGCAACCAGGAGGAGCTCAAGACTTCAAAACACAGGCGACAGCCTCTTTCCTCAAAAACAGTAGTGGTTGGGAGAAACAGGATGAAGAAAGTTGATAATAAAGTTGTTTAATTTATTACATTCAGTGTTAACAAATGACACCTATGACAGGTATTAGAGGAATTCAGAAGAAGAAGTTACCCTATTTTTTTTTTTTTTTTTTGCAGCACGTGGGCCGCTCACTGTTGTGGCCTCTCCCGTTGCAGAGCACAGGCTCCGGACGCACAGGCTCAGCGGCCATGGCTCACGGGCCCAGCCGCTCTGCAGTATGCAGGATCCTCCTGGACCAGGGCACAAGCCCGCGTCCCCTCCATCGGCAGGCAGACTCTCAACCACTGCGCCACCAGGGAAGCCCCAAAAGTTACCCTATTTTGAGTTGACTGGAAAAGTCTCACAGAAAAGACATGACAATATCTGGGGTTTAAAGAGTAAAACTTGCAAGGAGCCTGGGAGGCAAGGATATGGGGAAACAAAATGTGGAAGAAAAAAGTGTTCACAGTGTATTTGTGGTAAAAAAAAAAAAAAAAAAAGTCTATTTGTGCAAGGAAATTGTGGACTGAAAAAGTAGGTAGGGATCAGACCATAAAGAGTCTTTAATAGGTTTTGTCATTATATCACATTGGAGCTTCTCCCTTCATTTACTCATTAAACAAACATTTGTTTTGTGCCAAGCACTATTTTAGGCACTGAGAATGCAGCAGTTAAAAAAACAGACCAACAACACTTGCCTTCCTCTCATATCACTCTCCCACTCTTTACTCTGTTTCAGCCACACTCACCTCCTGGTTGTCCTTGGAACTAGCCAAAATGGCTCCCAACCTCAAGGCTGTTCCTCCTCTCTGGAATGCTCTTTACAGAACCACCTGCTTCTCCTCAGTCAGGTCTTAGACCAAAAGCCACATTCTGAGAGCAGCCTTCTTTGACCTCTCCATCCAAAACAGTTACCCCCAGTCATTCTCAATTACAGGGTCCTGTTTTATTTTTCTCATAGAGCTTATGACTATCTCAGATTATCTTGTCTGTTTGCTTATTTCCTTTATCCTCAACTAGAATGTAAGCCTCATGAGAACAGACACCTGGCTTTTTCTTTGCAATATCTGGAACACCTAGAATAATGCCTGTACATTGTAGTTGCTACACACATATTTGTGGAATGAATGAATGAAACCATTAGTAAGAGATGGCTGAAGCACCTTGTTGAGGATTCTGGAGCCACATCCTGGCTTACAAAAGAGGCTGTGATTGATTAGTAATGTCTGCCCTGAGTACAGGAAAAAGTGGTCATGACAATACCATATTTGACATCCTGCATATATATGTACTTTGGTGGGCAATGGCCCAAGCCCACTCTACTAAAACCTCAGATAGGTCTGATGCTACAACAGGAAATAGCACACAAAGCTATGTCACTGTGGAACAGTTTAACTGCCAACATACCCACTTTTCCCTGGTACACCTCTGACAAGCCCCAAAAGATTGAAAAGGCAGTGACACTAGGGCTCTGAGCTTCTCTGACCTGGCAAGTTCCTCATTCCACAGAGGTTTTCAGAGCCACTAAATATCAGGTGTACCTTCATGAAGAACTAGGAAGGCAACAAGGCAGCATTCCCACCTGCTCGTATCCTTGTTCTGCTTATTTGCTGGCAAAACAAAAATAAAATTGATTTACAATCCAAGAGCTGACTTCAAAACTGTAAAGGCCTTTGTGATCAGCCCAACTCAGGAGGCACAGAAAGTTTTTGAGTAGTGGAGCTACAAGGGCAAAGAGAAAGATGCCTCAACTTATTTTAAAAAAGGGGCAATGTTCATCAGTCAATTGTTCTGTCAGTAAATTGAGGGGAAGATACTAGAACCTAGAGGATCACTTTGAAAGCAACTGTAGTAAAGTGGATAATGAGTTAAGGAAGGCTTCTGCCTAGCATAGTAAAAAAAAAATGCAAAGAGAAAAAAGCAAAAGATGGGAGGCAATACAAAAGAAGACTGATTGCATATGGGGGCGGTGAGTGAGAGGGAAAAGTAAATGATGGTTTAAATGTTTTGAGCTGAGTTGAAAGTGAAAACAACACCACCATTCTTATTCCTGAGTACATCAGGAGGTGTAATTAATTTTTGATAAAAGATGAATTCAGTGCTATGTTAAATTTGAAGTGTCAGTCAAATTTGTAAGCGAGGTTATTAAGCAAATAATTGGAGTTATAGCTTTGAAGCTCAGAAGGCAGTTACAGACTGGAGATTTGGATGAGAAATTTTGATGCCAGGATAGTGGATAAGATGAGGGCATTCGAAAAGAAACAACTAAAAACCAAGAGGCTGAGCCTCATCTCCATCTGTGGGGAGTGAATAGGGTGGACTAAAAAGAGAAGGAAAAAAAAAAAAGAACCCACAGGGAGGGCCAAAAGTCCTAGGGTAATGTGTTTTTCAGGCTAAGGAGATGAGCATTTCAAAAAGGAAAGATGATCAAACTTGGTAAGAAAATACAACTGATCTAGAAATTAGATCATGTGGTGACTTTGGAGACAGATGTTTTAAGTTGTAATGGGGCTTAAGTCAGATTACAATGTAAGGCATTAAATGAGAGTCTCTGCGAGGTGAAAAAATAAAGGCCCAAAGTACATACTCTTCTGACAAGTTGGCCAGAGGAAGGGAATGAGAAAGGATGGTCACTTGAGGGGTTCACAGAGTTCATAGAAAATATTTTCAAGATGAGGAACTCTGCACGTATTTGTACACAGAGGAGGAAAGGTGAGGGAGAAGGAAAATTGGAAATTTCAGGAGAAAGATGAGGTAAGCGTACAGCACCAGCTGTGATCTAAGGCAGCTGATCATGGGCTTTTAAGGTCCCAAAATATTAAACATGGAGATAGTAAGAAGAGCAGATAAACAAGCGCGTGCAACTGGAATGCTGGAATGGTGGAGAAGGAGCAAAGGCAAGGGGTGGTGGGCAAAAAAACTAAAAACGGCAACAAAAGCTCTGTGAAGTCTTTTTTTTCAACAAATATGTATTTTTTAAATTTTATTGAAGTATAGTTGATTTACAATGTGTTAATTTCTGCTGTACATCAATGTGACTCAGTTACAGGATAGTGAATACAGTTCCCTGTGCTCTACAGTAGGACACTGTTGTAGTCTTCAAGACAACAGCAAATGTGTTCCCAGGAAGCTGCAGCTCTGAGGACCTCTCTGGAGCTAAAGTAGACCATGGAGACACTAGATTGCATTGTGTGTGCTTCTGACATTCCTGGAGCAGGGAGCCTGAGGGCTCAGATCCGGCATTTCCCACTCCACCCCTTACCCTCCTATGTAATACCACTGGTTCCTTAGCCTGGAACTGACCTGTACACCAACTAAACATGTCCTGACACAAGGCTCATATCTAGCAGCAGGGAGCATGGCCATCAGGGACTTAGGGCATTGAGCTGCTGGACTCAAGATGCTTCTACTCCCTTTTTTTTCTCACAACTTCCCCCAGTACAACAAGGAGAGACATATCTTATTTCAGTGAAACAGAGAGAGGTTAGCGTACATAAAGGAAATGAAGATGAAGGACTGGTGGGTGAGTTAACTGAGGGAGGAGATGCATGAGAAGTAAGATGGCTTACCTAACATCGCTCCAGAAAGGCTCAAGAGCTGAGATACTCTGAAAGGAGAGAGGCAGCTGGAGGCCTGAAAAACGGAGCAGTTAGATCCCAGTTTTCCATCCTAAGCACAATCTGGCTCCACTCATCCCCTAGCTCCACAGGGAACTTATTGTCTCTGGAGAAATAACTCCAAAGAGGCTACAGCCTTGGGAACAGCATACCTGGAGAAGAGCATGGGTGAGGCATGGGACTAAAAAGTAAGAGAGTAAATAAAATTCTGCATAGCTAGCAGGGGGACCCCCAACTCTCTTTCCCAGGCCAGTTCCAGGACTCCCTCAGAGCACCTGGTAGTAACACTCCATCTATCACAAGCCCCGCCTATGCACACAAAGATTCCAGACAGTTTCCTAGTGACTCAGTCTTAAATATAAAGGAACACAGCCAAGAATCACCAGATAGATGAAGGGAACCTCTTCATGGAAGAGTACAAAAACCATCATTATTATTTTCAATTAAGAGAAAATATTGCATCTATGATATAAGAAGAAGGTAAGGATAAAAACAGGAACAATACAGAGCCAAAAAACAACTCTTGAAAATGAAAAATGTGGTGACAAATAAAAATTTTTAATTGGCAAACGTACTGGAAAATAAGAAAATCTCTTAGAAACTAGCACAAAGAAATAAAGCATTGGAAAATAGGAAAGAAAAGTTAAGGAAAATTTAGGAGATCAAACATCCGACTTATAGGAGCTCAAGAGAAAGAATGGAGAAAACAGAAAATGTCTCAGAATTGAAGGACACGAGTTTCTAGTTAAATAGGTCTAAGTAGCACAATAATGATCAAAGACCCAAAGTAAGGCACATCATTGTAGAACTTTAGAATCCCATAAGATCTTACAGTCTCTAGAAGGGAAAAACAAAAAAAACCAAAAAACCCCCCAAGAATCAACATAGCCTTGGACTACTCAAAAGAAATACTGAAAATTAGAGAACATTGGAGCCATGCCTTCAGTATTCTGAGGGAAAATTATATTCAACCTGGAATTATGTACCCCACCAAACTAATAATCATGTGTGACAGCAGAATAGACAATTCAGACATTAAATATCTTTTAAAAAGTGCTTTCCATGCACCTGAAACTATAAAAATAAATGCTCCACTAAAATAAGGAAGTAAACAAAAAAAGAGAAAACATGGATTGCATGAAACAGAGGATAGAAGGCAGGAAAAATACAAAGGGAATTTGTAGGACTGTAGCAAAAGGAAGCCTCAGGATGCAGCCAATTTAGAGCAAAGCATTCCAGACAGGAGCAGGAGAACAGAGGGCTTCAGGAGGGATGTCTCCAGGAAACAAACAAAACACACACAAAAGGAACAGGAAGGTATCTGATAAACTTTGTTGAGAGAGATTTTACAGGATTTTAGGAGTGAATAAGAGACTTAGCCAGAGACCTGAGGTAAAGGGTTTGAGTTTTCTGGACGACATGTAAAGGGCTTGGAAGTCATCACTTCCATCCTCGCAACAAGAAAAAAACTGAACAAACTGAAAATCAATGGCTCTTCTTAGATGCATCAAAGAAGTGAGGTCACAGGGCAAACTGCTGCCTTGAAAACTGGAAAGACAGACAGGCACTACAGAGGAGCACAGCGTACCAGGAGCAGAAGCCCACAGCTGGAGCCAATACCAGTAGGAAAACTTTAAACTGTAGTTGACACATTGCTGGAGATTCAGTGTGGACAAGCTTGAGAGTTAAAAACTCTGAGGGGCCCAACTTTAAGGGCCCCTCACTTCTGTCAATTTTACCTGCATGAGCCCTACCAGATTCTCACTCTAAAATGGAGAAAAATCCCCTCATGCTCCTGGCAGGAGAAGGGGAGAAGTAACCATTCTAAAATGCACCCATAGCTCTCTGTTCTCCTTGAAAAGGCCTGGCCTCAAGGGAAACTGTTGTATCAGATCCTAATCAACCTGTGGGGTTTTTTAAAATTATTTTATTTATTCATTTATTTTTTTATTGAAGTATAGTTGATTTACAATGTTTCATAATGTACATACATATGTATTATGTACATATGCTGTATATATTCTTTTTCAGATTCCTTTTTTTTTTTTTTTTTTTTGGCCACAAGTCTTGTGGGATCTTAGTTCCCCAACCAGGGATTGAATGCAGGCCACCACAATGAAAGCCCGGAATCCTAACCACTAGACCACCAGGAAACTCCCTAGATTCTTTTCCAATATAGGTTATTACAAGATATTGAACATAGCTCCCTGTGCTGTACAGTAGGTCCTTGTCATTTATCTATTTTATATATAGTAGTATGTATCTGTTAATCCTAAATTCCCAATTTATCCCTGCCCCCCTTCTACCTTTGGTAGCCATAAGTTTATTTTTTATGTCTGTGAGTCTATTTCTGTTTTGTAAATAAGTTCATTTGTATCAACCTATAGTTTTACCATAGACTACCAACCTGGAGGACAGGAAACACCCAAATCCTTCTAGATTTTGACATAGAGAAAGAGAAATACCCAACTCAGGTTCACTAATAGACTGAGACTCAAGCACAGGGCCACACAATGATTCCCTTCTCCCACACCTCACCACCACATCACTAGGGCTCCTGTATAATAATGGGGGATTACAGCTAACAGAACTGCAAGCCTCAGACCCTATTTAAGAAGAGGTCTCTAGGGAAACCCAAAGACAATAGAAGAGACAAAACCAAGGACACTAGAGAAAATTTTAGCCTCTGATACCACAGCTGCAATAAGTAGTAAACACAGCTTAACTCCTAGCCAAGTAAACATAAAACATCATAATAAAGACCTATTTACCTCAGTTCTTTTGACCTGATAGATTATGTCCAGCTTTCAACAAAAAAGTAAAAGACATCCTAAAGGGAAAAGAAGTGCAGGCTGAAGAGACAAAGCAAGCATCAGTACTAGACTCAAAGAAAAAAATAAGGAAATTGCTTCTCCAGGAAAAAAAAAGAATTGTATGATAAAAGAAATGTTATTATGGTACACTACTTGGACTACTTGGCTCAGCCGTGAATGAACTTTACATATTTATGTTTAATATAAATCTTATAGAGAATTATGATTATAACATACTGGGTAATTGTATGAATAATTCAGGTGAAAGTGATACATGCATATTATTTTAAAATGTGGAGGGGAAATGCCAAGAAAAAACACCTAAGATTTGAAAGGGGCAAAACCAGGGGATTGATGATTTTCTAATAAAACCTTTCAACATTATTTGACTTTTTTACTTGTACGCAAATTAAAGGACATACATGTCAATGAATTTTGGTCCAAAGTGAAGAAGGATTATATATTTTTGAGATGAGAGAGAAAGAGAGGTGGGTAGAGCTACAGAGAGATTCGGAGGCAGAGATGAAGGTATAGAAAAATAAATTTTGAGGTGAGAGGCTGATGGGGTGGGGATGGGAGGGGTCAAGGGAATGACACGAAACTAAAAACTAATGCTTTATATCTTCTAGTAGAATAGAACTGTAAGTCAACTGCTGAGAGTGAACAAGCTGGGTGAGTATGAAAAATAGGAAAAGAACTACTACGGTGAATTTCCTGAATAGTCAACAGAAGACGACTGAAACATCACTGAGCAGCAGGACTGAAGCTACACAGCATGCATTTCAAAAGTAACTATTTTTATAAACCACATTTATCTCAAACACCTGATGCAGTATTTCAGGTTGTCTATATGCTTGTGTTTAAAATATACAATTTTGTGACCTATTTCTCACTGAGATAACACAAGGGCTATATTCTTCCTATAGTACAAAACCAAGCTCACTGCTTCTTTGAATATGGCCAGTCTCTTTTGTTGACTGGGACTAAGGTCGGCAGTTCAGAGCTTTGGATGGCCCAGTTAGCATCCATCTGGCCCACTCTCACAGATTGCCACCCTGCCCCTGGCCACAGGCTGAAATTGGCTTTCTAAGTCATCAGGGGCATTGGTTGAAGCAGAAGGTGAATTAATTAGTTGAATGCATCACCAGCACAGAAAAATGACCCAAAATGCATCACTCTCTGAGACTGACTAATAAAATTTGGTTATAGGATCTGAGCTGTTGACCAAGTGACAGCAGAGCTGCCTACAAATCCTCATCCCAACGGTATTGATGTTGTACCTGCACTATTTTGTCCATCTCTCTCTAAACAGAAAGCCTGAAGGTCTTATTTTTTCAGCAGGGGCCTCCAATGTGGCCCAAGCATTTTGATCTTTATAGCTTGCCTTCTACAGTATGAATTCTGTGATTCTAGCTTGGCTCCTCTTCCGCTTGTTTACCATCTCTAACGCCTAGTCCTTGGCCCTCCATTCATCTTCCTCCTGACACCCTTCTTCTGAGAGCTCAGCTAATTCCTGGCTTCAATTGTGAGAGTGATTCACAGATTTGGGTCTCTCTACTGTGACTTCATCCCTGCCCTTTCACTTCACACCTCCAGGGCCTGCCCAGCATTTCAACTGGAAAATTTCAAGCCTCCATCTCAAAGCCAACATGCTTAAATTGGCGATGCACACAAGGAGAAAAATCGGATACAGTATAAACAAGAAAAATATTCAGCAGCATTTGTGATGAATGTCAACTGTGTCAAGAAAATTGTGAAAAGAAGAATAAGGGAAGAGTTTATACTAATATAATCAAAGCAATATATTGCTGGAATACGAATAGTGAAGAAGCAGTAAAACATATTAGAATGTACAAAATAGCTCTGGAGATATATATATACAGAGAGAGAGAGAGAGAGAGAGAGAGAGAGAAAGAGAGAGAGAGAGAGAGAGAGAGATCTGTATGTCTCTATATATCTATATATGTAGTAATATAACAAAAGCTGAAACTTAAGGAAAGAATGATTTTTTTAAAGCCTGAGGAAACTGGCCACTCATTTGGGGAAAAAATAAAGTTAGATTCCAAATTCATACCATATTAACAAAACTGTCCCAGTGGATTAAATAGCAAAATGAAAAAAATATATATTAAAATACTGAAAAATATTTAGGAGAAATATATAAAATTTTTATAATCTTGTGATGAAGAAAGCCTTTCCAAGCATGAAGCAAAACCCAGAAAACATAAAGGAAAAGGCCAACAAATTTAACTATATGAGTAAAGCCACTATTTAGAATTAGTGTCTTGTCAGAATCAATCTAGAAGAAAATAATCACAAAGAGTTAATAGCTATAATGTATAAAGAGTTCCTGTAAATATTTTTTTTTTAAAAAAGAGAATCCATTCAGTGTGAAAATCACCAACAGAAATGAACAGGCAAGTCACAAAGGAAAAAAATTAAAATGTCCAATAAACATAAGCAAACAAGAACTACTAAACTGAGAGCAAAAGAAAATTTTTAAGAGAGACCATCTTTTATCTAAAAATGGGGGGAAAATTAACATTTAGTGTTAGAGTACAGGAAAGTGTGCATTTATATACTACTGATGAGAATGTAAATCTTACAACTTCGGAGGAGGGTAATTTGTCATCATCTATAAAAAAAACCCACATACCATGGCATATGATCCAGAAATTCCACTTCAAGGACTCTATCTTATAGCAATAGTAGCAACAAATGCATAAAGATATACGTGCACACATGCCCAGTGTAGTGATGTTTGTAACATCAGGCAATAGGGAAATTCCCCATGTCCGTCAACAGGGGAAGTTACATAAATTGTGCTACAAATTTAGATTTTTTAAAACATCTCCTGGTTGAAGATATTTATGCTCTGAGGCATGGAATCAGGAGGGAATTTTCTTCCTTTTGTCTTTACTTTATAAATACTATCTCTCCATCCCTTACCCCAGAGGAGAAAGCAAAAGAAAAGGAAGAGAGAAAAAAGGAAACACGTCAGCTAAATAATCACATTAGGATTAACTGAGTTTTGTAGTGCCCGTGGGTGCAGTGGCCAACAAAACTGATGCTATGTGAATGGAAATGACGCCTGATCTCCCTGAGTCTTTTCTTCTCCCTAATTGTTTTCTTTTTCAACTTCATTTACCTCCCAGAAAAAAAGATGTGATATAATATAAAGGGGAATTCCAAACATGGAACATGTATTCTGATAAAGGCAACATCAAAAAAGAAGGAACAGTCTTGAGGAGTGCATGCTAATCACAGAGAAGGGGCAGTGAAGGAAGGAAGGAAGGAAGCAGAGGGAAGCCAGGTCTCAGCAATCATTCCCAGTGGGCATCTAGTCCCTCCTAGAGATGCCGGCTCCCAGGGCTTGGCGGCAACAAGAGTGGGAGTGGTTTCCGGTTCCTGGAAGCACACCCTCCACGATGTTTTGAAAAGCATCCCAACCATTGTGTGAGTGACTAATATCCTTTAATTTAAAAAAATCTCTTTTCTGTTTAAACCAGCCAGAGTGGGTTCTGTCATTTGCAGCTGACAGTGACCAATATACCTAATCATATGACTTTATCCCAGCCTGAGACGCCACCTTAATCAAAAAATAGAATCTTGGACTTGAAGGAAGTTTGGGGTCATATGACTTAAACTCCCACCAGTGTAGGAGTCTCCTCTAATCCTCTCAGTCTTCTGCCTAAACATTCTCTGTATCAGGGAAATTGCTACCTGGAAGACACGACAAATCAAACGTGATCCCTTCCATGGAATCTGCCTTTTTGCACCTTCTACCAGAGGGTCTTAGTTCTGTCCTCAGGAGCCACACAGCCTCTGGCTTAGAGCAGCAGCATTCTTTGTGCTTTGGAGGAAGCACATGTGTCTGTCTCTCTGATCTGTGCTCCTGTGACGTTTTATCTAGTGAACTTCTCAAGGGCTTGGTGCCCTCATGCCTTGCAAAGTGCTCAGTAAACACTGGTGGAATGAATAAACGAATGGATGTTTGTATCTCCCCTTAGGTGTTGTAGCAACTATAGTATGATTGAGCTTGTAATCATCCATTCCTAAAAAACTCCAAATTATGGTCACTGAAGTACCGGTACCCAGCCCTGCTCCCCATGGTGGGAGGAAGGGAGAGGTTACCAGCACCCTTGCAGGAAGCATGACCTGAGGATGGTGTTAGAGGAGATTAATGATAAGTGCTGAGAGGGCAATACTGTGGTACAGGCTACAAGGTATTTTGAGACCTGAGAGGCCTGAAAAGCAGAAATAGGAACGAAGTGGGAGATGTTACCAGCTCACACTATATGACGAGCTCACTGAAGCTCCATGGGAAGAGAGCTGAAGCAAGAGTTCAGGGGAGCTGACCTGGAGCTGTCTCACCAGATTGGGGGTGGGGAGCTTCTACCACCAAGATCCTCTGGGAACAATTAACCACTAGAATGCCAGAGGTGAGGTCAGTCTGGCCTGAACTAGAATTAAATGTACAGCAACCACACCAAAACCTGAAATTTATTTAATATTCCAAAGGGTTTATTCACTCATTCAACCAATATTTACTGATCACCTAAATGATAGGCAGTTATACGGCACCCAAAGATGTGTACCTTCTAATTCCATATTCCTATGAATATGGCGAAGGGACTTACACTCCAAAAGGGACTTTGCAGATGTGAGTAAGGATCTTGAGAGAGACAGATTATCTTGAATTATCTGCATGCTATGAATGGAATTGTGTCCCCAAAATTCATACGCTGAAGCTCTAACCCCTAACGCGATAGTATTTGGAGATGGAGCCTTTGGGAGGTAAACAGATTTAGATAAGATCTTGAGGGTGAGACCTTCATGATGGGATTAGTACACTAAAAGACACATTTCTGTTGTTTAAGCTACCCAGTCTAGGTATTTGGTTATGAGGCAGCCCAAGCTAATACACCAGGTGAGTCCAGTGTAATCGCAAGTGTCCTTATAAGGGAAATATGGAGGAAGAGAGCAGAAACAGAGACGATGTGAGGATGGAAGCAGGGGTTGTCCTGAAGCAGGGCCATAAGTCAAGGAATGTCAGCAGCCTTTAGAAGTGGAAAAAGCGACGAAACATATTTTTCCCTAGAACCTCCAGAGGGAATACAACTTTGCCAACATTTTACTATTAGAGCTGTAAGATAATTGATTTGTGTTGTTTTAAGCCACCAAATTTGGGGCAATTTGTTACAGCAGCTATGGGAAACAAAAACACCTACTACATGCCAAGCATTGTACTATGCATTTGGTATAGAGCAGCGAACAAAATAAACAAAATCCCTATTCTTGTGTGACGTACATTCTAGTGAAAGGAGATAGAAAATAAACAAAAAGCATATTAAGTAAATTGTTTAGTACATAGTATATTAGGAGGAGATACATGCTATAGGGAAATAAGTAGTTAGGAAAGAAAATGGCACTGCCAAGCTGGTGGGACTGGTTGCAGTTTTAAACAGGGTGGTCAGGCTGAGCTTCGTTGAGGAGGTAGCATTTCAACAGAGATTTGGAGGAGGTGAGAGTAAGCCATGAATATATCTGGACAAAGAATAAACGACACAGAGGGAACAGCCAGTGAAAAGGGCCTTGGTTCAGGGTGTGCCTGACCCACTCAGGATCAGCAAGGAGGCCATCAAGGCCACAGCAGAGCACGCTGGCTCTTTCTCTGAGTGTGATGGGAAGTTGCTGGAGGGTTTGAGCAGAGAAGCGACATGAACTCATGTAGCTTCTAAAGGATCGCTTTGCCTGCTCTTTTGGGAAAAGATGGGAGGTAAGGGGGCTGGGAATAGGGTGGTTGGTAGCAGTGGAAGGAGAAAGAGTCAGATTCTGGATCTTTTTGGAAAGTAGAGGCAAAACATTTCCTGACAGGTTAGATGTGGATTTGAGAAAGAGGAGTAAAGAGTGACTCCAAAGTTAAATTAGGCTAAATTGGGTTAAATCAGAAGCAAAACGTGGAACTGTTTGTTAAAATTCCAATTAACAAGTTCAAAGTAACTCCATAACCATGAAACATGTAAATAAAAGAAGACAGAATTTGGGGGCCATTAAAGAAACAAGTTAAAAGAGAGAAGAGTTTTGGCCTTAAGTTGCAAAGTGTTGGTGAGGGTTTAGGGAAAGAGATTCTCTTAGATGTTGCTTATATGAACTGGGTGCAGACTAAGCTGCAGTAACAATAACAAAAATATAAGGGTCAAAACAATATAGAAGTTTATTGCTCACTCACATGGCTGTCTAGGAGAAGACAACCCAGGGTTTGTGCTGGTTCTGCCACCCCGATTATGTGTTTCCCAGATTGCTCCTGTTATCATCATTTCTCAGCCATCAACAAGGGAATCAACAGGAGAATGTCCAGAGTAAATGTCTATAATGGAAGGACCCGGAGTTGCAAACACATCCTTTCCTGCACACCCCACTTGCCAGAACAAGTCATATAGCCATACCTAGCTGCAAGGGAAACTGGGAAATTAATCTGCAGCTGCAAAACTGGGTGCCCAGCTACAACTTGGGGATATCTATCACCCTGAGAGAAAGGGAAGAATGGGCATCAGAAGAGAGTCAGCAGACTCTGCTGCACCATCACCAGGAGTACAACTGGTGCAGCCTTTCTCAAGAGCAACAGGGCAATATGGATTGAAAACTTTAAAACGCTGAATCACAACTTCACTTCTAAAAATTAACCTGAAGAAATCATCATGATATTTTACCAAGTATTGAGGATATACATTTTAAGTTAAAATCTAAACAATACAATATTCTAGGGAATCAGAGAATTACAGTCTACCACTCATCCTTGTAAGTTTAGGCCTATTTACTTGTCTGTTCCCTGCCCTAAACTGTGTGAACTTTGAGGATCAGGATGGTTTCTTATTCATTTTTGATTCCATGGACTCAGCACTCAATATGTATTTGGAAAATAAATGAATAAAAGAAAGAATTGTGAGTGTGAACAAATATTTAGCTACAAGAATAGCTATTGCAAAAGAACTGAATGTAGCAAAAGAACTGAAATAACCTTAATATCCAACAAGAGAGGACTGGTACAGTAAATTATATGTACAATGGACTACTAATGTGGTTTTTCAAAATGGCACTGGGGTAGACTATGCAATGACCTATAAGGTTTACAACATTGTTAAGTGTTAAAAGATCAGGTTATGAAATTTTAGGTAAATTATAATCCAATTTATACTTTAAAATACAAACATATATATCCATACATAGTTGGAAAAATGTATACCAAAATTTTACCTCTAATTATTTTTTTAATTTCCTTATATGTTATAATACAAGGACACAATGACTGTGTGTTGCTTTTGTAAATAAAAACATATTTTAAAAAATATCTTGCTTCCAAATCGAGCCCTCCTGCTCATTTCTCTGTTTCTTTCAGTGGTGATGATATTCGCTACTCTCTCACCTCCAGGCTTAAAACTCTGCAGTCATCTTTCATTCCTCTTTTCCCTTGCCTCCTATATGCAATGATCAGATAGACTGGGTTGGTTCTTCTTCAAAATATCTCTTGCTTTTGTTCCTTCTGTCATTCCTTCCATACCTCTGCGCTCCCAGTTCAGGCATTTAGTCACTTCAATGGGCAGAAGTTGAGTTTCAAAGAATGAACATATCTCAAATCATAATTGTAATATGTGAAAGCAGGCACTCAAGAAGAGAAATGAAAAGGAAAACAGACAAGGAACACAACAGGAAAGCAGAGGTCAGGCAGGAGCCTCCTTAACCCTCATTGCCTCCTGTGGACAATGGTCTCTACATCCTCCCTGCAGCCCCCAGGACTTTAAAAGGTGTGCCATCAGACTACAGTTTCTCTGTCACAACCGTGTAAACTCCGCCCATTCGCTGAAGACTCCAGCACCTGGCTCATGGTCCTTCTCTCTACTACTACTTTTATCACCCTTACAATGATTACAATATTCATGCAGACTCTCTCGTCAACTCTCTGGCCTCTAAATCTATTGATCGTCTCATCTCAAAGGATTCTGGTCTCCAATCTACGTTCACCACAGACTCCCATGTCATAGCCTAGACTTTGTCATAACCAATAATTATATCACCTCTGAAATCTGTTTCAATCGTCCTACTCTCTGCCACCTGCCACCACCCATCTTATTCCCACTAGCACTTCTCTGGCGACAATTCTTTGACTCCACTAGGACTGATAATCCTTTGACCTGACCCTGCCCGTCACCTCACTTCCCTCTTTACAAAGCTTGGATTCCTTTGTCTACCATTATAATCACTCCCTTGCACTCTTTCTCAGTGTCCTACCCGTCTCCCTTCAAAGTACTAGCCTGGAAAAACCTCATTCCTTGTTAAATCCAACTCTCTACCTACTCCTTTTCTACCTCTGAACAGCTGGACAGGGTTGGAGGTCTCCCTTGTGTTCTTCACCACAAGCCACAAATGTGCCTGGAGTGCAGCCCAGTCACCCTGTACATTTCCGGGGTCCATTCTCTCTCACTCTCTAATTCATACGTTCTCCTCTTTCTTCAAACACCAACATCTCCTCCCCCATTCCTGCTCTCAATGCAGACCCTGCTTCTTGGTTCATTGAGAAGATACAAGCATTTGGAAAATAAATTCCACAATCTCTCATAACAAATCTACTAACCTAAAACTTATGTGCATCTGTGCTTATATATTCTGCCTTCCATCTTATAACAATGGAGAAACGCCCTGCCCCTATAAAGGGTCAACTCTCTTCCTGTTGCTGAATTCTCCACCCCATCCCCTCTTGATAATGAAGAACTCCATTCTTTTTTTTTTTTAAATATTTATTTATTTATTTATTTGTGTGGGGTCTTAGTTGTGGCAGGTGGGCTCCTTCGTTGTGGCATGTTAACTCTTAGTTGCGGCACGCATGTGGGATCTAGTTCCCGACCAGGGATCAAACCCAGGCCTCCTGCATTGGGAGTGTGGAGTCTTATCCACTGTGCCACCAGGAAAGTCCAAGAACTCCATTCTTGAAATTCCGTCTCTCCCTCCATCATCACTTTTCCCTCTTTACTGGAAGATCATTTCCTTCAGCGTGTGAACATACAAACTTGAGGGTGCTGTATGGGAGTGAAACTACATCCCCTTGCCTGCCCTCCAATGCCACTCTCTTGGCAGCAATTCTCCTTGAAAGAATGACCTACATTCACTGTCTCCAATCCTTTTCTTTCCATTCTCTTTCTATATTAAATTCAAAATATTTTAAATGTGATATTTGATTCATAGAAAAGAATATACAAATATATAGAATAGTAAGATGAAACACATACTAATCTAATGAATCCACAAACTTATCACCCAACTCAAGATTTGAAAGATGACCAATGACTCCAATGTGCATCATTACCTCTTGATTTTCTCCCTCTGGCAACCCTTATCTAATCCATCAGCAAACCCGTTGACTCTGACAAATCATCTCAAATCTGACTGGTGCTCACCACATCATCCTCATCCCAACTAACATTGTCTATGTCCTGGATTACTGCATTCACCTTTCTCTACTTCCTGTCTTGCTCCCTGATTCCTCAAGTAGCAGCCAGAGTGATCCTTTTACAATGTCAAGTTAATCATTTCCTGTTCAGTATCCCCCAGTGGCTTCCCATCATATTCAGAGAAATTCTGAATCCTTGATGTGACTTACAAGGCCCTATATGATCTAGACCCTACCACCTCTTAGACCTCACCTCCTGCTATTTTTCCCTCCTACCATATGGGCCTCCTAACTCTCCCTGATACAGATTAGGCACGCCCTTGACTCGGGTCATTTGCATTTGCTGATCCCTTTGCCCAGAATGTTCATCCTTAAATATCTGCACTGATCGTTTCCTCACTACACTTAAGTCTTTACTTGTCATCTCAAAAAAGGCCTTCCCTGACCACACAATCTCAAATAGCACCCCTCATCTCATCACTCCCTTGGTTTTGTTTTGTTTTTCATACCATGTTACACCTGACATTACATTATATATGTGTTCATTTCCTTGTACACTGTCTGTCTCATCTTGCTAGAATATAGGTTCCATGAGAGCAGGAACTTTGAATGGCTCGGTGCTGCGGTCCTGTCCCTCTCTGATTCCTGGCATATAGCATTTATGGAATGAATGACATGGGAAACCTGAACAAATCTTTGTGTCAGCATAGTCAAAGATCCCTTGTCCATATCTCTGAAAATCTCACATTTCTGCAAGTAGACAGATAGCCACTGCTTGTGAAATATCAATTTTTAAGGCAGTACACACAACATGAAGATAATTACCGCTGAGTGATGTAAAATTAGTAGGTAAAAGAAAGTCCTATTGGAACTAAGAGGACAGCACTTAATAAGCTAAAAACGCAGTTTTGTGAACAGATGATAGAACCACACACCTGGTTTAATTCTGAACCTGGGTTTATCTCTCTGGGACGTCACAGCCTTCTCATGAGAAGTGGGGGTAGTGACTGCAGAGGAATTTTAAGGCACCGAGGGGTCCACTGAACATCAATCTAGCTCAAGCCAGTGGTGCCGGCAGTGTTCATGCTGGAGCCAGGTGGGTGTGTAGGCTGTTAGTCTGCTGCGTGGCCCTGAATATCCACCTCCCTCAGCACTTTAGAGCAGCTTCGGGATGCACCATGTCTCCCTGAGGGG
This sequence comes from Grampus griseus, assembly GCF_964374135.1. Lineage (NCBI taxonomy): Eukaryota > Metazoa > Chordata > Mammalia > Artiodactyla > Delphinidae > Grampus > Grampus griseus. The sequence goes on from NC_139012.1 coordinate 70,834,793, forward strand.
GTCTGCCCCAGACTCAGGTCAACCCACAGGTCTGGGAGGATCTGGGAGGGTAGGGCATTCTAAGCTCTTTTTTTCTTGAAAGTCCTGGAGTATAAAATCAGGAGGGGGAAAAAAAAAAAAACCTCCAATGGCTTCTTAAATTTATTTTCCAGAACCTCCTAAAAAATGATAAATTCCTCAAGAAACTTAATGTACTATTCCTCTTCCGAATGGACCGCTGGGGAGCAGAGCACTGCATTGAACAGACCCTCCCTGCTCCTCTGGCTACAGCAGTTACTAGGTCATGCTGTTCTTCGTCCTATTTTTTTTTTTTTAATTAGTACAAACCTTTTATTTTATTTTATTTATTTATTTTTTTAACATCTTTATTGGAGTAAATTGCTTTACAATGGTGTGTTAGTTTCTGCTTTATAACAAAGTGAATCAGCTATACATATGCATATATCCCCATATCTCCTCCTTCTTGCATCTCCCTCCCACCCTCCCTATCCCACCCCTCTAGATGGTCACAAAGCACCGGAGCTGATCTTCCTGTGCTATGCGGCTGCTTCCCACTAGCTATTTTACATTTGGTAGTGTATATATGTCCATGCCGCTCTCTCACTTTGTCACAGCTTACCCTTCCCCCTCCCCATGTCAAGTCCATTCTCTATGTCTGCATCTTTATTCCTGTCCTGCCCCTAGGTTCTTCAGAACCATTTTGTTTTGTTTTGTTTTAGATTTCATATATATGTGTTAGCATACCATACTTTTTTTCTCTTTCTGACTTACTTCACTCTAGAAATGCAAATCAAAACTACAATGAGGTATCATCTCACACTGGTCAGAATGGCCATCATCAGAAAATCTACAAACAACAAATGCTGGAGAAGGTGTGGAGAAAAGGGAACACTCTTGCACTGTTGGTGGGAATGTAAATTGATACAGCCACTATGGAGAACAGTATGGAGGTTCCTTAAAAAACTAAAACTAGAACTACCATATGACCCAGTAATCCCACTACTGGGCATATACCCTGAGAAAACCATAATTCAAAGAGTCATGTACCACAATGTTCATTGTAGCTCTATTTACAATAGCCAGGACATGGAAGCAGCCTAAGTGTTCTTGGTTCTATTGTCAGCTACAGCCTTTCCTCATATTGTCCAACGTGAGGAAGTGGAACCTCCTCCCTCAGCTGACCTACCGCTTCAGCTGCAAAACCCCGCCTCAGAAATCTTGGCCAATGGACCCCAGTAGGCTTCTCCTTCCTCTCCATCTACTGCTGGGAGGGCCAGGTTGGGGGCACCTTCTCATATTCATCCAGTGAGGGGGTCCCATACAGTGCTCCATGTGTCCTCTGAAGTTCAAAAATGAGGAAAAGCACAGGTAGCTAATCATCTGATTGAGGAAGCATAATATGCCCTTAACAGGACACTTAGAAAACTCAAGCAAGCGTGTGTTAACAAAACATGCACTTTGAGAGAGGAGAGAGGAAGGAAAAGTAAGGGGGACATGAACAACCAAGATGGGTTTGTTCAGGACACTCTTCTTGTTAGAAGCCAGTTCTTTATTACCACAGCCCTAATACAGGTACAAGTCGTGATCTTCCTCCAAAACTAGTTTATCCTCTGGCATACCCCCCATTATTAATGACCTCTATTCTCACCGCCACCCAAGCTCAAAACATCTTCGAAGTCCTAGAGAACTTTACTGATGGCACAAATTGAATTGATGAACAATGAAATGAAATCAAAAGATAAAAGAAAAGGTAGTGTTTTTAAATGGATCTAGGAATAAGGTTAGAAATATATACCAGCTAGATTTATACAGTGACTAGAAGGACCCAGAAGCATTCACTTATTTTCCCAAGAAAATGCAATCGATACATGATGGATGATGTTTTGAACGTGACAGCTCGTGCTCTTTCCTCTTTCCCACTACACCTGTCATTGTTTGTTTGGTCTTCATTCATTGATCACACATTATTTGAAAGCAGTGTGGGGTACAAAGATGTACATAACATGTTCAATTAATTTTATTGCCACAAACTTTACTGAGCGCTTAAAATGAGTTTTTCGCTCTGTGAAGAAGTGCTGACCTGTGGCAATGGCCCAGGCCAAGCCCTTATCCCAAGGGCCTGGGAGGGTAAGTGGGTCATAAATAAGGGAGAAGACAGACAGACAAACAACTACCAAACATGCTGCATGCACCAGCTTAGAGGCACAAATGAGAAGTTTGGGTGACATGATTCCAAAGGTTCTTTCCAGCGATGATTATATCATGACTCGCTATTGTCTGGCCACGTATTAGCATGCGATTTCCTGTGAAATATTTCATGCTACTATTAAATACTAGTTACCTCCTGTATTATTTAATTTTTCTTAAGTTCAAATGTTATATGTCAAACTAGATTTGAAGTTTCTTAAGACAAAGTCCGTTCTTACCTTTTTTTCACTTGCTTTACACCAGTGCCTATGGAGTAGGAACTCAACAGCTATGTGTCCATTGGTATTGAATGTCAATTATTTTCAAATAAACAGGTATTCATGGTCTATCCTCTTCCTATTTACCTTCCCCATATACTGAATATTGGTGATGCAGCACATTTATGACTGGAGAGGTTGCTGTCAGGGATGGTTTGCCTCTTTTCTGATAGTTACTTTATAAGTTTAGGCCTTTCTTAAATAGGCATTTAATGGCAAGAGAAATTATACTCAAAGGGGAAAAAGAGCAGGATACAAAATAGCATACACAGAATATATCCCAATTTTAATAGAGAACATGAGAGAGACAAATATGTAATCGGAAGTCCCAGACGTCACCAGGTGACAAGTGCAAATACTGTCACACTAGTATCCCGATGCCAAAGTTTCTGTTGTTGCTCCCACCTATACAGGCAGAACCTGGGACTCCCCTTTAAAAGTCGCTCCAAAAGGGACCCTCACATGTGCTCATATCTGACTCTCAGGTTCAGATACTACCTGGCATCTAGCATGTTCCCCAGACGTTGTCCACTGCTGGTGGAGCCACATGAAGGGCTAATAAAGCCCAGCAGGAAATACCAATGTCTACCTGAGGTGGGCTCCATCCCTGGAACTGCCACATTGCAGTGCCAGGAAACACAACAATGGCCTTCTCTCCACCTCCGGGGTGTTGTTGCCCAGGCCCCAAAGCTACACTCTTTGTGTCTCTAAACTTGAAAGTCCATAAAAGCAAGCCATTTTGTTGCTGTTCCAATTCCTCTCTCCCTAAAGGCTGCAACTCCATCTGGAGGGCCAGGTGGGAAAGAGGTATCACACCACTGCCTTTGTCTTCATCTCTATCTTCACTTGGGCCCTCAGAGACACAACAAAAATCTAGCACCCCGCTCTTCCAAAACACACCCTCCAGAGAACTATGCCCCCAAGCACATCAAACACACATTCAATGCCTGGAGGTGTCAGAAGCCCAATCAGTTTCCAAATAGTCAAACTCGTAAAGACTCAGTATGGGTTCAACTAGGACAACCTGTTACATACAGGGATGTATATATATATATATATATATATATATATATATATATATATATATATATATGCATGTGTTTCAACAAAAAGGCTAGAAGGAAATGCACCAGAATGTTAACACTCGTTCCCTCCACAGAGTGAGATTCCAAGTTATTTTAATTCTTGTGTGTGTTCTTTTTATCATTTCCAAATTTTCTAGATTAGTTGATAATGAGGAAAAAAAAATTGATTAAAAACATCTACCTCAAGCCTGCAAGATAGCCAGAGAGCTGCTCTTGTGAGCAGCCCCTGCAGAACTCAGCATGTTGAATGAGGAAACCATGGAGTGAATGCAGAGGTATTAGCATTGCAGGGTTGACCTGCATAAAATCCAGCGCGATAGCTCATGTTCTGGGAAGTGCCAGAACCTGCTGGGGTCCTTCCATCATCTTAGTTCATTAGAGTAAAGAGCACAGAGCACGCAGCAAAACTGATTCCTGGTTGTCATGTTACCTGATGAGTCTCAAGATTCACAAAGGCAAGGAAGTTCATTTTAGGGGAAAAAATTTGTAAGCCATTCATGTATACAAATAGCTTTGGAATTAACAGAAACCTCACAGGGAAAGTTATAGGAGTTGTCAGAGACAGCTTAATGAAGACATCTGCTGAATAGAGACAGTTAGCCAGAAACTTAACAAGATATTCAGACCATGTTACAGAGAGAATATAGAGTACTGCTATGAAAAACTTAATAGTGTTGTGTGCATTAATGAGTAGGAACTGACTGAACCATCAGAGGCATAGGAGGCAAACTGGCTTTTGGAATAATAATAGTGTTCATGAAAAACAATGGCAAAACAAACTTTACAGTTACTTTTAAATTAAAGATGATCCATATGTGCTCAAATAAGGAGAGTACGGGTCATATATTTTTTGTATCTCCCTAGAAAATAAGCACGAAGAAATCAAGGTTCTGATGTATATATTAAATATGTATTTATGATGTATATATTAAATTCTTTTTTTTTTTTTTTTTTTTTTTGCGGTACGCGGGCCTCTCACTGTTGTGGCCTCTCCCGTTGCAGAGCACAGGCTCCGGACGCGCAGGCTCAGCGGCCATGGCTCACGGGCTTAGCCACTCCGCTGCATGTGGGATCTTCCCAGACCGGGGCACGAACCCGTGTCCCCTGCATCGGCAGGAGGACTCTCAACCACTGCACCACCAGGGAAGCCCCAGTATTCACTAATTCAATGTTCACAGCAACGTTATAGAGCAGAACAGTTGTGAATAATGAGAACTGACTATATATTACCATTTCAACAGGTAATTACTGTAAAAATTATTTTTTAGCAGGTTTTTATTATCTATTTTATACATATTAGTATATATATGTCAATCCCAATTTCCCAATTCTTCACAATCTGATGTGTATTTTGCACTTATAACACATCTCCTTCAGACTGGCCACATTCAAAAGGCTCAGTAGTCACATGTGGTGAGTGGCTACTGTACTGGACAGAGCAGATCCAGCCTATGACTCACAAAGAAATTGAAACCATCAGAGAGCTCCCCAGCCATTAACACCACACACATCTGTTCCTCCACAGAGCTCTGGACCCCATCCTCTCCTCTCTCCAGGGAAGTTCCCCATCCATCTGTGCCTTTCCTTCTTGTATCTTTTTTCTCTCTCCACTGCCTGTTAATCTTCAGCATATAAATGTGCTTGTCTTCCTATTTTAAAAAAAAGCAAATAATGAGAGACTTGTGTGTCCCTCCAGCTTTTGTATATACTCCTGAGCATTATCCCTCTGATGCATCATTTGTTCATTCATCTGCCTTCTGTGCTGGGACTAGCTTTAGGGCAGTGGCCATTTTTCATTTGCGTTTTATTCAATCAATAAATATTTCCTAGATGAAGGACCTTCTATGCACCGGGCACTGTGCCAGGCCCCAAGGATACTGAGATGAGTGAAAACAACATCCCTGCCCTAAAGAATCTTTACAGACTAATGGTGAGTCAGATGTTATTCAGATAAACCCTCAAATAAATGTATAATTACGGGCTTCGATAAGTACTAGAAAGGAGTACATGGCATTTTGAGAACGTGTAAAAAAGAGACCTGATCAACTTTGATCAGACTTCTCTGAAGAAGGAACGTTGAGCTAAGTCAGGGTTAATCCACCATAGTCTAAATTCAACTCACCAAAATGAAATCTTCAAGAGGGCAGGGAGTTTATTTTATCACCGGGCCCAGAGCACCTGAATTAGCGCCTGCAAGTAGCAGGTTTTCAATAAGCATTTGTGAGTGCATGTATAAACTGTGCAAGAAAAAGGAAAGGAGGAGAAACAGGGAATGGGGGAATATTCCAATTTTATGAGAATAGCATGTGCAAAGATCCCGTGGCAGAAGGCAGCACGGTGCATACGAGGGACTTAAAGGCCTATGTGGAAGGGAAAAGAGTGAAGGAGAAGATGGGATGGGAGGGCAGAGAGAAGGTAGGAGCATACTATGAATGCGTCACTGGACGCCTTAAAGTTTCTTTTCCCCAACTTAAGAGACATAGGTTTTTAAGAGGGGAGGAGGGATAGGAAATGACATGATCAGATTTGGCTTCAAGGTAGAGAGTGAGTTTCAAGTTTGGGCACATTTTAGGCAGAGAGCCCTGTCAAGAAATAAGAGGCAAGGAATTCCCCGGTGATCCAGTGGTTAGGACTTGGTGCTTTCACTGCTGGGCCCTGGGTTCGATTCCTGGTCAGGGAACTAAGATACTGCAAGTCATGCAGCGTAGCCAAATAAATAAATAAATAATTGTTTTTTTTTAAAAAAAGAAATATAATAAAGTAACTTGGACTGTGATGGCAACTGAAGACAGAGGGAAGTGAATGGATTTGGGAAATATTTAAAGGATAAAATCAACAGGACTTGATAATTCACTGGATAAGACAAGTGACAGAGAGCGTGATCAAGGATTATCACTGAGAGTTTGGCTTGTGCCAATGAGATGGATGGTAGAGCCATTCTCTTAGAGAAAAATAACTGAAAGAACATTTCTTGGGGATGAATCACAAGGGTGTTTTTTGGACACATTGGGTTTAAAGTAATTTTGATACAGTCAAGCAGTCATGTAAAGAAGGCTGTGCTATGGGTTTGGAATTCAGAGAAGCCTGGGTAGAGATACAAATTTGAGAGTTATGGTCTAGAATGGTATATGAGCCCCAGTGTCTGGCACATGGTAGGAATTTAATAAATATTTTTTGACTTAATGAATGATTGGGAGTTATTTAGGATTAGTTTTATTAAGACATGCTGAATTTGTAGTCACTTGGGACTTAGAAATATCTAAACATACTTCTAAGACTTTATTTTTCATGAAAGACTAATATACAAAAAATCCAAATATCATTTCATCTTCTCCAAATCTATCATATTTTTTTATGTTATAGCTTATTTTTAATTATATTTCTTGGCTTTTATGGTTTAATAACATTGCTTGAGATAAAAGCTACATTGGGGCTTCCCTGGTGGCGCAGTGGTTGAGAGTCCGCCTGCTGATGCAGGGGACACAGGTTTGTGCCCCGGTCCGGGAAGATCCCACATGCCGGGGAGCGGCTAGGCCCGTGCGCCATGGCCGCTGAGCCTGCGCGTCCGGAGACTGTGCTCTGCAATGGGAGAGGCCACAACAGCGAGAGGGTCATGTACCGCAAAAAAAAAAAAAAAGCTACATTGAAGATAGAATCTCATTTATTATATGTTGGTTTATCTTCCCATATAAGCAAGATAAAGGATCTTAAAAGATACTTTAGTAATAAATTTTTATTTTTCTCTCTGTTCTTGTGGCACACGAAATTCCCTAACTAAAATTAATAAACAGTCTCATTATCCCATGTTCATAAATCATATTTAGGCTTGGATACCATCAGAAAGAGCAAATAAAGTGTCTGGAAAAGTAGAGTCTTAATAAGTATTTATTAAACTGAATTGAGTTGAGAGATTATAAGTATTTTTCCCTTCTCCTATTCCATTTACTGTTTATTCCCTTTTATCCTTGTAGCCCACCCAGCCACCCACCCCCCACCCCCAATCCCCCACCCCCCATCAAACATTCTAGTGTGTTTTACAAATACCTTGAAATGTGTATTTGATGTTTTGTGCAAATATGTATTTTCTCTCAAAAAATATTCTTTAATTAATTTCAAAATTTGTGTTACGTCAACCACTTAATTATTACATGTTGTTTTGAGTGTTTCACATCAGTAAGGACATAAACATAATCTTCCGTCTCCTTTTTTTAAATAAAAAAGTATTGCGCTCCTATTCTGAAACTATCAAAACTACATATTTTTTCTTTTAGTCTTTTTAAAGTTATTTTTCATTTCTTAAATTGTGGTAAAATATGCATAACATAAAATTTACCATTTTAACCACCTTTAACTGTACAGTTAGTTGCATTAAGTGCATTCACAATATTGTGCAAGTATCACAACCATCCATCTCCAGAATTTTTTCATCATCTCAAACTGAAACTCTGTACCCAGTAAACAATAACTCCCCATTCCCCCTCCCTCCAAACCCTGGCAACCATCATTCTACTTTATCTCTTTATGAATTGCCTACTCTAGGTACCTCATGTAAGTGGATTCAGACAACATTTGTTCTTTTGAGACTGACATGTCACCTAACATCTTCGATAAGAAAAAAAAAATGTCATGAAGAACCTAGGGGTAAGACAGGAATAAAGCCACAGACCTACTAGAGAACGGACTTGAGGATATGGGGAGGGGGAAGGGTGAGCTGTGACAGAGCGAGAGAGAGGCATGGACATATATACACTACCAAACGTAAGGTAGATAGCTAGTGGGAAGCAGGCGCATAGCACAGGGAGATTAGCTCGGTGCTTTGTGACTGCCTGGAGGAGTGGGATAGGGAGGGTGGGAGGGAGGGAGACGCAAGAGGGAAGAGATATGGGAACATATGTATATGTATAACTGATTCACTTTGTTATAAAGCAGAAACTAACACACCATTGTAAAGCAATTATACCCCAATAAAGATGTTAAAAAAAAAATCTTCGAGGTTCATCCATGTTGTAGCATGTGTCAGAATTTCCTTCCTTTTTAAGGTTGAATAATATTCCATTCTATGTCTGCATCACACTTTGTTTATCTATTCATCTGTTGATGGACACTTGGATTGTTTCCACTGTTTGGCTCTTGTGAATAATGCTGCTATGAACATGGGTATACAAGTGTCTGTTCAGGTTCCTGCTTTCACTTTTTTGTGGTATATACCCAGGAGTGGAATTGCTGGATCAAATGGTAATTCTATGTTTAATTTTTTGAAGGACCACCATACCTTTTTTCCACAGTGGATCCACCACTTTACATCCCCACCAGTGATCCACAGGTTTCCAGTTTCTCCACATTTTCGTCAATACTTGTTATTTTCTGGGTTTTTTGTTTGTTTTTCTGTATAATAGCCACCCTATAGGTGTAAAGTGGTATATTATTGTGGTTTGGATATGCATTTCCCTCATGATTAGTGATGTTGAGCATTTTTTAATATGATTATTGGCTATTTGCATATTTTCTTTGGCTTGATGTCTATTCAATTCCTTTGCCCATTTTTAAATTGGGTTGTTTGGTTTTGGTTTCGAGTTGTGGAAGTGTTTTATATATCCTGGGTATTAATCCCTTATCAGATATATGATATACGATTTGCAAATATTTTCTCCCATTCTATAGGTTGTCTTTTCACTCTCTTAATAGTGTCCTTTGGTACACAGAAGTTTTTAATTTTGATGAAGTCCAAGGTATCTACTTTTTTCTTTCATGGCCTGTGCTTTTGATTTCATAGCCAAGCAAGTATTGCCAAATTTAATGTCATGAAGCTTTTTCATTATGTTTTCTTCTAAACATTGTAGAGTTTAGGATGTATCTTTTATTTATAGAAATAGAATTATGTTATACATTTCATCTCTTTCTTACTTTGTTAACTCAGTGCTAGAGTTTTAAGATCTATTCATGCTCCTATATGAAAACTGAATCAGTTGTTTCTAGGTACAGGATAGTCTTCCATGGGGGTTCACGCTCACATTTTGCCCATCTGCTCCTGATGAGGAACATCAGATTGTCTCCTGCAATCAACACTCTTGCACATGGTAGTAGCTGAGTAGTGTCACCGCCTCCCAGGATGCTCCTAACCTCACACCCTCAGCAACAGTGGGCGACATCCACCTCTCTGATTACTGTCTAGTTAATGGGCACAAAGTGATATCTCATTATTTTATTTGCATTTCTTTTATTAATAATGTTAGAGCATCTCTCCATCTGTTTTTTACCTCAAAGAGTTTCCTCTTCTGTAAACTGCCTCTTCCATATTTTGTCCATTTTTCTACTGGAGTATTTTGTTGTTGTTGATATGCAGAATTTCCTTGTGTATTCCAGATGTCAATCCCTTGTCCAATTTAGACATTATAAATATCTTACCTCTTTGTGTCACCTGTGATCCATGGGACCACAAATGTTTTGTTTTCACCTTATTTTATTTAGCAGATCCAGATTTTTTAAATGAATTACTTTGCCAACAATAAAATTTATATTTTCTGTGATGCTTGTTCCCTCTCCTTAATGAAATTAGTTAATATAAGTGATGCAGTTAGAACAGTCTGGCATATGTTATGCATTCAATGCATGTCATTTTTATCATCACTGTACTTAATTCAAATATGTTTCTCATATGAAATTGTCTCATATGACCTAACTAGCATAACTGCCTTAGGATACATTCAAATGATTGAAAATTGAGGTTACCGTGATTTCTTTATCAGCAAAGATGATTCAGATATTTAATGTTATTATTAGAAGACAAGAAAAAATAAAGAGACACAGTCCACTATTTTGACTCATGCACAGTCTTTAGGGATAATTTGGAGGGTTATATATGGCACACAAATTATAGAATCTTTAAACGTTTAAGAAAGAATGTATACCCTGTGGCATAACCTCAGCCTATCTGTTTCATTGCTTTACTCTCCCTGATTCTCCACTCTTGTGTCACCTTATGGTGACCCCTTATTTCCTTATTCTAAGAGTCGTTGTCATGTTAAAAATAAATAAATAAATAAACTCACAGGTGATGTGATCCCTTCCTCCCTTTAAATTCCCCAAGTAAATGTTGTTACAATTCAATTCCTGGAAACACAGCCTTCCATGAAGAACTGAAGTGTCTACAAGAAAGGTTGCCTCTTTCATCTCCTTCACAAGGACCCTCAGGTCCTTCTGTAGAGCTGCACCTTTGCCTCCCAATCATGGCTCCTGACTTTACTCGGTGCCCTTGCTCTCCACCTTTACTATCATGATCAGAACACTTGTAATCGTGGCAGAGTGAGATGGTGTACAAAGGGAATCACAGACATACACGTGTACTTCTGTGTAACAGCAGGACAATCCCACCCAGAGCTTCTAATCGGCCTATTGCAGATGCAGATGGTTGTGGACACAGAATAATCCTTTTAAATATCTCTCAAAAACTTATTTCAATCAACTAAATATGAATAAACAAATGAACTGGTTTCATGTCAGGAAGGTATTTTTCTCCCTAGATTTCTGATTTCTACAATTCTTGAGACACTGATTAAACATGAGAGTAACATCTGTGAGAGAGAGATATATAGATATACAGATATATAGATATAGCTATAGATTGACAATAGACATTCAAGTGTACATTTTTCCTTTGGAGAATGAGATCATATTGAAGTTGAGAGATTTTCTTGCATAAGTAGTTGAATAGCTTTCATGTAAACAATAATTATTTCCTAATTCTTTTCCAGATTTTTCATTAATGCCATATTGCCTAATAATTTTTAGCCACAAAATATTATAAGGAAGATAATTCAATTTTCATCACAGTGAATACAGTGGGATACCATTCATGTCAGCAATTTTCTCCTCAAGTTTGCCTCATGTAACCATTCCCTTAGAAGTATTTTACTTAGTGCCTTTTAATCCAAAAAAAGAAACTGCTCTGAACAGCTAAATGAGGTGGTGTTGTTTTTTAAATGATGTCCAGTGTTTTCTTTTTCCAGATTAGAGAGCTGTTACCTTATGGATCAAAACATGAAAGAAATGGTTCAATGTTAGCAGTGAACTTTGTTTTAATACACTGAGTATGTTTTCTTAGTGGTTTTGTAAACTTTGGCCATCTGTTGCTGAGCTGGGAGGACCACATACTTCCTTTGCAAGTGAAGTAAGATGCAACAGATTTAACCTCCGTATGTGTAAAACCAACTATTTAAAACATGAGAATAATGGATCAAAGTCAAGCTGAAGTCAAAAGGCTAATGTTTTAGCAATACTCCTAGCAGCGTTTTTGCAAACATCTCCACAGTGTGTGACTTGTACTATGTGATCATGGACTGAATGTTTGTGTCCCCTTAAAATTCATATGTTGAAGTCCTACCCCCAATGTGATGGTATTTGGAGAGGGAGTCTTTGGGAGGTAATTAGGGTTAGTTGAGGTCATGAGGTTGTGGCTTTCGTGATGGGATTAGCATCCTTATAAGAAGGGAAACAGACAAGAGCTCTTTCTCTCTGCCATATGAGGACACAACAAGAAGGCAGCCATCTGCAAGCCAGGAAGTGGGTCCTCATCAGGAACCAAATTGGCTGGCATCTGGATCTTGGACTTTCCAGCCTCAGAACCATGAGAAATCAATGTCTGTTGTTTTAGCCACCTGATCTATGGTATTTTGTTATAACAGCCTGAGCAGACTAAGATATGTGATTGGTGATAACCATGGGGACTGAACAGATACATTCAGCAATTGTTTAAGGTAAATTTTCATTCAAGATTTCTTTGGCTACTTTCTCTCTGCTTTGCATATGAAGTCCTACAGTGAGAAGCAAACAAGGCCAGAAGAGTCTCACCAGCTGATTGGAGCCTCTGGAATCTTGCGCTAACCTCAGGAGAAAATATTGTGAAGAATATGAAATGTATCTTCATCATTTCTTACCTCCTCCTTTATGGGAAATGATCTCAACGATTAATTCCTAAGACAGAGCTGTCCATCTAACTATACCACCCACCCTTCTGCAACTTAAACAAGAGTATCTGCTTTCTCAAATAAGATGCTTTTACGCAAAGGAATGGATGAAAGGTGGGATTTAGGACACCAGGGCATTTTTCTAAGTAATCAGCATTTCCTTCCCTTGCACTCACTTGTGCTCACTGGCTGCCTGCTCTGTTTGCAGTTAAATGCTTGAAGTCTCAGGATCAGGCTCAACTTCCAAACTCCTCTGGCTCTTCTCCCATGCTCTGCAAATAGGCCTCTTGCCGATTCCATCCAGTCTTATCACCCACGGCTGTTCCAGAAAGTTCTTTACATGGTTTATAAATTTTCCTCTTACAGCCACTGAGTAGAATCATATTGATACCTCTAGAAAAGGGCAACTTTCCAGAAAGAATAAGCTAGTGCACAGTGCTGGGTGGGGCTTTCTTCAGGAGAGAAAACGGACAACTCAGCAGGGCCAGACTCAAGAGAGGCGGGGGAGGCATCTACGGTGCAAACTTCAAGGAGGCGCTGATGCCAGTGCCAACTCTGCACTGGTGGGACCCCGAGAATAAGCACCTCCTTACATTTTGAACCCTACACACCTCACTCACCTCACCCTGGTGGCCCCAGCTCTCACAAGCCCAGGTAACATCCTTTTTATTCCCTTGCCCCTTTTATCTGTTCTGTTCAATTAAAATTAGGTTTCCAGGTGATCCAGTTGCAGACCTAGTAGGTAATTCTGATATAAATCATTTAAAAACACTGTATGGCTGAACTGGGAGAGTCTTTTGTCAAATGAAAGCTTATTGTTTAAACTGGAAGATTTGGAATTTTACATATGTGCATTCTCCCCCAAAAACTTTAGAAAAAAGTGGATTGATTTTTATCAATTTTTGTGTCCTTCAAAATCATTTCAGACAGGCTTTAATCCCCAGGTGGTTATATAAATCACCATCCTGAAGTCAGATGATGGGTAGAGTCCAAGTGGTCACATCACTGTGGTGGTAATAAGAGGTACCACTCAGTTCTCAGGTCTGCTGGGAGCTCACTGAGCCAGTCCAGCATCTGCAGAGGAGAAATGAGAAGCCCTTCTGGGATGGCCAGAGCAACCCACAAAGGCAGCTCAAAACCAATGTGAGCAAGGGTGATGGACGTCCATCTGCTCTGCTTGGCATCAGGGATGGCTGGAGGTGGTGGTGGAATGAGTGGAAGTCAGGTGCAATCAAGGTGGGCAGGGCAGCGAGTGTTCCACACTGTCCATGTAGTCATCAAAGCTGGGAGGTCCACTGAAGGAGAAGAGTGATTATTCTCTCATCTGTAGCAAAATCTTTTGGACTATTTTGTTTTCTTTTTTCTTTTTCTTTTTTTCCACACCACTCTGCTTGTGGAACTTCCCTGACCAGGAATCGAACCCGTGCCCCTTGCAGTGGAAGCACGTAAGGTGTGCTAGCTATTCTGCCTGCCTCCCCAGATCCATTCCCTGTACCCTGCTGTGTGCCCAGGAGGTCGGCCTCCCTGGACTGCACCTCCAAGCTCCTGTCCCTTGGCATCTGCTTGGGTTCAGGCAACAGGAGGCACTGGCAGGAGATCAGAGGGGGACGAGAGAAAGATCAGAGTATTTCTTCTGCTGCTCCTTGCTTCAGTCATAGTCTGACTGTGGCCATCTCCCCCTTTTATGGCAACCCCTGCCAGGTGGCCCCTCCAGGACTCATGGACTCTGGGAACATGGTCTCTTGCCCTTGTCCCTTCAGGCTGTTTGGTGGTAGCTGCTTTCTGCTAATGTTCGTACCCTGAGGGCCTCCCTATTCCTAGTTATAATTTTCTTAACTCTGTCTACACTTCTGTAAATAGTCACTTTTTTTTTTTTTTTTTTCGGTACACGGGCCTCTCACTGTTGTGGCCTCTCCCGTTGCGGAGCACAGGCTCCGGACGCGCAGGCTCAGTGGCCATGGCTCATGGGCCCAGCCGCTCCGCGGCATGTGGGATCTTCCCGGATCAGGGCACGAACCCATGTCCCCTGCATTGGCAAGTGGACTCTCAACCACTGCGCCACCAGGGAAGCCCCAATAGTCACTTTTTGTTTAAATTCTTTTGGGTGGAATTCTATTTCTTGCTAGAACCCTGACTGATATATTCTTATCTATTTATCCCTATATATTCCTACATCTATTTTTTTATTATATAGAACAAGTTATCTTAGTTTCCCACTAAAAGAAAAAAAAGCATAAAATACTGATCTGAGTTCAGCTTACAAAATGTAGGAATTCAGGGACAGGAAGGAAATGTAAATATAGGAAAGGAACTGTATTAGTCAGAATTCTCTATAGAAACAGAACCAGTAGGAGAGGGAGAAAGAAGGTAGGGGGGGTGGAGAGAGAGAGAGAAAGAGAGAGGGAGAAAGAGAGAGGGAGAAAGAGAGAGGGAGAAAGAGAAAGAGAGAGAGAGAGAGAGAGAGAGAGAGAGAGAGACATTTATTTATTATAAAAAGAATGGTTCCACGATTATGGAGGCTGGCAAGCCCAAAATCTGCAGTGTGGGCTGGCAGACTGGAGACCCAGAAGACCTGATGGTGCAGATGAAGTCCAAAGGCTATCTGAAAGGAGAATTCCCCCTTGCCCTGGGAGCTCAGTCTTTGTATTCTACTCAGGCCTTCAACTGCTTGGATAGGGCCCACCCATAATACGAAGAACAACCTGCTACACCAAAAGTTCACCAATTTAGATGTTAATCTCACCCCAAAACACCCTGTAAGTAGACACACAAAATTAACCATCACAGGGACCTAGATAATTGAAAAAATATAGGGGAACCTCAATGATCAGGAAGTAATTGGACCAGTTAAAAAGTATTTTTAGTGTTATGACTGTGTATAGCATCCTAAATTTAGTTAGCTGTTCCCTTTGCTTTTGAACATATATAGGGCACATTTTTCTTGGTCATTTAATTTACTCAGACGTGGGGAAACGAAGTCTTTTATTCATCTGAGTACAATGAAACACAAATATAAACACTCACAAAAAGACACACTTAATGTTTTTTAATTTGTGCCACTTAAACAGCTCAAGCCTAGTGCCTCTTGACACTGACAAGGCCCTCAACCTGGCGTTAAGTGTCACTGTCCTTCCACACAAACTAGATGGCCCAGAGGTGCAGTGTCGGAGCATCAGGGCCCAGCGTGTGGAAGGCTCTGTGCTGTGAGGTTTGGAACAAATGAAATGTGCTCTTTCAAGCTTGGTAAACATCTGGACAAACATATATTTATCCTCTCAGTTCATTGTTGAGATGAGGCCCAATGCTTTTAATCTTTATAATTAGAGCAGGCAAGAATGTGTTTTTAATCTTCTGAATCAAATTTTCTTTTGTTTCATAGGCACAAAGTAACAATTCCCAAAAAATCTGTATAGAGAAAGAAACTAATCACTCATGTAGAAAAACTCTTTTATGAGACTCTGGTGTGTGGTGAGGGCAGGGGCGGTGGGATAAGAATCTTCGTTTAAAAGCAATAAAATGGCTCAATTTTAAAAGAAGGACCTAAATATGAATAGAAATCTCTTCCCTAATGCCTTTTCTACCACGTTAGGGCCCATTCAGACAAATGAAATGATGGCATCTTTTTTTAAATAGGACTCAGAATGCAGCGCTATTCCTCATGTCATTTTTTATACCCAAAGCACTGCTCCAATGAATGCCAAAGCATTTCTTCCATTAATATGGAACTTAATGTTGTCCTACTATTTTTCTTTATCAAGAAAACATGCTAATTTTGTGTCCTGCCAACTTTTTTATACCAGAACCCACAGGACAGTAGGAAAATATAAGTTTCTCCCTGAGGTTCTACAGCCAGAGAGTTTATTGGTGTAGCATGGGAAGTGTTGTGGTGTTCCCCTTTCTGCCCAGTGCAGGAAACACAAGTGGATAATACATACGGTAAAGGGACTAGGATACAGACCTTTTCGCATCAATAAGGCCCCGTTAGTCCACCTTTTTCCCCACTGCCCTGAACACCAAGGGAAGAGACACTTTTGAGTTCAACAAAAAAGTCCAGTGACAGCTTCTCCAGGGCAGAGGGCGTGCTTGCCTTACATTTTCATATCAAAAAGACGTTGCATCAAAAAAGATATACTCCAAATATAAAATAGTGCAGTCACTATGGAAAACAGTATGGAGGTTCCTCAAAAAATTAAAGATAGAATTACCATATAATCCAGTAATTTCCTTTCTGGGTATATACCCCCAAAATTGAAAGCAGTGTCCTGGAGAGATATTTGTACATGCATGTTCATAGCAGCATTATTCACAATAGACAAAAGGTAGAAACAACTCAAGTGTCCATCGATGGATGAATGGATAAACAAAGTGTGGTATAGACATACAATGGAATACTATTCCGCCTTAAAAAGGAAGGAAATTCTGACACACACAACAACATGGATGAAACTTGAAAACATTAAGCTAAGTGAAATAAGCCAGACACGAAAGGACAAATATTGTCTGATTCCACTTACATGAGGCATCTAGAGTAGGCAACTTCATAAAGACAGAAAGTAGAATGGTGGTTGTCAGGGTTTGGAAGAGGGGGTGAGAGGAGTTATTGTTTAACGGGTACAGAGTTTCACTTTGGGATGATGAAAAATTTCTGGAAATTGATAATGGTGATGGTGGTATGACATTGTGAATGTACCTAATGTCAATAACTATACACATAATAATAATTAAAATGGTAACTTTTACGTTATGTATATTTTATCACAATTAAAAATATATATATACACATATGCTCCTAGGTGACTCCCATTTCTGCCCATACAGAGAAATTGCTGCCGGATTTACCTCAAAAAAATTTTTTTAAATTATAATAAGTTGGGCTCTGGAAGGCCCCCGACTGAGGCATTCCATTTCATATGACCATACTTGAGCTATTGATAAAGCAAACTGTGAACAGTTTTCATTCTAACCTACAGTATAATTTTAGTCATCCTCAACTATTTCTATTGTCGTCCTCACAAAAGTGCAAGTGAAGACCACCCAGTTTCATAAGAGGAAGAGACTGGGACCAGGTCAGCCCTCATGACTCTTTCAGTCAAGATTCTGGACCCAGATTTGACAGTCCATAGTTGCACCTGTTAGCATTAGGTGCCCCAGACACATTTACTTGTGTCTGTGAGTACTATGCATTTCAGCAGTAATTAGCAAAAAAGGAAACTACTAGAGATTGACACTAAACAAAAAAAGAGTTAAAACAATGTAAGAGCAAAACTACCTCATATAGCTTTATAAGTAGTTCCATTAAGGATATTGGCAATATTCAGAAATAATATTCTTGTGTTTGGGTTCACTGGCACCAAAGACAATAGCCATATGAATACATGCATGGTTAAATAGATGCAAGGAAAAGATTTAGTTGTCCATTCCTCTGTGGCCTGTTTATACAACGATGCAAGCACAAGGATCCAAGAAATAACTGTCCCTCTGCTCCAAATACTATCCTAATGAGCCATAGCAAATTTGAGAACCAAGTCTTTCAGTTGTGTCCAATTCAGCTGCCGGTTTTCAGACACACTCTGTCAGTTCACTAAAACAAACCTTCCTGCTATATGAAGTCATAATCCTTAACACAGGAAGCAACCATTTGTTAGTTAAGGTTTGGAGCCCTCTATTAATAACATAATTATAATGAAAAATGCTGTAGTAGGTGAGGAAAAAAATCCATCAAGCAGAACAAAATGCTCGTTAGCTCTTATCAACATTTTACCAATGTAATCCAATAATTCATTGACAGGTACAATACTGAGATTTTATTTTCCATTGTATCGTTTTCTTTTGTTTTACTTTTACATATCCTGATTTCTTTTTGGCTTAATTAAATTTCTTTCTCTTCCCTAGTATATGACTATAACTTAGGTAAGCCACTGAGTCAACTTCTTTGCCTTTCACGCATATTTTGATCCGATTTAAAACCAATTGCTGCTAATTATGCAGACTGGATAGTGGTTCTAGTCAATAAACCAACCCTGCTGAGTTCACCTATTTGGGTTCCATATATCCAGGGATTACTCAAATGGCTTGGGTCTGGTCATTTTTTGCTGATGCTAAAACTAGAAAATTATTCTCAGTAAGGTGAAGTCAGGGTTTTTGTTTTTTTTTTCTGACATCTCCCTTATAAATGATTCCTCCGCTAGTCTGAAGACTGAATCCATTTACACAACAAATGTTTAGATCATCACAGTAACAGCCAGCCTTGGGCCCCTGCCATGAATTTCCCTGTAGAAGTATGGGTGTCATCCTGTCAATTCTGAGTTCCTCAAACAATTACTACCTAAAAACAGGATATGTTATTAGAATTCATATCAGTGGTTTAAAGTCCCATTAGTGGAACTGTTCCTTAACAGCATGTTCTGGTTTGCTATATAAGTTCTCTCAGGGTTTTTAGTTTGTCAAGAACTCTGTTTAGAGTATTGGAGCTATAAATGCCGCATTTCAAAATGACTTCACACACCGGATAACTTTACATCAATAGATGTAGATTGAGCACTTTTGGGCACCAGGCTCTGGGGATTTATAGGGACCAAAAGCAGACTTGGTCCTGCCCTCGTGGAGCTTACTGACCCGTCGGAGAGACACCACCCTCATGGAAGGCAGAAGTATGTTTTGGGACTGACCCTTTGGGAGGCAATAAACAAGGTCTTCTCTTTCTTTAAAATGTTCTTAAAGTATAGAAGATATATATTTTCTTTGTCTACAATCTTGTATACTTAATATACCTAAATGAGTGCTGAGGAGATGACAGCTGAACTCATCAAGTTGTATCACCTCGCCCCACCAAGAATCAATAACCCTTCATTCCTTTTATTTCAAATATCCCAGTCACCCGTCCTAGTTTCACTGCTTCTCATCAGAGGAATCATTATTTTTTGTTCCATAATTCATAATATCAAAATTCCCCTGAATAAGATTTATATGTAGGTGTATATAGCAATAGGTATGTATGTACAGTTGACCTTTGAACAGTGTGGAGGTTAATAACTTACAGTCGGCCTTCCATATCCACAGTTCCTCTGCATCCTCGGATGGTGTACTACTATAGTGTTTACTATTGAAATAAGTGGACCTACGCAGTTCAAACCCACGTGTTGTTCAAAGGTCAACTGTATCTAGATACTTTAAGCTATAACAGGGACATAATGCCCGCCATCCTCAGGTCAGCCCAACCTGTAGGGGCTGAACCTGGCCCCCTGCCCTAACTCCCACAGGCTAATGACTCAGTGTTTCTATGGGTCCTCCTTGGCGGCCTGTCCACTAATGGCCGCTCTTATATTACCCTGAGTAAATCTGATGGAGTAATATTGGTAGGATTTTATGACAAGAGTATGAATAGAATGAATATGAGGGAAACCTGGAAAGAAGGAGGGAGGGAAGGAGGGAGGGAGGGAGGGAGGGAAGGAGGGAGGGAGGGAGGAAGGAAGGAAGGAAAAGAGTCACAAAGTGGCTGAAACCAAGGAAAGAAACCTAAGCAAAAGTAGGTAGACCAGAAGGTCAAAAAGCATGACTGCAGGAGATATGCAGAATTATTGTTGCCCCCAAAATGGTAAACACCTATCTTTCTCCATCATCTCATCCTACTGAAATCCACTACCACAAGGTCATTACCAATCTTTTCCCAGCAACAGTTTCCCACTGGGCACTAAGTTGACTGACTCTATTCCTCAGACATCTATTAAACATCTCCTAGGCCCCAAGTGCAGTGCTAAGCATTTTACCTGTATTAACCCTCTTAATCCCCACAAAAGCCCCATGGGATAGGCAGGGACCATATAGTTCCTCACTCAACACAAAGGGACCAAAAGCAGAAATACTCAACAGGTATTTGTTGAATCAGTAGTTTCAATAAAATATCCAACATGCTGTGATGGAGCACACAAAGGACTCCATGGAAGCTGATTCAAAAGGAAATCAGAGTGTTCCTTGAGGGCACAACTCTCTCCCCTCCTTCTTCCCTCTGTCCAGCACAGATGGCAACAGCCAATGTTTGTTGAATGAATGAACAAATGTATGAGTAAATTAAATTTTTTTAAAAAACCTCCCCATAAGCAAAGCAGATGCTGTTTCAAAGATTTATTTAGGAGTTTATAATTATAAAATTTCTTTCCATAAGGCAGGCTTCAATTCTGATGATTCGCCATTGTGAACCTGAATAAGGTTCTTTCTTTTTAAAAACAAATTTGAATTTGAGCTGTTAAGCAGAACCAGCTTTCAGTAGATTTTTCTCATCTCCTCCCCTACTGCTATATATCCTATGTCCACAAACAACGATGAAAAGGGGGAAAATTTTTCAGTTTAAAGTATACTCTTTGCATGAAAGAAAAAAAATAGTTAAAAAGTCTAAATGGTTTTTGCCCAACTTATTTTGGGGAGAGTTGATGGAACTGATTTTTTTTTTGCATTTATATAAACACAGCCTTATGTTTCTCTATAGTTTTTAATCCCCCTCCAATGAGAAGTATCACAAAGTTCTTTACCAATTATACAGCAAAGAAATTATACCATTATATAATGCCACAGATTGTGACAATTCAAAGTTAAGCAGCAACTTAACATATTGAAAAGTATAACAGGAAGGAAAAAGCATTAACAAGTGAGCTCATCTAGCTTATTATAGACATCAGGGCTTCAAAGTTCCATTCTACAGCAACAGCAGGAGCAATCACCAGCTAAGAGGATGGAATGTACACATCACAAACAAGAACCTTGAAAGCTCCCGTGCTCGTGGGCAAACCGGTTTCATCTTCTTGGTAGCTGACTCAGTTCAGCATGGACTTGGCCTTATGCCCAAATGTCCTCTGAGGTCATCACCCTCTGTTAATTTTCTTCTAATATTACATTAATGAATCAGAGGCTGGCAAGTAGTCAAATTTCCAAAACTCATTACAAAACTTCTTGCTGCCAATGGTAATGGTACAGGCTCTGCTTGCTGCCAGTGGTAATGGTACAGGCTCTGCTTGCTGCCAATGGTAATGGTACAGGCTCTGCTTGCTGCCAGTGGTAATGGTACAGTCTCTGCTTGCTGCCAATGGTAATGGTACAGGGCAGGCTCTGCTTGCTGCCAGTGGTAATGGTACAGGCTCTGCTTGCTGTTCCATGGCTTCTGGCATTTGAGAGCAGGAAAATGTACTCATCAAAGTGGAATTTTTGATTTCCAAACATGGCTAACTTGTGGGGAGGGAGTGGGAATCCATTCTGTTAGCAGCCTATGTTCTTCAAAATATGGCTAGTGTGTTTCACAGACTCTTATCACCCTTTACAGTTTGATGCTCCTTAATTTGTTAGCTGATTTCTGTCAAATTCTAGCACATTCTAGAGATTTTGGTCTCTTCTCTGACACTGGATGCACATGGTTGGATGAAATAGTTTGAATAGATGCTATCTAGAGGGAAGAGAGCCAATGTTTCTGTATACCTTTGATAAACCAGATTCACAGCCAGATGCCTTCCATACACAAACCATAAAGCAGGTATCACTGCCTCACTGTATGAAGGAAAGGCCTGAGGCTTCATGAGATTAAGTCAACATTTTACAAGCTATGGTCCATGGGGTTCATGGATCAGAATCACCTGGAAACTTGTAAAATGCAGATCCCTGGGCCCCACTGTAAAACTACTTAATCGGAATATTTGGGGAGGGGCCTTGGAATCTGAATATTAATTTTTCAAGTGATTCTCACATAATGAGGTTTCACTGGGTGAGTATTTCGCCCCAGGTCATCCTACAAGGAGGGAGCAGAGACAGGATCCACATTTAGGTCTGTGGACTCCAAAGGCTCCATTCTTTGCTGTTTCTGAGCTCCCTTCTAGCTCTAGCCTTCTAACATTTTAGGAATATAACCAACTTAAGACATTACAGTAATAATAATGATAGTTAGCTTTTTTGAGTGCTTATTATATGCCAGGCCTAAGTTAAATACTTAACGCACAATATTTCAATAATTGTCACAATACTCTGCTGGGGTCAGTATTATTATTATTACTATTCCCATTTTACATATCTCGGAACTGAGGATTGGAGAAATTATTTTAACCCATATCTGTCTATAGCAAATGTGGTACTAAGAATTGGCTTAAGCAGGCTGCTTGATCTAGTCAAAACAAGGTAATGTCTATGCAAATGCAGTTTTAGCACAAATCCCCTTGTCTTCTCTCCCAAACAGCCACCTGCTCCTAAACCCGTCCAGTATGGAAATTCTGGAGGCTTCACTGGTCTAACTGGAAAGCCTATGCTCTTATTATGTGGTATTCTATAGACCTTGGACAACCATTTATTTTTAGCATAATTCAGTTCAATTTAGTTCATTCCAGTTCAATTCCACCAAATGCTTATGGAGCACCCAATATATAAAAGGGATGTGCTGAGCCCTGTAGAAGATGAAAAGGTAAATTAGAACTTTGTGCACCTGAACCTCACTACCTAATGAAATAGAGAGATACAGATGATAAGTATTATACACAAGATTACAAAACTCAGTAAAAGAACAAAGAGGGAACGGCTAATTTTACTGTTCAAGGCCCCACATCATCTTTCTCACCATCATTCTCTCTTGCCCCAAGATACCTGGAAGAATAGACCAAAGACCAGCTATAACAAAAGGCAAGTGATGGTGCTTTATTAGATGGATACAGTGGAAGAGGATCAGACACTGAGGGTGGCAGTGACAAGGGTCCAGGGGAGAAGCTGCTCCATGGAGCTCTTCCCCGCTCTGTAGGGCAAATTCCCTTTTCCAAAGGATTCTGGCTCCCATTTGATAAAAACTGCTCCATGTGATGCCATTTCTCTATTTTCATCATAAATTGGGAGACTGGGATTGACATATACACACTACTATATATAAAATAGACAACTAACAAGTACCTACTGTATAGCACAGGGAACTCTACTCAATACTCTGTAATGACCTCTATGGGGAAAGAAGCTAAAAAAGGAGTTGATATATGTACATGTATAACTGATTCACTTTGTTGTACAGCAGAAACTAATATAACATTGTAAATTAACTATACTCCAATAAAAATTTTTTAAAAAAGAATCTTAATTATTGCATATACTCGAAGCTTAAGTTATTGCCCACCATCAAACTATGCCAAAAAGTCTATGTTATCCATATTTGCAACACATAGACAAATACCATATACTTAAATCTTAAAAGTATACTGCCTCGCTTTGAGCACCAGTAGATTATTATCCAAGGTTTACTATGTCAGAGAAATAAGTTCCAGATGTTCCTATGTAACCCATTCTGCTACAATGAAGAAAAAAGTACTGGTGAAGAAAAAAATATTTCTCTCATTAGTCCTAGCTCACTGTTAACAGGCCATCTGGTAAACCACTATTTTTGTTGTCAGAATTTCTTAAGATCTTTGCTTTATCTTTTTTTTCACTGTTCCTTAGTTTCTGTTGTGTCTTCCCCCTAGGGCTTCTGACAGGGAGCACCACCTAGATAGATGGGCAGAGTACCCACAATCCCCTCCCACAGCATAGTGATTTCTATGTGCCCCACTCTTTCAAAGCTATTACCTTAAATACCTTTTTGTTGTTACTCTGGTTGAAGACTGAGCACTATTAATTGATAGTCTGAGTGTTAAAAAGTAATGAAGAGAATTATGTACTTCTGGTCTTCAGTAGAGCATGTTAAGGAGCTTGCCATACTGTTCCATCCTAACAACTAAAAAGCTGAACAAACTGAAAATCAACAACTCTTCTTAGATCTGTCAGAAAACTGAGGTCACAAGACAAACTTTGCCCCCCAAATTGGAAAGAGACAGGTAGACACAGAGAACTGCTACTTACTGGAGCAGAAACCTACTAACAGAAATCTCTGTGGGAGCCCATACCAGGGTAGGAAAACCTGAGCTGTAATTGACAAATTGCTGGAAGCTCAGAGTAGGCAAGTCTGAGAGAGAAAAATTGCAGGGAGGGTCCAGTTTTAGGGGAGTATGCCCACGTTTTTGTGAGTTTTACCTCCAGAAGTTCTACCAGGTTCTCACAGTGAATACTGGAGAAAAATGTCCTGGAGCTTTCCACTGGAGAGGGAAAAAAACCCCCAAAACATTTTGAAATATACCAGAGCATTCTGTTTTTAACAAGGCTTGCCCTCAGGAGAAACTGTTGGGGTTTTATCAGAGCCTAACTGATTTGAGGGATAAGAAATACCCAATTCCAGCCCCCTCTAGCCATCCTGTCCCATTTAAAATTGGCTGAGGGCAGGGCAGGGGTGTGTGTGTATGTGACAGGACCTTAAAAATACTTCTAAAGTTCACAGTCCAAAGGCACAGTCTCACTAAAACACTGAGACCTAATCATAGGACTATAGAATGCTTCCCCTTCCCCCACACCACATTACTAAAGGCTATTTACAGAAGTTCTTTTTACCCAGTGCCCTGCTTTCCACAAAAATTACAAGGTATACTAAAAGTCAGATTGAAGGGATAGGGCAAGCATCATAACTGGACTCAGATTATGGCAGGAATGTTAGAATTATCAGACCAGGAATTTAAAACAACTGGCTAATCTGCTAAGGACTCTAATGGAAAAGATAGACAACATGCAAGAACAGATGGGTAATGTAAGCATAGAGATGGGAATTCTAACAAAGACTCAGAAAGAAATGCTAGAGATCAAAAACATTGTAACAGAGATGAAGAATGCCTTTAGCTTGCTAGTAGACTGGACAGAGCTGAGGAAAAGAATCTCTGAGCTTGAAGGTATGTCAATAAAAACTTCCCAAACTGCAAAGCAAAGAGGAAAAAGGCTGAAAATAAAGGAACAGAGTATCCAAGAACAGTGGGACAATTACAAAAGGTGTAACATACCTGTAATGGTAATACCGGAAAAGAAAAAAAAAAAAGAGTTAAAGGAACAGAAGGACTATTTGATGCAATAATGATTGAGAATTCTCAAATTAATGTCAGACACCAAACCACAGATCCAGGAAGCTCAGAGAACACCACCAAACAGGGTAAACGCCCCAAAACTACACCAGGCAAACCATTTTCATACTGCAAAAAATCAAAGATAAAGAATGCCCTTAAGGAAGCCATAGATTAAAAATAAATAAAGACGTACACCTTACCTACAGAGGAAGGAAGACAATAATTACATCTAACTTCTCCTCAGAAACCATGCAAGACAGAAGAGAATGGAGTGAAATATCTAAAGAGTTGGGGGGAGGGGGAAACACCAACCTAGAATTCTGTATCCTGAGACATTACCCTTCAAAACTGAAAGAGAAATAGAACAAACAAAACAAAACAAAACAAAAAAATTGAGGGAATTTGTTACCAGGATACCTGCTGTACAAGAGATATTCAAAGAAATTCTTCAGAGAGAAGGAAAATTATCTAAGTCAGAAACTGAGATCTACATAAAGAAAGGAAGAAAATTAGAGAAGAAATAAGTGAAAATAAAGCCTTTTATTTTTCTTATTCTTCATTGGTCTAGCAGATAACAGTTTGTTCAAAATAATAACAGTAACAGTGTATTGGATGATTATAACTTGTATATAAGTGAAATGAATGGCAGAAATGATACAAGAATTGGAGGGAAGAATTGGGAATACTTTGTTATTATAATGTCCTTGCACCACCTGTGAAGCAGTAGTGTTATTTGAAAGTGGACTTGGATTAGTTGTAAATGTATACTGCAAACTCTAGGAAAACCACTAAAAAACTACAAAAATAAGTATAATTGATATGCTAAGAAAAAAGAGAAAGTGGAATCATATACAATACCCAGTTAAAACCAAAAAAGGCATTTTTAAAAGTAGAAAACAAAAATAGGAACAAAGAACAAGAGCAACAAATAGAAAACAGTAATAATATGGTAGACTTTAATCCAACTATATCAATAGTCACTTTTTTAAACATCAGTGGTCCAAATACACCAATTAAAACACAGAGATTTGATGGAAAAAACATAGCATGCTAACACTAACCAAAAGAAAACTAGAGTAGCTATATTAATTTCAGACACAGCAGACTTCAGAGCAAGGAGAGTTATCAGGGTTAAAGAGGGACACTGCATACTGAGAAAGGGGTCAATTCTCCAAGAAGATATAACAATTCTTAATGTGTATGTGCCTAACAACAGTGTCAAACTACATGAAGCAAAACCTGATAGAACTCAAGGAAAAACAGGTGAATCCACTATTATAGTTGGAGACTTCAATGCCCCCTCTCAGAAATGCACAGATCCAGCAGGCAGAAATTCAGTAAGGACATAGTTGAACTCAACAGCACCATCCATCAACTGGATGTAATTGACATCTATAGACTACTTCATCCAACAACAGAACCCACATTCTTCCCAAGTTCACATGGAACATTCAGCAAGTTGGTCACATTCTGGGCCATAAAACACAACAAATTTAAAAGAATAGAAATCATGCAATATCTGCTCTCAGACCACAGTGGAATTAAACTAGAAATCAAAAGCAGAAAGATAGCCAGAAAAATCCCAAAATATTTGAAAAAGACAAGCTGTAGACTGGGAGAAAATCTTTGTAAAAGATATATCTTTGTAAAAGATGTATCTGGACTTTTTAATAAAAGATATATGAGGACTGTGACCAAAATTAAAAAAAAAAACTCTTAAAATTCAACAGTAAGAAAACTAACAGCCTGATTTAAAAGTGGACAAAAGATCTGAATAGGCGGCTCACCAAAAAAGATGTACAAATGGAAAATAAGCATATTAAAGGATGCTCAATACCATATGTCATTAGGAAACTGAAAATTAAAACGACAATGAGATATCACCACAGCTATCAGAATGGCAAAAACCCAAGACACTTGCTGGCGAGGCTGTGGAGCAACAGGAACTTTCATTCGTTGCTGGTGGGAATGCAACACAATATTTTCGGTAGGAATGCAAAATGCCATTAGGAATGCAAAACTTTGGAAGACAGTTTGGCAGTTTCTGACAAAACTGAACCATACTCTTACCATATGATGGAGCAGTTGTGCTCCTTGGTATTTACCCAAATGAGTTGAAAACATGTCCACACAAAAACCTGCACGTGGAATCACCATATGATCCAGCAATTCCACTTTTAGGTATGTACCCAAAGAATTGAAAGCAGGATCCTGAACAGATACATATATAGTCGTGTTCATGGTAGTATTATTCACAATAGCCAAAATGTGGAAGAAACCCAAGTGTCCATTGACAGATGAATGGATAAACAAAATGTGGTATAGGGCTTCCCTGGTGGTGAAGTGGTTGGGAGTCCACCTGCCGATGCAGGGCGCACGGGTCCGTGCCCCGGTCCGGGAGGAAACCCGCGTGCCGCGGAGCAGCTGGGCCCGTGAGCCATGGCCGCTGGGCCTGCGCGTCCGGAGCCTGTGCTCCGCAACGGGAGAGGCCACGGCGGTGAGAGGCCCGCGTACCGCAAAAAAAAAAAAAAATGTGGTACAGACATACAATGGAATATTATTCAGCCTTGAAAATGAAGGAAATTCTGGCATACATTACAGCATGGATGAATCTTGAGGATGTTATGCTAAGGGAAATAAGCCAGACACAGAAGGACAAATACTGTGATTCTGCTCACAAGAGATACTTAGAGTTGTCAAAATCATAGGCACAGAAAGTACAGAGTGCTGGTTGTCAGGGGCCAGAGGAAGGGGAATGGGAATTTACTCTTTAATGGGTATGGAGTTTCAGTTTTACAAGATGAGAAGGGATTTGAAAATGAGTGGTGGTGGTGTTTGCACCACAATATGAATGTCCTCAATACCACTAAACTGTACATTTTTAAATGGTTAAGATGGTACATTTTCTGTCATGTGTATTCTGTCACAGTAAAAATAAATAAATAAATAAATAAAACCTGTACATGTACATTTACAGTACCTTTATCCATAATTGTCAAAAATTGGAAGGAACTAAGATGTCCTTCAGTAGGTAAATGGATAAATAGGGGTGCAGCAAACAAGGAAATGTTTTTTAGTGCTAAAAAGAAATGAGGCATCAAGCCAAAAAAAGACCTGGAGGAACCTTAAATGCATATTACTAAGTGAAAAAGCCCAACCTGAAAAGGCTACATACTCTATGATTCCAACTATATGACATTCTGGAAAAGGTAAAATTCTGGAGACAGTCAGTTGCCAACGGCAAGGGGAGAGGGAGGGATGAATAGTTGGAATGCAGAGGATTTTCAGGGCAATATAACTATTCTGTATGATACTACAACAGACGCATGTCATTTCATTATACATTTGTCAAAACCCATACAACATGCAACACCAAGAGTGAGCCCTAATTAAACTATGGAGTTTGGGTGACACTGATGTGTCAGTGTAGGTTCATCAAATGTGACAAATACGTTTACTGGTCATTCAAGTGGGGCAAAGGAAATATCCTTTCAAAACTCAAGCAAACTAGGTGTTTGTCTTGTAAACTGTCGGAGGAAATAAGCTGTAATTCTTAAAAATGTGACCAATATGCCACTCTGGCGGGGATGCTGATAGTGGGGGGGCCGTGCACGTGTGGGGAGGAGGGTTATGGGAACTCTCTGTACTTTGTGCTCAGCTTTGCTTTGACCCCGAAACTGCTCTAAAAATAAGAGTCTATTTTTAAAAAACAGTAATGAAGAACTATAGCAAAAACTCAGTTTGTAATCAGAATGTTACGAAATGTTTTGTCTAGATTCTCTCAGATCTCTTTGTAACAATTCACATCTCCCACCCATTCCTCCTTGAAACTCTTGGCTCTTTGTACCATGCCGTCCTGGGTCTGCCTCACTCTGTTAGGGCACCTTCTCTGTCCTTATCCACCGAAGCTCCTGCTTTCTCTCCTAGACTTGCTGTAGGCACACCCCTCCGGGGTTCTCCTCAGGCATCCTTCTCTCCGAACCCACTCTCAGTTTTCAGTTACGAAGACCTATATGCACATGACCCCCACATCACCAGGCAGCTCTGAACCGTCCACCACCAAACGCCAGCCAGACCTCACCCTGCCCCGGGACACCTCCGGGCGCCTGGAACTTGCCACATCTGAAGTTCATTTTCAAAACTAGCATCTATTCTGCCAAGATGAACGTGGTTCTCTCTGACTCCCAGGCTTGGAGCCTCCTTTGATTACACCTTCTCTCTGGATCCCCGCATCCAATCAGCCACCAGCTTCTGTGTATTCCTCCATGTGTTTCTTTCTTGCCAACCCTGCCATCACCTCTGGAAGACAAGCCCTCTGTGCCTTCCACCTGGCATTTCTCTTTCATCCTGCAACCCATCTTCCTGCCTCAAGTCTTCCCTTCATTTTTTCATGCTTTAATCTGAAACAAAATCTGTTTTCTTCAAAATGTCTTTCCGTACAGGTTCCCTCTGTCTGCAGGAGCCTGTGTACTTGGGTCCCTGCCTTGAACTACACTGCCCACAAGGTCTCCCCCCACCATGAACCTCTTTGCAGCCAGCACCTGGCATCTACCACATATGGCCTAAGTTTTAGTTACCTTCCTACCAGTGTCTGCACTCCCTTAACTAGACTTTAATGGCAGAACAAGTGCTTGTGGGTTACTTGAAAATGCCCACAAATACAGTAGGGCACCAACCCACAGCATCCCCAGGGGCCCAGACAGCATTCTTCTGCTTCTCAGTGGTATCATTATTAATAATATTGTCATTATTTACAATAACAAGTGTTAATGAGGATGGACCACATGTAAAATCACAGGCCAGAGGAGGCCACTGACCATCAATTATTGTCTCTGTTGTACCTTCCTGCTCATTCATTTCTTCATTTCCAACAACGGCCCTACTTAGGTGAGGGGGGGGAGTAAATTAGGAGTTTAAGATTAACATATACACACTCCTATACATAAAATAGATAACCAAAAAGGACAGGGAACTACACTTGATATTTTGTAATAACCTATAAGGGAAAAGAATCTGAAAAGGATTTTATGTGTGTGTGTGTGTGTGTGTGTGTGTGTGTATGTGTGTGTATATATCTTTTTAGTACATATATATATATATAAAATCTGAATCACTGTGCTGTACACCTGAAACTAACACAACATTGCAAATCAACCATACTCCAATTTGAAAAAAAAAAAGGCCCTATTTAGGTTTCTGAACCTATTTTTCTCTCCACATGCTGTTTATTCAGTCCTAGCATTTCTAACAAGTGCTTGCCTTTGAGCCTCCACTTTATGTTCTCTCTCAGTCACCATCCCCTACGTCCAGGTGCCAGCTGTTCACTGCCACCAGCCTGTTTCATCTAATTCTACTCTGTTGGCTTCAACCTTCCCAACCCTGAACATGTGAGATAATACATCCCTGCTCTTGACTGTGAACTTTTATTACCTTTAAAAATATACATATGTATACATAAAGTTGTCCACCCATCATTCTAAAGAAAAGGCCTTTTTGTTTCGGAGGTTTTGTTTTTTGTTTTTTGACAGGTAACTTGAGAATATAGGACACTTCTATACTGAAAATCTAAATTCCAGTTCAAAGGCCTTGTCCTCCAAGCAGTTATGCTTCCAATGGAGGTACTGATCTCCCAGATAGCTTTCACTTTACGAATGGGTGCATTTGTATATATTTCCTCATCATCTTTTTGTCAGTTTGTTCACTTATTTAAAATACAATTACTGGGCTTCCCTGGTGGCACAGTGGTTAAGAATCTGCCTGCCAATGCAGGGGACACAGGTTCAATCCCTGGTCCAGGAAGATCCCACATTGCCACGGAGCAACTAAGCCCATGCGCCACAGCTACTGAGCCCACATGCCACAACTACTGAAGCCCGTGCACCTAGAGCCCGTGCTCTGCAATGAGAGAAGCCACCACAATGAGAAGCCCGCGCACCACAACGGTGCCAAACACAGCCAAAAATAAAATAAATAAAATAAAATAAAAAAAAATACAGCTACCGTTTTAATGCACAACAAGGGGCTTCCCTGGTGGCGCAGTGGTTGAGAGTCCACCTGCCGATGCAGGGGACACGGGTTTATGCCCTGGTCCGGGAAGATCCTACATGCCGCGGAGCGGCTGGGCCCGTGAGCCATGGCCGCTGAGCCTGCGCGTCCAGAGCCTGTCGGAGCCTGTGCTCCGCAACGGGAGAGGCCACAACAGTGAGAGGCCCCCGTACTGCAAAAAAAAAAAAATGCACAGCAAGAAAAATAGGTATGCACACTAAAATGGTACTAGTAGCTATCTATGAAAGGTAGACTTATCAGTGACTTGTTTTATTCTTCATATTTTTACTTTAAACTTTCCCTACCCATGTAAGTGTGGCTCATCAAATGCAAAGAAAATGATAAAAATCCAAGACATGGGACTGGAAAACATAAAGTTTCTATAGGCTGCTACGTACAGACTCAGTTTTTGTTTTGTTTTTTAAAATAAATTTATTTATTTATTTTTGGCTGCGTTGGGTCTTCGTTGCTGCGTGCGGGCTTTCTCTAGTTTTGGTGAGCGGGGCTACTCTTCATTGAGGTGCTCGGGCTTCTCACTGTGGTGGTTTCTCTTGCTGTGGAGCACGGGCTCTAGGTGTGTGGGCTTCAGTAGTTGTGGCACACAGGCTCAGTAGTTGTGGCATACCAGCGTAGTTGCTCTGAGGCATGTGGGATCTTCCCAGACCAAGGCTCAAACACGTGTCCCCTGCATTGGCAGGTGGATTCTTAACCACTGTGCCACCAGAGAAGTCCCCAGACTCAGTTTTAATAATGCCTCTTAGGTTCTAACATAGGATGATTTTTTTAAAAAGATTTTTTTGATATGGACCATTTTTAAAGTCTTTATTAAATTTTTTACAGTATTGCTTTTTTTTTTTTTTTGCTTTTGTTTTATGTTTTGGTTTTCTGGCCACGAGACATGTGGGATCTTAGCTCCCCTGCCAGGGATTGAACCCACACCCCCTGCATTGGAAGGCAAAGTCTTAACCACTGGATCGCCAGGGAAGTCCCCATAGGATGATTCTTAAAAGCTTTTTCCTTGAGGACAGATCAAGGTGAGAAATCTCTTTATCTCACTGCACATCCCAGTTATCAAGCTCCAAAGCCCCCCAGGTGGGATGCAGAAACCGTGTTGTCAGAGCACAGCCCCTGAGACCTCCCCACTCCCAGTCCTCTTGGGTTCGTCTGTCACGTGAGCCATCCCTACAATTAAGACGAGTCACCCATCTGTATTGGGTGATGGAAGTCCCTACTAGAATTTCAAAACACTTTGCCAGGCTTCAATAAATTTGCTGGCAATTCCCAATTTCAGACATTTCAATTTTAGGCATTTGGAAGCCAGAAAGCCCTTCTCTCTAAGAAGAAAGAGAAATCCACACTTACATGGTGCTGACTTGCTCAGAGTTCCAACAACAGCACCAATGAGGCATGGAGCGCAGGGCTTGGAGCCCAGATGTGATCAGCGCTCTCAACTAAACCTTCTTGGCTGACACAATCCTCTGACTCACTTCAGTATCAGCCCTGGGCACACCCCAGTGCAATTACCTGTTAAAAGCATTTCTGTCACTTCCCCGCCTCCGCCCCATAGCTGTTTGACTTCCATCCAGTCCTGCAGGGCTCTGAGTTGAGCTCTTTACTGAGTCTCTGCAATGGCATCCCTAAATGTGTATCTTACATTCAGGTACACAGACAGCATTCCTGGTCACGCCCAAGCAGCAGCTGCTCCTAAATGCATGACTGCAGCTCAGTGTCCCATGGACTGGCCATGTCATCTTTAAGTATCATATGCAACCTTGTCCCTTACCTATGAACTCCTAGGCCTCCCCTTCAGAGCAGCATCGGGTTGCCCACCTTCTCCCCACCAGCATTTCAGCTTTCTGATTGACCCACCTGTGTCTTGACCAGGCAGGGGAGGAGCTGCTGCTGCCCCATCTTCCCACCCATTTTAGGTTACCCTGGTCTGATCTTCTCAGTGCCCCTTTGGCTGTGGGGGCTTGAAAGTGACACCTCCAAGTCATGGTCACTATCCTCCTACCTGCTTAATGTAACACATACACAAACACACAACCTTCAGAATGTTATTCCACAGGAGGTGAAAGACCTCAAGAGGTTATCTGGATCGTTCTCCAGCCTTTGTTCACTCACTCATTCACTCGTTCATTTACTCATCCACTCTTCATTCATTCCTTCCTTCATTAATTCATTTAGTCATTGAACAAAATTGTGCTACATGGTACCAGGCCCTGAGGGTTCAGTAGCACTGCAACCAAGATCCTTAATGTGGTAGACTCAACACCCATTGTTTGGTTTTGTTTGGGGCACAGTATGCACTCCCCCTTTTGTTGACAATGGCTCCTAGATATCCTTTTGGGGAGCCACTTGTCCCCCATTCACAGTCCACAGAGTTTCGAGGGGGCTAACAACGCCCCCTGGTAGAGCCCTTGGGTGGGGACAGGCACACAACCCAGAATCTCTGACCAATCAGAGACACAGTGACTGGTCTAGGGCAGTGATTCTCAAACATTCTGGTCTCAAGACCTCTTTACACTCTTAAAAATTATGGAGAACCCCAAGAGCTTTGATTATCTGAGTTATAAATATTTACTGTATTTGGCAATTAAAATGAGGGAATTTTAAATATTTACGTATTTATTGTACTGACCCAATAGTCATGTGAATGAATGGAGTAGCATGGGGCAGGGGTGGAGGCCATGCGTGGGCCCAACACCCTGGCCTCCGTCTTGCCAAAGCTGATCTGGCCACCGGCAGCAAAATGAGCCCACGCTGGGCCCCAAGGTGGCACCTTCCCTCAAGGAGACCAGCCAGAGCCTTGGGAGAAACCATATGGCACCCCTTCTATGCGGTGTGATTCCTCTTGACAGAACTGACATATGCTAATGCGAATTTGCCTTTCTTGCTCACAGACCCTCAGTTAGCACCCCTATCGAACGGCTCCAGAGTTCTGATCCACATTCTCACAGCCCTCATAACACTGCAGCCCACAATCAGCAGCAGCCCCACTTTACAACAAAGAGATGTGGCAGAGGGCACCTGACCAGGGGACCCACTGGTCTCTTACATATCACATCACCCAGAAGCGGCTGGCCTAACAGAGGGACAGAATTATCTGCCGGAGAAACAGCTGAGCAGACAGTTAGGATGCAGTGCATCCTGCAGGACACTGTACACATGCTAAACCAGTGACCAGTGTATACTGATTTGTCCCCAGTACAAAAAAAACATGGATCCAGAAACCAAGGGATGTGAGCAGGATTGGCTCCACTTATTACCACATGGGAAAGTTCTGCTTCTCATTCCTGCATCTCTGAGCTTGGCAGTTTAGCAGGTTCTGGCTCTTTAAGGGGGATAAACTTGCTGTTGGGCACAGCAAGAGTCCCACTGAACTTTCAACCATATCTGCCACCAGGGAACTTTGTACACCTTACACCAAGGGACCGAAAGGTGAGGAGAAGATCTCCACCACATCTGTGGTGCAGTAGGAGCTGAGAGTTAGGATTTGGAGGACTTCAGAATGTAGAGGATGATGGAAGCCATGGTCTTGGATTAAAGAAAAAGAAAGAAAGAAAGAAAAGGGGATAATCCATTTGTCTTCAAAGTCCATCGGATAAGGAGAGGGCAACACTTTCTTCCTGGCAGCAGTTCCTTTCTTTAGAGCTTAAATCCCTCACAGTGTAATATAATTATTTCTTCTCTGGTTCTTTCATAAAACATTTTGCATCCTTAATGATAGTAAACCCCTCCCTCAATCTTTTAGGACAAAATAATCTCTGAACCCTTTATTTTTTTTCCTAAGCAAGATCAAAATTTTATTTAAGAAACATACCTAGATAAGTTAAAAATTAATTCCAGAACACGACTTCAGAGTTCCAGGAATCAGCGAAGCTCAACAGGCATGAGCACTGCCTGGGTGACCTTTTTTTTTTTTTTTTCCCAGTCCATGTTGTCAACAACCAGCACAGATGGTGAGCTTTTCCCAGGGCCATGCTTTGCAGAATGTTTCCATGATTTTATTATTTCAAAGTTGAAAAAGAGCAAGGATTATGTGTCCCCTTAAAGAACAAAACCAAGCATCTTAAGTAGAAACCAACCCCCCTCTTTGTAAGACCATGTGCTGTGTATCCGTCTGAAGGTATTAGAGGCAGTGAGAGGGTAGGGGTCAACGTGTCACCACAGAGTGGACCAAATGCTGAACCAGAGGCTGAGATTCACCCCAGGACGTCCCCCAAGCATGGCCCTGGCTTGGTCAGTCCTCTCAGTGTTAGTTGCTCATTGCAAAGTGAAAGGATTAGGCTAAACGACAGTGGTGTTCTCTTGAAGTCAAGAAATTCCATGCTATGGTGTGTTTCCTTATGATTTCATGTTTGCAAGTAGGCTTCCCCACCCAATAGTAAATCTTCAGGGCAGACACATGGAACTGACTTCCCTTTTTCCACCCACATAGCACAACATACATTTATCTCTGATAGTGGCCCTCAAACTTGCCGGGCTTAAGAATCACCTGTAGTGATTTATGATGTCCTAGGGTTGTAGATGCCTCAGCCTTTTGACCAGATGTTTGGGTTTGACCTGCGATGAGGCCCAAGAATTTGCATTTCGACCCATTTTCCAGGTGATTCTAATGCAGGTGGCCCAGCACCACATTTGAGATTGGCCATTGCACACAGTGAGTACAAAATACACATTGCTGAACGATTAACAATTGTGATATCTGTCATTTTCTCCATTGGGCCACGGCTTATTTTCTGGATGTGCTTCTTCAATACTGCTGCCTTTTAAAGCTTTAAAAATCATTTCCTTATGATGAATAAGTGATGATGATGATTATTATTTGAATTGGGAGATGATTGTGATTTGTTCTGATTTGCCATTCCAGATTTTTTTATATTATCAAGTACTAGGGAAATAAAATGAATTTTCAATAGCTAAATAACATCATTTTCTCTCATCTTTCATTCTCTGAAACTCTGACAAGTCAGATAAGTATATTTTAAAGAATAGCTAATATCTGTTCATTTATTTTTATTTCAAGTGACATTTCAGCAAAAATGCAATAATATAAAATGATTTCACTTATCTAATGTTTTCATAATTAAGTTACAAAATGATTCCCTTTTGCCTTTAAATGACTGGGGAATTTTTTGGTTTTGTTTTTGCTTTTTTTTAAAACTCAATCTCAGAGGTACTGCTCCAATGTAAAACTTTGTAGTACCTCATTTGACCATTTAAAAAAGTATAGCTTGTAAAGCAGTGTTTAGATTTTCATAGCATTAGAATATGCTGCATGAAAATGCAATAAAGTCATAATAGGAGACAGGACAGAGGGTGGAAACAGTGCCTGGGACAGGTGTTAGGTGTCACAGTGTGAGACATAAACCAAGCCTGGGCCACCACAGGAGCTTCATCTGGCCTCTTGCTTTCAGTCTTGTTCCTTCACTCATTCTCCACCCAGGAGCCAGAGAAGCCTTTTAAAACATAAATCTGTGGGCTTCCCTGGTGGCGCAGTGGTTGAGAGTCCGCCTGCCGATGCAGGGGACACGGGTTCATGCCCCAGTCCGGGAAGATCCCACATGCCACGGAGCGGCTGGGCCCATGAGCCATGGTCGCTGAGCCTGCGCGTTCGGAGCCTGTGCTCCGCAATGGGAGAGGCCACAACAGTGAGAGGCCCGCGTACCGCAAAAAAACCCAAAAAAAAACAAAACAGAAATCTGCTTACACTTCTGTTACGGGCTGAATTATGCTCCCTCCTCCCCAATTCCTCCATTGAAGTCCTAACGCCCAGGACCTCAAGAATATGACTGTATTTGGAGACAGGGCCTTTAAAGAGGTAATTAAGGTAAAACGAGGTCATGAGGGTGGGCCCTAATCCAATATGACTGGTGTCCGAAGAGGACATAAGGACACAGACACACACAGAGGAAAGACCATGTGAGAACAAAGGGAGAAAATAGCCATCTACAAGCCAAGGAGAGAGGCCTCGGGAGAAACTAATCCTGCTGACAACCTGATCTCAGACTTGCAGCCTCCAGAACCGTGAGATTAAGCCTCCCAGTCTGTGGTATTTTGTTATGGCAGCCCGAGCACACTAATACAGTCTCTCTCTCTCTCTCTCTCTCTCTCACACACACACACACACACACACACACACACACACAAATACTCCACCCCCACTACCGCCACATTTCCTTTAAGAACCTCCAGCATCTCCCATTTCCCTTAGGATGGAGACCCATACACTGATCTCAGCCTATGAGGCCCTGCGTGTGGGTCCTGCCAGGCCTCCATTCAGCTGCTGGACACTTTGCATCTCTGTTTGCAGCCATGATGTTCTTCCTGTGACGTATCCCTCACTCTCCAACACCTTGCACAGGTTCTTCCTCTGCCCAGAACACTCTTTCCCCCACCCCCTCCCACCCGGTCAGCTTCTAACAGTCCTTCAATACCAGCTTGAACGTCCTTCTTTACGAGCTCCATCACAGACACTTTCACCACAGCAGACCCTTCTATAAACTCTCATGGTCCTTAGACATTTCCTCCATGATTATATAGACTTTTTCCTCCATGTACAGACTTAAAAATTTTTTTATATGCATTTGTCTGATTATGTTATTCATGAGCTCTAAGAGGGCAGGGACCATGTCTCTTTTGCTCCCTATTGAATTCCCAGGGCCTCAAAGAGGGCCTGGCACATAGTAGGTGCTCAACCAATAATTGTTGAATCAATGAATTTATACCTACTGCTGGTCTTGTGGAAATGGATGGGTCAGAGTGTACAATGGAAAGGGGACTAGTTAACAACTCTAGGTATAGAAGGAGCTCCATCAATGGCTGAAAGCTGACCTTAGAAACAACTCCCCTCTATTTGCAAGATGATCTTTAGTTACCAGAACTAGCAATTACTAATTTCACTCCACTGCCGATACAGACGCTAAACACCCAACTGGCCCTCAGCTGGGCAATGGGAGGCCCTGCATTCACCCTGACCTTGACTTTGACACCGTTTCCTATGACCTCTACCCCTCTAAAAATCAAGGTTCCCCAGAATTCCCCAACCCTTCTCATCCTTTGGCCACTTGCTTGCCTTCTGGCCACTTGTTCTCCAAGCCCTACCCCTCCCTCCTATCCCCTTAGGAAGCAGTTTTTCTTGTGAACTTGTCATTATTCTCAAACCTGGCAGAGCATGACAATCACACAGAGCCATTTTAAGAGCAACATTCCTGGGCCCCAGCCCCAAAGATTACCAAGTTCACCTGGAAAGATAGCATCGTCTGTTGCCATGTGTTCTTAAGTGATGAGCCACACTATCTTGGCCTCTCTCAGTGTTAGAGTAAATTTATTTGAGTGGTTGAACTAGCTTAACTGTTTTCCAAACAGTGGCCTGGGATGATATGAAATTTGATAACACCGTGTAAGGTCCTAGCTGTATGATGACAAGTAGCATGTGTGCTGCGGCTCATAGTTGACAGATTCCTCCTTAGCCCTCCACTCGTTTGCTTCTCCCAACCCTGTGAAGGCAGGAGAGAGAGCACAGCCAAAAGGCCTCGTCATGGGCAGAGACACCGTGGTAAGTTCCTTGCCGGGGTTACATATTAGAAACGGCAATTGTGCCACAGGTCAAACCTCTAAGCGCACGGAGCAGAAGTGGTCACTACCTGGCATCCACAGCCCTTCTCTCTGCCATTAAAACCACTACCTAATGCTTTCTGAATTCCGAATGAAAGCTGAGGTGAAATCAACACAGCCTAATAGCAATGCATTTAATAATTATTTCTTAAATGTCTCCTGAGTGCGGGCGCTCATCTAGAAGCTCAGTGACGCGGCAGTAGCAAAGCACAACAGGACCTCACTCACACAGCACGCTTTCTGATGGGCAGAGCCCAGGTTGGCTGCCCCTTTCAGAGAAGGCTGATTGGATGCCCAAATTCATGACAGTAATGAAATGGATACTAAGAACATCTCTGTTTGAAAAGCATTTCTTTAAATAGGTTATCCTTAGGCTAATACACAAAATACACATTTCCACTAAAACCAAATAACCAGAAACATTTTTAAGGCATGGTTTTACTACTGCCTTGTAACCCCAGAGGAAAAGAAATACAAGACAGAAAGACTGAAGGGGATTTTTTTTTTTAATTTCTAGACCACTTGTCAACTGTGTGCCATGTGCAAACCACTTCACCTCTTCCTGCCTCAGTCTCCTTACCTGCAAGATGAGAACGACAACAGCACCTATCCCAAGGTGTTAATGGAAAGAACAAATGAACTAACAGCTCCAAAGCACCCAGGACAGTGTTGGACACACAATACGCCAACCCCTGAAGCCCCGGTTATTTCCATTCAAGTCATGTTTCAAAGGCATTTCTTTCACCTGTGAATGCTGGATTTTATCTTCTACTTCTCACATCCTCTTAGGTTGCCTTTCTGCCGTCCCTGAAATTCACAATCACTCCCAATTTAATATCCACCATGAATTTAATTAAAGTTCTGTTAGCATCTACCTCTTCTAGACCATTGAGGAGGCTGTTAGATAAAATGTAATAAAGGTCCCTCGAGCAGCCCAGCAGACATTGCTATTAATCATTGTTTACTTCTCCACAGCCTGTGTTCATACTGGATGGCCATTTCCAAACCCAGCTGAATAAACTCAGCTAATATGACTTTATTTTTTTTAATGGTGTCAAGCACCTTTCAAAAGCAATGGTACATAGTGGTGCTGAGTGGAAGCCCTGGCTTCTCCCCTAACCTGGGCGGGCACGGTTGAGGATGGATTTGAGCACCTGTGGGCAGAGATGTTCCCTCCTCGATACTCTCCCTCCACCATTCACGCCCCCTTCCCATGCACACAAATGAAAATCTCTCAAACTCCACTGTTAGAAATCCTGTCCTTGAACAATCTCTTCTCAAAAATCTTCCCAGCTACCCTGGAAAGGGTGATAGAGGAAGTGCATATTGTTATTAATGTCTTTAAATTACTTCTGGAACAAGGAAATTGATAAACTAAATATATCTCATTCCAAACGGACTCTAGTCCTATTCCTCTGGGCCCACCAGGCCAGGCCCCCCATGACAAGACTGAGTGCAGCCTGCCTGTGTGTGGCTGTGCAGGGAGTGGACATGAAGGGAAGGCAAAAAAGGGGGGCACCAGGTGGAGAGGGTCACATTGAACACAACCTCCTCTCTTTCCCCAGAGCTGACTGATCCAACACTGCCTCTTTCTGCAACCCACACCCCAGCCCAAAGTATCTGCTACAACCCCAGCAGACTGGTCACAGCTGAGTTTATAAACACCTGCTCCCTCTCACCTTCTCAAGGGTCTGTGAGGTGTTTATACGTGGTTTAGAGGTATACAGTTCAGGGCTTGAAGGCAAATGATCCGGGTTCTAGCCCTGACTTCAGCACTTCCTATCAATTTCCTCACCTTGAACATAAAAGTAGTAACTGCTACTGCAAAGAGCTGTGGTAAAGATTCAGAGAGATTCTATACATGATGTCACTCAAACCTCACTGCTGCTAGGAGAGAAAATTAGGTTATGCTGACAGGGAATTTTTCAGAGAACAAAGAGAGTGAAATTTAGTGAATCTGTCAATTTGTGTACCTTTGATGGTTTCGGTTTAAATCATACTCTGATCTTAAATAACAGCCAGAAAGGACCTGTGAGGTCCTCTGGCCCAATGTCTTACTCTAATCAGGAAGCCCTGACAGTTCTGCTACTCAAAGTGTGGTGCTTGGACCACAGCATCAATACCACCTGGGAGCTTTTAGAAATGCAGACCCTTGGGTCCCACCATCAATCTACTCACCTCATTCAAGAATCTGAATTTTGACAAGATGATTTGTATGCATATTAAAGTTTAAGATCACTGCCCTACATAATACCCTTTATAGATGGTCTGAGAATCAATAGCTTAACAAAGCCATAGTGTGTGTGTGTGTGTGTGTGTGTGTGTGTCTCTGTGTGTGTGTGTGTGTGTGTGTGTGCGCGCGCGCTTGTAGGGGAGGGTGCCCAGGGATTAGAGCATTCAAATGTCATAAAACTCCTTTCCAGAAGCAACGAACTTTTGAGTGGGCTATTCTAAAAATGAAGAGAGAGTTCATACATATGTAAATTCTCATCTTCTTTATTTTGACCTTGAACCAAGCTGATTCTTATTTTCCTCCTTTCTGCTCTCTGAGTCACTTGATTTTCCCTGTTTGTTTTGTAATTCCTCTTTGCGGAATTGGGCACTTCAGTGCCAGGAGGGATTAATATTTATCCCATTTTCAACCCAGTTTCTGGATAGGTGGCAGTTTGTTCAGCCCCAGGACTGCCTGCAGAGGTGGGTGTGGATGAAGACCCATGCATACCAGGACTTGTGAACCTGTGAGTTTAAGTTCAACCAAAACAGAGGGTAGAGTACAATCTAGGTTCCCCTTGGTCTCCAGTTTTTGCACTGCCATCTGACAAACACTGGCCTGCAAAATCCAAAGATGCACTGCCCTTCAGTGGCTTCACTGGAAGAAGATTCAGGAGAGCCTGAAACCCCCTCCTGGCTCCTTTAAGGCTTTTTCCAGGCTCGTCCTCTGCAAGATGCCCAACCACAGATTTCCACTTTCCTGAATCCCTCTCAATTACATATGTTCTCAGATTTAAACATATATATATTTCAGAATCACTACAGGTTTTTCAACTAGATTAGAGTTTTCCCAATGAGCAGAAACATGTCTCAACAACTCTGGGGAGGCACCAAGGTGACACTTAGAATCACTAAGAAACTATGTGTCTTGGAGACTTGGACTTCCTGAGCCTCCGTTTCCTCAACTGTGAAACAGAAATAATAATAATTATCATGAGAAGTAAGCAGCAAAAAAGGGTTAACACGTAGAAAGTACACAATGAAGACAACTGGCCACAGAAATCAGACAAGCCCGGCACCACCACATCCTCTTCTCTCCCTTCAGTGGAGGAGCAAGAAGGTAGTAGAATGGCTGCTCACATAATACAATATGGGTCCTGGTTTCCTTAGTATCCATCATTGAATTTGTCTTTGTTCATCGAACAATTTGCGTGTCAGTAAGAAGCCTTGAAAATGACCGCAGAGCGCTGGCTGAATGAAAAGTGGGAAATGCCTAATGTAACCCAAGTGACAAATTCTCATTTTCCTGTTCTCTGAAATGCATGAAATTTCCCTGCAAGGTTTGGGTCCCCTTCTATGTGGGAAGAGAATCTGAACGTCAGACAGTGGGGCGGGGGTAGAAGCGAGACGAAGAGAGGATACCTGATGCAGACAGTAAAGTGAATGAGATCGAAGCTAATTAGACGCTTCTGAAATATCCACATCTTCTAAAAACCAGGAGAAAACACGGATGAGCTGCAGCTGGCAGATTGCATCTTGTTGCCTAGCACTGGCTGAAGTGACTGGGAGCTGCCAGGCAACCCATCCTCCTGGGCTCAGTGATCCAGCAAACGCTAGACAGATGCTGTTCCTCCGCTACCCCGCCACCCCTCACAATTCTCTCATCTGTGAGATTCACACCTGATTAATGTTTCCTCTGGACTTCTTTCCGTTTGGATAGGGCACTGCGACGTGCAGCATTGCCCGTGAT
The DNA here is from genome assembly GCF_964374135.1 of Grampus griseus. Taxonomy (NCBI): domain Eukaryota; kingdom Metazoa; phylum Chordata; class Mammalia; order Artiodactyla; family Delphinidae; genus Grampus; species Grampus griseus. The sequence continues at coordinate 70,877,858 of NC_139012.1, forward strand.
CAAGTGAGCCTGGCTGCCAACCTAAAGAATGCCTTCCGACAAAAAAACAAATGACTCTCTAAAAATTAAACTCTTGGAAGATTGAAGTTTGAAACTCTGGAGTGCAGGGCGAGAATCTGAACCATTTCTTGTAGAAATTACAAAATTACCACCTGCATCAAAAGCAGATTTGTCTGGTACTGATGAGAATGCCCTGAGCCAGACTGCAAAGTCACCCAAGTCTATTCTCATCACCCTAAATTATTTGGGGGGAGGGGAGGTGCTTTTCCCTAGCAGGGAGCTTCCTCTAACTGTTTACAGGGTTTAGTCTTTCCAGCAAATCTGCTCCATCCTATGAAAGAGCTGAATGTAAATACAAATGATTGATAACAGCTTACTCTTACCCTAGCCTACTCTCCTCAGGAGTGTTTACATCATAAGGATGCAAGGTAGAATTTCAGGAAGGAGGTAGAGAAAGCAATTTTTTTGTCCTTCTTTCTTCGCTCTCTTCCTTCCTGTTTAACAAAAATCATAATACAACAGTGGTGACCTATTTAGCTGGGCTGCTTACTAGCTCCTACTCTCCAGGAACCTCTGATGATAAAAGATATTAAACTATTCAAGAGAGTATTGTTGATCACACACTATTAAAGAGAATTACTTGCTGTAGTTTTGCCAGATCTCAGGTATATTGGAGCTTTCTGGATTAATGAGATAGAGGTTTTCATTCTGAGCAGGGCATTACTATTTCTCCCTTTCCATTTATTCAGTGTTTATAACTTTTCAAAGTGTTTCCACATCTATTACCCCACTGTTCTATAAACACCTATGCTCTGATGCACATAAGTTAATTACATTGCTTTTCATTTAGGATAGAGAGAGAGATTGAAGAAAACTGCAGAGCATAGTGGGAATGAACTTCAGTCCACAAACTCAGGTGCAATGGAAATTCCACTCTATTTAGGTCAACTTAATTTGGAATTGAGGCCCATCCCAATGGACTGGAAAAATTCAGTATCAGTCATTTTCACCCTAGAATCCGGGAGGCTTGGGAAGTGCCTGGAAAATGGAGCGAAATTCCCTTACCCCGAGTCTATGGTAGTTACTGTGGTATTCTCAGATCCAACCTCATGTGGTCCCTTGAAGCTCTTGCCTTCCATCCCACAGGTGAGGCACCAAATCTTTGCTCAGTCCTGGAGTCTGGAGACCTCAAGCCACCACCAACCATCTCCTCTGAGGTCCCTGACACACCTTCACCCTCTGATCTCCAGCCTTTCCTATCCTGAGGGAATCGTCTCTCCTTTGCTACACACAAGACTGCTCTTCTTCTTCACTGCCCCCAAAACGCTCCACCCCCACCAATCCTGAGTTATGCCTTCAATTGCTTAGATTTCAGGAAAATGCAAAAGCAATAATTTTCAACTGGTTCTTCTTTGAGTTTCACCAATTATTTGTTCTCAAGAATTTGAATCACATGTGACCAACAAGGGCTTAATTTCCAAAATATACAAACAACTCAGTAACAAAAAACAAACAACCCAATCAAAAAATGGGCAGAAGATCAAAATAGACACTTCTCCAAAGAAAACATACAGATGACCAACAGGTACATGAAAAGATGTTCAACATCGCTAATTATTAGAGAAATGCAAATCAAAACTATCATGAAGTATCACCTCACACCAATCAAAATGGCCATCATTAAAAAGTCTAGAAATAACAAATACTGGAGAGCCTGTGGCGAAAAGGGAACCCTCCTACACTGTTGGTGGGAATGTAAATTGGTGTCGTCACTATAGAAACCAGTGTCGAGATTCCTCAAAAAACTAAAAACAGAGTTGCCATATGACCCAGCAATCCCACTTCTGGGCATGTATCCAGACAAAACTATAATACAAAAAGATACATGCAGCCTATGTTCATAGCAACACCATTCACAATAGCCAAGAAATGGAAACAACGTAAATGTCGATCAACAGATGAACAGATAAGGAAGATGTGGTATATATATACAATGGAATACCACTCAGCCATCAAAAACAATGAAATAATGTCATTTGCAGCAACATGGATAGACCTAGAGATTATCATACTAAGTGAAGTAAATCAGAAAGAGAGACAACTACCATATGATATCACTTATATGTGGAATCTAAAATATGACACAAATGAACTTATCTACGAAACAGAAACAGACTCACAGACATAGAAAACAGACTGGTGGTTGTCAAAGGGGATGGGGGCTGAGGGAGGGATGGATAGGGAGTTTGGGATTAGCAGATGCAAACTACTGATATTATATATAGAATGGATAAACAACAAGGTCCTACTGTATAGCACAGGGAGCTATATTCAATATCCTGTGATAAACCATAATGGAAAAGAATATGAAAAAGAATGTGTATATATATATTTGTATAACTGAATGACTTTGCTGTACAGTAGAAATGAACACCACATTGTAAATCAACTATACTTCAATAAAATAATTTTTTTAATTAATTTATTTACTATTTATTTTTGCCTGCATTGGGCCTTCATTGCTGCATGTGGGCTTTCTCTAGTTGCGGTGAGTGCAGGCTACTCTTTGTTGCGGTGCGCGGGCTTCTCATTGTGGTGGCTTCTCTTGTTGCAGAGCACGGTCTCTAGGTGTGCGGGCTTCAGTAGTTGTTGCTCGCAGGCTCTAGAGCACAGGCTCAGTAGTTGCGGCACACGGGCTTAGTTGCTCCGCAGCATGTGGGATCTTCCCAGACCAGGGCTCAAACCCGTGTCCCCTGCATTGGCAGGTGGATTCTTAACCACTGCGCAACCAGGGAAGCACAACAAAAAAATTTTTAAAGAAGGATTTGAATCACAAATGGATTTGCACTAATGATATTTTTAGAGTGTCTTCACAGAATTTTCATTGAAAACTTTGTATATATATATTTTTTAACATCTTTATTGGAGTATAATTGCTTTACAATGGTGTGTTAGTTTCTGCTTTATAACAAAGTGAATCAGTTATACATATACATATGTTCCCATATCTCTTCCCTCTTGCGTCTCCCTCCCTCCCACCCTCCCTATCCCAGCCCTCTAGGTGGCCACAAACCACCGAGCTGATCTCCCTGTGCTATGCGGCTGCTTCCCACTAGCTATCTATTTTACGTTTGGTAGTGTATATGTCCATGCCAGTCTCTCACTTTGTCACAGCTTACCCTTCCCCCTCCCCATATCCTCAAGTCCATTCTCAAGTAGGTCTGTGTCTTTATTCCCATCGTACCCCTAGGTTCTTCATGACGTCTTTTTTTTTTTTCCTTAGATTCCATATATATGTATTAGCATATGGTATTTGTTTTTCTCTTTCTGACTTACTTCACTCTGTATGACAGACTCTAGGTCCATCCACCTCACTACAAATATCTCAATTTTGTTTCCTTTTATGGGTGAGTAATATTCCGTTCTATATATGTGCCACATCTTCTTTATCCATTCACTGATGATGAACACTTAGGTTGCTTCCATGTCCTGGCTATTGTAAAGAGAGCTGCAATAAACATTTTGGTACATGACTCCTTCTGAATTATGGTTTTCTCAGGGTAAATGCCCAGTAGTGGGATTACTGGGTCGTATGGTAGTTCTATTTTTAGTTTTTTAAGGAAGCTCCATACTGTTCTCCATAGTGGCTGTATCAATTTACATTCCCACCAACAGTGCAAGAGTGTTCCCTTTCCTCCACACCCTCTCCAGCATTTATTGTTTCTAGATTTTTTGATGATGGCCATTCTGACTGGTGTGAGATGATATCACATTGTAGTTTTTTTTGTTGTTCTTGGTTTTTTTTCGTTACGTGGGCCTCTCACTGTTGTGGCCTCTCCTGTTGCGGAGCACAGGCTCCAGACACACAGGCTCAGCAGCCATGGCTCATGGGCCTAGCTGCTCCGTGGCATGTGGGATATTTCCCGGACCGGGACACGAACCCACGTCCCCTGCATCAGCAGGCAGATTCACGACCACTGTACCACCAGGGAAGCCCTCTCACTGTAGTTTTGATTTGAATTTCTCTAATGATTAATGATGTTGAGCATTCTTTCATGGTTTTGTTGGCAATCTGTATATCTCCTTTGGAGAAATGTCTATTTAGCTCCTCTGCCCATTTTTGGATTGGGTTGTTTGGTTTTTTGTTACTGAGCTGCATGAGCTGCTTGTAAATCTTGGAGATTAATCCTTTGTCAGTTGCTTCATTTGCAAATATTTTCTCCCATTCTGAGGGTTGTCTTTTGGTCTTGTTTATGGTTTCCTTTGCTGTGCAAAACCTTTTAAGTTTCATTAGGTCCCATTTGTTTATGTTTGTTTTTATTTCCATTTCTCTAGGACGTGGGTCAAAATGGATCTTACTGTGATTTATGTCATAGAGTGTTCTGCCTATGTTTTCCTCTAAGAGTTTGATAGTGTCTAGCCTTACATTTAGGTTTTTAATCCATTTTGAGTTTATTTTTGTGTATGGTGTTAGGGAGTGTTCTAATTTCATTCTTTTATATGTACCTGTCCAGTTCTCCCAGCACCACTTAGTGAAGAGGCTGTCTTTTCTCCACTGTATATTTTTGCCTCCTTTATCAAAGATAAGGTGACCAGATGTGCATGGGTTTATCCCTGGGCTTTCTATCCTGTTCCATTGATCTATATTTCTGTTTTTGTGTCAGTACCATACTGTCTTGATTACCGTACCTTTGTAGTATAGTCTGAAGTCAGGGAGCCTGATTCCTCCAGTTCCATTTTTCGTCCTCAAGATTGCTTTGGCTATTCAGGGTCTTTTGTGTTTCCATACAAATTGTGAAATTTTTTGTTCTAGTTCTGTGAAAAATGCCAGTGGTAGTTTGATAGGGATTGCATTAAATCTGTAGATTGCTTTGGGTGGTATAGTCATTTTCACAGTGTTGATTCTTCCAATCTAAAAACATGGTATATCTCTCCATCTATTTGTATCATCTTTAATTTCTTTCATCAGTGTCTTATAATTTTCCGCATACAGGTCTTTTGTCTCCTTAGGTAGGTTTATTCCTAGATATTTTATTCTTTTTGTTTCAGTGGTAAATGGGAGTGTTTTCTTAATTTCATTTTCAGATTTTTCATCATTAGTGTATAGGAATGCCAGAGATTACTGTGCATTAATTTTGTATCCTGCTACTTTACCAAATTCATTGATTAGCTCTAGTAGTTTTCTGGCAGCATCTTTAGGATTCTCTATGTAGAGTATCATGTCGTCTGCAAACAGTGACAGCTTTACTTCTTCTATTCTGATTTGGATTCCCTTTATTTCTTTTTCTTCTCTGATTGCTGTGGCTAAAACTTCCAAAACTATGTTGAATAATAGTGGTGAGAGTGGGAAACCTTGTCTTCTTCCTGATCTTAGTGGAAATGCTTTCAGTTTTTCACCATTGAGGATTATGTTGGCTGCGGGTTTGCCATATATGGCCTTTATTATGTTGAAGAAAGTTCCCTCTATGCCTACTTTCTACAGGGTTTTTATCATAAATAGGTGTTGAATTTTGTCGAAAGCTTTCTCTGCATCTACTGAGATGATCATATGGTTTTTCTCCTTCAATTTGTTGATATGGTGTATCACATTGATTGATTTGCGTATATTGAAGAATCCTTGCATTCCTGGAATAAAACCCCACTTGATCATGGTGTATGATCCTTTTAATGAGCTGTTGGATTCTGTTTGCTAGTATTTTGTTGAGGATTTTTGCATCTATGTTCATCAGTGATACTGGCCTATAGTTTTCTTTCTTTGTGACATCTTTGTCTGGTTTTGGTATCAGGGTGATGGTGGCCTCGTAGAATGAGTTTGGGAATGTTCCTCCCTTTGCTACATTTTGGAAGAGTTTGAGAAGGCTAGGTGTTAGCTCTTCTCTAAATGTTTGATAGAATTCGCCTGTGAAGCCATCTGGTCCTGGGCTTTTGTTTGTTGGAAGATTTTTAATCACAGTTTCCATTTCAGTGCTTGTGATTGGTCTGTTTATATTTTCTGTTTCTTCCTGGTTCAGTCTTGGAAGGTTGTGCTTTTCTAAGAATTTGTCCATTTCTTCCAGGTTGTCCATTTTATTGGCAGATAGTTGCTTGTAGTAATCTCTCATGATCCTTTGTATTTCTGTAGTGTCAGTTGTTACTTCTCCTTTTTCATTTCTAATTCTGTTGATTTGAGTCTTCTCCCGTTTTTTCTTGATGAGTCTGGCTAATCAATTTTGTTTATCTTCTCAAAGAACCAACTTTTAGTTTTATTCCTCTTTGCTATCATTTCCTTCATTTCTTTTTCATTTATTTCTGATCTGATTTTTATGATTTCTTTTCTTCTGCTAACGTTGGGGTTTTTTTGTTGTTCTTTCTCTAATTGCTTTAGGTGCAAGGTTAGGTTGTTTATTTGAGATGTTTCCTGTTCCTTAAGGTAGGATTGTATTGCTATAAACTTTCCTCTTAGAACTGCTTTTGCTGCATCCCATAGGTTTTGGGTCGTTGTGTCTCCATTGTCATTTGTTTCTAGGTATTTTTTGATTTCCTCTTTGAGTTTTTCAGTGATCACTTGGTTATTAACTAGTGTATTGTTTAGCCTCCAGGTCTTTGTATTTTTTGCAGATCTTTTCCTGTAATTGATATCTAGTCTCATAGTGTTGTGGTCGGGAAAGATACTTGATATGATTTCAATTTTCTTAAATTTACCAAGGCTTGATTTGTGACCCAAGATATGATCTATCCTGGAGAATGTTCCATGAGCACTTGAGAAAAATGTGTATTCTGTTGTTTTTGGATGGAATGTCCTATAAATATCAATTAAGTCCATCTTGTTTAATGTATCATTTAAAACTGTGTTTCCTTATTTATTTTCATTTTGGATGATCTGTCCATTGGTGAAAGTAGGGTGTTAAAAGTCCCCTACTATGATTGGTTTACTATCGATTCCCCCTTTTATGGCTGTTAGTATTTGCCTTATGTATTGAGATGCTCCTATGTTGGGTGCATAAATATTTACAATTGTTATATCTTCTTCTTGGATTGATCCCTTGATCATTATGTAGCGTCCTTCTTTGTCTCTTCTAAGTCTTTATTTTAAAGTCTATTTTGTCTGATATGAGAATTGCTACTCCAGCTTTCTTTTGATTTCCATTTGCATGGAATATCTTTTTCCATCCCCTCACTTTCAGTCTGTATGTGTCTCTAGGTCTGAAGTGGGTCTCTTGTAGACAGCATATATACGGGTCTTGTTTTTGTATCCATTCAGCCAGTCTGTGTCTTTTAGTGGGAGTAGTTAATCCATTTACATTTAAGGTAATTATCGATATGTATGTTTCTATTGCCATTTTCTTAACTCTTCTGGGTTCGTTATTGTAGGTCTTTTCCTTCTCTTGTGTTTCTTGGCTAGAGAAGTTCCTTTAGCATTTGCTGTAAAGCTGGTTTGGTGGTGCTGACCTCTCTTAGCTTTTGCTTGTCTGTAAAGGTTTTAATTTCTCCATCAAATCTGAATGAGATCCTTGCTGGGTAGAGTAATCTTCATTGTAGGTTTTCCTCCTTCATCACTTTAAATATGTCCTGCCACTCCCTTCTGGCTTGCAGAGTTTCTGCTGAAAGATCAGCTGTTAACCTTATGGGGATTCCCTTGTGTGTTATTTGTTGTTTTTCCCTTGCTGCTTTTAATATGTTTTCTTTGTATTTAATTTTTGATAGTTTGATTAATATGTGTCTTGGTGTGTTTCTCTTTGGATTTATCCTGTATGGGACTCTCTGTGCTTCCTGGACTTGACTATTTCCTTTCCCATATTAGGGGAGTTTTCAACTATAATCTCTTCAGATATTTTCTGTCCCTTTCTTTTTCTCTTCTTCTTCTGGGACCCCTGTAATTCGAATGTTGGTGTGTTTAATGTTGTCCCAGAGGTCTCTGAGGCTGTCCTCAGTTCTTTTCATTCTTTTTTCTTTATTTTCTTTATTTATTCTTATTTCTTTACTGCTCTGCAGTAGTTATTTCCACTATTTCATCTTCCAGGTCACTTATCCATTTTTCTGCTTCAGTTATTCTGCTATTGATCCCTTCTTGAGTATTTTTCATTTCATTTATTGTGTTGTTAATCATTGCTTGTTTCCTCTTTAGTTCTTCTAGGTCCTTGTTAAACGTTTCTTGAATTTTCTCTATTCTATTTCCAAGATTTTGGATCATCTTTACTATCATTATTCTGAATTCTTTTTCAGGTAGACTGCCTATTTCCTCTTCATTTGTTTGGTCTGGTGGGTTTTTACCTTGCTCCTTCATCTGTTGTGTGTTTTTCTGTCTTCTCAGTTTGCTTATCTTACTGTGTTTGGGCTTCGCAGGCTGCAGGTTCATAGTTCCCGTTGTTTTTGGCATGTGTCCCCAGTGGCTAAGGTTGGTTCAGTGGGTTGTGTAGGTTTCCTGGTGGAGGGGACTAGTGCCTGTGTTCTGGTGGATGAGGCTGGATATTGTCTTTCTGGTGGGGAGGTCCACATCTGGTGGTGTGTTTTGGGGTGTCTGTAGCCTTGTTATGATTTTAGGCAGCCTCTCTGCTAATGGGTGGGGTTGTATTCCTGTCTTGCTAGTTGTTTGGCATAGGGTGTCCAACATTGTAGCTTGCTGGTCATTGAGTGAAGCTGGGTCTTGGTGTTGAGATGGAGATCTCTGGGAGATTTTCGCCGTTTGATATCACCTGGAGCTGGGAGGTCTCTTGTGGACCAGTGTCCTGAAGTTGGCTCTCCCACCTCAGAGGCACAGCACTGACTCCTGGCTGGAGCACCATGAGCCTTTCATCCACACAGCTCAGAATAAAAGGGTGAAAAAACAGAAAAAAAGAGGATAAAATAAAATAAAGATAAAATTAAATAAAGATAAAATTAAATAAAGTTATTAAAATAAAAAATAATAATTAAGAAAAAAATATTTTTTTAAGTAAAACAAGAAAAAAACGGACGGACAGAACCCTAGGACAAATCGTGAAAGCAAGCTATACAGACAAAATCTCACACAGAAGCATACACATACACACTCACAAAAAGAGGAAAAGGGGAAAAAATAATATATCTTGCTCCCAGAGTCCACCTCCTCAATTTGGGATGACTCGTTGTCTATTCAGGTATTCCACAGATGCAAGTATATCAAGCTGATTGTGGAGATTTAATCCGCTGCTCCTGAGGCTGCTGGGAGGGATTTCCCTTTCTCTTTGTTCGCACAGCTCCTGGGGTTCAGCTTTGGATTTGGCCCCGCCTCTGCATGTAGGTTGCCTGAGGGCGTCTGTTCTTCGCTCAGACAGGACGGGGTTAAAGGAGCAGCTGATTCAGGGGCTCTGGCTCACTCAGGCCGGGGGGACGGAGGGGCATGGTTGTGGGTCGAGCCTGCAGCGGCAGGCGGCAGAGGCCGGTGTGACATTGCACCAGCCTGAGGCGTGCCATGTGTTCTTCCGGGGAAGTTGTCCCTGGATCACAGGACCCTGGCAGTGGCGGGCTGCACAGGCTTCCGGGAGGCGAGGTGTGGATAGTGACCTGTGCTTGCACACAGGATTCTTAGTGGTTGCAGCAGCAGCCTGAGCATCTCATGCCCGTCCCTGGGGTCCGCGCTGATAGCCACGGCTCGCACCCGTCTCTGCAGCTCCTTTAAGCGGAGCTCTGAATCCCCTCTCCTCACGCACCAGGAGACAAAGAGGGAAGAAAAAGTCTGTTGCCTCTTCGGCAGGTCCAGACTTTTCCCGGACTCCCTCCTGGCTAGCTGTGGCGCACTAGCCCCCTTCAGGCTGTGTTCACGCCACCAACCCCAGTCCTCTCCCTGCGATCTGACCGAAGCCAGAGCCTCAGCTCCCAGCCCCCGCCCGTCCCAGTGGGTGAGCGGACGAGCCTCTCGGGTTGGTGAGTGCTGGTCGGCACCGATCCTCCGTGCGGGAATCTCTCTGCTTTGCCCTCCGCACCCCTGTTGCTGCGCTCTCCTCCGCGGCACCGAAGCTTCCCCCTCCACTACCCGCAGTCTCCGCCTGCGAAGGGGCTTCTAGTGTGTGGAAACCTTTCCTCCTTCACAGCTCCCTCCCACTGGTGCAGGTCGCGTCCCTATTCTTTTGTCTCTGTTTTTTCTTTTTTCTTTTGCCCTACCCAGGTACGTGGGGAGTTTCTTGCCTTTTGGAGGGTCTGAGGTCTTCTGCCAGCGTTCAGTGGGTGTTCTATAGGAGCAGTTACACGTGTAGATGTATTTCTGATGTATCTGTGGGGAGGAAGGTGATCACGTCTTACTCTTCCGCCATCTTCCTCAACTCCGAGAACTTTGTATATTGACTCTTCATCCTGTTAACAGCTTGATTTGACTTAAGAAAAATGGAATTCAAATGCAAAAATGCCTGAGACGAGGAGGAATAACAAAGGGTACAACTATCTGTTTGAAACTGGGCGGGAGCGGGGGGTGGTGGAGAGCAACAGAACATATAATATACACTAAAAGTCCAAAAAATATATTCAGCCTTAAAAGGAAGGAAATTCTGACATATGCTACAACATGCGTAAACCTGAGGACATCATGTGAAGTGAATAAGCCAGTCACAAATGGATGAACTCCACTTCTACGGGTATCTAAAGTAGTCATATTTGTAGAAACAAAGTAGAATGTTGTTTGTCAGAGATTGAGGGGAAGGGTGGTGGGGAGTTGTGGTTTAATGGAAGCTGAGTTCCCATTTTTGCAAGTTAAACACTCTTAGAGTGATGGGGTTATTTATTTATTTATTTATTTATTTATTTATTTATTTATTTATTTATTTATTTATTTTAACCTGTGTTTTTGGTGTCATAGCCAAGAATTTATCAACAAACCCAATGTTAGGAAGCTTTTTCCCTAGGTTTTCTTCAACGAGTTTTATAATTTTAACCCTTATATTTAGGTCTTTGACCCATTTTGAGTTAAGTTTTGTATATGCTATAAGGTAAGGGTCCAACTCCATTCTTTTGCATGTGGATATGCATTTCCCCAACACCATTTGTTGAAAAGATTGTCCTTTCCCCCACTGAATAGTCTTGGCACCCCTGTCAAAAATCAACTGACCATGTATGTCACTGACCATTTTTAACCCTGATAACAGCACATCATTCCTACAATGTGTATAGCACCTGCTGCATGCCCATCAGTTTGCTAAGTGAAGATGAATAAAACACAGTTTCAAGGAGCTCAGAAGCACACAGAGGAGGCCAGAGAGAAACCCAACTAATACAATGAGGCAGCATGTGATATGTGCTCAAATAGAGGCACACCCAAAACCCTGAGGGGCCCAGAGCAAAGCACAGTTAATTCCGGCAAGAGAGACTGGGGAAGTTTTCACAGCACTGGTGGTTTTTCAAGCTGTACCTTGGCATAGGGATTGGCTTTCCTCATGCAGAGCTGGGTGGAGGAAAACTGTACAGAAAAAATGAAAGGTACGAGTGTCCCTCATGCCAGCACCTCAGATATGCAGCACATTTGCAGAGCCAGTGGAGATAGGGATGGTGATAGGGCTTGGGACAGGGAGGGGGGGAAAGAGATGGGGAGCTGGGTTTCTACCTCTCCTTTCCTCGAGTGGCTCTGCAGGGCGGGCAAAGCAAGATCTGATCCAAAACTCCAGGCCGCTAACTGGTCAAAGCCTCTTAAGTCCCAAATGTTGACTCAGTCCATTTTCCAATGGGGCAGAGTACAGAGGGTTGGACCCAAGGGTCAAATAGCCCTGGCTGGGATCTCTGTGGTCTGGCATGGAGCCAGCCAGCAAGCAAGAGACCAGTCAACTCACAGGGCTCAGAGAAGCCTCAGTGCCAAGCCTAGGCAGCAGCTGAATGAAGAGACCACAGAGTGAGTGCTGTTTCCGCGGCAAGTCAGGAAAGTTTGGAAAGGAAACAGTTCCTAGGCTAGGCCTCTGACCATGGGGCCTGGTGACTGGAGGGAGAAAGAATGGGCGGGGGTATCATGGAAGCCTAGCAGGGCTCAGGGAACCAGCTCTGCCTCCTGCAGAAGTGCAGTGTGCATGCATCGTTCCCCAGAGGGACAAGTGGTCCTTTGGCCAGGCTAGTGTTTTCGAACATTTATGACCACAACCCAGAGTCAGAAAGACATGTTACATCATGACGCCTTACATATACCATATACACATACGTAATTGAAATAAACACCTCATAAAATAATTCCTCCTGGAACAGAATAAAATGTGCTGAGGTTGGGCAGTTCCAGAGTTAATTCCAAACTTTACAGCATCGGCTCTGGAACTGGGTTTTTCTCCATCTTTTCCTTCTGCCATCCTCAGCACACTGGCTACTTCCTTAACATCACAACATGCCTGCCGTAGCCCCAGGTAATGCTTCACACAGCTGATTTCAGAGACATGAAAGGACCTGTTCTTCTCTCATGTCTCTTTTTAAAAGTAAAGAAACTTGTAGACTTTTTAATGATGGCTGGAGAGGGTATGGAGAAGAGGGAACCCTCCTACACTGTTGGTGGAAATGTAAGTTGGTGCAGCTGCTATGGAAAACAGTATAGAGGTTCCTCAGAGAACTAAAAATTGGATTACTGTATGATCCAGCAATCTCACTCCTGGGCATATATCCAGACAAAACTATAATTCAAAAAGATCCATGCACCCCTGTGTTCATAGCAGCGCTATTCACAATAGCTAAGACATGAAAACAACCTAAATGTCCATCAACAGAGGAATGGATAAAGATGTGGTACATATATATACAGTGGAATACTACTCAGCCATAAAAAGGAACAGAACAATGCCATTTGCAGCAACACGGATACAACTAGAGATTGTTATACTAGGTGAAGCAAGTCAGAAAGACAAATAGCGTATGATATCACTTACATGTGGAATCTAAAATATGACACAAGTGAACCTATCTATAAAACAGAAACAGAATCACAGACATAGAAAACAGACTTGTGGTTGCCAAGGGAGAGGGGGGTGGGGGAAGGATGGAGTGGGAAGTTGTGGTTAGCAGATGTTAAGCTTTTATATATAGAATGGATAAACAACAAGGTCCTACAGTATAGCATAGGGAACTGTATGTATCAATGTATCAAAATCCCATGATATGGGCTTCCCTGGTGGCGCAGTGGTTGAGAGTCCGCCTGCCGATGCAGGGGACGCGGGTTTGTGCCCTGGTCTGGGAAGATCCCACATGCCGCGGAGCGGCTGGGCCCGTGAGCCATGGCCGCTGAGCCTGCGCGTCCAGAGCCTGTGCTCCGCAACGGGAGAGGCCACAACAGTGAGAGGCCCGTGTACCGCAAAAAAAAAAAATATCCCATGATAAACCACAATGGAAAAGAATATTAAAAAAAGAATTTATATATATATATATATATATCACATATGAATCGCTTTGCTGTATAGCAGAATTTAACACATTGTAAATCAACTATACTTCAATAAAAAATGTTTATACAATTTTTTAAAAAGTAAAGAAACTTAACCTAGAAGCCCCCTTAGCTTACGACTCAGTGTGATCCTCAGACTGGCAGCATGTGAATCTACCTCCCCTGGGGGCTTGTTAGACATACAGAGCTTCATCCCAACACAGACCTACAGACTCAGAATCTGCTTTGTAGCAAAATCCCAGGTGATTCACATGGGCAATCAGGCTTCAGAAATGTCTCCAGCACTGATTTTCCATCCTTGGCCAGAACTGCATCACACACTCAAACTGAAACCAATTACTGGCAGGCAGACTAGAATTACCATTATTGGCTTAGGTTAATCAAAATTCACCCCTAGGGACTTCCCTGGAAGTCCAGTGGTTAAGACTCCATGCTTCCATTGCAGGGGGTATAGGTTTGATCCCTGGTGGGGGAACTAAGATCCCCCATGCCACGAGGCGAGGCCAAAAAAAAAAAAAAAAATCACCCCCAGGGGCTGAGGAGGAAGTCTAGTTTTCTTTGAAGCTGGATACCTGAACAACATCAAGACTCTATTAGTAAGAAAGAAGAGATTGGGGGGAAGTTTTTGGTAAGCAGCTAAAGCGTGTCCCAGGGAGACAGACAGATAAGCAGGTAAATTATAAAACAGTGTGATAAGTACTAAGATTGAGATATTAAATGTGCTGTTAGAGCCCAGAGGAAAAAAAATCAACTAACTGCTTTGGGATGTTGAAGAAAACTTCACAGAATAGGTGACACCTGAGGAAGGTTGTGAAGGATGAATAAGAGCTTTCCTGCAGATACCAGGGTGAAGGATATTCCAAGCAAAAGGAATAGTATGTGCAAAGACAAAATGTGTTGAAGCATATTCCTCTTTTGCAACTCTGTGAATTCCTCCTGAATTCATCACTAAAAGCTCTGGATCATGGGATGTGTTGGGAGAGAGAAGATGCACCAGAAGATATGGCTGGAGAAAGCGGATAGAGCTGGGAGTTATGCTGTAACATTCTTCAGAAGAACAAGGCTTTCTTTCGTCCCAAAGGATCCACTCATCCCCTCTTACTTAGGAATTTTTCCCAGGAATGTTAACTCTCTCACACAGATTAAGTCACTTAAACCCTGTCCTGGGTCTTCAAATCAAGGGAAACATAAAACAGAGGACACAAAAATACCTCCATCCACTGGCCAGGTCTGAGGTTGACTCTTAGATGCTGCTTAACCAGGATAGAACGTGAAAACACTGTCCGTCAAAGACAACGTTCCTGACTGTCAGCTGCTTCTCTTCTGTCCCTGCAGGGAACAGGCAGCTGGAGAATTCATAAGATTGGGAGCCTTGATATGGAATTAATTATTCCCCTCTTCAAAAATGACGTTGAATTAGGTGGAAAGGTAAGAGGAATGGGGCCTTTTATATCCTTTAATGATATTCTGAGTGCTTAAACTAAGTCTTTAATTATGATTCCAGAAACTGACCCACCTCTATCAAGGCTGGGGCTATATTTAGAAAGATACCAGTTTAAGAAATATCTAAAATAATTTAGAACTGTTTTTCACTGAAACTGCTCAATCTAACAGACCAGGGATTGTCAAACTCTGCTGCCAAGGAACAGGGGTGCCCACCACATCCCTAAATCAAACAACGGCCAGCTCTTCCTGATTCACAGAAATTCATGGGGAGAATATTGAGGTTTTTTCCCAAAAATTATTTTCTCATACACTTCTCCTGGGTTATTATTTATCTATAAGGATTCTGCAGCAAAATATATATTCGGTATTTTTAAATCTAACATTTAAAATGCTCATGGCATCCTGTAAATAGCCTCCTGATTTCCAGATGCTGCCTCACCAGAACACATTTGGGACTCATGTATAACCATCAACCAACTGAAGAATCTTCCCTGAGAGAATCATCAAAACACAATTTATTTGCAATATGTGGATACATAGTAATGTGTATGAATGTGTATGAAACTATAAACATGATTATTTTTCACACTAGTAGAATTTTTCTTCTTTGATGGGCTATATTCCAGGTCCTTACATTTTTCTGCCAACAAATGTAGCAACTAAATTCCAAGTCAGCTTAAAAAGCATATTATAAGTGGGTATGGGGAATTAATATGGAACAAAATGTCAATGATTTTGCCAGTCACATCATACACATTATCTCATTCAGTCTTCAAAACAACATATAAAGTTGTTAATATTTTAACAACTTTAAAATAATATTTTAAATATTAAAATATTTAGATAATATTTTAAATATTTTAGATAATATTTTTCTCATTTTTCTTATAAGGAAAAGTTTCAGGGAGGGTGTCATGCTCAAGATTATATGACCCAATGAGTTTGGACCAGGGTTTGAACCAGTCTTTGACTTCACACTGCCTATTCATATTGAGTAAGGAATGTTCTGCATATACCAGCTCACCATTACGAAGTCTATTTGAAAAGGTTTTCAGTGCAACTTTAGTCCATCGAGCTCAAATAGCTATTTGAAAAACATTCTGCTAGATGATGGGATGCAAAGACAATGAAGACACAGCCCTCTCAGGCCTGGAGGAGCCCGCAGTCTGAGGCAGGAAGGTAGAAGCCATAAGGCAGAATGTGATAAATGCTATTCAGAGGCACAAGATGTTCATCCCGCCAGCAATGCTCTCCCACGTTCACACCCTGGTGAGCTCCCAGCTCTTCTAAAACCCAGGGCCGCCTACTCTAAGATGCCAACCAGAAACCCCCCTCTGCCACTTTCTCTTCTGCTTCTGTTGCACCTTACACAATCCCCTCATCCAACTATTAACTCTATGCATCACATGTCTGTCTTCCCCACTAGGCTTTGATGATTTGTTTTAAGAAATAAGGGTTATCTGGCTATCACCTCACTCAGTTTTTTGGAGACCAGAGTTAGTCAGCTAATCTGGATCACGTGATCCTACCCAAACATTAGGTTCATTGAGAAAAGATATTCCTCCCACAGCAAGAAAGAGGGTTCCTAGGTCAAGGGCACACTCAAAACTTATCTGTCCTACTAGAACCTCTAAACAAGATCTCAGGGTCCACTTACAGAAGCATGTGAAGAGAGCACCTCAATGAGATAGCTTATTTTATATCTCTGAATATTCTATATTCCTAGCACACTGCCTGGTACATAGCAGATGCTTGATATGTGAATAATAAATGAATGATTGAATGAATGAAAAAATAGAATCTTCCATATTGAATATGTACTTAGGAGATCTTAGGAGATGGATTATATGGGATACTAGAGGCTTTTCTCATTTGAACAGAACATTATGTTAGTATGTTTTCCAAAGGTATTATTTAAGTTCAAATTCAAATTAAAAATATTAACTCACATTAGAACTTGGAAACTGGCTCAGAAATTATGCTACAGGGGCAATTCTCTCCTTGTTTTAAAGCCTTGCTTCTGGACTTCCTAACGCTTCCTTTGTTTCTGGCATTCTACAGGGGCGCTCACAGGGTTGCTGAGTATGCCAGCAAGGAATCCATTCCCAGCAAGGATCCATTAAGTCTTTGGGTCCAACTGAAGACTCAGTTCTCAGCATCCTCTAGGATGTTACACCACAGTTCTCACTACCTTGCACTAACTTGTTCATCTTCCGTAGTGTTAAAAAGACCATGGAGCTTGTCTTCTTAGGTATCTAGAAAGCTCCTTAAAAGCTAAACCTGTCTTCCACTTGTTTTGAATCCACTATTAGCAAATGTGTGCTAACACCAGCCAGAGAAAATAGCAGATACTCAATGAACATTTGTTGAATGAATGGCTGGGAATGTCTCACATTTTTATGGCAAATTCTTACTTATCAAAGAACATCAATGTACCTAATGTCATTTGAGCTTCAGATTAAGGAGGTACACAGGTTGATACTTCACTTTATAGATGAAGAAGCAGAAACACAGAAAAGAGAAATGATTTGTTCAGAAAAAAAGAAAAAGAAAAACAGGACTGTATTTCAGATAAACAATAAATAAATTTTAGTATAAATATGAGACCATTGCCCAAATGCATGGGACTTAATACTACTAAAAAATTGTTCATTATATTTACCAGAAATTAAAATTTAACTATGTCTTGTGTTTTCTCTGGCAAGCCTAGACCAATGCAGTTTGTTAGTGGCAAAAGGGAAAAGGAAATCATTTCATCATGATCAAATCGCTGAAATGCCCACATTAGTCTATAATTAAACCGAAAACAAAATGACGGAAATCAAGAGATGCCTGAGTTGAAACGTTATCAATATGGGCAATGAAATTTTGTCACAATTCCCAAGCTCTTTAGGAAGAGGGCAATTTAGCCCAAAGTAACTACAGTAAGATATTTCATGAGCTATTTTAGATGTAGTGAGGGTTCTGTCTTGTACCTAAGATGGAATTTGGGAAACTCTGGCAAACTTGCAGAGCCAGCCCCCAAAGAATTCTATTTGCTGAAAGACCTAAGAGCCCCAGGCAGAGAGAGATCAAGTTTTTATTATTTGCCTACTCTGTGGCGACACAGAGATGAACAAGACAGGTATGGCCTCTGCCTTCCCAGAGCAGAGAGGCTAACTGTACAGAATTCCCCTTAAGGCGCCAAGAGGCTAGAAACATCCCACTTGGCCAAGTAATCTGTCCTCAGAAACTGAGAACAGCTATTTAGATTACAGCAGTATATGTCCTACAAACTCTCCCATGTTCATCTTCCTGGACTGCGTACCAGAAAGAGAGAGGACTACAAGGAATATGAAAGAGCTGTTTCCCTACAGCTTCTATAAAGCACGGAGAGTACAAGTAGCCCTGCATTCCACCAAGACTCACAGAGTGTGATATGGGCTGGAAGAGGGCATCCTCCCTTCCCTCCCTGCACATCTATAACAGGCTTTGACATAGAAGAGAAGAGGGCATGGCATACTTAGGAGAAGGCTCATTCAGGAACACACGTGTGAAACCCCCAGAAACACCCAAACATACTTTGGGAGGAATTTGCAAGGGTGGGAGGTTCTCTGTTAGCAGGTTAGGGCAGGAGATGATGAAAAATTGAGATGACCCCCCTGAGTGCCACTGGCTGATAAACCTTGGGAGTCCTGGGCTACATGAGGCAGCTGATTACACTCAACTGTCAACCACTGAATTCTGGAATATCACCATGCCCAGTTTCAACCAGGTCAGAACCACATGGCAGCATATCTGGGCTTCTTTATTAATTTTATCTTTCCGAATTTACCTCTAATGATTTAAATCATTTAAAGCAGTTAAAACATTTTTCATCATCCTAATACGTATAATTTTTACTCAACTCTTTAAATACCTTTGCAGGCATATTAAAGGACAAGATAAAATATTAAAATTTTCCAAGATAAGACAAACTTCTAGTTCATAAAAACTATATTGCAACAGCCCTTACAGAGAAATATAATACAAGGGACTTTGGAATTAAATGTAACTAATCATATCCTAGGGTTCATCTAATGAGCTGCTCAAGACTTCATGTTTTCCTTTGCCACTGGCACATCTGCCGGGTGATTAAAGATGCTTTTTTGAGAAGCAGAACAGGTGCAATAGTTAAGACTTTCCACAGGAAGAGACAAACATAAAAAAAACCAGGGTGGAGCACAATTCACTTGCTAGTGTTTTACAGGGGAAATTTTTTTTATAACAAAAAAGAATTTGTTAATTTACCCCAAATTTATATACAGTACTATGCAAAAACATGAAGAGTCATTTTTCTCATCTTTAAAGAGAGGCTAATAACCATTACAGATTTCTTAATTAGGGCAACATTCTAGTTCCACTCATTCCTTTTTGTTTATTTATTTCATTTGATTCTATTTTTTTCTATAGAGAATATAGAAGAATATTCACTGGCTTTTCTAGCTCAGCTTACCCTCAGGTGTAAAGTAGTCAAGGTCCTAGTAAAATATACTTTTCCATATTGACACATTTTTTGGTAATTTTATCTCCTAATTTAAAAAGTGGCTCAACTGAGTTTCCAAATATGACCCACCCACCCACTCTCTAATTTTCCTTATCTTTCAGAAGCCATAGCTCATGGATGGTTGAACCTCAGATCTGTCCTACCTTCTGGAACAACGTTTCTCTCTTCCATTTTCCATCAGCCACAACCCCTCTGAAGCCCCTCTGCCTTTTATAATCTACATGTATGATGTCGTACCACAACCCCCATTCTAATTTTCTCCTCAGACTTTCTCTTGGCAAATGCCTCAGTAAGTTCACATTTAAAAGAGGTCAACCATTCTGCTACAAAACTAGCATCTATTAAAAAAAAAATTAACAGCATTTCATCAAATAAAAACCAAAAGGAGTATTAAAATACAAATGTGTGTCGATCCATGTACTGATGCATGATTCCTATTGTAACTGAAGTAAGTTGTGATAAATAAAAGATGCATGGTATAATCCCTAGAGCAAGCACTAAATGCAAAGAAATATACCTAAAAAGCCAATAGATGAATTAAAATTTTACTAAAAACATTTCATGTACAAAAAAGAAGACAGGAAAGGAGTTACAGAGGAACAAAAAGAGATGATGTAAGTTGAAAACAAATGACAAAATGGTAGACCTAAATTCAACTGCATAATTAATTTACATTGAATGGAATAGACTAAACACTCTGATCAAAAGATAGAGATATTCAGACTATATAAAAAGCAACACTCAGCTGTATGCTGTCTATCACAGAAGGATTTAAAATACAGAGATTAAAAAAAAACTGAAAGTAAAATGATGAAAAAAGCATATCATGCAAACAGTAAGCATAAGAAAGATGAAGAGACTCTATAAATATCAGACAAGATAGACTTTAAGACAAGGAAACTTTCCAGAGACAGGAAAAGGTTAAGATATAACAATCATACATGTATGACACCTAATAAAAGAGCTGCATAATACATAAAGCTAAAGCTGTCTAAACTGAAACAGACAACAGTCAGAGCCAAGTTTTCCACACTCCTTTCTCAGTAACTGATAGAACAAGCAGACATAAAATCAGTAAAAATACAGAAAACTTGAACAAAACTACCAACCAATGTGACCAAATTGACATTTATTGATGCTCCACCTAACAACAGCAGTATTTTCAAGTGAATGTGAAACATTCACCAAGATAGACCATACGCCGGGACAAAAAAATAATCTCAGTAAATATAAAAATATTGAACTCACATAGCATGTGTCTTATGACCCACAACAGAAAAATATTAGAACTTAATAACAAAATATATCTGGACTATATCCATATATTTGGAAATTAAGCAATGTACTTCTAAATAACCCAAAGATCAGAGAAATAAATCAAAAAACAAATTAGAAGATATTCAGAGCTAAATTAAACTGAAAACACAAGATATCAAAACTTATGGGATTTAGCTAAAGAAGTGCTTATAGGAAAATTTATAGTTTCCAATGTTTATAATAGAAATGAAAAAAAGCCTAAAATCAGATATCTAAAATTCCCCTTTTAAAAGCTAAAAAAAGTCAGTAAAGCACAAAATAAGTAAAAGAAAGGAAATAATATCAGAAAGTTAAAAATTAAACAATAGATAAAATCAATAAAATAAAGTTCTTTGAAAAGATTAATGAAATTGATATACATCTACCCATACTGATCAAGAATAAAAGAGAAAAGAAACAAATTACCAATATCAGGAATGAAAGAGAGGACCTTACCACAGAACCTACAGAAATTAAAAGGATGATAGGAAATATTATTAATAACTTTATGGGCATTCTTCATTTCTGCCGAAGCCTGAAACTCTGCTTGCTCTGCCAAGACTAGAACTTCCTCTTCTTCAACTAGCACTTCAGACAACCTCCAAGGACCAGCACTTCTGAAAGAGGTCTTGGTGCTCTGACTGGGTGTCAGGACTGAGCCTCAGAGGTGGGAGAGCCAAGTTCAGGACACTGGATCACCAGAGACCTCCTGGTCCCACGTAATCTCCATCGGTGAGGGCTCTCCCAGAGATCTCCAACTCAACACTAAGACCCAGCTCCACTCAACAACCAGCAGGCTCCAGTGCTGGACACCCCACGCCAAACAACTAGCAAGACAGGAACACAACCCCACCCATTAGCAGAGAGACTGCCTAAAATCATACTAAGTCCACAGACACCCCAAAACACACCACTGGACGTGGTCCTTCCCACCAGAAAGACAAGATCCAGCCTCATCCACCAGAACACAGGCACCAGTCCCCTCCACCAGGAAGTCTACACAACGCACTGAACGAACCTTAGCCACTGGGGGTACACACCAAAAACAACGGGAACTACGAACCTGCAGCCTGCAAAAAGGAGACCCCCAAACACAGTAATTTAAGCAAAATGAGAAGACAGAGAAACACACAGCAGATGAAGGAACAAGGCAGAAGACCACCAGACCAAACAAATGAAGAGGAAATAGGCAGTCTACCTGAAAAAGAATTCAGAGTAATGATATTGTGAAGATGATCCAAAATCTTGGAAATAGAATGGAGAAAATACAAGAAACGTTTAACAAGACCTAGAAGAACTAAAGAGCGAACAAACAATGATGAACAACACAATAAATGAAATTAAAAATTCTCTAGAAGGAATCAATAGAAGAATAACTGAGGCAGAAGAATGGATAAGTGACCTGGAAGATAAAATAGTGGAAATAACTACTGCAGAGCAGAATAAAGAAAAAAAGAATGAAAAGAACTGAGGACAGCCTCAGAGACCTCTGGGACAACATTAAACGCACCAACATTCGAATTACAGGGGTCCCAGAAGAAGAAGAGAAAAAGAAAGGGACGGAGAAAATATCTGAAGAGATTATAGTTGAAAACTTCCCTAATATGGGAAAGGAAATAGTCTATCAAGTCCAGGAAGCGCAGACAGTCCCATTTAGGATAAATCCAAGGAGAAATATGCCAAGACACATATTAATCAAACTATCAAAAATTAAATACAAAGAAAAAATATTAAAAGCAGAAAGGGAAAAGCAACAAATAACATACCAGGGAATCCCCATTAGGTTAACAGCTGATCTTTCAGCAGAAACTCTGCAGGCCAGAAGGGAGTGGCAGGACACATATAAAGTGATGAAAGGGAAAAACCTACAACGAAGATTACTCTACCCAGCAAGGATCTCATTCAGATTCGACGGAGAAATTAAAACCTTTACTGACAACCAAAAGCTAAGAGAATTCAGCACCACAAAACCAGCTTTACCACAAATGGTAAAGGAACTTCTCTAGGCAGGAAACACAAGAGAAGGAATACTCAGACATAAAAAGAAACGAAATTGAGTTATCTGTAGTGAGGTGGAGGGACCTAGGGTCTGTCATACAGAGTGAAGTCAGTCAGAAAGAGAAAGACAAATACTGTATGCTAACACATATACATGGAATCTAAGAAAAAAAAAATGTCATGAAGAACCTAGGGGTAACACAGGAATAAAGACACAGACCTACTAGAGAATGGACTTGAGGATATGGGGAGGGGGAAGGGTAAGCTGTGACAAAGTGAGAGAGTGGCATAGACATATATACACTACCAAACGTAAAATAGATAGCTAGTGGGAGGCAGCTGCATAGCACAGGGAGATCAACTTGGTGCTTTGTGGCCACCTAGAGGGGTGGGATACGGAGGGTGGGAGGGAGGGAGACGCAAGAGGGAAGAGATATGGGAACACATGTATATGTGTAACTGATTCACTTTGTTATAAAGCAGAAACTAACACACCATTGTAAAGCAATTATACTCCAATAAAGATGTAAAAAAAGAAAAAGAGAAAGAAAAGACCTACAAAAACAAACCTAAAACAATTAAGAAAATGGTAATAGGAACATACATATCAATAATTACCTTAAATGTAAATGGATTAAATGCTCCAACCAAAAGACATAGACTGGCTGAATGAATACAAAAACAAGACCTGTCCATATGCTGTCTACAAGAGACCCACTTCAGACCTAGGGACACATACAGACTGAAAGTGAGGGGATGGAAAAAGATATTCCATGCAAATGGAAATCAAAAGAAAGCTGGAGTAGCAACTCTCATATCAGACAAAATAGACTTTAAAATAAAGACTATTAGAAGAGACAAAGAAGGACACTACATAATGATCAAGGGATCAACCCAGAAGAAGATATAACAATTGTAAATATTTATGCACCCAACATAGGAGCACCTCAATACATAAGGCAAATGCTAACAGCCATAAAAGGGGAAATCGACAGTAACACAATCATAGTAGGGGACTTAACACCCCACTTTCACCAATGGACAGATCATCCAAAATGAAAATAGATAAGGGAAAACAAGCTTTAAATGACACATAAACAAGATGGACTTAATTGATATTTATAGGACATTCCATCCAAAAACAACAGAATACACTTTCTTCTCAACTGCTCATGGAACATTCTCCAGGATAGATCATATCTTGGGTCACAAATCAAGCCTTGGTAAATTTAAGAAAATTGAAATCCTATCAAGTATCTTTTCCGACCACAATGGTATGAGACTAGATGTCAATTACAGGAAAAGATCTGTAAAAAATACAAACACCTGGAGGCTAAACAATACACTACTTAAATAACCAAGTGATCACGGAAGAAATCAAAGAGGAAATCAAAAAATACCTAGAAACAAATAACAATGAAAACATGACTACCCAAAACCTATGGGATGCAACAAAAACAGTACAATCCTACCTCAAAAAACAAGAAACATCTCAAATAAACAACCTAACCTTACACCTAAAGCAATCAGAGAAAGAACAACAACAACAAAAAAACCCCAAGATTAGCAGAAGGAAAGAAATCATAAAGATCAGATCAGAAATAAATGAAAAAGAAATGAAGGAAACGATAGCGAAGATCAATACAACTAAAAGCTGGTTCTTTAAGAAGATAAACAAAATTGAAAACCATTAGCCAGACTCATCAAGAAAAAAAGGGAGAAGACTCAAATCAATAGAATTAGAAATGAAAAAGGAGAAGTAACAGCTGACACTGCAGAAGTACAAAGGATCATGAGAGATTACTACAAGCAACTCTATGCCAATAAAATGGACAACCTGGAAGAAATGGCCAAATTCTTAGAAAAGCACAACCTTCCGAGACTGAACCAGGAAGAAATAGAAAATATAAACAGACCAATATCAAGCACTGAAATTAAGACTGAGACTGTGATTAAAAATCTTGCAACAAACCAAAGCCTAGGACCAGATGGCTTCACAGGCGAATTCTATCAAACATTTAGAGAAGAGCTAAGACCTATCTTTCTCAAACTCTTCCAAAATATAGCAGAGGGAGGAACATTCCCAAACTCATTCTACGAGGCCACCATCACCCTGATACCAAAATCAGACAAAGATGTCACAAAAAAAGAAAACTACAGGCCAATATCCCTGATGAACATAGATGCGAAAACCCTCTACAAAATACTAGCAAACAGAATCCAACAGCACATTAAAAGGATCATACAGCATGATCAAGTGGGGTTTATCCCAGGTTGCAAGGATTCTTCAATATATGCAAATCAATCAATGTGATACACCATATTAACAAATTGAAGGAGAAAAACCATATGATTATCTCAAGAGATGCAGAAAAAGCTTTCGACAAAATTCAACACCCATTTATGATAAAAACCCTCCAGAAAGTAGGCATAGAGGGAACTTATCTCAACATAATAAAGGATGTATATGACAAACCCACAGCCAATATCGTTCTCAATGGTGAAAAACTGAAACCATTTCCAGTAAGTTCAGGAACAAGACAAGGCTGCCCACTCTCACCACTATTATTTAACATAGTTTTGGAAGTTTTAGCCACGGCATCAGAGCCAAAAAAGAAATAAAAGGAATCCAAATCAGAAAAGAAGAAGTAAAACTGTCACTGTTTGCAGATGACATGATAGGGAATCCTAAAGATGCTACCAGAAAACTACTAGAGCTAATCAATAAAATTGGTAAAATAGCAGGATACAGAATTAATGCAAAGAAATCTCCTGCATTTCTATACACTAATGATGAAAAATCTGAAAGAGAAATTAAGAAAACACTCCCATTTACCATTGCAACAAAAAGAATAAAATACCTAGGAATAAACCTACGTAAGGAGACAAAACACCTGTATGCAGAAAACTTGGATTTGTTTCTTGGATTGAAAGAATCAACATTGTGGAAATGACTATAGTATCCAAAGCAATCTACAGATTCAATGCAATCCCTATCAAACTACCAATGGCATTTTACACAGAACTAGGACAAAAAATTTCACAATTTTTATGGAAACACAGAAGACCCTGAATAACCAAAGCAATCTTGAGAAAGAAAAATGGAGCTGGAAGAATCAGGCTCCCTGACTTCACACTATACTACAAAGCTACAGTAATCAAGACAGTATGGAACTGCCACAAAAACAGAAATATAGATCAATTGAACAGGATAGAAAGCCCATAGATAAACTCATGCACATATAGTCACCTTATCTTTGATAAAGGAGGCAAGAATATACAATGGAGAAAAGACAGCCTGTTCAGTAAGTGATGCTGGGAAAAATGGACAGCTACATGTAAAAGAATGCAATTAGAACACTCCCTAACACCGTACACAAAAATAAACTCAAAATGGATTAAAGACCTAAATGTAAGGCGAGACACTATAAAACTCTTAGAGGAAAAGAGAAAACATAGGCAGAACACTCTATGACATAAATCACAGCAAGATCCTTTTTGACCCACCTCCTAGAGAAATGGAAATTAAAAAAAAAAACAAAAACAAATGGGACTTAATGAAACTTAAAAGATTTTGCACAGGAAAGGAAATCATAAACTAGACAAAAAGACAACCCTCAGAATTGGAGAAAATACTTGCAAATGAAGCAACTGACAAAGGATTAATCTCCAAAATATATAAGCAGCTCATGCAGGTCAATATCAAAAAAACAAACAACCCAATCCAAAAATGGGCAGAAGACATAAATAGACATTTCTCCAAAGAACGTATACAGATTGCCAACAAACACATGAAAGGATGCTCAATATCACTAATCATTAGAGAAATGCAAATCAAAACTACAATGAGGTATCACCGCACACCTGTCAGAATGGCCATCATCAAAATGTCTACAAACAGTAAATGCTGGAGAGGGTGTGGAGAAAAGGGAACCCTCTAGCACTGTTGGTGTGAATGTAAATTGATACAGCCACTATGGAGAAGAGTATGGAGGTTCCTTAAAAAACTAAAAATAAAACGTCCATATGACCCAGCAATCCCACTCCTGGGCATATACCCTGAGAAAACCATAATTCAAAAAGAGTCATGTACCACAATGTTCACTGAAGCACTATTTACAATAGCCAGGACATGGAAGCAACCTAAGTGTCCACTGACAGACGAATGCATAAAGAAGCTGTGGCCCATATATACAATGGAATATTACTTAGCCATAAAAAGAAACGAAATTGAGTTATTTGTATTGAGGTGGATGGACCTAGAGTCTGTCATACAGAGTGAAGTAAGTCAGAAAGAGAAAAACAAATACCGTATGCCAACACACATATATGGAATCTAAAAAAAAAATGGTTCTGAAGAATCTAGGGGCAGGACAGGAATAAAGATGCAGACATAGAGAATGGACTTGAGGACACAGGGAGAGGCAAGGATAAGCTGGGAAGAAGTGAGAGAGTGGCATGGACATATATACACTACCAGATGTAAAATAGATAGCTAGTGGGAAGCAGCCACATAGCACAGGGAGATCAGTTCGGTGCTTTGTGACCACTCAGAGGGGTGGGATAGGGAGGGTGGGAGGGAGATGCAAGAGGGAGGGGATATGGGGATATATGTATATGTATAGCTGATTCACTTTGTTATACAGCAGAAACTAACACAACAATGTAAAGTACTTATATTCCAATAAAGATGTTTAAAAAATTAATAACTTTATGCCAATAAACTCAACCATATAGAGGAAGTAGAAAAAGTCTTTGAAAGACACAAATAACCAAAACTATCTCAGGATGAAATAGAGAACCTAAATAGTTCTATATTAATGCTTTAAAATTGAAAGTACAATTTGCATCCTTTGCATTAAGAAAATGTGTGCCAGGAGAACTTCACAGGTGAATTCTAAGAAACATTTAAAGAAGAAATAATACAAATCCTACACAGAATCTTTCAGAATATATAGAAGAGAACACGTCCTCTATTTGTTTCCTAAGGCTGGTGCAACAAATTACCATAAAGTTGCTGGCTTAAAACAACAGAAATTTATTCCCCTCACAATTCTGGATGCCAGAAATCCAAATAAGCATCACTGGGCCAAGATCAAGGTGTCAGCTGGGCTGCACTCCCTCCAAAAGCTCTAGGTAGAATCCTTTTCTTCACTCTTCCAGCTTTTAGTGGCTGCCAGCATTCCTTGGCATGTGGCCCTGTTACTCCAATCTATGCTTCTATGGTCTCACTGCCTCCCTCCTCTTCTGTATACCATCTCCTTTTCCATCTGTGTGAAATCTCCCTCTGCCTCTTACTTGTAAAGACACTTAACGATTGCATTTAGAGACAATCTTTATAATCCAAGATAATCTCTGCATTTCAAGAAAGTTAATCAAATTGGCAAAATTCTACTTATATATAAGATGACAATCAGAGATTCTAGGGATTAGGGCCTGGATATATCTCTGAGGACCTTATTTAGCTTACCACACTTCCCAACTTATTTTATTAACCCATATTACTGATACCAAAAACACTCAAAGATATTATAAGAAAAGAATATCACTCATGAATATAAATACAAAATTCCTTAAAAAATATATTAGCAGGGCTTCACTGGTGGCGCAGTGGCAGAGTCCACCTGCCGATGCAGGGGATGCGGGTTCGTGCCCCGGTCCAGGAAGATCCCACATACCGCCGAGCGGCTAGGCCCGTAAGCCATGGCCGCTGAGCCTGCGCGTCCGGAGCCTGTGCTCCGCAACGGGAGAGGCCACAACAGTGAGAGGCCCGCATACTGGGGGGAAAAAAAAATATATATATATATATATTAGCAAACCAAATTCTGCAATATATACAAAGAATAATGCATTAAAATCAAGTAAATTTTATTTTAGGAATGCAAGGTTAGTTTAACATCTGAAAATCAATTAATATAATTCACCATATTAATCAAGTAAAGTAGGAAAACCTTATGATTATCTCAACCAATATAGATATTCTATTTAACAAAATTAAACACACATTCATGATAAAAGTTCTAAGCAAACTAGAAATAGAAGGAGATTTCCTCAACCTGGTGAACAGAAGTTATGAGACTCCTACAACTGACATTGTTCTTAACGGTGAAGGACTGAATGCTTTCTGCTTAAAATCAGTAACAAGGCAAGGATGTCTGCTCCCCTTATTTCTCTATTCAGCAACTTACTGGAAGTCCTTGTCAATGCAGCGGGCAAGAAAAGGAAACCAAAGCATGCAGTTTGGAAAGAAATTAGATTGCCTGTATTTTTAGATAATCATATCATGTATATATAAAATCCCAAAGAATCTACAAAACTGCTACTAGAACTAATAAGCGAATTTAGTAAGGTCACAAGGATCGAGGTCAACATACAAAGATCAATTGCATTTCCATGTATCAGCAAGGAACAACCAGAAAATGAAATTTAGAAAAAAATCCATGTATAGTAACACCAAAAAACCAAAATACTTAGGAATACATTTGATCAAACTTACACAATATCTTTATATTGAAAACTACAAAACATTACTGAGAGAAATTAAAGAAGACCTAAATAAAAGGGTAAATGTATCATGTTGTGAATTGGAAGATTCAATCTCATTAAGATGCTATTTCTCCTCAAATTAACCTATCCACTCAATGCAATCTCCATCAAAACCCCAGCAGACACTGTGTAAAAAATCACAAGCTGATTCTAAAATTTATTTGGGAATGAAAAGGACCTAGAAATACCAAAATACTTTGGAAAAGAACAGTTAGAAGACTTACACGTCTGACCTCATACTTATGATAAATCTACGTCAGTATCGCGTTGGCATAAGCATAGGCATTGGGACCAGTGGAAAAGAATAGAGTCCAGAAATAGATCCATACTAGCACAACAATGAGAAGACAATCCAATTTTAAAATGGACAAAAAATTGGGCATTTCATGAAAGAAGATATACTAATGGCCGATGAGCACACGAAAAGATACTCAGCATCACTAGTTATCGGAGAAATAAAAAATTAAAACCTCTATGAGATATCCCTGTCCACATATTACAACAGCTGAAATTAAAAGAAATGACAATACCAAGTACTGGTGAGGCGTTAAAGCAACTCTAAATCTTATGTGTTGTTGGTGGAAGGGCAGAATGGTAGAGGCACTTGGAAGACAGCTGGTAGTTTGTTTGTTTGTTTCATCAAATTCAACATAACATATGACCTAGTAATTCCAGTCCTAGGTATTTACCCAGGAGAAATTAAAGCATATGTGCACATACTGTATATGAATGTTCATAGCAGCATTGTTAATTATAGCCCTAAACTGGAAATATCCCAAAAGTCCATCAACTGTTTAACGGAATTCTATTCAGCAATAAATAGAAACAAACTACTAATATACACATAGAATAGATAAATCTCAAAAACATTATTCAAGGAGAAATAAGCCAGACACAAAAGACTAATAGCATATGATTCCATTTTTATGTAATTCTAGAAAAGGTAAAAACTATAATGATAGCAAATCACTGATTGTCTGAGGCCAGGGATGATGGGGGTCAGGGATGGACTACAGAGAGGCACAAAGAAAGCTTGGGGGGTGGTGATAAAAATGTTCCATGTCTTTATTGTGGTGGTGATTACATGGATACACATTTGCCTAAACTCCTCAAACCATACACTTAAAATGAATGAATTAATCTCACTGTATCCAAATTAAACCTCAATAAATCTGCTTTTAATATATATATATATACACACACACACACATATACATACACATACATATAGCAAAAATGAACCCAGTTTACTAATAATGGTGGTTATCATTTTTTGAATGTATGTTCCACGTAGGCCATAGCACCTTCTTCCCAGATGAAAAAACAAATAAACTGAGCTGGAGAGGTGTTCAGTGACGTCTACAGGGTCACGCAGCTGGTAAGTGCCTGAACCGTTGTTCAAATGCAGATGGATTATCTGACTCTAAAGGCCTGCTCCACCAGCCAGACCACTATCTGTCCTGCTCTGAGGAAGCCAGAGGTGGTAACAGGGCAGTCATTGGATAGCTGCAGGCCTGTCCTCAAGGGTCTACCCTGAATGCAGTCAGAACCTGAAAGGTCTTATCTGCCAGGCCAGCTCATGGAGCCCCGCAGTCACAGTGATTGAGATCCCGGAGACTGCGTGCTTAATTCTCCATTAATTTACTGTCCAAATACTGCAGCCTGGGTATTATCTGTTGTAGCAAAGCTGACAAAGAGACAATAGTGCCAGTGTCGTGAACTACCCCTGAATTCTTGTAGGGAGATGGACTGACTGCAGCTTTGACAAAGGAGCCAGGACTAGAGCTTCAGCACTGAACACAGAAAGAACATCTTTCCTGAGAGCAGAGGCACTGCAGCTGAGATTATCCCGCTGTACTATAGTCTTTCATCCATGGCAGAAGGGATTCATGTTCTAGAACTGAAGCCAGGGAATGGAAAACTCGTAATCATAGAGACCACTTACTGCACGTTTGCTGTGTGGTTCACATTTCATGCCCATTACCTTATTCATTCATCCCAACCAATCTGTGAATTTTACAGATGAACTGAGGCTCAGAGAGGGTAAGTTTCATCAGGTAACCAGGCTCCTCCACACGGCTGAGTGTTTTGGGGCAAATGGGTCAGCTCTGCAGCCTGTTGAGTCACTTCACAATAGCAGTGGCCAAGATCTTCTAAGACCAGTCAATCTGACATTTCCCCTCAGCCAAAGCCTCACCGCAGAGCAGTAACTCTCCGCCTTCCCAATCACACAAGCCTGGGTGTCCTGTGGCCTCTGCGCTCCTCGGGCCAGGTTGGTGATGGCGAAGCTGGGAGAACAGAGCCGCCACGTGCGGGCAGGAAGCAGGAGGCGAGGCACTGGTGCCCTGTGTCAAGCCTAACGCAGAGTTGATCCAGTGGCTGAGGGCCATGGAGAGAGACGAAGCCCAGAGTCATCTGGAATTCGTTCAGCTGTTAAGCGTGACTTCTCAGAAGGTATCTAGAAAAATACCCAGAGCCTCTTCCTCCTACTTCCTCCCTGGAATGGAGACACAATGGCTGCTGAAGTTCCTTCCATCTTGCACCATGAGTCAAGTTTGAGAGGCGGGCCCCATACCAAAGATGGAAGAGCACAGAGTCACAAGGAGCCTGGGTCATTGACAGTGCACAGAGCCACTGCACACGTGCCAACGTCCATCCTTCTCTGATGACAGAGAAAACAATCTAATTTGCTAAAGTCACTATAGTCAGGTCTCTGTGACTGGCAGCCCAATGCAATTTCTGAATGCATTTAGAATCGCTGTCTGAAAGCATCTTGTTATTTGTTTTCTTTTTCTATAGACGAATAGAATAATACAAGCCCTTCTCTGAGAAAGGGAAATAGGCAATCAGAAACGTGAGCTACTATTTAAGAAGAGAGTCAACTTTAATTATGACTCTTTCACAGGGAAACTATGAAGCAAATCACTTGGGCTTAAAGTGCTTTTGTTTATTCTGGATGCTGTGCTATAAAATGCCTTGCTCTGTGCTGATAAGGAAGCTGAATTTATGGCCTAGTGAACTAAACAATTACAAGGAAAACTACTTGCTAACTAATCAGATTGAGGCAAAGGTCTCAGGAATATAAATTTGACTCTTCTCTGTTTTCCTTCACAAGTCACAGATTTGTTCCCTGCTATCCAATGCAAAGAGATAAGGGCCCTCTTATAAAATTATTTTACTATAAAGTATATCTTTATCCAATTAAAATGCATACTTCCTGTGTTTATGAAGGTTAAGGTTTGCGAAACATGTTTTGATTAATAGTAGGAAATCATGAAACATGGCAAATGTGGGTTTAGGGATAATATATGAATTCAACTTAATGTTAATTGTTTCATATATAACTAGCTTATGATGAACTAACCAAGTTTCTTTCCCATTTCCTGCCTTAAATTGAGTCACTTGTTTTACACTCACTACACAAATTCTAGTTGAAGTTTTGATGTTTTGAGGTGGCTATTACTATGTACGGAATGCCTGCTGCAGTTGTTTTAACAAACTTGGATGAAATAAAAATGTACCCGACATATTCAACACCAAGTTGATGTGATATTTGATTCTTCATCTACATTAGCTTCTCCTCACAAAAAGAGCCCCCATATTTATACAGCAAATCACCCTCAGCCCCTGCCACTCCTCATGCCCTTAGTGGATGTCTAATCAACTACCATGTTTTTCCATTGACCATTTCACAGTTCTTTGAAATACAGCACTCAGAGTGGTCTCCACCAATCAGATGGCATTTCCATGAAGAGTGACACCTATTTGCTATCCCTGATGTGTGTGTGTGTGTGTGTGTGTGTGTGTGTGTGTGTGTGTGTTTTCAAGTCATTAAACTATAAATTTAAAGGAGAGGGGTGAGAATACATCTCTGTCTCACATTAAAAACTGTTACTTGACCTGTCAAAAGAACTTAGGAACAGGTTCTATAGAAATTTATTCAGTATATTCAATCACCAGGGGCTTCTACTGAACTCGGCAGCCCAGCTCATAACCGATTCCTGTCTATAGACTCTAAGACATAGTCCAGAACTACCACAATTGTATGCAATTCCTAACATATTTGTTCACAGTAATTCAATGTATAATGCGCTTATGCATATAATAGCCATGTCCAAGGATCTTACTTGCTATGTAAAATATTAACCTGAGAAATTGACTTGAAGTTTACCAATAAGGAAACCATTATAATTTTAGACAGAATATCCAAAAAGCTAAGAGGCCAATAATTTTGTCAGAGCAAAGAGTTGCCCTTTAAAATATGGGGGCAGATTACATTTGGGGACCAGCCTTCTGGGATCATGCCCATAGAATGTAAAAGGTAAATAAACTGGCAGTGTTTTGAGGCCACCAATCACAGAGGTCCCTAAACATTCTGCAGATCTGAGACCTTCCCCTAGTGCTTCACTGAGCTTCAGTTCGCTGTGGTTCTTTAAGTGTACAATATTTGTCATGGGAGTGGTGGCCGCCTCAGCAATGTGTTCTGGGATCTAGTCACAAAGGTGGAATCTACAAATGTACAGGCATTTAGCCCTGGACTGGATACAAGGGGGTTGGGAGTCTCTTGGTGTTATAGTCCCCAACCCACTTCGTATGTCAGTAGACACATCCCAAAGCATAATCACAGCACCAGGCTGGAAGACCGAACCCAGGCTCTCACCAGTCAGTGTACTCGAAGTGTTTTTCCAAGATACTATTTAAGTTTCAAAATGAAATATAAATTGAATAAAAAAATCTCACCTGGCCTATTCCAGTTTTAATTTCATGTATGCTACTGTAAGCTGGAAAGAATTGCTTTTATCCTATTTGACAGTCTTTGATAGCAGATACTAAGGAGGTGATTCCCATGTTGCCCAGGAAAAATGTGGTTAGAGAAGGGGTTTCTCAAGATATGGTGTCACCATGAGAATATGAGAATACACACACACGTACATATATGTATATGTATAAAATGCATATATATGTGTGTGTATATATGTACACATATATAACACCAACGCACACCTATACACATATTGTAAACAGTTATACACTGCGTATGCATATTTTATATATGTGGCTATATACGAATATTTGAGCTTTTTAGGAATGTCTGAATACAGCTTTACAGCTTTTTGGTCTTTTCAGCATTGGAAGGAGGCATTTGACCCAACCCAAGGGTAAGGCTGGCCCTTCTCCCAGGAGAGAATGAAAACCTTTCACTTCAATAAGAACTCCACAGGCCCAGGCCCCAAACTTGCAGCTGTGGACCATCCAATCTTTACGTGCTGGGACCGTTCCTCCCTCACTCCCAGCAGCGCCTGCAGGATGAGTTGTTGGCCCACCCTGGCCTGCCACCAGCATAGACTTCACCCACAGGGCCCTCAGGGCACTTGTAAGTGCAGAGGGGACTTCTGAACACCTAACAGGGTGACGGGGAAAAACCCACCATCTTCATCCTTCAGGGGGACACACCCACCCTGCCATTTTTTCCCCACAACTGGAAAGATAAAAGGCTTAACTAAAACCCATAATATTAGACAGCATGCCATACATTATTATGAAAGCACAGGAAAAAAGCCGACGTATCAAGTTCCTCACTTTTAGGCCTGAAGCCAATCGTGTTCTAAAAAAGGAACCTTACTCCCCGGACCGCTTGTCATTTTTTAGTGCTTGTATTAACATCAGACCTGACTGCTGGGAAGCGATGTGTTTATATGCCAAGCTAATCAGCATCTGGCATTGCCTTGCTCCTCTGGCCATGGAATGAATCAGCTAATTATTTCTGATCTGTAACGTACTCTTTGTGGGGGAGGTCAGGGGTCCAACAGCACTCACCGCTCACCCAGGCCTGACTAGATAAGAAAGGGAAGGACCTCCTCCACCCTCAGAGTGTTGCTAAGATGCCGAGAAATGATGCTGGAGTGGACACTCCTCTCCACAGGGGAAATCAAGGGGTAAACATCCACAACGACCTTGGATTCACTCAGTACCCCTTGGAAGGAAATGTCACTGCAACACTTATAAATTCTCTTCCCTTCACAGGAACTGCCTTAGGGTACTAATAATCTATGCATCATTCTCTTTGCAGGCACACAGTTAAATACACCGGAAAAGGGGAATTAGAAGGAGAGAGACAGCCCCTCTCCACCCCACTTCCCCATCATCCAGAATCCTGGCTTCTTGTCTTATTTGTTGTTCCTCATAAGAAATTACTCATGAGGAAGAGTGACTATCAAGACTCTCTCCCCTTGGGGTGGTTCTAGTACTTTTTTGAATTTGACAGACAAAGTAGTCAGCTATGCAGGGGAGAGCTTAGCAGTTTCCACTCACTCACTC
The DNA here is from genome assembly GCF_964374135.1 of Grampus griseus. Lineage (NCBI taxonomy): Eukaryota > Metazoa > Chordata > Mammalia > Artiodactyla > Delphinidae > Grampus > Grampus griseus. The sequence goes on from NC_139012.1 coordinate 70,913,317, forward strand.
ACTTTACTGATTCATAACCACGTCAAGCATTTACACAGCTCACGGTGCTCTGAAATCTTTTATAAGCTCTCAGTTGTTATCATCCCTCAAGGGTCACCTTGCTTTATAAACGAGCAAATGCCATCAGAGACAGGAAGTGAGTAATTTAAAGGGCTGGAATGAGTCAGAAACAGAATTGGGAATGGGATTTAAAACTCCTGAGCCACCTTCTGTGTAGACTTGGAAGAAGGGGGGTCAGGAAGGTACTTGGGTAGGGAGATTGGGTGTATGTGGCTCTTCAGTATTCTTATCATCAGGATACTGAGTCTCCAGCAAAATTGTGGGTTTTGCCTTTCCTATTCCCACAGGAATCATTCATTCATTTATTCGGCCAACACGAGCTGGGCACCTGCCCTACCCCAAGTACTGGGTTAGGAGCTAAGGATGCAGAAGTCTAACGGAAGAGGCAGACATGAGCTACGTGATGACACAGCACGGAAGCTTCGTACCTGAAGTCTGCTCACAGCTGTGGGGGACACAGACTGGGGAAGATCCCGCTCTCCCTGTGGATGGGAAGGAGTGGCCAGTGAAGATTCTTCAAGGGAGAGACAGCTGAGCTTGTCACAAAAGGTAGAAGAATGAGGTAACAGCTGTCCAGGCAAAAGGGAACAACCCAAGTGAAGGCAGATGGTGAGTGAGAGCTTGGGTCCCCCCGGGCATACTTTGTACAGGGAGGGCCCAGCTGGGCCCTGGGGACACAAGATGGTCTCCTGGCATTCAAGTGACCAAGGAGAGAGAGCAAATGGAGACAGGCAGTGAGAGTCCACAGGAAGCAAGTCATGATGCAGAGGGGTGAGGAAGGGACAGCAAATAGGGACTCCTTTCTCAAGAAGCCTGACTGCGAAAAGGATAGAGATTTTGCTGACTCTCCTACACACAGCCAGCCTCCATCCTGACTCTTTAACAACATAAAAAGGGAAGAACATCAGCATCCGTCATCAATTCTCATTACTGAAGCGGAATTTAATTTTTAAAAATATAATCCATGGGATAAATTACCAGTCTCTATTTTCCAAGAAAATCTGTTTGAGAGGATGACTTTGACTCTTACTTACCTATTGAAAAAGGTGAATTTTGCTCTGCTGTGAAATCTCTAGTAGGCAAGCCAGGTATGTCCCTCTGCTCAGTTGTCCAAGGAAGCTGGACACATGATGCGTCTAGAAGAAGGAAGAACTGGGTCTGCATGCTGTGTTCTCTTCAGAGTGCACTTCACAGACTCTAGGTGTCTTGGGGAGAAAAAAAGTTTAAGTAAAATAAGTGATGGTGTCAGTGACTAAGTTTTGACATAAGCTAGAGAACTCTTCACGGACCACTGGACTGGCACATTCCAGAAAGTTCTCCCTGTGGGAGAGACAGGGTAGCCAGCTCAAGACCAGTACCCTTTCATGACAGTTGCCATCCAGCAGCCCAACTGTATGAGGCTTCCCATATATTCAGAGGAGGGGCAAATGAGCAGAAAGCATTCCACTCATGTCTGGAACTTCCCTTCTGGAATGTCTGGCTCTTGTCTGGTCCAGAGCCTCCAACCTTCACCCTCAATTTTTTTTTCATCTATTTATTTAAATAGATATAAAATCAGCCTATTTCTTTCTTTTCTTTTAAGATTACTTGGGAAATATGTGCAAACTGCAAAGAGAAAAAAAATTTCCATAATCCTACCACTTAAAAAACTGTATAAAATAAGAAGTGAAAATCTCCCCAAACATCAAACCCACATAGAGAAAATTTCTGATATAATTTATTGTTTATCCATCCCAATTTTTTCTTAGTACATACATATCTTTTCTAACAAACAAAAAAGGAATCGTACTATAAACTGAATTCCAACCTACTTTCTTCATTTAATGTATCTGGACATCTTTCCAGAAAATACTGTAGAGCTCCCTTTTTGGATGACTGCATAATATTCCATGATATGGATGTAATGATTTATTCAACCTTATAAGTTAAATAAGTACCAGGGATGTGACGTACAACATGATAAATATAACTAACACTGCTGTATGTTGCATGTGAAAGTTGTTAAGAAAGTAAATCCTAAGGGTTCTCATCACAGGAAAAATTTTTTTATCTATTTCTTTAATTTTGTACCTGTATGAGATGATAGATGTTCGCTAAACTTATTGTGGTAATCACTCCATGATTAAACCATTACACTGAATACCCTAAACTTACACAGTGTAGTATGTCAATTATATCTCAATAAAACTGGAAGAAAAAAAGGAAAAGAATAATGTATTCAACCCTTAAGTTAATGATGCCTATCCACCCTTGTTTGTTTCAATGTTCTGCTGTTACCCACAAGGCTGCAATGACCATCCTTGCAGATGAATCTCTATCACACCAATAACAATAAAGTTACAATAAATGGGAAGAACAATAAATGAGAAGAATATCAGCATCCAAATCCAGGTCAGTAGTGCATCCTCATCCCCTTGATCATCATCAGCATTAGATACGGATGGATATTCTGCTTCTTAAAACACTTTCTCCTCTTCCTTTTGTGATAGCACACTCCTCGTGTTCCTCAACCACTACTTCTCAGTTTCTTTTCAAGCATTCATTCATTCACAGATATTTGCCATGTCTCCTACAGTGCCAGGCACTCTTCTGGGCATTGGGAACACAGCAATGAATCAACATGTTGTCATGGAGTTGACTGTTATGGAGAGGAGTGGTTAATGAGCTGTACTGCAATGTAGGTAGTAATAAGGGCTATGAAGGAAACTAAAGCAGGTTAAGGACAAAGAGAGTGTTGGGAGTGCTCTTTTGCATAGGGTGGTCAGGAGAGGCCCCTACGTGGAGGTGGCATTTGAGTAGGCAGTAGACAAAGCAGTGGTTGGAGCCCTGGGACCATCTAGGGAAGTGCATTGCCTGCAGGAGAAGAGCAGTGCAGAGGCCCTGAGGGGAGCCTGCCTGCACGTCCAGAACAAGAAGGCTGATGTGGCTGGACCTTAGTGAGGAGGGTGGGGCAACCAGAGCATCCTGTCAGTGGGGACTCTAGATTGTAGGAGTGAGCTGCTCTGATGGCTTATTCTTTTTTTTTTTTAATTTTTAAATTTAATTTTATTTATTTTTTTATACAGCAGGTTCTTATTAGTTATCTATTTTATACACATCAGGGTATACATGTCAATCCCAATCTCCCAATTCATCACATCCCCACTCCCACCCCCCGTCGCTTTCCCCCCTTGGTGTCCATATGTTTGTTGTCTACATCTGTGTCTCAATTTCTGCCCTGCAAACTGGTTCATCTGTACCATTTTTCTAGGTTCCACATATATGCATTAATATACGATATCTGTTTTCCTCTTTCTGACTTAACTTCATTCTGTATGACAGTCTCTAGATCCATCCACATCTCAACAAATGACCCAATTTCATTCCTTTTTATGGCTGAGTAATATTCCATTGTATATATGTGTACCACATCTTCTTTATCCATTCGTCTGTCGATGGGCATTAAGGTTGCTTCCATGACCTGGCTAATGTAAACAGTGCTGCAATGAACATTGGGGTGCATGTGTCTTTTTGAATTATGGTTTTCTCTAGGTATATGCCCAGTAGTGGGATTGCTGGATCACATGGTAAATCTATTTTTAGTTTTTTAAGGAACCTCCATACTGTTCTCCATAGTGGCTGTATCAATTTACATTCCCACCAACAGTGCAAGAGGGTTCCTTTTCTCACACCCTCTCCAGCATTTGTTGTTTGTACATTTTCTGATGATGTCCATTCTAACTGGTGTGAGGTGATACCTCATTGTAGTTTTGACTTGCATTTCTCTAATAATCAGTGATGCTGAGCAGCTTTTCATGTGCTTCTTGGCCATCTGTATGTCTTCTTTGGAGAAATGTCTGTTTAGGTCTTCTGCCCAGTTTGGGATTGGGTTGTTTGTTTTTTTAATATTGAGCTGCATGAGCTGTGTATATATTTTGGAGATTAAACCTTTGTCCGTTGATTCGTTTGCAAATATTTTCTCCCATTCTGAGGGTTGTCTTTTCATCTTGTTTATGGTTTCCTTTTCTGTGCAAAAGCTTTTAAGTTTCATTAGGTCCCATTTGTTTATTTTTGTTTTTATCTCCATTACTCTAGGAGGTGGATCAAAAAAGATCTTGCTGTGATTTATGTCAAAGAGTGTTCTTCCTATGTTTTCCTCTAAGAGTCTTATAGTGTCCGGTCTTACATTTAGGTCTCTAATCCATTTTGAGTTTATTTTTGTGTATGGTGTTAGGGAGTGTTCTAATTTCATTCTTTTATATGTAGCTGTCCAGTTTTCCCAGCACCATTTATTGAAGAGACTGTCTTTTCTCCATTGTATATCCTTGCCTCCTTTGTCATAGATTAGTTGACCATAGGTATGTGGGTTTACCTCTGGGCTTTCTATCTTGTTCCATTGGTCTATGTTTCTGTTTTTGTTCTGATGGCTTATTCTAAGGCATGGAAAGGAGTGGTGGGAATCCACAGGTCCCACTGAGTGTTGGGATGTGAGGTGTAAGAGAAAGAGAGGAGTCCTTTGGGTCCTTTGCCTATCCTGCCTCTTCTGCCTACTCTCTGGATGTGGAAGGGGCCATGGGCCTCTACTCCTCTCCACCTGTACATTTTCTAGAGGTGATTTCCTCTTATCTCAGGCTTTATGCACTACCTATATGCCGAGGCCACATTGATACCCAAATGCCTTCTGGATAGCTCCACTTGGATACCAAATACTCCACCTCAAATATAAGCTGCTCAAATAGAACTCTTGATAACCACCAGCCCTCACCCTGCTCTGAAAGCTCCCCTCCCCCCATCTTAGTCATGGAAGCCCTGTATGTATAAGAGCACAGGACTCTGGGACCAGCCGACCTGGGTCCCCACTCCGCCACGTGCAGACTGTCTCTGTGACTGAAGTATAGAGCGGAGGGATAAGTGATGGGTTGTTGTGAGACTTCAATGATTTATGCTCGTAAAGTAGTCAGAACAGTGTCTGGCGCTTGGTAAAATCCAGTGTCAGTGTTTTCTATTATATTTATGCCACTACTCCCGGCTGCCCATGCTCTGAAATCATTCTGACACACCACTCACTCAAAAACAAACAAGAGCTGGTCTAAGATCTGGGAGGTGGTCATGTCTCAAGAGAGCTGCAACAGTTATTTAATTAGTATTTAGTTAGGTGAGCTAGGGCAAGATAAAGAGCACTTTATTATTTGGAATCAGATGAGAATGGTTTCCAAATCTTACTTACAAGCTGGGTGTACTGGGAATGTTATTTAACATTTCTCTACATCCTCATATTTAAAATAGGAATAATATTACATACCCCTCTGGGGACTATAAACTTTAAATAGAATAATGCATATCAAGTGTGAGCTCAGTGCCAGATGATAGCTATTATTATTAAGATAAGGGATTTGGCTTTTTGAGCCTCAGAGTAGTCATGTGACATCAAACGAAAGAAGCAGTGACAATAAATTCCTCTCCAACAAACCCATCAGTCATCTGGGAAACAAAAAATGCAAAAGGCTTTTGTGAATTCCCATGCTGCCCGGGGGAGGGTGCAGCCCAGGACCATGGTGGGATGGAAGTGTCCTCTGATTACAGCCCCATCTCTCAAGGGTCACGTTTGTAACCAACCCAGACCCCAAGGGCAGGGCATGTTGCGAGCCCATTTCCAACTGTCTGCTCCAGTTCTCAAGAGCAGAACAAAACCATTAATGTTTAATATTTAAACAAAAGCCTTCTGTTATTAATCACTTTAAGCCCCAGTGATGATTATTAAAACACAGTGGATAGGGTCTTATTTTTAAAGCTTGATTTTTAATGACTGAGATAGAAATCAGAACTAAAAACCATTGAGCTCCCTTGTTTTTCAGAGATTTTTTTTTTCCTGTGGGACAGAGCCCTGGGGAGATTTCCTATCTATCCTGAAAAGCTAGGGCTCCCTCTCTCCCTTCCGTAGCTTTTCCTCTGCATACCGTGGGCAGAAGAGTATTCTCAGGGAGGGGCCTGGACACTCCCAACAGAACACGCCAGGCTGACTTCCCAGGCTCCGGGCCGCAGGGCCCCTCAGAGGGGGATCAGGTAAGAGGCCAGAACTTCTAGCAGCCCCCAGCCTCAACTCCTGACCCTACAGCCACAGCTTGTGGAAGCTGACCTCAGTTACAGGGTACAATGAACTTGCGATAAGTTCATTTTTTCATTGCTGGTCACTTCTGGGGAGTTTTGCAAGGTTGGCTGACCCTCTCTTATTTCCTAGGACAGCTGGACCTCCACCTTCACACTGGGACCAAGGAGGGAGGACTGTCAGAGGAGGAGGAGAAGGCAGGGAGCCTGGCCCAGCCTCCACTCTGCTGTTCCCTGCAGGTTATCAGAGCATAGGTGGGAGCTGGAGCTTCCAGACGACTGTGCAGCAAGGAGCTAAGTGGACCAGCCACTTCAGTGGAAAAGGTCAGATAGCTGTAATGGGAGGGGGGAGACCCCTTGAATAATGGCAATCAAAAATACAAAATTCCTAGGAATAAAGTTTCACAAGACATGTACAAGACCTATGTAAAGAAAACAATAAAATTCTGCTGAGGGAACACAGGATATTTGAATAAATGGAAAAATAATTCTATTTTTGAACACATCCTCCATATTATAAAAAATAACAACTCTCCTGAAATCAAACTGTACATTCAATGCAAATCCCAATAAAAGATTTTAGGGTTTTTTTTTCTTTGATATAGAAAAAAAATTAATTTCAAAGTTCTTCTGAAAGAATGAGCATGAATAAATAGCCAAGCAGAATAATGGAGTATTTGTCCTTCTAGATATTAAAATGTATAAGTATAAAAAGTAAAGCATTATACAATGATTAACAGAAAGCTCAGTAGTGAAGAATCCAGAAACTGATTCATGTATTAATGAGATGCTGATACATGATAAAGGTGGACCATTCAACAAAATGAGCTGGGAAAACTGACTTAGTCATTTGGAAAAATAGAAATGACAAATCTCTACCAACGAAATAAATTTCAGATGGAGCAAATATCTAAATGTAAAACTACACATTTTAGTTAAAATACTGAAAGAAAACATAGCTAATTGATTCATATTCTTGATATGCAACTTTTTAGATGGTCACAGGACACTATATCAACATTTTAAAGTCTGATCCAGCAATTCTATTCACAAGAATTTATCCCAAGGACATTATGGGTCAAATTCACAGAGAAATATGTATAAGGAAGTTCATTAAGTACTGTGTATAATGGTGAAAAATTGGAAACACTTTAAATATCGGTTAAATAAATTATAGTATATCCATACAATGAAACTCTAAACAGTCAATTAAAATAATGCTACATAACCACACTGATAGATACTGTCTGGGTGTCCCGAGGAAATGTTGTTCTTGTTCACAGTCCCAGCAGCAGTTCAAGTGCATGCCTGTTGCTCCAGCCTCACCAGCACAAGGGGGTGTCATCTACATGCTTGCTTTCAGGAGCTGTGGGTTTTTTCTGCCCATTAACAGACAATTCTGCCCTATAGGCACATGCTGTCAGCCTCAACTATGCATGGTTTGTCCTGCAATGTCCTCCAAATGACCAGCTGAAACAACTGACAGTCTAGATCAGGAGACCTGTGCACCTGATCTGCAGACCAGAGCCACTTCACAAGGGCCCTGTGTCCCCCGGAACTGCAGGCAACGTTTTGGTGTTTATGCAAATAATTGACCAATGACAGGATATCGCATCCATGTGTGGATCCATTTGCAGAAATGTGTGGCATTTCTATGGTCACCTCCCCAGTGGGCTGTGGAAATTAACTGAGTTCAGGCTGTGGAAAACTTAAGCTGTTACATGAAATGCTAAAATTGCTACACTTCCCAGACTGTAACGTTCTGCCTGTGGCCTTGGGACCCGAAGACCAGATGCTGCACCCAGTAATAACTTCACTCTCATCCAACTTCAGTAACTCAAGATGGAGCCAATTTGGGGTTTTGATCTGGTACTTTCTTACTGAGATTCAGCTGAGGCTGACTACCCGCCAGACTCCCCCAGGAGAAATGGGAGATAAGAAGTATCATCCACACCCGCACCACAGAGTGCTGGAGACGAAAACTCTGACAATGCGGAACCACCACAGGGAACTCAAGATGGACAGCCTCTGTTGCCTTTGGTTGAAAGGTGAAGAGGGCAGCTGTCTGGGCAATTTGAATGGACTGTCAGGGGAAGAGAATTAAGTAGGCTAATTTAGAACCACACTAAAATACTTCTCAAAAAAATGACTCAGCTTGGGACACAGTTAAGAGTGATCACCTCTGAATGATTTTTATTTTTTTGCTTTTCATATGTTTGTTTGTTTGTTTACCTGAGTTGTCCTGGCCCAAGATATAAAGATGGTGTTTATATAATAAAAGTGGTATAAATCACTATTCCAAACCTTTGAAGATTAGTTTTCAAACTGTTAAAAAATGCTGTAGGTCTCAATTACACTTCAGGAAAAATTTTAAATTTTTAATTAAAAAAAACTGTTGTACGTGTGCCAGGAAATTTTCTATAGAAACGTAAACTTACAGCAATTTATAAGGAAGTGGTTATTGATTACAATGGAAGGAAAGACTGTAAACTGCCTATGTTTCATGCAGGCCATGCTATTTCCATTTAAAGAAGTTAACTAAGAGAAGAGAAAGATGAGGAACTGATGCAAAAGCAAAAACTCAGGAGTAAACCAGCAGCGAATAAAGAGACAATTATGATCTCTGTGGCGTCTTACTTCTACGCTTTATTTTACATTCTCCCTCTTCTGCTTATAAATAAAGAAAATAAAGACACAGTGTGTGGAAAGGTAAACTGAAGCCCCTCTTAATTAAAGAGGGAGAAACCAAGATGGGTTGTAATACTTTAAGGCTACAGCAAGGAGTACATCAAATAGATTCTGCTACATTTTTGATAAATTCCCTTCACAAATATGTAGAACTACTTAGCAATCTGCCATGAGAGGAAAAGCAAATCACAACAGCATCCTGATGATGAAGAAAGTACACTTATGGGGAAAGGGTCAGCTGTTTCTTTCTGTGAGGAATAATGTACAGGACTCCAATAATTTTCAGAGTTTGAAAGTTGTGCTGTAGAGCACCACTTGGAACCGAAAATCTCCTGAGTTTCTTAAGTAAGACAGCAAAACAAAATGAACTCGAGTGCTGGATCCTTCTGAGAAAATCCAAGTATCAGTACAAGAGTAAAAGATGCACAACTCCTACCTAAACAAACAAATTTTGCAGCAATACCTGCTGAGTAATTAAAAAGTAGCAAGCAAGTGATTTTTGTTAAAATTATGGCCTTTGTTCCTTATCAGTCTACTAAACTTTGAATGTGAAACCAAACAAAGAGGCCATACAAACATCTAGAAGCAATACTCAGATCTAGATACTGAACAGTTTCACACTTGAAACTGGCTTAGTCCAGCTGAAACCAACTCCTAGTTGGAAGTTACCCAAGCTGGGAAATTGTTGTGCGTCTCATTCCCTAGTAAGGCCCTGATGGAGGAGTGAGACTTCCTATAATTACGCTACTGTGCTGTTGTTGGTTGTTTTTCTTTCAGTTGTTCTTACTGTTCAGAATTTTTTATGTGCTGCTGCCAGATGTTAAGCATTAGTTGGCTTCCCTACAACCTATATTCTAAAAAACAATAAAATGAAGAATGCCAGAGCTATAAAATAATAAAAATAAACAAAACCCACAAAGCCCAGTTTATTGACTTGCCAGGCAAAGAAGCACACACAAGCTAAGAAATTCACTGAACAGTGAGCTGAGGGAGGAAAGTCAGGGATAAATCTACAAAGCAGGGCTCACAGTGATTAAGGCTTGAAAACCAGCACTCTGGAAATTAATCTAAAGGTCTATGCCTGGTGGGTTCACACAAATCCATTCCCATTGTTCAGGGACAAGTCTTTACATGGGTCCAGTAGGGCTTTGGTGTTTCAGTCCACTTGAGCTGGTTAGAATCAGTTATGATGAAACACAGCATTTAATCTTGATATCTCCTAGGGCATGTCTTGCTGTAAGTGGAAATCTTTCCTCTTTGAACTCTTGCCTGCTCCTCCTCTATAGAAGCTCTATATATGACATGCATGTACATAAGGTTATTTATCTCCCCTTACAGTCCATAGCTCAGTGCTTTAGAATTTCACAGTCCTCTTCAACGGAGGTTTGTACAATGTGTATGTAAACGAATGACATTCACATGCTCAGGTGGTCTCCACTGCTCTGCCTCGGTTATGCCCTAGAATTTGTCCTTCTTCCCAAATTCCACTTTTATCCAACATGTTTACAGAGTTAAAAATTAGGCTGCAGAATACTATTAAGGAAAATAGAGCAAGACCATAGCTGCGAAGTTCTCTTTGAACAGCAAATAGTAGCTGGTAAAATCCTTTTGTGTGATTATGTCAGATGATCATGACTCCCAAAGTTCTCATTTGATTTTAGGGACATCAATACTCAGAACTCAAAGAAGCCTTTGGGAACATAGCAGGAGATGGAGAAAGGAGGAGAGGGTGATAGAGATACTAGAAGGTGGGAGGAAATGGAAGAAAAGGGAAAAGCTTATTGGATATCACTGTGGTAAAGAGCAAGGAGAAATTAAAGAAAAATGATTGGAGGGGGAAAAAGAAAACAAAACACAGAACTGAAGAAATCTGAGTGAACCAGGGGCATGTGTAACCAGAAGGCCAGAGAGAAACAGTGGCAGCTGGGAAGAGCCTGCAAAGCTAAGCAAGTCCGTTTTGCAGAGTCTGGGCAGGAAAATGCTGTTGGCTAAAGCAGAATATAAGGTAATTTTTTTCTCCCTGCTGATGCTTCTCTGGGATCTGGTCAAAGGACTATTCTGCAGAACCAGAAACTGAATAAATAGACTAATTTATTCAGAAGATGTGTCCTCTTATTTCCCTCCCCAGAATGGTGTCAGAGCTGCCCAGGATACCAGAGATTTTGGATGACAAGGCGTTGGCCAGCATGTTTCTCCTCATCCCACACCACCTGCTCCTGAAAAGGAAGCATTTGTTCCTCTCCTGCAAATCACTTTTTTAATAAACGAGGCACCTAATGAACATTCGATGAAAGTCCCTTAGAGCAGGTAAGACTTCTATCACACACAAACTCAGCAAAGAAAAAGACACTTGCCCAGAGCTAAGCATTTGCTAAGGAACAACTATTCTCAACCTTTTCCTTGGGCATAATTAACAGCTCTCCAAAATCCTCTGTGAATATTTGCCCAGCTGTGGCAGCCAGCAACTTGACTGTATGTTGAGTCAATGTGAGAACTGCAAAACCCCTAGAGATCATCTAGTTAAATGCCTTCTACTCTCGGGAGAGGGAATTGTGGCCTGAAGAGGTGAGTGATTACTCAAGGTTACACAACTAATTAGGAAAAGGTCTCCAATTCTCAGCACAGTGATCTTTTCACAGCACTGTGATACACACTTTCCTCATTTATCACCCACACTCTTCTCCTCTATCTTCACCATATCCCTCACCACTCAAGAATGCATTGGGCTGCCATAACAGAAAATCTGAATGGTAATGGGTTGAACCATGAAGACAATCATTGTTTATATGGTGAGAGCCTGGAGGTAGGTGGGCCCAGGGTTTGTTCTGAAGCTCAACAGTGTGATTAAAAAAAAAAAAAAAGAAAAAAAACAGCCTTTTCTCATCCTTCTGTTTCAGCATATACGTTGTGTGAGACTCTCATCCTTGAACTTGTGACCTCATGGTGACAAGATGGCTTCCACAGTTCAAGCTATCACATAGTCATACCAGTGCCCAAGCTGGAAAGAAAGGGATGGGCAGAAGAAGGCTTTGTTTTTATCACAGAGGAAAATCTTTCCAAGGATAAAGATTTCCCGTTATGTCTCCTTGGCCAGAACTAGGTCATATGGTCAGCACTAGCTGCAAGAAGTCTGGAAAAAAAAAGCATCTGGCAAATGATAACAGAAGTGACCTGATCAGCTTAAACCAATAATGGCACAAGACCATCATTAACAAAATCAGGAATCTATAACAAGGAAGAAAGGGGTTGTGGCTGTTAAGCAGGTATATCAGTTAACAATTGATGTGTAACAAATAAAATTCAGTGGCTTAAAACAGCAATCTTTTATTTTTTCTCATATGTCTGGAGGTCAGCTGATCCAAATGGGCTCAGTTGGGTGGTCCTAATGATCTTAGCTGAATTTGTTCATGTAACTGTGGATCTAGTTACGTGATGGGATGTCTGCACTGATCTAGACTCTGCTCCACGTCTCTCTTCCTCCTTGGACCAGCAAGACACTGAGGAGTGTTTTTCTCATGGCAATGGCTAAGGCACAAAAATGCAAGCAAAATCATGCAAGGTCTCCTAAGGTCTAGGCTCAGGACAGAAACACTCATTCTGTCTCATTCTGTTGTTCAAAGCTAGTCATATGGCCAAACTCAAAGTCAGGGATGAGGAAGTATACAGCAGCCATGGAAAACTAATAGAGTGCGTAATTTTGATATTTTTAATGGATTTTTTAATTGAAGTATAGTTGATTTACACTTGTTAATTTTGATACTCTTGATCTTCACAGTATAACCATATCTTACATTACTCTATAAGTGATCTTTTTTTTTAAATAAGTGATCTTTAAAGGGCTTACTTAAAACAATATTGAAGACATATTGTGAAGTCATTCCTCCCAGGATTAATTGTTAAATTTTAGTTTAAAATCTCAGTCTGTCTCTCTCTTGTTGTGTCAGATGACTCATAGGCGTATCTAAAACTAGAGGTCATTTCAAGATGATGCTTTTTCTCAGAAAGAAAAAGGCTGTTATTCAAAATAAAATAATTGAATGTATGCCTTATAGTATGGGAAACTTTGTGACTCTTTTCTGAGGATAATTTTGAGAGCAAATCTTACTTTATGGAGATTTTCATTTATATTGTAATTATAACATAATTGAAATTAAAAAGGTTTGAGCCTGGGCTTCCCTGGTGGCACAGTGGTTGAGAGTCCGCCTGCCGATGCAGGGGACATGGGTTCGTGCCCCAGTCTGGGAAGATCCCACATGCCACGGAGTGGCTGGGCCCGTGAGCCATGGCCACTGAGTCTGAGCGTCCGGAGCCTGTGTTCCTCAATGGAAAAGGCCACAACAGTGAGAGGCCCGCGCACCGCAAAAAAAAAAAAAAAAAAAGGTTTGAGCCCACCAGACCACCAAGCCTGCTCCTCTGCTTTGGCTCAAGCCCACCCAGCCTGCCTCTCTTGCTATATGAATTCTAGATGTGTCACTACTTTTACTAAAATGTCTCTGATTGGTGTATCATTCCTTTCCCTCCTAGGAACCCCTGGACTCCTTAGGCTACGGGTCATACCAAGAGGTGAGACGGCTTTGGCTCAACCACTCAGAAAGCAAAGGCTTTTGTCACACACTTCTCCAGGGAGGAAGGGACTCTCACCTTACACTAACACCTTCACTCACTGATTCTTCTCAGCAGTGCATTTTTCTGTCCATGCACACACCCAGAGCAGCTGGAAACTTCTCTTAAGTAAGAGAAGAACCCAGATTTAATTTCTGGAGGGCCACCCTCTGGTCAGCCCATATCCCCAGCTGTTTTAGAGCTTATTGGCCTGCATTGTGTAAGAACTAATTTGTGAATGGCCCTGTTCTCTCCTCTCGACTGTAAGTTACTGGATGTTGGGTTCAGAGTATCCTCCTTTCCCATCAATAATATTTATTGATGTTCCAGGCACTTTTGAATATATTATTTCACTTTATCCTTACAACCACCTTGGAACATAAGCATTACTATCCTCCATTTTATAGACAGGGAACTGAAGTTTAACTGAAGTTCAAAGAAGAGAAATAATTTGTACATAAAAGCACATAGCAAGTGGCAGAGCCTAGATTCTTACCAAAGTCTGTCTTACTCCAGAACTAATTCTCATTGTATGACATCTCATGTGTGAAGGTGCCGTGCGTGGTGCCTAAGGGGAAAAAATGAATTACTTGGTCCCAGGCACCTTGCACTGATTATATACAGCACCTAATCCAGTGTGCTTGGCATATATTAGTTTGAACCATATGAAACTGACCTTTTGTAGGTCAAAAATAGCCATATGTTGGAAATTTTTTATGGTAGCTCAATGGAATATGTGTTGAGTTGGATTGACTGGTGCTCTTTATGTTACAAGCGGTGCTTAAGAGCACAGGTTTTGGAGTTCCATCATCTAAGTTCACATCCTACCTCTGCCACTTGCTGGCTGTGTGATCTTGGGCAAGTTACCTAACTTCTCTGGGTCTTGATATCCTCATCTGTAAAATGAGGGCAATAATAGTACCCACTTCATAAGGCTGTTGTGAGGATTAAAGGAGTTATGTAAATTAGTAAACAGACTGCGTGGTACACAATAAGTACTTCTGAATAAATGTGAGCTACTGCCATCACAGGGGGAGGAATCCAATTCTGTATTTGAGGAGCTGTGGTAGCTGGGGCATGGGGTGGATGTGAGGGAGAACAGAAGAGGAAAGGAGAACTGTGAGAATGACCAAGCTTGTAGGAGAAGGTCATTTATTATAATATTCTTGACCATTTCACTGGCCAGAAAGCGACCCAGAGACCAGGGCTGGAAGAGAGAATTCCCATTTGATCCTTCATTCCCCTGGCTCCACCACTAGAGACCTAAGAACAAGGTTTCTTTATCGCCTCTTTATTGGCTCCAGCCTGACCTGGAATGCCCTAAGCACAACAAAGACAGCCATCAGGAGCAAGCACAGCCAGCAGGGGGTGGATGTTTGCACGGGAGCAGTGGGGCAAGACTATGCAAAGCAGTGCGCTTCACTCTCTCAGTTTCCAGAGGAAACAAGTCTGGAACACCTGCCCAGGTACAGAACCGTGAAGAGCCATGGGGAAGAGAGCGCCCCTCGCCATTCACTAGTCCCGAGGACAGCGTTAACAATCACTGCAACCTGCATGGCTTAAAACAACGGGAATTTATTCTCTCATAGTTCTAGAAGACAGAAATCCAAAATCAAGATGTCGGCAGGGCCACACTGTCCCTGACACAGCTCGAGGGGAAGATCCTTTCTTGCCTCTTCCTAGCTTCTGGGGATTGCATGCAACCTACAGCCCTCCTTGGCTTGTAGACATATCACTCCAATCTCTGCCCCTGTAGTCACACGGCCTTCTCCCTGTGTGTGTCTCTGTTTTTCCATCTTCTAAGGACACAAGTTAATGGATTAGGGCCCACTCTAATTCACTGTGACCTCATCTTAATTTAACTAATTACATCTTTGGAGGCCGTATTTCCTAAAAGGTCACATTCTGAGACACTATTCAACCCAGTACAAATAACACCACCACCAAAAAAAAAAAAGCTACACAGATTTTCCAGCTGCCACATGTTTCTTAGAATAAACTCCACAGTGTGAATCAGGCCTCAACTGAGAGAAGGCAAGACAGCATCGGAGATGGGAAACCCTGGAACACAGACAAAGGCTGCAGTAACATGGGTTACCATATTGCCACCTGTCAGGAGCCATGTGCTGAGAAGAGAAGCAGAGTAAAAGTGGAACAGTAGTCAATGAATTAGATGTCCAGCCAGGGCAAGTGTACCCTGGAGCTGAAAACGATAAGACTCCTGTGTAAGACTAGACACGAGCAGTGAACAAGAGTCTTACTTCACGCATTCATTCATCCTCTCATTCGTTCATTTTGTGCCAAGCAAGAGCCTAACACTGAGGAGACAGAGACCAATAAGACTAATTCCTACCAAACGGAATTGTGTCTGTCTTAAAGTCTTTGCTCTCTAGTGGGAAGGTGGGAGAAGACACAGAGCATAACAAATAATCCCAGCAAAGCTTGATAATTGTGAATCTAAAAATACACATTGGATAGAGATGTCCACAGGCTGCAAGCCGGTTTCTATCAACGTGAGGGACTGGCAAGGAACTTAAACCGTTCATGGAGTTTACAGAAGAAGCCCCCGTCTTCCCAAGCCATTAAAGCCTATTCCTCCTTCAAGACCTATTGTATTATGTCTGTTGGCATACCTATTTTCCTATCAGAGTGTGATCCCCTCTGGAGCAGGGACTCTACTTTATCTCTTTTTGTTTCCCTGAAACATTCTAGCACAGCGTGGAGCCCAGAATTAGCAATTGTGTTACACCTATGAAGTTGTTTTTCATTAAAAAAAAAAAAAATCGGGGTCAAATGAGGCTGGCTTTGGCCAATGAAATGCGAGCAGAAATGACATGTCTAAGCTTCTGGCATGGGCTTTAAGAGTCAGGACACACTTTGTCACTTTGTCCTTCTTCCCTCTGCCGCAGGGACCACCCATTTCTGATGGTGGTCACCTCATGAGCCTGGGTCCCAGAGGGAGGGGACATAGAGCAGAGACCCCAGACGACCTGCAATGGACAAGTCATATACACAAGAAGTTAAACTTTATATAATAAGCCACTATGAGTTGAGGGTTGTTTATTATCACAGCAAAATCTGGTCTATACGGCTCATTCACCAGATTTCAATAAACCATTAATTCCACTCTATCTAGTCAGCAAGCATCCGTCACTCACTCACTATACGCAGAGCACTATACTAAGAGCTAGGGTCACAGAAATGATTACGATGTAGCCTGACCTCAGAGAATCTGCAGTCTTAGGAGGAAAGCAGCAATGCCCCTGTACAGCCATACAGGATGTTAAAATACTGAAGTACTTTCATATCACTGGGAAATTACACTGTCCCAAGACTCCCAAACATTCCCTCCTTTCTGCACCAACTGCCCCAGCCCGTCCCTAAGGACACCCCCCCATACACACACACACACACACACACACACACACACACACATGCGCACACACACACATGCACGCACACATGCACACACACACGCGTGCACACACACGTCTCTATGATCAAGAACTAAAGGATTTACCTTACTGCACAGAAAGGGACCTCTGGAATCACGTTCAGTCATTTATTCTGACTGATCTGTGTTGATGTCTTTGTTAAATAGTTTTTAAATCACGCTTGGAGACAGAAAAATAATTTGGTACCCTAAACACAGAGTTCAAAGGAGGACTATGAAGAACTAGTAACTCATCTGTAGGCTGGGGCAAAGCCAGGTTCCCCCAACTAGTCTTCTAGTAACTTACATTTGAAGCACTAAGATCAGGTCTCCTTCTTAGAAAGGATTCAGGTTCTCCCCACACAGCTCCTCCACTTTCAAGGATTCTAGGTACATGTGCATATAACACACACACACACAACTTTCTCCTTTCTTCTGGAAAGCCATGACTCAGGCCTGACAGCCCTTTACTTCTAATGAACATGCCACATGGTAAGTGCTCCAGTGGGACACTGTCCTGCCTGTTCCTCCCCATCGTGTAGAACTGACTCTTGCACCCTCCACGCCCTGTGGTACGCTAACATTTACTCATCCGTCATTCCCTCTAGACTTGAGCATGTCCAGCGCAGTCAGGGATCATGTCTTATTCATCTCTGTATTTCCAGCACTAACATAGTGCCTAGCACAAAGCAGGATGGATAAGGTGGCTCTGGATTTGGTGGGAGGGAGGCGGAAAGAGTGCCAGGAAAGAGGTAAAAGAAGGAAGCATTAAGGCATGAATCCTCCAGAACAGCAACGATTACAGAGCGGAATGAAAAGAGAAGGCAGCGAAGGGGGGCCAGTGCAGGGAGAGAAAGAGAAGTATGAGGAGACGGGGTTGACAGACAGACAGACCAAGAGAGAGGAACCAGGGGCCTCTGGAGAAGCACACTTCAAGGAAGAGACAGTGTCCCATGTCAAACAGGCAGGCATATCCCTCAGGTTGAATGTTGAAAATAGGACAAGGGATCTGGCATTTAGGACATCACGGTTGACCATAGTAATTATTTGGGGAGGGGGGTGGGGACCCAGATTGCAAGGGGATGAAGAGAGAACGAGGGGTGACACACCGTAGACAGTGAAAGCAGCACAGGTCTTCCTGAAAGTCTGGTGGTAAAGGAAGGAAATTGGTCAGTCACAGAAGTGAGGGACAGATTAAAGGAGACATTTCTTCTGAAGAGGAGAGACCCGAATGTGTCTCGTGCAGCTTATACACACTGACTTAGACCGTGGCCTCTGTCAGATGGTCAGGGCTGGGGTAAGGTCTGCCCATGGGAACTACACAAACCTGATGTTTGGGGGCTCAGACTTATAGCCTTCATCCTGTTGTCCCCACCTCAGATGAACAGGTTTCTGAGCTCCTAGTCACCTACTCTAGGACCCTCATGGAAGAGGCAGAAGATCTGACATCAGAGAGGGTCATCTGTAGCCACGCTGAGGGGCCTCTGATCAGGGGTTCCCTTGACTAGGACAGCTACGGTATTTCCATACCTCAACTCTGCTCATGTTTCTGCCCTGATAGAACCAGAGCAACACTGCCTTACTTTATATCATGCTTCATTTATAATAAATGCAATTTTGCAAGTCACTAGAGCAAAATATTCCTTTTTAAAAAACTCCCCTTCTGGATCCCTTGGCTCTTTGAAACTTGAGAAAGTTCCTAGGGAGTGTCTGTTCCATCTGCAGACACTGAAGGCAATGGTAACCTTGCGAAGGAGAGCTGCAGTGGGCGAGGCATACATCACATGCTCTGTCTTTATGTTCCTTAGCTGATACACCTCCTGCCTTTGAGGAAATACTTGTCAGCTTTCTCCAAACAGCCTAGAATTAGTCATTTCTTATAAGTTAGATGATATACTATTAAAACAATCTCCTAAGTGATTACAGAAATTATTCAGATAGAACCACTGTGATAACACATTATAGGCTTGTTACTTAGCAACTGAAGAACAGGCACTCTTAAAAATTAAGATAGAAGAAGTGAAAAGACATATCTCATTCAAAACTAGTTTTACAACGATCCATAAAAGCAACCAGAAAATCACTATGAGGAATAAGATAATGGCAACAAGATTAACTTTATGTATTTAGACCCAAGTTCTTAAGTGTCAGTCAGAAGACGAACATAAGCCTCATCCTTCATGGAAGACCTGTCCGTGGGTGAGCCAGGGCTGCAGTTCTTTGATGTGTGACTCAGGGTGAAGTCTCCAGTCCCCTCCCTAAGTCTTCTTTCCAACCTCCTCATCTCAGGCTCCTCTATTTCTCAATCCTACTCTTTCCACTTTTACCATCATCATCACCACCTTCTGCCGCCACTGATGGGGCTGCCTCACTAGAACTCACACATTCCAGGTGCTATGGACTGGATCTATCCCCACCTTTACATACAAAGATGACCAGGGAGCTCCTTTGGTTAGGGACCAAGGTTGTGAGTTTCATTCCCAACAGGTGTTTTATCAGTGGTGCCCTGGGTCAAAGGGAAATAAGAATAGAAAGTGAGATACACATATTACATCTGATGGACAAACGACTCAAAGCCCATGTCTCACTAGTAGGAGACTAGGAATGTCATAAATGCAGGTGTGCATGTATGTCTGTGTTTGTGTAACTATAATTGATTAAAAACCTATGCTGTGCTAGATATTGTACTAGATCCATTTTCCTCTAATCCTTTCAACAGCCTAGCAATGCAAGCACTTTTACAACTATTTTTTTAAATGTTTATTTGAAATAATTATTGATTCATGAGAGATTACAGAGAAATGTACAGGGAAGTTCCAAATACCCTCCCTCTCACCTGATATTAACATCCCACACAACTTTAGCACAATATCAAAGTCAAGAAATTGATACAATCCATAAACCTCATTCAGATTTCACTAGTTATATATGCACTGACAACTCAGAAACCCAAAATGCCACTGTGGGCCTCTAGTTAGAGTAGGGCCTTACGAGGTCAGGGTTAGAAAGAGGTGTGGCCTGAGTCCACCTAACAGTAGAGCCAGTGTGAATGCACCCATTTGGTAGCTATATCCCTAGATCCAGATATATTGTACAGTGCTAATAGGTATACAGAATAACTAGCAAAGGCTCTTCACTAGTTTCCTAATCTATGAAGTGAAAGCTGTTTTGGTAAAGAAAGCCAAGTGGAAACCCCAGAAGCTATCCTCCAAAACTCATTCTCATCAAGAGAGTAAAGCAAAAGCAAACTACACCTCTGGAGGGATTGCAAAGACTGGTGCTACCATCAAAGACTTGAGAAACAAAGGGTGCTGATTCCTATTACATCCCTAATTATTCACACTTTTGGCTACGAGCAAAGGTCAGATAGGTCATGAAGAATGAACATAGATAATTGCAAACATAATCAGATGATGCTAATGCATGATAATAACAATCATAGCTGTAGTTCCATTTGTAATATCTCTGCTGGCAGGGCCAAAACTTACCTTTACCCCACCCCTTACCCCCAGAACTATGTATCAACTATATACATGTATATGTACATATATATATATATATATGAATCCAAAAGATACTGAAAGGATCATGATCATCTTGATATCTCACAGAACATCATCCTGGTTCATTATACTGACAACCTAATCCTGTGAGCAGGTTGTATCAAGTACCCTGGACGCCCAAATAAGACATCTGCATGCCAGAGGTCAGAAGATAATCCCTGTGAAAGCTTAAGTGGGCCTGCAATATTGAAGTTTCCATGGGTTCAGGGGAGTGGAATGGAATGAAGTGTGTGTGTGTGGTGGGGGGGATTTCCATCTACAGTAAGAACAAAGTCACTGCACCTTGTTCCACCTACCGCAAAGAAAAAACCATAATGTTTGGTGGCCCTCTTTTGTTTGGAGAAGCAATATATACCATATATAGATATGTGCTGCTATAGTTCATCTACCAAGGAACCCATGGGCTGCTAATATTGAGTGGGGCAGAAATCAAAAAAGTGTTCTGTACAAAGCTACAGTAAGCAAAACAGTATGGTACTGACACAAAAACAGACACATAGATCAATGGAACAGGATAGAGAGCCCAGAAATAAACCCATGCACTTACAGTCAATTAATCTATGAAAGGGCTTCCCTGGTAACACAGTGGTTAAGAGTCCGCCTGCCAATGCAGGAGACACCAGTTCGAGCCCTGGTCTGGGAAGATCCCACATGCTGTGGAGCAACTAAGCCTGTGCACCACAACTACTGAGCCTGCACTCTAGAGCCCGCAAGCCACAACTACTAAGCTCGTGTGCCACAACTACCAAAGCCCACATGCCTAGAGCCCGCACTCCGCAACAAGAGAAACCACCTCAATGAGAAGCCCACGCACTGCAACGAAGAGGAGCCCCTGCTTGCTGCAACTAGAGAAAGCTGACACACAGCAACAAAGACCCAAAGCAGCCAAAAATAAATAAATTTTAAAAAATTAATTTATGAAAAAGGAGGCAAGCATATACAATGGAGAAAAACTGTCTCTTCAATAAGTGGTGCTGGGAAAACTGGACAGCTACATGTAAAAGAATGGAATTTAGAACATTTTCTAACACCATACACAAAAATAAACTCAAAATAGATTAAAGACCTAATGTAAGTCCAGATACTATAAAACTCCCAGAGAAAAACGCAGGGAGAACACTCTTTGACATAAATCACAGCAATGTCTTTTTGGATCTATCTCCTAGAGTAATGGAAACAAAAGCAAAATTAAACAAATGGGACCTAATTAAACTTAAAAGCTTTTGCACAATAAAGGAAACCACAAACAAAATGAAAAGACAACCTATGGAATGGGAGAAAATACTTGCAAACGATGGGACCCACAAGGGCTTAATTTCCAAAATATACAAACAGCTTATACAGCTCAATATCAAAAAACAAACAACCCAATCAAAAAATGGGCAGAAGACCTCAACAGACAATTTTCCAAAGAAGACATACAGATGGCCAACAGGCACATGAAAAGATGCTCAACGTCACTAATTATTAGAGAAATGCAAATCAAAACTACAGTGAGGTATCACCTCACACCAGTTAGAATGGCCATCACCAAAATGTCTCCAAATAATAAGTGCTGGAGAGGGTATGGAAAAAAGGGAACCCTCCTACTCTGTTGGTGGGAATGTAAATTGGTGCAGCCACTATGGAAAACGGTATGGAGGTTCCTTAAAAAACTAAAAATAGAACTATCATATGATCCAGCAGTCCCACTGCTGGGCATATATCCAGAAAACTCTATCTAAAAGATATGTGCATCCCAATGTTCACAGCAGCACTATAACTGAATCACTTTGCTGTACACCTGAAATATTGTAAATCAACTATACTTCAATAATCTTTTTAAAATGGAAGGGAAGAAATGTTTTTTAGAAAAAAAAAAAGCGTTCTGCAGCATTTTCAAGCTGTGGTGCAAGCTGCCCTGCCACTTAAACCTTATTACCAACAGACCCAACGGTATGAAAGTGTCAGTGGAGTCCCGTTAGAGTAGCTGGCAAGCCCTCCTCCAATGACAACTACTCTCCATCATAAAAGCAACCCATGGCTGGCTACTGCTCCCTGGTAGAGGATATACACTTCACCAAGGGATACCAAGTTTACTATGCAACCCAAATGTCCATCATGTATTAAGTGTCCATCATGTATTAATTATCCATCATGAATTAAATCCACCAAACCATCCAACAGGACATGTGCAGCAGCATTCCATTATAAGCTGAAAGTGGTATATATGAGACCAGAACCAAGCAAGTTCAGAAAGTTCAAGCAAACTGTACCAACAGCTGGCTCTGACTCCCTGGCTCCTGTTCCTTCTGCTTCACCGCCTCCCCTTAACCCACACCCATGGCCTCAGGGTGAGTCCATCATGTCCAGTTATCAGAAGAAGGTAAAATACATGCCTGTCTACAGATGAATCTGTGTGATATGCTGGCACCAGCAACAAGTGGATGCCTATACCACTACATCTCACTCAGAGATGGCCTTGGAAGGTAATGATGAAGGAAATTATCCTGGTGGGCAGAACTTCAAGTGACACATCCGGTCATCCACTTCATGCGGAAGGAGAAATGGCCTGGGATACAAATCTAATGGTTGGCTGCTTGCTCAGAGACTTGGAAAACTGGTGACAAGGAAGTCTGGGGTAGAGATATGTGGGTGAATCTTTCAGAATAATTACAGAGCATGAAGATGTTTATGGCCCAGTTACATGTCTGCCAGAGACATTCATGGCAGAGAAGTTTCTCAATAATCAGGTGGAGGGACTTCCCTGGTGGCGCAGTGGTTAAGAATCCTCCTGCCAATGCAGGGGACACGGGTTCAATCCCTGGTCCGGGAAGATTCCACATGCTGTGAAGCAACTAAGCCCATGCACCACAACTACTGAGCCTGTGCTCTAGAGCTTGCAAGCCACAACTACTGAGCCCACGCACTGCAACTACTGTAGCCCACCTGCCTAGAGCCCATGCTCAACAACAAGAGAAGCCACCGCAGTGAGAAGCCCTCGCACCACAACGAAGTGTAGCCCCCGTTCACCACAACTAGAGAAAGCCCACGTGCAGCAACGAAGATCCAAAGCAGCCAAAAAAAATAAAATAAAATAAGGTGGAAAAGATAGCCCCTTCTTTGCATGTCAGTCAGCCACCCCAGGGCTTGATCCAAAGAGGTTATGCAACATGGTTTTCCCTTCAACAAATCTAATCTGGCTACCACCACTCCTTAGTACCTGACCTGTCAGAAACAGAGGCCAAAGCTGAGTCCCCAGAATGGCACCATCCCCTGGAGTAAGCAGTCAGTGCCATGGAAGGGATAACCTTTGTCCTCACGTGAACAGACACAAATTCAGGGTATGGATTTGCCTCCCGTCTCTCAGCATTTCTGCTAGCATTCCATCCTCAGACATGCAGAATGCTTAATCCATCCTCTAATATTCTTTATCTTGAAATGTATAAATACTTTAGCTCAAGAATCTTTAAAAGAATCATCTTTTGCCTCTATTTTTTAACAAATATTTCTACAAGACAAAACTCCTTAAATACATGGTCTCTATTTTTGATTATATTCAAGGTTTTGCCAAATGAAGATGCTTCAAAATCAAAGACCTTCTAAAATCATTCCATTCTAATACCAAATATAAGTTTTTAATTAAAGTAAAAGTTCCATTAATAGATTCTTCCCACAGTTCAATATATTCTAAGGTGCAATTATAAGAATTCAAAATTAAATTTTAAATATAGTTTGAGTTATCATTGTTTCGTTTGTTCTGTTTTTCTCTTACTTTTTATAGAGATAATTTTTAATGCCTTCCTATTCACAAGCTTTTTTTCTCAATAATTAAATTTTACCAAAAGCTTTAAAAGCTGAAGTTTTTGGTGTTTTATATCCTTTGGATACACTAAGTAAGTACTTCCAACTTTATTTTGAACAATATACAAACAAAATTTATCAGAATCTTTTACAGAAAGTTCGATGCCATTGTAGAACACATAGGTCAATTTACAATGCCATTCTTCAAAGGCTCAAGCACACATGAACTATGGCTCATAGCTGGCAGCCAAGAAAGAAAGCATGTTCAGCCATCTAAAATATTTTTTCATATTCATCAAATTTATCATTTTTTGCTAAACACAAAAAATAACTTCATCACAAAAATTTTGTCACCCCTTTACAACAACTGTGATAATATATAAATATTTGTAAATTTTGACAACTACAGCTTCTGTTTTGATTAGTAAAATACTGCAGCTTGTTAGGATGAAATTATAGATGATGTATGCATCACAGTCATTCACAAAAATTGTTATGCTCCGTAAATTTCTTACGGAGAAGAAATGTTTACTAGAAACATTGTTTTTATAATCCTTGGCCCCCCCACAATTAGTATTTTTCATTATCACCATAAAAATAAAGTATTTTTTCTCTATTGTTAAACATACAACTGAATTTACAATAGCATTAACCATAATGTTCCCTTCAACAGAATGAACTTCTAAAAGCTTCATTTAGATTCCATGAAGCAGGAAAAACACATACATTACTGGAATTAAACGACTTCTGTTTGAAGATGCTGATGGCATTGATATGAATCCATCTTCATTTAACTGCTTACAAAGTTCTTCTGAGATTGGCACGAAGATATTGATAGGTATTATTTCACTATTCATAAGTAAGAAAATCTGGGATTGAAAGTGAGCAAATTAATTTAGAATAAGAGTTACTTGATCCATTTAAAAAAAAAAAGAGCTACTTGATCTAAATGAAAAGTCATGATTGGCAGGGTGATGTGTAGAAGCACCATTTGCAGCTACAGGTGTTAAACCATCATCCTCAGGAATGGTCTTCTTAAAACAACCACTAACTTTTGAGGCAGATGCTGATGCTTCTTCATGAGATTTGTATCTTCTGGTTTTCATGTGGTTGGTAATATCACTATGGGGGCCCTATCACAGTGGCTGGTAAATATTGACAAATATTTTGGGGTGAGTTATACATTCATCATCAACTTTCTTAAGAAGTAGACTTTTATTACTTAATTTTCCATTAAATGTGGACTGCCATTTTTTTTAGATTTTTGCCAGCAGGAGAGTTTATCAAAAACAAATTAAGAGTTGTAGACATTTAACCATACAGTAAATGATAACGCAAAAGCATTCAGATTACTTCCTACATTCCCCATGGAAGGACAGCCCAGCCTCTACTTCCCACACACATTTATGTGTACCTATCCCATAATTTCCTATATTTCCCAGTGACCATAATGACTGACTTCATACATCTTGAGTGTAAGAATGGCTTCATACATCTTGCAGACCATAGCACAGGCCACTGTACAACTGTCCGGTAGACCAAGTGCCTGATAAGGGTAGCAACATTGAATAAATCTTCCACCACCATCTGAAACTGGACAGAGTCAGCTGTCCCTGGCCAGCTGTGTCTGAGCAAACTTTGTGTTATCAATAAACACCCTGCATGCTGTCCTGGAAAGGAAACTGCTAGTTAGACTGCATCAGGAAATGGATTACTGCCCATCACCTTGCAGATTAACCACATGTTAAAGTGAGAATTGTGTTCACTGCTTGTGTGCATAACAAATTTTTAGATGAGAGTATGGTAGAAGCTGGATGCACGAAGTGGACGTCTATGAAGACCACCCTGGCTTGTTTTAATGCAATTACTAATAACAGTCTGTTTAGAAATGAAAAATCAAGAGCAATGACAAACTGGTCAGGACACCAGCAGAACAGTCATAAACTGAGACTGACCCAGGAAAACTGCTCTCATCACCCTGTCAATGGGGAACTTTATATTGGAAGGACTGGCTTTTACCACCTGAACCCATCTAGCAACATTAGGAACACTAAAAGTGAGACAGGCAAACATTATGTGCCTATTGTATGATTCAATACAAAGTATGCCATCCCACCTATGAAGTATTATTACTAACAATTAAAAAATTAGGGCTTCCCTGGTGGCGCAGTGGTTGGGAGTCCACCTGCCAATGCAGGGGACGCGGGTTCGTGCCCCGGTCTGGGAGGATCCCACATGCCGCAGAGCGGCTGGGCCTGTGAGCCATGGCCGCTAAGCCTGCGCGTCCGGAGCCTGTGCTCCGCAATGGGAGAGGCCACAGCAGTGAGAGGCCCACATACCGCAAAAGAAAAAAAAAAAAATTAACCTGAATCTAATCAAGCTAATTGCCAGTTTCGGGAAATGTGATGAATGAGTTAAATGACACCACGAGAAAGCAAACAGACAAGTCTAGAATATGGGCATTCCACAGTACAACCAACCTGGTTTCTTCAACAGTAACTGGCCTCAAAAAAAAATTAGGGGTCAGGGGCAACTGCTCTTGAGTGAGAAAGACTTAAGAGACAAAATAGACAAATATGATGTCAGGACCTTGTTTAGATCCTGGTTTGGAAAACCAATGATAAAAAAACTTAAGATAATCAAGATGTTAAAAAGTACTAAGGAATTACGATTAGCTTTGGCGTGACAGTGTTACTGTATTATGAAAGAAAATGTTCAGTTTTAGAAATTCCCATTAAATTGTATAATGATGAAATAATGTGCTTTCTGAGATTTGCTGTAAAATACCTCAGCAGAGAAAGTATGATGGATGGACGAAGCCAGTGTGGCACCATCACGATAAGTCTAGAATCTGGGTTTGGGGTACATAGAGGCTTATTATATTGTTCTTTCCTCTTTTATGTATGTTTTACATTTTGCATTTAAAATGTTGACTAAGGCAGGGCCAAGAATGGAGCCTCAAGGGATGTGTTTTAAGGCCTCCCTGTATTTTTCAGTCTCTTAATTAGTGCTGCCTGGGTATGGTTAATCAAAGAGCTAGGACTCCGCCTAATTGATTGTGATGTTTCTGTTTTATCACGTACTGAAAGCTGCAGAAACCATGTGTCCTTTGTTTTCTTCTCACTACACTTATAGTTAAACTATATATTTTTTGCTATCTATTTTCACTCAGATCATTCTTGGTTTTAGCTTTTGGATATTCAGGGCAGTCTATATTGCCCACCAGTCCTTTATAAAACCCAGCCAGGAGCATAGGAAATAAACCGAGCTCCCTGTGGTGCTCCATGGTTTCTTCATCTGCCTACCGAACTCTTCTCCATGGATTTTTCATGGATTATCAGGTCTGACTGCCTAAGTTTGTTAGAGGCTACCTTCCATCTTCAACTCCTCCCTTTGACATCCCTGCCCATAGGGTCCCATTATGTACTCTGTGACTCTTTTTCATGTATGTAAAAGATGGTTTCCTAACAGCTAACTACCATAACCAACATAACCAGCTTTCTTCTCTCACCAACATGGCCACTTCTCTTGATGTTCTGATAGCATCACTTGCCTCCTACCACATCTGTTTCTTTAGAACCTACCATTCTACTTGTCAATCCTAGCCCACCCCATCTTGGTCGAATAGATAAGATGGTATTTGTCTAGTTGTTTCTAAATCTGCAAGGTTTCATTATTTCCACACTCTATGCATTTGTATAAAATCATCTGAGGCCAGAAACACTGGTTCCTAACCTTTTGGCTCTTTTTTTAATATCCAGAAGCACAGGTATCTCTTGTGTTCAGGCTTCTTTCTTCTAAAGTACTCAGCAGTCTCACTGTACATAGTAATATACAGGAATATTTTTATAATAAACAAATGAAAGTATCACATATGCCTTCCATTCTGCAGCATCCAGGAGTAGAAATATTTTCCATACATTTCTCCCCAGTAGATGTTCATTTAAAATTATTAGAATCCAGTCGGCAAATCCCCCTCCAAATAGTCTTCCCAATCTATTGAGATCCATTCTATCCTGTAGCAGGACTTTGCACACCCCCATCTACGTCCAGTATTAAAAGCCAAAGTTCAGGGCTTCCCTGGTGGCACAGTGGTTGAGAGTCCGCCTGCCGGTGCAGGGGACACAGGTTTGTGCCCCGGTCTGGGAAGATCCCACATGCCGCAGAGCAGCTGGGCCTGTGAGCCATGGCCGCTGAGCCCGCGCATCCGGAGCCTGTGCTCCGCAACGGGAGAGGCCACAACAGTGAAAGGCCCGCGTACCGCAAAAAAAAAAAAAAAAAAAAAAAAAAAAAGCCAAAGTTCAGAAAACTACCACTAGCTCTGTGACCTCACTCAAGTTACTTAAATTTTCTGTGCCACCATTGAGGAACTGTAAAATAATAATAACAACTACCTCAAAGAAGATCAAACGAGTCAAGGTATAAGAAGCATTTAAAACAGTGCCTGACAAACACAAAGTCTTCAATAGACGTTAGCACATATTAACACTCATGTCACCAAGCGGTTACTCTTTTGATGCATAGTTATTTTCATCTTTCACTGACATTGATTTTTTTTAATAGCAAAGTGGTATAGGGTAATAATGGTGGACAAAAGACCCAAATCCAGAAGAGGAATGCAACATTAGCAAATTCCAGGACACGGGCCAACAGACCAGCAGGCAGCACTAGCATTTTATCCCTATTAAGAGATCTCTAATCTAAAAAGTGATTCCTGTGAGCAGCCTCCAGGAGCAGCTGTAGGTTGGTCCTCTAAGTTTAAAGGTTATTTGATTCCTGGGACACCCTGCCTACTCAATAGTTAGAAAAAGGAGTAATGAGAAAATGACTTGTAAGACCAGGAAAGAAGCATTTTTTAACTTGTCTAGAGTAAAAATTTAAATCACCCCTTTTTCAGAATGCTATTTTTCAAGACTGGAAGGCTTGTCTGAAGATGATGTTATGCCAAAACCCAGTGCCAAGGATAAAAAGTTTTGATACACATGTAAGAAAAATGTGTAGAAAGGTTAGCCTTCCAGAAATGTGGCTGAAAGTACTCAGAACCATGGATGGACCTTGGAGGTCATCTCACTCATTCCCTTCACCTTACAGATGAGGAAATTGAGTCCAAAGAGACTAGTAGTTGCCCAGTGTTACCAGATCTGGACCCAGGTTGTCCCTTTTCCCACCTTAAACAGCCAGTGACAGTACAGTTAGACCGAAGGTACATATTCAAATCACCCAGTGGCTTCACAGTAGGAGAGGCAGATACCCTATTAAACTCAAAGGACAACATCCTTCAGAGCTTTTGGGGGAACAGAATATAAATATACAAATTGAAATCTGAAACATAATGAAGAAAGCTTGGGGAGGCTCACCCTGGAACATTACCTAATATGAGTGCTGCAAAACAAAATAATTCCTAGAATTCTTCATACATACAGCAACTCATGTATTTTCCAACCAGTCCCTATCTTAATTTCTCCAGAATAAACTCAGTGGACTCCAAATTACTGTCATCAGTTCCAGTGTTCATTACTGCTTTCAAAATCCTGGACAGAAGTTTTATTCACTGTGGATGCCTTCTACCAAGTCTGAGAGCCAAAAAGGAGCTTGAGAAGAGGGATGGAATAGACTTGATGGATGTCTTATAGACCTAGTCATTACATATAACCCATTTTTTCAAAGGGGACTAAAAATTTCAGTGGATAGGTAAGTGCAAGGGTGGGTGTATCATGTGTTTAAACCTTTCTGAGAGGTGCTTCGATGTCCTGCTTAAGAGCACAGTTCCTGGAGCCAGAATGTCTGAGTTTAAATCCCAGCTCCATAACTTGCTAGCTGTGTGATCCTGGGCAAGGTACTTAATGTCTATTATGTGCCTCAGTTTCCTCATCTGTAAAATTATAAGAGAACTTAGCTCAAATTCTTCTTATAAGGATTAAATGAGTTAATGCACATAGAGTCTGTGGAACATTCTCTGGCACACAGCAAACATGTAATTAAACGTTAACGGTTACTATCCAGAGGTCACTTCTCTGGCAACCACTGTTACCTGGAAAAAAGCCCAAGGAAGCCTTCTCCAAGACCTGGGCACTACAGCCTAGCCACTTAAGTTGTAGGCAAGTCTCAGCTGAGTTTACACTAAATTCTAACATGTATCTCTGCTCCCCCTGTATAGCAAATTAATGTCTTCCTCCCGATGCCAGCCCTTGAAGCAGCTTCATAGTCACCCAGGCAAACTATCATTGGGGAGCACCTCTCGTCTCCATAGCAAAGCGGGAGGGCCAGATATACCAGGAGCTCACGATCTGGGAGGGAAAACAGGCCATACATAAGCACTTAGGTAGCAACAGGAGAGTTAAAGAAATGAGTGCAGAGAAGCACCAGGCTGGGCGTGATCCAATTGAGCAGGGTTAATACAGAGAAGCAAGTGCTTCTTCTGGGTGTGCAGGACCCTGGGGACCATGGCAGACAGGAAGCTCGAGCTGCCACAGAGAAAAGAGGGACCCCACCCCCACCAAGATTAATTACCACTAGGCTGCCAAAAGTAAAAACAATGATATTTATAAGAAGATATAAATACACAAATGTCTGTGTAAAACCCAAATAAGTACATAAACCCACAGACCATGAAACCCAGCACCACAGACAAGGCTGCACTGAGTCACCACTGGGTTTCCTTACGGCTGTCTCCTTAAGGGAACATGCTGGGCCTCCATGAGCACTAGGATTTCTTCCAGCTTTCAGAGCTGTGAGGCCCCGGCTCTGTGACTCACCATGTCACTCTGCCCTGCCCAGGCTCTTCCAGAGCTCGGCAGATGCCTGCCATGAATGCACATCTTCTAAACTGTCGACTTGTTCCTTGAATAACTTTCAATGTCAATTTATCTAGTGCAGTCTGTGCAGCAGTTTGTGACGGAGTGGGAAGCAGAGCAAAGTCAAGCTAAGCAGGATGAGTCAGCTTTCCCAAGACTCCCTTAGCTGAGTCTGGAAGGCTTTAAAACTCACATTGAAGATGAGGACTTTTGCCTAGCTGTCCTCACGTGGTCCAGCCACTTCAAACGGAGAGTTTGTAATGGTCACTTTGCTGTTCGGGTGGTTGGCAAGAGCTACCCAGAGCTGGCCTCCTAGGGGTCCTCTTGGAAATGTCCCTGCCATCCTCAAAAATCCCAACCTCTTTTCTAAGAGGCATCAGGGAATGGTCTTGCACTTGCAGCCAGAAAGACCATTTGTCATTAGCCTCAGTCCGGAGGTTAACATGACCCTAAGTTTATAAGCTGACTCTGAGCTAGCATGAATGTGGTGAAGGGCCCAGACCTGTGGCTCTGGGATGGTCAGCACTCATGTTCAGGCACATCCAGGAAGGCTACAGGACTTTCCCCTGCCGACACTAAAGGAGAGATATTTCATTCTTAGGCCACTTGCCTGAGAAATGTTCTCTTGCAGATATCACTGGTCCCTTGAAACTTGATCCTAAGATCTCTGAAAACATGATAGGAATGAAAGAAGTCTGTGTGGGGTGGAAGAGATGCTGGAGGACAAGCAGTGCCATTTCAAAGTAATTTGGGTTCTAAAGAGATGAAGACTTGGATGTACCTTCAGAAGACCCTTTGTTCTAGGAAAATCACTCAAATAGGTCATTTGGGCAGGTAAATATAAAGCTGAAGCTTTTCACGCAGTCCCCGACTAACAATGGCTCAACTTAACGATTTTTCAGGGCTTCCCTGGTGGCGCAGTGGTTGAGAGTCCGCCTGCCGATGCAGGGGACACGGGTTCGTGCCCCGGTCTGGGAAGATCCCACATGCCGCGGAGTGGCTGGGCCCGTGAGCCATGGCCGCTGGGCCTGCGCATCCGGAGCCTGTGCTCCGCAATGGGAGAGACCACAGCAGTGAGAGGCCCGCGTACCGCAAAAAGAAAAAAAAAAAGGTCTAAAATGTCCAAATTATCTTCCTTGTATAACCAGAAAGGAAATAGATCTTCTAAATATTATTAGAGATACGAGTTTCAAAATCTCAATAGATTCATGTCTCAATAAATATCACAAACAGATAATTACATCTTATAGAGTATGTCAGAAAGAAGATAAGTGTTCGGAGAAAGGCCATGTGAGCACACAGCTAGAAGGTGTGTCTGTTGTCTAAAAGCCAATATGTAGGCTCTCACCAGGACCTAAATCTGTCAGCACCTTGATCTTGGACTTCCCTGCCTCCAGAACTGTGAGAAATGTCTGTTGTTTAAGCTACCCAGTCTATGGAACTTTGTTATAGCAGCCCAAGCCGGCAAAGACACATATTGCTGCAATTATTTGTGTAATGACAGAGTCCTTCACTTATATTAAAGGTCTCCAAGAGCTAGTCTTATTCACCTTTGCCTCTCATGGTGAATACCACAGGCACCTGACTGTACAGATGCTTATTAAATGTTTGTTAAACCTTAAAAAAGAGACAGAGAGATAAGTGCTATTAAAAAGAAAAAAACAGAGCAGGATAAGGGCATTACAGAGTTAGGGGACAGAAGTGCAGGGCAGTTTGCATATTAAATAAGATGGTCTTGGTAAGATCTCATTATGAAAATAAATTTTCAGACAAAGACTGGAGATTAAGTGAGGGAGTGAGCCATGATGAGATCTAAGGTAAGACCATTCCAGGCAGAGGGAGCAGCCAGCGCAAAGGCCCTAAGACAGGAGCATGCCTTGGTGTTTTGAGTTGCAATAAAAATGCCAGTGTGGCATATATCTGAATTCAGTAATTTGTACCCTCTCTCTCTGAATATATATATATACATATATATATAAAACATTAGGTGTTTATCAATTTTATTAATCTTCTCAAAGAACAGGATTTTGTTAATGTTCCCTTTTTTCTATTTATTTATTTCCATTCTTATCTTTATTATGTCCTTATTTCTACTTTCTTTGTATTCAATTTTCTTTTTTCTTAATAAATGCCTAAAATGGAAACTAAAATCGACTTAAAATCCTTTTCTAATATAAGCATTTAATGCTATAAATTTCCCTCTAAGCACTGCTTTATTTGCAGTCTATAATTTTGATATGTTGCAGTACTGTTATCATTCAACTCAAAATATTTTTAAATGTTTTTTGTAATTACTTCTTTGACCCATGTTAGTTAGAACTGTGTTGTTTAGTCTCCAAATGTTTGGAGGTTTTCTAGATATCCTTTTGTTCTTGATTTGTAACTTAATTCCATTGTGATCAGGGGACATACTCTGTTAAATTGTCATCCTTCGAAATATATTGAGGCTTATTTCATGGTCCATTTTGGTGAAAATTCCATAGGCACACAACAGGATCATATTCTGCAGTTGTTGAGTGTAAGTTTCTATAAATGTTGATTCGTAGATTATAGAAGTCTATATCCCTATTTATGTTTTTGCTTAGTTCTTCTACTGATTATTAAGAAAGAGGTATTAAAATCTTCAGCTATCTTTGTGGTTTGGTCTGTTTTATCCTTCATTTTTTGCAGTTTTTGCCTCTTTCATTTTGAAGTTCTCTTAATAGATGCATAAACCTATGTATTTATGATAAACTGACCATCATTATGATGGTCATCTTTGATAATACTCCTTACCTTCAAATCTACTGTCTGATTTTAATATAGCCACACCCCCTTTTTATACTACCTTTTTCCATCCCTTTACATTCAATCTATCTTTGTCTTTATATTTAAAGTGCATCATTTGTACACAGCATATAGTTTAATCTTATTTTTCATGTAGTCTGACAATATCTTCCCTTAATTGAAATTAGCTATAGACATTTAATGCAATTATTGATAGGATTGGTTTTAAGCCCACCACCTTGCTATTTGTTTCCTATTTTTGCTGTCTGTTTTTTGTTCCTCTGATCTTCCTTTGCTACCTTAGGTAATTGCATATTTTTAGTATTTCATTTTAATTCCTCTACTGGCTTTTTAGACATACCTCTTTTAGTGATCACTCTAGAGATTATGATATTTATCCTTAACTTAGTTCAGTCTAGTTAGAGTTAAAATTTTACCACTTCAGGTAAATGTATAAAAACCTTATAGTTGGGAGGAAGGTCCCTTTATAGCCTGTTCTTTGTGCTATTGTTGTTACATGTTTTTACGTCTACGTGTGTTATAAACCCCACAACACAATGTCATATTTTGTTTTAAACTCTGAGTTGTCTTTGAAAGAAACTGAAAGGGGAAAAAAAGTAGTCTTTTATATTTACCTACATAATTTCTTTTTTTCATACATTTATTTATTTATTTATTTTTGGCTGTGTTGGGTCTTCGTTGCTGCGCGGGCTTTCTCTGGTTGCGGAGAGCGGGAGCTACTCTTCGTTGCGGTTCGCAGGCTTCTCACTGCGGTGGCTTCTCTTCTTGTGGAGCACGGGCTCTAGGTGCGCAGGCTTCAGTAGGTGGCTCGCAGGCTCAGTAGTTGTGGGTCGCAGGCTCTAGAGCACAGGCTCAGTAGTTGTGGCGCACGGGCTTAGCTGCTCCGTGGCATGTGGGATCTTCCCAGACCAGGGCTCAAATCCATGTCCCCTGCATTGGCAGGCGGATTCTCAACCACTGTGCCACCAGGGAAGCCCTACCTACATAATTTCTTTTTCAGGTTGTCTACATTACTTTCTCTAGCTCCCAGTTCTGTTGGGTGGCACTTTACTTCAGTCTGAAAAAAACTTCCTTTAACATTTCTTATGCAGGTCTTCTGGTGATAACTTTTCTCAGCTTTTGTTTCTCTGAAAATGTTTTTATTTCACAGACATTTAAGGATATTTTCTTTGGATATACAATTCTATGTTGACAGTTTTTTTGTTTGTTTGTTTTTTCCCCAGTACTTTAAAGACACCAGCCGCACTGTCTTCTGGCCTCCATTGTTTCTGAAGAGATTAGTCTTTTTATTGCTTTCCCTGGATGACTTTAAGATTTTCTCTTTATCTTTGGTTTCAGCTCTTTTACTTTAATGCACTTAAGTGTGATTTTCTGTGTATTTATCCTGACTGGGTTTTACTGAGCTTCTTGGATCTACAGGTTGAGGTTTTTCACTAAATTTGGGAACTTTTCAGCCATTCTTTCTTCAAATATTTTTTCTTCCCCATCTTTCTCTTTTCTACTTCTGGGACCCCAATTACATGCACATTAGACCACTCAATATCATTGTGTGGGGCACTGAGACTCTGGGTCTTTTCTTAAATCCCTTTTCTCTATGTTTTTAAAATTAAATAATTCCTGTTGATGTGTCTTTTAGTATGACAACTAATATCTGGGCTACACTCCCAGAGATTTAATCTGCCTTGGACAGGGCTGATGTTTAAGGACTTTTGAAAACTCTTTATATAGTTCTAATGTGCTGCCGGGGTTGAACACCATTGGTGAAGACTCTGCGTACTATAGAAGGGACAATAAATTCAGTCTTGAGATGGTTTAGCTTTAGGATGCAGGCAGGAGTCCTATCATCACAAGGGAGTAGTGGTCTTTTTGCTGTAAAGTTCCTAACTTAAGGTCCTTCTATCCCTTCTCAAGGACATTCAACTCCTGACTCTACTGGACCTATTGTTGTAGCTTTACCATGGCTAAGAGTCCAACTACTATAACTTTATCAGCTCTTCTATAATTCTCTCTCAGCTCCCTTAGCACACTCCTGCTCATCCTCTGGGCTTCCAGTTTTATTTCATTTGTCTTTGTTTACTTTCAGGGTTCCCACCTTCACTTGCTTCCTGCTCATTATCTCTCAACTCTGGATTCTTTGGACTCCAGCTATCACTCTCATTTTAACAGTTCATTTATCAGCCAAAAATGCTTCGGCGGTTCCCTCCATGGAAGTTCTCTGATACTGGCCCACAGAAACCTGTTTCTGCTCTGAAATAACTTATGTCTGACCCTTTATATTAAACTATTCCTCTTAAAAATGCTAATTATATAAATAAAAATTCATAAGGAACTGAGCATGAAAAATAAAGATGGATCATCACAATTTCTAAAAGAACCTACAAACGCCATTGCTTAGCCGAAGCCCTTTTAGAAATTTGATAGAAGGGTAAATAAAGCATGACTCAGGCCACCAGAGAGATCTGGGTTCAAATCAAAACTCCAACACTTATTAGTTGTGCGATTTTGGTCAAATTATTTGTGATGTATGAGAATCAATTTCCTTATCTTTAAAGTAAGTAGGATAATACCTATTTCACATGGCTGTAAATATTTTAAAATTTAAATATGTGTGAAAAGGAGATTTTTATTTCTGGTCACAACAGAGTAATTGGTACTAAGCTTATCCTCCTATCATAAACAACTATAAAACCGGATAAAACACACAAGGCAATTACTTTCAAGCACTGGACAGAGGTAAAGCAGGACTATAATCCTTGAGAGAAAGTAAATACATAAGGTGAGCCCCACATTTATCCTAGCTCTCTGACTGGAAGCCATTTTAAAAAGTCAAGTAGAAATTATAATATTAAAAAGAAAATAGGGACTTCCCTGGTGGCACAGTGTTTAAGAATCCACCTGCCAACGCAGGGGACACGGGTTTGATCCCTGGTCTGGGAAGATCCCACATGCCACGGAGCAACTAAGCCCGTGTGCCAAAACTACTGAGCCCACGTGCCACAACTACTGAAGTCCACGCTCCTAGAGCCCATGCTCTGCAACAAGAGAAACCACTGCAATGAGAAGCCCGCGCACCTCAACAAAGAGTAGCCCCCGCTTGCCTCAATTAGAGAAAGCCCATGCACAGCAAAGAAGACCCAACACAGCCCAAAAAATTAATTAAAAAATAAATTTAAAAAAATGAAAGGAAAGTATCTAAAGTAAAAAATTAACTCCGTGAGATCAATAGGTGACTGGAGACTGAATGATTAAGTACAAAGTTCTAGGTTAGTACTTTCTCATATATTATCTCATTTGATCTTGAGGTCATCCATGGAAGTTGGTATTATTATTTCTACATTTTTAGATTTACTCAGCCATTTACTTCGAATAGAAATAATTTTATCAGAACCAAACATCTGACTTAGGGTATGACATTTATCAACCCATTGTTTTAACACAGGGATAAATGTCTTTGTAGTTTCTTCATCAACATGCACGACTTCACCAAACAGCAAATGGTGAAAAGCATAGTGCAGCTTGAGGCCACACATCCAGCCAGTATGTGCACTAAAGAAAGGCACTTCTGTAGATTTTGAGCTGTTTCCTTAAAGTCTTCATATATTGCCAGGGTTTGCTCTCTAATTATGAGAAAGCATGATCCTGATTTCTAGAAAACAATAGCATGCCGAGAAAAATCACAGGGATCATCACAATTTCTGTGTTATATTGAAATTATTCCCCATTTCCAGTCACACTTGATGAAATTCTTATTAAAGGAATCAGCATTGAAGTAGAGTGGGCTATATCAACAAAATTCTATGAACATCCTAAAAAGGAGGCAATGGCTTTAGTCAGGAAACCAAAAAGGCTTCCCTAAAAGGGAAGATTTGACATCTTACTTAAACCTGGAAGAATAAATAGCAATTCAACAGCTGAGCTTACGTGGAAGTCCTTCCCCAACAACAGGGGAGAGCCAGCCATGAGCCCAGAAACTAGAGTGAAGCCGGAGAGAGGAAAGATCTGGACACTTTGTGGAATTTGGACTTTGTCCTGTGTGAAATGAGGAGTTTTCAGTGATTTGGGGGCAGGGAGTGACATGATTAGAACAGCAACAGAAGCATGGAGAACTGACCAGAGAGCACAGAAGTTAGAAACATGAAGAATTCTCGGGAAGGCATTACAAAATGATTTGATAGAGCCCCATTAAGTCAAGGCAAAAGATGTCAAGACTTGTACCTCTTTTCCTCATACCCATTTTCCAGTGGGATTCAAACTATCTGCATGTGAACTTGAACTTGACACAAAGCTGCTGGTATGGGTTAAAAGGAACCCTCGTCAGCCTGACATTTATTCTTTTCTCTTACACCCCAGAAATATCAGATTGGAGTTTGGGATGGAAAATCAATTTTCTCAGTGACAGTCCATAAAGTATAAATACTCTCCAATACTTTGCATAATGTCCCGCATGGCCAGTCCTGAGCCTCTGGCACAGAGCATGTTCTGGAATCCAGAAGTGCCCTGGAAGCAGTGGGGCATTTAATCAGGGAGCCACTAATACCCTTCGCTTTTCCACAGATGGTAGGCAGAGACAAGGGTTGCCAACTCCTTCACTTTGGGCACCCCACATTTTGGCAACCCCTACCTCTAAACTTACTGTAAAATTTCACCAATTCTAGAAGGCATCTCAGAAATATGATCCAGTGACCTGGTATCAAAGGATCTTTACTCAGCAAGTATTAAGCACCTACCTTTCAGACTCCGTCCTGAATGCAAAAAATAAAAAGATCTGGTTGTCCCTGTCCTCAAGGAAGCTCAATGTCTAGTGGGGAAAAAACTGCAAACAAGTAATTACTATCCAGTATTACACATGTTCTGGTGCAGGTATATTCTGAGGGATGTGAGCCTGTGAGAAGAACACGTCTAATAACTTTTCCTAGGGCTGCCATAACAAAGTACCACAAACAGGGTGACTTAAATCAACAGAATATTTTTTTAAATTTTTATTTGAGTATAGTTGATTTACAATGTTGTGTTAGTTTCTGCCATACAGCAAAGTGAATCAGTTATACATATACATATATCCATTCTTTTCTGGATTCTTTTCCTATATAGGTCAATACAGAGCATTGAGAAGAGTTCACTGTGCTATACAGCAGGTCCTTATTAGTTATCTATTTTATATATAGTAGTGTGTATATGTCAACCCCAATCTCCCCATTTATCCCCCTTAACCCCCCCTCACTTTCCCCCAAATCAACAGACTTTTAATGCCTCATAGTTCTGGAAGATAGAAGTCCAAAATCAAGGTGTCAACAGGGCCATCCTCACCCTAAAGGCTCTAGGGAAGAAACCTGTCTTTACCCCTAGCTTACACCACTCACAAAAATAAACTCGAAACAGATCAAAGACTTAACATAAGGCCCGAAACTATAAAACTCCTAGAAGAAAACGTAGGAAAAAGCTCCTTGACATTGATCTCAGCAGCAATTTCCTGGATATAACACCAAAAGCACAAGCAACAAAAGCAAAAATAAATGAGGCTACATCAAACTAAAAAGCTTCTGCATAGCAGAAAAAAAATAATCAAAAATAAATAAATAAAAAGGCAACCTACAGAACAGGAGAACGTATTTGCAAATCATATAGATGATAATATGATCAGGGGTTAATAGCCAAAATATATAAAGAATTCATACAACTCGGTAGCAAAAAACAAACAATCCAATTAAAAAAGAAGACATATAAATGGCAAACAGGTACATGAAAAGGTGTTCAACATCACTAATCATCAGGGAAATGAAAATCAAAAGCATGATGAGATATCACCTCAAACCTGTTAGAACAGCTATCATCAAAAAGACAAGAGATTAAAAGTGTTGATGACGTGGAGGAAAGGAACCCTTGTGAGCTGTTGGTGGGAATGTAAATTGGTACATCTACTATGGAAAACAGTATGGAGGTTCCTCAACATATTAAAAATAGAATTACCATATGACCCAGTAATTTAGCAAATTATCCAAAGGAAATGAAAACAGGATCTCAAAAAGATATCTACACCTCCATGTTCATCGCAGCATTATTTACAATGGCCAAGATATGGAAACAACCATCAATGGATGAACAGATAAAGAAAATGTGAGATAAACACACACACACACACAATGAATATTATTCAGACATGAGAAAGAAGGAAACTCTGTGTTTGTGACAACTTGGATGAATCTTGAGGGCATTATGCTAAGTGAAATAAGTCAGAGAAAGACAAATACTGTATGATTTCACTTAAACTTGGAATCCTAAAAAGCCAGTAGAGTAGTGGCAATCAGGGGCTTCAGGGTGGGGGAAATGGGAAGATATTGGTCAAAGGGTACAAACTTCCAGTTGTAAGATTAACAATTTCTGGGGATCTAATGTACAGGATATAATAATGCTGTATTTCATCCTCTAAGGTGCTAAGAGAGTAGATCTTAAATGTCCTCACCACAAAATAGAAATGGTAATTATGTGATGGGATGGAGGTGTTAGCTAATGCTGTGGTGGTAATCATTTTGCAATATATAAATGTATCAAATCAACACACTGTAGACCTTAAACATACACAATTTGTATGTCAATTATAGCTCAATGAAGCTGGAAAATAAAAATAAAATAAAATAAAGCAAAGGCAACAAAGCCTTTTGTTGCTCCATGCCCTTTGGTGCCAGAGGTGCTCTCCTACGGGGGGCTTAGGCTCAAGA
Source organism: Grampus griseus (assembly GCF_964374135.1). Lineage (NCBI taxonomy): Eukaryota > Metazoa > Chordata > Mammalia > Artiodactyla > Delphinidae > Grampus > Grampus griseus. Next base: position 70,953,827 of record NC_139012.1, read on the forward strand.
GAGAGCAGCCTGGCACATGCCCAGGGGCAGCCGGCTCTGCTCCTGAGCAGCTCCTTTAAAGAGCCAGCGGTGGAGAAGAAGGGCAAACACTCAGGCTCCTGATGCTGGGACCCTACCAGTCATCCTGTCATCAGAAGGAATAGGAGAAAGGCAAAAATCGTGTGTGTCCTTCCTATTGAAAGAAGCAAACAAAAACTCAGTGGGCCCACCCAATACCCTCTGTAAATAATTCCTTACAGACATCCTAGCTTCCACCTAAACCAGCCCCCCGCAGAGCCCTGCCCCGTGGGATCTCCTGCAGGCCCCCCTCCCAGGCCTGGTCCGCAGCATCCCCACCTCCGCTCGGTGTGCGGTAGCGGTTCACTACAGAGATCAAATGGAGCCCCCTGTCTCATCCCTCTTAGGCAGCGTCACCTGTATTTTTTTTAAGGCTATTTATAGATTAATTAATAATAAAACTTCCATCATTTTGTAATTCTCAGCGATGGCTTGTACCTAATTTCCATAATAAATTGTTTCACTGGAGCTTTGGAAAAAGAGCCACGTGAAGAATAGGTTATTTATTTATGAGAACAGTAGAAACTGTTCCTTCCTGCGGCTCCTAAAGGAGTCCTGATTGCTTGGCCAAGAGAAAGGTGTATTTAAATGACACAGGTGGGGAGCACTGGGGCACACTTGACATTTTGTCCGCGATGGTGAGCCGGCTGCCTTCTCAGGCAGGCGCGTTAGGAGAATGATGCCGCCGCAGAAACCCAACCCAAGGACAGGAAAACGAAAGAGAATCCCATTTAGAATTAGAAGGTCACCGACATCAACAAATAACTCTCAGCTGCCTCCCACTCTTTTCAAAAACTAATCTAGTTTCCTTAAGCTTTGATGAAAACGTTGTCTTCCCAGAGGCCCTGCATGACTGATGGGTAAGCCTCATCCTCTCTACCAGCAGTGGAATAAAATCGGCTCTCCCCAGACAAAGGAGGGGCTGGCAGTTTGGACAGGCTCTGGCTTGTATGGCCTCCCCTTGGAGGCGCTGAGGGTGGCTGGCCCTCCTGGGAGCTGTTCCACGAGCCGGCACAGAGCCTTGCATCTGGAAAGTGCTCAGAGTAGTTGTGGCATTGACCTCATTAAGTTCCCGTGTCTTCCTCTAAGCTCACCAAAGACCATCCAATTCAAAGGCAAGCCTCAGGACTTCAAGCCTCACTACTCACAGTGTGGTCCTTGAACCTGCTACTTGCCTTGGGAGTTTGTCAGACATGCAGAATCTTAGGCCCTTCCCAGAGCTTGAGAGTCAGAATCTGTGTTCTAAAAGGAGGCCAGGTGATCTGCATGTGCTCAATGTGTGAGAAGCACTAGTACTTTAGAAAGCCTGCCCTTGACCTCTGAGTCACAGGTCAATAGCTTTCACGTTCCTTTACTGACTCAGAAGGTATCTATGAAGCACTACATCCATTTGCAAGAGCTGCCACAACAAAACACCAAGACTGGGGGGCTTAAACAACAGAAATTTATTTCCTCACAGTCCTGGAGGCTGGAAGTCCAAGATCACATGTCAGCAGGTTTGGTTTCTCCTTGGCTGGTTACAGATGGCTGTCTTCTTGCTGTGAGCTTACATGGTCTTTCCTCTGTGCACGTGAGCCCCTGGTGTCTCTCTGTGTGTCCTAATTTCCTCCTCTCATAAGGACACTAGTCATATTGGATTAGGGCCCACCCTAACGGCCTCATTAAAGGCCCTATCTCCAAATACAGTTGCATTCTGAAGTACTGGAGGGTTAAAGATTCAACGTATGAATGCTTGTTCAACTTTTAACAAGCATTACCATGTCTAGGCACTGTGCTAAGCCTGGGGTTACAACCATGAAGGAGACAGACTTGGTCCTTGTCCTCAAGCAGCTTATAATTCCTCACTGGTCACATCTCCACTCTCATTTTGGCTACTCTGACCGTAGGGTCCAACTGGCCTCTGGTCCACTGTTAGGTCCCACAGGTCTGAGAGGCCTACACTGTCAGCACTGACCACTCGCCCATCCCACCAGGAAGAACTGCTGGTTCCCTCACTCCTCAGCTGGAGAGAGTGGGTAAGCCCTGTATGGACACCAGCCAAGAGGAAGACCCCCCAACCCCCCAAAACCAAAAATTATCTATAGATGCTAAAATGTGTGGGCAAAGTGTGTGGAGAAACAGGATATTTACAGAATCTAATTCCTTTTTAGGTAATCCATCTTTGTTCTCTAGTTTCTTTGAATATTCTTCTTGTCTTTGGAATCCTGAATCTTCAATATGATTTGCCTCAAAGTGTAATTATTCTTGTTTTATTTTTCTTCAGGCATCATTGTGCTTCTTGAAACTGAGGACTCATGTTTTACCAATAATAACTTTCAAAGTTATTAGCTCTTCTAATATTGCTTATCCTTTTATTCCATTTCCCCTGTGAGAACCCTTGGTTGACATAGTTTATATATTCTCATTCTATCATCCATGCTTCTTAACATCACTTACATATTTTTCGATCTCTTTGTCTCTCTCTGTGCTGCATTCTTGGAAATCTCTTCAGATCTGTCTTCCTGTTGACTATTTCTCTATTCAACTATGTCTACTCTGCTGTTTAAACCATTCACTAATTTTTTTCCAATAATATTTTTCTAAAAGTTCTATGCCCCTTTCAAATCTGACAATTATTTCCTCATGTCATCTTGCTCTATAGCTTTAAATCCTTCTTTTACATATTTAATCACTTAAATATATTTATTTTATATTATCTTTCATATATTGCCATTCAATTATCCAAAGTTCTTAGGGGTCTAACTTGACTTTTGTTGTCTCCACTGTACAAATCTTTTATGTCCCAGGTTGGGAATACATCTCCCTTTCAGAACATTTTTGCATTCTTTCCTGCATTGTCCTGGCTCTTTGTATCCCCAATCTGGAGACAGTTTTTATTTAAAAAAAAAAAAAATGTGGTTTGGCTATTGCCAAACCGTATGGATAGTATAAACTCACTACCCAAAACTCAGATCAAGCACAGCACAGTGGTTATGAATTTGGGCGAGGAGAGGGAGGAGGGATCTCTTTTTTCCCACCCAAAGACAGTCAAGCTTCCTGTTCTCTTCTGTGCCAGTGCACAGATTTTCCTAGTCCACCCTCTCACTATAGGGTATAGCCATTTGAGCATGTGGGTTGAAGGAAGAGTTTAGTTCAGTTCCAGCTCTGTCTTTTTCATCAGCTCATGACCTCATGTCTTATCGCCATGTGGGCATTAAAATCCAAGGTCCTGAGCTTCAGAGACTGACAACCTTCTTTGTGCTCTCTCCTAACCCAGGAGCTTACCATTCTGATTTTTAGTTTCCTCTGTTTCTAGAACTATGGGATTTCCTCTTTCTCTCAAAGCTAACGAGTCATTCAAAAAGATCTTCGCTATTCTTTTAATTTTAAAAAAATTTTGACTGTGTTGGGTCTTCATTGCTGTGCGTGGGCTTTCTCTAGTTGCGGCGTGCGGGGGCTACTCTTCATTGCGGCTCGAGGGCTTCTCTTGTGGAGCACAGGCTCTAGGCACGTGGGCTTCAGTAGTTGTGGCACATGGGCTCAGTAGTTGTGGCTCGCGGGATCTAGAGCACAGGCTCAGTAGTTGTGGTGCACGGGCTTCGTTGCTCCGTGGCATGTGGGATCTTCCCGGACCAGGGCTCGAACCCATGTCCCCTGCACTGGCAGGCAGATTCTTAACCACTGTGTCACCGGGGAAGTCCAGATCCTTGCTATTCTTTGTCCAGAATTTCTGGGTATTTGAAGAAGGATTTGAGATTATCCAGTTCTACATATTTCCAGAACCGGCATGGTCAGTGAAACAGGCGTGTTCACTCCCTGCCTGGTCTTCCTCTAGTTCCATTCAGTTCCTAACTATAACAATCTGGCTTTTGCTCCCATTTCTCTAAAGCACTCCATTCTAATAACACAAAAAATGCACACACCGAAGTGATCACTCAACCTCAAATGCCCCTATACCCTTCTTGTTTACTTAACTCTTAGTTATCCAGTAACCTGGAGGGCACATTTCATCTTCTCTAAGAAGACTTTCCTTTGAACCACTGTAATCCCACAGATGCTGGTGCTTATTTCTCTCTCTCTCACTACATTACAATGAAAGTATATTATAGTGTCTCTCTCCGCATTTAAGATCCTTGAAGTCTGGGACCATGATTTACTCGTTGTACCCCCAGAACCTAGTATCTGACACATAGAAGGTGTTTAATATATTAGTTAACTGAATAAATGAACACAGACCAGTTCCATAATTATTGCCTTTAAAAGGTTTTTTAGCAGTCCCCCCAGCCCTGGAAAACTTCCAGTTTCCTACAAAACATTATGCAAGACAATCACCGGAGGAAGAAGAGGGAAGTATGTAAAGCTCAGAACACTATACCCCAGGGATAGATGGCACATTGTGCTCTCTCGCCTCACAGGGGCAGCCTGAGACCTGAAAGATGTGAAATCCAATTAACTGAATGTTCATGTCTCTCCAATGACTTGCCATAAAATGTAGTACAAAGCTTCAGCCTGTCATTCAAGGTCATCCAAGATCTAACACCTAGGTGGCTTTTCCAGTGTTTTCTGCTTCATAAACCTCCACTTATTTCCCCCAAATCCTTATGCATCTCATATTATCACCCCTTGACCCAAACCCCTTAGTCATGCTATGTAGAAAAGCTCAAAAAGAGACAATTTTGTTGCAAGCACAGTTTATCTTTGTTTTTCACTACTGGCTTACTTTATGCCTTTTAGATATATATCAAAGGAGATAGAATACATTTAATTGTGTTACTCTTGGCTGTAATAAAACCCTCTGCTCCTTTTGCTACCCTACCATAAATTTCATATTAGAGTCTGTGAGCGACCCTCCCACACTGCACTCCTACAGCTCAGTTCCAAAGGAGAAAGAGCAGGGAGGGAAAAGAGGCTGATGTTTCAGGTCTACTGTGGCTCCAAATTGCAGAGTCATCTCTGTCTCTCTCCACCACCCCTAAGGACAAGGGCATTGATTGGTGAGCTCCCTGATTTGCGGCACCCTGGAAGAACTCTGTTCTTAAGATGTCACTTTTGCCAGTGAAATCTGCTTTCCTGTTGAAAAGGATTCAGATGACCGGATTACTCCAGAATAGTATGTAATTATTTTTGTGGTCAACTGAGACAACATCGCATAGGAAATTAGAACAGATGTTGCCCAAAAAGGAATTCAGTTTGGCAGATGGAGAAACATGGTGGGGAGAGAACTTCCTCTGACTCCCTGGCTAAGAAACTGCACAAAGCTGGTCTGCACAAAGCTTAGACTGAGAGAACGTCCCAGCAGGAAGGAGCATTCATGCTCCACTGGCCCCACCTTCTCCTGGAACAGATGAGGAGACTGAGGCCACAGAGAAGGTAGGGTCAGAAACCTCATCTACTTCTTTCATTCTAGGATTTATTTTTCTGGAAAATGCAGGAAGAACTGATAGCCCAAAGAATTGTTTCCTTTGGATTTTCCTATATGAAGAGTCATAATGAAGCATTTTCAAATATTTTTAGGTTAGTGAGAAGCCAGTGAACTCCATGAGTGATTGACATCCCAGAGTAGCTTCTGTCCTCAACTGTGGCTTCTGCTCACTACACAGCTATGTGAATGTGGAGTGCTGAGTACTGAGCTCCGAGCACTGAGCTCTAGGCACCAAGCACTGAGCTCTGAGTTCTGAGCACTGAGCTCCTAGCACTGAGGACTGAGAAACAAGCACCAAGCACTGAGCTCTGAGCACTGAGTTCTGAGCATTGAGAACCAAGCACCGAACTGAGCTCTGAGCACTGAGGACTGAGCAAGCCCTCCTAAGCTCTCAAGCTCATTAGCCTTCCTGCGAAAGGAAAGCAATCATTCAGTGGATCCTGCCAGCTCTAATGGAACATGCCCCAATGCTGGGAAAGCATATGGATTTCCTCTATATTCAAAAAATACTCTGAATATCTTTTCTACTCTCTGTCACCAAATGGCAACAGTATACTGAATTTATTTCAGGCCCCTGGCGCATTCCAAAAAGAGTTCTGTTTCTCAAGGTCTCCCCCACTTTGCCCTCTCAGAGGAGAGAGCAGGCATGGGTGACAGCCTTCTGCAAGAACTTGCCTTCCCTCTCCTCCTGCGTCTCTTTCTCCTCCTACTGCTTCTCCTCCTCCATGAGGTCTTCCCTTCTGGTCCCGATACCACTACTACTTCCTTCCTCTGGTTTCCCAAAGCACTTTCTAAAACCTCTATCATAACACAGCAGTTGTGTGTTCAAGAATTGGTGTCTTTGTCCACTCCCCAACGAGACTCTGAAGTCCAGGCGGGAGGGACTGAGTCACTGACTGTTATATCCCACAGAGCCCAGCACATCACCGGATGCCTTCAAGATACTTAATAATAAAAAAGGCGTAGGTGACCACATGAGTCATCGTCTTTCTCCTCCCCCTCCTCTTTCTCCTCATCCCCACACCTTCCTCCTGAGACTCTGAGAGCAGGAGTTTAAGGACTGTAAAGAGCACAGCACTCCTGCAGGTGACCTGAGCCTGCATTTCAAGTACTCATTTCCTTTCCAACCTTGGCTGTGACCCTGACCCACTGGAGGTTTTTTAAATGATTTGCACAGATAGTTAACGATACTGTATTGCATACTTGAAATCTGCTAAGAGAGTAAATCTTAATTGTCCTCACAAAAAAAAAGGTAAATATGTGAGGCGATGGATGTGTTAATTAACACTTGATTATGGCGAACATTACAGGGTATATGTATATCAATACATCACATTGCACACCTTAAATGTATACAAGTTTTATTGTCAATTTTTCCTCAAATAAAACTGGGGAAAAAAGAGAAATTATTTGTACAGTTGATGAGAAAAATAATCATCCTCATGCTCTATTCTGTTCTGAATGTTTCTGGACTTACAGATAGAGGTTTGGACCCTTCATAAAGCTCTCTGAAATTCAAATCTAGGGCCTCTGGAAGGTTCTTAGAAAGCAAACTCTGGGGTGAGCAGTCTCTCACAGCAGAGGGGAGCAACTGTTTTGCCTAAGGGCCAATTTACGGAAAACAAACATATTTAAGGGCTGCATTTTTCTCCCTTGGTGGGAAGTGCATAGTTGTACAACTTAGATTTATCTCCTTTATTAATTAGAAGAATGTCTAGGAAGTAACTGCCACTGTTTTTCTGCCACAGCCACCTACAAATGGTAATAACTGGGCTGATTTTAGGAATGACGCCATAGACTAAGCTTTCTAACTTTCCTGCCAGACCCTGGCTGTAGGCTGCTCAGCCCTGCTGCAGACAGGCTTCTAAATCCCAGCAAGCTACAGTCTGCATGGAAAATGGTTCTTCCTCATGCTGTCTGGTCCACCTGTTACTTACTCTTTAGATACCAGTAGTTAGGGACTCCAGAATTCTGCTAAGAGCAAAATCCTACAGTCATTTGGCAGGTGTTAAAGAGCACAATGAATCAGAAACCTTTTGTTAGAGGCGATGTTCAAAGAGAGGCTGGTACACCCATTTCACGTGACGTTCTAATCCTTTATCACCAAATTATCCCAGAGCTCAAGGCCCCAGTGTTCACATCCTGCCAGGGCTATGCCTCCTTTATAAGTATGCTCCACTGAGAGGGGGGGGGGGAGGGGGGAGGGGGAGAAGGAAAGGAAGAGGGGAAAGGGGGAGGGAGAAGGGAGAGGGGAGATGGAAAGGGGGAGGAGGGAAGAGGCCACACTTGTGGTGCTTACCTTGACTGTTAGTTCTGGTGATAAGGCATAAACATTCCAAACAACCAACTCAGTGTTCATCTCTACCTCATGTGCACACACACTCACAAGCCTAGTGTCTTAACTGGAATACAGTTACAACAAGGGAACTTTCAAAAGGTCTCTGCTCTTATTTGCATTTCTGGAGCTTTTCTTTCTACATAGGTATTGTTGAGAAGCAAATCATTTGTCAGGTGAGCCCTTTAAGTTAGGCAATTGTTACCTGATGCACACATTACACAAGGAAAGACCCGGTGCTGCTGTCCGAGCTCTGGAACTGAGAAAGGCTTGGTGCTGAAGAGGCGATGCAGAGGGAAAAGAAGGAAGGAGGTTGTACCCATTCGAGATGGACAGCCTCTGATCAAAGCCTCATCCGGCTGTTGAGTTGGGACTGTGGGATGCTGAGTGCTTCTCACTTAGTGACCGGTGTTCCTCTCTGAGTACTACTGGGCAGCGTTAAGTACTGGGTTCATCCTGTACTGCTGCCCTCACCTAATGGTCACTCATTGCCTGATAGGATGTGCACCGAATACAACCATACAATCTGACATTCTCCTTCTCTCTCCCTGCTGTTTCCCTTAGATCAGGGTTGTCGGAAGGCTTCTGCTTCTGTTTCTGCTCCTGCCTCTGGCTCTGCCCCCAAAGACTTCCTGTGAGCAGCAGGAAACCTAGAAGACAGCAGAACCGAACTGGCCCCTCCCCAGGGATCAAAGCTAACTGGTGTCTCCTACTCCCCAGAGAAACCTGCCTGTCAGGTCCTGGAAGTGAGTTTAAAGACCAAAGGAGACTCGCTCTGTGAGGGCTTTGCCCTTGGTTCTTAGCCCTCCTGTCCTGTGCTTGTGGTAAGGATTCAGTAAATATTTCAGCTCAAGGTGCTAATACAGAAGCAGACCCCTTGCTCCATATGTGGTCAGAACCAGAAGATTCTTAAAAGAGAAAATAAATCAGGTGGTTCCTATAGCTCACCCTTGATTAGCCACAAATGTGATGGATTATTTCATGAGTCAGACTCAGGCAAGGGTGAGAGCACTTGAGTTTGGATCTGAAGTGTCCTCATAACCAAGGGGAGATGGACATTGTCTGCCCACTCTGAAGTGTCCCTTGAACTGTGAGCTGTCACTGAATCAGTCACAGGTGATTTGAGTTACACTTAGCAAAAGGCTGCAAGAAAATCGTGAGTCAAGAGTTCAGCAAAGGAATTACAAAAAGACTAAGGCTGTCAGTCAAATCATATCCTGAGATTCAAGGTGATAAAGGGAAAGGGGAGGAATCTGCAGATGTGTTGTTGACAAGCACAGTTACGTGAGCGGGAATATCCCCTCTGCACCAGAAGGTCTAATGGAACCATGGGGACCATGAAGGAGGTCCCCCACCTTCACCCCAGGGGGTAGCTACTCTCATGAAGGTGGGAACTGTCTGCCCCGTGTATTTGCATCTCCACCTGCAACCGGCCCAGTGCCCACACGCAGTGCCCTCCATCCACAGCACTGAATTGAGACCCACATTGAGTGGCTCCAAGGGACATGCAACCTTGGACTTCAGTCCAAGCAACCGATACCTTTTTACTTTAATCCACTGTGTCCTTAGCATTGTGCTTTGGTGCCCTAAAGAAAGAATAATTATGAGATTTGAGCCCAGCTTCTAGTTTCATTGAGAAGACAAGGTTAGTCAGTGAGATGTCAGAGAATGATATTCGGCAATGTTTAATTAATTGCTAAATTGTGTGGCACAGAGTTGACTGGCAAGGGAATCAGGAGACGGAGGTGAGAACTGAGAAACTGCTGGCTCTCACCGTAGAGCTTTCACCTGTGCGGTTCCCTCCGCCTGGCCCACTCTTCCATCTCTTCACCTAGTTAACTCCTATTCCTCCTCAGAGGTAGCCTTTTTTTTTGTTTTTTTTGGCCGACCAGGGATCGAACCCATGCCCCCTGCAGTGGAAGCACAGAGTCTTAACCACTGGACTGCCAGGGAAGTCCCAGGGGTAGCCTTAAATGTCCATCTCCTCAAAGGAACCTTCTCTGATCCTCCACAGAGTTTTTGGCATGATTTTTGGTACTGACTTACTTCATGTTTTGTTTACTGTCTCTCTCCTCCTGCTGGACGGTAAACTCCCTGAAAGTAGGATATGTCTGTTTTGTTCATGGCTGAAATTTAGACCCTGAGCACAGGGTAGTAGACACTCAAATGAGACCTGTTTCTTTTTTGTTGTTGTTAATTTCTTTTTTTTATTAATTTTTATCGGAGTATAGTTGCTTTACAATGTTGTGTTAGTAATGAGATCTGTTTCTGAGTGAAGGCAACTGTCCTTGAGCTGGGCTCTGAAGAAAGTGTAGTAGGATTTGAACAGCAGAGGCAAGAAAAGGCAGGATCCCCCAGAGGAGATTTCCACATGGGCAGAGACCTCAGTGTTGGCATAAACGCGACACATGTGAGTGCTGAGACCCGCCTGGCAGAGTAGAAGGGAGAATGGGGACCAGATCTGGAAGGACCGAAGAGATGGGCCAACATGTGACTATTGATGGAGAAGAAGAAATAGAGAGCCACTGAAGGTTTTTAATAAAAAGAATCTCCTAGGGAAAGTGATACTGAAAGATTAATTTTGCATCTTGCTTGAAGGAGAAGTTATCTGGAAGTAGAGAAGCCAGGTGTTGGGGGCCTGGCCTGAGACAGGGAAGAAGGCTTGCACTTTGTAAAGGCCTCTGCTTCAGGCACTCTCCTCAGGCAGGAAGTAGGCTGCATCACCAAGGAAAATGAGCAGAACTTGAGACTTGGAAATAACAGATGAAGGGGCAGGAAGAATGAAGAAGGGCTCCCAAGTCTAGAGGCTGAGCAAATAGGGACGGAGTAAACGATAACTAAGCAGGAGGAGTTGGACGGAACTGGGGAGAAGGTAAAGAGTTCAGTGTTGACACACTGGCGACAAAGGTCACGGGGTATGTATCAGTTATCTATTGCTATGTAACAAATTACATCAAAACTCAGTGGGTTCAACAACATGCATTCATTATCTCGCAATTTCTGTGGCTCAGGAATGGGGCACAGCTGAGTTCTTCTCCTGGGCGGGGCGGGGGGGCGGTTCTTTCACAAAGCTGTGCTGGAGGAGTCGGCTGACTCGGGTGTTAATCTGAAGGCTCAGGGTCGGGGGGCACTCCCAAGCTCACTTGTGTGGCCGCATCAGGATTCAGTTCCTCTGGGCTGTTGTGTTGAAGCCCCAGGTCCTTGCTGGCTGTTGGCCAGAGGCCACTCTCCATCCCTCGCCACGTGGGCCTCTCCAACACGGCATCTTCACCAAAGTGTATAAGCCAAGAAGGCAAGAGGGAGAGTCTGCTAATAAGGTGGAGGTCACACTGTTTTGTAACCTAGTCACGGAAGTGACGCCCCTCAACACTGCTATATTATATCTGTTAGAAGCAAGTTACTCAAGGCGAGTACAATCATAAAAGGTTGTGAGTACCAGGAGGCATGGATCTTAGAGGAATGTGGAATTGAAGTCTGGAAGCAAGGGAGGCATCATCTAAATGTAGAGGAGGGTTAGGATGATCAAAGGAAAGAGTATTTCATATATATGTGTGTTTGTGTGTGTAGTGTGTAGTGTGTGTGTGTATATATATATATATATATACACATATAGTATATATACGTGGTGTGTGTGTGTATATATATATAGACATATATATAGTATATATATATATATTGCCTGGAGGATCATTCACATATAGAGATGAGAACAGAGGGACTTCCCTGGTGGTCCGGTGGTTAAGACTCTGCGCTTCCACTGCAGGGAGTGCGAGTTCAATCCCTCGTCGGGGAACTAAGATTCCACGGTGGCAAAAAAAAAGTGAATAAAATTCTACAAATACTAAAAGAAAAAAATAAAACAAAAGCATTTTTAAAAAGATGAGAACAGGAATGAAGATAAAGACCACCCATTTTGTAGAAGGTGGAGATGCTAGCAACAGGGAAGACCAGATCAACAGGCTTATTAGAAGGATGAACTAAGGTATCTACCATGATTATTTTTGTAATCTGGTCAGTTAATAAACAGTGACTGCTTTCAAATTTAAAATAAATAAATTAAATAAAATTTTAAAAAAAGATGAGAACAGGGAGGTAGAGAAACCTACAAAATGGAAGAAAGGAAAATTGAGAGGATAATTTCACTAAATCCAAGATTATCACTTTCTTCAAAACCTAGGAGGAAAGTCATCTCCTCCAGGAAGCCCTCTTAGACTGATTTGGTTCTATCTGATCCTCCACTAGATACTGACTCATCACAGAGTCTCTAAGAAGCTTACAAGTTAGGGAGTTAAGACAAATTCATAAAGAAGTTTTTATAAGATAAAAAGCAATAGTAGTGGGAAAGTGGTACACACAAGAGAAGAGAGTCACAGAATAGCATAGTGGGAGAACCTGCTTCTGCTGGGGAAATAAACTTGTGTATGTATCAGGCCAGTCTGTGGTTTTTGTTTTTGTTTTTTTAATTCTTATTAATGTGCACCTTAGGGCCTGGGTCGCAGGACATTTTGTGTGCCTCTGGGTTGCCTTTCCAGCTGGGTCATGTAGCTTAATGAAGGGAGAGCCCACATTTTCGAGACCTTTTCTGCACTCCTTGGGGCCCAGACAATGTCCTGCATTGGTCAGTTCTCTGGAACTGCCTGCTGAAGACAAAATTTCCTCTCGTGCCGTCTAACTAGCAGAAACACAGGACACAGCAGACTGCCTGAGAATAACTGAAGCATTTGAAATACACGTTCAGCATTTTCGAGTCATTGGGTTCTTAGCAGACAAAGGCCTTTATTGGAAGAAATGATTTATTTCCCCTAGCAGGCCAAGTGATGTTTTTGGTTAATCATTTCTTTACTTGGCTTTTAGATTGCATTTCACAAAATCACCTCAGGGACAAATCTCTCCAAATGAAACTGTTAATAAGACTAGATAAAACCGTGGCAGGTTTTCAAACCACCCCTGAAGGTCAACCACATCACAAGCCCAAGCTCTAACTCCATTTGTAAATCTCCTCCAACAGTTCTAGGGGGTACACACTACCCACCTGTTCTTCCTGCCTTTCTCTGGCTGGGCCCCCAGGTGCTACTTTGAAGAGAACAGTTTCTGGAAATAAACATAAGAAGGAAAAAACCTGGACAAAAGGAAAATAGGCATCCAGGGTCAAATTTCCTCTGAGAAAGGGGTTCCTGCTGACCCAGGGCAGAATTGAGGCAAGCGTCACTCAAGGTTCCACGGCAGAGGAAGGAGGGAGTGAGCAATTTGCTCTCAGCCCCAGGCAAGGCTGAGCAGACGGCAGTGTGACTGTCCCCAGCGAAGGCAGCCTCTGAGCTGACCACTCTAATGATCTGCTCCCTCCTGGTGGCCTGCAGGGATGCTAATAAGAACTGGCAAGTTGCCAGCATCCCCTTTATCAATTCATTGATAATTCCTCTGGGCTGCCAGTGCATCGATTTGACTCCAAATAGATCACAAAAATCAGCACTGAGATTTCTTTACCCTTTCTAACATTTCACGAGGGAGGAGTAGAAATTCACTCCGGATGGTCTGGGGACTGACTCTGGCGACCAGGGGTTAGTTTTCTCTTTTCTCCTAATACACAGGGGCCTGGTCCACTCCAGCCTGCCTCCCAGAGGTGAGCTGCTGCACTGGCTGGCTCTGCCCCCTGCTTACCTAGGGCCTCAAGTCTCAAAGTGTGGTCCCTAGACCAGCAACAGCAGAATGACCTGAAGCTTATTAAAAATGCAAATTCTCAGGTCCCGCCCCACACCTGTAGAATCAGGTCCTGCATTTTAAAAAGACTCCCCAGATGATTCATATGCACCTTAAAAAGCACTGCTTTAAACCAGTAATTTCATTCATGAGAATTTATTCTGAGGAAATCATGAGATGCACGCATACCTGTGTTCACTGCAGCATTGCTTATAAGGACAAAAACTGGAAACCCACCAAATGTATCGAAGCAATATTTACTGAGGGCCTACTATGTGACACTGAGGAAACAGGAGTGACAAAACAAAGTCCTAAAAATACGGTTTGTTTTTTTTTCCAGATGAAACAATACATAGCCATTTAAAAAGTACCCTTTTAGAAAACCACCCTACTATTAGAGCCCTATTTCCTGCCTTCCAGCTTGGCTCAATTATTGTCATTCTCTCCAGACAAACAGCTCATGAAGGCTGCTAGGCTGGGGACATTTTCCTTTACTAAACAAATAAGCAAACACAGAAGGGTCTCAGCTGCCCGGGCATGTTGGAATTGCATGTGAAATGAATCAAGAGCCACTTCCAGGGCTTATGATGTAGGAACGTGACTGTTTGCTTTCACTTTTCCCCCAATTTTCCCATCCCCCAGGACATAATCCACTCAATCTCAGCTGCACATGGCCCCTCCACCTTATAGCCACAATGCTCAGCAGATTTATGTCGCCATATCCATTTTTTTTTCTAGGAAGACAACTCAAGATAAGCATGTTCAGTTTAAGCAAACATAACTTGATTCAACTACAGCCACGAGAAGGGTAATAAACCCTGAAGAGGGGATCTTCCAGAGAATACAGCAATATTATCTTGCCAGCCCAGGGCTGTGGTTTACGGCTACTCTCAATAGTTGCCTGTAAATCCCTGCTTTGCTTAGTATTATCCAAACATAGCAAAGTCTCTCAAGCAACGCTTCTTATAATAAGGTAAACTGTCAGTGGCTGCCTTTAAAACAAACAAACAAACAAACAAACAAAAAACTCCTGACAGTACAGTCCCCAGCCAGAGGAAAGGCCCCTTGTCTGTATCATAGCCACAGCCCAGGTAGTTCTACCTACAGGGCTCACACCTGGAGGGGCCCCTGGAGTTGGGGCCCTGCCTCGCTTCTCAGGGAACATGGCTGCTGAAAATATTAGCTCAGCTGAATTTCATCTTGTTGGTTTCTTATCTAATTCCCTTCCTTGATCACTCAAACCTGTTTGGCCTGCTAGAGTACTTCCCATCTCTTTATTCTTTCTTCCTTACCCCCATCCTTATTGATTAATCTCACTCATTGATTAATTCAACAACAAAGCCCCTTACTGTGTTGGGTGTCCACAACCTCAAATGAGCCAAGGAGCTCACTTCCCATCTGCAGAGAAAGAGACGTGAATAGAGCCAGACTTCCTAGGTGTCCACGATGCCACCAGTATTGGGAAGCCACATTTATTCTGTAATATTTAAATTAAAACAGCCTTTTCCAGCTGGGCCCCCTGCCATCCTCAAAGCTCTGTTTTGTCTACTACTCTGCCTTGGCTCTGAGTTTCTACACCTGCTGAATTCTCTCCCTTCATGCTCCACCTGGTCCTGCTCCTCCTGTGTGAGCTGGCCCTAGTCTGTCTGCATCCTGTGACACGCTCTGGATGCCACCCTGCCTATGTCACTCCCCAGAGGACCTCCACCTGGCTCCCCCCCTCTCTCTGGCAGAAAAACTTGATTTTTTTCCCACTTGATCATGAAGAGTTCTTTCCCAGCCTGTCTGTCTCTCCAGATCTTCCATTATAAATCTGAAAGCTCACTCAGTTGACTAATAACCAAGAGCCGTCCAGTGGAGTACATCCAGTGGCTAGATGTCCAGAAAAAAGCCCAGAGGAGAAAGTCAAGGTTTCAGTTAAGAGAAGAAAGGAGAAAAAAAATTCATTTATATATATGATCATCTCACTAAATGCAGTAATAGCATTTGACAAAATCCAACACCCTTTTATGATAAAAATACTCATCAAATTAGGAATAGGAGGGAACTTCCTCAACCTGATAAAGAGCATCTACAAAAAACCCACAGCTAACATCGTACTTAATGGTGAAAGACTGGATAATTTCCACCTAAGATCAAGAACAAGACAAAGATATCCATTTTTGTCTCTCACCACTTTTATTCAACACTGTATGGATGATTCTACCCAGGGCAATTAGGTAAGAAAGAGAAATAAAAGGATCCAGGCCAGAATGAAAGAATCAAACCACTTAATTAGTGGTTGCTTAGGGTTGGGGAATGGGGGTAGGAGGGTGATAGCCGAAGATTTCTTTGTGAAGTAAAGGTTGCATATATTTTTGAGTATACTAAAAACCATTGGTTTGTATAGCTATTTTTAAAAAGTGGCCAGTGAAATAACAGAACTAGAAGAAAGGATAAAGGTGGAAAATTCACAGAGAGGGTAATTAACATTAACTCACCAGAGTTAAAGTTAAGGAAGAAAAAGTTCACTGGATGTAGTGATTATCAAGACAATTGAAGACCTGGTCTCAGAGAAAAACTGCCCTTCCATTTTGCCAAAGCCAGCTGCACATCCTATGCTCTCAATCACTTTCCTTTCTCTTTTTCCTCAATCTTCTTCCAGAAATATTTCCTCTATCTCTTACATCTTTTTTTAAAAAATTTATTTATTTATTTTTTGGCCGCCTTGGGTCTTCGTTGCTGTGCACAGGCTTTCTCTAGTTGCAGTGCGTGGGCTTCTCATTGCGGTGGCTTCTCTTGTTGCGGAGCACGGGCTCTAGGCACACAGACTTCAGTAATTGTGGCTCACGGGCTCTAGAGCACAGGCTCAGTAGTTGTGTTGCATGGCCTTAGTTGCTCTGCAGCATGTGGGATCTTCCCAGACCAGGGCTCGAACCCGTGTCCCCTGCACTGGCAGGCGGATTCTTAACCACTGCACCACCAGGGAAGCCCCTATCTCTTACATTTTTAATCACATCATTCATACCTTTAATTCTTTCACCTAACAAATATTATAGCATCTCCATGTGCTGGGCACTCCTCTGGGCATCAGTAGACCTGATGGACCTGAAGGACTATGTCATGTGGTCATTACTAGCTGCAAGCAAAGCTGGGAAATCAATTTTTTTCATTTTCTAGCTTCCTTGATAGAAGAACGACAGAAGAGAAAATAGCTCGAATTAGAATTGAATGAATCAATCTATATCTTCTTCCATACATTTACAAATAAAATTTTGAATCAAATTTGAACACAGGCCTGACAGCAAGAATTGTTTTCACGGCTACTGGAGAGCCCAGATACCCTCCAGTGGTTCTCTACCATCTGCTTAATTGCTCAGGTGAAAAAGTTTGGAGTCACATTTGATTTCTGTCTTTTAATCATACTCTGCATCCAATTCATGAGCTGGTCCTGTGAAGCAAGATCTTCAAAATATATCTCTTTATCTCCACTGCTACCACCCTAGTCCAAGCATCCTTCACCTCTCATCTGACCTATTACAACTGCTTCTTAATTGGGCTCCCAACTGTCACTCCTGCCTCCCACTGTCTAGTCTTCACAGCACAGCCTGACTGATCCTCTCAAAACACAGATCTGCTCATGCCACTCCCTTGTTGGACAGGCTCAAACAGCTTCTCATATTGCACTTAAAATTAAATCTAGTGAAGAAAGGATAATCTTTCCAATAAATGGTGCTGGGTCAAATGGCTATCCATATGTATAAAATTGCAGCCTGATCCCTACCTCACTCCATACAAGGAAAAGAAGTCTAGACAGACTGTATACCTAAACACGAAAGATAAAATAATAAAGTTGTAAGACAAAAACATAGGAGAAGATCTTCCTTAGCTGTGAATAGGAAAAGATTTCTTAAAAAGAACACTAAAATCACTAACAATAAAAGAGCTACATTAAAATTAAGAACTTCCCCCAAGCAGACACCAATAAGAGGATGAAAAGGCAAACCACAGAGTGAGAGAAGATATTTACAATATAAATATCCAATCAAGGACCTGTGTCCAGAATATACAAAGAACTCCACAAACTTTTTTTTTTAAGACATTCAATTAACAGAAAAAAAAAATGGGCAAAAGATTTGAACAGGTATCTCACAGAAGAAGATATCCGCATGGCTCACAAACATATGAAAATGTAATTTCATGAGTTATTAGGAAAAAGCAAAATAAAATTACAGTGGCATACCATTACAGACACACCAGAATGGCTAAAACAGAAAAGACAAACCATCTCAATTGTTGGCAAGAGTATGAAGCAACTGGAGCTCTCATAAAAGGCTAGTGAGAGTGAAACGTGATACAAGCACTGTGAAAAACTGACAATATTTACTGAAGCTAATATGTATATATATATATATCTCCCATAAGCCAGTAATATATATATATATATATATATATCTCCCATAAGCCAGTAATTCCACTCTTAGATTTATACCCAACAGAAACACATACAGATATACTGAAAGACTCATACATGAATAATTATAGCAGCTGAATCTATTATAGTCAAAGCTGGAAACAACCCACATAAATAAACTGTGGAATATTCATACAATGGAATACAGTAAGTCCCCTACATACGAGCGAGTTCTGTTCCGAGACTGCATTCGTAAGTCCAGTTAGTTCATAAGTCCAACAAAGTTAGCCTAGGTACCAAACTAACACAACCGGCTATATAGTACTGTATTGTAATAGGTTTTATAATACTTTTGACACAAATAATACATAAAAAACCAACACAAAAAATAGAGAAAACATTTTTAATCTTACAGCACAGTACCTTGAAAAGTACAGTAGTACAGTACAACAGCTGGCATACAGGGGCTGGCATCGAGTGAACAGGCAAGAAATAAAGATACTGTACTACTGTATTCTACTCAGTACTGCACAGTAAAGTACACAAAAGCACAACCACTTGTAGAGGATGCACGGACAATATACGCCAGACACATTACCAACTTAGGTGACTGGACATGTGAACACATGTTCCCATCTTTGAAAGTTCTCAACTTGAAGGTTCGTATGTAGGGGACTTACTGTATTATACAGCAACTAGAGTGAACAAGCAATTATAACACACAACAACATGGAAGAGTCTCACAAGCATAATGTTGGATGAATGAAACCAGACATAAAAGACTACATACTGTATGCTTTCATTTATAGGAAATTCAAAATCACTCTATAGTTCTAGAAGTCAGATAGCAGGTCTCTGTTGGGAGGGGAGAGTGACTAGGAGGGGGCTCTAGGGTGGGGTGAGGTAAAATTCTATTTCTCAACCTGAGTGCAGGTTACACAGGGATCTTCAAATTTTTATATGTTTCCGTGTGTTCATTATGCTTCAGTAAAAAGATTTTCTTTTTAAAAATCCCATATGCTAAAGAAATTCAAATGTAGACATTAAAATGAAAGAGGATAAAATCCAAGTCCATAAGTGGCCTCCAAGCCTTGCATCGTCTGGCCTGGCTCTTTGACCTTCACCTCCTGCAGTTCCCACCTTGCTCACTAAGCACGGCCACTACTTCTTGTTGCTCAGACACCTCGGGGCCTCTGCACTTGCTCCTCTCTCTGTATGGCATGTTTCTCCTCCAGGTAACTGAGGCTCACTCCCTGATTTATTCAGAATTCTACCCACATGCCCACATTCTTCCTGACCACTCATCTAAAACAGCGCACACAGACTCTGTGGTTACCTGCTTTATCTTTCTTCCTAAGATGTATCACCACCATATTATTTGTTTCCTGCCCCCACTGTGATATGAGCTCCCTGAGGGCGAGAACTTCTTCCATTTTACTCATTGTGGTATTGCCAGTGCCTAGAACAGGGATTTGTTGAATAAATGAGTGAATAAAACTCAAGGGCAAGGATAGCTCTTTATTCAACTTTGTATTCCCTGTGCCCAGTGCAGAGATTGGTCCATTATAGATGCTCAACAGATGTGTAATTGCTTTCGTGTTGAAATTACATTGCCAATAAACCCTTCCGTGGAAGAGGACAAGGTCTTTTGTGAGCAGTATATGTATGCTACCATTTCCACGCTGGCTCCGAAAAACAAGGCAAGGTTCTTAAGATTTGCAGTAAGGCCACAGATCCTGTTCTCACTTAAAAGACACAAAACCAACTAAAAGAAAGCAGATCAATGCAATGATTCAATATTGCTAAAACCTAAGGGAGTAAGAAAACAATCCTGCTTGGTTGAAATATTCCTGCAGAGATGAATCTCGAGTGACAGGCAGTGAGAACACACTGGAATACCTATTTGCGAGATAACAAAGGCTCCCTCCCTGCGGTGCAATATTTAACTCTCCACGTCTTTAGAATGACAGAAAGCCAGTTTCTCCCCAACACCCTGGTGACTCACCCATCTTTCTTTGTGTGCCATCACTGGTGTGAATAAGACTTTGTGGGGCTGTGGAAAGATGGGTACAGCAGCGACTAGGCAAAACCCAGCGCTTCCAAGTCTTACGGTTGCAAGGGCCCTGCGGTGAGCACAGCAATCAAAGGCAAGCGTAGGCTGCCCACTGCCCATGCACCACAGGCGCTCCAGCAAGCAGGTGCTGGAGATGGAGTCTGGCCCCTCACAGTCCTCAAGTTGCCCAGCAGGGCAGCCCTTGGCCACAGGAAAACCAGAGCAGGCCTGCACCTCTGCCTCTCCCTCCTGGGCAGCTTCGGGAAGACGTGAAGGAGCCCCCTGCCCTCCCCCCTCCCCTCCCCCAGCAGTGCCCCTCTCTCTCAGGGCTTCAGTGCTGCCCCACACCCACCCTTCTAAAAGTTGCTCTCCGGAAAGGATCCCAGACTCATTCACACTGAGGTGGACAGACTGATAACAGCTTAAAGGGCTTCTTCAATTAAAGGTACATTGGTGCAGATTTCTTTGGAGACCCAGTTGAACTCATCCTTTACTCTCTTAAAATCATCTCTCTACCACGTTTATCTACTTTCATTGTGATCCTCTCCTGCTTCTTCAGACTCAAACCTTTGATGCTTCTCACTCCTTTAACCTAGGACGCAGAATACGCTACTCATGTCGGTACACATTAGGGAAATGTGGGGCCAGGCATCCGTTCTTCACCAGCCACTGGGGTTCCCCCTCTGCCCCACACCAGGACGCCCTGTAACTGTGAGCAGAGAGCACGCTGAAGGCCCTCAGTGCCCCGCCCTTCTTCCCTTTAAGTAATTGCAGTGTCCGTGTCTTCTGTAAGCTGTGACAGGAACAATTCTTTACTACTTCCCTCATTTCAGAACTTTCTCAAACCGATTCTCATAGCTAAGTAGAGTTAAATCCATATTTTCACCCTGGCATTCAAGACAACCCCCCATAATTTGGATGACCTATCTTACTTTCTCCCTATCCATCCTGAAAGTGAAAGGCTTAGCGGTAGGAGAAAGGGACTGAAAAATTCAGAAGAATAACATTTTTAAATATTTCTATTTTTCTTGAATTTTTAACCTTGAAAAAATATATGTGTGGACTTTTAAAAAAATTGTTTGTTTGTTTTATCCCCCCAAAACGCATGTCTTAGAACTGATAAAATACAGTAAGTGAGGAGACTGAAGCAGTATAGTAGGGATAAGGAAGCACAAAGGATAATTTCAGAGACACAAGCTTGACTGGCCTTAGGACAAGGACAATTTGCTCTGATGTTACAGGCATGAGCGAGGCAAACATTTGGGGGCCAGGTGCCCTCATATCCAGCATCCTGCCCTTGGACATTTAGAGCCAAGGAGACTGGCACTTCTGCCCTGCTTGGGCTGTGCAGCTTGACCTGCCTCTGCCCCCAGAGCCAGACTGTAGCAAGCTTCTCATGAACCCCTAAAGAGGGAGAGGTGGGAAGCTCAGAAGCATCACCTGCTGTCTTCTCCAGAGCAGACAGCCCTGGCCCTGTTGATACACTGAGAGAGAGGGCTGGCCTGTTGGGCTGTCTTGTTTCATTGTCCACAGACTATGGAAACGGAGGTGGGCAATGAGATGCTTCTTAATGATGCATTTCCTAAGAGAACCCAGGGGACTTTTTGCCCATTTTCATCCTTATGATAAAACAAGAACCTCAGAGCTCCAGCTCTGAAGCCCAGAGAGACCTATAGATTGAATCTTTGCTAATCATCAGTAGACAGGAAGGAGGAGCAAGTGAACCTTAATTTCAGATCAGAAAACATACCCCCCCCACACACACACACACACAGTGAGATGGTGAGACATTTGCAAGAGAAAAATGGATATTATTTTTAATTCTGAGTTTCTGTCATTAGATTTTCAGACACAATCTAGAAATGGTTGGCTTTCAATTTATTTTATGCAAGTTACTGCTGGCTACACATTTGTCTACAGTGACATTAGAAGCAGCAAACCAAGGACTTACATGCATATTTCATTAGTAGGTAATTATGTTCCTTATAATTGGTTTCTAAATCAGACCATTTCACACAATTATGATGTTTTCTTTGCCCATTCAGTCAATTGAAAAGATAGTAAAAAAGTTCTTTGTTATCAAAAGCGTATATTCTCAACCTCTATTATGGAGTAAAGGACATAAACTAAAATAAAAACACAACTATTTTGCACTCATAGAATACTCCCTGTTAAAATGCATCATAGATTCAAAAGGAAGAAGAAAAAGACTACAAGGACAGATGTTTCTAAATATATCTGGAGTAACAAAATACCAAAAGGGGAATTTGATGGTGGGGGCAGATTAAAAATATCAATAATGAAGTCATGCTGTTTAAATGTCAAAATCATTTTTCACCCAAATGAGAGAAGAAAACTGGGTCATAGTGAAGGCCACGAAATAACTACTAATAACAAAGGAATAACATGAGCCCTACACTCAGAAAAATCTATTTAGTCCTTAATTAAGTTAACAAACATTTCCTAAGCACTATGCTGGGGAACAAGGACACGATAGTGGGCAAAACAAAGCCTCAGTGCTGCTGGAGCTTAACACCAACCGTCAACCCCTGGGCTCTCAAACACACAGACACAGACACATACACAGACACACACACACACACACAAAAGACTTAGTGAAGCAACACGCTGGTGGGGAGTGGGGAATGTGCAGGGCAGGTTTTCAGCAAGACTGTGTAAGGCAGCAGGTAAGATCATAGACTGCAAATTTCACCTCTACTAATGAACCTTGGGCAACTAACTCTCTCTCTGTGCCTCCGTCTTCCCATCTGTAAAATGGAAATAGTACAAGTACACCTGCCTCATAAGGATGCTGTAAGGATTCCGTGAGTTAATATATGTAAAGCACTTAAGAGTGCTGGAATGAATGAATAAACAAACAAACAAACAGGGCAGGAGGTGATGGATGTGTCTATGGCACTGACGATGGTGATGGCATACTCATCTCCAAACTCATCAAGTTGTATACGTTAATTATATCCAGATTTTTGTATCCCAATCATATCTCAAAGTGTTCTTTTAAAAAAAAAAACAGTTCTGGGTGTAGTGTAGGCACTATTATAAGTGTTAGCTATTATTATCTTTCCCAACTTCTTTACAGCTTTCCTCCAGGGTAAAAATGCAGTCATGGAACATCCTAGGGACCCACTGGCCTTTTTAAACTCTCTCTAGTCCTCTGGGCCCACCTGCAATGACACCTAAATTTTACTGTAAAGCCCCCAGCATTGATCCATAGCTGGTGTTCCATGCATGTTATTCTCTCTCCTTGTCCACTCCCTCCTTAAAATACTGTCTATCCCAACTGCCCACCAACTGGCTCTGCTGCCAGAACTTCATAATTCCCGTCTTCATTTCGAAGAGGGAGAACTATGTTCATGGATAAAATTTTCATAATTAAAAATTTCTCAGAATACATTTTTCCTATATTGCTGATATCTTTCTTCCTCTAGTCTGTCCACTAGAGATTAGTGTGAGATAGTGTCTGCTTTAGCCCCAAATTTAGTGTTTAAATCTTAAAAATTAAATGAATAATATGTCATCATTTTCCAAATAGGTTTGAGAAACACTACTTCAAGTTCAAGGTGTAGTTGTGGGTATCACTGGTGTAACTCCCATGGGCATTCTGTGACGCAAAGGGAAGGAAAAGACGAGCAAGAGTTAGAACTGACTCTGAGACTATGAAATGTGGTACGTTTGAGGGTTGTTTGATGAAGTGAGTAAAACTTTAGCAATCAATGGGGCAAGTATTTGGAATGAGGTGGTTTTCCAGAGCAGGGTTCTTTGAGCAGAGAGCATTGATGACTTGGCCTGGCTGGCATGACAGGGGAGGTGGAAGTCCAAGCATCAGGGGCCAGGGATGGATAGGCCAAGGGGACAGTGGTATAAGGGAGGGACAGTGAAGCTGGGCAGGGATGCATGAAGCTGGAGGGTTTAATACCAACTTCCAAAATGCCTTGTCCATCCGGGGCAGCAGCCAGTGCTCAGAAAATGCCACAGACGCTGAGCATCCCTCAACAATCTACTAGCGACTGTGTAAGGCAGGGAGGCTGCTGCTTGAGAACCGGAGGGGATAGCCTGTCTCTGTTCAGAACACCCTCATTCATAGGTTCTCAGTGGCCCGCATCCACACCCATGAGGACCCACCGAGAACAAAACAGGAGCCCCATACTGAAAGGATGAATGAGTAAAGAATAAAGTTGTCGGGCTTCCCTGGTGGCGCAGTGGTTAAGAATCTGCCTGCCAATGCAGGGGACACAGGTTCAAGCCCTGGTCCAGGAAGATCCCACATGCCGCAGAGCAACTAAGCCCGTGTGCCACAACTACTGAGTCTGTGCTCTAGAGCCCATGAGCCACAACTACTGAGCCCGCGTGCCACAACTACTGAAGCCTGCGCGCGTAGAGCCCGTGCTCCGCAACAAGAGAAGCCACCGCAATGAAAAGCCCGCACACTGCGAAGAGTAGCCTCCACTCGCTGCAGCTAGAGAAAGCCCGCGCGCAGCAACGAAGACCCAACACAGCCAAAAATAAATAAATAAAATAAATTTATAAAAAAAAAAGAATAAAGTTGTCGACTTTATGACATTTTTCTCCCAGAATCCAATTTAGAGAACATTTCAGCTGTTTAAAGAGAAAGTGTGAAATACAGAGAGAATAAAGGGACCTATAGGAACTACATACAAGCCATGCTTTGAGGGCTCACTTTAGAGAATTCCCGTGGTCAGGACACCGAGTGGACTTTTTGACAAGATTTTGTATTGGCTGGGGCCATTCACTTTTGGCTTCACCTTTGCAGAAGGCACTGCCACCAGCTGCCACCACTGTCCACTGTCCCTTTAGCTACCACCCAGCTCCCTGCCAACCATAATCTCACAGTTTGCCACATCGCTGCTGCCTTTACCTGACCTGCACAGCACACCTTACCAATCTTTTCCCTACTCCCACCCTTCCATCCGTACACTCACCTTCATTTGTTTCTCGGCTCCTGTTCTAGACAAGAGTGATAGTGAGACTCTGATTTTGTTTTTTAAAACCACACCAGGCTTTGTACACTCAGATGGGTCCTATCCATCATAGCCCTTTTGAGATTATACTCATTCTAATGATGGTGCATTGGCCTAAAGCAGTGTCAGCTTTCCTCTGTGGGTTTACCTTCAAACATTCATCATTCAGGAAAGAACACTGTCTCACTGTGTTTATCATAGACCTACTCACCCCAGTTGAATACAAAAAGCTCTGATCTTGGAATCAAATGACCTGGCTTTTTATCTTAGATTCACTACCTACCAACTTTGTAAGCTCAGACTTAAACCCACAAGACTAGATGTCTTCATACCTGCTCCAGTTTATAGGAATTTGTGAGGATCAAATGAGTAACTCTATAAGAAAGCACATTTAATGCCACAGAGCATGATATTACATTTTTAAGTTGTTTTTCTCTCCTCATCTCCCATTTTACTCATTGGATACCTTATCAACTCTCCTCTCACCTCTATTCTCCAGAGAAGACATCTATTCATGCATTCAAAAAAGATGTATTGCATCCTCATTGTGTGCTGGGAACACAAAGCTGAAAAACTAACTCTGTCCTCAAGGAGCCCACTGAAGAGAGAAGTAGGCAGATACAACTGTGAGTGGATGAATAACAGTAAATGAATAAAAGTCCTAAGAAAGGCATCTACATGTGCTAGGCAGTAATTAATTGTGCAAATGCGTAGATGGGGGCAGGTGATTTTTAAAAGAAGATAGATGATAGCTGAACTGTATTTATTCTTCAATAAATATTGATTGAGCACTGACTATGTGTCAGGACTGTCCAAGGCACCGGAGACATAGTAGAAAACAAGGCAGGCAAGATAGCTTGCCTCACTGTACGATAAACAAGTAAACAAAAGCTGAAGAGAATTTCTGACTGTGACAAGAGCTAAGATGGAGATAAAAGGAAGATGTGGTAGAGGAATGGCAGTATTGAATGTATGCGGCTGCTTCTGTCCTCCTCGCCAGGTTCCCTGTCAAGCTGTATCTCTATTCTGACGATTTGATCCTGTGAGGAACTATAATATGTGGCCCTCAGACCACATGACACTGGCGCCAATCAAGTACTAAGTCAGTCACGAGGACCTCTTAGCCTACTCTCCACTGAGCAGGCAAACACATGCTGTACAGAAAACCCAGAGATTCCTTCCTTCCTTCCTTCCTTCCTTCCTTCCTTCCTTCGTCCCTTCCTCCCTTCTTCCCTCCCTCCCTCCCTCCCTCCCTTCCTTCCTTCCTTCCTCCCTCTCTTCCTCCCTTCCTCCCTCTCTTCCTCCCTCCTTGCCTCCTTCCCTTCTTTCTTCCACTTACTCATTTATTTATGTATTCAACAAATTAATTATAGAGTACCTTCAAAGCCCCAGCTGTGGTATCTATGCTGTAAAGAATAGGAAAAACTGAAGGCATGGTCCCTGGGCACTGAAGTTTACAAGCTAGGAGGAGACAAGAGCCCCAAATCAGATTCAAACAAAGAGTTCCCACCTTAACAGATGTAGTACAGACTGCATGGGAGCAAGATTACCTGGAAATCTTCTTGGCAAAGTTGAGTCTTAACCCAGCTTCACACAGGGAGGTAAACAGGGATTAGCAGGATGCATGTGAGGGTACCTGAGAGAAGGACAGAAGCAGGTGGGAGCAGGATGGATCCTGAGTCAAGGCTGGAGAGAACGCAGGGGAAGTCCTGATCTGTGCCAAGTGCTGTGAAAACCTCTTCATCTCATATAATCTTTCCAGCAACCTTCTAGAAAAAATGCGTAATCTCTAAATCATAGATGAGAAAAATACGGTCCACCGGGGTTAGGTACAGTTGATCCTCATTCCTTATGGATTCCATATTTAGGAACTCACCTACACCTTAAAATTTATTTGTAGCCGAAAATCAAAGCTTGCAGCACTTGCAAGTTCATTTGTGGTCACATGCAGAGCAGCGAAAAATCTGAGTCTCCTGACATGCTCCACCCAGCTGAGACTGAACAAGGCAATGCTCTGCTTTCCTGTTTTAGTTCTCATAATATTGTGTCCTTTTCACAGTCTATTTAGTACCATCTTTTGTGCATTTTTCTGCTTTTTGTTGGTGATTTCACTGTTTACATGCCCCCCAAATGTAGTGCTGAGGTGCTGTCTGGTGTTCCTACGTACAAGAAGGCTGGAATGTGCTTTACACAGAAAATACGTGTGTTAGATAAGCTTCCTTCAGGCATGAGCTACAGCACTGTTGGCTATGAGTCCAATGTTAATGAATCAACAATATACATTAAATAAGTTGTCTTTAAACAGAAACACACACAAAACAAGGGTATGTATTGATCATTTGACAAAGAGTTTGTGACCAGAGGCTCACAGGAACTTAACCTTGTATTTCCCCAGGAGCAGTGTTCAGTATTTGCTAATTCAGGGTTCACAGCAACTTTGTAGAACAGAACTGCCATGAAAAATGAGAATCAACTGGAATTTGCTCAAGATCACAAATCTCAGACTAGAAATCTGCTCTTTCTGATTCCAGCGCCAATGCCCTTTCCACTTGCTTTGGAAGATGGGGCTCCTTCCAGATCATCCCAAAGGGAATACGTTACCATCAATTTACACATATGCTAGAGAACCATTTCTAGAAAGGGCCATTTTGGCCATTTTTTGCTGGCTAAAAAATATTACTCTTATTTAAAGTCAAAAGAATAAAAAACTGCTACATAAGCAGGAGCTACTTCTTTTTCCCTCTGCCTTACCATATTATCAATGCAACGTGCTCAGAATCCACAGATGACAGAGGTGCTTTCCAGTGAGTTCAGAGGTGGTTTACTCCACTTCACAGAGCAATGCTGTTTGGCATTTGCAGTACTGGATAGTCCTTTGCAAACAAATCAACATTGCAGTTGGGTTTAAGTGGTTGCCACATGGTTGTCTGCGTGGTGTTGGGACATCTGGCCTGGCCCTGGATGTAAGAATGTGGGTTTCGCACAGCACCAGGAGGCCCAGAGAGGCAAGCCCCATGGATTCACAGGGGTTGTCAGTCAACAAGAAATGGCTGAGCTCCCATTCAGAGAAAAACACAGGAGTAGGAATCCAGGAGAAAGGAAATCTTTATAAAGTATCCTTCACTCCCGGACCAGCCCAAACTATTCTGGGTATTTTTGTTTTCCTTTCCTTGTTTTGTTTTGAGCAACGAAACAGCTTCGTAATGTAGTCCTCAGTGCACAAGTATAACTGTGTGGTTGTGCCTGAGTGATATATATGGAGAAACCTCCAGTACAAAGAGGATATTCATTCATGTATACCCTAAGATGCAATTTTACGCTTTTATAAGTTTAATGTTTTCACAATTAGGTCCAACTTTTGCTGGAATACTTTTCTCAGACGGGGCATTATAATGTGCTGTCTAGGAGGCCATTTTCTCCCATTAGCCATTATGAGCTAATTTAACTACATTAAGATCCTGCTGGGTCTGTGTCTAGAAGTATAAAAGAAAATCACGACCAGTAGCAGAAAATGCTGTCTGCTCTGGATCCCGAAGTACCATTAAACACATTGCCACCTCCCCCAGTATGCACACACAATCACACACACGGCAAAGCACTTTTACTTTTATTTAATAAATACACTGCATAATAAATTCAATAATTTCAATAAACTGAAAGGTGAATTATAACAAAGGTGGATATGTGTTCCCAAAAGGTTTGTGCGTACCGATTTCATTATGATTAATCTTTTACTTAAATTCTACAT
The DNA here is from genome assembly GCF_964374135.1 of Grampus griseus. NCBI lineage: Eukaryota > Metazoa > Chordata > Mammalia > Artiodactyla > Delphinidae > Grampus > Grampus griseus. The sequence continues at coordinate 70,982,511 of NC_139012.1, forward strand.
TAGATTTTGGAGATTAATCCTTTGTCAGTTGCTTCATTGGCAAATATTTTCTCCCATTCTGAGGGTTGTCTTTTCATCTCGGGTATGGTTTCCTTTGCTGTGCAGAAGCTTTTAAGTTTCATTAGGTCCCATTTGTTTACTTTTGTTTTTATTTCCATTTCTCTAGGAGGAGGGTCAAAAAGGATCTTGCTGTGATTTATGTCATAGAGTGTTCTTCCTATGTTTTCCTCTAAGAGTTTTATAGTGTCTGGCCTTACATTTAGGTCTTTAATCCATTTTGAGTTTATTTTTGTGTATGGTGTTAGGAAGTGTTCTAATTTCATTCTTTTACATGTAGCTGTCCAGTTTTCCCAGCACCACTTACTGAAGAGGCTGTCTCTTCTCCACTGTATATTCTTGCTTCCTTTATCAAAAATAAGATGACCATATGTGTGTGGGTTTATCTCTGGGCTTTCTATCCTGTTCCATTGATCTATATTTCTGGTTTTGTGCCAGTACCAGACTGTCTTGATTATTGTAGCTTTGTAGTATAGTCTGAAGTCCAGGAGACTGATTCCTCCAGCTCCATTTTTCTTTCTCAAGATTGTTTTGGCTATTTGGGGGTCTTTTGTGTTTCCATACAAATTGTGAAATATTTTGTTCTAGTTCTGTGAAAAATGCCATTGGTAGCTTGATTGGGATTGCACTGAACCTGTAGATTGCTTTGGGTAGCATAGTCATTTTCACAATGTTGATTCTTCCAATCCAAGAACATGGTATATCTCTCCATCTGTTTGTAAAATCTTTAATTTATTTCACCAGTGTCTGATAGTTTTCTACACACAGGTCTTTTGTCTCCTTAGGTAGGTTTAGTCCTAGGTATTTTATTCTTTTTGTTGCAATGGGAAATGGGAGTGTTACCTTAATTTCTCTTTCAGATTTTTCATCATTATTGTATAGGAATGCAAGAGATTTCTGTGCATTAATTTTGTATCCTGCTACTTTACCAAATCAAAACTACAATGAGGTATCACCTCACACCAGTCAGAATGGCCATCATCAAATAATCTACAAACAATAAATGCTGGAGAGGGTGTGGAGAAAAGGGAACCCTCTTGCACTGTTGGTGGGAATGTAAACTGATACAGCCACTACAGAGAACAGTATGGAGCTTCCTTAAAAACTAAAAATAGAACTACTATACGACCCAGCAATCCCACTACTGGGCATATACCCTAAGAAAACCATAATTCAAAAAGTCGTGGGGGCTTCCCTGGTGGCACAGTGGTTGAGAGTCCGCCTGCCGATGCAGGGGACACAGGTTCGTGCCCCGGTCCGGGAGGATCCCACATGCCGCGGAGCGGCTGGGCCCGTGAGCCATGGCCACTGAGCCTGCACGTCCGGAGCCTGTGCTCCACAACAGGAGAGGCCACAACAGTGAGAGGCCCGCATACCGCAAAAAAAAAAAAAAAAAAAAGAGTCATGTACCACAATGTTCATTGCAGCTCTATTTACAATAGCCAGGACATGGAAGCAACCTAATTGTCCATCAGCAGATGAATGGATAAAGAAGATGTGGCACATATATACAATGGAATATTACTCAGCCATAAAAAGAAACAAAATTGAGTTATTTGTAGTGAGATGGATGGACCTAGAGTCTGTCATAAAGAGTGAAGTAAGTCAGAAAGAGAAAAACAAATACAGTATGCTAACACATATATATGGAATCTAAAAGAAAAAACAAAGGTTCTGAAGAACCTAGGGGCAGGACAGGAATAAAGACACAGACAGATGTAGAGAATGGACTTGAGGACACAGGGAGGGGGAAGGGTAAGCTGGGACGAAGTGAGAGAGTGGCATGGACAAATATACACTACCAAATGTAAAACAGATAGCTAGTGGGAAGCAGCTGCATTGCACGGGGAGATCAGCTCGGTGCTTTGTGACCACCTAGAGGGGTGGGATAGGGAGGATGGGAGGGAGACCCAAGAGGGAGGGGATATGGGGATATAGGATATGTATAGCTGATTCACTTTGTTATACAGCAGAAAGTAACACACCATTGTAAAGCAATTATACTCCAATAAAGATGTTAAAAAAATTTAAAAAATAAATTCTACATTAGAAAAATATTTAATCTATCTCTCACCCTCAATTTAATAGGATATACCTACTCATACACTGGAATGAAGCACTCTTAACATGGCACTTTGTCCTAAATAAATAGTCAAAATTCAAAAGAAAAAAAAAATCCTGTGAGAGACCTTGTCCCATGAGATATAAATTATAAGTTAATATATCATCAAGACAGTTTTAAAATAACTGCTTTTTGGATTACAATGACATGTATTGATTGGCCTACAAAACGATAAACAAGATTAACGTGGAAAGTATCTTTATTAAGTTCCTTATTTTTTGTGACCAAATTTCCTATTTTATAATTTTTTTTTTAAACTTGACCCAACAAATTGATATAGCTTATCCATCTCTGGAGGGAATTACTACTTATGACCATGTCCTTTTCTTACCAGAATGTAATTGAATATTGCCTGTGCCAAAAATTCCATTTAATTATATGTGATAGACCCACTATTAAGGAACAAAGACTACATCTTTTGATACAAGTCTTCCTAGGAAAACCTGTCTGCTCTATGATTTATGACTTTCCAGCCTCACAGAGTAAAGAATTTCATTTCCTAGCAGGCCAGGAATATTAACAAATACGGAATCTTAGAGAAAATAGTGCTGGTAACAATGATAAAAACTCTCTCACTCAAAAAAGTAATTTACAACTCTCAAGGCTTTACAAAGCCTCCAGACAGAAGTTAATTCTAAAGCTTTACTATCATGTGGTTCTAGCTCTGCTACATACAAAAAGTAGTTATTTATATATTACTCAACACCTCTTGTTATGCCTATATAAATAAACTGGTCAAATAAAACAAGATATCAATTAAATGAGTCATGATAATTTTATTCTCTTACCAAGTAACTGGTGAAGGTATGGGTATTGATACATTCTGGTCAATGATGTACTAGCAAAAATCTGGCTGTGAGTGGGGAGGCAGTATGGAAAAGATATCTTTGCCAACAAAAAGAGACACACAGAAAATCCCCCCTTCTGCTGATATTATCACAGCTAGATGTGGTGACAGGAACTGCTGCAGCCATTCTGCAACCATGAAGACAAGCCAGGACGCTGAGCAGTATTAACCTGGGTCCTTACTTTAGCCACAACTGGGTTCTTGAGCCAGACTCCCTGTTACATGTGATACATTTTCTTTTTTGTTTAAGTCAATTGAACTGGGGATTTTCTTTTTTTGCAGCCCAAACCAGACGTTCTATTAAAGACCCTAATTAACTCTCCTATTACCATCAAGATTCTGGGGCTAAAAGTAATCAAACCAGGTAAACAGTGCCAACATTATAAAGAGTCCCGGACGTTATATTTGCTCTTGGAGATTTTATAATAGGAGATACGTATATAAATAGAAGAGAGTATTGCAGGGCACATATACAGCATTAAAATAGTGGGGGTCAAAAGGTAGCCACTGGATCCAGATAGAAAAGATGCTAACAACCCCAAGGAACATAAGGGAAGTGAGGTGAACTAGCAAATGATCCCAAGGATTACAGTTACAGTTCTTCTGATGAGAAAAATCATGAGAAGCATCTTCAGAAACATGTAATGCTTTAACCTGTGCCAAGGCCATGAGTGACATGAAACTGCATCTCTGTAACCCACCACATCTTAGTAAGTCAGAAGCCTGAGTTTCCTGCAGCATATAAAAATAGCTGTACTCCTCAAGATGGCTGACTGCACACTGAGTACCAATGGCAAGAACCTGATGTCTAGAGGTGTACAGTGATATTCACACATATATTTTTTCATCCAGTGGGTTGAAGGGCAGTGGGCGATGCAAGGGACAAGAGTGGACATCTCATTAAAAGAGCTGCCCTAGGGCTTATGTCTCAACACACAAGCAATCTTGTTTTATACGATGTGGTCATTTCATGTGCCATCAGGAGCCCTAGCAGTTCTTCTGTATTTGTATATAATGAACCCTCCTCATTTTTGTTTCAGAGAAATAACGTTCACTAATGGAAAGATACATCAAAGATTATTGGGTCTAATCAACCATTTCACACATAAGGAATTGAAGGCTGAGAAAAGTCTTGTGACTTTTTCAGAATCTCGGGCCAGCACTAGAACCTAGATCTTGTCTCTCACCCAAAATATACTCTTGTTCCCAAAAAACGTAATTTTACTTAATTTGCCAAAAATTCACCTTGTCAATATTATTTTTATTTTGAATTGTATATTCTAAGATGCTAACAACTTTACTTACAACCTACTGGGAACTGACTTGGTTTCCAGACTTTTCTTTTTTTTTTTTTTTTGGTTCAATGGTGGAGCAAAGAATAAAAACCCTGACAAATAACCACAAAGAAGCTAAACCCTACAAAAGGTATAACTACAATGAAATGTGTATACTCTTTGCTATCCTCTCATAATGCCAGGGCCTTCAAAGCAATATTTTAGAAGGTCTGAAAAGTTTCAATATTAGAAATATTCACAGCAATTATTCTTATTAATATCAGAGGTGTTCTTACCACACATGTATTATTTATGATCTGAGCATTAATTCTCTAGATCCACAGAGATCAGACAGCAATTAATGTTTATATAATGTTCACACAAACCTAATCATATTCTGATAAGTAGCTCAACGGAGCTCATGTAATTAATGAAGCTGATGCTTTCTGCTAAAATCTAAGGATGTCTACAGACTTCCAATGGCAAAAAACTGACCTTACAAAATGCCAGTTTTATACATCCAGCTGTGATTGCTCTAAGGGTGAGACTGCCGTTTTGATGTGTCAATGTATTGATCTGGCAACCTCATTACAAGTTGATCTATGAAAAATTAACTGAAAACTATGGTGTCCGTTGGATAATCCTTACACTGTAGGACAACACAATTGCAAAATCTCTAAGAAGTGTTTTGAAAGCTTCATAGTTAGACTATTGCTTGGCATAAGTGACTATCGTTAGGGCTTGACAACTGTTAGCTATGCTGAGATTTGAGTTGTTGAATTGGCTTGGATCGTCATAATTTGATTTCACTTACGCTTTTGCCCTGGGAATCAATTAATACGTGCTCAGTATCTCTTGGGTTCTGGCATCCTATTATAGTCTCTTGATGCGTAAATATACTTAAGAGCAAATAACATGCCACTTCTCGGTTTCCAAATAAGCTTACTACGTTTTTAATTAAACTTCTCAGAGCAGTTTGTCAACCTTGGCATTTACACATAAAACACTGACAATTACGTAAAGATTCTTAAGAGATTTGTTTAGAATGTTTCGAGTTAAGAAGCACAGTGCTGGAGAAAGGGCAAAATTAAAGCACTAACGCAGTCTTGTTCACGTAACAGCTCTGGAAACAAAAGCAGTGTGCAGCAGTGCATCCCACAGAAGGGAATCCTGCTCACTCGTTAGCCCCAGGGGGAGAGAGGGAGCCACGCTGAAAGCACGGCCAGGCACCCTGGCGCTTTTCCTGGGGAACTCTCCTCTTTATTTCTGGAAAAGTACTTAGAAACACCTGTAAGAACTAACAGTATCAACTAGCGGCCTGTGCTTAGAGCTAGCGTCACCGGCAAAGCCCATTAACAATTCCTGGGAAATTAGAGAGTCTGGGTAATAAAATAAAGACTAACCTTTTTGTTTCCTTTTCCTCTGTGCTTAGTTTCACTGGCTCACAGGGTGCTGCATGACGGGGTGTCACACCCGGCATCTGACGCGAAACGACTGCACCAACACCTCAGCTCACCGGGCTGTGCGTAGAAGCGCCGCACACGCCACCTCAGTTCAAGATGGCGGCGGCGAGGCGTGCGCAGAGAGGCTGCGCACCTGCCCTCGATCTGAGGCGGGAGCAGCACAGCTCTGCGGCCTCAGGGGAACCCCGCCCCCCGCCCCGCCCCCGCCCCGCTGACTGTCGGGATCCCCATAATGCAGTCCCGGCCTCGGCCTGTCTGAGAAAGCGAGCCCCCTGGGGTAGAGCTTGCACCTCTCCATTCTTTGATAAAAGAACAAAACTTTCCTTTGCTTCTGAACCAAATTTGGTCTCGTTCTACTGGCACGAGTGACACCAGGCAGGAGGACCCTTGCTGGACCCCAACTGGAAAGGTCGGTAACACTAGCACGGTATCCCTATCGGAAGGATGCAGGCATATGGGGAGGGAGGGAAGCAGAGACAGAGAGATACGACTAATGCTGATACTATGTTCCAAGAAACAAAAATACAGCAGCTTATAAATCTCATTCTCTTAAAGAGAAAGATCATCCGGGTTGTGGATACAGATGAGGTCAGAGGAATAACTGTCACCAGGCAGGTATTGCAAGGCATTTCCAAGGCTCTCTTCTTGCTCTTGTGGACACACAGGCCTGCTCTCACGTGGGCTCCCGGGGCACCGAGCTTCCATCCACTGGCACCTTAAGGGTCCAAGGGGCACCGCCTCGTGGAAGAGGCAACCAGGCCGCCTCCCCGGACCTGCGCCCTCCTGTCTGCCATCGCCGCCTCCTCGGAGCCCACGTAGTGCACTCGGAGCTCTGCAAAGACGGGGAAATGGCTTCCTTCCCTTTCTAGGTGACATTCCGTCAGAGGTGTTCCTAATCGGGGCAGTTTTTCTCCCAGGGACTTGTAGGGTTTGGGTCACAGAGCTGTTGCTGTTTACTTCCAGGCCGCTCTTCAGCACACAGACTTGGGCTAAGAGCTGATCAAGTGAGAGAAACTACAAGCCCTGCTTCGAAGGCCTCTCCTTCTGGAAACCAAGACTCCAGGGCGAGAGAGGGCTGCTGCCTTCTTCTTTCCTGGGTTGAAGGGCCTTGACTCCAACACACTGGGTTCTTGTACTCCCCCCACCCCACCCCAATCCACCAGATACACACAGAGACATCAGAGTCCAGAATTAGGACAAGCATTTGTCATGTGTTTCTCCTCTGTATCTCATTTTAATGTTCTTACTACATAAACAAGAATAGATGTAATGTGTCACACAGCATAATAATAAATGAAATGCCTGTTATAAAACCACCCGACTTAAGAAGTAGAATAGACCCACTACTACTGTGTGTGTTCCTTTCCTATCCCAGCCTTGTGCCCCCAGCAGGCGACACCTTTCTTGAACGTCAGGTTTCTCATTTCCTTGCTTTTTTACATATACATATATGGTTTTATCACATATGCATATGTGTCTTATTCCTAATTTTAAAGCGAAATGTTTCTAATAATTCCTTATGGAAAATCATATTTGTGATTGGTAGATATTCTTTATCAGATTAAGGCAGTTCTCTTCTGAGTTTTTATTTAGAATGTGTTTAGTTTTACCAAATGCTTTTTCTGAATCTATTGAAATGATCATGTGTTTTCCTTTTAATCTATTAAAAAGAATTCCTGGAATAAACCCAGGAATTATAGAAACCCCGTTAGTTTTTTCTTCTTTTTAAAAGTATATGGCTAGATTCAGTTGTTAGTGTTTAGGAATTTTAATCTACGTTCATAAATGTAATTGGCCTGGGGTCTTTCCCATGCTATCTTTGTGTTGTTTTGATATCTAACTTATAACAGTGTCATAGCTTATGTCATGAGGTAGGGAGTAAACTCTTTTTCTGTTCTCTACAGGGTCTCCTGAAACTTTGATAGAACTTGTCTATAAATAATCGGGGCCTGGTTGTTTCTTTTTAGGGATAGCTTTACTGATTCTCTATAATTCAAACTTTACTTTTCTTCCTTCCTCAGTTCTGTTTTTTTTAAAGAAATTTGTCAATTTTATCTAGAATATCAATTTAATTGGCATAAAGTTGTGCACAGTATTCTTATCTTTAAATCTTTCTGTGTCTATACATATGTCCCCCTTTTCATTCCTAACCTTATTTGTGACTTTTCCATTACATGTATCTAATAAAATCAATAGATTCTTTAAAAAGAATCAATTGTTGGCTTTGTTAAGTCTGTCATGTTTGTTTTCTATTTCTTTGATTTCTGCTCTTCCTTCCTTCTACTTTTTTTTTTTTTTTAAGAAGACGTTGTGGGTAGGAGTTTATTAATTAATTTATTTTTGCTGTGTTGGGTCTTCGTTTCTGTGCGAGGGCTTTCTCTAGTTGTGGTAAGTGGGGGCCACTCTTCATCGCGGTGCGCGGGCCTCTCGCTATCGCGGCCTCTCTTGTTGCGGAGCACAGGCTCCAGACGCGCAGGCTCAGTAATTGTGGCTCACGGGCCTAGTTGCTCCGCAGCATGGGGGATCCTCCCAGACCAGGGCACGAACCCGTGTCCCCTGCATTAGCAGGCAGATTCTCAACCACTGCGCCACCAGAGAAGCCCTCCTTCTACTTTTTAAAGAATTATTTTATTTTCTAATATCTTAAGTTAGGTGTTTCACTTACTAATTTTCAGACTTCTTTTCTAATGGAACATTTAATGCTATAAATCTCTAAGTACTGCTTTTGCTCCATCTCATAATGGCTGATATGTATTATCATCATGGATGATACTAAAATTTTAAATTTCCCTTATGATATATTCTCTCAGTCTTCAGATGTATGGAAATTTTAATCTTATCTTTATGGAATTGCAGTCAGAAAACAAAATGTGGTTCACATAATATCAGTTCTTTGAAATTTGTTGAGAATTGCTTTATGGGCTAACAGATGGTCAATTTTTGTAAAGTATCCATGTGTGCTAGAAAAATGTGTATTATCAAAGTTTGTGGCCCATCACACTAATTGACCAACATATTGTTTTGTTCAATATTCTGTATCTTTACTGATTTTTTGTTTAACTTAATAATTGAATGAACTGACCTATTAAAATGGATTTGTCCCTTAGTCTTTATATTTTTTATGCTATTTTATTAGTGCACAAATTTAGAATATATATTCCCAGTAAAATGATCCTTTTATTATTATGTAGTGATAATGCTTTTTTTTTTATGTAGTGATAATGCTTTTTTGTCTTAAGGTATCTCTTCCTCATATACCTTGCTCAGCTTTCATTTTGTTATTATTTGCTGGGTATATTTTTCCACCCTTTAATTTTCAATGCAGTATTTTTTAAAGCGTGGGTTTCACTCTGATATCAGGGAAGAAATGAACTTTTTTAGCGTTTAAATCAATAATAAAATTTTAGTTTTTTTTAAGAAAACATTTTCAATTATTTTTTTCTTTAACATAAAGGAGTTCCTTATGGTTTTACATGTCAAATGAAGTCAAAGCTACATGGAAACTGATCCAGGACAACAGGTCCACAGCTCACTCAGCATAACACTCTTGTCTGAAAACACCTGACACTGTCTTCCAAAGTCAGTTACTCCATCATCTCCACCTTTGCTTTGATCATTTTCCACAGACTCTTCATGTATCTGTTTTATCAATTAAAAAACTTTGTGACTTTTCTGCTCAATTATTTTTAAAACCACCAATAGTAATACCTATCCCCCAAGGTTAAGATGTCGGATTTCCTTTTGAACTTTATTCCATGCATACACATATATGTACAGACAATATGTGTATCTCTGTAGAAACAGAGAGAGATCAGATTAGGGACCCAGACAGACCTAAATTTAGATCCAGCCTTGTCATTTTCTGTGTGGCACTTCCAAGATTAATGGGTTGTTAAATGCCTTTCAGTTGTCCTGGAATTTTGTCTAGGGCTCCGCGAAAGAACAAAACAATCCGTGACACCCGCGCAGAGTAGAAGATGAAAAGCGCCCACTCAGGAGGCACCCAGACTGTGATTTCACCCGCGGTTCTGCGCGCGTCCCCTGCCGGGCGGGGAGGGAACACTCAGCTCTGCAAGTCAAGTGGGGAGAGGGAGGCAGGGAGGTCAGGGGGACCATGGTGTGACCCGGCAGTACCTGGAATCCGGTATCCGGAGTCCAAGGCACGGGGACCGGGCCTGCAAGGTGAAAAGGAGCCTGTCTGTGATCACCCTTAAAGGGATCCTTCCCGAAGGGCCCTCGAGGGAGGAGCGAAGTCTGGAGCCCAAGGCGTCGGGTCACCTTCTTCTGTGGTCAGGGTCCCCCATGTCCCGGGGTGCCAATACCAGAGGCCATCTGAACCAGATTATAAATTTGGTACATTTGTTATCAGAATCCCTGAGTCTCGGTGGGTTACCTCATTTGTAAATGTTGATAATAATAGTAGTGATACCACAGTTTCCAGGAGGGCTCAAGAGATAATAATAAAGTACTCCTGGGTGCTCTCCGGATTCCCCTCCTCACCTCTGGCTCTTGGAATCCCCCAAAACTCTGACTGATGAGCAGTCCTTACCCTGGCAGGCCTCTTTCTTGGACAAAATCTCTTTTTAAAAAATGACCCCAAGCTATTCCCTTACCCAAGTTCCACATCTGGTGCCCAGGATTCTGTGCTGTGGACCAGCCAGGCCAGCAGACCGGAGGGTATCACTTCTCAGGCACTGCCCAGGCGCAGCCTCCCTCCAGCTGTCTTGGGCCTCTTCAGCTCCCTAGCCTGGGCTAGGACGCCCAGCAAACCCTCACAACGCGTGCGATGGGGTGGTGCTCGAAGCATGGCTTTTGATCTGAGAAAATCAATCCTCTCTTCCTCCCCACACAGTCAGCTATTTTACATCTTCCCTTATATGTAAGATCGCTCATATCTTTTCTGACCAATTCTCAAACCGCACATTCTATTCACAGCAACACCACTTCTGGGCGGGGGCGGGGAGAGGGGGGAGTCTGTATTTTATTTAGTCTTCCTCTGGTCGTGGCTCCACATCCTTGAGCTCTAAACAGCTCTGCACCTTACTCACTGATGTCTAAACACATCAATCTATGAAGGAAGCTCCACTTTTTTTTTTTTTTTTTTTGCGGTACGCGGGCCTCTCACTGTTGTGGCCTCTCCCGTTGCCATGGCTCACGGGCCCAGCCGCTCCGCGGCATGTGGGATCTTCCCGAACCAGGGAACGAACCCGTGTCCCCTGCATCGGCAGGCGGACTCTCAACCACTGCGCCACCACGTAAGTCCAAAGCTCCACATTTGAAATCCTTCTGCCAAGAAAATAAGCCCCTTCAAATGCAAACCATTTTCTTTTAAATTAGTCACTCTGCATTTGAATGCTCTAGCTTTAGTGAGATTTTTTTTGTTTTTGTTGTGCAGCAGAAAATTTTGTAGACTTAAGTAGAGAAGAGGGGAAATATAAAACTTTACAGGCAAAGAGGGATAATTACTTCTGTTGCATTTGGCTTTTGGATTGGATTACGGTAACTGCGAGCATTATTTCTCCTACTTAAGCTCTACAGGCATATCAAAGTGTCAGGGATATGTGGACCAAAGGTAGCATGAAGTACAAAAAGAAAGCCAAGGGGAGGAAAACTGACACGCATGGAATAGGAGCTAAGGATCAGCGGTTGGAAAGGTCAACGTTTCCAAAAGCTCTAGAGCTCACAGGAAAAATGGAACTGAGAACCAATGTCAGGCAATGAAGGAGGAACCAGAAACTAAAAGAGGCAAGCACACCTGTTGCTAAGTCACTCACTGTGGCAAGTGGAATTTCCTGGAGAGCCACACCAATACATATCCCTTTCCCAGGCTCATCTTACAGTGCCACTGACACTTCTCCAACGAGAGGTGGGAGCTGTATTCAGGACAAATGACAAATGTGAATGTAGAATAAATATATTTTCAGACATTCATATACTCACAAAGTTTCCTTCCCATAACCTTTTCTTTCTTAGGAGTTTACTTGAAGGTGAATTCCAGCAAAGTAAGGAAATAATCTAAGAGGATGACATGAGATCTAGGAAACAGATTCTAAGAGAAGGAAAATCCAGAATGAGAGCTGCACAGAAAGACAAAGCTCCAAGGGAGAGGTTCAGGGGGAAGCACGGGGGTGGGGCTGGGATTCAGGCGATTTATTGTTCTGAGAGTTTGGGACATTTCATTGAAGGCCACTCCATAATACTAGATTTTCCCAACTATGTACATTATTTATAAAAATTAAAAATTTTAATATAAAATAACACTGATATTCTTTGTAATTTGTGGCATACACTTATGGCTGTTTCTTTGCTTAACTCAATATGAAGTTTTCTTGTTTTCTACTTATTTTAATCCTTTTCAATGGTTGCACTGGTATGGAAAGAAAAAGAAGTCTTCTGGTTTTAAACAGTGGGATAAATAAGATTCCATGAAGGTCTATACCCAAGGTATCAAGTTGGGCCATTTAAAAGGAAAAGCTAAAGTTTAACAGGTCATAAGCAGAAGGCACAGGGCTTAGTCTCAGATCCAGGTTTGGTTTGGATTACAGCAGAGATATAGTAAATAGGAATCAAAACAGAATCAGTGGTGTGAAGAAACCAGAACCCTGTGCACTGTTGGGAATGTAAGATGGCACAGCCATTGTGGAAAACAGTATGCAGGCTCCTCAAAAATTTTTAAACAATTACTACATGACTCAGATTCCAGCTTCTGGGTATATACCCAAATGAACGGAAAGCAGGATCTTGAAGAGATAATTGTAGCACTCACGTTCACAGCAGCATTACTCACAATAGCTAAAATGTGGAAGCAACTCAAGTGTCCACTGATAGATGAATGGTGGTTGCCAGGGGCTGGGAGGAGGGGGAAATGGGGAATTATTGTTTAATGGGTATAGAGTTTCTGTTTTTAAAAAAAATAGTTTTGGAAATTGATGGTGGTGCTGGCTGCACACTATGAATGTAACTAATACCAGTGAACTATGCCCTTAAAAAATGGTTAAGATGGTAAATTTTGTTAAGTGAATTTTTCTACAATTTTTAAATATTGGGAAAAAAATCCAACAGATCAGTGCGCAAGATGAACTATCATTTGGACAATGAGCAATGGTCAGGATTTGAGAAACCACCGAAGGTGGACAGAAGACGGCAACATAGTTTGTATATTCCCTACCTCTGTTCCAAAGCAGTAAATATAATATAGATACCCTAACATACACACACCCACATGGAACTCTCAGTTCCCCATGACTGTATCTTGCTTTTTCAGTTAAATGTATTTTCTTTAAGGACCAACAATTACCCTCTTGTCCAAAAGTGGGTAAAGATCCCAATAACTGAATTACTGATAACTGAGGACTTTATCATCCACAGATTTTTTTTTACACACACTATTTTAAATAATTTGATTGACTACACTTTGAGGGTTTTTTTTTTAAGCTATTTACTCCCGTTTTACAGATGAGGAAACTGCAGTACAGACAAGTAAAATAACTTGCCTAAGATCATACATCTGTTACATCTGCAGAGCCAGTAAAACGAAAGCTCTGTTATAGCTATTTGTCTACACTTTCCTTTACACCTGGAGTATCACATGGAATGAACAGACCTACATCTACATAAAGTTTCAATAAATGTATTTTCCATATATGTAGTAATATCATTCAAATGTATGTAGATAGGAATAAAAACTTACTGACTGTGGCAAATCTAAAGTTGCCATACAAACTTGGGTATAGCTGAAAGTACCCTTAAAATCCCTTACATCTCCCATGATTTTATATACTTAACCCCAAGCAGTGTTTCCATGCACACTAAAATTTGAGAATCAATGCCCTAAACCTATGAAAGGCACAAAAGGATGTCAGGGTATCCAAACAACTCTGCCTTTAAAATAGCTATGAAAACACTGGTGAATGGAAAATAGGTAGATATTGCTTCTTGCAATATTTACTTCATCTTATTTAAATATTTGCATTTTATACACTTAGTCATTTTTTTTTTTTATTTTTTTTTTTGCCACACCACTTGGCTTGTGGGATCTTAGCTCCCCAACCAGGGATTAAACCTGTGCCCTTGGCAGTGAAAGCGCAGAGTCCTAACCACTGGACCACCGGGGAATTCCACTTATTCAACCTTATTATATTATATGCTGCTGAGGAGATTAAAGAAGCTAGTAGAGTCATATCTTTCAGGGGGAGTAGGTTTTAAAATTAGTGTGTAAGTTAAATATATTTGTGATGTGGCTCTACTTATTATGACTTTATATAAATTTTCTCAATGGATACTGAAAGTACAATTTCTACTGTGCAGAATTCAGCAAAACTTTTTTGCCTTTAGAAAGAGGAAAGTTCATAACTCTTACATTAAGTTACAATGCCAGTTAAGGAGTGGGTGAAAAGAAAAACCACTACTGAAAATAACAGACATTCAGAAGGGTAGGAAGAAAATCCTATTCTAACAGTGTCACAAGGGCCAGTCAAAAAGCAAGTGATATAGAGAAGTCCTGGAGAAAGAGGATTGAGAAGAAAGGACTGGATTTGGTCATTGGTGATCTACAATAACAATTCTGTAAAACTGGACAGCAGAAGCCCCCGAGGAACTGAAGTGACTCCAACTTACAGTGATAAGCAGCAGTAGCATAACCAGACTTGCTAAAGATAGTGTTTGTTTTGTTGTCTTTAAAGCAGCCCTGGAAGGCTCAGTCAGAGATGATGCATTAAGTATAAGCTTAAGAAACTTTCATTTCCCCAGCAAACAAAAAGAAAATGGGTAGGGACACAACATAAGTGCTGGAATGAAGATGGAATTCCACTGGATCCAGACAGAAGATTAGGTGCTGGCAACTATCTTCCCTCATAAAATGAAAGCGGATAAGAACACGCACACATACTCCAGATAAATCCACAAGAGAAAGAAACATAAAATTTTGGCAAATTCTGGAAAGAAAAACAAATCTTTTAAGAAGAACCATAGCCCAGAACACATGCTAGAGAATAGCATTGCAAAGGTAAAGTTTAGATGTGGAAGACAATTCGAAAAACTCTAAATATCTAAAAAGAATTCCAGAAACAGAACAGAGAAAATGAAGGGAAAAAAACAGTAAAGATAGCTATACGCTGTTTTAAAATCAGATATAAAACAAAATGACAGAGGGAAGCTTGAAAAAAGGGGTATCAAATATTTGTATCAGTCACAGAACTTCTAAGACCCGAACTCTGAAACATATGAAGTTAAAAAAAAAAAAGAACTATCTCCTAAACTAACAGGTTTGACAGATGATAAAACAAGATATATAAATTTAAATAACCCAATAAACAAGCTCAATCTAAAACACACATACATACACACAAGTTGGTACACAAAACACTGTGAATAAACCTAAATAAACCTTCTTTTCAGGCACATATGGAAACAGACAACAAAAATCTCTCAATACAGACCAAGAAGTAAAATTACACAAGTGACATTCTTAGCCTACGTTCAGTTAAATTAGAAATTAATCACAAAAAGATAACAAAATCACCACCACCATGCCCAACCCTATCTACTCAAAATTTTTTAAAAGTCTGCTGGGAGAAAAAGTCCCACTAAGCTTAAGACTCAAAAGAAAAATTATAAGCTATTTAGAAATTGAATAATAATGGGGAAACACTACAAAACAAAACCTTTGGAATGTAATCAAGCCATAGTCAGAAGAGAAATGTATATATTATTAAAGACAGACTAAAGGTAAATGAACTGAGTATATACCCCAAGAGACTAAAAGAAGAATTAACAAATTCAAATAAATTTGAAAAAAGGAATGAAGATTATTGCAGAAATTACAGAAATAACATGTAACAACAACAAAATGCTCAATCAATAAAAACTAAAGCAGGTTCTTAGTCAAGGAAATCCAAGGATAGACGGAAAAAAAAAAGATAAAAAAATTTTTTTTGAACCCAGAAAAAATAAATATATAAGAGATGCTGCAGAGGAGATGTACGATATAAAGTAGCCTACTTGAACAAATTTTTAACTCTAGACATGCACAACTGCTAGGGAAAACATGAGTTACCAAAATTTCACTTCAGGAAGACTGAAAAACTTGGATTAACTAACCATAAATAAGCTAAAAAGATAATAAAAGCTTCAGCTCTTAGAAAAGCTTTTAGGCCCCAAAGGAGTAAGGGTAAAGGAGTGAGGATAGACTAAGCCAGTGTTCCTTATCCAACAGCAACAATGAGAAAAAGTAATTTTAAAGAAAAATAGAGTTTGCAAGATTGTTGTGAAGTAAACTTTTACTTATGGATATAAAAGACACCAACCAACCCAATTCATGGATGGAAAGATTTCAATATTATAAAAATGACCATTCTCTCCAAAAAAAAAATTTCTTTTAATTCAATGCCATTCCAGTAGAAATCCTAAGGGCTTCTCCCAGAATTTGGCAACCTGATTTTAAATTCATGTGCAGGTGTAAAAAGACAAAAATAGCCAAAACAATTTTGAACAGTAGTAATAAGGGAGATGCCCTACTATAAAACTACAGTAATGAAAATATACTAGTTGCAGGAGTACTTACATAAACTAATGGAAGACAAAAGAAAGCCTAGAAACATTATAAACATAAATATGACATTATTTTAAATATATTCTCAACATATAAAGGCACTTGGTATATGACAGCTATGGCATTTAAATCAAAGTAGAAAGAATGAACTATTTAGTAAGTAATAGTGCTGAGGTGAATGGCTATACATTAGAAAAAGATACAGTAAGACCCTAACTCACACCACATACAAAGTTAATTTCAAAGGGATTCAAATCTAAAAATTAAAAGCAAATAACAGCTCTTATACACTGCTGGTGGGAGTATAAAGTAAGACAACCACTTTGGAATGTAATTTGGCAATACCTAGAAAGTAGAATACCCATATTCATTAAACTCAACATTCCCATTCAAAATAACCATTTATGAGACAGGAAGGATGCCCACTTTGGCCCTGGCTGTAATAATGAAAGTGTAAACAATCTGATAATAAGAATAAAAATATGAAAAATGATTAACTGCTATAAGAATGAATTAACTGTGGTATAGTCAAACAATAGAATACTTTACAAAAGCAATTAAGAGGAATTTACAGAACTTCATCAAATTTAATACGACATCGTGATTTAAGAAGCATCCTAATTTCAGAGATGTTAAATCGTGAAAATATAGAACAACATGTAACAAACATGGCTATACCTATACCTCAAAGACACAGTACTGAGTAAAAATAGGTTTCAAAATTATAGATACAATGGATTTTTTCCCATAAAATTTAAAAATATACAAAATACTCCTATGCACTTTTTAAAATACACATATGTAAAAGAAGGATGAAAACATGCATGGGAATGATACACATTAATATCAGGATATTTACTGCTTAGTGAAGAAGGAGGGTAAGAATCAAAAAAGGTTATAAGCTTTAACTATACCTTTTAGTATTTTACATCTTCTTAAAAAAAAAAACAAAACAGGAATGTAGTTTTTACATAAAGTGAGTTTCTCCTCCCCATGAAAGGACAGACACAAATGCAATCACTCCACATCATCTATGACACAATTATGGAATGTTTATTCTTAAAACACAATAAAGAAACACTGCTTCCTAAACATTCCTGAGAGATTTTACTGCTCACTGGCAGAGGGAGCAGACAAAGTGTGTGTGTGTGTGCGCGCACGTGCGTGCCTGTGTGCACGTGCGTGCATGTGTGTGTGTGTGCATGTGCGTGTGTATGCGCGCGTGTTGGGGTGGGGGGAGTTATCGAGAATTGAAACAAATATGGTGAAGTATTAACATCTTTTAAACTTGGAGAATGAGATCATGATGGTCTGCTACATTATTTCCCGGATGCTGGAAATATTTTTTACTTGAAAATTGAAAAAATAGAACTAAGAAAAGCACCATGTACAATGTAAAATGTGAGCTCTATCAAGATTTCAGAAAGTAAATAATTCCTACATTATATAAACTGTTTCATAGACAAATAGAGAGACCTTTCCAACTTAATTCTAAAGGCTGGAAAAACCCTTCATACCAATACTGGAGTAAAGAGAACACAACAAAGAAAATCACAAACCAATCTCAATACCCGACATGAATATAAGGATAATGAGTAAAATGTTACCACGCTGAATCTAATGGCATGACCAAGCTGGGTTAATCCTACCAAAGCAAGCAAGGATGATTCTATTTATGAAATCTATTTATATAATTCATTACACTGACAATTATATATTTTTTAAAACATAAACTGCCATGCAAACATGGAATTCAACACACATTCCAGATTTTATTTTTTAATAACTCTGATTAGACAGTAATAGAAACTTTCTTAAACTGAAAGAAGACAGGCTGCTTTCTATTTAACAATGCTCTGGAAGTGCCAACCAACACAATTAGACCAGAAAAACATGATAAATAAATATCAGAACATCTGAAATACTGACAAAACTCTTTGCAGAGTGTTATCTATCTAACAAATCCAAGACAATTAAATGAAAAAGTCTTACAACTAATAAAAAGTTCAGCAAAGTGGCTGAAAACATACACAGTGGGTATAACCAGTTAGAAAATAGAATAACAATGTTAGCAATAACAATAAAATTCATAAAATATATTTTTTAAGATGCAAAGCCTATTCTTATGAAGAAAATAGTAAAACTATATTGAACGGAAGGACTTTAAAAAAAATCTCAGTGGGCAGACTCAATATTGTAAAGATGTTGATATTTTGAGTAAGAGAAAATGACAAGAATGGCCAAGAATAACAAATAAGACATTGTTAAAATTAAGGAAAATTTCTCAGACCAAATATAAAAACTTATTATATAGGTATAGTAATTACATTATATATTGGTTATGGGCAGAGACAAAGAGACCAATGAAACATGAGTCCAAAACCAGGTCCAGTTAGATAAAGATATTTACATCATGATACCTGTAGCATTTCAAACCAGTGGAGATAAAGGAAACTACACAATAAACTGTGTTAAGAAAAGTAACTATACACTTAGGAGAAAATTAAGTTAGACCATAATTACACACAATATACAAAAGTAGTCCCCAGGTAGAGTAAATGATTTGTTAAAAAAAAAAGTGTATGTATTAGAAAACAGGAAAATAATTTCAAAATCTTGTAGTAAGCACAAAACTCAGAGGCCATATTGAAAAATACTGACAGATTTGAGCTCACAAAGAGGAAAAACTCTCACATTATATGACAGAAGACACCACTAAAAAAACCTTAAAGATGGGAATTCTCTGATGGTCCAGTACGTTAGGACTTGGTGCTTTCACAGCCTTGACCTGGGTTCAATCCCCTGTAGGGAACTAAGATCCCCCGCAAGCTGTGTGGTGTGTGGCCAAAAAACAAAAAAAGAGCTCATTGATAGGTGACTAACTAGAAGATATCTTCCACGGACTTAACAAGCAAGTGAATAATGTGAGAATATGTAAAGAGCTCATGGAAAGATCGTAAGCTCACTTTTAGCATATATGCTAGCCAAAAACTACAGTATATTTTTGTAACAAAATGTAACATGGTGTGGCTAAAGTCCACAACCCATCCCTACCTCCTTCCTTTTTACCCAGAGATAAACAACAACGATAAAAAGACAAACAGCTAAATAGAAAAATGCGCAAAGAATATGAACAAGGAAATCAGGCACTTCAGCACAAAGACATTAACAGGAAAGATCACTTACTGCATCATTTGTAACAGTGAAAAATGTAAATAACCCAAATGCCCATCAACAGAACAGTGATTAAATAAATCATGGCATATGTATACAATGAACCTTATGCAGTTGTTAAAAGGGTGCAATAAACTCATATGGCTGATAGCTTTATAAAAACATTTAGTAGAGGAAAAAGTTGTAGAAGGGTATAGTATGGTCCCACTTACATAAAAACAAGATATACAGGTATATATAAGCAAGGAAGTGAGACTGAAATCCTGATCAGGTGAAACGAAGGGTGATTTTCATATTTTGCTCTGAATGCCTGTGTTGTTTCTACCTCCTTTCTATGGGAAAGGATTTAGGAAGTACCTGTGTAAGGTTTTAAATCAAAAATGATGTTCAGCTGGCTGTTACTTACTGTGAACGTTGTCTGTTTATTTGAATAATGGAACTACAGAACTCAGGTCTAACAATTACTAGTTATGAACACTTTGAGGCTTAAAAACTAGGTAATTGCTTCTTCAGAGCAAACTACTAAGCTATTCTTACAGTGAACTAACTGGACTAGTTTAGTAGTCCCTTAAACTATATTGTAGTCCCTTAAACTGTATTACACACCCTTCTAAAGCTGTCATGTGAAAAGTCCTAATAATTTCCTAGCTTCCTTCTTTTGCTCTGAAAATCCATCGGTAGCTCCCTTAACTGGCTTTGTAACTCAAAGCCCTAAACTATGTTCTCCCAAAATACTTCTGCAAGAGCATCTCCCCACTACCCAACCACAACGCAGATAAAGTTCTCCCCTTCAGCCAAGTTGATCTCAATTCCCAAATGAACATGTGCGGTATGCACCCAAGCTCCAAACATCCACATACTATCTATAAGGGGCTAACAGTATTATCACCTCTCCAGGATTTTTTTCATGATAACTAGGGGCATCCAAGGGGCATACGCAGAAGACTACCTAGTGAACCAGTTAAAACCATCCACCAAAGAATGCAAATTATGTAAAGTAAATAAATTTACATTTTTATCCATCACTATCTAAGATTTGTCTTATGCATTTTATATGCTTTCAATAAACAGAAAGCAGCCTGGGTTTAAGTAAGTTATTTGAATTCTAGTCCAAACCAATGGCGTAAGTATTACTTCAGACCATCAACTCTGGCTCTACTCTGTGACCTTTGGGCAAGTCTAGGTTTCTTTATAAAATGTTGATAATACACATTTCTCACAATGGGAGATAATGTAGGGAAACAGGTAACAGAGTATCCAATAAAATGTGGCCAATGCTAGGTTATCACCTTGACTGGGAAATTCCAACATAATTTGAGAATTACATCACTACTTCTTTAAGACTTATTAATATTTATTCAATCAATGTTGGTTTGATGATTAATATTTGAGGTAGTACCAAAAGGGCATAGCTTTGGAGTAAAACACATGTGATCGACCCCTCAGTCATCACTTTAGAGATGAGGAATCTTGAGTAAACCATTACAATCTCTGACCCTCAGTTCCCACATCTGTTAAAGGGCATACCATCAATGACCACAGAGCTACAGTGAGGACTACATGAGATGACAGTGTATGTAAAGCTTTTAGTAAGTTTATCTGGCACAATCAATTAACAGACTTCTTCGTCTTAAATCAAACAATTTTTACTGTCTTATCTACATTTTAATAAAGTTAATTTAGATTATTCAACAAACTTTTTTGAGTACTATGTACACTAGGCACTGTGCTGTGTGCTAGAGATAAACTAGTAAAAAAAAAAAACACCACCTCTGTCTTCATGTCGTTTACAATGTTGTAGGCAGTAGGACAAGCGTTAATCAAACAATTCAAATGCCAACTGTGCTAATAAGCTCTATAAAGAGGTAAACTAAGGGGGCGGATAACAGTGGGGTTTGTCCTGATCACAGAAATCTAGAAAGGCTTCCTAGGAAAAATTCTTACTTGTAGTGTATGAAACAACTAGGTGCAGCAGAAAAAGGAAGAGTGCTCCAGGCAGAATGAATAGACTATTATTTTATCGTTTGAATGTCTATATATCTTTATATGCACCCTAATAACTTGTACCTCTGGCAGCTAGGTATAAGGGGACTGAAAGACTAGCCTAGCTGACAGAGACTAAGAAGAAAAGACTGGCTGGATAGGACTGACCAAAGATGCTGAGCTTTGTAGGGCACATTATCCTAAACGCAATGGTGTAGTGTTATGGGATTGGAGGGTTTATACTGTAGGGTTGTTGCTGTTGCTGCTGCTGACAGGATCACTGTATTTCAAAATATAGTCTGGCTACACTGTGAAAATAAATTTGAGGTCAGGCAAGAGCAAATGTGAGCAGACAAGTTTGGAGACAAAGAAATGAGAACTACTTTTTTTTAATACACTGATGAAAAAAAGTAGAAAAATTCCAGGAATAATCAGAAGGTAAAATCAACAGGACTTGATGACACAATGGATATGAGCATAAGGAAGAGGAGTTGGGAGGTAATTTCTAGATTTCTGATCTGCATTGCTAGCTGAATGCTAGTTCTATTTTCAGATATATAAAGAGGACCAGATCCAGGAAGGAAAGGTTATGCACTCAGTTTTAGACATGTTGAGTCCAAAGTATTTTTTTTTTAATTAAAAAATAAGAAAGAAAAACAGGTCCAGATCTTGCCACTCTCCTACTCATCAAAGCCCTGCAGTGGATTCCCATCAAACTCTGAACAAAAGTCCCAAGAGGCATACAGGTATGATCTGATTCTTTGCTATCTTCTGAATTTCTCTCCTACCCTTTTATCCCTTGGTCACTTCCACTCCAGAAACACTGCCTTCTTGAAATCCTTGATGTACTTATTCTTCCCTAAGGACTTTTGTACGTACTCTTCCCTCTGCCCATAATACTTTTTCCCCCCATATGGCTTGATTCCTTCACTTAATGGAAGTCCATGATCAGATGTCACCTTCTCAAAGAACCTTCTTTGCCTGTCCTATGTAAAACAGTCTTCCTGCTGAGAGGCTGGGCTGGAGAGAAAAGCTGAATGACATCTCTGGTAGTCTTGCAAGGCGTGTCACATAATACAAGTCTGACTCTCAAGACTTTTGAAACAAGTTTGAGTCTAACAAAAGCTGCAACCCAAGCCCAACTCCACGGATTGAGGTAATCAAGCCCTAAAATGCCTAACAGAAAAACAAGGCAAATTCTCTCCTGGTGGAAAATGACATCAACTTCAATCCTTCAGTTCTTTTATAAACATTCTCCTGCAGAAGGGGAAAAAATTAAAAGCCCTATAAAGTGAGAGAAAGAAGTGTGACCAGGAAAAATGTGACTGGTAATCAAGAAAAAAAAGAACTAGGCAATGGGATCAGATCCACAGATGATGCAGATGTTAGACTTAGTTATATAATTCAAATGTTTGCCAGCTGTATTTTTTTTTAAATGGGAGGAAAGAGTAAAAAGACAGAGACATTCAAAAGAAAAATGAAATCTATAAAATATAACTGGACATTGTAAAACTAAAAAATACAATATTTGAAGTCAATTAATTGGGTTGATTAAATGGAAGACTGCACAGTGCAGAAGGCAGGCTTGATAAATCTGAAAGATGGGTCAACAGAAAACACCCAAACAGATGCACAGAGAGAAAAAAAAAAAAGGCAGAAAGATCAGGGAAGAAAATAAAAAGCACATGGGACACAAACAGTAAAGTATATTTATAACTGTAGTGTCAGAAAGAGAGAAGTGATAACAGAGTAGAAGCAATATGTGAATGGATAATTTTTCACAAATGATGGAATACTTCAACCCACAGATTCAAGAGCTCAGTAAACCCCAAGCATGATAAATAAAATGAAAAACATAAGTACGCTCAGCACAGTCAAACTGCTAAAAACAAAGATAAAGAGAAAATCCTAAAAGCAGCCAGAAAAAAAACACACATTACCTACAAAGAACAAAAAGGTTTTAAGGTGACTTACAACAAAAAATATGAAAATCAGAGGACAACAGAATGCTAACTTTTAAGTTGCCAAATAAATAAAACTGCCAATCTAGAATTCCATATCCAAGGAAAATACCCTTCAAAAATGAAGGTGTGATTAAGACCTTTCAAACAAACGCTGAATGAGTTAACTGCCCCCAGGCCTGCAGCATAAGCAATATTAAAAGTTCTTCAGGCTTAAGAAAAATGAATTAAGATGGAAGCACAAAACTACCAAAAAAAATAAAAAATAAAAAAGTGCAAAGAAAAAATGTATGTATAAACAAGTAAGAAAACTATTGAAAGCATAGATATTCCGACATTTATAACCACAAAATATATAACAACTACAGCACAAAGAGTAGAGGCGCAGCAAATGAAATTGAACTGTTTTCAAATCCTTGCATTGTTCAGAAGGTGGCAAAAACATTAATATAGTGCAGACTATAATAAGTGAAATACAGATATTATAATCTGTAGGGTAACCACTGAAATAATAATACAACCGGGTGTAACTAAAAAGCTAATAAAAGACATAGAATAGTAAGAAGTACTTTACCTAGCCAAAGGAAGGTAGGAAAAGGAGAAAATAAAGGAATAAAGAAAAAATTGGCAAAAAAATAGCAATAAAAGCTACAGTATCAGTGATTATACCAAAAATAAATAGTCTAAACACTCTAATTAAAGAACAAAGATTCTAAGATTGGATAAAAGAACAAGACCAAAGTATAAAATGTTTACATGACATGCACTTTTAAACATAAGGACATAAACAGGTTGAAAATAATGGAACAGAAAAAGTTTTGTCACGCAAACAATAGTTAAAACAAAACTGGTTATCAATTATCAGATAAAGTAGGCATGAAGTATTCATACAGCTAACAAATGATGTTTTATAATTATAAAAGTGTCACTTCATCATAAAGACATTAACAAACCTAAATTTTACTGAATAATGCAGCTTCTAAGTATATAAAATAGCTTCTCCTCCAATCATTTCTACTCTCTATCCTGCTTTCCTTTTCTAATCTCCATACTTTTCACAGTATGACATTATATATTACTTATTGTTTTCCTTAGTCCCCCACCTCTTTGTGGAGAATGTAAGCTCCACAAAGGCAGAGACTTATTCTATCCTGATCACACTATATCCTCTGTAACTAGCCTAGCACATAGTAGGTACTCAATAAATATTCACTGAACAAATTAATAAAACTGTCACTACAGTAACTTATTGTCTTAGTGTTTACTTTTAAAGTTTATATTATACATTTCTTTTCTTCAGTTATGCAACCTTTTAAATAATACTTAGTAAGTCTCTGCCAGCCAAGATGTTGCATGAGAGGTTTAAACAAGAAGTCTGAAAAATGTTACTAGGAAATATATTTCCTCTTTATGAAACAAAGCCTCCAAAATTAAAAATCACTAAAATGTGCCTTCCTCCATTTAGTAAACATATTTAAATATATATAGATAGATTCACATAAATAAAATAATACAGTTATATATTAGCTTTCATGTTTATTCAACTTCACAGAAAATCCAAAAGTGTGTCTGAAAATTGATTATCTATCTAAATACCAACTGTTCATTACGGTGACATAATACTATGTGGTAGGGGAGATATGCCTAAGTTAAACAAATTCTTAAATTCCTGACATTCTTTAAGTGGGCAAAAGGAAAATCAAAAATCAAACTTACAAGTTATAAGAAAATACAGAAAGTAATGTAACCTTTAATACCCGGAACAAGTTTTACAGCCACATTTGTAATTTACATATACAGTGGAGATCACTGAAAAAGCTTCCTGTTGCACTGCAGCAAGAAATTTTATTATAGTGTAGATTAAACGGATTTGCTACAGAGTGCAGCAAGACAACCTCACTGAAGAACCGTAAGATCTTCATAATGGAACTTGTTACAGTGAGTTAAATATTTTCTTAACTTTTTTATACAGTATATATTTTCAAAATGAACATTATCACTGAAGAGTTTGCTAACCACTGTTAGCAATTAACGTTTTACACATACTTAATTTTACTTTAGTTACAGTATGTGGTTCTCCAAATGTTAGTACATGAAATGTTGAGTTTCAACATAATGAGATAATCCCCTAAGATGACTCAGGACATCAAAACTTTGAACATTATTGCACCTATTTTTTCTACAGAAAAATGGAAAATTTACATCATAATCCTCCCAAAAAGTGAACAGACAAGTTATAAAATCACAGACTCACTGTCATTGAACAAAATCTACAATGAAAATTTTTTGTGAACTGATGTACAGAATTAAATGTGCAGTGAAATTTGGTTAACTATGATCATGCAAATAAAAATCCTCCACAATCATTTTTTCACTGTTTTATAAAATGGTCTTAAAGATATACTCCCATAAACATTTCCGGTGCAATTTAGTCAACGACAAAAATACAAAGCTATCCCTTATTCTTTATTTTATAGATTTAAAAACATGCCTTTGTACTGCTGAAATAGAAATAGTGTGTTTGGGAGAACTGAGCTAATGACACATTTAAAAACCAACTGTATCTTGGTCCAACATTAGCTGCCTTGATATACAGCAGCCTCCCATAATCACTGGTGTCAGTACTGTTGTAGATGAAGAATAGTTAAATATTGAGAGATCAAGACACAATTCAAAACTTTTTTTTAAAAAATAAAAGGCCGTTTCATAAACATGAAGAAATCTTCAAAAGAAAAATAATCACATCAATTGTGATATACACTGGAAAATAGTAAAATGTCACTTTCCAAAATAGTTTCTTTATTATATCCCCCATCTATTATAACCAACTTGGAAATATACCTTAAACATAATGGCATATTAAATGAAAATGCTCCATTATCCATTGTGATAAATTTAATAAGTTAGAATACGATTTTCTTTTCTGATGGTAACCATGAAAAAATGAAAGAACAGCACCTGAAATACTAAAATGAATTTAGGAAAGCATTAAGTTGTAACCTATATGTTTTGGTTGAAAATACAGTTCATAAAACTGTATAAAGGATGCTGCCTTTGTTTCTATATTTTGTAGATTACAACAAAGAAAAAAGATATGCTCTAAACCCAAATATATTTCCACTTCTCCCAATCTGGACAAAGTGGAATTCCATTCGAAGTTCATAAGATTGTGAACCTACAGTAGCTCATATAGTTGGATATATCACTCCCACCCTGCCCCTCCCCCCCAGAAACAATTTTTGGCTCCAAAATAAAGTACAATAATAAACTCTTGATGAAAAACTATGTTATGGGGCAATCTATCATATACTATGGCTAAATACGAATTTACAGAAAAGAGCACATCCCATTTTCAGCACTTTTTTTCATAAACATGCAACTCACTATAAAATACAAAACACTTGCTTTCAAGAACAGCTTTATAAAGACACACTGCATCAATAAAATTTTTTTCTTTCTGATTAACTTTACACTGTTATGGAGAACTGAAACATTTCTAATGTGTATATATCAGATTTTATATTATAGTGTAATAATTTGCATTTTCTGAATATAATGTTCAAGAGGAAATATCTATACACAATAACATTCTAGACTATTAAAAACTAATTCAAACTGCAGAATTTTATTGATACAGTAGATTAATAAAAACTGAAAAGGGATGATAAAATGGGATAAAGAACTCAGTACATTATTTTTATAACACACTCTTTAAAATTATAATATTTTAAATCTCTCTCTTTTTAAAATTTTCCTTGCCATGAAAAGCCAGAAAATTCTGGGACCAATACTGAGGTGTAAAATAATCAAACAACTTCAGGACTATTCCACAGTTTGCGTGGCGTCCTCCCATCAGAGGCATTGTTCAGGTGTAATGGCAGACAATTTAGCACCTCTGAAGATTAAGGGTGCCCAGGAGTAAACACTAGGTAAGATACACAAGGGAAAGCGATCATTTTAACTCTCCAACAAATTGTGACATCAAGAAAATGACACCATTTGTTGAAAAAAAATTTTCACAGTAAAACTGCAGAGAATACAAATACAAACACTGACAGATTACTGCTTAAGATCTATCCTAACAAACTCTTTTCAAATCAATAGATCCAATAAACAGCTGGGTACTGTCAGTTTAAAGCCGCAGATAAAAGCTATACAAGCACTTTAGAAGTCAGAAACATTAAAAAAAAAGAAGAAGAAAAAATATATTTACAAGTTTCTTCTTTATGTCTACATAGCCATCGCACATTAGACTTTTTCACAAGACTCCATAGTCAATGTTATACCGTGCGCATGGCTAAAGCACGTGACCACAAATACATGAGGTCATCAGAGTAAGGTCCAACTGTCCACTCTTCAGCAGTCCCACTTTGTGCATCAAAGGCTTTACTCAGCCTGAAGCTTGACAAAAAATTATTTTTTTCAAAGCTTTCACATAGAAAGTTATTAATGACATTTGTTCATCGCCTTTCTCTTTTAGAACTTCGCCGCCGTACCTTGAAAGAAATATCACCAGATGCTTAATTAAAATGGGTACATATTAATTAGACACAGCAGTAATTATTATTATTTTTTAACCAATCATTATTCTTACATGTTCTTGATTTTCTTTGCTTTTCTTTCCTCAAAACCTTTCTCCTATGTTAACTTCCTGCCTTGACATCACACATTTAGACGTACATAATACATGAATGCCCATAAACAGCCTTTCTCAGGATAGCAAAACAGAGAACTATTTTACTTTTCTATTTAATAATTTTAAAGAGAAATGAACAGAAATCAATGCCAACAGCAAGAAAAACAATTGCAAATATCACCTTTTTACTTATGTTTCTGTAGTAAAAGAAAACATTTAATATTTATGAATTTAGGCTCACAGCTGTCTTTCTCAGAAAACAGCTATTGAGTTTGGATCATAACAACTATCAAATACATATAAATAATCTGAAATTCAGACATATTACCACTTACTGGCAAGTACTAATGAAAGCATAAAACTTTAGTTCAAAAAAGATCAGTATTAACAAGAGGAATACAAATAGAACAGGATTTTAATTTAATTAATTTACAGTATAGTTTTTCTTTGATGAAGACACCAGTCACTATGTACAACTCTTCAGCCTTATTTTTACACCCCCGTAAAACCCTTTACAAACAAGCCCAACTAGTTTGAGACCATAATTCAACATATTTATCTGTGGTCTTAATTCATTCACATAAATGCATCCTGATGCAGAGAGAAGTGCTGATTATATTAAATAGAACAGAGGGGCAGGGATCAACCCTGGGACCTGATCAAAGAACACAGGTTTCTCAAACAAAGATGGCTGGCTGAGCTGACCCAAAGATTCACCATTAATGTTAGGAAGATGACAGCTCTTACTTAAATGTGTTAGTTATATTTCTTCCAAAGAGAAAAAAATCTGAGATGTAACCAGCAAAACCATTCATTTCTTTAAAAAAAAAGTATCTCAGGAAGCATCACATTCCTACCTCTGTAAAAGAAGTGTCTATTACCAATTTTATGAATTCCAAAAGCTAATTTTAGTTAAAGACATGATTTTATTCTATACAACTAACTACTAGTAGCTAGTGGGAAACTCAAACAAATACTTACGAAACAAGAGTATATATAACAGATACAGGAAGAACTTAAATGCGTAAAGTGTTGACATCAGACTGCCACTTGTTCCTCTCTGCATTCAGTTTTAAACTGGGCATTTACACTTTCACTAGGCTACGTCTATTATTCTCACTTGGTTTCAGGTTTTCACAAAGGACATAGTCTCCACTATCTAAGCCGGCAGATGAAACACTATAAACTAATGAAGAAAAATATATAAATATTTAAAATTATTAAGTAACAGCAAGTGCTAAATGGACCTGACCAAATATTTACCAACTCTAAGTCTATATTCCACACTATTACACATGGCACTTTCATAAACACATACATTTACTGCAGAAACTTCTTCTTCCTCTGTTTCTTCCTGTGGATTTTCATCGACAGGAGAGCTACCCTGAAACACATCTACTTCTTCACTTGAATCATTTTCTTTAGTAGCGGCTTGTTTGGAGCGTCCTACACGGCTAGAGTAAAACACATGTAAAATAAAATGAACATTCTGATCCTTAAGTGGTAGGTTACTTCATAACAGGAAATGCTTTAAATATTTCACAGGCTTTCATTTATTATCATTTTTATTCTCAATTACCTTGTAAGCCAAGAAATATTTTTCTTACATTCCGAACCCTAGACAAGCACTTAATCCTAGAATCTTACATATAAAAAGATCTACCAAATAACAAGTCAGTGTAACTGAGACCAATACCATAAAGGATTTTAAAACATAACCCAAAGTCTACTCTTCCTTTTACCTTTCCCAACTCAGTAAAAGGCTGAGTTGCTCAAAGCAGAAATTTTAAGTCTTTCATCATAGTCTACAACTCTTTATCTAGCCCTAAGATTCTACTTAGAAAGAAATCTCAAATCCATTCACTTCTCTCCATCTTCATTGTTACTACATATTTCTAAACCATTCTCATCTCTTGCCTCTTGTCTCTACAAGTAATCTTTCAAAAATGTAAAAACAGCTGATGCCACGCCCCCTAGAGAGCCCCCTACGTACTGAGAGTAACTGCATAAACCTCCTTAATACAGTATATAAAGCGCTGCAGACAGGCCTTGCCTACCTGTCCATTCTCATCTCCTTCCACTCCCCAGTTCCCCACAACTACAACACAGCAATATCCTTGTCTTCCTTCAGCTCTCTGAATTTGCCAGGATTTTTCCCACTTCAGAACCTTCCAAAACAGTGTTCCCTCCACCTGAGTTCCTCTCCCTACTCTCTATCAGTCTAACTCCTACTACTCTCAAGGAACCAACTGGTCACTTTCCAAAGAGAAAAAAACTTCCCCAATTCCCCAGCCCTGTCCTTACATTCTCCTACAGCACCCTAACTTTATCCTTCAGGGCACATATCACAATTTACTATTCCATATTTATGTGTGATTATTTAATGACTACATGCCCATTTAGATGGTAAGTCCTATAAGGATAAGAATCGTGCCTGTTTCGTGCCACTATATTCCCTAGCACCTAGTACCCTCTGAAACAGGAGACACTCAAAAATATGTAATAGATGTCACCATTTAATTAAATGTATCTCTCTTGATAAATATTTGTTTTTTAATTAAGAACTTAGCCTATCATTTCTATAAGCAATCGAAAATAGATATTGTTTAATCCATACTCAAACCAATTACTCAAACGTACTTGATTCAGTTTTTCAGAATTAACAGAAGAAAATACAAGGAAAATAATACAATCTTTCTCAATTCCACTGAGGTCAGAACAAGAAAACAGACAAATCGTAACATATGTTATTACATTACCTCTAAAAAGGGGCTTCCCAGTGAAAGGAAGTTAGGTTGTTAAGACAGAATACAGAATCTCTTTCTGTATTGATTTTTTAACAGAAATGTTTGTTTGATTTAGAACACTCATGTGAGGAACTTGTGTAATTTTAGGAGGTAACATGATAATCATCTAAGCCCTTAATTTTATGAGGCCCAAACAGAAACAAATTAAAGTTACAAGCATGAAAGATATTCACCCTGTTATATTCTTGTTATAAAATTAACGACGGGAATTTAAGATGCCTTAAGAATATTTTTTTATCGAAAAAACAATGAGTTTCCATGGTTGAATACAAACACATTTATGAAGCTGCCACAAAAATGTACTTACCTTTACTTTTTATCTGAGGGAAAAATTATATGGAAAAAGGCAGGAAGTACTGGCTAGACACTCAGGTAACTTTTCCTCTTCCTATGGAATACACAGGAACAGGAAAAACTTTGAAGGTAACTGAGTATTTAACCAAGGTCTGTTGGCAACTCTGAAAAGTCAAGCTATTCAAGTATGGGATTACTTTCAGAAAAACTGCAAAAGTTCTAGTAGAAGACACGCTATTCTATTTCTACTTTGAGGAGAAAAAAGTGCCAATTTACAAATTACAACACTGATGCCCCTGTCACTTTAATAAGTTTGGACACAGATTTGTTACTGTAACTCTCCTATAAACATGTACATGTGTGAACATCCAAAACTATCTATAGATACAGATGTGTTAATGTGATTAGAAAACAAACAAAATCAAGACATCAAAAACTTGAGATCACCATGTGGTAATTTCTACAGATGTAATTTAAGAAAAATGATACCTGTTACTTTCCGACATGGTTCAAAGAATCAAAGCAAAAGTGTAAAAGCTATTTTTTAAAGCTGTTGAGGAAAGACACGAAGAAAAATTGTAGCATGGAATGACAAGGTAACGTGGTCTATACTGTAATTATTTAAAAATACTTCATCATCTCTTCAGGTACCATAAAGTATGTATTGGAAATAATAAACTATTTGGTATTCATTTATAAAGTTTTGTCTAAAACCTGTAAAAATGTACAAATGTCACCAAAGGCTGACTGAGTATCAATCACCTAGGTAAGTTTACAAAAATGTTATGTTATCTAGTGTAATGGGGCTAAATATATGGGATTTAAATACAGCCCTATGTATATTTAGAAATTTATGAACCCCTGCAAAATAATTTGAAACTGGTTTGAAATTTAATATTATTTACAACTTACACATTTTTGGGGGGTTGTGATGGTGATGGCGTTTTTGATGGTCTTCCTCGTCCTTTCTGTGGTGTGGATTGTATGGATTCAACTGCACTAGTTTCAGGAGATTCTGCTCTGCTTTGGGGAAGACCCAAATGTGGATAGCATCAAATTATGATTTATAATATAGTAACCAAATGTATGCAGTTTAGAGTTAAACATACTTACCTTTGTTGTGCTCTCCTTGAAGTTCGGTGCTGTTTACTTTTTGACTTCTGTTCTGTGTTTCCACTTTGTCTTTCTTCTTCTTCCTCTTCTTCTGCTGTTGAAGGTCCAGGTTTTTTTTTGCTTCCTTTTTTAGAAGTTTTCATTGTTGGCTCTTCTTTGGGTGTACCTCCACCAGGAGGTTTTGGTGGTCGGCCTCTTTTACCTTTTTTTGGTGGACTATTCTGTTCATCCTCATTTTCTAATATATCTTCTTTGAGCCTCTTTTCCTCAGGCCACTGCTGTTCGTCTGATTCTGAAGCCGTATGGCCTCTCTTCCTTCCACGCTGACTGCCTTTAGGTTTCTGTTCCTGTACCAACTTAGTCAGGTCATCCATCCCTAATTTCTCCTCTGAATCTGTTACAGGTGTTTTTTTCCGGCTTCTAGGTTTGTCCAATTCAGACTAGGAATAAAAGCCACAATTTCAAATATAAAACTTAGTATGCATTGTTAGTATATGTATTTTTAAGAATCAAAAAAAAAATCTGTTATCCACTTCAGTCATAAAAATGTACCTAAATAAGGTATAGAGTTCTGAAGTACATCAGAACGATAACTACTTACTTGCCTTTATTAATAATTTTCTAATTTAAAACACTATCTGGGGGTAAGAGGGTACGTTTTTATTCTTACTCAAGCTAGAGAGCCTCAAATGAAACCCCTCAAGATCAGTATTTGATTAGATTATAAATTTTTGGTGAAGAGCTATTTCATAAAAAAGAACATTCTAAATTGAATGCTTAAATAATGAACGACTATACTGAAGTATAATGGATCTGTTTTGAGTCAATTTAAGTAATCCTAATTTTACCACACAATGTATAATAAGACATAAAATATCAACTATGTTATATATATATCATGCATACACATCATAAAATAACTATTTTTATTTTATAAATGGAGGTTGCAAGATACAAAAGTTTAAACATATTCATCATTTATTAAAAATTCTGAAAACACTTCTGAATCAAAGATATCACTTCTTCCCAGATACAACTAACAAAAAAAATAACTTAACAATCAGTGACTTTCAAATTTAAAATAAAATACCAGTCTACATTCACTGAATTTAAGCACTGACCAGCAGATGGAGACTGAAGAAATTCTTCAAAGAAACCAAGAATAGTGTATATGAATTTATAATGCTCTCCACAGGTATACACATGTACATAAGACACATAATTTTTTTTTTTTTTTTTTTTTTTTTTGCGGTACACGGGCCTCTCACTGTTGTGGCCTCTCCCGTTGCGGAGCACAGGCTCCGGACGTGCAGGCTCAGCGGCCATGGCTCACGGGACCAGCCGCTCCGCGGCATGTGGGATCTTCCCGGACCGGGGCACGAACCCGTGTCCCCTGCATCGGCAGGCGGACTCTCACCCACTGCGCCACCAGGGAAACCCAAGACACATAATATTTATAGTACTAAGTTAATTTCCAAAACGTCTGTTCCAGTTCACATTCTTAAAAAAACAGTGAAAAGAAAAATTATCTAATTACTTATAATTTTTTAATATGTTTAATTAGTCACTTGTGTTTCCTGCCTGTGAACTGCCTAATTATATCCTTGGTATTATGCCCTTTGTCCATCTGTTTATTAAAGTCTGAGTTTTAATCTAAATATTCTACACTTTTGTGTATATTTAAATTTTATTTCCTATTTGTTATGAACTGAATTGTGTCCCCACAAAATTCATATGCTGAAGTGCTATGATACTATACTACTTGGAGATGTGGCCTTTGGGAGGTAATTCAGTTGAGATAAGGTCACGAGGGTGGGGCCTTCATGATGGGATTAGTATCCTTATGAAAAGAGACACCAGAGAGATCTTGCTGTCTCTCTCTCCACCATGTTAAGAACACAGTAAGAAGGTGGCCATCTGCAAACCAGGAATAGAGCTCCCACCAGGAACTGGATTGGCCCACACTTGATCCTGGACTTCCCAACATCCAGAAATGTGAGAAAATTAATTTGTGTTGTTTAAGCCTCCCAGTCTATGATATTTTATTATGGCAGACTGAGCAGACTAAGACATTATTGTATCTTGTTTTAGAATAGGATGCTGAGTTGAGGTTCTAAACTGTTTTTCCTACTTCCACTGCCAAACAGACATCTAATCAATTTCAAAATCACTTATTTGTAATGCTTCCTTTATTTTGCATTATTTTTCAAAAAATAATGTGGGCTTCCCTGGTGGCGCAGTGGTTGAGAGTCCGCCTGCTGGTGCAGGGGACACAGGTTCGTGCCCTGCTCTGGGAAGATCCCACATGCCGCGGAGCGGCTAGGCCTGTGAGCCATGGCCGCTGAGCCTGTGCTCCGCAATCGGAGAGGCCATGACAGTGAGAGGCCCGCATGCCGCAAATAATAATAATAATAATAATAATAATAATGGTTCTGGGCTAATGTAACAACAGTGCAATATTTTACTAATTATAGCTAAGTATGTTTGTGTTTGGTTGGGCTGATCTTATTACTCCTCTTTTTTGCATCCATTTTATTCTTCCACATGGACTTAAAATCACACTGGAATTTTACAATGATATCTTCATTTAGAAAGAACTGTCATCTTTTTAACTCATTTTTTCCATGAAGGAATATGGCATGTCTTCTCTCTCTTCTGTTTCTCAGTTTTGGTATTTTCTCCACATAGGTTCCCCCTACCTCTTTTTAAGGTTATGTTTAGATCCATCTATCTAATTTCGTTGTTGTAATGGCTAGTGTTGTAAAGTAAATCCCCTTTCCCCCAAGTGTACATCTGATATAAAGTAAAATTACCAGAGTAAAATTATAGTTACATATATACATACATACGCCTACACTCTTAGTTTTTCAACTGCTTCCCTTATTTTTTTTAAGAGTACAAAAATAAAAATAAATTTGTCTCTTCTTTTTCATTGTCATACTTCTGGCTCCTATTTACTGTCTTTCAGAACTGGTCAAATATTCTAGAACAATTTTAAACAACAGGTTGTTTTGTTCCTGAGTTTTAATAAGAATGTTTCAAGTATTTTGCCTTTAAGAATAATAATTTTGACTAAATCACTGACTACTGATTTAAACAGATAAAACTTTTAGCATGTTAATGAAGTATCCTTCTAGTATTAATTTACAAAGAGTTCATATTTGTCAAGAATGAATTCTAAATTTTATTTGTGTCTGCTTGGCATGATCTGAGATTATCTTGTTAGTATTTTTATTTGGGATGTTGATTTGCTTTTTATTCTTTTTAGCGTTTAAATTATCCTTGAAATCTAGGGGAAAATAAAGCCCTATAAATAACTGGTTTTAATTTGTTAGTATTTATCTAGAGTTTTGTACATAAATTAAAAATTACCTGTCATTACTTATGATGGGAAGAGAAACATTAAAACTAAACCCTCCAATTTTCAATGCTACAATTCATTCTGACATCCAAAGATCTGAAAAAGTGGCTGAATTCATTTATGCTCTGGAAAAGGTTGTTGGCAAACCCGAAATTCAATGTCTGTTTTCTTCAGAATATCATAAAATAATCTAAGCTTCCTAAAGCACTACATTCTCTAATTTTTCATTTTGTACCGTATTGTTTTCAGAACAGAGGGGGTATAAAATTGAGGTTAGAAGCAGGAAATGGAGAAAATATGTTATTTGTAAAGCTAAATATTACAATACAAATGTATATGAAGAATAATTCCTTTGCAGTGAAATTTCAATGTGAAGCTCGTAGTACATAAAAAAGACGATACTCTTTCACCATAATCTATTGGTCTTTAAATTGAACTTCTGTCTCATAATGCTCACCTCTTTGAGAATATTTCAGTTGAAATGAGCTTATTAATAAGGTTCTTCTGAAAATGGATGCAATGTTACACAAAAGACCGCCAAAGGCCTTCATTAATTATATAAATAAATCTTAAAACTCAGAAATTCAAAACTGTTCTATTAAAAATAGACTTCAGGGTTTCCCTGGCGGCGCAATGGTTGAGAGTCCGCCTGCCGATGCGGGGGACGCGGGTTCGTGCCCTGGTCCGGGAGTATCCCGCATGCCGTGAAGCGGCTTGGCTCGTGAGCCATGGCCACTGAGCTTGCGTGTCCGGAGCCTGTGCTCCGCAACAGGAGAGGCCGTGGCGGTGAGAGGCCCGCGTACCGCAAAAAAAAAAGACTTCGTTCTGCATTGCTCCAAAAGGTAGAACTAGATATGGAATTTATAGGCTAGCAAAATATTAACCATGCTTCCTAATTAAGGGGGTAATGGGGAGGGAAAGGAGGCAGTATATGTGGGTATGGGTAGCCTAGTTGAGGTTTCCAACAAATGAGAGAAATTATAAGCTCTCCACTTAAGGCATTTTCAAGCACCAACTCTCATAAATGATAATGAAGAAATTTCTGCACTAAGTGAGAAGCAGGACTAGAAGACATAAATACCTTTTCCAACTCAAAGATTCTTCCATAAATCAGGATAACAGGATTCCTTTCTGGCTAAGCAATCAATTTTTAATTCTGTTTGGGTGAAAATTTTAAACAGCCAATAAAAATCCGAATTTATAGTATAGTTAGGATTTAGTAAGAATTTTAGAATTTTAATTTTTTTAAGTGGAAAGAGAAACAATCTGCTAAAATAAATTACTGGAGAAATCTGAAAAAAACTGAAAATAATTTAAACTTCTTGGGATATGTAAGCTTGGGCCAGTGGAAGACAGGAGTGCAAGTTCTATGTCAGAGAAAGAAAATGTTTTTATTAATAACCTTTTGCCTCTATTAATCGAGTAGATTAAAACATTAACTTTCATTATTATGATAATCATTAATCAAAAATATTAATCTTTATAACAAAACAGCAGCAACAACCATTCATTTGGGCTAATTCATTTATTCTGATAAACCTTACTAGCTAAGTATCCACACTTCACTGATAAAGGAACTCATTCAGGGAACCTAATGGGTTATTCAAGAAATGTTTAGAGCTAACCTCGAAAGTCAAAATATACTCAATTATTAATGCCATCAGGTTGTGTTGCAATACACAACTGTATTCTGTATCTTTACTAAAAGTACCAAATTTGTCTTCAAATGACATTTATAAATTATGCCTATCACACACACATCAACATCATTGCTATTAAGATTTTAAAACTAAACAAGGACTTTATGAAAACAGTAGCATTTCCTACATTTACTAGAAACTTACTTAGTAATTAAAGGCTCAAGAAATCAACTAAAATGAAGGAAACTTTAAGGACCCTCATTCTAGCCTCCTTCTCTAAGGCTAAGCCTAAATTTACTGTGTTTAAAAAAAAACCACAAAAGCCAAGGAGTTCTGAGTATGGAACTGGCATGTTTGATTCCAAAGCGCTAAAGAATAAAGATTGCTTACTAGAATGACAAGAAACACAAGAAGTTCAATATACTTAAATTACATGGTAGAGGATAATTATGAACTCACATTTGTGAGTAAAATCAGATGTCAAACTTGAGAGTAAAATTAACTGGTTTCAGTGTAAAAATGATTATTTACATAGTAAAAATAATAATTATTGTACTTATTATAAAATCAAACCAAATATCTCACCCTTACAAGATCAGAGTCGTCTCTCTTGTCACTTTTTTTCCCCGGCAAAGGTGAAGACATTGTGTAATCTTCATTTTCACTGTGATCCATTTCAGAGCTATCAAGCCTTTTAATATAGACATTTGTAATTGTTATTACAATCAAATAACCTTAGAAGTTTTTCCTTTTCCCTAGTGTAGCTTTATAACTTTATGAGGAAAAGTTTCATTCTTTTCAAAAAGTATCCGGTTTTAGTATATTTAACACCATTTGGCTATTTTCCATCATCTTCCCTTTTCATCCCTTCCCCAGATTACTATTAGCTGACTCCAAAGTGGCATTTCCTACCTCAATTCTAGTGCCTCTATTCTCCACCAATAATCTGGGCAATCTTTTAAAAGCACAAATTAGACCACTAGACTCCAGAACATCTTCCAGTTTTACTTAAAATCAAACCCAAATTCCTTACATTACCCACAAAGTCCAAACATAATCTGGGTACCTCACACCTTCATCCCTGACCATTATTCTCTCATTCCTACTCTCCAACCAAATTGATCTCTCAAACACACCTAGCTCATTCCCTTAGAAAGAATCTTAGTGAACCGATGGGATTTGGAGAAAAAAAGCAACAGAGGCTGAAAGAAAGTTTAACCAAAAGTAAAGTAGGGAAACTACAAGGCATTTGTTGTGAAAAACAATGGGAGATGAGGACTGGGTAAAACTATATATTGGTCTTGAAAACAAACAAGGGAAGCCAATTAAGATTTCCAAGCAATGGAATAACCTGAAAACATAGCATTTAAAAAAGATTATCTAGCAGTGACATGATATACCATACGCAGACAGAGGAATAAGAAAGGGAAATATCCAAATACTACAGTAATTAAAGAAAGGGAATGAATACGATGATAGCAGAAAAGAGAAATATTAAATAAACATTCTAGAGAAAAATAACTGGCAAAACTTATTAGCACAGGGGAAAAATCAAAGACAATTTTGAGGCTCTTAGCCTAGATGGGTGAATTAGATCATCTTTGATTATAACCAGGAATTCAAGGAGAAAAGCCAGTAATTTAGGAAATGAGTTGCTGGAAATGTTTTTGGTCATGTTAAATATGAGGCCATCCAGTAGAAAAATGTCTAAATGACATAGGTAAAGAACGGTCACTTAGGTATCAGCCACTAATATGCATTAAAACAGGAATCTAGAAAAAACAAGAACTTTAGATGTAATTTTTGTTTTAATTCGATTATACTATATATCATTTACTAATTTATTCATTACAAGGAAACTGATAAGACATTTTAGAATGTCTCCTCCCTTCTTTACTGATTGGTTATGAATAGTGCAAAAGACAACATAATCTTTCATAATAACTTAGCAAAATGAATAAATGGTGGCAGTTTAGCCTTGTACGAGGCTCTGCTGCTGACAAATGGTATGCTAAGCCCCATGCTAAAACCAGTTAAAGTGTGATTTTCCTTTTTTCTTTCTTAAGAAGAAAAAAAAAAATCTCCTGCAAAGCATAATTCAAAAGTACGTTTTTAAAATATTTTTTAAACAAAGAAGTTTATATACGTACATGGTAAAAGAAATTCAAACCATAACAGAATATAAAATCACCTCCCTCCTACACTAGATTATTGTAAACACTATTAAGACGTTGTGTACTGTTCCCCAAATTTTCTATGCATATACAAGCAAATGAAAATACAAACCCTTCTTAAAAACTCAAAAATACTTTACACTGTTCTATTCTTTCCCTTTTTCACTCAATAATATATTGTGGAAACTCTTCATATGAGCTCATACCTCATCATTTTTTAATGACTATGTATTCCATTGTATGGATGAACTAGACATTTAGTTTGGAAACTAGCTTATGTCTACCAACAACAACAAGCTAAAATATGAAAGGCTAAGATGGAGTACCTACCTAAATGAGTAAGCAAATACATTTAACTTATAAATGGCTACCAGTGTTAAAATAGGAATGTTCAGCTATGCACTGATATTCATTCACTGACATTAAATGTAAATGATGTTATTTTAGGTCTCATAGCCTTGATGGAGTCCTTAAATGTTAAGTATGGTATTTCTTATGTACTTACCTTCCTTTTATTCTTCCAGGAGAGCTTGGATTTGAGCTGCTGCTTGCATTGCTTACAGTTTCCATTCGTGATGACTTTGTCTGAGATTGTTTGCCTGCTGATGAAAGCGGCTTATTAACAGCTCCTAGAACATTGGTTGTTTTAGGCTGAAATGAAAAATGCATATCTTTCTATTTGATTAAAACCAAAAGAAGTTTAGATGTAAAGAAACATAAATAGTACCTGTCAAAGTATTTACATATACAAATCATGAAAAACTTGCCTATCCTTAAGCAAAATAAGAATAAGAATTATAAACTGAATATCACTGAACAAAGACTATATAAACAGAATAATAGTTAAGTTTCTTAGTTACCTGCAGTAAAAGGCTTACATAGGAAGTGAGAGCACATAAAATGTATAGTCAAAAATGAAAACTGATAATTAGACTCTTGCTAGGGAAGGACATAAGAGGATGTCTTTTTACTTTCATATTTTTATCTTAATATTACAAGATAAGATATTTGAAAGAACGTCTCCAGGGTTTTATCATAAGCTAAAAAACAAGTTCTATATCTCAGCTTCCATCTATATAGTAAATATAACTATTTCTTACTAGTAAATAGAAGATAATACTTTTGATGTATCAATTTTTAAAGAAATACTAAATAACATGATTATGCCAACAGTCACACTAAAATAAACTACCACATAAAAATTAAAACAATTTTCAAAACATACTTTTCCAGGAGTGAAAAACGATTTCATTTCTGGAGGCAGATAATTTTTGGTGTTACTGAAGTTCTACAAACAAGGGAAAAAAAATAATAGTCAATGACTACTGAAGTACTATATCTAGGAGGTGATTCAAAAGCCAGCAAAGCATAGAGCAGCTTTTGTTTTAAAGTACATTATAAAATACATATTTGTTTAAACTAAACAGTCAGTTGAAACACAAAATTTTAGTCACTGATTTTAAATGCTGTAATAAGCTTAAACTAACCTCGTACTAATTCTAGTACTAACACAACATATTTGAGCTCTAACATGCTAGAGCTCTAAGAGCTCATCAGCAAACACATGCTTATGTAATAATACTCTCCAGGGAAGAGACTTCGTATACTCCTATTATCTTAATCACAAAAAGGTGAATGCTTAAAAGCAGACAGTCCCTTTTATTGGGTGAACTTACAGGACTGTTCTGATCTCTGTAAACTGGGTAAGACGTTAACCGGTATTTTGCTTTAAAAAATAAGAAAAAGGTAGTGGCTGTTTCCTCTCAGTTACTTTAACAGGCTTAGATGCACTATAAAACTCCAAGAGAGATTCTAAAAAACACCTTTTTTAGTATCATACAATATTTGAGTTTTCTGAGAGTGGTTTGGGAACATCCCTGTAGTGTTCCCAGGGTCTTGGGCCTGTTTAGTGTCAGTTCTCTGCTTGTTTCTTCATACCAGTTAGAAATCTCAAGGGCTTATCAGACTATCCCTATCAGCATTCTCCTTCCCATTTTGGATCAATGGCCATTATCTCATAGATTTACAAGCTTTGATCATTTTTGCCTGTGCTCTTAGACTAGCATAAAACTTGGAATACAAACTCTAGATCATCCTAACTCATCTCGGAACTTATTTGTGTCCTCCAGTTTGGCCCATATTCTGGTCTTGAACCACACTGTTAAGACTCACGGCAACCTTTTCATGACATTAGTAGTGTGTCACTTCTTGATACTGATTCTTCGTGATCTTCCCACAACCTAGTGCTGAGAATACATTTTATTTCAACTTATACAAACAAATCCTAAAATAGCTACCTTGTCAGGTTGGGTGAAAAAACGAGCTGGTAGTACTGGGTCTTTAGGAGATTCCAAACTATATGTGGTGCTTTTTGACATAATGATATTCATGGCAACATCACACACAGTATACAGTTTCTGCAATGGTATTAAAAGAAAATTAGGTACTTAAATCAGTATCCTAGACTCTGAGAATTATTTGTAATTCTAGAACATGCATTTAGTATGCAGTTTTCAGGACAATAGTGTAAGTTAAAAGACTTACTCTATTATTTTCGTTAGTTTACTAGTAACAGCATTATTACTAATTCTATATTAATTCTATGTTAGTAAGTCTAATTACTACTAATATGAATACTACTATTTATTATACTACTAACAGAAAAGACTGATGTTGTCTACAGAAGTTTCATACCCTATACTCAAATGCTTGAAATCAACATGGAATCATAACTATTTACAAAGAATTACATACTTCATTCATTTTTGCATCATCTGGTCCTTGAGCATCTTTTGTTTGTTTAATATTTTCTACCATCTTTCTGATAAATGCATGACTGTTATTTTCATTTTTAGCCATTAATATTTCCAGAACAAACCAAAGACACCTAAAAAATACCAAGAAAAAAAGAAAAAATTCACTGTTAAATACAGATATAATTCTAAATATAAATGTAATGAACTCCAGGAGCAGGAAAAATTAAAAAGAAACAGCTGTAAATCAATAGAGAAAAAAAATATGTCACATACATATCACAACGTATCGGCAATGTACGTGCGAGGTCGTAATACCCCTTCTCAAAGTCTCACTAACTTTCTTAGGGAAGCAGGTTAAAAAGAAACAGAAATGGTGGAAAGAATGAAGTGATCTTAATCCCTGGCTATGACAGGAAGGGAAGACTGCCTAAAGGAATAACTGGGCCATAGATAAAGTGAAGTCTCAAATATTCAAGACTGACTGTAGTCCTGAATGGAAGTCTTCAAGAAAATCTAACCACCTTACTCAATAGTAAGAATCTTCATCAATAAATCTGAGGAAAAAGTCATGGCTGACAACTCTGTATACTGTTTTTGCTTAAAGAAAGAAAAAAATAAAAGAAAGTGTCAGTACCTCAGTTTTAAAGTTAACTACATTAAATTCTACTCAAGAAAAAACTGAAAGTGCTTTGTCTCTGTGTTATGTAGACAGAATGGGACAGAGGGATAGCACAGAGGAGAAAATGGGAGAAGAGAGAAATGTGAAATAAGGTATCATTCTAGAAGGGAAAAAAGTAACCTTTGAGACCTCAGGCACAGGATAAGTTCTTCTGGTGTGGCTCTCTGCTGCAATGGAGATCACTCATGGCTGTACTAGGGCAATTTACAAATACCGCCCAAAATGTTTAGTAAATTCCAAAGAATATTTTATCTATTTCAAAAACTAATGTGTTCCGATAAGGAGGAGTGGCTAAAAGTTGTCATTAGTTATATAATCACTCTAACACAGAATTCATTTTGGGAAAACTAATTGCTTATTTTTTAAAAATAGAAACTGTGGCAAAAAGAGGGTAAAATCGTTTTCTCTTGTCATGAGAAAGTTATCAATAATTTAATTTTATTCTCTTGAAGCATCTCAAATATTTAACTATAAAATATTTCTATGAATCAAGAAACCAAGAGTTATTTTCCTTTAATAAGAAGCTAAAGGCATGAGAAATTAATTTATTCAAAGCCACAAAGGTCATTCTTTATTGTAACAGAAACAGGGTCTCATCCATATTTTAAAGAACTCTGGTAGTCTTACAAAGACTTCTCTAAACACCGTTATATTCCCCTATCCCACACCCAGGCATATATAGTCTTCTGGCCTCTCAACAAGAATCTTTGAAAGAACTGTTAACTGTCATAAACTTTAATTAGACAATCACCAATGAAGTAGTAAGTGGGATCAGTTGCCTGGTTATCAACTTGGCCCATTATTAAATTAGACTATTCTCTATTCCTTATAGAGGAAGATAGTAACTGCAAAGAAAATGTGCTTACTATGTGAATAAAAGAGAATATTAATTCTCCCCACATGAAAATCTATACAGTGTTTCAGAAGAAAGTAGGAAAAGATAAGAACTGGAATGGAAACTCTTAATGGGTTGCTTCAATAAAAAAGAAATGCCAGACTGGT
This sequence comes from Grampus griseus, assembly GCF_964374135.1. Taxonomy (NCBI): domain Eukaryota; kingdom Metazoa; phylum Chordata; class Mammalia; order Artiodactyla; family Delphinidae; genus Grampus; species Grampus griseus. Next base: position 71,026,403 of record NC_139012.1, read on the forward strand.
AGAGAAATATGTCAGTAATACAGTAATTATGCTAAGTTGTTTTGGGAAATTATATAAGAAATGAAACATGAAGAGATGGTATGAAAAAAGAAAAATAAGAGAACAAATAAGGTAAAGAACCTGAAACTCCTAAGAAATGAAATAAATTTAATATACTAATTATAACTGAGATTCCATTATCAGCAAGAAAGGGAAAAAACTTTCAGAAAATATGAAAATGGGATGGAAAAAGTCTTACTCTTTAACATCTTTAAGTTGTTCAATATCCTGTACTTTGACATAATCTGGGTCATGTGCCAAAAGGTGAATTGTATATGGAACAACATACTCGGGTAGAAGAGACAATAATTTTTCTGAAAAAGAAAAAGAAAAAGAAAAAACAAAACAAAACAAAACAAAAACAGCCAGGTTAGAAAACCAAATCTTACTCATTCTCTTTCTCTCTCTCTCTGATACTATGTTTCCTGCATCCCAATAGTTTACCACAATATGACTGGAAGAAAAATATATTAAAATGTCCAGTGTTGAGGTACATCATAAATTAAAGTTTATTCATTCATCCATCATGGCCAATATTGATTTCCCTACTAAATGCACCATGTGCTGAGGCTACAAAGACAAATATTTCAATTTTCAATAGATATGGGAAAAAGTGACCCAAACTATATTCAAGACTAAGGAACATAAGATCTATTTTTTTTTATTATTAGTAACTCTATGTTCAACACTCCCTTGTAAGCTACAGAGCAAAATGAAAAAAACTAGTAAATTTTTCAGTTAGTATGACACAAAAACAGGAAGTAACGGTTGATACTATTTGCTATTATTTGTAACATAAGAACAGATATAAAGGAATAGACATTGTTTCTAGGGCATTTTAAATAACAAACATCTTTTTAGTTTAAATTCAAATATTTTAATATTTTGACTGAGATCAGCATATTCCATTAGAGGTAGAATGGAAGTCCTAACTAGTTTTAATAAAGGTTACTCAAAAGACTAGGATTCATATTCTGAACAATTCTTTTTATATTTCCTCTCTCAAAATTTTAAATCAGATGTTGAAGCTAGAGTATAATAATGTATGTGTCAATAAGGCACCAAGTTTTCTTTATTTCTACTGCTGAACTCAAAGAGAATAAGTTTGTGTGTAATATCATTCAGTTCAAGGTAGGTACAGAAGAAAAAAGTAACAAGGTTCAAAAGTCAGTGAAAAAGTCTGTCAAACATTTATTGAGTGCTTACTCTTTTCCAGACCTTCTATTTTTATTGGGGCTATTTTAAATATAAAGATGCATAAGACTAGATAAAAACCTCATACTAAAGCATGGACAGGACAGAAGCTATACTTCAATGTGGACAGTGCCCTAAAATAAAAATAGCTAACAACTACTGAGTACTTCTTTGGACCATGCATTATGCCAGGTGCTTTATACACATAACTTTTTAATCATAATCATAACCACCATAAGCTATGAGTAAAACTATACCAGTCTTACAAAAAGGAAACTAAAGCTCAGATTGCACAAGTAACCCGCCCAAACACAACCAATAAATGGCAGTGGTGGGATTTGACTCCAGAGCCCTCATTTTTTCTAAGGTGAGGTAGGAACAGAAAGAAAGAGGGTCCTAGTGATGCGGTAACACCAAAACTGTATTTTAACAGATTCAAAAGGAGCAAACCACTCTCCTTCGTTTTGTTTGTTTGTTTGTTTGGACAGAAGGGGGACGCAATTTCCAGACAGAGTTGACAACAGAGAAAAAAGATGGCGATACAGATTTCAAATAATCCAGAGTACAATGAGCACAGAATTCATAGTCAGGAGTAGCTAGAGAGAAAGCTTAAAACTCAGGCTGAGGGCAAACTAAAAAGGGCCATGCTGATGAGCTTCAACTTGACCCTATGAGCAATAAGCAATCGACAAAGGTTTCAAGCAAGGAAGTGATGTGATCTCATCTGTTTTAGAAAGATAATTTTGACAGCGGTGTGGCACAGCTGGAGGTGGGTCAGAGGCAGGGGAACATTTACAACAGGGAGTTAGTTAGGAGTATATAAAATAATCCAAGTGAAATACAGCAGTGTAGGAGAGTTGAGGAGAAATATTCAAGATATCCAGAAGAAGAATTAAGAGGATTTAGTGACCAACGAGAGGAAAAAAGAAGGCGTGAAGAATGCCTCTGATTTCTGACTTGCATAACTGGATGGATTTTAATGCTGTTGATCAAGTCACAGAAGTCAGAGGGGCACAAAAACTAATAGTGTGGATGGGGTAAAGTGAGCAGATTTTAAAAAGGCACACAGGAACCCGCTATTAATGTCAGCTACAGGTGAGGACAACCAATAAAGATCGAAGACCGGTACTTTTTTAAACTAAAAGATAGTACTTAGACAATCTACATAAATGTACCGCTTACTGTTTTATTTACCTCCAAAGTCACTGATTTTTTTCCCTTGGCCTTTTAGTCAGTTGCATAAAGAGCTATGGGTTGATATTTAAATACCCATGCATTTATATTTTAAAATGACCTATTAAAAGGAAAAGCTGCTATTGAAAAACAGTAACAACTTCTTATTTAATGAGGGCAAGTTAGAATATAATAAATAACAGTAACATCATTTTGTGTTCTATAAAACTGAAACTGGCAGGATGGGAAAGTACACTTTTCATTTTCATATACGCTTACCACTAACAGCTGCATGCTGTTTCAGATACTCGCGTCTCACATTGATATTTTTTACCAGACACTGCCTGGCATGAGCTCTTCTTTCTTTTACAGGATCTTTTGCACAAAGTGCACAAATGGCCATATACTCAAGTGGAAGCCGTAATCGGGAAAGACCTTTGTGCAGTTTCTGAGCAAACACTTGTCTTACTTGATAGCATTCATCCTGAAAGACACAATTATTTAACATATTATCCACATGGTACCAAAGAGTAACAACTTTAGATATGAAATTTGCTATATCAAGTAACCAGAAGGGTAAACATAGCAAGTTTACCCACAATCACTGCTTCTGTTCACAAGACTGAAATGTGATAAGTTAATATCAAGGCTGGAGTGACCACCTGGACCCTAATAACTACCAGCTACCTGGTGTTAGAACATATTGAATGTAATCTTAAAACAGATAACACTAGTAAATATTAATCCATCCTAACTTAAATAAATGAGATGTGTAAAAAAAAAAAGTTTGAACACTATCTAATATTTAGCTTTTTCGTTTGCTGAGCAAGATAAAACTGTCCAATTTATATATTTTAGTCCTATCATTTAAAAAACTATTCAGATTAAAATGGACAACTCTGAAGGCAAGAGTTACTAATTTCAGAAACATCACATTACTTTCAGTTCTATAAATGAACCAATCTGTTCATTGCCACTGTGCCGGCTTTCTTCACGCTCCCCACTCTCCTAGACCACCCACCTCCACTCTCCTAGACCTCATCTTTAACGACAGCTCCTGTATCTTTCAGAAATCACTGAGGAATCTGTATCCTGCATCCACTTCTGTGCTCCCTTAGCACTCTGTGCTTATCTCCACCACAGCCTTTAGTATACAGTATGAAAACAACTGGTTTATCTGTCTTATCCAGTGCTGTTTGTTCTTTGAAGATGAGAACGACGTCTTTATTTTTCTTTGTGCCTCTAAACCTAGCACAATATCTGGTACACAGATTATCAGAATTTTTTCTAAACTACAGGGAAAAGCTCATATGACTTTTGAGCCATATACGAGACATACAAAGACCTTCTATGACATAAAAAGACTTTCATTATTACACCTTACACTCCACCAATGAACATAACATGTGGTATGTTTCATATTATTGCAACTTTATGTCTATTTCTTCTATCGAGAATATAAATTTTGTTTTTCTTCGAAACCTAGGGCATAACATCTTGCCCTTATCACTAAATCCCTATTTTGGGTATCTTCTTTCATTTAACTTAAACTTCAGTTTATTACAATACCAAATACCCACTTTTAAAAAAGTAGTCAAGTGCAGCCACTATGGAAAACAGTATGGAGGTTCCTCAAAAAACTAAAAACATAGTTGCCATATGATCCAGCAATCCCACTCCTGGGCATATACCTGGACAAAACTATAATTCAAAAAGATACAGGCACCCCTTTATTCATAGCAGCACTATACGCAATAGCCAAGATATGGAAACAACTTAAATGTCCATCGACAGATGAATGGATAAAGATGTGGTACGTATATACAATGGAATACTACTCAGCCATAAAAAGAATGATACAATAATAATTCCATTCTTTTTTATGGCTAATATTCCATTGTATGTATGTGTGTGTGTGTGTGTATGTATATATATATATATATATATACATACACACACACACACACACACACACACACACACACACACACACACACACACACCATATCTTCTTTACCCACTCATCTGTTGAAGGACGTTTAGGTTGCTTTCATGTCTTGGCTATTGTAAATAGTGCTGCTATGAACACTGGGATGCATGTATCTTTTCAAATTAGAGTTTTTATCTTTTCCGGACATATGCCCAGGAAAGTGGGGTGGGGGAGGGATGGAGTGGGAGCTTGGGGTTAGCAGATGTAAACGATTATATATAGAATGGAAAAACAACAAGGTCAAGGTCCTACTGTAGAACACAGGGAACTATATTCAATATCCTGTGATAAACCATCATGGAAAAGCATATAAAAAAGAACATATACACACACACACATACACACATACCTGAATCACTTTGCTGTATAGCATAAATTACCACAACACTGTATATCAACTATACTTCAATTATAAAAAAGAAGTAGTCAAGCTTTCACAGAAATATTGTCTATTATCTACCCTCATAATCCACAAAAGGAAGTTAAACTTATCTCATTCCTTCCTCAGTATTACTCCTATAGGGAGAGGAATTTTCAGTATTCAATTATTTATTACAAAAATACCCAATTACAAACTATGTAAGTAAAAGTCAATATATCACAAATATATTCACAAATGAACAGACCATTCATTAAAATATTAAACAAGAGGGAGAGGAACAAATTAGGAGTATGGGATTAATAGATACAAAGTACTATACATAAAATAGAAAAGCAATAAGGATTTACTGTATAGCACAGGGAATTATACCTAATATCTTGTAATAATCTATATAGTGGAATATAATCTGCAAAAGTCAACCTGAATCACTAAGCTGGTTACACCTGAAACTAACACAATATTATAAATCAAATATACTTCAATAAAGCAAACAACAGAAACACTGAATAGCACTCAAACATCCCTCCCCCTATCCCTATCCCCTAGTTAGATACACTAGGGGGATAGAACATGTCATTCTCTCATTAAGCATCGAGGATCCAACAGTACAATGCAAATTCATTACAAAGTCAATTGTGAATCATAGCAAAGGTAGGAGAGTTTCAAAGTCATTAAAGTGATGTTAGAAAAGAACTGTCAAATCATATGCCAGGCAACTGACACATTTAACAACAAAAGATTAGAAAACTGACCACAGTGATGATACAGTATGTACATCAAAAGAGAATCATGTGAATAAAGATTAAAAGATGTGCTCCTGGGAACTGAGGAAGTCTTCCAATGTTTGTTTTTTGCAAAGATTTACCCTTTTCGTTAGGTTATAAAAAAAATATGAAGGACAGATTTATCCCTTTGACTAGGTTATTAAAAAATGTGAAGTAAAGATTTACCCTTTTGACTAGGTTATAAAAGCATGTGAAGTAAAGGATAGAGTGATACAATTTTTATCAGGAAAAATACACTCTCAAAAAAGCACACTTGATACTTTCATGGTTATACTTATAACCAATAAGTGGTTCAACATAAAGAAGATGGTGTCTAATACTACAAAATATTTTTCCCAAGGATAAAGTTCTGATCAAAGCTTTTATTCACTACTAAGAAATTAATTTTAGTCTGCATCTTAAATTAAATTTTAATGTCCTTTTTTAAATTGAAATATAGTTGATTTACAATGTTGTGTTAATTTCTGCTGTACAGCAAAGTGTACTTTTTAAGTATAAATTATCCTCAGAGCTACTTCTAGTATCTTGCAAATAATTCAATTACTCTGTGTACTGCACTGTGTTATCAACACTTATTTATATTTTCTGTTCTCCTAAGAGGTTATCTTCTTGAGGGCTGTAGCCATGACTCATCTTTGCATTTACAGAACCTAGAACAATGCATAGCACATAGCAGTATACAGCAAATTTTAATGAATTGCATTCAAATTCTAAAATACCTAAGTAATTATTAAATAATTTTAAGATTATTATTGAATTTCTATTCCTCTATATTTACTTTCTATTCAAATACATGACAAAGGTCACTGAGACACAATATTGCCTTTAAAGATCTCAACTCAAGCAAAGAGAAATAAACCATAGGTACATAACTAAGCACAATGCATGTATGTACCGGAGGACTAGAGACAAAATCTGTAGCTGTAAGAACAAGAGCAAGTTTTGTGGAGAAGGCTGTGCCTGAGCCTTGATTTGCAGAAAGGGTTGGATTTGGATGTGTAGAAATGAGAGGGTGAAAACAAAATTAGAGGCAGCAAACCACAGGTACATAAAAGAAAAAAATGTTCAGCTTTGTTGAAATAAGCATGGGTAAAGGGCAGTGTGCTAAACAGAATTTTTAAATGTATATTTGGGTCCAAATATTAGAAGGGCTTGAATGGCAATGTAAAATATATGCGATTTTTTCTTTCTTACGAGTGTAAGAGCCTAAATATTTTTGACCAGGGGAATAACATGATCAGAACTGTAACAGAGAAATTTAACGAACTACAGAGAATAGCATAGTTGAGAGCTAATGATGGGTACAGCAGTAAGAATGGTTAAGAAGGTATGAATAAAAAGAGATATAATAGATATCAAAGGACAGAATTATCTGTACTTTTGCAACAAGGTGCAACTACAAGCAAATAGTCAAATATAACTCATCATTTTAGGTCTAAGAAATGCCAACCAGCTTTATTTAATGCTTATTGAGGCTCTCTGCAGGTCAGGAAAGAATAGATTTGGGAAAGATTCAGTCTTACCTTCACAGAATATGAAAGTCTGAAATTTCTGTTTAGCACTGGAAGTGGGACTGGAAACTTGAGAAGGGCCAGAAAATGTAGTCGAGAAGCATGACAAAGATCAGGAGACAAAAAACAAAGAAGAGCGTTTCAAGAATAAAGGTGCAGTGAGCTGTGTCAAATGATGCAAAAAGGACATGTATAATAAAAATTAAGATCATTGGGGCTTCCCTGGTGGTGTAGTGGTTGAGAGTCCGCCTGCCGATGCAGGGGACACGGGTTCGTGCCCTGGTCCGGGAAGATCCCACATGCCGCGGAGCGGCTGGGCCCGTGAGCCATGGCCGCTGAGCCTGCGCGTCCGGAGCCTGTGCTCCGCAACAGGAGAGGCCACAACAGTGAGAGGCCCGTGTACAGAAAAAAAAAAAAAAAATTAAGATCATTGGATTGGGGGACTTAATTAGACCATTTTTGGAAAACAGTGAAGGCAAATGGCAAAATATGAGTAGTGAGGAGTGAGAGGATCAGAGAGACAAAGATACAGATTACTCTTTCTTGAGGTTTGGAGGTTTAAAAAGAAGAGACAAGCAAAGGAAAAGCATAATTAGGAAAAAGTTTTGCATAGGATAGGGTAATCTCATGTTTGTAAGTTGTGAAAATGTGCTAATAATTAACTCTGAACCATTAACACATGTTCCACAGTCAGAATTTCAAAACAATCTTTAAACTTAGGTAATCTGAACTTTGACCTTGGGAATCTGGTGACTGAGATAGTAACATAAAACAAATAGTGTGCTAGAAAAGAAAGTCTCTAGAACTTACCAAGTGTGGATGCTTTTTGCACGTAGTGGACATTTAACTAATGATCTGCACAAACTTATTACACACAGGGAGTTTCAAACAAAGCCCATCTCTTTTAACATATTTTCATACATACCTTTTTTAAAAAAAAAAAAAATTTCTACTTCACAACCGACAACACCAATACACTAACAAATACCAGACCAAGAATCCAACAACTCAATGGACTGCAACTCAATGGGAGAAAATATTTGCAAATGAAGCAGCTGACAAAGGATTAATCTCCAAAATTTACAAGCAGCTCATGCAGTTCAATATCAAAAAAACCAACAACCCAATCCAAAAATGGGCAGAAGACCTAAACAGACATTTCTCCAAAGAAGATACACAGATTGCCAACAAACACATGAGAGGATGCTCAACATCACTAATCATTAGAGAAATGCAAATCAAAACTACAATGAGGTATCACCTCATACCAGTCAGAATGGCCATCATTAAAAAATCTACAAACAATAAATGTGGGAGAGGGTGCAGAGAAAAGGGAACCCTCTCGCACTGTTGGTGGGAGTGTAAATTGATACAGCCACTATGGAGAACAGTATGGAGGTTCCTTAAAAAACTAAAAATAGAATTACCATACGACCCAGCAATCCCACTACTGGGCATATACCCTGAGAAAACCATAATACCAAGAGAGTCATGTACCACAATGTTCACTGCAGCTCTATTTACAATAGCCAGGACATGGAAGCAACCTAATTGTCCATCGACAGATGAATGGATAAAGAAGATGTGGCACATATATACAATGGTATATTACTCAGCCATAAAAAGAAACGAAATTGAGTTATTTGTAGTAAGGTGGATGGACCTAGAGTCCGTCATACAAAAAAAAAAAAAACCTAGGGGCAGGACAGGAATAAAGACGTAGACATACTAGAGAATGGACTTGAGGACACAGGGAGGGGGAAGGGTAACCTGGGACAAAGTGAGAGAGTGGCATGTACATATATACACTACCAAATGTAAAACCAATAGCTAGTGGGAAGCAGCCGCAAAGCACAGGGAGATCAGCTCACATAGCAGAGGGAGATCAGCTCGGTGCTTTGTGACCACCTAGTGGGGTGGGATAGGGAGGGTGGGAGGGAGGGAGACGCAAGAGGGAATTGATACGGGGATATATGTATATGTACAGCTGATTCACTTTGTTATAAAGCAGAAACTAACACACCATTGTAAAGCAATTATACTCCAATAAAGATGTTAAAAAAATAAAAAAGAGTAAATGTACAGAGATACGAAAAGTTTGAGTTGCCTGACACACGTCCCAGCAGAAGTCAAACAAAGCAATGTTCTGCCTCCCTGCTTCAGCTCTCATTATCATAAACAAATGTCTGTTTGGTGGTCTCTCTAATGCCACATTTTTTGCATTTTTATACTTTTTACTGGTGATTTTGTTGTTTAAAATAGCTCCCATGCATACTGCTGAAGTGCTGTTTCGTGTTCCTAAGAGCAAGAAGGCTGTATGTGCCTTATGGAGAAAATCTGTGTCACATAAGCTTCATTCAAGCGTGAGTTACAGCGCTGTTGGCCATGAGTTCAATGTTAATGAAACAACTATACACTAAAAAAGGTGCCATTAAACAGAACCAGACAAAAAACAAAGTTGTGTTCTACTGCAAGTAACAAGAATCAACTGTACTATGTCAGCAACCCACAATTCAAATGACAGTTTTAGAACTCTAAAATGTTTCACATACATAAATTTTCCAAGAGGAGACACAAACATTCAAGATTTTTATCTCTTTATCATGGTGGACTTTCTCCTTCCTAAAAGTCAAAGACCATAGAAAGTCATGTTCTATATAGCCATTTTCCTTACATTGATAGCTAAAGCACATAGCTGATATTGTTCTAATGTGATAATTTCATGATAACAGGGTTCCTGTGCCAGCTTCACAATAGCACTCCCAGCAGCAAGTCTCAGACGTGACATATCTGGTTTACTGAAAAATAAGCAAGAAAGAATGTGAATTAGATTTCTAAATGTCTGCACAAAAACATTCCTACTTTGAATATTTAATTTTATAAAAATTCCTCTGGCCAAGGAAAAAAAAGGGTAGAAAACAATTTAGTGATACTGAACACCATATTATGCTTCCTTCACTTCTCTAAGATGGTGTGTAATGCCACAAAATTCTTCTCTTGAACATAAGTCTAGTCATTGAATTCTCTTATCCCACACAAAACAGCTTTCAGCCAAGCCTAGAACAAATATATTTGTATGTTTAGTTGTTAGGTCTTAAGTCTTCCACTACAGATTTTTTTTTAATGTGTTTACTTATACATTAGGCATAAAATATCCTAAGTTCCTAATCAGTCAACTGAAACTATGGTGCTAAGTACAAAAGAAGTGGAATGAAAGCAGGTGTAGTGGATAAAACATTACTACTTTTAGCTAGTATTCAATCTTTGAAATACCCCCAAGAGCCTATATTTAAGAAATTTTTTGCTAAATGGGACATACTTAAACAATTAGGAAATTCCTGACTAGTAAATATATTTAAACAATCGTTCCTAATACACTGACATGTTAGATGAATTACTAATGTAACTGGACTAATGTAAGGAGGGAAACTGTAACTCCTTAATTAGGATCCCCTATGTAGTTCCATAGTAAAAGATTATTATTTAATATTCATACAACAAATATGTGTCAATTTTATATACGGTACTGAGAGGGACTTAAAAGAGACAAAGCTCATTAAAAGAGACAAAGCTCAGTCTTCCAAGATCTAATGATCTAGTTGGTTTAAGACTCTTCCTTTATCTTTCTAAGGATTTATTTATTGAATGTAAAAATATTTATTGAATGTATGCCAACATTAATAAGGTTCTGAAGTTACAGGTCCCAGAGGTGCTTTTCAGTTCATCAACAGCAATATTCCAAGTAGTTAATATAAGGTAAATCACCCAACCACTGCTAAGGAAAGTCTGATTTTTCTTGTTGGAGTTTTTTTAGTACAAATAAAAAATAAATAATTACAATACTTTACAACTACGTTTTTGAAGACCCAGTTTAAAAACAGAGACCCAGTGAGTGCTCCTGCAGCGGGGACATGTCAGGTCTTAGCAGCTGCAGGCTCTGTGGGCATGTACACATGGGGGCTGGGCCAGGCTAGGGTCTGAGCTGCCTCCATAGCTCCCACAGTGGGTCCAGGTGCATGACTACTGCAGTCCTGAGACCTGACTTCAGTGGATCTGCACTGGTGGCCTTGTGGAAACAACTCCTGAGAGACACCAGGGACAACTGCTGGCATACCCACAGTTGAGGTGGGGCCGAGGGCAGTACCAACAACAGTGTACTTTGTGAGTCTGCACAACAGGTGAAACGTGACACAAAAGAGCACACTCAGTTGAACAGCTCCAGTGGAAGAACACTCAGTGGCTCCTCTCCCAGTGGGAGCATTCCAATCCCACCTACCTTGCACCACAGCTTAGAAACGTTATCTGGGGCTTCTACTCCAACAACTAGGGAGCAGACCCTGCCCCGACAAGGCAATGACAACCACAGAGCAAAGAGAAGGCCCTGGTCAATATCCTGTGCAGGCTCTGGTCACCACAACATCAGTCACACCTCCTATCAAGGGGATAATGGCCAGCATACACTGAGGAAAGAGGTGGCAGGCATCCATACTAAAAACAGCCCTCACACCAAAAAATATTAAACCCACACAGGCTACACAGGGACATTCCCACATAAAAATACCCTCCAAGACCACAGTATATAACTGTTTCTCCTAAACTCATAGAGCAAGAGAAATATAAGTAAAATGAAGAAGCAGAGGAACCATTCCCAATTAAAAGATCAAGAGAAGTCCCCTGAAAGAACAAACAATGAAACAGACTGCTTCAATCTAATAGACACCAAGTTCAAAAAGGAGATAATGAAAATACTGAAGGAATTAAGAAAGGCTATAGACATAGATGCAGATTACTGTAAGAAGGACCTAGAAACTGTAAGGAGGAGCCAAGAAAAAATGGAGAATTCATTTGAAGAGACGAAAGCTGAACTAAAGGCTATGAATAGCAAAATGAATACTGTAGAAGAAGGAATAAGTGATGTGGAAGATAGAATAATGGAAATCACCCAGTTAGAACAGCAGACAGAAACCCAAATGAAAAAAAGAACAATATAAAGCGTGTCAACCTACGCATAATAGGGATTCCAGAACAAGAGGAAAGAGAAAAGGGGATTGAAAATGTATTTGAAGAAATTAAGGCTGAAAACTTCCCAAGTCTAAAGAAGGAAACAGATATCTAGATACAGGAAGCAAAGAGGGTCCCAAACAAGATAAACCCAAACAGACTTACACCAAGACATATTATAATAAAAATGGCACATGTTAAAGATAAAGAGAGGACTCTACAGGCAGCAAGAGAAAAACAAAGTGTTAATTACAGGGAAACCCCCATAAGACTATCAGTTGATTTCTCTACAGAAAGTTGCAGGCCGGAAGGGAATAGCAAGATATATTCAAAGTCCTGAAAGGGAAAAATCTGCAACCTAGGATACTCTACCCAGCAAGATTATCACTTAGAATAGAAGGAAAGATAAAGAATTTCTCAGACAAACAAAAACTAAAAGAATACAGCAATACTAAACCTATCCTAAAGGAAATGCTGAAAGGTCTTCTCTAAGTAGAAAAGATGTAAGGATCTATACGAAAGAGAAACTCATAATTGGAAAGTAAATCACTTAAATAAGCAAGTACACAGATTAACAAAACATCAAAAAATTTCTGTGAAAGCGATGATTACCACAATGAACAGCAAAAGTGTGAACATGAAGATGTAAAAGAGGACATCAAAATCATAAAATGTGGTGAAGTAAGAAAACATACATTTTTTTTTTGAATTTGTTTGAGCCTGTATGACTACCAGTCTAAAGCAAGGAGATATAGGAAAAGTGTTAACGTATTTGAGAAACAGGGCAACCACAAATCAAAAACATACAAGAGATTCACAAAAACAAAGAGAACATAAGAATAACACAAAAGAAAATCATCAAACCACAAAAGGAAAAAGGAAAAGAAAGGGACAAAGAAGAAATATAAAATCAATGGGAAAACAAGGTTTAAAATGGCAATAAATACATATCTATCAGTAATTACCTTAAATGTCGATGGACTAAATGCTCCAATCAAAAGACACAGAGTGGCAAATTGGATTAAAAAAAAAAAAAAAAAAAGAGCCTACAATACGCTGCCTACAAGAGACCTACTTTAGGGCAAAGGAGACACACAGATTGAAGTGAGGGGATGGAAAAAGATATTTCATGCAAACAGAAATGACAAGAGACTGGGGGTCAAAATACTCATATCAGACAAAACAGACTTTAAAACAAAGGCTATAAAGAAAGATAAAAAAGGACACTATATAATGATAAAAGGATCAGTACAAGGAGAGAATATTACACTTGCCCACTTATATGCACCCAATATAGGAGCACCCAAATACATAAAACAAATACTAACACACATAAAAAGAGAAACTGACAGGAATACAATAATAGTAGGAGGCTTTAACACCCCATTCACATCAATGGACAGATCTTCAAGACAGAAAATCAATAAGGCAACAGAGATCCTAAATGATACAACAGAACAGTTAGACTTAATTGATATCTTCAGTACAATACATCCAAAAAAAGAATACACATTCTTTTTAAGGGCACATGGAACATTCCCTAGGAGAGACCACATACTAGGGCACAAAACAAGCCTCAACAAATTTAAGAGTATAGAAATTATTTGAAGCATCTTTTCTGACCACAACGGCATGAGACTAGAAATCAACCACAGAAAAAGAATGAGAAAAAAACAATTACATGGAGACTAAATAATATGCTACTAAAAAACCAACAGGGCAACGATGAAATCAAAGAAGAAATTTAAAAACGCTTTGAGGCAAATGACAATGAAAACACAACCATACAAAATCTATGGGATACAGCAAAAGCAGTTCTTAGAGGGAAGTTCATAGCAATACAGGCCTTCTTTAAGAAACAAGAAAAATCTCAAATAAACAACCTAACCCACCACCTAAAAGAATTAGAAAAAGAAGAACAAACAAAACCTAAAGTCAGCAGACTAAAGGAGATAATAAAGCTCAGCGAGGAAATAACTAAAATCGAGATTAAAAAACAATAAAAAAAACCAATAAAACCAAGAGCTAGTTCTTTGAAAGGGTAAACAAAATTGACAAACCTCTGGCCAGGCTCACCAAGAAGAAAAGAGAGAAGACATAAATAAACAAAATAAGAAATTAAAGATGAGAAATCACACCTGATACCACAGAAATACAAAAAAAAAAAAAGAGAGAGAATACTATGAACAATACTGTGAACCTAGAAGAAGCGGACAACTTTCGAGAAACATACAGCCCACCAAAACTGAATCAAGAAGAAACAGATAACTTGAACAGGCCAACCACTAGAATGATACAGAATCTGAGAAAACAAACTCCTACAAACCAAAGTCCAGGACCAGATGGTTTCACTGGGGAATTCTACGAAACATACAAAAAAGAACTTATACTGATCCTTCTCAAACTCTTACAAAAGACTAAAGAGGAAGGAACACTCCCAAAGACATTCTATGAAGCCACCATCACCCTGATACCAAAACCAGACAAACACACCACCATAAAGCAAATTATAGGCCAATATTTTTGATGAATAGACACAAAAATTATCAACAAAGTATCAGCAACCTGAATCCAATAACAAATAAAAAAGGTCATACACCATGATCAAGTTGGATTCATCCCAGGGTCACAAGGATGGTTCAACATACGCAAATCAATCAATGTGATACATCACATCAACAAAAGAAAGGACAAAAACCACATGATCATCTCACTAGATGCAGAAAAAGCATTTGATAAAATTTAACATCCATTCATGATAAAAACCCTTATGAAAGTGAGTATAGAGGGAGCATAGCTCAACATAACAAAAGCTATTTATGACAAACACACAGACAATATAATACTCAACAGTGAAAAGCTGAAAGCCTTCCTGCTAAAATCTGCAACAAGACAAGGATGCCCACTCTCACCACTTCTCTTCAACACAGTATCGGAAGTCCTAGCCAAAGCAATCAGAGAAGGAAAAGAAATAAAAGCTATTCAAATTGGTGGGGAAGAGGTAAAATTATTGTTATACACACATAATATTAATTATCAGAGAGCCCAGAAATAAACACACACACCTATGGACAATTAATCTTCAACAAAGGAGACATGATATTATTATATGTAGAAAACTCTAAGGACTCCACACAAAAAGTACTGTAACTGATAAATGAATTCCTCAAAGTAGCAGGATACAACATTAACATACAGAAATCAGTTGCATTTCTTTACACTAACAATGAAATATTAGAAAGGGAATGTGAACAAACAATCCCTTTTCAAACTGTACCCCGCAAAATAAAATACTTAGAAATAAACCTGACCAAGGAGCTGAAAGACTTATATGGTGAGTACTACAAAACATTAACAAAGGAAACTGAAGATGATTCAAAGAAATGGAAAAACATCCCAAGCTCTTGGATTGAAAAGAATTAATGTTGTTAAAATGGCCAGACTGCCCAGAGCAGTCTACAGATTCAATGCGATCCCTATCAAATTATCCATGACATTTTTCACAGAACAAAAATAAATAATCCTAAAATGTATATGGAACCATAGAAGACCCAGAATTACCAATGCAATCCTGAGGAAAAAGAACAAAGCGGGAAACCCTCCCAGACTTCAGATAATACTACAAGGCTACAGTAATCAAAACAGCATGATGCTGGCACAAAAAGGGACATATGGATCAACAGAACAGAACAAAGAGCCCAGAAATAAACCCACACACTTAATCTTCAAGAAAGGAGGCAAGGGCTTCCCTGGTGGTGCAGTGGTTGAGAGTCCGCCTGCCAATGCAAGGGACACAGGTTTGTGCCCTAGTCCAGGAAGATCTCACATGCCACGGAGTGGCTAGGCCCGTGAGCCGTGGCCGCTGAGCCTGCACGTCTGGAGCCTGTGCTCTGCAACGGGAGAGGCCACAACAGTGAGAGGCCCGCGTACCGCAAAAAAAAAAAAAAAAAAAAAAAGGAAGCAAGAATATACAATGGGGAAAAAGCAAGTGGTGCTGGGAAAGCTGGACAGCTGCACGTGAATCAATGAAGTTAAAACACACCCTCACACCATACACAAAAATAAACTCAAAATGGCTTAAAGACAAGATACCACAAAACTCCTAGAAGAGAACAAAGGTGCAACATTCTCTGACATAAATCATACCAATGTTTTCTTAGGTCAGGGTCCCAAGGCAATAGAAACAAAAGCAAAAATAAACAAATAAGACCTAATGAAACTTAAAAGCTTTTGCACAGCAAAGGAAACCACAAACAAAATGAAAAGACAACCCAGAGACTGGGAGAAAATATTTGCAAATGACGCAACTGACAAGGGCTTAATCTCCAAAATATACAAACAGCTCATACAACTCTACAACAAAAAAAAACAAACAACCCAATCAAAAAATGTGCAGAGGACCTAAATACACATTTCTCCAAAGAAGACATACAGATGGCCAATAGGCACATGAAAAGATGCTCAACATTGCTAATTATTAGAGAAATGCAAATCAAAACTACAATGAGGTACCACCTCACACTGGTCAGAATGGCCATCATTAAAAAGTCTACAAATAACAAATGCTGGAGAGGTGTGGAGAACAGGGTACCCTCTTATGCTATTGGTGGGAATGTAAATCGGTAAAGCCATTATGGAAAACAATATGGAATTTCCTCAAAAAACTAAAAACAGAGTTGCCATATGATCCAGCAATCCCACTCCTGGGCATAAACCCAGACAAAACTATAATTCGAAAAGATACAGGCACCCCCATCTTCACAGCAGCACTATTTACAATAGCCAAGACATGGAAACAAGCTAAATGTCCACTGATAGATGAATGGATAAAGAAGATGTGGTGTATATAATGGAATATTAATGGAATATTACTCGGCCATCAAAAAAGAATGAAATAATGCCATTTGCAGCAACACAAATGGACCTAGAGATTATCATACTAAGCAAAGTAACTCAGAAAGAGAAAGACAAATACCATGTGATATCACTTACATGTGGAATCTAAAACATGACATGAATCAACATTATCTATGAAACAAAAACAGACTCACAGATATAGAAAATAAACTTGTGGTTGCCAAAGGGGAGGAGGTGTAGGGGAGGGAAGGATTGGGAGTTTGGGATTACTAGAGGCAAACTTCTATATACAGGATGGATAAACAAGGCCCTACTGTATAGTATAGGGAACTATATTCAATATCCTGTGACAAAATACAATGGAAAAGAATATGAAAAGATTTTATATATATATATATATATATATATATATAAATGTTTACCTGAGTCACTCTGCTGTACAGCAGAAATTAACACACCACTGTAAATCAACTATACTTCAGTAAAATTAAAAAAAAAAAGCAGACCCAATGTAATTCAAATACATGTGCAGAATTCAAGTACACACGTGATTTTATTAAAGAATAACATGGATAAAAACAGGTGAGGGACTTTCCTGGTGGCGCAGTGGTTAAGAATCCACCTGCCAATGCAGGGGACACGGGTTCAAGCCCTGGTCCGGGAAGATCCCACATGCCACACAGCAACTAAGCCTGTGCACCACAACTACTGAGCCTGCACTCTAGAGCCCGCGAACCATGACTACTGAGCCCACGTGCCACAGCTACTGAAGCCCACGCACCTAGAGCCTGTGCTCCACAGCAAGAGAAGCCACTGCAATGAGAAGCTCGCGCACCGCAGTGAAGAGTAGCCCCTGCTCACCCCAACTAGAGAAAGCCCGCATGCAGCAACGAAGACCCAACGTAACCAAAAATAGATTAAAAAAGAAACAAAAACAGGTGAGATCTAAAGTGCACATAAACAATGTAATTAATAAATTTAAGACAAAACGTATTAATACTAAGGAAATTTTTCTCTAATTATTATGTAAATCTTGAACGCTAGCATGTAATTATAAGAGTAGAAGGTGAAGACAACTAATTAGACTGAAGGAAGGTAAATAAATGAGTTATACATGTGGAATGCTTTACAGAGTTTTCTTATTATTTGATTTGTTTGAGAAGAATGTGCTACTGTTAATATTCTATGCAAAAAATACAGCAAGAGCAAAACATATAAGAAGAAAAGAAACAAAGATGGAAAAGTATTAAGCAGCTGGCAATCACCATTTATATTTTGTTCTAAAGACTTGAAGATAAATACATATGTTAAGGTGGGGGAAGTTATTCTCACGTTTTATTACCAATAAGAGACAATAAATGACACTTGTGTTTTCACAGAGGACAAACTTCTAAATTTTAGCTAACCTTGACATAATAACCACTACCACCATCAATACTTCTAATTACTATGTGCTGGGCAGTGTTTTAAATACATTAAATATACTAACTTATCTGATTATCATAACAGCTAGACGAGATAGGCGTAATCATTATCTCTGTTTTATAGATGAGGAAACTGAGGTACAGAGAGGTTAAAGTAACTTGCTGAAAGGCACCTCGCTGCTAAGAGGTGGTGCCAGGATTTGAATCTGGGCTCCACAGCTCATGTTTTCAGTCACTATACTATACATCTTTCAAAGAAAACAAAATAAAACAAACAAAAAGGTATATGTATTTTTTAAAATTTGCATCAAGTGCATTTTTCACATTTGCATATATTTATACTTCTGGAAACAGATTCAGTAAGTTGCCTTCTATCCAGTCTGTTCTTTTAGCTTTAGACATTAACAAGAATGTAAAACATCAGTTATTGATTGGTACAGTAACATTTTCACATTAGATATTCAAAACAGTAAACATCTATTGTTTAAAATACTTAACATTGCATACCAGTACCTTGCACTAGACATGAGACTGTCATTTTGAAATAACCACTATACAAAAGCGTATTACAATAAAAATATATGCATACCTACAAAGCAATATTAATTATCTTTTAAAAAAGAAACCATCATTCAACAATTACACCAGACATTAAAATAGTGTGTAATCCAAAGAACTCTGAAGTTGTAATTACATACCTAATTTTCCCCTGTTCTGTCAAGTCTCCATCACTATGCAGTATTGTTGTGAGCAATCTTAAAGTAGAAGTTCCTGATTTACTGTGATTATTTTTCATTCCAAGTAGCCATCGAACCATCATTTTAATAGCCTGAATCTATTTAAAATACAAATTGACAAATAAAACATTGCTACCATTTAAAGAAATTCTATATCAGCCCTGAAAAAGAATGAAGAAATGTTTTTAACAGATATTTTTTAAGAAAAGGAAAGAAAAAAATTATTTTTTTCTGTATGTGTGAAGATAACTTTTTGAATGTTTTAAATTAAAGATGTCTCACCCCCAGGTAGTTGACAAATGAATGATTTATCTAAAAACTGGTTCTTTTTGCTTTTTAAAAAATGCTTCCCCAACAAACACTTTACCCTTTAGAACCCATAGTAAAATCGTGCTAACTTCCCTAGTCCAGAAAGATCCCAACTGAAAATTATATTCGATCTTTTGTGTCTAAGAGTTGATACCACCTTACATTTGTACTGCATTTGACAATTATGAAGTACTTAGTACTTTAAAACCTGTTATTGCCTCTAAGGCTTGCAACAGCCCTTTCAAAGGGGTGCATATTATCTCTTTTTCACATATTATCTTAATTTTTACAGATCTGAGGCTCCAGAGCTAAATGGGTTTTGAACAGTGGCATGTGGCTACCAGTCTTAAGATCCTCTTCCTGGGCCACTTTGTAACCATGAACTTAAGCGCAGGCGGCCCGCCTTCTAGTGCAGTGCTGCCCAATTATACAAAACTGCTGCTTGAGACCAAAGCTGAGAAAACAGGTTTATACTGGAACTCAAAATTTTCAAGCATCATTCAATGATGCTAAAGGAAAGACTGCCCTACAGGTCTGGAGAAATAGTATCAGAATCTGAAGCTGCAATAATGTGACAAAGTAGTTCACAATATGAAACATAAACAAATACACATACAATGAAAGGATCTGCAAGAAATTATAATTAGAAAAACAATATTTAATATATTTGTTCCTGGCCTTTACACCTTGGGCAGTGGCTTGATATGAGGTCTACATTACGGAGTACAGACAGTTTTAGTAAAGCAATACTTTACAGCTGTGATGAGCAATCCTTTTACCCATAACTCCTAATTCAAGAAATTACAGGTTGAATTTTCTTTAATAAAAATAAAAAAGTATATCAAATCCCATGGAAAAGACGAACAGTCTTAAAACCTGGACGACCATCTTTGCTGAATAGGAGAATGTACCTAAGAAAACCAGCACTGCCCTTTCCCATTAAAAGGTGGATATCTAAGAAGCAGCAACATAGAGAAAGTTGTCAAACTTTGTTTTCCAAACTACATTATGTGCAGCTGCCCACAGGCCTCAAGTTTCTCATTATTGCCCTACACTCTCACAGCACAGAGGATAATGTCATACAATAAATATAAAAACCTGAATGATTTTAATAGCTGTATCTTTATAACAGGAACAGACATTTTAACACCTATAATAATAATGCAGTATATTAAATATATTAAAATCAACAGATCTATGCATATCACTCACTTTGACCATTGTCTCAGGTGAAACTTCTTCATCTGGAACCCAAAGCTTAGTTGTCTTTTTTCCTGGAAGCTAAACAAAAATTAAGGACTTTAAAACACAAATACACATTCTCATGTGTAATTAATATTTAGTGAATGAATGAAATTTTTATCTTCTGCAACAACAGTCATTATACATGACTATGTTTTCTGTTACTTACTCAAAAAGGTTGAAAGGCCTGTCTTCACTAGCACCACAAATGAACCTTATACATCCATCACCAGCTGGTTCTTTGTAGGTGTGAGATAGGCCCAACTTTAACCACTTATATATATACTTCCTTACTCAATCCCCTTTAATCTACTGTTTCAATTATTTAAAGCAGTTGGCAAGGACTAAGATAAAAATCAATGGAGCCAAAAAGTGTACAGATGACCCTTGAACAAGACAAGTTTCAACTGCACAGGTCCACTTTATATGTAGATTTTTAAATGTACACCTGCTACAGTAATACACAATCCACAGCTGATTGAATCAGAAATACCCCGTGGATAGGGAGGAACCACATACAGAGGGCTGACTACAGATTACATTAGGATTTTCCACGACACAAAGGGCTGGCACCTTTAACTTCCATGTTGCTCAAGGGTCAGCTATAGGTCATAAATGATGAAGGAAAAGGTATCTGCAAAACATCTTGAGCAAGGAACAATTATAAAGGTTTGCAGAAGTAACAGAAAACATACATTAGTGTCTTCCTATTTAAATCCCACCAAAATGGCAACACACACACACACGCACATGCACGTAAACACACACCAGTTAGCTGGGCTGAAAACAAAAGGGGCCCCCCAAAAAACCAAAGAAAAATTTCGAAAAGCAAAATATACAGTAAAAAAATATTAACAGAGCTAAGAGGGCTTACAACTCCAGAAAAGCACAGAAGGAAACACCCTCCAAAAAGCCTTTTTTTTTTTTTTAGCACAATCATAGTATAACCCTGAGATGATAAGCTGAAGGTATTAAGAAATGTGAATTTACAGTAGCAGCCAGGAAATTAAATAAGGTGACAAAAGAGCTGAACCCAATCTTGGAACACTGGAGGTCCCATTTTTACCTCGACCTGACATGAGTAATTTCCAGTTGGAAACAAATCAAAAAGCACCTCAGGTAACCCTTTGGCAACAGGATAGGTAGCTCAAACATCCAGAAGGCAAACTCCCCAAACAGAGCTATTTACAAACAGCTTAAGAATTAATTCTTCAGCTGAGAAATGCCTTCAAAGTGTGAAGTGAAAATAATGAAATAAGGATCTCATTAGAAACATACTGATGAAATTTCTGAACTAAGAATATCCAAAAAATCTCAAAGCTTGCATGGAGGAACCTACCAAAAAAGACACAAGAACCATATCAACTTCAGATTTCTTTACACACCAAAAAACAACATTCTGAATTTTCTGTTAGCCAAGTGACTTGAAAAATAGAATTCTAATCTTCAAGAATGAGGAGGAAAATATTTTCAGAAATCAGAGAGAAAGCTTCCAAATTACAAGCCATTTTGAACAAATTATTCAAAGATGCACTCCACTAAAATATTTAATTCACAAGAAAATTCAATCAGCATAAATTATTACAAATAGAAAACAAAAAAGTTATCATAAGTAAGACCAACAGACAGGTTCAAACAAAAAAGTTATCATAAGTAAGACCAATAGAGAGGTTCAAATATAATAAATGAAACCACAACAGATGCAACACAACCAAAGACAGAAAAAATCTAAAACTAATGGACAAATACACTAGTCAAGATCTAAAAGCATTTAAACAGGATATGGATTTATATGGGATACTAATATAAAAAGTATATTGATGTACTTCTCTTTAATCTTACATAAGATATAAAATTCATGAACATCTGTAAAACTAGCAGTTTAATATCAAAACAAACCAAAACAAAAATGATTTTTTAAAAAAAGAACGTCGAAAACTTCATCATCACAGCAGTAGACTTGAATATACCTCTTTCAAAAACTGACAGATGAAGCTGAGATGAAAAAAGGTAAGTACAGGAAATACATATAGAAATATAAGGAAATACATAGAGATAAAATATTTAAGGATTAAAAAAAATCAAAATTGGCCTTTCTCATAATCATGATGAAAAGTAAAGAGAAAGGAGTTTAGCAAGACAAGATGATATGAGATTAAAAACTACAAAATAATTCCCCAAATCCACCACAAAACAAAATAATTTTAAAAACTGAAATACCTAACAAAGTTGTGTAAGAGGAATATTTAAATTTTCTTTACAGAGAAAATTATAAAACTTTAATGAAAGAAAATTGTAGATGAGCAAACAAAGCAATGGGAAAGAATAGAGGCCGTGTATGATATGAATGTTAGCACTGCAGATGACTGGAAGAAGGAGAGATCATTCCATAAATTCTGCTGGGAAAGTTGGTTACCCTAATGGAGAGTAGAAAGAAATGGAATCCTTAAGTCACAGCATACAAGAAAAAGCAAACAAATCAATTCCAGATGTATTAAAATTTTTATTGTGAAAAGAAAACTTTAAAACTTTTAGAACATATGGGAGACTATTTTTATGACAATGGCATAGGAAATGATTTGTTAAACAAGATATAAAAGCATTAACTACAAAGGAATGATAAATGTAGTTAAATTAAAATTAATAATTTTTGTTCAAAGGACACAATGAAGGGAGTAAAAAGACACACCATAAATGAGATTTTATGCATTTTATGAACATACTTCAACATGTACTTGAAAAAATATTAGTGTGTGTAAAGATTACCTATGAGAAAAAGACAACCCAAGAAAAAAAAGCAAAAGACATGAAAAGGAATTTCAGAAAGGAGGCAACATGAATGATGACTAGACATATAAACTTTTTTAGTAACCAGGGAAATGCAAATTAAGACTATACTGAGACACTGTTTTATATCTAATTAAACGGGCAAAAATTAAGAAATCTGACAATAATGTGTGTTATACACTGCTGAGAGGAAAATAAGTTTTAACAACCATCTTCAAAAATAATTCAGCAATAAAGTGAAAAGTTAAATATGTGTACAAACTGATGTTCATCACTATATCACTCTTGTGAATGTAACCTGGAGAAATCTGTGCTCATATGCATCAGAAGGCCTCTGTAAGAAATTCACAGGAGCACTGTTCAAAAGAGGAAAGAAATGGAAATACTCCAAATGTCCATTAGGAGAATAAGAGACATTTCACACAGTGATATAATACAGAGTAATGAATGAATGAACTACAGCTAGATTTGACAACAAGGGTTATTCTAAGAAACATATCCATAATGATAATATCAAGTCACCCAAGAATATATACGGTATAAAATAACTTATAAACTTCAAGAACAAGCAAAATTAAACAAGTACATGTTTAGAGATGAATATATGGTAAAATGGTGTTTTGTTTTAGTTAGGGAATAATAAACCAAAATTCAACAAAGTGGTTACCTGGGGCAGGAAAGAAACAGGAAGAAAAGTTTGGAGAATAATAAAACCAGGTGCTAAGAATTCATGGGTGTTGAATCTTTGCAGGCAAAGTTTCAAAAGAGGAGAATAATCAAGAGATTTGAGTCTGGCACTAAAACTGCTTTTCTTATATAAATGATGCCTGATTTTGAAAGTGAAAAAGGTTAAAAGGTTGAGCAATGTTTTCATCACTGTCACAGAGGTAGAAGGAAAAAAAAGTGGAATTCTGAGTTCAATAAAGAGTAGAGTCCTTGTTAAACACCCTAGACTTGTGGGGGGATCCCAAATAAAAACATCCTAGACATAAAAGTGACCAGAAAAAGAATGAGCCTGTCAAAAACTGAAGGCTAGCTTCCAATCACTGCAGTCTTGACTGAATGAATGTGATCTGACAGTAGCTCAACTGCCTGTCAGAAGCAAAAATAAATCCTGTTTGGAAGAATTATAAAATCATCCAGAGCCTCAAATTATCTCTACAATTTTTTGTTCACAAAGTCTACAGCTCAATCAAAAATAACATGTGCAAGATAAGACTTGACCAAAAATCAAGCGAAAAACAGACAAGAGAAAAAGAGCCCCTGGAGATCCAGATATTGAGGCTAACACACATAAACTTTAACATAATTAAAGATGTTCAAGGATTAAATGATAAGAAAAAGAATTTCGTCAGGGAACTAAAAACTATATTTAAAAACTAAAGGAAATTACAGAATAAAAATATATTAAAACTGCAATTAAGAATTCATATTTATAGGTTTAACATAAGATTAGACAAATCTGGAGAGAATGAGTAAATTCAAAGATGGGTCAGAAGAAAAAAAAACTGAAGCATGAGCAGGCTGAAACAGGTATACCTCTGAGATACTGCAGGTATGGTTCCAAACAACCACAAGAAAGCAAATATTGCAATGAAATAAGTTACACAATTTTTTTGGTTTACCAATGCATAGAAAAGTTATGTTTACACTATAACATGGTCTATCAAATGTGCAATAGCATCATGTCTAAAAAAACAATGAACATACCTTACAAAATACAAAACAATACAAAAATATAAAAAGAAAAAGCTATTACAATAGCAACTGTTAATAGTAATGACTATTTGGGTCTTTTGCCCATTTAAAAAAATTGGGTTGTCTTTTTGTTGAGTTGTAATCGTTCTTTTATAGAGTCTAGATGAAACTCTTATCAGATATATGATTTGCAAATATTTTCTCCCATTCTGTACGTTCACTTTTCACTTTTTTTTTCAAATTGATAATTCTTTTTTTAAAAAAGGAGACATAGGGCTTCCCTGGTGGCACAGTAGTTGAGAGCCCGCCTGCCAATGCAGGGGACACGGGTTTGTGCCCCGGTCTGGGAAGATCCCACATGCCGCGGAGCGGCTGGGCCCGTGAGCCATGGCCGCTGAGCCTGCGCATCCGGAGCCTGTGCTCTGCAACAGGAGAGGCCGCAACAGTGAGAGGCCCGCATACACCCCCACCCAAAAAAAAGGAGACATAATTGGCATATAACATATTAGTTCCAGATGTACAATGATTCAATATTTCCATACACTATGAAATGATCACCATAATAAGTCTAGTTTTCACCCATCACCACACAATTTCTTTTTCCTGTGATGAGAACTTTTCAAATACACTCTCTCAGCAGAAACTTTCAAATATACCATACAGTATTAATAACTATAGTCACCATGCTGTACATCACATTCCTTGACTTATTTATTTTCTAACTGTACCTTTAGAAGACTCCCTTTACCCATTTTGCACATCAGCCATCCCCTGCCCCTGACAACTACCAATCTGTTCTGTGTATCTATGAGTTTGGAGGGTTTTGTTATTGTTGTTGTTATTCAGTGTTTTTTAGATTTGATTCCGTGTGTAAGAAAGATCACACAGTGTTTATGTTTCTCTATTTCACTTAGCATAATGCCCTCAAGGTCCATCAGTGTTGTCACAAATGGCAAGATTTTTTCTTCTTTTTTATGGCTGAATAATATTACATTGTATATATACACCACTTTTTCTTTATCCATTCACCCAACAGATGGACATTTAGGTTGCTTCTATGTCTTGGTTATTGTAAATAATGATACAATGAACATGGGGGTGCAGGTATCTTTTTGAGTTAGTATTCACATTTCCTTCAGATAAATACTCAGAAGTGAAATTACTGGATCACATGGTACTTCTATTTATAACTTTTTTTCCTATTTTTAATTTTTGGAATATTCTCCATACTGTTTTTCATGGTGGCTACATCAATTTACATTCCCACCACCAACAATTTATATTCCCACATCCTCACCAACACTTGTTATTTGTCTTTTTTATATTAGCCAACCTAACAGGAGTGAGGTCCTACCTTATTGTGGTTTTGATTTGCATTTCCCTGATGATTACTGATGTTGCGCACCTTTTATATAATTGTTGATGATTTGTTTATCTTCTTTGGAAAAATGTCTCTGCCTATTTTTTTTGTTTTTGTTTTTTTTTGCGGTACGCGGGCCTCTCACTGCCGTGGCCTCTCCCACTGTGGAGCACAGGCTCCGGACACGCAGGCCCAGCGGCCACGGCCCACGGGCCCAGCCGCTCTGTGGCACATGGGATCTTCCCGGACCGGGGCACAAACCCGTGTCCCCTGCATCGGCAGGCGGACTCTCAACCACTGCGCCACCAGGGAAGCCCTCTCTGCCTATTTTTTAATCAAATTGTTTTTTTGCTATTGAGTTATATGTGTCATTTATATAATACGGATATTAACCCCTTATCAGATACATGATTTGCAAATATTTTCTCTCAGTAGGTTTCCTCTTCATTTTGTTGATGGTTTCACTTTCTTGATAATGCCCTTTGATGCACAAGAGTTTTACATTTTGATGAAGTGCAATTTATCTGTTTTTGGTTTTTATTTTTTTAGTGTTTGTGCTTTTGATTTCTCATGTAGGGATACACTGCCAAATCCAATATTAGGAAATTCTCCAGGATGTTACTGTTACTTTTGTTCTAAATCATATGTATATAATCGATTATGTTTCATACTTTCTTAATTATTATAACAAGGTGTGATATCTAGTAGCTTAAGTCCTCCAAATGTCTTTAATGATGACTTCTGCTGCTGCTGTTCCTCCTCCTACTACGACTACTTCATCATCATCATCATCTTCTTCTTCTTCAAGATGATTTTGGCTATGCCTTTTGCATTTCTATTGAAATCTTACAATCAGCTTGTCGCTTCTCCGTATACCACTCTATGCCAACATATACACACATCTGGCTAGAATTCTGATACATATTGTATTGAATTGTAAATCTGCAGATAATTGTCATCATTATAGTATCACCATCCCATTCCATGGTATTATAATACTGACCTTTTCATTTCATGAAGACAGTATATACCTTAGGTGGCCTTTAACTTCACTGAGGAATGTTTCTTAAACGTCTGTGTAGAGGTATTGCTTACCTTTCTTAAGTATATTCCTAGGCATTTAACGGTTTTTGATGTTACCGTAAATGTAATTTTTAATATTTATTTTCTAACTGTTTATTATTGGCATAGAAATATAAAGTTACTTCTTTTTTATACTGACTTTGAATCCAGGGACCTTGTTAAAGACAATTTTTAATTCTATTAACTTTTGCATTCTTTTAGGTTTTCTCCGTTCGTAGTAATAACAGCTTTTTTTTTTTTCCTTCATTCTTAATGGATTTTATTTCTCTTTCTTCCTCCTAGAATGGCCAGAACCTTCAAAACAACACAAGTGGTGACTGGATATTTTTATCCCATTCCCAATCTCAGGGGGAAAAGACAGAGTAACAGTAACTAATAGAAGACTTGAAGACTTCTAAATGTCATATATAGAACTGTACACAACCCAGTTCTGACAAACTTTCTGTCAACTTTGTATTTAATTAGCATATTCTGCTTACATGTTATGTAAATAGTGATTAGGATTAATTGCCACCTGAGGAACTTCCCTGGTGATCCAGTGGTTAAGAATACACCTGCCAATGCAGGGGACACGGGTTCAAGCCCTGGTCCAGGATGATCCCACATGCCGCAGAGCAACTAAGCCCATGTGCCACAACTACTAAGCCTGCGCTCTAGAGCTCGCAAGCCACAACTACTGAGTCCGCGTGCCGGAACTACGGAAGCCTGCATGCCTAGAGCCCGTGCTCCGCAACGAGAGAAGCCACCACAATGAGAAGCCCGCGCACCGCAATGAAGAGTGCCCCTGCTCGCCACAACTAGAGAAAGCCCGCACACAGCAACAGACCCAAGGCAGCCAAAAATAAATAATTATTTTTTTAAAAAACTGGCCAAAAAATAAAATAAAATAAAAATTTGCCACCTGATGTTTTTTCAGTTTGTTTTATCAGTTCTGTGTTCATTTTCATCTTCTTCTTGCCTTATTTTTGGTAAAATATTTTTATTCCATTCTCCTCTTTACTGGCTTATGCGTTTTATATTTTCCTATTCTTTTAGTAGTTGTCCTAGAGAGTAGTGGCCTTAACTTATTGAAGGCCAATTTCAATAATTCTGTCTTAAACTTTCAGAACAGTAGTAGGTTCAGTATTCTAAGAAAACTTAAAATACATCAACTCCCTTTATACTCTGATGCTTACTGTGCTCTTGTTCACACAGGACCATTACTGTTCTAATTTTATGCAGTTAATATTTATTTAGACTTACCAACATATTTTCCTCTTTCTCTTGTTTTTCACTCTGTTTTGCCTCTGTGATAATTTGCTTTCTACCCAAAGAATTAAAGTAGAAATTCTTTTAGCTGGGATAACTGCTAATGAACTCTTCCAGTTTTTGTTTGTCTGAAAATGTCTTTATTTTGCCTTCCCTTTTTTTTTTTTTTTTTTTTGCGGTACGTGGGCCTGTCACCGCTGTGGCCTCTCCCGTTGTGGAGCACAGGCTCTGGACGCGCAGGCTCAGTGGCCATGGCTCACAGACCCAGCCGCTCTGCGGCATGTGGGATCCTCCCCGATCAGGGCACGAACCCGTGTCCCCTGCATCAGCAGGCGGACTCTCAACCACTGCACCACCAGGGAAGCCCTTGCCTTCCCTTTTTAAAGGATATTTTCTCCAGGTTTAGAATTCTAGATTAATACATTTCTTCCACTCGATTATTTCAAGATATTATTCCATTATCTTCCATTTTCTTATCTTTTCTTTTGAAGTCAAGTGACAGTCTTATCCCTTTGAAGGTTTTCTGTCTTTTTGCTGTAAATGCTTTCAATCTTTTCTATTTTGATTGGTTCCAGTTTTACTATGATGTATCTGGGTGTGCTTTGTGTTATATTTATCCTATTTGGGGCTTCTACCTGATCTTGAATGTACAGCTTTGACGTCTTCCATAAATTTTGAAAAATTTTCTGGCATTATCACTTCAAATACTATTTCTGTTTCATATTCTCTTTCCTCTCTTGCTGTAGTTCTAATTACACTCTAAATATACAGTATTTTTTTTTTACTGTGACCCAGCTGTCTGACATACTTTTTGTATACAGACAAAAATTGTTTCATTATGCTTCACAGATACTGCATTTTTTACAAATTGAAGGTTTGTGTCAAGCAAGTCCATCAGTGCTATTTTTCCAACAGCATTTGCTCACTTCATGTCTCTGTGCCACATTTTCATAATTCTTGAAATATTCCAAATGATTTCATTATTATTACATTTGTTATGGTGATAAGTGATCAGCGATCTTTTTTTTTTTTTTGCGGTACGCGGGCCTCTCACTGTTGTGGCCTCTCCCATTGCGGAGCACAGGCTCCGGACGCGCAGGCTCAGCGGCCATGGCTCACGGGCCCAGCCGCTCCGCTGCATGTGGGATCCTCCCGGACCGGGGCACGAACCCGTGTCCCCTGCATCGGCAGGCGGACTCTCAACCAATGTGCCACCAGGGAAGCCCGATCAGCGATCTTTAATGATACTTTTGTAATTGTTCTGAGGTGCCATGAACCACTCCCACATATCATAGTGAACTTAATTAGTAAACGTGTGTGTTCTGACTGCTCTACAGACTGGCCATTCCCCCATCTCTCTCCCTCTCCCTCAGGCCGCCCTATTCCCTGAGACACAACAATGCTGAAATTAGGCCAATTAATAACCCTACGATGTCCTCTATAAAGTGTTCAAGTGAAAGGAAGCATTGCACATCTCTCACTTTAAATCAAAAGCTAGAAATGATCAAGCTTAGTGCCGAAGGCATGTCAAAAGCTGCAATCAGCTGAAAGTTACACCACTTGTGCCAGTTAGCCAAGTTGTGAATGCAAAGGGAAAGTTCCTGAAGGAAATTAAAAGTGCTACTCCAGTGAACATGTAATGATAAGAAAGCAAAACACCCTTATTGCTGATATGGAGAAAGTTTTAGTGGACTGGAGAGGAGATCAAACCAGCCGAACATTCCCTTAAGGCAAAGCCTAATCCAGAGCAAGGCCCTAACTCTCTTCAATTCTGTGAAGACCTGGCGAGGTGAGGAGGCTGCAGACGAAAAGTCTGAGGCTAGCAGAGGTTGGTTCATAATATTTAAGGAAAGAAGCCATCTCTATGACATAGAAGTACAAGGTGAAGCAGCAAGTACTGATGCAGAAGCTGCAGCAAGTTATCCAGAACATCTAGCTAAGATCATTAATTAAGGTAGCTATGCTAAACAACAGATTTTCAATGCAGAAAACAATCTTCTATTGGAAGAAGATGCCGTCTAGAACTTTCACAGCCAGAGAAAAGTGAATGCTTGGCTTCAAAGCTTCAAAAGGACAGGCCTACTCTCTTGTTAGGGGGCTAATGCAGCTGGTGACTTCAAACTGAAGCCAATGCTCATTTACCATTCTGAAAATCCTAGTTTTAAGGTTTTCTTTTCACACATATGTGTATATATCTAAAAACACAAAGACGTGCATAAAACTCCACATAACTGTAAGGGGTCAATTCTCTAAGACCCAACATGTCATGCCCTACCCCAAATACTCACATACTGGAGACAGAGAAAATCACTATTTCTTTCCCAATGTTTTCTCCCAAGGCTCTTTTAATTCTCTCTTGTATGCATGAAATGCAACAACTACTATCATAACAACCATATTATAAACTAACCTGTCAGTCTTCACATTTTTTAAAAAAGATGTCATTATAAAAATTAAACCCCTATAAAGTTAAAATAGACAGAATCAGGTAATATTTTGTATTTATGAAGGAAAGTATTCCAGGTCATAGTCCTATGCTCAACTAAAGAGATGTTTCAATGTTGTTTCACTTACAATGGAGATACAGCATGTTAAAAAGATAGGAAAACCTAAAATAAGTCAGCCAAATTGAAGTGTTATTTACATCATTTCACTTCTCTCTTTGATGCATAAAATTTTAGAAGATAGCATTATGAAGAACACACAACTAAAAAATAAAAATTACCCGATCATTCATGAGAAGATCTTTCACAATGAAAGTAGCTACCAAAGACTTCAAAGGAGCAGCAAACTGATCCGGTGCAAGGAGAGCAATATGACCAATAGTAACCAGTGGTGTTATGAGATGTTCCAGGTTGCTTGGATCCAGGCTCTTATGCAGAGGCTGAAAATGAGGAAAGGAAAATGATCAACTCCATAAACATGCAAATAAGCTGTTCACATATTTCACCTTCAAATTTTAAAAACTACAAAAGTTCCAATACATGGTTTAAGTAGTAGCTCAAGCTTACGTTTAAACTTTTATAGGTTATTTATGTAGAAGGCATCATATTTAAATATTTTCAGTTTTGCCCAAGTTATATTTTAGAGGTTACGTAAAGAACATTTCAGCATGAAGAATCATATTATGTATCGTATATTTTATGACCACATATATAAGTATGTTAGAGACTGCTAAGGCTCACCAATATCCACTTCCATTCAAGGATGCCTATATGTGCAGTTAGGTGAGGATGTGAATAAGTTCTGGTTACCAGAATGGGAATGAAAGTGAGGTATGCCATGCCTGTACTGAGGCAGATATGAGCAATGTTTCTTCTCCACATTCTCTCTCTTTACTCACTGGCTGTCTTAATACCAAGGATCCAGTGGGACTCAAAGAGAAGCCACTAGTCAAAAAGGGTCTGTGTGCCTAAGCCACTGATTAGAATACAATCAAAGCACCCAATTAGACTTTTTTCAGGACCAAGAAATAAGTTTTATTATGTACAGTCACATGGATTTTTGTGGATTTTTATAGCATCAAATATTAAGTACCATAACTAATAAAATTATTTTTATTATTCTAATAGGAAACCCAGCCATTAATATTCATTTTGCCATGACAAAAGAATGAGGCTCCTTATATACTCACATAAATTGATACCTAAAATATATTGTTAAATTTTTTAAATAGGAAAATCAGAAGAGTGACTACAGTATACTATCATTGGCATAAGGAGAGGGGGAAGGGACAAAATATGTGTGTATTTTGTGTATTTACATTACTTGCATATGAATAAAATCTCTCCAGAGAAGTACATTAGAAACTGATAACATTGGCTGCCTCTAAGAAACTGGGTGGCTGGAGATATGGGGGTGAAGCAAAAGAGAACACTCTTTACTCTTTAGTATTTATTACTGGATATTTGTTTTGTATCTCTTGATTTTGAAGCAAGTGAATATATTATCTATTAAAAATTTTAATGACACATTTTAATGAAGAATTGATGCTCTATCCTCCTACACTGAACACCAAGAATTCTAGGCTTGAAAAACAACACAAAACTGTTCTTCCCAACACACTGGGGCAATATGAGAGGCTTAGTTTAGTCAAAAGTATACTTAAATGAGTTTACTTCTTGCTATTCTTGATGACCTCCCTCAGTACCTCCACTGCACATCTAAGTGATAACTTGTTTACATTATAAACAAATACCTGATAGTGTACTTTTTTCAATTCATTTATTATAATGTGTGACAATTTTCCACAGTAAGATAATAAAATCATTTCTGAAAAAGCAAAATAAATGGCCAGTCCCTCGATTAACAGTAACCTCATAAAGGCCATATGTCTCTATGAGACCTTTTCTCAGAAAGCCAGCCAATCCTGTATGTCATAGTAGAAGGATTACCAGTTAGGTTCTCATAAAGATAAGTAAAAGATATCAAAAATGAAAATAAAAGTACCCTAAAAATTCAAGTTATTATCAGCATTATCCTCCTCCTCATCATCATTGGAAGGAACAAAAAGGAGATTATTCAAGAAAAACAAAAGCTTTCTAGAAATCAACATGAGTTCATTGAAGTCAGCCTCTTATTAAAAAAAAAGACTATAGAAAGTATTTCCACCCCCAAATTTAAAATATATTACTATTTGCTATCTATAGCAAAGATGCTGTTAAATAAAGAAAACTTTTTTTCCTCCTTTAGGTCTTTAACATAATATATGAAAATATGACAAAATTAGCATAAATATTTCTAAAACAGAGATAACAAGTCTAAGTATTTATGGTGGGTTAGTTTCAGCATAATTTCCAAATTGTTTTGACTTCATTCAAAGCTCCTAAACTAAAATTATAAGTTAGGATTTTATAGATTTTCTGCTTAGCTTCTATTTGCAGGAAGAATGCTAAAGACAGCCCCTGATTATAATAGCTTGTAATGAAATTGCAATGCTTAGAAAGGATAATAGTAATTCCAAGTACAGAAAAAATAATATAAAATACATATTGAAAAGATGGTCAGTAGACATTTGGTCCTATCCAATACATCCATAAGACACTTGGTCTACACACAAAGGTCCTCGATATTTGTTCATATTTGGTCCTGTCCAAAACCATTTGGCATGGACCAAATATGCCCACAGACATTCTGGAGAGCACCAAAATATCAAGAACCTTTTGGTGTGGACCAAATGCTCTGCAAGGGAAAAGGCACATTTTAATCTGACATAAAATTATGTCAGTCACTGAAGTACAAACTTATACTTATTTACCTTACATTACAAATTAGTATGGATTTATAGAACCCCACACTTCAGTAGTATCTCATATATAGAAATCTAACTTTCAAATCTGTAAACTGATAATCATCTACTA
Source organism: Grampus griseus (assembly GCF_964374135.1). Taxonomy (NCBI): domain Eukaryota; kingdom Metazoa; phylum Chordata; class Mammalia; order Artiodactyla; family Delphinidae; genus Grampus; species Grampus griseus. The sequence continues at coordinate 71,060,583 of NC_139012.1, forward strand.
CCTACTATCAGTAAGTAGGATTTTATATGTAATTACTTACTAATGAAAAATAGTTTCCTAATACTAAATGTATAAAGTAGTGTCAAAAAATATTATACAACTGTTTGATTTCTGAATCTGAGTTAGCATTAAACATCTGAATATCAGATATTTTCTGATTTTAATCGCCCATCAATATTGATTATACTAATTCAAATTTTGAAAATAAACTGTAAAATGATACATATCCAAATGTGAACATCCTATAAAATCATTCATATTTGTTTTTTAACTATAACATGAAACAAACAAAAAACTTTTCTCTTTACCTCAAATATCTGTGCAAACTGTGTCTCTTTACTAGAAAATATTGCATGGATACAATGAATAGCATATTTGGCTTGACGGGGGGGTCCTTTCTTAGATTTGTGATGTAAAACAGGAAGCAAAGCTCTAAAAAAAAAAAAAAATTAAAGAAAAACAATTAACCAGAAAAAACAACATGACTTCCACTAGATAGCTTGTATTTTTTAAGTAATGTTTTGTAAGAACAAAAAAAGTCATAACATCTACTCAGACATTTTCAATCTATAATTTCGCTTTATAAATATCTATATTAAAAATATAATCCAAATAAAGTATTTTTTACTTAATAATTATAAAAACAAACAAGGATGGTGACCCATTTCTTCTTTTTAATGTCATTCCTTTAGCCTTTTCTATTTCATTCTCACTGGTACCACTTCAGCTAAGCTTCTGCCACCTTACACCTTCTTTCTCCAGGCTCTTCCTCTTCCAATTCACTTTTTACTTTGTGCCAAAACAACCTACATGAACAGAAATTTGATCATTTAACCAATACAAATTGAGCACTTACTATAGTGCCAGGCACTATTAAAAGTCCCAAATCCTTGCCTTCATGCTACCAGCATATTAGGGATAAGACACATGATTATACATAAATTAGCAAAACATATGTTATGTCAAATTGTGGTGACTCCTGTAAAGAGAAAATAAGAAGCAGAAGAAGAAAAAGAAGACAGGAATAGGGAATGGGGCTAAGTGTGTGACAGTGTTACAATTTTAAATAGGGTGCTTATAGATGTGCTTATAAAGTAACATTGGAGCAGAGTTCTGAAAGAGGTAGGGAATGGGTCATATAGCTACCTGGAAGAACATTTATGTATCATATCATTCCACTATATAAAAACTTAAAATCCTGAATAAAGCAGAATCTCTTAGCTCAACTATTATGAATACATCTCACAGTGAAAGCAACTTCTGAATCCTCCCCCTTCCCCAATAACAACCCAGTGCTCCAGTAGAAAAAAAAAATTAGAGATAAAATAATTCATTATAATAATATCAGAGTCTCAGAAAAGATACCAACAGCAAAATATAATAAAAATAAATAAGTGACAAACTGAAGGGAAACTTTGCATTTCATGTTACAGGGAAAGGGTTAATATCCCTAAAATGTAAACATCTACAAATAGAGAATGAAAAGACCAACAATATCACAGAAAAATGGGTTGGATTTAACAGAGCAGAAAGCTCTTCAAAAGAAGATAAACAAATTACCCAGTTATGTGTGAACAGATGTTTACCTTCACTCCTTTAAAAACATATATAAATACAAATTAAAACTATACTCAGAGGACTTCTGCTTCAGATTAGGACAGTATATCTGAGACTGGGTTTACCCTTTTACCTTAAACAAGTAGAAAACAAGATAATATGTTAATGGTTTCAGACACTGGACAATAGGAAGCGCAGTGCGAAAATCCGTAAAAGATGGGAAACAAACTAGAAGAGCCCTACATCTGCCCCCAATTACTGCAAGGAGGTAGTTTCCAGACTGCAGTACAAGGAGAAGTAGAGACCCAAATAGAGCCTGGTGGTTGCATGCAGTTGAGGGAGACAGGAATGAGAATTCAGGGAGGCCAAGGGAGCTATACTTTCTACAGCAAAGCACCACAGAGGAGGGAGCTACAAAGAGAGAAAGAGAGCTTGAGTTCTGTAGACCTGAAGAGGGGTATCCCTGAGTCTTTGGCTGAATAATGATCCGCGTCACGCAAGAGCAAAAACTACCTAAGACCAGGAAAAGAATGTTAGAAAGAAGTAGGCCAAAAAACTCCCTACCACACACAGGGCTGGTAGCAATTCATGTTTCCACCAGCCACAGCAGAAAGACCTTCAAATATATAATCAGGACAAAATTAATCAATAGACGCAGTCCCCGAAATGGCACAGGTGACAGAATTAGCAAAGACATAAAAACAGTTGTTATAAATATGCTCCATATGCTCATGAAGGTAAGAAGAAAACATGAACGTGATGAGGACAGAAGTGAAATATATATATATTAAAAAGACCCAAATGGAACTACTAATTCTGAAAAATATAATACCTCAAATTAAAAATATATACATAGAATAAAAGCAGATTATATATGTTATAGAAGAAATGATCAGTGAACTTGAAGACATAGCAATAGAAACTATGCAAAATAAAACAAAGGGGGGGGGACAGGAAAAAAAATAAGAATGGCACATCAGTGACCTCTAAGACAATATTAAGTAGTCAAAAATACATGCAATTGGAGTCCCAGAAACCAAGGGGGTGAGAAGGGGAGAACATTAAAAAAAAAAAAAAAAAAGAAAGAAAGAATTACCAAAACAACTCCAAATATGATGAAAATAAACCCACAGTCCCAAGAATCTCAATAAACCTCAAGCAGAAGAAACATTAAGTACACCATTCCAAGGCACATCAGTATCAATTTGGTGAAAACAGCGATAAAAAAAAAAAAATCTCAAAACCAGTCAGAGAAGACATATTATGTACAGAGGAACAAAGAATGAAAGATCACTTTTCATCAGACACTATGCAGTCCAGAAAATAAGAGAGTGACATCGTTCAGGTACTGAAAACCAAAAGAACTCTCAACCTAGAATTCTTATTCCAAGCAAAAATACTTTAAGAATGAAGATAAAATAAAGACTTTTTCAGACAAAGAAAAGCTAAGATAATTAATTATAAGCAGAATTATACTCTAAGAAACATTAAAGTTATTCAGGAACAAAAATGATACCAGCTGAAACTATGGATAGATATCCAAAACATGAAGAATGGTAAAAAAGGTAAATATATGTGTACAAATCAAAGAAATATGCTATTGTTAATCTGAGATATATCAAAGTGTTTAGGGCAAAAATATCAGTAACATATTGTAGCATTTATAACATACATAGAAACAAAATGTATGACAACAAAAGCACAAAAGCCTGGAGGGGGAAGGCATGGAAGTATACTGCTGCAAGATTTTTACAATATACATTAAGGGGTATAATTTTATTTGAACACAGATAAGCCAATAAAATAAAATCATTAAAAATAGTCAACCTCAAAGAGGGCAGAAATAGAAAGAAATGGGAACATATATTAAGATGGCAGCTTTAAACCCAACTGTATCAACAGTTCCATTAAATGGTAAATGGTATAAACATTCCAATTGAAAGAGTGTGTCAAATTGGATTAAAACAACCAAAATCAAAACAAACCAACAAAAACAAAACAAAGACCCAACTCAAACTATAGGATATTTACAAGGTATTTATTTTAAATATTAAGCCCCAGGAACATTTACAGGGAAGGAAGGAAGGGGGGGAGGGGACGAGGGAGGAACGGAATGAAAGAATGAGAGAACTGGGACTTCCCTGGTGCCACAGTGGTTAAGAATCCGCCTGCCAATGCAGGGGACACGGGTTCGAGCCCTGTGTCCTGGTCCAGGAAGATCCCACGTGCTGCAGAGCAACTAAGTCCGTGTGTCACAAATACTGAGCCTACGCTCCAGAGCCCGCAAGCCACAACTACTGAGCCCGCACACCACAACTACTGAAGCCTGCGTGCCTAGAGCCCGTGCTCCACAACAAGAGAAGCCACCGCAGTGAGAAGCCCACGCACTGCAACAGAGTAGCCCCCGCTCGCCACAACTAGAGAAAGCCTGCGCGCAGCAACGAAGACCCAACACAGCCAAAAATAAATAAATAAATAAAATTTTAATGTTAATAAAAAAAAAGAATGAGAGAATAAAAGACTGAAAGAAAGAGATATGCCTGGCAAACACGAATACAAATGAAAGTAGATGCTGCTCTCAAAGACTGCAGAACAAGGAAGCTAACCAGGGACAAGGAGAAACATTTCATTAACAACATAGTCTGTAGACAAGGCTATGGGGAAACAAGTACATTCGTACACTGCTGGAGAGAATGCGAAATGGTATAACTACTACAGAGGGAACTGTAACAATATCTAGTAAAATTATGTATGCATTTATTCTATGATATATCCACAAAATAAATATTTCAATGTGGAATAACTGCTAGTATACGTAAAGAGAAAAAAAGCAAGGTGGAGAAAGGCATGTATAGTGTACTTTTTATCATTCTTCTATCAAAGAGGTCATGTGAACACACATACATATACACATACGCACTGAAACATATCTAGACCGACATGCATGAAAAGACTTCTTTTAAGTTTATCTATAGGTAAGAAGGAATAGGGTAGAGTGTTGACGAGTACAAGCTAGACTTCTTAGAATATATCTTGCTTTTTCAGCTTGTCTTTAAAACCTGTGAATATTTCATATAATTAAGAAATGAAAATTTTTTAAAGTAACCTCAAAAAATAAAAAGAAACAAATGAACGAAAGTGTGCATCCATTTGGTGGCATAACCACACAAAGAATCATTCCAAGTAACTTTAAAACACAAGAATTTGACTGTAAATCCCTAGTGTGATGCACCCTAAATACATAAGAGAACTACATAAGGCAAACAAACAGCTGTTTTTAGGAATCACACTGGTGGTGCTACTACTATTCTGAGACTGTTCTGTATTTATTATGGGATAATTCAAATGAGTTATTATGTAATATCATAGTTTTATCATCCTGTATTAGCTCGGCATAGGGGAAAAGATAAAAATGTAAAATTGAAGAGGCTCAATAAAAACCCAATTTGAACTGGAATAATCAATATAAACATACAATGCATTTTATCTTCCAAAAAACCTTTTTTTTTTTTTTAAGCTGTATGCACAGAATTGTCCTAGAAAAGTGACCCACACATTAGCAATTAGTACACACAAGACTGACATTCTGATTTCTTAATACTATTCCCATTAAAAGGAACCAGGGCTCCTCAGAGAAATGGCTGAATCCAGGTCTGGGGCAGGACATGTACAAGATGGGTCTGGAACATTTTGTCATACCAGGTTGCAAAGACATTACAAAGATTAGTGGAGTTATTCAAAAGGATTCAGAAGTCAATCTGAATAGCCTATAGATGGGACAATGTGAGCATCGAGTGATCACTGTAATTGACTGAAACACAAATATGAGTAAATCCATCAGTTTATAATGATATTTTTAAAAGACGACAACAGAGGATACTAGTAAACTCCTCACTCTTTATTTTGAACTCTGTTCAATACATAAAAGAATCACCCACTACTTACAGATATGGAAAACAAACTTATGGTTACCAAAGGGGAAGTGTGGCAGGGAGGGATAAATGAGGCGCTTAGGATGAACATATACACACTACTACATATGTATAAGACAGATAACCAACAAGGACCTACTGTAGAGCACAGGGAATTCTACTCAATATTCTGTGATAACCTATATGAGAAAAGACTCTAAAAAAAAAGAATATATGTATAACTGAATCACTTTGCTGTACATCTGAAACTAACACAACATTGTAAAGCAACTATACTCCAATAAAAAAAAGATTATTCATGATGTTTAAAATAAACTGATAAATTAAATGAAAAAAAAGCATTTTAATTTTTCTTTATGTGCTTTAAAGTAATGTTTATGCTTCTGCAAGTTAACTGACTTAGAGCAAAACGAATAATATTAGGTACAGAAAAAAAGCCTGAATAAATAACTTCTGACGCTAAAAAAAGGAAAAAGGAAAAAAAAAAGTATCAAGCACTTATCCTGCCAAAGAATAGATGAGAAGTTCCTCTTTATAAAAGTATTCAGCTAACAAGTGATAAAGGAATGACACAGTATCATTACTGATTACTAAATATGATCAGCTGCTAACATCATAAAAGAGAAACAGCCAGGTATTACATTCCTCCTGACAGAAGAGCATACCACCACCTGCAAAGTGGTCCTGTGACGACAAAATAGCTGAAGCAGAATCCAATCAGGCCTCTGGATTCAACTATCACTTTACAGAAAACACAGGAAAACGTTAAAGCATGCCAAAGGCACACAATTAGCAAAAATCAAAAGTCAGTTTATGTGAAAGTATTCAAGATAAACAACCTGGTTTCTTCATCAAACACAAAGAGAAGAGCTAACTGGAGGGGGAACCTACAGGAGAAAAGGGACTTCAGAGACCTATCAAGCAGTAACAATGTAGAAACCTCACTTGGATCCCGATTCAAAAAAAAACCAAACTGTTAAAAAAAATTACTATGTTTTAATTGGATATTATTATTAGGAAATTATTATTAACTGTGTTTACGATAAAAGCATTGTGATCATTTTTTTAGAGTTCTTATCTTTTGGAGATACTGAGATGTACAGATGAAAATACAGAGTCTGGGATTTGTTTTCAGATATAAGGGGAATGTGGGGAGTGGGCAGAATTATAAATTAAACAAAGTGGCTTTTAGTTATTTATATATAAACGGGTTGGTGGATACATGGGAGTTCACTATTATATTCTACCTCTTCTTTATATGTTTGAAAACTTCAATAATAAACTATGTAAAAAAACAATTCGAGCCTCACCAAAATGCCCTCTTTTTAGTCTGTGATTTGTGGCTTCCTTGTGAAATGAAAAATTATTATTTTCTGGTTACTTCAGTAACTGAAGTCCCCAGGGAAGACCTATCATCTCATAAGTCACACACAAGTAAGAAGCAACTATGGTGGGACGTTCAAAGATAGCCTAAGAAATTTTAAGTTCATCCAATGTTCTGCATTCTCATTTCAACAGAAAACAGAAATAAACCAAAACAATAAGGAAGGGAAAAAAAACAATTTCAAGAATTCTAAAGCCCTAGGCAGACTGAGAAGTTAATGAACGTAAATGAAGCGACTACCTTCTGACTGCTTTTTATATTAATAAGTTTCTATTAAAGGAAATCCTTTATTCCCTCATTAAATTGATTTTTCCCCTTCAAATTCAAGGGGAAACCCCCCTGCCGCCCCACTTGCGAACAAAACTGAAAAACATTAAAAACACTAAAGAAAAAAACTCCAAATCCTACTACCCTGAAATAATTAGTGTTAACATTATTTTAGAACTACTTCTAAAATTTCTCTGTACATACATACACATATTAAATAAATGAGAATACAAAACATATATTTGGAAACTTTTTTTTTTTAAAGGTCACACAGGTCTTCAGTGTCTGGCTATACCACAATTAATCTAACCAGTCTCCTACCACTGAACATTTAGATGGTTTTTTTTTTTTTTTTTTAAATCTTGACAACAAACAATGAACATCCCTGTGCTAGCTCTTTATCTAGTGTCTCTGAGCTTTATATCCTATAATCTGCTCTGAGATCCTGGAGCTGTAAATCTGCAAATTACATTTCCCAGACTCCCACAAGAGCTGGTAGGTTCTTCCAACAAGAGACACCACAGCTTCTTTAAGGCCTTCTCTGCAGTAGCTGTGCTGCCCTGCAGCAAGAGCCAGGCCACCCCTACTCTGACAGTTAGTTGGCACAATGTGGACAGGCTCTTCCACCCATTGGGCAGTCCTTAACACCGCTTATTCCCAGTTGTTCCACCAGCCCTAAGGGTGGTAACTGCTTCCGGCAAATCATAATCTCTGAGCTGCCAAAGCAACTTTTTGCTCTTTCAAGCTTCAAACATCTGTATTAATTAATTTATTTACGTTTAAAATACCTGGAATGGTTTCTGCTTCTGACTGGACCCTGAACCATATAACCACTATGTAGACGTATTTTCTAATTATCTCTGGGATAAATACCTCAAAGTGAAACTACAGTATTAAACACCACACACATTTTAAGTTGGTAAGTATTACCACATTACCAACTCAGAAAAGCTGCATCCGTTTATATTCCAACTGACAGCAGCACTGGCATGCTAGCTAAAACTGGTTATACAGCACGTGGGTATTGTATTTTCCTCCAGCACTCTTAGCAGGCATAAATGTCCTTTCCTAATGTGATGAAGGACTTCCTGTTTGTAAATTTCTTATTTATTCCCTATGTTAGTATTCTACTGTGAGATATGTCTGTTATTCCTTTGTTAAGAATCTTAATACATTACAAATATTAACCTTTTCTAAAGTCATATATATTGAAAATAGCTTCCCAGCATACCAGTTCTGTTTCCAATTTATTTCATGATTTTTGCTTTTGTCTAAATAGTATTCTCCCTCACTAAAATATAAGGGCAGAGACTTAACCTGTCCTTTTCATTTTAACATCCTCAAGTACCTTATACACAATGAAGGCTCTACAAATATTTTTTCAATAAATGAATTTTTAAAAATCCAACCCATCAATATTTCAATTGTGACTTGGCATCAGTGTCCCTTTCACCACAAAGTAAGAAGTTACAAAAAATGTACTGGTTACTAATACGTTTATTAATTAATTTTATATATATTTGAAATCTTAGATATATGAATAATCTTTGACTCATCTGGAATACATGTAAAAGCAAGTAAGCAGTCTACATTAATTTTTCTTTTTAAAACAGCTTGCCAATTATTTACTCAATAATCTAAGTTTTCCTAATTTCTTTGTTAAATATTATACCCCTCACTATTACAGGGTTGCAAATTTCTTATACACTTTACTTCTAAATCTTCTGATATATTCTACTCATATAATATTTTCTAAATGATTGTTAATGGTATATAAAGAAAGCTTTGGATTTTTACATACTTATTTTGCCCATCTTATTTTTTAGTATTTTACTAGTTCTGCAGTTCATTCTCTTGAATTTTTCTTAGAATATGATAACTTTGCTTCCTCCTTTCCAACGCCTCCACCTCTTATTTTCTTATGTAATTATATTGGTTAATGCTTCCAAAACAATGTTAAATCATAGCAGAGCTAGTGTATTTTCTCATCTTGCTCCTGATTTTACTGGGAATGCTTCTAGTGTTTTACCATATGATGGTGTATACTGGTTTGAGAAGTATGAAGGCATTAAACCGTATTTTATTGGGTTTAATTATAAATAGCTGATTTTTTCTTATCAGAAGCCCTTTCAGCAGCTGTCAAAATGATCTATTGTGTGCCCTTTCCCTTTTACTCATTTATACAATGAATTATAACATGAATATTAGGCTTTTTAGTAGTAACCCTTTTTGTATTCCTGGAATTAATCACATTTGGCCATAGTATATTCTTGTTTTACTGTAGTAAACTCTCTTTTTGATAATATTTTATGTACAATTTTTGCATCAACATTAGTAAGATCTGTCTTAGTTTTCTTTTGGAGGGATATCTTTTATCAGGTTTTAGCATTCCTGTAGTTACCTTGGCTTTATAAGAAGTAATCTAAATGCTTTCTTTTTCCCCCATGCTCTAAACAACTTAAATAAATTAGAATTCCTATGTGGTTTTTATATATATATATATATATATATATATATATTTGAAATACCTCCTTTAACACACACCTTTTATTTGCCCTTATTATTATTATTAGAGGGTAATTTTCTCTAATTCTTTTATAGTTATAGTCTATTAGGTTTTCTTCTTCCCTCTACTTGACCCAATTTTATTTATTTACATCACCCTTAAAAAAAAATTCAGGTTTTCAAATATCTAAGACATAGATATAGCCACATCTAAAACTTAAATAATGAAAGTAAAATGATGAGAAAAGACAAATCAGAGAGATGCAGACAAGAAGAAAACAAGAGTTTGATTTAGGGGCATAAACTAAACTGAATGCAAAGGGAAAAAAAATCACACAACTTGGTAGACAGAGTGACCTCACGATAAAAAGGGGCTAGGGCTTCCCTGGTGGCGCAGTGGTTGAGAGTCCGCCTGCCAATGCAGGGGACATGGGTTCGTACCCTGGTCCGGGAAGATCCCACATGCCACGGAGCGGCTGGGCCCGTGAGCCATGGCCGCTGAGCCTGCGCGTCCGGAGCCTGTGCTCTGCAATGGGAGAGGCCACAACAGTGAGAGGCCCGTATTAAGGGGCTAATACATTCCTTAAGTCCTTGAATCCTAAATAATATCCTTCATTTCCCCTTATTTAAGCACAACTTGGCTAGTTAGGAAATGCTTTAGATACATTCTTTTTGTCCATCAGAACTCTCTAGTTGTTGAATCATTAACTTTGGAAATCTTTTGTGGTTGAAAAGAAATAAGTCAGCCTCATTACCTTTCCATTGTACATGATCTACCTTTTTTTTTTCCCTTGATGTTTATGAAATCACTTCTGTAATCTCTGAAAAGTCAGTAAATTCCATCACAATATTTTCCTAAAACATGAGCACTTTTAATCTCCAGATTCATGTTTTCATTCATTCTAAACAAGTTTACTATTATTTTTTTAAAATGTTTTCCATTTCCCATTATTCTGTTGTCTTCTCCACAGAAACTAATCATGGCTTTTCACTATCTGCAATTCTCTCTAACTGCCTTCATTTCTTTGCCCACTGTATCTACATTCTATGCAGTTTCCTCAAGTTCAACAGAACCCTTCCTGGTTACATTTTCAATATTGTTTACTCTGCTCCTTGCTGTTTATAATAAATTACTTTCTGTAATACAAATATGTTCCTGCTCTTCTTTACCCTTAGTTCTGCCATTTCTCTTTTTATGTTATCTTATTTTTGTTCTTTTTTTTTCCAGATGTCATTGGCTGTTTAATTTTCTTGGCAGTTTAGAACAACTGTCTAAAATTTTCTTTTTTCCTAGAAAAATACAATTCTTCCAAAGTGCTGATCAGCTATCTTTTGAATGCTAAATTATCCCCATAGGATTCATGTTTGTTAATTTATTTGTATTCTGTTAATTCATCTTTGAATAAGAGAAATTCTCTCTGGCTCCACCATTTAAACAAAAATGCAGATAGTGTCTCCCTGAGGACTGAACATTGGGCACTTGTTTTAAAAGATTAACATCAGAACTCTCAACTCAAACTACACTTGCTTAATTAGCTGGATAAACAGCATGGAGGAAGAAGTTGGGACTAAAGGTATCAAGTCCTTTTTTTCTGTGTAATTTCTAAGTCTGCTTAAGCTCCCCCAATTGAGAACCAGCTCCACTTGGACTATGACCACAACTTATGCTGTAGGGGACTCTCAGTTTTGGCACATCTGCCTACTTTAGGATGAGCCAGATTCCTGAGAGACTTACTGAGTCATAATGGAACCCATAATTCACCATAATTTTAGTTTAGTGGGTCAGCACAGAATTTTTTCTGTTCCTGTAAAGTTGGTGAGACGTTTGCTTCACAATTCTACTCTAAGCCTTACCTCACCTGTAAGCTTTGCTCCTCCTGTTAAGCCCAGAGAAAAATGGTATGACCACAAAGTCTCTCCTTTAGCTCTATTCCAGCTGAAATTAGATTTTCCCTATTTCTCTCAAAGCTGCCCATATCTCAAACTCCTCCCTCTAAATGAGCTAATGAAAGAACACTTATTATACATTCCCTTAAACATCTGATTCAGGGATACATTTATCAACTGTCAATGTTTTCACACTCAATTCAGTCTAAATGGCTTATCTAGCACCAATTCTGTCCAGCATGTGGTAGCTTCTACTTAGATACACTTTTCTTTTAAATTATTTTAGGGAATTCAAGGGAAGATAATTTAATAAACATTCATTTAACTCTATCGTTTTTCCTCAACATCAACTCACCCAATTTAATAACTTAAAACATAAAATCTGCAAACATATTTTATCTCCTGGAAGACATATACTATGAATTACTTCATCGAGAACAGTGTGTACACAGAGTAGGTATTCAATATCAGCTGAATTAATTCTCCTCATGAGAGATATCTGAAATATACTCAGCATATATATCAAATAACTCTAAGTACTTCAGTTCCATATTAAAGCAGAGTATGTTTTAAAATGCCCTCGTGTGTTCTAAAATGTCCACCTTTCAACCTTGTTCTCGTAGTTCTCCTACAAATATATCAAACAATGTTTCTTTAAAATATAAAGCGTACTAGGAAAGACAGTTTAGAATGAAAACTAAAACCTCCATTGAATAAATCAAACTAAAACTTGTTTAAAGCTCCAATTAAGAAAGGAACTGTGGGGGCTTCCCTGGTGGCGCAGTGGTTGAGAATCTGCCTGCCAATGCAGGGGACACGGGTTCAAGCCCTGGTCTGGGAAGATCCCACATGCCGCGGAGCAACTGGGCCCGTGAGCCACAACTACTCAGCCTGCGCTTCTGGAGCCTGTGCTCCGCGACGGGAGAGGCCGCGACAGTGAGAGGCCCGCGCACCGCGATGAAGAGTGGCCCCCGCTCGCCGCAACTAGAGAAAGCCCTCGCACAGAAACGAAGATTCAACACAGCTAAAAATAAATAAATAAATAAATAAATAAATTAAAAAAAAAAAAAAAGAAAGAAAAGAAAGGAACTGTGCCATAATGGATATGGTACCATAAGCACTGCAAACAAACAGGCCTATATTCAAATCTTCACTCTGCTATTTGCTAGCTATGTGACCTAGAACCATTTACCTCAAGTAAACATTAGATTCCCCATTTGGAAGATTAGGATAATTCCTACAAATCACACTGAATTGTTACAAGGTTTAAATGAGATAATACAATAAGTGGGCATTCAGTATATGGTAGAGTTATATACAGTTTATACATATAGTGTGTGTGTATACATGTATCTCCAAATTCTGATCTCTGATCTGGATAGGAGAGTCGCAGCTCCATTCCAAAGGGAAATTTATGTTCTAGGCTCCCTTAAAAATTAAGAAGCCAGTTCTAAACAATAAAGTTTCTTATCCTTGCTAAAAAGTATACTGTTACAAAATTATTTTATGTTTCAATTATCACTTAAATAATGCTTTTGTCCTATATATCAATAGTTTCTAGAATTAAGTTCATGCAAGTAGAAAGTAATAACAGAAAGTATACCTGAGCCTCTAAAAGCTAGCTTTGTCCAAGTCTCTTTCTAAAGAAAAGAGCCGCAGGCAATTCTTCAACATGAAGAAGCACAGTACCCCAACCACAACTAACTAGACCAAAAGTAACGAGCTGGAAGTAAAACCAACCACCAGTGACTATGGCAATATCAAGACCAATTATCAGCTATGCTCTCCAGGAACAGGGAGGAGAGATGCATACAGAAAAGTAAGCAGGGATTCATAAAGAATGAAGACTTATTATTTTTGAGCTATTAGAGAATTTGAGCTATTAGAGAATCTTGAACAATAATCAACCACTATTAGAGATCACCAGGATAAGAGCACAATTTCCAATTCTTGGAAATACTAGAACACACAAACACACACACATAACACACTGCTGTTAGGATGCTTATACCATGCTTCTCTGTTTCCCTGTGCCAAATAAAGCAATACTTCTGAAAATTTTCGAGTCAATACTCATATCACAGGAGAAAGTAAAGAGTGCTATGGACAATCCTGCTGAAATGCCTTTGGAATTTCCCATTGGATCTTAAATTTTCATGAATTACTTATCCTGTGCCATAATATGCCAAGGAACTGTTTTACTGTAAAACTGTTTTCATTAAAATCTTTAAGCACGGGCTTCCCTGGTGGCGCAGTGGTTGAGAGTCGGCCTGCCGATGCAGGGGACACAGGTTCACGCCCCGGTCCGGGAAGATCCCACATGCCGCGGAGCGGCTAGGCCCATGAACCATGGCTGCTGAGCCTGCGTGTCCGGAGCCTGTACTCCGCAGCGGGAAAGGCCACAACAGTGAGAGGCCCGCGTTCCGCAAAAAAAAAAAAAAAAAAACTTTAAGGGCTTCCCTGGTGGCGCAGTGGTTAAGAATCCGCCTGCCAATACAGGGGACAAGGGTTCAAGCCCTGGTCCGGGAAGATCCCACATGCCACGGGGCAACTAAGCCCGCGCGCCACAACTACTGAGCCCACATGCCACAACTACTGAAGCCTGCGTGCCTAGAGCCCGTGCTCCACAACAAGAGAAGCCACTGCAATGAGAAGCCCGTGCGTCACAACGAAGAGTAGCCCCCACTCACCACAACTAGGGAAAGCCCGCGTGCAGCAATGAATACCCAACGCAGCCAAAAATAAATAAATTTTTTAAAAGTATATATACAATTCAAAAAACAAAATCTTTAATCAAAACTGATGCTTCAGAAAGAAACGCCATGCTCACCCTACATTTTCATGAATCTTCTAAAACCAATCAATGCTTTCTCCCAGGAAATGAGAATCTAAACTGAATATTTTAGACTTAAGATAACCCAGACATTATTTCCTCAAAACTGAAAAGATTCCAACTATTACATAAATCAAGAAACAGTAAGTATTTTTCTGTCTTCCAGAATATTTATCAGAAAAATCTCAACTCACGATCTGATGTGTGGGAAATCCTCTTCAATTTTGCTTCCTGTGTTTTTGAAAATTTGGAGTGCAGCTTCTGCTACTTTTTCATCATCCATTTTCAGACAAGCCAGGAGAGATTCAAATGTTTCAGCAGAATGAAACGAGATGGGATGTGTAAATGAGAGTACCTAAAAAATGATCATAAAAAATGATCTGTAATCCTTTTCACCTTTATAAATCTGAAATGTTACATATTAGAAATACTACAAATCCAAGTAAATACAAAAATAATTATGCTAAAAAATCAATAAGAGCACTATAAATAAAATTTAAAACTTACTCAAATATATAACAGAAATGTTCTTGTGTAGGAAGACTGTACAGTCTAAAGAAACAATTACCTTCAAAATTAAATTACATGTACCATAATTCTACTCAGAATAATCTGGATTTGGTTAATGTTTGGAGAGGGGGGTGGTGGAGAATGAAGGTAGGAGAAAAGGAAAATGAGAAGAGAGAATTTTAAAAAATATCTCTATGATTCTAAACAAAGATCATTAGAAGAGACCAGCTAATAACATTTTCGGAAGAAAGTAATCTAGGGAAGGGGGTAAAACACCAGACAATAAACGATATTGTAAGGTTACAATAATCAAATCAACATGGTACTAACATTAGAAGCAACAACAACAAAAAATAAAGCAATAAATAGAGCTTACCGTATATATGCACTTAAGATAGGGTGTAATAGATTATAAAGATGGTAACAGAAAATAAATGAGAATGGATGGAATTTTTATTTTTAATAAATAGTCCTGGTAAAGGTGGATAGTTATTTGGAGGAAATCAAATTAGACCCTCCCCTACAATACACAATTTCAAAATAAATTTTAGCTGCGTTGTTTCAAATTTAAAAATCACAAACAATAAAAACCCCTCTGAACATGACAGGACTTTTAAGCTTAAAATAAACAATTAGACTCAAATGTAGAATGTAAAAACAAGCAAGTAGTAGAAAAACGTATGAGCATAATGCCATATTTGTAAGACTGAGAAACAAGCAAAATAAGTGATGTTATTTAGAGATATAGACATAAATGGAAAATCTATACAGAATAGTTAAGAGAATAATAAACTCCAGATTCAGGACAATCAGACCTGGAAGATGTGGGGTAAAAAGCCACTCAGTGAACTTCAACAGTATTAATATTCTATTTAATTTGAGTTCGCATTCCTTTTACTTTCTATTAGTATTCATTTTATTACTATACTTTATAACTTAAACAGAATACATTTTATTTTTTTATATATCAAATATGTCCTATAAAAAAGCCAAGGAAGTTAAAAGCACACTTAAGTCAGTTAAAAAAACAAAAGATTGAGATGTCAGTATAAAATGAACACAGGATAAAAGCAATGAATTCACTATAGAGAAGACACTAATGATCAACATATGAAAGGTGGATCTCACTAGCAATAATTATATAAATTAAAGCATTATTTTTCGCTTATCAGATTAGTAAAACTTTTAAAATTTTATACTATTCCAAATTTGTGAAGATAGGAGATAGGCACCTTCACACACTGTTGACTGAATTATATATACTGTATGAGTACGATTTCTCTGTAAAGGAATTTGAATACACATATATCCAAGAATTTTGAAAGTGGTCATTCTCTTTGACCCAGTAATGTCCTTCTAGTATTTTAAAAAAAAAAAAAAAAAAAAAAAAGAAAGAAAGACATTAGCAGGAGCTCTTATTTACCTTAGCAGTAATAAAATTAGAAAAATCTAAATATCCAACAATATGAAAGTAGTTGGGAACACTATGATATCTCCAAAATGAACTAATCAAAAAATAATGTTTATTATTATTTTTAGTATGAGCCAGACACTCTGCTAAGACATTAAGTACATGATTTAATTTAGTCCCTGTGAGAGAAGTACTGTTACTAACTCCATTATAGATGAGGAAACAGAGGCAATTAACTTAAAGCATACATCTAAAATAAGATCTGTTTTTTGACACTTAAAAATACTGTCAAAAAACACTGAGAAAAATGCTTATAATTTATTATGGGAAAACAGTCAAGATACGAAATTGTATTTTCAGTCTGATCTCAACTATATAAAAGTGTACATTTTTCTAAAGATTAAAAGGAAACAAAATATATTTATGAATGATAGGCTTCTCAATGTTTTCTTATTAGTTTATATTTTCAATTTTATCAACAATTAACTGATATCTTTGTAATCAGTAAAAGGTAGTAGTATATTTTAGCTAACAAAATAACACATAAAACAGACTTTAAAATTTTGGTTCTTCCTGTGGTAGGGGTAAGCAAGTTCTTTGTTTACTAATGAAAGCTTCAAATTATAATCCTTAATATAGTTAATACTAGGTTATATTATACAATTTAAACCTGAGAATATTTAGCTTACATGTTAGAATAAACATGTAATTTCAAAATTACCTAAAAATGATTAAGAAAATTTTACTTCAGGTTCTATAAACCTAAAGAAGCAAATCTCAAGTCTAAAAAATCCAAACTATATATGTTTAACAATTGTCTAATTAGGCACTTAATTTCACCTTAAGCATATTTACCTTAAGCAGTTCAAGACCTGCCCTGATGGCTTGATCAGTTGGAACACCCTCATCTTCATCATCTGCTGTTCCATCTATTGACTTGTTTACTTGCTTTATAAGAGCACTAAAGCATGAAAAAAAAATTTTTTGTCATTTTTTTAACTCTTCTATTAGCAATGTCTAAGAAAAATAATCCTGAATATTTTCTATATAGACCACAACTAAACCACATAAAATTTGATACAGCTGTTGCCCAACCATTATGGCAAAACAGAAAGCTATAGTAAATATAGCTTCTTTCTGAAATGATATTTTCCTTTGTCCATTCAAATGAGGTCAAAATGTTACCTGATTTGCTGTTTATTAATGCTATATTTTTATTCTTGTATTTTCCATGTAAAGTTTATGCCTAAACATGTGAATGATAATAGATGTTTTCTAACTATCTAAAGTTCGTTATTACTCCAGTAAGTAGAAAAACGTACATTGAAATAAAGGATAAATGGCAACATTAAGCACTTTCAAACCATCTAGCAAATATTACTGTGTCTGGGACTGTTATGAAAGCCAGAAAGGCCTCCTCCTGAAAGATGTAAAAATGCCACATAACAGACACACAATAAATCCTCACTAGAACATTCAGAATATATTAAAAAGGAAACACAATGTTTTGAAATTTTCTTCTAAAAACAAGCTTATGTAATTTTAAAATAATTATTTGTAATGCACTGTCTATTATCGAAAATAATCATTCACTCTGGTAGGTATTTGTTCTTTTTACAAAAAAACAAGTAATAGACACCAGGTTAGAGACATAATACATATCAAAATATAAGAAAATTCAATTATTCAATGTTCCTTAAAATGTTTAGTAGATCTACATTTCTACAAAAACATTACGTACTCAAATCTAAGGTCAAGCTACAAGTCAAATATACCTGTCTTCCTTGCAGCGTCCTCTTAAATTTATCATTCCCTTAACAATTAGTATCTTTGAGGATGTTTTGTCCTTTTCTGCCCATTTTCCCTGATTAACTGATTCTCATAGCTCCAACCACCCCAAATAAAAATCTTCAGCCTGAATCCTCTTCCCATATTTTCATCAGTCCCAAGGTTTCATTTTTACCTAGATGTACCATAGGAATGAAAAATACCATATACCCAAAATTAAATTCATTATTTTCTTCCATGAGTAAGAGCATGAAGCTCTCAAGTCTAGCGAGGGAAGGCCAAAGGCCAAAAATAAGCAAACAAATACATTAAAATCAGGGAACAATAGGACTAGAAAGAAGGCCAAGACAAGAAGACAAGACCCTTGGTTAACCAGGGCAGTCAGGAAAGGCATTCCTGAAGACGTACAATTGAGCTAGTAACCAAAGAACAAGAGCCAGTGATATAAAAAAAAATCTATGAGGAAAAAGCATCAACCTGGAAAACCAAAGGGAATCAACTGAAAAACTATTACAAAATACTGATAGTTCAGTGAGGTGACACCAATAAAACACTAAAAATCGACTGTGCTGTTCTGTATTAGCCAAAGCCACCTAAAAAATACAGGCGGGTAAGGGGTAGAAGAAATCTATTTATAATGACAAGCCAAAATATACAAAATAACTAGGAATAAAAAGTTTTAGGGGCTTCTCTGATGGCACAGTGGTTAAGAATCCGCCTGCCAATGCAGGGGACACGGGTTCAAGCCCTGGTCCAGGAAGATCCCACATGCCGCAGAGTAACTAAGCCTGTGTGCCACAACTACTGAGCCTGTGCTCTAGAGCCTGCAAGCCACAACCACTGAGCCCTCGTGCCACAACTACTGAACCCTGCGCGCCTAGAGCCGGTGCTCCACAACAAAAGAAGCCACCGCAATGAGAAGCCCGCGCACAGCAACAAAGAGTAGTCCCCGCTCACCACAACTAGAGAAAGCCCACGTGCAGCAACGAAGACCCAACACAGCCAATAAATAAATAAATGAATGAATAAACTTATTTTAAAAAGTTTTAAATGCATAGAATCTGTACATAACTTCTGAAATTATATTAAGGGAGCATAAAGATTTGAAAAAATCAAGACAAGCATGGAAACACAGAATTACACAAATGGTGTTTTTCACTACATCTCAGAGGAACACAACTTGGTGTAGGACAAGATTCAACAGACACATTCTATAGCTCATTTGGAAAAATTAATTAATGTTTGGGAACATCTAGTACATTTTAGGGGAGGAGGGATGAAAGAATTTTCTCAATGAGATAAAAATGTATCATAAAAGCCTCAAAAGACAAAGAAACCAAGGCAAAAATCCAGTAAGACCCCAAATGTAAGAATTTATGCTATAATGAGGGAACATCTCGAATCAAATGGGAAGGAATCAATTTTTCAATAAATGGAGCTGATACAACTAGCTATCAGGATTTTAAAAAAGGATGGATCTCTATCTCCACCTTACAACGAAATGAGTTCCAGACCAATTAAAGACTAAATGTAAAAAACATAACCATCTGATATGATACCAAAGGCAGAAAGAAATCATAAAGGAAACAAATAATAGATTATATAATTTAATATTTATTAATGTCAAGCACAAATTTAAAAGGTAATCAAACTGTGTTACTAGCCTCACTTAGTTTTCTTTTCCTGAGAACAGAACTGCAATTTGTTTCTATTAGTTAACCTATGCAAGCTAACTAACTAGTATACTAGTAACAGACAAAAACTAGGCTTGGATTGACAAATTCTCATCCAAGTTGAAAGAGTACCTAAATTAAAATATATAACAAGAAAAACTAAATACATACATATATATATACAGAGGAGTGTATGTATATATACAAACATATACATATATATGAATAGATCTATTTACAGATATCTACAGATTAGGGTATAGCCATTATGTATATACATAAACCTATACTATGAGTGCCTTACTCAATAATGAGCGCAGGTACCCAATAATGATTGACTACTAAAGCATGAATGAATTAATAGTAATGAAAATTCAATATTTTAATATACAAATACCTGATAGATTCAGTATCTATGTGCACAGGTGCTATCCTCTCCAAGAGAAACTTGATCATTTCCAGAAAAGGATTTGTAGGCTGTTTGGGGTTGCCCAACTTCTTAGTTATTTCTCGCTGTAATGTAGATTTTTAAAATATTAAAAAAGTATTTTTAAATAATTCATTACATTAAAATGTTAAGAACCTATAATAATTAAAACCACATAGTATTGGTGCTGGAATAAACAAATCAATAGGAATAGACTAAGAATTTAGCATAGGAGAAAGGTAATATTTCAAGTAGGTAGGAAAAAGGTAGATTATTCAATATATTGTTATATTGAAATACCTGAACAGACATTTAGAATAAAAGCAGAGTTATATCCCTATCTCACACCTTACACCAAAAATATTCCAAAACGATGAAAACAAATACGAAAGAATAAAACCAAGGGTCAGTGGATATACAAACTTCAACAAGCAAAATTATTAGGGGAGCCCATTAAAACTACAGATTCCTGGGTCTCATTGTGAAGATTCTCGTTTAGTCAACCTGGCGTAGAGCCAAAAATCATCTTTTTTAAAAAAGAATTTAGGACGATGCATGGGCAACAGATTAAGAAATACTGACATCAGGGACTTCCCTGGTGGCGCAGTGGTTAAGACTTCGTGCTCCCAATGCAGGGGGCCCGGGTTCAATCCCTGGTCGGGGAACTAGATCCTACATGCATGCCGCAACTAAAAGTTCGCATGTCACATCTAAGGAGCCTTAAAGCCGCAACTAAGGAGCCCGCGTGCTGCAACTAAGACTGAGCACAACGTAAATAAATAAATAAATATTAAAAAAAAAAAATACTGACATCAGTAAACATTTTCATTGACCTGCAACAGAATGGGATTTCATAAGCAGGACTCCAAAGACAAAAACCTTGAGGAGACTGCTGATAGACTTAGCGAGATAACAAAAGTATAGTATGTAAAGGACATCATAAACAAAATGAAAAGGGAAAACTACAACAGATAGAAAACTATATCTGCAGCTTAATTAACATACAGTGCCATGACATACTAACAAATGAGATAAAGATAAATATTCCAGAAAAATAGGCAAAGACTAAAAAACACACAATTTACAAAAGAAATAAGAATAGCTAATACACTGAATGAGAAAAAATGGTCAGATGACTAGTAACCAATTTTACAAATCCTATCAAAATAATGATGTTTTTGTTTGAGTTTTGCTTGTTCCCAACAGTGATAACTGGCCAATAATGAATTTATCCTAAAGAAATGAAATCAAGACTGTGTAAAATTACTTAGCTATAAAGATTAAGTATTCTTTACATTAATCAAAAACTGGGAAAAAATTTAAATGTGTAACACAAGTGGGCCGTTCAATAAATTATGGTACACGTATTCAATGGTGTGCTATGTTGCTACTAAATATAATACTGCAAAAGACTAATTAACGAGAAAGTAAAATGTACGAAGATACATGTATAATATAAACATACACCATAATATTAACCACTGTCTCTATAGAGGAACTACAGTTTAATTGTATTGTTATTTTTGTGATATTTTCTAAATTTTACGTAACAAATTACAAAAGGGGACAAAAAAGATTTGGAGGTTTCTCCAAACATGAGCTCTTTTTAAATTTCTCTCCTTACCACACAACCTTCAGCCTGTTTGCAGGAGCATGTTGGACTAACAAGTACTTCTAACTGTTTTCTTATTTTCTCATCATCTTCTAACACCTGTGTGAATTTCTTCATGAAATCCTGAGCCTTACCAGGATCTGGCAAATTTCCTTAAATTAAATTAAAATTCAATTAAAATACAATTTTAGAAATTTATCAAAATAATAAATGAGATCAACATTTTTCATTCCTTTTATTACTTTGATGAATAATCCTAACTTACAAATTCATTTAATTTAATGTGATAAAAATTGTAGAGCACCTTCAATAATAAATTTTCACAAATAAAAATCTGTTTCCTAGAAACATAAAATAAGATCATTGTGAAGGACCATCTATGCAGAGAAAGACCAAACTGGCTATTTCTAAATAACTCCTTATAATACTTAAAGGCATTACATGTCTACCTGAGTAATACCAATTTTATTACTATCCCTTGAGCTTGTTGTATACATTGTTCTTTTGCAATTCAGAGTAAGAGATGAAGATCAGTCAGTTTTACCTAGAAGAAACCATTTTCCTGTACTGCACTGTTTACTGTTAAACCATCCAGAGATAATGCACACATGCACGCATGCTACTTGGCACCAACCCATGCTGAGCAACACGTTCCAGGTGTTACTGCTGGGTAGGCCATTATCACATGAGAAAGGATGAGTTCTTGTAGAATCATAGATGAGTTTTATACTACTCTTCTAATACATCATGTATCAAAACACTTATGAAAGCTAATAAAATATTCATCCTAGAATCTTTTTTTTCTGGCTACTCACAACTGTGAGGGAGAACAAGACTAGGTAGGATACTTCTAATAACAGAAATTATAATATAGAACTATGGACTCTAATAAAAGTAGTAGAAATGTGTTGAATCTTAAAATATGAATACAGTAAATGCAGTCTTCAAGTTCATATACAACTCTGAAATTCCATTTTAACTCTTGGCTAGATGACTGAATATAGTAAGAACAAATTTTCCTCCTAACTACTTGACTGTATGACATTTCCATATTTCTAGAATACAAAAATTCTACTGTACTGTTTGTCAACAGTTTTGGAAAATGTCACTTTACAGCCCCTCCATAACATATAGGCATCATATTAAAGGCTACAATAAAGCATACCATTTAAGAAACAAAACAAAAAGGAAGTGAAATGGGGATAGAGGGAGGGGGAGGGAGAGAGAGAGGAGGGAAGGACAGAGATGGAGACAGGGAGGAAGGGAAAAACAACAACAGAAAACCCCTTTAATTCAGGATTCTACAAACGTACTAGACCATGGAACTCTTTTTTCTGATGATACTATTAACACCTGCAGGATACTGGCATTCTTCACAACAGAATTTGGGAAATACTGTACTTGTTGTAAGAAAATGGATAGGGGGTTAAAAAAAGAAAGAATATAGGAGACGATCTCCTGTAGGGGACAGTGTCTGCAGCCAAACAACCAGAGAAATAGTTGTTAAAAAGCAATAGCACAAAATCACTTGCTTTAAGTTATCCAAAGGGACTGAAAACTAATTTATGTTTAACTACTCAGGACTAAAAGACATTTTGGTCTTTTTGGGAAATTTCTACTCATGCTAAAACTTCTATCACTTAGTCTAATACCCAGTGAATTAGGTTACTGTTCTCTTTGGTGTCTTAGCATTACTTCCACACACATCTCGGAATATTTGTTAACATCTCAAAAATCCGTCTAAGAACTCTTCATTACTACCACATGGAAGCTCAGTAGAAGCATTCCTCCAGGTGTTCCTGATTTTCCCTCCATCCATATGCTATACACAGTGATTCCTGAGGTGAGAGGAAAAGCAAATGACCTACAAAAACCGCTACTTTTTCCTACCCCTGCCCTGAACAAAGGAGATGTGCTACACAATCCTTTAGTATTTACTGTTAAAGGCAATTAAATAACATTTTATTTAAAATCACTGAAAGTAAAAAAGTAAATTAACTTTTTTTTCAAAGAAGCTCTCTTGTAGTTATTAGGTATATCTTTCATTGTAAATTTTGACTCAGGATGAAATTAGCTTCAGATAGATTCACATTAGACCAAGCAATACCAAAGCACACATGCAGTTTTTAACAGCAAGGTTACGCAGTAATTTGAATGTATTCTCAAAAATAAATTTATGTAATAAAACCCAGCTTTTGCTCGTATCAACACACAAAATAATCCTGTGTAGTATGCAAAATAAATGAAAATCAGGGAAAAAAAGGAAAGCTGGGCGTGTTGGGGGAAAAAAAAATCAATCAAAAAACTTTAATATTTTCCTATATTATCATAGCCTAAAATGGAACTCCAAGAAACACTTTATATTATCCGAAAGAAATGTTTCAAATAAACCTTAAAGTTTACATATATTTGAAATAACTTACTTGTAATAACCATCACTTTTGAAAATATGGCCTTGACACTGGCATCTGTCTGTAAATCACACAAAAAATGCAAAATTAGAACCTCCTGTACCAAGTATACCACACTAAAACAAGATGTAAATAATAAGGGAAATGGGGAGAGGGTAGGGGTATATGTAAACTCTGTACTTTCTGCTCATTTTTCTGTAAACCCAAAACTACTCTTTTAAAAAAGTCTTTTAATTTTAAACAATTAGTAAATAGCAAAAAAAAAAAAACTCTCCTAACAATAATCTTCACTGTATTCTTCAGAAA
This sequence comes from Grampus griseus, assembly GCF_964374135.1. Classification (NCBI taxonomy): domain Eukaryota; kingdom Metazoa; phylum Chordata; class Mammalia; order Artiodactyla; family Delphinidae; genus Grampus; species Grampus griseus. The sequence continues at coordinate 71,085,086 of NC_139012.1, forward strand.
GTTAAGTAAGTAAAGTTAAGTTAACCCATTCATGCTCTCGGCCCACGCCCTGACCACCACTATATGCTCCTTCTTTAGCCATGTTTAAACTCCAGATGAACCGAATGAAAGGTAGAAGTGAAGTCATACTCCACTGTCGTTGCCTCTTCCCTTGTCCTGTTTTGTCAGCCTCCAAAACAAAAACAGATGACTGCTACATCAACCTTTTGGGACACAGAGATATTTTGTTTTTCTTAAGTACTCAAAGAACAGGACAACTAAGTTTAAAAAAGGAAACTAATCTGGAAATGTTGGTTTTCACATTTTTAGCCTATCTCAAACAAAAAGTTGACAATTAAGTATATAATTCTGATTGAACCGAGGTATTCCTAAAATCGTTAACCCTGAGGATTATAAGGCATAGTCATGAAGCCACTGGGAAGACACTGGATGAAGACAATGAAGATGCCACTGACAGGTACAAAAATTTTCCAAGAGTGCTAGTTATTTGTTGCATCAGGGTAGTATTTCAGTGAATGAATGTGTTCATCACATTGTGCTGCACGTAATACACTCTGTAAAGTCACATGTATAAAAGATGTTTCTAAGAATACTAGTTATTCATTACATCAGGTGTTATTAAAAAAAAAAGTCCCTGAGCAACTCTGCATAAAATACTGAGCTAGAGAAACATTGGGGTGAAAGCAACAAATCAAAAAATAAACAAATAAACTGTCCCTATTGAGAAGGAGCTTTCTAAAAGGAAGGAGAGACAAAGAATAATAGAATAGCATACAAGAGCTAATTCCCAAATATTTGGAACTTAATAGATCTGACTAGAAACATAAGATTTCTATTGTTTTTCAATTTGGGGGGAAAGAGGTGGTGCTGGCCTTACTAGAAGTTGATCCACATGAAAAAGAAACATCACCAACAAAGTACAATACTGCAGGGCTTCCCTGGTGGCGGCGCAGTGGTTGGGAGTCCACCTGCCGATGCAGGGGACGCGGGTTCGTGCCCTGGTCCGGGAAGATCCCACATGCCGCGGAGCGGCTGGCCCATGGGCCATGGCCCCTGAGCCTGCGCGTCCGGAGCCTGTGCTCCGCAACAGGAGAGGCCACAACAGTGAGAGGCCCACGTACCGCAAAAAAAAAAAAAAAAAAGTACAATACTGCAAACTATAGAGTCACTTTGAGTGACACTGAGCAAATCAATTTAGTTACATGAAGTAGAAGGGCTACATTACTAAGAAAGAATAAAAACTATCTTAATCAGAAGGAATAATGAGGAAGCCAACGAAACATGTACTGATTATTATATCTAAGAGTCTTCCTGGTAAAATAGGCAGAATTATAAACAGCCAAAAGTTAAACACAGCTTTGTATTTTTTTTCTAACTTTATAATATCTACTACAATTCTCAGTATAAAGTGAATATTAAGTAATAAGAGACTATGAATTCTCCTTTCACTAGAATTCCACTTTAGAGTACTATCCTCCTCCATTCTGTTTCTTCTTCATCCCCCACCACACATGAATGAGAATTCCCTCTTTGATTTGGATAACTTGTTAATTATTTTAAGATAATTTAAAGGAAAATACCACAAAGTAGAAGGGAATAAAACATTGTAACTGAATTGAGATTGTATTTTATTTCATGTAGACTGAACAGGAATGTCATGAGACCCTCCCAAGTTTTTATGAACAGGCAAAGGACAGAAGCCCCCACTAAATAAAATTTAAAGGGACAGTGAGAATCAAAAACAAAGTTATTTTTGGTTACCGTCTCATACATCACACTGTTCAACATATGATCTACACACTTATGCTATTCGGCTGCTAATGACTTCAATAATGCCTAAAATCAGGAATAATTTTATACACATGCAAATAAGAACATTCTTGCAACTTTACCTAAAGGAAGTAAATTAACAAGTCCCTAGGTGGCAAAAAAGGGCACTTTAACCAGAGCTTATTATCTGAAACACATCAACACTGCATTATAACACTGACTAACACACGTTTATTTGGTTGAAACACACTAACTTAACTGGGATTTTCCAATTTTCCTCCTTTGCACAGAACGTACTGAAATAGCAGAATCTCTAAAACTAGTTTTAAGTCATTGACTATAAGGAAGAACTTCTTCTAGCAGGTTCAATATACTCAGGAATCACAGAAGGTTAAATTATGTTCAATAAACCATAAACAAAGAGGTCATTGTTAGCCTATAAAACAAAAAAACTACTCAGTTGTAAGCTTCAATCAGGCAAACAAGTGGTACGAAATGCCTTATTACTAGTGATTTAGAGGTTAAGAAAAAAGTGAGGTCACTAAAAACCACTCAAACAACTACTGTTAGCTTACTGATTTTTAGGGCAAACGGCAAGATTTACACCTAGGAAAACTGGAAATTTTCTCCCCTTAGATGAAAACAACTCCATTCTGTTGACCTCTGTCCTATGAACATGAGGTGTATGTCGGGGGTGGGGGTGGGGGTGGGGGGTGGTCCACTGTGCTTGAAAAAGAAACAAAAAATAACACTACACTGTTTTCCCTGGATGCAATTTAAAATGACCAGGCACACTGATTTTTAGATGAATTATACTTTTTATAGGCCTACATACAACATTCTCAAACAACATCAACTGGATGAATAACCACCATTAAATTATAATTATGAAGACCAGGTAATACATTAAAATTACCATATTAATTATAAGTAAAAATATCATGATACTAAACTATAATTACATGATATTAAAACTTTCTATAACCACAAGACTATATAAAGATGATGGGAGCATTTCAGTATAGCAACATTAAGTGTAATTTTACTGTTTTCTATGCTTTCAATAATGCTGAGTTATTGTTTTGGTTTTATTTTTTTAATTTTAAAGCTACCAAAAAAGGCTTCATTCTGTGTACACAGAAGCACATTCTCCTTCCTGTTGGGTATCACCTTTTGCAGATATAGTAAATTTAAATTTTTCTAAGCAATAAGTTTCTTAAAAATTTCAGTGTTCTAAGTTAGAGATCATAGGTTCTAGAGTCAGAAGTGTTCCACACAGAAATAGTTGTTCAACACATAGCAAAAATGTTGATAACTTACTTTGGGTTGCTTAATTAAGTCAAGCAAATCCTTTACTTGATGTCGGAGCAGATTTTGACATTTCCACATTTCATTCAGTGCTCTGAAAAACACATACATAAATTTAAATAACAAAACAGGATAAACATTCTTCCAGAATATCCCAACCATGTTAATTTTTTCTAAGAGTTCAAATTACAAATGGAGATGACAGAGAAGGGTAAAATTTACAGGACTAAGCAACCGATGATACATGAAGAGAAAGAGAGAAGTCAAATATAAGAGATAATAACATTTGAAGAGATGGCTATATTAAAAGAAAGGGATTAGTGGTGGTTGTTTTTTCTTTTGTATAAAAATAGCGAAAATCTATCATTAACTGGAACATGTTTGTAGGCAAGGGCATAGCAATGAACTGCAGAGATTACAAACTTAAGAAATAAAGCAATATTTAATGGAGTAAGGTCTTGTATTCAATAGCAGGCCGGATGAAAAGGAATGAAAGACACAAACGGAAAAGACTGAGCCCTGAGAGAATGGAGATACTTTTTCCTGAAACAAAAATATTATAATTTTACATTATATTATATACTTTTATTTATAAGTAATATTTATAAATTACATTATATGTATATAAGTGAACATTCATTTTATATGGCAAAAATTTTGATCACCATAACACTTCTATTGTTCTCAGGCAGAAATTTAAATCTAAAAAAAATTATATAGGTACTCAAAAAAATATACATAAATCACAGACAGCAGTTAATGTTATTTAAATACTAAGTTATAGAATATCAGAACCACTCACATTTAAAATTTTAAAAAGGAAATTTTCCAAAACCAAATAATACTTCTCATTGTTTTCAATTATCTATACTTCTATTAACCTCCATTATCACACATATGAAGCACTGCCATAAGAGTAATTTAATATAGAAGCATATAAAACCATATAAAAACACACTTTTTCTTTTGATAGACAAGGCAATTGTTTAATATTTTCACCCTCCTCAGCAGTATGTTTTAAAAATATCTTTGCATTTTTTAAAGGAGACAAATTAGCTTAAATTTGGACAATTCCTTCATAGTAGTCCCTTCAACATGGTACTGGCAAAACAACAGTACTGGGGCATTTTCATCTTGAAATAGCTAAACTTTACTGTCTTCCAGTTACTAAAGTTCCACAAAGTTTAACTGGCACACTTTAAGAATGTAAACATTAAAACAAAAATGACCATTATCCAGAGGACTGTAAATAATTTTCAAAGAAACAGAGTAGTCATCTGTGAAATTACTTGTGAACTCCAAAGTCAATGAATTCTCTCCTTACCTATACATTTTATCACTACTTAAAACTTTTGAAAGCCCTGGATTTTGAAACTTGCTTTCACTTAAAGCAGAAAAATAAAGCAGAAATTATCTTATTTATTAACTTAAAGATGAAATCTTAAGCAATTCTAAAGCTTATTATAAACTATCATGGCTATAGCTTAAATCAAAAAGTGACCATCACTGACTAAGAATTTGTATTATAACATTCAGGGGGAGCATCCTCTTGAGCATTTCAATTAAATTATATTAAGCAGCAAAGACAATTTGTCCTTGTGCTTTGCCTTTCTAAACAGTACTTAAGGAAAAAAGGTTGTACTAGTAGAAGCAGTATTACTACAATAGGAAGACAAATATCCATTTATTTAACATTAGCCTGAATTCCAGCTCTGTCACTAAATAAACGTGAAAAATCTGGATAGAGCCTTGGATACTCTTCCATTTGTTAAGTGACATTTTAAGTAGACAACTAGTTCCCTCACTATGGCTTCTTGTTTGCACCAACATACCACAGGTTTGCGTCAGTTCAAAGAAACAAACGACTACCATTGGGCTGCAGTCAGAAACCTGTCCAAATGTTGAAGAGAAACTCTCCTCCAACCTTCTACTCCCAACTGGCAAATTACCCATCAGACTCCACAGTTCAAAACTGTCTAGATGAGAGCCTGATCAATGAAAGAGAAGATCACAACCAGGACACCTGATACTACCACTTACTCTTGTCACTGACAGTTGTTCTGGGGAACTTGGGGGAAGTAGAAATACACACCATGATCAGACAGTACCCAAGCTTGCCTCTATTCTCCTTTCCAGTAATCAGTATACTTACAGTTAACCTAGGGACTTACCCAAAAGTGGGTACACATCAAAAAGTCTAAAATATAGGAAGTATTTTGTCTTCCCCAAAAGAACACAGATATAGAATAAAATATATGGCTCTTTCAGTAAATAAGAAAAATCCTTACCAAACAAGTTCTTAGCAGGAACCCGCCTGCCAAGCAGCTATTTTTTTTTTTTTTTTTGCTGTACGCGGGCCTCTCACCGTTGTGGCCTCTCCCATTGCGGAGCACAGGCTCTGGACGCGCAGGCTCAGCGGCCATGGCTCACGAGCCTAGCCGCTCTGCGGCATGTGGGATCTTCCTGGACTGGGGCACGAACCCGTGTCCCCTGCATCGGCAGGCGGACTCTCAACCACTGCGCCACCAGGGAAGCCCCCTAAGCAGCTATTTTAAAATACTTTTCAAACTAATTAGAGGTCACAAAAATTCAAATGACTTTCTGGGCTAGAATGGTAAGGTAAATGAATGAAGTAGGACAGGTGTTATAATACAGAGTATTATATACAGAGGACTGTGGTGAAATTAGAAACATTAAGTAAAACATCAATATTATTAGTATTCAGACCAATGAAAAAAATGAGAAAAAATGTGACCCCCAAAAGATTGGCAAAAAATAAGATGCCTGATAATGTTTTGGAGTAAGAGTATAAATTAGTATAATTATATTGGGAAATAATTTGACTAGTTTATAATGCTGAAAATGTGCATCCTCAGCAATTCCAGTCATAGCTGTATACCAGTGATCCTAAACCCTGGTTACCCATTACAATCTCCAGAAACGCTTTCCTAAAAACCCCAATGCCCACACTACACTCCAGACAAAATTAAATGACGATCTCTGAGGATGAGATTCATGTGTCAGTATTTTTTAAACCTCTCCACGTGATTCCAATGTGCAGCCAAATTTGAGAACCATTCATAACCATACGTTAGAGAAACCCTTGCATGTGTACACTAAATTGAAAAATGTTCACAGTAGTACTATTTGTATTATTAAAAAAATGGAAAGACACAAATGTCCATTCTTTGCACTGACTCAGATTTGCAATGCCAAGATGATGGAATAAAACTGTGGTTTAATGACAAAGTAATTCAGTACCACAGTGAAAATGAATGACCCACAAGCTATACATATAGAGTAGATGAAGCTTAGGAACGTAATAGAGTGGCGTGAAAAAACAAGTCACAGAAGAGTATACCCACAATTATTCCGTTTTCATAAAGTTCAAAAACAAGCAAAAATTAAAAATATATTATTAAGGGATACATACATACATATGATAAAACTTTTTTAAAAGGAAATGAGAAACACAAAATTAAAGCTAGTGGTTTCCTCTGGGAGGAAGATAGGAGGATGAAAGAGAGAAGTGTTCACAAGTTCATACATAGTTTTATTTTATTACTATGCTTCAAAACTCATGATTTGTGTGCATTAAATACTTCATGATAATAAGTGTAAAGACTTTTGGAGAAAATAATCACAGATAAATGTAAAGTTAAAGTGTAAGTAATAAAATGTTAAGAAGCACTAGGTGTATAGTTGGTCACTTAATTCCAAGAAGTTGATTAAAATAAAAAGTAATTTTAAAAACATTATCTCTCTCTCTCTCTCTTTTAAGTATTTTAACTTAAAAGAGATAAATACTCATTCACTCACCAACCATTTCTGTAGAATCAATTGATCCACAGATTGGAAATTACTTTCAGCTTTTCCATGACATTATCTTCCAGTATATCTCCTATGTCACCATTTTTTCTTTTTAATTCAATCAAATGGACTTGTCATTTAAGTGATGAATGCTATCTGATAAAAATATTTAGTTTTGAAACTGCTACTTATGTTTTGTGTATTCTATTTTCAATTATTTTTTATTTTCTTTTCCACTTCTGGTATTAAGGTTTTCATTAATTTTTTGCTCCTATGGGTTTAGAAGTTATACATTCGAATTCTATTTTTTTAGGGGTGACTCAAAGTTTTAATATGCACACTTGATTCATGGTCTAATTAATCAACATGTCTGTCCTCACCCTTATATGACAAAAGAACATTAGAACACTTTACCTGCCATCTTAACATGTTGTTATCTGACAGGGTCTACCCTGGCATGGGGCAGGGTATCCTAGGGACTCTCAAAAGAGTTCACATATCATTGCAGTGGTGTACACTGGCACAATATCAGCCTAGATGATAACCTACTTTTTAATCCAGACCCCAACCCCTTGTAAAGAAAACTTTATCCTATTCCTTCCTTCTGGATTCAATTTCCTTTTTTATTCTTTAGTAATTTTTTCAAGTAGGATTTATGAGTGGTGAACTCTCATTTTTTGCTTGCAAGTGTCTTTAATTCATTTTTACTCCTGAATGACAGTTGAACTGAGTCAAGGAGTCCAGATTGGGTGTGATTTAAATAGGTTGTTTCAAATGGGATATATACATATCCTATCTCATCCATTCTAAGAGGCCATCAACTGCACCATGAAGAAAAGGATGCATTACAATTCCACAGATGCTAGCATATGAAAATTTTATGTTTTACAATTAATTATAGAGGTAACATATTTTACTATACGCAGTGGAAAAAGAATGAGCTTTGGAACCAGGAAGAACTGAGTTCAAATTCTGGCTTTGGGGCTTCCCTGGTGGCGCAGTGGTTGAAAGTCCGCCTGCCGATGCAGGGGACACGGGTTCGTGCCCTCAGTCCGGGAAGATCCCACATGCTGCGGAGCGGCTGGGCCCATGAGCCATGGCCGCTGAGCCTGCGCGTCCGGAGCCTGTGCTCCGCAACGGGAGAGGCCACAGCAGTGAGAGGCCCACGTACCGCAAAAAAAAAAAAAAATTCTGGCTTTGTCTCTTATTACTTGTGTAATTTTGTGCAAGTTCACTGATCTCTGTGGGATTCAGCTCATCATGTGTAAAACAGAAAAAAAAATCATTTATACTGGGAGTTTCCAAGCTTTTCCTATAAAAGGCCAGAAAGTAAATATTATAAGCTTTGTGGGTCATAAGGTCCCTGTTGAAACTACTCAACTCTGCCAATTGTAGCAGAAAAGCAGCCACAGTTAACACATATTCCTGTGCCTGAAGTACAGTGGGTATCAAGAAATGTACATTTCTCCCCCTACAACCCTTTTTCTCAACATTCCTATGAAAGATATAAATAGCATACATAATAATTTCCATGTGGGAAGTGCAGTTAAAAGTCCCATTAAGCTGTGGTAGGAATGAAAATTATATACACCTCCGTATACTTCTAATTTCTGAATATTTAATCCCCATTAGCTGGGGATTAAGTTACACATTCACTGGAATACTGATGATCTAAACTTTCTGAAACCTAGAGCATATCCATCTCTAGGCCTCAATTTCCTAAGCCTCAGTACGATTCAATTAGCAATGCCTCTCCCATGTCCAAAATGCCAATTCCCTACAAAGCCATACAAAAGCACTTTTTGAATGAAACATGGTCATAAAAATGTATTTGTGCTTACCTTTATATCAAACTATAACACCATGTTGAGGCTATGCAGCACAAAAATATGTATCCTACTGCCCTACTCTATAATTCAAATCAGTATCAGGTGAAAATAAGAAAGTACTAATTTCACAATATGGACCTTTCTAATGCCTTAAGGAATACAAACAAAAACAAAAGGTACATCAGCATTTCTTGAGACAACAATATGAAAATCTGGAGAGAGAAAAACTAAATCCTAAAAGATTCCATGTCAATCAGCTCTGTTTTTTAATTAGTTACAAAAATCCTTGTTAATCTCATGTTAATAGCAGTACTTTCTGAAAAAATATCCTATCCAAGTATTTTATTGTGTCTGACCATTTAAACAATGTTTGCACTACATAAATTGTTGACATTTAAAAATACAGTTGTTTTCTTTTCCATAAAATCCAACATACTGCAAAAGACGGAAAGAACAGAGTTTAACATTTGAAACATACTTCACAGCATTTAAATCCAGTGTGGCATACAAATAATATAAGCATTTCATCCGTTCTGTAGTTTCCAAATTGTGGGGGACCATGTATTGAGCAAAGATCCGTTCAACAAGCAATCTACGAAAAAACATAAAGTACTATATTAATTTCTTTAAATGTACGTATTAAATATGTATGTAAATTTCCAAAACACATAAAGAACACATATAAAAGAGCATCTTCTTTCTGAGTAGAGATGAGATTTCCAAATCAAAGATTTCTTTCTATAAGAAGAAGAGCCAAAGAAAAAATTTTAGCTGGATGTACTGGAAACAGTCCTATACCTAACTAAGATTAACTACTTCTGCATGACCTTGGGCAAGTTATATACCAGGGACTCAATTTCATTGGCTAAATAATAAAGGGTTAAAAAACTACACCAGAACCTTCCAAGTGACAAATTCTAAACATCTATAAGTTAACCATAAAGAAATGTTTAAGATTCTTGACTTTTTGTAGTGATCATCATGAAAACAGACCTAGATAAAAGTAAAAAAAAGAAAAAAAGGAGAAAAGAAAAATTAAATGGTGGGGGGTGGGCTATGAAACCATAATGCAAATCTCTGTGCACTGATGCCACACGCTCAAAAAGCTTAAAAACGTCAATTTTCTAAAAATAATAACTATAAAGTCTCTTAGATAATATCAACCTAAGATACTCAGTTTCTGCTTCCCATACCTCTTAAAATTGTAAGATGTCCTACTGGTTCTTAATTTTCTCATTCTCACCTGTTAATAAGCAAGATCATTTGGACCCCACTAAAAATTCATCAAATCAATGCAGACTGCAAGCAGAATTTACAGTTCTACTAACTACTAAATCGCTAGGTTCCATATAAGATCTAACCTTACACACTGGAATAGAAAAATACAAAGATTATATTCAGATAATGTGTTTTTATATAAATTTATAAACTAGTTTTTTTAGCCTTGAGTAGGAATTGTTTGTATTTAAAATGTCTAAATCCAAAGGTTGTATACTTATTTTAATTTTATTTGAAAAAATGAATGTGAATCCTTATAACACAATTATCTATGAAACAAAATTTAAATAATTACATACACTCCTACTTTCAAATATTACTCTGTTAAAACACAGTATACGAAAATGACCATAAAAGACGTATCCATCCCTAAAGTTATATGTACATTACTACTTCATTTATGGCTTTGGTGGGAAAGCAACTAGTCACTCACTACCTTTAATTTGCAGTAAAAACTGAGGAGGGAGTTTAAAGTTATAAAGAAAATAGCCTAAAACAACAGCTCAACAACAGTTATATAATACCAAAAGCACTAAACATTTTACATGTGGTGTCTTTAACTTACCTATCATCAATACTATTTTGATAATATATATGTAGCAATTTGTCTTTGATCCATGAAATCTGTTTTGCAGCATCTTTCCCAGCTGCTGATTGTAAAGCATATTTCTTATAGATCTGGGCAAGTCCCATCATGGCTTCTTTGCGCACTCTCCACTTAAAAAAAACAAAAATTTTTCTCGTAATTTAAAAATGCCTCCGTTATATTAATTCAGTAAAGTCTAGTTTCCCAGTTTTTTTATTTACTTTATACAATTTATTTTCATCATACCTCAGTTCCTGGATGTCAATCTGTAATGACTGTATGAAAAAACACAACTATCATTTTAATATATCTACTATGTCAAGCACAGACATCTATTAACGTGTATAAAGAATTTTAATGCTTTGATATCTTATACCCATTACCAATCCCTAAAAAACAAAACTCAATCACAATCTACTTAATGTCACTTAGAATGAGTGAGGGAAAGCATGCTACCAAATTGTAAAAGGCAAAGACAGTTAAGTGGATAAACTGTGAGCTATTCCTTATAGAGTTTTTTCCAAATTATGGTCTATATTAAGCATACGTGTATTAAAGGTATACATGACAATGGCTTTATCAGATGCTGAATGCAAAGACACATCAGTGGTTCATTTTGTATATCTGGCAAAGACGTTCAGGTATAAAGGTATTCAACTATTTTCTAAAATAAATACATATCTGTTATAGTATACCTAACATTAATTATCTTGGTATGAGTTTAATCTTAAATTTTACATAAACACAGCACTATAATCAGTAGGGTGTAAGTAATATTAAGAACTTCATGAATCTGCGAAGATTATTAATTTTTCCTTTGCAGTCTGTCACTCACAGCAACATTTTTCTCTTGGTTTCTCTTTCAATTAATTACAGTAAATAATAGTCCTTATTTCATCCATCCACTGCATACATATTGAAATAAAAGACTTCAAAAGCTTTACTCATAAAATAAAAATTCAATATGTTTGTAAAAACTTTATCTCCAATTCCCTATCTTATCTCTAATTCCCGAAAGTGCTACTTTAGGGAAAATTTAAAGATATAGATAGAGCATATTCTAATACTGCCAGTAACATAAATATATTTAATTATTTTTTGGTACTCAATTAATATTTATATGAATGAACCAAGCAGTCCTATGATGAACACACCATGATGATCAAAAACATACATGAATTATGATCCCAATAATACACAAATACTTAGCTTAAATTCTAAGTTTAACTATGAAAAAGTTTACTTGAACACTTAGAAGGCTGTTATCCTACCATGATGCAAACCTCCTTTTCCTTCTTTACAGCTTTTGGCCTTTTCATTGTTTAATACCGTACTGAAATATTCAATAACAACAAGTCTAAATTTATCAACTAAAATAAGTTGCTCTGAATACCTATAGATTTGGAGGGAAAACCATGCAATTCCTGTCCATGTATTCTCCATCCACAACCCACATGATCAAAGAGAGAATTAAATGATGGAGACAGCACAATCGACCATACAAGTGACTTTCAAAATGTTGTGAAGTTTTTACCTAGTTAGAGCTATTAATATCTACCAAGAGGCCTCCCACTTTCTTTGCTTATTAACCCCTAAATACACCAAAGATTTTCATCCTTCACCAAAATTACTCTTAAGTCTAAGTCTGTAAAATCCATGCCATCAAGGAAAGGCAAAGGGGAGGAGGGGAGAATAAATATTCACTGAAACACTTACTGAGTGCCTAATACATTCTAGGCAACATGGAATACAAATGTAAGACACAGTGCCCTCTTCAGAAGCCACTAACTAAAGAGTGGAGCTGTTCAGTGCTCTAGAAGGAAGATTTGGGGTCATGGGAGATAGGCTCGAAGCATGCTGCTCTGCTGGGGTTAGCTTTGCCATGTTGAAAACATTTTTGGGACTTCCCTGGTGGCGCAGTGGTTAAGAATCCGCCTACCAATGCAGGGGACACAGGTTCGATCCCTGGTCCGGGAAGATCCCACATGCAACTGAGCAACTGAGCCCGTGCGCCACAACTACTGAAGCCCACGCTCCTAGAGCCCATGCTCCGCAAAAAGAGAAGCCCACGCTCCTAGAGCCCATGCTCCGCAACAAGAGAAGCCGCTGCAATGAGAAGCCTGCACACCACAACAAAGAGTAGCCCCCACTCGCCACAACTAGAGAAAGCCTGCATGTAGCAACAAAGACCCAACACAGCCATTAATTAATTAATTAATTAAAAGAAAAAAGAAAACATCTTGTATTTTCCATTCCATAGAAATTATAATACAATCAGCTAGAGGACTATGAACTGATACCCATATGAAAGGAAAAAGAGAAAAGAGAAGTTGTGTTCAGAGGCCTTTTCAAAGGTCACTTACTAAAATTAGTGTACAGGTTAAACATCTGATTACTCTACCATTTAGAGCTGACCCATTTTGAGGATGAGAACAAATAATCCTAATAAAGAAAAACTAATAAAATTTAATGTAACAAAAAATAAAATCTTCTCATAAACATTATTTTAGATATTAAAATGCCTCCCCCCCAAAAAGGGCTAATTACATTTAAATCTCAATATTTTCAAATGAAATACTATTAAACTTCAAGTATTCAAAATGCAAACCTACTAATAATTATTAACCCTACTTACCCGTTTGTCTAATGTTCTCTCTCTCACAAAATTAAGTAAGTGATCATTGACCAGAAGAATATCCTTTTTAGCAGCTGTAACTATAGACACAATAACATCATGTCTAATAGCTTCCTCAGGGTCATGTGACCTCACTTTAAGATACTCTGAAAGATAAAATTTTATTTGATTAAAATGAAACTTTGACAACTAAAATGTTTGAAAAGATTGCATAAGATCTTTGAAAGTAAACCACAACAAAAACAAAACCTAAGTAGAAGGTTCAATATTTCAAAAACATTAGGAGTAGGTAAGAGAGAAAGGGAGAAAGAGAAGGAAGAAGGAAAGACGGTCAGTCCTTCAGGCAAAATACAGTAGTTTACATGCAACTGAGGAGTAAATCCCCTCCCCATTTGTGGGACAGGGTAGTTAACTAAGGAGTTCCTAAACTCATTAATTCAACAAACCATATAAATGAACCAAGAAGTATATCAATGTTAAATATTTCACTTTTGTTTTTTAAATGGTTAAAATATTCAAGTCAAGTGGTTCTAATCGGAAAAGGCTAGAGAATTCAAGTTTCTGTCCCTTAACTACGTAAACCCTTAGTGAGGTTATTGAAAGAGTAAAATTAAGGTAATGGCAGCCAAGAAATAGGATTACAGGAAAGACCGTAAGGCAATTCTGTTTAACTGAACTAAAAGGAAGGCCAAAGGGAAGACAGAAGAAATGAAACACTTAACAATTACGAGTGACTAGAGGAGAATCTTAAAGTCAAAAACATGGAAGTTCAGATCTGGCACTGAGAAAGCTGAAAGAAAAAATTAACAATCTTCAGTAATGATATATTAGGTTTAAAGAAGAGGTACCACAAGTGAACATAAATTATTATTCAGCTTTTTAATTATATGACCAGTAAGATAAAATTTCGTTGTTTGGATCTGGAGTAACATACATAGCCATGTCTATAAACAACAAACAGAGCTTATGATTGTGAATGGATTTACTTCTCAATAAATTAACAGTTAACAATATAATGCAAAAGCTCATAAAATCAATGCCCAGGTCCTAAGCCCCTCCACCTTGAGCATTCTCTACTAACAGGAACTATTTCAAAAAGTGTTTAAGACAATATGTCGCTAAAAAACTTCTGAAGAAATGGAAATATTATTTTATGTATCACAGAAAACAAGGTTATTTTTAGTATTGATTTCAAATGCCCCATGCTAAATATATCTCAAATTCATTTACCCCTCAAGATAAAGACAGGAGTTTTTATCTTTCGCTGCACTTGTTTCAAATGTAATATGTATTATTATTTCAGGTGTCACTAAAAAATGGAAAAACCAATGACACACCATCAATTTTCAGATACATCCTCATTTCACTAAAACAAATCATTCATATTAAACAGGTATACACAAGAGCTATTAACCTATAGATATTAACTGTGCAGAGGAAGAGAAAACAGGACAAAGAAGAAATTCTCAACAGTTAGCATGATGCAGCATCTAACAATACTCTTCCCAATATGGCTACGTCCCTCAAAACTTGGCTGAAGGCACAGGATGAAGCTCACAAACACCCTATGGAGAAAAGAAGATAAATGTATGTTTTTAACATATTTATTTCAGCTCACTCCTGAAACCCTCAGAAAATGTCTTTTAAAAGGGACAAGTAACAAGAGAAGAGATCATAGCAGAAGAGATTTCTCACCAAAATTTTGGCAGATGGATGACTGGTAAATGCCCAGAGACAAAAGAGAAGGATGAAACCTAAAAGGGAAAGAAAAGCCATAGACAAGCTCATTTCCAGGGTAGAAGAACCCTGAAATTCAAGGCACCAAGCAATGAGAAAGGCAGAGATGAAGACAGCAGCTGAAAACATGGAATGGAGTGGTTGAAAATCTGCATTAATAGTTAGACCCCTAGATTTTTCAAATCTGTCTTTTAGCCAACTCTAAAAATTAAAATGTGCCAGGAGGCTAGAGACTAGGAAATACATAACAAGATAAATGTTTCATAAAAAATGAAACTGTACACTATCCTTTGATAAAGCAAAACATTCAAAACAATGAGAAGGACTAAAAAGGTTATTGGTGAAATTATTCACATCTAAAGTATATTTCAGACAGCTATAAAAAAACAAAATATCTATTATTTAGCCAAGAGTAAACAATGCACTGAAGTTCTGACTATGGAAAAAATACTTTAAAAAGATACAGACTATGTACAGAACTACTACAAATCAACAAGAAAAAAAAAGACGAACAAGCCAATTAAAAAAGAATGGGTTTAAAATTTAAACAGATACTTCATAAAAGAACATATGTATCAATATGCACATAAAAAGATGACTAATCTCATTAGTCATCAGGAGAATGCAAATTAAAATCAGAACAAACATCAAGACCTATGAGAATGGCTAAAACCAAAAAGACTGACCATACAAAATGTTGGCAAGGATGCTGAACAACTGCACCCTCAAACATTTCTGGTGCAAGTGGGAAATAGTATAACTACTATGAAGAACTTGGTCATTTCTTATAAAGTTAAACATACATTTACCCTATGACCAGCAATTTTACTCCTAAGTAGTTCCAAAGAGAAATAAAAACATAAATCCACAGAAACACTTATACAAGAATACTCACTGTAATCTTAATCATAATCACCCCAGAGCAAAAACAACCCAGATATCCATCAAAAGAAAAAAAAATGGATATAAGCAAATTATGGTGTATTCATACAATGAAATACCACTCTATAATAAAAAATAAAGTAATAATACTTGGTGTCCCAAAGACACAAGCAATTAAAATTAAACTCCTGGTAGGATACTCTTTTCTGGGGAATCTGAATAGCCAAAGAGAAAGTATCTAAACTAAAGGTTTTCCAACAAACAACCCACCCTGATCACCCTACAGTGAAGTTCAGAGTGAACAATCCCATCCATACGCTCAGGGCTTTCTGAACAGCTTTTAATTTAGTCCCCCACTCTTAATAAAAGCCGACAGTCATGGATTGCCAAGCATTTGAGGAAAGCCTCTAACATGGAAAATACAGACAAAAGCAAATAAAAAGTGGGAAAAACAAGTGGGTGAAACAGACATTTTTAAGAAAACGAAAACTCCAAAATACTATCATTAGTATTCTCAGAGAATACTGTACCCATAACACAAGAAAAGGGTGCTCCAGAGTAAAAGAAACATCCAGGATAAAAGAGAAGGAGGAAGAGAAAAGGAAGAAACAGACAGACATACACAGACACACCCATGCACGCACGCGCACACACACACTCAGGGTCACACAGAAGGGGGGAGAAAAGAAGGGAAGGAGAGGGGGAAGGCAAAAGAGAGAGGAAGAATAAATCATCTTAAGATGAATGCTATAAATCAGAAGCTCACACACAGCGAGCAGTCCAAGTTCAGGTGTCAGCAGGTAGACAGAGGGTTCTCCAAGCAGGATATCTCCCAGAAAAAGCAGTTTAAAATGTACTACAAGTTGGTAAAATTTTAAAAAGAGTAAATAACTAAATAATAACAAGCAATAATATGAAAGATGGGAAGGTAGTGCTCAGGGGTAAACCATTCAAGGGTCCTGGATTGCTCAGAAAGAAGCTAGTGTTCTGATTAATTTCAGACTTTATTAATCAACTATGCAGTAAAAGCATGAAGGAGAATGTAACTTCCAAGCCCATATGGATAAAAAAGGAAAAATGAGAAGAAAACTAATCAGTTGGGCAGAAGAGAAGAAAAACAGAAATAAAAGAAGCAAAGAATAGGCATGCAAAATAGAAAACACAAGATAGTGGGAATAAGTTCAACTATATCAAATTCAAATTATTTCAATAAAATTTTCAAATCACATAAGAATACTATATATAACTTATGTACAGATACACATGTGACATAGATAGAAAAACATGAACAGAATGCACAACAAATTTAATAGAGAGGTTACCCTCTACAGAAGTAGGAATGAGAGGAGTTGTGAACAGCATTTCAACTGTATCTACAATTTACTTTCTTTTTTTAAACTCCTAAGCTAATACATCAAAATGCTAACATTTCTGAGGAAGACAGTGGCTGCTGTATTCATCCGTATTCTCTGAACTATTTCATAACTTTAAAAACCTTAACAGAGCAGCAACAGTCAGATACACAGTATTTTCATTACTATAAAAATGCAAAGTTCTGAAATACCTCATCAATATACAGATTTCAGAAAAGTTACCTCCATTAAGCATGGTTAAATTAGTTCATAAATTAATGACTCTCACCTAAGTTCTCAAAATATTAAAGACGACTGAAGTTCCATAATCTATTCAAAGTCAAGACCTGTTCAAATCCAAATGCCTGAAATACTTGTAGAATTGTTCTTAAATTAAGAAACCGATATTGTCTCTGATAATGCTACTTTTTATGTAAGTGCTTCTAGTCTATGTAGGTACTAGGAGGTAAAAACTGTAGCTTCACCATGATGATGAACTGAAACAAGAAGACTTCACTGAGAATAATCACAAAAAACAACCAAAAATAAAAAGGTTTTTTTCCCTATATATAAAACCAATTTTTTTCACCAAAGAGCATCTAGGAATATTTGCCATTATAGGTATACAGTACCTGTTAAGTCCTTTGCTAAATCAGGATGGTTCATGAGACAATGGCTAGCAAATTTCACACATTCCAGGCGGATTGGTACATGGATATCATTAAACCTGATAAAATATAAAGTCACAGAGTAATCTTTAAAATACGAGAGAGAGATAAGTGTTTATCCTGCACTTACTTTATATTTATTTCTCTAATTAAAAGAAAAAACAATTTATACAGGATAATTCAAAGCAGAACCAGACTATTTTAACAAAGTTTTTGATATACTATGTATGTAAGAATGCTTTGGAACCTCTATATTAAACTAGGTCAATCTCCTGTGAGAACTATGTACTTTTAATGAGGATGTTTAAACAGTACACATTTGGCTCAAATACAAGAACTGGAATGACAAAATTTTTCCTATAAATAGTATACTTTCTTTTTTGTTATATATAAATTTATTTATTTTATTTTATTTATTATTATTTTTGGCTGTGTTGGGTCCTTGCTGCTGCGCGCAGACTTTCTCTAGCTCAGGCGAGCAGGGGCTACTCCTTCATTGTGGAGCGCAGGCTTCTTATTGCGGTGCCTTCTCTTGTTGTGGAGATGGGCTCTAGGCATGCGGGCTTCCGTAATTGTGGCATGCAAGCTCAGTAGTTGTGGCTCGCAGGCTCTAGAGCACAGGCTTAGTAGTTGTGGCGTATGGCTTAGTTTCTCCGCAGCATGTAGGATCTTCCCGGACCAGGGCTCAAACCTGTGTCCCCTGCACTGGCAGGCGGATTCTTAACCACTGTGCCACCAGGGAAGCCCTATAATTTCAAATGTATCTGTTTATGCAAGTATATTGTGTATACATAATACACATATACATTATTAAATCCCACACTGAAAAGAAAGCTTTTCCTCAAATTATTCTTTCTTAAATACAGAACATTCACAAATGTTTGGTAGATCTTGCACTAAACCCTGTATTACTTTATATGACTCTAAAATTGTGCCGAAATTACTCCTATCTATCATAATTATTTCCACTAATATCAAAGCAAATTTTTACATGTATATGTAAATACCTTAGTATGTATCTCTAAAAAGTTAAAACTCTTTCGTTGATAAGTCATTTAAGTATCTTTTACTCATATTTTTTCCCTCTCTATCTTTTTCTTTTCCTTTGTAATCTGGTGAAGCAACTGTTTTGTGTTTGTGTGTGTAGTGTTTTTCCACAGTTTAGATTTTGATAATTTTATCATTCTGATGTCAATTAACAGGTTCCCCTCTCTCCTAAATCCTGCACATTAGGAATCAGGTCTCTAGACTTGATCATATTCAGGTTCATTTTTTAGCAAGACTACTTGATAATGGCATTGTGTTCCTCCACCAGGAAGCACATGACGCCTAGTTGTCTCTAAACCATTGATGTTCAAAGCCTATACACATAAGTTCACTGTGGACTACAAAGCAGTGTTTTTTTTTTTAAATCTTAAGTAACAACAAGAACGTTAAAGTGAAGCAAGAATTTTCCATTTGACATTTTCATGTCTTAATTCTCGAAGACCAAAAAGTCTCCAAATCTTGTATCACCTAATACCATAAGAAACAAAATTTAGCATCAAAAAGAAAAAAAGTCTTCTGAAGGAGCAACAAATTACTCATAAAAGATTATTATTAGGAAACAAACTGCTTTATGAAGTACACTCAAAAAAATCTAGTCTATAAAATCTAGTCTCTGGGGTTTCCCTGGTGGCGCAGTGGTTGAGAGTCTGCCTGCTGATGCAGGGGGCACGGGTTCGTGCCCCCGTGCCCCGGTCCGGGAAGATCCCACATGCCACAGAGCGGCTGCACCCATGAGCCATGGCCGCTGAGCCTGCACGTCCGGAGCCTGTGCTCCGCAACGGGAGAGGCCACAACAGTGAGAGGCCCGCGTACTGCAAAAAAAAAAAAAATCTAGTCTCTGGTCTCATATAGTTTCCTGAGTGTTCTGAACCCAAGTACTCAATCCCTATACACTTTAACCTTTCTCAACTAAACATGTACCAAATAACCATTAAAAGACATCTTTAAAAAAATACTCTAGCTCCCTAAAATTGGTAATAATGTGCAAGTTTTATGTCATTAATAAAAGAAGGAAAAATTACAATGTAATCAAAAGGTAAAAAGTTTAAATTAGAATTTTTCCTCCTAAAATCCTATAAAGTCTGGCTAATCCAAGTCCTGATTTAAAGATATATTAAATGTCTATATGTAAAACTGTATTTGTTTTAGCACATTAAATAAAACAGATTTTGATTTTAGTTGCACAGTTTAATTAAACAAACTATTTTGCCCTCTTGCTCATTGTATTTAAGGGGAAAAAGTCTAGAAATCACACTCAAAATGACAATGGTTTAATATTTATTAGTTTAACACACCTTGTTAAATATTATTATTGAGCTACATAAGAGATAAGAAAACAGAGTAAGAATTTAGGGCTTAACATATAAAGGCTTATATGATTTGACAAATTAGAAAAACAAGACCAGAAGAGATTATCTTTATCATAATCATTGATAGTTCTGGTAACAAAATGGAAAGAAAAGTGGTGATGACAATGCAAATATTTCAATACAAAGAAAACAGAGTAAGAATCTCAATCCTATTTACTTGTTTATTTACAACTTAATTGCATGATTTGTTATAAGCATAATTATAAAAGGGAGAAAAAATCCTCCTCTATCCTCAGGGTCAAAGTAGGTTTCAGCCAGGGTACTTGGAAGTGGTTTTAACATATTCAAGGTCGGGGTATCTTTAGAAAAGTAATAAAATAAACCCCTCTCACAGAAAAAATATAGAAACACATTCAAAATTTTGCAACCGATTTCAGGAGGTTTGTGGATCATTAAAAGCATATAAGAAGCCCAGGTTATCATTTCCTCATTATCATAAGAAACGTAGACAGGAGGTTAGTAGGAGGAATATACATAATCATTTATTTATTCATTCTATGGATACCCTTTTATCTTTACAATGTCTCCAAATAATCTAATTAAATATAATTTCTTTGTGGAGAGGCTGTATCTCACCATGATGTATTTCTGGTTGGAATTAATCAATCACTGCTATGTAACAATACACTTCAATTTCATGATTATAATACTTTGTGAGATAGTTTTTTAAATGTATCATCTTTTAAAAATTAATGAAGACAAAATAAGAAGGGGAAACTGTAAATATGGCCAATCACCATCAGCATTCAAGAATTTCAAAATATAAAACCCCTCATTTTTATGATTTCAGAAAACAATCTTAAATGTGGGTGCTGTTTTAAAATAGTAAGTAGATATAAACACATATTACTGTTAAACAGAACACCAAAATCATATACCTGCCCAAGTAACACTGCCAAAGTGGTTTGTTTTGAGAAGCCAATTCTGAATCCTTTGCCCCAAACATTTTTGCCAGTAGTTTAACAACTTGAAGGCGTTCCTCATTATCATTGCTCTAAAACAAAACACAACCACAGCTTTAAAACCATGAGGTAGATATACTGAGAATAATTTTTCCCCTGATTTCCCTTAATCTCCAATTCCACAGAAAACTTTTTATTAACTTCAGCTGAAAAATTATACATAAAAATGTTTAATATATTTTTCATAAAATTAAATGTTACCTTAAATATTCTAATCATTTCAAATTACATTAAAGGAGTACTCTCCTACATGAAAATTCATCCCAAAGTCTGATTAAAATTTAGTGGCCTCTCCTACAACTGAGGCTTGTTTCCATTCAAAATCAAAATCAAAAACTAACTTGCATCAAACCTACTTGGGACCCTTGAAAAACTATTCGTGGTCTTTAAGAATAGACACTGATAGAGGCCAGTCCTACAGTAAACAGAGACTTATGTATGAAGGTACTTGTTAAGCCCTTTGTAGAAATAAATATGCACTAAATCTCCCAACAGGAGAGTCCGTTCATCTACATACACCAGATTCATAATGCAGTTCAACGACATGAGGAAGCCTTACACATGCAAAAACTAAAGTTTCCACTTTATATAGAAAATGGGTACTCTGGGGATGAGAACTCAAATTTTATTACTGCTTTGGTACCTCCAACAAATGACAATATTTAAATGAATGAGCCAGCTACAATACTAGACTTGAACACAAAATGTGACAGAGATTGTTAAAACCACTAATATTCAAGGTACTTGGATGGCACTGTACAGATCTTTTAAATTTTAAACCAATGCCAAAGCCCAGCATTTAAAGCCCCCATGATATGACCCGACTCATCTCTATTATTTGATTATTCCTCTAAAAAAGTACGTTTTAACCCTGGCTGCACGTTAGAATGACCTATAAGGCTTTTAAGAAACAACAAACAAACAAACAAAAACTCATGTCTGGACTCCACTGCCAGAAATTCTGATCTGGGTTAATGCCTGGACATCTGTTTGTTTATTAAGGCTCCACAGATGAAGATTCTAATGGGCAGCCAGGAATGATTTAAACTTACTTTATGCTACCATGCAACTGTAATTCTTTGTGTTCTGCAAATTCACCCAGCACCTTCCTACCTCTATATGATTCTGCATGCTGTTTCCTTTGCTTCAATTGTATGCTGTCTGTATCTTTTATGATACTTATAATATTTGGCCTCTTATTAGATATGGATTTTTTCCTCTTCCTCCCATAATAGATGTTAAATTTGCTGAAAGCAGGGATGATAATTCTTATTTTTGTATTTCTTACAGTATTCAATATTTTTATTAGAGAAAATCAAAGCAACAAATAATTAAAGGTATGACTGCCTTTTGCCCATCAAAATTGCTAACTACATGAAAAAAGGGGGTAGAGGAAGGCCAGTGAATCAAATGTTTCACTTGAGAAATACACCAGAAATATGCCCCAGCATAAAATGAGAATAATTATTTGCTGCATTTTGGGGGTATTTACACTACCAACATAAACTGTTTATTTTGTAGTTTTCAAAGAGACAAATTCAAATTTTTAGAAACAAGAAATACAACACAGAAATCATTTAAAAACTTTTCTGGGTGGTACAGTGGGGTTCATCAAACAGTATTAATTATAACCAGATTTATTTAATCTTTATGTAATACTTTGAAAGAGAAAACATGCCCCAAATCTGCAAATGAAACTCAATTTTATGGCATAATTTAATGGCAAGGCAATAAGGACGTTACCGAAAGATTCCAGAAAGCCATGTGAAAAGCAAAGGAGCTTTCAAGATAGGCTAGGCAAGTACAAGATAATATTCATAAAGGGAAAATATTTCACCCTATGTGGATAACAGATCCTAAACTATTTTTATGGCACATCAAGGGGTCTTGGGAACCACTATAAACTATGCCTTAAAAATGTAAAAGTTTGATGTATACCCATGACCTCAAAAGTTAGTCACAACCCAGAATTTATCTGGAAAACATCTGAAGGAAAATATCATTCTGCTAACCATTAATTCATCAGATTTTATCTGCTAGGCACCATGCCAGGCACTGGAGATACACAAATATGCAAGGCACAAACATGTAAATAAATAACAGTAATACCACCACATGGGTAACATTCAGTTAAAACCACTATAAGGATTAAAAATCCACAAATAATGTGCTTTGCTAATCTGGCTGATAAAACCATATTATTTTTAGAATAGTTACCTTCAATTTAAATTCAAGCTGGGGTAAAACTGAGAGCAGCAAATGACTATCAATATTATAGAGCTCCAAAATTAAGTCAAAGACATGCTCTGACAAATCGCTGATAGATGTTTTCCCAAGCATCAGAACCTGATTAAAAAACTTTTGAGAAAGAAAATTTATCATTAATAGAAACAACATAGATAAAGTGAATTTTCTGAAATTTTATTATTCAATTAAGTTCATTATCGTTCTATACAGAGTCAAAACAGGCATACTAAAACATTTTCTAAGAAGGTGGGAAATCACTACTGGCTACATAAAACATGGAATTCACCTCATACATATTAAAAGACAAGCAATTTGTACTGACTCATCAATTAGCATATCAATAAATACCCTACCTACCAAATACACTTTATTCCACATTATGGTACTTACCATATTTTATCCTATATTACAGTTATTTGTACACATGTCTTAGTTTCTCTACTAGATAAATTTCTTAAGGGCAAGGGATCACATTTTGTTCACCACAGCAGTATGGGAGACAACAGTATGGAAGACAAAGCCTTACACCTTCATAGTAGAAACCAATTCCATTTTTAAAATACGTAATTTTATATTTACAAGGCAAAACAATATCTTTCTAATACTTTGTCTTCTTTTATATTCTGATAATGTATATATACATACAAAGTTTATAGCACTAATTAAAGTCCAATTAAAAGCACATACAAACACAAGGAAAATCCAAATGTGAACAATTTTTTTCTATAAGCAGCCAGCACTAACTAGTTTGCACACTCATTCATCATATTACTACTGAAAATGGTAAAAATACATGGCATAATGATCAAGTTCCTTTCTATTTAAAGTCTTCCAAATATGTAAAAAATTAACCCAGAGCATATCCCACATATTCTCCACAGTATCTTTTATCTCCTTGAAGAAGGAATTAAGGATTCTTTACACCACACAAGCTGCCCTGATCTCTTCTTTCTGTGACAGTTAATAAACAACTTGGCTTAATCAGGTTTTCTATCTGGAAAGTACAGTCAGGACTATACATTTCAATGTCTCCTCTGATTACTTTTAGTTCCTGTGTTGTTCTTAAGTTTTTTAGATCTATGAACCTGTACCAACCACCTAGCCATGAAGGGATAAAAAGAAAAAAATTCTATTCTACTATTCTTTCTTTATTGGTTTTAAAAATAACTTGTCTGTCCTCCATGTTCATCAATTTTGTGGGAAAAGAATTTCATGACACCAAAGGTTAAATTCTCATTCAAGTTGAAGATAAAGTGGCTTCGTTGTTTCCATTTGAAAAATTTCTCCTGTTTAAAAATGATAAATCTACCTTTCTTAACAGAAAATAATCCTTTCCAATCTGGCCATCTTGGTGATCAAACCATCCTCTTCTTCTATCAGTCTGGGGAAAACTCATTTGAAAATGGGAAAAAACAAAACAACAACAACAACAAAAACCCAGTGTAACGTCCTACAAATTCCATCAAAAACATTTATTTGACACTTATAATCTCCATCTATCTCCAAATCAGTCTTCACTGTATAACAAGAACCTGATATACTGCCTGACAGAGGTATCCAAAATAGATTCAATAAATGAATGAATGATATGTAACAGGTACTATAATACAACTATAGGTGAAACAACCTTCCTGAGGGTATGCAATTCAGTGAAGAAGCAGATATAGATTTGAATAAAGTATTTCCTACCAAAAAACATTAGTCTTTTACTTACAAATGGTAACTAATTTTCACATAACAAATTAAATTATAACAACTGCCTCCTAATGAAAAGAGTAAGAGGAGTAAGTTAAAGGTCGATAAGAAATTCTACCTTAGATTTAAATGATCAATTTTAATTACAAAAGTGCTTTCACATCAGTTAACACATTCTCTACCATCAACCCAAGCATTATTAACTCCAATAACTAAGGCTAAGTGAGATTAAGCAAATTAACCAAATTTTACCTACATCAAGACAAGCTTGATACATTTTTTCAATCCAACAAAATACTTTTGTGCTATCCCCTAAAACTTGTGATTAAAAAGATCTGGTAAAAAATAACAACATTACCAAGAAGTGATCCATGTAGGATATTTTTTGAATTGTCACTATATACTTTTCGTTTTGATACTGTTGTACCTTTTATATATATATATATATATGTGTGTGTCTATATATATATATATATATAGACACACACACACACACACACACACACTTTAGTTTCATGAGTTGTCAAGTTACAAAAAAATTTATTTTAAAAAGTAATCTAGGGCTTCCCTGGTGGCGCAGTGGTTGAAAGTCCGCCTGCTGATGCAGGGGACACGGGTTTGTGCCCCGGTCCGGGAAGATCCCACATGCCGCAGAGCGGCTGGGCCCGTGAGCCATGGCCGCTGAGCCTGCGCGTCCGGAGCCTGTGCTCCGCAACGGGAGAGGCCACAACACTGAGAGGCCCGCACACCGCAAAAAAAAAAAAAAGTAATCTATAACGCCACAGTGACTTCTTAAGTTCTATATATGTAAACAACATTGTATATAAAGAGGAAACTTGAATGTGTCTATATGCATGAGACTGAAAAAAGACACAAGTAAAAAAGAGATAGAAGTGGGGTTATTACTACCTTGACATCCTACCTCTATTTCTGCTTGCTAATTCTCTACTAGGAAGATATATGAATAATGGCTATTACATGTACAAATGCAAAAAGGCTGAGAATGAGTTTTACACTGTACTAAAATCCCACAAGGAATTAAACTCACCATAAAGTATTTTACATGTAACTGTAGATTTATAAGGGAGAAGAGGAGGAAAAAAAAAGCAATTCTTAATGACTTCTTAGCTAGCTCTCAAATAAGTCAAGGGACAAGAAAATAGGGAAAACAGAGAGAGATAAGAAAATAATGACAAAGTAATGGGAATAAATAAATATATAACTGAAAGTGTGCTCAGACTATTCTACTAATCCTTTGCCTCTTGCCCCCAGCCCCAGCTTCTGATAAAGACATAACCAAGTATGGATGGGGCTGTCTATTTCTGTAGGTAAGGCAGGAAATTAACATGAGGTTTAAGTGACAGTGAAATGTTTTTATCTTGATTTACCTGGGAATGCTAAAAGTATTTCCTTCATCCTTCTATCTTTCTTTTAATTTTTATTATAAATACTTTCAGACATACACAGATGTTGAGAGAATAGTATAATGAACCTAATCACCTCATTCTATCTTGCTTTTTTTTCTTTTATTACCCAATCAAATATTTATTTTCCCAATCCTAGGAAATATATCAACGTAGTATAGTGTTAATTTCTTCTTTTTATGCCAGAAAAAGGCATCAGAAAAAGGTAAGTGTTCCCCTAAAAAACATCTGGCTCAGCAATATCAACTTAAATAAATGACCACCAGGAGGAGCTCACCTAAGTGTATCTAATGGCCGCAGAAACAGTCATTCACAGGCACTTGAAGCAAAGGAAAAGGGAAGGGGCACTTAATAACAGAATGCTTAAATCTGGTTCTACAGATTTCAAGTGCCATTATGTCATAACAGAAAGAACTCAATCCACTCAATCTAACCAATTTACTGCAGCCAATACCCAAGACTCACAAAACTTGCAGAAATCAATATTTAGAATTCCCTGGCAATCTGACTGGACCTATTAAGACAGGTTACACAATTTAATTCTGCAGATTCTGAAAGTCCACCCTCCAAAACAATTTCTTTACAAATTAAATACATTTTTCCAAATCATCATGTGCTCACAACTATTTAAGGTCATAAGCCAGTAACAAAAACTGGAATTTACCATAGTACTGTTCCATAAAGTATGTTAATTTTCAAAGTACATCTTTTCATGATGTATTTTTATATACTAAATTTTGTATTTCTTCAAGAAAAATTCTCCAATAAACTTCAGGAAAATTAAGTACATAAGTAATTATAAAAGGCTTTCTTTCTCACTTTTTTCAAGAAGACAGATTTACATGTTTAGATGTGGGTAAAACTGGAAAGCAGGTGGAGAGACAGACCAGCTACACAATTCCAGAGGCCAACATCAAGACTGCATTCTAGATTTGTTCCAGTAGGTACCATTCACATGGAAAACAATGTGAATGGTGCCACCTAGAGTTGTGCAACTCAACAGAACTATGGGGGAAAGATTAAAACTTATAATAAGTTTCTATCAGTGAATCTATCAGATAAAATACATTTCTCCTGAAAATAAATAGAAGATCGTTAACCATAAATAAGTAGATTTGAGATGATAATGAAAGGGCTCATTTCATTGCAATTCTTCCCCCTTCTCAGAAAAGGTAGATTTATATGGAATCTACCCCAGGGAGAGCAAGATAGGCAACTTTCACCACACCGCTGTTATTCATACTTGCCTTCAATTTTTATGTCTTGATACTAGTTCATATCTTCTTCTTATACAAACCAATTTAATTTCCAAAAAGCTGTAAGCAACTTCTCTGAATAATGATAAGTTCCATAAGATTTATCTAATTACATTTAACTCCATTTCCAAGAACAGAAACAGTATATCTTGCTAACCAAAATAAAAACTGTTTTAGTTCCTAGGCAATTTGAAAGAGAGAAATGAATGAACAAATATGAGAGCTAATTTTCTAGAAAGTATTAACCAATAATAATTTTAAATAAGGAGAAAGAAAATACACTTAATTATTAAAACAATACGAAATGTTAAAGTATGTATCACTTGCCGAAATTCTGCTTCTAGCAGTGTTTAAAATTTTGGCTAATCTTTCTGACAACCAATTGGACAAGTAAAACTTACATTGGTAATATATGGTTCAATAGCTTGAGCTGTCCTCTTCAGTAAAGCCTTTGCCAAATCATATGCTTGCTTGTTTAAATTCTGAAGAAAAAAAAACAGTATCTATATTATACACCACTAAATATGAAAAAGGAAATATTACCTGTATTCAAAAAGCTACTGTTAAATCAATGAATGAGAAAACTGTTTAAGATTCAATTCGAATAAAAGGGCGATGGCAAAGTCACTTTTCTCCTAAGACTAACTGATCTAGTAGATCTTAAGATCCCTTCCAAGCAAGGATAATTATATTCTCTTCATATCTTATTCACAGCATAAGGTAAACCACATAGAAAAGGTCAATAAATGTTTATTAGACAGAAAAGGAGATACTGAGTCACTGTAAAGCTAGTTGTAAAGTCAAATCAGTTCAGCTGAGTACAAATACAGGCTATTTCACTCCAAGACCAAAAGAACCAAAACATCATAAGAGAATGAACTGGGTCCTAGTGCGGGCAGAAATGGGGAATCCTCAGGTGGCTGAAGACAAGAGTTTGGGGCAGCTATGGGAAAGCAGATTTTCCCGAAGCACATCTCAGAGCATAGGGAAGCCCAAGGATATAAGAAACATAACAAGGGAATCCCCTGGCCGTCCAGTGATTAGGACTCAGCGTTCTCACTGCCGGGGCCCCGGGTTTGAGCCCTGGTCAAGGAACTAAGAAACCACAAGCCATGCAGCACTGCCAAAAAAAACCCAAAGAAACATAGTCAAGTATGAAAAGAAAAAAAGTACAAGAAACAATACCTTAAGAATATATGTTTCTAAGAGATTTTGATGATGGAAAGAATCATGACCAAAGATCTGAAATGGAATCACTACTCCAGTTCAAACATATTACAGACAGCAGGAAAATTGTATATATCCTGAAACTCACATTCAGCGTATTTTTAGATTTATCCGCATTGACGCTTTGTATTGTATCATTTCATTAATATCTAACTGCTGTTTAGTATTTTCATATATAATATGCTACAGCTTATTTAC
This sequence comes from Grampus griseus, assembly GCF_964374135.1. Lineage (NCBI taxonomy): Eukaryota > Metazoa > Chordata > Mammalia > Artiodactyla > Delphinidae > Grampus > Grampus griseus. Next base: position 71,114,367 of record NC_139012.1, read on the forward strand.
TCATTCTCCTATTCATAGACATTAAGCTGTCTTGTATTGATACATGCCTCCTTGTGCATATAAGAAATAATTTTCTATAAATACTACCTTTGCCATTTTTCAAATGAGCTGTTTTGTCTTGTTCTTATTTGTAGAGTTTCTCTATACACTAAACATTTGCCAATTACATGCACAACATATCTTAGAGCCCATACCTATGTTTTTACAATGCTTATGGTATCTTAGGACATACAAAAGTTTTCATTTTAATATAACCAAATATATTAATCTTTTCCTATTTGGCTTGTGCACTCTCTATATTTTTTAAATTCTTTTCTATATTGAGGTTAATTTGTTGTTTTATATTTTCAAATAAAATTTCAAAGATTTGCTTTTCAGATTTAGATCTTTATTCTGCCCGTAATTTATTTTTATGCATGGTGTGAAATAAGAATCTTATATTATTTTCCATATGGATATTCAAGTCCATTATTCCCTCCAATGACTTCCCTGTAATACTCACACTCTCAAGTTTCTATACAACCATGTACCATTTGTAAATTTTCCATTACTTCCATATGTCCCTTTGTCTATTACTGCCTGATTACAGTCAAAGAGACATATGGAAATAATGTCTTAACACCAGGTAAGATAAGTCCCCACTTTCTTATTCTTCAAAAACCAATTTGTCAAACTACACACACATGCACATATACACACACAATACACATTCACAATTTCTATTTTGATTAGGTTATCTATTAGTATGCAGAGGAATGAAATTATTGTGATACTGAGCTTCCCATCACATAAACAATTATAACAAATCATGCAACATATTTAAGTCGTCTCTTACACTTCAACAACAACTGTAATAACTTTGAACATTAAGGTCATGCACATTGTTAATAAATTTCGAAGTAGCTCAAGTCTTTGTTAAAGATACAAATAAAAATTTTTTGAAATTATACTGACAGATTTTTATATATTAATCTTATATCTAGCAACTTTGCAGAATTTTCTTATTTGTTCTAGAAACTAATCTGTACATTGTTTTGTGTTTTCTGCACAGGCAGTCATAACATCTGCAAATAATTTCAGTTTTGTCTCTTCTTTCTAATCCTTTTATCTTTTCTCTTGTTTTACTCCACTAACTTAAGGCTTCTAGTTTAATGCCGATTCGAAATAGCATACTTGACTTTTTCCTGAGTAGAAGTGACATCTTGACAATGTTCCTAACTTCAAAGAAAATCCTTCAGCATTTCACCATTAAGTGCAGTTATCATACATAACCTTATCAATTTAAGGAAGTTCCTTTCTATTTCAAATATGCTAATAATATTTTTTATCATAAGTTATACTGAATTTTATCAAATGGTTTTCTTATACATCTATTGACTATTTTTTCTCTTTGTTCTGTTAATTTCCACAAATAATTTTTAATGTTAATCCATCTTTGAATTCCTAAAATTTAGCCAATTTGCTCATTACCAATATTACTTTATATCATTCTGGATAGTGTCCACTATTATTTTATATTGGATTTACATGAATGTATTATAAATTAAATTAGCCTATTATCCTCCTTTCTTGAACTTGGTTTTCTCTAGTTTTCCCTATGAAGACTATATTCTGCTCATAATGTGAACCGTGGAGCATGCCTTCCTCTTCTATAATCTGAAAAAGTTTGCTGAATATCATGATTATACGGCACTTAAATGATTAAAAGAAATCTCCTGGTGATGTGTTTAAATTCCTTCATACTTGGTTTGAGTTCTGCTGCTGTTGCTATTATTACTATCATCGTTGTTTAGGAGGAAATATTTTTGTTTGTTTTATGGATATAGTTTTTAAAACCAATTAAATTTCTTTTATTGGTTAAAGGTTATTCAAGATTTTCTCTCTTGAGAAAAATTGGCAAGTTTTATTTTCTAGAAATTTGTTTTGTCCAACTCCAAATATGTTAGCATAAAATACTGTTCATGGAATTGTTTTTTGATCTTTTTAATGCCTGCTGTTCCTCATTTCATTCTAAAATTGTATATTAATACCATCTCCCTTTTTCTGATTCAAACTGCCAAGGGTATGCCTATTTAATATACTTTTTGAATTACCAACTTTAGGTTTTTCTGAAATGTCACTGTGTTTTCTATTTCATTCATTTCTGTTCTTCACGGTTTACTTTCTTGTACGGACTGTATATTCTAACGATACTTTTATAATTTCTTGAACTGGACACTTTAACTATAAAGTTAGATTAGGGCTTCCCTGGTGGTGCAGTGGTTGAGAGTCCGCCTGCCGATGCGGGGGACGCGGGTTTGTGCCCCGGTCCAAGAAGATCCCACATGCCGCGGAGCGGCTGGGCCCGTGAGCCATGGCCGCTGAGCCTGGGCATCCGGAGCCTCTGCTCCGCAACAGGAGAGGCCACAACAGTGAGAGGCCCGCGTACCGCAAAAAAAAAAAAAAAAAAAAAACTAAAATTAGATTAAAACAACATTTAAGTTGAATCCCACAGGTTTTAATATGTATCATTTTAATTATTATTTCTAAATTTCTTATAACTGCCATCATGATTTACTCTTTTGACAGATTAATTATGAATGCTAGAGGCTTGTTAGTTTTTTGTTTTAAAATCCTCAAGAACTGTTGGTCTATTTGACTTATAATCAACTGGAAATGTATTAAAATGGCCCACCAAATTGTGAGTTTGTTTCTCCTTATAATTCTTCCAATGTATGCTTTATATATTTTGAGCCTATGTGAATACAAGTTTAGGCATCTTCCTGAGAACTAAAACTTATCATTGTATAACTCCCTTCTTTACCGGGTAAAGACTATAACATCTAAAATCAATACAAGTTATTTCAGTTTTCCTTCAGTTATTATGTGCCTGGCACGGCAAATCTTTTCTCCATCCTTTTAGTGACAACCTTTTTGTGACAATATTTTTGTTATCTCTTATTAACAATGACCAGTTGAATTATTTTTAATCTAATCTGACAACCTGAAGTAGTAAATTTGGGCCATTTACATTTATTGTAATTCTTCCTTGCATTGTAATCCTTAAAATTTTAACATGAATACTTCATTTAAAGTTCAAAGTAGGGCTTCCCTGGTGGCATAGTGGTTAAGAACCCACCTGTCAGGGACTTGCCTGGTGGCACAGTGGTTAAGAATCCGCCTGCCAATGCAGGGGACATGGGTTCGAGCCCTGGTCCGGGAAGATCCCACATGCCGCGGAGCAAATAAGCCCATGCGCCACAACTACTGTGCCTGCGCTCTAGAGCCCGTGAGCCACAACTACTGAAGACCGCGCACCTAGAGCCCATGCTCCGCAACGAGAAGCCACCACAGTGAGAAGCCCACGCACTGCAATGAAGAGTAGCCCCCGCTCACCGCAACTAGAGAAAGGCCGCACACAGCAATGAAGACCCAACACTGCCAAAAATAAATTAATTTTAAAAAAATAATAAAGTTCAAAGTAAATCAATAGCTCTGTACTCCTAATCATCAACAAGATCATATCACTCTTTGACTGTATTAGGCCATTCAATCTTACATGTTATTTTTATCCAGTGGTTTAGGACCATTTTGTTAAAATCCCTTTAATTAATCATTATAATTATTATTGCTACTGTTTTTGTTTTATACATCAGTTCTTATTTAGAGCATTTCATTGTTCACCAATACTTCTTACATTTCACTTCCTTCAAGTTCAATTGCCATTATTCTGAAGTACTCAAATAGTAGTTCTTTCAGGAAGGATCTATTGACAAGTTGTATATTTAATGTCTTAATTTCACTCAAATTGGATAGCAACTGTGTGCCAGCATATACAGTTATTTTATCTCAGTACTTTGGAAATATAGGTCCATTATGTTCTGGCATCTATCCTTGCTACTGAGAAGTCAGCAATCAGTTTAATGTTTATTCCTTGTTAAGGGCTATGTCTTTTCCCTCTGGATGCTTTATAGATTATTTCTATTTTGTCATTTTACAAATTCTCCAAGATATGCCTACACTGGGATTTATTTTTATTTATTCTGTTCATGACACTTTTGTTACCTAACTCATAAATTTACGCTTTTCGTCAGTTCTAGAAAATTTTAAGCAAATATCTACTTGAATATCATCTCTTCTCCATTCTTACTCAGTGTTCTGCATCACTTTTAAATATACTGGACCTTTTCATCCTATCGTTTATGTTTTCCTTAACTTTACCTCACTGTATCTGTACAATTTCCTCAGCGCTACCTCCTAGTTCTCTAAATATCTTTTATAATCCAAAAAATATTTTGATGTCTATGAACATTTTTCATTTCTACTTTTCCTAACCATAGCTTCTTCTCCTTTCAGATGTCTAGCTATCATACTTTTTAACTCTTATGCTTCTAGAGATTAAAACATAAAACTGTTATCTTTAATCCTTTTATAGGTATTTAATGTTTTTATCTAATAAATATATTATCTGAATTTTTACTTAGTGTCTGATTTTCAGTATTGATGGACTTCTTAAAAGTTTGGAAATTTTTGATTATGAGGTCATTTTTAATGAAGCATTACATTTGTGAATGCTGTGTAGCTATAAATTTAAGTTATATCTTTCCAGAAAGGTCTTAATTTTGCAGAGACCTTTATACTGGTGAATCACAGAACCATATTTCCAACTGCTTACTAGAGTGTTAGTCATTTTCAAAGAACGAAACATACAAAAACACACACAACACCCACACAACTTGATTAATATCACCCAGGCAAGAAATACTTGTGTCATCAACATATCCTTTTCTCCAAGTTAGTAAAGACTTCCCCTTTCTTTGTGTGTTTTTTTTGCAGTATGCAGGCCTCTCACTGTTGTGGCCTCTCCCGTTGAGAAGCACAGGCTCCGGATGTGCAGGCTCAGCGGCCATGGCTCATGGGCCCAGCCGCTCCACGGCATGTGGGATCTTCCCGGACCAGGGCACGAACCCGTGTCCCCTGCACCGGCAGGCGGACTCTCAACCACTGCGCCACCAGGGAAGCCCAAGACTTCCCTTTTAATTTCACCCCTCCCCGCCATCTACACCATCACTGTCTTTTACCTAAGGCCTTATTTGTGTTCCTTGAAACATAATCCTATACAAAACTGAGTTATTACAGATACTTTATCACATGTACTAACTCTGTTATTTCTTCATTTAATTAGTGACTAATAAGTGTATCATGTTTTATTAAACACAAGTGATGTACATTAATATTAATCAATAAAAGTCTCCAGGGCTTCCCTGGTGGCGCAGTGGTTGAGAGTCCGCCTGCCGATGCAGGGGACACGGGTTCGTGCCCCGGTCCGGGAGGATCCCACGTGCTGCGGAGCGGCTGGGCCCGTGAGCCATGGCCGCTGAGCTTGCACATCCGGAGCCTGTGCTCCGCAACGGGAGAGGCCACACAACAGTGAGAGGCCCGCGTACCGGAAAAAAAAATAGTAATAATAAAATAAAATAAAAGTCTCCAAAACTATAAAGCAGGATAAATTGCATTTTAAACGTAAGCAAATTCTGGACCCTAATATTAACAAGCTTTTGATACATTTCAATATATATTGCTACTTACCTTATGGGCAGGTACCAGATTTACCAAAACTGTATCCAAAAGCTCCTGAGATACTGTATCACCTTCACAAATAATAGAACTCATGAGATCCACCATATGCATATGAACTTTCTGATTGTGGCCATTGCTGAAATTCAAAATTGATATTTCATTTAAAGTATATCTGAAATTTATAAGATTTAATCATAACATAGAACATTACACTTTATTTTAAACTGATACTCAGGTATTAATTAAATCAAATTCTACATATTCATTTAAAGCTTCCCTCTCTTCCAAATCTTACAATAGCATCCAAAATATTTTTTAAATTACATTTCCAGGATTACTTTTTCCTAATTTTTACCAGTCTCACAATCAAAAGTAATTAAATCAAATGCAACTTTAGTTTTGCCTTAAATTCAGAAAATCAAACTACTTTGCGGAAGTTAATTCTAGTAGATAAATTTAAGGAATACACAAAGAACTCAACTATTCACATGAATTAAGGAGTCAGTAATATGTGATTTAAATAAAAGAAAATAACATAAGCCAAAATAAATTTTATATTGGCTATAGATTACCTTATGCCACTCTTATATTATTCTCTACAGTACAGAATTAAGCTGTATTCACTGTCCAAACATCTATAAAAATTATGTTAATGAGTTCTTAAGTTATAACTCTTAGCCTTCCAATATTCATCATAGTTAACAGTTTATGCAGATTCACCTGTAAGTTAAAAATTCTTTACATTTAAAAAAAGATTATATTCTTTGTAAAGTAAACTTACTTTATAACTGAAAATAATGTTCTGTATAATTGGGTAAAAATTTCATTACTGTCTTCCAACTCAAAGCATATGTTATATGACTTGACCCAAGCAATGTTCTAAAAATAAGACATAAAAAAGGAAAAGGGTAAAATTTTAATTAGTAAAAATATACAAGCACAAAACCCAGTTTAAAATGTCATCTCAAGATAGAATATATTGCTTACCTCAAGTAAATAAAAATACCTATTGAATTGTGGGCTCTTTGTATCCTCTAGCCCCTTCAACTGCCTTGTTATAAACATAAATATATCCTTTAAAAAAAAAAGACAAAGTTTTGTTTAGATTATGAAAATATCCACTAAATTCCTAAAGATGATTCAGCACTCATGTGTATCTATCATGATAAATTGTAAAGAACCAGTTTAAAAAAATTCTACTTGGCTGGAATTTTTTAAATGTGCATCATCATGAAAACACCAAATATCTTACTGCCCTTTAAAGGAAAACGGTAAATCATTTACTATGATCTTAAAGTAGAGAAAGAAAAACACCTTACTGTAGGTTAAAAAAAACAGACCTGAAAATGGAGTAAACTAAAATTTATGCTGTCATTAAAACAAACAGGTTGCAATGACTGAGAGCTGAACTGATCAGGTTTGCTGGAATAGCACTATATATGGTAATTATATAGCAAGAACATGGTTTAGGAAACTTGAAATTCCAAAATAAAATCACCAAGTGAGAAGACAATAGATTGCAGAAGCTTAGAAGTTTTAAAAAGACCCACAGAAGTTAACTCGTCAAGCTTCCTACCTTGTCATTATAACTACTTGTTCTCCCCTACCATTTATCAATCTATCCCCATCTCTTGCTTTCGGTTTTTTACTGCACACCCCTTTATACCTGGGTAAAAATAAGTTCAATATCACTTTGAGTCAAATTTTTATGACGATAGTTTTTGAAAAATTTGGAAAAGGTTAAAATTATTAAAGCTAATTCTACAAAGGAAGCATGTTAATCAATCAAAAAGAAAAAGATGTTTCCCTCATAAGTAAAACGATAAACAAGCATTTCTTAAAAGGGAAGAAATAGGATATGCAGATTACTGAGTAGCTTTTCAAGAAAAATACTATCACAAGTACATCCTTCAAAAATGGTTACTTTAAAAAAAGGTACAGTTACTTTGTTAGTAGTACTGCATAAAATATGTCCTCCATGAACGAACCCTTTCTGGTTCGACTAAGAGAGAACAACTGCTGTACTGAATCTACCTGGAGATGGAAAGACAATATTCATTGATCATCTCTCTAACAAGCACTGACCTAAACATGAAGCTGGGTATATAAAAAGGGTTTTCTGATGACAATAACAAACTGACAGTGGAAAGGTAAGGATCAAAGTGTCACAATTTTCTATTATTACTACTGTAGACAAAAATACAAACTTGATACTAACCAAAACAGAGTGAAAACTATTCTATAAGTATTCAGAAACACCCTCAAATAATTTTTAATACTACCCCAATAAAAGAAAAAAGTGGCATTTAAAATAAGAGCCAAAAAAATTGACCAGAGGGGGAAAGCGGGTGGGGGGAAGAGGGGTGGTGGGATGAATTGGAAGATTGAGATTGACATATATACACTGATATGTATAAAATGGGTAACTAATGAGAATCTCCTGTATATAAATAAATAAATTAAATTAAATTAAAAAAAAAACTGACCAGAAAAAATAAAATACTTAAAAATTTTAAGCTAGATTCTAAAAACTCTAATTTAATCATACCTCTTCAATATTCTTCTCAAAAACTGTCCTATTATTAATAGAAAAGATTTGTAGCTATTCTTTTGGGGGGACTTTCATTACCCCAAACCCTTGAGACAGATCACTGATAACGCAAACTGAGAAATCCACAAGAGAGGTAGAAGAAATCATGTAGCAGCACTCTTAAGTTAGACTTCCCTCTTCATGAGAATGCCAACAAAACATCTAGTGAGGACGAGCCACAGCCCACAGTCAACCAAATACAATTACTCCTTAAACCAATTAAGTACCTCAAATTAAAGGTTCACAATTAGAAATCAGAATATACATCTGGGTACACAACTCCACAGGCCAGCTCATATTATCTACTTTAAGTCTCTCACCATTCTCAAATCTTACAATTCAATTTTACTTGTAGATGACAAATATTGTCCCCTACCTCCCCCATCCTAAGATATATGAAACAAGCGTGTCCACGGCAGTTTGGGCATTCCTTACTGGAGTCTTGGCTGACTTGATCAAATGAGCAGGTTCCTCACTCCAGTTTTTAAGAAGCAACTCCCTGAGTTCAAGAACCGAGTCTGGGTTGTTTTTCACCAAGGTAAACCCAGTTCCTGACATATAATAACTAACATCAATATTTGTTAAATGAAATAAACCTAAATTGTCTTTTTGTTCCATACTGGGTAATCTTCCTAGGGACTCATTTCCTAACCAACAGTTTCCACAATTATCTTTTATTATTGTTGGCTTTTCTAATTTTCTTATAACTTGCCTCATTCAATAAATTTTTGCACAGCTCTACTTATTTTCATGCTTTCTACCCACTGGATTAATCATGCTATTCTCCTTCTTTTCTCATCTTTTAAAAATTATTTCATTCACATGCCTTTACTTACAACTACCATAACCAAGTACTAAGTGTGCTTTCTACCTTTCATTAAAATTTTGTTCATTGTATTTTCTTCAAAACAATTCTCATCACACCTTACATTAAGTGAATTAGGATTCATATATTATAAATTCAGACTTACACTAGATACTGTGTTTTAAATAATGAACATGGTCTTCAATATGAATTTTTAAAAAGGAAAAGCAAGTGTCCCCAACTGATACTGAAATACCACTAATGATGACATAATATAAAAAGTATAGGGAATTCCCTAGCGGGCCAGTGGTTAAGACTCGGCACTTTCACTACTGTGGCCCAGGTTCAGTCCCTGATCAGGGAACTCAGATGCCATAAGCTGTGTGGCATGGCCAAAAAAAAAAAAAGTATAGAAAACACTTTACTAATTAACTTCTTATTCTGAAGATCAGAAATTGTTTTACAAAATTAAATACTAAAGGGGGGTAGGAAATTCTACAGAAAACAGAAGTACAATAGTTTAACAAAAGACTGCTGCAGCTAATGTCAAAGAATCTAAAGAAATAATCGAAATACTTTAATTCCCATTTTAGACAGAAAGGTAAAGTATCAGTCAATCTTGGCAGTTCTTTTAATCAGTACTTGCCTTTAATTTATCAGGGGATGTGTAAGGAGCTTCAGGAGCATAAATCCTAAAAATATCAGCAAGGCAGCAGGCTACCAGTAATCGAACATCTTTATCAGGATGCTTGAGGAAAAAATCTGAAGCAAGATGTAAAGCTAGGTTTAAATAGAGCTCCTTTTCTTCTTCAGAGTCCTGGTCCATATCCATGAAAGTTTTCACAACCATCTATATAAAAACAAAATAATCAAATAATGAAATCCTCCATGTAAAAATATATTTATTTGAAATAAAAGCCATATTAATTACAAAGGTTAACTTCCAATAAATACACTTTCATGTTTCCCCTAAAAGTATCTATCTGAGAGAACAAGACCTTTCTGAACTATAGGGCAAATACAACTTTTCTTTAAAAGACGAAATAGGGCTTCCCTGGTGGCGCAGTGGTTGAGAGTCCGCCTGCCGATGCAGGGGACACGGGTTCGTGCCCCGGTCCGGGAGGATCCCACATGCCGCGGAACGGCCCGTGAGCCATGGCCGCTGAGCCTGCGCGTCCGGAGCCTGTGCTCCGCAACGGGAGAGGCCACAGCAGTGAGAGGCCCGCGTACCACAAAAAAAAAGACTAAATAAAATACTTTTCATTTACCCATCACACCTGCTAACCAGATTTTAAAAGTTTAAAAGTAGCTTAACATAGTACTTCTAGTCTCACTTTTACAACACTGAGCTAAAAAAGAATATATAAACAGATTCAAGAAAGGATGACAAAGATGAATCCCTAAACATTAAAAAGCTACCATGAAGTAACTACTGTAGCATCCAATTAAATATTTCTTGTACCACAGTTAAAGACAATATGAGATGGACAATTCATTAGTAGGACTCAATGGCATGTATGGAGTGAGCAGAAGAAAGCAAACATTTACATAAAAGAAGTGGGATGGAAACTACAATGGTGAAAAATCATATAGTTTGAATTCTGTGAAAAGCTTTCTCTAATTTTAGTATCAGCAGTCACAAGGAAGCCTCAGTCTGTACTATTCCTACTTCACGTAAGACTTGACAAAATTGCTGAACTCGTCAGGGACATTTAAACACAACTTTAATGCAAAGGTGACAACCTGGCATCCACTAGGTGGCGCTACAAATACTAATCAACAAGTAGGGCTGGACTTGGTCTTTGAGACATAACTGCATGGATTTCCACTCTGCTGTAGAGTTAGACTTCTGAGTAATGAATTGTCCAATGTATTACTGAATTCTCAGAGCAGCTGTGGGTAACAGCGTTCCTCACAGAGCAGACCCTCAGTTCTACTACACCAGAGGCCAGAACCATCAGTAGACTAATCTTTCCAGTCTGACACTACAATTAGTTTAAGGGTACAATGTCCAGGGCTACTCTCCTAACTTTTTAATTTTATTACTTTTAAGATATATGCTTTGATGGCTTTGATGTATTATGAAAAAAGACCAAAAAAAAAAAGCTATATGCAAGGAACTCTTTCTTTCCCTGGAATCGCTTCACAAGAGTGAGAGATTCAGTATATTTTGAATAAAATGTTATAAGAAATTCTAGAAATTACATAAACAATGACACTTTACATATTAGCAAGTTTTTATAACCTATAAAACTTATACCTGTACTTGTACATATCAAAAATTACCATCATCCCACATTAAATCCTTCCTATATTTCTCCAAGACGGTTGCTATAAACAGTGGGCAGTGTAAATCAGGAAAAAAGAAAGAGAAGAAAAGTAACCAGATTATTGCTGAGCAGAAATGTCTACAAAATAATGAAAGCTTACTACAAGCACTAAATGTGAGCACTGTGGAAATCATTCCACCAAAACTATCAATAAAGTTTATTCAAGGGCTAGATAATGGGAACTCCTCAATACTGTGACCAACTCAAATGGTGTTATAAAACTCACGAATAACTCATATATGAGTCCTCTAAATTAAAAAAGATGTCTGAGAAAATAACATCCATAAAAGACACTAAATGCTAAATGCTTGTAAGTATAGTCTCTGTGTTCAATGTTCATTTCTTAGCAAACAATAAGGATGATATCATTGCTGAAATATAAACAAATCTGAGGAAATAAATGTATTCTTTCTCTAAAAACTTAATAGGTCAAGAAAATCTAAATACATAGAAATGAAAAATTTCATATCTAGGGTTTGTAGCTTAACCATTTTTTTTTTTTTTTTTTTTTTTTGCCATACACCAGCCTCTCACAGTTGTGGCCTCTCCCATTGCGGAGCACAGGCTCCGGACGCGCAGGCTCAGCGGCCATGGCTCACGGGCCCAGCAGCTCTGTGGCATGTGGGACCTTCCCGGACCGGGGCACGAACCCGTGTCCCCCGCATCGGCAGGCGGACTCTCAACCACTGCGCCACCAGGGAAGCCCTGTAGCTTAACCATTTTTAATAAAATATACACAGTTCCCAACTAGATATAATATCCACATATTGGTAAATTTAATCTGCTCAAAGATGTCTTTTGCTTTGAATAACAAACACCTTATATCTGACATTCTAATACTTTATGCACAGGATATAATACTAAGACTTTATGTGAAACGTACAATAGTACTAGGGTCTTTTTCCTCTAATAAATAAACCATGCAACAATAAAGTAGTACTTCAAGGCTCCTGGGTCTTCAATGATTAATTAAGGTAAGTCTTTTACACTTGAAATACTGGTAAATATTGATAATGATATAACAAGCAACATGTCTAGGTAGATACAACATTGAACTGAAAAAAATGCTCAAAAATAAAGACCATCTGAACTAATCAGCTTAACAATCTTCTTGGCCACTCTGCTCTCTTAACCATTTTAATCACGGAGACTATCACTGCCTCGAAGACAAAGATGAAATATTATTCAAACAAATGTGAAGAGAGTCTAACCATACAGTGACTGCCTCACGAATGGAAGTTCACCATCAGTCTTGACTCACTGCTGTACATCAGAAGCAGAGAGCTAAAAGTAAAGCTCTTTAACCTACTTTCAAAATACAAGAAAGTAAAATACAGCCTTAGTATTCAGTAGAATTAAAATTTCTTTTCTCAAATTAAAATGGTTGCTTTTATGAAATAAATGAGATATAGGAGGAGACAACTTTCTAAAGATAATAATGAGTATAAGCGTATTGTGGGTTTGTTCTTTATACCCAAGTATAGACAGCCCTAGAAAATGTAAGCTTCACCTTTCTAATTGCACTCCCATTAACAATAGCTAAGGAAACCCTACAGTTCTTTATCTACTCCACTCTCTTAGCTCCTAATTACAGCTAATTAGTTTTGGCCATGAGACATTTTCTGCTTTGATTTGCTTGAAGTTGCCCTAACAAGATACAGCCCTATGTGATTTCCACAGGTGTCCTCCACCAGCTCTGCTTATCCTAAACAGATGTGCAAAAGACATAACCCAATTTTACTCACCTTTAACCGTCTCACCATTTCCTCTTTAGATATTTTATCTGAGATTTCCTTGACACCAGGAGGATAGGTAATTTTTCCATCATTGGTCCTTGTCTTTGAATGAGCCATGATGGAAATATCTTTACCCCTAAAACGAGAAAACTATTAGATGCAAACCAAAAAATAAGTATCAACAACATTCATAATAAACATGAAAAGGAATCTCTCCCTACAAAAAATAACTACTTCCTAATTTATAGTAATTCACTTATCTAATTAATGAAAATCATTTTACTGAATATTTCCCCAATTTTTAAAATTTTATTTTTACTTTCCATTAGTGGCAAGCTAGGTTATTTGCACTGACCCTCCAACAAAAAAACTCTAAGTGATTTTATTTACTTACTTATTTACATATATATAAAATACACACAGCATTTTTTTTAATAGCACCACAAATTACTTGGGCCAAAATCTAAGGGAATTCAGGAACCCAGAGAACTAAATGGAACTTTATATCCACTTACACCCTGAAGGCACCTGCCAACCCTGTCAAATCCAGAGTTCAGTTTTGCTGATCTTATGGAAAAAGAAGGACAGAGTCCTGTCAAGGAAGAACATCAGAGACCCTCCTGACATTAATGTAGAATACTACCCCAACCCAAAAAAGATAATACCTGCAAAGGAAAGAATTAAACCAAGTCAACATGTGCCCATGCTGCCATTACCACCCACAGGGACAGCAGAGAAGGCTGCCTTGGTTTTAAGCAGAGCAAAGTAATAGCAGATACAAGGGAGGAACAGCTAATTAGTTTTGGCCATAAGCCTACACATTTGCTGAGGTTCACACTGCCTACGTAGTCCAGAGAACCTCAATACAAGAACTCAGTGACCCTCAACTGGTAACACCCCCATAATATAAGTACATTCAAGCCCTCCTAGAGGAGGGCACCTTCATGCTACACTTCAAATAATCCCCATATGATGTTTCTAGGACAATAAGCATTATCAAGTCAAAAATAACCAAGCATCTAAGCAAGCAAGGCACAATGAGCAAGAACCAGCAGAAATACCAGACCCCCCAAAACTTCAAATATTACAACCATCAAATGGAATATAAAACTACTATACAACTGTATAGTAGCCCTTGAACAACATCGGTTTGAACTGCATGGGTCCACTTATACACAGAACTTTTCCAGTAAATACTACAATACTACACAGCCTATGGTTGGTTGAATCCGTGGATGTTTGTAACAGTGAATACAAAGGGTCAAGTATAAAGTTACACGTGGATTTTGAACTGCGGTTGGGGGGGGGATCAGCACTCCTAACCTCCATTAGTTCGAGGGTCAAATGCATTTATAATTTTAAAGAAATAAAAGATAAGTTTAAAAATCTACAAGGAATAAAAAAATTATACAGTAAATTAAAAGATATGAACAAAAAAGACCTACTAAAAATGAAAAAATACAAAAATTGAAAGTAAAAACTTAATGGATGAGTTTATTAGCAGATTAAGAAAAGCTATGAGACTTAATGAGCTACAAAAGATGTCCGAAGAAATTATCCAAAAATACAGAACAGAGAAACAAAAAACTGCAATACACAAAAGAAAAAGTAAAATAGCTTAACTTATGATTCATGGGAGTACCAGAAGAAGAGGAATAAGGCAGAGGCCTCTCTATGAGGTGAATATCATAAATACCAATTCACAAATTCAAGAAGCCAAACAGAATTAAGTTCAAAATAATAATTCCAAAAAAACACACAAAACCTTATAGAAGACATATTACCTTCAAAGGAACAGTATTTAAACTAATAGTGACTTCTCACTAGCAACAATATAAACCAGAAGACAGCAAAATGTCACCCACAATGTGGTTAAAGAATATAATTGCAAAGCTGAAGTTTATATCCAAGGAATATAAGTTTTAGGAATACAGTGAAATAAGGACAAATGAGCCAGACAAAACTTGAAATGTGTAATAAATTACTATATATAGTACTTAGAACAATATTTAACATATATCAGTATATTATAATATGGTATATATGGTGTACATGATCACATTAAAAGATCAAGATTTTTAAACTTCAATATAGAGAGATTACAAAAAAATTTTTAAATAATGATATGAGATACTGAAAGTAAAAGGATGGAAAAAAAGGATGCAAACACTAAACAAAATAAAGCACTTAAGCTAAACACAAATTAACAAGCATAAATAAGTAGGCCCCAAGATACACTCCTTGGTATTTACTCAACGGAAACACATACCTGCGTCCACTACAAGACATAAAGATGTTCATAGCAATACCATTCATATTAGTCAAAACAGAAAACAAAAATACCTATCAACAGTGGAATGAAGATACATTGTAGTATAGTCATACAATGAAATACAACACAGTTATGAGGGTGAATAAGCTACTGCTTCACACAATATGGATTAACATTACAAAGAAAGTTAGGTGAAAGAAGCCAGATATAAAACACTATACATAAAATATGACTACATTTCCAGAATTCAAAAATAAGGTAACCTAGCCGATGATGTTAAAAGTTAGAATAGTGAATTCCTTTGGTGGGAGATGTAACTTGAAAGAGGAGTAAGAGAATATTTCTTGGGTACAGGTAATGTTCTACTTATATATCTGGATGCTGGTCACACTATTGTTTTCACTTTGTATGAAGTCACAGAGCTAGCCATTTATAATTTTTATACTTTTCTGAATTATGCTATACTTCAACAAAAAAAAAGAAAATCTCCAAACATTTAAAAATGTAAAGTGCTTTCTAAGAATCAATGAATCAGGAGTAAAGAAAAAAAAATAAGCGTAAGATCAACAAAGTAAAAAATCACAGGCCAATCTTACAATTTTTGACATAAAAACATTTAAAAATTTAGACAAACTGGAGAAAATCTATACCTTACCAAAATTTACTCAAGAAGAAAAAATGCCACTAAGAATGAAAATCAATAATCAATAAACCTTTCCACAAGAACAAACACCCAAGGCTACATGACTTTACTAATGAGTTCTACCAAATAACTGAGGAAGAAATAATTCCAATGTCATATAAATATTTCCAAGGACGAGAAAACAAGGGAATCCTTCCCAACTAATTTTATGTAACTAACTAGCATAACCATGGTACTAAAACCCAATGAAAAAAATAAGAGAAAGGAAAAAAAATCACAGACCAATCTTTTCTGTGTTTACAGATACAGTATTTTTAAATAAAATATTGAGAAACCAAATGTAGCTACATATAAAAGACTGAGTTTAATCCAAGGAATGCAAGGTTGAATTCATCATATTTACAGATTAAAAAAGAAAAACCGTGTGATAAGGTCAAAAATGAAGAGACAATGATAAAAATTCAACATCAATTCTTGACTATAGAACAAAATAGAAGAAAAAGCTCAACAAACTAAAATTTATATGAAAGTTTCCTTTATTTGAGAAAGGTAGGGTGCTATAAACACCTTACAGCATAAATCACATTTATTGATGACCTTTTGAAAGTGTTCTACTTGTTTTTAGGACCTGTAAAAACATACCTGCTATCATGACTTCTATTTCACACTGTAATAGAGATGCTAGTCAACACAGGAAGAAAAAGGCATCCAGTATAAAGATACAAAGTAAGGAACAAAACAGTCATTACCTGCAGATTACGTGATTATGTATACAGAAACTCCAAAGATTTATAGATAAAACATCAGAATTAATAAAATTGAGTTTAACAAGGTTGTAGAGTAGAAAAATCAACATGCAAACATCAATGACCTATAGCTAACAAAATACTTCACGGCAAAAGACTGAATAATTCCTCTCAAAATCAGAAACAAGACAAGGATGTCTGCTCTCACCACTCTTATTCAACATAATACTGAAAGCCCTAGCCAGCACAATATGGCAAGGAAAAGAAAATAAAGGCATACAGATTGGAAAGGGAGAACTAAAATCGTCCTTACTTCCAAATGACATGACTGTCTATACAGACGATTCCTGGGGAATCTTAAAAAAACAAAAACTAGTTCATCAAGATTACAGGATATATTGGACTTCCTTGGTGGCACAGTGGTTAAGAATCCACCTGTCAATGCAGGGGACACGGGTTCAAGCCCTGGTCTGAGAAGATCCCACATGCTGCAGAGTAACTAAGCCTGTGCGCCACAACTACTGAGCCTGCACTCTAGAGCCTGCAAGCCACAACTACTGAGCCCATGCGCCACAACTACTGAAGCCCGCGCACCTAGAGCCTATGCTCCGCAACAAGAGAAGCCACCGCAATGAGAAGCCCACGCATCGCAACGAAGAGTAGCCCCCGATCTCTGCAACTAGAGAAAGCCCACGCACAGCAACGAAGACCCAACACAGTCAAAAATAAATAAATTTTTTAAAAAAAGATTACAGGATATAAAGATCAACATAAAAATCAATTTTATTTCTATATACTCCCAAGAAACAGAAACCAAAGTTAAAAGCACAATACTACTTTCAATCACTACCCTCCCTAATATTAATAGAACGTTTTAGTGCAAACCTAACAAAACATATACAGAAAAAAAAACAACATATACAGGACTGGTATGCTGAAAATTACAAATCACTGATGGAAAAAAACCACAGAAGATCTAAATGAATGGAGAGATATACTATGTTCATGGACCGAAAGACTCAAGATTCTTCCCCAAACTGACCTATGGATTTACGGATTCTAACAACATCCCCGCAAGATTTTTCATAGAGACAAGCTTATTCTAAAAGTTACCTAGAAAGACAAAGGAACCAGAAGAGGTGAGCTAATTTTAGAATGAAGTGAGAGGAACTCATTCCACTAAACTTTAAAATTTCCTATATAGCCAGAGTAAACAAGACAATGTGAATTTGGCAGAAGAACAGACACACAGATCAATGGAACAGAACAGACAACCCAGAAAGAGATCCACACAAGCACGTCCAACTGATTTTTTTTTTTACAAAGATACAAAAACAACTGAATGGAGCAATAACAGACTTTTCCACATATAATGCTGGAGCAACTGAATGTAAAGACTAAAAAAACAAAATAAAAAAAGACCTAAATACCTCTTTTTTTTTTTT
Source organism: Grampus griseus (assembly GCF_964374135.1). NCBI lineage: Eukaryota > Metazoa > Chordata > Mammalia > Artiodactyla > Delphinidae > Grampus > Grampus griseus. Next base: position 71,132,493 of record NC_139012.1, read on the forward strand.
TTTTTTTTTGCGGTGTGTGGGCCTCTCACTGTTGTGGCCTCTCCCGTTGCGGAGCACAGGCTCCGGACGCGCGGGCTCAGTGACCATGGCTCACGGGCCCAGCCGCTCCACGGCACGTGGGATCTTCCCGGACCGGGGCACGAACCTGCGTCCCCTGCATCAGCAGGCGGACTCTGAACCACTGCGCCACCAGGGAAGCCCCCTCATACTTTTATACAAAAATTTTATATAGATCATGAACTTAAATATAAACTGTAAAGCAAACAAAAAACTTTTAGAAAAAAACAGAGAAGAAAATCTTCAGTACTGAAGCCAGACAAAGAGTTTTTAGAAATGACACCAAAAGCAAAATCCATAAAATTAAAAATTGATATATTGGACTTCAAAAATTAAAATCTTTTACTCTGTGAAAAACTGTTGAGAATGGAAAGATAAGCTACAGAATGGGAAAAATATTGAAAATACATATATGACAAAGGACTTATATCTAGAACTCTCAAAAGGATACTATAAAAAACCAAACAACCCAATTACAGGATGGGCAAAAGACATGAACAGACATCTGAACAGGATATACAGATAGCAAATAAGCACATGAAAAGATATTCAACATCATTAATCATTAGGGAAATGCAAATTAAAACCACAATGAAATATCACTATATACTATTAAAATGGCTAAAATAAAAACTAGTGATAATATCAAACATAGGCAAGAAAGCAAACAAAATGAATCTATCACACATTGCTGGTAGAAATGTAAAATAGTACAGCCATACTTAAAAACAGTCTGGTAGTTTTTCATAAAACTAAACATGTATTTACCATACAAACCAGAAAATGCACTCTTGGGCATTTATACCAGAGAAATGAAAGCTTCTATTCAAACAAATCTGTACAAGAATGTTTATAGCAGCTTTGCTCATATACCTTAAAACTGGAAGTAATCAAAATGCCCATCAATGGATGAATGGTTAAACAAATTCTGATAGATCTGCATAATGAAATACTACTTGGCAATTAAAAAAAACTGTTTTACTGATAAATGCAATAACTTATTACTGAAAGAGCCAATCTCAAAAGGTTATATACTGTTATGCTCCCATTTATTTAACATCCTCAAAAACGACAAAACTATGGACATTGAGGACAGATTAGTGGTTGCCAGGGAGCATGGATGAGCATGACAAGTAGCACAAGAGAATTCCTTTACAGTTCTGTATGTTGACTGTAGTGGTGGTGAAATGAATCTATACATGGGATCAAACTACACAGAAGTACACATACACATACAGGGAGAGAGAAATAGCGAGAGCAAGAGCGAGCAAGCATGGAAAAAAGTGAGAAAACTAAGGTCTGTAATCTAATCAACAACACCATGCTAATGTTAATTTCCTAATTTGATATTGTGCTACAAGTTACGTAAGATGTCACCACTGGCAGAAGATGGATGAAGGGTTCACAAGACTCTAGGTAGTATTTTTGCAACTTTATGTCCATAATTATTTCAAAATAAAAAGGTTTTAAATGCAAAACAATCAATTATATTTATATAATAGCAACCAAAAACTTTAAAAATACAATTCACATTGAAATGCATAAACTACCCAGGAATTAATCTCACGAAAGATGTGTTTTACAGAGAAAAATCATAAAGCTTTATTAGTAGAAGTTAAAGAAAATTTAAATAAATAAAGAGATATCTTGTTCACAGAAGTCTCAAATATTATAAAGATAGCAAATCTTCCCACACTGATTATGGAGTCACTACAGTCCCAATCAAGCCCAGGTTTTGATATTTAAAGAAAGATGACAAGTTTAATTTTTTAAACTCGTAAATTTACATGACATGTACAGTCAAAAGGCCAAGAATAGCAAGATACTGAATACTTAAGAAAAACACAGTGAATGGACTTTTCTACCAGATATCAAATCCCTTTAGAAAGCTAAAGTAATTTAGATGGTGTGGTATTGGAGCAGAAAAAGATCAATGGGAAATATTAGCCCAGAAATAGACCCACACAACGTGAATGTAATATATGAATACAGTGGCATGGCACATCAGTGAGAAAAGGAGAAAACAAAATTAGAAGTTCTAAATATTGCTTAATATTTTAACAATATTAAGTCTTCCAATCCATAAACACTGGATGTCTATTTATCTGTCTTCTTTTATTTCTTTCCCCAATGTACTGTAGTTTCCAGTATGTAAGTCTTTTACCTCGTTAATTTCTAAGTAATTTGTTCTTTTTGATGCTATTATGAAGGGATTGCTTTGTAAAATTTTTTTTCATATAATTCATTGTTAGTACATAGAAATGTAACTGATTTGTTCATTTTGTATTCTGCAACTTTACTGAATTTGTTTATTAGTTCTAAGAGTTGTAATAGGGTCTTTAGAATTTTCTACATATAAGATCATGTCATCTGCAAACAGATTAAATTTTACTTCCTCCTTTCCAACATGCATGCCCTTTACAGTTAGCCCTTCATACACGAGTTCCACATCCTCACAGTCAACCAACCGCAGATTTAAAATATTCCCAAAAACATTCCAGAAAGTTCCAAATGGCAAAATTTCAATTTGCCACATACAGGCAACTATTTATGTTGAATTTATGCTGTATTAGGTATTATAAGTAATCTAGGGATGATTTAAAACATACGGGAAAATCTGGTTATATGCAAATACTACACCATTCTATACAAGGGAATTAAGCATCCTTGGATTTTGGCATCCAAGGGGGATCCTGGAACCAATCCCTGACGGATACCGAGGGATGTCTCTATTTCTTTTTCTTGCCTACTTGCTCTGACTAGGGCTGCTAGTACTATAGTGAATAGAAGTGGCAAGAGTGGATATTCTTGTCCTGTTCCTGATCTAAGAGGAAAATTTTTCCATTTTTCACCACTGAGAAATGCAAATCAAAACCACAATGAGGTATCACTTCACACCTGTTAGGACAGCCAAAAAAAAACACGAACAAAAGATAAAAAAGTTTTGGCAAGGATGTGGAGAAATGGGAACCCTTGTACATTGATGGTGGGAATGTAAAATGATGCAACCACCATGGAAAAACAGTATGGAGGTTCCTTGAAAAATTAAAAATAGAACTATTATATGATCCACCAATCCTAATCCTGGTTATATATCCAAAAGAATAGAAATCAGGATCTCTAAGAGATAACTACACACCGATGTTCACTGCAGCATTATTCACAATAGCCAAAATATGGAAACAACCTAAATGTTCAACAGATGAATGAATAAAGAAAAAGTGGTGTATACATACAATAGAATATTATTCAGCCTTTAAAAACAAAGAAAATCCTACTATTTGCAACAACATGGATGGACCTGGAAGACATGCTGAGTGAATTAAGTCAGACACAGGACAAATACTGCATGATTCCATTTACATGAAGTATCTAAAATAGGCAAACTTATACAAGCAGAAAATAGAATAGTGGTTGCCAGGGGATGCGAAGAGGGGGAAATGGGGAGTTGTTATTCAACAGATATAAAGTTACAGTTATGCAAGATGATTCAGATCTAGAGATGTGCTGTACAACACAGCACCTATAGTTAACAAGACGGTATTATGCACTTAAAAATTTGTTAAGAAGGTAGATCTCATGTTAAGTCTTCTTACCCCTTCCCCACCCCCAAAAAAAGGCAAAGGACACAAGGAAACTTTTAGAAGTGATGGCTGTGTTTATTACCTTGACTGTGGTAACAGTACCATAGGCGTATACATATTATGCATATGGCTGCATGTCCAAATTACGTGTATGTTCAAGTTGCATACATTAACTATGTGCAGGTTTTTCTGTGTATCAATTTTACTTCAATAAAGCTGAAGAAAGAGGGGAGGGGAAAAAATGAAGAAAGGAGGAGCGGGGAGAGGAGGAAGAAGAAGAAAAAGAAAAGAAAAGAAAGAAAGAAATGGCCAGTGGGCAATTAGATCTCCAGAGAAATGTCTGAGCTAGAGACAGATTTGGAAATCCTCGCTGATAGATAAAACCAGGGGCACATGACAGCATTCAGGAATGTTTTTATAAAGTGACAAGAGTGATAGGCCAAGGAAGAGATGAGAGAAGACCCATCTTTGAAATGGGAAGAGGAAAAAGAGCTTGCAAAACAATCTGAGAATGATCAAAGAGGCTGGGGCTTCCCTGGTGGCGCAGTGGTTGAGAGTCTGCCTGCTGATGCAGGGGACACGGGTTCGTGCCCCGGTCCGGGAAGATCCCACATGCTGCGGAGCAGCTGGGCCTGTGAGCCATGGCCGCTGAGCCTGCACATCCAGAGCCTGTGCTCTGCAACGGGAAAAGCCACAACAGTGAGAGGTCCGCGTACCGCAAAAAAAAAAAAAAGAAAAAAAAAAAAAAAGAGGTGGGCGGAGGACCCAGAAGGAAGCACTGTCAGAAAGGAAGGAGCACACCAAGTTTCAAGAAAGGAAGTGGCCAAAAGTACTGGATACTGCAGAGAGCTCAAGATGAAAGCTTAAAAAGAATCCAGTGACAGATTAATTATAAATTGGCATGAGAGATATTACTGGACTGATAAAAATGTTCTAAAATTCGATTATGGTGATGGCTGCACATCTCAGTAAATTTTATGGTATGTAAATTACTCCTCAATAAAGTTGTTTAAAATTTTTTAAGTTCTGAGACACTTTCATATCTCTATGGAAAAAAAAATGACATTGTACCCATTATCTCACACCATATACAAAACGAATTCCAGGTCGATTAATGACCTAAATGTTGAAGCAAATGTAAATGCTTTTAGAATATAATGTAGGAGAACAACTTCATGACCTCAGATTAGGAAAAGCAAGAATCAAGCCCACAGCTGTCTGTGTTCCTTCAACCAAAGAAGATATTCAGCAAATGCAACAAATCATTCCACAGGAAGGTAAGTATAAACATGACAGGATTCCCAGTTTTCCACAGAACCTGGAATAGAAGGAAGTCTCTCTGCCTTACCTCAACAGGAGCAAAAGTTGTTCATCTTCCATAACAACAGATATACCATTGTGACCACAGATCGCAGCTAAATAATGTAGACATGCTGCCTTCGTAGAATACACTGATCCATATAGTCAAAACTTTATCAAGTGCCTATTACTTGCATGACTTCTTAGCAGTGACTAGAGGGCAAAATGAGGTAAGATAGATCTCAAAATCTACAAAGGAAATAGACTTTCCCCCTAAATAATTAAATCACAATGAATTCTGAAGTTATCAACAGAAATAACAAAAAATGAGCTTGGAAAAAAAAGACTGAAAGAAAACCCACTTCCATACGTAGATGGGGATGAAATATTAATAATATACAGAACAAAAGGACAGAGAAAACAATTTGAATAAATCTTAGAGAAGAAAGTTCAGAATTTGTTACTGGTCTAAAACCATGACAGAAGGAAAAAGTAGAAGGAAGTAAAGAGAGCTAAGAAGGAAAAGACAGAGCCAACAGAGAAGCAGGTTACTCAGTTTCTACTTCAGTTTTATAAGCAATAGTATTGTAAGCAGAGGTTTGAAATACATCTGTGAATATTCACAGGCTGTTTCCTCAGAGTAAGATAGACTTAACTGGCCTCTCTCTACCAAGCAAACTCCATGTACATTAAATTCTCAAGTCTATGTTTAAACTTCCCCTGACCTCTCCAGGCAGAGCTAGGCTCCTTTCCCTACAGCTAGGCAAACTCTGAACATATCATAATTAGCATTTATCACATCATATTTAGTAAACTTATTTCTATGTCTGTTTCTCCTACTAGACTGTAAGCTCCTTAAGACGAAGAGAGTATATATCATTTTAGGCATCCTTACAGAGCCTAGAACAAAGTAGGTGCTCAGGAAATACTTGCTGAATCAATGACCAGAACTATTTTAAGAGATGGTGGCTCCAACAGGAAGTACAGACTAGACAGAGGAGAAATCAAATACACTAAAACCAGTTAGGAAATTGCTACAAAGTTCCAGGTAAGAACTAATAAGGTGCAGACTGCAGGCAATGACTGGAAAATAAGAAAACTGATGCAAAGACCATGAATGATTATTTGAGAGAAGTAGAAGATGATTACAAGATTCAAAGCCTTTGTTCCTGGAAAGTCAATTACTGAAATATTTACCGAGATTTTACTTGGTGTGATATAGCACTCTAGGCACTAGGAATACAATGGTAAGCAAAACACATACAATATATGCCCTCATTATAGCATAGATAGGGAAAACCAGAGAGAGATCAAATCAAGCCTTTGGAAACATTAAGTTTGGAATACAAGGCAACTGGAGATGTAGCGCTGAAGTTCTAGAGAAAAGTCAACGACAGAAAATATTTTAGCTCATGTTTTGTGGGCTTACAATATCAGTAAAAAAAAATGTGTAGGGTGAGCTGAGATACCAAGACTGAACTTTGAACTTTGAGAAATATCTATATTGATGGGGGAGAAGGGAATCAGGAAAGAAAAGAGGGTCAAGAAAGACAGAAAAATAGTTTTTTTTAAACTAGAAAAAAATGAAGATTAAGAGGTGGTATATAGGGTTAGTTACTTCAGAAATACACATCACTGGTACAAAATAACCTCAGCAAATACTCCCTTGGACTTGGTAAGTTGATCTCTTTAAGAACTTTCTGGAGAATAACAGGAATGAACACCAAATTACAAGGTAAGAGAAAAAGGGAAAGGAGAAAGAGAGAGACGAAGGGGAGCAATGCAGAAGAAGAAAGGAAGGTTACAGGAAAGAAATAGGATCTTCAATTGTTATCTGAAGTCAAAGGGAAAGATACATTAATATATAGTTGCTCCTCTGAGGTAAAATAGTGTCAAAGAAATTTTTTGACATTCATCTTTGTGGAATTTCAATAATATACATTATGGTAGAGCAGATACACTGATAATGAGAAAATGATAACTTAAAAAATTATTTATATAAAACTGACCTGTGTCAGAATCCATTTATACACAGCATATAAATGTATATAGTATATATGTATATATTAATTTCAAATATCATTATATGCATGTTGTTATAAATATTTATATTTTGGGGTCTGGAATGAAAAAGAAACATCAGTAATTTTAAAAATCATACTAACAATCCTAGAAAAGAAAAAAAAAATGAAATCATCATTCTTCCTCTGATACTACCAGATGTAAATAAATGTTCACAAGATGAAACTAATAAAGACTGCAGTAAAAATATTTAAGATCCTTTCAATGAATGGAAAAAAAGAACAAAGCATTCACTGGATTAAAGAGCAAGGGTAAGAGCAATAGCAATAGTCATTTTTTAATTGATCTGGGAATAAAGAAGGTATCTGCCATTTTCATGATGATTTTTCTTAAAAATCCAATATGTGACATGTTCAGAGACACAGAAATCAAATCAAGCCACTACTAGAATCTCTACTTGGCCACGTTTATGAAAAGCTGTTTTTCCTCCTGGGACTTTACTGCAGGTTTAAGGTGGAATTAGAAGGAAGGTGGAATTAGAAGGAAAACAAGATTTTGCGGAGTCTTACAATTGCAAAAGGCAGGCTTCCCAGAACCGGTACCTCTTATAACCAGCAGATGGTGCCCTCCATAAATACAATGCTTCCAGTACATAGTCATTACATAGTATAAGAAGTTGGGTTTATTCTTGGCCAGAGACAACTAAAAAACTAATGAGAGTGTGTTCTAAGAAAAAATAGACAAAATAAATTACGTTATTCTCCCCTAAATATATAACCTTAAGACTACATTTACATATTTTCCAACTATTATAAAAAGCTTTTTTCCATATAAATGGAAACTCACCATTCAGCTTGAATTATCTTTATTAATTCAAATTAAGTATATTTAATAGTTATTACTATATGTTCTGGTAATACAAAGTAATTTTTAATGCTTTAGGAAGTCCTTTTAGAAAGCAGGCCCATTTTGTTCATATTTTTAGTGTTTATTTATAAAAGGTTAAACATATGGTTACTCTCTTGCCTACATTCTTTTTAAGGACCATCAATGTTACAGACAGGAGTAGTATTAAACTAACTGGTTCAGACAGAAAAAGAGCCTCAGGCCCTAGAACTCCTCAACTAGCTCCAGTTTCTAATAACACGAAGTGTTGTATCAAATCCCTTTAAAGTAGTATTTTTATATAAATAATGATAATATCTCTCATTTACTGAATGATTGGTATTTTGGAGTTAGTAGTCAGCTCAATGTCCCATTCATTGACAGGATAAAATTATGTACTTTCTCTATTCACATCAAACCCCAAGCACACATTCTTGTACAACCCCCCACTATCAGCAGACTGCCTCTACTTCATTGAGAAAACAGAAGCTCTGTCAAACAGAAACTTCCCCAGTCTCCCACTACTAAATCTACTTGCCTATCTACATTTGTACCTATTCCCTTCTTCCTTTATGTTACCAAAGAGTTGGTAAGCCTCCTCACATCAAAAACTAATCCCTGGGCTTCCCTGGTGGCGCAGTGGTTGAGAGTCCGCCTGCCAATGCAGGGGACGCGGGTTCGTGCCCCGGTCCGGGAAGATCCCACATGCCGCGGAGCGGCTGCGCCTGTGAGCCATGGCCGCTGAGCCTGCGCGTCCGGAGCCTGTGCTCCGCGACGGGAGAGGCCACAGCTGTGAGAGGCCCGCGTACCGCAAAAAAAAAAAAAAAAAAAAAACTAATCCCTTCTCAAGTGCACAGAATCCCATCCTCTACAGGTCTCTCAAAGACTTTCACTTCATTAGTTATCTCCTCTTTCCTCAGCATCAGCATCCTCCTTCCCTCAGTATTCAGTGTAAGTACTCTGTTCTTGAGTGGACAGAAGGCATTCAGGCAGGAAGGGAGAGAAAGTACAACATGCCTGCTTAGACTACAAGTACCCTTCCAGCTACTGTCTTCTCTCTCAAATTACCTTCATACCCAAGCTTCTCAAAAAGTAATCTGCACTTCTTCAGTTCCCATTAGCTTTTCATACTAATCCAATCTTGTTTCCAGGATCCTCCATCACCAGCAATAATGCTTTTGCCATAATCAGTGTGACCGACTTCAAAAACGAGAAAAGATTTTTCTCTTCCCTGTATCTACACCCTTGCAATGTGACTTTGTGGATCCTCCCATCAAGAAGAGTGTTTTTCCAGCCCTTGAATCTGAGATGGTCTTATGACTTGCTTTGGTCACTGGGACACTGGCAAGCTTAAAAAGTGCTTGTGCGGAGTTTATTGACTTACTG